>NC_091620.1:29855421-34855421 GCF_027580195.1 Bos mutus
TAGGTCTTTAGTTTCTTTAGGTAGATATATTCCTAAGTATTTTATTCTTTTCGTTGCAATGGTGAATGGAATTGTTTCCTTAATTTCTCTTTCTGTTTTCTCATTATTAGTGTATAGGAATGCAAGGGATTTCTGTGTGTTGATTTTATATCCTGCAACTTTACTATAATCATTGATTAGTTCTAGTAATTTTCTGGTGGAGTCTTTAGGGTTTTCTATGTAGAGGATCATGTCATCTGCAAATAGTGAGAGTTTTACTTCTTCTTTTCCAATTTGGATTCCTTTTATTTCTTTTTCTGCTCTGATTGCTGTGGCCAAAACATCCAAAACTATGTTGAATAGTAATGGTGAAAGTGGGCACCCTTGTCTTGTTCCTGACTTTAGAGGAAATGCTTTCAATTTTTCACCATTGAGGATAATGTTTGCTGTGGGTTTGTCATATATAGCTTTTATTATGTTGAGGTATGTTCCTTCTATTCCTGCTTTCTGGAAAGTTTTTATCATAAATGGGTGTTGAATTTTGTCAAAGGCTTTCTCTGCATCTATTGAGATAATCATATGGTTTTTGTTTTTCAATTTGTTAATGTGGTGTATTACATTGATTGATTTATGGATATTGAAGAATCCTTGCATCCCTGGGATAAAGCCCACTTGGTCATGGTGTATGATCTTTTAATGTGTTGTTGGATTCTGATTGCTAGAATTTTGTTTAGGATTTTTGCATCTATGTTCATCAGTGATATTGGCCTATAGTTTTCTTTTTTTTGTGGCATCTTTGTCAGGTTTTGGTATTAGGGTGATGGTGGCCTCATAGAATGAGTTTGGAAGTTTACCTTCCTCTGCAATTTTCTGGAAGAGTTTGAGTAGGATAGGTGTTAGCTCTTCTCTAAATTTTTGGTAGAATTCAGCTGTGAAGCCGTCTGGACCTGGGCTTTTGTTTGCTGGAAGATTTTTGATTACAGTTTCAATTTCCGTGCTTGTGATGGGTCTGTTAAGGTTTTCTATTTCTTCCTGGTCGAGTTTTGGAAAGTTGTACTTTTCTAAGAATTTGTCCATTTCTTCCTCGTTGTCCATTTTATTGGCATATAATTGTTGATAATAGTCTCTTATGATCCTTTGTATTTCTATGTTGTCTGTTGTGATCTCTCCACTGTCATTTCTAATTTTATTGATTTGATTTTTCTCCCTTTGTTTCTTGATGAGTCTGGCTAATGGTTTGTCAATTTTATTTATCCTTTCAAAGAACCAGCTTTTGGCTTTGTTGATTTTTGCTATGGTCTCTTTTGTTTCTTTTGCATTTATTTCTGCTCTAATTTTTAAGATTTCTTTCCTTCTACTAACCCTGGGGTTCTTCATTTCTTCCTTTTCTAGTTGCTTTAGGTGTAGAGTTAGGTTATTTATTTGACTTTTTTCTTGTTTCTTGAGGTGTGCCTGTATTGCTATGAACTTTCCCCTTAGGACTGCTTTTACTGTGTCCCACAGGTTTTGGGTTGTTGTGTTTTCATTTTCATTCGTTTGTATGCAAATTTTGATTTCTTTTTGATTTCTTCTGTGATTTGTTGGTTATTCAGCAGCGTGTTGTTCAGCCTCCATATGTTGGAATTTTTAATAGTTTTTCTCCTAATTGAGATCTAATCTTACTGCATTGTGGTCAGAAAAGATGCTTGGAATGATTTCTATTTTTTTGAATTTACCAAGGCTAGCTTTATGGCCCAGGATGTGATCTATCCTGGAGAAGGTTCCATGTGCGCTTGAGAAAAAGGTGAAATTCATTGTTTTGGGATGAAATGTCCTATAGATATCAATTAGGTCTAACTGGTCTATTGTATCGTTTAAAGTTTGTGTTTCCTTGTTAATTTTCTGTTTAGTTGATCTATCCATAGGTGTGAGTGGGGTATTAAAGTCTCCCACTATTATTGTGTTATTATTTTAATTCTCCTTTCATACTTGTTAGCATTTGTCTTACATACTGCGGTGCTCCCATGTTGGGTGCATATATATTTATAATTGTTATATCTTCTTCTTGGATTGATCCTTTGATCATTATGTAGTGACCTTCTTTGTCTCTTTTCACAGCCTTTGTTTTAAAGTCTATTTTATCTGATATGAGTATTGCTACTCCTGCTTTCTTTTGGTCCCTATTTGCATGGAAAATCTTTTTCAGCCCTTCACTTTCAGTCTGTATGTGTCCCCTGTTTTGAGGTGGGTCTCCTGTAGACAACATATGTAGGGGTCTTGTTTTTGTATCCATTCAGCCAGTCTTTGTCTTTTGGTTGGGGCATTCAACCCATTTACGTTTAAGGTAATTACTGATAAGTATGATCCCGTTGCCATTTACTTTATTGTTTTGGGGTTCAATTTATACACCATTTTTTGTGTTTCCTGTCTAGAGAATATCCTTTAGTATTTGTTGTAGAGCTGGTTTGGTGGTGCAGAATTCTCTCAACTTTTGCTTGTCTGAGGAACTTTTGATTTCTCCTTCATACTTGAATGAGATCCTTGCTGGGTACAATAATCTGGGCTGTAGGTTATTTTCTTTCATCATTTTAAGTATGTCTTGCCATTCCCTCCTGGCTTGAAGAGTTTCTATTGAAAGATCAGCTGTTATCCTTATGGGAATTCCCTTGTGTGTTATTTGTTGTTTTTCCTTGCTGCTTTTAATATTTGTTCTTTGTGTTTGATCTTTGTTAATTTGATTAATATGTGTCTTGGGGTGTTTCGCCTTGGGTTTATCCTGTTTGGGATTCTCTGGGTTTCTTGGACTTGGGTGATTATTTCCTTCCCCAGTTTAGGAAGTTTTCAACTATTATCTCCTCAAGTATTTTCTCATGGTCTTTCTTTTTGTCTTCTTCTTCTGGAACCCCTATGATTCGGATGTTGTAACGTTTAATATTGTCCTGGAGGTCTCTGAGATTGTCCTCATTTCTTTTAATTCGTTTTTCTTTTATTCTCTCTGATTCATTTATTTCTACCATTCTATCTTCTAATTCACTAATCCTATCTTCTGCCTCTGTTATTCTACTATTTGTTGCCTCCAGAGTGTTTTTAATTTCATTTATTGCATTATTCATTGTATATTGACTCTTTTTTATTTCTTCTAGGTCCTTGTTAAACCTTTCTTGCATCTTCTCAATCCTTGTCTCTAAGCTATTTATCTGTGATTCCATTTTAATTTCAAGATTTTGGATCAATTTCACTATCATTATTCGGAATTCTTTATCAGGTAGATTCCCTATCTCTTCCTCTTTTGTTTGGTTTGGTGGGCATTTATCCTGTTCCTTTATCTGCTGGCTATTCCTCTGTCTCTTCATCTTGTTTAAATTGCTGAGTTTGGGGTGTCCTTTCTGTATTCTGGCAGTTTGTGGAGTTCTCTTTATTGTGGCTATTCCTCGCTGTGTGTGGGTTTGTACAGGTGGCTTGTCAAGGTTTCCTGGTTAGGGAAGCTTGTGTCAGTGTTCTGATGGGTGGAACTGTATTTCTTCTCTTTGTTCAGTAGCGCTGTGGGGAGGGAGGGAGGGATGCTGCAAGCAAATAACACTGGCGTGCGCTCGCAGTGCCTCAGCCACACTGGGTCTGCCCCCGCTCACTGCGCGTGTAGCCTCCCTGCCCACACTGCTCAGGCTCTAGGTTGTTCCGCCGGGAACAATCCGAGGCTGGCCCTGGGTTGCATGTACCTCCCAGGTCCAAGCCGCTCAGGTTCAGGCACTCGGGTAGTCCTCAGAGGCGCAGACTCAGTTGGGCCTGAGTATTGTGCTCTTCCCAGGTCCGAGCAGCTCAAGTGATGAGGTGTTTGGCGAGCGCCAATGCTGCGACTTATCGCCTCCCCGCCACTCGGTTATCTGGGCGCAAAACCGGCGCACCTTCTTAGGCAGATGTTAACCGTCCAGACCCCCAAGAAGTTTTAGTTAGCAAAGAAGCCTGCTTACAGTTTTATAGATAATGTCTCTCTGTGGCTGCGATTGCCCCCTTCCGGCTCTGGCTGCCTGTCACCGGAGGGGGAAGGTCTGCAGCCGGCTATCTCTGTTCAATTCTTTGTTCCGTGTGCGGGCCTGGCGGTGTCTTAGGTTGGGGCTGGCTTTTCGCGTGGTAGATATCCCACAGTCTGGTTTGTTAGCCCAAATTATTTCGCTCAGATAGTGCTCAGGTATTCAGGCCAGATTCTTACTCTAAGCGATGCAGTCCGCGCTGCGCCTCCCTGCCCAGCCCCTGCTTGTTAATGGCACGTGCAGGCGTCTGCGCTGCTTCTCCGCTGGCGGAGTTACCGTAGGACTCGCAATCTTCGAGTTTTAATTGTTTATTTATTTTTTCTTCCTGTTATGTTGCCCTCTGTGCTTCCAAAGCTCGGCACAGATTCGGCAGTGAGAAGGTTTCCTGGTGTTTGGAAACTTCTCTCTTTTAAGACTCCCTCCCGGGACGGAGCTCCGTCCCTCCCTCTTTGTCTCTTTTTTTGTCTTTTATATTTTTTCCTACCTTCTTTCGAAGAGTTGGATTGCTTTTCTGGGTGCCTGATGTCCTCTGCCGGCATTCAGAAGTTGTTTTGTGGAATTTACTCGACGTTTAAATGTTCTTTTGATGAATTTGTGGGGGAGAAAGTGTTCTCCCTGTCCTACTCCTCCGCCATCTTGGCTCCTCTCCCCAGAAGTCCATACTGAATGACACAACCCATGCCCTAAAAAAGAAATGACAGAAAACCTTCTTCAAAAAACGGGGAACGGAAAGTTTGTCTACACCCGGCCGCACTGTGTTGTCGTGGAGAGTTACTGAGTGTCACACTGAACTTTCGGGAGAAGTAGCAGGTATCGCGCCTGCGCACAGCAGTAGCTCCTGCTGGCGGTGGCAGGTCCGCTGACAGATGTGTGACAGAAGCAGTCTGTGTGGAGGCCCCTGCACCCCAGGGAAATCGCCACCATTAGCAGCATCTTAGCCGACACCTCTGGGATCGAAGCCGAGATGGCTCAGGCTAAAAGTACAAAACCACTGCTTAGAGCTGCTTAAGGCTCTCTCTGTTAAGCTTCACAGAAAACTCGTTTCTCCAAAAGGTGGTGGTGCTGGTGAGCCAGGTTTTGGTGTGGCCAAGAGAGGTGATGCTCCAATTGAGTTAGTGGGCTTTCTAACTATGGGGACGTCCAAGCAGTTCAGTAGCTTGGCCAAAGTATATTCCGAGATGGCAGCTGGGATTCACTCCTCTGACCACTGTGTCATCAGACACAAAGGAACCAAGGTCCAGCTCCTGGATCCCTCAGATATCATTGAAAGTGTCAAGGATGGAAAAGGTAGAGAGGCCGTCAAGTCATTGCAGTGGCCCGAATGTGTCACTTGACCCTGATTGTTCTGGGTGCTCTGAAACCTTTGAGACATAAGAATATAATTGAAAATGAGCTGGATGCCTTTGGCATTCGCTTGAACAGCAAACCCTTTAATATTGGCTTTCAGAAGACGGATAAAGGAAGCATTACTCTGAAGGCCACTTGCTGCCAGAGTGAGCTGGATGCTGAAATTGTAAAGAGCATTCTAGCTGAGTACAAAGTTCGTAATGCTGACGTGACCATAGCAATACCACAGGGAATTACTTCACTGATGAGGTGGAAAGAAGCAATTTATATCCTCTGTAACTGTGTGTTAGTTAAAGAAGATTGATCAGATCTCCACTGAGATATTGTATATCATCTATAAGAAGTCTCACTGTACCCACCTCTGCCCATCACTGGGATTTTGATAAATTGTTGGAAAAGATCTGGTAGTATCTGAAATTTGTGAGGACTTAGATTAAACCCAAAGGCCAGTTCCCAGATTAAACATACCCAGTTACCTTACCCAGGACAACAATGAGGATTACTGCTGAAAATTAATGAAAATATTATCAAAGAATTTAAATATGTTCCAGTCTGTGGTTTCTCTGTGAAAGACACACATGAAAATAGTTAATGGTTGGGGAATAAGAATGTCATTCAGATATGTAAACCTTCTTTTTCCCCATCTTCCATGCCAACCACTACAGCCTTCCCCATGACTAAGAAAACTACCCCAAACCCATTCTGGATTTGGATCAGGATTCATAGGAGGGAGATGGATGCACCCAAACTGGAACTTCATTTATTTTCATGTCATCTTGTACTTGGAACTGCATGAAGGGCCAGGTTTAAAATATATATATATTCATTAAGATTTATTTATTTATTATTTATCTATTTGACGATTTATAATTAAGATGGTCATAGGATCATAAACATTTTTGAAATCTTGTTCAGGGCATGAGTATGCAAATCTGCAAATATGTAAACAAGGACACCTTAACTGAGGTGAGGCTAATGAATATTTAATAAATTCTTGAGCGACGTAACCTTTCAGTGATGGTGCTATCTCTGATTTTCATGCTTGCATGTAAGACACATCAGTAATTACTTATTTAAACTTTCATCTGTCATCATTTAATTAGTGGAAATAAATACAAACCTGAATATATTATACTATTGAAAAAATGACAAAATATTATAAATACCAAAGAGAAAAAAATTGTGAGAGCTCATTTAAGACCACTTCTGTTGTTTTATAAATATCTTTATTTACAGAGATATATTAAGATAAATATCAGCTTTATGGCAACCCAGATATTTCTGTTGACTTATGAATATGATTGATTAGAACTGCTACAAAACAGAAGAAAAGGTAAATCCTTAAAATATTCAATTTTGGAATGTGTCCATGACCTTTTGTGCCTTGTGCCAATGTGATGAATTATTCATAGAACACTGATAACACTGTGACACATAAGTCTTATACACAAGGAATCACTGAACTGGGAAATGGAAGATTGTAATTCTCATTTTGGCTCTGTCATTACCTTTTGACCTTAGCCAATTCATTCATTCATTCAACAAAATCTTAGGAAATTTCTCCCATGTGCTATGCACTATACCAAGGAATGGGATGTAGCAATTAACAAAATGTCCCCAAACTCATAAAACTTACAATACAGTCATTTAACTTCTATTCATTTACTTTCTAGTCAAGACACATGATTTTTTTTAGTCTCAAGTGCTTTCATTTTTAAATGAAAGAATTGGGTATTTATAATATCCTATCCTGAGTCCTCATCAATAAAACACATGTTTTCATATGTACTTCATAGTAATTATAGGTTGTCCTGTTGCAAAGTTCTTATGTGACCACCAGCAACTGTTTCTTGAGCCAACTGGCATTCTGTTATGTGTCAGATGCTATCAGAGTACTCACTAAACAATGCACATGTCCATTTCATCACCTTGAACTAACTCAGAGCATTCCAACCAGTGTGAATGGGCTGTGGGAGTGGGAGATGACGGTAGTTCCCTCTAGCTTTAGGGTAGTCTGATAAGGATATGATAGGTTAGAGTACCTGGCTTGTGATCTCCTAAAGGAAACAACCTCATATATCTCCTTTATTGTATTGTATACATATTTCATTTTATAGGTATACCATGATGTGAAAGAAATTGGAAAGTATTACTCTACACAACCAATTTACAAAATAAAAATGCAAATATTACAAAGTATTAAAGAAAAAAGCAAATTATAAGAGCAGAAGAAAATTAGGAAATAGTTACTGTCAAGTTCTAAACATCTTTTAGAGCACCAAAACTAATTTAATATTATCTGCATAAAATTGGAACCAACAGATATTAGACTATTTCAAAGAATACAAAACTATACATGATTATGCCATCAAATCTAAAGTGAAGGAATAAGTAGCATCTTTTGTCAGAAGTCTCAAGCTAGAAATTAATCATTTCAGTTTATGAAGCGAAGTCCCCTTCCCCTTTTTATGATATGTTTATAAATAATCATTCTCTAAAAGGGTTATAAATAGCCTCTATGTTTGTAAAGTTGAAAAATATACATTACCAAACCTAAATTCCACTGATTACATCCCTTTCATCCTAAAGGATAATTATTTTTAAAGCTTTCTTGTTCTGACTTAAATATAAATAAATAAATTGGATCAGAGCCCTGATTTATTTAAGAACTCCTGTTGATCCTACCTACCATCCCTCAAGTTGCTCAAATCTGTCCACCTGCACATTTACATAGCCACTACCTTAAGTCTGTCTTTTATGTCTATCATCCAGTCCACCTCCCCATTGTTTCCAGAATGCTTCCCTGTACTCTTCAAAGTGTTTTGAAGGATCCACTTTGTCTATAGAAATGGCTTTCACTGAAGGATAAATATGCAAGCTACTATAGCCTTAAAACTGTTTTAGGGAGGGATTTGTATGTTTTTCAAGTAGATTTTATTTAAGAATTAATGACACTGGTCAGCTGACTAAAGTCAAAGTTCTTTGATATGGCACCCAAAGTCCTTCTCGATATGCCCTTAGCATTTCTCTTTAGTCTTTTCTTTTACTGTCCATATTGGAAATGGATAGTAAACTGTCTGCATGCATGCATGCATGCTCAGTCACTTCAGTCCTGTCCGACTCTTTGTAACTCTATGGCCTATAGCTCACTAGGCTCCTCTGTCCATGGAATTCTCCAGGAAGAATATTGGATTGAGTTGCCATGCCCTTCTGCAGGGGATCTTCCAGACCCAGGGATTGAACCCACGTCTCCTGCAGACGTGGAATCTTTACCCAGTGAGCTACCTGGGAAGCCCAACGTGGTCTATGTGTGTGCTGAGTACATACCAAGTCACTTTAGTCGTGTCAGACTCTTTGTGACCCTATGGACTGAAGCCTACCAGGCTCCTCTATCCATGGGATTCTCAGGCAAGAATACTGGAGTGGGTTGCCATTCCCTCCTCCAGGGGGCCTTCCTGACCCAGGGATCAAACCCAGGTCTCATGTCTCCTGCATTGGCAGGCAGGTTCTTTACCACTAGTGCCACCTGGGAAGCCCCAACACTGTTTACAGTTCCCCCCAAATATTGGTGCATCAAATGCTGGTGTATATAAACATTCCTTTCCTTTGCTTATGATATCCTCCACCTGCACTTGTCACATCCTTCAAGCACACTTTTCTGATCTTCACAGATAAAATTAATCACTCTACTCCCTCCATGTTTTACATCTGCTGCTCTTACAACACAGAGATAAAAGTGTGCTTCTGTCCACCTTATCTGCTAAATAGGATCTGAGTACAGACAGTGTGGATTGTGTCTTATTCAACCAGTGTAAGCCCAAGCATCTTAAGTACACAGTAGTTATAAATTAAAGGAAAATCTTTCCTATGAAGTTTTTCATAATATTCATTGAAACTTTAGAAGCCAAATTATAGTTGAGGAGCCTTGAAAGATAATATGATGTCAACCTTGAAAAAATATTTTCAACTCCTTACAAAATTAAAAACAGTTTAGTTCTGTGTAGTGAAGAAAAGGTTTGATGTTACAATGCCTATATTCAAAAGTCCTTATTCATTTCAGTAATGACCATGAACTGGGCAGTGTGCTAGGTACTGAGATTGAAAGATGAATAAGAAAGGATCACTAGAACCTTCAGTTCAAAATTATATCCGATTATCTATACTAGTTTCTGGAAGGAAATGAATGTGAACTGGTATTTTTCAATATTTAGTTACTATTATATCTTGCCTTTGTTTCACAAAATAGACTCACCCTGCAGTCACATGGCATATGCTTTAAGATTCTGAGAAAAATTATTTTAGACCTAAATTCTATACCTAGCTATAACAGAGAAGCCATCCCGAAAGGGAGTTCCCAGCAGTGCTAGTTTACATCATCTTTTTAAAAAGAAAGCAGTTTAAAGAGAGACTCTCATTCTCAATGTGTTCCAGGAAAAACAAGTGTCAGTATTTCTTTTGAATGCACTAACATGGGTCATATGCCACTTTCTGAATCGATCACTCTGGCCAAGAGAATAAAATGGTTAATGGGCCAGACTTAGGTTATATCTATGTGCCTGGAAAAAGAGTAGTAAGGGTAAGATGTCAATCACATCTGAACCAGATTTAGAGTGGGCTCTTCCAAATATAATCAACTCAGTGATATAAAAAGAAAGAGAAAAATATGCTGAAAATCAAACAACACAAGTCTGTTATAGAGTAAGAAGAGAGAAAACCTCAAAATCATATGAATGTATGCTCTGCCTTCAGCATTATTCCTCACTAAGAATGTGGAAACTATTGTGGTTCCAGGTACAGTAGATAAGGAAAAGAATGTCTTGCTACAATTATAAAAACAGGTGTGACCTCACCAACTTCAGGGAAATGCCTGGAAACTCCCATGCAGGCATGAGCCACATGTTGAAAGCCACTGCTATGGATAATGCTTCTTAAATTTTGATGTCATACATTAATCTCTTGGGAATTCTGTGTAGATTGTGATTTGGTTGGTCTTGGATAGAACCTAAGATTCTTCATTTCTAACAAGCTTCCAGGCAATGTTAATGCTGCTGGTCCATGAATCATTTTTTGAGTAGCAAAATTTAAGCAATAAGGACATAATCAATTCTCTTGAATCCAGAGTCAGAGAATTCATGACTGGTTTATCCTGTTGTTGTTCTCTGTATATCTATTATTCTCTTTCTCTACACTGCCATCACAATGTCAATTTTGTTTTAAAACTGATTTCACTCTTTAATTATGGGATGTCTTGTAAGAAACATCTGAGCTTTATACTTCACTCATTGATGTCCAGCTGGTAAAAGTACTTCCAACCCAAAGACTTCAGTGCATGCTTCTGAACCTCTTAAACTAATTTCTGTAGCCAGAAAAATGCCATGTGTGATTGGCTCAGAGCTTGATTGGCTCAGAGCTGGGATCTATGAGTCATTCACTGTGTTGGGGGTAGATGGTTTATTCTAATTAATTGAAAAGCTAAATGGTGACGTATAACATTGACCAACCAATTTTAATTAAATTAGCATAAAAAAATAAAAGGGTGAATTATATGATATAAACATTGCTTTGCTTCAGTCACTCAGTCATGTCCAACTCTTTGCAACCCCTTGGACTGCAGCACGCCAGGCCTCCCTGACCATCACCAGCTCCTGAAGCCTGTTCAAACTCATGTCCGTCAAGTGGTGATGCCATCCAACCATCTCATCCTCTGTCATCTCCTTCTCTTCCCGCCTTCAATCTTTCCCAGCATCAGGGTCTTTTCAAATAAGTTAGTTCTTCACATCAGGTGGCCAAAGTATTGGAGTTTCAGCTTCAGCATCAGTCCTTCCAATGAATAATCAGGATTGGTTTCTTTTAGGATTGACTGGTTTGATCTCCTTACTGTCTGAGGGACTCTCAAGAGTCTTCTCTAATACCGCAATTCAAAAGCATCAATTCTTCGGTGCTCAGCTTTCTTTATACTTCAACTCTCACATCCATACATGACTACTGGAAAAACCATAGCTTTTACTAGATGGACCTTTGTTGGCAAAGTAATGCCTCTGCTGCTTTTTAATATGCTGTCTAGGTTCTTCATAACTTTTCTTTCAAGGAGGGGATATGAAAAATAAATGTGGAAATTACAACACCAAAAAAGAAGGAATAGGAAGAATGAAAAAAATGACAGTGTTAAGTAAATAGATAATAATTAATTTCTATTAATAATTAAAGTGCTGGAAATGGAGCAATGATTAAAATAATGGAGTTAGAACTTTTTCTAATGTTTAAGAACAGAGGGGTCTCCTGTAGGCAGATTCTTTACCATCTGAGCCACAAAGGAAGCCTTAAAATACAACCATCAATCAAAAAATCAACAAAAGAGGGGAAATAACAAAAAACAAAAAGAGATGAGTGAGATTTACTTATTATAACCACAGACTTTTACATTATATTAAAATATTTTACATGACAGAAACTTTGAAATATGAAGCAACAGGAAACACGAAAAGAATAAAATGAAAATGTATGGCCAGTGTCATTGTTATGAACATATATTCGTAGACACACATATAGTCATGAACATGTAGATGTGCAAATACATATAGTTATAAAATATATGTGTAAAATGTTTCAGAAATGAGACATAAACACAAAGTAATAAGTGGGTTGAAGCTGCAGGGATTCTGGAAGGTGAGAATAGCTCACAGAATTCCCATGGGACTACAAGAAACTTGAAATGTCCCACAGTATCAGGTAGCCAGAGTTAACAAAAAGATGAGGGGAAAGCCTGCTGGAACTTGAGTCTGAACTTTTAAAAGATGTCACAGACTTTTTTACAAAGAGCCGCAGGGTAAATATCTTCAGCTTTGTGGGTCTTCTGTTTTTGAACAAGTCTTTAAAAATATAAAAATATATTTTTAGCTCAAAAGCCATGCAAAACTGAAAGTGACCCACCAGCAGTAGTTTCTGATCCTGTTTTATAAGAAGTTGTGAGCATAGATGAGGTGAGAGGATGGAGATGCAGCCATCTGACCAGATACTAAGCCAAGTTGCCCTTGTCCTGGAGGATAAATCTGTAATAATCACAGTATCTCTGTCACACCACTTCTAATTTCCCATCTCTCCTCTCCTCCTTTTCCTCATCCTCTCACCCCTTCTCCCCTTCTTTCAAGAGGTTCCCAATTTTCCTTTGGCTAAAAAAACCCAATTAAAATTATTTGCCTTCTAAAATTTAATATTAAACAAAAATTTAAAAAAAAATTACTTGCTTTCTCAGACTCCCTTGGAGGTCAAATAATCACATACATATCAGTGGCCAAGAAGGTAAAAGCAAAGTACTTAATGGAATTTCCAGAAATTTTAGAAGGTATAATTATAGCTGACATTCTACACAGGCATTTGCTTTTTTCACTTCCCTTTCATCCTCAATATCACAAATGCATGTGGGTACAGGAGCCCTCTGGAGTGTTTGAGGAGGAAAATCACAAGGTAACAACAGGGAAACAGATTTGAAAGAAGCTTATACATCTATGATATCATGGATAGCTTATATCTTTTGTGAGAAAAAAAAAAAAAAAAAGATCTTTATTTGATGAAACCATTGCATCTGGTATGATCCATTGATGTTTTCTCTACCACTGACTCCCTTACAGGACCAAAAGCAATAATAACTGATGCACCATTGCAGTGTCATAAAGAGGACTGAAACATTCTTATGAGACATAAGTAGGCTCTAGTCTGAAGCAAAGATCCAGTAAAAGTAATAACAATTTTCTAAATCCTCTAAAGGAAAAGCGCAATTAAAAGAGAGGAAAGGGAAGGAGAAGGACGTGTAGGTAGAGAAAGGAAGGAAATGAGAGAAAAGGTTCAAAATACAATCAAATATATCAGCGTGCAAAGCTTAGAATGCTCATGAAGAAAGCCAGCTGTCAGAATAAAAATCAGAACATGAATTTACTATATATTTTATTAGAAAAAACAGATAATAACTTTAAAAATAACAATGTTAGCTATTCACAAACATAAAGACTTAATATCCGTGAAATGCAAATACAACTTTTGAAATGAGAAAAAATGAAAATGACACAAACAGGTTACAACGTGTCATTACACGTGTAGAATGGTGACAAAATTGTGAAAACACACAAGGTGGTATATTCATTGTGAATAAGTACATGCAAAGTAATGGTATGAATTATGTAAAGGTTTGATGAATAAATTCAAGTTAGTTGTTGTTTCTGAGAGAAGGGGAGGAAGGAAAATATTGTTGACAAGTTGACAAATGGTCTGCAGGAGGTTTCAGTAGCATGTTATGTATTATTTTATTTAAAATTTTTTAAATTAAGAATAGAAGAATGATGGGATTTCTCTTTTTTTTCAACCCACCTCCTAGAATAATGAAAATAAAAACAAAAATAAACAAAGGGGACCTAATGAACTTAAAAGCTTTGACATGGCAAAGGAAACCATAAATGATATAAGAAGATAACCCTCAGAATGGGAGAACACATTTGCAAATGAAGCAACTGACAAGGTATTTCTCTCCAAAATATAGTGCAAACAACTCATGCAGCTCTCTCTCTCTCTCTCTCTCTCTATATATATATATATATATATATACATATATATAATAATAAAAAAAATAGAAGGCCTAAGTAGACATTTCTCCAAAGAAGACATACAGATGGCCAACAAACACATGGAAACATGCTCAACATCACTAATTATTAGAAAAATGCAAATCAAAACCGCAATGAGGTATCACCTCTCACTGGTCAGAATGGCCATCACCAAAAAATCCACAAACAATAAGTACTGGATATGGTATGGAGAAAAGGCAACCCTTTTACATTGGTGGGGATGTAAATTGATACAACCACTAAGGAGAACCGTATGGACGGTCCTTAAAAAAATAAAAATAGAACTATACATATGACCCAGAAATCCCACTCCTGATCATGTACTTAGACAAAACCAGGTTCAAAAAGATCCATGATCCCTAATGTTCATTGCTGCACTATTTACAATAGCTAGGACATGGAAACAAATGTCCATCAACAGAGGAATGGATAAAGATGTGATACATATATACAATGGGCTTTTATTCTGGCTGTGTGGTAAAGAATCAGCCTGCCAGTGCAGGAGACACAGGTTCAATCTCTGGAACAGGAAGATCCCCTGGAGAAGGAAATGGCAACCCACTCCAGTATTCTTGCCTGAGAAATCCCATTGTCAAAGGAGCCTGGGCTGCAGTCCATGGGGTCACAAAAGAGTCAGACATGACTTAGCACCTAAATAATAACAAAACAACGTATATATAGTGGAATATTATTCAGCCATAAAAAGGAAAGAAATTTGCAGAGACTTGGAGAGACCTAGAGGAGAAGGCAGTGGCACCCCACTCCAGTACTCTTGCCTGGAAAATCCATGGGGGTCGCTAAGAGTCAGACACGATTGAGCGACTTCACTTTTCCACTTTCCACTTTCATGCCTTGGAGAAGGAAATGGCAATCCACTCCAGCGTTCTTGCCTGAGAATCCCAGGGACGGGGAACCCTAGTGGGCTGCTGTCTATGGGGTTGCACAGAGTCGAACACGACTGAAGTGACTTAGCAGCAGGAGAGACCTAGAGACTGCCATACAGAGTGAAGTAAGTCAGAAAGAGAAAAACAAATATATAATATCACTTATATATAGAATCTATAAAAATGATAGGTATGAACTTATTTGCAAAGCAAAAGTAGAGAATGGACATATGGGTATGGCGGCAAGGGGAGGAATGAATTGAGAGAATGGTTTGACATATATACACTACTATGTATAATAATTGATGCTGAATCAAATCAAATTTTTAGAGCCAGCTGCCAAAGAAAATGTAAGACAAAAAAGAACAAGTTAAATTAATTCCAAAGAAGCAAACAAAAATCCAAAATCCAGTTGCTAAAAGCACCTGATTTAGTTTTTACAACAAAGCAGTAGTATAAAGGGAGAAGGAGGAGGGGGAAGTTGGGAGAAGTAGAGCAGTGGGAAGAACTGATCTAGATTTTTCAAGAGTCATAAGAAACATTAATTTGAAATATTGATGTTAACTAAAACAATAGTAAAAAGACATTCTAATGAGTCATGGAGAGTTGAATATGGGTAGTAGTAGCAATAACAAAGGTTAGGTAAGGCAATGTCATAAAATCTTGATAACTGGGTGGTGGATATAGAGGATTCCATTTGTTATTTTCAGTACATTCTTGTATTGAGTTTTAAATAAAATATATCTTAATATAGTACTTTCCTAAAATATCAATACATGTTAAAAAATATAACAAAATGGTCTAGGTTTTTAGCAAAAACTTAAAAGTAAATGGAGAAGGCAATGGCACCCCACTCCAGTACTCTTGCCTGGAAAATCCCATGGACGGAGGAGCCTGGTAGGCTGCAGTCCATGGGGCCGCTAAGAGTCGGACACGACTGAGCGACTTCACTTTCACTTTTCACTTTCATGCATTGGAGAAGGAAATGGCAACCCACTCCAGTGTTCTTGCCTGGAGAATCCCAGGGACGGGGGAGCCTGGTGGGCTGCCGTCTATGGGGTCACACGGAGTCGGACACAACTGAAGTGACTTAGCAGCAGCAGCATTAATAGTAAATATCTAGGAATAATTGCAACGTATACATAATAAATTTTTAAAATTTTATTAAAATTTTTAAATGTCTAAAACAAAACTTGAATAAAGAGTTTCATGTTCCTAGCCACAAAAGTAGGATATTATAAAGATGTTGATTCTTTCTATAATAATGCCATTCCTATAAATATCCCAAAGGACTTTGTATCAAATAACAAAAATGATAGAAGGTTTTTCTGAAAGGATAATATAATGGAAGGATGATATAATTTTTCCACTACAATAATATAGTGGAAGAATATAATAAAGTAATATAAATGGACGAAAAAAGATAATTTTGAAAATCACATCAGATGCTAACAATCTTAAACTTCCAGATATTATAAAATTTAGTAAATAGACTGCAGAGACCCCATGGACTGTAGCCTACCAGGCTTCTCCGTCCACCAAATTTTCCAGGCAAGGGTACTGGAGTGGGCTGCCATTTCCTTCTCCAGGAGATCTTCCCGACCCAGGGACTGAACCCAGGTCTCCCGCATTGTAGGCAGATGCTTTTACCATCTGAGCCACCAGGGAAGACTCCAGATATTATAAAATTTAGTAAATAGACTGCAGAGGGCACACATATAGAGAAACATTAATATAATCAGATAGAAAGTACAGAAACAGATTTCCTTAGCATTTTTTTAAAGTGGCATTTTTAACTCTCAGTATAAACAATTCTTTTTGTAACAGCTGGTCAAATTCTTAGGAAATGATTCAGTTAAATCCCTTTCTTACTCTATTTCAGTTCAGTTCAGTCTCTCAGTTGTGTCCGACTCTTTGTGACCCCATAAATTGCAGCACGCCATCACCATCCCTGTCCATCACCATCTCCCGGAGTTTACTCAAACTCACGTCCATTGAGTCGGTGATGCCATCTAGCCATATAATCCTCTGTCGTCCCCTTCTCCTCCTGCCCCCAGTCCCTCCCAGCATCAGAGTCTTTTCCAATGAGTCAACTCTTTGCATCAGGTGGCCAAAGTACTGGAGTTTCAGCTTTAGCATCATTCCTTCCAAAGAACACCCAAGGCTGATCTCCTTTAGAATGGACTGGTTGGATCTGCTTGCAGTCCAAGGGACTCTCAAGAGTCTTCTCCAACACCACAGTTCAAAAGCATCAATTCTTCAGCGCTCAGCTTTCTTCACAGTCCAACTCTCACATCCATACATGACCACTGGAGAAACCATAGCCTTGACTAAATGGACTTTTGTTGGCAAAGTAATGTTTCTGCTTTTGAATATGCTATCTAGATTGGTCATAACTTTCCTTCCAAGGAGTAAGCGTCTTTTAATTTCATGGCTGCAGTCACCATCTGCAGTGATTTTGGAGCCCCCCAAAATAAAACCTGACACTGTTTCCACTGTTTCCCCATCTATTTCCCATGAAGTGATGGGACCAGATGCCATGATCTTCGTTTTCTGAATGTTGAGCTTTAAGCCAACTTTTTCACTCTCCTCTTTCACTTTCATCAAGAGGCTTTTTAGAGAAGCAAATTCCAAACACTTTCCAGTAAATTAAAAAAATACCCTCAAAATCTAAACATTGCAAACAGAGGAAATTTAATACAGAGAATTAGTTTTTCCTATGCTGAAAATCTATAAAGGTGCTGCAAAATGTATCAACAGCAGAAAGCTTTTATTACTCCTTTGTGATTGAAGGACAGAGGGTATTAGCAATATTACCAGGGCCCAGGATCAAAGATAAAGGAGAAAAACACTGGGAAAATATTGTTGTGTTAACTAAAATAACAATTTTAAACAAAAATTATAAAAATAATTTGAGCCATAAAAAAGGGGATAAATGTGTGCAACATACATAATGTATTTAATATATAAGTAACTTTAAAGATAATTTGCAAAAGAAATGTAAATAACATTTTTATTGCTCAACTTTATGTACTAGAAATTAAATACTGCAAGTAAACCTAAGATAAGTCTGTATTAGCTCAATAAATATCTAACATTTAAAAATCAATAAGCCAAGAAAAAAAAAAAAGAATGTAGATCATATGCTACTTTTGCAATAGTAAATGTAGTTTTAGTTTTAAGATTATATATATATATTTACTCCTAGCTGAATACTGAATGGGGAAAACTGCAAGCCCACTTTGCAAGTATTAGAACATTTGTGGAAATAGCAACTAACGTATAAAAATAGATGGAGTTGTTTTATAAACATATGCATGGACTAGGGGGATATCTTTACTAAGAGAAAGAGAATATGAAATAAAATTATAATTCTAAGAAATGGATAAAATTATTTTGAAGAATTTTCAGCTTAGTTGGAATTCTTGCCACACAAAAGTGCTAAATCTATGCTTTTTGTGGAAGGCAAACATGTTATGTTGTTTTTTTAAACAAAGCTCTACCAGTCAGAGTTCTTCATTGTAAACAAGAGCATTGAGTTCTGGCCAACCAAAAGAGAGGAGGAATTTGTAAAAAGACTTAGAGATAGTCCCCAGAATCTGTTGGTATGCAGATAAGCAAGCTTGGAAAATAAGTAAAATCATGAGAGATCAAGGAACACAGTAACTGATTTCTTACTGCCTTTCTGTGGATCATTGCTATGAGTGAACATTCGGCGCTGTTCCATTGGCCTCACAAGTACCCGGTCATCAATGCAAGAATGAATACTCATGGTGTCACCTTCTTTGCCTCATAATCTCAAAATTAAATATCTTTAGCTATGGCCCTAATACAGGCTTCCCAGGTGGTGCTAGTGTTAAGGACCTCCTGCCAATGCAGGAGACATAAGAGAGGCAGTTTCAATCCTTGTGTTGGGAAGATCCCCTGATGGAGGGCATGAAAATCCACTCCAGTATTCTTGCCTGGAGAATCCCATGGACAGAGGAGCCTGGAGGGCTACAGTCCATAGGGTCACAAAGAATCAAACACAACTGAAATGACTTAGCACTCATGCACCTGTTTACTGGGTCATAAGGGCTAAGAAGTAGAGTTTCTTAGCCCTTATGTGCACTTCTCTTGATCCTTATGTACACTTCTCTTGGTCTTTTCAAATCACCTGGTAGATAACTTAGATGAGCACACACACACACACATATGGTGTGCCAGAATCCCTATTAACCTATTTCCACTTTACTTTTACCTTGAGTTGAGGTTGTACTGTGTTCAGTGTGCCCAACTCTTTGCAACTCCATGGACTGTAGCCCACCAGGGCCTCTCTGCCCATGGAATTTTCCAGGCAAGAATACTGGAGTGGGTTGCAATTTTCTTCTTCAGAGGATCTTCTCAACCCAGGGATCAAACCTGTGTCTCTAGCATCTTCTGCACTGGCATGCAGGTTCTTTACCACTGCACCACCTAGGAAGCCTTTATTTTTATCTACTTGCACTTATGTATACATATACTTCTGTGTGCACTAGTTGACTTATCTGCTTGCCAAAATTCCATTATATTTGTTCTAATACCTTTTGTGTATGTTGTCCATCAATCTAAAATTGCTTAAGTTAACCTACTACTATACAAACTAGTGAAATATGAATGTGAAGAGTAAGTTGATTCTTTAAAAACTAAGTTGAATATATTGACACACTCAGTAAAATTAGTCTTCAAAATTATTATGATGTAGGCATGAGACAACAATAAAATATAGGGGAAATCTATATGTCTATAAAGATCAAGGCGCTTAAATATTTTTGCAAGTGCTTTGAAGTTTTCAGCCAGTTTAAGAGGTTTAACTTGAATGAGGTTATTTTGAAAAGTACAATAGTAATCTAAGCAGGGGGAAAAAAAACAAAAACCCTTTCTTTACACAAAGGAATCTTTTGTCCTATATAAAAACCATTGATAACTGTACTTTTTATACTTATTTATAGAGTTTTTTCCTTTAGGGATTACATAAAGCTGTACTCTGTCATCAAAATAACAAGTGATCTAGCAAGCATTGTTCCTCTCTTAAAGTAAGTGATACATGATGAAGCAACTTTCCCTGTGGAAAGGACATCCATCCTGATAACTCGTCCCCCAGAAACTCCACTGAGCTTGCAGAAGCATATTTTCTTGGGATTTATTGCCTATCCTTTGCTATGTACTTGTCCTACATGGGCATTGAAGGCACAAACAATATTTAGCTTTTCATGTCTTGTCAGTGAGCCATCAGTGGGCCCAGCTGGTAACCCATGGGATGATGACATAATGAAGATTCCTACAGGCTTTGGCTCTATTTGGCATGAATCCCTGAGATAACACTGAATTTCTATTACTGCCCCTGCTTGGTATAATCAAACTTCTCCTGCATTTTTCAAGTATTAATATGTTGAGAAAGACAAAACACTATTTCCAAGCTTAATTCCTAGTAAACGTTTACGAGAGGTGGTAATACTTTCTTCAATAAGGATTTGAATAAGCAGTTTGACAATTTGATAAGTAATTAACTACATTTATGATAATCCATTAACATGGGCTTCCCTGATAGTTAAGTTAGTGAAGAATCTGCCTGCAATGCAAGAGACCCAGGTTGGATTTCTGGGTTGGAAAGATCCGCTGAAAAAGGGATAGGCTACCCATTGCAATATTCTTGGGCTTCCCTTGTGGCTTAACTGGTAAAAGAATCCCCCTGTGATGTGGGAGACCTGGTTTCAATCCCTGGGTTGGGAAGATCCCCTGGAAAAGGAAAAGATTACCCATGCCAGTATTCTGTCCTGGAGAATTCCATGAACTGTATAGTCAATGGGGTCACAAAGAGTCGGACACAACAGAGCAGCTTTCACATGATAATCCATTAACATTCTTCAAAATGTACCCATCTCCTGCATTTGCCAAGCCAGATTGTGAAATAAGGATATAATAAGAATTGCCAAAATTGCAACTTTCAAATGATTGATATTTGTTGATGTTTAGTTGCTCAGTCACGTCTGACTCTGTGAGTTCATGGACCGCAGCACACCAGGCTTCCCTGTCCTTCATCATCTCCTGGAGTATACTCAAACTCATGTCCATTGAGTCATGAGGCCATCCAACCATCTCATTCTGTCATCCCCTTCTCCTCCTCCTGCTCTCAATCTTTCCCAGCATCAGGGTCTTTTCTAATGAGTCAGCTCTTGGCATGCATCAGGTGGCCAATGTATTGGAGCTTCAGCTTCAGCATCAGTCCTTCCAATGAATATTCAGGGTTGATTTCCTTCAGGATTGACTGGTTTGATCTTGGACTCTTTGCAGTCCAAGAGACTCAAAGAGTCTTCTCCAGCACCACAATTTGAAAGTATCAAATTAGACCTTCTTTATGATCCAACACTCCCATGCATACATGACTATTGGAAAAACCATAGCTTTGACTATATAGACCTTTGTTGGCAAAGTAATGTCTCTGCTTTTTAATGTGCTGTCTAGGTTGGTCATAGCTTTTCTTCTAAGGAGCAAGTGTCTTTTAATTTCATGGCTGTAGTCACAATCTGCAGTGATTTTGGAGCCCAAGAAAATAAATTCTGTCACAGTTTCTATTGTTTCCCCATATATTTGCCATGAAGCGATGGAAGTGGATGCTGTGATCATAGTTTTTTGCCATGATCTTAGCAGTATCAAGTCAATGATTGGTACTACTTCTGATATATTGCCTTTGCAAAGAAAAACTCTAGGATCTTCCCTCACTCCACACCGTCCCTACATTGTGAAGTCAGGGAACCAAAGTGAGGAGTTTGTCAGTTGCTGGGTGTATCTGGTATAGCCTTCCAGATTCATTTTCCATCCTTTCCCACCGTCTTCACCATCCCAGGAGACTGACCTGTATGAATTACACCATGGACTTCTGAAGTCCTCTGATATATGGTTGGTTTTAGCCAATAATAATTCTCTGCAAGGGAGTGAAGTCAGGGTATTTCTTTTCCTGGTTTCTTCTCTTTGAGTTCAAGTCACACTAGCTACATTTCTTGATAGAAATCTGCTGTTCTCAAGGCAGCCATGTCTGAACTCCAACTTCCCTTCAGGTTTTGATGACTTCTCCCTTCCCTTATACCTTTGGCTCTAGGGATGGTAATAACCACACTGTTGCTAGCCCTAGTTTCCCTCACTGTCCTATGTGGTGTTTCTCCCTCCTTCCTGTGCTTTTGTAATTAGCCCCTTTGTTTTAAAAAACAACCTAAAAAATAAATTAAAATATCAAGAAGTATCCTAATTTGAATGTTCTGCTTGCCCTTGAGACTCAAATTGAAAAATCGGTGCATGTATTACCCAGTTCCCACCAAAAAAGCACAGAAATGGGCCTGGGTTCTACTAGGTTTCATATATATTTGGACTAAGATCCAATACTCACAGTCTTCTAATAGAATATCTCTGCTGCTCATTTGGGATAAAATCAAGTGTCCAAAGCCATCAAGAATTCTGGGTATATATTTTTCTTCACCATATATTTCCCCATCATTTGCCTGGAAATGGCCACAGGTCCCCCCTGTGGATGGCTAAGAGGGAAATTCGTCAACATACTTGTTATTATTGCAACATCCCCTTTATTAGAGGAGCTGTCTATGTATTTCAGTCATGATTCCATCTTTAATTAGCTATCGCCAATAGCTGGTAAGTTAGGTAACCCTAATTGCCACATGGATGCTACCTTCTTTTGAGCCATCTATACTTCTTTTGCCTCTGTTGGTTAACAGTCTCACTTTGTCCTCCACATCTTGTGAACTGAACTTCTCATAGAAACTAGGAAGTCCTTGTCATCTGCAGTGTCTCTCATGGAGACAAAAATCTCTCATCATATTGATTTTTGCTTCACTCTTTTCTCCAGCACTAAGAGAGGCCTGGCATGCTGTGATTCATGGGGTCGCAAAGAGTCAAACACAACTGAGCAACTGAACTGAACTGAACCCATAGTAGCTTGGATGTTTTGCAGGTTGATATTTTTATTTCTATCAAGAAGTAATCCATGAGTATCGCCACCTTAGGGAAAACAATTACTAAGTCATTTTTGAAAGATGTTGGCAGTCTACTCACCACTTAATTGTCATGGCCTAGGTGATGGCACCCCACTCCAGTACTCTTGCCTGAAAAATCCCATGGATGGAGGAGCCTGGTGGGCTGCAGTCCATGGGGTCGAGAAGAGTCGGACACGACTGAGTGACTTCACTTTCACTTTTCACTTTCCTGCATTGGAGAAGGAAATGGCAACCCACTCCATTGTTCTTGCCTGGAGAATCCCAGGGACAGGGGAGCCTGGTCAGCTGCTGTCTATGGGGTCGCACAGAGTCGGACACGACTGAAGTGACTTAGCAGCAGCAGCAGCAGAGGAAGAAAATGTTACGTCATTTTTCTTTAGAGATATACTTAGGGGGTAATTTACACCTAGTAAATCTGCTACAATTTTGGATTAGTTTCATTAGTCATGTTAATATGTTTTATTGATGAACTTTCATACAGAATTCAAGGGAAAATAAAGAATACAAAGACTGCCACTATGTTTGCAACTTGAGAAAGTTTGTAATGTTGGGAAAAGGATTGTGGGAATCATTTTTTTGTTTGTTTTATATATGAAATTTCAGGTTCCTATTAGATGTCTAAATTGCAGATAAACTATATGATCTGAAGTTCAGGAATGTTCAAAGATGCAAGTTTGAGGGTCAACTGAACGTAAACAGTATAAAGAGCCTTAGGACTGGATGAAATTATTTGTGAAAGAAGGGTAAGGGAAAAGAGGAAGAGGGCAACTCCCTGATCTATGAGGTAGACAGATTCTGAGACATTTCGGATAAGAGAAGGAACCAGAAATGTAAGATGAGAAGGAGCAGTCACTGAAAAAGTGTAGTAGCAGGGAAGTGAAGAAAATAAAGTGGCCCAGAAAGACAGTAATGGTTAATTGTGCCTAATGCTGCAGAGAATGTAGTAAGATGAAGACAGAAGACTTAACAAGAGGCTATCAATGTGCAAGGACTATTTCACTGGAAATATCAGATGGTAGCTCATCTAGAGTCTCTGAAGTGAGAATGGAAAAGTGAAACTTTGCAGACAGCAAAGAAGCTTCCTTAATAAGTCTTGCTGTCAAAGATTCCAAAAAGTATTGTGAAATATAAGTTTTGCAGTCAAAAAAAGAGTAAGTTTTTGTTTTAAGGTTGTATATGCTAAAACATATCACAAGAGAAGACTCTATACATGGACATCACCCAATGGTCAATACCAAAATCAGATTGATTAAACTCTTTACAGTCAGCAAAAGAGACTGGGAGCTGACTGTGGTTCAGATCATGAAATCCTTATTGGAAAATTCAGAAATAAATTGAAGAAAGTAGGGAAAATCACTAGACCATTCAGGTATGACCTAAATCAAATTCTTTACAACTATACAGTGGAAGTGACAAATAGATTCAAGGGGTTAGATCTGATAGACAGAGTGCCTGAAGAACTATGGACAGAAGTTTGTGACATTGTACAGGAAGCAATGATCAAGATCATCCCCAAGAAAAAGAAATGAAAAAAGGCAAAATGGTTGTCTGAGGAGTCCTTACAAACAGCTATAAAAAGAAGTAAAAGGCAAAAGAGAAAAGGAAAGCTATACCATTTGAATGCAGAGTTCCAAAGAATAACAAGGAAAGATGAGAAGGCCTTCCTCAGTGATCAATGCAAAGAAATAGAGGAAAACAATAGAATGGGAAAAACTAGAGATTTCTTCAAGAAAATTGGAAATACAAAGGGAACTTTTAATGCAAAAATGGACACAATAAAGGTCCATACATAACAGAAGCAGAAGATATTAAGGAGGGTGTCAAGAATCCATAGAAGAGCTACACAAAAAAAAGATCATGACCCAGATAATCACGATGGTGTGATCACTCACCTAGAGCCAGACATCCTGGAGTGCAAAGTCAAGTGGGCCTTAGGAAACATCACTATTAACAAAGCTAGTGGAGGTTATGGAATTTCAGTTGAACTATTTCAAATCCCAAAAGATGATGCTGTGAAAGTGCTGCACTCAATATGTCAGCAAATTTGGAAAACTCAGCAGTGGCCACAGGACTGAAAAAGTTCAGTTTTCATTCCAATCCCAAAGAAAGGCAATGCCAAAGAATGCTCAAACTACCACACAATTGCACTCATCTCACATGCTAGTGAAGTAATGCTCAAAATTCTCCAAGCCAGACTTCAGCAATATGTGAACCTTGAACTTCCAGATGTTCAAGCTGGATTTAGAAAAGGCAGAGGAACCAGAGATCAGATTGCCAACATCTGTTGGATCATCAAAAAAAGTAAGAGAGTTCCAGAAAAACATCTACGAAGATCATATAAAATACTCTTTCCTATAAATTCATATAGTCAGTTCTTTCACACAGAACAATTTTGTTGATTTTTGCTGAAGTGTTCTGTCCATGGCTAACTTATGGTTGCAACTGAACAAATGTAGCTCAATGTTAATGTTGGCTGATTTTCATTTCTGTTAACAAGGAAGACACAAGGGAAACACTGAAGATCTATATATGAATATTACTTGGTCAATGACATGAGGGACTTCTTTGTTGAATCATATAATAATTTTTTTTAATTGGAAGAATATTTACTTAATGTTTCAATATTTTCAATATGACAGCAACATACAAGACACTATTTAAATTTCATCTGTTTTCTTAACATTTTTCTGTTGTTTGCTTAAGTTTAGATAGCCAGTAAAACAGTGTATCAAGTTCTTCAGGCATGAGTGTGATCAGTCTCTAAGTCATGTTGGACCCTTTGCGATCCCATGGACTGTAGCCTGCCAGGCTCCTCTGTCCATGGGAGTTCCCAGGCAAGAATACTGGAGTGGGTTTCCATTTCCTTCTCCAGGGGAATCGTCCCCACCCAGGGATTGAACACATGTCTCCTACATCACAGGCAGATTCTTTACCACTGAGCCACCTGGGAAGCCAAGTTCTGGCTTCAACATTACATCACTAAATACTGAGTTGACAAGTGGATAGTAGCATTCCATGATATGATTTTTTCCATGATTTAGACACAATAGGTATAAATAAATTCAAGATAATAGTAAAATGTAGTCAATTAGGAAGTGATGAGTTTTGAATAGTTACTACCAGTAGTCTTGCCTGGATAATCCCATGGACAGAGGAGCCTGGTGGGCTACAGTCCATGGCCTCACAAAGAGCTGGACATGACTGAGCAACTAAAACCATTGTTTCAAATCTAATGCATTTAATTATAAGTTTATATAATAATGTCTGTAGGCTTTACAATAACATCTAGATTTAACAACCAGCTCACAAAATTCCTGAAAGTTTAGCTTTTACATGCTTGTTCAAACCAGGTCTTTTACTCGTAGGGGTCAAACAACACAGTGCTTCACAGGCTATTCTAACAATGTTTGATGCCAAGCTAAGTGCCAAGGCAAGCCATTATGTGTTCAAACATTTAAAAGTGGAATAGTAGGAAAAATTAGACCCAGAGGAATATAGCCAGTTTATTTAATAAAATCTTGTTGGTTGCTTAATACTTCATCAAAATAGGAGAATTTAGAACCACGGTTTGATGGCATTAGGAAAGAGTTACATTGGAATGTGCCACAAAGATTGGAATTAAATGATTTTTAAACATCCCTTCCAGCTTAGTTATTCTGCAATTCTCCATGACTACACCAACTGTTGGGAATATGAAAATATAGGGCCCACAGCTGATCTTGGATCTTGGATAACTGATGCTTCAAGCCCAGTAGGTTTCAACAGAAAGCATGCTGATCTCAACTATAACAAGTTATTTTGCTAGTTCCAAAATCTTCTGATAAATCTGGTGCAATTAAAAAACAGGTATGTGGAAAATAAGATGTTATCTGTGGGTTTCTAGAACTGAACTAAACATGTGTGAATGGTTCATATAATAAAAGGTGAAAATGAAATTTGTTTTTATTGCTATAAAGCTAATAAAAAAAGTACGTTAGGGAAAGGAAATGAAGCCATCATAACATTTGCTGGTAAAGCGCCATTCCTAGTAGGAAAATTTTAGATAGGGAGGAGAGATGAAATCACTCTACAATGAAAAGATAACCTGACCAAACATGAAATTTTGCTAAATCCTTAGGAAAACCAAAATTAAACTGCAGAATTAAAAGATGTGATTTCTACACCTGTGACATTAGCACACTGGTTGTTTCTCAGTGTCACTCTCAAAAGTGGTTTGATGGGAGCCAAAGTGTCTTTTGGCTTGTGAGCCTAAGTGATAAATTGCTCTGCCAGCATGATCTCCCTCTCCAAGCCCACAGAAGCCTTTCATTACACTCTCAGTGACAGTCCATTAACAAGTCTAGCTAATCAAACCCCAAACTACTCTTATTAAAAGTTTAAGCTTTCAAACCTCAAAACAACAAAATTCTGTAAAGCAATTATCCTTCAATTAAAATAAATAATTTTTTTAAGTTAAGCTTTATTGAACTTGTTGAAAATAACTCGAAAGAAATGCTCTATCTAGTGAAATAACACTGAAAATGGTTAACCAACCATAAATATAACCATGGGCCTAAGAGGTAGAAATCCTTTTAAAATTAGAGAAGCATGATGGTTAATAGTGAAATATCAAGAGAATTGATTGAAAGTGTATTTATCTTTCAAATTATTATTTTAAAAAGAGATAAATTTTCTTGCAATTACTAGTAAACAATACTCTCAAGAATGTGTACCCCAATGTTGATTGCAGCACTGTTTACAATAGCCAGGACATGGAAGCAACCTAGATGTCCATCGGCAGATGAATGGATAAGAAAGCTGTGGTACATATACTCAGTGGAATATTACTCAGCTATTAGAAAGAATGCATTTGAATCAGTTCTAATGAGGTAGATGAAACTGGAGCCTATTATACAGAGTGAAGTAAGTCAGAAATAAAAACACCAATACAGTATATTAATGCATATATGGAATTTAGAAAGATGGTAACAATGACCCTATATGCGAGACAGTGAAAGAGACACAGGTGTAAAGAACAGACTTTTGGACTCTGTGGGAGAAGGCGAGGGTGGGATGATTTGAGAGAATAGCATTGAAACACATGTATTATCATATGTGAAATAGATCACTAGTCCAGGTTTGATGTATGAGACAGGGTGCTCAGCACTGATGCACTGGGATGACCCTGAGGGGTGGGATGGGGAGGGAGGTGGGAGAGAGATTCAGGATGGGGAATACATGTACACCCATGGCTGATTCATGTGAATGTATGGCAAAAACCACTACAATATTGTAAAGTAATTAGCCTCCAATTAAAATAAATTAAAAAATAATAATTCAACAAAATGAATGTAGAGTGAAATTAACTTACTTATTTTTCATAATTCAGCTCTATATTTAAGAACCTCATTTATTTGCATGTTTCACATTCTTTATTGATCCATGTATAGAAAGGGTAGAATAATTAAGTTATTCTTGTTGAAATAGTATATTGGTTAAAAAAACATTAATAAATATTTATTACTATCCATTGACAAGCATTGATATCCAACATAACACACTAATTCAGAGGAATAAAAGATCTACCTAGAAGCATAAAAACTAAAAATATAATGAACTAAATTACATAAAATTATTTAATCTTTAAAAGCAATATTCCCCAAAATCCTTTTGAGCCTGATCCTGTATCATTAGTTAGAAAAGAGTTACCAGCTATTGGGATACAATTCTTTAAAAAAATTTTGTTGTCACATTGTCTTGAATATGCAATGTATCATGTTATGTCACCCCCAGGTAATGTAATATGTAGAATGAATAGTTTTCACTATAGGTACTTAACCATCCCTTAAATTCTCCTCCATTCTTCCTCTTTATTTGATAGTAGGATTAATTCTCATCAATTTTCTTTAGAAGTCAGTTAAGGTCTTCAAGTGTCTGATTTAGAGACAGAATGATTCCATGCACAGGTTCTTAATGAGCACATGGGTATAAATTATCCATATGGATTAGAGATAATAGCTAGAGAGAAAGAGAATGATGGGGAGAATGCATCTACAATTTGGTTTGAAAGAAGGCCCTTGTCATGAGTGTGTGAGTGAGTTGGCAGAGTCATTGTCTAGTGATCCTCTGTTAGAATATTAAAGATCTTTGAGGCATAAGGAAATGTTAACAGTATTAAGTTAATGCTTTCTATACCAATTTCCATGAAAGATAAGAATACATACTACTGACATGATCAGTTATATTTTTAAAAGTGAGAAATTATTAAAATCTCAATTACTTTCTTCCAGATGAGTAAGTTGTACATAATAGTAAACACCAAAGATTTTTTTTTCCAAATAAATAAAAAAATCCATGCCATGTGAGCACATAATAAATGGTCAAGAATGGGGACTCTAATGAGAGAAAGAATAATGAAGTCACCTCAAATGTCTTTCCATACGTGGAGTATCTTTTATGAGTAACTGTCATGCTCTGACCCAGGATTTTCCACTTTGAGAAGCTTCTCCTAACAAAAAAATTAGATATGTATGCTAAGATTTATATGTAATGATTTTCATAGAAGTTAATTAAAACAAATATATTGTTCAGTTCAGTTTAGTTCAGTTGCTCAGTCATGTAAGATTCTTGCGACCCCATGGATTGCAGCACACCAGGTTTCTCCATCCATCACCAATTCTCCGAGCTTGCTCAAAATCATAAACGTTGAGTCGGTGATGCCAGCCAACCATCTAATCCTCTGTTGGCTCCTTCTCCTGCCTTCAATCTTTCCCAGCATCAGGGTCTTTTCCAATGAGTCAGTTCTTTGCATCAGGTGGCCAAAGTATCGGAGTTTCAGCTTCAACATCATTTCTTCCAATGAATATTCAGGACTGATCTCCTTTAGGATGGACTGGATGGATCTCCTTGCAGTCCAACGGACTCTCAAGAGTCTTCTCTAACACCACAGTTCAAAAGCATCAATTCTTCAGCACTCAGCTTTCTTTATAGTCCGATTCTCACATCCATACATGACTACTGGAAAAACCATAACTTTTACTAGATGAACTTTGTAGGCAAAGTAATGTCTCTTCTTTTTAATATGCTGTCTAGGTTGGTCATTACTTTTTTAGCAACCTAAATATTTTACAAATGGGAAATGGTTAAATCTATCATGATTTAGTTATAAAATGAAACACCATGCAGTTGTTTTAAATGATGCTGAAGAATAATATTAGAAAAGAAAGTACATTTTAATATATTATTAAATGGCACAATTTGAACATCTGGGATTATTTAGCTATGTCTTAAATATATACATAAATATATAACTCATCTCATTTATATTTTAAAATTTATATGCAAATTATACACACACATAATGAAAAATATATACCTAAAATTAACAACTGTATCTGAGTGGTGATTATTTACGCTTTTTATACTTTCATTTTTTTCTTGTCTGTATATTTCAAATTTTCCATGTGACTATTGTATTTTTATAATATTACTAGCCATTGAATGATCTCCTAAAGGATTTTTTAATAGATACTGATAGAACTAAAAAAGCATTTAGTGAGTACATTGATTTGATTTGATTTGATTTGAAAATTAAGGTTCTAAAGTATCCAGGAGTCATAAATCAGAGTTTATAGCCAATACTAACATGAATACTAGAACAAAGGACTCTGGGAATCCAAAGTATCAACTTTAAGTATTTGTGCAAGCTGCAATCTAAAAATAACCTAGAGTCTTCAAGTACCTTAGGATAGTAGAACACTAAATCAAGTAGACACTTCTTGGACAAGTTCATTATGAGGTAGTCACAATGATTGCTAATGCCTGAAAATCCATAATTAGAAAATGTGGCACTTCCTTCACATCCTGAACAAATGAGGGGAAAGCTAAGAGATCAGTGAGTGGGTATGAGAATCTAAGCAGCAGATGGCTCTGGTGGTCTTCAGCAGGTGCTCATTTACATATTTTGGCCATAACCTTCCTCGTCTTTCCCCCAGCATGGCACGATGCTCTGGCTTGAAAGCACATTTAGATGAAAAACTGTGTGACCTACTGAAAAAATGTACTAAATATAGAATCTTAGCTCTTATATTAAGTATATTCACAATCTTAAACATGTCCTTTAACCTTTGGGAATGACTTTTATCACAACCAATTTTTCTGGTTTCTCTAATATTCATTCAGAGATCAAAGGGAACTAATGGAAAAGTGTGCTTGCAAGGGATGAATTTTCACCATAAGTCAGATATTTTAGAGCCCAGATTTTGGGAAGAAACAGAATGATGCAGTGGGCAAAGCCACAAACATTGGAGATCAGGAAATTCTGGTCCTCTCCCTGTCAATAGTCCAAGTATGACCTTCAATACATATAAATTCATACATCCTCAATTTATCAATGAGCAAAATGTGGTTAGGAGAATAGGGAGAAGAGAAGATAGGAGTTAAGTTACACTCTCTTTAAGATCTTATTAAAATGTAAAATGCTTTGATCATCTATGAAGTGAATAATCCAGTAGCTTTTTTGAGAAAAGTAAATTTATTCTAGAATTTTAAATGAATACCATATGGTAATTGGATATATAACATTACCAAAATAAAAGATATGGATAAAAGAACATCCCTGCAACAAAATGATAAATGATAGGACATGAGCATGTGTTAGTTGCTCAGTCACGTCTGACTCTTTGAGACCCCATGGACTGTAGCCCACCAGACTCCTCTATTCATGGAATTCTCCAGGGAAGAATACCAGCCTGGGTAGCCATTCTATTCTCCAGTTTATCTTCCCAAACCAGGGATCAAAACTGGATCTCCTACATTGCAGGCCAATTCTTTACTCTCTGAGCCACAGGGGAAGCCTCTTATTTCATTTCCATTTCTTTAAAAATTTCTTTGCTTTGATTGGGCCCCCACCCACTGGTGGGTAGGTCACATAGATTGCAAATGTATTACAAAAAGAGTATTCAGTTCAGTTCAGTTCAATTTAGTCGCTCAGTCATGTCTTACTTTTTGCAACCCCACAGACTGCAGCACAGCAGGACTCTCTGACCATCACAAATGCCTGGAGTTTACTTAAACTCATGTCCATTGAGTTGGTGATGTCATCCAACCATCTCATCCTCTACAGTCCCCTTCTGCTCCCACCTTCAATCTTTCCCAGCATCAGGGTCTTTTTAAGTGAGTCAGTTCTTTGCATCAGCTGGCCCAAGTATTAGAGTTTCAGGTTCAATATCAGTCAGAATGAATATTCAGGACTGATTTCTTTAGAAAGGACTGATTGGATCTTTATGCTGTCCAGGGGACTCTTGAGAGTCTTCTCCAACACCACAGTTCAAAAGCATCAATTCTTGGGCACTCAACTTTCTTGATAGTTCAACTCTCACATCCAACGTGAATACCAAAAAACTCTTAGCTTTGACTAGACTGACCTTTGTTGGCAAAGTAATGTCTCTGCTTTTGAATATACTGTCTAGGTTGGTCATAACTTTTCTTCCAATAAGCAAGCACCTTTTAATTTCATGGCTGCAGTCACCACCTGCAGTGATTCTGGAGCCCCCCAAAAATAATATCTCTCACTATTTCCATTGTTTACCAATCTATTTGCCATGAAGTGATGGGACCAGATGCCATGATCTTAGTTTTCTGAATGTTGAGCTTTAAGTCAACTTTTTCACTCTCCTCTTTGACTTTCATCAAGAGGCTCTTTAGTTCATCTTCACTTGCTGCCATAAGGGTGGTGTCATCTGCATATCTGAGGATATTGATACTTCTCCTGGCAATCTTGATTACAGCTTGTACTTAATCCAATCCAGTATTTCTCATGATGTTCTCTGCATAGAAGCTAAATAAGCAGGGTGACAATATACAGCCTTGACATCTTATTTGGAATCAGTCTGTTGTTCCATGTCCAGTTCTAACTGTTGCTTCTTGACCTGCTTACAGATTTCTCAGGAGGCAGGACAGGTAATCTGGTATTCTGATCTCTTGAAGAATATTCCACTGTTTGTGGTGATCCACAGGATCAAAGAATTTGGCATAGTCAATAAAGCAGAATTAGATATTTTTCTGGAACTCTCTTGCTTTCCTGATGATCCAGCAGATATTTGCAATTTGATCTCTGGTTCCTCTGCCTTTTCTAAGTCCAGATTGAACACCTGGAAGTTTGTGGTTCATGTTGAATCCTAGCTTGGAGAATTTTGAGAACTACTTTGCTAGCATGTGAGATGAGTGCAATGGTACAGTAGTTTGATCATTCTTTGGCATTGTCTTTTCAGGATTGGAATTAAAACCGACCTTTTCCAGTCCTGTGGCCAGGCTGAGTTTTCCAAATTTGCTAGCACATTGAATGCAGCACTTTCATAGCATCGTCTTTTAGCATTTTAGATAGCTCAACTGGAATTCCATCACACCACTAGCTTTGTTCTTAGTTATGTTTCCTAAGGCCCACTTCACAAGAAAATTAGAGATACCAAGGGAATATTTCATGCAAAGATGGTCTCAATAAAGGACAGAAATGGTATGGACTTAACAGAAGTAGACGATATTAAGAAGAGGTGGCAAGAATACATAGAAGAACTTTATTAAAAAAAGATCTTCACGACCCACATAATCACAATGGTGTGATCACTGACCTAGATCCAGGCATCCTGGAATGTGAAGTCAAGTGGGCCTTAGGAACCATCACTATGAACAAAGTTAGTGGAGGTGATGGAATTCCAGTTGAGCTTTCTAAAATCCTGAAAGATGATGCTGTGAAAGTGCTGCACTCAATATGCCAGCAAATTTGGAAAACTCAGCAGTGGCCACAGGATTGAAAATGTCAGTTTTCATTCCAATCCCAAAGAAAGGCAATGCCAAAGAATTCTCAAACTACCACACAATTGCACTCATCTCAAACAGTAGTAAAGTAATGCTCAAAATTCTCCAAGCCAGGCTTCAATAGCATGTGAACTGTGAACTTTCAGATGTTCAAGCTGGATTTAGAAAAGGCAGAGGAACCAGAGATCAAATTGCCAACATCCACTCGATCATTGAAAAAGCAAAAGAGTTCCAGAAAAATATCGATTTCTATTTTATTGACTTTGCCAAAGCAGTTGACTGTGGAAAATTCTGAAAAAGATGGGCATACCAGACCATCTGACCTCTTGAGAAATCTGTATGCAGATCAGGGAGTAGTAGTTAGAACTGGACCTGGAAAAACAGACCGGTTCCAAATAGGAAAAGGAGTACACCAAGGCTGTATATTGTCACCCTGCTTATTTAGCTTCTGTGCCGAGTACATCATGAGAAATGCTGGATTGGATTGAGTACAAGCTGTAATCAAGATTTCCAGAAGAAATAGCAATAACCTCAGATATGCAGATGGCATCACCCTTTCAAAGAAAGTGAAAAAGAACACTGAAGAGCCTCTTGATGAAAGAAAAAGAGAAGAGTGAAAAAATGGTCTTAAAACTCAACATTCAGAGAACTAACATCACAGCATCTGGTCCCATCAGTTCACAGCAAATAGATGTGGAAACAGTGGCAGACTATTTGGGGGCTCCAAAATCACTACAGATGGTGACTGCAGCCATGAAATTAAAAGACGCTTACTCCTTGGAAGAAACATATGATCAACCTAGATAGCTTATTAAAAAGTAGACACATTATTTTGACAACAAAGGTGGTCTGTCTAGTCAAAGCTATGGTTTTTCCAGTGGTCATGTATGCATGTGAGAGGTGGACTATAAAGAAAGCAGTGCCAAAGAATTGATGCTTTTGAACTGCTGTGTTGCAGAAAACTCTTGAGTGTCCCTTGGACAGCAAGGAGATCCAACAGTCCATCCTAAAGGAAGTCAGTCCTGAATATTCATGGGAAGGACTGATGCTGAAGCTGAAACTCCAATACTTTGACCACATGATGCAAAGAACTGACTCATTGGAAAAGACCCTGATGCTTGGAAAGATTGAAGACAGGAGGAGAAGGGGACAACAGAGGATGAAATGGTTGGCTGGCATCACTGACTCAATGGACATGAGTTTGAGTAAACTCCAGGTGTTGGTGATGTCAGGGAGGCCTGGTGTGCTGCAGTCCATGGGGCTGAAAAGAGTCAGACACAACTGAGGACTGAACTGAACTGAACTAATTTAATATTAAAGACTTCCCAGTTCATGTGAACCTGAGACTCATTTAACTTTATTTCTCTTCTATTAAGAATTGTTTGGTTTATAAGCACTTATTTTTATTTAAGCCAATTAAATAGAGCTCTTTTAGAAATCAATGGTGGCTATGCTATCCCAAAACAAAGATGAATAAAGGGACATCAGTTTAGTTCAATTCAGTCGCTCAGTCATGCCCGACTCTTTGCGACCCCATGAACTGCAGCATGCCAGGCCTGCCTGTCCATCACCAACTCCCGGAGTTCACTCAAACTCACCTCCATCGAGTCAGTGATGCCATCTAACCATCTCATCCTCTGTTGTCCCCTTCTCCTCCTGCCCCCAATCCCTCCCAGCAACAGAGTCTTTTCCAATGAGTCAACTCTTCGCATGAGGTGGCCAAAGTACTGGAGTCTCAGCTTTAGCATCATTCCTTCCAAAGAAATCCCAGGGCTGAACTCCTTTAGAATGGACTGGTTGGATCTCCTTGCAGTCCAAGGGACTTTCAGGAGTCTTCTCCAACACCACAGTTCAAAAGCATCAGTTCTTCGGCGCTCAGCCTTCTTCACAGTCCAACTCTCACATCCATACATGACCACAGGAAAAACCATAGCTTTGACTAGACGAACCTTTGTTGGCAAAGTTTTGTCTCTGCATCAATTCTTCAGCACTCAGCTTTCTTCACAGTCCAACTCTCACATCCATACATGATCACTGGAAAAACCATAGCCTTGACTAAACAGACCTTTGTTGGCAAAGTAATGTCTCTGCTTTTCAATATGCTATCTAGGTGGGTCATAACTTTCCTTCCAAGAAGTAAGTGTCTTTTTATTTCATGGCTGCAATCACCATCTGCAGTGATTTTGGAGCCCCCAAAAATAAAGTCTGACACTATTTCCACTGTTTCCATGTATATTTCCCATTAAACAAATAATTTACCAACACATTTTGATATGTGAATAGAAAATAATTGATGTATCCATTAGGTGTATGTTATTTTCTTTTCTAATAATAGTTATATATAAAAGTTCTTTCTTATGCATAATATTTCCGTCAATTATTAGTATCATTATATATAAATATATTAATATCATAATATTGTGTTAGTGGGTTACATAGTCTATTATTTGTACCATAAACATTTGTCGTGATCCTTTCAGATTGTAGAACTCTTGCCTAATTCAATTCAATTTTTAATAAAACTAATAGAACTTTTGAAATAGTATATTAAGTAAATATTAAAATGTTAAAGAAACTATTGAGACTAGCTTAAAACTTGTTTTGTGGAAAGTGACTAGATTTTTCTATTGACTGCTATTTATTTAACACTTTCCAAGTATCAGATCAGATCAGATCAGTTGATCAGTCATGTCCGACTCTTTGCGACCCCATGAATCGCAGCACGCCAGGCCTCCCTGTCCATCACCAACTCCCGGAGTTCACTCAGACTCACGTCCATCTAGTTAGTGATGCTATCCAGCCATCTCATCCTCTGTTGTCCCCTTCTCCTGCCCCCAATACCCTCCAGCATCAGAGTCTTTTCCAATGAGTCAACTCTCCGCATGAGGTCGCCAAAGTACTGGAGTTTCAGCTTTAGCATCATTCCTTCCAAAGAAATCCCAGGGCTGATCTCCTTCAGAATGGGCTGGTTGGATCTCCTTGCAGTCCAAGGGACTCTCAAGAGTCTTCTCCAACACCACAGTTCAAAAGCATCAGTTCTTTGGTCCTCAGCCTTCTTCACAGTCCAACTTTCAGATCCATACATGACTACTGGGAAAACCATAGCTTTGACTAGACGGATCTTTGTTGGCAAAGTAATGTCTCTGCTTTTCAATATGCTATTTAGGTTGGTCATAACTTTCCTTCCAAGGAGTAAGCATCTTTTAATTTCATGGCTGCACTCACCATCTGCAGTGATTTTGGAGCCCAAAAAATAAAGTCTGACACTGTTTCCACTGTTTCCCCATCTATTTCCCATGAAGTGATGGGACCAGATGCCATGATCTTCGTTTTCTGAATGTTGAGCTTTAAGTCAACTTTTTCACTCTCCTCTTTGACTTTCATCAAGAGGCTTTTGAGTTCCTCTTCACTTTCTGCCTAATAAGGGTGGTGTCATCTGCATATCTGAGGTTATTGATATTTCTCCCGGCATCATGATTCCAGCTTGTGTTTTTCCAGTCCAGCGTTTCTCCCAGTCCAGCGTTTCTCATGATGTACTCTGCATTTAAGTTAAATAAACAGGGTGACAATATACAGCCTTGACGTACTCCTTTTCCTATTGGGAACCAGTCTGTTGTTCCATGTCCAGTTCTAACTATTGCTTCCTGAACTGCATACAAATTTCTCAAGAGGCAGATCATGTGGTCTGGTATTTCCAAATCTTGAAGAATTTTCCACAGTTTATTGTGATCCACACAGTCAAAGGCTTTGGCATAGTCAATAAAGCAGAAAGAGATGTTTTTCTGGAACTCTCTTGCTTTTTCCATGATCCAGCGGATGTTGGCAATTTGATCTCTGGTTCCTCTGCATTTTCTAAAACCAGCTTGAACATCAGGAAGTTCACGGTTCACATATTGCTGAAGCCTGGCTTGGAGAATTTTGAGCATTACTTTACTAGCGTGTAAGATGAGTGCAATTGTGTGGTAGTTTGAGAATTCTTTGGCATTGCCTTTCTTTGGGATTGGAATGAAAACTGACCTTTTTCAGTCCTGTGGCCACTACTGAGTTTTCCAAATTTGCTGGCATATTGAGTGCAGCACTTTCACAGCATCATCTTTCAGGATTTGGAATAGCTCAACTGGAATTCTATCACCTCCACTAGCTTTGTTCATAGTGATGCTTTCTAAGGCCCACTTGACTTCACATTCCAGGATGTCTGGCTCTAGGTCAGTGATCACACCCTTGTGATTATCTGGGTCGTGAAGATCTTTTTTGTACATTTCTTCTGTGTATTCTTGCCATCTCTTCTTAATATCTTCTGCTTCTGTAAGGTCAATACCATTTCTGTCCTTTATCGAGCCCATCTTTGCATGAAATGTTCCTTTTGTATCTCCGATTTTCTTGAAGAGATCTCTAGTCTTTCCCATTCTGTTGTTTTCCTCTATTTCTTTGCACTGATCGCTGAAGAAGGCTTTCTTATCTCTTCTTGCTATTCTTTGGAACTCTGCATTCAGATGCTTATATCTTTCCTTTTCTCCTTTGCTTTTCACTTCTCTTCTTTTCACAGCTATTTGTAAGGCCTCCCCAGACAGCCATTTTGCTTTTTTGCATTTCTTTTCCATGGGGATGGTCTTGATCCCTGTCTCCTGTACAATGTCACGAACCTCATTCCATAGTTCACCAGGCACTCTATCTATCAGATCTAGGCCCTTAAATCTATCTCTCAATTCCACTGTATAATCATAAGGGATTTGATTTAGGTCATACCTGAATGGTCTGGTGGTTTTCCCTACTTTCTTCAATTTAAGTCTGAATTTGGCAATAAGAAGTTCATGGTCTGAGCCACAGTCAGCTCCTGGTCTTGTTTTTGCTGACTGTCTAGAGCTTCTCCATCTTTGGCTGCAAAGAATATAATCAATCTGATTTCGGTGTTGACCATCTGGTGATGTCCATGTATAGAGTCTTCTCTTGTGTTGTTGGAAGAGGGTGTTTGTCATGACCAGTGCATTTTCTTGGCAAAACTGTATTAGTCTTAGCCCTGCTTCATTCTGTATTCCAAGGCCAAATTTGCCTGTTACTCCAGGTGTTTCTTGACTTCCTACTTTTGCATTCCAGTTCCCTATAATGAAAAGGACATCTTTTTTGGGTGTTAGTTCTAAAAGTTCTTGTAGGTCTTCATAGAACCGTTCAACTTCAGCTTCTTCAGTGTTACTGGTTGGGGCATAGACTTGGATTACCGTGATATTGAATGGTTTGCCTTGGAAATGAACAGAGATCATTCTGTCGTTTTTGAGATTGCATTCAAGTACTGCATAGTCATGTCATAAGCTGTGTGTTATAAAATCAAATTAATTATAGAAAATTCTCCCCGGCAAAGTAAAAAAAAAAAAAAAAATCTAGACATTTGATAATTTAGTAAAATTTGTTAATACTGCAATAAGTAAACTAAAGTTTAAAAAAAATAAATGCAAAGTTTTCTACAAAGTTCATTCATTTATTAAACAAGGTTTAATCAAATTATCTGTATGCAGCACTGCAGTAGACATTAGGTAAATATTTGAGAAGAAAATCATTATAATCTCAGGTTCTTAGTATTGTTCTTTAGTCCTTGTGATATGCTGCTGATCTTTGTGCTGGAATAGCAACTTCTTATCCCTTGAGAATTTTCAGTTACTTGCAACTTTAGAAAAATGTAAAGAAATTTCATATGTAAAGACCAGCTTAAAGGAATAGTACTAGAGGTCACAAAGAATCCCTTCACCCTAATTATTTTTATTCTAGGATGGAGGAAAATGAATAAGTTTCAGATACAATATGGGTTAATCATTCTGTGTATGAATTATGACATCTCTTAAAAAGATAATACCTTCCATGTTGAAAATTCATAGTTTTTGGACAGATGACAATGAATCATATTCAAAGGTGACAAATTAGTTGCTATAGATTTTGTATTTGTTGATAGAAATGTATTTCAATCCCAGAAAGAAAATAACGATGAAATTCTGAAATCTAAGCAAATTATCAGGTTTTCAAGTGAGTATAATATAATACAATAAAAATAATTACAGAGAAGGAAATGTTCAAAAAATCTGTGAACTTCATTTCTTCTGCAGTAGTTGCTTCAAATCCAAAAACAATCAAGAGCTTCCTTGTTACTAAGACTTAAAATGTTTGGAAGAACTTAGATGTGTCTAAACTTTTCTGAAACCCACTCTCCAGATAGAAATTGAAGTTTTCTAAAATTAACATTAAGAAAGACAGGCCAAATCTATCAGAAGTGAAAGCATTTTTAAATAATGATATAAAAGTCAATCATATTACTTCAGGTAAATAGACTCAATATATGTACGCATAAATGTATGGAAGAAATCATTTGATTAGTACAGAAATGTAAAATGTTTACCATTAGTTCTCTTAAAAGGCTAAGGTGGAAATAATGCATAAATAATTACCCCAAAGTTTACAAACCACATTCCAGTGGTCACCCACCATTAAGTTAAGAGACTAAAAGGCCACATCTGACCACCTTTTACTCTAGTTGGCATTTCATGCTTTCTCTTTTATTTATTTTCTTCCTGGTTTTTAAAAGAAATCCTAAAAAAAAAAGAGAGAGAAATCCTAGTAGGTAGCAGTTCTAAAACTTACTTCTTTCTCTAATGCAGAAAACTTGCAACAGAATTATTTAAAATGATAATAACAATAAAAATTTGCAAAGCACCATGTAACTGAAAAACAATTTTACATTGATAATTTAATTTTCAGAAATCCCTTTAAAGTCTATATTGATACATTGCAAACCATTTTGTTTCTTAAAGATAGATTGCAATGCATATAGAACTTGAAGCTATTTCTGTGATAGTAAGGATTGAGTTGTTCAAATCCGTCACTGAATCTTCTGTCTTTCATGCATATTCAGAGTAAAACTGAACTACTAAATAAGCTTATCAGCAAGAAAATTAAGATTTAAAAAACTATATATATATACATCTCAAAATTAGGTAGGGGTACTGCATGAATGTAAACACTTATAATCATTCTCAAGAATAAAAGAGAGAGAAAGAGAGAGCAGAGGAATCCATTTTTATTTCTTTAAAATTAACTGAGATTTCATTTTTATCCCCAAAACAGAAGAGTTATATGGATCATTTCCCTTGACAGATCTAACATCTTAAAAAGGAAGGCAAAATGTAACAAGTATTTTTATATGGAGATATGCAGTGAATCACCATGTAAGAACTTACAATTGGAGGGGCAAAGAGGGTAAGTATTTTCTCAATAAGTATCTTCTCAAGAGCTTTTAGAAATAACATTCTCTTCTATGCTGCTGCTGCTGCTGCTAAGTCACTTCAGTCATGTCCGACTCTGTGCGACCCCAGAGACGGCAGCCCACCAGGCTCCCCCGTCCCTGGGATTCTCCAGGCAAGAACACTGGAGTGGGTTGCCATTTCCTTCTCCAATGCACAAAAGTGAAAAGTGAAAGTGAAGTCGCTCAGTCGTGTCCAACTCTTCGCGACCCCATGGACTGCAGCCTACCAGGCTCCTCCGTCCATGGGATTTTCCAGGCAAGAGTATGGGAGTGGGTTGCTACTGCCTTCTCCCATTCTCCTCTATAAGGTATACAGCCTCATCTTCTTAATGACAGATGGCAAATACCAATTCCATAAGGGAAGTTTAGGAACTAGGCAAGAGAAAGTAGAATGAAGAAATGTCTTCTAAAGTCATTTGACAAATCTGTGGCGGCGGGTGGGGGGAAATAGATGCTCAAACTTTAAACTTTTTTGTTGCCTGACTGAATAGACCATGTTGCCTCTCAGGATATGTGGGGTTGAGTAATTCTTACGTCACTAGAAACCAGTGGGAAACACTGATTCTGTTTCAAGCTTCAATGGGTGTGAACCGACAGGTAGTCTGATGAAGGTAGTCATACGATTTCTTTATAAGAAGATGTTTGACAAGCTGTCAAAACTCTTTTGGAGAGAGAAATAGTGGATAGGGTTGCTCTAAGGAATACTTGTCAATTCAGTTATCTCATTCCTACATCATATTTTGATGCAAGATGAGTAATCTCCATGGGTCTCATGCTAAGAATCAGGTTAAAGTAACACGAGTCAGATTGATTTTGAAACATAAATTTAGTTAATGTCATCAGAGCAAGATGACATTCATGCCAAAATTTTACCACAAGTAAGCTTGTTTTTAACCAAGGTTTAAGACAAAACTTTATAATAAACAGGTATAAGTCTATGGCTTAGTCAAATAATTCAATACTATAGTTCAGAGAGTTGTAATAGATCTTCAAAAGTTAGAATCTGAAGGGAAAATCTATCTGAGAATAGGGGAAAAGCATTAATTCTCTGACAGCAGACTAAAACCTGCAATCTGCCTTCTGGGCAATGAGATCAAGAAACAAGTGTGCAGTTGACATGTTGAGTGGAACATGATTTTTTTCAAAACTCAATTCTGTCATGCACTAAAATATTTTTATGACTTAACATTTCTTTTTTTTTTCCCCCCTCTGTGTCCAGATTTGGATTTTATTCTTTCACAGCAGGATACCCAACATAGAATATCAGTTCAGTTCAGTTCAGTTCAGTTGCTCAGTCGTGTCGACTCTTTGCGACCCTTTAGAACTGCAGCACCCCAGGCCTCCCTGTCCATCACCAACTCCTGGAGGTTACTCAAACTCATGTCCATTGAGTTGGTGATGCCAGCCAACCATCTCATCCTCTGCTATCCTCTTCTCCTCCCACCTTCAATCTTTCCCAGCATCAGGGTCTTTCAAATGAGTCAGTTCTGTGCATCATGTGGTCAAAGTATTGGAGTTTCAGCTTCAGCATCAGTCCTTTGAATGCATATTCAGGACTGATTTCCTTTAGAATGGACTGGTTGGACCTCCTTGCAATCCAAGGGACTCTCAAAAGTTTTCTCCAACACCACAGTTCAAAAGCATCAATTCTTTGATGCTCAGCTTTCTTTATAGTCCAATTCTCACATCCATACATGACTACTGGAAAAACCATAATTTTGACTAGATGGACCTTTGTTAGCAAAGTAATGTCTCTGCTTTTTAATAAGCTGTCTAGGTTGGTCATAGGTTTTCTTCCAAGGAGCAAGTGTCTTTTAATTTCATGGCTGCAGTCACCATCTGCAGTGATTTTGGAGCCCTAAAAAATAAAGTCTCTCACTGTGTCCACTGTTTCCCCATCTATTTGCCATGAAGTGATGGGGCCAGATGCCATAATCTTAGTTTATACATAGAATATAATTGCAAATATTCAACTGTGCAACGACTTGGTATTTCTTAAGGAATACCATCCATCTACTTGGCCCTCTGCGATCTCAACTCCATTTGCCTTTCCAGTCTTATTCCTTGTTCCCTACATTCCAGTTACACTAGTCCAGTTTTTTGATGTCTACACATTGCCTGCTAGCCTTCACTGCTAGTCTCTTTCCATAAATTCCTTTCTCTCTCTCCATTTCTGACTGCTGAAATCTTACCTAATTTTTAACACTTAGTACAAATACTCAAATCCCATATCTTCCAAGGAAAATACCCTGATTTCCTAGCAAGCATTGTACTCTTTTCACACATACAGATCTTGAGTTGACTCTATAGCTGACTCAACACTTTTTGCCATAAATCATAGTTAATTGTATTTATTTGTCTCTTCCCTATATATAGTCCTAAAAGTAAGGAGTTATATTTTTGTCACTTTGTATCTCATTTCTATTTGAAAGGTTTGTGGAATTTAACTAAATGAATGAATAATCAGACTAGGTAATCAATGTTACATTTAAATATCCTTTATTTTTAAAAAATGAACAAAATCTCAGACTGTCTTTACAGGTTTGACTTTCCATCTTATGTAAATGGGGAAAAACACCCTCTAGGATCTTCTGCCACATGTCTACTTTGCCATTTGAGTGCCCAAGTATGATCCTAGGATCATAAAGCTCTGAACAGTATCGTGTGTTCATGCCCAAAAGCACCACACAATTTCTTCTCATTTGGGATTTTAAGAACAGTCTCTGGGCAGAACATCACACCAACTGCACTCTAAATGCTAAACATTAAAGTTGGAGACATGAGATGTTGACAATAACTATTATATACTTTTAGGTATATGTGGAGTTTCAGATGCCAGACTAAAATGAAAAACATTTCTTTGATGTGCAATAACTGCAGGGTATTCCACAATAACATTGTGAATTTTCCTATGCAGCAAAAAGGAAAAGGATCTTTGTGTTCACTGATTTAAAAGAAAAGCATTATGTTGGAGTTATTCTCTGACATGTGCTCAGATCTCACCAGACACTCTCAGCAGTTAACATCTACTAACTAAACCTTGTCATATTAATATTTTATGAAGACACGGGCTTAAATGATCAATATAAGAACTATCTCTCCCAGAAAATCGTGACTTCCTGCTCTAGCAATCCCACAGAAGTCAGGTCTTTGTTTTTGGATGCTAATACCTATAGGCATCCAGGCAAGGGTTACTCAGTACTGAAACTGATTGGCGTGAGATAAGAAGAAAGAAAAGTTGGGCTGTGCTGGAGCAAATAGCCTCAGTTTCAGAATCATTTAATTCTCCATTACTCTGGCTCTGTATCTCTGTTCTCCAGTTACATTGCCCTAGCTCCTTCAAGTGATGAATATTTCTGATTCATCAATATTTTGACAAACCCATCTCCTACTGCTGCTTCAACTTCTCCAGATCTCTGTTCCTGATCACTTACATGAAGCTTAGAAGTCCTGCTCTACTTGGTTTCTTTTATCTGTTTTTACATGGCATTGGGTGCTTCTCTCTTACCTGGACCTACTGTTTGTCTGTCTTTGACTTCCTTCCGTACAGTTCTTTAGGGCTTCTCTACCCACTGCCTGAAGAAGTAATCATAAATATCAGTTTTTACCTTCTCAACTTTTCTCAAATACCAGTTGTCACTCAACTGATTTAAAGCATTGAATTAAAAAAAAATTTATGAGAAATGGTTTATCTTTAAATGTTATATTTTAGAAGAGAATATGATCCTTTTACTGGCATTAAGATCTAGTTTTCCCTATGAATACACTTTTACCTAATGAATACTAAGATATAGGAAACCTTGTCAACATTTATGAAAGTTAAACATTAATTCTAAGAATAAAAATCTACAGCAGATATGAAATTCTCCATTCATGGTCTACCTGCCTCCCCATCGTAGGTGCCCTGGGTGCTCCTCACCTCCCACTGATACCATCTTGGCAAACCCATTACCATGTGTTTTGCCTTTATTCCCAAGGAGACTCGAAGGATTTTAAGTGTAGACCAGAAATAATATCTCAAAACCATTCAGACTAGAAAGACTCCTATACTTCCCTTACATTAAACCAGTCCTAGGTGAACATCTATCTAAAATCAAGGAAGCAAAGAATTCTCCAAACAGAGTAAACTTCTCAGTCTTAATGTCTTGTGAATATTAGTGGGATTTAGTAGTTCTGTTTATTTTGTTGGCTATAGCTGCAAATAGTTTCACATTTGTACTATAAACAGGCTTACATCTTATTCAACAAATGTTTACATTTCTATTCATTAACAAACCTCATTCCTCTCTGGACCAAAAAATTAGCCATTTTAGGAGTCATGCCTGCTTATCTTCTTGGCAAATGTCTTTATCCAGATGCACTGAGAGAATTAGAACACATTTGGGAGCAAATTCATACCAAATAGATAAAAATTTGATAATAGTTTAAAATATGAATCTCTTGATACATAGACAGACATTAAAATTCTGCCAGAATTTGGAAGTAAAATTGCATTTGCAAAAATAACTTTATACATTCTTAAAAACATCTTACTCATAATTTCTCAATACAGAATCTTTCTCCCATGCCTGCTTTTTTTCACTTTTAAAAGAACGCTGATTTTAGAATTTAATTGGCTACTAAACTGCCATGTCATAGATAATAAAGTCGCATGTAACTTTTAAATATCACACAAAGAGACATTGAGGGCAAATTTTATAATGTTAAGTGCTCAGTGAAAGTATAATAAAAATACTTTTAAGTTTGTATTGAAAAAATCATATGCCCTACACTGTACACCTTTATTTAGAAAGTCAAAATGAAATGTTCCTAAAGACACTTAAAAAGTTATATAATAAAAATTCATTGTTTATTAAATAGTTCATTAGTAAAGTGAGTGCATTTTTCATGCTAGCATTTATCAGCAAACTGGTATTTACTTGTCTCTGTATGTGTACAGAATTTTTTATCTGCCAGAGTAACAAATGCTATCCCTGAATGTAGAGCATTCACTATGAAAAATTATTGATGAAAACAAACAATAAGTCATTGTTCAATTTTATGGAAAGGTGTTGGGTGGAAATTAAATTAATTGAATTAAATACTATCTGACAGTGGGATGATCATGCTGAACTAATTAGTACAACACTAACTGAAAGGAATGGAGAATTGGGAACCAAGCCAAGATATCTCCTTTTAAACAGGCTCTTCTGCTCCCTTTTAAAGAATGTGAAGGAAATGACAATCTCTAAATGAATGCTTCACTTACCCCATAAATAAAACACTAACAGTGAAGATGGTATAACAGTATCACAAGCATCAGTGAGATTGTGAATCATTTCACAGTTCTATTTTAGTAACCATTTTCTCCCCTCACTGTATGGTCATTTTTTAAAAAACAATTAAGACAGTAATACCTTGAAACATAATTTTTTAAATTATTGTTATAACCTGCTAAAGTCTTTCATCCAAGCAATTGATATCAATGGAATTTGCTCAAGGTAGCATCAAGGGCTTCCCAGGTGGCACACGTGATAAAGACCCAGACTGCCAATGCAAGAGACATGAGAGACGCAAGTTTGATCCCTCGATAGGGAGGATCCCTTGGAGGAGGAAATAGCAACCCACTCTAGTATTCTTGCCCGGAGAATCACATGGACAGAAGAGCCTGGTGGCTTACAGTTCATCTGGTCGCAGTTAAATTGAGATCAGTTCATTCGCTCAGTCGTGTCTTTGCAACCCCATGGACTGCAGCATGACAGTCCCTGTCCATGGCCAACTCCCCGAATTTACTCAATCTCATTTCCATTGAGTTAGTAATGTCATCCCGCCATCTCATCCTCTGTCGTCCCCTTCTCCTTCCAGCTTCAAACTTGCCCAGCATCAGTCTCTTTCCAAATGAGTCAGTTTGTCACATCAGGTGGCCAAAGTATTGGAGTTTCAGCTTCAACATCAGTCCTTCCAATGAATATTCAGGACTGATTTCTTTAGGAAGGACTGGATGAATCTCTTTGCTGTCCAAGAGACTCTCAGGAGTCTTCTCCAACATCACAGTTCAAAAGCAGCAGTTCTTCAAAGATCAGTTTTCTTTATAGTCCAACTCTCACATCCATACACGACTACTGGGAAAACCATAGCTTTGACTAGATGGACCTCTGTTGGCAAAGTAATGTCTCTACTTCTTAATATACTGTCTAGATTGGTCATAACTTTTCTTCCAAGGAGCAAGTGTCTTTTAATTTCATGGCTGAAGTCACCATCTGCAGTGATTTTGGAGCCCAAGAAAATAAAGTGAGTCACTGTTTCCATTGTTTCCCCATCTATTTGCCATGAAGTGATGGGACCAGATGCCATGATCTTAGTTTCCTGAATGTTGAGTTTTAAGACAACTTTTTCACTCTCCTCTTTCACTTTCATCAAGAGGCTTTTTAGTTCTCTGCTTTCTACCATAAGGGTGATGTCATCTGCATACCTGAGGTTATTGATCTTTCTCCCAGCAAAATTAATTCCAGCTTGTGCTTCATCCAGTCCAGCATTTCTCATAATGTACTCTGCATATAAGTTAAATAAGCAGGGTGACAGTATACAGCTTTGATGTACTCCTTTCCCTATTTGGAACCAGCCTGTTGTGCCATGTCCAGTTCTAACTGTTAATTCCTGACCTGCATACAGATTTCTCAGGAGCAGGTCAGGTGGTCTGGTATTCCCATCTCTTTCAGAATTTTCCAGAATTTGTTGTGGTCCACACGGTCAAAGGCTTTGGCATACTCACTAAAGCAGAAATAGATGTTTTTCTGGAACTCTCTTGGTTTTTCTGTGATCCAACAGATGTTGGCAATTTCATCTCTGGTTCCTTTGCCTTTTCTAAATCCAGCTTGAACATCTGAAATTTCACAGTTCACATGCTGTTGAAGCCTGGCTTGGAGAATTTTGAGCATTACTTTACTAGTGTGTGAGATTGTGTGGTAGTTTGAACATTCTTTGGCCTTGCCTTTCTTTGGGATTGGAATGAAAACTGACCTTTTCCAGTCCTGTGGCCAGTGCTGAGTTTTCCAAATTTGCTGATATAATGAGTGCAGCACCCTCACAGCATGATCTTTTAGGATTTGAAATAGCTCAACTGGAATTCCATCACCTCCACCAGCTTTGTTCATAGTGATGCTTTCTAAGGCCTACTTGAACATGGTCCACTGGAGAAGGGAATGGCAAACCACTTCAGTATTCTTGCCTTAAGAACCCCATGAACAGTATGAAAAGGGAAAAATATAGGACACTGAAAGATGAACTCCCAGGTCAGTAGGTGCCCAATATGTTACTGGAGATCAGTGGAGAAACAACTCCAGAAAGAATGAAGAGATGGATCCAAAGCAAAAGCAACACCCAGTTGTGGATGTGACTGGTGATGGAAGTAAAGTCTCATGCTGTAAAGAGTGATATTGCATAGGAACCTGGAATATTAGGTTCATGAATCAAGGCAAATTGGAAGTGGTCAAACAGAAGATAGCAAGAGTGAACATTGACATTTTAGGAATCAATGAGCTAAAATGGACTGGAATGGGTGAATTTAACTCAGATGACCAGTATATCTACTACTGTAGGCACGAATCCCTTAGAAGAAATGGAGTCGCCACATAGTTAATAAAAGAGTCCTAAATTCAGTACTTGGGTGCAATCTCAAAAATGACAGGATGATCTCTGTTAGTTTCCATGGCAAACCATTCAATATCACAGTAATCCAAGTCTATGCCCCAACCAGTAACGCTGAAGAAGCTGAAGTTGAACGGTTCTATGAAGACCTACAAGACCTTTTAGAACTAACACCCAAAAAAGATGTCCTTTTCATTATAGGACATATGTTGGGCATTATAGGGCACTGGAGTGAAAAAGTAGGAAGTCAAGAAATACTTGGAGTAATAGGCAAATTTGGCCTTGGAAAACAGAATGAAGCAGGGCAAAGGCTAACAGAATTTTGCCAAGAGAACACACTGGTCATACTGCATGACAACACCCTCTTCCAACAACACAAGAGAAGACTTGTGTTGAAGAGAAGACACATGGACATCACCAGATGGTCAACACTGAAATCAGATTGATTATATTATTTGCAGCCAAACATGGAGAAGCTCTATATAGTCAGCAAAAACAAGACTTGGAGCTGACTGTGGCACAGACCATGAACTCCTTATTGCCAAATTCAGTCTTAAATTGAAGAAAGTAGGGGAAACCACTAGACCATTCAGGTATGACCTAAATCAAATCCCTTATGATTATACAGTGGAAGTGAGAAATAGATTTAAGGGACTAGATCTGATAGACAGAGTGCCTGATGAACTATGGACGGAGGTTCATGACATTGTACAGAAGGCAGGAATGAAGACCATCCCCAAGAAAAAGAAATGCAAAAAAGCAAAATGGTTGTCTGAGGAGGCCTTACAAATACCAGTGAATAGAAGAGAAGTGAAAGGCAAAGGAGAAAAGGAAAGATATAGCAATCTGAATGCAGAGTTCCAAAGAATAGCAAGGAGAGATAAGAAAGCCTTCCTCAGCGATCAGTGCAAAGAAATAGAGGAAATCAACAGAATGGGAAAGACTAGAGATCTCTTCAAGAAAATTAGAGATACCAAGAGAACACTTCATGCAAAGATGGGCTCGATAAAGGACAGAAATGGTATGGACCTAACAGAAGCCGAAGATATTAAGAAGAGGTGGTAAGAATACAGAGAAGAACTATCCAAAAAAGATCTTCATGACCCAGATAATCACGATGGTGCTATCACCAACCTAGAGCCAGATCCTGGAATGTAAAGTCAAGTGGGCCTCAGGAAGCATCACTACGAACAAAGCTAGTGGAGGTGATGGAATTCCAGTTGAGCTATTTCACATCCTAAAAGATGTTGGTCGCATAGTTGGACACAAACTGAAGTGAGTTGGCTCACACACACAGGAGCAAGGTAGACCCCACGCAGCATATATGAGGAAGATAACCATTCTCTTCAGGTCTTGGTTCCAAAGCAGACGACTATGGCAGCAGGAATATAAGCCCTCATGTACTGTGCACTCTAATTCTTCATTTTCAGTTGTTTGGACAGGTAGTGAATGTGTTGGGCAGACCTCACAGAGGTCTACTTAGCAGGAGAAAGCATAGATCTACACTGATAGAGTATTCTAGAAGTAAATGTTGCTTAGGATAATCATTTCTAGAATTCATATAAAGCCAAGAACTGGTACCCAAGGTCAAAGTGTTGGTGAGTTTCTAACAACCCTAAACTTTTATCTGAAGCTGACCCTCTGCCTTATTTGGTAGAATTTTGTTTCATCCCTGATAATGGGAAAATGTTGGACCTGCTTTTCTTGCTCTGATCTTTTTCTTTTTCTCTCTTCTACATCATTTTCACCTCTATCCAGGTCTATTACTGATTTTATATAGCTCTTCTTGCACCTATGTGTATTTCCCTGGAAGTTATATAGAAGATTTGGTTTTCTGGTTTGATATTAATCCCATTACTCTCCAACTTCTTGAAAGAAGTTTGGTCATACCAGAGAAGGAATAGGAATCAGCATTAAAGAAAGTTTGTAGGTAGGAAAATGTTATTAAATTAAAAGTCTGTCAAGGCAATAAATGGAGGAAAACGATGTGAAATTAAAAGACTGAACAATCAGAGACAAATTAGAATGTGATAGTTGTAATATTGAGATTTACTTTTTAAGAGAGTTACCAACAAAAAAGGAAGGATGTTGGTGACCACTTAAGTAGAGTGCCATCTGTGTTGTAGCAGTAAGTCAGAAAACTTAATAGGACCTGTCTTTCTCTTTGAATACCTTTGTCCACCCCACTCCAATCTTCCTGAATAATTCCTGTTTGTTCCTCAACTCCTTCCACCTGTCTCTCTCATATCATCTTATTTTTTGATAACATTTGACAGCATCTGTGTCTAATGTGTTGTATTTATTTGTGAACATGTTTATCAGCTCTTTTTCCTAATAGAGTATATGTTGTGTGATATCAGAAGGCTCTCTTGTTTACAACATATAGCCAGCACTAAGCATGGGGCCTGGCACAATATTGATGCCTAATAATTTTGAGACATACATGCATGCTTGCATAAATGAAGGAATTAATGAATGAATTCAAGGTCTAATTCAAGCATCATATCCTTTGTAAAGCTTTTACTATACACCTTAGTAACTTCTTATAGTGAGAGTACCTTCTATATTCAGTTGTATTGTGTTCTACCTTAACAAATTCATTTTTTCACTTTTGACCTCTAACAGAATATTCATCCCTTAAAGGTTGGATCATGTATTATTTCTTTTTGGAACTCCCACTTAGGGTACGGTTTTGTGATTAGATGAACATTTTTGAGAATATATTATTGGGAGCCCAGAACCATCCTGACTGCAAGAGAAAATCCAAATTTTCTAAGTTATCAAATATGAAAAATATACTTTATAATTCAGATAGCAGAGAGGTTTATATTATTTACTTATGAAAATATGTCACATTTTAATTACATATATTTCTTTACTTGTAAACTCTATATTTTGATCACTTCCTTAGCTAAAAAAATAGCTGTCAATGTAGGCAAAATTTGTATGCAGGTCAGGAAGCAACAGTTAGAACTGGACATGGAACAACAGACTGGTTCCAAATAGGAAAAGGAATACGTCAAGGCTGTATATTGTCACCCTGCTTATTTAACTTATATGCAGAGTATATCATGAAAAATGCTGGACTGGAAGAAACACAAGCTGGAATCAAGATTGCCAGGAGAAATATCAATAACCTCAGATATGCAGATGACCCCACCCTTTTGGCAGAAAGTAAAGAGGAACTAAAAAGCCTCTTGATGAAAGTGAAAGTGGAGAGTGAAAAAGTTGGCTTAAAGCTCAACATTCAGAAAATGAAGATCATGGCATCCGGTCCCATCACTTCATGGGAAATAGATGGGGAAACAGTGGAAACAGGGTCAGACTTTATTTTTCGGGCTCCAAAATCACTGCAGATGGTGACTACAGCCATGAAATTAAAAGACGCTTACTCCTTGGAAGGAAAGCTATGACCAACCTAGATAGCATATTCAAAAGCAGAGACATTACTTTGCCAATAAAGGTCTGTCTAGTCAAGGCTATGGTTTTTCCTGTGGTCATGTATGGATGTGAGAGTTGGACTGTGAAGAAGGCTGAGTGCCAAAGAATTGATGCCTTTGAACTGTGGTGTTGGAGAAGACTCTTGAGAGTCCCTTGGACTGCAAGGAGATCCAACCAGTCCATTCTGAAGGAGATCAGCCCTGGGAAATCTTTAGAAGGAATGATGCTAAAGCTGAAACTCCAGTACTTTGGCCACCTCATGCAGAGAGTTGACTCATTGGAAAAGACTCTGATGCTGGGAGGGATTGGGGGCAGGAGGAGAAGGGGACGACAGAGGATGAGATGGCTGGATGGCATCACTGACTCGATGGACGTGAGTCTGGGTGAACTCCGGGAGTTGCTGATGGACAGGGAGGCCTAGCGTGCTGTGATTCATGGGGTCACAAAGAGTCGGACACGACTGAGCGACTGAACTGAACTGAACTGAACTGTAGACAAATGCAATGCTATCAAACTCTAAAGAATTCTTTCTAAAAATTGATAAATAGCTTAATAGCTTTTTCACTTTCTTGAACTTATCAGATGGTAAGATGCCTGAAAATAACTGTTTCTCTACAATGCTTCATAAAAACTCAAGGAGTACTAGAGACTTGACAATACATATTAATCGAAAGGAAGTCATATTCTACCATTTTGCAAATTTCCATTTAGTAAAAACTCTCTATATTTAACCAAATTAGAAGAAGATATGTAGGCTACAAAAGCACAGACATTTTCCTTTTGTAGCAATAGAAATAGAAGACTTTGATTTCTTATGGACTCTGTGGGAGAGGGAGAGGGTGGGGAGATTTGGGAGAATAGCATTGAAACATGTATAATATCATGTATGAAACGAGTCGCCAGTCCAGGTTCGATGCACGATACTGGATGCTTGGGGCTGGTGCACTGGGACGACCCAGAGGGAGGGTATGGGGAGGGAGGAGGGAGGAGGGTTCAGGATGGGAAACACAGGTATACCTGTGGCGGATTCATTTTGATATTTGGCAAAACTAATACAATATTGTAAAGTTTAAAAATAAAATAAAATTTAAAAAAAGTTGTTATAGTTTTCTCTATAATGGATATTAATTTGGTTGTTGCCCAAACATATATGAGTTGTATGTGCTACAGATTTCTTAAAAGAAGAGTGAGATTATTGGGCAACGAAATATCCCAGTTTCCATGAATTCCAACCTGAGAAACTTGACTTTCAGTGCTAAAATGAGGCAGACCAAATGGTTGTTCACCTTACACTGACATAGCATTATTTTTTCTTTTCTAACTTAAATAATATGCTTGAAAGACTTTCTGGAATTTTACAAGAATGTGTCTCTAAGGCACAGTTAGAGAAAGGAAGGTAACTCATTTTTGTTTGAAAGGTTGACACTTTTATGTTTTATTGTTCCCCAAGATGGTCATTATTATTTATTTATAATAGTTGTAAGGGTACATGGCACTTATAAACACATAAAATACAAAGCTCCTGTGAGATTTTCTATCTAACTCAATATAGGGTACACTATATAAGAGCATAGGGGGAAGTAGAAATGGGCTAGAAAAAAATCAATACTGGTAGGCTTAGTGGGAGAAATGTGTTCTAAACTTTCAAGGAGAGATGTCAAGGAATAAAAGAAGTTTGTTCAAGTAGGACTAATATAGTATCAAGCCTTTTGAGAATTATACATTCATAAGTAGCAGGAAAATAGATTCTTAAACCATTTTTCTTGTTATATCTTCCTAGTGAGTTTTTTTTTTAATCATTTTACAAGGACCCTTTTAACCTGATTGTTTTCTTCCTTAATCTGTTTTTCCTGAGAGTTACATAGTCACAGAATCTTCGTGTGGTTAATATGTATCAAATACAACATTTTTCTTCCCCTTATTTTCAAACATACTGAAGGGCAGTTAAGGTAAATACTTACTTCTAATATTTTTATTTTAAAGTTCTGATTTCATTCACATTGATGACAATGTTATTTTATATGATTATCAATGAAATACGCTTTTAAAATAAAATATTAAATATTTAAAATTTTTCTTGTCAAAATAGTTTTCTTTCTGGAAGGCTTATTTTTTGTGCTGCGAAAGACATGTTAAGAAGCAATAAATTTCATTTTAAAACCAAAAGTTATTCTTCCAGATAAATCTCACAAAACATTTATTACAAATCCAGGTCTTCTTACAAAACATGAATGATTTCACATAGTTCCAAAATATCTTCTAGCCATACAGCCTTGACTAGCTTAATTTTAACTGGTGACAAAGTTAAGAAGCTGGATATCTGCATTAAATATATATGGATTTTATTCACAAAAGAAGACAAGCAGAAATCAAGGTATACAATATGCTTCAGTTCAGTTAAGTTCAGCCACTCAGTCATGTCCAGCTCTTTGCAACCCCATGGACTACAGCACACCAGGCCTCCCTGTCAATCACCAAATTCCAGAGTTCACTCAAACTCATGTCCATTGAGTCGGTGATGCCAGCCATATATCTCATCCTCTGTTGGCCCCTTCTCCTCCTGCCCTCAACCTTTCCCAGCAACAGTATCTTTTCAAATGAGTCAGTTCTTCACATCAGGTGACCAAAGTATGGGAATTTCAGCTTCAACATCACTCCTTCCAATGAACATTCAGTCTGATTTCTTTTAGGATGGACTGGTCGGATCTCCTTGCAGTCCAAGAGACTCTCAAGAGTCTTCTCCAACACCACATTTCAAAAGCATCAATTCTTCGGCACTCAGCTTTCTTTATAGTCCAATTCTGACATCCACACATGACTAGTAGAAAAACCATAGCCTCAACTAGATGGACCTTTGTTGGCAAAGTAATGTCTCTGCTTTTTAATAGGCTGTCTAGGTGGGTCACAACTTTTCTTCCAAGGAGCAAGTGTCTTTTAATTTCAAGGCTGCAGTCACCATCAGCAGCGATTTTGGAGCCCCCCAAAATAAAGTCAGCCACTATTTCCACTGTTTCCCCATCTATTGCCATGAAGTGATGGGACCGGATGCCAGGTCCCATCACTTAGTTTTCTGAATGTTGAGCTTTAAGTCAACTTTTTCACTCCCCTCTTTCACTTTCATCAAGAGGCTCTTTAGTTCTTCACTTTCTGCCATAAGGGTGGTGTCATCTGCATATCTGAGGTTATTGATATTTCTCCCAGCAATCTTGATTCCAGCTTGTGTTTCTTCCAGTCCAGCTTTTCTTATGATGTACTCTGCATATAAGTTAAACAAGCAGGGTGACAATATACAGCCTTGATGTACTATTTTTCCTATTTGGAACTGGTCTGTTGTCTCATGTCCAGTTCTAACTGTTGCTTCCTGACCTGCATATAGGTTTCTCAAGAGGCAGGTCAGGTGGTCTGGTATTCCCATCTCTTTCAGAATTTTCCACAGTTTATTGTAATCCACACAGTCAAAGACTTTGGCATAGTTTGTATGAATTTATATATGTGGCTTACTTCATCAGTTAGAATGATTGTAAAGTCATACATCTAATAAATGTATATAGCATATGGTATAACTATAATTTTTCTTAGCTCCAACAGAAAGATATTGACTTAAAAAATATTGACAACCTGAAAGTTGAGAGTTTTGTTATATTCAGCGGGAATTTTAGAATTTCAAGCCCAGGAGACAGCATCTCAGATGACCTAAGTGAAAGAACTACTCAAGGAGACAAGGGGACTAGCCAGGTAAATAGAAGTTTTACAACAAAAGGCAGGTAGTGTAAACATCAAAAGTTTTTTGTAAATTAAAGTAAAATAGATATAACAAGTTAAGAAATTTAGTTTTTCTTTGTAGTAGAAATGGAAGAGTCTGGGAACACTAAAATCATTCCTTTGATATGGACCTCAGCTATCTGAAGCCAGGATCCTGTTTTCGCATCCTGAGCTCCTTAGATACTCCCTCAGGGCTCACCTTAGGGAGTGGCTACAGTCTCAGTTCCTTCAGTGGCTCATTTATGATTCTTTGTGACTCCATGGACTGCAGCACTCCAGGCTTCCCAGTCTATCACCAATTCCTGGAGCTTGCTCAAACTCATGACCTTCCAGTCGATCTGTCATCCAACCATCTTATCCTCTGTTGTCCCCTTCTCCTCCTGCCTTTAATCTTTCCCAGAATCAGGGTCTTTTCCAATGAGTGAGTTCTTTGAATCAGATGGCCAAAGTATTGGAGTTTCAGCTTTAGCATTAGTCCTTCCAATGAATAGTCAGGACTAATTTCTGTTACGATTGACTAGTTTGATCTCCTTGAAGTCCAAAAGGCTCTCAAGAGTTTTCTCCAACACCACAGTTTAAAAGCATCAATTCTTTGGCACCCAACTTTCTTTATAGTCCAACTCTCACAACCACACATGACTACTGGAAAAATCATAGCTTTGACTAGATAAACTTTGTGGGAAAGTAACATCTCTGCTTTTTAATATGCTGTCTAGGTTGGTCAAAGCTATTCTTCCAAGGAGCAAGCATTGTTTAATTTCATGGCTGCAGTCACCATCTGCAGTGATTTTGGAGCCCCCCAAAATAAAGTCTCTCACTGTTTCCTCTGTTTCCCCAACTATTTGGTATCAAGTGATGGGACCAGATGCCATGATCTTCGTTTCCTGAATGTTGAGTTTTAAGCCAACTCTTTCACTCTGCTCTTTCACTTTCACTGAGAGGCTCTTTAATTCTTCTTTACTTTCTGCCATAAATGTGGTGTCATCTGCATATCTGAAGTTATTGATATTTTCCAGGAAATCTTGATTCCACCTTGTTCTTCATCCAGCCAGGCATTTAGCATGATGTACTGTGCATAAAAGTTAAATAAGCAGGGTGACAATATACAGCCTTGATGTATTCCTTTCCCGATTTGGAACCAGTCTGTTGTTCCAAGTCCAGTTCTAAGTGTTGCTTCCTGACCTGCATACAGATTTCTTAGGAGGTAGGTCATGTGGCCTGGTATTGCCATCTCTTTCAGAATTTTCCAGTTTGTTGTGATCTATAGTCAAAGGCTTTGGTGTAATCAATAAAGCAGAAGTAGAAGTTTTTCTAGTATTCTCTTGCTTTTTTGATGATCCAGTTGATGTTGGAAATTTGAATTCTGGTTTCTCTGCCTTTTCTAAATCCAGCTTGAACATCTGGAAGTTCACAGTTCACATACAGTTGAAGTCTGGCTTGGAGAATTTTGACCGTTACTTTGATAGCATGTGAGATGAGTGCAATTGTGCGGTAGTTTGAACATTCTTTGGCATTGCCTTTCTTTGGAATTTAAATGAAAACTGATCATTTTCAGTCCTATAGACACTGCTGAGTTTTCCAAATTTTCTGGCATATTGAGTGCAGCACTTTCACAGCAACATCTTTTAGGATTTGAAATAGCTCCACTGGAATTCCATCACTTCCACTAGCTTTGTTCATAGTGATGGCTCCTAAGGTCCACTTGACTTCACATTCCAGGATGTCTGGCTCTAGGTGAGTGATCACACCATCATGATTATCTGGGTCATGAAGATCTTTTCTGTACAGTTCTCTGTGTATTCTTGCCACCTCTTCTTAATATCTTCTGCTTCTGTTAAGTCCATACCATTTCTGTCCTTTATTGTGCCCATGATTGCATGAAATATTCCCTTGGTATCTCTAATTTTCTTGAAGAGATCTCTGGTCTTTCCCATTCTATTGTTTTCCTCTATTTCTTTGCATTGATCTTGAAGCAGGCTTTCTTATCTCTCCCTGTTTTTCTTTGGAACACTGCATTCTGATAGGTATATCTTTCCTTTTCTCCTTTGTCTTTAGTGTCTCTTCTTTTCTCAGCTGTGTGCAAGGCCTCCTCAGACAACCATTTTGCCTTTTTGTATTTCTTTTTCTTGGGGATGTTCTTGACCACAGCCTCCTGTACAAGGTCAAAAACCTCCATCCACAATTCTTCAGGCACTCTATCAGATCTAATCCCTGAGTCACTTCCACTGTATAATCATAAGGGATTTGATTTATGTCATACCTGAATAGTCTATTGGTTTTGAGTACTTTCTTCAATTTAAATCTGAATTTTGCAATATCTGAGCCACAGTCAGCTCCAGGGTTTGTTTTTGCTGACTGTATAGAGCTTCTCCATCTTTGGCTGCAAAGAATATAATCAATCTGATTTTGGTGTTGACCATCTGGTGATGTTCATGTGTAGAGTCTTCTTTTGTGTTGTTGGAAGAGGGTGTTTGATATGACCAGTGCATTTTCTTGGCAAAACTCTTTAGCCTTTGCCCCGCTTCATTTTGTACTCTAAAGCCAAATTTGCCTGTTACTTCATATTTCTTGACTTCCTACTTTTGCATTCCAGTCCCTTATGATGAAAGGGACATCTTTTTGGGGTGCTAGTTCTAGAAGGTCTTGTAGGTCTTGATAGAACTGTTCAACTTCAGCTTCTTCAGCCTTACTGGTCAGGGCATAGACTTGGATTACTCTGATATTGAATGGTTTGCCTTGGAAACAAACAGAGATCATTCTGTTGTTTTTGAAATTTCACCCAAGTACTGCATTTAAGACTCTTTTGTTGACTATGATGGCTGCTCCATTTCTTCTAAGGGATTCTTGCCCACAGTAGTAGATATAATGGTCATCTGAGTTAAATTCACCCATTCCAGTCCATTTTAGTTTGAAGGAGGAAACAGACAGAGCTGGACTCCATCTTAGTCCTGTTCATGCTGATCATGCTCGGCCACCTCTCCAATGGACTCTGAACTCTGTGCTTAGTGCCTATGGAAACTACAACAGAAGGAAAAGACCCCCTCTAGACAGGGGAATCTTGAAGATCATATCCATGGGGAAATGTATACCCACATACATGGGGAACACATGTATACCTGTAGTGGATTCATTTTGATACATGGCAAAACCAATACAATATTGTAAAGTTAAAAATAAAATTTAAAAAAGAGTTTAAAAAATAAAATTAAATTAAATTAAAAAATAAAAAATAAAAGTAGTAAGCTAAAATCTATATACAAACAATTGAAATTGGGCTATGCCAACAAAAAGTGACTTTTGAGATTTTGAAAATGCTGTTAATAGTTCTTGTGTTAATCTTGGACTTCAGAATAAAAGATTAAAAACAAACAAACAAAAAAATCATATCCAGGTTACTCATCACCTAAGAGAAAACATAATCTAATCACCCCTGCCTCCAGACTGGTCATAAATTCTTTCTGTATCTTTCAGAATGTAACCATAGGCTTATTGATTATTAACTGTTTGGAATGTAACCACAGGCTTATAGATTATTAACTCTTTGTAATGTAATCGTGGACTTATTGATTATTAACTGTTAGAACACATAATACATGAATGATGGGGTTATTGTGATTGTATTTACCCTTCCTTTGTTTATGTAAGTCTCAAGGAATTTGGGGTGGTGGGTTTGGACACATACACAAGGGGTATAAAAGATTTTCACAAATGCTGGTTGGAGTTCTTGGCTAAGAGGAGACTGCTTTGGGCCCTCCGGTATAATAAACTGCACTCCACTATCTGCATTGTCCTTCTGAGTGAGTTTGTTTCCCGGAACGCATGGCTATAACAAATTCACTGATTCCTAAAGTGTCAATGTTCACTCTTGCCATCTCCTGTTTGACCACTTCTAATTTACCTTTATTCATGAACCTAACATTCCAGGTTCCTATACAATATTTTTCTTTATAGCATGGGACTTTACTTTCATCACCAGTCAAATCCACAACTGGGCCTTGTTTTTGCTTTGGCTCCATCTCTTCATTCTTTCTGGAGTTATTTCTCTACTGATCTCCTGTAGCATATTGGGCATCTACTGACCTGGGGAGTTCCTCTTTCAGTGTCCTATCTTTTTGCGTTTTCATACTGTTCATGGGGTTCTCAAGGCAAGAATACTGAAGTGGTTTTCCATTCCTTTCTGCAGTGGAACACATTTTGTCAGAACTTTCCACCTTGACCCATCTGTCTTGGGTGGTCCTACATGGCATGGCTCATAGCTTCATTGAGTTAAACAAGGCTGTGGTCCTTGTGATGAGTTTGATTTGATTCCCTCAGGGTTCACCTTAGGGAGTGGCTGTAGTTTGATGGCTGCTAAATGGCTTCCCTGGTGGCTCAGAGGTTAAAGCATCTGCCTGCAATGCGGGAGACCTGGGTTCGATCCCTAGGTCAGGAAGATCCCCTGGAGAAGGAAATGGCAACCCACTCCAATACGCTTTCCTGGAGAATCCCATGGATGGAGGAGCCTGGTGGGCTACAGTCCATGGGGTTGCAAAGAGTTGGACACGACTGAGCGGCTTCACTCACTTAAATGGCAGATATTCTTCTCCTTCCTGAGTTCCCTCAGGGCTCACCAGCTCACATTGAAGGGCTGCAATTGTTGATGACTGTGAAATCCTTTTTACTAGTATGGCAGGAAATACTCCATTTCTCAAAGGTTTTACAGAACATAAAACTTTGTTTTACATTACGTGCTGACATTATTTTATATATTTTTGAACTTGTGTTTTGGTTGAAAGTTGATCTAATTCAAACATGGGCATGTGAGTGTACTCACTCTTATCTGAGTCTTTGAGATCCTATGAGTTGCAGGAAGGGGACCCTTCCAGGGCCGAAAATGCGCTCTTGTCTAACACTTGGAAATAAATCTGAGGAGATACATGCGCTAACAAAGCAAGATATTTTATTGGGAAGGGGCTCCCAGGAGGAGAGCAGTAGGGTAAGGGAACCGAGGAGAACTGCTCTGCCAGCTCTGGCTAGCAGCCTCGGGTTTTATGATGATGGCATTAGTTTCCAGGTTGTCTTTGGCCAATCATTCTGATGAAGAGTCCTTCCTGGTGGTGCACACATTACTCAGCCAAGATAGATGCCAGTGAGAAGGATTCTGGGAGGTGGTTGGATGCATGGTATCACCTTTTGACCTTTCCTGAATTCTTGTGGTTGGTGGTGGCTTATTAGTTCTATGTTCCTTAAGGACCTCCTGTCATAAAAACAACTAATGCAAATGGTTACTGTGGTTTCAATCAGTGTACTTCACCTAACACATAGACTGTAATCCTCTAGGCTCCTCTGTCCATGGGATTTTCCAGGTGGGAATACTGGGGTGGGTTAACCATTTCCTTCTTCAAGGGATCTTCCTGACCCAAGGATCAAACTGGAGTCTCTAGAGTCCCCTGCTTTGGCTGGCTGGTTCTTTACCACTGAGTCACCTGGGAAGCACACTTCCAATATATTAAAATATATATTTGATTTTCTGTAATTCTACAGGTTCAATGTTGTAGGATGAAGATTTAAGCATGCTGTTGCAACAAAATTAAGAGCTAATATTGCCTGCCTTAGCTGTGAGATCATTTCATAAAGAATTGTTTTGCTCTGTTGCATTTCCCAGTGGATTTTAATCTCATTTTATCATAATTTAATCTTTTAAAATCTTTACAAGTGATGTTATTATTATTATGTTAATACCTCACACACTAGTAAAGTAATGCTCAAAATTCTCCAAGCCAGGCTTCGGCAATATGTGAACCGTGAAATTCCAGATGTTCAAGCTGGTTTTAGAAAAGGCAGAGGAACCAGAGATCAAATTGCCAACATCCGTTGGATCATCGAAAAAGCAAGAGAGTTCCAGAAAAACATCTATTTCTGCTTTATTGACTATGCCAAAGCCTTTGACTGTGTGGCCAAAGCCTTTGACTGTGTGGTTAAACAAACTGTGGAAAATCATGAAAGAGATGGGAATGCCAGACCACCTGACCTGCCTCTTGAGAAACCTGTATGCAGGCCAGGAAGCAACAGTTAGAACTGGACATGGAACAACAGACTGGTTCCAAATAGGAAAAGGAGTACATCAAGGCTGTATATTGTCACCCTGCTTATTTAACTTAAATGCAGAGTACATTATGAGAAACGCTGGACTGGAAGAAACACAAGCTAGAATCAAGATTGCTGGGAGAAATATCAATAACCTCAGATATGCAGATGACACCACCCTTATGGCAGAAAGTAAAGAGGAACTAAAAGGCCTCTTGATGAAAGTGAAAGAGGAGAGTGAAAAAGCTGGCTTAAAGCTCAACATTCAGAAAACTGGATCATGGAATCTGGTCCCATCACTTCATGGGAAATAGATGGGGAAACAGTGGAAACAGAGTCAGACTTTATTTTGGGGGGTTCCAAAATCACTGTAGATGGTGATTTCAGCCATGAAATTAAAAGATGCTTACTCCTTGGAAGGAAAGCTTGACCAACCTAGATAGCATATTCAAAAGCAGAGACACTACTTTGCCAACAAAGATCCGTCTAGTCAAGGCTATGGTTTTTCCTGTGGTCATGTATTGATGTGAGAGTTGGACTCTGAAGAAAGCTGAGCGCTAAAGAATTGATGCTTTTGAACTGTGGTGTTGGAGAAGACTCTTGAGAATCCCTTGGCCTGCAAGGAGATCCAACCAGTCCATCCTAAAGGAGATCAGTCCTGGGTGTTCATTGGAAGGACTGATGCTAAAGCTGAAACTCCAGTACTTTGGCCACTTCATGCAAAGAGTTGACTCATTGGAAAAGACTCTGATGCTGGGAGGGATTGGGGGCAGGAGGAAAAGGGGACGACAGAGCATGAGATGGCTGGATGGCATCAGCAACTCGATAGACATGAGTTTGGGTGAACTCCGGGAATTGGTGATGGACAGGGAGGCCTGGCGTGCTGCGATTCATGGGGTCGCAAAGAGTCAGACACGACTGAGCGACTGAACTGAATTGACTGAATTACCTTCTAAAGAGCTTATTTTTTACCTTGTAGAAATAATCGACTCATTTCTCACATTTAGGTGAAAGTGTAATATTTTTGTTTTAAGTATATCGGGTTTTGCCGCTCATTGACTTTTCTATATCCATTATTTAAAAGTTTCCATTGAGTTGTCGGGATGTCAAATAACAGTAGCACCACAAAGTGAGTATAAGGGCTTTTCATTAAAGATGCATAAGCTTCAATAGTCTTTCAATTAGTTATTGATAAATGGAAAATGACATTCTCCCCAAAAGAACAAGGGGAAAAAATGCCTTGTATTTATCTCAGAACTTTTCTGTTCAGTCAAAAAGAAAAAGCATCACTGCCTGCATTCTTTCCATTACAGTGAAACTTTAGTATCTGAACCATCACAATAGAGACTGTGAAAATGATAACAGTTTCCTAGACACCAATAATTAAAAATTAGTCCTAAAAATCTTAAGTATTTTTGTATAAATTATCAGAACTGAAAGAATAATGTCAAGTACAAAATAAAATGTATATGTTTTTGTCACTTGATAAATTTAAATTTTCTTAAAGATTTCCATTGGTGTTATAGCTTACCTACCAATTTTTCTGTTATATAAGTGTTCACAGAAAGATTTTGAAATCAGTGTGAGGTAATGGTTGAACATAAGAATTCAAAGTAATATGACTGTTTTCATTTCAAAATATCTTCATTTTAAAGATGATTTACTTTAAATTTTACACAAACTCTGTATATGAACTACAGATTGTGAGGGCATACTGTTCTCAATGTAGACTTTGCTGCATTTTCACAACCTAAATTCTAGTTACTAAGTAATAAAATAACTAGCCTCTCTGGTTGCTATAAATTTATGCTATAAATCAATGCACTAGCTACTTGTAAACAGCTTTGAAACCAAACAGCCTGGAACAATTTAATACCAAGAGATGTGGGAATTTCCTCTATTTATCCTAATAAAGTGTTAACTTCAAAATATTTAAGTGCTTGCAGTTTTATTTAAAAGTAAAAAATACTCAGATCCAGTTATGGCAACTTAATTAAGTCACTTTTCATTCTTCAGTCTTTCTTAGGTTCTGCCGTGTAACTACTACTATAAAAAAGAATTCTCTGGAACTGATGACAATAATTGGTAAAATACATTTCTGAGCAAAGCACAAAAAACATTTTACTATACAGCCAAAGATGTTTATCCATAATAACCTTGAATTTGTCTACCCTGTAATAAAATTGCCATGTTACTGCATAGTTAGGCATTGGCTTAGAACAGAAACTGAACTTGGTTATAAAACGTTGGTTCTCCAGAGAGATTTTACTGGACTGTAAGTTAATAAACAGAAAGCTGAATTTTAAAGAGTCAGAAGACCAGAAGGGGAGCTCTCACACCCTGTGACCAGTATCTAATGAAGCTTAACAGGAAGAAGATAGACTCCTTGTTTCTTGGCAGTGAGATGTCAGCCAGTGAGAATGGTCACAAGTCAACCAATGAAAATGCTTGGATGCTTTGTTTTCCATTACCCTCTCAACTTTCCTTTTTCCCCTCTATGAAAGAGTTCACTTCTCATTCTAGGAGGTGATTTTGCAAGTCTCTCTCAAAAATAAGAAGATTGGGACCTTTTCTTCCTTGTTGATTTCATTTCAAGGAGATACATTCCAGTTTCCTAGAGAGAGAAGTAGCTGGATCATAAAACTCTTCAGGATTTTATTTCGTTTCTAAAAGATTTACATGTTTCAGAGACAAAAGAAAAGCTTATCAATTGTGGCTTTCTAAAGTAAGTATTCTAAGAAAAGGGGTGAGGGAAGTCTCTCCTTTATTTTCAACATGGAGAATTGTCTCTTATTTTTAATTTATATATGTGTTTATAGTAGAATTGAAAATAGAAAGGGGAAAAGCAAAGAGAAAATCTCTGCCATTTATCATCAGACTTAAGATGCAGAAAAATAATTAGCTAAAGAGAGAAATCATGGAGAAGGAAATGGCAACCCTCTCCAGGATTCTTGCTTGGGAAATCCCATGGACAGAGGAGCCTGGTGGGCTACAATCCATGAGGTTGCAAAGAGTGGGACATACCTTAGTGACTAAACAAAATCACCAAAAAAGAGAAACAAGCATTTTTAAATTAATTTTTGATGTATACTTGTTTTACAATTCTGTATTAGTTTCTACTGTAAAACAAAAAGTGAACCAGCCATATATATATATATACCCTCTTTTTTTTTTTTTTCTTTCCCATTTAGGTCACCACAGAGCACTGAGCTGGGTTTCCTGAGCTATACAGTAAAGATGTTTGTTTTTTATCCACTTACTAATGAGTAATATCAAGGCAGATAGTTGATATAGTTTTCATTAAGAAGGAAGATGATGCTGTGAAAGTGCTGCACTCAATATACCAGCAAATTTGGAAAACTCATCGGTGGCCACAAGACTGGAAAAGGTCAGTTTTCATTCCAATCCCAAAGAAAGGCAATGCCAAAGAGTGCTCAAACTACCACACAATTGCACTCGTCTTACACGCTAGTAAAGTAATGCTCAAAATTCTCCAAGCCAGGCTTCAGCAATACGTGAACCATGAACTTCCAGATGTTCAAGCTGGTTTTAGAAAATGCAGAGAACCAGAGATCAAATTGCCAACATCCACTGGATCATGGAAAAAGCAAGAGAGTTCCAGAAAAACATCTCTTTCTGCTTTATTGACTATGACAAAGCCTTTGACTGTGTGGATCACAATAAACTGTGGGAAATTCTTCAAGAAGTGAGAATACCAGACCAGCTGACCTGCCTCTTGAGAAACCTATATGCAGGTCAGGAAGCAACAGTTAGAATTGGACATGGAACAACAGACTGGTTCTAAATAGGAAAAGGAGTACATCAAGGCTGTATACTGTCACCCTACTTATTTAACTTACATGCAGAGTACGTCATGAGAAACGCTGGACTGGAAGAAACACAAGCTAGAATCAAGATTGCTAGGAGAAATATCAATAACCTCAGATATGCAGATGACACCACCCTTATGGCAGAAAGTGAAGAAGAACTAAAGAGCCTCTTGATGAAAGTGAAGGAGGAGAGTGAAAAAGTTGACTTAAAACTCAACATTCAGAAAACGAAGATCATGGCATCTGGTCTCATCACTTCATGGCAAATAGATGGGGAAACAGTGGAAACAGTGGCTGACTTTAATCTTTTTGGACTCCAAAATCACTGCAAATGGTGACTGCAGCCATGAAATAAAAAGATGCTTACTCCTTGGAAGGAAAGTTATGACCAACCTTGACAGCATATTAAACAGCAGAGATATTGTTTTGCCAACAAATATCCATCTAGTCAAGGCTATGGTTTTTCCAGTGGTCATGTATGGATGTGAGAGTTGGACTATAAAGAAAGCTGAGCATCGAAGAATTGATGCTTTTCAACCGTGGTGTTAGAGAAGACTCTTGAGTCCCTTGGACTGAAAGGCGATCCAACCAGTCCACCCTAAAGGAGATCAGTCCTGAACATTCATTGGAAGGAGTGATGTTGAAGGTGAAACTCCAATACTTTGGCCACCTGATGCTGAGAGCTGACTCATTTGAAAAGACCCTGAGGCTGGGAAAGATTGAAGGTGAGAGGTGAAGGGGACAACAGAGGATGAGATGGTTGGATGGCATCACCGACTCAATGAACATGAGTTTGAGTAAATTTCGGGAGTTGGTGATGGACAGGGAGGTTGGAGTGCTGCAGTCCGTGGGATTGCAAAGAGTCCAATATGACTGAACGACTGAACCGAACTGAACTGAGTAATCTACATCTATGATATGCTGTTGTTTATTCACTAAGTCATATCTGACTGTTTTGTGACCTTGTGTACTGTAGCCCTCCAGGCTCCTATATCTATAGGATTTCCCAGGCAAGAATACTATAGTGGGTTGCCATTTCGTTCTTCAGACGATCTTCTCCACCCAGGATCAAACCTGGCCCTCCTGCACTGGCAGGCAGATTCTTTACCATTGAGTCACCAGGCAAGCCCACATATATGATAGATCATGTTACTATTTCTGATATTTTTATAACATCTTGACTCAGTCTAAAGATGTTAATTAAATGCCATTCAAAGTTTCCTGTTCGGTCTCTTAAATATTGAGATTAATTTCTTCAAAAATTGGGTTTGGCAACTTATGTAATAAAGCACATGTGCTTGCTCAGTTGTTTCAGTCATGTCCAACTCTTTGCAACCCTATGGACTGTAGTTCACCAGGCTCTCTTTGGGATTCTCTAGGCAAGAGTACTGGAGTGGGTTGCCAAGGCCTCCTCCAGGGGATCTTCATGACCTACAAATAGAACCCACATTCCCCATGTTTCCAGCATTGCAAGTAGATTCTTTATACACTGAGCTACCTGGGAAGCCCTAATAAAATATATTTTCCCCACACTAGTTCCTTATAATTTTGTTTGTTAATTTCTGTTTGGCTGGCTGTGGATATATGCTCTGATATCAGAGCTGGCCTCAGGAAACCATGGGATTGAAATGCTGGTCGACTGCCTAAGATTTATGTCTGATTATGTCTGGCTTCAGTGATGCAGGCACTGACCATCACCTCTTTGCTCTGAGGGCAAAAGCAGCTGATCCCCAGAAAAGGAGAAGATTCTTCCCAGCTATTCCACATGCACTCACCCAAGTAATCCCTTCTCTGGGGATCTCCCCAACCATTTTAATGTGTTGCTGTGTTATTGAATCATCCTTTGGTAAAGATTTCACATCTGTCCCTCTGTCCTCCTAATGTCTTGTGGGCTGTAGTTTGCACGAGCTTCTTTTCTCTGTTTTATGTATGTAATTAATTCCTCAAATTGCATGGCTAATTGATAAAAGATATTCTAGTTTTCCACCACCACTTTATATTTATTATTTTGTAAAATATATATATGGCCATTTAAAAGGGATTTGGCCAGGAGAGGGTTCTTATGTTTAGTCAGCCACCTTCATCCAATGTCCTTGTTCCACACTTCCTATGATTACTGATTAGAAGCCTGATTTTTTTTCTCTGGTCCAGATTGAACTTTCCTAAGAAATTGTATAGTATCTTTGTGAATTTATTTATTCTAGAAATTTAGGAGGCTGTGTTAGCGGTACTTTTGGTGAGGAACTTTGTCACTTGCAGAATGTTTTTTCCATGTGCATTTAAGAGATGGGGCAGATTGCAAAGCCCAGAATGGCTTTATTATGGCTTACACATTAAAACACAATAATATGTGGTGCAAAGTTCTGAAGAGTATCATTAGATATTGTATTATCTAGTGGTCCTAATTGAAGGGGGCCCTTTAAAGCTTGTAATTTAATTAACTTTAGGGGTTTTAGGACTTCCTAGGTGGCACTAGTGGTAAAGAATCAACCTGCCTATGCAGGAGACACAGGAGATACTGGTTCCATCCCTGGATCGGGAAGATTTCCCTGGAGGAGGAAATGGCAACCCACTCCAGTATTCTTGCCTGGAGAAGTCCACAGACAGAAGGGCCTGGCAGGATACAGTCCTTTGGAGGTGCAAACACTCAGACATGACTAAGCACACATACATGAGGATTTTCGATATTTAATAGCGTCTTTGTTTTTCACCTCTGTGGTAGTCATCTCCACAGAATACAAATATCAGATCACAGACATGGTGTAGATGAATCCATGCAAAAATGTGGATATTTGCTCTCTCACTTAAATGAGTGTTGTTTTAATATTTGCTTTCATTAAAAAATTGGGGATATGTCAAAGATAGCTTCAAAAGTCTAACAGTTAAACTTGGAGCTATCAGAGAGTAATCAAAGTATGCAATTAAAATTAGAATGTGCTTAGCCCATCAATCTACAAAAATGACTCTAGCGGTAGTGTGTATTTTATTATTTGAATCTGGGGAAAGCTGGAAAATTGTGAAGTATATACAAGCCTGTGGAAATTGCCCCATATACTGTTCTGGAAAGTCTTATAATTTTCATATTTCATCTTATATTAATAGTTTATATGAGTATTTTTTCTTTTTACAGTTCTCCAAGATTAGCAACAGTGCTAAACTAGGGTAATAGATAATTGTATTTGCCAAAGGGCCTCTGAGAAACCAGAATTAGATTATCGATTACAGGTCCCAGAATGTTCTGAAAAGTGTTCATATTACTGTTTTCTCATGGATTGCTGATTCATCCTCAAAAAAAAAAAAAAAAAAAAAAAATAGTTTGGTGAGGTTTGTTTTACCTTGAGGTTTTTACTGTCTGGACCTTTTCTTTTTGTTTAATATTCCTCAAGGGTAAGTGCTTTACCTTCTAATTCTGTGTCCTGGAATAGATAGCTGTAAATCAGTTTTCAAAAAGTGAGATAGAGATACCTAGCATATACCATATGCCCTCTCTTTGCCTTTTTAGACCTTCTCACTCTTCTTTGATCTGCTCTCTGCCAGAAGAGCCTTACATGTATAGACCAAATCATTTGTACCCCATCCCTTCTGGTTTCCTAAGACTAGGGATCTGTGGTTTATCTTGAAGCTGGCTTCATCACTACACTGAAAGTCACATCTCTACTCAACACAGTCTTCTCTGTGTGACTTTCTCTTTCTAAGATCTAGCATCTTCTCCTTCTCCTTACTGTTGACATAAGTAGTCTCAAGTTTCACAAAGGAAAGAGTAATGGAACTGGTAATGAAAAGGAGATGGCAGTAGTTCTAATAGTGAGGTTTACATAATATAGCCAAGCTCAGATTTTGGCTCATGGAGAGTTAAACACTTGTACTAACTATTTTGTTGCAAATGAAAACAAAACAAAACAAAAAACAACCTCATGTCAAAATGTTGTAAGCAAAAATGGATTATACCTCTTATCACTGAAAAATCTAAGAGCAGATGATCAGTTATCAACAGATCTGGTGGTCAAATATTGTCATTAGGGCTGATAATATACAGTCACCTATTTGCTTTAGAACTAATACAAGATAGTAAAGAATAGTGAACAAATGGTTAGGAAATCACCCTTCAGCAAGATGACTTTTCAGTAGAGACCTCAAAGAAGAGAGCCAAGTTTTTTGAATATTTGGAGAAGAGAATTTCAGTGTGTTTAGTCTGTTTCCAAACCAGCAGAGGTCAATACTTTTTAGCAGAGAGACTGGGGGGACTATCTGAATGTAAAAGTGAAAGTGGTGAGAGGCTAGATTTTTTTTTTTTTTTTGAGTGTGGTGAAAAACCACTGAAAGATGTTGCTAGCAGAAGTGACATTTTCTCAATATATTTTTAAAGAATCCCTTTGGGTCCGGTGTGGGGAATTAGATGTAAAATGATAAATCTCTGCTTTAGAATATGCTATCTAGGTTGGTCATAACTTTCCCTCCAAGGAGTCTTTTAATTTCATGGCTTCAATCACCATCTGCAGTGATTTTGGAGCCCCCCAAAATAAAGTCTGACTCTGTTTCCACTGTTTCCCCATCTATTTCCCATGAAGTGATGGGACCAGATGCCATGATCTTCGTTTTCTGAATGTTGAGCTTTAAGCCAACTTTTTCACTCTCTTCTTTCACTTTCATCCAGAGGCTTTTTAGTTCCTCTTCACTTTCTGCCATAAGGGTGATGTCATCTGCATATCTGAGGTTATTGATATTTCTCCCAGCAATCTTGATTCCAGCTTGTGCTTCTTCCAATCCAGTGTTTCTCATGATGTACTCTGCATATAAGTTAAATAAGCAGGGTGACAATATACAGCCTTGATGTACTCCTTTTCCTACGTGGAACCAGTCTGTTGTTCCATGTCCTGTTCTAACTGTTGCTTCCTGAGCTGCATACAGGTTTCTTAAGAGGCAGGTCAGGTGGTCTGGTATTCCCATCTCTTTCAGAATTTTCCACTGTTAGTAATCCATTTTAGAAGGCTGTTAGTTTGAAACAGTGAAATGTAATTGACTTGATGGAGGTGATGGCAAGTGCCTGGATCCAGAATAGTAGATATGATGTGAAAACAGACAATAGAATTTTCAGATTGGTTGTAGAAAGTTAGAAGAAGTAAGAGCAGCCTCAAGGTGGTTTAGCCTGAGTAATTAATTGCTTGAAAGTGGTGCCATTCATTGAATTAGAGAATATTAAAAAGGGACAATTTGGAGTTCATAACATCTGGAGTTCTCTTTTGAGCCTGTTCTTGTTTGAAAGTTGGCGATATCTTCCAGAAATATGAGTGGAGATATCTAGGATGATAATGAAAATGTTAGATTATTATTAGCAATGTTAGATGTCTTACACCTATGAATTCCCTGTTGCTAGCCTGAAAGAAGTCTTCTTTTGACTGCCAGTCATGTAAAATTGAACCAAGTTCATAAAACTTGAAATTCAGAGTCATGTGAATTTCAGAGTTAGTTGATACAAGGGCTTCAAGTTATCAAATGCAGATTTTTAAAAAATCTGACATTCTGCTCCTTTACCACAGACTGGCTTCATCTTAAATTTGTTTCCTTTTTGGCCATGGAATGGCATACAGGAGTAATTGATCTACATGTTTCTTCACTTTGTATCAGAAAGATGGGAGGTTGGTTTGTCATACTGTTGCTATGACAACAGAGAGAGAAAAAAATTTTCTCCCAGAAGTCCCCAGCAAATACCTTTTCATCTGTCCTTGGGCCACATGCTCATTCCTGAATGTGTAATTGTCGCAAAGAGGAGAGAATTTTTCTGAGGGAGGAATGAATGGTTTGATATAAAGGCTAATGGGCAAAAATTGAAAGAAAAGAAGAATGTTTAATATGAGGGAAAATTGAGATTTATCCGGATTAATATTATTAGTATTGTAAATTTAACATGAATAGAATTGATTAGTGGATTACTTGGAGTACATAAACAATTCTTCATGGTCAGTACAAATGACAAAGCGGAAAAAATAAATTTTCTTTTTACCAATTCCTTTCTTTTTGATAGAGTTACAAAACTGTTAAACAAATATGCCTCTAGACTTTGGACTCATTTACACCATCTTAATATGAAAATAAGTAGGAAAAGCAAAGTATTTGTTTTTCTCCATCTGTTCTATTCCTTTGACTATGCCAGACTTTGACAGTGCCAGACTTTGACACTGTACTCTGGGTTGAATATACCCTAATTAAACTAGAAGTTTTTCAAATATGATTATATGGCAATCATTTCTATTCTACTCTAAGCATAGGAAAGATGCTTTGGACTAATAATTTTACTACTGAGGACTAGATAAAAGTAGGGCCAACACAAATGATATTTCATCTTCTAATACAGTAGCTATAACCTATCACTGTAGGGAGAAAAGATAGACTGTCATTTAGAACTTCTCACTGTTATTGTGTACAAGTGAAAAAAAAAAAAACATATCCTCAATTTTCATCAAGGGGACTCTATGATATTGAATTTTCCATTTCCTCAAAAAATGTAGGAATGTAATGAATAAATGCAGATGCTATTTAAACTAATAAAAGAAAGATCTGACAGAAGTAAAAAATGTCTTTTTGTGTTAAAAACATGTTTTGAACCTAAAGCAAATGGTTCTCAATTATGCCAAATAACCATGATGAACTAAAAAAAAAATGCAACCTCCTAATCAATTTTCCATTATTTAAACTATTCATTATGAAGGATTTAAAAGTGTGCCTATTTTTGATCACTCAAAAAAGATGGGTAAAAAAGAGAAAAAAAAAATCAGATTACACTTTACTACCTGATACCATGCTCTCCAACTTTCAGAACTGGACCAGAGTCTTTTAAAAACACATGTTGAAGTCTAACACATTTTTTTAATCCTAAGATTATAAAAAGTTCTATATGTGAGTATTATTGCATGCAGGATTTTCCAGAACTATCCTCATAGTATACTCTGCAGGACATTCAGAAAAGAGTGACTCTAAACTCAAGACATAAACCCATACATCTACAGTGTTAAGAAATTCAAAGTTCCTCTTTGACTAATCTATCCTTCATGTCTGCTCATTTTCAGCAGTTCTTTCATTCTTATTTTTCTTTCTCTCTCTTCAGTGTGCGCTGCCTTAATTATACTTGTATCAGTCTGAACACAGACCGAGTCCCTTACTTTCTTACAGATCAATCAGTTCAGTTCAGTCCAGTCATTCAGTCGTGTCCAACTCTCTGTGACCCTATGTACTGCAGCACACCAGGCCTCCCTGTCCATCACCAATGCCTGGAGGTTACTCAAACTCATGTCCATTGAGTCGGTGATGCCAGCCAACCATCTCATCCTCTGTCATCCACTTCTCCTCCCGCCTTCAATCTTTCCCAGCATCAGGGTCTTTTCCAATGAGTCAACTCTTCGCATCACGTGGCCAAAGTATTGGAGTTTCAGCTTCAGCATCAGTCCTTCCAATGAATATTCAGGACTGATCTCCTTTAGAATGGACTGGTTGGATCTCCTTGCAATCCAAGGGACTCTCAAGAGTCTTCTCCAACACCACAGTTCAAAAGCATCAGTTCTTCCATGCTCAGCTTTCTTTATAGTCCAACTCTCACATACATACATGACTACTGGAAAAACCATAACTTTGACTAGATGGAACTTTGTTGTCAAAGTAACGTCTGCTTTTTAATATGCTGTCTAAGTTGGTCATAACTTTTCTTCCAAGGAGCAAGTGTCTTTTAATTTCATGGTTGCAGTCACCATTTGCAGTGATTTTGAAGCCCCCCAAAAATAAAGTCTGTCACTGTTTCCATTGTTTCCCTATCTATTTGCCATGAAGTGATGGGACCAGATGCCATGATCTTCGTTTTCTGAATGTTGAGTTTTAAGCCAACTTTTTCACTCTCCTCTTCCACTTTCATCAAAAGGCCCTTTAGTTCTTCTTTGCTTTCTGCCATAAGTTCTTCTTTGCTTTCTGCCTAATTGGGTCAGGCCCCAAGATTATCTCCATTTTTTGTTGTTTAGTCACTACGTTGCGTCTATTAATGCTAAAAGATAACCTCCATACTTAACATCAATTGATTTGTAAAATCCCTTCATAGCAGTACCCAGATTAGTTCTCGAATGTTAATTAAGGAAAACCAGATATCTCAAGGAATTTAATGCTTTTCTATGTATGGGAAGATGCAAGCTGGGCTTCCTGAAATCATTTCTTTCATGTGCACCTAATCTCTTTGGGGCCACTATCCTGTTTTCACATCCTGAGCTTCCTTTCCTCAGGGCTCACTGTAGGGAGTGGCTACAGTCTGATGGCTGTTCAGTTCAGTTCACTCATGTCCAACTCTTTGTGACTCCATGGACTTCAGCACTCCAGGCCTCCCTGTCCATCACCAATGCCCGGAGTTTACTCAAACTCATGTCCACTGAGTCAGTGATGCTATCCAACCATCTCATCTTCTGTCATCCCCTTCTCCCACCTTCAATCTTTCCCAGCATCAGGACCTTTTCAACTGAGTCAGCTCTTAACATCAGGTGGCTGAAGTGTTGGAGTTTCAGCTTCAACATCAGACTTTCCATTGAACATTCAGGACTGATTTCCTTTAGGATGGACTGGTTGGATCTCCTTGCTGTCCAAGGGACTCTCAAGAGTCTTCTCCAACACCATAGTTCAAAAGCATCAATTCTTCGGTGCTCAGCTTTCTTTATAGTCCAACTCTCATATCCATACATGACTACTGGAAAAACTATAACCTTGACTAGATGGACCTTTGTTGGCAAAGTAATGTCTCTGCTTTTTAATATGTTGTCTAGGTTGGTCACAACTTTTCTCCCAAGGAGTAAGCATCTTTTAATTTCATGTGATCAACAACTTTACCAAATTAGAAACATTTTAATGGGTTAATGAAGGACAGCACAGGCATCAAAAAATGACATCTCTTCAGGGACTCATGTACACCCTCTGGCTTTTTGCTGGTTCCCTCTCAATTCCTCTCTCTTCTGCACCTCTACAGAGAAACAAAGAACCATTTTGTTAGGCAACGTGTTTCATCTCACATATTGGCACCTCGAGGCTTTTTTTTTTTTTTTTCTCGATTAACTGTTTTCTCAGAGAATCTTATTCTGAATTAACTTATGTTGATATTGTAAATGCAGATTTTTCCCAGTATTTATCTTTAGTGTAACTTAACTAAAATTTATCTCTGTTGAGACAGCCTGTTTCAATCAACCCTGTACCTCTTAGAGTCTATGAGTTACTTAGGGGCATAACAGCTTAGTTCAAAAAGGAGAGTGTCTCACTCTTCTTTCTGATAAGATCATGGTCCTTCTTGGTTTGCTCACCCTTCCTTCATGTATCTGTATCCCTGTAATGTTTACTAAACGTTCAGGCTGTTATGTTCTGTTTCCAGTCATTCACTTTTTCCTTAGTGTGTGATTTGTCCCTCAGTATTCCTCTCAGACAGAGCTTTTCACTGAACTTGATGTGACAATAACTAGAAGTTATATGTAATTTTAAAAAAATACTACTAAAATACAGGAATTGTGGTGGAATCTCTTCAATAGACTCTAATGTTTTTCTCAATTTGTGATATTCAATATTATGTTTTAAAAATATCTTTATTGTTTTCATAATATACCCTGATTACATTCCTTATTTAAATTTATGCTTGAAATATAAAGTTGCTATAAATTTATGTTTGAAACATCTTTTAAACTATATAACAATATAAAAAGTTGATGCTTTAGAAATAAGATTTTATAGATACTGATATGTTTATTAGGAATGGACACAAATGCTATTAGATCGCAAAGAAATGAACTCTAAACAATGTAATCTAGTTATTACTGTTAGGAAAACTAAAGAATAAGTAGAACACGATATTGTCAAGCACTTGGGATGCAACATGATACCAAATACTTGCAGGAAGAAAGCTGATTGCAATAGGAATGAGTAACAACCCCACAATTCATGCATAGGAAATAAATTTGGAGTATTGGGTGACTAGAAAATTCGCTCAAAATATCAACATTAAAAAATAAATAGGTAAGAGCAGTATAAAAATGCTTATGAGAGATAAGAAGTGCCAGAACCTTGTAGATTAACTTCTTTCCTTATGGTCAGTTACTTAGGAGAAAAGTGTCCATCCATCATGCTCAGCTGTGTCCAACTCTTTGCAACCCCATGGACTGTAGCCTGCCAGGCTCCCCTGTCCATGAGATTCTCCAAACAAGAACACTGGAGTGTGTTGTCATTTTCTACTCCAGGGAATCTTCCAGACCCAGGGATTAAACTCATATCTCCTGCATCTCTTACAATGGCAGGTGGATTCTTTACCTGAGCCACTAGGGGAGCACTGAATCCATATATTCATGCTTTCCTTAGTGAAAAATTCTACTTTTAGCATTTATTTTTTACTAGTGAGAATCCCATTTTAACTTTTCTTAAAATTGAACATTTTCTTAAAGTTGAACATTCTGACAGAATGTGGTCCACCAGAGAAGGGAATGGCAAACTACTTCAGTATTCTTGCCTTGAGTCCCCATTAACAATATGAAAAGGTAAAATGATAGGATACTGAAAGAGGAACTCCCCAGGTAAGTATGTGCCCAATATGCTACTGGAGATCAGTGGAGAAATAACTCCAGAAAGAATGAGGGGATGGAGCCAAAACAAAAACAATATCCATTGTGGATGTGACTGGTGATGGAAGCAAGGTCTGATGCTGTAAGGAGCAATATTGTGTAGGAACCTGTAATGGTAGGTCCATGAATCAAGGCAAATTGGAAGTGGTCAAACAGGAGATGGCAAGAGTGAACGTCAACATTCTAGGAATCAGTGAACTAAAATGGACTGGAATGGGTGAATTTAACTCAGATGACCATTATATTTACTACTGTGGGCAGGCATCTCTTAGAAGAAATGGAGTGGCCATCATGGTCAACAAAAGAGTCCGAAATGCAGTACTTGGATACAATCTCAAAAACGACAGAATGATCTCTGTTCATTTCCAAGGCAAACCATTCAATATCACAGTAATCCAAGTCTATGCCCCAACCAGTAATGCTGAAGAAGCTGAAGTTGAACAGTTCTATGAAGACCTACAAGACCTTTTAGAACTAACACCCAAAAAAGATGTCCTTTTCATTATAGGGAACTGGAATGCAAAAGTAGGAAGTCGAGAAACACCTGGAGTAACAGGCAAATTTGGCCTTGGAATACGGAATGAAGCAGGGCAAAGGCCAGTAGAGTTTTGCCAAGAGAACGCACTGGTCATAGAAAACAACCTCTTCCAACAACACAAGAGAAGACTCTACACATGGACATCACCAGATGGTCAACAGAAAAATCAGATTGATTATATTCTTTGCAGCCAAAGATGGAGAAGCTCTATACGGTCAGCAAAAACAAGACCGGGAACTGACTGTGGCTCAGATCATGAGCTCCTTATTGCCAAATTCAGACTTAAATTGAAGAAAGTAGGGGAAACCACTAGACCATTCAGGTATGACCTAAATCAAATCCCTTATGATTATACAGTGGAAGTGAGAAATAGATTTAAGGGCCTAGATCTGATAGATAGAGTGCCTGATGAACTATGGACAGAGGTTCGTAACATTGTACAGGAGACAGGGATCAAGACCATCCCCATGGAAAAGAAATGCAAAAAAGCCAAATGGCTGTCTGGGGAGGCCTTACAAATAGCTGTGAAAAGAATAGAAGCGAAAAGCAAAGGAGAAAAGGAAAAATATAAGCATCTGAATGCAGAGTTCCAAAGAATAGCAAGAAGAGATACGAAAGCCTTCCTCTGTGATCAATGCAAAGACATAGAGGAAAACAACAGAATGGGAAAGACCAGAGATCTCTTCAAGAAAATTAGAGATACCAAAGGAACATTTCATGCAAAGATGGGCTCGATAAAGGACAGAAAATGTATGGACCTAATAGAAGCAGAAGATATTAAGAAGAGGTGGCAAGAATACACAGAAGAACTGTATAAAAAAAGATCTTCATGACCAAGATAATCACGATGGTGTGATCACTGACCTAGAGCCAGACATCCTGGAATGTGAAGTCAAGTGGGCCTTAGAAAGCATCACTACGAACAAAGCTAGTGGAGGTGATGGAATTCCAGATGAGCTTTTTCAAATCCTGAAAGATGATGCTGTGAAAGTGCTGCACTCAATATGCCAGCAAAGTTGGAAATCTTAGCACTGGCCACAGGACTGGAAAAGGTCAGTTTTCATTCCAATCCCAAAGAAAGGCAATCCCAAAGAGTGCTCAAACTACCCCACAATTGCACTCATCTCACTCGCTACTAAAGTAATGCTCAAAATTCTCCAAGCCAGGCTTCAGCAATACATGAACCATGAACTTCCAGATGTTCAAGCTGGTTTTAGAAAAGGCAGAGGAACCAGAGACCACATTGCCAACATCCACTGGATCATGGAAAAAGCAAGAGAGTTTCAGAAAAACATCTACTTCTGCTTTATTGACTATGGCAAAGCCTTTGACTGTGTGGATCACAATAAACTGTGGAAAATTCTTCATGAGATGGGAATACCAGACCACCTGACCTGCCTCTTGAGAAACCTACATGCAGGTCAGGAAGCAACAGTTAGAACTGGACATGGAACAACAGACTGGTTCCAGATAGGAAAAGGAGCACATCAAGGCTGTATATTGTCACCCTGCTTATTTAACTTATATGCAGAGTACATCATGAGAAACACTGGGATGGAAGAAGCACAAGCTGGAATCAAGATTTCGGGGAGAAATATCAATAACCTCAGATATGCAGATGACACCACCCTCATGGCAGAAAGTGAAGAGGAACTAAAAAGCCTCTTGATGAAAGTGAAAGAAGAGAGTGAAAATGTTGGCTTAAAGCTCAACATTCAGAAAATGAAGATGATGGAATCTGGTCCCATTACTTCATGGGAAATAGATGGGGAAACAGTGGAGACAGTGTCAGACTTTATTTTTTGGGCTCCAAAATCACTGCAGATGGTGATTGCAGCCATGAAATTAAAAGACGCTTACTCCTTGGAAGGAAAGTTATGACCAACCTAGATAGCATACTCAAAAGCAGAGACATTACTTTGCCAACAAAAGTCTGTCTAATCAAGACTATGGTTTTTCCAGTGGTCATGTATGGATGTGAGAGTTGGACTGTGAAGAAAGCTGAGCACCAAAGAATTGATGCTTTTGATCTATGGTGTTGGAGAAGACTCTTGAGAGTCCCTTGGAGTGCAAGGAGACCCAACCAGTCCATTCTAAAGGAGATCAGCCCCAGGTGTTCTTTGGAAGGAATGATGCTAAAGCTGAAACTCCCAATACTTTGGCCACCTCATGCAAAGAGTTGACTCATTGGAAAAGACTCTGATGCTGGGAGGGACTGGGGGCAGGAGGAGAAGGGGACGACAGAGGATGAGATGGCTGGATGGCATCACTGACTCGATGGACGTGAGTCTGAGTGAACTCTGAGAGTTGGTGATGGACAGGGAGGCCTGGCGTGCTGTGATTCATGGGGTCACAAAGAGTCAGACACGACTGAGCGACTGAACTGAACTGAACATTGTAGATTTTATACCAAAACTTCCTTTTTTGCACCTTTAAAAATTATAACTTGAAATAGCTGTTACATTGATTGTTAGTCTTAGTGTAGCTTTTTATAATGCTTCAGTAAAAGTAGAAAAACAATAATGGATTGTTTTGGCATTATATGAGCTCATTGCCCTATCTAGTTGATTCAGTCTCTTTTTTCCTCCTCTTATTATCTTAAATTATACTGTATTTCATATTCAGGTTTTTTTTTTATTTGTAGGACAAACTAATTGCTAATGTGAGGAAGAAAAGTGTAGGATCTTGAGCCAGACCCATCCCCAACTCAGCCTCTAACTGGGAGGTTATGAAGAACAAGATTAGAAGTTGCTTGAATATGTGTAGGGAGCATTTGGGTCCTAGAGTAATTGGGAACAATCACAACAAAAAAAGAAGTTTTGTACACGTCTCTTAGATATCTTCATCATAGTAGAATATGGACATTCATAGACTTTAACAGGAAAGGAAAAAAGAAAACTTTAAAAGTTTCTGTTGATAGAGGGTAAAAGAAAAACTAAGAACGTGTGGTAGTGTTACCAAAGTTAAATTTGGCTGCTCATGGCTCAAGAATCTGATACTGAGAGCCCAATATTGGGTAAAAGGAAAGAGCATTATTGAGGAAGTTGTCAACCCCAAGGAGAAGGTTGACTCATGGACCAAAGAACTGAGTCCTTACTCCCCATGGTTTGCTTGGAGATTATACAGGGGAAAGAGAAAAAAGAGCTACATGCTCGTGAGAAGGTTTCAGGGTATATGCTCAGTTCATGAACATCCATTTGTTTGGCTGGTGATGAGATAAGCAGGAGTCAACATCATCAACTCCTGGTTCCAAATGGTCTGTGGGTCTACATGCTTGTGGGCAGCATGTTTGTGGGCAAACTCGTCTGATGGGAGTTGGGTTTTAGTATCTGCAAAACAGTTCAAAAGATATGGTGCAGAATGTTTTATATAGCCCTTATAAAAAAACTGTCTTTGACTTTGTTTAATGGCTAAACTATCATTATTTAGTCTTGTTTGACAGTTTTCCTTTGTTTCTGAATTTTCTCATTTATCTGATTAAATTTATTATTTGGCTAAAGTTTTGTTTTTTTTTTTTTTTACAGACAAGAGGCAAGTGGAGGACATGATGGGGGAGGGCCTGTCCCAGAGAGGCCCCATAAGGCCTTGTGCAGTTACAGTAGCAAGATGAAAATACTGTTTTTAAAAGTATTTAGTAAGAAAGACTAAAAAGTATCCTTTTGGCTTAGCAACAAAGAAATCTTCAGTTATCTGGAATGACAATTTAAATGTAATACGGTAAATTAGGGTGAAATGGAATGATGGAAGCCAGAGGCAAGGAAAGAAAAATTTTTTTTCCCTTAACATTTGTTCATTCAACAAATATTCAGCACCTACAATGCGCCAGACATTGGTCACAATTGGTCACATTGGTCACAATAGCAAACAATTCTCCTTGCCTGTAGTAAGCTTAGGCTGTGGATGAAGGTGTATAAATGTCAATTGCAAATGTAAAAAATAAAATAAAATAAGCAGAAACCTCAATTAAATAGAGTTGGATTGGATACAATTAGAATTACCATTAGATACAATGACATATTATTCTCCATAGTCAAACTGACCTTTCAAAACAGTCCTTGTGTTCTAAACTTTTCCAACATATACCTGATTTATATAACTTTATTGTTGAGTAAATTGTCTTGGGGTTTATGGAGATGAACAATTATGTTTGTATTAAGATTTGGTGGGAGTGATAGGTGGACATATCTATATGTCAATAAGGACTAATCATCTCTCTCATTTTTTGTATATAGGAAATTGATAACTATACTGTTTGAACCCCAGAGTGTTTTACTCCACTTTCAAAAAGATCAATTTGGTACTTTTCCCCATTTTTTTTAATTGAAAGTAAGATATTTTTTTTTCTCATTTTAGGGCAAAGGATAACTTGAAGGACTAACTAAAAAGATAGTTTAGATGGTGTATATTTTTAAAACTAAGAACATGTATACAGATTCTGTGTTACCAAGTTTATATGTGACAGTTGAAAAAAAATTCCCCTGTTATGATCATGGTGTTAAAATTTGGGGCTTTAGTAAACTTGGAGAACCAATAGTCATAAGATCAGTGGATAGTTTCACTCCCAAAGAAATGAATTGCTCCTATGTATTTCCCTGTAGGACCCAATATTAAATCCTGTCTCAGTCCTATATATTTATAAGGACACTATAAGACGACCACCAAGGCTTTGGGCTATGCTAAACAGAAAGCCTATGAAAATATCTTCTTTAAACTTTTTTTTTCTTTCCAATAAGTTCACATTTGGATAAGTTAAAAAAGATAGTAATTACCTTTATGTTTCCAGAACACTATAACTTGGGTGATTGTTAATTAAGTTAGATATTGGGGAAAAAAATAGAGTTGGGAGACTAGAAAAGTGAGATCTCACACCCTGCTGACCTCAACAGGAAGAAGACAGACTTCCCTTTCCTGGCAAAGATATTTGATACAAATGAACTTACAAAACAGAGACTCACAGATTTAAAGAATGAACTTGTGGTTGCAGGGAGGATGATGGAGGGAAGGGATAGGTAGAGAGTTTGGGATGAAGTACACACTGATGACAGTGAAAGAGGAGAGTGAAAAAGTTGGCTTAAAGCTCAACATTCAGAAAATGAAGATCATAGCATCACTTCATGGGAAATAGATGGGGAAACAGTGGAAACAGTGTCAGACTTTATTTTGGGGCCTTCAAAATCACTGCAGACCGCGATTGCAGCTATGAAATTAAAAGACGCTTACTCCTTGGAAGAAAAGTTATAACTTTTAGATAGCATATTGAACCTAGATAGCATATTGAAAAGCAGAGACATTACATTGCCTACACAGGTCATCTAGTCAAGGCTATGGTTTTCCAGTGGTCATGTATGGATGTGAGAGTTGGACTGTGAAGAAGGCTGAGTGCCCAAGAATTGATGCTTTTGATCTGTGGTGTTGGAGAAGACTCTTGAGAGTCCCTTGGACTGCAAGGAGATCCAACCAGTCCATTCTAAAAATCAGTCCTGGGTGTTCTTTGGAAGGAATGATGCTAAAACTGAAACTCCAGTACTTTGGCGACCTTATGCGAAGAGTTGACTCATTGGAAAAGACTCTGATGTTGGGAGGGATTGGGGGCAGGAGGAGAAGGGGACGACAGAGGATGAGATGGCTGGATGGCATCACTGACTCAATGGACGTGTGTTTGAGTGAACTCCGGGAGTTGGTGATGGACAGGGAGGCCTGGCGTGCTGTGATTCATGGGGTTGCAAAGAGTCGGACATGACTGAGTGACTGAACTGAACTGAAATGGACACACTGCTATATTTCAAACAGATAACCAACAAGGACATGTTGTATAGCACATGGAACTGCTCAACGTTATGTGAAGCCTGGATAGGAAAGGAGTTTGGGGGTGAACAGATAGGTATATACGTATGGCTGAGTCCCTTCACTGTTCACCTGAAACTAATCACAACATGGTTTATTAATTGACTATACTCCAATATAAAATAAGGTTAAAAGAAGACTCAATGAAAAGCCATGAACTCTTTGCTTATTAAAACTCTCCCACCTCTCTTTCCCCCTCTATACCAGCTTTCTTCTTCCCTTTCTAGTCCTTTTCTTGCATGTTTCCCCATGGTTGCAAACCTTGAGTTGCCACGTTCTACTAATCCCAAATAAACACATCCTTGTTGGAGAATTATCTGGTAGTCTTACTTGTTTCAGATCAACACAGAGAATAAGAAGGAAAAGTTGAAAATAGGTTGAGAAAAGATGTGTAATTGACCCCTTGGATAGTTTTCCTCAAATAACCAGCTGCAGAGCTCAAATTGTTATCACAATATGAATACACAATATGAATACACAATATGAATACAGGGATGGGAGTGAAAGGGAAGATGGACTAACACATGTGCTTTCTGCAAAAAAAAATTTTTTTTTCTTCAAATATGTTAGCTATTTCTTCCTGCAAATATATATGTACAGCAGATGTTTCAGTCCAAATAGCATTGGAAATATTTATGTGAATATTTATTTCATTCTAGTTTTGCACTGGGTGGTTTCACTTAAATGATTGGAGGGCAAAATCAAAAATAAGCAGAATATTCACATTTAACAGCATCTCATTAATTACGGTGGCTCAGTGGTAAAGAACTCAAATGCCAATGCAGGGGAGGCAGGTTTGATCTCCGGGAGGGGAAGATTTCCCCGGCAAAGGAAACGGGCAACCCACTCTAATATTCTTTCCTGGGAAATCCGACAGACAGAGGAGCCTGGCCAGCTACACATGGGGTCGCAAAAGAGTCTGACAAGACTTAGCAACTAAACAGCTCATTAATTACAGCATAAAATCATAGTCCTATAAATCATTGAAGTGGTTAATCAAATCTGAAAAGTAGCATTCCTTCTTGCTAGATTTATTTCACTGTAAAAACTGCGTTAGAGCTCTTGCCTTTAGGGGAAGACAACTGGGAACTAAAATAAGGGCCCTGTCCCCAGGAGCTTCCAAATCTACCAAACCCGCCTAGGTCTGCGAAAGGCTCTTCATTGGTTATTGGATTTAGGAAATGCGTAGCACCGCCTCTCCTCCCTCTGCCACCCGCTGGAGAGACTGCTCGAAATTGGCGGGAGCCGCCCTAAGTGGATCCGCGGGAATTCGGGGCGCGGGAGTAGTACAGCCGCCACCCTCCCTGCCACGCGCTGGATCCTCTCTAGGTATTCCGGGAAACTTTCAGCGCATTTTAGGCCTAGACACCATCTCACAGTTCGTCCTCCAAAGGCCCGAGAACCAGCCGCTCGTATGCCCTAGCGGTCGTGTACGCATGCGTGGGACTGGGTTGCTGCCGTGCGTGTGACGTCACGAGCGCGCCCGCCCGAATGCTTCCTAGTTTTTCTTTTAAGAGAGCGGGTCAGTCAATTTCCAAGTAAGTTTGGAGATCTTGACGTGGTTACGAGGTGAGTCGGGACCTGAACCGGTATTATGAAGAGCCTGGTTTAGTTTAGATCAACATTTGGAGGAGTTATTGCAGGGAAAATCTTCATATTTGTCTTTCTCGTGAGCTTACTTGTGTCGAGTATTTTAGCGTTTTGTGAGCAGCTGACTTCAGTTAATCCATGTCTCTGCCCTCAGACGGTCATCTGGCTTGAAGAAGCTTGGTGCGCACACACTAAAACTAAATATCGATACTAGTGCGTGTCCCAGGCAATAAGTTTGGGGAAAAAAAAGAATCTGAAAATGCGCAAGTTAACAGCAGTTCAGTGGTTTCTTTCGACTGCATAGGGGCTGGAGGGAGGAAGCAACATATATTTTGGAGTCATAAACTTTTGGGGCACAGTTTACTTACACAATGTTACAACTGCCAAAGGGATTTAAAAACAAGCGCAAAACTTTTCAGCCTCCTTTCGCTTCCTCAATAGTTTGTACATTTTAAAGCACAGTGGTAAAGGCGGTTGTTAGTGCCCTTTTCACAGATCCTAAAGCTGAATTATACAAGTAGTTCTTAAAATACAAGACTAATAGAAAATGGTTAAGTTTGAATGCTTTAGGAGGATGTGTGTATTGATCATCTAATAAAATTACAGAATAATTCACCCATCCTTCTTCTCCCCCAACAGTGATGACTAACTAAAAAGGAAAAGCAAATCAAAGACGCTTAAAGCAAATTATTTACATTTTGGATAAAATACTGGTTTTTGTGTTTTCAGCAGTAAGTTATCAACTTCCCTAACTGAATTTGCTTTCCATCACACTATGAAGCAGATCTGATATGCCACTTGAATTAATAAAAGAAGTCAATGGAGTGCCTGAAGTTGATCTGCTAAATAAATTACACAAAGTGGATATCAGATCCCTACAGCCTGGTAGTGATTATGACAAGAAATATATCCAGGTAAGAACTGACACAACTCAGAATAGTTACTGTTTGTTTTCTGAAGTTGGATTGTCAAGTGCCTTGGAGTGGTTTTTATTTGAACTTATCCTGATGTGAGCAACTGAACTTCTTGGATGCAGAGGTCAATAGTTTTTCTCAAATTAGGGAAATTATTGAGTAATGTTTCTTGGATTTTTTTTTTCTTGCGTATTATTACTCTTCTTTTTCTGGATGTCACTTACATGTATGGTTGCATGTTGGGTTCTTTGATATTGTCCTTCTGGTCTGTCAGGTACTGTTTGTCTTTCTTCAGTACTGTTTTGTGTTTTTGCTGAGGATTTCAGATTGTGGAATTTCTATTGATTTTGTCTTTTAAGTTGCTGAACTTTTTTGGGGGTTATAGCCAATATTTTTTATGCATATTCAGTGAATTTTTAAATTTTAGTTGTTGTGTATTTAATTTTGGGTCAAAGTTAAGAATGATGGGAAGCAGGTAAAGGGCTTACTGACAAAATGTGTCATATAGTAAAAGAGAAATGATGTCACTTTTCAGTTTTACCCTGTAATCAATATTCTTCATGTAGACATTTGTTATCTTTCATTTTTTTTTGTTTTCCATTTTCCTGATATTTTCTGTCATATGAAATAAAGTTCTATGTATTACAGCTGGTCTTCTCTACTTCATTGTATTTAAATTCCTAATCAAATGTTGTGGGGTTTTTTGTTTGTTTTTTTGTTTTTCAAATGTTTTTTATTATTTGCAAACTCACTTCACATTTGGTTGATTAGGATGATGCTTCTTGCATCAGTTCAGTTCAGTCGCTCAGTTGTGTCCTACTCTTTGCAACCCCATGAAGCCAGGCCTCGCTGTCCATCACCAACTCCCGGAGTTCACCCAAACTCATGTCCATCGAGTCAGTGATGCCATCCAGCCATCTCATCCTCTGTCGTCCTGCCCCCAATCCCTCCCAGCATCAGAGTCTTTTCCAATGAGTCAGTTCTTCACATGAGGTGGCCAAAGTATTGGAGTTTCAGCTTTAGCATCATTCCTTCCAAAGAACACCCAAATGGGCTGGTTGGATCTCCTTGCTGTCCAAGGGACTCTCAAGAGTCTTCTCCAACACCACAGTTCAAAAGCATCAGTTCTTTGGCGTTCAGCTTTCTTCACAGTCCAACTCTCACATCCATACATGACCACTGGGAAAACTATAGCCTTGATTACAGACCTTTGTTGGCAAAATAATGTCTCTGCTTTTGAATATGCTATCTAGGTTGGTCATAACTTTTCTTCCAAGGAGTAAGCATCTTTTAATTTCATGGCTGCAGTCACCATCTACAGTGATTTTGGAGCCCCCGAAAGTTAAATCTGCCACTGTTTCCAGTGTTTCCCCATCTTCTTGCATACTTGTGTTTATTAATAAAATGATTTGATTAATTTTCTTTCTGATGGATCATTAATATTATTACTGTGCTGTACCTAACTTCATCATTCTTATTTTGGGTGTTTGGTATAGAAGAATTTAAGTGAAATATTTTTAAAATTCTAGCATTTTTATTGGTGTTATTAAGATAAACCCTTTTAGATATAAATGAAACGTCAGTTTGAATTCTTACATTCCTTTTTCTAACCTGCACATGTCTTCAGGTATCTCAACATTTCTTGAATTTTATTAAATGCATTTTGCTATGAAATTCACTGGTTTTTAGTATATATAGGTCTGTGAGTTTTGACAGATGTATAAAAATGTGTAACTGCAACCATAATCAAGCTGTAGAACAGGCTTTCACTCCCCCCAAATTTTATAGTCAGCTGCTACCTTAATTTCAATCCATGGCGACCACTTTTGACCAGTTTTCTCAGGTTATATAGTATTTTTTGCCTTTCAAGAATGCCATGTAAATTGAATCTTACAGTGTGTAGAGTCACACACGACTGAGTAGAGTCCTCAGTCGGACATGACTGAGCAACTGAACTGAACTGTATGTAGCTTCTTTCTTTTAAAGTATCAATATTATATGTTACACGTATCAGTATGTAGCCTTTTGATTGTGGCTTCTTTTTACTCCTTGCAGTTCTTCAAGTTGTTACATTTATCAATAGTATTACATTTTATTGATTGCTGGAATTCCACCATAGTCTGTTTATAACATTCCCCAGTGTAGCAGTACTTGGATTCTTTCCAGTATTTTGTAATGATGAATAAAGTAGCCTTAAAAACTTATTCTAATTTTAATTATGTTATTACAGTCTCTTGGATTTACATGTAACTACTTTTCTTTCACTTCAGGGAAAACTCTCACTTATCTCTTCTTTAATTTGTGGTGAAAATAGAAGAGCTGTTTTAAAGATTGGACTTCAAGGTAAATGACAAGACCATTTCTGCTTAACTTTTTGCTTATAATCTAGAAATGGGTAACATTATGTATACATACACATGTACCCTGGAGAAGGCAATGGCACCCCACTCCAGTACTCTTGCCTGGAAAATCCTATGGATGGAGGAGCCTGGTAGGCTGCAGTCCATGGGGTCGCTAAGAGTTGGACATGACTGAGCGACTTCATTTTCACTTTTCACTTTCATGCATTGAAGAAGGAAATGGCAACCCACTCCAGTGTTCTTGCCTGGAGAATCTCAGGGACGGGGGAGCCTGGTGGGCTGTGGTCTGTGGGGTCGCACAGAGTCAGACACGACTGAAGTGACTTAGCAGCATTAACAGCACACATATACCCACAAAAATCATTTTTAGTATGAACATCTATGGAGTGAAAATTTATTCTTTTACTCTAGCATCAAATATATGGATTGAAAAGTTATTATTTTCCTCTCTTAATCTTTTTCTTCAAAGTCTGTCCACTCCCCACTCCCCCATTGCTTCTGTTTTGCTTCAGATTCCTTTAATATCCTACCCAGATATTACAATGGCTAACTCATCTCCTTATTTTCTAGTTTCATTAATGTGACTCAAACAGCAAATTGTAAGATAATGCTATTTTCAGCATGTTATTTCTTTCCTAGGTGTTACGTGAGCTAATTCTTCTCCCTAGTAACCCTTAAATAATCTTGGTAAGAGTTTAGAATACTTGGAGACCAAAGTAAATCTATTCTGAAGTCTGAAATTAGTTGAATGAATGAAGAATGGCCTACAGCAGGGAATGGGAAATAAACTTTGAAGTATATTTCCAAAACTATTGGAAACCATATACATAACGGACACTGTTCTAGGTACAGCAATGTAGCTAGCAATATAACAATGACCAAAACAAAGTTCTTGCATTCATGGAGTTTACATTGTAGGGGAAGAAATAAATTCAGCAAATAATTGTACAAGGTAATAATTTACAGAAATTTGGTTTGAAGAAAAATAGAGCAGGGTGTGGTGGCGTGCCTGATGTATTATCCTTTTATATATTCCTAGGTTTGATTTGCTAATGTTTTGTTAAGAATTTTTGCATTTAAATTTATGAAAAATATAGTAGGAGTCTGTCTTTTCCTGTAGTGATTTTGATTGGTTTTGATGTTGGGGTAATGCTATCCTTAGTGAAGAGTTGTTTATGGTCCCTCCTTTCCTATTTTCTGGAAGACTTTACCTGGAATTGTTTGTTTCTTCCTTAAATGTTTATAGAATTCACTGGTGAAACCACTTGTATATGGAGATTTTTTCATTTGAAAGATTTAATTCTAAGTTCAGTCCCTTTAATTGACATAGGGCTATTGAAATTATCTCTTTCTTTCTTGAGCAAGCATTGGTAGATTGTGTTTCTAAAGGAATTTATCCAGGTCATCTTGGTTGTCAGTATGTTAGTGTAAAGTCATTCATGAAATACTTTTTATATGCTTTTATTGTTGGTAGGATCTATAATGATGTTGTATTTCATTGATTTGATAATTCATGACTTCTGTCTCTCTCTCTTACTTTTTTTCCTGATCATTTTGGCTGGAGATTTATTGATTTTTAAAATCAGCTTTTGTTTTAATTGATTTTGATTTTTCTGTTTTCCTATTTTCACTAACGTTTCTTTTCTGTTAACCTGCTGTTAACTTCAGTCATTGTATTGTTAGCTTCTAATATTGTATTTTTCAACTCTTTAAGTTCCTGTTTAGTTTTTTTCATGTCTCTCAGTTCTCCTCACCTATTGTCTTCTACTTTTTTGAACATGCAGTTTTAATAACTGTTTCAAAATCTTCTATGTCAATGCTTTTATCACTGTTATTTCTGAGTTATTTTCTATTGATCCCCCCCAGCTCTCCACCCTGTTTCCTCCCTACCCCAGTTCTTATGTATTTTTCCTTTCTACATTGTTGGTACTTTTTTTAACTGAATGCTGGACATTGAGAATTTTATATTATCAAATATTGGATTTATTTGTAATTCTTTAAATATTATTTGTCTTCATTTTGGAATACTGTAAATTCTCTTGGAATCAATTTGATTAACTTTGTTAGGATGGGTCTAGAGCAGCGTTTATGTCGGGACTAATTTGCCCTGATAACCAAGGAAGTGCCCTTCTGACAAGTTTACCACGTGCTTTGTGTATGAGGATTCCACTCTGGAGCCAGAGCAGTTCACAGCACTGTGTGAGTCTCAGAATTATTCTGCCTCTTTCTTTCAAGTGGTTCTAATTCCTGTCTGGGATTCTTTCCTCCTGTGCTTTTGGAGATCAGTACTCAGCCAAAGACCCCAAGGCACTCATCTCCAGAGCACTTGTCTACGCTGCTGTCTTCTTTCAGCAACATGTCGCACAAATTCTATCCACTTTGCTGTCCTCAAATCTGAATTCAGTGAGGCTGCTGGGCTTCCTTTAGATTTTACCTCCATTTTCTGTTGCCTGGAATCTCCAGGAAATAAACTAGGGCTCTGGCTTTGCTTTCCTTCCCAAAGAGAATAGTTTCCTGCACTTCCTGTTGTCCAGCGTCTGCAAACTGTTGTTTATATATATAGTTGTTGTTTTTGTTAGTTTTCTCATTTCTTTAAGGACAGAACAAATCCAGTTCCCATTACTTTGTCATGGCCAGAAATAGACATCTGACAGGGCATTTACTATACTAAAGAAGTAAGTTATATCTTGATTAGAAGCCATTGTATTTTTATTTTTGAGAACATTAGTGTTTCAATTTATGTATCTACTTATTTTGAGGAATTGGATGACAGAAGTAAGTGAAAGGAGGTTATAGGCAGATGTGTGATAGTTTTTTCATTGCTGGTGATAAAGTAGCAGATTCAAGAGTTACAAGTTACACTGCAAGTTTTGGAAAGATGTTTCATGTACTTCATAGATACATGAACGTCTGAGATGAGAGCAGTTGGAGTAATTGAATGTTTGAAAGCTGATATTAATGAGACCTCTCTCAGATGTTACAGTAATTGAATCTTAGCATTTGGCCTTGCTTCAGTGATTCTAGGAGGTGACCTCTGGAGAACAAAGATTATGGAGAGTCTTCCCCAAAGCCAAGAATTTCCAAATGAGATTCTTCGTAGCATATCTGTTTCTTCTTTTCCAAATAATTCTTATTGTCAAAATCACAAAAAGCTCAGTTTTTACACACACACTGCTCTTTTACTCTTCAATGTATGGGTGCTACAGAGAACTCACTTGTTTAGGTTAAAACTTAAAGTTCTAATAATTATATATTACCAGAAGTTCAGTAAAAATAAAAGTATTTGGAGAGTGATGTTATACAGTATAAAAATTGAATTATTTTTATTTAGTTCTTATTCAGTATCTTCTTCAGTTCTTTTGATGGTAACCATGGGAAAGTAAATTGAAAGTGATCATTATGTGATGTTAATGTGGTATTTACAGAAATTTGTAAAGCATATTATAGTTGAAACTGTTATAATTTTGGTTTTAATGCCTAGTAGCATTCTGTACATTATTTTGGCAGTTCTTAAGGTGACAGAGTAAACTAAAAGTGAATTATAAGCATTTTAATTACTCTTCTTCATGATTTTATTTTGAAGTAACTATAGGTTTTAGAATTTAGTTGTCAGCAATTTTTTTGTGTCTATAAAAGTTCTGTATCTGAAGTGTTTTTCTGTGTGTGTTTCTCTATAGAACAAGATAATTCGAATTCAGAGATCAGCAAGATCAATATATTATTTTTTGGAAGCTTAGCCAAGGACTGTGCTAAAGTTTTCTATGAAGGGGTAAAATATTTTTATATTACTTTATCTCTTTAGAAATAGAATTATTGATCATGCTATATGTATCCTACAAGCCATTTTTTAGAAATTCATTATAGATTTGCAGATGTATGAAAAATTATACTTTTTTAAAAAGCAACATCCTTAAAATTGAACACTCCAAAGAGATTAGTGTAACTTATCATTGACAGAAAAAGGGACAATTTTTCCTCTCACTTAAGTTTAATTTTCAGTATTCAATAGACTGTCTTAAAGATGGGTACATTTTTTCTTACTTAAAAATAATCCTTACTAACTAAAAAATAATATGAGCTAAAGTCTATATGAGTATGTCTATAATATTTTCTATAATTATTATAAAATAAATGCCTGCTAAAATCCCCAACAAGATGATACCAAACCAAACCCAGCAGCATATTAAAAGGAGAGTAAACACCATGACCAAAGGGATTTATCCCAGAAATTATGTTTGGTTCAACGTAAGAAAATCATTATACTACATTATATTACATTGTAATAGCATCACTGACTAGATGGATATGAATTTGGGCAAACCCCAGGACATAGTGGAGGACAGAGAAGCCTGAGTGCTGTAGTCCATGGGGTCTCAGAATTGGACAAATTTAGCTACTGAACACCAACAAAATACATCACATTAATAATAGAACAAAGGGGTAAAAAACACAAATAATAATCTTAATTGATGCAGGAAAGGTATTTGAAAAATTCTACATACTTTTGTAGTCAGAACACTCAGAAAAATCGAAGGGAACATCGTAACATAATAAAAGTCAATTATGAAAAACCTATAGCTAATATACTCAATAGTGAAAGACTGAAAGCTTTCCTCATAAGGCAGGAACGTGAAAAGGATGCTTGCTTTCACCACTGCTATTCAGCCTTGTACTAGAACTTCTAGCCAGAGTAATCAAATAAGAAGAAAAGAAAAGACATCTAATTTGTAAAAGAAGAAGTAAAATTATCTCTCTTCTCAGAGTAGGAAGTCAAGACATACGTGGAATAACAGGCGAGTTTGGCTTTGGAGTACAAAATGAAGCGGGGCAAAGGCTAACAAGAGTTTGGCCAAGACAATGCACTGGTCATAGCAAACACCCTCTTCCAGTACACGAGAGATGACTCTACACGTGGACATCACCAGATGGTTAATACCGAAATCAGATTGAATATATTCTTTGCAGCTGAAGATGGAGAAGCTCTGTACAGTCAGCGAAAGCAAGACCGGGAGCTAACTGTGGCTCAGATCATGAACTCCTTATTGCAAAATTCAGACTTAAATTGAAGAAAGTAGGCCATTCAGGTATGACCTAAATCAAATCCCTTATGATTAAACAGTGAAAGTGACAAATAGATTCAAGGGATTAGACCTGATAGAGTGCCTGAAGAAATATGGACAGAAGTTTGTAACATTGTACAGGAGGTGGTGACCAAAACCATTTCTGAGAAAAAGAAATGCAAAAAAGGCAAAATGATTATCTGAGCAGACCTTACAAATAGCTGAGAAAAGAAGAGAAGTGAAAGAAAAAGGAGAAAAGGAAAGATATACCTATCTGAATGCAGAGTTCCAAAGACTAGCCAGGAGAAATAAGAAAGCCTTCTTAAGTGAACAATGCAAAGAAATAGAGGAAAACAATAGAAACCAGTAGACTAGATCAATTTTCATTCCAATCCCAAAAAGGGGCAATGCCACCAATGTTCAAACTACTGCACAATTGCACTCCTTTCACATGCTGTCAAAGTAATGCTCAAAATCCTTCAAGCTATGCTTTAACAGTAAGTACATGAACGAAGAACTTTCCGATGTTCAAGCTGGATTTAGAAAAGGCTGAGGAACCAGAGATCAAATTGCCAACATCCATTGGATCATAGAAAAAGCAAGGATATTCCAGAAAAACAGCTGCTTCATTGACTGTGCTAAAGCCTTTGATTGTGTGGATCACAACAAACTGGAAAATTCTTAAAGAGAGGAGAAAACCAGATCACTTCACCTGCCTCCTGAGAAATCTTTATGCAGGTCAATAATCAATAGTTAGAACCAGAAGTGGAACAACAAACTGGTTCCAAATTGGGAAAGGAGTATGTTAAGGCTGTATATTGTCACCCTGTTTAGTTAACTTCTGTTACATCATGTGAAATGCCAGGCTGGATGAAGCACAAGCTGGAATCAAGATTACCATGAGAAATATCAGTAACCTCAGATATGCAGATGACACCACTCTAATGGCAGAAAGCGAAGAGGAACTAAAGAACATTTTGATGGAGGTGAAAGAGGAGAGTGAAAAAGCTGGATTAAAACTAAATATTCAAAAAATGAAGACCATGACATCTGGTCCCATCATTTCATGGCAAATAGAATGGGGAAGCAATGGAAACAGTGACTGACTTTATTTTCTTGGGCTTGAAAATTACTGCAGACACTGACTGCAGCGATGAAATTAAAAAAGATGCTTGCTCCTTGGAGTAAAAGCTATGACAAACCTAGACAGCATATTAAAAAACAGAGACATCACTTTGCTGACAAAGGTCCATATAATCAAAGCTATGGTTTTTCACTAGTCATGTATGGATGTGAGAATTGGACCATAAAGAAGGCTGAGCGCTGAAGAATTGATGCTTTAAAACTGTGGTGCTGGAGAAGACTCTTGAGAGTCCTTTGAACAGCAAGGAGATCACACCAATCAATCCTATAGGAAATCAACTCTGAATATTGATTGCAAGGATTGATGCTGAAGCTTCAGTACTTCAGCTACCTGATGTGAAGAGCCAACTAATTGGAAAAGACCCTGATGCTGGGAAAGATTGAGGGCAAGAGAAGAGGGTGATAGAGGATAAGATGGTTGTATGGCATCCTTGACTCAATGAACATGAGCTTGAGCAAACTCAGGGAGAAAATGAAGAATAGGGAAGCCTGGCGTGCTGCAGTCTATGGGGTCACAGAAACGACTGAGCAACTGAACAAGTCTTCTCAGATGACCTGATCCAATATATATAAAATCTTTAAAAATCCAAAAAAAAAAAGCTGAGAGGGCTAATATATATGAATTTAGAAATGTCGTAGGGTACAAGATAGACACACCAAAAACAGTTCTACCATCCAATAGATGTGTTTGCTATGCTGTAAATGTTCTAGATCTGTGTTCTCAATATGGTAGCTACTTATCTTATTTGGCCAATGTGCACTTAAAATATGGCTTGAGGAACTGAACTTTGTATCATTTTAATTAAATAGCCACATATGGTTAGTTTTTACTGTATTGGACAGCACATCTACAGAAATTAACCACTCTGGTGTATAATACAGATTTTTTTTCTGCATGTGTATTAAAATGATTTAAAATTGTTTTTTAATAAGAATCATATGACATCTTTGATGTTAATTAGTGATCCTCTGGATATTTGCAGAACCGGTTTTGGCAATTAACTAATATTGAAGCATATAGCTATAAAAATTACTGAGTCATAGATGTCTCCTGATAAATTGTTTAGTATTAGAAAGTACTTCTAAAATGATGCTACAGAAATATTAGATATATGGTTGATTTATGGTTGTTACTAACAAGTAAATGATACAGGGAAAAACAATGCAAAACAACAAAGTCAGATGAGATTGTCTGTACTCTGTCTCTTTTTTCATTTACATTCATTTAGGTTCAGTAAACATTTATTAAGGGCTGACATTTTGCTTGACTTTGTGCTAGGCTCTAAAGAAACCAAAATGAATAAGACACAGTGCTTGACCTTATGGTGTCCACTCTCTCTGGTCTATTGGAAATCATTTAATGGTGGTGACTATAATAGAACTGGAGTAGCAACCTCAATAAACTGAGGATGAATCTGCCTGGAGGATTTGGGGAAAAGCATCAAACAGTAGGCACAGAGTTTTTAGTGGAACATTTTCTCTGTTAGTCTTTAAATTTTTTATTATGAAAAATTTCAAACATATGTATAAGTGGTAAGAATTGAATAATGACTGTCCATATTCTGAACATCTAACTTCAGTAGTAATCAGTATTTAGGCTCTTATTTCATCCATTTCATCTACTCATTTTACTGCCACAGATTATTTTGAGGCAAATAGCAGGAGTTATATAATTTAAACCCTTAAAATTTCAGCATATAAAAGAGAAAGCGTCCTTAAATTATGTATATATGTATATGTATGTATGTGTTTATGTGTATACACAAATGAATACATACACAATATAATTATACTACTGAAATGTTAACATCAGCTTTTATAAATCATGACATCATCAGCGCAGTCATGTATACACACACACACACACACACACACACACATCTGTGTATATTTCTCTTTTCCTATGTATTTGTATACATGCATAAGCACAATTTCATCATTATGCCTACAATAATTTATATATATATAATATCAAGTCTGTTCCAGTTTCCCTGATTATCTCCCATATTATTTTTCAATTTATTTTCTTCTACCAGGAAGAGATTTAAGGTAGAGGAATCAGTGAGAGCTTAACAGTAATTCAGAAACTGTAAAGACGAAAACTAATAAGGCACTTGTTGACTTGACATAGAATTGATTAGTTGTATATGTGTTTTGTGTTTGGAGTTTGGAGACTGACGTGAGAAAACATTGCTACTATTTGTGTCAGAGAATGTTTTGCCTATGTTCTCTTCTTGCTAAGTTTCTGTGAAGAAGTGGTAAATCAGTTAATTTTTTTCCTTAATTTTTAATTGGAACAAAAAAAAGAATGTAGTCATTTATTATTTCCTCAGTGAACAGCTGTTATTCAATCAGTGGTGTATCTTAAAATCTTACTTTAAAACTTGAGGAAAGCAAATAGTTGCCATGCAGTTCATGTTATAAATCTCCTAGGATAGTTCATTAGGCTGTTTCTCTCACAATAGTAACCAGAGTGACTTTTGATGCAATTTAAAAATGTTTGATTGTGATACAGTTTTAACAGTTGGTATACTGTGAAGTTCTGGAGGCAGGTATACTAAAAAAAAAAATGTACTACCTGACAGCCTTATCAGGAAAGTGGACTAGGAAATAAAAGTTTATAAAGCTAGTGTATGACACACACAATCAAATCTGCTTGAGGTTGTTTAGTTAGGGTAAAAATCAGTATCTCTGTATAGCTATTTTAATGAGGCACTTCTATGAGTGGCTCCAGTAAAGGCCTGTTACTGTTATTCCTTATTATTATTCTTGCCCTTAAAGGCATGACTTTATTTCAGCTTTGTTTAAATAATTAATATTTATGATGACAATTCTGAATTACTAAGAATTCAGTGTTTCATAAAGACACCAAATCATGTCTTTTTTTAAGAAAGATATTCTTCAGAAATGATGAGAGGGAGGGAGAGAGGGGAATGAAAGTGAGAATACTTAGTAGGTGTTTAACAGGGAAAGTTTCACTCCCATCACTTACTCCCATTATTAGATAATACCACTGCTATGCCATTTTTTTGGTATCCTTCCAGTGTTATGTATATATGTATACTTACATATGTATGTGTATATATATGTATATGTAAACTCATATATGTGCGTTATCAAATGACATCATACTATCCATGTTTTGTAAACTGCTTTATTTCACAACATATCTTGAACATCTTAGAGAAGTGTTTTAAAAAATACATGGTATTGAATATTAGGGATCTATTTGCTTATATTTTAAATACATTTTTATCTTTATCTTTAAAATTCTTATATTTATTCTTGTTTGAAAAGCAATATAAAAAGTTTATAATAAAATAAATTAGCATGTGTGCATTCTATAAAACATGTGTGATATATTAGATATTAGTATTTTTCCTAACTGATATGAAAGGTGTTTTCTGCTATTGAAATATATTTTAAGTAGGTATTCATTAAAATATGATAGAACTACACAACTAATTCGGAGAAGGCAATGGCACCCCCCTCCAGTACTCTTGCCTGGAAAATCCCATGGATGGAGGAGCCTGGAAGGCTGCAGTCCATGGGGTTGCTGAGGGTCAGACATGACTTCACTTTCACTTTTCACTTTCATGCGTTGGAGAAGGAAATGGCAACCCACTCCAGTGTTCTTGCCTGGAGAATCCCAGGGATGGGGCATCCTGGTGGGCTGCCGTCTATGGGGTCGCAGAGAGCTGGACACGACTGAAGTGATTCAGCAGTGGTAGCATACAACTAATTAGTACTTGTCTGGTAACAGGCTATTGATAATGGTAAGTCAAAGTTTCTCCTTTTTAAAATACAATGGTGAGAAGACTGAGGTCACAATTTAGTTTAAATTCTTTCTGCATTTAAAATCATGAATGCTCATCATCTAAGAGGTCTAATTAGGCTATTTATTTTAGAGTTTTTTGTGTCTAGGGTAAAGATTGTTGCAAATCAAAGGTAAAACTTTTTGCATAAAAGGATGAACTTTATACTACAGTTCTTATACCATTCTTCGTCACTTGTTTTCTTAAGCTTAGCTCTGTGTTTAAGTACAGCAGTCCTAAAACATCTTTGCTAGATTAATGGCACATTTTGCAAGAGTACGAATGCTCTGATTGAAACTCCATTCATCTGAGGCTTTTTTTTCAGTTTTAGCTTCCGTTTAAAGAAAGTTTTAACATTAATATGTAGATATAAAATACAACTTTTTCAAAGTACTTAAAAATTTTTTTTCAAAGATCTTACCACAAAACTGACAAAATTATAGACGTTTGTTAATATATTTTTTTCCCACCCCTGTAAGATTTAGTTTTGAAAGGGCAGGTAGAATAGTACCTGGAAATCAGAGATCTGGATTCTTGTCTTGTTCTACAATAATTAGCTGTATGTGACCACAGACTGCTCATTTATCCTCTCTGGCCCTTATTTTCTTATCTGAAAAGTGAAGATATACTTGATTATATGATCTCTAAGGTCCTTTGCAATTCTAAAATGCCAGGTTTCTATGAAGTAAGTTTTGTGGTAGTTGTATAGTTTATGTTAAGATTTAATGGAGGTTTATTTTGTATAATATGTGTGTATGTTTCATGTGTATATTCATATGTTTCAGTGTTCATTGAGTTGTCTGAAGATTTGTTGAATGTTTTTTGTCTTCTGTGCTTGATGTCTGAAAAATCTTAACTGATAAAGACAGTTATGAACCTTGCCATCATGCAGTAATTTTCAGTGGAGAAAAGTGGAATTAAACAACTATTATGTAATTAATTATTTTATCCAGATGTGATGTGTACTGAGAAGATTGAGTAACAGAATAAGAAAAATCTCAGGAAGAATGAGCACAGGGGTACTAGGAGAGTAGATCATCCCTGCATGAGGACCCTGGAATGCTAAGGAATTATGGGAAGGCAGAATTCCATAGTTAGTCACACAAAATATGACTGTTGGACTGTGGTGGGGGTATCAGATCATAAAACGATTTGAGACCACTTAAAGATTTTGGTTTTCATGCTAATATTGCATGTATTACTTCCAATTATGTCCTTGGTGTTACACAATACAATAGATGCTAGTAATACCCATGAAATACATTTCTTATATTAGAGAAATATTTTCTGTCAGTCACTGTACTATCAGTGATATCAGGTGCCTGACTTTTCCCTGTACCCTTTGACTCTTTAGCAGTGTTCTAAGGTGTAATAACCTAACAATATTTGCAAATTCCATATAGTAAAAATTACTTTAGTGCTTGGTAAAGTCAGATAAATTTTTCTTTTTGGATTATCAGTTGCTTCATATTTTCTCTGCCCTTTTCCTGCTCAGTCATGAGAAATTTTAATGTATTATCCATTAAAATTAGCAAATTAATATACTAGTTTTGTGATTTACATTTTTGATATCTATTGATTTGCTTCCTATTGCACCACTGATTGTGTTCATCATTAGGAAATATTAGCATGTAAAAACCATGTTTGTTTATATGCAAGTAAGTTGCCTGATTTTTTTTTTCTTTTTAATTGTTCACTTTTAAAGAACACTTATGTTAAAAAGATGTGTCCTGATTTCATTATCTCAGAGACTAATTTGTGGTAGAAATATTTCTTTTGGCTAAACTAAAAATTGTTTAGTGACAAGGACTCAGTCTAAGGCACTGTAACAAAAGGGAAATGACCCCTTTGTGATTCCTGAGTATTCTGAGTTAGTTCAAAGATGTCATTTCATGTTTTTTCACTTTTATAACATTGATGCAAAGATAGCGATTAAAACCTTATCATTTTTAGTAGCACGGTTATGCTTCTCAGGCTGATTTCCTATTTCTGGTTTCAGTAGACTGAGATAGGCACCCACTCTGATATATCAGAATATTTAGTCTCACTACTAAACTGTGTATTTCCCATTCTTGTTTGAATGGCTTCAGTATGCTCTTCTCAGAAACTTAGAACAATGTATATTAAATCTCATTTTCAACTTAGTCTAGTGAATGTTTATACAAACTGAAACAGCCTATTATATGTTTATCTTTCTTATCCTCTGTGTATTTGAATTAATTTGAGAGCCATTATGATTAATAAATCATTAAATATGAATCCTAGGCCACTTATTTTTCTCTTTGTGAAGTTCAATATTTCTGTTTTTACCAGTACTGATTAATTTATTCAGCACATATTTATTGACCACTGATTATGAACAGCAGCTTCCACCAGTCACTTGTATGAGACACCCATATGGATAAGACATTCTTTGTCCCAAGGATCTGACAGAGTTTTAAGGGCAGTAAAAATATTAAGAAAGTTTATAAATAACACAGAATATAAAAAATATTAAAATGATGTATAGGAGAGTTTAGAAGAAGGAAGAATTATTTTTCCTTCTCCCTTCTTTGGGGTACAATCTAAGATAAACCTCACAGGGAAGAAACATTTACAGCCTAGATTTTCAAAGATAGTTAGGATCAGATATGTGCAGAAGAGAAAAATGCTATTTATTATTAGTGGGGGCTCAGAATATTCCAAAAAGATATGTGGAAAAGCACTAGATATTTAAGAGAATATGATTTATGTAGTATTGAATGGCAGTATCTGGAGATAAAACAGGCAAATTCAGTTAAGATGAGATCACCCAGCCCCTTCAGTGCAATTTATATGTGTAAATTAAACACAAATTCATGTTTATAGGGCTTCCCGGGTGGCTCAGCAGTAAAGAATCTGTCTGCAATTCAGAAGATGTGGGTTTGATCCTGGGAGGATCTCCTGAAAGAGGGAATGGCAACCCGCTCCAGTATCTTGCCTGGAGAATCCCATGGACAGAGGAGATTGGTGTGTTACAGTCCATGGGTCGTAAAGAGTCTGACACGACTAAAGCGACTGAACACATGACACACACATTTATAATATAAATATATATATACATATTGGGGAGGGATAAATTGGGAGATTGGGATGGACATATACACATTACTGTATGTAAAATAGATAACTATAAGGACCTACTGTATAGCACAGCACTACTCAGCACTCTCTAATGTGATATATGGCAAAATAGTCCAAAAAGAGGGGATATATGTATATGTATAACAGATGAACTTTGCTGTACACTTGAAACTAACACATTGTAAATCAACTATACTCCAATGAAAATTAAAAGTAAAATTAAAAAAGGTATAATAAATTAGACATGTTATTTTTCCTTTCTTAGATTATTTTTGGTTATTTCCATTTTGTTGATTATATGCTAAAGGAAAAGTTGTAACTTTTTTGAGTTGTGTTGCTAATGTTAAAATAGAACACACTTGGAAAAAGTTTTATTATGAATACGGAGAAGGCAATGGCACCCCACTCCAGTACTCTTGCCTGGAAAATCCCATGGACGGAGAAGCCTGGTAGGCTGCAGTCCATGAGGTCACGAAGAGTCGGACACGACTGAGCGACTTCACTTTTACTTTTCACTTTTCATGCATTGGAGAAGGAAATGGCAACCCACTCCTGTGTTCTTGCCTGGAGAATCCCAGGGACAGAGGAGCCTGGTGGGCTGCCATCTATGGGGTCACACAGAGTCAGACACGAATGAAGCGACTTAGCAGTAGCAGTGTGTCCTGCTTTTAGTAATTTATCTCTTTATTTAAAATTTTTTGCCATTGTAAAAGAAATATTTGTTATTCTGTAAAAGTTTAGTTTACCCAGAAAAATAGAAAAATGTGCATCTCTACCCCTAACATTTTCATTTAGTATATATCTTTATGTTTAAGACATTTTAAAGTAAAATAGAAAATAACATGAGATAGGTTATTTTTTGCATTTTGAAGAGAATATAGAACTGACAAACCAGTGACTTCCCTACTTCTGTTTATTTTCTTGTGTTTGATTAAACAACTTCACATCTTTGACTAAAATATTAAGTTTTCATTTAAATCAGAGTATACTGTTCTTAGGTACATTGGAAAGAATTTCATATTTTTTAGTTATAAAAGTAATTTATTCCTGAAGGAACCTTTAGAGCTCCCTAAAACAGGATAATGGGAAATCTTCAGTGGGAAGGAAAATTTTCTCCCATTTAACTATAGCATTAGCAGCACAGACACAATTATGTTTGCAGTCTCACCTGAAGAAAATAAGATGGAGAAATTTGCACAGCTAAAATATCTAGATAGAGCCAGAGATTTTAGAAAGACATTTTATGATCCTTCCTTTGATTCATGGATAGTTTATGGAGGGCCTACTTTGTGCCAAGCCCTCTAAATACAAAGCAGAATAAGACACCGCTTTGTCTTCAAGGTGCTCATGGCCCAGTTAATGGATCTAAATAGAGAATCCTGGGAATTGACACTATTGCAAATAAAAAATCAGTAATGCAGAAGACTTCTTTTTGGTAGAGATTAAAATTATTGAAGGAAATTGCCTAATGCTCAAGGATTTCTATATATCTTAAGGTTTTGGTGTTAAAATTAGAAGAGTAAGGTAAGAAAATATATACATATATTTTTATAATAGAGCAAGACAAAATTCATTAAATATGGATGTTCCACTATTTGGGAAATAAAACAGGGAGATTTAACTAAAAAACGAGATAGGAATAAATCTAGATTGACTTATTACTATTATAAACCTGAGTGGAAAGAAAATATCTTTGTTCTTATTAGTATATAAATGGAAGTTTCTTATTAATGTCTTCTACCTTGTATCTTTATACAGGTTTGTTTTATAACAGTATGGAGTTTTTGCACTAATGACATGTGCTTCTCCATGCAGTCTCTCTTGCGATTTAGTTTCATTTAATATCCATTCTTAGTACTGTTGGCTCATCACTATCTCTTCATTGTGTTTATTTATGTAAGTTTATGCACATAAAGTGAGATAAACATTCATTTTTGTTGCTCTATTTGATAAATAAAAATCTCTACGTGATTTAATTAGTGTTTTCCTGGTCCGTTAAGAGAGGCATTGTACTTGTCTATACCTACATTACGGATACCCATTTTTGTAGGAGATGGTATTCTAAATCTTAGAGTCAGAAAACATTAAGTAAGTTTAGGGAAACATGTTTTCCATTTTACAGAAATGATTTCCTCTTTTACATAGTAATAAAGATCAAAATCTGTGTGGCTTTCAGAATTATGTTACATTGATGGTTTTAAATTATTTTATTCTATATAGGACACCATTGCAGTGGCTGGATTTGTTGTTTTGTCAGCATCTTCATCTCCAAGCAGAGATGGTAAACATTGCTTATTTTTGAAAGCATCTGAGAACTTCAAATCAACTGTTTATGTAAGTGTGCAACTTTTTTAGTCTAATCATTTTATGATTTTAATGAGCTAAAGTGATGGAATAGAAGTATTTCTGTACATCTGCAGATAAACTATTTTGTCTGACTGAATTATTATAATTAAATATTTTAAGTTTAGAAAATAGAAATCCTTTTCTTAGCTTTATGTTTAGAATGACGCCATTCTAAACATTAGAATGACGCCATTTCTAAACATGAGAATGACGCCGTTTCTAAACACGAGAATGACGTCATTTCTAAGCATGAGAATGACGTCATTTCTAAACATGAGAATGATGTCATTTCTAAACATAATATCCCTTAAAGATAAATAATTTGTTAATGAAATTCTTAAAACTTCACAGGCACTTTAAACCTGATCCTATTCTTTGCAATTGTACTGTCATCCTCTTTTGATGGTCTGCTTGATTTTGCCTTAAATTAATCAGATGCCCCTTTTTAGATAAAACTGATTTCCTCCTGTTATTGTTATTCAGTCGCTAAATCTTGTCCAACTCTTTGCGACCCTATGGACTGTAGCACTCCAGTCTCCTCCTTTCTCTAGTGTCTCCCAGAGTTTGCCCCTTTCTTTTGCCTTCAATCTTTCCCGGAATCAAGATCTTTTCCAATGAGTTTCCTGATCTTCACATCAGGTGATTACAGCTTCAGTATCAACTTTTCCAATGAATATTCAGGGTTGATTTCCTTTAGGATTACCTGGTTTGATGTCCTTGCTATCCAAGGGACTCTGGACAGTCTTCTCCAGCACCACAGTTCAAAATCATCAATTCTTTGGTGCTCAACCTTTTTTATGGTCTAATTCTCACATCCATATATGACTGCTGGTAAAACCATAGCTTTGACTGAACAGACCTCTGTTGGCAAAGTGATGTCTCTGCTTTTTAATACACTATCTAGGTTTGTCATAGCTTTCCTTCCAAGGAGCAAGCATCTTTTAATTTTGTGGCTACAGTCACCATCCGCAGTGATTTTGTAGCCCAAGAAAATAAGATCTGTCACTACTTCCACTTTTTCCCCTTCTATTAGATTGGTTCAAAAGTAATTGCAGTTTTGGACTGTGAATTTTAAATCATAATAACTAGACTCAAACACATCTTTATTAATCAAAATAGGAATAATTACAATCAACATATTTTTGCCAATAAGAAATAAGTCTCTTTATTCCTGTAGCATAAAAATCTGTGCTTCAGGATTCAGTGAACTCTTGGAAAGCATTTTCTGCTTCCTGCTCATTGTGGAAGCGTTTTCCTGCAAAAAATTGTTGAGATGCTTGAAGAAGTGGTAGTCAGTTGGATATGGCAGATGAGACAAAGCTTCATAGCTTTGTTTGTTGTTGAACAACAACATTGTGGAAGCGTTTTCCTGCAAAAAGTTGCCGAGATGCTTGAAGAAGTGGTAGTCAGTTGGATATGGCAGATGAGGCAAAGCTTCATAGCTTTGTTTTGTTTGTTGAACAAACAAAAGTTTGTTCAACTTTTGAAGTGTTGGTGCAGTCAGGTATTGTGGAGAAGAATTGGAACCTTTCTGTTGAGCAGCACTGGCTGTAGGCTTTGCAGTTTTTCATGCATCTCATGGATTGGCTGAACATACTTCTCAGTTGTAATGGTTTTGCTGGGATTCAGAAAGCTGTAGTGGATCAGACCAGCAGCAGACCACCAGTGACCACGACCTTTTTTAGTGCAAGTTTGGCTGTGGTAAGTGCTTTGGAGTTTCTTGGTCCAATCACAGAGCTGCTCATCACCGGTCGTCATATAAAATCCACTTTTCATTACACATCACAAACCAGTTAAAACATGGTTCATTGTTATTTTGTCAAATAAGAGAAAATGACACTTCAAAACAATGATCTTTTTGATTTTTCATTCAGCTCATGAGGCACCCCTTATTGATCTTTTTCACCTTTCCAATTTACTTCAAAGGCCAAATGACTAGCATGAACAACATTGAGTTCTTTGACAACTTCTTGTGTAGTTATAAGAGGATCAGCTTCTATGATTGCTCTCAGTTGTCAACTTCTGACCACTAGCCTCTATGCTTCTCATCTTCAAGGCTCTTGTCTCCTTTGCAAAACTTATTGAACCACTGCTAACATATTGCACTGTATGTTAGCAGTTAGCAGTTCCTATGCCAAATGTGTTGTTGATGTTGAAAGTTGTCTCCTCTGTTTTGTGACCCATTTTGAACTCGAATAAAAAAGTTGCTTGAATTTTGCTTTTTGTCTAACATTATTTCTATATTCTAAAATAAATATAAATACCAAATAATAAGTCATTAGCAAAACCACAGTTAAAAATGCACATTAAAATGATGTATGACATAAACACATTTATTTAATAACGTATTCCAGTATCAAACAGCAAAATTCAGCAATGCAAAACTGCAATTACTTTTGCACCAACCTAATATTTGCCATCAAGTGATGGGACCAGATGCCATGATCTTAGTTTTTTGAATTTTGAGTTTCAATCTAGCTTTTTCACTTTTCACTTTTATCCTTACCTAGCGGCAATGGCACCCCACTCCAGTTCTCTTGCCTGTAAAATCCCATGGATGGAGGAGCCTGGTAGGCTGCAGTCCATGGGGTCGCTAAGAGACGGACACAACTGAGTGACTTCACTTTCACTTTTCACTTTCATGCATTGGAGAAGGAAATGGCAACCCACTCCAGTGTTCTTGCCTGGAGAATCCCAGGGATGGAGGAGCCTGGTGGGCTGCCATCTATGGGGTCACACAGAGTTGGACATGACTGAAGCGACTTAGCAGCAGCAGCAGGAGCAGGGCTTTAGTTTCTCTTTGCTTTCTGCCACTAGAGTGGTATCATCTGCATGTCTGAGGTTGTTGATATTTCTCCTGGTTGATATTTCCTCCTGTTTCATTCTTTTTTTTTTTTTTTTTTGTAGGTTGTCTTTTCATTTTTTTATGGTTTCCTTAGATGGGCAAAAGCTTATAAGATTGATTAGGTCCCATTTGTTTATTTTTGTTTTTATTTCTATTACCTTGGAAGATCCTTCGGGGTCTTGTCTTTGGTCTGAGATCCTTGAGCTTTGGTCCATAGCCTTCCATCTTGGACAGGTGCCAGCCCCTTGCCTGACACATGTGAGTGCCCAGTAGATGGTAAATGATTGGCTAAGTACTTATAATTTGCAACCATGTTGCAGAAGACACCAGAGTAAGCAGAGTGCAGTTTTTCCTTTGGTTTCAGTTTTCCCTCTGAGATCCATAGTGGTTTATGTACAAAATCTCCTGGTCAGTGTCTCTTATTTTTTTTTTTTTTTTTTTTTGCCATTCTCCCAAATCTTCCCACCCTCTCCCTCTCCCACAGAGTCCATAAGCCTGTTCTATACATCAGTATCTCTTTTGCTGTCTCGTATACAGGGTTATCGTTACTCAAAAATATCGTTACAAAAAAAATAAACTCAAAATGGATTGAAGATCTCAACGTAAGACCAGAAACTATAAAACTCCTAGAGGAGAACATAGGCAAAACACTCTCTGACATACATCACAGCAGGATCCTCTATGACCCACCTCCCAGAATATTGGAAATAAAAGCAAAAATAAATAAATGGGACCTAATTAAACTTAAAAGCTTCTGCACATCAAAGGAAACTATTAGCAAGGTGAAAAGACAGCCTTCAGAAGGGGAGAAAATAATAGCAAATGAAGCAACTGACAAACAACTAATCTCAAAAATATACAAGCAACTCCTACAGCTCAACTCCAGAAAAATAAATGACCCAATCAAAAAATGGGCCAAAGATCTAAATAGACATTTCTCCAAAGAAGACATACAGATGGCTAACAAACACATGAAAAGATGCTCAACATCACTCATTATCAGAGAAATGCAAATCAAAACCACTATGAGATACCATTTCACACCAGTCAGAATGGCTGCGATCCAAAAGTCTACAAATAATAAATGCTGGAGAGGATGTGGAGAAAAGGGAACCCTCTTACACTGTTGGTGGGAATGCAAACTAGTACAGCCACTATGGAGAACAGTGTGGAGATTCCTTAAAAAACTGGAAATAGAACTGCCTTATGGCCCAGCAATCCCACTGCTGGGCATACACACTGAGGAAACCAGAAGGGAAAGAGACACGTGTACCCCAATGTTCATCGTAGCACTGTTTATAATAGCCAGGACATGGAAGCAACCTAGATGTCCATCAGCAGATGAATGGATAAGAAAAAAGTGGTACATATACACAATGGAGTATTACTCAGCCATTAAAAAGAATACATTTGAATCAATTCTAATGAGGTGGATGAAACTGGAGCCTATTATACAGAGTGAAGTAAGCCAGAAGGAAAAACACCAATACAGTATACTAACGCATATATATGGAATTTAGAAAGATGGTAACGATAACCCTGTTTCATTCTTTATGATCATCCTCTCCCTCTCTCTTTACCCCCCACCCCATACATACACACACACACACAAAGGTGTTCATCCTCTCCCTCTCTCTTCACTGCCCCCCCGACCCCACTGCCACCACCATACACACACACATACACACACACGCACAGTTGAAGACTACCTGTTTGGTCAAGGCTGTCAGGCAGAGAGGCAAAATTGGGTCAAGCCATGTGCCTGCAGACCAACATCTACCTGTTTTGTTGTATTCTGTTTATCTGAACAGGGCATTATATAGACCAGTGTGGTCGTATGATATTAAAATTAATGAATTTAAACTGAAGCTTAGCTTAGACAATTTTGTAACTGTCACTGTGCATTTGTAAGCTTTATGCCATTCTAGTGAACTTTAATATTTTAAATTAAGATTGTAGGTTTAATACAGTAAACATCTGTAATCACATTGCACATGTTTGGATACAAATAAATCCTCTTGTTTTTTTCAGGTTTATGTTAAATCTGTAAGAGATTGTTCTACAGAATCAATGTCTTTGGTAAGATGATGTTCATTTTAATTTAGAAATGTACACCCTCCCACAAACACATACCTATATATACATACAAATATGTATTCAGGCAACTTTATAGCTAGCTATAAAGTTTGAAATAGTATCAGTACAATGGGAAAACATAATCTCTGCTTTTTTAATACACAATGATATTACATTTTAGTTATATATTTGCATAATAATTAATATTTGGTTTGTCTATTACCTGGAATATTTGCATATATTTTTGCAAAAGTTATGTATATAAGAAAATTAAAGTGGAAAAAAAGTTTTACTGTGTGAAGACACTAGGATTTTTGCTACTTCTAAATCTTAAGCAGTCATTTCTTTTGCTTTTCATCAGCTTATGTTTAAAACTGATTATTATGCACTAAACTGTGATTTGATAAATTATGTAATTTTCAGTAAAGAAGTTTTTTACACTTGTGACATATTTTGCTTTTCTTTTACAATCATTTTTTCAATATTTAAAAAATATTGTTATCTCATAGCAATGAAAAGGTTCCCATTTTTTCAAGTAAACTACTTGTAGCTGAGTGAAACTAGAATGAAGGTAATATGTTGATAAAGTTTAATATAAAGTTTATGTTCTACCTGTTCTTAAACCTTTACTTTCTATTGGACAGAGTTCGTCAGCTTTGTTTCTAGTTAACAGTAACTTCAGGGTATAGGTTTTAAATTCTGAATACTACCATAATAGTATAATATAAATTTGTTATTTAGGGAAACAATAACCAATAAGAGGATTATACTTTTTTAAAAATATCAATTAACTCTGATATTACTATTTTTAAAATTGTTATAAATAGGTCAGGTTCAAATATTTGATTCATCCATGCACCTGTAAATAAGGCAGAAGTAAATGAAAGCCTCTGAACTTAGGAAAAATGGTTTTTCAGGAAGCTCAGGTATTCTGAAATATTAGCATATAATTTAGCTGCTATACACACATATACATATGTTTTACTTACATTGAGAACCAAATTACTGTCAAGAAGTTTATTGCTAGTTGTGAATTAACAAGTATATTATTTGGAAGACCATAATGGTTAGGGTCTTTGAGCTGTGCTGGCCTTCCTCTTCATCTCTACATTAAGGAGATGTTTCTTAAGATAATTTATTTGATCCAGTTGTTTTGGGAGCTGAGCTCCTCTCAGGTCTTCCTGTCCTATATGCTGACCATTATTTTTCTTTCATTTTTTTTATCATGGTTTGATGAGATTTCTAAGCTAGCTCTGTCCTTCTTGTGTTTGACCTGAGCCTTCTTGAAAAAACCAATTCATTTTGATTAGATTTAAAAAATTGTAACTGTTAGTATGATAGGTAACCTTATTTCAGTTGGGAGTGAGATTGGTGGGTGACAGAGCCAAGTGACTGAGCCCTTTTCAGGATTGTTTGACTAATAGTGTTTGTAATTTCCTCAGTTCTGTCTTGCCGCAGCAAAAATTTGAAGCAATGGACGGACAAGTGTTATTACAGCTCAGTGTTACTGCTTGGTTACAGCTCAGTTTTATTTGGCAAACAAAGGAAAATACATCCTCGAGGCATGAGGGCGGGCCAACCCAAAAGAAGCACAGAGAAGAGAGAGAGAGTCTCAATTTTGGCTCCTCATTTTATTTGTTTTTCTTTTCTCCTCCCCCTGAACCTGCCCTATGTAAATTGGGCTAGCCAGGAGGGCTGTTTGTTTCACCTGAGGTTCTCACTCCACTCCTCAGGCCTTCCTTTGTTCTATTTTTCTGGGCTTTTTCCTTTCTTTCTCAGTTAGCCACCACCATTCTGGACTCTGTTTTCCTATTCTAACTACCTAACATTCCTCCCTCAAGAGACTCAAGATGGGAGGCCCAATTCTTTGGGAATAGGGGCGTTGAGGTCTCTCTGGCTACTTCCTGATGAACTGGGATGGGGAGGGGCATTGGGCCTCCCCCTCTTGCTAGTCTCAAGCCTCAGAGTCCTTATAGCAGTGTCCATCTAAGGGTGAGTGATATTTTCAGTGGTCGGCTCTAGTTTTATGTATCCTTGTTGAACTGGCACTGAATGTTGTAGCTTGTTGACCTGGGCAGAGACAAAACGGGTTAGACAATTGATACTACATGGAGCAATCATAAGCACCATCAATATGGTGATAACAATGATTAATACGGGTATTAGCCAACTCCAAATTTCCCATCACCAGGAGAAGGATCCCCCAAAGAGAGATTGTAGTGACCCCTAGAATTCTCCTGCTCATTCTTTGAGATCCTGTAGGATCTGAATTTTTTTTTTGAGGACTGTAAGACTTTCTTTAACTTCAGTTCAGTTCACTCGCTCAGTCGTGTCCGACACTTTGCGACCTCATGAATCACGGCACGCCAGGCCTCCCTGTCCATCACCAACTCCCAGAGTTCACTCAAACACATGTCCATCGAGTCAGTGATGCCATCGTCATCTGTCGACCCCTTCTCCTCCTGCCCCTAATCCCTTCCAGCATCAGGGTCTTTCCAATGAGTCAACTCTTCGCATGAGGTGGCCGAAGTATTGGAGTTTCAGCCTCAGCATCAGTCCTTCCAGTGAACATCCAAAACTGATCTCCTTTAGGATGGACTGGTTGGATCTCCTTGCAGTCCAAGGACTCTCAAGAGTCTCCCCCAACACCACAGTTCAAAAGCATCAATTCTTTGGTGCTCAGCTTTCTTCACAGTCCAATTCTCACATCCGTACATGACCACTGGAAAAACCATAGCCTTGACTAGATGGACCTTTGTTGGCAAAGTAATATCTCTTCTTCTCAATATACTATCTAGGTTGGTCATAACTTTGCTTCCAAGGAGTAAGCGTCTTTTAATTTCATGGTTACAATCACCATCTGCAGTGATTTTGGACTCCAAAAACATAAAGTCTGACACTATTCCCACTGTTTCCCATCTATTCCCCATCACTATGAAGTGATGGGACCAGATGCCATGATCTTAGTTTTCTGAATGTTGAGCTTTAAGCCAACTTTTTCACTCTCCTCTTTCACTTTCATCAAGAGGCTTTTTAGTTCCTCTTCACTTTCTGCCATAAAGGTGGTATCATCTGCATATCTGAGGTTATTGATATTTCTCCCAGCAATCTTGATTCCAGCTTGTGCTTATTCCAGCCCAGCGTTTTCTCATGATGTACTCTGCATAGAAGTTAAATAAGCAGGGTGACAATATGCAGCCTTGACGTACTCCTTTTCCTATTTGGAACCAGTCTGTTGTTCCATGTCCAGTTCTAACTGTTGCTTCCTGATCTGCATATAGGTTTCTCAAGAGGCAGGTCAGCTGGTCTGGTATTCCCATCTCTTTCAGAATTTTCCACAGTTTATTGTGATCCACACAGTCGAAGGCTTTGGCATAGTCAATAAAGCAGAAATAGATGTTTTTCTGGAACTCTTTTGCTTTTTCAGTGATCCAGCAGATGTTGGCAATTTGATCTCTGGTTGCTCTGCCTTTTCTAAAACCAGCTTGAGCATCTGGAAGTTCATGGTTCATGCATTGCTGAAGCCTGGCTTGGAGAATTTTGAGCATTACTTTATTATCTTACCTGGAGGTATTTACCCAGAAACAACATGTCTCATTCAAGATGACTCAAGCCCCTCCTTGTTCAGGGATCAGGAGATCTATCTCATGTCTGTTTTGGAGTACAGCCCCTGCCAAGCTGTGTTTGCTCTTTAGAACTGTTCTGAGAAACCTTATCCCCGGAAACTTAATTTTGGGGGTGTTCATTGGTATGACACTCATCTGTAGTCCTGAATAGGTGTCTGAGATCTCCCAGGGGCTCACAGGTATACTGAGTGTCCTCTTCTGTTTTTTTCCACGGCTTGACTCATGAGTAGTGAATCCAGGAGTCGTGTCTGAGTACCTTGACTGCTGCTGGGGTAGAAAGTATTACAGCGTAGGGGCCCTTCCATGTGGGCTGGAGTTGAGCTTTTCAGACCCATCATTGCAGACTTTAATCAGGACTTGAGTCCCTGGAGCATATAATGGTAGCTGTTTAGAATCTTTTGGGCCCTAGTTGACACCCCACAAGTGTATATCTTGTTGGAAGTACACAATGGCCATGGTATAAAACTGGAAGGTCTGAGCCTCTGAACCTAGGAAGAGGTGACTGACATAAACAAAAGGTCTCCCATATAGCATCTCATGAGGACTAAGACCAACCTGTTCCTTAGGGGCATTACAGATGTGGAGGAGAGCTATTGGTAAAGCCACCTTCCATCCCAGGGAGGTCTCCTAGGTTATTGTTTTATTGCTGATTTTAAGAAATGGTTTACCTAACCCCTGTAAATCACTTCCCCTTTTATTTCCAAACTTATGTACAGTTATTTCATATATTTTCTTCTTTTATTACCATTTTAATGTCTTTGTATCATTTATATTCAAATTTGTCTTTATTTAGGCCTTAGTAAAATCTTCATAGCAGTATAAGAAAAACAAATATATGCCATAAGTTTTGAAGTGATTCTAGTTAAGGTTAAAAACTAGAACTAAAATCTCTTAAACTGCTTTTTTTTTTAAAGTTGTATACAGATTGCAACATTAATAATCAAAGATATTTATAAGAAAAACTAGTTTATACAGTAACCTTCATAAGCTGTGCATTTCCCTTTTTTTTTAAGCCATCTCTTTTTAGACACAAAGAAATAGATGCAGATCAATTTATTAACTTACAAATTGATCATAACATGATTCTAAAATCTAAATAAATACTTAATAATATTGATATATTCACTGTCTTTCTTTAGGCTCCAGCCACACATTATGTATATACACCCCTGAATCAACTTAAAGGTGGCATGATTGTGAATGTCTATGGTGTCGTGAAGTTCTTTAAACCTCCGTACTTAAGCAGAGGAACTGGTAGGTATTGGGTGAAGATTTTAATGGACTGAATCTGCTTTATTGGTTTCAACACAGCTCCTTTGGTACTCTAAGCCTAACAGGCTCAATTCTGATTTGTCATTGTCAAACAATACTGATGCAGATTTTTTTGGCCAGTTTTATTTATAAAATATGTGTTGTCTTTAGGTTCTAAAGAATAAAGAAATTAAAAGGATGCTAAACAGTAACATGACAGATATGAAAGTATATATGAAAGAATAAGATAGAAAAAGTAAATATATAGCCAATTACAGAATACTGTAATACTGTAATGATGATTTGTAAATCATTTTAATTCTGGTATAGAAGTTAAATAACAAATGTATAAAAAAGGACCACCTGTAAATACATGTTAGTGGGTACACAATATAAAAGGATAACATTGTAATGTTGTAATGTCAGTGATATAGAGTATGTGTTGGGAAGAGTAAAAGTGTAGCGTTTTTATGTGTGATAGTTTATTTTTTATCAGCTTGAGACAGTTTTAACTGTAAAATGTCTTATGTAAATTTTGAGTTAACCAAAAAGAAAATATCTATGGATGGTACTCAAAAGAAAATGGGAAAGGAATCAGACCTTATCTAATGACAAAAAAAAAAAAAAATCAATGAAATACAAAGGAAGATCATAAGAGGAAACAGGGATCAAAAGAGCTACAAGTCAGAAAAGAATTAGCAAAATGGCAAGAGTAAGTTCTTCTTTAAATGTAAAAGGGTTAAACGCCCTATTCAAAAGACTTGGGTTGTTTTTAAAGTTAATTGAAAAGATATAACCTATTCTTAGCAGTGGCCACAGGACTGGAAAAGGTCAGTTTTCATTCCAATCCCAAAGAAAGGCAATGCCAAAGAATTCTCAAACTACCACACAATTGCACTCATCTCACACTCTAGTAAAGTAATGCTCAAATTCTCCAAGCCAGGCTTCAGCAATGCATGAACCATGAACTTCCAGATGTTCAAGCTGGTGTTAGAAAAGGCAGAGCAACCAGAGATCAAATTGCCAACATCCACTGGATCAAAATAGGAAAAGGAGTACCTCAAGGCTATATATTGTCACCCTGCTTATTTAACTTATATGCAGAGTACACCATGAGAAACACTGGGCTGAAATAAGCACAAGCTGGAATCAAGATTGCTGGGAGAAATATCAATAACCTCAGATATGCAGATGACACCACCCTTATGGCAGAAAGCAAAGAAGAACTAAAGAGCCTCTTGATGAAAGTGAAAGAGGAGAGTGAAAATGTTGGCGTAAAGCTCAACATTCAGAAAACGAAGATCATGGCATCTGGTCCCATCACTTCATGGGAAATAGATGGGGAAACAGTGGAAACAGTGTCAGACTTTATTTTTTTGGATTCCAAAATCACTGCAGATGGTGATTGTAGCCATGAAATTAAAAGACGCTTACTCCTTGGAAGGAAAGTTATGACCAACCTAGACAGCATATTAAAAAAGCAGAGACATTACTTTGCCAACAAAAGTCTGTCTAATCAAGGCTATGGTTTTTCCAGTGGTCATGTATGGGTGTGAGAGTTGGACTATGAAGAAAGCTGAGCACCAAAGAATTGATGCTTTTGAACTGTGGTGTTGGAGAAGACTCTTGAGAGTCCTTTGGACTGCAAGGACATCCAACCAGTCCATCCTAAAGGAGATCAGTCCTGGGTGTTCATTGGAAGGACTGATGTTGAAGCTGAAACTCCAGTGCTTTGGCTACCTGATGCAAAGAGCTGACTCATTTGATAAAAACCGTAATGCTGGGAAAGATTGAGGGCAGGAAGAGAAGGGGACAACAGAGGATGAGATGGTTGGATGGCATCACCGACTCAATGGATATGGGTTTGAGTGGAATCCAGGAGTTAGTGATGGACAGGGAGGCCTGGCATGCTGCGGTTCATGGGGTTGCAAAGAATCAAACACGACTGAGGAACTGAACTGAACTGAATCTATTCTATATAAAAGTGCAAACTTTTAAACAGACTAATGTAAAATAATGTGTTCAAAAAGCCTGAATTTCAGTTTTCTGAGAGTTAATGTATTTAACAGACAGTGCACTTTCATCTTGGTTTAATTCAGTTCAGCATTAAATTTCACATTTATTATTCTGTTAAGTCTAATTTTAAACAACAGTTTGTAAAACGCATCATTGTTTTATGTGTTATTAATAAAAGCTATACTTTACTGTCAGTTTTAAGATGTAGCCATATTTTAAGATGTAAAAATATGAAACGGGTAGTAGTAAGGAAACATTTTCTTTATATACTGTGTGTCTGCTAACTGCTGTGGCTCAAGCTGAGAACACTAAGATGTTCCTAGTGAGTTAATATTCTTTAAAGATTTAATTTATTAAATTGTTGTTCAGTCACTAAGTTGTATCTGACTCTTTTGTGACTCCATGGACTGTAGTCTGCCAGGCTCCTCTGTTCATGGGATTTCCTAGGTGAGAATACTGGGGTGGGTTTCCATTTCCTCCTCAGGGGACCTTCCTGACCCAAGGATCGAACCCATGTCTCCTGCATTGTAGACAGATTCTTTACCTGGGAAGCCCTAATTAAATTACATATGTAAATTTTATTATGAAATGGCCTCTAAGTTTACTCCTTGCTTTGTTGGATGGAGGAAAATTTTATTTTCATGTGGTCCAAATATTTTGTTAATGTGTAGGTACAACTTAGTTTATGTGAAAATGATTATGTGAAGCCTATTAAATCTAGAGATAAGAAGTTTTGAAATAGAAGGTAACTAAATTTGAAGAGCCCAAAGGGATGTTTTATTGAAAACCCTGATTTCTGTTGTTTTAGCAGGAGGGGAAAAAAACCCTAAGGTTGAAGCAGAGAAATTTTTGTTTGAATTTCTCAAATATTTTCATTCAACTTTACCTTTTTGCAAAGTACATTCCATACCCCATCATACCATTCAAAATACACATACATACTTTCACTTTTGTAGTTTCTTCTCATTGAATTTTCCCCCCTGAATTTTACATTGCTCATTCTGAGAATTCTGTTACTGTGATCCTCTTCCGATGGTGAGTGTTATCCCGCTGGCTTTCATTGGCCTGCCAAATGTAGGAATAAGCGACATATTGGTAATAATGTTCCTCTAACTTGGTACAAGATATAATTTTAAAATTTTTTTGCACTTGGTGTGTTGCAATTGCTTATCATTAAAAGTTTACAGTAAATTAATCAGCAAGTATATTATGTTAAAAAATAACATGAAATGAAATTAGAAAATAAAAAGTTAGCTGTTTTTAAAACAGCTGTGATGACTCAACATTAATTTTATATAGCATAATCATTTTCTTCTGACAGTGTTATTAATTCACGTGTATATAATGAAAGCACTGGGAAACTATATAATAATATGTTTATTATATATTCTATGCATCTTATATGTCTCTCGGATATCCAGTCCCTATATTTCTGTTTCTTCTGAGATACTAAGTTAAAATGAATGTCATCAATTTTTTCTGAATATATTCATTGAAACTCTAAAATATGTCTGAAGATATAGGGTGATATCTTTACAAGCAAGATAATAGCAAGATAGTAGCATTTGCAAACTATCTGTCTTTTCATTTTAGTTACACTTACATTTTTATTTCTGTTTGATAGAGTTCATCCTTCAACATGCTGCAGGAGAGTCAGACAGAAAGCTCTGATTTTTGTGTTCAGGAAAGGATCACCTTCATTAGTATTACCACTGAGAAGTACTAGAATAAATGTACAGGAATAACCCACAGCTGTGCCTCTTTTGTATGATATAAAGCAACCTTATTTCACAAATACATGGCTACAACCTAAATATTACATCTTAATGTACAAAATTGTTATGTGGAGGAAAGTTACTTTTATGCAACTCAAACTTAGGTAGGTGGAAAAAAATTCTATATCATCAGCCAGAATTTTTCATTAAAATTCACTTTATAAATGTTCAATTCAGTGCATTAGAGGCAATTTGGTGCAATTTTGCATCCTTACTACTTGGCTGGAACTTTTCTTGAAGACTTTCCTCCTCTGTGATAATGATTACACATGACCTGTGGCACATTGCCATCTTGTTTTAAAGCATTGCACAAGCTTTATTTCCTAAGCTTTGTATTCAGTCTCAGGGCAGTTGCAGCTTTTGCAGAAGTCTTATCAATCCTGTGTTAAAAGGACTACAGATACTCAGTCTCTTACTCATTTGTGATAAGATGTCATGAAAACCAAGAATATATCAGGGATAATGAGAACAACATGTATTAAAAGATCATTGTATCATCAAAATTGATTTTGATAATCACTCATTGGGGTACATAATATGGCCTCTTTCATGTAGGAATACAAGGTAATTGTCACCTTCTTGGGATTTTGAGATTTGTAGCAGTTAGCTCCTGTGAAAGCCTTAAAGTTACTTTCACTTTACAGAGCTGGATTTAGAGAGCTAGGTATGCGGTGTTTCATCTTGTACAGATAACATTGGGCATATTTTCTTAGATAACACGTGTAAAGGAATTTATTTTTAGCTTTGTCTCAGATTTTAAGAAATAGCTTAATACTTACTTTAAACTTGAGACACCTTAACTCTGTTCTTACTGTCTGTTCTTACTAAGTAAGGTGGATGGAGGCAGGCCATAAATCATTTCCATCCAGACCTGTTAACAGTGTATAGTGATGCTTCCTTGGTTAATATAATCCCCGCTCACAGAGCAAATGGGATGAGTAGGGAGAACTCTTGTTTGTGCTTATTCTTCCTAATATTTGAGCCCAGAGGAAGGGAGAGAATAGTCAGAGTATTCATATCATCTGTTTTTATTGTTTACCTCTCCTTTTTCCATTCTCTCTCCACCTTTGAGGCCCTAGAGGTCTCAGCCTTTTTGTGCCGTGTGGTATGGCCCATCACCTATGGCTTGCAAGCTTTCCTCAGGAATGCTTTATGTTGTGAAATTATTTTCATACCTCACCTTCCATCAAAAATTCTCAATATCAGAAAAAAACATCTTGGTTAAACTGACCAGTTTTGGATGTTACAGTGTTTCTAGAAGTGGACTTCTTGTATTCAATTTCTTAGAAAAAGGACACCTGTTGCAGCTCCTTCCTGAGCAGTATAATCAAATTACTAACATTGTATCTACAACATTGGATTTCTGAGAGCTCCTATCTATTTTACTTACTTCTGGTTTTTAGGTTAGAGTACTAGGATATAGAACCCCAGGACTTTATCTTTTCCTGTTTTGTTAAATGTTCTAGCTAACTCTGGATTACTAGTTTTGGTTTTGTAAAAATGCTGTTTTCACTTATGAAAATGTCTTAACCACTTTTGTATTAATGTCATGTCGCATAATTTTTTGAATATTTTTGTTTTGCATGAGTAATATTGGTTGCCTATTAATGATGATATAGCTAGTATCTTTTAATTTCACAAAGTATAATAATAAATTCCCACATTTTCTACATTTAAATGATTGAAAAAGCATTTATTAAATACTGAATGATTAATGACTCTTTGTTACTCCATATAATCCAGGAGCTTTTCTGATTCATCAAAGATGAAAACATCAGGTGTAACATAAATTGTGTATAATATTTAATTATATTTTTAATTTTTTACAATTGATAATGCATCTTTAGACATTTGACTGTTTTGTAGTCTTCAACCTTTATGTTATGAAAGTATGATGACAGCTCTGTAGAACCTGCTCTAGAAAAACACATATACATGTGTAAAGACTTAAACATACAATATCAAAGATTCATTCCCTGCTTCCTTTGAGCTTCAGATTGGAAACTCCTGATCTGTGATATGTTTAGACTCACTTATCTGAATATTCAGTTAATATCAAAGCTACAGCATATGTATTGGTTTAATATATGGGATTTAAAACAAAATAAATATATAGGTTTTTTTTTTCAGTTCACTCGTTTGCATTTATTCAACAAACATTGACAACTTTCTATGTGCCAGGTGTTATATTAGACATGAGACATTCAAAGATTTATGTAATTGTTTTCCACCCTCAAGAAATTAAAATTTACAGTTTATACAGATAATCATTACAATACAATAATTATAATTATTCACGATTTCACTTTGGTTTTAGTCTTTCCCCAATTTGTAAAATTCTAGTTGTCTATTTTATTGTTGAAAATGGACAGAATCATCATTGTGAAACATACTAAACTTTTTGAATGTGTATTTTAAAGCTGAATAGTGGATTTACCTTTTCTATGAGATGAAGGTTGTGGGCAGGCATGGAGTTTTCCATTTCTTTCAAGCTAAAGCATTATGTCTAGTTGAGTGAGTTGAGACTTCTCAATTGCTTGGCTATCTTACTTTCATGATGGGAGGGCAGCCAGAGCACAGCTAGTCATCACTTATCTCTTTAAGGATTTGGAAAGAAGAGCTAAGCCTCTCTTCACTGTTTTCAGGCTATTCTGTCTATGCCAGTAGGAAATATTTAGGTTTCCACTTGGAGAGTGAAGGTGAAGAAAGATCTTTCTTATTCTGTCACTGAACCTTTGTATGGATTGCTTTCTTATATTCAAGATGACTTCTTTGAGGTTTGTGGCATCGCCTCTTTCCTGTCCATATCCTAGGAATATGTCTCTCAGAACCTTTTCCTCTAAAAAATTATTAGCCCACTTACTATGTTTCATGAGTTTATAGTTTTAATTACTTCAGTGAATAATAATATCAGTGTTTTCTCATTCTTTGATGAAACTTGTGGTACATTCTTTTATTCATTCAATTAGAAAATGTCTTTGCTAGCTTGCATAGCATTATACTATAGTTAGTTGTTGTCTAAAGACGGAGACTAATAGGTTGTTGTCCATAGATAAAATAACTCTCAGAGAGTTTATAAGTGAGAGAGATCCAAAGGTAATCAGCTAGTTAATACAAGGCACAGTTGTATTATGCTGCGATTAAAGGAATAAACAAGGTGCTTTTAGAGTGGGAATGCAGAGATAAATGCTAACGGAGAAAAGTTTCTAGCAGATGTAGCCCTTTGAGCTGAACTTTAAAGGATATTGGATTTTGATAGAAGAGGAAGAAGAGGTAACATTCCAGACTTTGAAAATAGCAGCAACAGTTGTCAGCTTTATAATGAAAATGTGTACTTAGTGCTGAAACAGTCGACTTAAATATAATTTGAAGCAATAGAATGTCAGCAGTATATTGATGCATACTTTTATGCTCTTGTAGCGGGCTTTTTTAGGGATTGTTATTAAGGACCTATGATACACTGTGTGATACACTCCTTGTTTATATTCTTGAATAAAATTTAAAAAAAATTTTGTATTTAATTTATGGTTTTCATATGTGGTAAAACTGGCTTGTTCAGATTGTATTGGTTATATATACAGTCAACATCTTTATATGCTAGAACTGTCATGTATCAATCATTGGCAGTTGGTCTTTGCAAGGTTATTCAGAATTATTACAAATATATTTTAAGTGGACTTCCCTATAGCTCAGATGGTAAAGAATCTGCCTGCAATACAACAGACCCAGGTTTGATCCTTGGGTCAGGAAGATCCCGTGGAGAAGGAAATGGCAACCCACTCCATATTCTTGCCTGGAGAATCCCATGGACAGAGGAGTCTGGTGGGATGCAGTCCATGGGGTCACAAAGAGTCGGACACAACTAAGGGACTAACACACACTCATATTTTAAGTGGCTGTCAATGCAATACTTCATTATATTATATAATATATAATGTATTATATTATATATCCATCACAGGTCTAATGGATTCTATTAATATTGGGCTCACAAAAATTACTTCTAAGTTACAAAAAACTTTGATTTCTATCTGCATTTTTAAGATTTTCTTCTACTTCAGTATATTACTTTCCCTCCCAACTTCACATACATCAGTTAAGAAAATAAAAATATATTCTCTTTCATATTTTTCAGTTTGGTTGTCCTTTTTCAGTGATTTCTGGCAGCTTCTTACTCTTTTTCATCATATATGTTATAGATGATTTCCCCAGCATTTTAGTTTTGTGCTGATAGTTTTTGAAATATAAATGTTTATAGTGCTTGTGGAGTCATAATTTGTTTGTTTGGAGAGTCTTACCCATAGAAGATCTGCAAAAAGATTTTTTTCTTTAAAATTATTTTATAATTTTTAAAACTGGATGTATTGCCTCGAATTTTATTTTGTATGTAGTGTGCAATGATCTCACTTTTTGTTGATAACTGTCTTGTTTCAAAATCATCTATTAAATATTATGATGTGTGTAAGTCATGTATATTATCTGTACCTCCATATAAGGATCTGTGGAAGAACAGCTAACAGAGAGCTTGGGGTGAATTCTCTTCTCCCAGTGTATGATCTGCAATAGGTCTCCTCAAAAAAGAGGACTATTCAGATGTTGCCCAATTTTTAATCATTGGGCAGAGTATTTACTACAGTCTCTACATGAGTTTTTTATGCCACTGCACTCCTCATCTTCAAGGCTTTTGTCTCCTTTGCAAAACTTCTTGAACCACCACTGCACTGTATGTTCATTAGCAGTTCCTAGGCCACATGTGTTGTTGTCGTTGCCAGTTGTCTCCACTGCTTTACAACCCATTTGAACTTGAATAAGAAAATTACTCAAATTTGCTTTTTGTCTAACATCATTTCCATAGTCTAAAATAAATATGCAATAAGCAGCAAGTAATAAGTCAACCCAGTCAGTCCTACATGAAAGCAACCCTAAATACTCATTGGAAGGACTGATGCTGAAGCTGAAGCTCCAATACTTTGACTACCTGATGAGAAGAGCTGACTCATTGGAAAAGACCCTGATGCTGGGAAAGATTGAGGGCAGGAAGAGAAGAGGGCAACAAAGGATAAGAGGGTTAGATAGCATCACTGACTCAATGTACATGAATTTGAGCAAACTCTGGGGGATGGTGAGGGATAAGGAAGCCTGTCATGCTGTAGTCCATGGGGTCGGAAAGAGTTGGACATGAGTTAGCAACTGAACAACAATAGTAAGTCAGCAAAAAAAACATAAAGGGAGAAATGTGCATTAAAATGATGTATAATATATAACCATATTTATTTAAAAATGTATTCCAGTATCAAACAACAAAATTCAGTAAAGTAAAACTGTGATTACTTTTGCACCAAACTAATATTTTTATGCCTTTATGTTCACTTCATATAGAGAGCCTCACTTTGCTTCTGGTTTCTTTCACTTAGCATAATGATTTTAAGGCTCCATGTTATAGCATGTATTAGTAGTTTATTCCTTTTTATTGATGAATATCAATATACTTTTATAGTTATTTTAAAAGTCATTCTTTTTATTTTATCTACCTTATTTTAAGCACAAACTCTGGAAAGATAAAGAACACTGCTAGTTTTAATATAAATCCTTAAACCTAGTATACTATCTATGACCTGTGGTTGCTTAATACCTAGAGTAAAACATAAGAGGAAAATGCCCCCAGGTGTAATTCTAGAATAACATTTATAAACTTGTCGAGTGTCTGTCTACCTACCTACTTACTTTCCTGTCTAATCTGTGTGTATGTGCACACATGTATTTTGAACCTGTATCTCTATCACACTGTTTATGCTTTCTTCTCTTCCTGCTTCCCATGGTCTTTTCCAATATTATAAAAACATGAGTGGAAATTATAACTTCATACCAGCATGGTTAAAGAGTGCTGTTATGTATTATATAGAAAGTATCCTTGTAAACAGATAAGGTTGTAGCATACAGTATCACCTGAGTTCAGTGATTTGCCTTCATGGCTTTTACTTTAGTGATTCAATAATAAACTTTCATACAAATAGAAAACTGGTGGGGAAATACTGATTGGTTTAAAAGCAATGCTGCTCTAGTATTGATAATAGATAAAAGATGGTAAAGCAGCTTTCATGGAGGAATTTTTTGTGGATTATATAATTTATGCATGCATGCATGCTTCTTTGATTAAAGACCTTGCTTAGATGAACTACCAGCTTTTCCTTATAATATAACTCCAAGGCAATTTACACTTAATCATACTGAGGAAATTAGGTGAATTGCTTAAGATTGCAGACTATAGGGCTTAATTTATCATTTGTTACCTTTTCTAGACTTATATCAAGTTACATGAAGTATTACCTAAGTGTTAAAGTAGTTAAAACACTTTCTCAGTTTAAACATGAAGTCTTACTGAAGCATTAAAGTAGTTAAAATCAATCCTTTATCAAAAGTTTAAATATGTGTTTTAGAGGTTATTTGGGGGTTCCGGGTGGCTCAGTGGTAAGAAAATTTGCCTGCCACTGCAAGGGACACCAAAGATGCGGCTGTGATCCCTGGGTCAGGAGGATCCCCTGGAGGAGGAAATGGCAACCCACTCCAGTATTCTTGCCTATAGAATCCCATGGATAGAGGAGTCTGCTGGCAACAGTCTGTGGGATCACAAAGAGGCAGACAGAAATGAGCACACACATGTACACATACACAGACATTATATTAATATTTAGAGAAACTAAGAAAGAATAGTGAATTATTAAATGTTGTTCTACTCTCCGTACTTTCTCTACTGGTATTAGCTTTCAAGAAAATAAACTTAAATTACCTTTGTTTTTCATACTTTTCATGGGGTTCTCAAGGCAAGAATACTAAAGTGGTTTGCCATTCCCTTCTCCAGTGGACCAGAAAGACTAGAGATCTCTTCAAGAAAATTAGAGATACCAAGGGAACATCTCATGCAAAGATGGGCACAATAAAAGACAGAAATAGTAGGGACCTAAGAGAAGCAGAAGATATTAAAAAGAGATGGCAAGAATACACAGAAGAACTGTACAAAAAAGATCTTCACGACCCAGATAATCATGATGATATGATCACTCACCTAGAGCCAGACATCCTGGAATGTGAAGTCAAGTGGGCCTTAGGAAGCATCACTACGAACAAAGCTAATAGAGGTGACGGAATTCCAGTTGAGCTATTTCAGATCCTGAAAGATGACACTGTGAAAGTGCTGCACTCAATATGTCAGCAAATTTGGAAAACTCGGCAGTGGCCACAGGACTGCAAAAGGTCAGTTTTCATTCCAATCCCAAAGAAAGGCAATGCCAAAGAGTGCTCAAACTAACACACAATTGCACTCATCTCACACGCTGGTAAAGTAATGCTCAAAATACTCCAAGCCAGGCTTCAGCAATATGTGAACCGTGAATTTCCAGATGTTCAAGCTGGTTTTAGAAAATGCAGAGGAACTAGAGATCAAATTGCCAACATCCGCTGGATCATCGAAAAAGCAAGAGAGTTCCAGAAAAACATCTCTTTCTGCTTTATTGACTATGCCAAAGCCTTTGACTGTGTGGATCAGAATAAACTGGAAAATTCTTCAAGAGATGGGAATGCCAGACCAGCTGACCTGCCTCTTGAGAAACCTATATGCAGGTCAGGTAGCAACAGTTAGAACTGGACATGGAACAACAGACTGGTTCCAAATAGGAAAAGGAATACATCAAGGCTGTACATTGTCACCCTGCTTATTTAACTTACATGCAGAGTACCTCATGAGAAATGCTGGGCTGGAATAAGCACAAGCTGGAATCAAGATTGCCGGGAGAAAAATCAATAACCTCAGATATGCAGATGACACCATGGCAGAAAGTGAACAGGAACTAAAAAGCCTCTTGATGAAAGTGAAAGAGGAGAGTGAAAAAGTTGGTTTAAAACTCATTATTCAGAAAAGGAAGATCATGGCATCTGGTCCCATCACTTCATGGCAAATAGATGGGGAAACAGTGTCAGACTTTATTTTTCTGGGCTCCAAAATCACTGCAGATGGTGATTGCAGCCATGAAATTAAAAGAGGCTTACTCCTTGGAAGGAAAGTTATGACCAACCTAGACAGCATATTCAAAAGCAGAGACATTACTTTTCCAACAAAAGTCCGTCTAATCAAGGCTATGGTTTTTCCTAAGAGTTGGACTATAAAGAAAGCTGTGCCTCCTGGCCTCCGGGTGCCGCCCCGCCGTACCCTTTCCCGGGAGCGGGCGGGGACGCTGGGGCCTGGGGGGGCCGGGCGGAAGGGGGGCCGGCGGCGCGTGCCTGTCACGGCTGTCACACGCGTCCGAGCACGTGTCCGTTCCCTCTGCCCCAGCCGATGGGGGGGAGGGAGGACGGCACGCGGGCGTCCACGTGGCCCTTGCGCTCTCCCCTTCTTCAAAAACAAAGAAAAGAAAAAATTTTTTTAAAAAAGAAAGCTGAGCACCGAAGAATTGATGCTTTTAAACTGTGGTGTTGGAGAAGACTCTTGAGAGTCCCCTGGACTGCAAGGAGATCCAACCAGTCCATCCTAAAGATCAGTTCTGAGTGTTCATTGGAAGGACTGATGCTGAAGCTGAAACTCTAATACTTTGGCCACCTGATGCGAAGAGCTGACTCATTTGAAAAGACCCTGATGCTGGGAAAGATTGAGGGCAGGAAGAGAAGGGGATGACAGAGGATGAGATGGTTGGATGGCATCACTGACTCAATGGATATGGGTTTGGGTGGACTCCAGGAGTGGGTGATAAACAGGGAGGGCAGGCGTGCTGCGGTTCATGGGGTCGCAAAGAGTCGGGCAGGACTGAGCGACTGAACTGAACTGAACCTTTGTTTTGTAACTGTGTTATTAAAATACAACGTTCTAGGTTGATTGTGACTTAACACTTTTTTTTTTTTCCATTGGGAGTCAAAAATGAGGCATGGGGAAAATAACTATTTTTATTATTTTAGGTAGTCATTATTGAAGGATTATTTAGTTGGTGAAAAACTTGTTTGATAGTTTGCCCTGTTAGTATTTGTTAAAATGAGTAGCTTGGTTTCCAGTTATATCAGGAATCTAATGGTAATTTTTGAAAGAACCTGAAAGCTGTTTAATATTTCATTTGTATTGCTACTCTATTGTTCTTCAGGGCAAATTATTGGACAGATTTTTTTTTAATGCCTCCTATTTCTTGGATCTGAAGTTTTGTTTCTTACATAACTGTATACATATCTAAACACCAAAATATATAAAATTTTAGTTTGAAACTCCTCATTATTTTTGTAGATAACCTTAGGAGAGTCTGAGAACTTCCTCATGTTTAGTTATGCTCTTCTCGGGAGCTTGTTTTGTAGCCAGTAGATGATATTTTGAAGAACATTGGCCGCGGTGCAGGAGACCCAGGTTTGGGAAGATTCCCTGATGAAGGGCTTGGCAACCCATTCCAGTATTCTTGTCTGGAGGATTTCATGTACAGAGGAGCCTGGTGGGCTACAGTCCATAGGATTGCAAAAAGTCAGACAGAACTAAAATGACTTACCACACATGGATATATTAACGTTACTTTTTGAATGTATAGATTAAGTTTGAGAGCAAAGTTGTTTTTGAAACAAAACACATTCTGCTGAAATGTATAACTTCTACCCAAATGGCTTAAAAATAGATTGTTTTTCAAGTTTCTTCATAAACTTCCAACTTTCTGAGAGTTGTATGATAACCTCACCTTCCCATCTCCTCTTTGAGTGAAAACACATACAAAAAAATTGTTTTTTGGTTAAAAAATGAGAAGCATTTTTTTTAAGAAGTTTGGAATAGGAAAACTAATAAAAATTAACTTATGCCTTGGATTATTTCTTATAATTTTTTATACTTTTAGTTTTTTACTTTTAGAAATTTGAAATTTTGCTTTACTTGGAAAACAGTATCAGGACTTCATAGAATTTGTGTGTATACCTAGAGGTTATTACCAGTGAAAACCAGTGAATATTATTTTTAGGGTGGAGTGATAAACCAAATACATATTCTCTGCAGAAATATCATGATAAGAAAGTTCATATTTTATGCTAAATATTTGAAAGATTTGTCATTGAATGCATTATATAAATTAGATTTAAGCAAAAGGTTAATGGTACCATGCACCAGCAACAGAATAAGAACTTAGAAGTACACATGAATTTCTGTTACCACTAAAAACAGTTTTGATCATTTAATTATAAACAGTGTATATACCCCAATCCCTACCAAAAGCTCAACAGCTGTCCATCAGTTTTTAGCAGACTCTTCAGGCTTCTCTTAACTCCTCTCAATTTCCCAGTTCATATGATACTTTTGAGAAACTGGTATCATCACCCACAATCACCTTCTATAACTGAAATAAGATTCATGTAGCATTATAGATAAGAAAACACTTCAAATTGAGAAAAGAAGAAAGATCAAAACTATGGTTTATTGATTTGTTTATTATCTTCCATAATACTGTCGAACTATTTTCTTTCATTCTTGGTACTTTTGAGATAAGTTTATTAATACCTTTTAATTTCTGATATACCTAATTCAGGATTTTTTGAGAATTTAACAGGTCAAAAGATTCTATAAAGGTGTTCTAGTCAAACAGCTAATGAAAATACTGTTATATGGGTAATATTTAATTTAAAAAAGTACTTGTTTTTCTCAGCATTTTAATAAAAATATTTAAATATACAGAATATTTGAAGGAATTATGCAATGAACACCCATATATACTGACCATTGTTGATGACTCCAATAGTTAATTTCTTTTTTGATCCATTTCAGAGTAAGTTGAAGATATCAGTACACATTATCCCTAAATATTTTAGGATGTACGTCACTAACTATCAACTAGAGTTCAGTGTTTATATGCAGTTCTTTTTTTGTGGGGGGAATCTGTTACATGCAATGAAATGTATGAGGGTTTTGTTCACATTGATCCACTTAAATCCATTGTATGTAGTACAAGTTTATGACTATGTTTTTGTCTATCCATAATAATATAAAATCAAATACTGTAATACTATTGGATATTCAAAAAATGAAAAGCTTTATCACTTATTGCTAGAAAATACTCATTTGTATAGGAAATACTAAAAAAAAGGTCTATAAACTTTAAAGAAGATGGAAGAAGATAAACTTTAAAGAAGATAAAGAAGATGGAAACTGAATCTTAGACTTTTCTGATGGTCTAGGTTGCTAGTTACTTTTATTATTAGGGACAAGTAATAAGGTTACATATGTCACTGGATTTTAGTTCACCTGGTTGTTTCAAAGTTTATTTTGGTTGTTTTTGTTGTTCAGTTGCCCAGCCATGTCTGACTCTTTGTGACCCATGGACTGTAGCATGCCAGGGCTCCCTGTCCCTCACCATCTCACGGAGTTTGCCCAAGTGCATGTCCATTGCATCAGTGATGCTATCCAGCCATCTCATCCTCTGACACCGTCTTCTACCCTCAGTCTTTCCCAGCATTAGAGACTTTTCCAATGAGTTGGCTGTTTGCATCAGATGACCAAAATACTGGAGCTTCAGCTACAGCATCAGTCTTTCCAACGAGTATTCATTTGATTTCCTTTAAGAATGATTGGTTTGATCTCCTTGCTGTTAAGGGACTCTTAGGAGTCTTCTCCAGCACCACAGTTCCAAGGCATTGGTTCTTTGGCGCTTTGCCTTCTTTACAGTCCAGCTGTCACACACATACATGACCACTGGGAAGACCATAGCCTTGACTATATGGACCTTTGTCAGTAGAGTAGTATCTCTGCTTTTCAACACACTGTCTAGGTTATTTTGGTTACTTAGTTTTATAGTTTATGTAAGTTTGGAATATTCTTCAATGTGTCAGTTGCCCCATACTCATTTTATGGACACATAAGGACAGCCTTTTGACATCCCTTTTGGAGGATTAGGAGAAGTCAGCGTAGCAATTTGTTTGATATCAGGAAGCATCAAAATGAAATTTTACTTTTTTGATTTTAATTTTAAATTGTTCTCTTGTAAGTAACAACAAAGAAGGAGATAAGAAGGCAAAAAAAGAAGAGACAAAAGTGTAAAACAGTGGATAGACAGGAGATAGGTAGATAATGGAGAGGTGGGAACTGCTAAAGAGAATATCTCAAGACAACAGTGAACTGCAGTCCTGAAAAGGTGTCTGCCTCTTCATCAAGTGAGTCTGTAAGTTCTCCATTTTCTCAGTAATACTTCCCTTAAAATAACTTGCAGATCTAATCTGCGTACACTTTTAGCAAAGAATTTTCAGTGGGAGAAACACCAATTCTGTGAAACATTCTATGAAAAAGTGGTAAATTTTGCATACTGTATCTGGCTCTTGAGGTTCACGATGCATTATTAGCATGTTATCACCTCTGAAAAGTTTTAAGAAAGGAATCTGTTTAACTTTATTTTTAGCATATTTTACTTGGAATTACTTGAACATAGAACCCTTTTTAATGTACTCTGATTTTTGTTTGCTGAAACTTGTTCTGTGGAGTCAAGTTTAGAGATTAGCAACTAGGAAGGGATAGGGCCAATTCGTATTTTTTTGCAATTTTTAAAAATTTATTTATTTTTAATTAGAGGATAATTGGTTTACAATATTTCATTGGTTTCTGCTGTACATTAGCATGAATCAGCCATAAGTATACATCTGTATCTTTGCAGTTTGATTATGATAGAATTGCAAGGGCCTCATCTCTGTAGTTTTCTATATAAAATGTAGTACTTTGTGAATTTTCACTTTCAAAGAGTATAATATTGTTGATGCCCTAAATCAGTGATTTTTCATTTTTTGTTCTAAAAATTATCAAGATCTCAAGGAGCTTCTATTTTTATGGGTCATAGTTACAGATATTTAAACATACTGGAAATTAAAAGTGAAAGACTAAACATTTAATAATTCATTTAAACCAAAAATAGTCTATTACATGTAAACATAAATAACATTTTTAATGAAAAATATATTTTCCAAAAACATGGAGTGTGGTATTGTTTCACATTTTTTGAAAGTATTTTTATCTTTAACACATAATAAAAGTAGCAGGATTCTCTTATCTCTTTAGCAGTTCTATATTATCTTCAACATTTTAGTATTTGAATATTTTCTGCCTTATAGCTTCTCAGAAACTCTTTGTGTTCCAAATGATATTTCACTTGAGAACCAGATTATCTTGTTAACTATAAGATATTTCTCTGTGGATGCTTGATTGATGCATATCTAAAAGCCACTAATTGAAATTCCAGTGGAAATTCAAATTGGAATTATTTTGCAATCTCTTACATCTGTATTTTTCTTTTCATGTACCAACTGCAGTCAGTTTGACGTTGTATATTGGCAGTGTCTTTAGGTTCTTTGTTAAGGCAGATTCTAAGATTATATCTGAGTTCATTAGATAAGAATGTTACAATTTATTAACAGTAAGAGACATGCTGCTATTGCTGCTGCTGCTACCACCACCATCACCACCACTGACCAGCTCTTATATATACCATTTAGCCATGTTCTAGGTGCAGTTTTAAGCACTTTACATGTGATTACATATTTAATTTTAGCAATCATACGAGGTGAATACTAATTTCCCCCATTTTTCAAATATGGAAATTGAGGCATAAAGAGGCTAAATGATTTTCAGTGTCTGCAGTAAGCTTCAGTTCAGTTCAGTTCAGTCGCTCAGCCATGTCCGACTCTTTGCGACCCCATGAATCGCAGCACGCCAGGCCTCCCTGTCCGTCACCATCTCCCGGAGTTCACTCAGACTCATGTCCATCGAGTCAGTGATGCCATCCAGCCATCTCATCCTCTGTCGTCCCCTTCTCCTCCTGCCCCCAATCCCTCCCAGCATCAGAGTCTTTTCCAATGAGTCAACTCTTCGCATGAGGTGGCCAAAGTACCGGAGTTTCAGCTTCAGCATCATTCCCTCCAAAGAAATCCCAGGGCTGATCTCCTTCAGAATGGACTGATTGGATCTCCTTGCAGTCCAAGGGACTCTCAAGAGTCTTCTCCAACACCACAGTTCAGAGGGAGAATTTTTACAAGTACCATATATTCACTGTAGGTGGTACTTCCCAGGTGGCGCTAGTGGTAATGAATTGCCTCCCAACGCCGGAGAGACATTGCCCGAGACTTGGGTTCAATCTCTGAGTCAGGAAGATCCCTTGGAGTAGGACATGGCACCCCTCTCCAGTATGCCTACCTGGAAAATCCATGGGCAGAGAAGCTTGGCAGGCTACAGTCCATGGTGCTGCAAAGAGTCAGACTCAACAACTGAACACACAATGACATGCATTAATTTAGTAAAGATGGTTGGTCAACTACTATGTAGTATAGAATTTGTGAACTGTGAAGACTTAATACTAAATCTGGAAGCCTATTGTCTGTGTTTTCTGGTTAAAGAATGTCTGCTTCTGGCGTGCTTTAGAAATCCTCTAAATTAATATTCTGAAAAATATTTGCTGTGTTCACATATGTCATTCATTACACAATAAATATATGTGATCTATTTCAAGACACATTGGGTGTCTTCCCACAGCTAAGTCCTTATTTAAATAAGAAACGGTCTTAACCTACCTCTTATCTAATTTGACAATGAGCAAAGTGTTTCCACTCCCCCATTGAACCCTGTTCAGTTCAGTTCAGTCGCTCAGTCGTGTCCGACTCTTTGCTCTCACAACTGGGAACTGGTGATCCAGAACTGACCAGCCCTAATGCCCCTGCTCAATTTCTGCTCCTATTAGTAGAACTGTATTCTCTCAAGACTTGTGTTCTTGCAGTTTTGTTCCCAAATCTCTTTGTACTCTTTTTCCTTGTTATTCTGACTAAGTAATTTCATTAAATCTTATGGAGACAGATGAATATGAATGTGAAAAGACTGTTTTTTGTGTGTTTTTTTGAAAGTTGAATGCTTTGGAAAGATAATAAACAGGCAGTGGGCTGGATGTGGCTGTGGACCATCATTTGCCAGCTCCTAATTTATAATGCTGTGCTCTCTTCTTTTTCTTCTAACCACTCAAAATACCTCTCTATGTAGCCTCACATTTAACCATATATCTTCTTTTATTGCCTTTGTCTCTTCACTAGGATTTAACTCTTGTTCAACTACCTCAGAAGATGCTCTTTTTTGTTTTCTTTTAACTTATGAGTCAAAAAATAATTGTTGCAAAGAATGTAAAAATAAGTTCAAGCATCATCATAATGAATTTTTATAGACTTTTTCTATGTTTGTGAGGTCTGTTTCTGGAGTAAATTTATAGGTGAAGGAAGTTTCATTATAATGAATGATATGTTAATTCTTTAGTAATGAATTCTTTAATAGATGCATGAAATTGTAGATAATATAGAGTTGATACAGTATAATTTTTCCTATTTAGAAAAACTCTCAAGCCTCTATCACAGTTTTAAGCATAATATTTTACTTTCTTTGAAATTACTGTTTATGTTTGAAAAACATGTAATATGGAGACAGTACAGTGTTCTGGTTAAATATAGAAACACAGGAATCAGTTATGCTAAGCTACATGTGACTTTCATACTTGGATATCTTGGATACTTGGATACCTAGACCTTTTAAAAAACTTAAGTTTTCTTGTTTGTTAATTTTAGTACACAACTATCTAAAAATTCAGGGAGACAATGCGTATAAATTGCTTAGCAGAAACCTGGTATTTAGTAAGCCCTCAGTAGTTGCTGACTGCTAAGTAACATAATTCCCAACCCCCTCCTTCCCCCCCCCCCCACCATTTTTAGGCTTGGGAATAAGATACCTTGCATAACATAGGTACTGTGGTTTGGTTTTGTTTTCTGTCTGAAAAGTCAAATACATTCAGTTCGGTTCAATTGCTCAGTCGTGTCTGACTTTGGGACCCCATAAACCGCAGCACGCCAGGCCTCCCTGTCCTTCACCAACTCCCAGAGTCCACCCAAACTCATGTCCATCGAGTCGGTGATGCCATCCAACCATCTCATCCTCTGTCGTCCCCTTTTCCTGCCCTCAATCTTTCCCAGCATCAGGGTCTTTTCAAGTGAGTCAGCTCTTCTCATCAGGTGGCCAAAGTATTGGAGTTTCAGCTTCAACATCAAATACATTATTCCATTTCATAAATTAATTTGGAATGTTGACATTTTATTTTGTACATTATTATTATTTGATAACTCAAACTATATTTAGGACTATAAATATCTTTTACCAAAGTATATATCCTTTAATGTTAAACATAATTTCAGACTCTGGTTAAGCTTCAGTCATGGTTTGAAATTTATCTTTAGGTCTCATTTTTTGAACTCCAAAGCTGGATGTGAAATGTATGAAAAATTTTGTTTTCACCACTTTTCTGAAATATGAATGCTTATTTTACTGCTCACCAAGGATCCAGGGCCATCTTAAGCCTGTCTGTTTATCCAGTGTCAAGCTTAAATGTCAGTTTCCAGTTATTCTAGAAAGTGTCATCTGGATCATTAGTTCTGCGGTTATTGTGATGAATCATTATGTATAGAGTATAAACTCTATACACTAGCAAATATTCGCATATAAAATAACACACAAACTGAGATCACAGCATTAGTGTTAAGATGTAAGTCAATGTAAGGAAAATGTAAACTTCATAAGAGAAGGTTCCATGCCCTATTCATTTAGTAGTCTTCCTGACTAGTACATATATATACCTAGCATTAGGTAGACACTCAATAAAATTCAGATTAGCTTATGTACTAAAATTTTTTAAAAACTGGATTGGAAAATAGCAGAGACCCAAGTAGAGTTCCTTGCTGCTGAAATACAAACTACTAACCACCACTGAAATATTCAGCGTTCTGTGGTGGTGGAGGGAATTCCTAAGGAGGTTTATGTTCTAGAGAGCTTTGTCATTCGCCTATAGTTAGTATCTATGGTGATTCTACTGTTGCATAATATTTAGATGCTTACTGAGCTAAGTCTTATATGCTTACAGATGTCAGTATTTTATCACTGTATATATGTAGTATAGGGTCTTTTTTTGGGGTTTTTTTTTTTGCTTTCAAGGAAGACTTTGCTCTATAGAAAGATTCTCTTTTTTCTCTGTTAATAAAATCTTATTTTTATAAAAGGATTTGAGCACTAGGTAGATCTATTTGGCTTAAACTTGTGAAAAGCCATTGGTAGTACTTCCAATGAAAGAAAGAAAGGAAAGAACAGGGACTTGGCATGTGATAGCTCGTGTGTGAAGTGCACAGGTGTGCAATGTCTAAGGAGATGCTTTTTCATCCACATGGAGTCACTTAGATGAAAACACAGCTGTGTAGATTTCAGGCCAAGTTCTGCTGCCACTTGGGAATGCCCTCTGCTACGTAAATCTATAGCAGCTTGTGGAGCCATTCCTTTTACCCTCTTAGAATTCTGAGCATGTATCAACAACACAACCTTTGTGTTGTTCTTTGGGCAGTCCCGAGGTCACTTCTTTCTTTCTGGCAGTCCATTCCTACCTAACTCCAAACCTGACACAGACACTTCAAGGGGAGTGGGGAGGAGGAAGGACCTAGAGAAGGAATGTGTGCATCGCAGGTGTCACATGTACAAGTGTCCCTGTTTCTGAAGGTTTGGATAGAAAGTTGTTCAATCACTAAGTCGTGTCCAGCTGTTTGTGACCCCATGGACTGCAGCACACCAGGCTTCCCTGTCCTTCACTATCTCCTGGATATCTCACTGTCTCTTGCTCATACTCCTGTCCATTGAACCATTCAACCATCTCATCCTTTGTTGACCCCTTCTCCTCCTGCCCTCAGTTTCCCAGCATCACAGTCTTTTCCAGTGAGTCAGCTCTTTACATCCAGTGACCAAGCATTGGATAGAAAGGCCAGAAAGTAAATGTGTGCCAAGACTGCTACTCTCTTGGGCTCAGTAAAGTTCCTCTTAAAGCTAGTTAGGTTGTAGAGTATTTCTATTTGAGAAAGAGGAGTCTTTTTCTAATTTGCACAAAGATACTACAAAAGCTAATGGGACCCTATATTAGACCCTCTAGACAATGGGTCTTCACACTGTTTTTCTCAGAGTGCCATATGGAGTCCTTTGCAACCTATCAAGTTATCTATGGGAAGGCTGCATTTTCCAGGAAAAACAAAAACCTAAGGCAGTTTTCAATATTCTGAAATTTAGGTTAAGCCTGATTTTTTTTTTAACCACACCCCAGTTTTGCTTTGTTTTTCAGTTATTCCACTCTTCAGTATCATGTATATGCCACAAAGACTGGGCTCTGTCAGTTCATCCTGGCTAACATTTAGATTCAACTACTGTTATTTATGCCTGCTAAATTTGCAGTTTTGTTGATGTATTGTATTCCCAGTTTACAAAAGAGGCTCATTGTGAAGCATTTAAAATGAGAGGAGTAATTTAGAATCACTGCAACTTAAAATAACACTATAAGTACTAGTAGTAACTAGTTCTCTGATATAAATATGAAATGTGAGTTTGTGTATTCTAGTACAAATACATCTGTGATACGTGATTTTGCAGAAGCTGTCAGGAAACAAAAATATAAAGATACCGAGTTTGATCTTTGTGTACCTGAATTAGATTTCATTAGAGTAGTGATCTCTTTGCCCTTATGTTTTGTCTGTCATGAAATTACATGAAACTTAAAACCTTCAGATCATTTGTGTTTTATTCAAAGTACATTACTCATTATCCATAGAATCTAATGTGCTGTTGCCTGTCTTTGCATTCAGCTTCTGCTTCATCTAATAATGGTTAAAGGAATTCTATCGATTTTCTTCTCTATGGCCATTAGCAGAAAATTTCAGTTCTGAATTCTTAACTGAATTCTTAAAGCAGAAGAAGAAATTCCAAAGATCATTTTCAAACTTGTTTTTTTATATCGTCTTGAAAGGTGTTATAACACATCGAGCAGTGCATGCACCAGGGATGACTCTTTACACTCTTGCATCTTTCTCCTAAGCAAGTCTCTCATTTTCCCATTTTAATATTAATTTAGTCTTTTTTAAGCATAGGTAGGAATAATGATGAAATAATAGGAGAATGAAATTGAAAAAATATTTCAAGATAAAGGAAAATACATGATTAAAAATTCCATAATAGATCTTAGATTTATAAAAGGGTAAAAAAGAGCCATATGGTCATCACAAGCAAGAATATGTTTTATTCTATTAAAAAAGAATGTGTTTTATTCTATTAAAAAATAAGTGAATTTACCTTTAATCTTTGGAAGACTGCTAAGAGAAAAAATGTCACGAAATAACACTCCTTATAAATAGTTAAAACTACTGACAAAGGAAACTCCAAAACTAAAAACCGGGTCCAATAGACCCTCTACATCAAGAGATGAGGATATAATGTATTTTCACTGTTTTTGAAGATGCTTGTTAAGGTTTTGTTTTTAAAGTTTTTTATGTTCTCTGAGTTAATTATTGTCCCCTCCTCACAGAATCAGGTTTCTGTTTTCCCTCTTTCCCTCCAGTCCTGTCTCCCCACTTTCCCATTCCTGCCCCTTTCTCCGTACTCCTCTGTTCTCTTCCATCTCCTTCTCCCTTCCCCCTCCTGGTGTTCTTCCTCCTTTTCTTCTGTTTTTGTTCTGTGTCTTATTTTTACATTTACAAACGTAGGTATCATTTATTTTAGATTTTTGACATTTGTTTTAGACATTTTAGACAGTTGTTTCCTTTGCTTTGTATATGAAGAGTTTGTTTTTTCAACATGATCTCTTTTTTAAACAAGAAATCTTATAATGTTCACACTTCTAATAAGAGACAAATCTTATAATAGGAAACAAATAGTACTCACACCGGGCACATTGAAAGTGTCAGTTTAAGGTGGGTGGGAGGACAGCTTTCTATCTGGTTATAGACCTCCTAAAGTGATAATGCAGAGGGTTTATTCTGGGTACTAACATCCTCATCAGAAGCCTTACCACTTCTTGGTCTATCAGTGAAACTTCCTTGGAAAGCAGTCTGTGTTCCACGAAGAGGTGCAGTTAGAGACTGAGATATCCCACCTGCCTACCTGAAATCATCTTCAAGGGAAGGTTAAGATGGGTGATCATTGAAGCAGTTGTTCCATGTGTAAACTTTGCATTAGCCCCAATTTTAGCTGTTTTTCACTGTCTCCCTTAATCCTAAAGGCTCCCGTCTTTGCTGTAGCTGCTTCAGAGTATTTTCTGTTTGCATCCTCTCTGTCCATCTGATCCCTTAACCATTTACTTTCCAAACTTCCTGAAATAATGTTGATATCTTTTTTCCATCTCCTTCACGCTTCTCTCCTCACCTCTCCTCTCCCTTCACTGTTTTGGGTTTATCTTTTCCTCTGTCTGTACTGAGTATAGTATTGAGAAGGAAGGAAATCAACACATATTCTCAGTGTTCATTTTTCTGAAACATGTACTTTAAATGATAACATCTATTATAGTTTTTGCTACCACCAGTTTGAAGTTACTTGTTTTTCATGGCAGCCCAACTATCATTAAATTTGGTTAGTTCTTTTTTGCCAGTTTAAATTGTATAAAATACCCCTCTTGTTCTCATGTGTAACCTTTTGTAAGTATTAATAGCAGATCATCGCTTTTCCTTTTAATTTGGTATTATATAGTTTTCTATGAATTGTTCATTTGAATTTCATATTCAGTGTAAATCCCTGGGGTTTATAACCAGTTTTTACAGTGTCTTTTTGCAATATGTTCACTCTTAATCATATTAACTGCAAATATCTTCTGGTATTTTTTGTTTGTTTTTACTCTAAATTTAATTGTGTTTATAAATATGTTATTTAAATATTTTATCTGTTTTACAGTTTATAAATTTGAGGTAATAAAAATGTTATTTTACCTCCAGACAATTTACATTAAGTAGGGTTTTTATTTTTGTTTTATTAAACTTTCTAAAATGAATTTTTGTGAAACATTTTTGCAAAATAATTTGGCAGTGCGTTTCAAGAGAGAAGAAAATTTCTCTATGTTTTGATCCTGTTCTTAGAAGACTAAAGGGAGGAATAAAGTTTGATGTTTTGAACTCAGTATTAATACTTTCTTATTTTATTAGATGCTTTGAAATACGAAAAGTCAAGTAAAATATTTTTGTGTTTTCCAGATTATTGCTCAGTTGTAACAATTGTGGACCAGACAAATGTAAAGCTAACCTGCCTGTTCTTTAGTGGAAATTATGAAGCCCTTCCAATGATTTATAAAAATGGAGATATCGTTCGCTTTCACAGGCTGAAGGTATAACTCATACTGTTTAGAACTTACATTTGTTTGAAGAGAACTCAATGTTGCTCACTGAAACTATTTAACACTAATTAATGTGATTGCTTTGTTAGAACGTGACTTCAGGCATTTCAAGAGATAAGAAGAAATGTAAATAAGATCAGACTTCAAATGATTTATATTAGGAAACCTCTTCATTTGAACAAACTACCTGACCTCCGTATACGGAAGTGTTAGCTGCTGCGATTCAGACTAGCTGCATTTCGTGCAAGAATTTTAGTAAAAAGGCAAAACTATTAGATAGTATGTGATTTTTTAATAATCAGCTTTTCAGTACTTAAATATTTTCAGTCTCTTAAGTTTTAAACATTCTAGTCCCTTGCTGTTTTGCTCTTGTTACATGAGTTTCCATGCAACTCCTTCACTATCTTTGTTGTCTTTTCTTCTAATGTTTCGGTTTGTCTGTGGTTCTTGTGATCACTGATGCTCATAAATGAGTGAGGTACTCCGGGGGTATTCTATCAGTGGTCTTAGATATGGTGGGAAATAACTCTCTTGCTCTATTAATGCCTTTCCCCTGAGGACAGAAGAATAGTGGAGAACATTTGGTTAAAGAGAACTGGAAAGATTATTATTATAACACTATATTATAGGCTTATACACATTTCCAAAAAAAAAAATAGCTGATTCTCACACATTGCTGTTTCCTATAGTACAGTTGACTTTTGAACAGCACAGTTTTAAACTTCACAGGTCCACTTACGCACAGATTCTTTTCAGTAGTAAACAAGATTCCATGGTTAGTTGAATCCATGGATGCTGAAATGAGGATAGAGGTCTGCTAAGCTAAGTCGCTTCAGTCATGTCTGACTCTGTGCGACCCCAGAGACGGCAGCCCACCAGGCTCCCCCACCCCTGGGATTCTCCAGGCAAGAACACTGGAGTGGGTTGCCATTTCTGTCTCCAATAGAGGGCTGACTGTAAGTTAAAAGAGGATTTTTGTTACATGGATGGTTGGTGCCCTTAACCTCACTGTTCATGGAAAACTATATTTACAATTCTTGTCTGTTGTTTAATTGAAGTGGAATATACATCTCTCTTTCCACAGTATTAGCATGCTCATGTATCTAGCACTGTAGAAACTTCCATTGTACCCTCACCTAGGGTTGCCATTCACACTCTCCCCACCCTTAGCAGTAAATAATCTCATAACTTCTCACATTTATTAGTTTCTCTATATTTGTTCTTTATATAAAAAGAATACACTATTAGTCTTTTTTTTTTTTTTTGGAACATTTGATTTCTGCTTCTTTGATTCAACTGTACTATTGCATATAGTTTTACTTTCTTCATTTTCACTGCTAAATGGTATACCATTGTTAGAACACACTAGAATTTATATATTTATTCCGTTAGTTCATGACTTAGTTCAAACAACTAACATGACTGTTAGTTGTTTAAGTAGTTTTCAGTTTGGGCTATTATGCTGCTATAGACAGTCTACTACATATATTTTACTGAATATGTATAATTTTATAACATATACACATTTACATATGTAGTTATAATGTATATTATATAATATGCATTTCAGTTGATTGCATATCAAGGATTGTAGTTCCTAAGTTCAAGGCTGTGCACATATTTGCTTTAGTTTATAGCTAAACTGGGCTTCCCTGGTAGCTCAGACGATAAAGTATCTGCCTACAGCGCGAGAGACCTAGGTTCGATCCCTGGGTCGGGAAGATACCCTGGAGAAGGAAATGGCAACCAACTCCAGTACTCTTGCCTAGAAAATCCCATGGACTGAGGAGCCTGGTAGGCTACAGTCCATGGGGTCGCAAAGAGTCGGACACCACTGAGCGACTTCACTTCACTTCACTTCGTAGCTAAACTATGTATTTAATTTTCCAGAGTGATTTTTACCACTTAAACTCTCTTAGTGATACAGAAGAATTCTAGTTGTTCCACATTTTCACCAGCAGTTGATATTTTCCATTTTTCTGAATTCAACCATTCTGTTGCATTTGTATTAGTATCTTATTGTGATTTTAACTTGAATTTCCCTGAAAAATTAAGAAACTGAGAACCTTAAAAAATGTGTGTGTCTTCTCAAGTATGAAGTGTCCATTTGAGTCTTTGGCTCATTTTTTATAGGATTTTAAAATCCATTTCTTAATGATTTGTGAAAGCTCTTTATATATTTAGGCTCTACAGATTTTTTTGTCAGGTATATGAATTGTGAATATTTTTTCACTCTATAGTGCCTATTTACCCTCTTAATGGTGTCTTTGGATTAACAAAAGTTCTTTATTTTAATATAATCTACTTTATTAACTTTTATTTTATGGTCAATACTTTTGTAATTTCTTGTTTAAGAACTCTTTGTCTACTCATTTTATGAAGATAGCTTCTAAGTTTTCCTCGAAGTCATTACAATTTTGTTGTTTCATATTTAGATCTGGAATTTCCTTTTCCTACAATGTCTTTGACAAATTTTGAAATTAAAGTTTTTCTGCCTCATGAAAACAGGAAATGGGCCCTTCTTTATCAATTCTGGAAGAGTTTATGCAAGATTACTAGGTTTTTCCTTACTTAACTGCTTGGAATAATGCACTGGTAAAGCTATCCGAGCTTGATGATTTCTTTGTTGATAGATTATATTAATGAATTAAGATTTCTTTAAGATGAATGAGTTTTTTTTTTATTCTTTCTATCAGTTTTGATGTATTTAATTTTTAGAAAAAATTACTTCATTCAAATTGTTGACTTTATTGGTATAAATTTGGTCATATGTTACTCATCTTTTAGCTGTTTGGTGGATTTGTAATGATAAATCCTTTTTTGCAGTCTTAATATTATAATTTGTATTTCATTTCTTTTTTTCCAAATCAACCATTTTTTAGGGTTATTATTTTTGTTAATCTCTTCAGAGAACTAGTTTTTAGCTTTGATTTTCTCTATTATATGTTTCTATTTCTCTTACCTTTGACTGTGTTTCCCTTCTACTTTCCTTGGATTTGAGATAATATTCTTTGTGGTAGCTTCTTGAGATAGAAGCCTAAATTTCTGATTTTTAACCATTATTCCTTTGTAAAATATTCACTTATTTCTATAAATTTTTATCTATGTACTGATTTAGTTATATCAAACAAGTTTTAACACATCACAGTTTAAGCATCCATCAGTTGACTACATTTTTCCAATTTTCCATAAATACATAAATATATTTATTAATATCAGACAGTATTACAGGAGACTTAAAAGGTATTTCATAAGTTCAAAAGGATTATTTTATGATGATGTAACAGTCATGTTACATGTGCACCTAATAACTGAGCCTCAAAATTCAGAAAGCCAATGTTTTTAAGGCTTATCTGAGTTCTCTCAGTCAGACTGATGAAACCTTAGTTTCAGCTCCGTTTTATCCACTTCAGACTCTTATATTTTGAGTATTCTAGTTTTCCCTACAATATTCATAAGTAACTATTTCTTATTATCCTTTTTCTTTTTATAAATTATATCTTTAAAAAAGCTAATGATTGTCTTGTTAGTAAAAGTGCACCGATAGTATTAGGGGAGCTACCACCTAGCTCTTTAAAAAATAAAAATAAATTTTGCATAGTATTTTACAGTTTACATGGTACTTAAGGATTTTGATATAGCCCAGTAGATTTTTATCATTTCATGCGCTAGTTATTTAAAAATAATGTCCTCTAATAACTGTATTGGCAAAATTTTATAGTCTCCTGTTCCCAGTTCCTGGGTTCTACATCAGTAACCTGTTTGTTCTGTTTTCTACATTGCCACTTTCTTAGATCCAAGTATATAAAAAGGAGACTCAAGGTATCACCAGCTCTGGCTTTGCATCTTTGACATTTGAGGGAACTTTGGGGGCTCCTATCATTCCTCGTACTGCAAGCAAGTGTTTTAACTTCACTGCTGAGGACCAGAAAATGGTAGAAGCTTTACGTATTTGGGCATCGACTCATATTTCACCTTCTTCAATATTAGTCAAATTGTGTGATGTCCAGCCAATGCAGTATTTTGACCTGACTTGCCAGCTCTTGGGCAAAGCTGAAGTGGATGGAGCATCATTTCTTCTAAAGGTGGGTGTTTTTAAGTACTTAAAATTGTAAGTTAGCATGACCTCGAAGCCTAAAAAGACCTTATATTTCAGCATTCTGATGGAATAAATAAGCAGCTATGTATTAATAACTTAAAATCTAACCTTTTTAATGATCCTGTATTCCCATGTGTCTTTATTCTTGAACTTTCCTTCTTCATCCTAAACTTTTAGAGAAAAATAGTATTATCAGTTCTATATTTTAAATATAGTATACTTTATGCTGTTTATATATTTCTTATTTTAGTACTGGTAAAAAGAGTTGTTTCCTCTTGCTATTTTTAAACTACATTTCGAAAAATGTGTAGTTTTGTTACTCCATGTGGATGTAGCCTTTCTTCTCACTTATCTGCTTTCTTTGTTTGTTGACATTGGGTTCTCTTCTGGGTTATTTCACTACCTGCTTCACGGGTAGATCATAGATGGTTTTGAAGTGTTTATTTTTCTTGTATTTTGTTTTGTTTTTAAATCCACAGGATTAAAAAGGTGGCCTAAGACCCATCTAATCTTTGTTTATACCTATTCCAGTTTATTTATGAATAGCTTCTGGAGAGGTCAGTTGTCTGATATTATCTTCACTGAACCCTGCCAAGGCAGGATGCTGTTAAACAAACACTACTTCAGCCCTGCTTCTGTGGTTCTTTCTTAGCTTCCTATTCTTTGCGGTGATGGAATGCAATGGGAAGTGGAATTCAGTGGCATTGGGCAGGTATTGGGTTGTAGCATTATTATCAGTTGTATCATGCCCATATTAAAAAAAAATAGCGAAGATAGAAATGATTGAATAAAATAAGAAGTTTCTGAAGTTGAAAATAGCACATATTTATATATATGTGAAATAATCTAAGAAAGTAAATGTGTGCTATAAAAAAGGGTGAATGAGTTAAATCTGACAAAACTGAAGCTAAAGCAACATAAAATCATCCAAACAAAATGAGAAGGTATTTTAAGTCAACTAATCATACTTTATGCCCCAAGTGACTTACTTAACAAATGAGCATTTGTTAATCATCAAACACTTCTAATGATAATGAATCTGCTGTGCACAGAAGTATTCTCCATCTTTTGACTGCTGTGTTGTTAGTACGCAATTCTGAGGTAAAACCTACCACCTTTTAGCTGACATAGCTGAATCTGCATTTTCTCTCTAAAGCAAGAAATCATGCATGCATCCCATTTTTATCGATAGCCTTTTCAGATAAGTAGAAACAACTTTCATGTAGAGATTATTTTAAAATATAGCATTCAGCTATGAATATAAGAAATTATTTTAGTAAGATTTCCTTGAGGACAATTTGAAAGAAATCTCAGAAGTCTCTCTATACGTCTCAACAACTCTTTTCATAAATCTATTTTATACTAATAATTTAGAATGTGAGAAAATGCCTTTAAGGGAATATTTCTCCATATATTTCTTACAGTGACAAAAATCAGAAAAAAACTTGGGTTCTAGCAATAGAGAATTTTGTGAATTATTTATGTATTATGGAATACTGTAATGACTAAAATGACATTGCAGACATAAACTTACTAAGATAGAAATTCACAATATTCTCTTTAGTGATTAATGCACCTTCATTTATATACTTAAAAATGTTTCCTATACATAGCAAAAATATATTGAGATGAATATATAGCAATATTTTACTCATTTCATGTACAGGAAGTCAGATTTTAATACTTTTTTTTCTGAAGTTGATTTTCCTATCCCAAACTAGAACTATATATTTTTTAAATTTTATTTTGAAAACAAAAGAAGCCAGATCTTACTCCAAATGAGTTCTGGTCACCATAGAATATAGCATAATTATTTCTCCTCTTAACTGAGATATGATACTAATATCAGTCTCCTTATTAGTAACTATAAATATTATAAACTATTATAAATATTATAAAATAGTAAACTATTCACTTTATTCTAGTAGACATGATTCCCTTATATAGTGCTGTTTGTTAAAAGAAATTAATTTTAATTATAGGTTATTAAGACTATAATGTTAATAAGAATAGGTTAAAGGCTATGTCTGGAGGTATACTCAAAGACAAAATTTAGAGCCTTAAATGTCTTCATAAACAAAGAAAGAAAAAAGGCATAGCATATTAGAATAATCTTTCATGTCAAGAAATTGAAAAAGTAACAAACATAACTGTAGAAAGTACAAGGTAGTATTTTAATAAGGTATTTAATTTTGGAGTAGGTAATTTTAGCATTGCCCAGAAATTTAAAATATTTTTTTAAACAGTACATAGTAAAAAAGTTTCTCTCCTTGCCATCCTCTCTTGTTCCCATGTTGCTATTAATATAATAATAAAAATAACATTAGCATTTCAAATTGACAAAGAAAGATTGTTAAATGGTGATTGTTATCTATTTGGAAAAAAGATCTGTATATAATATGCAAATTCCTAACACATTGAGTTTTGATGCAAGATTGCAAAAGTTCCAGAATTTCAAAGCAAAGTCTGATTTACACTCTACTCTCAGTCCCTCCTTCAAAAGACTCATGAATTGGTCTGCTCAAAAACATGTACACACAATGAAAGAACAAATTCCAAGTGAAGATAAGTGTCTGGGACATAATGTTACTACTTCCAACGTTATTGTCTTGGTTCTTTTAGTAACAGAGCTAGTGACACAAACTCAAGATACTTTAACACCTAGCACTGGTACCAGCATTATTCAGTACTTCCTCTGTAAGCTGACCTTAGCAGACACTTGTATGGAAATGTGGTCTTTTCCAAACAACCCCATCAGAAAATAGGCAGAAAACCTAAAATGATATTTCTCCAAAGAAGACATGAAAATGGCCAAAATGCACATGAAAAGATGCTCAATATCACTTTATTAGAGAAACACAAATCAGAACTACAATGAGTTATCAAAACTGGTCAAAATGGCCATTGTTAAAAAGTCTACAAATAACAAATGCTGGAGAGCATAGGGAGAAAGGGAAGCTTCCGACACTGTTGGTGGGAATGTAAATTGGTGCAGCCACTGTGGAGAACAGTGTGAAAGTTCCTTAAAAAACTAAAAATAGAGTTACCATATGATCTACCAGTCCTGTTCCTGGGCATGTATATAGAAAAGGCAAAAACTAATTTGAAAAGATATGTCCAGTTTTCATAGCACTATTTACAATACCCAAGACATGGAAGCAGCCTAAATATCTATGAACAGATGAATGAATAAAGAAGATATACCATTTTTATGCACGCACGCACACACACACACACAATAGAATATTATTTACCCAAAAAAAGAATGAAATAGTGCCATTTGCAGCAACATGGGTGGACCTAGACATTATGGTACTAAGTAAAGAGAAGGACAGACGTCATATGATATCACTTATTATTGGAATCTTAAAAAATAAAACAAATGAACTTATTTACAAAACAGAAATAGACTTAAAAACATAGAAAACAAATTTACAGTTACCAAAAGGGAAAGGACAAGGGGAGGAATAAATTAGGCATTTGGAATTAATAGATACACACTAATGCTAATGCTATGCTAATGCTAAGTCGCTTCAGTCGTGTCCAACTCTGTGTGACCCCATAGACGGCAGCCCACCAGGCTCCTCTGTCCCTGGGATTCTCCAGGCAAGAATACTGGAGTGGGTTGCCATTTCCTTCTCCAATGCATGAAAGAGAAAAATGAAAGTGAAGTCGCTCAGTCGTGCCCGACTCTTAGTGACCCCATGGACTGCGGCCTACCAGGCTCCTCTGTCCATGGATTTTCCAGGCAAAAGTACTGGAGTGGGGTGCCATTGCCTTCTCCGAGATACACACTACTATATATAAAATAAACAATAAGGACCTGTGTATAGCACAGAGAACTGTATTCAATATCTTGTAATAACCTATAATGGAAAAGAATACGAAAAAGTTAATGTGTATGTATGTGTGTGCTCACACATGTGTAACTGATTGCACACATGTGTAACCGATCACACGCATGTGTGACTGAATCACTGTTGTACACCTGAAACTAATACATTGTAAATCAGCTCTACATCAACTGAAAAAAAAAAATAACAGTTAAAAAAAGAAATGTGTTTTCTACTTAAGTAGCTTGTTTTCTGTAGTACAACCCAACTTCGGACATGCAGGGCCATTCCCACCTCTCATTAAAAGTCTTTTGCGATGCCTTTTTAGCATAATAAAGCATCAGTCATCTCTACCAACTTAGCACAGCACAAGCTAGTTCAAGTCTTAAGGATGGGATAGTTCATGCTTGTCCTGTGCTCCTTTCCTATCTCTATCTCAAGGTAACTTAAACAGCAATCCAACATACCTTTCCCTTTTCAAGGACCCATGATTGTCATTCACTTGTGTTCATTACATCTAATATAAGATTGCTTGAAAAACTGCCCAGCAGTAAAGTAAGAAATGAAAAGCAGAGTAGAAAAAGGTAAAAAGGAAAAGACATATATATTATAAATACACAAAAGAAAAAATAATAAAATTCAGCAATGTGTTAATCATTTTTCTAAGCTCACAGTTTGAATTTTTTTACTTATATTTTATTCATTGCCTATACATATGTAGTCCTTGTACAATCAGGAAAAAATATAGATCCTATTTAAACCTTAGCAGATATTTGGGGGAATATATTTAATTACTTTTAAACTATATTACCAGCAAATAAACCTCTTTTAGCCTCCACAGTTTTATAAAAAGATCATTAAAGTTTTGTTCTGCCTCTTGTGCAGGTATGGGATGGCACCAGGACCCCATTCCCATCTTGGAGAGTCTTAATGCAGGACCTTGCTCTTGAAGGTGATTTAAGTCGCATCCATCAGCTGCAGAATCTGACAGCAGACATTTTAGTCTATGATAACCATGTTCAAGTGGCTAAATCTCTAAAGGTGATGTTACATTGCAAACTTGTTTGTCTTTTGTGTTTTTATTAATTTTAGGGTAAATCACATGGTAGGTAGTATTTGAGGTCTAGAAATTAATTCCAAATTTATTTTTTCTTTAATTTCTAATTTGTAAAATGCATGTTTAAAATAAATTATTAGATGATACATTAAAATTATAATGGCTTGAACAACTTTTTAAAATTTAAGAGCATTTCTGAATATCTTCAAGCTGTGCCCAAATTTGCTATGAAAATAAGAAAGAAAAATTTTATCCTGTAATAAAATTTGCTGAAACTGATGGAGGATGTATGAAATATTTGTAAACTTAAAAAATGCTAAGCTTTTTTAATCGGTTTGATAAAATCCAGTCTTTAACTTTGTACTCATTGATCTAAGAAATTGTTAATCTACCTCTAAAATATATTATAAATTGTGTGTATCATGCATTTTATTAGAATTTGCTCAGTTTTTGAGATAAAATTTTCTAGGTAAAAGCATCCTGCTTAATTATGGCACTTCTTGTTTATTAATAACATTTTAAGAAATATTTTTCTTCATTTTACTATATTTTATGTTTGCAAGTATCCTTTCTTGCCAAGAAGAGTATCATTAATAATAGCAATCATAATAGTAACATTTATGAAGCACTTCATATGTATTTAGCACTGTCTCATGCAGTAGGTACTATCATTTCTGTTTACAAATGAGAAAACTGAGGCACTCAGAGGTTAAGCCCAAGATTTCACAGCCACTTGGGTGAAGCATGTATCTGAATGTACAGTGTCTGCTTCCAGAGCTAATCCTCTTAAGCAGTATAAAGAAATGATTTTCTTTATTGCAAATAAAGCTTCCATCCTACCTTGAAGAAGTTATACAGCCAACTTAATAGGAAGAAAATAGTGAAAGTGAATTGCAATTTTTTTAGATATGAATTTTAGTGCCTAATTTCTTTTTTGCAAATAAATGTTCTTGAAGAGGAAGTATTTCCACTTTCATACTATGTTACAAATAAGCCCACCCAACTCAATAAATTAGGTTCAAATCCAGATCAAGGAAGGTGATAAGTGCACTTTTTTTCCTTTGTGAGTGTGTTCATACTTCGTCAGAAAATTGACCGTTGAAGGTATCTTTTGATGCTTTTCCCTGATTTTATCTGCATTGATTAGTTTCAAAAATAAATGTAATGATAAAGCCAGTTCTAAAATCTTTTTAAGATACAGGTAGAGTTCTTTTACAAATGAAAAAATTTACATTTTAGATTGGACTTTTACCGTTTAATTCCCTTCCCTGTCTCTGTGCTGCTTCTGTAGGTCGTTCTGTTCCTCTCTCTTGTCCGAGTCCTGAACAGTACCTACCACAATGCTTTCCATATTGTAAGAGTGAAGTAAATACTATCTTCTGATGAATGAATCAATCAGTAAGCCTCCTGAAATTTAAAAAAATATTTTTCATCTCCCTTTTCGCTGCTTTATCTCACCCACTAGAGGGTGCTCTGAGCACACATAATTAAGAAAATGTAGGCAATTAATTTTTCTCTAAAGATATCATGACATATTTATCTGTAATGTTATAGAAAAATGGAAATAATTTTATCTGTATAAAAATAATATAACTGTAGGCTTTTATTTCGTACAGTGACAGCATATTTTATTTGTTCTGAGGTAAACTCCAACCATTTCATACTAAATTAAGAAATCCCGAGTCGAATGATACTGATAGCCAATGAATTCTTATCAGCACTTGAAGAAAACTGGTTAAAGTTGCATATCTATAATGAAATGCATGGAATGCATGTATTTTTGTTGAGTAGGAACAGGAAAAATGTGGTTTTTATTTTATTTAATAAAGAACAATTAAGGCAGTTATAAAGTATGATATAATTGAATTCTCTGTACATTTTACAGCTTAAGTTTTTTAGCTGTAATGTTTTTAACATTTTTCTGAAAATTTGCTTTTTAAGTAAGATTTCACATTCCCTAAACATTTAATACACACACACATAATGACATTTGAAACATTTTGTCTATAAACAAAAGCAGGGTATTTTCAATCCCCAGGCTTATTCTGACACAATTTAAAAATAATTATAAAATATACCTAGTTAGTATGTTTGACATTCAGTGACCCAAGAACTCTAGTTTGATTATTTTCAGACATATACAGGTTATTAAAAATGTTAAACCTAAAGGGAAAGTTTTGAAAGTTTATAGGGAATATTTAAATTATTTAAAAAGGAATAATAATTTCTTAATAGCTAGTTTGTTTGCTTTTTTTGTTTATGTATTAAAATGGACTTTTATAACAACATTTAGACATATGTTTTATAATTTTGGGATTATGATTCCCTCACCTGTATTTTTGGAATCTTACCACATTAACAACAAGACTATTTATTATGTATTTGTGTATTTTAACAGCACATCGGGCATATTTTATAGTATATTTAGCAAGCTTAAAAAAATACAATGCTGCCTCCAGAAGGAATTTCTGGAAATAGCAACTTGTCGTTTTTATAGCCTATGTATATATAAATTCTCTCTTGATCTTTAAAATATTATTTTGTTTAATTATGAAATGCAGTAGTAGAGACAAATGAACATCCATGTGTCTGTCACCCAAACTTAATATTTATAAATGTTTTGCACACTTATTTTAGGTATTTTTAACTTTAAGAAATGAAACTCTGTGTGTGGAACCTCCTTTGTACTTCTGCCTATCCTAATTTTTTGCTTCCCAATATCCTTTTTTATTTATCCTAACATTTAGGTATGTACAACCATTTTTAGTATGCTTTTATTTTATGAATTTTTTCTGAAAAATGCATATAGTTATTTATCATTCTATAAATTGCTTTTCTCCTTTGGCATTATATTTCTAAGATTTATCCATGATCATACATGTGTCTCCATTAATACCAGCCTGTCTTAATTTTTATACCTTTATTTTTAAATGAAACTTCATAGGTTAAGCCCTCACTCCCAGTTCAATCTTCAAAACTAACTTAACTGTTCACTTTCAGATCAATTTTTACAGTTGCAGGAAAGGCACTGGGGATTTTGACAGAAATTGCATTAATTTTAGAGAGTAATTAATTAGGAAATTATCATTATATTTTGAAACTTTTCACTTCTGGATATGGTATCTTTCACCTGGGTCTGGCCTTAAGTGCTTTGTAGATTACATACAAATACTGTTCTAATATATTGAGTATATTAAAAAGAATTATAGAATAATAAATGTTCAAAAAGAATGAGATAGAAGTGCATAAATAGAAATAAATTTTATATTTTCTTTTTACTTTACTTTGGAGACCATGAGGAAAATCAATTTGTTATCCTTTTTTTCTTTTTCCTTTTGTGTTTTTCTTCTTGAGTTTATTTTCCCTGCTCCCCTGCTGTTCTGTCAGTGTTAGAAGTCAGGGAAGAAAAGAATAAATGCTTTACCTCTTTATAAAATGTGTGATTATTTGGGAAAAGTATCCTTGAGAATGAAGAAGTAGCTCAAGGAGTATGGATTTCCCCCTCCTTTTCTTTCCCCCACCGTTTCTCTCCTATCAAATCCAGAGTGATGACAAGAAATACAATGAACTGAGACAATAATAAGCAGAGGTGGGAAATTGATTTATAATAAATGTGATTTAGGTTATACAGCTTCTTCCTTCAGTAGAAGTCAGTTTCTTTAATAATATTCTGTATGTGTCTCTTTTTAAGTCTTCTTAAGAGAATATCAAATACTGTATATTAAAGGTATTTTTAGGACTCAGTTCAGTCGCTCAGTCATGTCTGACTCTTTGTGATCTTGTGAACTGCAGCATGCCAGGCTTCCTTGTCCATAAGCAACTCCTGGAGCTGGATCAAACTCATTTCCATAGAATCGGTGATGCCATCAAACCGTCTCATCCTCTGTCATCCCCTTTTCCTCCTGCCTTCAATCTTTCCCAGCATGAGAGTCTTTTCAAATAAGTCAGTTCTTGGCATCAGGTGGCCAAAGTACTGTAGCTTCAGCTAGAGCATCAGTCCTTCCAGTGAATATTCAGGACTGATTTCCTTTAGGATGGACTGGTTTGATCTCGTAACAGTCCAAGGGACTCTCAAGAGACTTCTCCACATCACAGTTCAAAAGCATCCATTCTTCAGCATTCAGCTTTCTTACATGACTACTGGAAAAACCATAGTTTTGACTAGATGGACCTTTATTGGCAAACTAATGTCTCTGCTTTTTAATATGCTGTCTAGGTTGGTCATAGCTTTTCTTGCAAGGAACAAGCGTCTTTTAATTTCATGGCTGCAGTCACCATCTGCAGTGATTTTGGAACCCCAAATAATAAAGTCTGTCACTATTTCCATTGTTTCCTCATCTATTTGCCCATGAAGTAGTGGCACAGGGTGCCGTGATCTTAGTTTTCTGAATGTTGAGTTTTAAGTCAACTTTTTCACCATCCTCTTTCACTTTCATCAAGAGGCTCTTAACTTCTTCGCTTTCTGCCATAAGGGTATCATCTGCATATCTGAGGTTATTGATATTTCTCCTGGTAATCTTCATTTCAGTTTATGCTTCATCCAGTCCAGCATTTCGCATGTAGTACTCTACATATAAGTTAAATAAGCAGGGTGACAAGATATAGCCTTGACAGATTCCTTTCCCTATTTGGAACCAGTCTGTTGTTCCATGTCCAGTTCTAACTGTTGCTTCTTGACCTGCATACAGATTTCTCAAGAGTCAGGTCAGGTGGTCTGGTATTCCCATCTATTTTAGAATTTTCCACAGTTTATTGTGATCCACACAGTCAAAGGCTTTGGCATAATCAATAAAGCAGAAGTAGATGTTTTTCTAGAACTCTCTTGCTTTTTCCATGATCCAGCGGTTGTTGTCAATTTGATCTCTGGTTCCTCTGCCTTTTCTAAATCCAGCTTGAACATCTGGAAGTTCACAGTTTATGTACTGTTGAAGCATGGCTTGGAGAATTTTTAGCGTTACTTTGCTAGCATGTGAGATGAGTGCAGTTGTGCAGTAGTTTGAGCATTCTTTGGCATTGCCTTCCTTTGGGATTAGAATGAAAACTACCATTTTCAGTCTTGTGGCCACTGCTGAGTTTTCCAAATTTGCTGGCATATTGAGTGCAGCACTTTCATAGCATCATCTTTCAGGATTTGAAATAGTTCAACTGGAATTCCATCACTTCCATTAGCTTTGTTTGTAGTCATGCTTCCTAAGGCCCACTTGACTTCACATTCCAGGTTGTCTGGCTCTAGTCCAGTGATCACACCATCATGGTTATCTGTGTCATGAAGATCCTTTTTGTACAGTTCTTCTGTGTATTCTTGCCACCTCTTCTTAATATCTTCTGCTTCTGTTAGGTCCATACCATTTCTGTCCTTTATTGAGTCCATCTTTGCATGAAATGTTCCCTTGGTATCTCTAGTTTTCTTGAAGAGATCTCTAGTCTTTCCCATTCTATTATTTCCCTCTATTTCTTTGCATTGATCACTGAGGAGGGCATTCTTATCTCTCCTTGCTATTCTTTGTAACTCTGCATTCAGATGGGTGTATCTTTCCTTTTCTCCTTTGCCGTTAGCTTCTCTTCTTTTCTCAGCTATTTGTAAAGCTTCCTCAGACAACCATTTTGCCTTTTTGCATTTCTTTTTATTGGGGATGGTCTTGATCACTGCCTCTTATACAGTGTCACGAACCTCCATCCATAGTTCTTCAAGCAGTCTATCAGATCTAATCCTGGGAATCTGTTTCTCACTGCCACTGTATAATCATAAGGGATTTGATTTAGGTTATACCTGAATGGTCTAGTGGTTTTCCCTACTTTGTTCAATTTAAGTCTGAATTTGCCAATAAGAAGTTCATAATCTGAGCCACAGTCAGCTCCCGGTCTTGTTTTTGCTGACTGTATAGAGGTTCTCCATCTTTGGCTGCAAAGGATGTATCTTGATTTTGGTGTTGACCATCTGGTGATATCAGTGTGTAGAGTCTTCTCTTGTGTTGTTGGAAGAGGGTGTTTGCTAAGACCAGTGTGTTCTCTTGGCAAAATTCTGTTAGCCTTTGTCCTGCTTCGTTTTGTACTCCAAGGCCAAATTTCCCTGTTATTCCAGTTATCTCTTGACTTCCTACTTATGCATTTCAGTCCCCTATAATGAAAAGGACATCTTTTTGGGGTGTTAGTTCTAGAAGGTCTTGTAGGTCTTAATAGAACCATTCAACTTCAGCTTCTTCAGCATTACTAGTTGGGGCATAGACTTGGATTACTGTGATATTGAATGGTTTGCCTTAAAAACAAACAGAGGTCATTCTGTTGTTTTTGAGATTGCATCAAAGTATTACATTTCAGAGTCTTTTGTTGACTCTAATGGCTATTCCATTTCTTCTAAGGCATTCTTGCCCACAGTAGTAGATACAATGGTCATCTGAGTTAAATTTTTAAGACTAAGTTTGGCACAACATCTAAAATTTACAATAGGACATTTAGTTCAAAAATATATTTGGTTTAATTCTACATTTGAACTCACAGAGTCTGTTTCACATTATGGTGTCCTGACAGAAATTGTTTTTACAAATGTTTTCTTTCCATCAAACTTGTGGAATGTGTGCTGCATTCAGAGTTGTTCAGTTGTATCAGACTCTTTGAGACCCCATGAACTGTAGCCCACCAGGCTTCTCTTTCCATGGGATTTCTCAGGCAAGAATACTGGAGTGGGTTCCCATTTCCTACTCCAGGAGATCTTCCCAACCCAGGGATTGAACCCCTGGCTCTTGCATCTCTTGAACTGGCAGGTGAATTCTTGTGGAATAGAGGAAGTTTATTATTTTGATATAATAACACATTTAAAACTATTCTAGTAGTCTCATAATGAGAGTGTTTTAGTGGTCATATTTAATTAAATGTTACCTGAAATTGGGCTTCCCAGTGGGCTTAATGGTAAAGAATCCACCTGGCAATGCAGGAGACATGAATTTGATCCCTGGTTAAGAAGATTCTCTGGAGTAGGAAATGGCAGCCCGCTCCATAATTCTTGCCTGAGAAATCCCATGGACAGATTAGCATGGTGGACTGCAGCCCGTGGAGTAGCAAAGAGTCAAACACAACTGAGTGGGCCAGCTATCAGTGATGTATCTTAAATTAGCTAAAGCAGGTTATTTTCAACAACCTAATCTAATAGGGGGCTTGAATTTGATTTAGGTAATAGGTTTCTCAGCTACTATATTTTACTAAAGCTAAGACTCAATCGTATTTCATGTCTTAATATCCCCAAAATGAAAATGTGCCTTTAGATTTGAAAAAAATGCATAATACGTATCTATACATGCATATGTATGTATACATACACACATTTTGGTTTCTATATGGTGTCCTTGGGGCTGATATTGAGTATACATCAGTGTAGCATACCAGTTCCCTTTCTGATGGGTCAACACCCCTGGTTATTGGTCTGTACCCCATATTAGTTGTTAAATATTGAATCAGAGATTTTTTTTTTTCATTTTCTCCATTTTCTAAATAACAAACCATCTGCTTTTAGGTTGGAAGCTTCCTTAGAATTTATAGCCTCCATACCAAACTTCAGTCAGTCAGTTCAGAGAACCTGGCAACGTCTTTAGCCCTAGAGTTTCATCTTCATGGAGGCACAAGTTATGGTCGGGGAATCAGAGTCTTGCCTGAAAATAACTCCGATGTGGATCAGCTGAAAAAGTAAGCCTATTATATACCTATCCAGAAATTGTAAATAAGGTATTAATTAAGCTGATTTCTAAGAAAATGTAGTTCTGAGGTGAGGAGAGGGAATCTAATGCTGCTATTGCTAAGTCGCTTCAGTCGTGTCCGACTCTGTGCGACCCCAGAGATAGCAGCCCACCAGGCTCCCCCGTCCCTGGGATTCTCCAGGCAAGAACACTGGAGTGGGTTGCCATTTCCTTCTCCAATGCGTGAAAGTGAAAAGTGAAAGTGAAGTCGCTCAGTCGTGTCCAACTCCTAGTGACCGCATGGACTGCAGCCCACCAGGCTCCTCCATCCATGGGATTTTCCAGGCAAGAGTACTGAAGTGGGGTGCTGTTGCCTTCTCTGGGGAATCTAATGAGTCCCTTGTAATTGATTCTTAGAGCCTTTTGTGCCATTATCCATTTTTTAAAAATAGCTGAACCAAATGAAACAAATCAAGTGATCGTGAGTTCAAATAGCTAAACAGTAGCAGAGCTGAGTTTATAGTCCTTAGTTTTCTAACATTTACTTATATTCTTTCCTACCTTTACTCTTTGCACTTTATGTTCTACCATTTTTCACCTTCTCTAAGTATGGAAACAAACAGTGGAAACTGGAGCTTAGCTAAAGTTTGGAAAACTTGATATATATATACCTAGAATGCCAAATGTACTTGGTCCTCCATGGAAAAAATACTGCCTTTCTAAAGTATGTATACCTAAGAAAATAGGTAGCAGAATTATTTCATGGTGTCATATTTTTAAAACTTTCAGGTGTGCCCAGAAAGTGAGTAGTACCTTAAATCCTGCTACACTTGTACTTCCCTTTTCCATGAAGTATTCCTGTTAGTCATTGTGTGTAGAAACTCTTTGACCTATACTCTGGGGAAATAAAAAGTCTTCTGCATATTTTCAAAGAGATATACAAAATATCCTGTTCAGTAAATTGAAATGACATAACTATTTTCTGTTTTAACATATTTAAATCAAGATGACTTTAACATCAATGAAATTAGCTATTTTAATAACCTTATATCAGTTTTCCTACTTTATTTCTTAGATTGCAGAATATAGCCATATAGTATTTCATTGCTTGAGTCTAGAGTGAGATTGTTCTTAGAATGACATGTATTATATACCCAGCTTATTTGTAATATTTCATGATCCCACTATTTCACTTTTATCTTTCTAGACTTGGGTTTTTTAAATTTTAGAGTCTCTTGGAACCTCCTGATAATCTGATGAAAGCTATAGACCTACTGAAGAATGCGTACACACACAAAAACGCACACAGAATTTTCATGTAATTTCACTAAGCTCTTGGTTTCTATGGGTAAACTGACCATTATTTGACTGTGCTTTATGCAATTAAAAGTTGTATTCTTTCAATTATAGGATTTTAGAATCTGCACATTTGCCCCCCAACCAGAGTTTTGGTGGTGTATGTCAATCAGAGCAAGAGGACAGCTTTTCAAACATTTCAAGTAAGGACAGTTTTTTAATAAATTACCTAACTATAGTTGACTTATAATATTGTGTTAGTTTCAGGTGTACAGCTTTAGATTATTTTCCATTATAGGTTATTAACAAGATATTGAATATAGTTCCATGTGCTATACAGTAAATTCTGGTTATTTACCAGTTTTTATATATAGTGGTGTATATCCGTTAATTCCATACCCCTAATAACTAAGGGTGATTTTTGATGCTGCCAGTTTAGTTTCTGTTAAGTAAAATTACTACATCAACATAAATTCTCTTTTTTAATATCTCCCTATCTCCTTTTTTTTTGTTAAATTGATATTCATTATAAAGAAACATGCTAAACCTTTTTGTATCCTAATACAAAAAAACAGTACTCCTCCCCTAATTATGTAGTTACATTTTCAAATTGGAATGGTAAGGATTACTTGATTTGGGTTGTATTAGTATTTATGTGTGTGTATATATACCTACTGGGCTTCGCAGGTGACTCAGTGGTATAGAATCCACCTGCCAATACAGGAAATGCAGGAGACATGGGTTTAATTCTCGGGTCAGAAAGATCCCCTGGAGAAGGAAATGGCAACCCACTCCAGTATTCTTGCCTGAAAATATCCCATGGACAAAGGAGCCTAGTGGGATTGGAATGAAAACTGACCTTTTCCAGTCCTGTGGCCACTGCTCAGTTTTCCAGATATGCTGGCATATTGAGTGTAGCATTTTAACAGCATCATCTTTTAGGATTTGAAATAGCTCAGCTGGAATTCCATCACATCCGCTAGGTTTTTATGTAGTGGTGCTTCCTAAACAAATTCTAAAAGAGATGGGAATTCGAGACCCCCTGATCTGCCTCCTGAGAAATCTGTATGCATGTCAGGAAGCAACAGTTAGAAGTGGACATAGAACAACAGAATGGTTCCAAATTGAGAAAGGAGTACGTCAAGGCTGTATATTGTCACCCTGCTTATTTAACTTATATGCAGAGTACATCATGCTAAATGCCAGGCTGACTGAAGCACAAGCTGAAACCAAGATTACTGGGAGAAATATCAATAACCTCAGATATGCAGATGACACCACTCTTATGGCAGAAAGTGAAGAAAATCTTAAGAGCCTCTTGATGAAAGTGAAAGAGGAAAGTGAAAAAGCTGTCTTAAAACTCAACATTCAGTAAATGAAGATCATGGTATCCAGTCCCATCACTTCATGTCAAATAGATGAGGAAACTGGAGAAACAATGACAGACTTTATTTTCTTGGGCTCCAAAATCACTGCAGATGGTGACTGCAGTCATGAAATTAAAAGATTCTTGCTCCTTGGAAGAAAAGCGATGACCAACCTCAGTGCAGTGCAGTTCAGTCACTCTGTCGTGTCCAACTCTTTGTGACCCCATGGATTTCAGCACGCCAGGCTTCCCTGTCCATCGCCAACTCCCAGAGTTTGCTTAAACTCATGTCCATAGAGTCGGTGATGCCATCCAACCATCTCATCCTCTGTCGTCCCCTTCTCCTCCTGCCTTCAATCTTTCCCAGCATCAGGCTCTTTTCAAATGAGTCAGTTCTTCGCATCAGGTGACCAAAGTATTGGAGTTTCAGCTTCAGCATCAGTCCCATCAATGAATATTCAGGACTCATTTCCTTTAGGATGGACTGGTTTGATCTCCTTGCAGTCCAAGGGACTCTCAAGAGTCTTCTCCAACACCACAGTTCAAAAGCATCAGTTCTTCTGTGCTCAGCTTTCTTTATAGTCCAACTCTCACATCCATACGTAACTACTGGAAAAACCATAGCTTTGACTAGATGAACATTTGTTAGCAAAGTAATGTCTCTGCTTTTTAATATGCTGTCTATGTTGGTCATAACTTTCCTTCCAAGGAGCAAGCGTCTTTTAATTTCATGGCTGCAGTCACCATCTGCAGTGATTTTGGAGCCCAAGAAAATAAAGTCTGTCACTGTTTCCACTGTTTCTCCATCTATTTGCCATGAAGTGATGGGACCAGATGCCATGGAGAGAAGACCAACCTAGACAGCATATTAAAAAGCAGAGAGATGATTTTGCCAACAGTGGTTCGTCTGGTCAAGGCTATGGTTTCACCAGTAGTCATGTATAGATGTGAGAGTTGGACCATAAAGAACTCTGAGCACTAAAGAATTGATGCTTTTGAACTGTGGTGTTAGAGAAATTCCTGAGAGTCCCTTGGACAACAAGAGATGAAACCAATAAATCCTAAAGGAAATCAGTCCCGAATACTCATTGGAGGATTGATGCTGAAGCTGAAGCTCCAATACTTTGGCCACCTGATGCAAAGAACTGACTCACTGAAAAAGACCCTGATGCTGAGAAAGATTGAAGGCAGAAGAAGGGGATGACAGAGGATGAGGTGGTTGGATGGCATCACTGACTTAATGAACATGAGTTTGAGCAAGCTCCAGGAGTTGATGATGGACAGGGAAGCCTAGTGTGCTGCAGTCCATGGGGTCACAAATAGTTTGACATGACTGAGCTACTGAACTGAGCTGAGGAGCCTGGCGGGCTATAGCCCATGATGTGGCAAAGAGTCCCACACAACTTTAGCTAATAAACAACAATAACAACAAAAATATATATACTTATTAAAAATCTGTATTCATTTCCCAGTCAACAATTTGCTTGTTATTTTCTAGCTGCTTTACTTCCAATAGCCCAAGTATTTTTTCATCATACATATCTTAAGAGTTCCCAGTTATATTGAGCTATTTAAGTACCTAATTATAAAATATTAGCAGATAATTGATGGTATATTTATATTATTATCTACCTGAATAGATGGCTATTCGAATATAAATTTTAAAAATTTACTCAATCTGTAATAATTTTTCCTTTACCATTTTGTCTCGGTATTTGCTTGTACATTTTGAGCTTTAAAGTCTATGTCATGTTTCTATCCCCTATGTTTTTTTTTTCCTACAACCTAACTTCTTCCCTGTGATTTAATGAATATTTATGCTCTATCTATATCAGTAATAATAAGCATTAAAATTAACATCTGTGACTTGAGAGGCACTAAATAAATGCTAACAGTCATTATTTAATCCTAACCGCACTCCTGTGAGGTTGCTATTATTCTTCCCTTTTGCAGAAAGGAAACTGAGGCTTTGAGTAATGGGGATCATATAATTTGCCCAACCTCTCTTACTATTAACTGATGGCAAAGTCAGTGCCATTCAAATGCTGGTGATTTGGTTATTTTGTCCATGTTTATTTCTTCATTTTATGTGCTTTAAAATTCTTAATATTTCCTAGCACCTTGATGACAGCATTTTAGCCTAATCTGTGACAACTTGAACCACCCATTATGAGGCCAATTTACTTCAGGTGCCAGTCATTTAGAGCCAGTATGATTTATAATTATACTTTTTGAAATCTCTTTTCTCCTAAAATGTTTTTCCAGTTATTTTCAAGTAACAGAAGTAGTATATACAACAGTATCAAGCTACGTAGCTTTTCCATGCCTTTATGCCCACTTGCTGAGGTAAAGGTAACAGTTGACTATGATTTCTTCAAACCATTCATGTTTATAAAAATATATATATAATTCTATATGAACATATATATCTTTTCCTCTGTTTAAAATTTTCACAAAAGTGAGACCTTAGTATAGTGGTTGCTTTCTTTAATGATAGATCATAGACCTCTTTCTGGGCTAATTCATATAACTCAAACTCATTCTTTTATTTTTTATTTTTTTTTTAAACTTTACATAATTGTATTAGTTTTGCCAAATATCAAAATGAACCCATCACAGGTATACATAGCTGCATTATGTTTTACGTCCATCTAATATAATGAATGCAGCCATTTTCTGTTTGATAGACAGGTGGTTTTCAGTTTCTTACTCTTACAAATAATGCTTTAATAAACATCCTTGAACAGTTGTACATTCAAGCTTATTTTTTCTCTAAAATAAACTCGTAAAGGTGGGGTTGAAGAATCAAAGAGTAAACACGTGTTATTTTCGTAGATGACACCAGATTATATGCCAAAATGTCATAGGATTCAAATGCAAATAGCATATCCCTTTCTTATACTGTCAGTGGTATTGCTTTAACAATATGTGTACTTTTTTCAGTTTGGCAGGTTTTAGGTATATTTAGTTTCCCTGAGTACTTGGAAACTTAAAAAATCTTATATTTATTGAACCTTTTTACTTCTTTGAATTGTCTGCTCTTACTCTTTACCTGATTTTCTGTTGGGCTTTTTTTCTTTTTTCTTGTCAGTTTGTGGGAGACTGTTTTAATACAGTTTTGCACATCTTTTCTCTTATTTTCTTATTATCTGTTTACTAATCAGGCTTTTGCATTGTTTCACTTCATGCAGAATGGCAGATATTAAGTAATCAGATTCTTTGAAATTATAGTTTGCCAGTTTAAGGTGTCCATGCAGGTTCTCTTACCATGGGTCTTTGTGCCATTTATTAGTGATGTTAAAGGACAAGTAATCCATATGTTTGTATATGATGTTTCATATAATAAATTATAAAAATGTAACATACTATTATATGTAATAGAATGTGGTAAGCTCATGTAAGTGCAAAATGTGAATACTTTTTTTTTAAGTCTTGAATTCTTCATTTTAGAAAGCATTACTAAAATGTATTGCTGTGATCACTATTTTTGCTCTTTGGTTTAAGTAAAATTATATTTTATGGCATTCATCAAGTCATCCTATTAAATTTAGTTAATTTATTATTTTATCTACCTATCCCTTATTTCCATCACAGTGTACTTTTTCAACATTAAAAAAACTTTCAAACATATAGAAAAGTTGAAACAGTTGTTCAGTCAACATTCATATTCCCACCATCAGTTTCTCCGTTAACCTTTTACTCTTTTTGCTGTGTCTTTTATCTTTTTTAATCCATCAATTCATTTTAGTTTTTGATGCATTTCAAAGTAATTTGCAGACGTAAGTACACCTTCTAAATACTTCAGTGAATGAATATCATTATCTACAGTTCAGTATTTGTTTAGGATTCTAAACAAATTTAAAATGTTTAGATTTTAAATTCCTTGCCATTTTCACTTAATTGATGGAATCCACTTGTCTCTATAATAAAGCCTATGCAATTTTGATTAAGATTGCATTGAATCTACAAATCAATTGGGAAGAATATCAGTTATTAACAATATTGAACTTTCCATTCCATGAACAAATGACATGAATCTATAAACAAATTTCTCCATTGACTTAGCTTTTCTTCAGTTTCTCTCAGTAATGTTTTATAGTTTTCATTGCCACATTGAGCTTTTAATGGATTTTAAAATATAATTCTCTCCTTTTTCCTAATAGGCTCTGGATCAGTATCATTATATGAAGTTGAAAGATGTCAACAACTATCAGCTACAAGTAAGACCATTTTCATCTTTGAAATTGAGACACAATAGTAAGCATAATGAAGTCTGTCTTTATATTTATCAGGGAACTCATCATTGGGCTTCCCTTGTGGCTCAGATGGTAAAGAATCCGCCTGCAATGTGGGAGACCTGGGTTCAATCCCTGGGTTGGGAAGATCCCTGGAGAAGGGAACGGCTACCCACTCCAGTATTCTGGCCTGGAGAATTCCATGGACTGTATGGTCCATGGGGTCTCAAAGAGTCAGACACGACTGAGCGATTTTCACTTAGCACTATCTAATATTGAGAGCGTATATCCATGAGAACAAAAACATACCCATATTTATCTTTTAATCCTCTACCTCATCCTAACTGGCATAAAATGGAACCCAGAAAGATATATGTTTTTAAATTGAGTGTATATATTTATATCATTTATCTATAAATTTTATAGATAAATTTAGACATATAAATAAAGACATATTTATAAAAATAAGCCCCACTGCATAGCAGAGAGTATAAAATATCTTATATAGTATTAGTTTTAATCAATCCACACTGTGTATTTAGTGGTATACCCAAAAAGGAGCTCCTTAAAATATTCCCCAAATTTTAATGTTAGCAATGATAATCAATTCGTCAGATACCCATCTTCTGTTACTTCAGCTAAGGTGAAATAGAACAATTAAGAAAATATTTATATGCACAATATATTAAAATTCTGTAATATACTATTATAAAAACATAAGTTTTTCATAACTGGAGAAAGGATGTATAACTATGAAATGGCAGAGGGCTAGAAGAAAGAAGCTTATGGTATTGTATTAGATTTGGAGGTGTTAATATGCACTCATGGTGTTAGAGACAGATAAAGAAATAGATATATGTGTGTGTTTGTATATATGTATTCACTCATGTATATATTCATACACATGCAGGCTCATATGTGTAAGTATAGGTGTAAACATATGCATATGTGCCCCAGCTCTGTTGATAAAAGGAAACGGAAACAATGACATCCAGTAGCAATGAGCACACCTAGTGTTCAGACTCTCGGAGAAGGCGATGGCACCCCACTCCAGTACTCTTGCCTGGAGAATCCCATGGACATAGGAGCCTGGTAGGCTGCAGTCCATGGGGTCGCGAAGAGTCACACACAACTGAGCGACTTTACTTTCACTTTTCATTTTCACGCATTGGAGAAGGAAATGGCAATCCACTCCACTGTTCTTGCCTGGAAAATCCCAGGGACGGCAGAGCCTGGTAGGCTGCCATCTATGGGTTTGCACAGAGTCGGACACGACTGAAGTGACTTAGCAGCAGCAGCTGCAGCAGCAGTGTTCAGATCTTAGTTTATAAATAATATCCCCAACCAGGGCTTCTTGGAGAAATAACATATTCCAGAATTGGGAAGGAGAATTGTAAGATGATTCTGGAACATCTTATTGTGCCATAAAGTAGAGAAGTCCCCAGGTTAATGGTGACAGGGTGTCAAATCTGGTACAATTTAAGTGTCAAAATTAAAATTACTAGTGATGAGATAGTACTGCTTGAGTAAAGTAGGAATCTATTAGTCCATATGGAGAGTAAAGAAAGAAGAAAACAAATAAATGAGGTTGAATAGAAAATTGTTATTTCAAATAGAATGGAAGCTGATAAACATAAAAGAAATAATCAAGTTAGGGAAAAAGTCACCATTTTTAATCATGATAATTTATTAAGTTGCCAATCATTGGTGGATCCTAAGCTAGCAGGATTCTAAACATTTGATGAAATTGGGATATTTATATTTTATCAAATGCTTTCTTATTAATTATGGAGGGGGAAATAATAAGGTTATAGTGGAGAAACCTACTGAACACCACCTTAATGAGCTGAGCAAAGTTCACATCCCCAGGAATGAAAACACTGACACCACGTGCCTCTTCGTGTGCTCTTCATGTGCTCTGAGGGCCACAGGATCACTTACATGGTAGTATTCCTACCAGCAATGCATAATTGGTGTCTGATCATGATAAAAACCAGACCCACCCAAATAAGCAGCCTCAAATTCTCAGTATATCAACGTCTTGAAAGACGAAGAAAATCTTAGGAACTATTCTACACCGAAGGACTCCAAAGAGACGGAAGAAATAAATGCAATGCATTGTTCAGGATTAGATCCTGGACCTGAAAATAAAATGCTGAATAGGAACACATGTATACCTGTGGCGGATTCATTTTGATATTTGGCAAAACTAATACAATTATGTAAAGTTTTAAAATAAAATAAAATTAAATTAAAAAAAAGGAGCATTATGGGGCTAGTTGGAGAAATTTGAACGTCTGTTGATTCAGTGATAATCATTGGTAAGTGTTTTGATGTTGAAAATTGCATTATATTAATGAAATTTCTTGTTCTTGTAAAATACACACGGAAGTAGTTAGGGGTTAAGGGGTATAATGTTTGGAAATAACTATCAAATGATTCATATATATATAAATATGTGAATATATGTATATGTGAATCATGTATCTGTAAGATTTATATATATACATATATATATAAACAGAGACATAGAAAATGACAGAGATGATGTGGCAAAATGTTACCAAGGTTGACAGTTAATACAACTTAGATTTTATTGTATATTTTTTTCATGGAGATTCTTATCATGAATATATTGATATCCTTATAGATTTATCTAACTTAATCCAAAAATTCTTCATAGTACTTACAGATCATCAATATTTGGAGAAAACCCCACTGTGTGCTATTTTGAAACAAAACGCTCCTCAACAATATCGTATCCGAGCAAAACTGAGATCATATAAGCCCAGAAGACTCTTTCAGTCTGTCAAACTTTATTGTCCAAAATGTCATTTACTGTAAGTATTTTCTGTAATAAAACCGAAGTTTTCATTTCATAAATTTGTGTATATATATTTTCTTATGTATAAGTTTAAGTCCTGGAAGTGAATCAGTTATGGTTTAAATCTATTGTATTTTGAAAGAATGGTAATCTTTTTAAGAAAAAACACTAATTCCTTAAAGATAAATCCTTTTGATATTTCTTCATAATAGTAAAAAAAAGTAGGTGCTATTTTTAGATCGGAAATTCAATTTAGTAGCTCTCATACATGCAAACAAGTAACAGACTATGAAAATATTTAAGCAGACTTTCTCATTTGTAACAAAAAAATCTTGAAAGTAAACCATTATTAACTAAAATTCTTAAATAGATAAGATTTCTGGTTAGTTGAAATTCCTAATTGTTACCTTGTTGGAAATATTCCTGTCCTGCTTAATAACTATAATACAGTAAACATAATTTAAATTTTTGTTAATAATTGAGGATTTCTCAGTTTCTGAAAATCTTTATTCTAAGCATCAATTTTTATATAAATGAGTAAGTATATAGAACATTAGAATATATATGTACTTATTATGGCTCAAGACATATTCTGAAAATTATTTTTAATCCCTCTTCCTCTATTTATGCAATTTGACTATCTTCTCTCTATGTATGTAACACTACATGTATATACATCGTCATTCGGACATGTTGTGTGTGTGCTCTGTGCACTAATATACATATGGTTTCCCCTCTGAAATGTAGGTATAGTACTGTTTGTGGAGATTTTTAATCATCAGATCTCCTTCTGTAAAACAAGGGATTGTTTTTTATCTATTTGGGCTTGAAATAATAGTTAGAATATGAGTATAGATTTTAGATCTTTAAGTATTATCAAATTATAGTTGGTAAAATTCTGTAAAATTATATAACTTTACCAAACAAAGCCACCCTGTATGATCCTTTTTTAAACAAATGAGGAAAACATTTCAGACAGGTTAAGAGGTTTGGGGCTTTCCTGGTAGTCCAGTGGTTAAGAATCTGCCTTGTAATGCAAGGGACACTGGTTCGACCCCTGGCCCGGGAGGTAGCCACATGCCTCAGGGCAGCTCGCCACATGCCTCAGGGCAGCTCGGCCTGTGTACCACAACTACTGAGCCTATACTCTGGAGCCCACAAGCCCCAAGTACTGAGCCCATGTACAACTACTGAAGCCTGTGCAACTTAGAGCCTGTGTTCCTCAGCAAGAGAAGCCACCTCAGTGAGAAGCCCATAGTGAAGTGAAAGTTGCTCAGTTGTGTCCAACTCTTTGTGACCCATGGACTATACAGTCTATGGAATTCTGCAGGCCAGAATACTGGAGTGAGTATCCGTTCCCTTCTCCAGGGGATCTTCCTAACTCAGGGATCAAACCCAGGTCTCCCTCATTGCAGGCGGATTCTTTACCAGGTGAGCCATGAGGCAATCTCCTGAGAAGCCCATGTACTCCAACAAAGAGTAGCCCCTACTCCCCACAACTAGAGAAAGCCCATGTGCAGCAACAAAGACCAATCATAGCTGTAAAATTAGATAAATATTAAATACAACACAAAAAAGTAGAACATTTAGTAAGGTTAAAGAGATTTTACCTAAAGTTACACACTTGATTGGTGACAGAACCAAGAAAGGAAATAGACCTTTTGATTCCAGATTATGTAATTTCTACTGTATCATATTTTGCCATATGATTTAAAAAAATATATTCTAGATTAAAAGGAATCAAAATAAATACTGGTCTATAAAATAGGTACCCTATGAAAGTGAAATTACTTAAATAATAAGTGAATGTTTAGCTGGAGTGAAGATAGGGTTCCTACGGGGAGGTTTCCATTCCTTACAGAGGAGAACAATTTGGTGAAGAAATAATTATACATAATCTTGGTATCACAGAGCCAGGCAAGGAAATTGCTGGTTGTTAATGTAATTATTATATGGATCTAATTAACCATGCTGCTGCTAAGTTACTTCAGTCCTGTCCGACTCTGTGCGACCCCATAGATGGCAGCCCACCAGGCTCTCCCATCCCTGGGATTCTCCAGGCAAGAACACTGGAGTGGGTTGCCATTTCCTTCTCCAATGCATGAAAGGGAAAAGTGAAAGTGAAGTTGCTCAGTCGTGTCCAACTCTTTGCGACCCCATGGACTGCAGCCCACCAGGCTCCTCCGTCCATGGGATTTTCCAGGCAAGAGTACTGGAATGGGTGGCCATTGCCTTCTCCAAATTAACCATGAAATGTCATCAAATATCTTTCTATTGAATGCGTCCTTGAATCTGCAGAGTGAATTATCTCAATATTTTAAAATAAGTAGATGATTCATAAGCATATAAACGTTCTTTTAATTCGATAATTTGTTAAATTTGACTTTCTAAGCTTATACCAGTTGTTTTTGTGTTATTCCATTGTTGATGATTTTAGGCAAGAAGTGCCACATGAGATTGATTTGGATAAGATTTTGCAAGAGGGTACAAGCAAAACCCCAGATACCACGCTACAAAATACATCCTTATATAATTCAAAGGTCTGGACCACTAAAGATCAAGGAGAACGAAAAGTAGCTATTCATTTTGTGAAAAATAATGGTATTCTTCCACTTTCAAATGACTGTCTAATTTTGATAGAAGGTATGATGTTTTTACCGTTTTATTAACATACAGCTTTTTCTTCTGCCTTTCTCTGATTAATTATTGTTAAATTTATTTTAGAGGCAACCTTGAACATATAAAATCAAAATATTGTTGCTTTAAATTTTATATAATATATGTAACAGATTCAACTATATACGTACACATATACATATCTAAGTTTAACTGAATGACATTTTGAAATTATACATTAAACTTAAGTGTTTGCATTTGTTCATCTTGTTAGAGTCCTACATGCAATCTTAATGAGATCCAGTGTGATTTTTGAGCTGAATAATAATCAAGAAGCTATTTATTATATATTGTTGCTGTTGACTTGGCCTCTGGATGTCACTCTTGTTTCATAAAAATACAGTGAAAGTCATCTATTGACAGCTAAATCAAGGAAGGAATCCTTAACTCAAGTAAAGATAACTTGACATACAGTATTTTAAAAGAATGAAGCTTTAAGTCAAATTTGTTTTTTCATTTCTTTTATACTTTTGTCTTATTTTTATCTAATATTTATATAACAATACATAATAAAAGAAGACCACCTCTAATTTGCAATAGAGAAAACTTTAGTTTCATTTTGTAAATGAACTGATCTTAATTACAATGGATGATGATCATTTTTATTACTGATGTTTTTCTGTTTATAAAAGTAATTCATAATCTTTTAAAAAATAATTATATATATATATGTATGTTTGAATACATATGTGTTTAAACATTGGTGGTGTGTTCATGAACATTTCTTGTTTTAATACATTATAGCGTATAGGAAACTATTCTAATTAATTTCTACATCTTAACTGATGTAATAATCACAATAATCCTGTGAAGTTGGTACTATTATAAGCTATTTTATACATGAGAAAACAACCACGGAATAGTGGTTCCCAGTATAGTGACTAGTGAAACTGAGTTACTTCCTGTTTCTTGACATAGTAACTCTGTGATAAACTTTATCTCCCCCTGGATGAAGTGTAATTATGGGGGCACAAAGAATTAAATAAATGTTACCCAGTTTCTCTCTAGGAAACTTATCGTAGTGTGCATATGCTTTAGTAGCATATGAAATTATCTGTTCCCCTACCCTCATCATTATGATACACTAGAGCTTTAAAAAACTTGGCCACTTTTATGAGTGAAATGTGACAACTTACAGTATTTTTACCTGTACCAGGAGATAGACATAAAACAAAGACACACACACACACACACAAATGGAGTAAGACTATTTATATGCCCTAAAAATAAAATAAAGCCATGATCCTATCAGACTGTATTAGAACTGTCCTTGTAGAGCCAAGAGGATGACAAATACGCCTTCGGGTCCTTCTGTGCTTTGCTGCCTCCCACAGAATTCTGTTCTTAGCCAAGTTGGCCTTGAAGGTCCAAAGGAAGCTTAACAGAGAAGTCCCCGTAGCTCCTGCTTCTATCTTTAATTACCAGTTATCCCTCAAACTTTCAATCTCATCTCCAACCTCAATTCCCATCCCACCCTGTAGGCGTACTGAACTGCTGATACATCTTAAACCTAGTGTATTTCTCTGTACCTCTTTGCCAATCCATTGCCGTTTTCCTGGGAAATTCTGCTCTAATACTTCTTCAGAAGTAAATGCAGCAATTCTCCAGCAATTCCCATATAATATTTAATGAACACCTACATGCATCAGGCATTTTTCTGATTCATCAGGCAGATTTGAGTCGTTCTTATTACATACCATATGAACTTCTAGTAGGGCATTTTCTTCTTATATTTGTGCCTTATCTGTCTGTTTATAGATTTGTTGTCTTTATTAGAATTTAAAAATTCCCTGAGGTCAGAATACATGTAATTTTAATCTATGTAACTTCAACACCTGGAGTAGTAAACCTGATGTGTAACTGACTTTGTTTGCAACCCTATGGACTGTAGCCAGCCAGGCTATTTTTATTTTACCGTATTTCTGAGTATTATAACTCCAGGCCTAGGCTAGGATCTAACTGTAGTTAGATCCTGCTATTACAGGTCTGAGAAAAGAGGTATAGGAGCCGGGCAAGTTAAAACGCCACAAAACTTGCTGTTCTCACCAAGATTTATCCACTATTTTTGAATGACCACTCCTTGAATTGTTGCAAACCTTTGGTTGGTTTCTGTGCTTAGTCACTCAGTCGTGTCCAACTCTTTGTGACCGCATGGACTGATAGACACCAGGCTCCTCTGTGGTTGGAATTCTCCAGGCAAGAATACTGGAGTGGATTGCCATGCACTCCGCCTGGAGATCTTCCCAACCCAGGGATCGAACCCAGGTCTCCCACATTGCAGGCAGTTTCTTTACTGTAATTTCTAGAGTTCTGAAAAAGTTGAATTTGATAATTTTTGCCAACGTTCTTTTTGCTGTTATAGAGCTGTGTATTTTTGAATGTTCTTACTCCACTATGCCAGAAATACTTCCCCCTCACAATTGAATTTCAACATTATAAATTTTACACAAATTTTAGGAAATACACGAAACTATTTTTATAAATCATCTTCTCTTTCCCTGGAGAGGAAGAATTATCAGTCTAAGTGAAAGTATACCAGAAAAGGTACTGGTAGGTTTGAGTAATCAGAGATAAGGCTGCCTTCTAATAATGGTATGCCATTGAACATTCTATTTCTTCTCAGCCAACCTGATGGTTTTAGTGCCCTTCCTGTCATAACATTTGGGTGTGATGATTTTTCATAGGAAAAATGAATAAACCCTATACAGGAATTTCAATTACTTGAACTGTTCACATCTATATTTAAATTAAATGTTAAACTAAAAAGAACTGTGAACTTCCAGATGTTCAAGACAGTTTTAGAAAAGGCAGAGGAACCAGAGATCAAATTGCCAACATCCTCTGGATCATCAAAAAAACAAGAGAATTCCAGAAAAACATCTATTTCTGCTTTATTAACTATGCCAAAGCCATTGATTGTGAGGATCACAATAAACTGTAAAAGAGATGGGAATACCAGACAACCTGACCTGCCTCCTAAAGGAGATCAGTCCTGGGTGTTCATTGGAAGGCCTGATGTTGAAGCTAAAACTCCAATACTTTGGCCACCTGATGCGAAGAGCTGACTCATTTGAAAAGACCCTGATGCTGGGAAGATTGAGGGCAGGAGGAGAAGGGAACGACAGAGGATAAGATGGTTGGATGGCATCACCAACTCAATGGACATGGGTTTGGATAGACTCCAGCAGTTGGTAATGGATAGGGAGGCCTGGTGTGCTGCAGTTCATGGGGTTGCAAAGAGTTGGACACGACTGAGCAACTGAACTGAACTGACCTGCCTCTTGAGAAATCTGCGTACAGGTCAAGAAGCAACAGTTAGAACTGGACATGGAACAACAGACTGGTTCCAAATAGGGAAAGGAGTCTGTCAAGGCTGTATCTTGTCACCCTGCCTATTTAACTTATATGCAGAGTACATCATGAGAAATGCTGGGCTGGATGAAGCACAGGCTGAAATCAAGATTGCTGGGAGAAATATCAATAACCTCAGATATGCAGATGACACCACCCTTATGGCAGAAAGTGAAGAAGAACTAAAGAGCCTCTTGATGAAAGTGAAAGAGGAGAGTGAAAAAGTTGGTGTAAAGCTCAACATTCAGAAAACAAAGATCATGGCATCCGGTCCCATCACTTCATGGGAAATAGATGTGGAAACAGTGGCAGACTTTACTTTTGGGGGCTCCAAAATCACTGCAGATGGTGATACAGCCATGAAATTAAAAGACGCTTGCTCCTTGGAAGGAAAGTTATGACCAACATAGACAGCATATTAAAAAGCAGAGACATTACTTCACCAACAAAGGTCCCTCTAGTCAAGGCTATGGTTTTTCCAGTAGTCATGTATGGATGTGAGAGTTGGACTATAAAGAATGCTGTGTGCCGAAGAATTGATGCTTTTCAACTGTGGTCTTGGAGAAGACTCTTGAGAGTCCCTTGGACTGCAAGGAGATCCAATAAGTCCATCCTAACGGAGATCAGCCCTGAGTGTTCATTGGAAGGACTGATGCTGAAACTGAAACTCCAATACTTTGGCCACCTGATGCGAAGAGCTGACTCATTTGAAAAGACCCTGATGCTGGGAAAGATTGAGGGCAGGAGGAGAAGGGGACAACAGAGGATAAGATGGTTGGATGGCATCACCAACTCAGTGGACATGAGTTTGAGTGAACTCCTGGAGTTGGTGATGGACAGGGAGGCCTGGCGTGCTGCAGTCTATGGGGTCGCAAAGAGTCAGACACGACTGAGGGACTGAACTGAACTGAAAACTGAAAAGATTCATTTCAAACTCAAGACTAAATTTGCCTAGACATTAGTAGTATATAGAAAACTTAATGGGAATCCCATCATTTTTTTCATTCTCAAATTTACCTCTTTTTAGGTCATTTGAACCAAAGTGTTCCAGGCATAAAGAGCAATTTGTATACATTTTAAAAGATGATGGTTCATATTTCACAAACCTTTTATTTGCTCATATCTGAGCATTTTTTCTCAGTGGTTTCTTTAATCAGTGAATAGGATCCTAAGTTTACAAATTGCTATTTTTAACAATAAATGTATAAGTGTGTTAAATTCATGGCATTTGTTGTCTTTTTCTGTCAATCCTTTTAGTATTTTACTGCCTTTAAGGTGTTGCACAGTTAATATCCCAGTTTGTCTACTTTATATTTGTACTATTTGAAGGGTTATTTGTTCCCTTTTAATAGGAGGTACACTCAGTGAAATCTGCAAACTCTCAGACAAGTTTCATAGTGTAATTCCTGTAAGATCTGGCCATGAAGACCTGGAAATCCTTGACCTTTCAGCTCCATTTCTTATACAAGGAAAAATACATCACTATGGGTATGTTTTCAATCATGGGAATTTTTAATTTTATTTATTTGTTTATTATTTTATCCCAGTTGTTACTATATTCAGTGGACAGTGATTGAGTATCAGTTTATAGGTGATAGATTTTTTTGGTATGTGTCTCTTCTTTGAATAGCATGAATATTGAGTGTCTGTACTCTGCTAGGTTTAAGGCTGCCCTAAAGGCAATGGCACCCCACTCCAGTACTCTTGCCTAGAAAATCCTATGGACGGAGGATCCTGGTAGGCTGCAGTCCATGGGGTCGCTGAGGGTCGGACACAACTGAGCGACTTCACTTTCACTTTTCACTTTCATGCATTGGAGAAGGAAATGGCAACCCACTCCAGTGTTCTTGCCTGGAGAATCCCAGGGATTGGGGAGCCTGGTGGGCTGCCATCTCTGGGGTCGAACAGAGTCGGACACGACTGAAGTGACTTAGCAGCAGCAGCAAAGGCTAATATTCATTTGCTTTCTAAAAATTTAGATGCTTGTTACAGAGAAAGTTCAGAGCTGCATCCTAGTAAAAGGTAAGTAATTGAATTCCAGAATTTCTGTGCCACAGAGTTATAAATGAGTTGCCAGTGAGAAGGTAAAAGATATCAAAATACATTAGGAGCTACTTACTAGGTTTGGAAAGAGGCAGTGTAGGTAATATCTGTGTTTCCACCTGATCAAACAGTCAAAGGGTTCTGCTTTGTGAAGCCTTGGGTTATAGAATATTTTCTGCTTTATTGGAAAATGCCAGATTGTTTTTCCAGTGATTATGGTCCAGTCGTGCATGTGTGCGTGCTAAGTTGTTTCAGTTGTGGCTGACCATTTGCGACTCTATGGACTACAGCCCTCCAGATTCCTCTGTCTATGGAATTCTCCAGGCAAGAATACTGGAGTGGATTGCCATATGGTTGAATCAGCAATGTGTAAAAATTTGTTTACCTCGGATTCTCTTTGACACTTAGCTCTTGGTATTAGTCTGACTTGTGATTTTGATAGACTGATGAGCATCAAGTAGTAGCTGTTGTCTTTGTGAGTTTAAACATCTCTCATGTTTATTGGCTATTTAGGTTTTCTCTTCTGTGAATTCCATATACACATTTTTCACTTGTTTTTCCTATTGAATTATTGGTCCCTGTTTTGGTTCTTGTGTGTGTTTGTGCCATATGCTTACTCACTCAATTGTGTTTAACTCTGTGACCCCCATGGACTGTAGCCTGCCAGACTCCTCTGTCCATAGGGATTCTCCAGGCAAGAATACTAGAGTGGGTTGCCATGCCCTCCTCCAAGGGATCTTCCCAATCCAGGGATCGAACCCATGTCTCCTGCATTGCAGGCGGATTCTGTACTGTCTGAGTCATCAGGGAAGTCCTGTGTGTGTTTAGCTGATTGTAATAATTCTACAAAGAGATGTAGAAAGAATTTTTGCAAGCTTTTGTATGCAGTTACATGCATCTCATGAAACTTCTAGTCCGCCCTATACTTTTTTAACTCTATGGTTATTTTTATTTTACAGATTTTTCCAATATTAATATAGTCATATTTACCAAAATGTTTGACAAGACCTTAAAGTTTTTATAAAACTTTACTTAGATTTCTGGATATGATACTTTTTTAATAGAACTGAAACTACTGCTTCAGTTTTTTAGCAGTTGCACATCTCTTAAGAATTTGTTTGTCCTTGAATCTATTTTAGTAATGAAAGTTTTCTAGAATAGTATTTCATTTGTTTTTCAGGTTTAAATTTATTGACATAAAATTATTCATAGTGCTTAAGTCTTCTTTTTGTCTCTTCTTGAATTCACTTTATATTATTTGCAACTTTTTAACCCTTGGCCTTTTTTGCCAAAGCAACTAGCTTTTGTTTTTGTTGATGGTCTGTATTTTGTTTATTATTGTTCTTTACTTTTTTCCTTTACTTTCTGTAGGTTAGTACTCCATTTATGTAATGTTTTAAATTGAATGTTTGCCTCACTTAATTCATTGTTTTTTAGTATACGTTTAAATATTTATATTGAAGTCTATAATTTTCCCCAGAGAAAATAGCCATAGCTTTAACCGAAGGTTTGATAGATACTATTTTTCTTGTCATTTCTAAATGTTTCACAATTTCCATTATGATTTCTTTGGCCCATGAATTATTTCACTGTATGTTTAAAATTTTTTACACACTCATTTTATGTGCTGCATTCTTATTTATATTTTAGTTAATTACTTTTTAACCAAATAACTTGATGTATTTCATAATGATTCATCTTTGCTTTATCAAGGAATATGTTTGTTCATAATTTGTACATACTACATAGATTTTTAAAAGAATGTGTATTTTCTAACAGTTGTGTTTAACGTTTAGTAGTGTTTAGTTATGTCCATTAGACAAGCTTATTAATTGTATCCAAACCTTCTTTCCTTTGTGATTTTAACTATATAGTACCTTCTTAGAGGCTGTGGTTAATGTCCTCTGTGATTGTGGGTTTGTGGCGTTTTATTCTGTCAATGTGTACTTTATAAGTTTTGAGTCTTTTTTGCTTATTCATTCAGGTTCAGCATTTCATCTTCTTGGTGAATTCAGTGTACTATATATCCTTATGTAATAACTTCATCTATAATCATGATTTTTTGCTGTAATGTTTATTTTTTTTCATATTCTTATAACTGTATCAGCATTTTTGGTTGGTAATTGCATATTGTACCTTATTCTCATCCCATTGCTTTTATATTTCTTTGTTATTATATTTTAGTAGGTCTCATAAATAAATACCAATAGATTTTAGTTGTTTTTTGTAGATGATTTTAAAATAAGTTAATTACTGAAACATCTAGGTTTTATTTCTACACTATATTTCATGTTGTTTCACACTTGGTGGTGGTGGCAGTGGTTTAGTTGCTAAGTCATGTCCAACTCTTGTGACTCTATGGACTGTAGCCCGCCAGGCTCCTCTGTCCATGAGATTCTCCAGGCAAGAATACTGGAGTGGGTTGCCATTTCCTTCTCCACGCTTACCATAGTATTGTTGTTTCCCTTCTCACCCTTTTTTGTTACTACTTTATTTTTTTTCTCCAGTCATCTATTGGATTAATTTATTAAAATGTTCTTATTTTTCTCCTTTTTCCTCTTTCATTACTTTGGAAGTAATGAATTCTCTTACTTATGCTTGTTACTCTAATTTTTAATTTGTATACTTACTTTATCAATGTCTAAAGTTTAGTATTAGAGCCATTTTTAAAGGTAACTCACCCAGTTAGCTTTTTCTGTTAAAGAAAACACTTCAGTGTATTTGAAGAGTGAAAGGAGATAATATTTAATATAGTTATCCTCTGTTCCTCCCTAGATTGCAAATGAAAAGTATTCTTCATGAACCTTTTAAATGTTAATTTTATATTTTTATCCAAGTGTATTTTCTTATCAACATCTCCTGAATATTAATATGTATAATAAAAAGTCAGTTCAGTTCAGTTCAGGTCAGTTCAGTCGCTCAGTCGTGTCCAACTTTTTGTGACACCATGAATCGCAGTACGCCAGGCCTCCCTGTCCGTCACCAACTCCTGGAGTTCACTCAAACGCATGTCCATGGAGTCGGTGATGCCATTCAGCCATCTCATCCTCTGTCGTCCCCTTCTCCTCCTGCCCCCAATCCCTCCTAGCATCAGAGTCTTTTCCAATGAATCAACTCTTTGCATGAGGTGGCCAAAGTACTGGAGTTTCAGCTTTGGCATCATTCCTTCCAAAGAAATCCCAGGGCTCCTTGCAGTCCAAGGGACTCTCAAGAGTCTTCTCCAACACCACAGTTCAAAAGCATCAATTCTTCGGCGCTCAGCCTTCTTAACAGTCCAACTCTCACATCCATACATGACCATTGGAAAAACCATAGCCCTGACTAGATGGACCTTAGTTGGCAAAGTAATGTCTCTGCTTTTGAATATGCTATCTCCTATTGGCTGTATTTATAAATTTAAGGTCTTAGGTATTACATATTATTCTCAGAGCCATAAATCGAAAGAGTCTTTAGAGTTTTTCACTTTACCAAATAAGGAAATTAGCCAAATTAATTAACATCCTGCACCTGGAACCTTTCTCATTGTCAGCTTAGCAATGTATATTCTGACTGTACTATCTTTTTTGATTGCTTGTATTGTAAGAAGTTTATTAAAGTACAGAAATTGCAGTGCTCTTTTGTTTAATAATATACTTTTTAAATTGTGTGTGCTTGCACAGCAAAGATTTATAATAATTAAATGAGTTATAATAATTACTTATAATAAATTATTTTTTTTTTTTATTGATTTCAGATGTAAACACTGCTCTAGTTTGAGACCAATAAAAAATCTAAATTCCCTGGTTAATAAAACATCGTGGATTCCTTCTTCTGTGGCAGAAGGTTAGCTAAATTTCTATGTCCTATAATTGTAACCATCTTTGTATAGGATAGTCTCACTCATATTTCAGTATTTGTGGATATTTTAAAATCAGAATAAAGGTTATGCTAAAGTTTAGTTTTTCGTAAGCAGAACCATTCACAGTGATCATAATAAAAATTTAAATATTTAAAAAACCTGAAAATGTACTTTTAAGAATCTGCCAGTATTTTTCAGTTACTACATTTTAATTTTCAGTAATTTAGCATTAATCATAAATACAACCTGTGAAAAATCTCTGCAGTTTATGGTATCTTGGGTTTGAAAAGAATTTTAGAGCTAGCTATTACAACTTTTTACCCAATACAAGTCTTTAGCTGGAATACTAAGAGTCTTTTTATATCACACCATTAACTATGGTCATCCAACCTTGGCTTAAAACTCCCCAGCAACTGGGGACCCATTTACATTGCTAAGTCACTTCAGTCGTGTACAACTCTGTGCAACCCCACGGACAGCAGCCCATCAGGCTCCTCTGTCCACAGGATTTACATTGTAAGGTAACAAATCTCTTACTTTTTAGATGCAGTACTTAACAGTGGGGCAAAATCTGCTTACTTGCAATTTCAACATGGGCCACATTTTGTCTACTATTAATAGAATTAGAGTCCACGTGTTCCCTCTTCTATAAAATCAGTAGACTGCATTTGAAGGTAATCTGTCAAGTATTCATTAAGTCCTTATTTCTCCAAGCAGGTGCCCACACTTCCTTTGGTAGTTTCCCATGTTTCTTACTGCTTTATTTCTCCTCTTCAATAAGCATTCCATTTTACCCATGTTCTTCTCAAAGTTTGGTACTCAAAGCTAGAAATAGGGCTGCAGATGTTGGCCAATTTGGAATATGGAGAAAACCTTTATTCCCTAAAATTGGACAGTGCTCCTGCTTGCCTGAAAATTTTATTGTGTAGATATTGGTTTGTATTCTTGGTTTTGTTTTCTTTCTCTTTTAATCTAGCTATATGATACTACTAACTTCTATTTTGTTTGTGGTCCAGTTAAAGTCCAGGTTAACTTCTGCATGAGTTTCTTGCTGTGTACTTCACGCTTGGCCTCGTCATCCTGTACTGAACATAGTTCTGGGTTTGCTTATTGGTCCCTTAGAGTAGGTTTTATGTTCATCCTTCTTGGTTTTAGCCCACAGTCTGTTGAGGACTTTTGAATCTTTAAAATCAGTTCCTCTATATTAACAATTTCTCTCATGTCTCTATGCCCTAATTTATTTTTCTTACTTGCCCCCTTTATTAGTCATATTTGAATATGAATCCCACAGATGGAAGACAATATTCCATTATATAAGCATTTTGAATGTCTTTCATTTATAGACACAAAGTAAGATATTCATTGTAACCTAAACATTTTCATATGATTTAGTATCACTTTAATTTCTTCCTTTTTCCTCATCTTAACCAAATTATGAAATCTCAGATTCTGGCATCATTCAACCAGATGCTATCCTTTAAAAAATAAGTGATCTCTGTGCTTAAAATCCAAAGGATAGAGACAGGTTACAAATCCTAACCATTGAACTGTATGCTGTTTTTTGTAAGAACATTCTGGCATTTAAATTTTCTCTTTCATAAGGTAGCATTCATTGAATTGCCTTTCTTGAATTCATTTTTATATTTTCTATGAACATCGACTCATTTTAAAGATAATGCTATATCAATATTTAGTTTTTTAAAAATATACTGGGACTTCTCTGATGGTCCAGTGGTTAAGAGTCCACCTGCCAATACAAGGACATGGGTTCCATCCCTCGTCTGGGAAGATCCCACATGCTGCAGAGCAGCTAAGCCCTTGCACCCCAGTTACTGAGCCCATACTCTAGAGCCTGTGCTCCGCAACAAGAGAAGCCACCACAGTGAGAAGCCCCTGCAGTGCAATGGAGAGTATCCCCTGCTTGCCACTCACAACTGGGAAAAGCTCTCATGCAGCAAGGAAGACCCAGTGCAGCCAAAACATAAATTTTTGAAAATAAAATTAACAAAAAAAGATACCATTGCTCTTGAGTCATTGTCTCTATACAGGTATAGTGTAATATTCCAAAATTACCCTTCTGAAATGAGCTTAACATATTAGTATTCAGGAACAAAAAGGAGTACCTTTTGTTTTTTTTTTTTTTAGTCTCTTGATTTATTTAGTAAACAAGATTAACAGGAACATAATATCCCAAAACAACTTTTTTCTTTACTTTTATTAAAAGGCGTAGTGGGACTTCTTGGTGGTCCAGTGGTTGTGAGACTCCATGCTTTTACTGGAGGGAGCACAGTGTGGTCAAAGAAAAAAGACATAGATTCATATGGTTTCAACTTTTTTCCTTCATTAGCACTGGGCATTGTTCCCCTCCAACAAGTGTTTGTGATGACATTTACTCTTGACGATGGAACGGGAGTATTGGAAGCTTACCTCATGGATTCTGTAAGTAACAGAGATAGTGAAGATATTTCTAAAATAGTACTTTTTTGAATTTTAATATATTTATTCATGCCTACCTTATTACCGAGAACATTTAAGGCAACTCAGAAGAATAAATAAAACACAAGCACATAAATCTTAAATTATGTATGTATTTACTCTCTTGATTTGACACTATAATCTTAATATATGAATAGTGAGAAATTGAAAAATAAGAATTTAAGGAAAGACTCCTCCATACCATGCTGAAGTTCTACTCCAAGAAAGGCAGAGGTGTGACCATACCCTCAGGCAATATCTATTAGCATTTCACTGGGCTTTTTAAGTCTCCAACATTTCATATTAGAAAGAATGAAATTACTTTTATGGGGAGATCCTTTGTATTATGTGAAGCTTGGTAGCTATCCACAAGACCACCTTTATTTCTAACAATTTGAAGTTGAGGGGTTCCCAAGACCAAGACCTTTACCTCTGACATCAATCAAAAGTACAAAGGTCTCCATGACCACTCTTTTACTAGAAAGATTCACAGAACTTACTGTGTGCCATTATGCTCACTGTTAACAATTTATTATGGCTAAAGGGTATAGGTTAAAATCATCAAGGGAAGCGGTGCATAAATGAATCCAGGAAAGTTTCAAACATGGAGCTCCCATTTGTTCTCTTCCTGTGGAGTCGTGGACAGTGTTACTTTCCTGGTAATGACATGTAGCAGTACACATGAGGTGTTGCCAACCAGGGAAGCCCAAAGGAGCCGTAGTATCCAGTTTTTATTGGCGCTTCATCAGGTAGTCATTGGCTGCCCATGTGACTTATCTCAGTCTTCAGCCCCTCCAATGGTCAAGTTAAAACCACATGCTCCAAACTTTCTACCCTAAATCACAATGTTAGGGTGACCCAAGTTCCCCAGGCAAATGCAGACACGCCTGTGAGGCATGATGTCCCAAGGTTTTAGAGATTACCTCTCAGAAACTGAGAGCAAAGGCCAATGAGGTTAAATTTTTTACAACACACATTGAGAAAAATCTGGGATAAAGAGGAGGACAGCTTTTCTTCTGCCTAAGCAGTTTATCCATTTGTTAAATATTTAATGAGCACCTGTGCTATGCCAAGTGCTATTCTTTGTGATAGGAATGTGGCAATGAGTAAAGCAAGCAAACTCCTTTCACTCCTGGATCTTACAAATAGTAGAGGAGAAAAAAGTTAAATAAATATATAGTATATATTATACTCTTTTAAACTTGACACTTAGACATTGTAGGTGCTTAGTCTATGTGCTGTCAAGAGAATAGAAAACTTCACTGTGTTCTGCTCATTACTTTTATCATTTGTCAAAACAATTTAACTTGATTTTATATGTATCTCAAAGCTGTCTTTAGATTAAAGTAATGAATTAGATTTTAGAGTTTAGCACTCCAGTTTACGAATTCTCCAATATAAATAGAGTAAAATAGTATAGATGATTTTAATTAGATAATATTCAAATACTTTCACATTGATTATAATTTCTGATCATTTCCTTGTTTCTTCATGTTTTTCTTAAGGAAAATTTCTTCCAGATTCCAGCATCAGAAGTCTTAAACAACGATAATCTTCAGCACAGTATGGAAATGATCATGGATATGTTTTGTCCTCCAGGAGCAAAAATTGGTAGGCAGTAATATTTGTTAATGCCGTTCATTCTTTTTCTTGAAATAATACTTAGCTTATGGCTAATCTCTGGACTTCTAGAGGTTAAAAAGTTTTGAAATCTGAATCCAAATAAATTTATAAAGTAGTGATTGATGAGACTGTATGACCTACCTATTGATGAAGGCTGTGGCAAGGATAAGACAGGTATGAATCGTAATTCCTGAAATGAAAAAAAGATTTTTTATATATTTTGAAATGTATCAGGGGGAGGCAGTTTCGATCGCAAACACATTTGATAAGCTGCTTGTGCATGCAAACAGTTGAAATTAAGCCAACAGGGACGAAATTTTGACAAACATTTCCTATAAAAAACTCACTTAGCCAGTTCACTGATGAATTGTTTATTCAATATTAACTAATTTCAGATTTTATAAGTTTTTATTTTAGTAAATATTTTGCTAGCTTTTGTTGTTTTCTGTATAATATTTGATTCACCAGCCAGTCTTCAAGTCAGATTCCATTGATTACACCTACTTCCTTTTGTGGCCGTTATTTCTCTTTGCCTTAAATGTGCAGATCTAAATCATTTTAAAGCAATTTGACTTCTTCTAACAATTTTTCATCAGTAACAGATTCTACCAGCAGCAAATTTAGCTGTTGTCAGTTTAACTTTTATAGTTTGTCTTAAATCAGGTTTTATTTTCCCCTGGTCAGTCTTTGCATTTTATAACAATTCCAAAGAGAGAGTTTTTGTACATCCATAACTAAGTCTAACTTACATACTTTTATTTGATGTCAGTTTTCATATTTATTGGCTGTTTGGATTCTTTTGGATAGATATTTGAAAATAAAACACTCATGTCAAAAACCATAGATGTGATAGGCTTTTGATACATACCGCCAGATGGCTTTTCAAGAGCATTTTCCCTATTCATGGTTCTACCGACAGCGTGGGAGAAGCCTGTCTTGCTTGACCCTTGCCAATAGTTAGGATAATACTAAGTGTCTTTCCAATTCAAACTTGAAGAAATGTTACCAGACTATTCTAGAAGCTATATATAGATTCACTGTGGTCATGACCAAAGCTTGGAAATGGCACCTGTGGCTGCCAGTATTGCCTGGACAGAGTACCTGGTACCTGACAGGGCTTTCAGCTAGACAGATGTAAAGGGGAGCTGGTTTTCTTCACAGTCAACCAAGAAAAACAAAACAGGGGAGATCAGTAAGCACTCAGCAGAAAAAAAAAAAAGAAGAAAAGTCCCCACCAGGGACTTCCCTGGTTGTCCAGTGGCTGAGAATCTGCCTTCCAATGCAGGAGACACGTGTTCAGTCCCCGGCTCAGGAAGATCCCGCATGCCGCGAGGCAGCTAAGCCTGTGTGCTTGTAACCACTGAGCCTGCACTTTAGAGGCTTCTGTGGCTCAACTGCTGAAGCCCGCGTGCTCTAGAGCCTGTGCTCTGCAACAAGAGAAGCCACCATAATGAGAAGCCCATGCACTGCAAAGAAGAGTAGCTCCCGCTCTAACTAGAGAAGAAAGCCCAAGTAGCAGCAAAGACCCAACACAGCCAAAAAATAAAATTTAAAAAAGTTGGGAATGATTTAGATTCCTACCTGTGATATCAAATATTTTGAAAACCCTACATTGTTACTTTTTCTTGTTATTTGGGAAAAATTCAAATTAGTCAGAATTGCTGCAAAACAGTAACATGAAGCCACCATGTATTTGAAAGAACAGATGATGTTAAATTTGGTGAGTGCATTTATTTACTTCTCAAGCTAAATTAAATATGTTAATTTTACTAGTTAAGTGTTATGCTTAGGTACATCTTTCAGAGTTATTTGTTTAGTTTGAATGATTCAATATCACTTCTTTTTTTGATTTGTAGATGCATATCCATGGCTGGAATTCTTCATCAGGTCATATAATGTCACAAGTGGAAAGGAGCAGCAGATATGCTATCAGATTTTTGATACTACAATTGCAGATGATGTTATCTAATTTTGACATTCAGCTTAGAGCATATGAAATATTGTAATTTTAGAAAACATTACCATTTTCTATGAGATTGCTATAAAACACATGAAACATCTAATTCTGTCGTTTATTTTCCATTTTAGCCAGTTTTTTTTGTTTGTTTGCTTTTTTTGACCAATAGGCATTGTGTTATCTTAATGCCCTCTTGTAAGTTCAAAATGTTCCTGTTGCTCAGAATCTCCAATATGATAGCTGTGAGGGGTATAAAAGAGAGACATCAAATAAATAAGGACTGTGTTTTCACTTACTCTCGACTCTTCTCCTTTCAGAGAAGCTATTTTGCTACCCTGACCTAACAGTTGGAGTAGGAAATGGCAACCCACTCCAGTATTCTTGCCTGCAAAATTTTGTAGACAAAGGAGCTTGGGGGACTGCAGTCCATGGGGTCACAAAGAGTTGGAACCGACTGAGCTGCTGAGCACAGGCACCCTAAAAATGCTCCCCCTGTTGGTATTTCCATGTGTCACCCACTGATTTCTCTGCCATCTACCATCCCGGTTGAACTGCTCTTTTCTGAAGAAAAAGCATCAGCATTACATCAGCCATGTGGATGATTTTAGCAAGCCTATGGGCTTAGGAAATGTCCTCACCTTAAACCTTCAACTTTTACTGAATGCAAGGATTTGATTTGTTTCATTTTTGTACAAAGGGATCTGCTTAAACAAGTACTCCTGGAAGAAGTGCTTTTCTGCGTGAGCTACAGTGTGCTTGAAGAGTGATTCGCTTTAAGTGAAAGTAGTGGAATTGCTTTCCTCAGGTGCTGATTATGACCCGTTGAGGATAACTCCATTTTTTCAGAATCATGTGCTTTGATTGCTTGTTTCTCTACATGATACTAGAAGTTATTCCATTCCTTCTCAATCTAATCAAGCAGTTAAATTTGCAGTGTTCGTGGCTTACTTGTATTAACCTTTTTGTTAGGATCTTATGTAAAATATACTTCTATTTCAGGTTGAACATTGAGAGAAAAATTAACTCAGTATGATAGTCTGCTTTTTACCTGATGATATTTGTCAAATTTAAAATCATGAGTATTCAGTTTTATACAAATACTTGTATATATTTGTATATATGTACAAATTTTTGTATGTTATTTGCTAACAACTGAGAGATACAGATCTGCCTAGTTCAGTATTAATAAAGAATAAATAAATATATAATTTCAACTGTTTTTATTTATTTGCCCTATGTTGAGCTGAGGCATGATTGGAAGTGAAGAGTCAAAGCAGATGTATCAATATAACAGATATTTAGGACTGTCCATGCACCAAGTACCATACTAAGTAAGTACTTAACTTGTATTTTGAACTTCTCTGGTGGCTCAGATGGTAAAGAATCTGCCTGCAATGCAGAAAATCCAGGTTTGATCCCTGGGTCAGGAAGATCTCCCAGAGAAGGGAATGGCTACCCACTTCAGTATTCTTGCCTGGAGAATTCCATGGACAGAGGAGCCTGTTGTGCTACAGTCATGGGGTCACAAAGAGTCAGACAGACTGAGTAACTAATATGTATTTTAGTTTCAGGTAACCCATTTTCCTGATAAGAAAACTGAGACTTGACAAGCTGACTTGCCTAAATGCATACAATTATTAAGTGTCAGTCAGCACTTGAATTCACACCGTCTCTGCTCAGAGGCTACACTGCTAATAACCACTCCAGGATTCTGGAGCAAAAGTTAGCATGGGATTTTTCTGCAAGTGAGTTCTCTTAAATATCTGAAGTAACATTGGAGATAGGTTAAAAGAGGAGTCAGTGATGTGTTCTCTTACACTAACTAAAAGGTTTTTCACACGTTATTGACAAAAAGGGATTGGATATCTGATTTCCTCTGTTCACAATAACTCTAAATTAGAGTTCCTGAGTATATTAACACATCTCCCTGGCTAAATGCCCATCTCCCCATCACCAAATTGTCAGCATGTTCGAGACAGTGAAGGAGACTGATGCTGCTGTTTTGGATTCAAAACATTGAATCAAGAGTTTGAATCAATCAAACATTGGAGGAAGAAAGTGTTAAGAATCATACAGTTGAGTCGGTATGTTTCCGTGTTGGTGGTACGCCAGGGAGACAAGAATGAGAGAGGCATTTTCTCTTCCTTCGGGAAGCACCCAGTCTAGGGGAGTCGGGGTCAGAGGTGCAGTGGGTACCACACGTGTCAGCCTGGGCTGTCTTGTTAATAAAGTAACTCTTGCTATGCGTTTTTGCTTTATCTTTGTCCGTTTTGATAAACCCCAAGACTGTCATCATTTGTTTTCTAAATTGTCAGTTTTGAACAAAAAGAGTTTGTCAGGCACTAGTGTTTATCCAGTGATATATGTACCTTACCCTCATTGGGAACCCTAAGTTTTAGAGGAGTTCCATTTCTGGAGCAACAACTAGTTCATTGTGCCCAGGTTGAAACCCTGTCCCTTTTGTGGTCCCTGTGAATCGTGGTAGGAACTTCCCACCAGACTTTAAATTACATAAACTTAAGAACGCAGTTTGTGTTCAGCCTCTTCCTTAGTTTCTAGTCTCCGTAACTTCCATTGTTTCAGACACTACTGGATCAACTCTTGAGGCCCCTGCCCTGTTGTGTATGAGGAAGAGAGTGCATGTCTTAGAAAATCTGAGGCAGTTGATCCTTCTTTATCTAGATGTGACGATAAAAAGTACCTGCTCACAGGCTGTTTCTGTGGCCACCCTCATACTGCCTTATTTGAAGGAATTATACCTGCCAAGGAGTGCATCATTCCCCACTTCTTTTTTCCTTGGTCATGTTGTTGCACATTAGGTATTGTTTCTAAATAAATAGAGAAATGTTGGTGTTGACAGTCTGGAAGGAGCTGAATATGTGTCTGACTACCTGGGAAAGCAGTTGCCACACAATACTGGCTGCTGGATTTTTGAATCCTGTACCCAAGCTTGAGGCTACCTTGGTGTCTCAGGAATAAAGAATTCCAGCAATGCAGGAGACACAGGTTCCATCCCTGAGTTAGGAAGATCCCCTGGAAAAGGAAATGGCTCTCACCTGGGAAATCCCATGGACAGAGGAGCCTTGAGAGCTACAGTCCAGGGGGTTGCAAGCGAGTCGGACTGGACTTAGCAACTAAACCACCATCCAAGCTACTTGCACTCACAGGACTGTACCAAAATCTTCCTCCCGCCTGCTTACCAGCTCACTGCCATTTTGTTTCCAAAGTCAAAGCATGCGTTTGTCACTAATTGTGACTCTCAATCCAGCCAACTCTCTTCTATATCTTCTGGAAACTTTCACTGGTACCTGGGAAAAACATTACTACATTATTTTGATTATTTTCAGTGTCTTGAATTTCTACCATGCATTTCATTGAGTTTTGCTTTTATCCAGCATTTTTAAAAAATGAAAGTACCATGTACTTGTAAAAATTTGAAACAGCATAAGCTATGTAAGTTTGTATTAATTGCTGGTTTAACTAGCACCCCAGAGGAAAACACTTTCAATAATTTGTTATATAATTTTCCAGACTGTTTTTCCTGAGAACAACTATGTATATATATATATATATATATATATATACATATTTAAAATAGCATCATGTTACAAATATATTTCTGCAACTTGCTTCTGTCACTTTGTAGACTTTTTGTCAGTACACATATAAGGGAGCTTCCTTGCTGGCTCAGGATGGTAAAGAATCTGCCTGCAATGCAAGAGACCTGGGTTTGATCCCTGAGTCAGGAAGATTCCCAGGAGAAGGGAATGGCTACCCACTCCAGTATTCTTGCCTGGAGAATTCCATGGATAGAAAAGCCTGGTGAGCTACATTCCATGGGGTTGCAAAGAGTTGGACACAGCTGAGTGACTAACACACACACATATAAGGAGAAACTTGTTTGTAATCACTCAGTAATGCTTTAGTGGGCAATTATTACTGTTTAGACTGTTTTATCTGGTATTGTTTTCCTTTTGGGCTTCCCTTATGGCTCAGCTGGTGAAGAATCTGCCTGCAATGTGGGAGACCTGGGTTTGATACCTGGGTTGGGATGATCCCCTGGAGAAGGGAAAGGCTACCCACTCCAGTATTCTGGAATTTTATTTAAAACTTTCATTAAAAGTTTTTTTAAAAGAATTTTCCCTTTAAATAAATCTGAGCTCCTGGGACATCATTTCACTCTTACCCCCTGGGGGTTTTCAAGTGATCAGAATTTTGAAAGCCTGTCCATATTTCCTAATACAGGTTAAGACTCTGCCATAGACATAGCTGCCTTGATATATTCTTCTATGCTTTTTTAAAGAACTCATTGAAAAAAAATTACGTTAATGTGAAAAAAGGAAAATGCCTCCTGTAGCGCTTTTCATTAGGAAATTCAGGCTCTTTGACGGCTATGATGAGTCACACTCAAGTTCTAGAGCATCATTTTAGGTGAAATGAAAAAAATTTCTTCCTGTGTTGGCCCCTCGGGGTCTCTCGATAGTGTCAAAGCCTCCCACTACTCTAGGAAAGGCAGAGTGATCTTTTTTCTCCACCCTCTGGTACTTGGAAATAATATCAGAACTCACCAGGGTGCTCAGGTATGTGAGATCATATCTTTTGGTAGTCAGGAAATGAATCAGTAGCACTCTGTATTATTGTTCCCTTCAGCGTTGTGATTTAAGCTGTTAGGAAATGTGAGATCACTTAGGATTTCAAAGTGATGATCGTCTTACAAGGAGATTAATGTCCCTTCCATTCAAGACTGCTTTTGATGGGTAGAAAAGCATTAGGCATCAATTACAATGATAAAGATAATGCATCAATGTGTAAGGGAGCATTCCCTCGGATATGCCGATTGGTGAAACATGGATAGTTCAGAGACTCCTCTACTATTTTTAGACCATAGCAACATCCTGATGAATGTCTGTCTTGTCTTCCCCTTGGAATCTAGGCCACAAAGTCACATTGGTATTCGTGTGTGCATGGGAGTGTATGCTCACGTTTATTCTCTGCTTTGAGTTCACTTTGCAGGGCACTGTGTTGGAATTTACTTGACAACCTTAACCCACGATGGCCAAAGCAAGACATTTTCAACTTGTGTGAAAATTTTCTTTTATTTCATCTATTCTACAGTACTTTGAAGATGTGAAGCATGTGTTTACTGAAAGCCTTATCATCTATTAATAAAATATTCCATCAAATATTGTTGCAGTTTCTAAATAGGTACCTTTTCATATATAACCCTGAAACCCTGGTATATACTTTTTTCGTTTTCCTGTACCTTCAGAATGATTTTTCCCTGCTGTGCAATATGGATTCCCAGATAAAGCCAATTTGTCTTTACATAAAACTATCCCTCAGCAGATTTTTGTCCTCCATTAGAGAGCAAAGTCTTTGTAGAATTTCCCTTGCCAAGTTTAGCTACCTCTTAAATGATTTTCTGTCCCAAGTTGCCATAAGTGTTAATAAGAAAAGTAATACATTTAAAAATCACAATTGCTGAAGTCAGGTGAAAACACCGCTTGTCATAGGTAGGCATAGTTGTGGTTTTATGGGGTCGGGTGGGAAGTACCATGGGCTTTCCTGTGGCTCAGACTTAAAGCCTGCAATGTGGGAGACCCAGGTTCAATCCCCGGGTTGAGAAGATCCCCTGGAGAAGGGAATGGCTACCCACTCCAGTATTCTTGCCTGGAAAATGCCATGGACAGAGAGTCCTGGTGGGCTACAGTCCATGGGGTTGCAAAGAGTTGGACACGACTGAGCGACTAACGCTTTCGCTTAGGAAGTCCTACGTGCTTACTCCCCATGGTTCTTAAATGTTAAACTTGCCCTTAAATTTTGGAATCATTAGCAAATACTTCTGCACAATGATCAAAGCTTAAATGGGGGTTAGATCAAGAATACAGAGTAGGCATTTAAAAGTCAGCTCACACATTTACATTCATTTATAATTCATATTGTGTTTATCCAAAGAGTTGGATGTGGTTTACAATAAAACAGAAACATGGGACACAGCCTTTGGAAATAGAGCAAAAAGACAAGAACTAAATAAAGAGAAGAGTGTTAAAACAATTCAAAATTCCAAACCTATGGGCTACTGCAGGTGTTGAACAATACTAATACACGAACATGTAACAGGTTATACAGTTCATAAGAATTACATCTTTTTTAGATACAACCTTTTATTAACCTCAATTTGAAGACAGGGTAGATTTTTAAACACATGAAACAACAATGATTTGGGGATTAATAGTACTTATTTTAAAACTTGATCCAGGATGGTGGGAGGTAAGCTCTGAAAATGAAAGAAATAGAATAAGGGAATTTTCCACTGGCTATCTACCTTTTGGTTCTTATATGAGGCACTTTTTTGTTTTTACTATTAATGATTAAAGTATTTCAAATATCTATGCATATTGAAGAATTTCTATATGCAAATGAATTAACACAGGGGAAAAAGTCAATTCCCTTCTGATATAAATATCACTGAGAAAATTAGCTTTTTACCTTTTTCTTTTTTAGTCGCAGGTAATGAAATGAAAGAGATGTCATGTGTTCAGTGTTTCATGTCAAGAAGAATGTGGGTTTTAATGAATCACAGTTCTTTGCTAGATAATATGCTCCCGTATTTCACCTTCAGTGTTCCAGGGAAGGAACTTACTTTAGTCATAAGTAAAAGAAGCTCCACACTGGTGCCCAACTGGGAATTTGCTGGGAAGAGTATTTTATCTTTATCAGATTTACTGAGCACTAGCTGCCCAAACAGGACTTCCCTGTAGCTCAAACAGTAAAGAACCTGCTTGCGATGCAGGAGACCAGCCTTTGATCCCTGGGTTGGGAAGTTCCTCTGGAGAAGGCAATCCACTCCAGTACTCTTGCCTGGAGAATCCCATAGACAGAGAAGCCTGGTGGGCCACAGTCTGTGGGGTTCCAAAGACTCAAAACGACTGAGTGACTGACACGCACAGCTGCCCAAACGGGCTTCCCTGGTGGCTCAGTAGTAAAGAATCTCTCTGCAATCCAGGAGACCCAGGTTTGATTCTTGGGTTGGGAAGATCCCCTGGAGGAGGGCATGGCAACCCACTCTAGTACTCTTGCCTAGAGAATCCCATGAACAGAGGAGCCTGGTAGACTGCTGGCCATAGGGTCACACAGAGTCGGACATGACCGAAGCAGGTAAGCAGCAGCAGCAATGGCAGCAGCTGCCCCAAACAATCGATCTCTTCATCTTGATGCCTCTTTCATTCACAGCCCACATCCAGTCCATTTGAAAAATCATCATGGATTGCTCTTAAAAATTCATCCAGAATTTGACCACTTCTTAGTGCTTCCTCTGCTACCACACTGGCCATACAGCCATCTTCTCCTGCCTTGACTGCAGCCATATTCTCCAACTGGTCTTCCGGCTCCCTCAGTTTCCCCACATGGAATAGTCTCTGTTCAGCAACCTGACTGATTGATTAAAATGTAAGATGGATACCATCATTTTCCAGCATTTTCTAATGTCACACAGACTGAATTTACCATGGCCTTCCCCACCCAGTGTGATCCATTTCCTTACTACCTCTCTGATGTCTTTTACTATTTCATTTTTCCTCTCAACCTTCTCCAAACACTAGTTCCCTTGTTTGCACTTTGTAACTCGATGTTGTTACTTTATTCTGGACATTGTTGAACTCTTCCAGTTTCCATGGTTCATCCCGCCACATCCTCTGTGGCATAGAGACTTTATAGGAAGGTCCTCCCTGATCATGTAAAGACCCCTCTACTCCCTCAGGCTTCATCCCCCATTCCTGACTTGTTTTTCTCCATTGCACCTATCCACCTGACATCTTTTTTGTTAGTTCATACTCTGTTTCCCTTTCCCAACAAAACATGAACTCAGAAGCAAAACGTTTGATTTGTTCATTGCTGTTTACCTAGTGCCTAGAAGTTCCTGGCATGTAATCATTGCCTAGTAATATTCCTAGAACCAACAAAATATTTGAAACTCAAATCTGAGAATACTAGAATTCACTAGCACCTATGGTGATACTTGGAGAAGGAAATGGCAACCCACTCAGGCATTCTTACCTGGAAAATACCATGGACAGAGGAGCCTGGTAGGCTACAGTCCATGGAATTGCAAAGAGTTGGACATACCTGAGTAACCACTTTCTTTCACTTATGGTGATACTACCACTTAAACTGATTTCTGGCACCTAGAAATTTGCATTTAAAAATAAAACCTAGGGTAACTTTGATATAAAATGAACAAAGTTTCTGTAGGTCAGGCTCAGCAATTTGCATTTTTAGCAATCTCCCTTTCAGGTAAAAGATTCAGAACTATTATTTTACAAACTATTTAGAGTACAAGGTCTGTATCTCTTTGCTTCATTTATTTTATCTGCCTGGTCTTGAAAGCATTTGAGTTGAAGCAACTTAAACCAGAATCTAAACCAGTCCGTGGGTTTTAGCCTTGACTTCATATTATAATCACCCAAGAGGGAGCTTTAGCAGCATCAAATCCTTGGGCTCTCCTCAGGACTGCGTAGATTCAGCCCCCATCTGCACCCCAATCTAGTTGTTGACCACAGACAAATTGGTTAGCCTCTCATGAAAACTGAGAATAGTGATAGTGCCCACCTCAGAAAACCATGGAGTGGGGAGAGGGCAGGAGACAGTGGATTAAATGAAAGGATAAATAAATAAATAGGTAAAACACTTAGAATCTGGCACATAGGAAATCTTCATAAAGGATTAGATATGATTGCTCAACTTTGATGACAAAAACTAAGCTTTATTGCTATTCCCTTTTTTAAAAAATGTGTTTATTCTTCTACTTACAATCCTTAACATCCAAGCAAGCTCTGCTGCAGTTGTGACAAAGAGAAAGAACTACACACTTGGGGTCATTCCAGCCCAGTCCAGTGTAGCTATTACAAAAATGGGAATGAGGTGAATATCACTGGGCCAGTGGACCAAAGACTCCTCTCCTAGGATGATTATCTTGGATAATTTCATTATTTCAAATCCCATTTTCTCAATATCTCACTTTTCCTTTTTTCCTTTTCTGTACTGTGCCACAGGTATACAGGACCTTAGTTCCCTGACCAGGGATCGAACCTGTGCCCCTGCAATGGAAGCACAAAGACTTAGCCATTGGACCATGAGGAAAATCCCTCAATATCTCATTTTTATTGTGAAAAATACAGACAAACAAAGAAATGCAAGTTAAACCTGGGCTTGTATGACTGATTTTTATTTTTAAATAGAGAATAGCTTGACTAAGTGACAAGAGGAGGACTCTGAACACTGCACAGTGTGCAGTCACTGGGAAAGGTGAAAAATATGTTATCTGATTAAAAAAACACAACTCTGAAACAATGGTGGGAAAGGAAGAAAGGAAAAATTGTATAATAATTTTATGGAAGATTTTTTGCAGTATAGTCAGTTTGAAAAAGTCTCTTCAGTTTCTGCATCTTAGACACTTAAAATTAAACTACAAATAAAGCTATGGATTTCCCAATGCCTGTATCATTCAAAAATAGTAACATTTAATAAGTCTTTCACTAGCCATTATTTGTTTTTCAGAGAGTCATCAAGAAAGTTTCTTTTTAATATTGGATAGTATCTAATTTTGGAATGGGCTTATATAACTCCACATACCTGTCTCTTTTTCATGTAATGGAGCCTTGAACAAAGAATAATGATATAATACACTGCTAGTGTTGAATCCCTATAGTTTTAGCTGAATCTAAATGCAAATCAAAGTGCATTTTTTATACTGGTATATTTGGTGAGATATTTTAAATGCTTATTTTATGGTTGTACAGACTATAACTGACACCTCTTTGAAAGCACTGAATTTTCAATATTGAATCTGCAAAATTAGTTTCTACTCTCAGATCACACACACACACACACAAAAAGCATGTGATACATATCATAATTTATCTACCTCAGAAAATAAGACTTGGTTATTACAGATAGGACACATATTAGGTATTTAAAATTTGCTAAAACCTGGCTTCTGTGTATCTCTGTCTTTCTCACATAATACTTACTTATAGTAAGATAGTGGTAAAACCAATCTTTCAGAACTAGACCACACCTACAGGATCACGGCATTCTGCTATGGCTTCCTAGGTGGCCCTAGTGGCAAAGAATCTGCCTGCCAATGCAGGAGATGTAAGAGATGTGGGTTCAGTCCCTGGGTTGAGAAGATCCCCTGGACTAGGAAAGGGCAACCCGCTCCAGTATTCTTGCCTGGAAAATAAGGGAAGCCAACACCGCAAACATTCGTAACATGATTTTCCTAGATCCACTCTAAATAGATCAGTGTCTTTTTGGAAAGTTAAAATCCACTTCATATGTGCCCTAATCACTGACTCTTTACCAGAAATTCCTGTCTGTCTAAAGAATATCTTGTGAAAGGCTAAACCTCTTTTAGAAGAGCTTCAGTTCTTTGGTTTAAAGCTTTAGACCTTCATAAAAAGCAAAGAAGCCGGGAAAGAAGACAACACTTCATGTTGTTATAAATATTTAAAATTAGTATAAAATCTTCAGTGACATTTTATTTGAAATAGAGGACTGGACAGGGTTCCCTAGCACAGGAGTAAGAAGCCCACATCACACAACTCTGGGGATCACCTCTAAGGCATGGGCACCAATCAACTCTGGGCACCAGTCTCTAAGAAGTTTGCAGTACTAGAAGATGCAGTTGTTTACCCTGCCTCTCACCTACTGGGATTCAACAAACTGGGTATCCAGTCCTAGCCTTCACACTAATTCACTTAACTCCTCTGGACTCTCATCTTCATAGACCATTTGTTTCCGAGTTTTCATCACTGGTTAGTTTGTAAAGATTTTACCTGTGAAATTTCATCTATTAAATAAGAATTTGTTTCTTGTTTTTATTAAAAACAACACTAAATAAAAGTTTTTAGTCTGATTAATGTAACTAAGTGCTGTCTAACTAAATTCATATAATCCTGAACAAAGTTAAAGAATCAGAGCAGATTTCTCACGAGTCATTGTATGTTTTAAGCATTTTGAAAAGTTAAAAATGGTTTAAGAATCCCATTTTCTACCCATTGTTCCTTTAAAGTCCTCTATGCCTGCAATATGGAAGACCAAGGTTCAATTGCTAGGTCAGGAAGATCCCCTGGAGAACGAAATGGCAACCTACTTCAGTACTCTTGCCTGGAAAATCCCATGGACAGACGAGCCTGGTAGGTTATGGTCCATGGGGTCGCAAAGAGTGGGACACAACTAAGCGACTTCACTTTACTTTTCACTTTCACTTTCAATAGTTCAGAAGCCCAGATTGTAAACCGGTGAACCAGGATGATCTTTAAAATTCCTCCTAGTTCTGACATTTCTTTGATTTAATGAACCTTGGTTTCACTTTCACAATTGTTGTTGGTTTAGCCACTAAGTCATAGCCTAGTCTTTGTGACCCCATGGACTGTAGTAGCCAGCCAGGCTCTTCTGTCCATGGGCTTTTCCAGGCAAGAATACTGGAGTGGGTTGCTGTTTCCTTCTCCACGAGATCTTCTCAACCCTGGGATCAAACCCAGGTCTCCTGCATTGCAGGCAGATTCTTACATTTTTGCCAGAGACACTTACCTTTATTCACTTTCACAGTTCCTTTACTGTTGGGTTTCTTTCCTCTTCTAAAATGAAAATGTCTCTTTGGAATCTGAAAGATCTTTCTTGGAGAAGTTTAGATTGTCTGTGTTCATTTCAGTGTTTTAAGAAAGGGGAAAAATAATTACTTAGATCCTTCTTCATCTGATTGGAACTTTTTTACAATTAATTTCAATCTGTAACATTGAACACTAGTGTTCTGGCAAACCAAAATGGAGTCATTAATATTCTTTAAATGCCTGGCAGGTGATTTAGGAAATAGGTGTTATTTTAAATGGAAATTTACAGACTTAAAGAAATAATAGTGTACACTCAAATAACCCTTTACAATTTATAATGCATTTCCATAGAGTACAGACTGGCAGTATTGATTTGCCCTGGATACTCCTATGTTCTTTCTCCAACCTTGGAGTAATAATTGATTTGAATTTTTCTATTTGTAGAGAAAAGTCACAAATACGTTTCCATGCATGCAGTATGAATTAAATAGATGAAGGGATAAATATGCTTTTATAGCATTTATTTAACATCGACGTCTTTCCAGTTTTTTCTCTTTTATAAACTATGAAAAACTGAGAATGACAATAATGCCCCTAAAACACTATTTAGAAAAAGTGGGAACAACCATAGTGTCCCAAAATATACCAATTAGACAAATTATAAGTTATCCCCAACGCAGCCCTCAAATATGAGTTTTAGAAGAATATTTAAGAAAATACTTATATTTACTGTTATAGGTAAAAAGAAAGGTTTATGCTAACAATCTGACCCCATTTGAGTATGTGTATCTATACATTTATTCAATAAGCAAGCATATTCATGGGTATTTGTTCAGAGCAGTGATGAGAATTACAATACAGCTCTCAAAGACAGTTCCTTCCTTCAAAATCATATGCATGCCAACAACTACAGGTAGAACAAACCAGAATGCTAGCAGTTTGGATTTTTTTTTTTTTCTTGAACCTGACTGTGTTTTTCTGAATCCTATGAAGTTCATGCATCGACTCACATTCAAACTAAAGCTTAAACACATTTTTGTAATTTTACTCATTTTATGCTTAGATGAGGAAAAATTCTAGCAGAAAGAAAGCAGTCTCATTACATCATAGCAGTTATGAGAGTCTTCACAACATGTTACTACTCTCTGAAATAAGAAGGAAAAGTAATAAAAAGAAAAGAGCACACTATTTTCTGGTATTTTAATTTTGCAACCAAGAGAGGCATTCTTTAAAAATTTAGGGTGGAAGAAACATATTGTATTATTAATGCTTTGGCTATTCAAAATCTGTATAAAATCACTTAATTCAACATTATTTCAATAAAGTAGAACACTATGTATAATCTGTCATTTTTAATTATGCTCAAAATCCCATTTAAAGATCTCAGCAAAGAGTTTATCAATTTATAATTATCACTGGAAAAACTTTTTGATTCCACTAGGCTTCTAGACGCAATGCATAATTCAAGAAACCCCTTGCCGATTTTAAGTTAACATCATGTAAAATAAGTCTTCTACATTTTTCATAAGCTTCACATTAAGCAGAATTTATTATTTCTTATGCCCTTGATGAGAAGGTTAATTTTTGTTAGGACTTCATAGGACTTATATTAATTTGAATAGAAGTTCAAGTTAATATTAAAAGATTTGACAGGAGCTTTTGGCTGCTTTGTCAGTTGTAAATAGACCATGATTTCAATTATTAACTTTTGTTATAACCTTAAACAAATATCACAAGCATGTGACAGAGAAATTGAACCTGGGTCTCCTGCATTGCAGGCAGATGCTTTACCCTCTGAGCCACCAGGGAAGCAGAGAAAATAACAGTAAACTTAAAATAACCAAGGAAACTCACATTTCTGCTGTCAGTAGACCATTTAAGCCTTATTCCTAAAATTAAGGTAATTGATATATGTCATTGTCTTCACTTCAGTGATTTTACACAGTGATTACACAGTGATTTTACACATCTTCACACAATGATGTGCGTGCTGAGTTGCTCAGTCATGTCCAACTCTGTGCAACCCGATGGACTGTAGCCTGCCAGGCTCCTCTGTCTATGGGATTCTCCAGGCAAGAATACTGGAGTGGATTTCCATTCCGTTTTCCAGGGGATCTTCCTAAATCCAGGGATGGAACCCACATCTCCTGCATTCGTTGGTGGATTCTTTACCACTGAGTCACCTGGGAAGCTCTAGGATTTGATAGGCAGAAAATAATCCATTTGATAAATCTTTTCTACAATACTCAAAATTTTCTGTTTCACCCACTCTGAACAGATATGATTTGTGTCCTTTGGATTTCTTTATTCCTCCATCAGAAATTCATTTGCAATTGCTTTCCAAAAGGAGAAAGAGATGAGTTTGGGGCTTGTGAATGCTAAAGAATCTCACTGCACACATTACAAATACAAATACTTGCTTTCAACTTCAACAACTTAAAATCTTGACTTTGTTTCAGATGAATAACATTCTGAGTATGAAGAAGAATGTCAGAATACTAACTGGTTTTTCTGTGTAGCTACTATCTATATCTCTTTAAAGATCTTCTGATCTCAGTCCTGAGTAAAAGGATCAGAAGTTCTATGAGATCAGTCTTGCATTAAATCCAAACCAAATTGTCCTTGTTCTTGTCCTGTCTTATCCTAATAGAACAAATAAGCTAAAAAATCCTGACTATTGGAAAGCCAGTATTTGTCTAAAAGTTAAAAACCATGAGTGAATGTTGATGGGTTTAGAAATCTATGATCTCATAATTTGTTTCTTTATTTAAGCTCTTATTAGATAATAAGTTTTCCTGGATAGTTTACCTGGTTTATTTAGGAGGGTCTTTTGTACATTCATTTAACATATATGCATGAATCTGCCATGTAACAATAATAATTCATAATCCATTGTACTTATCAAGAACAAATTGAATAACTCTATATGTGTGAGATTCTGAATAAGAATGGAAATATCTCGTGGGCAAGAAATGCCTTCATAACTGAGAAGTCAACTGGACTCAAATGTCTTACTGGTTTTGGTATTAATTTAGCACATGGATCTACCACAGAAGCCTACTTCATTGCATTGTATTTTTTTTTCAAGTTCAAGAATAAATATATTTGCCATCTTTGAAGTATTACCTATCTTCTGTAGTGAATTTTATAAGAACTGAAGAAACTTTTGTGACATTTACCAGGGTATTTGCCTGTTATAAAACTATGTTAAAGTATTTTCATTAAGGCAAGCAGAAAGCTCAAGATCTTACAAATCTTCATTTTCTGATCTCAAATGCAAATACATTTGGCCTTTAAATTGTCTCCATAATTTAAATCAAAATAATGAAGATTATTTATAATTTTTAGGCCTCTAATAAAAACACACTGGGTTGGCCAAAAATTTTATTTGTTTTTTTTTTGTAAGATGTTATGGAAATTGCTGGCCAACCCAATAATTATTCCATAGTTTTATTCAAGCACTTTTATAATCTAATTATTTTTAAAAAATCTTTGATCTACCTAAAATTTATTTTGATGTAAGACATGAGATAAACTGCAACTTTCTCAATTTATTAGAATTTTGCCTCTAGCATATAAAAAACAAACCAAACCAAAACATAAGATCCTGTGTATTTTGTCAATAACTGAACTTTCCATTCTTTCCTATTGGTCTCTTATAATAAAGAATATCCTTTTCATAACCATAGTTAACATCATGACTAGTAAAGAATTATAGGAAGCATTTCCTTTATATTTAGGAAAATTAGAAGTATGCATTATGATTCTATAACTTCTTAAAGTTCTGGAGATCATGGCCAATGTATTAACTTATAAAGCAAACCCAGCAGTATAAATATAGGAAAAGAAAACATAAAATTTAAATATTTGCAAAAATCTTTATGACATTAGAAAAGCCTAGTGCTGAGAAACTAAACATTAGAATGAACCACAACAACTCAGCAAATAAGCAGAACAAAGTTTAATATTCTCAAATCATGAGTTTTCTTAAATATCAGTGAGACTAGATAAATGTTTTGAGATTATCATTGTTTTTTTCCAAGTTTTTCCTTTATCTCCCTGCCCTCCCCACCACCCACCGCACCCCACCCCCGGCTCAGCTGGTCAATAATCTGCCTGCAATGTGGGAGACCTGTGTTCGATCCCTGGATTGGGAATATTCCCTAGAGAAGGGAAAGGCTACCCCTACTAGTATTCTGGCCTAGATAATCCCATGGACTGTACGGTCCACAGGGTCACAAAAAGAGTTAGACACTACTGAGCAACTTTCACTTACTGTATTTATTCAGAAACATTGACTGAGCAAGAAGCAAAAATGGCTTGTAATATGTTCTGACTTGCTTCTGTCCAGAGATTTTTGAGTAATAATACTTAGGAGAATGTGAAGGGTTTATTGGGAAGGTAAGATCAAATTGCCAACATCCGCTGGATCATGGAAAAAGCAAGAGAGTTCCAGAAGAACATCTATTTCTGCTTTATTGACTATGCCAAAGCCTTTGACTGTGTGGATCACAATAAACTGTGGAAAATTCTGAAAGAGATGGGAATACCAGACCACCTGACCTCCCTCTTGAGAAATCTGTATGTAGGTCAGGAAGCAACATTTAGAACTGGACATGGAACAACAGACTGGTTCCAAATAGGAAAAGGAGTACGTCAAGGCTGTATATTGTCACCCTGCTTATTTAACTTATATGCAGAGTACAACATGAGGAACGCTGGGCTGGAAGAAGCACAAGCTGGAATCAAGATCTCCAGGAGAAATATCAATAACCTCAGATAGATGACACCACCCTTATGGAAGAAAGTAAAGAGGAACTAAAAAGCCTCTTGATGAAAGTGAAAGAGGAGAGTGAAAAAGCTGGCTTAAAGCTCAACATTCGGAAAACGAAGATCATGGCATCCAGTCCCATCACTTCATGGGAAATAGATGGGGAAACAATGGAAACAGTGTCAGACTTTTAATTTTGGGGGCTCCAAAATCACTGCAGATGGTGACTGCAGCCATGAAATTAAAAGACGCTGACTCCTTGGAAGAAAAGTTATGACCAACCTAGATAGCATATTCAAAAGCAGAGACATTACTTTGCAATAAAGGTCAGTCTAGTCAAGGCTATGGTTTTTCCTGTGGTCATGTATGGATGTGAGAGTTGGACTGTGAAGAAGGCTGAGCACCGAAGAATTGATGCTTTTGAACTGTGGTGTTGGAGAAGACTCTTGAGAGTCCCTTGGACTGTAAGGAGATCCAACCAGTCCATTCTGAAGGAGATCAGCCCTGGGATTTCTTTGGAAGGAATGATGCTAAAGCTGAAACTCCAGTACTTTGGCCACCTCATGCAAAGAGTTGACTCATTGGAAAAGACTCTGATGCTAGGAGGGATTGGGGGCAGGAGGAGAAGGGGACGACAGAGGATGAGATGGCTGGATGGCATCACTGACTCGATGGAAGTGAGTCTCAGTGAACTCTGGGAGTTGGTGATGGACAAGGAGGCCTGGCGTGCTGCGATTCATGGAGTCACAAAGAGTTGGACACGACTGAGCGACTGAACTGAACTGAACTGAAAGGGGGAGTGTGGGGTGTGTGCAATTGTATCATTAAGTTAGTAGAAGTCTAGCTATAGAAAGTCATAGTCCATCTCCTTCCTCCTTTGTATGCATTATCCAATGCAGCTTAGGATGGGGCTTAAAGATAAATAAATATGTTACATCTGCTTCTGACATGGTGTGAAGCAGGCCAGCAGCTCATATTGCCTCCATAAGGCTAGTGTGAGCCTGGAGGACCAGGGGCTCTGAATTCTTTGCCTCCTTTTAGACTTGGTTCTGCCAAGCTCTCATGCACTGTTTTTGAAGACCCAAGAGAAGCTCTTCAAATAAGGTAAAGAATCCACCTGCAATGCAGGAGACTCAGGTTCAATCCTGGGTCTGAAAGATCCCCTAGAGAAAGAAATGGCAACCCACTCCAGTATTCTTGTCTGGTATATATCATGGACAGAGGAGCCTGGGGGGCTATAGTCCATGAGGTCACAAAAATTGGATACAGCTTAGAGACTAAACCATCACAGACTATCTCCAATGCAATATTAACTTAACTTTTATATTAAATTTTAAAAATCTTGTGCTTCTTAGAGTTAATATTTTGATCAAGGCTATATGTTTGTTAAAAATACAGATAAGTAAAGATGAGGCTTTCATGTCTTTATCATTTCTCATTAGTAGGTTTGAGTGGATGTAGGAGATTGTTTTTTCTTTTCTTCTTTATAACATCAAGTTTGGGATTTGGGTTAACTTGATAGTTATTAACAGTACTTACGTAGTATTACTACATTATGAACTCTCTGCAATATTTCTGCTGGCAGTCTTAGGTGAACATTTACAGAACATGCATCTGGAAGGCCATATCAGGTCACTAATTAAATCAGATAGTAATACTGTATCTTTTAGTATCTTCTGTGTAGCAAGCATGGGCTTCCAGGCAGCACAGTGATAAAAAATCTGCCTGCCAATGCAGGAGACGCCAGAGACTCAAGTTCAATCCCTGAGTTGGGAGGATCCCCTGGAGAAAAAAATGGCAACCTATTCCAGTGTTCTTGCCTGGAGAATTCCATGAACAGAAGAGCCTGGCAGGCTATAGTCCATGGGGTCCAAAGTGTCAGACATGATAGAGCATGCATGCATATAGCAGATTCTACAAAGAAACAAACGTTAATAACATACAATTTCATAATCTATTTAGGCAAACAGAGCATAACCTTTCAGGAAAAGATGACCGTGTTACATAACAGGGGTTCCAGTCTCCTCCAAGATTGGATTTGTTCAATTAAGCATTATTTTCTCTTCACTGATTCACTTAAAATGTTCTAGATTGCCCCTGGAAATTCTTTGTATTTAATTATAGCCACACAACTACTTTAACATGTAAAAATTGTATTCAAATATAAGGAGCATGCATATCTCAAGAAAATGGTCCTGCTTTTTTTTGCAATTTTAATCTCTTTTAATGACTAAGATAATCCACTTGGCTATAAATCAAAATTTTATGTTTGAAGCTACTTGAACTATAAATCATCTTTCTGTTTTTGATCTGGGTCTATTCCATCTATGACATGGAGTACTTGTGGTCTTATGGTTTTCTTCCTTGTATATATTTTGTGTGCATCTAGTTAAAGAATTCAATGTGAGATTAAGCACCACTTTAGTCGGAATCCTTTAAAAAATATCACCTCCTCTTTGGTGTGTATGTGTGTGTCTACATGGATTTTTATGGATACATTTTAAAAGGAATTCTTTAAATGAAAAGTTTAAAAAGACAGTGTTACTGCACCTTCAATCACAAGGCACAGTTGTTTAAAGCCTAAACAAAAATACTAAAGACACCACTATCAGTATTTAAAATCAGAAATTTAATGGAGGAAAATGGGTTGTTGGGTAATGGAAGAAGCTGAGAAGCTACCTAGAGGACAGTGGGGCTCTGCATAGCTTGTAGAGCTCCAAAGCTCTATAACCAACCCTGCCAGCATTGGCGAACTGAAGGACAAATGAGTAGGAGGTATGATGGGAACCCACGGTCTTGAGTTACTACATGAAGGCTGAAGCTAGTGGGCTTTTCTGGAAGGAGATGAAACCTTGAAAGTGTTGATAGCTACCACCAAAGGCAGAAAAGGGATACCTTGAGGTCTCCCTCCCTCCTGTCCTCTACTCTGCTGATGGTGCCTGAAGCCTGGGAAATACAGGTTCTAGAGCAGAACTGAGAAAAGCAAGGGCCAATGTGACACAAGAGGCACAGAGAGCAAGCGAGCCTTGTTGTTTTCAGAAGGAGGGATGGACTTGCTCTGAACTGCCTCTGCTATTGTTCTTGTCAGTCCCTTGCTGTCACTTCTCTCCTCCTGTGGGACAATGAAAGGGAGTCATGCAGCGGTGATGTCAGAGCTTGTATGGGGCTGAAATCAATGGCAATTGCCTCACTGACCCACTAATGCATCCTGCTGATCAAACCAAGTCACATGGAAAGTGATTCTTTTCCATAGCTTATTTTTGGCAAAATTATGACATTGCCACTTCTCTTTAGCAATAGTCACAGGGAATACTTTTGGACTACAGAGTAGTACAAATGATTTCCCTAATGAAGAAATTTATTTATTTATTCTCTTAGTAGTGGTTCTTCTATGAATAGCTTTACTTACATGTGACACACCAAAGTATTGAGCTAATAAAAGTGAAAATATAGACTAGTTAAATGATGCTGAGAATTAGGAATTTAAAACTTGGAGATCTGTCAAAGGAAAAAGTCAGTGACCCACTATTGTTGCACTCCTGCTGCTGCTGCTGCTAAGTCGCTTCAGTCGTGTCCAACTCTGTGTGACCCCATAGACGGCAGCCCATCAGGCTCCCCTGTCCCTGGGATTCTCCAGGCAAGAACACTGGAGTGGGTAGCTGTTCCCTTCTTCAGGGTGTCTCCCAACCCAGGGATTGAATCCATGTCCCCAGTGCATCACAGGTAGATTCTTTGTCATATGAGCCACCAGGGAAGCCCAAGTTTACTGGAGTGGGTAGTGTATCCCTTCTTCAGGGGATCTCCCTGACCCAGGAATTGAACCAGGGTCTCCTGCATTGCATAACTGACATAGAACATCATATATGTTTGGACTTCCCTGGTGGCTCAGAGGGTAAAGAATCTGCCTGCAATGCAGGAGACCTGGGTTTAATCCCTGGGTTGGGAAGATCCCCTGGAGGAGGGCATGGCAACCCACTCCAGTATTCTTTCCTGAAGAATCCCCATGGACAGAGGAACCTGGCGGGCAACCATGGAGTTGCAGAGTCAGACATGACTGAGCGACTAAGAGCAGCACAGCACATCCTATATGTTTAAGGTGTACAACACAATGATTTGATACATGTAGAATATGAAATGATTACCACAAGTTTAGTTAACATCCATTACTTCACATAGAAATGACAAATTCTTAATGAATAAACGAAGCCATTGGAGAATGCCCGAAAGTGGAATTTGCCCTTCTTTTTCACCCAAACTTTGTATAGCATAGGGCAGCAGGAACTCAAAGAGAGCTGTAGGATTTCGGGCTTGAATTTCAAGGGACAGAATCTGGAGCTGCCTAAAGGGCTAAGAATTTATTCCCAGTAAGGAGAGAGTTATGGAGGAAGGAGTACCACTGTAGGGTAAGGGAGTTAGAGAAGGCGAGGTTCTGAAAAAGAACGAGACTGGTACTTTACAGGAAGAGTTCACCATTAATGAGTCGAGAAGGGGCAGCAGTGAGTTTAGTGAGCTGCTGCACTAATCCTAGAAAAGAGTAAGTATATATAGGCATATATGTGGAAATCTACTGTCTTAAGGGGGCCTGTTCTTCTCCAAGGTTGTTCAGATTAGTTATCTCTTAAACGGCTGGGGCAAGGAATTCTGGAGATCAGCCAGAAGCTGGGATGGGCTGGGAGCTGGGAGTAATCAACTTTAATATCTATTTTTTTTCTTTGGGTGAGAGAGTTCTTGTTTTGCATAGAATGGTGGGGAGGACATGGAGGGAAGTTTTAACTCCAGGCTATTTTGAGCCGTGTAACTTCCTTCAACCACAATTAAATATAAACCTTCCTCAAACCCTTGGTGACTGCGTAAGTGTAAGGGAAAAATCCAAGGAACTCAGTGGAAGGCAATATCTTGGAAGTTCAAAAGGTCCAGTAGAGATTTTAGCTGCTTCCCACTATGAGGAAGACAAACATTTGGAGTGTGAGTCGTGGCAAGTTAAGTGGCTTGATAAATACCTTAGGTTTTCCACTGAAACCCCATGCTTTCAGGTTAAAAATTGTATCACAGAGATTTTCCCTATAGGTTTTTCCCCTAAGATATGAACCATCCAAAATGAATCCTACTCTAAGAATATGTAAAAGCGAGCCTTCATAAGTTCAAGGTGAGTAGTGCGTGTGCATGCATGTGTGCATGTTAATATAGTCAATACCTGATAGAAAAAAAAACAAAACAATAGTTCTTAGAGAACGATTTAGAATCCAGCTTCTCACTGATGTATCGTCTACAATGTCTTGAGGGGATCTTCCCAACCCAGGGATAGAACCCAGGTCTCCTGCATTGCAGGTGGATTCTACCAGCTGAGCCACAAGGGAAGTCCAAGAATCCTGGAGTGGGTAGGCTATCCCTTCTCCAGGGGATCTTCCTGACCCAGGAATCAAACCAGGGTCTCCTGCATTGCAGGTGGAATCTTTACCAACTGAGCTATCAGGGAAGCCCTGAATATAACCAACATCACTAAATATGCACAATAAAATTATGACACTAGATCAAGAGGAAAATCTGTCAACAGAAATAGCCCAACAGACTCAGAGATGGATAAGATGTTGCAATGATTAGAAAACCCCTTTAAAACTACTTCTTTCAAAGTGTTCAAGGACTGAAAGTAGAAGACGGTCATGTTGAGTGAACATGAAGAGAATCTTGGCAGAGAAATGCAGAATATAAAACAGAACATAATGCAAATGCTAGAGCTGAAAATTAAAATATCTGAAATAAATATTTCACAGGATGGGATAAATAGTAGGTTAGAGATGGCAGAAAAAATAGTCAGCTGAATTCGAAGACAGATCAATAGAAATTATCCCATGCAAACAAAGAAAAAAAAATTAAAGACAAGGAACATACATTCAGACATATGTGGAATAATGTTAGGTTGTCTAACATACATATATTGAGAACCGTAGCTAACAAGAAAGAAAATGAGAAAGAATCTACATTAAAAATATGTCTGAAACTTCCCAAATTTAGTGAAAAACAGAAATTTCAGGTTTAAAAATCTCAAAGAATCCTGAGTAGGGTTAATACATATAAAACCTTAAGTTTACATATCATAATCAAGCTGATATAAAAAAATAATGAAAAAATCTTGAATGCAGCCATAAGTGCATATGCATGTGGTGAAATATTATATACAGGGGAACAATGATTCAAAGATGACTGATTTCTCATTAAAAATAGTGGAGACTAGAATAAAACATTTAAAGGACTGAAAGAAAATTCTCTCAGAATTCTATCTCCAGAAGGAACATATTTCAAAGAGAAAGGCAAGACAAAGACTTTTCAAATAAGTAAAAGCTAATAATTTGGGAGGGATTGGGGGCAGAAGGAGAAGGGGACGGCAGAGGATGAGATGACTGGATGGCACCGGGAGTTGGTGATGGACAGGGAGGCCTGGCGTGCTGCGATTCATGGGGTCGCAAAGAATCTGACACGACTGAGCGACTGAACTGAACTGAACTGAATAATTTGCCACCAGCAGACTTGCACTACAAAGAAGTGCTGAAGGATTTTCTTCAAGGTGAGGGGAAATAATGACTGGGGAACTCAGATCTTCAGGAAGGACTGAAGAGCAGAAAGAAAGACAAATAAATGGATACATGTAAAGGGATATCTTTTTTTCTTTTAACTTTTTAAAAGGACCACTGCCTTTTAATGAGATATTATATGGAAGACTATATTATAGGTTTTAAACTGTGTGTAAAATTGAAATGTGTTAATAATAGCCCAGAAGATGGGGGTAGACAGGATCATGCTCTAATTGTTGTTCAGTCACTCAGTTGTGCCCGACTCTTTGCTACCCCATGGCCTGCAGCGTGCCAGGCTTCCCTGCTGTTACTAGGCTCTAGTGTTTTACATCAAGTGAAAAAGTATTAACTCTAAATAGATGGTGATAATGGCACCCCACTCCAGTACTCTTGCCTGGAAAATCCCATGGATGGAGGAGCCTGGTGGGCTGCAGTCCATGGGGTCGCTGAGGGTCAGACATGACTGAGCGACTTCATTTTCACTTTTCACTTTCATGCATTGGAAGAGGAAATGGCAACCACTCCAGTGTTCTTGCCTGGAGAATCCCAGGGACGGGGGAGCCTGGTGGGCTGGCGTCTATGGGGTCGCACAGAGTAGGACACGACTGAAGTGACTTAGCAGCAGCAGCAGCAGCAGATGGTGATAAATTAAAGATGTATATGATAATTATATATAAATTACGGCTATAAAAACAGCACAGACGTGTAGCTAAAACCCAAGAAAATTTAAGATGGAATCTAATTAATATTAACTAACTCAAAAGGGGGAAAGAAAGAGATCATGCTTTTCATTCTATGTAAAATTTTAATAAAAACATAAGAAAAAATACAAACAAAATAAAAAAAATCTGGTGGATCTGAATATCACAAGCAGGATTCAGGAATTTATATTTGATAACACCCCCTCCCCACTAGTTACATGGCTCATCCATGTTTGAAACTACTGATGTAGATAGACCTTACCACCTTTCCCCTGGTTTTGAAGCACAAAACCTATCCCAAGGTCCTTAACTCCTTCCTACAGACACATCACTCAATCATAAGAGCAGCAGGAACCTCAGACTTGTCAGCTGGAAGAAGCAGGCTATGGCCTAATGGTCTGCAAGAACGATGTTATCAAAATGACAGCAGTTATGAAAGCCTTGGTGAGTTTAACAGCTTGCTCTTTCCTCTTTGATTCTTACATACCTCTTTCTAACTTTCATCTTCCCTCAATTTGTCTGCCTTTTTTGATGGAGAGAGAATTATCATAATCTGACACTTCCATTTTTGCAGGGAAGAGACCTGCAGGGGAACATCAATGTTTTTTGTCGACTCACACATTTATGGCCTGAGCAAGTATGGCACTGAGGTTTCAGGGACACAAGTCTATAGCACTTATTGTGTTTGTGTGAAGTCAAAACTGTGTGGGAGATGGACAGTCTGTCAGAAATGCTGGTCCTGTGGGGCCAGCAGTGCGTCATAAGGTGAGTCCTGATGGATGGGCTATAAATCTGTGTCTTATGCCTCTAGATGTCACTTTCCATCACACTGAGGCAGAAAAGGAAACTCTTCAGAAAATATTCTGATTTGAAATCAGAAAATTAATTTCCAGTGCTAATGTGTATGTGCTGAGTGTGGAGATTACATGTACAACTCTCAACCGGGATTTTTTAAAAGATGGAATTTTTGGATCATAAATTCCTATTTCATGTAATACAAAGCAAATTGTATAATCATTTTTGAAAATGCTCATTTACTTCCAATAGCCTTCTAGGATAGCAATAAGGTTCCATATGCCTAGGTATGTAGTCCCATAGAAATCCTCTAGTTTCTTAATATCCTGATTTAGGGTTATGTCCAGTGTTCTTGCCTGGAGAATCCCGGGGATGGGGGAGCCTGGTGGGCTGCCATCTATGGGGTCACACAGAGCTGGACATGACTGAAGCAACTTAGCAGCAGCAGCAGCAGCAGCTACTCAATTTAATTCTTCACCTGACTTTCTGAGTTGGGATTTTTTTCCATCAGTTCAGTTCAGTTCAGTCATTCGGTTGTGTCTAATTCTTTGTGATGCCATGGACAGCAGCATGCCAGGCTTCCCTGTCCATCACCAACTCCTGGAGCTTGCTCAAACTCATGTCCATCAAGTCAGTGATGTCATCCAACCATCTGTCATATCCTTTTTCCTATCACTCCATATTTATTGAGTAGCAGTGTTTAGGACTCTGTGCTAGACTGTAGAAATACTGTCTCTATCCTCACAACTCTCAATCCAATGAGAGATGCCCACAATTAAAGACAATTATGAGATGCCGTGCTCAATGCCACAATAGGGAAATAAGGACGTGCTCTTTCCTACAAGCACATGGGAAAGAGCATGTAGTTCAGACTTGGGATGTCAGAGGACACTTCTTGAGAGATGTCATCTCTAAGGTGAGACTTAAAGAATGATTAGGTTTAGGGGAGTAATGGGGAAAGAGGACGAGAACAGAAGACTGTTCCAGGAAGAAGAATCAGTTCAGGGAAAACCGTATAGGTAGAGAGAGCAAGGAGAATTTAGTTAACTTCCCCACAAAACTCAGGCTATCTGAAAGAAGAGGTGAGGTAAAATAAGAAGGTTAATTAGTGAGAGAAAGAGGCTTTTGAGGAAAGTAGATGCCAGATCATAGAGAATAATTAACATATTTAGGAACTTGTTGTAATGACTGGGAGTGATTACAGTGTTTTAAAAGGGAAATTAACAAATCGGCTTGGTCTGATTTGTATTGTGGAAAGATCACTCTGGCCACAGTGTAGAGAATGGGCTAGAGGGTAAGTCTGGAAGGATCAGGATCAGAAAAATTAGTGTGGTTATTGCTAGGTAATCCATATGAGGGGTAATGGTGACTTGAACTAAGGTGGTGACAATGTGATAGAGAGAAGAGTACAGACTCTTGACAGTTCAAGTGGCAGAATTGCAGGCATTGAAATATAAGAGAAGGGTCCTTGGAATCTAAACTGAATTATAAATGATGTGGATATCAGTAAGAGTTCATGGAAGTGTCTTCAAGAGAACTGAGATCACTGTGAAGTAAAATGATGTTAAGGGACAGTGACAGCACTGGAAGAGTGACCATCTGTACACAGGGTGGGACTTTAAAGTTAAGATTTCAGAGGCGGAGAACTGTCAGGTAATGATAAAGACCAGGATGTGGCACTGGGAGCCAGTGACTGAAGGTGAGGGATGTGAAGCTCACTGGAGAGAAAGCCAAGGAGGCAGTAGGCATACCTCCTACTGGATGAGATTCACATATTAATAAATAAATGAAAATTAAGGCTGAGATGAAAATCACGAGTCAGACACTAAAGGCTTCAGTGAATGAGAGGGAGTTACCAGGAAGTCAGGAGGTGACAGAGGGAAGGAGTAGAGGCTAGTATACAACACAGTAAGTGAATCAGCTTGTATTTCTCAGGAGAAAAAAGTAGAGATTTTCCTTTAGTAACATTCTTTCCTATCATGCCAGATCTCCCAGACAGAAGCTGATGAGCACACTAGCTGCTCTTACTTCTTAGTTACGTCTCAATGACTCAAACCCTTCAACCCCAGCTAGCCTCTACTCACTCACCAATCACTCACTGGGTCTCATCATTTTGAGTCCCGGTTCTCCTGGTGTCTTACTCCAATGCTTCCCCTATTCTAATATTTACAACTCCTTGGAAATGTGTGCAAGTGTATGTCTTGCCTGTGTGTGTGTTATGCAGAAATGATGGTCATTCTACCCATACAGTCTTTGTGTTTCATTTTTGGCTCATAGAAATGATGATCCTTTGGGTCCAAAAGAGAAAAAAAAAAATGAGTCATTGTCTGAGAGGTCAACTAAGTGTACAAAATCAAGAGTAACATAGGGAGGCTGTAGACAAAGACAGAGACATGAGCTCTAAAGATTGAGTCCAAGAGAAGGCAGAGAGTCATGAAGAGCATCGCTGAGAGGAGAGCAAGTCAATCTCTACCTTGTTCGAGATCAGCTGCTGATTTTGAGATTCTGGATTCTCAGGACTTCACTGGAGCCAGAATGAAGTCATGTCTGCAAGAATCACTCTTTCTGTGAATGGAGGGCATGGGAAAAATGAAGGTGGGATGGGAGGGAAAAATAGTTTTTATAGAAACAACCCTCATGAGGGCATCTCATTCCAACAATAACTGCCATAAAATGGGGAAGGCAGAGCCATTTACAAATGTCCAGACTGTGAGATCACTGAAAGCAAAAAGTATGTCTTATTATCTTTTCTTTGCCTTTAGGAGTTCCTACAATTTTATTATAATATTTGGAGGTGTGAATTCATTTATCATTTACTACTTGAGATTCATTGAGTTTTGAATCTAAATATTGATGTCCTTTAACAGTTCTGTAGAATCGTTAGCCATCATCTCTTCAAATATCTCTCGTATCCTATCTGGAATTTAAGTAGCTGCATAGTCCTTTTATTCTTACATGCTAGTTACTCTCGATTTCACTTTTTGGATAATTTCTTTTCTCTACAGACTCAATCATTCTCTCTTCAGCTGTGCAAATCTGCTGTAAAATCCTTTCACTGGGTTTCCTAACTCTGATGTTTGTCTTTTCCACTTATTAAAGTTTTATTTTTTAAAAAATTAAAATCAGGACTACTCAATTAAAATCTCCACGCCAGCTTTCTTCAGACAACAAAAATGGTGATGATTTGGACTGAAGCTCAGGCGAAAGCTTACTAATGGTTACAAATCCTCAAAGGAGGCATCAATTTCTAGACAGACAAGTTTCTTTGTTATCCTCTTCTAAAGAGAGGATTTATTTCTCATTCACCTTTACTCTGAGGGTTTCGTGTGCTGAAGTCCAAGCTATTTTCAGGCTTTAGTCTCTACCTCCTCCTGCCTGCTTACACCCCAGTCCTGTCATGGGGTTGTCAGAAACCACTGATAACAAAGCTAGTTTTGTCACTTACCTCTCAGAGTTCTTGCTTTTACCTCAGATTTGGACTCTCTATTGCTCCATTTGTGCCATATCTGCTAGGCATTTTTAAAGATTTTTTGCTGTTATATCTAGTATTTCTGTTGTTTCAGTAGGACGACCATTCAGGGCATCTGACTTGAAAGTCTTTGAGGTCACTGTTGAGAAGGAAGAAGTCAACTTTTGAGAGCAAAAAGACAGGAGGACCTTCTCAGACTCAAAGGGAAAAGCTACTGGGAGTCATAGAAATGAGGACTGTTACACAGGCTTCTGAAGTCACTCAGGATGAGGTTGGAATCTAGTCTTTGATGAGAGTGGAGGTATGTTCAGGGACTAAGACAATGGTGGTCAGAAAAGGCTGGCCTCACTATGTTGAAATTCAACTATACTCCAATATAAAAATAAAAGAAAAGGCTGGCTTAGGTTAAGGAAACATGAAATGTGCCTTGCAGAAGACTGCCTTTTATATTATTATGGAGACAAAAATTGCTTCTCATCAGCAAGCGATCGAGAGACGTGATCTAGATAGAGATCTAAATTGAGTGCATTTTGTATAATTAAGTAAAATATGCTTCTTTTATTAAACATGAGAAAATACGATAATCATAATGAACATGAAAGCAAATTATACATTTGAATCTGTGAATTTAATGTTTATTCCTTTTATTCCTTGGAAAGGAAAAGAGTTATAAAAGCAGAAAAACTGGAGCAAAAATTAAACTAATCATGGGAGGTAAAGTAAAATGGTAGTACTGCTTCAACTTTGTGGGAAAAAGGAGAGAGATAAAGGGAGTGGTTCAGGTTATAAAGGACAAAATAGGAAATGTGAATGATAAAAATAGAAGACGCGTGGTGAGTGGACACACGAAAAGATGCTCAACATCACTGATCATCAGGGAAATGCAGATCCAAACCACAGCGATATATCATCTCACACCTGTCAGAGTGGCTATTATCAAGAAGACAACAAACAAGTGTTGGCAAGACTATGGAGAAAAGGGAACCCTCATGCACTGTTAGTAGGAATGTAAGTTGGTGAAGAAGCTGAAGTTGAACAGTTCTATGAAGACCTACAAGACCTTCTAGAATTAACACCCAAAAAAGATGTCCTTTTCATTATAGGGGACTGGAATGCAAAAGTAGGAAGTCCAGAAATACCTGGAGTAACAGGAAAATTTGGCCTTGGAGTACAGAATGAAGCACGGCAAAGACTAATAGAGTTCTACCAAGAGAACACACTGGTCATAGCAAACACCCTCTTCCAAAAACACAAGAGAAGACTCTACACATGGACATCATCAGATGATCAACACCAAAATCAGACTGAGTATATTCTTTGCAGCCAAAGATGGAGAAGCTCTATACAGTCAGCAAAAACAAGACTGGGAGCTGACTATGGCTCAGATCATGAACTCCTTATTGCCAAATTCAGACTGAAATTGAAGAAAGTGGAGAAAACCACTAGACCATTCAGGTATGACCTAAATCAAATCTCTTAGACTATACAGTGGAAGTGAGAAATAGATTTAAAGGACTAGATCTGATAGACAGACTGCCTGATGAACTATGAATGGAGGTTCATGACATTGTACAGGAGACAGGAATCAAGACCATTCCCAAGAAAAAGAAATGCAAAAGGCAAAGTGGCTGTCTGAGGAGGCCTTACAAATAGCTTTGAAAAGAAGGGAAGTGAAAAGCAAAGAAGAAAAGGAAAGATATACCCATTTGAATGCAGAGTTCCAAAGAATAGCAAGGAGACACAAGAAAGCCTTCCTCAGTGATCAATGCAAAGAAATAGAGGGAAACAGTAGAATGGGAAAGGCTAGAGATCTCATCAAGAAAATTAGAGATACCAAGGGAACATTTCATGCAAGATGGGCACAATAAAGGACAGAAATGGTAGGGACCTAACAGATGCAGAAGATATTAACAAGAGATGGCAAGAATACACAGAAGAACTGTACAAAAAAGATCTTCATGACCCAGGGAATCACGATGATGTGATCACTCACCTAGAGCCAGACATCCTGGAATGTGAAGTCAAGTGGGCCTTAGGAAGCATCTCTACGAACAAAGCTAGTGGAAGTGATGGAATACAAGTTGAGCTATTTCAAATCCTGAAAGATGACGCTGTGAAAGTGCTGCACTCAATATGCCAGCAAATTTGGAAAACTCAGTAGTGGCCACAAGACTAGAAAAGGTCAGTTTTCATTCCAATCCCAAAGAAAGACAATGCCAAAGAATGCTCCAACTACCACACAATCGCACTCATCTCACATGCTAGTAAAGTAATGCTCAAAATTCTCCAAGCCAGGCTTCAGCAATACGTGAACCATGAACTTTCAGATGTTCAAGCTTGTTTTAGAAAAGGCAGAGGAACCAGAGATCAAATTGCCAACATCCTCTGGATCATCAAAAAAACAAGAGAATTCCAGAAAAACATCTATTTCTGCTTTATTAACTATGCCAAAATCATTGATTGTGAGGATCACAATAAACTGTGGAAAATTCTGAAAGAGATGGGAATACCAGACCACCTGACCTGCCTCTTGGGAAACCTGTATGCAGTTCAGGAAGCAACAGTTAGAACTGGACAAGGAACAATAGACTGGTTCCAAATAGGAAAAGGAGTACGTCAAGGTTGTATATTGTCACCCTGCTTATTTAACTTACATGCAGAGTACATCATGAGAAAAGCTGGGCTGGAAGAAGCACAAGCTGGAGTCAAGAATGCCAGGAGAAATATCAATAACCTCAGATATGCAAATGACACCACCCTTATGGCAGAAAGTGAAGAAGAACTAGAGCCTCTTGAGGAAAGTGAAAGAGGAGAGTGAAAAAGTTGGCTTAAAGCTCAACATTCAGAAAACTAAGATCATGGCATCTGGTCCCATCACTTCATGGCAAATAGATGGGGAAACAGTGGCAGACTTAATTTTTGGGGGCTCCAGAATCACTACAGATGGTGACTGCAGCCATGAAATTAAAAGACACTTGCTCCTTGGAAGGAAAGTTATGACCAACCTGGACAGCATATTAAAAAGCAGAGACATTACTTTGCCAACGAAGGTCCATCTAGTCAAGGCTATGGTTTTTCCACTGGTCAGGTATGAATGTAAGGGTTGGACTATAAAGAATGCTGAGCACTGAAGAATTGATGCTTTTGAACTGTGGTGTTGGAGAAGACTCTTGAGAGTCCCTTGTACTTCAAGGAGATCCAACCAGTCCATCCTAAAGGGGATCAGTCCTGGGTGTTCACTGGAGGGACTGATGTTGAGGCTGAGACTCCAATACTTTGGCCACCTCATACAAAGAGCTGACTCATTTGAAAAGACCCTGACGCTGGGAAAGATTGAGGGCAAGAGGAGAAGGGGACGATGGAGGAAGAGATGGTTGGATGGCATCACCGACTCAATGAACATGGGTTTGGGTGAACTCTGGGAGTTGGTGATGGACGGGGAGGCCTGGCGTGCTATGGTTCATGGGGTCACAAAGAGTCAGACACAACTGAACGACTGAACTGAACTGAAGTTGGTATAATCACTATGGAAAACAATAGAGATGCACCTCAAAAAATTAAAAATAGAACTGCCATTTCCACAAAAGATATATGTACCCTTATGCTCACTGCAACATTATTTATAACAGCTCAGATATGGAAGCAACCTATGTAGCCATTGGTAGATGAACTGCAATGTGGGAGAAGCAGGAAACACAGGTTCGATTCCTGAGTCAAGAAAATCCCCTGGTAGAGGGCATGGCAACCCACTCCAGTATTCTTGCCTGGAGAATCCCATAAACAGACGAGCCTGGAAGTCTACAGTCCACAGAGTTGCCTGGAGTTGGACATGACAAGCAACTGAGCATGCACACACTAAGTAACTGTACACACAGTGGAATATTACTCAGCCATTAGAAAAACACTAAATCTTACCATTTGTGACAACATAGATGGATCTAAGAGGTATTATACTGAGTAAAATAAATCAGACAGAGAAAGACAAATAGTGTATGATATCACTTACATGTAGAATCTAAAGAACAAAACAAATCAAAAGGAAAACAAGACTCATGGATACAAGAATAAAAGGATGGTTGTCAGAGGGGAGGTGGCTGGGAAGGGGCAAAATAGAGGAGGAGCAGAGGTATAAACCTCCAGTTATAAAAATAATTAAGTCATGGAGATGGAATATACAGCAGAAGGAATATGGTCAATGATATTAAAAGTTCGTATCAGGGCACGTTATTAGTAGACTTACGATGGTGATCATTTCATAACGAATTCAAATGTCAACTTACTGTATAGCACACCTGAAACTAACATAATATTGTAAGTCAGCTATATTTCAATAAAACGAAAAAATATAGAAATAACAGGTAATGTCAAAGAGCAAAAATAAAAGGATAAATGTCAGCTAGTACATCAAGAAAGGAGACTAGGAAAAACACATGAAATAATGACGCTTGAAAACCTGAGAAACTGCCTGAAGAAAAAAACTAGTAGACCAAAGAAACATACAGAGATGAGGAAAAGGAAATTAAAAAATGAAAAGAATTTAGAGGATAGGTAAAAAATGGAAATCCTGAGGAAGGAAAGCAAGTATAATCAGGAAGTGTGTTTGTCTGTGGCTTTTATTTTTTTATTTTTAATTTTTTTAAATTTTATTTTATTTTTAAACTTTACAATATTGTGTTAGTTTTGCCAAATATCGAACTGAATCTGCCACAGGTATACCTGCGTTCCCCATCCTGAACCCTCCTCCCTCCTCCCTCCCCATACCCTCCCTCTGGGTCGTCCCAGTGCACCAGCCCCAAGCATCCAGTACCGTGCATCGAACCTGGACTGGCGACTCATTTCATACATGATATTATACATGTTTCAATGCCATTCTCCCAAATCTCCCCACCCTCTCCCTCTCCCACAGAGTCCATAAGACTGATCTATACATCGGGGTCTCTTTTGCTATCTCGTACACAGGGTTATTGTTACCATCTTTCTAAATTCCATATATATGCGTTAGTATACTGTATTGGTGTTTTTCTTTCTGGCTTATTTCACTCTGTATAATAGGTTCCAGTTTCATCCATCTCATTAGAACTGATTCAAATGTATTCTTTTTAATGGCTGAGTAATACTCCATTGTGTATATGTACCACAGCTTTCTTATCCATTCATCTGCTGATGGGCATCTAGGTTGCTTCCATGTCCTGGCTATCCTAGTGGTTTTTCCCTTGTCTGTGGTTTTTAAATTAATTGTGACAATGTTTATGCATGTCTCCAAACAACATGATTCCCAGAATTTGGGAGAACTTACTGATTATCCATCCACAGGAAATTTAAATGATTTTTTCTTAGTAGTAGTCTGGAACAAAATGGAAAGGAGGTGAGCAGTAATCTTCCCGTGGTCGTGAAACAAACTTTCATAAATAATATTTGCTTAGAATTTTTTAGTTTTTATAGGATTTGACCTCCTTCTTAAATATTTTAAACTGAATTTTTAAAAATAATCTTTTAAATAATATATGGAAAAAATTCCTTACTCTTTCAATAGATCTGCAAACAGGTATTGAGGACCCACTGTGTTTAGATCTCTAAATAGGCAGAACCCAGTCCAATTGTGACACACGATTACATATCAGACAAAAACATTTCATCCATTTATTTGAGAACAAATAAATGGGTAAGACAGTTATAATCTGATTCTTGCATTCATACAATGTACTTAAGCATAATTTGAAATATCTTCTAGGTGTGCAAATATACAAAAACATAATTACTTAGATGGTTTCCCTGAAGACATTTTCTAGTTTTGAAGGGCTTAAGGTTTACTTCATTAAAAATGTATGAGGATGAATAACATGGATGGACCTAGAGACTTCCATACTAAGTGAAGGAAGCCAGACAAAGACAAATATCAGATGATATCACTTATTTGTGGAATCTAAATAATAATAATACAAATGAACTTATTTATAAAACAGAAATAGACTCAGAGACATAGAAAACAAGTTTATGGTTACCAAAGTGGGAAAGGTGGGATGAGGGATAAATTAGGAGTTTGGCTTTAACAGATACACACTATTATATGCAAAATAGGTAAACAACAATGACATTCTATACAGCCCAGGGAATTACATTCAATATCTTATAGTAACCTATAATGGAAACAAATTGTGTGTGTGTGTGTGTGTGTGTGCCTGAATCATTTTGCTGTACACTTGAAGCTAACACAACATTGTAAATCAACTATACCTCAATTTAAAAACTGTAGAAGGATGGTCCCTTCAAAAGGGACTTAGATTTATGATGGCCACATTTCACAAGTCTAATTCCCTCTATGAAGATTGCTATTAAAATGACCAGTGGATTATTTAACCAGAAAAGAAAGAAACTCTTCACTAGTGCAGTTAAATACAGAACAGTGATAACCACTCTCTGCTGCTGCTGCTGCTAAGTCACTTCAGTCGTGTCTGACCCTGTGCGACCCCATAGATGGCAGCCCACCAGGCTCCCCCATCCCTGGGATTCTCTAGGCAAGAACACTGGAGTGGGTTGCCATTTCCTTCTCCAATGCATGAAAGTGAAAAGTGAAAGTGAAGTCGCTCAGTCGTGTCCGACTCTAGCGACCCCATGGACTGCAGCCTACCAGGCTCCTCTGTCCATGGGATTTTCCAGGCAAGAGTACTGGAGTGGGGTGCCATTGCCTTCTCCAATCACTCTCTGCTGCTGCTGCTGCTGCTGCTGCTAAGTCACTTCAGTCGTGTCCGACTCTGTGCGACCCCATAGAGGGCAGCCCACCAGGCTTCCCCGTCCCTGGGATTCTCCAGGCAAGAACACTGGAGTGGGTTGCCATTTCCTTCTCCAATGCATGAAAGTGAAAAGTGAAAGTGAAGTCTCTCAGTCGTGTCCGACTCTAGCGACCCCATGGACTGCAGCCTACCAGGCTCCTCCGTCCATGGGATTTTCTAGGCAACAGTACTGGAGTGGGGTGCCATTGCCTTCTCCAAATCACTCTCTAGAAACTGAAATTTCTACTCCATGTAGAGCAAGTAGAAGAAGAAGGAAGGGTAAATTTCAAGGGCCATCTTACAGTAAAGAGTACCTGGGCATGAGTGGGTATCTCGAAGAAATCCTTGACGCTCACCATCTGGAGAGCCTGAGAAGTTACTTGGTGCTAAAGTCACAGTGAATACCATGCATCCTCCAGATTTAACGTGTCTTGGTTTATCCTGGACAGAACTTCCCATTGCCAATCAAAACAGAAAATATCACCTTCAAAGAAAAAGTCTGCACCTCTTCACTTCCTCCAGTCTGCTGAATCTCTTAACTGGTTGAGTAAATGCACAGTCTAGATTTATCCCTCTCTTCTTCCTCCAGCCCCAAAAGATTCAGAGACCTATATTGACATGGCATCTGGTCCCATCACCTCATGGGAAATAGATGAAGAAACTGGAAACAGTGGCAGACTTTATTTTGGGGGCTCCAAAATCACTGCAGATGGTGATTGCAGCCATGAAATTAAAAGACACTTACTCCTTGGAAGGAAAGTTATGACCAACCTAGATAGCATATTCAAAAGCAGAGACATTTACTTTGCCAACAAAAGTCTATCTAGTCAAGGCTATGGTTTTTCCACTGGTCATGTATGGATGTGAGAGTTGGACTGTGAAGAGAGCTGAGAACCGAAGAATTGATGCTTTTGAACTGTGGTGTTGCAGAAGACTCTTGAGAGTCCCTTGGAGATCAGTCCTGGGTGTTCTTTGGAAGGACTGATGCTGAAGCTGAAACTCCAATACTTTGGCCACCTGATGTGAAGAGTTGACTCATTGGAAAAGACTCTGATTCTGGTAAGGATTGGGGGCAGGAGAAGAAGGGGACGACAGAGGATGAGATGGCTGGATGGCATCGCCGACTCAATGGGCATGAGTTTGAGTGAATTCCGGAAGTTGGTGATGGACAGGGAGGCCTGGCGTGCTGCATTTCATGGGGTCACAAGGAGTCGGACAGGACTGAGCAACTGAACTGATAGCCCATTTCAAGCATAGACCATCCTTTAAAAGATGGAGTAAACAAGCACAAAAATGATAATTACCTGACTTATAAAAATACATTCCAATTATAAAAGAGTATTGAAAAAATATTTTCAATAAACTGTAGGAAATTTTAGAAAATTTTTTCCTGTTTTCTAAAAATAAATATGTACTACAATGGTTACAATTAGAAATAATATACAGAATATTTCCAGTGGAGCAACTGAATGATGCCCATTCAAGGTCATATACAACATTCATCTTTATTAATTGGCTCCTTCCTTGTTCTAAAACATATGTCAGCACTTGGAATCAAAGGTGTGGGCTTCAGTTTGGACTCTTTAAATTCTATCAGCTAAAATAAATAAATAAATAAATAAATTCTATCAGCTAAGTGTGCTCCAAAATGTTTAGCACCTCCATCTGTAAAAATGAAGAAAAGTATTTTAAGATATTTTGTGCTTAGAGTAGTTAATATGAAAATTAATGGATTGAACATATTAAAAATGCCTAATCTGTGAGAAATTCTAAATATAGTTTAGTTTCCCATCCTCTCTTTTCTCTTTGTTCTTTCCATTACCCCTTTTCCAAGTACTGGTTCATTTTTCTCCTCTACTTCATAGCTACATTTCTTTAATGTACATTTTTCCTTTGACATTCTGCATTTTCTAACACCCATTCCATTCTGTACTTCCTATCTTGTGAACCCAGGTCTCCTGCATTGCAGGCGGATTCTTTACCAGCTGAGCCACCAGGGAACCCCCTGCTATCTTACTGAAGCCCTGTCATTCACTGTTAATCTCTGCCCATATCCACTTATTTTCTTTATTTCTCTTTTGATCTTCTCTTGTCTTTCACATCAAAAGGTAAAATTTTTTCTTCTCGAACTCTTTCTTGGCATCAAAGTTGCTATCCTGGACCTAACCTCCAACTTCAGTTCCACATAAAATTCATTAACCAGTAGTATATCCAGGAAATGGCAAAGGACTATGGGAGAAACATAGTTGATAGTAAATTTTTTGGTCTGAATTGTACAGTGTAGTGGTTAAGTGCATGGGATCTAGAGCTAAGACCTGGTTAAAAATCTAGCTTTACTATTTCCTTGAAATGTGAGCTTGGTCAAGTTGTTTCACTTGCTTGACCTTAGTTTGCTTAAATTTTCTTAAAACCCTGAGGTTTAAAAGGAGATAATGAATATAATGCAATCAGCACAGTGCCTTGTACATAACAGCAGCTAATGTCTATGGAGCACTCAGTAAGTGTTAATTCAGATTAATTTGAGGGTCTTCCAAATGAATGATGAGAATTAAATAAAGAAGAATGATGAGTGACATTACTGAACATTAATTACTTTTGTGTTCATCTTTTAATCTTATAGTTTTCCAGAACAATTCCCTTCTACTATTCAGAAAATTGTAAAGTTCCTAATGAAAGTTGAACTTTCATGATTAAGATTCAGAAACAGTAGTACATTTTCAAATATTTATGAACTGAAAAAAAAAAAAGTTCTATCACAGAATGTTCGCTTACCTATACATATACTCACTTCAATTCTGCAGACAGGTCTAAAACCTCTAGAATGGCTCTTACAACAATGAATTTTGCTGAAAGAGGCAGGTGAAGTTTTGAATACAAGAATGTTTTCTTGTTTCCAGCATTTTGAACATTTATACTTTATAATTCAACTGTTATCAATAAGTGAAAATTATTTGCCAAGTATTAATTAAACTCTCTTGATCTTCAATATCTCTACCGGTAAGGCAGATCTTTCTCTTTTCTGTCATTTTCATTAGGAGGCTAAGGCTTTAAGTTTTAATACTTGGCAGTCGTTCATCTGTCAAAATTCATTTAAACTCATCCATAAACATGTCATTTGCATGTTGATTAACTGTCACAATTTCCTCTAAAACAATATCAGATTGGAACGGCACATAAATCACAACTGAACAGATTCCTATTAATTCCAAAGCCTCATGTGAAATAATTGATTTTCTGAAGAAAATTTGTAATCAATGTGCAAATTACACATTTTGTTTATACATGCGATCTATAGTTGATGTTTTAATTATGCATTTGTTTATATGTAAAACCTGGATTTCCAAATCAAGGACTATAAATATAAAAAAGATCTAGCCAGTCTAAAATGCAAACCTCCTGATTGAATTCAACAGTTGGGCAGCGGGAAGCCATAAATGGCAATCCGGCGCAGTGCATTTTCTCCTGAAAGGCAGGCGAGGGCGCTCTTCCCCACAGTATTTTGGTTTAATCCTCCAGGAGCAAGTCAGGTGTGAGAAGCCCGCCAAATCAGAGGCAACGCCCCAAACATTTAAGCAGCATCTTGGCGGAGTCCTGTTCGGAGACCTTGAAAAACTGAATTAGACCTGTCACAGCTGGGGGCGGGAGGACCTTTCTCAGTTTTGGTGAGGTTTTCAGAGATTCCAAATGGCTTTGGAGGAATACTGAAGTTACAGTGTCCACTAAGATATAAAAAAGGAGGATTTTCAACCCATTTAGTGCATCCTAGTGAATTCCCAGCCAGCAATCTTAAATGTGCTGAGGCCAAACTTTACTAACTGGATGAGTGCCTTCTAACCGGATTTCCCTGGGTAATGAAGGCAGCATTTACTCCTGAGGAAGGTTCTAGAGAGCTTCCCTGTCGGCCTGCCAATGCAGGAGACACAGGTTCCATCTCTGGGTAGGGAAGATCCCCTGAAGGAGGAAATGGCAACCCATTCCAGTATTCTTGCCTGGGAAGGCCCATGTACAGAGGAGCTTGGAGCGCTACAGTCCATTGGCTCCTAAAACAGTCCGACAGGACCTAGCGACTAGACAACAACAACAGCAACAGGGTTCTAGAAGATGGAGGATTTCACAACTCTGAAAATGCAGCAGACTTTAACTTCTGAATGCCTTCCTTCACATATCCTTTAAGCCTTTGAAATACAAAATAAAAGTTCACAGTCTTAAGAGGGTTGAAGTTTTAAAGAATGGTTCTAACGGTTTTGGGAACTCAAGAGTTAGAATTCTCCAGCATTATTATTTTTATCCTCCTTTAAATTTCACTATGATTGTCATGAGCTTCATTTCTTTACTTAAAGCATTATTGACAGCATGGAAACACTTCAGTTAACAGTGAGAGGGAGATTCCTGCATCCCCAGCCTTAAGACTGAGCGACTATACCAATAACATTTAGGTCTATTTTTAATTGAATTGTAATCTTTAGTCCTGTTCTTCTGAAGGAGTTTTATGTGTTCTACATTATAGAGGCTTTGAGGTGCTCATCGTTTTATCCCAGTTAGTTATTCATGCCCAAAGAGCACTGTGCTCTTGCTTTTAGCAAATCAATGGGCATTTCTTAGTTTCAAGTTTTCAACCCTGAAAATAAAAACAGGATTGACATAGAATTGTGATAGGATGATAAATAGTTCACCTTCAATTTGTTCTCAAAAATAAATGAAAGAAGAACATCATCTATAAACATAGGTTATCATGTTGAAATGATGACATCTTTCAATAGGTTTCTAACATTCAGAAAATAATTTGAAGGGGTATGTATGTTCTCAAAGAAAAATAAGGAAAATGGAATGAAATGGCATTTTATTGGCAAATTAACATCTAGCTAGTCTTCAACTAAAATGTTTATCTAGGGAGACAGTTTGTGCCCTAGAGGAAAAAGTAGGAAAGTGAGGACCCCCTGGGTCTGGGGGTCTGTCACTAATTAGCTGTTTCACTGTGATATTTATTTCCAACTCTGAGTCTTAGGCTATGGAGTTGTGAAATGTTCAGGATGTAAAAGTTATCTGAGGAGTTAAAAGTATTCACACTTATATGGTGTTTATTAGAAAAAATAAAAGCATATGTTTTATATATATATGTGACATATATACATCTATACATATAGCTATAAAGAAACTAATGTCTATGCGATAGATACAGATCTAGGTAGATACAGATACATACTCCTGGCCAGTAAGGCATGATGAAACACAGAATTGGTAAAGGAAAGAAGGGTAAGAGAGGAAGGAGAAAAACAGTTTGTGGGTAATATTGCTCTGCTATTTTTTTCTGGCAAAGTTAATTCCAAGTTTCTTGAGTTAAAAAGAAAGAAAATTATGTAAAAACATATTTCTATCCCATGAAAATATGTTTTGTTCATTTCCAAACTGAATGGATTTCTTTGACTTAATTACTTAGGTCAAAATATCAAGGATATTTTTTTCCAGACTAATACATACGTTTTACAAAGCACTTTCCCCCAACATCTTTTCAAGTTTGAAATGCAGCAGTTTGCCTGCAGTCCTACAGCTTTGCACAGCTCCTAATAACTGACCCATTTAGTTACTGAGTCCAAGGATATGTCTTACAGCTCCTTCCCTCCCTTCCTCAGCCATCTCCCCGCCCCGGCCCCCATGCTCCTCCCCCTCATCTTCACCCTCTCCTTACCTGGCTCACTGCCCCCGCCCTCCCCCCACCGCGGGCCCCCACCCCCACCCGCCAAATCTCTCCCTAGCCCACACGGTTCTTTCCTAGAAGTTCCCTGACCCATGAATCCCCTTTATCACTTTTCTTTATCTCTTTCTTAGTTTGTCTCTCTGCCTTTTCTAGTCTATTCTTCTCTCCCTTTCCCTTGGTCTATCTCCTTTCTTCCTTCTTCATTAAGAGTAATATACATTGGACCTGTAGTTTAAAAAAATATTTGATGTGTAAATTAATAAAATTGTGTCCCATTCTAATTTCAAAATAGGATTAATTGTTTCAATGTTTCTTTTAAAACAGCAATCAAAGCACAATAATTAAAAGAAGGCTCTGTGCAACGTTTAGGTGTGCAAGCACATGTGAGTGTGTGAGTGTGTACACTGCACTGTTATTAATCGGTTATCTGGTCAGGAGAGCAATGCAGGCCTCCCGCTAAGACAACAATGCAGTGTTTCTGTTTGCCCTTCAGGATCCAGGCTCCACCCTCTTCTCCCCGGCCACGCCCCTTGAGGCTAATTTGCATAAACGTCGTCAGCAGAGATCCTGTTCCCTCAAGTCAGGCTGGCTCAGCAAATGGAAATTCTAGGAGGATGCAGGAGGAAGGTCACTGCTCTGTGCAGAGTGACCCACTCTTTGCTTCTGAGTTTTGGTACCTCTACTCCCAATAGCTCTTTAGCTTGGGTTCCTGCCCTGTCCGTTCACATCCCCAGCACCAAATTTATTTTTTAATCTTTCTTTTTTTTTTTGCTGCTCTAGGTTTTTGTTGCTGCACATGGGCTTTCTCTAGTTGTGGTGAGTGGGGGCTACTCTCTAGTTGTAATACACCAGATTCTCATTGCTGAAAACCTCATTTATATCTTTTAATTAGATTTTTGATAAATAAACCCTCTTCAAATTACCCTAGATCAGGTGTGTCATCTGTAGCCTGTTGGAAACCTGGTGGACACAGCAACCTTCACTCATGTATTCATTCATTTAATAAGCATTTTTTCAATGCCCACTAAAGTGCCAGCCAGGCTTGGAACTGGACTTCAGGGATATGACTGGTTAACAAAAAGTAGCCGTAGCCTCTGACCTCTTGGAGATGAAAATTTAATATAGAAATGTTTCTCTGCCTCTTTGGTTGGCCAAAACTGATTGGACTTATTATTGTTTTAAATTTGATACTTGATAAAAATCCAGCTCAAACTCAATGTAAATGTTACCCTCCAAGCGTTGTAAGCAATTGCTTTATCTCCTTAGACTATTTCCTAATTGCTGTTCTGCTGTTCTGCTGGAGTACAGGTGGGAACAGCAGGTGCAGGTATTGCCAGACAGGAGCATACTAATTAGCTTCCAGCATGGTCCACCTGTTGGAGCTGAAGTCCACTGGCAAAATTCCTTCTTGCTTGGGGGAGGTCAGTCTCTAGTTCTATTCAGGCCTTCAACTGATTGGATGAAGCCCACCCACTGTATGGAGGACAGCCTGCTTTACTCAAAGTCCACCAACTTACCTGTAAATCTCATCCAAAACATCCCTCAAAGAAACGTCACTTTTCTATATCCCCCAAATGCCAAACTATATCTTTTCACATTAATTAAATGATGAAATATTTCAGGTCAAATGGGTTTTGAAAATTTAGAAATGTAAGTACGTACTGCATGACTATGATGTGCAAGGGCTATTTGCTTGATACTGACCTTACATGGATATATGACAGATTTCCCATGCTCATAGAATGTACAGTTTGATGGTAAAGTAAATACATTCATGTGATCATATGATTTGTATGTATAACATGAAAAGGAACAACCTAAATTCTCTCCATTCAGTATCACAGGTACACATTTATGAAACATTCCCCCCCTTTTTTTTTCTCACAGTGCTTGTCCTATAACTGTTCCATCAGCCTCCCTGACCTTTTCCAATAGTTACATCACAAAGACCTTGGCTGTGTTATCGGGACATCAACGCTGTTGCTTGTTAATCTGGATGAGTTACTATAATGCTCAGAGCCTCTGTGTCTGCATTTCTAAAATGAATGTAATAATTAGCAGAAAGAAAGTTTTAGCCGCAAATGGTAAGGAAATTTACAGCGATGGGAAGAACAGAGAAGAGTTACATAAAGCAGAGGTTTATGCAGTGAGGTTTCAGTGACCTTATGGCTTTTTATACTTCCCAGCATTCCAGTGAGATTATGCAGCTTCACAGGCTGCTGCCTGAAGGGAGTGAGGATCCCTCTAGGTGGGAGATGCTTCCTTTCCCATTTTCAAGGGTTTGTTAATACCCTACTACTGGTATGAGCCTGGAGACTGGCTAGATGCCTGCCTCCTGACTAGGTGCAAATAACTAGCAACAAAACAAAATTAGCACCTTTTCGAGTGTTTACATGGAGGTGGGATGAAGTGGGCTTCTATTACCCTATTCTGTTCTATTCTATACCCTATTCTATTACCCTTCTATTACCCAGGCTTCAGCAGGTCTGGGCTTCAAGCTCTAGGAGGGTCCATCCTGCAAACAACTAGCTCACAAAGATTCTATATGGAAACTTTTAAAGTACCCAGCCCATGATGGGCACCCAATCAATTAAAAACTAGAATTCTGTGACATGAATAATATTGGTTATATTGCTATATTACTAAAATGGCAAAAAAAGGATAATGTGCCGTAGGCTGGGTTCTCTTTATTGCTGAAGTCACTCATAACAGTAAACTATTATTATTATTATTATTTTATTCTGTATATGATTGTTTAATATACTGTACTTAGGGTACATTCAGATTTTTTATATTCCCAACCTCTTGTATATTTATTATATCCTGAGTTTCCCGTAAACAAACACTTCATCTTTGAATGTAACTAATGTTGGTGGTTATGTATTTTATTCATTCTTTTTTTTCAGGAACAGCATGCATGCTTAAACAGCATGCATGATTATTCAATTATTAAATTGGTTTTAGTCAAAATGAGCTTTCTCTGTAATTTCTTCATGTTAGGAATAGCAAACTATACTATTTTTGAATGCAAATCATACATTAGAAAGCCATTCAATTGCATTACATTACAAATGAAAACATGTTAAGATTGTGATAGTGTTTTTACGTATACTGCTTTAATATTTTCTTTACATACAATGCTATATTTGTGTTTTCCACAATCTAAATGTAAAACCCTGGTAGCTCATCAGGTAAAGAATCCACCTACGATGCAGTAGGTTTGATTCCTGGGTTGGGAAGATCCCCTGCAGAAAGATAGGCTACCCACTCCAGTATTCTTGGGCTTCCCTGGTGGCTCAGATGGTAAAGAATCTGCCTGCAATGCAGGCAACCTGGATTAGATCCCTGGGTTGGGAAGATCTCCTGGAGAAGGGAATGGCTACTCACTCCAGTATTCTTGCCTGGAGAATTCCATGGACAGAGGAGCCTGCCAGGCTACAGTCCATGGGGTCGCAAAGTGTCAGACATGACTGAGCAACTAAGCTAAGATATAAAACCACTTTATATTCAACTCCAATTTCTCTTACAATGTAAAGAAACTGTTACGAAGGACTATAGTCTGTTGGTAAAATTAGGAAGTGATCAAAGTATAGAGTATGAATGCAAATCTGATCATGCCATGCTACTCAAATAGCATAACACCTCACTACCAGCAAATACACAGCCCTCATGGACACACAAAACTGAAGTGTTCCATTGGCTTTATTTTTTTTAATATTTTTTCTTTGCTCTTTCATTTGTTTGTTTTTTGCTGCATTCAGGACTTTAGTTCCCTAACCAGGGATAGAACCTGCAACTCCTGCATTGTAAGGGTGGAGTCTTAACCAATGGACCACAGGGGAAGTCCTCTGTTGACTTTATATTATCTCTCAGGATAGAGACAAATCCCTTTACCGTGCCTATAGAGGTCTTTCAGGATCTGGTTCCATCACAGCTCTTTAGCCCCATAGCATTCCACAATGCCTTGGCACTGCCTGCTTTAGCCACAGTGACCTCTGTCTAGTGTCTCAACTGATTATACCCTCTCCTGCCCCCATGCCTTTAAGACATGGATGCTCTAACAGAAGAACATCTGTTGAGTGGTTAACTTCTAGGAATTCCTCTGTTGAGTAGTTAACTTCTAGGAATTCTTCACAATGTCTTTGTAGAAGTTTTCTTTGACCTTCAGGATTTGCAACAGTACTCCAACCATAGAATCTAAACATCACACAGCTCACAATCAGATTCATCTCCACTGCAATTTCACATCTGCTTGTGCAAATACCTCAATACCTGCCTCCCCATCACCATTAGAATGTGGGGTTGGTGAGGGAGAGTCTTTGTCCATTTCTGTTCATCATTACATCTCCTCAGAGCCCAGCACTGTGTTTTGGAGTAGTACAAGCTTGATGAAAGTCAAAGTGTTAGTTGCTCAGTTGTGTCTGACTCTTTGTGACCCCATGGACTGTAGCCTGCCAGATTCCTCTGTCCATAGAATCCTCCAGGCAAGAATACTGGAGTGGGTAGCCATGCCCTTCTCCAGGAGATCTTCCTGACCCAGGGATAAAACCCGGGTCTCCTACATTCAGGCAGATTTTTACCATCTGAGCCACAAGGGAAGCCCTAGGAGCTTGATAAATACCTGTAAAAGGGGTAAAAAAGTACATACAAAGCAGTGTGTGAAAGTGTGTAATGTTGGCCAGATTTCAAGCTCATGTATTAGTGCAATTGAATGTCAGAAGACGTTAATAGAGGGTTTAATTTATGTTTGGAATATTGAAATGTAAAGATTTCCATGAATGAAGTGCAATTTGTCCCTGCCCCTCTTTTGATTCCTTGGAGAAGCATTTGCCAAGTGCCTTTGATGAAAATATTTGCATTTTGCTCAATTTTTGTTTATTTTCTTGTTGTCCTTGGGGAGCAGAATGCCTGTCTGACTCCCCCTGACAGATCAGCTGTGGCAGGTCTGCTGTTACAGAAAATTCTCCACCTCAAAGGCTGTAGATCTCCTACAGGGAAGACTCTGAGCAAATGCTGTCATTAGCAGCCACGCACTGCTGCAGACATGCAGTGAGAAAATATGTCAGGCTTTGTTTCAATGTACAGGTTTTAGTAAAAAAAAAAAAAAGGAAGAATTTTCAGGATATTGATTAAAGATTAAAACAACCTTTAACTTAATTCCTGAGAATTTCTCTTGTCATTTTTATTTTCTTATTTTTCTTGCCAATTTTTAAAGTTAATGCATTTGCCCCCCTATTTTTTCAGGGAAAGGTGATTTCATCAGATAATTTTTTACCTATATTATTTCATTTCACCTTTTACATAGACTATTTAATATTTCTTGGTTTAAAACCACCAAACACAACCTTCTCTAAACCTAGGACAATAGGCATATTGAGCTTCCATTATATAAAATCTGCGATTCATGGGGTCGCAAAGAGTCGGACACGACTGAGCTACTGAACTGAACTGAACTGAATGTACATGGAAGCACACTGCACTGTCTTGGGCATAACAATCTGAATATTTGTTGAATTAGTGAGCACTAAAAATAGTTATGGGCTTCCCAGGTGGCACTAGTGGTAAAGAACTCATCTGTCAATGCAGGAGACAAAAGAGACACAGGTTTGATCCCTGGGTTGGAAAGATCCTCTGGAGAAGGAAATGGCAACCCACTCCAGTATTCTTGCCTGGAGAATCCCAGGGACAGAGGAGCCTGTTGGGCTGCCGTCTATGGGGTCGCACAGAGTTGGACACGACTGAAGCGACTTAGCAGCAGCAGCAGCAGTAGTGGTAAAGAATCTGCCTGCAAAGCAGGGGACATGGGTCCAATCCCTGGGTCGGGAAGATCCCATGGAGAAGGAAATGGTAACCCACTCCAGTATTCTTGCCTTGAGAATTCCATGGACAGAAAAGCCTGGCAGGCTACAGTCCATGGGGTCACAAAGAGTCGGACACGACTTGGTGACTCAACAGCAACAACAATACATCTAGCACACAAAGCACCATTCTTGGTGCAGAGGAGGTAAGCAATAAGTATTGTCTTTTTTTTTTAATTTATATTTTTGGTTGTGCTGGGTCTTCGTTGCTGTACGCAAGCTTTTCCCTAGTTGTGGTGAGCGGGGGCTACTCTTTCTGGCAGTGAGCGAGCTTCTCACTGTGGTGGCTTCTCTTGTGGAGAACAAACTCTAGGGTACAAGGGCTCAGTAATTGTGGTGCATGGGCTTAGTTGCCCTGAGGCAGGTGGGATCTTCTCGGACCAGGGATTGAACCCATGTCCCCTGCACTGGCAGGCAAATTTTTATCTGCTGCACCACCAGGGAAGCCCAAGTACTGTTGAATAAATGAAAGATAAATATATATATTTAGATATCACAGAGTAAGTAGATCTCTGAGTCAAATATGCCTAAGTATTATAATTATGTGTTCTTCATAAAATCGACATTAAGCTCTTTTTTAATTATCCCTTGTGGCTCAGACAGTAAAGAATCTGCCTGCAATGCAGGATACCTGGGTTTGATCCCTGGGTTGGGAAGATCCCCTAGAGAAGGGAATGGCAGCCCAATCCAGTATTCTTGCCTGGAGAAATCCATGGATAGAGGAGCCTGATGGGCTATAGTCCATGAGGTTGCAAAGAATCAGACATGACTTGGTGACTAATACTTTCACTTTTTTCAAGCTCTTTTTTAAGAACAAAAATCCTCATATTCTGTTCCTAGCAACACTGAACTGCTTGTTCTGTACACTTCATTCTTTTTCTCTTCTCCTCATCTTGGCTGGAGTCTGCCCCTCTGCTTACAGGGTACTTCCTCCTCCACTTAAGTAACTAACTCTTACCATTCTACCCTATTATCATCCACCTCCTTCAGGAAGCCTCTCTGAACCACTGACTGGTGGCCCTTTCTCTTCATTTTCAAAGAACTTTGTTTTTAGTCCATGATGTAGGGCCTGGAAAATCCCATGGATGGAGGAGCCTGGTAGGCTGCAGTCCATAGGGTCGAAAAGAGTTGGACAGGACTGAGCAACTTCACTTCACTTTTTACTTTCATGCACTGCAGAAGGAAATGTCAACCCACTCCAGTGTTCTTGCCTGGAGAATCCCGGGGATGGGGGATCCTGGTGGGCTGCCGTCTATGGGGTCGCAGAGTCGACATGATTGAAGCGACTTAGCAGCAGTAGCAGCAGCATAGGGCAAATAACCTCACCCACTTTGGCCACGGTTGCCTTATTTCTAAAAATGAAGAGGTTGTATTGGATTATTCATCTCTAAGTTCTTTTTAGCAGCCAAATTCTCTTATTTTTATAAGTAAGATTCTTCTATGAAGTCCAATCCAGGGAAACTATCCCAGACTACATTGCCTAAAAGGGATCACCATGGGGAGTCCCTCTTAGACAGAGAGTAGACCACTGCAAGGGGCCTGGGTCATATTATCACTTAAATGTCCTTTCTTGATTACAAGAGGAGATAATTGGCTTATTTCTGATCTGAAGTAGAAATAAAAGCCTTCCCCTCTCGTAAAAGTGGATGCTCAGGGAAGGAGACTGAGTTCATGAACAGGTGGACCTGAAAATGCAAAACACTAAGGAACTAGTTGGACCATAAATAAAGCTGAGCACTGAAGAACTGATGCTTTCAAATTCTGGTGCTGGAGAAGACTCTTGAGAGTCCCTTGGACAGCAAGGAGAACAAGCCAGCTAATCCTAAAGGAAATTAGTCCTGAATAATCCTTGGAGGGACTGATGCTGAAGCTCTAATACTTTGGCCACCTGTTGCAAAGAGCTGACTCATTGGAAAAGACCCTGATGCTGGGAAGGACTGAGGTCAGGAGGAAAAGGGGACAACAAATAATGACATGGTTGGATGGCATCACCGACTCAATGGATATGAGTTTGAGCAAACTCTGGGAGATATTGAAGGATAGGAAAACCTGTGCTGCAGTCCATGGGGGTCACAAAGAGTTGCACATGACCTAGCAACTGAAAGACAACAACAAAGAAATCGTAGCCTCAAGTGTCCAAATTTGATGACATTGGGCCACATCTTAACATTTTATTAATTTGACCATTCAAAATATGTATGTTATCAAACCAATTTGTTGTAGTGATAATACCCAATCCCACCCTCTCCAAATACTGTTAAAAATAAATATAAAGCAGACCTCCTTCTAAAAAAAGTGAAATATATCATAAAGATTATACTAGAAAAGTCCATTGTTTCTTCTTTGTTAACTAATCTTTGGGGTAGAGTTTTATGACTCTCACAAAGCAAACCTAGTTTTGGCACCACTTGCATTTCAATGACTAGTCATGAAAATAACGGCTAAAAGTGGCAAGATTCAAGGCTTAGATGAATCCATTGAATCGATTTCTTTGCTGGAGCTAACATTTAATAGCTTGGCAAGAGAGCCAAATCAATGATGCATTCTTAAAAAAAAATCCTTCTAACGATCTCAGTGTTTCACTTTTCATGTCGAAATGCGTGCTCTTCTTTACTGACTTTGTATAGAAAAATTACATTCCAGTCAGCTAAAAACTCAAATTTCGTAGTATTTTAAGGTATTTAAAAAATTTTTACTTTTAGTTGGAGGATAACCACTTTACAATGTTGTGTTAGTTTCTGCTGAACAACAACATGAATCGGCCATATGTATACATATATATACTCTTTCTGGAGCCTCCCTCCTATCTACTCCCCATCTCACTCTTCTAGGTCATCACAGAGCACTGAGCTGAGCCCCCTGTGCTATACAGCAAGTTCCCACTAGCTATCTATTTTATACATGGTAGTGTGTATATATTAATGCTACTCTCTCAATTTGTTCTCCCCCATTCTTCCCCTCTGTGTCAACAAGTCCATTCTCTACATCTGCACCTCAATTCCTGCCCTGCAAACAGGTTCATCTGTATACCATTTTTCTAGATTCCATATTTATGCACTGATAGATGATAAAGAAATGGTATGGACCTAACAGAAGCAGAAGATATTAAGAAGAGATGGCAAGAATACACAGAAGAACTGTACAAAAAAGATCTTCACAACCAAGATAATCACGATGGTGTGATCACTCACCTAGAGCCAAACATCCTGGAGTGTGAAGTCAAGTGGGCCTTAGGAAGCATTACTAATGCTTAGGAAGCATTAGGAAGCTAGTGGAGCTGATGGAATTCCAGTGGAGCTATTTCAAATCCTGAAAGATGATGCTGTGAAAGTGCTGCACTCAATATGCCAGCAAATTTGGAAAACTCAGCAGTGGCCACAGGACTAGAAAAGGTCAGTTTTCATTCCAATCCCAAAGAAAGGCAATGCCAAAGAATGTTCAAACTACAGCACAATTGCACTCATCTTACACGCTAGTAAAGTAATGCTCAAAATTCTCCAAGCCAGGCTTCAGCAATACGTGAACCGTGAACTTCCAGATGTTCAAGCTGGTTTTAGAAAAGGCAGAGGAACCAGAGATCAAATTGCCAACATCTGCTGGATCATGGAAAAAGCATGAGAGTTCCAGAAAAACATCTATTTCTGCTTTATTGACTATGCCAAAGCCTTTGACTGTGTGGATCACAATAAACTGTGGAAAATTCTTCAAGAGATGGGAATACCAGATCAGCTGACCTGCCTCTTGAGAAACCTATATGCAGGTCAGGAAGCAACAGTTAGAACTGGACATGAACATCAGACTGGTTCCAAATAGGAAAAGGAGTCTGTCAAGGCTGTATATTGTCACCCTGCTTATTTAACTTATATGCAGAGTACATCATGAGAAACGCTGGGCTGGAAAAAGCACAAGCTGGAATCAAGATTGCTGGGAGAAATATCAATAACCTCAGATATGCAGATGACACCACCCTTATGACAGAAAGTGAAGAGGTACTAAAAAGCCTCTTGATGAAGGTGAAAGAGGAGAGTGAAAAAGTTGGCTTAAAGCTCAACATTCAGAAAATGAAGATCATGGAATCTGGTCCTATCACTTCATGGGAAATAGATGGGAAAACAGTGGAAACAGTGGCAGACTTTGAATAACTGTTGAAAAGTTCTGCCTATTATGATTATTTACAGGATTTAAAACTAGTATGATGTAATTGCTAGGGAAAATATACTATTTGAGAAGTTATAGAGGACAAAAGCCCAAAGTGATTGGGTCTCTTGCTATTAACATATCACCTTGACTAGGTGCCAGCCAAGAACTTCTGAGTCTCAATGAATTTTCACCAAAAGGTGGGACTGAATTTCACAGAGAATTTACTTCTAAAGAGCTGAGAAAGGTTAAAGCATTTATTTATATATGTGTCAATGACTCTTCAGTATTATCCTTTTCTACATATAAGTTTCTTTCCAATCAAAAAAAAACTTGATCATGCAATATAGAGTAGTTTTTTTAAACATATTTTATGTAGCCCAGCAGCTACATTTTTTTCTGTTAAAGGACTATTTTTATTATTGTTGATTCATTTAAAATTGAAATATGTTTACACTGATAATTGATTTTCAAGATTTTCATTGATTTTCAATCATATTGGTGTTTTATCCCAAACAGTACAATTTGTTCCCATTCATCAGTTTTAGTTGGGCTCTCAATAGGGCACAGGGCAGGATGGAGCACGTAGTTAATAGAGGCTTCTAAATGAACAATGTGTAATTTAGGGACAGAGTTTGCAACAACAGTTTGTAAAAAGACATAGTTTGACTCTCAGAGCATAATAATCTGTTGGTTGCATGTTATAATTTCTTTTAGAAAGTGGTCCTTTTGAATTGTCCTATTTGAAGCCAAATAAAAGAAAATAAAAATTACTAAAGCGCATTGGGTGCTGAGTAAAACTTGTATTGTTAAGTGATGTATCTTAGAACCTGAAATAGTAATTTCCCTTATTTTGTAATGTGCCTTATTTTAGCACACAAAACACTAAGTGAAGTGTAATAGACTGTATAGAAATGCCAAGACAGGTGATAATTTACATGTTCTCTTTTGTATATAAAGTCACTATTGTATATTATAAACTCTGTGGAATGCTGACACAGAAAAATCCATGTTCAAATCAGTTCTTACACAGATAAACTATCTCTGATGTAAACAGACAATGATTAGCCAAAATCTTTTCTGATCTATTTTTCTAAAATAGAAAGTATAGAAACAGATAAATTGTGACTATTACCATTTAAAAAAATTATGTGGAGTTTGTTAAATAAGAGGAATTCTCATTACAAATGGTAGGAGTGGTGGGCTAGTCAGTAAATGGTACTGAAACTCACAATTCATATGCTTGTGGGCTCAGTTGCTTCCATCATGTCTGACTCTTTGTGACCATATTGACTATAGCCTACCAGGCTCCTCTGTCCATGGGATATTCCAGGCAAGAATACTGGAGTGAGTTGCAATGCCTTCCTCCAGGGGATCTTCCCAACCCAGGAATAGAACCCATGTCTCCTCCCTTGCAGGCAAATTCTTACCACTGAGCCCCTGGGGAACCCCGACAACTCATAAAGATAAAAATAAAATTATGTATCTCTCTTCATATTATATATAAAATATATTTCATATTAAAGACCTCAGTATGAAAACTAAATAGTGAAAACTTTGAAAAGAATGTTGGGAAAGATGTGATTATGACATCGGAGTAGGAAAGATTTAATAAGCAAAACTCAAGAAGCAAAAGTATAAAAGACAATAATGATTAGTATTTCTAAATGTTTTACATTTCTGAACCAATAAGGACACCATCAGCAAACTAAAAATCAAGCCACAAGTTGGAAGCAGACTGTGGTACAGTAGTAGTAAGACCCATTGTTCTAGGATGGTCTCAGGAATGTCACAAAAGACAAAATCCAGGTACCAGTAAAATGTGGAAGATGCTCAACCTCATAAATAAGTATAGGACTGCAAATTATAGTAGCAATGAAATGCATTTAATCTCCACTGGACAGGCAACAATGAGTGAGAAAGACAATATGCAAACAACTTTTTGAGGGGATGGGAAGAAAGCGGGGGCTTTCATATCCTTCTCTTGGAGGAGAAAGCTGATGGTGTTAATGCCCTATGAGCCTGAAACATTAAGCCAGCCTAAAAGTTTGTTCAGGTTTTTCTGTAAGATGGTACAGAAAAATCCAAACATGACCAAACCAATATCATGCCTAAGTATAAACGCTAGAGGAGCTCTTGCATGTGGGCACAAGGAAACTTCTATGCTTGTGTTTAAGAGTAAAAAGAATGGAGACAGCACAAATGTTAACCAATATAGGAATGAAAAAATTAATTAGAGCATACTCATAACAAGGACAAATTAGACTTACATGTATAGATAAGGCTGAATCTCAGAATTATGAATGTAAGAGGAAAAGAACAAAATTCAATGTCTCAACTATTCTATGCACCATTTGTGTAACTCTTAAAAAGCATGCAAAACCATATGATAAATCATATATGATCTATCATAAAAGTATAAAATATATGGATGAAATGGAACACATCAACTTCAGAATATTAGTCACCTTGGGTGACAGAGTGATGGGAATAGAGTGGGACAAATCTTCTACTTTAACTGTAGTATTTCATTTAAAAAAAAAATCAAGAGGGGGCAGTTCAGGTTGGTTGTGAACAAGAAAAATAAAGTTGCCAAAATAAAGCCAGAGATACTGCCTCCCCTCACAACATCTCATTAGTTTTAAGTCTGGGTTATACATGTGAGCTATTTTTATATCCTTACATTAGACCACATTAATGTGTCACAAATTTCTACCTCTACCCATAGCGAGGAATTCAAGTTCAACAAGAAAATATCTTTTTGTACTCTCCCCAGAAACTCCATTGTATAATTAATTGTATTAATTGACAGGTGGCTTAAAGTGGTTCAAAAAAACACAAATTCATTATCTTATCATTCTAGAGGTCAGTAGTCTAAAATGATCAGGCAGGGACTATTTCTTGCTTTTTACAGTTTCTGGAGATCTCCAGCATTACTTTAGTTTAGGGTCTCACTTCATTCAGACCCTCCTGCCTCCCTTTTGTACTGGCCCTTGTGATTTCAATGGACTCACTTGGATAATCCATGATCTTCTCCCCATCTCAAGATCTTTAACTGAAGCACACTTGCAAAGTTCCTTTTGCCAGGGAAGGTAATATTCTCACAAGTATTAGGAATTATGATGTGGATATCTCTTGGAGGGCCATTATTCTACCTACCACCATTGGCATTATTTCTCATTGTGTTTTTCTCCTGTCTCTCTAGATGTTTTTCCATCTTCTACTTTTTGGCTTTGTTGGCTCTTAGTTTCCTGACCAAGAATGGAACCCTGCACTCACTGCATTGGAAGCAGAGCCTTAACCACTGGACCACCAAGGAAGTCCCTGGATGTTCCTTTTCCAAAATGTGTTTATTTCTTCCTCTATCACTTGCTCTCTCTTAATCAAATTGTCTGATATTTGTCTGTTGAATTAGCTATACCCTGACAGCAGTGGCCAGAGTGTGGGATTTTATAGTATAAAGGCTGGAAAGGCCTGGTCAGCCAGGCTGACAGTTCTAAGTTAATTTCCCCCTACCTGTCATCTCCCTCTGCTTCATCAAACAAAAGTACTTTCATTGTGCTCTAAGTGGTTCCATTGTCACCCCTGGTAGGATGCCTCCTAAAGTATTAAAAGGGTGTTAGTCGCTCAGTCGCATCCAACTGTTTGAGACCAGGCAAGAATACTGGCGTGGGTTACCATTTCCTTCTCCAGGGGATCTTCCCAACCCAGGGATCAAACCTGTATTTCTTCTGTCTTCTGCACCGGCAGGCGGGTTCTTTACCAGTAACGCCACCTGGGAAGCCCAGGGTATTAAAGGTAGAATGGTTAAAGATCATGGGGCATCCTGAGCATCCCCGTTCTGCGTCCCACTCCCCAAACTGCTCATTGTCTGTGATGGAAGCTTCTGAGCATCTTTTCTTTCCCGTCCTCAGTTCTTGGGAATACCTAAAGAGGTGAACGCCTCACCTTACCACTCCCTCCGGGACCCGGGCCTGAACAAGCTCAGGGGCCACAGCCGATTGGAAGCGAACGCATGGGTCTCTCCCCTCTCTCTTCCCGCAACCTGGCTCTGGGACCGGTCTGGCTGGCTTAGACATCTGGGGAATTAACATGTCCCGCCCATCCCTAGCCTCGAGCCGCGCAGACTCCGCGTCTCCGCCCTTGTTCCCTCGCCGCTTCCAGCTCCTACGTGTGAAAGCCGCTACAAAGGGCTTGAATGAAACGTGTGTGGGTTTAGTGAGTCGTAAGCCACCAGGGGATCCCGTCTCCCCACAAACCAGAATCTCTCGCAGGAGGCTGAGGAAGGGGAGGAGGCGAGGAGCGGAGCACTGGATTTCGCGGGTGCGCGCCGCGGCTGGAGCGGCGGGGAGAGGCCGGGCCACCTCCCCCCTTCCCAGCCATGCACCGCCTCGCCCGCGGCGGTTCCAGGCACCACAGTCTCCGCCCGGGCTGTGCCCGCCGTCGCCGCAACGAGCTCCTGCGGCCGCCGGCCCCGTCCACCGAGGAGCAGCGCCAGCCCTCCCCACCCCACCTCCACCACCGATTCCCTTCTCCGCGGGGACGCGCCGCCCAGCAGCCCGCGCCGCCCCCTGGTCAACTTTGAGCAAGAGGAGAAACAACTTCGGCAGTGGCCGCGGGTTTCCAAACCCTCGCCTCCCGGTCAGCAGCAGCCTCGGGTTGCCGGGGTTAGGTGGGGCAGAGTTTCCTAGGCACATCTGAGCGGCGTCTGGCAGCTAGCAACCTGTTTCCAGCGAGCGGGAACGGGACTGTGGCTCCTAGGAATCCGAAGGAGGGCAACTTGTTTTTTTTTCCCTTCAGCGACCTCGGCTTGCCGCTGGATAGAGCCGCCTCGAAAGGATGTAAATAGGCGGAGCAACTGTTACCGAGAAGGCAACCACCCAAAAGGCAGGGAGGAGCGCGGGGCTTCGTCCGGGCTTCTCCCAGTCGCAACATTAATCATCAAGCAGGTGTTGGTTGCAAGTTTTCAAGGTCAGCCACTCGGAGCAGCGAGTCCCTCCCTGAACCTTGGGGATACGTAGCGCCCGGGTTGGATTTGACTGAGAAATGCTCAGGACGCCAAACAAGGAAGGATCGTAGAGGGGGAGGGTTGTGACCCCAAGACCCATCCCCCAACATCCCCGTAATCTCCCGTCCCCCGCTGCCGGGGCGGGGGTTAGTATGTGACATGTGCCTAACTCTCAGCGGCAACTTAGGCAGCAGGTGTCGGTCCTAAGCAGGAGCCGCTGCTGCTGGGTGCGCCCTCGCCCAGCCATGCGGGCCGCGGGCGCACCTGTCGCCCGCACCTCGCGGCTGCTGCTTTTGCTATTGCTCAAGGTGTCCGCTTCTCCTGCCCTCGGGTCCGCCCTTGCGCCCAGGAAGGAAAATTGTCTGGGAGAAAGATGTTCACCTACACTGATCCAGCGTCGCAGCAGGGACGCTTGGGGACCAGGAGATTCTGCAGGAGACCTTCTGCCAACTCGTGAGCCCAGGGAGGAGGAGCAGGAGGCAGTGGTGCGCTCGGCGCCCCCGTGGGACCTACCGGCCGGTCCCGGCGGTGACCCAGGTGTGGGCAGAGGGGCGGAGGCGTTGGCAGCTGAGCCCTCGGGACCACCGGCTAGGCCACCTGGAGCCTGGAGGTGGAAAGGTGCCCGGGGTCAGGAGCCCCCTGAAACTTTGGGGAGAGGGAACCCCACGGCTCTCCAGTTCTTCCTTCACACCTCAGAGGAGAAGAAGGGTTCCAGAGGCGCTGGCCTTTCTGGGCGTAGCCAGGAGCAGAGTGCAAGGAAAGAACCCGGAGCCAGCGACCTTTATTATTGGCCAAGGAGAGCTGGGAAACTCCAAGGTTCTCACCATGACCCCCAACCCAAGACGGTCCATGGGCCGTCGGGGTACGAAGGGCGGACAATTGCACCCCCTGGCAGGGCGCTGGCTCAGAATGGGTCCTCCCTTGAAGGAGTTCATGAACGTGGGGGTCCCCGGCGGGGGAACAGCACGCACCCACGCTTGCGACTGAAGAACCCGTTCTACCCGCTCACCCAGGAGTCGTACGGAGCCTATGCGGTCATGTGTTTGTCCGTGGTGATCTTCGGGACCGGCATCATTGGCAACCTGGCAGTGATGTGCATCGTGTGTCACAACTACTACATGCGGAGCATCTCCAACTCCCTCTTGGCCAACCTGGCCTTCTGGGACTTTCTCATCATCTTCTTCTGCCTTCCGCTGGTCATCTTTCATGAACTGACCAAGAAGTGGCTGCTGGAGGACTTCTCCTGCAAGATCGTGCCCTATATAGAGGTAATGCCGTCCAGGGGGTCTCGAGCTACTGGCTTTATTCATTTCCGGGATTTATAGCATCAGGACTGCTGCTCCACACACCTACCTGGCTGCTGAACCCCTGCGCTTTTCCTGAGTCTCTCCCCCATTTCTCTTGCCAATCATGTATATGCATTGGCATTTATACACTGGGTGTGGGGGGCGGACCTGAGCAGGCTTTGTCCGGTCACCTTCAAACTCATCTGCTCCTGAATTGGGAAATAACTATGATCTCATTATACATAGGATTGTTTAGGTTTTAAACGTATTTCTCTGAATATGGTGTTTTATGGTGTGTGTGTGTGTGTGTGTGTGTGTGTGTGTGTGTGTGTGTATTTGGAGACTGTCAGATTCTAGGGTTAATAAACAATCAGTCCTTGACTGTCATTATTAGAGCCAAAGTCCTATATCATTTATCTACTAGGTTTCTAGTGCTCCAATATGATTTATTCCCCAAGAATATTATTAAATTCTTTCCTTAAATATAAAAAAATGAGTAATATTTTGTTTAACAGAGGAAATCTACTTTTCTTTGTTTGTCACTTGCTTCAATACATTAGTAACTTCCCAAATTAGTTTTAGGGTCTGGCTGTCTGCCATGCTATCCTATCTGAATTCTTATATTCTTATGTCATTTCTGTCCCTCTGTTTTCATTCCTCAATTTTGTAACCATTTTATTTATTTTGTATGAATGACCTTAAGCAAAAATAACACTTTGAACCTCATGGCACAGAATTTAATGAACATTCTCAAAATATATAGTATATATTTGACATTTGTTAGGGTGTGATGGAGTGACTACTTTTCTAAGACTAGAAATTTTCTTAAGACGTAGGGGACACTTAATAGGTTCTGAAGTTTGGAAATGAGAATCTTTGAGTAAAATTTTACTGTAACATCCTACAGCTAGTGTCCTTAACCGTTATTATGGTAGTTGGAATTTGCTCTTTAAATGGCTTCTCTTTAAACACCAGCTCTTGGATGGAGCCCAAGTGCTTTGTTGCCAGTTGTGTTTTTAGCCAGCTGGCCCTTGATTTCCTCCATTCAGACTGCCCATTTCATTTATGGAAGCAGAAGAGAAACTGTAAATATTCCAGAGCCCCTGATCCTGTCTGGCACCAGGGCCAGTGACACTATGTTCAGCATTGTTCCAGGGCCCAGAGCTAGGGGAAAAGTAAACAGAAAACAGTACCTACTTAGAAGGACCAAGGCAAGAAGCTGTAAATAAGACCCTCTGCTATTCTGGCAGGGATCAGCTGCAGGATCATTGCATGCTTGCTAAATCAGCTGTTGCTGCTTTACCAAGATCTAGGATTTCTCTTGTTGCCAAGCTCCAAGCAGCTCCGAAACATCTAATTTATTTGGAAGACAGCTCATTTTTGAATTGCAGAGAAGGAAGTTAAATTTATGAAGAGAATATGTGTCTACCAGTCATCTTTTCAAGGTCAATTTCAATGTAAGTTTTCTCTGATTGTTTAAATAGTGCAGAAGAAATTGACATATGCAGAAAAGAGACAAAAGTAAACTCATAAGTAAATAGCAGAGTTACTTCCAAGAAGAGGAAAGCATATTGGCTTGTTTTAAATGTACTGGACAGGATAAAATCTTCATACAGAAGAGGGAAAACAATAAAGAGGACAGAAAAAAGAAACTGGGAAAGAAAAAAAAAATACTAAAGTTCTTTAAAAAAACACACACACAAACTTTAAAATAATTTAATTCAAAATCAGAAAAGAATAATCAAATTTTGGTGAGTTTTATGAGACCTATGAGTTTCGAGTGATGGTATTTATTATGTATGTGTTTTAATTTTCTTTCTCTTTCTAATTCTGAGGATTTTAGAAAATACATATTTTTTCATTTGTATTCAGTTTTTAAATTTAATTCTCATCTCCTTAAGAATAGCAATTATTGTTATTTTTTACTTTGTATTTTCTCCTTCTTCATAGCCCTTTCTGTTTTTTTAGTTTTTGGTACAGAGCTTTTTTTTTTCCTCTAGAGAAGCAAAGGCTTGAAGTAAAGATTCATTCATTTTTTTCTTGAAAAATTAAACTATAATATACATTTCACTGTTAGAGTAATGAATAAAGACCTTAAGATTTAGCGTTTCTATACTCATACTTAATCCTGTTCTTCTGAAATAATTCTATAATATTTCATCATTTTCTATGAAAATGATCACTACTGTGATCAGACAGTAGTATTAGCTCCACAGTTCCTGATTATGAGTGCAAGAAATACAATCCAAATTTCAGAATAAAGCATTTCTGCCTCTAAGAGGTATTGCTCTTTTCACAGAAGTAAGAGGGATCTAATGCCTATTCCATGTTGGGTTTCTGGGAAAAAACAGGGACGTTGAACTGTGATGCAGATGTCACAAAGACTTCAACAGACAACACAGGAGCTCTACAGGCTCTACCATCCCCACAGGCTGGGATGGTTCTACAGGAATGTCCTGAATGTAGGCAAGAGGACCCAGCCCTTATGGACCTGTCACTGGATACAAGTTGCTCCCAGGCAGGGGGCATAACCTTGAGCTGGGTGCATCTCTTTGGTCAAGGGCAATCCTATAGAGGAATGCAGCTAAGAGCCATCAACTACCAATAGTCCCAGCAGCTGGGAAGTCAGCATTTGATTCCTTAAAGGACTCTGGGGTGGAGAAGCAATGTGTGTGGGAACAATAGCATCCACTACATTGACCTTTGAATTATCATGTTGAATTAGAACCAGGTAACATTCTAACTGAATCCCCTCATTTTAAAGATGAAACATGACACTCAGAGAAGAGAAATGACCCTCCTAAATATATACACTAGTCAATGGCAAGCAGACCCTTCGTCTCAACCCTTAATGTTGATATTTGGTTATTAGGCAAAAATCTATGAGGCAAAACAGTGTCCAGTAACTGTTTTCTTTTTCTGCTCCTCGTTATCTTTTAAAAAAACTTTTGAACCCAACAGACAGGAAAAAAACAATAAACCTAGTTGACATCATTTGTTTTATGATGAAATTTATGGCTTTTTATATTTTTAAATTTCATCTTCCTTCCCATAAACTGACAGTAAATTCCCTCGTTGGTAGCTCATTAAATTTTTTAAAGTTGCAATAATTTGGGACAACTGCACTTTTAAATGTGCCAAAGATGATTATCTTAATAATCAAATACATATACATAGGTTGTACTTTATGTTCTTAACAACTACAAATTGTCTTAGATTGGGGAGCACATTACAAATATTTTTTAAAACTTTTTCCACAATTTGCCTTCATTATGAATCTTTTTCTTCTTGGCTGCAAGACTCTGAAAATTATTTGACATTTCATCTCCTTTTATTATCTAGATTTGATCCTTTCTTTACTTTTTACTTTTTTATATTTATCTTATTTGTTGGCTATTCTTTTCCCATCACACACTCTCTATTGATTTATAATGTCTGAGCTACCATTTTTCTAGTAGTTGTTTTTGCCTTTTTCAATGTGTTTATTTTAAAATTTTAACCACAATTCATTTTGATTGATCTTTACAGATTTTCTCTACCTTCTCTTTTGCCTTCATTTCCTTCTCTACTATAGTTCTTTCTTCTTGAGCTTGAGTATTAGCATCATCTTAAGTTGGAGAAGGCAATGGCACCCCACTCCAGTACTCTTGCCTGGAAACTCCCATGGACTGAGGAGCCTGGTAGGCTGCAGTCCATGGGGTTGCTGAGGGTCGGACATGACTGAGCGACTTCACTTTCACTTTTCACTTTCATGCATTGGAGAAGGAAATGGCAACCCACTCCAGTGTTCTTGCCCTGGAGAATCCCACGGACGGGGGAGCCTGATGGGCTGCCGTCTCGGGTCTCACAGAATCGGACACGACTGAAGCGACTTAGCAGCAGTAGCAGCAGAAGGAGGTAGAAGAATTTAGGGGAGAATTCTGTTTGACTTTCCTGGTGGTTCAGACGGTAAAGCATCTGTCTACAATGCGGGAGACCCAGGTTCGATCCCTGGGTTGGAAAGATCCCCTGGAGAAAGAAATGGCAATCCACTCCAATACTATTGCCTGGAAAATCCCATGGACAGAGGGGACTGGTAGGCTACAGTCCATGGGGTCGTAAAGAGTCTGACACAACTGAGTGACTTCACTCTGTTTGCATAGAAAAGTAGGTGTTTCTTCAGCAGAAAGAATAGGTCTTTGCAATTTGCATTCAACTCTTCTTTATTTCAGAGTGTTGACATAAAGTGTAAGGAGAACACTGAGCTTCCAGAGTCTATCTCTAGAAAAGGAATTCTATTATATTTAATGTTACTGTGAGTGGGATCATAGTGGGAACATATGTAGTTGATAATTTCTCTCTTTCTGTTCCAGGATTATGAAGTCTTTGTGGTCTAGTGATAAGTCCCATACAGACCAAGGGTAGATGGAATGGTAGGAAAAGGGGACAGGAGAGAAGGAAGTCTGGGTGGATGGTGGCCATCCTAACACATACATCATTTTAAACTGGTTTATCAGAAAGTCACCAGAAAAAAACAAAACAAAACAAAAAAACACTATACTCCAAGCAATAGTTGTTTGTGGAGAGAGAATGTATGTGCTGCTTGCATATGGAGGTCTGGGTGTGGACTGCAGTAGGAGGATGGCAGAAGAGATCCCTACCGTACCATTTTCTAGGGATCTAACAAATGCTTCAGTTCAGTTCAGTTCAGTTCAGTCGCTCAGTTGTGTCCAGTTTTTTGTGACCCCATGGACTGCAGCACACCAGGCTTCCCTGTCCATCACCAACTCAATGGAGTTTGAGCAATGAAGCTTGCTCAAACTCATGTCCATTGAAGTCGGTGATGCCATCCAACCATCTCATCCTCTGTCGTCCCCAATATTCTTGCCTTGAGAAAACCTCATGAACACTATGAAAAGGCAAAAAAGATATAACAAGTGCTTAAAGCCAAATAACTCAGGCATTGAATGTGGCAACTGGAACAGCCCTTTGCTCATTACTTGATGAAAGCCGACCAGATGGAAGTATATCATCTGATCCAGATCTGCTGCTAAATGTATATTTCTCTTTGGATGTCAGTTGGAGGTTTTGAATAATATGTTGTTTTTTAGTTGCTAAGTTGTGTCTGACTCTTTTGCCAGGCTTCTATGTCCATGGGATTTCCCAGGCTAGAATACTAGAGTACTAGCGTGGGTTGCCATCTCCTCCAGGGGATCTTCCCAAGCTGGGGATGGAACCCTCCTCTTCTGCACTGGCAGACAGATTCTTTACCACTGAGCCACCAGGGAAGCTATGAGAGAATCCTTGTTGTTGTTGTTCAGTTGCTAAGTCCTGTCTGACTCTTTGTGACCCCATGGACTGTAGCCTGCCAGGCTGTTCTGTCCTTGGAATTCTCCAGGCAAGAATACAGAGTGGGTTGCTATGCCCTCATCCAGATGATCTTCCTGACCCAGGGATCGAACTCCCATCTCTTATGTCTGCTGCATTGGCAGGCATGTTCTTTACCACTAGCACCACCTGGGAAGCCCTTATATTGCCATTGCTACTGCTAAGTCACTTCAGTCGTGTCCGACTCTGTGCAACCCCATAGACGGCAGCCCACCAGGCTCCATACAGGTATGCTATTCTACACAGATTTCCCTAGAACTCCTACATTAAAGTACTAACATGCTGATCACAGGAGATAGTAACTTTGCTTGAGGAGTGCATTAGACATTGGTTTGTTTAGTCGCTAGGTCATTTCTGACTCTTTGCGACCCCATGGACTGTAGCCCACCAGGCTCCTCTGTCCTCTGGATTTCCCAGGTAAGAATACTGGAGTGGGTTGCCAGTGGGCTTCTGTGGTGGCTCAGAGGTAAAGAATCTGCCTGCCAAGGCAGGAGACACAGGTTAGATCTCTGGGTAGGGAAAATCCCCTGGAGAAGAATTAGTTATACTAATGGACTTTTAAGTGGAAGAACACAGTTTTGAGAGCCATTTGAAAGTTACTAATAATGTTCTCAGGGAAAATAAACACACTGAATGAGAATGGTACTTAACAAATATTGTATGACTTCCTATTAATCCTTTATAATAATTTTCACATTCCCATGCAAGAGAAATATTTGGCTGATAACTCCAAAGAGTTAACCAGAAAAGAAAAAAAAAATAGAGTGTGCGCCTATGTATAACTATTCATGAACGGTGTACAATGAAGTTTATTGAACTTGGGTTCCACCTGAGAAATGTTGTTGTTCAGTTGCTAAGTCATGTCTGACTCTTTGTGACCCCATGGACTGCAGCACTCCTGGCTTTCCTGTCCTTCACTGTCTCCCAGAGTTTGCTCAAACTCATGTCCATTGAGTCTGTGATGCCATCCAACCATCTCATCCTTGGTTGTCCCCTTCTCCTCCTGCCTTCAATCTTTCCCAGCATCAGGGTCTTTTCCAGTAAGTCAGTTCTTCACATCAGGTAGCCAATGCATTGGAGCTTCAGCTTCAACTTCAGTATCAGTCCTTCCAATGACTATTCAAGGTTGATTTCTTTAGGATTGACTGGTTGGATCTCCTTGCAGTCCAAGGGACTCTCAAGAGTCTTTAGCACCACAGTTCAAAAGCATCAATTCTTCAGGTGTCAACCTTCTATATGGTCCAACTCTCACATCTGTACATGACTACATACATGACATGTCACAGCTTTGACTATATGTACCTTTGTTGGCAAAGTGATGTTTCTGCTTTTTAATACACATGAGGAATGAAAGTTTTATAATAATCAAATGTGAAATTCAAATACTTTCCTTAACTATTGATTATAAGAATGCTTTCCTTTTGTAAAGCTTGCCAATGAAGTAGAAACAAAAATATAGGTTTTTTTACTTGCCTCCTAGAGATATCAGTTGGCTTTCAGCTTTTAATAATTATTCACAAAACACTAGCACCCAATAAGGACTAAAGAGCAGCTTAAATAATTCATTATTTTCTATAGTCCTCTTCCATAGATGTCATTATTCATTCATTTATTTACTATCCATTCATTCATTAAACATTTATTGGGCTTTTCTTCTATGCTAGGCACTAAATTAGGAGGGAACAGGAGGGATAGAGAGGAAAAAGTTTGCAGAGTTCAGTAACATAGATGTGTTACTGCTATTATAGACAAGTGAAACCACATGCTATACAGTATGATAATACGATAAGAGGGGCTTAAACAAGCTGTCATGGAGGCTCAGGAATGGCCCTGGAATCAGTCATCTCACAACTGCTCTTCCTCTCTCCAAAGATGAAAAAATTCAACTGAAAACTATGTTCCCTTTCATTCCTTTTCAATCATATTCTTACTGTTAGTTTTCATACATATGTACAGCCTAGAGCCATGGTGAGAAGGCAATGGCACCCCACTCTTTGGCACCCCAGTACTCTTGCCTGGAAAATCCATGGATGGAGGTGCCTGGTGGGCTGCATTCCATGGGGTCACTGAGAGTCAGACACGACTGAGCGACTTCACCTTCACTTTTCTCTTTCATGCACTGGAGAAGGAAATGGCAACCCACTCCAGTGTTCTTGCCTGGAGAATCCCAGGGACAGGGGAGCCTGGTGGGCTGCCGTCTATGGGGTCGCACAGAGTCAGACACGACTGAAGTGACTTAGCAGCAGCAGCAGCAGAGCCATGGTGAAAAGCTACAACTATTAATTCTTGCTTTCTTGCTTTTTCAATTTGTCTTAGGATATGAGGTGTATGAGATATTTCAGCAGATATGACTGTCCTAGACATTTCATTTAGAATACAGAATTATTCTAAATATTGTTAAATGTTAAATTATTATTTGGAAATACAATGCCTGAGATAACCATTTCCGAGTTGGAATTAGTCATCCTTATTAGTCATAAAGACATTAAGTAAATCGAGTTTTTAAAATTGTACTTAAATGAATGGTTTATGTAGCAGTGCAATAGCAGAATGTTAAATGATGTCCTTTTCTTCCGAAAATCTCTTAAACATACCAACTGTTTAGTTTGACCTTAGAGGACCTGGGAAGAAAGTCTGACAAGAGAGATACTTTACACCTTATTATAGAGCCAGGGAAAATGGAAGCATGGAGAACTGGAGTCATCCCTCAAGCCCACAATCAACTTTAGGACTTACCCTCAGTTTTTGAGGGCTTTCAAAGTATCTGGTTATATCAACAAAATATCCCTCAACAGCGAAAAAGAAGTAAATATTTATGTGAAAGCAAAATAGATCTGAGCTTCTGAGTCTACCCAAGACTGAGCAAGTAAGGCTCTGACTTGTCCTCCACCCTTGTACTACATGGGCCATGAGAGAAGTCCCACCTTTAATGCTCTTCCTGTGAATTGTAGGGTTTCCCTGGTGGCTCCGTGGTAATGAATCCACCTCCAAGGCAGGAGACTTGGGTTAGATCCCTGGGTTGGGAAGATCCCTTGGAGAAAGAAACAGCAACCCATTCCAGTATTCTTGCTTGGGAAATCCCATGAACAAATGAGCCTGGCAGGCTACAGTCCTAGGTTTAATGGTATCCCATTGGAAGCACAGGGCTCTGAGTCTGGGATGTGGACCAAGGAGGGAGAAGAATGTGTACACCGCTGTGCACTGAGGTTTGTCTCTGACACTGCACTTCTGCACCCATCCTCCAGAGATCTTCTGTCATATTTCTTACCACGAATTGACCTGCCAGAGTCCCATAATTAACTCAACCTTGTTGCCAAGACTAACTTTTAGGTGTCCTTATGAGAATGGTATTCTTTGTGCCAGAAGAGATGATCTCTTCGAAAATTTCAAGGTGAAGTGGAGAATGGAATTGCTACAACCTCAAATATGGGCTCTTTCTATTTGCAAAGTCGGTACAGACACTTTCCATAAAACTTCCATAAAAACCGGATATAATCACAGTTCCAGACTTATTCTTGAGATAGAATACTTTCAGCTTGTGAATTTATGATGGTTTTCAATGTGATCTATCAGCACACTTGAGTGGTTCACAGCATGAAGGAGGCCAAGGTCACTGATTTGATCCTAGCCTACAATGAGTCATTTCAATTAGGTCTATGACTGTACTCGGGGCTGCCATTTTTCACTCCCTTCTCATCACTTCCTGCCTTCAGGGAACTTTCCTCCTACCTCTGATGCTTCTCCTTGGTTCAAATTTCTCTCATATAGGAAAAGCATCTGTTAACTAATTCACAGTAAGATGTGACATTTAGAGATACATGTCTTTTAAAAGAAGGATGAATAAAGAAAGAGTACTACTTCCTTAACCTATTACCCAGAATGGGATTTTGGTTAGGAACAGAGAAATTGTGTCTTTAAATATGGTCTCTCAATGTCCTTCAAATCATAATTACCTAACAACAAATGGATGAGGCCAGTTCTGATTTTGTCTTTAGTTTAGGTTCACCACCATGTGCCAGGGACTGCTTGCTATCCAAGGAGTCCCATGGACAGCAAGGAGATCAAACCAGTCAATCCTAAAGGAAATCAACCCTGACTATTCAATGGAAGGACTGATGCCGAAACTGAAGCTCCAATACTTTGGCCACCTGATGCAAAAGAGCTGACTCGTTGGAAAAGATCCTGATGCTGGGAAAGATTGAGGGCAGGAGAAGAAGGGAGCAACAGAGGATGAGATGGTTGGATGGCATCACAGACTCAATGGACATGAGTTTGAGAAAACTCTGAGAGATAGTGAAGGGCAGGGGAATCCTGGCATTCTGCAGTCCATGGGGTCACAAAGAGTCAGACACCACTTAGCAACAGAACAACAACAACAGGACCATATGCAATGGTGCAATGTCATTATTCACAAGAAAAAACAGGTGAAAATTTGTTATAGGTCTTTGGAAACTCATCAGAACCCCTAGGTGAAAAACAGAAATTCCAGTTCATTTTAAGATTGATTAGAAAGAACATTATAATATTAAGAGTTGAAATCTAGACTTTGGGCTTGTGGCAAACACTTTGAAATGAATTTCTAATTATTGAGAATAAATTTAGAATGCATAAATTCCTTAAGAACTGTTGATTCCAATAGATGGCTTACATTTTAGGACAAATGATGTTAATCTTGCTTTAGTTGCAATTTTTTTTTTTAACCAATAAGCATTGGTATAGTTATATTTAAATTATAACATTTTAGATAAGTTGTAGCAAAATGATTTTTTTCTAACTGCAAAGGAATGTACTTCTACAGAAGTCAAAAGTTGCAATTGTTAGGAATGTCAAGGTGGGAATGATAAAAGTAAAAGGATAAATACGAATTTTAGGATGATATGTTGACTTTTAAATAGTCTCCATTTTTTTTTAACTTAGTAAGAACATGTTACCAAGTTTAAAAATGAGGGTGTAAAGTTGAGAATGCAGCAATAATGATAGTTGATACCTTGAAACTTCTTTCCCTGACACTGGGTACCATGTAAAGATGAAATAGGCTGGGTACAATTGAAATAAATAGATACGTATAATATGCAGTTGTATCAGATTAAATCTCAGTGATTTTGACAAAAGTAAGAAGCCCTTTTTTTGACTGTGGAAGAGTGCCTGTGAAGGGCTTTGTTTCATTTCAGAGGCCTATGTGTCCTTGCCAGGACTGAGACACATCTCTCCTACTCACTCTGTATTTTGGTTTGGGAACACTAATACAAGTGTGTCGCTGCCGCAGGATCGTGATTAGCATGTGCTCCAAAATGAAGACCTTTTGATAAAGGCCATCACGTTGATAGTGATGAATAAAGTGGCTTTGATAAACAGTGATGATAAACAGTGGCTTTGAAAAACATGGTTTCTACACTGTTGCTCAAAAAAGTGTCTCTGGTGGGGAAGTTGCCCTGAGAGTTTCGAGGAGATGCGTTATGGAAAATCCAAGAGGAAGCCAGAGACACAAGCTCAAGCCATTTAGAGTTTCACAGGAAACTCTACCTTGTGCTCCTGCTTTTTTTCCTGACTGATTGTTAGGTCTCTAACCATGGACTTATAATGGGTTATCATTCATGGCCCAAATGAATGGGTTTTCTTAACAATGATGCCCTTGTTTTGAGGGTTACTTGTGTACAAAGGACAGCCCATAAATAGATGCACTTGTCTTTCTGAGGTAAAATGTAAGTTAGGCGAGAGTACAGTGTCATGACTTTGGTTAGAAATGTTCCTGTTTTATAAAAATCAGTGTATTCCAGTTGCTTCACTATAGTTAAACATGTGGGTTCAATGTCATATGAAAGAATTTTTGCTTGGAAGTCCATCTGTCTTTTCTTTCCCCATCAGTGTTATCACTGATGTCTATCAGAGGGTTTAACAAAATATACTATTTATTTGGTATGAGTTAAACTTTCGCAGCTTGACCTCATTCATAAAGGTTTCTTTTTTGCCTGTTTGCAGGAAGCTTCTGAGAAGTGGAGCTATAGCTACCACAGGATTTTCGTAGATGACTGTTTTTCATAACATATCCATGTGCTCCTTCTTCACATCATTTTGAATGAACAGGGATTTAAAATAGTACTAGCTGAAGACAGTAGTTTCCTCTCAGCTGGCTGTTTGTATTGAGTTAGACCCTTAAATGGTAGGGAGAACTCTTGTGCATTGAACTGCTGCTTTCCCACATGAGGGTCTCCACTTGCCCTGTGCCTCTACGGTCCCTTGAAGCAGCACTGCAGGTGACCGCAGGTGACCACAGCTGCCCACAGCCTCACTGTTCTAGATGGTGACTGGGCAGCAACATTTGCTGTTGTTCTTCTTCCAGGACACAAAGAAGAGCAGAACATGGCTGGTGAAAAGATTTCAGAGTTGTTTATTCCGATTCTCTAGTGCCTGTATTTTGATGCCAATCCCCTCAAAATGACATATTATTTTCCCAAATAGTTAAAGATTTCTGCTTCCAACTTTCCTTTGATCTTGATTCTCGGAATTAACCATCTTGTCCATTCAAAGTGTTTAAATTTCTGCTTTTGTTGATGTTAATTATTCCTCCTGTTGCAGTTTAATTAATAAGAGATTGCATCTCATGCATTCCATCTCTCAGAATATGCTTCAAAGAACTAACCATCTAAGCTAACGCTTAGAGCTTTACTCCCAAGAGCATATTTCTAGTGATATGGAATTTTAGCAATCAGATATGGTCATTAAATTCAGACAGATCCAGCCTTCATGATACAGTTTTATAATTGTATATAATTGCACCATTCATCTTGGTAGAATTTCTAATGAGCTGTATGTAAACAAGTATATTTAAAAATTGTGATAGAAATCTTTTCATGGCCAAATGTTACCCCAACATTTAGCAATTCTAATTACATGGATAGATTCCATATCTGAGTAAACAGAAATTAGCCCACCACTCCTTCTCCAACTGATTTTTATCCATGTATTTCTGTGGCATGCAGTTAGTTCTCTACAAAGGTTTACAGCCTCCTGTAAATAACTTGGGAAAGTACTCCTTTCTCGCTGTTTCACATCATGTTTCAAGTGCATAAGTGAATTTATAGAAAAATATTTGGAGTAATAACACTGCAGGCAGTGGCAGCAGGAGAGAGTAGCTATCTGGGACTGGCATTTGGGATGCAGTTGCTCTTGGCAACTGCGTAGTAAGTGCTGTCTGTATTTGGGGAGGTGTTTGTCTCAGCGGTTCTTTTAACAACTCTCTGTAGTTCTTGTGACCTTCCTGGATGGTTTACCTCATTTCAGCTGGATCCTAATTGCAGAGAATTTTATCAGAGAGAAGAACAATTTGAAAGTAGAAGGCTATATGCAGGAATTTCCTGAAATTTGTGTATGACAACTGAGAAGTTTCCCATAATCCGTGGTTTGTCAAGAGCACTACACATCAAATATGTTTGAAGTACTCAGTACTGCAGCTCTCAGGAGTATGGTGGAAGAACTGAGCATCTTCAAATAAAATAAAATGTGGAAGGATTCCTGAGTGAAAAAAAAATCGAGGCACATGTAAATCCTGCTTAAAATTTGCCTTAATTTTTTCTTTTTTAGATGAGTTATACAGAATCTATAAACACCCCCCCCCCTTTTTTTTTCTTTTTGAAGCAGTGAACATCTTTTCATTAAGAATGAAAATGCAGCAAAGTTTACGGTATCCAAGGAGCTGATAATTTAACACACCTGTTTTAGTATCTGTCCACCTACATTCATTTGCTCTTTGCTGTTACCGCACATTAAATGCTTTCTAACAGATTTGAGATAGGTATGCACATGATAGCTCCTGTAGTAATTGGTTCAGATTTTAAATCTCTAGATTTAAAATGATGGAGCTCAATCGGGAGAAGATACTGTCTCTTGTGTATTGTGTATTCTCTGTAAGTAATGATAGAAAATTACCAAGCAAATAGATTTTGTGAGCCTCTAAGAGGCTGCTTCTTCTCAGAGTCTAGTATTTTCATATTGCCAAGTTGTCCTTTTAATAGAAATGTTATTCATTATTTTAAAAGGCTGCCGAGCATAAACTTTTGCAGCTTTGTATTTTTGGACTGACCGTGGAAACAGGGTGACAAGGAAATATGCACATGCTTTGCCTCAGTGAAGATGGTGCAGAAAGTCTTGCTGAGGACTCTTGTACATTTGATAGCCTGAGAATTTTTTTTGTTTTTTTGTTACAAAAAAATTTATATATTTTCTCTCTCAATCTTATAGAGAGATGACTCAAAACACTTGCAGAGCTAATATATACATTAAAACCTCCAAAAATCTGTACAAGAAAATACAGCAATTTCCAAATAATACTGTTTGATGCAGACCTTCCTTTAGAAAATGACACATTCTTCTTAGATTTCCAAAATGTGATATTAAAAAAAAGTACTGACATAAAATACAATCTGTTCTTAGGACAGTTGCACAGTGTGGACTTCAATTTTAGAATTATTTTGAGTCTCTAGCATAAATGAAAAATATATTTCTAATAAGGTGAACAACTCATTAAGTTGAAAATTAATTTTAAAAAGGTAAATGTAGAGATGACTCAGGCATATTAGATTGATGTTTATGCTGATGTTTATGGAAAACTTCATGGAGATTTTGTAGTAAAAGAACTGTGGTTATAAGTTTAACCATGACCTCTTGATTTGCTCTGATGTAGACTTTATTATTCCTATTTTCTTTCATTTTTGCTTTTCATACAGGTAACCCCTCATTTTATCTCACTTTCAGACTGTCTCTACCAATAGTTATGAGAGTAATCAGGACATGCATGCAGTATCCTTATTTTCCATATGAGAACTAGTAGACAATAATATGTGGTGTATAAGAAGGAAGGCTATTTGCCATTGGAATTCATAGAATCCACAAGGCAAGTTTCTATTTTTCTAGGGAGAATGACAGCTTAAATGTAGTAAGTAAACAATTAATATTTTGAGTGCTGAAATTGTTAGGACGAATGGTTTTCCTTTTGTCAACATGGTCCTTTAGAGTCCTAAAAATTTAGACATTAATGTATATTAATTATATATATATATACACACACACATGTGTGTGTGTGCATGTGTGCGTGCATGCTAAATCACTTCAGTTGTGTTTGACTCTTTGTGACCCTGAAGATCGTAGCCCTCTAGGCTGCTCTGTCCATAGGGTTCTCCAGGCAAGAATACAATACTAGAGGGGGTTGCCTTGCCCACCTCCAGGGGATCTTCCCAACCCAGGGGTGGAACCACATCTCCTGCATTGGCAGTGGGTTCTTTACCATTAGTGCCACCTGGGAAGCCCATTTGAATGTAGGTATTTGGGGTATACCCCAAAGCAGCCCATTCACTTAAGGGATTTTCTGTTAGTCTCCTGTTTTATCTGAACCTTCAGGAACATTTTACCTCCTATCCATTGTCCTTGTTTAAATATATAAATAATGACTTCATTTATTAAACATTAAATTACTTTAATTTCACCCCAAACAGTGGAGTAAATTTGGTGCTCTCAGATGATTACTCTGCTTATCTTGTGACTTTGAGAACCGCCTTACCTCTTTTGGTTGTCTATAACGTAGCTGATCTTTATGCATCCTTCCAGCTTTAATATTTTTTGGCTCCATGACCCAGAACGACTATATTTCTTCTTTTTTTTTCTTCTATTTTTATTTGTTGTCCTTACCATGATTTATCAGAAGTCACCAACAACAGTTACCCACGCCTGATTCCAGGAAATTGTTCTTTTCTTTTGAGGGGTACTTTTCGCCCATCTATCTGTATTTATTGCCTAATGTTTTGATCTTTCAGAGATGACCCAGGATAAACATATTCTATGTTCCTCCTGCAGGTTGCTTCTCTGGGAGTCACTACCTTCACTTTATGCGCTCTGTGTATAGACCGCTTCCGGGCGGCCACCAACGTCCAGATGTACTATGAAATGATAGAAAACTGTTCTTCCACAACCGCCAAACTTGCTGTGATATGGGTGGGCGCTCTCCTGCTAGCCCTGCCAGAAGTGGTGCTCCGCCAGTTGAGTAAGGAGGACCTGGGCTTGAGCGGGCAAGCGCCTGCTGAGCGCTGCGTCATCAAGATCTCCCCCGACCTCCCCGACACCATCTATGTCTTAGCCCTCACCTACGACAGCGCTAGACTCTGGTGGTATTTCGGCTGTTACTTCTGTTTGCCCACGCTTTTCACCATCACCTGCTCTCTAGTGACTGCAAGGAAAATCCGCAAAGCCGAGAAAGCCTGTACCCGGGGGAATAAGCGACAGATTCAGCTAGAAAGCCAGATGAACTGTACAGTCGTGGCTTTGACCATTTTATATGGATTTTGCATTATTCCTGAAAACATTTGCAACATTGTGACTGCTTACATGGCCACAGGGGTTTCCCAGCAGACAATGGACCTTCTAAATATCATCAGCCAGTTCCTTCTGTTCTTTAAGTCCTGTGTCACCCCTGTCCTCCTCTTCTGTCTCTGCAAACCCTTCAGTCGGGCCTTTATGGACTGCTGCTGCTGCTGCTGTGACGAGTGCATTCAGAAGTCGTCCACGGTGACCAGTGATGACAATGACAACGAATACACCACAGAACTGGAGCTCTCACCCTTCAGTACCATACGCCGGGAAATGTCCACATTTGCTTCTGTTGGAACTCATTGCTGAAGGAGTGAGCACAGCCTTGGGTTGGCTTAGCTTTCTTTTTTGTTTGTTTGTTTGATTTTCATACCCTGTGAAAGTTTTTACTCCTATTTTTCCTTACTGGGAAAAAAATGCAAACGAAAAAAAAAGAGAGAAATATTAACTACTGGTAGAACTGATTTTGCAAATTAATATTTGTGCTTTGAAAAAGAAGTTTATATTTAGTTATTTAAGAAGTATGGGAGGCCCATAATTTTAGATCATTTTATCTGGTATGGTGCTAATATTTTATTTGAAAAAAAGTGACTGCACCTTAATTAATTGCTAACTTACTTTCATTCTTTTAAAAAATATAATCACTGTATATTGGTTATAGCCATGTGATTTCGTAGGCTATTTTCTGTTTGAGTTGTGATTGAAAGTATATTGTATGTGGTTTTGTGAGATGAGTTGTAGTTAAGAAGCACTCACCAAGTAGCACCAAATAAATGACACTTTATTCTTTAACCTCATTGTCAATCTACTTTTAACCAAGGTTCAATAAATATTTTAATTGCTTTAAATACACAAGTACTGGTTTTATGCACGATTTAAAATTGACCTTATTGTTTTATAAATTCTATTTTCCTTTAAGGCTTCTCTGATAGCTCAGTTGATAAAGAATCCGCCTGCAATGCAGGAGACCCCGGTTTGATTCCTGGGTCGGGAAGATCCCCTGGAGAAAGGATAGGCTACCCACTCCAGTATTCTTGAGCTTCCCTCGTGACTCAGCTGGTAAAGAATTCACCTGCAATGTGGGAGACCTGGATTCGATCCCTGGGTTGGGAAGATCCCCTGGAGAAGCAAAAGGCTACCCACTTCAGTATCCTGACCTAGAGAATTCCCTGGACTGTATAGTCCATGGGCTTGCAAAGAATTGGGCACGACTGAATGACTTTCACTCAGTTGACTATTTTGCTTTAAGATTGGAAACCATTATGTTACAAAGAAGTTTTCCTAACAGTACTATTTATATGTATGATTCATAAAACTATATTATATGTTTCAAAAAAGTATTTTTAATATTCAGATAGAGATGCAAATTACATCCAAATATTTATAAAATATGAATAAATAGACAGCAGAGTAGAAAGAAACTATCTTAAAAAAAAAAAATTACCTCTTAACCAGCATATAGAGCTACAGGTTTTCCCATGAGGAATTATAAGTGGAACCAAAGATGAAAAAACAATGTATTTGTCATCTATTTCATCTAAACACTGACCTCTGAAGCACCATGAATTCTATGTGAAGCACTTTGAATTCTTATTTTTCCCCTTTTAAAAAATGAACTTGGTTAAATCTGTGTGGCTTAATTTCTTTAATAAATTACAGTATGGTGGAATAATTAAATTAATATACATCTTGATTAAAACACTTAAATATTCAAGTACTACCTTTAAATTGATATTCTGTAAACTCCCAACAAAAAAAACTAGTCCTCTCCATTTGAATTATATGAATGCCTGAAGGAGTTGAAGTAAAAGCAGTTGTGTAAAATGCCTGCCACATGGGACACATCCCTAGTCAGATGGCAGAGGCAGTGACCTGAGTGACGCAGTGTGATTGTCATGTTGCTGTCCTCAGAAAAGTCATATAGGGGAAGCCAGCTTTCTGGCTGGAAACTGCCCTGTGTGTTTTCTGCTTGTCAGTTTCTGTACTATTTAATATAACCGAGTAGCACATTTTTTCTTCTTGACTAAATGCTATTTAAATCATTCAACTTTAGTGCTAGTAAAATTAAAAGTACTTAGTTCAGTCCACTCGTTTTCTGCATGAAACCCAGATTAACTAAATGATAGTGCCCAGAATATATCCTTTTCCCCAGTCCAGGACTCTACAAAGGGATTTTCCCCCCTACTGTCTGTATTTCAAAGAATTTGAGGAAGAATAAAAACAAGGCACCATTGTTCCTCTTACAGATCCCTGTAATAGGTCTTTGGAAATGAGGATGCCTGAACTGGGTTTTGGCTGCCGAGCAGATCAACAATTATCATTCCACAGTGTGTCTCATGGTATTTAGTTGAAGAACCGACTCACTGGAAAAGACCTGATGCTGGAAAAGATTGAAGGCAGGAGGAGAAGGGGATGACAGAGGATGAGATGGTAGGATGACATCACCAACTCCACAGACATGAGTTTGAGCAGACTCCTGGAGATGGTGAAGGACAGGGAAGCCTGGCATGCTGCAGTCCAGGGGATTGCAAAGGGTCGGACATGACTTAGTGACTGAACAACAACAACAATAAATCAAGAAACTGATCGAGCATGTGGTATAGAAAAGATTCTGTGCTATAATCTGCAATAAATAAACATAAATAAAACTTAGTGTCAGACCTTATAAAAACAGGTAGGGGTGGGCTGAGAAGAAAGGAATAAGACACATATATAAACAGATATGATATCTGCTGGGACTGGTTGCTGCTGCTGCTGCTAAGTCACTTCAGTCATGTCTGACTCTGTGTGACCCCATAGATGGCAGCCTACCAGGCTCCCCATCCCTGGGATTCTCCAGGCAAGAACACTGGTGTGGGTTGCCATTTCCTTCTCCAATGCATGAAAGTGAGAAGTGAAAGTGAAGTCACTCAGTCGTGTCCGACTCTTTGCGACCCCATGGACTGCAGCCTACCAGGCTCCTCTGCCCATGGGATTTTCCAGGCAAGAGTACTAGAGTGGGGTGCCATTGCCTTTAGGAAGGTGTAAAGTTCTAGGATAATTGAGAGAGAATGCCTCAGATGAGAGGAAATCACAAATGACTCTATAGGATGACTGGAGGGGTAGGCTTTGACTGGAGGGGTAGGCTTTCAGAAGGACCTGATGAAAGACAGTGGGAGAATTGAACACTTCAGGAAGAGAGAGATAACAGAGGAATAGAGGAAGGCATCCTGGCCTGTGACTGAAGAACAAATAAACAGTCCCGTTAGGTTCCTATACTATGTGTGAACAGAAGCCTCATGGAAAATCCTGGTGAAAATTTGTGTTTAAAACATATTATTAAAGGGTATTAGCTTTATGTTTTTGGCATTCAAAATATTTTGTGTTCACGTGAGAGGCCTTGCCCTCCCCCTCCCCCATGTTGTTTTTCAGTCCCTAAGTTGTGTCCGGCTTTTTTGCGATCCTATGGACTGTAGCCTGCCAGGCTCCTCTGTCCATGGGATTTCCCTGGCAGAAATGCTGGAGTGGGTTGCCATTTCTTTCTCTGGGGATCTTCCCAACCCAGGGATCAAAGCCACATCTCCTGCATTGGCAGGAGTATTCTTTATCACTGAGCCACCAGGGAAGCCCCTCTTCCCCATACTCTCATATTAATACAATATGTACATTTAGTTCAGTTCAGTCGCTCAGTCGTGTCTGACTCATTGCGACCCCATGAATTGCAGCACACCAGGCCTCCCTGTCCTTCACCAACTTCTGGAGTTGATTCAAACTCATGTCCATCGAGTCAGTGATGCCATCCAGCCATCTCATCCTCTGTTGTCCCCTTCTCTTCCTGCCCCCAATCCCTCCCAGCATCAGAGTCTTTTCCAATGAGTCAACTCTTTGCATGAGGTGGCCAAAGTACTGGAGTTTCAGCTTTAGCATCATACCTTCCAAAGAACACCCAGGACTGATCTCCTTTAGAATGGACTGGTTGGACCTCCTTGCAGTCCAATGGACTCTCAAGAGTCTTCTCCAACACCACAATTCAAAAGCATCAATTCTTCAGCGCTCAGCTGTCTTCACCGTCCAACTCTCACATCTATACATGACTACTGGAAAAACCATAGCCTTGACTAGACGGACCTTTGTTAGCAAAGTAATGTCTCTGCTTTTGAGTATGCTATCTAGGTTGGTCATAACTCTCCTTCCAAGGAGTAAGCGTCTTTTAATTTCATGGCTGCAATCACCATCTGCAGTGATTTTGGAGCCCCCAAAATAAAGTCTGCCACTGTTTCCACTGTTTTCCCATCTATTTGCCATGAAGTGATAGGACCAGATGCCATGATCTTCATTTTCTGAATGTTGAGTTTTAAGCCAACTTTTTCACCATCCTCTTTCACTTTCATCAAGAGGCTTTTTAGTTCCTCTTCACTTTCTGCCACAAGGGTGGTATCATCTGCATATCTGAGGTTATTGATATTTCTCCTGGCAATCTTAATTCCAGCTTGTGCTTCTTCCAGCCCAGCGTTTCTCATGATGTACTCTGCATATAAGTTAAATAAGCAGGGAGACAATATACAGCCTTGATGTATTCCTTTTCCTATTTGGAACCAGTCTGTTGTTCCATGTCCAGTTCTAACTGTTGCTTCCTGACCTGCATATAGGTTTCTCAAGAGGCAGGTCAGGTGGTCTGGTATTCCCATTTCTTTCAGAATTTTCCACAGTTTATTGTGATCCACACAGTCAAAGTCTTTGGCATAGTCAATAAAGCAGAAATAGATGTTTTTCTGGAACTCTCTTGCTTTTTTGATGATCCAGCGGATGTTGGCAATTTGGTCTCTGGTTCCTCTGCCTTTTCTAAAACCAGCTTGAACATCTGGAAGTTCATAGTTTACGTACTGCTGAAGCCTGGCTTGGAGAATTTTAAGCATTACTTTACTGGCATGTGAGATGGGTGCAACTGTGTGGTAGTTTGAGCATTCTTTGGCATTGCCTTTCTTTGGGGTTGGAATGAAAATTGACCTTTTCCAGTCCTGTGGCCATTGCTGAGTTCTCCAAATTTGCTGGCATATTGAGTGCAGCAGAGGAGCCTGGCAGGCTACAGTCCATGGAGTTGCAAAGAGTTGGACACCACTGAGCAACTGAGTGTGCATGTGAGCTCACACACATACACACACACACACACACACACACACACACACATACACGGACACAGACAGAGCAAGCCCAGGAACCAAGATGGACCAAGAAGCCTGGCGTGCTGAAAGCAAAGGCAAGTATGAGACCAGAGTTTGTATGAAACAAATTGCTGTTCATCCACAAAGGGTTTTGGTTATATGTAGGTAAAATAACTTCACTTCATCAATGTGAGACTGCCCTTCTGTGGTTCATGGGGGACTACTTATCATTGTGATTAGAAAACTGACTTCCTTTTATATTTAACATAACAGCCTCACAATTCTGAGTCTTGATTTTTCATTATATTTCACTGAATTGTGTTTCCACACTTTCACCCCAAATATTGCAATATGAAATAGGATAATTAGTCATTAATTGGAGAAATCATATTGGTATAAGTAGGAGATCATTATTATCAAGTTATGAGATCTTTGATTCCTACAAAGATCAAATGAAACACTTTGATTCCTCTGGTGTTAAATCAATAATTGTCCATTGCATTTATAAACTTACAGAGAATTAGCAATCTTTTGGCTCCAGTGCTCAGAATTTAAAGATTGATTTTACAAAATAGTATGGTAATCAATCTCAAAGTGATCATTCTCTTGAACCAGTAATACTTTAATCAATTGCATAACTGTTAAATGACATTTTCATTTCCTATTACTTCAACTGCTGTCAATTCCACAAACTGAATTAAATATTTTTATTCAAGTTTTAGGAGATATAAATAATTCATATGAAATACATTCTGTGAAATCCATAGAAACCTTCTGAGTTGAATGCCTTGCTATATAGACAGAGATGTGACTGGTTTGTTTTACTCTTTAGATATTTACACCAAATTTAAGTATGGGTGTGTTTGTGTGTGTGTAGTGTGTGTGCTGGGTTGTGTCCAACTCTTTGTGACCCTATGACTGTAGTCTGTCAGGCTCTTCTGTCCGTGGAATATTCCAGTCAGAAATCCTGGAGCAGGTTGCCATTTCCTCCTCCAGGGTATTTTCCCAACCCAGGAACAGAACCTGGGTCTCCAGTGGCTCCTGCATTGGCAGGTGGATTCTTCACCACTGTACCACTTGGGAAGGGGTAACTTTTGTAATTTTATTCCTTTTATTTGTCTTTGAATTGATATTGTGTTTAGACACTTAGGTCTATTAGGATTTCTTTTCCCTAATCAAATAAAATATGATGAACTTGATAAAATTTGAAAGTTTGCTACAGACAGAATTTGGAAATTTAAGGGAACAGTAACTCTGAAGAGAAAAAGAAAGGGAGAGAGAAAAAGAGTGAGAGAAAGAGAGAGCAGAGGACATTTGGGATGTCTAGAATAAATTGGGATGGTTATGAGGGACGCTTTCAAAGGAGTTCATGAAAATACCATAGTCATATTTTTCTTATCCTTCTTCTTACACTAATGACTTTATTCCTGATTTTGTTATTGTTTCTAATTCTGTTCACTGAGAAGAGTAGGCTCTGATCACCAATACTTTTGAGGCAGTGGAACAGTGACCTAAATCAGGAGGCATTTCAATAATGGGGAAGTTATGTTGGGAGGTATGATAATGTGCTTTAGTCATTCAAAAACACATCCATGGTTTTGTTTAAAAACATGTTCTAAACATGTAGATACATTTACAAACTCTCTAAAGCTTGCTTCTATCACATGGACATTTCATGATTCAGGTTTAAAGCTATTACGAAAGAAAGTGCTAAGTCATGTCCGACTCATGTGATCCCAAGGACTGTAGCCCGCCAGGCTCCTCTGTCCATGGAATTCTCCAGGCAAGAATACTGGAGTGTGTTGCCATTTCCTTCTTCAGGGGATCTTCCCAACCCAGGAATAGAACCCAGGTCTCCAGAATTGCAGGCAGATTCTCTACCAACTGAGCTATGTGGGAAGCCCAAAGCTATTAAGAACAGTTTGTGATGACAAATATGTTCTTTTGTGAATTGTCCATGTATGAACAGGAAGGACATCAAGAATCACACTTACAGTGCTGAAAATCATGTGGGTCATGTTTTCTTTCATTTTGAGAATATGTTCTTGTCCTGTGGGCAGAATTCCCTTATATTAACTTTTAATTCTGCCTTCACTACTTTGGCCACCTGATGCGAAGAGCTGACTCATTGGAAAAGACCCTGATGCTGGGAAAGATTGAGGGCAAGAGTAGAAAGGGGCGACAAAGGATGAGATGGTTGGATGGCATCACCAACTCGATGGACATGAGTTTGAGCAAACTTCATGAGAACGGGAAGGACAGGGAAGCCGGGTATGCTGCCATCCATGGGGTCACAAAGAGTGGGACACGATTTAGCGACTGAAAAACAATAGCAACAATTTCTACTCCTGGAAAGAAGACTTATTTTTGGTTTGTTTCCCTATGTTTGGCTTAGCCTTAATGACTTGGTATTGGGGCATCATTTGGTCTTGGTTTACTCTGAATTCCAAATTGATTGCACAAACCCCACATCACAGGTTGGCATTATTCTATGGGCATAATACAGTGATTGTTGGAGAAGTGTGCTTGAAAGTCCACCCAGGGTGTCAGAGAGTAAATGGGCCTTTTGTTAGGTTTGGGGGATGGAATATTTTTCTTTGTTTTGCTGATTTTGAGGTTGCTGAACAGAAATTTAACTTTTTCTTTTTTTTTCTGTTGGAAAGAGATGAAAAAATCTCACTCATGTTTCTTAAAAAGGCTTCATTGACTTCCATAAAACTTTGTTTCTGACTTAACTTTTATCTCCTGAAAACCTGTGGGCAGGACAAGCCAGGCATATACAGGGCATTTGCAACAATTACAAAGTTCACTGGTTGGAACTGATCTTTGGTCACCGAGTTTAAAAAAAAGATGGGATGTTGTCATGCCCACTGATTGTGTGATTGTTCAAACCTCACTCATAAAGGGTTTTTGCTGAAGAGTCTTTGTGTAGGGTAGGCCTGTGAGATGCAGCTGCAGCGGTCCTGGAATGAATGCCTTTGTTTCAATGGTCAGCTCCCTCTGATATCTGATCAGCCCCTATTTGTACGGTGACCTATTTCTACATCGCAAAGTGTGCATATAATGCTGGACTTTGTAATCTGGCTGAGAAAATGCATGGGTGTTCAGAGGTTTCCCCTAAACTGTCACCTCTGGAGGATTAAGTCGAGTGGAAAGAAGGGTTCTGTGATTAATGAGAAACACAGAATGACTGACTCGGATGAAGCTGAGTTAGAACCGTGACTTTGCTTGCAGGGCTGCAATTTCCTGTGGTCAAGTTATCTGATTTGGCCGCTTTGATTTATCAAAAGTTGTACTGAGGTAGATGAACCTAGAATAGAGTGAAGTCAGTCAGAAAGAGAAAACAAATATCGTATATTAACACATAGATATGGAATCTAGAAAAATAGTACTGATGAACCTATTAGAGAATGGACCTGCGGACAGTTGGGGAGGGAGGGTGGGACAAACTGAGAAAGTAGCATTGGCATATATACAGTATCAGGTGTAAAACAGGTAATGAGAGGTTATTGTGTAACACAGGCAGCCCAGCCTGACACTGTGATGACCAAGAAGGGTGGGTTGGGTGGAGGGGAGGTAGGCTCAGGAGGGAAGAGATGTATCTATAATTATGGCTGATTTGTGTTGTTGTAAGGCAGAGACCAACACAACATTGTAAAGCAATTGTCCTCCAATTAACAAATAAATACAATTTAAAAAGCTAGCTAGAAAGTTTACAAGATCTTCATTTCCTCCAGACCCAAGGACTATGTCATCAGTCTCCAGTCACTGAAAAATGAGAAAAACTAATTTTTATTGTTAGGGTCTTTTGGAGAGTAAAGAAATTCACACAAAGCCAGCCCACCCCACCCCATCACAAACATACAGTTATATACAATGATACAGAAATGGAGACTTAAACTGGTCATACTGTTTCCTGATCTAGCTGCAGTAAATGCACCTAAACCCCTAGTGTCTTTTTGTTTTAAATCGTAATCTCAGAAGGTCTGCAGCAGTCCTTACATCATAAGCGACTAGGAGCACTGTTTCTCTACAGAAATAGAATTGGCGTTTAGGACAAGACAGCTCTTTGTTCTTTGCTGTGTGTGACTTTCCCAATATTGCAGCGTGTGTAGTATACCTGACGCCTTAGGACCTAGATACCAGTAATATCTCCTAGTAGCTGTGACAAGAGAACGCTCCTTTCTTGTCATCCCCACTCCCTATACTTTCAAGTGTCCCAGGGAAGCTCTGGAGTGATGCCAGATAAGCAGATTGAGAACCCCAGTCTGGCATTATTTCTGAAATAGTTTGAAAAATACAGAGGCATAGTCACTCTCCATAGTTTACCATGTTTTGTGAAGTTTGGAATGTAAAAAGAAACATTCAATCCTAAAATTACAGAATACATACAGACAACTCAACTAAAAATATTATCCCAGGGGAGTTTTTATTTTTTCAATGTTTTTATAAAATTAAAAAAAATTTTTTACAAGGTTGTGTTGGTTTCTGTCATACAACAATGCATATAGCCATAATTATACATACATCCCCTCCCTCTGGCGCTTCCCTCCTCCCCCATCCCATCCCTCCAGGTCATCACGGAGGGCTAGACTGGGCTCCCTGTGCTACAAAACTTCTCATCCATCTTACACCTGATAGGGTATGTATATTTTAATTAGTTATTTATCTAATTTTGTACACATTTTCCCATAGGCTATATCTCCAAAATAATTTATGTAGCAAACTATAGACTTTTTTTTTTTTTTGAGTGCCATCCAGAAAGAGACCCTATAGAGATGAATTTCCCAAAGTGCAAAGTCTGTTTCATGGCCTTGGACTCTCTCACCATAAACCAGGGACAATGTGACCTGGGTTGAGATGTGATAGAGTATCAGTTACTTTGTATATTTCAGGATGTATACACAAGGTCCCTGATGCTGTGTCCTACTATTAAAGACCTGAGAATTTGCATTAGTAACCACCGTGTGGCTGCTTGGTAGGTGAGGAGAAATGATAGGTCTGGATGGCTAGTCCCTCTCGGTCATGGCAATGCCTGGGCAAAGTCCTTTCACAACTGAGATGCCCATGTCCCTCAGATTCTTTCCTTTGGAAAGTGATAGATAATCTACAAAAGTTTACTTCTGTTTTCATTTATTCAATTGAATGCTGTTTCTAGCCAAGCTTACTGTTCTGCATGTCTAAGAAATCATCTATTACTTTCTATTTAGGATTAACATTAATTTTACCTTCAGCATATAGGTCTTCCCTATACCTCAGGGTTACTCTGGAAGAAACTCTGAGCCATCCCATATACTGTAGATACTCATTATAGAGATAAAAATAGCATCAATAACAGCAAATATGTATAGTATTTACTGTATTCCAGAAATGGAAAAGTTGGAAAACAGGTCTTTGTTAATACACGTAAGGAAGTCTTGAAAGACCTCAGTGAACTAAGGATTATATGATTCATTTAAATGGGTTGCTACAATACTTTTTCATGAGTTTATGATTTTATATTATGATCTAGCTAGGTAATAAAAACATCATACCTCCATAAACAGTTGGTCATACTTTTGCCCTGGCCTTATTTTTCTTCCACTGAATCATTTTTTCCTCCATTAGGCACTGAGCAAGCATTTTCCAAGCATTAAACATCACTCATCTAATTTCAGACAGGTCCTGTGACAAATTACAATCTTCTTAGACATTAAAAATACATTGATCAAGAGGAGTTGTAAGACATGGAAGAAAAATCAATCCATATCCCTCTTAGAAAGAAAAGAAGAAATCACATTTTTGAGTAACCTTGGAGCTGAACAGACCTTGGAGTCTTAAAGGAATCTCACAGTTTCACATCCCATCTGAGGTCAGTGCACTATTGTACATGTTGTAGACAGCCCACACATACTCTGTTCTCCATTGTGGGACAGCTATGGATCATGTGGATCACTTCTCCCAGCTCTAAAGGTTCATTGTCTCTTTCATTTTTTTACTTTTTTTAAATTATAAAAGTAGGATAACACAATTACAGGAGACTTGGAAAAAACAGAAAAAGTTGCATATAGTTCCACTGTATATTACAATTCTTTTTTAAGTAGAAAAAAATAAGATTTTTAGCTAGAGTTTCAGTATAAAACTCTCAAAAACTAGTAAAATGAATATACAGAGAAGTAGAAGGACATAGTAGACCTGAAAAGCACTATGAACCAATTCAACATAATTAAGATTTCTACAATTTTCACACAACAGTAGGATACAAATCCTATTCAAGTTCCCATAGACTATAAACTAGGATACACTGGAACATATCCAGGGACATAAAACATGGTGTAAAAATTTCATGGTCCAAAGGTGTTAAAATCCTACAGAGTTTGTTGTGTTATCACTGTAGAATTATGTTAGAAATCAATATCAAAAGATATTTGAAAACAACCCACATATTTTCAAGTGCAACGTGACATTTAAAGTAGGCTCATTGATTCTTATTCTTTTTTAAATCTTATCCTATCTTTCTCTCCAGAATACTTTGGTAACTTAATTCATGCCTCAGTCAATCAGCTAATGGTATTTCCCTCATCCCTGTCACTTGTTCAGCAGCGGATCTAAACATGTCCAATCTACATGTCCTAACTCAGTGTGTTAGTTCTACGGCTATTGTAACAAAATTACCATGAATTTAACAGCTTATGCAATATGAGTTTATTCCGTTACAGGTCTGTAGGCCAGAAATCAGACACCTGTATCATTGGGCTGGCGGATACCATTGAATGGCAGAAGGAGAAGAGGGCAACAGAGGATGAGATGGTTGGATAGCATCATCGATGCAATGGACATGAACTTGGGCAAAGTCTGCGAGATGGTGAGGGACAGGGAAGCCTGGTGTGCTGCAGTCCATGGGGTTGCGAAGAGTAGGTCATGACTTGGTAACTGAACAACAGCATCACTGGGCTAAGGTCATAGTGCTGGCAGGGGTAAACTCCTTTCTGGGGATTCTAAGGGAGAATTCCTTTCCTTGTCTTTTCCAGTTCCCGGTGGCTGACTGTATTCTTCAGCTTATGACACATGCTTTCCTCAGTCTTCAAAGACAGGAGCCCTGCAGAACTCTGACCATTCTTCTGTGGTCATATCTTCCTCTGAGTACAGCTGGGAAAGATTCTCTGCTTTTAAGGACACAATTTATGAGACTGGGTCCATTTGATCAATCCAAGATAATTTCCCATTTTAACATCCATAACTTTAAAGACATTTGCAAAGTCTCTCTACCACATAAGATAACATTCACAGATTCTAAAGATGAGAACACAGACATGATTGGAGAAGGTCAGTATTTTGCCTATGACACCCAGATTTTTGTTCAACTGTGAGTAAAATGACTTTATTCTGGATAGTTTTATTTGTGAGTTATGACCAGAACCTACTGCAGCTCTCCTAAAGAAGGCCAACCTGAGTACAAAGTTAATATGAGACAGCAGCAGGGCTGGGATACAAAGCAGAGAAATTGTGTAATACTCATTTAAGTGTACACACTTTCTCTAGACTTGGCAGTAACTTGAGCCATTATATCTCCCTTTGTGTATCAGCTGGTTGCAGTTGAATATTATATTATTTTTACCTGAAGAATCCTAACAACATATATCCAGGTGGTTCATTTTAGTTTAAGTTATACCATGATTTTTGAAACATGTAGGGAATATATTAGTCCAACTTTTTAGCAGAACATGAAGGATTGTCACAAAGACAAACCTAAGTAGTATTATTGATGCAGCAGAAGTACATCCCCGCTGAACTGGCCCAACATAAACTTTCCCAGGAAGGATAATCCAGAGTTGAATAGGGCAACTGGGACCCAATCGAATCTTCCATTTGGGCTATGTATTTTCTGGGTAAATAAATCGATGATCTGGTCACTTAAGCTCAGATCAATGCACAAGCTCTTTGTCCATCAGAGTTTTTGTGAACATCAATACTCAGAAAAATTCTGGGCTCATGAAGCTGTTCTATCTTCCTGCATAACTCAACATGCAATCAATTTCCCTCCTCACAGGTGATCTAACTGCATTTTCTTACTTATAAGTGTAAGAAAACTCACTAACACATGTCTCAAGACTTTTCATGTAAATTGATGGTTTACTGTTGCTCTTGGCATGGACCACACTCAGTGTGAAATGCTTCTGTGTTCCAAAGGGTCTCATTCTCCCACCTTCTCTCTTTTTAGAGTAACAGCACCTAAGTCAATTCCTGTAACGTAACGAAGTTTACATAGTGGCTCATGACTATGATTGCTATTTATAAATCTAGCTTTTGGATTAGGTAGAAGGGTTCCAGTAAACATATTTCATCACATTTACCATCCTATTCACTTCTCCTATTTTATTATCTGCAATTTAAAATTTTATAAACTTTTAAATCTTTATAAATCTTAAAATGCAGATACTTCCAGAAGTGAAGTAAAGTCGCTCAGTCATGTCTGACTCTTTGAGACCCCATATACTGTAGCCCACAACACTCCTCCGTCCATGGGATTTTCCAGGCAAGAGTACTGGAGTGGGTTGCCATTTCCTTCTCCAGAGGATCTTCCAAACCCAGGGATCAAACCTGGGTCTCCCACATTGTAGGCAGATGCTTTACCATCTAAGCCACCAGGGAACTACTTCCAGAAGAGGTTAATATATAATATTTAAGTAAGTGTACAGATATTTTCTCAGAAACAGATTTGGGTAAGAGAGGAAATGAATACAAAGATAGTGAATTCCTAGACTTAGACATTAGGAGAAGTTTATTTCCAAATGTAAGGAAATGGTACCAAAAGCAAAATAAACATTGTTGTTGTTGTCCAGTTGCTAAGTCACGTTTGACTCTTTGTGACCACATGAACTGCAGCATAACAAGCTTCCCTGTCCTCCACTATCTCCAGGAGCTTGCTTAAACTCAGGTCCATTGAGTCAGTGATGACATCTAACCATCTCATCCTCTGCCGCCCCCTTCTCCTTTTGCCCTCAGTCTTTCCCAGCATCAGGGTCTTTTCTAATGAGTCAGCCCTTCACATCAAGTGGTCAAAGTATTGGAGCTTCAACTTCAGCATCAGTCCTTCCAATGAATATTCAGGGTTGATTTCTTTTAGGATTGACTGGCTTGATCTCCTTGCTGTCCAAGGGACTGTCAAGACTCTTCTCCAGTACCACAATTTCAAAAGCATCAATTCTTTGGTGCTCAGCCTTCTTTATGGTCCAACTCTCACATCCGTACATGACTACTGGAAAAACCATAGCTTTGACTATATGGGCCTTTGTCAGCAAAGTGATGTCTCTTCTTTTTAATACACTTAAATCAAAATTCTGCCAGGACCAACTCAGAAGAATGAGAGTTGATTAAATAAAATCTGTGGTATTTGTCATATTATATAACCTCAGGTAGAAGGATATTCTTTTCACCACTAGCATGAGACTAAAAGAGCCCCAGAGAGAACACATTTCCAGTCAAAGGAGAGAAAAATAGATATCAAACAAAAGATATTGACATAGACACTTTTCTAAGAATGGTGACTATGTTTCTTTTCATAGAGTCACCCTCAGTATCCACAGGAGATGATTCCAGGACCCCTCAGGTATCAATATCTCAGAATGCTCAAGTCCCTTATGTAAATACTACATCATTATAAAGGATTATTTGCTTATAACCTGTGTGTATACTACCATATACTTTAAATCATCGCTAGATTACTTACAATACCTGTACTGTGCTGTGCTCAGTTGCTCAGTTGTGTCCGACTCTTTGCGACCCCATGGACTGTAGCCCTCCAGGCTCCTCTCTTCACTGGGATTCTCCAGGCATGAATACTGGAGTGGGTTGCCATGCCCTCCTCCAGGGGATCTTCCCAACCCAGGGATCGAACCCAGGTCTCCCACATTGCAGGCAGATTGTTTACTGTCTGAGCCACCAGGAAAGCCCAAGAATACTCGAGTGGGTAGTCTCTCCCTTCTCCAGGGGATTTTCCTGACCCGGGAATCAAACTGGAGTCTCCTGCTTTGTAGGCGGATTCTTTACCACCTGACCTACCAGAGAAGGCCCCTTACAATACCTAATAAAATGTAACTACTGTGTGCTGTGCTATGCTCAGTCATGTCCGACTCTTCATGACCCGATGGACTGTGGCCTGCTAGGCTCCTCTGGCTATGGAATTTTTCAGGCAAGATTACCATGGTGGGCTGCCATTTCTTACTGCAGGAGATCTTCTCAACACAAGGATAGAACCCACATCTCTTGTGTCTCCTATATTGGTAGGCAAATTCTTTATCACTGTGTCACCTGAGAAGCTCAAATGCTATGTTAATAATTGTAAATACAGCATAAATGCTATGTAAACAGTTACTGGTGTGAGACAAATTCAAGTTTTGCTTTTTTGAACCATCTGGAATTAAAAAAAAAATCTTTTTGATCTGCAAAATCATGGATGCAGAGCCTGCAGATATGAATGGTGCACTGTACAACCATTTTTAATGTTTGATTTAAGTAAAGCAATCAAATAAATTATTAGATATAATATATAAAGAATGCAGTACCATAAACAGAAGTATCAGTGTGCTTCCTTCTGATATTTCAGGAAACTAAGGAATTTGTTTTTGCTATAATTTTCAAAGTGGGTATCATAAAACTAGGTCAACATCATTTGGTAAAAGAAAACCAAAAAATTATACTTTCCAGCTAAATTCTTCCTCCTCTTTGTTTCATTTTCCTTAGGGAAAAACTTTTAAACCACAAAAACTGATAATTAACAAGGCAGTAAGGAAATAATGAGAGGAAAACATTACTTAGGAATAAAAGGGATTATTATTAACATCAGAGATCACTGGTTTCCAAACGTTTTTAGTCAAGTGAGAGGATAGAAATTGTAATCATATATTTAAAGGAGTAAAGAGGAAGTGCAGATATTTTAAAAATCTTTAATAATGAAAGTACATAATCAGCTCCAACATATTTCACAAAACACACTAGTAAAATATTGCAAAAAATACTCATTAGTTTCTGTAGTTTTTGTTTCCTCATGCAAATTATCCATTCATCTAAGTTCCCTAATAATTTTCTGTTGACTATGATTTTAAGCTTAATTTTAAACTATTTTTGCTACTTACAATCCAATATTGATATTTTTGTGAGCTGGCTGAGGAAGATTAAAAATTATCAAAAGTTTTACTGGCTGGAGTCTTACCTTATGATTCAAACAAAATTTTAACAAGATTGAAGTTATATAATGCTTAGAGTTAAATTAGATTTTAACACTTGATATTTTAAATTCATGGTTTTTCCCCACAAAAAAACAAAGTATGATAGTTTAAAAATAAATATTCTGAAAATAATGACCATAAAGGTAGGCATTTAAACCTTCAATCTGTTGTCCAGGAAGTTCATTTTTTTTTTTTATGTTCTCTTAGAATAACATGTCTGCTCTTGCCTGGAAAATCCCATGGATGGAGGAGCCTGGAAGGCTGCAGTCCATGGGGTCGTTGAGAGTCAGACACGACTGAGCGACTTCACTTTCACTTTTCACTTTCATGCATTGGAGAAGGAAATGGCAACCCACTCCAGTGTTCTTGCCTGGAGAATCCCAGGGACAGGGGAGCCTGGTGGGCTGCCGTCTATGGGGTTGTACAGAGTCGGACACGACTGAAGTGACTTAGAAGCAGCAGCTTCTAATTAGATGTCTGAGAAAAATTATGTGTTATTTTGATTTATTAACAAGAAAGTAAATCTTGCCACAGTAGTCAATATCAATTACACAGAAGAGAATAAACATCAAATCTCTCAAACTGAATAATTTTTTTTCCATTGGAATTCAATGTGTTGCTTAAAAAATGGGAGGAACAGCAGGGCAACCTCAGTATAGAATTTTATTAAGTCTGGGTAAATTTAAAATCAAATTGAAACTGTATACAAGAGTCCCATTTTGTCCTAATTCTCTAGAAACACTCTTGTCAGGCATTGTAAAGGAGACTAGTTTATTGAATGACCTAAAATTTTGCTGCTTGAGTTGTTGCTCCCAAACAGCTCCTGGCTCTTCAGAACCCCATGTGGAGCTCACAGAGGCAATGGGCTTCAATGTGTAATTTCCAATTCTTCATTCATTTTCTAGCCTTCCTATTACTTCTTCGGGCAGCTGAAATGGAGGGGGTCAGGACAAATTTATGTTTGAAATGGATACAAAAGAGTTAGGAAAAGAATTGCAAATCTGAGCAATTCGATGCTTCTGAAGACTTAATATCAGGGCTCACCTTAATGTTGAAATTTCTTTCTCTGTATTCTTTTAAATGTGGCTTGTCTCTGTTCTAGGATGTCTGAGCTTCAGCTGGAAGACTCAAAGGGTGGGGGCAGAAGTGATCTGGAGGATCACTCATTCACACATGAGGTGGTTGATGCTGGCTGTTGGCTAAGATGTCAGCTAGGGCTGTGGGCTGAACACCGACTTGTGACTTGTGACCTCTTTATGTGATCTGAGCTTCTTCGCAATGGAGAGTCTGGTTTCTGAGGGCCAATGTCCCAAGTGGAGCTGGATGGAAGGTGTGTGCGTGCACATGCATACACACATCACATCCAACTGTTTGTGGACTGTTTATGGACTGCAGTCTGCCAGGCTCCCTTCTGTCCATAGAATTTTCCAGGCAAAGATGCTGGAGTGGGTTGCCATTTCCTCCTCCAGGGGATCTTCATGACCCAGGGATTGAACCCAAGTCTCCTGCTTTGCAGGCAGATTTTATCTTTTAACCACTGAGTCACCAGGGAAGCCTGATGGAAGATACATCTTTTTTATAATCCAGCCTCAGAAATCAGTGTAACTTTCTGGGCTGGAGCAGCCTCAAGTCTGCCCAAATTCAAGGACTGGGGACATAGACTCCATCTCCTGATGGGAAATCGACCCTAAGCATTCATTGGAAGGACTCTTGCTGAAGCTCCAATATTTTGGCCACCTGATGCAAAGAGCCAATTCATTGGATAAGACCCTGATGCTGGGAAAGATTGAAGGCAAAAGGAGAAGAGAGTGGCGGAGGATGAGATGGTTAGATAGCATCACCGACTCAAAGGACATGAATTTGAGCAGACTCCGGGAGATAGTGGAGGACAGAGGAACCAGACAGGACTTAGCAACTGAACAGCAACAACAGCCTAATGGGGAGTGGAAGTTCTGCATCAGAATATGGGTTTGGGGAATCAGATCAGTCGCTCAGTTGTGTCCGACTTTTTGCGACCCCATGAATCGCAGCACGCCAGGCCTCCCTGTCCATCACCAACTCCCGGAGTTCACTGAGACTCACTTCCATCGAGTCAGTGATGCCATCCAGCCATCTCATCCTCTGTCGTCCCCTTCTCCTCCTGCCTGCAATCCCTCCCAGCATCAGAGTCTTTTCCAATGAGTCAACTCTTCGCATGAGGTGGCCAAAGTACTGGAGTTTCAGCTTTAGGGAAACTAAAGGTTTTGGGTTTGGGGAATATATGAGACCAGAAATATTCCTGTGCTATTTTGGAAAATACAAACTTTCACACTGTGTAAAAAGGCAGATCTAATCACTTAATTATTTTGTCATAGAAAGTATAAACCTGCTTTGAGCAAGCCCATTCATTCACTCTAACACTACTCACTGCATGTGAATAGTGTAAACAGTGTTACATGACAGCTCTTCATACTCTTGAACTCTGTTACTTTGACGCCCTCTTTTCTTTATTTAAAATTCCTATGGATACACTCTGACTTATCAACGTACTTTAAATGTGATATCCCAAAATGAACACAATATCCCAGCATTTCAGGCTAGGTTTTAGTAAATAAAATAAATTGTAAGCCTTTTTAATTCACATTTTACACCATAGATAGTGTGGTGGTGGTTTAGTCGCTAAGTCATGTCCGACTCTTGCCACCCATAGACTGTAGCCCACCAGGCTCCTCTGTCCATAGGATTTCCCAGGCAAGAAAACTGGATTGGGTTGCCATTTCCTTCTCAAGGGGATCTTCCTGACCCAGGGATCAACCTAGGTCTCCTATATTGTAGGTAGATTCTTTACCAACTGAGCCACCAGAGAAGCTACTAAAGTAGCCTAAAGGAACTAGCTTTTTAAAGTAAATCACACTCTTATCTTAAATTGGGTACATTGCTAACTAAATCATATTCTACTCTGTTGTGAAAGTTTCAGCTTAAGTGATTCCTATTTTATTTTTTTCTCTTCACTCCCTTCCTTCCTTCCTTCTTCCCTTCCTTCATTCCTTCATTACTTCTCTTTCCTCTTTATTCATTGTTTCCTGAGTTTAAAATGTGAACAAATACTATTTTCTCCTGCAAATGTTCTTTATATAAAATTTAGAACAAAATTTACTAATTTAGCCTATCAATTTCTTTATGAGATTATAACACTGTTCTCTCAATAAACCATTCTCTCAGTTCAAATACTTACTGGCTCAGTTCTATATACATGGCAGATATAAAACTTCATGGCCATGAAAATTAGCAGTGAGAAAAGGGAAAAAAAGCATTCTGTCACTCAAGGAGGAAAATACATAATGAAAACTTAGTAGTAAACACTAGTTTAAATCCTTTTGAAAAAGCCTACCAGGGCTTGACCTATTTGGATGAATCTTCGAATAATGAAAGTAATGATAAGAACATAAGTGAAAATAGCTGAGAAAAAAGATGTGAAAGGCAAAAGAGGAAAGGAAAAATATACCCAACTGAGTGCAGAGTTTCAGAGAATAGCAAGGAGAAATAAGAAAGCCTTCTTAAGTAAACAACGCAAAGAAATAGAGGAAAACAATAGAATGAGAAAGAGTAGAGATCTCTTTAAGAAAATTGAGATACCAAGGGAACACTTCATGCAATGGGCACATTAAAGGACAGAAATGGCAAGGACCTAACAGAAGCAGAACAGATGAAGAAGAGGTGGCAAGAATATATAACTAATACTACAGTAATTTAAAAATACTCATCATGTGTGTATTACATAAATGATTTCTTGCAACAATGAGCATTGCAGTATTACTATCCCCATTTTACAACTAACATAACTGAGACAATATTACTCTTCCCATTTTACAACTAACAAAACTGAGCTTTAAGGAAATGAAATAGCTTGTTCATGATTAAAACAGCTAGTAAGTGGCCCGACTTGGTATTCAACTGTTGACAGTTTTAATCGTATATTGTATACCTTTCTAACTATGTCACGGATTTGCCCTTCTGAAGAATGCAACTGATGTTTTTTTTGCAAATCAGTTGTCTCATAATAACGCAAAGGCTTACAGCGATGCAAGAATTCTCCAGTTAATTTAAGTGAAAAAAGAAATTTATTGAAAGAATAGAGGTGCTTATATCTGAAAATAAAGGTACCACGGTAGCTCTGGGATCCAGATTTGTTGTTGTTGTTGAGTCCCTAAGTTGTGTCCAACTCTTTTGAGACTCCATGCACGGTAACCCACAAGGCTCCTCTAATCATGGGATTTCCCAGGCAAAAATACTGGAATTGGCTGCCATTTCCTTTTCCAGGGAATCTTCAGGACCCAGGAACCAAACTTGTGCCTCCTGCATTGGCAGACAGATGTTTTACTGCTGTTTCATTTGGGAAGCTTGGGATCCAGATTAGGAACTAATATAAGGTCTTTTCTGAAGGGAAATACCATCGAGATGAATCTGAGCAAACTCCTTTCTGCACTAGCAGCATTCTACTAAGATTCAAAATCTTCAAGACAGCCTTACTGACTCTGGTTGGATAATATGCCCACTTTGTGGCTTATGGGAGAATACTGTGATTGACGGGGCTTCCCAGGTGGCACAGTGGTAAACAAACTGCCTGCTAATTCAGAAGATGCAAAAAACATGGGGTTCCTTGGGTCAGGAAGATTCCATGGAGTAGGAAATGGCAACCTACTTAAGTGTTCTTGCCTGGAAAATTCCAAAGGCAGAGAAGACTGGTGGGCTACTGTCCATGGGGTCAAAAGAGTCAGAAAAGCCTGAGCAACTGAATACACATTAATACAGCCCTCCTAAGATTGCCGTAATAGGTTCTGGAAAATGGTGGGCAATTTTCTCAAAGGAAGCAGGATATTATTACCAAGTGAAGGTAGAAGGGTGGTGGGCAGTTAAATATAAAAGATATTCACTATATAACCTTCTAGGTTTGTTGGGGAAATTAAATGAGATAAAAAGTATGAGATGGTTGGGACCTAGTGTTCAAAAAGTAGTCATTGCTATTATAATAGTCATCACTTAAATAAAACTCAACCATCTGTGCCTGACACATCAAACATTAACTAGCTTTTGTATGGGAGAAAGATTTACCCCATGGGAGGCTGATCCACATAGGCCTGAACATTCAGAGTTTTAAGCCAACCAGCTAAGCACTTCATGTGCAGTTAAAGTGAAAGTGTTAGTCGCTCAGTGGTGTTCTACCCTTTTCGAGCCCCTGGACTGTAGCCTGTCAGGCTCCTCTGTCCGTGGGATTCTCCAGGCAAGAACACTGGAATGGGTAGCCATCATGTGCAGAAACACCAGTAACCGTCTCTCTCATTCCTTCCCAAAGTAGTGCCTAGACAAGAACCAGCCCTACCACTGGGGAGGCTAGTCCAAGTAGGCAGTGATGATAGGTTTAGAGCCAGTGTTCTTTCGAGATACTCAAGCAAGACACTAGAACTGGATGATGCTCAAAGGCACATAAGAGTCCCATTGGGCAGCGTAATCTCAAATACCTGCAAGTGCTAGAAAAGTGGTCCATTGTCATGAAACCAATAAGAATTGCTGGCAGCAATTTGGGGAGAATGTGACTGACCCCAGAGGGCACCTGATACTTTGTTCCAGCCAATGTAGTAAGGAGGGGAAATGCAGGCCCTGGCTGATCAGACCACATGATTTTTGAAAGAACTGGAAATCCTGATCCTTAGATGAAGTTAGTTTGCATAGAACTCAAAAAGTTTGTGTGTGTGCTAAGTTATTTTAATCGTGTCTGACTCTGTATAACCCTGTGGACTCCAGCCCACCAGGCTTTTCTGTCCATGGGATTATCCAGGCAAGAATACTGGAGTTGTTGTTGTTCCTGTTCTTTTGCTCAGTTGTGTCTAACCCTTTGAGACCCCATGGACTGCAGCATGCCAGGCTTCCCTGACCTTCACCATTTCCAATATTGGAGTGGTTGCCATTTCCATCTCCAGGGGATCTTCCCAATTTAGGGATCGAACCTGGGTCTCTTATGTCTACCTGCATGGCAGGTGGGTTCTTTACCACTAGGGCCACAAAAGGTTTAAAAAAATACTTTGTAATTTAACACTGGGCAGGTCGAATAAAACCCATTTGTTGGTTAAATTTGCCACATGGTGGTCTGTTTGCCATTTCTATTCCAAAAAGGTTATCAGCCCATAACTACGTGGTCGGTAAATAAGTTCTCTTTGCTCATAGTTGTGCACTACATGGGTTGCTGCAATTTCTACATTAACTTCTCACCCATGCTACCATTCATAGCTGTTCATATTAGCATGGATTCAATTATAGAGGAGAGGTGTTGGGGAGAAGGCAAGAAGAGCTTTGGGAAGAATTTTATTCAGGCAATGACACATTACTGTACCTATTCCTCAGGCTTAGACTACGAAGCTTAACTACCTCCGGACACCCAGGCTGAAGAGGGTGCCTGCACGTGGCCCTTGGAAAAAGGAGAAAACCAGAACTCTGTCCCCATTCCCCAAGACTCTTCACATGATCACGCCACAAAATACTTGTTGAGTTGACAGCTGGGATAAGAGACACAGTATTATGTTTGGTTTTTCTTTTATGACATTTCCTTCCTTCCTTCTTTGTTGGGCTTCTCTCTGTGAAGCTATTCTGGGGAACTTCTGCTTTCTGAATAAGATCTCTGCTGGATTTTTATACAGTGATAAACACCCAAGGCTTAGATTTTTGCAAACTGCAAGATTTAGCTTCTGGGCAATTTTCTGCCAATAGCTGGGCATTTCCAAATGACACTGCAGTATCTAGAAGGGTCAAAGAATATTAGACATCTTTTTCAGCAGAGCTTTATCTTATGCTGCGTTGCTTCACAGAACCTAGCTTACTACTGGTCACAGAATAAATGCTTCTTGATTTATAATAGGAGTGACCCTTAATAAAGCAGAAATATAAGACCGTGTCAACAGGGTACCTTGAAAATTCATAGATATCTACCTGTAAATATCTTCTCATCAAATTATTAAGGTACTTAAAAGTTACATCATTAGTCACCCTTATGGACTTTCTTCTGAAGACACAGTGTAATTATCACCAAGAGAAACGTGCTTTATTCTGTTAGTTACCATTACTTTAAAACAATAAAATAATTGTAAAATAATGAGTAAAATTAAAAATGGAGACCAAAGACCCACTCAGGACAATGGCTGCTTAAGGCATGAGAAGGACCCTGGGACTCTAAAGGGTAGGTGGTGTTTACCAAGAGACAAGACGAAGCTATCAGCGGGGAAGTTGTGCTGGTGAACATTTTTCTCCTATTGAATGTTTGTCATGATTTTTGGTCTTAGCATAATTTCCAATTGTGGTGCTGGAGAAGACTCTTGAGAGTCCCTTGGGCTGCAAGGAGATCAAACCAGTCAGTCCTAAAGGAAATCAACCTTGAATATTCATTGGGAGGACTGATGCTGAAACTGAATCTCCAATACTTTGGCCACCTGATGCAAAGAGCCAACTCTTTGGAAAAGACTGGTGCTGGGAAAGATTGAGGGCAAAAGGAGAGGGGGGCGACAGAGGATGAGATGGTTAGATAGCATGGACCGACTCAATGGACATGAGTTTGAGTAAACTCTGACAGATAGTGGAGAACAGAGAAGCCTGGCATGCTGCAGCCCATGGGGTCACAAAGAGTCAGACATGACTTAGTGACTGAACAGTAACAATGACATCGTTTCCAGTAGATCTCAAAGCTTCAGAAAATTTACCAAGGTCCGAGTTATATCTCCAATTACTTCAAGGAGAACAATTTGCAACCTACAGGGTAGATGAGAAAGAAAGTGTAATATATATGTGTAATATATATTATATATATATATATGTTGCATCCTCTAGTTTGTAATCAGTGTAGGGTTGAAACTGTTGAGGTTTTCAGCCTCTTTCACAGATGTCACCTTCAGTAAACTCCGCATATAAAAGAAGAAAAGGGTCAAGTGTACTTCCAACTTTAAATGGGTGTCTTGAGTGTTCTTAATTTAATAGAGTATCTAAATAACATTTTGAGAAATCTGAGTAGGAGGTGCACTGCAGCCACATAAATACACTTGTCACATTGCAATGGAAGCTGATTGCTTAAGTGGTTTAATAGTACTCGTAAACATTATCAGCACGTCTGTCACATCTCATTATGAATTATGCTTTGTTTCTCCAGTTCTAAAATTACCCATTTGAGGTTCCTTAATAACCCCAGAGTGACCATTTTCTGCTGTTAGATTTCTGTCTTCTCCCTGTGTGAACGCTCAACTCTCACCCTGGGTTTATTGTCTTGAGAACAAATCAAATGAATAACTAACTGACCAAAACTGACAGGTTTTATAATACTGTAAACATACACACTTAGTTAAAGAGTTCAATAACTTTCTGGATGTGCATTTTTTTTAATTTGCATTTATTCTTTGTGGCATTTTTTTCCTGGGCCATAAGTTTTTGTTTCTCCAGTTTCTTCTGGGGTATCTTTTTCTTCTGTTCAACCTCTTCCGGTTTAGGAACAATCTGTTCTTTTTCAATAAGGAAAGTCTCAATGTGGCAGGGAGAGCTCATGTAGGGACTGATCCGACCATGAGCTCTGTAAGTCCTGCGGTGCATCTCGAGAGCTTTGTTCACCAGGATGTGCCCAGTGCCCAGAGAATCGATATCTAAGCCCTTAAATTCAGCATTACTGTCTGCATTTTTGAGCACGTGCAGTAAAAATTCAGCACTCTTTGGGCCACCAGCCCTTTATCCAGCACCAGTTTAGCCTTGGCTTACCTACCAACTGCACCACTGCAATGATGAAATGGTACACATTGCTTCTTTAAAGTGACATCCTTCAGATACTTGGTAGCTTTCTGGATATGCATACCCTTAATGGCCAGGATGGTTTCACAAGTGTTCTTCAGGTGAACATGAAGATTGAACCTCTTGAATTGCATGATTTGGTGGGGGTTTTTGGGTCAAATGAATAGCACACTATTTTTAGAGGTCACCTCGGGCTGCTTCCCAGGTGGCGCTAGTGGTAAAGAACCTGCCTGCCAATGCGTCAGACATAGAGATGTGGGTTCAGTTCCTGGGTTGGGCAGATCCTGTGAAGGAGGGTATGGCATCCCACTCCAGTATTCTTGCCTGGAGAATCCCATGGACAGAGGAGTCTGGTGGGTTCGCAAAGTGTTGAACACAACTGAAGTGACTTAGCACATGTTATCAGGTTGCTTACTGGAAAAGCTCTGGATGTGTATTTTTTAAGCAAACATATTTTGAGTATTTCAGAGTTGCACCATTGGGTTTTACTGGAGCATACGCATGTATGAGATACAAGATAGAAGTCTATTCCAAGTCACAGTGGAGCTCTGCTCTACACCTGCATGCTCGTTGATGGACATGGAGCTCACAAGTGGGACTGTTGGAACGTCTTGATGGAATTTGCCAATATCATTATACTACAGTTGTAAATGAAAGGTAGCCTGGAATAAGACACGTATCAAATATGTGCACTAAGACTGTATGTCAGCAGAGCATATTGTTGGGCAGAACATGTCCAACCCAACGTTATGACTATTGGCAAATGCTCTATGAGTGACAAAGTAAACTTTAGGATCCCAAGATATATACACATGACTGAATAAATTACTGTTTGGTGCAATTTGTATTTCTTTAATGACAAATGTTAAATGATCAATTATTAATTGTCTAATAAATCAATGAATTAAAATGGTAAATTGTAATTATCATTAAATAATACCTTATAGTCAATAATTTTACTCAGAAGAAGAATAAAAAATTATAAATGCATTTATACTATACCTAGAAGTTTATAGAAACGTTTCATTCGATCACAGCCATAGAATGACGTAGCCACAGATCATGAGTCATGAAATTGTCAATTTCATAGATTTAGACAGTCAAGTGTTGGCAGTTTCATCTAGCTCAGCCTAAGAGTTGAGAAGGCCAAAACTCCAAATGATTAAATGATTTATACAAGCTCATACAGTTTGCACTGACAGAGCCCCCTTTGATCCAGTTTGTCTATGTGCACCTCTCTTGGCCATTCGACTTTCAGTGTTCAGTCCTGTCCAGCGTCTCCGTGACAGCTCCAGCTACCTGGCAGTTATACCGCAGTCAGAGGCACCTGAACACAGAAGCACGCTCTGGTGGGACACAGGGATGCACTGCAATCTATTTCATGCCTGAATCACTCCAGTCGGCATCAATCAATTTTCCTCCCTTTCAATAAGGTCTTGTCCTTGGTTATACATCCCGAGTGAACAATGAAGCAGTCAAGAGGAGAACTTACCCCACTTTCTTTAGAAACTAACTGACTAGTATATTAAGGAGTATATACAGGAGCAAACTAACCAAGTCCATTAAAAGACAGAGCTCATATACACATCTTTTATATGCCAATAAAATTGATTTTAATTAGTGTTCTAGATGTGCTCACCGAAACATTGAACTATTGTATGATACATATATCTCCCCACTATGCCATGGTATTTGAAGCAAGGAACAAAAATAGCCTTGGGTCTTATCATAATTCATTTCCTTATTTTACTATAGGTTTGAATTCATTTGCCATAGCCACCTTCCTTGTTTGCTTCTTTGCCCTAGTAGTTCAAAATGCATGATATTAAAATAAATTAATTTGAGACTGAAATTAGAAAGAATAAAATTGTTTTGTTTTCCTCCTAGGAGATTCAGGTATATATGTATTATAATTTCTTTCTCTTCCTTTTCTTTCCAACAGTCTCCTGTATATGCAGCATTTTAGTGATTGTTTTATTTTGAACTAATAAACAAAGACCTAATTTGGCACAGGTTAGTGTCACCCCGGTGGAAAGATGTTAGATCATGTCAGTCATGATTTCATTTTCTGAAAACAACTTTACAGATCCATTTCTATTCTGCAGTGGCTACTATCATCATTTTCTTTCCTTTATCTCACTAAGATTTTTATCTCTTGGTATTTGTAAGGAACAAAAAATAAATGTTTCCATTAAAAAAATTCATTTCAACTGTAACATGAGGAAATAATAGGCTTTTGAAAATCCTACAAAGATATAACGTTTATTTTAGTTCTCCTTTCGTTTTTACATCTAGCCCGACAGAACTAGTATTGCAGAGCTAGATGTAAAAAAAAGAAATAAGAAACTAAAATAAAATTTTTTTTTAAAGGATATTAAGCCCAGAGCCTAAATAGGGTACGTATTTTATTTCATGATTGTAAGAACATCAGATAAGTTGCCAGATGGAATGTTGATTTCATTAATATAGTTTCCAAATTAATATAGTCATGCTATCATGATAGCTGATAATATGGAATTACATGGATGTGACTTGAATTGGAAATAACATCTAAAGCAAGATTTGGCAAACTACAGCTCATGGGCCAAAATCAGCCTGCTGCTTGTATTTGTAAAGAGACACACTTATTGGTTTGTGTGTATTGTCTATGGAAGCTTTCGTGCTACAACAGAATTGAGTTGCAACAGAGATCATATGAGCCACAAAGCTGAAAATATTTACTATCTCACCTATTTATCCTCTTAACTCCAGATCTATAGCAAAAGTATTTCAAAAGAAATCCTATGAAATGACTTCAAGGCAGAAGATAAAGATGCAACCCTATTTTACATCTAAATTAAAAGGCAGGTAAGAAATCTTCCTAAGGTCATGGCTAAACTGGCATTCTTTTAAAATATTTGCAATTCAAAGAAAATTGCTAAGAAGAAATGGGCGAGTGTATGAAATGATGCAGTCAGTAGAGCATTGCTTTATAAATAATCTTACTGGACACACTCATCTTTCAGTCGATAGTTTCAAGGAGTGGTATGTTTTACTGAAAATATTAAACTAATAAAAATTGTAAACTTTGGTGATAAAGTTACAAATTCCTTTATTCTAACATAAAGCTCCCTGCTAACTTAATTGTCCACTGATTTTGATACCAATGTATTAAGGCATTTGTTTTGTTTATTCCAAGTCTTCAGGGAAGTTGGAGTTTGTATTAGTCAAGATAGACTAGGTTATGGTGCAGCAATAAACAACTTACTTCCAAATGTTAGTGGGCTCAAAACAAAGGTTTAAACCCTGTTCAAAGTGCACTATACATCTCGTGACTCCACCCAGGTTCTTGTCCTCCATGTGATGGTTCAGCGTTCCATCTCCATATCAACCCATGCTACCATGATTACAGCAGCCAAGGAAGAAAGTTCTGAAATGTCTCCAATGGCAATTAAATGTGTCTGCCCAAAGAAGACACATGTCACCTGTCAGTTCAGTTCAATTGCTCAGTCATGTCCGACTCTGTGACGCCATGGACTGTGGTACTCCAGGCCTCCCTGTCCATCACCAACTCCAGGAGTGTACTCAAATTCACGTCCATTGAGTTGGTGATGCCATCCAACCATCTCATTCTCTGTTGTCCCCTTCTCCTCCCACCTTCAATCTTTCCCACCATTAGGGTCTTTTCAAATAAGTCAGCTCTTTGCATCAGGTGGCCAAAGTATTGGAGTTTCAGCTTCAGTATCAATCCTTCCAATGAAGACTCAGGACTGATCTCCTTTAGGATGGACTGGTTGGATCTTCTTGCAGTCCAAGGGACTCTCAAGAGTCTTCTCCAACACCACCGTTCAAAAGCATCAATTCTTTGGCACTCAGCTTTCTTTATAGTCCAACTCTAACATCCATACATGACTACTGGAAAAACCATAGCTTTGACTAGACGGACCTTTGTTGGAAAAGTAATGTCTCTGCTTTTTAATATGCCATCTAACTTGGTCATAACTTTCCTTCCAAGGAGTAAGCATCTTTTAATTTCATGTAATTGAAATTAAATCACCATCTGCAGTGATTTTGGAGCCAAAAAGATAAAGTCTCTCATTGTTTTCATTGTTTCCCCATCTATTTGCCATGAAGTGATGGGACCGGATGCCATGATCTTTGTTTTCTGAATGTTGAGCTTTAAGCCAACTTTTCCACTCTCCTCTTTCACTTTCATCAAGAGGCTCTTGAGTTTTTCTTCACTTTCTGCCATAAGGGTGGTGTCATCTGCATATCTGAGGTTATTGATATTTCTCCTGGCAATCTTGATTCCAGCTTGTGATTCATCCAGCCCAGGTTTCTCATGATGTACTCTGCATATAAGTTAAATAAGCAAGGTGACAATAGAAAGCCTTGACAGACTCCTTTTCCTATCTGGAACCAGTCTGTTGTTCCATGTCCAGTTCTAACTGTTGCTTCCTGACCTGCATACAGATTTCTCAAGAGGCAGGTCAGGTGGTCTGGTATTCCCATCTCTTTCAGAATTCTTCACAGTTTATTGTGATCCACACAAAGGCTTTGGCATAGTCAATGAAGCAGAAATAGATGTTTTCCAGGAACTCTCTTGCTTTTTTAATGATCCAGCGGATGTTGGCAATTTGATCTCTGGTTCCTCTGCCTTTTCTAAAACAAGCTTGCACATCTGTAAGTTCATGTTTCACGTATTGTTGTACCCTGGCTTGAATACATCACCCGTGTTCATATTCTGTTTTCAAAACTAAGTCATATGGCCGCTTCTAAGCTTAAGGTGAAAGTGAAAGTGTTAGTTGCTCAGTTATGTCCAACTCTTTGCCACCCCATGGACTGCAGCCCACCAGGCTCCTCTGTTCATAGGATTCTCTAGGCAAGAATACTAGAGTGGGTAGCCAATCCCTTCTTCAGGGGATCTTCCTGACCCAGGGATCGAACTCATGAAAGGCTAAATATACTCCTGAGGAGTATAATTACCCCCATGTATCCAGAATGAAGATAGGAAATTTTGAGAAGCAGCACAATAGTAGTTTTCCATATTTTCCCTCAACTTCCTCTCACCAACTCCCAGGAGTGTCTTCAGAATATCACATATTTAGCCTTTCATGAATAAGAATGAATCGGTGGGGAACCTGTTGGTATTCAAAGTATATGCATGTAGGTTGATGGTACTGTTGCAGAGGTTAAACTAGATTTCTGAATTCTTGGTTGTTATGAATTTCATTTTCATCCCACTAGTCTGCTTCCTTTAGTAACCAGTGTTTGATAGAAAGCAAAGGCCCTTTTCTGACTGGGTTCCCAGTGAAACAACTAATTTGAAATAAAACTATTATTGTACACCTACAAACCCAGCTTCAATGAAAAGCAAAACAAAACAAAACTGAACTAATTGCTTCTCACTCTGAATTCCACACAAAGAACATTCCAAATCATTTTTCCCTTGTCCTTCAACCCAGGGTCAACTCTAAAAGCCATCTCTCCATTTCCTTCTTGGCTAACTCAATTCCTTCTTATCCTCTGTATGTAGGAACATAAGTCAACATTTTTGCTCCAGTGGCTTTGTTGTAACTCACATTTTTCCTTTGTTTTTTCTCTGTGAACATTTTTGTCTCTGCTGCTCTCATGGATCGACAGTTGGGTTACAGACCACGTATCTACACCCTAACCCTTCCCAGGTGGCTCAGTGGTAAAGAATCTGCCTGCCAATGCAGGAGGTGTAGAGACTTGGGTTCGATCCCTGGATGGGGAAGATCCTCTGGAGAAGGAAATGGCAACCCATTCTTGCCTGGAAAATCCCATGGACAGAGGAGCCTGTAGGGCTACAGTCCATAGGGTCACAGAGTTGGACACGACTGAGCACAGCACAGCACAACCCTTACCCCAGTGTGATGGTGTTTGGAGGTGGGGGCCATTGCAAGATACCTAGGTCATGAGAGTGAAGCTCTCATGAATGGAACTAGTGTTCTCATATGAAGGGGCCAGAGATATAGCTCACTTATCCTTCTGCTATGTGAGGGTACAGTGAGAAGTCAGCCATCTGCAATGTAGGTGAGAACACTCACCAGAACCTGACCTTGTGGGCTCCATAATCCCAAACTTACAACCTCCAGAACTGTGAGAAATAAACGTTCTTTGTTTAAGTAACCCAGTCTATGATTATTTGTTCTGGCAGAATGAACTGACTAAGGCTGCTTTATCACAAATATGATGAACTTCCCTGTAGCTTATACAGTAAAGAATCTGCTTGCAATGCAGGAGACCTGGGTTCTCTCCCTGGGTGGGGAAGATCCTCTGGAGAAGGGAATGCAACCCACTCAAGTATTCTTTCCTGGAGAATTCCATGGACAGAGGAGCCTGGTGGGCTACAGTCCATGGGGTCACAAAGAGTCAGATATAACTGAGCGAGTAATGGCACCCCACTCCAGTACTCTTGCCTGGAAAATCCCATGGACGGAGGAGCCTGGAAGGCTGCAGTCCATGGGATCACTGAGGGTCGGTCACGACTGAGCGACTTCACTTTCACTTTTCCCTTTCATGCATTGGAGAAGGAAATGGCAACCCACTCCAGTGTTCTTGCCTGGAGAATCCCAGGGACAGGGGAGCCTGGTGGGCTGCCGTCTATGGGGTCACACAGAGTCAGACATGACTGAAGCGACTTAGCCGTAAGCACATACATATATCATAAATGTATAACATCATATAATATTCATGAGATAATGTTAGTCTTCTCACACACAACAGGAGAAAAGCTATTCATAATGGTCATTATATTTATGACATCACTTTTAGTAAGATTTTGTTAGAACAATGGGTGATTTTAATTTTGGAGTTTTTTCTTTTCTATAGTACAGATGGAAATAATGGATGGTGGGCTCTGTGTACCAAACTTATTAAACCTCTCTGTGCCTATCCCTACCCATTCATACATGTTTGTAGTGTTCATAAAACTTTCCTTTCCCCAAATCTCTTATGTTTTTCTCTGATATGATGAGTTTTTGTTTGATTCTCTTCATGTATACACATTGTAAAATGGTCCTCAGTTTCCTTCACATTAAATTTCTTTTCCTAAAAATAGCAAACGAAAATGCTGACTTAAAAATAATCATTGCCATGTATGGACTAAAGGTTAATTCTGGAATTCCACAGCATATGCAATTCCCTATGCTTTAAATTGAGATCTCTCACAAAAAATAAAAAATACATTTGAGTTCTTTTGGTCAGTAGGATCCTCAGTTGTTAGTAAGTCTTACTATATTCGGTTTAATTTCTCACTTTACGGATCATACATGGGACAGAGCCCACAGTAATTGTATCTCTATTCTGCTGTTTAGTTCTCAGCACTTCAGTATCAACTGAGGTCCCTCATTAATCTCATATATCCCTTTCCCAGTATCCAATTTGGAAAGGACTAGCCCATCTGAAACTAAAAATAGCTATCAGTTGATTAATATCTTGCAGATGTCTGAAGGGGCAGTAAGTACAGCCCAGCTTCAAAATGGTGTCCAGAATTCATAAGTCTTTGTCTTGCCATTAGAGCAGATCAATGACCATCACGTGGGCAGTGAGCATAGGCCTGACAGTTTCTATTAACACTGGGTGTTATAGATGATGCCCTCTCGCACCCAAATATTCATGTGATTCACAGTTGGCATCTTGCTGAAGATTAATGGCACAATGTGAAATGATGGGTTTCTGATGGATTTCACTGATGACTGTTTTTTGACTATTTCACTTAACATTCTTCTTCAGCTGGAAATTCACCAGCTTGAATCACTGAACTCATTCAGTACAACAGTTTAAATTTTCACACATTTACCAGCCATATCTTTTTAAAACTTTCTTTCCTCTAAAACTGTGAATCAAAGAAATAATTTTTCCCCCTCATCTAGTCAATGGAAATTGTTCTTTTGTAGGTATAAATTGTTGGCTGTTTCAAGTTTCAATTCACTATAGGGTATACTTTACAATGTAAAAAATTTGTATAACATACTAGTCATAGGGTAGCCATAAAGTCCCATTCTTAATCATTTGAAGGAATATGAAAGAAAACAAGACAACAATGAGAAAAAGAACATTTTCGACATTGGAATTGAGTGTTCAACAAAAATAAAAACAGAAGTTTAAAATTAAACCAAACCTTTTAGTAAAACTTGAAGATTTTAGTTCTGGCTTACTATCTTTTACAGTACTCTTTGTTTTATGATGCTTGTTGGCTAATTTCGATATAACCACATATGATATTCTGGCCTCTCATTTCCTTGACTCTCAATAATGTCTTTCATACAACCTCAGTCACTTACTCCCATATTTACACCTGGATATTGAATTCTCTCTCTCTCTCTCCTGGATGATACTTCTTACCCTCACCTCTTCTTCACATGGCCAATTCTGCTTCCACTACCCTCATTTTGCAATGAAAACCTTGATTCTTATTTTATGGATTACAGAAACAAACTAAAAAACGCCTTCCCCAAACTACATGACTCCCTCTACTCATGTACATCATCACAACCTACCTACCTCCTGTCTTCCCATCATCACTATGGATCCATCATCCCCATCATCACTGTGGATCCATCGCTCTGGCTCCTAACTGAACAGCTATTTCTGTTGAGCACTACCTCCCATCCTCTCTCACCTAGTTAGTTGCTTTGACTGTCATGTCCTCTCTCTCCCATCCATTTTCCCTCTCTGCTATATCATTACTTTAAATCTAAAATGTGTTGTTATTTCTCCTTGTTAACAGAAACAACCATCTCTTAACCCTACTTCCTCTCCCAATGACTGTCTTTTTAAAACAAAGCTTTTCAAAAGTGTCGTCTATAATCTAATCCATTTCTTCCCACTATAACTTTAGCTATAGTTAAACCCGCTATAAATAGGCATTTTTTTCCTTCCATGCTACGAAAAGTTTTCTTGTTATGGTCACCAACAACCTCCCCATCCACTCAATGAGCAAATCTCGTTGGGTCTAGCCTCATAATACATCCAAAATTTCATTGCTTTATATCACTTCTATTGCTATCACCCTGGTCAGGTCACCTGGCCTGTAAACCACCTGGATTACTGTAATAGTCTCTCAACATGTCTCCCTGCTTCAACCCCCCATGACAGCCTCTCCCTTATAACACCTGTTTTCAGCACAACAACATGATTTGTTAAAAAGTAAAGTCAGCTCAGCACCATTTAAAATGTTCCAGTGTTTCCTGTCTTCTTCAAAGTAAAAGTTGGTGTCCATATAATAGCTGGTGGGGTTGGATCCCCCTCCTTGACCTCATTCTGCTACTAATCAATCTCTCCTTTGTTCATTTTACACCAGCCTCTTGGATGTTCGTTGAACATTCCAGAGCACTTAGGCCTTTCATTTTTCATCCTTGTTTTCTCTTTTGAATTTTCTTAACATATATATTTTATTGAAGTATAGTTGCTTTACAAGGTTTCAGGTGGACAGCAAGGTGATTCAGTTATACATATACACATATACTATTTTTCAGATTATTTTCTATTATCGGTTATTCAGATCAGATCAGATCAGATCAGTCACTCAGTCATGTCCGACTCTTTGTGACCCCATGAATCACAGCACACCAGGCCTCCCTGTCCATCACCAACTCCTGGAGTTCACTGAGACTCACGTCCATCGAGTCAGTGATGCCATCCAGCCATCTCATCCTCTGTCGTCCCCTTCTCCTCTTGCCCCAATCCCTCCCAGCATCAGAGTCTTTTCCAATGAGTCAACTCTTCGCATGAGGTGGCCAAAGTACTGGAGTTTCAGCTTTAGCATCGTTCCTTCCAAAGAAATCCCAGGGCTGATCTCCTTCAGAATGGACTGGTTGGATCTCCATGCAGTCCCAGGGACCCTCAAGAGTCTTCTCCAACACCACAGTTCAAAAGCATCAATTCTTCGGTGCTCAGCCTTCTTCACAGTCCAACTCTCACATCCATACATGACCACAGGAAAAACCATAGCCTTGACTAGACAGACCTTTGTTGGCAAAGTAATGTCTCTGCTTTTGAATATGCTATCTAGGTTGGTCATAACTTTCCTTCCAAGGAGTAAGAATCTTTTAATTTCATGGCTGCAGTCACCATCTTTAGTGATTTTGGAGCCCAGAAAAATAAAGTCTGACACTGTTTCCTCTGTTTCCCCATCTATTTCCCATGAAGTGATGGGACCGGATGCCATGATCTTCGTTTTCTGAATGTTGAGCTTTAAGCCAACTTTTTCACTCTCTACTTTCACTTTCATCAAGAGGCTTTTGAGTTCCTCTTCACTTTCTGCCATAAGGGTGGTGTCATCTGCGTATCTGAGGTTATTGATATTTCTCCCGGCAAACTTGATTCCAGCTTGTGCTTCTTCCAGCCCAGCGTTTCTCATGATGTACTCTGCATATAAGTTAAATAAACAGGGTGACAATATACAGCCTTGATGAACTCCTTTTCCTATTTGGAACCAGTCTGTTGTTCTATGTCCAGTTCTAACTGTTGCTTCCTGACCTGCATACAAATTTCTCAAGAGGCAGATCAGGTGGTCTGGAATTCCCATCTCTTTCAGAATTTTCGACAGTTTATTGTGATCCACACAGTCAAAGGCTTTGGCATAGTCAATAAAGTAGAAATAGATGTTTTTCTGGAACTCTCTTGCTTTTTTGATGATCCAGCGGATGTTGGCAATTTGATCTCTGGTTCCTCTGCCTTTTCTAAATCCAGCTTGAACATCAGGAAGTTCATGGTTCATGTATTGCTGAAGCCTGGCTTGGAGAATTTTGAGCATTACTTTACTAGCGTGTGAGATGAGTGCAATTGTGCGGTAGTTTGAGCATTCTTTGGCATTGCCTTTCTTTGGGATTGGAAAACTGACCTTTTCCAGTCCTGTGGCCACTGCTGAGTTTTCCAAATTTGCTGGCATATTGAGTGCAGCACTTTCACAGCATGGTCTTTCAGGATATGAAGTAGCTCAACTGGAATTCCATCACCTCCACTAGCTTTGTTCATAGTGATGCTTTCTAAGGCCCACTTGAGTTCACATTCCAGGATGTCTGGCTCTAGGTGAGTGATCACACCATCGTGATTATCTGGGTTGTGAAGATCTTTTTTGTATAGTTCTTCTGTGTATTCTTGCCATCTCTTATTATCGGTTATTACAATATATTAACTATAGTTCCCTGTGCTATACAGTAAACCTTTGTTACTTGGTTCATATCTATTTTTAAATTAGAAATACATATATATAAATACTATGTATAATACATATAGTCTCGAAAACATGAATTTTTGCTAAGCTTATGATATTTTGATTCCACTTGTTTGATTTAGTATGAATAGAATGCTAGATTTCTAATGCCCTTTTTTTCTTTATTTTTGCCTAGAATGCATGCCCCTATGTAGTTCACTGGGCTCACTACCTCACTTTCTTCAGGTCTTTGATTAAATATCTCCTTCTTGTTAGAGTCTTTCTTGACCATTGTTTAAGTTTGCCCCCACCCCCTGCCATTCTCTCCACCTCACTCTCTGGCCTAATTTTCTCAACATTTATCATGATCTGGAATAGTGTGTATTTTACCTTATTAAAATCTGGACTCATGTTCCACCACTGCAGTGTTAGCTCAAGGAGGGCAGGAATTCCAGTCATTTGTCTTTGTTACTGTAGCCCAGCCAGACAGCGCCTGGCACAGGGTAGGCCTTTAATAAAATATCTTAAATCATAAATGAATGGTACTTCACACTGCGCTTGGTTGGAATTACATGGCAGATATGACAAAATGACTAAGGCGTTTCTTTAAAAGTGTTTCCTTCCACACTCCAATAGGAAACTCTGTTACAAAACTGATTGGTCAGTTTTGTCAATCATTTATCTGTCTTCCTAGGAATGGAGAAGGCGATGGCACCCCACTCCAGTACTTTTGCCTGGAAAATCTCATGGGCGGAGGAGCCTGGTAGGCTGCAGTCCATGGGGTCGCTAAGAGTCAGACACGACTGAGCGACTTCACTTTCACTTTTCACTTTCATGCATTGGAGAAGGAAATGGCAACCCACTCCAGTACTCTTGCCTGGAGAATCCCCAGGGACGGGGGAGCCTGGTGGGCTGTTGTCTATGGGGTCGCACAGAGTCGGACACAACTGAAGCGACTTAGCAGCAGCAGCAGCAGGAATGGTTTGGTTTCATGAGGGCACATGTGGTGATTTTAAGTTTTATGTTTTTATCACCTGGAAAAAGGGTGTATGCAATAAACATTTTTTGAATGAGTCAATATGTCAATGAACAAAGGATACTTTCGTGGACAGCAAAGACCTAGCTCTTTCTGTGTTCTGTAAGCCAAAACCCTGACTGATGATCGAGGCTCTAACATCTTTTTCAATAGCGTCATGAGGATGATAATGCCTCAAATTACTCTCTGATCATAAAGAACAATTCTATACTTCTCTGAAACTAGTTCAGAAATGAATATTGCAGATAATCTCAGTTGTCCTAGGAATCAGGTGTCTCCAAATGAATTAGATTTTTAAATAAGTAGAAACAGAATTAGTTTTCAAGGTTACCTTTAGTTTCCTTACTTGGTCACAAACTGCTAATGGGTGATTTCCTAATGGGTGATTTCCTAACATCATAATCGTCATCATCGTCATTTACACATACCAATCAGAAGCTTTTCAATTTCTTTAGCAAATACTGAACATTTGCTACCCTGGCCTTTTAGACTTTACGGTGATAATGAATTGCTACTATGATACAGAATGGGGTATTTTTTAAATTAAAGAAAAAATCTTTATTGAGATATAATCCCCATACTATGATGCTCAATATTTTGAAGTATACATTTCAGTGCTTTTTTTTTTTTTTTTAGCATAGTCACAGAGTTATACAACCACTTCCAGAATTTGAGACTATTTTGACATTCCCCCAAAACTCCAGCACCCAGCCACTCCTCAATCTCTACTCACCTTATCCCCAGGAAACCACTAACCTTCTTTGTGCTTCTGTGGAATTGTCTACTGTAAATGTTTCATATAAATGGAATCAGATTATATGTTGTCTTTGTGACTGGCTTTCCTCATTTATTATAATGTTTTCAAGGATAATTTATATTTTGGCATATATCAGTACTTTATTCCTCCTTATTGCAGAATAATAGTCCATTGTATGGATATACTGTATTTTGTTTAACTGTTCATCAGTTACTACACATTTGGATTGTTAACAATTTTTGGCTGCTGTGAACATTTATATACAGGTTTTTATGTGGACATACATTTTTCATTTTTCTTGTGTTTATACCTAACAGTGGAATTGCTGCATCATGTGGCAACTCTAGTTTTAAAATTTTGAAAACCTGTCAAACTGGTTTCCAAAGTGGCTGTATCATTTTCAATCCCACCAACAATATATAAGGGTTCCGACTCCTCTACATCCTTGCTGATATTTGTTATTGTCTGTTCTTCATTTTCACCTTCCCAGTGAGTATACAATGGTGTATAATTGTGGTTATGATTTGCATTTTTCTGATGACTAAAAATATTGAGCATCTTTTTGTTTGCTTATTGGCTAAAGAGTGGTATATTCTGAGAAAATTTGTTTTCAGGGAAGGCCTTTCTGAGAACAAGTTATTTTAATAAATGTGAATATAAGTAGGATTTAGCTGGAATGAGGATGACAGAAAAAATTCTTCATGCTGGGAGCACAGCTGTTCCAAAGATCCTGAGGTTCAAAGGTACTTGATTTTTGGAGGAACTTATAAGGTTAGTGTGACTGGCCAGTAGTGAGTGAGGCAAAATGTGGCAGTGAAAGGTTGAGAGAGACCGGCAAGAAGGAAAGAATTGCAAACACTTCAGAGGACATAATTCAGCAAATTAGTTATTAGCATATAGATTTTTAAGCAGAGAAGTTAAAGAAACAGATTTATGTTGTTAATACTGGATGCTACACAGCACCTAGCATATTGTAGGCACCATTCAAAGTGCTTTATTTGTACATGTATCTGTTACTTTCATGAAAGTGTCAGTGTCTCAGTCATTGCGATCTCATGGACTGTAGCCCGCCAGGTTCCTCTGTCCATGGAATTCTCCAGGCAAGAATACTGGAGTGGGTACCAATTCCATTCTCCAAGGGATCCTCCCGACCCAGGGATCAAACTCTGGTCTCCCACATTGCAGGCAGATTCTTTACGTTTGAACCACCAGGGAAGCTCCATAACTCTATAAGGTAATGTATTATTTTCTTATTGCTGCTATAATAAATTGTTGTAAACGTAGTGGCTTAAAACAATGTGGCTTATTGAATCTAAGCGAAAATCAAAGTGTCAATAGTGCTGTGTATCTTCTAGAAGCCCTAGGGGAGAGTCCATTTCCTTGCTTCCTTTCTGTCTGGAGGCTTGACATTTTTGTTTCAGAAGACACATTTCTAGGCTCAGGAACCTGCATCACTCTGACCTGGGCTTTTGTCTTCACATATTCCCCTCTTCTAGGGAGAAATTATTCTTCCATCAAGGTACGTGCTATTATTTTCTGCAAAGTAACTTGTTCACAGTCACATAGATAGTGAGAGCATCAGGATTTAAACTAGAGGTCTGATTCCAGAGACCACTTTGTGTCTCATAGTTACTAGATTTTCACCAGTGTATAAGTATTTCTTTCCAATGCTAATGCTCTATTGAACTCTGCATCAGAATATAGTTAATATAATTGATGTGATTCTTCTGTGTTCTTGTGGGTGAAGCTCAATATATCTGGTTCCTTTTAAACTTGTGGGCTTTTATCTTCCGGTTTTTATAAATGCTCTCCTATGTGTTAACATTGGTATTTTTCTTTCACCTTTTCAAAAAGCTGGCTATTCCATCAAAAACTCTAAATGGTAGGTTGCTGCCTGTTATTACAGAAAAGGAAATTTGACCTTTGTGAGAGTCAGCTGTTATGAATATCCTAATATAATCATCAGTCTGCACAAATTAGCATAGTGAGGAAATATCCAGGATAGTTCTGTCATCTTTGGCCACTTAAAACTCTCCAAAGCTAAATGTTGATGAATAATTTCTGTCTCAGAGGTTTTTTTGTTTGGAAGACTTAATGGAGAGAAAAGTATGTAAAATCATTTTATAAGTATGTAAAATCATTTTACAGTATGTAAAAATCTGTACAGATTTATTACAGATATGGAAAGACATCCTATTCCTTGTCTGTTAAACCCTGAATATGGTGAATAATAGCAGTTTTAAAGTTTGCAGTTTCTTTAAGTCTTGTCAGTTATCCTATGGGATAACTATTCATTTTATGAATTGAATAGAAAATGTAGCTTACAATGTGAAGTTTAATATCTGAATTTGTATGCTTTCACTTAACTGCTGTTGGTAGAACAGGTACGTTTGTCTTTTGGGGAAAAATTTGCCAGAATTTTCCTTCCTCTGTAATTCAGGCTTTCTAATTTATGATAATCATGTTCAAAATAAATACAGCTTTTTATCATTTGAGGGAATCAAGTATTGGAAAAGACCCTGAGGCTGGGAAAGATTGAGGGCAGGAAGAGAGGGGGTCGACAGAGGGTGAGATGGTTGGATGGCATCATCGACTCAATGGACATGAGTTTGAGCAAATTGGGGGAGATAGTGAAGGACAGCGAAGGCTGGTGTGCTGCAGTCCATGGGGTCACGAAGAGTCGGACATAACTTAGCAACTGAATAACAACAAGTACTAGAACCAGCAAATATGTCCTTCATTAATACACAATGTCTTATATCATACTGGAACAAATCTTTGCTTTACGAATTGTTAACTAGAACTCTCCTAAATTGTACATATATTAAGATGTGTTCTGAAAATAAGAATTTTCTGTAAAATGAAACATATATCTTTAGTACTGAACATGTTGATCATACTGTGAATTAAAAGTCTTTGTCTGTAATGGGAAAATGTACCCTTAATAACAGCAAAGGTGTTTACAGATTCACATCTAACTCTTGCCAGTATGTAAAATGATTTAAAATATGACTGAGATCTTGGTGAAAAAGAGGATGACTGAAGCTTCTTAACTGTTGTATTTCTATTTTTTAATTGGGCTTCCCAGGTGGCTCAGTGGTAAAAAATCCATCTGCCAATGCAGGAGATGAAAAAGACTCAGGCGAGATCCCCTGGAGGAGGAAATGGTAACCTGCCCCAATATTCTTGCCTGGAAAATTCAATGGCCAGAGGAGCCTGGAGGGCTACAGTTCATGGGGTCGCCAAGAGTTGGACACAACTGAGTGACTGAGTGCAACATACTATCTTTTTGATTAGTTTCCTTGTAAGCAAAAAGGCCATACTGAGATGACACACCAGCTTACACCATCTTGTCTGGTTCATTTTTAAGGCACAGGATGGGGCAGGGGTACTTTTAGCGGTTTCCTGTAAGTGTGGTTCTCTCTTTCCTCTGCCTCACTGCATGCTTGGGTGGAGCACAATTCAGAGGTTTTTGATACTGTAGCACCAGCTGGGACTAAGAGTGTGGAAAACTAGATTTCAGACTCAGCTCTGCCTTAAATATGACCTAGGGCCAATCATGTGGGCTTCCCTGGTGGCTCAGACAGTAAAGAATCTGCCTGCAATGCAGGATACCTGGGTTTGAACCCTGGATTGGGAAGATCCCCTGGAGGAGGGCATGGCAACCCAATCCAGAATTCTCGCCTGGGAAATCCCCATGGACAGAGAAGCCTGGTGGCCTATAGTCCAGGGGGTCGCAGTGAGTCGGACAGGACTAAGCACGGGGCCAATCACATGGGCTTCCCAGGTGGCTCAGTGGTAAAGAACCCGCCTGCCAATTCAGGAGATGCGGGTTTGATCACTGGGTTGGGAAGATCCCTGGGAGAAGGAAATGGCAACCCATTCCACTATTCTTGCCTGGAGAATTCCATGGACAAAGAAGCCTGGCGAGCTACAGTCCTTGGGGTTGCAGAAGAGTTGGATGTGACTCTGAGACTAAAAAACAACAAGGGCCAATCATGGAGCCTTTGGGGGAACTAATTTGCTAAATTACAACCTGGAAGAACTGGACTGGGTGATTCTGAATGTATCTTCCTGTACAAAGTGTGCACATTATAAAAGTAATAAGCAGCAACATAATTTTCTAGGAATTGATGATATAATGCAGATTGACACTGTCCAGGGATGGCCAGCACAGGGCCATTTCCACTTTGCATTCCTAGGCTTGGAAAGCCTTTGCCGAGACATTGAAGTCTTACCTCTCCCCAGCTGAAACCCATGTTTTCTTTTCTTTTTTTTTTTTTAATTTTTGACTGTGCTGGGTCATTGCTGTGCTCAGGCTTTCTCTGGTTGTGATGAATGGGGGCCGCTCTCTAGTGGTGGTATGTGGGCTTCTCATTGTGGTGGCTTCTCCTGTGGATCGTGGGCTCTAGGGTAGGGGCTTCAGTAATTGTGGCACATGGGCTTAGTCGCCCTGTGGCATGTGTGATCTTCCCACATCAGGGATCGAACTTGTATTCCCTGCATTTGCCGTAAGATTCCCTGGACCTCCAGGGAAGTCCCCACATTTTCTTTGAACTATGTTTTCTCATATCTTCTTTGTTTTACCTTCAAACCAAATTTAAGCCCTTTCTAGTCACTGAACAAATCAGCCTTCTTCCCATTGGTTTTTTTTATTTCTATAAGATGGAGAAAGTAGAATAAACAAGTTCTTAAATCCCTACATTTCTTACATGCACAACTATGTGGACCCCATAAGGCTAGAAAACCCTGTTTGTTTGTTTGTTTTATTTTACTGACTCTGATTTTTGGCTTCTTTTGTTCGTGATTCCTTGTTTTCCCCTACCTTTCTATGACCATATGTGGGGGATGCCTCTTTTCTCTCTCTCTTGCTATACATTTTCTGTATCAGCCAGTTAACCAAGTCAAGTGTCTTACCCTTTTACAAATTAGCACATTTCAGCAGCTTCTTCTCTGAAGAAGACATATTTGTGCAATGACTGCTAGCAAATTTAATGGCATAAAAAGGGCTTATACTCACTCATTTCTACATATTTTATGGATTTTGCTATTAAGATTATTACAGCTTAGAATTGAAAGGCTTAATGGTCAAGTTCCTTGTATTTCTTTAATGAATTCTAATTAAACATCTCATCTGAAATAGCAAGAGTAATCATCTTTTTAATATTCAATGCCAGAAAAATTTAAATCAGTTGAAAATACCATGTTTGTAAAGTTTAGAAACTTTCCTAAGACTAGAATGTATCTGTTTCTGCTATGTTAACATAGCCTCAATTCTGTTCCAATGATAATTCATAATTCATAATTCATAAATACAAAATTTAAACTAAAGAATAATATTTTTCTTTGGTGAAAACCTGTCTTGGCATTTAAGAGGTATATTGTGGACAAAGCCTTGTTGCTCAGCGTGGCCCTTGAACATATGCATCATTCAAGAGCTTATCAGAAATGAAAAGTTAAAGACTAATAAATCAGATTCTGCATTTTACAAATATCCCTAAACAATTCTTATGCACACTAATGTTTGAGAAACATTGCTGTAGAAAGGATTAATATGAAAAAAGACTAGAATAAAATATCCATATAGGTATGAAAATATAAATAACGTGTGTTTCATTGGTTGATTTCCCAAACTTCCAGGGAAATTAGACTTATGTTAAAGTGTCTGCCTGCAATGCAGGAGACCTGGGTTCGATCCCTGAGTTGGGAAGATCCCCTGGAGAAGGAAATGGCAACACACTCCAGTACTCTTGCCTGGAAAATTCCATGGATGGAGGAGCCTGGTGGGCTACAGTCCATGGGGTTGCAGAGTCGGACACGACTAAGTGACTTCACTTTGACTTTACATACATAAAGAGCACACAGTTTAAAACACACACACAGCATTTTCATTACAAATAATCCCAACTGTCTCCAAAGAAAATTGAAATCCAGAGGTAGCACTATTTACAGGTTTTCATTTGACCAAAATATGTGATAATAATTTCAAACAAAACACTAAAAGTCCTCATGCTTGGGAGGTGCTATATAAGGAAATTTGCTTTTCTATGCTTTGTTAAAATAAGTACGGTAAGTAATATGGTGTGCAGAACTTCCCACAGTTTTAAAAGCAAGTTGCCTTTATTCTAACTTCATGTGTTTATCTGTGCTGTGACCCCCAATTCCACTAAGGGAGTTTTCACAAAGACTTAATCACACTGTTCTTTGTGTCTCCCACCTAATTATAATCACACTACCGTATTCAGTAGAGGGCTAATTGTTTCAAAATAGAGTTCTGAAGCAAAAGCCTCAGGTGTATAGTTAAATGAGGTGTTAATTGGATGGCAGATGTACTAACTTGCGAGTCAGAAAATCAAAGGGTGGTGGTTACACACACGGCTAGAAGGCCAAAGGGTCACTTTAAGAGTTCACCAGTCCAATTTTTAAGGTATATATTTACATTCTTCTGTAATCATGAGATCTGAAATTCAGGTGAGGTACGGGAGAAATGAAATTGTGGTCAAATGCTAAGCGTGGTTAAGAAGCAGAACTATAATTCATTTCTTTTTGATGGCATTTTTGTGTTTACTTGTGCAGAATAGGGACCCAATTTGAGGAGTCACTACTACTGGATTCTCCTTGCTGATACTCCTGCCTACTTGCCTGTCCATTCAGACCAGTCCAGGTAGGGATGTTTGTTGCCCCTTCTCTCATCTTCAGCACCATTTCCCCTACCAGCATATGTATCTGTGTATCCACCAGGAGCCATAACCACTTCCGAATCACAAAATGGGGCTTCCCTGGTAGCTCAGCTCGTAAAGAATGCACCTGCAGTGCTGGAGACCCTGGTTCGATTCCTGAGTCGGGAAGATCCCCTGGAGAAGTGATTGACTACCCACTCCAGTATTCATGGGCTTCCCTGGTGGCTCAGACAGTAAAGAATTTGCCTGCAATGTGGGAAAGTTGGGTTCAGTCCCTGGGTTGGGAAGATCCCCTGGAGGAGGGTATGGCAATCTGTTCCAATATTCTTGCCTGGAGAATCCCATGGACAGAGGAGCCTGGTGGGCTACAGTCCATAGGATCACAAAGAGTCAGACATGATTGAGTGCCGAAGCACAGCACACAATCATAAAATGGGTGCTTCCTTTTGTCTATTTCCTAACTTCACCATTTAGCACCTGTCCTGAGATGTTTACCACTTACACTCTTATTTAATATACAAGAGAAGGGTTGAGTTTAGCATGACAAAGGGAAAGTGAGCCAGAAACAAAGAGAGGAGAGAAAGAATCCAGAATGACGTCCTGCGTCAGAGTGACCTCTCCAAGCCTGCCTCTTGTATTTATCCCTAGCAAGTTTCACGTGGTTACTCTGTCTTGCATGTGCCAATTCTACAGATAAAATCACTGCTTTCAAATTTGATTGTAAACCACCCTGATTATAGTTGCCTGAAAGTGTTGGTTGCTTCAGTTGTGTCTGACTCTTTGGGACACCACGTACTGAAGTCTGCCAGACTCCCTCTGTCCACGGGATTCTCCAAGCAAAAATATGGGGGTGGGTAGACATTTCTTTCTCCAGGGGATCTTCCTGACCTAGGGATAGAGCCCAGGTCTCCTACACTGTAGGTGGATTCTTTACCATCTGAGATGCCAGGGAAGCCCTAGGAGACTGTTAAAAATGCAGATTCCTGGATCTCACTTCAGTCCTTCAGAATCAGAATCATGGGATATGGACTTCAGAAACTTTACACAAAACCCGCAGGTGGCTAATTTGATCAATGAACCACTAATTATATCCTGGCATAGACAGGACATGAGGCTCATTCAGCACATTGTCTACGATTCCCAAAGCAAGTCCCTGTCTCTATAAACACCAGTAAGCAAACCACCGAAACCCTCACTTGTTTCAGTATGTTTTAAAAAGTGTAGAATTTTAAGTATGAGAAAGACAGGTGAAACATGTATAAGTCTTATTTTTTTAGCTCTCCATTAATGCTCAAAGTGAAGTGAAAGTGAAAGCTCAGTTGTGTCTGACTCTTTGTGACCCCAAGGACTGTAGTCCATGGAATTCTCCAGGCCGGAATACTAGAGTGGGTAATCTTTCCCTTCTTTGGGAATCTTCCCAACCCAGGGATCGAACCCAGGTCTCCCTCATTGCAGGTGGATTCTTTTCCAGCTGAGCCACAGGGAAGTCCAGTGCTCAAAGTGACGGTATGCTTTAGGTTGTTATCGTTTAGTTGTTCAGTCATATCTGACTCTTTAGAGACCCATGGACTGGAGCCCACCAGGCTCCTCTGTCCGAGGGATTTTCCAGGCAAGAATACTGGAGTGGGTTGTCACTTCCTCCTCCAGAGAATCTTCCTGACCCAGGGATTGAACCCGCATCTCCTGCACTGACAGGCAAATTCTTTACCACTGAGCCACCAGGAAAGCATATCCTTAAGGACTCTTCAGCAGTTAAATAGAAATATAACCAAACCACTTAGCAGCAACACTCTGTAAGGATGACCAATTTAACTGAAAAGTAACACAAAGATAGATTAATGTCTGTGTCATCATCCTTTCACAATACATACTTCATTCACACAAACATGTATAGGATATGATTATTCTAAAAAGAAAAGCTTTCTGCCTTCATGTCATGATATATGCTAAATATGGGCTGCGTTGAAGCCATAAATGTCAATACGGCCCCAGAGGAGCAAGAATAGTTTAAAGACAATGAGAAAGATGATGAATGGGAGTTCCATATGAGGAAGTAGTTGTGGAGTCAATTGCTATAACCTTTGGGGGCTAATTAGCAATGTCCATAGGGTAGCAATGTCCATAGGGTACCAATGATGCAGTGTGCCCCAGGATACTGAAAATATAATAAGTTTTTCTAATTTAAAAGGCAAGTTAGATATTTAAAATAGGATTACTTCTTTGGTTGATCAGAAATATTATTTTGCTAATTAAACTGTTGATTGTTAAAACACCATTAATAAGTACTGAAAGTTATTTGCATGACCATATAAATTTACATATTCTGGAAAATTAAATGATAGGGAACTGTTTATTATTCCTTTAGTACCAAAGGATTTGCAGCAAATGACAAGGAGAGTATATATAATGCATTAAAACTTGTTAATTTCTTATGGAAGTTTTGGTGTAACATTAAAACACTTTTAAAAGATCACTAAAATGTTACTATTTTCTCAAAAAAAGAAAGATGTTACAATATAGTCAATTAAGAGAGAAAAGCTTTTATTACTGATATGAAGATTCAAAGAGACTGCCACTGATTATTAACTGCTAGTTAAGTGCCTTCTGCAAATTGACTTTAAAATTTTAGATGCCAGACTGAATTATGTTCTTTTGAACCTCGGAAAGAAAAACCATAGTGGTTTTCTGACATAATAAGAAAACCTTTCATATCAAACTATATATCATTCTTACAGGGTAGAATTCATTGACTTAAGGAAAAAAAATCATTTATGAGTTATTTCCATTCTGAAATAATTGCAAAAGTGTATATTTTAGCCAAATTTATCTAGGTGTATTCACATCAAACACTATGACCAAAAGCCTCATGGGAATCTGAAGAGCTACATGGTTTTGTCCTTATGTCAAGTATATTCACCAGCCAAACTTCTTATATAATCAGTATTCATAAGCTGTCTCCCTCTGAAGCAAAAGTCTTTAAATGTATATTTTTACTCCATATTTTTTATCCTCTTTTGGTTGATTATATACTCTAGAACTTAGTAGAATGAGCTGATTTGAGCTTCATTTTATCATTGTACAAAAACTATAGAGGTAGAAACACTGCCTGTAAAGCTTCAAGTCAGTAGCTTTGAAATAACTCCTAAACTGCGCTCCATAACTTAGTCCAAAGTTTTATTCTTTTTCTATCCTTTTTCCAGAGTTGCTTTTTATGATAAAGGGCAATAAGAAATTAATTTGTGGGTGACTAAGCAATAGATTGGGCTTCCCAGGTAGCTCAGTGGTAAAGAATCCCCATGCCAATGCAGGAGACATGTGTTCGATCCCTGGGTTGGGAAGATCCCCTGGAGAAAGAAATGGCAACCCACTCCAGTATTCTTGCCTGGGAAATCCCATGGACAGAGGAACCTGGCAGGCTACAATTCAAGGGGTCATGAAAGTGTTGGACATGACTCAGCAACTAAACAACAAAGCAGTAGATGTCAAACAAAGGTCTGGGATTAGGATATTAGATAAAGCTTAAGTGGCTACAGCTGTTTTCACCTGATGATTATTCCCTAGCATAATTTTTATGTTCATGTATAATGTCATCTCTAATCTCTAATTAGAGATTAGGGATAATTAGAAAAGAAAATTACAGATACCAAGGGAACATTTCATGCAAAGATGGGCAAAATAAAGGACAGAAATGGGATGGACCTAACAGAAGCAGAAGATATTAGGAAGAGATGGCAAGAATACATAGACGAACTATACAAAAATGATCTTCATGACCCAGATAACCATGATGGTGTGATCACTCACCTAGAGCCAGACATTCTGGAGTGTGAAGTCAAATGGGCAAAGTAGGAAGCATCAGCAATTCTTGAACAAAGCTAGTGGAGGTGATGGAATTCCAGTTGAGCTATTTCAAATCCTAAAAGATGATGCTGCTCAAAGTGCTGCATTCAATATGCCAAATTCTGGAAAAATTTGGAAAAAGGCAGATCAACCAGTGATCACAAAATATGGGATCATTGAAAAGTAAGAGAGTTCAGGAAAACATTTTCATTCCAATCCACAACAAAGAAAATTCTTCAATGCCAAAGAATGTTACAAAATCTGTATGCAGCATAATTGAACTGATCTCACATGCTCCAAATTGGGAAAGTAATGCACCCAAAATTCAGAGTACATCACGTGAAATGCCAGGCTGGATGAAGCACAAACTGGAATCAAGATTACATGAATAACCACAGAGATAACACCATTTCAGAAAGTTCTAAAGCCTCTGGATGAAATTGAAAGAAAAAAAAGGCAAAACTCAACATTCAAAAAACTAAGATCATGGCAATCAATAGCAGAGATCAAATTGCCAAAAAAATTTATTTACTGGATCAAAAATTGAAAAAGTTAATAACAATAAAACCTGAAAGTTTTTCATCAACAAACAAATTGAGGGAATATCATCTTTGACTGTGTGGATCACCCAACTGTGGAAAATTTTCTTTATTGAGACCACTTGAAATGTCTCTGTAAGAAACCTTATATCAGGTCAATACCTGTTTGAACTGGACATGGAACAACAAAGTGTGGAAAATTCACCCTTTATTTAACAATGAAACATCATGGAATACAGGGCCTGGATCTTGAAATCTGGGAGAAATATCCTCAAATGAGAAATCTGTAAAGTGCACAAATCAAAGAAAACCAGACAATAATTTTAGCAAAAATGGATTAGAACCAAAATTTGGTTTAAATTTTCTGTAATTGCCTGGACAAAGGAACCTATGGTGTTAGGTGATTAGGCATAATTGCATTGGGAAAGAAGATCATTTTAGGCATCTGGTCTCATCATTTCGAAATAGATGGGAAACAATGGTTGACTTTATTTTTCTTGGCTTGAAATCACTGCAGATGGTGACTGCAGCCATGAAATTAAAAGACCCAGGTTACTCCTTGGAAGGAAAATTATGAAAAGATAGTATATTCAAAAAATCAGAGACATTACTTTGTCAAGAAAGGTCCATCTAGGCTATGATTTTTCCATTAAAATTTCCTGCTGTAATGTGAGAGTTGAACTATAAAGAAACTGAGTTGATAATAATAGATGCTTTTGAACTGTAATTTTTATTTCCCTTGGAATGCAAAGATTCCAACCAGTCCACCTCTTTGTGAAGGAGATAAGTCCTGGGTAAGTCAACATCTGGAATGATGTTTCATACAAACTTTTCTTTCTAAACAAGATAAGTTATTTTGAAAAAGAAGGTGATGCTTCTTAAAGATTGAAAATCAGAGGATTATTATATAAATGAAGCATCACTAAATGATCACTTGCCATTTTAGTTGTGTTAATCACAGGGAGGCCTGGAGTGATGGTTCACAATTAACTGTTATAATCTAAAGCTGTCAGTGTACAAAACCAATGTGTAAAACCATTGGCAGGTATAAAACCAATATGTAAAGATTGAGACCACTGAAAAATATAGTCCCACATATTTATATATTTTTACATTGAATTCCAAAATTCTTAGTTTATTAAATGGTATGAAAACGAAGCCCATAATGAAAATCTTTATCTTGTCTTAGGTGTACACTTTCATATAGTAGGTAAATTATAATAAAAAATACCACTCCACTTTTGGATGAATGAATAAAAATACATAATTGAAATCTTGACTTCCTGGTAATAGAAACAGTAGGGTTCGATCCCTGGATTGAATACAACTCTCAATTATTTCAATCCACCAAGTAAAGCTTTCTTTAAAAACACCAGGAAAAAGAAAAAAAACTTTAATAATTTAAATAATCCTTAAAATTTCTGGGTGTGACCACAACAAATTATTTCTTGTGCTTAAACTTGATTTGATAATAATAGACTGTTGTGAGAGGATGAAGTAATTTAATACCTAAGATTTGTCTGTTAGCAAGATGAAAAGGTCTTAAATTTTCTATTAGGAGATAAAGTACTGAAAGCATTATGGACACTCAAGCCTGCCTGTCTGGCTTTAATGTCTTCTATTAGCACTTGCATACGTGAGCAATAAGGAAGTCATCCTGTCATCTCCCAGGACAGCAATAGTCACAATGAATGATCGGGGAAAGATTGGTTTCTCCCACTGAGGTCATTTATTATTGCCCATGATTTCTTACTTCTAAGGCTACTAGAAAGTCATTCCTCACATCGTTAGCTCCTAAGGAGAGCAGTTAGAAAAGCAATAGACGTACCTGGTAGTATTCCCATTTACTGAGTCATAAGAAAGTGTTTTTCCTTTATTAAATGTGATGTCATCAGACTCTGTGTTTGAGGCCTTATTTATTAAAATTAGTGTGTCTAGTTTTCTTCTATTCTGCTCAAAGAGATAGATTATCTATCTTCCCATTAAGAAAAGATGTGGATTCTTGGAGATCTGAAATTCTTGTGTCCATTCATACAAAATCTACTAATGAAGCTCCAATTTTAATCCCTGTTTAGGTTAGTTATCTGATCATATAGACAGTAAACAGGACAATTCACCATCACTTAAAAGCAATTTAAGGTGTGAAAAGTTAATTAGCAGTTATGCCATGTCCATTTATATTAGATACTATACTAAGTATCAGGAAGATCCACTGGAGAAGGGATAGGCTACTCATTCCAGTATTCTTGGGCTTCCCTGGTGGCTCAGCTGGTAAAGAATCTGCCTGCAATGTGGGAGACCTGGGTTTGATCCCTTGATTGGGAAGATCCCCTGGAGAAGGGAATGGCTACCCACTCCAGTATTCTGGTCTGGAGAAGTCCATGGACTGTAGTCCACGGGGTTGCAAAGAATCAGACACAACTGAGTGACTTTCAAAAAAAAAAAAAAAATACTAAGCACTAGGTATCCTTTATCTGATGAATTTCAGTTTCTACATACTTATTACTTTAAAAGTAATTTTTCTTAAATATAAAAACTAGTTCAACTTTCATACTTCTTACCACTAGTAAACCTTTCCCAGGTCTTATGAAGGAGGCCACTCACCCTAGACCTACGAACTTTTAACACGTTATCTACTTAGTCGTACAGGCTTTGATTTCACTGCAAATTCAATGGCAGTTCTTAAAGTCTTGATCTCTGTCCATTACATGTTGGACAGGAGTGAACAACTCATTTGGTGCACACAGAAAAAATTTTATGAAAAAAGGTGTAGCTATGACCGGCGGTGGGAACACAGTGTCAGCCGTGAGAACACTTCATTACATACATGTATCCAAATGATAGTAGACTCCAATAAGATCATAATAGTCCAAGTTATCTTCCTTTACCAGCTCTCAGAAATGTCAGGGTTTTCCAATAAATATTTCTGGTATTTCATTGGCAGATTCCTTATTAGACGCAAATTGAGGTACTGGGAGGGATAATTAATCCTTCTTGCCTTTGGACTATGTGGTACGTTGTTAAAGGCTTTTGTTAAAATTTCATAAAAGGGCATTAAGGAAGAAATCACTAAGGAGTAGGAAAACGGAGAAACATCCCACATTTTGAGTAGGCTTTCAAAACCTCAGTTTGAAAACTGCAGGGAAGTTTATTGCAACATCTCTAGATGATTATTCAAAACCAAAGTAAGAGTCCTAATCTTATGCCTCTGCAGGGAGCCTCTTATAATGATGACCTTCTCGTTAAAAAGGATATGAAAGCAAAAATTCCCTCCGATGGCATCCGTAGTGCTAAAATTGTAATTTGCTCATCACAATATGATTAAAGAAGACATTTTCACCCTGGAAATTAAGGTTAAAAATTTTTCAACGTGATAGTTGAACATTCCCTCTTATTTTCCTGTGTTCATTAATTTTTTTGGAATCATGAGAAAAATAGTCCTTTTTAATTCAATTTCAGTCTGTCTACAAGATGTTGCTTATAAAGATAATAATGACAACAATTGTAAGTTTTATCAATTTAATCATAGTAGTTGGCTATAAATTATGATTAGAAAGTTTTACCTTCATTCTCATAAAAACCTCCAAAGGTTAAAAAAATTATAATCTAAGGTATGTTTTCTATGTTTCAAATTTACAACTTTTATATATGTATGAGTGAGTGAGTGAAAATTGCTCAATTGTGTCTGACTCTTTGTAACTCCATGGACTGTAGCCTGCCAGGCTCCTCTGTCCTTGGGGTTCTCCAGGCAAGAATTCTGAAGCGGGTTGCAGTGCCCTTTTCCAGGGGATCTTCCTGACCCCGGGATTGAACCCAGGTCTCCTGCATTGCAGGCAGATTTTTTACCATCTGAGCCACATGTGTATATATATATGCATATATACATGTGTGTATAAACACACACACATATAATGGTTTTATTGTTTGGTCCATTTTGAGGAAATTCTCTCATGATTTATATGGGAGAAGAAATAATGATTTTTTCTAGGCTCCATGGAAACATACTGTAGCTGCTTCACTTGCCTTGTAGCTAAGGCAGGACTTTTGAAGCAGGAAAGGGCACCATGGGATTCCTGGATTCCTGGACTGAGATAATGTGTACGAATATTGATGGAACTGACCAGCAACAGAGGCCAACTGTAGAAGTACAGCCTTGAGACTCAGGCTTCCATGTATGTTCAGTTCTTACTTCCAGTCAGACAGGTGTAGCAAAATAATGGCTGATATCGAAAGAGTCAGCTAGCACCCCAGTATCCTTAAGATACATCTATTAACTTGTTGGTTTCAGGTCCAGATCTGTAAAAAGAAAGCAAATCTCCAATACCCGCAACCACCAAGCTAGAGTTGGTATAGGAGTTTGGGGAAGAGAATTATGATTTAAACTGGGAACTGTGACTGAATATATAAGCTTGGCAGCAGGTAAAACTGGTCTGATTAATTATAATGATGTTAATTTTAACCATGATTATACCTGAGACAGTGACAATTACTGTGTTTTGTTTTGGTAATTATACTCTGTGATGTTCATGTTTTTAGAAAAAGGGTAGCAAGGGCATATCCTATGATTATCTCTTGCTTCAGACAGGGTTGCCATGGGGCACAGGATGATTCTGAGCCTTGCAGTGAGCACCTTTCCTAACATCTGTTACCTACTTAACAGATGCTGGAAAATAGAAAGGTACAACAAAAGAGGCAGAAGGCAGGACACACAACTTTCCAAAGTCCAGTCGTGTCCGACTCTTTGACACCTTGTGGACTGTAGCCTACCAAGCTCCTCTGTCATGGGATTTTCCAGGCAATTGTACTGGAGTGGGCTGCCATTTCCTTCTCCAGGGGATCTTCCCAACCCAGGGATCGAACCTGGGTCTCCCAAATTGTAGCAGACACTTTACCATCTGCGCCACCAGGGAAGTCCCTCACAGAATGACAGTGCTTACCTTCTCAGGACTTAAAATGCAACTGTCTTGAGCATCTCTTAAGTTTTTCTTTAATATTATAGCTGTCGGCTTGGAGAAGGAAATGGCAACCCACTCCAGTATTCTTGCCTGGAGAATTTCATGAACAGAGGAACCCGGCAGGATATAGTCCATGGGGTCGCAAAGAGTCAGACACAACTGAACGACTAACACACATACACACACACACACACACACACACACACACACACACACACTTAGCTGTTGGCTACATTTTAGACATTCTCTGCTTGAACTGGGAATAAGCTGTGATGCAAGTGCAAAAAATGAAAAGATGAGTAATATTTGATGATTAGATTCCTATCTCTTGTAGAATCTGTTTTGTAGCCCAGGTGTCCCCAACCACTGGGATCTGATACCTGATGATCTGAGGTGGACCTGATGTAATAATAATAGAAATAAGTGAAAGTTGCTTAGTTTGTGTCTGACCCTTTGAGACCCCATGGACTGTAGTCTGCCAGTCTCCTCTGTCCGTGGGATTCTCCAGGCAAGAATACTGGAGTGGGTAGCCATTTCCTTCTCCAGGGGATCTTCCCAACCCAGGGACTGAACCCAGATCTCCCACACTGCAGGCAGATTCTTTACCATCTGAGCCACCAGGGAAGCCCTGGTGTACAATAAAGTATACGATAAATGTAGGTACTTGAATCATCCTGATACCATCCCCCATCCAGTCCATGGAAAAATTGTCTTCCTCCAAACTGGCCCTTGGTGCCAAAATGGTTGGGGCCCACTGTTGTAGCCTACACAGAAGGATGGAGAGAGGAGGAAAATAATCTAAGTGGAGAACACGGATGCCCTTTCTGCAAGCATGGGTCTTGTAATTTTGCCAAAGGCAGAGAGAAGTGTAGGACTATGGACACATTTCAATTTCAATGAATATATGCTAATTTAAAAAATCACATATCATAATATTATCTTCAGCTATTTTCAAGTGGGATAAGCAGGGCTCGGAGGATGTGAAGTGCAACACCACGAAACACAAATATGCTCCTGAGATTAAAACGTAGTTTTATGTTTTTTGTTGTTGTTGTTGTTTTACCTGTTGCTAGGGCATATTTTAGGAGAAAGTGATGGCACCCCACTCCAGTACTTTTGCCTGGAAAATCCCATGGATGGAGGAGCCTAGTGGGCTGCAGTCCATGGGGTCGAGAAGAGTTGGACACGACTGAGTGACTTCACTTTCACTTTTCACTTTCATGCACTGGAGAATGAACTGGCAGCCCGCTCCAGTGTTCTTGCCTGGAGAATCCCAGGGACGGGGGAGCCTGGTGGGCTGCTGTCTATGGGGTCGCACAGAGTCGGACACGACTGAAGGGACTTAGCAGCAGGGCATATTTTGATACCCAAATAAACAATTAATATATTTATGTGACACTTAAACTGAGGATAATGTAGGAATTTACTAGTTGCTCTTTCCCTTTCCAGATGGCCATTAATTGTGTAACTCTGAAATGTTTTTTATAGTAATAGTTGGGAAAATGGAGCAATTAATTGAATGATAAAGGTTACCTCATTGAAATTCAGTATTCTCTTTTGTCGAGAGAAAAGGAGACATATTTGGCTCCAGTGGAAAGTGCCACAAGATATACTACTTGGACAAAGAAACAAAGAAAAACACTGAAGGGAAGTCTGTGCAGTAGATGGTACCCAGGATCACAGGGGGTCAGCTTACACTGAACGCCCCTGGGGCAAAGACTTTCATGTTTGTACATGATAAACTCATCTCGACTGTTCAACAACAAAAAGGATGTGATAACAACATTAATTATAAATACAGGAAATCAAATATGCCAACATAAAATACTGTCAGATTTTTTTTTTCTTTGAAGCTACCTCTTTGAAGACTCGTATGCTCAAATACTCAACAAATCCGTTCCAATAGCAACTTTGGAATTCAAAGAAAAAATATAACGTAGCTCTATTTTCATCAGGATTTGAGTGCCTATAATTTCTGACTTCTTGAGATTGATCTTGATAGGCGTCCTTTTAAAGATCTCCCGGTGTGGTTTCTCTGGTGATTCTCTAGAGATATTTTTATCATAAGAAATTGTGGCTTTTTTTGTCATTTATTCCAAATAACTTTCAATAGAACAGTATTTTCAGATACCTACTAGATACCAGGTATGATTTACCCTTAAGCCTAGAAATGATAATAATGTAACAATAATAGAAATAGTATCTGATCTGATCTGATTATATATAATACTATGTATGTAAAACTATGCTTCCCTGTTGACTCAGTGGTAAAGAATCTCTCTGCCAATGCCGGAGATGACGGTTCAATTCCTAGGTTGGGAAGATCCCCTGGAGGAGGGCACAGCAACCGACGGCAGTATTCTTGCCTGATAAGTCCCATGAACATAGGAACTGGCATGCCACAGTCCGTGGGGTCACAAAAGAGTCAGACACGACTTGGCAATTAAACAACAACATACAGCTATATATATCAATGTGTAACATATATCAATTGGTGTATAATATGACAATAGTAATAGCTATTATACTTTTTGAACCTTAGTGTATACTGGGACATTCAGTGGTTTTTAAAAATATAATCTCATTTTACTCTCAAAATAATCTTATAGGGGTAGGACTTCCTCCCCCAACCCCACCCAATTTTATAAACAAGGAAACAGAGAGTAAATAACTTGCCCAAGACCTTACTGTTAGCAGACGTCAAAGCCTTACATACCCCAATACTGAATCCCCTTTACTCATCTACCCAAGCAACCTAATCCATTAAGAACGCACATGGTAGAGTAATCAAGGGCAAATATACCTTTAGCACTGCTGCCAGTCCCACGTTTCTCTTTCAATTCACTCAGCTCACTCTCTGCTCTCAAACAACTTGCCCTCCCTCCTACCCTACTCTAAGCAGATGAAATTGCCTCTTACTTTAAAGAGCAATTAGAGAGGAACTCCTTGAATCCTGTTCTTCGCCTCCACGACTCACCACATCAGCATATTCTTTTCTTTCCTTGTGTTACAGGAAAAAAGGCACCCCCTCCTCCCATGGCTAGGTCCACCATCAAGCAAGGTATCCTTGTTCACATACATTCAATGTGAAGTGAAGATACCAATTATACTCAGTTGTTAGGGTGATTGTGAGGATCAAATTTGGCTAGATGTGAAAAGGTAACACACAGTTAACACACATAGAAGGGTAAAGAAGATGAGGAAGACAATACTACTCTCCAGACATCCTGTTCTTCATTGAAAGCTCTTTAGGTTGCTCTTTAGGATAAAACTTTGACAAAGGGATTAACAGTAGAAAAAAAAATTAAATACAACAAAATATCTGTGCAAGCTTTGGGAATAGCTGTGACAGGAGGGTGCTTAGTGGCTTGAGAAACAGGTTTAATATTCTTTCATTGTAAAAAATACTGCCATATAAATTTTCTGTTGTATACAATAAGCCTGAGTGGGTGTTTTGTGGGCTAAAATGATGCTAAGAAATTATAAAAAGATTTCAGACTCCCCAGTGTTGTTTCTACCTGCAGATTTCCTTCTCCATACTCTCAAGACTCCTGGGCCATGAATTCATGTGCTAGTTTTAGCATTTCAAGAGGAAATTATAAAATCTCATTAGGGACATCTCTCTGGGGCCACATAATTTTAATAAAGTATAAAATAAGTTCAGTGTGGAGACAATTGCTTGGAAATTCTTCCTGTCTCAGTCATCTTAAATAATTTATTTTCAATAAATAGTAATGAACCAAATTGACTTTTATAGAAGACCTTTAACCTTTTAAGTGGTACTATTTGAAAGTTTATTTTTTGCTAATTTTCCTAAACTGCAGGCCAAACTGTGTTTTCTTATCTCCACAATTTCTCCATTTGGTTTCTTTTTATAAAAAAAAAAAATCATTGTATCTTTTGATGTATGTACAATATGGGCATGATTTACCACTAGAAGATTTCATAACTTTTCTTTTGTTATGACTTAAGTGAAATCCCAGGTCACCAAGAGGCCCAGAATCAAGGTGGAAAAGAGTATGTCTGTTTGGTTGGAGAACAGTGTACCCAAAAATAACATAAAATCATCTAGTTCAATCTTTTAGTATTAATTTGTGGACTGAGGACGTACAAGATGGATTGTCTTCTATACAAGTAGCCCAGGTGATTAGAGACAGAGTGTGTTCCAATACCCAGACCTCTAGGCTCCATTCCCTGCTGCCTTCCATTCAAACAGGGTGAGCTCTAGAAATGCAGGAAACACAAAATATATTTCCTTATTCAAGCAGAAATTCTGTAAAGCCAACATTCTAGAAACATATTTATGAACATTTCCTAATGACTTCATAGTTATGCAGAGATTTATCTTCTGAAGTTAAAAAAATCATTTGATATATATTAATTTGCTTTTCTATTCTAATAATGAGTTGCAATTTAACCCTTTGTTTGTTGCATGATCTTAACTGCTTCCGATTCATCTTAAGGGTAAGTGACGGTGGACAATGAACATGCATTATTGTAGAAGATAAACAAATGCTGACTTAAATATTTGTATTTGAATTCCATGCAACTAAGTTGGCCAACTTAGGGTTTCTGCCTCTCAGTTTACAACTAAAATGGAGATCATATATGTTTTGCTTTCTTTGCAAGATTTATGAATGTCCAAGGAGAAGGCAATGGCACCCCACTCCAGCACTCTTGCCTGGAAAATCCCATGGACGGAGGAGCCTGGTGGGCCACAGTCCATGGGGTCGCTAAGAGTTGGACAAGACTCAGCGACTTCACTTTGACTTTTCACTTTCCTGTATTGGAGAAGGAAATGGCAACCCACTCCAGTGTTCTTGCCCAGAGAATCCCAGGGACGGGGGAGCCTCGTGGGCTGCCGTCTCAGGGGTCGCACAGAGTCAGACACGACTGACTTAGCAGCAGCAAGGAGATGACCTATGTGAAAGGTTCTTTGAATTAAAGAATTTTACAGTTTCATAGTGACATTGGGAGACTTGACGAAAGACATAGTGACAAGACATACATCCAAGGGAGGATATTTGGTCAGTTTTCTAGAGGCTTAAGGAGTTAGTACATGGGTAAATTCACCATGATGTAGGGTTTAGTTCCCAGCCTTTGCATAGGCAGAAATCCAGACTGATTTAAACTCAGGTGAATGGACTGACAAAAACTAAACTCAAAATCTATTACAAACCAGCAAGAAAATTTCTAAGTTTTAAAGACCAGAATGCTCATGCTTCCATTCCAGAAAAACAGCCCGCTGATGTCAGATAGGATATAAGCAAGGGAACTTTCTAAATATAAAAATGAGTTTTCTTCCTTTACAAATACATTCGAATTGTGGGTCTTTTAAAAAAAATTTACTCATTTGCTACTTGTTTTTATTATTCTCTTTCTCTCTTGTAGACTCACACACATATGTATGCAAATTTTTTTTTTTCTAAACCATTTGAGACTAGGTTATAGATACTGGAAGAAAAGCTGTAACCAACCTAGAAAGTGAAAGAAGGTGAAAGTGAAGTCACTTAGTCCTGTCCGACTCTTTGCGACCCCATGGACTGTAGCCTACCAGGCTCCTCCCTCCATGGAATTCTCCAGGCAAGAGTACTGGAGGGAGTTGCCATTTCCTTCTCCAGGAGATCTTCCTGACCCAGGGATTGAACCTGGGTCTCCCACATTCCAGGCAGACGCTTTAACCTCTGAGCCACCAGGGAAACCCAACCTAGACAGCCTATTAAAAAGCAAAGACATTACTTTGCTGACAAAGGTCCATCTAGTCAAAGCTATGGTTTTTCCAGTAGTCATGTATGGATGTGAGAGTTGGACCATAAAAAAAGCTGAGTACCAAGGAATTGATGCTTTTGAACTGTGGTGTTGGAGAAGACTCTTGAGAGTCCCTTGGACTGCAAGGAGATCAAACCAGTCAATCCCAAAGGAAATTAACCCTGAATATGCATTCAAAGGACTGATGCTGAAGCCAAAACTCCAATAACTTGGCCACCTGATTGGAAGAACTGACTCATTGGAAAAGATCCTGATGTTGGGAAAGATTGAAGACAGGAGAAGAAGGGTTCGACACAGGATGAGATGGTTGGATGGCATCAGTGAATCTAGGAACATGAGTTTGAGCAAGCTCTGGGAGTTTGTGATGGACAAGGAAGCCTGGCGTGCTGCAGTCCATGAGGTCATAAAGAGTTGGACATGACTGAGTGACTGAAATATAGATGTTGTGATTTTTATTATTTAATATTTAGTGTGTATTTTCTAAGAGCAAATACATTATCTTACTGTATCTTTGGTACAGTTATCAAATTTAAAAAATTTAACATTGTTATAATACTTTACTATTCATACTCTAATTTTGTCAGTTGTTCTAATAATAAACTTTACATATTTTTTCCCTTTCAGTCAAGGAACACAGATTGCATTTAGTTGTCATGTTTCCTTAGAATCCTTTGATCTGGACTGGTTCTTCGGTTTTTCTTTCTCCATATGACATTGACATTTTAAAGAACACAGGCAAGTTTTTTTCTTCCTTCCTTCCTTCTTTTGATTTTTTTTAAAGAGAATGGTCCTCATTTGGATTTATCTGATGTTTGCTTGTGATTATATTCAGATTATATCTGTCTGGCATGAACTGCATGCTACTACTGGTTATAGTGTCCCCTGGATACCATATGTGGAGGTACTTTTCATTGATGATATTAATTTTGATCACCTGGCAAGGTGTTATTTTGTTTCTCCACTGGAGACATACACTGGAGTGTCCCCTTGGCACTCATTAACAATTTATGGGGAGAAAAAGACTTTAAGTCTATATTTTGCTCCTCATTAAACTTCCCTCATGATTTATCACACACTGACTGATGATTCTTGCCTGAATAATTTTCATGTTGCAGTGATGGTAATTTTAAATAGTTGCTTAAACAGTACAGTGGTTCTTTAAGAGATATTTTATCCAGATTCTGATAGTCTCAGTGAATCCTTTTCACCTCCCTAACAGTAGGCAAAGGTTTGGTGACACCTTCCCGAGTATAGCACTGGATGAACATTGCTGCCTGCTATCTCTTTGAGCTTCTCTTTTCCATGCTATGGGCTAGCCATCCCTCTTTCTGTTCAATCTTTCTCCAGACAGGGTAAAGTTCAATGTCTTTCTTTTTTAGATGATTAACTGCAAACACATTTCAGGCCTGTCTTTCTGTCAGTCAGTCAGTCAGTTCAGTTGCTAAGTGGTGTCTGACTCTTTGTGACCCCGTGGACTGCATGCAGCACGCCAGGCTTCCCTGTCCATCACCAACTCCTGGAGCTTGCTAAAACTCATGTCCATCAAGTCTCTGTTGCTATCTAACCATCTCATCCTCTGTCTTCCCCTTTTATTCCTGCCTTCAATCCTTCTCAGCATCAAGGTCTTTTCCAGTGAGTAAGTTCTTCCCATCAGGTGGCCAAATTATTGGAGTTTCAGCTTCAGCATCAGCCCTTCCAATGAACGCTGCTGCTGCTAAGTCACTTTAGTCGTGTTCAACTCTGTGCGACCCCATAGACGGCAGCCCACCAGGCTCTCCCATCCCTGGGATTCTCCAGGCAAGAACACTGGAGTGGGTTGCCATTTCCTTCTTCAATGCACGAAAGTGAAAAGTGAAAGTGAAGTCGCTCAGTCGCGTCTGACTCTTAGCAAACCCATGGACTGCAGCCTACCAGGCTCCTCCATCCATGGGATTTTCCAGGCAAGAGTACTGGAGTGGGGGGCCATTGTCCTCTCCATAGTCAGGACTGATTTCCTTTAGGATGGACTGGTTTGATCTCCTTGCAGTCCAAGGGACTCTCAAGAGTCTTCTCCAACACCACAGTTCAAAAGCATCAATTCTTTCGTACTCAGCTTTCTTTATGGTCCAACTCTCACATCCATACATGACTACTGGAAAAACCGTAGCTTTGGCTAGATGGGCCTTTGTCAGCAAAGTAATGTCTCTGCTTTTAATAAGCTGTCTAGGTTGGTCATAGCTTTTCTTCCAAGCAGCAAGCATCTTTTAATTTCATGGCAGCAGTCATCATCTGCAGTGATTTTGGAGCCCCCAAAAATAAAGTCTGTCACTGTTTCCATTGTTTCCCCATCTATTTGCCATGAAGTGATGGGACCAGATGCCATGATCTTAGTTTTTTGAACATGCTGAGTTTTAAGCCAACTTTTTCACCTCCTCTTTCACTTTCATCAAGAGTCTCTTTAGTTCCTCTTTGCTTTCTGACATAATGGTAGTGTCATCTGCATATCTGAGGTTATTGATATTTCTCCCGGGAATCTTGATTCCAGTTGTGTTTCATCCAGCCTGGCATTTCTCATGATGTGCTCTGCATATAAGTTAAATAAGCAGGGTGACAATATACAGTCTTGATGTACTCCTGTCCCAATTTGGAACCAGTCTGTTGTTCCATGTCCAGTTCTAACTGTTGCTTCTTGACCTGCGTTTAGATTTCTCAGGAGGGAGGTAAGGTGGTCTGGTATTCCCATCTCTTGAAGAATTTTCCACAGTTTGTTGTGATCCACACAGTCAAAAACGTTAGCATAGTCAATCAAGCAGAGGTAAATGTCTTTCTGTAATTACATTCAAATCAGATTCACTGGCATCTTAGTTATTTCCAGACTCTTGTTACACATATTCAAAGACAGTTACTTAGTTAATTCTCAAGATAGTCACATCTGTTGTTTGCATTTTAGCTAGTTAAAAGTTCAAAGGACAACTTGATTTTTCTTCTTTCCATGTTCTTGAAAGCCACCTTATTGTCTTGTTCTCATACTTCTTAAGCAAGTATTATTATACTGATGTCTATTATGAATAATGTTAGTAATGTAGATGTAGACAATTCCAGAATAAATTCAAGAATTTCTTCTGTTTAATTATTGTTTGCTCAAAAATTAAAATACTTAAAAATTGTTCAAAAGTATGCTTTCCAATCAGTTGGAAATCTGCTTAGAGTATTAATTTCTAAACTGATTTTGGATTTTCCCAGCAGAAATAAAACTTGACAGTTAAGGATAAGGCATTAAATATCATGGCAAAATGACTTGCAATATATATTTTTTAATTTGCCTTGTACTTGTTATAGAATTTGCAGTCTAGAAAATGTCTTAAGGAATATGACTTTACCAACTCCTTTTATCAGTGGGGACTCAAACCTCAGGATTTTGGTAAATTTGGCAATCTCCTTTGCACAGCCAATCTCCTTTCTTTTTTTCCAAAATGCTGCCAGTTTCTTGGTCCTGGCAGTTATAGTTGATCATTCAAGTTTCTCAGGGTTTTGAAATAGCATCTTTGCCTTCATTCTTATTCATTTGTAATTAATGAGAGCATAGAGCAGGGAAGACTTAAACTAGACAGGGGGCTGGGGGAGCCCAGAGAAGCTTCTAGAAGCTTCTTGAGCTTGAGTTTAAAAAATGGTCAGGGAAATCAAGAGTGGAACTTTATAAAACTCCCACAAATCATGAGAATAAACTGTAGAAATATTCAGACTTCATAGTCATTTTAAAATGGTGGTCCTAGGATACTTGCAGTTGAGAGAGGATGTGATTGAGTGGTTTCTTAAAAGAGATTCATGAAGTTCTTGGTTTGCCTTTTATCATAGCAGTTATGTGAGAAAATTTTGTTGGAAAAAAGAAACTAAAGGGTTTTTTTTAAAAACTAATAGTTTAAGAACTTATGTAACTGATGATCAGTGATAATTCTGACACTTTGAACTTTAGAATTCTCTTAAATAAGTTAAAATCCATTTCAGATAATTTGTTTTCCAGTTATCACCTGCAAAGATTTTCTTTTAAGTAATGACTGATTGCTACCTTTAAAAATAATTTTATTTGCATGAAAAAATAAAATATTTCATTGCATTAAACATGTTTGGCATGTGAAATTCTCAGCAGAGCCAACTATGTTGTAATTATCCTGATGGTGATGAGTCTCAATATAGAAGTGTTTTAATATCAATTTTACAGGATATCAGAGCAGCTGTCAGGATGAAATGTATTTACGTTCTGCCAAGGAACTCTTAGGAGCTAAATCATATGACCTAATCCATTAGATTCTGTGAACTAAAAACAAGTTATTCCAGTAAATAATAAGAAATACAAACTAATATTACTGACTAAGTGACTAACAAGTACAATTTTCTCCTTCGCCTAAAATAGATGACTCACATCACCCTGTTTTTCTGTTTTCCTTAGTTGCCAATAACTTTTTCCTCTTCTCATCGACTTAAATCTCATCAAGTGAAACTCAATGGTTAGCTAAAGGTTTACCTTAACAGTCAGTTTAAAGTATTTTTTAAATAAGTGATATAGGAAATTGTTTCTTTTTATGGCTCTTCAAATGGACTACCTGTCAGCTGGCACCAATGCAGCAGTTAATCGTACTGAGTACGATCAAAGACAACTCAGTCTCTGATTATTTTCACCATTTTAAGGAACAAACGAGGTTAACTATCTAGTGTTGCATATAGTTGCTTGTTTTAATGATTTCCAATTCTCTATGGAGAATTCTGTCAAAGTTCCTTGATGTCTTTGATAGATGCAAATTTCAAAAAGTTGACCAGGTTCAAAAATGCCTTTCTTATCTGTGTTCCCAGGAAGAATAAACCCCGGTCCGCTTTGAGGATAACTCTTATCACCGCTTCTGAAGGAGAGCAGGAATTGAACAGATGCTTTTTGAATGAGCACAGGAAACAAGTGAATAACTTTGTAATAAACTTACAAAGACACTATCTCTAATAATATTAATTAATATGACAGGTTGTACATTAGAAAAAATGTACATTAAAAATATATTACTTTTTCAAATGGTCCATACTTGTTAACATTAGAAATGGTAAGAATTAAGTAAATTGATGATTTTCCATCTTAGTCTTTATTTTCCTTAAAATTTCTTCCATAGCTCAGGTAATTGGAATAGGTCTCAGTGACACAAAATTATTAACTTTTTCTCATTTTTCTTTTATGTATTGCATTACTCATTTGAGAAACACCTGGCATACATTGGGGGGGTGTATTTTTGGGGATTCCCTGGTGGCTCAGATGGTAAATTGTCTGCCCGCAATGCGGGAGACCCGGGTTTGATCCCTGGGTCAGGAAGAGATCCCTGGAGAAGGAAATGGCAACCCACTCTAGTACTCTTGCCTAGAAAATTCCATGGATGGAGGAGCCTGGTGGGCTACAGTCCATGGGGTAGCAAAGAGTCAGACACAACTGAGTGACTTCACTTTCACTTTCTTTCTTTATGGTAGACAATGATATTATGGAGGAAACTTGTTATACAAAAAAGAAACATATCAAACAAAATAAAATGTAGGTTTCCTTGAAGTAAAAGATAAAAACAAGCAATATGACCCCACTTTCATTCTGAACTTGGGAGCTTGCTTGGAAAGAATGATAGTAATACTATTAGGGATAGAAAGATATATTTTGGAACCAAAAAAGGGGGAAACTTTACCTGAGGAAAAGTGTTTTTAAAGCAACCTGTTGTTAATATTGCTTCCTCTAAATAATACTGCAATTTATAATTTAATTAGTTTCATCTTATTCAGTGACTTCCCTGGTGACTCAGACAGTAAAGAATTTGCCTGCAATGCAGGAGACCCCAGTTCAATCCCTGGATTGGGAGGCTCCCCTGGAGAAGGGAATGGCAACCCACTCCAGTACTCTTGCTTGGAGAATTCCATGGACAGAGGAGCTTGGTGGGCTACTGTCCATGGGATCGAAAAGAGTCTAACAGGACTGAGCAACTAACACTTTCACTTTCATCTTAGTTTTTTTATTATAGGCAATACATTCTACTGATCACAGGGACTCAGTCTTTAATCTCTTCTTTGCTTAAATTGTAGTTATAAGAATCTGGATTTTTGTTAATAGTGCATGCTTATCTGCAGGATAAATAAAGCTTTACCACCCACTTCAAAGCCTATCCTGAACATTAGTTCTGAGTTCCTGTTTAATAAGAACAAATGTTTTGAAATGGTGTTTTAATATATAGGCTTCGGGATTAGTTTGTTAAGAAGCAGTAATTGAGGAAACTGTATTAAAATCATGCATTTCCCTGGTTCACCAGAGTGTGTGCTGCCGAAGGTGTAAAAACCTGTTTGACCTCTTAGTAGAAAATTAAAAGAATTAGAGGAAAATGGAAATAAAGATCTTGAATGGGTAAAGGAGTTACTGAGGTTACCCACCAGTGACAATTCTGTAGATAGCTCTGTTTCCTAATCAATGTTTTAGAACTGTTCTACTTCCTAATGAGATGAATGAGAAACCATGCATGTTTCACAGTGAATAAACAGCATTCGATTGGGTATTTAAGAGAGACACTTTCAGAGTGAACCCGTTATAGGATAGGGCTGATTTTGGCTTCCCCAAACATTGTTTAACACATTCTCATCAAATCATCCTTTTGAGGTAAATGATTTCAGAAGACATCCATGAGAACATTTTTAAGGATAGAAAGTATTTTAGGAAGAATATGGAATTATTATGGGGGGAAAGGGTGTTGGGTTCTTCCACCTGAGTTGACTATTTAAACACGCTGTGTGAGAGTAGGGTATTTATCAAATCCTGCGACAGAGTTTTAGGTGGGGATACAGGAAAGTTTTCTGATGGTCCTCACATCCATGTCCTCTACTATAACTTGACTTACTATTTATCGAAAATCCTCAGTTTTACTGCATTTGCATTTAGTGAGATTAAAAATAATTTGGCCACCAGGTGAAACTTTGAAATATCTTTGTCATAGAGCAATGAATTTCCAGGGATTGTAACTCATCTTTTATTCTGGTCCACCTTATTTGATATCAAGTAGAATGCCTGCTCCTAATTCTTTATATACTGTTTGTTTGCCTGTAGAAATGTCACCAAACAGCATCAGCTATGGCCTGAGCTTCTTAGGAAAATGCATTTGTTTTCTATTGCAGCTGCAACAAATTATTCACAAAATCAGTGTCTTAAAACCACATCATTTTTATCTTACAAAATTTTATTATTATAAACTACAAAACTATTATCTCATGGTTCTTTAGATGAGAAATCCAGCACAAATGTCACTGGGCTAAAACCATGTGTTAGCAAAACTGTGTTTCTTTCTAGAGGATCCATATATTTTCCTGACTTTTAGTTTCTATTGCCCTCCTCCCCACCCACTCCAGTATTCTTGCCTAGAGAATCCTGTGGACGAAGGAGCCTGGTGGGCTGCTGTCCATAGGGTCTCACAGAGCTGGACACAACTGAAGGGATTTAGCGTGCATGTGTGCATTGGAGAAGGAAATGGCAACCCACTCTGGTATTCTTGCCTGGAGAATCCTAGGGACAGAGGAGCCTGGTGGGCTGCCATCTATGGGGTCGCACAGAGTTGGACACGACTGAAGCGACTTAGCAGCAGTAGCAGCAGCAGCTCTCCTCCCCTACCCTCCCCCCATTCTTTGATTCATTCCCTTCTGTCATCTTCAAAGCCAGCAGTATCTCCCTGACCATTCTTTCACAGTCACATTTCCCTCTGAGTTTCTTCTTCTGCTTCTCTCTGACATATTCAAGGACCTTTGCAATTAATTGGGCCCACTCAGAGAATCCAGAACAGTTTCCTCATTTCAATTGTTTTCAATTCACATATGAGAAGGCCCTGACACACAGGATAACAGATTCACAGGTTCCAAGGATTAGAGCATGGACCTCCTAATTTTATCTTAGAATTCCCCAGTTCTGTCTGACCATGGAGCTGTAACTTTTCCCCCTGAATAATATCTATATTACATTCCACAGAAATTATTTTCTATCAAAAGCCCTTTATGAAGTACTGATATGATAACACTTTGTGTACTTTTTAATCATTGTCAACATACTGTCCAGTGATATTTGAACTTTTATGTAAGGAGGTACAATTAAACTACAGTGTTCTGCCTCTCTCTAGCAGATAGTTCATTCTCAATAAATATTTTTAAAATAAATGAGAATGAAAGATATTATTTTTATTAAAGATTTTAAGTTAATGTGTACTAAGCACTTAACTCATACCTAGATATTATTATTATTTTTAACCATTGGATATTTCTAAACAGCAAAACTTTGTCACTCACTTATAGATTGAGGCATTAAAAAACAACTCAAGTTGTTTCAAGTTTCCTTAGCTTTCTTATTATCTCTTATACAAAGCAGATAGGAAACTAAAAGACACTAACTGTCACATGTAAATCATAAAGACCAAGTTTTGTGAATAAGAAATCAAAATGGATTTGTGACTCCAAATTAGTATTATTAAACAAGAAGCTGGACTTCCCAGGTGGTAAAAAACTTGCCTGCCAGTGCAAGAGGTGTAGAAAACACGGGTTCCATCCCTGGGTTGGGGAGATCCCCAGTATTCTTGCCTGGAGAATCCCATGGACCGAGGAGCCAGCCAGCAGCTGTAAAGAGTCAGACACAACCGAAGCGACTTAGAACACATGCAGTCAAGCAGCTCTGTGCTACTTCCATCTTATTTCTGTAACTCTATTTAAGTTTGCCTTTGTTTAAGCTGAATATCTTTATTGTAGATAATAGAAATATTGACTTCTAGAATATGGAAGTTGGCAAAGTTTTAATGTTTTAGAGGATTGTTTAATACGAAAAATTGGTAGTTGTCCATCTAGACACTGTCTTTATTATGCTAAAATAAGGGGCAGTCTATTCAACTCACTGTGGAAAAATAAAAGTGTTTATTTTTTTATAAAAATGGAAAACAGAAGCAATTGATTGCTTACTACAAATAAATCCTAATTTGGAATCATTGGCATGGATTGTACCCTTAGGTAAGTGGTCGGCGATAAACAAATAGGGTGGTGAATCAAAAAAATATGTTTAAAGACATTACTAGTTTTGTTTCAGAATAAGGTGACTTCCTGGGGCACAATAAATTGTGACATAACATTATTTTTCATGTTCTGTAAGTTTTCATGGACAATTCTTTTAATTGTGTCAATGCATCACATCTCTAGGAAACACTAAAGAAAATCCTTTTATCATTGATACCGGTGATTTTTCTGTGGAATGATTTTAGAAATGAAAAGATTTTCCTTTCTTTTGACAGATGCTATAAAAAATGCTCAGATTACTTTTGATCACACCTACATGGCTGATGAATTAAAATAGTTAACATATCAAACCAATTTTCAGATGCTTTCTCCTTTGTAACTCTATGGGAATTTTCCCAAGGACACCTCAGTGGAGAATTTTCCTCAAGGTAACTGATTAATCAATCACATGATTCTCTAGGCAGCTTCTCTATCACAGACTGAACCTCTGTAGCTGGAGCAGCACAACTGAACTTTGAGCTGCATGTTGGGAAGATACCTACTTTTGTCCTTCTAATCCATTTTCCACATTGCAGGTTGTGAGTTTTTCAAAATACTATTCTGATTAAGTCATTTCTCTGCTTAATACATGGCGATGACTCCTCATGCTTTTAGATTAAGACCCTAGTCTCTAAGGTGGCCCGCATGGCTCTGCACAGTACACCCACCTCTTTAGATTTCTTTTGTACTGTGTCCCTAACATACCTTCTCCTTCTTCCTGCCCCTCATCCTACACTCCTTGTCTTTGGCATTTCATTCACAGTAACCTTCTGTGGTTGATCAGTAATACATTAGTTTCTCCTGCCAAGGCCCCTTCTTCATAAATGATATCCTATGTTTGGAATAATCTGTTTCTGTTCATCATCCTTTACCTTTTATTAAATTAAATTTTTCATTTTACAATAATTCTGTAGTTTCACATGCAGTTTTAAGAAATAACACAAACGTATTCTGTGAACCCTTTATTCAATTCCCCAAAGGTATGTGTGTACTCAGTCATGTCTGACTCTGTGACCTCTTGAACTGTAGCCTGCCAGGCTTCTCTGTTCATGGGATTTTCCAGGCCAGAATACTGGAGTGAGTTGCCATTTCCTCATCTGGGGGATCTTCTGGACCCAGGGATCAAACCCACGTCTCCTGCATTGGCAGGATTCTTTACTACTGAGCCACCTGGGAAGTCCTCCCCAAAGGTAACATCTTGAGTTATCACAACCAGGATATTGACACTGATACAGTCAAGATTCAGAACATTTTCATCACCATAAAGATCTTGAATGTTGCTCTTTTACAACCACATTGTCCTCCTTCTAGTATCCCCAGCCCCCACTAACCTCCAGCAGCCAATATCTGTTCTCCATTTCTACAATTTGTGATTTTAAGCATTTTAAATAAATGGAAACATTAAACATGTAATCTATTGGGCTTGGCTTTTTTTTTTTTTTTTTAACTCAGCCTAAGTCTTTAGAGACTCATCCAGATTGTTACATTATAATGTATCAATAGTTTAATACTTTTTATTGTGGTGTACCTGTCTGTTAACCTTCATTCACTGATGGACATCTAGATGTTTCCACATTTTTACTATCACGAATGCTGCTGCTGCTGCTGTTTACTGGCTAGGTCGTGTCTGACTCTGCCACTCCTTGGACTGTAGTCCTCCAGCCTCCTCTCTCCATTGGATTCTCAGGCAAGAATAGAGCTGCTATAAACATCTGTGTAGCTGTTTTTGTATGGACATACATCTTTACTTCTCTGGGATAACTGTTCAGAAGTATAACAGCTAGGTCACATGGGAGGTTGTTGCACGTTCAGGCACTTTCTTTTGTTGTTATTGTTGTTTATAAATTATTAAACTGTACCAGAGTGGCTGCACTTTTTTTTAATTATCACCAGTAATATAAAATGATCCAATTTCTCTGTGTCCTCACCAGCATTTGGTCTTGTCACTAGTTTTTGTTTTAGTCATTCTGTTAATGTGTAGTAATACCTCATTGTGGTTTTAAATACATTTCCTAATAGCCAGTGTGGCTTTGGAGGTGGTAGTGGTTTAGTCATTGGAGGTGGTAGTGGTTTAGTCATTAGGTCATATCTAACTCTTGCCACCCCATGGACTGTAGCCTGCCAGGTTCCTTTGTCAGTGGGATTTCCCAAGCAAGAATACTGGAGTGGGTTGCCCTTTCCTTCTCCAGCAGATCTTCCTGACCCAGGGATCAAACCTCGATCTCCTGCAGGCAGTCTCCTGAATTGTAGGCATATTCTTTACTGACTGAGCCACCAGAAGCCCACCTGCCAATGTAGATGAGATGCAGGTTCGATCCATGGTCAGGAAGATCCCCGGTGGGGGAAATGGTAACCCACTCCAGCATTCTTGCTGGGATAATCCCATGGACAGAGGAACCTGGTGACCAATGATATTCAGTTCAGATCAGTTCAGTTCAGTCGCTCAGTCGTGTTTGACTCTTTGCAACCCCATGAATCGCAGCATGCCAGGCCTCCCTGTCCATCACCAACTCCTGGAATTCACTCAGACTCACATCCATCGAGTCGGTGATGCCATCCAGCCATCTCATCTTCTGTCGTTCCCTTCTCCTCCTACCCCCAATCCCTCCCAGCATCAGAGTCTTTTCCAATGAATCAACTCTTCACATGAGGTGGCCAAAGTACTGGAGTTTCAGCTTTAGCATCATTCCTTCCAAAGAACATTGGTCTCTTTTAGGATGGACCGGTTGGATCTCCTTGCAGTCCAAGGGACTCTCAAGAGTCTTCTCCAACACCACACTTCAAAAACATCAATTCTTTGGCACTCACCTTTCTTCACAGTCCAACTCTCACATCCATACATGACTACTGGAAAAACCATAGCCTTGACTAGATGGACCTTTGTTGGCAAAGTAATGTCTCTGCTTTTTAATATTCTGTCCAAGTTGGTCATAACTTTCCTTCCAAGGAGTACGTGTCTTTTAATTTAATGGCTGCAATCATCATCTGCAGTGATTTTGGAACCCCCCAAAATAAAGTCTGACACTGTTTCCACTGTTTCCCCATCTATTTCCCCATGAAGTGATGGGACCAGATGCCATGATCTTCGTTTTCTGAATGTTGAGCTTTAAGCCAACTTTTTCACTCTTCTCTTTCACTTTCATCAAGAAGCTTTTTAGTTCCTCTTCACTTTCTGCCATAAGGGTGGTGTCACCTGCATATCTGAGTTATTGATATTTCTCCCAGCAATCTTGATTCCAGCTTGTGCTTCTTCCAGCCCAGAGTTTCTCATGATGTACTCTGCATATGAGTTGAATAAGCAGGGTGACAATATACAGCCTTGACATACTCCTTTTCCTGTTTGGAACCAGTCTGTTGTTCCATGTCCAGTTCTAACTGTTGCTTCCTGACCTGCATATAGGTTTCTCAAGAGGCTGGTCAGGTGGTCTGGTATTCCCATCTCTTGAAGAATTTTCGACAGTTTATTGTGATCCACACAATCAAAGGCTTTGGCATAGTCAATAAAGCAGAAATAGATGTTTTTCTGGAACTCTCTTGCTTTTTTGATGATACAGCAGATGTTGGCAATTTGATCTCTGGTTCCTCTGCCTTTTCTAAATCCAGCTTGAACATGAGGAAGTTCACGGTTCATGTATTGCTGAAGCCTGGCTTGGAGAATTTTGAGCATTACTTTACTAGCGTGTGAGATGAGTGCAATTGTGTGGTAGTTTGAGCATTCTTTGGCATTGCCTTTCTTTGGGATTGGAATGAAAACTGACCTTTTCCAGTCCTGTGGCCACTGCTGAGTTTTCCAAATTTGCTGGCATATTGAGTGCAGCACTTTGACAGCATCATCTTTTAGGATTTGAAATAGCTCAACTGGAATTCCATCACCTCCACTAGCTTTGTTCATAGTGATGCTTTCTAAGTCCCACTTGACTTCACATTCCAGGATGTCTGACTCTAGGTGAGGGATCACACCATCGTGATCATCTGGGTTATGAAGATCTGTTTTGTACAGTTCTTCTGTGTATTCTTGCCACCTCTTCTTAATATTTCTGCTTCTGTTAGGTCCATACCATTTCTGTCCTTTATCGAGCCCATCTTTGCATGAAATGATCCCTTGGTATCTCTAAAATCTTGAAGAGATCTCTAGTCTTCCCCATTCTGTTGTTTTCTCTATTTCTTTGCATTAATCACTGAGGAAAGCTTTTTTATCTCTTCTTGCTATTCTTTGGAACTCTGCCCTGGTCATAGCAAACACCCCCTTCCAACAACACAAGAGAAGACTCTGCACATGGACATCATCAGATGGTCAACACCCAAATCAGACTGCTTATATTCTTTGCAGTCAAAGATTGAGAAGCTCTATACAGTCAGGAAAAACAAGACTGGGAGCTGACAGTGGCTCAGATCATGAACTCCTTATTGCCAAATTCAGACTTAAAACGAAGAAAGTAGGGAAAACCACTAGACCATTCAAGTATGACCTAAATCAAATCCCTTATGATTATACAGTGGAGGTGAGAAATAGATTTAAGGGCCTAGATCTGATAGAGTGCCTGATGAACTATGGATGGAGGTTTGTGACATTGTACAGGAGACAGGGATCAAGACCATCCCCATGGGAAAAAAATGCAAAAAAGCAAAATGGCTGTCTGGGGAGGGCTTACAAATAGCTGTGAAAAGAAAAAAAGCAAAAAGCAAAGGAGAAAAGGAAAGATACAAGCATCTGAATGCAGATTTCCAAAGAATAGCAAGAAGAGATAAGAGTCTTTCATATGCTTAGTTGCCATCTGTATGTCTTCGGTGAAATGTTTCATGTCTTTTGACTATGTTTATTGGATTATTTGACTTTGTATTGGTGAGTTTTGAAAGCTGTTATATATTCTAGATACTTTGCTGGTTATGTGGCTTGATTCTCCCACTTTGTAGCTTGTCTTTTCATCTTCTTAACAGGGTCCTGTACACAGTAAAATTTATTTTTAATGAAGTCCAACTTATTAATTTTTCCTTTTATGGATTGTTTTTGGTATCAAGTCCAACAACTCTGCCTAGTCCAAGACATTGAAGATTTCCTCATTTTTTTCCCCTGAAAGGTTAGTTTTCACAGCTTACCTTTAAATTTTTGATATATTCTGAGTTAATTTTGTGTTAGCAGTAAGACTGAGATCAAGGTTTATTTTATTGCCTAGATATGTCTTATTGCTTCAGCAGTAAGTTGAAAGACAGTCTATCCTCCCTTGAATTCTTTTGAACTTTTGTCAAAACATCAGTTGGGAATATTTATGTGCATCTCTTTCTGTGTCCTCTGTTCTCTATTGATCAGTGTGTCTGTTTATCTAGCAATGCCACTCAATCTTGATTTATGTAGCTATATAATAAGTCATGAAATTGGGAGGTAGACTCCTCTTATTTTATTGTTCTTATTCAAAATTGTTTCAGCTGTTTTAGTTTCTTTGCCTTTTCATACACATTTTAGAACAATCTTGTCTAGATCTACGAAAAAAATCTTGCTTATGTTTTGATAGGAATTCATTATACCTGTATATCAATTTGAAAACTGATGTCTTTCTTTATTAATTGAGCCTTCATTAGTTGAGCCTTCAAATCCATGAACATATATGTCTTTGTTTATTTAGACTTTTTATCTCTCTAATCAGCAGCAGCAATCAGTGTGTAGGTTAAGCATGTAAGTCTCATAATGTTTTGCTAGACTTATGTCTAAAATGTTTCATTTTTAGGGACTTCCATGGTGGTTCAGTGGTTAAGACTTCATGCTTCCAGTGCAGGGGAAGCAGGTTAAATCCCTGGTCAGGGAACAAAGATCCCACATCATGAGTGGTGTGCACAAAACTTTGAAATAAAAAAAAAATTTTTTCATGAATAAAATATTTCATTAAAAAACAATTTTTAAAAAGTATGTTTAATTTTGTTGTCCACCTGTTTAATTGCTGCCGCTACTGCTGCTGCTAAGTCACTCAAGTCATGTTCGACTCTGTGCGACCCCATAGACGGAAGCCCACCAGGCTCCCCAGTCCCTGGGATTCTCCAGGCAAGAATACTGAAGTGAGTTGCCATTTCCTTCTCCAATGCATGAAAGTGAAAGGTCAAAGTGAAGTCGCTCAGTCGTGTCTGACTCTTAGAGACCTCTTGGACTGCAGCCCATCAGGCTCCTCCGTCCATGGGATTCTCCAGGCAAGAGTACTGGAGTGGGTTGCCACTGCCTTCTCCTGTTCAATTGCTAGCATATAGCTATACAACTGCTCCCCTACATTCTTTTAGCAATCAATTCTCTCCTTTTTCTTTCATATGAGAATATATTTAGTTTCTCTTCATTCATTCTTACTTTCACTGGGCATAGAATTCTGGGTGGTCATATCCTTTCTTTTAGCACCTGAGAAATTTCGATGGGAGCTGATGTTCAGTTCAGTTCAGTCACTCAGTCGTGTCCAATTCTTTGTGACCCCATGAACTTCAGCATGCCTGGCCTCCCTGTCCATCACCAATGCAGAGTCCACCCAAACCCATGTCCATTGAGTCGGTGATGCCATCCAAAAACCTCATCCTCTGTCGTCCCCTTCTCCTCCTGCCCTCAATCTTTACCAGTATCAGGGTCTTTTCAAATGAGGCAGCTCTTCACATCAGGTGGCCAAAGTATTGGAGTTTCAGCTTCAGCATCAGTCCTTCCAATGAACACCCAGGACTGGTCTCCTTTAGGATGGACTGGTTGGATCTCCTCACAGTCCAAGGGGCTTTCAAGAGTCTTCTCCAACACCACAATTCAAAAGCATCAATTCTTCGGCGCTCAATGTTCTTTATAGTCCAACTCTCTCATCCATACATGACCACTGGAAAAACCATAGCCTTGACTAGATGGACCTTTGTTGACAAAGTAATGTCTCTGCTTTTGAATATGCTGTTTAGGTTGGTCATGGAGAAGGCAGTGGCACCCCACTCCAGTACTTTTGCCTGGAAAATCCCAAGGATGGAGGAGCCTGGTAGGCTGCAGTCCATGGGGTCGCTAAGAGTCGGACACGACTGAGCGACTTCACTTTCACTTTTTACTTTCATGCATTGGAGAAGGAAATGGCAACCCACTCCAGTGTTCTTGCCTGGAGAATCCCAGGGACGGGGGAGCCTGGTGGGCTGCTGTCTATGGGGTTGCACAGAGTCAGACACGACTGAGGTGACTTAGCAGTAGCAGTTAGGGTGGTCATAACTTTCCTTCCAAGGAATAAGCGTCTTTTAATTTTATGGCTGCACTCACCATCTGCAGTGATTTTGGAGCCCAGAAAAATAAAGTCAGCCACTGTTTCCCCTGTTTCCCCATTTATTTGCTATGAAATGATGGGACCGGATGCCGTGATCTTTGTTTTCTGAATGTTGAGCTTTTAGCCAACTTTTTCACTCTCCTCTTTCACTTTCATCAAGAGGCTCTTTAGTTCTTCTTCACTTTCTGCCATAAGGGTGGTGTCAATATGCTATTATTTGAACTGTTTTTTCTCTATAGGTAAAATGTTATATTTTTCTGGTTACATTCAAGAATTTTCTTTGTCTTTAGTTTTCAGAAGTCCAACTAAGATGTTTCTTGGCATGAGTTTGTTTTTTATTTTTTCCTGTTTTGGGTTCACTCAACTTCTTGAATCTGGATGTTTATGTCTTTTTATAAATTTGGGAGCTTTCACTCAGTATTTTTCAGGCCTGACTTCTTGTCCTTTTCCTTCTTGAACTCTCAAGTCATGAAAATTAGCTATTTTGTTATGGGTTTCCAAGGCTTGGTTTACTTTTTCAGTATATATTTCTCCTTTTTTTGGTATTGTATAATATTCTAACTTTCATTTCATTAATCTTTTCTTTGTTCATTCTAATCTGCTGTTGAGCCAATTACTAAGCTTTTAATTTCAGTTAGTATATTTTTTCAGTTCTAAAGTTGCCATTTGGTACTACTTAATATGTTCTGTTTCTTTGTTTAATATTTCTAATTCTTTGATGAAATATTTTTTTCATTTGTTTCAAGCACATTGGTAATTTCAAGTTGAAGCATTTTTATCATGGATGTTTGAAAATTTTATTAGATAATTTTAACATCTCTGTTATATTCTTGTTGGCATCCACTGATTGCTTTTTTATCCTATTTGAGAGCTTCCTGGTTATTGGCATGAATAGCAATCTCTAATTGAATTCTGGACAGTCTCCTCTATTATTTTCTGAGACTCTGGACCTTCTTCAAATATTTTTCCCTCAGACCCCACTCCAGAAAAAGGAAAGGAGAAGCACTACCACATTGCTGCCAAGTAGAGATAGAAATTCAGGTTCCCACACAAGCCTCATAGGCGAGATATGTCTATGTGTGTGTGGAGGGTGGGGGGGTGCGGTTGGCTCATTGTTACTGCTGGGCAGGGCTGAGAGCTTGGTGATATGAGCTTTCTCCACTGGTATCACAGCAGATGTGAACTAATTATCTCTGAGTTACTGTGAAATTTCTGACCATCCACTCAGCCCATAATGTCATTTCTATTGATGCCTTGGGAGTGGAAGAGGGTGGGGAATGGGTACTTATTACTAAACCAGGGGAATGAAAGTCTTATCTCCCTATTTGGTTTTTTCTGACAGCAACCTGGCAGGTGTTTAGGGGCACTTGTTACAGACTCTTGAGGGTGTAAGTCTAGACTCCTCTCTTAGCCTTCATTAGCATGGATGGCTACAGATTTTCTGTGGTACATGCCTCAAGTAGAGTAATTATTGTCTAAAATTTTTCTATTTCCTTCCCCCTTTTTTTTTAAACTAAAGATCAGGCTTTCTTGGGGACTTCTGTCTGCAGATATTGGTGTCCCTGGATTACCAGCTTCTTGTCTCCAAGTCTAGTACATACAAAGTAGAAGAAAACCCAGGGAACTTATTTTTATTCCTTAAATTCTGTGGTCCCCAGTCTCACTGCCTTCTTTTCTATACCTTTCAGAGCCTTGTGATGTTTGTTTAGTATATAATATCTAGGGTTTTATTTATATTTAGGCATGAATAATAGGGGAAAATATGTCTATTCCATTTTGCCAGAAGTGATAGTGACTCTTGACTTTCTAAAATACCTTTTGTTCATTATTACTTTTTAAAGTTTTTTTTTTAATGTGGACCATTTCAAAAGTATTTATTTAAAATTTTACAATATTGCTTATGTTTTATGGTTTTGGGATTTGGGGCCATAAGGCATGTGGGGTCTTAGCTCCCTGACCAGGTATTGAACCTGCACCCCTGCATTGGGAGGTGAAATCTTAACCACTGGACCACCAGGAAAGCCCTTCCTTTGTTCTTTAGACTTTAGTCTAACATTCCTTCATCTGTGAACCATTCTCTCATTTTCCTTAGGACCTACATTGTTTGACTATTAGAGGCTCTCATAGAAGTATGCATTTCTCATCTTAGCATGTGTTTTTAATTGTAGTCTTAAATAAATTTAAGTATTTGATTAATTGCCTTAATTGAACTCTGAGTCATATATGTCATGATTATGACTGAGTTTTGGTTATTTTATTCACAGTACCTGGTAGTATGTATGGCATTAACAGGAAATTCTCAATAATCTTTGTAGAATGGATACGGTAGTGCAAGAAAGTAGAAAGGGCTTTAGTTCTGCAGTTAGATTTTGCCACCTTACTAGAAGTGTAATCTTTATAAGTTTTTTTGTTCTGTATAATTTCTCACATGTTGATATTAACTGATGTAACATGTAAAGTTCTTCACTCAGTTCATCGGGTGACAATTTCCATAGCTATTCTTTTTCTTCTTTCTCTCTTTCCTAGGAAGCTATAACCTTACTTTTTTTATTTGTTTTACTTTTTTCCTATTTTTGTTGACAGGCACAGTGCCCAGGACATAATCTAAATTCAATAATTATTGAATGGAATTAAATTGATATGCATATTATTACTGTATAGGACTTATATAAAGTTTCTGATTAGCATTATACATCTAGGAAAATGTAAATAAAAAGAATCAAAACTTATAGGGGGAAAGAGTTTTGTTTATAAGTGAAAAGCTGTTTGGCCAATGATTCACCTTTGAACTAGAATCGCAGCAGGTTGAAAATAGTAAATAAAATTCAAGGAAACTGTACAAATGTTTATTCTATAATAATTGCCACAGAGAGCTACAAGAACAAGTCCATTTGGAAACATAAAAAGAACGTGAACTGTGTTTCGAGGCCAAAAAGTCCTCTGAAAAAGTAGATAAAAGAAATTTTTGACAAATTGAATCAATTTTATCTCTTAGAGTCAGGAAAAGGGAACAAGGAAAAATGGACTTTGAAGCACATACTTGACATCGGTCACGGGAGAGAACAAGAGAAAGAGAAAGAAAAAGGGTTCAAAGCCTTCGGCTGACCTTTTGTTCAGCAGTTCAGGTCTGTGCCCTGGGCTTGCGGCACTGCCCACAGGGTGACTGTAAAGGGGTTATCTTTGCAGTTAAGGGTGCCTATTGAATTTTGGACAGTGTGATATACACAGCTCAACAGTTGGTTCCATCTCCCAAGAAAGCTGTAATTTATGGTTGTAAGAAAGGAAGAGAAAAGTCACAAAGAAATCCAGAACATCTCTGGGCAGATGTGAGTGAAAAATGGGAAAATGTGTAAACAGGAGACCACTAGTGGATGTGTACAAATGGTGGTAAGTATACTATGTGCTTGGCACTGTTCTATGAGCTTTATGTGAATTAAATCATTCAATCTATCATGACTGGTATTCCTATCATGATAGTCGTCTCAGGATACTGAAGTTACAACAGTCTTCTAGGTTCATTGACACTGTCTCTCTTGCCAGGTTGGAAGTTGGGAGATGGTGTTTGGAATGGGGAAAAAAAGATATTTTACACTCCACTGCTATGCTTTCTGTTATAGGTAGAATTGTCCCCCCAAATTTATATGCTGAAGTCTTAATCCCCAGGACCTCAGCATGTGACCTTATTTGAAACTAGTTGGTGAGGGAGAAATATACATTCATATTTGCTTGTATGTACACACATAAAGATACTTTGAATGGATACCCAGGAAAACAACCATAACTCCAGAGCAATGGGGTCCTGGGCAAAGTAGGAAGGTGGTGAGAAGCACAATGTAATGCATTTTCTATTTTTAGGATCCTGAACCATGTAAATGTATTATAATAATAAATCTCAAGAAGCCAAAGATTTTTAAACCTCCAAAGATTAAAATGCACCATACTATTTTTGCAAAAATAAAAGAAAGAAAACAGGGTTGTTGTAGATGTAATTAGTTAAGATGAAGTCAGAGTGGAGTTGCGACAGTTACAGTGCATGTATAGCTGTGTCTGACTCCTTGTGACCCCATGGACTGTGGCCAACCAGGCTCCTCTGTCCATGGGATTTTCCGAGCAAGAATACTGGAGTGGGTTGCTGTTTCCTTCTCCAGGGAATCTTCCCAACCCAGGGATGAAACCCACATCTCTTATGTCTCCTCCATTGGGAAGCAGATTCTTTACCACTAGTGTTACCAAGATGAAGTCAGAGTGGAGTTGAGTAGAATCTAATTTCTGTTGTTTAAGCTATGCAGCATGTGGCACTCTGCTCTTCTGGCAACCCCGGCAAACTGATACACTTTTCCTGGAGCACAGACCTTTGTAATCTGGAAGGTTACGTATCCTTTTGAAAAGTATAAATTAAAAAATGAGAGCATTCTCTCAAAAAAATGCAAATAGCCACAATTTTGCATATAATCTCAAGAGTTCACAGACATTCTGCAGTCCATTTTCAGATCCCACCCTCACCACAGGTCAGACTGAAAACCTTCATCCTAGAACCCATGTGATTTCACCCGACTGGTTTCTTGGGTGATGCTTCCTCAACACGTGGTGCTGCAGTGAGCACTTCCCATTAAAACAACCACTGTTGACTCTATGACCGGCATCTTACAGCAACAGAAGGCAATACTGCTCTTAGGAGCTGGTCCCTTGGAGCTGTGACTCACATCAGAGTATTCAGCTCAGAAATGCTGGGAGCCTTACCAGAGTCCCCTGCTAAAACATACAGCTGCTTTTCTATATCCTCTTCTTTGGTTTAAATTAAAACAATCTTTCTCCATAGTTTATAGGTCGAGTAGAGAATTAGGTAGAGGAAGCTCTTGCCATTTTGGCATGCTTTAGGGAAAGAGCTTGATCTCTGAGGGACTATTTGTATTTAAAATCCAGATATAATTGGGGTGGGGGTGGCTGTGTGGTAAAAAGCAAAGAGACTAAGAACGTGGTTCCTGAAAGGAGAGACAGGCTCTTGCAGAGGATGTGAGAGGGAGCCAAAAACTCACTCTGCTTCCTTCACACTCTACTTGGCACTGTGAGTGTTTGTACATATTCTGGATCTCACGGAGTATGTTCTGTGCGCACAAGGCTGAAAGGCTTTAAGAAGAGAAATGTAAGAACCACCTGCCTCCATTCTGCTATATGTGTGTTTGTAGCTGTGTCTTGCTGTCTAGGGGCTGGCTTCCTCCTCCTGCTCAAATAAGGCATCTTTCTGTTCTTGTGGTGAAACTCTGTGAAACTCAGTCTGTCTCAGCCAGAGATAGAACTGCCCTCATCACAGCTCTGTGTTATCTTTGAAGAAATCCTTTTGCCTGAGCTTATATGATTTCTCTCTGTCATTCGCTTTGAGGAAGAGATACCTTGTCTTGATGTTGCCAGTGCCCCTCACGTATTGACTCACAGGCATGAGTCTGTGTTTTTCAGCTGTCAGTATTGTATTCAAACAAACGTGAAACATGGTCTGGCAGATAATCTGGTCTGCACAAGGGATGAGATTTCAGAAAGCCCAGTTGCTCCTGACATTTGTTACCCTAGAACAGAAGAATCGTTATTAGGATTCTTCCTTTCAGGTTGCTCTTCCCTAGGATCAGCCTCACTATCTGGAATGATCAACTATTTGTGCTTGTGGAAATCCTGCTCACTCTTAACTACCTATGGTACATGCTGCCTTCAGGAAGCCCTTGGAGATCTCTCAACTGCATGGGGGATTTTGACGGTTCATGGTTTTCCTTAGGTCATAGTTCTAAACTCAGAGTGAGTCTGTCTGCGCCTGAGATCATAAGGTCCTGAGGACAATGCCCGGTCTTCCTCATTTTGCAGTCTCCCTCAGCACTTCACACAGGATGCTCACTACAGAGTGTTTTGAGGTTTTTCTTTTTCCCTGAAGCCTTCTAATACCTGACTCTGCCACTTAGTCTTCCTACATGAATCAGAACTAGGGTTGGCTTTGAATTTGAGGTGGAAAGTGTTTTGGAAAATGCAAAGTTGAAGAATGTAGGCAATGGGACTTAAAAGGAGATGCCAGTCAATATTATTTAATGAGATTTTACAGAATGCCATGAAAACGGAGTAGGAATTTATGAGAAAAGAAAATAGAGAATAGGGGAGAAATTTGAGATGGGGCATGTTTAGAATAAGTTAAAGATGGTAAAATATTTAGATTTACATAGTAGTTTGCTTTTGAAGAACTCTAAGGAATTTCAGTAATATAAGCACAGGTTAATCTATTTGCTATAAATTTTATATCACCAGAAACAACATAAAGCCTGAAATCAAATAAGAATTTAGCTATTTATAGGATGTGACGATAAGATGTGATGTACTTGAAGCTTTGGAAGAAAGAGGGCTGATTAAAGAAGACCACTGGATTACAAAAGGATGATAGAGAAAACCAAGGCTCATTTTTAGATTTTAGCCTTACTCAATTTAAGGAAGAGATATGGAGGAGAGGCATGGGAAACAGTGAGAGCTAATCAGATTACGAATCTTCCTGGTGAAAAGACAGATAGGATGTTTAAAAAAAAAGTGAAACTGATAGTCGCTCAGCCCTGTTCCACTCTTTGTGATCTCATGGATTGTAGCCCACAACGCTCTTCTGTCCATGGAATTCTCCAGGCAAGAATACTGGAGTGGGTTGCCATTTCCTTCTCCAGGGGATCTTCCTAACCCAGGAACAAATGCAATTTATTAGCCTCTGACTGTAAACTGCTCAGTTACAGAAGCAGCAGCACCCACCTTCTTGAAACTTGAGTTTTAGATATGCAGTAATCTAACACATCTGATAGTGGGAAATTTTTATAGTGATAAGAACACTTAAAATGAGACTTATCCTCTTAATAAATGTTTAAGAGTATAATTGGGTTTTTTTCTGGTGGCTTACTGGTAAAGAACCTGCCTGCCAATGCAGGAGACCTGGGTTTGATCCTGGATCCCCTAGAGAAGTAAGTGGCAACCCACTCTGTTATGTTTGTCTGGGAAATCCCAGGGACATAGAAGCCTGGCAGGCTATAGTCCATGCAGTTGCAAAAAGTCGAACACCACTGAACTGAGCAACTAAATGATAACAACAACAAGTGTGCAATCTGATCAGATCAGATCAGTCGCTCAGTTGTGTCAGACTCTTTGCCACCCCATGAATCGCAGCACGCCAGGCCTCCCTGTCCATCACCAACTCCCGGAGTTCACTCAAACTCACATCCATTGAGTTGGTGATGCCATCCAGCCATCTCATCCTCTGTCGTCCTCTTCTCCTCCTGCCCCCAATCCCTCCCAGCATCAGAGTCTTTCCCAATGGGTCAACTCTTCGCATGAGGTGGCCAAAGTACTGGAGTTTCAGCTTTAGCATCATTCCTTCCAAAGAAATCCCAGGGCTGATCTCCTTCAGAATGGACTTGTTGGATCTCCTTGCAGTCCAAGGGACTCTCAAGAGTCTTCTCCAACACCACAGTTCAAAAGTATCAATTCTTCGGTGCTCAGCCTTCTTCACAGTCCAACTCTCACATCCATACATGACCACAGGAAAAACCATAGCCTTGACTAGACGAACCTTTGTTGGCAAAGTAATGTCTCTGCTTTTGAATATGCTATCTAGGTTGGTCATAACTTTCCTTCCAAGGAGTAAGCGTCTTTTAATTTCATGGCTGCAGTCACCATCTGTAGTGATTTTGGAGCCCAGAAAAATAAAGTCTGACACTGTTTGCACTGTTTCCCCATCTATTTCCCATGAAGTGGTGGGACCGGATGCCATGATCTTCATTTTCCGAATGTTGAGCTTTAAGCCAACTTTTTCACTCTCCACTTTCACTTTCATCCTTGAGAACCCCATGAACAGTATGAAAAGGCAAAATGATAGGATACTGAAAGAGAAACTCCCCAGGTCAGTAGGTGCCCAATATGCTACTGGAGATCAGTGGAGAAATAACTCCAGAAAGAATGAAGGGATGGGGCCAAAGCAAAAACAATACCCAGCTGTGGATGTGACTGGTGATAGAAGCAAGGTCCGATGCTGTAAAGAGCAATATTGCATAGGAACCTGGAATGTCAGGTCCATGAATCAAGGCAAATTGGAAGTGGTCAAACAAGAGATGGCAAGAGTGAATGTTGACATTCTAGGAATCAGCAAACTGAAATGGACTGGAATGGGTGAATTTAACTCAAATGACCATTATATCTACTACTGCGGGCAGGAATCCCTCAGAAGAAATGGAGTGGCCATCATGGTCAACAAAAGAGTTTGAAATGCAGTACTTGGATGCAATCTCAAAAACGACAGAATGATCTCTGTTAGTTTCCAAGGCAAACTATTCAATATCACAGTAATCCAAGTCTATGCCCCAACCAGTAATGCTGAAGAAGCTGAAGTTGAACAGTTCTATGAAGACCTACAAGACCTTTTAGAACAAACACCCAAAAAAGATGTCCTTTTCATTATAGGGGACTGGAATGCAAAAGTGTGCAATACAGTGTTGCTAATTATAGCCACCATGTTTTACAGCATATACATGGAACTTAATCATCTTATATAACTTCTTTTAAAGACATGCTCCCAGGCTGCCTTAACTCAAGACAGCCATTCCTTCTATGAGGTCTCTCACTTGATAAAAAAAAAAAAAAAAAAACCACTCTGAATAATTCAGTGACTAACTCTAAAATAAATAAATAAATAAAAAATATAATAGAAAACTAAGAGCATGGCATTAGTTCACTTCATGGCAAATAGATGGGGAAACTGTGGAAACAGTAAGAGACTTTACTTTTGAGGCTCCAAAATCACTGTAGATGATGACTGCAGCCATGAAAATAAGAGAAGCTGTTCTCTAGAAGAAAAGTTATGACCAACCTAGGCAGCATATTAAAAAGCAGAGACATTACTGTGCCGAAGGTCCATCTAGTCAAAGCTATGGTTTTTCCAGGAGTCATGTATGGATGTGAGAGTTGGACTATAAAGAAAGCTGAGCTGAGCACTGAAGAATTGATCGTTTTGAACTGTGATGTTGGAGAAGACTCTTGAGAGACCCTTGGACTGCAAGGAGATCCAACCAGTTCATCCTAAAGGATATCAACCCTGAATGTTCATTGGAAGGACTGATGCTGAAGCTGAAACTTCAATTCTTTGGCCACCTGATGGGAAGAACTGACTCATTGGAAAAGACCCTGATGCTACAAAAAATTGAAGATGGGAGGAGAAGGGGACGACAGAGGATGAGATGGTTGGATGGCATCACCGACTCAATGGACGTGAGTTTGAGTAAACTCTGGGAGTTGGTGATGGACAGGGAGACCTGGTGTGCTACAGTCCATGGGGTCGCAAAGAGTAGGACACAACTAAGTGACTGAACTGAACTGAACCCTAAAATAAGATGCATAGTGTTTTTTTTCTGTGGATGTAATACTGCAGAGTGGGTACAGGAAGTTGTACAAATTGACAGATAATTATAGTGAGAGAAGTGAAGGGAAGGAGCCCAGCTTATAATCATTTTTTCAGTAGATGTTCATCAAAAACCAACTACATGTCAATAAATAGTCCTATAGTGGGAAACAAATTGGTATATTTGGGGAATATTAAGGGAGATTTGTCTTAGAGCAATGAAAAATGGGAGAAGATAGTAGGAGATAAGATGTGACAGTTGGCCAAGGCCAGATCAGGAGGTGGTAAGCAGTTGGGTTTTATCCTAAGTGTGATGCCTGGACCTTGGAAGCTTTTGAGCAGGGGAGTGACATAACCTGATTTAGTTTTCACAAGCTTTGCCTGCCTGTTCCATGGAAAATGCAGTTTGGGAGGGCAGGCAGAGAAGCAAGCCAACTAGTGGGGAGACTATTGCACTTGTTGAGGTGAGAGTTAATGATAACATGCCAGGATGGTAGCAGGGGAGGCAGCAAACATGACTGGAGTGAGGAAATATTTTGATGTATATAAGTTGACAAGATATTGCAGGGGGGACAGAGAGAGAATTCAAAGATGACTTCAGGGTTTTCAGACTTAGCATGTGAATCAATTAAAAAAAGACTCGAAGAAGCAGGCTCTAGAGGGTGATGAAGGCTGCTGCTTCAGGAAGATGCTTAATAGACACTCAAAGGAGATGATAAGTAAGCTGTCAGATATATGAGCCTGGGATTCAGGAGGTGGTCAGGGCTGGATATATACATTTGATAATCATTAGCAAAGAGATCAGGAGAAGGCACTGGCAACCCACTCCAGTACTCTTGCCTGGAAAATCCCATGGACGGAGAAGCTTGGTAGGCTGCAGTCAATGGGGTCCCGAAGAGTCGGACATGACTACGTGACTTCACTTTCACATTTCACTTCTATGCATTGGAGAAGGAAATGGCAACCCACTCCAGTGTTCCTGCCTGGAGAATCCCAGGGGCGGTGGAGCCTGGTAGGCTGCCGTCTATGGGGTCGCGCAGAGTCGGGCACGACTAAAGCGACTTAGCAGCAGTAGCAGCAGCAAAGAGATGGTATTAGCATGTGGGGTCTGGATGAGGTCACATGAGAGAATGTTGATAGAAAAGAAGATGAAACCCTGGCCTTAGTCATGGGACACTCTAATTTGGAGGTAGGAAGAAGAAAACGAGTAAGCAAAGAAGCCTGAGAAGGAGAGGCTGCAGAAGAAGGAAGAAAATTAGGGTGGTAAATGTCAAAACAAAAATATACCCAATGCTCCTCACAGGTTGAGAAAGATGAAGATGGAGAGGTGACCACTGGGTAGGGCGAGATGGAGGTGCTGATAAACTGAATGCAGAGTGTTGAGTAGATAGTAAGAAATGAGGAAACGGAAACACTTGTTTCCACTGGGTTTAGCTCTAAAGAAGGCAGTGGGCAGAAACAGGGAAAATTCATCCATTCTGACAGGAGGGAAGGTGGAATTGGAGGGTAAGGATGCAGGTAGAGGCTGACTTGATTTTGAAAACAAGAAGTTGTTATTTTTTCATATTACAAGAAAAAATAGAAAGCAATTGTTCTTTTTTTCCAAAAGCATCCATCCCCATATTTGTTGCTTGATGAAAAGTTAGATCAAAGAAGAATGAAAGCTGCAGTGGGACTCCTGAATACTCACTTGGTGTAAATTTGTTTTCATGTTTCATGTTTATATGCCAGTTGTTTAAAACCAATCATCTTAGTATTTAGGAAAGCTTTCTAGTTAACTATATGTAGAAAAGTAAATAATACAACAACATTTAAAATACTTTAAATTGCTGTTTGGCATCAACATAAAATATAATTATTCTCTGATTACTATCTTCTGTCCCACGGGTCTCTCAAGAAGCATAAAAAATACAACACTGGAACATTCAGTGATAACAGGTGATTATACCAATGATTATTCTTCTGAACTGTTATGCAGTAAGCGTATATAAATAAACAAAACCCAGCTTGCTCTAATCAGTCTCTTCAGATTGCCATATTCAGAATTTTAATGCTATGTTTGCCTCTGCTTTGCTGAGTAACAGTGAACTAGCAATTGAGCTATTCTATGCCCATTCAAATATATAAAACCACTGACAAAGGACCAGTATTTTAAGAGCTTGATGCCCTCTTAATGAAGCAGTATCAATATATTTTTTCTAATTTCTGTATCACAGTAAAATACATAGAACATAAAATTTATAATGTTAACCAATTTTAAATGAGCACTTAAGTGGTATTAAGTATATTCATATTTTTGTGTAACTCTCAACACCATCCACATCCATAACTTTTCATAAAATACAAAATGTTTCCTGAATTTGTATGACATCGCTGAGCAGGTGTCATGCTAATCTTCTCTGTATTGTTCCAATATTAGTATATGCACTGCTTCAGTGAGCACTGACACACATTTTAACGAAAACACTTATTTACATAAAGGAGTAAAAAGTATAGATGGTGACTCTGAAAGACAAGCAAGATTCATTTGATGACGACTGTAAAACTAAGAGCTTTGATCAATTCTATAGTGCTGCCTCGCAGAGTATTGACACATGGAAAGTGACTAAAATACCTTCTGATTCTACACACAGGGATGGAATACAGGGCTAGATTATTTGATCCAAAATGATCATTGCTGTATTCTCCCAATTTGTCTAGTTAAAAAGGAAACAACTGAAAAATAACTCAAATCTAGGTTGAGTTCTTACTCTATGCCAGACACTATGCTAAATCATGCACAATGCATTTCCAGCTTACTTCAAAAATAAAATGTCTTATTTTCATTTTAAAGACAGTAAGACTAGATTCAGAAATGGTAGTATAATTAACTACACATGGTCTCACAACCAGTAAGATGTGGGTGAAAGATACGGCTCTGGGTTAGCTTGGCCACACAGCCCTTGCTCTTAATCTCTGTAATCTATTGTCTAAAGGTGACCACATCTGCCCCCAATTTTTTCAGTTTATGGCCTCAGACAGCCCCCCAAACACACCCTGTTCTGTGAACATATCCTGTTCTTATGAACACATTCTTTTTGCTTGTGCAAACATTTATATGCTGAACAATGCTACTTACCTCATCCATGTTTTGTGTTGAACTCTCACAATTATTTCTAAATGTTTGCAAGAAAACATTTTCTTGATAGCTACAGTCAAGATTTGTGGTTTGGGAGGATGGGGAAAGATTTCATCAATATTCTTTGGTGCAGTTTCTGTGTGTTCAGGTTTACAATTTGCTGACTTCTGGAACAATGGTTTGAAATTAGAACATCTCTTGAAATAAAGCTGCTGTGCCAGAAGACATCACATAGAATTCCATTTCAGCTCTGATGTACAAACAATCCTGCATGAGTCTGATCCTCACACTTGTTATGCACTAAGTGCCTGCCTGCATGCATGCGTGCTCAGTTGCGTCTGACTCTCTTTGACCCTATGGACTGTAGCCCACCAGGCTTCTCTGTCCATGGGATTTTCCAGTGGGGTGCTATCCAGAATGGGCCCTAATGTAGCTTTCATTCACTATCTAACTCAGGAAGCCCTTAAATATTTGTAAGCTGTTGGTGAGGTTTTTGCGTGTTTTGTTTAGACTGTTTGCGGGCTCTCCTCACCCAGCGCTCCCCCTATTGTTACCTACCAGGAACTCTTTGCTGTGTCAAGGGTATGGCTTTTGGAAGACACCCCTGACCCAGGTTTGATGTTGACTCCTTCACTTTTTGCACCTAATGCACAATGATGTTCAACTTTTTTTTTTTCCTAAGAGTACAGATATAATTTTACATTTACCTGTGATCCAGTAGACATTTATACAGTTGAGAAATGCTTCATATTTGTTGGGGGAAGGGTAGAGGAGATTGGTAAAGAGCTTTAATCTTTTTTTATTTTTTTAAAGTTTTTTTGTTGTAGACTATTTTTAAAGTCTTAATTGAATTTGTTACAATATTGCTTCTGGTTTACGTTTTGGGTTTTGGCTGCAAGGCATGTGGGATCTCAGCTGCCTGACCAGGGATTGAACCTGCACCCCCTTCAATGGAGGGCAAAATCTTAACCAGTGGACCAGCAGGGAAGTCCCGAGGGGAATTTAATCTCATGCCAAAAAAGTTATGTGACGAAATAAGTGGATCTGGGTGAGTTTCATGTTCCCTCCTGCTTCCTTCCTTTCCACACTCCTTTTCTTTTCTTCCCTGAGCTTTCTCCCCCAGCAGAACCTGACCAGCCAGAGACAATACCCCAAAGTTCAGGTTAGATGCATGTGGGCAGGAGGATGGAAGAATGGCTTTCCTAATCCCTTTCCTTTTACTCCCCTCTTTTCACACTGGGTTCTGTGCTGTTGGAAAACATATCTCAACACGGAGACCCCCTCAGACAACTTTACTGTCTCAAGCCAGGCTGGCTTTTACCTTCATTTACAATTTTGTAAATTCTGAGATACCTGGTTTTTATTTATTTAAGAAAATGTGGTACATACATACCATCAAGTATGATTTGGCCTTAAGAAAGAAGGAAATTCTGCAATATGCAACCACATGGATGAATCTTGAGGACATGAAAGTGAAAGTGAAGTAGCTCAGTTGTGTCCGACTCTTTGTGACCCCATGGACTATAGCCTACCATGCTCCTCCGTCCATGGGATTTTCCAGGCAAGAGTACTGGAGTGGGTTGCCATTTCCTTCTCCAGAGGATCTTCCCAGGTCTCCCGCATTGTAGGCAGATGCTTTACCATCTGAACTACCAGAAAAATCTCTGCTAAGTGAAATAAGCCAATCACAGAAAGGCAAATACTGCAAAATCCACTTGTATAAAGTAAATCAGAAACCAACACAATATTTTAAAGCAACTATCTTCCAATTAAAAATACATAAATTAAAAAATAAAGAAAGTCAAATTCATAGAACCAAAGAGTAAAATGGTGGGACTGGAGGGAGGAGGAAATGGGGAGTTACTGCAGAAATTTTCAGCAATGCAAGACGGATGAGTTCTAGAGCTCTGCTGTACAACGTTGCCTCTGTAGTCAGCAAAGCTGTATCATACATTCAAAAGGGCTTCCCTGGTGGCTCAGCAGCAAAGAATCTGTCTGCAATGCAGGAGACACAGTTTCAATCCCTGGTTTGGGAAGATCCCTTGGAGAAGGAAATCGCAACCCACTCTAGCATTCTTGCCTGGGAAATCCCATGGATAGGAGAACCTGGAGGGCTACTGTCCATGAGGTCATGAGAGTCATACACGATTTAGCAACTAAACAACAATAACAACACTCTCATAAATTTGCTAAGAGGCTAGATTTCATGTTGTGTTCTTGCCAAAATAAAGAATATTAAACAACAATAACAAAAAAATAGCTGCTTTTAAAATCTAGATTTCCAGTGCAGAAAGCGAGACTGCATTTGAGTGGTGCTTAAACTTTCCAAATGCATCTGGTCTCTCTAATCTAGCAGTTTTTCACACCCAGAAAGTAATTTAACTGTGTGGAGCTGAAGAGCTGACTTTCTAGTGCTTGGTGAGCTCTTTTAAATTATGTTACCCAGAAAAAATTTCTGACTAAGTACCATAAGCAAAACACATCTTAAAATCTGGGCTATTGCTTAAATGAATAAACTTTTGAATGCTTAAAGATATGATATTTCCCAAGTTATCATTTAGGAGATAAACTACTACTTTAAATTTTCTCCCCCTAACTTTCAATTATTTTCAATTGCCAAATATAATTCTTGATAAAGCAGACAATATTTCTTCAACATGGGAAATTTTTAGTGTCTTCAGCTTATAATTTTGTTGCCTCAATTTTAATTGTAATTTGTGTTTTCTGAGCCAGAATAGTTTAAAATGAGCACAAAAGTTTCCATTGTTTAGTGTCCTACAAAATGAATATGCCTGAGTTGCAGTCATTAAGAGCCTTACATGGGTCAGTTTTTGTTATTGTGTCCCCTCTTCCCTCCAACCCCACTTTATTTTTTAGCATGAGTGAGCTAAGAAGAAGCAACTATTATTTGACCAATTTACTTAAATAGAAAATGAGTGACTCTGTGTCTCCTAGAAAGATGGCTGGATGTGTTTTTAAATTCTGAATGCTACAACTAAATTTAGCCAAAGTGTATTGCTTTCTGAATGCTTCCAAAATGGAACACTGTGCTTTGATTGTTGCTTTGGGAGTCTCATTAAGACTCTAAAAGGTCAAAGGAGTAAAGACTGAAGCAAAATGCATTCATTTACAATACACACAGCACAATCAAAATGTAGAAATCAGCTATATATGTGATGCGGTTTTCTTCCAGGGTATTTGTATAATAGCTGATATGTCTAAATGGTTACATTTATTTGACCAAATGTCTACAGTGTTGTTACTAGTGGAGAAACATTTCAGATTGCCAAATGCTTGTTTCATAAATTAATTTCTGAACAGAGGGTGATGTTGGAATCAGATATTTTTCCCACAAAGTGAGATGGCTATCCCCATAGCGGACAGGTTTTTACTTTCTTAAGAGACAGACATTTTTTATAAGACTTCTGCTCTAACACACACTTTGAAAATTTCATGAGGGGAGGAGAGAATGCGGTAACTTTGGCCCCTGGAAAGTTGCCTTTGAAGGATGACATCAGATCTTGACAAAGAATACAAACTAACTTAAAACTCAGTTTTCCCAGAAGAGTCTACTCTAGCTTGAAACTCAATTTTCTCAGGTACATTTCAGTAATTTGTTTCTGCCAGTAATAAGGAGATTATTTTCATGTGAATGTGATGATATCCTATAGAGGAATCAATGGAAGTGTTCCTTTAATTTGAATTTAGCCTTTTCTCTAACATATTAAGAGGACAGAATAATTTTTTAATATCTTGCTACTTGGTTTTCCACATTCTAGATTTTAGCAATTATTTTCTTTGGCTCCTGAATATCTCAGTAACCTCATAACTTTCCTTTTTGTGTCCATAACTGATTGCAATAGTATTTAATATTCTTATAAGGATTAACAAATACCATAGTCCAGGCACTTGTCCAGGTGCTAGCAACTCATCAGTGCATGTGGGCTCAGTCACTTCAGTCATGTCTGACTCTATGCGATCCTATGGACTATAGCCCGATAGGCCCCTCTGTCCATGGGATTCTCCGGGCAAGAATACCATAGAGGTATTGCCATGCCCTCCTCTAGGGGATTTTCTGAACCCAGGGATTGAACCAGCATCTCCTGAGTCTCCTGCATTGCAGGCAGGTTCTTTACCCACTGAGCCATTTGGAAGCTCCTAAAAATTCCATCAATGAAATACAAATAAAAATCTCTGCCTATATGGGCCTTTCATTTCTGTATATGTATTTACACTTAAGTTTATCTTTTCCAGCTCCCCCCACCCCAAGCTTCAATAAAAATTTCCAAACTTGTCACCAATTTTATAATTTTAAAGATTGTAAACTTTTGGAAGAAATGACTATGAATTACTTTCAATCTGAGGATACAGTGTCCCTGGCACTCTTTCGAGCTGAGAACTAAATCAATGTTATTTACTGTTTTTATCAATGAAAAGGTCAGTGTTTCTTAAATTGTGTCCTTTGGACCACTGCTGTCAGAATCCCTTTTAGGCGGTGGTCACAGTCCCTGAGACCCACTTCAAAGCTCCTGATTCAGGATATCAGGGTGAGGATCAGGAATCTACATTTTAAAGAAGCAGTCTAAGTGACCCCTACACATGCTGACAACTAAAAATTAAGTACTAATTTAGACAAAGAGCTGAAGAAAGTGAATCTTATATTAGAAAATGACCATAAGCAATTGTATGAAAAGGACTGACCTTGTGTATGCTCAGTAGTTAACATGATGCGAAAGGGCAAAAGAAGTTGTCTTTCAGAAACAACTGGCACCAGACTTCCTCCTGGGGAGAAGACTGTTTTTGTTAAGGAAAACTTTGATTCTGCTTGGAGAGAGAACATAAGCCAAGGAGAATAAAGGTCACTGAGGCACAAAAAGAAAACAAAATTGAAACAAGATTGGAGCAGGGGCGGGTGGTGGGGGGGGGACACTGAAGAGAGGAACAGAGAACCACACATCTCGGGGGAAGGCTGGCAACTGGTGGAAATGGCCTGCTGCTGATGCTGCTAAGTCGCTTCAGTCATGTCCGACTCTCTGCAACCCCATGAACTGCAGCCTATCAGGCTTCTCCGTCCATGGGATTCTCCAGGCAAGAACACCAGAGTGGGTTACCAACGGCCTAGCAGATATCTAAGACAAGTTTTAGGCATTTGTGTGGTTGTGATATCAACTCTTTTTTTTTTTCTTCTCAAATAACTCAGTTATGGCTGTTACACACACAAAAGCCTGATGTGAGTGGTTTTCGTGGGAAACAAATTAAATCAGTGGAGGGCTGCATTGAGGTTAAAGAGGAGCAGTGAGGATGAAGGAACACCTAACCACCAGAAGCTGGAAAGAAGACGGAGGATTAAGAAGGGAGAAATCAGAGCCAGAGAGCTTCGAGAAATGGTGGGAGATTTTCAGAAATTCAGAGGAAGACAACTGTCTTCCCACTGAACAAGCAGTTTGAGGTTCAAGCTAATCGTATATAGATCTTGAAGGGCAGGATGAGCAAGTGGACATTTGGCATTATGGTTAGGTTACCATTTTATGTGGTTATGGCTTATCTTTTTGACTAGATTTTGAGTTTCTAGTTAGAGTATTCTTGTCTTTTTTTAAATTATTAATCACTTTTCTGCATGGTATATTTTCCACACTATATACTGCCACATATTTATTGAAAAGTTTTGTCCTATAAAGTGAAAAATGTAGTGGATTGTGAATAAAAATGTGTCCTAGATTAAGATCTTTCCTTTATTCCCTTGTGGACCTTTTAAGTTCTGGGCCCTTAAGTCTTATAGACACTTTTAGAAAATAACTTGTCTGTGCCTTTATTTCTAGAATGTCTGAGTTATTTAATATTTACCATTTCAGTGGAATGAAATGCCATTTCTTGAAAATAACATCTATAAACTACTTTTCTCTTTGAAAATATATGATACATTAATTTTCTGAAGTTAGTTTAATTTCCAAGCAAGTATTTCAGATCTTATATGTGCTCTGAAGCCTTATGATTATTTTAACTTTGTGACTTAAAAATTTGTGGCTAAGCTCATTACATTTTTAATGCTGGAAGTACATTTATTTTCCTATGAAGATTCTAAATATTTAGAATAATTATACTTGGCATCTAGAATTTTGTTGGAGCATTAAAAACTACTACTTGGGTAAAAGAAAATCAAAGCACAAACAAGTGAGTAAAGTACAGAATGGCATTTTATCTTTTGAATTCTGGTCATGACTCTAACAGTAATTTCTGTGCAGTGAGAAGTTCCCTTTAAATCTTTTTCATCTGCAAGAAAGTTTTTGTGTTGACCTTATATATATTAGTGTAAGTCTTTACAACAAGACCTTGAAATAAGTTACAGCCATTCCTCAGCATCCCTAATAGATTGATCTTTGGACCTCTGCTGCTGCTGCTGCTGCTAAGTCACTCCAGTCGTGTCTGACTCTGTGCGACCCCATAGACAGCAGCCCACCAGGCTCCGCCATCCATGGGGTTTTCTAGGCAAGAGTACTGGAGTGGCTTGCCATTGCCTTCTCTTTTGGACCCTTAGAGATGTTATAATCAGCAGATGCTCAAGTTCCTTATAGAAAATGGCACAGTGTCTCTGTATAACCCATGCACATCCTCCTACATAATTTTATCATCTCTAGACTACTTATAATACATAATGCAATGTAAATGCTATGTAAATAATTGTAAATACAATGTAAATGCTATGTAAATAGTTGCTGAGCATGCAGCAAATTCAAGTTTCGCTTTTTTGGAACCTTCTCGATTTGTTTTCTCTGAATATTATTGATCTATATTTGGTTGAACTGAAAGATGTGGAAGTGGTGGACACCAAGGACCAACTGTATACACATATAAGTTATTGACAATATATTTATCTTCTGCTTTTATAACCAACCATTTTGCATGGCAGGGAATATCATTTCCATTTGATACACAAGTGTGGCAGACAGCCTTTAGGCTTGCCTCTGATGAATCACGATTCTCTCTTGATTATTTGAGTGTGGGCTTGACCTAGTCACTATTTCTAAAAATAGAATAAGGCAAAAGTGATGGGATATCACTTTCAAGATTAGGTTACAAAGAAAAGGTACCTGCCATTTTCCTTTCTTCCTGTCTCATAGGTTGTCTCTGAAGGAAAGCAGCTGCTGTGTTGTGAGGTGCCCTGTGGCAAGGATCATGTGCTGGGGTCCTGCCCAGGCTGATCCAGGGTATTCGAAGCGGGGACGGCGTTGGCGAGGGTCAGGATACAATAGCTTCAATTAGATATTAATTAAAGATATAAAGAGTAATAGAATAAGGATAGCTCAGTAGGAAAATTCAGTGGACAAAAGAGGCTGAGTAGCTTGGTTTACGCGGGAGACCAATAAAACTTGAAGACAAGAAGCTTGCACCACTTACGTAGGCCGCAGGCATCCTTCCGTTCTCCCGAAGGAGAGGAGACATTGAGGCCCCCCTGGTCGGATCTTAGAAGCCCAGGCATAATTAGTAAGCATGGCGGGTTCTGCGCTCCAGATGGAGACTCAACCAGAGTGAGGGAGAGAGCGACATGGGGAGACCAGTATTTCGAGAAACTGATCCCAATTCTTTATTTTCCATGGTCTACTTTTATACACTGAGATGTTATGCAAAAGTCACGCGGGGTCAGCACTCCTGACTTTTATCAAAGTCAGGTGCTTCATACAAATGTATACAGAGGTCTTAGGGGTGTTACATCATCTTCTGGCCAGGGGGGCCTGCTGACAATTTATGACCCTCTCCTTGTGACAATGGTCAGTCAACCAGGACACTTATTTCTCCAGGGGTGATTATTCTTAAAACAGATACCACCCAAATAAAGTTACATTCCTATAGGGTGAGGGTGTAGTGGGTTTTAGGAAAGAATTTACTTAGCCTAAGGTCTAACATGATTAATATCAAAGGTTAATACTTACTTCTTCTATATATTCATTAAATGTGTGTAAGGGCAGGGGATATGGAGACTTAGCAACAAACATCAGCTCAACAAATGAAAAACCCTTCACCAATACAATTTCTAATCAGCCCATTACACTTATACTAATAGTTTTCTAACTTTTCTAAGGAACCTGTTTTTAAAGATTTAAAGCATCTCGTGCCTTTCACGGTTGGGAGGCTGTGAGTGATCACATGTGGCCGGACAAGCCTGTCAGGCAGGCTAGAGAACCTTCAGAGGAGTTTGTAGGTTAAAACACTCTTACCACGCCCAGGAATTATTATTAACTGGAGCTCTAAGTTAACTCCTTCTCCGAAAGAGGTGGTGGGGGACAGCCCCCCGTAAAGTCAGAGGTGTAGGTGAGAGCACAAAGTAGTAAAGTAGGCAGGCTCTGGTTATGGGGGTAGATGCTCGAGGAGTTCCAGGGGGACTCCTGAGGCTCGATCCCACCTTTGCATATGTCCAGCCTCCTTCCTCATGACCTTTGTCATGGGTGGAGTACCTCATTCTGGCCCCCAACAGTCATGTGATAAGGAACTAACATCTCCAGTCAATGGCCAATGAGGACCTAAGATCTGCCAGTGGCCATATAGGTGGTTTGGAAGTATCCTCAGCAGAACCTTAATTTAAATACACCTACCTTAGGAAGCATCACTACGAACAAAGCTAGTGGAGGTGATGGAATTCCAGTTGAGCTACATCAAATCCTGAAAGATGATGCTGTGAAAGTGCTGCACTCAATATGCCAGAAAATTTGGAAACTCAGCAGTGGCCACAGGACTAGAAAAGGTCAGTTTTCACTCCAATCCCAAAGAAAGGCAATGCCAAAGAATGCTCAAACTACCGCACAATTGCACTCATCTCACATGCTAGTAAAGTGATGCTTAAAATTCTCCAAGCCAGGCTTCAGCAATATGTGAACTGTGAACTTCCAGATGTTCAAGCTGGTTTTAGAAAAGGCAGAGGAACCAGAGATCAAATTGCCAACATCCGCTGGATCATGGAAAAAGCAAGAGAGTTTCAGAAAAACATCTACTTCTCCAGTACTCTTGCCTGGAAAATCCATGGATGGAGGAGCCTGGTAGGCTGCAGTCCATGGGGTCTCGAAGAGTCGGACACGACTGAGCGACTTCACTTTCACTTTTCACTTTCATGCATTGGAGAAGGAAATGGCAACCCACTCCAGTGTTCTTGCCTGGAGAATCCCAGGGACGGGGGAGCCTGGTGTGCTGCCGGCTATGGGGTCGCACAGAGTCGGACACGACTGAAGCACTTAGCAGTAGCTGATTTATTGACTATGCCAAAGCCTTTGACCGTGGATCACAATAAACTGTGGAAAATTCTGAAAAAGATGGGACTATCAGACCACCTGACCTGCCTCTTGAGAAACCTGTATGCAGCTCAGGAAGCAACAGTTAGAACTGGACATGGAACAACAGACTGGTTCCAAATAAGAAAAAGAGTCTGTCAAGGCTGTATATTGTCACCCTGCTTATTTAACTTATATGCAGAATACATCATGAGAAATGCTGGGCTGGAGGAAGCACAAACTGGAATCAAGATTGCAGGGAGAAATATCAATAACCTCAGATATGCAGATGATACCACCCTTATGGCAGAAAGTGAAGAAGAACTAAAGAGCTTCTTGATGAAAGTGAACAAGGACAGTGAAAAAGTTGGCTTAAAGCTCAGCATTCTGAAAACTAAGATCATGGCATCCAGTCCCATCACTTCATGGGAAATAGATGGGGAAACAGTGGCTAACTTTATTTTTCTGGGCTCCAAAATCACTGCAGATGGTGAGTGCAACCATGAAATTAAAAGACGCTTACTCCTTGGAAGGAAAGTTATGACCAACCTAGACAGCATATTAAAAAGTAGAGACATTACTTTGCCAACAAAGGTCCATTTAGTCAAGGCTATGGTTTTTCTAGTGGTCATGTATGGATGTGCGAGTTGGACTATAAAGAACACTGAGTGCCAAAGAATTGATGCTTTTGAACTGTGGTGTTGGAGAAGACTCTTGAGAGTCCCTTGGACTGGAGGAGATCCAACCAGTCCATCCTAAAGGAAATCAGTCTGAACGTTCATTGGAAGGACTGATGCTGAAGCTGAAGCTCCAATACTTTGGCCACCTGATGTGAAGAACCAACTCATTTGAAAAGACCCTGATGCTGAGAAAGATTGAAGGCGGGAGGAAAAGGGGATGACAGAGGATGAGATGGTTGGATAGCATCACCGACTGGATGGACATGAGTTTGAGTAAACTCTGGAATTTGGTGATGGAAAGGGAAGCACAGCATGCTACAGTCCATGGGGTCACAAAGAGTGACACAACTGAGCAATTGAACTGAACTGAATTCATGAAGAAACTGAGTCCCCAGAAGGTCATCTGATTTGAACAGGGAATCATGTAAAGAATTGAAAATTTAAAGGTTTTCAGACCACTTGGTCAAAGAAGTTCTCCCTTCTCTGGGAGAAGGTGGTATTGAAGATAACTAAATGAAGTGAGGCATGTGGACCTCTGGGGAATAAGCGTGTAGGCAGAGAGATTGGCAAGTGCAAATGTTCTGCCATGAGAACACCGGATCAGCATCAAGACCAATGTAGAGGGACTTCCATGGTGGTTCAGGGGTTAAGACGTCACCTTCCAATGTAGGGGGTGTGGGCTCAATCTCTAGTTGGGGAGCTAAGATCACACACACCTCACAGCCAAAAAACCAAAACAGAAGCAATATAGTAACAAGTTCAATGAAGACTTTAAAAATGGTTCACATAAATAATCTTAAAAGAAAAAAAAAAAAAACAGTGTAGATAGAAGAGCAAACTAGAGAAAGATGTAAGGATGAAGTTAAAGAGATAGAGGCCAGATTATGCAGAGCTTCCTAACCACGGCAAGGACTTTGAATTTTGTTCTAAATCTAATTGGGAAGACACTAGAGTATTTTAAACAGAGAAGTGATATGATCTGATGCATTTCTTAATATTTGCGGAGAATGGAAAGAGAAACAACAGGATAGGTAAAGCCTCAGTAAAAAGATTTATCGAAGTGTATAACTTGCCTAGATGAGTGGTAATGATAGCCTGGACTAGAGATAGGAGTGAAATGGTAATAAATGGTAGGAGTGCATGGAAATTGAAGTCGTTTTCATTTCTGGTTGCTTCTATTTTGTCAAAGAGCATGCACTTTTGGAAGGGAGGTTTAACTATGACCAGAGTGCCATCTAGGTTTTTGATCACTGGAACTTCACAGTTTTGAAATTACAGCTGTGCTCTGCTTTAACCAAATTGAATGAGCAGTCTTGACTGAGGGCACTGAGGCATTAGAGAAGCCTTCAAGTCAAGGTATGTCTAAAGGCATAATCCAAGTGAGGCTTCCCTTTAGATTTTGAGCAGATGACCACAATCGTTGAAAAGAGTCAAACATTTATTTGCTTTTGCCCTACACAAACTGAAGTTGGTTTTTGTTTTTCTCTCATTATCCTTTGACCAACCTTCTTGGGAGATCTCAGAGAACTCTCCAAACATTTCACTTTTTATAATTGTTCTTTTTCTAAGATCACACACACACACACAGAAATAACACAAATTATATTTGATTTTGTTGTGTATGAGAACACACATTCTTAAATAATATGGACAGACTGTCTAAGTTTGGATGTTGGTTGAGATTCCCAGGGAGCTGAACACTGGCACTTTTATTTTGAAATGTCCCATTGCTGCCTGATCAGCATTAACCTTCCATTTTCTCCTCAAAGGTGAACTGGAGTCTTTCATTCTTTACATCTGTCCCTCTAGGGGGCCTAGAGTTGAACATGGTTCAGGAGAGCTCTTTGTGTACTTGATTTCTTCACAAGCTTTGTTTTGGAGAAAGAAAAAAAGTAAATGCTTATCTGGTCATTTTGAGTCTTTTCATCTTAAAGCAAGAAATTATATGGTAAAATTTCAGTAAGCATCACTGATAAATATTTCCCTTTTGTTAAGTGTAACTGACTTTTTTCAGATTTCAGAAATAAGGTTTAATATGTATTCAGTATAAACAATATGAAACATTCATTTGTCTATGGGGTATGTTTCAGATTTAAAGTAATACATTTAAAACCCACAGATCAGATTCCTCAATAATAAGTTCATGTAACTATGGATTTTAAAATAATATATTTTTGAGAATGAAATGAATGATATTTGAGAAGTTACTGATTATTTATACAAGGCATTGTATATAGTAAACATTTTATGCTATAGTAAGCAAAATAAGTCAAAGATAAATATTATATGATAGAGCTTCCTTGGTGGCTCAAATGATAAAGAAATCTGCCTGCAATGCAGGAGACCTGGATTCAGTCCCTGGGTCAGGAAGATCCCCTGGAGAAGGAATTCACAACCCACTCCAGTACTCTTGCCTGGAAAATTCCATGGACAGAGGAAGCCTGGCAGGGCTCAAAAAGATCCCTGGCATGGGATCAAAAAGAGTCGGATATGACTGAGTGACTTTCACTTTTCACTGTCTGATGTTACTTATATGTGGACTCCCCAGAATACAAAAAAAAAACTAGTGAATATAACAGAATTGCAGCAGACTAACAGATACAGAAACAGGCCAGTGGTTACCAGGGGGTGAGGAAGGTGCAATATAGGAGTGAGGAAGTGGGAGGTCCAAACTGTTGGATGTAAGGTAAGCTACAAGGATGTATTGTGTAACACAGGGAATACAACTGATATTTGTAATAACTGTAAATGGAAATTAACCTCTAAAAATTACATTAGGGACTTCCTTGGTGGTCCAGTGGTTAAGAATCTGCCTTCCAATGTAGGGGATGTGGGTTCGATCCCTGGTCAGGGAACTCAGATAGCACATGCCACCGGGAAGTTAAGCCGATGTGCCGCAACTACTGAAGCCCGCGTGTCATAACTAGACATTCTGTGCAGTGTAATGAAAGATCCTGCATGGCAAAATGAAATCCCAAGTGCTGCAACCAACACCCAAAGCAGCCAAATAAATAAATACTAAGAAAATAAAAATTATATTAAAATGCAGTTGGTAGCTCTGCTGGTAAAGACTCCACCTGTAATGCAGAAGACCCCGGTTTGGTTCCTGGGTCAGGAAGATCCCCTGGAGAAGGGGTAGGCTACCGACTCCAGTATTCCTGTGCTTCCCTTGTGGCTCAGAGGGTAAAGAATCTGCCTATAATGCGGGAGACCTGGGTTTGATCCCTGGGTTGGGAGGATCCTCTAGAGGAGGGCATGGCAACCCACTCCAGTATTATTGCCTGCAGAATCCCTATGGACAGAGAAGCCTGGCAGGCTGCAGTCCCTGGAGTCACAAAGAGTTGGACAAGCCTGGCTGACTAAGCACAGGATCTCTCACCCTATTCACCATTCCTGGATTGTCTACTATATTTAACCCACCCCAAGTGACGAATGGTCCTGCAAGCAGTTGGCTGAATTTACAGAGCAGGCATTTAACACACACAAAAATGTTATTTTCCTTCTCTCAGATTTGAGAAACATTATATCATGATAAAAACTGGAACAATTCCAGCCTCAGAAGTGTCGTCTAGAATTCCCACATGTCACAAATTTCCACTTCAGAGTGGAGATATCATAATTTATAAACTTTTAGGGAATAAAAAAGGACTAACCACTAGGTTGGATGTTAATAAGATGATGTATATTATTTGTGTTCTTCCTTATTATGTAAAAGCAAAGTTTTTTCACTACATTAGCACAGTTAATTTATTATTTTCAAACTAGTGCTTAAACTTCTGGAACACATAATTAATGGGTTCTTGGAAACCTCTGAATTGCCCAAAGTCAATGGTGGTTCTTCCCATCTGTCATCTTAATGTGTAGTATGTCTCCCAGATGCATTAAAACACAAAGATACATACTAAACTTCTTTGCATCCCCACTGGCACTAAGCCAATGGGAAGAGTAGTCAGAAATGAATTCTTTACAAGAAAACTCCAAAACTGGAAGCCCTGATTTAAAATAAACTTGGATGTCACTCAGCTTTGCCAACCAACTCTTTCAGACTGCAAATGACACGTTTTTTTACAGAGCTATTTGGATAATATTGGAAGAAGGTTTAATCACTTGTTTTCTAAAGTGGCACCCAATATCAGCTCCATGAGTTTGATGACTGCTTATAAAATGATCTGTGTGCATCTGTTTTCAGTTGAGATTATTAAATTGGAAATGATAAAAAAAATATGTTAATATTCAGCATACACTTGGCTTTGGTCATATTCTGAGAGATTATATTTTGATCCAGAATTATGGCACTCAAAGTTATTGAGAATGAATTAATTTCTGGCTCCCATATCTCTTTCCATGATAAAAGAGTGATGGAAAAATTGGGTAAGTAAATTTAGTGTTTTATGTTGTCTCATGTTGGAATTGAACCTAGTTTAGCGTGGGGAGAATCCAAATCACAGCTGAAAGGAGACCAAGTTTGTAGTGGAAAAACAGTACTACAAACAGCAAGTCCAAAGAATGAGGCAAGCTCAAGAATAGAGGGTCGGGGTGGTGAGAAATGAAGTCAGAAAGCTGGAGAAAAAGAAAGTTAGAATGTAGCTTAAGGAATTAGTCCAGTACAGAGGTTTATGACTCCCTGGTGGCTCAGACAGTAAAGCATCTGCCTACAATGCGGGAGACCCAGGTTCAATCCCTGGGTTGGGAAGATCCCCTGGAGAAGGAAATGGCAACCCACTCTAGTACTCTTGCCTGGAAAATCCCATGGATGGAGGAGCCTGGTAGGCTACCATCCATGGGGCCGCACAGAGTTGGACATGACTGAGTGACTTCACACTAAGGCATTAGTCCCCTACAGAGGTTTATGACTAAGGTCAACCATTTTCAGACAGTGCCAGCATTATTCTGCAGCAATGGTGCACATCAAAGTAAGAATGGGGATTTACGGGAACTGTAAAAGCAAAACACAAACCTCCACTGTCTCCACTCCTTACCCATAATTGTTGTAGCTCCTTCACTATTTATTTTATTTTTGTACAGTATAGCTAAAAATTTGAGTGTCAGGCTAGCTAAAACACCAGGTTTCCCTGACTCTGTCCTAGTCAATGGCTACCTTTGTGTATAGTTAGAATAACATCCCTTTTTACTCTCTGGAGTTTCCCAGTTTGGATGACAAAGTTTATGGTCATTCTAGTGAAGGACAAACATGAATGCTTTAATGCTTTTGGATTACATGATTATTATTTTACTTACAAAGTCTGTTGAAATCCATGTAGGAAAAGATTTGTTTGTTTGATCATTCTAGAAAGGGATGAGATATATTCCTGGAGAATATTTTTAAAAATAGATAAATCTGGTTCTTAAGAGTTCAGGACATCAGAGATCCACAGACTATGAGGGTAAGTTTAAGAAAATTGATATGAAGTTAAATTACTTAGTTCCATTTCATTGGACTTTTCCCCCTTAAGTTCAAATATTTTCTTTTGTTTGGAACGTGGTCTTCTATTTCTCTGTTTGGCTTGACTCCGTGTTGGTGTCCATGCATTAGATAGATAGCCCCTCTCCCCATCTTGAAGAAGGGGCCCCATGTAGGAGATGAGCCTCATCCTTCAACCCTGTCCTGGCTCTCTCAAACTTTTGCAATTGTTCAAGCAGCCAGTTTTTAGTAGCTCCCTGTAGTTGAGGGTTTTCCTATCCTGTGTCCCAAAGGGAAGGATCTCTGGCAGGAGGGAGATTCAGGCAGATTGGCAGCCTGACCCTCAGGTAGCAGTTTTGAAAATATGCAAATGTATACAGTCCTGTGGTACCCCAAGCTTAAGCTCCACAGGCCACCAGAGTCAGATCTAGAGGTGTCTTCTGGGTGTCAGCTGCAAAAACCAGGGCAGAAGATGTACTTAAAACCTCCCCTCTAGGAGATACTGGTGATCAGGAACACGCAGAGGGAGATTAGGAAGATGGGACGCATCAGCTAGGTTGACGCCAGGTGGAGGCTACAGACCTGAGCTGCCAGGAAGGAGAGAGAAAACAATGGCGCCCGAGGAAAACTCGGCAAGACGCCGCCTGCCAGCAGGAGCTGTGGAGAGGGAGAGTGTATAGATGACACGTGCAAGGAAAAGGGCGGGAAGAGGCGGGGGGGACAAAAGAAAAAAGAAAAGAGTTTAGTTATTTTTTTCTTTTAAAGATGGTGCCTGGGGCTAGAAAGAGGCTCAGGGGACGGTGCCACCAGCCATCAGGTCCCAGATATGAGCTGAATTAGATACCTACCCCTCCTGTCAACAGCTTCAAGGTAAGCAAATGAGTTTCATTCACAAAAATTTGGGACTTCATCCACTGCCTTTGAGTTGAGCCCTGCAGCAGCTGAGTCAGAGAGCTGGAGCCCTTTAGACTGGTTAAAACGGCCTAAAACTTGTGGGTCTTGTGGACTGAATCCAGGGGATTTTCAAAGATAGATGCTTCGACGGCTTGTCTGTCAGGGGCAGGCCTAAAAACTTGGGGTTCCCCATGCAGGCCGGGGGGGCATCAAACCCTGTACTCCTCAGGGAGAAGCTCTGGGGGTTGAGTTTCCTTCTTGCTGGGCATCGCTCTGCCCTTGGTGGGGTTTACGGGGTGACGTGTCCTAAGTCTCCTCAACCTACTTCCGCATGGGACTTATTTCTCTCATTCAGCTGATGCAAAGCAGCCCCTTAGTTATTAGGTTTATTTCAGAGGAAGTTGTTTCATATTTAGTTGCAGATTCAGTGTGCTGTGGAAGGAGGTGAGCCCAGAACCCACCTATGTCTTGTCTTGACCTAGATCTCTTTGATATAAAGAGATACTGTCAAGCTTGGTAATTTTAAAAGATTTAATGGAATCTTAGGATCACATAAAATGTAGTGCAAGTGATAAATGAATCCTTAATTGAGATGAATAAGGAATGGTAAAGTTAATATTAGAATGGGGTCCTTTATTTTATGTAAGATATTTTTTATTCAAGGGCTATTAATGCCAAAAATGGTTAGAATTAGATGTTGAAAAAGGAGAATTCTTTAGGCTTAAAGGTAAATAGGAAAATAAAATATTCATGGGGATTTGCATTTGAAAATTGAAATAAATTTATCACTTCTCATTCTATTATTCAGTGTGGTGTTGTGTTCTAGGGGATGTTAAGACCTTTCTCATGAGCATCTGTAAACTTATTCAACTGAATGGGGCCTTCGTGTGGGGACCCTGACAACAGAGACATAGGGGAGTGACTTGATTACTTGGGTGTTTAGTAATTCTGTTAACATGGTTTGTTGTGATCATGTCTGTAATTAGAAGTTGAAAGCTGATTAAGTGAAAGTAAGTGAAAGTGAAGTTACTCAGTCTTGTCCAACTCTTTGTGAACCCATGGACTGTAGCCTACTACACTCCTCCGTCCATGGGGTTTTCCAGGCAAGAGTACTGGAGTGGGTTGCCATTTCCTTCTCCAGGGGATCTTCCTGACCCAAGGATTGAACCTGGGTCTCCCTGTATTGTAGGCAGACACTTTACCGTCTGAGCCACCAGGGAAGTCCTAAGTGGAACTAATTTGGAAGGAATTTATTAAAAGTTTGCACATGAGTAAGTGTTAAACATGTAAGTTGATGTTTTCATGAAAAATATGTGTGATGATTTTTTTCCACAAAAAACTTAAGACTCTTATCCTTAGTTCTCTTGTTTCTCCTCAATATCAAGATATAGTGGTTCAGACACCCTCTTCCACTTTCTCACTTCCCATTTCCTATTCAACCCACTACAGTCTGGCTTTGTGCCTGTTACTTTACAGATACTTAGAAACGGCTCTCACAGTCATTATGACTTGCAGTCATATGTTGGACTTCTCAATTATATTTGACCTAGGATCATTTTCTCCTTGAAATTCTATACTTCCTGTGTGTCCTAACACCACCTTCTCCTAGTTCTCTATGACCAGTTCTAGTATAAATATGTGCTGCATTTTACAGTGGAAGTAGGAGCAAGCAACAGATAATTCTGGCTTGTTCTTCCCCCCCCTCTTATTTGTTAATTTTAGTAGTTGGGTCAAGAAACCTCAGGATCACAAACAAGAAAGCACTTCCTAACCAAAGTGAATATCTAAGTGTTTTGAGGACCTTATTTGTTATTTTCATTCACTTTATGTAGTAATCATACATAATATTTCTAATATAATATTTCATTTGATAAAAGATTGCTACCAACCTTGAAAGAGTTGCTGTCAACTCCCTGTCTTTACTTTAGTTCCAGCTCCTGTCTTATCTTGGACACTGTATTTTGACTTTCCTTCTATGGGGGTGTTGATACAAGAAAAATGAAAAAGTCAGGCATATTCTTTTGTGTGGATGCCATACCCAATCCACCACTGTCTCCTGTGAGTGGTTGCGGTATTGGTTTTATCCTGTTGCCTTTTGTACCGATGTTCTGCTTAAAGAGTAGTTTTTTCACTCAAAGGGGAATATTCCTCTTGAAAATGTGACACCCCGATTCAGTCGACACTAGTGAATTGGTTCTGTGTGAGGATAGCTCTTTTATGCCCCAAATGGTAACCTTCTCTTGGATGGTTACAGTGTCTTAGATGATACCTGCACCTTGGGGGTGTTTAGTGAACTCCTATTCTCTTTTCAAGAACTCTAGGGATTATTTATCCAGTGGGGGATAAATATGAGGGAGATGACTCTGTATCCCTCTTTAAGAGTCATCTTGAGTGAGATGTTTGTCCACTATCTATCACTGGCTTTAAGAAAACATCCAGAAGTTAGAACAGTCTTTGCAAATGAAAATCTTCAGGACAGAGACTGGATATAATCAGATGCTCCTTCCATGATGGCTCCTGAACAAAAATTTATGTATGAAATTTTTATTGTCTTTATTTATAGACAAGGAACTTCACTGAAAGATTATGATCTTCCCAAGGTTATTTACCTGATACTTGCATACCTGAGACCCAGCTCAGGAGATGTGAATTCAACTTCTGCCTACATTTCCTCCAAATTGTATAATTTTATTGCAGTAATAAATTTTTGAAGTTATGTATAAATCTTAAAAGAATTACCTCCAATTTTAAACATTTTCTGACATTTTAATATTCTGTAATTGGACTTAGTTCAATATAAGCAAATCTATAAACTAGAAACTCTGTATTTCAAATCTGTTAAAATGAAAAATGAAGTAAAATCAGCTCAATTACTTTAACTGGTGATCTCTAGCTAAGGAAGCATAAGCCCATATAATAAATCCCTCCAGGAGTTTGGGAATTTAGTTCAACATGCATGGTTAATTATTATATTATTTCCTGAATGTGTCTTTGATTTTTTGAGTATTAAATTAAACCACTAATAACATATTAAATCTGGGGAGGCAATTAGAAGAAAATAAATATAGATTAATAGAAGTTTTATGATGAATAAATGAGGAAAAGGAGTTAGACTTGAAGACAACAGAAAGGAGTAATACCAAGTATCTATGAATAAATAAAGGTAGATCCTAGGAAGAACATGGTGTCAATTTTATGAGTACTCATCTTAAAATAAGGTATTAACTTAAAATTCTCGACAGAAAAATAATTTAATCAAGTTTTGATATGAAAGCCTCATCATTTTAAGAATGGTTGAGTGACAGAATAAGCTTTTAGAGAAGAGGAGGGAATCTTATAATGTAAAATCCTTGAACTCAGGCTAATGGATAGGTTAATACTGATGATATCAATCCTATAATGCAGGAGAGTGGCTTAACTGACTTGCTGGGGAACATTACTGATTCAAATTATGTTCATCTGCTTGGAAATAATACTTTGGGAGAGTCTGGGCATCTGGAAATATAGTTTTGCTTTTTCAAATTATTCAAAATAAAAGATATTGCCAGAAACTCAAGTCACGCAATCAATGGATGGAAAAATCTTCATTTTGCTTTTAAAAAATGTTCTCATACTATATGTACTTCAATTTAATTTTCAGTAAGTTGTAGAGACTTCTGCAATATCATTTAAATTTTTGTGTCTTATGCCTAACAGCGTGGTTTTCCTATTTGCTAATTTTGTGTGTGTGTGTGTGTGTTTTTTTTTTTTTTTTGGGCCACAGTTCCCTATTTCTTAAATGAGGTATCTATTTTAAAGAAACACCAGAAACATGTTTGCAAAATAGAGATATACCTTTCCTGATGCAAAAGACAAATTCTTGAAAGAATGCATGTAAACTCAGTTCTGGCTTAAAATTGTTTTTTGGCTAGCATTTTCTCACATTTCCACCAAAATATGAAATCAAAGAAGTTGAAAGAAAGTTTTATAGATTCGACTTTGGTCATGTAGTTAAAGAATACACAAACAAACCAATTGTTTAAAACTTATAAGAGTGCTATAAACGCATTAAAAAGAACACTCATATCGTTTTTCAAAAAATTAGTTGTGTGTTTCACTTTATTAGATACTGTCAGTTTTACAAATGGTTGTACCATTCTATATCCACACTAGTAATATAAGTGTGTTTTATTTGTGCCACATTTTTGCTGGCATTAGGTATTGTCAGTCTTTTAAATTTTAGCTTATTGTGGTTTTAATTTGCATTTTGCTAATAAGTAAGCTTTAGGCAACTTTCCATTGCTTATTGTCCATTTGAATATCTTCTAAAGTCACTGTTTAAATCTTTGTTCCATTAAAAATATTTTAGTCTTTATTAATATATTTGTAGGAGTTCTTCATATAATGTAAATGAGTTCTTTGACAGATACCTATATTGTTAATATTTTCTCCTTGTCTTTGGTTTGCCTTTACACTTTCTCTTTTTTTAGTTTTTATTTTATACTGTAGTATAGTTGATTACGGAGAAGGCAATGGCACCCCACTCCAGTACTCTTGCCTCGAAAATCCCATGGACGGAGGAGCCTGGTAGGCTGCATTCCATGGGGTCGCTGAGGGTCGGACACGACTGAGCGACTTCACTTTCACTTTTCACTTTCACGCATTGGAGAAGGAAATGGCAACCCACTCCAGCGTCCTTGCCTGGAGAATCCCAGGGATGGGGGAGCCTGGTGGGCTGCCATCTATGGGGTCCCAAAGAGTCGGACACGTCTGAAGTGACTTAGCAGATAGTTGATTAACAATTTTGTGTTAGTTTCAAGTGTACAGCAAAGTGCTTCAGTTATATTTCTACGTGTATCTATTCTTTTTCAAATTCTTTTCCCATTTATTATAGAATATTGAGCAAAGTTCCTTAATAGGTCCTTGTTGGTTATCTGTTTTAAATATAGCAGTGTGTACATGTCAGTCCCCAACTCCCTTTGTCCAGAGACCCAATTCAGCTTTCTTCAACTGTTTCAGTTATATTCTTTTTAGCCGAAGAATCCAGTCTAGGATTATGTGTTCCACCTGGTTATGCCTTTTTATTCTCTTTTCTTGAAAAACGACTGTTCCCCTTGTTTCCATGATCTTGACATAAATTTTAAGATTATAGATCAGTGTTCTCTTTATTATCCTTCACTTTGGGCTTGTCTAATGTTTCCTCATGATTAGACACAGATTACATATTTTTGTTGGTGTGTCACAAAAGCGATGCTGCTTCCTTTCCATTGCATCTTTACAGGTAGCATACAATGTTGGTTGTCATTCCTGGTGATTATATTTTTATCACTTGGTTACAGTGGTTTATCTTACAGGTTTTTCTGCTGTGGAGATGCTTCTTTTCCACCATGTATTTATGAAGATTTTGCATGGAGAAGATATTTTGAAATACATGAAAGTCCTATTTCTCATCCTCTTTTCACCCGCTAGTTTTAACATCCATAGATATTTTATGCATGAGTTAATTATTGCTGTGATAGTGATTACAAGGAGAAGGCAATGGTACCCCACTCCAGTACTCTTGCCTGGAAAAATCCCATGGATGGAGGAGCCTGGTGGGCTGCAGTCCATGGGGTCGCTAGGAGTCGGACACAACTGAGCGACTTCACTTTCACTTTTCACTTTCATGCATTGGAGAAGGAAATGGCAACCCACTCCAGTGTTCTTGCCTGGAGAATCCCAAGGACGGGGGAGCCTGGTGGGCTGCCGTCCCTGGGGTCGCACAGAGTCGGACATGACTGAAACAACTTAGCAGCAGCAGCAGTGATTACAAATGGCAATTTTCTGGTTTCATAATTATTTCTATAGTATTAGTTGGCATTCTACTGTAAGGTAGGGATTTTTCTTCTTTTTTATTTCTTCATGTATTGATTGATCTTTATGTAGACATACAGATTTCTGTTTTTCTTTATGTGTTATGTTTTACATAATTCTAAAATAAAATCAAAATTTTAAATAACTAAAAATAGAAAACAAAATGAAGCACATTGATCTAGATTTGTACCCTGTGGTAGATAACACAAACATAGGGGCTGTTTCAAGTGACTTTAAAATGGAGTAATGTGACCATTCAGTCTTTGTATGATATCTTAAGGTTTAAAAGAACATCTCTCCCCAGTACTTTAATAGTTGTGTTGTGGATGGCAGTATTGGTGGTTATGATGGCTATTGTGTATGTAATATGGAATAAAGCCAACAAGTCATTGTTTCCAGCTCTGTCCTCTGAACGGTTTGAGGGCAACAGCAATGAGCATTCCAAATATCATTTCCCATTAAAATAAATCAGGGCTCCTTGGAGAATTAGTAATTCTAAGACTGAGGCAAGACATATCCATTATGAATTTTGAACAACTTGTCACATCAGAAGGCAAGAATAACTGCTAGGGTCATACTCAAAGGACTCAGAAGCCATTAGGACACCAGCTCTTGGAAAATAGCAAAGCAGGCAATAGAAATATAGGGATGGGGAGGTGAATCGAAAGGACACATGATACTCTGGGAAGTTTAGTTCCAATATGTTAATTATTCTCCAGAGGAGTAGAACCTGAAGAATCTCCATATGTGAGAAATTGTGTACTTCATTGAGTTTGAACACTGGTGATTAGGTAGTGAAATTATAAATATACACTAACAAATTTCATTCATTTCAGTTCAGTTGCTCAGTCATGTCCGACTATTTGCGACCCCATGAATCAAAAGAATGAAGGGATGGAGCCAAAGCAAAAACAATACCCAGTTTTGGATGTGACTGGTGATAGAAACAAGGTCTGATGCTGTAAAGAGCAATACTGCATAGGAATCTGGAATGTCAGGTCCATGAATCAAGGCAAATTGGAAGTGGTCAAACAGGAGATGGCAGGAGTGAACGTCGACATTCTAGGAATCAGCAAACTAAAATGGACTGGAATGGGTGAATTTAATTCAGATGACCATTATATCTACTACTGTGGGCAGGAATCCCTTAGAAGAAATGGAGTAGCCATCATGGTCAACAAAAGAGTCTGAAATGCAGTACTTGGATGCAATCTCAAAAATGACAGAATGATCTCTGTTCGTTTCCAAGGCAAACCATTCAATATCACAGTAATCCAAGCCTATGCCCCAACCAATAACTCTGAAGAAGCTGAAGTCGAACCTTTCTATGAAGACCTCCAAGACCTTTCAGAACTAACACCCAAAAAAGATGTCCTTTTCATTATAGGGGACTGGAATGCAGAAGTAGGAAGTCAAAAAACACCTGGGGTAACAGGCAAACAAATTTCACTAGAGCATACCAAATGAATTGCATGTTTTACACACTGGAAACTGGGTTAGGTACTGTCCTAATAATGATAGGGCTTCCCAGGTGGCTCAGTGGTAAAGAATCTGCCTTCCAATGTAGGAGACACAGAAGACACGGGTTGGATCCCTGGGTTGAGAAGATCCCCTGGAGGAGGAAATGGCTACCCACTCCAGTATTCTTGCCTGGAGAATTCCATGGACCAAGGAACCTGTGGGCTGCAGGCTGTGGGTTTGCAAAAGACTCAGATACAGCTGAGCAACTAAACAACAGCTGTCCTATTATATCCTATTTTCCATATCATTGTAAGTCTGAGAGGATTCCACACTTTTAGAAGAATAAACAAGCAAACAAAAGAAAAAAAAAGAGAAGAAACTCATGCTTGTCTCTTAACAAATATCAGATCTAGAAACCTTATCCTCATCCCAAGATGATTAAATAGAAATATCCAATGTTCTTTATCAGCCATATTATAAAAGAAAAAAGTGACATTAATTTTAATAATATATCATGTTTAATATTTTTAAAATACCATTTCAACATGTAATCAATGGAATAATTATTAATGAGATATTTATATGTATATTTTCTAGTATTAGGTCATCCATATCTGGTATATATTTCACATTTATAACACATCTCAGTTCAAGTTAGCCACATTTCAGATGTTGAGTAGTTCTTTGTGGCTTGTGGCTTCTGTATTACACAGCACAGATCTAGATGAAACTTCAGTCAACATGGGTTCTTAATAATGGTAATGAATGGAGACCACAGTTGGCCTGAATTGAACATGAAATGTGAAAAATAAGCTGTGATTGGTTGAAATCATTGAGATTCTGGGGTTCTTTGTAGCATAGCATAGTCTTGTTGGTCTTAATTGCTACACTGTGCTTAGTAGCTCAGTCATGTCTGACTCTTTGCGACCCTATGGACTATAGCGCACCAGGCTCCTCTATCCATGGGGATTCTACAGGCAAGAATGCTGGAGTGGGTTGCTATGCCCTCCTCCAGGGGATCTTCCCAACCCAGGGATTGAACCCAGGTCTTCCACATTGCAGGTGGATTCTTTACTGTCTGAACCACCAGGGAAGCCAGTTTATCCTAATTAATACGACATACATGTATAAAAAGTATTTTAATAACAGTGAAATATGTATTTCTATATATTTCAAATTTTATATCATAAGCATTGAATAGGTGAAGAAACAGTCAACAAAGACTTTAAATGCAAAATCTTGTTTTCCAGAGGGATTGTGTTCATTATGTGAGGAATTATCTTCAGATTAGGGTAAGGGGGATAAAATTTATAATCAATTAAAAAAAAAAAAACTTTTGTGTTTGGAAATTTACTTCCTTAAAATGAATCTTGCTATATGATGGCAGTTACTATTACAGTCTATGAAACATTAACACATGCGAAATGTGCTAAGGAAATTAAGTAAAATCAGGGTGGAAAAAGTACTTTTTTCTTTCATAAGAAATGATGACAACAAAACCCAACCTTACCCTCCAACGTGAAAGGGAAAGCTCCTTTAGCATTCTTGTTTGCCACATGTACAACTTGCTTAACAAAAATTCATAGGACAAAATTAATGAGAAGCACTTTTATATTCCAGTATTTTACCTAGCAATCATATGATTTTGACTCTGTTATTGTGAAGAAATGTAAAAGGAGATTAAGAACTACTTGTCTTGCTCTCAAAAAGATAAGAGGTAATACATATCCTATCTATCATGTGTATATGTGTATAATATATATGTATCTATCATGTTTATAATATATAGGTATACATAGGTACACTTTAGCTTTAGTTACTCAAAAGCTAAACTGATTGTTATTAGCAAATTTATAAATCATTGATCATAAATGTGAATCTTAGTATTTATATTTTTCTTTTGTTAATGTCAACAGTTATGTACATAATGTGTACATCATATGCATATGTTTTTTATGTGAAATAGATATATCAGGAAAAAATTAAAAAGAGAACAATTGTGATATAAAGAAAAAAACAGGATAAGAGACAAAGTTATGGACAAGATGAATGGACAAAAATGTATGTCATATAGTCCTGTACAACAACAAGTAGGAAGAAAATTTGTTTCTGAATTACCTCTTAATGATGAGAGCAAAGAAAGGAACAAAATTGATAACATGTTTCAGAATGTTAATAAAATAGGAGCAGTACTTTATTCTGGATAATACTGAAAAACACTTCTCATATGAATTCTCATAAATGTGCTATAGTGTAGAACATTAAGAGCTCTAAAAAATAAATATGTTAGCAAATATCAAGTATTAGTTTCTTGTTTGCATTGTAAAAACTGATTGCAAAATATAAAATTGCATTTTGCTAAAAAAAAAAGCTCTACAAAATACATTTTTGACATTAATGTAAGACAGTGCTGATGTTAAAATTCATGTTCAAGTTTTGTGACTCATGGATTTGTCAGTACTTTTTGTTTAAATTTTGAGTGACTAAGCAGTGCATTTTCAAAACACTGAGCATCTTGCTAACAAATGAGAAACTATGATTCAACAAGGACAAATCTTCCTTGGATTTCATTAAAATGATTTTATTATACAGTGTATCACTAGAAACTCATTACAACCTTGTCTCATCTGTATGTCACTAGCCTAAGGCTATATCATAAACCCAACTCTGTGGATATAGACTCATATTTGTTCAAATTTTATAGATATCCAAGACCCAGTGTGCTATATTGATAGACCCTTAATAAATATTTCATTGACTGATTGAATTGCTGATTGCCGTTCACCCCCTTTACCTTCACCCCTGCCTCTGCTCTTTTTTCTCTTCATGTTCCAGAGTCAATTATTGACTTATATTCTGAGCTCTTAGCTTTCCAGTCTGTGCTGTTAAATATAGGTTTGCCTTTATTTTTCTGTCCCTCCTTCTCCATGCCTCTGGTTCTGTTTTCCTCTAGATGGTAAGTTTCTCCTAAACATGGTCTGCCTTAACACATGCCTTTAAAATTATATTTGATAAACCATAATTTGATGACGGATTTGGTGTTAATTGTGACGTAGTTTCTCACTGAAGTAATATAGTACTTGTGTTTTTAAAGGTATTTTATGGGGAAATTCCATTATATTGAAATAAATAATGGGAATAACCATTTATCAGTAGAGCTAACCTCTGGAGTGGAGAAGCTACAAAAGCATTACAATTTACCTGGTGTCTGGAGGCCTGGCCATTTTACCTAAAACTTTGTTCATGTGTGGTTTTTTGAAAACTGCTTTAGAACAAGTTTCTGGTATTATTTTACTTGCGAATTCACTTGGATATTTGGGAGGGAGGTGGAAATTGACTCAGAATGTTGGAACTTATTTTTGTTGGTGATTAAATGATTATATATTTATTTTATCTTAATTGTTTCTCCTAAAAGACAAAAACTATTGCTCAAGGAAATAAGCATATTTTCAGAACATATTAAAGCCACTTGTGGAATAAGTTAAGCATCCCTATTTGAACTACTTAAAAGGCAGATTGTCTTTAACATGAGTGGGTTTTGTCAGAACCCTATGATACAGGGTTTATGCAGAACTGAGAATAACTACTAAATGTTTGAAAGAATAAATAATTAAAATTTTTTATAAAAACAACAGAAAGTTGCAAAAGTATATCATTTTTCTTAGGCATTGCAAGTTTGCTGTTAGATTAGATTTGATTATAAGAAATGCCAATTTATTAAATATTTATCACTTTTATTTAATTTTAAATCCATCTACATCTGCAATTGTGGAAATCTAGTGTTTCAAGATACCAAAACCTTGGGGGGAAATCAGAATGGAAAATTGTAATGAGATAAAATTATTTTTAATATGTTACCTATGATGTTTTAAATGCTAGTCTCAAGTACCACACGAGTTCTAAATTTTTTCCAAGAATGTCTAATGCTGTACAGCCTAAATGATAACTGTGGATTATAATAAAAGGATGGAAAGCAATACTAATACTAATTAATATAGAAGTGAATGTTGAATACAATAATAATGTGAGCTAATTTTCCTAAGTTTCAAAATATTTTTGTATAGATGTAGTTGTTGAACATGTCTAGGGTGGATGGATTTTTCCATGAAATTAACTAAACCTGGGTTTCTAGTGGACTTTTCATCTTGTCTTGCTGGGAGAAGAGCTCTGGGAGATGCTTATTCTTTTACAGGGATGACACAGTCACCTGAAGTCATGCTTTGGTGGACATACGAGTTTCACCATGATTATCATTAACTATGTCAGAATAATCTCTCTTCCTCTTTCTGCAAGTATCTATAGCCCCTTAGCACTAGTTTCTCTTAAATTCACTAGACATTGTGGATATTTTCTGAGTTGCAAAGGCATGGAAGACTTTAAGTTTTATTTTTTAATTGAAGTATAGTTGATTTACAATGTTATGTTAGTGTAGAGAAAAGTGATTTGAAGATACATATATATATATATATATATATAGTTCTCTATTATGGCTTATTACAGGAGATTGAATATAGTTCCCTGTACTATACAACAGTACCTTATTGTCTGTCTACTCTAAACCTTGTAGTTTGTATCTGCTAGTCCCAAATCCCTAATTTATCCCCCTGACTCCCTTCCCACTTTGGTAGCTGCAAATTTGTTTTCTATGTCTGTGAGTCTGTTTCTTTTCTGTAAATAAGTTCATTTGTGTCATCTTTTTTAAAAGATTTGATTCACATATAAATGATAATGTATGATATTTGCCTTTGTCTGATAATCTAGCACGATAATCTCTTGGTCCATCCAGTGTTGCTGCAAATGGCATTGTTTTCTTATGTTTTATGGTTGAGTAGTATTCCATGTTGTATGTATACCACATCTTCTTTATCCATTCATCTCTGGATGGACATTTAGGTTGCATCCATGGGAAGAGTGTTTTATATCACTTGTTAATTTCTCATGCCCCAGTCAGAAGAGACCAGCGTTCACTCTTCATCTCTCTCTGTTCTCTGGCACCCTGGCTCATTCTTCTCAGTCATCCTGCCTACTAGCGTTACTGCAGGAAAAGACTGCACAGAGTAAATGGATATATTGTCAAAGACTCGGGAAGCTTTCTAGTAAATTTAGCAAATCTATTCCTGAGTTTTGGCTGTCTTATTCTTGTGTGAAGAAGCCAAGGTTTTCCCACCGAAGAATTGAGTCACTTTCTTGAATTAACAGGAATGGTATCTCAGATGACAACCTTTAAAAAAATTTCTTCCACATAAAACCTTTTCCTAACTTGTGGCCTCCTGAAAGGGAAATACATTTTTGGTTTGTGTGGACCTTGAAGTACATATATAGTCACACAAACACATATACACGTGCATACATAATATATATGTGTGTGTGTGTACCTTCATATATATTTTATATTGCCTTAGAAAATCCTGATTTGATACTATTTTATTGTTTGACCTTGAATATGTTGCTTAGCTTCTATGTCTTCAACTATAAAACATGTGTTTATGAGACTAAGAAAGATGGAAAGTACTTATTAAACTGTCTGATATCAGGAAATTTTTCAAAAAATGAATGGTACTTACTATGATACATTTTGTGGTTTATTAAATTTATACAATAATTCTAGCTCTGCTTACCACCCAGGATTTTCATGTGACTCACTTAAGATAATTGTGTGAAAGTATTTTATACACAGGGAAGTGTCAAACAAATGAAAGAAAACATTGTGATGGGTGCAATACATCAGAGGGGGGAGCTAAAAAAAATAAAATACAGCAAGCATAACACGGATGATACCATCATTTAGTCAGAATGGAGAAGAAAATTCTGACATCTGCTTCTTTGATAATAGTTTGCAAAATCTGCACAGTTTAACAATCTTAACACACCTTATAGCCCCAGTAATGTCCAAAGTAGCAAGAGTGGTGGTTCAAAGTATTATGACACCAATACAAAGGCAGCGCATGCCATGCTATCAGCAGATGACCCTTCCTTGTACTCTCATTTTTCTCTTTCATGATTAATCTAATGTCTATCACAGTGAAAAGAGAAGCACCATGGCAAGAGGATCTGGATGTCTTTATAATGGTTGAAGTCAGGCAAGTCCTTCTTTGCTAAGAAGAATTGTAAAACTGGCTGGTAACCTCTCACTGGGGGCTGGTGTTTTTTTCATTTGATTTTTATTGTATGTACTATAGAGATTTAAAATTGTACTAAAGAAAAGCGAAGTTGAAAATTGTGTAGCAATTTGGTGAGCACAAACTCTTGAAAAAAAGAGAGCAAGGAGAGTTGTATAGCCTCCCTATTTTATTTGGGCATTTTAGCTCTTTAATTTCTTAATGGACTACTTTTATAAATATCAGAATAATTCAGTTTCAGTTTATAAATACATTGTCTTGTGGTTCTTCTGAATTAAAATCAATGTAAAACAAAATATAAATTGCTCTCTTACCCTTTATTTTATACAGACTACATTTTTTATTTGAATTTTATTAAATTGGATTAAATGGTTAAAAAATTAAATAGATAAATGATTAAATAGTTAAATGCTTAAAATTTCAAAGAATGCCACTCATTTTATATGTTATACTTTTGGTATTGGTTGATGAGTATTGTTCAGTGTTTTTGAAAAGTTTTCATGTGCCAGGCACTGTGCTAAATGCTAAGGACTTAAGGATAAATAAGATATGTCCCATCACCCCCAGTGAGCATCTGAATTGTTCAGAGAGAGAGAGACAGACGAATAGACTAACAATTTTAATACAACGTGAGAAGTGAACTCTATATGCAACATTCTACTGGAGCACACTCTAGAAGAAGGAAAGGAAGTTCTTTCAGCTTTAGAAATTTAAAGAGAACCCAAGAAAAATGGTTTTTCAGCAAAACAAGAGGCCTCCTGGGTGGGTAGTAAAGGGGTATTCTGGGTGGGAGTTATCTGAAGCTGAAAGAACAGCTTAATGGAGTTAAGAGTACACAATTTAATGAGGAGGAAAGAAGAAGTTCATGTTGGATGGAATAAGCACGGACTTATTAATGAAGAGAATTGACTGTTTTCCTCAGGGATCCAGGCTTATTCGGAAGATGAGGGAGGGGAGATGGTCCCTGCAGACGGTCCCAGAGCAGTGGAGTGACACCCACGAATTTTCATTCAGGGAGCTCACTCAAGTAGGTATGCAGAAACAAGGGAAGTGGTTGGGAGCTGGATTTCACAGTGTCCTTTCGGCCACTGTGAGTGCTTTAGATTTTATTCTGAAATGAAGATTCTGAGTAGAGGAGTGACATCAGCTATATTGGATTCAAAGGAGAGTTCTATCTGCTTGTAGAGAGTAAACCGTGGGTAAGGAAGTCAGGGCTACCAGGTAGGGGACTAAAGCTCCTGTCCAGCACAGAGGTGTTGGTGGCTTGAACAATTGTTGTAGTGTTGGTGAAGGTGTGAGCAGGGTTTGTTTTATAGGATATACTTAGAATGCAGAGCTGAGAGCATTTTCTACTGACTTTAACAGGAAAGTAAAAATTCAAGGTTTCTGGCCCAAGCAATTGGGAAGAATGAGCTGCTGGTCCTGGGGAGGCTGAAGAGACCCTTTCAGGAAAAAAAAAAGGGTGATGTCATATGTTCTGCTATAACTTTGCTAAACTGAGCTGCCTGTAAGCATCCAAGTGGAAATTATAAGTAGGGAATTATATTTATGAGACTGTATTTGGAGGAAGAATCTGGTTGGAAATATAGACTTGGGAATTGTCAGCATATAAATTTATTTTAAACCGTGGCAATGGATCATTTTCCTGGGGAGTGAGTGTATATTGAGCAGATGAGTCAGAGAACTGAGTGCTGTGGCACTCCACCATGCGGTGCTTGGAAATAAAAAGAGGATCTGGCAAAGGAGCTTGAGAAGTAGCTAGTGCTGCTGGCAAGAGGAGAACCACATGTTCCGCAAATCAAATGAAAAAAAGAATGTTTCAGAAAGGAAAGAATGAAACTATTGTATTAAATGTTATTGATCAAGAGAGGAAATGAAGAAATGAGAAGAAACCATTTGAGTTTAAACTTGCAGATTATTTGTGACCTTGACCAGTTCAATTACGTGGTGGGGACAAAAGCATGATTCAAATAGGTTCAAAAGAAAATTGGGAAAAGTGGAAGAAGAGAGAATGAGAAAAGAAAAAGTGGAGATTAAGAAATGTTTGTTCTAAAGATAAGAGTGAATAGGGACAGTGAATGGACGGTTATATGGGGGCAAAAGAAAGTTTTTAGTTTATAAGATGGAAGATAATAGAGCTTGTTTGTGTGTTAGTGAAAATTACCCTGACAAGAGTACAAAGTTGATAATGCAAGAGATAAAAATTTTTAATTTTTATTAAAAATTAATTTTTTTAAAAAGGTCTTTAATCAAAATACCTTGAGGATATGAAATCCATTATAAAATGGAATTTAGTGTTAGACAGGAGCTTGGACAAATTTATCATTGTGACAAAAGGGAAAATGTATATAGGTGCAGATGCAAGTGTATTGGTCTACTTGGTGGTGGTGGTGGTGGTTTAGTCGCTCAGTCGTGTCCAACTCTTGTGACCCCATGGACTGTAGCCCACCAGGCTCCTCTGTCCATGGGATTCTCCAGGCAAGAATACTGGAGTAGGTTGCCATCTCCTTCTCCAACTGGTGTAGTTGGATGGTTGCAAAACAAATGAGAAATAATGGTCCAGATCAAGTCACTGCTTGGAGACAGAAGTATACAGGTTCAGAGGATACTTGGAAAGCAGTATGGATGGGACTTCATGCTTATTTTAAAGTGGAAGATGAGAGAGAAATCTCTTAAAGCTATCTCATAAATTGATCATTAAATAAATTATAAATCAGTTAGTCTAATCTGAACAAAAGATAAAGATTCATGTGTCACCAATTATGGAAGATAAAAATGAGCTAATGGAGGATACATTACATATTTTGTATATTTTCAATGTGGGACTTTCTTATGCATATTGCATTCAGAAGCATGAGTGCAGGCATGAAGCATGAGAACTTTGACAGAACAAGGTTCAGGGTAGAAAGAGGAGATAACAGAGTAGAGAGAAGGACAGCTTTTTAAAGCCCAATTTGAGAGCCCAGATGGATGGATAATATTTCATTAGAGAAAAGGAATCCACTTCCTTCTGAGGTTGTAAAGAGTTTGAGAGGGGTAGATATACATGTATGTTTAGTAGGGAAAGAAGTAAGGGCCTTAAGGTAGTTCCTAACTTACAATTTCTACTTTCTGTTTGTCATGGATAAGAAATGATGGAACACAGACCTCCTGAGGCATGGGAGGTGGTTAGATGCTTGAATAGTGCTTTGGAAAGTGGTAGGAGGGGCAAACCAAGTAGAATTTAAAGACAACATATTTGCTGCTGCTGCTGCTGCTGCTGCTAAGTCACTTCAGTCGTGTCCGACTCTGTGTGACCCCATGGACGGCAGCCCACCAGGCTCCCCCGTCCCTGGGATTCTCCAGGTAAGAACACTGGTGTGGGTTGCCATTTCCTTCTCCAATGCATGAAAGTGAAAAGTGAAAGTGAAGTCTCTCAGTCGTGTCTGACTCTTAGCTACCCCATGGACTGCAGCCTACCAGGCTCCTCCGTCCATGGGATTTTCCAGGCAAGAGTACTGGAGTGGGGTGCCATCACCTTCTCTGACATATTTGCTAATGAGTGCCAAAGAACTGATGCTTTCTAATGTGATGCTGGAGAATACTCTTGAGAGTCCCTTGGACTGCAAGGAGATCAAACCAGTCATCTTAAAGGAAATCAACCCTGAATATTCACTGGAAGGACTGGTGCTGAAGCTGAAGCTCCAATACTTTGCCTGATGCTAAAAGCCAACTCACTGGAAAAGAGTCTGATGCTGGGAAAGATTGAAGGCAAAAGGAGAAGGGGGTGGCAGAGGATGAGATGGTTAGATAGCATCATTGACTCAATGGACATGAATTTTAACAAACTCTGGGAGACAGTGGAGGACAGAGGAGCCTGGTGTGCTATAGTCCACGGGATCGCAAAGAGTCAGACGTGACTTAGCAACTGAACAGCACCAGTCTATATGACTGTGTGGTCATTTTTAGCAGGATTCACGGCCTGGGAATAAGAATAGAAATGCTATTGGGGGTGGGGATTCCCGTGGATAAGGATTTTAAGAATAACAGAAATGCAAGCATATGAAGGAGGAAATGAGAGTTAATGTTACCGATTATTAAATTCTGTTATATAACAGACACAGTTCTCACTATCTGACCAGACCTTACCATACATTTCTGAGCCTATAGTAAATTTACCCCAGTAGCCATGCTTAGAAGATGTAATGTGACCTTTTCCTGGCCTCAGCTAATTGTTCGCAGAAAGGTACCTGGTTCAGAGGGAGCTTGTCCAGAGACTATGTAATACAGAGTAATCGCCATGTCTCCCAATCAACTGATAATCAAAGGGGATTACATCTTCAACCTTAATTTTCTTTTGCAGTGTAAGGTAACATGTTCACAGGTTCCAGTGATTAGGATGTGGACCTTTTTGGGGACCCATATTTTGCCTACCTCAGTGTCATAACACGACTTGGTTCAGTTCAATTGCTCAGTCTTGCCTGACTCTGCATGGGACCCCATGGACTGCAGCACGCCAGACTTCCCTGTCCATCTCCAACTCCCAGAGCTTGCTCAAACTCATGTCCATACAGTTGGTGATGCCATCCAACCATTTCATCCTCGGTTATCCCCTTTTCCTCCTGCCTTCAATCTTTCCCTCCTGCCTTCAATCTTTCCCAGCATCAGGGTCTTTTCCAATGAGTCAGTTCTTCACATCAGGTGGCCAAAGTATTGGAGTTTCAGCTTCAGTCCTTCCAATGAATATTCAGGACTGATTTCCTTTAGGATTGACTTTGCAGTCGAAGGGACTCTCAAGAGTCTTCTCCAACACCACAGTTCAAAAGCATCTATTCTTTGATGGTCAGCTTTCTTTATGGTCCAACTCTCACATCCATAACAAGACTACTAACTGAAATCACTCTATTCCTTGAGATCTTGTAAGATTGAGTAAAAATGATTCGACAGCATGTGAATACTTTAATGTATTCTCTTAAGATTCTCTGCAAATTTTTGTAGAACTTACATTTTTATTGTTATCTCTAGTGCTGAGCTATATTCCTTCTGAAATACTTCACAATCCCAGTCTTTCTGTTACTGTTTTGTACCATGCCAGACAAAATGGGAAATGTGATTTCTGGCATTGAGGGTGGAGTGCAGGGGAGGGGTGATAGATACAATTAAATAAAAATGTCAGTCTCAAGCTTTTGGGTACAGGAGCCTTTACCAAAGATCAGATAAAGTGGAGGATTATGCCACGGGCACAATAGTGGCGATTTATATAGCCAACACCAAATATTTTAAAATTGAAGATCCTTAGTCTTAAAAATTATTTCATTCACTCCATTGTAGGGGCTTTTTACAATTCTTTTCCATTGGCAGTGTCATCCTACAAAGGTTTCTTGACTTTGAAAATCTGCTAGTGCTTTTCCCTTCTCATTCCTTCCTCTTTATTCAATTTAAAAAAAAAGAAAGAAAAGAGAGAAGGAAAGCCTTCTTACCTCTCTATTCCTCAACCGGTCCTCTCTTTCTCTCTGTTTTTTTTCTTATTCTGAGGCTAGTTCTTGTTATGGGGCTGTTTTTTTTTCTCCCTAAATTAAAAATATTGGTAAAGTGATTCTTAGATATCATAGTCAAGTTTTAAGCATATGTGAATATTATGGAAACTCCTATCCCACTTGAGTAAGTGGTAGATTTTTGCAGCTCTAAAAGTCTTCAATTCTGAGTTAATTTGCTGCTGATCTAATAACCCTCATAAGTTGAACTGTTGTTGATCAAGGTCAGTATAATTATAGTAGATCTTCTGCTGGAAATATTTAAGACAAAGGATAATTTCACTTTTACTCCTGTGTGGTGTTACAGACACTGTATTTAACTTTATGTATAATTGACTTTTTGTACTTTATATGTTCTTTAGTAATGGAACAAAAATTGCAAGTTTTAAAAGGATTTCATGTTACAAAATACAAATGTATTTCAAAAATGACATTAAATACTTGCTGTTTAGAAGACATTGTTCTGAAGAAAGTTTTATCCTTGTAAAAATTTCTCTATAATAAAATATTTATATTGTTTGAGTATTATAACTTCCATGTCAAGAAATGTAATTAATGAAAATTAGGAGAAAAATTCAGAGTAATTATTATTCAAAAGGTTACAGTGAATTCTTATGTAATACAAAGTACTTAGGATTAAATTCATTATTGGATTGCATTCTAACTATAGATAGGACCCATATATTGTGAATGGTAGTGGGGTAATTGGGAGAAGTGTAAATAATCATAACCTTACATATTGTCTCAGCATGTCATATACTCCCTTTTGAAAACTTACCAGTAGTGCTCACTTCTACTTTCAAGAAATTATCTTCAAGATACTTCTGTTGTTTGATATTACCAGGTAATTCCATCATGTTACTGAATCTTGATGAGGGTTTGGGGATATCATTATGGTAAAAGAATCATAGGGTAGGGGAGAGGGATGAATTGGGAGATTGGGATTGACATATATAGACCACTGATACTATGTATAAAATAAATAACTAATGAGCACCTACTGTATAGCTCAGGGAACTCTAACCAGTGCTCTGTGGCAACCTAAATGTGAACTAAATCTAAAAAGAGAGGATACATGTATACATATGGTAGACTTCCCTCAGAGGTCGGTAAATCATCTGCCTGCAGTGCAGGAGACCGGGGCTCAATTCCTGAGTCAGGAAGATTCCCCTGGAGAAGGAAATGGCAACCCACTCCAGTATTCTTGCCTGGAGAATCCCATGGACAGAGAAGCCTGACAGGCTACAGTCCACGGGATTGCAAGAGTTGGACACTACTTAGCGACTAAACCACCATGTATACATATAGCTGTACAGTAGAAACTAACACAACACAACTCTATTATAATAAAAATTAACTAAAAAAATCATATGGTCTTAAGATTTCAGCACGAACAGTACTCCCAGAACCTCATGAGAATCAGAATCAGTCTTCTCCATAGCCCTCCAGAGGACCCGACTTGAGTGAAAATGTCCTGGACAATAGTGAGAAATTGCAGGTTTGTCTTTGCCATCCAACTTTCTCTTTTTCTCTGGTGTGCCTGACCTTGTGTTGCTAGAAGGCAACCCATTTTGCAGAATCACCACAGATTCAGTTCCTTTACCAGAGGTGCTTAAGCCATACCTTCAGGATCACCTCTAAATCAAACTTCTACTCTCAAAGTGTTGTCAAATCTTCGATATCAGTAAACTTCAGGCAAGCCCAATTTATTTGCTTTTAGTATTCTGAAAGACTACTTTGGCCAAGATACAAATTGGTTTGGTGAATTCCTGAAGCACTCACCTTTATCCCTGTCACTTCTGCTTTTCTAAAGACTGAGAAAAATAGAGCCAGTCACTCTACTCTGTAACCAATAACTAAAAAGTCATTTCTGAGGGTATAAATAAAAACGAGAATATGATATTGTTTATACACTTTTATGGCAATTGAAAGAACACAAGAAGAAACTGAAGCTCCTATGTACTGGACAGTTAGCAACTGTGAGATACCACGTCTGTCTTATGACAGACACTATCGAATTAGGAAGGTAGAAGGTTGGTCTGGTCAGGCAACTGGCCCAAGGAAGGATCACAGCATTTTGCACTGTTTGAAGCTGACCCCAGAGAAACCTATAGCTTTTACTTTTCACACACTTCCATTCTAACTCTGTTATTCAGGGACATTTCCAAATATTGAAAAAAATAAATGAGTTGAATATGGTTTGTTTTACTTTAAAAATCACTGACAATAACTGAGTATTTTTGTTATTATGAATGTTTTCTTTTCTCAGACAAACAGGATCATTCTAGTTCACTGCCTTAAGCATCAGACCAGGTGTTTAAATAAATGTAAGTCAATTTAAATATTTTAAACATTTTCTTAATGTTTTTGTTTGTTTTTGCATTTGGCATTTTTGAGGACCTAGAAAGTGGTATGAACACTCCTGAGAAAAATGCTCAGTTGCCTAAAATGTTGTGTTTAGAAACCTCCTAAAGCTTATCTTTATACCCAAGCTTGAAAAATCTCTGAATGAGAGAACTGTGATAAGGGAGCAATCTAAATAATTTTGCAAGCATTGTTAGCAATTTTCAAATAAAATACTGTATTAATTTCACAGAAAGCAAAAAATTTAAAAAATTAGAACGAATTATTGAGAACTACACATTCTTGATAGAAGCATACATTATAAGAGGCTTTAAGTGGTTATAAATGATGACAAGGAAAGACTTAATATAATTACTCAGGACAGATCTACACATTTTTAAGTAAATAAATATAGTATGTTTGCATTAGAAATTTTATCATGCTGAATAAGCAGATATATGTGAAATCTCCATTGGTAAAATGTCCATTTTTAATTCTTTGTAAAAGTTGAGTTTGCCCTTTACAATTTTATTTTCACTTTCTTTTTTATTTCTTACTTCTTTGCTGAAATGTCTGGTTAACGCTTATATCCCACTAGACTTCTGCTGATGCTAGGTAGCCCCTCAGCCTGAAGAATAACAGTAAATAATAGAAAAATAGTAAATATGCTTCATTTGGTTGTATTCATTGGTCTTTATTAATCCTTTGGGCCACACTCTGTCTCTTTTGTTAACTGTGCTATATTCTTGAACGTGTGAAAACAGTCTTTAATCAAAATTATGCCAAGCCATCTCTGGGAACAAGCTTTCACATTTGGAAGAGGATAACAAGCTGGACATTGGGTGCTATAAAAGTTTGAATCATGGTTAAAGAAAAATAACGGAGTTGTTCAAGAGCAGCAGTGAAAACTCCAGGGAAATTGTTTACTGCTCTTGGCATTAACAATGTTTAAAACCAATGGTGCTTTGAGTCCATAGACCATATCAACTAAGGAGCATTAAACTTCCAAACAGTCAACCCCAGGGTTTCTTGGAAGGATTCAGACCTCTCTTCAACAAGACATGAAAAGTATAAATATTTTTAATGGACTAAATTTGAGATCCCTGGTGTCAGTAATATCAGTCAACAACTAAGTACTCAATAGGTATAGATTAGAATTGTTGTTCTTTTTGTATTTTTATTCAACTTTATCAGAAGAAAGAACCAAAAAGGATACATGGCAAAAAAGCCACACCTAGTTATGTCATTTATCAACTGTAGAAAATCAAAAATATACAAACATTTTCTTAAAGAAGCTAGAGGAAATAAACATCTTACCCAGAGAGAAGGAAAGGTAGATTACATCTGACTTTCCTCAGAAACCATGCAAACAAGAAGAAAGGAATGACATACTTAAAATCTGAGAGAAAACAATACACCAACCTAGAATTCCGTACTCTGAGAAATACTCATTTAATAATGAAGGAGAAATAATGACTTTCCCAGAAAACAAATGTGTTGCCAGTAGTCTGTCTTGCAAGAAATGTTAAAGGGAGTTCTTCAGAAACAAGGAAAATGATATAGGCCAGACACTCAGATCTACATAATAAAAAGAAGAGAATCAAAGAAAAAATAAGTGGCTGTAAATCAAACTTTGATTTTTCTTATTTTTAATTGCCCTAATAGATATTAGATTTTTCAAAATAATAACAGCAACAATGCATTTGATTACACACATACACACACACGCCTATGCTTATATACACATGTATAAGTGAAATGAATGACAACTATATTAGAAGGGACAAGAGAGAGGAGTTAAGATTATTGTGTTATTTTAAGGTACTCAATCTACCCAGGAATCAGTATAGTGTTATTTGAAAGTGGACATGAAGTATTTGTATTGAATACTCCAAGTATTCCAAGCTCTAGGGAAACCACTAAAAAACTGAAAGTGAAAAAACAAAGTACAACAGACATACTAAGAATGGAGAGAAAAGAGAACCACATAAAATGCTCAACTAAAAACACAAAAGGTGGAAAAAGAGTAGATGAAAAAGATAGGAATGAAGAACAAGGGCAACAAATAGAAAATAGTAACAAATATGATAGTTATTAATTCAAGTATATTAATAATCACTTTAAATATCAATGGTCTAAATTTACCAATTAAAAGACAAATGTAGAGTGAATCAAAAAAAAAATGAAATCTATTTGTTGTCAATAAGAAGCCCACATTAAATATAAAGACACATATACAAGTAAATGAATGGAGAAAGAAACACCATGCTAACACTAATCAAAAAAGGAAAGAGTAGCTATATTAATTTCAAGTCAAATAGATTTCAGAGCAAGAAAGTTTATCAGAAATAATGAGGGGCATCACATAATAACAAAGGGTTCAGTACTGCAAGAAGTCATAATAATTCTTGATGTGTATGTGGAATAGGAAATGGCAACCCACTCCAGTATTCTTGCCTGGGAAATTCCATGGACAGAGGAGCCTGGTGGGCTGTAGTCCATGGGGTCACCAAGAGTTGAACACGACTGAGTGCAAATGCACACACACATGCCTAACAATGGAGCCAAACCATGTAAGGCAAAAACTGATAGAACTGAAAGGTGAAATAGATGAATCCACTATTATCATTGGAAACTTCAATACCTCTCTATCAAAAACGGACAGATCCAGCAGGCAGAAAATCAGCAAACACATAGTTGAACTCAATAACACCATCAATCAACTGGATATAATGAGCATCTATACACTGTTCATTTAACAACAGCAGGATACACATTTTTCTCAAGCTCATATGGAACATTTACCAAGAACAAAAATAATACAAAATCTGATTTCATAGTGCAACTAAATTAAACTAGAAATCAATAACAGACAGATGGAAAATCCAAAGATACTTGGAGATTAAACAACACTTCCAAATAACATTTGAGGCAAAGAAGTAATCTCAAGAGGAAAAGAATATTTTGAATTAAATGAGACTTAAAATACCAATCATCAAAACTTCTGGGATGCAGTGAAAGCAGTACTTAGGGAAAATTTATAGCACTGAATGCATTTTTTAAAAAGAAAATAACAAAAATGTAAAGATCAATAATTTAAGCTTTTACTGAAGGAAACTTAAGCAAAATCCAAAGTAAGTTGAAAATAAACGATAATAAGTAGAACAGTAATCAATGAACTTCTAAAAAGGAAGTTACTAGAGAAACAAAATTAAAAGCTGATTCTTTGAAACAAAAATGATAAGCATCTACCCAGACTTAACTAGGAAAAAAAAAAAGGGTAAAACTAAATATTATGTTGAAATGAAAGAGGAGACATTACTATAGATCCCATTGACATTAAAAAAATAGAAAATTAATACTATGAACAACTTTATACTCATAAATTTGATAACCTAGATGAAATGAACAAATTCCTTGAAAGATACAATCTTCCAAAACTAATACAAGAAGAAACAGACAATCTGAATAGGCCTTTATTAATTTAAACAATTGAACCAATAATTATTAACATTTCAAAAAAGAAAATATCAGGCCCAGATGGATTAAGCTGGTGAATTCTAACATACACTTGAGAAAGAAATTACATGAATTTTCTATAATCTCTTACAAAGGACAGGAGCTAAGAGAATACTTCCTAACTCAGTTTGTCAGTTTTCTTAGAAAACTAAATTTACCCTTCCTAGATGATCTAGTGATGAGGCTCTTTGGTATTCACCCAAGTGAGTTGAAAACTTAAGTCCTCATAAAAACTTGCACACAGATATTTATAGCAACTTTATTAATAATTACTAAAACTTAGAAACAACCAGTAATGTCTTTCAGTAAGTGAATGGATAAACTATGGCACACTAAGGAATATTCCTCAGTGCTAAAAAAGAAATAAGCTATCAATCAAGTCATGAAAAGACAAGGAGAAAACTTAAATGTATATTACAAAGTGAAAGACACCAATCTGAAAAAGCTACATACTGTTTGATTCCGATACATAACATTCTGAATAAAGCAAAACTGGAGCAAGTAAAGGGATACGTGGTTTCTGATCATTAAAGAGAAAGTAGGGATGAATAGTTAGAACACAGAGGATTTCGGGGTCAGTGAAACAAGTCTGGATGATACTATAATCTGGATATACTACGGCATAATTTGTGAATTGTGGATATGTGGCATTATTTTCTAAACTCATAGACTATACCACACCGAGAATGATCTGTAATATAAACTATGAACTTTGGGTGGTGATTCACTGATGTAGGTTTATTGATTGTAACAAATATACCCTTCTGGTAAGGAATGGTGATGATGAGGAAGCTAAGCATGTATGGAGGCATGGGATACAGAATCTTTGTATCTTTCACTCAGTTTTGCTGTGAATCTAAACTGTGCCAAAAAATAAAGTCTGTTTAAAAAGCCCCATATTTTCTAATTATAGATGACACTAATGTGGAAGATTTCTAGAACATGTCTTAAGTGGGCATATATATTTCATACTACTTTGTTAACTCATGAAGTAGGTTCAAACTCCTTTATAAAAGGAAAAATATTAAAATATTTCCAGTTTATGATATTTAATATGAACATCACATTTTTTTAGCTTCTGAAAAATATTAAACATTCACATGAAATACCCTACAATGAAAGTTATCACAGCTATTGCGTTACTTATTAAGTTACTTCAATAACTTGTTGTTGTCATCATTCAGTCCCCAAGTCGTGTCCGATCCTTCGTGACCCCATGGACTGCAGCACACCGGGCTTCCCTGTCCCTCACCATCTTCCAGAGTTTGCCCAAGTTCATGTCCATTGCTTCCTGGTGGCTCAGCTGGTAATGGATCCACCTGCAATGCAAGAGACCTGGGTTCAGTCCCTGGGTTGGGAAGATCCCCTGAAGAAGGGAATAGCTACCCACTCAAGTATTCTGGCTTGGAGAATTCCATTGACTGTATAGTCCATGGGGTCACAAAGAGTCAGACACGACTGAGAGAATTTCACTTTCATGTCCATTGCATTGGTGATGCCATCCAACCATCTCATCCTCTGTCACCCTCTTCTCCTTCTGCCTTCAATCTTTCCCAGCATCAGGGTCTTTTCCAATGAATAGGCTGTTCGCATCAGGTGGCCAAAGTATCGAAACTTCAGCTTCAGCATCATTCCTTTCAATGAGTATTCAGGGTTGATTTCCTTTGAGATTGGCTGATTTGATCTCCTTGCAGTCCAAGGGACTCTCAAGAGTCTTCTCCAGCTCCATAGTTTGAAAGCATAAATTCTTCAGCGGCTCTCAGCATTCTTTATGGTCCATCTGTCACAACTGTAACGTGACTACTGGGAAAAACCATAGCCTTGACCATATGACCTTTGTCAGCAAGATGATTGCAATAACTTCAATAACTTAGTTGCTTCATATTATATTGGATTTTCAAGCTGTTCCAAAAAAAGCAAAGCAGAAATTTAAGTAGGCAAAATACAGAGATTAGAGGAAAATAGTTAGGATTTAGTAATCTAATGATGATCTTAGTGATCTAGTCTGCCAGAGAAGAGTTCAGAATATTTTCCTTTATTGTTGCTCATTTTCTTTGTAGGATACAATGACACATAATGGCTCTAAAACAAAGTTTTCTACCTAAAATGAGAGGAAAAAAAAAAAGAGTTGTTTATCAGTTTTGGTCTTATTTTTTGAACAACTGTCTTGTTTTAAAAACAGTATGAGCTTACAGAGAAGCAGAGTTTTATAATTAAACTACTTTTTCAATCATACAAAAGCACCTTAAAATTAATTAATATATCTCTAATTAAATATCAAATATCTCACATTATTATCTACTCTATATTTTAGTATATAATATTTTATTATTATTAGTGCATGTATCTTTACTCTTCTAAATTATAAACTCACTCAACTGGTACACTCTTTCCTATTTATTTGCTTGTTTTTTTTTTTTTTTTTTTTTTTTTAGGCATACCTGTGTCTGTGTGTTAGTCACTCAGTCACATCTGACTCTATGAACTCATGAACTTTAGCCCACCAGACTCCTCTGTTCATGGAATTCTCCAGGCAAGAATACTGAAGTGGATAGCCATTCCTTTCCAGGGGATCTTCCCGATCCAGGGATCAAACCCGGGTCTCCAGCATTGCAGGCAGCTTCTTTACCGTCTGAGTCACCAGAGAAGCCCCTTTTTAAGCCTTAGTACTTTTGCATTGGACATGAACTTAGGCAAACTTCAGGAAATGGTGAGGGACATGGAGGCCCGGCATGCTGCAGTCCTTGTGGACTCAAAGAGTTGGACACGACTGGGCAAATGAACAACAACACTTTAAAAAATATTATTTATTTACTTTATTGAGGCATAGTTGATTTTCCATATTATATTAGTTACATTAGGTGTACACATGGTGATTCCAAAATTATGTACAATATACTCTCCAGAGTTTGACTTTCACTATTTACTGAATAAATGTGTAAATAAAACTAAGAAATTATACATTTTACCTACTCAAAGTATAAGCAAGACTGAATTGTGTAGGTGAATATGTAACCATTGTCAGTCTATTTAATAAAAACTTTTTCTTAATTTTTAATATTCTTTTAGCATTTACTAAGCACTTACTATGTGTAAGATACTATTCTGTGTACTGAAGATATATAAGAAAATAAGTATATATGAAACTAACACAACATTGTTAATCAACTATACTCCAATGTAAAATATAAATTTTGTATATATATATACACACACACACACATATATATATATACATATATATACATAAAAGAAAGTGAAACAATAGCTCACATGGAGCCTTTACTCTTATGGACAGAAAACAAATTTATGAAATAAATAAAAAATAAGTAAATTAAATAATATGTTAAGAATTAATACATTTTATGAAAAAATAAGCAGGGAAATGAGAGAGGTGGTACCAGGCATTGGGGTTTGTAATTTCAAATAGTTGAGCCAGGGAAGGGATCAGGGAGATAGAGACATTTGAACAAAGACTACAAGAGAGTGAGGGTGAGCCACATGAGAATCTGAGAGGAGAGCATGCCAGGCTGAGGGGACAAGAAGCATAAAGGTCTTGAGGCAGGAAAGTGTCCTGAGTCTTCCCAGAATAGCAAGGAGGCAGTTGTAGCTAGAGTGAGTCAGCTGGTGTGAGTAGCAATCAAGTCAGAGAGACCATGACAAACTCAATCATGTAAGGTCTTGGAGGTCATTGTAAGACTTTTGACTTTTACTCTGAATGTGAGGGGAAGAATCGGAGGATTTGAGCCAAGAAATGGCATGATCTGAACTGCATCCTAAATGGGATCACTTTGCTGCAATGCTGAGGATGGACACTAGACACTCAAGGTGGGAGTAGGGAGACAGACCAGTTAGGCAGGAAATGATGGTGAGTAGAACTAGGGCGGTAGCAGTGATGGTAATGAGAGGTGGTTAGTATCTGTACATACTTGGAACTAAAGTCAATATTTGGCTTTTTAATGGAAAGGAATCAAGTCTAACAGCAAGGTTTTAAACTAGCAACTAGAAGGACTGGGTTGCTATTGAGAGGGAAATCTGATGGGGGAACAGATTTGTGCAGATTAGAAACTTACTTTTGAAAGGTTAAGTTGGAAGCACCAGACAAACATCTTATAGCAGTTCCTTTCCATACAAAGTTCACTTCAGTTCAGTCCCTCAGTCGTGTCCAACTCCTTGTGACCCCATGGATGTCTGCACACCAGGCTTCCTTGTCCATCACCAACTCCCAGAGCTTGCTCAAACTCATGTCCATCTAGTTGGTGATGTCATCTAACCATCTCATCCTCTGTCATCCCCTTTTCCTCCTGCCTTGTATCTTTTCCAGCATCAGGGTCTTTTCCGTTGGATCACTTCTTCATATCAGGTAGCCAAAGTATTGGAATTTCAGTTTCAGCATCAGTCTTTCCAGTGAATATTCAGGACTGCTTTCCATTAGGATTGACTGGTTTGATCTTGCAGTCCTAGGGACTCTCAAGAGCCTTCTCCCAACCACAGTTGAAAAGCATCAATTCTTCAGCACTCAGCTTTATAGTCCAACTCTCCCATCCATACAAGACTACTGGAAAAACCATAGCTTTGACTAGACGGAACTTTGTCAGCAAAGTAATCTCTCTGCTTTTTAATATGCTCTCTAGGTTGGTCATAGCTTTTCTTCCAAGGAGCAAGCGTCTTTTAATGTTGAAGTCACCATCTGCAATGATGTTCTTACCCAAGAAAAGAAAGTCTCTCACTGTTTCCATTGTTTCCCATCTGTTTGCCATGAAGTGATGGGACTGGATGTCATGATCTTAGCTTTTTGAATGTTGAGTTTTAAGCCAACTTTTTCACTCTCCTCTTTCACTTTCATCAAGAGTCTCTAGTTCTTCTTCACTTTCTGCCATAAGGGTGGTGTCATCTGCATATCTGAGGTTATTGATATTTCTCCCTGCAATCTTGTTTCCAGGTTGTGCTTCATCCAGCCCGGCATTTCAGATGATGTACTCTGTGTGTGTTAAATAAGCAGGGTGACAATATACAGCCTTGACATACTCCTTTCCCAATTTGGAACCAGTCTGATAGTCCATGTCCAGTTCTAACTGTTGCTTCTTGACCTGCATACAAATTTCTCAGGAGGCAAGCAAGATGGTCTGGTGTTCAAATCTCTTGAAGAATTTTCCACAGTTTGTTGTGATGCACACAGTCATAGGCTTTAGTGTACTCAATGCAGCAGAAGTAGACATTCTTTTGGAATTCTTTCTTTTTCTATGATTCAAAGGATGTTGGCAATTTGATCTCTGGTTCCTCTGCCTTTTCTAAATCCAGCTTGAACATCTGGAAGTTCATGGTTCATGTATTGTTGAAGCCTGACTTAGAGAATTTTGAGCATTACTTTGCAGTGTGAAATCAGTGCAATTGTGTGATAGTTTGAACATTCTTTGGCATTGCCTTTCTTTGGGATTGGAATGAAAACTGACCTTTTCCAGTCCTGTGGCCACTGCTGAGTTTTCCAAATTTGCTGGCATATTGAACGCAGCACTTTCACAGCATCATGTTTTAGGATGTGAAATAGCTCAACTGGAATTCCATCACCTCCACTAGCTTTGTTCATAGCGATGCTTCCTAAGGTCCGTTTGACTTTGCACTCCAGGATGTCTGGCTCTAGGTGAGTGATAACAGCATCATTGTTATCTGGATGGTTAAGGCCTTTTTTGTACAGTTATTCTATATATTCTTGCCACCTCTTCTTAATATTCTGCTTCTGTTAGGTCTATAACATTTCTGTCCTTTTTGTGCCCATCTTTGCATGAAATGTTACCTTGGTATCTCTAATTTTCTTGAAGAGATCTCTAGTCTTTCCCAAATCTCTAGTCTTTTCTATTGTTTTCCTCTGTTTATTTGCAATGATCACTGAGAAAGGCTTTCTTATGTCTCCTTGCTAGTCTTTGGAACTCTGCATTCAGATGGATATATCTTTCCTTTTCTCCTTTGCCTTTCACTTCTCTTATTTTCTCAGCCATTTGTAAGTCTTCCTCAGACAACCATTTTGCCTTTTTGCATTTCTTCTTCTTGGGAATGGTTTTGATCACTGCCTTGTGGTACTAGTGGTAAAGAACCCACCTTCCAATGCAGGAGACATGAGATGCAGGTTTGATCCCTGGGTTGGGAAGATCCCCTGGAGAAGGAAATGGCAACCCACTCCAGTATTCTTGTTTGGCAAATCCCATGAACAGAGAAGCCTGGTGGGCTATAGTACATGGGGTCGCAAAATGCCAGATATGACTGAAGTGATTTAGGACCCATGTACCACCTGTATATGGCTTCCCTTTTGGCTCAACTTGTAAAGAATCTGCCTGCAATGCAGGCAGATTTGGATTTGATCCCTGGATTTGGAATATCCCCTGGAGAAGTGAAAGGCTACCCAATTCAGTATTCTCACCTGGGGAATTCCATGGACAGCTCATGGCATTGCAAGGAGTCAGACATGACCGAGTGACCTTCACCATCTGTACAATGCAACGAACCTCCATCCATAGTTCTTCAGGCACTCTGTCTATCAGATCTAATCCCATGAATCTATTTGTCACTTCCACTGTATAATCATAAGAAATTTGATTTAGGTCATACCTGAATGGTCTAGCAGTTTTCCCTGCTTTCTTCAATTTAAGTCTGAATTTGGCAATAAGGAATTAATGATCTTAGCCACAGTCAGCTCACGGTCTTTTTTTTTTTTTTTTTTTTTTTGCTGACTGTATAGAGCTTCTCCATCTTTGGCTGCAAAGAATATAATCAATCTGATTTCAGTATTGACCTTCTAGTAATGTCCATGTGTGGAGTTGTCTTTTGTGTTGTTGGAAGAGGGTATTTGTTATAACCCATGCATCCTCTTGGCAAAACTCTGTTATCTTTTGCCCTTGCTTCATTTTGTACTCCAAGGCCAAATTTACCTATTACTCCATGTATCACTTGGCTTCCTACTTTTGCATTCCAGTACCCTATGATGAAAAAAAAAAATCTTTATTTTGGTGTTAGTTCTAGAAGGTCCTGTAGGTCTTCATAAAACCACTCAATTTCAGCTCCTTTGGCATAGTGGTTGGGGCATAGACTTGGGTTACTATGATGTTTAATGGCTTTCCTTGAAACAAACAGAGATCATTCTGTTGTTTTTGAGATTGCACCCAAGAACTGAATTTCAGACTCTTTTGTTGACTATGGGGGCTACTCTATTTCTTCTTAGGAATTCTTGTGCACTATAGTAGATTTAATGGTCATCTGAATGAAATATGCCAATTCTGGTCCATTTTAGTTCGGTGATACCCAAAATGTTCATGTTCACTCATGCCATCTCCTGTTTGACCACGCCCAGTTTCCCTTGATTCATGGACCTAATATTCCAGGTTCCTATGCAATATTGTTCTTTACAGCATTGGACTTTACCTTCATCACCAATCACGTCCACAACTGGGTGTTATTTTTGCTTTGGCTCCGTCTCTTCATTCTTTTTGGAGTTACTTCTCCACTCTTCTCCAGTAGCATATTGGGCACCTACTGACCTGGGGAGTTCATCTTTCAGTGTCTTATCTTTTTGTCTTTTCATACTGTTCATGAGGTTCTCCAGGCAAGAATACTGAAGTGGTTTGTCATTCCCTTCTCCAGTGGGCCACACTTTTTCAGAACTCTCCACCATGACCCATCCGTCTTGGGTGGCCCTACATGGCACGGTTCATAGTTTCACTGAGTTAGACAAGTTGTGATCCAAGTGATCAGTTTGGTTAGTTTTCTGTAATTCTGGTTTCCATTCTGTCTGCCCTCTTTTCCATACAAAAGGCAAGCACTACTTTTTTTTCCCCAAAAGTGCTTTTTACCATACTGGACAAAAACCAGTACAGCAGTACTTGAATGGTTTCATACTTTGGAGATAAAGTAGGACTAAGAGTGATGGAATGTTAGTTACTCTTAGCTTCATTCATTTAACAAATTGAATGAGTCCCTGCTATATACTACTTAGCTCTCCACCACTGAAAGGTAATCAGTGCACAAAACTCTAAAAAAAAAAAAAAAAAAAACAAAAACCCTCTGCTTTTTTTGGAAGTTATAATCTAATGGCAATAGATAGATAATACGCAAGAAAGATAACTGACAAGTAAATTTTACGGTATGTTACAAGCTAATAAGTGCTATGGAAAAGTATATTAGGGTAAAGGGGATTGAAAATCTGGGGAATTAATAGTAGTTACAAATCCTGTCTTTGATGCTAACATTCCTAACAAGGACATGGATATTTTTAAAGCAGAGAATGGCTTCCAAATCAGCAGAAAGAATTTTCGTATGTCTTACATATAGTGTTGATTGCTTATAGTCTAAAGGCAGTAATACTGAATTCTGAGGCACAGCAGTGGTGTGGGAATTGGGTGAACTTAACTGTCACCCTTTGAGATTCTTGTTTCTGACAGGTCACATATTTCAAAATCTCTTGTTAGGAACACTTTGAGCATGTTCCTTTCTTGGGGACATTTTCATCTTTAATAATAACCAACTTAGAGAAAGTAGGACAGAGCAACGAGGATGTTTTGAAAACAACAAAGAAATAGAAGCTTCGTTGCTAACTGCTTGGCACTCTGAAACTCTGAGTATGTAAAAAGCATCAATTGTATTGTAAAATTTGAGCAAGGTCATAGGCTAACAATACCATCCTGAAAAACTCAGATCATAAAACTGATGAAATTGAAAATTAGTGGTATTTTACAGGGCAATAAAAGGAGGAAAGAATATCAGGTTATTATTTTTGTATTTCCCTACACCCAGTGCTTGTCAGTGAGAAGCTCCGGGGAAGAGACTTAGATTATTTCTGCATACTCAGAGCTGAGCACAAGATCTAATATAAAGTATGTTTGTTCTCAGATGCTGAAGTTCCAAAGAATCACCTAGGATACTTACTAAGAACACATCATCTTGAGTTTCACTGTATGGAATACACTAATACTAATTTGTACTACCAAAATATGTGTTGCTCATGAAATTCAAATTTAAATCTGGCAACCCTAATATATAATTAAAATTAAGAATGGGTATCCCATATGTCTATAAGACAGATTTCATATCTGTGAGATAATCATCTATCTGAGTAACAAAAGTCTGTGAATCAATTCAGTTTTCTGTGGCTCTAAACAGACTAAATTCTCTTACTTGCCAAAGTAGGTTTATTTATTTCCTTCTGTTTTGAGGCTAGAAATTAACACTGGCTTCTCAGCTTGGAGGTAACTATGATTAGTCATATAGTGGGACTCAGTAGGTGAGTGTGACTGAATAAACATTATTAAGAAACTTCTTAAATAGCCAGATGACATTATTACAGCTTCAATTTTTTTTTTAATTTTAGGTTTATGTCATGATAATTGAAAATCTAGCTGTTTCAGTATGTGTATGTTTGTGTTTCAATGAAAGTTGCCAACTATTAATTTCTTTAGATGGAGATCAATGTTCTAACCACTCTTTAGTTCTTAAAAATTCTCATAATGAAATGGTCATAAAATTTTCTGCACACTGGCTGATTGTTTTTATTCCTCAGGTATGCTCACCTTTGTTTCATTTTATATTCAAGTTGATTGATTTTTATTGATCCTGCTACACCATCAGGGACTCCAAATAAACCAGTCTTAAAAAGTTGACATTGAAACATGTAAAATATCATGTAAGAAACGAGTTGCCAGTCCAGGTTCGATGCACGATACTGGATGCTTGGGGCTAGTGCACTGGGACGACCCAGAGGGATGGTATGGGGAGGGAGGAGGGAGGAGGGTTCAGGATGGGGAACACATGTATACCTGTGGCGGATTCATTTTGATATTTGGCAAAACTAATACAATTATGTAAAGTTTAAAAATAAAATAAAAAAAAAAAAGTTGTGCTTATGTCTTGAGAGTCCCTTGGACAGCAAGGAGATCAAACCAGTCAATCCTAAAGGAAATTAGCTCTGAATATTCTTTGGAAGAACTGATGCTGAAGCTGAAGCTCCAGTACTTTGGCCACCTAATGCAAAGAGCTGACTCATTGGAAAAGACCCTGATGCTGGGAAAGATTGAAGGCAACAGGAGAGTGGGGTGACAGAGGATGAGATGGTTGGATGGCATCATTGACTCAATGGACATAAGTTTGAGCAAACTCCAGGAGATAGTGAAGGTTAGCAAAGTCTGGCTTGTTGCAGTCCATGGGGTCACAAAGAGTTGTACATGACTTAGGGACTGAAAACAACAAAAATAGTGATGGATATTAACTAGACTTACTGTGGAGGTCATCTTGTAATATATACAGATATCAAATCAATATATTGTATGCCTGAAATAATGTAACAAAATTCTTTGCTATAATGTTTTTGTAAACCTCTACAGTATCCCAGAATCTCAGAAAAGCTTATTTCATGTGGATTACTCATAGAGACTGAGAACTGATAATTGATAATATAGATAAGTGGGCTTCCCTGATGTCTCAGTGGTAAAGAATCTCCTGCCAATGCAGGAGATGTGGGTTCAATCCTTGGGTCCAGAGAATACCCTAGAGGAGGAAATGGCAACCTACTCCAGTATTCTTGCCTGGAAAATTCCACAGACAGAGGAGCCTGGCAGGCTAAGCCCACAAGGTTGCAGAAGGGTTGGACATGACTTAACAACTAAACAAAAGCCACAAATATAGATAATCATGACTCTTTGGTTATATTGTGTATACTGCTGGTTTTCCATTGTATATGTGATCAGGATTTAAGTCCATTTTTCTTATATATTAGAGAACAAGATGATCACAGCAAATGGGAAGTCTTGGAAACATTTAAAAATTTAATTTGTGGATTACATATGTTTCTGTCTGAGAGGAGAACAATGATTAGAAATTAACTTAGAATATATAGAGAAACCTACATCAGGATAGGCCAGGAGAATATGGTTCATTATGAAATGAGGGCAAACAAGTAAACTTCACGGTCATAAAACAGACAAACAAATATGCTTTTGGAAAGAAGAACTTGGAAATGTTTTTATTGTATTAGAAAGTGCTTACTGTCATATGGCCTTCATAACCTGGTATCACAATTCCAGATATTACCTGTGTCAGCAAAATGCTGCCCTTCAGATAGATGGCAGTTTATTAGATTTTCAAAATTGCACTTTTCATAATAAAAATCACCTCAAGGCTCAAGTACAAAAGAAATGACATGCATTTATGTGAGTTTTATTCAGAGATTAGAAGATGTGAAATAGTAATGCTATTTACAACATTCTAAGTCGCTTCAGTCGTGTCCCACTCTGTGCGACCCCATAGACGGCAGCCCACCAGGCTCCCCCGTCCCTGGGATTCTCTAGGCAACAACACTGGAGTGGGTTGCCATTTCCTTCTCCAATACATGAAAGTGAAAAGTGAAAGTGAAGTCACTCAGTCATGTCGGACTCCTAGCGACCCCATGGACTGCAGCCCACCAGGCTCCTCCATCCATGGGATTTTCCAGGCAAGAGTACTGGAGTGGGGTGCCATTGCCTTCTCCATTTACAACATTCAACACCTGCCAAATATAAATTTCCACAAAGTCAACATAAGATTCCTTCTCTTCATACAGGAAGCGCTCAATCTATGCTAATTAGGAAACATTTTGGTGTTTGGTCTTCAGGTTGGTTGAATACTAGGGATACAGCTAAGAGATGACAGGAGAAGCAGTATGTGACAAGAACAGATTTAGAACCAGAAGTTCTTTCTTCCAACCCTGTTTGTGTCTTATGTGGCGTTGGGTGAGTGATTTAACATTTTAAGACCGTAATTTTCTCTTCAGTAAAATGGGGACAGCATCCAGGATGGATAGTGAATGTTCAATGGGGTTGCAAATTGTGTTACCGTAATAACTTGAATTATTATCTTCTAATGATTCTAAGCTAGGTACTATCCAAGTGTGTACTTCATAAGGAAGAGGCAGTCAAAGCACGGTGTGGGATGTGATAACAGGTTTGTAGCAAAAAAAAAAAGGAGAATGTGTCAGATGTAACTGGGACCTCTGAAGAGTCTCCATTTGTATATATTCTCAACTCATCCAAACTCTTTCAGTCACAAAAAGGTACCACTTTGTAGGCAATTAGCTTAAACATTGTTCTACATGAAAAACTATAAATGAAATAACAAGGAATCTAAGCTTTGGTCAAAGACGTCTACTTACTCCTTTTGTGTACTAAGGTTTGGCATTGAATAGAACTTCAAAGTTAGGGCGTAGATGTTATTCTAGTTCTGTCAAAGATGGAGCTTTCTTGCAGAAGCTCTGCTGGCAAGATATTTTTAAAATTGAAATACAGGTAGTTTACAGTATTGTGTCACCTTTGGGTATACAGCAAAGTTCTTGAATTATATATATAAATATTAGATTATTTTCCATTATAGGTTATTACAAGATATTGAATATTGTTCCCTGTGTTATACAGCAAATCCTTATTGCTTACTGATATTATGTATAGTAGTTTATATCTGTAAATCTCATACTCCTAATTTATCTCTGTCCCCTTTCTCTTTCCCTTCTGGTTAGCCTAAGTTTGTTTTCTGCATCTGTGAGTCTGTTTCTGTTTCATATAGAGGTTCACTTGTATTATTTTTTGGATTCCACATATAAGTGATTTATTTATTTTTCTCTTTCTTACTTACTTCACTTAGTATGATATTCTCTAGGACCATCAGTGTTGCTGCAAATGGTAACATTTCATTCTTTGTTAGGGCTTAATAATATTCCATTGGCTTCCAGGTGACTCAGGGGTAAGTGATCTGCCTGTCAATGCAGAATACCTGTGGTTTTGGTCCCTGGGTTGGGAAGATACCCTGGTGAAGAAAATGGCAACCCGCTTCAGTATTCTTGCCTGAAGAATTCCATGGACAGAGGAGCCTGGTGGGCTACAGTCCATAGTGTCACAAAGAGTTGGACATGATTGAAGAGACTTAGCATGCACTAGTATTCTTGCCTGGGAAATCCCTTTGACAGGGAAGTCAGGTGTGGCTACAGTCTATGGAATTGCAAAAGAATTGGACACAACTCAGTGACTGAACAACAACAACAAAAACAAATATATACATATATTGATGGGCATTTGAGTTGAATATTGAAAATAGGCTTGCTATAAATGTTGGAGAGCATGTATCCTTTTGAATTAGAGTTTTCATCTTTTCTGGATATATGCCTAGGAGTAAGATTCCTAGATGGTATGGTAATTTTATTTTTAGTTTTTAAGGGAACCTCCATACTGTTGTCCATTGTGGCTGCATCAATCTACATTCCCACCAACAGCATAAGAAGATTCCCTTTTGTTTGCACCCTCTCCGACATTTATTATTTGTACTTTTTGATGGTGACCATTCTGACAGGTGGAAGGTGATACTTCATTGTAGTTTTGATTTGCATTTCTCTAATGATTGAAGAAGACTCTTGAGAGTCCCTTGGACTGCAAGGAGATCCAACCAGTCCATTCTGAAGGAGATCAGCCCTGGGATTTCTTTGGAAGGAATGATGCTAAGCTGAAACTCCAGTGCTTTGGCCACCTCATGGCGAAGAGTTGACTCATTGGAAAAGAGTCTGATGCTGGGAGGGACTGGGGGCAGGAGGAGAAGGGGACGACAGAGGATGAGATGGCTGGATGGCATCACTGACTAGATGGACGTGAGTCTGAGTGAACTCCGGGAGTTGGTGATGGACAGGGAGGCCTGGCATGCTGCGATTCATGGGGTCGCAAAGAGTCGGACACAACTGAGTGACTGAACTGAACTGAACTGAATGGTTGAAAATGTTGAGCATTTTTTCATGTTCCTGTTGGCCATCTGTATGTTCTCTTTGGAGAAATGTCTACTTAGGTCTTCTTGCTGGCAAAACATTTCTAATGCATAAGATGAAAGGATAGGATAAGTGACAGAGCTAGTTACCAGAAATGAGGCTTCACTGTATTACATCATGATCCTCTCATTGTTTCTGTCTCCATACTAATCTCTTTCTCTTTCTCTCTCTCTTGCTCTCTCACTATCTCTTATATCTAAAGGTTAAGTGAAAGAATTTTGTCTAAATAAGGTAAAAGGATACTAAAAAACATTGCATATAAAACAAAGGTCTAGAAGGATGCATTTCAGATTTCTCTCAGAACCTCCGAGAAAATCAGAGTCACACTGTAAAAACAAACTCCCTTTGGAGGGAAACCTATTCATTTAGTGGCATCAAATCACACATTAATGAAAATAGAACAAGGTAAGTTTTGACTATTGTAGTCGCTATTAATAAATTTTAGAGTGACTTTATTAGTCATTTTCATGATTTAGTGTATCCATAACTAGTCTATAAATAGCATTCTAGAAAACGTTCATATTGTTTTCTCTGTAAACCTGCTTTTTTTGCTTTTGATTCTGCTCTCTTCACTCTGTCAGAATCTATTTCTTGAACAACTTATCTAATTATTTGTTTCCTTTTATTTGAATGTTTCTGTTAGCTCTGGAAGGCCTTCAGAAAATATATTAAAGCCTCTGGTTTGGCACTCAATACACCTCCTCCTGTGGCCTGAAATAACTTCACTGACCTTATTTTCACACGTGCCTCTCAACACCGTAGACCCACTCATGTGACTCTATTCTGGTATATTTATGCCTCATTCTTCAATAAATATTCTATATCCTTTCATGAGACTAAATGTCTACAAATGCTGTCCCTTTGCCCAGAATATCATTCCTCCTTTTGTACCTGACAAATTCTGCTCAGGCTTCAGTATTAAGTGTAACTTTATTTGTGAACTCTCAATTGAGTTCTGTGGGCAAGGAGTCTTTGCTTCCCCTGAGTTTTAGGAGATAGTCTTGTCTCCATATTATAACATATGCTAGATTGCATTGCAATGGATCTGTTTCCATATCTGACTTCTCTGTAAACTATAACTCCATTTGGTACCAGGACTATGTAACTCATTGTTAATTCTATAGCACATGATATGGTGTTTGTGACCAGCAGAAAATCAATAGATGTTTGTCAAACAAATTAATGCTCCAACAGCTCTATTCTTTGAATTACAAACATTTCTGATTGATTCTTTTAAAAAAGTGTTTACTTTTTTAATAAGTGTTTTGAGTCTTGATTTTCTGTTCTAGGTAGAATATAGTAGGTTATAGTAAGCCAATACTCCCACTGCAGCAACTTGAAGGAGATGGATGTTGCAAAATCTGTAATGTTGAAAGCTTCCAAAAACATAGGGCATCAAGAAGGACTAGGTGAAATAAAATTATAGAGAGGGAAACTGTATACAAATGAGCTTTTGTTGTTGTTGTTCAGTCGCTGTCATGTCCGACTCTTTGCAACCCCACGAACTGCAGCATGCCAAGCTTCCCTGTCCTTCACTATCTCCTGGAGTTTGCTAAAACTCATGTCCACTGAGTCAGTGAAGCCATCCAACCATCTCATCTTCTGTCAGCCCCACTTTCTCCTCTTGGCTTCAATCTTTCCCAGCATCAGAGTCTTTTCCAGTGAGTCAGCTCTTTGCATCAGGTGGCCTTAGTTTTGGAGCTTCGGATCACTGGATATTTTTTCTTGCAGAGGAATTGCCAGTTCTGTTTTGAGCTGAGGGTCAGGGTGGGCCCCTGTGCAGAGCCTCTACTGCAGAGAAGTAGGAAGGCCGTTTGTACTCTGTGTATCTGGAGTTAGAAATTGGAATCTTGAGGAACCACAAACTTCTGCAATCATCAGTGACAGAATTTAAGTTCACATGAAATATTTACCAAATCAACCACCTAATGAGCCATAAAGAATCTCCAGAAATTTTAAAGATTTAAATAGCTTAGATCATAATATAATTAATGTAGAAGTCAATAATATGATAACAAGAAAAGCCTCACTGTCTGGAAATTAAATAAAGCATCTCATATATTAATAATTAAGAAGTCGATGAGAATTAGTTTGAACTGAATCATAATGAAGATTCAACATATTTAAGCATACAGTTTACAATTAAAGCATAGTCAAATCAGTATTTGTAAGGATATGTATACTTGTAAATATACATATTTAAAAGATTAAAAATTAATATAAAATTTAATCTCAAGAAGCTGGAAAAATAACAACATATCAGTCCTCTGCAAAAGAGAAGAAAAATAAAGAGCAGAAACATGGAGTAGAATAAGAAAATCAACTAAGCCAATATTTTTTTAAAAACTATTAATAAAATTACCAAAGCTCTAGGAGATTGTTTGTAACAAAAATAAGTGAAAGTCACTCAGTCATGTCCAGCTCTTTGTGACCCCCATGGACTCTATAGTCCATGGAATTCTCTAGGCCAGAATACTGGAGTGGGTAGCCTTTCCCTTCTCCAGGGGATCTTCCCAACCCAAGGATTGAACCCAGGCAGGTGGATTCTTTACCAGCTGAGCCAACAGGGAAGCCCAAGAATACTGGAGTGGGTAGCCTATCCCTTCTCCAGTCAATCTGCCTGACCCAGAAATCGAACCCATGTCTCCTGCATTGCAGGCGGACTTTTATCAGCTGAGCTACCACAGATTTCGTTTACAAAAATAAAAGAAAACATAAATTATCATTACTAGAACTTTGAAATCCATTGCCAAAATCTTCCCACAAAGAAAGTACTTGAAATGTTTCCAATATTTAAAGAAGAAATTAGCGCCCAGTCACCCAGTTTATGCAGTCTCTCCCAGATTATAAAACTGGAGGAAACTTTTTAAAGTGATATCAGCATAATCCAAAACCTGACAAAGACGTTATGCAAAAGGAAAATTAGAGAACAATCTCCTTTACATAAACATATGTAAAATTCATTAACAAAACATATAAATTAAATCAAGTGATGTTCAAAAGGGAAAGTACAATACAACAGAGTGGAGTTTACTACACCTATGAAAGGCTGACTTCACATTTCAAAATGAATGTAATTCACATTATCAAAAGAGAAAAGGAGAGAAAAATATATGACTATCTCAATAGATGCATAGTTGGCTTTTGATTCAATATCTGTTTTTAGTAAAACTTTTAGTTAATGAGTTGTAGAAGGGAACTTCCTTAATCTGATAAAGAATATTAACAAAACACCTATAGCAAATGTAATACTCAATGGTAAAGTCTTGAAAAAGTTCCTCTTAAAGTCTGAGTGAAAAAGTAAACCTATTTTTATTGAGCACTGTCTGTGTGTGGGTGTATGACCACCCATACTCAGTCATGTCCAACTCTTTGTGAACCCATTGACTGTTGCCCACCAGGCTCCTCTGTCCATTGAATTTTCCAGGCAAGAATACTGGAGTGAATTGCCATTTCCAGCTCCAGGGAATCTAACCTCTGTCTCTTGCGTCTCCTGCATTGGCAGGCAAAGTCCTTACCACTAGTGCCTCCGGGGAAGCCCATTTAGCATTGTACTGGGGGTTTTATTCAATGCAATAAAATAAGAAAACATACATCAACTCCCTAGCAGTCTTCTCTGTTCTCTCTGAACTCTGAGACCTGCCCATCCACATCTAGTGCTACAGTTTTCCAATTTTAGGAAACATTCCCTAATAGCTCAGTTGGTCAAGAATCCACCTGCAATGGAGGAGACCCTGGTTTGATTCCTGGGTCAGGAAGATCCCCTAGAAAAGGGATAGGCTACCCACTCCTGTATTCTTGTGCTTCCCTTGTGGCTCAGCTGGTAAAGACTCTGCCTGCAATGCAGGAGACCTGGGTTCGATCCCTGGGTTGGGAAAATCCCCTGGGGAAGGGAAAGGCTACCCACTCCAGTATTCTGGCCTGGAGAATTCCATGGACTGTAAAGTCCATGGGGCACAAAGAGTTGGACACAATTGAGCTACTTGCACTTTCACTTTTCTTATACCACTTTACACCTTTACAAGTTGGTCCCCTCCAGTGCTCACAGGCAGCTTTAGATCACTTTCAAAGTGAAGCGTCGTAGTAGTTACTATGCTTCTTGTGAATTTCTGATCCACTGAACATACATAAAACTGTTACCACTTTTACCAGACTCCTATTTTTTTGTATATGTGTCACTGGTGAAGTTTGTTAGCATTGTGCCCCTAACCCATTGTCCCATAAGCCCTGTTTTTTTGTTTTTGTTTTTTTTTATTGTGAGAATTTTGCCCAGCAGAGTGATTCTCAGGGATCTGTGTCTATATCCATATATAATAGTAAAACTGACTGTCCACAAAATTCACTGAAAGTCAATCAGCGTTTTTGTGCATAAAATTCATCTCAACGTGGCCAAAACAAAATATGACTTTGGACTCATATGTGAAATAAAATAAGTTATGAAGTATATGACTCTGTCCCTATATTCACATATGTTTAGGAATTCCTTTCCTCTCAGGATACACTTTCGCCATTGTGTAGCATTGCTCTTTGCAGAAAACATAAAGATTTTAAAAATTATGTACTTTCTACATATTTATGCAGTAGACAATGACTTGTGTTATAGACATGGAGCTTAAACTAGTCAATTCACACCACTTCTAACAAGAGCTTCCTTCCTGCTTTTGGTGATGGCGCATGTCACAGTCTGCCCTGGAGTGTATTAACATGGATGTTGGTCACGTGGGATTCAGAACTGCCTAGAATGCAGGAATACAAATAAAGAATATCCTCTCACTGGAACAAAATGGTAGTTTTAAGGCAGTGGTGCAAAATTTAATTGCTTTGGGATGGGTAGATATGTTTTTAATGAGGTATTTGAGAAATGCTCTCATTCATAAAGAGTACATTCTCTGTGATATGAACTGTTTAATGTCATCTGATGGGAATATGATGAGAAAGATCATTTTTAGGACAAGCTTTATATAACATTGATTGCCACAAAAGGGCTGTCTTGTAAAAAACATAAAGACTGCATCCCAAATTCCTTATTGTAACATGAGCAACAATAATAACAAGACACAAAGTTCAAAAAGAGCTTGGGGAGTTCTAGTGTCTGACAGTTTATGCATCTAATTACTGAGTTGTCACCAGAAGTCTTATTATGTTGGAGGGAGGAAGGGAGGGAGTGGGTGGGAGGTGATGTGATGACAGTGCTTAAAACAAAGGATAACATTGTCTCTGTGTATCTGGATCACTGTTCTTTGGGTCACAAGAGAATCCGCAATGTGAATGAACTCTTTGCCCTGTTGGTGCATGAAGCGAAGTGTTGCCATGAAATTAGGCATTGTCACCTGATGCTTGGTATGGATCCAGCCATGATGTTTATCTCCTTTGATTCAGATTTTGGTGTTCCTAGAAAATATTTTAAATTTCAAACCATTTGATTCAACTTGAAACCTCTACCCACTGTTTTGGGACATAGAGAGGAATGGTAGGAATAAGTCATGCTTCCTGTCTCATCTCTTTCAGTCCTGGCCAATAGAAGAGGATCAGAGCCATACAGCTCTGTGGAGACACAGCCAGCCTCCCTCTCCTGCAGGGGAGGCAGATCCCAGGAGTCCCCAGGATCCCGCAGAGGCTGGCAGACTCACCTTTGCCAACTGTTGGCAGGCTGGCTTTTATTCCCAGGAAAAAGAGAGTCAATTAAAAAGATCCCCCTCCCCCCACAAAAACAACAACAACAACAAAAACAATTAGTTCTGTATGAAAGGGATCCAGGAATGCCAAAAGACTGCTTTGTTAAACTGTGTTGGTGGGTGAGAAAGTGGGTTCTGTTAGACCCTCTCCCTGCTGCACTCTGCAGTTTTGAATTGCCTGCTGATGAGTGCTAGGAGACGGACTAGCCTGATTTTCCACTGTGCCCCTGGCAAGTCTGCATACTTCTAAAGGTCAGAAGTGAGATTAATAAAGGGAGACATAAGCAGAGTTTCCAAATTACCTCTTTACCCATGTATCATTCATGCATTATTCATCAACTTGTCTACTATGTGCTGAGAACTGGGATGAGCACGGAACAGGGACAAGTATGATGTGGACTGTGTTCTAAACATGCTCTAGTGGAGGATGACGGACAGGAAAGCAAATAAGGGCCACCACATACTGTAGAGGTTCTAAGAAAGTGACAGACGAAGAGTAGTCATGTCTACCTAGAATGCAGGTCTTTAAACAATTTTTATCCTCTGGACCCATTTGGCAGTTGGCAAGATTTAGGTCCTGATGTTCCAGTGTCAAACAAATGCTCAACAAAATATTTATTAAACGTATAATTAAATGTGACAGTGTTCGGCTCATAAGTTAAATTACAGAATCATAACTACTGCCCTAATTCATAAGTATATGAAAAGGAAATTAGAGCATATTGTTGTAAGTTACTCTGAAAATGCCATGGTGCAGGTGAAAGAACCTGGAACACCTGTTATTGCTTAGCTTTGCAAACACCAAGCTGTGTGATCTTAGCCAAATCACTTGGTTTTGGCCTCAGTTTCCTTAAATGTAAAATGAGAAAGTCTCCTATTCTAGACAGTAATGATTACAGAAAAATTCGAGGACTAAAAATAGGAAAAAAAATGTAAATTCTTAATGATGTTTTTCCAAGTATAAACAAACTTTAGAGAGCAACTGGATGATTTTGGACTTGCCTTGAAATTCAAGCCAAATTGGGAGCCAGATGGTTGTTACCCACAAACCCCCCACCCAAGCTGATTCGCAGGAAGCCCATCTGCTTGAATTCCCCCCGTTTCCACATGGAAGTGAGGATCTCCAGATAGTCATATTCCGGTGAGTCATTTCACCTTCTCTCTTTTCTCATGCATGCCAAAGAAAATTTCTCCAGAGGAATATAAGAAATCTAAATTCTGAGTGGTGTCCCTGGAGTACGCAATAAAAATAGTTCTTATCATGAGTATCTGTAGAAAACTCAGAAGAGTACAAGGTACTATTGTGCATTTTATAAATGAAATTCTATTCCCTGTGACAGCTACTCAGGACTTCTAACCTTGATTGTTCATATCAGCTTCCTGTTTATGGTTTCCTGTCCCTTCCAATCCATTTATAGAGAGCTACTGGATTAATCTTTTAAAGCAGCTCTGTTCAATAGAACATTCTGTGATGATAGAAATGTCCTATATTGCTCCTGTCCTGTATACAGAAGCTACTAGCTGTTGGGCATTATTGAGCATCTGAAATATGGCAAATGCAACTGAGGAGCTGAATTTTTCATTTTATTTAATCTTGACTAATTTAAATTTAAACTTAGGCAACTACATGTGCTGGTGGCATCTGCACTGAACATTTCCATTCTCAAGCATAGCCCTGACCATGTCCCTCCTTGACTCAAAACATTATGGAGCTTTGCTCTGCCTAAAATGTGGTGGTGTGTCGGTGGTTCAGTCGCTAAGTCATGTCCAACTCTTTGTGACCCCAAGGACTGTGGCCCATCAGGCTTCTCTGTCCATGGGATTCCCCATGCAAGAACTGAAGTGGGTTGCCATTTCTTTCTTCAGGGGAAATTTCTGACCCAGGGATCAAATTTGTCTCTTGCATTGAAGGCAGATTCTTTACTGCTGAGCCACCAGGTCTAAAACATAATATTAAAGTGTCATAAGCATTCACAAATTCTATAAACTGTTTTCAAACATTGCTTTTTGTGCAATCAATATTTTATTCAAACTGAAATGTTTGCTGTTTTCAAATCTATCTTCTGTTTTCCAGGAGCCACACTTTCCTTGTGTTTCTTTAAAAAACAATTTTGTACATTTATTTAATTATATCTGATGTTGAAATAGCTCAATTTCCTCATCCTTTATAAGATCTTATCTCATTCATATCCATTGATATCTCTAATGTTCATGAAATCCCAGTATATTTTACTGCATATCTTAACTATTAATATGTATATACATTAAATCTGCTACTTGATTGTATTATAATCATCCTGATACTGTTATCTATGTCTGATTTAATTTTATATTCTTCCTGGCTCTTTTTACAAAGAAGACATATAAATTAATCATTAAGCAAAACTCAGTAGCATTGGATTTAAATCCCAGTTATTTGAACTACTGGGCTTCCCTGGTGGTTCAGCAGTACAGAATCTGCCTGCAATGCAGGAGCTTTAGGAGACATGGGATTGATCTCTGGGTCAGGAAAATCCCCTGGAGAAAGGAATGGCAACCCACTCCAGAATTCTTGCCTAGAAAATCCCATGGACAGAGGAGCCTGGCAGGCTACAGTCTGTAGGGTCACAAGGAGTCGGACACAACTGAAACTCCTGGGTATGTCCTTGAACTACTACCTGTGTAAGTGATGAGCACCATGCCAAGGTACACAACAAGGACAATAGCAAATGCTAGCTAATTCATGAATGCTAAAGATGTAAGTTCAGAATTTTCACAGATCGTCATAGTAACTGTCGATCCACAAACAAAAGGCCATCTTCTCTTATTGAAAGAAGCACTTGATTAGCAGATACCTTATTCTCCAAGACCAGGGGTGATAGAAAGAGGCTTATTCTCTCTCACAGCAGAGGGAACAATTATTGATCTACATTCACCTCCCTCTCCATCACTAAGAGCAGAGTTTGGGGCAAAGTATCAAGTGAGATAATGCTCAAAAAGTAATGCTCAAAATTCTCCAAGCCAGGCTTCAGCAATACGTGAACTGTGAACTTCCAGATGTTCAAGCTGGTTTTAGAAAAGGCAGAGGAACTAAAGACCAAATTGCCAACATCCACTGGATCATTGAAAAAGCAAGAGAGTTCCAGAAAAAATCTATTTCTGCTTTATTGACTATGCCAAAGCCTTTGACTGTGTGTATCACAATAAACTGTGGAAAATTCTTAAAGAGATTGGAATACCAGACCACCTGACCTGCCTCTTGAGAAATCTGTATGCAGGTCAGGAAGCAACAGTTAGAACTGGACATGGAACAACAGACTGGTTCCAAATAGGAAAAGGAGTAGGTCAAGGCTGTATATTGTCACCCTGTTTATTTAACTTCTATGCAGAGTACATCATGAGAAACACTGGGCTGGAAGAAGCACAAGCTGGAATCAAGATAGCCGGGAGAAATATCAATAACCTCAGATATGCAGATGACACCACCCTTATGGCAAAAAGTGAAGAGGAACTAAAAAGCCTCTTGAGGAAAGTGAAAGAGGAGAGTGAAAAAGTTGGCTTAAAACTCAACATTAAGAAAACGAAGATCATGACATCTGGTCCCATCACTTCATGGGAAATAGATGGGGAAACAGTAGAAACAGTGTCAGACTTTACTTTTTTGGGCTCCAAAATCACTACAGATGGTGACTGCAGCCATGAAATTAAAAGACGCTTACTCCTTGGAAGAAAAGTTATGACCAACCTAGACAGCGTATTAAAAAGCAGACACATTACTTTGCCAACAAAGGTCCGTCTAGTCAAGGCTATGGTTTTTCCAGTGGTCATGTATGGATGTGAGAGTTAGACTGGGAAGAAAGCTGAGTGCCGAAGAATTGATGCTTTTGAACTGTTGGAGAAGACTCTTGAGAGTCCCTTGGACTGCAAGGAGATCCAACCAGTCCATTCTAAAGGAGATCAGTCCTGGGTGTTCTTTGGAAGGAATGATGCTAAAGCTGAAACTCCAGTACTTTGGCCACCTCATGTGAAGAGTTGACTCATTGGAAAAGACTCTGATGCTGGGAGGAATTGGGGGCAGGAGGAGAAGGGGACGACAGAGGATGAGATGGCTGGATGGCATCACTGACTCGATGGACCTGAGTTGGAGTGAACTCCGGGAGTTGGTGATGGACAGGGAGGCCTGGTGTGCTATGATTCATGGGGTCGCAAAGAGTCGGATACGACTGAGCGACTGAACTGAACTGATCAAGTGAGAAGACTTAAAATGTAGCCCCAGGGCAGGACCAACAGGAGGTCATCCTGAAAGCTATTATCTGGTAAAACCAGCCCCACATGGAGGGAAGCATGTGGTCTCTGCCCTCCTGCCCTCCGCTGTGTTCCCATGCCAGGACCCACCCTTGGCAGCACCAGGGTTGAATGACTTATTTTTTTTGGCCCTGGGCTTCAAAGGAATTATAAAGATATGTGGGTGAAAAGGGAAGAGAACAGATTTCAAGGAAATCTGTCCTTCTCAACATTTGAGAGAATTCTTTGTTCTCTGCTTTTGGCCCCTAATCTTTGGGTTATTTAGGCTGACTTTTCCACAACAGTTGAAATCAAATGCTTTCAAAGCTCTACAGTAAATAATTTTAAAGATTTTCCTCAAAGACACAAAATTCCACTAAAATACCAATATGTTTAAATGACCAAATTCTTGATTCAAAAATATTTCTAAGGAATAGAATTGTTTTTATCTGCAAAATCACTGGAACTAACTCCTAACCTACTCTTAGCAAGTGCCAGTGACTGACATGCTTTAGAAGAAGATGTAAATCATCTGGGTTTTAATCCTAGTTTGCTGTTTACTCACGAGGTAGTTAATTTTCTTATTCATGAGTGTCAGCCAGCTTCTCTGGGTTCGAACATGAACTGGGACACATAAACTTTACAGTCTCCCACAAGTTACTTAAGTTTCTTCATTTACAAAATAAAATATAAAATAATGATAACTCCTACTTCTCAAGAATATGGTTAAATATGAATTCAATTTACATTGAGCAAATAAAGCACTTTGCATAGTTCCTGGCACATAAAAGACACCCAGTACATTTAACTATCTCCCCTATATGATTTGTGCTAAGATAAATACTATAAATTATTAAAGACCAGTTCCATCTTTGACAGAGCTATTTATAATGGCTCCATATAACCCCGAGTATCCTATTTTTTGGGCTTCCCAGGTGGTGCTAATGGTTAAGAACCCACCTGCCAATGCAGGAGACATACGAGAGGTGAGTTTGATCCCTTGGTTGGGAAGATCCCCTGGAGAAAGGCATGGAAACCCATTCCAGTATTCTTGCCTGAAGAATCCCATGGACAGAGGAGCCTGGTGGGCTACAGTCCAGAGGGTTGCACAGAGTTGGACATGACTGAAGCGATTTAGCATGCATGCCTCCTATTTTTTAAATCTTTTATTTGGAAATAATTTCTAGCATGCCAAAATGCCACAATGTTAGTACAAAGAACTCCCTATGTTATTTATCCTGATTCAGAAATTTGTAAATATTTTGTTCTATTTGCTTCATCATAAGTACTCTCTTCATATATCATATATCTATCATTATAGCCTAGGCTGGGCTTTTAAAACCACACATTCAGCTCTCTGCAACAACAGAGAAAGTTTTTTCTTTTCTTGTTTTTCATTATCACTGAAGGCATGTGGATTTCTTATATAGAAACTAGACTTAAAAACTTTTGGGGAACTCCATACTCTGGATATGCCACTCTCTGACCTGTGTATCCACACATTACCTCCATATGAAGCCCCTCAGAGCAACCCCTGGAGTGATTTCTCCTCTAGGAAGTGAAGGGAGGCTTGAGAGCAGCAGTTTTCAAATACTTTAGTTTCAGGCCTCTTTCCCCCCTTACACATTACTAAGTATCTCAAGGAGATTTATTTAGGTTTATTACAGCTATCCCTAGTTACCACATTGGAAATTAAATGGAGGAAAACTTAAATATTTATTAATCATTAAAAATAACAATTTTAATCCATCATATTAACATATGGACCTTAAAGAAGACTGAGCGCTGAAGAATAGATGCTTTCAAACTGTGGTGCAGGAAAAGACTCTTGAGAGTCCCTTGGACAGCGGAGATCAAATCAGTCAATCCTAAAAGGAATCAACCCTGAATATTCATTGGAAGGACTGATCCTGATGCTGAAGCTCCAATACTTTGGCCACCTGATGTGAAGAACTGACTCACTGGAAAAGATCCTGATGCTGGGAAAGATTGAAGGCGGGAGGAGAAGGGGACAACAAAGGATGAGATGGTTGGATGGCATCACCAACTCGATGGACATGAGTTTGAACAAACTCTGGGAAATAGTGAAGAACAGGGAAGGCTGGCATGCTGCAGTCCATGGGTGGCAAAGAGTCAGACATGACTGAGTGACTGAACAACAACAATTAACATATTAACATAAATAACTTCCTTTAGTGGGAAAAAAAAAAAAAACTATTTACCAATAAACACCATGTTAATGAGAATTGAGTTCAATGTTAATCTTCTTCATTTCAGTTCAGTTCAGTCGCTCAGTCATGTCCGACCCTCTGCAACCCCATGACCGATCAAGCACAGCAGAACACATGGCTTTGTATCATCATTCATTGGCCATTTGAAAAATCTTGGCTCACTGAGTTTCACAGATCTTCTGCACATTCCATAAATATCAAAAAACACATTCATTACTATCCCCAGTAATCTCCATAGAGAATCCACCACTGGGAAGCTGTGAAGCATATCAGATCAAATCAGATCAGATCAGTCACTCAGTCGTGTCCGACTCCTTTCGATCCCATGAATCGCAGCACGCCAGGCCTCCCTGTCCATCACCAACTCCCGGAGTTCACTCCAACTCAGGTCCATTGAGTCAGTGATGCCATCCAGCCATCTCATCCTCTGTCGTCCCCTTCTCCTCCTGCCCCCAATCCCTCCCAGCATCAGAGTCTTTTCCAATGAGTCAACTCTTCACATGAGGTGGCCAAAGTACTGGAGTTTCAGCTTTAGCATCATTCCTTCCAAAGAACACCCAGGGCTGATCTCCTTCAGAATGGACTGGTTGGATCTCCTTGCAGTCCAAGGGACTCTCAAGAGTCTTCTCCAACACCACAGTTCAAAAGCATCAATTCTTTGGCATTCAGCCTTCTTCACAGTCCAACTCTCACATCCATACATGACCACAGGAAAAACCATAGCCTTGACTAGACGAACCTTTGTTGGCAAAGTAATGTCTCTGCTTTTCAATATGCTATCTAGGTTGGTCATAACTTTCTTTCCAAGGAGTAAGCGTCTTTTAATTTCATGGCTGCAGTCACCATCTGTAGTGATTTTGGAGCCCAGAAAAATAAAGTCAGACACTGTTTCCACTGTTTCCCTATCTATTTCCCATGAAGTGGTGGGACTGGATGCCATGATCTTCGTTTTCTGAATGTTGAGCTGGTAAAAGTTTAAAAAACTTTAATATTTTCCTAAAAGTTTGAATTATATCACTGGCAATACTGTCAGTTGTTTTCTTTGGAGTGACAGGCTGACTTCATTTGTTTTTGAGAAAACATCTGCCAAATACCTGCTGTTTTCCTAAAAGCAGTTTATTAAGATAATTCATATACTATAGAATTCACTAATTTATTTTAAAATTCAGTGATTAGCATATATTTACAGAAGTAAGCAACTACCTGTACCATAAAATTTAGAACATTTGTGTGTGTTAGCTGCTCAGTTGTGTCCAACTCTTTGCGACCCTGTGGACTGTAGCCTGCCGTGCTCCTCTGGGCTATTATGCTTCCACTTTAGGCTATTGTGGATAGTGCTACTTTGAACATTTGTGTGTATATTTTTGTTTGGATATATATATATATATATATTCAGTTTTCTTGGGTACATAATTAGGAATGGAATGCTGGATCATGTAGTAATCCTATATTTAAAATTTTGAGGAACTGCCTGTTTTCTATATCTGTGCCATTTTATATTCCATTCACAAAAGCAATAAGTAAGGGTTCAATTTCTCTATTTCCTTGCCAGTACTTGTTATTGCTTGTCTTCTTTAATTATAGCCATTTTGGTGCATATGAAGTGGCATGCCACTATGGTTTGGTCTGCATTTTCCTAATGGCTAGTGCAGTTCAACCCGAGAAGGCGATGGCACCCCACTCCAGTACTCTTGCCTGGAGAATCCCATGGATGGAGGAGCCTGGTAGGCTGCAGTCCATGGGGTTGCTAAGAGTCAGACACGACTGAGCGACTTCACTTTGACTTTTCACTTTCATGCATTGGAGAAGAAAATGGCAACCCACTCCAGTATTCTTGCCTAGAGAATCCCAGGGATGGGGGAGCCTGACGGGCTGCTGTCTATGGGGTCGCACAGAGTCAGACACGACTGAAGCGACTTAGCAGCAGCGACTTAGCAGCAGCAGCAGCAGCAGCAGCAATGCAGTTCAACATCTTTTTGTGCAGTATTGGTCACTTACATATATATTCTTTTGAGATATGTCTAATCAGAACCTTTGCCCATTTAGAAATGGGATATTGATCTTTTTAGTTTTTAGTTCTGTCCTGGATATTAGACTCTGACCAGACGTACGATTTGCATATATTTCTTCCATTCTGTGAATTATCCTTTCACTTTCTTGATGGTGTCTTTTGAAGCCCAACAGTTTTGACTTTTAAGGAAGGTTATCACTTTTTTCCTTCTTTCATATCTTTTTTCCTTTTGTGTTCTTCATGTCAGATCTAAGAAACCTTTCCTAACCTATTCGTCGCAAAGATTTACTGTAATGTTTTATTGTATGGATATTTCAGTTTCAGTTTTTAGATTTAAGATATGAACCATTTCAGGTTAATTTTTTTTGTATGTCATGAGGCAGGGTTCCAAATACATGCTTTTATATATGGATACTCGCTTCTCCTAGCACCATTTCTTGAAAAGATTCTTTTATCTCCATCGTATCTCTAGCTTCTCAGTTCTATTTCTTTGACCGATATGACTACCCTTATGACTACCACACTGGCTTGACTACTTTAACTTTGTGGTGAGTTTAAAATCAAGTAGGATGAGACCTCCAACTTTGTCCTTTTTCAAAATTGTTTCGGCTCTTCAGACATCCACTTCTGAATACCCATATTTTTTTGTTGGTTCGTTCAAGTAAAATTTACATACTATGGTAATAGTGGCTAGTTCCACTCTCAAGCTCACAAGTGCTTTTGCTCAAGACAACCACTGGCCTTTACATGTGTAACAGAAGTGCTCTATGCTTCTCTTTTCACATAGGATATTAAAGGATATGTACTCAAGGGCCAAGATTTAATATAATTAACACATTTTTCTACTTTATCAAAATTTCTTTAGAGAAATTAACTTTTTAAAAATTTATTTATTTTACAAATGTGTGTGAGAACACGACCATGAGTGCCACTGCCTTGATTCCTGCTAAGTCCACAGCAGTTTTAGCCATCACTGAATTTGCATTATCACTACAAATATCAACACAGTAAAAAAGTAAATGTTTTTCTGCATGTATTTAGTAAAATCAAGTCTGGTAAAAAGAAATTTGCTAGGAATAAAAATGCCATTTTAAGATGCCATTTTAGGGACTTCCTGGTGGTCCGATGGTTAAGACTTTGCCTTCCAGTGGGTGCCAATTTGATACTCATGGGGCAACTAAGTTCCCGCATGCTGCTGGGTGTGGAACAACAAATGGCACTGGAAAGCTTGAATATCTTGATGCAAGAAAAAAAGAAAAACAGCAACAACAACAACTGATCATACCCTGCATTGTATACAGAGATTAGCTCAAAATGGATCATAGATCTAAAATGTAAAACCTGAAAAAAGAATACAAAAATTAAATGCCATTTTATTGCCCACATAACTTCAGAAAACCTGTCAACAAGGATTTAATTTGTATTTTATCACACCTATCATTTAAACCATATACAATAAAAATAATTGTCCAACAGCTTTATAGTACAGGTCAAAACTGCTCTTTGACATAATTTTATGTTTTATGCTAATTCTTATTTACACATTAAAACAAAACATGACAAAATAAAATTATCCAAGTAATCTTGTCATAGATATGAATATTTACTCCAGTAGAAAATATAGTTATTATTGGTGCTATCATTATCTAAATAAGGATAATTTTTAGGTCTTTTAAAATATTCCCTTGACCCAGAATAGTCTATGATTGTGTAGTAAGGTATTTTCTGTATACAATGCAAGTTGTGGCTATGGCATTTGAGATAGCATAAAATATTTTAGACAAAGCATTCTTTCAGTGAAATTTACATTTTTTCTACTAGTAATTACCAAATGCCAGAATTAATTTTTCTCAGATAATTATTCCTTTAGCATAGCTGACAATCCCAGGCATTTAACTCATTCATTAAAATGCAGTAATGATTTCACCAATGGTTTTCACTACCAGTAATGACATGCATTATTATACATCGCTAATTTCCATGAACAACAATGAGATACTATTTTATTGGTATTTACATTTACAGGACTATACTTTGCTAGTATTCCAATGTTAACATTTACTCATTAAAATAACAGTTACTTTTTGATAAAAGTTAATTTGCGATTTGAGCCACTAAAACAATAAAATTGAAGCTTTTCTCAGTTTTGCCTTGAAGAGTCATCTTCAGTTTTATAAAATGTCATCTTATAAAACACTATGTTTATAAAACATTAAAAATTGTTCAATTAAAATCAGACTTTACATCCAGGAGGCAATATATCAAAATGTCCACATATGTTCATTGATTAAAACACTTATTCAGTTGGAAAATCACTAATTGATATGCAAATATTTAGTCCATTACGGTGAGCTTTACTCAGAATATATGATTTGTCTTTAAGATTACAGCTCCTCATTGCAGACATGCTATTTTCACCCTATTTGTATGAAGCAGTGGTGACATGCAGAGACTGATTAGCTTAAACCACAGATGTGTTTGCCTTAGGGAAGTAGCAGTAGCCTAGTTTTCCCCATAAAGGCGATAGTCAGAATTCAAATTATTTCCAATCCAGAGCCACAACTGCCCCAATTCTAGTAGTTCAGTGATTAAATTGGAATATAGTAAAGAGGAAAGGAAGACTGAACCTGTAAACATGTAATGTCTGTATGTTAAGGTTAAAAATAAGAATTCTGTATATTACTAGGGATTGGCACTCACTATGCTAACATCAGTAGGCAATTCATTTGTGCAGCACTTGAAAAATTCATTTGCATCAGTCATCAACACATGGATGCATAATGAGGGCGGGTATTTTTCAGGAAGAGAACACACATTTAATTTGACATTTTCATGTTGAACTTGAGGCAGCCAGCTTTCCTGGTTTTATTCCATCTTTTCATCCCACCAAACTTTCCCTCCTACTCATCAAATAATCACAGCATTCTTCACCCTAAAACACAGGCAGATGGGTTCTTGTGTCATTGTTTGTAATCCGATTGAAAGATCTGTTTTTGCTTCTGGTCCCTCTTCCACAGTTCTCTAAAATCAACATTCAGTTCCTTACATTCACAGTCTTTCTTTTTGCTTAGCAAAGAAATAAAACTTATCAGTAGCACTCGTTTGCAAGTTTCTCATATACTCTACAATTATGCATAATCTATTGGTGAGAGTAATTCACATGAAGTGTTGGAATCTTTTTGTTAATTCAATAACAGTAGTACACTTATAAAATGGAAAGTACCGCATAAATGCTGTGTAATAACAATTTTATGGAAGTCATCTACCCTTTCCCATAAATGTAAATACTTCATTATTTAAGCATGCATTTAAGAACCATTTTCCTGGGTTCTGCTTATTCATTACCATTTGTTCTGAATTTCCTCATAATTGGATTATTTCTCATTTTCTTTTAATAATTGCTTGAAGCATATAAAAAGCACTAAGTGTTAAGAGGTCTTTCCTTAACAGTGACTGCTAGAATTTCTTGGAAATGATTGTCCTAGGTTTCCAGGTTACATTTTTCTTTCCCCATTAGGATGTCTGAAATTCTTTGTTGAACAAGGGAAGGATATATAATATATGTTTTTAAGCTGCCAATCAATACTTGTGTACCCACATTCGTGAATTTTTTTTAACCTATAAAGAACTACATAAACCTAATGTGTGAAAAATAAAAAGTGCAAGCCCCACTGAGGGCATATGAAATAATGGAAAACATAGTAAGAATCAATAAATACTGAGCCCTGGAACAACATTTAGCAATGTGGCATTTTCCATGCTTCAGATTCATGTAAAAAAAAAAAAAGCTTACCTTTTATCCTGGAGAAAGTGAGACTACTTCCAGAGCTCATGGCAGTTGATTTTGTTGTTGTTCAGTCACTTAATCGTGTTTGACTCTTTGCCACCCCATGGAATGTAGCACACCAGGCTCCCTTGTCCTTCATTATCTCCTGGAGTTTGCTCAAACCCATGTCCATTGAGTTGGCAATGCTATCTAACCATCTCATCCCCTTTGGCCGCTTTCTCGTATTGCCTTAAATCTTTCCCAGTTACGGTCTTTTCCAATGAGTTGGCTCTTCAAATCAGGTGGCCGGAGTATTGGAGCTTCAGTTTCAGCATCAGTCTTTCCAATGAATATTCAGGGTGGATTTCCCTTAGGATTGACTGGTTGGATCTCCTTGATGCTCAAGGACTCTCAAGAGTCTTCTCCAGCACCACAATTCAAAAGCATCAATTCTTCAGCACTTAGCCTTCTTTATAGTCCAGCTCTCACATCCATACATGACTACTGGAAAAACTGTACCTTTGACTATATGGACATTTATTGGCAGGCATAATGATGTCTCTGCTTTTTAATACACTGTCTAGGTTTGTCATAGATATCCTTTCAAGGAGCAAGGGTCTTTCAATTTCATGGCTGCAGTACCATACACAGTGATTTTGGAGCCCAAGAAAAAGTCTGTCAGTGCTTCCACTTTTTCCCCCTTCTATTTGCTATGAAGTGATGGGATCAGATGCCATGATCTCAGTTTTTTGAATATTGAGTTTCAAGCCAGCTTTTTCATTCTCTTCTTTCACCCTCATCAAGCGATTCTTTACATCCTCTTTGCTTTCTGCCATTAGAGTGGTATCATCTGCATATCTGAGGTGATTGATATTTCTCCCAGCAGTCTTGATTCCAGCTTGTGATTCATCCAGACCTGTATTTCACATAATGTACTCTGCATATAAGTTAAGCAAGCAAGGTGACATTATACAGCCTTGTCATATTCCTTTTCCAAGTTTAACCAGTCAGTTGTTCTATGTCCAGTTCTATCTGTTGCTTCTTGACCTGCATACAGGTTTCTCAGAAGACTGGTAAGGTGGTCTGATATTCCCTTCTGTTTAAGAATTTTCCATAGTTTGTTGTGATCCACACAGTCAAAGGTGTTACCATAGTCAGTGAAGCAGAAGTAGATATTTTTTCTATAATTCTGTCACTTTCTCCAATATCCAGCCAATGATGGCAATTTCACCTCTGTTCCTCTACCTTTTCTAAACCCAGGTAGTCCATCTGGGAGTTCTCGGTTCATGTACTGAAGAAGCCTAGCTTGAAGTATTTTAAGCATAACCTTGCTGTCATGGGAAATGAGTGCAATTGTGTGATATTTGAACATTCTTTGGCATTGCCTTTCTTGGCTTGGAGTGATTAGACATAGTTAAATCTTTGCATAAGAAGTATGAGTGTTTGGAATTTTTAGCTTGATAAAATGAAATTCATAATCTATATTTAGTAGACACTCTCACCTGATTTAATCACAAATTATAGAAATATCCCAGTGAGAAAAGGAAAGTGAAGGGTGGCAGTTATATGAGAGAACTGGTTTTAACAGCTCTACCATTTTCCCTATTCATTTTTAGTTCTCCATCTTCTTTGATTCTATCTTTCCCGATAATCTAAAATAATTTCAAAGAAGTGCTTTATAGGAAATGCAGACTTTCTAGAGGCAGGCAACAAAAAGATTGAAATTTACCAGTGTGTGATTTTCACTAGGTGACAAATACCCTTTCAATCTCTTTCAATAAGATAAACAAAATGCTTGTTATTATTGATATATTTGAAGTTTTCTACCACATAAGAATATGTTGTTCAGTATCAGGAAAAGTTAATTCTGAAAAGTACAATATCTCTGCATCAGGGAGTTTACATATTAAGAATAAGTTGCTGGATAATTTTTAAAAAACGAGGCATAAATGTCCTAATGATTTTTATTTAGCTGATAGTCTTTCTTAAGAGTATTATTTAGCATCATGTAGTGAAAATTTCATCATGTTGGAGATTAGGAAACAGTGTTGCTTTTGACTCTGGCTTGATTGGGTGACTTTGGTTATGTCATTGAACATCTCTAGATTTCAAATGTATTGTCTAAAGAAAACAAAATTGATTGAACAATCTCTAATTCACAGTCATTCTGTATTATTTCTTATGAGGAAAAAATGTCCTTTTTAAAGATGAGTGTTTTCACAGTTTTCCTGTTAATGCTTTAATGCCTCCTTTTTCTATCACATCTTTTGAATTGCTGTCTGGTACTTAAGATCCTCCTATACATATCTATATACATATATCTATATATGTATATCTTTAGTGCCTATGTATTTTTTTATGAAATGACAAACATTGATTTTTCACATGGTTAAGCACTTTCCATGGATTGTTAACTCTTCATAGCACTCTCTGAAATATTCTATAATCATGCTCATTTTCCAGGTAAAAACTTGGAGACATAGTGAGATTCAGTTGCTAACCTAGGGTCTCATTAACAGTAAATGGGGAACTGAGTTTCAAGCCCAGACAGTCTGACTCTGGGGCTCACTTTCTTAACAATAGCACTGCATTTATTATTTACCAACATTGCTGATTTCACAACATTCTCCATATTTTTCCATTTCTAGACAGATTGATATTTTTTTGTTTCAAAACAGAAGCCTATGTGCTCAGTCAGGGCTGCAAACCTTTACATCTTGTCCCCATCCTGGAATGCTTTTCTCAAACCTCACTTCTCTTGGCTCCAAATTACACAGTGCTCCATGTGGCCTCTGCATCAATTGATCAGCAAACAGGGACTATTACCATGGTAGAACACAAGGTCCCCAGATCTTGTCTCAGCACTGATTTTTTTCCAGCCAGTATCACATGCTACTGCCTGTAACATCACACCATCTTTGAATATGTGTAGTCTGGCAGCTCCAGTGCCCCATTGTTGGCTCAGGCCACTACCCACACTTGCTCTAGACTCATCTATCTACTACTTTGCTAAGACACATGCCATGCCTGGCATTTTCCTACACACAGTTCACACCACTAACGCCACAACTGTCTCATTAGGAATCGCTGCTTATCACTCCTCTAAAATCGGTATGAGAGTGAATATCTCTGCATCAGTTGCTTCAGCTGATCTGAGAATAATCCTCTGCATCATCACAGGCATATGGCAGTGGCTCCCAACCGGATTTCAGGGCCCTGACTGTTCTAATGAGCATCTCCGCTGAGCCAGAGACTCCTCAGATAACATCACATTTCTCCCGAATTTGCAATGTCTCTGATCCTCTTACAGGTAAACACACCACTAAACCTCCCCAAGCAACAACCTTGGAATTCTAGATCACTCCTTTCTCACCATGTGCACCCAGTCCCCCAAATCTGCTGCTTTTGCTCCTTTTGTGTCTTTCAAGCCGTTTTATTTTTTTTTCCTCAATTCTCATGCTGCTGCTAAGTCGCTGCAGTCGTGTCTGACTCTGTACGACCCCATAGACAGCAGCCCACCAGGCTCCCCGTCCCTGGGATTCTCCAGGCAAGGACACTGGAGTGGGTTGCCATTTCCTTCAACGCATGAAAGTAAAAAGTGAAAGTGAAGTCGCTCAGTCGTGTCGACTCTTAGCGACCCCATGGACTGCAGCCTACCAGGCTCCTCCATCCATGGATTTTCCAGGCAAGAGTACTGGAGTGGGGTGCCATTGCCTCTTTCAATTCTCATAGTCATTCCCTAAGTCTTTATTATTTTCTGTCTAAATTATCTCAATAGCCTTCTTATCTGCTCTCTGTATTTCCCACCATGCCCTACTCCAGTTCTACCAGAGTAAATCTGGAGCAGTAATCTTAAAAATGGTTCATCTTTCCGCTTTCCTCCGTAATTTTCAGTGCAAAATTTAAACTCCTTGTCATAGTTTTTAAGGCTTCTTCTCCCCTCCCTCCCTATCTCTCTCCCCTCTTTTCCTGATACTTCTCCTTGGGCTTCCCTGGTGGCTCAGTTGGTAAAGAATCCGCCTGCAATGCTGGAGACCTGGGTTCAATTCCTGGGTTGGAAAGATCACCTGGAGAAGGGAACAGCTACCCACTCCAGTATTATGGCCTGGAGAATTCCATGGACTGTATAGTCCATGGGGTGGCAAAAAGTCGGACATGACTTTCGCTTTCTTCTGGCCCTCCCAATCTATCTCACCTCTTTTCCTGACACTTCTCAGGCAAGGTTCAGCAACCTTTCCCAAGGGTCCGAGCACCCCCTCTGTACACCTCCACTGAAACTGCCAAAGAAAACCACGCTCTGCACATGTAGATCCCCAACTCCAGAGCAGTTTAAAATAAATCTTAAGAGCTCATACTTTGAAGCTACATAAACCTGGTCCATCAATTACTAGCTTTTTTGGATGAGCTTGGATAAACACTGTCACCTCCCTAGGTCTTAGTTTCCTCAGCTGTAAGATGGGCAGAATAAAGGGCCAATCTCACAGATTTGTTAGGAGGGTTAAATAAGGTAATTAATGAAAAATCCTTACTCTGATGCTTGGGCCACAGTAATTGCTGCATGAATGTTGCTACTACAACTGATGCAATACCTAGAATTAAATGAAATGATAATGAAATTTTTAAATGAATAAACAATGAATGAGTGATGAACAGGATGTGTGAACTTGAATCTAAGGAGGAGAGAAAATGCTCCAAGTCAATGATAATTTCAGGAGACTTCAAGTATAATAAATAAGCAGCATTTCAGATGTATCCATTTTTTTGCCTTCAAATATGTTCAGCTGATATTATTTTAGTACAAAAGAAACCATCAAAAGCTTATTTTTAGTCTTTTATATTTCCACTGCCATGTTCTTCATGCCATTTGAGAGGTACTTTTTACTACTTCCAAGATTGTGGTCTTTGTCCATCTTTACTGAATTAGAATAAGCACAAAGCTCTTCCTATTGCTGGAGCCAGCTGAGGTTCCTGGCCTGCAGGGGCACGGATGAAGGAAAGCTGTTGTCAGCACATTTAGGGCGCATCAGGGAACAATTGAGCAGTGTGCAGGGTCTGTGCAGTCACTTGCTCTCATTAGATACTTTTTAAATGTTTGCCTGCTTGCCAGAGGCAAAGATGGCAAACTTCAAGTAATTGGGAACAAAATTTTTATTGTCCCCTGCAGTTCCATTAAAACTGAAGATTAATATGTTTTTCTTTTTTTTTCCTGAATGGCTTTCCACTTCAAACCTTTGGTTGAGAGTCTGGGTCTATGATCAGTACCTGGAATCCTTAGCAGATAGGATGAGAGGGTTTAACAGGCATTTCTGTAGGTGGTAAAGTGGATCCAGCAAGATACTAGTAGCTCATGTATTTAAACTCTTGATAATTTACATTGTGATTCCCATATATGATCTCATTTGGGCTGTTTCCCATATATTATCTTATTTGGGGAGGGGAGGTATTTTTCTTAACCTTCCTTTACACTTGAGGAAAACTTAGGATAATCAAGTATCAGTTAATTGCTCACATTCCCTTTCTAGGGGTGCCATTGTTAAGGCTATTTATGGTGAATCACATACCCTTTCCCTTCTCATCTCCAAATCATCTTGGAGACTGATTTTTTAATGGATTTAAAAATTGAAGAGGCAAGAAATCCTACCATTGAGGGGATAAATGACGTGGCAGATGTCTCACTCAAGGCAAATTTAAGAACGTACACTTAGGGAAGTGCGTCCCGTAGAGCAGGGGTCCCCAACCCCTGGAACCGCTACTGGTCCGTGGACTGCTAGGAACCATGTTGCATAGCAGAGGTGAACAGTGGGTGAGTAAGTGAAGCTTATTCTGTATTTACAGCTGCTACCCATCACTTACATTACTGCATTCCCACCTGAGCTCTGCCTCCTGTCAGATCAGAGGCAGTATTAGATTCTGTGCTTGAACAATCCTGAAAGCATCCCTTCCAACCCCATCCAGGTTTGTGGAAAAATTGTCTTCATGAAACCTGTCCCTAGTGCCTGAAAGTTTGGGGACTGTCGCTGTAGAGTGAGGAGGTTTGTCTAGACTGTAGTTACCTGAAGAAGACAGGGCAAAGACATTAGAGGGGAGAAAAGTAGCTACAGCAAAGAATTTCTCTTTCTATTGCTCCAATTACCATTTACACTTACCTGCTGTTGAAATAAAAACTCACATTTTAAGGCAAGACCAAAAAAAAAAAAAAATTAGCATAAAACTATTCTCTGTCCATTTGGTTCTGCTCCCTCCCCTCTAGTGTGCAACTGTGCATCTATATTTTGCTTTCACCAGATCTCTCAATGGCCGAAATACCTGCTCAAGCATAAATATCATTTTTTGTTCTTCTAAAGTTAGTCATGTAACTGCCTAGCAGATAACATTTCTTTCTCATTCTGTAAGGGGCTAGGATGACCCACTACTTGCCTTGTGTGTACAGACGACTTTGTGACATTTACGTCAATATATCATTTGCCTTAGACACAGCAATTGGTTCAAGAATAGACTGGTCAAATGACCTGGGGATATACTTGGCCATACCTAATGAAAGTTTATAGCTTAAATAGTTGCTTATGACCTTATTAATGATACTAGTTATGTTACTTGTATTCTGCTACCTGCAATTGAGTTGCTGAGTCGTAACCAACTCTTTGTGACCCCATGGACTACAGGCTTCCCTGTCTATCACCAACTCCTGGAGCTTGCTCAAAATCATATCCATCAAGTCGGTAATGCCATCCAACCATCTAATCCTCTGTCATCCCCTTCTCTTCCTGCCTTTAATCTTTCCCAGCATCAGGGTCTTTTCTAAGGAGTCAATTCTTCACATCAGGTGGCCAAAGTATTGAGCTTCATCTTCAGCATCAGTCCTTCCAATGAATATTCAGGACTGATTTCCTTTAGGATTGACTGGTTTGATCTCCTTGCAGTCCAAGGAACTCTCAAGAGTCTTCTCCAACACCACAGTTCATAAGCATTAGTTCTTTGGTGCTCAGCTTTCTTTATGGCCAACTCTCACATCCATACGTGACTATTGGAAAAACCATAGCTTTTTCTACAAGATTGTTGTTTCTTGCATACAAATGGATGAGTGAGCCTCAGATAAAACTAATGATGATTAGACAACTTGAATTGATTGATCAAATATATATTCCTATAAGATAATTGACTGTAATAATATATTTCTAGATATAGGAAGAAGAAACCAGAAGGAGCCATTTATTGAGCCGTAACAGACTGGTTCCAAATAGGAAAAGGAGTGCGTCAAGGCTATATATTGTCACCCTGCTTATTTAACTTATATGCAGAGTACATCATGAGAAATGCTGGGCTGGAAGAAGCACAAGCTGGAATCAAGATTGCTGGGAGAAATATCAATAACCTCAGATATGCAGATGACACCACCCTTATGGCAGAAAGTGAAGAGGAACTCAAAAGCCTCTTGAGGAAAGTGAAAGAGGAGAGTGAAAAAGTTGGCTTAAGCTCAACATTCAGAAAGCTAAGATCATGGCATCTGGTCCTATCACTTTATGGGAAATAGATGGGGAAACAGTGGAAACAGTGTCAGACTTTATTTTTCTGGGCTCCCAAATCACTGAAGATGGTGATTGCAGCCATGAAATTAAAAGATACTTACTCCTTGGAAGGAAAGTTATGACCAACTTAGACAGCATATTCAAAAGCAGAGACATTACTTTGCCAACAAAGGTCCGTCTAGTCAAGGCTATGGTTTTTCCAGTGGACATGTATGGATGTAAGATTTGGACTATAAAGAAAGCTGAGTGCCGATGAGTTTTTTGAAAACTCACAGATAAGGGGATTTCCCTGGTGGTCCAGTGGTTAAGCCTTCACCTTACAATTCAGGGGCTAGGGATTTGATCCCTGGTCATGGAGCTAAAATCCCACCTGCCTTGAGGCCAGAAAAAGAAAAAACAAAAATTCCCACATAAAACAGAAGCAATACTGTTAATGAATTCATAAAAACTAAAAACGGTCCACATCAAAACAATTTTTGTAAAAGCTCTTAAAAAATGGAGATATGTGTACTAATAGTCAAGTCAATAGAGATCATTGTTGGCTCCTTCTAAGGAAACTTGAGTCTCTCTGTCCACCACAGCCAGGGTTCCCTCTGGTGGGCAAGGCCACAGCTGATGCCAGAAAGACCTTGGTATTCCCTACACTTACACTTCACCCATCAACAAACTGCCAGGAATAAATCACTTGGCAACCCTGTGGTAAATCTAATCAACCAGGACTCATTATCTCTAGCCACCACTCAGTATGTAGACTCCTCAGTCATCTACTCTTTTCAGTAGACTCACCTCAGATTCTTTTAGACCTCCTGCTCCTGATCAGTCCTAATGCTTCCCTAGTGACTCTGACAATAAAGAATCTGCCTGCAGTGCAGGAGACCCGGGTTTGATCCCTGGGTCAGAAAGATCCTCTGGAGAAAGGAATGACTACCAACTCCAGGTATTCTTGCCTGGAGAATTCCATGAACAGAGGAGCCTGGCAGGCTACAGTCCCTGGGATTGCAAAGAGTCAGACATGGCTGAGCAACCAACATTTTCACTTTATTCACTTCACTGCTGATCATTCCTAATGCTACTTCTCTTGGCACTGCCTTCTGGTCCTGACCTCTGTATTCTACTCCATGAAACTCCCTGATTATAGTTAACTGTCCCATGTTTCCTGCAACTGATGGCCTTAATTGAAAAAGATACCTTCCTTATGTCATCTTCTCCTGTTCAAGTGGGAAAATCTATTATCAGGAAGGAGATAGTTACAAGAGTTTATGTGTATTTATGGCTACAAGAATTCTTTTTTTTTTTTATATAGCACTTCTTTTTTTTTTTCTAATTTTATTTTATTTTTAAACTTTACATAATTGTATTAGTTTTGCCAAATATCAAAATGAATCCGCCACAGGTATACATGTGTTCCCCATCCCGAACCCTCCTCCCTCCTCCCTCCCCATACCATCCCTCTGGGCCGTCCCAGTGCACCAGCCCCAAGTATCCAGCATCGTGCATTGAACCTGGACTGGCAACTCATTTCCTACATGATATTTTACATGTTTCAATGCCACTCTCCCAAATCTTCCCACCCTCTCCCTCTCCCACAGAGTCCATAAGACTGTTCTATACATCAGTGTCTCTTTTGCTGTCTCGTACACCGGGTTATTGTTACCATCTTTCTAAATTCCATATATATGCGTTAGTATACTGTATTTATGTTTTTCCTTCTGGCTTACTTCACTCTGTATAATAGGCTCCAGTTTCATCCACCTCATTAGAACTGATTCAAATGTATTCTTTTTAATGGCTGAGTAATACTCCATTGTGTATATGTACCACAGCTTTCTTATCCATTCATCTGCTGATGGACATCTAGGTTGCTTCCATGTCCTGGCTATTATAAACAGTGCTGCGATGAACATTGGGGTACATGTGTCTCTTTCCCTTCTGGTTTCCTCAGTGTGTATGCCCAGCAGTGGGATTGCTGGATCATAAGGCAGTTCTATTTCCAGTTTTTAAGGAATCTCCACACTGTTCTCCATAGTGGCTGTACTAGTTTGCATTCCCACCAACAGTGTAAGAGGGTTCCTTTTTCTCCACACCCTCTCCAGCATTTATTATTTGTAGACTTTTGGATCGCAGCCATTCTGACTGGTGTGAAATGGTACCTCATAGTGGTTTTGATTTGCATTTCTCTGATAATGAGTGATGTTGAGCATCTTTTCATGTGTTTGTTAGCCATCTGTATGTCTTCTTTGGAGAAATGTCTATTTAGTTCTTTGGCCCATTTTTTGATTGGGTCGTTTATTTTTCTGGAGTTGAGCTGTAGGAGTTGCTTGTATATTTTTGAGATTAGTTGTTTGTCGGTTGCTTCATTTGCTATTATTTTCTCCCATTCTGAAGGCTGCCTTTTCACCTTGCTAATAGTTTCCTTTGATGTGCAGAAGCTTTTAAGGTTAATTAGGTCCCATTTGTTTATTTTTGCTTTTATTTCCAATATTCTGGGAGGTGGGTCATAGAGGATCCTGCTGTGATGTATGTCGGAGAGTGTTTTGCCTATGTTCTCTCCTCTAGGAGTTTTATAGTTTCTGGTCTTACGTTGAGATCTTTAATCCATTTTGAGTTTATTTTTGTGTATGGTGTTAGAAAGTGGTCTAGTTTCATTCTTTTACAAGTGGTTGACCAGATTTCCCAGCACCACTTGTTAAAGAGATTGTCTTTAATCCATTGTATATTCTTGCCTCCTTTGTCAAAGATAAGGTGTCCATATGTGCGTGGATTTATCTCTGGGCTTTCTATTTTATTCCATTGATCAATATTTCTGTCTTTGTGCCAGTACCATACTGTCTTGATTACTATTCAACATAGTTTTGGAAGTTTTGGCCACAGCAATCAGAGCAGAAAAAGAAATAAAAGGAATCCAAATTGGAAAAGAAGAAGTAAAACTCTCACTATTTACAAGAATTCTTAAAATCTATAAGAGTTCTCAAAAATAGTTGCTTGTTTTGGTGTTGTTTTTAGAAGCCATGGGGTGAGAGCTTCACAAACGTGTTCTTACAATCTTGAAATCTGTCCATAGTAAGCCTTGACTGGATCTTTAAGTATCAGAGTAGCTACAAAAGTAAGAGCATAAAAATAAATCATTTGATGAACTTATGCTATGAAGCAGAAACATACTCACAGACCTAGAAGACAAACTTATGGTTAGCAGAGGGTTAAGGGGGCAGGAATAAATTAGAAATTTCAGATTAACAGATACACACTGCTACTGCTGCTAAGTCGCTTCAGTCGTGTCCAACTCTGTGCGACCCCAGAGACGGCAGCCCACCAGGCTCCCCTGTCCCTGGGATTCTCCAGGCAAGAACACTGGAGTGGGTTGCCATTTCCTTCTCAACAGATACATACTTATATATATATATATATATATATATATATATATATATATAAAAACAGAAAAACACTGGAGTGGGTTGCCATTTCCTTCTCAACAGATACATACTAATATATATATATATATATATATATATATATATATATATATACAACAGAAAAATAACATGGTCCTATTGAAAGGGAAAGTGGAGAGTGAAAAAGTTGGCTTAAAGCTCAACATTCAGAAAACGAAGATCATGGCATCTGGTCCCATCACTTCATGGGAAATAGATTGGGAAACAGTGGAAATAGTGTCAGACTTTATTTTTGGGGGCTCGAAAATCACTGCAGATGGTGACTGCAGCCATGAAATTAAAAGACGCTTACTCCTTGGAAGAAAAGTTTTGACCAACCTAGATAGCATATTCAAAAGCAGAGACATTACCTTGCCAACAAAGGTCCGTCTAGTCAAGGCTATGGTTTTTCCAGTGGTCATGTATGGATGAGAGAGTTGGACTGTGAAGAAAGCTGAGTGCCGAAGAATTGATGCTTTTGAACTGTGGTGTTGGAGAAGACTCTTGAGAGTCCCTTGGACTGCAAGGAGATCCAACCAGTCCATTCTGAAGGAGATCAGCCCTGGGTGTTCTTTGGAAGGAATGATGCTAAAGCTGAAACTCCAGTACTTTGGCCACCTCATGCGAAGAGTTGACTCATTGAAAAAGACTCTGATACTGGGAAGGATTGGGGGCAGGAGGAGAAGGGGACGACAAAGGATGAAATGGCTGGATGGCATCACTGACTGGATGGACCTGAGTCTCAGTGAACTCTGGGAGTTGGTGATGGACAGGGAGGCCTGGCGCGCTGCGATTCATGGGGTTGCAAAGAGTCGGACATGACTGAGAGACTGAAATGAACTGAACTGAACTGAACTGTATAGCACAGGCAATTATATTCAATATTCTTTAATAAACCATAGTGCAAAAGAATATGAAAAAGAATAATTATATATATAATTTTATACTTAACCATGATTTTTTTGTCCCTTTGTAATGTATTTTTCACTTCTGTTATCTCTTGAAATGAAGAGGCTGATATGTTTGCTTCCTGCTGGGGAAAGTACTGTAAGGAATTTTGTGTCATTTTGCATAATTGAGTAATGAAGTATTCTGATTACCAGAAGAAAAAAAAAAAGTCAAGCTACAAACTTTCAAGAAATAAAAATGTAGCATGTGTATGTATTAGTCACTCAGTTGTATCCAACTCTTTATGACCCCATGGACTGTAACCCACCAGACTCCTCTGTCCATGAGATTGTCCAGGCAAGAATACTGGAGTGGATTGGCATTCCCTTCTACAGGGGATCTTCTGGACCCCGAGATTGAACCCGGGTCTCCCACACTGTAGGCAGATTCTTTACTGCCTACTGAGCCACCAGGGAAGCCCAAAGCTGTAGTAGACTATACCTAATAATAATCCTGCTCTAAGCCCATTCAGTATCACAGTAATCCAAATCTATGCCCAGCCACTAATGCTGAAGAAGCTGAAGTTGAACGGTTCTATGATGATGTACAAGACCTTCTAGAACTAACCAAAAAAGATGTCCTTTTCATGATAGGGTACTGGAATGACAATGTAGGAAGTCAAGAGATACCTGGAGGAACAGGCAAGTTTGGCCTTGGAATACAAAATGAAGCAGGGTAAAGCTAACAGAGTTTTGCTAAGAGAATGCCCTGGTCACAGTAAACATCCTCTTCCAACAACACAAGAGACGACTCTACACATGGACGTCACCAGATGGTCAATACTGAAATCAGATTGATTATATTCTTTGCAGCCAAAGATGGAAAAGGTCTATGCCATCAGCAAAAACAAGACCAGAAGCTGACTGTGGCTCAGATCCTGAACTCTTATTGAAAAATTCAGACTTATTGAAGAAAGTAGGGAAAACCGCTAGACCATTCAGGTATGATCTAAATCAAATTCCTTATGATTATACAGTGGAAGTAATGCACAGATTCAAGGGATTAGATCTGTTAGACAGAGTGCCTGAAGAACTATGGACGAAGGTTTGTGACATTGTACAGGAGGCAGTGATCAAGACCATCCCCAAGAAAAAGGAATGCAAAAAGACAAAATGGTTGTCTGAGGAGGCCTTACAAATAGCTGTGAAAAGAGAAACAAAAGGCAAAGGAGAAAAGGAAAGATATACCCATTTGAATGTGGAATTCCAAAGAATAGCAAGGAGAGATAAGAAAACCTTCCTAAGTGATCAATGCAGAGAAACAGGGGAAAACAATAGAATGGGAAAGACTAGAGATTTTTTCAAGAAAATTAGAGATAACAAGGTAAAATTTCATACAAAGATGGGTACAACATAGGACAGAAATGGTATGGACCTAACAGAAGCAGAATATATTAAGAAAAGATAGCAAGAATACAAAAAGAGCTATACAGAAAAGATATGAATGACTCATATAACCATGATGGTGTGATCACTCACCTAGAGCCAGACATCCTGGAATGTGAAGTCCAGTTGGCCTTAGAAAGCATCACTATAAACAAAGCTAACAGAGGTGATGCAATTCCAGTTGAGCTATTCTAAATCCTAAAAGATGATGGTGTGAAAGTGTTGCACTCAATGCTGGGGATGCCAGCAAATTTAGAAAACTCAGCAGTGGTCACAGGACTGAAAATGTCAGTTTTTATTCCAATCCCAAACAAAGGCAATGCCAAAGAATGCTCAAACTACCGCAAAACTGCACTCTTCTCACGCACTAGCAAAGTAATGGTCAAAACTCTCCAAATGAGATTTCATCAGTAGGTCAACCAAAAACTTCCAGATATTAAGCTGGACTTAAAAAAGGCAGAGGAACCAGAGATCAGATTGCCAATATCCGTTGGATCATTGAGAAACAAGAGAGTTCCAGAAAAACATCTACTTCTGCTTTATTGACTACACCAAAGCCTTTGACTATGTAGATCACAACAAACTGTGGAAAATTCTTAAAGTGATGGGATTACCAGACCACCTTACCTGCCTTCTGAGAAATCTGTATGCAGGTCAAGAGGCAACAGTTATAACTGGACATGGAATAGTGGACTGGTTCCAAATTGGGAAAAGAGGATGTCAGGGCTGTGTCTTGTCACCCTGCTTATTTAACTTATATGCAGAGTACATCATACAGAGTGCCGGACTAGACAAAGCACAAGGTGGAATCAGGATTGCCAGGAGAAATATGAATAACCTCAGATATGCAGATGACACCACCCTTATGGCAGAAAGTGAAGAGGAACTAAAAAGCCTCTTGATGAAATTGATAGAGAAGAGTGAAAAAGCTGGCTTGAAATTCAACATTCAAAAAATGAAGATCATGGAATCTGGTCCCATCACTTCATGGCAAATAGATGGAGAAACAGTGGAAACAGTGACAGACTTTGTTTTTCTGAGCTCCAAAATCACTGCAGATGGTGACTGCAGCCATGAAATTAAAAGACGCTTACTCCTTGGAAGGAAAGTTATGACCAACCTAGAGAGCATATTAAAAAGCAGAGATATTACTTTGCTGACAAAGGTCCATCTAGTCAAAGCTATGTTTTTTCCAGTAGTCATGTATGGATGTGAAAGTTGGACCATAAAAAAAGCTGAGCACAGAACCATTGATGCTTTTGTTGCGGTGTTGGAGAAGACTCTTGAGAGTCCCTTGGACCACAAGAAGATCCAACCAGTCCATCCTGAAGGAAATCAGTCCTGAATATTCATTAGAAGGATGATGCTGATGCTGAAGCTCTAATACTTGGGAATTACTGACTCATTGAAAAAGACCCTGATGCTGGGAAATACTGAAGGTAGGAGGAGAAGGAAATGGTTGGATGGCATCACTGACTCAATGGACACAAGTTTGAGCAAGCTCTAAGAGTTGGTAATGGACAGGGAGGCCAGGAGTGCTGCAGTCCATGGGGTCGCAAAGACTCAGACACAACTGAGGGACTGAATTGACTGAACAGACTTGGATATCTCAGAAGGCAATTCAAGATTGCACAGAAAGCTCAGAGGCAGCATGACATATTATGGTAAATATGCAGAAGTGTCAGTTAACATAGTTCAGATTCTCTGAGCAATATACTTTATGTTTAAAGGTAAAAAAAACTATATTAATATAAAGTGATATAAATACAATTATATATGCTATTTATGAGAAAATAACAAAAGTAAAAGTCTCAAGGTCACTTTCTTGAAGTCTAGAAACTTCTTGCAAAGAATAAATCACTAATCTGTTTTCTAGATATCATTATCTTCTTTCAAATGTGATATTCATGTTTTTGTCAATGCCAGTAATATATTCTCTAATCCCATCTCCTCTGTGCCATCAGAACATAATGTTGAAATAAAGAGAACATGAGTACTGAATGAAATCCTCTTCCTAGCTTTGTGACCAAGGATAACTTAAAAAAATTTTTTAATGTTTCCCAGTTTTATTATTCTAGTCTATCGAATGGAAATAATTTTTTAGCACATTGAGTTCTTGTGAGAAGTAAATAATACAATTTAGGTAAAGACTTTAGAATTGTTCCAGCAAATGCTTTCTTTTAAGACTATCACTTTTTGTTTTCACATTTAGTAGTTCATAGGTGAGACCCTATTATTTTGAGATTTTATGAACACATCTTTTAAAAGTTGAAATGGACTTATCATCTTCTAATGGTTGTTTTTCTAGGGGTGTAATCCCTTTAGTTGGTGCTTGTCATCCATGTCATTGTGAGTGCAGCATCTGGTAGCTGAAAGTGAAAGTGAAGTCACTCAATTGTGTCTGACTCTTTGTGAACCCGTGGACTGTAGCCCACCAGGCTTCTCCATCCATGGGATTTTCCAGGCAAGAATACCAGTTCAGTTCAGTTCTCTTTCAGTTTTACTTTTCTCTTTTTTCAGTTCTGTGCAGAATTTTCCCATGGTCCCTTAGCTCTGCAGTCTTATCTTCTTGAGGTGTATGCTTGAACCCCTTCCTTAGTTCCATGGCAAGAACTTTGGGAGAAATATACTCTAGTCCACTTCCCCATTTCTGATACTCTTCTCCTCTCATAACCTGTTTCTTGGAGACACAGAACCAATTGATTATATTAAAAATTATACTTCTCAACATACACTTCCGCCAAATTCTTGTTAATTCTTTCCCTTTCTTGAATGTCTTAATTATAAGAGCTTTAAAAAGCCATAATTTCACTTCCTGGCTTATTTCACTTTGTATGACACCCACACACAAGTCATAATTTCAGCTTTGGATTCATTTTCAATATATCAGTATTTGGGGAAAATACTTGAATTCCTGTATACATTTTTAAATATTTTGTTTAATATTTAGACGTGAAGTTTTATTTTTATTTGATTAGAAAATGCACAGTTTTTCTCTTTTTAAAAAATTTATTTTATTTATTTGACTGTAACAAGTCTTAGTTGAGGCATGCAAGCATCTAGTTCCCAGACTAAGAATGGGACCCAGGCCCCATGCATTGGGAACAGGGAATATTAGCCACTGGACCACCAGGGAAGTCTCTTTCTCTTTTTAATCCAAGTCTTTTCCACTTTCTTGCTCAGGTTTATGTGTTTTTTGTCAGTCAGTCAGTTCAGTCGCTCAGTCGTGTCTGACTCTTTACAACCCCATGAACCGCAGCACACCAGGCCTCCTGTCCATCACCAACTCCCGGAGTCCACCCAAACTCATGTCCTGTGAATCGGTGATGCTATCCAACCATCTCATCCTCTGTCATCCCCTTCTGCTCCTGCCCTCAATCTTTCCCAGCATCAGGGTCTTTTCAAATGAGTCAGCTCTTCACATCAGGTGGCCAAAGTTTTGGAGTTTCAGCTTCAACATCAGTCCTTCCAATGAACACCCAAGACTGATCTTTAGGATGGATTGGTTGGATCTCCTTGCAGTCCAAGGGACTCTCAATAGTCTCTGTGGTCCAGTTTAATTTCTCTGTATTTTGATTTTATACATCCTATACTTGCTTTAAAGGTAGTTGAATATCATTGGGTGTTTACTGAAGACCTAGGAATCAGGTAACAAGTGAGCCCCTCTCCCTTCATCTGTTTTCTTGCTCATGTCTACTCCAGGAGGTAGTTTACTGAACTGCATTCTTTATTTTATTCATTTTAACTCCAATCTCTCTAATTTTTTTCTTTTTCATGTAAATAGGTATGTGAACTCTGAGTTAATTAGTATGCTAGACACAGGCTCTACAGCTGAAATAGGGCAGTCCAGCAAAGAGTAGTCTAACAGAGAACACCGATATTAAGTACAGTAAGGTAGAGTTCTTCTGTGAAGAAATAGATAAGCAAGAAGAAAAAAAAAAAACACCTTACTGACACTGACATTTTCCTAATCCGTAATGAAACAGCTTAATGACCCCAAATCGTTGCCCACCACACAGAAGTTCTGATCAGTTTGGGATGCCTTTTTGTTGCATGTTCTTGTAGATTCCCCAGTTTATGTGGGACTCTTTCAAAAAACTTATTCCCCAAATCGGAGAAGGCAATGGCACCCCACTCCAGTACTCTTGCCTGGAAAACCCATGGACAGAGGAGCCTGGTAGGCTGCAGTCCATGGGGTCACAAAGAGTCGGACATGACTGAGCGACTTCACTTTCACTTTTCACTTTCATGCATTGGAGAAGGAAATGGCAACCCACTCCAGTGCTCTTGCCTGGAGAATCCCAGGGATGGGAGAGCCTGGTGGGCTGCCGTCTCTGGGGTCCTACAGAGTCGGACACAACTGAAGCAACTTAGCAGCAGCAGCAGCAACAGCATTCCCCAAAATACTTTATTCCAGAGCTTTACTTGCAGGAATATTCAGCATATCTATTGTTTACCTCAACTGCTACTCTTTGCCTCAGGTCTCAATAGCTAGTTTCTTTTCCTTTCCCAATGTTTTTGAGGAATTTAATTGCATAGTCTCCTCATTCCCCTGAGAGAGTTCCGAGTTAGGTGAAATAAACGCAACCCCTCTGCATGACTCCTCCTCAGAGTTCTCAGAGAGGTCAAAAGAGACAGACACAAATTTTTGAGAACAAGGTTCTCTCTGCTCCTTCCAGAACCAGAACCAATGTCCAGAATGGGGACTGACAAGCTGTGGAGGGGAGATGGGGCAAAGGCAAGTCAAAGCATCACAAAGGTCTCCTACTTGGTTTCAGTCCCAGTTCTCCTGATTAAGCATTCACATGGCTGCTGTTAACCTCAGACCAGATATTTTTCCAGAGTTGTGATAAGGTTAATTCTGCATGTTTTTCTTTTCTTTTTTTTTTTTTTTGCCAGAATTTTTAGTGTTTCTGAAGCATGATAGTTCCCCAGAGGTCCCCGCTCTGCCATTTTCACTGATGTTACTCTCAACTTATATTTTTTATTTAAAAGGCATGTGTGAGCACAACCCCATAGAAACACATAAAAGCTTCTCCATTCTTTTTATATCATTACAGTGTTCTATTGTGTTCAGTTCAGTCGCTCAGTCATGTCTGATTCTGCGACTCCATGGACTGCAGCATACCAGGCCTCCCTGTCCATCACCAACTCCCAGAGTTTACTCAAACTCATGTCCATTGAGTCAGTTATGCCATCCAACCATCTCATTCTCTGCCATCCCCTTCTTCTCCTGCCTTCAATCTTTCCCAGCATCAGGGTCTTTTCCAGTGAGTCAGTTCTTCGCATCAGGTGGTCAAAGTATTAGAGTTTCAGCTTAAGCATAAGTCCTTCCAATGAATATTCAGAACTGATTTCCTTTAGGATGGACTGGTTGGATGAAGCACAAACTGGAATATAGATTGCCAGGAGAAATACCAATAACCTCAGATATGCAGATGACATCACCCTTATGGCAGAAAGCAAAGAAGAACTAAAGAGCCTCTTGATGAAAGTGAAAGAGAAGAGTGAAAAAGCTGGCTTAAAACTCAACATACAGAAAACTAAGATCATGGCATCTGGTCTCATCAATTCATGGCAAATAGATGGGGAAACAGTGGAAACAGTGACAGACTTTATTTTTTGGGCTCCAAAGTCACTGCAGATGGTGACTGCAGCCATGAAATTAAAAGATGCTCACTCCTTGGAAGAAAAGTTCTATTGTGTAGCTCTACTCTAAAGATTTAATGAATCTCCTATTGCTATACATCTAGCTTATTGACAGCCTTTTACTATGACAAGTGGTGTGTAATGAGAACATGTTATTTCATCTCTCTGGTTATATATTTCTATATGATAAATTCTGACATTGATGTGCCAGTGGATATGTGCATTTATAATTTCAAGAATATTACCAAATTATGTTATATATGACTGTTACCAGTTTACCTATTTACTAACAGTTACAGGAATTCAAGATTTACCATAAGCTTTCTAACATAGTGCTTCATCATTTTTTTTCATCTTTTTCAGTTTGATGCAGTATAATTTTTATTTGTCTGACACTTTGTGACCCCATGACTGTAGCCTGTCAGGCGCCTCCATCCATGGGATTTCCAGGCAAGAATACTGGAGGGGGTTGCCATTTTCTTCTCTAGGGGATCTTTCCAACCCAGGGATCGAATCCAGGTCTCCTGCATTGCAGGTAGACTCTTCACCATCCAAGCCACCAGGGAAGCCACAGTTTTTATTTGCATTTCTTCAGATATTAATGAAGGTGAATATTTTTAATGAACTAAAGACCTACTTTTTTTTTTTAACCTATGTGACTATTCTGTTTATTCATTGCTCATACTTATATGGCCATTGCTATTGGTGTGTGAGAATGTTGTATTGAGAGAGCACTCATAATGTTTCTGGGGTTTTCCTGATAGCTCAGCTAGTAAAGAATCCTCCTGCAATGCAGGAGACCCTGGTTCAATTCCTGGATGAGGAAGTTCCCCTGGAGAAGGGATAGGCTACCCACTCCAGTATTCTGGTCTGGAGAATTCCATGGACAGAGGAGCCTGGCAGGCTACAGCCTATGGGATTACAAAGAGTGAGATAGGACTGAGCAACTATACGAGCGACTTCCACTTTCACTATATGAAACATACATTGGGGTTTTTTTTTAACCAACAAAAGAGGACAAAGGAATGATAAATATTACTAAGAAAGAGGGGACTTCCCTGGTGGTCTGGCAGTTAAGAATCCACCTTGCCATGCAGGGGATGTGGGTTCCATCCCTCACAGGGGAACAAGATCCCACAGGCTGCAGGACAACTAAACCTGCCTGCTGCAGCTATAGAGTCCATGCCCCACAACGAAAGATCCCACGTGATGCAACTAAGAGCCAGCACAACCAAATAAATAAAATAAAATAAAGAAACTTGAAGGGCTGCAACATAAGATTATGGGTTTTAGTGCATAATTTTATTAATTTTTGAACAGACATCCAGGGAAAATTCTTTAAGAATTTTCAGTGACAGTGGACATACTTTGGTTGCATCATCATGTGGTTTATAAACCAAAATTGCAAAATTCTGGTACTTCCATTTAGAAATAAAATTAAGTAGTTATAAAGGAATGAAAATTAATAAGACTTCAATTTGAGAAACATAATTGCCTATTAAAGTAAGTAGGATTAACTTTTTTATGCAGGACATGGATGTGAATTCTAAGAAATATCCTTATGTTTTGTACTTGCTAAAGATAAGTCTTGTAGCTCTAATACTGAACATATCACCTATACTTATCTTTGAAAGATAAATGCTCAAATATATTAAAAAATTAGCTACAAACACTATAAAATCAAGTATTAAAATTGTATAAGCTGTGAGCCAGTGCACATTCAACATGGTTTAACTGCACCATTAAATTTTGAGATATTATTTTTTAAACTCACAAAATTTCTATAGGTTACTTAGGCACATTAATTAATTACCCAAGATTTTTGAAAATGGAGAGTTGACTTTGTTTCATGAATAAGGAAGGCTTCTTTCTTGGAAACTAAAATTTTTCAGTTAGTGCCAAAACCCACATAATTGTTTTGACATCGGCTTACTCTTTACAGTCTTTTGATGATTATTTGTTGAGATCTCTCAGCTTTAATTTACTCAGCTCTCTCCAAATATAATCCAGCTTATTTTTAACCCCATTTGAAAAGATTTCCTTATGCCAATAGAAACATTTTAAAATCAAGTTGGGATATACACAGAAAACAAGGTAAGTATTTGTTCCACCAAATCATTGGTTGCAGATTACCTGAGTTATAATCAACCTAGCCTGTAGGAATTTAGTTTTTGAAGATGGAAATGACTCCAAGAAACTGACTTGCATTTTTTATTTAATTCAAGTTACAGAGACCGGTTTTGATGGGACTTAGTCACCATAAATACAGGATAACAATCCTTTCCAAAACCCAGTGGCATAAGAAAAAAGAATTTATATAGCCAATAAATTTGTAGGTTAACTGGGTTGGGGGTACTTTTCTGCTCTTTAGGCTCTCCCAGATGTCTTGGGCAGGCTGGCTTTGGAGTCATCTTGAATGGACTTGACTGAGACATCTCATCTCTTTTCCTTCTGTCTCATCTTCCAGCAAACTAAGGACAGCATGTCTTTCTTATGGGTAAAAGGAACAGGAGAGAAGCCCAATTGTACCAATGATTTTCAAGCTTGTGGTTGAGCAAGTCACACGGCTGACCCCAGAGTCAGAATGGGAGGGCCCTACAAGGCTAGGGCAAAGAGCATGAATATAGGACGAAGTAGAGCGTGAGAGCCATTTGGCTATCTACCACTGTGGTTGTCCTAGGACTGTATCGTACAATATGTATACTATCTTCTTTGCTGCTGCTGGAGAACAGAACTACTTCAAAGCTTATAAAACCTCATTGGGGAGGCAGGCTTAAAGCTGTACTACCTTATGGCACCATGTTCCACAAATGTTGCACTCAAATATTCAGAGCTCTTACCGTTGACTAATAATGGGAAAGATGTCATTTGGGAACATTATTCTGATGTTAAGGTCTACTGAAACTCCAACAACAATGCAATTCAGAGTTTTCCAGATTTATCTCTTAGGAGGAATAATGGAAACTCAATTATAGGTTGAATTATTGCTCTCAAGCAACCAATTTGTGAAGGATAATGATCTAACCTAGAAGATGAAAGTTTTCATATTAGGTTCTTCAGTCCATGAAGCATTGTCAAATACCTGAGAGTAATATGAAAAAGATCTTCACTCCCTTTCTTGGGCTAATTAAAAAGAATGGCATCTCTAAAGGATTTTCATGCACAGATCTTCCACAGGGGCCTTACTCTGATGTTTCAGTTACAAGTCATGACTCACAGCAGCTAGGTTTTCTTCAGGACCATACAGTTTATTTTTAAGATGTAGTATGAATTTTTTGTGTTAGGCTCTTTGCTAAGCAAATACCCTGACTGGTCATTTCACAAAACTGTATAACACAATTAATAACATTTTTTAGTACTTCTGTTTTTTTCTATCCCATGAAAAGTCTGATTGTTAAAAGAATTCCATTTCCTATGATTGCCATTATGTGGATTTTGACATGTTTCTCTCAATTTTATAATCTTATGATAAGCACTGTGTTTTCATGAAATTCTAAATTTTCTTCAGTTAAACTCAGTAAATTCACTCGGTACATGAAGCATTGTGATATATCTACTTACTAGTAATAATAGCTAAATTTTACCAGATGCTTACAGTGACTCCAGTACAGCATGTTTAAAGATTGTATCAAATAGAAACAAGGATATTTCAATTGTTAGGAAGTTGAAACTCAGAGCAACTAAGTTTTTCAGAAATCATTTCTTGTAGGTCAAAGAAGGGGTTGTGCTCATCTTGGGAACCCTTTCTACACTGAAGTCTGGAAATTGCTTCCTAGTAGAAAATCAGAAAGATTGTAGGATTTATCTCCTTTGTGACCCTTTTCTCAGATGTCACAGAGGTCTTACGCTGCTTCTTGTTTAATGTCTGAAAACAGTTGTTTTATATATTCTTTGCAGTTTTCTATTCCTTTATTTAAAAAAATGTCTAGAACTAGATACTTGGGCATGATAGAGGCAGAATTCCTCTGGAATGTTGTTTCAAGTTGGCCAACTTTTCCAAGAAAAAGGGAGGTGTGAAAGAATTGGAAATGTCCAATCCACACTATTTACCATACCTTCTCTGATGCACCTATTAGCAGGGCAGAAAGAGAGACGTGGATGTAGAGAACAAAGTTGTGGACACAGTGGAGGAAAGAGAGAGTGGGACAAATTGAGAGAGTAGTATTGACATATATACACCACTGTGTGTACAACAGCTAGCCAGTGGGAATCTCAAGAAAATTAGAGATACCAAGGGAACATTTCATGTAAAGATGGATGCAATAAAGGACAGAAATGGTATGGATCTAACAGAAGCAGAAGATATTAAGAAGAGGTAGAAAGAATACACAGAAGAACTATACAAAAACAATCTTCATGACACAGATAATCATGATGATGTGATCACTCAACTAGAGCCAGACATCCTGGAATGTGAAGTCAAGAGGGCCTTAGGAAGCATCACAATGAACAAAGCTAGAGGAGGTGATGAAATTACAGTTGAGCTATTCCAAATCTTAAATGATGATGCTGTGACAGTGCTATACTCAATATGCTAGCAAATTAGGAAAACTCAGCTGTGGCCACAGGACTGGAAAAGTCAGTTTTCTTTCCAATCCCAAAGAAAAGTAATGCCAAAGAATGCTCAAACTACCACACAATTGCACTCATGTCACATGCTACCACAGTAATGCTTAAAATTCTCCAATTCAGGCTTCAACAGTACTTGAACCATGAACTTCCAGATGTTCAACCTGGTTTTAGAAAAGGCAGAGGAACCAGAAATCAAATTGCCAACATCGTTGGACCATCTAAAAAGCAAGAGAGTTCCAGAAAAATACCTACTTCTGCTTTATTGACTATGCCAAAGCCTTTGACTGCATAGATCACAACAAATTGTGGAAAATTCTTAAAGAGATGGGAATACCAGACTACCTGACATGCCTCCAGAGAAATCTGTATGCAGGTCAAGAAGCAACAGTTAGAACTGGACATGGAACAACAGACTGGTTCCAAATAGGAAAAGGAGTACATCAAGGCTGTATATTGTCATCCTGCTTATTTAACCTATATGCAGATTACATCATGAGAAACACTGGGCTGGAAGAAGCACAAGCTGGAATCAAGATTCCCAGGAGAAATATCAATAACCTCAGATATACAGGTGACACCACCCTTATGGCAAAAAGCAAAAAAGAACTAAAGAGCCTCTTTATGAACGTGAAAGAGGAGAGTGAAAAAGTTGGCTTAAAGCTCAACATTGAGAAAACGAAGATCATGGCATCTGGTCCCATCACTTCATGGGAAATAGATGGGGAAACAGTGGAAACAGTGACAGACTTTGTTTCTCTGGGCTCCAAAGTCACTGCAGATGGTGACTGCAGCCATGAGATTAAAAGACATTTGCTGCTTGGAAGTAAGGCTATGATCAACCTAGACAGCATATTAAAAAGCAGAGACAATTACTTTGTCAACAAGGGCCCCTCTAGTCAAAGTTACAGTTTTTCTGGTAGTCATGTATGGATGTGAGAGTTGGAGTATAAAGAAAGCTGAGCACTGAAGAATTGACACTTTTGAACTGTGGTGTTGAAGAAGACTCTTGAGAGTCCCTTGGACAACAAGGAGATCCAACCAGCCCATCCTAAAGGAAATCAGTTCTGAATATTCATTGGAAGAACTGATGCTGAACTGAAACGCCAATACTTTGGTCACCTGATGCGAAGAGCTGACTCATTTGAAGACCCTGACGCTGGGAAAGATTGAAGGAGGGACGAGAGAGGGATGACTGAGGATGAGATGGTTGGATGGCATCACCGACTCGAAGGACATGAGTTTGAGTAAACTCCAGGTGTTGTTGATGGACAGGGAGGCCTGGTGTACTGCAGTCCATGGCATCGCATAGAGTCAGAGACAGCTGAGCGACAGAACTGAAGTGGGAAGCTGCTGTATAACACAGGGAGTCTAGCCCTGTGCTCTGTGATGACACAGAAGGGTGGGATTGTGGGTGGGAGGGAGGCTCAAGAGAGAGGAGACATATATATATGTTTATACATATACATATATATATATATAGTAAAGCAACTATCATCCAATTGAAAAAAATTTAAAGAAATCTAAGCAAACAAGAAAAACACTGTCTTTTAGATGGCCAATGTTTAAGTGCTCATTGCCTTTTGCACTAAATCAGGCTTATGGAATCTAAGTCCAAATCTTACATATAGGATGATTCAGGGGCAGTCATTCTTTATCCTCCTATTAAAATATCTTCATACGCACTGCAATTTAGAGTTTTGCTATCTTCTTTCTCTTTAGTTTTGAATCTTAGGTCATCAAACTATATCAATTCTTAGGAATCAGAAAAGTTATACAGATGGGTTAATTTGTCAATTTAGATATTTCTTCATTTCAAGGAATTTTTAAATGCTATATATTAAAATTCTTTTTCTGCTCAATTGGTTGGATTCTCTCTGTAAGAGCCTCAGTTATCTTTATGATGGCTCATTTTTGTCTGGCCTCAATGTCTATTATTTTCTCTCAAATTGCTTTGATTGCTAGTCTTTTGTCTGCGTTCACTGTAATTATCTCAAGTTATTCTTCTATGTTATTATCTCAGTATTAAAGCGTATCTATTATGTACTTTATTTCTTGTATTTTTTATTTCTGTAATAGTATTATTTAACCTTCAGTTCATTTCATTGGCTCTAGTGGAATCTCTTCATCTCATTTTTTGTTTTGTCATCTTGTGTTTGAGTTTTTTTATGTATTAAGTCCTTGTTCACATTAATTTCTCTCACTGCAAAACACTAATAGGAACATTTCCTCTGACTTTTGGCTAACAATTTTTTAAAAACTGGCCTTTTTTTAATGTATAAGTTTTTAGAAAGGTTGTTCAATACTTTTGCATGCATGTGAGACCATTTCTTTGACACTTACAGGATCTGGAGAGTTCGTTTCTCCTGTATATGAATGTGAATGAGTTCTCCTTGACTCTGTTTCCACCTCTGACTGATGAGTGTCTCTAACTGAGAGAAAAGGCTCTTTTGAGAATTTTGTCACTCCCGTGCAAATGTTTTTCTTAAATAATGTATTTATTTATTTTGGGTTGTGTTGAGTCTTTGTTGCTGCATGGGCTTTCTCTAGTTGAGGTGTGTGGGCTTCTCATGGAAGTAGCTCTCTTGTTGTGGAGCACGGGCTCTAGGCACAAAGGCTTCAGTAGTTACGGCTTGTGAGCTCAGTAGTTGCATCTGGCAGGCTTTAGAGCACGGGCTCAGTAATTGTGTTGCATTGGCTTTAGTTACCTGTAGCATGTGGGATCTTCCCAGACCAAGGACTTAACCCATGTCTCTTGCATTGGTAGGCACATTCTTATCCACTCTACCACCAGGGAAAGCCCACATGTTTTCTTTACCTGGTAAAGACCAGGAGTTCTACTTCCACAGAGGTGGTGGTGGAAGTTTGAAAAAGGGAGTATATTTACTCCAGGATTTTGGATCATTTTTTTAGGAAGATGCTTGGAGTCTCCATTTTGTTCAGTAAGAGCAATGTCCACTTACTCACTCCAATCCACGTCACCATGTTCTTTCATTCAAAATTTAAAAAGAAATAAAAATTGATGGTATCTGTGAGAATTGTCAATATTTAATCAACTCTCAGTACCATTTATATAAGGTGGGGTTGTGGCTAAGGTCCACATTGCACTGTGTCCTTCTTTACTTGGGCTTCCCTGGCAGCTCAGATGGTGACTCATGAAAGAATCTGCATGCAATGCAGGAGACTTGAGTTTGATCCCTGGGTCAGGGAGATCCCACTCCAGTATCCTTGGATAATTCCATGGACAGAGGAGCCTGGTGGGCTATAGTCCATGGGATGGCAAAGAGTCAGAAACAACCAAGTGACTAACACTTCTTTACTTACTTGTGAATTGGCAAATTCTTTTTTTCCTTCTGGTTATTACTTTTTATCCATTTTATTGTATTTTGAAGGAGGGAGAAGTCTATTATTTTTACCTGAAAGTCTGGTGCTAATTTTTAATTAATTAATTAAGGGTTAAGTATCCTGTGGTAACAAAATGTCTATTCCTTTTGAACTGAAATATTTTCCATTATAATTTAATTAGATTTGTGTTGCCTTTGTTGCCAAGAAATTTAATGCAGTAGCTCTTTTCAGTCTGATATTTTTTAGTATAAGCATCTACTCCCAACGTGTATAATATGATTGTATGACTCTTGTTATTTTATCAGTGGTTCTATGCACTTTTGCTTTTGATTATGGGCCAACTAAAATTTCCATTTGGAGTTAGGTAAAATATGTAATTTAAAAATAAAGTCAGTTTCTTGGAGAAAAGAAAATATACTTTAAATCCCTATTATAACAATAGCTTCAATGCTGTAATGATATTTTTCTCCACCATCATAAAGGGACTCAAATTATTTTAACTCTGTGGCTTTAAAAATCAAAATGTGATTAAGTAAAAAATTAAAAAATGCACACACTCTTAGTTTTTATTCATTCAAGTGGTCACTATTTTACAGAACCTTTCAAACAGAAATATAGCTGACAAATGGAGACCAATTTATGTGTATTTTAAGGTTGTGATCTTGCCATCATGCCCTTGGTCTGCATGGAGAGATGGTATAAGAAATAGCTATGTTAAAATTAATTAGAAGGATGTCACTGGAGATTAAATTCATCCTGTTAACCTAATTTGTCTTCATGGAAATCCAAGGAAGAAATTTTTTCAAGTCATTGTATCTGGAAAAAGTGTAGCTAACCCTGAGAATAGCATTATTTTAATCCTAAGAATTGAGACTCAGTTATTGGGACTCAGAGTATGTTTCCCTTTCTGGTTTGGCTATTCAGAAACTCCAGAAAACATTGTGACTTACTTTTATTAAATGTATGGGTTCCTAAGTTGTATATTTTGAGTATCTGTGTTCCTTTGACTGCATTTCCTTTCCTAATTCTCATTTTTTCCTGCTTTAATTTGCTTATTTATTTTTTCATTTGAAGGTGTTAATTGTTGTTCAGTCACTCAGTCATGTCTGACTCTTTGCAACCGCACGCACTGTAGCATGCCAGGCTTCCCTGTCCTTCACGGTCTCCTAAAGCTTGCTCACAATCATGTCCATTGAGTTGGTGATGCCATCCAACCACCTTGTCCTTTGTCATCCCTTCTTCTGCCTTCAGTATTTTATTTTGTTACATTACATTCCTGGTGACTCAGATGGTAAAGAATCTGCCTGCAATGCAAGAGACCTGGGTTCGGTCCCTGGGCTGGGAAGAGCCCCTGGAAAAGGGAATAGCTACCCACTCCAGTATTTTTGTGTGGAGAATTCCATGGACAGAGGAGCCTAGCTGGCTATAGTCTATGGCATCGCAAAGAGTAGGACATGACTGAGAGACTGACACTTTCACTTTCACCTTGGCATAATAAATAAATTAAGTATGGAACCATTCATCTGATCACTGATGCACTATATTTAAATTTTCATTAACAGAATGAATAGAATTATAAAGTCACTACTCAAAGTAAAACTTACATACTTTGGCCACCTGATGTGAAGAACTGACTCCTTAGAAAAGACCCTGATGCTGGGCAAGATTGAAGGCAGGAGGAGAAGGGGACAATAGAGGATAAGATGATTGGATGGCATCACTGACTCAATGGACATGAATGTGAGCAATCTCCGGGAGTTGGTGATGGACAGAGAAACCTGTTGTGCTGCAGTCCATGGGGTCGCAAAGATTCGGACACAACTGAGTGACTTAACTGAACTGATAGAAGGGTATGTAAAAGGATAAATATAGGAGGATAAGGCCTAATATTCATTATGGTGTTTTTGTGTAAAGAAAATTTTCAATGAAAAAAAATTTGTTGAATCTGCTGTTCTGAGCCAATTAGTAGGCTGTGAAACATGTTTGCTACTGCTGCTAAGTCACTTCAGTTGTGTCCAACTCTGTGTGACCCCATGGACGGCAGCCTACCAGGCTCCCCTATCCCTGGGATTCTCCAGGCAAGAACCCTGGAGTGGGTTGCCATTTTCTTCTCCAATGCATGAAAGTGAAAAGGGAAAGTGAAGTCGCTCACTCGTGTCTGACTCTAGCGACCTCATGGACTGCCGCCTACCAGGCTCCTCCGTCCATAGGATTTTCCAGGCAAGAGTACTGGAGTGGGGTGCCATTGCCTTCTCCGTGAAGCATGTTTAGTGAATAGCTAACTGCAAGTTGCATTTTAACAGCAAAAAAGGAAATACTAAATTTTATTCTTGTGGCAAAGGGAGGGTCAATTTTATTCTTTGGCATCTATGTAATGTTTATTAGTTTTGTACTGTGTCTCGTACTATGAAAATTGTGAGAAACCTGAATCCAAACAGAGAGATTATATATCTAACTTAACTATAAAAAAAAGTAAAACTTACATATTTGTATATCAATCTTAGCTCATTTAAGATACCAAAAAAAGGACACATCTTAATATGTAACCATAAAGAAATAGTTAAATGTATTTTCATTTATATATATGATTTCTTTCAAATAATATTATATGGGTAAATGTTTGTGACATAACATCATTAAAATAATAGGATACAAAATTATATTACAATATGATCTTAATTGGATACCATAAATCCAGTTGATATCTTAGTTGATATCATATGAATAGAAAATATCTTCAAGTAAAATGCATCCATGTTAACTGTTACTTGTAATTATTGATCAGAAGCAATTTATATTTTGTCTTGTATGTATAGTCTTCATGCATTCTACAATGAGTATCCTCTTTATTAATGGAAACACACTATTTTAAATCATCTTTTAATTTTCAGCTTACGTGGTTAATCTTAAAATATATTTGTAGACATACTGGTATTCCTGATCCCACCCATACATAATTAGACTACTAAGGACCTTAAGGAGTCTCTTCATGTGGGTGAAAGAGGAGAGAAAAAAAAACTGGCTTAAAGCTCAATGTTTAAAAAAAAAAAAAAACAACTAAGATTATGGCATCTGGTCCTATCACTTCATGGCAAATACAAGGGGATAAATGGAAGCAGTGACAGGTTTTCTTTTCTTGGGCTCCAGAGTCACTGCAGATGGTGACTGCAGCCATGAAATTGAAAGACACTTGCTCCTTGGAAGGAGAGCTATGACAAACCTAGACAGCAGATTAAAAAGCAGAGAGGAGGGTTCAGGATGGGGAACACATGTGTACCTGTGGCGGATTCATTTTGATATTTGGCAAAACTAATACAATTTGTAAAGTTTAAAAATAAAATAAAATTTAAAAAAATAAAGTATTGAAAGAAAAAAAAAAAAAAAGAGATGTCACTTCGTTGACCAAGGTCCGTATAGTCAAAGCTATGACTTTTTCAGTAATCAAGTACAGATGTGAGAGTTGCACCATTAAAAAAGCCTGGGCCCCAAAGAACTGATGCTTTCAAATTGTGGTGCTGGAGAAGACTCTTGAGAGTCCCTTGGACTGCAAGGAGATCAATCAGTCAATCCTAAAGGATATTAACCCTGAATATTCATTGGAAGGACTGATGCTGAAGCTGAAGCTAAAGCTCCAGTACTTTGGCCACTTGATGAAAACAGCCAACTCATTGGGAAAGACCCTGACGCTGGGAAAGATTGGAGACAAAAGGAGGAGAAGGAAGAGGATTAGATAGCATCGCCAACTCAGCGGACATGAACTCGAGTAAATTCTGGGAGATAGTGGAGGACGGGGAAGCATCGAGTGCTACAGTCCATGGAGTCACAGAGTCAGACATGACGTGGCAGCTGAACAACAGCAGCCGCATCAAGGACCCTAAAACCTTAACTCCTGATGCAATTGTGCTTTTCCTCTAAAAATATCCAGAGATGAGTTTCTTTTTCCCCTAATGATTGGGGTGTTTTTTTTTTTATCATGAAAATGAAAAGTATCAAAGTCATATGTGTGGGTACTTAAAATGATCACTTGGGCCTAGGTATTTTCCATTTAATTTGTGAAATAAGTAAAGTTGACTGCGATTTCAATGATACAAACTTTCTCTTTCATCATCCAGATTTATTCTGCAGCATGTCACTGCTAAAGGAACTGAACTTTTCTATGCTACTTAATTTTAAATTTTTACTCTACTTCAATGGCTTTTATATTCTGAAAAATGTAGTGAGGGAAATCTGCCTGTGCAAGACATCATGATTTGAATGTTGCCATTTTCCTTCATGCATAATTATGCTGATTCCATTTTTATGTTATTCTCTATTGACATTAGTATCATTCTCCACATGTTGAGAACACATAGAGTATACTTTATTTCAAAGGAGATAAAAACAAGAGATGGATTGTAATTGTTCATGTTGTGTTATGATTGACTTTTTCTCCTTAGGAAAATGAATACTATTTTACTACAGCCTCCAGTTCATTAAACACTTGGCAATTTCTTTTTCTTATTCTTAATCTTTTCTTCACAATAAAAATACTCTCTTTAGTATTGGGATTAATACGCTTTCTTTCCTTTCTTGTCTATTCTACATTCCTAGCTAAATTATTGCTTTTTAGGGATTTTGTTTTAGATTTCTCTGTGTGTGTGTGTGTGTGTGAATGTGTGTGAGACAGAGAACCAAAGAATTCAAACCAAAAGTAGTTACTATATTTAATTATTTTAGTATTTCCAATAGTGTGAGAAATCAATATTTTAAAAAGATTTGTTCTGTAATCTGTAACATTAAGTTGTTCTGTATTCCCTGATACTGTCAGTGCCTTGAACTTCCTCACATGGAATGAGAATTCTTCTAGTTAACAACTTTTGGCACTAGGACTTAATAACAACTGCAGATGGTATTATTTTTTTTCTCCTTTGCTGGTTATTAAAAGTATTATTTAATTTACATAACAATACCATAAGATTGCTCAGATTTTTCCCCAAAGATAATTTTATTTTATAAAAATAGCCAAAAATAGATTATCCTTTTAAGTTTGGTAAGCTTCTGGAAACGAAAATATTTATTTAACTGACATTTGACTTGCATTTTTCCAAGAGTGACTTACACAAAACGTAAGTAAAAGTGAAAGCATTTTAATATCCTTGGATATTCTCCTGCAGTTAGAAACTCTGCTTCTGTGCTCACATATTCTATAAAACAAACAAACAAACAAAAAACACTGCTTCTAGTCTTCACCTTTTTGTCTCTTAAGATTCATTCAAGGATGTGGGTTTTGCAAACATAGGAAGAAGAAGCTTAGTGTGTTTGGAAGAAGGTCATATGGTGTTTATGAAGTACAATATAAACCATTGCTCTTGCAATTATGCCAACCATTACCTTCAAATATTAATGCTTTCCCTGCCCTCAAAATAGTTGTACCAAGATTATATTATCTTATTTTCTTGTTTCTCTTTGGCACATGGATTCTTTAAAATACTGTTTTTCTCTTTTTTTTTTGACCAACTGTCAAACACCCATAAACAGAAGAAAATCCACCCTATTTTTCCTATTTTAAAAAAAGAAAAGCAAAAGAAAACTTTCCGGTCTTCATTTGCCTCTGTTTTCTTTTACATCAAAACTCTTTAAGAAGATTTTCCACTCACAGCCTCTGATTTTCTTTCCCTTTATTATTTCTTGAATAGTTCCAATTAGCTTTCATCACTACCACTTCCTAAAACTATTTTTGTCAAGAGTTTTAGAGGTCACCACTGACCTCTACATAGTTAAATCTAATGCCATCTCTCAATCTTCAACACGGTTGACTTATCAGCACCTTTTGACACAACTGATCCTTCTCTTCTTAAGAAACTTTTTTGGTTTCCAGGAATTTTACTGCTTTCAGTTCCTTTTGTTGGTTGCTCCTCATTTCTCCAACCACTAAATAATGGAATGACTCCCACTCAATTTCTGAACCCCTTCTCTCTATATATATTTCCATTTTACAAGTTAATCTGGTCTCATGGACTTAAATCCCTCATATGAATCAGTGGTACCTTAATGTACACATTGTGTCTGAAACACCTCGGAATGCCAGGAGGAGGCATTGCTTCATCTAAATCTCTCTGGGACTTCTAATAGGCAACTCACGCATAATGTCTAAGCTTGCTCTTCCTATGGTATTTCTCATCTCCATTAATGGTCACTCCATTCTTGCAGTTGATAAGGCTAAAAAAGCTTGAGGTCAAAATGCATGCTCTCATAGTTCACATTCACTTCAAGAGTATATCCTGTAAAACCTATCCCCATCAGACACATGTGGTGCTAATGATATGACCCGCATTGCCAGTCTCCTTCAGCTAGATCACTGTATGAAAACCTTCTAGTCATTCTGCTTCTTTCCTGTGCTCCATTATTTTCCACAGTGCCTTCAGGGGACTTGTTAAAAATATAAGTAAAATCATGTCTCCCTTCCAGAACTCTCTCATGGTTTTTCATTATGACCCCAAAGGCCTTGGGTTTGGCTGCCCTGGTTTCTCTGAACTCTTTCACTCTACTCTCTCTCACTCTTCTTCAGCTACACTGGCATCCAGGATTTTCCTATAATATTCTAGGTGTACTCCTGTCTCAAAGCTTTTGCACTTGCTTTTTCCTTTGTCTGGAATACTCTTTCCCCAGAAATCCACAAAACTTGCTCTCTTACCTCCTTCAAGTCTTTATTTAAATGTCATGTTTTCACTGACACTTTCCTTGGATTTCTGATCAGAATTGCACCTCTACATGCCTGCTATCCCATTTTTCTGCTTCATCTTCCTTTTTAGCAGTCCTAACCATTTTACATACTATATATTTTTAAAATTTAACTTGTTATTGCCTATCTTTCCCCAAGCAAGATTTTAAATTTGAATCTTAACTCTTGTTCAGAACTGTGTCAATAGGACCTTAAACAATGTTTGATATATACTGGGCACATGATAAATATTTGTATAATTTATTAATGAATGCAGAAAAACTGTTACTAATGTCATGCTTTTAAACTTAAAAGTGAATTATGTTATTTTGGATAGTAGATTTATTCTTCTAAAATGCTTTGCATATACTGTTATGGTATATAGGCTTATTACACTGTACTTCAATTACCTAACACAAAATAAAACCTCCTTAGAAATTTCTTGGATTAATAAAATCTTTGTGTGCATATAAATGGAAGTGAAGGGAAATGCTAAGAGATGTGAACAAAGTTAAGAATTTTTAAAATGTATCACATGAATAATGCTTCAATAATGGACTTAATAGGTGAGACAATAAATACAAAATTTGTAGGATTCCCCTCCATCCGGCAATAAAATAGAATTGTTAAAGAGCTTTGTGTAGAGACATCTGGAAAATTCTAAGTGGTACCAAAATGACATTCTGAGGATGATTTTCCTTGTTACATCGTGCTGCCTTAATTGAGACCATTTTCTGGGCAGACTCGTCTGTAAGTCTAGATATATATTTTAAGTAACCTATTATTAGAAGAAACACATTTTTCCCCCAAGAGAATGATGAACTAATACCAAAAATATCCCCCTGTTGTGTTCGCTGAGCCAGGAGTCTGCTTTCCCTAGGCAGTCTGGGTGGCATCATTCTGGATCCATGGTAAGAAAACCTGGCAAAGAGTCTAGAGATGAGAGTTGTAGTCTCAGTTCTTTCTCTCCCTCCCTTCTTTCACCTACCATCTTTCACTCAGTATACATTGTTTAACCATCACAGCCTGTTAGTGACACATTTGAAAGTCATGGGATAAAATCCATTCTGTATGAGAAAGGGCTTTTTAGGGTTTTACTAGAAAGGATAATATGGTTGTTTTCCAGAGGTATTGTTGAGAGGGTTCTTAATTGCCTGAAAGGTTGCACTAGACGACCTCCAAGTTCAATTTAAGTATCTAGATTTGATCATCTTTAAAAGTTATGTATTACATAGAGCACTGTTGTATTTATGCCAGGAAAAGAATTTCATTCCTGGGCCATATTTATAATTTATCTTTCAGAGTCTGTAATTGAAAATGCATCTTTTTTTCTCTGTAAATTTTGCATGACTAAATAATAGAGTCTGGATATAATTGGCAGTTTCTATAAGAAAATAAAAATGATAACTAGAATATTTTAACCATAAATGACACATTGCACAAAATGTATTTAAGATGGAAAAATGGCTCCAGTTGAAGAGCAGTATAATGTATTGTTTGGCAAGCTTTTCTCCTTCTAAGAGGGAAGAAGGAAGAATATGAATTGCTCTCTGAAAATGTAGATTAAAAGCTAAGTATTCTGATATGACAAACATAGATAACATATTAAAAAGCAAAGACATCACTTTGCTGACAAAGGTTCCATATAGTCAAAGCTATGATTTTTCCAGTAGTCATGTATGGATGTGACAGTTGGATCATAAAGAAGGCTGAGCACTGAAGAACTGATGCTTTTGAATTGTGCTGGAGAAGACTCTTGAGAGTCCCTTGGACAGCGAGGAGATCAAACCAGTGAATCTTAAAGGAAATCAACCTTGAATATTCATTGAAAGGAATGATGCTAAAGCTGAAGCTCCAATACTTTGGACACTTGATACGAAGAGCCAACTCATTGGAAAAGACCCTGATGCTGGGAAAGATTGAAGGCAAAAGGAGAAGAAGGCAGCAGAGGGTGAGATAGTTAGATAGCATCACAACTCAATGGACATGTTTGAACAAACTCTGGAAGATAGCGAAAGACAGGGAAGCATGGCGTGCTCTATTCCATGGGGTTGCAAACAGTCAGACACGACTTAGTGACTGAACAATAACAATGATTTTGATGTGACACACATCGGCAGTCTCATTAATAAAAGTAGATGCCTAGCATTTGTATTCTTGAAAAAAAATTAACATATTATGCAGTATTTTGGCCAGAGTATGATACATATAAAATAAAAGTTCATATATGAATCAGTCTGTGACCTTTAAAAACATTTGAACCAAAGTTGTTAAATTTTTTGCAGACATCATGTAACATTTATAAGAAACTTTGGAAATCAAAGAAAAAGAGGTTGAACTGTTATTGATAAGTTGCTAGAGTTTCAGTGTGGACAAGTCTGAGAGTTAAGAACTCCAGCAGTAACTAGGAGAGACCCCACACTTTCCTGAGTTTTACCTTCATGATCCTCCCAGCAAGTATCATAGAAAAATCCCTTCATGCTTCTACCCTCAGAAAAAAATATTTCCCCAGAGGCTAACATTCTATGGTTTTATCAGAACCTAACTTACCCAGAGGAAAAGAAATACCCAACTCCAGCCTCAGCCCCATTTATTTAGTCTGAGAAGCACTGATGAAATTCCCAGTCCAAGGGCACAGCTTAAAAAAAGACTGAGACTTTAACACAGCAACGCAAATCAACTATACTTTAATAAAACAACTTTTAAAAAAGACTGAAACTTAATCATAGGACTATATAGAACACTTTCCTCTCTTCCCAAACTTAACATTACATTACAAAAGGCCTGTTTACTACAGATCCTTTTACCCAATAATGCTTACCTTTTAACAAAAAATTACAGGACATCCTCAGAGACAAAAATCAGTTTGAAGAGGAAGAACAAACATTAGAACCAGAGTTTGATATGGCAGGAATACTGGAGTTATCAGACAAGGGATGTAAAATATTATGATTAATATACTGAAGGGCATTAATGAAAAAAGTAGATAACATGCAGGAACAAATGAATTATATAAATAAGGATGGAAATCCTAAGAAAGAATTTTTTTTAAGTGCTAGAAATCAAAAACACTGTAATAGAAATGAAGAATGCCTCTGTTGGACTCATGTAGACTAGACATGTCTGCTGAATGAATTTGTAAGCTTGAGGATATCTCAATAGAAATCTCCAAAACTGAGGGGAAAAAAAGACTGAAAATTCCAAACATAATATCCAAGAGCTATGAGATGACTACAAAAGGTATAGTATATTGTCCAGCTCTTTGCAACCCCATGGACTGTAGCCTATTAGGTTTCTCTGTCCATGGAACTGTCCATGGAATTCTCTAGGCAAGAATACTGGAGTGGGGAGCCATTTCCTTCTCCAGGAAATCATCCCCACCCAGGGATCAAACCCACATCTCCTGAATTGGCAGGCAGATTTCTTTACTACGGAGCCACCAAGGAAGTTCGTATATTACTAGCAGAATAAAGACAGAAACGATTTTCCTCAAACTAATGTCAGATACCAAACCTTCAAGGTGCTTAGAGAATACCAAGAAGGATAAATGTCAAAAAAAAAAAAAAAAAAAAAAAAATAAAACAAAAAAGCCTATACCTAGATATATAATTTACAAACTGCGATTTTCTATTTTTTCAAGCCAGATTGTCTGATATAAAATCTAAGCAAACACAACCAGGGAAAAATGTCTGCATAACCTATTCACTTAAGGAAAAATGTGCAAATGTAGCAACCATCAGGGATGGCTGTTTGGGAAGAACAGCCCCACCTCCAATGGAGAAAACAGAAAACATATTTGCAGTCCCAAACTTGTTCTCTCGTCATGGAAGTAATCCATAAAGGGTGATTTTTTTTTCTTTTCTCTGTTCTCTCATTTTGCTTTTCTGATGGCAAGCTATTAGAAACTACACAACACCCTGCCAATACATTTCAGTAAAGTTCTCTCACATCACCGAGGCCTATTGTAATTATTGGTGTTCTTTTGGAGCATTTAATTGCCCCTACATCATAAATCTCTTCAACAACAACAAGAAACAGAGACGGACTCAAGGAAGTTGATTCTTTTTATTTTGTTCCATTGCCTTTGGGTAAAACCGTCTCCACAAGATTCTTGTTAATGGCAGGACAATAGAGGTTAGCCTTGCCTACACTGCGTTCTTAGGTTTACATTTGACCAAGAAAAGATTTCACCAAATATTCAAACAACTTTCTGAACAGCCTCAGCTTATGAATCGAATTGTAGGCACATTTTACTGAGTTATCCCCCAGTCCTTCGAAAATTCATGTTTATGAATTCATGCACAAATGACAAATTATCTAATAGTGGAATTAAAAGCTATTTGATCCATTAAATATATTAGGAACTTTGTAAGTTAATTTTGTAATTTTTATTTTTCAGTTTTGTTTTAACTTTGCTTTAAATCAACAGATCATTTTAAACATATATATCAGTCCATGCCTGATATGACTAGAAAATGACTTCAGTAATAGATACCTAGGCTTAAATAGCTAGTCACTGATTTTAAAAAAATGAAACTTACTGTGAAGTCAAGTCAGCATGTTGTTGCTCAGTCTCCCAGTTGTGTCAACTCTTTGCGACCCTATGGACTGTAGCACGCTAGGCCTCCCTGTCCCTCACCATCTCCTGAAGTTTGCCCATGTTCATGTCCATTGCATCGGTGATGCCATCCGGCCAGCTCATCCTCTGCCACCCTCTTCTCCTGCTGCCCTCAATCTTTCCCAGCATCAGGGATTTTTCCAAAGAGTCGGCTGTTCCCATCAGGTGACCAGAATCCTGGAGCTTCGGCATCAGTCCTTTCAATAAGTGTTCAGGGTTGATTTCCCTTAAGATTGACTGGTTGGAGCTCCTCACTGTCCAGGGGACTCTCAGGAGTCTTCTCCAACACCACACTTCAAAGGCATCAATTCTTTGGCACTCCACCTCCTTTACAGTTCAGCTCTCACAACCATATGTGACCACTGGGAAGACCATAGCCTTGACTATATGGACCTTTGTCAGCTGAGTAATGTCAGCTTTTCAACACACTGTCTAGATTTGTCATAGCTTTCCTGCCAAGAAGCAATCATCTTCTGATATTTGATATCATACAAATGTGTGGAGGGATTTCCCTGGCAATCCAATGGTTAAGACTCCATGCTCTCATTGCAGGGTATATAGGTTTGATCCCTGATCAGGGAACTAAAATCCCTCGTGCCACATGAAGTGGCCAAAAACAAAAAAAGTGTGGAAAAGGACTGAGGAGAAAAAAAATGAATATTTTAGGTCTCTTAGATAAATCTTTGGAGAAGGAAGACATTATAGAGGTCAAAATCAGCCCATTAATAAAAGCAGAATGTCAATGTGATAGTGAAGTGAAAGTTATTCAGTCATGTCCTACTCTTTTCAACCCCATGGACTATACAGTCCATGGAATTCTCCAGGCCAGAACACTGGAGTCAGTAGCCTTTCCCTTCTCCAGGGGATCTTCCCAACCCAGGGATTGAACCCAGGACTCCTGCGTTGCAGCAGATTCTTTACCAGCTGAGTCACCAGGGAAGACCCAATCTATGTGGTATAGATCTGTATGGTAGATGGCACTCTAAAATGATCTCCAAGTTTTTCATCATGTCATATACTATATACCCCACTATAATCTATTCCCCCTGGATGTGGCAGAATCCATGATATGATGGAAGAGTTACTCCATGATTAGATTGATAAAGGTGGAAATTGTTTGAAAATATAATTAAGGTCCTAAATCAGTTGAGTTTGAGGTAATCAAAAAATTGATTATCCTGTGTTCTTCCTCAAACCTTTATCAAGTGTAGTAGAAAGCTTTTGTATACATATATATATATATAATATGTATATTCATATATTTTAGGAAACATGAATTTTTGCCTAACTAAAAAATTTATGACATTTTGATTCTACTTGTTTGACTCAGTGTGAATAGAATGCTAGATTTCTAATTTAAAAAAATAGACCTGTAACAAGCAACTAATGTTTACTGTATAGCACAGGGAACTATAGTCAATGTCTTGTAATAACCTATAATGGAAAACAATCTGGAAAATAACACATGTGTATATGTATAACTGAATCATCTTGCTATGCACCTGAAACTTTGTAAATCAACTATACTTCAATAAAATGTATATATTAAGAAAAAATAGACGAGAAACAAGGGGAAAAAAAGAGTCAGACACTACTGAGTGACTAATACTTTATTACTAGTCCACAGAATTTTAATATTCTGAACATCTGACTAGTCTAATAAAGAACCTAGCCACCTGTCCTTCTGTAAAGTCCTCCTTGTAGGCTTTTTTAAAGCACTGTACATATTTGTAATTACATTGCACATAGATTATTAATGGGTAATTTTCTTTTGACAGGCTACAACAACAAACTGCAGATTTCTTATTTGTAATGTAAATGACTGAATATGTTTCATTCCTATGTATTGCTATTAAAAATGTTATAACATTTCCAAGACAAAAAAGTACAAATTTTTGCTTTGAAAAATTTGTGTGGTTAAAATTTCACTAAAAAAAATAGATTATTCTAGAAGAAAAGTAATAACAAAGATCAGAATGGAAATAAATGAAGTAGAGGCTAAAAGAGAAAAATGCTACCATGCCATGCTCAATAGTGTCTCTTTGCCACCCCATGGACTATAGCCTACCAGGCTCCTCTGCCCATGGAATTTTCCAGGCAAGGATACTGGAGTGGTTTGCCATTTCTTTCTCCAGGGGATCTTCCCGATCCAAGGATCAAAGCCACATCTCCTGTGTTGGCAGATGGATTCTTTATCACTGTGCCACCTGGAAGCCCAAAAGAGAAAAATAGGAAGGATTAATAAAACTAAGAGATGGGGTTTCGAAAAGGTAAACAAAATTGAAAACTTTTAGCTAGACTAATTCAGAGAGCATAACTGGAAAAGAGCCAGTGACTTTGTTTCTCTTTCTCTATTGCCCTTTCTCTATTTTATATTATGGAAACAGAATAACATCAAAGATCAATATAAAGTTCCTGAAGAGAAAAGAAAAACAACATCCCAGACCTTCTATTTCATAACAGCAGTTATTATTTCCACTTCCAGGCATGGTGACTATTGTTCAGTATGACTTTCATTAACTTACTGAATAATTCAATTGAGAAGTTATGATTTTTTATTTCTGACTGAAAATACAACTAACCTACATGCTATTTGAGAATATGCCTCTGTTTTTCATTGAGATTATACCAAATGTCAAAATATAGGACCTCCTGTTCTCTCTCTGGACAGATGAATGAAAAAGAAACATTTTTTTTAAGTAAAATTGTTTTTTAAAAAATACATGTAGAAACATAAAATAGCTGTCTATATTAAAGGCACAATGCCAGTATTTCAGCAACCAGGTTTCAATTTCTGTGTACACCGTAGGTTTTCTCAGGATTGTATAACTATCATCACAGTGGTTATGAAGAACTGAGTTACAGTAGCATCCACATTGTTATAATTCTTACTGGTTGTTTAATATAATTGCAATATTTACTTTTACACATACTGAGAAAATTATATACTAAATAAAACAAGTGTCTTGTAATGTTTCTTCACAAGTAATAAAGATACTGGCTGTGGAATATATGGGGGTTCTTTGCAAGTTATTTTGCAAATTTAAATCTATACTCAAATATTGGGTTGGCCACAAAATTCATTCGGATTTTTCCACAAGATATTCTGGAAAAACCCAAGTGAACTTTTTGGCCAACTCAACACAAAGTAAAGAGGAAAGTACAATGCTTTTAGCTTCCATCTAGCAGAATTTTAAAGGAGTCAAGAAAGTATGATTTGAGCAGCACTCCTGACTGTGCAGAGACATAAAGAGCTGCTTGGTCCTCACCATAATCTGAAATATTCAAGATCTCCTCTTCTAAATTGATTTTCAAGCCTCTCAGAGGAACTCTTTGTGCTTATTACGAAGTTAACTCAGTAACAGTGACCTGAAACTTGTCATCTGCGGACAGGCACCTGACAAGTTTTATTAGCGCCCCTGGGTATGCATGCACTCTCAGGAGATCTAAAGCCACTTGACCAAGGGATGGCTGTCCCATTGCTGTGAAAGCCAAGGGTAGTGTCGCCTTGCATATCACTAATTACCTGTGCTCAAGTCCAAAGGAGGCTTAGCGTCTATTCTCAGATTCACCTTGATAGCCACTTAAATATTTTCTGGGTGAAGCCCAGTCCATAGACACAGAGCATTATCTTTCTACCTTGGGAAGTGATGACTCTGCATAGCCAGCCCCAAATTACACTGACCCTTTTGATAGCAATGTCACATCCTTCAGTGATAGTCAATTAGGCTGCCCAGCACACCCTTCAGTTTTTTTAAGCACTGAAGATTAACAAGATTTTTTTTCCTGTCTCACTAAATGTCTTACTTCTGATTTGTGTCTCTATGCATTGAGCTCTATTTCTGGGTCCCTTTTTGTTCTGGATTTATAGCTTTTCCCTTTCTACATTCACTTTTCTCTTTGAAAATCCTTAATTTGTGTTGAGAAGAAATAAATAATTTACTGCTTTAAAATGCTGAAGACTCAAAATAACTCTGACATTTTCTGTTTTATAAGTGATTGGAAATCAAAGTCATCGTTAAAGTATGATTAAAAGTGCCCTTAAAAGTGCATTTGAGACTTAGAAGCAGATACGTACAATTATTATGATGATAAAATAATTGCTTCTTTTTTTTCCAAAATGTACTTTTTTTACCAAGTATGTATGAATTAGTACTTGGTTCAGAAAGTCAGGGTAGATTTACAGAAAAAGACAAACATCATATGATATCACATATATGTGGAATCTAAAAACAATACAAATAAATCTATATACAAAACAAACTCACAGAAAAAGAAAACAAACTTATAGCTACCAAAGGGGAAAGGGGTAAATTATGAATATGGCATTAGCAGATATAAACTAATATATATATATATAAGCAATCATATATTGGATTAATATATAATTATATATTGGATTAATATATAATTAAAATAAGGATTTACTATATTACATAGGAACTTTATTAATATGCTTCAATAGCCTATAATGGAAAATAGTCTTTAAAAAAGTATGTATAACTGAATCACTTTGCTGTACACCTGTAACCAGGGCTCCCTGGTGGCTCAGATAGTAGGTAAAGAATCTGCCTGCAATGCTGGAGACCCAGGTTTAATCCCTGGGTCAGAACAATACCCTGGAAGAAAGGAATGACTACCCATGCCAGTATCCTTGGCTAGAAACCTCCATGTACTGAAACACAATATTGTGGATCATCTGTACCTCAATTTAAAAAAAAAAGAAAGAAAGAAAATCAGGTAGATTGCCACCAGAAAAACTTCTGAATAAGGAAGTTCTTGTTTCTCCAGTGGAATCTGTCTGGAAGATTTCATGACAAGAATACTGAAGCGTCAGTAAACTTGAGACATTGACCTCCAAGTTCCCATGGCCTTCCAGGCAACTCCAGAGTCTCTTCTTGAGAAAATGCAATGCTCACACTTGTTGACTAAAGAAGGCATAGTAATTCGCTTTCCTGTTTAATGTCTTCTTTGTCTAAACCATCACCACCATGAAAAAAGAAGCATGCATTCATTACCAATCGCTCAGAACCCTTTTCTGTGCAGCTTACAAATGACAGCACACATCTGGTTGGGTACTCTTGCAGTCAGTACTACCCAAGGTACACAATGCGATGTATGCATCCAGGTATACAATTTTTGGATGGTAAGAATTGTCATACTCTATTTCCCAGTGTACTCAGCACAGTGCCCTGTTTGTAGGTGCTTAAGAAATATTTGTTGCACTGAGTTGAAGTATAGTGAGAAGAGGCATAAGCAGGCAAAGTGAATATCTTGCCAAATCCCTTAATTCCCCAAATCCGCATACTGCCAACAACAAACTGTAAATCAGAACTGCCACAGATATGTTTGAACTTCTGTTTAAATTCCTCCCTAAGTTAGTGCTTCTAAATTTAACACTCTAGTCACATTCCTGGCAGGAGGATAGGCACCAAGATGGAAAATGAGAGAAGCCTAGTCTAGTTCTCAGCTTGGCATCACCTACCAACTGGATATAGAAGCACCAGGGCAAGGATGCACTGTGCTGCTGCCTCACTTCCCTTGCTTGGGTGGTAAGAGAGAGAAGAGGAGCAAAAGCCAACATTTTTAAAGCAATTTAATCCCTTAAAAGAGAATAGAAATTTTACAAATACCCATATTCAACTCTTTGATGACTTTCTATCATTAGCAACATGATAATAAATGATCAGAAAACAGCTTTCAAAAGCAATACAGCAGTTCGGTATCTTAACTCATCAGGGAGTCCCAGCTTTGCAGAAGAGAGGACATTTGATAATTGCCCATATTTCAGGTAGCATGTTTGGGTTAGGCTCATATGAAAACTCCTCTAGGTGCTCACTCTGGGTTGCCTGGACCTCACACTACCTGCGTACAGGGTGACTTCCCTTTTCCCAAGCACAGTGGCAGTGCCCTATGTCAACTTACTATGAAATTGAAGATTTCTTCCCAAGCGGGGCTCTGCAATGCATATCAGGAGGTTGGTAATCCCAGAACATACTGGTAAATATCTGAAACTCAAAATGCAGACTGACTGGGGCCAAACAACCTATCTTTGTTGTTTTTCAAAGTATTGATTTGTTTATTTTTGGCCATGCCAGGTCTTCGTCGCTGCAAGCAGGGGCTACTGTCCAGCTGTGGTCCTCGGCCTTCTCATTGTGACAGCTTCTCTTGTTGTGACTCCTGGACTCTATCCCTAGAGGGATGGGGTGGAGAGGGCAGTGGGAGGAGGGTTCAGGATGGAGGGGCAATGTATACCTATGACCGATTCATACTGATGTATGGCAAAATCCATCACAATATTGTAAAGTAATAATTCTCCAATTAAAAAAAAAAAAAAAAGACTAGGCGTGTGAGATTTCTGGGAAACTTTTTTCCTGACTTCAGATGTGCTTGGATATGGCCGTCTACTCCAGGCCTAAGCATAGGGCAGCTGTAGGTAATTTTTCTATTATTCTCCATTTATCCCTAAATAAAGACGGATGCTGATTTCTTTCCCTCTTCTGGTGCCTGTGAGACCTGCCTGGTGTTCAAGGCACACACCAATGGGTGCCAGAGGACAACAGCATTTCATAACAGCACGATCTCTGCTTTTGGAAAGCATCTGTATTACATCATATAAACCTCCCTGCAAACTGTCTCAAGTGGTAGCAGTTCCCAAAGGCAGAGGCGATGCTGCCCAGATGAAGGCCAGGGTAGGCTTTCATTTATGACCACGTGATTTACATCAGGCAATGACAACTGCAGCATCATAATCACCCTGGAATTCAGCTTCCAAAGACTCATAACTCTTTAAATGGGTACAGTAGCATTCAAGCTGTCAGAACAAAAAAGGAATCATTTATAATACCAGTTACTTCCCAGGATAAGGAACAAATAGAGTCCTGTGTATACCAGAATGAGACAATCAACCCACCAATACTATGAACTGCCACGCTTTCAAAGGAGGGGGGGAAAAAAACACTTTCAGTATTTCTGTTTCCAATGTTTCTAAGTCAGTCTATCTTCTCGACTTAAAATATTGATCTGTCAATTGCATGCTCAGGATTAGAAGTGTAGACAGATCAGACCAAATGCCAGTTCAGAAGGCAAGGTGCTCTATTACTATCAGTGAAAAGTGAGTGTCAGTTGCTCAGTTGTGTCCAACTCTTTGTGACCCCGTGGACTGTAGCATATCGGGCTCCTCTGTCCATGGAATTCTTCAGGCAAGAATACTGGGGTGGGTAGCCATTCCCTTCTCCAGGGTATCTTCCCAACCCATTTCCTGCATTGTGGGCAGATTCTTTACTGTGTGAGATGTACCCTCAAAGCTACACTGATTTTGCCATTTTATGTTATCTTAACTGTACTCATGTGCAACCCAGTCCACAAAGAATAAATTCCTGTTTAAGTTCTCCATTCCAGAGGATTTTTATGATACATGTAGCAGAACTCTGGAAATCATCTTCCAAAAGAAGAAACACCAAGTCAGTTCAGTTCAGTTCAGTCGCTCAGTCGTGTCCGACTCTTTGCGACCCCATGAATTGCAGCACGCCAGGCCATCACCAACCCCCAGAGTTCACTCAGACTCATGTCCATCGAGTCAGTGATGCAATCCAGCCATCTCATCCTCTGTTGTCCCCTTCTCCTCCTGCCCCCAATCCCTCCCAGCAGCAGAGTCTTTTCCAATGAGTCAACTCTTCGCATGAGGTGGCCAAAGTACTGGAGTTTCAGCTTTAGCATCATTCCTTCCAAAGCAAAGACACCAAGTCACTGCTTATCAAAGTTGGAGAAAAATGATTCTGCCTCCTGGGGCTCCAGTCTCCTATGAAGGAAGGTGATGTTGAAAACTCTTATCTTGAATTTGTATGGATTTTGTTGTTTATAAGCCACTTTCACATATTGCATCTGGGAGAGGCAGATACCACTAGTATGTATGCACACATATGCACACAAGGGCATTTTAGGAGCCTTTTCAGTCCAAGATCTCTTATTCATTGACTATATAAAGGTTCAGAAATGCCTATCCACTTCACCACAGGAAGTGGCAATGGCCCTGAGTTTGGAATCAGAAGCCACTTGTATAAAGTCTCATCTTGGCCATTTACCAGCTTTGCTTACTGGGAGAATACTTACTCTCTTGGAAGCTAGTTTCTCATTTCTAAAATGGAATTATATGAACCTGATGCTCTCTATGGTCCTTTTCAGTTCTAACATTTTATGATTTGGGGCGATGGCCGAGAGGGGCTCACCCACATCAGAGGTAAGGAGCAGCAGCTGCACTTTGCTGGAAGAGCTGTGAAGAGAGACCCCATGTACAAGGTAAGAGAAACCCAAGTAAGACGGTAGGCACTGAGAGAGGGGATCAGAGGGCAGACAGACTGAAACTACAATCACAGACAACTAGCCAATCTTATCACATGAACCACAGCCTCGTCTAACTCAGTGAAAGTAAGCCATGCCATGTGGGGCCACCCAAGATGGCCAGGTCGTGGTGGAGAGGTCTGACAGAATGTGGTCCACTGGAGAAGGGAATGGCAAACCACTTCAGTATTCTTTCCTTGAGAACCCAATGAACAGTTTGAAAAGGCAAAAAGATAGGACACTGAAAGATGAACTTCCCAGGTCTGTAGGTGCCCAATATGCTACTGGAGATCAGTGGAGAAATAACTTCAGAAAGAATGAAAGAATGGAGCCAAATCAAAAATAAACACCCAGTGGTGAATGGGACTGGTGATGGAAGGAGTGTTTGATGCTGTAAAGAGCAACATTGCATAGGAACCTGGAATGTTAGGTCCAAGATCAAGGCAAATTGGAAGTGGTCAAACAGGAGATGACAAGAGTGAAACATCGACATTCTAGGAATCAGTGAACTAAGATGGACTGGAATGGGTGAATTCAGATGACCATTATATCTACTACTGTGGGCAGGAATCCCTTAGGAGAAGTGGAGTAGCCGTCATGGTCAACAAAAGAGTCCGAAATGCACTACTTGGATGCAATCTCAAAAATGACAGAATGATCTCTGTTCGTTTCCAAGGCAAACCATTCAATATCACTGTAATCCAATTCTATGCCCCAACCAGTAACACTGAAGAAGCTGAAGTTGAACAGTTCTATGAAGACCTACAAGACCTTCTAGAACTAACACCCAAAAAAGATGTCATTTTCATTATAGGGGACTGGAATGCAAAAGTAGGAACTCAAGAAACACCTGGAGTAACAGGCAAATTTGGCCTTGGAGAACAAAAGGAAGCAGGGGAAATGCCAAGAGAGTTCTGCCAAGATAATGCACTGGTCATAGCAAACACCCTCATCCAACAACACAAGAGAAGACTCTACACATGGACATCACCAGGTGGTCGACACCGAAATCAGATTGATTATATTCTTTGCAGCCAAAGATGGAGAAGCTCTATACAGTCAGCAAAAACAAAAACAAGACCAGGAGCTGACTGTGGCTCAGATCATGAACTCCTTATTGCCAAATTCAGACTGAAATTGAAGAAAGTGGAAAAAACCACTAGACCATTTAGGTATGACCTAAATCAAATCCTTGATGACTATACAGTGGAAGTGAGAAATAGATTTAAGGGACTTGATCAGATAGAGTGTCTGATGAACTATTGATGAAGGTATGTGACATTGTACAGGAGACAGGAATCAAGACCATCCACAAGAAAAAGAAATGCAAAAGAGCAAAATGGCTGACTGAGGAGGCCATACAAATATCTGTGAAAATAAGGGAAGCAAAAAGTAAAGGAGAAAAGGAAAGATATAAGCATCTGAATGCAGAGTTCCAAAGAATAGCAAGGATAAATAAGAAAACCTTCCTCAGCGATAAATGCAAAGAAATAGAGGAAAATAATAGAATGGGAAAGACTAGCAATCTCTTCAAGAAAATTAGAGATACCCAGGGAACATTTCATGCAAAGATGGGCTCAATAAAGGACAGAAATGGTAGGGACCTAACAGAAAAGAAGATATTAAGAAGAGGTGGCAAGAATACACAGAAGAACTGTACAAAAAAGATCTTCATAACCCAGATGATCACGATGGTGTGATCACTCACCTAGAGCCAGACATCCTGGAATGTGAAGTCAAGTGGGCCTTAGGAAGCATCACTATGAACAAAGCTAGTGGAGGTGATGGAATTCCAGTTGAGCTATTAAAAATCCTGAAAGATGACGCTGTGAAAGTGTTACACTCAATATCCCAGCAAATTTGGAAAACTCAGCAATGGCCACAGGACTGAAAATGGTCAATTTTCATTCCAATCCCAGAGAAAGGCAATGCCAAAGAATGCTCAAACTACTGCACAATTGCACTCATCTCACACGCTAGTAAAGTAATACTTAAAATTCTCCAAGACAGTCTTCAGCAATACATGTTTCGTGAACTTTGAGATGTTCAAGCTGGTTTTAGAAAAGGCAGAGGAACCAGAGATCAAATTGCCAACATCCACTGGATCATGGAAAAAGCAAGAGATTTCCAGGAAAACATCTACTTCTGTTTTATTGACTATGCCAAAGCCTTTGACTGTGTGGATCACAATAAACTGTGGAAAATTCTGAAAGAGATAGGACTACCAGACCACCTGACCTGCCTCTTGAGAAACCTGTATGCAGGTCAGGAAGCAACAGTTAGAACTGGACATGGAACAACATACTGGTTCCAAATAGGAAAAGGAGTACCTCAAGGCTATATATTGTCACCCTGCTTATTTAACTTATATGCAGAGTACATCATGAGAAACACTGGGCTGGAAGAAGCACAAGAAGAAATCAAGATTGCTGGGAGAAATATCAATAACCTCAGATATGCAGATGACACCACCATTATGGCAGAAAGTGAAGATGAACTAAAAACTCTTGATGAAAATGAAAGAGGAGAGTGAAAAGGTTGCCTTAAAGCTCAACATTCAGAAAACTAAGATCATAGCATCTGGTCCTATCACTTCATGGGAAATAGATGGGGAAACAGTGGAAACAGAGTCAGACTTTATTTTTCTGGGCTCCAAAATCACTGCAGATGGTGACTGCAGCCATGAAATTAAAAGACGCTTACTCCTTGGAAGGAAAGTTATGACCAACCTAGATAGCATATTAAAAGGCAGAGACATTACTTTGCCAACAAAGGTCCATCTAGTCAAGGGCATTGTTTTTTCCAAAGATTTGGACTATAAAGAAAGCTGAGCCCCGAAGAATTGATGCTTTTGAACTGTGGTGTCGGAGAAGATTCTTGAGAGTCCCTTGGACTGCAAGGAGATCCAACCATTCCTTCCTAAAGGAGACCATTCCTTGTTGTTCAGTGGAAGGACTGATGTTGAAGCTGAAACTCCAATACTTTGGCCACCTTATGCGAAGAACTGACTCATTAGAAAAGACCCTGATGCTGGGAAAGATTGAGGGCAGGAGGAGAAGGGGATGACAGAGGATGAGATGGTTGGATGGCATCACGGACTCGACGGACATGGATTTGTGTAGACTCTGGGAGTTGGGATGGTCAGGGAGGCCTGGCGTGCTGCGGTTCATGAGGTGGCAATGAGTTGGATACAACTGAGTGACTGAACTGAACTGAAGTTCTCCTTTTTATTCAATTTCAAGTTTTCTATATTCAAACTAGGGATCAAAGCCATGAAACAGCAGAAGTATTTCAGGATGCAGGCCTAAGGGCAGAGTCAGATGCAATGGGAGAGTCTCCAAACCAAGAAATGCATGCAGAAGATTCCAAGTGGAAAACTGACTCAGGGTGGAGCTTACAATTCCAGAGACTTGAAAGGACAGATCTGGCTGGGAGCACAGGCACCGTTTCACTACTGTCTATCTCAGTTCAGTTCAGTTCAGTCAGAGAGTTCAGCAGAGATGGCAGAAAGTGAAGAGGAGCTAAAAAGCCTCTTGATGAAAGTAAAAGTGGAGAGTGAAAAAGTTGGCTTAAAACTCAACATTCAGAAAACGAAGATCATGGCATCTGGTCCCATCACTTCATGGGAAATAGAATGGGAAACAGTGGAAACAATGGCAGATATTATTTTGTGGGGCTCCAAAATCACTGCATTGGTGACTGCAGCCATAAACTTAAAAGACGTTCAGTTCAGTTCTGCCATCTCTGCTTTTTAATATGTTGTCTAGGTAGGTCATAACTTTCCTTCCAAGGAGTAAGCGTCTTTTAAGTTCATGGCTGCAGTCACCAATGCAGTGTTCTTGGAGCTCCACAAAATAAAATCTGCCATTGTTTCCAATTTTCCCCATCTTATTGCCATGAAATAATGGGACCAGATGCCATGATCTTAGTTTTTTGAATATTGAGTTTTAAGCCAACTTTTTCACTCTCCTCTTTCACTTTCATCAAGAGGCTCTTTAGTTCTTCTTCACTTTCTGCCATAAGGGTGGTGTCATCTGCATATCTGAGGTTATTGATATTTCTCCCAGCAATCCGGATTCCAACTTCTGCTTCATCCAGTCCAGCATTTCTCATGATGCACTCTGCATATAAGTTAAATAAGCAGGGTGACAATATACAGCCTTGATGTAATCCTTTCCTGATCGAGAACAAGTCTGTTGTTCCATGTCCAGTTCTAACTGTTGCTTCTTGACCTGCATACAGATTTCTCTGGAGGCAGGTCAGGTGTCTGGTATTCATATCTCTTTAAGAATTTTCCAGAGTTTGTTGTGATGCACACAGTCAAAGGCTTTGGCATAGTCAATAAAGCAGAAGTGGATGTTTTTCTGGAACTCTCTTGCTTTTTAGATGGTCCAACAATGTTGGCAATTTAATCTCTGCTTCCTCTGCCTTTTCTGAATCCAGCTTGAACATCTTGAAGTTCATGGTTCACTTACTGTTGAAGCCTATTTGAGAATTTTGAGCATTACTTTGCTTGTATGTGAGATGAGTGCAATTGTGCAGTAGTTTGAGCATTCTTTGGCATTCGAATGAAAACTGACCTTTTCCAATCCTGTGGCCACTGCTGAGTTTTCCAAATTTGCTGGCATATTGATTGCAGCACTTTCACAGCATCATCTTTTAGGACTTGAAATAGCTCAACTGGAATTCCATTACCTCCACTAGCTTTTATTCATAGAGATGCTTCCTAAGGCCCACTTGACTTCACATTCCAGGATGTCTGGCTCTAGGTGAGTGATCACACCATCGTGGTTATCTGGGTGTGAAGATCTTTCTTGTATAGTTCTTCTATGTATTCTTGCCACCTCTTCTTAATATCTTCTGCTTCTGTTAGGTCCCTACCATTTCTGTCCTTTACATTGCCCATCTTTGCATGAAAAATTCCCTGGGTATCTCTAATTTTCTTGAAGAATTCTCTAGTCTTTTTCATTCTATTGTTTCCCCCTATTTCTTTGCACGGATCACTGAGGAAGGCTTTCTTATCTCTCCTTGCTATCCTTTGGAGCTTTGCATTTTAATGAGTATGTCTTTCCTTTTCTCTTTTGACTTTCTCCTCTTTTCTTTTCATAGCTGTTTGTAAGGCCTCCTTAGACAACCATTTTGCCTTTTTGCATTTCTTTTTCTTGGGGATGGTCTTCATCACTGCCTCCTTTATAATGTCACAAACCTCTGTCCATAGTTCTTCAGGCACTCTGTCTGTACAGAGATCTAATCCCTTGAATATATTTGTCACTTCCATTGTATAGCCATAAGGGATTTGATTTAGGTCATACCTGAATGGTCTAGTGGTTTTCCCTACTTTCTTCAGTTTAAGTCTGAATTTGGCAATAAGGAGTTCATGATCTGAGCCACAGTCAGCTCCCAGTCTTGCTTTTGCTAACTGTATAGAGCTTCTCCATCTTGATCTGAGCCACAATCAGCTCCCAGTCTTGCTTTTGCTGACTGTATAGAGCTTCTCCATCTTGATCTGAGCCACAGTCAGCTCCCAGTCTTACTTTTGCTAACTACATAGAGCTTCTCCATCTTTGGCTGTAAAGAATATCATCAATCTGATTTCGGTATTGACTATCTGGTAACGTCCATGTGTAGAGTCTTCTCTTGTGTTGTTTGAAGAGGGTTTTGCTATGACCAGTGTGTTCTCTTGGCAAAACTGTCTATATAAAGTGCTAAACTGTCTATCTAAACTGTTTATCTAAAGTACTGCATACAGTAGCACATTGGAGATGCTTAGACAAGCCCCTTGGAAGGACTGATGCTGAAACTCCTGTACTTTGGCCACCTGATATGAAAACCTGACTCACTTGAAAAGCCCCTGATGCTGGGAAAGATTGAGGGCAGAAGGAGAAGAGGGTAGCAGAGGATGGGGAGGTTAGATAGCATTGCTGGCTCAATAGACGTGAATTTGAGCAAACTCCTGGAGATAGTGAAGCACAGGAGAGCTTGGCATGCTGCATTCCATGGGATTGCAAAGAGTCAGACATGACTTAGCAACTGAATAACAACAGACAAATCCAAGGAATCCATCCTGTACACACTATACAAAACCAGCCATACCATCCAAAATAAAGACTTCTACAAGGCCCTGTAAGCTGAATGAAGACTATATTTGTGTACTTCTCAAAGTTTATCCATCTCAGAAGACTGTCTAGTAGCAGGAAGTTAACTTATTCATAGGGGTTGGGGAATGATGACTTTTATATTCTTCTTCTTCTTTTTTTATTGCTGTATCACTTCATAGTGGAAAACTGGTCAAAAATCCACAGCAATCAGAAGAAGTGAAGGATTTAGTAGAAAATTGGAAGAACAAGATGTTTTATTGAGAATGTTCATTTGAGTGTGAAGAAAAGGTTCACAAAAGTGATAGAAAAAATTACCTGCAAGAAGAAGCTTTTGCAGAATCAAGTACTTGCGGTTAAAAACTGTAACTGAGGTGTCATGTCTTCAGCATGAGCTTAGTTATAAGAAAGAATAGTCACTGGTGAATAGACTTTGAGGTCTTAGTCTTCCAGAAAAAATAAAGTTAAGCAAGAAGTATCAGGGATAGTGTTCTGCAGGGGGGCCTCTAAAGCTTTAGATTCTTTCTGTTTCTCAGCATGAACTTCCCTGCAGTTCTTTTATTCTGGCAAACAGCAAAAACATCAAATCTAGAGTCTGAGTTCAAAGAAAAGTGGATTAAGAGGAAAAAAAAAAGAATCCTAATTCCAATGGTCAAATCAATAAACTGAGAATGGAGAGAAAATGTCCCTAGGGCGTTAGATGGATTTGCATTTGACATGCAATGTTTTGTGACCTGCCCATATAGAAGGCAAAGATGAATTTTGTGCTGTTACCAAGGAGGCAAGTCTTGTCTGCAAGATATGGTCTGTTTTGGTGTTTAATCACTTACCTTTTCCACAAAAACATTGAAGTTGGGAAAAATCCTTGAAGATTATTTTTCTCAGAAGACTCAATTTACATTAGATTAGAGGAGCCTGAGCACTGGGAGAGGTGAATCGATGGCCCTGGATTTAGACACATTGATTGAGATTAGAAGATGCACCTGAAACTAAGATGTCCTGCTCAGAGTCTAAATAGCCTTTGTTTTTTCTCTTTTAAGCATTTCCCAAAGCCACTTTGAGGGCTTTTCCCCTCCATTTTTCCTTTGATTTTTGTCTTTCTTTCTCCCCTCCCTATCCATTTTCTGATTAGTATTTTTTAACAGAACTCCAACTCCAACAATTCACATTGTTTCACTAAAGACTGTACTTTCTTTTTGAGTCAACTGTATTCTATCTTCTTTCCATTTTCAATGATTGTGATATACCCACCAGCGGCAGATTTTTTAAACTTTCCATTTTCAATGATTCTGACATATTCACCAGTGGCAGATTTTTTAAAATTGTATGAGAAATTGGCAGGATTAAGTAAAAGATGTTATGGTACCTGTCATGGGGATTTAAAACATCCCAGTTAAAGTCAATGAAGTGATGATCAAAAATAGATCTGAAGCAATTATAGCAACAGCGGCTCTTGGAAGAGTGTGAAATGAATCATGTGGGAAATAAAGTAAGGCAGGAAGTAGCCAGAGAGGGAATCTCTGCAGAGGGACCTCTAAAGCTGTAGACGTTGATTCCTGGATATTGCAGCTTTCATGCGCTGCTAGGAATAATTCCTAGAAATAGTCTTAACCCAAATCCCACTAATACAGGAAGAGTCCTGGGTGCAGGCTCTGGACTCTGAACAACAGTTTGTGTGACTGACAAAATATTATATTATAAAAGGCTAATGTCATCTACAAATTTTAGTTGTCTTAATTATAGTCTGCAGCTGTTATGCAAAGCTAAAAATAATGTTAACTGTCACCATCAAAATGTATTTTTTAAAGGAATGCCTGTACACACGCACTGTGGTGAATGCTTTACAGGCTCAGTAGATTTAAAGGCTCCCAATTTAAAGTGCATGACTGGGTTCTGTCGTGCAGCTGGTGAAATTGGCTAAGATCTTAATTCTTTCGAGACAAGGAGATAGGCCCTCAAGGAGACTCAAGATTTCTGAGCGCTTGCAGCCCTTTGTATTAGGTGTACCTTCTCTTGTAATTTACAGTATATTTGCTATGAATTCTCTGGCTTCATTTGAAGACTTTTCTCTTCTGGGGACCTTGAAGCATAATAAATCTTTTCATTTTTTCTTTCATAATAATAGGGTTATTTGGGAATAAACAAGAGGTAAAAAAAATAGAGAAAAGTATAAAGTACTAGCTTAATAGTAATTTATACTATTATAAATTACTACAGTAATTTACACTATGATAAATAAATAACAATTTATACTAAATATAAATATTAATTTATACTATTATAATTATAAATTATAAAAATAGAGAAAGGTATAAATTACCATCTTAATAAATTTTATTTTAATTATTAGCTTCTTAAATGTAGCCTTAGCTAATAATCACAGTAAGATATAGAAATGCTCTTTGATGAGAAAAATACCATAAATTATTTTTATTGTATATAAATGACTTTATCACATTCTTTTGACAAAAACTATGGCATTAATTGGTACTTTCAAAATTAAAATACTTGTAATTCATTTTTCAGTATTTGGATTGCCATACGCCACTTCCTCTCCTAAAGCAGAGAAAGAGATCTCTATTTACAATATCAAAATCATTACTAAATAGTGAAAGATCCTAGCAACCACTGAGGTTTTTTTTTTTAAGTAATTGTGCAGAGATGACTTTTTTTAATGCAAAAACTTTGCAGCCCTCAGGTTTTTGTTGTATTGTGGACAATGCTGAAATATTAATATGTGGTTGATGTTTATCAACATCATATCAAAACAGCCAGAAGTGTGGATAATTGAATTATTTGGAAGTTATGTCTAAAGAAGGAAATTCCATCTTTGGTTGTTTTGAAATATAACCAATCAAGAACTGAAAACAGCAGAGCAATTTTAAAATATGAGGTTGCTCTTTATTGTATGAAGAACTGAATTGTGAAGGAAACAAGAAATTTATCTTTTAAATATTTTCAGAATGCTATTTTTTTTGGTAATATTTGTGCATGTATTGTGAAACAACCAATTAAATACAGATAAGCAAACAAGGAAAAATATTTCTTCCTATCCTACAATCCTGGCCTATTGGTTTAATAGCATGAGCACTTTGTCTGTCTCCCTGAGAAGCATCTTCTATATCTTGCCAGTGTCGGTGGTTAAAGAACTGTCATGAGAGAGCAGAAGAGGACAGACCAATTTTGAGATAATAAAAATAAATGTCTCTATAAGACTGATCACCATGAAGAAAGATTCACATTTTGCTTCCTCCAGCATTCCAGGGGAGAGCTATTTTTAGCCACAGATTTACTGTGAAGTCCATTAACCAACTAAAACCAGTAACTGCTTAGGGATAATTCTGAATATAGTCTGATGTAAAATATAAATGAGGGTGGGAGTCATCGGAAAAGCAATGCTAGGGAGTCGGGCATTACAAACAGCAATATTGGGGTGGACATTAGGGAAGCAAAAGGAATTGTTTGGGGATTTCAAGAGGGAGGGGATATATGTGTAATTATGGCTGATTCACATTGTGTTGGCAGAAACCAATGCAACATTGTAAAGCAATTATCCTCCAATTAAAAATAAATTAAAAAAAAAAAAAAAAGGAATCAGTGGTCTTTAAAAGGCAGTTTCAGTCACCCCAGGAAGGTTGTGTCTGTGATCAGAGGCTTTCAGATTTTTGCTGATCAAGTTACAGCTTCAGTCGATTATAGTGAGGCTTCCCAAATGCCTTTTCTGCTTCCCAAGCCTTGTTCCTCTGTCTCAGGTATACCCTACTCAGTCGTCAGAGAAGCCTCCCCCAGAAAGCTGCTTGAGGGATGGTTCTTCAGGCACCAGCTGGAAACCTCATTTGTATTGTACTGCTCTTTCTGCCAAGACCCAAGCCTCCACAGGCACAAAAAACCCTGGAGCCTCTCTGCTTTGTATTAAAGAAAGCATTCTCCATCATCCCTCTAATCCACCAAGTTCACACCCAATAACAGAAGCTTCAACTCTGCAAATTTCACAGGCTATACATGTTAAAACTACACTGAGCCCTAATAAATAGATGACATCTAATCACCTGAGGCTTTGCATGCAGGTGTGCTAAGTCAAGCCTTCCCTGGTAGCTCAGAGGGTAAAGAATCTGCCTGAAATGCAGGAGACCTGGGTTCAATCCCTGAGTTGGAAAGATCCCCAGAGAAGGAAATGGCAACCCACTCCAGTACTCTTGCCTCGAAAATTCCATGGATGGAGGAGCCTGGTGGGCTATACAGTCCATGGGATCGCAAAAAGTCAGACATGACTGAGCGACTTCACTAGTTCACTGGTGCTAAGTCACATTAGTCGCATCCGACTCTGCAATCATATGGATTGTTGCCTGCCGGGCTCCTCTGTCCATGGGAGTCTCCAGACAAGAATGCTAGAGTGAGTGGGTTGCCATGCCCTCTTCCAGGGGATCTTCCCAACTCAGGGACTGAACCCTGGCCTCTTACATTTCCTGCATTGGCAGGCAGGCTCCTTACCACTAGTGCCACTTGGGAAGTCCCATCTAAGGCTTTCCCCATATCTAATTCTTGGAGTTGAATGTATGAAAAATGAAAGAGAGTTCTTGGAGGAAGACAGAGATTCTCACGAGGAACGTAAGATCTGTTTCTTTCATTTTAAAATTCACTGTTTTGTGTTGTTCATTTTAGTCACAGAGTGTACTCTTATTAGGTATTATTCAGTTCAGTTCAGTCACTCAGTTGTGTCCAACTCTTTGCGACCCCATGAATCGCAGCATGCCAGGCGTCCCTGTCCATCACCAACTCCCGGAGCTCACTCAGACTCATGTCCATTGAGTAAGTGATGCCATCCAGCCATCTCATTCTCTGTCGTCCCCTTCTCCTCCTGCCCCCAATCCTTCCCAGCATCAGGGTCTTTTCCAATGAGTCAACTCTTTGCATGAGGTGGCCAAAGTACTGGAGTTTCAGCTTTAACATCATTCCTCCCAAAGAAATCCCAGGGCTGATCTCCTTCAGAATGGACTGGTTGGATCTCCTTGCAGTCCAAGGGACTCTCAAGAGTCTTCTCCAACACCACAGTTCAAAAGCATCAATTCTTCGGCACTCAGCTTTCTTCACAGTCCAACTCTCATATCCTTACATGACCACTGGAAAACCATAGCCTTGACTAGATGGACCTTTGTTGGCAAAGGAATGTCTCTGCTTTTCAATATGCTATCTAGGTTGGTCATAACTTTCCTTCCAAAGAGTAAGCGTCTTTTAATTTCATGGCTGCAGTCACCATCTGCAGTGATTTTGGAGCCCCCAGAAATAAAGTGCGACACTGTTTTCACTGTTTCCCCATCTATTTCCCATGAAGTGAGGGGACCAGACGCCATGATCTTCATTTTCTGAATGTTGAGCTTTAAGGCAACTTTTTCACTCTCCTCTTTTACCTTCATCAAGAGGCTTTTTAGTTCCTCTTCACTTTCTCCCATAAGGGTGGTGTCATCTGCATATCTGAGGTTATTGATATTTCTCCCGGCAATCTTGATTCCAGCTTGTGCTTCTTCCAGCCCAGAGTTTCTCATGATGTACTCTGCATAGAAATTAAATAAGCAGGGTGACAATATACAGGCTTGACATACTCCTTTTCCTATTTGGAACCAGTCTGTTGTTCCATGTCCAGTTCTAACTATTGCTTCCTGACCTGCATACAGATTTCTCAAGAGGCAGATCAGGTGGTCTGGTAGTCCCATCTCTTTCAGAATTTTCCACAGTTTATTGTGTTCCACACAATAAACACAAACTCAAAGGCTTTGGTGTAGTCAATAAAGCAGAAAGAGATGTTTTTCTGGAACTCTCTTGCTTTTTCCATGATCCAGCGGATGTTGGCAATTTGGTCTTTGGTTCCTCTGCCTTTTCTAAAACCAGCTTGAACATCTGGAAGTTCACGGTTCTAATCCTCCCCAAGACTGCTATTTAGTGAGTGCTTGCTATTCTCCAAGCCCTATATGCTAGACATTTTACAATCAAAGAATCATATTCTTAATATAGGTCTTTTATGTCAGAGGTTGGTAATAACAGAAGAAGTTAAAAACTAGTATTGGAAATAAGGACTTTGATGATACTTCTGTTATCACCTTTATTTAACACTATTTCCAGTCTTTCACTAACATAACCCACACTGCAAGATCTTGTGTCTCCTTGTACACATATACCAGGGTTTGTAATTCCTTGTCATCCAGAATTACTGATCATAGGGTATACACAGCTTTAATTTATCAAGATATAATTTACACTTTTAACCAAAGGTAATTATATAGTATTTGCCATACTAATACATAGATCTAGGCCCCAGAGATGGACATAGGAGTGGCCCTGATCACCTGAAGAACTTTTGCTTCCTATCCTCTCCATGATAAGTTCAGACTCTACTGGGGTCCTTATTCCCAGAGGAGGAAAGATTCTACCAGAAAACATAGTAAAGGTTTCATTAAATCTAACTATAATTTCTGCCTGAGCCCTTCAACACAGCAGACACACACACAAAGAGAGGGACTGCTCTCTTGGCAAAGGTAATCCACTCAGATTATCATGAGGAGATAGGATTGCTACTTATAATATAATAGGGACAGAAAGCCATAAGTGGCTCTGGTATTCAGAAGATTCTCTCTGGTGCTTCCCTTTCCAGTAACAATCCTAAAGGGACATTTGCAGCAACTCTAGCCTGAAAAGAGCAAGTAACTGGGTCCTCAACCACTCAGGCAAGAAGACCTGGGTTACTCCATGGGGCTGGTAATGTTCATCAGCACACACGCTAAGCCAAGGCGGAGGGAAATCTTGAATTAATGAAGCAAAAGACAGATGATGTATATCAGTCATGGTCTTAGGACCAACTGTAACTCTTTTCGCCAAACCTGTGGTAAATTTCTTTTGAGAAATTGTGACTGGAAGGCTCTTGGAAGAAGCAATGAGAGAATGGAGTAAGCTTAATGTTGGGTCAAATGAATCAGAGAGATGCAAGAGTATACCAGTGTCCTGTGCATCTCATTCTTGCTGACTTCAATGACTGTATCTGCATCTCCACGCCTCTTACACGGGCAGCCCTGAAGTACAAAAGAATTAATGCTCGCAGAAGGAGCAGCTCTCAACCAGTAATTCTCTGGCATTTGTGTAGGTATCTACCAGTTCCCTGGCTCTTTGAGCGGTGTTATTCTAATGAAGGCGTTTCCCTGAAGATTTCATCTCCAGCTGTCCACCATAATGGCTGGCTAATTTGTGTGTTCTATAATGCCTACCTGCTACTTCTATATTATGTATGCTACTTGCCTTGTGGCTCAGCTGGTAAAGAATCCACCTGCAATGCAGGAGACCTGGGTTCGATCCCTGGATTGGGAAGATCCCCTGGAGAAGGAACGGCTACCCACTCCAGTATTCTGGCCTGGAGAATTCCAGGGACTGTATAGTCCATGGGGTCACAAAGAGTTGGACATGACAGCGACTTTCACTTCACTTGTCCTAAAATTTTTGTCTCACATCTTGCTTCTGGAAGAACTCAAATTAGGATCTCCTCTGGATGCAAGAACCTCTGTTCCAGCTCTTGAAACTCAAAGTCATGTCTCCATATGGGGGTGGACCTATCTAGATATCTAATTTATGATGGAATAACAGAAAGTCAACAATGACTTTGGGTTCCTCTTTTATTTTTTGCACTGTTTCTACTTTTTAAAGTTTGGGTATGTTTAATTTCATTTTCAGAATGAAACTCAAACAATGAAGTATCAGGTCATTTCTATTACACTGACAGAAATGAGAACATTGGATAATCCAGGAGTGGGTGGGGTAGGGGGGCCTTGGGAATATTCATGTGTTACTGCTAAAGGTGAATATTGGTGAAATTTGTCTGCAGAACAGTCTGGCAGTACTTAGTAAGTTTTCACTTACTCTACGAGATCCAGCAACTTTGTTCCTATATATTAATATATATTCCAAAGACATGTTCAGTGGATCTGCAAGAAGATATGAGTGAGAAAGCCCAGCATAGTGCTATTTTTGCTGGTAGGAAATTGCACCAATGCAGGTATTGACCATGAGAGAAGTAAACGGTAAGATGCGTCATTGCTCACCTCATAGTACATACATCAGTACAAGTAACAGACTAATGATATACACAGCAACCTGTATAGGTCTTAAAAATGTATTGCCAGATGAATAGAGTAGAAATCACAACAAGATATATAACAATTCTTTTGTGTATATTAAAATATGCATACAAACAGCAATTCATCTTCTATAAGAACACACTGACTGCAGTCTATACAGCAAATGTGTTGAGAGGGAAGAGGAAACAGAGGAAACAGGAAAGAACAAAAGAAAACAAATGAACAAACAAGAACCATGCCTTGTGGAGACCACTAATTATAATACACCAAGTACTGACAAATAAGATAAAACTAACTGTTGGCACCTAAGAAATCTATATACATATTTCAAGTATTTCTATAGGTTTGCTGCAGATGGAAGTTTGGCAGAAGTTTAAGTGTTGGACGTACCTGTAATTCATTTAATAATTTTCATGTTGATAGCTATTAGTTTGGCTTCAGTTTCTTCTATTACAAATAGTGCCAATGAGTAGTGTTCTATGCCATGTGCAACACGCATAGCTCTACTGAGAGAAGCAATGAGATGCAATGATTAAGAATGCTGGGTCCAGTATTGGAGTCTTGGCTCCACTGCTCTGTGCCCTTGAACACAACAGCTCATTGTTCTGGGCATCAGTTTCTTGATAATAATAGTACCTACCCCATGGAATTATGGTGATAATAAAATGATCTAATGTTTGCAAAGCATTTAGAGTAATGCTGGTACATGCAGCACTCAATCAATGTTATTAATCCTACTGCTTTAACATATATTTCAACAGGGTAAAATAACAGATATGGAGTTTCTTGATTACAGGGAATACATTTTCAATTTTGATACATTTTTAAAAAGTTGCAAATAGGCTATTTCAATTTAGTCTACCACCAAAGATTCCTGGGAATATAATTTTCCTATACTCTTGCCAAAATCTGATATCTTTATTCTTTTCTCATTCCTTTTCATCTTTTGGTGAATAAAACATTATTTTACATTAAATTTCCTTGATTTTACACATGAGTATTGGACCTTCAAACTTTTATTTGATATTCATTCAGAAGCTGGCATATTAACAAGATTAATCCTGCCCAGTTTTAGACAAAAGAGGCTTCAATCAGCTTTTGTATTTATTTGGCTTATGACCTATGATAGATTCAACCAGTGCTAAGCTTAGCATGAAACAGCCCTACACACTGGCCTTACAGATTCTATTATTTTCTCTCTGGCCAGATGGGCTATCTGGGATATATAAATGATCATGATTATATCATAATGTCATTGTATTTCTTTTCCAAATATTCATAAACATCATCTTGATTAAAAGCAAATCTCTAAAGCTTCTAGAAGTGAAACTAAATTGACACAGAATTATTCAACATTGGATTACTTTAGAACATTGCTTTGGCTTTTAAAATTTTTCATGACATGCAAAATTTTAGCAGCATAATTTTAATCCAAATGCCTAAATTCTTTTCTGTGACCTTAAAGAAATTTAAATGTTTATTATATCCTTGTTAGAATAAAATGCCAGTTCATGAAGATTTAGAAAATGTCAGCCAATATAGCCAAGGGGGTATTTATTAAGGAAAAAATCAAAGCCCATATAATCCTAGGGTAATTTATATGGGAAAAATAAACGAATGGACTGAGAAGTCACTTCCTGTTAAAATTATCTTTAGCCTATGATGATTTTTTTTCTATTGGGTTCCTAGAAGAGTTTGCCAGTAAAAACATTTTTTATTTAGTGTGATATATATTCAGACAGTTCTCCATCTTCTATCCCAGATATAGATTTGAAGCCCAGAGAACTCCTGCTGATTCCATAGCAACCTTCATCAATATAGAAAGCCTGCAGATATGTGGAGAGATAAGAGAGAAGTAAGAGTCAGAGCATGTGTCATTTCATCAATCTATTGTAACGAAGGAACAGGAGTGGTAGCGGAATTGTCAGATATTAGAACCCTTTGCTGCCTTATATTCTCAGCTCACAGCTTTGGGAATTTGAAAAAACTGAAAGACTTCATGTTTCATGTATTTTTCAGTATTAAACCAGGTTATTAATTATTGCTTGCATAATCATTGTAGTAAATGCTTCTATACTCCAAAGTTCAGTTTATGTTTTGGGGAGCTCATCTATCTATTTAGTAAAAACCTTGCCTAGAAATAGGGTAAAACATATTAGGAATACAGAGCTTTCACAACTGAAAACACATTGGCCACAAAATCCTTCTGAGTGAAGTTTTCATCTAATGCCCTGGTAATATATGGCAGGTTATGCTTTATGGAGAGTGGTTTAACAGACTCATTTCTTGTTATATAACTGATACACTCTGTATACAGTCTCTGCAATATTGTGATGTAAAGTGCTTCTGGAATAACCCTGTGGAGATGAATTCTCATCAATCTATCCATTGCCTAACTTCTCACTGATAACCCCAGTGAAACAAAGCAGAGAACTCTTCTCCAAAGACTCTTGGTATTAATAGACCATCCAATTATCTTCTATGCAATTCCTTACCAAATCTACTACAATAAAGCAGACAACACCAACAATGAAATACACACTTCTCTTTTTTCTTTATTACAAAGCATATTGAAATTAAGATGTTCTGATTATGAAAATCATAGACATAGTCTAATTATGAACTCCACATCAGCTCAAGTCAGGTATTCATTCATTCATTCATTCAGTAAGTGTTTAATGAATCCTGACCATGAACAAGTTACTGTACATTATAGAGAATTTGCATATAAAGAAACAACTTTCCTCAGTGTATCTAGGTGGATAAGTTATGCACTTAATTATTTATGGTGGAAAAAAATAGAAAAAAACAAGTTCTATAGAAGGTTAGCAAGAACACACCATGGGATGACAAAGGAAGATGAGAATATTTTCCAAATGAAAACACCATAAAGTCCTTTGTAGAGATGTCATGTAGTCTGAGCCATGAAAGGTGGGTGGTATTTCAACATGTTGATATGAGGTAAACCAAGTTTTGAATGTGAAAAGAAAAACTGTGGGAAGAAAGCCCGGAATGGGACCATGTAGAGATTGTGCAGGAAATATCTAGGAATCTGGTCTTTATGGGGAATAAAGTAAGTGAAGCGGACATATGGAAAGCAGTGAAGCAGGAAGCTGATACTAGATAAGGAGCCTGGTGTGCCCATGCCAACAAGCTAGGGCTTTTCTTGGTCACTGCAGGTTTTAAGCAGAGATTAAACGATCAGAATTGTGTTGTACAGAATGAATCTGACTGAGATGCTCAGGCTGAATTGAAATGAGGAGAAACTAGAAATAGTAAAAAGGGAATCTTCTTACAAATGTCAGGAGATTTGTTAATAAGGGCCTCAGCTAAGATAATGCCACTGAAATAAAGACGAGAGGCAGGGTAGGAGAGGAATGTGGAGAACTTTGTACAGTAACCAGATGCAGGCAATGGGAAGGGAAAAAGGACTAAGTGATGCTACTAACATAAGAAAAAGACACAGGAGATGAAATGAGTGTTTGGAACAGAAGTTGACTCTTTCAAGACATACTGAATTTTAGGTCTGGGGAAGTAGGTACATTTACTATTAGGTACTGAATCAAAGGAAGAGTAATTATGAAGAATGAAGGGAGGGTCAATGGTTTAGAGAGATTAAAGAAACAAAGAAAGGTCTTTGAATTTAATGACTAAGAAGTCACTGGTGAATCTATTTTTGAAATATATAAGCAAAAGAGAGAAAGAATAGATCCAAAAAATATTAATTTTTTACACAGAGAGATTACAAGACTGTTGGTCTGTATATTTTTTCTATAATGACCTAGCAATTCTGAGTAACAAAGAAAACAACAGTGAAATGTCAAGACTTTGGTGACATTTAGGTAGGTAGTGAGAACAGGAGGCATATGCGAAGAGACTGCAAAAGCCAATTGTCAAAAGCTCTGATTGTTTGGGATCATAATTATTTATTTAGAAACGCTCTTTGAGCTCCATTTCTGTATTCAAGGTAAATCGTCCTGCCATGAGTCTTATTCCCTTACAGCTCCCTAATCTGACTGGGATTTCATCACTTATAGATCACATTTAACTCCATCTAGTGACTCCTTAATGCTTTTACATGAAAAAAAAAAAAATGATCCTGATTTTCTACAGTTTCTTCTACAGAGAAGAAACTGTAGAAACTTCTTCTGCCCAACATTCTACAGAGGTCACTGTAACTGACTCCCCTCTCCAGGCAATTATAACTCACTTTAATTAACAGCTACTATGTGATGTATATTTTAATAGTATATTTATATGCATTATCAATGGGAATTCTCACAATGATTCTATGGCATCTCTGCTTTTATAGTCCCTATTTTGCTTAGGAGGAAGCTGATGTTCAGTGAGTGTAAGCGACTTGCCCAAGGCAACTCAGTTAGAAGCTACCATGGAACACACGCTCCAACTATCCTGTCTTTTCCAGAAGGAGATTGGGTGATATCCACCAAAGAAACCATATGCTAAATGGTTCAAAGGTTCATAAACTGCACATGAATTCTCCCTAAATTACTAATATTACTAAATTACTAGCTTTTCTGTGACTTAGCAAAATGGAATTATGGAAAGTCAGAAAACCATAGTTCCATTGCTAAGTCTTTCAGTACGTGTATAGGAAAATCACTGAGTCGCCTTGGGTCTTTGAGTTCTCTTACACAAAAATGGGTTAGTACTTGGCTACCTACATCATGATGGTTTTGTAACTATTGATTTAGATAACACCATGGAAGTTCTCCGTAAGCCTTAAATTGCCTTGAAAATTATCCAGATGCTCCTTGCTCTTGTGTCCTGCACCCCAGGTAGAAGAACATTTCAAGTCTGTTTCTAAGGGCCTTGCTATCTGTCTAAATAAAGGAAATTCATAAAAGCTGGGACTCTGACTCTTACTCTTGCTAAATAGGATTATACTTGTAAATGCAACTAAACCTTGGATAAAACAAGAGATTATAGTATTACTGGTTTTACTTTTCAGGTTGAACCCAAAGTTGAAATGCTAAAAATCATGCCGGGAATTATGTTTCTGGTAAAATTTTCTGGGAAAAAATAAAATCGTTTGTATTCAATGACCTCCAAACTCCTGTATCTGGGTTTTCATTTATTCAGCATTGTTGAGGAGCTACTATGGGTCAGGCACTCAGGTACCTCATAGCCGGTGATCAGATAAGGAAGAAATTACTATTCAGCCTCTGCCTGAGAAGGGGAAAGGAGCTCTGAGTGGATGGAATAGCATGTGCAATGACACAGGTGAATATCAGAGCTTAGTTTTCTAGGGGGCCTTGACAGGTGGCGCTAGTGGTAAAGAACATTCCTGCCAATGCAGGAGACATAAGAGGTGTGGGTCAGGAAGATCCCCTGGAGAAGGGTATGGCAACTCACTCCAGTATTCTTGTCTGGAGAATCCCATGGACAGAGGAGCCTGGCAGGCTACAGGTCATGGGGTCGCACAGAATTGGACACAAACTGAAGCGACTCAGCATGCACACACGTGCCTAGGGAGCTGAAATTGATCTGGAGAATGAGGGTGAAATCAGCAGATTTGGGGAAGCCAGATAACAAGGGCCTTGTATTTCGTGTTAAAATGTTTGGACTCTATCCTGAGGACAATGAAGAGTATTTTGATGGATTTTAAATATAAAACAATTCTTATGTTTTTTCAAAGATCTCTCTGATTCACGTAGAGAATGGATTTAATGGGTGAAGTCTTTCGTCCTTGTTTCTCCTGTTATAGCACTATTTTTAAAGATCAGTTTTACTGTGAGAGTTGGACTATAAAGAAAGATCAGCGCCGAAGTATTGATGCTTTTTGAACTGTGGTGCTGGAGAAGACTCTTGAGAGTCCCTTGGACTGCAAGGAGATCCAACCAGTCCATCCTAAAGGAAATCAGTCCTGAATATTCATTGGAAAGACTGATGCTCAAGCTGAAGCTCCAATACTTTGGCCACCTGATGTGAAGAACTGACTCTTTTGAAAAGACCTTGATGCTGGGAAAGATTGAAGGCAGGAGAAGGGGACGACTGAGGATGAGATGGTTGGATGGCATCACCGACTCAATGGACATGAGTTTGAGTAAACTCTGGGTGCTGGTGATGGACAGGGAGGCCTGGTGTGCTGCAGTCCATGGGGTCACAAAGAGTCAGACACAACTGAATGACTGAACTGAACTGAATTTATATAAAATGTATCAATTTCAAATGTACAGTTAAATGCTTTAGAATATTGTACACACTATGCAACTATCACCACAATCAAGATATAGACTATTTCCAGGACTTCCCTGGTGACCCAGTGGCTAAGACTCCCAAGCTCCCAATACCAAGGGCCCAGGTTGGATCCCTGGTCAGGGAACTACATCCTGTATTCCACAACTAAATATCCTGAGTGCTGCAACTAAGACCAGGCACAGACAAATAAATAAATAAATGTTAAAAAAAGAGAGTTCATTTCGATCATCTCAAAAGTATTATCCTGCCCTCTTGTTTTCAAGTTCTTTCTTTTAACCCCAGGCCCCACCCTCACTTCTGAAATCACTAATGTACCTTGTGTCACAGGTACATTAGCTCTGGCTTTTCTGCAACATCAGAAGAATAATATTTTAGTATTTGTATGTTTTTGAGTCAGGCTTTTGCTGAACATAATATTTTTGAGATTCCTTCATGTTGTTACATAATTTTATATAGATAGAAGATAGACCTCACTATTATATTCTGTTTTATGTGTAGTGTTCCATTTTATATATATGTCAAACGTGGTTTTTCCTAATAACATATCATGGAAATTTGCATTATTTCCAATTTTAAACTATTAAACAATTTTAAACTATTAAAACCATGCTGCTATGAACATTTATGTACAAGTACTTGTATAGGCATAAAATTTCATTTCTCTTGCCTAAATACCTAGAGTGGAATGACAGGGTCATATGGTAAGCAAGTGTATATTTAACTACATAAATAACTAAAAAAGTATTTTCAAAAGCGTTTGTCATATTTTACATTCCCATCAGCAGTATGAGGGTTCTAATTGTTCCACATATTTATGAACACCAGGTATTGTCAATCTTTCTAATTATCGGCATTTTAGTGGGTGTTTAGCAATAATCTTGTTATGGTTTTAATTTGCATTTCTCTAATGATAAATGATGTTGAGCAACTTTTGGTGTAGTCCTTGCCATCCCCATATATCTTCTCAGATAAATGCTTATTAAAATTGTTTGCTTCTTTTCTGATTGGAATGTTTGTCTTATCATTGAGATATTTACATATCCTCAGAATAATTCCTTTGTGAGATAAATGCTTTGCAAAGCTTTTCTCCTAGACTTGGACTTGCCTTTTGATTTCCTTAATGGTACCTTTTGAAATAATAAAATTTTTTTTTTTTAGATGTTTTAGGACTTTAATGTCCTTCATATATTCAGCATAAAAAACTGACAATGGGTGAATAACAGGGGAAAAGAGTCTTCAGCAAAGATCTTCCCAAACTCACAGCATCACTGGCCAAACACCATAAAGAAACAGTCATGTGAACAAAGGAAAGAAGAGTTTAACAGAGATTTTTAGTTTAACGGCATAACTGAAAAACAAGGAAACAACCAACCAACCTTTCTTCTACCCACTAAGAGGAATGAAAAAGTGAACCAGGGAGCTTCCAACCCTTGTGAAGTAGCTTTAAAAACGAAGGGGTAGGGGAGGAACACAGCCGTTGAAAATGTAACACTTCAGTGGTTACGGATCCTATCAAATTCTCAAAGTCTGAACATACACCCACATGAACTCTGCCCTTGAACAATGAATGAAGCTGAAAGTCACTTGGGAATGGTTACAAAAATATTAACAAATATGGCATTTTCTCCAGTGATATGGTAGATTCTTCTTTTTTAGAGAAAAACAGCAACACATCCGCAGCTCTGCCAAACTGTTGGGACTTAATTCTGACTTTAACTGGAAGCCTTTAAAAAAATCTTCCCTCTCTTTTTTCTAAAAACTCTTAACTAATACTGTCTTTACTGCTACTCTTTCTGCTTAGATCTCGTATTCAAAGCTGCCTGTGGCTTTAATTATGCAAATTGGCAGGTTATTATTTTTAGAAACAAACAGCATGGAGAGTGGGGTGGGGTCCTCTGGGTGCTGAATTTTGATCCTTTGCAAGATGACAGCAGTGGGGGGGTCCTGGGGTTCTGCAGCTATTAATTCAGGTCACCACCGTCCATGCGGTGAGTGTTCAGGAGTTCAGACTAAAAGGCAAACTGGAAATCTTTCCTTATTCTCATAAAGAGATGAAAGTGACATACTGTATGTTTATATAACAAGGTCTATTTTTAACACTAAATAGTTTATATCTCCATGCACTTATGTTTTCTAGTAATACAGTTCATGTGGGTGAAATAATAAAATTTTGATGAAATTGGATAGCACTCATTTAAATATTATAATTAAAAAGCCATGATTGATTGATTTAAAAAGAAAAGCAAGACTATATACTGGCTAGAAAGATACACTTTAAATCTGAAGACAGAGAGGATGAAAATATAATAGATGGGAAAAGATACGCCATGCAAACACAAAACACATGAAGACTGAAGCAGATTTTTTAACATGTGATAAAATGGTTTTCAAGACAAATGGTATTATTAGAGATAAAGAGGGGCCTTTCATAATCTTTCATGATGATAAAAGGAACAATGTATCAGGAAGATGACAATTGTTAGGTGTGTGTGTGCTCAGTCATTCAGTCATGACTGCGACCCCATGGACTGTAGCCCACCAAGCTCTACTTGTCCGTGGAATTTTTCAGGCAAGAATACTGGAGGGGGTTGCCATTTCCTCCTCCAGGGGATCTTCCCAACCCAGGGATCAAGCCTGTGTCTCTTGCATCTCCCAAATTGGCAGGCAGGCAAATTCTTTACCAATAGTACCACCTGGGAAGCCCTGTAAGTATATATGGCCCTATTTGTAGAGTTTTGAAATACATGACACAAAAAAATGTATAGAATTTAAAAACTAGGAAATTTTAAGATTAACAGTAAGAGATTTTAATAGTTATTTGTTGACAGTTGATAGGACAACTAGACATAAATCAGTACATTGCTTAAATCTAATTAATTTGTGTAGAACATTAGAGTCATAACTAAAGAATACATATTATTTTTGGTTTCACCTGATACATTCACAAGTTAGATCATAACACATCTCAATAAATTTAAAACAATCAAAATCACATGATGTGTATTCTCTGAACATAACAGAATAAAATTAGGAATTAATCAAAGTCAGATGTCTAGGAAAAGCTTCCATAAATCTAGAAATTAAACAACAGACTTCTAAATAATTGATGTTAACATTTAGCAATTTTTATCTTAAAAAAAATTTAACAAAGGACAAATGATAAAATCTTCCTCATTTATCTCAGAATTATTATGAGAATAAAATGAGGACTAGAGATAAGATTGCTTTGACTATTTGGAGGTGGTATACACTACAATATTCTCTAGAAATAAAATTTTCAAAGCTTTCTCTGAGCTACAGTAAAACTACCTACAGAGTTATTTTTTGCAGTCAGTGAGGACAATCATGTGCCAAGGAGGGAAGTATATTATATTTTCTACAGTAACTCTTTATTTGCCTACAAAATAGAGTGAACCTCCTTTTCTTCCCCCCTGTGTTGCTGTCCTATTTCAAGTTCAGTCACTGCACATGACTAGTAAAGTTGTGTATAGCTAGAATCTATTTTATTTAATGTACAGCAAGGCATTGTACTCAGAGCTTGATCTGTATGAATATAATCCTTGTGGCCATACTCTGAATCAAGCACCATTATTACCTTTGCCATATAAATAATGAGCCAGTGCCGAGTCTGTGGAATAAGATAAACCTAACTTTGATCATCACTCATTAACTTCCTAAATGTCTAATGTTGGGCAAATTAGCTCGTATCAGTATCAACGATTCCATCAGGAAATTGCTGTTTGATTGGCAAAAGAGACTATTTTACAGACAGAGTAAATTAAGGTCTTGGGGGTTATCTAGGTAAATCCAAGTCATCAGAAGCATTTTTCTAGGCTTGGACAAGAGCTATTTCTTTCTTTTTTTTTTTTTAATTTTATTTTATTTTTAAACTTTACAATATTGTATTAGTTTTTCCAAATATCGAAATGAATCCGCCACAGGTATACCTGTGTTCCCCATCCTAAACCCTCCTCCCTCCTCCCTCCCCATACCCTCCCTCTGGGTCGTCCCAGTGTACCAGACCCAAGCATCCAGTATCGTGCATCGAACCTGGACTGGCGACTCGTTTCATATATGATATTATACATGTTTCAATGCCATTCTCCCAAATCTCCCCACCCTTTCCCTCTCCCACAGAGTCCATAAGACTGATCTATACATCAGTGTCTCTTTTGCTGTCTCATACACAGGGTTATTGTTACCATCTTTCTAAATTCCATATATATGCGTTAGTATACTATATTGGTGTTTTTCTTTCTGGCTTACTTCACTCTGTATGATAGGTTCCAGTTTCATCCATCTCATTAGAACTGATTCAAATGTATTCTTTTTAATGGCTGAGTAATACTCCATTGTGTATTCTAATGCATATACATGTACACTTTTATAGATGCATGAGATAAGGCAGTGATGACTTGGACTTGGTCTTTCCCAAGAAAACCAAGTGAATGTAAGTATCGTAAGACTGCAAAAGCAAGAAGGAAAATGTAACAATGGCTATATGATACATTTCCCCATATAGATGTAGTGGAGACTTAATGGTCATTCAATACTACTTAAATGGAGTTAAACCCCAGCTCTGTTAGAATTTACAGAAAACATACATCAAACCCAAGGGCTTTAATCATTTCAGTTTGGGTTATATTTGTTGGCAGTGTGAACTTTGCTACATGACCAGCTGGTTTTGTTAAGCTAATATACAAATAACAAGAGGCCCAAAATTAGTGAAAGATGAGATTTATTAAAGACATTTTATATATACAAAATTTTGCTATGCATTGGATTTATTATTATTTAAGATGGACAATACCTGACCTCATTGTATTTCCAGTAGAGAAGATAAACATTGATTAGATATATAAACATAAAGTCATGAAAAAGTAATGCATGTATTACAAAACATAAGAATAAGGGTGACCTAGTTAATGGTTTCAGTGGAGTTGAAGGAAATATTTTTTGGCAATCAAATTTAAACTTGCCTCAAGAATAAAGCTGACCTAAATTATTGTTATTGTTTTTACTCTAAGAACTTTTGTTACACTGGAAAGGAGATGATCTTTAGGTTTTTTAATATTTATATATTTGGCTGAATAATTATTTGGCTGTACTGGGTCTTTGATCTTAGTTGCAGCATGTGGGATCTAGTTCCCAGTCCAGGGATTAAACTTGAGCCTCCTGCATTGGGAGCCAAGAGTCTTAGCCATTGGACCACCAAGGAAGTTTCCAGCAATTAGTTTTATTACAAGAAATAATGGAGCTTTAACTCTGATTGCTGCTGAGATCTAAGATAAGTGAAAGTTGTCAGAAAATTATCTTCCTATATAGGGAAATAGAACCTTACTTAGAACAACTAACTGGTCGAAAATTGGGAAAGAAGTACAACATGGCTGTATATTGTCACCTTACTTATTTAACTTACATGCAGAGTACATCATGCAAAATGCCAGCCTGGATGAATCACAAGCTGGATGAATCTCAAGATTGCCAGGAGAAATATAAACAACCTCAGACATGCAGATGATGCCAGTCTAATGGCAGAAAACAAAGAGGAACTAAAGAGCCTGCTGGTGAGGGTGAAAGAAGAAAGTGAAAAAGCTGGCTTAAAACTCCACATTCAGAAAACTAAGATCATGGCATCTGGTCCTATCACTTCATGGCAAATAGAAGGGAAAAAAGTGGAAGCAGTGACAGATTTTCTCTTCTTGGGCTCCAAAATCACTGCGGATGGTGACTGCAGCCATAGAATTAGAAGATACTTGCTTCTTGGAAGGAAAGCTATGAAAAAAACTAGACAGCATATTAAAAAGCAAAGACATCACTTTGCCGACAAAAGTTCATATAGTCGAAGCTATGGTCTTTTCAGTAGTCACATTCGAATGTGAGTGTTGGATCATAAATAAGGCTGAATGCTGAAGAATTGATGCTTTTGAAATGTGGTGCTGGAGAAGACTCTTGAGAGTCCCTTGGACTGCTGGGAGATCAAAGCAGTCAATCTGAAGTCACTCAGTCGTGTCCGACTCTTCACGACCCCATGGACTGCAACCTACCAGGCCCCTCCATCCATGGGATTTGCCAGGCAAGAGTACTGGAGTGGGCTGCCATTACCTTCTCCAAATCCTAAAGGAAATCAACCCTAAATACTCATTGGAAGAACTGATACGGACGCTGAAGCTCTAATACTTTGGCCACCTGATGCAAACAGCTGACTCATTGGAAAAGACCCTGATGATGGGAAAGATTGAAGGCAAATGGAGAAGAGGGTGGCAGAAGATGAGATGGTTGGATAGCATCACTGATTCAATGAACATGAACTTCGGCAAACTCTAGGAGATAATCAGGAACAGGGAGGCCTGACATGCTGCAGTCCATGGAATCGCAGAGTCAGACAACGACTTAGTGACTAAACAATGACAGCAATATAGGGATGTAAGTCAGCTCTTTGGATACCTATACCAAGCATGGTTTTGGACATCTATCACCATACTAAGCCTATCTCAACACTGAATATTTTATGGCCTTGGATATAATGCATTAGAGAGAGAGTGAAGGTGTGCTTAGTCATGTCCAGCTGTTTGTGATATCATAGACAGTAACCCTCCAGTCTCCTCTGTCCATGGAATTTTCTGGGCAAGAATATTGGAGTAGGTTGCCATTTCATACTCCAGGAATCTTTCCAACCCAGGGATTAAACCCGTGTCTCTGGCATCTCTGGAGTCTCCTGCATTGACAGGTAGATTCTTTACCACTGTGCCACTTGGATACAATGCATAAAATTTTATATGTTCTTCCTTGAAATAATAAATAATGATACCATTTTAATCTATTTAATAGTGATATAGATGATTAAAAGGTATCCAAATTCTCTATTTGAAGGTTGTATGATAATGGTAATATATAATTATCATCCTGATTGATAACAATGTTAATTTTTAAAATTATTAAATGAAAAAATTTTACATCACTTTCATAGAAAAATTCTTGGTATATGAGTAGTTGACAGTTTTATTTCCACTGTGCATTCTCTTTCTTGAGAGGTAAAATATGCATCCAGACAGAAAATATTCATGTCAGAAAATGTGGAGAGCAGTCAAAAGTAAATTAGCAGCCTTCTTCATGAATATTTAAAATAGCCAGTATGAAAGCCCACTTCCATTTGTGCTAATTTTTGTTATTTTAAAAGTCATCTGTGGTTTTGGCTCATTGAGGATGAATTTTAAAGAATTTATTTTCCTGCACAACATAATCAGTTTGAAAAGAAAAAAAGCCTATAACGCATTTTGGTACTAAGCAGCACTAATAAGAGAAAAATCTGATCTTCAATTCATAAGAGCTCACACTGATTTTTAAATTAGGGTTTCCTAATCTCAGAAAATTAACAAGCTAATTACTCCATTTAGAAATTTTTCCCCTCTCCATTTCTAGATAGGAAGATCAGGAGGGAAGGAAAGAGGTAGATAGGTACATGATAGATAGAAGATAGATAGATAGATATAGATAATTAGATAATTTTCCTTCTTGTCCTGCCTATCATAAGGGCCAACTAGCAGTCTATGGCCAGGTTTCCAATGACTAAAGACTAAGAGAAAGAGATTATTGACGCCTGAAAGAATTCTGTTGTTTTGTTCCCCTCGGGCCCTAATATATCTCGACTGCATGAGAATGAAACATTAGATCTAAGTGTGGTATTTCCATTTGTGAGCAGGGCACCAGCTGTCTTCTTAAATTTCCATGCCACTTAATCTAGCTCTAAGCTTGGTTAGCTTTCAATTCACAAAGAAGGCAACAGCAACTACACAAGGGTCACATTTTCAGCAAGGTCTCTGAAGTAATGAAGTGTGCAAAGTATGCTAATGAAGGGAGCAGCTAAGTCAATTCCTTGAGGTTCCTCTAAGAGCCACTTTTTGGTGCAGTGCAAGAAGTGACCTGTAAACAGGAGGGGTTAACCGTGGAAGGCAAGACTTTAAGAGTTTCTCAGCATCATTGAGGGATTACCACTCAATTAGTCTCGCCTGTACTAATATGGAATTCACTACCTTGCAGATCCACTGCCTGGCAGGCTACAGTTCATGGGGTCTCAAAGAGTCAGACATGACTGAGCACAAGCACACACACAGGTCCTCTTCCAGCCACATAGATCAGAAGATGTCAGTAGTGTCATCTAGAGAGCCACTCACATCAAAATCATGTGTTGTGTCAACCATCTGAATGCACAGAATAAACTGGCAAAAGATGCAATGTTGATACATCCATTCTAATTACCACCATGACTTTTCAGAGGCTCTTAGTGTTTTTGTTAAAATTTCCAAGTCCTTCATGCCTCTGCTGGGTCAGAGGAGGATAAAAGGAGATATTTAAATAGGATTTGTTCCAGTTTTTTTAAAGAAGTGAAGTAATTTGGTCAGAACATGACAGAGTTTTCGAATTGAGGATACCACCCCTGAAAATAACTTCTCATCTGACTCCCTAATACGTACTTGTCAGATAAGATGGTTTATTTATATCAAATCACTGAATTAAGCCTAAACTACATAAGCGTACACAGAAAAATACATGGAAAACAAAACTTCTGAAAGTTACCAAGAAATCATAGTATTATTCATATGTAAACCATATACCTTTTAAAGATGAGTAAGTAGTTGATAGGTCATGCTACTGGTCAAAAACCTGCTTGCTGATGCAGGAGACATAAGAGACCCAGGTTCAACCCCTGGGTTGGGAAGATCCCTGAAGGAGGACATGGCAACCCACTCCAGTCTTCTTGCCTGGAGAATCCTGTGGACAGAGGAGCCTGGAGGGCTACAGTCCATGGGGTCACAAAGAGTCGGACACGACTGAAGCGACTTAGCATACTCGCACACAAGTAGTTGATAGGCATAATCCAGAATAAAGCACAGAATTAGAATCACAATATACTAATGCTATAAGCTATGTTGGTACATTACTCCTATACTGCCCCTTTAAATGCTGTGTAACAGAACACCCCAAAATTCGGTGGCATAAAATGACAATCATTTGTTCTCCTGTTGGCAGGTCCCTTGGCATGGCTTTGTTTCAGTTTGCTGGCAGTGGGCCTTCTAAGTCTCTGCCCCATGCTGTGGGTCCATCCAGGTCTGCTTTATGAGTCTCATTCTGGGCCGGAGGCTACCTCGAGATGGTCTTCCGATGACAGTTTGGAAGATCCCAGATACATGAGAAAGAGCCTTTAAGGTTTCTTCATGTGCAGGCTCTCCCACTGGAACCTGCACATGGTTATTTCTCTCATTTTCCATTGGCTGGAGTAGGTCACAGAGAAGAAACATGTTCCTCCTACAGAAGTGGGTGGGGGAGTGACTCCAGCTGAACAATAAGTGATTCTACTCAAGCTGTAGACAGTAACCCAACCTCCTTGTTTTACAGACAGGAAGATGGCAACTGCAAACGTGTGGGTGTTATGTGTATGTGACATGTTTCAGGGCACACAATAGGTTAATTTCAAAACTGGAGTAATGACTATGTGCTCCATATTTTAAAATGGGAAATTCTACTATATTTCAATATAGTGCTCTATATGATATACTGATATATTTTTACCAAGTGATAAAATGAACTATTGCTTCTTGAATGCTCATGGAGACAGCAGGAAGAGTTTTGAGATTTTTTTTTTAATTAATGGCCTCTTCCTCCACACACATGCACACCTACATATAAGCACACACATCTGCAGATACATAGGAGAGGGATGGGTGGATAGAGAGGAAGAGAGAGGAGAGAACACAAACGTAGAAATGGAATTATTTACTGAATGTAAAGCCAAGCCAACCCTAACTGAATTTGGAGCTACAGGTTTTTTTCTTTTCTAGGAGTTTAGACATTTCAAGGACAAAATAGAAGCTGCTAGGCACTCCCTTACCAAGTTTGTCGTTTTGTTAACAGGAGTGTGAAGTGTGGTTTGATAATCAGGGCAACAAACCTAGCAAAGCAAGAATTTGTATTCCTCTTCTTTCACTGGGATGGAAAACAAAAATTAGCATTTTTAAAATTTTTTAGATTACTTTTTTTTTTAATCTCAGGAAAGCAGGATGTGCTGACAAGATAGGTTAATCCAAGCCATAGGAAGAAAGAACATTTCTCTCTTGACATAAACCCTGTGACTATCAAAAAAAAAAAAAAGGAATTGCTACAACAGAAAAAAAAATACTATTACAGCTGTAACTGGTGATCTGTACGGAACAGCCTGCCAATCTCACCCAGAATCACTCCGGAATTCACCACCACACATATACTAAACTGCAGATGGTTTTCTTGCTTTTCCAATGGCAGAAATCTCTGAACTGTTGGAATTAACCAACACTTAACTTTTTGAACAAGTTTTAAAATTTTTCCCACAGATTTCTTCTTATCCACTGGATGTAGAAAGAGCATATAGTTAATTTACATACTAATTTGCAACCCACTTGGAAAAGGGAATGGCTACCCACTCCAGTATTCTTGCCTGGAGAATTCCGTGGACAGAGGAGTCTGGTGGTCTACAGTCCATGGGATCACAGAGTCGCATGTGATTGAGTGACTAACACTTCCGCTTTCACACTTTTGATGGACCCATGCTGTGCTAGTTTGTTAAAGGAAGCAGAGTTTGGAACTAGCTCTACAAAACAAAAGGCAAAATTCACTTTCTTGATAATAATGCCTCTACTCTTAGAACTTTAACTTTTGTTGGTATCCCAGTTAGGCTTTGGTTTTTCTCAGATTTATAACTACCATATAATGTATCTTCCAGATGTTTCCCTCACTTTGGGTTTCCATTAAATTAATGAAAGGGCTGACATATTCCAAGAAACACCATATTCTCCCCATAGGCAAAAACTATTCATTTTTTCTATGCAAGAATCCAAAGTAATATTTTAAGCTCATGAAGGGAGGGGTTTGGTGGCTTAAATGTCTTTAAGACAAAATTGGCCTTTCTGTAGTTAAAAAAAAAAATCTTATATTTCTCTTCCATTACCAGCTTGCCTTCATATCCTAACATAAATAGAAGAGTTAATTGGAAAGAAGAAGAATCTTCTTTAATATGGTCATAGAAGGGATGCAAAGGAAAGGATAGAAAGACCAGTGTTTTTCTTTATTTCTTATAAGAAACTGTTTTGCTGAAGCATGTTTTCCAAAGCAAGCAATTCAGACACACAAGGACAAGAGAAAAATAGGCAGATAGATGGATACTGAAATTCCATCTCTGCAAATAGAAACCTGTGTGACCTTGAGCCAGTTATTTATGCTTTAATCTCCTCCTTGTGATGAGGATAAAATAATATATGCAAAGTACGTGGCCCTTGGTGGGAATTCAGGAAATGATAACATACACCAAATCATTATATTTAAAGGGGCTTTACAGGTGGCTCAGCAGTAAAGAATCTGCCTGCCAGTGCAGAAGATGCAAGAGACCCAGGTTTGATCCTTGGGTTGGGAAGATGCCCTGGAGGAGAAAATGGCAACCATTCTAGTATTCTTGCTGGGATAATCCCATGGAGAGAGGAGCCTAGTGGGCTATAGTCCATGCAGTCACAAAGAGTAAGACACCACTGAGTGACTGAGCATGCACCCACATAATTTTATTTGGGAAAACAGTAGTATGTGGCAGGCAAAGAGTTCAACCTTTAGATTTAAGATGGATCTGGGTTCAAATTCAGAGTCCTCCACTGGCTATATGAATAGCCATTGATGGGTTTATCCTGAAAGAGATTTAATTTCCTGATTTTTTATAGTGCCAGAAGGTAGAAGGGGAAATTCTTGACCGTCCCCCTAGTTTGGCAGATGGCTGTCACTCAGTGAGTGGTAGCTCACAGTAGTAGTGATGGAAGTAGAAGCAGTACTCAGAGTGAACCAGTGAAGACTGTTGTTTGATAACATTTTTATAATTTATTTTATTTATATGGTATTTTGGGGGCTTCCCAGGTGGCACTAGTGGTAAAGAACCTGCTTGCCTATACAGGAGACAAAAGAGACTCAGGTTCGATCCCTGGATCAGGAAGATCCTCTGGAGGAGGGCATGGCATCCCACTCTGGGATTATTGCCTGGAGAATCCCATGGATAGAGGAACCTGGCAGGCTACAGTCCACAGGGTCACTAAGAATTGAACATGATTGAAGTGACTTAGCAGGCACATACAGAATTTTAGCTCCTATTCCAGATAAAAAATAGAGTAAAATCTTCCTGAGATGCTCTACTGAAATCAAATTTATTTCCTGACACCTCATCTATCCTAAGCAACCCATATATGGCTCCCAAAGACTCATAACTGTTATTGTGACTTTCTTTAGGGATCCCTTCCATCGCAGTCTCAGGAGGTGAGCTCCCATAGGTGGGGAGGACCACATGCACTTAGAAACCCCTAGGGGTGACAAGAAGGAAGAAGTCTACTCTCTCAGGTTTGCCTTCTTTACCCCCATGTTTCTTGATTTCCTGGGGAATGCTATCAAGTGAAATGTCTCCCTGGAGAAAACCTAAGCATTTTAAATTCGGAAGGTAAGACTGAAAGATCGAAGGAGTGCTCCAGACTCACAGGCAGTTGGCTGCCTCAGTCACCCACTCACGCCCTGACGGCTGGAGCCCTGGAGTCTGCAAAATGCGGACATGACTCTTTCAACATCCTGCGAGGTTGGTGGGGAAGATGGCTTGCTCTAAAGATTAATCTCACTGGGCCACTGATTGTATATTCTGCTGCTTATCCAGAAAGGTAATCATTACCTTCCAGCAAGGTAGACATAAAGTAAACCTTATTTCTATTTAGAGATAATGGGTAAAAAAGAAAAAAACAACAAGAGTCACTGTTTTTGCCTGACACATTTCTTTGGGTTTCTTCAAATGTTACTGACATTTGTAATTCAATTGATCAAATTTGCCGTTTCATTCATTTTTCTTTAAGGTGATTTTTTAAAAAGTCCTCCTTTTTGTTTACATGGTGCTACACAAATAATAATAATAATAATTTTTTAAAAAGTGAAATTCATTCAATCTGTGTATCTCCTGAAGGATAAACTTCAGTTGAACTACTAGTTTGATTGATTTCCCCTCTGCTACCCTGAATTAACCAGATTAATTTTATTCACTAGATAGTCTCATTCCCAAACTTCAATCAAAGGACATTTGTTGGTCTGGCTGCATTAGAATCATCTCGGAAACTTTCCAATAAATACAGATTCTTGGGCTTATTCCTGATACTTCAGATTCAGAAGCTCCTGACTCAGGAATCTGCATTTCAACAAAGATAATAGAGATTTTGGTAGCTTCCTTGGGATCTGTTGCTTTGATTGTCTTGATGACTTAACAGAGATTATTTAATCAATCCTTCTAATATAAATAAGTTTATGAAACAGTGGTATAATTTCAGAGAACTAGCTCTGAAGCCTGTGGGGTAAGCATGGGAGTCGAGAGGCATCTACACTGGGGGTTATTTGGGGTTATTTCCTCTCCCTACTTCCTCATCTGTTATGATCATTGATGTCTTTCTACACGTTTTTCCCAATATGGTAAATAAGTAAATGGATGGATGAATAATGATGCTGCTCTCTCAGTAGGAGCAGGGATCTTGAAAACAGGCTAGATTTGAGTGTCTTTATGAATTACCCTGAGCCTTGGAAACTCTGGATTCAGACGAGAAAATGGCTGTAGCATTGTTGCAGCTGTGTTGGCAAAATTTGCAAGTGGGCCGTTGACTCTGCAAGACCCAGAGAGACCCTTGTCATAACCACCTGACATTACTGCCCAAGAAAGTTGCATCTCTAATTCCTGCTGATGTCAGTCATTTTACTGGCTCCGTGGCTAAAAGTCTCAGTTCCTAAATCCAGCCAGATTTTTAGCCAATCTTTGCTACTAGTCAGAAAGTGAGGATGAAAGATGTGGATCACTGATATAAACCCTTTTTCCAATATTAGGTGGATGGAGCAAAACTTAAAGTATGTGCCCTTCTCAAAGAGCCATTTTATTGCACACAGGGTAGCATCTATTTTGTAGGAATGATCATGGAGAACAGAGCTAAAGGCATTAAAAAGTAGGCATGTCAATTTCTCAAGTATTTTAAAAAAAATGATCATTTTATGTAAGAATGTCAGCAATCTGGTAAAAAAGGCTTTCTCAAAAGGCAGTCTATTCTGTTAAAATGTCCCAATATGGGACAAATGTGGTATTTTTTTCCCCCAAAGTAGTCCCTTAGAAAAGGAACAGCTGCAAACATTTAAAAGGATCTGATGCAACCCTGAACCATCATAGCAGGATACTATTGGAATTCTTTGCAACTGTGATTCTTGAGCAGCAGAAAAGTTCACATAGCAACTAGTAAGCTACAGAAGGATGTGAGATGGCCAAAAGGTGATTACTTACAAACAATAAAGCTTCTTTGCTTGCTTTGCTACAAAGCAGAAATAGTCACAAAGCAGAAATGCCTTCATAGAAGCCATATAAAGGATGTGAATAGAATCTAACTTTGATGGGGTCCATCATGCTTGTTATAGGATTCACAGTATGAACTCATCTTTACCCTTCCCTAACTTGCTATGGTTGTTGATGCCAAGTCTAGTTAGAATGATCCATATTGATGGATGGATGGTATGTGATACCCACTGATTATCTTCCCAGGCCCTCTTCTTTGGAACTACCCTTCTCATCTTTATTTGTACTGTGTCCCATACCTTCAGCCTGTAGTTGATTAGTTAGGAACTAGACACCTGACCCAAGTTGGGTTCATCTCATTCTCTCTTCAGAATCTGGTTTTATTTAGGCTAGTTGGAAACTTCCACATGGGAAAATATATACAATTCCACCCAAATAATGATGCTGTAGGAGGGTTGTATTGGATTGCTCCATTTCCTTAAACAACAAAGGAAATGAGAATTAAAAATAATGAAATAAAAAGAGAGTTTAGAAACAACCAGGATTCTGTGACACACTCTTTTCTCTTCTATCCCCCTGATATTATAGGAAGAACCAAGAAATATGCCAATATCAGAGCATATTTTATTAATAATAGTGATAATGCTTGTCATTAAAAATAGCAACATGCTTATTATTTAATGTATTCTTAATAATAAAATTTGAGCAAATGCTTGGAGATCATGAAGGAACGGGAAACCTGGCATGCTGTATGCAGTCCATGGGGTCGCAATGAGTTGGATATGACTTAGTCACTGAACAACAACGCCTGTGAGTTTCCAGGTCATCCACCAGCTGACACCTCCCCACCAGGGTTCCCAGAGGTGTGTATACAGAGGACAAAGTCAGTGGCCCACTGTGGATGACTAAGTGATGTCCAATTCAAACTCCTCTCCTTCAAGACCATGGTTCTTTATCTCCTCTGGCCTAAGGCCTCACCCCTTTCTTCTATTTTTAGTTCTGATGCCAAATCAATAAACCAACCAATTAAACCACAAACTTTGGGGCAGGGGAGAACTCAAGGAAAAGAATCAAAAGAACACTAACATACACACCATGACCTTTCCTCTGGTTTCCACTTGGCATTGTATCACAGTGCTTTCTTAAGCTTTAATGTGCACACAGATCAACTGAAGATCTTATTAAAATTCAGATATCAATTTGAATTCTCTCTCAGTGGGGCTGAAATTCTGCATTTCCAACAAGCACACAGTTGGTGCCAAAGACTCTCAATCTGAGCATCAAGATTTAAGGTCAAGTGAGGAAAATGCTTTAGACTACAGTAACCAAATGGGGGGTAGGGAGAAAAGTAGAAGGAATCCTTCAAAGAGGGAGTCCCAGTTGGTATTCAAAGAGAACCCACCACACAGACATGGGAGAGGCCAACTTCTCCTGAGTCCCATAGCCACCTGGCATTCTGGGTTTTGATAAATATCTCAACTCCAGTTCAGAGTTGAAGTGAAAAGCAAAAAGGAGGTATGATTCCCTTGTGATCTTCCTACATAGGGGCTTTCCAGGTGGCAATAACAGTAAAGAAACCACCTGCCAATGCAGGAGATGTAAGAGACACAGGTTCATTTCCTGGATTGGGAAGATCCCCTGGAGGAGGGCATGGCAACCCACTCCAGTGTTCTTGCCTGGAGAATCCCATGGACAGAGGACCCTGGTGAGCTTCAGTCCATAGGGTCACAAAGAGTTGGACATGACTGAAGCAAATTAATACACATGCTTCCTCAAAGGATTTCTCATCTGAATAGGTGGTGGAAGTTTCTTTTATTGGAAAGAATCACTTTACAATGTTGTGTTAATTTCTGCTGTACAAGACAGTGCATCAGCTGTATGCATACAGATATTCCCTCCCTCTTAGATCTACCTCTCACCCCCAACATATCTAGAGCATGGAGCTGAGCTCCCTGTATTATACAACAGGTTGTCCCACTAGCTATCTGTTTTACACATGGTGGTGCATATATGTCAGTTCTACTCTCCCAGTTCGTTAAAAACAACCCTCAAAATGGGAGAAAATATTTGCAAATGAAGAAACTGATAAGGAAATAATCTCCAAAATACACAAATGTCTCATACAACTCAAGATCAAAACAGCAAACAACCTAATCCAAAAAATGAGCAGAAGACCTAAATCGTCATTTCTCCAAAGAATATATACAGATAGCCAAGAGACACATGATAAGATGCTCAATATCACTAATTATTAGAGAAATGCAAGTCAGAACTACAATGAGATATCATCTCACACAGGTCAGAATGGCCATTATAAGGAAAAAAAAAAACTGTCAAATTTTTAAGGAGACAAACTTATATGACCCAGAAAAACCACTGAACAGCATCTTGGTGTGAAGACCCAGGTTTATATATGCTTACATAGCCCAAGAGATGATTCTAATACCTTCTCCTGGTTAAGAACTCCTGAATAGCAATTACACTGTACCCCTCACTGGGGAAGGAAATGGCAACCCACTCCAGTGTTCTTGCCTGGAGAATCCCAGGGATGGGGGAGCCTAGTGGGCTGCAGTCTACGGGGTCGCACAGAGTCGAACACGACTGAAACGACTTAGCAGCAGCAGCAGCAGTACCCCTCACAAACACACATTTGGTTAAATACATTGAGGGTCTATTCATAGAGCCCATGTTAACACTTTACTGCTAGGTCTGAGGGTAATCACACTGTTTAATAAATCTTTTTAATGGGTGTGCCCTTGCCAGTACTTGGAAAAACATCATTTTTATGTATTATTGATCTATAATACTTTAATTGAATTTATAACTTTAAGTTTGCAAATTATGGGCTTCCCACGTGGTGCTAGTGGTAAAGAACCCTCCTGCCAATATAGAAGATGTAAGAGACAAGGGTTTGATCCCTGGGTTGGGAAGATCCCTTGGAGGAGGGCATGCCATTCCACTCCATTATTCTTGCCTGGAGAACTCCGTGGACAGAGGAGACTGGCAGTCTACAGTGTGTAGGGTTGCAAAAAGTTGGACATGACTGCCGTGACTTAGCATATATGCATGTACACAAAATATACTATAACTTTTTTTTAAAAAATGATATGAGTGATTGTAACTGATCTAGAGAATACTTTGGCCACCTAATGCAAGGAGCTGACTCATTGGAAAAGACCCTGATGCTAGAAAAGATTGAAGGCAGGAGGAGAAGGGGATGACAGGGGATGAGATGGTTGGATGTCATCACTGACTTAATGGACAATGGAGTTTGAGCAAACTCCAGGAGATAGTGAAGGACAGGGGAGCCTGGCATGCTGCAGTTCATGGAGTCACAAAGAGTTGGACATGACTTTCTCACTGAACAACAAAGAGATTAAGACTCCTTGCAGGGTCCCTTATACGTGAATAGTTCTCGGTAGTTTACACTTTATTTCTATGAATAGTACCAAATTTATTCCTGCAACGTGTTAAAAATACAATCATTTTCTCTTTTATAGATGAAGAATTCAAAAGATTATTAAGTATTTGCCAAAAATCACAAAATTGCTAAGTAACAAAGCTAAGATTTAAGCAAGTTTTGTAAGATACTTAATCTCTGTGACATACTGCTGGTGTTTAAATCAGTGTAATAATTTTGAACAAATACATCTATTATGCAATCTATTGAAGTCTATTGAAAATTATCTTTCAATTAAAAGAAACTTAAGTGCTTGATTTAGTTTCCTGTTTTAATCATAATGAAAAGTTAACACTCTTTCTGCTTCTGGTATTATATTATGCATCTTCTAATCTCTGTCCAAAGACCAGATTGACAGTTGAGAAGCAGAAGGAGATGAAACCAGAATAAAATAAACAGAAACCATTTCACTGGTAACAGTGTTCCAGTATTCCCTTTTAGAGGAAGAGATTTTTAATGAATTATTTTATTGCCATCTGTGAAAAGCTCAGTTTCAATTACAAAAAAAAAATTTGAAAATAATTTATGGATCAAATTTTGCTCTGAACTGTAAAAAGGTTTTGTTTTTAACAGAAGGCTATGGAAACTGGTAGAAGTCATCACTTTTTTCCTGTGAAGTGATCTTGATGTCACGGAAGAAAGGCAAAGATTCAAATGGATTGTAGATGAGGGGAAAAATAGACTCACATTTAACTCATGGCCCCAGAGACTTTACCTCTTAAAATTTATTTGTGTAGTTACAAAATTCTTTAGCAGTTGAATGCCATTCCTCTCAGCCTCACAGCTGTCTCTCGAATTTTCTTCTCTATGAAGCCAATGTTTATTTCTGTCAGAAGACTAAATTACAAGTCGTTTGACACTTCTAGTTTATCTTCTGTAGCTGCAAAGGTTAATTTAATGCTTTCTCTCCTGCATTTTAGAAATAGTTCTGAGAGCAGCAGCTTCATAAATGGAAAAAGATTCAGAACCTGACATTCTAGTCACTTGGATTCCAAGGCCATCGCAAGGTTTGCCTTCATAAGCCAAGTCTGAGCCTTTGTCTCATGTTGAAATGTGTCTCCTGTTGAAAGGTGTTGCCTCATCACCTCTGGGGTGTATCTGTTCACCTTCCAGATTCAAAACTGTCATCCCCCAGAGGATGAGTGTGTCGGAGACTGAGGGCTCACATCTGAGAGGCAAATTTTCAACATAATTTATTTCAACTTTGATAGGTCTTATTTTGTAAAGATATTTGGAACCATTCTGTAAAGTAGAAGGAGATATTTATTCCAGTTAATAGTGATCCTAATGTTATTTCATGTTACAAAACTTTTAATGTTTTCTATCTCCAACGAGCCGACTCATTGGAAAATATTCTGATGCCAGGAAAGATTGAGGGCAGGAGGGGAAGGCGGTGACAGAGGGTGAGATCGTTTGAGGGCATCAGCAACTCAATGGATATGAATTTGAGCAAATTCTGGGAGACAGTGCAGGACAGAGGACCCTGGCGTGCTGTACTTTATCGGGTCGCAAAGAGTCGGACTCAACTTAGCAACTAAACAACAACAACAATCTGCTACTAGCAAAAAATAAAACTATTTGCCAGTTGCCAGGCTGATTAGATTTTAGCAGTAAATGATTTGTCTCTTTTGTCTTTTTTTCAGCATAATAGGGAATGTTAGATCATGGTAGCTAGTGAACTCAATTGAATTCTGTCTGATATTTACATTTGATTGCACCTCACTAAACATTAGAAATTCTTTTTAAAATTGATACTCTTCCCTTCCTAAATTAGAAATTCAAGAAATAATTCTAGAACAAAGAATAGGATGAGATATTATGTTAAATTAATAACTTCTCTAAAAACAGAAAAATTAGTGAAGTCTCGTCAACTTAGTTTAAGAAAATTTTGTTCAATGCCTATTTTGTCAGGCACTGTGCTGTACATGAATTGCAAAAGAAAAAAAATACCTTTACCTTTGGAAATTAATCACCTTGCTCAAAAATTATTTTACATCATAAAATATAGGACTAGTATCACAATTTTTATACTTATTTTGCTGTAGATTAAAAACAGATAATCTCAGTTAACTAACTTCACTGAGCTAAAACATTTTCAACAATTCCTTTACAGAAAATGATTCTGGAAATGAGCAGTTTTCCATAATATCAGAGAGCAATTTAGCTGGAAACCATCCATTACCACAAATAGAATTTATATAACTCAATTTTACTGCCATTAAAAGGTCAACTATGAAAGACTTTATTAATGTTATTTCCTTCCAAAGAAGTTGTTTCTATCAAAAATAATAAGTCACAGAAGTAAAAAAGCGATCATTAACTACTCCCTTAATCTGTATTCATTATTTTTAATCTCTTTAGACTTTTGCCCCACTAATGATAAATATATATGTATATATGTATATAGTTGTTGTTTAGTTGCTAAGTTGTGTCTGACTGTAGCCTGCCAGGCTCCTCTGTCCATGGAATTTTCCAGGCAAGAATATTGGAGTGGGTTGACATTTCTTACTCCAGGGGATCTTCCTGACCCAGGGATCAAACCTGGGTCTCTTGCATCTGTTGTATTACTAGGCAGATTCTTTACCACTGTGCCACTTGGGAAGCCATATGTATATAATTGCAGTCTTTAGAGTTAAAAAAGTATATATCTTTTATATACTTGTTTAACTGTAAAGACTGTTTAACTGTAAAGACTGTCTACTAAGTGAGAAAAGTTAGAGGCATAGACTCCCTTTGAAGAAGGAGTATTTTCCATTGAGTTGCCTTCTAAACAATAATCAGTGGTAAGTGTCTTCTCTTTGAAGAGCAGAAGGAAACTTCCTAGAAGTTTATCCTAGATTGTCTCAGTTACTGGCAGTCTCCAATAGTGTTTCACCAAGCAAACTGAGACATCCTGAGACTAACAAAATAATAGCTTAAGCTTGAACAGAGCCCAACCTCCCAGTTCTCTGTTAGGAAGGCTCTTTTAGCAACCTTACATAATCTCAATAGGAAAAGGAGTATGTCAAGGCTGTATGTTGTCACCCTGCTTATTTAACGTCTGTGCAGAGTACATCATGAGAAACGCTGGGCTGGAAGAAGCACAAGCTGGAATCAAGATTGCCAGGAGAAATAGCAATAACCTCAGATATGCAGATGACACCACCCTTATGGCAGAAAGTGAAGAGGAACTAAAAAGCCTCTTGAGGAAAGTGAAAGAGGAGAGTGAAAAAGTTGGCTTAAAGCTCAACATTCAGAAAACTAAGATCATGGCATCTGGTTCCATCACTTCATGGGAAATAGATGGTGAAACAGTGGAAACAGCGTCAGACTTTATTTTTTGGGCCTCCCAAATCACTGCAGATGGTGATTGCAGCCATGAAATTTAAAGGAACTTACTCCTTGGAAGGAAAGTTATGACTAACCTAGATAGCATGTTAAAAACAGAGACATTACTTTGTCCACCAAGGTCCATCTAGTCAAGGCTATGGTTTTTACAGTGGTCATGTGTGGATGTGAGAGTTGGACTGTGAAGAAAGCTGAGTGCTGAAGAACTGATGCTTTTGAACTGTGGTGTTGGAGAAGACTCTTGAGAATCCCTTGGACTGAAAGGAGATCCAACCAGTCCATTCTAAAGGAAATCAGTCCTGGGTGTTCATTGGAAGGACTGATACTAAAGCTACAACTCCAGTACTTTGGCCACCTCATGTGAAGAGTTGACTCATTGGAAAAGACCTTGATGCTGGGAGGGATTGGGGGCAGGAGGAGAAGGGGATGACAGAGGATGAGATGGCTGGATGGCATCACCAACTCGATGGACATGAGCTTGAGTAAATTCCGGGAGTTGGTGATGGATAGGGAGACCTGGTGTGCTGAGATTCTTGGGGTCACAAAGAGTCAGACATGACTGAGTGACTGAACTGAACTGAACTGAACTGAACATCATCCCCACCCTTGGTCTCAACCAATTGAGTCCTGATGAAACTCCTTGTATAAATAGACCAGGACAATGAGTAAACCCACAACAATGGGTAAACCCACAACCAACCAACCTCCAGTTACAGTGGATTCTCATTTTCATACACACAGCCACGTCTTGCTCTTTCAAAAGACAGGCTGATCTTTCAGCTGACTGTGCCTCACTTAGGAAAATGACCACTCGATGCTAATTAGATAAGTGATAAATCTACCAAGTTTTATAATCATAAGTCAAAATTAAAAAAAAAAAAAGGCTTGGATTTTCCCCCTACTGAAGGCACACTAAAGAACAGAACCCTGAAATGCAGAGTCATTAACCAAATGCATGTAATTGCCAGAGAGTTGAACCACACCTCACTGCTGCTAGCAGGGTTTCTCCTGACAATCCAGGGCTATTTTAAGTGCAGACAGAATAGACTTAAACAGCCAGCTTTCTCCATGTGGGGTATGGGAAGGCTACAAAGAGGTAGAGTACAGAATGTGAGTGCTTTATGAAGTGACTTCTAGCTCTAGTTCTTCTCTGTTGTATGAACATCTAATTTACATGGGTAAACAAACACATGAGTTGTGTCTACCTCATGATGCAATGTGAAGATTAAATTAGTTGTTGACTGTAGATGGAATAGAACTTACAGTATGATAAATGATCAGGAAGAATTAGCCACTACCCATAAATGCAATGTGTCAGGGTTTTAAGTATTGGCTTGTTCAGCTTGTATGTGTTATCCATATTCCTGCTTGCTTACAGAGTGGCAGAACCTCCCAGAACCTAAATCATTGGTCATCTGCTACTGCTGCTGCTAAGTCACTTCAGTCGTGTCCGACTCTGTGTGACCCCACAGACAGCAGCCACCAGGCTCCCCCGTCCCTTGGATTCTCCAGGCAAGAACACTGGAGTGGGTTGCCATTTCCTTCTCCAATGCGTGAAAGTGAAAAGTGAAAGTGAAGTCGCTCAGTCGTGTCTGACTCTTAGCGACCCCATGGACTGCAGCCTACCAGGCTCCTCCATCCATGGGATTTTCCAGGCAAAAGTACTGGAGTGGGGTGCCATTGCCTTCTCCGCAGTGGTCATCTGCTGCTGCTGCTAAGTCACTTCAGTCGTGTCCAACTCTGTGCGACCCCACAGACAGCAGCCCACCAGGCTCCCCCATCTCTGGGATTCTCCAGGCAGGAACACTGGAGTGGGTTGCCATTTCCTTCTCCAATGCATGAAAGTGAAAAGTGAAAGGGAAGCCGTTCAGTCATGTCCAACTCTTATCGACCCCATGGACTGCAGCTACGAAGCTCCTCCTATGGGATTTTCCAGGCAAGAGTACTGGAGTGGGTTGCCATTGCCTTCTCCCGGTGGTCATCTAGTACTTCCCAAAATAAGTACTATTTATTTTATGTCCTCTTGTACGTTTCTTATGTCTAAGATTTAGACATCTAAGATTTTCCATAATGAGTTTAAATAGATATGATTAATGTGTTTTATTTAAAAATAGGGTTATAGTAATCTTCTAAATATCTAGTGAAATTTAAATATCACAATTCAAAAAATAAATCAACGACTTCTTTGTTCTTTAACATTTAGGAATTTTACATCTTTTGTTTTTTGCTCCTTGAATTCATATTTCCATTCCATTTTTAACCATAATACTTAATATAATTTATTTCTCATTCTTGAAGGACTTTTATTGATAATCTTCCCTTTACTCATTGCAAAGAAAAAAATACCAAGGAAAAGTGGAAAATTATTTCAAGTGTTATAAATATTAAATATTTTTCCTGGCTTGAGTTATTACTATTATTACTGTACATCATAAGTATAGTATTCATATTGTTATATAATTATTGAATATCAATTTTATTAAAATATATTTCTTATTGAAATTTTTTAAATTAGTTCTTATCTCTGTGAATGTGTAAGAAATTGTTAGAGTGGGACGGATTCCTACACAAATTGTATTTTGATTTGTTTTGATTTTATAGATATGGACACAGGGAGATTATTTTCAAAGAAATCAGTAGAGAGGAATGGGAGGGAGTTTTATTTCTTTTTCATAGGTGTGTCACTCAATTCCTTAAATACCAAAAGTCACAGTGATCTATCATCAAAAATCATTTTAAATTATAATCTGGTTGACACATATTTGAAGGCCAAAATCCCAATAATATGTCACCAAAATCTATTTTTAACAGTTTTAAATTAAGTTCAATTTCAAATTGGCAAATAGCAAAGAACTAAAAAGTACTTGATTTGAAAAATAATTTATTGCCCAGGCATTATTGTCCAAGCTTTCTAAATATCTGGGAATTAAACCAAAACACTTTACAAATACATACCAAATGGCTATAAATTATACCTACTATTCTTTTATTTAGAGGTGTATTATTTAACCCAATAAGCCCAAATGGGTTAGAAAAAATCAAAATGCTATTTCATTAGTCTCTTTCTAATACAATATTTTTGTGTTAAATTCTTTTTTATCTTATTATGTGCTTTAAATTTAGTTTTATCAATACTTTGGATTGAAGAATTAATTTATTAAATTTATGGAGAATGTCTGCCCTTCAACTTAATCAGCAAAGCATCTCCAAGCTAATCAGACTTAGTTTTGTCAGAAAAATTTTGCCTTCATGTTTCAATTCAGACAAATGTATTAATAGGCTTTTCAAGCATTATTATAAAAGGCTTGAGGAAATAAATTATATATAAATAGATTGCCAAAAGCAGTTTTTAGGATTAAAATGATGTCAATCACAAATAACTAATATATTATAAAAATAATAAACCAATAAGCTATCTCTTCTTACTTAATTTGTCACAGTTTAGTGAAATGTTCAATTATAAACTATAAGTTCTTTATAAAGCAGGAGGGATAATATAAGACTTGGTGATCCTTCAATATATGTAAGGGTTGATCAGTTAGCTAATGATATACTACCATTGCAAAACAACCATGCACATAACATCAGTGTCCTAGGATAATAAACACTTATAAGTAGTTCTTATATGTATTTCTAGTGTCAGCTGATCTAAGTTAGCCTGGACTGGATTCCCTAATTCGCCTGGGAGTTAGCCAATCTCGACTGGGCTCAGAGTGGTGGTGGGTCAGCTTTTTTGCACAGTTCTCTTGGTGTTGTTCTAAGATGAGCAGGTTAACCTGGGCACGTCTTTCACAAAGCAATGGCAGAAACAAAAAAGACAAGTATTTCCAAACATGTGAGCCTCTTGTGGCTTAGGCTAGAAATTGGCCTATTATTTCTCATTTTATTGGCAACAGCAGGTCACAGGGCCAAACCTTGGAGTGGAAAATCACGCTGGTTCCTCTGGAGAGAACATGATATAGCTGTGTGGTTAAGGAGACAGATACAGGAAGGATGGAGAATGGACGCCATTCAGTCTAATTCAGTCTACCACTGCCTGGGTAATGAACTTCAGACTTCAGCTTTTGGAAATAATTAAATGTGAATCAAATATAAATACCAGACATAACTCAATTGTCTTCATTAGCTACCATGTTCTAACATTTCCTGTATGTTGAATAAAGGAAAAAGAGGAAATCCTATACTGCTAAAATCTAATCAACTGGGTGACTGGTATGTAGTTTTCTTCTAATAACATAACACAAAATTAGGATCATCATTAATTGGTATAAATTTCTACTTATTGAGACTATCTTATTGAGTAAGATATCATATTGAGTAAGGTGTACCAAATTTGAAAAGTTATGTTGAAATTTTACCTCTGGATTTTGACCAAGATACATTGAAAAAGTTGGGTGATATGAAAAAAATAAAGCCTTCCAGCTACAGCTGAGAGAATAAACATCACTCATCTATACTACTTAGACTATCCAAAAGTTATTTTCTTCCCAACTAGATAACATGTCTTAGGGTTGATATTTAAAAAGAGTGGGGAAAAAGAATTTCTTACATTTGAATACCTGCTGGTTTTGTACTTATTTCTTACTGATGGCCACTTTTCTCTTATCACTTTCTTTCTCAGTGGTGATGCATCCTTTGAAACTGGTGGGAGAATTAGAAACAACTTCTTAAGTAATTGTCTTCAGTCTATCATATATCTGAATTTCAAACATTTCAACTTGGCTGAAACCCATTTCTTACAGAAACACATGTAAGGTTAGAATAGACTGGGTGTACTACAACTTTAAAATGTGGTTTAAAAGTTATCAGGCCTGTCTCCACCTCTTATATTTTATATTTCTTTACTCAAATTAATTCTTTGTCCTTTTTTGACAAGTTTGGAATAATTTTGTCAAGTTCAAGCAGCATCTTTTAAGATTTGGCTTGTAATGGGTTTAAATGCATCAGTTCAGTTCAGTCGCTCAGTCGTGTCTGACTCTTTGTGACTCCATGGACTGCAGCATGCCAGGCCTCCCTGTCCACCACCAACTCCTGGAGTTTACTCAAATTCATGTCTACTGAATGCCATGGTAATGCCATCCAACCATCTCATCCTCTGTCGTCCCCTTCTCCTCCCACCTTCAATCTTTCCCAGCATCAGGGTCTTTTCAGATGAGTCAGCTCTTTGCATCAGGTGGCCAAAGGAATGGAGTTTCAGCTTCAGCATCAGTCCTTCCAATGAATATTCAGGACTGATTTCCTTTAGAATGGACTGGTTTGATCTCCTTGAAGACCAAGGGACTCTCAGGAGTCTTCTCCAACACCACAGTTTAAAAGCATCAATTCTTCTGTGCTCAGCTTTCTTTATAGTCCAACTATAAAGAAATAAATGCATAGATTACCTTGAAGTAGCTATCACAACTTTGCCATATTGCTTTCCTACCCAGGATTATGACATCTGCATGCTTATTTATTAAAAAGTCATTAATATTCATAAACTAAAACTTGTCTTCTTCACATATTTTTCTTAGGTTATTATTTGATATTCCTATTTTTGCTCATGGGAATGAAAATTATTTTTAATTATAATTACTGATTCTCCTTTTTAGTAGGAAAGAATCCCAGAACACATATTTTCTGGGTTATTAGTTGCAATGAATGGCCTCAGGATTTTTCCATTTAGGGAATTTTAATTAATGTTTAATAAAGTAAATATTAATTTATACATTTGAGATACATATATAAATTTTATCTTTATTTAATAATTTAGGTACTTTTAAATGACATTCAAACTTCTAAGGTTTTTCCACTCCTGAATTTGCAAAATCTTTAGTTTGAAAGGTCTCTGCTTTCTACTTGTCATTATTGATTATAATGACCCAATTTCAAAGATCTAAGTCCATTCTCTAAATAAACTATATAGATACAATTAGGTATGTGGCTCATTACTATCTCACTGAAATATAATTTCCTTTGTCCATCCTTATAAAGATATTTTCAGCAATTCAAAGAAAGTAAAAGTATTCTGAATAAGATTCCATTAGAAAATTCTAAGGAATATAGAAAGATTTTATGGTTATTTACTTTACCTTAAAAGATTCCTCTTATTCAGCCACAATAAAATATGTGTCATGGGCATATATTTTGATGTACCTGAAAAAGAAAGTCAGATTTATGGCCTCTGGTTAAAATAGTGAAAATGTATATATTTGGTATGGATCTAATGATAAGAATATAAGGGCGAATTAAGCAACTGTCATACGGAAATAACAAAAGACAAATGTTTACCTTTATTTTCTTGTGAAAAGTTATGTATTTTAAAAATTATTTTTAGTTCAAAGCCTAATGGAATCAATAATTGTTCAAAAAATAGTCAATCCTTCTCCAAAGTCAGACACAATCACACACCAAAAAGAAGTATAACCCATTATGTGTCATTAGGAGTCATCTTACTCAGTGCCAGCTGAGAATTGATGGCAAAATAGAGAATGACTCCTTTAATTTGCTCACATTCATCTTGAAAGTCAAAAGAACGAATGGACTATTTTCAAAAGATGGAAAGAGGCAATTTATCTTTGTTCACACTGGACAAAATATCTTTACCCATCAGTGGCTACACATAAAGTAAATAGAAATAAGGGTGGAGAATGGGGAGAAATGATAACATTGGGGGAGGGGAAGAGAAGAGAGAACAAATTTCTAATAAAAGGTGACATCATGTTAGAGACAGAATTTTTAAATGAAGGAATCATGGAAAGACTGAGAAGAAAAATCAACAGAAACAGTAAAAGAAGAATGGAATAAACAGACATGTTACAACAAACTGGAGACAAATAGTCTTGGCAGAAAAGAACATCTGTGAACAAACAAAAAAGAAATAGAGTATAATTACGGTTTAAAATTCTGAACCTCTGGTGTCATTGTATTATAATCCATAGAATAATGTAAATGTCTGCAAGACCATGCTGACATAAACTGAATAAACAAAGCAGTGAGAAGGGATATCCTTTTCCCTACTGAAGAATTCCAATTAATAAATGTTGAAAGAATAAAAGAGAAACAAAATTACCATTAGGCAAACAGCAAAATAACAATAGTTGTTGCAGGCATGATCCACCAATGGATGTATTACACATGAAATTTTGAACGAGAACTGAATATTTGAGTAGCCTCAAATACTTTCCCCAAGATATTTATTAATTACAAGTGAGCAAAGAGTAACTTACTTACAGCAAAAGACAGGACCTACAGATTCCTTATTCAAGAAAATCACTAGTCATGTCACTAGTAATAAGACACTGACATTATTGTCCTTTGAAGGGCACAAAACCACTTCTGTGATCTTTCTAAACATATAACCCCATGAAATAACATCAGAGAAAAACAAATGAGAGATACTCTAGAAATTAATAACTGATATTCTCCAAAAGTGCAAGGTCCTGAAAAACAAAGACTCAAGAATGGTCACAGATTGGAGGAGACTAAGGAGACAGGAAGACAACTAAATGTGATGTAGAATCTTGGATCAGATCTGGAAAAGAAAAAGGTCATTAGTAGAAAAACCTCATGATATTTGAATAAGGTCTGTATTTTAGCTAATAGTAATGTATGGCAACCAACTCCAGAATTCTTACCTGGAAAATTCCACTGACAGAAGCCTGGCAGGCCACAGTCCATGAGGTCACGAAAAGTCAGATGTGACTGAGCACGCACATGCACACAGACACCACCATTAATTTCCTGGTTTTGATCTTTTTTTACTGTGGTTATGTCAGATGTTAACGTTTTGGGGGCGCTAAGTGAAGGGTATATGGAAATTACTATTTTGCAACTTTTCTTATATCTAAAATTATTTCAAAATGAAAGCTAAAAAGGTTTTAAAAATTCTGGCCTCAAGCAAACATTTTAGGCAAGACTTCTGTTGTAAGAAAAATGTACTTCTACATTTATTTGCTTTTTGCTGTTTTTTGACCTATCAAATAGTGTTTCTCTTCAGTATCTTCATTCTTTACAAGGAGTGACTCTGCACCCTTTTCTCAAGGCGAACACTCAACACTGGAATTGTCAGCTCCAACTAAGATCCTGGAGTTCAGGCTTGGCAATGCAATAAGGACCTTGAGCAGTTATAACCTCCTGGTGACCCCGTGGACTTGGGTGATTACCAAACTGGTAGAAAACATTTGTGACAGGCATTTGCTTATTCTCCTGGTACTAGATAATTCTGGATCCCTATGTTATGAGATGGGTAAGGAAAGGGAAATAACCCCCAATTCACTTAAATCCCCATCGAATGGCTGGACAGAAGTTTGAGTCCAGTTTAATTTGTTTTAAGAAAATAATAGGATATTTCTTGCATCTTCAAGATTGTGGATTATGATTTATATTCACTACTTCTCCTGAATCTTCTGTTAATTATTTAACAAAACCATAATGAAGAAATACCTAGTTTTTATGGAGTAAAATGCAAAGCACAAGTTCTTTAACTTGAAATGATAATATTTCTAAATCCCTCTGTTCCAGCTCTTGGAAAAATCCCTACTACTGACTATTTGGCTCGTGTACCTGTAAAATATTGTTTCTCCATCCACCTTTTTTCTTTTTGAAATTTGGAAGACTTGGTCATTTTCATGATGAGTTTCCATTTCTGTAACTTCAAGGTTCAAGTTGGTATGCTTTATGGCATGGATTCAGAGAAGGCACCTGACAGGCTCGTCAAACAGGGCCAGAAAATCTTCGGTAACCACTTTCTCTGCTTAGCAACTGGATGAATATCTCTCTCTTGTTTGGTTTAGACAAACAGCAAACTGTTAATTTACAGAGGACTTTGATTTTCACTTGATTCTACTAAAGTTCAGAAAAGAAATTCCCAGGGTTACACTCCATCACTACCAATTTCTTTTTCTCCATGGTGTGTGAGTGCATTTCAGGGAGGAGAGAAGAGTTTGATAGATGGCTTATCCAGAATACAAATAACACAGTGTTTGCCAACTGCCACTGTCTTTTATGCCTAGGTAACCTGGATTTGCATTAGAATCCAGCCACAATTTAACAGCATAATTTATGGTGCTTCCAAAAGACCTCTTTTTTTGTTTTTAATCCCTGGACTGATCATCCAAGTTTATTCTTACTGCCACATTAGCGATTTAGATGTTTCTATTTTCCCTTGAAATTGTCAGTTTGATAACTGATAGTTTTACCCAAAGCAAATATTCTTTAAATCGTTACGAATAGTTTACAATGACATTATTCCTAACTTATATGGCTTTCACTGGACTTTGAAGCCAGACACACTTTGGTTCTCTGATAAGTATATGGAAGAGTAACTAACTAGAAAATTATATTATACATTTGTTCTCTGAGCTTTAAAATGTAGTATCAACACTATGGGTTATGCTATGCTAGGTCACTTCAGTTATGTCCAACTCTGTGTGACCCCAGAGACGGCAGCCCACCAGGCTCCCCCGTCCCTGGGATTCTCCAGGCAAGAACACTGGAGTGGGTTGCCATTTCCTTCTCCAATGCATGAAAGTGGAAAGAGAAAGTGAAGTCGCTTAGTCGTGTCCGACTCTTAACGACCTCATGGACTGTAGCCTACCAGGCTCCTCCGTCCATGGGATTTTCCAGGCAAGAGTACTGGAGTGGGGTGCCATTGCCTTCTCCGACTATGGGTTATAGGTTGTCAATAACTGAAAATGAAAAAGGCTGGAGACCTGAACACAAAGGTTTCTGATAAGCAAGTATGTTAATACATATAAGATAGTTTGTTAATCAGAATGGAAGCACAGCTATATGCACAGCTATATTGCAATAATACCATTAAAACTTTGATTCATCTACTGCTTCCTCTTCAGATTCCATGATCTCCAAGCATATCTGTGATTTCCACGTTTATCTGTCAGTTCTTAATCCTTTCATTCAACACATAGAACTAACAACCTAGCAAGAGAGAATATATTGATTCTCCTGGATTTCCACATTTTGGGACTGATTTTTGTTGGTAAATAAATAAAACAGCTAACAGTGAACTTTTTCCAATCGATTCTCCTGGATTTCCACATTTTGGGACTGATATTTCTTGGTAAATAAATAAAACGTCTACCAGTGAACTTTTTCCAATCGATTCTCCTGGATTTCCACATTTTGGGACTGATTTTTCTCGGTAAATAAATAAAATGAACTTTTTCCGAAGGGCTTAACAGAAGGGAATATGATTGTGAATATTTTCAAAATGTATATACAATCATACACCTGATTGTTTACTACTAATTATTTACTACTAATTGTTTACTAATAATTTGGCTTTCTGGAGTTAGCCTCAAGGAAATGCAAATCTAATGTGGCCACCTCTGAGTTCTAAAAGTGGGAGTTTTTGGAGTCTTCAAAGCAGCGATGAACCCCAGCCACATTAACCTTGAATTATAACATATACCACTTACAAGCTGATTCTTTTACTGATTTGTATGAAATACCATCTCTGTGTTACTAATTAGCTATGTGATTTTAGGCAAGTTACCTAGACTTCTTTAAGGCAATTTTCCCTTATCCTAGGTGAAGCTAATAATTTGGACCTTGTGGAGATGTTGTTTGGATTAATTATAATACTAAGAAGGTGTATGGCACATTGCTTTGGGTATATCATAAATATTTAATAATAAGTAGTAAAATTAAAATATGAGCTCAGTGTAATTAATGTTCTTATTACAAAGTCTGTCACCTTTCAATACCTCTGATATTGTATTGTATTACTCAGACTTTGAGGTGAGGACCAAGCCAGGGGCACAACCTCAGAAAATCTACATTAGATGATGAGGAATACATCTTATTTGCTTTACAGAAGTGTCAGTCCCCAAACCCAAACACTGATGGCAAAGTTACCGGTCATCTAGTCCAATCTCATCACAAAGAAATCTTTATTAGGCCTTCATCTTGATTCTTTAAAACTTTTTAGTGACTGAGAACTGAGATCTCTGTAAGACACACTCCTTACTCTAATTTTAGAAAAACCTATCCCTGAAACTGAAATGTGTATCCTTGTTTATTTGTTCTTCTAATCTATTTGTCTCTAAATAACAAGTGATACAAATGATTCCTCTTTAAAATGTCTATCATGTTTCTGTTAATTTTTTCCAGGTTGAAAATCCCAAATTCCCTCAAACATTCCTCATGCTTCATAATTCTAGGTTTCTTTTTTTTTTTTTTTTAACCATTTTTTAAAAGGAAGATGAGCCTTCTCCATCTGAGTATAATAGTCCATAAGTTCACAATGGCAGTGAATGATGGGGAAATGTGACTATTACCTTCTTTGCTCCAAATATTGCTCTCCTACCATTGTGGCTTAATAACAAGTTTGTGTTTATTACATTGTTTTAGTGGGGGCTTCCCTGGTGGCTTAGACAGTAAGGATTCTGCCTGCAATGCTGGAGCCCTGGGTCCAGTCCCTGGGTCAAGGAAGATCCTCTGGAGAAAGGAAGGGCTACCAGCTCCAGTATTCTTGCCTGGAGAATTCCATGGACAGAGAAGCCTGTCGGGTTACAGTCCATGAAGTCACAGAGTCGGACAAGAGTGAACAACTAACATACCTTGTTTCAGCATCCAATCACAGTTTTTTGTTCATGCTGCACTTACAGACAACTAAAGTCTTCTTTACGATCACTTCTATCAGAGTAGATCTTCCCTAAGTACAATATCTGAGTATGATATTTTAACCCTGACTTAGGCATCCATCGGAGAAGGCACCCCACTCCATTACTCTTGCCTAGAAAATCCCACGGACAGAGAAGCCTGGTGGGCTGCAGTTCACGGGGTCTCGAAGAGTCGGACACAACTGAGTGACTTCACTTTCCCTTTTCACTTTCATGCATTGGAAATGGAAATGGCAACCCACTCCAGTGTTCTTGCCTGGAGAATCCCAGGGACGGGGGCGCCTGGCGGGCTGCTGTCTCTGGGGTCACACAGAGTCGGACACGACTGAAGCGACTTAGCAGCAGCAGGCATCCATAGTTATCTTAAATATCATCTTCTTGATTTGTTTTCATCTACTATAATATTTATTCCTTTAAGACTTATTCAAGCATAGGTGTGATGCTCATATTAATAATTTTCACAATGTATTAAGTAAAATATCGAAGCTGATCTGGTAAATACTGAGCTATACAAAGGGCTTGAAGTTAAAAAATTTTGAGTATTCCTCTAGATCGAAATCTGAAGACAGACTACGAAATATTCTTATACTGAGATACATTTGTCAGTTTTTCTTATACATAATTTACTTTACAAAAGATTCAGTAGGACACATGGAATAATGAATTTTAAAATGTGTACTTATTCAATAATAGTTCAAATCAAAATAATTGAATAGATCAATGGGCTAGACTCAGAGGTTTATTAGGAAATAGTGTCATTTACAAAATTTGAGTATGTAAGTCAGATAATAATGACAATTTTATTTTAAGATTTTACTTACTGCAGTTTTTAAAATCTTATAATCCTATTAATATCAGCCCATGGACTTAACTGACATCATACAAATTTCACAGTTTTTCTCCCTATTCAATTTTTGTTTTTGAGGCAGAATTTTCTATACAAAGAGAACAATGCAGAGTTTAGTAAACAACTAGCAATGGCTATTTGCATTGAACTAGGGCTTTCAAAGATAGTCCAATGTTATTTACTTTTCAGACTGTAGTATTTATGCTTCTTCCTTAGATAAATTATTTCCATTAGAAACTTGATGATATATGATCCTCACAGACAAGTGTAATAAGAAAAAGAAATTATCCCTCTCAATTTGTGAAAGCACACTTACCAATAAGATAAAGCATCAGGGTATTTGAGAGTATTTCTCACAGTTTTACTATTTGCAAAGCATCTGAGGCAATTAAATACTTCTGCACTCGTGCTCAGTCGTGTCCAACTCTTAGTGACCCTTTGGACTGTAGCCCACCAGACACCTCTGTTCATGGGATTTTCCAGGCAAAAGTACTGGAGTTTGTTGTCATTTCCTCCTTCATGGCATCTTCCCGACCCAAGGATTGAACCCACATCTCCTGTGTCTCCAGCATTGCAGGCAGACTCTTTACCCAGTGAGCCAATTAAATACTTACCAACAGTTTAAAAAATGAGGGAAAGGAGCAGTTAATCTTTTATTGGCTCCACCCCAAATATTGATTAATCAATTCAATTAAACAGTATGTGCAAACACAGCGTAATAATAGAGACCTGGCCCTTACTAGATTATTATTAAATGCTCCCTAAGCTTCGTTCTTATATCTTTTCTTTGCTCCTTTGCTTTTCACTTCTCTTCTTTTCACAGCTATTTGTAAGGCCTCCCCAGACAGCCATTTTGCATTTAACAACAGAATGGGAAAGACTAGAGATCTCTTCAAGAAAATTAGAGATACCTAGGGAACATTTCATGCAAAGATGGGCTCGATAAAGGACAGAAATGGTATGGACCTAACAGAAGCAGACAATATTAAGAAGAGGTGGCAAGAACACACAGAAGAACTGTACAAAAAAGATCTTCATGACCAAGATAATCACGATGGTGTGATCACTCACCTAGAGCCAGACATCCTGGAATGTGATGTCAAGTGGGCCTTAGAAAGCATCACTACGAACAAAGCTAGTGGAGGTGATGGCATTCCAGTTGAGCTATTTCAAATTCTGAAAGATGATGCTGTGAAAGTGCTGCACTCAATATGCCAGCAAATTTGGAAAACTCAGCAGTGACCACAGGACTGGAAAAGATCAGTTTTCATTCCAATCCCAAAGAAAGGCAATGCCAAAGAATGCTCAAACTACTGCACAATTGCACTCATCTCACATGCTAGTAAAGTAATGCTCAAAATTCTCCAAGCCAGGCTTCAGCAATATGTGAACCATGAACTTCGAGATGTTCAAGCTGGTTTTAGAAAAGGCAGAGGAACCAGAGATCAAATTGCCAATATCCACTAGATCATCAAAAAAGCAAGAGAGTTCCAGAAAATCATCTATTTCTGCTTTATTGACTATGCTAAAGCCTTTGACTGTGTGGATCACAATAAAGTGTGGAAAATTCCAAAAGAGATGGGAATACCAGACCACCTAACCTGCCTCTTGAGAAACATATATTCAGGTCAGGAAACAACAGTTAGAACTGGACAGGGAACAACAGACTGGTTCCAAATAGGAAAAGGAGTATGTCAAGGCTGTATATTGTCATCCTGTTTATTTAACTTATATGCAGAGTACATCATGAGAAACCCTGGACTGGAAGAAACACAATCTGGAATCAAGATTGCAGGGAGAAATATCAATAACCTCAGATATGCAGATGACACCACCCTTATGGCAGAAAGTGAACAGAAACTAAAAAGCCTCTTGATGAGAGTGAAAGAGGAGAGTAAAAAAGTTGGCTTAAAGCTCAACATTCAGACAACTAAGATCATGGCATCTGGGCCCATCACTTCATGGGAAATAGATGTGAAACAGTGGAAACAGTGTCAGACTTTATTTTGGGGGGCTTCAAAATCACTGCAGATGGTGATTGCAGCCACAAAATTAAAAGATGCTTACTCCTTGGAAGGAAAGTTATGACCAAGCTTGATAGCATATTAAAAAGCAGAGACATTACTTTGCCAACAAAGGTCTGTCTAGTCAAGGCTATGGTTTTTCCAGTGGTCATGTATGAATGTGAGTTGGACTGTGAAGAAAGCTGAGCTCTGAAGAATCGATACTTTTGAACTGTGGTGTTGGAGAAGACTCTTGAGAGTCCCTTGGACTGCAAGGAGATCCAACCAGTCCATCCTAAAGGAGATCAGTTCTGGCAATGGAGATCAGTCTTTGGAAGGACTGATGCTAAAGCTGAAACTCCAGTACTTTGGCCACCTCATGCGAAGAGTTGACTCATTGGAAAAGACTTTGATGCTGGGAGGGATTAGGGGCAGGAGGAGAAGGGGACAACAGAGGATGAGATGGCTGGATGGCATCACCGACTCAATGGACCTGAGTTTGAGTGAACTCCGGAAATTGGTGATGGACAGGGAGGCCTGGCGTGCTGCAATTCATGGGGTCGCAAAGAGTCGGACACGACTAAGCCACTGAACTGAACGGAACTTAAGCTTCATTGTATCATATAGTAATTCTTAGCATGTTACGTTATACTATAAAAATGAATGCAAGTCCTGCCCCAAATCTTAGGGTTTCTTCATTTAAAGACAAAAATTAAATTTCAAGCTAATTGTATAGTGTAATGGGGTCCTTTCCTACCTTAAGCCTTGCTATCATTCTGAGTAAGCAGACTGCCATTCTTAGACCAAAATCCAAATAACCTTTCCTGTGCTTACTCCAGAAAACATCTCAGGCCTGTTATCATTCAGAACTGCCTCTCTAATCCCTTTTAGTTCAGTGGGATTTTTTTTTTCTCCTGACCTTTACCTATTTAACTATATGGACCCTCCCATAATGAAGTGTTAGTGAGAAAATAAAAGTTGAAGAAAGAGGAAAGTGTTATTTGTTGTGAGGTTATGAGATAGACAGAGCTCCATCTGCTCTTGGGGCTGAAAGACACCATACCTGGCCTGGTATTAGGCAGCACAGGCGACAATTCCTGGCAAGAGGCCCAGACTACACTTCAGCACAGTAAACAGTGTGATGAGGGCTAAAGCCCCAAGGACAGGAACTAGACCTCTCTCTCTAGTTTCTTCTGTGCCAAGTTCTCAGTTATGGCTCAAAAAAATTAAAATAAGAAACTCCATGTGTAACAGTGCCACCATGTTAAATACAGTATGAGGTCAAATTCAAGAAAACAAAGCAACTATTAAAAAATGAAAAGTAACATTATAAAATAGCAATGAAAAGCAGTAAATAAAAAAGCAGGAAGAAAGATCAAACATGAATTTTGTGCTCAGAAGGAAAATGTGTCAATTGTTAAATGATATACAAAGAAAAATGTCACAATGAAATGTTTACATGGAGGCAATGAAATTCTAACTATGAAATAAAATGTCTTTGAAGTCAGAAACACATGTTACCTTGCATATTGCTTTGGGTTAGGTACAGTGAATAGTGATTGCAGCCATGAAATTAAAAGACGCTTGTTCCTTGGAAGAAAAGCTATGACCAATCTAGACAGCATATTAAAAAGCAGAGACATCACTTTGCCAACAAAGGTCCATCTAGTCAAGACTATGGTTTTTCCATAGTCAAGTATGGATGTGAGAGTTGGACCATAAAGAAAGCTGAGCATTGATGAATTGATGTTTTTGAACTGTGGTATTGGAGAAGACTCTTGAGAGCCCCTTGGACTACAAGGAGATCAAACCAGTCAATACTAAAGGAAAGCAACCCCTAATATTCACTGAAAGTACTGATGCTAAAGCTAAAGCTCCAATACTTTGGCCACTTGATATGAAGAACTGACTCATTGGAAAAGACCCTGATGCTGGGAAAGATTGAAGGCAGGAGGAAAAGGGGACAACAGAGGATGAGACTGGTTGGTGATGGACAAGGAAGCTTGGCATGTTGCAGCCCATGGGGTTGCAAAGAGCCAGACATGACTGAGCACCCGAACAGAGAGGTACAGTGAACAGACAAAAAGGGATAATATCCTCTTCTTGGAAATATACAGACAAGCCATGAAAATGTACACAAGCAGATAGATATGTAATTCTTTGTAGCCCAGGGCTTCAGTAATTCCTTTCTATCTTCTCATAATTTCTATAAAATACCTTTTTCTGATGGCCAATGTCCAATTAAGACTTGAAAGTCTGGATGTCAGACTTCCTTTTTACCATAAATGTAACCAAACTTCTGAGCTTCTTCAATTTCCTGTTGACACTAGTTTATCTCCTTCATTTCAGAGACCCTTGATCAATTTTAATAACCTTAAAAGCAGATCCAGATTTAGTATTCTTTAGATGAGAAATTACAAGTTACCAGGCTTAAAAAGCTATCTAAACTACATCACAAAATACATTAAAGAAACTTTTAATAACTAAATGCTTAATAAACTTTTTATATTTATCTTTTCTACATTTACAGCTGCATATTCTGATTACCTGTTCCTAATTCAGTGACTTTGTAACTGCGTTTTCTGTAAATATAATAGAATAGTGTTTCCTGTAACAAATTTGGTGCAAATTTGTTTTCTTTAATTCTGATAATTTAGGAAAGTTTCTTCCAGCTTCATAATTCATGTTGTTAATACATGCATAATGCAGGCTTGTTTTCCACTTTGGGAAAACTTCTGTCAATTTTCTTTTGCACATAGGCTGTTAGTCTTCTTGCACAACAACTTATCTGAAATAGATTGTAAACTGAAGACCCTTACTTAGCAAGGTAATTTGCTGCCAATAAGATATATGGGTCTATTGTGTGTGAAGGGAGTGTTCCTGGAAGCCATCACTGCACCAGGAAGCCTATAACTCCATTATCCACGGCAATAACTATAACCTGTACAAATACATCCCAGTAAACTCACATTAAAAGTATTCCTACATGAACTTCACATTTCTGTGCCTATTACTCCAACACTACTCAACCAAAGCAGACATATGATGAAGGGAAAGTGAGAGTTGAAAGTAACAATAATTTAAATCCACTGCAGTTAGAATATTTCACCTTGGCAAACCAAACTTTTGACCATGTGATCACATCAAGGGCCTTTCTCCCAAGTCTGGGAGTAAGATGTCTCTCATTGGTGAATTGACCTCTGCATTATTTCCTCTGCACTTCTGTCATTCTCTCTCCTGACCATCCTGTGGTTAATAGTCTCTGTTTCATCCCCTCTCTCTTCTGCCATTCCTCCTTACCCCCTGCCATCATGCGTGTTTGTCTAGCAAATCGAAGACCTACTGTAAATCTTAAAACCTGGAAGTCATCGTTGATTTCCTCCTCACTTTCTGCCTCTAGTATGGTAAATCAACACATCCTTCAGATTCTAAGTCCTCCATGTCTCTTGACTTGTTCCCTCCCTTACAGCTACCAGTGCCATAATCTGGCCAACACTGATTCTTCAGAGCGCTCCTGCAAACACCTCCTCATCAGTCTTTGTCTACTAACAGAAAGTATTGTGTCCTCAGACCACTCTTTGCAAAATATCAGCAGCAATTTATTCAGAATTCAATTCTGACCAGATCATTTCTCTGCTGGGGGAAAAAAAAAAAACAGCTCAATAATCCTCACTACCCACAGAAAGTGGGGCTTCCCCGATGGTTCAGTGGTAAAGAATCCACCTGCAATGCAGGAAATTCAGGAGGTGTGGGTTCAATCCTTGGGTCAGGAAGATCCTCTGGAGGAGACCATGGCAACCCATTCCAGTATTCTTGTCAGGAAAATCTCATAGACAGAGGAGCCTGGTGGTCCATGGGATCCCAAAGATTTGGTCACAACTAAAGTGACTGAGCACACAACGCACCCACAGAGAGTGTTCAACTCTGTTGCTGGCACACAAAACCCTCTAAAATTGGTCCTGTGTATCTCAGTCATATTTGTTTCTATTTATCAGCACATACTCTAAAATTGAAAGCAACAAAAAAAAACCCTTCAAAGTGTATGCAATTTTCTGTACTCTATGTTCTATTCAGTTAACACTCAGCATTCCATGTTGTCTGAAGTCCTGGTACTCACCTTCTCCAAATCCACAATCATTTTTAAAGATGGCTTAGATGTCAACTTATTTAGCTACACTTTTCTGAGGCCCAAGTGCTGAAAATTTTCCCTCTGCTGGTTTCCTTTACTATTTTGCAGTTAGTATCATTATCAAGTTCTTCCTTGGTGGCTCAACAGTAAAGAAACTACCTGCCAATTATGAGACACAGATTCAATCCCTGGGTTGGAAAGATCTCCTGGATAAGGAAACAGCAATCCATTCTAGACTTAACAACTGAGCACAGACATGTATCACTACCAAACCTTCCACATACTTTTTGTTTCCCCTACTCATTTATAACATCCTGGAGGCCAGAGGTCCTGTCTTACTCTTCTTTGTGTCTCTCTGGCAGAATTGAGTTCCCAAGAAATGAAAGGTTCTGAATGACTTTGAATGAATAAAAAGCAATATCTGGTGCCCAATGTGTGTGTGTGTGTGTGTGTGTGTGTTGGTTGCTTAGTCGTGTCCGACTCTTTGCAACCCCACAGACTGTAGCCCACCAGGCCCCTCCGTCCATGGGATTCTCCAGGCAAGAACACTAGAGTGGGTTGTCATTTACTCTTCAAAAGGAACTAAAGAAAGAAAAAAAGTGAAGTCACTCAGTTGTGTCCGAGTCTTTGCGACCCCATGGACTATAGCTTACAAGTCTCCTCCATCCATGGAATTATCCAGGCAAGAGTACTGGAGTGGGTTGCCATTTCTTTTTCTGGTGATGCCCAATGGTACAGGTGAAATCAGAGTGATAAAGACTTTAAGAGAGAGAAATGAATTGTTTATGTTGTCTTGAAGTAAGTAGCATTTGAAATGAATCTTGAAAAATATGTAAGGTTTAGGATAGCCCTCATAAGATGAAGCGGGGTGCATTTCAGAAGAGCTGTGTAATGAATCATGACCAAAGATCAAAGAGCTTCACTACAAGAATGCATCCAAAATTAAACTAATGAAGGAGATCCTGGTGGAATAAATGAGAACAAAATATTCTTTAACTCTTGACGTGGATCATAGGTCTCAAGAGATTATTAAGAGGACCTAATTAGCTGAACAAAAGGATGTCTTTATGGTTGAAAATGAAATATTATCTTTTGCATTAACATAAGACATATGAAGAACAATGCCAAAATTAAAGCTTTCTAAAAGAAATGATTTTTTAATGCAAACAAAAATATGATACATGTGAGTTCAGTTTAGTTCAGTCACTCAGTTGTGTCCGACTCTTTGTGACCCCAGGGACTGCAGCATGCCAGGCTGAATGATATTGGTTATATTTAATAGTATTGATTATATTTTGTTTGTAAATGCTATATGAGTAGAATTAACTGTGTACATGATGAAAAAGCTAGTGCTAAATTGGAGATGTTAGGAACTGGGAAATACTGGTCAAGCAACAATTTATTGAGCCGTTTCTCTTTTAATTACTGTAGAAGATACAGCTGAAGCAGCAAATCAGATCCTTTCCTTAAAAGCCTAAAATTCAGTTAAAGGAAGTAGATAAGCATAAAATAGAGCTCAATTATACAACAGATTCTAACCAGTAAAGTGCATAATTATACTTTTTTAAAAACGGCATCCCAGAGACGATATAGTTGACCTAGATAAGAATATTAAATGAAAGGAAGGAATTCTGTGTGAAAGTACCTTTAGCAAAGGCATACGTGTTCTGTTAAGTATGATAGATTCACAGAATAGCGAGGATGCCAGAAGAGCGAAAGTGAGGGTCTGTGGCAGTGCTAGTTACTTAGTTGTAGTGATGAGAACATCAGGGAGAAGCCTGCAAGATGAAGACAACTTAAATATAAACTAACGGATGATATGAAGGTGTGATAAACTTTTGAAAGGGAAACCCACATGAAAAAATTCACTATATTTCAGTGTCTAAGGTTATCTGGGCTATACTTAGAAAGGAAAACAAATAGTTCATATAACATTGTTAAATAGTCATTGCTTCATTTTCTTAATCCTCTCCCTCTCTACTTATATCATTTCCCCTCTTCCTTACAATTATGTGTTTTACACACTCTTACATGGTCATATTTTTTTCAATCTTTCATATTTAATTTGCCTTCTTTATAATATTTCTTATAAAATGATTGTGCATTTTACTCCCTATTCTTTTTTTAATGCATCTATTCTTATAATAGTTAATGATTTCTAGACCCCTGTAGAGTTTGTCTTTACATTTCTTTTCTATATTTGAGAAAGTGAAAGTGTTTGTTGCTCAGTCGTGTCCGACTCTTTGGGACCCCATGGACTGTAGCTCCATGGCAAGAATACTGGAGTGGGTAACCATTCCTTTCTCCAGGGGTTCTTCCCGACCAAGGGATTGAAACCTGGTCTCCTGCATTGGTATGAAGATTCTTTTCCATCTGAGCCACCAGGGAAGCCAGTCTATCCTCCTGTGTGCCTGCTAGGTTGCTTCAATCTTCAGTTGTGTCTGGATTTTTGTCATCCTATGGACTGTAGACCGCCAGACTCCTCTCCCATGGGATTCTCCAGGTAAGAATACTGGAGTAGGTTGCCATGCCCTCTTCTAGGAGATATTCCTGACCCAGGGATCCAACCCGAGTCTCTTATGTCTGATTGGCAGGCCTGTTCTTTACCACTAGCACCTCTTCTGTCTTCATCCAGTGTTTAAATATCAAGGGACCCATCAAATTTTAAATCTTTCGATAGGCTTTGTAGTTTATTCCTACCATCTCTATTCCAATATATGGGAACACAAGAACTACCTTAATTTTTGTTGCTTTTGATAACTAAAACAGAAGAAAAGAGAAAAAAGGGAATGCAACAAACAGGAACTAAAATTTATTGCTGCATGGTGGACACTTTGCAAAAAAAATTACCCACATTATTTAAACAGCATAATAATCCCATCGAGTAGAAACTGTTATCCACAGCTTGCAGATGAGGAACCAGGTGATTAGAGAAGTTAAGTAATCCACCAAAGATCACATAAGCTCTCCATGTAGAAGTAGGGATCCACACTTGAGTGTTTCTGACTTCGAAACCCTTGCTTTCAATCCCTGTACTATGCGATCTCAGCCCTGATTGTGTCTTCTTCAACTCCAGTCAAGCAGTGTTTTAAAAGAATACACAAAATTAAAAATAATCAAAGCTGTCCTTTTCAAGAATGTTATTTAGATAAGGCTTTGAAGTTATAGTGACTTATATGTTCCACAAAAATGTATGGAGTCTTAAGATCTTAGAAACACTCTTTTTTTTATATATTAAAATAAAGTTATAACTTGTGTGATGTGTATGATACAAAAGTTTCAGAAAAGCATTCAGACAGATAAGGGCATTTAGTTTAATTCACTTGTTCAAAAGGGCATTTGATTCAGAAAACAAAGGAAGAGGAAGAGGAGGAGAAGGAGGTGGAAGGAAGAGAGGGAGGGAGGGGTGGGAGGAAGGAGTAAAGGGAAAAGAAGAGGAGGGAGAGGAAGAGATCTACTGAAAAGTATAAACTTCATGAGCTGGTTAAATGACTGCATAAAATAGCAAAATAGTATAAGATGAAGATAATTGTAATCAAAGCTTCAGGAAAAAAATTAAACTCAGATCATAGCAGACTGAAAAACTAATAAGCCCGCATGGGACTTTGCAGTAGCTCATGCCTTTGGGTGTGAGTATGTTCAGTGAAAATATACTGGGCAGGGTGGGAGGTTAAACAGAAAGATTTAGAAAGAAGAATACAGAGTAAATTATATCAATACAAGACTTTTTTTTTTTTTTTTTTACTGCATATGGAGATCTTAGTTCCCTGACCAGAGATCAAACCTGTGCCCCATGTGGTGCAAGCACAGAGTCATAATCACTGGACCCCAGGAAAGTTCCTAGAAGGATTGCCTTTCGCTTACTGACTTTATCCAAGTTTGAATGTTCTGAATAAATCCATTCTTCCCATACCTCACAGTATCTCCTAAATCAATAGCTTCTATCCTAGAATATTCTGATCTTGGTTCCCTTTCCCTTTACTCAAGGAGTAGAGTGCCAATCGCCCTGACAGGGCTTGCAGGACTGTGATCTCCATCTGGGGAGAAGACTGTCTTGCTCCCTAGCCATGCCTTTCACCTCCGTTTATCACCTGAAAGGATGCGAGTTGTGTGAAGTTCGTTTTCTTTCACTCAGGCCTCGTGTACAATATGTAGCAGGAGTTTCATCAGGAGCTTTCCTTTTGAGGAGGATGGATTAAAAGTCACATCATGGCTTTCTTAAAAGTCCACACTAGCTCATCTGGAGTAAGCAAGGTATTAGAAATAGGTCCACTTTGAAGGAAATGACTTGTGTTTCTGTTGAAAGGTTCTGCTGTATGAATAGGGGACAAATGCCCTGAAGAATCAGAACCAGGTCACCAAGAGTGGTAACAGTCCCCAAAGGTTAATTCATGCAGAAGGGTTGGAAACCATCGTATTTTGTAATGTCAGTTTCTATTATGCCATACTTTGAATAATGTCAACATATAGCATAATCAAACTTAAAGCTTAAAAGTGTTTAAATAATTCCCCAAATCTAAACTATTCTAAGATCACTCAGTAATCATGATGTTCTCATGGGTTTCCTATCTTCTTTCTTTTTAAAATCTCAAAATATATATTTCAGAACATCAGTATTGTGTGTGTATGTGTGTGTGTCTGTGTGTGTGTGTTTGTCTATAAGAAAGTACAAAATGATCCTTTGACCTTATTTAACATAAGAAGATTATGAATTATAAAGAAGTTAAATGCTATTATCTGGCCACAGCAAAAGGTCACCAAATGAAGAAAGACAATTTGTGGGTCAAATTTCTTCCTCTGGATTATAAAGTTCAGGCAGTAGTAAAGAGAGCAGGAAATTTCCACAAGCATATGGGCAGACAAATCCTGAGTGAAGATCCATGAGTCAAGCTCTCACTCTTTGCTCTAAACTTGTCTCCTCATCCACTTTAAGATGTACTAACTTTTAAAGAAATATTGAGGAAATTAATATGTATATCACAAGCATAAAGTAATTCCTAAACTTATGAAGGTATAATGCCATATCATTGATTTTTGTGATACTCTATATCTTCTTAAAGTTCTTAAAAAAGGTCAATGAACTTTTAAAAGAGAAATTATGTATCATCTTTTTACTAGGATTCTATCTCCTTTATTTTAGAGTTTAAGTTATTTCCCACCCCCAGGCTTGAGAATTTATTTGTTAATCCATTGTTTTTTTCTCTCTTTTCCTTACCTCTTTCCAATAATTTTGTTTGACTGTTAAGTTTGTTCCTTACTCTCTGAAACCACAATTGTAAACAGTTTACTTTTAAATTTGAAGCAGATTGCTGTTGGCAGTATTTTTGTTGTGTAGTGGTTAACCACACACGCTCTGGAGGCAGACTGCTTAGGTTTACTTCCCTGTTTCCCCACTTATTATCCGGGAAACATAGGCAAGTCTTGCATAAGCGAGGCCTTGCTTTGTTTCAGTGTCCTAATCTATAAAATAAATATAATAATTGTACCAACATCACAAGACTGTGTTAACAATTAAATGAGTTAAGATACAGAAAGTGCTTGGAGCAGGGCCTGGCATACGTTCTTCACTGTGTAAGTGTTAGTAATGATTGTTTTTATTCCCCTGGTCCATCACCTCGCTAAATGGTTAGGAGTGGGTCAGACGTTCAGTGCTGCTTATGGTCAACTTGCATCTTCAAGTCACTCACAGAATGATGCCCTACCAGATTCTAACCCAGAAAAGTTTGACAACTTGACACACAGATTCTTTGGCAACCAATGGCATGTGTGTGGCCTTGGCTCATCTGAAGACCCCTTATTGATTTTGCATCTGGACATAGTGGGCCAACATTATATGATGTACAAGGTGTCACTAAAGCCTGCAGGGGCTCCTTCAATCACAGGAAAATGGCAGGTTTCTTTGTTCCTGTGGGGGAGCAGACAGAGACCCCATGACAACTCTTTCAAGTGAGTAACATCCCAATTTGGCTTCTAGTTTGGAAAATGAGCTTTCCTGAGTTACGCAGAACCAAGTGAAACTGTACTATCAGTAAACATTTATTGACTCTGTCTCCATATCTCCCAGACCTTCATTTCTTCTTTATGATAACAAGCATGACTTTCTCCATGAAGCATCTACATCAGTGTTTGTTTTCCCTACAAACTGTGTCTACAGTAGCTGCTTTGCAGTTTCTTCTGAACCATTGCTCTAAATTATGTTCCCAGACTACTTTAGAAAGTAATATTCTATATTTTCACTATAACCACTGATGTGCTGTATAGAAAAATCAATTTTTCTTATATTAAAACAACGTTGTTGACACTGATGAAATTCTAGAAAGGAACTATATGAAGACTCTATCATCAGAGTCATGCGAAAGCCTTTTTTATGTTTTTTTTTAAAGGAATATCTTTATCACATTCAAAACAATCTGATGATAGCATTTCCCTATACATTTAAAGCAATGATATATGAAACCTCCACTCTGTTTCCAAGCATTGTATATGCATAAGAACAAAGTAACAAAAATGATTGTATACAGACAATTTTATCAAAGAAACCCTTTCCCACATCTCAGTTGTCTGAGCTTTCACCTGGACATAGCATCTTGTACTGTTTCATAAGCTTGGGGCAGAGACTCTATAATTTTCAAGCTTGTAACTTTAGGAGAAAGTACCTGGAATAATGTAGATACTTAACAAATACTCATGAAATAAATAAGTGAATAAGTATCTAAGTATACTGTCTGTTGTCTGTCTGTATTTAGCACCTTTGCTCTAAAATTAATACTCTATTACAAGTTATAAGCAATGCCTCTATTAGAAGGTCATTAAGGTATTTATCCTGAAATTAAAAACAACTATTCTTAGCTGTATCTTCAGGTGATACTATACGGGATTACTCAGAACTGACTCCCTCAATCAGATCACAGCCAAGCAAAATCATTTTTTGTCTTTAATCAATTCTCATTTGTAAGAGGTACAAAAATAGCACCCAAGAGAAACCAGGGGAGAGTTTCTAACATGTACTACAAATTAGCTTATAATTTTTTTAAAATTGCTTTGTCATGGAGTCAGAAGCATTTTAGATTCTTTAAAAAAAAATGATTTGCAACATTCTGACTAATGTCGAGGTTTCCAGGGAAGAAGAATCTCATAAATGTGCTGATTTAGATGAAAGATGAAAACAGAGTAAAAACAACCACAAGATGAATAATTTGTATCTCTAACATACACTGATTTCTTGTTTTAAACATGTACCAGCAGCAAGGGAATTCATTTGACCTAGAGGACATACTGTTATCATTTCTAGCAACATCAATTATTCTGTTTGAAAGAACTATTTTCTATTACATTGTTAAATTCAAGTAAACATTTCAATGCTGTAATTAAGGCCCAAGATAATGATAACTGAATAATGATGAATTATGAAGAAACATTGTAAATTAATACCTCTCACATCAAGAATATGTGTGAACAGAATGAATTTAAAAAGGAGCCAAAAAGAAAAGGAATCTGTAACTTGTAACTTCCATATGCTGATAAAGTTTTAACTAATTTGAAACACAATCTGCTGAAAAATTTTAGTTTTTGTTTAAAGTTATGGTACTAAGTGTTCTCCATATTTGGAAAATGGCCACCAGTGGCCCAGATCACACTTTAATTTTAGGAAACTTAGAGGTTTATGTTCAGGGTCAATCAAAACAAATACTATTCTAACCCTCTCAAGTTATGGAAGGGTTGATGTTTGTTTCAAGATATAAGGAAGAAAGATGGGAGAAGAATGACTGTCAAGTTACTCTTCACTTTCCTCTAAACCAGTGACCTTGATATCAACTGAGTATTGTATGTATTCAGCTCAGGTCAGTTCACTTCAGTTCAGTCGCTCAGTCGTGTCCGACTCTTTGCGACCCCATGAATCACAGCACGCCAGGCCTCCCTATCCTTCACCAACTCCCGGAGTTCACTCAAACTCATGTCCATTGAGTGGGTGATGCCATCCAGCCATCTTATCCTCTGTCATCCCCTTCTCCTCCTGTCCCCAATCCCTCCAGCATCAGAGATTTTCCAATGAGTCAAATCTTCGCATGAGGTGGCCAAAATATTAGAGTTTCAGCTTCAGCATCAGTCCTTCCAATGAGTGCCAAGGACTGATCTCCTTCAGAATGGACTGGTTGGATCTCCTTGCAGTCCAAGGGACTCTCAAGAGTCTTCTCCAACATCACAGTTCAAAAACACCAATTCAGCGCTCAGCTTTCTCACAGTCCAACTCTAACATTCATACATGACCACAGGAAAAACCATAGCCTTGACTAGATGGACCTTTGTTGGCTAAGTAATGTCTCTGCTTTTTAATATGCTATCTAGGTTGGTCATAACTTTTCTTCCAAGGAGTAACCGTCTTTTAATTTCATGGCTGCAGTCACCGTCTGCAGTGATTTTGGAGACCCAAAAAATACTCTGACACTGTTTCCACTGTTTCCCCATCTATTTCCCATGAAGTGATGGGACAGGTGCCATGATGTTAGTTTTCTGAATGTTGAGCTTTAAGCCAACTTTTTCACTCTCCTCTTTCACTTTCCTCAAGAGGCTTTTTAGTTCCTCTTCACTTTCTGCCATAAGGGTGGTGTCATCTGCATATCTGAGGTTATTGATATTTCTCCTGGCATTCTTGATTCCAGCTGTGCTTCCTCCAGCCCAGCGTTTCTCATGATGTACTCTGCATAGAAGTTAAATCAGCAGGGTGACAATATACAGCCTTGACGTACTCCTTTTCCTATTTGGAACCAGTCTGTTGTTCCATGCCCAGTTCTAACTGTTGCTTCCTGACCTGCATACAGGTTTCTCAAGAGGCAGGTCAGGTGGTCTGGTATTCCCATCTCTTGAAGAATTTTCCACAGTTTATTGTGATCCACACAGTCAAAGGCTTTGGCATAGTCAATAGAGCAGAAATAGATGTTTTTCTGGAACTCTCTTGCTTTTTCAATGATCCAGAGGATGTTGGCAATTTGATCTCTGGTTCCTCTACCTTTTCTAAAACCAGCTTGAACATCTGGAAGTTCACGGTTCACGTATTGTTGAAGCCTGGCTTGGAGAATTTTGAGCATTACTTTACTAGCGTGTGAGATGAGTGCAATTGTGTGGTAGTTTGAGCATTCCTTGGCATTGTCTTTCTTTGGGATTGGAATGAAAACTGACCTTTTCCAGTCCTGTGGCCACTGCTGAGTTTTCCAAATTTGCTGGCATATTGAGTGCAGCACTTTCACAGCATGATCTTTCAGGATTTGAAATAGCTCAACTGGAATGCCATCACCTCCACTAGCTTTGTTCGTAGTGATGCTTTCTAAGGCCCACTTGACTTCACATTCCAGGATGTCTGGCTCTAGGTGAGTGATCACACCATCGTGTTCATCTGGGTCGTGAAGATCTTTTTTGTACAGTTCTTCTGTGTATTCTTGCCACTTCTTCTTAATATTGTCTGCTTCTGTTAGGTCCATACCATTTCTGTCCTTTATCAAGCCCATCTTTGCATGAAATATTCTGTTGGCGTCTCTAATTTTCTTGAAGAGATCTCTAGTCTTTCCCATTCTGTTGTTTTCCTCTATTTCTTTGCATTGATCACTGAGGAAGGCTTTCTTATCTTTCCTTGCTATTATTAAAATCACTTAAAGAGTTTTAAAAATTACTGATTATTGAGTACCATTCCCCCAGAGTCTTAATTAAATAATTTGAATGACCTGGGCATTAAAACCTCTCAAATTTCCCCCAGATAATTCTAATGTGCTAAGAACCACTGATCCAAATAAAGTAAGAAGAAAGATGTAAGAAATGGTTAATAGTTTAAAATTCTTAAAAAATCCTAATTCAGTTAAATATTTTAGTCTCTTTCCTGTTGGCAGAGACCAGAATTGTTGCTTCTTATGCTCATTTGGGGTTTAAGGCAATCGATAGAACTGCAATAAAAGCAATGTTTCTGTGCTTTATCAAAGTGATCTATTCAATAATCAGATAAGATCAGATCAGTTGCTCAGTCATGTCCAACTCTTTGCCACCCCATGAATTGCAGCACGCCAGGCCTCCCTGTCCATCACCAATTCCCGAAGTTCACTCAGACTCACATCCATTGAGTCAGTGATGCCATCCAGCCATTTCAGCCTCTGTCATCCCCTTCTCCTCCTGCCCCTAATCCCTCCCAGCATCAGAGTCTTTTCCAATGAGTCAACTCTTCGCATGAGGTGGCCAAAGTACTGGAGTTTCAGCTTTAGCATCATTCCTTCCAAAGAAATCCCAGGGCTGATCTCCTTCAGAATGGACTCGTTGGATCTCCTTGCAGTCCAAGGGTCTCTCAAGAGTCTTCTCCAACACCACAGTTCAAAAGCATCCATTTTTCGGTGCCCAGCCCTCTTCACAGTCCAACTCTCACATCCATGCATGACCACAGGAAAAACCATAGCCTTGACTAGACGAACCTTTGTTGGCAAAGTAATGTCTCTGCTTTTCAATATGCTATCTAGGTTGGTCATAACTTTCCTTCCAAGGAGTAAGCATCTTTTAATTTCATGGCTGCAGTCACCATCTGTAGTGATTTTGGAGCCCCAAAAATAAAGTCTGACACTGTTTCCACTGTTTCCCCATCTATTTCCCATGAAGTGGTGGGACCAGATGCCACGGCCTTCGTTTTCTGAATGTTGAGCTTTAAGCCAACTTTTTCACTCTCCACTTTCACTTTCATCAAGAGGCTTTTTAGTTCCTCTTCACTTTCTGCCGTAAGGGTGGTGTCATCTGCATTCAATATAGCAGTCATCTGCTATTCAATAATAGTAGTCACTAAATAACCTATTGTCTGCAAAGAACCGATGTAGTGTTGTAAAACATTCAAAGATGAATAAGATCTGATCCCCCTTTCAAGTAGCACACAAGTTAATGGAATGTTTGCTACATCAACGATAGTCAGATGTTATAAACAATCCGATCTGGAAAAGAGGCTAATGACTTCCTGAAAAGCGCTTGTATAGCCCCAAAGTTATGATGGCAAAGCTAAAAACACAATTTGAAAACAGTGCTAGCCCATAGACACATAGCACTGTGACTGATTAGGCCTAAGAAAGTAGAGACATGAGCATTAACTGATGAATTAGAACTATGCATTTTTTGCAGACTTAGAAGCTAAGAGTATCTTGTTTCCAAGTACAGAATTTGAGATCTGAAATAGTTGCTTAGAAGTCTTAACATGCTAAGGTGTTTATCTGTGAAAGTGCTTCCTAGTTGACAATTAGAATTTTTTAAATTGAAATAAAGAGCATAATTATAAACAATAACTTGAATTATTAACAGTTGGTTTTAGGGTTTTAGATTAGCCTTGAGCTTGTCAGTTGAGTGTTATCCAGTAAACTCTGGCTTGGTAATTCAGTTTGCATTATTTTTTGATTTGTAATGCAGATATTCACAGTGTGTATGCATGTGTGTTTAAATATATGTTTATGGGCTACAAGTGAGCTTGTGTTGTTATTTAGTCACTAAGTCACATCTGACTCTTTTGCGGTTTCATGGACTGTAGCCCGCAAGTCTCCTCTGTTCATGGGATTTTCCAGGCAAGAATACTGGAGTGGGTTGCCATTTCCTTCTCCAGGGGATCTTCCTGACCCAGGAAATGAACATAGGTCTCCTGCATTGGCAGGTGGAGTTTTTACCACTGAGTCTACAAAGAAGGCAGTAGCATTATACATAGGGAGAATTACTGCAGAAAACGCCATAGGTTTTCCTCCACACAAATCTACCTTCTGTGGTATTGGCAAGCTTTCCAGGCACTTTCAGAGCACATTTGACCTTGGAATTAGAATATCCCAACATTCATTGGACATGGAATAATGTACTGGTTCAAACTTTGGAAAGGAATATGTCAAGGCTGTATATTGTCACCCTGCTTATTTAACTCACATGCAGAATACATCAAGTGAAATGCCAGGCTGAATAAATCACAAACTGGAATCAAGATTGCCGAGAGAAATATCAACAACTTCAGATAGGCAAATGGCACCACCCTAATGGCAGATAGTGAAAAAGAAATGAGCTTCTTGATGAAAGTGAAAGAGGAGAGTGAAAAAACTGAGTTAAAATTTAACATTCAAAAAACTAAGATCATAGCATCTGGTCCCATCATTTCATGGCAAATAGAAGGGGAAACAGTGGAAGCAGTGACAGATTTTATTTTCTTGGGCTCCAAAATCACTCCAGACAGTGACTGCAGCCACAAAAGTAAAAGACACTTGCACCTTAAAAGAAAAGTTATGACAAACCTTGACCAAGTATTAAAAAGCAGAGACATCACTTTGCCAACAAATGTCTGTATAGTCAAAACTGTGGTTTTTCCAGTAGTCATGTAGAGATGTGAGAGTTGGACCATAAAGAAGGCTGAGCACCAAAGAATTGATGCTTTTGAACTGTGGTGTTGGAGAAGACTCTTGAGAGTCCCTTGGACTGGAAGGAGATCAAACCAGTTGATCCTAAAAGAAATCAATGCTGAATATTCATTGGAAGGACTGATGCTGAAGCTCCAATAATTTGGCCACCTGATGGGAAAAGTTGACTCACTGGAAAAGACCCTGATGCTGGGACATATTGAGGGCAGGAGAAGAAGGGGGTGACAGAGGTTGAGATGGCTAGATGACATCATCAACTCAATGGACATGAATTTGAGAAAACTCCAGGAGATGATGAAGGATAGGAAAGCATGGCATGCTATAGTGCATGGGGTCACAAAGAGTCAGACACAGCTGAGAGAATGAACATCAAATCAAGGTTTGTTGATTTAACAATGATAAAGTATGTTGGCAGTTTATGCATTTGATATTATGTGATGAATTTGACACTTTATTTTGTGGCTTCCTCCCCCAAACCCATGGACCATTCTGATTAAGAGAAAACATCAGACAAATCCCAGAGAAGGGACATTCTACTACAGATCCTTTTCCACCACTTACAACTTTCACAGCTCTGTTTTTCCCCATCAGCACCTAGAAACTCAGAGAAGAAAGTAATGCTAAAACCTAATCCTCATCTCTCTTTGGTATTTAAAAAGTGAAGGATGCATGTCATGTCATGTCATGTCATGATGTTGGATACCCCTGTTATAAACATTTCTGGTGGTGGTGGAGACAGGCAATAAGAGTTTCCAGCTCCTGCTGTAACCATAGTTTCCAGTTTGGGATAAAGTGACAGGAGAGCTGACCATCAGCAAGTGAAAGAGATCCAAACTCCCAAAGGAAGTTTATCACTATAAAAATAATCATTTTCTGTCTAAGTCTGGAGCCCTACAGCTGAGCACATGATGCCAAGTTACCTCAGTTATATGGCTATATTTGAGTGTGGAAATATCTTAGTACAAACTCAGAAGTCATTTATCCTCAAGACTTGATCAATATCAATTTGGTTACAGTGTATATGTTCTCCTAAGTCTGAATGCTTTCTATTTCTATTTTAATGCTGTACATTGCTGGGAATAAAGCTTGTATTCTTCCTCCTCCTGGATTGTTGTCACATTTGCAGGAGCCTACTTTATACAATTAATTTGTGATATCCCTTATGAAGAGTGTGAGACTTATCATTAGTCTTCTTATAGGGTCCTTTCATCAGTCTCACCCCACCCACACATTTCAAGGACTGCAACTAAAAAGTTATTTTTGAATTCATAAGTCATGTATAATCCTGGTGGAATTTTATTAGGCTCCAAAATCACTGCAGATGGTGACTGCAGCTATGAAATTAAAAGACGCTTACTCCTTGGAAGAAAAGTTATGACCAACCTAAATAGCATATTGAAAAGCAGAGACATTACTTTGCCAACAAAGGTCTGTCTAGTCAAGGCTATGGTTTTTCCAGTGGTCATGTATGGATGTGAGAGTTGGACTGTGAAGAAAGCTGAGCGCCGAAGAATAGATGCTTTTGAACTGTGGTGATGGAGAAGACTCTTGAGAGTCCCTTGGACTGCAAGATCAAACCAGTCCATTCTGAAGGAGATCAGCCCTGGGATTTCTTTGGAAGGAATGATGCTAAAGCTGAAACTCCAGTACTTTGGCCACCTCATGCAAAGAGTTGACTCCTTGGAAAAGACTCTGATGCTGGGAGGGATTAGGGGCAGGAGGAGAAAGGAACGACAGAGGATAAGATGGCTGGATGGCATCACTGACTCGATGGATGTGAGTTTGAGTGAACTCCGGGAGTTGGTGATGGACAGGGGGGCCTGGCGTGCTGCAATTCATGGGGTCACAAGGAGTCAGACACAACTGAGCCACTGAACTGAACTGAACTGAATGTGAATATATATGTGTGTATATGTATGTGTATATATATATATATAGATAGATAGATAGATACATAACTTGTAAATATATTTTGTCTTTAAATAGTTACTACTTCTCTCTCTCTAAATGGATTTACTATTAATCACTTAGAGACATTAATGATAAAACGTTTCAGCATTTTTCATGTGATTCTTGAAATATTTGGATGGCTGATAGAATTAATTTATTTAGAGTTTATTAGACATTTTACACTGCCATCTAGTGATATGTAAACTCAGATAAGCTGAATTTTGGGTGAAGTTGAGGAATTTGCCAAGTCCATCTAAGAAACCTGTGCTCCCATTGCCAGCCCTTTCCAATAGTTTAGAGAAACACTCGTTTTAGTAAGTCTTAGTTTTAATCTCAGTTTCTTCATTCTTTATAATTCACACTGCAAACGGCAGGGGAATGTTAGCCTACCTTTGAAAACTGGAGGAGGAAATGGCAACCCACTCCAGTATTCTTGCCAGGATAATCCCCATGAAGTGCCTGGTGGGCTACAGTCCAAGGAGTTGCTTAGAGTCAGACACAACTGAGAGACTGAGCACCTATCGCTAACTACCTTTGAAAAAGATACAGTTTCAGTTCAATGCAGCATTCCTCTGATGGGTACACTTGTGACAATGTTTACCATTTACTGAATGCTTGCCATTTGTCAGTCACTGCTCTAAGTGCTTTCGAGGTCCTCATTCATTTAGTCCTAACCAGCCTTAGGAGGCAGTTACCATTTTGTCCTTATTTAACGCAAAGTCCCATAGGAAATGGCCAAACTGCTCTTTAAATCCAGTCAAGCTGGTTTCAGCGTCCATATGTCTAACCAGACAAACATTCCAGAGAAGAATTAATACTGTCTCTACTGTCTCTCTCCTATGTACACGTCCACCGATACTGACCTCTGACTGCCTAGAGTCACCTTGCTGTGGAACCTCACCTTGGTTTTGCTTTCTACATGCTGTTAGTACAAGTCAGGAGATTATTTCTGTCTTTCCATATTAGTGTTAACAATTTGAGCTCTAACCTTAAAACTAAAAAGCAAGGCCTACTCTAGAGCACAGGACCTCTGTAATGACCTCTATGGGAATAGAAGCTAAAAAAGAGTGGATATATGTATGTGTATAACTGATTCACTTATTGTACAGTAGAAACTAACACAACATTGCAAATCAACTATACTCCAATAAAAATTAATTAGAAAAACACACAAGGCAGACGATGATGTAATCTTAAAAAAAAACTATTTCTACATAAAGACAGCACAAGTTTTTTTTTTTTTTCTTTTTCACCAAGAGAATACAAAATAAGAATGAGATAGAGTTGACTCCAGCAGGGCAGTGCAGGATATGCCTACTGAATTGTTGTTTATCAGAAAAATCATTTGAGTTAGCCAAACGATTAATTTTGTAACAAAAAGTGGCAGAAAATTACATCTTTCATAGAAAGTCTAGGCAATCGTAACAACCCGTCAGCATTGCTTTCTCCACTAGGTGATTGCCTACAAGTCAGGGAGTTGTGGGAAGAATGTGGGGTGTGTTGGGGGCAGGGGAGGAGAGCAGATGACAGCGAAGCAGCAGTATGTTTTGTGATGGCGGGACTGTGCGTGTGTTTGTGTGGGGAGTGGATGTGGGAAGAGGAGAGACCCTTGTGCCAAACAGAATAGAACTCTGTCATGGACCCAAATAGATAATTACGAAATGAACAATGTTTTACAAGTAGAACATATTCTCTTGCATTTCAGAGCATACAGAGTGTCCTAAGAATTTAAGAAATAAAAGATTTCCTAGAAACTATGGAAAGTGTTGAGCTGAGGTTTGAAGGATTATTATTGTGCTGTATGAGTTCTGTATTTCAAAATGCCATCCCAACACTTTCACAGCCTTCTCACTCCTCCCTTTTGAAACATCTACACAACAAATGACACAGTGGGAAAATATTCATGGTTCTCTAACACAGGGAAATGATGGTTTACTTAAAATAGTCAACCGCTCATGGTCCCTTTGCTGACTCTTGTCTAGCCACTAAGTGAAAGTCGCTCGGTTGTGTCTGACTCTTTGCGACCCCATGGACTGTACAGTCTATGGAATTCTCCAGGCCAGAATACTGGAATGGGTAGCCGTTCTCTTGTCCAGGGTATCTTCCCAACCCAGGGATCAAAGCCAGGTCTCCTGCATTGCAGACAGATTCTTTAGCAGCTGACCTACCATGGAAGCCCAAGAATACTGGAGTGGGTAGCCTATCCCTTCTCCAGGAGAATTTCCCGACCCGGAAATTGAACTGGGTCTCCTGCATTGAAGGCAAATTCTTTAGCAGCTGAGCTACCAGGGAAGCATTTAGTCACTAAGTGGTGTCCAGCTCTTTGTGACTCTATGGACTGTAGCCCACCAGGCTCTTCTGCCCATGGAATTTTCCAGGCAAGAATACTGGAGTGGGTTGACATTTCCTTCTCCATTCTTAGGCATTTGTTAATTATACAAGTGGTATATTTTGAAATGTCTGATCAAGAAAACTTTAGGAAAAGGTATTCTGTGGGGAAAACAGTCTTGTCCTTAGCAATGGCCTTGCCCTGTTCAGGAAAAATATTCTGTTGAGTCATTTCTTCAGGTTATTTAATACCTAACTTCAGTCCCAGATCCCTAGTCATGACCCTTCTGTTTTGGCCATGTCATTAAGATTTTGAAGCTTCATATAAGTACAGCCAGAAAAATTATAAGCAAGATATATAAAAAATGAGCCTGGCTAGGATTTAATGTTTTTGAAACACTTCAGTTTGCTCAGCACTCTCCCCTGTGATTCCAATGTATTTTCATTCAATTAGCCATGTCAGGATGCATCAGCCATTGTCTGAATACTGAGGATATGAAGATAAATAAGACATGTTTAATTAATGTCTCCTGAATTAATGTCTTCTTGAACTTAAGCTTTCAGACAACGTCCTTTTGACCATTCCTTAGGACTTAGAGCTCCCAGTCTATTCAACAGTTGGTTAACTTCCATTACCTACTAAAAACACCCCTGAACTCTAATTCATGTGTTAGCCCCAAGAAGGCTTTTCTGCTTCCCTGCTAGGGGGATCATGTTCTTGCATTACCCTCAGGAACAACTCCAGCCCCCACCTATAGTTCATAGAATCATTACAGGAGCTCTGGTTGGTCCTTTGAAGCCACAGCTCTTGCCAGAAATGGTTCATTAAAAGTTCCATGACTTGGAAATAAGTCATATTCACCTACATTGAAAGACAAGGCTTGGGTTCCCAAGTTCTAAGAATTTCTCTGTGGCGTGTAAGACACTGAGGCGGGAGATGAATTCACTGATACGTCTGGACTACAAATGCACATCTGTGAGTTGTTTATGAAGGCAATTATATCCCCAAGTAGTGACAGCTCGCCTTTATCTCACTTCCTAAAGAGACTTCAATAGACCCAACAAGGTGGATGTGAAGGAGAAAATCTGGAGTGATGACCCTGGGATAAAATGGAATTTAGAGAATTAAACAGGGCTGATACATGGAAAAAAACATCAAGAAATGTTCCTCAGGAAAAGCTGCTGAGAAAGGTCAAGTCTATTTCTTGCCTTAACCAAATAAAGTCCAGTAATGATGATTATTTAAAATGTTGTAAATGTTTCTGGTGAACTTGTAACGCCTTTATTTATTACTTTGTTTCCTTCTATTACCACTATTCAAAAAATAACAACAGATTTTATAATAGACAATCTGTCTGTTTGCTTGCTTAGAGAATGGAGAAGGATGCAAAAAATGGTAAACGGGATCCCACCTGTCAATACCGCAAGTTCAAGGTCCAGTTTGAAGAAATTTTAATCAAAACAAGAAGAAACAGAAGGAGATCTTCTACTTGAGATTATATAGACAGAGCAAGCTCCTGGCTCAGAAGTGATTTCAGGAAAATATAGGTGAGTGGGATCCATGGCTTATTGTATTCATCATGTCTTTTCATTCTGTATTTTTGATGCCTTGTCATCTTGGGGCCTTGCTGTCTCTGAAGAGACCACTCCTGCAAGGACTAGCTATTCCTACAGATAGAAAAAGATTTGCCTGCTAGTGTGCGGTTAAGATGCAAACCAACCAATTCAGTGCCAGTACCCCAGACAACCTCCTTCATCTACCTCTTACACTTTGGACCACTGTCCCCCTTCCCTATTGACTCTTGGACCAGGTTCCAGACCACTAGGAATAGCTCTGTGTCCCCAAACCTATTGAAATACTTCAAGGTAGCCAATCCTAAACCTTATCACCTTGCCTTGCCCACACTTTCCCACAAAAACCACAATGAAGGCTCTTGTCCACATTTCCTGCTCACTTCCTCTGCCTCTTGATTAACCTTGATGTTTCCTCATGTACCGCTCTCCCCCACCTCCATGGAGTGCCATGCCTCTGTACAACCTTAATAAACAGAAAACTCAATTAAGTGGAGTTGGGAGACCAGAAGGGGGAGCCCTCGTGCCCTACAAAGATAGCAGGGACCAACAAGAACAAAGACTGCTTTTCTGGAAGTGACTCAGCCAATGAAAACAAAGTATGTTAACACATATATGTGGAATATAGAAAACTGGTACAGATGAATGTATTTGTAGGGCAGGAGTAGAGACACAGATGTAGAGAATGGACTTGTGAAGACTGGGGTGGGGAAGCGAGGAGGATGAACTGAGAGATTGGTACTGACAAACGTGCACTGCCATGTGTAAAACATAGCTAGTGGGAACCTGGTGCATAGCACAGGGAACTCAGCTCAGTGCTCTGTGGTGACCTAGAGGGATGGGGTGGGGCAGGGGAGGTCCAAGGAGGAGGGGATATATGCATATATATGTAGCTGATCACATCTTTGTACAGCAGACACTAACACAACATTGTAAAGCAACCATACCCCAATTTTTAAAAAAGCAAAGAAATACCATGGACTCCGTTAACTAGAGCCCTCCCAACTCCCTTTTCCTCCCTATAAAACATTCTCCTTTCCCTACTGTGTGGAGACTCACACATGGCTTGCCATAGTTGCAGACCCTGAATTGCAGTTCTCTGCTGATGCCAAATAAACCTTTTTTTTTCCTCAGGGAAGACCTGATGGTCTATTTGTTTCAGATCCTCATCCCCTTCTGTTGGGATCTGTGAGTATAACAAACTACCTTTTCAATGGCAATTGTATTCTGATCTGTTTGCATCACCAAAAACAAATAAATATAAAATCCACACTCTAGAACAGTGATTTCAAAGCAAGCTCTCTTCCCTATGTCCTCCTTCGTGAAGGAGGGTAAGACTCATTATTCCAAATGAGGCCTCTACTGTTTTCTCCTTTCCATTTTGGAAATGAAGAATAACAGTTTTTTGGTTTTTTTTTCAAAACAGGTTTAAGATTGTTTTTGTTTAAGAATATTTCTTTGATTCATCAAGATTTTTTTGTATAGTCACACTTGATAATATTTTAGGTATAATAAGTCATATTTACCCAAACCCTTGACATACTTAGTATTATATAGATTAGGCTTGTCTCCATTTCCTGACCCTTTTCCTTTCTTTTGTTTCCAGGTAGGGCCATGTGAATTCCATGGGTGGGTGAGACTGTTCTAAGATGTGGTGGGGGTGGTTTAGTCGCTAAGTCGAGTCCAACTCTTGCAACCTCATGGACTGTATCCCACCAGGCTCCTCTGTCCCTGGGATTTCCCAGGCATGGGTTGGGATTGGGTTGGAATGGATTGCCATTTCCTTTTCCAGGGTATCTTCTCAACCCAGGGATCAAACCCACGTCTCTTGTGTCTCCTGCATTGCAGGCGGATTCTTTACCACTGAGACACCAAGGAAGCTCCCAGATGTGGAAATGAGCCTAATTTTAATTAAGAGATACTTCAGTCTCACTAATTCAACACCTGGATGGTGCAGAAGGCTGTCATCCTTGCCCCTAGTCACTCCCCAGTGCTATATCCAACTCTGGCATCCATTTTAATCCCAAGTCCTTCCCCAGTTCTGAAAAGTGGCCTAATAAGAAATTTAATTCATCAAATTTAAAAGGGATTAATAAAATGAAAACAAGTGAAAATAGACAGTAACTTAGATCCAAAGTTTGCTGAGTAATGCACAATAGTCTAGAGTGTGTGAGACAGGAGAAGCTGTTGGAATTGTGAGGGCTGTGGGTTACCTGAAAAGCAGAGAGAAGCTTGTACTGAAGAGGATCCATCAAAAATTTTAAAAATAAAACTGTTTTTAAAAAAGAGATCCAAATAATGAGAGAAACCAGGAGCACCAAGTTGCAAGTTCCTCAGACCTAGGAATCCTGAGAATGCCGAAAAGAAAAAAAGACTGACTCAGAAAAAAAAAAAAAAAATATATATATATATATATAAGCAAGAACTGCTTTTTTTGTGAAAGAATAGCTTATTAGGGGTCTAAGTGCCTAGAATGAAAGGATTCGAATTCTGCCCTTATGGTTTCTAAAATATTTTGGTTGCTAAGATTGCTGGATGTAGCATAGGATGAGTACAGAGGAATGAACAGGCATCAACGATGGGCAATGTCTCAAGGGTATGTGTTTGATGAATTCTTACCTTCAGTCTTAAGATGGAAGAAAGAAGAGAAGTGATTGAACTGATCTGAGTATTTGAATTATGTATACAGATATTTAAAATCTCACAGTGGAAGACTTGTGTAGAATTCTAAGTTGTCCTGAAAAACTGATATTAAAATTGCCCAAGTGTAAAAGTAAGAATTGAAGGTCCACAAAGGAGAAATAAAATAAAGGAAACAATTCAGGAAATGTCTAAGGGTTGTTCATCTGGGAGTTGAGTTTTGCTGATTTTGGAACTCTTGTTCCTGGTGTACTTGGTTTCCTATATATAGCAGATCTACTGGATATGTGTAGTGTATTAGCTTCTGTACAGTGACAGAGGCCAGATGGACGGTTTCCAAAAGAGTCTGAGACATCTGTTGAGATCACTGAACCTACGAGGCAGGAAGGGAGGAAGCCACTGGCAGGGCTGAAGTCAAGGTTGTAGCACCAGGGCTTTCACAGGGTAGCCTGCCTGGTCCCAGAGCCCCACTTTACTTCCTTTTAGAGATTTTTTGGGTGTATAAAAATGAAAGCAAGTGAGACTTTAAGTCAAGTCTTGCTCTTAAAATATATATATATACACACACACACACACACATAATGCCCTCAAAATTTTCCTTTTTAATATTACAGGTAGGGTATTTGTTATGAAAAGCTTATTTATCAAAGCTCTAGGGCTATTATTCTTAAAGCCTTGCTTCTCTGTGTTCTTTATAAAGGCTATTGTGTTCCCATGTTATAGAAAATATTCTATGCATAGTAAGTAATATCCTTGAATGAATCAACTGTACTTTCCACATAAAGGAAAGTTATACTAGTCAAAAAAAAAAAAAAAACTTTTAGAAAAAACTGTAAATCTTTAAGATGAGTTTTCTGTTCTGTGATAAGATAAATTATTGTTTTAAAGGGGTTTGGCTTTGTTGGTTGAATTGACTCTTGTGAGTGACTGAAAAGTTTTCACATCTATTATTTTACTGCATTGCATAGACACAGGCAACCATTTGAATGATTATAAATATAGTAGATACATACATAGGAATTGATTATAGTGTGGTCTGCTGACATTATTTTGGTAAAATGGGGACAAAAACTGAAATGAACTTTTTTGGCCAACCCAGCAAATTTTGGGTTTGATGAATGTTACATGAATCTGCATGTAGCGGTGGTCATGCAAAAGCATTCTCAAAGTCTCCCGTGTACCACATTCAGAAACAAATAGTTTTCCTCTTTCCATGACGGCACCATGGGTTCGAGTTCTGCTTGTGTGATCGTCAGTGGTGACCCACAGACCATATTCCATTCACTGAGCAAAGTCTATTGCCCATGTCTACAATTTACTCCATTAATACTCTGAAACACTTGTAGGACAACTCATGGTATCTGTTTGGAAAAAATGAGATCTTGTGCACATTCATCATATTAGTTATGGTGTGACATTTTCTCCAGCATTCACTCTGACATGTTACCAATTTCATGTAAAAAATACAAAATTGCCTTTTTAAGATTTATGTTCATTTTAATAAGCCAAATGTACATATTGATTCTTAATACTTTATAGCTTTTATTTGATATCTAGGGAAGGTTATTCTATTTTTTTGAATAATGTTGTAGGATTATTATCCCTCTGGAATTTCTATATTCAGATATATGTTTGGATATTCATTCAATTTAGATCATACTTATATGCAGTATGGACATATAAGCTGAAAAATTAGACATGCAACAGCTTTAACTTACAAAGTATAGTCAAAATGGATTAAATTCAATCAATGGCACATAATTCAAACCTTTCAGTTCTTTATTATCTGGGTGAAACTTACCAATAAGGCATTAATTAGCCATATGTTACTTCAAAAAATATTTCCTCAATCATGTGGCAACACCCTAATTATAGGAAATGATAAGGACCATTTAATATTTGCAAATTGCCCATAACCAGGGGAATTAGTGGGTAGACTGAACTGTAACACCTTTCTATAAAAGACGGGCCAGCTGCAGAGAGATTTATTATCCTGTCCTGTTTCAGTCTTTGCCAAGTATAGGCCCACCTCACTCCATTACCTATGGACATATGCAAAAAAAAACTATTTCTTATATAGTCTGACAGCAAACCCATATTAATATGCTAAACCCATATTAATAATAAACAGTAAAAACCTATGGTTAAATTGTGTGGAAAATGTTCCCAGTTAAATGCTTGTGTGCTGTGACTAGATCCATATAGACTGAAGCAAAGAGAAAGAAAACGCAGATTTCATACATTAACATTGCTACAGTCTCCCCAAAGACAAGCATCTGTAAGGTAGAATTTAACAACAACAATAAAAAGTCATAAAATGGCTTTCTAAAAACCATCTTGCCAACAAAAACTGACAGAAACTTTGTTTTTTAGTGTGATTATAAATTTAACATAAAGCATAAAAATTTCAGGAAGGTTCTTAAGAGCTGACATCTGTGGTTGATATGCTAAGATCTCTTATCCTCTCTTCTGTGCTGATGAGTGGGTTTTCTTTCTATATGGAATACGTGATAGGAGCTCAGGCACAAACAACTCAAGTGGTGCCTGCTGTGAGGGAGGCTGATGAACGGATGGGCACCTTCAGAAAGACTGTTTTCCCTAAAGTTATAGAGGCCTGTATAGCCTTTTCCTTGGCATAATTATCTCAATGAAGAACAAAATTCTTATTAATATTGGCAGAAGACAACAATAATGGGATACTCTAATTAAGAAATCAAGGAAGATAGTATGCCCTGATTACTGTTATTGATTTCCTTTAATCTACTAGAATAATTGAGTTCAAGGCTTATATTTCTTTAACTTTGAATCTGCTGGAGACCAAAATAGAATGCTTTATTTGATTGTGTCCTACGTATATTTATATATCTGAGCTTCCCTGGTGGCTCAGATGGTAAAGAACCTGCCTACAATGTGGGTTTGATCCTTGGGTTGGGAAAATCCCCTGGAGAAGAGAATGGCACCTCACTCCAGTATTCTTCCCTGGAGAATCCCATGGGCCGCGGAGCTTTGGTGGGCTATAGTCCATGGGGCCTCAACAAGTTGGACATGACTGAACCACTAACATTTCATTTATATATACTTAGCAAATTGTAATGTATTAAAATTTCATGATTTTTGGATTTTGAAGAATTGTACCAGAAAGGCCACTTCAATCAACGTATTTACATGTTAAAATTTCTGCTTACAGTATCAAAAACCATTTTTCACAAATGTTGTTGCTTAATTTTCTATTCAAAGAAATAAATACAGATTTGAGATTTTAGGGGTTGAAAGTGTTCCCAGGTTTTGGGACTTTCAAATTGTTATATTAGGTACAATCTTGGTATTCCCTGGAGCTATCTCTGAGAAAGTACCAGAAGTTCCTACTTCTACTTCAACCAGAGCAGCTGCACTTTTATCTGTTTTACATAATGTAAAATCCTGTTTGAAAATATATGAAAACCTTGTCTAAAACATACACCTCTGAGAATTCCTGTTCATATAATTTGAGATAAGACCAGTAGCAGTTTTTAAGTGGCTTATGCCTATACTGAACAAAGTAATTGCTGTAATTGTTTTTATAGTTAAATGTATTTCTTACAACTTCTTCCACTGACAAACTTTTGTTAGGGTTACTGGTAAGCATTGCTGCCATTCAGTTGTACTATTTCTATATACAGGAACTTGTTGTCACTGTCCTATTTGATTGGACAATGCTCACACTAAAGCAGTTGCTAAATAGTTTAATATAATCACTGTGGCTATGGATCATATGATAAATAAATTTAATAAACATTTTTCTACTTGTAGATATGCTGATGCAATGGGCAATTAAAAAAAGTAAGAAGAAGGATGTGAAGTAGAGATAAAAGTAAAAAATTAGATTTCAGATTAGAGCTCACATCAGTCCCTTGAGGGAAATCTCATCTGGTCAAAATCAAGTTCACTATTACAGTAGCAGACTATTTTCTCCAAATAGCAGAGATTTTGATTTATCATAAGGGTTGAACACTTCAGAAATAGCTGCTGTTTAAAAAATATATACTGGGGATATCATGTTTATGTCACTGAAAAGGAATACCTGTCTCTAAACCCAGTGGTAGATTCCACTACATTGTCAGCCTGAAGTATTTAGTCTACATAGGAACAAGGTGGGGATGGGGTGGTTGGAACGGAATTGCCTATAAATATGGAGTAAATACATACAGTTTGTAAGTATGTAGAAGATATCAAGGCAGATCTTTGATGGTTCCAACTGATTAATATTGGTGAATAACAATTCTCCAGATTCAAAGAGACCAGGGAAACCAAGACTAGTGCTTGAATTGTATGAAGTAAACATACTAGGAAAAACCTGCTTGAGGGATGATCTTGAGGGAGGTTAGTAGAATAAATATAATATTATTGTGAAAGTGTATAGACTTTTCATAAACATGGTCTTATATTTTTCACATTCTTTGTAATCGAAAAGGCTATCATTTTTCATGGTTGATGAAGAACAATGATCTCAAAAAGTTAGTTATATTGTCTCATGTCATATAGGTACTACATGGTGAAGCAGAGATTCAAATTCAAAACCTCTTATTCTAGGCTGAGTGCTAGCTTCATGTCATCATCATACTTTCACACCATCCTAGGTGCAGAAGAAGATCTCACTAATTGATCTCTGTAATTGCATTGTTACTTGCTTTCCTTTATAAAGAGGAAAGCAGCCTTTAATATAAAATGGGCTTCTTACTGGTTTTAGGTAGTCATGCAAGGTATTCAAGGTGCTTTCCTGGTGGCTCAGTGTTAAAGATGCTGCCTGCAATGCAGGAGGCTCAGGAGCGGCCAATTTGTTCCCTAGGTTGGGAAGATTCTCTAGGGGAGAGTATGGCGACCCACTCCAGTATTCTTGATGGAGAATCCCAGGGACAGAGGAGCCTGATGAACTAAAGTCTATGGGGCCACAAAGAGTCGGACGCAACTGAAGGGACAACATGCTCACAAGCTATACAGATCATAAAAATTGCATTCCCTTCAGCTGGGTCTTCTGTGGTGACCTAGATGGGTGGGAAGGGGGTGGAAAAGAGGTCCAAGAGGGAGGGGATATATGTGTACATACAGCTGATTCTCTTTGTTGTACAGCAGAAACTAACACAACATTGCAAACCAACTATACCCCAGTAAAAAACCTACTATTAATATACAGCACAGGGAACTCTGAACAAAATTCTCTAATAACCCAAATGGGTAAACAATTTGAAAAAGAATAGATATATGTATAACTGAATCACTTTGCTGTACACTGAAAACTAACACAATATTGTAAATCAACTAGAGTTCAATATAACATTAAAATATAAAAAATAAAAGATAAAAAGTTAAAAAAAAAAGTGCACTTCTTGACCTAATAATGACCATGATGGACTCCCTGATCAAGTTACCTTTAGTAGTAGCAAGATAATATCTTTGATGTTAGACATGGTAAACATGGATTAACAAATGTAATTGTACATAAATTAAATCCTTATTTAGACTTGGTGTTTTTTCTCTGTATTATATGAGATCACAATAGACAGGCATGCTTATTTAAATGGGGAACGCTCTGTTAACATTGATGGCTCGCTTCCTAACTGTCACATAAGTTCCTAACCAGATTTAAACCATTCCTCCTTCTAAACTCAGAAATTTCAGTCAATTAAAACATTTGTTGTTGTTATTGTTGTTGTATTGCTGTTAAAAAGCAATAGCTATAAGTGCTTTTAATGGATCCATTACATAAAAAGTTTCATTATTCAAAATACATCTTTTCTTTAAAAGAGAAGATGAACAGTAATTTTTCTAAACTTCTCCTTTTTTATCCCTAGAATTCAAGAAAATCAGTTCATTTGGTTTTTATTATTCTTAACAAAGATAAGTTTCTCCCTCAGAATCTTATGCACTAATTAAAATTGGCAATGGTTGAAAAAAGTGATACTAAATGCAGGAAAAGCGGGTTTCTTTTAGAGAACTGTCAAGGAAATGTGAATGATAAAGTAGCAAGGAAACAATATTAATAAAAATATAAGTGTTAGAAACATACAGTACTATGTCAAATTACACTGCATTGGATAAACAATTTCAGTGAATCATTTTCTGACTGACAAAGCACTTAACCAAAGGAAAAGTGTGAAAATAAACAAAAACATATTCCAAAGAGCTGCTAAGATTGGATTGACATTGGAGAGATGAAATGTTCTAGGAAGTAAAGGAATTGTGTGTTTGATCAAATTATGTGTCAAATATGCAGGAGACTGAAAATCATTCAGATTCTGAAAATAAAGATAAAAATATATTGCTAAAAGAGTAACACTCAGAGTGAAACTAATTGAGGTATTTGGAATATTAAATAAAAATCCCATTCCATTCCATGAAATAATGAAATGTGCCCTGATATTCAGCTTTACTGGAAAGAATGATGGATAAATGCCTAACATATAGCATATGCCCCATCTTATATGAAAGTAAAGCAATAGTTAAAAAAAAATTAAAATCAATCATATATGAAAGTTTGCTTTTGCTAGTGAATCTATGTAAATGTGAATGTAATAAAATGGATAGGTATCTATTTTCCAAGCTACCCTAGTCTGCCAAAAATTTTGAAAAGATAAGTGAAGTTTGTAACCAGGACAGTCATGAACCATTTATTTGAAAACTTATTAACTAAATAGGTTAATATAATTTAGTATGAAACGTCACACGTACAGTTTAGTTTCTTGCAGTAAACTAATAGGAGGAAACAGTGTATAAAAACACGTGGCAATGAGATCTTCCTAAGTATCAAGTTATTTCATTGCACAAAATACTGAAAAATTTGGTATTCTGAAGTTCGGGTGGGGGCAGGGAAGATGCTTATTGCAACATTGGCTGAGCTGAGCTACCCCATTGGTGAACGGTTAATAACTACAGACGATTTTGAACACCTTGGGTAGATGAAGAATATAGTTTGTCTTACATGAGAGAAAAGATAATACATTATAACTAATTCAGTGATCTCAACCTGATAACTCAGTTCCATCAGAGATAAATCTCATCATCACTTTTATTATTTGGTTATATAAATTAATAGAACTAGTAATTAAGGGATTAGTAAATCTTTAGTAAAAATTTGGTAGCACCAAGGAAAAATTCACTTTCAATGGTCACTCTGACAAGAGAATTGGCTGTCTCCGACTCAGGTACTTAACTCTTGTAAAAGGGTAATTTCTCTTGTGAAAATGTAACTGGACTATAAACTCTCTCTAATTCACTGTCCAAGAGTCGCAACATCTTGGGTTTCATCTTGGACTCTTTCCCATCCTTAATATCTCTTGAAGCCATTTTCACTGATTTTTATCTCCTCTGTCAACATCATATTTCTCCTGAATGATTGGAATATCCCCTGCACTGATCTTTCTGCCTGTTGACTCGCATCAAACTGCAGTGCAGGGGGTGTTAACACAATGCACTCTTTTGCCTAATACTCTGTGTCACCTGTGCTTTTGAAGAACAGAAATAGTATTTCTTACACTATTAAATCTCCAACATCTGACACTTATCACCACTGGTACAATATTTTTTAAATGAATCAATGAATAGTTGGTTGGATAGCTGCCTGGGAATGTCCTCTCTCTATGGAAGCAAAATTATAATTTATGATTTACACAAAGAAATGTTACCTCTGAAACTACAATTTTGGTGCATAAAGAATAGATGTAATTTCACCATTAGCCATAAACATTTAACATGCATTCATAGCATGCCTTATGGGTAAATCCATTCCAAATTCCAAATAGGTGAATAACACCACAGACCTTTACAACATATGTCAGTCATTAGGTAGAGCTTGTTATACTTAAAATGAATAGCATCTCTTAAAACAAATAAGGTTGTGGAAATCATGAAATACACGAGATTAATAAAAATAGAGAGTTTTCTGTACTGAAGTTGGAAGGCCATGTCAGACGAGTAGAAATAAAATGATTAATGTAGGATCTGGGAAAATGGATGGTGAACCCAAGCAAATAATTACAGATATAGATTGCACTTTCTCCATTTCCAGTGTGACAAGTGAGATGTACCAGCTGCCCTGGAATTCCTTGCAAGTACTGCTTTTAAAATCCTCTAGACTTTTTATTTTATCCATCGTAACTGGCAGGCCATAAATAAATGTTGACATGACATTACTGTATGTCTGTTCCACTTCACTAATTTTTGGATTTTTTCCTATTTCCCTAGAAACACAGTACAGGATAGCAAAGGAAAAGGTAGCAGGAAGGTTTTTTTTTTTTTAATCCTTGATAGCTCAGTTACTGACTGGGATGCTTCTCTGAAAAAGATTAATGGTAACAGGAATGACTTAAGACTGCCCTTAATTTCTTTATCAATAAAATTTCAGGTGAGATGAGCTAGCTCTAAGACACTGTGCATCTTCAATATGTTTCTTTAGACTTGATTAAGATTGTCAAAGTCTAAAAGTAAAGATGACCCTTGACAATCTTTTAATGTCCAACAAAGTTTCTAATACTCTCAGTCTTGTATATTCTCTTGGGAGAAACTCAGTAACAAATTTGTTCATGGGGCTTGTTGAGTTGAATTGGATAAATTTGAAAAGGATGGATGGATATGAGAGCGCTGCTGCTGCTATTGCTGCTAAGTCACTTCAGTCGTGTCCAACTCTGTGTGACCCCATAGATGGCAGCCCACCAGGCTCCGCCGTCCCTGGATTCTCCAGGCAAGAACACTGGAGTGGGTTGTCATTTCCTTCTCCAATGCATGAAAGTGAAAAGTGAAAGTGAAGTCGCTCAGTCGAGTGAGAGTGCTATCTAACCATAAAACAAAATTGCCAGTTGATAGGAATCACTGCTAATTATTAATGATACTGCATACTACTATAATTCTTTCAAACAATTGTAAAATTTTTCAAATAAGGTTGATTTTAATCTGTTTCAACTGAAAAGCTATATGGTATTCTGAATTTTATGGAAACTAAAGATGTAAAAAGAAGTAAAACTAGCTTCAGTTCAAAAAAGATGCAACATCACTTGTTCATTACAAGAGAACAGTCATAGAAAGGCATCAGCAGTACTTTGGGTAAAATGAATTATTGGACTGTCCCTATGGCATTAAGCTAAACAGGGCTTGGAAAGGATCAAACATTTGGCTGGAAGCCATAGAGGTAGTTTATAGCAGATAGTTTGAACCCATTTTTGTATTCCAAACAATCATTCAACCTACTTATAAAGACTAATACAAAACAGAAACTGATTTTTATCATTTTTATTAGGTTACAGTTGCTTTACAATGTGCTAGTTTCTGTTCTACAAAGAAGTGAATCAGCTGTATGTAGACACATGTCCCCTCCCTCTTGGACCTCTGTCTCACCCATCCCTATATTGAAACTTAATATTGTGTGTGTTAGCCCCTTAGTCATGTCCTACTCTTTGAGATCCCATGGACTGTAGCCTGTTAAGCTCCTCTGTCCATGGAATTCCCCAGGCAAGAATGCTGGAGTGAATTGCCATTTCCTTCTCCAAGGGACCTTCCTGACCCTGGGATCAAACCTGGGTCTCCTGCATTGCAGGTAGATTCTTTACCATCTGAGCTATACGGAAGTTCCTGAAACTTAATATTAGATCATATATAATTTCAAGGGATTTTTTAAACCTTTTTTAATAAAAAGTGTTCAGAAAATAAGTTTCAACTGTATCATTTTAAGACCTTAAAACACTATATAGACAGAGGTATACAAGCAAAATGATTATTTATACTACATCTACTTTCAAGGAACTATGGAAAATCCCTAATGTATCTAGCTTATTGGATTCCATCAGCTTTTATGTGAAATTCTCTACAAAATGTCAAAAACCAAGTAGTGAATTCCATAGGGTATTTTATTGAGAAAAACGACATTGTTATTTTAGTGTATTTTGTTACATATATTAATGTTTATTTTATAGATCACACAATGACACGGTCAATACAGTGCTAGAATTTTGGGACTTATCAGGCTACTATTTGCATGAAGTATAACAAAAAATTAAAATAATTTAATTCCCAAAATGTATGGGAAGAATTTGTAATCTCCAAGTAAAGAAGCCTGAATAACTAAATTCTTCATCAGTGTTGGAGAAAACAACGTCTCCATGATCCTTTGAGCATTATAACATATTACAATTGTTAATTTATTAATTTTACATAGATTTATTGGCCATCTGCTATGTGCACGATACTTTGCTGTCTCTTTTTCTTATTTGGGTGTTTTATTTTCAGTACCTTTTCAGAAGAAAGAAAGGATATAATTTAGTATCTCCTTCTTTTCACCTACCTTTTAGACATATATATATGCTCCCATTTACCATACCAGTTCAGTTCAATTCAGTTCAGTTGCTCAATCATGTCCGACTCTTTGCGATCCCATGGACTGCAGGATGCCAGGCTTCCCTGTCCATCACCAACGTCCAGAGCTTACTCACTCATGTCCATCAAATTGGTGATACCATACCATTTCCCTCTGAAACAGAGAGGCAGCCTGTTTTAAGTTGAAAACTTTTAGTTACAAGTTGCTCATGACCTCATTAAATATCCCCCCTTTTGGAAATATTTTAATTCTACGGAATCTTTTTCTTTTTTTTGAAGTGGCCAAAACATGTGCAATTTTACTGATAAGAATGTTCATTGAAGTGTTCATTGTAATGTGAAAAAAAAATGTGAGAAAACCTAAATGTCCAATGGTTGGGAATGGTTTTAAAAATTATGATTCATCTAAGAAGAACAATCAAATCCTTTAGGTTACATTAGAATTACATTACAATTGAAATGTGCTCCAAATTCCATTAAAAAGCCTATAGGATCTCATCCTTACCCACCTCTCCAGCTCCTCCTTCCCACCCTCCCCTCTCTTACTCTGCTCTACACACACTGGCCACGTTTTTAGCCCCTAACCAGCCAAGCACATTTCTGCCTTAGGGCCTTTGCACATGCTGTTCCAGCACCCTGCACTGTGCTTCCCCCAGAGCCCCATATTCTTAGAGTCTTCTGGTCATTTTCTTATGTTGAACCATTGAACAGAAATATGAGAGAGAGAACGAGAGAGGGAGTGATTTATTATGAAGAATTGGATCATGTAGTTACGGAGGCTGAGAAGTCCCAAGATCTGCAGTCAGCAGTCTGGAGATATAAAAGAGCCAATGGTATAATTCCAGCCTAAGTCTATAGGACTGGGAACCTGGAGAGTCAATGATGAAAGTTCCACTTTGAATGCAAGTTCAAAGGAAGGAGAAAATCAATGTTCCAGTCAGGCAGAGAAAGCAAATTCTCCCTCTTTCAACTTTTTGCTTTATTCAGGCCTTCAGCTGATTGGGCAAGGGCCACCCACCTCAGATAGAGCAATCTGCTTAATTCAGTCTACTGATTCAAATGTTAATCGCACCCAAAAAACTCTCATAAACACATCCAGAATAACGTTTAACCAAAAACTTCCATCTGGCTGACACATAAAACTAACCATCACACTTATGTTGCTTCCTTGATCAGTGAACTCTTCTGACTGTGAAACAGACATGACATCCAATCACTGTAGCAACCCTGTTCAGTATTGGTCCAAGTTCTCACCTCCAAAAACATTGCTGACTCCAAGTGTAGTTAGGAAATGACAGCAGGAAGTCATTTACTGGTTACCTGATGGTTTCTTGGATTGGGATGGTACCAGCAAAGGTGTGAAAAGTGCTTGGTTCTAAATATCGAATGGTGGACCTGATGGAATTTTTCTTGCAAATGGAGTGGCATAAGAAAGAAGTAAGATAAAGAATGAGGCCACATTTGGCCTGGACAGCTAAGAGAATGGAGTTATTACACCTGCAATGGGAGAGATTCTGGGAGTTGCAGGTGTTTGGGTATGGAAGGAAGAGTCAGGACTCAGTTTTAGAAACATGCACTTTGAGAATCTTATTCAAAATGCAAGTGGAGATGTTGGTAGGCCATTGATATGTTGTAAATTTAGTTGAAATAATTTTGGAAAGAGTAAAGAAATAATTTTGAGGCAATCACACCAAACATATCTTTAAGTCATGACGCTGATGAAACCACCAAAGAAGAAAAGACAAATAGAAAAGTTAAAAAACAGAATGTGTTTAAGTACATACATAAACAGAGCTATGTGTGTTCATTGAAAATAAATCATATGCATTGGAAAACTTTTTTTATCATTGTCCTGCCTTTTAACAAATCCCTCCATACATAGACCTCAGACAAGTTCAACTAATTCTAAGAAACCCAAATTTAACTTAATCTGCTCCCAAATTAAAAAATAATTTCACTGATTAATTATTAAAATTAGAGCAGATGGTTGTACTGAGTCCACAAGTCAGTGGGGCAGTGGAAATCATGAAATGATCTTAATCTAGGAGCAGAAATATTTTTTAAAAAGCTAAAAATAGTACTGAGATCACAGATTATATACAAACCCTGAGATTTCAGTAATGTTGTCACATCAGAATTATCCATTCTCTGTTGTTTTATATATGTTTTTAACTTTTATTACAACAAAATAAGACAGGGCATTTGGAGTGATAGGTCAAGACAATAAATCTGTTCATATGATCTCAATCTATCTAGACGCTATTGATTTTGTTGTCTGTATGTGCTCTGAGCATTTCCTTTAATGACTTTAAAGCTCATAAATCCACTTATCCTATACATAAAACATTTACAAGGCAAAGCAATAGGAAATACTTATTCTTTTCAGCATTTACAGTCCTGTCTGCTTTGCAGGATTTTGTGAGCAGTAACATATTTTTCATAGGGTTTACAGTATTCTATCTAGAAAATGATCATACTAAGTCTGCTCATACAACTTTGATGACTCTATGTTCCTTGCTGAGCAAGCTCTACTCATGAAATAATAGTGTGAGCTATTTCCATGGATGATATTAAAGATTAAGATGATATTAAAGATAAAGTTATTTGACTAGTGACTTTAAGCAAATCAGACAGAAAAGCAAAGATTTTAAGTCAAAACTTTGATCAATTCAATTATATCACATTGAAAACCTTCCAAATGACACCATAAAAATAAAATTATACTCTAAAAACCTGACACACATATATATATATATATTTATATTGTTTATGTATTAATATATTGGGTGTGAGAAGAAATTGACAAAGGAGGACACAAGAATGGTCAAAAAGAAGATGATAAGATGTCCAACTTCACTGATTGTTCGGGAAATGCAGATTATAAAAGTGAGATATATTATGTCACTTATAAAATTAAAAAATAGATTAGTCTGACAATTCAAAATATAAGCAAAGATATAGGTAATGGATATTCTTTAGTCTTGCTGGTTGGAGTGGAAATTGGTATAACCTTTTTGAAGAATAATTTTGTAAAAGGTAGAAAGGTTAAAAATACCCTAGCTTCAACTCAGCAATTCCTTTTCTATGTTGTTGCTGTTCAGTCACTAAGTCGTGTCCAACTCTTTGGGATCTCGTGGACTATAGCCCCCCAGTCTCCTCTGTCCATGGGATTTCCCAGAAAAGAATACTAGAATGGGTTGCCATTTCCTTCTCCAGGAGATCTTCCCAACCCATGGATGAAATCCATGTCTCCTATATTGGCAGGCAGATTCTTTACCACTGAGCCACTAGGGAAGACCTCTTAAAGTATACACCCTTGAGAAATTTTCCCACATGTACTCAAGGAGACATATTCACAAATATTCATTGTGACATTGTTAAAATTTTAAAAACTAGAGCAACCAAAATGTTATCAACAGATGAATGGATAAATAAATTGTGGTATATTTACATGAGGGAATAGAACACTATAATATTAATACTAAATGAAAGGGAGCTAGTTCCAAATTGGCAGGTAAAGATAACATGATTTGTTAATTATACAATAAAATTAATGTTAATTTTTAGAACTCACAAAATATTACATGCTCTCATGGGCATATATCTATGTTAAAATGTAAACAGAACATATGTATAAAGAATAAATAAAATTCATGATGGTGTTTGCCTTGGACAAGAAGGAAGAGGAGTGAGTCTGGCAAAATGTATGTAAGAGTATCATTGAGTTTTCTTTCTTAAAAATGATCTGAAATAAATGATGTATAGTGCTAACATTTATTAATTTCAGTGGTAGTGTATGTAAGTTTATCCTATTTCTCTCTATGATTTTCCAATAGGGAAATTATAGTCAGATGATTTTACTACATGTATTAATTTTAGAGTCAGTGGGTAAAGAATCCGCCTGCAATGCAGGAGAGGCAGGAGATGGGTTCAATCCCTGGGTTGGAAGATTTCCTGGAGGAGAAAATGGCAACCCACTCCAGTATTCTTACCTGGATAATCCCAAGGACACAGGAGCCTGGTAGGCTACAGGCCATAGAGTCTCAGAGTTGGATACAACTAGAGTGACAGCACTTTACACTTTACACTTACAGTGTATTACACTTACAATTATAATCACATATATTTTTAGCAGTATTAGTGTTGGTATCATATTACTGTTTTTAAAAGGTAACAGCAGAACTATCCCTTTACTGATCATGTTTTTAAGTCAATACCAATAATTTCCAGCTGAAATGCATTTCCTCTGATTTCTACAAGTCTCTGGTAATTTTGCCACACTTCCAATCTACTCGTCTTTTTTGAGGTTCCACACACTCATGGCAAGATCCTTATCCTTTCCCTGCATTGGCAGCCTTTATATTCCTGTCTAGCTCCTTGATCGTAAAGAGGATCTCATGACATTGCTTATCCCTGTTTACTTATGTTACCTTTACAAGCCTAAGAGAGAAGGCTGAGGCTTTCCGACTTGTCTGTAAGACCCAGAAATCCATGTTCATTTAGCCCAGGATAGCCCTTATTTTGAACCCATCACCCATTCCGTCCCAACTCTTGAAATCCATTCTGGAGGGTAACCTCTGGAAGCCACAATTAATCATCAGCAAATTTCTTTATAACCTCTATCGACTACAAGTTAGCTTTCATCCTCATTCCTGAATTGGAATCTGGCCCTCCCCTGATGACATGCATTCCTGTAGAGACTTTTCAAATCATGACTGTCTATCTCTCTCACACATTCTATCGGGCTTTCTTGCTTTTCATTTCCATCTCTTGACAGTGACTCCCTCTTCCTGGAAATGCCAGCATATTTAAAACTCATACTTCCTACTTTATTTTCCTCACCCTCCTCATTGTAACTGTTTAGATGCCAGTGGGCTATTCCTCTTCATTCCCTGGAAATTTCGACTCTTGGACTTCTATGGATCCAGAACAGGGCAACATATTAATAAATGTCTGGTTTGAGGGACCTGATCTATAGTATTTTTGTTACAGCAGTCTGAGAAGACTCACACAGTGGTCATGGGTAACTGGTGGGGAAAGTGTTACCAGAAAACAAAGTACCACTTATCTCTTTTAGAGGAAAGAGAGTCAGGAAGGAAGACATGATGAGTATTGACTTTAACATGTTAACTCAGAGACTGAGTAGTTCTGAAATAGATGAGTATAAATTTGGATAGTCATTGTACATTTTACAAATTCTGTTTTATTATCAGACTGAATAAGCACTTGCCTTAACTTCGGGCACTTGCTGGTTGGGCCTGCAGGTATCATCTTATCACAGAAGGAGTAGACACAGAGACAACAGGGCCAGCCATGGCCACCTGCACTGCTCTGAAATGTGCGTGATGCCATCTGTTGAAGTTACTGAAAACTTCTGGTGCCTAGGTGTCATTAATCTTATATTTTCTAGTGACTTTCTATTTTTTTTTAATTTTATTTTATTTTTTAACTTTACAATATTGTATTGGTTTTGCCATATATCAAAATGAGTCCACCACAGGTATACATGTGTTCCCCATCCTGAACTGCTGATTTTCACTGAGCCTGTACTTTATAGATATCTGTTGAGTGAGTGAAGAAATGAGCAGATTACATACAAAGTAAAAATTTACCTTCTGTTACTGGTTTTTAAAAATATAATACACATCTTTTAAACATTATATAATCTCTCTTCCTACAATGTAAGTCATAAAATTGAAATCCCATCTATCTCTTTAAAGTGAAGCATCTCCTAGACCACTAATTTTCAATGTCATGGTTATAAAAACTTGCGTTAGAATTTTGGTGGCTTATAATTTCAAGTAAAATGAGATAACAGAAGGAAAGTCTTCTTTGAATAATTTTATCATTTGACTTTTTAATGAAGCAGGAATATTAACCTGATGGTAGAAGAAGAAACTGAGGCTTCAAGAGGATGACTTGCAAGGATAGTGAAGAAGAGTATTCAAATTCAGGATTATCTGGCTTAGTTTTCTTTTTGAACAGCTGTCTCCTCAAACCCATCTCTCTTCCCTTCTCTGACATAGACAAAAACATAGGCACGTGTGGAATCTCTTTGAGAATTTTCCTCAGATAGGAAGAAAAGGAAAGTCATGTTCAAATTTTTATTTTCTCCTGGAAGCATCTGATTCACTCCATGATCTTGTTTAGTTTCCATTTAAAATCAACTTCACCTTTTCTGAGCTCATTTTGAACTCTGTTATGTGACATTATCACTTATCTACGTTTTGTTTTGTTCTATGTTGATAATTTTGACCCCTCAGATTCTAGACTTTTAAATATAATAAAATACATTATTTATTTCTGATTAAGAAAACAAGTTCATTAAGAAGATTTGGAATACAGAGAAAACACAATCATGAAATCTCTAAAATCATTCATTATTCAACTACCCAGAAATAAAACTATTAACATTTTGGAGTTTTCAACTCCTTTGATTCTATAAATATATTTATAAATTTATATATGCTTTTTTCCTAAAATTGTAGTCTAACATACTTTTAATTTTATATCTGTCTTTGCATTTGTTTATGTCATCATGTTATTAAACTCATACCACCATTTTATTTAATTTTCTATCCATATTCATGAAGGAGTAAATCTGGTGTGTGTGTGTCTCTGTGTGCTTATGTATTTCTGTGCAGCAGTATGCTGGAATGGGTTGTGCCAACTTGTGAGGACCACTTGTATGCAGGTCTTCCAGACTTTGCTCTCAATGAAGTCACATGTTGTTTAAAAGCAACCAGGAATAGATCATTTACAAAGAGGAAATTGCTATAAATTGAGAACTTTCTTTTCTCTTAAATTCCAAAGAGCTAGCTTATCAGCACTCTATTGGGTTTGGGTGTACAAGGTATGTGAACCTCATAAAATAAAAGCAGATAACTATATTTTGGTGCTCTGGAAATTTTTATATGGCACATACATTAGCTGTTTTCTATTGTAGATAAACTGGACTTCTCACATATTGCTGGCGGGCATGTAAAGTGGTGCAGTCACTCTGGAAAACAGTATAACACTTAAGAATGTTAAAATATTTACCATATGATTCAACAATCACACCCTTGAGCATTTTCCCCAGAGAAATGAAAACTTACATATCTGCATGGAAACATACATTAATGTTAGTAGCAGTTTATTCATAATAGCTTCAAACTGGAAACAGCTTAAGTGCCCTTCAGTAGTGAAGGGTTAAATAAAGTGTGATGCATCCATATTGTGGCATATTACTCTACAATAAAAGCAAATGGTATATTACTGCACATAAGAACTTGGATGGATTCAAGAGAATTATCTTGGATGAAGAGCTGATCTGAAAGTTTAGATGATATTTAATTCTATTGTATTTATATGGCATTCTTAAAACACTACTGATGTGGAGATGGAGGACAGATTCAGTTCAGTTCAGTTTGTTCACTCAGTTGTGTCTGACTCTTTGCAACCCCAAGGACTGCAGCACGCCAGGCTTCCCTGTCCATCACCATCTAGGAGATTGCTCAACTCATGTCCATCAAGTTGGTGATGCCCTCCAACCATCTTATCCTCTATCGTCCCCTTCTCCTCCTGCCTTCAATCTTTCCCAGCAACAGGGTCTTTTCCAATGAGTCAGTTCTTGGAAAAGAGAACAGATTAGTGGTTCAAAATAGTTTAGTTTAGTTTGTTCTTTTTAAGCAACCTGTTGCATTTACAGAGACTTTTTATGAATTTGGTTACTAACTATATAGTTTGCCCAGGCTGCCATAAGAAAATCACTTCAGTTCAATTCAGTTCAGTTCAGCTGCTCAGTCATGTCAGACTCTTTCTGACCCCATGGACTGCAGCATGCCAGGCTTCCCTGTCCATCACCAATTCTCGGAGCTTGCTCAAACTCATGTCCATTGAGTCAGTGATGCCGTCCAACCATCTTATCCTCTGTCGTCCCCTTCTCCTCCTGCCCTCAATCGTTCCCAGCATCAGGGTCTTTTCCAACTGAAGAAGATTCAGTTTTTCCCATCAGGTGGCCAAAGTATTGGAGTTTCAGCTTCAGCATCAGTCCTTCCAATGAATATTTAGGACTGATTTCCTTTTGGATGGACTCATCTGATTTCCTTGGAGTCCAAGGGACTCTCAAGAGTCTTCTTCAGCACCACAATTCAAAAGCATCAGTTGTTTGGAGCTCAACTTTATTTATAGTCCAAATCTCACATCCATACATGACTACTAGAAAAACCATAGCTTTGACTAGATGGACCTTTGTTGGCAAAATAAAGCCTCTGCTTTTAAATATGCTGTCTAGGTTGGTCATAGCTGTTCTCCCAAGGAGCAAGTGTCTTAATTTTATGGCTGTAGTCACCATCTGCAATGACTTTGGAGCCCCCGAAAATAAAGTCTGTCAGTGTTTCCATTATTTATCCATCTATTTGAAATGAAGTGATGGAGCTGTATGCCATGATCTTAGTTTTCTGAATCTTGAGCTTTAAGCCAACTTTTTCATTCTCCTATTTCACTTTCATCAATAGGCTGTTTAGTTCCTCTTCACTTTCTGCCATAAGGGTGGTATCATCTGTGTATCCAGGTTATTGGTATTTCTCCCAGCAATCTTAATTCCAGCTTGTGCTTCATCCAGCCTGACATTTGACATGATGTACTCTGCATAGAAGTTAAATAAGCAGGGTGACAATATACAGCCTTGATGTACTCCTTTCCCGATTTAGAACCAGTCTTTTTTCCATGTCTAGTTCTAACTGTTGCTTCTTGACCTGCATACAGATTTCTCAGGAGGCAGGTAAAGTGGTCTGGTATTCCCATCTCCTTAAGAATTTTCCACAGTTTGTTGTGATCCACATAGTCAAAAGCTTTGGCATAGTCAATGAAGCAGAGATAGACGTTTTTCTGAAAATCTTTTGCTTTTTTGATGATCCAACAGATGTTGGTAATTTCATCTCTGGTTTCTCTGCCTTTTTTAAATCCAGTTTGAACATCTGGCAGTTCATGGTTCATGTACAGTTGAAGCCTGGCTTGCAGAATTTTGAGCATTACTTTACTAGCATGTGAGATGAGTGCAATTATGCGGTAGTTTAAACATTCTTTGGCATTGCCTTTGTTTGGGATTGGAATGAAAACTGACCTTTTCTAGTCCCGTGGCCACTGCTGAGTTTTCCAAATTTGCTGGTATATTGAGTGCAGAACTTTCACGGCATCATCATTTAGGATTTGAAATAGCTCCACTGGAATTCCATTACCTTCTCTAGCTTTGTTCGTAGTGATGCTTCCTAAGGCCCACTTCACTAGGATGTCTGACTCCAGGTGAGTGATCACACCATTGTGGTTATCTGGGTCATGAAGATCTTTTTTGTACACAAAGTTCTTCTGTGTATTCTTGCCACCTCTTTTTATTATCTTCTATTTCTGTTAAGTCCATACCATTTCTGTCCTTTATCGTGCCCATCTTTGCATGAAATGTTCCCTTGGTATCTCTAAATTTCTTGAAGAGATCTCTAGTCTTTTCCACTCTATTGTTTTCCTCTATTTCTTTGCACTGATCACTAAGGAAGGCTTTCTTATCTCTCCTTGCTATTCTTTGGAGTTCTGCATTCAAATGGCTATATCCTTCCTTTTCTCCTTTGCTTTTCACTTCTCTTTTCAGATATATGCAAGGCATCCTCGACCACAGTTTTGTCTTTCTGCTTTTCTTTTTCTTGGGGATGGTCTCGATCCTTGCCTCCTGTACAATGTCATGAACCTCCATCCATAGTTCTTCAGGCACTCTGTTTATCAGATCTAATCCCTTGAATATATTTGTCACTTCCACTGTATAATCATAAGGGATTTGATTTAGGTCATACCTGGATGGTCTAGTGGTTTTCTCTACTTTCTTCAATTTAAGTCTGAATTTGGTGATACGGAGTTCATAATCTGAGCCACAGTCAGCTCCTGGTCTTGTCTTTGTTGACTGTATAGAGCTTCTCCATCTTTGGCTGCAAAGAATATAATCAATCTGATTTCAGTGTCGACCATCTGGTAATGTTCATGTGTAGCATCTTCTCTTGTGTTGTTGGAAGAGGGTGTTTGCTATGACCAGTGCATTCTCTTGGCAAAACTATGTTAGCTTTCGTCCTGATTCATTTTGTCCTCCAAGGCCAAAGTTGTCTGTTACTCCAGGTATCTCCTGAATTCCTTCTTTTGCATTCTAGTCCCCTATAATGAAAAGGACATCTTTTTTGGATGTTAGTTCTAGAAGGTCTTGTAGGCCTTCATATAACCATTCAATTTCAGTTTCTTCAACATTATTAATCGGGGCATAGACTTCGATTACTGTGATATTGAATGATTTGCCTTGGAAATGAACAGAGATCATTCTGCTGTTTTTGAGATTGCACCCAAGTACTGCATTTTGGACTCTTTTGTTGACTCTGAGGGCTACCCCATTTCTTCTAAGGGATTCTTGCCCACAGTAGTAGATATAATGGTCATCTGAGTTAAATTCACCCATTCAAGTACATTTTAGTTCACTGATTCCTAAAATGTCAATGTTCATTCTTGCCATCTCCTGTTTCACCATTTCCAGTTTTCCTTGATTAATGGACCTAATATTACAGGTTCCTATGCAATATTGTTCTTTACAACATTGGACTTTACTTCCATCACCAGTCACATCCACAGCTGGGTGTTGTTTTCTCTTTGGCTTCATCTCTTCATTCTTTCCGGAGTTATTTTTCCACTCCGCCAGTAGCATATTGGGCACCTACCAACCTGAGGAGTTCTTTCAGTGTTCTATCTTTTTGCCTTTTCAATACTGTTCATGGGGTTCTCAAGGCAGTAATACTGAAGTGGTTTGCCATTCCCTTCTCCAGTGTAGCACATTCTGTCAGAACTCTCCACCGTGACCTGTCCATCTTGGGTGGCCCTACATGACATGGCTCATAGTTTCATTGAGTTAAACAAGGCTGTGGTCCACGTGATTAGTCTGATTAGTTTTCTGTGGTAAGAAAATACCACACATTAATTGGATTAAATAACAGAAATCCATTTTCTCACAATTCTGGAGGCTGGAAGTTCAAGATCAAGGTGTCAGCAGGTTTGCTTTCTTTACAGGCCTCTCTCCTTGGTGTGCAGATGGCACCATCATGTCCTCACATGATCTTTCTTCTGTGTATGAGTGTGCTTCATGTCTCTCGGAGTCCGAATTTTCCTTTTCTTATAAAGGACATCAGTCAGATTGGATTGGGATCCACTCTTAGGGCCTCATTTTACTTAATCACCTCTGAAAGAACCAAGCTCCAAAACAGTCACACTCTGAGGCACTGAAGCTTATAGTTTTAACATATGAATTTGGCAGGAAGGGGACACCATTCAGTCCATAACACTAATAAAACCACAAAGTGAGCTTTTTCATTTCTATTTTTCCCATTTTGCATATAAGAAATCCTTAAATTCTCTCTTTAAGAAAAAGTTCATATTTGTGCTATTTTTCTTATCTCCTCAGAGAGACCAAGAATTCAAGATTACAAATGAAGGTATAGCCAGCACTGGAGAAGTTTGTCCTTCTCTTGAGCCAACCACCCTCTTTTCAGAGAAGCTGCCACTCACCCAAGAAGTTATCTAGATACCCTCACCACACTGCTAGGGAAGCCCCCCACTCAGCTGCCTGACACTCGTACTCTCTGTCATCAGTGTCGTGGGGTCCAATGTTAAGACCTCTGACTCTCTGAGAGGTCATTTTCTTTTCCTTGTAGTTCCTTATACCTATGTTGACAGAGGAATATTTTTCAAAGAACAAAATTGTGGGCTGTCTATAGTGTGCATCTCTTTTCATTAGGTCTTGATCACATTCTCTACTTAGGAGCTGATGTGCACAATTTCCAGTTCAGCCCTCCATCCTTCACTTGGAAATGTATGCTTCTTTTGTCTTCAGCAATTTTTGTTAGAATTATACTTCCTAGGGTGACATGGGTACCATCAGCCCCTTCTACCCTTAAGCTCACAATTCCTACTGAGTCACTTGTCTAGGAATTGATACCTTTGTATGTACATTAATAAATAATGATTAGGTAAGATGAAAAAGGCAAATATTAATTTGTCCCCCTTGCAATTCTGCACTTATAATTTTATTATTATCTCTTAACATTGTATATTATTCAATTGTCTCTTAAAGGTGTATATTTGTAAGAATATCTCTAGTGAACATAATTTTTTAAAATGTCAGGTCATTTATTATTGTGCGGTTTCCTTATAAATTCATATTCATACATCAATAAACAATTTTAAGTATTTACTACATATCTATTATTTTCTAGGTACAAACAGGTGCTGACTATATGAATAGAAATATCTTTTAATGTCCTTTGTCCACAATGTAGTTGGCATAGCTTGGTTTCAATGGCATGATTTATAGTTAGAAAGGAAAATTGTTAAGCACTCAAGAAACATTCCTAATTGACAAATTATTTTGACTTGTCTTCATCTCATTTTAATATCAGTGGAAGATGTGGTTTTGCACTGAGATTTATACAGGCATATATACAATGTGGACAATTTTTTATGCCCTTTCTGTGAAAAACTGTAAATGCTACTGTTCTCAGTTCAAGTTTTCAAGGCATTTAACTTTATGGTCATTCCATGGTATAGAAACACAAAACATGCCAAGATTACTATTTATAGGATCCTATTTTAGTTCAAATTCTTTTCCTTTCCTTTAATTGGCAAAACTGAAATTTCTTTTCCATTTCTATCACCAACAACTAGCTGATTTTACTGAACCATAATCATTTAGCAAGAGCAAGCATTTAGATATTATACCTAAAGTTTTAGAGCAAAATACAAACTTAAAATAGGTGGAAAAGTGTTAGTTGCTCAGTCGTGTCTGACTCTTTGCAACCCCACGAACTGTAGTCCGCTAGACTCCTCTGTCCATGGAATTATCCAGGCAAGAATACTGGAGTGGGTAACTATTCCTTTCTCTGGAGGATCTTCCTAACCCAGGGATCAAACCCAGGTCTCCTGCACTGAGGCAGATTCTTTACCATCTGAGCCACCATAATAGGTACTGCTGCTGCTAAGTCGCTTCAGTCGTGTCCGAGTCTGTGCGACCCCCACGGACGGCAGCCCATCAGGCTCCGCCGTCCCTGGGGTTCTCCAGGCAAGAACACTGGAGTGGGTTGCCATTTCCTTCTCCAGTGCATGAAAGTGAAAAGTGAAAGTGAAGTCGCTCAGTCGTGTCCAACTCTTCGCGACTCCATGGACTGCAGCCTACCAGGCTCCTCCGTCCATGGGATTTTCCAGGCAAAAGTACTGGAGTGGGGTGCCATTGCCTTCTCCGATAATAGGTACTAGTTAATTTAAAAAAAATATGTATATATACGTTAGCTTGGAGTTAGAACCATCCATCTGTTACATAAATTGTATTTTAAAAACAATGGCTATTTTTCTTTTGGTATTTACTACTGATGGTATGATCATCTTGGTCTGAAATGAGGTGTCATTCCTACATAAAAAGATTATATAAGGATTATTAACGTTATATTAGGATTACATATATACAGAAATGCTCTGTGGTCTAGAACATATCTTTGAGATTCTCTGAGAACCTACATTCCTTAAGGTTTGTAACTATAACAACAAATGTAAGGCCAATCCAAACAACAGATTACCAGGAGACAAATATCCTACATTGTCATCAAATGTCAGCTTTAACCCAGGGCAATAGTAGAAGCTGTGACTGGAGATTAATTAAGCCATTTGAGGTCAATGTTCCATTGTTCTTGTGTAAGAAACAATGGCATACTGAAACACAGCGGATTTTTCTCCCATTTCCTTTCCATTCTCTCTGCTTCTTTGACCTATACTATTAGCATTCTTCTTTCCTTTGTCTTTGCTTACATTATTACAAGCAAAGAATTAACTTAGGATTCTTCCAGTGTTATTTTCTATCTGTCAATCTATTTACCAGTGTACATATAAAGCTTAAAGATTCTAGGATGTGATGAGAATCATGTCAAAATGATTTGGCATTTAACTAGTTTATCAAATACATATCAAATCCTCTTTTTAATGGAAAAATAGGTATAAATAAGGTCAAACTGTCTGACCCTAGGAAAAGGAGGTATACAAAACTAACATTTTAAAAAAATAAATGAAGCAATATGGAATCTGTGTTTTAGACTATTCCAATCAATACTTATCCATAAAAAAATCACACTTATTAGAATTTTTTAAAAATTATGATGAAGTTGCCATAAATACTTTTAGAAGAGATAATTTAAAGGATGATTAAAATTCTTACCCCAAATGCATTGTTTCAAAGGATCTTTTTCTTAAGACCATGACTTGAAACTAATATAAAGTCATCTCTTCATATCTGTGGATGCAGAACCCACATATACTGATGGTCACCTCATATGAGGGACATGATCATCTCTGGATTCTGGTTTCCATGGAGATCCTGGAATCAATGCCTATGGGATATTTAGGGGGGGGGGGCAGCGATATAACTTTCCCCTGGCTCCTGTGAGCAAAGAGTGACCCTATCAATTTCTTGTTTTATATTGTCATTTTGGAATGGATTTTTTTCTCAAATGAATTCTTAAAATATTTATTATGCTGCAATTCATCTTTTAATAGATATATAAACTGGCATTAACAGATACATTCATAGATGATTAATATCTTCATGTTCAGGTGTTCCCACTTAGTGAACCTGAAATAATTGCTCAGTGGTAAAGACCTAGTTCTTGTTCAATGATGAGAAGATATGAAGGAAAAACAAACGTCTTCTCTTTTTTTTCAGTTGATGCCATTGTGTTGAATGTAAATTAGATAACGCTTTAAGAAATGCATGATATAAAGATTGTCTTGTATTTGAATGGAAATGTTTATGAATATGCATCATAACTTGTCAAGTGCTAGTGAATATAAAATATTTCTTCTAAAATTGGCTGTCTATATTTGTGGGTTCTGCATTTTGATCCTTGGTTGGTTGGGGAATCAGAACCTGCAGACACATAGGATGGGCTGTACTACCCCTTCTAATATCAGGGACTTGTGTTTCTGCAAACTTTGGTATTCTTGGTTTTCCTGGAGATAATCCCCAGAGGATACCAAGGGGGGGCTATACTTTAAAAGGCTAAAAGTCACACAAGCAATTTGGAAAGCATATATGAACTCTAGAAATGCAAAACGAAGAACTTTTCCAAGTATTATCTTGCCATGAGATAGCCTTCAGTCTGGGATCTTTATACGTGTTTTACTTTCATGCATTTCTTTATCTAACAGTCTTAAGGACTCTGTGGGAGAGGGAGAGGGTGGGAAGATTTGGGAGAATGGCATTGAAACATGTAAAATATCATTTATTCAATGCACGATACTGGATGCTTGGGGCTGGTGCACTAAGAGGGATGGTATGGGGAGGGAGGAGGGAAGAGGGTTCAGGATGGGGAACACATGTATACCTGTGATGGATTCATTTTGATATTTGGCAAAACTAACACAATTATGTAAAGTTTAAAAATAAAATTAAAAAAAAAGAATGATTAAAAAAAACAAAAACAAAAACATAAATAAATAAATAAATAAATAAATAAAAGAAGTTAAGTGTTGAGCTTTTACTTAGAAGATAATTCTGATAAAAGAGTTTATTTAATGAATGATCTTGTGTGTCTTGTCCAGCTCTTTGATCTTGTGGACTGTCGCCTGCCAGGCTCCTCTGTCCATGGGATTTTTCAGGCAAGAATACTGGAGTGGGTTGCCATTTTCTCCTCCAAGGTGATCTTCAGGACCAAGGAATTGAACTTGTGGGTCCTACATTGACAGGCAGATTCTTTACCACTGAGCCACCTGGGAAACCCATGAAGAACAAGAGTGGGCAGGACTTTAATTTCCATAATGGTGGTGTTGTTTTAATCTCCTTTCTCTCTCCTATCAGTGTATATAAGCAAATACAGAATAAAATGGACTAACCAAAATTCTCAGATAATGGGCCACTTTTCTATATTTTCAAAATATAGTAGCATACCATTTAAAAATCTGATTACTAAATAGCTGTCTTATAAATCCATTAACTTTTCCTTATATGTAGTTAATAGTAAACAAAAGTAAAATTTATCAAAGGAATTATTCTCCTATTGGACCTACCTATGAATGGAGTGACAGATTTTATTTTCTTGGGCTCTAAAATCACTGTGGACAGTTACTGCAGCCATGAAATTAAAAGGTGCTTGCTCCCTGGAAGAAAAGCAATGAGAAACCTAGACAGCTAAAAAGCAGAGACATTGCTTTGCCTACCAAAGTCCATGTAGTCAAAGCTATGGTTTTTCCAGTAGTCATGTACAAATGTGAGAGCTGGACAACAAAAAAAGGCTGAGGGTCAAAGAATTGATGTCTTTAAACTGTGGTGTTGGAGTAGACTCTTGAGAGTCCCTTGGACTGCAAGGAGATCAAACCAGTCAATTCTAAAGGAAATCAATCCTGAATGTTCACTGGAAGGACTGATGCTGAAGCTGAAGCTCCAATATTTTGGCCACTTGATGCAAAGAGTTGACTCATCATAAAAGACCTTGATGCTCGGAAAGACTGAAGGCAGGAGGAGAAGGTGACCACAGAGGATGAGATGGTTGGATGGCATCACTGACTCAATGGACATGAGTTTGAACAAACTCCTAGAGATGGTGAGGAACAGGGAAGCCTGGCATGCTGCAGTCCACAGGGTGGCAAAGAGTCAGACATGACTTTAATGTCCTGGTTTGTGACAATTTTAAAATAATCAGTTAACTGATTTTTAAATGAATTCAGAAGCCCTTTTTGATAGTGTTGGAATTCAATAATGCTAACGTTAGTTTTTTAAACTGGATTTAAATCTCTTTTAAAATAGAATGGCAAACCCCAATAGCTTAATGAAAATAAACTTGGATGCAAGTTTTAGCCTTCTGGTGGAAATCGGCCAAAAAAGCTTTCACTAGATAACAATCACTGTAATTATAATAGCAACTGACAAAGGTTTAAACATGACCTCCACACACATCCTTTTAGAAATCACAGTGCTCTTAAACAATAACATGGTCGATGACACAGTTATGGGTATGAATGTGAGAAGCCCAGGTGACAAGGACGGGGAAAGAAGGGGCCCAGACAAAGACCAGACCACCAAACATGCTGGGATAATTGAGATAATTCATTTTGTCCTTGAATTGACAAGGTTATTTTAAATTTGACATTTTGCTACCTTTTTATTTTGCTTATAATTCTAGAAAGCTTTTCCATGAGTTCCTTGAATTGGTGTAATTTATTTGGGGCATTAATAGTGTTTTGATAAAGTAGCTTCTTCCTTTGTATTCCTTTGATTTACACTATTCCACACTAGTAAGCAATTAGAAGTATTTTAAAAGAAAGTTTACAATTTAAGAAGCAGAGGCTTTATTAACCCAATATATAGGTATAATTATTTTTGTACTAAATTTGACTCATATATGTGATACACATACATACATATATAATGGGTATATATGTATACACCACACATTATATACATATATATATATATATATGTTTTAGTATAACCAAACATTTGCTTTATTTGAGAACTGAAATACAGAGAGTGAATAATTGGACATTAAAATTAAATTAGTAGAACACAAATATGCAAAGCCCATAATCAGAATTCCAGTAATTGTAATTGTTAAAGTGTTTGTTATTTGTTCAAGACTTCAAAATTGAATCATTGATGTTTCTGGAAGCAAACACAGTTTTACTGTGGTCCAGAATAGTGTCCTGAATTATGCTTCCATAATCAGATAATCTCTGTTATGTCTCAAAAAATCCCTAGAGGGATAAATGTGTTCCAAATGTTGCCACGGGCTTTCCTGGTAGCTCAGGTGGTAAAGAATCCACCTGCAATACAGGAGACCCTGGTTCAATTCCTGGGTTGGGAAATTCCCTGGAAAAGGGATAGGCTATGCAATCCAGTATTCTTGGGAGTCCCTGGTGGCTCGGACAGTCAGGAATTCAATGCAATGCGGAAAACCTGGGTTCAAAGCCTGGGTTCAGAAGATCCCCTGGAGGAGGGCAGGGCAACCCACTCCAGTATTCTTGCCTAGAGAATCCCCATGGACAGAGGAGCCTGGCAGGCTACAGTTCAGTCAGTTCAGTTCAGTTGCTCAGTCCTGTCTGACTTTGCGACACCATGGACTGCAGCACGGCAGGCTTCCCTGTCCATCACCAATTCTCGGAGCTTGCTCAAACTCATGTCCATCAAGTTGGTGATGCCCTCGAACCATCTTATCCTCTGTCTTCCCTGTCTCCTCCTGCTTTCAATCTTTCCCAGCATCAGGGTCTTTTCCAATGAGTCAGTTCAGGTGGCCAAAGTACTGGAGTTTCAGCTTCAGCATCAGTCCTTCCAATGAATATTCAGGACCGATTTCCTTTAGGATTGACTGGTTTGATCTCCTTGCAGTCCAAGGGACTCTCAAGAATCTTCTCTAACACCAGGGTTCAAAAGGGTCAATTCTTCAGCACTCAGCTTTCTTTATAGTCCACCTCTCACATCCATACATGACTACTGGAAAAACCATAGCTTCGACTAGACAGACCTTTGTTGTCAAAGTTATAATATCTCTGCTTTATAATACGCTGTCTAGGCTGGTCATAGCTTTTCTTCCAAGGAGCAAGCGTCTTTTAATTTCATGGCTGCTGTCACTATCTGCAGTGATTTTGGAGCTCAGAAAATAAAGTCTCTCACTGTTTCTATTGTTTCCCCATCTATTTGCCATGAAGTGATGGTAAATGCCTTCAGTTGAGAAGTCAAATTGCTTAAAAAAAAAAAAATGTCTAGTTAATATGGCCAAGACTACTTTTTTGATGCCCAGGTAAAATAAATAAAAAATATCAAGTAAACAAAAAATCAACCTTTTTAAAGGAACATGTAATTTAATTCCACCTTTTAGATTTTTAGTAATCAAAGAATTGTTTCATTCTACAACTTGTTACTTCATTAATGATTTTCTACTTTTATGTCTTTTCACATTCCATGAGCTATCTTCAAATACAACCCTATCTTTTCTAACATTTATACTTACCAGTTTAGTTTTAGAATGTTTTACACAAAAAATGTCTCTCCAATGAATTTTACCCCATTCTGATTACTCACTTCATTTAGCACTTCCTTTCCATATTACGTTACAAACACTAATTTTTTTTTACCTGCTCTTAGAATTAGGGCATCTTTTGGATTATCAAAGAATTGTTCTATTATTTTATATAATTTAAAACTCATATATTTATAATGATTTGGTATTATAAACTAAAGATACCGTATTTACCAGCAAAATAATGTTTCTTTCCCTTAAAAATGTTAAAAACAATTTCTATTCTAACTTAAAATTGTTGATGATATTCAGCTTTTAGAGAATTTAAGAGTAATCATTTTTAATGTAGAAGTCCTTTTTAAACTTCAAAACAAAGAACTAATTCTGAAAATTGAGTTTAAACATAATAAAATTTGGAGCACAAATAGTTCAGATTTTTGTTTTGTTTTTTTTCTGGGAATATCTCAAACTGCTTTGCATTCACATTGATATGTTTGCATGTGCTTGCAGATAAAGCCAGAGTTAGAGCTTAGATTAAACAAAAAGGGAAGCCCTAAACAAGAGCAACAAAGGCTTCCAATAGTCTTTCCTAGGTATATATATTTGTCGCTCAGTACTCAGACTAATCTTAGTTAACAGTGTCTCAACAAGGGCAGTATCGCCCCCTAGGGGATATTTTGGAAATTTGCGGGTATTATTTTTAATTGTCACCATGATTGGAGTGACACCACTCACAATGTGAAAGTGAAAGTTGCTCAGTCGTGTCCGACACTTTGCAACCCCATGGACTATATAGTCCATGGAATTCTCCAGGCCAGAATACGGGAGTGGGTAGCCTTTTCCTTCTCCAGGGGATCTTCCCAACCCAGGAATCGAACCCAGGGCTCCCGCATTGATGGCAGATTCTTTACCAGCTGAGCCACAAGGCGAACCAATTAATGAAAGAGTGGTAAAACTGCTTGATATCCTTCAATGAATGGTACAGTGCCCCAAAAACTTCTTTATCACACACCAACATACAAACTTGGAATATCCTACCGAACTTTAATATAGATGAAAAATCTGCTTTTAATTGTGTCCACCTAGCTTATCTCCATTTTTAAAAAAGTTTTGATTTTGTATTGGAGTAGAGCCGATTAACAATGTTTTGATAATTTCAGGTGAAAAATGCAGAGACTCAGCCATACGTATACATGTATCCATTATCTCGATTTTCCAAATAAATACAAAGGTTTTCTTTCTACCTTTGCGTTTAAAGTAGAAATTTAATTAATGGTAAATTTTCTAGGAATGGAAACTACCATTTAAGTTGAAGGAATACTGTAGTATAGTTTGTTTGTAAATTTACCAGCCATTATTCAACATTGTAGAAAAATCACATCACTAACCACACTACCGCTCTGTTTATGAGTTGCAATAAGGCACTCCAGTTTCAGTTTTCCCTTGCAGTCATCACATTTTGATGCTTCTATTCATCATGGTAAGCTTCTAACCCTTCCTCGCGTCCTCTAGCGTTGCTGTGCCTGAACAGCAACACGTACACTATATTATAAATAATTGGCCTTATTTTTCCCTTTATATTACCCCAGGATGATTGTTTTTAATTATGTGTGCATGTAGGTTATATTGCCTATAAATTTCATTTCAGGAGAGTAAAGCAAGCACTGCAAAATATTTTTTAAGGAAGCAGGACTTTGGATCTGATGGGGTTGAGAACCATTAGGTAGGATGGGATGGCAGGGTTGAACTTCCCTTGGAGCTTCTAAGGTCAGTGTTTTGTCTGCTCATGTATTCCTTTTTTAATAATATGATAATCTGGGAAGCTTGGGTTTCATGTGGTAGCTAAAGTGTATAGGAAGATAAGGCATGATAAAGTTAATCCTGGTGGTATCCATGGGGCACACAGATATAAATATAGAGACTTACAGGGTTGGTCTTTCAGTGAGTTTGCAGTGGTAAGCCTAGTAGTATTGAGAAGGGGTGTATTGATAGGAATAACAATGTATTATCTAGGTTTCCTATGCAGACCTTTTGAGGGCAGTAAAAATAGAGTGAAAGGGCCATAAAAATGATATCTGATGTCTCTTCTGTCATTCTGTCAATGCTTTACATTCTCTATGATTTCCTATTACTGTCTGTTTATTGCTATCTGTGTATTATCCATCCAGCTGCCTGAATAGTTATGCTATTATTTTTGCCAGCAATAGTCTCAATGCAAAATCTTTTTCTAGTTACATTGTCTACATTTTAAGATCTGCATTTTTGTGTTATATGACTGGAACAAACCTTCAAAAACCTTTTAAAAGAGCATGTGGGTAGTGTACTTTCACAGCACTCATCCAGAAGAGTATCTATTCTTTTACTTAGGAAAGACAACTTGGGTACAAATACATTCTCAAGATGCAAACCTTGAAATTGTATATAGATGCATCTCCTTTGACTTAAGATGTGTATTTTTATTTTGGGAAAAGAGAATGGGTGTTTTACCACTTAATGGTTGATTCTAAATTTTTTTTTACCTTAAACATTTTTGATCAGATGTGACAGGATGCTTTTTGGTGAAATTGTCTAAAATGCACTTAGCCTTTATGATATGCATTTTTTTAACTTCAGAAAAATCTGTTTGAGTTATATTTTCCTATTCCTTTCCTATTGTTCAAAATGTCTTCTTTATACTTACCAGTAATGCTTAAGTTGCACTCTCATTTTCTGTTTTTATTATTATGTATATGCTTTTATACTAATATGTTCTCTTTCATTAATTTTATCTTTACCCTCTGCACTCTAGGACAGCTCTTCAGATCTATTATTTTACTGTATCCTATCAATTCTAACCTATAATGCCTCTGATATAGGCTTTGAAATCCTTCTATTGTTCCATTTACCTTGTAATTCTTCTTTATGTCTCTTACATACCTTTATAACTCATTTTCTTATCCATGTAGCTCAGCCTTCCCCTTGGGGATTTCTATTCTTGTTTAATAAACACTTCCTTGATTCTTCATTAGTGAGAATCAATATATTTTCTAAATTTTATTTCAATCTTTGGCATAATTATTTCCTGGGAACTTCTCTTTCTCTAATATTTGATTTTGTTTTCATTTCCTTATTTGGGGATAATTTCCTTTGCCCTTTTTATTTCTCTGTTGTATCTTTTAATTTTCCCCCTCTGCACTGGATTCAGTGTAGTGTTATTTTGATAAACAAAGTCATAGATGTAAGCAGTTTCTATTTCAATTCCTGGTGTTTGCAAGGCTTTCTTTTACTGCTTGAGATCATTCCTTATATATGTGTCCTGGTGCTGTGATATCACATACATGAAAATCTTACCCTCAGTGTATACCACTTACAGAGCAGTCTCTTGGGCGGTAGTGTGCCACTTCAATTACCGCATGATTCCTGCCCAGCTGTTTTCTGGAAAGAGAAAGATTGATGTACAAATGATGAACAGCTCTCAACTGCCCACAAAAAACTCCATCCGGCCATAGAAGAATGGCTGCCAGATTTCCTGTTTAGAACAGTCCCTTTTCTTATTTAAGAGCCAGACATTGCAAAGGAGCGGTGAAGAGTGTATTTACCTGGCCAAGATTTCTCTCTTCTGGATATAAAGTAGGAATGGAAGAGTGTGTGGATTTTCATTTCTATTTAGTTGGGTTGTGATTAGTTAAAAAAAAAATCCTACCACCTTCTGACAATAACTTTAATGTCACTCAATTTTCAGTGTAGGGAATTTGCATTTTCTATGTTTTTGTAGAAAAGATGTGCTTTTGAAGGCAAAGAGAAGAGGATATGGTAGTAACATGCTGGAAATTATGAGGGCCTGGATGTGGGCCATAGTTGCACACATTTCACCATTGAAGATGGCAGGTAAAATTTATATTTTCACACGCAAACTTCAAGGTCTATGAGACACCAGGGAAAAGTGTTTATCAGACACTTTGAGCTGTAGAACTGCACTGGAAGTGATGCTGCGTTGGAGTTATAGAATCAGAAGTCTTAGTATATATGTGACAGTTCAAGCTATAAGGCTAGGGACGAAAGCCTGGGAAATACAAATCTTTAACACCTCAAAAATCTTTGGGAAAAAGAAGCAAGAATAAGTAGAAAAGGGAACTCTGGAAAGAACATATTTTCAACAAAGTTGAAAGCTGAAGAGAGGTTAAACAGGATGAGCCCAAGAGATCTGACCCTTTAGAAATTTCCGTATGTTTTAGAGATGAGTTTAAAAGGAGTCATGGACACAGAATCCATAAAGCAGTGAATTGATGAGAGGATGAAAAGTGAGGTCATGACTGTTAAATGTACTTGGAAGAAATCTGTCTTTGAAAGAGGGGGATAATAGGATAAAAGTTTACAGAGAAGAGGCTTTTATAGAAACAGAAAGAACTTACAAAGAAGGCTCAGTCTACACTTCTGTGTGTTAGTTTCTTAGTCAGGTCCAGCTCTTTGCAACCCCATGAACTGTAGCCCACCAGGCTACTCTGTCCATGGAATTCTCCAGGCAAGAATACTGGAGTGGGTTGCCATTTCCGTCAGTCTACAGTTAAACTCATTCAAACAGTTGAACAGCAGAAGGACTTTGTTCTTTAAGTCTATTGTTCCTGTGGGAAGAAACAAACCTTAGGAAGAATTGATTTGTCTGTCATACAGGAGTCTGAAATGTTTCTGTTATTTAACAATTTAAGTTAAGAGATGCCTAACAATGGAATAATAATACTTGGCAACATAAGCTGGGCTGCCTACATGGGAATTCAGGCTCTTTGCCATACCAGTAGTATGACCTTGGAGAAATTACTTTATCTTAACCTCTCCATGCTGCAATTCCTCATCTGTGGAAAGAGGAAAATAATTACCTCTAATTCATAGGTTTGTTAGGTAGGTTAAACAACATAAAACTAGAGCTTTGGGACAAAGTTACATTTGGAGAAGGCAATGGCACCCCACTCCAGTACTCTTGCCTGGAAAATCCCATGGACAGAGAAGCCTGGTAGGTTGCAGTCCATGGGGTTGCTAAGAGTCGGGCACGACTGAGCGACTTCACTTACACTTTTCACTTTCATGCATTGGAGGAGGAAATGGCAACCCACTCCAGTGTTCCTGCCTGGAGAATCCCAGGGACAGAGGAGCCTAGTGGGCTGCCGTCTATGGGGTCGCACAGAGTCGGACACGCCTAAAGTGACTTAGCAGCAGCAGCAGCATATTACATAAATATAAACCAAATATCAATCTCAAATGTTACTTGACCTATAGGGTTGGGCTTAGAGTTACTTGGTTTTAATAAATCGAGTTTAAGATTTTTTCACAGGTGATTATTTACCTGATATAGCCATGGGAGGTGTTTGGCCCAGAAAGAGAACAGTTACAAAAGAAAAATTTTTTATTTGAAAGATTTACCTACATGAGAGAGCAAATATCTTCTCTTCTTATCTTCCTGTAAGTTGCCCCCCTCTCTCCCCTTTCATGTTCCAGGCTCCTACCCCATTCCTTAGCTAAGGATGGTCTATAAGTCATAATTACTGTACTTGTTTTGAGTATATCTTTGGGGGCCCTGAATGTAGAAAATTAGTTTTCCTTCTACTAATCTGTCTTACATTATTGAATTATTAGACCAGCCAAAGAACCTAGAAGGGAAGAAGGAAAAAGATTCTGCCCGTATAGGCTGTCACTGCTATGAGGCCCTATTTGTGGACAAGACTGGGAAAAATAAATACACACAACCATCTATTTTTTTCTATATTTACTTGTGCATATTGAAAATTATATATTCTCCCAACACCTTCAATTCCAGTACACTACAACACACTTATTCTATGGCAATACTTTCCATCTTTCCATATTTATAACTTCTTCCCTGGCAGTGAGAAATCTAGCTGCTACTGTTCTGAACATATTTACCTATTTAATCAATATTCCCTATGTAACCAATCTCTTCACCCCACGAGGCCACTGTCCCAAATAATTACTTTTCCCACTTGGGCTTTGACCTTTGGTCACCTTTCTTGCTCAGGGTCTAAACTCTGGCAGGAGGACTACCCACAGCTCTGCTTGACAACCTTAGCCTCATCCTCTGGCTTTTAATCTAAATTATTCAGAAAGGAAAAAGGAAGAAGGAGGAAAATGAAGGAAAAAAGAAAAAGAGAGAGGAGACAAGCAAGCAGGAAGCACAGTCAGTATACTTTTAATGTGGATTCCAAGTTCAAAAATTAAAATGTCAAGATTGTATTTAAGAAATTATATTACTAAGACTAAAAAAAATCAGTCTTTCTAGATTAAACAGTCAAAATGCTAGAGCATAGAGAACCTCAGAAGGGCATTGCTTAATGACATGTATTTGATCCTAGATACTGAACCCACTACCATGTAGTTCGTAATGATAAATATTTGTCGTGACATTTTACACTTGTCATGTTCGGTGGTTTTCTAAAGTGACTGAATCAAGTATCTAGATAACCAAACCCTGTGAAGTTAGTTAAAAGATATAGTTGTATTAAGTGAATGAGAATATTTGCATGGAATACTTATTTCTAACATTCTCTTAGTTTCCTATCTTTAAATCATCCTGGGACCGTGTAAGAAATTTCTTTGAGCTTACCTTGCTCTGAACTCACTGTAAATAAATTATTGAGCTTTTCAATTTCTGTAAAGTACCAAAGAGCTCTTGGGTGAGATGCATTTTTAAAATTTCAAAAAAAAAAAAAGATCAATTTCTTTTCATGACAGATTACTAATAGCTTCCACTCGTCCTTTTAGGGTACTTACATCTCTAGCATCACAGGAAGTGAGAGGAAAATTGACAGAATGGTGCCAGGTCAGTGAATATTTTTATGCTCAACTTGAATTAGCAATTTCAAAAACTGCATTTCCTTCTGTCCTATGCATGTTACAAATATATAGTAGCAACACACAGCTTCCCAGGAGACAACTTCAGAGATTTTTAGAAAGTCAGCCTCGAAAGTACATTGTAAAGTTAATAAAACTGATCTCTACCCATCTTCTTTTTCATTTATTCCCCTAAGTTTTTTTATTCTTTTAGTATTCTAAAGCCAAGAATTCTTTGTTTATGGCATTACTATTTGCCAAACTTATTAGCAAGTTTCTGATCTCTCAGGAAATTAATACTATTGAAATAAATATATTACTAACCTATAGGTATCAATCAAGTGCCTCATCAATGTAAAACACAATTTTAGCCTGATTTCTTTTAAAAATATATTTGAGAAAGACTGCATTGTTTTTTCCTTCTGTGTTTATAGCACCAGCTTTACCTTAAAATATGTGGAAGCCTGAAAGCATGTACTCTAAACTCTAACCACAAGGCTTGCTTATCTGCATCCAGCTCTTTCACCAGTTCACTCAGGAGTCTTTGATTTTTGGCTACACAGATCTCAAATCTCTTGATCCTTCCCCCTGTCAATACACTTGGGGCCTCACATCCTTCCCCACCCAGTTGAGACTCCATGACTGATCATGTAAAGTAAGATTCCCTGTCTCCTTACCCACTTAGCCTATGTACCCACAACATGAAAAAAAAAAAAAAAATCCACATTTCACTGCCCTACTCGGCTTAAGGAGGAAAAGTGGCTGGTACACATACCAATTCATGCTTTCCAGCCATGTTCTTTCAACATTTGTCTTTCCTTCTTTTACACTATTTCTATTGTACCATCTCCCAGTCTCCTAAAATATTCCAAATTATTGAGGCTACCCTTATCAATGTTAGGAAGTTATTTCAGCAAGCAAACAGGATGCAGTAGAAAATGCCCTCGGCTTCAAATGGAGCTTGATCACACATGTCCTATGTTCTTTTTCCCTTTCACTCTCAGACCAGTGGAGTGCCCTCCAGTTGCAACTCCTGCCCTGACTGCCTGATTTTTGTCCCCTCCAGCCCCCATCTACAACATTACTACTCGTTGGCCTTTCCCTCAGACTATAGACACTTAAACCTCTTTTCTCATAAAAAACAGACAAGCAAACAAAACTAACAAACTTCTGTGATTAAATTGTCCTGCCTAAATACTGCCTTCTTGTCTCTTTCTTTTCTCTTCTTCTTTATTAAGCTTCTTAAAACTCTATGCCTTCTATTCACTCTATTTCCATCTGATGGCCTCTTTTCATTTACTCCACCAAAGCTACCTGGCAAAAATGTCATCAGTGTCCTGCTGATTTCTAAATCCAGTGGGAAAGTCTCAGCCTTCATCTTTCTTGACTCCTTTGAGGATTTCTGGCTTCCCAGGTTTGAGCAAGCTCTGGGAGATGGTGAAAGACAGGGAAGCCTGGTGTGCTGCAGCCAATGGGGTCTCAAAGAGCTGGACACAACTGAGCGACTGAACAGCAAAGGCTTCCCAGAGGGCACCAGTGGTAAAGAACCCACTTGCCAATGCAGAAGACCTAAGAGATGTGGGTCTGATTCCTGGGTCAGGAAGAAGGCTTTGTGCCACTGTGCTTATGTTTTGGCCCTTTTTGTGATCTAGCATGACACTATTCTCACCTGTAACTTCTCTTCCTATCCTTCTGACTATTGATTTTCAGGTTCCTTAACTAGAGTTATTTTCTGTAAACACCCTTTCTATGCTGCTGTGTCCAAGTCACTTTAATCTGTGTTAAGCAGAGCACTAGAGGTTAAACAGAGATGCATCAAGGTGGTATTTACACATGGTGTTTCCATGTAAGATTACTTTTAAAGACCATATTAAGTTTTTCATTACATATTATGCATTTTTCTAGATGTGTTACTATGCAAATGTCTTTTTTAAAAAAAATGTAGAAAGAGCATAAAATATAAAATCTAGCATAGCAATTACCTCAGATGGCAAGACAGTAATATCATAGAAGAAAAATACTGGTAGATGCAAATGTAGCAAAAAAACCTTAGAAAAATATGTAATTACTTAGAAAGATGCTAGAAATACACTTTAGGCAAAAAAGAAAATCAAAAAGCAGTATGCAGAGAAGGATTCCATTTTCATAATGGTGTATATAATTATTCATCAAGATATTAAGTTATTTCCCCTAATGTAAATGAATATTGGCATCATATTTTCTAATTTTTGTTCACATATGTTTTAAAAAATTTTATAGGAAATATTGCTTGAGAATAAGGACAAAATTTATCTTTTTTCTCAAATTCCATAAACTGTATTTTGATCATTGATGTAAAATTATTGATGTAAGAATAGATATGTTGAAAAGCATATGAGTACCATTTTCAGGATTACTTCCCCAAATTCTCTTAAATATGAGTTTAGACATTATATAAAATAGTATACCCTATTGGAGAAATTCTCTAGGTTAAAAACAAAATCAGCAAACTATTAGTCATTAGTAAGGCAGAGTGTTCTGATTTTTACTTCAGAAATGAAATTGGATAAAGAAAGTGGTTACAAAGTTATCAAAAGAGTATTTTCAGCTTGCCATCCATGATAACTTCTAAAGCAAAAATGAATCAGTTATTTCTTTCGCTGCTCTAAAATTCATATCAAACAAAGGGGGGCTATTGGGTAGTAAAATTGGGAAAACTCAATCAAATCACTGTTTATTCAGTAAGAAAACTGCTCCTTACCGTATTTATTTTCCTCCTTTCTATGTCAAGCATAATCAGACACACCAATAGCAATTTCTTATTTTCCATGTGTTGTCATGTGTTATCAAAAAAGTGATATATTTGGAGTTGTCCTGCAATAGTGAAGTCTTGGGCAGATAAAATATTTTACTGTGCCTGTTTCCTCATCTATAATACAACTGTAATAATTGCTACCTCACAGGATTGCTTAAAGGCTAAAATAAAATACTGTGGGAGAAAAAGAAAGCCATTTTTAAATGATTAAAAATGCTGGAATTTCTTTACTATAATTAAAGTCGTGACAGTCTGGGATTCAATAAAATAATTACCTTTGAATAAAAAAATGAATTATATGTGTATTGAGAACTCTGAATGAATCATTTTTTACCCACCCCCCACCAGCTTTCTCCAGCCTTTAGGGAAAATGGAAAAGTTGATGGCAACCAGAGAAAGTTAGAAAAAAAGAAAAATAAACTTAGATGAAACACAGAGGCAGACTTTGAACTCTTTGTATCTGTTCTGATCTGGTGGAATCAGGATGATCTTTGTACAAAATTTGCAGCTATTTTAATCCTCACTGTTTACAGGTAAAGAAAAACTATGGCCTGAGGAGACTAAGTAACCAGGCTAAAGTTACATTCTTGGCAAGTTACATTCTTGACAAACCACTCAGAATCTGAGAGTTCAAAGAACAACCCTCATTAGCAGAATAGGAAAAAAAAGAAATGTGGAAATGTCAGATGGCACAGTTAAGTAACTATTGAGTCAGAATTTCTCATCTATATGCAGGAATAGTAATCATATCTCAAGGAGTTATTGATAAAAAAATCATTTAAGTAAAAGGATATGAGGCCTGGTTGACAGAAGTTACTCAATGAATATTCCCTACTTTAATTACACAGGCAATTGATGCCAGGGCTACAAATATAATGTCTAATTCATCCTGGCAAAAACAAGTCTTATCTGGTTGGACTCTTGATTTTTGCTCGCTGAGTACCAAAATCTTCAAATAATGATCAGAAAAATATCTATAAGTGTGGTATCCTTATAACCCTTCTGAATTCTTTATTTCAGAATTTGATGAAAAGGAATAAAAGATTTATTGAAAATAAGTGAGTCTACTTTCTAGAATTTTAAAAATATCTCTTAACAAATCCCCCCAAAAAACTAAGTTATGCTGTCCTGAGCATTTTGATATTAACTTTTAGCTGTTTTTTTATAAGGAGCAAGTGATATTTTCAGTCAGTGTATTTCACTAATCCATTTTACAAATGTTTATTGAAAACTACTTTGTGCCAGGTAGTCTTCAAAGCTCTTAGGACATATCAGTAGATAAACAGGTAAAGATCTCTGCCTTCGTGGAGCTTGAATACCCCACATTAGAGTAGGACGTTAGAATGCAGGATGGGGGACTTCCCTGGCAATCCAGTGGTTAAGACTCCATGCTTCCAATGCAGGGGTCGCGGGTTCAATCCTTGGTTGGGGAACTAAGATCCCACATGCCTTGTGTCCAAAACATAAAAATAAATAAATACTTTAAAAAACAATATGGGAATTTCTCACTTTTCTCACTGAAAGAACAAGTAGACCCAAAAAGTCAACAAGAATATAAATCTGTATTTTAAACAAAATTTTGATTAACTGAATATATTGAGTCTTATACCCAAAGACTACCCATTACAAAATCTTTTCAAGAAACTTAAGAAGAAAACTGACATTTGCTAAGAAAAGAGCAAATATCAGTAAGTTTCCAAGAATGAAATCAAAATTGTATGTTCTCTGACTGTAATGAAATTAAGTTCAGCATCAATACAACATAGCTAGAAAGTTGCCAATAGTTTAGAATTTAAAATACACATCTATATACTCACAAATAAAAAAACTGTATATGAAAAGTGGGAAATTTTTAAATTGAATCAAAATATTTTTAACTTGAATCAAAATATTTTTATATTGAACAAAAAAGGTATTTTTTCTGTTCTGGTTTCTTTTCCTAGACTTTTATCCAATGGTTGCTGTGTCCCCTTTGCCAGCATTAGGATCTTCATTTCCTTGATTATGTGTTCTTGTTACTGACTTTTGGATTTTACTTCATTAAACACAACTATTTAATAAACATTTATTTGTTTTCTAGATGTGTCAAGTGGCATGCTAGAAGCTGGAGGAGCTATAACAAATAAGACACAATCTATGCCTCAAGATGGGCTTCTCTGGTGGCTCAGACAGTAAAGAATCCACCTGCAATGCGAGAGACCTGGGTTCGATTCCTGGGTTGGGAGATCCCCTAGAGAAGGGAACAGATACCCGCTCCAGTATTCTGCCTGGAGAATTACATGGAATGTATAGTCCATGGACTCACAAAGAGTCGGACATGACTAAGAAACTTTCATTCACTTTCATGCCTCAAGATGCCCAAATTCTAGTTGGAGTAAAGGCATAAGAAAAATGGAGTAAAAGAACATGGAAGAAGGGAGAAAGGCATACGTAATATGCTGCCAGAGGATATGGAAACGGAGCTCCGGGAAAGCAGGGAAGGATTCAGGAAGTGATGCAGACATAAGTTCTAAAGGATACATTAGAACAGTAGAAGGATAGAGAACTTGACTTCCAGACAAATGAAATGTGTTTAAAGTCCAAGGGTAAGGGTAAATCTAAGGTCTAGAGATGCATGTTGTTGTTCAGTCGCCCAGTCTCGTCAGCTCTTTGCAACCCCATGGACTGCAGCTGCCAGGCCTCCCTGTCCCTCGCCATCTCCCGAAGTTAGCCCCAGTTCATGTCCATTGCATTGGTAATGTCATCCAGCCCATCTCATCTTCTGCCGCTCTCTTCTGCTTCTGCCCTCAATCTTTCCCAGCATCAGGGACTTTTCCAATGAGTCGGCTGTTCCCATCAGGTAACCAAAATACTGGAGCTTCAGCATCAGTCCTTCCAAAGAATATTCAGGGTTGATTTCCTTTAAGGTTGACTGTTTTGATCTCCTTGCTGTCCAAGGGACGAAGAATCTTCTTCATCACTGCAGTTTGAAAGCATCAATTATTTGGTGCTCTGGCTCCTTTATGGTCCAATTCTCATAACCTTACATGACCACTGGGAAGACCATAGCCTTAATTATACAGACCTTGGTCAGCAAAGTAATGTCTCTGGAGATGCATGCATATGTTACAGGTAAACTTTAAACACATATCTTCCAAAAACTTTTCTCCTCTCTAATATATTTACAAATGTTGAATTTTGATTTATTGTTGAGCTGTAACTGGGAAGAATCCTGGTCCTTATAACTAGTAGCTTGCTCCCTCCAGCCTGTTTTCTCCTTGACATCTGTGATTTTTTTTTTTTTTTTTTTTGGTGGCATATGGTGAAGAAGGAAACAGATTTACATTTTCCTTTTTTTGTAGAAAAAGTCACTTTCTTTTTTGAGTCTAAATGGAAAATATTACATAATGGCATCTCCTATTTAAGAACAGTAAAAATACCCTTTCTTCATCCTCAGTACCCTCATTTTCAAGCTACTCAAGTTCACCTACTTAACGTTGACTGTCACTTAAAGTGTACAAGAATTCAGGTCTCTTATCTTCCTCTCTAAAGAAATGTCTTTATTAATTCACAAATTTATATATTCACTAATTCACCTTTATGTGGCAAACAGGAGACCACAAACATGAAATGAGGTAGTCCTTTACCTCCAAGAACTACATGCCATTCTTGCAATCCTCACACTGTCTTTTTACTTCCAGGAGTAAGTTGTATTTAGAGGGAGTGCCTAGGCAATTTAGCTAATGCATAGAGTCAATGTGATGTTGGAATATTTGCAGTGTATGGAAAGACTGCCAAGTTTTATAAAAAACTAATAAACAAAACCCATCATTTGAATAACTTTTATGGCAACTATTAAAACATCTAGAATCTGAAAATGAAATTCTGTCATTGCTCTTATTAGAATATGAATGTCTCTACACATGTTGACAAGTGGGCAAAACACATTTATGTTATGCAAGACTTTCCTGTAATTTAATTGATCTTTCAAATTTTGCCACATTAGCCTTGGATTGCTAGTCAGAAAAATTACCCTGAGACTTAACATTGCCCTGTCAAGCTTAAGACTTTCCAGGTGACCTAATGATATAATGGAGATTGACAGTACTCTAGCCCACATGTAAAACAGTGTGAATGAAAGGAAAATCTGCCTTGTTTCCTCTTACCATGTCCTACTGAGATTCCAGGGTCTGCCAGACATTTCATTACAGGGAATCTATTTGTCATGGCTTGTCATCCTGTGACACAGTAATTCAGTCTGCAATCAAATAAGCCTGGTAGTCATTTTTATTTATGTATTAAATGGTAAAATATGACTGTACTAGGGAACAGGAGAGTGAAAAATCACAAACTTTAGCTGGTGATCTTTAAGATATCTATTCTTGCACATACCCAATCTTTTATTCTTATGTCTAGAAAACTTCCAGTATCTGGACTGCTGCTGCTGATGCTGCTAAGTCGCTTCAGTCGTGTCTGACTACCAGCAGATAATTCTTCTGCCTTCTTTCTAATCAACTACCTCTCTCTTCAAATTGGCCATGTTGGGTGAGTTCTTCTCCTTATTTCCCTCTGTAAATGCCTCTAGGAGCAAAGATGAACACAACTTCTCTGAGCTGTCCTTTGCATTTTCATCAGTTTTATCACTGACCTTTAGCTAAACTCCCAAACAGAAATAAAATCTTCAACTTGGTAGTTAAAAATGCTGATATGTTTATTACTAAACTTCCTTTTGGAGAGAACTAAGAGCCCAAGACTACTTGAAAGAGAAAAAATCTTTTTGGCTAAAGATCATACATTAAAAAAAGCAAGTCAAAAATGAGTCCAAAAACAATAGTTTCTTGTGGAAACAATGGTCTGTTTCATTTCCTATCACCAGTAAATGCAAAAAAGCAAATATTTAACAGTATTTACCAAGAAATCAAATAGGAAAAATATTCCAAAAAGCCTAAAGGTTTTCCCATACAATAGACTCCATAACATGTTTGAACATTGACTTTTTACCCAACATAAGTAATATGTTTTTGAATGCTGATTCAATAAAATTTCTCCTATTCTGTTACTAAGAATGCATATGGTCAGAAAATAGAATAGCGTAGTGGTTCATTCACCTCTGCATAAGTGCTTACTTCTGCTCTTAGAAGAAAGACATACCTTTCCTTGGATTACAGGAATAAGTATGAAAGGAAATAAATAATAAAGGTCATCAACAGAATCTTGCATAGGCAACATGCTAGTAAACTCTGTCATTATACAGAATCTAATCACTTTCCTTTACACACAGCATATGTTTAAGTCAAACACCAGACAGGAACTTTGGAAGCTCAGAGATGTTTACAAAAAAGAAATTATGCACAGAAAATCTGAGGTCTAGAGTGGCACCATTAGCTTGTTTTCAAAAAGGTTGGCATGGTCTCCACACACTTCCTTTTATCATGGCTGCATGCTACAAATGTAGGCGATCAATATGCTAAATAGGAAAACCTGGGCTGTCAGTTGCCTGCATTTGTCTGCCAGAACCTTGAAATTAGGTCATGGTCGCCAGGGAAAATTCCTTCTCGCATGACAGGCTGCGTGAACATGTTAACAGACGAAGACGAGAGGAAACACCTCCCGAAAATACTCTAAATGATGGAAATGATACACATTCTTCAAATTACATCAACTTGTGATCCCAAGATCTTTCAATACAGAACCAAGAAATGTAGCTCTGAACTTCACACCTCACTTTCCATCCTGTCCTTGAAAGAAAACAAAATGGAACAAACCTCCTTCCCAGTTTTTCCAGCTGTTTCATCAGCCTACTTAAATATTCAACATTCTAAGTATAGGATTTCTTTCAACAAGCACCATTCCTGATACTTTTTAATTATATTCATTTTAAAATTCTGTCTTTATGCAAGGATGATACTCCTGAAAGATAAACACATGCATGCATACATGTATTTGTATGTATGGATTGCTAGTTTAGTCACAAACATAAGGGATCATTTATAATAACTGTGCTTTATCATTTTCATAATAGATTATATTTTTAACAAGTAAAATTGAAATGCTATTAAAATGCTTTGCTAAAATTTCATAGACTTTGATGATTAAATTAAGCCTTTGTTCCTAAGTCAATTAATAATAGAGAATGTTAGGATGAAAAATATTTCCATTTAAATAAAGGTAATCAGTATATGGTAATGGAAAGACCATCAGTAAAAGTTCAGGAATAAGAATTTAAGGTCTGCTTTTATTATTAATTTATTTTTTAACTTTAACTTAATAATCCTAGAAATAATGAAGTTACTTAATAACTTTTTAAATTTAGACATAAGTTTACTTATCTGTAAAATGGTTAGATATAGATTTTAAGTCTACTTCTTTCTATAAGAAAACATGATTATTTTATTTGAATGAAAGCTAATAAAAAACTCAAATAGTCCTAAATTTTGATGCACTATTACTTTTTATCTATTAATTTTAATTTTAAATAATATTTATATTATGTACAAGAAGGGGTAACTACAACAGCAATGGCAGTTAAATATGGTCTTGCAAATTATGAAAGGTCATCAGATCAAGTTGGAATTGAGATTTCAATACATTTTCTTTGGCCATAATAGTTTATTGCACCTGTTGTTTTATGCACAGCAGTAGAAACATCTGTCATGGGAGAAGAGGTCCCTTTGGCTCAGTTAAGGTTCTTTGCAGTCATCAAAGATGAGACACTGTTAACTACATAGGTGTTTACAGTAATTAGGGCTTCAAACTGTAAATCTAAATATTGGCATAATAAATTTGTCAAAGCATAAAACTCTGATTGAAGCTCTTGGGTCACCATAGTTTCCTAATTTGACATATTTTAGTTTGAGAAACCCAAGATTTGCAGGACTACAATAACAAGCTAAACCTAATTATTCCAAATGTCAAACTACTGTGTAATTTTATTGGAGTAACAATGCAGCAACTTTTAATACTCCAAAGAATCCTTGTTGTTGTTTAGTCTCTAAGTTGTGTCTGACTCTTCGTGACCCCTTAGACTGTAGCCCACCAGGCTCCTCTGTCCATGGAATTTTCCAGGCAAGAATACTGGAGTGGGTTGTCATTTCCTTCTTCTAGTGATCTTCCTGACCCAGGGATCAAACCCATGTCTTTTTCCTGTATTGGCAGGCAGATTCTTTACCACTGAGCTACCAGAGGAGCCCAAAAAACCCTTATGTAGTCTGAAAATTCAAAAAAAATTTAAAATTCAGTTTTATTTATTGGACACCAGTGACTCAGAGAAGAGTGAGTGACCTGATTGCATGGGAAATAATTGATGTGCAGATTGAGGTCAGAAAACTGGGACCATCTTTCAGCCAGGAGAGAATTCCAAAACTTCTCTAATGGATTTTTTATTTTATTATTCTTTGGGTTTTCCTTCCAAGAAAATTGTTGAATGTCAACCATAGTTAACATGGTTCTTTCATATTCTTTCAAATCCTCTTCATAAAATTGGAAATCGAAGGATGGAAGCCTCTCATATCTCCACTGGGATGTCTAAATGTAAAGCTGCTATCTAAATTTCTAATATTTCCATATTTTGTTTATTATTAATAGAAACCAACTACCATGACACTCTCAGCCTTCTCTAGTGTATGTAGTTCTAATCAGGCAGTTTCCAAACTTCTCTTCATCCTGTTTTTGTTCCCTAAGCACGCTTGCCAGAACTCTCATTCTAGATAAGTAGTTTCATATTGCTATGATTATAAAGGTTTAAAAATACTGCATGTACATTATCCTTCTATTTTCTTCAAGATTCCTAATTTTTAAACTGTAACAGAAAAGTTTCTTATATCTTTCACTCTAAAAATTTAAATGCATTTTGTAATAAATTACCTGTACCTGCTGCATATGCAAATTGCTATGATCTCTCACTACCCTGTTCCACCAAGATTCTTGAGAGAACTATCTGCAGTCACCATACAGTCATGCACTTTCTTTGCAATCATTTTTTCCTTACTACTCTTTTGCTTCTCATATGGTTTGCTCCAGCCACGAATAAACTCTTTAGAACACCATTCAAAAATATTTTTAACAGTGCTCATGTCGTGCCACTTCTCAGGAATAGTGAATAACGTTGATTGCCCTTACCCGTTTCTCACCCTTAGCTTTTCAAACTCTTCCATCGGTGGTGGTGGCTGAGTCATAGGTCATATTTGACTCTTTGTTACCCCATGGACTGTAGCCCACCAGGCTCCTCTGTCCATGGGACCTGTATAAGTTTATTTTCCTTGTTTTGCATTTATCTAATAGTTTAGTTCATTCATTAATTCACTCATTTTTACATTCAAGATATGCCAGAAATGATGCAAGCCCTTGCCCAAAAGGAGTTCACAAGCATGTGGTAAGCATACAGTTCTCCTTCCACTCGCCACACCTTAAGTTTTGTGTACAGTCTGCTCTTGATCGCCTTTTGTTTCTCTGCCTTGACTCTGTTGGTAAGCTGTGTTCTATAATGGCTTTAATATGGTTTTTTAACAGAGCTGCTTACCCACGTGAGTAACTACCACCTGGGTATCGTCAGCAGCATTCTTGTTTGTACCTAAAATGTATCATTTCCTTTGCACATTTTCTTTGCTTTCCTGCCCATGGTCTGGATGAGTTGTACTAAGATATCACACAAGGAGATGTATCATCTCTTTGCTCAGCAGACCAAGAACAGAGGAATTCCTGAAAGGTAGAATTCACTCCCCTTGCATCTCCTGGGAAGTGGCACGTTTATTCTCTCATGAAAGTAAGTCATTTTGACTTGTGAGCATCATCTCATATATACTAACGGCAAGCCTATTAGTATAGGCTATTTGATCCAGTCTATCCAGTCTATCCTTAGCCATTAGATTGAACTGGAGTCATATACGATATCAATAAACATCAGAGTAAATGGAAATTTATGTCAAAAGGACATCTAATCAGTAATAAGCTGTATAACCATGAAATCTAGCATTAAGTTATTATCGAAAAAGCAAGAGAGTTCCAGAAAAAACATCTATTTCTGCTTTATTGACTTTGCCAAAACCCTTGACTGTGTGGACCACAATAAACAGTGGAAAATTCTGAAAGACATGGGAATACCAGACCACCTCACCTGCCTCTTGAGAAACCTATATGCAGGTCAGGAAGCAACAGTTAGAACTGGACATGGAACAACAGACTGGTTCCAAATAGGAAAAGGAGTACGTCAAGGCTGTATATTGTCACCCTGCTTATTTAACGTCTGTGCAGAGTACATCATGAGAAATGCTGGGCTGGAAGAAGCAGAAGCTGGAATCAAGATTGCCGGGAGAAATATCAATAACCTCAGATATGCAGATGACACCACCCTTATGGCAGAAAGTGAAGAGGAACTAAAGAGCCTCTTGATGAAAGTGAAAGAGGAGAGTGAAAATGTTGGCTTAAAGCTCAACATTCAGAAAACTAAGATCATGCCATCTGGTCCCATCACTTCATGGCAGATAGATGGGGAAACAGTGGAAACAGTGTCAGACTTACTCCTTGGAAGGAAAGTTATGACCAACCTAGACAGCATATTGAAAAGCAGAGATATTACTTTGCTAACAAAGGTCCGTCTAGTCAAGGCTATGGTTTTTCCAATGGTCATGTATGGATGTGAGAGTTGGACTGTGAAGAAAGCTAAGCACCGAAGAATTGATGCTTTTCAACCATGGTGTTGGAGAAGACTCTTGAGAGTCCCTTGGACTGCAAGGAGGTCCAACCAGTCCATTCTAAAGGAGATCAGTCCTGAGTATTCATTGGAAGGACTGATGTTGAAGCTGTAACTCCAATACTTTGGCCACCTCATGCGAAGAGTTGACTCATTGGAAAAGACCTTGATGCTGGGAGGGATTGGGGGCAGGAGGAGAAAGGGATGACAGAGGATGAGATGGCTGGATGGCATCACCGACTCGATAGACATGAGTTTGAGTGAACTCCGGGAGTTGGTGATGGACAGGGAGGCCTGATGTGCTGCAATTCACGGGGTCGCAAAGAGTCGGACACGACTGAGTGACTGAACTGAACTGAGCTAGATAACAAAGTTATGCTCAAGTCTCTATGGAGTTGAAATAAAGGAAATCACTAGCTATATAATACCTCCTTTTTGCAGACAGGTATATTTGGTGGAATGAAAGGACTGTTAAATTTTTAGGAGAGAATCCTATTTTGATTGCTTACTGAGTTACCTTGGAAATAAAAAGAAGCTTATAAGCTTCTGCTTTCTCATGTTACCAAATAAATTATTATATAGGCCTTTGAGATGCAAAAATCAAGAACACTATAGAATTATTTATTTTTAAAACATTGAAAACTAAGTTCTTGAAGTTGAAATTACCAAATAAGGACTGGGTTCAACCTCTTTCTGGAAATGTGACAGACAGTAAATTTATATAAACTAAAACATTGGTCCTAGAGCATTTTGGTCTCAGGTCCCCTTCACACTTTCAAAAATACTGAGAACCCAAAAGAGCATTCTTTATGTTGTTGTACATATCTATATTTACTATATTAGAAATTAAAATTGAGAAAATGTAAAACAGTTCTTTATGCATTTATTTAAAGTAATAATAAACCTATTATATGCTGATATAATAATGTATTTATTAAAATAACTGCATTTTCTAAAATAAAAAAATAGTGAAGTAGTGGCATTGGTTTTTATTTTCACAAATCTCTTTATTTCTTATTTTATTAAGGATCTGTGGATCTTTGTATGTGCTTTTGCATTTCATTTGCTGTAATATCACATACACGCAATCTCTGAAACCCCTTGAGAGAAGAGAATGAAAGGCAAATAAAGTCTTGCATTACCATGAAATACAGTCTTGTGTTACTATGAAGAGAGTTTTGACCTTGTAGACCCCATTAAATTTGCTCCGGGATCCCAAGGATTCCAGGACAACACATTGAGAACTTTTGGGATAAAAGGATACATGTGCTCATGTTTTCAAGAATAAGGGTGTAGTTTTAAAGATTAACATTTTAAGCCATGTTTAATCTTTAAGCACGCCATGCAATTGTAGCAAGTATCAACAGTTTGTCATACTTCCTTCATATTAAAACAAATTTCCCCACTTCAAAACCACATCACTTTGTCCCTCCTCAAAGGCAAAAATGAAAGAACTTCTTATAAAAATTCCAACTTTTTAGACTCCTATAGGATCATAGTTGGAAATTAAGTATTTATTCATGGTAAACTGGTGCCTTGAATTATGTAACACTTTGATAAATGGATTTTAGCAGTCTTAATAGCATCTCTCTAGCATTTAAAAACTGTATGACAAAGGTATTAATTTGGTGCTTGGGCAATGTGCCCAACACAGATGAAGTTTGGAAAGTCTGCACTAATTCCACAGTTCACTACAGTTCAGAGGTCTCTGATTAGAAACCACTAAAGCAGATGACCCTTAAGATACAAAGCAGAACACACATACACACACACACACACACAATCTTTAATATCAATTTTAATCTTGAAAAATTAAAGTTGTCTCAGACATTATGAAGTAATTTACAAATCCATAACTCAGTGATCTTTCAAACACTGATGGTGACCTCACTTAATGTCTCCACAGAGAGTGTATTAAAGAGTTAAAGAAAGAAACATGTTACTGAGATACACTGTTAACACAGGAAATTACACAAACTGGATAGAAAGACAAGCATAATATATATCATTGTAGTCTGCATCCCAACATAGAAAATTAAATTAATGGAGACTTTCCTGCTTGGAAAAAGTTGAATTTCTTTTTGTCTTTTGTAAAGTCAAATGACTATGACTCTGTTTGTCATTTCCATCTCAGAATTATGGATCCAAACCTTTCCTGTATGATTGGTAAATACTACTAAATACATTTAATTTTTCTGGCATTCAACTAGCACAAAAGAAGAAATATAAAAAAGTCACACAAGAGTCATAAAATTTCAACCAAATATAGCCCATGAATGATAAATAAGCTAGTAAATAATCTGCAAAGCTAGTAAATAATCTGCAAAGTGTGGATTATTGTTAGTAAATAATCTACAAAGCACTTCCTGTAAGTGCTACAGGAAGACAGCACAGCACTGTAAGGGACAATAATAAGAAGAGAGGCAACTGTTTAATTTTTTATTAAAATTTTTATTTAAAAAAATTCAGCTTCAGCCATTCAGGAAACTTGCAAAACCATTACAATAAACACCCATAGGCACTTCACCACCTGTGTTCAGTTCAGTTCAGTTCAGTTCAGTCAGTCAGTCATGTCTGACTCTTTGCAACCCCATGAATCGCAACACACTAGGCCTCCCTGTCCATCACCAGCTCCCGGAGTTCACTCAAACTCACTTCCATTGAGTCAGTGATGCCATCCAGCCATCTCATCCTCTGTTGTCCCCTTCTCCTCCTGCCCCCAATCCCTCCCAGCATCAGAGTCTTTTCAATGAATCAACTCTTCGCATGAGGTGGCCAAAGTACTGGAGTTTCAGCTTTAGCATCATCCCTTCCAAAGAAATCCCAGGACCCATCTTCTTTAGAATGGACTGATTGTATCTCCTTGCAGTCCAAGGGACTCTCAAGAGTCTTCTCCAACACCACAGTTCAAAAGCATCAATTCTTTGGCGCTTAGCTTTCTTCACAGTCCAACTCTCACATCCATACATGACCACTGGAAAAACCATAGCCTTTGTTAATATTTTGCCACATTATTCTCTCTCTTTCTCTCTACTCCCCTGCCCTCCCCTTCTTTGTTCTTCTTCCTCTCCCTCTTCTTCCCCTTCCCTTCTCCTCCTTCTTGCCTCCCTCCTCTCTCTGTCTACACACACACACCCAAACACACACACAGACACACACACATATATTTCTGGATATGGTTCCAGAGAGATCTTTATCCTAACTATATCACTACTTCTACATGTGTGTGTTTACATTCTACTGAAAAGAAGAATGTTCCTCTTTGTATTTACTTTGGAGCTCAAATTGTGGGGCTGTATTAGACTGAAGGAGAAAGAGAGATTTACAGAAGATGATAATTTCACTGTGAACAAAGGTTGAAAATAATGCAGAAAGAGCAGTCTAGGCATAGGGAGCTGAAGGTGTGAATATTCTTTTCTCCCCAAAATCTTCCCACAGAGCTCTAATTAAATCATCTATAAATCAATCACCTCAGAGAGAAGCTATAGAAATCAAAAAGCTTTATTTAAATAGCTAATTAATTGAAAGTAAACCATTTTTTCTGGATCACAGTGTGAGTCTAATGTGCCCATGACAATCCCAACTGATGTTTATTTCCTTGGCATCATAATTAATAAAGTCCCTTGGAAAGATCGAGGGCAAAAGGAGAAAAGGAGAAGGGGGCAGTAGAGAATGAGATGGTTAGATAGCATCACCAACTCAGTGCACATGTATCTGAGCAAACTCTGGGAGATGGTGGAGGACAGAGAAGCTTGGCATGCTACAATCCGTGGGGTCACAGAGTCAGACACGACTAGTCTCAGTTTAGGAGCTAAATCTTATGATTATCTTATGATATCCTAAGAAATATTAATGAATAAATTAATAAGTCTTCTTCCCCAGGAGAAGACTTGCTAGTGTCACAGGCACACAAGTCCACACCAAAACACACTTAACTGAACTTTTTTTTTTCAGTTTTAAAAAACTACATATTTCTCTCCCCTCTCTCATTTAGTTGTTCATTGCATTCTTTGCTAACTCTTAAAGAAGTGTGTCTCAATCCAACTGGAATTGCTTTAGTTGCATTTTATAGTCATCCCCTATGTTAGTGGATAAATATGGCCACTATACTATATGCAAGATTCATTAATGTGTGTGAATTCTCGATAGTTGTATATCTGGTCATAGTTACCTTGTAGTTAAGGAAAATATATAAATACATTGAAAAATAGGATGTGAGAAAATATCCTATTGTTTCAACTAGTCTGAAACAATCTAGTATATAAGAACAAACTAAGAATAGGCTAGGGAAGTGTTAAGACACTTTCCTTTAGAATGGAGTTCTAGGAGTCTCACCCCAACATAAGGTCAGAATACTGGACAGCTACATACCTAGGACCGCTAATTTACTGAACATGCAACTGCCTTGGCACAATTGTGATTTTGTAATAAACCCATTTTTCTTCACTTTCAATAAGGGTCAGTATTAAGAATGTCTCTATGAAAACGGTCATTTGAATGGCCTTTATATTTCTGTAAAATTATGATTGAAAATAATTTATATGAAGATGATGACATTTCTCTTAGACATCAGAATTAGTTCCCGTAGTGAATTGTCATGCTTTCATTTCTCATCTAATGAGATTATTGTAACTCAGTGTTACATCTCTTTAGACTAATACAAGATTCAGAGGAAAGTTTTGGTTTTAATTATAGAAACTTTTCCAGGCCAGTGTTTTTGAGTACTCACTGACTATGTCACACTCTTCATTATTTTTTACTGGCTATTGCTGTATCTAATGGAGAAGGCAATGGCAACCCAGTCCAGTACTCTTGCCTGGAAAATCCCATGGACAGAGGAGCCTGGTAGGCTGCAGTCCATGGGATCGCTAAGAGTCAGACACGACTGAGCGACTTCACTTTCACTTTTCACTTTCATGCATTGGAGAAGGAAATGGCAACCCACTCCAGTGTTCTTGCCTGGAAAATCCCAGGGACGAGGGAGCCTGGTGGGCTGCCGTCTATGGGGTTGCACAGAGTCGGATACGACTGAAGCGACTTAGCAGCAGCAGCAGCAGCAGCTGTATCTAAAGTTAAAATAATCAGATATGTGAATATTCAATGAAAAAGTAACTTTAGTGACCTCTTTTTGATGAACTTTTTATAACAATTAGGTGTGTGTTTAGGATATTATTAAACACACATTACTATTGTTTTATCAGATTAAAAACTATTAAGATACAAATAATAATTTACAGACAACTGTAGATAAACTTTTGGATGATATCAAATATCAATTATGAGTTAATATTTTGCTTTTAAATTGGCATGTAATTTAAGCAAGAAACAAATGACACAGAAATTGTTTTTAATAAAATATACTTAATGATATTTAGAAATATCAATGTATGTATATATAAGGATATACATTATACTTTACAATCCTCACTATTCTACATCCTGTTGATTACCAAATCTTAACAATTCCTCCTCCATTATATACTTTCATACATATCTTTCTCTTCTACTTACCACCACTTAAATTTCGGCCCTCATTAACTCTTACTGCTAACAATGCAATTATCTAATGGGTTTCTCTTACCTCCAATCTATCCTATAAATTTCTATCAGATTAACTTTTCCAAAGAATATCTAGTCCTGTTATTCTCATGTTAAAAAACCTCCTTAGTCCCCAATGTCCTAGTGAGCAACAGTTTAAAACCTCTACAAAGTGGCTTTCATCTACCTTGCCAGCCTTATCACATCTAATTTGCACTTAAACTGAATTAATTGCTTTCAGAATATGTTCTATAGTTTCCTCTAATGTGGCTCATAGTGTACTACTTACTCTGCCTGAAGTGCCTCCTCTTTTTTTCTCTGAAATTCACAACACAGTTTAAATTGAACCATCTTATCAAAGAAGTACCTTCTTATTCATGCTGTTCAACCGTTCCTGGACTCCTCTGATCGCACCAGAGATACAGTATAACATAAGCATGGTTTCTTCCCTCTGGAGTTACCGGCCTGTTCACTCCAGTGGAATGGTTACTCCATCCTCTGAATTTCTGTAACACATTGTATTTTTCCCATGGTATTAATTCCATTAGAAATTTTATTATAGTTATCTGTATATGAACCATAGAATTATTCCTCAAATTGCTTTTACAGCCTCAAAAGGGGTTATATAAAAACACAGTATTGGAGGAATGTTTGTAAATAATTAAGTTAGTAGATGAATCCTAAATCAATGACATTCAAGTTCCATTTTTTAAGCAATTTAGTAAAGCATTTTTCTAAGCTTAACTTTCAAATTGTGGCCATGTTTTTCTTAAATAACTAAAGATATTCAAATGATTTTTGGCTTTCTAATTTTTTCCCTGATGTGTTGCAAATCTTGCTGAAACTTGCATGTTACTAATGCGGGTGGATGTATTAAATATAAAATTTTCCAGAAAACAATCAAATATTACTCTGACAAATATTCATTTACCAATCTGCTGTGTCCTTCAAGGTCTCACTAGAAATGTTATTTCCCCAATTTCTGTTAGTCACAAAATCATTTACTGATTAAGTTTCTAATAGGTCTGGCAACTGAAAAGAGAGAAGCAGGCACTTACTAACAAGTTTTACTTTTTAAAGGTTAGAGTTTAGAGTACATATTGTCCCTTTAAATTAGCCTATATAGATCCTTTTCTTTCTTAGAGGAAAGAAAAAAAGTTCCATGACCTCTAAAGGCACTTTAAAAAGGAAACTAAAGAAAGTATAAAGAAAAGCTATTCACTTTGGCCTCATTAGGTACTAATCACATCTAGCGAGTATGAAAAATAGGAATTGATTTCCCAAAGGAGATACATTGGTTCTCACTTCCAAACCTATCCATCCAGTTTGAGAAAAAGCCATAATGGTTAATCCATACTTCTGCTTTTCCCGTTTCTCTAATCTCATTCACAGACATGAGTAAGGATCCGGATAAAATAAGTATACAGTGATGAAGCTTAATCTGCTAACTTTTCACAGTGATAACAACAGCCAGAAAGCCAGCCCACTCTTCACAGGGCTACAGTGCTGGGTGTTCAAGGAGCACTCAATACTTCTGATAGAGGAGGATCATCCTTCCCCTTAGAGGGACGTGGACTCAACAATGATGCATGGACTGATGCTCTTTGTGAGAAATCCAAAAGCCAGTTTAGAGGTTCCTGCACCCCAGGGCCCTTGACACCAGCCTTATCAAAATCAGCAGGAAAATTCATGGCATTCATCCACATTAGTCTCCTCCCCCAGCTCAAGCCACACTGCCAGGAGAAAACTTCCAGCTCCCAGCTTCTCCCTGAGGAGAGAGAAAGAGAAGACTTGACTATACAACCAATGTTCAGACTTTTCAGGGGGCACTCTAAGGGACTGGCTTCTGTCTCACTCAACTCAGACTACTGAAGGTACCCAGCATATTCTGGAAGCCTGGGGACACTGAAAATAAAAGAGAGGTAGATGGCTTGGTAGTTCCAGAGAACCTATAGTCATTCAGACAGATACCAGAGGGAACAAGGGTTAAAATCTTCTGAAAAGGGAAACCAGCAATCACCTCTAATTTTGAATTTGGATGTGAGTAGTAGAAATAATGGGCTTCCCTGGTGGCTCAGCGGTAAAGAAACCTCCTGCCAATGCAGGATACAGAGACGTGGGTACAATCCCTGGGTCAGGAAAATCCCCTGGGGAAGAGAATGGTCACCCACTCCAGTATTCTTGCCTGGAAAATCCCATGGACAGAGAAACCTGATGGGCAATAGTCCACGTGCTCGCAAAGAGTTGGACACAACTTAGCAACTAAAACAAATGGCAACAACAGTGGAGATATTACATCCACATAAAAGGTTTGAGAAACCCCTGGAATCTCAGGGAATGAAAATTAAAACAGCAATGAGATATCACTACACACCTACTATCATGGCCAAAATTTAGAACTGAAACAGCAAATGCTGATGAGGATGTAATGCAGTAGAAACTCTCATTAATTGCTGCTGAGAACATAAAATGGTAATGCCACTTTGAAGAGAGTTTGGTGGTTTCTAATAAAACTAAACATACTCTTACCATATGATCCAGAATTCATGCTCATTGGTATTTATCCAAAGGAACTGAACATCGATGGCTACACAAAAACTTGGACAAGGAGGTTTAGAGCAGCTTTTATCATAATTGACAAAACTTGGAAGCAACCAAGATGTCTGTCAGTAGGTGAATGGATAAATATATTACAGTACATTTAGAAAGTGGAATATTATTCACTACTAAAGAGAAATGAGCTATCAAGCCTTGCAAAGACATAGAAGAAGCTAAAAAATTTAATGCTAAGTGAAGGAAAGGATGTGTGTGTGTGCATGCTCAGTCATGTCCGACTCTGTTACCCTGTGGACTGTAGCCCACCAGGCTGCATTGTCCATGCAATCTTCCAGGCAAGAATACAGGAGTGGGTTGCCATTTCCTGTTCCAGGGGATATTCCAGACATAGGGATCAAGCTCATGTCTCTTGTGTCTCTGTAATGGTTCCAATTCTATGACATTCTCTAAAAGGTAAAACTATAAAGACAGTGAAAAGAACAGTGCTTCCCAGGAGTTGGGAGGTTGAAGGCATGAATAGGTGGAGCACAGAGAATGTTTAAGGCAGTGAAAATGTCTGTATGATACTATGATGATGGGTACATGGCATTACATATTTGTGCAAACTCAGAGAATGCATAAAACCCAGAGTGAACCCTCATGGAAACCGTGGACTATGGTGATCATGTTGTGTCAATGCATGTTCATCAGTTGTGTAACAAGTGCACCACTCTTGTGGGGGTGTTGATAGTGAGGGAAGCAATGAATGTGTGGGAGATGGGAGTACCTGGGAACTCTCAGAGGCTCCTCTGTTTTGCTGTGAACCTAAAACTGCTTTAGAAAAATTGAGTCTTCAAAAATTAGAGCAATAACAGTATGTTAATGGGGCCAGGAGAAATATCAATAACCTCAGATATGCAGATGACACCACCCTTATGGCAGAAAGGGAAGAGGAACTAAAAAGCCTCTTGATGAAAGTGAAAGTGGAGAGTGAAAAAGTTGGCTTAAAGCTCAACATTCAGAAAATGAAGGTCATGGCATCCGGTCCCATCACTTCATGGGAAATAGATGGGGAAACAGTGGAAACAGTGTCAGACTTTATTTTTGGGGGCTCTAAAATCACTGCAGATGGTGACTGAAGCCATGAAATTAAAAGATGCTTACTCCTTGGAAGAAAAGTTATGACCAACCTAGACAGCATATTCAAAAGCAGAGACATTACTTTGCCAACAAAGGTCCGTCTAGTCAAGGCTATGGTTTTTCCTGTGGTCATGTATGGATGTGAGAGTTGGACTGTGAAGAAGGCTGAGCACCGAAGAATTGATGCTTTTGAACTGTGGTGTTGGCGAAGACTCTTGAGAATCCCTTGGACTGCAAGGAGATCCAACCAGTCCATTCTGAAGATCAGCCCTGGGATTTCTTTGGAAGGAATGATGCTAAAGCTGAAACTCCAATACTTTGGCCACCTCATGCGAAGAGTTGAGTCATTGGAAAAGACTCTGATGCTGGGAGGGATTGGGGGCAGGAGGAGAAGGGGACGACAGAGGATGAGATGGCTGGATGGCATCACTGACTCGATGGACGTGAGTCTGAGTGAACTCTGCAACTTGGTGATGGACAGGGAGGCTTGGCGTGCTGTGATTCATGGGGTCACAAAGAGTCGGACACGGCTGTGCAACTGAACTGAACTGAACTGAACTGAATGGATACCCAAGACAAAAGATTATAATGTGTGACATCAATAAGTTCGTATGGGAAGAGTAAAAGTGTAGAGTTTTGTGCTCATTTAAGGTTGCTTTCAGTTTAAAATAGATTATTATACTATAAGATGTTTTATATAGCCCCATGGCTACCTGCCTACAATGCGGAAGACCTGGGTTCGATCCCTAGGTCAGGAAGGTCCCCTGGAGAAGAGAATGGCAACTCACTCCAGTGTTCTTGCCTGGAGAATCCCATGGACAGAGGAGCCTGGCAGGCTACAGTCGATGGGGTCGCAATGAGTTGGACATGACTGAGCAACTAACACTATGGCTACATAGCCCCATGGCTATATATAGTTTTATATAGCCCCATAGTAAATGCAAATAAAATACCTATAGAAGATGCAAAAAAGAAAATGAGAATAGACTCAAAGCTTGTCAATACAAAAAAAAAAAAATTCAGTGAATCACAAAGGAAGAGAAGGACAAAAAAACCTACAAGACAGAAAACAATGATCAAAATGGCAATAGTAAGTCCTTCTCTAGCAGTAATTACATTAAATGACTGAAAACGCAAACCTACATCAATCCCTATATTATGAAGTTAATTTCTTTTAGAAGCTTTACTATTTTAGCTTTAAGTTTAGGTATATGACCATCACAAATTAATTTTTGTATATAGTGTTGAGGTAGTGGTAAAGGTTTTTCTTTCTGTGTGGATATCCATATGTTGAAAAAACTTTTATTCCTCATTAGCACTTTGTTGAAAATAAATGGTCTATATAAGTGTAAGTTTACGTTTGAACTCTTTAATATTCCACTGATATTTGTCTACCCTTATGAATGAACTCTGGGAGTTGGTGATGGACAGGGAGGCCTAGCGTGCTGTGATTCATGGGATCACAAAGAGTCGGACACGACTGAGCGACTGATCTGATCTGATCTGATCTGATGGAGTATAATACTAACCATTGTATTATAGACTAAATTTATCCTTGGATCAATCTAGATATAGAAAATGGTGTTTGTGGGGCCAAAATTCTTTGGCCTCTCATGGAATTGCCTTCACTAAACCATGCTTTGGTATTGTGACCTGGGCCATCATTGAGGACCAGTTATTTGAAATTCATCACTACACTTATTATGGAAATGTTAAATGCATTAACCTATCTCTTCTTTATAAGAAAATGTCTTACAAGTTTCAGACCAGAAACAGTAATGTGTCTATTTCCTTGGTAATCCATAGGAATTCATTTTATGAAGCTATACATCCTGACCATTGGGAAGACAAGAGACTAATTTATGGATCAATTCTAACAATTCTATAAAAAAAGTCTTATCACGTGCCCTATCCTCTGCATGTAGACTATCCTTACTCCTACACCTTATTTTTCAAGCTTTATTGCCAATTTTCTCTTAATGTACCACTCATTATGTATAACTGGTTGTATTATACTTATATATGCAATCCAAATCAAACCTCTTTTGGGAATGATTCAGAATCTAAATAGAGCACTACATCCAATCCATTAGAAATAGGTTTTGCAATTGAGAATAACAGCATTTGGATTAGTTTTAACTTATCAGATGTATAGGTGGGAGCCCCTATCATTTTCCCCTGCTCTGCTGTGAATTAACAGGAAGAAGAGCCAGAGCCTAGTAGTCCTATTACATGTGTGGACTCGTATCCAATTACCCATTTGCTTTCTGTCACCACAAGTGGACCATGGTATCTCCTTTCTTCCAGTTTATAGTGTATACAGATGAGCAGCATTTTATTTTTAAAGGAAAAGTGGGGACTTCCCTGAGGGTCCAGCAGTTAAGAATCTGCCTGCCAATGCAGAGGACATGGGTTTGATCCCTGATCCAGGAAGATTCCACATGCCACAAAGCTGAGCCCACATGCCACAACTACTGAAGCCCGCCCACCCTTAGAACCTACATTCCGCAACAAGAGAAGCCACCAAAAGGAGAAGCCCGTGCACCACAACTAGAGAGTAATTCTCACCCACTGCACCTAGAGTAAAGCCCACACACAACAACGAAGACCCAGCACAGCCAAAAATTAATGAATTAAAAATAAATAAATCTACTTTTTACCTATTAAAAAGTAACAATAAAGGGAAAGTGGTTTGGACCTCTGTTCTTATACCATAATTCTAAATCAAGTCTCTAAATAAATAAATCAAAACTCTAAATAAGTAAAGGAGGTTGACGGCAGTTAGGAGGGAATGTAGCTCTGCTCTCTGTAAGGGGAGGACGCAGAAGAGCAACAGGAGCTGTGGTACCACACACACACATCATGAAGGACCAGGGAGTCTTCACAGTATCCTGATGTTTTCAACTTTTGCCTGGCAGGCAGGGTGATGCAGCATGTAGTAAGTGACATCCTGCTCTATCTCCTGTCTCCCAGCCCATATAAAACACCAACATTCAAGAATGAATATCAGACTGTCCATATTCCCAGAAATACCAGCAGTAAGCTTCTTTTCAATGTAATGCCTATTTTCTACCAGGCTCTATTGCCCTTTCTTTTGTCTGAAAAGTTATTGATTGTTTTCTATGCTGTATGTGTTGGGAATAAAAAAGAAATAAGATACGGATCTGGAGATGAAAGTGCTGGACTCTGAAGCAGCAATAATCATCAGCTGTCATGGCTCTTTTCTCCCTAGTCTTCTTATACACCACAAATCAGTCTCTAGCTTTTGAGAACCAAATGTCACTCTTCTGAGGTACCAGAGAGAAGAAAGGTGTTCCATACAATGAAATGAAGTGAATCAAAAGTGAAGTTATCCCTCAGAGCAAGTGAAACCACACAGGAAGAATGAAATTATTCTACTAAATTATAATCCTTCTCCTAGAGGAAAAGCACTTCTAAATAAAATTAAGTATATCCTCTATTCCACCATCTTACACAAATGTGTTGGAGAATACATAAGTGACAAAGATAATATTCAAAGCTCTATAGTCCAAGATCAACCATCCTAGCAAATTCTCATATGTGACTTTTCACTTAATTTCAATCAGCAGAATAATACAGTATGTATGAGTACTGTATAGCAGAAACTAACACAACATTATAAATCAACTATACTCCAATAAAAATAAAAATCTCACTGTATTATTCAATAGTTGGGTAAGCTGAGTTGTTTATTCTAGTTTAATGGCCGACACATTCACTGGGAATATTCCTTAAGAAACAAAGATCCCAAATTTGAGGAAGAATGAGCTATGATGTTTCCAGGTGGGTACCTTCAGGCACACCTATACTTCCCACTGTCCCTCACCTTGGCACCATCACGGTAGATCCATCTCCCAGCTGTGGCTCCAGGCAGCTGGTCTGACAGAGATAAGTGATCTTGGAATCTAACTGTCAGAGATGGAGAGCACAGTGAAGTTCAACTGCAGGAGCAAATCTAAAACAGAAGAGCACTTGGAATCACAGCTGTTTATCTTAAACCTTAGAGCCCACCAAATATAAAATTATCCAGTGAGAAAGGGAGGCAATTAATCATTTTATGTATTTGCTTTCAATTGATGTATCAAAATTTTACCAGTGCTATTTGAGTATTCTAGTTTACTTTGAGATTCACCTCTGTTTGCTTGTAATGAAAGAAGAGTTGTAATTAAAACCTAATCTGCCTGCAAGGCAGGAGACCCTGGTTCAATTCATGTGTTGGGAAGATCCCCTGGAGAAGGGAAAGGCTACCCACTCCAGTATTTTGGCCTGGAGAATTACATAGACTGTAAAGTTCATGGGGTCACAAAGAGTCGGGCACGACTGAGCGACTTTCACATTCAGACAACATATTTTAACTTTTCCAGCTTTATTGAGGTACACGACAAATAAATATTGTATGTATTTAAGGTATACAGTGCAAAGTTTTGATATACATATCCATTGTCATAGCAAACACCCTCTTCCAACAACACAAGAGAACACTCTACACATGGACATCACTAGATGGTCAACACTGAAATTAGATTGATTTTATTCTTTGTAGCCAAAAATGGAGAAGCTCTATACAGTCAGCAAAAATAAGACCAGAAGCTGACTGTGGCTCAGATCATGAACTTCTTATTGCCAAATTCAGACTGAAATTGAAGAAAGTGGAGAAAACCACTAGACCATTCAGGTATGACCTAAATCAAATCCCTTATGACTATACAGTAGAAGTGAGAAATAGATTTAAGGGACTAGATCTGATAGACAGAATGCCTGATGAACTGTGGACAGAGGTTTGTGACATTGTACAGGAGACAGGAATCAAGACCATCCCCAAGAAAAAGAAATGCAAAAAGCAAAATGGCTGTAGGAGGAGGCCTTACAAATAGCTTTGAAAAGAAGGGAAGCAAAAAGCAAAGGAGAAAAGTAAAGATATACCCATTTGAATGCAGAGTTCCAAAGAATAGCAAGGAGAGATAAGAAAGCCTTCCTCAGTGATCAATGCAAAGAAATAGAGGAAAACAACAGAATGGAAAAGACTAGAGATCTCTTCAAGAAAATTAGAGATACCAAGGGAACATTTCATGCAAAGATGGGCTCAACAAAGGATAGAAATGGTATAGACCTAAAAACAGCAGAAGATATTAAGAAGAGGTGGCAAGAATACACAGAAAAAAATGTACAAAAAAGATCTTCACAACCCAGATGATCATGATGGTGTGAACACTCACCTAGAGCCAGACATCCTGGAATGTGAAGTCAAGTGGGCCTTAGAAAGCATCACTATGAATAAAACCTAGTGGAGGTGATAGAATTCCAGTTGAGCTATTTAAAATCCTGGAAGATGATGCTGTGAAAGTGCTACACTCAATATGCCAGCAAAGTTGGAAAACTCAGCAGTGGCCACAGGACTGGAAAAGGTCAGTTTTCATTTCAATCTCAAAGAAAGGCAATGCCAAAGAATGCTCACACTACTGCACATTTGCACTCATCTCACACGCTACTAAAGTGATGCTTAAAATTCTCCAAGCCAGGCTTCAGGAATACGTGAACTGTGAACTTCCAGATGTTCAAGCTGGTTTTAGAAAAGGCAGAGGAACCAGATATCAAATTGCCAACATCCGCTGGATCATTGAAAAAGCAAGAGAGTTCCAGAAAAACATCTACTTCTGCTTTATTGACTATGCCAAAGCCTTTGACTGTGTGGATCACAATAAACTGTGGAAAATTCTGAAAGAGATGGGAGCACCAGACCACCTGACCTGCCTCTTGAGAAATCTGTATGCAGGTCAGGAAGCAACAGTTAAAACTGGACATGGAACAACAGACTGGTTCCAAATAGGAAAAGGAGTTCGTCAAGGTTGTATATTGTCACCCTGCTAATTTCTATGCAGAGTACATCATGAGAAACACTGGGCTGGAAGAAGCACAAGCTGGAATCAGGATTGCCGGGAGAAACATCCATAACCTCAGATATGCAGATGACACCACCTTTATGGCAGAAAGTGAAGAACCAAAGAGCCTCTTGATGAAAGTGAAAGAAGAGAGTGAAAAAGTTGGCTTAAAGCTCAACGTTCAGAAAATGAAGATCATGGCATCCGGTCCCATCACTTCATGGCAAATAGATGGGGAAACAGTGGAAGCAGTGTCAGACTTTATTTTTCCAGGCTCCAAAATCACTGCAGACGGTGATTGCAGCCAGGAAATTAAAAGACGCTTACTCCTTGGGAGGGAAGTTATGACCAACCTAGATAGCACATTCAAAAGCAGAGACATTACTTTGTCAACAAAGGTCTGTCTAGTCAAGGCTATGGTTTTTCCAGCGGTCATGTACGGATGTGAGATTTGGACTATAAAGAAGGCTGAGCGCCGAAGAATTGATGCTTTTGAACTGTGGTGTTCGAGAACTCTTGGGAGTCCCTTGGACTGCAAGGAGAGCCAACCAGTCCGTTCTAAAGGACATCAGTCCTGGGTGTTCATTGGAAGGACTGATGTTGAAGCTGAAACTCCAATACTTTGGCCACCTGATGTGAAGAGCTGACTTGTCTGAAAAGACCCTGATGCTGGGAAAGATTGAGGGCAGAAGAGGGGGCCGACAGAGGATAAGTGGTTGGATGGCATCACCAACTCAATGGACATGGGTTTGGGTGGACTCCAGGAGTTAGTGATGGACAGGAAGGCCTGGCATGCTGCGGTTCATGGGGTCACAAAGAGTTGGACACGACTGAGCAACTGAACTGAACTGAATACGTTGTGAAATGATTACCACAATCAGTCTAATTGCCACATCCATTATCTGACAGCATTATGATTGTATGTGTGTGCATGTGTCACTGAGAACACTTAAGATCAGCTCTCAGCAAATTCCAAGTATATAATGCTATTCCAAGAGTGCTATTAATGGATTTATTTATTCGGTTTCTTTGGCTCTCAGTTGTGGCTCCTGAGATCTTTGTTCCTTCATGTGGGATCTTTCTTTGTGGTGCACGGACTCTTTAGTTGCATATGCTCTGGAGCTCCTGGACTCAGCTTAGTTGCTCTGCAGCATGTGGGATTTTAGTTCCCAGACCAAGGATTGAACCCATATCCCTGCACTGCAAGGCAGATTCTTAACCACTGCACCACCAGGGAAGTCCCTACAATAGAGTATTATTGACTACAGCTGCCATGCCCTACATTTAGACCTTTAGTAATCCCACTTCTAGTAATTCCCACTAAAGGAATAGAATATATCATTTCAAAGAGATATCGGCACTTGGCACGCTCATTCCAGTTTAGCCATGTCAGTCCCGGCCCATCCTCACAGCTTACTGTGCTCCTCCTTTACTTCATGACTATCCTTCCTTCTAGGTTGCTTGCCCAACTGTCTTCAAGTTCTTGCACCAGACAAAGAATAACTTCACCTAGGATGTTTAATTTTTCTCAGTTGCATAAGATCATATCCTGATAATAAATGCCTTCCTATTCTATCCTTCTATCCTCTAGCCCTGACTGCTACAATGATGCTTTAACAGCCTGTATGATAATGCTGGAAAAAAGGACTTGGGCATAATATTAAGTTAAAACCATCAGTATGCAAATATTATGCAAATTTAAATTTCAGTAGTTTCAATGTAAATGGATCCAAAATTCACCAAAATAGTAACTGTGATTTTATTTGGATGAGTGGGATAATGTGTAAATTTTTGTTTTCTTTTTATCTTTCATTGTTACCACTTTTAAAAAAGTGAACATGCATTAATTTTTAATTTAATCAGCAACAAAACATAAACTAGTTTTTGTAACAATAAATCTTCAGAGCAAAAAGGGAGTCACCTAACCATGTGATTTTAGGTCCTTTTAATTCAGAGAAATACATCCTTAGGGGCTTTCTAAATGCCGATATTACAAAATACAGGAGTAGAAAGGGTTGTAAACAATTAGAGCTACATTTTCAATATGTTCTGCTAAGACTCAGCCACCACTTTCATGAATGCTAATTTGAAAAATTGGGTCATATTTCCCAGCACAAGCGTATATATATTTTCTTATGTAAAGACTTAGGTTTAAAAGTATGCTTAGTCATTCAATTGTGTCCGACTCTTTGTGACCCCATGGACTGTAGCCTACTAGGCACCTCTGTCCATGGGGATTCTCCAGGCAAGAATACTGGAGTGGGTTGTCATGCCCTCCTCCAGGGGATCTTCCTTACCCAGTGATCAAACCCAGGCCTCCCACATTGCAGGCAAATTCTTTACCATCTGAGTCACTAGGGAAGCCCTAGGTTTAAAAGATTTTTATGCAAATTCATTGAAATTGTATATTCAAAGTATAAATTTAAACTTGTAGCAAATATACACGTCTATCCAATGTCATATACTCAAACACACACACATTCAAAGAAATCCCTATTTCCAATACATAATTTCCAATTTTTAATAAATTTGATGACCTCTTAGGTATGCTTCACTTAAATGTATACATATATAAACATATATGCTTGAACTCACAATTTTTGAATTTTGAAATAGTTACCTTATTTAAGTAAAAATCCTTTATGTTTCTAGCCAGTCACCTTTTAAAAAGAACTTGCATAAAACCATGAAAAGGCATTTTTGTTTAAAGAATGCTCAAACTACCACACAATTGCACTCATCTCACATGCTAGTAAAGTGATGCTCAAAATTCTCCAAGCCAGGCTTCAGCAATACATCAACCGTGAACTTCCAGATGTTCAAGCTGGTTTTAGAAAAGGCAGAGGAACCAGAGATCAAATTGCCAACATCCGCTGGATCATCAAAAAAGCAAGAGAGTTCCAGAAAAACATCTACTTCTGCTTTATTGACTATGCCAAAGCCTTTGACTGTGTGGATCACAATAAACTGTGGAAAATTCTGAAAGAGATGGGAATACCAGAACACCTGACCTGCCTCTTGAGAAACCTATATGCAGATGAAACCACCCTTATGGCAGAAAGGGAAGAAGAACCAAAGAGCCTCTTGATGAAAGTGAAAGAAGAGAGTGAAAAAGTTGGCTTAAAGCTCAACATTCAGAAAACAAAGATCATGGCATCCGGTCTCATCACTTCATGGGAAATAGATGGGGAAACAGTGGAAACAGTGTCAGACTTTATTTTGGGGGGCTCCAAAATCACTGCAGATGGTGACTGCAGCCATGAAATTAAAAGATGCTTACACCTTGGGAGGAAAGTTATGATCAACCTAGATAGCATATTCAAAAGCAGAGACATTACTTTGCCAACAAAGGTCTATCTAGTTAAGGCTATGGTTTTTCCTGTGGTCATGTATGAATGTGAGAGTTGGACTGTGAAGAAGGCTGAGTGCTGAAGAATTGATGCTTTTGAACTGTGGTGTTGGAGAAGACTCTTGAGAGTCCCTTGGACTGCAAGGAGATGCAACCAGTCCATTCTGAAGGAGATCAGCCCTGGGATTTCTTTGGAAGGACTGATGCTAAAAGCTGAAACCCCAGTACTCTGGCCACCTCATGCGAAGAGTTGACTCATTGGAAAAGACTCTGATGCTGGGAGGGATTGGGGGCAGGCGGAGAAGGGGACGACAAAGGATGAGATGGCTGGATGGCAACACTGACTCAATGGACTTCTGAGTGAACTCCGGAAATTGCTGATGGACAGGGAGGCCTGGCATGCTGCGATTCATGGGGTTGCAAAGAGTCGGACACGACTGAGAGACTGAACTGAACTGAACTGAGGCTCAAAAAGATTAAGAAATGAAGTTATGATTCTCATCATACATCATTGCCACTATTATTGACTTTATAAAACATTGTCACCAGGTTATTTTCTAAAGTATGTTTCTTTGACATCTCAAAGTAGGTATGCACTTCCTTTAATGAACACACAAAAATCCTGCAACATATTAATTTTGTTGTTATGCAAATCTGCTATTATAGTTATTTGATACATGGGCATAATAGGATGATTTGGACTAATAAATAAATTATTCAATATTGTTAATGGCAATATGAATTAGTCCTTATAAATCAAAATAAATTATGCATTGGTAATTTGAGAGTATATAGACCACAATTATAGACATCTTATCAGATTACATGTATGTAACTTAAAATGATTTAACTATATTTTGTCAAGGAATTACTTTTTCAAGCAGGTGTTAGCATACTGCACTGTTAGTTTTAATGGACGAGTTTGGGAATGCTTTTTCTAAGGGAATGACTAGGATTTTGTTGTTCAGTCACTAAGTCATGTCTGATTCTTTGTGACCCCATGGACTGTAGCACATTAGGCTCATCTGTCCTTCATTATCTCCTGGATCCAGCTCAAACTCATATCCATTGAGTCAGTGATGCCACCCAACCATCTCATCCTCTGTCATTCCCTTCTCCTCCTGCCTTCAGTCTTTCCCAGCATCAGAGTCTTTTCTAATCAATCAGCTCTTCCCATCAGGTGGCCAAAGTATCGGAACTTCAGCATTAGTCCTTCCAATGAATATTCAGGATTTATTTCCTTTAGGATTGACTGGTTTGATCTCCTTTGAGTCCAGGGGACTCTCAAAAGTCTTCTCCAACCGATAAGCAAATGCAACTAAACTTGTACTAACACTTCTACTCCCAAAATAAAGATTATTTATTTTTTAAGTGGTGACAAATGCCTTTTTTAGTGACTGTCAACACATCAGTTATGCTGTTTAGATCCAGCACAGTAGTGAATCATGACTTACTTTCTCCCCCTACTAAGAGGCAGGTTGTTTTAAGCTGTTTTTAAATGTGTTCAAAGTTCACAATATATACTAATAATTATAGCTAATTTTTTTGCCTTCTTACTGTAAGCTATGTCACACACTTCCTTTTCACTATCTCATTTACAACTTAAACAACCTTACAGTGGAGGTGCTGCTATTATTCCCATTTTATGAATGAGAAAACAGAGCCTCACAGAGTCTGGTTTAGCTTAATTAACTCTTTAACAGGTATGTGTGTGCTCAGTCATGTCCAGCTCTTTGCAACCCCATAAACTGTAGCCTGCCAGGCTCCTCTGTCCATGGGATTTTCCAGGTAAGAATACTGGAGTGGGTTGCCATTTGGGTAAAGTAATTATTAGGTATTAGAGTCAACATTGAGCTCCCTTGATGGTTCAGAGGTGAATCCTCCTGCAATGCATAAGATATAGGTTCAATCCCTGGATCGGGAAGATACCCTGGCGAAGGAAATGGCAACTTACTGTAGTATTCTTGCCTGGGAAATCCCATGGACAGAGGAGTCTTGGGGGCTACAGTCCACGAAGTCACAAAGAGGCAGACACAACTGAACGACTAAATCACCACCAGCAGAGTCAAGATTAGAATCTATGCTCACTTAATAACAAAAACTGTGCTCTTATCCACCATCGAACCATCATGTTTTCTGTGCATGGAAACAAACAGATAAGAAAAAAATGCTTGCATAGATTTATTCTAATTTTGTCTGTATATTAATAGACATCAACATTAGTTACAAGTCTGGGAAGGTGACTGTTTTGTGAAGAAGGCAGGGACTTTAGAAGCAGGCTCCTCTGAATCCTCAACTCTAGCCATTTGCTATAAAATATGATACTTGCTTTCTTTTATACCCACTTACTGGTCCGTAAAACAGAGGTGATGGTAACTACTCTGAAGTTTTTGTAAGTGTTATGTAAGGCAATGTATGTATGTATAGTAGCAACCATGAAATAGGCAAAAATTAATTATTTTTCCTTGTCTATGTTTTCAACTATACATAACTTCCTTTCTATGGGAAAGGTGAATTAATATCTTAGTCACCCTTAATGTGATAGTCCAGGTTCTATCTTAAGTTCAGACATAGAATTTTTAAAATATTTATCACATGTTCACTAAACACCAGAGTAAAATTAAAATTGCATTTTTAAAAATCACAGGAAAAGCATTGACCTGAAAACCCTTTAAAGTGGCGAAGCACAGCTCAACTCTTTTGGATGTTTGTTGCAAACAATAGTAATGGTTCTGGCAAAGGGAACCTGAGGAAAAGAACCTGAGCACAGGAATTTGAGAGCAAGGTGATGTGGCAGATGGAGCACAGGGAAGGAGGAAGGAGAGAAAAGAAGCCTCTCAGTGTAGCCCTCCAAGAATTCTGGCTCTGAACCAGACCAGAAAGAACACACTCTACTCTGAGAATTTCTTTTCTTTTCTTTTTTTAACTTATTTTTTTAATGTTTCCCATAGAGTCTCAAGACTAGCTTTTTATTCTGCCCATGTGGCTTGTGGGATCTTAGTTCCCCAACCAGGGACGGAACTTGCGCCCCTTGCATTGGCAGCGTGGAGTCTTAACCACTGGACCACCAGGGAAGCCCCTCTCTGCTCTATTCTGATATTGATGTTAATGCGTCTCTTTGTCTTATTAAGGTCCTTCCTGGACCTTAAACAGATATCATCCTCTTAGAATATCCTGCTTGACTTTCACATCAAGTTCATAGTCATAGTCAACTATTTCATCATCAACTGTAATATTAAATTTATGCAATACTAAGGTTTCCAATGTAGGAAACAAATAGTAGAATTAGAATTGATTGTTTCTAAGATGATTTTTAATGATAAGAAAATGTGTAAAAGTATAATAGTAACATTCAAACTGGAAATAGCAATATTAACTGGCTATTTGCTATTTTGAAGTTGAAAATGACTTTAGATTACTTTGGCTAATGTTAACAATTTTCAGGTATTGGATTTTTAGCAACATCATATATCCCAAGTCACATAAATTATTTAATTCTGGTTAACATCTTCCATGGTGAAAGAAACATATTTTAAGAAATAAAGCCAATATTACTATTGAAAATATTTTGGATTTCCTGAAATCATCTTAATTTTATATTAAAAATCCCTGGGTCTTATAGAAATCTTTTATCTAAGAAAAAATTTAAAACAGATATTTATGACTAGTTGACTTTGATTATAATCTTTTTAAAAAGACAGGAAGGGGAAGAAAATACATTCTAAATGTTATATGTATATTATGTATATACATATAATGAAAGGGGAAAGAATACATTCCGAATTATATGTATATATATATGTATTGTAGGTATATCCACATATGTGTGTGTTTAATGTACAAACACACGGATTTCCTGATTGAAACAATTTGAAAATCATAGTTAAAACTCTTAGAGAAAGAAATAACCATTTGTTGTGGAGAATTATAAAATCTATTAGCTTTATGATTACTTTTTATATTTAACAGGTGGATGTGAGCAATCTGCTGCCAAAGACATTTGTGATGCTCTGAAAATAGTAGACTTTGGGATTAAACAATGGCGAACCTAAGCTCTCTCCGGCCCTTAAATCTATGGGTCAGACCTTGGCTACAACACTTAACCTGTTTATCGTCCCCTCAACCCCAGTTCTCTCCTGTCCTCTATTCCCTTTCTGTCTCTCTCTCTCTCTCTCTCATAAATTTTTATATGAGAAAAAGAAGAGAGAATAAGATAAGGTATATAAAATGCCTAACACATAAAAGGCACTAACTATATAAATATGCATAGTCAAGTACTTATAAAAATTGTCATTGGGACTTCATTTGTTCCCCAGTGACCCTGATTAAACTAGAAGAGGAAACTGAAAAGTGAAGAGGCAGAGCTCAGCATCTGACAGACATAAACTAGAGAAGAGCTGCACCTCCATCTTTCCTATTATAATTAAGCAAATTATAGATTATAGATTTATATAACAAAAGACCTGTGACTATATTAAGTGTAAATGTATGAGATACTCCAATGAGAAGAAAATGTCTGGCAGACTCATACAACAATAAAACTCAGCTCCGTGTAGCTTATAAGAAGGTTGATTAGGGACCTAGGCAATGGGAACTCTCATATACTGTTAGTAGGAGTGTAAAAGAGAACAAGGGCTTCACTGGTGGCTCAGAAGGTTTTTTTTTGCCTTCAGCACAGGAGATTGTTCCCCTGGAGAACGGAATGGCAACCCACTCCAGTTTTCTTGGCTGGGAAATCCCATGGACAGAGGAGCCTGGGGGGCTATAGTCCATGGAGTTGCCAAAGAGTCGGACACGGCTTAGTGACTAAACAATAAAAGAAAACAATGAACTTTGAAAAATGATTTAGTGTTTTGTTTTAAAACTAAGCATAAGCCTATGCTTTGATGTAGCAATTTCCATCCCTTCATTTATACCAACAAAAGTGTGAGTATGCATTTATTCATAACAGCCAAGCACAGGGTGGGGTGGGTGGGGAGGGAACAGACAACAGACTTAGAAATCAAGATCATGCTTACCTGGGGAGTGATTAAATGGAAATGTTCCTTTCAAAATAAGTTATTGAGATATACAGTCAGTGATTCTTTTTCTGCATATCTGTTATTCTTCATTAAAACAACTTTAAAATTAGAATACAATGATTAAATTGATAGTCCTATCCAAAAATGCAGAAATAAAATAAAAATATTACAAATCAGCACATGTATTTGAGTTGCCTAGTGAGAATGGAATGGTGGTCCTTTCTATTCTATTTAGTTTTGTTTCCATGATATAAACTCTCTTGCCCAATATAATGTGACACCTTTGGACAAGAGTAAGATAAGGTTAAAGGTGCAGATAATGGCTCTATGCAACTATATATCCTTTGTGTAGAACTAAGTGGCCTTTGAAGAAATGAAGCTTTAGGCTTGGTCTTAATGGTACTATTTGTGCTAAGTCATGTCCAACTTCTTGCAACCCCATGAACTATAGCCTGCCAGGCTCCTCTGTCCATGGAATTCTCCAGACAAGAATACTGGAGTGGATTACCATGCTCTCCTGCAGGGCATCTTCCCAACCTGGAACTAAACCCACGTCTCTTAGGTCTCCTTCATTGACAGGTGTGTTCTTTACCACTAGCGCCACCTGGGAAGCCCTAATGGTACTATAAAACCAAAGAATAAAATAGGCTGTCTAATAATTACCATTCAGTGTACATCCAATCAGCAGTATTATACACATCATGTATGTATGTCTGATACACTAAAAATCCACATATAAAGCTGGACTTAGATCACAAAAACACACCATAGAGCCATGCTTTATAAGAAGAGATATTTTTGAACAATCAAACTGGGAACTCAGGCATACTTCATTCTTTGGCATTAATAACTAAAATGATACATTTTAAATGGTTAAACCAATTTTGTTTTATTAGAAGAGAGATGCTCTTAAGTATCTCTTTTAAACCTTATCTTTCCCTTAAAACCTATTTTAGCTGCTGTTTTACAGGAATAGGTCTGTCGTTTTTAATTTTAAAAGATATCTATTCACATCACACTCCATAAAAAGCCTCAGGCTTGCAGATGCTCCTGACAATGCTTAGATTATTTCACTACTGAAAACAACTAAAATGTTCATTCCTTCAAAAAAAAGCTCTGTGATCATCTGTGACGACTAATAAGGATCTCAGGATCTCACCAATACACTGTGTGAAAGTCAAAGTCACTCAGTCATGTCCAACTCTGCAACCCCATGGACTGTACAGTCCATGGAATTCTCCATCAGAATACTGATGTGGGTAGATGTTCCCTTCTCCAAGTGATCTTCCCAACCCAGGGATCTAACCCAGGTCTCCCGCATGGTAGGCAGATTCTTTACCAGCTGAGCCACCAGGGAAGCCCACTGTATAACTGGCACAAAGCACTGGTTTAGGAAGTTGTGTGTCCTGGGTGGCCTGACTGTGCGTCAAGTGCCTCTGGTCTGCTGTTCATTATGTCACCAGGCAGGAAACACTGTTGTCTTAAAACCCTGTGGAATTTACATTCATTTTTCTGGGGTTAAAATTAATCGGATGCTTGTGTGTGTGTGTATGCGCACATGCATGTGTGTGTGGCCTTGGTAAAATTATTTAAACTTATATCTTTGGACTATTCTATCTGTAAAATAAAAATAAATACCTCCAAATTCATTATTAAGATTATACAAGAGAGTTCATAAGAACTGTTTAATATGGTTTCAGTTCAGTTCAGTTGCTCAGTCGTGTCCCACTCTTTGTGACCCCGTGGACTGCAGCACACCAGGCCTCCCTGTCCATCACCAACTCCTGGAGCTTACTCAAACTCATGTCCATTGAGTCAGTGATGCCATCCAACCATCTCATCTTCTGTTGTCCCCTTCTCCTCCTGCCTTCAATCATTCCCAGCATCAAGATCTTTTCCAATGAGTCAGTTCTTCCCATCAGGTGGCCAAAGTATTGGAATTTCGGCTTCAGCATCAGTCCTTCCAATGAACATTCAGGACTGATTTCCTTTAGGATGGACTGGTTGGATCTCCTTGCTAACCAAGGGACTCTCAAGAGTCTTCTCCAACACCACAGTTCAAAAGCATCAATTCTTGGGTGCTCAGCTTTCTTTATAGTCCAGTTTTCACATCCATACGCAACTACTGGAAAAACCAAAGTTTTGACTAGATGGACCTTTGTTGGCAAAGTAATGTCTCTGCTTTTTAATATGCTGTCTAGTTTGGTCATAATTTTTCTTCCAAGGAACAATATAGGGTCTACCATTTAATAAACACTAAGTATATGTTAAACTGTTATTAGTTTTATATATTAACTTATCATTCTCTATGCATTTTGTTCTCTGGTGGCTAACATGGTAAAGAATATACCTGCAATGCAGGATACCTGGATTCGATCCCTGGGTCAGTAATATAACTTGGATAAGGAAATGGATAACTACCCATTCCAGTATTCTTGCCAGAGAAATACCAGGGACAGAGCAGCCTGGTGGGCTATAGTACATGGGGTCACAAAGAGTCAGACACGACTGAGTGTCTTAGACTAACTAACATTTTTTGTTATTTTGTGTTCAAAATTTGAACACATGTTCAAACAAAATTTGAACACAAAATTTGCAGTTCACTAAAATTTATACTTTATTCTGCACTTGTAGATGAATAAAATCTAAAAAAAAAAAATTGTGTTTCCCTATATGTCAAAAAATCTTTGATTGTTTGCTTCTTATTGTGGAATATAGAATGTAGGCAATCTCAATTGCGTCGTCTTCCTCTGAGTTGTGAGTTTTGTCCAAAAAGAGACTTAAATAGCTGGTGGATCATTTTCATTTTATTAAGCCCAATTTTAGTCTTTGTTAGGGCAAGTCTATTTTATAATTAGTCTTAAGGCATGTCCCTTATTCCAGAGCTTGGCCCTTAGTCTTTGTGGGATTTTAATTGAAAGTACAAAGTGCCTGGTGCAGTTTCTTTGCTCCAGCTAGTTTGGAATTCTGATACCTCTCTGACGTGTGTACCTCTGATATCAAGACTTACCTCTCAGCCATGCTGCAGATAGGTGATCTGTGCCAGTCCTCAGAGTGTAGTCATGTGTGTAGCCAACACAATAACAAATCTTTTGGACATGTTTTCCTTAATTGGGTGGGTGGTTCAAACAATCAATTAAGCTATGTTCCTATTGTTTGGCTAATAAGCAAATCAATATTTGCCTGCAGTATAAATCCCTACAGGACAGACACTCTATTACTCACCTCACCTTCATTCATTCATTTCTTTCTTAGGAAAGTAGCTATTATGAATTATACAGACATTAGTAATAATTATAGAATCAATTGTATTCTTAAGGATCTAACAATCCAGTGGGAGAAGCAAAAATGTATGAAACTAAAATAAAAGGAAAAGGAATGATGATAGGAACTAATTCATAAGTGACAAATGTCTGGGAGTTGGCCATTTTATGGTTGGATAAAGATGCCAAAATTAAAATCCTTTATTTACAATTACCCTCCTGCTGCTGCTGCTGCTGCTAAGTCGCTTCAGTCGTGTCAGACTCTGTGTGACCCCAGAGACGGCAGCCCACCAGGCTCCCCCTTCCCTGGGATTCTCCAGGCAAGAACACTGGAGTGGTTTGCCATTTCCTTCTCCAATGCATGAAAGTGAAAAGTGAAAGTGAAGTCGCTCAGTCGAGTCCGACTCTTAGCGACCCCATGGACTGCAGCCTACCAGGCTCCTCTGTTCATGGGATTTTCCAGGCAAGAGTACTGGAGTGGGTGCCATTGCCTTACCCTCCTGATCCTCCTCAAAACCCCATGGCACCTCTGCCTATAGTTGACTGAACTCTTACTTTCTGACTTGCCTTTTTAGCTTTTTCCTGTGTCTTCCTTTAGAGACATGGTATAGATAGCATTTGCTACATTTGCTTACTCAGCATCTAGTTCTCTTATTTTTCGAGAACTGTAACTTCCTTTATAGTGAAAAATTGAAACATAAATTTAAATTAGCCCAAGATCTGATTTCCAAAGATGAACCAGAGCTTCTGTATTAGTTATGTTTTTGTTAATAGAATACTTTCAGTGGTGGTAAAATATATGTAACATAAACATATTTTAACCATTTTTAAGTGTACAGTTTTGTGATTTTAGGTACATTCACATTGTTTTGCAACCATCATTACCCATCACCTCCAGGCTTTTTTCATCTTCCCCAGCTGAAACTCTGAACTCATTAAAGACTGCTCCCCACCCCTGGATCCCACCAGCAGCCACCATTCTGCTTTCTGTCTCTACAAGTTTGATTACTATAGATGTCTTATTCTACAAGGAATAAGCCAGATGCAAAAGGACAAACATTGTCCTGGCATCTGGCTTATCCCTTGTAGAATAACATCTACAAGGTTTGTCCATGTCATAGCATGTGTAAAATTCCCATCCTTGTTAAGGCTGAAAAATAGTCCATTGTATGCATGTAACACATTTTGTTTACCTGCTCATCTGTTAATGGACCCCTGGATTTTGTACATGTTTTAGTTATTATAAGTAATGCTGCTAAGAACGTGGGTATACAAATACCTATTTAGTCCCAGCCTTCATTTTGGGCGGGGGGAGTGTATATTCAAATGTGGAATTGCTAGGTCATGAGCTTCCTTGTTGACTCAGATGGTAAAGAATCTGTCTGCAATGCAGGAAACTCAGGTTCAGTCCCTGGATTGGGAAGATTCCCTTGAGAAGGGAATGTCTATCCATTCCAGTATTCTTGCCTGGAGAATTTCACGAACAGAGGGGCCTGGCGAGCTACAGTCTGTGTGGTCAATAGAGTAAAACATGACTTACTGACAGAACAACAGCAACAACAATGGTAATTCTGCATTTCCTCTTTTGGAAATAGCCATAGCATTTTCTGCAGTAGCTGCACCGTTTTACATTCCCATCAACAGTACTGCTGCTGCTGCTGCTGCTGCTAAGTCACTTCAGTTGTGTCCGACTCTGTGCGACCCCATAGATGGCAGCCCACCAGGCTCCCCCATCCCTGGGATTCTCCAGGCAAGAACACTGGAGTGGGTTGCCATTTCCTTCTCCAATGCAGGAAAGTGAAAAGTGAAAGTGAAGTCGCTCAGTTGTTTCGACTCTTAGCGACCTCATGGACTGCAGCCTACCAGGCTCCTCTGCCCATGGGATTCTCCAGGCAAGAGTACTGGAGTGGGGTACCATTGCCTTCTCCCATCAACAGTACACACAGGGTTCCAGTTACTCCAACACCCTCACCAACACTTGCTATTTTCTCTCTCTCTCTCTCTCTTTTTTTTTTTTTTGATACTAGGCATCCTCCTGGGTGAATAATCAAATTTTTTCATATAGGGAGAGACACAGTGTAATATGTGCCTCAGAATATATTTGTATAAAGTGACACATAAATACAACAAAACTCAGTAAAACTATATTGTTATTAATGTTTTGTATATATTTTAGTGCCAATATTTTGATAGATTTATGATTGGGTATTAGGTTGCTATTGTTCTTTTATATATTTGGTTTTCTTTTTCACTGAAGATATCTGGAGTCTGTCTAGCTTTAGCATGAAATAAAGTCACAGTTCCCTTTCTATTTCATGGAATCCTGGAACAAGAAGGATCTTAGAAGTTCATATGTTGGTAATTCAACTTGCTCACCTTACAAATGTGATGTTTTGAAATACCCAGGATGAGGTGGGAGCAAAACCAGGAGGCTCCTTATTCTTAGTCTCATTCTTAGGACTTTTTCTTTCCATCTGTTAGAGGCACTTATACTGCCTCTAAGCATTCATAGTGAAAAATTAACTATAGAGGTACACAAGCTCAGGAAGAAGAAAACACATCTAACTTTGTTAACCTGTTATTTAGCAAATATCTCTATTAAGCAGAAAGAAAACCTCAATGCATAATTAGATCTTCACCTTCCTGGAATGACTAGAGTTGAGATTTGGAAAACCTACATATGCTCTCCATGTGGAGGTTGCTCGTAATAATAAACATTCAATTGATCTGAAAGGTTTCATTAAAACACTGTCTGGGGCTCATCCATAATGTTGCAACTGAGACTGAAGAATGAGTAAGCTTCCTGAAATCCATTCTATTATAACACATATTTCAGTTCATAAATCCCAGCTCCTTCTCAAAATATCCCCCAAAGGCTGCCTTTCACTTCCTCACTAAATTCACTGGAGTGACACTAAACCACCCTATTCATCTTTCACCTGCCTCACCACCGAGATGATAAATCTCCATTTCCTCCAGAGTGTTTGACACTTGGTGGCCCTCCTTCTTCTGCGATTATTATGCTTTCTGAGCCTTTTATGATTAGAACTTTTGATTATGCCCAAATCTGTGCAGCAAACCCCGAATAAAAACTTGCTTATTTTTTTAAGCTCATTATAAGTGGCCCTTGTTTTTAAAAATGAATTAAAGGGACTCATTTTGGAAGGGCAATGCCATGTTCTTTTAATGTTAACAACACACTGATCCCTTGTCCCAATCATGCCCATTTGTATTGAAAATCTGTTTTAACCCCAGGGCGGCTCCCTTGTCTTTGGGGTAAGCACATAACATTTAAGAAGCTTCATAAGGCTTCCCTCAGGATAGTCTTCACTTACCTTTGCTCTACATAAGCGCAATATAGCAATCCAGGCTCAAAACATATGGACTGAATGAAAAAGTGTGTTCCCACAGACAACAAATGTCAACTTGAAATATAAATTAATTGTCTCATGCTTTATAAGAAAAACAAAGATTACTTAAGTCTTGAGGATCTAAGAGTACATACTGATAACAGAGCTGATAAAAAGATAAATGAGAACCAAGAACCCCAATACTATAATAGTTTCTCTCAAATACTCAACTTTTCTTATGATTTTTCACTAGTATTTTCATGTAACTTGTTTGCATTATTGCTTGATATTCTATTATACTTATAACAACTATTTTCTCTTAACCAATATGAATATCTGGGAAAAGAAAATCATACTGCTTGTTTGCAAAATGCTGGAATTCCAAAAAGCACATTTGTGACTGAATGCTTAAACTAGTATTTAAACTGACTCAAGTTGATTTGAGTATAAGCTTATATTTATACTGGGAAGTACTTTCCAAGCACTATATTGTTAAATCAAACATAATAAAATAGAAATACTGTCAAATTCTTGAACAGATCAAGTTACTTTACTTAAATAAGGTAATCTTCTTTGTCATACAAAAAAGTCTGTTGTTTGAATTTTATATATGTTGTAGGAAAAACAGTCTCTCTAGAATTGAACTTTTGGCATTATCCAATATCCAACTTTCCAGAAAACAAGCATCTTTAATATTTGAGAATAGATCTCGGACTCATTCATAATGCCCAGAGTAATCATTGCCAGATAAAGGTAAAAGACAAAACTCCCATTCTTCCTCCAAATCTCCCAATAGGGAATACACATTAAGAGTGTTCTTAAACACACAGGACATGGTTAATTACAGAACAGTATCTGTGGAGTGCCCTTGCTCATCACAGCAGGGCTCTCACAGACCAGGTAAGTGTAAGTAAGTGTAAGTCGCTCAGTAATGCCTGACTCTTTGCGATCCCATGGACTGCAGCCCACCAGGCTCTTCTGTCCATGAGATTTTCCAGGCAAGGATACTGGAGCAGGTTGCCATTTCCTTCTCCAGGGGATCTTCCTGACCCAGGGATCGAACCTGGATCTCCAGCACTGCAGGCAGATTGTTTACCAACTGAGCTACAGGGGAAGCCTTTACAGGCCAGATAAGAGAGAACAGAAACATAAGTCAACTACAGGATGTTTAAGCATGCTGTGAGACATTAAAGCATCAAAGTCAATGCACAGTCCCTGCTGTCATGGAGCTTACAGTCTTGCAGAGCTTCATCAGGTTTCCAAAGTCTACCCTATCTGGGGTTATTTTTCCCTAACACCATGATGCTGTATCAGAAACATCATTAAATAAATACCATGCCTCCTATGCCAACCTCACTTCTAGCCACAGTGAATTTGAATCATGGTCTGAAGACATGTGTATTGATAAACTTGCATCTCAATGTCATTTAATGTTTTCCTATAATTATATTGCCTTTATCACTTTTTATCCACCTAGTTATTCCTTACATGCATGTGCTAAGTTTTGACTCTTTGAAAACCTATGGACTGTAGCCCGTCATGCTCCTTTGTCCATGGGATTCTCCAGGCAAGAATACTGGAATGGGCTGCTATGTCCTACTCCATGGGATCTTAACCCAGGAATTGAAACCATGTCTCTTACATCACCTGCATTGGCAGGTAGGTTCTTTACCACTAGTGCTACCTGGGAAGCCCATATGCATAGCATTTGAATATAATGTTATTATTGCCATCATCATATTATATTTTAATTACAATAACATGTGTCTATGGAATGCAGGAGATATGGGTTCAAACCCTGGGTCGAGAAGATCCCCTGGAGAAGGAAATGGCACCCACTCCAGTATTCTTGTCTGAGAAATCCCATGGACAGAGCAGAAGCCCGGTGAGCTATAGTCCATAGGGTCGCAAGAGCTGGACATGGCCTAGCAACTAAACCACTACCATGGTCCTCCATTATTAAAACTGTCTGCCTGACCACCAACATATACTTGACTCTAAACTCTGTAAGGGAAAAGATCTTATCTGTCTTGTTCTCCTTCATAGCCCAACTATCTATCACAACGTCTGGCACAAAAGAAGCCATACTATTTTCTTTCATAAGTTTCTGTGGAAGCAAAGTCCACTATTCATTCCATGAAACACATCAAGAGCCTACTCTAAGTCAGTTATCCTCAGGAAACATCAGACTGGTGGGAAGACAGAAATATGAGACACTAAGCATAATACAAGATGACAATTATTCATGACTCCCTATGGTAGAAAGATACTAAAGAAGATTAAAAGAGGTAGAAATGCGTAAAGGTCTCAACCTAGAGAAGAGTGATCTGTCTAACCTCTTGAATGGTGCAATCAGTCAATACTGGCAATGAAAGTTGGAAGCCTCCTTTAGGGCCTCCCTGGTGTTCTGTCAGCCTCCTTGATTGAATCATCTTCATAAAGACTCCCTTCCACATCCTTCTACTTCTTAAACCCATTGATCATCTCTTCTTACCTCCTCCACTCTCCTCAGAGTATCTATAAATAGTGAAGGGTATTGGTAGCATGAACACAAACTGGGTTATCAGAACCAAGATATTACAAAGCAAATCATTTATTCTTAAGAAAATATTTTCAAGAAAAACAAAAATAAAATCAGTGGGAATTGTCTTTGCTACATATTCTTCAGCCTAGAGCAAAAAAGGAAAAGGAGGAAAGTGCTTTCAAGATCAAGGAAGTAGCATGTGTGAAGACATGGAAGAAGAATTGTGCTAAAGTCTCTAAGAAGTAGTTCATAATGACTGGAATAAAACACAGAAGGATGTTAGGACACAAGCCTGGAAATGCAAGCAGATGATGGAAAAGGTGTTTAGGTTTCATTCAGTTGCCATTGGGATCCATAAAAAGGTTTAGCTAAAGCGGTGATGCCATCTGACTTGTGTTTTGAAATAACAACTCTGGTAGTGGTGTGCAGGGTGGACTGGAAGGAGCATTTGCTGGAGTCAAGGAAAGAGCCCAGAAGATTTTTGGAGAAATTCACATAAAAAATTAATACATTCCATATCTTTACATACCCTTGTATATTGGAGGCATTCCATAATTATATTTTAGTCAAATAAGAGAAGTGGAACATGAAGTTCACCCACAACAAGGATGTATGAACTGCATTTATATAATTTAAACAATTTAAAACTCTAAAAGGTGATAAGAGTTATTCTTTGGTAAAGAGGGAGTCCAAAACTCTGTTGTGTTTGTATTCCTTTTATACGACCTCTATGCAAAGTAATATCAAATCACCAACTGCAACCCCGTTCTTCATCCACTTTGGGATCCCTGCCTATAATATCTCACCTTACATCTACAATCCCATAACGATTCAGTGTAATGTAAGAAATCTTAAATAATCTTGATATTTAAGGCTTCTACTGACTTTCATGAAGTCTCAACAAAAACATATCTGCAAAATGTCATAGAGTAAGTGTCATCGTTCCTATGGCATTGTTCGTTCCTCTAAAAATGGGAACATGGGGATTAACTAAATCAAAATTGATATAAACATATCATTATCAGAATATTATAAAGCAGATGGATGAACATATGTGCTTAATTTTAATTGTCCTAAAGATAGTACCTAATAAGATGCTTAGAATCAAATGTTATCCTAAAATATCATTGAACATGTTTACATATTTCCCCATTATGTACTTAATTCTACCTTGAATTTCCTACCAATCTGTTGAGAAATTTGATAAATGGTAGCAATAGACATGTCTTCAACTATTTAATCAGATAATCATAGAACTTCATATTCAAATCCCACCGCATTTCCAATGCAGAAATCTCTGTTTTGCTGACAAAATCATCAGGGTTCTGCTTGGAAGAAGGAAATAGGGACTCACTCTTCCATGAGGCTACCTGATATTGACCCAGTGCTCTACTGAGTAGCTTGCACGACCAGTCCTCTCACTGCCTTCTGAAGCAACACGGGCTGCAACTCATACACCACAGTTCTTCAGATATTTAAATATCGCTCTTACGTTTTCCCTCAGTCTGGAAATTGCAACAGTAGTTCAGGGGTGAGTTAACAAGGGTGTGCACCAGAGTGCCTCCTGGGAGGATGGAAATGAGCCATCAGAAAGAATAAACAATTTGTGTTCCCTTCTGGGTTGGAGAGGTGAAGGAGGGTAAAGATAATCCCAGAGGAGAGTTTCAATTGTGAGTGAGCAAATATATATATTTGTGTGTGTGTGTGTGTGTGTGTGTGTATGTATCAGTTCAGTTCAGTTTCAGTCACTCAGTCATGTCCAACTCTTTGTGACCCCATTAATTGCAGCACGCCAGGCCTCCCTGTCCATCACCAACTCCCGGAGTTCACTCAGACTCACATCCATCAAGTCAGTGATGCCATCCAGCCATCTCATCCTCTGTCATCCCCTTCTCTTCCTGCCCCCAATCCCTCCCAGCATCAAAGTTTTTTCCAATGAGTCAACTCTTCCCATGAGGTGGCCAAAGTACTGGAGTTTCAGCTTTAGCATCATTCCTTCCAATGAACACCCAAGACTGATCTTCTTTAGAATGGACTGGTTGGATCTCTTTGCAGTCCAAGGGACTCTCAAGAGTCTTCTCCAACACCACAGTTCAAAAGCATCAATTCTTCGACACTCAGCTTTCCTCACAGTCCAACTCTCACATTCATACATGACCACTGGAAAAACCATAGCCTTGACTAGACGGACCTTTGTTGGCAAAGTAATGTCTCTGCTTTTGAATATTCTACCTAGGTTGGTCATAACTTTCCTCCCAAGGAGTAAGTGTCTTTTAATTTCATGGCTGCAGTCACCATCTGCAGTGATTTTGGAGCCCCAAAATAAAGTCTGACACTGTTTCCACTGTTTCCCCATCTATTTCCCATGAAGTGATGGGACCAGATGCTATGATCTTCGTTTTCTGAATGTTGAGCTTTAAGCCAACTTTTCACTCTCCTCTTTCACTTTCATCAAGAGGCTCTTTAGTTCTTCTTCACTTTCTGCCATGAGGGTGGTGTCATCTGCATATCTGAGGTTATTGATATTTCTCCCGGCAATCTTGATTCCAGCTTCTGCTTCTTCCAGCCCAGCGTTTCTCATGATGTACTCTGCACAGAAGTTAAATAAGCAGGGTGACAATATACAGCCTTGACATACTCCTTTTCCTATTTGGAACCAGTCTGTTGTTCCATGTTCAGTTCTAACTGTAGCTTCCTGACCTGCATATAGGTTTCTCAAGAGGCAGGTCAAGTGGTCTGGTACTCCCATCTCTTTCAGAATTTTCCGCAGTTTATTATGATCCACACGGTCAAAGGCTTTGATGTAATCAATAAAGCAGAAATAGATGTTTTTCTGGAACTCTCTTGCTTTTTCAGTGATCCAGCGGATGTTGGCAATTCGATCTCTGGTTCCTCTGCCTTTTCTAAAACCAGCTTGAACATCTGGAATTTCATGGTTCACATATTGCTGAAGCCTGGCTTGGAGAATTTTGAACATCACTTTACTAGTGTGTGAGATGAGTGCAATTGTGCAGTAGTTTGAGCATTCTTTGGCATTGCCTTTCTTTGGGATTGGAATGAAAACTAACCTTTTCCAGTCCTGTGGCCACTGCTGAGTTTTCCAAATTTTCTGGCATATTGTGTGTAACACTTTCACAGCATCATCTTTCAGGATTTGAAATAGCTCAACTGGCATTCCATCACCTCTACTAGCTTTGTTTGAAGTGATGCTTCCTAAGGCCCACTTGACTTCACACTCCAGGATGACTGGCTCTAGGTGAGTGATCTCATCATCATGATTATCTTGGTCATGAAGATCTTTTTTGTACAGTTCTTCTGTGTATTCTTGCCACGTCTTCTTAATATCTTCTGCTCCTGTTAGGTCCATGCCATTTCTGTCCTTCATCGAGCTCATCTTTGCATGAAATGTTCCCTTGGTATCTTTAATTTTCTTGAAGAGATCTCTAGTCTTTCCCGTTCTGTTGTTTTCCTCTATTTCCTTGCACTGATCACTGAGAAGGCTTTCTTATCTCTTCTTGCTAATCTTTGGAACTCTGCATTCAGATGCTTATATCTTTCCTTTTCTCCTTTGCTTTTTATTTCTCTTCTTTTCACAGCTATTTGTAAGACCTCACCAGATAGCCATTTTGCTTTTTTGCATTTCTTTTAGAGATATAAACTTGGAAGCAAGATAGCATGATGGAAAATCCTCTGTCTTAGGAGACAGTACAGAGTATCCATGAAACTTATTCTTCCCATGATGGAACTGGTTGAGAAGTGGAATTATTCTTGAAGTAGAAATTATTCTTCTACAGGTTGCATAGTCACTTGGGTATGTGTTGTACTCAATATATCTGAACTGCTGTTTCTTGTGTGACTCGAGTCATATGTTCTATGCTGTTCTAAAACCAGACTCTGTGGTTTTTTGGAAGCCATGGTGTATGGCAAAATTTCTTGGGACAAGAAACCACAAGTTCCTCAGCAGAGCAGAAAAGCAAAGCACCTGAGCTTGTGTTCTCATTTTAAAAAATTAGTTAATAGACTTTGACTCAAAGTCTACACTATATAAATTCTGAAACATGCTTGATTTGCAATTTCTGAGGCCCTAGAGAACCATCATGTTTTCCTGCCTAGGTGGTTTCACATATTACACTAATCAGCCTCCTAGGGCCATTATAATTAGGCAAAATGAGTTGGTACATTTCTTTCCTGTTCTCGTCCCTGGAGTCATTTTACTTTGAGTTTATTGTCTTGCTCTAGCATTAATATTTAAATTATAAATACAAAATTCCTAGGAGAATTCATTAAGAAATGTCTACAAAGTACTTTTAAAAACCTGTGATAAATGCACTCCACAGCACAGAGTGAGGAGAGAGGCACCGGAAGTCAGCAAGATTAGCTGAACCAGGGCTGATGATCAGAAGAGTGACAAGCATATAAGAAAAAGTTACACTGGTTGTTGTTTAGCTGCTAAGTCATGTCTGACTCTTCAACCCATGTACAGTAGCCTGCCAGGCTCCTCTGTCCATGGGATTTCCCAGTCAAGAATACTGGAGTGGGTTGCCATTTCCTTCTCCAGGGAATCTTCCTGACCCAGAGATTGAACCCACATCTCCTGCACTGGCAGATGGATTCTTTAGCATTGAGCCACCAGGGAAGCCCAATTAAGCCAGCAGTACTTTATAAATGCATTTAATAATGATCTTTGCCAAAATTCCAGCTTGAAACCCCGTGACTATCTCCTCTGAACCCTCCTTAATACATTATAAGACTCTTCAGTAACTTTCTGGGTCTCCCATCTCACTTCTTGCCACTGCATAAACATTGTGCTGGAGCGAAGTTAACCTTGTGGTCCAATGTCCCTTGTTCTCCAGGCTTCTTAAGCTACGCTACACCCACTCTCCTCACGCTCCTCCCACGCCCATTTTGGACCTGCTATCAGACGCTCCTCCTTTAGATCTCAGGTTATATTTTTTCTTGATAAAGTTTCTCTTTGCATTTCTTTATATTCATTCATACATGACCACTGGAAAAACCATAACCTTGACTAGACGAACCTTTGTTGGCAAAGTAATGTCTCTGCTTTTGAATATTCTACCTAGGTTGGTCATAACTTTCCTCCCAAGGAGTAAGTGTCTTTTAATTTCATGGCTGCAGTCACCATCTGCAGTGATTTTGGAGCCCCCAAAAATAAAGTCTGACACTGTTTCCACTGTTTCCCCATCTATTTCCCATGAAGTGATGGGACCGGATGCTATGATCTTCGTTTTCTGAATGTTGAGCTTTAAGCCAACTTTTCACTCTCCTCTTTCACTTTCATCAAGAGGCTCTTTAGTTCTTCTTCACTTTCTGCCATGAGGGTGGTGTCATCTGCATATCTGAGGTTATTGATATTTCTCCCGGCAATCTTGATTTCAGCTTCTGCTTCTTCCAGCCCAGCGTTTCTCATGATGTACTCTGCACAGAAGTTAAATAAGCAGGGTGACAATATACAGCCTTGATGTACTCCTTTTCCTATTTGGAACCAGTCTGTTGTTCCATGTTCAGTTCTAACTGTAGCTTCCTGACCTGCATATAGGTTTCTCAAGAGGCAGGTCAGGTGGTCTGGTACTCCCATCTCTTTCAGAATTTTCCGCAGTTTATTATGATCCACACGGTCAAAGGCTTTGATGTAATCAATAAAGCAGAAATAGATGTTTTTCTGGAACTCTCTTGCTTTTTCAGTGATCCAGCGGATGTTGGCAATTTGATCTCTGGTTCCTCTGCCTTTTCTAAAACCAGCTTGAACATCTGGAAGTTCATGGTTCACATATTGCTGAAGCCTGGCTTGGAGAATTTTGAACATCACTTTACTAGCCTGTGAGATGAGTGCAATTGTGCAGTAGTTTGAGCATTCTTTGGCATTGCCTTTTTTTGGGATTGGAATGAAAACTAACATTTTCCAGTCCTGTGGCCACTGCTGAGTTTTCCAAATTTTCAGGCATATTGTGTGTAACACTTTCACAGCATCATCTTTCAGGATTTGAAATAGCTCAACTGGCATTCCGTCACCTCTACTAGCTTTGTTCGAAGTGATGCTTTCTAAGGCCCACTTGACTTCACACTCCAGGATGACTGGCTCTAGGTGAGTGATCTCATCATCATGATTATCTTGGTCATGAAGATCTTTTTTGTACAGTTCTTCTGTGTATTCTTGCCACGTCTTCTTAATATCTTCTGCTCCTGTTAGGTCCATGCCATTTCTGTCCTTCATCGAGCTCATCTTTGCATGAAATGTTCCCTTGGTATCTCTAATTTTCTTGAAGAGATCTCTAGTCTTTCCCGTTCTGTTGTTTTCCTCTATTTCCTTGCACTGATCACTGAGGAAGGCTTTCTTATCTCTTCTTGCTAATCTTTGGAACTCTGCATTCAGATGCTTATATCTTTCCTTTTCTCCTTTGCTTTTTATTTCTCTTCTTTTCACAGCTATTTATAAGACCTCACCAGATAGCCATTTTGCTTTTTTGCATTTCTTTTAGAGATATAAACTTGGAAGCAAGATAGCATGATGGAAAATCCTCTGTCTTAGGAGACAGTACAGAGTATCCCATGAAACTTATTCTTCCCATGATGGAACTGGTTGAGAAGTGGAATTATTCTTGAAGTAGAAATTATTCTTCTACAGATTGCATAGTCACTTGGGTATGTGTTGTACTCAATATATCTGAACTGCTGTTTCTTGTGTGACTCGAGTCATATGTTCTATGCTGTTCTAAAACCATACTCTGTGGTTTTTTGGAAGCCATGGTGTATGGCAAAATTACCAGTCTCTTGGGACAAGAAACCACAAGTTCCTCAGCAGAGCAGAAAAGCAAAGCACCTGAGCTTGTGTTCTCATTTTAAAAAATTAGTTAATAGACTTTGACTCAAAGTCTACACTATATAAATTCTGAAACATGCTTGATTTGCAATTTCTGAGGCCCTAGAGAACCATCATGTTTTCCTGCCTAGGTGGTTTCACATATTACACTAATCAGCCTCCTAGGGCCATTATAATTAGGCAAAATGAGTTGGTACATTTCTTTCCTGTTCTCGTCCCCTGGAGTCATTTTACTTTGAAGTTTATTGTCTTGCTCTAGCATTAATATTTAAATTATAAATACAAAATTCCTAGGAGAATTCATTAAGAAATGTCTACAAAGTACTTTAAAAAACCTGTGATAAATGCACTCCACAGCACAGAGTGAGGAGAGAGGCACCGGAAGTCAGCAAGATTAGCTGAACCAGGGCTGATGATCAGAAGAGTGACAAGCATATAAGAAAAAGTTACACTGGTTGTTGTTTAGCTGCTAAGTCATGTCTGACTCTTCAACCCATGTACAGTAGCCTGCCAGGCTCCTCTGTCCATGGATTTCCCAGTCAAGAATACTGGAGTGGGTTGCCATTTTCCTTCTCAGGGAATCTTCCTGACCCAGAGATTGAACCCACATCTCCTGCACTGGCAGATGGATTCTTTAGCATTGAGCCACCAGGGAAGCCCAATTAAGCCAGCAGTACTTTATAAATGCATTTAATAATGATCTTTGCCAAAATTCCAGCTTGAAACCCCGTGACTATCTCCTCTGAACCCTCCTTAATACATTATAAGACTCTTCAGTAACTTTCTGGGTCTCCCATCTCACTTCTTGCCACTCCATAAACATTGTGCTGGAGCGAAGTTAACCTTGTGGTCCAATGTCCCTTGTTCTCCAGGCTTCTTAAGCTACGCTACACCCACTCTCCTAACGCTCCTCCCACGCCCATTTTGGACCTGCTATCAGACGCTCCTCCTTTAGATCTCAGGTTATATTTTTTCTTGATAAAGTTTCTCTTTGCATTTCTTTATATTCAGTTCAGTTCAGTTCAGTCACTCAGTCATGTCCAAATCTTTGCGACCCCAAGAATCGCAGCATGCCAGGCCTCCCTGTCCATCACCAACTCCCAGAGTTCACTCAGACTCACATCCATCGAGTCGGTGATGCCATCCAGCCATCTCATCCTCTGTCATCCCCTTCTCCTCCTGCCCCCAATCCCTCCCAGCATCAGAGTCTTTTCCAATGAGTCAACTCTTCGCATGAGGTGGCCAGAGTACTGGGGTTTCAGCTTTAGCATCATTCCTTCCAAAGAAATCCCAGGGCTGATCTCCTTCAGAATGGACTGGTTGGATCTCCTTGCAGTCCAAGGGACTCTCAAGAGTCTTCTCCAACACCACAGTTCAAAAGCATCAATTCTTCGGCACTCAGCTTTCTTCACAGTCCAACTCTCTAATCCATACATGACCACAGGAAAAACCATAGCCTTGACTAGACGAACATTTGTTGGCAAAGTAATGTCTCTGCTTTTGAATATGCTATCTAGGTTGGTCATAACTTTTCTTCCAAGGAGTAAGCGTCTTTTAATTTCATGGCTGCAGTCATCATCTGCAATGATTTTGGAGCCCAAAAAAATAAAGTCTGACACTGTTTCCACTGTTTCCCCATCTATTTCCCATGAAGTGATGGGACCGGATGCCATGATCTTCTTTTTCTGAATGTTGAGCTTTAAGCCAATTTTTTCACTCTCCACTTTCACTTTCATCAAGAGGCTTTTTAGTTCCTCTTCACTTGCTGCCATAAGGATGGTGTCATCTGCATATCTGAGGTTATTGATATTTCTCCCGGCAATCTTGATTCCAGCTTGTGCTTCTTCCAGCCCAGCATTTCTCATGATGTACTCTGCATATAAGTTAAATAAGCAGGGTGACAATATACAGCCTTGACGTACTCCTTTTCTTTATATTAGACTAGCTATTTTTCTGTTCTAATGCTTCTAATATAATAGTCATGTCCGACTCTCTGTGACCCCAGAGACGGCAGCCCACCAGGCTCCCCCGTCCTTGGGATTCTCCAGGCAAGAACACTGGAGTGGGTTGCCATTGCCTTCTCCAATGCATGAAAGTGAAAATGAAGTCGCTCAGTCTTGTCCAACTCTTAGCCACCCCAGGGACTGCAGCCCACCAGGCTCCTCCATCCATGGAATTTTCCAGGCAAGAGTACTGGAGTGGGGTGCCATTGCCTTAGAGCTCCATGCTGCCATTTCTGTTTAAATTGTCTGCCTCTTACCTATGCTAGACTGGAAGCCTTGAAAAGTTCTCTCTCCATCTTTATATCCTAAGAATTTATCCTACTGCCTGGCAAAAAGTGAGGTTCCAGTAAATATGTGGTACATGAACAAATGAGTGAACCAGTAAGTGAATAAATGAATTGCTAGCAGAATGGCATTTAAAAAAAATCAATCTGTGCCTTAGAGAGAAAACACAAATGTACACACTCACTTAAATATTTTCTTGACAGTTGCAAGACATCTCTCTGCCATTAGAAATTAAGATTTATTCCTATGTAGGAACTAATTTATGTAAATAGTGTCCAATTCTGACATTCACTATTGAAATAGTCAGATCATGAAAAACATCAGCCAACTAATCAACACTTATGGAGATTCTATTAAATGCTTAACTCTGTAAACTAAACATTTTCTGGCTCTAAGCTGGTGAGAGTGAAGAGTTGAGCATTCCTAGTGATGTCTTATGGCACCCCACTCCAGTACTCTTGCCTGGAAAATCCCATGGACGGAACAGCCTGGTGGGCTGCATCCATGCGGTCGCTAAGAGTCAGACACGACTGAGCGACTTCACTTTCACTTTTCACTTTCATGCGTTGGAGAAGGAAATGGCAACCCACTCCAGTGTTCTTGCCTGGAGAATCCCAGGGACGAGGGAGCCTGGTGGGCTGCCATCTATGGGGTCGCACAGAGTCGGACACAACTGAAGTGACTTAGCAGTAGTAGCAGCAGTGCTTCTAAAACTACTTGTATATCATTAAGCATGGCATCCACATATGTACATGTGAAAAATGATTCAGATACACATCTATGAAGACAATGTACAGTATACATGCTTCAGAGTTCACGGGATCTATACAGTTACTCCACCAGGGTCTGTTTCTAGCTGTTAGGGAATGACTGTACTGTATTAAGCTCAATTTGATATCCCAATTGAATTATTTAAGGAGATCAGAGAAGGTGCCCCAAATTGCAGGACATTTAAATTGATCCTTGAATAATAAGAGTTTTTTATTCTCTATCCCTTCTTTCATAATTTTTAGGTATTCTAAAATTTGATTGTACAAATGCTTCCTATTATTTGGTTTCTTTAAATGTCTCTCTTGTTTTGTTTTTGTTGTTGTTGTTGTTGTTTTTCTTAGCTGGAATTGTTTAAAAGTATTTTCAGAATTTCACTTTTTAATGATGCTCCAATCTCTGTTCCCACACAAAAATCATATTTGTGTGTATCTTTCTACAGTAAGTCGTCTGTAATATGCCAGCTTTTTGGTTGTTTGCTTAGTTAATTTCTTCTCTCCTTTCAAAGCCATCCTCAAAATATGCCTCCCCTGACTTCCTAGTCTCCAACTAGGTCAAACAGCCCATTAAGTGCAGGTACTTTCCTCCTAGCATTTATCAGTATTAGAACCAAATGTGTAATGGAATAAATTTTGGTTGTTTTCTGTCATGACCTCCACTGTCTTCCCAGCACCAAATATGCTTGTTTGCATAGAGCAGGTATGCAAAAGATAATTATTGAATCAGTGAACAGATATAAGACTGAATAAGGGGAAAGCTATTCATCCACTAAGAAGTATATCTTTTAGTGAAAAGATTACAAAGTCATTTTAGAAAACTGCAACATTTTTGTTAATAAAAACAAAAATTAAATGTTAAAATATCCACAAAATGTTAAAAATGATTATTTCCAAGGGATAAAATTAAAGGGGATATGTGAAGAAAGCTGAGCACCAAAGAATTGATGCTTTTGAGATGTGGTGTTGGAGAAGACTCTTGAAAGTCCCTTGGACTGCAAGGAGATCCAACCAGTCCATTCTGAAGGAGATCAGCCCTGGGATTTCTTTGGAAGGAATGATGCTAAAGCTGAAACTCCAGTACTTTGGCCACCTCATGCAAAGAGCTGACTCATTGGAAAAGACTCTGATGCTGGGAGGGATTGGGGGCAGGAGGAGAAGGGGATGACAGAGGATGAGATGGCTGGATGGCATCACCGACTCGATGGACATGGGTTTGGGTGAACTCTGGGAGTTGGTGATGGACAGGGAGGCCTAGCGTGCTGTGATTCATGGGGTCGCAAAGAGTCGGACACGACTGAGAGACTGAACTGAACTTATTTTAAAATCTTAATTCCATATATGTTTCTACAGTTAACATTTATTACTTCAGAATTAAAATAAAGTGCTTCAATCTGGTTGGTTTTTATATGTATTTTTAGAAACCCTTTTCCTTTTTGGTCCTATCTATTACTTGGGCTTCCCTGATGGCTCAGTTGGTAAAGAATCCACCTGTAATGATATTACTTACTTAATATCTGAAATATCCTCTCCCTAAACTGGCATACTACTGTCTTATAGTTGTATAAGCAAACTCCAGGAGATAATGAAGGACAGGGGAACCTGGTGTGCTGCAGTCCATGGGTTCGAAGAGGCGGACAGGACTTAGTGACTGAACAAAAACAAGTTGTAAGGCTTTACAATTTTCCAAGCTTTCTTACCTATTTTAGCTTATATGACCTTCAAAAGAACTCCATAATATATGCAGACAGGCTTTGTTCCCATTCTGCAGAGGATTCTGTCATCACACTTTCATACCTATGTTTGATAATCTCTTGTTTTTCTACTACTCTATTCTCCAAGATCTTTATCACTAAAAATGTAATTACTTGTAATATCTAAATTTAAAAAGGCAGATACCTATGCTGTTTCATCTACTCCTTGAGGAATGAAGTCATCAAAAAAGTGAGTCAAGGTTTTATTCTTTGGTCCATCTTAACCACTTTACAAGAACTAGAGAGCTGAAATTTCCAAGACTATTAACTTTTTCATTTATTCAATAAATACTTACTAAGCAATTACAGTACATTAGGCACTACAGTTATAAGGGTAAAATGTTTCCTCTGGCTTCATGGAATCTGCAACTTAAAGGAAGATAAATACACAAGGAAATACATGATAAACTTCTTAAAAAGCTAAAGTGGAAAAGAAAACATGCAATGAAAGAAAATAGTAAGAAGGGCTCCACTCAGTTGAAATGGTGAGTTAACAGGCTTTCTGAAATGTGAATGAGAATTTTCCAGGTGAAGTGTGGGGAGGAAGAGGGTTTTGGTCAGAGGGAACAAAATGTGCAAACACCCTGAGGCAAGGAAGAGCTTGGACCCTCTGAGGATGTGCGGAAAGGAATTGCTGGAGCAGAGAACTTCAGAGCAAGAGTGTCCCAAGATGAAGAAGGTGAGATCAAATACAGCCCTTCCCTTCTCATTAAATGAGATTTATTACATTCACAGGAATCAGCTTATGATTTCTCAGTCTTCATTATACTGAATCAATTTTTATCATGGTGTTGATTTTTAGTTGCTGTCTGCCCTACTCTTTTTTTTTTTATTTTAATTGGAAGCTAATTACTTTACAATATTGTGGTGGTTTTTGCCATACATTGACATGAATCAGCCATGAGTGTACATATGTCCCCCATCCTGAAGCCCCCTCCCACATCTCTCCCCATCCCATCCCTCAGGGTTGTCCCAGTGCACCGGCTTTGAGTGCCCTATTTCATGAATTGAACTTGGACTGGTCATCTGTTTCACATATCATAATATACATGTTTAAGTACTATTCTTTCAAATCATCCCACCCTTGCCTTCTCCCACAGAGTCCAAAAGTCTGTTCTTTCTATCTGTGTCTCTTTTGCTGTCTCACATATAGGGTCATCATTACCATCTTTCTAAATTCCACATATATGCGTTAGTATACTGTATTGGTGTTTTTCTTTCTGGCTTACTTCACTCTGTATAATAGGCTCCACTTTCATCCACCTCATTAGAGTTAATTCAAATGTGTTCTTTTTAATAGCTGAGTAGTATTCCATTGTGTATATGTACCACAGCTTTCTTATCCATTCATCTGCCAATGGACATCTAGGTTGCTTCCATGTCCTAGCTATTGTAAACAGTGCTGCAACGAACATTGGGGTACACATGTCTCTTTCAATTCTGGTTTCCTCGGTGTGTATGCTCAGCAGTGGTATTGCTGGGTAATATGGCAGTTCTATTTCCAGTTTTTTAAGGAATCTCCACACTGTTCTCCATAGTGGCTGTACTAGTCCAACTCTTTTTTGATCCAATAGACTGACTGCAGTCTGCTAGGCTCCTCAGTCCATGGGATTTCCCAGGCAAGAATACTGGAGTGGTTACCATTTCCTTCTCCAAGGGATCTTCTCAACCCAGGGGTCTAATCCACCTGGATTGGCAGGTGTATTCTCTACCAATGAGACACCAGGGAAGCCCAGTCTTTACTGTAAGTCCTTTCTATCAATTCCCAATAATAACTTCAAGACATGAGTTACCTTCTTACATTTAAAAAAAAAAGAACCTCACTTTGTTTATTATGCTCATTTTGTGCACTGCACAGAAGAAATTGAATGTCACTGTGATGTAGGATAGTACTTCTTAATTAGCAAATTTTTGCTGTTTTTACATCATTATTATTTACCTTTAATTTTTACAAATTCTTAGAACCTTATATATATGATTCGATATAGAAAGCTGGTGATAAGTAACTTCCTAATTAACATGCAAACAGTTTTTTATGAAATAATAGAAATGAAAACTTAAACTACCATAGAAATTCCACAAAGAATCCTGCAGCAGATTTTTGAAATACAAGAAATATTAATCAATGATTTGTTGTAAGTTTAGATTTTCTTTTATTGGAATTGTATTACATATTGTCAATATGACTTTTCCAACTACAGCCAAAGGTGTAAGCATGTTTCCCTCTTGGCTCAGACAGGGCCATATATGTGCAAAATTTATGGCTCATAAGAGAGTGTAGCTCATCAAGATGATAGATCTAGATGAAGGAATCATTTCTATATAATGCAATCCGAGTAAGACATGAGGTTTCAAAGGGAGGGAATGCAGAGGCCACCTAACCTAGGGGAAAAGAAACCTCTTACTGTTCACTCAGGAAAGAAGAAACAAGGATGGAGAGAGGTACAAATGCAATCACAGAAATGAGGGTATCACTGGCTGCTAGTGTGAAGGTTGACCTTCAAGACAACAGTGATATGCTGAAGAGAACAGTCAATAGTGCTGCAGTCAGTGTAGGCACTTTTTTGTTGTTAATGGAGAAATTAACTGAAAAATTCTCATTAGATTGGATTTAAAGACAATATTTTGTGATCTTATAAACATAATTTTCCAGGGAAAAAAATCAAAATTTAGATATATGTATATTTGAGTATTTATTTAACTTGATCAGTTCTATAACTGATATATCTTACACGTGTTAGCTCCATCATGTCTTCTGAAATTCTGATTATGAACATTTCTGTGACAGTGGAAACTTACTTGCACACACTAGAAAAGTAGAACTCTGTGTCATAAAGGTGAACTTTTAATAAACCTATACTTTTTAACACTTTACTTTTCTACTCTCAATTCAGGAAAGACAAACATTTCCAGTAACTTTGAACATATTAATCATGCCTTAAATTAGAGGTCTCGATACAGTCTGCTTAACATCGCTTTGCCTTTTGAGTTTGGTATTTTAACTAACAAGACATTTTCTCGTGAATCCTAGTGTGTTAGCTATGTACACAAAACCCTCAGATCATTAGCTTAGTTGGTTCAGTTGATTAGAGAACACATTTCTAATGCAAATAAGGTCATTAAATCCCCCAGAAGCCAGTTACCTTTGTCCTTAGGGCACAGTCTACACTGAAAATAATAGCCAGTTTTCTTATCATGCATACCTTTAGCCTCAAGGTAAACCAGATGAGAAAATGAGGATGACAGAGCTCAAATCTATATGCAGTGCAGTGAAAAAGCAACTCTGTTCATTCTTCTAACAATGTATGGAAATGCTATCTTCTTGTAGGGAAAAAATAAGCAATTTTTGATGTGACAGTCTCTTGTAATTGAATCAATGATCATCATTGCTTCTGCGTGTATACTTACAAATCTACAAAAGTATCTTTGTGCAGAAGAAGGCTAGAAAAGTGAGAAAGACATTATATTAGGGAAAGGGATATACTGAGATTGGAATAGAGGGAACTTAGAAATCATCTCTTTTCATTTTACAAAAAGGAAGACTGAGGACTGGAAAGAATGAAGGAGTGACTTATCCACTGTCATTAGGATTATAGGGGGAAAAACCTCTGAGTATCAGAGATGGTTAATTTTATATATCAAGTTGGCTGAGCCACCGTACACAGATATGTGGATAAACATTCTTCTGAGTGCTTCTGTAAGGGTGTATTTGGATGAATCTCTTGCAGTAGGGATTGGCAACCCACGCCAAAATTCTTTCTTGGGAAATTCTATGGACTGGAGAGGCTAGCAGGCTACAGTCCATGGGGCTGCAAAGAGTCAGACAAGACTGAGTGACTGAGCACAGAAAATGATGCACATACAGCATTTAAACTAGTGGGATTGGTGTAAAACATAAAGCAGATTGCCTTGCACATCATGTAATCAGACAAAAGCGGAGTGGGAGACAGTTGGTCAAGTTAAAGACTGGCCCCATACATTCTAAGAGCTCTTAGGAAGCTGAGGCAGTCTAGAGAGTCATCTTCAGTTTTTCTGTTTTTTAGAAAAAGTCCTCTTTTTGAGACAGAACTCTTTCAAAGCCTAGCGCTGCTTTCCAGCTTTGTGATTTCAGCTGTTTCTAGTGCATTATTTGATAGCAAAATCTTCATATACCCAGGATTTTCTTTCCTTAATTTTAGGAAAAAACAGGTTTCTCTCATTGCTGCTCCCCGTCTCTCCTTGAGGAAATGAGGCATGATTACTGAAGTGCTTCTGGAAGAATTGCATCATCTTGCATGTAGAAGTCCTTTGGGTGAAATTCACTAAGATGTATGCAAGAGAAAGCTCACTTTCCAAAATGTGCCTTGTTTTTTTTTTAATGATTCTCATTTAGCATCAGTTATCCTATTAGCCACAGATGTTCATTCCGCATTATATAAATGCCATATCAAGAAACAACGCCTAGCAACTTGCTCTCTGGTTTTGCTCTTTTGGATAATTTGTTATGAAGTGACAGATACCTCGGACAGGGGTGTGGCTCTTCTTCAGTCTATGATTGTGGGGTTCAAAGTTGTGGCAGGAGTGAAGGCAACATGCAACTACCCCTCAAACACAGAAATGTATTCTTCTGAAGCACAACAAGACGTTGTGTCTGGAGGCCTCAATATATCTCCAGTTTACTCCAGTTTACTCCCTGTTCCTCTTCTCCAAGACACATACTTAACATACTCCATAAAACTTAGATATAGACAATGTAGCATTTGAAAAATAAATGCTAATGTTCATCAAGTTTCTGGGGGGAAATAAGATTAAGAAAAGTTTTAAAAAATTGTAAAGAACATGAAACATCTGATTTCATATAACTAGCAAAAGATTTCTCAAGTTTGACAACTTAAATAATACTGAGTACAAATGTATATAGATCTTTTTATTTTCATTGAGACTGTGACTTTCAGTCCACAGCCAGAAAAAAACTAAACTCCTAAGTCAAAGAGCCTGTAATGAACTGAGTTCTACCAAAACCACAGACAGAATTTGTAAGCAGATCCTGCAACAACAGAATCTTGAGATGACTGTGGTCGTAGCCTATGCCTGCCTGGGAACTTTGTAAGTGACTTTGACTTGAACTGAAGTCAAAGTCAACTTAATTATGCTTAAATTCCTGACCCACAGAAACTGTAAGATAATAAGGGTTGTTTTAAGCCTCTAAGTCTTGGAGTAATTTGTTACACAGCAATAGATAATTTATACACACTTCATAAATGTTCCTGCTGCTGCTGCTGCTAAGTCGCTTCAGTTGTGTCCGACTCTGCGCGACCCATAGACAGCAGCCCACCAGGCTCCCCCGTCCCTGGGTGGATATTAATCTCCTTCATTGCTGAATGATACCATCATTTTGGAATTTCATCACAAGTTATTTTGCATTGTATGCATGCATGCTCAGTCACTCAGTAATGTCTGATTCTTCACGATCCCATAGACTGTAGCCTGCTATGCTGCTCTGTCCATGGGATTTCCCAGGCAAGAATACTGGAGTGGGTTGCCATTTCCTTCTGTAGGGGATCTTCCTAACCCCATGTGTCCTGCATTGGCAGGTGGGCTCTTTTTACTGCTGAGATTGGCCACTTTTTTTTTAAATTTTATTTTATTTTTAAACTTTACATAATTGTATTAGTTTTTGCAAATATCAAAATGAATCCATCACAGGTGTGCTCCCCATCCTTCCTCCTCCTCCATCCCCATACCATCCCTCTGGGTCGTCCCAGTGCACTAGCCCCAAGCATCCAGTATCGTGCATTGAACCTGGCCACTTTTAAATGCTGTTCTTCAGGGCCCTAATGGGTGCTGCTGCTGCTGCTAAGTTGCTTCAGTCGTGTCCGACTCTGCGACCCCATAGACAGAAGCCCACCAGGCTCCCCTGTCCCTGAGATTCTCCAGGCAAGAGTATTGGAGTGGGTTGCCATTTCTTCCTCCAATGCATGAAAGTGAAAAGTGTAAGTGAAGTCGCTCAATTGTGTCCAACTCTTCAACTCATGGACTACAGCCCACCAGGCTCCTCCATCCATGGGATTTTCCAGGCAAGAGTACTGGGGTGGGGTGCCATTGCCTTCTCCAGCCCTAATGGGTAGGTATGTATAAATATGCATGTGTTTTTGTGTGTGTAGTGTGGTTTTGTGTTTAAGAGGAAAGTCTAAATGATAAAGTTAAGTGAGCAGGACTCTAGGCCCATTTCCCCTGACTAGAACACTTCCTCTTTTACCTTCTAAATATATTAGGGTATAAGTTTAACTGGGGAGTGTTTAAAGTTTTAAAATTATTGACAAATATTTCATGTATTATGTCTTATCTACCACTAAACTTAATACAATATAAGCTTTTTAAAAACCAGAAACAAGGAACAATTAAATACTTTTAGGCAGCCTGGAATTTTCTTTTAGGTATTCAAATCTAAAGTTTTTAACCTAGAACTCTGAAGTTGCACTTTATAAAATATAATATACTCAGTCAGGTACAATAAAACTAGAGAGTCTATAAATCAGGCAACAGTATTACCACTTTACAGTTTGAGAATGTGATTAGCATGACAATAAATTTAGGGAACAAAATTGATTCTATGCCTGAATGACCATTTAAGCCATAAAACAATAGATTCTTAGAATTGAAAAAGATCATAAAGGTGATCATTACTTAAAATACACACCCAATACCTTAACCTCCTTATAAGCTCTTATCATGTGGTTAGTCTGTTCTGCAAAAATGTGATACCAAACTGGAGGCTTAAAGAATAAGTTCACAACTTGGACTGAGGATATCTTCCCTGGAAATCCAGAATTTGAGTACAAACATTCTCAGTAAGAATTAGATATTCTTATTATAATTGTAAAATCAGTGCCCATAGAAGTAAACTATTCTATAACTGTAAGAAGATACAACACAGTACATCCATTTATTCATTCATTTATACTTTTATTTGTTCTCTACTGCACACACAACTTTTCAAAAATGTTTTCTACATTCATCTACTCTTCTCCATTTGCTCACCCTTCCATGCATTACATAATTCTCTGTACTATGTCATCCACTTATACCACCCAACTGAAATTGCTCTTGCTAAGGTTAACTATGATTTTATATGACAGTATTTCTTCCTGAGACTCTGTAACACAGGATTAGAATGCCAATTCATCAAGATGTTGTACTTCATTGGATACTGAAGATAAGAGGAAATGAGGGCCAAAGATGATTCCTAAATCAGTCTTAATAACCAGGTTACTGCATCTGCAATCTATATCCCAAGGATATTTCTGGAGTGCTTGCTCAGACTCACCCGACCCCCAACCCTTAACATCTCTTAGACTTTGTTGTGATCATGTCAGTACTCTTTAAAGAGAGTACCAAAAAAGGGAGAAGGTCAATGAGGAGAGAGAAAAATCATGAGGAAAGAATAAAAGTGGAAATAAAAGGAGGAGTTCTTGATTGTGAGTTGGAAGTGAGGCATGACAACAGAAAGTTTTGGGTGCAGCTGTGGCATGTAAGCGACTTGATTAGCAGTTGGAACAAGCAAAGTGATGTTAAGAGATGTTGTGTTTATCTTTTAAAAATACCAAAAAAAAATTTAATAACTATTTAACACAGTAGCTCAGCAGTAAAGAATCCACCTGAAATATAGGAGATGAGGGTACGATCCCTGGGTCAGGTAGATACCCTGGAGAAGGAAATGACAACTCACTCCAGTATTCTTGCCTGGGAAATCCCATGGACAGAGGAGCCTGGAAGGCTACAGTCGATGGGGTCATAAAAGAGTTGCATACAATTTAGAGACTAAACAACAAAAACGACAATATGACATTTAGGCCTCCATTTCACTTTTTCCCTAGAGCCTACAAATGCTAAGGTTAGATTTTGTATTATTATTATGTTTTGAATGGTGTGAGAGAGGTGAACAAGATGGAAAAGACATTTGAGGGAGAATTTTACATACATAGAGCTGTAAAACAGGCTAGCATATTTGTCTAGCCTTACAGTTTCTGCCTTTTGATGGATTAGTCTATTTGTATTTAATGCTATTATAGATATATTTGGATTTATATCTGCCATTTTATTTTTTGTTTTCTATGTATTTCTCTTTTCTTTGAGCTTCTATTCCTCATTTACCACCTTCTTTGCATTAAGTAAATATTTTCTAATGTGTCATTTAAAAATTTTTACACTATATATTTTTGAAGTTTTTAATTTTAGGTATTTCTTTTTTTTTTTTAGTTATTACTATAAAGTTTGCCACATACATCTTAACTTAGACTCAGCTTTAGATTTATACTCATGAAATTACAATGACACATAGAAACATTTTTCCTATATGTTTCTATTTTTTCCTTTTTGTGGTATTACTATTATATACATCCATTAATGTATAAGCCTAGTCATACATTGTTCTAATGACAGTCGACCCTTGAATTAACCATCCATGTAGTCAAAAATCCACATAAAACTTCACAGTTGGCCCTTCATATCCATAGTTCTGCATCTGTGAATTCAACCAAACTCGGATGGTGTAGTACTGTTGTAAGAATTCAGTAAAAAAAATCTGCAAGTAAGTGGATCTGCACAGTTCATCTGTTGTCATTTTTGTAGCCAATTGCAGCTTTGCTTCTACCCACCTCCTTCTGCTATTACTGGCAAATATATTACATTTTTATATGGTAAACACTCAAAAATATATTATATACACATTATTTTATATAATTGCTTTTAAAATCAGTTGAGAGAAGAAAGGAAAAAAAAATCCATTTATGCTGTCTTTTATAATTATAGTTACCTTTCTCTATTTTTTGGATTTTTGTCAGTGGATTCAAATTACCATCTGGAATCCCCCACTTTTATCCTAAAGAACCTCCTTTAGTATGCCTCATAAAGCAATTCTGCCTGTCAAAAATTCTGTTTTGTTTTTCTGAGACTGTCTTTGTTTAGCCTTCAGCTTTAAAAGATAGCCTTGCTGGATATAGGACTCTTGGGCGGGGTTTTTTGAGCACTTTGAGTACACTATTCCACTGCCTTCAGTCATCCATTATCTATGCTAGAAAATTGGCTGTTAATTTTATCGACTTCCCTTGCAAGTGATGGGCTTCCCAGGTGACTCACTGGTAAAGAATCTGCCTGCCAATGCAGGTGATTCAAGTTCAATCCCTGGGTCAAGAAGATCACCTGCAGAAGGAAATAACAACCCACTCTAGTATTCTTGCCCAGGAAAGCCCACAGACAGACAGAGGAGCTTGGCAGGCTACAATCCATGGGGTTACAAAAAGTCAGACACAACTTAGCAGCTAAACATCAACAACTTGTAAGTGATGAATCATTTTTCTTTTTCTGCTTTCAAGATTTTCTCCATTCTTGACTTTCAGTGATTTAATGTAATGTGTCTGTTTATAGATCCTACTTGGAGTTTGTTGAGTTTCTTGGATTTGTGATAGTGAAAGTGTTAGTCACTCAGTTGTGTCCAACTGTGACAATATGGACTGTAACCTGCCAGGTTCCTCTGATCCATGGAATTCTCCAGGGAAGAATACTGGAGTGGTAGCCATTTCCTTATTCAGCAGATCTTCCCGACCCAGGGATAAAACCTGGATCTCCTGCATTTCAGGCAGATTCTTTACCATCTGAGCCACCAGGGAAGCCCCCTTGAGTGTGTAGATTAGTGTTTTTCAAAAAAAAAAAAATTAGGGGTGTTACCAGCCATTATTTCTTAGAATAATTTTTCTGCCTCTTTCTCTGAATGACGTCCCCACTTTAGGACCTGAGCACTTAATGGAGAGGTGTAGTATCCTGAGGATCTCTTCTCAGCCTGCCTTTCCTCATGAGCCAGGGAAAGAGTGGTAAAGACCCCAATATTATCAGCAGTTCTTTGCCCTAAGTAGAGTCTTCAATCCATGAGTAATGGTTTGGCAAAAGGAAACTCCCACCTCACAACCAGATTCATCTGAAACATAATCTCAGCAATAGGTAGCTGGGGACAGGATAAGAAATGATGATGCCCTATTGCTCTCAAAAAGAAATCCCTTTTCTGTGGCTGGAGTGAGAGAGAGAATTTTGTTCTTGACTGTGCAAGTCTGCCCCAGAATAGTATAAGTCTGCCCCCAGTGGGGCAGAATAGTGTCCCACTGAGTTCAATGGAAGAAGAAGGGAGCCATCTTGGCTCGAATACCACATATTCATGCTTTTCTTATTGAAATTTCATGAATAAATGTTTCTTCATTTGCTGTGTACTTCAATATTGTTTTTAGAAGCTTTAAAATGCCTTTTTTAAAAGAAACAATTGTACCATTTTCATAGGCCAGTTAGTCTACAAAGCTCCTTACACTGTCTTGCCAGCATAGTCTGGCATGTTTGGCCAATTAGGTGATTTGCAAGCTGTGTAGTGCTGCTGGAGCATTTGGGACATGAGAGTTTTTGTGATAGATGAGTTCGGAAAGGTAAGAAGTAGACATAGAATTTTTTTTAGCAATGAATTGTTACTGAGGAGTTTTAAGCAGAAGAGAAATAGGAGCAAATATACATTATAGAGCAATGATTTTTTTAAAAAGAAAACGAAGCCAGTGTGACTTTTCAGGGTGCTTTAGTAACTATTTGTGTGTCTCTATCACTGTACTGACTTCCACTGATGAACCAGATGATGATTTAATACAAGAGAAGGAAAAGAATAAAGAAGAATAAAGAGAGACAAGCGATATCATTGCTACATTATATACTAATGCTGTTACTTGAATATTATACACTTTATGAAGGATGGAGGATAATTGTAAAAAAAAAAAGAGGGGATCTAGATTGCTTGCCTGACCTAGGAAATGTTATGTATTATATTGGTCTTGGATATTCATAGTGCATATTAGCATATAAAAGACTCTCAGAAGTACTGACACAAAGAAATTTGTTTAACTTTGTTTATCTACAGTTCTCAAAATTATTTACCATTAGGGCTCTTTTTCATGTATCAGCTAAAATACAGTTCTGAAATACTGAAAATATTAAAAGATTTTTAAAGGTGAGTGACAAGTTTCTAACTCATAAAATATTCATGAAGTGAAATAGCTCATAAAAACAAGTGGATAATTATGTCTAATGTTAAATTTTAAGGGAAACCATTGTACCCTTGGGGACAATTAAAATGCATATATATACCTTTAGAACTGTGTATGGAAAAAGCAAGGAAGAAATCTACTTGAGACATTTATTTGGAAATCTTTAATAGTGTTAAGTTTTCAGTGTTTGGTAATTAAATGAACATTCAAATATGATCCAGAATTATTCAGTGACTGAAGAGTAAGTTGGGTGATTAATTGGGGGTTATTTTACATCAAAAAATGCAATGTAACTATGATAATTTTTTTTTATACATCACAAAAGTGATGTGGATTTTTTATACATCACAAAAGTTAACCTTGAACTGTTTGCAAAGGAGAGATTTTTTCCAAAAAGCCTTTGCAAAATATCAACATCATTAGTATTAGCATATTCTCTCTTAAAGTATTGATTTTGAAAGGCAATATGTACATTTTGCTCATTTGAAATGAACCCAGGAGATTTCAGAATCAAAAGAAGACAATAAATGTAGACTAACCTATTCTTCTCAACCTAGGATAAAACACAGAGTATAAGAAAATGAAGAAAAAGATACTACAGATAAGGTTCATGTCTCATTTCAGTTCAGTTCAGTTGCTCAGTCGTGTCCAACTCTTTGTGACCCCATGGACTGTAGCACTCCAGGCTTCCCTGTCCATCACCAACTCCCAAAGCTTGCTCAAACTCTTGTCCATCGAGCTGGTGATACCATCTCATCCTCTGTCGTCCCCTTCTCCTCCTGCCTTCAATCTTTCCCAGCATCAGGGTCTTTTCAATGAGTCAGTTCTTTGCATCAGGTGGCCAAAGTAATGAAGCTTCAGCTTCAGCATCAGTTCTTGCAATGAATATTCAGGACTGATTTTCTTTAAAATTGACTAGTTTGATCTCCTTGCAGTCCCAGGGACTCTCAGGAGTCTTCTCCAACATCACAGTTCAAAAGCATCAATTCTTCTGCGCTCAGCTTTCTTTATAGTCCAATTCTCACATCCATACATAACTACTGGAGAAATCATAGCCTTGACTAGATGGACCTTTGTTGACAAAGTAATGTCTCTGCTTTCTAATATGCTGTCTATGTTGGTCATAACTTTCCTTCTAAGGAGTAAGCATCTTTTAATTTCATGGCTGCAATCACCATCTGCAGTGATTTTGGAGCCCCCAAAAATAAAGTATTTCCTGCCATATCAGTAAATAAGAATGTCACAGCCATCAGGAGTTGCAGCCCTTCAAATATGAATTTCTGAGCCCATGAAGAAGAATGCCTGCTATCCAGCAGCCATTGAGCTGCCACCCTACAGTGAGTAAGGGACTAAGATTTGAGTAATCAAATTGCAGGATGCTAGCCCCAGATAGCTGAGATGCATGAGAAAGGAATGATTTCAGTAAGCCTGGACTCTTCCATCTTCACATACATAGAAAAGTGCTAAATTCCTTAACTTGAGATATCTGAAAGTAAAAGTGTTAGTCATTCAATCCTGTCTGATTCTTTGTGACTCCATGGACTATAACCCACCAGGCTCCTCAGTCCATGGATTCTCCAAGCAAGAATACTGGAGTGGGTAACCATTCCCTTCTCCAGGGGATCTTCCTGATCCAGCAATCGAACCAGGATCTCCTGCATTGCAGGCAGATGCTTTACCATCTGAGCCACCAGGGAAGCCCAGAAATATCTGGTTTTCCTTAATTAACAATAATCTTTTGACGTCATACTACCCACCCCTTGTTGCAAGCTTCTGTATAACCTGACTCCTCCCCCAAGCTCCTGGGAACGGTTCTCTCTTGGTCACTTGAGATGCTATCTCCTTGGCTTAAAGTCCTAAAAATTCCCACCAAATAAAATATAACTCTCAATGTCTAGGTTGGGACTACTTTTTAAGTCAACACATTCTATCTCAGTCTTTTACTTTCTCCTATCCACAGTACCTGGACAATGAGTTCTTTTCTCCAATTTGTAGAACCTGGACAGTGAGTTCTCTTCATATAAGTGTTGGTAAGTATTTGTGGCATGAACTGCTCTCCTGTAACTGAAAAGATGATTCAAATGATTGGCATGTGGCCCACAGTCACTTTCTTGCTTTGTTTTCACATTGTTCCTTATTCACTTTGCTGCCTTGAAGACCTTTTTTATTTATGGTTTTGTTGCTTCAGCACTGAGGTGTTTGGATAAAGATAAAAGCATACATGTAGATTTTTATTATATATCCTCTAAAGCACTCTCCTCAGAATTTCTCATGGATAGCTTTCTAAAGAATGTGATTATTTTGGGACCCAGACTGAAAGCCACTTCTTTTTAAAGGACTGACTTAGCTTTGAAATCTTTTTAAAGAAATATTTTTTGTACAAATTATTTTAGAGTGAGTAAGACTATAGTTTCAAAGAACCTTAAAATGATATTTAAGTCCTGAAAGAGAACCACAATCAATTAATTTCCCCCAAATCAGTACTTAGCTGTGTGCAAAAACAGGTACTTAATTTTCTTTGATAGGAAAGAGGTCACCAAACTCAATGTACAAGAAACAATCAGGGAACAACTAAGTAATAGTTTGTGAGTTTCTGTCTTTACTGGTAAACCAACTTTAAAGGAGGAAGAAACTGAGATGAACTTAAATAGTCAGGGAAATTGCATCAAAGACAAGCAACTGACCTGATAATTGATCTGGCCCCAAACTAAGTCATGATGTTTGTATAGCAGAGGGGGAAAAGAGGCTACTTCCAGACTACCAGCAGTGTGAATCAATACACAGAGGGAGAGAAAGCTGAGGGTGGCTTGTATAAGAGAAGGAGTAGGATGGTTTGACTTGGATAGGTGAGCATTCATGTGTGTGAGCATGGTGGCCTGGGGCTGGGAGTAAATTGAGTTGATAGATTGAGTGGAAACAAGAATAGACAACCCTGAAAATCAGACAAAGGAATCTGAGTTCATGGATTAAGTAACAGAATTACTAAATGCTTAAGTACAGCAGGCTGAAGAACATGTCTTCAAAGGATCCACCTTACTATTGTCTGATGGATTGGAGGTAGGGGAGGCTTAAAGTCATTGGAAAAATGGGCTAAATCTGAAAGACATTCCAAGAACCAGGAAGAAGGAAGTAGCAAAGAGGAATTCAAATTTTCTGGCCTGTGAAAACAACGATTCTTTTGACAAAGTGAATAATTAAGATGAAGAGTCAGAGTTGCATTTTTTGGTTGCTGTTGTTTTCTTTAGAAAGAGAAATATGAAGATTCCATTTTAGACAGATAAACATTGGAATAGTTATAGAATACTGAGTAGAGAAACCCAAAAAACAGGAGTAAGAAATACAATTGAGAGTTGACATACTATGTCATATCTAGAAATTCATGTTTGGAGACTTTGAGTGATGGCTTAGAAGCTATCACTTCATATAAGCTATCACTTCATATCACTTTATATAACTCCATAAAGGTGAACTAGAGGTATGACAGTTGCAGTTTATTCTGAAATAAAACAATGAAAACATCAACTTCTGCAAACTAACCCTGTGGTTGGTTCCTGTCCTCAAACTACCATAGTTAGATAGTCCTGTGCAAACTAGTATACTCTAAAAGTGACAAGTATTTAAAGCAGACACAAGAGTGTCCAGAGTTAGGGGGTACACTTTCTAATTTTTATCTCTTTAGCAATATTATGGAAGAGGTGAACCCACACATCACATGGAAATGGAATTAGTAAGAAAACACTTAAGAAAAATCCCACTGTACAATGGAGTTAGAGTCTGATGACTTTAGAAAAGAGCTTGACTTAGCAATATCCAAACAAAATCTAATCAAACCCCAAACCTTCACCTTAAATATGTCCTACCACTTTAGCAGCCTAAAACATTCTAAAAATAAAAGCTCATTTTCAAATGTTTTTTCATATCTCAAAAGCTGAGGGCAAAAATCAGAAACTCCTAAAAAAGTGTCTTTGATGCCATTAATGAAATGTAAAGCAGATGCATTTGTGTATTACTAACTACAAGTCTTCAAAGAATGTGACTTCTGTTCTTTTAATAAAACAAGCTTAAAGCATGCCTTTTGGATTCATTCTAATATCTACGAACTTTAATGTTAGCAACAGAACAAAAAAATCTCCATGGCATAAAGGCAGCTTATCCTTTTAAACTTTTAACTAAAATAATTGAGAAGAGCTTAGTTTTGAAAAGATGGTTCATTATTCAAGTTGTGCCAACTTTTTAGAATAAGAATAAATGCCAGTCATTTATTTATCAACTGTAAGCCCTCCAACTTTGGATCCCATGGTCATTCTGCACTATCCCATCTCTCTGAACATCTGCTTCATTTCTCTCTCCAGATTTCTACCCTTCAAGGTTTAGGAAGAATCTCAACTGGTTCCTAAATAAGTATATGTTATACTTCTGTGGCACTATCTCTCCTTTCTTTAAGCCTGTAAAACTTACTATTTAATACTACTGTATAATTATTTAATATGTCATATATGCAGAGAATGCACTGGTGACCCACTCCAGTACTCTTGCCTGGTAGGCTGCAGTCCATGGGGTTGTGAAGAGTCGGACATGACTGAGCGACTTCACTTTCCTTTTTCCCTTTCATGCATTGGAGAAGGAAATGGCAACCCACTCCAGTGTTCTTGCCTGGAGAATCCCAGGGACGGGGGAGCCTGGTGGGCTGCCATCTATGAGGTCGCACAGAGTCAGACATGACTGAAGCAACTTAGCAGCAGCAGTAGCAGCAACATGTCATATATGTATATATACATTACACACATAAATGCACTTATGTGTATGATGTGTATGTATATATACATACACACCTATACATAGAAGATATATATATATACTTGTAGTGTGTGTACATATAATATGTATTACACATAGTATGTAGTATATACTATGTAGTATATATAATATGTATATACTGTGTATATATCACCTTTATATATATATGACTCATATATGCACATATATAAAAAGTATATACAGTGTCATATATGTATAAATACATGATACTATATACAATATGTATATACCACATATACATTGTCATATATATATATATATATATATATATATATTTTTGTAGAGAGAAAGTTTCCATTTGTTAAGGGGTTTCTATGTTCTAGGCATAAACAAATAATGTTGTTCAATAATTTGCATAACCCTATAAATTGGCTATTAACGTTATTTCCACTTACATTAGAGGCAACAGATTTAAAGAAGCTAAGTGAGTTTTATGCAATTTCACAACTGATACTGAGTCTTGAAGTTGGAATTAGAAATCCAGACACAGGACATCTGGGTCAGGCAGGCAGGATAAAGTCATGTATTGAGTCCCCCTGGGGACATTCACCTGCACAGCACAGAATGGAACAAAAAGAACGGAAGAGAGGATGTTTCATAAGACACAGCAGAAGAGGAATGATCTGGGGATTTTGCGTGCTCTGGACAGTCAAAGGGTGGCAGTTCACAGTGCTACACTATTTTCCCTACAGTGAGCGCTCTCGCTGTCAAACCCCAGCAGCCAGGCTACAGGGCCTCCTACTCACCACGAGCTCCTGCGCTTAATATGTCAAAACCCACCCAGCATATGGAAGTCAAGAAGTAGCAAGCTTTTGGCTTCCTAGGAACAATTAAATACAGCGCTATCAATTTTTTTTTCCAAATAAAGATGACAGAAGAAAAAAACCTACCATACAGCAGCATGATTATTTCCTAAAACTAGATATTTTAATATAAGAAAAATAGAAAGGAGCTCATCTCAGGAAAAAGGACTATATTTCAAACTGAGATAATTTAAAATATTAATTTTCTTCTATTTTATTAAGATTTCATTTATCCTTGGATGGATTAAAAAAAAAAAAAAAACCTCAGCTGTGAATGGACACAACTCTTTAGATAGTTTTAGACAAGCACTACTCTAAGCCATGTGGATTCAGATAGCAGCAAGCATAGAATAATACTTTCCCACATTATCTGTTAATTTTATGTATTAACCTTTTAGAGAGGAATGCTTGGAAATAGAATGTCAGTTCACAATAGAATCTTTCCTCTCTAACTATGTCACACAATCCATCAGGAATCATGTTTTATTTTATTAATTCAATCAATGCATGCTCCCATCATTGTACTTTAGACCAAGGGCTTTTTTAGTATACATGTGCACTTCTGCTTATAGAAAAGGCCAGTTCTGCCAAAGTAGCTCCTGGGAGCCACTTAAGGCCATCATTTGCTCAGTTTATGTTGCCAAAAACACACTCAGGAGTTAAAAGCATAACTAAAAAATTCTCACTAGAGGGTCTCCATTTTTTTTATTTTTTACTTTTCAGGAAGAAAACAGTGGAATAGAACTGGAATATCTCCAAAATCTGTTGCAATTCTAAAATAACATGGTTCTGTAAACACACAGGCCACCAGAACTTGGCATTTAAGTACATTGTCGGAGTTGTCTCAGTAGGCACAGATGTATAGCTGCTCACTTTAAGAAGCATACCTTCATTCATTAATTTTGCAATATCAGAATATATGACAAGGATCCCAGGGAAAAAAATTAAGGCAGAGAATTAAAAACCCTAACAAATTTTGAAGATTTAAGACAATGTAAACCATATAGTATGAGGTGGGCGGGGGGTGCTCTAGAAATTACCTCCATCCTTTTCATTTTCCCCTCAATCTAGGCAAGCCCTATTTTTTGCCTGCCTTTGTTTGTTCAAGGAGGTGTCCTCTTGCCTTTAATTGTGTTTGCTATGGGTGGCAAAGCTTTAAACCTTTTACAGTAAAAGGGCACACATAAATAACCATGTATTCATAATGAAGCATAAATGCCCTTCATAAGCAGAATAAAAAGCCTCATTCCTCATTTGGAGGACAGGGCATTGTCTTTTCAACAAGCTTTACTGTCGAGCCCAGGAGACACCATTAGAACAGTTTTTTTTTTTTCCCTTCTTACCAATAAAGCCACTGAGACTGCAGTGGCAAATGTGAGTGTCTCGAAATTGTCGTGCATTAGAGAAATGGAAAGGGTCTCTCGCCACCCCCGCCTCCGACATGTGCTTTCACCTTTTCTATGGCTTACAATTAAGCAAAGGGATAAAAGCAGCTTCAAGACAAATTCTGTTTTCATCTTCAGCCCTTTATTGTGGCTATATTGTGGGAAAATGAAAGCATTTCTTCCAATTTAATAGAGACCACAGTCTGTTGAACTGGAAATAGAGGGAGAATGTGCATGACAGATCTTACCTGCAGGGTGGGCCTTTTGTGTCTGACACATGTTGTATATTTCACTTAACTATATGTAGGATAATAATTATGTCCACTGCTGCTTTGTTGCCTGGAGAGCCATGGGAGAAAGAACTGTTTTTGAATAAAGAGAGTGAAAAAGTGGAGAATCATTTAAAATATATCAGATTTTTAAGAAAAAATTTTCTTGGATATGGAAAATAGCATTTGTCTGATAACTGTTTATATTAAATGTCAAAATCTAGGTTAGCAAAGATATTAATACTTTTCCCTTAAACTGCTTTTCCCTTTGGGAATTACCCAAACAATCAAGAACCTAATCAGATGCTTTTTCAAAAAGTACTGAACTTGAAATAAGATGGTTTTTCTAATAGAGAACATTCCATTTCTAATGAATCAAGGATGCAATATTTGTTAAAGTTCTATTGTCTCAAATTGCTGCTATGAGTCTCCTTTTATTCCTGAGCCATGAGCCCTGTAACAAGCACCTAAGTGAAAAGTTCAGAGGGATAGGTCGAAACATTAAAAATTATAACCTGCAGAAGATTATTATGCCACACTACTCTGAGTTTCTGGGGAGTGCCCTGCCTTTTTTAAAAGGGACCCAGTAGTTACTAGCTAAATCATTAAACTCAGACAAAAAAGGAATCCAAACTCCTAAAACAGTCACATTGAGCCAGAAGATAAGTACTAAGAGTGAGAATATTTCTTGAATTCTCTTTCTGAGTCCAACTCTCTAATCAAGGGGAGAAAACATATCTTGCAACTTATATATTAACCTGACAACTACGAGTTTAGAAGACAGGATCTCCCTGTGTAATAAAATTGCGAGAGATAGTGGTTTAAGAAGTGGCCACCATTCTGACAGGAAATGCAGCTTGCAGTGCACTTTTAAAGAACAGTGTAATTACATGTTCATTGCCAAAGCAGTGATGCATTGGGAAGGCTTGTCATTTTCCTTACATAGAATAGTCTGAAGCTTTCTTTATATTTATAATCATCTTGGTTTGCTCAGATGCACAAAACCCAAGTCCTTGTTGCCTTACATCGTTTTTTCAACAAAATAATTGTGAAGCAATTAATGAGGCTTTCCCCCTTTTTATCCACTTTCAGAACAAACTAAGATCAGTGTAAATTTCTTCCCACCTTATGTGTCCTCAGGCCCTACCACATCCTCAATACGTTTAAATCATTCCTTCTTTCAGACAGTAAAGAATCTGCCTGCAATGCAGGAGAATCAAGAGATGTGGGTTTAATTCCTGGGTCAGAAGATCTCCTGGAATGGAAAATGGCAACCCACTCCAGTATTCTTGCCAGGAAAACTCCACAGACAAAGGAGACTGGTGGGCTACAGTCCATGGGGTCGAAAAGAGTTCGACATGACTGAGCAACTGAGCACACACATTTTCAGAATTAAAATATTGCTGGGCACTGCCATCTGTGATGCCTGTATGCTAGACATTTACACATTGTCACAGCACAACCTGATGTTTTTTGCTTCTTTTTATCTTATTTTAAAAAATTGGACTATGACTGTTTTGGGGTCTCCCAGGTGCCAATGCAGGTGACATAAGAGACATGGATTCGATCCCTGGGTCAGGAAGATCCTTTGAAAAAGGAAGTGGCAATACACTCCAGTATTCTTGCCTACAGAGTTCCATGGACAGAGGATCCTGGTGGGCTACAGTCAATGGAGTTGCAAAGAGTCAGGCAGTTACACTTTCACTTTCCTGAAATATATCTCTGGTGTCTATATCACAAGTGGAGTGAGATTATTAATTTACAGGTAAATGCATAGCATCTCAAATTTCTAACTGTGGCTACTTTTTGAAATATGAGAAATTGTCTAGAAGAGTTTAATATGGTTTAGTTCTGCTGAACTTGCACAGTTTGTACAGTCTAGCCCTTTCAATTTGACACCAGAATAACTACTATGTTAATAACTTGTAATGTATCATTTATGATTTGTGAATGAGAGTAGAAACCTCTGGAATATTAAAATCACCTAGATAGATTTTAAAAGAGTAATGTCGGGACTCCATCCCAGGCCAATTAAATCAGAATCTTTGGAGGGCAGAGTAATCCAAAGTATTAGTACTGTTAGAAAGCATCCCTGGTGACATAAACGTGCAGTTGAGAGCCACTGTTCTAGGATATATAAGGTTATTGGTGCGGCAATGATTCTTACTTTTAAGGAGGGGAGTAATAATGTATGTTGTACTCACTCTTCTCATTTGGTTAGAAAGTCATACTTAGTACATTAAAAGAAAGCTTCCTCAATGTGAGGGATCATTTATGTTATAAATCCTTCCAACATATCTATGAATAACTATGGTTTTCCCTATATAAAATCAAGAAGGCAAATTTCTAAGGGTAGATTTACAAGAATCAGTTTCATATTGTTAGGTCATGAGCCTCCGCCTTCCAGACTTAAACAGGCACTGTGCACTAGACCACATTTGCTAATGGGCATCATAAACAGACACTGTGGTAGGCAGAATGGGTGCATGTGTGCTCAGTCACTTTAGTCATATCTGAATTTTTGCCATCCCATGGACTGTAACCCACCAGGCTCCACTGTCCATGGGATTTTCCAGGCAAAATATTGGAGAGGGTTGCCATGCCCTCCTCCAGGGGATCTTCCTAAACCCAAAATCAAACCTGCTTCTCTTATTTCACCTGCATTGGCAAGGTGGGTTCTTTACCACTAGCACCACCTAGGAAGCCTGGTAGGCAGAATAATACTCCCCACCAAGATGCCCAGTTCCTAATCCCCAAATCCTATGGCTATGCTTCTTCAGATAACAAAGAGAATTTGCAGATGTGATTAAGGATCTTGAAATGGAAAGTTATCTTGTATTATCTAAGTGGCTCCAATATAATCAGAAATGTGTATATGTGGCAGAAGGAGTCCAGAATCTGAGAGGTTTGATGATGTAACATTGCTGACTTTGAAGATGAAAAAGGGCCAAAAGCTAAGGAAGTAGGCAGACTCTAAGGATGTGGAAGAGGCAAGGAAACATTGTTTCCTTGAACTTCTGTAAGAAATGCAGCCCTGCTAACACTTGATTTTAGGACTTTTAACCTCCAGAGCTATAAGGTAATAAATTTGTGTTGTTTTGAGCCACTAAATTTATAGCAAGTTGTTATAACAGCAATAGGAACTTAACACAGATGTGTTGAATTACCTCTAACTTTGCCTGCCCTGAAGATCCCCTTCCACTTGTTTCTAAGTGTAGCACTCAGTCATTTATTTATTCAAAAAGCTGAATTAGATATTGAATATACGGCACCCCACTCCAGTGCTCTTGCCTGGAGAATCCCATGGACGGAGGAGCCTCGTGGGCTGCAGTCCATGGGGTCGCTGGGAGTCGGACACGACTGAGCGACTTCACTTTCACTTTTCACTTTCATGCATTGGAGAGGGAGGTGATGACCCACTCCAGTATTCTTGCCTGGAGAATCCCAGGGACGGGGGAGCCTGGCGGGCTGCCATCTATGGGGTCGCACAGAGTCGGACACGACTGAAGCGACTTAGCAGCAGCAGCAGCATACAGAGGTATAATCATGGTCCTTGCTCTCAAGGAGTTCAGAGATAGTGTGGTATAGAAACCATCATCAAATGACTTAGTAAAGAACATGAAAGAGATTTTCAGAGTGCCATAAAGTGTCTTGTCCAGACTAATGAGGTTGTAAAAGATTGCTGGAGGAGGTGACACTTGACCTGTTTCTTAAAGAGTAAGCAGTGGAAATATTAGGCGGTAGATGCATGAGGTGGGGAAGTTGGAATATTACAGGTAAAAGCATAGATAAACAGTATAAGCAAAGAATTGATATGCATAGGCAGAAAGAATAAGTAATTAGTATATAGATCTGTAGTATAAAGAATGAAGGGCTTCCCTCTTGGTTCAGACAGTGAAGAATCTGAATGCAATGCAAGAGACCTGGGTTCGATCCCCAGGTCAGGAAGATCTCCGGGAGAAGGGAATGGTTACCCACTCCAGTATTCTTGCCTGGAGAATCCCATGGACAGAAGAGCCTGGTGGGCTATAGACCACCTGGTCACAAAGAGTCAGACACGACTGAGTAAAACTAAATAGTATGTGTGGCTAGAACCCCAGTACAAATTACGCAGTGTTGAAATATGAAACATTCAAGCTATTTAGTTTCGTATCTACTTAGATATCATTCAGCAGCACCTCACACGGATATAGCACATGCATTCTGCTTAGAGTGACTCATTCAAAAAAAAAAAGATGTTCTTGGAACCTTGGTCCTCCTGAAAATTAGGCTTCCCATAGACTAAATTTCCTAACATTCCAGACATGTTCAGGTAGAGCTGGTTCCAAATTCAACCCAAGCTGGGAAAGTTGAAAATTCTGTTCCAAATATCCTGGTCTCATCTGTCATCATATGATGATATGAGGAGCAAATGCATCTTATATCATTTAAGCCAAAGTAGAAAACTCTCTCACTGCCACTCCATCAATGCCAGAAAAATAGTAATGGGACTAAGATTTGAGGACAGGATTCTGAAGTAATAATCGATGCAGCATTTCAAATAAGAATAAAAAGATTTAGAATGCGTGTATTCAGTGTGTGTGTGTGTGTGTATATGTGTCTGTGTAATTTTGCTTCTACCTCTTCTAAGCAGACAAAAATCTTCTCGGGAGAGGGTCTCTTATGTTGTCTCCCACTGTTTCTTTCCTCCAGTTTACCTGTCCCCTGCCTCTAGACTCAGGTGGAATTCTACCATCAAACTTGCAGCTGGAGTAAAAGTTAAACATGGTCCACATAGATCCTCAGTCGAAACTCTGAATTTGTTATTTTTGAAAGTGTAAAAATTATCTCCAAATTGTTTTATTTTACTTATTTATTTATTCATCAGCCACAGCCCTCAGTATGTGGGATCCTTGTTCCTCAACCCAGAATCGAACACACCCCTGCATTGGAAGCACAGTCTTAACCACTGGACTGCGCAGGAAGTCCCAAGGTGATTATTTTTTATAACTGACCATTATCAGCATCTCCCACCTTACTTTTCTTCGTTATTATTACATACACTTCTTATAAGGTCTTCCCTGGTGGTTCTGTTGGTACAGTCTGCCTGCAGCGCAGGAAACCGGGTTCAAATCTGGGTCGGGAAGGTTCCCTGGAGAAGAAAATGGCAACCCACTCTAGTATTCTTGCCTGGAGAATTCCATGGACAGAGGAGCCTGGTGGGCTACAGTCCGTGGAGTCACAAAGAGCCAGACACTGCTGACTAACACTTTTCTTTCTTTCAAACTTCTTACACACATGTCTCTCCTGAGGGATTATAAACAACTAGAAAGGAAAGTACATGTCTTAATGCATTTACCAGTCACATTCAGTGATTGTAAGTCCCCATTTCATGAAACAAATTCGAAGTCCTCAGAATTTGATGTTTAAATGGTTCTTAATTCAGGAAGCATTAGGCAACATGGAATTTCAAATTTCCTTCAGCAAATGAATATTTGAGTTAATCACGGGTTTTGTGCTTCTTTTTTTTGTTTGTTTGTTTTAGAAAGTTGTCGATGAAGCATTTAGACTTTTGAGACAAAAGTACATGTGGTATCTGAGTTCTTTGTAGCAGAGAATTTCATCATAGCTTCATTATGGAAAAATTTATGAAACATAGGTTTGCTGATCCTGCATGAATCCAAGTTTCCTGATACTAAGGTATTATGGCCTGGCGTGCTGCATTTCATGGGGTCACAAAGAGTTGGACATGAGTGAGCAACAGAACTGAACTGAACTGAACTGAAGGTATTATGATTCAGCAAAATACCTTCCTTCCATATGGCTGCTCTCTTGACATAGCCAAAAAACATTTCAGAGGTATTATATGAAAGAGTCAAGTCATTTTCAGTGGGGCTCATAACTTTCTTATTTCCTCTCCTCTTACTCATGATAGAACTTAAGAACCTACAGGAGTTAGGAAGTGGAGACAACCAAGAACTGCTAGTTACTGATTTCAAGTTACTAACTCATAGGATTTTAGGGTTCCACAATACTTTAAAAATCATTTTGTTTCGCTCCTTCATTTGACAGATGGTGAAACCAAGACCCAGAGAGGTTAAGTGATTTATTCAAGTGCAAACACCTTGAAGCTGTAGAGCCAGGGCTAGATGCTGGGTCCCCTGATCCCACTCCAGAAATCTTCCTCTTCACCAGGACTATATAGTTAAAGGATGCTTTATGTTCCTGCTATGAAACTGGTAAGGTGACTCTGGGCTGATTCTTTTCAGTCATAACCTAGGTGTATCAAATACTTATTTACCGCTGTTTAAAAGTTACTGCAAAATTTAGTAGCCTCGTTATTTAACACTCATGGTTCTGTGGTTGGATGTGCTCAGCTTGGGGAGTCCCTCATAATGTTGCAGCCATATTCCAGCTGAAGCTGAAAGCATGTCATCTGGAGGCTTCTTTACTCACATTTGGTACCTGGGCTTAGATAGGTGAACAGATGGAGGCTGGTCAGCCATCTGGTTCTCTTCATGTGGCTAGCTTGGGCTTTCTCTCAACATGGAGTCTTAGGGTTGCACTTTTTACATGGAGGTTGGCTTCCCCCAGAATGAGTGTTCCACAAGACCAAAGCAAAAGCTGCAGGAGTTTTTCTAGCCTCAATGCCCCAGAATGTTCCATGTCTTACATTTTTTCTTGTACTCTATTCTATTAATGAAGCAACAGATTCAGCCCAAATTCAACCTTTCAAATGATGAAGTAGCAAAGAATATGTAGCCATGTTTAATCTACTTACCTCTTTGTATATTTCACATACATCATCTTACACAATGAATGCCTTTTTGTATCCATAATTTAAAATTCCTGGAATATAAAAATCCAATCATTATTCAGATAAAATTGGGAGAAATATCCATCTGTTTATATATGGGAACTATTTCCTACCCCAGAATTACTCAAAGACCAGTGAATAAGGGTCCTCAACACTGCTAACTTGTTTACAATTATTTCTACAGGTATTTCCAATCTATGTAGGCAAAGAGTATAGTTTATCTATGTTTTTAAAATGGATTCATCTCTCATAATTGCAAACACATTAGTTTACTAGACAAGTAATATTCAATATATGCTGTTCTCTCCTTGAAAAATTGAAAAGCTAAAGTTTCTCCAATCAATGGTCTGCCCTGGGACCTGGAAAATTATAAGTACTGTATCTGTCTATTGAAATATGCTGTATTTTTAACAATCATGGAAAATCTGCAACACAAAAAACTAGTTGACACATTTTTTTCTTCTTTCCAGCATTTGATTCAGTGAACAGAAATAAGTTGTGAAGTATAAATTAAATATATACAAAATGCCTAGAAGGAAGCAGACAAAAATATAAGTGGTTTTCTATAGTTGATATAAATAAAATAAAAATACTTTGCTTTTACTCATATGTTTATCTACCAAGAATATGAGTGATTTCAATACTAAATTTAAAAAGAAAAATTAAAAAGATAAATTTTCAGGAAAAAAATTCTGTAGGATTCCTTCTCAACTGCTATCTTCATTTTTAAGTATTTGTTTTATGACTAATAAGTCTAAAATAAACTACATTTAGAAACTGCAGCTGAAATTTAGATATCATAACCTATTTATCTAGGAAATTAGAGGACAAATTGCATGCTTCAGCATCAAATATGCTACAAATATTTTACTAAACAGAAAATCATAATTAATATGTCCATTAAATTATAGGCATTTAAAAATATTCCAAGCTAAAATAATTATAGCTAGATTGTAGCATAAAAACTTGAAACCATGAGCACTTCACTGAAAATACGTTATTAGACGAACTTATGGTTACCAGGGGAGAGGTTGCAGGGGAAGGAATAGTTCGGGAATTTGGTATTGATATGTATACACTGCTATGTTTAAAGTGGATAGCCAACAAAGACCTACTGCATAGCACAGGGAACTCTGCTCAATATTATGTCACAACATAAATGTGAAAAGTATTTGAAAAAAAATAGATACATGTGTCTGTATAACTGGATCACTTTGCTATACACTTGAAATGAACACAACTTTGTTAATCAACTATACTCCAAGATAAAAATAAAAAGTTAGAAAAACAAAACAAGAAAATATGTTATTGGAATATATCCAAAATTATCTCTTAAGAAGTATTTTGGTGTTGTAGATAAATAACTTTCAGCTTGAGCCTACACAGAAGGGTGCAGCTTTCTAGTAAGGCTTACCCCATGGAGAACAAATCCAAAAGACTGAAATCTTATAGCTTTCCCTTAACTGGCAACACTGAGTCACTGAACTCAGGATATTCATTAATTAGAGGGTGTGATCTTAGAGCTACTCTGACCTAGGTCTTATCAGAAATATCATTAAGAGAAATAGGACTCTTGAGCCTGATTCTCCCACAGGCCAACATCCATCCTTGAAAGATCACAGTGCCAGAGATTACCCCTACCCCATCGTCTGTCCTGTCCTTCCAAACAGCAAAACGCTTTTACTCAATGAGTTTCGAATGATCTTGTCATAGATCATAGGATCTGATAAGAAAGCTCTCTATGCAGGTCATTATTTTATTTATTCTAAAGTGTTAATGAAGTCATCATTTAATATGGTACATTTTATCCCTCATGAAGAGATTTATCTCTGTTCTTAATGTAGATGTGCTTTCCCAGAATATCTGGGCTTATGTTACAGTCATTATACTTCATGTAATTTTTGTGTTTCCCTCCCCTACTTTATGGGTACTAGAAGATGAAAATCAAATTTCTGCAAAATTTATCATTCCTGGTCTTTAATCATACTTTCAATATTTAGGTGGTAAGATGAACAATATTGATTAATGGATGACTAGAAATCAGCCATATTTAACTTGAATTGCATGCCATTTTTAGGTATTTTTTAATTTGGAAAGACCATGGAGCTGGAAGGAAGGAGCACAAGAAAATTCTGGAGACTTTGATTACTAAAAATAGTTCCAAGTTTCTTATCTTGGTGAGGACTTTTAATGAATAAAGGGAGATGAGCTAATCAAGTATTTATCAGTGATTGTATCAAAACTAATCAAAAAGTTGAAAATCATCTGTTAAGATTAAAGATCCTGTGGCCTCACTTCCATCATTCATTTGCCACCCTGAGAGAATCTTCATATAAAATGAAATCAATTTAGTCAGTTTTCCTACCAGTGAGAGATTAAACCACAGAATCTCTTTTTATGGAATTTTAATTCCAGAGAAAACCATGTGTGGAATGTTTTAATGGACTTTACTTAATCACATCAGGAAGGGTATTTTTTAGCCTCTGAAGGCACAGTGAGAAGAGTCCCTGTACATATTTCACCTTCTGAAAATATATATTTAGTATATCTCATACACAAGGATGTGGGTCACAGAGCTTCATAAAATAAAATATAAATTAACATCTCACTTGTTCTATCTTGCTTTGGCCCTGATTTAAGATCACAGACCATGTATTGACAGTATGATTATTTTTTATTCCAGCATACTGCCAGAAAAGATACTCAACTGAACAGAGCAGGAAAAAATATTATTTTTATTTATTAACTGAGCAGTCTTTTTCCAATTTCCAGAAGCTAAGTAGTGGTTACCATACAGAACAAGACAAATTAAAAGGCAGAAATTTATCGGAAGCCTCACTGCTATCTGGGAGAAATAGGAATCTCTCTGGGCTCCCCAGAGAATACCTCCTACAGAGAAAATGACATTTTCAGGATAAAAGCCTGATATTTTCAAGGTCTTGTCCTATGCTTCTTATCCACCTAGGATTCTCAGTATACAAACTGATCTTAACCAAAAGAAAGGAACACCGCTGACACCCTCTTCTTCACTTAGCTGCATATGTGTTAAGAAAATGAGCAGAGTTCATTTAATTATTCTTCCTTTCTTGTACAGATAACTTCTCATTCTTTTTCCAACACAAGTTCTTAGGAGAAATAAAGAGTCCCAATATCTTGTTTCTTTTTCGGTGATTATTTTTCTTCCTTTAATTTTTTTTTTTAAATTACAGATTATCAAATTCTTATTTAACTTGATCTAATTAATAGACTGTATCACTCAGTTTGGTGACTAGAAGTGTAATGTACAATGCAATACAAATGGACACATGATTGTTCATTCCCTGACAATTCTGACTACTCCATCAGTCATTTGCTGTCTCAGGTGATATAATTTTCATTTTTATCACCAATTAAAAACATTATGAGAGATTTGGAGACACTACTTGAGTCAGAAAAAATTTTAAAAACTAAAAAACAATTAAAAGTTTGTATCCTTAATTGAAAATGAAAATGTTACCTTAAAAGGTTAATCCTCTATTTTGCTTACAAACTAATTATTTTGGAGTGGTTTATTAATTGATCAAGGTTTACAATGATTAAGGCTTGCAACAAATTAATTTTTCTGATTAAATAAAAGAGAGGATAAAGGACACAAGTACAATTTGGAGTTCCTGTTTGGATTATGTTTCTACAAATGAGACATTTCCAGGAATACGTGATATGGTCCATGGACCTATGGCTTCCCAGGTGGCTCAGATGGTAAGAGAATCTGCCTGAAATCCAGGGGTCTGGGTTCAGTCCCTGGATTGGGAAGATCCTCTAGAGAAGGGAATGTCTATCCTCTCCAGTATTCTTGCCTGAAGAATTCCATGGATGGAGGAACCTGGAGGGCTACAGTCCGTAGGGGGTCACAAACAGTCGGACACGACTGAGTGACTAAGCATGCATGTAGACATTTTTTAGAGAGACAAAGATACAGTGACAACTGTCAAATCTATATTTCCAACCTTGCTATCTCCTCTAAGTTTCATAGACCAGGACACCAACGAAAAATCCTTCATTGACCTTGTGACACAGGAAAAGAAGAGGAAAAAGAAATTGTAGGAAGAAGAAGTGATTTTAGGGGGATTTAATAAGTTCAGGTTTGGACATGTTGGATTCTAGATTTGGATATGATGTGTTCAAGGATTAAAATCCCTTGCCTCTTGTTCAGTTGCTCAGTGGACTGAACTGTCAGACTCTTTGCGACCCCGTGGACTACAGCACACCAGGCTTCCATGTCCTTCACCACCTCCTGGAGCTTGCTCAGACTCATGTCCATTGAGTTGGTGATGCCATCCAGCCATCTTATCCTCTGTCATCCCCTTCTCCTCCTGCCTTCAACCTTTCCCAGCATCAGGGTCTTTTCTAATGAGTTGACTCTTCACATCCAATACTTCATTACTAAAGAATTGGAACTTCAGCATCAATCCTTCCAATGCATATACAGGACTGATTTCCTTTAGGATTGACTGGTTTGATCTCCTTGCTGTCCAAGGGACTCTCAAGAGTCTTCTCCAACACTACACTTCCAAAGCATCAATTCTTTGGCGCTCAACCTTCTTTATAGTCCAACTCTTACATCCATACATGACTACTGGAAAAACCATATTCTGGCTAGCAGGAACTGGATTGTTTCTCTGCTTTTGTGTTCCAATATGCTCTATTTTTGTTGCTGTTGTTGTTGTTTAGTCACTAAGTCATATTTGACTTTTTGCAACCCTATAGACTGTAACAAGATAGTCACGATGGTGTGATCACTGACCTAGAGCCAGACATCCTGGAATGTGAAGTCAAGTGGGCCTTAGAAAGCATCACTATGAACAAAGCTAGTGGAGGTGATGGAATTCCAGTTGAGCTATTTCAAATCCTGAAAAATGATGCTGTGAAAGTGCTACACTCAATATGCCAGCAAATGTGGAAAACTCAGCAATGGCCACAGGACTGGAAAAGGTCAGTTTTCATTTCAATCCCAAAGAAAGGCAATGCCAAAGAATGCTCAAACTACCACACAATTGCACTCATCTCACATGCTAGTAAAGTAATGCTCAAAATTCTCCAAGCCAGGCTTCAGCAATACATGAACCATGAACTTCCGGATGTTCAAGCTGGTTTTGGAAAAGTCAGAGGAACCAGAGATCAAATTGCCAACATCTGCTGGATCATCAAAAAAGCAAGAGAGTTCCAGAAGAACATCTATTTCTGCTTTATTGACTATGCCAAAGCCTTTGACTGTGTGGATCACAATAAACTGTGGAAAATTCTCAAAGAGATGGGAATACCAGACCACCTGACCTGCCTCTTGAGAAACCTATATGCAGGTCAGGTAGCAACAGTTAGAACTGGACATGGAACAACAGTCTGGTTCCAAATAGGAAAACGAGTACATCAAGGCTGTATATTGTCACCCTGCTTATTTAACTTCTATGCAGAGTACATCATGAGAAACGTTGGGCTAGAGGAAGCACAAGCTGGAATCAAGATTGCCGGGAGAAATATCAATAACCTCAGATATGCAGATGATACCACCCTCATGGCAGAAAGTGAAGAGGAACTAAAAAGCCTCTTGATGAAAGTGAAAGAGGAGAGTGAAAAGTTGGCTTAAAGCTCAACATTCAGAAAACGATCATGGCATCCAGTCCCATCACTTCATGGGAAATAGATGGGGAAACAGTGGAAACAGTGTCAGACTTTATTTTTGGGGGCTCCAAAATCACTGCTGATGGCAACTGCAGCCATGAAATTAAAAGACACTTACTCCTTGGAAGAAAAGTTATGACCAATCTAGGTAGCATATTGAAAAGCAGAGACATAACTTTGCCAACAAAGGTTCGTCTAGTCAAGGCTATGGTTTTTCCAGTGGTCATGTATGGATGTGAGAGTTGGACTGTAAAGAAAGCTGAGTGTCGAAGAATTGATGCTTTTGAACTGTGGTGTTGGAGAAGACTCTTGAGAGTCCCTTGGACTGCAAGGAGATCCAACCAGTCCATTCTGGAGGAGATCAGCCCTGGGTGTTCTTTGGAAGGAATGATGCTAAAGCTGAAACTCCAGTACTTTGGCCACCTCATGCGAAGAGTTGACTCATTGGAAAAGACTCTGATGCTGGGAGGGATTGGGGGCAGGAGGAGAAGGGGACAACAGAGGATGAGATGGCTGGATGGCATCATTGACTTGATGGACATGAGTCTGAGTGAACTCCGGGAGTTGGTGATGGACAGGGAGGCCTGGTGTGCTGCGATTCATGGGGTCACAAAGCATTGGACACAATGGAGCGACTGAACTGAACTGAAACTTAGACTGTAACTTGTCAGCTTCCTCTGTCCATGGAATTCTCCAGGCAAGAATATTGGAGTGCATTGCCATCCCCTTCTTCAAGGGATTTTCCCAACTCAGGGACTGAACCTGCATCTCCTGCATTGGCAGGCAAGTTCTTACCACGGAGCCACTAGGGAAGCCTAACATGCTCTATACATATCCCAGGTGTAGCACTTTTCAAGCTACTGTCTCCTCTTTCTTATTTGCTCTTTGTTCTGTTTTCCTTTCTAGAATTCCCTTACATTCAAGAAGCAAATCTTCTTGCATGTTGTACTTCCTGCCACCAGCACTTACCACAATGGTTGACACAGAAGTATTTAGAAAATATATTGAATTGATAAAATAATAAATGTCCCTTTCTCTGAAATTTTCTGAAATTATTAGAAGGAAAAAAACTATTGGATTTTATTGTTAACCTTCACTTTTCTCCTCCACCTTAAGATCCCAAGCCTTTGTGGAATAAAAAAAAAAAAAAAAATCTCTTCACTAAACTGTTGGAACTCCCTGCTTTTTATTTCACTCTTTAAAAAGATTAAAAATTGAACATGATCCCAAAAGCTTTCAAGTGCACAAAGAGAGAAACATATTAAAACCAAAGCTGCTATTTAGCAATTTGTTTAAATTATAAAATAACCAAATTCTGCCTAAGCTTTGCTGGTAAAACAAAAGCTCCTTGTTCTTTTCTGTGTCACTAGGAACTCTTGCATTATTTAGTGAAAAAGAATCCTCTCACCAACTTAAGCCAAGTAACGGGCACTCATTGAGCAAAACCAAAAAAGGCGGGGAGTGATATTTCATCCATAATTTCAGCATATATTATAGTAAAAAGAGATGAGCACAACTCAATCGTGTAACAGAAGACCTGAGACCTGTTCATCGTATTGCAAGCTCTTCATTGTTCCATTATCAGAATAGAAGTCATTTAACCTCTTGGTGCTTTTTAACATACAGAATTTGATACATTATCCATCTGCCTCTGATGCTGTCAAGGTGATAAATAAAATAGTAAGTTGAAAGTGCTTTTAAAATTGCATAACAATGATAAGGAACTGTAAATTTGATTTCAGTTTCCACACTTTCATTCAATTATGTTAACTTTAGGTAGAATCATAAAGAATGGACACTTCATACTATCAAGGGTCTCTTAATTGTTTCTTTTCTATTTTTCCTATGTGCTCCATATCATTGACAAAATATCTTACTGATTTGTCTTTCAAATAGAGAAAAAAAAATTGAGTGATTTAAACAAATTTAAATGTAAATATACAGAATAAATCCTTTAAGCAAGGTAAATTTTATATTTAGTACATTAAAGCAACTTTTCTGAAATAAGCCTTCATGTTTTGTTTTTTATTAAAAACAAAGCTAAACAAAATAAAAATGTTCCCTAAATTTAGACATTGTTTAGGTCAGCATTCCATATTGCTTAAGTACAATTTTCAAATAGTACATCATGACTCTCATACAAATATAAAATGAGCATATGTCAAAGATTTTATTTGATTCATTAATTAGTAAGGAAATGAGTAAGATGTTGGAACCTGTTTAAAGAGAATTTGAAGATCAGACATATGTGTATAGTACAGGCAACTGGAAACACTGAAATACATTTGCTAATAAATGCAAAGCAGTTTAATATCCCATAGAGTAATCAAATGCAGAGCTTTGAGTCATCTTTTCTACAGAGTATAAATCACCCTTGACAAGGATAATTTGCATTACTCTCAGTTTCCTACAACCTAATGTTTTACTCCTGTGTGTGCTCAGTCGTGTCCGACTCTTTGCAACCTCATGGACTGTAGACTGCTAGGCTCCCTGTCCAGGGAATTTTCCAGGCAACAATATTGGACTGGGCTGCCATTTTATCCCTACAGAGCTGTAAATCACTGAGGAGAAAGACAATCAAAAGGGCATATCCCTGCAGAATCAGATATTTCCCCAGAGATACACTGGTGATATCCAGCAGGCCTCTGAAAGGACACCCAGGAATCTCTTTGCCCATGTCTAAATCTAACAAGCTTTCCTGACAATATCTATGGAAAAAAAAAGATAGAAAGTTATGGCTAGTAGAAAGCTTTCCTTTCTTAACACATTTTTGTCCTTAAATAATCACAAGTTTAAATCTAAGTGATCAATGGCACCCCACTCCAGTACTCTTGCCTGGAATATCCCATGGATGGAGGAGCCTGGTGGGCTGCAGTCCATGGAGTCGAGAAGAGTTGGACATGACTGAGCGACTTCACTTTCACTTTTCACTTTCCTGCATTGGAGAAGGAAATGGCAACCCACTCCAGTGTTCTTGCCTGGAGAATCCCAGGGATGGTGGAGCCTGGTGGCTGCCATCTATGGGGTCACACAGAGTCGGACAGGACTGAAGTGACTTAGCAGTAGCAGCAGCAGATCATTAAGTTAGAATCTTCAGTTGCTCCAAAAGAGACACCCAAATTTCCAGGACTAGAATGGTTTAAGAACTAATTATTTTGGTTGTTTGTTTTTGAAGTATAGTTGATTTACAATGTTGTATTTATTTCTGGTGTACAGCAAAGTGATTCAGATATGTATATATATATATATATGTGTGTGTGTGTGTGTGTGTGTGTACACATATATACTCTTTTTCATATTCTTTTCCATTATGGTTTATTACAGGATATTGGATATAGTTCACTGTGCTATACAGTAAGACTTTGTTGTCTTTTATACACAGTAGTTTGTATATGCTAATCCCAAACTCTTAATACTTCCGTCTCTGGTGGCTTCCCTGGTGGCTCAGATGGTAAAGAATCTGCCTGCAATGCAGGAGACTCAGGTTTGATCCCTGGGTTGGGATGACTCCCTGGAGAGGGGAAGGGCTATCTACTCCACTATTCTTGCCTGGAGAATCTCCACAGACAGAGGACCCCTACAGTCCATGGGGTCGCAAAGAGTTGGGCATGAATGAGTGACTAACACACCCCCTTACTCCTTTGGTAGTCGTAAGTTTGTTTTCTATGTCTGTGAGTCTGCTTCTGTTTTGTAAATAAATATGAAAGTCCCTATAATGACACCATCTTTAATACAACTGTAACTGGACCTTTCAAAGAAATAGCTCATAAAATAAAACACTTTAACACAAGACATCATCCCCCCAAGTAGTGGTGGTGGTGTTTGATTTTAAATCTGCGTTTCCCTAGATTGCCACATAATCTTTGGTTGCATTTAAACAACATCAATAATTTGTGCTTCCAGCTACCTCAAACAACACAATTAATTGGTTGGCTTCTCTCCTGCTGAAAAGTAAGCTCCATGCAACAGGGGCATTCTCCTATTCATCAAGGCTGCAAGCCGGTGCACTGTCTAAGGAGGAAGGGCTCGATAAACATCTGTTAAATGAATGACTTGTTGGCTGAACTGCAATCTCAATAGTCTCTTATGAAAAGCAGGAATACAGAATTGACTTTCCACATTCAAGTTTTTTAATACACAATTTTTAGTATTTTAACCTAAAATTTTTATCAGAAACATACATATAGCTCATAAATAAATGAGCATCAAGTTAAGCATATGAAGACAAAGCAGTAATTTCCATCCTATGAGCACAAGATTAACTTTGATACTCAGAAATATAATATTTAAAAAATTATTCTTTGTTATTTTTTATAGATTCATAACAAGTCATTGTGTGGATGTATAATTTTCTAACACAAGCCAAAAAATAAATGAATTACTGAAAAATAATGAAATGGAATTCATCTTACTAATATCCTATTTTCTTTTTAAGAATTTAGCTAATTTTTTAAAATGAGATGTGCTATACATAAAATGCATGATTCTTTAAAAAAAATTCTTATGCTCAGAATATACCTAGACCAAATGAATCAGAATCTCTGGGGTGGACCAGGTATTGGTATTTTAAAAAGTGGATCCAAGCCCAATTCACAACAGATCTGAGTGATTTGACAGGGGAAAAAGTATTATGAATTATCTATTTTACAAGTACCAAGTCATCACCAATAAAGAACTTGCTATTTCTTAAAAAAAAAAAAAAAATTCAGCTTAACAAAGAAAGAAAATATCTATCTATCTATCTATCTATCTATCTATAAAAAGTGAGGTCATTTTGCTTTTCATCACATCCAAAAAATGTTCTGGAAGCAGGGTAAAGTCAGATCAATACTTAACAATTTTACATCAAGCATATTATCATTGAGAATTTGAACTCATAATGAGAACACTTTAACTGCTATAAGACTCTCAGACTTTAAAGAGAAAATAAAGTGAAACTCAATTGATTAGAGCTACAAAGATTGAAAAATAAACTAATATTTTAGGAACACAAAGATACTTGCTTTAATTGTTTTGAGATACCAAGAATAGTATAATAGTATCATATAATATACATATGTATATATATATATATCCCATTTCTTTACCTTCTTTGATATATAATACTTTCTATATATAGCAAAGAATAAATGTTCTTTGTAGTTAACACTATTTTTAAATGCAAAAATCATGTATATTTTTCATGTTAGAAAGGATAATGTCATTATTCTTGTAAAAATGATCCATGTTCTTTATAAGGAAAAAAGCGAAATATCCAAATCCACCACTCAGAAATAATCTCCATTAACATTGGATAATCATAATTTTCTTACACATATATATGTAGAAAGCAGAGAAAGATAGAAATAATATTATAAGGCTGTTATCATAATATAAATACTACTTGGTAATTAAAAGCAACCATTTTAATACTGAAGTGAATAGTAGGGGAAGAAAAACACAAATAAAGCAAAATCAAACTGAAAGAATTCTGGATGTTACGTAAATGTTTTCTGTTTTACTACAGGAGATATTATTTCTTAAAAGGCACTCTAAGAGGAAAAAAATCTATAAAGAAGAGTATTTTTATGCTTAAGGCTTAATAGTCTTGGCATCTGTAGGTCTGAGTACATTTTTCTAGAACAGGTTGCAATTTCATCTCTTAATTTTAAAGAACATTGCTTTGCTATATTTTTGACTAATACTTTTTCTGCCCCAGTCCCTAGGTTCTTAACTTCTGAGATGCCATTTAGCCTTCATTAGACTGTCTCTGTCCTCCACATTTTTCACAGAAAGTAACAGAATACAGTGAAGAGTGAAGGCATTCAGAATGACTAGATTAAAATTCTAGCTTGTCGACTTCCTACTTGTTTGACTTAGCCAAGTGGTCTTCTTCAGACTTCTTCCTCTGAGAAATGCAGACAAAGGATGACAAAAATAACTCCCTTTCTTGTGTTTATATCTGGTGAAGAAATATGTAAGGCACATTAAAAGCACCTGGCTCATAGTAATTTCTTAATAATATTACATTTTAATCTATTAGTATCTCTATTACATTAATATCATTATGTTGTCTCAAGTCTTTGCTCTGTGTCAGTGTTACCAGTCAGGAAATGGAACTATCCAATTGGGTAATTTGAGAAGAGTCTAATAATAAATAAATGGTTCATAAATGCAGGGGCAGATTGTAAGAAAACCACAAGGGATAACGCTGTAATAGGGAACTTAGTAATAGGGTGGTGGAGGTGGGGAGAACAATTACCTGCCCTGGGCCTGAAATTGGGAGAGGAAAGTGGTTAGAGAAACTCAGAGAGAGAGAGAGAGAGAATATTCACTTTGGAGAGAGTCTATGGCTTGGTACAAGGAAGCAACTAGCCCACCCTGGTCCTTTAAGGAGTCGTCCAGGAGTAACATCCTCAAACCTCCTTCTGTCTTTCTCCAATCTCTGCTGTTGCTTTCCAGTGACTGCACACAACTGGAATCCTCAGAACAAGGCATCACTTTGATGCATGTAGCTTATTCTGGTTGGCCCATGGGGACACAGCACAATGGAAGCCAACTCGAAAATACACAGTGTGGAGAGAAATTTTCTGCCAGATCTCCTCTGTCCTGTGCTGTCTAATTGTTAGTTCTACCTTGGCACAGTTTTGGGTCTCAATGTGTTTCCTTGACTCTACCATCTCCCTTTTACCCCCAGGACTTGTTTTGTCATCTAATCTCTGATCTTAAGATTTGTTATATTTAAATTGATCATGAAATTTATGTTGCATTAAAATAATTTATGGTGCTATGGAGTTTTTTTTAAAAACAAAAACAAAAACTTCCAGGTATAAAATGAATAATTTCTGAGACTCTAATCTATAGCATGGGGACTATTGTTAACAGTACTGTATTGTATACTGGAAAGTTGCTTAACAGAGTAGCTCTCAAATGTCTTATCACACACACAAAAGAGAAAAAGATAATTATGGGAGGGGATGAGATCATAAGTCAATTTATTGTTGTAATCATCTAGTAATACATACATGTATCAACTCATCACACTGCACCACTTTATTTCGTTGTTGTTCAGTCATGAAGTCGTGTCTGACTCTTTATGACCCCCATGGACTGTAGCCCACCAGACTCCTCTGTCCATGGGATTTTTCAGGCAAGAATACTGGAGCGGGTTGCTCTTTCCTTCTCCAGGGGATCTTCCTGATCCAGGGATCAAACCAGTGTCTCCTGCATTGGCAGACAAGTTCTTTATCACTGAGCCACCAGTGAAGCCCAACCCTTATACTTATAAAATGGTATATGTTGATTATATTAATAAAACTGAAAAAAAATAAAAACAAATAAATATATACTCTTCATGTTGCTTTTCATTTAGAAAGTTCTACACCCTTCTTTTGCACGTAGAATGTGCTTCTTTGTTATCATTTATCTCCACAATTAACAAACCATTTGTTTTCATCTTGTCCACACTTAATACAGAATTCTTTCTCAAAATTTCTGTGTGCTCTGATATATAGGTAGATTCTCTTTGATAGCCCCCTAGGCTGTAATATCCCTAAAGCCTTGTATTCTATACTTCCACAAACCGAGAGAAGGGATGAGGAAGAAGAAAAGGCAGTTCTGACGCTTTGTGAGTCTTTTGTTAATAGAGCTTGCATCTCTCCAACTCTGTCTGCATGCCAAGTCTCTTCAATCGTGTTTGACTCTTTATGCCCCCATGGACCACAGACCACTATGCTCCTCTGCTCATGGGATTCTCCAGGCATGAATGCTAGAGTGGGTTGCCATGCCCTCCTCTCATGGATCCTCCCAACCCAGGATTGATTCCTCATCTCTTATGTTTCCTGCTTTGGCAGGTGGGTTCTTTACCACTAGCACCACCTGGGAAGCTCATCTCTCCTCTCTAGCATGGGTGAAATGTCCAGGGTACTCTGGTAGCTCAAATCTTGCCCCCAAAATAACTATAGAGTTTTTTTGTGAGAGATCTTTAGCCCTGATTGCTTCATCCCCATCTTCCCACAAGCTACTTCTGCTCTCCCTAATCTAAAATGGGAAAACATTGAGAAAAATCAGCACTGTCACTTTTCTGCAAATTTTGCACTATTCATGAGAATTTTCAGAATGCACCCACAGTGCTTCTTACAGGTGGTAATGGAAGTGGGGCTAGGATTCTCCCCTGAATATGTGGACTCTGTTCCCATGACCATCACTTGAGGTTTAAGATAAGAACCTTCCAGTGTTTTGTCATTGCTGGTAACTTTTCTACTCATTTTCACTATTTCCAAGTGTTTTTCATTTCATTAGATATTGTCATTGTATGTATAACATATATTTGTATGTATATATGTATATAGCATCACCGACTTGATAGATATGAGTTTGGGTGAATTTCGGGAGTTGGACAAGGAGGCCTGGCGTGCTGCAATTCATGGGGTCACAAAGAGTCGTACATGACTGAGCAACTGAACTGAACTGAACTCTTTAAGAAAAGAGAAATTAAACATGAATATGTCATAATGGTTAATAAAAATCCATTGTCTATTCTCCATCACACTTAAAGTAACTGTCAGAATGTGTGCTTGTGTGTATGAAAGATCTCTGTTCATTTCCAAGGCAAACCACTCAATATCACAGTAATCTAAGTCTATGTCCCAACCAGTAAAGCTGAAGAAGCTGAAGTTGAACAGTTCTGTGAAGACCTACAAGACCTTCTAGACCTAACACCCATAAAAGATGTCCTCTTCATTATAGTAGACTGGAATGCAAAAGTAGCAAGTCAAGAAACACCTGGAGTAACAGGGAAATTTGGCCTTGGAGTACAGTATGAAGCAAGGAAAAGGCTAATAGAGTTTTGCCAAGAGAATGCACTGGTCATAGCAAATACCCTTTTCCAACAACACAAGAGAAGACTCTACACATGAACATCATCAGATGGTCAAAAATGAAATCAGACTGATTATATTCTTTGCAGCCAAGATAGAGAAGCTCTCTACAATCAGCAAAAACAAGACTGGGAGCTGACTGGCTCAGATCATGAACTCCTTATTGCCAAATTCAGATTAAATTGAAGAAAGTAGGGAAAATGACTAGACCACTCAGGTATGACATAAATCAAATCCCTAACAATTATATGGTAGAAGTGAGAAATAGATTTAAGAGACTAGATATGATAGACAGCGTGCCTGATGAACTATGGATGGAGGTTCATGACATTGTACAGGAGACAGGGATCAAGACCATTCCCAAGAAAAAGAAAAGCAAAAAAGCAAAATGACTGTCTGAGGAGGCCTTACAAATAACTGTGAAAAGAAGAGAAGCCAAAAGCAAAGGAGAAAAGGAAAGATATACCCATTTGAATGCAGAGTTCCAAAGAATAGCAAGAAGAGATAAGAAAGCCTTCCTCAGTGATCAGTGCAAAGAAATAGAGGAAAACAATAGAATGGGAAAGACTAGAGATCTCTTCAAGAAAATTAGATATACCAAGGGAACATTTCATGCAAAGATGGGCTCAACAAAGGACAGAAATGATATGAACCTAAGAGAAGCAGAAGATATTAAGAAAAGGTGGCAAGAATACACAGAAAAACTACAAAAAAGATCTTCATGACCCAGATGATCATGATGGTGTGATCACTCCCCTAGAGCCAGACATCCTGGAATGTGACGTCAAGTGGGCCTTAGGAAGCCTCATTATGAATAAAAGCTAGTGGAGGTGGTGGAATTCCAGTTGAGCTATTTCAAATCCTAAAAGATGATGCTGTGGAAGTGTTGCATGCAATACACCAGCAAATTTGGAAAACTCAGCAGTGACCACAGTGACTGAACTGACTGACTGACTTATATATATATTTTACATATAATTCTTTTTCATCAAATAATTATATATTTTGAGAATGATTTGGATAAAAAGGAGGAAAATATTAATATAATTAGAATTATTTTATATCTAGAAGTGCTAGATTTTTTTCATTTTTATCAAGTATAAAGATGAAATAATTATCATAGTTAGTACAGGAGACTTTATGGAAGGGAGACCATTCCTTGACATGAGCTTAGTTTCAGACCCAGAACAGGAGAGAGGGTACTCCTTTTGAATGAGTTGTTGAGGCACTTCACAAGTAGGAAAAACTCAACAAATATTTGCTGATTGATTAAAGTTCAAAATATTAATTCCTGCCTCTTTGTAAAGACTAAAACTCAAAATATTCTAATTATGTTTTTCAAGTCAGTGAAAAATATTTAAGTTGCAAATAATCCTGTTTTGATGTGACACGGAAGTTATTTTACCCAATTATTATTATTGGAATTTTTCTGTTGCCCTGGGCATACTTGGCATGTTCTATTCATCACAGCAGCCAAATAATAAACAGGTTCCCTGCAGTTTATCAGAGAAGTGCTGGCCATGTTCAGGGGCTAGAGACAAAGAGGAGATGGTGATGGTAATTTTTAATAATAATTAATTATTTATACAGTACTGACAGACAGTTCACTAATGGTACAGAATCATAGATATACTCTTCTCCACCTCAAGGACAGAATTCTAAGAGAGATGAGCAATTCAAAAGTGAAAGAAGCCTTGTCAAGCTGAGGTTGCAGCTTATAATTTCAGAACTGCTTTGGTGTAAGTTTCATTCTAAAAAGTTACTGAGGGTATAATCTATAGTGGTGACGAATGGCCTTGCAATATTATACAATTTCCTCTTCTTTATCTTTACCTCAGTTTTGTCAAAGCAACAATTAAGTCATACTAAGTCATACTGTGGAGAAGGCAATGGCACCCCACTCCAGTACTCTTGCCTGGAAAATCCCATGGACGGAGGAGCCTGGTGGGCTGCAGTCCATGGGGTCTCGAAGAGTCGGACATGACTAAGCAGCTTCACTTTCTCTTTTCACTTTCATGCATTGGAGAAGGAAATGGCAACCCACTCCAGTGTTCTTGCCTGGAGAATCCCATGGACAGAGGAGCCTGGTGGGCTGCCATCTATGGGGTCGCACAGAGTCGGACACGACTGAAGCGACTCAGCAGCAGTAGCAGCAGCAAGTCATACTGTGATTCTGTTTCTTTAAAACAGGTCTGTTTCTTGATCCTTCAGTACTTTCATAGTATCATAATTACTATAGTACTTACAACACATCACTTTATCTATTGGAAATCCTTCCTCTTGTCTTCCACCTCCTCCTCCTTCTCCTCTTTCTTTTTCTTCTTGAAGTTACACACTGAAATGATAACCCATGCTTCGTTGCTCAGTCTTGTCTGACTCTTTGCAATCCGATGGATCTCAGCCCACCAGGCTCCTCTGTTCACTCAATTTTCCAGGCACGAATACTGGAGTGGGTTGCCATTTCCTTCTCCTGGGGATCTTCCTGACCCATGGATCAAACCTGCATCTCCTGTGTCTTCTGAATTGCAGGCAGATTCTTTACTTCCTGAGCCATCAGGAAATGACAATCCATCAAATCATAATTTTCCTGAGAGATGGACACAGTGTTAATGAGGCCAAGATTGTTATCAGTATTGTAAAGAGATAAATTGTTCCAGGATCACAATCTCTATAACCAGAGACTTGTCTTCCTAATGGCTGTTAGCTGTCCTACAGTGGAAGAGAGGGGTGACAACTAAAACATGTTTTCATTATTCAGACTTCCCAGGAGGTGCAGTGGTAAAGAATCTGCCTGCCAGTGGAGGAGAATCAAGAGATGTGGGTTTGATCCCTGGGTCAAGGAGATCCCCTAGAGAAGGGAATGGCAACCCACTCCAGTATTCCTGCTGGGAAAACTCCATGGACAAAGGAGCCTGGTGAGCTACAGTCCATGGGGTCACAAACAGTTGGAAAATACTAAACAACTGAGAACACATATTTTTAGCATTAAAATATTGTTGGGCACTCAGCTGTGATGCATGTAAGCTAGACATTTACACATTGTCACAGTACAACCTGATTTTTTTGTTAGTTATCTTTTTTTTTTTTTAATCGGAGTATCATTGCTCTGGGGCTTCCTAGGTGGTGCTACTGGTAAAGAACCCACCGGCCAGTGCAGGAGACATAAGAGACATAGGTTCGATCCCTGGGTTGGGAAGATCCTCTGCAGGAGGACATGGCAACACACTCCAGTATTCATGCCTGGAGAATCCCGTGGACAGAAGAGCCTGGCGGGCTACAGTCCATAGGGTTGCAGAGTCAGACATGACTGAAGCGACTTAGCACACATGCATAATTGCTTAACAATATTGTGCTAGTGTCTGCTGTGCAAAGAAGTGAATCAGCCATATGTATACATGTATCCCTTCCCTCTTGCACCTCCCTCCTACCTACCCCCCCATCCCACCCCTGTAGGTCATCCCAGAGCACTTGGCTAAGCTCCCCATGTTACAGAGCAGCTTCCCACTAGCTATCTATTTTATATGTCAATTCTAATACCCCAATTTATCCCACCCTTCCTTGTGTCCATATGTTTGGTCTCTTGTTCCCTCCATCTACGTCTCTATTTCTGGCCTGAAAATAGGTTCATCTGAACAATTTTTCTAGAATCCACATATGTGTGTTAATATACAGTATTTTTTTCTCGTTCTGATTTACTTCACTCTGTATGACAGTCTCTAGGTCTATCCACATCTCTACAAATGACCTTATTTTGTTGCTTTTTATGAAATGATGTTTTGAGGATTGTTTGCTACTGAGTGTGGGGCAGTGCCTGACAGAAGGTAATCTGGATGCTCTCCCAGGAACAATTTCTTAGCAGACGTTAGTCTCCAAGAAAATTTGGTTTGCTGACAGTATGTGAATAAATCAGTGCAAGGTGAATAGTTTTTCCAAAAGAAAATACGAATTTCTTTTCCCCTTTCAGTTTATAAATATATTTTAGAACTTGAACAAGAAAAAGAAGAGTGAAAATGTTCATTTTCCCAAAGCAGGATCTCTTTCAAGCATTGAGCCTATAGACCTGCCACAATTTACAGCTAAACTAATGTCTTTAATGTGTGAACTTGAGGCATCTGAAGACGTAACACATGCTCCAGATAAACACCCTCCAAGACAAGTGTGTCATTTGGAAGACTTTCCCCACAAGTGGCGTTGCTGACACATGCCCTGACAGAGTCTGTCAGATGTTTTCATTTTCAAGTGGAAGAGGCAACCATCTGGTGCCCAGAGTAAATAGTCTCAGATCACTAAATGAGAAATCCAGTATTTTATTCCAACCAACACTTAGGCAAATTCAAAGGAAAAAAAGGTGAATTTTTGATCACTATAGTAATTTCCCACTCAAATTATCAGATATAATTTTGATAGAGGAAATGTGAAATGCTTCCAGATGTGAAATGCTCTATTTGATTTTGAGTAGCTGAAGACATGTCATAAAAAGGGTTTACCTGGTGGCTCGATGGAAAAGAATCTGCCTGCCAATGCAGAAGACGTGGGTTTGATCCCTGGGTTGGGCAGATCCCCTGGAGAAGGAAATGGCAACCCATCCAGGATTCTTGCCTGGGAAACCCCTTGGACAGTGAAGTCTGGCAGGCTACAGTCTATGGGGTTGCAAAGAGTTGGACACAACTCAGTGACTAAACAGCAAATTGAAGACAAGCAACTATTTCCAGTAGTTGACTGAGTAGGTAACACAGATACTACTTCCAGAAGTAACCTGCATCTGGAGGCAAATGGTTAAAGGGAATTTGGAGACATATCTATTCATTGATCTATTTAAGAACTATAGGCCATGTATAGGGTTAAGTGTTAAAGACACAAAGATCTTACGATACAGTAGTAGAAATACACAAAGAGATCATTAAAAGCAATGTTGAGGGGATGGGAAAATCTACACAGAGGAGAGTGAAGGGAAGGGACCCTTACCCATCTAGGTGTCCAAAGATGGGCTCTGAGACCAGAATAAATATTCATTGCACACAATTACTCATCAGTAAGTTTTCATAACAACAATTCAAGGTTGTATCACTTTTCAGAGGATTCCTTTGTTTTCTTTACAATGGTTTTTTTTAATCCAGAAACATGCCCCCCAAAATATGCTCCATATTACTTAACTCCGCTAAGTAATAGCTTAAAATTGTAGTTTCAGGTTAAGACACACATGTTTACTCAACATAAAAGTCAGTACTCAGAGATTATCCATGAAATAAACCTGAATTATGTGCCACATTTAGAAGAACTCAAAACATTTTTCTTTGTGTGTGTAAGTCAAGTGAATGGGAAGACAAGTTTGAAATTTCTGTGACTTTTCATAGAAAATGTGCACATGTATATTTTCCATAGACTTCAAAGCACTCTTGTGGTTAAGTCTTTATGTTGCCCTAAAACTGATTTTTCTAAGTTACAGCTTTGCTTTTCAGTGCAGTTCGTGGGCAAGATAACCATGAGCCTCATTGTGTTTGAAAAATTGATGAAGAAAACACTGCGGAAAAAAAATCTACATTCAAATGATGATTAGCTCATACTCATTCATCTCCAAAACTTGCCATCACAGCTTCTCTGTCTTATTTGGTACACACAATAAATTTTCAGTACATTTCATTTTATATACAATCTACATTTCTTAACTTGCAAACTGTTTGCTTATATAAGCTTGCTTTTGTCATTTTGTTGCCAAATGTTTGTATCTGTGAAAATTGTTTGGATAGCTCATGTTGAGATGAACTAAATTATGATCTTTCTCTAAAGAGTCTTTTTTTATATAATTCAACAACTTTTCACTTAAGAGCAGAATTTTCTGGAAAAAATTAAAGTTGTTAAGCAAAGGATAAGTGCACAAGTCTGAGTTAGATCTTAGAACATTCTTCGGCATAAACCAGGAAAACAGAATCCCGATGTGTGTGGAGAAGTAAAAGAGTTAGTGAAATTTTTATGGAAGTCAGGTTAGCAAAGGTAAATATAAAGAATAATTTTTTAAAAGGAGAAAAAAGGATATTATTATTAGAAGAAAAGAGAAAGATAGAAATATGAAAGAAAATGGTAGAAAGAAAGAAAATATTATCCTGAGGATATTATTTTACAGTTTCAAGAATATCATTGAAAACTAGCTTTTGAGAGATAATTTATAAAGAAATTTGGTGAGTGATTGCATGGGAAGATTGAAAAAATACACACACAGAGGAAACAAGCCTGTCCTAAGACCCCAATGTTATATAATTGGGCAGAGAATGAGATGGTTGGATGTCATCACTGACTGAATAGACAGGAATTAGAACAAACTCCAGGAGATAGTGGAGGACAGAGGAACTGGCATTCTGCAGTCCATGGGGTCACAAAAGTCAGATACAACTTAGCAACTGAACAACATCAACAACACTCAGATGAGGCTAGGCACGTTCAAGGGGTAATGGCCCTGGACTGGGTACTCATAGTCCGGATAACACTTCTGGGAACAGAGTCATACACAGACTCACTTTTAGGCTAATTACACAGTTTAGATGGAAGCAAAGATGTTTTGATCAACATTAGTTGATTAAAAATAAGTTCTAAAAATTATCACTGATACTAAACATATATGAATATAGTTTCTGAAAAATTATTTCAAGGAAACATGCATGTTAACTCTTACTCCAGGGTCTTAGTCACACACTGTTCTCTATTATTTCCAGTTTATTTTATTTTTGTCAAATGTTTCATGAGTTTCTCTTTTCGCTCAAGACAATCAGTTCAGTTCAGTTCAGTCTCTCAGTCGTGTCCGACTCTTTGTGACCCCCTGGACTGCAGCACGCCAGGCCTCCCTGCAACAAGACTAAGGCCTCCTTAGTCCGTGGACCCTATGGCTGTGGTCCATGTGATTAGACTGGCTAGTTGTCTGTGATTGTGGTTTCAGTCTGTCTGCGCTCTGATGCTCTCCTCAGCGCCTACTGTCTTACTGTGGTTTCTCTTACCTTAGATGTGGAGTATCTCTTCACGGCTGCCCCAGCAAAGCGCAGCCACTGCTCCTTGCCTTGGACATGGGGTATCTACTCACGGCTGCCACTACTGACCTTAGACATGGGGTATCTCCTTTCACCCGCTCCAGCGCGCTGCGCAGACACTGAAGACACTCAAGACAATAAGCTTTTCCAAAATAGGTGTTATATCACGTCCCCAGGGCAAACTGTTGATTACAAGCATTTTTTTTTAATTTTTATTTCTTTATTTTTGTCCGCCTCTCACAGCACGTGGGATCTTAGTTCCCAGACCAGGAATTGAATTTAAGCCCCCTGTGTTGGAAGCATGGAGCCCTAACCACAGGACTGCCAGGCAAGTCCATTGGTTATAAACATAATAAAGCTTATGATTTATAAGCATAAAATAATGCAATGAATATTTTTAAATTGAACTGTATTAGTATGTTTAATATTTTTGTTTTAAGGAAATCATGAACTCAAAGTAGGCAGAACAGAGTGAACTTGGTGACCTTCTTTTCACTATTTATCAAGTATGAAGTTTTAATTGACAGAACATCAATAGGGTCTGACTACCAGTAAAGTTTCTGTTGGTAAGATGCTTGGCAGGGCAGAAGGGAGCAGAGCTGGCTGGTACATATTGGACTTCAACCTGTGACCTTGGCCTCTTTAACACAATGGTCCAACCAATTGAGCTCATCCAGCCATATGTCCATCTTTACACTTGGCAGGAGAAACAGCACCATGAGGTATTTTTGTTTTCATGCAATCACAATTAATAGGCCATTCCTTCCAACGGTGAAGACTTTTTTGTATCTGCTTCTTCACACTTCTAGCAAACAATAAAAGCTAATTACCAGCTGCAAATCATGATGCCAGCAGAAATCTCAGTACTGAAACTGTGTTTCTATATTTTGGTGAGAATATCAGCACCTTTATGACCATGTGAAAGAATTCTTATCCAAACCCCATTCTTTGTCTTCTTTGGAAGAAATTAAAGATGAGTGAAGAGGAGAGTGAAAAAGTTGGCTTAAAGCTCAACATTCAGAAAATGAAGATCATGGCATCTGGTCCCATCACTTCATGGGAGATAGATGTGGAAACAGTGGAAACAGTGTCAGACTTTATTTTGGGGGGCTCCAAAATCACTGCAGATGGTGATTGCAACCTTGAAATTAAAAGACGCTTACTCCTTGGAAGGAAAGTTATGACCAACCTAGATAGCATATTCAAAAGCAGAGACATTACTTTGCCAACAAAGGTCCGTCTAGTCAAGGCTATGGTTTTCCCTGTGGTCATGTATGGATGTGAGAGTTGGACTGTGAAGAAAGCTGAGTGCCAAAGAACTGATGCTTTTGAACTGTGGTGTTGGAGAAGACTCTTGAGAGTCCCTTGGACTGCAAGGAGATCCAACCAGTCCATTCTAAAGGAGATCAGTCCTGGGTGTTCTTTGGAAGGACTGATGCTGAAGCTTAAACTCCAATACTTTGGCCATCTCAGGAGAAGAATTGACTCCTTGGAAAAGACTCTGATGCTGGGAGGGATTGTAGGCAGGAGGCGAAGGGGATGACAGAGGATGAGATGGCTGGATGGCATCACCGACTCAATTGACATGAGTTTGAGTGAACTCCAAGAGTTGGTGATGGACAGGGACATCACCTGGAGTGCTGCGATTCATGGGGTCTCAAAGAGTCAGACAGGACTGAAGGACTGAACTAAACTGAACTGAAAGACACTATGAATTTACTAGTCAAAGAATTGCTACCTTTTCATTTAAGTTTTGCTTCAAAAGTGAAGAATGGGGCAAGAAAGCCATTACTAGCAAAAAAAAAAAAAGAACCTAAGGAGCTTATTTGACATACTGATACACTCAAATTGTTCACCTTTCCTCTTTTCTATGGAAATAACTTTTCTGGCTATTTTTTCAAGGTAGAAAGAAGGTAGAGGTAACAGTATAACCCAGCTCCATGAACTATACTTCTGGAATCCAACACTGGAAGAGACTCTAAGGAGAATCAAGTCCAACTCTCTCACTTCATGGTAAGAGTGCTGAGGTTAAAGGTCACAAAAACATTACGTAGCAGAACCACTCCTAAAATACATATATCTGGTATTGGTCATATTGTATACAGACAATAGATTAAATAATTTTGAACACAATTCTACTTTTGGAACTGAGGTAGGTGATTAAAGACAAGAATTTCCCAACTAGTTCTGTTTTGTAATCTCAATTACCTTATTTCACTTGTTCGTTCAGGCTCTAAATACTTAGTGATTAACTACTATGTGCCAGGCTACTTGCTAACCCTCTGAAGAGTTTTAATAAGCCACTTTGACATAGCTATTTTGGTTTCACCTAGACATATTGAAAGAGCTAGTATTCTATACATGATAGGAATCCCTGATACCCACCTGCCCTCTCCTGGAGCCATACTTCCCCTCTGAGACTCTAGTGAATGAGACTCAGGACAAAGGTGAGATATAATTGATGTTCCTTCATGGGGTTGGGTCAGGGTGTTTTGCCCACTTCATCTTTGCAATAAAGAAACTATTTTCTAGACTGTTTGGTCCATGTAGATGTCAGGTTGTTTAGTCCCTAAGTCACATCTGACTCCTTCTGTGACCCCATGGACTGTAGCCCACCAAGCACCTCAGATTCCCCGACAAGAATACTGGAGGAGTGGATTGCCGTTTCCTTCTCTAGGGGGACTTCCCAACCCAGGGATCAAACATTTGGTCTCTTGCATTTGGCAGGCTGATTCTTTACCACTGAGCCACCAGGGAAACCCAGACGTCAAATATCTGGATATACAGAAATAAATAAAATTATATCTCTGCCCTAAATTGTACTACTAGGGTTACTGAAATAGCTTTAAAAAATTGTTTTGGCTGTACTGGTTCTTTGCTGCTGCACAAAGGCTTTCTCTAGTTGTCATGGGGGCTACTCTAGTGGCGGTGCTTGGACTTCTCACTGTGGTGGCTTCTCTTGTTGCAGAGTATGGGATCTAGGGCACTCCTGCTCCAGTACTTGAAGCCCACGGGCTCAGTACTTGCGGTTCATGGGCTCTAGAGCCCTGGCTTAGTAGTTGTGGCACATGGGCTTAGTTGCCGTGCAGCATGTGGAATCTTCCTGGACCTGGGATCAAACCCGTATCCCTTGCATTGGCAGGCAGTTCTTTTTTCTTTAATGATATTTGATGCATTTTTAAATTTTTATTTATTTTTTAACTGAAGAATAATTGCTTTACAGAGTTTTTTTGTTTTCTGTCAAATATCAACATGAATCAGCCATAGGTGTACACATGTCCCCTCCCTCTTGAACCTCCCTCCCATCTCCTTCCCCCTCTCACCCCTCTATGTTGACACAGAGCCACTGACTGAGTTCCCTGAGACATACAGCAAATTCCTATTGGCTATCTATTTTACATATGGTAATGTAAGATTCCATCTTACTCTCTCCATACATCTCACCCTCTCCTCCCCTCTCCCTGAAAGATAAATATTGTATACTAACACATATATATGGAATCTATAAAAATGATACTGATGAATTTATTTGCAAGGCAGCAATGGAGAAACAGGCATAGAGAACAGACTTGTGGCAGACAGATTCATAACCACTGGACCACCAAGGAAGTCCTTAAATAGTTTCTTAAGGGTATGCTATGCTAAGTCACTTCAGTCGTGTCCGACTCTGTGCGACCCCATAGACGGCAGCCCACCAGGCTCCCCCATCCCTTGGATTCGCCAGGCAAGAACACTGGAGTGGGTTGCCATTTCCTTCTCCAATGCATGAAAGTGAGAAGTGAAAGTGAAGTCGCTCAGTCGTGTCCGACTCTATTGACCCCATGCACTGCAGCCTGCCAGCCTCCTCCGTCCATGGGATTTTCCAGGCAAGAGTACTGGAGTAGGGTGCCATTGCCTTCTCCATCTTAAGGGTATATCCTCCATTAAAAATTATGATGGATTTGAGATTTTTTACACTACTTAAAGCAACAAGCTAGCCCGCCCTGGTTTCATGGTTTATAGCTGAAGGCAGCGGACTTTTGGGTCAGAGACAAATATTTTGTTAAGCACAGCATAGCAAGCAATATATCTATATCAGTTCCTTTACTTCCAAGTTCCGAAGGGCACTGAGGATGGACCTAGATCAGTTTCTGCATAGATATCGGGAAAACTGAAGTTGTTATTAAGGGACAAGGAGGTCTGCCTAGTTTTTGCTAAGAAGACACTATCGCTATCTTCCAAGGCTGTTCACTATGAAGAAACATCCTTGAAAAGATAGTTCAGAACAAAAATAAGTACTTTTGCTTGCAAGATATGCATAAATGCAAGAGATGCCTGGGAGATTGCTGGGTGGCAGTCCTTATTTCCAGTCTCTGCTTTCTCTAGTGGATCTTGCATAACACCTGTAGATTCATCTTCCTTAAGGACAACTGTGACCTTGGCAATCTCTTCTTGATTAGCCATCAGTGTATCCACTTTCCCAACATACTCAAGTCAAACCTCCCTAACCTGATATTACAGGATCTGTGAAACCAGGCCTCACCTTCCCCTGCAGACTTACTATCAACTGTTCACCCTTCACTCCAGGGTCAGGAGAAAGTTCACCTTTCTCCAAACATAGGCAGCCCTCCCCAGCTCCATGCCTCTTCTGTTAAGCTCTCTCCTCGGTCTGAAAGTCGTTCCCTTCTGTGTCTGCTTCATCTACTTGGTTGTTCTTTATACCCACACCTGCTGTGTGAGGCTTTTCCACACACAGCATTCATTACTTCATCCTCTGCTGCCAGGCTGCTATTCGCTTGCATCTTTAATTAGATCTTACTTCAGTGGGATGTAAATGATTGTTTCTTGTGAATGTGTCATCTTCCTGGCCATACGTCAATACCTCGAGAGGGAGGGACCATTCTTTCATTTTCTTATTTCTCATAGCATGAAACATGGTGTCTGGCATAGAATAAATCCCCTCTTATCCTGTTAACTGGATTGAATTTTATGACACTGCTTCCCCAAGTACAAAACTGATAGACGGCAGAGTTAAGTGCTACTTTCCCTCCTCTGCACCCTCTCACGGGAGACTTTCTAGAATCATCCTCCATGCCCTCACTTGTGCCACTCTATTTATTCTTTGTCTTTTCCTGCTTTGCCTCTTAACTTTTCCTTTCCTCTTACCCCTTTCTCCTCGAATTCAAGAAATGTTCATTAGGACTTGGGGCAGGATGATAGCTCTCTAAATTTCTTTTCACCTCATTTAAGTCCCACTTACTTCCCTGGAGGTTCAGATAGTAAAGAATCTGTCTGCAATGCAGGAGACCTGGGTTTGATCCCTGGGTTAGGAAGATCCCATGGAGAAGGACACTGCAACCCACTTCAGTATTCTTGTCTGGAGAATTCCATGGACAAAGGAGCCTGGCGGGCGACAGTCTATGGGGTAACAAAGAATCAGACACAACTGAGCCCCTAACACTATACACCCACCAGCAAGCAAAACAGGACTGGAAGAGACACTGATCTTAGTGTGACTCTGGGGCTACTCCTGCAAGTCCTTGCTTCAGTGGTATATGTTTTCAAAGATGGAAGTGACCTTGGCCTCTCCATCTGGTCTTGCTTCCAAGAGTCCTTACCACTTCCAGGTTCCGGGTGTCTCCAGGTTTTTCTTCTAGGTGTCCCTTCCAGGGAGCCCAGTAGGGAAGTCTGGCCTTTAGAAAAATAAATACCACCATAATATCTACCCAGTGGCCCTCATCTGACCCTGATGGGGAGGTCATTCCAAGGGCTGTGTCCTCACACATTGTTGTATCATTTTATTCTTACTCAGGATCTTGTTTTATCTTTGTCTTTGTCTTTCTTTATCTTTAACTTTGTCTTTCTTTTAATCAGTTCTTTTCCTGGTTAACTTTAATTGAAGATTCTGTGTGAGAATCCAGAGAGTACCTGCCTCCATCAAGTGTCCATTACAGCTATGGACATGCAGAGGGTTAGAAGAATATCCTAGGAAAATAGCCAGAATAATGCCACCAGTGACTGAGGTTCAGAAATATTCTATATGAACAGTTGGATAGTGAAGTAGTAGTGAAAGTCGCTCAGTCGTGTACAGCTCTTTGTGACTCCATGGACTGTAGCCTGCCAGACTCTTCCATCCATAGAATTCTCCAGGCAAGAATATTGGAGTGGGTAGCCATTGCCTTCCTCAGGGGATCTTCCCAACCCAGGGATCAAACCCAGGTCTCCTGCACTGTAAACAGATTCTTTACAGTCTGAGCCACCAGGGAAGCTCATGAATAGCTGGATGTTGCAGTTAAAATCAAAGGAGGAAACCCACACACACACACACACACTAAGTTTTGGAAAGGAGTTTTGTCCAACCAGGTCTGCAACACAATATATGCTCCCCAGTGAAAAGCCAAAAAATAATTTAGTAGTCATTTTTTTTCTTATGTATGTTACTGTAACTTGTATATTTCCAAATGAGGACAGGAGATAACAGGAGGGGGCAAATAAGGACTCTGTAGCTCAGGCAGGAAAGAACTTTTGTATCATATAAACCTGCATGAGCTTTCCCTCAGCCTGAAGCAGAGGCCCTGCTAACCCCTCATGAACCCTGTCCTAGTAACTAGAGTCGGGTCAAAGATTGACAGCCTGTTTTTATCCATTCAAGTAACTCAGGAGATCCCTAGAGCAAATTACTCCGGCAGAAATTTAATAAGGTCAGTTTCAAAGACAGTTCAGGGAAGCTACTGGCACAAAGCCCCTCCCTGGTTTTCAGGACAATTCAGCGCCTCTGTGAGGATGCTTGCAGACCAGAATCCGAGGTCTCTGCTGGACACAGTGCCCTGATTGTGGCCACTTCCGAGCAGGGAATGTTACCTGAGGACATGCATCTGGTTCTCTCTGATTCTTAGCCAAGTCACATTAAATCTTAAAAAAAAAAAAAAAAAAAAAGTTTTGGAATAAAAGACCACAGAGGAACAATATACAAATAACTGAAGTCTTTTCATGATAACCTACTTCCAGGATAAATTTTAACAAATGGATTCATGTGCCTTAAAGGCAAAAACTTAAAAGAATAGTAACTCACATGTAGGTCTTCGCAGATTTCTACCCTCATGAGAATTAAAGCAAAGATGATTATAGAATCAGTATCATCCAAATGAAAAAGTCTTTTTTTTTTTTTTTCCAGATTGGGCTTCCCTTCTTCTCAAAATTCTAGGTCTCTAAATCTTTGCACAATCGGAATGTTACAGAACATAGAGCCCCTCATTTTACTTTCTGACCTCAGTCAAGATGACTAAAATTACCAGAATAGGCGTTCAGGTATTTTTATTCATTTATCAAAGGAGGAAATAGAATGCTATTAAGGGCAGATTTAAACCCTATAGACAAAAAGATTTATATATAAAGTTACTTCTTATATCTCCACCCAAATTTCAAACACTCACAAATTCATATTTATAGTTGTCCTTACAACTAACTCAGTGCCAAAGAAAAATAAATACAGGGGGAAATATTCCAAAGAAGAAAAAAAGAGTATTTGCAAAGGATATTTACTTTCTTCCTTTTACCACTGCATAATAACATAACTAAGTTAACGTCTTTGGACAGGACTCAACTACACCAGCCGTCTCCCTCGTTGTAGAGTTGGAATATGGTGACTAAAAAAAAAAAAAAAAAAAAAATCTAGGTACTATCTCTCAAAGGACACACACTCTTCATCTTGGCTTAGATAACATCCAAGTCTCTCCTCAAGCTGAGAATCTGTGTCATTAAGTCTTAAAGTAATCTCTTTCCAAATCCTCTCTTCCCTATACCTCTAGGTTGATCCCTATCCATTTTCAGTTTCACTCTTAACCAACCATAGAATGTCATCACATTTATGTCCTGACTCCTCCCCTTCTCAGAGAAACTAGAGTTGAAGGCAGGCAGTTCTAGGAATGACCAGTTCTAGAGTAAATTAGAATAAACTCTCAAAACAAAAAAAGAATGAAATTTTCCCACTTGCTGCAACATGGATGGATGTGGAGGGCATTATGCTATAATGAAAGTCTTCCCCGGTGGCTCAGACGGTAAAGCATCTGCCTACAACCCGGGAGACCTGGGTTTGATCCCTGGCTTGGGAAGATCTCCTGGAGAAGGAAATGGCAACCCACTCCTGTATTCTTGCTTGGGAAATCCCATGGACAGAGGAACTTGGTAGGCTACAGTCCATGGGGTCGCCAAGAGTCAGACACGACTGAGCAACATTTACTTTATTTACTTATGCTATAATGATGAAAGTGAAAGTGGAGAGTGAAAAAGTTGGCTTAAAACTCAACATTCAGAAAACGAAGATCATGGCATCTGGTCCCATCACTTCATGGCAAATAGATGGCGAAACAGTGGCAGACTTTATTTTTTCGGGCTCCAAAATCATTGCAGAGGGTGACTGCAGCCATGAAATTAAAAGACACTTGCTCCTTGGAAGAAAAATTATGACCAACCTAGATAGCATATTCAAAAACAGAGACATTACTTTGCCAATAAAGGTCCGTCTAGTCAAGACTATGGTTTTTCCAGTGGTCATGTATGGATGTGAGAGTTGGACTATAAAGAAAGCTGAGCACAAAGAATTGATGCTTTTGAACTGTGGTATTGGAGAAGACTCTTGAGAGTCCCTTGGACTGCAAGGAGATCCAACCAGTCCATTCTGAAGGAGATCAGCCCTGGGATTTCTTTGGAAGGAATGATGCTAAAGCTGAAACTTCAGTACTTTGGCCACCTCATGCGAAGGGTTGACTCATCGAAAAAGACTCTGATGCTGGGAGGGATTGGGGGCAGGAGGAAAAGGGGACAACAGAGGATGAGATGGCTGGATGGCATCACTGATTCAATGGACATGAGTCTGAGTGAACTCTGGGAGTTGGTGATGGACAGGGAAGCCTGGCGTGCTGCGATTCATGGGGTCGCAGGGAGTTGGACACGACTGAGCGACTGAACTGAACTGATGCTATAATGATGTTAAAAACAAATAATAGATAAAAAGTTTTATCCCTGAGATTTTATCCCCAGAGTACAGCTGCTTATGCTAAGCAGAGAAAGTAAAAAAAAAAAATACAAATACAGTATGACTATCACTTACATGTGGAATGTAAAAGATACATAAATTACTGAATATAAGAAAAATAAGCAGACTCACATATATAGACAGCAAATTAGTGGTTACCAGTAGGGGGCAGATGTGGACAACATACTGATGAGGGAAGGGGAGACACAAACCACTGTATGTAATACATGCTCAAGGATGTGTACAACACGGGGAATAAAAGGGGTATTTTGTAATAACTGTAATTGGAAAGCAACCTTTAAAAACCGTATTAAAAATTAAAAATGGTTTTCCTGTAACCCGTTGTTAAAAATAAAAATTAATTAAAATTAAAATATTCTTCAGTGTTCATTTCTGTCAAACCTTCAAAGCAACCAATGAATCATTATTTACTTTATTTTTCATGTCCAAACTTAACCTTTTGTTTCACCCCTAAGAATTTATCCCCAGAGTACAGCTACATTCCTATCTCTACAAATCCATTCAGTAGGTTAAAAATGGCAGCAAGATGCAAAGCCAACGCAAGCCTATTGTAATTTTTAAAAACAGTTAACTAATATACTTTCTTTATCAGTTATATATATTGTGAACTATTCACACCCTGGAAGTGAACTTGGACATAAAAGAGTAAAATTCTGGAATCCATTACATACCCACACACTTACAAATAATTTTGAAAAGTTTACAATAAAGGAACATAGAGAACAACCTCATAAAATTGACATTCTGTATGAAAATTAACCAGTGATGTTTTCAAAGATGTTCAGTTCAGCTCAGTCGTGTCCGACTCTTTGTGACCCCATGAATTGCAGCACACCAGGCCTCCCTGTCCATCACCAACTCCCGGAGTTCACTCAGACTCACGTCCATCGAGTCAGTGATGCCATCCAGCCATCTCAGCCTCTGTCGTCCCCTTCTCCTCCTGCCCCCAATCCCTCCCAGCATCAGAGTCTTTTCCAATGAGTCAACTCTTCACATGAGGTGGCCAAAGTACTGGAGTTTCAGCTTTAGCATCATTCCTTCCAAAGAAATCCTAGGTTGGTACCTGCTTAATACCTGGAGGATATATAAGAAGCACATACAACTGACACTTCCTGAGCACATGATATATCCTGAGCTGACTTGGAAACCTAGCTATAGCTCCTCTGCCTTATTTAATCTTCACCCAAACAAATTTATTAGTGTGTATTGGGATTTGGAAACTTGGTATATAAATCAGAATTCACTCTCAATTATCCAGTATTCTTGCCTGGAGAATTCCATGGACAGAGGAGCATGGCAGGCCATGGTCCATAGGGTCGCAAAGAGTCGGACATGGCTGAAATGACTTAGCAATACACACACTATATGCCAGCAAATTTGGAAAACTCAGCAGTGGCCACAGGACTGGAAAAGGTCACTTTTCATTCCAATCCCAAAGAAAGGCAACGCCAAAGAATGCTCAAACTACTGCCCAATTGCCCTCATCTCACAAGGTAGCAAAGTAATTGCTCAAAATTCTCCAAGCCAGGCTTCAACAACAGCACCTGAATTGTGAACTTCCAGATGTACAAGTTAGATTTAGAAAAGGAAGAGGAACCAGAGATCAAATTGCCAACATCTGCTGGATCATCAAAAAAGCGATAGAGTTCCAGAAAAACATCTATTTCTGCTTTATTGACTATGCCAAAGCCTTTGACTGTGTGGATCACAATAAACTGTGGAAAATTCTGAAAGAGATGGCAATATCAGACCACTTGACCTGCCTCTTGAGAAACATATATGCAGGTCAGGAAGCAACAGTTAGAAGTGGATATGGAACAACAGACTAGTTCCAAATCGGAAAAGGAGTATGTCAAGGCTGTATATTGTCACCCTGCTTATTTAACTTATATGCAGAGTACATCATGAGAAATGCTGGACTAGATGAAGCACAAGCTGGAATCAAGATCTCTGGGAGAAATATCAACAACCTCAGATGACACCACCCTTATGGCAGAAAGAGAAGAAGAACTAAAGAGCCTCTTGATGAGAGTGGAAGAAGAGAGTGAAAAAGTTGGCTTAAAACTCAACATTCAGAAAACGAAGATCATGGCATCTGGTCCGATCAGTTCATGGCAAATAGATGGGGAAACAGTGGCAGACTTTATTTTTGGGGGGCTCCAAAATCACTGCGGATGGTGACTGCAGCCATGAAATTAAAAGACACTTGCTCCTTGGAAGAAAAGCTATGACCAACCTAGATAGCATACTAAAAATCAGAGACATGACTTTGCCAACAAAGGTCCACGTAGTCAAAGCTATGGTTTTTCCAGTGGTCATGTATGGATGTGAGAGTTAGACTATAAAGAAAGCTAAGCACCGAAGAATTGATGCTTTTGAACTGTGGTGTTGGCGAAGACTCTAGAGAGTCCCTTGGACTGCAAGGAGATCCAACCAGTTCATCCTAAAGGATATCAACCCTGAATATTCATTGGAAGGACTGATGTTGAAGCTGAAATTTCAATTCTTTGGCCACCTCATGGGAAGAACTGACTCATTTGAAAAGACCCTGATGCTATGAAAGATTGAAGGCGGGAGGAGAAGGGGACAACAGAGGATGAGATGGTTGGATGGCATCACTGACTCAATGGGCGTGAGTTCGAGTGAACTCAGGGAGTTGGTGATGGACAGGGAGGCCTGGTGGGCTGCAGTCCATGGGGTCACAAAGAGTCGGACACAACTGAGTGACTGAACTGAACTGACAGATAAATACAGGGTGGCACTAGTGGTAAAGAACCCGCCTGCCAATGCAGAAGGTGTAAGAGATGTGGGTTCAATCTCTGGGTCAGAGGAGGGCATGGCAACCCACTCTAGTATTCTTGTCTGGAGAATCCCAAGGAATCTGGCATGCTGCTGTATGATAAATTTATGAGAATTGTGATAATTTAAAGGGAACTTAATAGGTAATACTATCTATGACATTTGCTGGAGATGCTAGCTTCAAGAACTTGCTTCTTGAGCAAAATACAATTCTTCTTTACAAGGATTTCTTGGCTACATTTTGGATATTGCATGATAGGAGCTATCTCACCTGCAGAGTTTTCTGCTCTTATAATTATACTATTAGCACAGAAGTCACTAGATGTCACTTTATTTGATATTGTATTAAAAATTGACCTTAAGCACTTGATAATTTCTTTTCCTATAATGCATGTCACTTGCTTTAAAAGTAGCAAGTTCTCCTTGTATTCATCCCCAAAATATATGGCACAAAAATCAAGCCAAGTGGAACAATCTAAAACTTTTGATTTAGTGTCACTAGAACTATAAAAAAAAAAAAGTATATAATTTCTGCCTTCAAGTGAATAGATATACTAGGATTTTTTAAACTAAATACAATAAAAAAACCATAATAAGAGTGGCTTAGGTAAGAGACAATAGTCATCGTTGTTCTATAAAATCTTACATAGTATACTTGCTGCAATATCACGAACATGCTTTCATGAAATTTTCCTCAATGATGTGCTCTGCTTTCTCACCTACCAAATTATCACTTGAAATGATGATCAAAAGTACATTTCAGAGCTTCCCTGGTGGTCCAGTGGTTAAGAATCCACCTGCCAATGTAAGGGACATGAGTTCAATCCCTGGTCCAGGATGCTTCCACATGCCGTGTGGCAACTAAGCCTGAGAACCACAACTACTAAACCCATGCTCTAGAGCCCACGTGCCACAACTCTTTAAGCCCATGTACTCTAAATCCCATATTCTGCAATAGGAGAAACCATGGCAATGAGAAGCCCACACACCCCAACTAGAGAGGAGTAGCCTCTCGATTGCCGCAACTAGAGAAAGCCAGTGCTCAACAAAGACCCAGTGCAGCCAAAAAAATAAACAAATAAAATTATTATTTTTTTAAAGTAAATTTTCATTTTCATGTTTCCATTTAATTCCCTGAATTTTATCTTGGAAAGATATGGAGAGCTTTATTTATATGCTATGCTGTATTTCAGCATGATACTGTAACTCTGCAAGGATAACAGAAATATTTTATATGATTTCACTGTATAAAATACATTGAGGAATTTGGCTCTTTTTTTTTTTGGTATAAAAGTTGATCCTTACATTCAAATAAACATCACTGTCTCTTCACAAACTCCAAATGACTTGGTGTGAGTTTCCACACATTGCTTGCCATCCACAGGGTAGCAGCATCAGATGAAAAGGGACATCAGCTGGTGAGGAGCAGGGACCTTTAAGCTTTGTTTGACATTTTAATAAGTTCAGTGTGGATGTACTCTACTGGGTACTTGCTAATGCAATTTAGCTTAGCAACTAGGGAGGCTTGACTTTTTAGGCCTTGTGATACAACTATAGTCTTATAATTCAGTGTTGGCAGGGAGAGAAAAGCCTTCTTTTTCTCTGGATATGCCCCAAAACTAGTTAGCCTAACTGTACAAGCTAATGAACTTTTGGTTTCCAAAGTGTGAAAATGGGTACACAACCTATTTTAGAAAATGCCAGTTTTCTTTAAAGTTTTTAAATGGCTTAAAACTAAACTTTTAAAATAATTAAATTGGATAAAATCTGGAATTCAGCTTAAATGAGTGCTATAGTTCTAGAAAATAAGAACTGCATAGCTCACAGAGGTTTGCTTTTTGGATTTCATTTATTGACACAACTGCCCTGAACAGCAGTATAATTTCTGTGTTGGGATTTTTTTTTCTTTTTTTTTTTTTTCAATCAAGTGTGTCAGGGGTCCCCAACCTCCTGGATCTAATGCCTTGCGATCTGAGGTGGAGCTGATGTAATAATAATAGAAATAAAGTGCACAATAAATATAATGTTATTAAACCATTCCAAAACTATTCTCCACCCATGCCCTCCCCAACCCATCCATGTCTTCCAAGGAAAAATGTCTTCCATGAAACTGCTCCCTAGTACCAAAAAGCTTGGGGACTGCTGTGTAACCTAAAGCTAAGAGACACGGTATAACTTTCCCAGCGTCACTCCCAGAGCAGGTAAGAATAGAGCAAAGGACAGCATTAACTCCTGCTTCTCTGCCCCCTGACGTCAGGCCCCCAGATCCTCTCAGCACTTTGCACACATGTAGTCCAGGGTCTGCGTGTGACAAACATTGATGACTGCCAACAGAACATGTGGATTGTGTTCCTACACTTCGAGAAGCAGTCTTACATGGTCGTCATTTTGCAAATAGAGAAGCTCCTTGTTATTGTAGGGCTCTCGGCCACATTCCACTCCAGATGAAGTGAAAAGGGGAAAAGCAATAGAGATCAATGGAATTAAGTCTCCAGCATGCCTCTGGTGTTAGTTTTTAAAGACAAGCTAAATATACTGTGTTGTTGTCATCATGGCTGATCTAAATGTTATCTCTGGGGCTCTTAGCAGCAAGGTGCTACACCAGTTCAGTAATCCAGCCCCATTGAGCTGAATGTGAAGCATGGTGGTTAAAGATTTCTATGAGTGGAGGGTTCTCAGGGAACAACAGGTTGGGAGAAATTTTGTTGACTTTTAGTAACCACAGGGTGCCCATATAACCTGAGAGTAAAAAGGACACTATTTTGCTAAGGCCGAACTATTTTGGGTTTCCTCTTTGCTGTCTTACTCTGCTGACACTACAAGTTGATAAATCTTATCTTTAGCACATCCTATTTCCTCTAAGATAGTCTAATAATTGCTTTTCTTCTTCCTTGAGATATTTTCCCTATGCAAAAATAAAACCAGAGAAAAGGTATTTTTTAAACATAATAATACCAAAGTGTGGGTAGTTTAATAAGCATCACCTTCAGAAATATTCTTATTTTTTTAAAAGAGATATATAGGAGAAAAAACGAAGAAAAAAATTAATGTCTACTGAGCAATACTATGTACCATGCATTCTAACATAAACTTTATACCAACCAATATGAGGTATCATTAGCCTCACTTGTTCAGAAAATTTAAATTCAAAGAAGCTAAATTTTATCATGTATATAGTTAGTAAGTAGTATTAGCAGTTGGAAACGAATGGAGGAGTTCATATTTTGAACACTATACCATGGCAATTCAACCTATCAATAGAATAAAATTTCTTAGGAAAAAATTGGTAGACAAGAGAGATATGAACTACTATATTCTAACCCAGCATTTACCTCTGACAAGTGTGAAAGTCGCTCAGTCGTGTCGCAACCCCGTGGACTAGACAGTCCATGGAATTCTCTGGGCCAGAATACTGGTATGGGTAGCCTTTCCCTTCTCCAGGGGATCTTCCCAACCCAGGGGTCAAACCCAGATCTCCCGCATTGCAGGTGGATTCTTTATTAGCTGAACCACAAGGGAAACCCACCTCTGACAAAAACAAGCTTTATACCCACAACAACCAAAACAGTAGCCACAAGTAGCTATCTAAATTTAAATTTTAATTAATCAAAACTAAATAAAATAAAAATTTTAATCTTGTCGGTTGCCCTAGGCACACTTCAAGTGTTCAATAGTCTGCCTTGATTCAGAACATTTCCATCATCACACAAAGTTCAATTAGACAGCTCCTCTTAGCTATTTTGGACATGCAGACATGAAGTAAGATATATCCCTGTTCTCAATTTTAAAGATCTCTGTAGCCATAGCTCAAATTAAAATAAGTTTTGTGTGTGTGTATGTGTGGCATGTGTGTGCTATGTTTTCTCTCCTGAGCAAGGAGAAAAAAAGATGAAATAAAGGGAAGGACACCAATAAGTCTTTCAAACTGTCGATTTAATCAGGAAAGTTACCAGAGGATTCACTTACAAAGGAGGGCTGATGCAGGACATAATTGGAGTTTGCAAGAAAACAGTTTCTTGTAAAAGTAAGCAAACTGTACAAAGAAAGGTGTAAAAGATAAACTCGAGGAACTTCCACTTCTGGCCAAGGTGAAGAAACAAGCCACTGATTCACCTTCTTCCTTGAAACAACCAAAAAAAAAAAAAAAAAAACCAACAACAAGAAACCGTTATCTTCAAGACACTAGACATCAGAAAACAAAGGACAATGATCTCTGAAAAAGGAAAATAGCTGAAGTGTAGATCCAACAACTACCCCAGGTTACAGCTTGAAAGAGACCCTCAGTAATGGCTCAAGAAAACAGAATCCAGGCAGAGCTGCACAGAGTCACCTGAGTTGAGGGGCCAGGGCTGAAAGTCCTAGAACGAGGGTCCCCAACCTTCAGGATCTAATGCCTGATTATCTGAGGTGGAGCCGATGTAATAATAATAGAAATAAAATGCACAATAAATGTAATGTGGAGCTACTAGGGCCAGACATCCTGGAATGAGAAGTCAAGTGGGCCTTACGAAGCATCATTATGAACAAAGCTAGTGGAGGTGATGGAATTCCAGTTGAGCTATTTCAAATCCTGAAAGATGATGCTGTGAAAGTGCTGCACTCAATATGCCAGCAAATTTGGAGAACTCAGCAGTGGCCACAGGACTGGAAACGGTCGGTTTTCATCCCAATCCCAAAGAAAGGCAATGCCAAAGAATGCTCAAACTATGGCTCAATTGCACTCATCTCAGTTGCTAGCAAAGTAATGCTCAAAATTCTCCAAGCTGGGCTTCAGCAATATGTGAACCATGAACTTCCAGATGTTCAAGCTGGTTTTAGAAAAGGCAGAGGAACCAGAGATCAAATTGCCAACATCTGCTGGATCATCGACAAAGCAAGAGAGTTCCAGAAAAACATCTATTTCTGCTTTACTGACTATGCCAAAGCCTTTGACTGTGTGGATCACAACAAACTGTGGAAAATTCTTCAAGAGATGGGCATACCAGACCACCTGACCTGTCTCTTGAGAAACCTATATGCAGGTCAGGAAGCAACACTTAGAACTGGACATGGAATAATAGACTGGTTCCAAATAGGAAAAGGAGTACGTCGAGGCTGTATATTGTTACCCTGCTTGTTTAAGTTCTATGCAGAGTACATCATGAGAAACGCTGGGCTGAAGGAAGCACAAGCTGGAATCAAGATTGCAGGAAGAAATATCAATAACCTCAGATATGCAGATGACACCACCCTTATGGCAGAAAGTGAAGAAGAACTGAAGAGCCTCTTGATGAAAGTGAAAGAGGAGAGTCAAAAAGTTGGTTTAAAGCTCAACATTCAGAAAACTAAGATCATGGCATCCGGTCCCATAACTTCATGGCAGATAGATGGAGAAACAGTGGAAACAGTAGCTGACTTTATTTTTCTGGGATCCAAAATCACTGCAGATCATGATTGCAGCCAGGAAATTAAAAGACGCTTACTCCTTGGAAGGAAAGAGATCACCAACCTAGACAGCATATTCAAAACCAGAAACATTACTTTGCCAACAAAGGTCCATCTAGTCAAGGCTATGGTTTTTCCAGTGGTCATGTATGGATGTGAGAGCTGGACTATAAAGAAAGCTGAGCACTGAAGAATGGAAGCTTTTGAACTGTGGTGTTTGAGAAGACTCTCGAGAGTCCCTTGGCCTGCAAGGAGATCCAACCAGTCCATCCTAAAGGAGATCAATTCTGAGTGTTCATTGGAAGGACTGATGGTGAAGCTGAAACTCCAATACTTTGGCCACCTGATGCGAAGATTTGACTCATTTGAAAAGACCCCTGATGCTGGGAAAGATTGAGGGCAGGAGGAGAAGGGGACAACAGAGGATGAGATGGTTGGATGGCATCATCGACTTGATGGACATGGGTTTGGGTGGACTCTGGAAGTTGGTGATGGACAGGGAGGCCTGGCATACTGCAGTTCATGGGGTCACAAAGAGTCAGATACAACTGAGCAACTGAACTGAAATGCAATGCCCTGAATCATCCGGAAACCATCCCCCAACCCTGGTCTGTGGAATAATTGTCTTCCATAAAATCAGTCCCTGTTGCCAAAAGGATTAGGGATCACGGTCCTAGAGGACAGAGTCTACAAGAGGAGAAAACTGCCCAGAACTGAGAACTCTACAGCTCTGTTGAGTCCCTCAAGAATTCAGAAGAGCACTAGCCAGCACTTACTTGTGAGGAAACAACTCAAATCGGGGTCATGCCTTTCCCTGCGTATCTGCTATGGCAACTGACCTAGGTGAGGCAGGAGTCCAAGAGAGCAGCCACTGACCCTGAGAGGGTACGACTCTGATGGACTTTATCCACTTGGAGCTCTCGGCCAGCTTGACTGAAGCACTACTGGGACTACATTGCACATTTTAACCTCCCTTCCGCCTGACCTTGCCTCCACCTTCTTCCTTTCACAGATGTTGGTTCCTGATCAACATCCTGCACATCAGTTTTATCTGAGCATATGCTTCCAGAGAATGCAATCTGTAACAGAAGGAGAGGATTCCAGGGTGACAGCAAACCTTAATCTGGCTTGAATAATTGTATGAATGATGGTACAATTTATTGAGGTAAGACCTACTGAGAAAAGTAGGTTGAGTATATGAATGTATGGGGTTGACATAGTCTGTTTGACTATGTTAGGCTGGAGATGGCTATTCGATGTCCAAATAGGGATATGAAGGCAGTCATCTATATGCTTCTGAACCTCAAGGGAAAAACAAAAGCCAAAGATAAAAATATGGACATCATCAGCATTGATAAAATGTTTAAAGCCATGGATTGAAAGAGTTTTTCCAAAATTGCTTGAAAACACACTAGAGGTCCCACAAATATTGTAAAATATTTAATTGGAAAAAAAGGAGTTCCTGGCTATATGACTTTGAGAAACACTTACCACTCTATGCCATTTGGCAGATCCACATTGCATGTTTATTATCAAGACAAAGATTTTGAAAGTTCTATAGAAACCCATTAGTTCTGTTTCCCTTGGAATTCTCAATATTTTTTTGCCATATGATCTTTTGGGGAAGGATGTCTGTTAACATTTTTCCTCCTGAATCATTGTCTGAAATTGGTGATCTGGACTGAAAGTCCAATCTAGAATTTTTTCTTCAATTCAGCGATAAAAACTAGACTATATTTTAAAATGCTGCAATATTTGCTGATATCTATATAGACTATGCCTTTGAGTCTGTAGTTTTTAAAAACTAAAATTCTGTAAGTTCCCAAACTTGATGCTTACTAACTTTATTTTTCTTCTATTCTTCACCAGCACAACTGAGCCAGATCACGTCTAAAAATGAAATTACAGCATATTCCTGACTAGTATTGTACTAGTTATGAGCAGACTTTTTTTTTAACTTACTGGTGAAAATGAAATTTTCAGGCTGATAGGTGTTCAATCTTTCTCATATTACAATGAAGACATGAGAGTGACCTATGGTTGTTTTCCATCTTAGGCTTATTGTTTTCTGGAGCTCTAGGGACACTCATATTTTTCGCTGCTAAATAAAATGTCAAAGTTGTACATTAATGAAATAGTTAGCCTTAAACTTAAATAATTTCCATAGGAGGTCTGGCATTGCTTACACTCCAATGTTCTCAAAGAGAATTAACACTTGAGAATGTGGAGAACAGCATATAGAAAATAAATGTCTTATGACAGGATGCTAATGCATGGGTTTTGCATTGTCAATAAAGCTGGAACTCTCTTGCTTTTTTGATGATCCAGTGGATTTTGGCAATTTGATTTCTGGTTCCTCTGCCTTTTCTAAAACCATCTTGAACATCTGGAAGTTCACGGTTCACATATTGCTGAAGCCTGGCTTGAAGAATTTTGAGCATTACTTTGCTAGCAATTGAGATGAGTGCAATTGAGCCATAGTTTGAGCATTCTTTGGCATTGCCTTTCTTTGGGATTGGAATGAAAACCGACCTTTTTCAGTCCTGCGGCCACTGCTGAGTTTTCCAAATTTGCTGGCATATTGAGTGCAGCATCATCTTTCAGGATTTGAAATAGCTCAACTGGAATTCCATCACCTCCACTAGCTTTGTTCATAGTGATATTTCCTAAGGCCCACTTGACTTCATGTTCCAGGATGTCTGGCTTTAGGTGAGGTGTGAGTGATCACACCATTGTGATTATCTGGGTTGTGATTATCTTTTTTGTATAGTTCTTCTGTGTATTCTTGCCACCTCTTCTAATATCTTCTGCTTCTCTTAGGTCCATACTATTTCTGTCCTTTGTTGAGCCCATCTTTGCATGAAATGTTCCCTTGGTATCTCTAATTTTCTTAAAGTGATCTCTAGTCTTTCCCATTTTATTGTTTTCCTCTTTTTCTTTGCGTTGATCGCTGAGAAAGGCTTTCTTATCTCTCCTTGCTATTCTTTGCAACTCTGCATTCAAATGGCTATATCTTCTTTTTCTCCTTTGCTTTTGGCTTCTCTTCTTTTCACAGCTATTTATTTGTAAGGCCTCCTCAGACAGCCATTTTACTTTTTTGCATTTCTTTTTCTTGGGGATGGTCTTAATTCCTGTCTCCTATACAATGTCACAATAAACCTGTATGCAGGTCAGCAAGCAACAGTTAGGACTGGACATGGAACAACAGACTGGTTCCAAATAGGAAAAGCAGTACATCAAGGCTGTATATTGTCACCTTGCTTATTTAACTGATATGCAGAGTACATCATGAGAAACACTGGGCTGGAAGAAGCACAAGCTGGAATCAAGATTGCCGGGAGAAATATCAATAACCTCAGATATGCAGATGACACCACCCTTATGGCAGAAAGTGAAGAAGAACTAAAGAGCCTCTTGATGAAAGTGAAAGTGGAAAGTGAAAAAGCTGGCTTAAAACTCAACATTCAGAAAACTAAGATCATGGCATCTGGTCCCATCACTTCATGGCAGGTAGATGGGGAAACAGTGGAAACTGGCTGACTTTATTTTTCTGGGCTCCAAAATCACTGCAGATGGTGACTGTAGCCATAAAATTAAAAGACGCTTACTCCTTGGAAGGAAAGTTATGACCAACCTAGATAGCATATTCAAAAGCAAAGACATTACTTTGCCAACAAAGGTCCATCTAGTCAAGGCTATGGTTTTTCCAGTGGTCACATATGGATGTGAGAGTTGGCCTATGAAGAAAGCTGAGCACTGAAGAATGGATGCTTTTGAACTCTGGTGTTAGAGAAGACTCTTGAGGGTCCCTTGGCCTGCAAGGAGATCCAACTGGTCCATCCTAAAGGAGATCAGTCCTGGGTGTTCATTGGAAGAACTGATGTTGAAGCTGAAACCAATATTTTGGCTAGCTGACGCAAAGAGCTGACTCATTTGAAAAGACCCTGATGCTGGGAAAGACTGAGGGCAGGAGGAGAAGGGGACGACAGAGGATGAGATGGTTGGATGGCATCACTGACTCAATGGACATGGGTTTGGGTACACTCCAGGAGATGGTAATGGACAGGGAGGCCTGGCGTGCTGTGGTTCATGGGTCACAAAGAGTCGGACACGACTGAGTGACTGAACGGAAATGAACTGAATGCATGGATGCTCAGTCACTCAGTCATGTCTGACTCTTTGTGACCCCATGGGCTATAACCCATCAGACTATCCAGCTTTAAATCTAGAAGTCCTGAGAGCTACTGAAAGGACTATATGGAAATTGAAATCATTACTGGAGAGAGATTTTCAATCCTAGGGAAAGATGACCCTAATTATAAAACATCCTCAGATATTTTCTTTAGAATCACAAAACAAGGGGGCTTTTCTCTGTCACCTAATTCTCCATCACTTTTATTCTTCTATGATAGAGGGGCTGTCACACATGACATATCAAGTGTTAACTATCTAGTGAATGACCACAGATATGAGTGCAGATCTTCCTCATGCAACGCAAACATAAAAGCAAAAAATTAATCCCCAAGCTAACAAGAAACAAATACAGAAATTAAACTGATGGTCCCTGATGGCACACCTCAGAAGGTATAGGTATTGGTTGTTTTTTGTTTTTTAACTATACAGGCACATCATTTATCCAAACATTTATCCTGTAGAAAACCATGATTCTTCAGTACAATGCAGCCTCAGTCTAACAGAGACAAATGATTCAGAGGATAAAAATTCAGAGGAAATTTCATATATTCAACAGAGAAAATGAATGCTGGCCAACAGAGGAAAACCCTGGGCAACCTTAATTTAAAAATTTCAAACAAACTCATCCATTTTGGAAGAGTAATTATAAATGGAGAATGTTTCTAAAACCCAAGGTCAGAGTTCCTTTTGTTAATAGACAAAGAATTCTGGGAAATAGAAAGGAACCAATGTACCCTGCACTTCAACTTGTGAGAGGAAAGCATTCTCAGCTCCAGTGGATATAGATGCTAGTGGTAGAATGCAGTGACAGCGTGGCTGGGACCCCAGGATGAGGCAGAAGACATTTCCACAGTAAAACCTCAGGCAGCAGTGGACGAAAGAGGATGCAAAACTAGGAAAGGCCAGAAGATGGTTTCGATGAGCAGAGCTTTCTGAAAATGAGATGATCTTTAGACGATATTTAGTACACTTAAAGGAAACATCTAATATTTTGCACACCCATTTCATAAGCCAGCTGTGTGAAATATCTCATGAGCTCAGGTGAATAATGGAAATGAACTTAGCATTAGGGTTTTAGAAGAAAGCATTTTAATTTTAAACAATAGAATTTTTATTGATAAAAGATATACTTGCATTTTACTAGCATTGGGCTTTCGTGATAGCTCAGTTGGTAAAGAATTCGCCTGCAGTGCAGGAGTGTGTGTGTGTTAGTCGCTCAGTCATGTCTGACTCTGCGACACCACCCTCCAGGCTTCTCTGTCCATGGAATTCTCCAGGCAAGAATACTGGAGTGGATTGCCAGACCAGGATTCTGGCCTGGAGAATTCCATGGACTGTATAGACTATGGACTCGCAAAGACTCAGACATGACTGAGCAACTTTAACTTTCATACTTGCATTTTTAATTTCTTCTCTCCATAATTTATAACCAAAGAGAGCTAGCATACAAAAAACTTTCTACTAAAAGTCTTAGACTGTAACAGCAAGATAATTTCCTAGGGAAAAAAAAAAAGAAATCTCTGCTACATTTAACCTAGCAATAATCTCATTTTGAAATTCTGTATGACATTTATAGAAGCATGAAGAGGAAATTTGGGGTTTGGCTGGGATTGGGGTTATCACAAAATTATTTGTATCACATCATATATTACATTACATTACATTGTGTCACATCATATCATATTACTATAATTATCTATTCAGACATTTCTCTGCTTATATTTTGGTTAAAGCCTGAGACAAATACTAGAGAAAATAACAGCCAGCAGATTTTTCTCCATCAGAGCCCCCAGAGCTGAGATGCAGTTTAATGAGCTAGCATGTCAGAGAACTAAAGAATATATTTTGATAAGAAAAAGTAACCTTCAGGGTTTGGGAGAAATTTTCAAATGGAAAAGTGATTTTCGCCACAAACATAATATTAAGTTAGAAAAGATCTGTAACACCTGCCATTCATCTGTGCTGGGGGAAAAAAGAACAAAGCTAGGCAATGAAAGTGTGAAGCCTGGGCTGCATGGAAATGACGATGGAGCTCTGCTAAGGAAAGAAGAAGGGGCCCCTTGGGCACTGACAGGAGGGCAGAGGGCAGACAAACAAACATCCTAATAAGGAGAAGTGCCCAGGAAGCTGTGCTCTGAAAGTGTTGCAAATAGCAAACACACACACACAAGAAATAGGCTAACAGAATTTCCTTATGGTGTACAGTATTTTAAACATATCATATCATTTGAGCATTAAAACAAAAAACATTAGCTTAAAAGAGATTATGATCTCCTTTGTACTAATGAAGAAACATTGGCTGGAAGTTAAGCAGTTTGTCCAAAGTCATATAATTTAAAAAGTCCAAGTACCAAGCACTGGTGTATTCATTATTTAATATTTACCCTTCAAAAGCCCATAGGTCTTGATGCTAAGCCATATATAAGCATGAAATTTTAGCCTTTTTGATGATCTTTCTCAATTAATTTATTAATTTCTCAATTAATAAACTTAAATTGCTGCAATTACTTTTTCTTTTCTCTGTCTCTGAGATCCACAACAAGGGATTTTCCCTAAGTACCATCACCTCTCTGTCACTCCTTTGCTCACTCTTCAGCAGATGATAAGACACCTGACTAGAACGCAGGCCTGCATGGAGACAGCTAAGATTATCCTCTGTTTAGCTGTGTGGTCAAAAGAGCTACACGAGGTGGCTGCCTTGTAGAACATGGCCCGTAATGGCTTGGGTACATCTGCCTGGGTCTGGGTTTCAGTAAACAGGCCAAGTTGATTGTCATGCTAAGCAATTTCTGCAGCTTAAACTCTGTTATTAAGAAAGTTCTCCTGGACACAACTTTGATTCTTTGTCTTATTTCTCAAGTTGTCATTAATCTCAAATGGAGGACAGGTATGCCATTTATTGAGGACTCACTCAGAAACCCCAGTGCTACCAAACCAATACTTTCTCTCTAAGCATGAGTGCCATTACAATTTCAGATTCAGATATCAGGTTCTGGTAATGATGAATTGAGTACTTTGACCTGACCTCTGAGTAGAAAAAGCTCATTATCATGTATTTTTAAAAATCTCTTTAAAGGACTTGAATAGTTAAATAGTGAAGCATTATGTAGAGGTTCAGGAAGGTGAGCCTGGAAGTTTGGAGGTGGTTTTTTCCTTGCAGATTCCAAGAGAAATGTCAGAGAGGATAAAAGACTGAAATGTATCTTTTGAATGGCTTCTTTGAGAGATAAATATCGAAATTAGATTTTAAATCATTTAAAAGAATAAAAGAAAGGGACCAAAAGGCTGCATCCTAGGATTAAGTGTAAATCAGAAATCATTGGTCTCCTGCATAGACTGCAGCTGAGATCTGAATCAATACCATTCTTGAAATAAAATTGACATGGTTCTGCATTGTTATAGCCACTGGATACCTGAAAGAAGAAAACATACATATTCTCTGAAGAGAGATAACATCACATAGCAGATCTTATATTATTCCTACAAACAACCTTGCAATTATAAGTCCCAACAAAATAAAAAAATAACATGGCACAAATTGACAGAAAGAACCCCCCCCCAAAAAAATAGAAAAGTGAGTAAAATAATGGATCAACAGTTAACAAAAGGGCATATCTGAATGGCCATCAATTATGAACATTTATTCAAAATATCTAGGAAAGGGTGAATTTCAAATTTAAAATGAAATAACACATCCACTCATTGGATTATTATAAATTTTAAAAAGTGTCATTTCTCTTGTTGGCAGGGAGAATCAATATACTAAAAAAAACTGTAGTTAGAAATGTTAAGTTATACAGACTTTTCTGGAAAAGCATCTTTTAACATCTATCAAAATTAAAAATATGACTACTATTTGGACCAGATTATTTATAGGACTCTATTCTATAGAAATAAAATTATCATTATATAAGGACATATGTTAAGGGTGTTAATTGATCCATTATTCTTAGGTGCAAAAAAGGTAAAGAAAACAGAAAGAAAAAGATTCTAATTCCTTTGGAGTATATCTGAATGTTCAACAATCATGAAAACATATTCAACAATCCCTAGTCAATGAAGAAACATACCAATTTTCATAAGCCAGAAAGTCACTTCCCCAAATTCCATTCCGTAGATAGTTGTATATTAGGGTTTGGCCACCAGACAAATTTGCCTGAATTACGAAGCCAATAGGGAAGCAGTAGTCATTATATTCTGAAGTCGATACAGGTGACCAGTTAGGCCAGTTACCATTACAGCTTACACATGGTGGAGCTGATCTTTTGGCTCACCTTGTAGGCTTGGGGCACCTGTCAGACCCACATCTACTTCAATTCCCATGGAATCTCCTGTGAGCTTGACCCTTGAGACAAGAATCTGTGCAACTCCATGGTGAAGATCACCAGTCTTTTCTAAATCAAACACATAGCCAAGGTCAAAGACATTGAAAAGCAGACATGGGTTCCAGTTTGATTTCGTAGATTCAAGTTGGTCCTCCCAGTTGCCATTTTTCCTAACTCTTCTCTAACTGATTTCCAGCTTTTCTTCCTATTAGTCCTTCTGACTTAACCTCACTGGTGGTTACCAAAGGACAGGTAACCACCCTCCTTTGACTTCTTCTCTAGTTTCCACAAATGTATTGGATGTAATCCCTATAATAAGACCTTTTTTCCATATCACTTATGGTCATTGTATTTTCCTATTAAAACTCTGATAAAATTCCATTCATAGGAAACTGGAAGAAGAAATTAAAAACAGATTAAACAACGATTGCAAAAAATTATAACATTAAGCCTATGCAAAAAAAAAATCCATAGCTTTTTTAAAAATTATATACAGAAGCTGAAATATTTTCTTCCTAAATCCCAATAGATGATCTTGAACATGTTTAACCATGGATGCCCTTATCTAAGAACAGTATTCAAAAGTGGTGAAGTGTCCTGTATTTCTTGACTTCCTTTTTTTTTTTTTAAAAAAAAAAAAAACCTCTCTCTTTATATAGATTCTTAAGCACCTGATTAATGGAGGAATCCATGTTCTGTGTGACCTTAACCATATGCAATTTGTAGATATATTTTTTAAAGTAATTCAATACAAAATTTGGTTTTAGAATGAATGTACACATATTAGGGAAAAGATATCATAAAAATCACAAATATTGAAAAGTTAACAGGCAATATAAACGTTAAAAGTCTAGAAAATTAATATAATTAAATCATTAAATAATATACTTTACTTCAAGGTTATGTTTGTGGATAATTACTCTTTGATTATCACTTTATACATGTCAATTTTGTAAGATTATTTTCTATAGAGAGAATAGGAAGGTAATTTAGTTTTTCCTCTAGCATGGCTGATGGAAATTCATTTATTATTGATTAGCTTCACAACTCATGCCATGTAAATTTTAAGATTGTTGTCAAATTTGGGGAATCTTCTAACAAGTTTCATTCATATATGAAATATGAAATTTTAAAGTCTATATGAGCTGTAGTGCTTGGGGGAACATCAAGTTTTGTACTGCTGTGACTACTTTTAAGTACTATGAATTAACAGCACTCACAACCAGTACTCATTCACTGATGACATTGTGTCCGTTGACTCAACAGGGTATAGAAGAATTCTTTGCAATCATTCCTTAACCTTGGCAGCTAAAAAACACTGATGCACAATGTGACTGCAACTGCATAAATACAATCCCTTTACATCCAAACTTCAATATATCAACATCTTAACTTTTCCTTTGGGCTTCCCTGATATAGTTCAGTTGGTAAAAAATCTGCCTGCAGTGCAGGAGACCCCAGTTCAATTCTTGGGTCATGAATTTCTGCTGGAGAAGGGATAGGCTACCACTCCAGTATTCTTGGGCTTCCCTTGTGGCTCAGCGGGCAAAGAATTCACCTGCAATGTGGGAGACCTGGGTCTGATCCCTGAGTTGAGAAGATCCCCTGGAGAAGGGAAAGGCTACCCACTCTAATATTCTGGCCTGGAGAATTCCACGGACTGTATAGTTCATGGGGTCGGCAAAGAGTCAGATCTGACTGAACGATTTGCACTTTCACTTTCACTAACTTTTGCTTATCAGATCAGATCAGATCAGTCACTCAGTCGTGTCCGACTCTTTGCTACCCCATGAATCGCAGCACGCCAGGCCTCCCTGTCCATCACCAACTCCCGGAGTTCACTCAGACTCACATCCATCGAGTCAGTGATGCCATCCAGCCATCTCATCCTCTGTCGTCCCCTTCTCCCCCTGCCCCCAATCCCTCCCAGCATGAGAGTCTTTTCCAATAAGTCAACTATTCGTGTGAGGTGGCCAAAGTACTGGAGTTTCAGCTTTAGCATCATACCTTCCAAAGATATCCCAGGGCTGATCTCCTTCACAATGGACTGGTTGCATCTCCTTGCAGTCCAAGGGACTCTCAAGAGTCTTCTCCAATACCACGGTTCAAAAGCATCAATTCTTTGGCTCTCAGCCTTCTCCACAGTCCAACTCTCACATCCATATGTGACCACAGGAAAAACCATAGCCTTGACTAGACGGACCTTTGTTGGCAAAGTAATGTCTCTGCTTTTCAATACGCTATCTAGGTTGGTCATAACTTTCCTTCCAAGGAGTACGCGTCTTTTAATTTCATGGCTGCAGTCACCATCTGCAGTGATTTTGGAGCCCAAAAAATAAAGTCTGACACTGTTTCCACTGTTTCCCATCTATTTCCCATGAAGTTATGGGACCAGATGCCATGATCTTTGTTTTCTGAATGTTGAGCTTTAAGCCAACTTTTTCAGTCTCCTCCTTCACTTTCACCAAGAGGCTCTTTAGTTCCTCTTCACTTTCTGCCATAAGGGTGATGTCATCTGCATATCTGAGGTTATTGATATTTCACCCGGCAATCTTGATTCTAGCTTGTGTTTCTTCCAGTCCAGCGTTTCTCATCATGTACTCTTCATATAAGTTAAATAAACAGGGTGACAATATACAGCCTTGGCGTACTCCTTTTCCTATTGGAACCAGTCTGTTGTTTCATGTCCAGTTCTAACTGTTGCTTCCTGACCTGCATACAGATTTCTCAAGAGGCAGATCAGGTGGTCTGATATTCCCATCTCTTTTAGAATTTTCCACAGTATATTGTGACCCACACAGTCAAAGGCTTTGGCATAGTCAATAGAGCAGAAATAGATGTTTTTCTGGAACTCTCTTGCTTTTTCCATGATCCAGCAGATGTTGGCAATTTGATCTCTGGTTCCTCTGACTTTTCTAAAACCAGCTTGAACATCAGGAAGTTCACGGTTCACATATTGCTAAAGGCTGGCTTGGAGAATTTGAGCATTATTTTACTAGAGTGTGAGATGAGTGCAATTGTGCGGTAGTTTGAGCATTCTTTGGCATTGCCTTTCTTTGGGATTGGAATGAAAACTGACCTTTTCCAGTCCTGTGGCCACTGCTGAGTTTTCCAAATTTGCTGCCATATTGAGTGCAGCACTTTCACAGCATCATCTTTCAGGATTTGGAATAGTTCCACTGGAATTCCATCACCTCCACTAGCTTTGTTCGTAGTGATGCTTTCTAAGGCCCACTTGACTTCACATTCCAGGATATCTGGCTCTAGGTCAGTGATCACACCATCATCTGGGTCATGAAGATCTTTTTTGTACAGTTCTTCTGTGTATTCTTGCCATCTCTTCTTAATATCTTCTGCTTCTGTTAGGTCCATACTATTTCTGTCCTTTATCGAGCCCATTTTTGCATGAAATATTCCCTTGGTATCTCTGATTTTCTTGAAGAGATCTCTAGTCTTTCCCATTCTGTTGTTTTCCTCTATTTCTTTGCACTGATCGCTGAAGAAGGCTTTCTTATCTCTTCTTGCTATTCTTTGGAACTCCGCATTCAGATGTTTATATCTTTCTTTTTCTCCTTTGCTTTTCGCTTCTCTTCTTTTCACAGCTATTTGTAAGGGCTCGCCAGACAGCCATTTTGCTTTTTTGCATTTCTTTTCCATGGGGATGGTCTTGATCCCTGTCTCCTGTACAATGTCACAAACCTCATTCCATAGTTCATCAGGCACTCTATCTATCAGATCTAGGCCCTTAAATCTATTTCTCACTTTCACTGTATAATCATAAGGGATTTGATTTAGGTCATACCTGAATGGTCTAGTGGTTTTCCCTACTTTCTTCAATTTAAGTCTGAATTTGGCAATAAGGAGTTCATGATCTGAGCCACAGTCAGCTCCCAGTCTTGTTTTTGCTGACTGTATAGAGCTTCTCCATCTTTGGCTGCAAAGAATATAATCAATCTGATTTAGGTGTTGACCATCTGGTGATGTCCATGTATAGAGTCTTCTCTTGTGTTGTTGGAAGAGGGTGTTTGTTATGACCAGTGCATTTTCTTGGCAAAACTCTATTAGCCTTTGCCCTGCTTCATTCTGTATTCCAAGGCCAAATTTGCCTGTTACTCCAGGTGTTTCTTGACTTCCTACTTTTGCATTCCAGTCTCCTATAATGAAAAGGACATCTTTTTTGGGTGTTAGTTCTAAAAGGTCTTGTAGGTTTTCATAGAACCGTTCAACTTCAGCTTCTTCAGCATTACTGGTTGGGGCATAGACTTGGATTACTGTGATATTGAATGGTTTGCCTTAGAAACTAACAGAGATCATTCTGTCATTTTTGAGATCACATCCAAATACTGCATTTTGGACTCTTTTGTTGATCGTGATGGCCACTCCATTTCTTCTGAGGGATTCCTGCACACAGTAGTAGATATAATGATCATCTGAGTTAAATTCACCCATTCCAGTCCATTTCAGTTCATTGATTCCTAGAATGTCGACATTCACTCTTTCCATCTCTTGTTTGACCACTTCCAATTTGCCTTGATTCACGGACCTGACATTCCAGGTTCCTATGCAATATTGCTCTTTACAGCATCGGACCTTGCTTCTATCACCAGTCACATCCACAGCTGGGTATTGTTTTTGCTTTGGCTCCATCCTTTCATTCTTTCTGAAGTTATTTCTCCACTGATCTCCAGTAGCATATTGGGCACCTACTGACCTGGGGAGTTTCTCTCTCAGTATCCTATCATTTTGCTTTTTCATACTGTTCATGGGGTTCTCAAGGCAAGAATACTGAAGTGGTTTGCCATTCCCTTCTCCAGTGGACCACATTCTGTCAGATCTCTCCACCATGACCCGCCCATCTTGGGTTGCCCCACAGGCATGGCTTAGTTTCATTGAGTTAGACAAGGCTGTGGTCCTAGTGTGATTAGATTTTCTGTGAGTGTGGTTTCAGTGTGTCTGCCCTCCGATGCCCTCTTGCAACACCTACCGTCTTACTTGGGTTTCTCTTACCTTGGGTGTGGGGTATCTCTTCACGGCTGCTCCAGCAAAGCACAGCCATTGCTCCTTACCTTGGACGAGGGGTATCTCCTCACCACCGCCCTTCCTGACCTTCAATGTGGGATAGCTCCTCTAGGCCCTCCTGCGCCCATGCAGCCAAGTCTCCTTGGACGTGGGGTTGGTCCTCCCGGCCACCGCCAGGCAGATGTCAAAAATTCCCATGGCCTCTCTAGTCCCACCCATATAAAAGGAAGCACAACTGAGTTAAGAATCGCTTGATAAAGGACAGAAATGGTATGGACCTAATAGAAGCAGAAGATATAAAGAAGAGATGTCAGGAATACACAGAAAAACTGTACAAAAAAGATCTTCATGACCAAGATAATCATGATGGTATGATCACTCACCTGCAGCCAAACATCCTGGAATATGAAGTCAAGTGGGCCTTAGAAAGCATCACTACGAACAGAGCTAGTGGAGGTGGTGGAATTCCAGTTGAGCTATTTCAAATCCTGAAAGATGATGTGGTGAAAGTGCTGCACTTAGCAAATTTGGAAAACTCAGCAGTGGCCACAGGACTGGAAAAGGTCAGTCTTCATTCCAATCCCAAAGAAAGGCAATGCCAAAGAATGCTCAAACTACCGCACAATTGCACTCATCTCACAGTTTAGTAAAGTAATGCTCAAATTCTCCAAGCCAGCCTTTAGCAATATGTGAACCGTGAACTTCCTGATGTTCAAGCTGGTTTTAGAAAAGGCAGAGGAACCAGAGATCAAATTGCCAACATCCGCTGGATCATGGAAAAAGCAAGAGAGTTCCAGAAAAACATCTATTTCTGCTCTATTGACTATGCCAAAGCCTTTGACTGTGTGGGTCACAATAAACTGTGGAAAATTCTAAAAGAGATGGGAATATCAGACCACCTGATCTGCCTCTTGAGAAATTTGTATGCAGGTCAGGAAGCAACAGTTAGAACTGGACATGAAACAACAGACTGGTTCCAATAGGAAAAGGAGTACGCCAAGGCTGTATATTGTCACCCTGTTTATTTAACTTATATGAAGAGTACATGATGAGAAACGCTGGACTGGAAGAAACACAAGCTAGAATCAAGATTGCCGGGTGAAATATCAATAACCTCAGATATGCAGATGACACCACCCTTATGGCAGAAAGTGAAGAGGAACTAAAGAGCCTCTTGATGAAAGTGAAAGAGGAGACTGAAAAAGTTGGCTTAAAGCTCAACATTCAGAAAACTAAGATCATAGCATCCGGTCCCATCACTTCATGGGAAACAGATGAGGAAACATTGGAAACAGTGTCAGACTTTATTTTTGGGGCTCCAAAATCACTGCAGATGGTGACTGCAGCCAGGAAATTAAAAGATGCTTACTCCTTGGAAGAAAAGTTACGACCAACCTAGATAGCATATTGAAAAGCAGAAACATTACTTTGCCAACAAAGGTCCGTCTAGTCAAGGCTATGGTTTTTCCTGTGGTCATGTATGGATGTGAGAGTTGGACTATGAAGAAAGCTGAGAGCCGAAGAATTGATGCTTTTGAACTGTGGTGTTGGAGAAGACTCTTGAGAGTTCCTTGGACTGCAAGGAGATGCAACCAGTCCATTGTGAAGGAGATCAGCCCTGGGATTTCTTTGGAAGGTATGATGCTAAAGCTGAAACTCCAGTACTTTGGCCACCTCACACGAATAGTTGTCTTATTGGAAAAGACTCTCATGCTGGGAGGGATTGGGGGCAGGGGGAGAAGAGGATGACAGAGGATGAGATGGCTGGATGGCATCACTGACTCGATGGACGTGAGTCTGAGTGAACTCCGGGAGTTGTTGATGGACAGGGAGGCCTGGCGTGCTGTAATTCTTGGTTTCGCAAAGTGTCGGATACGACTGAGCGACTGAACTGAACTGAACTGAACACAGACACTGATATTACTGTGATCAAATATTTTGCTTTTGTAATCCCACTCTTGAGCAGATATCTAGGGAAACCATTATTTGAAAACATACATGGACCCCAATGTTCATTGTAGCACTGTTTACAATAGCCAAGATATGAAAGCAACCTAAATGTTCATCATCAATGGAAAGAATAAAGAAGATGTGGTACATGTATATACAATGGAACATTACTCAGCCATAAAAGAGTGAAATATTGGCATTTGCAGTAGCATGTGTGGACCTAGAGATTATCATACAGAGTAAAATAAGTCAGACAAAAACATAAATACCATATGATATCACTTGAATGTAGAATCTAAGGAAAAATGATACAAATAAACTCGTTTACAAAACAGAAAGAGACTCACAAACTTCGAAAACAAAGTTATGATTACCAAAGGGGTAAGGTGAGGGGAGAGATAAATTAGTAGTTTGGGATTAACAGATACACATTACTATATACAAAATAGATAATCAACGAGGATAAGAAACAATACTCTATAATAACCTATATGGGAAAATACTCTGAAAAAGAATGGATATATGTATGTGTGTAATTGAATCACTCTGCTGCACACCTGAAACTAGCACAGCATTGTAAATCAACTACACTGTATTATAAAATAAAAATTAAATTTAAAAATATTTTGCTTTTGTAAATTTTATGAAATATGTGACTACATTGCAAATATGTGTTAAAGTCGCTCAGTCGGTGTCCAACCCTTGGCAATCCCATGGACAATACAGTCCATGGAATTCTCCAGGCCAAAATACTGGAGTGGGAAGCCATTCCCTTCTCCAGGAGATCTTCCCGACCCAGGGATTGAACCAGGTCTCCCACAGTGCAGGTGATACTTTACCGTCTGAGCCACTATTCCCGCCCATTGCAAATAGTCCTCTTGAAATGGTCTGGGGACATCTTAGTTCTGAATTAAGTTAATTCTGAATTTTAAGTTTTGCTAACTTTATGGTAAATCATGGTTTAAAATTCTGTCAAATATGGGCAAGATACAGCAAAAACTGAGACTCAACCCATGTGGCCTCTTCGTCCATAATTTCTTATTTATTCCATTTTTTTCTAACCTGCGAGAAAGCTAATGACTTTTTCAGTGAAGAATTCTTTTCTCACTATCAATCCTAAGTCAGTGAAATATGAGAGGGCCTTATCAGATTACCAATAAGTCCTTTTCTCAACCTAGAATATTATGACCATAGTCATCACTCTACAATAAAAATTCTTCCAATTTCCTAACTTACCTTCCTGACTCTAGTTGCTGTACTTCCCAATTTATCCTACACATCCCACTCCAAATTAGTATCCTTAAAATTTGTTTTAGTTTTCTTAGCTCAAAATATAAGTGTTACTTTAAGTCTTTCATGCTACAGTATTAAGGTCTGCTACAATTTAGGAATTATCCAGTGAGCTTTAATTATTTGGGGCTTACAATACATACTATATTACATGTAATTTATTCTATATATGATTTCCTGGTATCTGAAAATAAAGACACGATCTCAGTCTCATGTATCATCAGAGCAAAGGCTGCTCTGTGCCTTGGCAAAGGCAAATACTGTCTGTTTTATTCCATTGAGTTGTTGCACTTGAAGCAAATAATGAAAGGCTGTTTCTCTTTTATTTACACTGCAATCTTTGCACGAGACAGTTCACAGGAACACAATTCCCTGATCTCAAACTGCCCTGGGTGATGGCATCTTAATTAGAAACAGAGAGCAGACTGCCATATAAAACAAATGAAAACAGGAGCACCTAGAAAGCGGAGGGCTTCTACTCTCCCACTGTTGACAGCAGTGAGGATATCAGTACCTCAGACCTAGAAGCACCACAAAGGAAGCCACAGCCAATGCCCAGTCTGAGAATTCATGCCACAGCTCAACGTAGGTTGAACAATGCTGTCTTGATAGTTTTCAGTGGAACGGGATATGAATATCAGAGGATTTCTGTTCAGAGCTCTGAGAGTCTGGCAACCAATTCACATAATGGAAATGTGGTCCATTTGATTAAGTAGCACTGAAACTCATTATTGTCTAGATTTTTATTTTTCATTGAAGTAGAATTTATATGCTAAGAATTTTAATAAAAGATTATCCATGCATTTGCTAGATACCATCTAAGTAGTATTCTGATTCAACAGACTAGTTATGTCCCTTAACCACCTCAAAGTTAAAGTGTTAGTCGCTCAGTACGTCTGACTCTTTGTGACCCCATGGACTGTAGTCTGCCAATTGCCTCTCTCCATAGAATTCTCCAGGTAAGAATGCTGGAGTGGGTAGCCATTTCGTTCTCCAGGGGATCCTCCTTACCCAGAAATCAAACTGGGGTCTCCTGCATTGCAGGCAGATTCTTTACCATCTGAGCCACCTCAACTAAACAAAAATGCTTTGCCAAATGGAAATAATCTATACCTCAGATCTGGGGTTTTTCAGGTTACAAATCAACATAAATAATGATCTCTATTTTTCTCAACTTAAATAAACTAATGTATCAGGTAAATGTCTTGAAAATATTAATGTTGCAAGAACATATTATGACATGAGAAAAAAAATGATTTGTATAATCAATTTCTTCACTGCCTGACACTGAAAGATGTATAGTTCTGGGAACTAGATACTTAACTTTCAAATCTTAATTCTATTTTATTCTAAATGTAAAATGCTATGAACTAGAACACAAGAAAGCTTGTCAATTTAAATTAGACTTCTTTCAACCCACAGAATGTATCAAACTCTTACCAGTTAATACTTCTTTTAGAAACCAACTAATATTCTAATAGATTCAACATAATAGTTTAATTATCAAATTGAGGTTCAGCATAATCTACGGAGAAGGCAATGGCACCCCACTCCAGTACTCTTGCCTGGAAAATCGCGTGGACGGAGGAGCCTGGTAGGCTGCAGTCCATGGGGTCGCTAAGAGTCGGACACGACTGAGCGACTTCACTTTCACTTTTCACTTTCATGCACTGGAGAAGGAAATGGCAACCCACTCCAGTGTTCTTGCCTGGAGAATCCCAGGGACGGGGCAGCCTGGTGGGCTGCCGTTTATGGGATCACACAGAGTCGGACACGACTGAGGTGACTTAGCAGCAGCAGTAGCAGCAGCAGCATAATCTAAGAATAAAATTATTAGTGTAACATTTAATTGCCAAAAGGCAATTTGGCAATTAAATTAAGAGGTAGATTAATAATTTGGTACTTAAAGGGGAATTTTTAAAGTAATAATTTATAGCACACAAAACCAATAATGTCCTGGGCCTAAAATTTTAATTTTGTAAAAGCAGACCACGGTGCAAATATTAAATGATAAAAATCCATAATTTTGTTTCAATTTGTTTTCAGGTTTTGGAAATTGCCTTCTTTTGTCTAAGGCAACAAAAAATATATAAATAATGTAGGTAGTGGTAAATCTTCAGGAAATTTGTAATAAATTTTGAAAATGTAATAAACATTTACAATCAAATGTAGATAGTTAAGAGCACCAGAATACACCACCCTGAAATACACTTCTTTGGCATATGGATTATTTTGCGCTAAAGGCCAAGAACTAGTACTTACATCTGCATAAAAAACCTTACTAAACAACCTCATTTACCATACTTAAGGAAAAAAAAAAACTTTTCATTTATATTGGAGTATAACTGACTAATAGTGTTGTGATAGTCTCAGGTGGACAGTAAAGTGACTCAGCCATACATATACATGTATCCATTCTCCCCCAAACATACTTCCAATCCAAGCTGCCACAGAACATTGTGAAGAATTCCCTGTGCTATACAGTAGGTCCTTGTTGGTTACCCATTTTAAATATAGCAGAAGGTACATGTCCATCCCAAATTCCCTAACTATCCTGTCCCCCGACTCTTACCCCCTGGTAACCACAAGTTCATTCTCTAGACCTGTGTGTCTGTTTCTGTTTTGTAAATAAGTTCATTTGTATCATTTTTTTTAGATTGCACATACAAGGGATATCACACAATATTTCCCTTTCTCTATGTGACTTACTTCACTCAGTATGAGAATCTCTAGGACCATCCATGATACTGCAGATGACTTTATTTCATACTTTTTAATGGCTAAGTAATGTTCCAGTGGGCTTCGTTGGTGGCTCAGTGGTAAAGAATCCACCTGCAACGCTGGAGACGGTTCAATCCTTGGGCCAGGAAGATCCCCTGGAGAAGGAAATGGCTCTCCACTCCAGTATTCTTGCCTGGGAAATCCCATGGACAGAGGAGCTGGTAGGCTACTGCCCATGGGGTGACAAAGAGACTGACATGACTTAGTGACTACATCAGATCAGATCAGTCGCTCAGTCGTGTCCGACTCTTTGCGACCCCATGAATCGCAGCACGCCAGGCCTCCCTGTCCATCACCAACTCCTGCAGTTCACCCAGACTCACGTCCATCGAGTCAGTGATGCCATCCAGCCATCTCATCCTCTGTCGTCCCCTTCTCCTCCTGCCCCCAATCCCTCCCAGCATCAGAGTCTTTTCCAGTCAGTCAACTCTTCGCATGAGGTGGCCAAAGTACTGGAGTTTCAGCTTTAGCATCATTCCTTCCAAAGAAATCCCAGGGCTGATCTCCTTCAGAATGGACTGGTTGCATCTCCTTGCAGTCCAAGGGACTCTCAAGAGTCTTCTCCAACACCACAGTTCAAAAGCATCAATTCTTCGGTGCTCAGCCTTCTTCACAATCCAACTCTCACATCCATACATGACCACAGGAAAAACCACAGCCTTGACTAGACGAACCTTTGTTGGCAAAGTAATGTCTCTGCTTTTGAATATGCTATCGAGGTTGGTCATAACTTTCCTTCCAAGGAATAAGCGTCTTTTAGTTTCATGGCTGCAGTCACCATCTGCAGTGATTTTGGAGCCCCGAAAAACAAAGTCTGACACTGTTTCCACTGTTTCCCCATCTATTTCTCATGAAGTGGTGGAACCAGATGCCATGATCTTCGTTTTCTGAATGTTGAGCTTTAAGCCAACTTTTTCATTCTCCTCTTTCACTTTCATCAAGAGGCTTTTTAGTTCCTCTTCACTTTCTGCCATAAGGGTGGTGTCATCTGCATATCTGAGGTTATTGATATTTCTCTTGGCAATCTTGATTCCAGCTTGTGTTTCTTCCAGTCCAGCATTTCTCATGATGTACTCTGCATATAAGTTAAATAAACAGGGTGACAATATACAGCCTTGACGAACTCCTTTTCCTATTTGGAACCAGTCTGTTGTTCCATGTCCAGTTCTAACTGTTGCTTCCTGACCTGCATACAAATTTCTCAAGAGGCAGATCAGGTGGTCTGGTATTCCCATCTCTTGAAGAATTTTCCACAGTTTATTGTGATCCACACAGTCAAAGGCTTTGGCATAGTCAATAGAGCAGAAATAGATGTTTTTCTGGAACTCTCTTGCTTTTTCTATGATCCAGCAGATGTTGGCGATTTGATCTCTGGTTCCTCTGCCTTTTCTAAAACCAGCTTGAACATCAGGAAGTTCACGGTTCACATATTGCTGAAGCCTGGCTTGGAGAATTTTGAGCATTACTTTACTAGAGTGTGAGATGAGTGCAATTGTGTGATAGTATAGACTTTTGTAATCTTAATAAGACAAATGCAATCTTATAAAACACAGGGAATATCACCAATATTTTGTAATAACTGTAAAAAAGAGGATAACTTTTAAATGCTGTATAAGAATAAAAGCAAAAATAATATGCCAACTTTTTGTAAAAAAAAAACTAAACAAATCAAATCTACCCAGTCTGAGTCATCTCATCTTCTATTTGTCATACATGATACTGAAGGTTCTCTTTCAGTATAAGAATTTATATCATTCTCCAGTTTTGTAAACTGTTGGCCTTCACCTTCTCTTGGGTTTCCCTGGTGGCTCAGAGGGTAAAGCGTCTGCCCGCAATACAGGAAACCCGGGTTTGATCCCTGGGTCGGGAACATACCCTGGAGAAGGAAAAGGCAACCCACTCTAGTACTCTTGCCTGGAAAATCCCATAGACTGAGAACCCTGCTAGGCCACAGTCCATAGGGTCGCAAAGAGTCGGACACAACTGAGCGACTTCACTTTCACTTTCACTTAGATTCTTCTAGAGCATCTATATTTATGTTCTAATTCTTTAAACTTCATTTTATATTTTTTATCTCTTTATCTTTTTAAGTGGTATTTTAGGTAATCTTCAAAATTCTCTATTAAAATTTTTCTCTTCAATTGAGCAAGTATAATCTTTATTGCTTCCCTGGTGGCTCAGAGGTTAAAGCGTCTGCCTGCAATGCGGAGACGTGGGTTCGATCCCTGGGTCGGGATCGAATCTTTATTGCAGTTCCCATTTTAAATACTTTTTCTTTCCTTACCAAGAATCTAATTGGCTCGTGGTTCACAAGAACCAGTCTTTGTTTTAGAGCTCCCACTTTTTGTTTTATAGATATTGCTTCAAGGTTTCTAAACATATTTATTTAAAGTACATTCTAGATAACTGAATTACATCTATACTTTTATGATTGAAGTTTTGTTTGTTATTGTTTTCAGGTTCATGTGTTTGTCTGCAGTGAGGGACAATTCATATCTTGGAGTTGGATTTCTTCAGACGCTTTGTAAATTTTGTTGGTATGTTTATTTTTCATGGATTTATTTTTCTTTCTCTCTCTCAGTAGCCTCAACTCAGCTCCTAGGGTCTCACAAATCAATAGCATGTGTTATATGTCTTCAAGGATTTCACATTTTTAGAACTGAAGCCCTAATATTCCAATAATTGTCTAGCTTCCAATCATTTAGGATTCTTTGCTTTCTCCCTTCACTATCCATGCAACTGTTGTATCCAGATGTAAACTTAGACAACATAAAGGTTTTACAGCTTTCATTTATGGATGTGGAAATTAGTCTCCAATCTCCAACCCCCATAAGATACACTCAGCCCTCTTTTCCCAGAGGCATTGAAATCTGGAACCCCACTGCCAGCTGTAGGTAACAGCACCCTGTGTAGTAATGGCTTTGCGTACTCAGCCGCTTCAGTTATGTCCAACTCTTGCGACCCTACGGATTGTAGCCTGCCAGGCTCCTCTGTCCATGGGGATTCTCCAGGCAAGGACACTGAAGTGCATTGCCATGCCCTCCTCCAGGAGATCTTCCCAACCCAAAGATGGAACCGACATTTGTTTATGTCTCCTGCATTGACATGCGGGTTCTTTACCACTAGTGCTACTTAGGAGGTCCAAGTAATGGCTTTAGTCCCATTTCAATACCGTGGACTTGATCGTTTCTTATAAAAGATATTTTTCAATGATGAAATGTATTTTAACTATGATTAAAATAATTGCATATAATTTCTACATATTGAATATAGGAGAGAGAGATTCAGAGCATCCAGATCTTCAAGATAATACAGCTAGCTATGGACAGAGGCAATTGACACAAATCTGGTTTCCCTTTGCCTAATTAAGACCACCACCTTATTCATTCAGCAGTTTTCTTCCTGTATTCTCTGTTGGTTTATCTATAATTTGTTTACTCCTCCCCAATGTCCATTATGAGCTGAATATAAACCTAGACGTTAGTTTTTAAGTTACAGACTTTGAAAATATTTAATCAGGAATGAAGTGTTTCTACATTTTCTAATAGCAAAACATTTTTCCTGAGTTTTTCTCTCTGTATAATCTTTCAGGAAAAAAAGAAAAATCTATAATGTATCACTGATATATGATTCTTTAGTACTTTAGGAACAGCAACAGATAAAGATAATGGTAATTGGGAGATTACTCTTAAACTCTAATGTTCTTTGGCAAAATTGAGTGTATTTATGTAATACGATTCTGTTGTAAAATAAAGAATTTGAGTGACCATTATTCCTGGTTCCTGAAAGGGAGACTCTAAATCCTTGTGTTAGCTCCAGTTTTAGAAGTAGCTTTGTTATGCTATGATATGAATTGCTCCGCTCTGCAGAGAGCTTCAGAATGGGAGCTGGTCTCAGACCTATGAAAGGTCCTATTAAAGGTTTGGAGCTGAGAGCCATGTGAGGTCAACCTGATCTCCCAGAAAACTCTGGACCTCAAAGTTCAGTAGAGTTTTCTGGGTGGTGAACACACTGATTGCCCAAAGAATATGCCCTGATTCCATAAGAAAGAATACAGAAGGTCTACATTATCTCCAAGACCTTGCCTTACACAGCTCCCCATTCCACTGGTCCTCCTGATTTGTATACTTTGTAACAAAATTGTAATCAAGGGAATTCCCTGGTGTGCCAGTGGTTAGGACTTGGCAGTTTTACTGCTGTGGCCCCAGGTTCAAGCCCTGGTCAGGGAACTAACATCCCACAAGCCACACAGAGCAGCCAAAGGAGATAAAACAAAATAAACCATTACTTAAAATGACTGGTAAAGAGAAAATGTTGTAAAAATGAAAAAAAATTGTAATCAGAGGTATAGCACATCCCTGAGTTCTGTGAGTTTTTCTAGTGACTTACCAAACAGTGAGATGGGAACCCTCACTTTTAGACCCAGACAATCAGAAGCGTGAGTGTTCTAAGGAATCCCCTGAACTTGTGGCTTGCATCTGAGGTGAAGGTGGCCTTGTTGGGTACCCTACCCCTTAATAAACCTGTAGTCTGACACTAACTCTGGTTGGTGTTAGAACTGATTTTCAGTACTCCAGTGAGCACTGGAATAGTTGATATAGAAATAGAATAAATTCTTATTTTAATCAAAAATTATCACCACTGGGTCAGACACATAAGTATTGTATAAAATCTGATTTGGAAACTTTAAGAATTGAAAAGCCAAGAGGCACGTTTCTAAATTTTAGTAGCTGGCTGCCCCCTACTGACATTGCCTTAGTCACTGCTAGTATGTAAGTCTAAAAAGTTCATGGAGTCTCTTGGTTTTTGAAACAGCTAATTCTATAAAGTTGAAAATTTTTCTAAAGCTTGGTTACAGCATTGGTTTAACTCAACAGTCTACTCTGTGAAATTTAACGTCTATTACAATCCTTAGATATCAATTATCATTAAAATAAAGAGGCTGCTACTCTTTGGCAAATAAAGTCTAAAGTATATAGAGCTTAGTTTTTCTAAACTTCTCTTAGGTAAGATATAAAGAGACCTAGCTTTTCTCTAATTTAATCTTGAACAAATAACTTTAACATGTCAAGCCTACATTTCCTTATCTGTAAATTGAAAGTACTCTACAAAATGATTTCTGAATTCCCTTTATATAACAAATTATTATTTTTTTTTCAAAAGAAAGGAGTCAAAGGACTTAATATATCAAAGAGGAGAAATATATATATATATATATATATATATATATATATATATATATATATATTAGAATGGCAACCCACTCCAGTATTCTTGCCTGGAAAATCCCATGGACAGAGGAGCCTGATGGGCTACAGTCCATGGGGTCACAAGAGTCGGACACGACTTAATGACTAAACCAAACCAATCCAGGATAAGTAAAAATTCTAATTTTTTAGTTCTGAATTTTAAGAAATACATGTTCTATAAATTTTTGAACTTGTACTTTCTCTAGGGAGGCCCAGAGATAAGTTATAGAATATATTCTTCAAAGACGGAGAGCAAAAAGGTAAAGTGGTTAGAGGGAAGGACTAGAGCATGGTAATTGATCCACTCAATAAAATTGCAAAGATTCAGTGCCTAAGGTGTTCAGCAAACACAGTAAAGTGTTTGCTCAGTAAATGTCCAGTAAACAGTTGACATGATGGAGCCAAGATAAATAACATAGGTACACTGGGCAGGAAATGGGAGATTAACAATAGGAATAGTGCTGAGCAATGCTCAGAAAATCAGGTAGTACTAGCATTAGAGAAATTTGTCTCCAAGAAGTAGGGACCAGTCCTTGGAGGTGTTCTAGGAAGCCTCTCTTATTAGTGAATCATGATTCAGAAACTATAAGAGAAACACATTAACACAAATGCATGTTTTCAAATTTCTTAGATGGTGAAACTAAAGGCTTTGCCAACAAAGGCAAAGGTTTACCAGCAATCCTGCAGGACCCAAGAAGAGAAGCCCAGGCTGCTACTTGTATAAAAAAACATAGGCTCTGAGCTTTCATCATTGGGACACCATGCAATAGCCAAGCTGGAAACAATGATGACCCAAGGCACCACTTTGGAGTACAGGGATCAGCATGGAGCACTGTGTCCCAAATCATCTGAAGGAGTATATTCGGTATCAATGCCTCAAGTTGGGATTGGCCTGGGAGCTTGAGGTGGGTTGAATCTGTGGGAAGAGAAGTCAGTGGGCCAAGCCAGGGAAGGTGGGAAAGGAAGAGGGAGAAAAACAATGAGCAGAGATTAAAAAAAAGAAACACACACACACACACACGTAGGAGACTGCATCCAGCAACAGTACAGCACACATCTGTCCGGCAAATTCCCATGAACCTGACAAGTTAAGTTTAAAACAGTTTTTAAAAATATTTCTATAAAAGATTAAAAGTCTTCCCTCAAATATGATGTAGAACTGGCAGATGCCACCTAGTAAACTTAACATGAAGCAGAAACTATGCCCAAAATAATGTTCTATGCATTTCTACTTGGCACCAAATTGAACTCCAAAAATAGTCTTAAATATCCTTACAAATCTGATACCATGTGTGTCAAAACCCAACTTTGACATTTATTAGGTTTCTGAAGGTCTTCCCTGGTGACTCAAATGTTAAAGAATCCACCTGCAGTGCTGGAGACCTGGGTTCAATCCCTGGGTTGGGAAGATCCCCTGGAGAAAGGATTCTGGCCTGTTTTCTGGATTCCTCCAGTATTCTGGTCTGGAGAATCCCATGGACTGTATAGTACATGGAGTCACAAAGATGTCTCAATTAGTCAGATGTAAATCAGATATCATCAATAATTCTTGGAACTCTAGAGCATTTTCAGGATTTAAAAATACGTATATATAATAAGCCTTGATGTAGAAAGCAGTTTCACTGACAGAACCCATAATGTTTTATTAAACATGTCCATCAGTTTATAATACATTTCAAATCTCATTACTGCTATGAAAATCACCTAGGAGTGTGTTACAAATGAATATATATGTACAATACAAGCTACTGGTCAGGAAACTACAACAAAAATATGCATAGTAACTTTCCAAAATCCATGTATATAACACATTTATAAATGGCACATGCTCATATAGGAAGAAGTGTGAAATGTTAGTAATAACATACAGAGGAGGAGAAGGATGGAAAACTGGATCATTATAATAAAACATAACTTACAATTGTGTATATTAAAGACAGATCAAAGACATATGATCAAATAATTTTTAATCACAAAGTTACTTTTTCAAGTATTAATAATATGGAAGAGTCCTTTTGTAAAACCTCTTAGTATAAAACAGCTGGATTCTGGAGAGAACATAATTTCATTTTTCACAAAAAGTAAGGGAAACCACCTGAGTGTCAATCAAACAACCACAAACAACCTATGAACTGAAACCAATGGAGTGAGTATTGAGAACATACAAAGAGTGGAGCTGCCCTGAAGGCGATTGCTGATACAGGTTTGATTAGTTTTGAAAATGCTAAATCTAAAGTTCTGCAACTGAACCAGTGATGGTTCAGGATCTGGAGAAGTGTCCCCTGGCTTTAGCAAAAGCCAACACAAATACCATCAGTATGTAAGTATTCTCAATCCAGTCAAAAAGATTTTCTGTATGTAAAGATCAACCAAATACATACTCACTTTCAAAATTTATCAACATGCAAGGAAATAAACCATCGTGAGAGTCAACAAAAACAGACAAGTATGACTTCTAATACCGTTATTAGCAAAAAAGACTACAGAATAGTTGTTGATGTTTACAGAAATTAAAAATAATGTGTAGCTTACTTATTTTATACATAGTATTTTGTGCCTCTTAATCTCGGTACCAATGTCTAATGCTACTGACTAATACAAGTGAAGAGAGAGCAGAGGTTAGCCTAGGTGCTTTGAGTAGAAAGATGCTTTATTCTTTCTTTCTTTTTTAGTCTATACAGTGAATGACCCCAGATGAAGTTATATCTAGATACATGATGAAGGTGTTAGTCGATCAGTCATGTTTGATTCTATGCGACCCCATGGACTGTAGCCCTCCAGGCTCCTCTGTCCATGGGATTTCCCAAAAAGAATACTGGAGTGGGTTACCATTCCATTCTCCAGAGAATTTTCCTGACCCAGGGATTGAACCTGGGTCTCCTACATTGCAGGCCGATTCTTTATCATCTGAGCTACCAGGGAAGCCCAAGAGAGAGAGGCATACTAGAGAGATAGAAATAATAGATGAAAAAATATATATAGTTGATAGATACTTAATAAATATCTATAGCAATAAACCTATAAAGTAGGAGGTATAATTGACAACATTTCACAGATCAGGAAACTCAAGTTTAGCAGAGTTGAGCAATCTGCCCAATGGATCAGATCATCTTAATATATCCTAAAGTCTGAGATGTCAAGTAGGGTGCTTCCTAAAGCTCCAGCTCTGATGCCTGCATCTCCTAGGCATACTGACTTACTTTCCAAAACCTCCTGATTTTTCCTTCTTTTGGTTTATCATGTCAAAAAATGTCATTGTGCTATAATTTTTGATGTGCTTTGAGGAGACCAGCCCAGGGAAGATCCTCAGGATGACTTTGAGCACCTCAAGGACAAGAAGAAGCCTGGGCAGTAGGAGACTAATGGAACTCCTGTTGGTAGATAAACTGTGGCAAAATTACCTAAGGATACTACGTACTCTTAATTAACTAAAATAATGGCTTCCCGGTGCTATACAAAGAACCCTATGTTCACAAACATGAAGAGAAAGCTATATCCACAAGTCTAGAATCTCTACCACCAACTAGTGGTCAGAGGAGTGGGTTTGGCAGGCAGGGATTTGAAAGCTGATCTTACATTACTAAGTCATGCTTCCAATTCGGAAGGAATAGACAAAGGGCAGGTCGGGAACCCAGAGTCTGCCTGTGCAGCCTTTCACAAGTTGGGTCTTACTCAAACCTGGCCATGAGCTCCCCTGGTAGCTGATTCCATATAATCAGAAGAGGGAATATGGGGTTTTCTAAACTGCCCAGGGACATCCACAACTATTCAATAAAAGTAAAAACATAGGAAGAATAATGATAACTAATTTCATGGAGTGTTTCTCTATATCAAGCAGTATTTTAAGTCCTTTTAAATAAATCACTTTCTTGAATCTTAACAACATCCTATTTTAATCCCAATTTAAAGATGAGGAAGCTGAAACAGAGCAGTTAAATAACTTTTTCAAGACATGCTGATTATAAACTGGAGAGCCATATTTCAAACCCAGGAAGTCTGGCTATAGAGCCTGGACTCTAAAAAGCATCATCTTTCTTTAACAAGTGTAAATCCTATAAGTGCTAACATTTTTAGAAGTAAAAATGCTGAAGCCTAGGGAAGAATTAAACAGAAAACATAGGATGTTTACAATGACCAACTGTGTAAAGCATTTATCATGGAAAATTTCAAAACTGGTTTTTGAGAAGAATGTTAAGAGCAGCGTTAGCAAACCCTGCCAAGAAAATTCTAAAAACTTAGAAATCAAAGAAGAGTTCTGCAGAGAAGAGTAAGTTTTAGCAGAACCAAAAAAGAGCTAAGACACTGATCTATCTTTAAGTGAACAAAGAATCTGCAGTCACAGACTAATGAGCCATGTTCCTTGCCTCCTTTCTCAGTGCTGAGGGGAGCTTCCTTCATTGCTGAGCTGGCTACAAAGTGCTACTCATTCAGGTTCCTGGGGGATGATCTGTCCTAGAGGATTAGAATGTGTAAAGACTGATCTCATTACTTACAGGAGTTTTGTTGGTCACAGGAAACTTAAAAGGAGTTCTTTGTGCTAAACTGCTTCCATCCTGTCCAAATCTTTGTGACCCTATGGACTGTGGTCCGTCAGGCTCCTCTGCCCATGGGATTCTCCAGGCAAGAATACTGGAGTGGGTTGCCATGTCCTTCTCCAGGGAATCTTCCCAACCCAGGGATTGAGCCCAGGTCTCCCGCATTGTAGACAGAAGTTTTACTGTCTGAGCCACCAGGGAAGGGAGCCATTCCAAACTCTTATCTGTCTCTTGGACTGGCAGGTGGCTTTTTTACCACTAGCGCCACTTCAACAAAACAAAACCTGTTTTAAAATGAAGCTGAACAATTCCAAACTTGTGTTTTTCCCAGGTAAGCTGAGTTTGTGGTAATAATCCTGCACTGAAAAATACCACCACCATTTTCTCAAATTAGTTGACAACACAAATCTGGGAGGATACCATAAAAAGTTGTCAACCCACATCGTGAGATTGTCACAGTTAAGACCTTGTATAATGGACTGATTTGTGTCTCCCACCCAAATTCATGTTGACTCAATTGTGGAAGAAAACCTCTGCCTATATATATAAAAAAAAAAAAGACTATATGTTTTATAGTATCTTTAAATTTTGTCATTTTTTTTCACTCATCTGATACAAATTTGAAGCCTATTTTCTGTCAGGAACTGTGTAAAATCCTAGAAGATCATGGAAAGTGAAACTAAAATAATCACTGAGTCACTTAATAGTAATGAAAAAGCAGTCTGCAGTGTGTTAAGTATGTCCCTCTAAATTAAAATGCTTAACTCGGAGAAGGCAATGGCACCCCACTCCAGTACTCTTGCCTGGAAAATCCGATGGACAGAGGAGCCTGGTGGGCTGCAGTCCCTGGGGTCGCTAAGAGTCAGACACGACTGAGTGACTTCACTTTCACTTTTCACTTTCATGCATTGGAGAAGGAAATGGCAACCCACTCCAGTGTTCTTGCTTGGAGAATCCCAGGGACGGAGGAGCCTGGTGGGCTGTCATCTATGGGGTCGCACAGAGTTGGACACGACTGAAGTGTCTTAGCATAGCATAACATAGGCCCTTAACTAGCTAGGTGGCCATGAACATGTAACTAAAGCTCTCTGTGCTTCAATACCTTGTTTTTTTTTTAATTAGAAATTAAGACCCACTTTCCAGTAGGATTTTCTTTTTAATGAAGCAAATAAAATAACATTTACGCAATATCTGGCACTAATAAATATTCAATAAATGTAATTTATTATTATCATTGTTATTTCTATAATAATATAGAGTCATTCTACCACTAGCAGAAATTCCTAAGTTAAATAACATAAAACTACCCCCATTTTTTCTTTAATCCCTCCTTATCTGTTTTAAAAATATTAAAGTGTTGAAAGAGACTGTAAGACAGCAGCTCCCCTGAGTGGGTCTCCACCTTCTTCAAGGAAGCAACAGACTGCATTGTGAGAGGCGAAAAGACAAAGCAAGAACCAGTGCTTCCTCCTTCCCTTCAGCCCAAAGATGGGAGGCTTCCCCTGAACCACTTGGAAAGCTTGGAATCTGTTGCCTCCAAATTGGGAGAGTCTGTGATGCCTGGAATACACATGGTGTGTGGACCAGAAGAGGAAAAGGTAGAGAAGAGGGCTTCACACATTAACTATACTCCCACCAATGGTGGGGGCCAAAAATGAATGATTTTTATTGTAGACTAGATGTGGGCTCAAAGACAGAAAAAAACATGTACCTGCAGCCAGTTCAAACTCTTCTAAGATGACAACCTTTAGATGGGGAGTGACAGGGACTCCAACAGGGAGAAGACACACACACAGAATATGCCCCCAGAGACTGGCTGAGGGAGCAGTGACCCTCCAAATGGAAGGCCACTAAAAAAAGAACCAGGTCTAAACATCTCCTAGAGTCAGAGAGGAAGTTCATTCATTACGTATTTAGTCATCAGTCAAGCAAGAACATGACTGTCCGTCCTCTCTTCTCCCTTCCCTCCCCTTATCCGTCCCTGGTATTCTCTAACACAACAAGAGGGGAAAATGAATAAAAAGACTGCTTGATGTCTCCCAGCCCCTTCCCACCTAAGGCTTCTGGTCAACCAACTGTAGATTACACAAGAAGCAGGAAAAGGGAGTGAAATAGGAACTCTGATGGAAGAGTGAAATATTAGTGCAAATCTTAGACAGAATACTAGATTTGTGACTTGATGGAGTATCTAGTGCTTTAAAGTAACCATAATTTTGTGCTTACATGTTTGTATCTTTACTAAGAATGAACATAAAGGTCACGGATCTGCTCAGTGTTCATCCATGACAGAGAAAATCTCTTATGGGTGAGTACATCGTAAAGGGGCAGTTGGAGACAAAAATAGCTTTTCTTTATGATTACAGCCCAATCTTATACCTTTTCAGTGCCTCATTTACACAGTTATCAAAAACCCTCTGCATGCTAGGAACTGTACTTAGAACTGTTTGCTATTGTTAGTCAACATTGAAGGATGTCTATGAGCCTGGTGCCCTGCTAAATTCTTTTCAAGGATAATCTTAATTGTTCCTCAGACAACTTTATGAAGGACATACCACTGTTTTATACTTTTGTTCAATTAGGGCAAAAAAGTACAGACATTATGTTAAATAATTTTTACAAGGTGACAGTAAATTAAGTGGTCAGTCAGGATTTTATTTCATTTCTAGAAGAGTCATTTATATATTTATTGTTTTCCAGGAGGGTCATTTTTCTATTTATTATTAAAGTTGTTTTACTCAGAAAGATTAGTGTTAACTTAGTGGGGGCCCACTAGCCTACACCTACATTTTAGTAATCATTTTCTAACAGTTTCCAATCGTGTGTCTAGGAATAGTCCCTTAAAACTTGATTCCATTCCATCAAGGAGCACAATGATCCAATAAGCAAATCTGAGTCCAGGTTGTAATAAACCCTCAGTGGATTTAGAAAAGATGGGGTTAAAATAGAATGTCAAGAGAATTCCAGTGCATCTAAGATAGAAGCAAATGAAAGAGTTTTCTCTCACCCACAGGGCATGTGCTATGCACTCAGAGTTCAAACAAGCAGCTCAGATTTCATTTAGAAACAATTAGGACAGCCAAGTAAACATCTGCTAAATGGACATCACAGGATCTGTGACTTGTACATGCCATGTGAGTAAATGACTTTAAGTCAATATACAATCACTGTGTACTGGATATGATCACTGTATAAAGCAATCCTATAACACAAACGTAGAAAAACATTATTTCCAAGAAAGATACAGTTGGTTGAACTGGGATCTGATAGCAATTCCCTTTCATTAACATATAGCTCTCTAGCCCAAATGACAGACTATGCACATTTCATTGTATATTGAAATAGCAAGCTATACCTTCATCACAGGCTGGTTGTAGAAATTAATAATGAAAAAAGTGTTTGGATTATACAAATATGGTCTGCTTACATTTTCAGGCCTGAGAGAAAGTTCTTTTTACATAGCACCAAGAATGAAAGCCTACAGCAAGACTTAAACACTTAGTTTCAAGAATAAAGACTAGCTGAAGAATAATTCATGAATTCATAAATCATCCATTTCTATTGCAACTATTACATGGCCATCAATAAATTAGAGAAGTAATATGTTTGCTTCTGTGCTAAAACCATATTAAATTATTAAAACACTGTGTCTACCAGTTGGAGTATGATTTTTATTATTGTTTTCTGCTATAGATTTTCATTTAGCCTTTGGATAGCATCCATATTCACAAAGTGCTTTGCAGTCATTTAGTACTTTTCAGTGGGAGCACTCTAAGGGTACCTACAATATTGAATGAGAAATCTGGCCTTAAAGAAGACTTAGAAGAGCCAGGGAAGAGAATGGTTTTATTTTTTCTGTGCCCCCCAAAATCTGAAATCCATACCTTGTCTAGTTTAAAAACAAAACTCTGTTTTATTTAGGCAATACTTTTAAAATTATTTTTAAAGGTTTAAGTCAAAGAGTTTTAAATATATTTCAGTATTTTGAATGTGAAACTGATGGTCTGGATTCTATGACTGGCAGTTTCTTGACTCATTTTCCCTGGTGTCACTTAATACGTGATGTCAATACATGTTATTTAATTACTCAATATTTTTAGTTACTCAATATGTTAGTTACTTAATACATGTTAGTTGTTCAGTCATGTCTGATTCTTTGCAACCCTATGAACTGTGGTCCACCAGGCTCCTCTGTCCATTCTCCAGGCAAGAATACTGGAGTGGGTAGACATTCCCTTCTACAAGGGATTTTCATGACCCAAGAATTGAACCTGGGTCTCCTGCATTTCAGGAAGATTCTTTACCATGTGAGCAACCAGGGAAGTTCCAATACATGATGTACATGCTTAATTCCTCTAGGACAAGTAGACAAAATAGACAGAAGCCCCCTTAGGAAACTGTCTTCGTGTATTTAATAATTCAGATGAAACTACTCTTGTTGCTGTACTGAAACACTAATGGAAATAGATGTGTCCACAATGTTCACTAGTGAGAAATAAGCTTACTTTGCTATAAGTCAAAGTTCATCACATCAAATGGCCAAGGAAGTTCAGTTCAGTCTCTCAGTCGTGTCCGACTCTTTGCAACCCCATGGACTGCAGCAGGCCAGGCCTCCCTGTCCATCACCAACTCCTGGAGCTTACTCAAACTCATGTTCATCGAGTCAGTGATGCCATCCAACCATCTCATCCTCTGTAGTTCCCTTCTCCTCCTGCCTTCAGTCTTTCCCAGAATCAGGGTCTTTTCCAATGAGTCAGCTCTTTGCATCAGGTGGTCAAAGTATTGGAGTTTCAGATTCAGCATCAGTCCTTCCAAAGAATATTCAGGACTGATTTCCTTCAGGATGGACTGGTTGGATCTCCTTGTAGTCCAAGGGACTCTCAAGAGTCTTCTTCAACACCACAGTTCAAAAGTATCAATTCTTCAGCACTCAGCTTTCTTTATAATCCAACTCTCACATCCATACATGATTATTGGAAAAACCATAGCTTTGACTAGATGGACCTTTGTTGGCAAAGTAATGTCTCTGCTTTTTAATATGCTGTTTAGGTTGGTCATAGCTTTTCTTCCAAGGAGCGAGCATCTTTTAATTTCCTGGCTGCAGTCACCATCTGCAGTGATTTTGGAGCCCCCAAAAATAAAGTCAGCCTCTGTTTCCACTCTTTTTCCATCTATTTGGCATGAAGTGATAGGACCAGATGCCATGATCTTCATTTTCTGAATGTTGAATTTTAAGCCAGGTTTTTCACTCTCCTCTTTAAGTTTTATCAAGAGGCTCTCTAGTTTTTCTTCTCTTTCTGCCATAGAGTGAAATCATTTGCATATCTCAGGTTATTGATATTTCTCCCAGCAATCTTGATTTCAGCTTGTGCTTCATCCAGCCAACCAAATGAAAAACAAAAAGCAATCTTTTTTTGAACACTTTCAAAGCTAGATTTCTTTTGCTCAAGTTCTGAGTAGGCCTCAGATGGAGGAATGGAAGCTGACTTTAGATGCCCTTGAGGTCTTTGCAAACCCTTGACTAGGTGTATCATCTGGCAAGGTCTTCAGGATCATCTACTAGCCCAACTCCATTTCACATGTAAGGAATATGAAGTGCAGATACAGAGTTTCCTAATCCTTTTTTGGTCTCCTCTGGTGTATTGAAACAGTAAGGAATTCACAGTGAATATCTTCCTTGACCATTTGGAATATTATTTTGATTATTGAAATGAAGTAGTAAATTATTGAAATAAAGTTATTTATTCCTACTCATTAGAAAGTATTGGATTAATACAGGGTAGATTCACTTTTTTTAAAGTTAGACTAATTACACTTGCATTGCTGTTTGTAGGGCTTAGTATTATAGTCAGTTGAAACAATTATTTGCACTGTCCTTATTCAAAGATAATTAAATAATCTAAACACAGAATGAATTCAAGTCAGCACCTACCAAAAGTCCTAAGTGACTTTACATATATCACTCTCTAGTGCTACAAAGGATCAATGCACATTCTGACCATAAGAAAGTCCAAATCATTGTAACTATTGAAGAGTCAGTGTTATGAGTGATTTGCCATGGGCAGACGGGACAGCATAATAAACTTTATTTACTGTAATCCCGCCCCTGCCAGGAAAAGACTTGTTTCAGGTTTTTTTTTGCAAGATCACAAGGTTCTTTTTAAGTAAATGAATAAATATGAGCCACTAAATCTGATTTCACATCCTACATGAATGAATGCAGTAGCAAAAATGATGCATGACCCAGTTTTCTCTGATTTCTGCTTACAAAGCAGCATATAGTACCATCTATTAATTAAGATACACCATTTTAAAAATTAAATACTCAAAAAAATCATTATTGTCTCCTAGGTTTTGAATACTATCACTGAATATAGATTCATATGGCATAGTGCTAACATGTAAATATTAATGTTTTGTAAACACTTGATAGAATAAAATATGGCCATCTCCTTATCACAGACATCAGTTCCTTAACACAGCATGGAACACAGAGGACATTGACCCATATTAGCATACCATAAGAATATGTAATAAAAATGTAGTATATGAGGCTCTTTATATCATTATTGAGTAATAAATTGTCAAGCTATGAGTCTGGGAAAGACACCGCTGATGTTTTACTCTGGTGAGAAATCAAATCAGGTTTTTATGTGATGTCATTCCACAGGGACATTTTCTAGAAGAAACATTTTCAGAAGATCTTTAAGACATTTAACACACATTTTTTTTTTTTTTTTTTCTGTTGCATAGGCAGCTGTCAGCCTGCGTATTCAAAAATGACAACCAAAATCAGATAAAATTGGATCACAAGCCATTTCTGTAAAAAACAAATTGAACACTAGCTAATGGGCAAGTAAAAGGCAAAGCACAAATTTAAAAAAAAAAAAAAAAACATAAAAATAATAGAGAAGGAAATGGCAACTCACTCTAGTAATTCTTGTTTGGAAATTCCATGGACAGAGAAGCCTGGTGGGCAGCAGTTCATGAGTTCACAAAGAATCATGAACATGCACAAGCACACATGCCTTTAAAAGAAGAATAACAAATTTGAAGAACTTTAAAAAATAAAAGAAATGTGTACTTTATAAAAAAAGAGAAAAAAGCCTCTATCAGCTTCAGGCCCAAACTCATCATACCTAGTCAAGGGCCCCAGAAGAGAATACACTTAGCGAGTAAGCCAGGTACATGGTTATCAAGCAGCAAATGGGGAATTCAGAAATTGCTAGAAGGTATTAAGAGGAAATCTGGGTGACAGCACAGCCAGAGCCATGGAGGATCCAACTGAAATTAAGTGGATAGAGAAACAGACTCAAGTATGACACAGATCTAGAGAATCTATAAAAAGGAGAGAAAACCAAGTCTAGAACTCTGGAGCTTAAGCAAAGAGATTTTTATCGGTTCTATTCAGCCATGTCTATGTCAGGGAGAGATGCTGAAAAGGACTCCATACCTCCTAAAGCAATCTTTCCTCTTTAATTTCCCTTTACACCCAGACTGGACATGTAAACATGGAGAGAAAGCAAGACAACAGAAAGGGCATTTTGATGGAGTTGAACACAAGAGGAGATAGAGTTCTGAGAAGGTACACACAGGCCATAGAGTTAAAGGGGCTTAAATTCATGGACTTGAACATTCAAGAGCAAAGACATAAACGTAGATGTGCCAGTTAGTCCCTGACCCTCCAGTAAGTTCTTCTTTTGGAGTCACTTCTACCCGCAAAGCTTGAACTTTTGAGTCTGATTCTAGCCCAGGCCAATAGCATAGAGTGTGATTATAAAAGAACGAGGGAGGACTTTTTTAATAAGAGTGTCAGAGAGGATATGGACAAATGGTTTAGTCCTTCAGCCTGCAGATAATCTTTAGTTAGTTCTTCATGATTTGAATTTTTATAACTGACCAACAGCACTCAGTCAAAAATACCATATCGTCAGCTTCGTTCAAAGTTGACAATCTGACTCTTTGTGACCCTATAGACTGCAGCCCACCAGGCTCCTCTGTCCATGGGATTTTCCAGGCAAAAATACTGGAGTGGGGTGCTATTTCCTTCTCCAAGGGATCTTTTCAACCCAGGGATCTTGTGTCTCCTTCACTACAGGCAGATTCTTTACCCACAGAGCCATCGGCTAAGTCCCAATTTGGACTTCTCAAATAAGTAGGAGATGTTTATTTCTCTGTTTATTTTGACTAATGATTTAAATCAGTTCTTTCTGACACCTCCATTTGTGTAGTTCAGTAATTAGGCAGTTGTATCGTTCACAGCTATAATAAAGCAGAGTTGATCAAAACACATTTGCTTATTTCCTCAAGTCTAATAATAGTTACCAAAGAAGTGAACAAGTGACTCAGACTTCCAGGCTGAGTGGCCCTCCTAACCCTCCTTCTGCCCTTCAGCCTGTCCTTACAGTCTCCGGCATACACACCAGAATCTATCTTTGGCACTCCTCAGACTCTTGTTTGTTGTTAAAGGGCAGATGAAGGAAAGAGAAAGAGGAAATAAATTGAGTAAAATAGGAAAGGGCAAGGGGTGGGGAGGGAGTGCACGGAGAGAAAGTAAAATTATTTCCCTTCTGTGTCTGGTACAGTCTTGGAAGGTGACTAATCCCAAAATTCTAAAAATGAAGCTCCAAAGAAGTTCAAAGCAAGGACCCAGACAAAGAATCACCATCTTGTCTGTCCCTGCCTTGTCCTACATCTTGTTCTGCCTGGCTGAGGCTTTTACGCCTAATTGTGCTGCCTTTCTCCATGCTTGATCTCCAAACTGCAACCCAGAGAGATGGATGACATGTTTAAGAGCACACAGCTGTTCAACATCTGTGCCAGAATTCAGACTGGTTTTTCACTATAGATTTTTTCCATGAAATCCATGGACCCTGGACTCAGTGTAGATTTCAGATGCAAGGCCAAAATCAGTTTCTCTCTTTGAAAACTAAAAGTAGGGACACAGATATTTCATGAACCAGTATGAAAGCTTGAACGAAAAGATCAGATGGACTTGCAAATTATGCATAAATAGCCAATCTGTTTAAAAAAAAAAGAAAGAAAGAATGAATGAAGCCAATGTACATCAAAAATGAAGGACATGTATGTATAAGAGATAGAGACACAGTAACAGAGACAAGCAGGGACAGAGACAAAGAGACAGAAAGAAACGCATTTTTTCTTTCCAACTCCTGTGAGGACGAGCTGCACTTACTGAAATTGAATCTTATGAAGGCCTCTGTACTCTTAATCATCCCCATCAAATCCTCCTTGACATAAAATAGGGCTTAAAAAATAAACTGAGGCATATTATTGAGCAAAAATTGATTCAAAATGTGCAGCACCAACCTGGAAGTGCTTAGGGGAGAGACTTAGGAAGAGAAAGTATAGGAGAAAAGAAAGGAAATTATTGATTAGCTACGGTTTAAAGACTAGCTGTGGAGAAGGAAATGGCAATGTTATTTTGTGGGTATCATTTGCTATACTCTAAGTGAAAAGGGGGCTTCCCTGGTGGCTAAGATGATAAAGAATCCTCTTGCAATGTGGGAGACCTGGGTTTGATCCCTGGGTCAGGAAGATCCCCTGGAGGAGGAAATGGCAATCCACTCTAGTATTCCTGCCAGGAGAAATTCCATGGACAGAGGAGTGTGGCAGGCTACAGTCCACGGGGTCACAATGAGTCAGATGCAAGACTGAGCATGCAAGCAAACTGAAAAAAATAAAATAAAATAAATAAAAATCTACTGTAGATTTTGCATTGGAAGTTTCTTTCCCCTTTACTTTTTTTCCTTGTAAGTGGTTATTTTAACCACTTGTATTACCTCCATATACAAGAAAAGATTTTGGGGATGGGAAAACACAGTGAAATTGTCTTTAACTGCAAGGAATTTGGTTTCACAAGTGACTGGTTATTATTCTAAAAGTAAAGGAAGCTTCTGAATAAAGGGATGTTAAAAAAAAAGGGCCACATATAAACACATTTCCCAATGGCATTTTTATTACTTAAAAATAAATAGTATAGTCCAGACTACTTGTGTTAAAAGTCACAGTGTACTCTGTACTAGATAAACAGATGGGACTGAGTAGTGAGCTTCTCTCATATGGAAAACTATTAACATTAACTAAAGCATACTTTAATACTGGAATGTTATCTTCAATAAAATGTTAAAAGTTAGTGAGGTTACTCAGCTAACTCCCTTTTTAGGTCATCAGCCCTTCTTTTAAATACCTTTCTGACACTCAGTTGTATGAGCATGTGCAAGCTCAATCATGTTGCACTCCTGTGACCCCATAGACTGTAGCCTGCCAGGATCCTCTATCCATGGAAATTTCCAGGGAAGAATACTGGAGCAGGTTGCTATTTCCTTCTCCAGTCAGTTGAGTGATTACATACAATAATAAGAGTTATGAAATAGCAATTTGTATTCTCATAAAAGATAGTCGTAAAGGTACATGTTAAAAGATCATTAGGCATATAGATAACAAGAAAATAAATTCCCTTAAGTCAGTTCACCAGGTAGTTCAAGTACATTAAGGAACTCTTGAAAGAATCACAAATGTCACCAATGGAATTCCATATTGTGAAAAAATACTTACCATTATCTCAAGGCAAAAATAGATACGTGACATCTGTGGCCACTCTCCTTGAAAGAACACCCTTTCATTGTGTCTCTAATTTCACAATAGTATCTTCCATTGCTTCATTTGTGAATTAAATTTTAAATTATTTCACACTCTGAAATAATTGCAAACAGACCAGATGAGGCTGTCCAGATTGAAAGCCATCACAGTGCTATGCTTTGCCATTTTTGTAATTTATTTTTCTTATTGAAATATAGTTGACTTAATGCTGTGCCATTTTTTTTTTAATGTAGCTTTATCACCAAGTCACTAATACAGCACATTTACCAACCTAAGTTTCAAATCATGGCAAAGGAGACTTCATCTATTCAAAGTAGAAAGTTAAGCAGTCAATCACAGAAAGATTAGGGTTTGAGAGAAGCTTTAAAATCAAAGTCTATCCTGTCATTAAAAAATATAGATATTTTTCTTTGGGGTTCTTTACCAAGTTACCTGACTATAACCAAAAATTGGGGGAACCCCCTGTTAGTCAGGAACCTCACTAAAATGCTACCTGTGACATGGTCTTTAAAATAATATTATACTAAATTAAAGACCATCCTTCTTAGCCCATAGAGTGAGCTTTAAGAGGCTCAGGAATTCCCGGTTCATTTAAGAATGATGTATATTCCTTTAATTAAGGTGAAACATACCTGTCTACTCAGAATTAGAGATGGGATCCTAACACAGTGATTTAAGATGTAAATGAATAATAATGCCTTGGAGTCATGGGAAGGAGAAATATTATGAGAGTTCCTAAAAGACTGGATAAAATATTCTCTGGGGGAAAGAGAAAATTGTGTGGACAAGTAGTCTGAGAAACTTAAAAGGACGTTAAAACATCTCCCAGAATAATCCCGACTTAATAAGGTTCTTATGGTTCTTTAGAAATAAGTGGCTTGGAAGAAATCCAAAATAGTCTTACTTTAAAGTATATTGTACTTCATAGCAAGCTTCAAATGCATTAGCCTAGCTCACGTTTCTCTCCTGTAATCTTCCAGCAGATGTATCCAAGGATATATTTAGCTTTTATAAAAATCTTACATCTTGTTCTGTATGTCTCAGAGAAAAGATATCATTCATACCTTTTGTGTGAAGACAAAACATAAAAATTACTCGACACTGAAGATGAAACACTGTTTACAAAATCTTTTGCTGCTAGAGTTACTAACATTGAATAATCCTGTGGTGAAATGACAGTGATATACTTACAAAATGCACATTCACACACCATCATTGACTATTATTATTAAAATTAGAATGGCCACATGACTTAGTGCTTCAGAGAGTGTCTTGTTAATTCCAATTCTTTTGCTAAAAGAACATATTTTCTCTGATAAATAAAATATATTTCCCTGTTGAGTTCCAAAAGTGATTTCTAGTCTGATTACCTCAGAATACGTAGACTCAATGAGTAATAGAATTGGGGTGGTTTTGTAATGGAAAAATAAAAGGCTAGATGATGGAAAATGATGCAGCAAATAAAAGACATTTCGTTTTAAAGATATTCAAGAAAATACAGAAGTTACCTTTCTGATGAGAGGAAACTGGGAATGTGGGGGTGTATGAGAGGAGATAACTTATTGCTTTTACTTTAAGGCTTAACTCTGTGCATGAACTTTTATAATAAAATCAAAGTCCCCAAAATGTACCAAGAAATATTTCTGAACATTAACAATAACGCAGTACTATTTCATATAACTCATTTGGAATTCAGTAGCATCCAATGGGATTTCCTTTGACTTTTTTTTTTTTAAGTTGGACTTATAGTTTCTGCATGAGGGCTTCCCTGGTGGCTCAGCAGTAAAGAATTTGCCTGCCAACGTAGGAGATGCGAGTTCAATCCCTGGGTTGGGAAGATGCCCTGGAGGAGGGCACGGCAACCCACTCCGGTATTCTTGCCTGCGAAATCCCATGGGCAGGAGATTTAATAGGTCTGATATAGATGATTGCTGCTTTAAGTCACTAAGGTTGGGGGTGATTTGTTATGTAATTCTATAGTGACACTCCTGGTAGCTCAGCTGGTAAAGAATCTGCCTGGAATGTAGGAGACTCTGGTTCGATTCCTGGGTTGGGAAGAACCTCTGGAGAAGGGATAGGCTACACACTCCAGTATTCTGACCTAGAGAATTTCATAAACTGTGTAGTTCATGGGGTCACAAAGAATCGGACACAACTGAGCGACTTTAGATCACTTTTCACTTTCACTTTCTGTAATAACATATTTGGTGACACTAGCTTTTATATCGGAGAAGGCAATGGCACCTCGCTCCAGTACTCTTGCCTGGAAAATCCGATGGAAGGAGGAGCCTGGTAGGCTGCAGTCCATGGGGTCGCTGAGAGTGGGGCACGACTGAGCAACTTCACTTTCACTTTTCACTTTCATGCATTGGAGAAGGAAATGGCAACCCACTCCAGTGTTCTTGCCTAGAGAATCCCAGGGACGGGGGAGCCTGGTGGGCTGCCATCTATCAGGTCACACAGAGTCGGACACGACTGAAGTGACTTAGCAGCAGCAGCAGCAACTTTTATATAGTATATAGGGACACTAGCTTTTCAACACATAGACTGAAGAAGAAAAATCATATGCTTATTCCAGTAAACGAAGGAAAAATATTTGATTAAATTCAACATCAATTCATGAAAAAAGAAACTCATAGCAATTAAGAATAAGAGAATTTCCTTATTTAAAAATAAACGGTCCCCCAACCTCCCAAAAAGAACTGCGGCAAATATCATACTTAATGCAAATGTTAATAGCATTTTTTTCTAAGATAAGAAATGAGACAAGGACATCTTTCTCATTTGTTTTCAAATTGTAGTGAGGAAAAGGATATAAAATGAAGGAGAAAAAATTAAAATAAAACTGTTATCATTTACACACACATATATACACAAATGGGGGTTTCCCAAGTGGTGCTGCTGCTGCTGCTTCTGCTAAGTCGCTTCAGTCATGTCCGACTCTGTGCGACCCCATAGACGGCAGCCCACCAGGCTTCCCCGTCCCTGGGATTCTCCAGGCAAGAACACTGGAGTGGGTTGCCATTTCCTTCGCCAATGCATGAAAGTGAAAAGTGAAAGTAAAGTCGCTCAGTCGTGTCCGACTCTAGCGACGCCATGGACTGCAGCCTACCAGGCTTCTCCATCCATGGGATTTTCCAGGCAAAAGTACTGGAGTGGGGTGCCATTGCCTCCTCCGCCAAATGGTGCTAGTGGTAAAGAACCTGCCTGCCAATTCAGGAGGCATAAGAGACACAGGGTGCCTGGGTGGGGAAGATGCCCTGGACTCGGGCATGCCAACCCCCTCCAGTGTTCCTGCCTGGAGAATCCCATGGACAGAGTAGCCTGGCAGGCTACAGTCCATGGGGTCACAAATAGTCAGACACGACTGAAGTGACTTAACACACAAGCACATATACACATATAATTATTACAATTAAAAATTATTTAAAAATAATTGTTTATAGTAGCCACAAAGAAAATATATAATTTTGCAATAAAAAATCAAATAACTTCAGGATTTATTGGTTGAACAAACAGTATACTCTGAGAGTATTTATCATTAATAATGATGCTTATTCATGGAAAGGCCTTATATAAGAACTAAGACACTTCTTGGGTTTGGTTTCTTTAATAACTGGAATCTATTCAGTGCATGCTTGAATTAACAGGGTTTCTGTTTTGTTTTGTTTGGGGTCTGGATTTTTAAATGATTAGTTCAGACCTCTTCTAGGTATAACAGATTTCTTGGACACAAAACATCTGATAGAAAATCATGAAACTATTCACTCAATTTCCTCACTCCATACTCACTGTAAATAGTTTTGAATCTGTCATTATTTATCATTCTCAGCACTCAAAAATCAATGGTAGGGTTCCCAGTTCAAGATGGTGACATACAAGTATCATGAACTCATGTCCTCTCACAGACTCATCATATCGACAGCTGCATATGAACCATATTCTCCTGAAAAAAAAGAAAAAACCCTAAAAACTGTCTGAGTCACTCCCACACATCTGCAGAGGAGAGAAGCCCGTGGAAGCAGGTAGAAGATGCTGGGCCACCGACTCACCAGACACTCCATACCCGGGAGGGAACGTGAAACCCAGAACGTCTCCTTAAAGGATTTGAACTCCACATCAGGTACCTCCAAATTCTAAGACCTGTCCCTGAGAGATGAGCTCCCCAAACATCTAGTTTTAAAAACCAGCAGAGGTAACGGCCACGAGACCCACCAGATTATAAAGACCTGAGAAACCACTCTGAAAGGGCTTGGGTGCTTGGACTTACCTGCTGCAGGGTCCAGGGAGGAAGCAGCAAGTCCAGTGACAGGGGTACTTTGTGGGAGAGGTTCATTGACTAGTCTTGGCTCCTCAGCCTGATGGGCAGCCGTCTGACCTGGAAAACGTTTGGTGGCCTGTATTCTCCCTGGGATGAAAACTGCAGGGGGCCATTTTTTTTTTTGCTCTTTTTTTCTTCCCTGGTGGGCATCACCCTCACCTGCCCCTCTGCCTTGCTGCAGCTTGCGGCTTCTCCCAGACAGAAGCCATGTGCTCTTCTGGTTTCCTGGTTTTTGCAGCTGGGACCCAGGGGATACCTCTGACTCTCTGGCTCTGGTAGCCCTTAGGATTTGAATTGGGGGCCCCACAAGACTGTGTATATTTGCATATTTTCAAAGTTGCTGCCTGAGGGGTCTGGCTTCCAGTCTGCCTGAATCTCGGTGCTGCCTAGATTCCTCAATTTGGGACATCCATGTCCCAATTGAAGAAAAACCTTCAATTACTAGGAACCACTACAAATAAAATAGGCTGCTTGGACAATCACAAAGGCTTGAGAGACAACTAAGAGCCAGGGCAGGGTTCAAGGAAGAGGCTCATCTTCTACAGCAGTTCCTTCCTTCAAGACTGGGAAGGGGGCTGTTAATCTAATACATAGACACCAACATGGAGTCATGCAAAATGAGGAAATTGAAGACTATGCTCCAAACAAAAGATACAACCTCAAAAAAGCAGCATCATGTTCAGACTCATCATGAAAAAAGGACTTGTCAAATAAAATGTGCATAATTGCTCTTCCTTCTTCTAAAAAATAGTTTTATCATGGTCTTATTGGGTTTATTTATAAATTTTTTAACATGGCTCCATCTCTGTGTCTTCAAGTGTTTCTGGGTCATCTAAAATCCTTATAAATGTGAGACATGCTGTAAAGACAGGGATGAGCAGAGAACTAGATGTTGAGACAGAGGGAGAAAGAGAGATTGAATGATTCTAGTTTACTGCTCATCCATTTCTGGGACTGATGGTGATCCAGGTGATCAGTATATGCTGGGACCCATAAAATGGAAGATACCGCAGTGGCCTGGCCCATGTCACAAACTGAAACTTAATTCAGCCTGTGTTTATGGGAAACACCTCGCTGCCAATGAAACCCAACCACACCAGTCACTACCTTCCAGCTCCCTAACTCAGCTTACACTAGAAAATAGGACCCCTTAGCCTTTTAAGAAAACCCCTGACCTCCTGACCAGTTGTGCCCTGTTTTTTCATTGCCTCTTTATTTCTTAGGCATTTTTAAATTTTATTTTATTTTTAGTTGGAAGATAATTACTTTACAATATTGCGATAGTTTCTGCCATGCCTCAACATGAATCAGCCATAGGTATACATGTGTCCCCTCCCTCTTAAACCTCCTTGCCACCTCCCTCCCCATCCTGCCCCTCTAGGTTGTCACAGAGCACTGGTTTTGGATTCTCCGTGTCATATAGCAAATTCCCACTAGCCATCTATTTTACATATGGTAATGTACAAGTTTCAATGTTACTGTCTCAAATCATCCCACCTTCTCCTTCCTCCACTGGATCGAAAAGTCTGTTTTTTATATTTGTATTTCCATTTGCATTGCCTCTTTTAACTCTCTATAAAACTCCATTTTGCCTAAAATCCCTCGGGAAGAATGCTTTTCTGTGTTTGGGGGAACTGTACTCCCCTCCAATCCGTGGATTGCTTTCCCTGAATAAAGGACATCCAACTCTTTACTAAATTGCTTCATTTTTGTTGTTTGACAATAACAAATGAGGTTATGCTTTTACTTCCTCCGTTCTGTTCTGGTAACTAGAATGCAAGAGCTCTTCAAAGATAGAAAATGTGCCTTTTCCTTAGCAACTATCTTGTACAGCATTTAATAAAATGCTTATTATTGAATATTTAGATTTCTACCTACCTGTCAATCAGTCCATCATTTTCACTCCTTTATTTTGGGTTGTTTTCTGCTTAGGAACTGATCTTCAGAATTTTATTTCTAATAGGTTGTCATCAGGAAGAAGCAAATGACCATCTTCAATGTTGGTCCTCTACTCCTTCAACAATTGTCTTTTAAGAAGAAGCTTTTCAAAGATTGAAGAATAGCATTTCCATGTGCTCTTATATTTCAAGGAAATTTTAATTGTATGGTCTTCTAAAGTGTTCTGGCAGGAGCTAGCCTAAAATATTAGTGATTCAATGCTTAGTTTCTTATCCAAAGGCATCTTCCCCATAAACTTAGGTGGCTAAGGAAAGAAGAGTTGACCCACTTCTGAACACCAAAAGTATGTATTTGTGTTTGTAGCATCCAGGAATTGTTGAGAGGGTGAGTAAGATCAATAACAAATTTTATAGTTACGGTCATTTGTAGGCACAAACAGCACTTGCCTGTGATCAGTTTTGGTCTGAGTTTGTATTCTTTATTTCCATTCCAGAAGAGATTGACCATTCTCAAAAGGCAACAGAGATGAAATGTTGGTTGTGCTGGTGATGAACCCTGTATTTAAGCTTCCAGTAGGTACAGACATAAATCAATGCAAAGTTCTCATTAATTACACAGAAATGAGAATATGGGAAACAAATGGCTTTCTGAAAGGCATGTTAAATTAAATTATATGATTTTAGCACCATCTGTACAGCTGAAGAGCTCTCCTCTCTACCTCCAGCCCTCAGAAAAGAAACCTGTGGATTTTAAAGGCTAAGAAAATAATAATAAAAAGGGCATTCAAAAGGGGCAGCAGAGATTATATGTTTCCAATTATCTTCCTCATTATTAAGGACTGTTCCTTTCATATTATTGTACATCAGCTTTTAGTGCACTGAGTTGAAAAGCAGTTTCACCTTGCTCTGGGAAAATAAGAATCTGAATCCCCAGTTGGAGAAAAGGAAATGTGTACCAGCTATCATTGTTTAAGCATACGTCTAGTTTTGGATCTGTTTAAAAATGTGAATAGCAGGAAAGCATAAAAGAAACTATTCTTTATGCTGGTCTGAAACTAGGAAGAGATGAATCCCACTGGAGAGAGCCTGTTTCTATTTGGTTTTAAACCCAGTTTTCAGATGAAAGCGCCTTGGTGAGGTGGAGCAAGGCCTTGCTTTGTTAAGCAAATGGTCGGCTTACCTCCAAAGCTTCAACCAGCAGGCCTTGTTCTTTCTATTCTGTTCTGAACCAGTTTCAAGAGCAAAAGGATGTTTGTTGTTTCAGGACTGGATGCTGTGAAGGACCTTTGGAAACTAAATAGTCTCTAATACATGCTCTTGCATGCCAATGTCTCTAAAACTCATCTGGCTTTCACAGATAATTTAAAGTTTCATGTCCTAAAATAGCTGGGTATGTTTATCTCTTGCTATAGCACATTTTAAGGAAGCAAAGTAACTAGCTTAACATTTTAAGAACTTAAAAATTATGTGAAAATATAAAATAAATTGAAAATAGGACTCTAGATATAAAAAGAATAACTTTCCTTTTTTCTCTACTTTAGAAATGAAGACAGCATAAAAGGAAAACGATTGAGGTCAGTGAGAAGGAGGGAAGGTGGAAAGTGTGGAAGAAATTGGCAAAATCCATATAATGGGGTTGTACTTACATGAAAGAAAGAAATATTAAGCTATGCAATAAAAAAAATCTTGAAACATTTCCACATTATTTCTCTTTACCTTCCTCCTGCATATCAGAACTTATACACTAGAGTTTCATGTGAATATGAGTAATTTAATCAGGACAAGACCACTGGGAAACGAAGTCCAAGTGTTTTCTAAAGCCTGTCATCATAAACCAGAATGTACAAATTAACCAAATTTCTACTCAAAATAACCTCAACAACCATTTTATGTATTTATTTTCCCATTCTAAACTCTAATGTTTTCAGCAATTTAATTCACTAGTGCATTGACAATGAATCTCTCTTTAACTAAAATTTAGCCAGACTCCTCTGAGCCTTTCCCAGACTCCAGTGATGATCTGCTAAGCTTGGATTTAGCAAAGAATCCCACTAAACCAGTTTATAAAGAATCCCCACCCTTGATATCTAATCAAGTTCCTCTCCTCTCTCACCCTTGACACCTAATAAAGTTACTTTCCACCCGCTTCTTCAGCTTACCCAATGACTACATTCCGAACTGTAATTATTATTGTATTTAGAATTGACTTCAATCTCTCTCCCCTATTGCAATAATCTTGAATAAAATCTTTCTTACCGTTTTAACATGTGTACAGTACTTTTTATTTTCTTGCTCTAGTGTGTAATGTTAGATTGTAAAAGCCACTCGTCTCAATCTTGCTTCTCAGAAATTTGAGTTCTTAACATTGTGATATTTTATCTTTATTTTAAAATTATGTCTTCACTGCATTTATATCCTTACTAGACAATAATTTCTCATCGTGTCTCCTTCTCTTTTCAACAGAATGGACTAAGGGAAAGGAGAGATGCTGGATGACTTCCAAGGCGAGTAAGATGCTGGAAGAACAAAGAGTTTGAGATTCAACCTGAAAAACAAATAAATGAGAAGGAGGGATGAGGACTAGAAAGAAAGAGGCAATATTATTTATCATTTTAGAAGTGATCCACAAACCTGACATGATTTTGCACTTCCTCTTCTATTAAGAAGTCTTCTGGGTCAGACTCTTCAGAATTGGGTAAAAGTAACTAAAACACCAATTCCTTCTCAAAATGTCCTAATCACAGTGACCAATCTTCCTAACATCCTCCAGAGTTTCTGCCTTCCCCACAGCTTAAAATCTCTCCTGCCTTTTGTTTCAGCGGAGTTGATTCAATAGACCCCATTTGTAATGTGTTCACCCGACTCCAGGGTGGGGGGTTTTGTTTGTTCGTTTGTTTGTTTTTGGCTATGCTGTGAAGCATGTGGGATCTTAGTTCCCAGATCAGGGATCTAACTCATGCTTCAGGCAGTGGAAGCATGGAGTCTTTACCACCGGAGCACCAGGGAAATCCCTGCAATAGTTTTGAATAGTCTTCCTCGCCACTTTTAACAGCATCTAATGTATTTTTTTTTTTTTTTAATACTGTGAATATCTCAGTTGCAATTTCTTAGGCCAGAATGAATGAACCTCTATTTTGGCTCTTAGCTCCTGGCTCCTTCATCAGCCCTCACAATCCCAGGATTATAGATTTGCTGACCTAGAGACAACATTAAGTGAGATATCAGTTCTCAGAGAAATGCATTGGTTTTGAAACAAAGATCTGGAGTGGCTTGTAACTGACCTTGTATCACCTCTACCTCAAAAGGTTCAGCTGGGGATCTTTCATATTTGGAACCTGGGATCTTCTACCTTCTGCCTTGCAGCTCCTTAGTTTTTCTAGAGCCTGTGGCTTTGTGTGGGCTGATAGAGCAGTACTGAGGCTCTCCCTTTAAACTGGTTATATAATTAGAGGCTGTCCAAGTGAAGAGGCTCAGAATGGAATGTTGTTGTTCAGTCACTGAGTCATGTCCAACTTTTTGCGACCCCATGAACTGGAGCGGGCCAGACTTCCCTGTCCTTCACCAACTCCCAGAGTTTGTTCAAACTCATGTGCATTGAGTTGATGATGCCATCCAACCATCTCATCCTCTGTTGCCCCCTTTGCCTCCTGATTTCAATATCTCCCAGCATCAGAGTCTTCTTTAATGAGTCAGCTCTTTGTATCAGGTGAACAAAGAATTGGAGCTTCAGCTTCAGCATCAGTCCTTCCAATGACTTTCAGAGTTGATTCCCTTTGGGATTGACTGGTTTGAATTCCTTGCAGTACAAGGGACTCTCAAGAGTCTTCTCCAGCACCGCAGTTTGAAAGCACCAATTATCTGGCACTCAGCCTTCTTTATGGTCCAACTCTCACGTTCATACATGACTACTAGAAAAACCATAACTTGGACTATATGGACCTTTGTTGGCAAAGTAATGTCTTTGCTTTTTAATATGCTGTCTAGATTTGTCATAGCTTTTCTTCCAAGGAGCAAATGTCTTTTAATTTCATGGCTATAGTCACTGTCCACAGTGATTTTGGAGCACAAGAAAATAAAGTCTGTCAGTGATTCCATTGTTTCCCCATCTGTTTGCCATGAAGTGATGAGTGATTGAACATGCATGCTCAATGCCATAAGTTGATGCCATCTGTTTACAAGATAAATTGTCTGTACCTATATCAATATTGTCTTATATGATACAAAAACACTGTAGATGTTATATGTATCATTAACATTAGACATCAAAATAAAAAGATAATGTGAAAAAGAAATTCATATCTATTTACAGGTACCATATTTATTGAAAAACATCTGTATATAAGTGGACCCACACAATTCAAACCCACATTGTTCCAAGGTTAACTGTACTTCTGTAATTACAGGAAGAAGCTGAATAAAGAAGGTGCTGTTGGTTACCAGTTATAGTGCACTGTATCTGCAAAGAAGTCTGTGTTGTAGAAGTTAAGACAGAGGTTATAAATTCTAGTTATAGGCAAAGCCATTCAGAACAACTTTATACCTGATAATCCAAAAAATTCCCACATAGTTGCATATTATGGCTTCCAAATATCATGACAGATGCAAATGAAAATCCTGTGTTTGATAGGTTTTTTAAAAGATGTTCTCTTAGCAAACATACCTATGTTTTCTTTTGTTGGTAAGCAGTTCATAGTGACCAAGTAATTGCATCAATTTGGCAATCTACTACTAAAATCAACAACTTTGACACTTGTCTAAGGTTGAAAACAATATTTGTCAGTGCTAAATTGGCTTATTTTAACTGCAATTTATTTATTTCTTTTGTATTAGAACCATTTGAACAACTATATTCAATTGAAAATACTCTTGGAAACAACCTAAGTAGAATTGTTCAAACCATAATTTAAATGTTCTATAAAACATTATGTTCTGCCTTAAAGAAAACCCCTTTTTTCCAAAATTTACCAAGCCTCTCAATTGTTTTTTTTTGAGCACATATGTATCTTTTTTTTCTTAACTTGTTAACTGAATGTGTTTCAAAAATTCACTTTTTTAGTTTTTTATTTGAAGATAAGTACTTGAAACTACCGTGTTATACCTTCTGTATCATTTAGAATTGAGAATATTTTTAAATTGAACCTTCTTAAACTTTAGCAAAAGTTAGCAAATTTTAAAAAGGAACATATTAAAGAAAATTTTCATGTCATACAGCACATTTAATTGATATTTTATTAATTATTTTTAACTTCTAATTTTTCAATTTGAAATAGTCTGATACTTATCCAAAAATAGTTGCAAAAATAGTACATCTACAATATGCATTTCATCCATTTTCTCAGGTTGACTTCCTATATGGGGCTTCCCAGGTGGCACAGTTAGTAAAGAATCTGCCTGCCAATGCAGGATACACAAGAGATGCAGGTTCTGTCCCAGAGTTGGGAAGATTCCGTGGAGTAGAAAATGGCAACCCGCTCCAGTATTCTTGCCTGGAAAATTATGGACACAGCAGCTTTGTGAGTTACAGTCCATGGGGTCGCAAAGAGCCGGATACGACTGAGCATGTAGACACATAGCACGCAACATCTTATGGAAGCATTCTTGAAGCATTCTTGATTCTTCAATCAAGCATTCTTGGTTGAAATCAGTAGTATGCTTTTCTCCGTTTACTTTTAATCTGTGTGTGTAATTGTATTTAAAGTGAGTATCTTGTAGACAGCATATAGTTGGTCTTGTTTTTTATTTCCTCCCACAATCTCTTTTAATTGGTGCATCTAGAGCACAATGTTTAAAGTTATTATTGATTTAGTTAGATTAACATCTACTGTATTCCTTACTGTTCTGTTTGTTGCTCTTGTTCTTTGCTCCTATTTTTGTCTTTCATTCTTTTTCTGCCTTTTGTGGCTTAATTGAGCTTTTATATCATTCAATTTTCTCATCTTTCTTTTCATATCAGTTATATTTTATTTTTTACTTTAGTAGTTATCTTAGAGTTTACACTGTACATTTGTGATTAATCAAAGTCCACTTTGAATAACATTGTGCCACTTCATGGGCAATATGAATGCCTTATAACAATTAAGTAATCCTAACTTTTCTCTTTCATCCCTTGTTTCATTGTTGTCATTTATCTCACTTTTATATATGAATACATTGCTCTTGCTTCTTCAGTTGCGTCCAACTCTGCAAGCCCTTGGGCTGGAGCTTGCCAGCTACTCTGCCCATGGGATTTCCCAGGCAAGAATACTGAAGTAGATTGCCATTTCTTCCTACAGATTGTCTTCCTGACCCAGGGATGGAACCTGCATCTCTTATGTCTCTGGCATTGGTAGGCAGATTCCTTACCACTAGGGCTACCCGGGAAGCCCACATAAGTGGATATATATATATATATATATATACACACACAAGTAGATATATATGTATATATATGTGTACATAATTGAATACAGTATTGCTTATTATTTTGAATAAACTTTTACTTGCTGGATCAATAAGAATAAAAAAATGGGAAGTTTATATTTGACCCTCAATTATCCTTCTTTGATATTCTTTTCTTTACAGAGATCCAAGTGTTTTAACTATTTCATTTTACTTCTCTTTAAAGATCTTCTTCTTTTCTTTTTAACAAAAAGTATAGTTATTAAGTTTTTTTGGTTACAATTTCTTGCAAGGCATGTCTATTAGCAACAAATGCCCCCCCTCAATTTTTGTTTGTCCAAGAAGTCTTTACTTTTTTTTCACTTTTGAAGGATAATTTTGCAGTATAAGAATTTTATGTTGGTGAATTTTTTTTCTATAAATATTCTAATATTTCACTGTACCCTCTTCTTGTGTTCATAGTTTCTAAGAAGTCAGATACTACTCTTATCTTTGTTTCTCTATACAGAAGGTGTTTTTCCCTCTGACTTCTCTAAGTATTTTTTGTTTTATATTTGATTTTCTCTAGGTTGAATGTGATAACCTAGTGGTAGTTTAAAAATATATATATATATAAATATATATTGCCTGTGCAGAGTCTTCTCTGCCATGCAGGCGTTTCTCTAGTTTCAGCGAGCAGGGGCTACTCTTCTTTGCAGTGCTCAGGCTTCTCATTGTTGTGGAGCTTCTCTTGACTTCTCTTGTTGTGGAGCACGGGCTCTACAATGTGCAGGCTTCAGTAGTTGTGCACTTAGACTCAGAGTTACAACTCCCAGGCTCTAGAGCACAGGCTCAGTAGTTGTGGCACATGGGCTTAGCTGCTCCGAGGCAAATGGGATCTTCCCAAATTAGGGACTGAACTCAGTTCAGTCAGTTCAGTTCTGTCACTCAGTCCTGTCGGACTCTGCGACCCCATGGACTGCAGAACACCAAGCTTCCCTGTCCATCATCAATTCCAGGAGTTTACTCAAACTCATGTCCATTGAGTCGGTGATGCCATCCAACCATCTCATCCTCTGTTGTACCCTTCTCCTAATTCCTTCAATCTTTCCCAGCATCAGGGTCTTTTCCAATGAGTCAGTTCTTCGAATCAGCTGGCCAAAGTATTGGAGTTTCAGCTTTAGCACCAATCCTTCCAATGAATATTCATGTCTGATTTCCTTTAGGATGGACTGGTTGGATCTCCTTGCAGTCCAAGAGACTCTCAAGAGTCTTCTGCAATACCACATTTCAAAAGCATCAATTCTTCGGTGCTCAGCTTTCTTCATAGTCCAACTCTCATATCCATACATGACTACTGGAAAAACCATAGCCTTGACTAGACGAACCTTTGTTGGCAAAGTAATGTCTCTGTTTTTTAATATGCTGTCTAGGTTGGTCACAGCTTTTCTTCCAAGGAGCAAGCATCTTTTAATTTCCTGACTGCAGTCACCATCTGTAGTGATTTTGGAGCCCCCCAAAATAAAGTCTTTCACTATTTCCATTGTTTCCCCATCTATTTGCCATGAAGTGATGGGACCAGATGCCATGATCTTAGTTTTCTGAATGTTGAGTTTTAAGCCAACTTTTTCACTCTCTTCTTTCACTCTCAGCAAGAGGCTCTTGAGTTCTTCTTCGCTTGCTGCCATAAGAGTGGTGTCATCTGCATATCTGAGGTTATTGATATTTCTCCCAGCAATCTTGATTCCTGCATTAGCAGGAGGATTCTTTTCCATTGAGCCACCATGGAAGCCCCTAGGTGTAGTTTTTTTTGTTTGTTTGTTTGTTTTTTGCATTTATCTTGATTGGCGTTTCAGATGGTGACTGCAGCCATGAAATTAAAAGACGCTTACTCCTTGGAAGAAAAGTTATGACCAACCTAGATAGCATATTGAAAAGCAGAGACATTACTTTGCCAACAAAGGTTCGTCTAGTCAAGGCTATGGTTTTTCCAGTGGTCATGTATGGATGCGAGAGTTGGACTGTAAAGAAGGCTGAGCGCTGAAGAATGGATGCTTTTGAACTGTGGTGTTGGAGAAGACTCTTGAGAGTCCCTTGGACTGCAAGGAGTTCCAACCAGTCAATCCTAAAGGAAATCAGTCCTGAACATTCATTGGAAGGACTCATGCTGAAGCTGAAACTCCAGTACTTTGGCCACCTCATGCGAAGAGTTGACTCATTGGAAATGACTCTGATGCTGGAAAGGATTGGGGGCAGGAGGAGAAGGGGACGACAGAGGATGAGGTGGCTGGATGGCATCTCCGACTTGATGGACGTGGGTTTGGGTGAACTCTGGGAGATGGTGATGGACAGGGAGGCTTGGCGTGCTGCAATTCATGTGGTCGCAAAGAATTGGACACGACTGAGTGACTGAACTGAACTGAACTGAACCTCCTGCTCCTGGATCTTTGGTTTGATGTCTGACATTAATATGGAGAAATTGTCATTTTGTTTCTTTTTTTTTCTGTTACTTTTTCGGTCTTTTCTTGCTGATATTCCCATTACATGAACATTGCATTTTGGGTGGTTGTCCCACAGCTGGTAAAGAATCTGCCTGCATCGCTGGAGACCTGGGTTCAGTCCCTGAGTTGGGAAGATCCCCTGGAGAAGGGAAAAGCTACCCACTCCAGTATTCTGCCCTGGAGAATTCTATGGACTTTTTTTATAGTGTATGGGGTCACAAAGAGTCAGACATGGCTGAGTGACTTTCACTTTTTTTCACTTTTTCCTATGGAGTTAGCTTCAAGCTCAGATAGTTTTTACTCAGTCATGTCCAATCTACTAATAAGCTTGTCACAGATATTTTTATAAAATCTCTCTCACATGTTAGCCTTTGTTTTGTTTTGGTTTGGTTCTTTCTTAAGATTTCCATTTCTCTGCTTACATTGCCCATCTTTTCTTATATGCTGTCTACTTTATTCACGAGAATCCTTAGCATATTAGTCATAGTTGTTTTAATTCTCCATCTAATAATTCTAACATGCCTGCCAAGACTGATTCGGATGCTTGCTCTGTCTCTCCAAATTATATTTTTTCTGCCTTTGGTATTGCTTTGTAATTTTTTTTTGGAGATGGACATAATACACCAGATAAAAACAACTGCCATAAATAAGTTTCTAGGAATGAGACAGTAAAATGTGCAGGTAGGAGAAGCATCCTATAATTAGGTCTCAGTCTTTCTGTAAGCCTGTGCCTCTGGACTGTGAACTTCACTAGTGTTTCTCAGGATTTCTTTCTCCTCCCTTAGGTGGGAGCAGACAACTAGAGTATGCTGTTGTTCAGTGGCTCAGTCACATTCGACTGCTTGCAATCCCGTGGATTGTAGCTTGCCAAGCTTCCCTGTCCTTCACTATCTCCCAGGGTTTGCTCAAACTCTTATCCATTGACTCAGTGATGCTATCCCGCCATCTCATCCTCTGCTGCCCCCTTGTCAGCTCTGATAATATCACGGTGGCACGAGTGGTAAAGAATCTGCCTGCCAATGCAGGAGACACACAAGATGTGGGTTTGATCCTCTATCCCCTGGAGTAGGAAATGGCACCCCACTCCAGTATTTTTGCGTGCAAAATTCCATGGACAACAGAGCCTAGTGGGTTACGGTCCATGGAGCCGCAGAGAGTCAGACATGGCTGAACAACTGAACACAACACAACAATACCACAGCAGGCTCTGGTTAACTAGTTTCCCTTGAGGGCAGGCCTTATTAAGAAAACCAAATCTCTCGTGAGTGTCTGTTCAGGAAGGATCAAGTCCTTGTACTCACCAGACTGTCTCTCCAATTTTGGAAGCAGCGGTTTGCCTCATGTCCTCGCATCTAAGGATTCAAAGAGTTGTTGATTTTTCAGTCTGTTTAGCTTTCTACTCTTAGGACAAAGTGGCAACTTCCAAGTTCCTTACTTGCAAAACCCTCAACTACCTTTTGATTTGTTAATGGTTTTCTTTGCATGGAAATAACTTTATTTTTATGTAGTCAAATCTATCAATTTACTTATTGTCTCCAAATTTTGAATATAGTTTACAGCCTTTCCCTGCAATGAAGTTAAAGAGGAATCTACCTATGTTTTTCTCTATTACTTGTTTGGATTTTTGTTTTGGTTTTGCATTTATATCTCTGTTCCATTTATTCTTCTATTCTTTTTTTACTGAAGTATAGTTGATTTACAGTGTTGTGTTAACTACTGCTGTACAGCAAAGGCATTCATTTATATATATACACATATTCTTTTTTTATATTCTTTTCTGTTATGGATTATCACAGGATATTGAATATAGGTCTCTGAACTATACAGTAGGGCCTTGTTTATCCATTCTATATATAAAAGCTTGCATCTGCTAACCTCAACCTCCCACTCGATCCCTCCCCCATTTATTCTTATGTATAATCTGTTTAGATTATTATAGGAGTTTATTCTTGTGTATAGTACGAGGTAGGTATCTAATTTTATTTTTTCTCAAAATTGTTACCCAGTTGTCTCAGCACCATTTACTATAAAGTTCATTTTTCCTATGGTGATTTGAAATACTCTTTTATATTATACTAAATTTCCATATGTGCTGTGTCTATTTGGGGATTTTTATCCCCCCGTTCTATTGCTCTAGCCTGTTTGCCTATTCATGAGCCAGTATCACACTGATTTAATTATAGTGACTTCATGGTGTGTTTTGATATCTAGTAAGGTTAGCTCATCTCACAGTTTTACCTTTTCAGTGTTTTTCTGGCTATTCTTAAATTTTTATATGAAATTTTAATCAGTTTGTCTCCATTAAAAATGTTTACTGGTATTTTTATTGAATTACATTAAAATTTTAAATTAACTTAGGGAGAACTGACAACTTTATGATGTTGACTAATCCTGCCTGAGAACAGGGAATTTTTTTTTCTTAATTGTCCAAGTCAACTTCTGTGTCTTTCAGGAAAAATTCATTCATACATATGAAGCCATTTAGGTGTATATTCATTTAACAAATCAAAGGCTGCAACAGTTCTTATTCACAAGCCCAGTCCAGTTCCCTCATGGATGTATCCTGATGAGATCCAGGGCCCAAAAGAAATCCGTGGATGAGTTTCAAGACCATAACGAGTCCCTGAAATTATATACAAAACTTCGTGTGTGGGTATATGTGTATGAATATGTGTATAACATAAATTTGGTTTTTATTTTATCTTGTTTTCTCTGAGAGATTGGTATATTTTCCTCTGCAGTCTTATTCAGGTAAGAACTTTCTAGAGTGTGAGATTCTCCAGGAATAGGAATTCTGTATGTTTACAAGAAAGAAACATGCATAGCATGACTCTTTTTCTTTTTTTTTAATGCTTCCAAATCCAATGAACCAAGCAGCAAATAGTTTGTCTCCACCCAGAATTAAGCCAAGTAATCTGATAGAAGGGCATATAAGAATGATTCTATTACTCAAAAAACTTGCAGATTTATTTGCAACAAAACAGTAAAATCAGGTAGATAACCATAAAAGTCACATGCAACCTAATTCAACAAAAAGTTCAATAACAAAGAGACACGTGGATATCAGAACACTCTGTCTGCATAGAAATGCCTTACACTTAGTCTTTTCCATCTAGAAAAGAGAGAGAAGAGATTCTAGATAACATGATATAGCTTGTGTTATTTCTTGTTCCTAACATTTCCCACTTTAATTTCCTTCCTGACAATAATAACAGCATGGAAGGTTTAGAATGGAAGGTGAAGGAAATGTATATTTTTTTCCTAAACAGGGCAATTTTTTTCATTTAAAATTAGATTATATTTTCCAAAAGCAAGACAACTTGAGTTTGCCCATATTCCTGCCACCTGACCCTCTCTTCTGTATTTTCCCCCAGATTTCTGCCTCGTGTATTTTACCCTCTCTTTCTTCTTTTATGTTCTCATTTTTCCATTTGCATCTTTTTCCCCTCCAAAATTATGCCTACACCTTTCATCAGTATTAAGAACATTGTTTATCCTCATTGAAGGTTTTTAGTTTTAAGAGTCTTTCTGATTATCTAAATCAGTGATTCTTAATCTTGTCTGTGCAACAGAATTGCCTGGAGCACTTTTACCAAGTACTGAGAGCTGTGTCCCACCTTCAGAGACTCTGTTTAGTTGGTCTGAGTGGATGGGCCCCAGCCATTGCTATAAACTAAAATACTCCCCAGTGAGCCTAGTATGCAACCATTGGTTGAAGATAGTGACCCAGAACTACTATCCATCAACAAACTGTAACCTGATGTAGGGTCCAGCTGCTTGCAGCTCAAAAGCCAATAGAGAGGCAAGTTGATGGGAAGGAAAGCTTGCTTTATTTTCAATGCCAGCAACTGGGGGAGGGGGTTGGACTCTTGTCCAAAGTCCAACTTACCCCATTGACAACCAGTGGGCAAGAGCTTTTATAGGTAAAGGGAGGGGGCGACGTGTATTAACAGAAACAGCACAGTCAACTCTGAAATTGGTCATGTGGCAGTTTGCTCAGTGTCATCTTAATTGTTTTAAGTACAGTTAATCTTCAGTTCCAGGGTCAGTGTGTTCCCATTTCCTTGAGTCCAGTTCTCAGAACTGCGGAAGCTTATGTCATGACCGTCTGGTCATCGTGTAGTTAACTTCCACCTGGTGGAGGTTTTATTATACAAGATAACTCAAAGGATATGCCTCAGAATAGTATCTATAGCCCATGAGGAGGAAATAAAGGTCCTTGACTTTGCTTATGAAACTATTATTATCTGGTCTTCTTGGACTGTTTTCCTTTGTTTCTGTATTTTCTCACTTCTCTTATTAAACTTATTATTTGGCTAAAGTTTTTCTACAGACAAAAGATAAGCTGAGGATGTGGGAAACAAGGACCCATCGGGTCCTGCTTGGTTTCAAAACTAGTTCTGTGCAAGGAGCAGTAGGTTAACTTTTCAGAAGGTTACTCTCTTAACCTATGTCTTTCCCCAGTTGAACTTGCAATTATTTTTCCCCTTACTCTGTAGTTTTGTTTGGCAGCCACAGAATTTTAGAACTGTGGTACTCATAGGTATTATCTAGCTCAATTTCATTCCTTGCTGCTGCTGCTAAGTCGCTTCAGTTGTGTCCGACTCTATGCGACCCCATGGATGGCAGCCCACCAGGCTCCCCTGTCCCTGGGATTCTCCAGGCAAGAACACTGGAGTGGGTTGCCATTTCCTTCTCCAATGCATGAAAGTGAAAAGTGAAAGTGAAGTCGCTCAGTCGTGTCCGATTCTTAGCGACTCCATGGACTGTAGCCCACCAGGCTCCTCCGTCCATGGGATTTTCCAGGCAAGAGTACTGGAGTGGGGTGCTATTGCCTTCTCCATTCATTCCTTAGAAAAGTAATCTAAAGACCAGAGAGAGAGAGACCTTACCCATAATCACACATCTTAAATGTGGAGTGCCAGGACTCCACTGTGTAATTGCCTTTGAAATAAAGTTTTTCCTCCTCGTGATTCCACATAACCCTAGATGCATGTGTGGTTATTAGTTCTCTCTCCCCAAATCTCTCTTCTCTTCTACTAATACTTTCCAGCTTGTATGTTTCCCACCCTATAATACTAAGGTTATGACTTTATGTTTATTGGAATTTTAGAATCAAAAGTGTCAAAATATATGCTTCCTCATCTCAAATTCTCTCCTATCATAAATTTTGTTCCTTCTAACAATTTCATGCCAAGCTCTACCTTCAGCTGTAAAATAAGGACACAAAATCATTAGATAAAGTCTTGTTAGCCGAGAGGACTATCTAAAGATGACAAGACATGAAACATCATATTGCTTTGAATTAATTATCTGTATAAGGAAATTGTGAGATTTTTCTCAATATATAAGCCTAAAAGCAAAAAATATACTATGAGCGCCATCTCCTGGACAGATCATGCCAACCCGTGGGCATGCCATCACCCACTGCCACATGGAGTAATTTTTTTTTTTTTTTTTCATTCATTTATTGGTATTTGGTAATATTAATAGACTTAAGAGGGCTTCCACAGTGGTTCAGTAGTAAAGAATCCACCAGCCAACGCAGGAGACGTGAGTTCAATCCCTGGGTGTGGAAGATTCCCTGGAGAAGGAAATGGCAGTCCACTCCGGTATTCTTGCCTGGGAAATCCCATGGACAGAGGAGCTTTGTGGGCTACAGTCCACTGGATAGAAAAAGTGACATGACTTAGTGACTCATAAACAGCAACGAATGGACTTAAGGTAGCTTCCAAAACATACAAAGTGTGTGAATTGGAGAAATATGACTTGGAAAGGAAGGTATGGAACAAGGAGAAGTAAAACATTGATAAGCAGAGTTCCCACAAAGAACTTCACATTTTAGCTAAGAGTTTGGAAGGGTTAAATGATGGGTTTATTTTATTAAGTGCTAAGTTCAAGTTGCCTGTAGGACATCCATGACGCTGCTGTCAAGTATGTGTCTGGGGTGTTTAAGGCTCATTAGATATATTTGAAAGTAGTCAGCATGTGGTTCAGAGAAGGCAATGGCACCCTACTCCAGTACTCTTGCCTGGAAAATCCCATGAGCGGAGGAGCCTGGTGGGCTGCAGTCCATGGGGTCGCTAAGAGTCCGGCACGACTGAGCGACTTCACTTCCACTTTTCACCTTCATGCATTGGAGAAGGAAATGGTAACCCACTAAGTATTCTTGCCTAGAGAATCCCAGGGACAGAGAAGCCTAGTGGGCTGCTGTCTATGGGGTCGCACAGAGTCAGACACGACTAAAGTGACTTACAGCAGCAGCAGCAGCAGCATCTGGTTGCACTGGGCTGTATGGAATTTCCCAGAAAAAGTGTGGAGAGGGAGGATAAAATAGGATCCAGCAGAGAACCCTGGGCAATACTGATATTTAAGGGATGGTCAGATAAAGGTAAGCAGTGTAATGAGTATGGCTTTTGGAGCCATGGTACCTGCTTTGCATCCCAGTGCTTATACTTATTTAAGGTAGCATTTAAGTTACACTAAAAAGATACTTTTAAATTGGTTTTGTGTATAACTTTATTGTATTAAATGAACTTGGAATATTTTTATTGGAATATAATTTCTTTAAAATGTTATTCTAGTTCTGCTGTACCAAAACATGAATCAACCCTATGTATATAGATATGTATATCCCCACCCTCTTGAACCTCCCTCACACGCCCCCCATCCCACCCCTCTACGTCATCCCAGAGCACCAAACTGAGCTCCCTGTGCTATATGAGGCAACTTCCCACAAGCTGTCTATTTTACTCAAGGTAGTGTATATTCTCAATGCTACTCTCTCAATTCATCCCACTCTCTTTCCCCTCTGTGTCCACAAGTCTGTTCTCTCTATCCGTGTGTCTATTTCTGCTCATGCAAATAGCTTCATTTGTATCATCTTTCCACTTTTGACATCTAAAACTCTAATCTCTGACCTGGGAAGAGTCTAAACTAGAAGTGTATCAAAATAATTGTAACATTTTTATCTCTAAAGATGGATGTCAGCTGGACTAACTGGCTCCCTGTCCTTCTCCAACTGTCTTTCAGGCTGTAAAATTCTGGATCAGGAAAAGAGCAGTACCTTAGCACTTCTTCCCTTCCACATTTCCAAAAGTCCTTCCTGGTCACATTCTTAGCTATAATACATGTGGAGAGGGAACAGGCAAAGAATTATTATGATTTTTCTGGCTATATCTTGTTTTCTTAGAACCATTGAGAATACTTTTTGCTCCTTTAAAATATCTTAGTGTCAGTCTCTCAGTCATATCCGATTCTTTGCGATCCCATGGACTGTAGCCCAGCAGGTTTCTCTGTTCATGGAATTTTCCAGGCAAGAATAAAATATCTTGGGTGGCTATAAATGTTGCTTGTTTCGGATAAAAATCCCATTTCAGTTATTTTCCATTGTGAGTCAGATGAACTTTTTCACTGAAATGGTCACATTGCCTCATTGAATTTCAAGTCACTTGCCATTTCTTTTTCTTAATTCCACAGAGAAAAGAGGACTGACTCCTAAAACTCTGCCCTACTCTCACTCACACTCCCTTAGCAGAACTCAATTTCAGTTACAATCCTCATGCATCCCTTCTATTCAGGAATATAGTCAAAAGAAATACCTTCTATAGATTCAAGAAACTTGGTTAAATGATTCCATAACTCTTTACAAATAGTTCCTTTTGCATTTTCCCTATCAAAGCTCTGTAAGAATTTTTAACCAGGTTTAGATAATGAGGTTATAAAGTTTCTTAATCTACTAAAATTTTCTATGTCTCTGAATATTTTAATCTATTAGAAAAAATATGTCATGTCTTTCCATCTGTGCCAGTAGCATAACCAGCTGCTGGTGTTTCTTCTAGTCTAGGAAACTGCAGCATTTTCCTCCAGCATCGTCCATATGTTCACTTCATGTAGAATTCTATGTCTATTTCAGATCTCTTTTGATTCCATTTCACACTTTAATGATTTATTTCATCTCTAAGGTAATATTTAGTGTTTTTTCTGAATTTTCCTTTTCAATTCAAGGATAATTTTAATGTGGGATCATATCGTATGAATAGCCAGGGAATTGCATATAAGTTCTTGACATCAGTAATATTTATTTAAAACCAAACAGAATAAACAACTTAATAACCAAAAGATAGGAAAAAGATATTATTCCACTGATTTTTCTATCAATACTTTTGGTGAAAACAAGAGTCGTAAGACTAAAAGAAAGTATCATAAACAGTAAAAATGGCTTAGCAAAGTTCTTTTTTTAAACAAGAATACTGAGTTTACATAGAATTTATATTTGCTAATAGTACTGTGGATATGCATTTTCTAATTATCAAACATAGAGGTTTTAAAGTTGTGTAGTATGTTTCTGAAAAAAAAATTGTAAATCATGTTTAACGTCCTCAGATCATTCCCCATCAGTTAAGAGGTAGCTGCAAGTCAAATTGATACAGAGGTACTAGTCAACTTGGAAATACAATATCAGAAGTTGAAAGTGAATTCGATTAATCTTCAGAAAACAACAGTGTACCCACTGTTGTTTCCTCAGTTCTACCTAGGGATTTGAGGAATGTCCTCACTACATACAGAATATGGTATCAGAACTAGCGGATCTTAGAATCATAGGATACTGCCAGTAGAACAGAGTGATCTGACTCTATTATTTTATAACTGAGGAAGTGGAGGCCTTATCCAAAATAGTGGCTTATTTGAAATCACACAGCTGGTTAACGGAGAGCCCAGATTCAGCCACAATTCCTGGCTCTCAGATAAGTTTCTCTCCCATTCTTCTGGTACAGCCCCATACGCCAGTTCCCAGCAGCTGGAACTCCTCTGATGAAGGGACCCAGCCTTTAGTGTAACTGTGCCTGAGCAAAATCAGTCTTGTTTGTCCTTTCTTTCTCTCCCAGACCCTTATCTAAGATTTCCCCTGCTGTGGTCCTTAGTCCTTCCTCACTGAAGCTCATTAATCCTTTTATTTTTCTTTAAATCTTTATTAGAGTATAGTTACTTTACAGTGTGTTAGTTTCTGTTGTACAGCCACATAAATGAGTTATAAGGACATATATATCCCCTCTTTTTTTAGATTTCCTTCCCATTTAGGTCACCACAGAGCATAGAGTTGAGTTCCCAGTGCTGGATACAGTAGGTTCTCATTGTGAGTGCTACGTCACTTCAGTGGTGTCTGACTCTATGCGACTCTTTGGACTGTAGTCTGCCAGGTTCCTGTGTCCATGGGATTCTCCAGGCAAGAATACTGCAGTCGGTTGCCGTTTCCTTCTCCAAGACTCTCATTAGTTGTCTATTTTATGCATAGTATCAACAGTGTATATATGTCAATCCCAATCTCCCAATTCATTTTACACCCACTTTTCCCTCTTGATGTGTCCATACATCTGTTCTCTATGTCTGTCATCTCTGTGGAATACATTGGTATAGATGGTTTTATTTACAAAGCACAAATACAATCATCAGTCCTTTACCTATCTCCCAAGTTGTCCAAAGTGGTCACACCAAGTGTGATCCATTAACCAGGTCAATGTGTTCAGGAAGAGACCTAAAAAAAATTAGTTCCCACATGCATATGACTTGAGCGCTGGCTGTCATAGATGAATCCCCAGCCTGTGATCATGGAGCCCAGTGGCAAGCAACTGGCATGAAGTTCAACTTGAAAAAATCCTAAAAAACATTTAGAGAATCCTTTTATTTATTTTTTTTCCATTTAGTTTGAAAATAATTGAATTGACTTCAGTGGTCAAAATGTATATTCTTATGATTTAGATCATATGACCTGCTTTACTAAATAGAAAAATATTTATAAGAAAATAACATTGATTTTCAACAACAAATTATCAGTGCCCCAGATAGAGCACATCTGATTAATACAGCTTTCTAATCTTTCATCCAGAAATTAAATCACTAACCACGTCTTGAGGTCAGGCAGCCCCAGAGATATAAGTTACTTATTGTAATTAATCTACTGAGGATTTTATTTTTTAACTTTACAATATTGTATTGGTTTTGCCATATATCAACATGAATCCACCACAGGTATACACGTGTTCCCCATCCTGAACCCTCCTCCCTCCTCCCTCCCCATACCATCCCTCTGGGTCGTCCCAGTGCACCAGCCCCAAGCATCCAGTATCGTATCGTGCATCGAACCAGGACTGGTGACTCGTTTCATATATGATATTATACATGTTTCAATGCCATTCTCCCAAATCATCCCACCCTCTCCCTCTCCCACAGAGTCCAAAAGACTGTTCTATACATCAGTGTCTCTTTTGCTGTCTCGTATACAGGGTTATTGTTACCATCTTTCTAAACTCCATATATATGCGTTAGTATACTGTATTGGTGTTTTTCTTTCTGGCTTACTTCACTCTGTATAATAGGCTCCAGTTTCATCCACCTCATTAGAACTGATTCAAATGTATTCTTTTTAATGGCTGAGTAATACTGAGGATTTTAGAATCAGGAATCTCAAACCAGATATATGGGAAAGCAGCCTTGTGGCAGCTGGGTGGGTGGCATATATTTATTGTATGTGAGAAGAGCTAGAGTCTTCCTGAGATTGCACATATTCATATATGCACCTTGGTGGTATTTCATATTCTCTAAACACATGCACACACAGACATGAGTTGAGGCAAAACTGGGCTTTCATGAAAAGGCTGTGAACCTTGTGAAAGGGTTTCAGCTTTAACACTCAATGAATCCATCTAACAAGATACACTTGTTCCTTCATTTTGTTTATTTTCTCAGTAATGTTTAATGGACATAAGTTGTGACAAAATACACACACACATACACGAGCAACAAATTCATCCAATAACAGAAAAACAAAAGAAGGACAGAAAGTCAATGGACATTGTACAGTTTCATTTGGCATGTTACAAAAAGTCCTTGTCCCAGCCAGGTGACCGTATGCCTATAATGTGGCAGAGCTGAGCTGTTCTCTCAATAGGGCCCCAGCTACCGCCCTCTAATTTGGATTAATAATTCATTGTATTCTCTGAAAAAGTTGCAAAATATGCCTAGCCAGCTGAACTACATATTAGATATATAGAATAGAATCACTCATCCCAAGTCACACACAGTTTTCAATATTACCTTTGCAAAATAAGCCTTTACCATAATCTGTCATAGTAATACCCATCCGTTTAATGAGAGTGTATAAAGAATGTACCAAAAGTGACTTGGCTATTGGTTCTATGACAAAGAAAGGGAGAGAAGAGAGGAAATGAGGATGATAGAAAGGAAACTAATCTGTGCTAGAAGTCTGCCACGTGCCAAGCATGCTGGGAGCATACAGTCCTTGTGGCAACCTTGTAAACCTGAAATAGTGTTCCTATTGGAGAGCTGAGGAGATGAAGATTCATTGTTTGTTGCTATTTAGTCACTAAGAGGTGTCCAACTCTTTTGTGACCCCATGGGCTGTAGCCCATCAGGCTCCTCTGTGCATGAGATTTCTCAGGCAAGAATACTGGAGTGGGTTACCATTGCCTACTCCAGGGGCTCCTCCAGACCCAGGGATTGAACCTGTGTCTCCTGTATTGGCAGGCGGATTCTCTACCACTAAGCCGCTAGGAAAGCCCTATTAAGATTTAGGATAGGTAAGCTAAGTAAGTTGCCAGTTTTTATTCATCTAGTTGGGTGGACTCCAAATTCTTCATGAAAATAACCAGGTGAATGGGCAAAGAAATATACTTGAAAAGAAAAGAAAAGAAACAAAACTAGAGAATTGCTCCTAGGCAACCCATGAGCAGACATTTAATTTCTGGCACAAATTGAGTGTACAAGCACTAAGGACATTTCAAGTAGTAATAATATTCAAATAGTGTTAGTAAGAATTAGGCAGAATGCTTCACGGAGATGAGGCTTGACATGGCTCCAAAGCTTCTCAAGTTTTTAAATAATGAATGGCTCTATATTTAAATGCTGACCTAATTCTCGAAGCTGAGGAGCTGCAGATGGATGTGAAACTTAAAAGTACTCGAGTTTGAACAAGAAAAGATCCAGGCTGGCCAGAGTAAAAGGTTGAACATAACATCTTACTTCTGTATGAGGAGAGAGGAAGGAAGTGGAGAAGACAGCTTCTTCCTCTTCTAGCAGAAACCTATCCAGCTGCTTGATAGATCACATTTGCAACAAGATATAACTTTTACTTCTTCCCTGTGTGACAATTAAAATTCATTCATGTAGATGTATCAGCTAGTGCACTTCAAAAAGTCACTAGTACTAAGAGTAGGACTGTACTCTTGTCAAACTTTTCATGGCTCTTAATATCCATTCTCCTTTGTAAAATAAATTCTAGAGTTACTGATGCTTTTTAAAAAGACTGGCTATCATGAAGTTCTCAAAGGAGACTCATGAAACATGCAAAACACAAGTCATTTTTACTCTGACCTCTTACTGAAATCATTTCACTTTCAGCATCACAGATTTGCATTGATTTGGACAGAGGCTTCAGTCCATGGGGTCACAGTCAGAAATGACTGCCACTAAGCACAGCACAACACTTCCTGGTAGAGAGATGGTCAGATGAACAGTGAAGACTCTTTCGGCATCATGACATTTCCTTTCTTCCCCTTGTCTATGGAAACAGTGGTGAAAGTGCTTGGGAAAGAGAACGCCTTGAGTTTTCACATCTTCAGTTTTCACGTCCATCATGGCTGGGGAATGGGAGGGGCAGCTGGAGTAGGTGATGGAGTAGATGATTTTTTTCCACATGGGACATTCTGTGGTTCTATAGAACAAGCAAGATAAAGACTTAAAAATATTAGCAAGCAGGCAGTCAGTGGTAACAGTAGGGAGCAATTTCTGTGCCAGAATTTGTGGCAAGGATTTGGACTTAGAGTAAGGGAGGGTCAAGCTGAGATGAAATGCATTGAGCAAGTGGAGACAGAGTCAAAGCATTTATCAGTTTTAAGAAGTTTATTGTCTTATTTTTGTCTGTCCTAGGTCTTCGTTGCCGCGCGGGCTATTCTCTAGTTGAGGTGAGCGGGAGCTACTCTCAAGTTGTGGTGTGTAGTCTTTGCATTGTGCTGGCTTCTCTTGTTGTGGAGCACAATTTCTAGGCACACAGGCTTCAGTTGTTGTGGCTCCCTGGCTTTAGAGCACAGGCTCAATAGTTGTGATGCACGAGTTTTAGTTGCTCTGTGGCACGTGGATCTTCCCAAATCAGGAATCAAACCCGTATCTCCTGCATTGGCAAGTGGATTCTCCACCACTGAGTCACGAGAGGGGCTCTAGACATCTATCTTTCAAATATCTTGGCCCTGAGGACAAGGAGAGAATGAAGATAGATGGATGACAACATCCTTTTAGGGGGATCAGGGAGGTAGGTCACTTGCTTGCATTTAATAATAGGAGAAACTGAGCACATTTAAATGGTGATGAGAAAGACCTTCTTTCTAGAGAGAGACAAGCAGAAAGTGTTAAAAAAAAAAAAAAATGAGGACTCTGAAGAGGTACAGGTGGATAGTTTCCAAAGCATTTAAGTACAACAATTCACCTTGGAGAGAAGAAAGTGATAAAACAGTTCAGGAAAATTATTAAGTCCCCTAAGGAGGAAGGAAGGGAAAAAAAGAGGTTGAAACAGTAACTCCACAAGAAAAGGAAACTTTATGGAACTTCGACAATTCTGTTTTCTTTTCATATCAAGATCAACTCTCCACACATTTAGGCACCAGAAGAGATCTGAATATCTGTGTCACATCTGAATAAATGCATAGAATTAGGTGGAATCAAAATATGTTTATATCTGAATATAGTGCAGGAGATCTTTGTTTAAATTTCTTCTTTATCTCAAAGTAATGCCCTCATGAATAACAAGGTCAGGAATAGATTCTAAAATTGATCATTAAATCTCTTTCCTCTGTATTATAATCACTTCCTTCTTAGATTTTCTTGTATTGAAAGAAACTACAGAAAGAATATTCTTTAAAGGAAAGAATATTGGACTACTAATTCAAACACATGGGTATTTTTAGCTGCTATTTATGAGCAAATCAATATAGCAAATTAGGCCTCAGTTTTCTCATCTATAAGAGGAGAGGGTGGACTTAGAGAATTATATAAAGATCTTTTCATGTTTAAGAATTCTCTGGCTCTAAATCAGGGAACATTTTCCAAACAGTGAATAATCTGATTTTAACCAAGAAAATAAATAGAGGAAATATTTCTCTTGAGTTTTCACCTAGAAATTAGAGCACACACACACATACACACACACACACACACACACACACACACACACACACACCCCAGAGATGAGGCTCCTTTTTTGACTAATATTAATATTTTACATGAAGTTCTTTTCTCCTAATGTTCAGTTTTCTGTCTGAAGTCCTAGTCATATACCATTAACATCACTTTGGTTCTTAATATACTTAAGGCATCAATCTAACTGTGTTTTCATCTATTAAAAAGATTGAGCTTGAACTTCCTTGGTGCACAGTGGATAAGAATCTTCCAGTCAATATAGGAGACACTGATCCCATCCCTGGTTCAGGAAGATTCCACATCCTGTGGAGCAGCTAAGCCCGAGCACCACAACTACTGAGCCCAAGCTCTAGGGCCCATGAGCTGTAACTACTGAGCCCACGTGGGAAAACTGCTGCAGCCCATGCACCTAGAGCCTGTGCTGTGCAACAAGAGAGGCCACTGCATAAGTCTGAGCACTGCAACAAAGAGTAGTATCTGCTTGCTGCAACTAGAGAAAGCCCAGAGGCAGCAACGAAGACCCAGTACAACCAAAAAAATAAAGAAAACAATTATTTTAATATTTTATAAGAAGATGGAACTTAATGTAAACTTTTTATTTTTTGTGCCTGCTTCACTCCTACAGTATACTCAAAATCCATCTAAATATTCAGAGGAACAGAAGTATGCTTACTGATAAACTTGGCAGTATTATTGGTCTTATTTTTCAAAATCCTGATTTTTAAAAGGTTCAGAATATAGAAAATCAGAATTTGGTAAACTATGGTTTACATGATTTTTAATTCAAATGAGAATCCATTTATTTTTCTTCTACATCAGTTCAATTCAGTTCAGTCGCTCAGTCATGTCCTACTCTTTGCAACCCCATGAATCGCAGCACGCCAGGCCTCCCTGTCCATCACCAACTCCCGGAGTTCACTGAGACTCATGTCCGTCGAGTCAGTGACGCCATCCAGCCATCTCATCCTCTGTCGTCCCCTTCTCCTCCTGCTCACAATCCCTCCCAGCATCAGAGTCTTTTCCAATGAGTCAGCTCTTTGCATGAGGTGGCCAAAGTACTGGAGTTTCAGCTTTAGCATCATTCCCTCCAAAGAACACCCAGGACTGATCTCCTTTAGAATGGACTGGTTGGATCTCCTTGTAGTCCAAGGGACTCTCAAGAGTCTTCTCCAACACCACAGTTCAAAAGCATCAGTTCTTTGGCGTTCAGCTTTCTTCACAGTCCAACTCTCACATCCATACATGACTACTGGAAGGAAATGATATTTGCCTCTGTGATTGTCTTAGGTAAAATTCTTTAGTGCAAAGAAGTGAAATCCCCTCAAATTAGATCAAGTCAATGGGGTATTGTTAAAAGGATACAACAGAGATCTCACAGAAATAACGTCAGAAATTTCAACCAGAAAAAAGTAAATGCAGGTCCCAGAAATGGACCTACCCTCAATGTCTGTAGCACATGGCATAAGAGTACAGGGGCTACTTACCTACCACATGACTAAATATTTAAAAGGGATAAGTCAAGAAACCAAATTGCAAAATACCATAGATAAATAAATTTATCATTGTACATATCTAGGTATTCTGCTGATAAGCAGATTTTGGATGACTAATAAAATAAAGGTATATAGAAGCTATAAATAATATATTCCACAAGATTAATTATTACTCTTATTTCAGCAAAATTGCTGATTATATTGTTATAATCAAATGTTCACTTAATTTGCGTTTTATCAATGGTAATACTAAATTAAACAGCCACTCTTGAGTTATGGAGCTTCCCTGGTGGCTCAGATGGTAAAGAATCTGCCTGCAATACAGAGACCTTGGTTTGATCCCTGGGTAGGGAAGATCACTTGGAGAAGGAAGTGGCTACCCACTTTAGTATTCTTGCCTGGAAAATCTCTTGGACAGAGACTTTTCTCATGAGTTTGTGATCTGTGGAGCCCAGGTGCTTTAAAGGGTTCATGGCAGGAGTCCCTCTTGCTTGGATGAGTGTCAACCCTGCAGATAAAGACCGGAAAATCTGGAAGCACAGGACTCAATTTCTCAAGGAGCCACATGGTCTTGGTGCTGCTTCTCTGCATGTTTGCTGTATTTTCTTGCTTCTTTCTGGAAAAAAAAAAAAACTGGCTTTCTGTGTCTTATATATTTTCTCTGTTAGTCACTCAGTCATGTCTGATTCTTTGCAACCCCACAGACTGTAACCTGCCAGGCTCCTCTGGTCATGGAATTCTCCAGGCAAGAATAGTGGAGTGGGTAGTCATTCCAGGGGATCTTCCCAACCCAGGGCTCAAACTTGGGTCTCCCGCATTGCAGGCAGATTCTTTACTGTCTGAGCCATCAGGGTCTCTACGACCCCCCAAAAATTTCAACTACCATGTTGCTTTGGTGTGCAATGGTTCTCGCCCATTCTACTGATCCTTCCAGTTTAAATTCCTTTCATCAGGCTTCTTACTCCAAAACCATCTGGCTCATCATGGGTCAGATGCCCACCTCTTATTCAACTGGGGCTAAAAGAAAGTGTAATAGATAGCATGCCATCCAATTTATACATTCATCATGTTAAAAGTCAGAGTTTATGACCTACTGGCAATTGAAATCTTCTTTGTACTGAGGAAAAATACTATTCAAAAGTCAAATATTTCATCTTGTGTTTTACCGTTTGGGAAATGAAAGTTTTATCAAGAAAATGATAAAAACATGAACTTTTTGAAAAGTTAATTTAACTACTGAAAATATCAGATGTCAAGGCAGTGGTTTTGCTGTTCTGATCTTTGTGTTTCCAGTGGAGTAGATTAAATAAATGGAGTGAATGAGTGATGAATCTCTTCTACATTCTATTGGGTATGTTTGATGACATTACACTAAGTGAGACCTCTGACATCTAACAGTATCTGTGCATCTCCAAATAAGTCATTTACTATCATCTTTTCCCCAGAAAATGCCAGGCTGTTTTTCCTGCCTTAATATTGATTATCTCTGCCTAGACTGGTCATCCAAATAACTGTAAACCTCATTCATGCAACTATGATATTCAGCTACTCTCTTAATATATAGACATTATTTTGACATATAATAGGTCTTAATTATTATTTGTTCAATGCATGAATTATGAAATAAGTACTAAAATCAAAGTAACAAGATATTAACAACAGCAGATGAGTAAATTCTAGTTATAATATAATTGTGGGGCAAAATTGATACCAAGTACTAGAGAAGGAAATGGCAACCCACTCCAGTATTCTTGCCTGGAGAATCCCAGGGATGGAGGAGCCTGGTGGGCTGCCGTCTATGGGGTCGCACAGAGTCGGACATGACTGAAGCGACTTAGCAGCAGCATTATGGAAGAAATCAGCCATTAAGTAAGTTAAGGTCTAACGTTGCATAAACAAGAGGTAGAGAGTTCATAAAAACAAGTTAAATATATCAATATCATGCAATCTATTGCATTAAGTAATATATAAATTTCGTGTTCATTGATTCTGATTATATGATAAATATTAATTCATAAATAAGATGATGTAGGGTCAGAGAAAGGCTACAGCATGATCATTAAAAACACTGATCTTTCAATTAGTTGTTTGATCTTTAAAAAGTAGATAATTGCATTGATCAAGCTAGATCAACTATTTCCAAATTATAAGAAAACTGCCTAATTATAGCAATTAAGGAGTAAAAAGGAGTGGAAAGTTTTATATCTCACATTTCATGTTGCTGTATTGAAAGGGGTAATCTAATTAATGCCAAGAAGAGAATAATTATCCATTTGTTGATTGAAACAGTTTCCTGGCTTAAATTTTCTTCAACCTCTTTATGGGATTGATTTCTTAATAGCCTATTTAAAATTAAAGGCAAGTGCTTTCAATACCCTGACTAAATTAAGTTTTAGAAGTCTGTTTATTAGACTGTGAGCTTCTGATTTGGGAGACTGTCATATGTGTTGTTGACTCTTCCAATCCTGTATTAATAGCATCTAGCATATTTTAGGTAGTTAATGTTTGCTGCACTGATAGAGAAGGCAATGGCACCCCACTCTAGCACTGCTGCCTGGAGAATCCCATGGACGGAGGAGCCTGGTAGGCTGCAGTCCATGGGGTCGCCAAGAGTCGGACGCGACTGAGCGACTTCACTTTCACTTTTCACTTTCATGCATTGGAGAAGGAAATGGCAACCCACTCCAGTGTTCTTGCCTGGAGAATCCCAGGGACAGGGGAGCCTGGTGGGCTGCTGTCTATGGGGTCACAGAGTCGGACACGACTGAAGCGACTTAGCAGCAGCAGCAGCAGCACTGATAGAAAGTAAACTGCGAAAATAAACACATAAAACAATGTATTTTGAACTACTATGAAATTAAGAACTTGGATCTAAGTCTAAATGATAAGTTACTTTTGCCAAGTCACTGAAACAAAACCCTCCTATCAGTGGTTCAATATCATGCAATTAAACAACCAGCTGAGGTATATCATTTTTACTTTTCAAACAGTTCTTTGAACACAGTCACCAACACATATTGAGCTCTTTCGATTAATCACTTTACTAAAATTCAGTAAACATGATAAAGGCACAAAAAAACGTGGGGTTTTTTTTGTCTTAATAACTAGCTAGTGGAATATTTAATAGGAAAAGAATCATATTCATACTTCAAAGTGACTCTGTGAATCAGACTGGTAATTATCAAAAGGCTTAGAAAATCATCATTCATAAGTGTGAGAAGATGGCAATTTGGCAGTACTCATTGAAATTATTTACCTTTAACCTAGATGCCATTTATCTTTGAATATAGAGATACTTGGACATGTTTGAAATGACATTTGTACAAGGTAATTTATTTGGTATAACTTGTAACAACATAATAGTTGAAATATCCTAGGTATTTACAAGTAACTGGTTAAATATATATAGTCAGTACAGTCACATGATGAAATACCTTGCAACAATAAATAAAAATAAGTGGTGTGCAGAAAAATTAAGCTGGAAAATATGTGCTTTGGTTTATGTACAAGAGAACAAAAAGAATATGTGTTGGTGTGTGTGCATGTGTGTGTTTATTTATGTATGTGTAAAATATCTCTGAAAGGACACAGAAGAAACTTGATCTTGCCTTTCTGTCCAAAGAAACCAAATGGTTAGAGGATAGATATGAGAGAAAGATTTTTCTCTCTACTCCCCTCTCTAGCTTTGAATTTAGAACCATGTGACCATATTACATAGTCAACATAAATATTAAATCCTTTTTTGAAAACTGAAAAATAAAACCAAGAGAGAAATAGTTTCTTCCTATAGTTGTGATCTACATTGCACTGTTTTCCCCACAATCATTTTCTTATTTGTTTCACTGACTTGCCATTATCACTGCCAACTTCTTAAAAATAAATCTCTAGGAATAAAAAAGGAAAGGAAATTTGTAAAACAGACATGAAGACAAGGAGAAGAGAAGGAGAGGAGGTGAAGGACTAGCAAAAGGAGAAGGAGAGGTGGGGAGAAGAAGAAGAAATCAAACAGCTTTCTATAAAGATAGAAAATTCTTCTGACTCTTCTAGCCAAGGTTTTGACAGATACTGTATCTTCAAAATTCATTATTCAAACATTCCACTTATCTCTTTAAAATCCAAGCAGCTCACACCTTTCAACTACAACTCCTATTTTTTGAGTGGAAAAATATTCACTTTAGGATTTATTTTTTAAGAAGTTGGCAGTGATGATGGCAAGTGGCAAGTCAGTGAATCAAATAAGAAAATGATTATGGGGAAATTAGGGCAATCTAGACCATGGTTCCAGGAAGAAACTATTACTACTTCTCATTTGGTTTTATTTTTATGTCTTTCAAAACTGAATTTAATATTTAGGTTGACTATAGAATATTCTGGAGAAGGAAATGGCAACCCATACCAGTGTTCTTGCCTGGAGAATCCCAGGGATGGGGGAGACTGGTGGGCTGCCGTCTCTGGGGTCACACAGAGTCGGACACGACTGAAGTGACACAGCAGCAGCATAGAATATTCAGTTCAGTAAGTCAGTTCAGTCACTCAGTCATGTCCGACTCTTTGCAATCCCATGAATCGCATCACGCCAGGCCTCCCTGTCCATCACCAACTCCGGGAGTTCAATCAGACTCACGTCCATTGAATCAGTGATGCCATCCAGCCATCTCATCCTCTGTTGTTCCCTTCTCCTCCTGGCCCCAATCCCTCCCAGCATCAGAGTCTTTTCCAATGAGTCAACTCTTCGCATGAGGTGGCCAAAGTACTGGAGTTTCAGCTTTAGCATCATTCCCTCCAAAGAAATACCAGGGCTGATCTCCTTCAGAATGGACTGGTTGGATCTCCTTGCAGTCCAAGGGACTCTCAAGAGTCTTCTTCAACACCACAGTTCAAAAGCATCAATTCTTCGGCACTCAGCTTTCTTCACAGTCCAACTCTCACATCCATACATGACCACTGGAAAAACCATAGCCTTGACTGGATGGACCTTTGTTGGCAAAGTAATGTCTCTGCTTTTCAATATGCTATCTAGGTTGGTCATAACTTTCCTTCCAAGGCATAAGCATCTTTTAATTTCATGGCTGCAATCACCATCTGCAGTGATTTTAGAGCCCCCAAAAAAAAAGTCTGACACTGTTTCCACTGTTTCCCCATCTATTTCCCATGAAGTGATGGGACCAGATGCCATGATCTTCGTTTTCTGAATGTTGAGCTTTAGGCCAACTTTTTCACTCTCCACTTTCACCTTCATCAAGAGGCTTTTTAGTTCCTCTTCACTTTCTGCCATAAGGGTGGTGTCATCTGCATTTCTGAGGTTATTGATATTTCTCCCGGCAATCTTGATTCCAGCTTGTGTTTCTTCCAGTCCAGTGTTTCTCATGATGTACTCTGCATATAAGTTAAATAAGCAGGGTGACAATATACAGCCTTGATGTACTCCTTTTCCTATTTGGAACCAGTTGGTCAACATATTTCGTAGTATCATGATGTAGGTGTCCATAACTTAACTGACTTATCAGTTCAGTTCAGTCATTCAGTCTTGTCTGACTCTTTGCAACCTCATGAATCGCAGCACACCAGGCCTCCCTGTCCATCACCAACTCCCGGAGTTCACTCAAACTCTTGTCCATCAAGTCGGTGATGCCATCCAGCCATCTCATCCTCTGTCATTCCCTTTTCCTCCTGCTCCCAATCTCTCCCAGCATCAGAGTCTTTTCCAATGAGTCAGCTCTTCACATGAGGTGGCCAAAGTACTGGAGTTTCAGCTTTATCATCATTCCTTCCAAAGAACATTCAGGGCTGATCTTTAGAGTGGACAGGTTGGATCTCCTTGCAGCCCAAGGGACTCTCAAGAGTCTTCTCCAACACCACAGTTCAAAAGCATCAATTCTTCAGTGCTCAGCTTTCTTCACAGTCCAACTCTCACATCCATACATGACCACTGGAAAAACCATAGCCTTGACTAGACGAACCTTTGTTAGCAAAGTAATGTCTCTGCTTTTGAATATGCTATCTAGGTTGGTCACAACTTTTCTTCCAAGGAGTAAGCGTCTTTTAATTTCATGGCTGCAATCACCATCTGCAGTGATTTTGGAGCCCAAAAAGATAAAGTCTGACACTGTTTCCACTGTTTCCCCATCTATTTCCCATGAAGTGATGGGACCAGATGCCATGATCTTAGTTTTCTGAATGTTGAGCTTTAAGCCAACTTTTTCACTCTCCACTTTCACTTTCATCAAGAGGCTTTTTAGTTCCTCTTCACTTTCTGCCATAAGGGTGGTGTCATCTGCATATCTGAGGTTACTGATATTTCTCCCAGCAATCTTGATTCCAGCTTGTGCTTCTTCCAGCCCAGCCTTTCTCATAATGTACTCTGCATATAAGTTAAATAAGCAGGGTGACAATATACAGCCTTGATGTACTCCTTTTCCTATTTGGAACCAGTCTGTTGTTCCATGTCCAGTTCTAACTGTTGCTTCCTGCCCTGCATACCAGTTTCTCAAGAGGCAGGACAGGTGGTCTGGCATTCCCATCTCTTTCAGAATTTTCCACAGTTTATTGTGATCCACACAGTCAAAGGCTTTGGCATAATCAATAAAGCAGAAATAGATGCTTTTCTGGAACTCTCTTGCTTTTTTGATGATCCAGCGGATGTTGGCAATTTGATCTCTGGTTCCTCTGACTTTTCTAAAACCAGCTTGAACATCTGGAAGTTCACGGTTCACGTATTGCTGAAGCCTGGCTTGGAGAATTTTGAGCATTACTTTACTAGCATGTGAGATGAGTGCAATTGTGTGGTAGTTTGAGCATTCTTTGGCATTGCCTTTCTTTGGGATTGGAATGAAAACTGACCTTTCCCAGTCCTGTGGCCACTGCTGAGTTTTCCAAATTTGCTGGCATATTGAGTGCAGCACTTTCACAGCATCATCTTATACTGAAGTCTAAAACCATCAATCAGAAAATAAACTTAGAAACATATCCCACCCTCTCTTGCCCCATCCACCCACACACAAAGCAGTTGAGACAAGTAATAGAGACAACAATTATTTGTTTATGTTTGTTTTGTCGATTGGTTGGTTGGTTTTTGTATTATAAATAACTTGGTGTCCTGTTTATATTGGACCAGATGCCAGTTCTGGTTCCAACACTAATATCTACTGCTGCTGCTGCTAAGTCATTTCAGTCATGTTGGACTCTGTGTGACCCCATAGATGGCAGCCCACCAGGTTCCCCCATCCCTGGCATTCTCCAGGCAAGAACACTGGAGTGGGTTGCCATTTCCTTCTCCAATGCATGAAAGTGAAAACTGAAAGTGAAGTCGCTCAGTCATGTCTGACATCTACTGGGCATTACTAATCACTAGATATTCCATGAAGCCTTGGTGATATACAAGTGGAGAAAACGGAGCCTCTCCCTTTGAAGGGTTCATCCTCTAATAAAAAGCAAAGATTTTCATATAACTAACTGAAACATAATGTGATGAATGTCAACTGGCAACACCACTTGCTACAAGCAGCTGAAAATGAGAGAAAAGTTCAGCTGGATTTGGGGAGCAGAGCTGTTAGTGTAAAGAAAGTGCCACCATCTCTGCTTTACAGGATAAGCAGGGTTTTTGTTTTTGTTTTCCAGGCAGTGAAGGAGTGAAGGACATCTCAGGCTGAGTAATATAATATCATCATGGATAAAGCGTGAGAAATTCCCAGCATATTAAATGTAGCTACACTCTTTTCTCTGCTCAAAAAATGATAATGAAATTAAAGCAACTGAGAAGGAGGATACTATTAGTAATAATGGCCTCTGCCTTAACAAATAATCAATAATCCACAGAAGAGTATTTGAAAACTCTTCCACCCACCTGTCTCTAAGATCACTCCACTCATATCAATATTCAAGTAAGAGAAGAACATGTTGTTTTGTATCGTTACAACATCTTTCATCCCAATGACCCCCACTCCACTCTTATTATGTGTCCTGAAACATAAGACAAATAACCGCAAGAACTTCACCAAGAACAACAGGGAGGTCGTGTTAATTATTGTGTGACCTAAGATGTGAAACAAGTCTGAGAATTCTGGTTGGTCAATGAACAACCACCATGTCCACATCAGAGGTTTGAGTCCAGCATTTTTTAATACACACATAACAGGGTCCCCAGGGCCTGACAAGGCTTCCTGAGTGGCTCAGTGGGTAAAGAATCCGCCTGTAATGCAGGAGACACAGGCAACGTGGGTTTGATCTCCGGGTTTGGCAGATCCCCTGGAATAGGAAATGGTAGCACACTCCAGTATTCTTGCTTGGAAAATTCCATGGACAGAGGACCCTGGAGGGCTATAGTTCAGGGCATCACAAAGAGTTGGGCATGACTGAGCTCGTGTGTGCACATACACACACATGCACAGACATAGGGCATGACATGTTGGAAATAAGAAAAGATGTTCCTTCGTCTATGTAGATGATATTAACAGTGAGTATCTGGAAAGGAAGATCTGTGAAACATCTCAATAACATTTTAGCCAAGGAATGATCCTCATACAAGACTTCAGCAGAAGGAGATGGATCTCTGGCCACAGATTTCCCCAAACCAGATCCAGCTTTCTAACATTTCCTAAAGAAATGGAGGGAGAGACCGTAAATCACTCCAAACAGCACATTTCCATGTTAGCAAAATGACTCAGAGGTTACACCAACCACTCAATGATTCATTCAGAATTTGAGTGGGAAAAGAAGTTTGTTGACCGGAATATGTTCGGTATGGAATATGGAGTCCTAGCAGTGTTTGCACTAGTCTGGAGTTTTTTCAGCATTGTCTTCTTCTCTTCATGGTCTCAAAGGTGAATGTTTTTAACAACTCAGTTTTAATAATACATGGACTAGTGGGGCACTGGGGAGGATAGTGGAGTATTATGTTACTTCTTACCAAGTATTTTATTTTCTTCGCTTCTGGAGAAAGAATTATTTTTCTTAATAACTGAATCCTAGACGAATCACCAGTCTCGTTAGGACCTTTTAACAGCTAGTCCATCACTTCCACGACATACCTACAGTCATTCTGCACTTTAACCTCATCAACGTCCTGAGGAAATGTACTTGGACATGACACTGAATCAGCACCTCTGGATTCTGTAATACAGAATGACATGGCACATTACTTCAAATGAGCAGCAGCTATAAACTAGAAGCAAGAGAACCAGAATTATTCTGTATTTTCTGACTTTCACACTGATCAGACTCAGTCTCAAGTATTCAAATCCAAAACAGCCTGTTCTGAGGATATTATATCAAAATAGATACTTACATACTCCTATATCACATGATGGTGCTTCTAAGGTGGCGCAGTGGTAAAGAACCTGCCTCCAAGCAGGAGATGCAAGAGATTTGGGTTTGAAGCCTAAGTTGGGAAGATCCCTTGGAGTAGGAAATGGCAACCTGCTCCAGTATTCTTGCCTAGAGAATCCCATGGACAGAAAAGCCTGGCAGGCTACAGTCCATGAGATTGCAGAGTTGGACACAACTGAGCACATATACACACATATCACATAATCTGCATACTTATATGTTACCTTATGCATAGCCTATATTATAAAACTATTTCATTTGTTTAGCTTTATGGGAAAATGAAGTGTCTAACAGCAGTGAATTTTACCAAAAAGCAAAGCCTATAACTTTAAATGGCAACTACTTTTTAAAACATTTATACTAATTTTTATAGAATTCTTTCAAAAAGAAATGACATTTATTCTTGTTAAGCAGTTGTTGGTATTATTTAAATTTTTCTGGCTGACTTAAAGTCTTCATTAAGAATAAATCTCATTAAGAATGTATATAGATTGAATGTGTCTCCTTTTTATCTACTATTCTTGCCTTCTTTCTACTTTTTTGTTCTAAATTTCTACTCATAGAAAAATCTGATAAAGCTTTTTATACTCAAGTACACTATATACACATGCATCAAATAAAAAGTCAATAAGCTTAGTCTTGTGGAATCAGTAATTGTTAAGGGCATGAATTCACTACAGAGGTTTTATGACAATTAGAGAACTTAGAAGTTCTTTCCACATAATTCCAATTCAGGGCTCTGTTCCAAAGGGTTTAGATGACTGGCAAGGTGTTAATGTAGTTTTATACTAAATATAAATGCCTCTGTTCTTCAAACTTTTTGGCACATCTATCAAAAAAAAAAAAAAAGTAAATGACAATTCTTTCTGAATCTGGAAAGACTTCCTTCTCTACGTACCAATCAAGGATGCCCTAAATTAGAACATCACATTAAGCGCTGAAGGATAAACTATAATTTTTTGGCTTCATAGTAGATTAAAAATATGTTACACTATGGGAACTTGAAAGTACATGGTATCCTAGTCAACAAGATTTGAATTTAGGAATTATTAGCAAAGCCTAATTAATTCTATTTGTAGGTTCAAAGGCAAATAATTTCTGAATTATCATTTTAAGAGTAATTCCCATATAACTTGATTTTGAATGATTTTTTAATAATCTAGTATGAAATATATTTGAATATCTGAATGTTTAGGTATGTATAGCAAATGTCAACTTCAGTAATTATTTGCAGGCATTCTGATATGAGTCCACAGCAGAATCAGAAGTATCACTGTGTATTTATGCTGAAGCATGTTTCTAAATTGTTTCCCTGTTTGCTGTACAAAAATACAATAACAATATTAATACGCAAATATCTAAATGCTCACCTGAAATAAACATTAAAAAACCTTAAGTGGGACTTCCCTGGCAGTCCAGCAGTTAAGATTCTGCACTCCTCTGCAGGGAATACAGATTCAATCCCTGGTTCCCACAAACTCCCTGGTGTGGCCAAAAAAAGAAAAAAAAATTAAGCAATCATCTCTATATTCATCTTCATTTTATCTAGCTTTCCATGAAATTATAGTGAGTCTGAAATACTCACAACTCAGTTTACACATTCAGTCCCAAATGTTTACACATTCTACCTCTGAAAATTCTGAACATCATCACGTCACTCTTTTTCATGTGTTTACAGACAATTAGATTTGATCCGAAAAGATGCTCTCAGAGATAGACTAAACCTTGTCTTGCTGTACAAGCAGTGACAGTCCACTATGTCCAGGGAAATGCCTGTTTATGTCCATTATACCACATAATCTTGATCATGTCCCCATTTCACGCAAAATGGCTCAGTTTAAGCAATCAATTTTATGGTTACTCAACCCATTAGGTTAATTCAGAGACAACACAAGAAATGGAATGGTTTTGCTTCTTCAACCTAAACCTGAGCAACTTGGATCCTTGGGAAGAGAGAGTACAGGTGCCAAGAAAGAGAAAGGGACAGAAAAGTCTGTAAGGTTATTTAAATTTCTGCTTATAAAAAGAGAGTGAACTTCAAGTTGGAAAGACTACATTATCATTCAACTTGTCTCATGCCTGCTTCTAATCTGGCAGTTCAGTAATGTGTGGTGTACTTTCCAAGAATTAAAATAACACAAAAAGTAAGAAGGTGTTTAGAACTGGGTAATATTGGGACACACATTTGAGAAAATCTCTGAAATAAATTCTTAAGGGATATTCTACACTCATTATTTTGGAGACTGCCATTTCTCTTGTCATATGTCTTCTTCTAATCCAAGAATGTGTGAAAAGAGGAAAGATTATTACCTAGTTTTGTGCTAAGATTACTTAGAGTTTTAATAATCCCTGCCCTACTTTTTGCTGACTATCTTTTATGACAAATGACTCTGATGTTGCTGCTGGTAATGATGATGGTAGTGGTGCTGATGGTGAAAATACAATGATTTCCAGTCATATGACATGAGAGACATACAGACTCACATTTCAAGAAAGTACTAGGAATAACAGACTTAGGATTTAACTATGCCATTTATTAACTCTGTGAACTTGAGTAAATCAAGGTCAGATCACAGAAAGTCAAGATTCTTCAAAATTCTGTAAAACAGGGAGATGGACCTCCAGAAGTAGATCTAGCTCAAACAATCTAGAAATATGTGGAGTTTATTTTAGAGATATAAGCAAAAAAAACAAAATTACATATTCTCTTTCACAATCACATAATCTTCACATTCAGCACATCACCTCCAAATTTCCTCCTAAAGTTTACCAAGGGGCCCCTTTCGTGGAGAGTTACACTAAACATTCAATCATTGCCTGCCCAGGAGCTGCTTTTTTTTTTTTTTTTATTATCATTCACTCCTTTCCCCTTCATTGAAATTCCAGAAGTGAACTGAAATGAAAGTCACTCAGTTGTGTCCTACTCTTTGCAACCCCATACACTAGACAGTCTATGGAATTCTCCAGCCCAGAATGCTGGAGTGGGTAACCTTTCCCTTCTCCAGGGGATCTTCCCAACCCAGGAATCAAACTCAGGTTTCCCACATTGCAGGCGGATTGTTTACCAGTTGAGCCACAAGGGACACCAAAGAACACTGGAGTGGGTAGCCTATCCCTTTTCCAGCAGATCTTCCTGACCCAGTAATCGAACCAGGGCCTCCTGCATTGCAGGCAGGTTCTTTGCCAACTGAGCTATCAGGGAAGCCCTGAAATTCCAGAGTGAGTCCAACTTCTTTATTTCCAATTATCTGCCCTGTATTGTTTTACTAAGGTATCAACTAATTATTAACTGTGATATTTTTCTCTCCAGTCTCCTTCTTGACCTTTGATCTGTCTCCATCTCTAGTTTAGAGTTTAGTTCCCTGAAGCAGAAACTAAGCCTACAACGTGATGTTTACTAACAAACATCATGTTTGCTCTAAAAACTATAGCTTTTTATTGTTTCTTTTCTTTTTTTTTTGTAAGATTGATTATTTTATTTCCAGGTACACTTCAACCTCTTAACCTATCATAGTATTGTGTAAGAATGTGTGTTAACTGAACTAATGAATTCTTTTTTTTTAAACTGTGATTTAAAAACCTATAACATAAAATTTATCATCTTTTTTAAAATTTTATTTTATTTAACTTTACAATATTGTATTGGTTTTGCCATATATCAAAATGAATCTGCCACAGGTATACATGTGTTCCCCATCCTGAACCCTCCTCCCTCATCCCTCCCCATACCATCCCCAAATTACCATCTTAACCATTTGAAAGTATACAGTTCAGTAGCATTAAGTATATTCACACTGTTGTACAAAAAATCTCCAGAACTTTTTCATCTTGCAAAACGGAAACTCTGTAAACCATTGAATAACTCCCTATTTCCCCCTCCTACAAGGGGGCAATAACCACCTATTAGCCACCATTCTATGTACTGTTTCTATGAATTTGACTACCCTAAATACGTTATAAGTGGCATTTTTAATAAAAATATATGTATGAAGTCATAACTGTATGATGATTTTATACCTTATATATAGTTCAGTTATGTACCTTATGTTCAGTCGCTCAGTCTTGTCTGACTCTTTGAACCCCATGGACTGCAGCATGCCAGGCCTCCCTGTCCATCACCAACTCCCAGAGCTTACTCAATCTCATGTCCATCGAGTCGGTGACGCCATTCAACCACCTCATCCTCTGTCTCGTCCCCTTCTCCTCCCGCCTTCAATCTTTCCCAGCATCAGGATCTTTTCAAATGAGTCAGTTCTTTGCATCAGGTGGCCAAAGTCGTGGAGTTTCAGCTTCAGCATCAGTCCTTCCAGTGAATATTCAGGACTGATTTCCTTTAGGATGGACTGATTGGATCTCCTTGCAGTCCAAGGGACTCTCAAGAATCTTCTCCAACACCACAGTTCAAAAGCATCAATTCTTCGGCGCTCAGCTTTCTTTATAGCTGGCAGGCTATAAGCCCATAACTTATGTATACAGTACTTCAATTCTTTTCAAGAACATTCATAGGTAGCCCCTCCATTTTCCTCAGGGAATACATTTCAAGACTACCAGTAGATGCCTAAAACCACGGATAGTACCAAACTCTGTACATACTACCTTTTTTCCTCTATGTACATACCTATAATAAAGTTTAATTTATAAATTAGGCACACTAAGATATTAATAACAGCAACAGTAATAAAGCAATTATAACAGTGTATTATAACTGTTATGTGAACATGGTCTCTCTCTCTCTCAAAATATCTTATTGTACAAATGTAATGCCTTTTCCATCTTAACTAAGCACTTATCACACACTGTGGCCACAACTTTTGCAGTTTGAGATACGACAGCCAAACTAGCATGAATTTCCTTTTCCTTCTTCACAATTTCATTTTTTCCCCCTTATTGAGTTGATAACTTTCACCTTTCCACTTAAAGGAAGCACTTTACTACTTCTCTTTAGCATATAGGAATTGCCATCATCACCACTCTTGTGATTTGGGCCCAATATTAAGTAAAATAAGGGCTAATTGAACACAAACACTGAGATACCAATGCTGAAGATGAGGGTTTGATCCTTGGGTTGGAAAGATCCCCTGGAGGACAAAATGGAAATCCACTTCAGTATTCTTGCCTGGGAAATCCCATGGACAAAGGAGGCTGGTGGACTACAATCCTTGGAGTCACAAAGATTCAGACATGATTTAGCAACTAAACAACAACAACCCGGATACCTTGGCCATCAGTCTAGTAATTGAGAGGGCTACTGAGTGACTCAGACTACTGATGGGTGGTGTACTCTGGACAAAGAGATGACTCGCGTCTCCAGATCCATGTGAGATTTCATCCTGCTGCTCAGAATGGCTTGCAGTTTAAAACGTATTGTTTATTTCCAGAATTTTGCATTTAATATTTTTGGACCTCAGTTGACTGCAGGTAGCTGAAACCCTGGAAAGCAAAGCCACAGATGAGGGGACTACTGTTTATTTTAGCCCCTCTTTATTTATTATTCTTTACAGTAACTCCTCTCCTGTCACCCTTCTTCTCGCACTTCCCAGGCTTCTAACCCCTTCCATCACAGGTTCTGAAGATCCATCACACTGTAAACAAGCACTCTATAGCCAAAACTTCACTTTCCCTGGAGCTCCTCTCTCACTCTAGAATCTTCTTTGTTCTTTTTTAAATCACTCTTCTAACCTAAATCAAATAAATATATTTTATTCACTAATCTTTCACTGAGAACCCAGGCTGCTTTATTTTTTATTTATTTTTAAATTTAACTTTATTTGTTTACTTATTTATTTTTAATTTTTGATGGCACTGAGAAGCATGCAGGATCTTAGTTCCCCAACCAGGGATTAAACCCACACCAGCTACATTGGAAGCATGGAGTCTTAGCCACCAGACCACTAGAAAAGTTCCTATGATCCTCTTTGTTTTCTCCCAACTCACATAGTCCAAGGCCATAGCGATGAGGTGTAAGGAGTACATTAGTTAATAGTCTTTTGGTTGGTAATAATAGGCCCAAACTCAAATCTAGCTTATAGTTTTAAAAAAAAGTTATTTATGAACTTACATCATTGAAAAGAGCCATTCTCAAAGGCAAAAACACATATCAGATATATGCCTTGAACCTTCAGCCATTATTTCCACTTGTCCCTGCTTGAATCAATTTTCCCAGGATTCTATTGCAATCTAGCTTGATTGGAGGTGAGGAAAATTGCAGGACTGAAAAACTAGGTGCTACCCATGAATGTTAATGGCTCAACGTCACTTAAGGACAGCATTTATATGTACTCTTATGTCTTTTTCTACTTTCCAGATAAAATTCAAGAGACCATGATCTAAGCTAATTGATAGATGAGGGATAAAGAGAATCATAAATGATTTTTTTTAACTAACTGGTGCTATGCTTTCCTTCACCAATTTCAACCAAACATTGTATGTTAGATTTCAGTACAAAAATAAAAGATTAAGCCTGTCGACTGAAAAAAAAAAAAAGCACAATCTAAAAGTGGAGAATTATAATTTATTCAGCAGTTATTCTGAGGACTTCAAACCCAGGTTTTGACCTCTCAGACAGTTCTAAAAGACTGTTCCAATGTGTTAAAGGAAGAATTAGGATATACAGGAGTTTTACAACAAAAACCAGGTAGTCAGAATATCAAAAGATTCTTATTACTTCAAGAAAACCAGATTGCCAGGGGAAGGCTGGGGTAAGGAATAGTTAGGGAGTTGGGGATGGACATGTTCACCTGCTATATTTAAAATGGATAATCAACAAAGACCTACTTATAGCAGATGAAACTCTGCTCAGTGCTACGTGGCAGCCTGGATGGGAGAAGAGTTTGGGGGAGAATGGATACATATATATGTATGGCTGAGTCCCCTCGCTGTTCACTGGAAACTGTCACAACATTGTTAATCAGCTATGCTCCAATACAAAATACAAAGTTTAGAAAAAAAATAAAGGAAACCAGACATCTCAAGTTAATGAGTTTAGTGCTTTTCTATGTATATGGCTACTGCTAAGTCACTTCAGTCATGTCCGACTCTGTGCGATCCCATAGATGGCAGCCCACCAGGCTCCCCGATCCCTGGCATTCTCCAGGCAAGAACACTGGAGTGGGTTGCCATTTCCTTCTCCAATGCATGAAAGTGAAAAGTGAAAGTGAAGTCGCTCAGTCATGTCCAACACCTAGCGACCCCATGGACTGCGGCCCACCAGGCCCCTCCATCCACGGGATTCTCCAGGCAAGAGTACTGGAGTGGGGTGCCATTGCCTTTTCTATGTATGGGGAGATGCAAAACTGTGGGCTTATAGAGATCATTGCTTTGATATGCACCTCAGCTATCTGGGGCCAACATTCCATGCTTTCTCATTTTGAGTCTCCTTCAGTTCAGTTCAGTTGCTCAGTCGTGTCCAATTCTTTGCAACCCTATGGACTGCAGCATGACAGACCTCCCTGTCCGTCACCAACTTCCAGAGTTTACCCAAACTCATGTCCATTGATTTGGTGATGGCATTCAACCATCTCATCCTCTGTTGTTCCCTTCTCCTCCTGCCTTCAATCTTTCCCAGCATCAGGGTCTTTTCAAATGAGTCAGTTCTTTGCATCAGGTGGCCAAAGTATTGGAGTTTCAGCTCCAACATCAGTCCTTCCAATGAACACTCAGGACTGAGTCTCCTTAGAATGCATCATTGTGGGAGGATGGAGTGACTGACTGCTAGACGAGGGGCATCCTGTTTCCATCCTGAGTTTCTTCAGAGCTCATGTGGCAGGTGGGGGGTGGCTATAATGTGATGGCTTAATTGCTGCAACATCCTTTGTTTAGTGATGTGGCAGGCAACATTTTTCACTCTGAGTCCATATATTCACTTATTCAGCTTCTCTTCCTCTATGGACTCCAATAATATTATAATTATGCATTATTTTAAATCATAAAAACACAATAATTAAAGAACAAGAGAAAAACAATCCAAAACATGTATTTCAACACATTTCTGGAACATGGAAGCTTGGAAAGAATATTTTGTGCTAAAGCTGTAGCCCAAAATAAAAGAAAAGGGAGCTGCAACAGATCCAGAAAACCACTTGCTGAGAAGAAATCCCTAGATGCTTCAGATTAGATAGAGACTTCAGGCAGAAGAAAGGGCAGGAGAAAATGGAACTGAGAGCAGGAAATTCATTGAAGACCTGTATATAAAACAATCAGATACCTATCTGCTCATCTAGTAACCCATAGTCAAGCATTTCACACTTATGCCAGAAAACACAACCTTCCTCTCTAGTATTTGCCAAAAGAAAAGGCAACTGGGGGACGTCTCTGGTGGTCCAGTGATTAAGAATCCGCCTTCCAGTGTGGGGGGCAGATATGGGTTAGATTCCTGGTCAGGGAACTGAGATGCCACATGCTGGGGAGCAACTAAACCTGAATGCCACAACCAGAGAAGCTACCGTGCCACAATAAAGACTCAGCACAGCCAAAAGTAAAAAGTCAAGGCAGCTGGCTCACCTCTTTCCAGTCAACAAATCTCTTTCACACAGGATGATCACCATCAATCTTATAACTCCCTCCACTGTACATATAAATGGACAAGTGATGAGCACCAGGAAACAGAACAGAGGTTGCAGGTAATAGAGAAAGTTCAAGATGAATAAAAAAATGTCCCCTAAACAAAGAGTTTTCAAGAAGCAGAAGAGAACTTCAAATACAACTTTAGTGTCCCTAGGTAGAAAATATTGTATCCAAAGACCAAGAACACAAAATTATGAAAAAAGAACAACCAAATAGATAAGAGTGTGCATTCAGAAATTAATTGATTTCCCAAACCAAAAAAAAAAAAAAATGATTTCAAAATTTGAAAGATAAAGCACAGGTACTTTTCAATAGGTTAAGAGCAAAAGGAAACAAAGAGAGGAAAATGAGAAAGAAAATCATCAAAACCAAAAATCAATGTAAGAAGTCCAATTGTTAGAAATTCTAAACAGAAGACATGATTGCATGCCATGTATTCAGTCATGTCTGACTCTTTGTGATCCTGTGGACTGTAGCGCACCAGGCTCTGCTGCTCATGAAAATTTCCAGGCAAGAACACTGGAGTGGGTTGCCATTTCCTCCTTCAGGGGATCTTCCTGACACAAGGATTGAGCCCACATCTCCTGTGTTTCCTGCATTGCAGGCAGATTCTTTACCTGCTGGGTCAAAGAGAAGAGGGGGATTATCAAAGAATTAAAACAAGAAAAATTTCCAGCAGTGAAAGCAGGTACACAGCTTGAATCTGGCCAGGTCTACCTGCTACCAATAGAATAAATTCAAAAAGAACCACATTATTATAAAATTTCAGAATTCCAAGGGTTAAAAGATATTAAAAGACTCTAGAGAAAATTAGTATCAGAAGCACTGATGGTTTTGTGTTTTTTATATGAGCAACACAAAATAGTAGAGTGATTCCTTCAAGGTTCTGTAGGAAGCTTTTTTCAATTTAGAATTCTGTATCCAGACAAACCATTAATCAAGTAGGAGGGAATGATACATTTTCAGATAAAAGCACTGACAAATTTACCTCCATATACCCTTTCTTAGAAAGATACGTGAGGAATGATGACAGATACGAGACTAATGTGAGGTGAACCTTCATCACTTATAGCAAGCCATCACTACAAGGTGCAGAGGCTGATAAGTCTAAGAAATGGCATATAGCCACCAGTTCAGTTCAGTTCAGTCACTCAGTCGTGTCTGACTCTTTGCGATCCCATGAACCACAGCATTCCAGGCCTCCATGTCCATCACCAACTCCTGGAGTTCAGACAAACTCATGTGCATCGAGTCAGTGATGCTATCCAGCCATCTCATCCTCTGTCGTCCCCTTCTCCTCCTGCCCTCAAACATTCCCAGCATCAGGGTCTTTTCCAATGAGTCAACTCTTCGCATGAGGTGGCCAAAGTACTGGACTTGCAGCTTCAAAATCGGTCCTACCAATGAACACCCAGGATTGATCTCCTTTAGGATGGACTGGTTGGATCTCCTTGCAGTCCAAGAGATTCTCAAGAGCCTTCTCAAACACCACAGTTCAAAAGCATCCATTCTTCGAACCTCAGATTTCTTCACAGTCCAACACTCACATCCATACATGACCAATGGAAAAAACATAGCCTTGACTAGATGGACCTTTGTTGAAAAAGTAATGTCTCTGCTTTTTAATATGCTGTCTAGTTTGGTCATAAATTTCCTTCCAAGGAGTAAACATCTTTTAATTTCATGGCTTTAATCACCATCTTCAGGAATTTTGGAATCCAGAAAAATAAAGTCAGCCACTGTTTCCACTGCTTCCCCATGTATTTGCCATGAAGTGATAGGACCAGATGCCATGATCTTAGTTTTCTGAATGTTGAGCTTTAACTTTTTCACTTTCCTCTTTCACTTTCATCAAGAGGCTCTTTAGTTCTTCTTCATTTTCTGCCATAAAAGTGGTGTCATCTGCATATCTGAGGTTATTGATATTCTCCCCGCAATCTTGATTCCAGCTTGTGCTTCTTCCAGCCCAGCGTTTCTCATGATGTACTCTGCCTATAAGTTAAATAAGCAAGGTGACAATATACAGTCTTGACGTACTCTTTTTCCTATTTGGAACCATTCTGTTGTTCCACGTCCAGTTCTAACTGTTGCTTCCTGACCTGTATACAGGTTTCTCCAGAGGCAGGTGAGGTGGTCTGGTATTCCCATCTCTTTCAGAATTTTCCACAGTTTATTGTGATCCACACAGTCAGAGTCTTTGGCAAAGTCAATAAAGCAGAAATAGATGTTTTTCTGGAACTCCTTGCTTTTTTGATGACCAGTGGATGTTGGCAATTTGATTTCTGGTTCCTCTGCCTTTTCTAAAACCAGCTTGAACATCTGGAAGTTCACGGTTCACGTATTGCTGAAGCCTGGCTTGGAGAATTTTGAGCATTACCTTACTAGCATGTGAGATGAGTGCAATTGTGCAGTAGTTTGAGCATTCTTTGGCATTGCGTTTCCTTGGGATTGGAATGAAAACTGACCTTTTCCAAGCCTGTGGCCACTGCTGAGTTTTTCAAATTTGCTGGCATATTGAGTGCAGCACTTTCACAGCAGCATCTTCCAGGATTTGAAATAGCTCAACTGGAATTCCGTCACCTCCACTAGCTTTGTTCAGAGTGATGCTTTCTAAGGCCCACATGACTTCACATTCCAGGATGTCTGGCTCTAGGTGAGTGATCACACCATCGTGATTCTCTGGGTTGTGAAGATCTTTTTTGTACAGTTCTTCTGTGTATTCTTGCCACCTCTTCTTAATATCTTCTGCTTCTGTTCAGTTCAGTTCAGTTCAGTCACTCAGTCATGTCCGATTCTTTGCGACCCCATGAATTGCAGCACACCATGCCTCCCTATCCATCACCAACTCCCAGAGTTCACTCAAACTCACATCCATGGAGTCTGTGATGTCATCCAGTCATCTTGTCCTCTGTCATCACCTTCTCCTCCTGCCCCCAATCCCTCTCAGCATCAGAGTCTTTTCCAATGAGTCAGCTCTTTGCATGAGGTGGCCAAAGTACTGGAGTTTCAGCTTTAGCATCATTCCTTCCAAAGAAATCCCAGGACCAATCTCCTTTGGAATGGACTGGTTGGATATCCTTGCAGTCTAAGGGACTCTCAAGAGTCTTCTCCAACACCACAGTTCAAAAGCATCAATTCTTCGGTGCTCAGCTTTCTTCACAGTCCAACTCTCACATCCATACATGATCACAGGAAAAACCATAGCCTTGACTAGACGCATCTTTGTTGGCAAAGTAAAATCTCTGCTTTTGAATATACTATCTAGGTTGGTCATAACTTTCCTTCCAAGGAGTAAGCGTCTTTTAATTTCATGGCTGCAATCACCATCTGCAGTGATTTTGGAGCCCCCCAAAATAAAGTCTGACACTGTTTCCACTGCTTCCCCATCTATTTCCCATGAAGTGATGGGACCAGATGCTTCTGTTAGGTCCTTACAATTTCTGTCCTTTTTTGTGCCCATGTTTGCATGAAATGTTCCCTTGGTATCTCTAATTTTCTTGAAGAGATCTCTAGTCTTTCCCATTCTGTTGTTTTCCTCTTTTTCTTTTCATTGATCACTGAGGAATGTTTTCTTATCTCTCCTTGCTATTCTTTGGAACTCCGCATTCAAATGGGTATATCTTTCCTTCTTCCCTTTGCTTTTCACATCCCTTCTTTTCATTGCTATTTGCAAGGCCTACTCAGACAGCCATTTTGCTTTTTTGAATTTCTTTTTCTTGGGGATGGTCTTGATTCCTGTCTCCTGTACAATGTCACGAATTTCCGTCCATAGTTCATCAGGCACTCTGTCTGTCAGATCTAGTCCCTTAAATCTATTTCTCACTCCCACTGTATAGTCATAAGGGATTTGATTTAAGTCACACCTGAATGATCTAGTGATTTTCTCCACTTTCTTCAATTTCAGTCTGAATTTCACAATAAGGAGTTCATGTTCTGAGCCACAGTCAACTCCTGGTCTTGTTTTTGCTGACTGTATAGAGCTTCTCCATCTTTCGCTGCAAATATAATCAATCTGATTTCCTTGTTGGCAATCTGGTTATGTCCATTTGTAGAGTTTTCTCTTGTGTTGTTAGCAGAGTATGTTTGCTATGACCAGTGTGTTCTCTTGCAGAAGTCTATTAGCCTTTGCCCTGCTTCATTCTGTACTCCAAGGCCAAATTTCCCTGTTACTCCTGGTGTTTCTTGACTTCCTACTTTCGCATCCAGTCCCCTGTAATGAAAAGGACCTCTTTTTTGGGTGTTAGTTCTAGAAGGTCTTGTAGGTCTTCATAGAATGTTCAACTTCAGCTTCTTCAGCATTACTGGTCAGGGCATAGACTTGGATTACCATGATATTGATTGGTTTGCCTTGCAAACAAACAGAGATCATTCTGTTGTTTTTTTAGATTGCATAAAAGTACTGCATTTCAGACTCTTTTGTTGACTATGATGGCTACTCCATTTCTCCTAAGAGATTCCTGCCCACAGTAGTGAATATAATGGTCATCTGAGTTAAATTCACCCGTTCCAGTCCATCTTAGTTTGCTGACTCCTAGAATGTCGATGTTCACTCTAGCCATCCCCTGTTTGATCACTTCCAATTTGCCTTGATTCATGGACCTAACATTCCAGGTTCCTATGCAATATTGCTCTTTACAACATTGAACCTTGCTTCTATCACCAGTCCCATCCACAACTGGGTGTTGTTTTTGCTTTGGCTGCATCCCTTCCTTCTTTCTAGAGTTATTTCTCCACTGATCACCAGTAGCATATTGGGCACCTACCGACCTGGGGAGTTCATCTTTCAGTGTTCTATCTTTTTGCCTTTTCATGCTGTTTTGGGATTCTCAAGGCAAGAATACTGAAGTGGTTTGCTATTCCCTTCTCCAGTGGACCACATTCTGTCAGAGCTCTCCACCATGATCCATCCATTTTGGGTGGCCCTACATGGCATGGCTTAGTTTCATTGAGTTAGACAAGGCTGTGGTCTGTGTGATCAGATTGGCTAGTTGTCTGTGATTGTGGTTTCCGTGTATCTGCCCTCTGATTCCCTAGCCACCAGAATACCTAAAAGTTGAAGTTATAATGGTGGTATCTTCTAGGCAATGGAAGTTAGGGGTGACGGTGGAGAGATAAACCCATCAGTACTTTTTAATTTTTTTAACCATGTGCATATATTAATTTGAAGTAATTTTTAAATGTACTGCCAGAGGCCTTTAAAATTTGTGTGTTATGTTCACTGATATTAACTCCATGGACTGTGCTAGGCAGAATAATGGCCATCCAATACATGGAACAACAGATTGGTTCCAAATAGGAAGAGGAGTATGTCAAGGCTGTATATTGTCACCCTGCTTATTTAACTTATAGGCAGAGTACATCATGAGAAACGCTGGGCTGGAAGAAGCACGAGCTGGAATCAAGATTGCCGGGAGAAATATCAATAACCTCAGATATGCAGATGACACCAGCCTTATGGCAGAAAGTGAAGAGGAACTAAAAAGCCTCTTGATGAAAGTAAAAGAGGAGAGTGAAAAAGTTGGCTTAAAGCTCAACATTCAGGAAACGAAGATCATGGCATCTGGTCCCATCACTTCATGGGAAATAGATGGGGAAACAGTGGAAACAGTGTCTGTCAGACTTTTTTGGAGGGGCTCTAAAATCACTGCAGATGGTGACTGCAGCCATGAAATTAAAAGATGCTTACTCCTTGGAAGGATAGGTATGACCAATCTGGATAGCATATTGAAAAGCAGAGACATTACTTTGCCAACAAAGGTCCGTCTAGTCAAGGCTATGGTTTTTCCTGTGGTCGTGTATGGATGTGAGAATTGGACTGTGAAGAAGGCTAAGTGCAAGAATTGATGCTTTTGAACTGTGGTGTGGGAGAAGACTCTTGAGAGTCCCTTGGACTGCACGGAGATCCAACCAGTCCATTCTGAAGGAGATCAGCCCTGGGATTTCTTTGGAAGGAATGATGCTAAAGCTGAAACTCCAGTACTTTGGCCACCTCATGCGAAGAGTTGACTCATTGGAAAAGACTCTGATGCTGGGAGGGATTGGGGGCAAGAGGAGAAGGGGACGACAGAGGATGAGATGGCTGGATGGCATCACTGACTCTATGGACGTGAGTCTGGGTGAACTCCGCAAGTTGGTGATGGACAGGAAGGCCTGGCATGCTGTGATTTATGGGGTCACAAAGAGTCAGACATGACTGAGTGACTGAACTGAACTGAACTGACCTGAATGAGGAACACCTTTCTTCTCTTTGGCTCCACAAATAAAGTATCCGCCTGCTACTGCAGAAGACACAGGAGATGCTGGTTTGATCCCTGAAACAGGAAAATCCCCTAGAGGATGAAATAGCAACCAACTCCTTGCTTGGAGAAGCCCATGGACAGAGGAGCCTGGTGGGCTACAGTCCATGGGGTCATAGCCCAAGGTCCTTAAAAGTAGAAGAAGGAGGCAAAAGAGAGTCAGAGATAAGTGTGACTATGGAAGAAGAGTCAGAAAAAAACAATCTTGCTGGTTTGGAAGATGGAGAAAGATGCTCAACCAATACAGGCAGCTCAAGAAACTGGAAAAGTCAAAGAAACTGGTTATCCCCTGAAGAATCCAGAAAGGAGTGCAGTCCTGATGACACCTTGATTTCAGCCGCTTAAGACCCATGTCGTACTTCTTTTCTACAGAACTGTAAGATTATAAATTTTCATTTTATGTCACCAAGTTTGCGGTAATTTGTTATAGTAAAAAGAAATCTAATACATGGTCTTACATAGGAATCAACTCCTTTTGGTGTTCACCAATCTTAGACTCTTTTTTTTTTTCAGCTTTTAGCATCAGAACTTAAAAGGATAGAACAGACCCTTTGTTTTATTTTTGCTTTGTTTTGTAGTGTGAAATAGAATAGATACACTGGCTTCTTTCTATTTATCCCTGAAGTTTTATACGTTTTCTTTTCTAAATCTCAGTTACACCTCAGTATCTTCAGAGACTGAAGAAGGAAATGGTAACCCACTCCAGTACTCCTGCCTGGAAAATCCCATGGATGGAGGAGCATGGTAGGCTAGAAATGAAAATGATACTGAACTATCTTTAGTAATGTTGTTGCTTAGTCACTAAGTCATGTCCAACTCTTATGTGACCCTATGATTGTATCCTGCCAGGCTCTTCAGTCCATGGGATTTCCCAGACAAGAATACAGGAGTAGGTTGCCATTTCCTTCTCCAAGTGATCTTGGATCAAGGGATCGAACCCATATCTGCTGTGTCTCCTGCATTGGCAGGCAGATTCTTTACTACTGAGTCACCTGGGAAGCTCCTATTCTCAGTAATATATTTCAACATTTCAAAATATTTCTGGGGTTATTCTTTCTGAAATTTTGTGCTAGAGTTTTATTTTTCTGTTCAGATTTATGAAATGTGCATACAAACATACACACAAAAGACCCAGCAAATGTTCTAAATTTCTAACCATACCACTAAATTTTTGTATATCATCTTTTAAGTTACAGACATTTTTTCATTCTATTAGTGTGTGTTTAGCCTGTTATTTCAGGATAGTTCTAAAATGTCAGCTAAAGTGTTCATTGCCAAATTCAGACTTAAATTGAAGAAAGTAGGGAAAACCCCTAGACCATTCAAGTATGATCTAAATCAAATCCCTTACAACTATACAGTAGAAGTGAGAAATAGATTCAAGGAATTAGATCTGACAGAATTACAGATGGAAGTTTGTGACTTTGTACAGGAGGCAGTGATCAAGACTGTCACCAAGAAAAAGAAATGCAAAGGGCAAATGATTGTCTGATGAGGCCTTACAAACAGCTAAAAAGAAGAGAGGTGAAAAGCAAAGGAGAAAAGGAAAGATACACCCATTTGAATGCAGAGTTCCAAAGAATAGCAAGGAGAGCTAAGAAAGCCTTCCTCAGTGATCAATGCAAGGAAATAGAGAAAAACAAGAATGGGAAAGACTAGAGATCTCTTCAAGAAAATTAGAGATACCAAAGGAACATTTCACGCAAAGATGGGCATAATAAAACACAGATGGTATAGACTTAACAGAAGCAAAAGGTATTAAAAAGAGGTGGCAAGAATACATAGAAGAATTGTACAAAAAAGATCTTCATGATGCAGATAATCATGATGGTGTAATCACTGACTTAGAGCCAGACATCCTGGAATGTGAAGTCAAGTGGGCCTTAGGAAGCATCACTGCAAACAACGCTAGTGGAGGTGATGGAATTCTAGTTGAGCTATTTTAAATCCTAAAATATGATGTTGTGAAAGTGCTGCATTTAATATGCCAGCAAATTTGGAAAACTCAGCAGTGGCCACAGGACTGGAAAAAGTCAGTTTTCATTCCAATCCCAAAGAAAGGCAATGCCAAAGAATGCTCAAACTATGCCACAACTGCACTCATCTCACATGCTAGTAAAGTAATGCTCAAAATTCTCCAAGCCAGGCTTCAACAGTGCGTGAATCAAGAACTTCCAGATGTTCAAGCTGGATTTAGAAAAGGCAGAGGAATCAAAGAGTAAATTGCCGACATCCATAGGATCATTGAAAAAGCAAGAAAGTTCCAGAAAAACATCTATTTCTGCTTTATTGACTTTGCCAAAGCCTTTGACTGTGTGGATCACAACAGACTGCGGAAAATACTTGAGATAGGAATACCAGACCACCTTACCTGCCTCCTACGAAATCTGTATGTAGGTCAAGAAGCAACAGTTAGAACTGGACATGGAACAACAGACTGGTTCCAAATAGGAAAACAAGTACATCAATATTGCATATTGTCACCTTGCTTATTTAACTTATATGCAGAGTATATTGTGTGAAATGCCGGGCTGGATGAAACATGAGCTGGAATCAAGATTTCTGGGAGAAATATTAATAACCTCAGATATGCAGATGACACCACCTTTATGGCAGAGAGTGAAGAAGAACTAAAGAGCCTCTTGATGAAAGTGAAAGAGGAGAGTGAAAATGTTGCCTTAAAGCTCAACATTCAGAAATCTAAGATCATGATATATGGTCCCATCACTTCTTGACAAATAGATGGGGAAACAATGACAGACTTTATTTTGGGGGCTCCAAAATCACTGCAGATGGTAACTGCAGCCATGAAATTAAAATACACTTGCTCCTTGCAAGAAAAGTTATGACCAACCTAGACAGCTTATTAAAAAGCAGAGATATTCCTTTGCCAACAAAGGTCCATCTAGTCAAAGCTATGGTTTTTCCAGTAATTATGTATGGATATGAAGTCCATGTTTGGACTATAAAGAATGCTGAGTACCAAAGTATTGATGCTTTTGAAGTGTGGTGTTGGAGAGACTCTTGAGAGTCCCTTGGGCAGCAAGGAGACCCAACCAGTCCATCCTAAAGGGAATCAGTCCTGAATATTCATTGGAAGGACTGATGTTGAAGCTGAAACTCCAATACTTTGGCCATCTGATGAGAAGAACTGACTCATTGGAAAAGACCCTGATTTGGGGAAAGATAGAAGGTGGAAGGAGAAAGGGAAGAAAGAGGATGAGATGGTTGGATGGCATCACCCACTCAGTGGACATGAGTTTGAGTAAACTCCAGGAGTTAGTGCTAGACAGGGAAGCTTGGCGTGCTGCAGTCTATGGCATTTCAAAGAGTTGGACACGACTGAGTGACTGATCTGAACTGAACTAAAGTGTTCATTGGATTTCGAATCTTAACATCGATCTCTATTCAAAACCTAGACAGGTTGGTTTGATTTTAAGAGAGTTGTTGATGCCCACCAGGAAGCAGGCACTTTGGCTTATAATCCTGAGAGTGAGAATGAATCTATACATTCCTCTCTCTTTCTGTTACTCATTTTTGGGGGCCCATCCTGGACTGGAAGAAACACAAGCTGGAATCAAGATTGCCGGGAGAAATATCAATAACCTCAGATATGCAGATGACACCAGCCTTATGGCAGAAAGTGAAGAGGAACTAAAAAGCCTCTTGATGAAAGTGAAAGTGGAGAGTGAAAAAGTTGGCTTAAGGCTCAACATTCAGAAAACAAAGATAATAGCATCTGGTCCCATCACTTCATGGGAAACAGATGGGGAAACAGTGGAAACTGTCAGACTTTATTTTTCTGGGCTCCAAAATCACTGCAGATGGTGACTGCAGCCAGGAAATTAAAAGACGCTTACTCCTTGGAAGGAAAGTTATGACCAACCTAGATAGCATATTAAAAAGCAGAGACATTACTTTGCCAACAAAGGTTTGTCTAGTCAAGGCTATGGTTTTTCCTGTGGTCATGTATGGATGTGAGAGTTGGACAGTGAAGAAAGCTGAGTGCTGAAGAATGGATGCTTTTGAACTGTGGTGTTGGAGAAGACTCTTGAGAGTCCCTTGGACTGCAAGGAGATCCAACCAGTCCATTCTGAAGGAGATCAGCCCTGGGATTTCTTTGGAAGGAATGATGCTAAAGCTGAAACTCCAGTACTTTGGCCACCTCATGTGAAGAGTTGACTCATTGAAAAAGACTCTGATGCTGGGAGGGATTGGGGGCAAGAGGAGAAGGGGACGACAGAGGATGAGATGGCTAGATGGCATCACTGACTCGATGGATGTGAGTCTGAGTGAACTCTGGGAGTTGGTGATGGACAGGGAGGCCTGGTGTGCTGCGATTCATGGGGTCGCAAAGAGTCGGACACGACTGAACGACTAATCTGATCTGATCCAGAACCAGCACAGTGTGGGAGCAAGAGAACTAAACTGGGGGGCCAGACATTGAATTAAGGACTTACCTGAGCAACCAATCAGTTTTGTAACCTTGGCCAAGTCACTTCCTCATTCCAGAGCACAGGTTTATCTCAAGTAACAGGAGATAAGATCTGATATCCAGAATGGCCAACTGCCAGTCTCTGGCCTGGAGCAGAGATAAGTTGTCTGTCAACCAAGGTTCAACCAGAAGAATTACCCATTCACAGGTCCTTGTCCACACAAAACTCAGCAATGGTGATGGAATTGACTCCACAGACCCTATTCTTTTACAGAATTTTGCTGCAATCACTTTTATTTGGACTCATTAAGTTCTATCTACATGCAGAGAACAGTCAGTGAAAACAACTAATACACTGAACAGAATAAGCTAGAACAATTCCAATTATTCACCCATTGCAGTTCACCTTTCAAAATCTTCTCCCTCTTCACATATTTCAGAAGTTTCAAGTCCACATTTCCCCCTGATTTTGCACTATATAGTGCAGGCTACCATTCCTTTTGCTCAACACACTTTTTACTTTTCAAATTATTATTCTAATACTTTATTCTAAGTTACAAATAAAAGATCAATTTTTATGAAACAAATTTAAAATGTTTTCCAACGAGCAAAAATGCCCTCCAAACTTGCTTAAGGAACATTTCTTTGAGGAATAAGAAGATTTTTAAAAATGTATTGTTGGGACTTGTCTGGTGGGAAGACTCTGTGCTTCCAATGCAGAGGGTGCAGGTTCGATCCTTGGTTGGTGAACCTAAAATCCCACACACCAGGCAGTGGAGTCAGAAAAAAAAAAAAAAAAAAAATTGTGTTGTTACAAATACAACACAAAAAACGATCAAAGCCTGTCCAAGAACAACTATTTACATTTTAAGTGTAAACATTCCAAGATGGAAAAACACAGTGTCAGTTGCAAACTGGCCCCCATACAGAGAGGGCAAGGAGAAACTAAGGCAGGAGGCAGATCACTTCAGGTCAGTCGACGGCAGCTTTCAAAAGCAAGACAATTTATGGATGAGGCTTGTCTTGGTTGGCCGAAAAATGAATAGATATCCACAGCCAGTTGCCAGAATCTTGAAAGTTTCCACAGAACTCTTAGTGAAGTCCAGTCATATATCCAGTCCATATGGTTCAACATTACTGTCTCAAGACTGAATCTGAAAACAGCTCCTGCTGTGGGAACTGTGGGTAAAACATACATTCCCAAGGCAAAGGTTGGGGTGAGGACCCTCGAAATGCCAGGGTCCAGCTCACAGGCCAATTTGTGATCACATACTCTCCATGACTTCCTTCAAGACCCAGTGAAACAGTAATCAAAATAATCACAAAGCCCTCTCTTTTTCTTGAGTATGTTTCAATCAGAGGACATGAGGACTACATAATCTAGGCAGAGAAATATACAATCTTCTTTCTAGAAGAAAAAGTGTTGAGTTCCCTGCTCATTGCTTATTCTATGACTATGGTTCAGAACTACTTAGTATTCTGAACTAAAGTTCAGAAGTACCTTCAAATAGAGTCCTTTGTTTTCTAGTGGCCTTTTCATTATGAATGCTTCTTAGAAATTTATCCTTAGCTTCTTATTCCATTTTTTATTTCAATCTATTTCCTTTCTTTTCTGTTCTGTCAGCTTTCATTTCTCTGTATACATAAATACTTATATATCTACTTCCTCCTTCTTTGGTGTTCTTTTATATCATCTGCTCATCTCTTTAAACTAAACTGCTAAGTCACTTCAGTCGTGCCTGACTCTGTGCGACCCCATAGATGGCAGCCCACCAGGCTCCCCTGTCCCTGGGATTCTCCAGGCAAGAACACTGGAGTGGTTGCCATTTCCTTCTCCAATGCATGAAAGTGAAAAGTGAAAGTGAAGTCGCTCAGTCGTGTCCAACTTGTAGGGACCCCATGGACTGCAGCCCACCAGACTCCTCCATCCATGGGATTTTCCAGGCAAGAGTACTGGAGTAGGGTGCCATTGCCTTCTCTTAAAAGGAAAACTCCTGTATATTTAGGGTTCATTAAGGAAATAGAAAATACTACAAAAGTTAGCACAAACCCTGTCCTCACAAAACTTACAATACAAAGGAAACAGATAATAAACAAAAATAATGATGTTGGCAAGTGCTCTGAAAAATGAATCATCAGAGGTTGTAGAAATACTTTGTTGGGGTGCTAGAAACTGGTCGAAGTGGATCAGAGAATTACATTTGAAGTCTTCCATGTCTAAATCATCTTGAAAGCTACACTCTGTCCTGAAGTTAGAAATGTCACAATTCCACTTGTCCCTTAAGTTCTGAAATACAGGGATAACGTCTGACCTGTCCTTCACTTTTCATATATATTCATTGCCATACCCTACCATTTGCTATTATGGAAATACTAAATGGAAATACTATGGACATGACTGTGTGGATCACAATAAACTGTGGAAAATTCTGAAAGAGATGGGAATACCAGACCACCTGATCTGCCTCTTTAGAAACAATGGCACCCCACTCCACTACTCTTGCCTGGAAAATCCCATGGACAGAGGAGCCTGGTAGGCTGCAGTCCATGGGGTCGCTAAGAGTTGGACACGATTGAGAGACTTCACTTTCACTTTTTACTTTTCACTTTCATGCATTGGAGAAGGAAATGGAAACCCACTTCAGTGTTCTTGCCTGGAGAATCCCAGGGACGGCAGAGCTTGGTGGGCTGCCCTCTATGGGGTCACACAGAGTCGGACACGACTGAAGCAACTTAGCAGCAGCAGCAGGAAGCAACAGTTAGAACTGGACATGGAACAAGAGACTGGTTCCAAATAGGAAAAGGAGTACATCAAGGCTGTATATTGTCACCCTGTTTATTTAACTTACATGCAGAGTACATCATGAGAAACGCTGGACTGGAAGAAACACAAGCTGGAATCAAGATTGCCGGGAGAAATATCAATAACCTCAGATATGCAGATGACACCAGCCTTATGGCAGAAAGTGAAGAGGAACTCAAAAGCCTCTTGATGAAAGTGAAAGAGGAGAGTGAAAAAGTTGGCTTAAAGCTCAACATTCAGAAAACGAAGATCATGGCATCTGGTCCCATCACTTCATGGGAAATAGATGGGGAAACAGTGGAAATAGTGTCAGACTTTATTTTGGGGGCTCCAAAATCACTGCAGATGGTGACTGCAGCCAGGAAATTAAAAGACGCTTACTCCTTGGAAGGAAAGTTATGACCAACCTAGATAGCATATTAAAAAGCAGAGACATTACTTTGCCAACAAAGGTTTGTCTAGTCAAGGCTATGGTTTTTCCTGTGGTCATGTATGGATGTGAGAGCTGGACTGTGAAGAAGGCTGAGCACCAAAGAATTGATGCTTTTGAACTGTGGTGTTGGAGAAGACTCTTGAGACTTGGACTGCAAGGAGATCCAACCAGTCCATTCTGAAGGAGATCAGCCCTGGGATTTCTTTGGAAAGAATGATGCTAAAGCTGAAACTCCAATACTTTGGCCACCTCATGGGAAGAGTTGACTCATTGGAAAAGACTCTGATGCTGAGAGAGATTGGGGCCAGGAGGAGAAGGGGATGACAGAGGATGAGATGGCTGGATGGCATCACTGACTCGATGGACGTGAGTCTGAGTGAACTCCGGGAGTTGGTGATGGACAGGGAGGCCTGGCATGCTGCAATTCATGGGGTCGCAAAGAGTCGGACACGACTGAGCAACTGATTTGATCTGATCATGGACAAAATTCTAAAATATTTAAGTTCAATCTCTATAAAGTGCTTAGAAAAGAACACATGTAAGATTGTAAATATATCCCTTAGTATGTTATAGTTAGGCAGATTTCCTGGTTGCTCAAACACTAAAGAATCTGTCCATAATGGAGGAGACCCAGGTTTGATCCCTGGGTGGGGAAGATCCTCTGGAAAAGGGCATGGCAACCCACTCCAGTATTCTTGCCTGGAGAATCCCATGGCCAGAGGAGCCTGATGCGCTACAGTCCATAGTGCTATAATCGCAAAGAGATGGACATGACTGAGCAACAAACACTTTCACACTTTCATTTTATACTTAGCTGGTTAGAGAACAAAATGTGAAAAAAAAGTAATTTCTTTAAAATAAGCCTTGCAAGCAGGCAGTCCTGTTTTTGAATAAGCCAAATGCTCAATTTGTATTTTCTAAACAGCAACTAACTTATTTATAACACTGCTTAGCATTTCAGGCAGTTTACCACTATAATATCAACTTTTTCTTGATATCAATTTTGGTCCTATTATTATATGTCTATTTATAGTGAAGCCATGACAGAACATTTTTGATGATCCTTTCCCTCAGAAACCTGAATAATTTTATCTGATTGCCTATGCCTTTTTTCATCCATGACATCATTTTAACATCCAGTGACAGCATTTTCAGAAACAAACTAAAAAAAGAGTGATTAAATGAAAAACAAAAAAGGAATTCCTCCTTTTCTGACATAATTACAGTTTTATTTCTCTATATCAAGTACTCTAGACATTAAGCTTGGGTGTCACAGCAAGGTCAGAAACTTTCCTAAAGATTCCATTTGGTAATGATGTGTTTTCATTCAATTAACACAAAGTAAATTTATGGTTTTGGTATATAACTACTAATCTTTTCCTTCTCTAAACTGAAATTATCTTTGCTTCTCTGTGGGGGAAAAAGGTGAACTTTGAGCTAGATATATCTAGGTTCTAGGCCTGGTTCTGTCATTTACAGGTCATATCCATGGGCAAATTATTTAGCCTCTCTGAGCTTCCTACTTCTATAATACAGAGGTCATAAGACTTTACAGCCATGTTTCTGCAATTATGCACTATCAACAGTCTGTATCAGTTAGTTCTTTGTTGTAAGAAGCTGCCCTGTGCATGGTAGGATATTTTTCAGCATCTCTGGCCTCTACTAGATGCCATACATCCCACTGTTGGGACAATCTAACTTCTTTCCACATTTTCTCCCTGGGAAGCAAAATTGTCCCTCTTAAGGACCACTGTTTTACTGGATTAATGAGTGGGTTAAACAAAATTATTTATGGGTTATTTAGCACATTTTGACATATAATATAGGCATAATAAAGGCTTCCCTGATGGTTCATGGTAAAGAATCCACCTGCAGTGCAGGAGATGCAGGAGACACAGGAGACGCAGGATAGATCCCTGGGTTGGGAAGACCCCTGGAGGAGAGCATGGTAACCCACTTCATTATTCTTGCCTGGAGGATCCCATGGACAGAGGAGCCTGGCAAGCTACAGTCCATAGAGTTGCAAAGAGTTGGACACGACCGTAGCGACTGAGTACACATGCACACATATATGCACAATAAATATAACTGTTCGATTATTGATAGGTTTAGATTCTCAATAATAACAACCACAGTGTACCGTATAAAAGCAAAGAATGAGAAATCAGAAATGAAAGATTTTGTTTATTGTTAGGGAAAATATTGGCCATTGTTCAGAAAGGAAATAATTTAATGTAAGTTTGTTTAGATTTATAAGGTTTTGGTTGTGCCTGTTTGAGGCAGAGGGAGAAGGGGTCCTGAATAAGCTAAAGCATTCACAATTCAACAGATATCAATGTCAACACTAGCTGGAATTTTTTTCTTTAATCCTCTGAAAATACAGCCTTTGGAATCTCAAACTAAATTCAAACCTTAATTTCCAAGTGTCTGATAATGTAGAAAAGATTTTACACTGGGACACAGACAGATCTAGGTTTAAATCTCAGCTCTAACTTTTAGATATGCTAAGACCTTGGGAAAATTTTTAACAATTCTGAGTTATTTCTACATCTGCAATTTAAGGAATAATAATAATACTAATTGATAGTGCTTTATGAATATTGTTTTGTCTGTCAACCTAAAATAGATTAGTTTTCAGCTTCCAAATAGGTCACTTTTCATTTCAATCCCAAAGAATGATCGAACTACGGCACAAAAGCATTCATTTCACATGCCAGCAAAGTAATGCTTAAAATCCTTCAAACTAGGATTCAACATTATGTGAACAGAGAACTTACAGATGCACAAGCTGAATTTAGAAAAGGCAAAGAAACCAGAGATCAAATCACCAACATTTGTTGGATCATAGAAAAACCTAGAGAATTTCAGAAAAGCATCTACTTCTGCTTCATTGACTATGCTAAAGCCTTTGACTATGTGGATCATAACAAACTGTGGAAAATTCTTAAAGTGATGGGAATACCAGACCACCTTACCTGCCTTCTGTGAAACCTGTATGCAGGTCAAGGGGCAACAGTTAGAACCAGACATAGAATAATGGACTGGTTCCAAATTGGGAAAGGAGTATATCAAGGCTGTATATTGTCACCCTGCTTATTCAACTTATATTGAAAATACATCATGCAAAATGCCAGGCTGGATGAAGCATAAGCTGGAATCAAGATTGTGGGGAGAAATATTCATAACCTCAGATATGCAGATGACACCACCGTTGCGGCAAAAAGTGAAGAGGAACTAAAGAGCCTTTTGATGAAGGTGAAACAGAAGAGTGAAAAATCTGACTTAAAACTCAGTTTTCAAAAAACAAAGATCATGGCATCTGGTTCGATCACTTCATTGCAAATAGATGGGGAAACAATGGAAACAGTGACACACTTTGTTTTGGGGGCTCCAAAATCACAGCAGATGGTGATTGCAGCTATGAAATTAAAAGACGCTTGCTCCTTGGAAGAAAGGCAATGACAAACCTAGATAGCATATTAAAAAGCAGAGACATTACTTTGCCTACAAATGTCAGTATAGTCAAAGTTATGGTTTTTCCAGTAGTCATGTATGGGTGTGAGAGATGGAAAATAAAAAAAGCTAAGCAATGAAGAATTGATGCCTTTGAACTGTGGTGCTGGAGAAGACTCTTGAGAATCCCTTGGACTGCAAAGAGATCAAACCAGTCAATCCCAAAGGAAATCCACCCTAAATATCCATTGGAAGGACTGATGCTAAAGCTTAAATTCCAATACTTTGGCCAACTGATGCAAAGAGCTGACTCATTTGAAAAGACCCTGATGCTGGGAAAGGTTGAAGGCAAGAGGAGAGGGGTGACAGGGGATGAGATGGTTGGTATCTCATCCCCTGAGGGAATGACATCACCAACTCAATGGACATGAATTTGAGCAAACTCTGGGAGATGGTGAAGAACAGGGAAGCCTAACATCTGCAGTCCACGGAGTTGCAAAAAGTTGGACACAACTGAGCAACTAAACAACAACAATATTAATAATTGATAGTGCTTTATTAATATTCTGTGCTTCATCTATCAATATAAAATATAGCTCAAATATTAAGCACCTGAGAACCTATTCAGTTCAGTTCAGTTCAGTTCAGTCGCTCAGTCGTGTCCAACTCTTTGTGACCCCATGAATCGCAGCACACCAGGCCTCCCTGTCCATCACCAACTCCTGGAGTTCACTCAGACTCATGTCCATCGAGTTGGTGATGCCATCCAGCCATCTCATCCTCTGTTGTCCCCTTCTCCTCCTGCCCCCAATCCCTCCCGACATCAGTCTTTTCCAATGAGTCAACTCTTTGCATCAGGTGGCCAAAGTACTGGAGTTTCAGCTTTAGCATCATTCCTTCCAAAGAAATCCCAGGGCTGATCTCCTTCAGAATGGACTGGTTGGATCTCCTTGCAGTCCAAGGGACTCTCAAGAGTCTTCTCCAACACCAACCTATTAAGACTAGAGAAACAAATACTAAGACAAAAATTAGTAGCTTGAACAATAGCATTGTTAAAAGCTATCATTTATTATGTTGTTGTTCAGTTGCAAAGTCGTGTCCAGCTCTTTGCAAACTATCCACTCACATACACACATGCGCGCACGCACACACATGGACTGCAGCACACCAGGCTTCCGGGTCCTTCACTATATCCCAGAGTTTGCTCAAACTCATGCTCACTGATTTGGCAATGCCATCCAACCACCTCTTTTTCTGTCGTCAGCTTCTCCTGCCCTCAATCATTTATTGTGTACCTGCTATAAAACAGGAACCGGTCTAAGAACTTGGCAAAAATTAACCTGATTAATCTTAAGAAAAGGAAAAAGCTCTGAAATAGATACAAAACTAGTCTAACGCCCATTTTAGAGGGGCACCAAGGCAGTCAGGAACTTGCCCAAGGTCATATTACCGGGTAATGATGAAGCTAGAATTATAGCTTTCTAAAGAGCCTAAACTTCTAACCACTAAACTTCCCTAGCTTTTATCCACACTTAGTTATTTAATTATAGCCAGAGAGTCTGCACTGTGTCCTCTAAGTTGATGAAAATGACTTTTTGGATAGACTGTTAGGTTAAATAGATAAAACAGAGGCACAAAAATTCAGATTCCAAACTCTGAATTCAGAATCTTATGAAAGTTTGAATCCCAGTGAAGGAAAAGAGTTTGAATATTTAACAGACCTAGAAAGAAAAATGATTAAGAACTTACAGCAGCCAAATATCTAGGATCTAGGGTTCAACTGCTTAGAAAGCAAGTTTATTACTTCTAATGAGTCATTCACAAATCTTTAACAGAGTATGGGAAGAAAAGTTGAAGCAGAAGCAGGCAACTCTGAAATGTTCTCACTTTCTTGTGAGTCTGTAGGTTTTAGTGGGAAGATTGTAAATTAAGTGAATATAAGTGAAAAAAATGTACATGGCTTTTATTTCTTGGCAACTTCTTCATTTATTAAGAGACATATAAAGATGCCCTATCAGGAAAGAGCTTCTGATTTTGCATTACCATAGTGTACAAGAGCTTCTCTAGTGGCTTAGTTGATAAAGAAACTGATTGCAGCGCAAGAGACCCAGGTTCAATCCATAGGTCGGGAAGGTCCTCTGGAGGAGGAAATGGTAACCCACTCCATTATTCTTGCCTGGAGAATTCCATGGACATAGGAGCCTGGTGGTCTACAGCCTGCTGGGTTGCAAAGAGTTGGACACAACTGAGCATCTAGCAGTTCATTGTAGTATATAAAACTGGTTGCTCATTGTGGTTTTGATTTGCATTTTTCTGATAATGAGTGATGTTGAGCATCTTTTCATGTGTTTGTTAGCTATCTGTATGTCTTCTTTGGAGAAATGCCTATTTAGTTCTTTGGCCCATTTTCTGACTGGGTCGTTTATTTTTCTGGAATTATACAGAGTGAAGTAAGCCAGAAAGAAAAACACCAATACAGTATACTAACGCATATATATGGAATTTAGAAAGATGGTAATGATAACCCTGTATGCAAGACAGCAAAAGAGACACAGATGTAAAGAACAGTCTTTTGGACTCTGTGGGAGAGGGTAGGGGGATGATTTGGGAGAATGGCATTGAAACATGTATAATATCATATAAGAAACGAATCGCCAGTCCAGGTTCGATGCAGGATACAGGATGCTTGGGGCTGGTGCACTGGGATGACCCAGAGGGATGGTATGGGGAGGGAGGTGGGAGGGGTTTCAGGATTGGGAACACGTGTACACCTGTGGTGGATACATGTTGATGTATGGCAAAACCAATACAATATTGTAAAGTAATTAGCCTCCAAATAAAATAAAAAAAATTAAATAGAAACAAACTAAAAAAAAAAAAAAAAACTGGTTGCTCATGTAGATTTTTAATCACTATCTTTGTTTAAAAAAAAAGTTTATTAAACAAATATTTTGTTCAAATTTTGCCCAGGACAATAAAAATACAAATATTTGCTCTATCTTTTTAACACAGAGTAGCTGGAATACACAATGTGTTGTTGTAAGTAATAAATTGGATTCAGACTACAAAAAGCCTTGTCAACCACATTCTAAAGACTTGTGAAGTTTACATAGCAAACAGTGAGAGTAGAGAAAAGAGTCTGTATCTGAGGGACATTTCCCAAGAAGAACTGATAGTGAGTAAAGCAAAAGAAGAGCAGAGAGAATCTGCAAGGTAGATGGGTGGCAAAGCCATTATCCAAGTCTAAAGAACACAAATGGAGAACTTCCCTGGCAGTTCAGTGGTTAGGACTTTGCCTTCCAATGCAGGGGGTGCAGGTTCAATCCCTGGCCAGGAAGCTAAGATTCCACATGCCTCAGACCAAAGAAATAAAACATAAAACAGAAGCAATATTGTAACAAATTCAATAAAAGACTTTAAAAATGGTCCACATTAAAAAAAAAAAAAAAACCTAAAGAAGAACAGGAATGGCAGAACAGACATCCTCTGAGTGATGCAATAACGAATGATGCAATAACTTCATTTTTTGAAATTTCAGTTGGTAGCACCTGTGGAACACCCAGGTGAAAGGAGCTGATTGAATCCTAGACATATAAATTGGCATTTGAAATGATAGCAATCATAGGAACGTTTATTTATTGCTAGATTCTGTACTAAGCATTTTGTACCCAAGAGGAGAAATTGCTAGCTGGTTTGAAATACCTGTCCTCTTTATCTCCATCCCCAGCAATATTCCCCTTCATTTATACTAAGAGAACTGCTTTATGGCTGGATATAAATCAGTACCTAGTTGCTTGGGAAAAACATTGTACCTCCCAATCTCCCTTGCTGATAGGGATGGATCATCTTGCAACTAAATTATGACCAAAGGGCTAGGAATGGAAGTGTTTTCAATAATCTTTTCTTTATCCTTCCTGATGGCTAGAATGCAGACAATGGACTTCCCTGGTGGTCCAGTGGCTAAGACTCTGCACTCCCAATGCAGGGGACCAGGGTTGGATCCCTGCTCAGACAGCTAGATCCTGGCACAGCCAAATTAAAAATAAATAAATACTCATGTTGATGTATGGCAGAAATCAAACCAATATTGTAAAGCAATTATCCTTCAATTAAAAATAAACAAAATTTTTTAAAAAGATTGCTAGAATAGACAAAATAGGCAAATACTTGGAAACGAAAGGCATACATAGTAGGGCAACCACATGAGATAGGACCTGGATACCAGAAACTGTATAATATTATATGATCCCAGACATCTACTGGAAATTATTCATAGGAGAGAAATAATTTGCCCCTTGTTTAGACTACTAATATTTGAGTGTTCTGCCTTTAAAACAAAACCAAATCATAACTAGGACATATACGTTATCTTTCCTAATCCTCATAACAACAGTGTAATCCCTATTTTTGAAGTGAGAAATGAGGCTAGGACAAGCGAAGAGAGAGGCTTACCCAAGGTCATTCAAAATGGAAGCAGCTGAACTAGGACTGAGTCCAAGCAATCTGATGGCAGAGGCCACACTCATCACCAAGCTTCAGAAAACCACCTAGCTCTCTTACCATTCCAGAGGCACTCCACACAGACAAAAATCAGATTTTCTTTTTTAAAAATTATTATAATACATGCAGAGCAAAGAGAGAAAAGAGCACATCCTTATTTTAAATAAGAATATATTTGATCAAAGTGTTGTTTCTAGCTTATATGTTTCCTCCTATTTTATGCGCTCATTTTCCCTTCTCCCCAGATAAAGACTTTGGAACTAACTTTCCCATGTTTATTTTATGACCCAGAAACATCTTATTAAAGTACACTGAAGACTCTTTTGCACACTCAATAACTGTGGGTCCTCATGTCTTTCTTTACAGTGAAGTCCCCAACTACATGAATTATTCCCACTGTAAATCTTTGAACAGTCTTTAATCCCCTCTCAGATTTTCACCTTCAAACTGTTGATGGTGGCAAATTTAGCAGCATATATGGCTTGAGAATGAGTTTTGCACAGCATTTCCTTTGTACCAGGCCAGGATTCACGCGTTAGCCCACCCATCATACTGAAGAGATTTAAATACTTGGTGAGTTAGGAGGTTCTTTCTGTTTTTCAAAGACAAAGAGGGCTTTGTGTGACCGCTGAAAAGCCACATGAATAACTTGAACACAAAGGGTTTGCCGATTACAATCTGTTCTTTATGTTTTCAGAGTTTGTATTTGGTTAACCATAATCCACTAAAAGTCTCCTGTGGACAAGGAGGCCATGGGAAAGAGTGGTGCAACAGCTTCTTTCTGGGACAGGCCCAGTGGAGCAGCAGACAGGAGGGGTGGACCCGCCTGGGGAGGTAAATTCCGAGTGGGACCAGTGCCACTGTGTAGATGTGAGAAAGAGTAAGCTCAGAGAGTGCAGCTTGCTATTGCACACACCCAGACTGAGAAAGGAGATCTAGGCTACAGTGAAATTCTACAATGTTTATGTTAATTCATTTCCAGATATTTGGGTAAAAAAATCCAGCAAAGGGAAATGCCTCTTGGTAAGAAGGAGTATTCTTACAGGTAAAATTATTCTCGGTAGGATTTGGGAATGTTCCCTAAAGATGCTTCAGGGAAAATTAGACAGAAGGAGAAAGTCTTCAACACTATAAGTTAATTTCAAGGAAGAAATAACCTCATGCGGTGAGAAACTAAAGGGGGTATCATTACATGCAAATAGAGAGATAATATGAAAGATGTGCAAGTTCTGGAGACACTATCATTAGAAACGATGTTTTATTTATTTGTTTAATATAGTGGTGGGAACATGAAATTCAGACCCAAAAGTCTTATGCATTGTACAAAGAATGAATCTCTCTAGTAAATAAGAACTATTGCCAATAAATTTTAAAAGGCCTCTCAGCTCAATGGAAAGGGATATGAACAGAAAAGGAAAGACAAATGGTTCTTCTATATTTAATATAATGCCCTCTGTATTTATAATATAATTAAAAATTAAAACTACAATGAGGTACTATTTTTTTCCCCATCAGATTGGCATACATCAAAAAGTATAATAAAGCACCATTGGCTAAATTGTGTGAAATAGATCATTTATAATTGCTGGTGGGAGTGCAATTGATGTACTTCTTCGGAGAACAATCTGGCAGTAACTAGCAAAATTACACACATATCATCCTTTCACTTAACACCTTCATTTCTTGGAATTTATCATTAATATATATACATATAATATCAAAGACTCGAATATCATCTTTCACACATGTGAGATTACAAGTGAAAGACTGATATTCAAGGCTTTGATATTGTAGCATTTTTTACTATGACAAAAGATTTGAAACTATTTAAATGACCATCGTAAGAGCCTCATTGGGTAATTAATGACTCACTCAAACAATGACATAGTATTTAGCCATTCAAAACAAAAACTAAAGATAAGTTCTTTATATATAGATTAAGTGTCGGGAGCCGCGTTAGGCATTACTGAGAAAATGGAGGCACGGCCCCAGCCCCCTCTCCTCATTCTGCAGGAACGGACCCAGGATGAAAGAGTTAGTGCTTGTGATTCTGACTTGTTTCTTCCTTTCTTCGTTGAGTTGGCTGGAAAGAATGTTAAGGTGCTTATTGTTCTTGAGAGAAGCATGAGAAAGCACAAAGCCTTCTGCAGTTGTGCCCAGAAAATAATCTATAAAGTAACCATTGACAATCGTTCAAAGATTTTTGCAAAGAATGTCCCAGGATGAGCAGGGGTAGGCCACAGCTTGAGGCCATGGAAAAGATTGTTATCTGATACCTGTTTGTGATGGGAATGTTTATGGCAAAGGAAGTTTGCTGAGTTTAGGGTTTAGGAATAATTAAGAATAGTTAGAAGCCTTTTTAGGAGATAGTGAGCTTAAGATACTAGGGGCAAGCAGGATTTAGAAAGATAAGAAATAAACTGAGGAATGTGGTATGCAGCCCAGACAAAGCATGAGTTACAATGTAATCACAAGTAAACAGAAATCTGAGAGAATCCATGAAGCAGGAACTATGTTTGAAGGGCAACAAGGAGACAATAATCTGGGTGAGGGGGAACTGAAAATGTCAAACCTCTGACCTAATGCTTTTGAAAAAGGATAAAAGAGAACCTGATGCTTGAAATAAACGTGTAGTCCCATACCTCCAGTCAGAGGCTACATCATTTCCTGCCGCTCATCCCTTCAGACTGATCCCCTGGCTGCTGGAGATGGACTCTGGCAATTAAGAATGCATAAAATGCATAAAATAGTGAAGAAATGTACAAAGTTAATAGTGAAAAAAGTAAGGTGTAGAAAAAAGTGTACGGTATATTAAGGTCATCATAAAAAATGTTAAGGGGGCTTCTATTCACTTGTCTGTGCATAAAATATCTCAGGATGGCAGCCAAGGGACTCACACTAATAATATTGTCCCAAAGGAAAATGAGTGGATGGGAGACAGGTGTCAGAGGGAACGTTTCTCTTCATAGCTTTCTGTACCTTTTAAGTGTTGAAGATGTGAAAGTATTCAGTGTTTTTTAATAAAAGCTAAGTTCACAATCATCTAGGCTTGCACCCAGCTTTGCCAAGAGTTCTTTTAATTCTTGAAATACAATTTTCCTATTTTGGAATTTTCCTGTCAATAAATGGTATGTCTTGTCTATCACATATTATTTCAAGGAACAAATGATATAAATATGAAAGCATTGTATAAAGTATTATACAAATGCAATAAACCCACAAAACCCTGTGTTTACACATAATGGTAGTGATCGAGACTGGACCCCTGCTGTAAAACATATGATGATATTTCTAAAAGGTTTGAAGAAACTCAATGCTGAATGTTTAAGAATGTTACACAAATTCAAACTCATTTATGTGTTAACTGTTAAATTCTGGCTACTCAGAATGAGTTTTTTAGGCTTAAATACAAATAAGAATTCACTTTATGTCACACTGTATTCAAAAATAATTATGTGTAACTCAGACAATACATGTAGTGTACTAGGAAAACTTGTGATCTCAAAAAATTCTACTGTGAGGATTTGCTTAGAAGGGGGAGAACTTTTGTAGAAAAAACAAGTATCCCAATTATGAGAGTTCAAGTGTATAAATGCTGATTTCCATATAGATTTCTTCAAGCAAATTAGAGATACCAAGGGAACATTTCATGCAAAGATGAGCTCGATAAAGGACAGAAATGGTATGGACTTAACAGAAGCAGAAGATATTAAGAGGTGGCAAGAATACACAGAAGAACTGTACAAAAAAGATCTTCACGACCAAGATAATCACAATGGTGTGATCACTCACCTAGAGCCAGACATCCTGGAATGTGAAGTCAAGTGGACCTTAGAAAGCATCACTACGAACAAAGCTAGTGGAGGTGATGGAATTCCAGTTGAGCTATTTCAAATCCTGAAAGATGATGCTGTAAAAGTGTTACACGCAATATGCCAGCAAATTTGGAAAACTCAGAAGTGGCCACAGGACTAGAAAAGATCAGTTTTCATTCCAATCCCAAGGAAAGGCAATGCCAAAGAATGCTCAAACTACCGCACATTTGCACTCATCTCACATGCTAGTAAAGTAATGCTCAAAATTCTCTAAGCCAAGCTTCAGCAATACATGAACCATAAACTTCCAGATGTTCAAGCTGGTTTTAGAAAAGGCAGAGGAACCAGAGATCAAATTGCCAACATCTGCTGGATCATCTAAAAAGCAAGAGAGTTCCAGAAAAACGTCAATTTCTGCTTTATTGACTATGCCAAAGCCTTTCACTGTGTGGATCACTATAAACTGTGGAAAATTCTGAAAGAGATGGGAATACCAGACCACCTGCCTGCCTCTTGAGAAACCTATATGCAGGTCAGGAAGCAACAGTTAGAACTGGATATGGAACAACAGACTGGTTCCAAATAGGAAAAGGAGAACGTCAAGGCTGTATATTGTCACCCTGTTTATTTAACTTCTATGCAGAGTACATCATGAGAAACGCTGGGCTGGAAAAAGCACAAGCTGGAATCAAGATTGCCAAGAGAAATATCAATAACCTCAGATATGCAGATGACACCATCCTTATGGCAGAAAGTGAAGAGGAACTAAAAAGCCTCTTGATGAAAGTGAAAGAGAAGAGTGAAAAAGTTGACTTAAAGCTCAACATTCAGAAAACGAAGATCATGGCATCCGGTCCCATCACTTCATGGGAAATAGATGGGCAAACAATGGAAACAGTGTCTGTCAGGCTTTACTTTCTGGGGCTCCAAAATCACTGCAGATGGTGATTGCAGCCATGAAATTAAAAGATGCTTACTCCTTGGAAGGAAGGTTATGACCAATCTGGATAGCATATTGAAAAGCAGAGACATTACTTTGCCAACAAAGGTCTGTCTGGTCAAGGCTATGGTTTTTCCAGTAGTCATGTATGGATGTGAGAGTTGGACTGTGAAGAAAGCTGAGTGCCGAAGAATTGATACTTTTGAACTGTGGTGTTTGAGAAGACTCTTGAGAGTCCCTTGGACTGCAAGGAGATCCAACCAGTCCATTCTAAAGATCAGCCCTGGGTGTTCTTTGGAAGGAATGATGCTAAAGTTGAAACTCCAGTACTTTGGCCACCTCATCCAAAGAGTTGACTCATTGGAAAAGACTCTGATGCTGGGAGGGATTGGGGGCAGGAGGAGAAGGGGACAACAGAGGATGAGATGGCTGGATGGCATCACTGACTTGATGGACGTGAGTTTGAGTGAACTCCGGGAGTTGGTGTTGGACAGGGAGGACTGGCGTGCTGCAATTCATAGGGTCACAAAGAGTCGGACACGACTGAGTGAGTGAACTGAAGTGAACTGAACTGAACTGAAAGAGAAATAAATATCCCATATACATTCTAGAATGGGAATGCCAAGTAGGACTCATTTTTCTTGCCAACTCCTATGGCCTGGTGATGTCTTCCCATATCACTCTGTTACACAGAGTTCTAAGGCAAAGTCTAGACTTACTAGGAAAATAGCACAATAATTATGTCTGCCTCATACATAAGACTGAGGAAGGGTAGGAGACACAGTCACACTCGCTTGCATGTTTCCCTGTGCTTCCCCTTCTTTCTTCCTTTATATCCTATCCCTCTATAATTTCCCACAGAAAGATTTCTAGGTAAGATAGTTACATTATAGAAGGATTTGTAAAGCTTGATACTAATGCAAGGAAGCGATGATCTCCTAGATCATCCTCTAGATGATCCCCTAAATTCCTTAGCAGCAGGAAAGAATGAAGAAATGGAAGAAGAGCTTGTCTGGAGCTTAGTTAATGTTTTTAGCTCTGATTGTTAAATTAAAATGTGTAAGAGTAGGCAAGGTACACATGACCTAGTTGATATCCACATAACTAGATTTTATTTACATACAATGGTTTTTCTAGTAGTCATGTACAGATGTAAGAGTTGGACCATAAAGAAGGCTGAGCACCAGAGAATTCATGCTTTCGAACTGTGTTGCTAGAGAAGACTCTTGTGAGTCCCTTGGACTGCAAAGAGATTAAACCAGTCAATCCTAAAGGAAATCAACCCTGAATATTCATTGGAAGGACTGATGATGAGACTGAAACTCTAATAATTTGGCCACCTGACGTGTAGAGATGACTCATTGGAAAAGACCCTGATGTTGGGAGGGGTTGAGGGCAGGAGGAGAAGGGGACAAGAGAGGATGAGATGGTTGGATAGCATCACGGACTCAATGGACAAGAATCTGCAAAAAGCAAACAAACAAAAAAAGAATCTGCGCAAACTCTGGGAGATAGTGAAGGAAAGAGAAGCCTGGTGTAGTCCATGGGGTTGCAAGAGTCAGACAGGACTTAGCAACTGACAACAACAAATCAAAGAAGTTTGTGAATTGCCAAAATAGCAGTTCATTTCAAACAGTATGAGAATCCACAGATGTCAAAAGAAAGATGATCTCTTTCTCTGTGTAAGTTTCTACGCTAGGAGCTACAAGAACATAGACAATATTTGTGAGTCAAATGAGTTTTCAAAATGACAAAACATAGACATGAGATATCTTGAAAAATTCAGTTTAACAGAGCAGGACATGATGAAACTTTATGGTGACTTATCGGCAACTGAAATACTTCGGGCAGGTATACCCAGGCCTTGCTCTGAGGAGGGTATCAACATGCTTAGGCCTTAGAGAATGGATGGGATTTACCGAAATAAGAGGGGTTTGGGGGAAGGTTATTGAAGGTGAGTGGAAGAAACAAGATTGAAAAAATAGGTCACTATGTCCTCCTGATGATCAAGTGAAGGAGCTTATCTTTCCTGTTGTAAATAACAGAAATTATTTGAAGGTTTTTGATCAGGGCAAAGAAATTTTCAAAGTAGATGGAGGTTATGCTGATAGCCATATCCAAGGTTGACTGAAGGAGGATAAAGAAACATGGGCTGGTATGTCAGTTAGTGGATTATTGGAATAGTCCTGGCCAATACAGTAGAGGTCTAGAAGGGGCTGACAGGACTGAAATTGGAATGGAGGCAACAAACAATGAAAATGTTTACAAGAGACATTGAAGAGTAAAATGTGTGTGTGTGCTCAATCCTGTCCATCTCTTTTGAGACCCCATAGACCACAGCCTGCCAGGCTCTTCTGTCCATGGGATTTTTCAGACAAGAATACTGGAGTGGGTTGCCATTTCCTCCTCCATGGGAGGACTGGACTGTGTCTCCTGTGTCTCCTGCATTGGCAGGTGGATTCTTTACCACTGATCACCTGGGGAGCCCAAAGTGTGAAATAGGTAAGGCCTAATCACTGCTACACTTTCACTTTTCACTTTCATGCATTGGAGAAGGAAATGGCAACCCACTCCAGTGTTCTTGCCTGGAGAATCCCACGGACGGGGGAACCTGGTAGGCTGTTGTCTATGGAGTCCCATGGAGTCGGACACGACTGAAGTAACTTAGCAGCAGCAGTAGCAGCAATCACTGCTAGGGCTTCCAAGTGGCTCAGTGGTAAAGAATCTGCCTCCCAAGCAGGAGACTTAGGTTTGATCCCTGGGTCAGGGTGATCCCCTGTAGAAGGGAATGGGTACCCACCCCACTATTCTCAGCTGAAAAATTCCATAGACAGAGGAGCCTGGCAGACTACAGTCCACGGGCTCACAAAAAGTCAGACACAACTAAGTAACTAAACAACAAGGATCACTGCTGAATATGAAGGCTGAGAGATATTAATGAATCAAGGCAGTATACTGGGAGAACAGGAAGACCCTTTTCCCAAGTAAGAGTCAGATCTCCCTTCTAGGTGAGCAAGAGACTTAGTGCTATTTTTCTGTCATAACAGTTATTATTCAGTTTTGCAGTCTCCCTTTATCTACCTCTCTCACCAGACAGTGAGCTGCTTGAGGGTAAAAACCATGCTTTAGTTGCGCTACCTCTGACACAGAGGTTTTTGTATGTGTACAAAAATGAAAGAAAGGCAGTGGGGAAGGAAGAATTTGTTTCAGAGGGCGAGGTAAGTGGTGGACATCTATACATGGAGAGGTGGGAGTAACAGTGTATCATTCAAAATACTGCATTTATATTTTACTTAATCATATTAGATTTTTCTCAAAGAATATCTTTATTACCATCCACTCAGACAATACAACCCATGGTATGGCACACCCCAAACATCCATTCTCAAAACCGAGATTCCACCATAAGGCCAACCTCCCAGCAGCCATGACTTCCTAGTCCCATCAGAGGGAAACATTTATTCTACAAAAGTTCAAAGGTTTCAGCAAGGTTTCTGGAGACCTACTTAATAGCAATCAACAAAGCCTTAAAATGTACTTAACTTTGACCCTCCAATTGGATGTTGTAATATATCCTAAGTAAATAAACATGGCTACATGAAAAAGATGATCATGATAAATTAAAATGATAATATAAAAGAGATGACAGTCAGACAGAAGCTCATAACAGCAAGAGTGTTTTGAAACAACCCTAACAAGCCCCAAATTGGAGACTGGCTAAACGCATCTCCACATTCTGGCTAAACAAATTATGGAATATCTATACAAAAGAATTCTCTGTCATCATGACTGATGATGTAGCAGACTATCAAATGGAAAGATACTTCCTAGTCAGTAAGTGACAAAGCAAACTACAAATTACAAAAGGAATGCATAATATAACCTCTTTTGGGTGATAGCATAATGTTGTTGAAAGGCTCCATACTAAAATATTAACAGTAGTTATCCATGGATTGTGGTATCATAGGTGATACATATTTATTTTTACTTTTATTTCCAATGTCTTTAATAGACAACTATATCTTTTATAAAACACTATAAAGTCCAAAAGGACACAGACTTTGTCATATTCATTTCTGTATGTCCAAGACACAGCACAATATATTGCTCAGAAGTGTTCCAATGCTATTTGTTGAAGGAAGAAAAATATATTTAAATACATTTTTGTGTGCTTTGTTTTGTTTCTTTTTTGGCCACATGGAGAGGCATACGGAATCCTACTTTCTCAACTACTGATCACACCCACATCCCCTGCATTGTAAGCAGGGAGTCTTAACCACTGGATCACCAGGAAATTCCCCTAAATACATGTTTCTGTTTAGCTGCTGCTGCTCTTGAGTCATTAAGTCCTGTCTGACTCTTTGTGACCCCATGGACTATAGCCCACCAGGCTCCTCTGTCCATGGCATTTCCCAGGCAAGAATACTGAAATGGGTTGCCATTTCCTACTCCAGGGGATCTTACCCACCCAAGGATCAAACACACATCTCCTGCATTGCTAGGCGGATTCTTTACCACTGAGCTATCGAGGAAGCCCCAGATTAGAGTAACCATGAACAGGGGTGAAACATCTGGAACAGCAGGAAGTGGTATTGCTGAATTTCAGTCAGAAACATGCACTAAGCATTCACAGGAATATGTTTGCATTCCATACTCATTTTCCTATAATCTAACTCCATCTATTCTTGCATAAGTACCAGAAAGTAACCCATTCCACATAGCCACATTTGTCCAAATAAAGTCATTTACTAATTTGCAAAGGAATCCAGAAGGAAAGAAGGGTAAAATAAATAAGTGAATTACAGAGAGGAAAAAAAGCATAAAAAATGACTGTGTAGATTGATGATTAAAACAAAAAGCATGATAACAAAAGGGAGAGAGTAACTAGCGAGGAGTTAATTTACCAGTCACTGGATTGGCAAATTAATACTCACTGGAACTACAAACAGATGGATCTCTTTTCTTACTAAACCTGCAATTTCAACTTATTCGAGATGGCTTCAATATGAAAATATAGGAAGTAAGACAGTATAGCACAAATGAACTTTAGGTTCAAATGGAAACAACTTCCCAGCTTGGCTTTTAGCTTATTAGCTGAAATACTGGAGAAGCAAATTTTCTGCAACTTAGCTTTCACATATGTTTTAAAAAATAAGAGAAACAGTGTACAAAGTATTGATATGCGAAGCGTACAGCTGCCAATAAAGGACTCAAGAGGTGGTATCCATTAACTGTGATCATTTATGTTACCAATAATCCACTAATCAATGTAAGGGAATATTATTATTCAAAAGAAGCTACTTCCTTAAAAAAAAAAAAAAGGAATTAACTGGAATAGGGAAAATAGTCTCCCAGGTGCACTTAAGGTAAGGCACATGCAGGCAGGCACAGATTATACACAGGAAGTATTTCTGATTTGACTCTGCTCAAGGTGAAATTTTATTTTTTAAGCAAGCTTTATCAAAACAACTTACTGCTTTCTTGTCAAGCTTTATGAATTAAAAGAGTTTATTCCAAGACTGTTCCTTGGGAGCCCCACTCAAGGAAATCCCACTCTCAGCCTTCCTGGTATAAACTAGGAGCTCCAAGAAATTCCTGGGACAAAAAAGAAGGGCTGAAATTAAAATTAACAATATAAAGGGACATAAAAAAGCCAGCAGGAAGAAGTACAAAGAGAAACTTTCCTGATACTCATGTGATTCCCCTGTTAGAATATTAGAAAAGAGGAGTAAAAGGAATACAGTTAAAAAGAAGCAGCTTTAAAAAGAAGGCATATATTAATAATAGAACAACAGGGCAGGTTTCTATGATGATTCCCTAACAATGTTATATTCAAAAAAGTTTATGAGCTTTTATTCAATCTTTCTGTGTTTGGCAACAAGCAATAATAATCACCTCTGTTTAAGCCATGTATAGAAAAAAATTCTTTAATTTGGAACTTTAGTATACTATACAAGAAATTAGGAAAGAAGAGATTATATAAAATAAATGAAACTGTAGAAATACACATTCAAATTTTTCACAAATATAGGAATACAGGAATTCCCTGGTGGTCCAGTGGTTAAGACTTGCTGCTTTCATTACCTGTCTGGGTTCCATCCCTGGTTCATGGTTGGGGAACTAAGATACCACAAGCTGCAAGATATGGCCAAAAAAAATATATATATATATAGTTATTTTTTTTAAATATATAGTATACAGATCTGGTATTACTGAATTGTCAATCAACCTCCCTCCCCTTCCCCCACCCTTTACCCATACTGAGGATGAGTGTCATTTCAGAACTCAATGTCAGTCCTGTTTCTTTTATTTTCTTTATCTGTCCTTACTTAAATCATTCCCTTCTTGAATTTCAAATTGGTCCTCACAATTAGATTGTGCAAACCCAAGACCATACACTACCGACAGTTTATTGTCTACAAGGTATGACTTTATTTAACTGTCTTCACTAGCATGACTTTACTATTCTCTTCCTCAACACAGTATTACTATTCCAGGAAGCTTTCCCCAGGGAGATAAAAAAAAGGTTACTATTTATTCTCAACATTTTTGAAACCCTCACCTCACACCTTCACCTTGCTGTGTATAACAAACCTAAACTATTATATCAAAATTGTTAACCAATTCTAACCAAGCCCTTGTATTGAAAGACCCATCCTCAACTAGACTCTAAAAATCTCCTAAGTAGCCCAACATTGTCCTCCCCAGGCTCCCCCCATGGCTCAGAGGTGAAGAATCCACCTGCAATGCAGGAGCCACAGGAGATTCAGTTCCATCCCTGGGTCAGAAGATTCCCTGGAGGAGGGCATGGCAACCCACTCCAGTATTCTTGCCTGGAGAATCCCATGGACAGAGGAGACTGGTGGGCTATAGTCCATAGGGTGGGAGATTCAGACAGGGATAAAGCAATTTAGCATGCATGCAGGTCCTCCCCACTCCAAGATGTTATTAAGACTTTGTCAAGATTCAGAGATTTCTTGCCATGGCAAGCAACAAACTCAGCTCTGCTTTAGCAAAGCTAAATGTTGGTGGCAAAGCAAAGCTAAATGTTGGTGGTATATCTAGGGAGCCAGCATTCACTGTATTTGCTCAGGCCTTTGGGCAGCTAACTCTATTTCAAAACAGGTTTGACGTGCCTGCTAGCTGATGATTCAGTCCCTAGCATGACAGCATCCACTCTCTGACTTTTGACAGCTGTCAAAAGAAATCTACGAAGTAACCACATTTTAGTCAAGCTTATAAAAACCCGTCAGAACTTTAGCCTTACTCAAGTGTCAACACCACCTTAAAACGTGTCTCCTCACCACACTTATTTCTCTGTCTTCCTTAATTTGCCAACAATTTAGCAACCACAGATTGTAAGGTTGAAATGAGGAAGGGGAGAGAACGAAGAGAATTTGCTTTAAAAATGGAGGAACTACCTCAGAATTTTAATTTTCCCAAAGGGGGGGGGGATTCCCCAGAAAGCTTTCCAGCCAGGAAACATCTGAACTCCTTACAAATTAGAACTCTTACCTAGTTTCCGCCTAGACACGATTTGTGGGCTTTTTTTCTTTTCTTTTTTTTCCTGGGTGTGGGGAGGGGGGGGCGGTGGAGTTGTCAGTATAAGTTACCTGGAAGGTTATCTCCAATTCTAAGCCTGATTCAAAATTGGAGAAAAAGCGGTGGAACACATCAAAATTCTGGGTTCTTCCCACCCTCTCCACCTCCAAAAGAAAAGAAAAAACGAATTCCTGCTCTGCTCTCTATTTCACTCTCCATTTCTGCGTTGACCTAGTTCTGCAAGGAGAAAATTCGGCACCGGGATGTGCCAATACGAGCAAAGGTACTATTCCGGATTTAAAATAAAGCAGTGCCTGACCCTACTGACCTCCAATCATTTTATAACTTCTGGGGGACTCAGGCCCCTGGACTGGAGCAAACAAACCGCTGCAGGAGAGACTGACAAAGCGGACCAGGCCCCAGGGCAACATTCCCCACTACAGGGAACCGCCGGGGGCCGGCCGGCCGGCCTGGAGTCTGCGGTTTATCCTCAGTGACTGGGACACAGCTGGCTTTGAAAAAGGACATTAAATATACAGCACCACAGTTTGGTCTCGGGCGCAGCCTCTGGTCGGTGGCGCCTCGCCATTCCTCTTCGCCAGCCAGGCCCTGGCCCTGGTCCCCTAGATAAAACGGATGCCCACGGGCCCGCAGTCACACCTGTTAGGTGTTTCTCCGCGCGATGCCTCCGCCCCAGCCAAGCCTCCTGCCCGGACAGGGAGCCGGGTGCAGAGCGGGGGACGCGAAGGGAGACGCAGGGCCGGGCCTTCCCCAGCGGACTCCGCGGGGCTCCGCGCTCAGGGCTGGGGCGGGAGGAGGGGCAGCGAAGGCGGGAGAGGTCGGTCTACCCAGGCCGAGAGGGCCATGGGGAGGGCCGGGGGAAGGGGCGTCGCTGCTCGCGTTACGCTTCCACAGCCTGCAGCAGAGGCGGCGGGGCTGAGCCGCGGAGGAGATGGGGTTTGCACCAGCGTCTGCATTTCTCCTCGCAGCCCCGGCGCCACCGCCCCTCGCCGGGCCTCGGCGCCCGATAGGCCGCGCAGGGTGAGCGCGGGCGCCGGCCGGCGGCACCTCGCCGAGGACTAGAGGCGAGGGCGCCGCGGGGTCGCGGAGGGGGGACTCCGCGAGCAGGGCGGCCCGCGCGTCCCCGGATCGCAGCAACTCCGGCCGCCGCCGGGCCGCGGCAGGGACGGAGCTCCCCGCGCGCCCCCCGGGGGCCAGCAGCGGCCGGAGGGCGGCGCGGGGCTCGGCCCCTCCGCCCAGCAGCTCGGCGCACCCGGCGGCGGTGGCGGCGTGGGATCGGGCGCCCGGGCAGCCTCCGAGCCGATGGCCGGCAGCGACGCGAACGACGAGGGTCCCGCGCGGAGGGGCGGCGCGGCGAGGCGTCCGGGGGCCCCAGGAGGGCGGGGAAGCGAGGCTGCCGCCAGCTGCCCTGAGCCGCTGTCCACTGCTGAAGCGCCGGCCGAGGGCGCCGTGCTGCCGGCTTGGATGCGCCTCTACTTCTACGGGATGCACGGGGTCACCCTGGACGTGCTCCTGTCCGCGGCGCACCGCTTCGCTCGCCGTCCGGACCTCCGGATGCTGGGCTTCTCCTCGCCTTACCGTTGCCTCCTGCACTCGCTCACCCACTTAGCCCTGGAGAAAGTCTACCTGCAGCAGCGGCGCTGCCCCAGCGCCTTCGTCTTCAATTTCCTCCTCTACCCCTCGGCCCACGTGGGGTTGCAGACCCTGGCGGGAGCGCTGCTCCGCCGGGTCGGCGGGCCGGGGGGCGCAGCGGCGCCGGGGGCGCTGGACTTGGCCCTGCAGTACGTGCTGGCGCTCTACCACTGCCAAGTGTTTCTGAAGCGCTTCCTGCACTTGCGGTACCAGCGGCGGCAACAGCTGCGGGGCGCGCCCCCCGCCCCTGCGGGCGCCCGGGCCCCAGCGACAGCCGGTGGTCGGCGGCGGCGACCTCGCGGTCCCAGGGGCGCCGGGGGAGCCCCCAACCAGGGGCTGCCGGACCTGCTCCGCTTCCTTTTCTTCGGAATGCACGGTTTTTTGGATGAGATCTTCTTCACCTTCTTCTTTAACCTGCTGGGGCCCGGGGACGGGACGAGCAGCGGCCACACGTCGCTCTGGTCCTTCTTTATGTACGGCAGCTGCAGTTTTGTGGTGGAAAAGCTCTATTTCCACCTCCACTACAGTCGGGGCTGGGGCACCTGGAAGCGAGTACCCTTCTACGTGATCTTCATCTACGCGTGGGAGTTGTTCTGGGGCCTGGGACTCCGCACTTGGGGCGCCTGTTCCTGGGACTATTCTCACTATCCGCTCAATTTCATGGGCCTTATCACGCTGATGTATTTACCTGGTTGGATATTCCTTAGTGTGTACCAGGACCTACTTTCCAATGTGTTGTGGCGGGTGCAATACGTACCATCTAACTAAGACCAAAAAAAGGGGGCACTGGATTCTCATGAATGAAGGCGATTTATTTTTACACAATAAAACGGAGGGATTTTTGTGTTTTTTTAGCCTTTTAATTTTTATACCTTTTACTAAACTTTACCACCAACCTGTTTTATTCGACATTTTAGTTTTTCTATTGGCAACGTATGCATAATACGATAATACTTTGAAATATTGCTGGAAATGTAACTCTAAGTACTTAACTCATCAATATTTTAAAACCCTCACTAGTCCAAACAGCAAACCATCATACCTTAACCTCAGAAAGCTGTAGTATTCACTTATTTGCACTTATTTGGCGTAGGTGGGTGATAGTTACTAATTTTTTTTTTTTTTTTTAAGTAAGGAAGTTCTTCAACTCAGACACCAGTGATTTTTCCAAGATTCGGGGAGGTTTTCTGATTTAATGATTTGTTTACTTTCCTTTTGGAAAAGGCAATGGCAACCCACTCCAGTACTCTTGCCTGGAGAATCCCATGGACGGAGAGCCTGGTAGGATGCAGTCCATGGGGTCACTAAGAGTCGGACACGACTGAGCGACTTCACTAGCAACTTCACTTACTTTCCTTTTAATCCAATGTCATTTTAATTTCCTGCCATGTTTGCCAGTGACTGCTGAAATCCAGTGTCTTGTACTTCTGAAACTACAATTAATAGCTTTTAAAGTGCCTCTGTATAGCACACAAATGAAAAGAAGCTGACAAATTTGAAAACACACCCTATGAATCGATTTTTAGATAAGGAATCTTTTTTAGCAACTCAGACAGGTAACACTGTGTTAAGATATTGATCTCCTTCCTGGAAATGATTGCTTTCCAATGTGGATTAGCCTTGAACGCCAAATGTGTTAACTTTAATCAGATCCTGTGTTATCTTTGGCTGTAAATTTTAGTCCTTATGCAATCATGTAAAATGTCTACCTTACATGTGCAAGGGCCATGCAAAATTATACCATCCTTAATAGTGTTCTAACCCTAAGGACTCTTTTCTATATGGAGTTTCAAGAGTAAAAGCAATCCCATGGAATAAAATGAACTAGAATATTCACCCTAATTGTATTAGCCCTAATTGTTTTCAGAGGATACAGATATGTGTTTTCAGCCTATTTCTGCCATGGCTCACTTGTAAACATTTTTCCGTTTCCTTTGGGTCCCCTACAGAGTTCTTGGATTAAAGTCCAATGTAGTTATGTGCATTATAAATCAATGATAGCTCTTTGGTGACTTGTTCTTAAAGTTTGGAAGCTCCAAGTTAAATAAGATGATGTGAACCATTTGAGAAATCATGGCTAATCAATTAATAATGTACTTTAAATTTGTTTACTGTGTTTTTATTATATTTAGAAAAGACAAGTAGAATTGAGTATAGCTCATCCAAGGATGACTAATACCTTCTTAGTTTTTGTTATAAAGATAATTAGGAAAGCTTGGAGTGTATACAAATTAATATATATTCCTATTCAAGTTGTTAGCTTGTCTATACTGTAAAAGGGCTTCCCATGTGGCACTAGTGGTAAATAACCTACCTGCCAATGCAGGAGGCAAAAGAGATGTGGGTTCGATCCCTGGGTTGGGAAGATCCCCTGGAGTAGGGCATGGCAACCCACTCCAGTATTCTTGCCTGGAGAATCCCATGAGCAGAGGAGCCTGGCAGGCTACAGTCCATAGGTCACAAAGAGTTGGACATGATGAACAACTAACACTTTCACTTCACAGCAGAACTGTTGGGAGATCAGCTCAATTCTGCTTCTCCTCTCCTCTGTCACACTGATTGTTTTAGCCAGTCAAAGCTTGAGTAGAAACTGTTGGAAGTAATTAAATGTTTGCAGAGAATAAAAGTGTCACTTTGTGGAAAAGATTTCTGAAAACCTGGGGAGAAAAATAAAATGTAAATATAGACACTAAAGTTAGTCAGATGCTGGACAAAATATTTGTAATTCAAATCTGTCACATGTGCATGAGTCGAAGTTAAGTGTGGCATGGCTCCACACCATGCATTCCAGTGAAGTCATAACCAAATCCACAGCTTCTGGACTACTGGCTAAATGTATGTATTCACCCTTCTGTCATTTACATGCTGCTCCTTCAGCTTGCTTAAACTGCTAACCAGGATTCTCAGGCCAAACTCATCAAAAAAGCTTGCTATTTTGTTTGTTTTGCTTTTAATGTTAATCCTATTTAAAGAAAAGTTCAAGATTTTTCATTGATTCAATTCATTCAAGAAATAGTTATTGTGAGCCTGCTATTTTTCAGGCATTTGCCTGGACTCTGTGACTACAGCCATGACCCAACATGGACAAAAATTTCTGTCCTGATGGAGCTCACATTAGAATGTGAGTGCATTGATTTATATGAGATTATGCTGATTTGCAAGGCTACTGTTTTAGTATTAGTAATAGGTTATGAGAGGCAGATGTCAGGGTTCTCATCAGGGTTCTCCCTGGAATATCAATCCATCAGTCTGTAAAACAAAAGCCCATTAACAGTCCCTAGTGCTAGTTCTACAAAGAGCCCTGTTCATTTGTATTCAGGAAGTGATTAGCCTGTCTGTTAACTCAGCACCTTGCCTTAGGGCTTCTCATTCTGTGTTTACTCAACTTCTTAAAAGTAACATTTGCTGCAATTTTGAACCTTTCAAGAAAAAGCAAGGAAAGGAAAGAACCATCAGACTGATCAACTTGGTTACTCATTAGTAGTTCAGATATAGAAATGATAAGGCAGTACAATATTAACTATTATAATAATAGTTAATATTTAGGTAGTGCTTACCACCTACCAAGAACTGCACTATTAACATGTGTATATACTTTTAAATAAAAACATGTATATATTTACCTATATCTTAAATGAATATATTACATATGTCTCATATATATGTATTTAATTTTAAGTAATACATAATATTTTAGGCTCATATGTGATATAAATTAAAGATACAACAACTCATATATGATATATATATATACCTTAAGTATACGTGTGTGTGTGTGTGTGTGTGTGTGTGTACTCAGTCCCTCAATTATGTCTGACTCTTGTGACCCCATGGACTGCAGCCCACCCCTCTGTCCATGGGATTTTCCAGGCAAGACTACTGGAGTAGGTGCCATGGCCTACTCCAGGGGAACTTCCCAACCAAGGGATCAAACCCAGGTCTCTTGCGTCTCCTACATTGGCACAAACACACACACATACATATTTACTTAAACCTCTAACAACTCTTTCTCATGAGGACAGTGACACTGAAGCCCAAAGAAATAACTTGGTTAAGTAATCAAGCCATACAGCTATTTAGACAGAATCCAAGGACACTGGACTCTAGGCTCTGTTCTTAACAGAAAGGTTGGCATGCCTTAACCTACGGACCACAGTGATTTGGGATCTCCTGTGGATTTCACCTTACAATCTGTATTTTCTCTTCTCTGGCACTATCATAGATGCAAGGGCAGCTGTATAAAAGTTAGATACTAGTAGCAAAAATACTCTTTCATGTTGCCTTTTTAGTCTCTGGAAATAACAGGGTGCTAATACCAAGATGCATAACTGATAGTCAGCCTAGCTCTAATTCCCAGATGACAGATTTTCTAGTCAAGCAGTGCTCTGCAGTAGAGTTCCTCATCTGAAGTCAGATGATCTTGAATATAAGAATAATATATCAAAATTCAAGATAACTCACAACACAAGCAAGAAGAAATATATATAATTAAGGCTCTCTTCTTTAATATAGCATTCAGAATGAGCTTCACTGTAAGCTATACAACCCCAAAATTAAAATTTTTTGCAGAGATATTTGTTCTGCATTCAGTTAATCACCTTAGAGTTAAAGAAAGTTGTTTTTTTTTTTTTTTTTTTTTTTTTGCCACATGGCATTTGGGATGCTAATCCCCCCACTAGGGATTGAATGCAGTCCATCTGCCTTGGAAGCATAGCATCTTAACCACTGGGGCTCCAGAAAAGTCCCAAGAAAGTTCTTAATAGAAAAACATGAAAAAAAAAAGTAATAACTGTGGTTCTCATTCCATGTTTAACTTAGGCAATGCTGAAATTTCTTACATAAAGTGCTTTAATTTTTAAATCAATTATATCTCAGCTTTCAATCTAAAGAGAAATTTTAAGTTTTTCATGGTATCAATTAATATAGATGTTCCTGTGTTATATCAGGACTCCAGCAATGTTGATAATCCATTTCAGTATTTCACACATTTCACTGTACTTAACTATAAATATTTCATTAGAAATATTTGACATTTTATGTTAAACTCAGAAAAATATGATGTGCTTTGTTGTTTAAGAATTATGAATTGGTTAATCCTACCCCTTTAAAAGATAATAATTTCTACTGTTTTGAAATAGTCTCTGCTGGCATAATTGACCTGGTTCTATTTTAAAAAGATGGTGAGAAAGAATTTTGGTAGATTACTTTGGTTCTCTCTCCATTTCCAAAGTACATTAAAAAAAATCACTATATTTGGAAAGGAAGTTATACTCATAGACTTGGAATGATAAGTCATTGTATTGTAATATTTGACAGCATTTTAGTAAAATTGATCCTTGCTTGTTTTAAAAGACTTTAAAAAACACTTTACCTTTCAATTTTAAATATAATATCCAATTTACTGTCTCCAATATACTTTCCAACAGTGCTTAGTAGAACTAAGATCCTTTACTCAGAAAGAGTTAAATGGAACACCCTTCCCTTTTCTCCATCCAACACATGCCTCAGTTTATGCTGGAAGGAAAGATGGTTCTTTTCTGTTGCCAGTTTTTTTTCCTTTCTATTCTTGGATGTGGTACCAGAGGAATATACAAAAATAGCACTTGTCTGTGTGGACTTCTGTTCATTAAAATTGACCTCTTTCTAATTTTTAACATGGAGACGTGAAGCTATCATACAGGCAATGACTTCCAGTTGCTAAAAACCCACGTTGTAAATTAAACTGTGATGTGTATAAATTTTCCTTTAGATATTTTTTCTTAATATAAGGAGATTGTAAATATGGAGACTTTTTTTCTTTAATCTTTGAATTCTCTTTGCATAAACGGTCAAACAAATGACCCGAGTGTTCCTAAGGAGAGAGACAAACACAGACAGGCTGATCCTTGACGTACAGAGAAGTTTAATGTTCATCTTAACCTCTTAAAAATTCTATTATAATCCAAAAGTCACATGGATCAACTTTCCCATTTAGAAGAAAATATATCTTTACCACAATTAAGAATTAAGGATCTAAAGAAACCATGAAGATTAATAACATCCAACCTTCTATCCAAGGCTGGAATTCCTTACATCTCTGACAGATGGTTTCTTAGCTCAGGTTGGACTATTGACAGTATTAACTGTGTTTTTCATGCAAAGACTAAATGGGAAAGCTACAAAGCTGTGTTAATACCCACCCCAGTCTATTTGACTTCTCAAAGTTTCCAGGAACTAACAAATACTGGTCAGCCAGATTGTGTATTGCAGTGAAACACTTTTTGAGATGATCTTCTCTATTTAAAAGGAAAAAAATCAATGTTTCATTCTTTTACCATAATACTCACTGTCTACTTATTGTATATTTTCAAATGAGGCTTTATTCACTAAGTCTAGGCAACAGGACCTTGAGAGATTTGAGCAAATTAAAATTACTTCAGAAGAATAAACAAACAAACATAGGCTGCAAGCAAAAGAGTGAAAAATTAAATACTAGGAATCCTCCTTATGTCATTGGAATTTCAACTGGTTCAACCCATGAAAAGCCTTTGGTTGCTGCCCAGGTCTACCTGGGAATATAAACTGGGAGAGTTTCCTGGTAGCTTCCCTGAAGCTACCAGCTTCATCAAGAAATGCATTGAGCAGATGCAGGTGTGACGGAAGCAATTAGCTAACCAGAAAGGATGAGAGATACCATGGATCAATTCTCCCATTCAAAAAAAAAATTACACTTATGATATTAAGCAGAGAACTAGCCTCACTTTTGATGGGTTTCCTACAAATATTTACATTACATGCAAGGTATTTTATTAACATTTATACTCCATGCATGATAAAAATAAAATTAATCTCAAAGGATCTCAGTTTTGAAACTTTAAATATTTGAAAATAATCTTGAGAGAAACATGCAGAAAGTTTGTCATATCATTTTGATTACCCACTAACTTTTAGGAACAAAAGTTAAACTGAATATGCTCTTGTTCATTTCTGAAGAGGATCTATTTTTAATCTTAACTTTTTATTAGAAACAATGAGCAGACAGGAAGAAAAAATAAATAAAAGAGTTCCCTGGAGTACATCAGAACCAGTATTCAGATTTCAAGTATTTATAAACAAGAGTTTAACAAAATTTATCATTCTACTTACTTGTAATGATGATATTTTCAGCAAGCAAAACAGAAACAAAAGAATAATAAAGGCAGAAATAAAATGTACATTGAAAGGGATAGTATTCAATAGTCTTAGAGAGTCCTTACATTATTTTTCTTTGGCTAAAATGATTCACATTAATAAATATTATTCTAGGTCTTTATACCATGTAAGACTTGAATTATGAAGAAAATTTTATGTTTATAAAGTACTGCACATGCTAAGTTTGGTTGGGTACCAAAATTTACACTTTATTGTTGCTACTGTTCAGTCACTAAGTCCTCTCTGACTCTTTGGGACTCCAAGGACTGCAGCATGCCAGGCTTCCCTGTCTTTCACTATCTCCTGGAGTTTGCTCAAACTCATGTCCATTGAGTCAGTGATGCCATCCAACAATCTCATCCTCTGTCGCCCCCTTCTCCTATCCTCAATCTTTCCCAGCATTAGAGTCTCTTTCAATGAGTCAGTTCTTTGCATCAGGTGTCCAAAGTAGTGGAGCTTCAGCTTTAGCATCAGTCCTTCCAGTGAATATTCAGGGTTGATTTCCTTTAGGATTGACTGGTTTGATCTCCTTGCAGTACAAGGGACTCTCAGGAGTCTTCTCCAGCACTATAGTTTGAAAGCATCAGTTCTTTGGTGCTCAGCCTTCTTTGGGCTTCCTAGTAGCTCAGCTGGTAAAGAATCCACCTGCAGTGCAGGAGACCCCAGTTTGATTTCTGGGTTGGGAAGATCCCCTGGAGAAGGCTATTCACTCCAGTATTCATGGGCTCTGATGGCTCAGATGGTAATGCAGTGCGGGAGACCTGGGTTCAGTCCCTCGGGTTGGGAAGGTCCCCTGGAGGAAGGCATGGCAACCCACTCCAGTATTCTTGCCTGGAGAATCCCCATGGACAGAGGAGCCTGGAGGGCTGCAGTCCTTGAGATCACAAAGAGTCATACATGACTGAGCAACTAAGTTCACAACATTCTTTATGATCCAACTCTCGCACCATAAATAACTACTGGAAAAACCATATCTTTGACTATATGGACTTTGTTGGCAAAGTGATGTATCTGCTTTTTAATACACTGTCTAGTTTTGTCATAGCTTTTCTTCCAAGGAGCAAGCATCTTTTAATTTCATGGCTGCAGTCACCATCTGCAGTGATTTTGGAGCCCAAGAAAATAAAATTTGTCACTGTTTCCACTTTTTCTCCATCTATTTGCTATGAAGTGATAGGAAAGGATGTCATGATCTTAGCTTTTGAATATTGTTTTAAGCTAGCCTTTTCACTATCTTCTTTCATACTTTATTGTTATTGATACTTATTTGATGAAATTTCTGAGTTTGTCTTTTCTGAAATGATATTATTGGATATACTATAAAAATTTTAATAAAGTGTCATTGATGTGTGTACCCAATGCACAGGTAAACAGTCTAAAGCTTATTTAAATGTAAAGTTGTGGACTTTTAGAGCTTGAGAAGATAACTAAACACCACCTAATTCAACTCCCAGCCAAAAGAATTAGTTCTTCTAGATTATCTTTTACAGGAATCTGTCCATCCTCTTCTTGATCACTTCTAATGACAGAGCTCTTTGTACTTATTCAGATCTCTCAGGCCAACTCATTTCTTTGTTCTATATCTTGATAGTTAGAAAATTCTTACCACAAGGACCCCCCATCTGTAACTTTTATTTTTCCAACTATTTCATCCATAGACAAAACAAAGGTTTCCAAGTGTGTCTTAATTATCTTACTCCAGGCTAGGTATTCAAGATCCTTTAGCAATATATAATAAAATATACAGTAGTAAAACTATTACCTACTTTGATCTAAACACTTTATTTCTGCAAATGTAGAACAAAAGTAATCACTATTAGCTTTTTTAGCAGCTCAGTCACATCATTGTTTCTGTTAAATTTTCATTTATATACATCCTCTAGGTTTCTCTCCTATAGACTGCCGTTAACCCAGTGGTCCTCTTCATGCTCCTGTGCCTTCTGATATAAGTAATTGGCCTGGATCTGTGCTTGTCCCATATTCATTACCGGGTCTGAAAATGAATTAGAGAGAAATGAAGGTAAGTAGAGTGAAGAACAGAAAAGTTGCCATTGAATTCATTCTTCATTTCTTTTGTCCCTCTTCTTCCAGTTTCAACTTTTGGGAGCAGGCATATGTCATTCTCTGTGTTTTCTCAACACTTAGCAATGAACTTAGCACAGAGCAGGTGCTCAAAATTTTTTTAGGTGAATATATATGAATTCTCATGCCAGACATAATTCAATAGTGGAAACAGGAATTAGGAATGCCGCCAGGTGGCAACATGTGACTTCAATGGGACGTTTATTTATGGAACATAAATTAGATCCACCAAGTACCTAGAAAAAATGTAGAAATTGCTTAATCTTCTCATAGTCTTCCTTCTTTCCTGAGCAACTTCTTTTGCAAGACACAGAATTCAAGTAGTTCTCTTAAAGAATTTAGCCACATTATAATTTAAAAAAAAATTGTAAGCTATTTAGAGAACTTAACTATCCTTTAAAACATTATTTCTGAAATGTGAATTTTTCTAAAAACTGATTGGTGGTGCTTCTTTTATCACATGACACTCCAAAAAAGAAGGAGTTACCCAGTTTGCACCCTACTGATGTCTTGATTTTCTTCACTGTTTTTGCTGATGACCTTCTGGATTGGGGCAACTTTTGAACAGAAATGAAAATAAAATTCAAACTTACATGCTTGCTCAGTTGCTTCAGTCATGTCTGACTCTTTGTGCGGGGAGCCGGTGAGGCATTCTGCTCATGACAAAGGTCATGAGGAAGGAGACTCGGCATACGCAAAGGCGGGATCGAGCCTCAGGAGTCCCCCCGGATATTCTCGAGCATTTTCCCCCAAAAACCAGAGTCTGCCTACTTTATTGCTTTGTGCTCTCACCTCTGACTTTACTGGGGGCTGTCCCTACCACCATCTCTCTCTCTCTGTCAAAGAGTTAACTTACAGCTCCAATTAATAAAGTTCCTGGGCAATTAGGAGTGTTTAAATCCAAACCCCTCAGATGGCTCTCTAACTTTGCCTGACAAGTTTACCCGGACTCCTGCAGCTATGCATACGATTGTTTACAGTCTCCTAGCCTCCAGAGGCACGGGAAGCTTAAGATATTCAAATAGCTTAGAGCCTCTCAGAGAGTTAAAAACTGTCAGAATAAACTAGTAAAGGATTTCATTGATGAGTCAATGCTTGTTGCCAAGTTTTCACATCCCCTGAATTGTATCCTTGAATGTGTATTAATTAATAGTTGGTATATAGTAAAAAATAAGTAGTGGCCTTGGTGTTAGTAACTTTAGACCCTTAAGGTAATAAATTCTTTCTTTGTTGTAAACCCATTACACATCCGCCCTATAGGAATGCAATTTTATCTTTGGAAGATGGTGCCAAACCTTAAAATAATTACTCTTAGAGAAAATAAGTCTTTGTTGATAAGTCCTTGTCAAGAGTCATAAATGTTAGTAGGCCTTCTGGCCAGAAGATGATGTAAATCACCTAAACCATTTGTATACGATAAATTTGCAGGAAAGAAACCTTGGTTTTGATAAGAATCAAAGACTGCTGACTTTGCATCCCCTATTATCCTCTATGTGTAACTTAGGTATAAAAGCCCCTGTTAAAAATAAAGCTACGGGCCTTGTTCACCAGCGCTGGTCTCCCCATGTCATTCTTCCCTTTAACTTCCAGCTGAGTCTCCATCTGGAGCGCTGGAACCCACCACGCTTACTAATTATGCCTGGGCTTCTAAGACCCACTCGAGAAGGTGTCTAGGGTGAGGCACCTTCCGCTATTCGAGAGGGCGCCTGCAGCCTACGTAAGTGGTGCAAACTTCTTGTCTTGAAGTTTTATTGGTCTCCCGCGTAAACCAAGCTACTCAGCTTCTTTTCTCCACTGAATTTTCCTACTGAGCTATCCTCATTCTATTGTTCTCTATATCTCTAATTAGCATATAAATAGTCGCCTAGGCCGTCTCTCCTTCGAATACCCTGGATCAGCTGGGGCTGGTCCCCAGCATCTTTGTGACTCTATGGACCATAGCCGGCCAGGCTTCTCTGGCCATGGGATTCTCCAGGCAAGAATACTGGAGTGGGTTGCCATTTCCTTCTCCAAGGAAAATTCAAACTTAGTTAAAGTCATAAAATTGCTTCTAGTGGCAGGTGGTAAAGATTTATGATTTATTATCTATGAATCTGGTTCACTTCTTTCTATATTTCCAACCTCAAATATTAATATTACTGGCAGACTGTAGTCAGGGTTCTCCTAAGAAACAAAACTGCTGTGCTACTGCTGCTGAGTCGCTTCAGTCATGTCCGACTCTGTGCGACCCCATAGATGGCGGACCACCAGGCTCCCCCATCCCTGGGATTCTCCAGGCAAGAACACTGGAGTGGGTTGCCATTTCCTTCTCCAATGCATGAAAGGGAAAAGTGAAAGGGAAGTCGCTCAGTCATGTCTGACTCTTCGAGACCCCATGGTCTGCAGCCTACCAGGCTCCTCCGTCCATGGGATTTTCCAGGCAAGAGTACTGGAGTGGGGTGCCATTGCCTTCTCGAAAAAACAAAACCACTAGGATGTAAATAGATAAACAGATAGACGTATTATAAGAATTTGGCTCACACAATTATAGAAGCTGTTAAGTCCTAAGATCTACAGGGTGAGTCTGCAGACTGGAGATCCAGAGAGCCGCTGATGTAGTTACAATCCAAAGGCCAGTCGGTTCAAGATCCAGGAAGAGCTGATGTCTCAGTTCAATCTGAAGACAGGTAAAAACAAATGTTCCTCTTGAGTGAGAGGAATTTCCTGTTATTCAGTCTTTTTGTTCTGTTCGGGTCTTCAACTGATTGGATGAGGCTCACCCACATTAGGAAGGACAATGTACTCTATCTATTGACTTAAAGATTAAACTCATCCAAAAAACCCTCACCAAAGCACTCAGAATAATGATAGACCAAATATCTGGGCATCCAATTGTCCAATCAAATTGATACATAAAATTAACCATCACACAGATCAAAGCATTTGAACCAAAGGAGTTAAAATAAGCATAAGGAAAATGAGACGAGTCCATTCATTCATCTAGTCAACAGCTATTTAAATGTGTACTGTGTTAAAAAGTAAGAAGACATAGGCAATTATTTTTTCGTAGAGTGGAAAATGCGAATTTTAAAACAAAAGTGTACTACAGAAAGATGATGTAGGTGGAAATAATGGTGCCGTCACCTAGGCGAGAGAGCATGCTGGGAAGATTCTAGTTGGAGGGCCCAGCATGCTCAAAGACCTGGCAAAAGTGAGTATCAGAGCACTGAGTAACTCAAAGCCTGTTGTATCTGGTTGAGCAGAGTGGTGGGGGGAAGAGTGAGACCTGAGCTAGAGGGGTAGGCAAGAGGCAGGTCTTGAAGCTTTATGGAAACACTGGAATTTGGAGGACCATTTCCTAAGGATGTTGACAAGTTAATTAAGGGTTTTAAGCAGGCAAAGGACTTGTGGTTTGCATTTTGCAACTTGCATTTTTAAAAAGAAAACAGATCAGAAAGGACAAGATTACATGTAGAGAAAGACCAGTTATGAGGCTGTTATACAAAAGATGAAAAAGATGATAGAGAGAAAGAGACCAGCATTATGACAGAGGAGATGGACTAAAATATAGATTCAGAGATAATCAAGAGTCAGAACAGACGATGAAAAGTGATAAGATGGTTGTGCAAATCAAGAGAGAGAAGCAGAGGCAACCAGCCAGCTAAAATTGTAGACTCAGAGCCCTGAGGACCTCTGAAAGTAAGTAAAAAGTAGAAGCCTGCAAAAGATATGGAAATAAATGATCAGATAGGCAAGAGATCCTGAGAATGCAATAGTGTCAACAACAGAAGAGAGGAAGAGGAGAATGTGTTCAGTGACATCTGTAAAATTAATCAACAAAACCACAATTAAATAGAGATGGGAGCTTCCACACCCTGCAAGGAGAACAGAGCTCATTGAGAAAAAGAAAGACTCCTCTCCTCAAAAGGACTCAGCCAGTGAGAATCTGTGGATTCTTTACTCACTCTGGCTCTCCCAACTGCCTTTTCCCGTTCATGAAAGTTTCTTCTTCCTTTGCAATGTGGGGACTTGCACATGGATGGCTGTGGTGGCAGATTCTGCATTGTGATTCTCTGCTGAACCTGAAAAAAAAAAAATCTATCTTTTCTGGAGAAATATCTGGCAATCTGTTTGTTTTAGGTCAACACATCAAGTTCAGCCTAAAATTAAATTTAAGGACAGAGTTAATGACCAGTGTATTTCAAGATATATAAGAAAGAGGAATAAAAGCACAGAAGGAAGGATGCTAGATTATGCTATTTGTTTTCTAAATATGACATGTGTTTGTTCATTTAATTCTCACAGCAACCTGGTGATGTAAATACTATTATTATCTTGGTTTTTACATAGGCTATTACTGTCACATGGGAGAGTTAATCATTTTGCCCAAGGCTTGCAAGTGAAAGAACCAAAATTTGGACTCAGACACTCTAGATCCCAAGCTGCATTCTCTATGTAGGTGTCTACACAGGCAGGTGGAGGAAAAAGGTAGAGAGGGAAAAACTCCTAAGACTGGCATTGCACTGGATTTGCATGCTGCCCAATATATGCAGTCCAATAAAGAACCCAGAGAAAGTCTGAAGTCCGTTCTACTCAAAAAGTATTTAAATCTATATGTCATGACTAACTCTGATTCTTGATTCATTCATTCATTTAGTAAAAATTTATCGAGCACGTACTAGACAACAGGGCTTCCCAGGTGGCTCAGTGGTAAAGAATCTGCCTGCCCAGGCAGGAGATGCAGGCTCGATCCCTAGGTTGGGAAGATTCCCTGGAGAAGGGCATGGCAACCCACTCCCATATTCTTGTCTGGGAAATCCCATGGACAGAGGAGCCTGGTGGGCTACAGTCCACTGGGTCAAGGAAGAATCAGACCTGACTTAGTGACTGCTGCTAAATCGTTTCAGTCGTGTCCGACTCTGTGCGACTCTGGAGACAGCAGCCCACCAGGCTCTGCCGTCCCTGGGATTCTCCAGGCAAGAACACTGGAGTGGGTTGCCATTTCCTTCTCCAATGTATGAAAGTGAAAAGTGAAAGTGAAGTTGCTCAATTGTGTCCAACTCTTCGAGATCCCATGGACTTTAGCCTATCAGGTTCCTCCGTCCATGGGATTTTCCAGGCAAGAGTACTGGAGTGGGTTGCCATTGCCTTCTCTGACTTAGTGACTAAACAATAGCAACTAGATAATAGGCAGTGAGAATGCTGTGGGATTAAATGTCAGCAAGTCTGACATAGACCTTGCCATTGATATCCTACCTTATTGCATCAGTCAGCTCAGGCTGCCATAACAAAATACCATAGATTAGCTGACTGAAGCAACATAAACTTACTTTGTCAGTTCTGCTGCTGCTGCTGCTAAGTTGCTTCAGTCATGTCCAACTCTGTGCGACCCCATGGACTGCAGCCTACCAGGCTTCTCCGTCCATGGGATTCTCCAGGCAAGAACACTGGAGTGGGTTGCCAGTTCAGGAGGCTAGAAATCTGAGGCCAAGGTTTGGTAGGATTCTTTTTTAATGAGAACTGTCTTCCTGGCTTGCAGATGGCTGCCTTCTCACTGTCTTTGCATGGTGGACAGAGAGCAAGCTCTCCCCCTCTCTTCTTATAAGACACTAATCCTATTGGATTAGTGACCTCATTTAACCTTAACTACCTCTATACAGGTTGTATCTCCTAATAGAGTCACATTGGAGGTTGAGGCTTCAAAATGTGAATCTGGTGGGGAACATAATTCAGCCCATAGCATTTACTCTTTTTTAATTCCCACAATGATCCTATGTGATTATTCTAATTACTACTGATTATTATCATTATCTACAGTTTATAGATGAAGTCTATAAATTGGTGCTAGAGAAGATCCTTGGGAGTCCCTTGAACTGCAAGGAGATCAAACCAGTCAATCCTAAAGGAAATCAACTCTGAATATTCATTGGAAGGACCTATGCTGAAGCCGAAGCTCCAGAACTTGAAGGCCACCTGATGCGAACAGCTGACTCATTGGAAATAAGACCCCAAGGCTGGGAAAAATTGAAGGCAAAAGGAGAAAAGGGTGGCAGAGGATGAGATGGTTGGATCGCATCACCAATTCAATGGACATGAGCTTTGGCAAACTCTGGGAGATAGTGAGGGACAGGAAGGCCTGGTATGCTGCAGTCCATGGGATTGGGAAGAGTCGTACATGACTTAATAACTGAGCAACAACAAAAAAACATAGATGAAGTCATTGCAACTTACCTGTCCACACAGCTAGTAAGAGACAGGAACAAGACTCCATTTCAGTATTTTTGTTTTTTAATTTTGCTACACCAGCATGTGGTATTTCAGTTCAGTGACCAGGGATCAAACCTGGGCCCCCTTCTTTGGGAGCACAGAGTCTTAACCAACTGTACCCCCAGGGAAGTCCCTCAGTATTCTTTTTAGGCAACATTATCTATCTCTCAGAAAGTTCAGGGCTGTATCATTCCACAGGGAAGAAGAACAACTGAGGAAAAAAAAAAAGGGAGTTGGCTCTTAGTTTTCTCCTTTTAATGTTACATAATAGAGTCATCCTCATTGCTTTTTTTTTTTTTTTAATTCTCTCTAGGGACAAGTTCTATTTTGTCCAGTCCTAATTTTAACCTTTATTACTAGTTATGCACAGATTTTTAACTGAGCCCCTCCCCATTTTTATTTTTTTCTTTAACGTCTGTGTATTTGTTACTCAGAAAATTAGCTCTCTGGGAACCTCTGAACACAGACACTGTGTCTCCAGGCCTTTCTGAGAGGCTGAGACAGAGGCCCTAGAGGGCAACTATACTCGGAGTCAATTCATTTAATTTCAAAGAAACTATTTTTAGATTGGCATTTAAAATATTTGACTTGGGTATGCAAGAGTACAAAATCAATTTTCAATGTATTGAAACTATTATTAGGTAACTACATCTCCATTAAGTTTATAGGGTATTTATTTCCATTTCACAGACATGAATTCCTAATATTATTTCTAGGCGATCTATAAATAACTCCAGATATACTTATCTGTGTGATGCTTTGCTTTGGTGGCATAAAACAGAAAACATAGATAGCAAGGTATTGAGTTTTCTTTGCCAAATGAAATAGTTTGTTTTTTTAAAAATCCAGAAAATGGCATATTACTTTGGAAAGCTGCATGCAAATCAAGTAGTTTAGACAGTATCAAAAGGAAATGGTGATCTCCTAAGCAACTGCCGTTTGCAGTTTAAGGGTTCAGTATGTTCCTTCTTCAGCTAAAGCACAGCATAGCGAAGGGACGCATCATCCGCAAGTCTCCCCTGGTGTTAGAAATGATCAGCCTTCCAAAAGTGCTAAAAATAGCCTGAGTGAAAATCTCTTGTCAAAACAGCTAGATGAACTTTTCGAGGCTTAATAAACTCCAGATTTCTAAATGTTACCACACAAATTATATCCTTGGGGTAATATAATTATTTCAATGGTAAGAAATTCTGTTAGGGATCAGCTCAATGCCTCCAAACAGTTTAACAAGGTTGATTTAAAAAAAACTTCTCAAAATGGACAAGGTCTGTGATTGAAAGCTGGCTCTTCAAAAATGGCCTTGCTACAAAACTACTTTTTTTTTCTCCTAGTACCAAACTTTCTTGAATAGGTCCATTCACCAAAATAGTTAAATATTGAAAATAGTTGAATCTTGAATGAGTCCATTCACCAAACTAGTTAAATGTTGATAAATAGTTGAATAATCAACTTACTCTGAACCAATGCTGTCCAATAGAATGTTCCACAGTGAGAAGTGTTTAATATCTGTTCTGAACAGGGGCTTCCCTGGTAGTTCAGACAGTAAAGAATCCACCTGCAATACAAGAGACCTGGATTTGGTCTCTGGGGTCGGAAGATCCCCTGGAGAACGGCATGGCCACTCACTCCAGTATTCCTACCTGGAGAATCCCCATGGACAGAGAAGCCCCAGGCTACACTCCATGGGGACAAAAAGAATTGGACACAACTGAGCAACTAAGCACACATACACTGTCCAACATGCTAGCCACTGACCACATGTAACTAAGGGAGTGAGTGAAAGTCGCTCAGTCATGTCCGACTCTTTGCGACCCCATGGAATATACAGTCCATGGAATACTGGAGTGGGTAGCCTTTTCCTTCCCCAGGGGATCTTCCCAACCCAGGGATCAAACCCAGGTCTCCCACATTGCAGGCAGATTCTTTACCAACTGAGCATCAGGCCAGAGCTAATGTAACTAATGAATAGCCTAAATGCTGCTAATGGACCTGAAGAGCTAAATTTCAAATTATATATAATTTTAACTAATTTAGATGTAATAAACACATGTGGCTACTGGCTACTATATTGAGTTACACAGCTCTATGCCATATTTTATATGCCATGTTTTATCATACTGTCATAAAAAAGGACCATAAACTAGGAATATGTCATATGAGTTTCAGAAACACAGTTCTTCAACTTTCATAACTTTTCTATAACCTGTTTTGTGGAAGAGCTTGGTACCTCAAGCTATGTGTTTAAACAAAGCATTGAAATGGTTTCAGATAGAGACACATTTGCATGTCTGGCCTTCAGTTATACTAGGGGAGGCTCTGCTGAACACCACTGCATTTCTGATTCTTCTTATGAAACTGGGAGGAAATTGGAAAAATGGAGAATAAAAGAATTAAAAAAAATAAACTGACCGGAAAACTGAAATTGAAGCAGGGTCTTCTGTATCAACTTATAGCAAAGCTCTTGGGAAAACAAAACTTTGAAATTCTGACATAAGGTCTTGTGTTATTTGAAGGAAATGAGTATTAGTGCAAGTTTCGAGTTTCAGTGTGAATAGATATGTGGGGATGGAGTGAAGGGAAGGCTGTAAAGAAAGCCTGTCATTGTTCAGAAACAAAAGGATGTGCCTTCCCAACATCTGATGGCACTTTTTAGAGCCTTTAATTTCTTTCCTCCCTTTCTTTTTAGGAACCTGAGACTTTCCTCTGGTTCTGCCTTCTGCTCTCCCTGCTCCTACTTGCAGCTCTCCATGGAATTCACTCAACTAAATAGGGTCCCAAACACTTGGGCTTTGCCACGATCAGTTGCTATTTGATTAATGAACTTCTGTGGGCTTCCATGGTGACTCAGATAGTAAAGTGCCTGTAATGCAGGAGACCTGGGTTTTTTCCCTGGTTTGGGAAGATCCCCTGGAGAAGGAAATGGCAACCCACTCCAGTACTCTTGCCTGGAAAATTCCATGGATGGAGGAGCCTGGTAGGCTACAGTCCATGGGGTCTCAAAGAGTCAGACACAACTGAGTAACTTCACTGGTTCACTGCTGGTATCAGTCCCCAGTGGCATTTAAGATTTAAACTAATCTTATCCTTTTGTGTTCGGTACTCCTTGACTTCTTCCCTTATTGACCAAATATATGATAATATAAAATTTTCACACAGAGATTTGACCCTGTGGGCATGCTCAGTCACTTAGATGCGTCCTAGTCTTTGTGGCCCCATGGACTGTAGCCCGTCAAACTCCTCTCTCTGTCCATGGGGTTTACTAGGCAAGAATACTGGAGTGGGTTGCCACTTCCTTCTCCAGGGAATCTTCCCAACCCAGGGATCAAACCTGTGTATCCTGCTTTGGCAGGCAGATCCTTTACCTTGGAGCCACCAGGGAAGCCAGAGATTGAATAGGTAAAGTTAAAATTGAGTATGTAAATGTGTAAATTGACTCTTCAATTCATTGCAGAAACCAACATAACATGGTAAAACGGTTGTCCTCTGATTAATATTAATAATTTAAAAAATAAAAGAAATTGGCTTCAATTAAAAAAGGAAGGCTTAGCTATGATTTTTCAGGGATGAAAATTGTTCCATAAATAGCATTAGCCTTTGTTATGTGTTTTGTTTATTGTGTGAGAGAGTGAACTTTCTCTCATGGACCAGATCTAATCTCATTTAAATTCCAGGGGGCATTTCTTAATAGGAATTTTTAAGTACATTTTTACCTACTGGGGTTAGACTAAAAAAAAAAAAAAACCTCATAAATAATACATGTATGTATCTCAAAATCCCACACTCATAAGATTTCTATAAAAGTCTGTTTGGAATCATGCTGTTTATTGATGAGAGTGGGTATTAAGTACCCTTTTTCTGTAACCACAAGGGCATAGGTAACTGCACTTTTTACAGACAAATCCTGTCCTAGATCAAACATAAGGACAAAAAGTTCACTGGGATGGGGAAGGGGAGCAGAGGGTGTATTCCTGCAGGATCAGGGAGGAAGGACATCAAAGGAGGAGTGGCTGCAAGGTAAGACTGCAATAGGGATCAAGAGATGGGAGAGGTGTGTAGTCCAGGCCACGACTGGATTTAGCCTGTGGATATTGGGTATCAGTTGAAACAGGAGAGTGAGCCATCTGTAAGCAGATATGGGTTTTAGAAAGACTACTCTGATTAGCAGGGAGAGACTAGGGAATGACAGAGAAACCAGGAGGTCAATGTGATAATTCAGATAAGAAATGCTGAAGGTCTGAGTTAGGCTGTGGCAGAGTGGACAGGAGAAAGTTACTCGGAAAGTAGGTTCTGGAAAATTAATGGATACAGCAAAAGAGGGATAGGAGGGGCTGTGATGGTAAGATTTTAGTCTTGAGTATGTGGGAGATGAAACACTACATCATCCTCAACCTTTTTTTTTTCTTTTTCTCTTTATCTTTATGTGTGTGTGTGTGTATATATATATATATGTATATATATATGTATATGTATATACAGATATGTTCTTACTGAGATAAAATTAACATACAATATATTAATTTCATGTGTAAACATAATGATTCTATATTTATATATATATATTGCAAAGTGATCACCACAATAAGAACCATTAATATCTGCCCCACAGATAGTTACACATTTTCTTTTTCTTGTGATGAGACCTTTGAAGATTTACTCTCTTAGCAAGTTGTAAATATGCAGTCCAGTATTATTAACTATGGTCAGCATGTTGTTCATTACATCCCCAGGACTTGATATTTCTAACTAAAACATAATCTTGTCACAACTGACAGAACTACCACATGTAAAAACTTCTCCTGCCTTTGCTGTACTCTACATAAACAGATAGCTTGCATAATTTATTTTTCTTATTTTATTATCTCAATAATCATTCACTGTGCCAGTTTCTGGCTTACTTCCTGTTTTAAAATGTTTTGTCTATATTGTGTGATATTTAAAGATCAAAGGTACCCAACAACCTTGGTAAGGTACTGGTTCAGGGTGCGGTGAGGTTGAAAAAGAACCTCAAGGTACCTGTGAATGGAAACTGTCTAACCTTGGGTCACCGAGGTTGCAAACCTGCTCCCTGGAGGGGCGCTGCGGTGCCTGGGGGCCTTTGTTTGGCCCACTCTCCAGAAAGTGCAGCTGTCAAAAAATTATCCTAAGTACCATGATGATCTGAAGATTTTCACACCCACCAAGAGGCACAAGGCAACTACTGGCAATTGCAAATGAAGTGGCTTTAGGAGTAATCTCAACAAAAGGCAGATTTGAGCGATTTCAATCTGTTCCCAGGAGGGAATAACCAAATTGAAAGATTGGTGCTGGCAAGTTCCAGGACCTGGGTTCAGCAAACAAGCTGAAGCAGTTCTTCCAGCAAGGCACACAGACGGTTGGTTCCCGGCCCTCTACGACTCTCCCTCAGGCAGCTACAGGCTGGGTTTCAGAGTGTATAATTTTAGCAGAAGAGGTAAGACACCCCTTCTAGTTGCAGTCTGCAGGGAAGCACTATGATCAGAGCTAAGTCAAGGACACTTCTCTAGGAGGGCACAGATGTACCGTGTGAAATCCCAGGTCTAATGACTCTGAATCCTATTTATTTTACTATCCTATTAGTGAACTCCTATTTTTCTACCCCAGAGAGATTGTATATGATCTGACTCTGAGCCTGTCGCAGACCACTGTGCAGTACAATTTACTGACATACCAACCTAAAAGGAAGAGTCCCGGTACCTGTCCTATTTCCATATTGTCCAAAAAAAAGAAGTGAAAAATCCACTTAACCCCAGGCTATCAAAGTACAAATAAGAAAGAGGGAAGGGTCAGAAAGATCCCCAGGAAGAGGAAATGGCCACTCATTCCAGTATTCTTGCCTGGAAAATTCCATGGACAGAGGAGCCTGGCAAGCTACAGTTCATGGGGTTGCGCACAAAGTTGGACACGGCTGAAGCGACTAGGCACAACAAGAAGTATTTAAAATGACCTTGTTTTCTTGATTGTATTTATTTAGATTGTATTGTATTATTTATTTATTTAAAAGATATTATATATCTTTTAACCATCCCTAGAGAATGGTTACTTTAGCATGTCATAGTAGCATATTTTTTAAATATGCCTTCTACAAATTTGTAAAGTATGAGCATGGTTTAACTCTAAGAATATTAATTAGGAGTAAAATTGAATTATGTATTTTTATCACTCAAATATTGATGTGGTCCAAGAGAAAGATATTTTCATGCTCTGTTTTAAGGTTCAAATGAATTAGCTAAATTTCATTTTTTATAACATTTCCTTTTTCAAATGGATATGCTCATTTATATGACACAAAATTCAAAACCTACAAAGAGAATTAGAATAATTAGCAAAAAAACCACAACAAATTGAAATATTTTGATATACTCATTATTGCATTGAAATGTGATTTTGATGTCACATATTTTCTGTAGGAATTCATGGTTAGAAACAAGAAAATTGTTTACAGTAGGGGAGCAAACTTTGCTACCTCAAAATGCCCCTTTGGCATGAGGTTTATAAGAAACAGAAAACTGGAAACTTTTCTTGCTACTTCCCCCTTAACTGCCTAAAAAAATTGAGATAGGTAAACTATTTTGAGGATAGAGTTATCACCAGAAATATCTGCAAAGACTATGGATTAGGTGTGGTGGAGAACACTTTGAAGGGCCTAGAGATCAGCCTGCTGTGTGACCCATGGTCTCTGCAGGGCCCAGTAAACATGTGTTTACCAAACATTTGCCTTTCCATCTCCCTGTGAATTGCCTTTCTCCTCTCTGAAGGCCATAACCACAAAACCAACATCCTATTAGGTGAGGGCTCTTAAGGCAACATTCTCTTATGCTTCAGGCATTTTGTCCAGTTACTCAATTCTCCCATGTATATGCATTATTAAACTTGTGTTTGATTTTCCCATTAATCTCTCTCATGTCAGTTTTCTCAGGTGGCTCAAGCGGTAAAGAATCTGCCTGCCAATGCAGGAGCCATAGGAGATGCAAATTCGATCCCTGGGTCAGGAAGATCCCTGGAAGGAAGAAATGGCAACCCACTCCAGTATTCTTACCTGGAAAATCCCATAGACAGAGGAGTTTGGCAGGCTACAGTCCATGGGGTCGCAAAGAGGTGGACATGACCAAGCATGCACACATGCTGTCTTATATCAGTTCAACTCAGAGGCCAGCTGAGAGTAAAGCCAGCTGCTCCCTCCTGGCCCTGTATCCTTCCTCCAGGAGGAGGAGAAAGGTTTCGTGAGCACAAAGCTGTGTAGTCACGTTGTAGCCACACGTTTCGGGAAACAAACTCACTCAGAAGGACAATGCAAATAGTGGAGTGCAGTTTATTACACCAGTGGCCCAAGGCAGAGTCTCCTCTTAGCCAAGGGCCCCGATCAGTTTTGTGAAAACCTTATATACCCTAAGTGTATAAGCTTCTCTGAAACTAGTCTGAACAAAGGAAAAAGATATAATCAAAGTTAACCATGATCATATGCCTTAAGCCTAGGTAGTTAACAGTGGACAATTATCAATAGGCCTGTGGTCATACCCCAATAAGCATAATAGAATGTATGATTCTATTCGGTTACACAGATAATTAGGGTATTCTTTTAGGCACAGTGGATTTGAAAGCTATAGCACCTCCTCTGTCGGGGGAGCCAGCGGCTACACACGGTCCCCTGGGGGCTTTGGATCTCCGACAGCTTCCCAGGCCAAAAGAAATCCAGAGCTCGAGCTCAGCACATTTTACCCCGTACCATATCTCAGCTGCTTTCTGCTACTCTGGTTGATGAAGTATTCAGAATTGGAAATGTTGAGATTTCACAGGTCACTATTGTGCGGATTATCAGAAATGCAGAGAAGGCTGCAACCAACATTGTTTACAAGATAGATGACATGACAGCTGCACCCATGGATGTTCGCCAGTGGGTTGACACAGATGATGCCAGTGGTGAAAACACTGTGGTCCCTCCAGAAACATATGTGAAAGTGGCTGGTCATCTGAGATCTTTCCAGAACAAGAAAAGCCTGGTAGCCTTTAAGATCATGCCCTGGAGGATATGAATGAGTTCACCACACATACTCTGGAAGTAGTCAATGCACACATGATGCTGAGCAAATCGAACAGCCAGCCTTCAACAGGGAGAGCGCCTATCAGCAATCCAGGAATGGGTGAAGCTGGGAACTTGGGTGGGAACAACTTCATACCAGCAAATGGCCTCACTGTGGCCCAGAACCAGGTGCTGAATTTGTTCAAGGCTTGCCCAAGATCTGAAGGATTGAACTTTCAGGATCTCAAGAACCAACTCCAGCACATGTCTGTAGCCTCAATCAAGCTAGCTGTGGATTTTCTAAGCAACGAGGGACACATCTATTCCACCATGGATGATGATCATTTTAAATCCACAGATGCAGAATAACTGGATCTAATTGGGTACCCGAGATATTTTCCAGTTGGACCTTTTTTTGCCGCCTCTTGTCTCCAGCTGTGCATATAATTGGCGAGTTGACTTCTAGGAAGTAGATTTCATCTATAAAAGATCTCAACTGACATCATTTTGAAACTTACTACTACTCTTCTGTGTTTTTGATGGACTTCCCTGGTAGCTCAGACGGTAAAGCGTCTGCCTACAATGCGGGAGACCTGGGTTCGATCCCTGGGTCAGGACGATCCCCTGGAGAAGGAAACGGCAACCCACTCCAGTATTCATGCCTGGAAAATCCCATGGACCTAGGAGCCTGGTGGGCTACAATCCATGGGGTCGCAAAGAGTCGGACACGACTGAGCGACTTCTGTTGTGTGTGTTTAGGCACAGAGAGCCCTGGGGCTCTTTTTTCTGGGGGCCTGGTTTTCCAGTTTGTATGTCGTTTCCAAAGATACTGGGCAAAGAAGTCCACAGTCCGGCCCAGAGCCTGTTCTGTTTCCTCCTTCAGTCAGAGCAGCGGCAGGTTTCTGCTGCCTTTTCTTCCCACTAAATGTATGAACATGGAACCCAGGTCTTGCTCCCAGATCCCTTACCTGGAAATGGGCTAATAAATAATCATTTTCCCTTTTTTTTAATGTATTTATTTTTTGCCTGCACTATGGCTGTGTTGCAGTGGTCAGGCTCTCTCTAGTTGCAGTAAGCAGGGCTACTCTTCCTTACAGTACGCAATGCAGGCTTCCCATTCTGGAGGCTTCTTGCTGTGGAGCATAGGTTCTAGGCTCGTGGGCTCAGTAGTTGTGAAGCTTGGACTTCTTCCCAGACCAGGGATCAAACCCATGTCTCCTGCATTGTCAGGTAAATTCTGAACCACTGAACCACCAGAGAAGTTCTCTTATCTTACTCCTAAACAACCAGGATGGAACTCTTTCGATATTTCAAAATTGTAGAGACAGCTAGCTTGATAAAACATCTGTTTCAAAATTCTGACCCTGAGAGAACAGTAGTGTTCCTAAGGAGGAAACTTGAAGTTATAACTCTTATCATGTCATTGAAAAGTAAACTAAGCCCACATCACCTGAGCTTTAGTTCAGAGTAGAACCTAAAATTGAAAGAGGAAAAAAGGAAAAAGATGCCTTTTAAAACTCAGGCAGACAACAAAGGAAACTATAAGCAGGGTGAAAAGACAGCCTTCAGAATGGGAGAAAATAATAGCAAATGAAGCAACTGACAAAGAATTAATTTCAAAAATATACAAGCAACTCCTGCAGCTCAATTTCAGAAAAATAAACAACCCAATCAAAAAAATGGGCCAAAGAACTAAACAGACATTTCTCCAAAGAAGACATGCAGATGGCTAAAAAACATATGAAAAGATGCTCAACATCACTCATTATCAGAGAAATGCAAAGCAAAACCACAACGAGGTACCATTTCATGCCATGACTGCTATCAAAAAGTCTACAAACAATAAATGCTGAAGAGGGTGTGGAGAAAAGGGAACCCTCTTACACTGTTGGTGGGAATGCAAACTAGTACAGCCACTATGGAGAACAGTGTGGAGATTCCTTAAAAAACTGGAAATAGAACTGCTATACGACCCAGCAATCCCACTGCTGGGCATACACACCGATGAAACCAGAATTGAAAGAGACACATGTACCCCAATGTTCATCGCAGCACTGTTTACAATAGCTAGGACATGGAAGCAACCTAGATGTCCATCGGCAGATGAATGGATAAGAAAGCTGTGGTACATATACACAGTGGAATATTACTCAGCCATTAAAAAGAATACATTTGAATCAGTTCTAATGAGGTGGATGAAACTGGAGCCTATTATACAGAGTGAAGCAAGTCAAAAAGAAAAACACCAATACAGTATACTAATGCATATATATGGAATTTAGAAAGATGGTAACAATAACCCTATATGCAAGATAGCAAGAGAGACACAGATGTATAGAACAGTCTACTGGACTCTGTAGAAGAAGGCGAGGGTGGGATGATCTGAGAGAATAGCATTGAAACATGTATATTATCATATGTGAAGCAGATTGCCAGTCCAGGTTCGATGCATGAGACAGGGTGCTCAGGGCTGGTGCACTGGGATGACCCAGAGGGATGGGATGGGAAAGGAGGTGGGAACGGGGTTCAGGATGGGAAACAGATGTACACCCATGGCTGATTCATGTCAGTGTATGGCAAAACCCACTACAATATTGTAAAGTAATTAGCCTCCAATTAAAATAAATTAATTTAAAAAAATAAAAAATAAAAACAAAAAAGATGTGAAAAAATTTTAAAAAACTCAAGCAGAAAAACTATGAGATCTCTGTCTATGTCTATCTATATGTACGTATGTCTGTGTGATTATTGTACATATGATATGTGCCTAACACCTGATGGTGTTATCAAAATTAATTTGTAAAAGAACTCTATTTAACTGACTTAAAGTAAGCACTTACAAGTCAAATATTTCTAAATGTAATTAGACTAGCCCAAAGTTTAAAAAGATCACATGATCTAGGATTAATCTTTAATGAATGAGGATAAGTTGATGGCTTAATTAATATGAATATGTTTTTAAGTCATCAATATTAAATATAATTGTACCTACATTAGCTGAAAGTCAATAAGCTCATGTTATCTCTATTACGTGGAGAAGGACATGGCAGTCCACTCCGGTGTTCTTGCCTGGAAAATACCATGGACAGAAGAGCAGGCTACAGTCCATGGGGTTGCAGAGAGTCGGACATGACTGTATGCATGCATGCATCTCTGGAGAATCCCAGGGACAGGGGAGCCTGGTGGGCTGCCGTCTATGGGGTTGCGCAGAGTCGGACACGACTGAAGCGACTTAGCAGCAGCAGCAGCAGCATGCATCTCTGTTACAAAATTTGTTAACAAGAAAATTAACAGTATGATGATATTATCAGAAGTAATAAAAAGATAAATAAGAAAAATATTTTTGGGTGAAGTCTTTATGGATAATTATGTTTCATCATATGTCTATCTAAAAATAGTTTCTCCAGATTTTTGGTGACTTGAAACTTTTAAGTTCTGCTAAATTAACTGATGAAATTTATTGACTTTCTAGATCATTTTTGACAAGATAAAATACTGAAACATTGCTAAAGAAGTTTATGTTATTTACTTTTGATGTCTTATTACAGAAAAACTAAATATGTTTGAGGCTTTTAATAAATATATTTTGTGCTTTATTGAAATGCTGTACTACTATGTATTAATATATATACACCAGCTGAGTTACCAGAGAAGCCCTATATATATTTATAGACATTAGTTTTTGTCTTTTGATAAAAGAATTTCATGTGTGATTAAAACCAACTGATATTAGATTGAATTTAATCAAATGAGTGAATTTTAATATTAAAAATGAAATGATGCAAAACTGGAATTTGGGGTTTTTTTCCTCTGTTGAGAAGACAAACTTTTCTTAAAATATTGACCTCTTTTGATAACAGATTGTGAAGTTTCTTTACCCTTTAACTAATCTGTTGCAACTTTCTGCATTTGTCTTTGGAATCCTTTATTGTCACTTTGGTTAAGTGAATAAATACTGTTTCACAGTGACTTATGATCCTACTTGACCAAACATTTAAAACCTTTTGTTTTTTTTTTTTTTTTTTTTTTTTGCAAACTTTCTCAAGTCAAATTCTAAATGAAGTTATTTTGGCCTCTAGTTAACTTTGAGATGCTTCAGAGGGCCCTCAAATTAGGCTGATTTTGTATGTTAAATTACATAGGAAACACATGTCAAATGAGTAATGATAAACTTCTTAGTTATCCATTCATTATATGAATGAATATTATTAATATAAATGTTCTAGAAATTATATGAAATTCCTAAAATTTGAAATGTCCTGGTATGTTGTCAGTCATAATTCTAGTTATTATCTTAAAATGTCATCTGTCACAGAAGTAGCCAAATTTTCTTAACAATTGCATTGTAATTAAATCTTTAGCCATGCTTTTAAGTCTTTTGTCATTTATATAGTTATTGCTTTATTCTGACGGTTTTACAAGAATGTTTGTAAATGACTTGCTTTTATGCTCCAAAATGAATCAGACTCTGTAACAAAAGTATTTCCACCTTGTATGCAGGCTGATCAATGTGGTAGCTCCAGTTATTGTTAATCAATAATCACTTCCTACTCTTCCCCCGGCACCCACACCCCTGCCAGTCTCCACTCCCTGCCCTCTCCCCTGCCACACACAGGGGGACTGAATTTTCCTGACACTTGACTTTGATTTGGCCATATGTTTTGCTTTATCAGCAGAACATTAAGAGGAAGTGATAATCAAAAGCTGAAATGTACTTGCACAATTGAATCTGTTCTTGCATTCTTGCTGTCCCAATGGGCACATGCCTGGACTAGCCCACAGGTAAATGGAATCCATCTAGCTCTGATAAGCTGCCACAACTAAGCCTAGCCAACCTCAGAAACATGAAAAATAATGGTTTCATGGTTTCTTGAAGGACTGAGTTTTTGCAGTCGTTTGTTACACATAATTATCTTGGCAACTGATAACTGATAAAGATGTTGTAAGAAGGGGAACTCCCGAGAGTGGGCTTTTGTCTAACATTTGTAAATGAATTGTTCAAGGAGACATGTATCAACAAAGCAAAAGACTTTCTTGGTGTTTGAAAATTCATTAATTTATTTTTATCTCTGCTGGGTCTTCACTGCTGCATGGGCTTTTCCCTAGTTGCAGTGAGTAGGGGCTACCCTCATTGTGGTGTGTGGGCTTCTGATTGTGGCGACGTCTCTTGTTGCAGAGCACCAGCTCTAGGGCACGAGGACGGTAGTTGCAGCATGCTCATTAGTTACTGTTCCTGGGTTTAGAGCACAAGCTCAGTAGTTGTGATGCACAGGCTTTGTTGCTCCATGACATGTGGGGTCTTCCTGGACCAGGGTTCAAACCTATGTCTCCTACACTGGCAGACAAATTCTTTACCACTGAGCCACCAGGGAAGCCCTGCAAAATACTTTATTGGGAAGGGGTGTCTGGGCAGAGTGCAGTAGGGTTAGGGAACCCAGGAGAACTGCACCATGTGGCTCACTGTCTCAGGTTTTATGGTATTGGGGTTAATTTCCCAGTTGTTTCTCGCCAATCATCTTGCTTGGCCTATATTTGGTCTGACATAGGCTCCTTCCTGGTGGTGTGCACATCTCTCAGTGGATGGATTCCATCACAAAGAATTGTGGGAGATCGGTAGGATAACATTATTAGTGGCATCTCCTCGCTCCTTTAGGCCCCTTTTGAATTCTCCTGGTTGGTTTTTGGCAGTGTCATCTTGTTCCTTATCAGAACTGCCTTTCTTGAGACAACTAGATGAGTAGTTATCAAAATGCTTGGCCAACTCAAGTGGTTTTGGTCAATGTTTCCCTAACAGAGACACCAATAATAAATGCAAGGGACAGATTGCCTTGCCTGGGTGTAAGTTCCAGCTGTTATACACTAACCACCTGACTTTTGCACACTGAACCTCTCTGGGCCTGTTTCACAGTGTTTTCTAACATGGAACATAAAAACAAGAGTGCTCTAGAAAAACATTTTCTCTAGGTAAAAAATGACTTTGGACTAACTGGTAAGCTTGACAATGTGGAAATCATGTTGAGAGATTAATGTAATATGTAGGAGGATTTAATAGTAGTTAGGCATAAAAATGAAAAAAAAATGAGGCAAGAATTGCCTTGTGAGAAGCAGAATTTATATTAAATGAAAACCGTTGATGTGATAATCATAGTATATTACTTGACTCAGCAGCAAACAGTCATAATGGTGTAAATGCTGAATATTGATATGAACAATAGGGGAGCAGAATTTGCTATCCCAAAATATGCCTCTTTGGCAAAAGGATTATTTTAAGCTGGTTATTTTTAAGAAACTGCAGGTACAGGAGATCTGAAAACTGTGAAGAAGTTACCCTTTTGTAAGAGACATTTACCTGTAGAAGAGAACTCTCCAATACTATACGATAATCACTTATGTGGGTGCATGCGTGCTCAGTTGTATCTGACTCTTTGCAACCCCATGGACTGTAGCCTGCCAGGTTATATGTAGAATCTAAAAAATAGTACAAATGAATTTATTGACAAAATGGAAACAAAAACACAGACACAAACAAACTTATGGTTACCAAAGGGTAAGGGAGGGAAGGATAAATTAAGAGTGTATAATTAAAAGTTACACACCGCTATATAAAAAACTACAAGGATTTATTGTATAGTACAGGGAACTATAATCTATATCTTGTAATAACCTATGATAGGAAAGAATCTGAAAAAAAACAATATATATATATGAATCGCTTTGCTATATACCTGAAACTAAGACAATTTATAAGTCAACTAATACTTCAGTTAAAAAAAGATAAACCTTCATTTGTAAGGATATCTCCCTCACTGTACCAGGAAGAGTATGATAAATTTACCTCTAGAAACTCCTATCAGTGGAGATGGGAATGACTTAGATTTGCACAACAACCTTACCCTTGTTTATTCTACTTGTACTTTTCCTGGTAAACCACCGTAACTGACTCCCCCCACTCCCAACTTCTTTTGTCTTTAGCTGAAGATGGTATTTAAGGTGGTGGCTTTGGTAATTTTGGTGAGCTACTCAGTTTTCCTTGGCCTCCCCCATGTTTTCAGGAGGTATACATGTTATTAAGCTTTCCTTTTCTCCTTTTATTCTGTCTTTTGTCAATTTTATTATTAGACCAACCAAAGAACCTAGAAAGATAGAAGGAATATTTTTTATTCCCTAACACAAAAATTATGCTACATTTACATTGAAAAGTAGAAGCAAAGGGAACATCACAGCTCTATATTTACATTTATCCTCATTTCTAAGGAGAAGGAAATGGCAACCCACTCTAGTACTCTTGCCTGGAAAATCCCATGGACGGAAGAGCGTGGTGGGCTACAGTCCATGGGGTCACAAAGAGTCGGACTCAACTGAGCGACTACACATCAAGTTTCTAAATGTTATCCCTTAAAAAAAAAATGCAAAGCTTTCTTTTTTATATGTAACTTTATTTATTTGTTTATTTAGTTTTGGTTGTGCTGGGTCACTGCGGCACACAGTCTTCTCTAGTTGTGGTGAGTGAGGGCTGTTCTCTAGCTGCAGTGCACAGGCTCCTCACTGCAGCGGCTTCTCTTGTTGCAGAACATCAGCTCTAGGGTGTGTGGTCTTCAGTAGTTGCAGCTCCCAGGCTCTACAGCGCAGGCTCAATAACTGCGGCTCACGGGCTTGGTTGCTCTGCAGCATGTGGGATTTTGCAGTATCAGGGATCAAACCCATGTCTCCTCCATTGGCAGGAGGATTCTTTACCACTGAGTCACCAGGGAAGCCCTCAACTTTATCACTTTTGACATTTGGGGCCACATAAGTCCTTGTTGGAGGGGCTATACTGCACCCTGTAGGATATTTAGCAACATCCCTAGTCTCTATCTACTAGAAGCCAGTAGCACCCTCTCCAGTTCAAAATCACCAGTCTGCCCTAATTAAAGAGTGGTATTATAATGTCTAAAATTATTGAAGTTTTGAGGATGTAAAAGTATGTTTCGATTACTTATTTTGCACCTTATTTGGGAAATATCCCTCTGAATAATGTATTCTCCTGAAGACTAGAGCTTAAGAGATGGCCATGTTCAACTACTCTGCAATAAAATTTGGATTTATCATTTATTTACACTAACAATCCTCATGTTAACAATAATAATATGGCATTACAGGTTTGTTTATACAGGCTTATTGGCTCTAAACTCCCTAACAATGTTTTTCTACCTCTGGGTTCGAGAATAGAACCCTTCACATGGGAAATTTATTTCCTACTTTCAGGGAGACAGGGAGATCTAAGTGTCCCTCTTACATGGGCCATTTCTTTAGTTACTTTCATTTAAAGTAATTAATATGGGGGGGGGGACTTCACTGGAGGTCCAGTGGTTACTTTGAATTAAAAAAGTAAGGGCTATGAACTGAATTATGTTCCCCACCAGATTCACATTTTGAAGCCTTAACCTCCAATGTCACTCTATTAGGAGATACAACCTGTATAGAGGTAATTAAAGGAAGTCATAAGGGTAGGGCCCTAATCTGATAAGATTAGTGTTTTATAAAAAGAAGGGGGAGAGCTTGCTCTCTATCCACCATACAAAGACAGTGAGAAGGCAGCCATCTGCAAGCCAGGAAGACAGCTCTCATTAAAAAAGAATCCTACCAAAACTTGGTCTCTGACTTCTAACGTCCAGAACTGACAAAGTAAATTTCTGTTGCTTAGTATCTGGTGCATATTTCCTTAGTTTTTTTTTAACAAATGCCCAAATCACCACCAAATGGAAGAAATTAACTAATTGATGACCAAAAGCACATAGCTCCCAGACCCACTGTCCCTTAAGGATTGATAATGTTAACCCCTGTTACCTCACCATCAACCAATCAGAGAATTATGCATGAACTGACCTCATACTCTGGGACTCCTCCTCCCCAACCTTGCCTTTGTTAAAAAGTCCTTTCAAAAAACCCATCAGGGAGTGTTTTGAGCACTAGCTGCCCTGGACTCCTTGCATGGCACTCTGCAACAAATGTTGCACTTTTTTTTCACCATAATTGGGAGTCAGTAAATTGGCTTTACTACATGCAGGTGAGCAGATCCAAGTTTGGTTTGGCAATGTGACTTTTATACTGTGCTTTTCACAGGGTGTCCAGGTCAGAATAGAGGCAGAGTAGGATAGTCATCGGAGAAGGCGATGGCACCCCACTCCAGTACTCTTGCCTGGAAAATCCCATGGACGGAGGAGCCTGGTAGGCTGCAGTCCATGGGGTCGCTGAGGGTCGGACATGACTGAGCGACTTCACTTTCACTTTTCACTTTCATGCACTGGAGAAGGAAATGGCAACCCACTCCAGTGCTCTTGCCTGGAGAATCCCAGGGACGGGGGAGCCTGGTGGGCTACCGTCTATGGGGTTGCACAGAGTCGGACACGACTGAAGCGACTTAGCAGCAGCAGCAGGATAGTCATTGCCTTTCCCAGGTGGCATTAGTAGTAAAGAACCTGCCTGCCAATGCAAGTGATGTAAGAAATGTACGAGTTCAATCCATGGATCAGAAAGACCCCCTGGAGGAGGGCATGGCAGCCCACTTCAGTATTCTTGCCTGGAGACTAATGGACAGAGGAACCTGGACAGCTAAAGTCCATAGAGCTGCAAAGAGTCAGACAGGACTGAAGTGACTTATCACACAAGCATGCAGGTCAGTGATTAAAAAACAGGTACTGGAATCAAATCTTGGGTTCAAATCCTCACTTTATTACCAGTCATATGATTTTGAGCAGGTTACTAAACCTCTCCGTGGAGGACTTCCGTGCCCTCTTTTGTAAAACAGGATAATAACAGTGCTTACTTCATGGGGTAAATGTAAGGATGAAGTGAAATAATAGAAGCCAAACACTGAAAAGAGTGCTCAGAATATACAGAAGTATCAAGAGAAATGTCTTCTTGCAAGAATATTGATTATGGAAGACTTACTTTGTGAAGCTGAAAAGGAACATGAAACCAGAGTGTGGCAGAACGTTGACCACCAGATAAGCAATCCCTACATTGCTCTACCAAAACTCATTTAAGAATGATGGTTTTCAGGGACTTCCCCACCAGTCCAGCAGTTAAGACTCTGCACTCCCAATGCAGGGGGCACAAATTCAATCCCTTGTCCAGGAACTAAGATCCTGTAAGGAGTGGCAAAAAAAAAAAAATTAAAACAAAAAAATGGTTTCCAATTCCCTCATTCTAAATCCCTTGGCTTCCTCTCCATTTAGAAATCAAAGCTATTGACCTTTCCTCCTTCACCAGGATCCTTTGAAGTACATGTTTTACTCTAATCTTTAGTGGAGCTTCGGGGCCTCAGTAATTCGTCAGCTCCTTTTATCATGCCACAGCATTTCTGATCAAACGGAATTTGAGGAGAAGGCAGAATCCATCCTGTCAAACAGTAGACAAAGAAACTCTCATAATAGCTCAGTGTTCTCACATGGCCTCAAGTCTTAGGTGTCCTGGAATGCTCCTAATCTGTAGAAAGGCACCAAGTGTCTTGAATATAGAAAAGAGACACATAATAAAAGGACAAATTTGGCTGTTAAATGTATCCATGTCTTAAAAGTTCAAATTGTACTGATTGCATTTTTAAAAATGTTTTTATAGTATGGGTTGATAGAGGGATCAGCACATTTTTTTCTGCAGAAGGTTGGATAGTAAATATTAATATTTTAGGTTTTTTTGGACTATATAGTCTTTGTCTCAACTATTCATCTCTGTCAGTGTAGGGAGAGCAACCACAGGCAGTAATAAACAAATGGGTGTGACTGTATTGCAATATGTGTTATTTACAAAAGCAGGTGGAGAGCCAGTTTTGGCCCAAGGGGCATAATTTGCCAAACACTAGCCTAGTAGTTTCTCAAACTTGAGTCATGCCTGTACCACCTTCATAGTTACTTCTAAATCTATGCACGTCTATAATCATGTTGATTATAAAATTATCATTCTATTTTTAAATAAAGTGAAAGTTGTTCAGTGGTGTCTGACCCTTTGCAACCCCATGAACTGTAGCCTGCCAGGCTCCTCTGTTCATAGAATTCTCCAGGTCAGAATACTGGAGTGGGTAGCTGTTGCCTTCTCCAGGGGACCTTCCCAACCCAGGGATCGAACCCAGGTCTCCTGCATTGCAGGCAGATTCTTTATCAGCTGAGCTACCAGGATAAGTAGACTGTAAAATATAAATATTATTAAGTAAAAGGAAAATTAGAATAGCTTATACTAAAAAGTTTACCTTAAAAAATAAACACAATTGAAACCGAGCATCACAATTAAAAGGCTAATGAGGAAATCAACAAGGTAGCAGAGTAGAAGGATATGACCTCACCTCTTAACAAAAACACCAAAATCACAACTAACTGTTGAACAATAATAAACCAAAAAATTCTGCTGCTGCTGCTGCTAAGTCGCTTCAGTCATGTCCGACTCTGTGAGACCCCAGAGACAGCAGCCCACCAGGCTCCCCCTGGGAGAGGGGATTCTCCAGGCGAGATCACTGGAGTGGGTTGCCATTTCCTTCTCTAATGCATGAAAGTGAAAAGTGAAAGTGAAGTCGCTCAGTCGTGTCCGACTCTTAGCGACCCCATGGACTGCAGCCTACCAGGCTCCTCTGTCCATGGGATTTTCCAGGCAAGAGTACTGGAGTGGGGTGCCATTGCCTTCTCTGCAAAAAATGCTGGAACCTACCAAAAAAGATACCTTACATCCAAAGACAAATAAGAAGACACAATGAATTGATAAGAGGAGCACAATTGCAATAAAATGCTAATTGACATTTGTAGAAGTGAGGTTTACCTATAAAGACAAAGGTCCCTAACAGAGCTAGTCTCAACAGTACCTCGATCATTCCACCTTAGCCGTTGTGGCCTTAAGATCTCTCCTTATGTCATTCCCATCATTATAGCACCTGTTGTCGTTGTTCAGTCGCTAAGTCATGTCCAACTCTTTGCAACCCCATGGACTGCAGCACACCAGGCTTCCTTGTCCTTCACCATTCCCTGGAGTTTGCTCAAACTTCATAGTCCACTGAGTCAGTAATGCTATCCAACCATCTCATCCTCTGTCGACCCCTTCTCCTCCTGCCTTCAATATTTCCCAGCTGCTGCTGCTGCTGCTAAGTTGCTTCAGTAGTGTCCAATTCTGTGCGACCCCATAGACGACAGCCAACCAGGCTCCCCTGTCCCTGGGATTCTCCAGGCAAGAACACTGGAGTGGGTTGCCATTTCCTTCTCCAATGCATTAACGTGAAAAGTGAAAGTGAAGACCTGTCCGACTCTTATCGACCCCATGGACTGCAGCCTACCAGTCTCCTCCATCCATGGGATTTTCCAGGCAGGAGTACTGGAGTGGGTTGCCATTGCCTTCTCCAATATTTCCCAGCATCAGAGTCTTTTTCAATGAGTTAACCCTTCGCATCAGGTGGCCAAAGTAATGGAGCTTCTGCTTCAGCATCAGTCCTTCCAATGTATATTCAGGATTGATTTCCTTTATGATTGACTGGTTTGATCTCCCTGCAATCCAAGGGACTCACAAGAGGCATCAATTCCTTGGTGCTCAGCCTTCTTTACGGCCCAACTCTCATATCCCTGCATGACTACAGGAAAAACAATAGCTTTGACTACACGGACCTTTGTAGGCAAAGTGATGTGTCTGCTTTTTAATATGGTGCCTGGGTTTGTCTGCAGACACCATATGCAGTGATTTTGGAGCCCAAGAAAATTTCATGTGCATGAGCTATTTTGCCCACTCAGACTGTTTGTACCTGCTTCTTTACCTGGTTAACTCTGTCAAGGAGGAAGACATTTTCTTCTACTGCTCCAGGTTCTTCTGGCTAAATTGACAAGAGATAGATTAACAGGAGAAAGTCAAACAAAAGTTTAACAACATGTATACATGTGGAGACCATGGAGAATTGAGTAACTCTCACCTTAAATACCATCTTCAGTGAAGACAAAAGAGGATGTTGGGTGTAGTGGTTTGGAATTTCAAAGGGGAGGAAGCCAATTAACATTGCAATGAAAAAGCAAATGTTTGGTAAACAGATGTTCACTGGGCTGTGCAGAGACAAAGGAACACAGAGCGGACTCTCGTCTATAGGCTCTGCCAAGTTTTCCCCACCACACTCAATCCATAGTCTTTGCAGATATTGCTGGTGATTGCTGTATTCTGGGAACAGGTCTTCAGTCTAAATTCTTTTAAAGAGTTCCCTGATGGTTCAATGGTCAAAAATTTGCCTACCAATGAAGAAGACTTGGGTTTGATCCCTGGTTTGGGAAGATTCCATATACCGTGGGGCAACTAAACCTTCCAGTCACAACTTCTGAAGCCCACGCTCCCTAGAGCCTGTGCTCCACAAGAGAAGCCACTGCAATGAGAAGCCTGCGCAGTGCAAATAGAGAGTAACACCCACTCTTTGTGACAAAAGAAAAGTCCGAGCAGCAGCAAAGACCCAGCAGAGCCAAAACTTAATTAATTAATTTTTAAAAAATGGATTAAAGAAAGTATTGTTTTAATGAAAAGCATGTTGTTGTTAAATAGAAGCTGCTTCACTAGTTTCAGTCTTTACTCAAGTGTCTCTTCTCGATGGGGTCCATTCTGACTACATTGACAATTGCAATCTGCCAACACCTCCTCCAGGAACTCTTGACCACTCTTTCCCTAGTCTTTTTTCCTCTTTCCAGAACACTTACTGCCTTCCAACATTGAATTTGTTGGTTGATGATTTATTGTTTATCTCTGCACTAGACCTTCCACAAGGAGGAACCTTTGTCTTTTTTCTTCACAGACACATCCCCTCTGTCTAGAACAGTACATGGCCATATTCGAACTCAATAAATACATGATGGATAAAAGATTTAAAGGCAACATAGATTACAAAAGTCCTTCTTATAGAAATGCTATGAACTACAAACATTTAACAAAAACTCGAACAAAAAAAGAGGGCAATAGCAAATGTATAAAAGATATTATCTTAATATCATACCTGGGGCAAAGGAACAGAAAGAGTTAAACTACGGCACTAAGAAGTAAGCTTGGTTTACTTCTTGGTGCGTGTCTAGGCAACATAGGAATAGTCCTACAAAGGAAAAAATCAGGCTCTAATTCCAATTCCTATTGTGATTTGCATGGAATTAGCAAGATGCTTTTCCATTTATGAATCTGAAAGTCTTAATTTAATAAGAGATGTTTAAGAAGAAATTAATATTTTGTCTTCAAAAGGCACATTTCAGAATTAAGCTTGTGCTGTCACCTTATTACTATAGAGGCCACATAACTGACTCAGTGTTAAATCACCTAATTTCATTAAATTAATGTCAAAGTTAATAAAACATGGAAACCTTATATATATATATATATATCTTTACATGGTTTACATCTTGAAACTCGAAAACTATAACATATATAACTTTTCACTTAGTGTATTTTTTTAAAGGGGTATGCAGCCTTTTCCATATGTGAATACATATTTCTTTTCAGAAATTAATGTAAACAATCAGCCATGTTTTATAAAATAGGTTTTTCTGGGCATTGCATGTTTAAATTGGTTTATAGGCAATCTTAGACCACTTTAAATGTTCAAGAAGCACATTATTAAAAGAAACCTTCCAGTGGAAAGAGAATTAACTTAAACACCTGTTTTCCTTTCATTTTAACCCTATTGGGGATATGGTATGCTAATTTTGCTTCTTTTCTGTTCTCAGAGCAATTGAAAAAAAAGAAATTCTTTCATGTTTGGATTTAAGCAGACAGTAGAAAACACAGCTGTAAATTATCAATATGAATGAAAAAGCCCTCAACTGATGACAACTTTCATTTTGTTGACACATAGGAAACTTTCTCTTGCTCCATATAGGTAAATGTTTTCTCTTTCATTATGTGATCTTTATAATTAATGTTCCAAACCAGTACCTATTCACTCTTATTCAAAAAGGCAAGACATCTTTTTTGCTTAATATCAGCCAGCACCCCAACTGGGAACAGTGAAGGGCTGGTCTTCTGAGTTCTTCCTTTTATGTCAATAGAGTCCCACTTCCATGACAACTGTGAAATAACTAGCGATGCCAGAAATGCCATAAAATTGTTTAACTCTGTTAAATATATTCTTTTAAGATTCTGTTAAAAATGACACTGTATATGTGTATAGTACAAAAAAGAACTCAATGAACCATTCATTTGCTTAAAATTTCAACTTACTTTCATCAAGTAGAAAATTTTTTTGTAAAATTGCTTATTAACCATTTGTTGAAATAACATTAATTTTCTGTGTTTATTGGTCTTCAAAAATCCCAGTTATCATTTTTTAGAATAGAAAGGGCACTGAGTTGAGAGATAAAAAGTAACCACTGGAGTCTCACCTTCCAGCCCAACTACACATTTGTTGTTCAGTCTTGGACATGTCATTTGGTCTTGTTGAACCTTGGTTTCTTCATCTGCAAAACAAAAAAACTGTACTATATTATGCCTTAGGGCTTTCTCAGTGTATAAATCATCCAAATATTAGTTTTTAAACTCATTTTTAAATTCTTAGAGAAGTGTTATTAACAATTATCCTAGAAATATTATTTTATTTTTTTAAAAGTTTGTGATACATAGGCACAGTTTTATATCAGTTGTGCAAATGGAAGAGGAACTTGTTGACAGGAAAATAATTGGATTGGAGCCATGGACACCCAAGAGTAAAACTCCCAGATTCATGCTCCACAGTTCCTAAATTGACCAACCTGTGCAACTTTAGATGATATCAGCAGATCAAGAATTTATACGAGGAACTTTCCTCATGGTCCATTGGTTAAGAATCTGCCTGCCAATGCAGGGGACACAGGTTCAATTCCTGGTCCAGGAAGATCCCACATGCTTAGGAACAACAGAGCCAGTGTGCCACAAATACTGAGCCTGTGTGCTGCAGCTACTGAAGCTTGCATGCCCAGAGCCTGTGCGACAAGAGAAGTGACCACAAAAGACCCAGTACAGCCAATAAATAAATAAGGGAAAATACGTTTTTAAAAGAATCTATGTGAAAATTTTGTTTAAAAGGTATATCCCCAAGGTACGACATGGCGACCGAACAACAGCAACAATAGCATTTGTTTATACTTATGATTTTAATTCTAAAGCCATAAAGTGTTCTCTGTAGAACTCTTAAACTGTAACAGTACACAAAAGGAAATTGCACTCATAGAAAATACATCAGAAGTGAACTGTAATGTAATTTTGGATAATTACACGTGTCAACATAGGTTCATCAGTTGTAACAGATGCACCACTCTGGGGGAGGCTGTTGATAAAGGAAGAGGCTGGGCATGTATGGGTGCAGGGAATATATGGGAAATCTCTATACCCTCAATTTTGCTGTGAATCTAAAATGTTCTAAAAATTATAATATCTTAATTTTAAAAAGGGAAGTTGCAAATCAGTGTAATTTCTGTAAGTGTAATTTCTGTTTTGGAGTAAACTATATGAAATCATATATGCTTATTTATTTGCTTAAGAACTGGTCCAAAAGAAATTAATTTATTTTGCAGTTCTGCATTGCTTTCATTTTTCAATATTTCCTATTGTTAAATTTTTTAAATTCATGCTAAACCAAATTTGGGCTTTCCAGGTGGCTCTAGTGGTAAAAAAAACACACCTGCCAATGCTGGAGATTTAAGAGATGCCGGTTCAATCCTTAGGTTGGGAAGATACCCTGGAGAAGGAAATGGCAACCTATTCCAGTATTCTTGCCTGAAGAATGCCATGGACAGAGGAGCCTCGCAGGCTATAGTCCATGGAGTCACCTGAAGGGCATCAAACTATAAATTGTTGTATAAGAGCATAAACTTATGTCAATATTGAGTCCATATTTCTACTAAACTGGCCTTTAAATCATAGCCCATAGGCAAAGAATCTCATCAACCCAAGCACTTGCCCTATTTTGGTATTATATTAATACATTTCTTCTTATATATAAAGAACATTAGGGACATTGAAAATAATTACAATTAGAATCAAAGAATATTAGTGTTTGGAAGGAACTAATAAAAACCAACAATTATTAAGTGTTCAATATTTGTCATCTATCTTTCCAAGGGGTTTTTCTATTGTAATTTGTTTTGTCCCCCACAACTTTATTGTTAGACCCATTACACAGCTAAAGAAATAGAGAAACAGAGTTGGAATAACATAACCAAGGTTACCTGTAGTAAGTGGTAGAACTGGGATTTGAAGCAAGTCATTGAGCTACAGATCCTTATCTATTAACCACTTACTAACTAGCATTCCTTCCAGGGGAATTCTTTTGATGGTTTAAAAATAGACAGAATACATCATAAGGTGGTCTTTTTTATAGGAGCAGTTTTAGGAATTTGAGAGTTTTTATTTTTAATTATATTGAACCCAAGTCTACTTCCTTGTATCTTGTACCCAATCATCTTGGTACATCTGTCCAGAATGACATAGAACAAGTCAGAGAACCAGAAACCTTTGAGTCATAAAGAATCATAAAAATTACACTGTTAGGACGTCTTTCACATGCTTCTTCATATAAATGGAATTCAGAGAGAGCTACCATATCTTTCTGTTTTACTCTCTGAGCTTCATTTTCCCTATTTCTTCAAAGGGAAGAAATCCCCTATTTCACAAAGGGACTCAGCCATACATTCACAGGTATCCACTCCCCTACAAACTTCCCTCCTATCCATGCTACCACATAACATTGAGCAGAGTTCTCTATGCTATACAGTAAGTCCTTGTTGCTTATGCATTTTAAATATAGCAATGTGCACATTGTTCTCAATTTCTTCGACCTGAGCTCATTCTTTGGAAAACACGGCAGATTGTCAAAGTTTTTCTTTTTTGACGGGCAGAAACGAATTTAGCATTCAAAATTTTGTGTACTGCAAAATCAGAGAAAATTATTTCTTAATCCAGATAATGATATGGTTTGATGGAAAGGACCTCTCTGTCCATGTGTGTGTATCTCATCCTAATACTGGACTAGTGTGATATAACATGGTTGTCCTATTAATGCCAAAGTGTACTGTCATACCAATCACATGAGTAGACATTGGGATCTCATGGTAATGTAATCATCATTCCAGTGTCAAAAAACCATGGAACAGAAACATTCTGGGAATAGAATTATAACACTGAAGAAAATTTACAATGGGAAATAGATGGACCATCTTCCTTGTTCCACTTTGGGTCTTTCTGAAGGGTTTAGAGGGCTCTTGGTTGAAGAGGCAAATGGATGGTTAGCAAGGAGAAACAATGCTATGGCTGGACAGGAAGTCACACTAGGGGACCCTGGGGAGAGCCAGAGTTCTGTTTTCTGAAAAGAGCCAATCCTGGAGTTTAATTATTTATGGTAGTCTTTGGGTAGAAACTGTGTCCAGTTTCCTGGAACCTTAAATTATGGCTTGTGCTAGAATAAGGACAGATGGGGGTACAGCTTGTTGGTGCCACAGCAATCTCTTTAAGGTAAGAGAAGAGCTGTGAAGTCCAGCAGCATTCCCTATCTGGAGCCCCTCTGTCCATTGCCAAGCCTGAAGAATTAGAAAGTTATTCCATTAAGACAGCTGGTGGGTTTCCCTATAGCAGGCTAATCTTTTTAGCTTTTCAACAGTTATGTTACACTTTAAAATCATGATAAACTTCAGGTCAACTGGACTTCCCAGGTTCAGTTCAGTTCAGTCGCTCAGTCGTGTCCGACTCTTTGCGACCTCATGAATCGCAACACGCCAGGCCTCCCTGTCCATCACCAACCCCCGGAGTTCACTCAGACTCACGTCCATTGAGTCAGTGATGCCATCCAGCCATCTCATCCCCTGTCGTCCCCTTTTCCTCCTGCCCCCAATCCCTCTCAGCATCAGAGTCTTTTCCAGTGAGTCAACTCTTCACATGAGGTAGCCAAAGTACTGGAGTTTCAGCTTTAGCATCATTCCTTCCAGAGAAATCCCAGGACCCATCTCCTTTAGAATGGACTGGTTGGATCTCCTTGCAGTCCAAGGGACTCTCAAGAGTCTTCTCCAACACCACAGTTCAAAAGCATCCATTCTTCGGCGCTCAGCCTTCTTCACAGTCCAACTCTCACATCCATACTTGACCACTGGAAAAACCATAGCCTTGACTAGATGGACCTTTGTGGGCAAAGTAATGTCTCTGCTTTTCAATATGCTATCTAGGTTGGTCATAACTTTGCTTCCAAGGAATAAGCGTCTTATAATTTCATGGCTGCAGTCACCATCTGCAGTGATTTTGGAGCCCCAAAAAATAAAGTCTGACACTGTTTCCCCATCTATTTGCCATGAAGTGATGGGACCGGATGCCATGATCTTTGTTTTCTGAATGTTGAGCTTTAAGCCAACTTTTTCACTCTCCTCTTTCACTTTCATCAAGAGGCTTTTTAGTTCCTCTTCACCTTCTGCCATAAGGGCGGTGTCATCTGTGTATCTGAGGTTATTGATGTTTCTCCCAGCAATATTGATTCCAGCTTGTGCTTCTTCCAGCCCAGCGTTTCTCATGATGTACTCTCCATATAAGTTAAATAAGCAGGGTGACAATATACAGCCTTGACATACTCCTTTTCCTATTTGGAACCAGTCTGTTGTTCCACATCCAGTTCTAACTGTTGCTTCCTGACCTGCATATCAGTTTCTCAAGAGGCAGGTCAGGTGGCCTGGTATTACCATCTCTTTCAGAATTCTCCACACTTTATTGTGATCCACACAGTCAAAGGCTTTGGCATAATCAATAAAGCAGAAATAGATGTTTTTCTGGAACTCTCTTGCTTTTTCCATGGTCCAGCGGATGTTGGCAATTTGGGCTTCCCTGGTAGCTAGATGTTAAAGAATCTGCCTGCAGTGCAGGAGATATGGGTTTGATCCCTGTGTTGAGAAGGCCCCCTGGATAAATAAATGGCTACGCATGCCAGTATTCTTGCCTGGAGAATTTCATGGACAGAAATGTCTGGCAATTTTCAGTCCATGGGGTATCGAAGAATCAGACATCACTGGGCAACCTTCACTTTCTGATCAACTAAAATGGTCAGAACTTTTTCACGTCTGACTGTACCAGATGCTTCTGTTAGGTCTCTACAATTTCTGTCCTTTATTGTGCCCATGTTTGCATGAAATGTTCCCTTGGTATCTCTAATTTTCTTGAAGAGATCTCTAGTCTTTCCCATTCTATTGTTTTCCTCTATTTCTTTTCATTGATCACTGAGAAAGGCTTTCTTATCCCTCCTTGCTATTCTTTGGAACTCTGCATTCAAGTGGGTATATCTTTCCTTTTCTCCTTTGCTTTTAACTTTTCTTTTCACAGCTATTTGAAAGCCCTCCCCAGACAGCCATTTTGCTTTTTTGCATTTCTTTTCCATGGGGATGGTCTTGATCCCTGTCTCCTGTACAATGTTATGAACCTCCACCCATAGTTCATCAGGCATTCTAACTGTCAGATCTAGTCCCTTAAATCTATTTCTCACTTCCACTGTATAATCATAAGGGATTTTATTTAGGTCATACCTGAATGGTCTAGAGGTTTTCCCTACTTTCTTCAATTTCAGTATGAATTTGCCAATAAGGAGTTCATGATCTGAGCCACAGTCAGCTCCCAGTCTTGTTTTTGCTGACTGTATAGAGCTTCTCCATCTTTGGCTGCAAAGAATATAATCAATCTGATTTCGGTGTTGACCATCTAGTTATGTCCATGTGTAGAGTCTTCTCTTGTTTTGTTGGAAGAGGGTGTTTGCTATGACCAGTGCATTCTCTTGGCAAAATTCTATTAGCCTTTGCCCTGCTTCATTCCGTATTCCAAGGCCAAATTTGCCTGTTACTCCAGGTGTTTCTTCACTTCCTACTTTTGCATTCCAGTCTCCTATAATGAAAAGGACATCTTTTTGGGGTGTTAGTTTTAAAAGGTCTTGTAGATCTTCATAGAACCGTTCAACTTCAGCTTCTTCAGCATTACTGGTTGGGGCATAGACTTGGATTACTGTGTTATTGAATGGTTTGCCTTGGAAATGAACACAGATCATTCTGTCATTTTTGAGATTGCATCCAGTTACTGCATTTCAGACTCTTTTGTTGACCATGATGGCTACTCCATTTCTTCTAAGGGATTCCTGCCCACAGTAGTAGATATAATGGTCATCTGAGTTAAATTCACCCATTCCAGTCCATCTTAGTTCTCTGATTCCTAGAATGTCGACATTCACTCTTGCCATCTCCTGTTTGACCACTTCCAATTTGCCTTGATTCATGGACCTAACATTTAGGTTCCTATGCAATATTGCTCTTTACAGCATCAGACCTTGCTTCTATCACCAGTCACATCCACAACCGGGTATTGTTTTTGCTTTGGCTCCATCCCCTCATTCTTTCTGGAGTTATTTCTCCACTGATCTCCAGTAGCATATTGGGCACCTACCGGCCTGGGGAGTTCCTCTTTCAGTATACTATCATTTTGCCTTTTCATACTGTTCATGGAGTTCTCAAGGCAAGAATACTGAAGTAGTTTGCCATTCCCTTCTCCAGTGGACCACGTTCTGTCAGACCTCTGCACCATGACCCACCCATCTTGGGTGGCCCCACATGGCATGGCTTAGTTTCATTGAGTTAGACAAGGCTGTGGTCTGTGTGATCACATTGGCTAGTTTTCTGTGAGTATGGTTTCAGTGTGTCTTCCCTCTGATGCCCTCTTGCAACACCTACCGTCTTACTTGGGTTTCTCTTACCCTGGACGTGGGGTATCTCTTCACAGCTGCTCCAGCAAAGTGCAGCCGCTGCTCCTTACCTTGGACGAGGGGTATCTCCTCACAGCCGCCCCTCTTGACCTTGAACGTGGAGTAGCTCCTCTCGGCCCTCCTGCGCCGCTCCTTGGATGTGGGGTTGCTCCTCTCAGCCGCTGCCACTGACTTCCGCCCCTGACCTCGGGCGAGGGGTAGCTCCTCTCAGCCATGATTCTACGTGGTCTATCGCAGCCCAGACAAACATCTATTTCTGCTTTATTGACTATGCCAAATCCTTTGACTGTGTTGGATCACAATAAACTGTGGAAAATTCTGAAAGAGGTGGGAATACCAGACCACCTGACCTGCTTCTTGAGAAATCTATATGCAGGTCAGGAAGCAACAGTTAGAACTGGACATGGAACAACAGAACTGGTTCCAAATAGGAAAAGGAGTATGTCAAGGCTGTATATTGTCACCTACTTATTTAACTTATATGGGGAGTACATCATGAGAAACGCTGGGCTGGAAGAAGCACAAGCTGGAATCAATATTGCTGGGAGAAACATCAATAACCTCAGATATGCAGATGACACCACCATTATGGCAGAGAGTGAAGAGGAACTAAAAAGCCTCTTGATGAAAGTGAAAGAGGAGAGTGAAAAAGTTGACTTAAAGCTCAACATTCAGAAAACAAAGATCATGGCATCCGGTCCCATCACTTCATGGCAAATAGATGGGGAAACAGTGTCAGACTTTATTTTTTGGGGCTCCAAAATCACTGCAGATGGTGACTGCAGCCATGAAATTATAAGACGCTTACTCCTTGGAAGCAAAGTTATGACCAACCTAGATAGCATATTGAAAAGCAGAGACATTACTTTGCCAACAAAGGTCTGTCTAGTCAAGGCTATGGTTTTTCCAGTGGTCATGTATGGATGTGAGAGTTGGACTGTGAAGAAAGCTGAGCGCCGAAGAATGGATGCTTTTGAACTGTGGTGTTGGAGAAGACTCTTGAGAGTCCCTTGGACTGCAAGGAGATCCAACCAGTCCATTCTAAAGATCAGTCCTGGGTGTTGTTTGGAAGGACTGATGCTAAAACTGAAACTCCAGTACTTTGACCACCTCATGTGAAGAGTTGACTCATTGGAAAAGACTCTGATGCTGAGAGGGATTGGGGGTAGGAGGAAAAGGGGACTACAGAGGATGAGATGGCTGGATGGCATCACCGACCTGATGGACGTGAGTCTGACTGAACTCTGGGAGTTGGTGTTGGACACGGAGGCCTGCCATGCTGTGATTCATGAGGTCGCAAAGAGTCAGACACGACTGAGCAACTGAACTGAACTGAACTGAAGTGAGAGATAGCAAAAGGCATGCTACGTGATACGCGGACACCTGGGTGCACAGCCCTGCCTTCATCATGCCAGGGCCAGGAGCCAGGCAACTAGAGATCACCCCTAGAGCCCAGACTCCACCGAGATTATTCAATCTATTTAATCCTAAACTCTTCACCCAGCCCTGCCTTGCCTTTCCCATGAAAACCCCAATGAAGGCTATGACCTAATTCTCCCTGACCCACACCCATCCCCACTCCTGCTTCTGCTTCCTGACCAACACCTGGTGCTGCTCAGATGTTGTGTAGTGAGCCACATCTCTTGTTTCTAGAGAAAGTATGAGTAACTTTAAGCTTGTTTTTCAATGACATCAACTACTCTGTAACATCACTCAGTTAGCCTCTTAAATTAGGACCCAGACACAAAACAAACCTCTCCCTCCACTCATTCTAGATCTGTTTCTGACTCCACTCTTGCATCACCATCCCATTACATTCAGTCCCTGCATCTCCCTCCCTGCTCCCTCACCCTGACACTTGATCTTTGATCCCTGCTTTCTTCCTCTCTCCTCACCCAGTCCCTGCCTCAATCCAGCCCACACTCAGATGCCTTTTCACTCTGAGGAAAGGCACAGGGCCTACATTCAGCATCTCTGTTCCCTTGATTGCTGTAATAACCTACAAAACACCTACAGCCTGGCCCCATTCACCCATGCGCATCGCCCTGACTTTGTTGCACCCACAGTGCTGGTTCCTATCCAGCCTCATTCCTGTTTCTGTATGCTCTGGCTCTCTCCTCTGTGACCTTAAACAAGTCAGACAAATGTTTTACCTCCTGCTCAGAGGCAGATGAAGAATGTCCCGCTTCACAGGGGATTTGTGAGGACTCGTTAAAAGTTCCTGAAGTGTTTTGAGAACCTGCCTGATCTCAGGCAGGGAAAGCAGCTTTGACAGCAGCGCTGTGTATGTTCACAGTAAACACAGCAGCTCATTACAAGCTCTCAAGACTGGCTTCGGAAACAACTTTCCCAAGGTAGGAAGGGACAGAGATGAAACTACAGCGAGGTCAGAGGTCACTTCAAATGGCACATGCAAGTCGCTTTAGCACTGTGATCCTTCTTCTGTCCAGAGTGGTTCCAGTATAAAAAGAGCGTTTATTCTGACCCCCTAATTTCAAGGCTTTCATGCCACAGGGTATATGAATGAATCCTTTTTATGGTAAAGAAAACAACTTATGGGACTTTACTGGTGGTCCAGTGGCTAAGACTCCACATTCCCAATGCAGAAGTCCCAGGTTTGATGCCTCGTCACACCAAAAGTTCACATGCAACAGCAAAGATTGAAAATCCTTCACACTGTACATAAGACCTGGAGCAACCAAATAAATATATAAATTGAAAAAAATAAACACTTAAAAGAAAGCAAGTTTATGAGAGAGTTTTCTCTAATATTATTAAAATTTCTCTTGTCTGTTTAGCTGAGATATATTTAGCTGATATATATTTAGCTGATATAAATTCACTCACTAATTTATATCTGGAAATATGCCTTTGAAGTGACCACAAATCTAGTTCAAAATATATCACATAGTAGAAATGTGAGTAAGAGACACTAAGATGATGCTTCTCCTAGATCCCTCCATAAGACTTTCTATGTAATGATTTGAAGCAGGAGGAAAGATTTATGTCCGCTGTGGCAGGGAGCATGAGACATTACTTCTTAATTAAGATCAGGAAGGCGTCCAGAAGGTTTATAAGGCTGTGCACAAAGGCACTCGTAGCCTGTATTTTCACGTGGTGGGATAAGAAGACAGATTAACCTTCTGCTCCTCTCCCTTTTTAATCTTTACCATGTTACTTCAGAAAATCAACCTCAAAAAAATAAGAAAGGCAGAAATTAACTGCCATGGTTTGAATGTTTAGTTTTTCCATTCAGTCACTCAGTCATGCCTGACTACTTGTGAACACATGGACTGCAGCATGCCAGGCCTCCCTGTTCATTACCAACTCCCAGAGCATGCTCAAACTCATGTCAATCAAATCGGTGATGCCCTCCAACCACTTCATCCTCTGCCATCCCCTTCTCCTCCTGCCTTCGATCTTTCCTAGCACCTGGGGCTTTTCCAATGAGTTAGTTCTTTGCATCAGGTGGCCAGAGTACTGGAGCTTCAGTTTCAGCATCAGTCCTTCCAATGAATATTCAGGACTGATTTCCTTTAAAATTGACTGGTTTGATCTCCTAGAAGTCCAAGGGACTCTCAAGAGTCTTCTCCAACACCACAGTTCAAAAGCATCAATTTTTTGGCACTCAGCTTTCTTTATACTGCAACTATCACATCCATAAATGACTACTGGAAAAACCATAGCTTTGACTATATGGAGCTTTGTTGACAAAGTAATATCTCTGCTTTTTAATATGCTGTCTAGGTTGGTCATAGTCTTTCTTCCAAGGAACAAGTGTCTTTTAATTTCATGGCTGCAGTCACCATTGGCAGTGATTTTTGAGCCCAAGAAAATAAAGTCTGTCACTGTTTCTATTGTTTCCACATCTATTTGCCATGAAATGATGGGACCAGATAAAGTTCTAGGACCCACAACAGATTTTCCAACCTGGGGATCTGGCAAAGAGACTGAGAACTCCTAGGGAATTTGAATGTTTATGTCTCCCTCAAATTCATATTTTGAAATCCTAATTCCCATGGAGAATGGTATTAGGAGGTGGGGTCTTTGGGAAATACTTAGGTCATGAGGGTGGAGCCCTTGTGAATGGAATATGTTTTCTTATAAAAGAGACTCCAGCAAACTTTCTAGCTCCCTCCACCAGATGAGGATATAGAGAGAATCTGGAACCAGAACCTGGCCAGCTAAGAACCTAGAAGAGGACTCTCATAAAACATAACCATGCTGGTGCCTTAACCTTGGATTTCCCAGCCTCCAGAACTGTGAGCACTTTCTGTTGTTTATAAGCTACCTGCTTATTTTGTTATAACAGCCCAAATAAACTAAGACATCAACAAAGATACTTTCCTGCTATAACCTTGAGCTAGCTGGGTAAGATAATTTGACAGGGAGAGATAAGAGAGAAGAAATTCAGAAATATCAACGATTAATTCAAGCTAGATCCAGCTGGAGTTACTTCCTTCAGGCAGAACAAGCTCCTCTATTGAGTGTAGACAAAACTCCTCAGAATGAAGAGAAACCCAGCCTGTGTTTGTATATACCCAGAGAAGCACATTGCCTCCACTGCAGGATCACCTTGGAGCACTTAGATTTTTTACTCCTTTAATTGAAGTATGGTTGATTTACAATGTTGTGTTAATTTCTGCTACACAGCAAAGGGACTCAGTTATACAGATACCTGTTCTTTTTTATATTCTTTTCCATTATGGTTTATGCCAGGGTAATGAATATAGTTCACTGTGGTATACAAGAAGACCTTGTTGCCCATCCATTCTGTAGGTAATAGTGTGTATCTACTAACCCCAAAGGTCCATCTAGTCAAGGCTATGGTTTTTCCAGTGGTCATGTATGGATGTGAGAGTTGGACTGTGAAGCTGAGTGCTGAAGAATTGATGCTTTTGAACTGTGGTGTTGGAGAAGACTCTTGAGAGTCCCTTGGACTGCAAGGAGATCCAACCAGTCCATTCTAAAGGAGATCAGTCCTGGGTGTTGTTTGGAAGAAATGATGCTAAAGCTGAAACTCCAGTACTTTGGCCACCTCATGTGGAGAGCTGACTCATTGGAAAAGACTCTGATGCTGGGAGGGATTGGGGGCGGGAGGAAAAGGGGACGACAGAGGATGAGATGGCTGGATGGCATCACTGACTCGTTAGATGGGAGTTTGAGTGAACTCCAGGAGTTGGTGATGGACAGGGAGGCCTGGCGTGCTGCAATTCCTGGGGTCACAAAGAGTCAGACACGACTGACCGACTGAACTGAACTGAGCTAACCCCAAGCTCCCAGTCCATCCCTCCTCCATGTTTCCCTTTTTGATGTTTCTTTTTCTTTCTTTCTCTGTCCTCCCCACGCTCAGTTTTCTGAACATGCTGGTGAGACCCAGGGCAATCACAGCTTTAGGCTGACACAACTTCATCTCACTCACAGGGGCACTCATTTCTAGGACATTCCAGAAGAAACCATTTTCCATGGCCCTGAAAACATCTGACTACTGCAGAAGCCCAGCTCCCAGACAAAAAGGGGCCCACACCCTGGGTCCTATCTGAAGTACAGCGTCCTCTAGCTCAGGTCAAGTGGGTTCTGTGCCACTTGCACATAGACTGAGGTGTGTGCAGCCAGGCAGATGACCGGAGGAACAACCTCTAGAGAGAAGTCTATCTAGTATGTGTGGCTCACAAAGGAGGCTTCATGCTGAAGGGCTGGCCAGGGATGGTGAATCCAGGTGTGAGATCACTGGACACAAGTGAAGAAGAGCAGAGGAAACAGCCTGATTTAAGTGCTAGTACTGTGACTGCTCTCTGAGAAATTTCAGCCATGTCTCCTAACCTACAGTAGCTGGTGTATTTGCTAAGTCATGTCTGACTCTTGCAACCCCAAGGACTGTAGCCTGCCAGGCTCCTCTATCCATAGGATTTTCCAGGCAAGAATACTGAAATGGGTTGCCATTTCCATCTCCAGGGGATCTTTCTGATCCAGGGATCAAACCCAGGTCTCTTGCACTGCAGGCAGATTTTTACTGACTGGTCTACCAAGGAAGCCCTAACCTACAGTAAGGGGCCTACATATGAACAAGTTCTGTTCCGTGAGTACATTTGTAAATCCAATTTTGTTAAGTCCAGCAGAGTTAGTCAAGGTACCCAACTAAAGAATCAGCTATATAGTACTGTACTGTAACAGATTTATAAAACTTTTCACACAAGTCATATGTAAAAAACAAATACAAAAATAAACATCTCTAATCTTACAGTACAGTACTCTAATCTTATAAGTACAGTAGTACAGTACAACAGTTGGCATACAGGGGCTGGCATCGAGGGAACAAGCAAGAAGAGTTACTGACTGGAGGAGGGAAAGGAAGTCGGAGATGGTAGAGCTGAAGGAGAGGGTGGGCAAACTCTTCATCACACCTGACATTAATGACACAGGTTCTGGTTCCTTGCTGGAACCAGATGCATGTTTACATCTTTGAAACCTTGTAACTTCAATGTTCGTTTGTAGGGGACTTATTATACTCCAGCCTCCATTTCCTTGTCATGGATATGATAGCAATCTCTTCCTCAGGTGTTAAAAAGGCAACATGTGATGATACATGCAAGGAGCTTAGTGTAATACTTAACACAGAATAGGGGCTCATTTTACTTCCTCTACTAGAATTATAGCTACTATTACATATTATTTATCCTAAACAAAGATAGGGTGACTGACTATATCCTCTCTTACAGAGCATTTATGTACTCGGTGAGACAAATAAGGACTACAGAAATCATGTTTGGACAAGCACAAAACTGTCTTCCTCATATTAAAAAGGAGAAAACTGAACCAAAAAGAGAAAATAAGAGTAGAACTCCATGCCAAGGCATTTTGTTCTGCCTTTGCAGCTGAGCACTTCCAACAGAAGGCTTAGAAGCATCCACACCACCCACATTTCCCTCATTACGACATCTCCCTTTTTAGTTTCTGTAATAGGATGTCCTCAATCTAATAAGCTACTACTCAACCTTCCTGGTAGCTCAGATGGTAAAGAATCTGTCTGCAATGCAGGAGACCTGTGTTTGATCCCTGGGTCAGGAAGATCTCCTGGAGAAGGGACTGGAAAACCACTCCAGTATTCTTGCCTGGAGAATTCTGTGGGCAGAGGAGCCTGGGGGACTACAGACCACGGGGTTGCAAAGAGTTGGACAGGACTAAACAATTAACACATACACACACCCTTCAGTGTTGTCTCACTGGTCACCAGGAAAGAGGGCTCACCTGGGCTCACCTCCGTCTTTGTCATCACATTGGATTTGGGCTTGGGCTGAAGCTACTGCCCACACCTTTGCATAAGGGTGTGTAACTTGATGTCCATGGGAGGGCATCAGAGAGAGTTCTATGAACCAGGCATGTGGCTATGTGTGTGTCCACATACACATATGCATGGACAGTTATGCACACAATGTTGTTGTTGTTTAGTTGCTAAGTCATATCTGACTTTTTGTGACCCCTTGGAGTCACGGGGACCCACCAGGCTCCACGGTCCTCCACTGTACATGGAAATATTTTTTATGTGATTTTTCCAGATCATCTTGGAACACACTATTCTGTCTAGTGTGGCTCCTGTACACATGTACTGTATAGTCATCAGTGTGGTCATATGCCAGAACAGTTTTCCTCTGTTAGGAGATTTAAAATACATGCCCTGCCATTATGATGATAAACATCTCTCTTTGTTTACTTGAGGACTGGCTTATGTTAGAAAATGTCAAAGAAAATGATAAAGAAGAAATAGCAAGTATCCTTGGCTTTGCCTTCCACCTGGTGTGTTAGGACTCCAATACCCAGTGTTTTTCTGCATAACGACATTTTTGCTGATGAAAGGAGCATGAAGCCGAAAATGTTAAAGTAGCACCTCATACTTTCGGTTCCAAAAATATATTAGCTTAGATCTTTTTCCAGAAGGAAAGGTTGGTTGAAAATGCAAGGCTTCACCAAAATTAGGGTTGCCCTGATGCAGAACCCTCATCTTAAAATAGCAGCAAGTTAACTGGTAAAAGCTGTGTACCCCAGAAACGGCCAAGTTCCTGTGTGGTTGGGAGCAGAGGAGGAGGGTTAAAGTAGTGCCTCTAAAAAAGTGAAATTATTCCATGATGGTTGACTTTTTAAAAATACTATTTTGAGGCATGTGATGGTGGGATTCAAAGCTTCTTTTATGCAACCGGATGATGCCTTCAGAAATGAATTCCTGCTTAGCAAGTTCTTTTTGAAATTTCAAATCTGGCAATATCTTTGAAAGGCTGCAAAGTTTCTCTTGCAAATAAAACTCACTGGGCATTTTGTGAACAGACAGAACACCTGTGATGCTTGATAACACATTTAAAGGAAAGATCTTTATGCGGCAAACTCTACCACCCATTGCTTTGTAGGATCCTGCTTACATGCAGCAAGATGTCAACTGTGTTAATGTCAGGGCCTTGAATTGTTGCCTTTTCAAAATGTTTTCTCATAAGGTGACAGCAGAATATGAACTTCTCTTACACAAGTCTGTGAAACAGAAATATGCAGACAACTTGAAACTCCCTATGACTCTTAAAGGACTTCTGCTCAGATAACCTGAAATTAGAAACACGGGTTCCTAATCGTCACTTTGCTAACATCAACAGCATCCCCTTGCAGAAGATGAAACTCAGTGATGTGAAGCTAACAGAAATGAAAGGACATAAATCCGATTCAGATAGTCTTGGAATACCTTGGTGTTCACTTGTTACAAGCCCATTGTGTCATCTGGGAATGTAAACCAATTGTGTTTGCAACATACTGTTGTGAATCCAGGTTTCTAGCTTGTGTTACCATCAAAACAGAAAGTCTATAGAAAGTGTGCTTGCTGCCAGGCTAAAGACCACTCAGTAATTTTAGCTTCTCATTCAAGTCAAGGGAGAGATGCTTTCTCATTGAAAAAAAAATTTTTTTTTTTTTTAGCAAAACCAATGTTTATTTATGTAGTTTTTTGAATGATTTTTGTTTTATTATTTTTTCTTTGTGCTTTTTATTTTTTTTTTTTGGGGGGGGTGGAGTTTGCAGCTTGCAGGATCTCAGTTCTCCAATCAGGGATTGGACCCAGGCCACAGCAGTGACAGTGTCGAATCCTAACCACTAGGCCACCAGCGAACTCCCCCAAAGTTATGTTTTACTTTTCTTTGTGTACTTTAGATTTCTTTTCTTTTTATTATTTTTTAAAAATGATATTGCCTGAAATTCATTTTGCAAGAAAAAAAAATGATGGAAAAAGTACAATTCTTTTTGATCCAATGCAGTGAAATTGAAGGAGGAAACAGAGCAGGTTCTATCTTGAAAGCAGGGCTCCATCTTGGGCTGGACTGTGGACTTTGAGCTATATGCCCAGTATCTATGGAAATGACATACCAACTGGAAATCCAGGCCCCTGGAAGGAAGAGCCCCAGTGCTCTCCATCGCCTAAAAGAATACCCTAATTATCTGTGTGACCAAATAGAATCATACATTCTATTATGCTTATCAGGGTATGACCTCAAGCCTATTGATAATTGTCCACTGTTAACTACCTAGGCTTAAGGCATATGAATCACAGGTTAACTTTGATTGTATCTTTCTTTTCCTTGTTCAGACTAGTTTCAGGGAAGCTTATACACTTAGGGTATATAAGGTTTTCACAAAGACTGGTCGGGGTTTTTGGCTAAGAGGAGACTGGTGTAAAAAACTGCACTCCACTATCTGCATTGTCCTTCTGGGTGCGTTTGTTTCCCGAAATGCATGGCTACAACAAAATAAGTGGTGTAGATAATTTTGCTAATACACTTATGTAATTATCTCTGAGAAGAGAAGCTCTAGTTTTCACCAGATTCCCAAAGCCTCCACAATGTCAAAAGGGCTAAAAGAACAATAGCGTGAAATTCTAAGTATCTTGAGGTCAGAGCCATTTTTCTAAGCTGCCTTTTCCCTGCAGAACCTAATAAAAGGGCTGGGTTTAACACCCAACGACACTGGTGATTGGTAGTCATGGTTTTCCAGTTCCCCAAATAACATTGACCATAGGAGATAGAGTTTGCTGAATGAACATCGTTACCTATGTATTTTAACATTAAAACTGAGTGCAAATCTTTATTCTTTATCAAGAGAAGGAGAAAAGCTTATTAAGTATCCTATGAATTGGAGAAGGAAGATCTGATTGGGAGAATATTAAAAATATATATATTTCCTTTGGTTGATACCACAAAATGGCGGGGTTTCTTTGCTTGTTCTTATTTCTATACTTATTTCCAACAAAGTCAAAGCCTTTAACCATTAAGCTAAACATCATTAGGGTACTGATAATGTTATGGACTGACTTACCTCTCCTCAAAATTCATACGTTGAAGCCCCACACTCAGACCTCGGAATGCGACCTTATTTGGAGACAAGATCTTTACAGAGGTAATTAAGGTACAATGATGTCATTAGGAAGCTTCCCCAGTGGCTCAGCGGCAAAGAATCTGCCTGCAACGCAGGAGACCCATGTTCTGTCTCTGCATCCGGAAGATCCCCTGCAGTAGGGCACAGCAACCCACTCCAGCATTTTTGCCTGGAGAATCCCCATAGACAGAGGAGCCTTGTGGGCTACAGTCCATAGGGTTGCAAGGAGTCCAAATGAACTGAAGCTACTGAGCACCCACACACATGCACGCACGCACGCGGTCATCAGGGTAAGCACTAATCCACTGAGACTGGCGCCATTACAAGAAGAGAAAATTTGGACATAGGGGCAGATGGGAGACAGAGAGAAGACAGCCATCTACAAACCAAAGAGAGAGGCGTGGAACAGATCCTTTCCTATGGCCTTCAGAATAAAAAAAAAAAAAAAAAAAAAAAAACATTAGTTTCTTAGACATCTAGCCTTCAGAACTGTAAGAAAATAAGTTTCTATGATTTAAGTCATCCAGTCTGTTGTACTTTATTAAGGGGCTTGTGCGTGCTCACTCACTGTCTGGTTCTTTGCTACCCCATGGACTGCAGCCTGCCAGGCACCTATGTCCATGGGATTTTCCAGGCAAGGATACAGGAGTGGGTTGCCATTTCCTCCTCCAGGGGATCTTTCCAGCCCAGGGATCGAACCTGCATCTCCTGCCTTGGCAGGTGAATTCTTTACCAGTGCCCCACCAGGGCGGCTTGGCTCCAGAGACCATCTTCTCAAAGTGTTAGGCACACTGTGTCTGACTATTATTGTTATCGGTTGTTGATGAAAGTTACCCTACTCTTTCCCATGAGCCCCAAAATCACATGGCTTGGGGGAAAAAAAAACAAAAACCCTTCTATGTAAAACAAATAACAAACAAGGATCTACTGTGAGGTGCAGGCTCTTCAGAGTATAAAATACTCTGTATTTTATAACAATCTATAAGGGAATAGAATCTGAAAAATATTAGATGTATATATATATATATATATATTTATAGATGCATATATATATATATGTATAACTGAATTACTGTTCTATACATCTGAAATGAATAAGACATTGTAAATCAATTATACTTCAATAAAAAGAAAGCAAAACAAACAAACAAAAAAACACCTGTCTGGGTGCTGCATACAGCAGATACAACATACACAAAGGAGACCCACAAGTCCCCTCTCCACCTGTGCCCCTTTCTCGGGAGTGGATGACACTGGCAAAAACCTGGAGTCATGTTAAGTTCCTTGCTTTCCCATTACCTTCCCACCTCCAAGCAATCAATTATTGATTTCTAGTTCTAGTCTCTTCTCTTTATCCCTAATATTAACACTTCCTTTGTTCAAGCTGTCATCATTTCTGCTGGAGATAATAGAGCCTTGTCACCAGTATTTCTGCCTCCAAGCTCCAAGACTCTTCACATTTAAAATACAAAGCTGACCATCTCAATCCTGCCTAAAGAATGAATTATGTGTTCATTAGCAGAACCCAGAAGATCCCTCATATCTGACTCCATTCTACCTTTTCAGCCTCAACTTCCACCTCCCACCAAATACCACTTCTTCTGTCTCTTCTCTCTCTCTTTCTCACTCACACACACACACTATTACAACTAGTATATTAGAGTCTACATTGAAAAATTTTATTCAGCTCACTAAGAATACATAAAACAATCATTCACAAGGAAACGATGATCAATCAATTTCCTACCCACTGTTTTCCTTCCTGAAAAAATACCCACAAAATTAACTTTTTTATTTACTTGCAGAGAAAAAAAATCACTTATAAATCAGTTTTATCAGTAAAGAAAAAAATTTTTAAAGTCATCCTGCAAAGACATAGAACCTACAAAACAATCTCAAACCAGCAATAGTATTTGTGTATTTTATCATCTTAACCCACATTTTCTGTCTGAAAGAAAAGCTAACTGATTCTTCTAGTGACATAAATGGTTAGCATGTGACTAGGTATTTCTGCTTGCTGGAGCTAAAAGCTTCAAGGATACAGAGATTTATTGTTGAAGAAGCCCAGGGGGTTGACCCTGCTCTTCTACTGCCCCCTGCTGCTGAAAATGTGAAGTTTTTCATTTTGTTGCAAATGAGGCTGGAGACAGGTCAAGGTGATGCAAAATTCTAGTAGCTTTTCTTAAGCTTTCTTCCTTTGAATGTCATTTTCTTTAGTCTGCACAAGCTACACTTTGAAAGTATATATAAAAAATTAAGTGTCTCCTGATCACCTGTGCCCTAGGGTCAGAGAAGTCTCAGCCGTTGGCAGACATCCATGGTCAGGTACTGCCGTGGAGTGAAAGAAGGAATCGGAAGTAGTTTTATGTTCGATGTGCTGTGATGTTACTTCATCTTATAACTTTATGGGAGAGCATCATTGTGTGATGTTTCAGAGCACAGGCTTGTAGTCAAAGCCACTCATATCTTCATTTCAGCTCTGCCACCAATGGGACCTATTTTAAAGCTCAGTTTCCTCAGCTGGAAGAAAAAATAATCAAGTAGAAGTTGTAATGAACGTTAGAGTACATGCATCTTTTTCAGTTATGCTTTCCTCAGGATCTACGCGCAGCAGTGGGACTGCTGGGTCTTACGGTAGTTCTATTCCTAGTTGTTTAAGGAATCTTCATACGGTTGTCCATAGTGGCTGTACCAGTTTACATTCCCACCAACAGTGCAGGAGGGTTCCCTTTTTTTCACACCCTTTCCAGTATTTTTTGTAGATTTTTTGATGATGGCCATTCTCATTGGTGTGAGGTGATACCTCATTGTAGTTTTGATTTGCATTTCTCTAACAGTGAGTGATGTTGAGCATCTTTTCATGTGCTTATCGGCCATCTGTAGGTCTTCTTTGGAGAAATGTCTGTTTAGGTCTTCTGACCATTTTTTTGATTGGGCTATTTATTTTCCTGGTGTTGAGTTATGTGAGTGGCTTATATAGTCTGGAGATTAATCCTTTGTCAGTTGTTTCATTTGCATTTTATCCCATTCTGTAAGTTGTCTTTTAATCTAGTTTTGTTTCCTTTGCTGTGCAAAAGCTTTTAAGTTTAATGAAGTCCCATTTGTTTATTTCTGTTTTTATTTCTATTACTCTAGTTGGTGGGTCAAAGAAGATCTTGCTGTGATGTATGTCAAAGAGTGTACTACCCATGTTTTCTTCTAAGAGCTTTATAGTTTCTGGCCTTACATTTAAGTCTTTAATCTATTTTGAGTTTATTTTTGTGTATGATATTAGGAAGTGTTTTAGTTTCATCCTTTTATATGTACCTGTCCAGTTTTCCCACTATTTACAGTAACTAGGACATGGAAGTAACCTAGATGTCCATCAACAGACGAATGGATAAGCAGGTTGTGGTACGTATATATTCACTCATAAAAAAGAATACATTTGAGTCAGTCCTAATGAGGTGGATGAACCTAGAACTTGTTATACATAGTGAAGTAAGTCAGAAAGAGAAAAACAAATACCGTATATTAGCACATACATATGGAATCTAAAAGGATGGCACTGATGAGTCTATTTGCAGGGCAGCGGTGGAGACGCAGACATAGACAACAGACCTGTGGACACGGTGGTGGAAGGAGAGGGTGGGACAAGTTCAGAGAGTAACATGGAAACATATAAAAATTTGCTGTATGACACAGGGAGCTCAAATCAGGTGCTCTGTGACAATGTAGAGGGGTGGGATGGTCAAACATATTTAGGTCTTTTAAATAAAGAACAACTCTGCATATATTTTAGTTATCCTATTCCTCAAACTGAAAATTTTATGAACAGTTTAGATTTCAAATTTAAACTCACCTCTCAGAGGGAATACTCTGGAAAGTGTATCAAGGCTTCCGATAAATGATGATCACTATCGAGTGCCTACCATTTTTATGACAAAGACTCTGCTGATTACTGTATATTTTCTCTAATCTTCTCAACAACTGGCCCTTCAGGTTGAGGGAATACACTCCGAATGTAACTATCTAGCCTAGGTTAACAACTTGCAGATAACTAAACTGGGATTAGTTTGTTCTTTCCCTATATCCTTCAAAGATTGGGTTTTTCATAAAAACTACCAGAATTTTCTTTAAAAGATATCTTATAAAATAATTATTTGCCAATTTGATTAGGTTTTATGGCTACATGAATGCAAAGAGGTTCATTGGATAGATGAATTAGTAGCTCCTAGTGACTGATATCCCTGATAACTCAGACAGTAAAGAATCTGCCTGCAATACAGGATACTTAAGTTTGACCCCTGGGTCAGGATGATCCCTTGGAGAAGGGAATGGCAACTCTGTCCAGTATTCTTGCCTAGAGAATCCCATGGACATAGCAGTCTGGCAGGCTACAGTCCATAGAGTCACAAAGAGTCAGACACAACCAAGCAACTAAGCACACGCACAGCACGCACACACACACACACACACACACACACACACACAGAGTGACTGATGTGGGCTTCTCTGGTGGCTCAACAGTAAAGAATCCACCTGCTACAGGAAACTTCTTGCAATTCAGGAGACTCGGGGTTCAATCCCTAGGTCAGGAAGATTCCCTGGAGGAGGAAATGGCAACCCACTCCAGTACTATTGCCTGGGGAGTCCCATGGACAGAGGAGCCTGGCAGGCTACAGTCCGTGGGGTCACCAGTGTATGGCATGACTTAGCAACTAAACCACCACCACCATCAGTGAATGATCTGCTTTAAAAATACAGCAATGAAAACCAAAACTGATGCCACATGAGAAGTAATAGACAGAAGAAATAAAATTTGATTTCTTTGATTTCCTGTTTCATATTGTAATCTATTGATATCTGAAAAAGGTATACCTTACTTTTCAGAAATGGCAACATCTCCTAAAAATAGACTTTGAGTAATATGAGAAACAAAACAAGATTTACTCTTATGAAAAAAAAAATTGTGAAAAGAAAAACAGAATACCCTTAACAAAGTATGAAAAAAATGTGTACTTTACTTTGTAAGAACCTAGTTCTTAAACTGGGATGCCATTTTTACTTATGGATAACAATACAGAATTTGGTAATCCCCAGCAGTCCATGGGGTCGCAAAGAGTCGGACACAACTGAGCGACTTCACTTTCACTTTTCACTTTCATGCATTGGAGAAGGAAATGGCAACTCACTCCAGTGTTCTTGCCTGGAGAATCCCAGGGATGGGGGAGCCTGGTGGGCTACTGTCTATGGGGTCGCACAAAGTTGGACACGACTGAAGTGACTTGGCAGCAGCAGCAGCAGCAGTGCTGGTAAGGAAAATTGGCCCTCCCATTTACTATTGGTGAGATCCTTAATAGGAACAAACTTTCAGAAGAAAATTTGGCAATAACTCTCTAAGTTAAAATGTATACATCCTTTGCATTAGCCATTCCATTTCATCCTGGCAAGAACATGTATCATCTAAATACAAATACAAATTTTTTCTAAATACAGATCTATCAAATCTGCATTTTTGACACAGGGGGGAAAATTCTCCAGAACGTGAAATATCCGTCAATAAGAACTTTCAAAAACTTTTTCATCTGATATAGTGGAATGTAGCATGATCACTACGAAATGTCCTGATGTGGACAGACACCTAAAATATATAGTCATGTGGGAGATGTAGATATAGACAACTATGGACTAGGAAAAGGAGTTCGTCAAGGCTGTATATTGTCACCCTGTTTATTTAACTTCTATGCAGAGTACATCATGAGAAACGCTGGACTGGAAGAAACACAAGCTGGAATTAAGATTGCCAGGAGAAATATCAATAACCTCAGATATGCAGATGACACCACCCTTATGGCAGAAAGTGAAGAGGAACTCAAAAGCCTCTTGATAAAAGTGAAAGAGGAGAGTGAAAAAGTTGACTTAAAGCTCAACATTCAGAAAACTAAGATCATGGCATCCGGCCCCACCACTTCATGGGAAATAGATGGGGAAACAGTGGAAACAGTGTCAGACTTTATTTTGGGGGGCTCCAAAATCACTGCAGATGGTGACTGCAGCCATGAAATTAAAAGACGCTTACTCCTTGGAAGGAAAGTTATGACCAACCTAGATAGCATATTCAAAAGCAGAGACATTACTTTGCCAACAAAGGTCCGTCTAGTCAAGGCTATGGTTTTTCCTGTGGTCGTGTATGGATGTGAGAGTTGGACTATGAAGAAGGCTGAGCACCGAAGAATTAATGCTTTTGAACTGTGGTGTTGGAGAACACTCTTGAGAGTCCCTTGGACTACAAGGAGATCCAACCAGTCCCTTCTGAAGGAGATCAGCCCTGGGATTTCTTTGGAAGGAATGATGCTAAAGCTGAAACTCCAGTACTTTGGCCACCTGATGGGAAGAGTTGACTCATTGGAAAAGACTCTGATGCTGGGAGGGATTGGGGGCAGGAGGAGAAGGGGACTACAGAGGATGAGATGGCTGGATGGTATCACTGACTCGATGGACATGAGTCTGAGTGAACTCCGGGAGTTGGTGATGGACAGGGAGGCCTGGCATGCTGCGATTCATGGGGTCGCAAAGAGTAGGATACGACTGAGCGACTGATCTGATCTGATCTGATCTGATGGACCATAGCCTTAAATATGTTGTTTAATAATTAAACAAAGAGGCCATTAGAGTACGGTGGTTCTTAGCATATATAAGCAAACCAAAAACCTAAGCCTGTAAGTGCCTCCGTGTTACACAGCCAAGACACTAAGGACAACCAATCACAAATAGCCATCTAGGCGTTAAGCTCCAACTTTAAAAGAATAAAAAAGCTTTAAACCAACATAATATAAAATACTATATGTGTTTCTGGGTTTCCATTTATATATTGGAGCTTAATATTTAAAACGGGTGAACAACAAAGTCCTAGTGTATAGCACATGGAACTCTGCTCAATGTTATATGGCAGCCTGGATGGGAGGGAGGTTTGAAGGAGATTAGATATATGTATGGCTGAGTTTCTTCTCTGTTCACCTGAAACTATCACAGTATTGTTAATCGGCTATATCCCAATACACAATAAGAAGTTCAAATTTAAAAAAATTATTGGAGACTAAAAATGTAAAATAAGACTTTGAATCATCTTGATTACTCCATCTCAACTCAAATATTAAACAAATTTTAGACATAAAAAGACAAGTTCTGTAGTAAAACTTTTTCCTCACAGGAAATATAATGCCTCAAAGAGTTGACTTTTTAAATTTTTATTGGAATAGAGTTGCTTTGCAATGTTGTGTTAGTTTCTGCTGTGCAGCAAAGTGAAGCAGCTACACGTATCCTCTCTTTTTTAGATTTCCTTCCCATTTAGATCACCACTGAGTAGAGCGCCTTGTTCTATATAGCAGATTCTTATTAGTTATCTATTTTATACATAGTACTGTATACATATCAATCCCAATCTCCCAGTTTTTATTAGTTATCCCAATCTCCCAATTCATCCTCTTCCCACCCTTGGCATTCATCATGTTTTCTCTACATTTGTGTCTCTGTTTCTGATTTGCAAACAAGTTCATCTGTACCAGTTTTCTAGATACCAGATTCCACCTTTGTAAGTGGTATTATACAATATTTGTTTTTCTCTGTCTGACTTACTTCACTCTGTCTCTAGGTCTATCCACGTCTCTGCAAATGGCACTCTATGACTGAATAATGTTCCATTGTGTATAGGTACCTTTTTTTAAATTAACTTTTAAAAAATATTTTATTTGACTGTAAATCTTAGTTTAGGCATACAGGGTCTTAGTTGAGGCCTGTGTGGGATCTTAGTTCCCCTGCATTGCCAGGCAGATTCTTAACCACTGGACGACCCAGGAAGTCCCCATGTGGACCAATATTCATTAGCCTTTCCTCTGTTGATGGACATTTAGGTTGCTTCCATGGCCTGGCTATTGTAAAGAGTGCTGCAATGAACATTACAGTGCATGCATCTTTTTGAATTATGGTTTTCTCCAGGTATATGCCCAGGAGTAGGATTTCTGGGTTTTACGGGAGTTATATTTTCAGTTTTTTTGAGAAACTTCCATACTGTTTCCCAGTACGGAGATTGTACCAATTTACATTTCCACCAACACTGTAGAAGGGCTCCCTCTTCTCCACATCCTCTTCAGCGTTTATTGTTTGTAGATTTTTTGATAATGCCATTCTTATCGATGTAAGTGAAGTGAAGTCGCTCAGTCGTGTCCGACTCTTTGCGACCCCGTGGACAGTAGCCTACCAGGCTCTGCCATGCATGGGATTTTCCAGGCAAGAATACTGGAGTGGGCTGCCATTTCCTTCTCCAGGGGATCTTCCCAACCCAGGGATCGAACCCGGGTCTCCTGCATTGCAGACAGACGCTTTACCGTCTGAGCCACCAGGGAAGCACTTAATTGTAGTTTTGATTTGCATTTTTCTAACAGTTAGTGATGTTGAGCATCTTTTCGTGTGTCTGTTGGCCATCTGTGTCTCTTTGGAGTACTTTTAAGATCTTAATGACTTTGTACCACAACCTGCAAGTATAAGGCCCCTTGTGAATTTGGTACATCCCAAACAGCCACCACTTTGTGCCTTCATCACTTTTGCCTCTTAAAGGAAGTCTGCGGCAAGGGAAGAAGGAGACATTTATTCAGGTGAGCCCAAGTAGGGCATTCAAGTACAACTACTCTTGGCTTTTACAGGGAATTGAAGGCTGATTGTGTCTGCATCAGATGTTTCTTTTAATCCTGTGCAAATTACAGTCCTCAGTAGAATCAGAGAAAACATTCTAGCTCTTTTTCCTTATCTCTTCTCTCCTTTTATTTTCTTCTCTCCCATTCTTCCCCACCTCCTTCCTTCCCTTACCCTCTGTCTGCAAGCAGAGGAGAAAAGATAAGAATCCAGGTTCTCAATTTTATTGATGGGTTTTATCAATAGATTTTTCATTTTCCAAAGTTTAAACACACTATATGAAATTTCAGTGTCATCAAAATGTCAGTATCTTGTGCAGGATGACTGTGTTTGCACAATCCCAGCAGCTTTGCCTGTGAAACAGATCATGTAAGTCTTAATCCTCTAAGCTGGGGCCACTGGTGGGCAAACTGCTGAGTCCTGAAATATCAGTCCTGGACCCAGGGTTGAGATTGCACTGCTTGTCAAATTCAAAAGGAAATTGCCATTCACCAGGTATAGTAATTCAAAAAGTCTTTCCAAAAATGACCTCTCCATGAGAGATGATCCTTTTAGAGTTAGTCTACAAAGAACACTTTAAAATGGGCATATTGTTCATTTACTCTGATAGGTAGACTTACGAGCTTACACAGAAGAACGAAATACTACAAAGAGATAAAACATTTCTGCTTCCCCATTTGTTCTGTGAGTCTTCATTTATAAAGGTGACTGAGTGGCTATGCAGAGAACCATGTGAGGAACACCAGGTTTTGGACAAAACACAGATGCAGGAGTAGGGCAGAACTTATTCCAGGGTAAACTGGCTCATTTGAATAACTTTAGCAGGCTTTGGGCTGCATGGAGGAAAACGTTCTATTTGATCCTCTTATTGTCCTTGCGTGTGTGTGTGTGTGCATGTGTGTGTGCGTGAACGCGAGCGTGCTTAGTGGCTCAGTCGTGTCCAAGTCTTTGTGATCCTATGGACTGTAGCCCACCAGGCTCCTCTGTCCATGGGGATTCTCCAGAGAAGAATGATGGAGTGGGTTGCTATGTGCTCCTCCAGCTGGAGTCCTTCAGTTCAGTTCAGTTCAGTTAAGTCGCTAAGTCATGTCTGACTCTTTGTGACCCCATGAATAGCAGCACGCCAGGCCTCCCTGTCCTTCACCAACTCCCAGAGTTTACTCAGACTCACATCCATCGAGTCAGTGATGCCATCCAGCCATCTCATCCTCTGTCATCCCCTTCTCCTCCTGCCCCCAATCCCTCCCAGCATCAGACTATTTTCCAATGAGTCAACTCTTCACATGAGATGGCCAAAGTACTGGAGTTTAAGCCTCAGCATCATTCCCTCCAAAGAAATCCCAGGGCTGATTTCTTTCAGAATGGACTGGTTGGATCTCCTTGCAATCCAAGGGACTCTCAAGAGTCTTCTCCAACACCACAGTTCAAAAGCATCAATTCTTCGGTGCTCAGCCTTCTTCACAGTCCAACTCTCACATCCATACATGATCACAGGAAAAACCATAGCCTTGACTAGATGGACCTTTGTTGGCAAAGTTGAGTCTAAAAATTAAACTGACGAAGGCGGATTAGCAGGAGAAAAGCATACAAATCTGTTTTATGTTTAATATGTTTTATGGGACACCAGTGCCTTCATCAAAAATATGAAGACCCCAAGAAAACAGTTCAACCTGTGTAGTTAAATTCTAGGCTGGATGAAGAAGGGCAGTGGGGGAGAAATATGATGAGTTAAAAGGAGTATGAGATAATTGTAGGAAACTGGAGGAAACAGCAAGGCGAGTTGGTTAGATCCTTTTTGGCATTCTTTGGTCTTCAGAGAAAAGTCTGCTTCTTTCCTCCAGGTCCACAGGGGACACCTTTCACAAGAAGGTATTTTGGCCTATTCAGGGAAGAAAAGTGGAATGGGGAAGGACTTATAGTGATCTTCTTGCTTCCACTCTTTTTCAAACTCTTTCAACTTAAAATATTCAGTAACCAATGTGCCATAATTTGGGGTTGTGTGTCCAGAACCCCAACAGGGCTAAAGAAGTGCTCTCCAGTTCTCTGGAATCTGGCCCTAGGATGATGAAGGCAGAAGAGTATAGCCTCCTGGTGTGTGCAGGTCCATAGAGGAGGTAGGACTTGGATTGGTTAGTTTACATATCAAATTTCATGCTTTTTGCTATTTGTGAGAATTGACTAGTCCTGGAAAGTGCAGTCCATTTCCTGCCAGAAAGGTGTTTTAAGATGTTAGAACATCCGCAGACACAGAAAATGAATGACTGTTACTATTATTATTAAACAGGAAGATAGGAGTAAGATCATTTTCAACATGTACCCCCCAAAAACAAAGAAGAGTGATGGGGAGCATTTCCAAAGTTGAAAATAATTTTAAATGAAGTGTTCCAAAATAAATACCCTCTGGCAAAGTAAAGCAAAAATGCATTCAACACAAGGTAGTTAAACAACTGAATTAAAAACATCAAATTTACTTTTAATCTGTAGTTATTATATTCAATAGTCACTACAACCTTTTTTATACAACTTTTATTGAGCACATATTCTGTGCCAGGAATTGTGCTGTGTCATAGGATCCCAGCTTGTGGTTGTCCCTTCACTAAGCTTATCTGGGAGTGGGTTAGAAAGAATACAGGCTGGAAATCACTTTAAAAGTGCAGCATAAAGATACATGGCAAGTAAATGTCCTCACAGTCCTCAACTATCTAGTCACACAACAACAGGGCATACCTAATAGTAGTCTTCCTCATAGAAGGTCAAACATCTTCTAAAGATCAATTAATTTGCCAACAGCCAATTTATTAAAATTTGAGAAATTCATTTTTTATTACTACTACATTACCAAATAAAGAAATGAAGAAGCTCTATATAGTCAGCAAAAACAAGACCGGGAGCTGACTGTGGCTCAGATCATAAACTCCTTATTGCCAAATTCACACTGAAATTGAAGAAAGTGGATAAAAACCACTAGACCATTCAGGTATGACCTAAATCAAATCCCTTATGATTTTACAGGGGAAGTGAGAAATAGATTTAAGGGACTAGATCTGATAGACAGAGTGCCTGATGAACTATGGATGAAGGTTCATGACATTGTACAAGAGACAGGGATCAAGACCATCCAAAAGAAAAAGGAATGCAAAAAAAAAAAACCAAAATGGCTGTCTGAGGAGGCCTTACAAATAGCTGTGAAAAGAAGGGAAGCGAAAAGCAAAGGAGAAAAGAAAAGATATTCCCATCTGAATGCAGAGTTCCAAAGAACAGCAAGGAGAGATTAAAAAAAAAAAAAAAAAAAAGCCTTCCTCAGCAATCAATGCAAAGAAATAGAGGAAATCAACAGAATGGGAGAGACTAGAGATCTCTTCAAGAAAATTAGAGATACCAAGGGAATATTTCATGCAAAGATGGGCTAGATAAAGGACAGAAATCGTGTGGACCTAACAGAAGCAGAAGATATTAAGAAAAGGTGGCAAGAACACACAGAAGAACTGTACAAAAAAGATCTTCATGACCCAGATGATCATGATGGTGTGATCACTGACCTAGAGCCAGACATCCTGGAATGTGAAGTCAAGTGGGCCTTAGAAAGCATTACTACAAACAAAGCTAGTGGAGGTGATGGAATTCCAGTTGAGCTATTTCAAATCCTGAAAGATGATGCTGTGAAAGTGCTGCACTCAATATGCCAGCAAATTTGGAAAACTCAGCAGTGGCCATGGGACTGGAGAAGGTCAGTTTTCATTCCAATCACAAAGAAAGGCAATGCCAAAGAATGCTCAAACGACCGCACAATTGCACTCATCTCACATGTTAGTAAAGTAATGCTCAAAATTCTCCAAGCCAGGCTTCAGCAATATGTGAACCATGAACTTTCTGATATTCAAGCTGGTTTTGGAAAAGGCAGAGGAACCAGAGATCAGATTGCCAACATCTACTGGATCATGGAAAAAGCAGGAGAGTTCCAGAAAATCATCTATTTCTGCTCTATTGACTATGCCAAAGCCTTTGACTATGTGGATCACAATAAACTGTGGAAAATTCTTAGCGATGGGAATACCAGACCATCTGACCCATCTCTTGAGAAACCTGTATGCCAGTCAGGAAACAACAATTAGAACTGGACATGGAACAACAGACTGGTTCCAAATAGGAAAAGGAGTACGTCAAGGCTGTATATTATCACCCAGCTTATTTAACTTATATGCAGAGTACATCATGAGAAACGCTGGGCTGGGAGAAGCACAAGAAGAAATCAAGATTGCCGGAGAAATATCAATGGCCTCAGATATGCAGACAACACCATTCTTATGGCAGAAAGTGAAGAGGAACTAAAAAGCCTCTTGATGAAAGTGAAAGAGGAGAGTGAAAAAGTTGGCTTAAAGCTCAACATTCAGAAAACTAAGATCATGGCATCTGGTCCCATCACTTCATGGCAAATAGATAGGGAAACAGTGGAAACAGTGTCAGACTTTATTTATTTGGGCTCCAAAATCACTGCAGATGGTGACTGCAGCCATGAAATTAAAAGACACTTATTCCTTGGAAGGAAAGTTATGACCAACTTAGATAGCATATTTAAAAGCAGAGACATTAGTTTGCCAACAAAGGTCCATCTAGTCAAGGCTATGATTTTTCCAGTAGTCATGTATTGCTGTGAGAGTTGGATGGTGAAAAAAGCTGAGCACTGAAGAATTGATGCTTTTGAACTGTGGTGTTGGAGAAGACTCTTGAGAGTCCCTTGGATTGCAAGGAGATCCAACCAGTCCATCCTAAAGGAGATCAGTCTTGGGTGTTCATTGGAAGGACTAATGTTGAAGCTGAAACTCCAATACTTTGGCCCCTTCATGTGAAGAGTTGACTCATTGGAAAATAGTCTGATGCTGGGAGGGATTGGGGGCAGGAGGAAAAGGGGATGACAGAGGATGAGATGGCTGAATGGCATCACCGACTCCATGGACATGGGTTTGGGTAGACTCCTGGAGTTGGTGATGGACAGGGAGGCCTGGCGTGCTGTGATTCATGAGGTTGCAAAGAGTCAGAGATGACTGAATGACTGAACTGAACTGAACCAAATAAAGGCTACTGTTTTGGAAATTTTTCTTATTTCACCTCTTTCTGCTTTTCTTTTTTTTTCCTATATATTCCTGTGGGCTATTTCCTGTTAGTCATTTTTGCGCTTGCATAATATCTGCATAGATTAAGAATCCAAGAATTAATTTTCCTAAATGGACATATTGATGCAAAGTTCACTGGCAAGAGCTTTTTTAAAAAAATAATTAGTTTTTTAAATTTTTCCTGTGCTGGGTCTTTATTGCTTTGCGAGGATTTTCTCTAGTTGGGGTGCATGGGCTTCTCATTGTTGGGGCTTCTCGTTGCGGAGTACAAGCTCTAGGCATGTGGGCTTCAGTAGTTGCAGCACACAGGATCACAAGTCATGGCTTGCAGGCACTAGAGTGCAGAATCACTAGTTGTGGCACACGGGCTTAGTTGCTCAGTGGCATGTGAGATCTTCCCAAACCCGGGAACAAACCTGTGTCTTCTGTACTGGCAGGCCATCTGTGCCCACTGCACCACCAGAGAAGTCTTTAAGGGCATTTTTTAACACCACTTTTCATGATTTCATTATTGCTTAGCAAATATCCTTAAATCATTTTTCAGCATCTCTTAGAAATGTCTATTTAATTCTCATGAATCAGTTCAGTCACTCAGTCATGTCTGACTTTTTGCTACCCCATGAACTGCAGCACACCAGGCCTCCCTATCCATTACCAACTGCTGGAGTCTACCCAAACCCACATCCATTAAGTCGATGATGCCATCCAACCATCTCATCTCTGTCGTCCCCTTCTCCTCCTGCCCTCAATCTTTCCCAGCATCAGGGTCTTTTCAAATGAGTCAGCTCTTCATATCAGGTGGCCAAAGTATTGGAGTTTCAGCTTCAGCATCAGTCCTTCCAATGAACACCCAGAACTGATCTCCTTTAGAATGGACTGGTTGGATCTCCTTGCAGTCCAAGGGACTCTCAAGAGTCTTCTCCAACACCACAGTTCAAAAGCATAAATTCTTCAGTGCTCAGCTTTCTTCACAGTCCAACTCTCACATCCATACATGACTACTGGAAAAACCATAGCCTTGACTAGATGGACCTTTGCTGACAAAGTAATGTCTCTGCTTTTTAATATTCTGTTTAGATTGGTCATAACTTTCCTTCCAAGGAGTAAGTGTCTTTTAATTTCATGGCTGCAGTCACCATCTGCAGTGATTTTGGAGCCCAAATAAATAAAGTCTGACACTGTTTCCACTGTTTCCCCATCTATTTCCCATGAAGTGATGGGACCAGATGCCATGATCTTAGTTTTCTTAATGTTGAGCTTTAAGCCAAATTTTTCACTCTCTTCTTTCACTTTCATCAAGAGGCTCTTTAGTTCTTCTTCACTTTCTGCCATAAGGGTAGTGTCATCTTCATATCTGAAATTACTGATATTTCTCCTGGCAATCTTGATTCCAGCTTGTGCTTCCTCCAGCCCAGCATTTCTCATGGTGTACTCTGCATATAAGTTAAATAAGCAGGGTGATAATATACAGCCTTGATGTACTCCTTTTCCTATTTGGAACCAGTCTGTTGTTCCACGTCCAGTTCTGATTTGTGCTTCCTGACCTGTATACAGGTTTCTCAAGAGGCAGGTCCAGTGGTCTGGTATTTCCATCTCCTTCAGAATTTTTCACAGTTTTTTAATAATATTGAATATATGTGAAGAACTGACTTATTAGCAGAGATTCTGATGCAGGGAAACATTTAAGGCAGGAGGAGAAGGGGCAACAGAGGATGAGATGGTTGGATGGCATCACCAACTCAATGAACATGAGTTTGAGCATGTTCTGGGAGTTGGAGACAGACAGGGAAGCCTGGCGTGCTGCAGTCCATGGGGTGGCAAAAAGTCAGACATGACTGAGACTGAACTGAACTGAATGCAATAAATCCAGTGGTCTACTATATGTTATTCTCCTTTCAAATTCACTTACAGAAATAAAGGCATATGTTTTCTCTAATAACTTTGGGACTGAGCCCTCTGCTGGTAAAGAGACAGGTTTTGTATGATACTGAAAGTTTAACAATGTTATCTGCATCTAACAAATTAATTCCCTATCTTTTAAAACCAAATTACTCAGGTCCTTTAGTGAGTGCATGTGTATGTGCCAAGTTGCTTCAATTGTGTCTAAATATTTGCAACCCTATAAACCATAGCCCACCAGGCTCCTCTGTCCAAGATTCTCCAGGTGAGAATACTGTGCCCTTCTCCAGGGGATCTTTCTGGCCCAGGGACTGAATCCACATCTCTTATGTCTCCTGCATTGGCAGGTGAATTCTTTACCACCAGCACCACCTGCAAAGCCCCAGTTCCATATACTACTCTCTGTTAATTCAGACTTAAATTGAAGAAAGTAGGGGAAACCACTCGGAGAAGGCAATGGCACCCCACTCCAGTACTCTTGCCTGGAAAATCCCATGGATGGAGGAGCCTGGTAGGCTACAGTCCATGGGGCCGCTAAGAATTGGACACGACCGAGCGACTTCACTTTTCACTTTTCACTTTCATGCATTGGAGAAGGAAATGGCAACCCACTCCAGTGTTCTTGCCTGGAGAATCCCAGGGACGGGGCAGCCTGGTGGGCTGCCGTCTATTGGGTCACACAGAGTCGGACACGACTGAGGTGACTTAGCAGCAGTAGCAGTAGCAGGGGAAACCACCAGACCATTCAGAGATGATCTAAATCAAATCCCTTACAATTATACAGTGGAAGTGACAAAAAGACTCAAGGGATTATATCTGATAGAGTGCCTGAAGAACTATGGACAGAGGTTCATGACATTGTACAGGAGACAAGAATCAAGATGATCCCCAAGGAAAAAAAAATGCAAAAAGGAAAAATGGTCGTCTGATGAGGCCTTAAAAATAGCTGAGAAAAGAAGAGAAGCTAAAGCCAAAGGAGAAAAAGAAAGACATATCCATTTGAAAGCAGAGCTCCAAAGAATAGCAAGGAGAGATAAGAAAGTCGTCTTCAGTGATCAATGAAAGGAAATAGAGGAAATCAACAGAATGGGAAAGACTAGAGATCTCTTCAAGAAAATTAGAGATACCAAGGGAACGTTTCATGCAAAGATTGGCTCGATAAAGGACAGAAATGGTATGGACCTAACAGAAGCAGAAGATATTAATCAGAGGTGGCAAGAATACACAGGAGAACTATACAAAAAAAGATCTTCATGACCCAGATAATCACGATGGTGTGATCACTCTCCTAGAGCCAGACATCCTGGAATATGAAGTCAAGTGGGCCTTAGAAAGCATCACTACGAACAAAGCTAGTGGAGGTGATGGAATTCCAGTTGAGCTATTTCAAATCCTGAAAGATGATGCTGTGAAAGTGCTGCACTCAATATGCCAGCAAATTTGGAAAACTCAGCAGTGGCCATGGGACTGGAGAAGGTCAGTTTTCCTTCCAGTCCCAAAGAGAATGCCAAAGAATGTTCACTACTACCACACAATTGCACTCATCTCACATGCTAGCAAAGTAATACTCAAAATTCTCCAAGCGAGGCTTCAACAATACCTGAACCATGAACTGCTGGATATTCAAGCTGCATACAGAAAAGGCAGAGGAACCAGAGATCAAATTGCCAACATCTACCGCATCATCTAAAAAGCAAGAGAGTTCCAGAAAATCATCTATTTCTGGGTATTGAGTATGCCAAAGGCTTTGACTGTGTGGATCACAATAAACTGTGGAAAATTCTGAAAGAGATGGGAATACCAGACCATCTGACCTGCCTCTTGAGAAATCTGTGTGCAGGTCAGGAAGCAACAGTCAGAACTGGACATGGAACAACAGACTGGTTCCAAATAGGCAAAGGAGTAGGTCAAGGCTGTATATTGTCACCCTGCTTATTTAACTTATATGCAGAGTACACCAAGAGAAATATCAATAACATCAGATATGCAGATGACACCACCCTTATGGCAGAAAGTGAAGAAGAACTAAAGAGCCTCTTAATGAAAGTGATTGGAAGGACTGATGTTGAAGCTGAAGCCGAGTACATCATGAGAAATGCTGGGCTGGAGGAAGCACAAGCTGGAATCAGGATTGCCAGGAGAAATATCAGTAACTTCAGATATGAAGAGGACACTACCCTTATGGCAGAAAGTGAAGAAGAACTAAAGAGCCTCTTGATGAAAGTGAAAGAAGAGAGTGAAAAAGTTGGTTTAAAGCTCAACGATACTGGATGCTTGGGGCTAGTGCACTGGGACGACCCAGAGGGATGGTATGGGGAGGGAGGAGGGAGGAGGGTTCAGGATGGGGAACACATGTATACCTGTGGTGGATTCATTTTGATATTTGGCAAAACTAATACAATTATGTAAAGTTTAAAAATTAAATAAAATTAAAAAAAGAAAAGAAAAGAAAAAAAGAATTAAAAGCACTAAAAAAAAAAAAAAAGCTCAACATTCAGAAAACTAAGATCATGGCATCTGGTCCCATCACTTCATGGGAAATAGATGGGGAAACAGTGGAAACAGTGTCAGACTTTATTTTTGGGGGCTCCAAAATCACTGCAGATGGTGACTGCAGCCGTGAAATAAAAGACGCTTGCTCCTTGGAAAAAAATCTATGACCAACCTAAACAGCATATTAAGCAAATATACTACTTTGCCAACAAATTTCCATCTAGTCAAAGCTATGATTTTTGTCTTTTATTTGTTCAACAAATATTTAGTGGGCACCTATTAAGTCTCAGACGCTACCCATTACTCTGTGGATACAGCAGCAAGAAAAACTAACACCTGTCCTTTGGATGTTTACCTTATAGGAAGGTGATGGGCAGTTAAAAGAGAGAAATTTTTGTGTGATAATTGTGCATGGGGAAAATGGGGCAGGTCAAGAAGTTTGGCAGCATCTTCCTTGTAAGGCCCAAACTTTTTGGTATGGTCTACAGCAGCCTTCACCATGTGGCCGTCTATTGAATACAACTCTCATCATCACAATCAGCATTCTGTTCTAATAAGGTTTCCTCTATCTCATATCTCCAGATGCACTAATTGCTATTCGGCCTTCAAGGTAATGGACACTTTATATCTCTCATGGTATCTTTGAAATCCTTCCTCAGTCTCTTGTTTGTATACAAGAGCATGCTGAACTATAGCACTTCTCACACGTTTTGCTGTGAGTTTCCACTTTCAATGTCTGTCTTTTTCAAATATACAACAAGCTCACAGATAGCAAGAAGCATGCTGCTTCACCTTGAACCTGCTTAATATTTAGCCTAACAGAAAGAAACACTCAACAAAGGCTATATGAAGGATGTGAATAACTGCTTAGATGAAACAAAGCATTTTAGGTACACAAGATTGTCAAATTTGACATCAAGAATTAAAATTAGAATAATTTATATGTGAACTTTGAAGACACAGTAAACTGTGTACAAAAGTTAACAGGATTATTTGTAGTTTATCTTTCTATAAAACACAACTCGAACAAATTATCAAGATGAAATAGCTAAAAAATATAGTTCTGTGCTGACATAGACTAGTACACTTAGGATATTACTTAAAAAAATATGATGTTGAGCTTTAATATTTTTGATATTTTTATTGAAAATTACCCATAAAGACATTCATTTGCAGTAAATTGACATTATTCAAACTTTTACTTTTTGCAGAAGAACATAGTATCTCTAAGTATCATAGGCCTTATAATCAGTCTCTGATAGAACCAAGAATATAACAGGCATCTCTCAGTATGTATTAATCACACTATGTGAAATATTTGCCATAATTTAAAAAAATGGGTATCATCTTACAAAGTAAATTCTATGCTATCTTAATTATCAAAAGTCTACTTTGACTTTCAAAAGTAAAATGTAGCATCAATGGATTTAGTAATAACACTGCCCTATGATTTTGAATATTAAAGGTGCTGATCACAATTCTTTATCAATCAATACTAACTTCAAGTTAAATTTGATCATGAAAATGCAATCTTTGCTCAAAAAATTAAAATACTATCTTGGCCATGAGTTTTGATTCACATTTCAAATGTAAAATTTCAAATATATAGGTATCATTATTTGCCTAAAAAGTCATTGAAGTTATAAACTATTATAATGTAAAAAAAAATCAAAACATAAAACATGCAGATAGGAAACCTAATAATCACTGAATTTATATTTTAATAGTTTGTTTCATTTTTAATGTTTTGAATGTATAACTGACGGAATATATTTTTCCAGTCAACACTCTTATGGCCCCTTCGGATGGTGTTGGAGAGGGCTTTCCCTGGAAGCCTGATTTTGAGGGACACATGATCTTTCCCAGGAACACGTGCAGACACTTTGGCAGTCGGTGTGGAGGATGAGACAGTGCTAAAAGTGGTAGAAGATATATCTTTCTGGCTAGAAGTGTGCTTACTGTGGTCTGAGTTTAGAGAAGCGTTTATACAAATATCTTCAGCAAAACATACATTAATAGTATGAATGTTTTTTATATCTCTTTTTTTACAGTGGATGTTGGCATAACAACTGCAATAAAAACTTTCAGAAAATTGTAGCAGGTCTTCAAGTGTGGGTTTCCCATGTATGGTGTATTTTCCATATTTCTGCCTTTGAATAGAAAAATTCATTGGGTTCAGGTGAAGATAGTCGGTTGAATTCCAGTGTTTCCTTGTACACACTCCTTCCTCGTGGCACAACACTTGGCTACACATTTTGGCTGCTAGAGTGACGTTGATTATATAAGGATTCAGTATAGTATTCAAGTAATTGCTTAGGTTCATGCAAGATTGCTGTAAAATCATAAGAAGATCAGATTATTAAGATCCAAGTGAGTTCATATGTTAATTAATTTACTATGTTAAGCAATTTTTTTCATGGAATTCTCCAGGCAGGAATACTGGAGTGGGCTGCCATTTCCTCCTCTAGGGGATCTTCCCAACCCAGGAATTGAACCCAGGTCTCCTGCATTATAGGCAAATTCTCTATCATCTGAGCCACCAGCGAAGGCCAAACAATTTCTAAAGAAGCATACACATAAAAACCAGACTCAGTAAGAGTAGGAAATATTTTTATCTTTCTTTACTTTAATAAGCAAGACAATTCCAACTGTTCTTTGTAACATTTGTAAGTTTCACATGCTATTTCATGTCACTAAATAACTAATGAGTTGAAGTTTAATATACCCAGCCTTGGGCTTCCTCAGTAATTCCTACACTAACAGGGGTGGAAGTGTGGGTGGAGGGATTAGAGCATGGGGTCTGGAGTCCTTCTGCCCAGTTTGGAGTCACAGATCCATGAATAGCTAGCTGTGTGAGCTTGGGAATCCCTTGAGCTTTCTTCGTTTCCTTTCTGGGTGACCTTGTAGAAAGTAATTAAACTGGCTATGACTCAGCTTCATCATTGCAAAATACAGATAATTATAGCACTTACCTCATAGAGTTATTGTGAAGATGAAAGGATGCAATGTATGTAAAACAGCTAAGCACAGAGCCCAAGATATCATTGATTACCTCTCAAAGTATAATCAATATAAAGTACAAATAAATGTAATAAATATCACATTTGTCAGATATGTTCGGGCATTGTGAAGAGTGGTTTCTAAACTGCTAGCTCAAAACAACTAAACAGGTTCAACTGAGTTTTTTGTTGTTAGTAGCCAAGTTGTGTCCCATTGTTTGTGACCACATGAACTGTAGCCCGCCAGGCTCCTCCGACCATGGGATTTTTCAAACAAGAATAATGGAGTGGGTTGCCATTCCCTTCTCCAAGGAATCTTCCCAACCCAGGTATCAAACACATGTCTCCCTTGTCTCCTGCATTACAGGCAGACTCTTTACTACTTAGCCAACAAGGAAGCTCTCAACTGAGTATATCTTAAGTGTTATGTATAATTCAAGTATGGTTGAACCATGACAGCTCTTTTGAAGATATACTTATTTGGCAGAGTATGAGTCACTAAAATGATTCATCTTGAAACTGATATTTTCCAAAACTGGAAAACTGTCCTTTTCAAAACATGGAAGGTAGTTGCTTTCTTTCAAGATCAACAGTTCCATTGAGTGAATTGGCCGGTTTGTTTGTGGTAGGTTGGCAGGCAAGTTGAGGAACCTTGGCAGCTTCCACTTGAATCTATTTCTTGTTACCTTCTTGAAATGACACCATCAGTGGCAGGCAGAATAAGAGCCTTCCAAGGATATTCATTCTCCAGTCCCATGGAACCTGTGGCTGTGTTACTTTACATGGTGAAAGGGGCTCTCCAGATATGATTAAGGTTGTGGATCTTGAGATGGGGAGAGTCTACAGCCAAACCACCCTGAACGTGACTGACCTCGTCTGATCTTGGAAGCTGAGCAGGGTTGGGCCTGGTTAGTACTTAGATGGGAGGAGATGGGAGAATATCCTGAACCATCTGATGGGCTCAATCTAACCACGAGTCCTTAAAAATGTAGAAACTTTTTATATTTGGATTTTTAAAATGAGCTGGGAGAAGGAGGACAAATACAAAGGTAAGGGACACTCAACCTGGCATTTCTGGCTTTGAATGTAGATGAGAAGACCAAAAACTAAAGAATACAGTGACCTTTTGAAGCTGGAAATCGCCGTAACCATAGCCAGTCAGAAAATAGACATCTTGATGCTACAAACACGAGGAAATGAATTCTGCCAGCAACCCAAACAAGTAAATGAGGGTCTTTCCGTAGAAAGGAATGTAATCCTGCTGATATCTTGATTTTAGTGCATTAAGGTCCATGTTGGACTTCTGAAGTACTGAATTGTAAGATAATAATTTTCTGCTGTTTAAACCACTGTTGCTATTTTTATGGCAGCAATAGAAAACCTCTTAATTCTCCAGTAGCTTTACATAGCATTTAGAATACAATTCACTTGTATACTGCCTGCTGGGGTGAAACCTCTCCTTCCTCTTGTCCAGCCCCCTTCACCCACTCGGCCTTGTTTCACAAGCACAGCAGGTACTAGTTGTTTCTCAAGTGTGGCAGGTCCATTCAAACTGCGCTTACTGTCCCCTCTGTCTAGAATTCTCTTTCCTCTCGTTTTTAACATAGCTGACTACATCTTGTCATTCAGATTGCAGTTTTAATTAGATAAGATCCTTTTCAGACACCTTTCTTATCCAGTTTCTCACAACTATTTTAATTTTCTGCATAGTACTTATCACATAAAATATTTTTGTTGTTTTGTATTGTTTCTATCCCTCCAAGCTTCACAAAGGCAGGGACTTTATCAGTATTATTCAACATAGTAACACCAGTATCAAGAATATATAAGGACTTATTCCAAGATCAGATGATATTGGAGTTGGGTACAGAGACAAGAACTAGATGAGAAGAGGAGAAAAAGAATGAGAATGTTGGAGAATCATTAGCCTGCATAAGATGTAGTCTTTGGAAAGATCTAAACCTGGCTCTCTAAGAGAAAAAAAATCTGTTTTATAGCGTTTCTAAAGACCCATGGTGTAAATACTCCTACCATGGCCCATTTTAAGCTACCAACCTGACATCACTGAGTGCAGAGTTAGGAATCAGGTACCCCACCATTACACTGATGGAAGTATGGTGTGAACTACATATCACTATATAATACCATTTCCATTTATACAGGCACAATAGATGTAAATAACCCTAAAAGTATAAATAATAGGAAAATAAATAATCGATGCATTTTTAGTATTTATTACTTTTGTTTTTAACATAATTTTATTCTAAGCTTTCATAATTTAATTTTTAATAATGACTGTGTTTAACAAACAGTTCACAAAATTTCTGAATATTTATCAGGTCTCATGAATTGGGACCAGGAGAAGCTGGCCCGGTCATAGCACTGGATCTACTAAGATGGAATGGAAGGAATGGTTTGCCTACATTCAATAGCCATTGTTTTAAGTCAATTCCAGTCATTGGAAGTAAACCTGCAGTTACCAGTTTCTCAAGTTGTCAGTGAATCAGAGGAAACACAAGCAATCCATGATTCTATTGATTTCCAATGACATAGGAAAAAGCAAAGTAATGCCAGAATTAACATTCAAAATGATAAATTTGGAAAAGTAGCAGAGATGTGCAGCATAAAGTCCATGGGGAACAATTTCAAGACAGTGTTATTTCAATCCAGTAGAAAATCATCATATTAAAACTGAAGGACTGTCCCTGGGTAAATAATACTGGAGGTGATTTAAGAGTCATAGTAGAAGAGTGTGAATCTAAGATTAAAGTGCAATTAAAAACAAAACAAATGTGACAATTGACTAGTTTGCCATGTCATCCTACTAATCGGAGAATGCCTGATTTATTCCTCATCAGAGTTCTTAATTTTAAAAGAAGGAGTTCTTAATCTTTAAAAAAAGGAAGTCGTATAGGGAATTTATAAATTGTTCCATCATAGAATTACCAGGATCCTGGAGAAAGAAGTTTATAGATTTGAGAAAACAACTAATAAAAGTTAGAAATATTCTTAGGAGAATTATAATTCTTAAATAATTTTCTGACATGTAAAAGATTTTGCAAAAAGGACATATACCTTTCTCTGAACTTAGTTTCTATTACTTCCCTTAACTGGTAATCAAACCAGAGACAATAGAATCTACTAAATGGGTTGTATGGCTCAGATAACCTTGAAAGAATTTCACAAAGCCAAATATCTTTATAAATGAAGGGAAAATATGGCTAGTCTATCTGAAGGACAAGATATCAAAAGATCTCTTCTGGTCTTTAGAGTATAAGGTTTGTTCTCTGTACATCCTAGGATAAAACCTCTGAGCCAAGAGCTTTATTAGACACCATGGCACCCACATCACTAGTATTCCCACATTGATTAGAGAAGGAAAAGTTTAGCTCTAACTCAGCAGTGTCCATGTAATAGCTTTACTCATGCTTTGAGTCAAGAATATTGAAGAGGTGAAAGATTAAAACCTGACATGGAAAATTGTTTTAAAAAGATGAGAATAAAGGAAGAGAGAAAAGGATTAGGTTGTGATAGTTAAAAGCTTTTTGAATAAAATGCATTAGGAGAAAAGTAATACAATTATATAGTAGAGAAAACACCAAAGACCACATAAGGAAACCAAGACTGTAGTCCTGTTTTTGCTACTTCTTAGTCATGTAGCCTAGGCAATTTCAATTAATCTCATCAAACTTCTGTTTCCTCGCTGGAAAACAGCCTTACAATACAACCACACAAATGGTAGTTTGATTTAGCCACTATTAATTGAGCACCTACTACTGTGTGCCAAAGATCATGTCTATTTTATTATTCAATCCCACAGAAACCCTGAAAAACATTAAAAGCAAAAATATTTTCATCTATTTCCTACCATTTCAACTTACCTTAGTTAGGCTTAAGTTGAAGCTTCCCCACATTATAATTCCAGAAGCACCTAGAGCAATGCTCTCACCAATTGTACTCACAAGGTCATCCTGGCAAAGGTGAAGAGTTAACAGGGAGGAATAAAATGAAGTGTTATACGTCAGACAGTAACACCAAAGCCAAGAATGCTGACCCTACAATAATTATGTAAATATTTCTCCACTATTCATTTCTATCTTTTAAGCCACCACTGCCTACTATAACAAAAATTCAGATTTTCTGCTATTATTTTAATTACTTCTGACAAGAGAGTAGGTCTGTAAAATAAAAAAATAAATAAAAAGAACTGAATTAATACATTATCTATATTATGAAATCCTCCATGGTTGCTAAGACATTATATGATTACATTAAAATGAAATATAGTCTTATTTATTTTAAATCCATATAATGAGGCAGAACTACCTGAGTGCATATTTCCTAAAGATTGAAAAGTGAAAGCGAAAGTGTTAATGGCTTAGTTGTGTCTGACTCTTTGAGACCTCATAGACAGAGGAGCCTGGTAGGCTACAGTCCATGGGATTCTCCAGGCAAGAATACTTAAGCGAATTGCCATACCCTTCTCCAGGGGACCTTCCTGACCCAGGGATCAAACTTGGGTCTCCCGCATTGCAGGCAGATTCTTTACTGTCTGAGCCACCAGGGAAGCTTAAAGGTTATTAAACCTAAATTTCAGTCCTTTCAAAAATGATGTTCAATTCCACTAAATGCCACTAAATGCAGACAATATTCCATAGCCTTCTCTCCTTGATTTTCTTACCTGAGAAAGGAATTTTGAAGACATATCACTAAAAACTGGACGGGTGTATACAAAAACCGGAAGTGGACTTTTAACATTGGCAACTTTAGACAATCGAATGGCTTCCTGAACACGATTACGAACAAAGAGTCTAGCTTGTGGAGAAGATTTTAGCTTGGTATTCAAATAAACAGAGGGGTAAAGGGCAGTGCTTTCCTTCCACAACCAATTGAGTGCATCATTTCTTCTTTTCTCTTCATCAAAGCAACTTCCATTGTAATTAGCTTGGTTATAATGATGATTGTAACAATCAGGAAAAAGATAATAACCCCATAAGTGGTTTGGCCGAAGAAACTTTCCCAATTTTAAAGTCTCTTGCATGAAGCTCTTTGCTGCCTTTTCAAAATCCGCTTTCGCTCTCTTGGTAGCCTCTTTCAAAGTAAAGTGTCTATTTTGTTGCAGAACCAACTCAATAGACGCCTTCTTGTAAACATCTTTAGGTTTCCAGTTTCTTACCCAGGTAGGCCTCCAGTTTTCCCAGTCAATGACCGCCAAGCCCACGTTGTCGATTGGCATGTAATAGGCAATGTCTTTTTCAGCTTTGTCCAAATGTTTTTTTAAGGAAGCCACCTGAGGAATTCCACCATTCTTATGGACACCTGTTCTTTCATTTATCTTAGGATAGTAGCCAAGCCTATCAGCATAAAATAATGTAATAGGTTGTCCTGTAACATCTTTTTGGGGGCTTCCTACTAAGGAGAAGAGGCCCAGATCTGGAGGCATGCTAAATATTTTAGCACAATGGTTAGTTGGGGCATTCCAGGCCCACAGGAAAGGAATATTTGGAATGAGAGGGGGTGCTGTAAAGTTCAAAGCCAAACAACATGGAACCAGAAGGAAGGTGAACACTGCCTGGGGTGCTCCATTGGACCCAACAAAGTTCCTAAAAGAGATATGCTGGTGCCTTAGCATTCCCACTGCAAAAAGTAATGATTTGCACTTTTTTTCTCCTACACACTTTGGTTTATCTAATATTTGATGTAAGATATAAACACAGAAGAGAAAGTATGGAATGAAGCCACTTTGATGGATAAAAATGTATAATGATGAAAAGTATTTAAATATTATTCTTCTTGCTTCTTGTTTTAGCAATGTTTTGCAAGTTGCTTCATCTGTAACTGAAAAAAGAAAAAAAGAAATGTAGAATATATTGTTATACTCATTTCTGCATAAGAGACTGTACGCTTTACCAAGTTCTCAGCTTCAAGTGCAGGGAGTTTAATTCAGTGTTTGAAAATGGAAGACTCCTGTGTTTGAATCCATAAAATCATTTTCTATGCATGATATAGATCATTTCTTATGTATGATACAAAACCTATAATAGCTAACCATTTTCTAGTTGTTCCAATCATTATTGAATCACAGAGAAGTGAATGAAGCTATTTTTCCTTTTGCTTTCCTAGTTGTGAAGAATGCTGTATCAAGCAATGCCTTAGCAAAAGACTGTTAAGTAAAAATAAATTCCAAGTTGAGCCTCTTAAGCTTGTTTGTTATTTCCTGAAAGACCACTTTATAGTGGTCTGCCAAAAAAAAGTAAAAACAACTTCAGAGAATTTTGAGGTTTTATATATATATATATATATATATATATATATTTTGCTTTTTAAGGGAGGAGGAGGCAAAAATCACTTCTGCCAGAGGTAATAATGCTAAAGTTTGCTTGAAACTATTAAATCAAACAACACCTCCCACTGAAGGGTAAGTTGAAGTGCTATTTAGAATGATGCTCCATCAGATGTCAAAGAAAGTGAAAGTCAAGTCCCTCAGTTGTGTCCAACTCTTTGCAACCCCATGGACTGCAGCCCACCATGCTCCTCCATCCATGAGATTTTCCAGGCAAGAGTACTGGAGTGAGTTGCCATTTCCTTCTCCAAGGGATCTTCCCAACAAAGGGATCAAACCCAGGTCTCCTGCTTGCAGGCAGACACTTTACCATCTGAGTCACCAGGAAAGCTCACTCTACTGTATGTCAAAGTAATGTCCAATCATGTTTACAGTTGATAAAATATCTTATGAGATTATATCTTCCACTGAAAGAACTGGTTCTGGTTTTGCTTAATAAAAGCAACATATGAACTTTGTTATTTTATAGCCTTTGATAATTGAGATTATAGTGTCATTCTTATTGTCACAGCATGAAATGTTAGGGTATATTTTGTGGTAAAATAAAATAGTCAAGGATAAGAAATTAGCTATGTGTTATTTAAAACTTAGTATCTGCAAAAATTACCTATAAGAAGGCATATTTAAATATGCTACATTTCTAGGAGAAAACTAGAATGTCTATTTTAATTAGATTAGTAGCATATGCTATATAAAGGTACAATGAGAATTGTACCATTTTTTCCCACAAACATTTGACCTTACCATAGCAAATTATCCACTTATCCCCATTTCTATAAAAGGAATTACTCTAAAGAGGACATCATAAACAGAATAAAATAAAACCCTAAGAATTGTTATAGTCTCATTCTTTGAAGATAATGGATTTTTTCCCCCCTTAATGTTTAGAACATATAAAGGAACTAAAGATTTTCACAGTTTAAGCCCTTCTAAACTTCCTCATTTAGGACCTAGATAATCTTCACCTAAAATAATGGTGGAGGAAAAACTAATTCCTTCCAACTACCAATTACCAACACAAATGCCTGAATGGTAGCTAGTGAAACAAGTACATGGAACTAAGAAAGGATCAGATGTCCCTATATCTCAGTGAAGGAGTAAGTTAGGCTTATTGAAATAATTAACATTCAAACCTAATTTCCACATGGTCATTTTATATAAGGAAAACATGGGACAGAATGAGCCTATTAGGAAGAATTCTACCCACAGAAATCTTCAAAAAAGAATGGACATGTGTGTCTTCCTTATGAAGAAATAATGAAAGAGAGCAGATTGTTAAAAAAAATAGACACTTCTATCCTTGAAAATTGTGAATCTAAAATTTAAAAAGTAATAATGTTGTTGACATTTAAAGAAGGCTGGTACTCTACTGGGTTTAACATGCCCCTCCCAACCCAAATACACTTCCACCTCAAACCCCAGAATGTGACCTTACTAGAAAACAGAGTCTTTGCAGATAAAAATAATTAAAGATATTAAGATGATATCAACTTGGATTTAGAGTTGGACCTAAATCCAGTGACTGGTACTTAAATAAGAAGAAGAGAGGACACAAAGATAGAAAGATACAGGGAAGAAAGCTGTGTGACTATGGAGACTGAAATAATGCAGTTATGGGCCAAGGAATGCCAAGGATTTCCAGGAGCCAACAGAAGCTAAGAAAAACCAAGGAAAGGCTATTTTCTGGAATTTTGAGAGGAAAAATGGCCCTTCTGACTCCTTGATTTAGAACTGCTATCCTTCAGAATAGTGAGATAATAAATTTCTATTGCTGTAAGCCACCAAGTCCTTGGCAATTCATTATGGTAGCCCTGGGAATCTCATTCTAATCACCAAATGTGAAGAACAGATTGTAATTTCTACAAGTCTGTTTTCTCAAACTGGTTTCAAGAGAAAGATTAGTATATTTATATGTATCAGGAAGTAACTCATTTACCCAAACTGACCTAAAAACAACAAACCAGTGACAGATCCAGAACCTGCATCTTTCAGACTCATTTTGTGGAATAAAACCTTCTTGAAGTCTTCAGAGTTTAAGGGGAAAAGGAGAATTCCTTCATCCTTTGGGCCACCTGATGATTGTCAACATAACCTCCTCAAATGTCACTGTTTCACACATAGCAAGGCAACTGGTATCTGTGTGAGCCAAGGTAATGATCAGAATCCAAAGCACACAAGGCCAGAAGACTCACTTGAACTTGAATGCAGGTTTGAGTCCCAGAGATGAGAAGAGTTCTAGAGAAATTTAATATCTCTGGGCAAATAGACAGTTCAGAGACTAGGGTGTTAATATATAAGTGAGAGAAAAGAAAGGAAGCAGAGATAAACAGTTTTAGGTCTAAAGTACAAAGCAAGATCTCAAAATCACAGATCATAGATTTGTAGTCAAAGACTTAAATGAATCCCAGCTAAACTGTTAGCAGAATCTTCGGGATTCTCAACATTCATTTCTGAGGCCCAGTTAGAAGAACCTGCATAATTTCAGAGCAATATGAGTAGGAAAGGTACATTTGGGCTGGCTGAGGTTTTAATTGTCCCAAATACCTCTCAACATACTCAGGGCCTTATTACCTAAAGATAATAATAAAACCAGCCAATCATGCATGCAACATTCACTGAACCCCCATAGTATGCCAGGTACTGTGGCAAGCAGTAGTAACAAAGAAGAAGAAGAGGGGCGAGGGGAAGGAGAGGGAAGAGGAAAAGAAAAAGAAGGAAGATGAGATGAAGAGAAAGATGATAGCACACACTTGCTGACAGGTATTAGGAATGCAGAAATTGATGGCCAGATGTGAAAAGCACAATAGTGCTTTAGGATATGTCTAAAGCACCATGAGAGTCAAATACCAAAGATCTCTGGGTGGGTGAGCTATGGCTCCACACAGAGAAGAATGCTCAAGCTGGACAAACCCAAGTAGGAGTAGGGGCTGGGAATGGAAGCAGGGATTAGATACAGAGGAGTAGTGTTCGGAGCAATATATTCAATAATCCAGTAGGGAGAAATTTGAGGACCTGAGAAAGAAAGATAATGTTGACAATGAGGAGGCTCAGATATCATACCAAGGGTTTCTGACTGTAGCCCTTAGGCAAGTGACAGAATAAATGAGAATGCAAGATGTGTGGAACTATGGCCAAAGTCAAAGGTCATATCCTGTTCTAAATGAACATCTGCTATTTGGCTTGAGTTGTTTGGAATGGTGCCAAATCCTTCAAGGTTTAATACGAAAAATTTTTAAATGTGGACATTATTTTACATTAGGACAAATGTCTGTATGTATAAATGTTGGTAGTGTTCAAACATTGTGGAGAGGGGGTAAAATATATCAGCTAACAGAGCTTTGGGTTGTCTATCAGGGATCTTTGCTCCAAAATAGTGTTTTGTTAGGGTAGTGACATGATCAGATTTGTTTCATAACAATTATTATAACCATGCTATATAATAATAATTGTTACGAAACAAATCTGATCATGTCATTACCCTAGAGATGCAAGACAAAAGGAGTAGAAATAAGTTAGAGAGTAGAAGAGTAATAGGGGGATTTCCCTGGTAGTCCAGTGGTTAAGACTGCACTTCCAATGCAGGAGGTGAGGGTTCAGTCCCTAGTTAGGGAGCTAAAATCCTGCATGCTTCATGGCCAAAACATTAAACAGAAGCAACATGGTCACAAATTCAATAAACACTAAAAATGGCCCAGATCAAAAAAAATCTTTAAAATTTTACATTAAAAAAGAAGAGTGACTCTGGGGGAGAGGGAGAGGGTGGGAAGATTTGGGAGAATGGCATTGAAACATGTATAATATCATGTATGAAACGAGTCGCCAGTCCAGGTTCAATGCACTATACTGGATGCTTGGGGCTGGTGCACTGGGACGATCCAGAGGGATGGTATGGAGAGGGAGGAGGGTTCAGGATGGGGAACACAGGTATACCTGTGGTGGATTCATTTCGATATTTGGCAAAACCAATACAATATTGTAAAGTTTAAAAATAAAATAAAATTTAAAAAATAAAAATAAAAAAAAATAAAGAGATAATTTAAATCATCTGGGATAGTGTCAGGTATTAAGCAGACACTCCATAAATGGAAGCTACTGTCATTGTCATTGATATTTACTTGTACGAAACCCACGTTGACTTCTCTGTGGTGAAATAAACCCAAGAGTTTAATGATGTATGTAGAAATGTGTGAAAACTGTCAGTAAGGGTCCAACTGAGCCACCAGGAGGGCTTTGTAAGATGCAACAGGGACTGTTCACTTGCATGTCTGGTGTGGCCCAGTGTGTTCAGTTCAGTTCAGTTCAGTTCAGTCACTCAGTCGTGTCCGAACTCTATGCGACCCCATAAATTGCAGCATGCCAGGCCTCCCTGTCCATCACCAACTCCCAGAGTCTACTCAAACTCATGTCCATCCAGTTGGTGATGCCATCTAGACATCTCATCCTCTCTCATCCCCTTCTCCTCCTGCCCCCAATCCCTCCCAGCATCAGAGTCTTTGCCAATGAGTCAACTCTTCGCATGAGGTGACCAAAGTATTGGAGTTTCAGCTTCAGCATCAGTCCTTCCAATGTACACCCAGGACTGATCTCCTTTAGGATGGACTAGTTGGATCTCCTTGCAGTCCAAGGGACTCTCAAGAGTCTTCTCCAACACCATAGTTCAAAAGCATCAATTCTTTGGTGCTCAGCTTTCTTTATAGTCCAGTGTGTAGCCACAAGTAAACCAGAAGATATTTCCTTCCCTTTTTTTTCTTAGATTCTCAGCCCTCAAGTGGCTTCTGGCAATCGCTTCCTCTGAACCTCAGTGATAGAGACGTTCTTCTTTAAAAGTTCAAAAATCTAAGAATAGTTTTAACTACAAATAAAGTTTCCCTTTTACTAAAAAAAAAAAAAAAAAAGAAGAAGAAGAGTGATAATGACTGGAAAAGAACAAGACAACAGCCATTGGTCACCAATTGCATTTGGAAGATTAAGGAAGCTGGTAACTTGAGACTCCTTGGTTTCTGGCTTGAACAGTTAGAAGGGATCAAACTGAATCAAAAAGAGTCACTCAGTCTCTTTATCCCCATAATTCTCCGTTTGTTAGAAAAATAGTAACAAACTTGATAAAGATAATGGTAGTGAAATTTCCTATAAAAAGTAAAATATCTTAGATATCTTAAATATTTTAAGCTGTTTTTTAGATGTCATTTTATGCCCTGTTCAGATCTGCTACAAAATAATTTGGGTTGGGGAAGGGTGACTAGGTGGGAAGGAGAAGATTTGAGTTTAGGTGGAAATGATTGGCCATGGATTAATAATTGTAGAAACTGGTGATGAGGATATGAAGGTCAATTTTTTCTACTTCTGTGTATGTTTGAATTGAAGGAGATGAGGATGTGCCATCTTCAAATATGCCCCTTCAGCGTATTGATGATTTTGAGCTGAAGATACTTGAGAAAGAGCAAGTATAGGAAAGCCTTTCTGATCTCCCTATTTCTACCTAAAAGCAGGACACAAAATTTTCCATAAGAAAGATGCCCTCTTTGGTACCAGAAAGATAACATTCTTATCACTGGCAATGGGGAAACAGTGCCAAGATGAAAATCTCCTATATTGTCTATGGGTTTCCTTTTATGTCTTCTTTCCTTAGGACCTCCTCAGTCTCCATTACTTCACAGTCCCCAGATCAACCAAGCATGATAAAGGCGCTGTTACAATACCCAGCAAACAGCCTCTAGCCTCATGATACTAAAAGGGATTATATGTATATGTGTATATATATATATATATACACATATACATATATGTATATATATATATATACATATATACATACATACATATATACATATATGTGTATATATATGTATATATATGTTATATATATATGTATATATATAAAAGGGATTATATGTATATGTAATGTATATGTATATATATATACATATATGTATATATACATACATATACATACCCAGCAAACAGCCTCTAGCCTCATGATACTAAAAGGGATTATATGTATATATATATATATATATACACACATATATATGTATATATATATAAGGGATTATATGTATATATATACACATATATATATATATATATATACATATATGTATATGTATATATATGTATATATATTATATATATACACACACACACATAATATATAAATTATATTCATAAAAACTCTGGGAACCATTCTTTAACATGACAAATAAAAAGCATAATTCCAAGTGAAGCAGCAGTTCCCAGATGTATTGCCCTCATAGCACTTATACACTAACCATATCAGAAGGGCATGTGCCCTTTCTGAACTGTTTAGTTTATCATTTCAATGCAAAGGCTGACTTCTACCTCCAGTAACAAGTAACCATGAATCCAAACTGAATTCTGAGTAAACTTCTGAAATAAGAGACCAGTGTAATATCCTCAAAGCAGAAAAATCCCCAAAGCAGGTTCTTCTTTTAAAGCAGAAACTTATGTTTTCAGGAAAGAAAGGTGCTTTCAAGCAAGACATTTTTCCTAGAAAATTTCACATTAAACTGTGATATTTTATAATGTAACTTGGCCAGAAATAGATAAGGTGATAAACTTGGCTCAATAAGAGAAGTTAGTAGCATTTTTGCTGGCATTCCATCAACTCCTTTTCCTTCCCCATTCCTATCATTATTATTACTATTATCATCAGCATTTCTTATTATTGGTTCCTTACACTTTGTCTCAACTTTGTCAGTTTCTCCCGCAGATAAATTTTACACAGGTTGGAGATCCTCAAGACTAAAAAATATTGCTAATCCTTAATCTGTGTATTCCCTATAAAGCACAAGTAAATGCAGAAAAATTTTCCTCCTAAAGTCAAAGATGTAGCTTTAAAAACACAGCACATTATACAACTTTTAATTTTTTTTTTTTTTTCACAGAAAGGCATACCTCATGTTCCCTATCAGGCTACACAGGAGAAATTTGAAAAGACTACTTACTTTTGAAGCGAAATTTAAGTTTTCTTCTAAAAAGTCTTTAGGTCAGAAACAGTTCCAGATAATCTAATAGGTCTGCAGTATTTAACCTGCTGGATGATAAAAGACAGCTCTTTGCCCAGTCAGTTAAAGAAAGACTTAATTTTTTGAGATGTTATTGTGTGATGGGGAAAAGGGGAATTTTGTATGTGTGGGTGTGTGTATTTTGTATGTGCGGGTGTGTGTATTTCAATATGTGTGTTTGAATTCCAGCAAATTCAAGTGCCTTCCTAATAGAAAGAATTAGCCAGGATGATAAGTTAATATAAGAATGCTATAAATGTTTCATTGACATTTGAAGTGAGTTTAAGAACCCAATGATAGAACAAACTCTTATGGCAGTTGTTTTGATGGTTAAACATTTTGTATATAATGACAGATTTTTCCAGTGTAATATAGATGAAGAATCAACTTTAAGACACTGGTTTCAAGGAAATATAGCATTCAGTGTAAAGTTAATCTTTTACTACAAAATTTAAAAAATGAATTAGACTGAATATTTTCAAAATGATGAAGAAAGCCATGTTTGATATTTGTTAGCCATAGGAAAATAATTTTCTGAGTTCTGTTTTGTTCCATAAGGTGGGACTGGAGCGGGAAGAAGAGAAAAAGAAGAGTCAAATAAATAACACAGTTCCTCAAAAGAAGTCCCCAAAATCTAATTTTATTTAATTGCTGTAGTGGAACAAAGAGATATAATTTATACATGCTCATCTTATGCAATAAAACTTGTCCCATTGAGCCATGGCATAATCAGAAAGTAATCTAGTTAAGAAGCTAGGGAGGCGGCCCTAAGATAGCGAAGGAATTGGACGGGGAGACCACTTTCTCCCCCACAAATTCATCAAAAGAACATTTGAACGCTGAGTAAACTCCATAAAACAACTTCTGAATGCCAGCAGAGGACATCAGTTCAGTTCAATTCAGTTCAGTCGCTCAGTCATTTCCAATTCTTTGCGACCCCATGAATCGCAGCACACCAGGCCTTCCTGTCCATCACCATCTCCCAGAGTTCACCCAAACTCACATCCATCGAGTTGGTGATGCCATCCAGCCATCTCATCCTCTGTCGTCCCCTTCTCCTCCTGCCCCCAATCCCTCCCAGCATCAGAGTCTTTGCCAATGAGTCAACTCTTCGCATGAGGTGGCCAAAGTACTGGAGTTTCAGCTTTAGCATCATTCCTTCCAAAGAACACCCAGGGCTGATCTCCTTTAGAATGGACTGGTTGGATCTCCTTGCAGTTCAAGGGACTCTCAAGAGTCTTCTCCAACACCACAGTTCAAAAGCATCAATTCTTCATCACTCAGCTTTCTTCACAGTCCAACTCTCTCATCCATACATGACCACAGGAAAAACCATAGCCTTGACTAGATGAACCTTTGTTGGCAAAGTAATGTCTCTGCTTTTGAATATGCTATCTAGGTTGGTCATAACTTTTCTTCCAAGGAGTAAGCATCTTTTATTTCCATGGCTGCAGTCACCATCTGCAGTGATTTTGGAGCCCAAAAAATAAAGTCTGGCACTTTTTCCACTGTTTCCCCATCTATTTGCCATGAAGTGATGGGACCAGATGCCATGATCTTCGTTTTCTGAATGTTGAGCTTTAAGCCAACTTTTTCACTCTCCTCTTTCACTTTCATCAAGAGGTTTTTTATTTCCTCTTCACTTTCTGCCATAAGGGTGGTATCATCTGCATATCTGAGGTTATTGATATTTCTCCCGGCAATCTTGATTCCAGCTTGTGCTTCTTCCAGCCCAGCATTTCTCATGATGTACTCTGCATATAAGTTAAATAAGCAGGGTGATAACATACAGCCTTGATGTACTCCTTTTCCTATTTGGAACCAGTCTGTTGTTTCATGTCCAGTTCTAACTGTTGCTTCCTGTCCTGCATATAGGTTTCTCAGGAGCCAGGTCAGAGGACATCAGGCACCCAGAAAAGCAGCCCATTGTCTTCGAAAGGAGCTAGGAAAAAATACAAAAGATAAAAAGAGAGACAAAAGAGGTAGGGACAGAGATCTGTCCTGGGAAAGGAGTCTTTAAAAAGGGAGAAGTTTCCAAACACCAGGAAACACTCTCACTGGAGAGTCTGTGGTGAACCTTGGAACCTCAGAGGGCAGCATAACTGGGAGGAAAAATAAATAAATAATTAAAACCCACAGATTACATGCCAAACTGTAACTCCCAGTGGAGAAGCAGCACAGATGCCCTCATCCACCACTAGCAAGCAGGAGCTGGGCAGGGAGGCGCGGGTTGCATTGCTTAGAGTAATGACCTGGCCTGAATGCCCCAAGGGCAATCTGAGGGAACTAACTTTAGATAGCAAACCAGACTGTGGGATAGCTACCCCGCGAAAAGCCCTAACCTAAGACACCGCCAGGCCTTACAGAACAAAGGACTGACTAGAGCTAGCCGGCTGCCGACAGGTCCATCCACCACAGCAGACAGGCAGGCGAGGGCAGCCAGAGCCAGAGCCAGAAGGGGGCAGTCGTGGCCCCAGCGAGGCATCATCTACCAAACTGCAAGCAGGCTTCGCTGCTAACCAAAACTTCTTGGGATTCTGGACGGTTGACATCCGCCTGTGAAGGTGTGCCGGTTGTACACCCAGAAAACCAAGCGGCAGGGGCCAGGGAGGCAATATGTCACAGCAATCTCGCTTCCCAAACACCTGGTCACCTGAGCTGCTCTGACCTGGGAAGGCACAAAACGCAGGCCCAACCGAATCTGTGCCTTTGAGGAGTACTCGAGTACCTGAACCTGAGGGGCTTAGACCTGGGAAGTGCATACAACCCAGGGCCAGCCTCAGACAGTTCCTAGCAGAGCAGCCTAGAGGCTAAGCAGTGTAGACAGGGAAAGCACACACATTGTGAGGGGAGGCAAACCCAGTGTGGCTGAGACACTGCGAACCCCCACACACGCCAGTGTTATTTGTTTGCCGCACTCCTCCCTGCCCACAGCACAACTGAACAAGTGAACCTGAAGAAGGGTCCACCACCGCCCTCTTGTGTCAGGGCAGAAATTAGACACTGAAGAGACCAACAAACAGAAGAAGCTAAAACAGAGGGAACCTCCTTGGAAGTGACAGGTGCAATAGATTAAAACCCTGTAGTCAGCACCGACTACACAGGAAGGGGCCTATAGATCTTGAGAAGTGTAAGCCGGATCAAGGAACTATCTGAAAATGAACTGACCCCACACTGTCCACAACACCAGAGAAAGTCCTAGATACATTTTTACTATTATCATTCTTTAAATTAAAAATCTTTTTTTTTTAATTTTTAAGTCCTCTACTACTCCTTTAATTTTCATTTTTATAATGTACTATTACTTTGCAAAAAAAAAAAAAAAGACCTATCTTTTAAAGCAAACTTCATATATATATATATATATATTATAAAATTTTGTGACTTTGTCTTTTTTTTCTTTAATATTGTATTTTTGAGAATCCAACCTCTACTAAGATTTTTAATCTTTGCTTTTTGGTATTTGTTATCAATTTTATACCTTTAAGAACCCAATCCTCAGTACCCATTTTTACTTGGGAGCAAGATTACTAGCTTGACTGCTCTCTCCCCCTTTGGACTCTCCTTTTTCTCCACCAGATCGCCTCTATCTCGTCCCTCCCCCTTCTCTACCCAACTCTGTGAATCTCTTTGTGTGTTCCGGACTGTGGAGAACACTTAGGGAACTGATTACTGGATGGATCAGTCTCTCTCTCTCTGTTTGATTACCTGCTTTATCCTCCTGGCCACCTCTGTCTCCTTCCTCCCTCTTCTCTTCTCTGTATAACTACGTGAACATCTCTGAACAGTCCAGACTGTGGAGAGCACATAAGGAAGTGATTACTGGCTAGCTTGCTCTCGCCTCTTTTAATTCCCCCTCTTCTCCTCCTAGTCACCTCTATCTCTCTCCCCTCTCTTCTCTTCTCCATGTCACTCTGTGAACCTCTCTGGGTGTCCCTCACTGTGGACAAACTTTTCATCTTTAACCTAGATGTTTTATCATTAGTGTTGTATAGAGGGAGAAGTCTTGAGGCTACTGTAAGAATAAGACTGAAAACCAGAGGCAGGAGGCTTAAGTCCAAATCCTGAGAACACCAGAGAACTCCTGACTCCAGGGAACATTAATCAATAGGAGCTCGTCAAACACCTCCATACCTACATTGAAACCAAGCACTACCCAAGGGCCAACAAGTTCCAGAGCAAGAAACACCATGCAAATTCTCCAGCAACAGAAGAACATAGCCCTGACCTTCAATATACAGGCTGACCAAAGTAACTCCAAACCCACTGACATCTCATAATTCATTACTGGACACTTCATTGCACTCCAGAGAGAAGAAATCCAGCTCCACCCACCAGAACACTGACACAAGCTTCCCTAACTAGGAAACTTTGACAAGCCACCTGTCCAACCCACCCACAGCAAGGAAATTCCATAATAAAGAGAACTCCACAAACTGCCAGAATATGGAAAGGCCACCCAAACACAGCAATATAAACAAGATGAAGAGGCAGAGAAATACCCAGCAGGTAAAGGAACAGGATAAATGCCCACCAAACCAGCAAAAGAGGAAGAGATTGGGAATCTACCTGATAAAGAATTCCAAATAATGATAGTGAAAATGACCCAAAATCTTGAAAACAAAATGGAGTTACAGATAAAGAGCCTGGAGACAAGGATTGAGAAGATGCAAGAAAGGTTTAACAAGGACCTAGAAGAAATAAAAAAGAGTCAATATATAACGAATAATGCAATAAATGAGATAAAAAACACTCTGGAGGGAACCAACAGTAGAATAACGGAGACAGAAGATAGGATAAGTGAGGTAGAATGGTAGAAATAAATGAAACAGAGAGGAAAAAAGAAAAACAAATTAAAAGAAATGAGGGCAATCTCGGAGACCTCTGGGACAATGTTAAATGCCCCAACATTCGAATCATAGGAGTCCCAGAAGAAGACGACAAAAAGAAAGACCATGAGAAAATACTTGAGGAGATAATAGTTGAAAACTTCCCTAAAATGGGGAAGGAAATAATCACCCAAGTCCAAGAAACCCAGAGACCCCCAAACAGGATAAACCCAAGGTGAAACACCCCAAGACACATATTAATCAAATTAACAAAGATCAAACACAAAGAACAAATATGAAAAGCAGCAAGGGAAAAACAACAAATAACACACAAGGGGATTCCCATAAGGATAACAGCTGGTCTTTCAATAGAAACTCTTCAGGCCAGGAGGGAATGGCAGGACATACTTAAAGTGATGAAAGAAAATAACCTACAGCCCAGATTACTGTACCCAGCAAGGATCTCATTCAAATATGAAGGAGAAATCAAAAGCTTTACAGACAAGCAAAAGCCGAGAGAATTCAGCACCACCAAACCAGCTCTCCAACAAATGCTAAAGGATCTTCTCTAAACAGGAAACACAGAAAGGGTGTATAAACTCGAACCAAAAACAATAAAGTAAATGGCAATGGGATCATACTTATCAATAATTACCTTAAATGTAAATGGGTTGAATGCCCCAACCAAAAGACAAAGGCTGGCTGAATGGATACAAAAACAAGACCCCTACATATGTTGTCTACAAGAGACCCACCTTGAAACAAGGAACACATACAGACTGAAAGTGAAGGGCTGGAAAAAGATATTCCATGCAAATAGAGACCAAAAGAAAGTAGGAGTAGCAATACTCGTATCAGATAAAATAGACTTTAAAACAAAGACTGTGAAAAGAGACAAAGAAGGACACTACATAATGATCAAAGGATCAATCCAAGAAGAAGAGATAACAATTATAAATATATATGCACCCAACATAGGAGCACCACAATATGTAAGACAAATGCTAACAAGTATGAAAGGGGAAATTAACAATAACACAATAATAGTGGGAGACTTTAATATCCCACTCACACCTATAGATAGATCAACTAAACAGAAAATTAACAAGGAAACACAAACTTTAAATGATACAATAGACCAGTTAGACCTAATTGATATCTATAGGACATTTCACCCCAAAACAATGAATTTCACCTTTTTCTCAAGCACACATGGAACATTCTCCAGGATAGATCACATCCTGGGCCATAAATCTAGCCTTGATAAATTCAAAAAAAATGAAATCATTCCAAGCATCTTTTCTGACCACACTGCAGTAAGATTAGATCTCAATTACAGAAGAAAAACTATTAAAAATTCCAACATATGGAGGTTGAACAACATGCTGCTGAATAACCAATAAATCACAGATGAAATCAAAAAAGAAATCAAAATGTGCATAGAAATGAATGAAAATGAAAACACAACAACCCCAAACCTATGGGACACTGGAAAAGCAGTACTAAGGGGAAGGTTCAGAGCAATACAGGCATACCTTAAGAAACAAGAAAAAAGTCAAATAAATAACCTAATTCTGCACCTAAAGCAACTAGAAAAGGAAGAAATGAAGAATCCCAGGGTTAGTAGAAGGAAATAAATCTTAAAAACTAGGGCAGATATAAATGCAAAAGAAACAAAAGAGACCATAGCAAAAATCAACAAAGCCAAAAGCTGGTTCTTTGAGAGGATAAATAAAATTGACAAACCATTAGGCAGACACATCAAGAAACAAAGGGAGAAAAATCAAGTTAATAAAATTAGAAATGAAAATGGAGAGATCACAACAGACAACATAGAAATACAAAGGATCATAAGAGACTAGTATCAGCAATTATATGCCAATAAAATGGACAATTTGGAAGAAATGGACAAATTCTTAGAAAAGTACAACTTTCCAAAACTGAACCAGGGAGAAATATAAAATCTTAACAGACCCATCACAAGCATGGAAATTGAAACTGTAACCAGAAATCTTCCAGCAAACAAAAGCCCAGGTCCAGATGGCTTCACAGCTGAATTCTACCAAAAATTCACAGAAGAGCTAACACCTATCCTACTCAAACTCTTCCAGAAAATTGCAGAGGAAGGTACCCTTCCAAACTCATTCTATGAGGCCACCATCACCTTAATACCCAAAGTTGACAAAGATACCACAAAAAAAAAAAGAAAAAGAAAACTACAGGCCAATATCACTGATGAACATAGATGCAAAAATCCTTAACAAAATTCTAGCAATCAGAATTCAACAACACATTAAAAAGATCATACATCATGACCAAGTGGGCTTTATCCCAGGGATGCAAGGATTCTTCAATATCCACAAATCAATCAATGTAATACACCACATTAACAAATTGAAAAATAAAAGCCATATGATTATCTCAATAGATGCAGAGAAAGCCTTTGACAAAATTCAACATTCATTTATGATAAAAAAAAAAAACCCTCCAGAAAGCAGGAATAGAAGGAACATACTTCAACATAATAAAGGCTACATTATCCTCAATGGTGAAAAATTGAAAGTATTTCCCCTAAAGTCAGGAACAAGACAAGGGTGCCCACTCTCACCACTATTATTCAACATAGTTTTGGAAGTTTTGGCCACAGCAATCAGAGCAGAAAAAGAAATAAAAGGAATCCAAATTGGAAAAGAAGAAGTAAAACTCTCACTGTTTGCAGATGACATGATCCTCTACATAGAAAACCCTAAAGACTCCACCAGAAAATTACTAGAGCTAATCAATGAATATAATAAAGTTGCAGGATATAAAATCAACACACAGAAATCCCTTGCATTCCTATACACTAATAATGAGAAAATAGAAAGAGAAATTAAGGAAACAATTTCATTCACCATTGCAACGAAAAGAATAAAATACTTAGGAATATATATACCTAAAGAAACAAAAGACCTATATATAGAAAAAACTATAAAACACTGGTGAAAGAAATCAAAGAGGACACTAATAGATGGAGAAATATACCATGTTCATGGATCAGAAGAATCAATATAGTGAAAATGAATATACTACCCAAAGCAATCTATAGATTCCATGCAATCCCTATCAAGCTACCAACGGTATTTTTCACAGAGCTAGAACAAATAATTTCACAATTTGTATGGAAATACAAAAAACCTTGAATAGCCGAAGCAATCTTGAGAAAGAAAAATGGAACTGGAGGAATCAACCTGCCTGACTTCAGGCTCTACTACAAAGCCACAGTCATCAAGACAGTATGGTACTGGCACAAAGACAGAAATACAGATCAATGGAACAAAATAGAAAGCCCAGAGATAAATCCACACACCTTTGGACACCTTATCTTTGACAAAGGAGGCAAGAATATACAATGGAGAAAAGACAATCTCTTTAACAAGTGGTGCTGGGAAAATTGGTCAACCACTTGTAAAAGAATGAAACTAGAGCACTTTCTAACACCATACACAAAAATAAACTCAAAATGGATTAAAGATCTAAACGTAAGACCAGAAACTATAAAACTCCTAGAGGGGAGCATAGGCAAAACACTCTCTGACATAAATCATAGCAGGCTCCTCTGTGACCCACCTCCCAGAACATTGGAAATAAAAGCAAAAATAAACAAATGGGACCTAATTAAACTTAAAAGCTTCTGCACAACAAAGGAAACTATAAGCAAGGTGAAAAGACAGCCTTCAGAATGGGAGAAAATAATAGCAAATGAAACAACTGACAAAGAATCTCAAAAATATACAAGCAACTCCTGTAGCTCAATTCCAGAAAAATAAATGACCCAATCAAAAAGTGGGCCAAAGAACTAAACAGACATTTCTCCAAAGAAGACATACAGATGGCTAACAAACACATGAAAAGATTCTCAACACCACTCATTATCAGAGAGATGCAAATCAAAACCACAGTGAGGTACCATTTCATGCCAGTCAGAATGGCTGCTATCCAAAAGTCTACAAGCAATAAATGCTGGAGAGGGTGTGGAGAAAAGGGAACCCTCTTACACTGTTGGTGGGAATGCAAACTAGTCCAGCCACTATGGAGAACAGTGTGGAGATTCCTTAAAAAACTGGAAATAGAACTGCCATATGACCCAGCAATCCCACTTCTGGGCATACATACCAAGGAAACCAGAATTGAAAGAGACACGTGTACCCCAATGTTCATCACAGCACTGTTTGGAATAGCCAGGACATGGAAGCAATCTAGATGTCCATCAGCAGACGAATGGATAAGAAGGCTGTGATACATATACACAATGGAGTATTACTCAGCCATTAAAAAGAATACATTTGAATCAGTTCTAATGAGGTGGATGAAACTGGAGCCTATTATACAGAGTGAAGTAAGCCAGAAAAAAAAAATACAGTATAATAACGCATATATATGGAATTTAGAAAAATGGTAACGATAATCCTGTATGAGAGACAGCAAAAGAGACACAGATGTAGATAAAAGTCCTTTGGACTCTGTGGGAGAGGGCGAGGGTGGGATGATTTGGGAGAATGGCACTGAAACATGTATATTATCATATGTGAAATGAATCACCAGTCCAGGTTTGATGCATGATACAGGATGCTCAGGGCTGGTGCACTAGGATGACCCAGAGGGATGGGATGGGGAGGGAGGTGGGAGGGGCTTCAGGATGGGGAACACATGTACACCCGTGACAGATTCATGTCAATGTATGGCAAAACCAATACAATATTGTAAAGTAATTAACCTCCAATTAAAATAAATAAATTTATATTTTAAAAAAGAAGCTAGAAAACCATAGTATAATTAAATATGAATTCTAAATATTGAAACCTTAAACAAGTTATATTGATATATTGTAAAAGGTATAAACATTCACCTATTGAAAATGCATGGCAGAGTCAATACCAACAGTGTTTAATTGAAAATATGAAAGCAATTCTTCTTATTCTTGGACAACAGTTCCTTTGAAAAGTATGTGAATGTGCCTATTAAGGATTTTCTGTGTCCAAAATATCTTTGTACACCATAGAGGTATTATAAAAGGTGTACATAATATACCTTTAACTGTAGGATTAGTTTATTGTCAACTTTCTAAGCCACTTAGTTGATACTCAATAGATACACACAGGAGTTAGTTATTAAAGGAATGAACTCAACATACTTTGAATCCCAGTAAACTCAAAACCATGGCTTATGGTGACACTTTAAAATGAAGATTTTCAAACAAGAACAAAATGTATCATCCAGAAGCTTCAGAACTATCAAACAAAAACCAGAACGAGACAGCAATTGAAGTAGTAAAAACAAATTTTGTGAAGATAAACTACTGCAATAGGGGAAAAGAGACCTCAGCATACAACTGGGCTCAATTTTTGAATACAACAAGGAATCTGAGAATTTATAACTGAGGAACAGGGGGCTGAGGGTGGTCGGTGGGTACAAAATTACTAAAGGAAATATCAGGGGTGAGGGGAGAGTCTGGCTAAAGTCACCTGACAGGATTCTTGCTGAATGCAGGCCAGGTGGTCAGAGGTCATGTGGGGGATGGTGGCAGATGAGGAAGCTGCTACAGATCCAGGGGATCAGAGAAGGAGGATGGGGGATTCGTGGTAAACTGCCTTCCCAGGGTTCTTGCTTTAATTGGACTCTATGAGGAAGCCCACTGAAGCCCAGGGTTTGAGGCCATGGCAAAAGATACCTCAGTGAGCCTGACACATACGGTCCAGTGGAGACTCTTTGTCAACCTCCTGTTTGCGGCTGCAGAGTGAGTTAACTAGTTAATGAAATAAATGACTTTGATGTACCTGGAATTTCAGTAAACTCAAAATCATGGCTTGTGGTGACACTTTAAAATGAAGATGTTCAAACATTAAAAAAAAAAAAAAAGTGTAGCATCCATAAGCCAGAATTCAAACATTACTCAGAAAACAAGTATGTCTTCTATAGCCAAGCATGACTTCCTGATACACCCAGATATGACTGAAATGAAGTAATTGAACAAATACTTCATGGAATAAAGCCATGAAGAGTCTCTAAATCCTAGAGGCTAACTAGAAGTACAGTAGCTTCCCCAGGGGTGCTCCTGTCAGACCCCAGGCTGAGCGCCATGACGCCTGACTTGCAGTCATCCCACCAACATTCCATCACGTAAAGCTGGGACCAGGGCTGGTTCTTCTGTGGTTCCAGTGCCTCAGCTGCCTGGTACTGATGGACAAAGGGGGCTTAGCAGGTTGGAGTTCAGGGCACACAGCCTGCCCCCAAAGATGCCAAAGCTGCATATTGATTATTTCTAATTAAAGTTACTTGGAAAGCAGAACATATATGAACCCTTTGATCCTTCTTTGTCTCCCTGAATACAGGAGATAAATCTCCCTTGTGAAGAGTACCCTCCCAGTAACTGGATGCTAATAGAGACATCCTTATCACCAGAGATAATTCATTTCAGGGCTGACAAGCCCATATACACAAACCCTGTTCCTTCTTTAATACTTTACTACCCAAGCCTAAACTTTGCTTAATTTCCTTATTTATTAAGGCCTCAAACTTAAGCCTCTTTGTCTTGTCAAATGCTCACAAATGTATTGTTTCTTTACATAAAAAGATGAAAAATCTGCCTACTTCATATCACTCTCTGAGCATCATTTTATGATCTCTCATGCACATGAAATTTTCTCCTGTTAATGTGTCTTGTGTAAATTTTATTACCAGTATAGGCACAAGAACTCAAGAGGGGTAGCAAGGAATAGTTCCACCTCCTGAACAGTACCAGTCAAGTTCAAGTTTAAGAAAAATAATACCTCCATCATTATCAGTGCTTTGCACAATGAAGTTCACAACAGTAAAATAGCTATAACATGAGATATGAGTTTGCATTTGATCTCCTATTAGCCATAAGACTTGTTTCTCTTCCCCTGAGTAGTCAGATGACATTCACTTTTTATTTCTCTGGATCATCAAAGTCCTGGTTACTATATCTTCTACATATGAGATTATATCAAAGGTCCAAATGGTCACTGTAGTCTAACACAAACAGAAAACACCTGTGTATTCATAAATTTCCTTTGTCCAAAGACAACAAGGACCCACTGGCATTAAATATACCTGAGCGCATTTACTAAAGGTGAAGATAAATACCATTAAAGAACAGATGGGCTCAGCTTCAAAAGACAATGCGACAAACAGATGTTTTCTTCTTATCTGTTTAAGATATCTGGAGCCTGTAGAGATACTTCTACATGGAGCACTCAGGGTGCAGACTGATTTTTTTCTTAGGGTAGAGCACTGGTTCAAAAATGTGATCGAGAGTTTTAAGCGACTTAACATTTATCATCCTAGAAAGCCATGTTCTGCAGTCTGCCTTAAGAATGTATATTTGGGGGACTTTGTTGATCCAGTGGCTAAGACTTCAAACTCCCAATGCAAGGGGCCTAGGTTCAATCCCCAGTCAGGGAGCTAGATCCCAAACACAGCAATTACAACAGCATTGCCATATAAATGAATAATTTTTTTTAGTGGCTATTTTGTGAAAGCAAAACTATGGCTAAAGTCTCAAGCAATCAGTCTTCCCAGCAGGAATGTGTGGCAATCCAGTCTAGGCCAACTTTTCAGCCAGGATGTAAACAAAAATAAAAGTCAAATTTTTCACTACCCATGAAAGTTCCTATTCCTTTGAAGAAGTTTGGGGAGTTACAGGTTCTCATGGACAGAATTAATTACATATGGGAATTCTATATATCTTCTTCCAGTGGGATCCTGTCGTGCACCTCTCAGTTAATTTCTTTTTCTTAGATTTTAAAAATCTCTATTCTGAGCCTAAAAATATATGTCTCCATGTCTGTTCCTACTGTGCAGCCTTTCCAAATACCAATAGATATGATTATTAGGACTTCGCTGGTGGTTCAGCAGTCAAGAATCTCCCTGCAGTTCAGGAACTACAGGAGACGCAGATTCGATCCCTGGGTCAGGAAGATCCCCTGGAGAAAGCCATAGCAACCCCCTCCAGTATTCTTGCCTGGAGAATCCTATGGACAGAGGAGCCTGATGGGCTACAGTTCATGGGGTAGCAAAAAGTTGGACATGACTGAAGAGATTTAGCATGCATGACTATTGAAGTGTTAATCTCTGATTGCCACTAAAGTTATTTTAAATCTATCAACACGGTCAGAAAAATTGTACTTTTTTCTTAGCACCAGTCACAGTTCGTGTTCAAATTTGAAATGTCTGCCTCCCTCAGTCAGTTCAGTCATTTCAGTCATGCCTGACTCTTTGCGATCCCATAGACTGCAGCACACCAGGCTTCCCTGTCCATCACCAACTCCCAGAGCTTGCTCAAATTCATGTCCATCAAATCAGTGATGCCATCCAACCATCTCATCCTCTATCGTCCCCTTCTCCTCCTGCCTTTCATCTTTCCCAGCATCAGGGTCTTTTCCAAGGAGTAAATTCTTCGAATTGGCCAAAGTATTGAGATTTCAGCTTCAGCATCAGTCCTGCCAATAAATATTCAGGACTGCCTCCTTTACTCAGTTCAGTTCAGTTCAGTCGCTCAGTTATGTCAAACTCTTTGCGACCCCATGAACCTCAATACGCCAGGCCTCCCTGTCCATCACCAACTCCCGGAGTCTACCCAAACCCATGTCCATCGAGTCGGTGATGCCATCCAGCCATCTCATCCTCTGTCATCCCCTTTTCCTCCTGCCCCCAATCCCTCCCAGCATTAGGGTCTTTTCCAATGAGTCAACACTTCGCATGAGGTGGCCAAAGTATTGGAGTTTCAGCTTCAACATCAGTCCTTCCAATGAACACGCAGGACTGATCTCCTTTAGGATGGACTGGTTGGATCTCCTTGCAGTCCAAAGGACTCTCAAGAGTCTGCTCCAACACCACAGTTCAAAAGCATCAATTCTTCGGTGTTCAGGTTTCTTCACCGTCCAACTCTCACATCCATACATGACTACTGGAAAAATCATAGCCTTGACTAGATGGACCTTTGTTGGCAAAGTAATGTCTCTGCTTTTAGATATGCTATCTAGGTTGGTCATATCTTTCCTTCCAAGGAGTAAGCATCTTTTAATTTCATGGCTGCAATCACCATCTGTAGTGGTTTTGGAGCCCCCCAAAATAAAGTCTGACACTGTTTCCGCTGTTTCCCCATCTATTTCCCATGAAGTGATAGGACCAGATGCCATGATCTTAGTTTTCTGAATGTTGAGCTTTAAGCCAACTTTTTCATTCTCCTCCTTCACTTTCACTACTGTTCCAATTCCCAGTACTGTGCTTGGCCCCTAAGTTTTTAACTGAGTATGTGAGTGAGTGAATCTATCTGCTAATCCTTTCAACTAATTACTTTTTGCTTATCCTGAGTGTCACTTAAATTACTTTTAATCTTCTATCATTCTCCCAATCTATTGTATTAAATTCAAGTTGCTGCTAAGTCGATTCAGTCATGTCCGACTCTGTGCAACCCCATAGACGGCAGCCCACCAGGCTCCGCCGTCCCTGGGATTCTCCAGGCAAGAACACTGGAGTGAGCTGCCATTTCCCTCTCCAATGCATGAAAGTGAAAAGTAAAAGTGAAGTCGCTCAGTCGTGTCCGACCCCCAGCGACCCAATGGACTGCAGCCTACCAGGCTCCTTGGTCCATGGGATTTGCCAGGCAAGAGTATTGGAGTGGGCTGCCATTGCCTTCTCCAAACTATGCTGCTGTGTGTGCTGTATTCTAATCTTGGGTTATATCACATCATTAGGTAGGTGGCAACTCAAGAGAATTCTAAGGGAATAAGATTAGTTAAAGTCCCTGCTAGGGAATTTCCTGGCAGTCCAGTGGTTACAACTTGGCCTTTCCATTGCTCAGCCCTGGGGTTTGATCCCTGGTGGGGGACTAGTTCCTGCAAGCTCTGGGATGTGGCCAAAAGAAAAAGAAAATAATCTCTGCTAATTGTAACCTCTAAGATACATTTTACTTTTCATATAACAAGGTAACGTAAAACATAGCTATTGGTACTTAAGAATGATTTTGTAATGTGACAATTACTTAAGTACCAATAGCTATGTTTTACGTTACCTTGTTATATGAAAAGTAAAATGTATCTTAGAGGTTACAATTAGCAGAGATTATTTTCTTTTTCTTTTGGCCACATCCCAGAGCTTGGAGGAACTAGTTCCCCAACCAGGGATCAAACCCCAGGGCTGAGCAATGGAAAGGCCAAGTTGTAACCACTGGACTGCCAGGAAATTCCCTAGCAGGGACTTTAACTAATCTTATTCCCTTAGAATTCTCTTGAATTGCCACCATTCTATCTAATGATGTGATATAACCCAAGATTAGAATACAGCACACACAGCAGCAGTGGAAACATTTTCTGGTGGTTTCCTTTACAAGGAGACATTTTTTCTCTCTACTTACATTTACTTTTAACTTTTTTCTTTCTGTCTTAACTGAGTCTTCCATTCGCCAATGGGACCTGAAGGCCAGTGACTTTGGGGATTTAAGAATCTATATTCAGAAAAGAGTTGAGCATTTATTTCCAGGCTCAGATGGTAAAGATTCTGCCTGCAATGCAGGGGACCCAGGTTTGATCCCTGGGTTGGGAAGATCCCCTGGAAAAGGATATGGCAACCCACTCCAGTATTCTTGCCTAAGAAATCCCATAGACGGGGGAACCTGGTGGGCTACAGTCCATGGAGTCCCAAAAGTGTTGGACGAAACTAACACTTTCACACTTTCACTTAGCTTTATTATCCAGTGATTGGATAGCTCAAATCATTCAACCTTTAAGTGTTACTCAACTCTTTAAATAAAAATATATGGGTAGCACCTAGATTAGCCTAACTCCCAAGGATGCTGTGATGATGATACCTATGAAGTATTCTTCACAAGAAGCTCTGTATATCTGAAGTGTAGTGTTATTTCCCCTCTCTTACCTACATTATTAAATCTTGCTTATTGTGGTTCACTGCATTTGGCCCCAAACTATAAGAAAGATAGCTGTAACAAGTGTAGAGAGAATTGTTTTTGACTTATACTACTACTACTACTAAGTCACTTCAGTCGTGTCCGACTCTGTGCAACCCCATAGACGGCAGCCCACAGGCTCCCCCGTCCCTGGGATTCTCCAAGCAAGAACACTGGAGTGCGTTGCCATTATCTTCTCCAATGCCTGAAAGTAAAAAGTGAAAGTGAAGTCGCTCAGTCATGTTCGACTCTTCATGACCCCATGGACTGCAGCCCACCAGGCTCCTCCGTCCATGGAATTCTTCAGGCAAAATATTGGAGTGGGGTGCCATAGGAGCCCATAAAAGCCAATATGTGTAGTTAGATTAGGGATATCTCTAGAAAAAGTTAGGAATTATGAATTCTTAGTCCAAGAACTAGGGGCTTCCCAGGTGGCTCAGACAGTAAAGAATCTGCCTGTAATGTGGGGGACCTGGGTTCGATCCCTGGCTAGAGGAGATCCCTTGGAGGAGAGCATGGCAATCCACTTCAGTATTCTTTCCTGAAGAATCACCACTGACAAGGAGCCTGGAGGGCAACAGTCCACGGTGTTGCAAAGAGTGAATGACCAAGCATAGCAGTAAGCACAGTCCAAGAACAATAAAGAAATGTTTATCATGGCTACTGGCATAGCTAGACAATACGGAGAATTTTGGGGGTAATAACAGTAATCTAAGCCTCATTTAAAAAATATAGTCAGTGAAAAGGGAAGAGTCATACCTAGCAAAATTCACTTCAAATGTAGAAATTCAGTACAAGCTGCATTAACCATTTCCTTTTTTTCTCCATCTATAGATTCTGAGACTGCATTGCCTGATGACTGTAAGACTGATCTTTGCCTCAACAAAGATCACAGGGCACCAGTTGAAGGAAATAGGAGAGCTCGGTCAGTGCTTCCACAAGAGAGCACAGCTAATCTCTGCACTGAGATCATCACTGGTCAAAATCTACACACAGAAACTAACATTTCAGAGCAGAAACTAAATCACCTAAGTAGTATGTGCATTTTAGGCACAGGTAACTGTGAACATGATTATCTAAGAAAGTGATGTTGAGTAGGCTTATCTCTAGCATTTTCCCCCAAATTGTAGGTCACAAACTATTAGTGGACCACAGGATTGATTTCATTGTTTGGAATAAGCTTTTTTAAAAAAATAAGTGAAATAGGCAATACTACAGTGAAATAGAAAAAGATAGAATGGGACAGAATAGGAAACACAGAAGGTACTATATTCCCATATAGTAAGCATGAGTATGAATTTACAAATCTTTTCTATACATATTATACATGCATGCAATGGGTCAAAGTGTAAAATGTATTTTTTTTTTTTTTAACTGTGGAATGGATCAAACCACTTTGATTCTTCAAAGCTTTCAGCCTGACACACCTGGATACTGCATCCTCAGTGCAGCTGTTTTCTAATGATGTGGTCTTGGGTATGTTATTAATTCTCTTTAATCTCTTCAGCAGCCTCAACAAAATTCTGAGCTGTCTCGGGGCTCTTTCATGTCTGTAAATGACTGAACTACTGTTCTAGGCAACTTTGTTTTCTACATGAGGACAAGCAGGACTGGAATCTGGCTTCTCAACTTGGGAGCAATATGGCCTTGCCCAAACTATTTAACTTCACTGCACTTTAGTTTTCCTTTCTTTTTTTCTTTTTTTTTTCAATTAAAAAATATGACTATTAATGGCAACACTCTCACAGGTCTGCTGTGAAATTTTAATGAGATAAAATACACAGATTGCTTAGCACAAAGCCTGTGAAGAGGTTCCAGACATGCCACCCTAAATGTGCCCCTTTCCCATATTATTATGACTATTTTGAGGTGAAGGTGATTGAACAACAGCAAATGCAGACAATATTCTGACCTCTGCCTTGCTGTTTGAAGATTTCCCTTGTGAAAGGTGTACTCTGTACCAGGAAGAGGGAAACATCACCAGAGATGGGTAGCTGATGCTAAAATGAATGTGCACAAACAAACTTATGAAAATGACCCTTATCCCCCAGTAGTTTCCCTCAGATATTTCCTAGCCACAATTTACTGTCCCTCAAATCTTAACCCCCTTTCCTTTTGTCTTGTCACTTCACAATTTATCATTCTCTGTTAAAAAGATCTGTAAACTCTTGATCCTCACTGTTCCTTTGGGTCACCCTTTTCCTATAAAAACTTACATGTATGGGTAAAAATATTCAATAAAGTTTGTGTGTTTTTCTCCTGTTAATCTGTCTTTGGCCAGTTCAATTCATAGCCCCAGCTATAGAACTTAAGAGGATAAAAGAAAGTTTTTTTCTGCCATTACACCAGACACATTGTAAATACCAAATAAATGTAATGTTCTTAATGTTAATAAATTAACAAGAAATAAGAATAAAAATTAATAAATTATCGCCTTTATTATCCTACACCCTCCTCTGTATAAAAGACAAGTACAAAGAAAGGATAGAAACCCAAGACCATGTAATGATTCATAGACCTGCTGGCATTAAAGCTTCCTAGGAAATACCAAAATAAGACTTTAAAAAATCTAAATATATGAGCCATTAAAAAATTGTTCTGTTGGAAATGAAATACTTGGTAGTCATACTGCAGTGAAGCCAGATGTGATGGTGGCGTTGTGCCTGAGGGATGGCACAGTATCACTGCAACATTCTCCCTGAGTTTACTCAGTGGTAAAGAACCCACCTGCCAAGTAAGAGATCTGAGCTCAATCCCTGGGTCAGGAAGATCCCATGGAGGAGGAAATGGCAACCCACTCCAGTATTCTTGCCTGGAGAATTCCAGGGATAGAGGAGCCTGGTGGGCTACAGTCCCTGAGGTTGCAAGGAGTTGGACATGACTTAGTGACTAAACAACAACATCCTCCCTGAAAAGGAGCCTACCTACATGAGATCTCCATGGGTCATGACTCCATTTGCAGATCAGACTGACTCAAGCTTTAGAATGTGTTGCATGTTGCATTAACTTGGCTGCCTCTTTGTGTCCTGTGAAAAGTTCAGTTAGAAAACAACATATTCTAGCTCAGACTTAAAACTGTCTTCTCTCAGCCTGACTGAACTGTCAAATGTGATTTCTTTTCAGTCTTTTCAGTTGGATTAGTGAAATAAGCAAGTGGCATATAAGTGACACTTAAAACAAATATTAGCAAAACAATTAATATAGAACACAGATAGTTTTACAATGTTAAGTCATTATATCTTAGTTTGGCTAAACAGGCTGGTTCTGTTTCTATTTCACCAGAGAGGAGAAAGAGCCATTATCAAAAATCAAAGAAGCAGTAGTTAAGAAGAGTATTTCTTGGAAACTAACTTACTTTGTCTATTGGCAGGTTTATTACATCTACACAATAAGAGTCATCATTAGTAACCATTATTATTGCTGTTATCAAATCAAACAATACACCTAGCACATCATATATATGTATCAAAATAGGCGACTAATGCTATCAAAAAGAAAAATTAACTAAAACATCGACCTTCTAGTGCCATTATAAAGGTATATGAACAATACTTGTCATCTCTGCCCCTCTCCACTACTCCATAAAAGCCTGACCATATTTACCCTTGTAGATGAGCACAGCAGGAACTGTTCTCTGTCTCCACCAAGAACAGAGGTGAACAGGAGTGCCCGATAATTTTCACCTGAGGCCAGAGAAACAGGAATTCAGAGCGAGTGTGATAGGAGACTAAGAATCTGGCCAGTTTATGACAGGATGGGAGTGTCCTTGAAATTCACCAACTGGGAGAAAGCACAGAAGAGAAGGACATCTGAGAGGCTGGAGAAATCAGCTATGGAAATATCCAAGAACATACGTCAAGAAAATTGTAGGCCGTTCCACTTCAGAATTTTTGAAGAGTCTGAACCTAGTATAAGTATAACCTAGTAAAAGTCTGAACCTAGTATTATTGGGGGATAAACCAAGTATGAGTTTGAGGGATGAGGACAAAATCTTTATAAGACTAATTTTTTTTTTTTTTTTGCTTAAAAAAATAAAGTAAGCCAGATTAGACAAATCACAAGACAATATCAAAGAGTTAAAATTTTAAAGGCACTCGCTCACTTGTCAACATAATTATGAGGTAATGAGTCTCCCAAGGTGGTATTTAATTAATATTTTAGCTACTTAATGAATGTTTATGATCTGGACAAAAAAAAAATCTTTTATTCAGTTGTGTATGGCTTATCTGCTTTTAATTTTTCACACACAATTCTTATAATTGAAAAAAATCCAAGATAATAAGTAATGTTTATGGATGGCCTAAACTGCCTTAATTAGGGTGATATTTATTACATTTTAAATGCTAACATGAGTACATCAAGACTTTCATTAAAATGTCATTAAAAGACAGTGTTTGCAGGAAAACAATTTCAACCAAATCCTTACAATCAGACAATCAACAACTGATTCTGAAATCACCTAAGGGTTTTCTGTGAAAATTAATTATGGGATTTATATCATTCAGTAACACCCTGGAGTAAGAATAATTCTCATTTTCCAAATGAAGAAATAAGCATTAGAAAAAAATTAAAAGATGACCACCATCCCAAAGCTAGAAAACTCAATTCTAGCTAATTCTGATGTTCAAGTTGTGCCCAAGCCTCTCTATTATATAAGCCACTATCATAGAGATGAAAATATGAAACAAACACGGGACATGTTCTTGAGAGTAGGCCCTAATATTTTAATTATCTAGTACTATATGTAGATGATGGACATCTTTCTGTTTGTATAATTAACCAGCGTATGGCTATTAGAATTAACCTCACTTGAAAGAAAGGAATTAAAATTCAGTCTAAATATCTTCAAAGGTATGCATTTAGTTAGACTCCAGTGTAGTTCACTTGCCCCAAAGTATTTCTTGGTTTTGGTTTAGATAACATTTGCAGAATGATTACTTCTTCTATTAATTTTTTTCACTCAACTATTTTTGTGCATATGCTTTAGCTTCAAATGATTACAAGTGTTAGCGTAGCAGTGGTGTCTTATGTTTTAACTTAGTTTACTCAGTCTTGATCAGGAAAATGGAAATGCTGTATTATTTACTAACTTTCCACATACTGCAACCTAAAAGTTAGAATACATCCTTTAAACTAAGAGACCAACACTTTACCTAAAGTAGAAGTAAGTTGAATTATTTGTGGAGGTCTTTCACCTCCTGGTTAATGTATGTGATCTTCTAAGTTTGCCAACAGTGATTAAGTTAGTTATTGAAACTTGTTATATAACTTTCTCAGAAAACTGTCATAGAGAATGGGCAAGTTCAAGCCTAAACACCTTTGGGGTTTAAATCATGATACAGTAACTGGACAAAGTGAGCTAGTTGGAGCCTAACCTCAGCCCCAATCCTCAGACAAGTTGATGACTGCTAATATTTTAGCTTTTCTTTTTCTTCCCCAGCTCTCTTCCTTCCTTCTCAGACACTCTACATGTGTCAACACATTTAATATTAATATCAACCCTATGAAGGAGGCACAAGTATTGTCCCTATTCTACAAATGTCACTCATCTTCTTTATACTTCAGGCTGAGCAAATTTCCATTGAATCCCTGGGATTCAGATTTCAGAACTGTTTCTATTTCATTGGCAAAGTCCTGGAGTGCCTTAATGCAGCAGGTCAGAAGAAGAAAATAAGCCAGTTTCAAGGAGGCCCAGTGGGTTCTTTAGTTTAAGAGATCTATTTCATCAAAGTCTGACTTGACTGATGTCTGAGATGTTTCTGGCTATTTTCAAAGATTTAGAATAAAATTTTTAAATCCGAGGAAGAAAACTCAAGAAAGTGCCCAGGGAAATATGGCTGGAAGCAAAGTCCCAAAACAGAGGTTTGGCTGAACCCAGACTCTGTCCGGAGCTCTCTTGTCTCCTGGAGCATTGGTCTGCAGTCAAGTGTAGCCCTGGCAGCAGCTGGACTATGACAGAGGGTCATACAAGGAGGGACACACCACACGTTAAACCCTTCCATAGTCCTACACGTGGCAACATTGAGGAGTTTCTATCATTTTTTTCACATATTTTTGCCAAAATGCCTGATACTTTAAATGTCTCCCACTTGATCCAGAAATACTGCAGTGTATTCTACACTCAGCTTCGCTGGTCTCTCTAGACTCTTGCTCTAACCCGCTACTTCTTTCTGCTTGAACTGTCCTGATACCTTCAGTTTTCCTCTGTGCCTCGCTTTTATTTCCCTGTTTAGAGCATTCTCATGGGCACCGTAGTCCTCCACCTGCTTAGGTTTAGATTCTAGTTTCTCCTCTGAACTGTCTTGAGATGTCTCTTGTCTTATTTGGGTTCTGTAATCTCTACAACCCAAGTGAGGCTCCCCAACTTCCCTCCAGTGTCTACATCTACTTGTTTGCAATTGGTTAAAATATACTGCGTGATTCTGACCTTACCTGGTTCACACCCTTAGTTTTAATTATTTACTTCTCTCTTGCTCAAGTTCCTTAGCTAATTTACTTCTGTTTAGATTTTCATGAAGTAATAGTTTAACAGGCTCCCTCAGGGTCTTCGTTTATTGCCTAAGGAAGAATTTCAGACCTTGAAGAGGGCTATCAAGGAGTGACTGGGGCATCTCAAACCACACCGTTAAGTGTTGCCTACTTGATTTATTGATTGAACTATTTTAAATGGTGCATGCTAAGAGCAGACATGGGGGATATTACATGCCAAGAGCAGACATGGAGGATACCACATAGACTAGATTTTGTTCTTTTTTTTTTTTTTTTTTCATGCAGGATCTTAGTTTCCTGAATAGGGATCATACCACCCTGTTCCCCCTGCACTGGGAGCATGAAGTCTTTTTTTTTTTTTTTTTACTTTTATTTTGTATTAGGGAATAGCTGATTAACAAGCAGTGTTGTAATCATTTCAGGTGAATAGGTGCATAGCAAAATGACTCAGCCATACATATACATGCATCCATTGCAAGAGTGGAATCTTAACTGCCTGCCTGCTTGGGAAGTCCTCAGATTCTATTTTTATGTGGTTTACATTCTAGTGAAGGAATCAGATAATAAGCAAAAACCAAACACACAAATAATTTCAAGTGATAAATGCTGAATTAGTCTGTCTGAGCTGCTATAAGAAAATACCACAGATTGGGTAGCTCATGAACAACACAAATTTTTTCTCACAGTTTTGCAGGCTGCAAGGCTTCAGATCAAGTTGCCAGCGTGCTCAGGTGAGGGTCTTTTTCCAGGTTGCAGACCTCTCACTTTGTCTTCACATGGTGGGAGGAGGCTTTCAAGCTCTTCAGGCCTCCTGGATAAAATCACCCATTCTTCATGATCTAAACATCTCCTGAAGACCCAACATCCTAATATCATCCCAACAGGCATCAGGAGTTCAGCATATGAAGACTGAGGGGGTTCAAACATTCAGACTGTGGCAAATGCTATTATAGGACTTAAAGAGAAAAATGAGAAAGAGCAGAGTTAAAAAGGCAATTCTTGTCCATTTTACAGTATACAATATATAAAGTTAATTCCTAAAGAGATTGTACCAATTAATATTCCTCCAAAAAGTGATGCTTATTCCCCAGACCCAAACTAACACTGTATTACTATATTTTGCAAGTCTTTGCCAATCCAAGTAATGTAAACAAGCTATGCTATGCTAAGTCACTTCAGTCGTGTCCAACTCTGTGTGACCCCATAGACGGCAGCCACCAGACTCCCCCGTTCCTGGGATTCTCCAGGCAAGAACACTGGAGTGGGGTGCCATTTCCTTCTCCGAATGTAAACATAATATCTCATTATTTAATAATTATTATTTTATTTTGAGAAATTGGGTCATGCATCATTTTTTGTCATAATTTTTGGTCCATGTCCTTTTCCCATGTTAGGTTTGAGTTGTTTTGAATTGATTTGCTTCAGAACTCTTTATATATCATCAGAATTATTATTTTGTCATGTATTCCAAATATATTTTTCCAGTTCATGTTCCGAGTTGTCCATGGTACTGTTTCCATGTAAAGCAAGCTGCTTTTCTTTATGTTTGTTTCAAAATATTTGGGAAATAAATGGGACTTAATTTAAGTTCCCCAGTAGCAGACCCTAAGATGAGGTTTCACGTGCAAGTGATTTACTAGGAAAGCTTTTTCAGGTAGAAATTCTCAGAGAAAGAAAGCCACAGAAGAAAGGGGACAAAACCAAGAAAGGGTGTAGTTTCAGGTAAAGTCCTACAGAAGGCAGCATTAGCCTGATCACACTGCAGATCCAATTAAGGGCTTCAGGAAGCAAAATCATACTGAATAGCAGGGAGCCATGAGGAAGAAAAGCCACTGAATCTGGGGGAGGGGATGCACACAGACTGTAATAGGGACTTTGGGGGATCTGCCAAGTGTCTGTTAAATTGTGTGGGTCAAAAGTCAACGAAAGGAAAAAAAAGAGTCAATGAAAGGAAAGAATCGAGAAGTTCAAATACAGCGTTTGATTTCAATTTTGAAATTTATTATTATTTACTTGTGATCAGGTATTAAGCAAGGTAACAGAAGGAATCCACCCAGTCAGGACAATTAAGTCCACCCTGACCTAGTCACCAGTGACTACTCCTTTTCTTCACCTCTCCCCAGATTTCCACAATCAGGCCTAATGGTGACAAAGCTATTGGGAAAGTCAGTTTTCAAGAAGTTGAAAGCCAAGTAAGTAATTTCAGATGCAGATCTTGAGTGTATATGAAAAGCTGTAATGGACTGAAAGGGGGATGCTTGGTCTTTCAGGAACACAGAGTCCTGCACTGTTACTCATAAAGAACATCCTTGCTTTATTTTTAGAGTAACTAGAAAATAACCCCTGATTTTGATCGTCATTAACATCACAGATTATTTTCTTCTTGGAGGGTGCTTAGTCTCCGCTAAGGGAATCTCTTTCTTAATTCTCTTATGGAGTAAAATTTAATGTTGTGAGGTAAATATCATGCTGATAGCATCTGAAAAACTCTTAGGAGTCTTTTAATGACAGACACTTGTCTAGCACAAAGCACTACACAGTTTAGGACTGTCCTTTCCCAACTGTCACTTCCAGGGATGCACGTGTGGATTTTTTCTCTCCCTAATGATTTTAATATACATCTTTGACTAAAAATAACTGAATTACTGCCCTTTGTTTTAACACATATTTTTCAAGTGTCTCCTGTGTGACTGCTCTGAGCTTCACCTAGGAATACAATGATGAATTCTCTATGACTTAGGAAGTTTTAGTGAGTAGAGGGAGAAGGAAATGAAAAAAACGTGTCTATCATGTAGGATATAGTAATTCAGAGACTGCTTATCATTCCCCACACTCTTGTTCCCTTTTTTAGTAGTAATAGATTTTAATCTAATCTAATGGATGCCAGAAATACAGATCACATTTAACAGCCTTCCTTGAAGCTAGCTGGGGGTCAGGTGACTGAATTCTGCTGAAAGATATAAGCTGATGCATCACGTGACAGTTTCTGGGAAATTTTCTAAAAAGAGTATGAGTTGTTTTCTTAACATTCTTCAGAGGTGGTCAGTGAAGAAGTTTCTTTAGTATCATTTTGATCTCATGGATTTAAATGTATTTGATGTGTTTCAATCTATTGCAGTTATTTCTTTAGATAGATAGATAGTGTGAGTCGCTCAGTCATGTCCGACTCTTTGTGACCCCATGGAGAGTAGCCAACCAGGCTCCTCCATCCAGGAGATTTTCAGGCAAGAATACTGGAGTGGGTTTCCATTTAGCGATTCTCAAATTTTCTCATCTTTGGCAGTGGCTCTTTGAGTTGTCTAGTGAGTACTTTTGATACAATCCTAGTGACCCCCAGCAGAACCCTTGCTTTATAGTATAACAAATTATTTCAGACGCCTAATGTGCTTTTCCTGTCTTAGGCCTGGAATCAGACAGTTTCCTAAGGGATCCTAGTTTCTATTATGGGTCAATGATATTTAGATGTTTAGAGTTTGAGAGCTAAGGGTATATTGCTTATAGTTAACAGTTTTATCTCAAATAAATAAATAAAAGGACACTGACTATGTGATATCAGAATCAGTCTACTTGCAGGTTATATTTGTCTATAAATTAGTAAGAAGAAATTTGGTGCAATGAGAAAGTAAAAAATGACAAAAAGATAAAACAACCTATTTAAAATCACATCAAAAAGATGTGAATTGATTTGGAATAAACTTACCAAAGAGATGAAAGATATGTATTCTGAAAACTATAAAACATGGAAGAAATTGAAGAGGACACAAAGAAGTGGAAAGATATCCCTTGCTCTTGGATTGGAAGAATTAACACTGTATAAATGGCCATACTACTCAAAAGCAATATACATATTTAAAGTGATCTCTATCAAAATACCTATGATATTTTTCACAAATAATCCTAAAATTCACATGGAAGCACAACTGACCTTGAATTGCCAAAGCAATCTTGGGAGAAAAGAACAAAGCTGCAGTTATCTGGCTCGCAGACTTCAGACTATGCTACAAAGCTTCAGTAACAAATGAGCCAGGAGGTAGATGGGCTCCCCCAATGTAAAGTGATTGGAGATTCATTCCCTGAAGAATGCTTCATAAAAGTTACTCACACGGGGGGTGTGATGCAACAACTCTGTCTCTGAGTCCATCCGTGTGTCTATCCACACATACTGTACCCTTTTTTCCTCCTAATAAGTAAACACTTTACTTGCTTCATTACTTTCTGTCTTTGTGGAAATTCTTTTCTGCAAAGCCAAAGGGCCAGGACCCTTGTCACTGATCACTGGTCTAGAGGCTGGAATCTGGTAGTCTCACCATCATGACTCAGCCTCGATCTCTGCCTGGGAACCCAAGCCCAGCCTCAAGCTGTTGCAGCCCAAGGCCATCCGAGATCAAAAACAGCATGGTACTGGTACAAACATAGAATAGAGAACCTAGAAACACACACACACACACTAATGGTTAATTAATCTATGACAAAGGAGGAAAGAATATAGAATGGGAAAAAGTCTCTTTAATAAATGGTGCTGGAAAAATGGGACAGCTCCATGTAAAACAATGAGGTTAGAACATTTCCTCACACCATATGCAAAAATAAACTCAAAATGGATTAAAGACCTAAATGTAAGACCTAAAGCCAAAAAATTTGAAGAGAAAATAGGCAGAACATACTTTGACATAAAAGATTGTAGCAATACTATTTTGGATCTGTCCCCTAAGTCAAAAAATAAATATATAAAAGCAAAATTAAACAAATTGCAGCCAATTAAAAAAAAAAGAAAGAAAACCATTGACAAAATGCAAATATAACATACAGAATAGGAGAAAATATTTGCAAATGATATGATTGATAAGGGATTAAATCCAGGATATATAATTAGATCTAATGAAAACATAACTAGTTTAAGTTCAAAAGAAAAGGGTTCTAAGCCTGGGTATTTCTTCAGGATATTGTCACTTCATTACTCTGAGTCATACAGGCTTTTATCTACCTCAAAATAAAGATAGGATTGCCTGTTGCAGCTTTTATGAGGATCAATATTGATAGTGCTTGATGGTAATAGCTAACATTTGGTTGGGAACTTCTATGTGCCAGATTTCATGCTAAGTGTTTTATCTACTTGATATGATTAAACTGTATACAAGGAAAAAAGATACCAAAATGATCTTCCTTTTATGAAAGAGAACACTGAAGATTAGTGAACCTGAACACCTTGCTGTTTCCATAAAGGGAAGTTAGGACTGTCCCAAGAAACTGCGGTCATTAAGCATCTTTAGAGGTGGATTTCTTGTCCAGGAGCAGTGAGCCAAATTAAACAGAATCTTCAGCTGGAATATCTGGGGACTGACTGAACATAACCAGTAGTCACAGCCCAAATTAATAAAAATATGTAAAATTCATGGTCAAAACTTGAATGAAAATGTTCAAATTCCACTGCAAGAAGAAAACTAGGCAACTCAGAATCCAGACAGGGCTCTTTTGCAAACTGGCTCTTTGACTTTGCCAAGTAATTTATTCTCCTCAGGCCTCAAGTCTTCACAGAGGAGTTGAACTATGTGATTTCAGAGGCTCATGAACTCCTAGAAGAAGAGAACAATAATGTTGGAGAGTGACTGCGATAACTCACTATAAATGTGCAGAGTTTAAAAAAAAAGAAAACCTGTAACAAATTTATAACTTCCACTGTTTGGGTTTCTGCATCAGTCATTCATTCATTCAAATATTTATTGGGCACCTACTGTGTACCAGGCACTGTACCAAGTAGTATTCTGGCAGTGAACAAAGTGAAGTCTTCATTTTCTTAGTTTAGAAGACAGAAATAAGCAAATATACAATCTATACTATGTCTTCAGTGATAAATGCTACAGACCAGAGAATAAACAAGGGAAGTTGATGGTGAAGGGAAGGATCCCATCCCAGTGCCCTCTAGATTCTTCTGTGAACATATCAGGCCCACTCCCAAATGTTCACCTCTGATCCATTGGGCTGAAAAACCCTCCCCCAAACATCCTCACAGTCAACTCTCTATCATTCAAACAGTGTCTGCTAAAGCTGCCCAACACATGAAAATCCCACTCTCTCCCATTCTGCTTCTTCTGTTTATTACCCCATAAATCTAACATCTGAAACAAATTGCTAATTTATGTATTGACTGTCTCCTCCATGAGTTCTAAAAAGGCAAGGTTTTTTGTTTTGTTCAAGGATATATTTCAAAGCCTAGAACAGTGCCTGATAAGAAGTAAGGTTTACTAAATCAATTAATGTACAAGTTGATTAATAGGTGAATAAATGAATTAAGAAGATGATATGTAAAGACTTCTCTGAAGAGGTGACTAGTAAAAACTTGATTTTTAAAACTCAAAAGTTAAGGAAAGTTGTTAATTAAATTTTGCCACATGAAGTTGATAGACAATTATGTGGCTTCAAAGTACTTAAATTCTACTTATATTAAATAGCAAAAAAATACTTACAATATATGGTTAAGTGAAAAACATGAGATGCAAGAATACATGTATATTATTCTTATATATTATTTAGAACCATGTTTTAAAAATGCCTTTATAAGAAAAGCTAGCTTTAGGTGTAGAGTTAGGTTATTTATTTGACTTTTTTCTTGTTTCTTGAGGTGTGCCTGTATTGCTATGAACTTTCCCCTTAGGGCTGCTTTTACTGTGTCCCACAGGTTTTGGGTTGTTGTGTTTTCATTTTCATTCGTTTATATGCAAATTTTGATTTCTTTTTTGATTTCTTCTGTGATTTGTTGGTTATTCAGCAGCGTGTTTTTCAGCCTCCATATGTTGGAATTTTTAATAGTTTTCTCCTGTAATTGAGATCTAATCTTACTGCATTGTGGTCAGAAAAAATGCTTGGATGATTTCTATTTTTTTGAATTTACCAAGGCTAGCTTTATGGCCCAGGATGTGATCTATCCTGGAGAAGGTTGCATGTGCGCTTGAGAAAAAGGTGAAATTCATTGGGGATGAAATGTCCTATAGATATCAATTAGGTCTGACTGGTCTATTGTATCGTTTAAAGTTTGTGTTTCCTCGTTAATTTTCTGTTTAGTTGATCTATCCATAGGTGTGAGTGGGGTATTAAAGTCTCCCACTATTATTGTGTTATTGTTAATTTCTCCTTTCATACTTGTTAGCATTTGTCTTACGTACTGTGGTGCTCCCGTGTTGGGTGCATATATATTTATAATTGTTATATCTTCTTCTTGGATTGATCCTTTGATCATTATGTAGTGACCATCTTTGTCTCTTTTCTCAGCCTTTGTTTTAAAGTCTATTTTATCTGATATGAGTATTGCTACTCCTGCTTTCTTTTGGTCCCTATTTGCATGGAAAATCTTTTTCCAGCCCTTCACTTTCAGTCTGTATGTGTCCCCTGTTTTGAGGTGGGTCTCTTGTAGACAACATATGTAGGGGTCTTGTTTTTGTGTCCATTCAGCCAGTCTTTGTCTTTTGGTTGGGGCATTCAACCCATTTACGTTTAAGGTAATTACTGATAAGTATGATCCCGTTGTCATTTACTTTATTGTTTTGGGTTCGAGTTTATACACTGTTTTTGTGTTTCCGGTCTAGAGAATATCCTTTAGTATTTGTTGGAGAGCTGGTTTGGTGGTGCAGAATTCTCTCAGCTTTTGCTTGTCTGAAAAGCTTTTGATTTCTCCTTCATACTTGAATGAGATCCTTGCTGGGTACAATAATCTGGGCTGTAGGTTATTTTCTTTCATCATTTTAAGTATGTCTTGCCATTCCCTCCTGGCTTGAAGAGTTTCTATTGAAAGATCAGCTGTTATCCTTATGGGAATTCCCTTGTGTGTTATTTGTTGTTTTTCCCTTGCTGCTTTTAATATTTGTTCTTTGTGTTTGATCTTTGTTAATTTGATTAATATGTGTCTTGGGGTGTTTCTCCTTGGGTTTATCCTGTTTGGGACTCTCTGGGTTTCTTGGACTTGGGTGATTATTTCCTTCCCCATTTTAGGAAGTTTTCCACTATTATCTCCTCAAGTATTTTCTCATGGTCTTTCTTTTTGTCTTCTTCTTCTGGAACCCCTATGATTGAATGTTGTAGCGTTTAATATTGTCCTGGGAGGTCTCTGAGATTGTCCTCATTTCTTTTAATTCGTTTTTCTTTTATCCTCTCTGATTCATTTATTTCTACCATTCTATCTTCTAATTCACTAATCCTATCTTCTGCCTCTGTTATTCTACTATTTGTTGCCTCCAGAGTGTTTTTAATTTCATTTATTGCATTATTCATTATATATTGACTCTTTTTTTATTTCTTCTAGGTCCTTGTTAAACCTTTCTTGCATCTTCTCAATCCTTGTCTCCAGGCTATTTATCTGTGATTCCATTTTAGTTTCAAGATTTTGGATCAATTTCACTATCATTATTCGGAACTCTTTATCAGGTAGATTCCCTATCTCTTCCTCTTTTGTTTGGTTTGGTGGGCATTTATCCTGTTCCTTTATCTGCTGAGTATTCCTCTGTCTCTTCATCTTGTTTAAATTGCTGAGTTTGGGGTGTCCTTTCTGTATTCTGGCAGTTTGTGGAGTTCTCTTTATTGTGGCGTTCCCTCACTGTGTGTGGGTTTGTACAGGTGGCATGCTGGATAGGGTATGGAGAAAAGGGAACCCTCTTACACTGTTGGTGGGAATGCAAACTAGTACAGCCACTATGGAGAACAGTGTGGAGATTCCTTAAAAAACTGGAAATAGAACTGCCTTATGATCCAGCAATCCCACTGCTGGGCATACACACTGAGGAAACCAGAAGGGAAAGAGACATGTGTACCCCAATGTTCATCGCAGCACTGTTTATAATAGCCAGGACATGGAAGCAACCTAGATGTCCATCAGCAGATGAATGGATAAGAAAGCTATGGTACATATACACAATGGAGTATTACTCAGCCATTAAAAAGAATACATTTGAATCAGTTCTAATGAGGTGGATGAAACTGGAGCCTATTATACAGAGTGAAGTAAGCCAGAAGGAAAAACATAAATACAGAATACTAACGCATATATATGGAATTTAGAAAGATGGTAACAATAACCCAGTGTACGAGACAGCAAAAGAGACACTGATGTATAGAACAGTCTTATGGACTCTGTGGGAGAGGGAGAGGGTGGGAAGATTTGGGAGAATGACATTGAAACATGTAAAATATCATGTAAGAAACAAGTTGCCAGTCCAGTTTCGATGCAGGATACTGGATGCTTGGGGCTAGTGCACTGGGACGACCCAGAGGGATGGTATGGGGAGGGAAGAGGGAGGAGGGTTCAGGATGGGGAACACATGTATACCTGTGGCAGATTCATTTTGATATTTGGCAAAACTAATACAATTATGTAAAGTTTAAAAACAAAATAAAATTTAAAAAAAAAAAGAAAAGGAAAGCTAGCAAGAAATATATCATGAGTTACCGGTATATATTATAGTGATTTTTGGTTATTTTGTGGTTATTTCCATTACATTCACAAGTTTTCTATACTGTGTTTTCTAAAAATAAATAATGAAAATACTTCAAAGTTAATCTGCATGATGCTACCTGTCTCCTATGGTATTATAATTTTCATTTGGTTTGTATTTTACATTTAGAAATTAGACCTTCACAATGTCAGTAACCCCTGACAAGCAGGGACCCAGAGTTGAAAAGTAAAATCTATATTACAAACACTTCACAGAAAGATGAAAGAGGTGGGAAAGGAGATTGAATCAACTCTCATGCCTTCTATAATAGCATCATAGCTGTCTTGAGTTTACCTTTCATGTAGATCGTCTCTAGGAGAAGGAAATTCTATCAATTGAAATGGTGCCTTTCAAGAGAATGGAGAAGGCAATGGCACCCCACTCCAGTACTCTTGCCTGAAAATCCCACGGATGGAGGAGCCTGGTGGGATGCAGTCCATGGGGTTGCTAAGAGTCGGACACGACTGAGCGACTTCACTTTCACTTTTCACTTTCATGCATTGGAGAAGGCAATGGCAACCCACTCCAGTGTTCTCGCCTGGAGAATCGAGGGACAGGGGAGCCTGGTGGGCTGCCGTCTATGGGGTCTCACAGAGTCAGACATGACTGAAGCGACTTAGCAGCAGCAGCAGCAAGAGAATACATGTGTAGGTGATTATACATAGAACATAACATCAGGAAGAGGAACTTGCCCAAGACCTCATTTCATTCTAAGTGTCTCCATTATTTTGGTGATCCAGAGAAGATAACTGAAGATTTAACAACATGTATTAATAGAGAAAGTATGCATGGGATGTGTTATCTCACTTATTCCTCAGAATAATTAACTAAGAATCATATTACCAAGTCATATTACCAAATTTCAGATGAGGAAAGGGGGAATATGAATAACTTTCCCAGAGTCATATAACCAGATGGATAATGAAACAATGATTTAAATTAGATTTAAACTGATTAAAAACCCACTGCTCTAAACTCACATATGGGGACCAAAATACCCAGCATTTCTTGATAGGACCCCTTCCTAGTTGCATTTCTGGGTTCCTTATATGTCATGCATTAAAATATTTTTTATTAATGATTTTTGCTTGCAAAAACACCAACCCTACTTTTATTAACATGTCTCCAGTTTCTACATCTAGAGCAGTATCAGCCTAGGTAAGCATGAATACTATCCTGAAGTCTTTCACTTTATTTACATGACCAGTGTCTTTGAGGGAGGGAATTATGGTGGGTGAGAGAGGTGCCATATTGGAATAGATGTCTTTGCAGGGAGTTGATTACATCTCCCCTTGCCTCAGTTCCTGAGCCCTTGTGTGAAGTCACAACAGGATCTGCTCATTGAGCAGTTCTGCACTCATTGAGCCCAGGCAAGGAGAAGAAGCCTGAAAAGTTTGAACATAAGGCTGGAACAGGAATTCTGCATTTAATTCTCTTCAGTGGACCAGGTGACTAGGTCCCTAAGGTGACCCCATTTGTTAAATCAGATAATTGCTTAGTAATATGTCCTTAAGTAAATTGCTAGCTGGAAGGGCAGTCATTGAAATTAATAATTTAACATTTAGATGTATACTTTTATTTATCAATGGTTATATTAAGACTAAAATATATTAGTTCTAGGTTAAATACAACTTAAACCTTCTAGCAAGGAAGAAAGGTACATTGATTTTACTCCTGGGTCTGGCTTCTTAGCCAAATTGGAGCCAAAGAATGTAATGTTTCCTGTTTATATCAAGTGACACACATGTCTACTTATAGTGCCTCTCAATGGATTTCATGTGAGAAAAAAACTGTCACAGGTTTCATCTCTTCCCTGTGACGACTCTAGAGGCCACACAATTCCCTTTAAGCTCAATTATCTCACCACTGACGGCTCTGATAACCTGTGGAAACCAGCAGACACAGTGTGAGTAGTGAGCCCGAAAAAGAGGAAGGCCCAGAGCAGCCATCAGCCGTCTTCATTTCCCTGCAGTCAGCCCCTTGGTATCCCTGATAACAATGACAGGAGAATCTCTCCGCCAGCACTGCCAGGTCTGTATCAGATGCTCTGCCTTTCACAGTAAATTCTCCATCCTTGGAGGCCTCTATGTGGTAACTCGCAGGGTTCAGGTGAAGGTAATCAGGCCTTTTCCATACCTTCCTTATGCATCTCCCATTATTCCTGCAGACATGAACACTTCAGCGGCTCTGGTCACATTGACTATGTAGCTCCCTAAATCAGAACTCACAAACTGCTTCATCTTTAACATAGTTGCCCTAGAAATGTAGAAACAAATAGGATTTAGTGTTTTTCTAGCACTGGTAGGGTTAGGGCATCTAGACCCACAAGGCTGCTCTTTGGACTCGATTGACAATGGATTGGTTCCAGCCAATGAACTCAGGCTCAGGTGCTGTAACACAGGGGACCCAGACCAAAAAAGATAAAGGTGATCATGACAGGAGATGGAAAATATATTGCCTTAGGCTAACTGAGCTTGGAAATGGGCCCCAGCGTCAGCATATATGACCTTGTGCTGTGCTCAGTCACTCAGTCCTGTCTGACTCTTTGCAACCCATAGATTGCAGCCTGCCAAGCTCCTCTGTCCATGGGATTCTCCAGGCAAGAAAAGTGGAGTGGGTTGCCATTTCTTCCTCGAGGGGATCTTCCCAACCCCAGGTATCAAATCCATGTCTCCTTTGTCTCCTACAATGCAGGCAGATTCTTTACCTCTGAGCCATTAGGGAAGCCCCATAAGTGACCTTGCCTTCTTCCAATGTATATTATTTTTTCTTCTTCCTTCTAAAACCCAAGTTAATGGGTGTGAAAAAAAGAGGAACAAACCCAAATTTAGAAATCACGCCAGAGTTGTTGTTCTCTGGCCACCTTTCAGCTGTGTGTACTTTTCAGGGTTGTGTTGTTGCTGCTGCTGCTGCTAAGTCACTTCAGTCGTGTCCGACTCTGTGAGACCCCATAGACGGAAGCCGGCCAGGCTCCCCCTTCCCTGGGATTCTCCAGGCAAGAACACTGGAGTGGGTTGCCATTGCCTTCTCCAATGCATGAAAGTGAAAAGTGAAAGTCAAGTCGCTCAGTCGTGTCCGACTCCTAGCGACCCCGTGGACTGCAGGCTTCCAGGCTCCTCCATCCATGGGATTTTCAGGCAAGAGTACTGGAGTGGGGTGCCTTTGCCTTCTCCGCAGGGTTGAGTTAGAACCGGAATTATTCTGTTCTACCAAATTATTCTTGACCATCAACCTGAGCCTTCTGGATTTTCCTGTTAAGATCAAACATAGACTGCCCTTGGATCTAGCTTCCTCTATACAATTCAAACACAGGGACACCTAGAAGGCTAACCAAGTAATTTGTGTGTGTTTCCTATTGTATGTTCTAAACAGAGGCTCCTGGTTTTGCACCCAGCTTCCTGATGACTCGTCAGGAGCCACATGGGCTAGAAGGGAAATATCACACCTGTAGAGTCAGGTACTGATCCTCTCAGTGTCTACCTAATTCTCATATGTGGACAGAGGAGACTTTTAACTTTATATTGTCACAAGTAATTTCATAAACAACATCTTGGTAGCAACAAATTGAGCATGTGAATGAAATTCTAAGAATAATATCAGATTACCATGAACTTGCAAAAAATAAATTTAACAAAAAGCATTGAGGATACAAGCATTATAATTCAAGGTAAAATATGCTATAGAGATATAAACAGAAAACATCTGGAAATACAGGAGAGACTGTGATTAATGTGGCTTGGGGAAAACTAGGAAGACTTCTTGGAAATAGATAATATTTAATTGGAAGAAATTTGAAGAGAAAAATCTTACTTTAAATGGGTTTATTTTTTCCACCAGTTTCTCCATAGAAGATAAATAAGTTCAATGTGGATATTAGAAATTACCATCTAATTACACTTTTCAAAATATGATATCACACATTTTATATGACGGCTAAATGTAAGGGCTCCAGAGTTGTACATTTATGGTTAGTGTCAGCTTCACCATTAGCGAGCCTAAGTAGCTGTTATCCTAGTTAGATTTCTTCTCCTTTCCTCTTCTATACATGAGGGTGCTAGTCCTTACCTCATAAGGGTTTTATGATCAGTAAGTGAGCTAACTCAAAATAAAAAATCACTTAGTACAATCCTGGAATACAGTAAATATTCAATAATCATCAATATTAACCATCTTAATATAAATTCCCTCATGGGCTTCCCTCGTGGGCTTCCCTCGTGGGCTTCCCTCCTGGCTCAGAGGTTAAAGCATCTGCCTGAAATGTGGGTGACCCGGCTTCAATCGCTGGTTCAGGAAGATCCCCTGGAGAAGGCAATGGCACCCCACTCCAGTATTCTTGCCTGTAGAATCCCATGGAGGGAGGAGCCTGGTGGGCTACAATCCACAGCGTTGCAAAGAGTCAGACACGACTGAGCGACTTCACTATCACTTTTCACTTTCATGCATTGGAGAAGGAAATGGCAACCCACTCCAGTGTTCTTGCCTGGAGAATCCCAGGGACGGGGGAGCCTGGTGGGCTGCCGTCTCTGGGGTCGCACAGAGTCAGACACGACTGAAGTGACTTAGCAGCAGCAGCAGCAGCATCTTTATTGAGCTACTTCTATGTATCAGGTGCTTATTTGAACTTGGATTATAAGGCAATTTTGCTATGGGAGATCTGAGAGCTCTGATTAGAGTAAGTTCTATAGGAAAATAGTGAATAATTTAAATAGTAACTATACTGCCAAGAGGAGAAGGAAATGGCAACCCACTACAGTATTCTTGCCTGGAAAATCCCATGTACAGAGGAACCTGGTGGGCTAGACGCCATGGGGTTTCAAAAGCGTCTGGCAAGACTTAGAGACTAAACAACAACATACTGCCAAGTTACCGTCTTAACTCAGATGAACTTAACTCAAACTCATGTCTCCCCAAATAACAATGCCCACAGTTCTCAGGGCAGCACTTTCTCCAATAGTACTGATTAGATCTTGCAGATTGAAAACAGTAGAGTTCATTATTCATTTGAATATAAAACAACCTGCCAGTGATTATGATTGGAGGCTAAATGTAAAATAATAGGATGACACTATAATTTCTTAGAGTAATGCAAATGTTAAATGAACCAGTGTTTAAATATTACACTCTATAATTAAATGGAAAAACATATTAAATATATATTTTTGAACTGATATCTTCCCAAACAGTATATTATTTTGAGACAATTTGCCTGTAGATAGCCAGCAATAGTTGTTTAGTCAAAGTTGACTAGGGACATATACACACAAAGCAGCTATAAGTATATGACCTGGAAACAGAATCCCAAAGTTTTCCAAATGTGAGGGATGCCTTGCATTCATCTTAGCCAAGTTCCTTTGGTTGAAAACAAAAAGCCAAGTTTTCAGTTTGCAACACTCTCCCCAGAACTTTGCCTCTATAGTGACTCAGAGGGCTTTTAAAAATATTTTTGTTTTATATCAGAGGGGTTTTGTGTCATTTGGATTCCCAGACTAGGCAAAGGAACACAGTGTTTAGGGCCCACAATATCTGATTTGATCCAGCCCTTATAATTGATCCCTGAAAATATTTGTTGTTAATTTTAGAGTGCCTAACTTAATGGGCTTTATTTATGATTCATCCAGTCATAGATTTTTCTCAGTTAAGATATGGTTAAGATAGATAAAAATAAAATTTCAGCAGGGAGAATTTTGGTTTTGTAATCCTAAAGGATTACTGTTTTAGTGTTTAAAAGTTAGCATAAATCTAGGTCATTTAAGAGGGAAAATAAAAGTAGAATGTATACAATTGGCTTCCTAATTTTTTCTGCAGTTGGTTTTCTAAGTAAGTGTGTTATAATCATCATAATACATTCCCCCATTCTTTAGAATAGTAAACATTCACCTTATACTCTAAGGATCCATTTCTGTAGGTTATATGCTGGAAAATGCAATTGGGTGATTTTGTGGAAATTAAAAGCAGAACTTTAAACAGTATTTTTGCTTTGGGTATTTTATATTAGTATCAATACTTGAGAAAGAAGTCTCCTTACTTGCACTTTTATAGTCTACTAAAATGAAAGATTTTACAATCCCAGTTTTTAAAGTTTCTTTGTTTGTTTGCTTTTTCAGCAATTTCCTTGCAATTTTCAAAAATAAGAAAATATTTTGGTTTAAACTATTAATAATTTCTTTTCAGGCTTACATCTATTTCTACTTCCCAGGACTAAGGTGTCTGCTGAACAGGTCAGAGGTGACATGACATGGCAAGTATGGGAAGAGTTTTTGTGAGGCTCACATGAGATAGTGGAAGCAAAATGGTTTTGAGAATTATCCATGATATGAGGAATACTGGCAAGAGGAAGAATAAGAAATGCAGAGCCAGAATGAGGACTCTGCTGGGTCCAGGTCCATTGCCTCTTTTAACAAAGACCTAAGGGATCAGAAAAACAGTAAAATGGCTGTCTGGGGAGGCCTTACAAATAGCTGTGAAAAAAAGAGAAGCGAAAAGCAAAGGAGAAAAGGAAAGACATAAACATCTGAATGCAGAGTTCCAAAGAATAGCAAGAAGAGATAAGAAAGCCTTCTTCAGCGATCAATGCAAAGAAATAGAGGAAAACAACAGAATGGGAAAGACTAGGGATCTCTTCAAGAAAATCAGAGATACCAAAGGAACATTTCATGCAAAGATGAGCTCAATAAAGGACAGAAATGGTATGGACCTAACAGAAGCAGAAGATATTAAGAAGAGATGGCAAGAATACACAGAAGAAGCATACAAAAAAGATCTTCATGACCCAGATAATCACGATGGTGTGATCACTGACCTAGAGCCAGACATCCTGGAATGTGAAGTCAAGTGGGCCTTAGAAAGCATCACTACGAACAAAGCTAGTGGAGGTGATGGAATTCCAGTGGAGCTATTTCAAATCCTGAAAGATGATGCTGTGAAAGTGCTGCACTCAATATGCCAGCAAGTTTGGAAAACTCAGCAGTGGCCACAGGACTGGAAAAGGTCAGTTTTCATTCCAATCCCGAAGAAAGGCAATGCCAAAGAATGCTCAAACTACTGCACAATTGCACTCATCTCACACGCTAGTAAAGTAATGCTCAAAATTCTCCAAGCCAGGCTTCAGCAATATGTGAACCGTGAACTTCCTGACGTTCAAGCTGGTTTTAGAAAAGGCACAGGAACCAGAGATCAAATTGCCAACATCCGCTGGATCATGGAAAAAGCAAGAGAGTTCCAGAAAAACATCTATTTCTGCTTTATTGACTATGCCAAAGCCTTTGACTGTGTGGATCACAATAAACTGTGGAAAATTCTTCAAGAGATTAGAACACCAGACCACCTGATCTGCCTCTTGAGAAATCTGTATACAGGTCAGGAAGCAACAGTTAGAACTGGACATGGAACAACAGACTGGTTCCAAATAGGAAAAGGAGTTCGTCAAGGCTGTATATTGTCACCCTGTTTATTTAACTTATATGCAGAGTACATCATGAGAAACGCTGGACTGGAAGAAACACAAGCTGGAATCAAGATTGCCGGGAGAAATATCAATAACCTCAGATATGCAGATGACACCACCCTTATGGCAGAAAGTGAAGAGGAACTCAAAAGCCTCTTGATGAAAGTGAAAGTGGAGAGTGAAAAAGTTGGCTTAAAGCTCAACATTTAGAAAACTAAGATCATGGCATCCGGTCTCAGCACTTCATGGGAAATAGATGGGGAAACAGTGGAAACAGTGTCAGACTTTATCTTTTTGGGGGCTCCAAAATCACTGCAGATGGTGACTGCAGCCAGGAAATTAAAAGACGCTTACTCCTTGGAAGGAAAGTTATGACCAACCTAGATAGCATATTGAAAAGCAGAGACATTACTTTGCCAACAAAGGTTCGTCTAGTCAAGGCTATGGTTTTTCCTGTGGTCATGTATGGATGTGAGAGTTGGACTGTGAAGAAGGCTGAGTGCTGAAGAATTGATGCTTTTGAACTGTGGTGTTGTTGTGGTGAACTGAAGACTCTTGAGAGTCCCTTGGACTGCAAAGGGATCCAACCAGTCCATTCTGAAGGAGATCAGCCCTGGGCTTTCTTTGGAAGGAATGATGCTAAAGCTGAAACTCCAGTACTTTGGCCACCTCATGCGAAGAGTTGACTGATTGGAAAAGATTCTGATGCTGTGAGGGATTGGGGGCAGGAGGAGAAGGGGACGACAGAGGATGAGATGGCTGGATGGCATCGCTGACTCGATGGACGTGAGTCTGGGTGAACTCCAGGAGTTGGTGATGGACAGGGAGGCCTGGTGTGCTGTGATTCATGGGGTCGCAAAGAGTTGGACACGACTGAGCAACTGATCTGATCTGAAGGGATCAGAGCTTCTCCCTCTGCTCACATTGATACTTTCCTGAATACAGAGATGTGATACAGAATTCACATAATGTGGAATACACATATCCCCATGAATATATGTATGTTCAGTTCAGTTCAGTTCAGTTCAGTCTCTACACCTTTCCTACCTCTCACATAGTTCTTGGACAACTGTTCTATGTTTTTTCTTTTTTTATCTTTTCTTTTTTCAGTCTTTGTTCTCTTTACTTTTCAGCTTCGGAGACTTCTACTGAGATATCTTTGAGGTCAGAGGATCTTTCTTCATCTGTGTCTAGTCTAATAATAAGGCCATCAAAGATATCCTCAATTTCTGTTACAGTGTTTTTGATCTCTAGCCTTTCATCTTGTTTTCTTCTTAGAATGTCTATCTGTCTGCTTACATTGTCCATCTGTTCTTGCATTTGTTCTGCTTTATCCGTTAGAGCCCTGAGCATACTAATAATAGTTTTATATTCCTGGTCTGACAATTCTAACACCCTGATGTATCTGACTCTAATTCTGGTGCTTTCTCTGTCTCTGCAATTGTGTTTTTGCCTTTTAGTATGTCTTTAAATTTTTTTTTTTTGATAGCTAAACAAGATTTAATTTTTCTCAGTAGGCAAATAGCTCATACTGGGGAAAAGGAGCTGCTATAAATAGAGTTTTGCGAAATGTTAGTAAGGTGTGGGGGGAATGGAAGAGCTCACAGTCCCACGATTAGATCTCAGTCTTAGTGAGCCTTTGCCTCTGGACTGTGAACTTCACAACTGCTTCTCAGTTTCCCCGCCACATTGCCTCTTAGGTGGGATGAGCTGGCTAGATAGGGCTAGAGATGGATATTTCCTTTCTTCCAAGTGAAAAACTAGAGCTGTCTCTGAGACAGGAAGTAGATGGGCCCCCAGGGTAAAGCAATTGGAGATTCATTCTCTGTGGACCTCACTCCACCAGTGAGACTTCAAATTGCAGTTTCTGGAGTTCTCGCTTATAATCCCAGGCTGCAAACTGATATCATCATCAGTTTGCATGCAAAAATGCAGCTCTGGCTTTAACATTTTTACAGCATCCTGTGAGTCATAGGATTTCATTAAAATCCAGGCACTATGGCCAGGACTCCAGGGGCTCAAGAGTTCTGAGACCCACTCCCTTTCTTTTCTAAAGTGCTGTGTGACTAGCCATGCTTGCAGGCAGGTACGGAATCTGGGCAGTGTCCAGGCAGGTCAGAAGCAAGGTCAGAGCCCTGCTTTCCTGCTTCTGAAATCTGAACAAAATTTCTGCCACTTTAATTTCTCTAACAGTCAACCTCAGGATTGTTCAGGCTGAAGAGCATAGGAATAAGGCAAAATAACCCAAGCAGTCATGCTGATTCTACAGGTCACATAACAATTCCAAATGGTCAAAAGACACAAAATAATCAAAGAAACAAGCAAGGGGTTAAACAATGCAGAAAACTCTTTCTGAGTGGTAGGCGACATAGTATGGAAAAAGTCCCACCATGAATGAGAAGTGTATTTTTGTACATTAACTTCTATATCCATTAACATAATAGTGGTAACAATAGAAGATTTTATCAAAGTACAATTATATTTTTCTATGAGATTTTGGAATACTTTGGTTTCCTGCAAAATTGTAGGGATTCTAAAGAAAAGCTGATATTAGGAACAAAATAGAAATAGCATTTGAGTATAAAACATCTGAGTTTTCATGGGGGGGAATAATAGGTGGTCCCTTTCCAATATAAATGATCAACATGCATTAGGAATCCAGAGAAAGTGGTTCCTAATTGATACATAGAGGTAATGTTTACAACATCAGTTACAATATATACTAGTTGAGGTACTATTTCAAAAAACATATTGTAAGTTTTAGGGAAAGCAGTCCATTCACAATAGTTGATGGAGTTCTCCAATAAAGAGTGTTTCCCAAATGCGAGAAGTTGGTCCACATAGCCGTCCCTCATTAGTCTTATCACAGTTTATCAGTAAATGGGTGTGACTATTAAAGTAACACATGAAATTGGCACATACTACTTGTGTTCAAGGCTTGCGCTATATCTTTACCACTGCTGTATAACCTAGCAGACAGATTTTGTCCCAAAAAGCCAGTTAATTAGGACAGGCCTTGTTTGCCCGCCAGGTGAAGTTATCCTGAGTTCGGGTTTGGCTCAGGTTTCTCCAGCTGAAGATTTCCAAGTAGCCGTCTTCATAATTTTCTTTTAATTGTAGCATATCCTTGAAGGTTGAGCTGTGAATGACAATCCACATTACGGTCAGGCTTCTGAGAAAAATCTACTCATGAGAATAACAGTGGGTTAATGGCACATGTTTCCACTTTTTCTGTCTGGAATCGTCACTAGCATGGTGTTAGTCTTCCTCTGTACAATCACATCAGCAGGTATGAGAGGACCACTAGGCTGCTTCACCCAACTTTGGCTCCAATTGCACGTATTTCATTTGTGGATCCAAACATTCCATCATCTCTAACTGTTAATACGGTGGGAGGTTCTCCGTTTTGTACTTTGCCAATCACACATGGAAAAATCAGCAATTGGGTGATTTGATCATGTTTATTAATAAATAATAAATAAAGAATGAATAAATGAATGAATAAAGAATATTCATTCTTTCATTTTGTAAAATTGCTTGGATTTCTCCTTAGTAATCTGGGTCTATAACTTCCCTACAGACACAGATCACTTTTAATGCTAAACTGGAGCATTCTTTGATTAATCCAAAGTGTCTGGGAGGCATTCATTACTCCAATAACAGCTGAAATAGCACATATCAAGCTTTCAGTAAATCTATGGTCAGATACAGAGTACAAATTCAATATGGCAGCCTCAGGAGTTGCTCAGAAAGGAACTAGTGCTCCTGGGTTAATTTCCCAATACTTGATTGTCTCAGGATAGAAGTTTATTTTATATATATGTAAGTTTGGAATTGTTATTACCATTAAAGAAATTTCTAATTCTCCTATATGTTTATTATTTAAACTATTGAGGACAGTATTTAAGTTAGCCCCCCAGTTTTTCATAAGAGCCCTCTCCAAGTGTAATTAATTACTGTTTAAGCAAACCATTCGTTTAATCTTCTGTCTAGTCTCTATGCTCAGAAATCCACTATAAGAATTTCTCTGCTTGCTGGCCCTCAAACCTAGAAACCTGTGTCATCTTCCATATCGCCCAATTCCAATTTCTCCAAGGGTTCCTCTTTGCAACTATCAATCAGACTCCCTTCACTCCAGGCCTTGGCAGCCTCCACACTGCTATGGACAGCCTAATAGGCTGGCCACTACCCAGAAGATTGAATTGTGAGCTTTATAGATGCTCCGTCTCAAGGAATACCCCAGCACAGGAAGACTTATCACAGGCATAAGCTCTATAGACAAGGGATCCCTTCAAAAGAAAGTCCTGGCAACCTGTGGCACTGGTTTAAAAACCCTTCTCTATCCATGCCAGACTGGGCTCCTTGTGCAAGGTCACAAGGAGGGCCAGAGATGTCTGTCCAAAAATTGATGGGAGCATAGAGTACATTTGAAACTCCACCAGGTTCAAAGGGAATTTGGGGGATGCCCTGAATTCCTTCAGGTTAAAACCTCCTGGTAAATGTTTCCGGGATGCCAGATTCATTCTAGGAGTGCTCTCTTGTTCTCAGTTGTAGGTTACTGAACATGAGAGGATCCCCTTTCAAGCCAGAAGAAACACCTCTGGAATGTATCCTTAAGAACTGGAATTTTTTTTTTTAATCAAAGGGTTAAAAAAAGTTCTACTGTAGCAGTACCCGACCTTTATGTAAATTGGGGAGTAGATAAAAATGGCCTGAAAACAGGTATCTAAATTAAAATACCTGTTGCAATTGGATCTTTATTGCCACAGCATGAGAAAGTTGAATGAGATTCCCTATATTCCCTAGAAAGGCTTTTGTGGTCCTTTACCAAAATCCTGCCCCATCCGGCTCTTGTAATTTAAAACCTGGAGAACCAGAAGGCTCTCCCAACATTTTGGATGATCCCCTTCTAAGCCCTCCTGTAGGAGAAACTGAGCTCTTGTTGCTCCAAACTTAGCTCTTCCTGCTCCTAACAGGAAGCTACTTAGCCAGTCTGCCCCTGATATTAGGGAGAAACTCCAAAAGTTACCATTGGGGCCCACAAACTCCTAGATGTGGCCTTTAGGGTATTTAATAATTGAGATCAAGTTCAGGAGGAAGAAAACCCAACGTGAGAAAAAACAGGTCAGGGCACATGCACAACTGATAGCCATTGCTATCCGCCATGCTTTGTGACTTCAGGACAACCCAACGGGGCCAAGAAAATCCAACTATTCATCTGGGGGATAAGACCAACAAGGGGAAATATTACAGATGCAAGTCAACTGGCCATTGAGCCCAAGATCACCAGAAAGAGGCCCCCAGGCTATGCTCAGCCTGCAAACAAACAGGTCACTGGAAGAGGGACTGCCCTCATTTCCAAAGCGGGAAGAGGGGCTCCTACTCCCAAGATGGCCATGCTGGATGACTGAAGCAGCCCAGGGATTCTGGCGGCTCCCCTCAATAAGATGTCTATTACCATGAGCCCTGGGTGGTCCTTGAAGTAACAGGTAAGAAGATCCATTTCTTAATTGATACAGGAGCCACGTAAACTGTCTTAATTTCTAATGCTGGACCTCTCTCTTCCAAAAGCCATACTATGATGATGGAAAGCCTTGTACCCATTATTTTACTGGGCCTCCCACTTGCCAATTTGAGCAATGGTTGACTTCCCATGCATTTCTAGTTGTGCCCCAGTGTCCTACCCCTCTTCTTGGGAGGGACCTTCTGAGCCCCCTCAGGGCCATGCTCCGGTTAGGAGGTCCAAGAAGCCCTTTATCTTGACTTTGACTAAGACACACCAGCCAGAAGAGCAAGATTCTATTCCCAGCCATATTCTCCAAGCAGTTTGGGACAAAGAAATCCCTGGAGGGACCATAAGCAACCAGCCTGTAAGAATTAGCCTAGGCCAGAAACCACTTTTCCCAATTTTGAACCAGTCTGAAATTGGGATTTCAGGTGAGGGCATTTAAAGAAATTTTCAGAATGAAAAAAGGTATGCAAACAATGGTTGCCAAAAATTCAGCACATTTATAAGTGTCTGTGAATGAATAGATAATGAACTTTGGATTCAGTTCAGTTCAGTCATTCAGTCGTGTCCAACTCTTTGCAACCCCATGAACTGCAGCTTGCCAGGCCCCCCTCTCCATCACTAAGGAGTACATTAAGGCTATATATTGTCACCTTGCTTATTTAACTTATACACAGAGTACATCATGTGAAGTGCTGGGCTGGATGAAGCACAAGCTGGAATCAAGATTGCCGGGAAAAATATCAATAACCACAGATATGCTGATGACAGAATGCCTTATGCCTTATGGCATATGCCTTTATGGCAGAAAGTAAAGAGGAGCTGAAGAGCCTCTTGATGAAAGTGAAAGAGGAGATTGAAAAAGATGGCTTAAAACTTAACATTCAAAAAACTAAGATCATGGCCTCTAGTTCCATCACTGCATGGCAAATAGATGGGGGAAAAGTGGAAACAGTGGCAGACTTAATTTTCTTGGGCTCCAAAATCACTGCAGATGGTGACTGCAGCCATGCAATTAAAAGATGCTTGCTCTCAAGAAGGAGAGCTATGACAAATCCAGACAGTGTATTAAAAAGCAGACGTATCACTTTGCCAACACAGGTCTGTATAGTCAAAACTATGGTTTTTCAGGAGTATGTACAGATGTGAGAGTTGGACCATAAAGAAGGCTGGGTACCAAAGAATTGATGGTTTCGAATTGTGGTGTCAGAGAAGACTCTTGAGAGTCCCTTGGACAGCAAGGAGATCCAACCATCAACCCTAATGGCAATCAACCCTGAATATTCACTGCAAAGACTGATACTGAAGCTGAAACACCAATACTTTGGCCACCTGATGTGAAGACCTGACTCATTAGAAAGGATCCTGATGCTGGGAAAGATTGAAGGGAGAAGGAGAAGGGGACAACAGAGGATAAGATGGTTGGATGGCATCACTGACTCAATGGGCATAAGGTTGAGCACACTCCAGGAGATAGTGAAGAACAGGGAAGCCTGCCGAGCTGCAGTCCATGGTGTCACAAAGAGTCAGACATGACTTAGTGACTGAACAACAACAAAGAAACTGTCTATCCTAATAAGAGACAATATCCTATAATGTTGGAGGTGAAGAAGGTTTTACCACCCCTTGGATAAATTTCTAAGGCATGGCCTCTTGGGTACCCTGATAGTCTCCATGCAACACTTCTATTCTACCAAGTGTTAAGCCAAACAGTGGATATAGGATGGTACATGACCTTAGAGCAATAAACCACACAGTTGTCCCTATACATCCCCTCTTGGCCAATCCTTAGAGCATATTAGCTCAAATCTTTGAGGACACTAAATGGTTTACTATACTTAATCTCAAGGATGCCTTCTTTTGCATCCCAGTTCATTCCTCATCACAGAGTATGTTTGCCTTCAAGTGGACTAATCTTGACTCAGGCCAAACCAGAAATATACCTGGACAGTATTGCCTCAGGGATGTTGGGACAGCCCACACCTGTTTGCCCAGGCCTTAGGAAAGGAACTAAGGGAACAGATGTCTGGTGGCACATAGACCCAAAATTGCTCATACCTCTCTCTGACCAGTGGAAAATTGCCGGAGCCAGCCGGCAAAGTCGATCAGGTCCTGAGAACGTGCACGACGCGGCTGAGAAAGAATACTACAGCAAAAGAATACTACAGCAAAGATGGGGTTGAGAGGATCAGACACGTCTCCACAAAGGGAAGCGGTCTGACCACGACTTTATTCAGCATCTTATATTTAAACAGGAGAGCAAGAGAAAAACAAGACAGTTAACATTTTTTCTTGGTTGACCTATACATCTTACAAAAAGTCACAAGAAATCTTGAGAGCATGGGAATGGCACCCTGTTATTATTTCTTACACCAGATAACATTTCCCTGTGTGTGAGAAGTTTGTCCAGAACTCCAGGTGTCTGCAGTAAATAATCGCCTAATCTCTGGGGTGGCGGGACAGAGAGCTATGTTTGCAAGCAAACCCTCAAGGACTGAGGCAGCTCCCAGAGCTGTGTCCTTTACATAAAGGACCCCGTTCTCACGGGCAGCTCCCCGCAGAAAATTATTAGAGGACTACATGATTCTCTCTACCTGGGGAGAGATACAATGTCTATGATTAGTTTTTGTTTTCGTTTTTGATCTTTTATAGGGAAAGAGCTCATGGAGACAATTAAGAGAGTTGCTCAAGTCTGTGCCCTTTGTGCTATCTGTAATCCAGGAGGCAATGTCAAGGAGAAGACTTGTCTAGGAGAAAACTGGCAAATAGATTTCACTCAGATGCCCTCTTTCCAGGGCTTCTAATACTTATTAGTCTTTATAGATACCTTTATTGGATGGATGGAGCTCTTCCCTACTAAAACAAAACCTTTTAAGTTGCTGGAGATGAACTGACTGCTTGGATTTGGATTTGTTCATCTGTAATAGAATTATATAACACCATCGTTCCATAGAATTTGGAACACTGAGAGCATCTACATGAAAGACTGAAACACTAGTGGTTTGAACAATTTCCCAAATGTCAGACCACAATTCCTTTCCCCATGACTCTCTGGAGTGAATTCACCAGTTGTTTTTTACCCATAGGGGAAGCTAAGTAGCCAATCCATTGGCTACCAACCAAGAATCTGTGTATATATGGCATTCAGTTAAAGTCTCTTGCTTTAATACCTGATAAACAGCTTGTAACTTGGCAAATTGGCTACTTTCATCATCCTTAGTAGTTGTCATTAACTCAGTAGTAACCAGATTATATGCCACCATTTCTTAATAGCGAGTGGATCTTATATATTTAGTTGATTCATCAGTGAACCATACATGCTGTTTTTCTCGTGCAGTTAGAAAGTCAAAGGGCCTTCCCCATTTTATAAGCGACTCAGTTATCTCAGGCCTAATTAGAGCCTCTTGCTTGAGGCCTTCAACAGAATTTCAGAAATCTTTTCATTGAATGCAGCAACCCCATGTGGCCCAAGTTTGGCTCGGTTCTGACTATTCCATTTCCATTTTATATGCTGGACTCCTGTGTTTGCCCAATCCTGTAGGTTTGGGATGAACTTTGCACCTATTGCATGATTGGCACTTTAGGTCTTAATATTACAGTATGATCTACAGTCAATTATTCCATACCAATTAAAGTCCAATAATAAGCCAATAACTGTTTTTCAAAAGTAGCATAGTTTCTCTCAGCCTCTGGAAATTTCCTACTCCAGAAGCCCAAAGGCATTCTTTTGCCTTGCTGTTTTTGCCATAAGCTTCAATTAGCATATAGTTCATCAATAAATATATGTGATTTTATGTCCCTTGGTTGTAGTTAATGGGGTATCTGATCTCCATCTAAAGGTAGACTACTGAGATAAACTTTAGAATAATTCAATTAAACTTTTTAGCGATAAAACATAACAAGGAACTGTCGGGGAAGTGAGTCTTGGTCAACATGAATCTCAGTTAACAAAACTGGTAGTATTCAATATTCAGTGAAATATATAATTTGTTTTGTGAGGGCATTAACCCTGCAGCCAGGAAAGGCTTTATCCCATCAAATTAAAAAAGTGAGGTTTGTCAGGGAGCTGGGAAAAGCCAGGCAGCTGTCTTGGATTTCCCATAGCCCCAAGTCTTTGATTTACAGCTATTGTTTACTCATTTTAAATTCCTTGATTTAGGAGTAGACTATTGCCATGTTATAAGGACCTCAGGATAGCAAGAATCTGACAATGAGGGGTTAATGTTTTGTAGCAGCAGAAGAGCTTGATCTATGTGTGTCACAGTCTTCATAGATCACTGTGAAATAATATATATTAACTTTACCAAAGTAACAAAAGATTGTAAAAACAAATATAAATCACTTAAAGGCAAAGAAATTCACATAGGCTATTATCAAAAGTGACATTCCAAGAAAATCTTATTCTCTTAATGGAGAGAGAAAATCAAATTTCAGTCTGATACCAGCTTACTGTTAATAATAAAATTTATCTAGTTAATTTTAATTTCATCTAAGAGGGTCCTTTCCATAAATCTTGATGAGATGATAGTATTTTTTTGCAAGAGAATCAGAGTAAAATCGTAGCTGTCAATAATAAAGGCTTAAGAAGGCACATTTAAAATCTAATTATATTTCAATTGACACACAAATTCGTGAAGTGTTCCATATTTTTGGTGAACTCTGGGAGTTGGTGATGGACAGGGAGGCCTGGCGTGCTGTGATTCATGGGGTCGCAAAGAGTCGGACACGACTGAGCGACTGAACTGAACGGAACTGACCTGACAAAATAACTTTGGTCACTGCTGACATGTAACACTTTAATACAATAACTAGAATTATTACTTAGAACATTTTATCAGGACATATCAGATATTTATGAATTCTTTATTATTTTTAGAATATCTGCATTAGTAGTATTTACTGTACACAATAACCTGAGAAGACTTATCCCTTATTTAACAATACTTCCCACATACCTTGAACACACCAAATGAACCTAATTAGTTTAATGTCTTTCTTTGGGAGGCCTCAGGGGCCCTCTGAAGCACCCCAAAGTTAGCAGGGGAAATATTAATTAATTTATTCAATTATCCAAATGTCTGCTCTCCCAGCCTTCCTTGAAGGTAGAGTGCTGCTCTGTGACTGTGGGCAGGACAATTAGATCCAACTCTAGACTTTGAATTGAGATCTTACGAATCAAATCAGCTAAAAGGTGGTTGTGCCAGTGGAAATTTGGAAATTTCCATTATTCTGATAAAAGAAATTCCAATGTCCAGGAGTGGCAGGGCCTGCCAAAGATCCAGAATCTGATATCCATGGTGTGAACGTTCAATTTAGTCGCTCAGTGATTTCTGACTCTTTTCAACCCCATGGACTGCAATACACCAGCCCTCCCTGTTCATCACCAACTCCCGGAGTCTACCCAAACCATGTCCATCGAGTCGGTGATGCTATCCAACCATCTCATCCTCTGTCGTCCCCTTCTCCTCCTGCCCTCAATCTTTCCTAGCATCAGGGTCTTTTCAAACGAGTCAGCTCTTCACATCAGGAGGCCAAAGTATTGGAGTTTCAGCTTCAGCATCAGTCCTTCCAATGAACACCCAAGATTGATCTCTTTTAGGATGGACTGGTTGGATCTCCTTGCAGTCCAAGGGACTCTCAAGAGTTTTCTCCAATACCACAGTTCAAAAGCATCAATTCTTCAGTGCTCAGCTTTCTTTATAGTCCAACCCTCACATCCATACATGACCACTGGAAAAACCATACCCTTGACTAGATGGACCTTTGTTGGCAAAGTAATGGTTCTGCTTTTTAATATGCTATCTAGTTTGGTCATAACGTTCCTTCCAAGGAGTAAGCATCTTTTAATTTCATGGCTGCAATCACCATATGAAGTGATTTTGGAGCCCCCAAAAATAAAGTCAGCCACTATGTCTACTGTTTCCCCATCTATTTGCCATGAAGTGATGGGACTGAATGCCATGATCTTAGGTTTCTGAATGTTGAGTTTTAAGGCAACTTTTTCACTCTCTACTTTCACCTTCATCAAGAGGCTCTTGAGTTCTTCACTTTCTGCTGTAAGGGTGGTGTTATCTGCATATTTGAGGTTATTGATATTTCTCCCAGCAATCTTGAGTCCAGCTTGTGTTTCCTCCAGCCCAGCATTTCTCATGATGTACTCTGCATAGAAGTTAAATAAGCAGGGTGACAATATACAGCCTTGACGTACTCCTTTTCCTATTTGGAACCAGTCTGTTGTTCCATGTCCAGTTCTGACTGCTGCTTCCTGACCTACATACAGGTTTCTCAAGAGGCAGGTCAGGTGGTCTGGTATTCCCATCTCTTTCAGAATTTTCCACAGTTTATTGTGATCCACACAGTCAAAGGCTTTGGCATAGTCAATAAAGCAGAAATAGATGTTTTTCTGGAACTCTCTTGCTTTTTCCAAAGGATGTTGTCAATTTGATCTCTGGTTCCTCTGCCTTTTCCAAAACCAGCTTAAACATCTGGAAGTTCATGTTCACGTATTGCTGAAGCCTGGCTTGGAGAATTTTGAGCATTACTTTACTAGCATGTGAGATGAGTGCAATTGTGCAGTAGTTTGAGCATTCTTTGACATTGCCTCTCTTTGGGATTGGAATGAAAACTGACCTTTTCCAGTCCTGTGGCCACTGCTGAGTTTTCCAAACTTGCTGGCATATTGTGTGTAACACTTTCACAGCATCATCTTTCAGGATTTGAAATAGCTCAACTGGTATTCCATCACCTCCACTAGCTTTGTTCATATGGATATAGAAATTTCCTCACCCATTTATTGAATAAATATCTGTATTCTTCCACAATGCAAAAAAAAAAATTCTTAATGCAAAAAATGAGTAAGATTATTCAGTAACATGAAATATACTGAAGGTATAAATTATGGTTTGAAGAGAACAGAATTTTCAAAAGAGTATAATTTTATGAGTCCATTAAGAATTATAGTCTTCAAAACTACCCTTTATCTTCAAATTTTTAAAATATATTCTGCCTCAGGGTATGGAAAAAAGTGGATGTGCATAAAGTATTCATTAATAGGAAAAAATCTTTTTCTTTAAATTTAAAATTCAGTTTATGTTAGAGAAGGCTACATATGTACACACACACACACACACAAAAACCATCTATCCTCCCACAAAGCTTCCTGCTTTTGCTTTTGCTCAAAACATTGCTTTTCACTGATTATTATCTCCCCTTTGGTCAGCTATCTCATCTCTGCTACAGAATATCTTCTTCCATTTACTACAAACTCACAGAGTGATTCTTGTCTCCTATCCTGGAACACTGTTCATCTCCTTATTCCAATTAGTGGAAGGTATACATTCCACGGCAGGTGGCAGAGATCTCCTGATAAAATGTGCAAGTGCTCAATGAATACAGGCAAAATGAAGGAAGAAAATGCAGTGCCCATGTCTTCAGTTTGCTGTGTGTCTCCAATCGATGTTGCCCACGCAGTCAAGTCAAGGCACTGGTACCGTCTGTCACTTTCCTAATTAAACAAGGCATGTGGGAAGAGAGTTCCTCACTTGGCACCTTCCAGACAATTCTTTCTGTCCTTCTCCTGACAGTGAAGAATAGAGAGGAAATCGAGGGCACCCACTCAGGGGAGGAGGCTCATTGTGTACAGATACAAGAGTCTGTAGAGAAGTGTCTATGCTCTGGTTATTCCTATGTCCCTTCTCAATCCTTCCTGCCCAAAGCTTTACTTGCTTGTGCTACATTAAAAAAAAAAAAAAAAAAAGCACCCATCCTCACTGCAAAAGCTGTCAATACTCACAACTAGGCCATGTTTTTCTCATACTAGATATACACAGTCTCACGGATGCCAATCTCAAACGTGTTTACTCTCACACTAAGTGAGACTAAGTAAGACTAAGCAAGGCCACTTTTTCATCGTGTCTAAGCAGAGACAAAACTAGGAACACAGTGCTACCCAGAGAACACCAAACATCCCTCTCTAGCTAAATGAATGACTTCTGTTCTTTATTCAACATAGAAGTGCCCCTGTGTCCTGACCACATCCAATCCTGAACAAATCCCTGTTTTCTCAGACCCTATGCCAAATCACTCAACTGAGCCTAAACTCGGTCTGACCCCCTCTCACTGAGACATTCCAGCTCCCATGGGTGCATCTTCCTTTGCTACCACGTGTCATCACCCAACTCACGGAATGACAGGTGTTTCCTGGTGGTCTCTGGGGCCCTGGCACCTGTGTGAAAAGCAGAGTATTTAGTGTTCAGAAAATTTGTATCAAGCACCTTCTGTATACCAGGTTCCCATTCTAAGTACTAGGAATACAGTAGTGAGCAAAACAGGCAAAACCCTCTGCCTCCACAGAGCTTAAATCCTTCCAGGTGTGCATGCATGCTCTGTTGTGTCTAACTCTTTGTGATGCCATGAGCTATAGCCCACCAGGCTTCTCTGTCCATGGGATTCTCCAGGCAAGAATACTGGAGTAAGTTGCCATTTCCTTCTCCAAGTGAAAACAGATAATAAACAAGGTGAAATAAATATACAGCATATTGGAATGTGGTAATAGCAAAGAAAAGAATTAAGCAAAGATTCTTTTTAAATATGAATGCATCAGTAATCTGAAAATAAGAGATACAAAAAGAAGATAAAGCAGAAGCTTGGAGGATGCCCCGGAAAGCATGGAGGTGGGGAAGCAGATACAAAGCCCCCAAGGCAGGCACATGCCTGTCATGTTTAAGGGAATACAAAGAGCCCACTGACTAAGGAAAAAAGACAGAAAGATAAGAGAGAGGGTCTTGCATGTCCTTGTTGTGGTTCTGGCTTTTAATCTAAGTGAGATGAGAAGGGATTGTAGAGTTTGGAGAGAAGAATGACACTATCTTACTTGAGTTTAATCAGATTCCTCAGGCTGCTGTGTTGAGGCAAGCCTGAAAGGGAAAGTGCACAGCAAAGTAGAGACAGGAAGCTGGTGAGGAGGCTCTTGTCAATCCAGGACAGAGATGAGAGTGGCACGATCCAGTTATTTGGAAGAACTTAACAATATTTCTAACAATCACCAACACAGAAAAGGAGAAAAGGAAAGATATAAGCACCTGAATGCAGAGTTTCAAAGAATAGCAAGAAGAGATAAGAAAGCTCTCCTCAGCTATCAGTGCAAAGAAATAGAGGAAAACAATAGAATGGGAAAGACTAGAGATCTCTTCAAGAAAATTAGAGATGCCAAGGGAATATTTCATGCAAAGATGGGCTCGATAAAGAACAGAAATGTTATGGACCTAACAGAAGCAGAAGATATTAAGAAGAGGTGGCAAGAATACACAGAAGAAGTGTACAAAAAAGATCTTCACGACCCACATAATCATGATGGTATGATCACTGACCTAGAGCCAGACATCCTGGAATGTGAAGTCAAGTGGGCCTTAGAAAGCATCACTAAGAACAAAGCTAGTGGAGGTGATGGAATTCCAGTTGAGCTATTTCAAATCCTGAAAGATGATGCTGTGAAAGTGCTGCACTCAATATGCCAGCAAATTTGGAAAACTCAGCAGTGGCCGCAGGACTGGAAAAGGTCAGTTTTCATTCCAATCCCAAAGAGAGGCAATGCCAAAGAATGCTCAAACTACTGCACAATTGCACTCATCTCACATGCTAATAAAGTAATGCTCAAAATTCTCCAAGCCAGGCTTCAGCAATACGTGAACCATGAACTTCCAGATGTTCAATCTGGTTTTAGAAAAGGCAGAGGAAGCAGAGACCAAATTGCCAACATCTGCTGGATCATGGAAAAAGCAAGAGAGTTCCAGAAAAACATCTATTTCTGCTTTATTGACTATGCCAAAGACTTTGACTGTGTGGATCACAATAAACTGTGGAAAATTCTGAAAGAGATGGGCATACCAGACCACCTGACCTGCTTCTTGAGAAATCTGTATGCAGGTCAGGAAGCAACAGTCAGAACTGGACATGGAACAACAGACTGGTTCCAAATAGGAAAAGGAGTACGTCAAGGCTGTATATTGTCACCCTGCTTATTTAACTTCTATGCAGAGTACATCATGAGAAATGCTGGGCTGGATGAAGCACAAGCTGGAATCAAGATTGCCGGGAGAAATATCAATAACCTGAGATATGCAGATAACACCACCCTTATGTCAGAAAGTGAAGAGGAACCAAAAAGCCTCTTGATGAAGGTGAAAGTAGAGAGTGAAAAAGTTGGCTTAAAACTCAACATTCAGAAACCTAAGATCATGGCATCTGGTCCCATCACTTCATGGGAAATAGATGGGGAAACAGTGGAAACAGTGTCAGACTTTATTTTTGGGGGCTCCAAAATCACTGCAGATGGTGACTGCAGCCATGAAATTAAGACACTTACTCCTTGGAAGGAAAGTTATGACCAACCTAGATAGCATATTGAAAAGCAGAGACATTACTCTGCCAACAAGGGTCCATCTAGTCAAGGCTATGGTTTACCCAGTGGTCATGTATGGATGAGAGAGTTGGACTGTGAAGAAAGCTGAGCACCGAAGAATGGATGCTTTTGAACTGTGGTGTTGGAGAAGACTCATGAGAGTCCCTTGGACTGCAAGGAGATCCAACCTGTCCGTTCTGAAGGAGATCGGCCCTGAGATTTCTTTGGAAGGAATGATGCTAAAGCTGAAACTCCAGTACTTTGGCTACCTCATGCAAAGAGTTGACTCATTGGAAAAGACTCTGATGCGGGGAGGGATTGGGGGCAGGAGGAGAAGGGGACGACAGAGGATGAGATGGCTGGATGGCATGACTGACTCGATGGATGTGAGTCTGGGTGAACTCTGGGAGTTGGTGATGGACAGGGAGGCCTGGTGTGCTGCAATTCATGGGGTCGCAAAGAGTCGGACACGACTGAGCGACTGAACTGAACTGAACTGAACACAGAAAAATAATATTATAAATCCATAAATTAATCCTGTTAACCTAGTGAGTCAGTGATGTCGCTGAGTTGTGTTCAACTCTTTGCAACCCCATGGACTATAGGAGCCTAGCGTGCTCCTCTATCCATGGGATTTTCCAGGCAAGAGTACTGAAGTGGGTTGCCATTTCCTTCTCCATATTAAGCATATTAGAAAACAGATACATTACTTTGCCAACAAAGGCCCTTCTAGTCAAAGCTCTGATTTTTCCAATAGTCATGTATGGATGTGAGAGTTGCACTATAAAGAAGGCTGAGTGCCAAAGAATGGATGCTTTTGAACTGTGGTGTTGGAGAAGACTCTTGAGAGTCCCTTGGAGTGCAAGGATATCAAACCAGTCCATCCTAAAGGAAATCAGTCCTGAATATTCATTGGAAGAACTGATGCTGAAGCTGAAGCTCCAATACTTCGGCCACCTGTTGTGAAGAACTGATGCCTTGGAAAAGACCCTGATGCTGGGCAAGGTGGAAGGCAGAAGGAGAAGGGGAGGACAAAGGATGAGATGGTTGGATGTCATCACCAACTCAATGGACATGATCTTGAGCAAGCTCTGGGAGTTGGTAATCGACAAGGAAGACTGGTGTGCTGCAGTCCACAAGGCTGCAAAGAGTCGGACATGACTTGATCGACTGAACTGAACTGAACTGAAATTAATCCTGCTAGTTTTAATTTTGATCGCAACCCTAAATTTGTGTTATATACTCAGTGTAGCTTTCTTTCATACAGCATGGTGATTCATACTAATCTGTAAGATTAGACAGAATACTTTGGGAAGACTTATAAAAACACACACACTCATATATCTTAATATTAAAGTGCTAGTGGAAGGAATTAGGCTTCCCAAGTGGCTCAATGGTAAAGAATCCGCCTGCCAAAGCAGGAGCCACAGGAGACATGGGTTCGGTACCTCCGCTGGTAAGATCCCCTGGAGGAGGAAATGGCAACCCACTCCTGTATTCTTACCTGGAGAATCTCATGGATGGAGGAGCCTGGTGGGCTACAGTCCCTGGGGTCACAAAAAGTCAGATACAACTTAGCAACTGAGCACACTCGGAAGGAATTAATTTTACAAATCTACAACTGTTCTGTTTGTTTTCTTCATGATATTGGGACTTGTTTCCAAAACCTTTAAGATGCCAAGTGTGTCTGCCCCTAAATCCATAGGATTTAAAAAGATGTGCTGAAGGTCATGATCCCCATTTTTATTGGAAATTTTTAAAGGCAGTGTTTTATTTCCAAACCTTTAAGGAAAGTGCTTTCCAAGTGATATTTTGTTGTCAATAATAAATACATATGCTAAATATTTATCAAATGGAAAACAGAGCAAGGCTACTGAGTTTAACTCAACTCTGTAGAAATAATTGTTAAGCCGCTTTCTCATAATAGGCTTCTATTTTATTTTTTTTCTCTGATTGATGTTATTACCTTAGCCTGTTAATCACTGTCTTACGCTGATGAGTCTTAATTTCTTTGTCATTAAATATTAACATCATGAAAGCTGGCTCTAAGTGTTCCATTTTTTAAGAGTAAAAAAAATGTATATTATAGACAAAGTTTTCCCAATTAAGTTTTCCCATACATTTTCTTAAAAACTTGATGCCTATAGTATTACAATATAATCTACTAAATGATAAGATCTCTAAAGTTCCACAATTCTTCATTAGGTTATGAATTTTCTCATAACTCTATTTCATGCCATAATCAAAGAACACAGATGTCTCTCCATCTGAACAAATTTTAGAACTATTGGACTATCTTGATTGTACAAAACTGCTTCTCTTCCAGTCTTCCTAAAAATGAGCTTCTTTTGTAAGTATATAAAAATACCTATTTACTGTCACTTGTGCTAATGGGAAAGTCACTCTTCAGTTTGAAAGGCCATGTTTTTTATGAAGCAAGAGTGTTTTACAACCTGAAAGAGAGTGTAATTGTCATTATATAAATGCATACATGTGTCATTGTTGTTGTTTATTTGCTAAGTTGTGTCTTTTTGACCCCATGGACTATAGCCTTCCAGGCTCCTCTGTCTATGGAATTTTCTAGGCAAGACTACTGGTGTGGGTTGCCATTTCCTTCTCCAGACAATCTTCCCAATCCAGATATCAAACCTGCATTGGCATGCAGATACTTTACCACTGAGCCAGCAGGGAAGCACTAGTACATGCATTTAGTCTTTGTCAAAAAGTATTACTTTTCTCTTAGGATTTGAAATTTCTTACATTCAAGATCAACAGCTTTCTTGGAAAAGTATACAAGGTCTTAGTACCACATTTTGAATAAACTGTTCCCTCTGTCAAACCAGTTCCCATGACCTCCTCCAGGGATCCTGCTGTTGCTAACTAAGCTGCTTAAAATAACATTGAAAGTGAAAGTGAAGCCACTCAGTTGTGTCTGACTCTTTGCGACCCCATGGACTGTAGCCTACCAGTCTCCTCCATCCATGGGATTTTCTAGACAAGAGTACTGGAGTGAGTTGCCATTCCCTTCTCCAAGAGATCTTCCTGACCCAGGGATTGAACCCGGGTCTCCCGCACTGTAGGCAGACGCTTTACCATCTGAGTCACCAGGGAAGTCAGGAAAATAACATTAGGTTGATTTAAATCCTCAATTTTCCACTCAGTTGTTGAGCTGTAAAGCAATTTAGTGGTCTGTGAAATGTTACTAAGGTTTTTTTTTCAATGTCCATAGTCAAGATTATAACTTAAAACACCCCATTATCCCAGAAAATGATGTAAGCCAGAAGAGCTAGGATACCAGGCAGAGTAGGCAACAGAAACTAGAAAACTAGGCTAAGGCCAAACCTCAGGTCTAGGGACTGCTGCTGCTGCTGCTAAGTCACTTCAGTCGTGTCTGACTCTGTGTGACCCCATAGACGGCAGCCCACCAGGCTCCCCCATCCCTGGGATTCTCCAGGCAAGGACACTGGAGTGGGTCGCCATTTCCTTCTCCAATGCAGGAAAATGAAAAGTGAAGTGAAGTCGCTCAGTCATGTCTGACTCTTAGCGACCCCATGGACTACAGCCTACCAGGCTCCTCCATCCATGGGATTTTCCAGGCAAGAGTACTGGAGTGAGGTGCCATTGCCTTCTGCACTAATATTTAAATGGGAGAGTTTGATCTGGGTTCTCCAGATACCAGATTTGAATGTCAGGGCACAGACTGGAGTGGCAGGGCAGGCACTTGAAGGACAAAGGCTGTGGCCAGGTCACATTGTTTTGTCTTGGGCAAGCATGACTTAATTTCAGTTTCTGCCTTTGTCCTGACAGGAATGGCTTGGAATCTAGGGTTACCCTTGCTTTGTTAATGGCACTCTTTTCTCTGTACAAACATACAAATTTTGGCAAGGTAGGAAATTTGAGCAAGGTGAAATGTGCAAGGACTGGCTCTAAACTGTAACAAAGAAAGAGTAAAGAATGAGGGCATATTCCTGGTGGAAATAGACAACTGGAAATTTCTATCTGAATTACAAAACTGCACAAAACTTTCACCTAGAAATGTAGCTTCTGCTGTTCATTGCAGCATTGCCCATAATTTCCAGTTTGGAAACAGATGTCCATCAGTCAGGGACTGGTTAAATAAAATGTGGCTTTCCACACAATGGAATACTATGCAGCTGTAACAAAGAGGTTGCCTCTCCATATTGATACAGATATTCACCAGGTACAATTACTCGTTAAAGTACATATTTGTTTTATATATATGTCTGCATATATATTTAAATTTTTTGAAGTATATGCTTCCATTATTTTTCTGAGTAAAGGATATACATATGTATACATAAGTGAAGTGAAGTTGCTCAGTCGTGTCTGACTCTGCGATCCCATGGACTGTAGATTACCAGGCTCCTCCATCCCTGGGATTCTCCAGGCAGGAATACTGGAGTGGGTTGCCATTTCCTTCTCCAGGAGATCTTCCCAACCAGTATATGATATATATAATATGTATATGTAAATATATGATATGTACAAAGGAATATCTCTGGCCATGAAATTAAAAGACGCTTACTCCTTGGAAGAAAAGTTATGACCAACTTAGATAGCATATTGAAAAGCAGAGACATTACTTTGCCAACAAAGGTCCATCTAGTCAAGGCTATGGTTTTTCCTGTGGTCATGTATGGATGTGAGAGTTGGACTGTGAAGAAAGCTGAGCACCGAAGAATGGATGCTTTTGAACTGTGGTGTAGGAGAAGACTCTTCAGAGTCCCTTGGACTGCAAGGAGATCCAACCAGTCCATTCTGAAGGAGATCAGCCCTGGGCTTTCTTTGGAAGGAATGATGCTAAAGCTGAAACTCCAGTACTTTGGCCACCTCATGCGAAGAGTTGACTCATTGGAAAAGACTCTGATGCTGGGAGGGATTGGGGGCAGGAGGAGAAGGGGACGACAGAGGATGAGATGGCTGGATGGCATCACTGACTCGATGTACATGAGTCTGAGTGAACTCCGGGAGTTGGTGATGGACAGGGAGGCCTGGCGTGCTGCGATTCATGGGGTCACAGAGAGTCGGACACAACTGAGCGACTGAAGTGAACTGAACTGAATGCTCAAGAGTTGACTACATTGTTTGCCTAGAGCAAGAAGAACATCTAGGAGAAGGAGAGGAGTGGGCAGCGGTAGGCTAAGATTTTTGGGAGAGGCAACTTCTGTTGAAATTTTTGTGCAGTGTTGATGTAACAGCTCTTTGAAACCATTACTCAAATTTAAAAATATATTAATAAATTTATTTGGAAACAAGAAAGAAGATGCACATTGATTCTATGAGGAATAGGCATGGCTTCTTAAAAACTGGGTTGATTTTATTACAAAGATCATTTTTAATAGAGTTACTTGAGAAAATGGTATGTTTTTATGCAATCAAAACTCTTTCCAGGAAATAACAGGGGCTTTTTTTTTTTTTTGGTAGCTGAAGTAAACAGCATCAGCCAGAGCTTTAAGTTACCATTCTATTCTGACACATGGGTATTAAGTGCTAATTATAAGTTGTTTAATTATCTATGGTAAAGGAAAGCTAACTGTGGTTAATGGCTTAGTAGGTGTTCAGTAGGAACACAGAGATAGACCTGAAGAAATTGATTAGTGTCATTACGCACCACAAAAGGCAGTGCACAATATCACTACATTATTTATTACAAGTGGGAAAAAACACTGTAGAGTAATAGGATTTCTCAAACTGTAAACAATACAAAGCTCTAGTTACAACAATAAAAGTATTTGGAGGAATTGGTAATGAAAAGATGTTGTTCTTTATTTCCTTGACTATGCATTGATTTTGGTGATTTATCCAAGTAATTTTTAAAAATTAAGTTGTATTTCACCTATTCAACTTCAGATCATTTTTATTCTTGTATTTTCTTAACCACTTCAATTCCATTGTATCTTATCCAATTGTACCTGTCTGATGGAAATTAACTATTGACCTCTCTTTTTAAATTCTTCAGTATTTATGGCATTGTTTTTATTATTTTATTCTTTGCCATACCTCCCTATCGTAAACCCTTTCTCAAATCTAATTTCTTTCTTTGAATTCTCTCCAACTACCCTGGTGTGTACAACACAAAATAAGGAAATCTCAAGGTAATATAACAGAATTATCTTCTCCATAACAGAAGCCAGTATGGAGCAGAGGTTATAATCTTAGACTCCAGGGCCAGTTACCATCATTAGCCCACTATAAAAAGTTTCACTATCTCACTTATTCAATTTTATTCACACAGTTTTAATTTGCCTCCCCAGCATATCACAGTACTGTCTTTGGTGGGAGTGGGGGATGGGGACAATGGTATGATGATAAATAATGAGAGTGTTTTATGTATCCAAATATAGTACTGACATCCATCCTCTGCCATGAGCTGAAGTCCAACATTTGAAATTTATTCTTGTGAACTTAAACCTTAATTTTTAAATTTATGAATATAGAATGAGATCTAGCCATTCACTCCTTCCTCCACTCCTCTCTGCAACTTTATAGTGCTTTGGTTGACATTTTCATACAGGGCAGATTTTCTAACCAAGATGGCAATCCCTCTGAATTGAACTGCTCTCTGGACATCTCACAACCATGGCCTGAATTCCTGATACTCAGTCATTTCATGCCTGAGTTTGCAGTGCCCTTTGGCATTGCAGCTAATATCCTTGTCAACCTTCACTAAGCTTGCCTATAAACTGTCAAATGCATTAAATTAAGCCATCTTAAAAGATTATGGCACATAAAAAAGTATGCCTTGGCATAATTATGTTGGCATGCATTTTTCTTCACTTTCCAGGTTTGGATCTTGTATGTTTAGCTATCTAGATATCTCATATCTCCTTTTAAGGCTCCTGGCTTCCACTTAGGGTACAACTGGTGAATGAATGATAAAGTTCTTGATGTTGCAACTGGATGTGCTGATCAGCCAGAGATCCATCAGATTTTAATAACAAATAGTAGCTACAATCATGTAACCAAGAAATCATGCTTTGTTTTTAAAAAATTATGATAAACTATTGAAACACAAAATATAGTAACTAGTCATTAATTAGTATGAATTTGAAAAAAAGCATTATAGAACTTATGCTCTACTATGGTTGCCTGTTCACATGATATGAGAAATGCATTCTACTTTAATATTACTAAAGAAAATTGAGTTTCTGCATTACTTATAGTAACATACTAACTATAAATGTGAAGTAAATGCTTTTTTATACAATGGATTTTTAATTCCTTAAAAATGTGTATTTGTTCAAGACTGTTAATTGCATGCAGTCTATTTACATAAGCCATGTAACTTTAAACTACTTAAAATTAGATCTTAGTTTCCAAATGTAACCTTGAGAGAATCTCCTAATACAATAAGAAAATTCAGAAATGTTCCATTCATAGTTTCTGGGTTGGACTAAGGATGAAACAAGTTTATTCTGGAATGCCTGTGACAAAGTCAGAGCAGTTCCAGCCTAAGATAATAGCAAATTCTTGAACCACCCAATATAATACATCTAAGAAATAGTGGTACTTGAAAAGTTGAATTTGGTTTTTTAAAATATACTTGATGAGAGAGAGCATGGGATTCACTAATTTGGATCTATTATGAATACTGGATCAATGCTTAGGTGGAAAACTCCAGTCTGTGAAAAAGACAATTGGAGATTGCTCTTGTTAGAAATTAATAGCATCTGCAATTCTATTATATGTAGAAAAATTCAAGAAATGTGTTAGCTTCTTAAGGAGGCTAGGTTTCAACAAACAAGTAATTATAGATGACGGTATAGCTATAACTTTAATTTCTGAATTTTCTAAAGTTTTTCTTAAGAAAGAATTCACTTCCTATAGGAGTTTATTGCCAAGAAAAATATAGCATATACTATGGCAGAGGAGCCTGGCAGGCCACAGTCCACGGGATCTCAAAGAGTTGGACATGACTGAGTGAATAAGCACAATGTGATTCTCAAAACTATTATAAAGAACATGAATGTCAAATATCTGCACATGAATATTTTATAACTTGTTATTTTTAAAAGTTTTCTTGACATTCTCCATTTAACATCTTTCAATTCTTTCCTTCTGACCCTACTTAACCATTAAGAATCTATGAATACTTCAAAAAGAGACCTTCTTTCTACTGAATTCTAATTTATATACAAGACAGAACTAAATTCTCTTAACTATTTCTACGATATCAGTATTGATTAGTAATACAATATCTCAATTAATAATGGGTCTAGATTACAGTTAGTCACTTGGGGACTGGCAATGAAGCAGTTAAACATACCAAGTTTCATTGCTTAAGCTATCTTATTCAACTCATAATTTTTCAAAATTTTCACTTTAATTTTGATGTATGTAGCCAATGAAGTAAACAGCTTTTTTTCTCCATCATTAGGAAATTTCTTGACTTTCAGATTTACTCTCTCCAATAGAGTAAATGATTCAAGATTTGTCTTTCTCATATTGTTTTCATACTTGTTTTTGAAAATCACAACCTTTATGTATATGTCTATAGTCTCTTCCCAACTACTGATTTTCTTGTTTGAAGTGTGCCTGTTAATTTTCATCCTAAATTTTCAGTCCCTTTATTAGTACTTGGAAATAAAATTTAAAACCTACTTTTATAACAACAAAAAAACCAATTTCTGAACCAATTTAAATGTCATGTTTCCTGAAAACTGCAATGCTAGTGAAGTCACTCAGTCGTGTCCGACTCTTTGTGACCCCGTGGACTGTAGTCTACCAGGCTTCTCGGTCCATGGGTTTTTCCAGGCAAGAGTACTGGAGTAGGTTGCCAACTGCAATACTTGTTACAAATAAATCCTCTAATACTATCCAGTAGAGTAGATATATAACTCTGTGACATATCTTTTAAAACATACTTAATTAATGATTGTGCAAAAATAAAATCTTCTGAAATAAATAAATGCATTTATACTATAAATAAAACTGTTTGGGTACATAAAGTTAGCTTGAGGGATTCTTCACAGTTATCAATTATAACAAATATTAAAATTTGGGCTCTGACATAAATCCATATGTTCTATGGTTTATCTAAGTGAGTTTTGGAGAAGGCAATGGCAACCTACTCCAGTACTCTTGCCTGGAAAATCCCATGGACAGAGGAGCCTGATAGGCTGCAGTCCATGGGGTCGCGAAGAGTCAGGACACAAATGAGCGACTTCACTTTAACTTTTCACTTTCATGCACTGGAGAAGGAAATGGCAACCCACTCCAGTATTCTTGCCTGGAGAATCCCAGGGATGCCGGAGCCTGGTGGGCTGCTGTCTGTGGGGTCGCAGAGAGTCAGACACTACTGAAGCGACTTAGTAGTAGTAGTAGTAAGTGAGTTTACTAACCTGCTTCAGAGAATACATTCTGATGCTATTGTAAGTTAAATATTAGATTATGATAACCCAACATATTACAACCAGAAATCATGCATGTGGAAGAGAAATGAAACAAGGCTTTAATAATTATTTCATCCTCAAATATAAATTTAGGTTAAGTAAAAATGACATGAACTTGAGTTTAAGTTCTATGTATCACCAACAAATTTTTTTTTTTATTTTACGATGTTAGGTTTATAAAAGCAAACTCACATTTTGAAAGGTATTGAATTTGAAAAGAAGATAAGTTGACCAAAAAAGAAACTGGGGTATTCCAAGAAATGAAACAAAGGAAGTTTTCTTCTAACTCCTCTGAGAAAGCATGTTTCTAAAAACAGCCCTTAAATTTTTTTCGAAACAAAAAAATGTGTATTTTACCTTTGCTTTTGTTTGCTGCCAGTCCTTTAGTCACCTGATGCAGAGCAGAGATTCAGTGGCAAAACGATACCCTGTGGCTATTCAGAGTAATGTTTTTTACAGAGGTGACTCAGTCCTCCAAGTTAAACTGGAGGCTGGCATTACATCCCTTTATAACCAAAATCAGACTCTCTTAAAAGCACATAGGTATAAGTGACCACTGCTTTCTGAAAGTACGCGGTTGAAATTCACTGACTTAAGAAGAAAACTTTGAGACATCAGTTGGAAAATAGAGAGGTAAAAATAACTGTACATTGAAAAGATTTCCCAGGATGTGCTATCCTTGATGTTATTGGAATAATCAACTCTTCGTGGGGTTTTAGCTCTTATTCAGAGTAAATCCATTAATATGCTAGAATCAGTGGCTCAAGATGATAAACTGGGAATATGTATTTACTGTGTCATCTGCAGTATTTCTCCTTAAAAAAAATATAAAGCTGGAAATGAGAAGGGGTGTCATGTCTCAAAGATCAAAAACAAAACTGAATCAGAGATTTATAACAGTAGAAATTTACTTTAGAGGTGTGAATGTCACTTCCATTGGACAAAAAAACCTTAGGTGCAGAGATAACAGATCCACAAAACACAAGTGCATGGAGGACCAATTGTCTGAGCAACCAACTAAAACATTGCTTCCAGTATAGCAGAGTCAGTCAGACCATTCAGTTTCCCAGAGTATGTAGAAGGACAAGTAAGAGAGACATGTGACCCCAGGACACTTAAATATAGAGAAAGACCTTCCCAGGGAGGGTTCAGAGGGGCTGTGGAACCAAATACAAGTGAAAGTGAAAGTTGCTCAGTCATCTCTGACTCTTTGCAACCCTATGGAATTCTCCAGGCCATAATACTGGAGTGGGTAGTCCTTCCTTTCTCCAGGGGATCTTCCCAACCCAGGGATCGAACCCAGGTCTCCTGCATTGCAGGCGAATTCTTTACCAGCTGAGCCACAGGAGAAGCCCACCAAATACAACAGCAGTGCTAAACTGCATATAGCTGGATCTTCCCAGCAGGCATGGAGGGGAGAGAAAAGGAAAGGCTGCTCAGTCCTCGAGGGAACCATACTCCTCTTCCAAGATAATTTTCTCCTTACTTTGATAATTGTGAAGGTTCCTAGCAACCTGCCTGTTTTCTGCTCATATACTCCAGATGGACTCTTGCTTGTCAACACACCTCAACCCCTTTCACAGTCTACAGCCCATTCTCTCACTGTAAGAGTCCTGTTGAGTAAATATATACCCACACAAGTGCAGGAGGTTGGCAGGGGTTAGGGGAATCCTTGTGACAGTTTGCAATCACTCTGTTCCTTCATAAATATAAATGGATAGCCAAGGATTACATACACATACAAGAAAGGTATCTTTGAAATTAAAAATATGAGTGTCAGAATATGATAAAGCTAGCATTCTAAAAGAAAAAGTGGGCAAATCCATGATACAAAACAAAAAAGACAAAAGCTTAGAATACTTGAAAGAAAAACAACACTGAGTATAGCTCAAGAAGAGCTAAGATCCATCTGACAGTAATTTCCTAAATGAACAAAGAGAATGAAAATGAGCTGTTTGAAAAATAATGAAAGAAAATTATCTTGAGCTGAAGTGTCTAAATCAGAAAAGAAAGCTAGAAGGCTTTGTAAAGAATATCTCCTATATACAAATAAACACAATGATACGAATTTACTAAGGAACAAAAAGTATGGTTATGACATACTACTTCTAAAATAAAGATATACATTCTTTCTGATTTAAAAATGAGTGGTGTGGAACCAAGTATCTCATCAAAAAGTCTGTTTCCAATCAAGCTTTTTAAACAATTAATTGGAGGTAAGAAACAACACTGCCTTAGACATCAAAGTATCTTTGTTCAGGTAATTTTGAAATGAGATGGGCACCCTTAGGGCTCCTAACAGGTATTACCATCATCTTAGAAGGTATATTTCATTTACTAAAGTGGTTTGCAGTATTTATAACTATTTTGCTTACAGTCGTACCCTTTATTAATGTCTCTTGGAGAATTATAACCATAGGGATGGTGTTTAAATTCTGGTCTTTTACTTAAGAAAAATGGAGGTGTTTATGTTTGTCTTTGGAGTAGATATAATTGATGACTTTTTATGAGATGGTTGTCTGGAAACTCAAAGTTATGCAAGTCTAAATAAGTAACAAAAATTCAATGTCTTCCATGATTTGTTTTTAACTTGCAGATTTTTAAACAAACCAAAAATTTGGAAGAACCTGTTGTTAGAAATGTGGCATCCTTTGGTTTTAGTTTCTTCTGCTTCCTATTAAATTTAAGTAAAATAAAATTGTAACTTAAAAAAAATTTTTTGGCTGGGCTGTGCTGCTTACAGGACCTTAGTTCCCCAACTAAGGATTAAACCTAGCCCTTGACAGTGAGAGCACTGAGTCCTTACCATTGGGTTGCCAAGGAATTCCCCAAATTTAATATTTTTTATTTAGAAAAAGTTAAATGATTATTTGTGGGTCATAGGATTTGGAGTTTCCTTTTTATTTCTATGTATTTTCCATATGTCAGCTCTTTTTTTCTTGTCTGCCTTAATTCTTCTTACACATTGACTATTAAATAGTGGAAAGCAGTCATTTTAGATTTCAGAAAGAATATAAATGATTCTAATCTTACACATAGGAGTTTATGCCTTTGCAATCTTGCCCTCTACCTTAGGTAGCTCCTCAAAGTATTTCTTCCAGACAAATACTATGCTGCCTAAAAGAATAAATTTAGAAAATACTACCTATCTCATTATATATAAACATCAATAAAAAATTATGTATCTCTTAAGCTTCACATTCTCTTAACCAAGATATGAAGAGGCTAACCTTAACCCTGACCCTAATCCTTTTTTCCTCTGATTTATGATATGAATCCCACAACAGTTGAAGCTAGTGAAAATGTACTTAAAAATATAATTGCCACATCAAATAGACAGTCATAGGAGTTTCAGGGTAGGGGCTTCCATGGCTGTTCAGTGGTAAAGAATCTGCCTGCCAATGCAAGAGACATGAGTTTGATCCCAGGGTCGAGATGATCCCCTGGAAGAGGAAATGGCAACCCACTCCATATTCTTGCCTGGAGAATCCCAAGGACAGAGGAGCCTGGTGGGCTAAAGTCCATCCATATGGTCACAAAGAGTCAGATATGACTGAGCAACAAACAGACCCAATATCCCAGTTCAGAAAAACAACTTAGAAAAACCTGCGTAATTAAATTATCCCGTTTGTGTTTCTTTCAAAAAAAAAAAGAAAGAAAGAAAACAAAACAGTGGAGAACAGTGATGTGTATACCATCCTTTATGTATTCACTAATTAGTGAGTAAAACTGGCTATCCCTCTCATTCTCTCCTTATCTTCAAAATGATGATAATATTTGCCCTTGTCTGCCTTACTGTAATTCATTGAATATCAAAACTCAAAAAAATAATTGTTAAAATCCTATCATCACTGTAATGATAGAAGGAGCTATTCTTTTTCACTTATCATGGTCTAGTACTAACTTTAACAGTGGTAAAATCATTTCTAACTTGAGCAGGAGAATCTAATTACTGTAATTGTACCCTTGGTACAGCAGGATACCAACAAAATTGAGAAACTGACAAATAGCCCCCAATTTAGCTTACTCTATTTCACTGCCTCTTTAACTTTTTACTTTTCCTGAAAATGCATAAATAAATAGACAAACAAATGAAATGGGAGTCTGAATCTGACTGTGGTCTACTATCAACATTCACGTGGGCTCAGTCACTTCAATCATACAACTCTTTGTGATCCCATGGACTATAGCCCACCAGGCTCCTCTGTCCATGGGGATTCTCCAAGCAAGAATACTGAAGAGCGTTGCCATTTTCTCCTCCAGGGGATCTTCCTGACCCAGGAATCAAACCTGTGTCTCCTACGGCTCCTGCACTGCAGGCAAATTCTTTACTCTGAGCCACTGGGGAAGCCCATCAGCATTCTATACACCTGGATAAAGTACATATAAAAGTGTAATAATTGGAAGATATCAGGCAGGAAAATACCTTCCCTAAACTATGAAGGGAAACAGTATTTGATGGGTTTGGGTGGACTCCAGGAATTGGTGATGGACAGGGAGGCCTGGCGTGCTGCAGTTCACGGGGTCGAAAAGGGTCGGACACGAATGAGCAACTGAACTGAACTGAATGTCTTTTGAGTCTTTATAAAATAAAATTATCTGGATTGTAACTAGGTCAGATCAAGTGCCCAAATGAATTTTACAAAAGACTTGCCATTCATTAAGAACTAAAAGGAAATTAATTGCTTGGATACACTATACTTCAATGAAGAACAAGCATCACAGCAAAGAATCTCCTATATAAATTCCATCTTATGGGAGTATAATAGGGCTTACTTTCTGATATTGATGACTACCAAATGAATTTTCAAGAGCCCTAGTGATACTTTGGCTAGAAATGAATCCTAGAGTATTCAGTATAGATTCCCTCTGGTCCCACGACTCGGTATCCTGGGGTCATTTGTATTGTATAGGAATTCCCAGTCTCTGGAGCAGAAACAGCCATAACCCAGTGGTTGCCTTCCTTAGGTCCCATGTGCATTCCATATCTCTTATGACCTTATTACAAATTTATCTGCTATTAACAATCGGAGTCTCAGAAACATTGTAGCACCATCTAATCATAATAGATGTTCTTGTTGCTATCCAATTTAAGTGTATATTTATTTTTTAAAAAATAAAAATGAAGGGACATCTTTCTTGATCACTTTCCTTCAGAAATTTCTCTTAAATTATTATTTTTTTTAATTACCTTCATTTAACCTCTTAGTTCAAATAGTTAATGACCTGACTCACTCTTCCTCCTGCATCAGCCACACTGGCCTAAACCTGCTCTCACATAACAACTCTTGCATTTGCTCTTCCTTCATCTGAGGATGCTTTTCTCAGACATCTTGTGATCTGGTCCTCCTACCTTCAGGTCCTCTCATTAGGGAGCCATACCTGACCACCCTGTAAACAATCTCCACTGCTCTCTCTTATCCCTTTACCAAGCTTTGTTATTCTCCACAGCACTTAGCACCATTTGATACAAATGAATTTGTTTATTATCGTTCATCTCACAAGAATTTAAGTTCCCCAAGGACAGAGACTTTGGTACATTCACATCCTTATCCTTAGAGCCTCGCATGAGGTAAGCATCCAAGCAAGAATTGCTCTATCTAATGGCTCTATAGAGCCAAAGATACCCACCAACCCACCCCTCCTTTTTTTTTTTTTTCCACTTTTAAGAGAACAAATATTTTAGAAGTATATTGAAGTTAAAGAAAAAAAACAGCATCTTCTGCTTTTCAGAATTTCAAGGAAAAAATGACATTGTCATGGGGGTAGAAAAATGAAGAGAATCACAGATAAGGTCATGCTGAGAAAAACTGATACTTTAAAGTTAGCAATACAGGCCTTATTCTTCCCTCTCAGGACATCTGAAGAAAGTTGCTGGCAAGACTCTCCATGCCAGCCATGGTAGCAATGACACACAAACCCATCCTTCATGTCCTTTATTGTCTTCTGTTTATTGGCTGGGGAAATGACGGCTCTCAAGCTCTTGCGTGGGCCATATTTCTCACTGCTACTCCCCGGCATGTGCAGGTAGGAGGAGGATTCGGATGTTTTTCGAATACATCTTCCATTATTGTTACATAGACTCTGACTGCAGAGTTTGGCTGCAGTTGTCACATTAACAGCATAATGGCCCAATGGCCCTTGAATAAATTTTTGCACAGACAAGCAGGTCTCCTGTGGGAAAAACAGAGATCTATTTAGATCACTTTCAAAACATGATTCAATGGTCCAGGGAGTATTTATTAATATTGACTTTTGTATTTGATAAGCCTGAGGAGAAAGAGTTTCAGTAGATTTAGCATTTAAATGAAAGACTGAGCCCTTATAAAATTCCTTAAGTGATGATCCATGCCTTTGGTTAGGAATACTCTAATGAACCCATTTCATACCATTTTCTGGGGAGGAGGATTCCACATTTTTCCACAAGAGCATCCTTTAAGAGATATTTGTACTGACACTTTAAAAAAAAATCTTTAATGTAGGGTGATTTTTTTGAATTTGTGAAACAGTTTTGGTGCTGATACTTCATATATGTTAACATCAGGTGAGATTTTTCTCAGACTACCAAGTTATCCCATTCTTCTCCTTATTTCTTCAGAGGTAACAGTTCTCCTGAAGTGGGGAGGGGTACTACTTACATCCATGTTTTTATAACTTTATTGCATGTAAATGTAATTATGAACAATGTGTATAATATTATTTTGTGTTTTTAAATTCTTATACAAATTTATATCATTTGGAATATTTTATTTTCTACAACTTCCTTTGCAAACATTTTCAAGATCCTTTCCCCATATTCATATATGTAGCTCTTTAAAAAAAAAATGTAGCTGTGGTTCAGTCTCATAGTAAAAATACATTGTACTTTATGTATCCATTGGCTGGGTTGTAGGAAGGATTCTATAAAAGATTATTATTTATTACCAAATTCCTGAGTCATTTGTATAGCATATGGAAAATCAGATTGTCTTCCTATAAATCTGCCACTAGGCACCATTGATTGTCCACAACCTTGAGTTTTAAGGCTAGTACACAGTTCTACCTACTGATGATCACACTGTGCAGCTAGGATGTGCTGGCCAAATTGAAATGACACCATCAGCTAGCCCAGAAGAATCTGGCTAGAATCTTCATCAACACTTGCCTTAATCCATAAAGGAAGTACCATGGGAAAATCCTAGTAGATTCATTAACAAAAGTGTGTTTTCTATCAGCACTTCAATTATTTTGATCAATACTAACTCTAATGGAAGGGCTTCCCTGATGGCTCAGCTGTAAAGAATCTGCCTGCAATGCAGGAGATGCAGGAAACTCAGATTTGATCCCTGGGTTGGGAATATCCTTGAAGGAGGAAATGGCAACCCACTCCAATATTTTTGCCTGGAAAATTCTACGGACAGAGGAGTCTGGCAGGCTATAGTCCAAAGGGTCGGACATGACTGAGCATGCATGCATACATAACATGAATGCATAATTAAATTCCAATTAATTTAAAACAGTAGGACAGCTTCTCTTTGAGAAGAGGGCCCAAAACTGTGAATCCATGTGGAAAGGATTCAGGGGTTCAGATGGAAAGTCGTAAGGCAGAATAAACTACTAATGGCAGGCAGTTGAACAAGGTGTCACTTTGGGCAATAACAAGTTCTGAAAATCGTGTGTAATATTTTTGTTCCAGGCACATTCAGTCTAGGTCAGCCTCACATTATGTTTAGGAATAAATGCTAGTTTTAGTCAAGGCATGGCTCCTTATCTGGGGCATCAGAGGAAGTTTGTAGGACAGATGGGAAAAATAAAACAGTGAAACCACTGAACAAAACAAGAAAAGGAGAAGTAAGAAAGAGGGGTGGAAGAGGAAGAAAGAAGACCTGGGGGAGAGACGAATGAAAGAGAGCACAGGGTACAGGTAAACCCAATCAGGTTCAACTCGGGTTTCCCTGTTCTGTCCCTGCCCTCTTCCTCAAAATTCCTTCTTCACTTATCTTCTGGTATATCACACTCTTCTGGATTTTTCCTTTCTCACTGAATGCTCCTTCTTAATCTCATTTACTAGCTCATCTTCCCTACCTCTTAACCCTGGAGTGCCCTAGGCTTAATTTTTCTCTTTTCCAGCTATACTCTCTCTGGTTAAACTTACCCCTTCTCATTGCCTTAAATAGAACTCCCAGATGTGTATTTCCCAGAATTTATCTCTGATCAACTGTACACCCACCTACCTATTACACATCTCTACCTGGATGTCTCACGAACATTTCAACAACCTTAACCCATTCCAATGTGATCCCCTGATCCTCTTCCCAGCATATCTCAACATATGTAAGCTCCCTCTCTCCAATGCCTCAGGAGCAAAACCTGGAAGATGCAAGTTGTGTGGGGGTTGGAAGCATCTCTAACCTCATGCAAGAAAGAGCCAGACCCTACATGGCAGCCATGTGGGATGGTCTTCAAGAGACCACAGTAATTTTAAAAGCCAGCATATAAATAAAAATTACTTTGCCTGCTTTGCCTCCTCTCTATCCCAGTCTCCTGCACTCATCCTTGAAGCAAATGAGCAAAGAAATGAATGGTACTCCTCTTCCCCATAACTGAGACCCAAGCTTGGGGTGTGGGGAGGAGAAGCAAGAAGTTTTAACCTGGATAATAACAACCACCATTTACATGGCACTTGGCATGTGCCAGGTACTGTTTAAGTGCTTTACATGTATTAATCATGTAATTCTTATAACAGCCCTATGAGATAGATACTATTATTCTCACCATTTAACAGATAGAGAAACTGTAGAGATTTGTTCAAGGCCGTTGGCTAGTAGGAGACAAAAAGTGAACATTGTAATCCAAGTCGTTCAGTCTTAGGCCTCCTCCTCTTACCAATACCAGCATGCTGATTTGTAGAATGCAAAATGAGAAAGAGCTGACTGTTTTTACATTTTTTGAGACAGAATGTTTTAATACTTGAAAAGTGAACTATTTGTTAATACCTGTGCATAAGTGTGTGCTCAGTCACTTCAGTCGTGTTCTAACTTTTTACGACCCCATGGACTGTAGCCCACCAGGCTCCTCTGTCTATGGGATTCTGCAGGCAAGAATACTGGAGTGGGATTTTCCCCACTCAGGTATCAAACCCATATCTCCTGCATCTCCTGCATTGCAGGCAGATTCTTTACCCACTGAGCCACCTGGGAAGCCAATTCATTAATACCTAAAAATGAGGAAAACTGTGGTTTCTGAATTTTCACTTAGGTAGTACAACAGGCCACCAACTGAACATGTTCAAAGTCAGTTGTGGAAAATAATAGAGTTACTTCATGTGAGAATTGCTGTCAAGAGTAGAATGTTAATAAACGTTTATATATACATATATATATGTGTATATATATATATATATTTTTTTTTTCCTCCCATGAGCATTTCTATCATAGATAATCAGAAAATAAAGAATCAATTTTGGAGAATTCATCCTTTGTGTGGTTGAAAAATATGTGTTTTTAAAATTTGGTATTCTCTCTCTCTTTTTTTTTTTTTTTGCATATGTATTATATCATTCTTGCTGTTGTTTGATTGTTAAGTTGTGTTGGACTCTTTTGCAACTCCCATGGATGTAGCCCCACCAGGCTCCTCTGTCCATGGGATTTTTCCAGGCAAGAATGGTGGAATGGGTTGCCATTTCCTTCTTCAGGAGGTCTTCCCAACCAAGGGATTGAATCCACATCTCCTGTATTGGCAGGTGGATTCTTTGCCGCTGAGCCACCATCTACCAAAATTCTTACAAAGTAGGTTTTCTTTCAGTACTTTTTTTTTAGATGAAGACATGGATACTCAGAGAGGTTAATTAATTTGCCCAAGATTACACCCCTAGAATGTAAAATTTGTATTCTTATTTAGGATTGTCTGATTGGAAAATTTGTGCTCTTTTTACAACACTGTGGCTGGTACAGACAAATTGCTCAATGTGAGTCCCTGTGCTCTCTGAGTTTTGTTAAAGTCAACTGAGCAGATAATTAGCAACCATTTGTCTCTGACGTGAAAAATTAAAACAAAAACCAGAAGATGGTGGAGGAATAAGACAGGGAGACCTCTTTCTCCCCCATAAATTCATCAAAAGAACATTTGAACGCTGAGTAAATTCCACAAAACAACTTCTGAATGCTGGCAGAGGACATCAGACAGCCAGAAAAGCAGGCCATTGTCTTTGAAAGGAGGTAGGAAAAAATATAAAAGATAAAAAGAGAGACAAAACAGGTAGGGAAGGAGATCCGTCACGGGAAAGGAGTCTTAAAAAAGAGAGAAGTTTCCAAACACCAGGAAATACTCACTGGCAAGTCTGTGGTGAGCCTTGGAACCTCAGAGGGCAACATAACTGGGAGGAAAAATAAATAAATAATTAAAACCCACAGATTAACGTGCCCAACGGTAACTCCCCCAGCAGAAAAGCAGCGCAGATGCCCGTATCCACCACTAGCAAACGGGGGCTGGGCAGGGAGGAACGGGCTGCATTGCTTAGAGTAAGGACTGGGCCTGAATGCCCCGAGGGCAATCTGAGGGAACTAACTTGAGATAGCAAACCAGACTGTGGGATAGCTACCCTGCAAAAAGCCCTAACCTAAGACACCACCAGGCACGCTCACAGAACAAAGGACTGACTAGAGCTCTCCGGCTGTGGACTTGCCCATCCCCCTGCTGGAGACAGGCAGGCGAGGGCTGCCAGAGTTGAAAGGGGGCAATCATGGCCCCAGAGAGGCATCATTTACCAAACTGCAAGCAGGCTTCGTTGCTAACCAAGACTTCTTGGGATTCTGGATGGTTGACATCCACCTGAGAAGGTGCACCAGTTGTACACCCAGAAAACCGAGCGGCAGGGACAGGAGAGGCAATAAGTTGCAGCGACCGCACTCGCCAAACACCTGGTCACCTGAGCTGCTTGAACCTGGGAAGGGCACAAAACGCAGGCCCAACCACGTCTGTGCCTTTGAGAAGTACCCGAGTACCTAAACTTGAGCAGCGTAGACCTGGGAAGTGCATACAACCCAGGGCTGGCCTCAGACAATTCCCAGCAGAGCAGCCTAGAGCCTAAGAAGTTTAGACAGGAAAAGCACACACGCTGTGAGCAGGGACAAACCCATTGTGGCCGAGACACTGCGAGCACATGCCAGTGTTATTTGTTTGCAGCGTCCCTCCCTCCCTACAGCACGACTGAACAAGTGAGCCTAAAAAAGTGTCCACCACCGCCCCCTTGTGTCAGGGCAGAAATAAGACACTGAAGAGACCAGCAAACAGAAGCTAAAACAGAGGGAACTGCCTTGAAGTGACAGGTGCAATAGATTAAAACCCTGTAGTTAAGCACCGACTACATAGGAAGGGGCCTATAGATCTTGAGAAGTATAAGCTGGATCAAGGAACTATCTGAAAATGAACTGACCCCACACAGTCCACAACTGACTGGCATCTGTTATTTTTGTATACATGACATTTCACATGTTTCAATGCCATTCTCCCAAATCTTCCCACCCTCTCCTCTCCCACAGAGTCCATAAGACTGTTCTATACATCAGTGTCTCTTTGCTGTCTCCCCTGGATACAGGGTTATTGTTACCATCTTTCTAAATTCCATATATATGCTAGTATACTGTATTGGTGTTTTTCCTTCTGGCTTACTTCACTGTATGTATAATAGGCTCCAGTTTCATCCACCACCTCATAGAACTGATTCAAATGTATTCTTTTTAATGGCTGAGTAATACTCCATTGTGTATATGTACCACAGCTTTCTTATCCATTCATCTGCTGATGGACATCTAGGTTGCTTCCATGTCCTGGCTATTATAAACAGTGCTGCATGAACATTGGGGTACACGTGTCTCTTTTCCTTCTGGTTTCTCAGTGTGTATGCCCAGCAGTGGGATTGCTGGATCATAAGGCAGTTCTATTTCCAGTTTTTTAAGGAATCTCCACACTGTTCTCCATAGTGGCTGTACTAGTTTGCATTCCCACCAACAGTGTAAGAGGGTTCCCTTTTCTCCACACCTCTCCAGCATTTATTATTTGTAGACTTTTGGATCGCAGCCATTCTGACTGGTGTGAAATGGTACCTCATAGTGGTTTTGATTTGCATTTCTCTGATAAAGAGTGATGTTGAGCATCTTTTTCAAGTGTTTGTTAGCCATCTGTATGTCTTCTTCTCTGAATCTCTTTGTGTGTTCCAGACTGTGGAGAACACTTAGGGAACTGATTACTGGCTGGATCTGTCTCTCTCCTTTTGATTCCCCCCTTTATCCTCCTGGCCACCTCTGTCTCCTTCCTCCCTCTTCTCTTCTCTGTATAACTATGTGAACTTCTCTGAGCAGTCCAGACTGTGGAGAGCACATAAGGAAGTGATTACTGGCTAGCTTGCTCTCTCCTCTTTTGATTCCCCCTCTTCTTCTCCTGGTCACTTCTATCTCCCTCCCCCCTCTTTTCTTTTCCATGTAACTCTGTGAACCTCTCTGGGTGTCCCTCACTGTGGACAGACTTTTCATCTTTAACCTAGATGTTTTATCATTGGTGCTCTGTAGATGGAGAAGTCTTGAGGCTACTGTAAGAGTAAGACTGAAAACCAGAGGCAGGAGGCTTAAGTCCAAATTCTGAGGACACCAGAGAACTCCTGACTCCAGGGAACATTAATCGATAGGAGCTCATCCAATGCCTCCATACATACACTGAAACCAAGCACCACCCAAGGGCCAACAAGTTCCAGAGCAAGACATACCATGCAAATTCTCCAGCAACACAGAAACATAGCCCTGAGCTTCAATATACAGCTGCCCAAAGTCACTCCAAACACACTGACATCTCACAACGCATTACTGGACACTTCATTGCACTCCAGGGAGAAGAAATCAACCTGCCTGACTTCAGGCTCTACTACAAAGCCACAGTTGTCAAGACAGTATGGTACTGGCACAAAGACAGAAATATAGATCAATGGAACAAAATAGAAATCCCAGAGATAAATCCACGCACCTATGGACACCTTATCTTTGACAAAGCAGGCAAGAATATACAATGGAGAAAAGACAAACTCTTTACCAAGTGATGCTGGGAAAACTGGTCAACCACTTGTAAAAGAATGAAACTAGAACACTTTCTAACACCATACACAAAAATAAACTCAAAATGGATTAAAAATCTAAATTTAAGACCAAAAACTATAAAACTCCTAGAGGAGAACATAAGCAAAACACTCTCTGACATAAATCACAGCAGGATCCTCTATGACCCACCTCCCAGAATATTGGAAATAAAAGCAAAACTAAACAAATGGGACCTAATTAAAATTAAAAGCTTCTGCACAACAAAGGAAACTATAAGCAAGGTGAAAAGACAGCCTTTAGAATGGGAGAAAATAATAGCTAATGAAACAACTGACAAAGAGTCTCAAAAATATACAAGCAACTCCTACAGCTCAATTCCAGAAAAATAAATGACCCAATCAAAAAATGGGCCAAGGACCTAAACAGACATTTCTCCAAAGAAGACATACAGATGGCTAACAAACACATGAAAAGATGCTCAACATCACTCAGTATCAGAGAAATGCAAATCAAAACCACATTGAGGTACCATTTCATGCCAGTCAGAATGGCTGCTATCCAAAAGTCTACAAGCAATAAATGCTGGAGAGGGTGTGGAGAAAAGGGAACCCTCTTACACTGTTGGTGAGAATGCAAACTAGTACAGCCACTATGGAGAACAGTGTGGAGATTCCTTAAAAAACTGGAAATAGAACTGCCATATGACCCAGCAATCCCACTTCTGGGCATACGTACTGAGGAAACCAGAATCGAAAGAGACACATGTACCCCAGTGTTCATCGCAGCACTGTTTGGAATAGCCAGGACATGGAAGCAACCTAGATGTCCATCAGCAGACGAATGGATAAGAAGGCTGTGATACATATACACAATGGAGTATTACTCAGCCATTAAAAAGAATACATTTGAATCAGTTCTAATGAGGTGGATGAAACTGGAGCCTATTATACAGAGTGAAGTAAGCCAGAAAGAAAAACACCATACAGTATATTAAAGCATATATATGGAATTTAGAAAGACAGTAACTATAACCCTGTATGTGAGACAGCAAAAGAGACACAGATGTATAGAACAGTCTTTTGGACTCTGTGGGAGAGGGCGAGGGTGGGATGATTTGGGAGAATGGCTTTGAAACATGTATATTATCATATGTGAAATGAATCGCCAGTCCAGGTTCGATGCATGATACAGGATGCTCAGGGCTGGTGCACTGGGATGACCCAGAGGGATGGTATGGAGAGGGAGAGGGAAGGGGGGGATCAAGATGGGGAACACATGTACGTCTGTGGTGGATTCATGTCAATGTATGGCAAAACCAATACAATATTGTAAAGTAATTAGCCTCATTTAAAATAAATAAATTTATATTAAAAATAAAATAAAAATTAAAAAAAAAAACAATATCTGTAATATCTCCATGATGCTGGTAGGGAAACCACTGCTTACCTTTGAATCAGAATAGTCATATCCTCCCCACAATATTACTCCTGATGCCCCCAATGCTGCACTCTCACCAATTGTATGCACTAAGTCCTCCTAAAAAAGAGAAGGGTCGCAAGTAGATTCTGCCAATCATATTTAATCACTGACAATTCAAAAATGTTTCAGTCTATCAACTGTGGTAAAGAACATACTGATAACATTATCTTTGTTTCTAAAACAAAGGACTATAGAGCAGAATAGGAAAAGGTAATTCTGCCTGGGATACTTACCTGATAAATATGTATGATGTTCCAAGCAGTATTCTAGACACTAAGAATATAAAAATGAAATAGATTCCATTTCTTGTTCTTGAGAGTGTGTTTTAGTGTGATGATTATGACAGACATATATAATTTCAGGGTAACAAATTAAATTATATATTAGCACCCACAAGACATACATAGATTAGAGAAAGTGGTTAATGTTGCATGGAAGTGTATTGGAAGATTTCCTTCAAGAGGTGAAATTTCAGAGTGGTCTTTGGAAAGGAGTATAAATTGATAAAATAGACTTAAGAGAGCAGAATTTTTTTTATCCAGTAGGAAAAAAAGAAAAGGCAGAGTCATATGTAGGAAAAAGTGCGATTCCTTGAGAAGTGTCAGTAACTCTTATGGTAGGTAAAAAGCACTGGGGATGTGGGGAGAAGTAAATGTATCTGAATCCTTGTATTAGGTTAGCCAAAAAGTTCTTTGGAGTTCAAATAAAAATAAAAGACACATTTTTCATTTTCATGAAGAATTTTACTGAACAAAATATTCACTGTTTTGCTCCACTGCCTTCTGCTATTTTTCAGGCAATTTCATTTTCCCAAAACTTTTTATCTTTTTGAGCAAACAACTCCTTTCCAGGGAGTTGAATTTTTTTCCATTAATAGAATTTTGTAAAGACTGAAATAAATGGACATCCAAATGTGTAGTGTCTGATGAATATGGCAGATGAATCAGAACTTCCCAGCCAAGCTATAACAGTTTTGCCTGGTCATCAAAGAAAGATACAGTCTCAAGCTATCCTAATGGAAGATAATGCATTTTATGTTTGAGTAGCTGTTGGAATTGTTTGGTTTCCAGAAGGAGCTCATAATAAAAGCCACCCTTTCTAATCCCACCATATAAACAACATCACCTTCTTTAGATGAAGATAGGGCTTTGGTGTGGTTGGTGGTGGTTTATTTCACTTGCCCCATGATCTCTTCCATTCCACATTATTTTACAATATCCACTTTTCATTGCCCATCACAATTTGTTGTAAAAACGGAACATTTTCATTATGTTTAAGTGGAGAATCGCATGTGGAAATTTGGTTAAGATGGGTTTTTTTCTGCTTAACTTACGTGGCACCCATATATCAAAACAATGAAAATAACCAAGTTAGTGCAAATGATTTTCAAGATTTGGATATTTTGAGTATGTTGGCTATCTCCCAAGTGGTATAATGTTGATTGTTCTCAATTAATGGTTTGATATGATCACTATCAATTTCAACTTGTTTACTTCACCTTGGAGCATTGTCCAGTGAGAAATCTCCAGCATGAAAATCTGCAAACCACTTTTGACATGTTTGATCAGTCACAGCACCTTCTCCATACACTGCACAAATCTTTTTATGCATTTCTATTGTTTTTACCTTTCTTGAAATAATAAGCATAATATGCAGAAAATGTTTTGCTTCCATCTTCAGTATTAAAGTGGCTACACAAAAATTCACTCATTTGGATAAGGCATTTTTAACTTTTAATTTTTTATATTTTTAATGAAGTATAAATGATTTACAAATATTGTGCTAGTTTCAGGCATTTGGCATAGTGCTTTGATTTTTTTATGTATTACAAAATGATCACCATAAGCTTAGTTACCATCTGTCATCATCATAGTTACTACAGCATTATTGACTGTATTCTCTATGCTGTACGTTATGTCTCTGCTGCTGCTGCTAAGTCGCTTCAGTAGTGTCCGACTCTGTACGACCCCATAGATGGCAGCCACCAGGCTCCACTGTCCCTGAGATTCTCCAAGCAAGAACACTGGAGTGGGTTGCCATTTCCTTCTCCAATGCATGAAAGTGAAAAGTGAAAGTGAAGTCGCTCAGTCACGTCCGACTCTTCGCAACCCCCTGGACAGCAGCCTACCAGGCTCCTCCGTCCATGGGATTTTCCAGGCAAGAGTACTGGAGTGGGTTGCCATTGCCTTCTCTGACATTATATCTCTAGGTCTTATTTATTTTATAATTTCCAACCCTCTACCTCCTTCCATGGGACATGATCAGTTTCTTATCTGTATCTATGAGTCTGTTTTTGTTTTCGGTTTGTTTACACTCTGATATGACAGCTGTCACAATACAATCTAAAAAAACTGTTTTGAATGAAGTTAAAGACAACTAAGTGCTACCAGAAGTATTGTATATAAAAACACAAATGAACTTTCTGGTCAACCCAATAGATAAGTAACATCCAAATACAAGTGTCTTTTGTGTATATTTTATTACACAATTTTAAAGTGTTAGGGCTTAGCTACAAGAAAGTTTTGACACTGGAAGGCCACACATTTGCAACTAAGATATTTTCAGCTGTCATAAAAACATATTGAAGAAGGAAGTCAAGATGACAGTCAGGGACCCCAATTAGAGATGATGAAAACTGTTCAATGAGAAATGATAAGAGCGTCAACAAAGGCAAGGTCAGTCCTTGTAAAGCATAGAGGACAGATTGAACAGTTCTTTGGAAATTAAGATGGATAAGATTTAGTTACCTACTGGATAATAGACAGAGAAGGAAGGCATCCAAGTGACTCTCAAGTGGGATGACTAAGTAGATTATAATTCACCAGGATAAGAAACAGAGGAGGTCATGTTCATGATTATAGACCAAGAGCAAAGAAGCAGGAAATAGGAAGAGATGAAAGAGAGAAGGAATGATAGATGGACAGTCTGCATTCTTTCCTTCCCTGCAAGGTATGGAGAATCAGAGATCCAGTATAAAGGTAAAATATTCAAAAGCCAGAATGAGAAAATGGCCATGCTTCAGCAAAGCTCCTCTGCATTATATGAAGTCTCCAGTAACCTAGCACTGTGTTTCACAATTTGTCTACATAATAAAACAAGAAAAAAAAATCATTCTTCCATTATACTAACTAGCATTGCCTTCATTAAATGAAAATCAGGTCTCTCATTCAAATTGAGACACTGGAAAGAAAATATCTAGCAGAGTTAGCTTTAAGTGATTTCATAATTACAATATGCAGAACATAATAAATGATGTTGTGCTTAGTCACTCAATCATGTCCAATTCTTTGTGACCCATTGGACTGTAGGCCACCAGGCTCCTCTGTCCATGGGATTTTTCAGGCAAGAATACTGGAGTGGGTTGCCATTTCCTTCTCCAGGGAATAAAAGATGTTATAATAATGCTATTTAAACAATAAATGAGATTCATGCTGTTTGTTCATGTGAAAAGGGAAAGATTCATGTGAAAAGGGAAAGGCAATTGCATAGTATTAAAACACTTCAGTATACTATTACTCAGATAACACTATAATTTTGGTTTTCTGAAATAGAGCTCAGAGGTGATACTTAGCCCATAATTGACTTTGAAAATCAAATATTACCCCAAAATGGGGACTTTACAAACAAGAATTTCATTAAAATGTGGCTTATCTCATTCTATCCTTTTCTATCAAGACAAAATATCTGACTGCATGGCTTATTATTTTCTACTCATTATTCATAATACATTGTGACATACTGTAGACACTCAATAAGTATTTCTTGAAGGAATAAATATAATTCCCCAATGGATTTGAGAAAGTGACATGATTTGAGAAATCTGTTACTTGAGGAATAATTTATTGAGAAGATTTTGGTAGATCTGACTGACAGCATCCAATACTTGGAGAACTGCCTTTTGAAATAGAGATTTGATTTATTCTGTATTGCACCAGAAGTTAAGATTATAACTAATAGTGACACAAAGTTATCCAGAGGCAGAGTAGACTTAACATAGTCAAGAATTTTTCAGGGATTAATTGGGTTCCCAAGTGGCAGTTTTCCTTCTAGAATAGGAAGAACCCCATGAAAAAGAAAGTGCTAAAGCAGGTAACAAAAGATCCGTGTTTGAGGGTGAGGCAGATTAGGCATATCTGACATCCTCCAACTTTTTATCATGGTGCTATATTTCTTTTCCTCCTAAACACTGAATTAATATTCCATTTTGAATAATACTGAGTAATCCTACAAGAATAGCAATGTAAAGCTTACTAAACAGTATTTGGGTCAATATATTTTATTCTGAAATATTTGAGGAAGAACTGATATTTCATTTAAATGTTCTTATCACAAATGTAAGTGATTTCAGTACTGCTTCTGTGTTGTGTACTAGAAAGACTGAATTGTGAGCTCACAGCTATTGATGGAGATTTAAGGGTTTTCTCACCTGACCACCCACCCAATAATTGAATCCCTACAAGAATATCCTATATAAGTGACTATCTAGATAAAGCTTGAATACTTCCAAGACTCTACAAACCATTATCTTCCAAACCAGTTCATTCCTACATCTTTGTGCTTCCTACCTTGTGTATGCAGATGACACCACTCTTATGGCAGAAAGTGAAGAGGAACTAAAAAGCCTCTTGTTGAAAGTGAAAGAGGAGAGTGAAAAAGTTGGCTTAAAGCTTAACATTCAGAAAACTAAGATCATGGCATCCATTCCCATCACTTCATGGAAAATATATGGGGAAACAGTGGAGACAGTGGCTGACTTTATTTTGGGGGGCTCCTAAATCACTGCAGATGGTGATTGCAGCCATGAAATTAAAAGATCCTTACTCCTTGGAAGGAAAGTTATGACCAACCTAGATAGCATATTCAAAAGCAGACACATTACTTTGCCAACAAAGGTCCATCTAGTCAAGGCTATGGTTTTTCCAGTGGTCATGTATGGATGTGAGAGTTGGACTGTGAAGAAAGCTGAGTGCCGAAGAATGGATGCTTTTGAACTGTGGTGTTGGAGAAGACTCTTGAGAGTCCCTTGGACTGCAAGGAGATCCAACCAGTCCATTCTAAAGGAGATCAGTCCTGGGTGTTCATTGGAAGGAATGATACTAAAGCTGAAACTCCAGTACTTTGGCCACCTCATGCGAAGAGTTGACTCATTGGAAAAGACCCTGATGCTGGGAGAGATTGAGGGCAGGAGGAGAAGGGGACAACAGAGGATGAGATGGCTGGATGGCATCACCAACTCGATGGACATGAGTTTGAGTGAGCTCCGGGAGTTGGTGATGGACAGGGAGGCCTGGCGTGCTGTGATTCAGGGGGTCGCAAAGAGTCGGACACGACTGAGTGACTGAACTGAACTGAACCCTGTGTAAGTCTAAGAATACTTTTATATAAACCACTTTCATTGCCTAGACACTCATCACTAGATTACATTTTAGATTTTTGAAGATAAAATCAACAATCTATATTATTTTTAAGTAACATAATCAATTAAAACATAAAAATGCAATATATTGAAAACATAGTTGGTAAATAATTTACCCAAGCTCTCCTTCATACAGTTTTGTTTTGGAAAATTGCTGCTACTGTTTCACGTTAAGAGTTTCTTTAATATGAATTTTCTTCCTAGTTAAATTTAATCTGTTGCATGATTAAACTTAAACTACAGTTCTGCAGGAAACCCTTGTAAATGGTAAGCTGGTAAAAACCATCACTTACAAACTCTTAAGCAAACATCTAATTGTCAATGATATTGTTTCAGAATTGGCCTGACATTTGAAGGACTACATGGTTTTAGTAATAGAGTAGCATTCTATTATTAAGGGGATATAAGCATCCTAAAACATTATTCCCTAAATTTCATATTCTACTAAATTTCCATTTTTTAATGTGTGACTGTATTTTTTTTTTCTTACCTGTGACAAAGCTTCAATACTATTCAAATAAAATGGTCTGGAAAAAATAAAAACTGGTAAAACATAGTCATCTTTAGCCATTTCAGCAATTCTCATAGCTTCTCTAACTCGATAATGAACAAATTTCAAAGCATTTAAACTTGACTTCAATATTTTATCCAAATATACTGAAGTATAAAGTGCTCTGCTTTTTTCCCATAGCCACTGAAGTTGGTCATTGCGGAAAATTTCGTCACTTGGGCATTTACCTGTGTAGGTCTGTGGATTTATCCTATAATCATAATTGTAGCAGTCTGGATAGAGATAAAAGCCCCATAGACATTTTGGTCTCATTTCTAAAGCCAGTGTGAGAGTAGCATTCATAATACTCTTTCCAGCAGTTTCAAATTCCTTTTGGGCAACTGTTCTCACTTTCATTTCTGACCAATCAGGATGGTGGTTTCTAGTAAAGTCTAAAGAGTGGTTTTTATATATTACTCTATTGCCCCAATTTCTGTCCCATTGTGGCTTCCAGCTTTCCCAGTCAATGATAACAAGACCTTCTGATCTCCACCAAGGAAAAACTTTTGCAATGTCATCAGCGGTCTTCCTCAGGTGTGTAGGAAGGCTCATATTCTGTGGTATCCCTCCATTAAAGGATTTTCCCTCTGGAGAGAAATAAGGATAACACCCTAATTCATTTGGATAAATTATGGCAATTGTCGATCCACTCTGAGTCTCCAAAGGATTTGATATAATATTAAATAACTGAAGATTCAGATCCACATTGAAGAAATGCTGGCACTGCATTGTTGGGGCGGCCCAGAAAATGTTGAAAGGTCTTTTCGTGATCACTGGAGGCATTGCTGGCTTGAGGGCTGAGTGAGTAAACACCGTCAAGAGCAGCAGCACTCCTGACCGTGCCACCCGGGGGTTACACATGGTTCATAGTTTTCACCATCACGTTAGGCAATCTCCTTAAAAATAAGAAGAGGAAGAAAAATGAAACATGATGGAGTCAAATGTTCCTTAAATCAAGTAAACTCATGGTAGTGTTTAAGCTACTCTTTGAGTTGTAGACTGACTTTTTACAAGATTTATGAGATTTATTGATATCTAGGCATAATTTATACTTTTAACAGGGAAGAAAAATGAGGTGCTTAAAAAAAAAAAAAAACTAGAAAAGTAAAAAAAAAAAAAAAAATCCAGTGAATAGAAACCAAAGTAAAAATTTTCACACAACTCCTCAGTCATGAAAACTGTGTCTGCTACTTGTTCTAGCTTTAATTTCCTATAATTCTGACTACATAACCATCTGGTACTTTTAACAAAAATTAAATGGAACCAAAACAAATAGCTAATGGTACAAACAGTAAATAACACCTTGCTTGCTATTTCGAATTCACTGGACTCAAAAGTGGGCTTCTTCATTTCTTGGTTTGTTTGTTTTTAAAAGATGGTAGTTATATTTGGAATTCATACAGGCTAAAGTAGAAACAGGTAGAAATGGCATTTACCTGCTGTTGATTATGGATTTTGTTGCTATCTTCTCTTGGTACATAAATTTAGAAACCAACAGATTGTTTAATTCCCTGGTTTTCCCATGAAGAAGTTGGTCTGTATTTTCACCAATCAATTCCCAAGTGAAACTTGGCTAAATCCCTTCTAAACAGACAGTTGAGCCAAAAACTGCCAAAGAATCCTCCCAGACAAGGATGGTTTAATAGTTATGCATTCCAGCCAATGAGATTTCACCATGAAAGCAGTGTGGTTGAAGTTATGTATCAAAATGATTTTATCATGAAGATTTTTTTTAATAAATGAATCACAAACTTGTCTATGATGTAATTAAACTCAATGTCTTTTTAAGAGTCAAATCTTCTCTCTCTTTTTTTTTTTTTTAGTTCTTGCTGAGTTTATCTAATATATTATCTAATATATTAAATGCAGGAAGAGGTACTGACCAAAGTCATATTTTAACTTTTGCAACACAGCATCCCAAGTTTATAAACAAAGTTGAATAAGTCATTGTCTCTCTGTACATTGAAGATTTATTCATAGCTATGAATTATAACTTACTCTTTTAAATAAAGTAGTTATTATTTTTAAAATAAACATCATGAGGAATTTGTATCATGGCATCAGATGAGTCCCTCAGTCACCAGAGATACTCTATTCTCTTCACTCTTCTCTAGCCATGGATCTTAAGGTGACTCCTCCCCTCAAAAAAAGAAGAGCCAATTTTTTTATCTTTGTCATTCAGGGAAAATGAAAGAGGACCCACTATCCATAAATATTACTCTTTATCTCCCTCTTCTCATGACAGCATGTATGGTATAAATGGGTATATATATTTAGTTAAATGTCATATTACATTAAATTTATTAAAGAAAAGGGGCTATAAATCTAAAAAAGTGTGCTTTAATAAAATGCAATTATAAATTTTCTTTTCTAAAGTATTTTAATCATGCATTCTATTTATATAAAAGTTATACCCTGTCTCTGTGTCACTACTCTAAGAAAAACTTATTAGTTTAGCATTATCTTCTTCACCAGCATACATTTTGTAACACTACTTCTACAGTAACAGAATTAAGCACTATGAATTGTTCAGTTCAGTTCAGTTCAGTCCAGTCCCTCAGGCATGTCCAACTCTTTGAGACCCCATGAACTGTAGCACGCCAGGCCTCACTGTCCAACACCAACTTCCAGAGTTCACCCAAACACATGTCCATTGAGTTGGTGATGCCATCCAACCAACTCATTTTCTATTGTCCCCATATCCTCCCACCCTCAATCTTTCCCAGTAACAGGGCCTTTTCAAATGAGTCAGCTCTTCACATCAGGTAGCCAAAGTTATTGGAGTTTCAGCTTCAACATCAGCCCTACCAATGAACACCCAGGACTGATCTCCTCTAGGATGGACTGGTTGGATCTCCTTGCAGTCCAAGGGACTCTCAAGAGTCTTCTCCAACACCACAGTTCAAAAGCATCAATTCTTTGTGCTCAGCTTTCTTTACAGTCCAGCTCTCACATCCATACATGACCACAGGAAAAACCATAGCCTTGACTAGACAGACCTTTGTTGGCAAAGTAATGTCTCTGCTTTTTTAAATATGCTGTCTAGGTTGGTCATAACTTTCCTTCCAAGGAGTAAGCATCTTTTAATTTCATGGCTGCAGTCACCATCTTCAGTGATTTTGGAGCCCAGAAAAATAGTCAGCCACTGTTTCCACTGTTTTCCCATCTACTTGCCATGAAGTGATGAGACCAGATGCCATGATCTTTGTTTTCTGAATGTTGAGCTTTAAGCCAAATTTTTCACTCTCCTCTTTCACTTTCATCAAGAGGCTCTTTGTTCTTCTTCACTTTCTGCCATAAGGGTGATGTCATCTATATATCTGAGGTTATTGATATTTCTCTTGGAAAACTTGATTCCAGCTTGTGCTTCTTCCAGCCCAGCATTTCTCAGGATGTACCTGCCCTGCCTCTTGAGAAACCTATATGCAGGTCAGGAAGCAACAGTTAGAGCTGGACATGGAACAACAAACTGGTTCCAAATAGGAAAAGGAGTATGTCAAGGCTGTATATTGTCACCCTGCTTATTTAACTTCTATGCAGAGTACATCATGAAAAACACTTGGCTGGAAGAGGCACAAGCTGGAATCAAGATTGCCGGGAGAAATATCAATAACCTCAGATATGCAGATATACCACCCTTATGGCAGAAAGTGAAGAGGAACTAAAAAGCCTCTTGATGAAAGTGAAAGAGAAGAGTGAAAAAATTGGCTTAAAGCTCAACATTCATAAAACTTTTAGATCATGGCATCCGGTCCCATTACTTCATGGGAAATAGATGGGGAAACAGTGGAAACAGTGTCAGACTTTATTTTTGGGGGCTCCAAAATCACTGCAGATGGTGATTGCAGCCATGAAATTAAAAGATCCTTACTCCTTGGAAGGAAAGTTATGTCCAACCTAGATAGCATATTCAAAAGCAGACACATTACTTTGCCAAAAAGGGTCCATCTAGTCAAGGCTATGGTTTTTCCAGTGGTCATGTATGGATGTGAGAGTTGGACTGTGAAGAAAGCTGAGTGCCAAAGAATTGATGCTTTTGAACTGTGGTGTTGGAGAAGACTCTTGAGAGTCCCTTGGACTGCAAGGAGATCAAACCAGTCCATCCTAGAGGAGCTCATTCCTGGGTGTTCATTGGAAGGACTGATGCTAAAACTGAAACTCCAATACTTTGGCCACCTCATGCAAAGAGTTGACTCATTGGAAAAGACTCTGATGCTGGGAGGGATTGGGGGCAGGAGGAGAAGGGGACGACAGAGGATGAGATGGTTGGATGGCATCACCAACTCGATGGACGCGAGTTTGAGTGAACTCTGGGAGTTGGTGATGGACAGAGAGACCTGGCATGCTGCAGTTCATGGGGTCACAAGGAGTTGGACACGACTGAGCGACTGAACTGAACTGAAGTGAACTCTGCATATAAGTTAAATAAGCAGGGGAACAATATACAGCCTTGACGTACTGCGTTTCCTATTTGGAGCCAGTCTATTGTTCCATGTCCAGTTCTAACTGTTGCTTCCTGACCTGCATACAGGTTTCTGAAGAGGCAGGTCAGGTGGTCTAGTATTCCCATCTCTTTCAGAATTTTCCAGTTTATTGTGATGCAATACGGTCAAAGACTTTGGCATAGTCAATAAGCAGAAATAGGTGTTTTTCTGGAACTCTCTTGCTTTTTCAATGATCCAGCAAATGTTGGCAATTTGGTCTCTGGTTTCTTTGGCTTTTCTATATCCAGCCTGAACATCTGGAAATTCATGGTTCATGTATTGCTGAAGTCTGGCTTGGAGAATTTGAGCGTTACTTTACTAGCGTGTGGGTCTTCCCTGGTGGCCTGCCTGCAATGCAGCAGACCTGGGTTCGATCCCTGGGTCAGGAAGTTCCCCTGGAGAAGGAAATGGAAACCCACTCCAGTATTCTTGCCTATAGAATCCCATGGACAGAGGAGCCTGGTGGGCTATAGTCTATAGCCCACGGGGTCGCAAAGAGCTGGGCATGACTGAGCGACCTTACTTACTTACTAGCGTGTGAGATGAGTGCAATTGTGCAGTAGTTTGTGTATTCTTTGGCATTGCCTTTCTTTGGGATTGGAATCAAAACTGACCTTTTCCAGTCCTGTGGCCACTGCTGAGTTTTCCATATTTGCTGGCATATTGACTGCAGCACTTTCACAGCATCATCTTTTAGGATTTGAAATAGCTCAACCTGAATTCCATCACTTCCACCAACTTTGTTCATAGTGATGCTTCCTAAGGCCCACTTGACTTAACATTCCAGGTTGTCTAGCTCTAGTCCAGTGATCACACTATTGTGGTTATCTTGGTCATTAAGATCTTTTTGGATGGCATCACCAACTCAATGGACATGAGTTTGAGTAAACTCTATTAGTTGGTGATGGACAGGGAGGCCTGGTGTGCTGTGGTTCATGGGATCGCAAAGAGTTGGACACGACTGAGTGACTGAACTGACCTGAAGATCTGTTTTGTATTGTGTTGGTTGGTTTAGTCGCTAAGTCTTGTCCAACTCTTGTGGACCCAGTGGATTGTAGCCTGCCAGGCTCCTCTGCCCATGGGATTCTCCAGGCAAGAATACTGGAGTGGGTTGCCATTTCCTCCTCCAGGGGATCTTCTCAACCCAAGAATTGAACTCGGGTCTCAGCATTGCAGGCAGATTCTTTACCGGCTGAACTATGTGTGCTAAGTTGCTTCAGTCGTGTCAGACTCTGTGTGACCCCATAAACGGCAGCCCCCCAGGCTCCCGCATCCCTGGGATTCTCCAGGCAAGAACACTGTAGTGGGTTGCCATTTCCTTCTCTAATGCATGAAAGGAAAAGTGAAAGTGAAGTTGCTCAGTCATGTCTGACTCTTAGCACTCCCATGGACTGCAGCCTACCAGGCTCCTTTGTCCATGGGATTTTCCAGTCAAGAGTACTGGAGTGGGTTGCCATTGCCTTTTCCAGAACTATGTATAGTTTTTCTGTATATTTTTGCCACGTCTTCTTAATATCTTCTGTTTCTGTTAGGTCCATACCATTTCTGTCCTTTGTTGTGCCTATCTTTGCATGAAATGTTTCCTTGGTATCTCCAGTTTTCCTGAAGAGATCTCTAGTCTTTCCCATTCTATTGTTTTCCTCTATTTCTTTGCGTTGATCATTGAGAAAGGCTTTCTTATCTCTCCTTTCTGTTCTTTGGAACTCTGCATTCAGATACTTATATCTTTCCTTTTCTCCTTTGCCTTTCTCTTCTCTTCTATTTGTAAGGCCTCCTCAGACAACCATTTTGCATTTTTTGCATTTCTTTTTCTTGGTGACGGTCTTGACTACTGCTTCCTGTACAATGTCATGAACCTTGGTCCACAGTTCTTCAGGCACTTTATCAGATCTAATTCCTTGAACCTGTTTGTCACTTCCACTGTATAATCGTAAGGGATTTGATTTAGGTCATACCTGAATGGTCTAGTGGTTTTCCCTACTTTCTTCAATTTAAGTCTGAATTTGGCCATAAGTAGTTCATGAACTGAGCCATAGTCAGCTCCTGGTCTTGTTTTTGCTGACTGTATAGAGCTTCTTCATCTTTGGCTGCAAAGAATTTAATCAATCTGATTTTGGTATTGACCATTTGATGATGTCCATGTGTAGAGTCTTCTCTTGTCTTGTTGGAAGAGGGTGTTTGCTATGACCCTCTTTGCGTTCTCTTGGCAAAACTCTGTTAACCTTTGAATTGCTTCATTTTGTACTCCAAGGCCAAATTTGCCTGTTACTCCAGGTGTTTCTTGACTTCCTACTTTTGCATTCCAGTCCCCTATGATAAAAAGGACATCTTTTTTGGGTGTTAGTTCTAGAAGCTCTTGTAGGTCTTCATAGAACCATTCAACTTCAGCTTCTTCAGCATCACTGGTGGGACATAGACTTGGATTACTGTGATATTGAATGGTTTGCCTTGGAGTCAAACAGAGATCATTCTGTCATTTTTGAGACTGCATCCAAGTATTACATTTTGGACTCTTTTTTTTTACTATGAGGGCTACTCCATTTCTTCTAAGGGATTCTTGCCCACAGTAGTAGATATAATGGTCATCTGAGTTAAATTTGCCCATTCCAGTCCATTTTAGTTCACTGACTCCTAAAATGTCAATGTTCACTCATGCCATCTCCTGTTTGACCACTGTTTATTTACCTTGATTCATGTACCTAACATACCTGGTTCCTATGCAATATCGTTCTTTACAGCATCGGATTTTACTTCCATCACCAGTTACATCCATAAGTAGGCACTGTTTTTGCTTTGGCTGCATCTCTTCATTCTTTCTGAAGTTTTCCACTCTTCTCCAGTAGCATATTGGCATCTACCGACCTGGGGAGTTCATCTTTCAATGTCATATCTTTTTGCCTTTTCATATTTTTCATGGGTTTCTCAAGGCAAGAATACCGAAGTGGTTTGCTAATCCCTTCTCTAGTGGACCATGTTTTGTCAGCACTCTCCACCATGACCCATCTGTCTTGGGTGGCCCTACGTGCCATAGCTGACAGTCCCATTGAGTTAGACAAGGCTGTAGTCTGTGTGATCAGTTTGATTAGTTTTCTATGATTGTGGCTTTCATTCCATTGAGGAAGAAGGATAAGAGGCTTATGGAAGCTTCCTGATGGGAGAGACTAACTGTGGGGGTAACTGGGTCTTGTTCTGATGGGTGAGGCCCTGCTCAGTAAATCTTTAATCCAATTTTCTGTTGATAGGTGGAGCTGTCTTCCCTCCCTGTTGTTGACCTGAGACCAAACTATGGTGGAGGTAATGTAAATAATGGCGACCTCCTTCAAAAGCTCCCATGCAGGCACTGCTGCACGCAGTGCCCCCAACACTGTAGCAGGCCACTGCCGACCCACGCCTCTGCTAGAGACTCCTGGACACCCACAGGCAAGTCTGGGTCAGTCTCTTGTGGGGCCACTGCTCCTTTCTGCTGGGTCCTGGAATGCACAAGGTTTTGTTTTTGCCCTCAGAGTATGTTTCCCCAGTCCTGTGTAAGTTCTGGTGACCTCAGTTCAGTTCAGTTGCTCAGTCATGTCTGACTCTTTGCAACCCCATGGACTGCAGCACACCAGGCCTCCCTGTCCATCACCAACTTTTGGTGTTTATCCATTAAGTCAGTGATGCCATCCAACCATCTCAGCCTCTATAATCCCCTTCTCCTTCTGCCTTCAATCTTGCCCAGCCCTAACTCTAACCCTAACCCTAATTTGTCTTTTCTAATGAGTCAGTTCTTTGAATCAGGTGGCCAAAGGATTGGAGTTTCAGCTACAGCATCAGTCCTTCCAATGAATATTCAGGACTGATTTCTTTTAGGATGGACTGTTTGGATCTCCTTTGTAGTCCAAGGGACTCTCGAGAGTCTTCTCCAACACCACAGTTCAAAAGCATCAATTCTTTGGCGCTCAGCTTTCTTCACAGTCCAACTCTCACATCTATACATGACCACTGGAAAAACCATAGCTTTGACTAGATGGATCTTTGTTGGCAAAGTAATGTCTCTGCTTTTTAATATGCTGTCTAGGTTGGTCATAACTTTCCTTCCAAGGACCAAGAGTCTTTTAATTTCATGACTGCAATCACCATCTGCAGTGATTTTGGAGCCCCAAAAAATAAAGTCAGCCACTGTTTCCACTGTTTCCCCATCTATTTGAAGTGATGGGACCATATGCTATGATCTTAGTTTTCTGAATGTTGAGTTTTAAGCCAGGTTTTTCACTCTCTTTCACTCTCATCAAGAGGCTCTTTAGTTCTTCTTTGCTTTCTGCCATAATGGTGGTGTCATCTGCATATGTGTAAGGTTATTGATATTTCTCCTGGCAAACTTAATTCCAGCTTGTGCTTCATCCAGCCCAGCATTTCTCATGATGTACTCTGCATATAAGTTAAATAAGCTGGGCAACAATATACAATCCTGATGTACTCCTTTCCCGATTTGGAAACAGTCTGTTGTTCCATCCCCAGTTCTAACTGTTGCTTCTTGACCTGCATACAGATTTCTCAAGAGGCAGGTCAGGTGGTCTGGTATTCCCATCTCTTTCAGAATTTTACACAGTTTGTTGTAGCCCACACAGTCAAAGGCTTTGGCATAGTCAATACAGCAGAAGTAGACGTTTTTCTGGAACTCTTGCTTTTTCAATGATCGAATGGATATTGGCAATTTGATCTCTGGCTCCTCTGCCTTTTCTAAACTCAACTTGAATATCTGGAAATTCATAGTTCATATACTGTGGAAGCCTAGTTTGGAGAATTTTGAGTATTCCTTTACTGGTGGCTCTATGCTGGGGTTAATGCTGACCTCCTCCAAGAGGGTTTATGCCACACCTAGGTCTGCTGCACCCAGAGCCCCTGCCCTTGTGGCAGGCCACTGCTGACCTGGACCTCTGCAGGAGACACTCAAACACTCAAAGGCAGGTAGTCTGGCTCAGTCTCTGTGGGGTCTCCTGGTGCACTCTAGGTTTTGTTTGAGCCTTCTGAGTGTCTCTGGTGGGTATGGGGTTTGATTCTAAACACAATTTCGCCCCTCTTACCATCTTGCTGGGGCTTCTGCTTTGCCCTTGGACGTGGAGTATTTTTTTGGTGGGATCCAACATTCTCCTGTCGATGGTTGTTCAGCAGCGAGTTGTAATTTTGGAGTTCTCACAGGAGAAGATGAGCATACATCCTTCTACTCTGCCATCTTGGGTTTTTTCCTGGATAGTTCAGGACTCTTGAATTCACTATCAGTTCAGTTCAGTTCAGTTGCTCAGTCATGTCCGATTCTTTGTGACCCCATGAGCACGCCAGCCCTCCCTGTCCATCACCAACTCCCGGAGTCCACCGAAACTATGTCCATTGAGTTGGTGATGCTATCCAACCATCTCATCCTCTGTGGCCCCCTTCTCCTCCTGCCCTCAATCTTTCCCAACATCAGGGTCTTTTCAAATGAGTCAGCTCTTTGCATCAGGTAGCCGAAGTATTGAAGTTTCAGCTTCAACATCAGTCCTACCAATGAACACTCAGGACTGATCTCCTTTAGGATGGACTGGTTGGACCTCCTTGCAGTCCAAGGGACTCTCAAGAGTCTTCTCCAACACCACAGTTAAAAAGCATCAATTCTTCGGTGCTCAGCTTTCTTTACAGTCCAACTCTCACATCCATACATGACCACTGGAAATACCATAGCCTTGACTAGACGAATTCACTATACTCAACTTATTTACTCCTGATGAACTAAAAGATCAAACTGATACTAGGTTGAGAGTCATAGCAAAATAATCAGGTGTGTGGAGCTTGATGTCTTTTAGTTTTGAAATACTAGCAAGGTCAGTTTTGACATATTTAAGAGATAATGGTAATGGTAGCTTTTACAATAGTATTCTACTGTAGATATTTCATAATCTAAAAAGTATATTACATTTGAATAGCATTGTATCTTTCTTTTTAATTTATTAAGCCATCTTATTTTTTTCAAACAGTTTAAAATAGGCATTTGTTAATGTTTAGCTTTGCCTTTAGAACCTTTTGTTTCTGATTTTAAAATTAAAGAGTCAATAAAGGGCAAGAGCTATAAGCTGCTCAACAGTGACATATATTCAAGCTGCAAACTTTTGTAGGGAAGTCTTTAAAAGACGAAAAAAACAAAAACTTCCCAACTTGGGCTCCCCAACACTGGGTTAGGGTTTAAACTTTGGATTAATAATAAATGTAGCTCTAGAATACACAAAATAAAGTGGTTTGAGCTTGATTTTCACCCTTAATGGGTACAAAAATTCAAAGTATAAATTTAAATTTTATTAAACAGGATTCTCAGAAACAGAGAAGCCATTTTTTGATAATATGGAAAAATGAGAAGAAAGTGTTCATTTAAAGACTCTCTACCTGAAGATTATGAAAAGGTTTATAATAGAGAGAGCTGTAGGGAAGAGAGAGATATTTTTAAATTTAATTTTTCAGAACTCCATATGGATATTTAAATTTAGAATTATCAAGCAAATTTATTTTATAAAATATCAGAAACTTCTGGGGAAATAAAGAAAAAACTTTCTGGGGAAATCTTTATTTTGGGAGGTATCAAGTATTATATTGGTTGCTTTAGCAGTCGTTATACTTGGAGATTTCATGCTCAGCTTTCTCCCAAACTCATCAATCTCTTCTTCTTCAAGGGATGGATAAGAGATGAGGCAGAGAAAAGATAGAAGTGTTCCTACCATACTATTCTGGAAACTTGTTTCTCTTCAGTACGTGAAAATGGTGGGAACAAATTTCTAATACACGTCTATAGGGTGAGCAGATGTTCTGATGTGCTGGCTTAGTGGCTCAGCTGTATCTGACTCTTTGTTACCCCATGGACTATAGCCTGGCAGGCTCCTCTGTCCATGGAATTCTCCAGGCAAGAAAACTGGAGTGGGTTGCTATTTCCTTCTCCAGGGGATCTTCCCAACCAAGGGATCAAACTTGGGTCTCCCACATTTCAGACAAATGCTTTGTGTGCTAGGGAATGTCACAATTACACCCATTATCCCAGATGATTATTAGTAGTGCACCTTTTAATTCTTAATTTAGCTACAATTCAAACAATAAATATGTACATCTAGCATATGTAGTAAGTGCCCTATATAGACTGAGGAGAAGAATAACACAGATCTTTCTCAGTTTACCATGGGATTAAGTCTTTGTGGCTCAGCTGGTAAAGAATCCACCTGCAATGCAGGAGACCTGGGTTTGATCCCTGGGTTGGGAAGATCCTCCGGAGAAGGCAAAGGCTATCCTCTCCAGTATTCTGGCCTGGAGAATTCCATGGACTGTATAGTCCATGGAGTCACAGAGTTGGATACGACTGAGCAACTTTCACTTTCACAAGTCTCAATAAGGCCATTATAAGTTGAAACTCCATTTAGTAAACCTAATCTATAGAACATCATAGCTGTGTGCAGCCTACCTTAAACATACTCAGAACACATACATTAACCTCCTGTTGGGCAAAATCAACTAGCAAAAGTCTATTTTATAATACAATGTTTAATATCTCATGAAATTTATTGACTACGCTAAGGAAAAGAAAAAAAAAAAAAGAATGGTTGAATGGGAGCAGAATAGTTATAAGTGTATGAGCTATTTACCCCCATGATCATGTGGCCAGCTGGAAGCTGTGGCACTGCAGCTGCCCAGCATCATAAGAGAGTAAGTAAGACAAATCACTAGACCCTGGAAAAGATCAGAATTCAAGACTGGAAGTATGGTTTTCACTGGATGAATATTGCTTTTTGCATCATTGTAAAGCAGAAAAATCATGGAACCACCCTAAGTTGGAACCATCTGCACCAAAAATAGAAATTTCAAATTTCAAGGATCATTTCTATGAGCTTCCCTCATTGCTCAGACAGTAAAATTGTCCGCTTTCAATGCTGGAGACCTGGGTTCAATCCCTAGTTCATTATGAAAGAAGTTTCTCTGAATGTGTAGAGCACCTGAAACCCTAAGTAAGAAGCTCAGTGTTCCCTTGTGAGTGTGAAGCTGCTTTTTGGTGTTGGTTCTGCAACTGCCATTTGCCACAGATGATCATTCTTCTTTTCCTTTGGGGAGCAAGAGGGAGAGGACACTGCCTGAGTAAAACAAAGAACAAAAAATAAGCTTTAAAGTACTTTCTAATTTGCCTACAAACTGGAGGAATATGTGAAATTGCAAAAAATGTAAAATTGAAACAATAAATTGGTGACATCAGTTCATATGAGAATTTTATTAACTTTATTCTTTATTTATGGGAATTTAACAGCTTAGAAATGAGTAGGTTTTTTTATTTTAAAATTTAACTACAGAATTATTAGTAATCTTCGTTAAGCCAATTTATACTTTTTCCCCTCTTTCTTCTCATGAGAGGAAAGTCTTCATATAATCTTTGGTTTAAGTTAATGAGCACATTGAAATATTTTATATATTTGCAAGAGAATGTTAACATTCATTCATACAGAGTAAACAAAAATTTCTTTTCTGGATTCATAACTACACCCAATACCACTTAAATTTAAGAAATAATAGTTTTGGACACATAAATTGATAGAACAGAATAGAGAGTTCAGAAATAAACCCACTTATATATATAGTCAATTAAATTATGAGAAGGGAGCCAAGAATATACAATGGGGAAAGGAAGCTTCTTCAATAAATGGTGTTGGGAAAACCAAAAAGCCACATGCAAAAGAATGAAATGGGACCACTAACTTATACCATATGCAAAAATTAACTCAAAGTGGATTAAAGTCTTGAATGTAGGACCTGAAACCATAAAACTCCTAGAAGAAAGCACAAGTCACAAATTCCTTGAATTATTTTTTATAATGATTTTTTTTAAATTTTATACTAGAAATAAAGGCAATGAAGTTGAAAATAAACAAGTTGGATTACATCAAAGTAAAATTTCTACACAGCAAAGGAAACCATCAGCAAAATTAAAAGGCAACCTACTGAATGGGAGAAAATCTTTGCAAAACATAAAGGATCAAGGGTTAATATTCAAAATATACAAAGAATCAGAACAACTCAGTTAAAAAAAACAATGATTTTAAATGGGCAGAAGACCTGAATATTAATTTTTCCAAAGAAGACATAGAGAAGGCCAACAGGTACATGAAAAGGTGCTCAACATCACAAATCATTAGGAAATCCAAATCAAAATCACAGTGAAATACCACCTGACAGCTATTAGAGTGAATATTACTAAAAAAGCTGGAAATAGGAAATGCTGGTGAGGAAGGATGTGGAGAAAGACAACCCTTGTACACTAATGGCTGCTGCTGCTGCTAAAGCAGCTTCAGTCGTGTCCGACTCTGTGCGACCCCATAGACAGCAGCCCACCAGGCTCCCCTGTCCCTGGGATTCTCCAGGCAAGAACACTGGAGTGGGTTGCCATTGCCTTCTCCAATGCAAGAAAGTGAAAAGTGAAAGTGAATCGCTCAGTCGTGTCTGACTACTAGCGAACCCATGGACTGCAGCCCACCAGGCCCCTCCGTCCATGGAATTTTCCAGGCAAGAGTACTGGAGTGGGGTGCCATTGCCTTCTCCACACTAATGGCAGTAAAGTAAATTGGTGTAGTCACTGTGGAAAACAGTATAGAGGTTCCTCAAAAATTAAATGTGCTGCTATCACATGATACAGAAATTCCACTTCTGGGTATTTATCTAAAGAAAACAAAAATACCCAACTAGAAAAGATATATGCATTCCCATGTTCAATGAAGCATTATTTACAATCAAGATATGGAAACAATCTGTGTTCATGGATCAATGGATTAAAAAATGTGATACACACATATGTATATATAATGAAATGTTATTTAGACATAAAAAGTGATTGTCATTTTCAACAACATGGATGGATTTGTGGGGATTACATTAGGTAAAACAAACCAGACAGAGAAAGACAAACACAATAGGAGCCCATTTATATGAGGAATCTAAAACCAAGCTCATAGATACAGAGAACAGACAGCTGGGTCCCAGATTGGGGAGTGGGAAGGAGGAGATGGGAGAAATGGGTAAAGTGAGTCAGAAGGCAAAAACTTCCAGTTATAAAAGAAATAATCCAAGGGGATGTAATGTACAGCAGAGTGATCATCATTAATAATACTATATTTCATATTTGGAAGTTTCTAAGAGAATAAATATTAAAATTTTTATGATTAAAATTAAAATTATAATAAATTAAAATTATTAATATTAAAAAATTTGTAACTATATATGGTGACAGATAGTTAACTAGACTTATGATGGATACCATCTAGCAGTATATTCAGATATCAAATCATTATGTTCTACACCTGACGTTAATATAATATTGTATGTCAGTTATGGGGCTTCCCTGGTGGCTCAGACTGTAAAGGATCCCCCTGCAAAGCAGAAGACCTGGGTTCAATCCCTGGGTCGGGAAGACCCCCTGGAGAAGGAGATGACTGCCCACTCAGTATTCTTGCCTGGAGTGTTCTTGCCTGCTCCTCAGTCCATGGGGTCGCAAAAGAGTCAGACATGACTTAGCGACTAACACTTCATTTCATAAGTTATATCTCAATTTCTTTTTTGTTTTAGTTTTTAAATGTTTTAGTTTAATAAGATTTTTTTCAAGTGTTTCAGTATGAACCAAAAATTAATGAGAAAAAAATAAGTAAACATCAAAATTGATACCATCCACATGAGTCAACAAGGGACAAGAAATGAGCAGTTGATAAAGGAAAATTAATGAGGCTTCAAGAGAATGAAATAGAAATACAAAATAATAAATTATGTTTCAAAATAACATTGAGATTTGAAATGGATGAGTATTATACTAGAAAGAATTTTTAAATGTAGAGAAATAGTGACTGCATTCTAATTAAATCATAACAGATGATAGACTTTTTTGACTTTTTAAGTACCAAAAGAAACATCTATTTTTACTTTATAATGAATTCATGTACTAAAAAATGTATTCAGAAAAAAATTCATATTGGGATTGAAGTCAAAGAAAGACCTAGTTTAAAATGCAAGACATTCATTGTAGAAAAATGTCTGCTAAAAAGAACAAAAAGAACAAAAAATATGAAGCCAAAATGGATAAATAAAGTGATTAACAAAAATGTTAACAAAAGAATTCATAATTGCCTTTCAAAGTAGTATATATTTGAAAAGATCTAGGAAAATGAACTGCTCATGAAAGAATAATGAATTGAAAATATTACCTAAAAAGGAGTTATGAAAATAAGTCATTTTTTTCTTGCCTCATAACAAGAAAATTACAGGCAATGTATAATTAAAAGATAACACATCTTTATGTAAGGCCGTGAGGGGAAGGAAGAGAAGAGAATACTTTGAATGTGAATCAGTCATAGAGAACTGGCTCTACTATTTAACAATATGAAAGGAGTTTGGAATAAGTCTACTGATGTATTTAGAGTTAACTGATAAATATGGGTGCCTCACCTGAATGATTGTAATACCCTCTTACAAGTCTTCCATGAGCTTCTCAGGTGGTGCAGTGGTAAAGAATATGCCTGCCAATGCAGGAGGCCCAAGAGATGTAGGTTTGATCCCTGGGTCTGGCAGATCCCCTGGAACAGGAAATGGCAAGTACTCCAGTATTCTTGCCTGGAAAATTCCATGGACAGAGGAGCCTACAGTGGACTACAGTCCATAGGGTCACAAAGAGTCAAATGCAACAGAGGGCATGCACACACACACACACACACACACACACGTCTCCCAACTTATACTCCTGCATCCTCCAATCTAGTTGCAACATGACAACCACAGAGTCCTCTTAAAATCTTAAGTCAGACAATACCCCTCCTGTGCTCAAAGCTCTTCAATGATGCCCCATGTGCCTCAGCATAAAACAAGGTTTTATATGATTCTGGAAGGCCCTGAATGATTAGGACACAGTTACCTACCTCTCTGACTTCCTCTCCTTACTCTCCCCAGGATCACTCTCTGTAGTCACATGGGCACCCTTGGAGTCATGACAACAGACCAGTGAGGTGTCTTCCTCAGAGCCTTTGCACAATAAATATTATATCTATTGTCTATCTCTACAACTCTAGAATGCAAACTTTGAAAGGGTGAACACCATGGTCTCTTTCGTTCACTGATCCATCCCAAGAACATGGTAGAGTATCTGATACATAGTAGATTCTTGCCGAGTGAATACGTGAATGATGAAGAGTTAATAAAAATAGATTTCCAAGATATGTTGAAGTAATAGGTTTATAAAATAAAGCAAATGCTACACAAATTCATCAAAATTTAATAATTGGGGGAAATGTTTGCACTGTGCTCAGTCATAGCTGACTCTTTTCAGCCCCACAGACTGTAGCCCACCAGGCTCCTCTGTCCATGGGGATTCTCCAGGCAAGAATACTAGAGTAGGTTGCCAGTCCCTTCTCCAGGGGACCTCCTCCACCCAGGGATCAAATCGAGTCTTCTGCATTGCAGGTAGATTCTTTACCATCTGACCAACCAGGGAAGCCCCTAAACACATAAACAACAAACAATAATAAAAAGCAACATAAAGGGTACAGGTTTCTTTGGTGAAACTATGGCAGAGGAAAAAAATCTTTGAAAGACCTTGCATCAGTAATTATATGATCTTGTCTGGGAATTACATATAACACTTCCATCACAACCCATTACCCATTAACTAGAAATAGCCACGTGGCCTCACCCAACAAAAACAGGGACCAGAAAGTACATTTCTACAATTTATCTGAAGGCAGGAAGCTAGAAACACTTGATGAATTAAGTGTTCATGATTAAGTATTGAATCCAAGTTTCCTGCATTGCAGGTGGATTCTTTACCGTCTGAGCTACCAGGGAAGCCCTAAGATATGTTACAGTCATCCTAACAAATTTCATTAATGATTTGGACTTGAGGGCATTAATCTGTTACCCACATCTTTCCTTCCTTCCTTCTTCACTTTCTTCCTTTTTCCCGTCCCTCTTCCTCCCTTCAGCAAATATTTAGTGAACCCTTCTATGTGCAGCTAATGGTACTGGACTATGAAGACACAACACTTCATAGCAAGATTCCTGCCCCCACAGAGCTTATAGTCTACCAACAATAAACAGATGAGCAAAATTTTTAAATGTAAATAGTCATGGATTGTGGTAAATGTTATAATGGAGATAAATACTTGATAAAGAATGAGCAGGATAGTCAGGAAAATCTGAAGAGATATTGGAGATGAGATCTGGGGACTCATCTGGGGATTGCAAAGATCCAGCTAAATTCTGAAGAGAATTCCAGACATAAGGCACATGATTGAGAAATAAGAGAGTCTTGTATGGTCTAAACCATAAGAGAGAGAAGGAAAGTGATGAGGAATGAAGTTAGAGAAGCAAGCAGAGACCAACCTATGCAGAGCCTTACCCATGCAGAGCCTTGTTGATGAAGGTGATGGGTTTTGATTTTATTCCAAGATCAATGGAAAGTAATCAAAGGGTTTTAAGCAGGATTCATATGATTTCTTTTGTGCTTTTAAAAGATTACATTGACTTCTAGGGGAAATATAGAATGGATGGGAGACTATTAGGAAGTCAGATGCAGAAACAGAGTAGGTTTTCATTAATTTTAGGAAAGGAAAGGAATCAAACATATTTAATAAGGAAGTCAACAAGATTTCCAGTTGGATTAGCTGTAGAGATAAAAGGGAAAACTCAAAGACTGAGGAAATTGACTGAAGAGTGAGGCCATTTACTGAAATGGAAGAGACAGAGAAGAAATAAATCGGAATTGAGGATAGTCAAGAATCCTTTATTTAACACACTAAATTATAAAGGCTTCTCAAATATCCAAGAGGAGATGCCACGCATGCTAGACGTTTTAACCTTGATTTAACATTTATTAAAGCGTCCCAGGTAGCGCTAGTGGTGAAGAACCTGCTTCCCAATGCAGGAGACACAAGAGACACAGGTTTAATCCGTGGTTGGGACGATCCCCTGGAGGAGGGCACAGCAATCCACTGCTGTATTCTTGCCTGGGGAATCCCATGGACAGAGGAGCCTGGCGGACTACAGTCCATGGGGTCGCAAACAGTCAGACATAATTGAAGCAATTTAGCATGCACACACACACACACTTATTATGAGCATTTGATGCATTATTTAATGTATATAACATGGTCATAACTTTAAGTCATATTGTGTCATATATACATTTCACATATATATGTTTATTTATGAATGTACTTATTGTCTTAAAAAATTACATAAAATGCAACTGCTTTCTCTACAACTACTTTGGTTTTCTGTTTCAATCCTCTACATCTGAATAAGAAAAAATTTAACTGTCCAATTCCATTTAAATTTAATCCAATCCAACATCTTTAAAAGTATCTTGTTTCTTTCTATAGTAGAAAAGTCTCAGCTGGTCTCCTCAATTTTGCCTCTCCTCTAGAGATGGCGTGCTTTCACGCAGGGGTACATGGGGGCAACTCCTACAATCTCACAGCAGCAGGGAGCCATCAGGGGTCTCGAGTATCATGGCCTCTGCCTCTTCTGGTTTCAGTGGAATTTCTTTATCCATCAGGATTTTGCTGAAAGCTCTCCAGCCCAGTGTTCAATTTCTTGAGGTCAGCTTATCCTATACAGGCTCAAAGGCAACGCAGCTCCAGGCCTTCCTCCTCCTGAACTTGGTTCATTCTCAGGTTGGAATATGACCGCCCACATGTGTGCTTCCTCCCAGAGCCTCAGATGGAGAGTAGAGGGTGAAAGTGAACCTCCCCACTCTTGGTGTTCCTCTCACTTAAAGAATGCCCAGATCTAGATGGGATCCACAACCCAGAGAGGGGAAAATGTGGAGAGACATGTGCTTTCTTCACTCTCTTACTGTTCTCTTCTTCCCATAATTACCCTACCTTTGAAAGTGGTGAGTTTTACCCAGAGAGGGCCTGGCTGCTGTCACAGGTAGAAGGGGTAAGATCTCTCCATCACTGGTGAAATGCTAAGCCAAATCCTCCAAGCTTATAAGGCTGTCATCCTACTATACAATCCAAATGTATAAGTCAGAATCAGAATTTATTAATATATTCTATTTGTATTCCTCATATAACAAATTTTAGATTTATCCTGCACAGAAAGAAACTTTCTTAAGACCAAGATAAAAGTCATGAGTTCAGAGAAGTCAAAAAGAAAATTATTTATTTTAAAAATTACTCAAAATATATTTATTATCTAATTCAACCAACTCTCACATCAAACTTCTAAGATCAGTGTTTTTATTAATCCTATTTTAGAAAGGAGATGAATGATATGAAGTTTCTGTAACACAAGTTATAAAATGACTGTTGGGATTTCAACCAATTCTATCTACCAAGTTCCTGCTAAAACGCCTTTTCTCAAAATTTTTGTGGTTAATCCTTACAAAGAGAAGAAAATGAAAGTCAAGGATTCCAACACAATATGTAATACAGATGAATATAGATCGATTTAAAATCTATACATTAACAAGAGCCCCAAAGCTAAATAATCTGAAATGGATTCAAGTTATGTATTGGTTAGGAATGATGTAAGAAAGTAGAACATATTTGCTGAGAGAAAGCTGGCGTTATTTTGGGCATGTGCTCAAGGGTTACGATCAACCCAAAAATCTGAGTAGCTTAACATAAGAAGTTTATTTTTTGTCCACATTACATCTCCCACTATGAGGTAGCCAACTTTCTGCACCTCACAGTCACTCAGAGACCCAGGCCAGTGGAGCTGCCGCCATATTGGAGCTGCACCAGCCTGAGCATGCAGCTTCCTCAGGTGTTCTGTTAGGGGTAAGGGGAAATGAGCCACTTGCAAAGGTGTTTCAAATAATACAGTTACACCCATTAGGATTTCGCTGGTCAGAACTAATCCCTCGGACCCTTCTAATTGCGAGGTGAGGAAAAAATGCAGGAGAGCAAATGGAATGTTTGAGCTGCTCTGCCACGGCGCCCTGAACATAATCCGCGTATCCAGCCTCCTGCCCACTCCTGACTTCAGCTCTTTCATTTCCAAGGTTGCTTTTACATTCAGGATAAATATTATTATCCTTGTTTTAGAGACTGCTTTACATATCATGGTCAAGGAAGAATACTACAAAATCTTTACAAATCTTTATTAAAGGCTACGTTCTACAATCATTGTAGGTAATACCATGTGTTTTATAATGAAGCAGTGTTTATGGAATGAGAAGACACCTATTCTTATACCTGTCAGTGGTAAGGCACCACACAAGTAGAAGAGTGGAATCTGCTGATTGCATGGTTTCTATCCCCATAGCTTGCCTTTAACTTTGGTCTTACTTCTAGTTTAAACACACAAGAGTGACTTCAGAGTTAAACATCTGAATGTGTTGCAACCGGCTTTTCACCTACAACCGACTGGGTTCCATTTACAAAATTCCTTACTACATTATGAGTCTCGAATAACAGAAGTTTGAGAATTTGAATATTAACACGTGGAATTAAACCTCCTGAAAAAAAGTTACTTCAGAAGTTGAGGTCTTTAGGAAATGTAAGGAAGTAGCACCACCTGGTGGGTAAGAATGACAGGAGAATCCGGAGATTTGTTAGAAGAAATGATAATGGCTATAAATATAATCATGTTCCCAAATAAAAGCCTTTAGAGAGCTTTGGAATTGAGACTTGAGGAATGAAATTCTCTTCCTAGGAAACAGGGACAAATAGAGGGTGTATGACTTTAAAAAAAAAAACAACTCACGTTTTCGTTTCTGATTGACAGCTACTCAGTGGGACCTGGGGAAACCCAGGTCAATGAAAGTGGCCTATGGTAATGATGAAAGGGTGGTTTACAACTAATCCGACACTATTATCACCAAAGAGCTGAGTGTCTTGGAAAGCTTAGAAAGTTTACACATGGTAGACCAAGGCACTGACCACGGGCTCCAACTCACTTAGTATCTGAGTCAGCAGGAGGTCCATCTTCACATCTGTTTATTGGTCAGTATCGGAAATTAATGGTGAGATTTTTTTGACAAAAGCAAGAACAACAAAAATTTTCCGTTTTCAAGTATCTGTGCCTCATTTATTTAGCTGACATTTTCTCACAGTGTGAAGATTGCGTTGTTAACCTGAAACAAATATTTCTGCCAGGTATTTCTCCAGCAAAGCTAGATTTGTTTGGGATCAGTAAAGAATCCCAGTTCAGGGTCTGCAACCAGGTCAAGCCACGAGAGGGGCAAAGGAAGTTGGGAGGGCTCTAGTAGACAGAGTCCATGACTTTTCATTGGCTGAGTCCTTGCCAGGAAAGAAGAGGAGTCTTCTCTTGTTAGGGTACAAGCTGAAATGGCTCCCACCATAGCGCAATACCATGACTCTCCCTGGTAATTATTGTACATTCCACTAATTCTATTCCTGATTAAGCCAGTCAAGCTGATAATCATGTAGACTACATTAATAGTAAGCTCTCAAGTCCTGAGGAGCTCTATTTAACAATAGGGACCAAGAGATATTTGGATCTCAGATTTTCCCACTGTAAAATCAGTTTTCTTGGCATAAAGATAAAATATGCTTTATAGTCATCTGTCTAGCAAATACATCAAACTGTTCTTAAGCGAAGAATACAGAAGGGGACTTCTATTTGCTGAGAGCTTACTATGTTGCACATGCTAGTTGCTATAAGGAATATTTTGGACCAGGTCAAGGTTCAGCATGTCATAAGGTCCTCTATGTGTGCCTGATAGCAAAACTTCTTCTCACAGAAAGTTCAGAGGGGTTGTGACCATCGCAGAATGCTCTTAAGGACTGATACAGATGCCCTGACACACATTTTGTTTTGCACAGGTCCAGGATATCTGTAGGTGAGAACTTAAACTTGGTCCACATATTGTATTCGGGCATCCAAACCAGTCTAGGAGCCTGGGATTCCTTGAAGAAGGCTGGCCTGGAGAAAGGGACCTCAGAAGCTATAAGAAGATATGGAAGAGCAACTCTAAGCTGGTAACTTGTCTGGATGTCAAAGGGAGGCAGGATGTGGCAGCAGGAGGCTGCACATGACCTTCCCTGATATTGCTCCTCATCAAGTGTGAGTGTGCTATGGCTGAGACCTACCTGAAGACCTGGCTCGAGGGAACTTACTTGAAATATCTTTCATCACGAGACCCGACAGGAATTTTTCTACTATTCAGAGAGGGAAACATGAGAGCAGTGGCCTGGGACTAAACACAGAGGATGTGAGGACAAAGTGACTGCAGGCAAACCTTACCCACAGGGCCCCCATACAAAATTAAGATAATGGGAAGAGCTGTCACCAAAAACCTGACTTTTTTATTAATTTAGCAGCTATAGACTCAAAGCCTTGAGATTCAGGATATTATCAGAAATGTGAAATACTTATATGTCCTGTCAGCTGAAGTCTAAGGCTATAGATTATGTTCATTTAACCAACACAATTAATTTTACATAAAAAAAATTGAGGCTGGATGAAATAAGTCATCTAAGTGCACAGAGATAATAAGCAGCAGAGCCAGGATCAACACCTGAGCTGTGTGACTGCAAAAACCAGGATCATTCCTTATATCCTTTGCTTCATGAGATACATAAGGTTTGGTGGAGCATAATCAACATGCATTATAGTCTTCCAAATAACACTGACAAAAAGCAACGTATGTTGAGCAACTACTCAATGCCTGTGCATCAATGTGGTTACTGAATAATTAATATATTGATTTTATTGGGTTTTCACCAAAGAACAATGCCAAGGCTCTATGCCTCTGAAATTCAGATTTCTTTTAGCCTCAGAGTGAGAGTATAGAACTCATTCCAAAGTCCTCAGCCAAAATAGGGATTAAACTGGATTGTCCCAAAGGAGATGAAAATGGAGGCTTTGGGAGAGTGGCTCAACCCTGGAGGTGGTCCCTGAAACATGGGGAGAATTGTAGATTTCTTCAAGTGCCTAGACTCAGCATTCTGGAGACAACAAGCCCTTGTATGAGAATGGATGTTTGAATACCTGTGAGAATTATCTTTAAATGTTGCATCTTGAGTACCTCCAATAAGACATTTTTGGCTATGAAGTCAGCAGAAAGGAACACTTTCAAGTATTAGTATATATTGGTTAGCTCACCCAAGGAGGCCCCTTTCAGTTTATGGTATAGAAGCAGTGCCCAACTATTGTGGAGCATTTAAAAGACTGAGCTGCCATCCATTTCTTTGAAGGTTGTACCCCAGTGTATAACAAGCAGATGGAGCCAATGGGGAAAATAGTCGTCCCTATTGACCCAGAGCCAGGCCCTTCCCCATTTTCCTAGGAATATGTAAGCCCCAGGGATTTTGTAAGCATCAGTGAAAATAACCTCATCTAATCACTTAAATTGGATTCAGTAAGTTGATCTTAATAAATTGTGATTTGGAGAAGGCTTTATTTACAAAAAGAGAATCATGACATCTCTTGCACCTTGATTGTTATGGAACTAGTCATATCCACTATACATATGGTAGGCTTCCCAGGTAGCACTAGTGGTAAAGAACCTTCCTGCCAATGGAGGAGATGTAGGAGATGTGGGTTTGATCCCTGGTCCTGGAAGATCATTGGAAGGACTGATGCTGAAGCTGAAGCTCCAATACTTTGGCCACTTGATGCGAAGAACTGACTCATTGGAAAAGACCCTGACGCCGGGAAAGGTTGAAGGCAGGAGGGGAAAGGGACAACAGAGGATGAGATGGTTGGATGGCATCACCGACTCAATGGACATGAGTTTTAGCAAGCTCTGGGACTTGGTGATAGACAGGGAAGCTTGGCGTCCTATAGTCCATGGGGTCACAAAGGGTCGGACATGAGTGAGCGACTGAACTGAACTGATACATATAGTAACTCACTTTCTATTCACACAACACATTCTTAAGGTTCTAGTATCTTCCTCCTTTTTAAAGATAAATTAGACCTTAAAGAAGTTGAGCAACTTGCCTTTGTTCACACAACTCTTGAGCCTTTCTTAATATAGATAATTTAGGCTTTTTTTTTTTTTTTGACTTGCCAGCCTTATAAAAGGCACTGCAATATAGCTTCTTCCACATGCCTTGAAAATTTTATTCAAGAAGTCTGTCACCACAAGCTATATAAACAAATGGTTATCAGCATTAATAGGATTTGTAGCAGAATTAATTCTTTAAAAATGTTTATTGATAGTCAATTATATATAGGGCATAACAGGGTTATCTGTAATAAGGCAAGTCTTAGAATTTAGTTGGAGACAGAATATATATCAATAAAAGTACAGTTAACTAAGTGTCAGAAGAGTGTTACAGATAATAAGTACTATAGGAATTTGGATTGGAAAAGTAATAGATGGTACAATGAAAAGATTAGATGAGTCATATCAGTTCTCTTCTGACACCAACTGTGCCACTTTTAGCTCCTTAACCTTCAAGATTCTGAATTTCTCAGCGCCTCAGATTTGTCATTTAGAAATTGTTGATAGCAATGTGTTCCATGATTTCCTCACAGGGTTAACATTATGTGCGAAAAAATGTTTACAAAACTATGATGAACTATACAAAGATACTATTTCTCTCTTTTTATTACTGACAGGTTTTCATGATTCATGGTAACTATTCATATGAAGATACTTTCGTGTGTCAACTTGGCTATAATGCCCAGTTGTTTCATCAAATATCAGTCTAGATGTTGCTATGAATTCTTTTTTTTTATTTTTACATTATTATTTAAATAAGCAGACTTTAAGTAAAGCAGATTACCCTGCATAATGTTGCCAGGCTTCATCCAATCAGTAGAAGAACTCAAGAGAAAAACTGAAGTTCCCTGAAAAAAGAAGGAAGTTTGCTTCCAGGCTGACTTCAGACTCAAGGCTACAACAGCAACTCCTGCTGAAATATCCAGCTTATTGGCCAGCTCTCTAAATATCAGACTTGCCACCCCCTGAAATTGTATGAGACAACTCTTAAAAAAGCTCTCTCCCAAATCAATATAAAATGTATATATATATATATATATACATATATACATACATATATAAATGTATATGTATATATGTGTGTGAGTATACATAAATAAACAGTCTTCCCTTGGTGTCCACAGGGGATTGGTTCCAGAAGCCACCATCGATACCAAATCCATGGATACTCAAGTCCCTTATATAAAATGACATAGTATTAATACAATGAATACCATTGGTGCTCCTTATCTGCAGATATGGAGACCTCACCATATGAGTATATATACATCAGTGAATATGTACATGTGCACACACACACGCATCCTATTGGTTCTGCTTCTCTGGAGAATATTGACTAATATGTTAACTGTTCTGAATGAGGAGCTTACTTTGACAAGAAAAACGTGTAAAGCAATCCAAGAAAATTCAGAAAATACTATTTTATTCTTAACATATTTTCTGTTGGTAGATTTTTTAATTATATATGAAATAGTAATTAAAGAGTATATTTCATGATAATACCTTTCATTAGTTAATGAAATATTTACACACATTTAATATATCCAAGTAGGAAGTATGATGAAATACAAATGTTTGCTACTGGGGGAGCTGATTGGCCTGTTGCGGCCTGAGTGTGTGCCTTTGCTCAAGGCACCCCTTGCATTTGAAATACCTTCCCTCCTAGACACCCTTTGTGTAAATAGTAAGCAACCCATTTTTCTAAGGCATAGTTGAATGACTCCTCTAAGGGGAAATGCCCAATTGCTCTAGCTGAAAGTTGTCGTTACCTCTTTTACTCTGTTCCTCTTACAGTATTCATCACTTTATGTTCTGAAGTACAGTTATTTGTGTTTGTGTTTTTCCATCTCTGTAAATAGCAATTTTCTTGAGGACAGTAGTCACTGATAAATCATAGTTTTCATCAGGGTCTGCAGCAGCTTGCCTAAGATATCTTGATAAATACATACTGCATAAATAAACCTTCATGGGTCATTTTGGTCTCTCAATAAGCTCTTTTCTCTAATTTGTCTATAACAAGTGCATAAGGAGTTTCTATCAGAGTGACTGTGATCACTCACATGTGGCAGAGCTCCAGTGGTGAGTATTTATTTATTAGGTAGTGAAAGAATGAAAAGCAGCATCATGGGGCTTTAGCTGCAAGGTTGAAAGTTAACTTAAAATGATATTTTAAATGAGGGAATTTTATGAACAGAGGTAGCTGAAAGCACATAGGCTTTGAAGTGCACTCTGGTGACTTCACAATAACCAAGGTACTTCCTTGTTGTCCCATGTTTTTGATATTTATCAGTGAAATAAACTCACTGCTAAATATGTAACAAAAGCAAACCACAAGTATCCATGTACACATCAAATATTTCACTTTCAAAGATATTTCTGTGTCCTCAATGAACACTGTGTACTTTCTATCTGAATTTAGAGCACTTTATTAACTTTTCTCATTGTTGTCGCTCAGTCACTCTTTAGACCCCATGGACTGCAGCACACCAGGCTTCCCTGTCCTTCACTATCCCCTGGAGTTTGCTCAAATTCATGTCCATTGAGTCAATGGAGCCAACTCAATGTCCATCCAACCATCTTATGTCCATTGAGCCATCCAACCATCTCATTCTCTGCTGCCTCCTTCTCCTCCTGCCCTTAGTCTTTCCCAGCATCAGGGTCTTTTCCAATGAGTCGGGTCTTTTCTAATGAGTTGATTCTTTGCATCAGGTGGCCAAAGTATTATAGCTCAGCATCAGCCCTCCCAATGAATTTGTTGTTGTTCAGTGGCTAAGTTGTGTTTGACTCTTCGTGACCCCATGAACTTCATCACTGCAGATTTCCCTGAACTTCACTATTTCCTGGAGTTTGCTCAGATTCATGTCCACTGAATCAGTGATGCTATCTAAACCATCTCATCTTCTGCTGTTCTGTTCTCATTTTGCTTTCGATCTTTCCCAGCAGCTTTTCCAATGAGTCAGCTCTTTGCATCAGGTGGTCAAAGTACATGAGCTTCAGCATCAGTCCCTCCAACGAATTTGTTGTTGTTCAGTTGCTCAGTCATCTCTGACTCTTTGTGACCCCATGGATTGCAGCATGCCAGGCTTCTCTGTCCTTCACTATCTCCCAGAGTTGGCTCAAACTCATGCCCATTGAGTAGATGATGCTGTCCAACTATCTCATCCTCTGTCGTCCCCTTCTCCTCCTGCCCTCAATCTTTCCCAGAATCAGGGTCTTTTCCAATGAGTCAGTTTTTTGCACCAGGTGGCCAAAGTATTGCAGCTTCAGTTTCAGCATCAGTTCTTCCAATGAATATTCAGGGTTAATTTCTTTTAGGATTGACTTGTCTGATCTCCTTGCAGTCCAAGGGACTCTCAAGAGTCTTCCCCTGCATCACAGGTCAAAAGCATCAATTCTCTGGCACTCAGACTTCTTTATAGTCCAACTATCACATCCATACAGGACTACTGGAAAAACCATAGCTTAGACTATATGGACCTTTGTTGGCAAAATGATGTCTCTGCTTTTTAATACATTGTCTAGGTTGGTCATAGCTTTTCTTCCAAAGAACAAGCATCTTTTAATTTCATGGCTACAGTCACTCTTTGCAGTGGTTTTGAAGCCCAAGAAAATAAAGTTTGTCACTGTTTCCATATTTTCCTCTAATTATTTGCCATAAAGTGATGGGACCAAATGGCCATGATCTTAGTTTTTTGAATGTTGAATTTCAAGCCAGATTTTTCACTCTCCTCTTTCACCCTCACCAAGAAGATCTTTAGTTCCTCTTTGCTTTCTGCCATAATGCTGGTGTTATCCGCATATCTGATGTTACTGATATTTCTCCCCACAATCTTGATTCCAATCACTTGTGATTCATCCAGCCCGGTATTTGGCATGATGTACTCTGCATATAAGTTAAATGGGCAAGGTGACAATATACAGCTTTGACATACTCCTTTCCTAATTTTGAACCAGTCTGTTGTTGACATGTTGCTTCTTGACCTGCATACAAGTTTCTCAGGAGACCGGTAAGGTGATCTGGTATTCCCATCTCTTTAAGAATTTTGCACAGTTTGTTGTGATCCACACAGTCAAAGGCTTTAGCATAGTCAGTGAATCAGTAGTAGATGTTTTTCTGGAATTCCCTTGCTTTCAGAACAGAATATAAGCCATTAGAAACCCAAATTTAGTAGAACTTTTCAGTTAAGAGCTATAGGATTAGAAGTTGGCGAGTGGGAAACCCAACAATGTATTTGTTGAAGAAAGAATGCTGCTGCTGCTTGGTTGCTTCAGTCATGTCCAACTCTGTGCAACCCTATGGACTGTAGCTAGCCAGGTTCCTCTGTCCATGGAATTCTCCAGGCAAGATTACTGGAATGGATTGCCATGCCCTCCTCCTCCAGGGGATCTTCCCAACCCAGGGATCGAACCCAGATCTCCTGCATTGCATGCAAATTCTTTACCACTGAGCCACCAGGGAAGCCCTAAAGAGAGGATATGCATTATAATAAAATAATAGCAACAGGCAAATGAGAGAAACATCAGGAATTGGCCTTGGAAAGCATATCTTTGGAAGGAAGTAACCCTAACCCAAAGAAAGGCAATGCCAAAGAATGCTCAAACTACCGCACAATTGCATTCATCTCACATGCTAGTAAAGTAATGCTCAAGATTCTCCAAGCCAGGCTTCAGCAATATGTGAACCGTGAACTTCCTGATGTTCAAGCTGGTTTTAGAAAAGGCAGAGGAACCAGAGATCAAATTGCCAACATCTGCTGGATCATCGAAAAAGCAAGAGAGTTCCAGAAAAACATCTATTTCTGCTTTATTGACTATGCCAAAGCCTTTGACTGTGTGGCTCACAATAAACTGTGGAAAATTCTGAAAGAGATGGGAATACCAGACCACCTGATCTGCCTCTTGAGAAATTTGTATGCAGGTCAGGAAGCAACAGTTAGAACTGGACATGGAACAACAGACTGGTTCCAAATAGGAAAAGGAGTACGTCAAGGCTGTATATTGCCACCCTACTTATTTAACTTAAATGCAGAGTACATCATGAGAAACGCTGGACTGGAAGAAACACAAGCTGGAATCAAGATTGCTGGAAGAAATATCAATAACCTCAGATATGCAGATGACACCACCCTTATGGCAGAAAGTGAAGAGGAACTAAAAAGCCTCTTGATGAAAGTGAAAGTGGAGAGTGAAAAAGTTGGCTTGAAGCTCAACATTCAGAAAACAAAGATCATGGCATCTGGTCCCATCACTTCATGGGAAATAGATGGGGAAACAGTGGAAACAGTGTCAGACTTTATTTTTCTGGGCTCCAAAATCACTGCAGATGGTGACTGCAGCCATGAAATTAAAAGACGCTTACTCCTTGGAAGGAAAGTTATGAGCAACCTAGATAGCATATTCAAAAGCAGAGATATTACTTTGCCAACAAAGGTCCATCTAGTCAAGGCTATGGTTTTTCCTGTGGTCATGTATGGATGTGAGAGTTGGACTGTGAAGAAGGCTGAGTGCCGAGGAATTGATGCTTTTGAACTGTGGTGTTGGAGAAGACTCTTGAGAGTCCCTTGGACTGCAAGGAGATCCAACCAGTCCATACTGAAGGAGATCAGCCCTGGGCTTTCTTTGGAAGGAATGATGCTAAAGCTGAAACTCCAGTACTTTGGCCACCTCATGTGAAGAGTTGACTCATTGGAAAAGACTCTGATGCTGGGAGGGATTGGGGCAAGAGGAGAAGGGGACGACAGAGGATGAGATGGCTGGATGGCATCACTGACTCGATGGGCGTGAGTCTGAGTGAACTCCGGGAGTTTGTGATGGACAGGGAGGCCTGGCGTGCTGCGATTCATGGGGTCGCAAAGAGTAGGACACGACTGAGGGACTGATCTGATCTGATCTGATCTGAAAGATGGCTTTAGGTAAAGTGATAAAAAATGAAACCTGACCTAACAAAAGAGAGTGATAGAACATATCCAGAGAATAAAGTTCCTTGTGACCATGCTTTGCTTCCTATTCTTTGGTATGAAATAGTTTTAGTCACAGCCTTGGCTTAAACTGTCTTAACTGAAGTTCTTTCTCCAATGAATGATTACATTTTAAAACCTTGACTGGCATAAATCCATAACATATTATAGCCGCAACAATTGTATATTGTTAATTTCTCTCTTTACTTACAGGCTTGGTCTCTCTTTCCTATTCCTGCCCAACTGGCTTAGAAAACAAAATTGTTCAATACAGGCAATACCACCACTTGATTATCTGCTTTCTTCATTCTCAGTGTAACAATTCATTTTTTTAATCACTTGTAGCTTTGTTAATTCAAAAGAAATAAAAGACAAGAGCTTCCAGACAAAGGTATGTTCCTTTTTCCATGAGAAATTTACAAGTTTTCTGGTTAATATATACTTTGAATGGTAAATAAAATGTTCAAAATGATCAGCTTCTGTCTTTAATGTTGCATTTTTGCAGAGGAAGTGTATTCTATTCTACTATTATTGCATGCATTTCTATCACTAACAGTCATTGCCACCTTCAAAATAAACTTATTTTCTTTGCTTATGAAACTATCATGTATCAGGAGTGTCAATAAAGTCAAGTAAGATGGGACAGGGAGCTGGTACCTGGCAAAAGCTCCCCCAGTGAAAATGGGAGAATTTTGAAGGAACTTACCTGGCTGGTTTTTTTTGTTTGTTTGTTTGTTTTTCAGTCGCTTAGTCGTGTCCGACTCTTTGCAACCCCATGAATCACAGCACGGCAGGCCTCCCTGTCCATCACCAACTCCCAGAGTTCACTCAAACTCACGTCCATCGAGTCAGTGATGCCATCCAGCCATCTCATTCTCTGTCATCCCCTGCTCCTCCTGCCACCAATCCCTCCCAGCATCAGAGTCTTTTCCAATGAGTCAACTCTTCGCATGAGGTGGCCAAAGTACTGGAGTTTCAGCTTTAGCATCAATCCTTTCAAAGAACACCCAGGACTGATCTCCTTTAGGATGGACTGGTTGGATCTCCTTCCAGTCCAAGGGACTCTAGAGGGGAGCTTTACCATTGATATCTTGATGAATCAAAACAGAAATCTCAGCCGGGATTTAAAAATTTTGCATTGGGAAAGCCAAGATTATTTAGAAGAAAAGGAGATAGAGAACTACACAATATAAAGTAGTTTCTTAGAACTCTGAACAGTCTTATTTCAGATTTTCCCTCCCTTCCCTTCCCTTCTATGTTTTTTCCAAATTTTAGACAACAAATATTTATTGAGAATCTATGCTAAGCAATGGGGAATCGTGTAACTGAAAAATTCAGATATATGGGATTGTATGCACATCCAAATATCACTTGCCCACATGTTCATGAGAGTAAGGAATTCTATTTGCAGTGTAATTTCCCACTTACATTTTCCATATTTTAGAAAAGAGAGTTGGGAGAACCCTAGAGAAAAGCAAAAATAACAATGAAAGGGCATAAAATAAGAACTTAATTTGCAATATTGTGGACAAAACCATACTTACAATTTGAAGGAAAGGTTAAATAAATATTTGGGGCTTGAGCCAAAACTTATGGTTATTATAATTTTTCACCTTCTTTTATAGAGAAAAAAGAAGGGCAAGTAGTTAACAAATTGCATTTAGAAATGTTAGGTAGGAAGTTAGGCATGAGTAACGAGGCCTAGCCAAAAAGGATGTAAACCGATGTCTAAACTCCATCCTAGACATGCCCATAAACCAAGTCAACAGATACAGATAAGATGTTGAAAATTTTCTGACAGAAAAAAATCAATTAAGACATATATAGTCAAGGCTAACAAGAGATTGTAAAAGGACTGGAACCCAGCAGTTCTCAGTATGGGATAGATTCTTCAACTCGTAGCTATTGTTCATTCATCTGTCCTCCTATATAGCTTCTTTTTTTCACAATGTTTTTCCACATCTCTCTCCCCCATCTTCAAAACAGTTTGGTAGTCTACAAGTTTAAAAACTGGCATTCTGGCATAAAAATTACTATCTTTCATATTTTAATAATTAGAAACATTAGATTCTTTCTCTAGACTCGTAATTTTAAAAAATTTTGGAATTTCTCCAAAAACACTTCTGGGATACATACAGCCTACATGGCATAACTTAATAGCCTAATTAGAAATTCTGCTAACAAAGAAATTATGCCCCAAATCCACCACTATATATTTGAAGAATTACAATGCAGATTCTTTACCGACTGAGCTATGAGGGAAGTACTTGAAGAATTACATAGGATGCCAAAAATGAAGGACAGTTTCAAAGTAGCAGGCTTAGATGCAACAAGGTAAAAATAACACTTCAACTCAACAACTTGTTCCCTTAGCTAAGTGAAGGCAGAGCAGATCACAGGAAATGATGGTCAATGACAAAACAAATAGTATTTGAGTAACAACTCTGCACTGGTAATTTACACATGCAACCTTGGTGAATTTTATAACTTTCAAGTAGGATTAATGATTTCTATTTCTTTATTAAATAAAAATTATTTTCATTTTATGGATAAGGAAGCAAACTTAGAAAAGCAACTTGGCCAAACCCATAAGGTTAAAGTGGAAGAACCAGAACTCCAATTTAGGACTACCTGAAACCTACATTTTTGTCACTATCCTGGTTCACAGGTTTGAAACTATTAGAGCTCTAATCTCTACTTCTCAGGAATTTATAATGCTTTCCACTCTCAATGTGGCTTTAATTCATAGGAACCTCACTTTTGATACTAGAGGCAAACTGATTCAGCTTCTAAGGTTCTCTTGTTAGTTCTGAAATTCAGGGTCAACTCCTGGTTTATATTTCTAATATTTCCCTTCTAAACCTGATTATTTTATAAAAAGTTTGCTTGCTTTAAAAAAAAAAATCACTTTTTAACCTAACATTATTAATGAAGTTTAACCCAAATTTCATGTGAAAATTCCTAGGACTATATGATCACATTTTCTTTTGTAGATTTATTACTACTTAGCTAATTTCATTATGAGCAGCTTTAATTTTTTGTAACATTTCTTTTTGCTTGTGGCCAGGCCTTCAGGCTGTGTGGGATCTCAGTTCCCCCACCAGAAACTGAACCCAGGCCTACATAGTGAAAGTCAGAATCCTAATCAGTAGGCCACCAGGGAACTCCGGAATTTTAACTATATTTTTAAAGAAAGTGAAAGTGAAAGTCCTCAGTTGTGTCCCACTCTTTGTGACCCCATGGACTATACAGTCCATGGAATTCTCCAGGCCAGAATACTGGAGTGGATAGCCTTTCCTTTCTCCAGGAGATCTTCCCAATCCAGGGATCGAACCCAGGTCTCCCATATCGCAGGTGGATCTCCGACATCGCAGGTGGATTCTCTACTAGTTGGGCCACAAAGGAAGCCCAAGAACACTGGAGTGGGTAGCCTATCTCTTCTCCAGGGGATCTTCCGGACCCAGGAATCGAACCAGGGTCTCCTGCATTGCAGGCAGATTCTTTACCAACTGAGCTATGAAGGAAACCTCATATTTTTAAAGTGGTTTAACAATCTGTTTAGTACATTCATAATTTATACTGCGACCTTTCAGAAAGGTTAAAATCAAATCGTTCTACCAAATTTAATTTGGCATAGATGTCTTAAGTTTAATATAGGGAACTTTTTTGTTTATTGAAATGAAATAATCGTCAAGCATAAAAAAGTTTATGCAACAAACGCTAATTTGTTTAAAGTGGAGATGCTTACTCTATAATTCACAGCCGTGGTTATCATATATTATTTCCATACTCCAAAACTTCATTTTAAGGCAGTTGTCTAGTATTTAATTTACTGAACAGAGGCGGTTATCCTAGGCAGTTTTCAATATTCTGAGGCATACAAACTTAAACAAACAAACAAACAAAAAAACTCCTGAAATTTAGTGTAAGGATTAGATCGGATGGACGTATTTTTCCTGAGTGACATCCCTGAATGGGTACATTCATTTTCGATAAAAAGAAAACAAGTCCTTTGGGGTCTGAGAGAAAATGGCGAGGGCGGGGGAAATATTTTTCAATTCACAGAACTTGGGGGTGCGAGATGTGTGGAGGACTCTTAGAGACATAAGCCTGAATTGCAATGTTACGTTTATCCTATTAGACACACCAGCAGGCGGTAGAAACCTTTCTATGTACGTTGCTTTTTTGAAACATCCATCAGCAAGAACTCTCACAATCCTGGGAGAGGCCTGTTCGTCCATTCCCAAAAGTCTGGACAAAGTTTGAGAAACCGCGGGCAACTGCTAAGGAAATCGGCAAAGAGCACGGAGGAGCGCGTCCGTTCTCCCATCTTCGTCTCCAGCTTCCTTTCTGATAGGAGGTGCAAATGTCCCGGGGTCACTCCTCAGAAAGAAGAGCTATTTCAGGAAGGGAGAACAGTCTTCACTGACGCACCGCAAAGGTGTGCGTCGCAGAAGAGAGCCGGGCAGCTTGGCCGCGGAGACCTCCTCTCTCCCGGGCTCTGCTAACCGAGAACACTGGAGGGAAGAGCCTAAGACCCCGGAGCCGACAACCGACCGGTAGCCCGGCCTTGGACAGAGCTGCCCTGGTCTCTGCCGGAAGGGGCGTGGCCTCGGGCGCCGCCAGCCTCGACGTTAGTGGGGGCGGGTCTTCCCCACCTCTTGCGTCATGTGGTTTCACCGGTCCCCGCCTGGTTGGATTGTCCGGCTGCCAGCGAAGCTGCTGTCAAAGGAGGGTTGGAGGAGTTGGGAGTTTATCCCATTCACAGGAGAGACGACGCTGGCCTTCCTACTCCGCCGGCGAAACATGAGCTCCGGCCAGCAGCAGCCGCCGCCGCCGCCGCGGAGGATCACCAACGTGGGGTTCCTGCTACTCACCCTGCAGGAGAACGAGTCCCTCTTCACCTTCCTCGGCAAGAAATGTGTGGTCAGTGGCCGAGACCCGCATCGCCGCCCCACCCTTAGCCTCCGGAGCCCGGAAGGGAGCGCCGGGAGGTGGGAGTGGGGAAGGAGGCGGGAGCGACGCGGGGAGGGTCGGACTGCCGGCCAGGCCTCTCTCTTACCCGGCTCCGTGGTTCCGGGCAGTGCGGGCCGGAGGCCGCCTCTAAGACCTGCCGGGGGAGCAGGGAAGTGTCAGGTCCGCAGGCCTGTCCTGGAACCCTGCTCGCTCGGACTCGGGTCCGTGCCTCTGCTGCAGGTTCAGACTTTACTATCAGGCCTCGCGGGGATCTTTTTACAGGAGCTGCTTGATCGTAGTAACTGGGCTCCTGGACTGGCCCTCGCTTCTCCTCCTACGACCCCGATGTAGGGGACACCTTTCTTCACCTGGGCTTCTCAGGCGGCGCCTTGGTAAAGAATCAGCCTGCCAATGCAGAAGACTCAGGTGGTAGGGAAGGGGTTGGATCCCTGGGTGGGAAAGAACCCACTCCAGTCTTCTTCCAGGAAAAGTCTCAGTCTCATGGGCAGGGGTGCCTGGCGGTCTGCAGTCCATGGAGTTGCTGGAATGGACTGAGCACGTGTAGTGTTGTGAACTTCACAATGCCAGAGATTTCAGGAGTGGGTAGATCGGGGACTGAAACCCAAATATGAATGAATCGGACCATAAGGTGGTTTTTTTAATCTCCTTTAAGATCTCAGGAGAGAATGGAGCCCAGTGCCTCGGTTCAGAACAGGGGGCAGGAAATGCTATTGCTCACCACTGCAGAGAAACGAGGTTTATTTCTCCAGCAGTCTCGCTCAGGCCTGGTTTCTCTCCTCTCCACTGTTTTTGTTGTTGTTTGTTTGCATTGGTGGGAGATGCTGCTCTCCCAGAACCAAGCTCAGGGGAACCGCGATCTCCAGCAGTTCTTGGCCTTTTGGGATCTGAGAATGGGTCTTAGGTCGGTGCTGTGCGGCCTATTCCAACTCCAGATGGCCGGTTGGAGCCAGCAGCTCTTCTGTGGGAAGGGGAATGTGTTGTTGATGGAAGCATTCATTACATTGGCTGCTGGTGCTTCTGGGGTTGGGGAGGTTGTGCTCTGTGGGCACAACCAGTAAGATGTCAGCCTGCATCTTACTGGGGTGGCCGAGTTGAGCTGTGGTTGAGATTGTTGAAACGCTGTTCAGGTCCGTTTCTCCCCACTTAACTGGTTAACACCTGCAGAGTCTGTGCCACTGGCCCCAGGGAATCATCAAGGAAATGTCAACAGTGGGTGAACATGCTAAGTTGCTTCAGTCGTGTGCTACCCTATGGACTGTAGCCTACCAGGTTCCTCTGTCCATGGGATTCTCTGGGCAAGAATACTGGAGTGGGTTGCCATGCTCTCCGCCAATGGGTCTTCCTGAACCAGGGATCAAATCTGTGTCTCTTAAATCTCACGCATTAACAAGCAGGTTCTTTACCAGTAGTGCAATGTGGGAAGTCCATGTGTTACATACCAGACACAATAAGTTTAGGCAGAAAGTATATTACATTTATGCACAAGTATACTGTTTAATTGCTTTGTGTTTACCTGTAATGTTTACTGGTTTAGAAAAAAATGACAGGTATAGAAGAATACAAGAGAGTTAGAATGAATTTTTGTCATTTAAGTGCCTCAATGTTGTGAAATCAAGACGCCAAGGACAACTATTCACAAATAGTCCACTAGGTGTTAAACTCTTTGCAACCCCATGGATTTACCAGGCCAGAATTCTGGAGTGGATAACCATTCCCTTCTTCAGGGGATCTTCCCAACCCAGGAACTGAACCCAGGTGTCCCACATTACAGGCAGATTCTTTACCAGCTGAGCCACCATAATTTCCTGTCTTTGTTTCTGCACTTTCTCTGTATAAGTCTCACCCCTGGCACCTGACCTCAGAGTGCCCCTAACCACTTCTGTTTTGGTGCTACTGAATTCTCTTTGATTTTTGCTCAGATAAACTTTTTAAATTGTTCATTTGCCTCATTTTAGAAACAAACACACAAATTCACTTCCTTATTCCTAGGGAATTTCTGGAATTACATACAAGAAACCATAACCAGAAGTTATCACTGGTAGAGGGAAGAGGAAAGAGGACTTTTGATTTTCCACTGTGTAATGGGAAATAGATGGGGAAACAGTGTCAGACTTTATTTTTTTGGGCTCCAAAATCACTGCAAATAGTGACTGCAGCCATGAAATTAAAAGATGCTTACTCCTTGGAAGGAAAGTTATGACCAACCTAGATAGCATATTGAAAAGCAGAGACATTACTTTGCCAACAAAGGTCCATCTAGTCAAGGCTATGGTTTCTCCAGTCGTCATGTATGGATGTGAGAGTTGGACTGTGAAGAAAGCTGAGTGCCAAAGAATTGATGCTTTTGAACTGTGGTGTTGGAGAAGACTCTTGGGAGTTCCTTGGACTGCAAGGAGATCCAACCAGTCCATTCTAAAGGAGATCAGCCTTGGGTGTTCTTTGGAAGGAATGATGCTAAAGCTGAAACTCCAGTACTTTGGCCACCTCGTGCGAAGAGTTGCTTCATTGGAAAAGACTCTGATGCTGGGAGGGATTGGGGGCAGGAGGAGAAGGGGACGACAGAGGTGAGTGCTGGGAGCTGGGAGGATTGGGGCAGGAGGAGAAGGGGACGACAGAGGATGAGATGGCTGGATGGCATCACTGACTCGATGGTCGTGAGTCTGAGTGAACTCCGGGAGTTGGTGATGGACAAGGAGGCCTGGCGTGCTGCAATTCATGGGGTCCCAAAGAGTCGGACACAACTGAGGGACTGAACTGAACTGAATGTTATATTATTCTACTGTGAGCAGTAATAACTTTAAAAGAATAAAAAAAGATTTTAAACCAAAACAATATAAAAGACTGTACATGTTGACACATGTATAAAAAATTATTGGAGCTTAAAAATGTACAGTAACACTCTGAATCATCTTGATTGCTTTTGCAACTCCATCAGAGTTTAGACATAAAGAGAAAAAGTCTGTAACAAATAGAGCATGTTCTTTTTCCTCACAGGAAATAGAATGCCTCAGACAGTTTACTTTTAAGATATTAGTGACTTTGTACCACAACCTGCAAGTCTGTAGCCCCCTTGGATTTGGCACATACCTCACAGTGCCACCGCTGTGTGCCTTCGTGTTTGCTTCTTAAAAGAAATCCAAGGCCCAAGTAGAAGGAGGTGGCAGTGACATTTGTGCAGATGAGCCCAGGTAGGGCATTCGAGTACAAGCACTCTTCTGTTTTACAGGGAATTGAAGGCTAACTGTGGCTACATCTGAAGTTCTTTTCAACCCTGTGCAAATTAAGTCCTCAGTGGAAGCAGAAAGCATTCTATTTCTTTTTGCTTGTCTCTTCTCTCCTTTTCTTTTCTTTTCTCCCAAGCCTCCTTTCTTCCTTTGCCATCTGACTGCAAGCAGAGGAGAAAAGAAAATACTGAATTTTATTGATGGGTTTTATCGATAGGTTTTCAATTTCCAAAGTTTAACCACTCCATATGAAATTTCAGTGTCATCAAAATGTCAGTATCTTGTGCGGATGACTGTGTTGGCACAATCCTGGCAGTTTTGCCTGTGAAACAGATGAAACAGATCATGTGAGTCTCAGTCCTCTAAGCTGGGGCCACTGGTGGGCAAACTGCTGAGTCCTGAAATATCAGTCCTAGACCCAGGATTGAGATTGCACTGTTTGTCAGGTTCAAAGGAAACTGCCATTCACCAGGTATAGTAATTCAAAAAGGTCTTTCCAAAATGAGTTCTCCGTGAGAGATGCTCCTTTGGGACCCAATTAGTATACAAAGCACACCTTAAAATGGGCATATTGTTCATTTCAGCTACCAAATAGGCTTATGAACTTATTACAGAGGAACACAATACTAACAAAGGGAAAAGAATTTCTGCTTTCCCATTTGTTCTGTGAGTCTTCGTTTATAAAGGTGACTGAGTGGCTACATAGAGGACCACATGAAAAACATCAGATTTTGGACAAAACACAGAAGCAGGATCAGGGGAGAACTTATACCAGGATGAACAGTTCAGTACAGGCTCATTTGAATAACAACAGCTGGCTTTGGGCTGCAGGGAGGAAAACATTCTATTTGACCCTCTTATGGTCCTTGGTTGGGTCTGAAAATTAAACTGACAAAGGCAGATTACCAGAAGAAAAGCATACAAATTTATTTAATATAAGTTTTATAGGACATCAGAGCCTTCATTAAAAATATGAAGGCCCCAAGAAAGTTAAACCTGTGTGTTTTTATTCTAGGCTTGCATTAAGAAGGGCAATGGGAGAGAAATATAGGTTAAGGAGTATAAGGTAATTGTAGGAAACCAGGGGAAACAGCAAGGGCTGTTGGTTAGGTTCTTCTTGGCATCCCTTTGTCTTCAGTGAAAAAGCTGCTGCTTTCCTCCAGGTCCACAGGGGACAACTTTCACATGAGGATTCTAGTGTCTGTTTTGGGGAAGAAGGGTGAGGTGGGGAGGTTCTTAAAGTGATCTTCCTGCTCCTGCTGTTTTCTCAAAACTCCTTCAGCTGAAAATTTTCAGTATGTAAAAGTGACATATTTAGGGAAGTATGTTCTGAACTGCATCAGGGCTATCGAGGTGCTCTCTAGTTGCCTGGTACCTGGCCCTGGGATAATGAAGGCAGAGGAGTATTGCCTCCTGAGGCTTCCCTGATAGCTCAGTAGGTAAAGAATCTGCCTGCATTGCAAGAGACCCCGCTTCATTCCTGGTCAGGAAGATCCTCTGAAGAAGGGAAAGGCTACCCAGTCCAAGTACTCTTGGGCTTCCCTTGTGGCTCAGCTGATAAAGAATCTGCCTGCAATGAGGGAGACCTGGGTTTGATCCCTGGGTTGGAAAGATCCTCTGGAGAAGGGAAAGGCTTCCCACTCCAGTATTCTAGCCTGGAGAATTCCATGGACTGTATAGTGCATGAGGTCCCAAAGAGTTGGACAGTACTAAGTGACTTTCACTTTTCTGTGCAGGCTGCAGAGAGGAGGTAGGACTCTGGATTGGTTAGTTTTCATATCAAATAGCATGTTTTTTGCTACCTCTCAAGATTGACTAGCTTTGGAAGAGGCAGTCCCTTCCCTGCAAGAAATGTGTTTTAAGATGTCAGAACATCCAAGTATGCAGAAAGTAAAAAAAAAAAAATTATTAATCTGTTTTTATTAAACAGGAATTTAGGAGTGAGATCATTTTCAGCATGTGCCCAAAGAAAAGGAGAGTGGTAAGGAGCATTTCCAAAGTCGAAAAACTATTTTTAAATGAAGTAAAAATAATTTTAAATGAAATGTTTCAAAATAAATACCTTTCTAGCAAAGAAAAAAATGCATTCATCACATGGTAGCTAACCAACTAAATTAGAAACATATCAAATTGGCTCTCAATCCATAGTAATTATATTCAGTAATCATTGCAACATTTTTTCAACTTTTTATTGAGCACCTATTCTGTGCCAGGAATTGTGCTGTGTCATAGGATCTCAGCACGTGGTTGTGCCTTCACTAAGCTTATCTGAGAGTGGGGTGGAGAGAATACAGGTCAGAATCCCTAGAGCAGTGCAGTGTGAAGATACATGTCAAATAAATGTCCTCACCATCCTCAAACATCTAGTCACACAACAGTAGTATGTGCCTAACTGTCCTCCTCCTCAGTGCTGGGTTATGCACCTTCTAAAGTGAAAGTGAAAGTCGCTGAGTCATGTCAGACTCTTTGCCACCCTATGGACTTCACAGCCCATGGAATTCTCCAGGCCAGAATACTGGAGTGGGTAGCCTTTCTCTTTAAAGACCAATAAATTTGCAAATTTATTTTTAAAAATTGAGAAATTTCTTTTATTGCCTCTACGTTACCAAATAAAGCTCAGAATTTTGAAAATACTTCTTGTTCCGTGGCCTTCTACTCTCCCTTTTATCATATCTACTCCTGTGGGCTATCATTTTCCTGTTAGTCATTTTTGTGTTAGCATAATCCAACAACTAATTTTCCTAAATGAGTATATTTATCCAAAGTTCACTCTTAGAGGTTTTTAACACTACATCTCATTACTACTTAATACCCTTAATTCATTGCATTAGTGAATGTCTGTTTACTTCCCACAATATTGAATTATATCTATGCAGTAAATCCAGAGGTCTACTATATATTATTCTTCTTTCAAATTCACTTGCAGAAATAAAAGCATATATTCTCTGTATAACTTTGGGACCAAGCCCTCTGCTGGAAAGGAGACAGGTTTTGTATGTTAGTTGAAAGTTCAGAGATGCCATCTATATCTAACAAATTAATTCCCTATCTTTTGAAATGAAATTACACAATTCCTTTGTACTCTGTTAATTAGATGAGTCTGTGTTCTCGTAGCACTTTTTTTATACTTCAGAATTATGCCACATTCTGTGGACAAGTTCTGTTTACACACCTAGCATTTCTATCATTGTGCAAGTTCATGAAGAGCAGGGGTACTGTTCTACTATTCTCTTTGTATCTCAGATACAAGGATGATTCCTGCAAAAATCCTGGATCTAAAGGGAAATACAACTTTGCCTCTATGAACCTAACCATATACAAAGTTATATAGAATATTCCTGCCAAGTCTCTTTCTCTGTTTAATGGTCTCTTTTCTCATGGGCTTCATGGCTAAGTCTGCCATGATGGAAGTTTACTGTTTGGACTTTCCCCCAACAATAGTAACATAAGCGTCTTCCATACTCATTGAAAACATATCCACCCCTCCCACAGACATTTACTGTGTTATTTCTAAGGCCAAATGCTTTTCATGTGCTATTCAATAATCTCAAGAACCTCTAAAAGGTATAATTATTGCCATTAAAACCTAGAGAGCATATTAAAAAACAGAGACATCACTTTGCCAACAAAAGTCTGTATGGTTAAAACTATGGTTTTTCCAGTAGTCATGTATAGATGTGAGAGTTGGGACCATAAAGAAGGCTAAGCACCGAAGAATTGATGCTTTCGAACTGTGTTATTGGAGAAGACTCTTTAGAATCTTTAGGACAGCAAGGAGATCAAACCAGTCAATCCTAAAGGAAATCAATCCTGAATATTCATTGGAAGGACTGATGATGAAGCTGAAGCTTCAATATTTCAGCCACTTGATGCAAAGGACCAAGTCATTGGAAAAGACCCTGATGCTTGCAAAGATTAAAGGCAGGAGGAGAAGGGGACAACAGAGGATGAGATGGTTGGATGGCATCACTGACTCAATGAACATGAGTTTGAGCAAACTCGGGAGAGAGTGAAGGACAGAGAAGCCTGACATGCTGCAGTCCATGGCGTCTCAGAGCTGGACATGACTGAGCAACTGAACAACAACAAAATATAATAGGAACTGATCCAAGTTAACATCAGGTTCATATAGCTAGTCAGTGTTGAAAGTTGGTATTTGCCCTTGTAACTGTCTGTCTCCAAAATTCATACCTTTTTCAATTCATCTTGCTATCTCCATTCTATCACCTGACAATCATTTATGTATTCTAAGGAACCTAGTCCATATATAGCATCCTTTTCAGAGCATTATCAAATTGTCTCTTTTTGTGGCTTACTTGTGAAAACATGACTTTCACAGTAGAATCATAATTGGAGAAAAACCGAAGGACAGAACTAAGGAAAAGGGCAGCATCAGTTCAAGATGATTCAAGTGACTATGACAACTCCCACACTTAAAATTCTTTAGTGGCTCCCCATTGGCTTTGATTTGTTCAACAAATATTTTGTGGGCATCTACTAAGTCCTGGAGAAGGAAATGGCAACCCACTCCAATATCCTTGCCTGGGAAATCCCACAGACAGAGGAGCCTGGTGGGCTACAGTCGATGAGGTCACAAAAGAGTCCAACATGATTTAGTGATGAAACAATGACTAAGTTTCAGATGCTATTCATTACACTGTGAATTACAGCAGCAAGATATATCCCTTATAGGAAGGTGATGGGAAGTAAAAATGGAGAAATATGTCATGCTATGATATATGTCAGAGAAGGCAATAGCACCCCACTCCAGTACTCTTGCTTGGAAAATCCCATGGACGGAGGAGCCTGGTAGGCTGAAGTCCATGGGGTCGCTAAGAGTTGGACACAACTGAGCGACTTCACTTTCACTTTTCACTTTCATGCATTGGAGAAGGAAATGGCAACCCACTCCAGTGTTCTTGCCTGGAGAATCCCAGGGATGGCTGAGTCTGGCAGGCTGCCGTCTATGGGGTCGCACAGAGTCGGACATGACTGAAGCGACTTAGCAGCAGCAGCAGCAGCATGATATATGTGCATGGGGAAAAAATGAGGTAGGTCAAGAAGTTTGGGAGCATCTTCCTTGTAAAGTCCAGACATCTTAGTATGTTTACAGCAGCCCTCACCAGGTGACTACCATCTACATCTACTGAATACCATCGTAATAACCACATTCAGTATTCTGTTCTACTGAAATTCCATTTTTCTCATGTACTCACATGAGCTAACTGCTGTTCAACCTACAACGCAAAGGACACACCATCTCATGATGTCTCTGAAATCTTTCTTCTCTGACACCCTCAGATTCTTGTTTGTATGCCAGAGCATACTGAACTATATCTGTGTTGTAATTTTCCACTTTCAATGTCTATCTTCAAATATACAGCAAACTCATTGATGGCAAGAAGTATACTATTTCACCTTGAATCTGGGACTCTTAATTTTATGCCTAGCAGAGAATAAACACTCAATAAATGCTCTATGAAAGATGCAGATGCTTAAATGAAATAAGACATTTTAATAAGATATACAAGATTGTCAAATTTGACAATCAAGGATGAAAAGAAAATTAGAATAATTTATATAAGAATTCTAAAGACATATTAAACCATGTACAGAAGTTGACAGGGTAATCACTTTTTAAAGATTATCTTTTTATAAAACAGAACGAACACATTATCAAGGTAAAATAAAAAACATGATTCCATGTTTCAGACAGACTAGTACACTTAGGATATTACATTTTAAAAGATAAGATATTGGAATTAATATTTTCTTGACAATTTTATTACATACTACAAACTACTTGTAAAGATATTTTATTTGCAGTAAATTGGTATTATTCACATCTTTACTTTTCTCAGAAGAAAATTAGGCCTCTAAGTATTCTAGGCCTTATATAATCAGTCTTTGGTAGAATCAAGAATATAACAGGTACCTCTTAGTATATATACATTCACAGTATGTAAAATATTTGCAATACACTCATGGCAATTGGGCTTCCCTGGTGGCTCAGCTGGTAAAGAATCCACCTGCAAAGCGGGAGACCTGGGTTCAATCCCTGGATTGGGAAGATCCCCTGGAGAAGGGAAGGGCTACCCACTCCAGTATTCTGGCCTGGAGAATTCCAGGGACTGTATAGTTATGAAGGGTCGCAGAGTCAGACACAACTGAGCAACTTTCACATGGCAATTAGAGAATACAAAATTGGATATCTTCCATAGCAAATTCTATCTATCTTCTTTATCAAGTGTCTACTTTGAGTTTCAAAAGCAAAATGTGGTATGAGTGGATTTATTAACACCTGCCCCAACTATGAGTTTGAAAATTAAAGGCACTGGTCACAATTCTTTATCAATTAATAATAACTCCAGGTTCAATTTAATCATGAAAAACAATCTTTGCTCAAAAACTTAAAATACTCTCTTGGCCATGAGTTTTGATTCACATTTCAAATGTAAAAGTTTATATAGGTATCATTACTTGCCTAAAAAAAAATCATCTGGCTAAATATTAAATATAAAAAATGTACAAAATATAAAAGCACAAAGCATGTAGACAGGAAACTTAAGTACTGAATTTAATTTTAATAGGTTGTTTGATTTTTAATATTTTGAATAGGTGACTGATAGGAAATGTTCTTCAATTTAACACTTTGACACGCCTTTTGGGTGACGTTGGGGATGACTTCCGAACACCTGACTTTGAGGCACTCAGGGGAGTGTTTCTCAGGAGTACATGGAGATACTGTGGCAGTTGTAGTGGAGGGTGAGATACTGCTGAAGGTGGTAGTAGATGCCTCCTTCTGGCTGGAGGAATGATCACTGGGTTGTAACTTCACAGGGCTGTCTATACAAATGTCTTCTGCCATACATACGTTAACACTATGAACATTTTTTATATCAACTCTCTTCTTACAGTGGATGTTGGCATAACAACTGCAATAAAATGTATCAGAAAACTTTTGCAGGTCTTCAAGTGTGACTGTCCCAGGTACTGTGTATTTTCCACCTTCCCCAGTTTGAATAGCAAAATTCATTGGGTTCAGGTGAAGATAGTCACTTGAATTCCAGTGTTTCCTTGTACACACTCCTTCATCATGGCAAAGCACTTGGCTGCACATTTTGGCGGCTAGGGTGACGTTGATTATGTAAGGATTCAGTGTAGTGTTCAAGTAAGTGCCTAGGTTCATGCAAGATTGCTGTAAAATTATAAGATCAGATTATTAAGATCTAAGTAAATTAGTTCATATATGAATTAATTCACTACATAAAGCAATTTTAAAGGAAGTACCAAAAAATCAGTAAGAGGTAGGAAATATTTCATCTTTTTTGCTTTATCAAGACCATTCCAGCTATTTTTTTGTGTGTGACATTTGTAAGTAAGTTTCACATGCCATTTCATGTCACTAAATCACTGACCCATTGAGGTTTAATACATCCTAGCCACAGTCTCCTCAATAATTCCTACACTAACAGGGATGGAAGGGGCGGAATGGTACAGTGGAGTGGAGTGGGGGTGGAGGGCTTAGAGCATGGAGTCTGGAGCCCATGTGCCCAGATTGGAGTCACAGTTCTATCAATGGCTAGCTATGTGAGCTTGGGAATCCCGTAAGCTTTCTAAGTCTTGGTTTCCTTTCTGGGTGACCTTGGGAAAATTAATTAACCTGACTATGCTTCAGCTTCATCATCTAAAGATAATTATAGAACCTACCTCATAGGGTTGTTGTGAAGATGAAAAGATACAGTGTACATAAAAGGGCTAAGCACAGGGTCCAGCATATCATTTTTTACCTCAATGTGTAGCTAATATGAAGTACAAATAAAGATAAGAAGTATCACATTGCTCAGACACTTTTAAGCACTGGAAAGAGTGGTTTCTGAATTGCTAGCTCACCAGCTATCCCATCTTAACACCTGAGAGTGTGTATGTTGGTGCTGCCTTCTCCCTTCATCCCCCTCTCTCCCTCCTCCACTGCGTGCACAAGTCCATTCTCCACATCTGCATCTCCATTCCTTCCCTGCAAAGAGGTTCATCAATACCATTTTAGATTCCATACATATGCGTTAATATATTTGTTTTTTTTCTTTTTTACTTTCTTCAGTCTGTATAACAGGCTCTATGTTCATCCACCTCACTAGAAGGGGTGAGAAGTTGCTGTGTAGGTCAAGGAGCCTGATCTGACACTCTGTGATACCTGGAGGGATGGGATGTGGGGAGAGGAGGAAGGCTGAGGAAAGGGATCTATATATAATTATGGCTGATTTGCATTGTTGTATGACAGAAACCAACACAACCTTGTAAAAAAAAAATTAAATATTTAAAAAAAGAAAAAAATCGCTAGCTCAAAACACCTAAACAGGTTCAACCGACTATATATTAAATGTTACATATAATTCAAGTATGGTTGAACTATGACAGCTGTTTTGCAGGTATACTTATTTGGCAGAGTATGAGTGATGAGTCACTAAAATGATTCATCTTGAAATGGATACTTCTTAAAAGTAGGAATCCATCCTTTTCAAAACATAGAAGGTAGTTGCTTTCTTTCATGATCAACAATTCCATTGAGTGAGTTGGCTGTGCTCATCCTTCATTAAGATCAAAGGAAGTGTTTGTTTGTGGTAGGTTGGCAGGCAAGTTGAGGAACCTTGGCAGCTTCCACTTGAATCTATTTCTTGTTACCTTCTTGAAATGATGCCATCAATGGTAGGCAGAATAAGATCCTTCCAAGGATGTTCATACTCCAGTCCCTTGGAACCTGTGACTGTGTTACTTTACATGGCAAAAGGGACCCTCTAGATTTGATTAAGGCTGTGGATCTTGAGATTGGGAAAGTCTAAGGCCAAACCACCCTGAATATACCTGATCTCATCTGATCTCGGAAGCTAAGCAGGGTCGGGCTTGGTTAGTACTTGGACGGGAGGAGATGGGGAGAATATTCTGAACCATCTGATGGACTCAATCTAACCACGAGTCCGTAAAAATGTAGAAACGTTTTCTATTTGGATTTTAAAAATGAGCTGGGAGAAAGAGGACAAACACAAAGGTAAGGGAGACTCAACCCAGCATTGCTGGCTTTGAATGTAGAGGAAAAGGCCAAAAGCTAAAGAATATAGTGACCTCATGAGAAATGAAATCACTTTAACCATAGCCAGACAGGAAATAGAGATCTTTATGCTATAAACACAAGAAAGTGAATTCTGTCAACAACCCAAATGAGCAAATGAGGGTCTTTCCCTAGACAGGAACGCAGTCCTGCTGACATCTTGATTTTAGTGCATTAAGGTCCATGTTGGACTTTTGAACTACTGAATTGTAAGATAATAATTTTCTGCTGTTTAAACCACTGTTTGTTGTAGTTTTTATGGCAGCAATAGAAAACCTCTTCTTAATCCTCTAATAGCTTTACATGGTGTTAAGAATATAATTCATCTTGTATACAGCCTGCTGAGGTGTAACCTCACCCATCTCTTGTACCCTCACCCACTTGGCCTTAGACACACTAGTTATTTCACAAGCATGGCAGGTTCATTTCAAGCTGCACTTACTGTTTCCTCTGCCCAGAATGCTCTTCCATCTCATTTTAAACATTACTGACTCCATCTTGTCATTCAGATTGCAGTTTTCATTAGACCAGACCCTTCTTAGACACCTTTCCTGTTCATTTTCTTACATCTCTCTATTTAAATTTTCTGCATAGAACTTACCACATAAAATATTTTTATTGTTTTGTGTTGCCTCTATTGGGCTTACCTGGTAGCACAGTGGTAAAGAATCTGCCTGCCAATGCAGGAGACGTGGGTTCAATCCCTGGGTAGAGAAGATCCCCTGGAGTAGAATATGGCAGCCCACTCCAGTATTCTTGCCTGGGAAATCCCATGGACAGAGGATCCTGTGGCCTACAGTCCATGGGGTTTCAAAAGAGTCAGACACAACTTAGCGACTAAACAACAAGAACAATTGTTTTTATCCCTCCAACTGTATGAGCTTCATGAAGGCAGGGACTTTGTCAGTATTCTTCAACACAGTATCACCAGTGCCAAGGGTATATGAGAATTTATACCAAGATCAAAGACATTGATCTGGGCTGCCTAGGTGGCACTAGTGGTAAAGAACCTATGGCAAAAGCAAGAGACATAAGAGACAAGGGTTCAATCCCTGGATCAGGAAGATCCCCTGGAGAAGGAGATGGCAACCCATTCCAGTATTCTTGCCTAGAAATCCCATGGACAGTGGGGCCTGATGGACTACAGTCCATAGGGTCGCAAAGAGCTGAACACCACTGAAGTGACTTAGCACAGATGACATTAGAGTTGTCTACAGAGACAAGAACTAGGCAGGAAGAGGAGTGAAAGGATGAGAATGTTTGAGAGTCAGTAGCCTACACAAGATGCAGTCTTTGTAGGCTTAAAGTCTTTCTCTAAGACATAAAGTCTAGTTTATAGTATTCATCAAAATCCATGCTGTAAATACTCCTACCATGGCCAATTTTAAGCTACCAACATGACATCACCATTACATAGGACAGGATTATGGTAGGAAGAAACACACCATTGCATAATACCATTTCCACTTACACATATAAGATTGATATAAATAAATCAAAAGTATGGATAATAGGACAATGAAGTAAATAATTGATACATTTTTAGTATTTATTGCTTTTGTTTTTAGCATACTTAGCATACTTTTGTTTTTGCATACTTATTCTAAGTTTTTGTAATTTAATTTTTAACAAACAGTTCACAAAATTTCTGAATATTTAACAATGAGGTCTCATGAACTAAAGCCAGTAGAAGCTGACTCTGTTTCACAGTTGGGTCTAGTAAGATGAAATGGAAGGAATGATTTGCCTACATTTGATAACCATTGTTTTAAGTCAATTCCAATCATTGCAAGTAAACTTGGAATTACCAGTTTTTTAAGTTGTCAGTGGATCAGAGAAAACACAAGCAATCCATGACAGTATTGATGACATAGGAAAAAGGCAAAGTAATGATAGAATTAACATTCAAAATGATTGTAAATTGGGAAAGGTCTACAGGGAACAAGTTCAAATCAGTGTCATTAACTAGGAAGTCTTCATATTAAAGTTGAAGGACTGTCTCTATGTGAATACTGAAGGTGATTTGAGAGTCATGGTAGAAGAATGCGAATCTAAGATTGAAGTGCAATAAAAAAAAAGTGTAGCAGTTGAATTCTATGCCATGTCATACTGCTAATGTCACCCTACTAATTGGAGAAGGCATGATTCATTCCTTATCAGAGTAAGTGTGAAGTTCTCAATTAAAAAAAAAATTATAAATGGGGAATTTATAAATGGTTCCATCAAAGAACTAATGGGATCCTTGAGAAGAGAGTTTATACATTTGAGAAAACAACTGATAAAAATCAGGAATATTCCTACGAGAATTATAATTCTTAAATAATTTTCTGACATATAAAAGATATTACAAAAGGGACATATCCCATTATCTGAACTTATAGTCTATATTATTTCCCTTTACTGGTGATCAAACCAGAGATAATAGAATCTACCAAATAGGTAGGAGGGCTCAGATAATCTTGAAACGAATTTCAAAAAGCTAAATACCTTTACAAATGAAGGAGAAATACAGCTAGTGTATCTGAAGGACAAGATACAAAAGATCTCTTTTGGTCTTAGAGTGTAAATTCTGTTCTTTGTAAGTCCTAAGATGAAACCTCTGGACCAAGAGCTTCATAAGACACACTCCATGGCACCTAGGTTACTAGTATTTCCACATCGATCAGAGAAGGAAAGTTCAGCTCCAACTCAGCAGTGTCCATGTGACAGCTCTATTCATGTTTTGAGTCAAGAAAACTGAAGAGGTAAAGGATAAAGACCTGATATGGAGAAGGAAAGAGAGAAAAGAGAAAGAAAGAAAAGGAGTAGGTCATGATAGAATGGTTTAAGGCTTTTTGAAGTAAAGAAAATGCATTAGGAAAAAATGAATACAGTTCATACTATGTAGAGCTAAATAAGCCTTCCTTCCTGATAAAACAAGTTTTGCTTAAAATAGACACTATTAAATACAACCTGTGGAAAATAAAGTGTTCCTTTTCCTCTCCCTTAGGGAAGCTTTGAACAATCTAATACATTTTCAAAGACTAACTGCCAACTGCCCACACCATCCCAGTTGCTGACCCCCCACAGTAAACTGTCATCAACTTAGTAAATAAGTAAGTGCTTAATAAAACAGTAATTGGGTGAATGAAAGAATGAGTGAATGAATGTTGACTAGTTGAGCTCTTCTTTTGAGAAGCAACACGGCACAATAGAGTAAGTAAAAAAAAACACAAGAATATAGTCCTGTTTTTGCTACTTCTTAGCCAGGTAGCATAGAGAATTTCAATTAATCTCAACAAATTTCTGTTTCCTCACTGGAAAGCTGCCTTATAACACAACCATACAATTGATAGTTTGATTTAACCACTATTAATTGAGCACCAACTACTTTGTGCCAAAGATCATGTTTATTACTCAATCCCACAACAATTCTCATAAACATTCAAAGTAGAAATGTTTTCATCTGTTTCCACATCTATTTTCATCATTTCAACTTACCATAGATAAGCTTAGATTGAGACTGCCCCACATTATAATCCCAGAGGCACCTAGAGAAACGATCTCACCAACCGAATTCACAAGGTCACCCTGGCAAAGGTGATAGGGAGAGTTAACAGGGAGGAATACAATGAAGTGTTATACACAGGACAGTAACGCCAAAGCCAAGAATGCTAACCCAACAATAATTATGTAAGTATTTCTCCACTATTCATTTCTATCTTTTATGCCACCACTGTCCTACTATAACAAAAACATGAATTTTCTGCTACTATTTTAATTACTTTTATTGACAAGAGAGTAGGCCCATAAAAGGAGCTAAATTAATACATTGTTTATACTACCCAATTGTCTGTGGTTGCTAAAATATTGTATGATTACATTAAAAATGAAATATATTCTTATTTTACATTCATATAAGGATGCAGAACTACCTGAGTGCATATTCCTAAAGATTATTAAAAGCTAAGTTTTACTCCCTTCAAAAATGGTGTTCCATTCCACTAAACACCATTTGTGGACAATATTCCATAGCTTTCTTACCTTGCTTTATTTACTTACCTGAGAAAGATATGTTGAAGACCCATCAGTAAAAACTGGACGGGCATATACAAAAACCGGAAGTGGACTTTCGACACTCGCTATTTTAGACAACCGAATGGCTTCCTGGACACGATTACGAACATACAAGGCAGCATTTTGAGTAGATTTTAACCTGATATTCAAATAAACAGAAGGGAAAAGGGCAGTGCTTTCCTTCCACAACCAGTCGAGATCATCATTTCTCCTTTTTTCTACATCAGGGCAATTTCCATTGTAAGTAGGTTGGTTATAATTATGATTGTAACAATCAGGAAAAAGATAATAACCCCATAAGTGATTTGGCCGAAGTAATTTTCCCAGTTTTAAAGTCTCTTGCATGAAACTCTTTCCAGCTGTCTCAAAATCCACTTTTGCAATCTTGGAAGCCTCTGGGAAACTGAGTTGCGGATTTTTTTGCAGAACCAACTCAACTGACTCATCCCTGTAAACATCTTTAGGTTTCCAGTTTCTTGCCCAGGTAGGCCTCCAGTTTTCCCAGTCAATGACCGCCAAGCCCACGCTGTCATTTGGTATGTAATAGGCAATGTCATTTTTTGCTTTCTCCAAATGACTTTTTAAGTTTCCCAACTGGGGAATTCCTCCGAATACGGTTTTGCCTGTTTTTTCATCTATATGAGGATAGTAGCCAAGTCTATCAGCATAAAATAATGTAATAAATTGTCCTGTAGCACTTTTCTGGGGGCTTCCTTTTACAGAGAAGAGTCTCAGATCTGGAGGTAGTTGAAATCTTCTGTTAACACAACGTTCAACTGGGGCATTCCAGGCCCAGAGGAAAGAAGTGTTTGAAATAAGAGGGGGTGCTCTGAAGTCCAGAGCCAAACAACACGGAAGCAGAAGGAAGGTGAACACTGCCTGGGGTGTTCCGCTAGACCCAGCAAAGCTCCTAGAGGAGATATGGTGGCGCCTCAGCATTCTCATCACAAAGAGCGATGACTGAAAGGCACTTTTTTCTCCTACACGCTTTGGTGTACCTAATATTTGATGCAAGATATGAACACAGAATGAAGCCACTTTGATGGATAAAAATGAATGATGATGATTTACATTTAAATATTCTTCCTTCGTATTTAGGAATGTTTTGCAAGTTGCTTCATCTGTAACTGAAAAAAAAAAAAATAGTAAATGTAGAATGTGTCATTACACTACATTTCCATGTCAGAGATTGTAAGCTTCACAGTCAAGTTCTTGACTTTAAGTGCAGGGAGTTTAATTCAATGTTTGAAGATGAAGGACTCCTGTGTTTGAATTAATGAAATTATTTTCTCTTATGTGTGATACAGATTGTATAGTGACTAATGCTTGTCTCATGTTTCCAAATCACTGTTGAAGCTACAGAGAAATGAAGGTGGCTCTTTTACCTTGTGCCTTCCTAGCTGTGCAGAATGCTGTACCAAACAATGCCTTAGCAACAAACTGTTAAATAAAAATAAATTCCAAGTTGAACCTCTCAGTTTGTTATTTCTTGAAAGAACATTTTTCAGTGTTCTGCCAAAAAGTGGGAAAAAACCTCTCATGGAATGGTGAGATTTCACCATTATTTTTTTTTCCCTTTCTTAAGGAAGGCAGGTAGAAGAGGTAAAAGTCACTTCTGCCAGAGGAAATAAGTCAAAAGTTTGCTCGAAACTATTGAATCAAATAAAATCGCCTTTTGAGGGGTACGTTGAAGTGCTATTTTTTGTGCTCCATACTATATCAAAGTAATGTACATTTGTGTTTAAAGTTAATAAAATATTTTATGACTTTGTATCTTCCAGTAAAAGGATTGGTTCTGGCCTACCTCATGGAAAGGAATACATGAACTTTGGCCTTTTATAGTCTTCTATAGTTGACATTGTATTATATCATTTTGATTGTCACAATGTGAAGTGTTAGGGCACATTTTGTGGTACAATAAAACATTCTGAGTCAAGGATAAGAAATTAAACTATGTATTATTTAACATTTGGTATTTGTAAAAATTACCTGCAAGAAGACGTATTTAAATGTTCTGTGATTCTAGGAGGAAACTAGAATGTTGAATTGGATTACTAGCATACTGCTATGTAACTGTATAAAGAGAATTTAACGTTTTTCCCAGGAACATGTGGTCTTACCATAAATATCCATTTATTCCCATTGCTGAAAAGCAGTTGCTCTAAAGAGACCACCACAGACAGAATAAAATAAAATCTTAAGAACCATTACAGTCTCATGCTTTGAAGAAAATGGATTTTCCCTGCTAATGTTTAAAACATATAAAAGAACTAAAATTTTTCATAGTTTAAGCCCTTATAAACTTTCTTACTTAGGAGTTAGAAAATCTTCACCTTAAGTAGCATTGGAGGAAACACTCCTCTAAACTACCAATACAAACACCTGAATGGCAGCTGGTGAGACAACTACATGGAATAAAGAAAGGATTAGGTTAAACTTGTTGAAATAAGGTTCATACCTAATTTCCACATGATCATTTTATATAAAAAAAGCTTGGGGAAGAATGAGCCTAATGGGAAGATCTCTACTTACAGAAATTGTCAAAAAAAGAATGGACACTTCTATCCTTAATTGTGAATTTAAATTTTAAAAAGTAACAAAGCTATGACATTTAAAGGAGGATAGTTACTCTAATGGGTTGAACAGTGTGCCCCCCGCAAATGCAATTCTACCTCAAACCTCATAAGAATATGACCTTATTTGGAAATAGAGTCTTTGCAAATATAAATAGTTAAAGATATAAGATGATATCATCTTGGATTAGGGGAGGCCCTAAATTCAGTGACTGGTACCCATAGAAGAAGAGTAAAGGACACAAAGATGTAGGGAAGAAGGCCATGTGACTATGAAGATGGAGACTGAAGTAACACAGCTTCAAACCAAGGCATGCCAAGGTGCCCTGAGCCAACAGGAGCTAGGTAAAGACAAAAAAGACTCTTTTCTGGTGTCTTGAAAGGGAACACAACCCTGCTGACACCCTGATTTAGAACTTCTGGCCTTCAGAACTAAATCATAAATGTCTGTAGTTTTAAGCCACTAAGTTAATTGCAGTTTGTTTCAGCAACCCTGGAAAACTCGTTCTAATCACCAAAGGTAAAAAGGATTGTAGTTTCTACAAGTTTCTTTTCTCAAGCCAGTTTCATCTTCAAGATTAAAAATTAGCATGTTTATATGCATCATAATGTAACTCTTTTACTCAAACTGACCTAATTATAACAAACCAGTGACAGAGCCAGAACCAGAAACTGCATTTCTGTGGAATAAAACCTTCTTGAAGTCTTCAGAGTTTAAGTACAACTCCATCCTTTGGCCCACCTGATGATCATCAACCTAACCTCAAATGTCACTGTTTCATACATAGCAAGATGTTTGGTGTCTGTGTGAGCCAAGGCAATGACCAGAGGCAAAAGCCCATGAGGCCAGGAAGACTCACTTGAGCTTGAAACTGATTGCAGGTTTGAGTTTCAGTGGGAATCACTCTGTGTGTGTGTGCTCAGTTGCATCACTCTTTGCTACCCCTCAGACTGTAGCCCGCTAGACTCCTCCGTCCATGGAATTCTCCAGGCAAGAATACTGGAGTGGGTAGCCATTCCCTTCTCCAGGCAATCTTCCCGACCCAGGGATCGAACGCACATCTCCTGAATTGCAGGTAGATTCTTTACTGTTGACCCACCAGGGAAGCCCTAGGAAGAGATCTACAGGAATTTAATTTTCCAAACAGATAGTTGGGAGACTGCTGTGTTAATTCATAGGTGAGAGAAAATAAACAGGAGCATTTTTAGGTCTAAAATACAAAGGCAAGATTGAGAAATCACAGATCAGAGGTTTCTGACTATAGTCAGAGAATTAAATGGATTACATTTACAGCAGAAACTTCGAGGTTCTCAACATTCACTTCTGAGACCCGGTTAAAGGAACTAGCCTAAGTCCAGAGCTTTATGAGTAGCAAAGAGCATATTTGGACTAGCTGGGATCTTCATTGTCATAAGCAATTCTTGTTAATAAGAATAAGTCATGATGTTTTATAAGTAATGTGGCCGGAAATAAGTAATAAACTTGATTCAATAAGAGAAGTTAATGACATTTGTGGCTGCGTTCCATCGACTCCTTTCCCTTTTCCCTTTATCATTATCATCACCAGTATTCTTTATTATTCATTCCTTCTCCTACTTTGTCTCGGGTTTGTCAGTATCTCCCACAGATTAAATTTACACAGACTGGAGACCCTCAAGGCTAAAGAAATTGCTAATTTTTAATCTGTGTATCCCCTGTAAGATAAGTTGCTTCAGTCATGTCCAACTCTTTGTAATGCTATGGACTGTAGTCCACCAGGCTCCTCTGTCCATGGGATTCTCCAGACAAGAATACTGGAGTGGGTTACCATTTCGTTCTCCAGGGGATCTTCCCAACCCAGTGATCAAACATCTCTTATGTCTCCTGCATTGGCAGGCAGGTTCTTCACCTCTAGCGCCACCTGGGAAGCTCCTAGCAAGCACAGTTAAGTGCCAAACAACTTCCAAACCCAGAGTGTTGGTCTTAAAAACAGCACATTACGGAACTTCTAATTTTTTTCACCAAAAGTCATACCTCATTTTCCCTATAAACTTATACAGTACAATTTTAAAAGACAACTTATTTTTGAAGCACCTTTAAAAGTTTTCCTCTAAGAAGTCAGTAGGTTAGAAACTGTTTCAATCTATTAGCTCTGCAGTGTTTAACCTACTGGGTGAGAAAAGGCAGATCTTTGCCCAGTCAGTTAAAGACTTAAATCTTTTGAGATGTTATTGTATGATGGGGGGAAAGGGGCTTTTCTGTGTGTGCCTGTACATGTGTGTGTATGTTTGAATATGTGTGTGTGAATCCTGGAAACTCAAGTGCCTCCTAACCAAGAGGGTTAGCAATGATGGTAAATTAACATAAGAATGCTATGAATTTTTCTATTAGCATTTGAAATGAGTTTAAGAATTCAATGATAGAACAAATTCTCATTTGCAGTAATTTTGATGTGTTTTGTTAAATAGTGACAAATTTCTGTAGTGTAATATAGATGAAGAATGGACTCAAGGCACCCATTTCAAGGAAGTACAGCATTCACTGCAAAGGTAATCTCTCCTTACAAAATTGGTAAAAATAATTAGATTTCACATTTTCAAAATGTAAAGCTATACTTGATATCTGTTAGCTAAAGGAAAATATTAATTTTCTGAATTCTGCTCCTTAAAATGGGAAGGGAGAGGAGAAAAAAAAGAGCCAAGTAAATAACAAAGTTCCTCAAGAGGAGTTCTGAAACTCTATTTAATGGCTGTAGTGGAACACAGAGATGTAATCTATACATGCTCACTTTATGCAATAAAAGTTTGTCCTATTGTGCCATGATAAAATCAGGGAGTAATATAGCTAAGAAGCTAGAAAACCACAGTATCGTTAAACATGAAAATTCTAAATATTAAAACTGTAAGCAAAGTTATATTGTTACTTTGTAAAAGATATAAATATTTCAGCTTTGGAAAATGCTTGGTAGGTCAATACCTAGGACAATGTTTAATTGAAAATAAGAAAGCAGTTTCATCTTATTCTTAAACAAAAATCCCTTTGGAAAGAATATGAATGTGCTTATAAGGACTTTCTGTGTCCAGAATACCTTTGCAAAATCCAGAGGCCTTGTAAAAGAAGTACATAATATACCTTTAACTGTAGGATTAGGTTATTGTCAACTTTCTAAGCCACTAGTTGATACACAATAGATACACACAGGGATTAGTTATTAAAGGAATGAATGACATACTTTGAATTTCAATAAGCTGAAAATCATGGCTTATGGTGACACTTTAAAGTGAAGATGTTTAAACAAGAACCAAAATGTATCATCCAGAAGCCACAGAACTATTAAATAAAAACCAGAACAAGACAGTAATTAAAGCAGTAAAAACAAATTTTGTGAAGACAAACTACTGCAATAGGGGAAAAGAGACCTCAGCATACAACTGGGCTCCATTTTTGAATACAGCAAGGACTCTGAGAATTTATAACCAAGGAACAGAGGGCTGAGGGTGGTCAGTGGCTACAAAATTACTAAAGGAAACATCAGGGGTGAGGGGAGAGTCTGGCTAAAGACACCTGACAGGATTCTTGCTGAATGCAAGCCAGGTGGTCAGAGGTCATGTGGGGGATGGTGGCAGATGAGGAAGCTGCTACAGGTCCAGGGGACAGAGAAGGAGGATGGGGCATTCGTGGTAAACTACCTTCAGAAGGTTCCTGCTAGAATTGGACTCTACAAGGAAGGCTACAGAAGAAGCCCAGCGTTTGAGGCAATGACGAAAAGAGACCTTATCGAGCCTGACACGTAGGGTCCAGTGGAGAATCTTTGTCAGCCCCCTGTTTGTAGATGCAGAGTGAGTTAACCAGTTAATGAAATAAATGACTTTAGTGTATCTGAAATTCCAGTAAACTCAAAATCATGGCTTGTGGTGACACTTTAAAATGAAGATGTTCAAATAGACTAAAAAAGAACTGTAGCATCCATAGCCAGAATTCAAACATTACTCAGAAAACAAGTATGTCTTCTATAGCCAAGCATGACTTCCTGATACACTCAGATATGACTGAAATGGAGTAATTGAACAGTGGAATAAAGCCATGAAGAGTCTCTAAATCCTAGAGGCTAATTAGAAGTACAGTAGCTTCCCCAGGGGTGCTCCTGTCAGACTGCAGGCTGAGCGCCATGACGCCTGACTTGCAGTCATCCCACCAACATTCCATCACGTAAAGCTGGGACCAGGGCTGGTTCTTCTGTGGTTCCAGTGCCTCAGCTGCCTGCTACTGATGGACAAAGGGGGCTTAGCAGGTTGGAGTTCAGGGCACACAGCCTGCCCCCAAAGATGCCAAAGCTGCATATTGATTATTTCTAATTAATGTTACTTGAAAAGCAGCGCATATGTGAACCCTTTGATCCTTCTTTGTCTCCTTGAATACAGGAGATAAATCTCCCCTCTGAAGGCTGCTAGTAGAGATATCTTTATCACCAGAGATAATTCATTTCAGGGTTGAGAAGCTCATATACACAAACCCTGTTCCTTCTCTAATAATTTATTACACATGTCTAAACTTTCTTTCGGAGAAGGCAATGGCACCCCACTGCAATACTCTTGCCTGGAGAATCCCATGGGCGGAGGAGCCTGGTGGGTGGCAGTCCATGGGGTCGCTAAGAGTCGGACATGACTGAGCAACCTCACTTTCACTTTTCACTTTTTATGCATTGGAGAAGGAAATGGCAACCCACTCCAGTGTTCTTGCCTGGAGAATCCCAGGGATGGGGGAGCCTGGTGGGCTGCCGTCTATGGGGTTGCACAGAGTCGGACATGACTGAAGCGACTTAGCAGCAGCAGCAGCAAACTTTCTTTAATTTTCTTATTTATTACGGCTCCAAACCTAAACTTCTTTGTCCTATCCAATGCTCACAAATTTATTCTTTACATAAAAGATATAAAAGCTGCCCACTTTTGATCAATAAGCATCATTTTATGATCTCTGGTGTACATGAAATTAATTTTTCTCCTGTTAATCTATCTTGTGTCAATTTTATTACCTGTCCATGCACAAAAACTCAAGAGGGGTAGCAAGGAATAGTTTCCCCTTCTGGACAATACCAGTCAAGTTCAAATTCAGGAAGAATAATGAAAACCTCCAATCTTACCAGTGCTTTGCACAATGAAATTCACAACAGTAAAATAGATATAACATGGGCCATGAGTTTGCACTTGGCCTCCTATTAGCCATAAGCATTGTTTCTCCTCCCTTGACGAGTCAGATGACTTTTGGGTTTTATTTCTCTGAATCATCAAAGTCCCAGTTACTAAATCTTCTACATATGGGATTATAGCAGAGGTCCAAATGGTCGCTATAGTCTAACATAAACAGAAAACACCTGTCTATTCATAAATTTCCTTTCTCTAGAGACAAGAGGGACCCAATGGCATTAAATGTATGTGAGCACATTTACTCAGGGTGAAGATAAATACTGTTAAAGATGAGCTCAGCTTCAGAAGACAATACAACAAACAGATGTTTTCATCATATCTGTTTAAGATATCTGAAGCCTACAGAGATATCAGGCTTCTACATGGAAGACCCAGGATGCAGACTGAATTTTTTTCTTAGAATAGAGGACTGGTTCAAAAATGTCAGAATTTGAAGTGATTTAACATTATCACCCTAAAAAGCCACGCTCTTCAGTCTACCATAAGAATGCATAACCGTGCTTTGCTTTTGTGAAAGCAAAACCATTGGCTGAAGTCTCAAGCAACTAGATGATTTCTCAGCAGGCACGTGTGACCATCCAGTCTAGGCCAGCTTTTCAGCCAAGATGCAAACAAAAATAAAACTCAAATTTTTCAGTATACCTGAAAGTTCCTGTTCCTTTGAAGGAGAAGTTTGGGGAGTTACAGGTTCTCACAGACAGAATTAATTCTATATGGAAATTCTATATGTCTTATTCCAGTGAGATCCTGCTATGTACCTCTCATGTTAATCTTTCTTAGATTTTAAAAATCTCTATTACAAGCCTAGGGATATAACTCTATAAGACTGTTCCCACTATGCAGCCTTTCCAAATATCAACAGATCTGACAAGGCTATTTTAAGCGTACCAAAGTGGTCAGAAAAAATGTACTTATTTCTTAGTACACCAGCCACAATTCCTGTTCAAATTTGAAATATCTCCCTCCCTGACAGACTGTAAATTCACTGTTATGTTCCAGTTTCCAGTAGTGTGCCTGTCATGTAGTAGGAGGTCCCTAAGTACTTAATTGAGTGGATGAATAAATGAATCTATCTATCTGTTAATCATTTTATCAAATTATTTTTTTCCTTTGCCTAAGTTTCACTGCATCAGTTTTATTGTCCTACCATTCTCCCTGGCTTCCCTGGTGGCTCAGTCAGTAAAGAATTAGCCTGCAATGCAGGAGACCTGGGTTCGATCCTTGGGTTGGGAAGATCCCCTGGAGGAAGGCATGGCAATCCACTCCAGTAATCTCCAAACCTGGAGAATCCCTGTGGACAGAGGAGCCTGGTGGGCTATAGGCCAGGGGAGTCACCTAGAGTCAGACACGACTGAGCAACCAAGCACAACACAGTACATTCTCCCAAAGGCAAGTTATCTATTGGATAATATTCAGTTTATCTATAGCCACTATGGAAAACAGTATGGAGATTCCTTAAAAATCTACTTGGGAAAGGAGTAGGTCAAGACTGTATATTGTCATCTTGCTTATTTAACTTTTATGCAGAGTACATCATGCAAAATGCCAGGCTGGATGAAGCACAAGCTGGAATCAAGATTGCTGGGAGAAATATCAATAACCTCAGATATGCAGATGACACCACCCTTATGGCAGAAAGCAGAGAGAGGAACTAACTTGATGAAAGTGAAAGAGGAGAGTGAAAAAGCTGGCTTAAAGCTCAACTTTCAGAAAACTAAGATCATAGCATCCAGTACTATCACTTCATGGCAAATCGATGGGGAAACAATGGAAATAGTGACAGATTTTATTTTCTTGGCTCCAAAATCACTGAAGATGGTGATTGCAGCCATGAAATTAAAAGACACTTGCCCCTTGGAAGAAAAACTATGAGAAACCTAGACAGCATATTAAAAAGCAAAGATATTATTTTGCAAACAAAAGTCTGTCTAGTCAAACCTATGCTTTTCCCAGTAGTCATGTATGGATGTGAGAGTTGGGCCATAAGAAAGTTGAGTGCTAAAGAATTGATATTTTTGAATTGTGGTGTTGGAAAAGACTCTTGAGAGTCTCTTGGACTGCAAGAAGATCAAACCAGTCAGTCCTAAATGAAATCAGTCCTGGGTGTTCATTGGAAGGACTGATGTTGAAGCTGAAGCTCCAATACTTTGGCCACCTGATGTGAAGAACTGACTCATTGGAAAAGACCCTGATGCTGGATTGAAGGCAGGAGGAGAAGGGGAAGGCAGTGGATGAGATGGTTGGATGGCATCACTGATAGATGGACATGAGTTAAGCAAGTTCCAGGAGTTGGTGATGGACAGGGAAGCCTGGCGTGCTGCAGTTCATGGGGTCGCAGAGTCGGACATGACTGAACTGAACTGATGACACAGAAATCCCGCTACTTGGCATATAAGCCTGAGAAAACCATAATTGAAAAAGACACGTGTATCCCGATGTTCACAGCAGTACTGTTTACAATAGCTAGGGCATGGAAGCACTCTAGGTGTCCGTCGACAGATGAATGGATAAAGAAGATATGTATATACAGTGAAATATTACTCAGCCTTACCAAGAATGAATTTGAGTCAGTTCTAATGAGGTGAATGAACCTAGAGCGTATTCCAAGTGAAGTAAGGGAATAGGAGAGCTCACTCGGTGCTTGCATAAGAGCACAGCTAATCTCTGCACTGAGATCGTCGCTGGTCAAAATCTCCTCACAGAGAGCATTTCAGAGCAGAAACGAAATCACCTAAGTAGTCTGTGCATTTTAGGCACAAATGCAGGGTAACTGTGAGCATGATTATCTAAGAAAGTGATGTTGAGTAGGCTTATCCCTAAAATTTCCCTTCCAAATTGTAGGTCGCAAACTAACAGTGGACCTCGGAATTCATTTAATTGATTGGAATGAGCATTTAAAGAAAATAAGTGAAATAGACAATAATAGAGTGGAATACAATAAGATAGAATACAATGGGACAGAATAGGAAACTCAGAAAGTAATACACTCCCACACAGTAAGCATGAGTATGAATTTACAAGCCTTTTCTATATATATTATACATGTGTGCACTGGGTCACAGTGTAAGCTGTATTTTTTACTGTGGAATGGATCAAACCACTTTGATACTCGAAAGCTTTCAGTCTGACACACCTGGATACTGCATCCTCAGTCAGCTGTTTTCTAATTATGTGGTCTTGGGTACGTTATTAATGCTCTTTAACCTCTTCAGCAACCACAACAGAATTCTGAGCTGTCTCAGGGCTCCTTCATGTCTGTAAATGAATAAACTACTGGACTAAGCAACTTGGTTTTCTATGTGAGGACCAGCAGGCCTGGAATCTGACTTCTCAACTTGGGAGCAATGTGACTTTGCCCAAACTACTTAACTTCACTACACTTTAGTTTTTCTTGTCTTTAATTTTTTTTCCAACTACAAAAATGTGGGTATTAATAGCAGCACTTTTCTGGGTCTGTTGGGAAATTTTCATTAGGTAAAGTGCACTGACCACTTAACACAAAGCCCGTGAAGGGTTCAGACAATGCTACCCCTAAATGTGCCACTTTCCCAAATTATTGTGATTATTTTGAGCTGAAGGTGATGCAGCAACAGAAAATACAGACAGTCTCTCTAACTTCCCCCTTTCTTCCTGAAGATTTCCCATGTAAAATGTGTACTCTGTACCAGGATGCGAGGAACATCTTACCACCAGAGGAAGGTAGTTGATGCCAAAATGGATCTGCACAAACCTATGAAAATGACCCTTATCTTCCAGTAGTTTCCCTCAGATATTTCCTAGTCACAGTTACTGCTCATCAAAGCTCTTTCTCTTTGTTGTGTCACTCCTTCATAATTTATCATTCTCTATTGAAAAGATCTGTAAACTCTTGATCGTAACTTCTCCTTTGGGTCTCCCTTTTTCCTATGGACGCTTCCATGTACATGTAAAAATATTCAATAAAGTTTATATGCTTTTTTTCTCTTCATCTGGTTTTTTTACCAGTTGAATTTTCAGGCCCCAGTTACAGAACCTAAGAGGATAAAGTTCCTTTTCCACTATTCACCAGACACATAGTACATACCAAATAAATGGAAGCTGTTCCTGTTGTCATTATTAATGAAATCATCCCTTGTCTACACCCTCTTGTATATGAAAGGAAAGAAGAACATGAAAGAAATGGAAACCCAAAGACCATTTACTGATTCTCAGACCTGCTGACATTAAAACTTCCCTAGGAAATCACTGCCCCCTCCCCCCAAGTTTTTAATGTAAATGTGTGACCCACAGGCAGTTGTCCTGGTGGAAATGAAATACCAAGCACAGTCATAGTACAGAGAAGCCAGATCTAATGGTGGCACTGTGCCTCAGTTTATCACTGCACTATGTGCCCTGAGACGGAGCCTACATGAGGTCTCCATGGATTCTGAGGTCTCCGTGTGCTTTATCAGCACATCAGACTAACTCAAGCCTTAGTGTGTGCTGTATGTGGCATTAATATGTCTTCCTCTCTTTTTCATTTGTTTGCCTCTTTGCAACTGGTGGACAAGTCTACTAAGTCTGACTGGAATGTTTTTCTGACCTGTCAAATATGACTTCAGTCTTTTAAATTGGATTATGGGACAAGCAAGTGGCATATAAGTAAGTAACATTTTAAAACAAATAGTAGCAGAACAAACAATTAGTATAGATTCCAGATCTTTTTACAATGTTAGGTTTTTAAATATTAGTATGGCCAAACAGTCTTCTATTTCACAGAAAAGAAGGAAGTAGTTACCAAAAACCAAAGCAGCAATAATTAACAGGAGTATTTCTCAACATCAAACCTACTTTGGCTGTTAGCAGGTTTATTACATCTACACAATAAGAGTCATCATTAATAACCATTATTATTGATGTTATAAAAATAAATAGTACACCTAGCACATCACATATGTATCAAAACATGTAACAGGTGCTATTGAAAAAACAACTACGATGTCAGCCTTCTAGTGGCATTACAAAGGTGCGTGAATAGACCTTGTCATCTCTGCCCCTCTCCACTACTCCATAAAGAGCTGAGCACATTTACCCTTGCGGATGAGCACAGCAATCAATTCTGTCTGTCTCCTCACCAAGAACAGAGATAAACAGGAGCCCCCTATGATTCCCACCTGAGACCAGAGAATTAGGAACACAGAGCTATTGTGACAGGCGACTGAGAATCTGGCCACTTTATGACAGGATAGGAGGGTCCTTGAGGTTCACCAACTGGGAAAAGGCACTGGGAAGACAGAACTCTGAGAAGACGGGGAAATCAGCCATAGACATATCCAGAAATATTCATTAGGATGGTAGGCTGTTCCGCCTACCATTCTAAAGCAGGATTAGAATTTTTGAAGAGTTTGAACCTAGTTTGAGATTGGGGGATGGATCAACTGAGTTTGAGGGATGGGGATAAGAGCTTCATAAGACCTATGGTTCTTGCAACAACAACAAAAAGCCAGAATAGATGGATAATAAGATAACTTCAAAGACTTAAAAAGAAATTTCAAAGGCATGTGCTTACTTGTCAACTTAATCATAAGGCAGTAGGTCTCCCAAGGTTGCATCTATTTAATACTTTAGCTCCTTAATGAATGTTTATAGTTTGGACAAAACTGTTTCTATTCATTTTTATGGCTTACTTGATTTTAATGCTTAACTTATAATAGTTTAAAAAAACCCAAGATATAAGTAGTATTTATTGATGGCCTAAACTGCCATCAATCAAGTGTGAAATATTAAATTTTAAGTGTTAACATGAGAATAGCAAGAGTTTCATCAAAATTAAAGAGTGTTTTCACAGGGAAGTGATTTCAACCAAATCTCTAAAACTCAGACAATCAACAATCAGTCATGAAATTATCTAAGGACTCCCAGTAAACAGTTAATTACGGTATTTAAATATTTTAGTAATGCCCTGGTATAGGAATTATCCTCATTTCCCAAATGAAGAAATAAGCATTAGAAAAAGATTAAATAACTGGCCCACCCATCCTAAAACTAGAAAACCCAGTTCTAGCTAATTCTAATGTTCAAGCTCTGCCCAGTGCTCTCTATTATATGAGCTACTACTATAGAGATGAAAATATGAGACAAACACAGGACATTTTCCTGAATGGGTGCTTGAATACTTTAATTATCTAAGTATGTAGATGATGGACATCTTTCTGTTTGTATATTTAGCCATCATATGGCTATTAGAATTAACCTCACTTGAAAAAGGAATTAAAACTGTCTAAATATCTTCAAAGGTATGCATTTAGTTAGACCCTAGTGCAGTTCTCTTGCCCCTAAACTATTATCTGCCTGTTTTTGGTTTAGATAATTTTTACAGAATTGTTAGTCCTTTTATTAATTTTTTTCACTCAGCTATTTGTGTCTGTCTGTGTGTTTGTGTGTGTGTGTGTGTATGCATTTACTCCAAATGATCAGGAGTGTTAGTGTGGCAATTATGTCTTATGTTTTAAGTTAGTTTACTCAGTCTTGATCCAGAAAATGGAAATGCTATATTCATATTTACTAACTTTCCACATCCTGGGACCCAGGAAGTTAGAACGCGAAGTCCTTTAAACTAAAAGACCAAAACTTTACCTAAAGTAGAAGTGAGTTGAATTATTAATCTTTGTGGAGGTCTTTCATCTCCTGGTTAATGTTGTAACCTTCTAACTCTGCCAATAGTGACTAATTAAAGTTATATATTGAAGCCTTGTTCTATTTTCAAAGACATAGAATAAAATTTTTATCATTTAAAAAATTTTGGCCACACCACTCACTTTGTGGGATCTCAGTTCCCTGACCAGGGATTGAACCTGGGACCATGGCAGTGAAAGCACCAAATCCCAGAAGCCTTGTTCTATAACTTTCTCAGAAAAAAATGCCATGGAGAATGGGCAAGTTTGGGTCATCACTACCGAGCCTACATACCTTGGGGGTATAAAGCACCACAAGGGAAAGGGAAAAGTATACTAGCTCAAGTCTGGTCTTAGCCCCAAACCTGAGAGGAGTTGAAGCGTCATTAATATTTTAACTTTTCTTCTTTTTTATTCCCTCCCTCTTTCTTCCTTCCTTCTCTTTCAGACACTCTACACATATTAATACCTTTAATACTAATAACAACCTTATGAAGTTGGTTGTCACTCAACAGATGTCACTCGATTTCTTTTTCCTCAGGCTGAGCAAATTTCAGTTGAATCCCTTGGATTCAGATTTCAGAACCATTCTTAGTCCATTGGGAAAGTCCTGGAGAGCCGTAGTACAGAAGGTCAGGTGAAGAAAAGAAACCAGTTGCATGAGGCCCTGTGGGTTCTTCAACTCAAGAGATTCATTTCATCAAAAGACTGGTTGGGGTGCTGTCTGAGAATTTCTGGCTATCTTCAAAGACATAGAATAAAATTTTTATCATTTTTAAAATGTTGGCCACACCACTCAGCTTGTGGGATCTCAGTTCCCTGACCAGGGATTGAACCTGGGGCCATGGCAGTGAAAGCACCAAATCCCAATCACTGGACCACCAAGGAACGCTCCCTTAGAATAAATTTTTTTTAATCTGAGGAAGACAACTCAGAAAGTGCCTGGAGAGCTGTGACTGGAACCAAAATGCCAAACCAGCGGTTTGGCTGAACCTAGGCTGTGTCCGGAGCCCTCTGTCTCCTGTAGCATTGGTCTGCAGTCAAGTGTAGCCCTGGCAGCATCTGGACCATGACAGAGGGTCCTACAAGGAAGGACAGAGACTGCTCCATACCTCAACCCTGCCCCTTCCATATTCCTACTAGTGGTAAAACTGGGGAGTCTCCTTTATTTCAGTCTAAAATCACTGGCACTTCAAATGCTTCCCCTTCACCCAGAAAATGGATTCTACTCTCAGCCTTGCTGTTCTCTCTAGGCTCTTGCTCTAATCTGCTGCTTCTCTGCTTGAATTGTCCCAATGCATTCAGTTTTCCTCTGTGCCCTCGCCTTCACTTCCCTGTTCAGAGCATCCTGATGGACACTGTAGTCTTCCATCTGCTTTGGTTTGGAATCTGGTTTCTCTTCTGTACTATCTTAAGACATCTTTTGTCCTACTTGGGTTGGATAATCTCCACAACCCAAGTGAGGCTCCCCACCCTCCCTCCAAGATCTGTCATCTACTTGTTTGCAATCAATTAAAATCTACTGCATGATTCTGATCTCAACTTGTCCACAGCCTCAGTTAAAGTTTACTCTTTTCTTGCTCCAGTTCCTTAGCTAATTTACTTCTGTTTATATTTTCGTGAAGGAATAGTTTAATAGGCTCTCTCTGTGTGTTCATTGACTGCCTAAATGAGAATTTCAGACATTGCAGGGGGCTATAGAGGAAGTGTTCTAGAATCACTGGGGCATTTCAAACCACACAACAAGTGCCAACTACTTAACGGTTCAACTATTTAAAGTGGGGCATTCATCACATCCAAGCACAGACATGGAGGATACCACATAGACCAGGATCTATTTTTCTGGAGTTTGCATTCTAATAGGAAGAAACAAACAATAAGAAAAACAGTAAACAAGTATTTTCAGACTGAGAAATGCTTACTTAATCCATCTGATCTGCTGTAACAAAGTACCACAGACTGGGTAGCTCATGAACAACACAAGTTTATTTCTCACAGTTCTGCAGGTTGGGAGGCCCCCGATCAAGGTTCCAGCATGATCAGATGAGGGCCCTCTTATGGGTTGCAGTCCTCACTTGGAGGAAGGAGTCTTGCAAACTCTTTGAGCCTTCTTTATAAAGGCACCCATCCTTCATGATCTAAACACCTCCAAAAGGCCCACATCCTAATATCATCAAAAAGGCATTAGGAGGTCAGCATATGAAGATTAATGGGCACAAACATTCAGAATGCAGCCAATGCTGTTACAGAATTCAAAGAGAAAAATGAGAAAGGGCAGTCAGAGTTGAAAAGACAATTCTTATCTATATAAAGCTGACTCCTAAAGACATTGTACCAGTTAACAGTTCCTCCAAAAATTAGTGCTTATTCCCCATACCCAAACTACACTGTATTATGATGCCTTGCAGAGCCTCTGCCAATCTGAGTAATGTAAAAATGGTATCTCATTTAATAATAATGTATTTTATTTTGAGAAATTGGGCTATGCATCTTTTCTTTGCTTTAATTTCTGGTCCATCTCCTTTTCCCATGTTAGGTTTGAGATGTTTTGAATTGATTTGCTTAAGAGCTCTTATCGCCTGCAATTCAGGTTCAATTCCTGGGTCAGAAAGATTCCCTGGAGAAGGAATAGGCTACCCACGCCAGTACTCCTGGGCTTCCCTTGTGGCTCAGCTGGTAAAGAATCCACCTGCAATGTGGGAATCCTGGGTTCAATCCCTGGGTTGGGAAGATCCCCTGGAGAAGGGAAAGGCTACTCAGTCACTCCAGTGTTCTGGCCTGGAGAATTCCATGGACTACACAGTCCATGGGGTCACAAAGAGTCGTACAGGACTGAGTAACTTTCACTTTCAAGAGCTCTTATATATCAGGGAAATGAGTGTTTTGTCACATGTCCCAAATGTGTTTTTCCAATTTGTTTTGGCTTGTCTATGGTATTGTTTCCATGCAAAAGGCTAGCTTCTTTTTTTATGTTTGTTTGTTTTCCTAAATATTTGGAGAGTAAACGAGATTCAGCTGGTATTCCCCGTAGCAGACCCAAGGATGAGGTTTCACGTGCAAGTGATTTGTGAGGGAAGGTTTTTCAGGGAAAAAACCTCTTGGAGAATAAAAGCCACAGAAGGAAGGGCATGAAGCTAAGAAAGGGTGCAGCTTCATATAAAGTCCTGCAGGAGGCAGCATTAGCCTGACTATATCAGGGATACATGTAAGGGCTGCAGGAAGCAAAACCACACTGAATGGGAGAGAGGGAGGAGGGAAGCACAGTGAATCTGGGGGAGGGGATACACAACAGGCAATAGTAGGGACCTTGGGGGAATCTGCCAAGTGTCTGTTAACATTGGGTGGGTCAAGAGTCAATGAAAGGATAGAATTAGAGAAGTTCAAGCCCACGTTTAATTTCAGTGTGGTTATATCTTAGTATTTACTTGTGATTAATTATTAAATGAGATGACAGAAGGAATCTACCCAGTCGGGACAGTTTAGTCCATTCCGCTTTAGCCACTAATGATTAATCATGTCTAATGAATTTTCTCCTCTTCTTCACCTCTTTTTGGATTTCCACAGTCAGGCCTGATGGTGACAAAGTTATTGGGAAAATCAGTTCTCAATAAGTTGAAGGCCAAATAAGTCACTGTAGATGTTGATCTTGAGAGTTTACGAGAAGAGGTACTGGATAGAAAAGAAGATGCTTGGTCTCGGTTAAGGTACATGGAATTTGGTCCTGAACTATCACTCATAAAGGACATCTTGCTATATTTTTGGAGTAACTAGAAAATAGTCCCTGATACTGACTTTAATTAGTATCACAGATTATTTTCTTTCTGAAGGATGTGTAGGGTCCACTAAGTAAATGTCTTCGTTTCCTTGTGGAGAAAATTTTGATCTGTAAGGTATTAAGTAGAGAGCATTGAAAGACTTACAGCTCTTTTAGTGACAAACAGCTGTATAGCAGAACACAGCTGTATAGCAGAACATATTACCCAATTAGGCCTGGTGGCCTCTCTCAAATGTCACTCCCACATATGCCCACGTGTGTTTATGCAGATAAGTTATTCCCTAAGGAGGCTGGGGATTGGGTACAATAGATAGTGACTGCTAATGGGCTTGGAATTTTTTGCTGGGAGTGATATCAGGATCAGTTCAGTCACTCAGTCGTGTCCGACTCTTTGTGATCCTATGGACTGCAGCACACCAGGCTTCCCTGTCCCATTACCAACTCCTGGCGCTTGCTCAAACTCATGTCCATCGAGTTGGTGATGCCATCAAACCATCTCACCTTCTGTCGTCCCGTTCTCCTGCCTTCAATCTTTCCCAATCAGGGTCTTTTCCAGTGAGTCAGTTCTTCACATCAGGTGGCCAAAGTATTGAAGCTTCAGCTTCAGCATCAGTCCAATGTTCCAAAATATGATGGGGTGATGAAAGCATAACTCTGTGAATAAACTAAAAACCATTAAATCATGCACTTTAAATTGATGTAATACGTGAGTTATATCTCCATTAAAACATTATAACTTTAAAAACTCTTTCTGAAGGAAAGCAACCCAAATTTTGACACTTAGAATTCCCACACACTAAGTTTAACAAAATACAAACTCATAATCAAAGGTTGGGCTTCCTGGATGACTCAGCAATAAAGAATCCGTCTGCAATGCAGAAAATGCCAGGAGTTGCCATGGGTTTGATCCCTGGGTTAGGAAGATCCCCTGGAAGACGGCATGGCAACCCACTCCAGTATTCTCGTCTTGGAGAATCCCATGGACGGAAGAGCCTGGCAGGCTACAGTCCATATGGTTGCACAGATTCGGACACAACTGAAGCAACTGAACATACAAAAGTAGCCGAACACACAAATAAATAAACTACCATGACTGAGCTCAGCAAGAATTTAAGATGTGATAGCTACGAAGTCATTCAGCATCTTGAGAAGCAGTGAGTCTGACAACTCTTGTCCCTCTCTTCTTTGTAAAGCAGAGCCTTGAACTATCTGCCTCCAGAGGGAAAAATAAACTAATATTTTTTTAAATTTTATTTTATTTTTAAACTTTACATAATTGTATTAGTTTTGCCAAATATCAAAATGAATCTGCCACAGGTATCCATGTGTTCCCCATCCTGAACACTCCTCCCTCCTCCCTCCCCATACCCTCCCTCTGGGTCGTCCCAGTGCACTAGCCCCAAGCATCCAGTATCGTGCATCGAACCTGGGCTGGTGACTCGTTTCATACATGATATTATACGTGTTTCAATGCCATTCTCCCAAATCTCCCCACCCTCTCCCTCTGCAACAGAGTCCATAAGACTGTTGTATACATCAGTGTCTCTTTTGCTGTCTCGTACACAGGGTTATTGTTAGCATCTTTCTAAATTCCATATATATGCGTTAGTATACTGTATTAGTGTTTTTCTTTCTGGCTTACTTCACTTAAAAAGGGAATGAGAGCAGATTTCTTAAATCGAGGGGGAAATATGGATTGCTAGAATATAGGCAAATTAAAATTGACAAATGCTTCTAGGTGAAAAATTGTAGCACCCAATTATGGTTAGTTGTACAAACACAGTGCAATCATTAGAAGACCAGAAATACATCTGCTATATATATATTTTGTCTTGACAAAACAATTTTAAGTTATTTTCTTTCAGTATCTGAATAGAACAAAATGTAATCAGTGGAGGAGGTCTTCCCTGGTGGTCCAGTGGTTAAGAATTCGCGTTCCAGTGCAGGGGACATGAGTTTGATCTCTGGTTGGGGAACTGGGATCCCACACGCTGCAGGGCAACTAGGCCTGTGCATTGCGACTACTGAGCCCACATGGAGCCCATGCCAACACAAGTAGAGAGAAGTTTCAGTGCAATGAAAGATCCAGCATTCTGCAGCGAAGATCCGATGTGTCACAGCTAAGACCTGACCCAGGGGAATAAATAAATAAGTATATTTTAAAATGCAGTAACTAGTCTCAATAATGACCTAAGACTTCTACTTTCCAGACACGGAACAGAGTACCCTGTTCTAAGTTTGCACAATAAAAGTGGTATTTGAAATGAAAAATTGATGGTTCTTGGGCTCGCAGAGAGGAACAAAGTGTCAAGTTCATAAACGAACATTCAGTAACATTAAACATTTTCCAAGTTCTTAAGATTAGTAATAAAGAAAAGGAAGAAGTAACTTTTTATATATTTAGTCCTCTGATAGAAACAAAAGGGATAATATTAATATGAGCATCACTTGGACAAACTATTTTCCCAGTATTAGATTTTATTCTGTAATTTTAAGTTATAATAACAATAGAGCTGCTGCTCAACATTTAGAATAAGCAAATAGCTTAAAAATTGATAGCTCTATATATCACTTTATATTTGATGTACATGGCTTGGTAATGTTTTCTTCTGGTTCTCTTTTCTTAATGAGATTATTATGTCCTTGAACTTAGTTGGCCAGTCACTTATGGCTTTTATATTTGTGTATTTTAGAGTTGCATCCCCAAAAGATGCTTAAGAAACTTCAGATTAGTTTAACTATCTCTGGGAATTCTTTCTAAAATGTAATTGGACATGGGTAAGATTGAGTCTCCCTCAATATGATCAGAGAGAAGTCAAAATAAAACCTAAACAAAACACTTGTATTTTAGACTTCTTTGACATTAGCAGATAGAGAGCTTCCTCATTCCTTTTTAAGCTGAATGCTATCCCACTGTACTGTTGAAAGTGCTTGGCAATACATTTGGTAGGGGATTTCTATGTGCCAGGTATTATGCTAAGTATTTTATCTACTTGATATGATCAAAACTGTATAAAAGGGGAAAGGATACCATTATCATCTTCCTTCTGTCAAGGAGAACACTGAAGATCAGAGAGTCTGAACACCTGCTGTTTCCATAAAGGGAAGTTAGGACAGTCCCAAGAAGCTGTGGCCATCATTAAGCAGCTTTTAAAGGTGGACTTCCTGTCCAGGAGCATTGAGCCAAATTAAACAGACCATCTGCAGCTGGGAGATCTGGAGACTGACAACATAACCAGTAGTCACAGCCCAAATTAATAAACACATATTAAATTGATGGTCAAAAGCTGAATGGATATATTTGGATTGTGTTGCAATAAGAATTATGGTGAAGAGAAAATGTGGCAACTCAGATTTCATATTGCTCTCTTTTGCAAACTGGCTCTTTGACTTTGCTGAGTGATTTATTCTCTTCAGGCCTCAGCTCTTCACAGGGGAGTTGAACTATGTGATTTCAGAGGCTCATGCACTAGGATAAGAAGAGAACGACGCTGGAGAATGATTTGCGGTAACTATCAATGTGCAGAATTTTTTTAAAAAATCTGTAACATAACTTCCACTGATTCAGGTTTCTGAAACACTCATTTATTCATTCACTCAAGTACTTATTGGGCACCTACTGTGTGCCAGGTACTGTACCAAGTAGTGTTCTGGCAGTGAACAAAATGAAATCCTCATTTTCCTAGTTTACATTCTAGTAAGAGAAGATAGAAAATAAGCAAATATGTATAACCTGTACTATGTCAGATGGTAATGAATGCTAAAGACCAGAAAATGATAGGGGAAACTGATGGTAAAGGGAAGTATCCCACCACAGTGCACTCTAGGCTCTGCCTGAACATACCAGGCCCACTCCCAAAAGTGCACTTCTGATACATTTGCCTGCAATACCCTCCCCCAAATATCCCCACAGCCAACTCTCTATCATTCAAACATTATCTGCTCAAAGCCACCCAACATATGAATATCCACCCTCCCCAACTCTGTTCTATTTTTCCCATAGATCTAACATCTGATGCAAACTGCTTTTTTGTGCATTGAAAGTCTGTCTTCCCAGAAAGACTATGAGCTCTATGAAGGCAAGGCCTTTTGTTTTGTTCAGGATATATTTCAAAGCCTGATGAGAAGTAATGTTTAATATGTTGATTAATGTCCAAATTAATTAATAGGTGAGTGAATGAATTAGAAAGATGATACAGAAATTGTCTTCTCTAATGAGGGGTTGATGTTATTGTATAGTTGCTCAGTCCTGTCCGACTCTGCAACCCCATGGACTGCAGCACACCAGGGCTCCCTGTCCTTCACCAATTCCCAGAGATTGCTCAGACTCATGTCCACTGAGTCAGTAATGCCATCCAACCATCTCATCCTCTGTCATCCCCTTCTCCTCCTGCCTTCAATCTTTCCCAGCATCAGGGTCTTTTCTAATGAGTCTGTTCTTTGCATCAGGTGGCCAAAGTATTGGAGCTTCAGCTTCAGTCTTTCCATTGAATATTCAGGATTGATTTCCTTTAGGATTGACAGTCCAAGGGACTCTCAGGAGTCTTTTCCAAAAACCACAGTTCAAAAACATCAATTCTTCAGTGCTCAGCTTTCTTTATAATCCAACTCTCACATCCATGCATGACTACTGAAAAAATCACAGCTTTGACTAGACGGACCTTTGTTGACAAAGTAATGTCTCTGCTTTTTAATATGCTGTCTAGGTTTGTCATAACTTTTCTTCCAAGGAGCAAGCATCTTTTAATGTTATGGCTGCAGTCACCATCTGCAGTGATTTTGGAGCCCAAGAAAATAAAGTCTGTCACTGTTTCCATTGTTTCCCCATCTATTTGCCATGAAGTGATGAAAGGAATAAATAGTAAATGTTTGATATTTAAAAGTCAAAATTTAAGGAAAATTGCTATATCCAGATATGACCTTAAAATAATTTAAATAATATTTATTAAGACTATGAATTAGCATGAAAACTGTAATGTATAGATAAATGAAAAACACAAGATGCAAAGGTATGCATGTATTTTTATTTACAATCATGTTTAAAAAAGCATTTTTAGAAGAAAGGTTAGAAGGAAATATACCAAAAGTTACCAGTATATATTATAGTGATTATTGGTGATTTCCATCATTTCTTTTAGTTACAAATTTTCTATAAGGTTTCATGTCTTTGATATGAAAATTACAAAATGAAAAATTTTTTAAAGTTAACCTACATGATGCTACCTGTCTTTAGTGGTATTATAAAATTTTTTATTTTGATTTGATTGTATTTTACATTTAGAAATTAGACCTTCACAGTGTCACAATGTCAGTAACCCCTGACAAGCAGGGACACAGAGTTGAAAAGGGCACACCTGTATCATCTTTCACAGAAAGACAACAGAGGCAGAGGCGAACGGTGAATCAACTCTCACGCCTTCCATAATAGCATCATACCTTCTTGAGTTTACCTTCCAAGTAGATCATCTCCAAAAAGGAAATCCTATCAACTGAAACAGGCCTTTCAAGAGAACACATGCATAAGTGATTATATATAGAACATAACATCAGAAAGACAAAATTGCCCAAGACTCTGCTTTTTCTGATGTGTTTCCATTACTTTGGTGATCAAGAAAGATAACTGAAGATCAGCAACATGTATTAATAGCTGAAGTATGCATGGGATGTGTTATCCCACTTATTCTTCAGAACAATTCACTGAGTTAGGAATTATATTAACAAATTTCAGATGAAAAAGGACTATGAGTAACCTGCCCAGAGTTACAAGGCCAGAAGGATAGTGAAACAGTGATTCAAATCAAAATTAAACTGATTCGAAAATCACTACTCTAAACTTACATATGGGGGCCAAAATATTGACTATTTCTTAGTAGGATCCCTTCACAACTGCACTTCTGGGTCCCTTAAATGTTGTTTACTAAAATATTTTTTATTAATGATTTTGGGTTACTAGCATGGCTCCAGTTTCTACATCTAGAGCAATGTCAGCCTAGGCAAGCATGAATACTATCCTGAAGTCTTCCACTGTATTTACATGACCAGCGTCTATGAGGGAGGGTCATGGTGGGTGAGAGAGGCACCACGATGGAATAGATGTCTTCACAGGGAGTTGACTACAGCTCCCCTCGCCTCAGTTCCCGTGCCCTTCTAAGAAGTTACATCAGTCACTGGTTCTGCATTCACTGGGCCCGGGCAAGGAGAAGAAGCCAGAAGAAGTTTAAACATAGGCTTGAATGGGAATTCTGCATTTGATCCTCTTCAATGGACCAGATGACCAGGTCACACCCTGAGGTGACCCCATTTGTTAAAGCAGATAATTGCTTAGTAATATATACTTAAGTAAATTGCTAGCTGGAAAACCAGTCTTTGAACTCAATAATTTAGTATTTATGTGTACACTTTTATGTATCTATATTCATGTGAAGACTAAAATATATTAGTTCTAGGTTAAATATAGCTTAAACATTCCAGTAAGGAAGAAGAGTGCATTGGTTTTACTCCTGGGTCTGGCTTCTTAGCCAAATTGGAGCCAAAGAATGCAATGTTTCCTGTTTATATCAAGTGACACACATGTCTACTTATAGTGCCTCTCAATGGATTTCATGTGAGAAAAAACTGTCACAAGTTTCATCTCTTCCCTAAGTGATGACTCTAGAGGCCAAACAATTCCCTTTAAGCTCAATTATCTCACCACTGACGGCTCTGATAACCTGTGGAAACCAGCAGACACAGTGTGAGTAGTGAGCCCGAAAAAGAGGAAGGCCCAGAGCAGCCATCAGCCGTCTTCATTTCCCTGCAGTCAGCCCCTTGGTATCCCTGATAACAATGACAGGAGAATCTCTCCGCCAGCACTGCCAGGTCTGTATCAGATGCTCTGCCTTTCACAGTAAATTCTCCATCCTCAGAGGCCTCTATGTGGTAACTCGCAGGGTTCAGGTGAAGATAATCAGGCATTTTCCATACCTTCCTTATGCATCTCCCGTTATTCCTGCAGACATGAAGGCTGCACACCTCAGCGGCTCTGGTCACATTGACTATGTAGCTCCCTAAATCAGAACTCACAAACTGCTTCACCTTTGTACAGTTGCCCTAGAAATGTAGAAACAAATGGGATTTAGTGTTTTTTCTAGTACTGGTAGGGTGGGTGCATGTAGACCCACAAGGCAGCTCTTTGAACTGGATTGAAACTTAATGGCTTGGTTCCTGCCTGTGAAGTCTTAGGCTCAGGTGCTGTAACACAGGGCACCCAGACCTGAAAACGTGAGATGGTCACGACAGGAGATGGACATCAGGTTACGGTAGACTAACTGAGCTTGGAAATGGGCCCCAGCATCAGCATACGTGACCATGCCTTCTTACAATTTACATCCTTGTTTCTTCTTCCTCCTAGATCCCAAGTTAAGCAGTGTGAAAAAAAGAGGAACAAGCCGAAATTTAGAAATCATGCCAGAGTTCTGTCTTCTAGCCACCTTTCAGGTGTGTGTACCCTTCAGCGTTGTGTTAGAACCTGAATCCTCCTGTTCTACCAAATTATTGTTGACTGTCAACCTGAGCCTTCCGGATTTTCCTGTTAGTTATGCTGTAATATCTAACGCCCTGGGATCAAGCCACCTCTGCATAATTCAAAGACAGGGATGCCTAGAAGGCTGACTGGGTCATTTGTGCATTCTTCCTATTGTGTGTTCCAAATGGAGGCCACCTGGTTGTGTACCCAGCTTCCTGATGACCATCTTTTCAGGAACTGCATGGACTGGAGGGGAAATATCACAGCTGGAGAGTCAGATACTGATCCTCTCAGTGTCTACCTAATTCTCATAGGTGGACAGAGGAGACTTAAACTTTATATCGTCACAAATAGTTTCATGAGCAGCATCTTAGGAGCAACAACTTGAGCATGTGAAATTAAAAAAATATCAAATCACCATGAACTTGCAAAAATTCAATTTAATAAAATCATTGAGGAAACAAATAGTATAATTCAAAGCAAAATGTATTACACTATAGAGATATGAACAGACAGCATTTGGAAATACAGAAGAGATTGCAATTACTGTGGACTGGAGAAAACTAGAGAGACAGAGTAGATAGTATTTGAGCTGGAAGAAATTTGAAAAAAAACATACACCTTACTTTAAATACTATTAATTTTCAGCTAATTTCTCCAAAGAAGAAAAATAGGTTCAGTGTAGATGTTAAAAATTACTATCTGAGTCCATTTTTCAAAATACGCTATCACACATTTTATATAATGGCTAAACGTAAGGGCTCCAGAGTTGTACCATTTGTGGTTAGTGGCAGCTTCACCGTTAGCAAGCCTAAGTAGCTCTTATAGTTAGATTTCCTTCCATTTCCTCATCTATAAATGAGGATGCTAGTCCCTACCTCATTAGGGTTTTATGATTAGTGAGCAAATCCAAAACAAAAAAGCACTTAGTACAATCCTCAGTTCAGTTCAGTTCAGTTGCTCAGTCGTGTCCCACTCTTTGCAACCCCATGAATTGCATCATGCCAGGCCTCCCTGTCCATCACCAACTCCTGGAGTTCACCCAAACTCATGTGCATCGAGTCGGTGATGCCATCCAGCCATCTCATCCTCTGTTGTCCCCTTCTCCTCCTGCCGCCAATCCCTCCCAACATCAGGGTCTTTTCCAATGAGTCAACTCTTCGCATGAGGTGGCCAAAGTATTGGACTTTCAGCCTCAGCATCAGTCCTTCCAATGAACACCTGGGACGGGTCTCCTTTAGAATGGACTGGTTGGATCTTCTTGCAGTCCAAGGGACTCTCAAGAGTCTTCTCCAACACCACAGTTCAAAAGAATCAATTCTTTGGCACTCAGCTTTCTTCACAGTCCAACTCTCACATCCATACATGACTACTGGAAAAACCATAGCCTTGACTAGATGGACCTTTGTTGGGAAAGTAATATCTCTGCTTTGAATACGCAATCGAGGTTGGTCATAACTTTCCATATAGTAAGTATTCAACAATGGTCAGTATTATGATTAATATCTTAGCAAAATTTCCCCTTTATTGCACCTTCTATATATCAGGTGCTAAATTGGACTTTAATCATAAAACAGGTTTACTATGGGAGACCTGAGAGATCTGATTAAAGTTTTATTGGAGGACAGAGCAAGAATTTAAATAATAGTAACTACACCCCTAAGGTACTATCTTACCTTAGATGAAGTCAAATTCATGTCTCCCCAGATAACAATGCCCGCAGCTCCCAAGGCAGCACTTTCTCCAATAGTACTGATTAGATCTTGCTAGATTGAAGACAGTAGAGTTCATTATTCATTTAAATATAAAACAACATGCCAGGAATTAGGATTGGAAGCTAAATTCAATAAAATAGGATGACCCTATTCTCCAACTTCTTAGAGTAATGCAAATGTTATAAATAAATGAACCAGGGCTCAGAAATTATACTCTATAATCATACAGAAAACATATTAAACATGTTTTTAAAATATATTTTGCCAAACAGGATATTATTTTTAAGACATGTAAATCCAAAACAAACAATCCATTACATGTAAATGTAAATAGCCATTAAAAGTTGTTTAATCAAGTTACATGAACAGAGGAACCTGGAGAGCTACAGCACATGGGGTCTCAAAGACTTGAATACAACTGAGCAACTAGTACTTTCCATCAAAGTTGACCAGGGCCATACACACACAAATCAACAATAAGTCTATGACCTGGCAACAGAATCCAAAGTTTTCCTTCTCTAAATGTGAGGAATGCCTTGCAGTCATCTCAGCCAAGTTCCCTTTTCAGTTTGCAACTCTCCTGAAAACTTTGCTTCTGCAGTGGCCTGGGGTGGAGGGTGGGGAGAGTTGGTTTTGTTTTTTTTTTTTTTTTTTTTTTCTATTGGAGGGGTTTTGTGTCATTTAGATTCCCTGTCTAGGCAAAGGAACACAGTGTTATAGATCCGCAGGATCTGATTTGATCTGGCGCTTATATTTGGTCCCTGAAATTATTTGTATTTAATTATTTGTACCTGATTAATGGATTTATTTATGATTCATCCAGTCAAGGTAAGGCCACTGGGATTTTTCTCAATATGGTTAAGATAGATTAAAACAAAATTTCAGCAGAGAGAGTTTTGGTTTTGTAATCCTAAAGGATTACTGTTTTAGTGTTTAAAGATTAATATGAATCTAGGTAATTTCAGAGGGAAATTAAAACTTGAGTGTGTACAGTTGGCTTCCTAAATTAAGTTTCTGCAGTTGATTTTCTAAATAAGTTTGCTATGTTATAATATATTCTCTCATTCTTCTGAATGCTAAGCATTAACCTTCTACTTCAAGGATTAATTTCCATCAGTTATGTGCTGGAAATATAATTGGGCAATCTGTAGAAATTAAAAGCAGAACTTTTAAATGGTGTTTTATCTTAGGCATTTTATATTAATATCAATAGCTGAGAGAGATGTCTCCTTACCTGCACTTTTATAGTCCACCAAATGAAAGATTTTACAATCTCAGTTTTCAAAAAAAATTTTTTTCCTGGGCAATTTTCTGGTAATTTTGGTTTAATTTGTTTTCAGGTGCACATCTCTTTCCATTTCCCAGGACCACAATGTCTGCTGAACAGATCAGAGATGACATGACAGGAAGGGGAGGAGTTTTTGTGAGGTTCAAATGAGATAGTGTAAGTGAAATGGTTTTGAGAATTATCTATGATTTGAGAAATATTGGAAAGAGGAGGAGTAAGTGATGCAGAGCCCAGAATGAGGACTCTGCTGGGTCCAGGTCCATTTCTTCTTTTAACAAAGACCTAAAGGAGCAGAGCTTCTCCCTCCACTCACTTTGAAACTTTCTTGAATATAGAGATGTCATAGTCACATATCATGATTAGAGGGGCAAAATCCCCTAACAGTCTCCCATGATTTCCTGTAATGTGTATGTTACACCTTAGCTCTCTCACAGTTCTTAGATATTCTGTTCTGTTGTGTTTTTTTGTTTTTTTTTTTTTCTGTCTTTGCTCTCTCTGCTTTTTCAGTTTTGGAGGCTTCTACTGAGATATCTCCAAGGCCAGAGATTCTTTCTTCAGCTGTGTCTAGTCTAATAATAAAGCCATCAAAGATATCCTTCCTTTCTGTTACAGTGTTTTTGATTGCTAGCATTTCTTTTTGCTTCTTTCTTGGAACTTCCATCTCTCTTATGTAGCTTATGTTGTCTGTTTTTGCATTCGTTCTGCTTCATCCATTAGAGCCCTTAGCATATTAATCATAATTGTTTTAAATTCCTGGTCTGATAATTCCAACATCCCCGCTGTATCTGAGTCAAGCTCTGGTGTTTGCTCTGTCTCTGCAAGTTGTGTTTTTGCCCTTTCCTGTGTCTTGTAATTGTTTCCTTGATAGCTAGATATGATTTGATTTTTCTCCATAAGTAGATAGCTCATACTAGGTAAAAGTGAAAGTGTTAATCATTCAGTTTTGTCTGATTCTTTGGGACACCATGGACTGTAGCCCGCCAGGCTCCTCTGTCCATGTGGGTTCTCCAGGCAAGAATACTCAAGTGGGTTGCCATTTCCTTCTCCAGGGGATCTTCTCAATCCAGGAATCAAATCCAGGTCTCCTGACTGCAGGTGGATTCTTTACCCTCTGAGTCAAAAGTAGCTGCTATAAGTAGACCTTTAGTAATATGCCAGTAAGGTGTGGGCATAACGAAAGACTTTACAGTCCTATGATTAGATCTCAGTCTTAGTGAGGTTTTGCCTCTGGACTTCACAACTGCTTCTCAGTTTTTGCCCCCACTCCCTGTTAGATGGGACAGGCTGGCTAGATGGGGCTAGAGATGGGTATGTTCCTTCTTCCAAGTGGAAATCTAAAATCAGATGGAGTTGAGTATTTCCTTTTCTGCAGATCAGTTAGGTTCTGGTAAAACCTCAGCAATTTGGCTGTGGTTAAACAGTTTCTCCTGGGGGTGGACCTTGTGCAGAAGAACAGAATGCTCTGGAATACTCAAATGCTTCCTTTTCTCCTTCACCTATTAGATACATGAGGGGAGGGTTTCTCCAATATTCACTGGAGGACCTAGTGAGCTCCTGCAGGTGAAAGTGTGCTCCCCCAGTCCCCATGGCTGGGTGCCCCTGGAGTTTTTAATCTCTCAGTCTTGTTGCTGCTGAGCCACCAGCAGTTTCCTAATTACAGTTCAGCTTTCCATACTCTGTCAGTGGTTCCCACAGAGGTTTCTGCTTAAGGGTTTCTGATCTGGTAAGCTGGGTTTCTCTGTATTTACCTGTCTGTCTCTCCAAATTTGAAGGCAGCAATTTTCCCTGTGTGTCCATACTTCTCTTATTATTCTAAGAAGAGCTGATTTTTTTTTTCAGTTTGTTTAGCCTTTTATTTATTAGGGCCAAGTGGCAACTTTCAAGCTTCTTGCATGCTGAACTGGAAACAAGAAATTGTCCACGAATTCCTTTAGTTTAAGGCTTTGTCATCAGAGGGAGGGGGGAGACACAGAATTTACTATTCTTCTTTATATGTTGTTGACCCATATGCAGTAACTAGGGAACTACAGATGTTCGTGGTAAAAGCTACCCATTTTGAGGCTGATATTAGGAGGAAATGTTGGTTTCTTTCCGATGTGTCATTGAGTCATTATCAAAGAGAGTTTATTGGGAAGGATTCAAAATGGAAAGTCTTCTAGCATGTTAACTGGAGGTAAGGAGTCATTGGTAGATATTTAGGCCATACCCTCTCAGTGACCAAATTAGCTCACTGTCACCTAGTGGAGAGCAGGGTGCTGAATAATCACATAACAGCCATGTTTAGGGGACCAGAAAACCAAGGACAACTCAGTGGTTGAAGTCACAAGTAAGATGCCTCTAGGAGTAAATTGGGACCACCTGAGAGCCGGGCCACATGAGTGATGTCACACGAAAGGAGAAGTAACTGAACAGCATCGTAATAGCAACACATCTTTCAGGTCCCAGCATGTTGTAGGGCTGCCATGCCCCACCCACGATTCTCTGCTCAAATCAAGGTTTTGGAAATAGAAAGCAGGGGCACACAGAGGATTTATTCTTTTTTTTTTGTTTTTAATTTCTCCTTTCATACTTGTTAGCATTTATCTTACATACTGCGGTGCTCCCATGTTGGGTGGATATATATTTATAATTGTTATATCTTCTTCTTGGATTGATCCTTTGATCATTATGTAGTGACCTTCTTTGTCTCTTTTCACAGCCTTTGTTTTAAAGTCTAATTTATCTGATACGAGTATTGTGACTCCTGCTTTCTTTTGGTCCCTATTTGCATGAAAAATCTTTTTCTAGCCCTTCACTTTCAGTCTGTATGTGTCCCCTGTTTTGAGGTGGGTCTCTTGTAGACAACATATGTAGGGGTCTTGTTTTTGTATCCATTCACCCAGTCTTTGTCTTTTGGTTGGGGCATTCAACCCATTTATGTTTAAGGTAATTACTGATAAGTATGATCCCGTTGCCATTTACTTTATTGTTTTGGGTTCGAGTTTATACACCATTTTTGTGTTTCCTGTCTAGAGAATATCCTTTAGTATTTGTTGGAGAGCTGGTTTGGTGGTGCAGAATTCTCTCAGCTTTTGCTTGTCTGAAAAGCTTTTGATTTCTCCTTCATACTTGAATGAGATCCTTGCTGGGTACAATAATCTGGGCTGTAGGTTATTTTCTTTCATCATTTTAAGTATGTCTTGCCATTCCCTCCTGGCTTGAAGAGTTTCTATTGAAAGATCAGCTGTTATCCTTATGGGAATTCCCTTGTGTGTTATTTGTTGTTTTTCCCTTGCTGCTTTTAATATTTGTTCTTTGTGTTTGATCTTTGTTAATTTGATTAATATGTGTCTTGGGGTGTTTCTCCTTGGGTTTATCCTGTTTGGGACTCTCTGGGTTTCTTGGACTTTGGTGATTATTTCCTTCCCCATTTTAGGAAGTTTTCCACTATTATCTCCTCAAATATTTTCTCATGGTCTTTCTTTTTGTCTTCTTCTTCTGGAACCCTATGATTCGAATGTTGTAGCATTTAATATTGTCCTGGAGGTCTCTGAGATTGTCCTCATTTCTTTTAATTCGTTTTTCTTTATCCTCTCTGATTCATTTATTTCTACCATTCTGTCTTCTAATTCACTAATCCTATCTTCTGCCTCTGTTATTCTACTATTTGTTGCCTCCAGAGTGTTTTTAATTTCATTTATTGCATTATTCATTATATATTGACTCTTTTTTTATTTCTTCTAGGTCCTTGTTAAACCTTTCTTGCATCTTCTCAATCCTTGTCTCCAGGCTATTTATCTGTGATTCCATTTTAATTTCAAGATTTTGGATCAATTTCACTATCATTATTTGGAATTCTTTATCAGGTAGATTCCCTATCTCTTCCTCTTTTGTTTGGTTTGGTGGGCATTTATCCTGTTCCTTTATCTGCTGGGTATTCCTCTGTCTCTTCATCTTGTTTAAATTGCTGAGTTTGGGAGTCCTTTCTGTATTCTGGCAGTTTGTGGAGTTCTCTTTATTGTATGCGTTTCCTCGCTGTGTGTGGGTATGTAGAGGTGGCTTGTCAAGGTTTCCTGGTTAGGGAAGCTTGTGTCGGTGTTCTGGTGGGTCGAGCTGTATTTCTTCTCTTTGTTCAGTCGCGCTGTGGGGAGGGAGGGAGGGATGCTGCAAACAAATGACACTGGCGTGCGCTCGCAGTGCCTCAGCCACACTGGGTCTGCCCCCGCTCACGGCGCGTGTAGCCTCCCTGCCCACACTGCTCAGGCTGTAGGTTGTTCCGCCGGGAACAATCCGAGGCTGGCCCTGGGTTGCATGCACCTCCCAGGTCCAAGCCGCTCAGGTTCAGGCACTCAGGTAGTCCTCAGAGGCGGAGACTCAGTTGGGCCTGCGTTTTGTGCTCTTCCCAGGTCCGAGCAGCTCAGGTGATGAGGTGTTTGGCGAGCGCCAATGCTGCGACTTATCGCCTCCCCGCCACTCGGTTATCTGGGTGTAAAACCGGCGCACCTTCTCAGGCAGATGTTGACCGTCCAGACCCCCAATAAGTTTTAGTTAGCAAAGAAGCCAGTTTTATAGATAATGTCTCTCTGGGGCTGCGATTGCCCCCTTCCGGCTCTGGCTGCCTGTCACCGGAGGGGGAAGGTCTGCAGCCGGCTATCTCTGTTTAGTCCTTTGTTCCGTGCGTGGGCTGGCGGTGTCTTAGGTTAGGGCTGGCTTTTCGCATGGTAGATATCCCACAGTCTGGTTTGCTAGCCCAAATTATTTCGCTCAGATAGTGCTCAGGGTATTCAGGCCAGATTCTTACTCTCAGCGATGCAGCCCGCGCCACGCCTCCCTGCCCAGCCCCCGCTTGCTAATGGCGGATGCAGGCGTCTGCGCTGCTTCTCCGCTGGGGGAGTTACCGTAGGGCTCGCAATCTGCGAGTTTTAATTGTTTATTTATTTTTTCTCCCTGTTAGGTTGCCCTCTGTGCTTCCAAAGCTCGGCATGGATTCGGCAGTGAGAAGGTTTCCTGGTGTTTGGAAACTTCTCTCTTTTTAAGACTCCCTTCCCGGGACGGAACTCCGTCCCTCCCTCTTTTGTCTCTTTTATTGTCTTTAATATTTTTTCCTACCTCCTTTCAAGGAGTTGGGTTGCTTTTCTGGATGCCTGATGTCCTCTGCCGGCATTCAGAAGTTGTTTTGTGGAATTTACTCGACGTTTAAATGCTCTTTTGATGAATTTGTGGGGGAGAAAGTGTTTTCCCCGTCCTACTCCTCCGCCATCTTGGCGCCTTCCCGGATTTATTCTTTACACTTGGGTTTTAGTCCCTCGAGTTTTACCGCAGTGCATGTAAGTAAGGAGCCCACTGTGGGGAGCTGGAGCATCACTAATGAGCTTCCTTTGTGTGTTACCAGAGGGAATTAATTCCCGGGAAAAACACCTTTAAATCAATAACCAAGAAAATCCCTTTTGTTATTTTTTTTTAAAGCACAGCTCAAGTGATATCAACATTGCATTTATATATGTGGTTTAGGCAATCTGTTCTGTGAAATGGGATTTTACAACCCCCATATAATGGCTACTGACTGAAATTTCATTTTTACATATTCCTCTTTCAAGTTCAAGGCTCTGATACTTATTAGAAAGTGAGCGGCTACACCATATATATTTTTCTAATGCTTTATATTTTCATTTTTATTTTCTCACTTTTCATTATGTTTCTCCTAGGTAGGTAAGGCAGGTAATATCATGCCATTTTGTAGATTAAGCAGTGAGGTGCTGAGGTCTGGAGAGATAAAAGATTTGCCACTTATTGATAAGTTGTTTTTCTAATCCTAATTATATTTGTGTACACATGCACACACACATTCTAAAATTCAGATATCTTCAGAAAGTCAGAAATGGAAGTCATTACTAGTATTTACAATTTGGTATAAGTGAATATCAGATTTGTAATAATTTATGGGCAGATTTTTATGGAAGATGAAATAAAGTGGTGGTTTGATGGTTTCAAACATGAGGAAATGGCTTGCCATCCAGAAAGTTTACAGAGTGATACCATGGGACTCAAAAAGAAAATTGTTTTGGGGTGAGACTCTAACTGTTGTTCCTTATTCCCTTAGAACAGTATGTCTCTGAGGCTGTAGTTATTCAAGAAGGAGCTTACCATCCGCTTGCAGAATGCACAGAATGTAGCAGTTGTTTAATCTAATCTTTTAAAATGAACACTTTGTCCTTTAAAGTTTATTATTTCTTCCAAAACTTAATGTGTTATCACTAAAGAAAGGAACTTGCTTGAGGCAAACATTGAAAAGCAAAAGAAGTTTCATAGATAAGAAGGTGTTGTTCAACTTTCAATTCTAGAACTTTTCCTATCATTCTCAATCACTTGTTGCTGATTATTCTAGGTAGTATGACGATCAGTTTACAAGAGAGAATTTTTTTCCTTACTCATCTCATCAACAGTGTCAGAGGCATAGTGTTTACCAAATCCTGATGATTTGTGTCATTTTGCTTTCTGAGAAGTAAGCTCTACTCTCTCTCTGCTCCACAGATACCTACTGGTCATGATAGAGCCCTCACTAGGGTGTTTTCTGAATCTCTTCCTTTGGATCCTTAATACCAGAACATCTTTACAGTTTAATACGTGCTGGTGAATTGAAACTCGTAATGGTGGAGAAAAAAGAAAAATGATCCACCCCTAGTTTACAGCAATATCTAAAGACACCTCTATTCTGCAAACGTGAAGGTGAACTAGGCTCAAACCGCCTCATCATAAAAAGTTTATGCCTGGAGAAATTTATTCTTTTGCCTAGAGAATCCCATGGACAGAGAAGCCTGGCAGGCTACAGTTCATAGGGTTGAAAAGAGTCGGACAGGACTGAAGCGACTTAAGTTTAGCTAGCTTCATCTATCTTAAAAGTGACACAGTTTGTGTGAGGTCTTTGGCTACATATATGACTTGAGTAGAGTAAATAGAGCAAAACTTCTATTTGTAAGTTTTAACCTAGAGTTACAAAGCCATCTACTAGTAGTGACTTTATTATTGAATTCAGAAATTCATACCACTCTTACCAACTTTCCATGACTTGTGGTCATAGACTCAAGAATAAATCTATACAGCTACCTACTTTTAGCAGATTCATAATTCCCTTATACCCTTAAAAATTATTTTTAATTTTATTTATGAAGAAAAACATAAATTTACTATCTTAGCTATTTCTAAGTGTATTCATATTGTTGTGGCTCCCTTATGCCTTTTATCAAACCTGCTATTGTACATTAAAAAGAAAATACTTTTATTCTCTTAAGATTTTTAATGGTGATGCCAGCAGCAGAAATGCCTACAATTCTGCTTCCATACATATGAACAAACTATTCCATTTGACACTATCCTCTCTGATTTTCCAACCTGTTCACCCCCAACCATTTCAATAATCTTTGCAAGAGAGCAATCAAAGTCAGGGAGCAGAAGTAGTTATTGACATTGTACTTTAACCCCCTTCCCTACATACTTTGTTCCTTGAAAGACTAATAATAAATAAGATAATCCAAATTCAGTATGTATAAATGGAGGATCTGAGTGGATGACTACTCAAAGGAGGAATTATGCTCCTAATGAACTACTAGAACCCTTAAAAGAACATAATTAACAAAGCACTGTCTCTTTCAGAAATAAGAAGATATCTTACCTTTGGCAAGAGGTGTCTTACCTTAGAAAGAAAAAGTAAAGGCTGGTCTCTGTAGCCCAGCCTTGTGTAGACAAACACAGGTAGGGCATGATCACGGGATGTCATGATAGAGATCCTCATAGATTCATGCACCCGAAATTGCGAGAAACGCAGGACATTCTCGCTGTCTCCGAGAGATCTCCTGACACCAATAGAAGGATATAAAGCAGCACTGCTGTTCCAGAGCCAAGAGAGCTCATTGTTCCTCAAAACTTCTTCTTCCGGGCAGGACCCAGTATAGTTTGGGCCATAAACATTATAATTGTGACAATCGGGATATAAATAGTACCCCCAAAGGCCTTTGGGTCTGCTCTTAATCCCCAGTTCAATGGTTTCCTTCATGAAAGCTTTTGCACTTTCTTCAAAGGTTGCTTTGGCTAAATATTCAATATCAGCAGCTGATGCATTCTCTTGCGTCTCAGAAATAAGCTTTCTTGACTTCTGTCTGTAGATGTCTTTTGTGTTCCAGTTCCTGGCCCACTGGGGTCGCCAGTATTCCCAGTCTATAACAGCAAGTCCACTGAAATCTTCAGAAGGGATGTAATACCTGATATCTTGGTCGGCTTTTTCCAGATGTACCTGCAAACTTATGTTCTGGGGGAGACCTCCGTTAATGGGAACTCCCTGGGGTGTATACCATGGATAGTATCCCAACCTGTTGACATAAAATATAGTAACGTTTTGCCCCCTGGCCCTGGCCAGTGGACTTCCAATCACCTGAAACATTTTCAAATTCAGCCTTATATTATATTTTATCAAACACTGATCTGTTGGAGCATTCCAGGCAGCTATAAAGGGCTTTCTCTGATAAACTGGAAGTCGGGCAGGTTTCAGGGAAGAGATAGACTTCAGAATGAAAAGTATGAATAGCCATGATATGAGATGTATTGCTTGAACAACATAAAACCTCAGCTGTCCTTCAGATAATGGTTTCATGATGAGATAAAAATCTTATCTTCCACTTTAATATCACTCTGGAAGACCTGTGGAGAGATTTAATTTTCTGTTAGTGATAATTTTGAGGAAAAAGACTTAATCACATTAGCTGGTTATTATAGTTTTTATATTGATATCCAAGTGCATTTTATTTAAAGGTCTTAAAGATCCCTATAAATAAATTGAGACACAAAAGTGATTGCAGTGACCCAGTTTCTATTCAAGGGCAAGCAATGCAATTCAACAAACATTCATGGAGCATCAGATGCTGTGTCCAGAATACAAAATGACTAAGATGTGGTCCTTGCCTTAAAAAAAAATCTTTAAAAATCTTTAAAAAATCTTATGATCAAATAAAGATGTAAAATAGTATTCACTACCATTTTGGAAAATCTATCAAATCTCAGGTTCTGTTCTTAGGTCTTGAATAAATATTTATTTAATCTTATAATATCTCTCATCATTTCATTCAATAAGCCAAATGTCTGGTTGCTTTGCTGGCCTTCCTTGCAGCTAGGGTGCTGATATGTGACTGTGGCCAGGTCACTTATATTTATCCCACTTTAGACTTTGAATTGAGATCTTGGGATTATCAAAGGGGCGAAAAGATGGTGCCAGTGATAACAGAAATTCCTGTGTCCAGGAGTGGACACTTGGAACATTCAGAATCTGATATCCACGGTGTGAATATTAGGTGGCAGCACTGTGCTCATGGAACAGTGCCTTTCTGCTCAGGTCAGAGAGACTTTGTTTTGGTTACTTCCAAGCAGGAACTCAGAAATGCTTTCTAAGGAAACTGTGGCTTGTATTTCTCACAGCAAAGCTGATCACCACGGGCTGCATGTTGTATGTAATTATAATTTTTAACCACCAGGTGTCACCAGCCAAACCTCATAAGATTTCTCAGACCTAGGACACTGAGGTAAACAAAAATTGTAAGTAAGACTTTATTCAAAGATACTTAAGAAGTCTTAAGGAATGAGCTTCCCTGGTGGTTCAGACAGTAAAGAATCCGCCTGCAATGCAAGAGACCTGGGTTTGATCCCTGAGTTGGGAAGATCCCCTGGAGGAGGGCATGGCAACCCACCCCAGCATTCTTGCCTGGAGAATCCCCATGGACAGAGGAGACTGGCGGGATACGGTCCATAGGGTCACAAGAATCAGACACGACTGAGCAGCTAAGCACAGCACAGCACAAGTTAATGAACATGCACAAAATATCAGTTTTTAAGAGCTCACCCATTCATTGAATAAATATCTGTATTCCTCTTCACTGCACAAATGAGTGAGATTACTTAGTAACATGAAATATACTGAAGGCATAAATTATGGTTGGAAGAGAATAATATTTTCAAGGGAGTGTAATTTTATGAGTACAATAAGAATTGTAGTCTTCAAAACTGCCCCTTATCTTTGAATTTTTTTATTATATTTTGCCTCAGGATAACAAAAAATGAATGCACATAAGGTAGTACATTAATAGAAAAAAACTTTTTCTCTCAGGTTATGTTAGCGAAGTTTACATATGTATACAGAAAAAAAAATCTGTTCTCCCAGAATGCTTCTGGCTTTTGCATTTATTCAAAACATCACCTTCCACTGATTATTGTTCCCCTTTGCTCAGCTGCCTCATCACTGTCACACTATGGTCTTCATTCATTTACTACAAAGTTACCAAGTGGTTCTTGTCTCCTATCCTTTGTTCATTGTTCATGAACATTGTTCATCTTTTTATTCCAGTTAATGGGAGGTGCACATTCCATGGCAGTCAGCTGGCAGACCTCCTGATAAAATGTGCAGGTGGAAGGGAATACAGGCAAAAAAAAATAAGGAAAATTCACTGCCTGTGTCTTCTGTTTGCTGTTTGTCTTCCCACACAGGCAGGTCATGGCACTGGTGTCCTTCAGTCACTCTCCTAATAACCATGGCTTGCTGAGAGGAGACTCCCTCACTGGGCACCTCCAGACACTTTTTCCTATTCCCTCCCTGCACTGTGCAATCATTATCTGTGTGCTTCTCCCACCCTCCTTCCTTCACAGGGGAACCTTTCCAGGCCCGCCCTTTGCTTCAGAATCTCCCTAGACCACTTCCCCTCACCCCACTCAGGCCATCAGAATCCTAACTGCCCAGTTCTACCTGTATCTTGACTAGTCGTCAGAGCATAGCAATCTGTGAATTATCCACACTTAACCATGAGTCACCAGAAACACCTTCCTTGTTTTTTTCCCTTCCTCCCTCTCACAATCTGTCCAGGAAGTTTTACTCCTTTAAAGAAATCTCTAAGTGGTGACATTTTAGGAAGAACTGGCAGGACATTAGGAGTGGGAATGCAAGAGTAGTTCAACCTGGATTCTTCCCTAAATTTTATCAACCAGTTTTCTCTTTTTAGGTTTGTTCTGGAGCATGTATTAAGGACAAACTCCTTTCCTCCAACTGGGAAGCTTCAATGAAGGCACTTTGAAGGGCCCTGGATAAATGATCCCAAAGTGACATGTACAGGAAAGCCACAGAGTAAAGAGAAGTAGTTTTCTCCTCAGAACCTCCTCTGGTAGAAGGAAGTCACAGTGATGAAGGCTTAGCTGCCACTGCTTTGACCTTCGCTTCACAGTTCTGACCTTCTTCATCCACTGAGAGGAGAGTGTGACACCAGCAACAAGAAGGTGGGGAATGTTTACTATCAAGCAGGCTTCAGCCTTCATCTCAGTAAGCCTACCCTGTCCTGACTGTGAAGGATGGTGAGGAGGGAGAGGGCCGCCCCTGGGGAAGAAGGCCCGTTATCAGTTCAGTTCAGTTCAGTCACTCAGTCATGTCCAGCTCTTTGCAAACCCATGGACTTCAGCACTCCAGGCTTCCCTGTCCATCACCAGCTCCTGGAGCTTGCTTAAGCTCATGTCCATCGAGTTGGTGATGCCATCCAACCATCTCATCCTCTGTCGTCCCCTTCCCCTCCTGCCTTCCATCTTTCCTAGCATCAGGGGCTTTTCCAAGGCCTGTCATGTACAGATGCAAGAGTCTGAAGAGAAGTCTCTCTGCTCTGTGTATCCCTATGTCCTTTCTCACGCCTTCCTCCCCCAAAGTTTACTTGCTTGTGATACATTTTTTAAAAAGCATTCCCCTAACCACCGCTGATTTCAGAAGTTGTCAACACTCACAACTAGGCCTTGTTATTCTCCTTCTAGTTATAAACAATCTCACAGAATGCAAACTTCAAACGTGTCTACTCTCACACCGTAATAAAATGAGACTAAGCAAGGCCACTTTTTCATCGTGTCTAAGCAGAGATAAAACCAGGAACCCGGGGCTACCCTCAGAACATCAAACATCCCTCTCTTGCTAAATGAATGACTTCTGTTCTTTATTCAACATAGAAGTGTCCCTGTGTCCTGACCACATCCAATCCAGAGCAAATCCCTGTTTTCTCAGACCCTCTACTAAATCACCCAACTCAACCTAAACTCAGTCTGACCCCCTCTCACTGAGACACTCCAGCTCCCACAGGTGCATCTTCCTTTGCTACATGTGTCATCACCCAACTCACGGAACGACAGCTGTGTTCCTGGTGGTCTCTGGGGCCCCGGCACCTGCATGAAAGCAGAGTATTTAGTGTTCAGGAAACTTGTATCAAGCACCTTCTGTATACCAGGTTCCCGTTCTAAGTACTAGGAATACAGTAGTGAGCAAAACAGACAAAAGCCCTCTGCCTTCACAAAGCTTAAATCCTTGCAAGGGAGACAGACAATAAACAAGGTGAGCAAATAAATATACAGTCCATTGGAAAGCGTTAATAGCAAAGAAAAGAATTAAGGAAGGATTCTTTTTAGATGGGAATGCCTCGGCAATCTGAAAAGAAGTGATATGAAAAGAAGATAGACTGTAAGCTTGGAGGATGTCTGGGGAAGTATGGGAGCAAAGCAGATTAAAGGCCCTGAGGCAGGCACATGCCTGCTGTGTTTCAGAGACTTCAAAGATCCCAGTGACTAAAGACAAGGGACAGAGAGATAAGAGAAGGGTCTTTTCATGTGTTTGTTAGCCATCTGTATGTCTTCTTTGGAGAAATGTCTATTTAGTTCTTTGGCCCATTTTTTGATTGGGTCATTTATTTTTCTGGAGTTGAGCTGTAGGAGTTGCTTATATATTTTTGAGATTAGTTGTTTGTCAGTTGCTTCATTTGCTATTATTTTCTCCCATTCTGAAGGCTGCCTTTTCACCTTGCTAATAGTTTCCTTTGTTGTGCAGAAGCTTTTAAGTTTAATTAGGTCCCATTTGTTTATTTTTGCTTTTATTTCCAATATTCTGGGAGGTGGGTCATAGAGGATCCTGCTGTGATGTATGTCGGACATCACTCATTATCAGAGAAATGCAAATCAAAACCACTATGAGGTACCATTTCACGCCAGTCAGAATGGCTGCGATCCAAAAGTCTACAAGCAATAAATGCTGGAGAGGGTGTGGAGAAAAGGGAACTCTCTTACACTGTTGGTGGGAATGCAAACTAGTACAACCGCTATGGAGAACAGTGTGGAGATTCCTTAAAAAACTGGAAATAGAACTGCCTTATGATCCAGCAATCCCACTGCTGGGCATACACACTGAGGAAACCAGAAGGGAAAGAGACATGTGTACCCCAATGTTCATCGCAGCACTGTTTATAATAGCCAGGTCATGGAAGCAGCCTAGATGCCCATCAGCAGATGAATGGATAAGAAAGCTGTGGTACATATACACGATGGAGTATTACTCAGCCATTAAAAAGAATACATTTGAATCAGTTCTTATGAGGTGGATGAAGCTGGAGCCTATTATACAGACTGAAGTAAGCCAGAAAGAAAAACACCAAGACAGTATACTAATGCATATATATGGAATTTAGAAAGATGGTAATAATAACCCTGTGTAAGAGACAGCAAAAGAGACACTGATGTATAGATCAGTCTTATGGACTCTGTGGGAGAGGGAGAGGGAGGGGAGATTTGGGAGAATGGCATTGAAACATATATAATATCATGTATGAAACGAGTCACCAGTCCAGGTTCGATGCACGATACTTGATGCTTGGGGCTGGTGTACTGGGACGACCCAGAGGGATGGTATGGGGAGGGAGGAGGGAGGAGGGTTCAGGATGGGGAACACAGGTATACCTGTGGTGGATTCATTTCGATATTTGGCAAAACTAATACAATATTGTAAAGTTTAAAAATAAAATAAAATTTAAAAAAAAAAGAGAGAAGGGTCTTGCAGGACCTTGTTGAGGCGCTGGCCATCAGTCTAAATGAGATGGGAAGGAATTACAGAGTTTGGAGAGAAGAATGACTTGGGTTTAACTGGATTCCTCAGGCAGCTGTGCTAAGGCCAGCCCAAAAGGGAAAGGGCACAGGAAAGAAGCAGGAAGCCTGGGAGGAAGCTCTTGTCAATCCAGGACAGAGATGAGAGTGGCACGATCCAGTTATTTGGAAGAACTTCACAGTATTTTTAACACTCACCAACACAGAAAAATAATAATATTATACATCCAGAAATTAATCCTGCTAGTTTTAATTTTGATTGCCACTCTAAATTTCTGTTATACACTCCGGGTAGTTTTTTCTTCCATAGAACATGGTGATTCATACTAATCCGTAAGATTAGAGGAAATACTCTGGGAAGTATTCCCCTAAAACATACACATGCATCTCAATATTAATGTATTAGTGAAAGGAATTAATTTCCCTAATCTACAACTCTTCTATTTCTTTTTTTTTTTTCTTTTCATGCTACTGGTATTTGTTTTCAAAATCTTTAAGACTCCAAGTGCCTGCCCCTAAACCCACAGGGTTTAAACAGATATCCTGAAGGTCATGGTTCCCATTTTTGTTGGAAATTTTAAAATACAGTGTTTTACTTCCAAACCTTTAAGGGAAGTATTTTCTGAGTGGTATTTTGTTGCCAATAATAAATATATATATGCTAAATGTTTGTCAGAATGGAAAACAGAGCAGAGATGCTGAGTTCAAATCAACTCTGTAGAAATAATTGTTAACCTGCTAATTAGAGAAAAAGCCTTTTTCCTCTGAAGGATATTATTGCCCTAGTCTGTTAATCACTGTCTTATCCTGATGGTTCTTAAGTTATTCTCTCATGAAATATCAGTATTGTAAAAGCTAGACCTAATTGTTCCAGCAGAAGAAAATTTATATTGTAATGGTAGAGATTTTCCCATACATTTTTCTTAACAACTTGATGCATATAAGTTTATAATATAATCTACTATATGATAAGATCGCTATAAGTTTCACAATTCATCACTAGTTACTGACTTTTATTATAACTTTATATCATGATTGAAGAACACAAGTATTCTTCCATCTGCACAAATTTTAGAACTACTGGACTTTCCTGATTGTACAAAACTGCTGCCCTTCCTAAAAATGAACTTAAGTTTTGTAAGTATATGAAAAATGCCTGTTTCAATGTTATTTGTGCTAACAGGAAATTCACTCTTCAGTGTGAAAGGCCATGGTTTTTATGAAGCAGGAACATTTTACAACCTGAAAGAGTAATTGTCTTTACATAAGCATATACACTTAGTCATTGTCAAAAAGTGTTACTTCTGCTTCAGAACTTGAAATTTCTTGCAGTCAAGATCAACAGCTTTCTTGGAAAAGCACACAAAATCTTAGGACCACATTTTGAATAAAATGTTCCCTCTGTCAAGCCATTTTTAACTAAGCTCCTTAAAATAACATTAGGTTGATTTAAATCCTCAGTTTTCTACTCAAAGTTTTTGAACTATAAAGCAATTTAGTGGCCTATGAAATGTTACTAAGATTGTTTTCAATGTCCATGGTCAAGATTATAACTTAAAACACCCAATTACCCCAAAATATTTTGCAAGTCATTGACCAGAAAAGCTGGGATATAGGCAGAATAAGCAACAGAAACAAGGAACAAGAGCCTGAGGCCAAACCTCAGGTCCAGGGACTGCGATGATATTTAAATAGGAGTTTGATCTACGTTCTGAATGTCAGATACCAGATCTGAATGTCAGGCTACACACTGGAGAGGCAGGACAGGCATGTGGAAGGACAAAGGTTGTGGCCAGGTCATATTGTTTTGTTTTAGACATGCATGACTTAATTTCGATTTCTGCCTTTGTCTTGGAATGGCTTGGAATCTAGGGTTGGCCTGGTTTTGCTTGCAGCACCCATTTCTCTGTACAAGCACACATATTTTAGCAAGGTAGGAAATTTGAGCAAGGTGAAATGTGCAAGCACTGGCTCCAAACTGTTTGTAATGAAGAAACAGGAGACTGGAAATTTCTATCTGAATTACAAATGCACAAAAACTTTCCCCTAGAAATCACACTTCTTCGTTATTCACTGCAGCCTTGCCCATCATTTGCAATTTGGAGAAAAATGTCCATCATCAAGGGACTGGTTAAATAAACCATGGCTTTCCACACAATGAAATACTATCCAGCCGAAACAAAGAATGAGGTTTCTTCTGTTTATAAATAAGGATATTCACCAGGTTTCATAATTATTCTTTAAGGTATATATTTGTTTTATGTATATGTCTTACAATATACTTAACATTTTTTAAAAGCTAGCTATGCATATAATGCTGCCATTATTTTTCTGAGAAAATGATATATACATGTATATATAAGTATGTGTAGGCCATGGTGTCTGAAGGTAAAGAATCTGCCTGCAATTGATCCCCTGGAGAAGGGAATGGCTACCTACTTCAGTATCCTTGCCTGGAGAATCCCATGGACAGAGGAGTCTGATGGGCTACAATCCATGGGGTCGCAAATTACTGAATGACTAACACTTAATATATGTAATGTGTATATGTAGATATGTGATATGTGTACTATGGAGTATCTCTGGAAGAATACTCAGTTATATTGGTTGCCACCAGGAAAAAGACCTTGTGGCTGAAGGAGAGAAATGGGCAGAGGTGGGATGAGATTTTGGTGGGAAGGAAACTTCTGTTTGGATTTTGTACTATGTTGATTTAGCAGCTATTCAAAACCATTACTCAAATTAAAAAAAAAAAAAAGATCTTTGGAAAAGAAAGAAGTGGTACATTAATACTGACTATAAGGAATCAGGCATAACGATAAAAAAGGTAACATTTGAGTTGATTTTACTACAGAGATCATTTTTTATGAAGTTATTTGAAAAAATGGTAGGTTTTTCTGCAATATGGCAAGAAAAAGCCCTTTTCAGTAAATAAGAGGGGCTTTTTTTGTAATTGTAGTAAATAGTATCAGCCATGTAACTTAACTTACCAGTCTATTCTGACACATGAATATTAAAAGCTAATTTTGGGTTAAATATTTGTGGTAAAGGAAAACTAACAGTAGACAGACCTGAAAAAATTGATGAGTGTTATTACTTTCTACAAAAGGCAATGCACAGTACCACTATACCGTTTATTACAAGTGAGAAAATGTGTTGTAGAGTAATAGGCCTTCCCTGACTGTAAACAATGCAAAGCTGTAGTCAGAATGATAGACATATTCAGAGAGAGACTGGAGATGAAAATGATGCTTGGGGCGTTCTTTTTATTTCCTTGCCTATACTTTAACTTTGGTGATTTACCCAACCAATTTTAAATAACACAGGAAATTGGATTTTACCTATTCAACTTCAGATCATTTTTTTGTGTGTTTTTTTTAAGCACTTCAATTCTGTTGTGTTTTGTCCAATTGTACCTTTTTGAGAGAAATTGACTTCCTTTTTTCAAAAAACTCTTCAGTTTTTATGGCATTATTTTTATTTTTTATTCTTCCGCATGCCTCTCTTCCATAAATCCTTTCCCAAACCACATTTCTTTCCTTGAGTTCTGTCTAACTACCCTGGTGTGTTTACAACACAAAATAAGGAAATCTCTGTGCAATATAACAGAAGTCAGGATGGAACAGAGGTTAAAATCTTAGATTCCAGGACCAGTTACCATCAGTCCACTAGGAAAAGTTTCACGGTCTCACCTATTTGATTTTTATTTATATCGTTTTAATTTGTCTTCACAGTGTATCACTGTATTTCCAGGAGGGTAGGGACAAGGGTATGATGATAAACAATGATAGCACTTGATATATCTAAATATAGTACTGATATCTATCCTCTGTTTCTCAGCTTTTGAAATTTATTCTTGTGAACATAAACTCTAATTTTTAAATATGTGAATATGGAATGGAATCTAGCCCATCACCCCTTCCTCCATGCCTCTCTGCAACTTGGTAGCCTTCTGGTTGACATTTTCACACGGGACAGATTTTCTAACCAAGATGGCAATCCCTCTGAATTGAATTGCTCTCTGGACATCTCCACTACGGCCTGACTTCCTGATACTCAGTCAACACATACCTGAATTTGCAGTGCCCTTTGGCATTGCAGCTAACATCCTAGTCAACATTCAGTAAACTTGCCTATAAAATGTCAAACCCATTACAGTTAAGCTTTCTGAAAGGACTGTGGCACATAAAAAAGTAAACATTGGAGAAATTATGTTGGCACATATTCTTCACTTTTCAGGTTTGGATCATACATGCTTAGCCACCTAGGTATATCTGCTTTTAAGGCTCCAGGCTTCCACTTCAGGTACACCTGCTGGATGAAAGATAAGGTTCTTAACGTTGCAACTGAATGTGCCAGTCAGCCTGAGCTCCATCAAATTTTAATAAGAAATAGTATCTGTAATTGTGAAATTGCAGAAATTATGCTTTTTTAAAAAAATTATAATAAACTGTTGAAACACCAAATGTAGTAACTAATTAGTCATTAATTTGTATGAATTTGTAAAAGATCATTATAGAACTAATTCTCCACTGTAGTTGCCCATTCACATGATAGAAATGTGTTGCACTTTAATATTAGTAAAGAAAGTTGAGTTTATACATTAATTATAGTAGTATATACTAACCATAAATGTGAAGTAAATGCTTTTTTATACAATGAATTTTTAGTTCCTTAAAAAGTGTATTTGTTCAAAACCATCAATTGTATGCAATTACATAAACCATAGAGGCTTCCCCAGTGGCTCAGAGGTAAAGAATCTGCCTGCAATGTAGGAGAGATGAGGGTTTGATCCCTGGTTGGGGTAGATCCCCTTGAGGCAGGCATTGGCAATCCACTCCAGTATTCTTGCCTGCAGAATCCCATGGACAGAGGAGCCTGGTGGGCTACAGTCCTTTGGGTCACAAAGAGTCGGACACGCCTGTAGTGACAGCATGCACACACCTGCTTACCATAAACCATATAACTTGAAAATATTTTGAAATACATTTTAGTTTCCAAATGTAACCTTGAGAGAATTTCCTAATACTATAAGGAAATTTGGAAATATTCCAGTCTTAAGATCTGGGTTGCACTAAGGCTGCAACAAGTTTATTCTGGAATGCCTATGACAAAGGCAGAGTAATATCAGCCTAGGATAACAGCCAATTCTTAAACCACCCAATATAATGCATCTAGGAAATGGTGGTCCTTGAAAATTGAAATGTGGGTTTTTTTAAAATAACTTGAAGAGAGGGAACTCGATCAAGAATTTATTGATTTGGATCTATTATGAACATTGGACCAATGCTTAGGTGAAAAACTTCAGTCTGTGAGAAAGACTACTGAAAATTGTTCCTGTTAGAAATTCATAGCATCTGCAATTCTATTATAGGTAAGAAAAATTCAAGGAATGTGCTTCAGGAGACTAGGTTCAACAAACTAGTAATTATAGATGATTATGTAAGTATAATAACTATAAATCTAATTACTGAATTTGCTAAAGGTTTTCACAAAAAAGAATCAGGTTCCCATGGAAGTTTATTGCTAAGAAAATATGGTATATATTATGATTCTCAAAAACATTATAAAGGACATTAACCCTGAATCTCTGAACATGAAGTTTTTTTATAGCTTGTTGTTTTTTAAATATTTTTTACACTCTCCACTTAACATCTTTCCAACTCTTTGCTCCTGATTCTATTTAAACATTAAAAATATATGGGTAAAACGCCTGCCTGAAATGCAGGAGATCCAGGTTCAATCCCTGGGTTGGGAAGATCCCCTGGAGAAGGAAATGGCAGCCCACTCCAGTACTCTTGTCTGGAGAATCCCACGAACGGAGGAGTCTGGCAGGCTACAGTCCATGGGGTCGTAAAGAGTCAGACATGGCTGAGAGACTTCACTTTCTTTTTTAACAAGGAACCTACTTTCTGTCATCAGACTGAATTCTAACTTATAGATGAGGCTGAAATAAATTGTATGATTAAACTCTCAAGTATTTTTACAATATAAGTATTTATTAGTAACATAAATATCTTACTAATGGTTCTAGACAGAAGTTCATTGTTCAGGAGCTGGCAATGAAGGAGTTAAAGAGGTCATATTTAACTCCATTTGTCTTTCTCATATTGTTTTGGAACTTGTTCTTTCCATCCTGGAAAATCTAAATCTATCTATCTTTATGTATGTGTACATTTACATCCTCTTCTCAATTACTGATTTTCTTATATGAAGTGCCTGTTGATTTTTATCTCTAAATATTCAGTCCCTTTATTAGTATTTGGAAAGAAAATTTAAAACCTATTTTTATTCTTCCAAAATAACCATCTTCTGAACCATTTTAAATGTCATATGTTTCCTAAAAACTGCAATACATGTTCCAAATAACAGTTCTCTAATACTATCCAATATAGTAAGTATAACTATGTAATATATCTTTTAAAGTACACTTTTATTAACAATCATGCAAAAATGAAATCTTCATCAAATAAAGAAATACACTTATACTCTAAAGAAAAACATTTAAGTGTATAAAGTTAGCTTGAGGAATTCTTCACAGCTACTTGTTATAAAAAGTATTAACACTGTGGCTGTCTCATAAAGCCATATGTTCTATGTTTAATATAAGTTAGTTTACTAACCTGCTTCAGAGAATACATTCTGATGCTATTGTAAGTGAAGTACTAGGTTATGATAACCCAACATAGTGCAAAAAGATGCTTTTCAGAGAAATTGTGCATGTAGAATAAAAATGAAACAATTTTGAATAGTTATTAATGTGAAAATAATCCTCAAATACAAATTTATAGTAAATAAAAAATGAATTGGAGTTTAAGTTCTATGTATCAGTGACAAATGTATTTTTTACAATGTTAGGTTCAGAATAGCAAGTTCATGTTCTGAAAGATACTGAATTTGGAAAGTAAACAAAAGTAAGTTAGGCTGTAAAAGAAATTGCGGTATGCCAAGAAATGAAACAAAAGTCATTTTCTTCTAAACTCCTCTGAGAGAGCATGTTTCTAAAAACAGTCTAAAATTTTTCAAACTAAACAAAAACTATATTTTTACCTTTGCTTTTGTTTGCTGCCAGTCCTTTAGTCACCTGATGCAGAGCAGAGATTCAGTGGCAAAAGGATGCCCTGTGGCTATTCAGAGAAACATGTCATTACAGAGGTGACTCAGTCCTCCGAGGTAAACTGGAGGCTGGCATTATATCTCTTTATAACCAAAGTCAGACTCTCTTAAAAGCACATAGGTATAAGTGACCACTGCTTTCTGAAAGTACCCAGTTTAAATTCACTGACTGAAGAGGGTGAAAGAAAACTGATTGACACTTTAGTTGGAAAATGAAGAGGTAAAAATAGCTGTAAGCTGGAAAGATTTCCAAACGTCCTTGATGATAATGGAATGACAACCTCTTAGGGGGGTCTTAGTTATCATCCTGAGTAAAAACACTAATTTACCAGAACCAGTGGTTCAAGATGAACTGGGAACATGGGTTAACTGTGTTATCTGGAGTAGATGTCCTTAGAAAAAGTACAGTTAAAGCTGAAAATAAGAAGGGTGACATAAGTCAAAGATTGAAAACAGAAGGAATTGAATCAGAAAATTTTTAACAGTAGAAATTTACTTTAGAGGTGTGAATGCCACTTCCACTGGGGAGACACTCCTTAGGCGCAGAGACAACAGATCCACAAACAAGTGCGTGGAAGACCAATTGTCTGAGCAACGAACTACAATACTGCTTCCAGGAGAGCAAAACCAGTCAGACCACTCAGCTTCCCAGCGTACTAGAAGGATAAGTGAAAAAGACATGTGACCCCAGGACATTTAAACATAGAGAAAGATCTTCCCAGGGAGGGTTCAGAGGGGCTGTGAGGCCAAATACAAGAGCAGTGCTAAACTGAGTACAGCTGATCTCCCCGCAGGCATGGAGGGGAGCAAGAGGAACGGCTGCTCAGTCCTTGAGGGAATTATACTGCTCTTCCAAGATAATTTTCTCCTTACTTTGATAATTGTGAGGGTTCCTAGCAACCTGCCTGTTTTCTGCTCACTTGCTCCAGATGGAATCTTACTTGTCAGCATACCCAAGCCCCTTTCACAGTCTACAGCCCATTCTCCCTTTCAACATAAGAGTCCTGTTGCGTAACTATATGTCCAAACAAATGCAGGTTACCGGGGACTGGGGAGATCCTTAATGACAGAGAATCACTCTGTTTCTTCATAGCTATAAATGGATAGCCAAGGATCACATTACACACACAAGAAAAGAATTCTTTGGGATTAAAAACATGAGTGTCAGAACATAGCGAAGACTAAAGTAGTATTCTAGAAGAACAAGTGGGCAAATCTATGATACAAAGCGAAAAAAGACAAAGGCTTAGAATACATGAAAGAAAAGCAACACCAAGCATAGGTCTAGAAGGACAAAGACCTATCGGATAGCAATTTCTTAAATGAACAGAGAGAATGAAAGAAAGGGAACCATTTGAAAAATTATGAAAGAAAATTATCCTGTGCTGAATACAAGAGTCTAAATTAGAAGAGAAAACTAGAAGGCTTTGTGAAAAATAGCTCCCATATACAAATAAACACAATGACACGAATATGCTAAAGACCAGGAAGTACAATTATGACATAGTGCTTCTGAGATGAAGACATATACTCCTTCTGATTTAAAAATGCATGGCATAGAACAGCTACAACACTGGACGAGAACAAATATCTCGTGTGTCTCCAATCAAGCGTGCTGTGATTTTAACAGTTAATTGAAGGTAAGAAATAACACTGAATTAGAGAACAGACAAAGTATCTTTAATTCAGGAAGGAGATGGGAGCTCTCAGGGTTTCTAACAGATATTATCTATCATCTTAGAAGGTATGTTTCATTTACTAAAATGGTTTGTAGCATTTATAAGATATTTTGCTTACATTTGTAACCTTTATTAATGTCTCTTGGAGAATTATGCCATAGGAATGATATTTAAATTCTAATCTTTAAGAAAAATAGAAATGTTTGTTTTTGGATTAGATATAACTGATAATATAATTTAGATAAAACTTTTTGTGAGACAGTTGTCTGTAAACCCAAAGTTACGCAAGTCAAAATAAATAACAATAATTCAGTGTTTTCCACAATCTATTTTCAACTTGAGCAGATTATTTTTAACAAACAAAAAATTTGAAGTATCGATTGTTAGAAATATGCCATCCTTTGGTTTCAGTTTCTTTGGGTTGCTATTAAAGTGAAGTAAAACATTTTTAATTTAGAAAAACTTAAATGATGATTTGTGGGTAATAGAATTGAAGGTCATATTTTCTATGTATTTTCCATATGCTTTCCCTTTTTCTTTTATCTACCTTAATTCTTCTTCTTACGCCTTGACTATTTTGGAGGCACCGCTAAACAATGGAGAGCAGTCATGTGTATGACATCTTTTACATATTCACTGATTTGTGGGTAAAATTTGCTATACCTCTAATAGCGCTATATCGTATTTCTTATTTTCTTTATCTTCAAAATGGTGATTATATATATTAATATATACATTTGCCTGCCTTATATTAGAATTCACTGCATATCAAGACTCATATAATTGTTGAAAAAGTTTTCACTGTAAGGATAGAAGGAGATATTCTTTTTCACTTATCATGACTTAGCACCAACTTATTAACAGTGGTAAAAAAAAATTTCTTGCTTGGGCACAAGAACCTAATTACTTCAATTGCAGCTTTGTGACAGCAGGATACCAACAAAATAGGTGAACTTAAAAATAGCCCCCAATATGACTCACTGCCCCTTTAACTTTTTACTTCTCTTGAAAATTAATGAATACACAAACAAATGAAGTTTGAATCTGAAAGGGATCTACCTATCTATGTTCTATATGCCTGGATAAAATACATACAAAAGTCTAATATTTGGAAAGAATCAGGCAAGTTAACACATTCCCTAAATTAAGGAGGAAAACAATATTTGAGATTATAATTTCTTTGGGGTCTTTATGAAAGAAAATGATCTGAATTACAGCTAGGTCAGATCAAAGGGCATTGAGAAATTTTCAAATGGCTTGCCATGAATTTCAAACTAAGACAAAATCAATTGCCTAGATATAGTATACTTTAATAAACCAACAAGTATCACATCAAGGAATTTCCTATATAAAACCCAGGTCTCTCACACTGTAGACAGACACTTTACTGTCTGAGCCACCAGGGAAGTCCTAAATTCCATCTTATGAGAGTCTAACAGGACTTACCTTCTGACACTGATGATTGCCAAATGAATTATTTGGAACAAAATGGAGCCCTGTAGTATTCAGTATAGATTCCTTCTTGACCCATGATTTGATAACCTGGGGTCTCTTCTGTCATGTAGAATTCCCAATCGCTGGAGTAGAAACAGCTACAACACAACAGGTGCCTTCCTTAGCTCTCATGTTATTGTGCTTTCCATATCTCATATGGCCTTATTACAAATTTCCCAATTTGTGGTTAACAACTGAAATCTCAAGACCATTGTCGCAACATCTAATCATATTATATGTTCTATCCAATGTACAGGAGACAGGAATCAAGACCATCCCCAAAAAAAGAAATGCAAAAAAGCAAAATGGCTGTCTGAGGAGGCCTTACAAATAGCTCTGAAATGGAGGGAAGTGAAAAGCAAAAGAGAAAAGGAAAGACAATCCCATTTGAATGCAGAGTTCCAAAGAAGAGCAAAGAGAGATAAGAAAGCCTTCCTCAGCGATCAATGCATAGAAATAGAGGAAAACAATAGAATGGGAAAGACTAGAGATCTCTTCAAGAAAATTAGAGATACCAAGGGAATATTTCATGCAAAGATGGGCTCAATAAAGGACAGAAATGGTAGGGACCTAATGGAAGCAGAAGCTATTAAGAAGAGGTGGCAAGAATACACAGAAGAACTGTACAAAAAAGATCTTCATGACCCAGATAATCACGATGGTGTGATCACTCACCTAGAGCCAGACATCCTGGAATGTGAAGTCAATTGGGCCTTATGAAGCATCACTATGAACAAAGCTAGTGGAGGTGATGAAATTCCAGTTGAGCTATTTCAAATCTTAAAAGATGATGCTGTGAAAGTGCTGCACTCAATATGCCAGCACATTTGGACAACTCAGCAGTGGCCACAGGACTGGAAAAAGTCAGTTTTCATTCTAATCCCAAAGAAAGGCAATGCCAAAGAATGCTCAAACTACCGCACAATTGCACGCATCTCACATGCTAGTAAAGTCATGTTCAAAATTCTCCAAGCCAGGCTTCAGCAACATGTGAACCGTGAACTTCCTGATGTTCAAGCTGGTTTTAGAAAAGGCAGAGGAACCAGAGATCAAATTGCCAACATCCGCTGGATCATAGAAAAAGCAAGAGAGTTCCAGAAAAACATCTATTTCTGCTTTATTGACTATGCCAAAGCCTTTGACTGTGTGGATCACAATCAACTGTGGAAAATTCTGAAAAAGGTGGGAATACCAGACCACCTGACCTGCCTCTTGAGAAACCTGTATGCAGGTCAAGAAGCAACAGTTAGAACTGGACATGGAACAACAGGCTGGTTCCAAATAGGAAAAGGAGTACATCAAGGCTGTATATTGTCACCCTGCTTATTTAACATCTATGCAGAGTACATCATGAGAAACGCTGGGCTGGAGGAAGCACAAGCTGGAATCAAGATCGCCAGGAGAAATATCAATAACCTCAGATATGCAGATGACACCACACTTATGGCAGAAAGTCAAGAGGAACTAAAAAGCCTCTTGATGAAAGCGAAAGAGGAGAGTGAAAAGGTTGTCTTAAAGCTCAACATTCAGAAAACTAAGATCGTGGCATCCGGTCCCATCCTTTCATGGAAAATAGATGGGGAAACAGTGGCTGACTTAATTTTTCGGGGCTCCAAAATCACTGCAGATGGTGACTGCAGCCATGAAATTAAAAGACGCTTGCTCCTTGGAAGGAAAGTTATGACCAACCTTGACAACATATTAAAAAGCAGAGATACTACTTTGCCAACAAAGTTCCATCTAGTCAAGGCTATGGTTTTTCCAGTGGTCACGTGTGGATGTGAGAGTTAGCCTGTGAAGAAAGCTGAGTGCCGAAGAATTGATGCTTTTGAACTGTGGTGTTGGAGAAGATTCTTAAGAGACCCTTGGACTGCAAGGAGATCCAACCAGTCCATCCTAAAGGAGATCGGTCCTGGGTGTTCTTTGGAAGGACTGATGCTGAAGCTGAAACTGCAATACTTTGGCCACCTGATGCGAAGAGCTGACTCATTTGAAAAGACGGTGATGCTGGGAAAGATTGAAGGCAGGAGGAGAGAAGGGGACGACAGAGGATGAGATGGTTGGATGGCATCACCGACTTGATGGACATGGGTTTGGGTGGACTCCGGGAGTTGGTGATGGACAGGGAGACCTGGCGTGCTGTGATTCATGGGGTCGCAAAGACTTTGACACGACTGAGCTACTGAACTGAGCTGATACTTATTTAAAAAAAAATAATAATATATAGATATATCTTGACTCATTTTCCTCCAGAAATTTCTCTTAAATTATTTTTTTAAAGTTACCTTCACTCAGACTCTAGTTCAAATAGAGTTAATTAGTGACCTGACTCGCTCTTCCTCTTGCACCAGTCACACTGGCCTTCTTGAGGACTTGAAACCCTCCACACCTGCTCTCACATAACGCCTCATGCATTTGTTCTTCCTTAATCTGAGAATGCTCTTCTCAGACATCTTGTGATCCGGTCCTCCTAACTTCAGGTCCTCTCGTTAGGGAGCTCTGTCTGACGACCCTGGATACAGTGCTCTCCCCAGTCCTTTTACCCTGCTTTGTTATTCTCCACAGCACTTAGCACCATTTGATATAAATGTATTTGCTTATTTAGTATCATTCATTTTCCTAAAAGAAGCTAAGCTCCCCAAGGACAGAGACTTTGGTACTTCACATCCTTATCCTTAGTGCCTTACATGAGGTAAGCGTCCAATAAATACTTGCTCTATCAATGCATGAAACCAATGATTACCTGTTTTTTAAACTTCAAAGGTAACAAATATTTTAGAAGTAAATTGAAGTTAAAAAAAATCAGCACTTTCTACTCTTCAGTATTTCAAGGAAAAATTGACATGCCATAGGGGGTGAAAAATAATGAACAGAATCACAGATAAGGTCATGCTGAGAAAAACTGATAATTTAAAGTTAGCCATCGGAGCCTTGTTCTTCTCTCTCAAGACATCTGAAGAATGTTTCTGGCAAGAGTCTCTACGCCAACCATGACAGTAACAGCAGTGACACACAAATCCATCCTTCATGCTCTTTATTGTCTTCAGTTTATTGACTAGAGAAATGGTGACCCTCAAGCTCTTATTTAGGATATATTTCTTACCGCTACTTTCAGGCATATGGAGACAGGAGGAAGATTCAGCTGTTTTTCAAAAACATCCCCTATTATTGTTACATAGACTTTGACTGCATATTAACATAAACAGCATAAGCCCAATGGTCCTTGAATAATATTTTGCACAGACAAGCAGTTCCCCCATAGGGGAAACAGAGATCTCATTAGGATCACTTTCAAAATGTGATTCTATTATCCATGTGTTTGCATGCTAAGTATCTTCAGTCGTGTCCAACTCTTTGCAACCCTGTAGACTGTAGCCTGCCAGACTCTTCTGTCCATGGGATTCTCCAGGCAAGAATACTAGAGTGGGTTGCCATACCCCTCTCCAGGGGATATTCCTGATCCAGGGATTGAACCCACATCTCTTAAGTCTCCTGCAAGGGCAGGAACGTTCTTTATCACTAGCGCCACCTGGAAAGCCTAGTATTACTAATACCTGACTTTTGTATTTTGGTAAGACTCAGGAGAAAGGTGGAGAAGGCAATGGCAACCCACTCCAGTACTCTCGCCTGGAAAACCCCATGGACAGAGGAGCCTGGTAGGCTGCAGTCCATGGGGTCGCTAAGAGTCAGACATGACTGAGCAACTTCACTTTCACTTTTCCTTTCATGCATTGGAGGAGAAAATGGCAACCCACTTCAGTGTTCTTGCCTAGAGAATCCCAGGGACGGGGGAGCCTGGTGGGCTGCCGTCTATGGGGGTCACATAGAGTCGGACCCAACTGAAGTGACTTAGCAGCAGCAGCAGCAGGAGAAAGAGCCTTAACAAAATACAAAGAGGATTAATCATTTAAATGATAGACTAATTCCTTATAAAGTCCCATAAGAGTTTTATATCCAATATGAAGCAAAATAGTGGAGACTCATACACAGGGATAAGCCTGGTCCATCCAGTGAGGTGCCAGTAACTCTTATGATAAAAAGTACAGAGGAGTTGGGGAGAAGTAAAGGCATCTGGATCGTTGTATGTAAATAGAATCCAAATACAATGTCTTTTATGCTATTCTTTATTAAGCCATTTTAAAGTATGAGGGCTTAACTATAAGAAAATTTTGGTACTGCAAGACCACACATTTGCAATCTTGATAGATATTTGACTGTCCCATAAAGATATATTGGAGGAGAAGTCAAGATGGCAGGCAGGGACCCCAAATTAAGAGACTACGTAAACCATTGGATGAGAAATGATAAGGGTCTCAACAAAGACAAGGTCAGTCTGTGTAAAGCAGAGAGGACAGATTGAACAGTTCTTTGGAAATCTAATGGATATCTAATGGATAAGATTTAGTTACCCACTGGATAATGGAGAGAGAAGGGAGGCATCCAAGTGACTCTCAAGTGGGATGACTAAGTAGATTATAATTCACCAGGATGAGAAACAGAGGAGGTCATGTTCATGATTATAGACCAAGGGCAAAGAAGCAGGAAATAGGGAGAGATGAAAGAGAGAAGGAATGATTGATGGACAGTCTGCATTCTTTCCTTCCCTGCAAGGTATGGAGAATCAGAGATCCAGTACAAAGGAAAAGTGTTCAAAAGGCAGAATGAGAAAATGGCCATGTTACAGCAAAGCTCCTCTGCATTATATGAAGTCTCCAGTAACCTAGCACTGTGTTTCACAATTTGTCTATGTAATGAAATGAGAAAGAAAATCATTCTTCTGTTATAGTAACTAGCATTTTGTTCATTAAATGAAATCAAGTCTCTCATTCAAATTGAGACACTGGAAAGAAAATATCCAGCAGAGTTAGTTTAAAGTGATTTCATAATTATATTATGGAGAACATAGAAATGATATTATGACATAATAAATGTTATTTAGACAGTAAATAAGAAAGATCCATGCTGTTTGTTGATATGTGATACACGGAAGGCAATAAGATAGCATTAAGGCATTTCAATATACTACTACTCAGATAATTCTATATTTTGGTTTTCTGAAGTAGAGCTCAGAGGTGATATTTAGCCCCTAATTTACTTTAAAAATCAAAAAGTACCCAAAAAATGGGAAAGTTATAAATAAGACTTTCATTAAGATGTAGCTCATCCCATTATCTTAAAACAAACTATCTGACTGCATGGATTATTATTTTCTACTCATTGTTACTAATAATATATTGTATCTAACACATTGTAAGCACTCAATATATTTTTTGAATGAATAAATATAATCTAGTCTTTTTCCAAAAAGGATTTAAGAATATGACATCAGTTGAGAGATTTGTTAGTTGAGAAATAGCTCATTGAGACAACTTTGGTAGGCATGACTGACATCATCAAATACCTGGAGAACTGATTTTTGAAATAAAGATTTGATTTATTCACTGTTGCACCAGAAATTAGGATTAGAATTAGTAGTGGTATGAAGTTAGCTAGAGGCAGAATAGACTCAACATACCCAACAATTTCCAGGAATTAGTGTTGTTCCCATATGGCAGTTTTCCTTCTGAAATACAGAAAGCCTTATCAAAAAGTGCTACAAAAAGGTAAGAAAAGATGCATGTTTGAGTGAGAGGCAGATTAGGTACCTCTGACACCCTCAACTTTTTGTCATGGTACTGTTTCTTTTCCTCCTAAATCTGAGTAATCCTAAATTTTGAGTAATACTGAGTAATCCTTCAAGGATGGAAATGTCAGATCTAATCAACAGTGTTTGGATCAATAGATTTAATTCTAAAATATTTGAGGAAGAATTGATACTGCATTTAAATGTTATCTCAAATATAAGTGGTTCACGAAGGTGACCTATCTATTGTCTATTCAATGGCCCCACTTTTGTGTTAGTTCAGTCGCTTAGTCATTTCCGACTCTTTGCAACCCAGTGGACTGCAGCACTTCTGTGTTAGGTACTAGAACAGCAAAATAATGAGCTCACAGGTATGAATGGAAATTTAAGGAGTTTCTCACCTACCCACCCCATCAAATGATTGAATTCCTACCACAATGTCCTATTTAAATGACAATCTAGCTAAAATTTGAACACTTTCAAGTGTCTGCAAATTCATTATCTTCCAAAACAGCTCATTTCCACATCTTTGTGCTTCCCACATTGTGTTAAGTCAAAAAATAATATTCAGTTCACTTCAGTTGAGTTGCTCAGTTGTGTCCGACTCTTTGTGACCCCATGGACTGCAGCACACCAGTCCTACCTGTCCATCACCAACCCCTGGAGCTTGCTCAAACTCATGTCCATCAAGTTGGTGATGCCATCCAACCTTCTCATCCTCTATTGTTCCCTTCTCCTCCTGCCTTCAATCTTTCCCGGCATCAAGGGCTTTTCTAACGAGTCAACCCTTCACACCAGTTCAGTTCAGTTGCTCAGTTGTGTCTGACTCTTTGCAACCCCATGGACTGCAACACACCAGGCCTCCTTGTCCATCACCAACTCCCGGAGTCCACCCAAACCCATGCCCGTTGAATTGGTGCAGCCATCCAACCATCTCATCCTCCGTTGTCCCCTTCTCCTCCTGCCCTCAATCTTTCCCAGCATCAGGGTCTTTTCAAATGAGTCAGCTCTTCGCATCAGGTGGCCAAAGTATTGCAGTTTCAACTTCAACATCAGTCCTTCCAAAGAACACCCAGGACTGATCTCCTTTAGGATGGACTGGTTGTATCTCCTTGCAGTCCAAGGGGGTCTCAAGAATCTTCTCCAACACCACAGTTCAAAAGCATCAATTCTTCGGCTCTCAGCTTTCTTTATAGACCAACTCTCACATCCATACATGACCACTGGAAAAACCATAGTTTTGACAAGATGGACCTTTGTTGGCAAAATAATGTCTTTGCTTTTTAATATGCTGGCTAGGTTGGTCATAACTTTCTTTCCAAGGAGTAAGCATCTTTTAATTTCATGGCTGCAATCACCATCTGCAGTGATTTTGGAGCCCCAAAAAATAAACTGTTTTCCACTGTTTCCCCATCTATTTTCCATGAAGTGATGGGACCAGATGCCATGATCTTAGTTTTCTGAATGTTGAGCTTTAAGCCAACTTTTTCACTCTCCTCTTTCACTTTCATCATGAGGCTCTTTAGTTCCTTTTGACTTTCTGCCATAAGGGTGGTGTCATCTGCATATCTGAGGTTATTGATATTTCTCCTGGCGATCTTGATTCCAGCTTGTGCTTCCTCCAGCCCAGGTGTTTCTCATGATGTACTCTGCATATAAATTAAATAAGCAAGGTGACAATATACAGCCTTGATGTTCTGCTTTTCCTATTTGGAACCAGTCTGTTGTTCCATGTCCAGTTCTAACTGTTGCTTCTTGACCTGCATACAGGTTTCTCAAGAGTCAAGTCAGGTGGTCTGGTATTCCATCTCTCTAAGAATTTTCCACAATTTGCTGTGATCCACACAGTCAAAGGCTTACATTTATATAAACCATTTTTAGGGCATTGATACTCACTACTAGATCACACTGTAGATTCTCAACAATAAAATCAGCAGGATATGTTATTTTTCAAGTAACCTAATGCATTAAAAAATTAAAATGTAATATATGATTATATAGTTGGTTAATAATTTACCTAAGCTCTATTTTTTGTGTTTTTTATTTGAAAAATTGCTGCTACTCTTTGGTATTAAGAGCTTTTTTTAAATGAAATTTTTCCCTGGTTCAAGCTAATCTATCTGTTACATAATTTAGCTTATGCTCAACAATTGTTCTGCAGGAAATCCTTCTAAATGTTAAGCTGGTAGGAATCATCATCTAAAAACACTAGGTAAAGAACTATTTGTCATTGACACTGTTCCAGAATTGGCTTGACATTTGAAGGGGTAGCTTTAATAAGCATTCTAAAACAGTTTTTCCTAAATTTATACTCTACTAAATTTTATTTTCTAAAACATGTGAATGCATTTTTTCTTACATGTGACAAAGTTTCAATACTATGCAAATAAAATGGTCTGAAAAAAATAACAACTGGTGAAATATAGCCATATCTAGCCATTTCAGCAATTCTCATAGCTTCTCTAACTCAACAATGAACAAATTTCAAAGCATGTGAACTTGACATACTGAAATATAAAGACTCTGCTTTTTTCCCATAGCCACTGAAGTTGGTCATTGCGGAAAATTTGATCACTCGGGCATTTACCTGTGTAGGTCTGTGGATTTATCCTATAATCATAATTGTAGCAGTCTGGATAGAGATAAAAGCCCCATAGACATTTTGGTCTCGTTTCTAAAGCCAGTGTGAGAGTAGCATTCATAATTCTCTTTCTAGCAGTTTCAAATTCCTTTTGGGCAACTGTTCTCACTTTCATTTCTGACCAATCAGGATGGTGGTTTCTAGTAAAGTCTAAAGAGTGGTTTTTACTACATTGCCCCAATTTCTGTCCCACTGTGGCTTCTAGCTTTCCCAGACAATGATAACAAGACCTTCTGACCTCCACCAAGGAACAACTTTTGCAGTGTCATCAGCAGTCTTCCTCAGGTGTGTAGGAAGGCTCATATTCTGTGGTCAGTTCAGTTCAGTCACTCAGTCATATCTGACTCTTTGTGACCCCATGGACTTCAGCATGCTGGGCCTCCCTGTCCATCACCAGCTCCTGGAGCTTGTTCAAACTCATGTCCATTTAGTCGGTGATACTATCCAACCATCTAATCTTCTGTCCTCCCCTTCTCCTCCTGCCTTCAATCTTTCCCAGCATCAGAGTCTTTTCCAATGAATCAGTTCTTCACATCAGGTGGCCAAAGTATTAGAGTTTCAGCTTTAGCAACAGTCCTTCCAATGAATATTCAGGACTGATTTCTTTTAGGACGGACTGGTTTGATCTCCTTGCTGTCCAAGGGACTCTCAAGAGTCTTCTTTTGAACACCACAGTTCAAAAGCATCAATTCTTCAGTGCTCAGCTTTCTTTATGGCCCAACTCTCACATCCATACAGGACTACTGGAAAAACCATAGCTTAGACTAGATGGACCTTTGTTGGCCAAGTAATGTCTCTGCATTTTAATATGCTGTCTAAGTTGGTCATAACTTTTCTTCCAAGGAATAAGAGTCTTTTAATTTCATGACCGCAGTCACCATCTACAGTGATTTTGGAGCCCCCAAAAATAAAGTCTGTCACTGTTTCCCCATTTATTTCCCATGAAGTGATGGGACCAGATGCCATGATCTTAGTTTTCTGAATGTTGAGTTTTAAGCCAACTTTTGCACTCTCTTTCATGTTCAACAAGAGGCTCTTTAGTTCTTCTTCGCTTTCTGACATAAGTGTGATGTCATCTGCATATCTGAGGTTATTGATGTTTCTCCTGCCAATCTTGATTCCAGCATGTGCTTCATCCAGTCCAGCATATATTCTGTGGTATCCCTCCATTAAAGGATTTTCCCTCTGGAGAGAAATAAGGATAATACCCTAATCCATTTGGATAAATTATGGCAATTGTTGATCTACTCTGAGTCTCCAAAGGATTTGGTATAATATTAAATAACTGAATATTCAGATCCACATTGAAGAAATGCTGACACTGCGTTGTTGGGGCAGCCCAGAAAATGTTAAAAGGTCATTGTTTGATCACTGGAGACATTGCTGGCTTGAGGGCTGAATGAGTGAACACTATCAAGAGCAGCATTTCTTTTAACCATGCCACCCAGGGGTCACACTGGCTCATAGTTTTCACCGTCACAGCATTCTCCTTAAAAATGAGAAGAGGAAAAAGAATTAGACATGATGAAGCCAAATGTCTCTTTAATTTTATGTTACAAAATGAATAGCAAACCAAGTAAACTCATGGTAGTGTTTAAACTGAATTTATACTTTTATCCTAAAAGGGAAGAAAAATGAGGGTCTTTTTTTTAACTAGAAAAGTGAAAAAAAAAATCCAGTGAATAAAAACCAAAGTAAAAACTTTCACACAAATTCTTAGCTATGAAAACTCTATTTTCTAGATGTTCTGATTTTAATTTCCTGTAATTCCAACTACAATCAACCATTAAAACAGACAAAAAGATGTATCAAATGGTACTAACAGTAAGTAATACCTGGCTTGCTATTTGAAATGGATTGGCCCCAAACGTGTATTTGTTCATTTGTTGGTTTGATTTTTTTAAATACAACATTTACCTTTAGAATTAGCAAATAGGTAGAAATGGCATTTATCTGCTGTTATTTATAGATATCACTGCTATCTTCTCCTGGGTACATAAATAAAACTAGGAACCAATTAATTATTTAACTCCAGGGTTTTCCCCTGAAGAAACTGGACTGTATTTTCACTGATCAATTCCCAAATGAAATTTGGCTAAATCCCTTCTAAACAAACAGTTGAGCCAAAACCTGCCAAAGAATCTCCCCTGGCAAGGACAGTCTAACTGTTATGCATTCTGGCCAATGAGATCTCATCCTGAAGCAATGTGGTTGAAATTATATATCAAAAATTATTATATCATTCAGTTTTCTTTTAAATAAAAGAATCACAAACTTGGCTCTGTTGCAATTAAACTCAATGTCTTTTTAAGAGTCAAACATTACTTTTTTTGAAGTTGCCATCCTAAGACAAAAGTCAGTTTTAAGGACTCAATTACAGATTGATACTTGTCAAATAAACACTTCCTGCTTCTCCCTGAAGCCACTCCACTCTTCTTTCACCCTGAAGGAGTCAGCAGCTGCCTGGTATTTAGGAGAAAGACAGTGGAGAAGAAGCCAGTCCCACTTCCCTTCTCCCATGGCAAATGTGTTCCCAAACAATTTAAGCCAACAAAAAAAAAGGAAAATGTTAATTTATATTAAACTTTAATTGAACTCTGTAATGAGTGACCATGGTGCTAAAAGCTAGTCATTGTAACTAGGGGTCTGTGGATGATTCAACTCGGAGAGGGTTAGCCTGATGTTCAGTTGAATCTGATTCCACGTGCTTCAATAGATTGGGGTTGTCCAATAAGTAACTAATGGGAGAGCAATGTTCCCAAACAGCAGTGAGGAAACACCTGCTCCTTCTCTGTCCACTGAGAGCTGACAGGTGAGACAGAAATAGCCATCAGTCAAGGGGCTGCAGGGGACATGTCCATGAGGTGGATAGCGGGTTGATTGCACAACAAAGTCACTGAACTAAAAACAAAAAACAAAGTCACTGAACTGTACATTTGAAAAATCATTAAAATGGTAAGTTTATGGTATGTTTGCTTTACCATAGTTAAAAAATAAACTAAATAAAATGCTGCAGAGAAAGCAAGAAAGCACAGTGAACATTCAGAAAAGAGATGTATGATCTAAGGGATTAACTTGACTGCAGATTTTAAATTACAAGGATAAAATGGACAGGTTTGTCAGTCAGGGAGATATGTGAATCTAGATCCCTGAAAGGATGGAGAGAGGAAAATACAAGTGATAAAAATAACCTGGGAGTTTGGGTTTTATGTGTTAAAGGCATGATGGATGCATTCTGATGGAGTCTTACAAGGATGTCATACAGAGTGATGTAGTCAGAAAAACAAATATCATATATTAACACATATATGTGGAATCTAGAAAAATGGTACAGAAGAATCTATTTGCAAAGCAAAAATAAAGACACAAATGTAGAGAACAAACGTATGGACACCAAGGGGGAAAGAAAGAGTGGGATGAATTGAGAGATTAGAATTTACATTTATATACTGCTATGTACAAAATAGATAACTAATGACAACCTACAGTATAGTACAGGGAATTCTACTCCGTGCTCTGTGGTGACCTAAATGGGATGGAAATCCAAAAAAGAGGGGATATGTGTGTATGTATTGCTGACTCACTTTGCTGTACAGCAGGAACTAACACAACATTGTAAAGCAACTGTGGGTGTGTGCTAAGTCGCTTCAGTTGTGTCCAGCTCTGTACAACCTTATGGACTGTATCCCACCAGGCTCCTCTGTCCGTGGGGATTCTTCAGGTGAGATTACTGGAGTGGGTAGCCATTCCCTTCTCCAGAGGATCTTCCCAACTCAGGGATCAAACCCAGGTCTCCCGGGTTGCAGGCGGACTCTTTACCAGCTGAGGCACCAGGGAAGCCTAAGAATACTGGAGTGGGTAGCCTATTCCTTCTCCAGCGGATCTTCCCAACCCAGGAATCAAACCAGGGTCTCCTGCATTGCAAGCAGATTCTTTACCAACTGAACTACCAGGGAACCCCAATTACCTCAGGATCCAGTACTAAATCATACGGAGGGGTTACAACAACTTTAAACCAGCAAAGGTTTATAATTACATCACAGAGCCTCTTACAATGTGCTGCGGGGCATTCCACACATAGCTGAAGTTTTCTCTCAAGGCAGGCCTTGTTTGCATGAAAATTAGAGCTTTGTAAAAGGGACAGAAGGCACATGGCATCAATAAGCTTTTTATTTACCTGCAGGTTATTTATGGCCTTGATTTTCTCAGAGAGAGTAATTCATGCTTCGTGCTTAGTCGCCCAATCTTGTCTTACTGCTTGCGACCCCATGGACTCTGGCCCTCCAGGTTCCTCTGTCCATGGGATTTTCCAGACAAGAATACTAGAGTGGATTGCCATTTACCTTCTCCTAAAAAGGCAAAGAAGAGAAATAAGGATTAAAGCAGATTTGACTTCATTAGGGCACTTGTTCAAATTCACCCATATTTCCAATTTCTAATAAAATGCAGGACAGGTCAAATTCAAATTATTTAAATCCTCCTACAAAAAATAATAATAAAGTAAAATATTCTTTATAAAGGTGATGAAAGTACAGACTTACACTGGTTTGCTCACTTACATAGACTGCGCAGCATTAGAACCACCTCAGTCTAATGGCCTTGGGTTCCCTAGAACAGGAGTCCAGACATATTTTATAGTCTTTGTGAAGTGTAGGACTGTGGGAGAGAGCATAAAACTTTCCTGCAGATAGCTTTCCAATTTGTAAGATTTGTCAAATGAATCTAGGCTCCCTGAAAGAGATTTGATTGGGAGGGACTACAGGAAGAGTGTGGTGTTCTTGAAGGGTAGGGAGATTGAGGTCCAGCATCCAAAAACTGGAGGGAAAAGGTCCATGCACAGTGTGAGACTGGGCTGACCATCTTCTGACCCTTCTTTGGCTCCTCCCTAAACTCCTTCCTTAAATAGCTTGCCTGCTCTGGATAAAGAGAGCAATGATACGGATGAAAGTGCTGTGGTTCACTGGAGAAGGCACTGGCACCCCACCCCAGTACGCTTGCCTGGCAAATCCCATGGATGGAGGAGCCTGGTAGGCTGCAGTCCATGGGGTCATTAAGAGTCGGAAACAACTGAGCGACTTCACTTTCACTTTCCACTTTCATGCATTGGAGAAGGAAATGGCAACCCACTCCAGTGTTCTTGCCTGGAGAATCCCAGGGACAGGGGAGCCTGGTGGGCTGCCGTCTATGGGGTCGCACAGAGTCGGACACGACTGAAGTGACTTAGCAGCAGCAGCAGCAGCCTTGGTTCCTACTGCTACTGGGCCCTATTATAATTTATCCATGGAATTGAAATAGCAAGCTTCTCAGACATTTGGGGAGAGATAAGAGGAAAAGAAATGCAAAAAAGCAAAATGGCTGTCTGGGGAGGCCTTACAAATAGCTGTGAAAAGAAGAGAAGGGAAAAGCAAAGGAGAAAAGGAAAGATATAAACATCTGAATGCAGAGTTTCAAAGAATAGCAAGGAGAGATAAGAAAGCCTTCCTCAGCCATCAATGCAAAGAAATAGAGGAAAACAACAGAATGGGAAAGACTCAAGATCTCTTCAAGAAAATTAGAGCTATCAAGGAAATATTTCATGCAAAGATGGGCTCGATAAAGGACAGAAATGGTATGGACCTAACAGAAGGAGAAGATATTAAGAAGAGGTGGCAAGAATACACAGAAGAACTGTACAAAAAAGAGCTTCACGACCCAGATAATCACGAAGGTGTGATCATCCACCTAGAGCCAGACATCCTGGAATGTGAAGTCAAGTGGGCCTTAGGAAGCATCACTATGAACAAAGCTAGTGGAGGTGATGGAATTCCAGTTGAGCTATTTCAAATCCTGAAAGATGATGCTGTGAAAGTGCTGCACTCAATATGCCAGCAAATTTGGAAAACTCAACAGTGGCCACAGGACTGGAAAAGGTCAGTTTTCATTCCAATCCCAGAGAAAAGCAATGCCAAAGCGTGCTCAAACTACCGCACAGTTGCACTCATCTCACATGCTAGTAAAGTAATGCTCAAAATTCTCCAAGCCAGGCTTCAACAATACTTGAACCGTGAACTTCCAGATGTTCAAGCTGGTTTCAGAAAAGGCAGAGGAACCAGAGATCAAATTGTCAACATCTGCTGGATCATAGAAAAAGCAAGAGAGTTCCAGAAAAACATCTATTTCTGCTTTATTGACTATGCCAAAGCCTTTGACTGTGTGGCTCACAATAAACTGTGGAAAATTCTGAAAGAGATGGGAACACCAGAACACCTGACCTGCCTCTTGGGAAACCTATATGCAGGTCCGGAAGCAACAGTTAGAACTGGACATGGAACAACAGACTGGTTCCAAATAGGAAATGGAGTACCTCAAGGCTGTATATTTTCACCCTGCTTTTTTAACTTCTATGCAGAGTACATCGTGAGAAACGCTGGACTGGAAGAAGCACAAGCTGGAATCAAGTTTGCCGGGAGAAATATCAATAACCTCAGATATGCAGATGACACCACCCTTATGGCAGAAAGTCAAAAGGAACTAAAGAGCCTCTTGATGAAAGTGAAAGAGGAGAGTGAAAAAGTTGGCTTAAAACTCAACATTCAGAAAACGAAGATCATGGCATCTGGTCCCATTACTTCATGGGAAATAGATGGGGGAACAGTGGAAACAGTGTCAGACTTTGTTTTTTTGGGCTCCAAAATCACTGCAGATGGTGATAGCAGCCATGAAATTAAAAGATGCTTACTCCTTGGAAGTAAAGTTATGACCAAGCTAGATAGCATATTGAAAAGCAGAGTCATTACTTTGCCAACAAAGGTCCGTCTAGTCAAGGCTATGGTTTTTCCAGTGGTCATGTATGGATGTGAGAGTTAGACTGTGAAGAAAGCTGAGTGCCAAAGAATTGGTGCTTTTGAACTGTGGTGTTGGAGAAGACTCTTGAGAGTCCCTTGGACTGCAAGGAGATCCAAGCAGTCCATCCTAAAGGAGATCAGTCCTGGGTGTTCTTTGGAAGGACTGATATTGAAGCTGAAACTCCAATACTTTGGCCACCTGATGCGAAGAGCTGACTCATTTGTAAAGACAGTGATGCTGGGAAAGATAGAGGGCAGGAGAAGGGGATGACAGAGGATGAGATGGCTGGATGGCATCACTGACTCGATGGACATGAGTTTGAGTAAACTCTGGGAGTTGGTGATGGACAGGGAGGCCTGTGTGCTGTGATTCATGGGGTCGCAAAGAGTCAGACATGACTGAGCGACTGAACTGAACTGAAGAGGATCAGTATTGAGAGGAGAGGAGTAGACTGGTAGTCATACAGAAATGGGCTAGGACAAATCCCTTAAGTAAACTGTAATAATGGTCACAAAGTCAAAGCATAGGACGTTTGAGCAGAAGGAATTCAAAGTGTGCATCAAATCAGAACTTTTCTTCTCCCAGCCTCCAGGACTCCTCAAGTCAAAAATTGGAGGGGGCAGAGTAGAATACTATATATCCATATGAGGGGTCTCCGAGCACTGGAGTCTGCGTATTGTCACACATGTGAACCATTCATCCTCAGTGGTGGGTAAAGTCAGAAAAAATATGTGAATAACCCCAGTCATCCCATGTTTCTTTAGGAAAAAAGTGTCGTGTCCTATGTGCCATTTACTACTGTGCTTTAGTCACATTAGGTGTGTGGTGGCTTATGAGGATAATCATCCTGGTTATAGAGGGATTTGTTAAGAAAAGCTACATTTTCTTAACAAATATATATTATAGTAGGAGTCAGTTGTGAACTACAGTATAAGGATATATAAATAACCTACAAAATATATGGAGTGGAATCTCTTTTATAAGACAGCCCAGAGGACTGCCTGAGTTCAACACATGAAAATATCAAATGTGGTTAAAAAATCTGGATAAGCTTGAGCTAGAAGTGGTATTTGAGGCTTGAACTTCACAGAATTTGAACACGCTGAAGCTGCAGAGGGACTCCAGATGGAGGGAAGAGCAAGAAGGAAAGCACAGAGGAAGAGAGACAAAAGGCCTGCACAAAAGGTAACAGACATTGCTTTGTGAGGTGAAGATATTTTGAGATGGAGAAGTCCAGCAGGTGGTTAGAAATTTTTATAGAAGTGTAGAACTAGGAATCTTCTGTGTTGAGGAGGTGATGGACAAAAAGAAGGAAAATATCTACAGAGAAAAGATGATACCAGAAGGTTTTAAAGATCACCTCAAAGTTGAAGAAGGAGAGAAAATAATCAATAACAGATGGGGAAAAAACTAAAGCCATGAGGGAATAGGGAGCACAGGACAGTGTATCCAAGGACAAGGGTTCACAGGTGATGAACTGCGTAAGATGAGAACCAAGAAAAGACAACTTGCTGAGGCAACTAGATGCTGACTAACCTTCAGCATAGCAGTTTCAAGAGAGGGAAGGGTTTTATGAGTAAATCGGTTTAGTGAAGGGAGCATTCTTCCTCAGACTGAGTGCAGTCTCTGTGTCCTCTTGATGTCTCTCCCTAGAGACTCTTCAGCCAGGGTGAAGGGAGGATTCCTTTTCAAGAAAAGATGCCTGGATGGTTCAGCACTCTCAACTTTGATATACTCAACTGATTTGCTCCTGTTGAGCTAAAAGAACACACTGATGCTAGATTTAGAGTTGCAGTAAATAATCAGGTGTGTGGAGCTCAATGCCTTTTAGTTCTGAAATACTAATATGGTCAGTTTTGATGGATTCACGAGATAGGGGTAATGTAAGCTGAGATAGTAGTATACAAATGTAGGTATTTCATAATCTAAAAGATAGATTACATTTAGAACAGTACTGCATCTTTATTTATTAAACCATCCTGTTTTTTTTTTCCAAGTAGTTGAAAATAGGCTTTTGTGAATGTTTATTGTTAGTTTCTTTTGTTTCTGTCTTTAAAGATTCAGTACCATGGAAAGATTTGTAGGCTGCTCAGAAGTGACAGACACTCGAGTGGCACTCTTTTGCAGAGAAGCTTTTAAAAGACGAAAACCAAAAACTTCCTAACCTGGACTGCACAATTTAGGTTAGATTTTAAATTTTAGGTTAATAATAAATGGAGCTCAAGAACACAAAAAATAAAGTAGGTTGCACCCTTAATGAGTACAAAAAGACAAAAGCTAAATTTAAATTTTATTAAACAGAGAATTCTCAGAAACAGAGAAGCCACCTTTTGATGATATGTAAAACTGAAAAAAAAGTGTTCCTTTAAAAAGAATTTTCTACCTATTTTGAAAAGATTTACAGTAGAGGGAGCTGTAGGAAAGAGAGAGATATTTCAAATTTAATTTTTCAAAACTCCATATGGACATTTAAAATTAGAATTATCAAGCACAAATTATCATTTTATATAATATCAGAAACTTCTGCAACAGGCATCTGAGGATATCTTTATTCTGGGAAGTATCAAGTATTACATTGGTTGCTTTGGCAGTGGTTATACTTGGAGATTTCATGCTCAGTTTTCTCCCAAACTTGTCAATCTCCTCCTCTTCTAGGGAAGGATAAAAGAAGAGGCAGAGAAAAGTAAAAATGTTTCTACCGTACTATTCTGGAATTTTTTTTTCCTTCAGGACACAAAAGCCATGGGAAGAAGTGTGCTTCTCTAATACAGGTATATAGGGTGAATAGACATTTTGGTGTGCTGGAGACAGTCATAATTGACACCTTGTAGCAGAGAAGGCTATGGCACCCCACTCTAGTACTCTTGCCTGGAAAATCCCATGGACAGAGGAGCCTGGTAGGCTGCAGTCCATGGGGTCACTCAGAGTCGGACAGGACTGAGCGACTTCACTTTCACTTTTCACCTTCATGCATTGGAGAAGGAAATGGCAACTCACTCCAGGGTTCTTGCCTGGAGAATCCCAGGGTCAGCGGAGCCTGGTGGGCTGCTGTCTATGGGGTCGCACAGAGTCAGACACAACTGAAGTGACTTAGCAGCAGCAGCAGCAGTGCACTTTTAATTCTCAATTTTATTTCAATTTAGAGAACAAGTTTTATGTACACCTTACATATGTAGCAGTTCCTCCATATAGATTCAGGAGAAGTACACCACAGATCTTTCTTAACTTAAAATGGAATTAAGTCTCAATAATCCCATTATAAGTTGAAAATATCGTTGAGTTGAAACCAAATTTAATAGATGTAACCTACTAAACTGCTGTTAAAGTGCCACACTCAATATGCCAGCAAATTTGGAAAACTCAGCAGTGGCCACAGGACTGGAAAAGGTCAGTTTTCATCCCAATCACAAAGAAAGGTGAAGCCAGAGAATGTTCAAGATATTGCACAATTACACTCATCTCACACACTAGCAAAGTAATGCTCAAAATTCTCCAAGCCAGGCTTCAACAGTATGTGAACCATGAACTTCCAGATGTTCAAGTTGGTTTTAGAAAAGGCAGAGGAACCAGAGATAAAATTGGTAACATCCATTGGATCATAGAAAAAGCAAGAGAGTTCCAGAAAAGCATCTACTTCTGCTTTATTGATTATACCCGAGCTTTTGACTATGTGGATCTGTGGATCACAACAAACTGTGGAAAATTCTTCAAGAGGTGGGAATACCAGACCACTTTGCTTGCTTCCTGAGAAATCTGTATGCAGGCCAAGAAACAATAGTTAGAACTGGACACGGAACATCGGACTGGTTCCAAATTAGGAAAGGAGTAAGTCAAGGCTGTATATTGTCACCCTGCTTATTTAACTTATATGCAGACTATATCATGCGAAATACTGGGCTGGATGAAACACAAACTGGAATCAAGATCGCCAGGAGAAATATCAATAACTTCAGATACGCAGATGACACCACCCTTATGGCAGAAAGTGAAGAGGAACCTCTTGATTAAAGTGCAAGAAGAAAATGAAAAATTTGGCTTCAAACTCATTATTCAAAAAATGAAGATCATGGCATCCGGTCCCATCATTTCATGGCAAGTAGGTGAGAAAACAATGGAAACAGTGACAGATTTTATCTTTTGGGGGCTCCAAAATCACTGCAGATCGTGACTGCAGCCATGAAATTAAAATACACTTGCTCCTTGGAAGAAAAGCTATGACCAATCTAGACAGCATATTAAAAAGCAGAGACATTACTTTGCTGACAAAGGTTCATCTAGTCAAAGCTATGGTTTTTCCAGTAGTCATGTATGGATGTGAGAGTTGGGCCATAAAGAAAGCTGAGCACTGAGGAATTGATGTTTTTGAACTGTGGTGTTGGAGAATATTCATTGAAAGGACTGATGTTAAAGCTGAAGTTCCAATACTTTGGCCACGTGATGCAAAGAGCTGACTTATTGGAAGAGACCCTGATGCTTGAAAGATTGAAGGCAGGAGGAAAAGGGGACAACAGAGGATGAGATTGTTGGATGGTATCACTGACTCAATGGACTTGAGTTGAGCAAGTTCCAGGAGTTGGTGATGCACAGGGAAGCCTGGTGTGCTGCAGCCCATGGGGTCACAAAGAGTCGGACAAGACTGAGCGACTGAACTGAAAGTGAAATGTACTGAATATCATAGCTTAGTGCAGCCTATCTTAAATATACTCAGAATATGTACATTTGGCAAAATCAACTAACACAAACTATTTTATAATAAAATGCTAAATATCTCATGAAATTTATTGAGATAAATAAATTTTGTCTCAGAAGGAAGGAAAAGAAAATACAGCATGTTTGTATGGGGGCAGAATGGTGGTAAGTGTATGAGTTGTTTACCCCTGTGATTGTGTGGTCCACTGGAAGCTGTGGCACTGCAGCTGTCCAGCATCACAAGAGAGAAAGTAGGACAAAACACTAGCCCCGGGAAAATACCAGAATTCAGAATCTGAAGTATGGCTTCCATTGGATGAATACTGCTTTTGCCTCATATAAAGTTGAAAAATCGTCGAACCTCTGTAAGTCAGGAAATTTCTGCACTGAAAATAGAAGTTTCAGACTATGTTTTCAAGGGTCATTTCTGTAGCTCATTATGAAAGAAGTTTCTCTGATATGAAGAGCACCCAAAACCCTAGCAAGCTTAGTGTTCCCTCCTGAGTGTGAAGCTTCATTTTGGTGTTGGTTCTGCAACTGCCATTTACCACTGATGATCATTCTTCTCTTCCTTTGGGGAGCAAGAGGGAGAGGACACTGCCTGAGTAAAACAAAGAACAAGAAAAGAAGTTTCAAAGTACTTTGTAATTAGCCGACAAACTGGAAGAATATGAAATTACAAAAAAATGTAAAATCAAAACAATAAAATTGGTGACATCAGTTGATATAATTTTATTTATTAACTTTATTCTTTATTTATGAGAATTTAACAGCTTAGAAATAAGAGTAAGGTTTTTCATATTTTAAAATTTAACTAGAGAATTGTTAGTCATCTTCAATAAACCAATTTGTACTTTTTTACTCTTTCTCCTCATGAGAGGAAAGGCTTCATATAATCTTTGGTTCAAGTTAATGAGCACACTGAAATATTTCATTTATTTTAAAGACAATGCTAAGGTCCATTTATATAGAATACACCAAAATTCCTTTTCTAGATTAACTACCAAACTATCCCAACCCCACTCAATTCCAATTAAATTTAAGAAATAATTGTTTTGGAGACATAAACTCTTGGAACAGAATAGAGAACCCAGAAATAAGCCCATACACATATAGTCAATTACTTTATGAGAAAGGAGTCAAGAATATACAATGGAGAAGGATAATCTCTTCAATAAATGGTGTTGGGAAAACTAAACAGCCGCATGCAAAGGAATGAAATTGGACCACTATCTTCTACTACACACAAAAATTATCTCAGAATGGACTAAGGACTTGAAACCATAAAGCTTCTAGAAGAAAACATAAGTAGTAAGCTTCTTGACATCTATCTTGGCAATGATTTTTGGGGATTTGATACTAAAAATAAAGGAAACAAATGCAAAAATAAACAAGGAACTACATCAAACTAAAGCTTCTGCACAGAAAAGGAAACTATCAACAAAATTAAAAGGTAACCTACTGAATGGGAGAAAATATTGGCAAATCATATTCTGGATCAATGGTTAATATTCAAAATATATAAAGAACTTACACAACTCTGTGACAAAAAACAAACAATCTGATTTTAAAATAGGCAGAGGAGCTAAATAAACATTTTACAAAGGAGACATTAAGACCATTAGGTACATGAAAAGATGCTCAATATCGCAAATCATTAGGAAATGAAAATCAAATTAACAATGAAACCTTACACCTGTTAGAATGACTTATTTAAAAGATAAGAAATAACAAGTGTTGGCAAGGGAGGAGATGTTGAAAAGGGAGGTTGGATACTAAATATGGAAGTGTAAATTGGTGTAGCCACTATGGAAAGCAGTAGAGTTTACTCAAAAATTAAAAATAGGACAATCACTTGATATAGTAATTCCATTTCTGGGTATTTATGTAAAGAAAACAAAAACACCTAACTTGAAAAGATATACGCACTCCCATGTTCATGGAAGTGTTATTTGCAATAGCCAAGATATGGAAACAACATAAATGCCCATTAATGGATAAATGGCTGAAGTAATGTGATACACACAGATCAGATCAGTTGCTCAGTCGTGTCTGACTCTTTGCGACCTCATGAATCACAGCAACCCAGGCCTCCCTGTCCATCACCAACTCCCGGAGTTCACTCAGACTCATGTCCATCGAGTCAGTGATGCCATCCAGCCATCTCATCCTCTGTCATCCCCTTCTCCTCCTGCCCCCAATCCCTCCCAGCATCAGAGTCTCTTCCAATGAGTCAACTCTTCACATGAGGTGGCCAAAGTACTGGAGTTTCAGCTTTAGCATCATTCCTTCCAAAGAAATCCCAGGGCTGATCTCCTTCAGAATGGACTGGTTGGATCTCCTTGCAGTCCAAGGGACTCTCAAGAGTCTTCTCCAACACCACAGTTCAAAAGCATCAATTCTTCGGCGCTCAGCCTTCTTCACAGTCCAACTCTCACATCCATACATGACCACAGGAAAAACCATAGCCTTGACTAGACGAACCTTTGTTGGCAAAGTAATGTGTCTGCTTTTGAAAATGCTATCTAGGTTGGTCATAACTTTCCTTACAAGGAGTAAGCATCTTTTAATTTCATGGCTGCAGTCACCATCTGCCGTGATTTTGGAGCCCAGAAAAATAAAGTCTGACACTGTTTCCACTGTTTCCTCATCTATTTCCCATGAAATGATGGGACCGGATGCCATGATCTTAGTTTTCTGAATGTTGAGTTTTAAGCCAACTTTTTCACTCTCCACTTTCACTTTCATCAAGAGGCTTTTGAATTCCTCTTCACTTTCTGCCATAAGGGTGGTGTCATCTGCGTATCTGAGGTTATTGATATTTCTCCCAGCAATCTTGATTCCAGCTTGTGTTTCTCCCAGTCCAGCGTTTCTCATGATGTACTCTGCATATAAGTTAAATAAACAGGGTGACAATATACAGCCTTGACGAACTCCTTTTCCTATTTGGAACCAGTCTGTTGTTTCATGTCCAGTTCTAACTGTTGCTTCCTGACCTGCATACAAATTTCTCAAGAGGCAGGTCAGGTGTTCTGGTATTCCCATCTCTTTCAGAATTTTCCACAGTTTATTGTGAGCCACACAGTCAAAGGCTTTGGCATAGTCAATAAAGCAGAAATAGATGTTTTTCTGGAACTCTCTTGCTTTTTCTATGATCCAGCGGATGTTGGCAATTTGATCTCTGGTTCCTCTGCCTTTTCTAAAACCAGCTTGAACATCAGGAAGTTCACGGTTCACATATTGCTGAAGCCTGGCTTGGAGAATTTTGAACATGACTTTACTAGCATGTGAGATGCGTGCAATTGTGCGGTAGTTTGAGCATTCTTTGGCATTGCCTTTCTTTGGGATTAGAATGAAAACTGACCTTTTCCAGTCCTGTGGCCACTGCTGAGTTGTCCAAATTTGCTGGCATATTGAGTGCAGCACTTTCACAGCATCATCTTTCAGGATTTGGAATAGCTCAACTGGAATTCCATCACCTCCACTAGCTTTGTTCATAGTGATGCTTTCTAAGGTCCACTTGACTTCACATTCCAGGATGTCTGGCTCTAGGTCAGTGATCACACCATCGTGATTATCTGGGTCATGAAGATCTTTTTTGTATAGTTCTTCTGTGTATTCTTGCCATCTCTTCTTAATATCTTCTGCTTCTGTTAGGTCCATACCATTTCTGTCCTTTATTGAGCCAATCTTTGCATGACATGTTCCTTTGGTATCTCTAATTTTCTTGAAGAGATCCCTAGTCTTTCCCATTCTGTTGTTTTCCTGTATTTCTTTGCATTGATCGCTGAAGAAGGCTTTCTTATCTCTTCTTGCTATTCTTTGGAACTCTGCATTCAGATGTTTATATCTTTCCTTTTCTCCTTTGCTTTTCACTTCTCTTCTTTTCACATCTATTTGTAAGGTTTCAAACAGATGTATATCTAATGAAATATTTAGCTATACAAAGTGAAATCTTTCCATTTGCAATAATGCGGGTGGATCATGAGGGGATTACAAGTAAAATAAATCAAACAGAGAAAGTCAAATACAATAGAAGCTCACTTGAATGAGGAATCTAAGAAAAACCAAGGTAACAGACACAGAGAACAGATAGGTGGTTGCCAGACCAGGTAGTGGGAGGGAGGAAGTGGGAGAAATGGGTAAAGGGAGTCAGAAGGCACAAACTGCCAGTCATGAAATAAATAATCCATGGGGGTGTAATGTACACAGTGACCATACTTAACAACACTGTATTGCATAACTGAAAGTTGCTAAGAGATTAAACCATAGAAGTTATCACAAGAAAAATTTTGAAAACAATGTGTGGTGACAAATAGTTAATTAGACTTAAGATGGACACTGTCTGGCAATATAGTCAATGTCAAATCATTATGCTGTACACCTGAAACTAATATAATGTTGTATGTAAATTATTTCTCAATTTTTTTAAGTTTAAAAATTTTTTAAGGTTTAATAAGATTTTTTTTTCTAATACCTCAATATGAAAATAAAAACTGAGTGAGAAATAATATAAGTAAATGCCTAAACTCACCACATCCTCATGAGCCAACAAGGGGCAGGTTATGAGTGGTGGGTAAAGGAAAATGTGAAACTTATTCTTCAAGAGGATTAAATACACGTAGAAAACAATGCTGGCTAATAAATTATGTTTCAAAATAACATTGAGATTTCAAATGGATGAGTATTACACTGGAAGGAATTTTTTAAATGTAGAGAAACAGAGTGACTTCAAACTAATTAAATCATACAGATGATAGACTTTTTTGACTTTTTAAGTACTAAAAGAAAAGAAACTTCTATTTTTACTTTATGAGGAATTTGTGTACCCAAAAAAATGTGTTCAGGAAAAAATTCATATTGAAATTGAAGTCAAGGAAAACCAAGTTTAAAATGCAAGACATTCATTATAGATAAATGTGTCGTAAAAAAAAATGAAAACATGGAGCTGAAATGAATAAATTAAAAAATGGTAAGAAAAATGTTAACGAAAGGATTCATAATTCCCTTTCAAAGTATTGTATGTTTCCAAATATCTAAAGAAAAGAATTTGCTGATAAAAGAGTACGGAATTAGAAAATATTAGCTAAAATGGAGCTAAGAAAATAAGTGATTGTGTACACCCGTGGCGGATTCATGTTGATGTATGGCAAAACCAATACAATATTGTAAAGTAACTAGCCTCTAATTAAAATAAATAAATTTAAATTAAAAAAAAGATTACAGGAAATGTGCAGTTAAGAAATAGCATCTTTATGTAAGGCTGTGAGGAAAAGGAAGAGAAGAGAATACATTGAATGTGAATCAGTCAAAGAGAAGTGGCAGCACTTTAACAATATGAAGGGAGTTTGGAATGAGCCTACTTATATATTAAGAGTTAACTGATAAATGTGGATACCTCATTTCTGAATGACTGTAAGTCTCTTACAAGTCTGCCAACTTCCACTCCTGCATTCTCCATTCAGTTGCAACATGGCAACCACAGTGTCTTCTTACAACCTTAAGTCAGAACATACCCCTACTGTGCTCAAAGCTCTTCAGTGATGCCCCATGTGCCTCAGTGTAAAACTTAAGGTTTTTTATGATCCTGGAAAGTTCTACATGATTGGGACACAGTTACCTACCTCTCTGACTTCTTCTCCTGACTCTCCCCAGGATCACTCTCTAGTCACAAGGACACTCTTGGATCATTACAACAGACTCGTCAAGTATCTTCCTCAGAGCCTTCACTCCAACAGCAATTCTCAAGGGATGCCCCAGGAATCTCTAAGTTTCAAGGACCCTTTCATGGAATGTAAAATGTCAACTACAGAACAAAAACTCAACTTGAAGAGTGTAAAAGAGAGCCAAGACCAAATTATTGAGAATCCCTTTCCAGCTTGAAGGGCACTTCCCTCACAAATCTGCTGGGATCAGTCCCACACGTCCCTCAAGACTTTGCCTGTTCCTCCCTCTCCCAGTGAGCCCTACCCTGACCACCTCCTCTAAATCCTAGACTTCTGAGTCTCCCTTAGGTTTTCTCATTTCCTCTGTTATTTTTTTTTAATTCATTTCTTTTTAATAGAAGGATAATTGCTTTACAATATTGGGTTAGTTTCTACCAACCATCAACATGAATCAGCCATAAGTTTACCCATTTCCCATCCCACTTGAACATCCCTCCCACCCCCTGACCCCTCCCACCAGGACATGGTAACACCTAGAGGGGAAGGAAATCTTTGAAAGAATTTGTATATGTAATTATATGCTCCAGTTTGGGAATGACACACACCACTTCCATTACAACTCATTACCCATTAGCTAGAACTAATCACATGGCCCCACCCAACCAAACCAGGGACCAGAAAGTAGACTTCTACCATCTACCTGAAGGAAAGAAGCTGGAAATATTTCATGACTAGAACTGTAGTACATGGTGAATTGCATTTCAAATTTGGTAAAACAATTTAATAACCAAGATTAATAAAATTTCCTGTGAAATTAGTTCAGAATACACAATGATTATAGAAAACATCTATGCTAATTTTGTTATAAATAATACGTGGTTATTGAATTATATAGTAGAAAATAGGTTAATATATATTATATTCATCATAATGAACTTTATTAATGATTTGGCCTTGGGAGCATTCATTTGTTACCCATATCTTTCTTCCTTCCTTCCTGGCTCCCTGCCTTACTTTCTTTCTTCCTTCTGTTTTTTTTTTCCTTCGCTCTTCTTCCTTTCAGGAAATATTTCTTGAACTCTTCTATGTACAGCTAATGGTACTGGATTATGAAGATATAACAGCGAATATACAGGATTTCTATAAGCCCCCACAGAGCTTATAGTCTGCTGACAACAAACAGGCAAGCAGAATTTAAAAATGAAAATAGTTATGGATAGTGATAAATGTTATAATGGAGATAAACATTTGATAAAGAATGAGAAGGATAGTCAGGAAAGTCTGAAGAGGTATTAGAGATAAGATCTGTGGACTGTGAGGAAGCAAGTCTTGCAAAGGTCCAGAGAAAGAGAATTCCAGACACAAGGAACATGACTGAGAAATAGCAGAGTCCTGTATGGTCTGAGCTGTGGGAGGGGGGAGGAGAGTGGTGAAAGATGAAGTTAGATAGTCAGGCAGAGAACAACCCATGCAGGGCTTTGCTGATGAAGTGATGGGTTTTGATTTTATTCCAAGATCAAGGGAAAGTCATCAAAGGGTTTTAAGCAAGGAATTGACAAGGTTACTTTTATGTTTTTAAAAGATTACATTGACTTCTGGGGGAAATACAGAATGGATGGGGGACTATTAGGAAGTTAAATGCAGAAATCCAATTGGTTTTCATTAAGTTTATATAATGAAGAAAGGGAGAAAGAAACATTCAACACATATTTAACAAGAAAACCAACAAGATTTCCTGCTGGATTAGATGTGGAGATAAAAGAAAAGGGAAAACTTATTAAGCACTTATTTTGAGTACTGTGTTCATTATTTTATGTAAAGAGGAAGCTCATAATTTTGAGTCATACTATGTCATATATATTATATACATTTCACATATACAATATATACATTTTACATATATGCATATATATGTTTATTTATGAATGTACTTATTATCTTAAGTAAATTACATAGAATGTAATTGCTTTGTCTATAAATACTTTGGTTTTCAATTTGAATCCCCTACCTCTGAATAGGAAAAACTTTAACTATCAAGTTCCATTAAAATTAATCTGATCCAACATCTTTTAAAGTATAATGGTTTTTTCTATAGAGTAAAAGTCTTATCTGGTCTCCTTCTTTCTTCTGTCTCTTCCCTAAGGATGATGTCCTTTCATGCAGGGGTACATCCTGGAGTGTAAAGTCAAGTGGGCCTTAGGAAGCATTACAATGAACAAAGCTAGTGGAGGTGATGGAATTCCAGTTGAGCTATTTCAAATCCTAAAAGAACGTGCTGCTACAGTGCTGCACTCAATATGTCAGCAAATTTGGAAAACTCAGCAGTGGCCACAGGACTTAAAAATGTCAGTTTTCATTCCAATCTCAAAGAAAGGCAATGCCAGAGAATGTTCAAACTACCACACAGTTGCACTCGTCTCATGCTAGCAAGGTAATGCTCAATATCTTTTAAGCTAGGCTTCAACAGTACATGAACCAAGAGCTTCCAAGTGCACAAGTTGGATTTAGAAAAAACAGAGGAATCAGAGATAAAATTGCCAACATCCGTTGGATCACAGAAAAAAAACAAAGGATTTCTAGAAAAACATCTACCTCTGCTTCATTGACTACGCTAAAGCCTTTGACTGTGCAGATCATGACAAACTGTGGAAAATTCCTAAAGATGTGGGAATACCAGACCACCTAACCTGCCTCCTGATAAATCTGTATGCAGGTCAAGAAGCAACAGTTAGAACTGGATATGGAACATCCATGACTGATTCAATATGAGGAAAGGAGTAGGTCAAGGCTGTATATTGCCACCCTGCTTATTTAACTTTTATGCAGAGTACCTCATGCAAAATGCCAAGCTAGATGAAGCACAAGCTGGAATCAAGATTGCTGGGAGAAATATCAATAACCTCAGATATGTAGATGACACCACCCTTATGGCAGAAAGTGAAGATGAACTAAAGAGCCTCTTGATGAAGGTGAAATAGGAGAGTGAAAAAGCTGGTTTAAAACTCAACATTCAAAAAACTGAGATCATAGCATCCAGTCCCATCACTACATGGCAAATAGTTGGGGAAACAATGGAAACAGTGACAGACCTTATTTTTTTGGGTTCCAAAATCTCTGTGGACAGTGACTTTAGCCAGGAAATTAAAAGACGCTTTCTCCTTGGAAGGAAAGGTATGACAAATCTAGACAGCATATTAAAAAGCAGAGGCAAGACTTTGTTCACAAAGATCCATATAGTCAAAGATATCATTTTTCCAGTAGTCATGTAGGGATGTGAGAGTTGAACCATAAAGAAAGCTGAGTGCTGGAGAATTGGTGCTTTCAAACTGTGGTACTGGAGAAGACTCTTGAGAGTCCCTTGGACAGCAAGGAAATCAAACCAGTCAATCCCAAAGGAAATCAACCCTGAATATTCACTGGAAGGACTGATGCTGAAGCTGAAACTCCAATACTTTGGCTATCTGATGCAAAGAGTCAACTCACTGGAAAAGACCCTGATGCTGGGAAAGATTGAGGCAGAAGGATAAGGGGATGACAGAGTATGAGATAGTTGGATAACGTAATTGACTCAATGGACATGAGCTTCAGCAAACTCCAGGAGACAGTGAAGGACAGGGAACCCTGGTGTGCTGCAGTCCATGGGATGTCAAAGAGCCAGACATGACTGAGAAATTGAACAACAACAATGTAGGAGCAGCTTATACAACCTCATCTCAGCAGGGCAAGATCAGGGGTCTTGAGTGTCATGTCCTTTGCCTCTTCTGGTTTCAGTGGAATTTCTTACTCCATCAGGATGCTGCTGATAGCTCTCCAGCCTGATGTTCAATTTCTTGGGGTCAGTTTATCCTATATAAGCTCAAAGGCAACACAGGAAACCTAAGGCTCCAGGCCTTCCTCCTCCTGACCTTGGTTCATTCTCAGGTTGGAATATGACCGCTCAGGTGTGTGCTTCCTCCCAGAGCCTCAGAAGGAGAGTAGAGGGTGAAAGTGAACCTCCCCACTCTTGGTGTTCCTCTCACTTAAAGAATGGCCAGATCCAGGCCAGAGCCACAACCCAGAGAGGAAAAAATGTAGAGAATTCTCTCTTTTCACTCTCTTACTCTTCTCTTCTTCCCATAATTATCCTTCATTTGAAAGTGGTGAATTTTACCTAGAGAGGGCCTGGCTGCCGTCACACAGGTAGAAGGGGTAAGATCTCTCAATCACTGATGAACTGCTAAGCTGAGTCCTACAAGTTTATAAGGTTGTCATCTTTTTGCATGATCAAATGTATATGTCAGAAGCAGAATTTTAATTTACTCTATTTGTATTCCTCATATAACAAACTTTAGATTCAGCCTTCACAGATGGAAACTCTCTTAACACCAAGGTAAAATCATGAATTCAGAAAAGTCGAAAAGAAAATTATACTATTTACTTTTTTTTAAATTTTATTTTATTATTTAACTTTACAATATTGTATTGGTTTTGCCATATATCAACATGAATCCACCACAGGTATACACATGTTCCCCATCCTGAACCCTCCTCCCTCCTCCCTCCCTGTACCATCCCTCTGGGTCGTCCCAGTGCACCAGCCCCAAGCATCCAGTATCATGCATCGAACCTGGGCTGGCGACTCATTTCATATATGATATTATACATGTTTCACTGCCATTCTCCCAAATCATCCCACCCTCTCGCTCTCCCACAGAGTCCAAAAGACTGTTCCATACATCAGTGTCTCTTTTGCTGTCTCGTATACAGGGTTATTGTTACCATCTTTCTAAATTCCATATATATGCATTAGTATACTGTATTGGTGTTTTTCTTTCTGGCTTACTTCACTCTGTATAATAGGCTCCAGTTTCATCCACCTCATTAGAACCGACTCAAATGTATTCTTTTTAATGGCTGAGTAATACTCCATTGTGTATATGTACCACTGCTTTCTTATCCATTCATCTGCTGATGGACATCTAGGTTGCTTTCATGTCCTGGCTATTATAAACAGTGCTGCGATGAACATTGGGGTACACGTGTCTCTTTCCCTTCTGGTTTCCTCAGTGTGTATGCCCAGCAGTGGGATTGCTGGGTCATAAGGCAGTTCTATTTCCAGTTTTTTAAGGAATTTCCACACTGTTCTCCATAGTGGCTGTACTAGTCTGCATTCCCACCAACAGTGTAAGAGGGTTCCCTTTTCTCCACACCCTCTCCAGCATTTATTGCTTGTAGACTTTTGGATAGCAGCCATTCTGACTGGCATGAAATGGTACCTCATAGTGGTTTTGATTTGCATTTCTCTGATAGTGAGTGATGTTGAGCATCTTTTCATGTGTTTGCTAGCCATCTGTATGTCTTCTTTGGAGAAATGTCTATTTAGTTCTTTGGCCCATTTTTTGATTGGGTCATTTATTTTTCTGGAATTGAGGTGTAGGAGTTGCTTGTATATTTTTGAGATTAGTTGTTTGTCAGTTGCTTCATTTGCTATTATTTTCTCCCATTTTGAAGGCTATCTTTTCACCTTGCTTGTAGTTTCCTTTGTAGTACAGAAGCTTTTAAGTTTAATTAGGTCCCATTTGTTTATTTTTGTTTTTATTTCCAGTATTCTGGGAGGTGGGTCATAGAGGATCCTGCTGTGATGTATGTCGGAGAGTGTTTTGCCTATGTTCTCCTCTAGGAGTTTTATAGTTTCTGGTCTTACGTTTAGATCTTTAATCCATTTTGAGTTTATTTTTGTGTATGGTGTTAGAAAGTGTTCTAGTTTCATTCTTTTACAAGTGGTTGACCAGTTTTCCCAGCACCACTTGTTAAAGCAATTGTCTTTAATCCATTGTATATTCTTGCATCCTTTGTCAGAGATAAGGTGTCCATAGATGCATGGTGAAAATTTGAAATGGTGAAAAATTGAAAACATTTCCCCTAAAGTCAGGAACAAGACAAGGGTGCCCACTTTCACCACTACTATTCAACATAATTTTGGAAGTTTGGGCCACAGCAATCAGAGCAGAAAAAGAAATAAAAGGAATCCAAATTGGAAAAGAAGAAGTAAAACTCTCACTGTTTGCAGATGACATGATCCTCTACATTGAAAACCCTAAAGACTCCACCAGAAAATTACTAGAGCTAATCAATGAATATAGTAAAGTTGCAGGATATAAAATCAACACACAGAAATCCCTTGCATTCCTATACATTGATAATGAGAAAATAGAAAGAGAAATTAAGGAAACAATTCCATTCACCATTGCAATGAAAAGAATAAAATACTTAGGAATATACCTACCTAAAGAAACTAAAGACCTATATATAGAAAACTATAAAACACTGGTGAAAGAAATCAAAGAGGACACTAATAGATGGAGAAATATACCATGTTCATGGATTGGAAGAATCAATATAGTGAAAATGAGTATACTACCCAAAGCAATCTATAGATTCAATGCAATCCCTATCAAGCTACCAACGGTATTCGTCCCAGAGCTAGAACAAATAATTTCACAATTTGCATGGAAATACAAAAAACCTCGAATAGCCAAAGCAATCTTGAGAAAGAAGAATGGAACTGGAGGAAACAACCTGCCGGACTTCAGGCTCTACTACAAAGCCACAGTCATCAAGACAGTATGGTACTGGCACAAAGACAGAAATATAGATCAATGGAACAAAATAGAAAGCCCAGAGATATATCTGAGGTTATTGATATTTCTCCAGGCAGTCTTGATCCCAGCTTGTGCTTCTTCCAGCCCAGAGTTTCTCATGATGTACTCTGTATATAAGTTAAATAAGCAGTGTGACAATATATAGCCTTGACATACTCCTTTGCCTATTTGGAACCAGCCTGTTGTTCCATGTCCAGTTCTAACTGTTGCTTCCTGACCTGCATACAGATTTCTCAAGAGACAGGTCAGGTGGTCTGGTAGTCCCATTTCTTTCAGAATTTTCCACAGTTTATTGTGATCCACACAGTCAAAGGCTTTAGCATAGTCAATAAAGCAGAAATAGATGTTTTTCTGGAACTCTCTTGCTTTTTCCATGATCCAGTGGATGTTGGCAATTTGATCTCTGGTTCTTCTGCCTTTTCTAAAACCAGCTTGAACATCTGGAAGTTCACAGTTCATGTATTGTTGAATCCTGGCTTGGAGAATTTTGAGCATTACTTTACTAGCGTGTGAGATGTGTGCAATTGTGTGATAGTTTGAGCATTCTTTGGCATTGCCTTTGTCCATATTGTAGTATATATCAGTCCTTCTTTCCTTTTTGCAGCTGAATAATATTTCTTTCCTTGTATGTAGAAATCACATTTTGTTTATCCATTTGTCCTCCAATGGATATTTGGTTTATTTCCACATTTTGGCTGAATAATACTGCCTTGAACTTTAGTGTGTGTGTGTATATATATATATATATATATATATATATATATATATATTTATGTGAACATATGCTTTCATTTGTATTCAAATGAAATTACCATATCCTAGAAATGGAATTTTAGGTTATATGATACCTATATTTAATAATGATGACTTGATTTTTAATTCTGTCTCTTTTCTTATCCTGTGTTTTTAATCAAACTATTCCTCAGTTATTTTTTGTTTAGAATGGAGCCAACAGTTCTTCACATGCTTGTTTTAAAGCAATTAACTATGTAAAAGGCTTATAACTATAAACATCATACAAGTGTTATTTAAATCAATTTTAAGTTCTTCTCCAAAGATTTTGTGAGAATCCTAAGCATTTTGTAACAAAAGGAACAGTCTCAGATTTCATCAGACCTGGACACCTTTTCCAGTAATAATCATTGTTTGTTTTCCAAGAATGTCTAAAGCCATATTTTTCTGTGTTTAAATTGAGACTTTTCTTTAGTGCCATGCAATTTTTTCAGGCAAGAATATTGAAGTGGGTTGCTGATTCCTTCTCCAATAGGTATTAATAAATAGTGCTTATTATTTACATTGGTAAAAGATCAAAGTTCACCTAAATAATAAACTTTATAGAGGCTTCATTTCCCTGCAGTGTAGCTTCCAAACACTTCACTTCCTACTTTACTTTTAAGTTCTGGGGAAGAGTTTTAATTATTTTCTTGGCCCTACACTCTTAACCCTAGTGTCTTACCCTATATGTCTCTGTCACATGGCACTCAAGGAGCCAGTTTTATTCTGCTCCATTTTTTGGTATGAATTTCTTGCTTGTTGGGATACAAGGTGAAATGGCTCTTACCATGGTGCAATACCATGACTTTCCCTGGTAATTTACTGTACATTCCACTAGTTGTATTTCTGACTAAGCCAGTTAAGCTGACAACCACGTAGACTACATTGATAGTAAGATCCCAAGTCCTGGGAAGCTCTATTTTAACAATATGACCCAGAGGACTTTGGGTCTCAGATTTTATTACTATAGAAGCAGTTTGCTTGGCATAAAGATAAAATATGATTTATAGTCAACTGTCTGGCAAATACATCAAATTGTTCTTAAGCAAAGGAGATAGAAAGGGACTTCTATTTACTGAGATCTTACTATGCGGAAGATGCCAGTTGCTTTAAGGAATATTTTGGACCAGGTCAAGTTTGAAGCATGATATGAGGTCCTCTATTTGTGCCTGATAGCACAGCTTCTTGTTGCAAAATGTCCCAGGGACTTTGTGACCATCACAGAGTGCTCCTAAGGACTGACATAGACATCTTGACACACATCTTGTTTGGCATGAGTTCAGGATATCTGTAGGTGAGAAGTTAAACCTGATCCACATATTGTATTCAGACATCCACAAACAATTTGAGGGGCCTGGGATTCTTTGAAAGAGGCTGTCCTGGAGAAAGGGATCTTAGAAGTTCTGAGAAGATATAGAAGAACAGCTCTAGGCTGGTAGCTTGTCTAAATGTCAAAGAGAGGCATGGATGTGGCAGCAGGAGGCTGCATATGACCTTCCCTGACATTGCTCCTCACCGGGTATGAGTGTGCTACAGCTGGGACCTACCTGCAAATCTGGTTCTAGGGAACTAACTTGAAATATCTCCCATCATGAGACCTGACAGGAATTTTCCTACTGCTCAGAAAGGGAGAGAAACATGAGAACAGCAGCCTGAGGCTAAGAGTAGGGACATGAGAAAAAAGTGGCCGAAGGCAAACCTCACCCACAGGCCCTCCCAGACACAATTAAATTAGTGGGAAGTGGTGTGCTGCATTTAGTCACTCAATCTTGTGCAACTCTTTGCGACCCCATGAACTGTAGCCCACCAGGCTCCTCCGTCCATGGGGATTCTCCAGGCAAGAATACTAGAGTGGGTTGCCATGCCCTCCTCTGTGGGTTCCCAACCCAGGGATCAAACCCAGGTCTCCCACATTGCAGGCAGATTCTCTACCATCTGAGTCACCAGGAAGGGCTGTCATCAAAAACCTGATTTTTTTATTGTTGAGGAGATGGTCTCAAAGCCTTGAGAGTTAGAGACATTATTATAAATGTGAAATATAATACATTTATTTATTATTCAGTTATTTTTTGGCTGTGCTGGGTTTCCATTGCTGCACAGACTTTTCTTTAGTTGCAGAAAGCAAGGGCTGCTCTCTAGTTGTGGTGGGAAGCTTCTCATTGAGATGCTTTGGGAAGCACAGGCTTTAGGGCCTGCGGGCTTCAGTAGTGAAGTGCAAGAGCTCAGGGGTTATGGTTCCTAAGCACAGACTCAATAGTTGTGGTACACTAGTTTACCTGCTCCATAGCATGTGGGATTTTCCAGGGCCAGGGATTGAACCTGTGTCTCCTGCATCAGCAGGTGGATTCTTTATCACTGAGCCACTAGAGAAGCCCTAAATGTGAAATACTTATGTGTCTTGTCAGCTGAAGCCTAAGGCTGTAGGTTATGTGCATTTAACCAACATAATTAATTTTACAGAAGAAAAACTGAGGCTGAGTGATATAAGTCATCTAACTGCACAGAGATAATTAACAGCAGACCCAGGAGTCAACACCTGATCTGTGTAACTGCAAAAGCCAGGATCACTGTCCCCTACCCTTTGCTTCCTGAGATACAGAAGATTCAATGGATCATAATCAATATGCACTTACAGTTTTCCAAATAACAGGATAAAAAGGAACATATGTTGAGCAATTATTCTATGCTGAGTGATTTGCCTGTGCATTAATGTAATTTATTGATAAATTAATCAATATTTTTATTTTTTCTATTGTGTTTTCACCAAGGAATAATACCAGGGCCCTACACCTTTATATTGTCACCCTGCTTATTTAAGTTATATGCAGAGTACATCATGAGAAATGCTGGGCTGGAGGAAGCACAAGCTGGAATCAAGATTGCAGGGAGAAATATCAATAACCTTAGATATGCACATAACACCACCCCTATGGCAGAAAGTGAAGAAGAACTAAAGAGCCTCTTAATGAAAGTGAAAGAGGAGAGTGAAAAAGTTGACTTGAAGCTCAATATTCAGAAAACTAAGATCATGGCATCCGGTCCCATCGTTTCATGGGAAATAGATGGGGAAACAGTGGCTGACTTTATTTTTCTAGGCTCCAAGATTACTTTAGATGGTGATTGCAGCCATGAAATTAAAAGACATTTACTCCTTAGAAGGAAAGTTATGACCAGCCTAGACAGCATATTGAAAAGCAGAGACATTACTTTGCCAATAAAGGTCCATCTAGTCAAGGCTATGGTTTTCCCAGTGGTCATGTATGGATGTGAGAGTTGGACTATAAAGAAAGCTGAGCGCTGAAGAATTGATGCTTTTGAACTGTGGTGTTGGAGAAGACTTTTAAGAGTCCCTTGGACTTCAAGGAGATCCAACCAGTCCATCCTAAAGGAGATGTTGTTCATTAGAGGTTGTTCATTAGAGGACTGATGTTGAAGGGGAAATTTCAATACTTTGGCCACCTGATGCAAAGAGCTGACTCATTTGAAAAGACCCTGATGCTGGGAAAGATTGAGGGCAGGAGGAGAAGGGGACGACAGAGGATGAGATGGTTGGATGGCATCACCAACTCAACGGACATGGGTTTGGGTAGACTCTGGGAGTTGGTGATGGACAGGGAGGCCTGGTGTGCTGTAGTTCATGGAGTTGCAAAGAGTCGGACATGACTGAGCGACTGAACTGAACTGAACACCTTTGAATTTTAGATTCCTTTTAGCCTCAGAATGAGTTTCAGGACTCATTTCACAGCCCACTGCCAATACAGGGATTAAGCTTGACAGCCCCAAAAGAGATGAAAATGGAGGCTTTAGAAGAGTGACCCAACCCTGGAGGTTGTTCCCCAATTGAAACATGAGGAAGATTGTAGAATCTTTGAGTGCTTGACTCAGCATTCTGGAGATAACAAGCCCTGGTGGCTTAAATGATGAAGAACTGCCTGCAATGAGGGAGACCTGGGTTCTCTCCCTGGGTTGGGAAGATCCCTTGGAGGAGGACATTGCAACCCACTCCAGTATTCTTGCCTGGAGAATCCCCATGGACAGAGGAGCCTGGTGGGCTACAGTTCATGGGGTTGCAAAGAGTCGGACTGGACTGAGAGACTAAGCACAGCACAAAACATATGAGAATGGATGTTTGAACACCTGTGATAATTATCTTCAAATGCTGTATCTTAAGCACCTGGAGTAAATCGTTTTTGGCCAAGGAGTTGGTATAGAGAAACACTGCAATTATATATTGGGCAGGCCACCCAAGGAGGCCATCTCCAGTATGTGGCATAGAAGCAGTCCCCAACTATTGCTGAGAACCAGAGGGGGATATTAGCCATCCCTGTTGGCCAAGAGCCAGGCCCTTCTAGATTTTTCTAGGAATATGTAAGCCTCAGGGATTTTGTAAGCTCCTGTGAGGGTAACCTCAATTAATCACTTATACTGGACTTCATATATTGACTTTGATAAGTTGTGATTTGGATATGGCTATATTTAGAAAATAAAGAACCATGACAACTCTTGTACCTTGAGTGCTATGGAGCTATTCATACCTATTATACATGTAGTAACACACTTTCAGTTCATGCAATACATTTCTGAGGTTCTTGTATCACCTTCATTTTTACAGATAAAGAAATCAATCCTTGGAAAAGCTAAGCAACTTGCCCCTGTTCACAGAACTCATAAGCCTTACTTTAAAAAAAAACTTTTTTTAACTGGAAGATAAATTGCTTTACAATATTGTGTTAGTTTCTGCCACATATCAACGTGAATCAGCCATAGGTATACGTATGTCCCCTGTCTCATGAACCTCTCTCCCATCTCTCACCCCATTCCACCCCTCCAGGTTGTCACAGAGTGGAGAATTTGAACTTCCCTGGGGGCTTAGTAGTAAAGAATCTGTCTGCAATGCAGGAGATGTGCATTCATTCCCTGGATCAGGAAGATCCCCTGGAGAATGGCATGGCAACCCACTCCAGTATTCTTGCCTGGAGAATCCATGGACCGAGGAGCCTGGTGGGCTATATAGTCCATGAGGTCGCAAAGAGCTGGACATGGCTAAAGCAACTTAGCACATCACAGTACTAAGAATATGGAGAACTTAGGCTTTTCAGACTTGCTAGCCTTATAAAAGTCACTGCAACAAGTTTCTTCCACATGCCTTGAAAACTAATCCAAGGAGTCTGTCACCATAAACTATATAAACAAATTGTTACTCAGCATAAATAGGATTTGTAGCAGAATTCACTCTTATAAAACATTTATTGATATTCAATTATATATAGGACATAACAGAGTTGTCTGTAAAAAAAGGTACATCTTCGAATTTAGCTGGAGAGATAGAATCGTCAAGAGAGTGTTACAGAAAATAAATGTTATAGGAAATTGGATTGGATCACTAGTAGACAGTGCAATGGAAGGATTAGATGAGTCATAAGACATCAGCTCCATTCTGATACCAACTGTGCCACTTCTAGCTCCTTTAAGATTCTGAATTTCTCTGGGCCTCAGATTTGTCATTTAGAAACTGTTGATAGCAATATGTTCCCTTCTTTCCTCAGAGGGTTTTTAACCTTATATGTACAAAAATGTTTGCAAAACTGTGATGAACCACAAAGACTGTTTATCCCTTTTCATTACTGCCATGTTTTCATGATTCATGGTAACTATGATGATCACTTTCCTGTGGCAACTTGATTAAGCTATAGTACCCAGTTGTTTCATCTAACATTAGTCTAGATGTTGCTGTGAAAATATATTTTTACATTTTTGACATTATTCTTTAAATCAGTAGAGTTTGTGTAAAGCATATTATACTTCATAATGCAGATGGGCTTCATCCAAATAGTTGAAGACCTTGAGAGAAGAAATCAAAGTTCCCTGAAGAAAGAAGGAATTCTGTCCCTAGGCTGACTTCAGACTCAAGACTACCATAGCAACTCCTGCTAAAGCATCCAGCTTATTGACCAGCCCTCTAAATATCAGATTTGCCAGCTCCTACAATCGTATGAGACAACTCTTTAAAATAATGATCTCTCTAGAATAAATATGAAAGGTATATATAGGTATATATGCTTAGACATACATAAAAAGTCAGTCCTTAGTATCTATGGAGGTTTGATTGCCAAAGTCCTCATGGATTCCAAAATTCATGGATACTCAAATCCTTTAAATAAAATGATTTAGTACAATGAATACAGTTGGCCCGCCTTATCTGTGGATATGGAGATCAGACCATCTGTGTATATACAGATATATGTATATGTACACATGTACACACATATTTACACACATACACATACACACACATTCTATTGGTTCCACTTCTTGAGAATTCTCTCTAATAAATAGCTGTTCTGAAAGAAGAACTTACTTTGACAAGAAAAATGTGAAAAGCAATCAAAGAAAACTCAGAAAATAGTATTTATTCTTGATATATTTTCTATAGCTCAATTTTGAATATATATGAAATAGTTATTATAGAGTATGTTTCACAATAATGTCTTCTACTATTCTAGTGAAAAGCACACACTGAATATACCCAAGTAGGAAGAGTGATGAAATATGAACGTTTGCTATTGTTTGGGAGAGCAGATCTTCTTGTTGAGGCCTGAGTGTGTGCTTTTGCTCAAGGCACTCCTTGCATTTGGAATACTTTCTCTCCTCGTCATCCTTTGTGTAAATGGTATGCAACCCGTTTTCTAAGGCACAGCTCAATGGCTCTTCTGAGGGGAAATGCCCAATTCCTCTAGCTGAAAGTTGTCACTACCCCTTTTGACTCTGTTCCTCTTACAGTATTCATCACTTTACGTCCTGAAGTAGTTATTTACATTTGTGTTGTTCCCACATCTGGAAATAGCAATCTTACATCTGGAAATAACACTGATAAATCAGAGTTTTCATCAGGGCCTGCAGTAGCTCCTTGCCTAAGATATCTTGATAAATACATACTGCATAAATAAACCTTTGTGGGTCATTTTGGTCTTTTGAGTTTAAGCTCTTTTCTCTAATTTGTCTATAACAAGTCCCATAAGGAGTTTCTATCAGAGTGACTGTGATCACTCACATGCGGCAGAGCTCCGGTGGTGAATATTTATTAGGTAGTGAAAGAATGAAAAGCAACATCATGGGGCTTTAGCTACAAGGTTGAAAGTTGGCTTAAAATGACATTTTAAATGAGGGAATTGTATGAACAGAGGTAGTGAAATCACACAGGCTTTGAAGTGAACTCTGGTGACGTCATAGTAACCAAGGTACTTCCTTGTTCTCTCCTGAAATGTTCTTGATATTTATCAGTGACATAAATTCACTGCTAAACATGTAACAAAAGCAAAGTACAAGTATCTGTGTACAGCATCAAATATTTCACTTTCAAAGATATTTTTATGCCTTCAATGAACAGTGTGTACTTTTCATCTAAATTCAGAACACTTTACTAAGTTTGCATTTTGTGAATAGACACAGTGGCACAAAAAGATAAAATGACTTTTCTGGGGTAAAAAACAGAGCTGAAATCTATTTTAGGTCCCAGAATGCTTAAATTCCAATTTACATGTTTGACAAGCAGTATTCCTTGTATCTCAGAATGAAAATTCATTGAAATGGTATGGTTGGAGAGCAAAAATATTTTTCTGAGTTCTATTCAACTAGCTTTCACTTTAATGTACCTAAAAGTTCTTAAAGCCAACATTACTCTGAAAGTAATATATAACAATCTAAACTCAATCATGGATCCAATATTTATTGATTGATAACATATAATAAAACTATATTGAGAGTTGAGGACCTATCCATGAGGAAAACATAGCTCCCACCCTCAGGAAGACCACTGATTATTGGGTGGGGGTGGACATACACACTAAATCAGCTGCTAAATCTTGATTGTTGCTTAACGTTACTTTTAGTTTTCCCTTCTACCTATTCACTGTGGTAAAATAAATGATCCCCTTTACTGTCTTGTAGCTGAAAAGGTAAGATCTTTCTCCCTTTATATTGCAATTGCCCCTTCCTTGCTCAAAAAACACAAACATAATTCTTTAGAAATAAAGTTAAATTTTTCTGGATTCAGTCCCACTGAGGAGGATAATACTGGATTATCACAGAAAGGGCATGGATAGAGGTCTATTATTTGGAATTGAAGAAGGGGAGTGATTGAGACCTAGAGGTGATTTCCTGAGGTGCATGGGGACTTGGATTTTATGCCCACTTAGAATCTCAGTAGGCAGAAGGACCCCTGACAGGGAATGGATGTAGGAGACTACTGGCTCAACTTCTATCTCTGTGGTCCTCTGCATCTTGGAGATTGCTTCTGGGGCTGAGACAATCATGGAGGTAGGGTACTACATAGCAAGAAAGTAGCCTAACTTAAACTAGGTCACATGGGCTTGACCAATGGGCAGGACAACTAGGCAACTAGAATGAACTCAACTCAAGAATCTTTTCCTCCTTGATGATACAGGATACTATACAATGTCCCCTGGGAATCATGAATCATCTCAAGGAAGAGCTCTCTAGTATCAATCAGTATGAAACATGCTAGCAAGAGGGTTTGGAGCAAGGTTTATTTTGATTTTTCATCATAAGGCAATATGATTTTTGCTTCATGTGAGTCTCATGGGACAAATTCATATTCCTTACAGTCAGATAGATAGAGAAGTAGTAAATAGAGAATATACTGTGTGCCTGAAATGCTCCTGCTGCTAAGTCACTTCAGTCGTGTCCAACTCTGTGCGACCCAATGGACGGCAGCCCACCAGGCTCCCCCGTCCCTCGGATTCTCCAGGCAAGAACACTGGAGTGGGTTGCCATTTCCTTCTTCAATGCATGAAAGTGAAAAGTGAAAGTGAAGTCGCTCAGTCGTATCCGACTCTTCACGACCCCATGGACTGCAGCCTACCAGCCTCCTCTGTCCATGAGATTGTCCAGGCAAGAGTACTGGAGTGGGGTGCCATTGCCTTCTCCTGAAATGCTCCTAAGAGATAGTAATTACCCCACTCCCAGATTTTAAAACTTGTTTGATCGCTTTAGTGTTTTGCTATTGGAACATGTCTTAAAACTGATGCATATCTTTAACATTCTATTTGCTTTGCTTTTCAAAACAAAGTTGCTGTTTTAGAATCAAGAAAATATTATAATTCCCTGTAGAGAACTAAGGGGGACAGGAAAGTATAATAGAGGAACTGATTAGTTTTAAAGTACTCAAAAGATGAGTAGTGAACAAAGTGGAGTAAAGATAACATATTTGTAGATGGAAATATATGGGAAAAGCATCACAAATGCAAGAAAATCTGAGCATTGTTGGCAGGAAAATGGTTTGGCACCTGTTTTAACCAATATACAAAAATACTTGTTGAGGATGTATTCAAAGAGTATGGAAAATTATAGCAACAGAAAATTTTGCATAGAAGCAAATTCCTTTACTGATTGACTTCCACTGGTCAAAGCATAGTCAACACTCCGAAAAAAAAAATGTGATCACTTAGTCGCATGCTTATTCATAGATTAAAAATTTAAATAAAAAGATGAATCATGTTCCCATTAAGCAGCATTGTGACCTACGCCCTGGACCTTGGCATTTTGGTTATTTGTTACTGCTTATTTGCAAGAAAGTTCAGTATAGAGAGCTAATTCTAGCAAGAAGAGCTTTGTTTTGTATTTTTATATCTGCTCAAGGACTTGCCTCTTTTGGCAGAAGTGGGATAAAAACTTTACATTTTGCTGAGGATAACAGGTCAAAGCCTCCATCATCTGGCAACATATTTTCAATGTAGTTCAGGGCTGTGCAGTACTATTAGAAGTTGGCCCTGGGCTGGGGCTGTCCCTGTGGCCCACGCCTTAATCTAGCTCTGAGTTCAAGGAACTCAGAGCAGCAAAAGTGTGTTTATGGCAGGGATGGAAAATGAGGCAGAATAGTAAATTAATGTTTTAATGAAATACTTTGGCAATACACTATCTCTCTTGATCCCTACATCATTGTGCTACAGGTATCATCACTTCCATTTGAAAGATGATAAAACGGAAACTGAGAAAGTTAAACTACCTTAGAGGTCTCCTAAGCAAACAATAAGTAGAAAACAGAGTACAGGTTCTCTGAAGCTCAATTCATGTCCAGCCCAGTACCCTCCTTAATAGGCACTGTGATTCTCTAATCCCAGTGAAAGATTCTTTTATTTGTTCAAATAAATCAATGTATTTAATTTTTCAATAATTTTTTATGCCACAGGTATCAAAGCAAATTAGAGAATGAAATTAAAGAATCACAGCAAATTAGAGAAGACTCTTTAGAGTCCCTTGAACAGCAAGGAGATCAACGCAGTCAATCTTAAAGGATATCAATCCTGAATACTCATTGGAAGGACTGAAACTGAAGCTCCAATATTTTGGCCACCTGATGTGAAGAGCCAACTCATTGGAAAAGACCCTGATGCTGGGAAAGACTGAGGGCAGGAGGAGAAGAGGATGACAGAGGATGAGATGGTTGGATGGCATCACCCATTCAATGGACATGCACTTGGGCAAACTCCAGGAGGCGGCGAGAGACAGGGGCATGCTGCAGTCCATGAGGCTGCGAAGAGTCAGACACGACTTGGCACCTGAACAACAACAGAGAATGAAAGTAAATTATCAAACTGGTTTAGATTGGAAAAACACTGTTTCCCTTTTTGACACTCAGTGTAAAGGTGCCTGTGTGCTCAGTCACTTAGTCATGTTAGACTCTTTGAGACCTCATGGACTGTAGCCCACCAGGCTCCTCTGTCTATGAGGATTCTACAGGCAAGAATACTGGAGTGGGTAGCCATGCCCTCCTGCAGAGAATCTTCCCAATCAAGGATTGGGTGGAAGGGGTGGAACCCATATCTCAAACCCACATCTCCTGTGTCTTTGGCATTGCAGGAGGATTCTTCAGGCACTGAACCACCTGGGAAGCCCTCAGTGTAAGGGGTCCCTACACAATTATCAGGCTCCCAGTGGTTAATGGTAGAAGCTGCAGCTCATTATCTGACTTCTTCTAAAATGTGAACCATAACAAAAGGGACAGCCACATAATTGGGCCCTGGGACCACCAGGGCCCCTCCCACATCCTGGAAGTCTCCTGTTCTCCAATGGAGTTGGTAGCTGTTGTGAAAACTGGCAAATTCAAACCCAAGCAGTTGTGGTTTGTAAAGTTCTGATAGAGTTAAGGTAAGCAAATTTATTTGTAGCAAAATACATGCAGTGACCGTCCTTTGGGATAAGCATTCCTAAATAAGTTGCTGAAACACTGTGGATTTTTAGCCACAAAGTAATTCCCTGGTAATCAGTTTTGAATGCTGACAGGCTTGTTTTCTTCCTGGTTTCTTATTTCTGACCTTTTTAATTCCTTTCTTTAGCAACAGTTAGAATATTCCAACATAATTCTTTCCAAGGACTCTTTGTTAGCAGCTGTGAAATCTCTAAACTTCTGTTTCTATTTGGCTAATCATTAAGTGAGGTCGGTGTGGGGCTTGTGTCACACTTTCTAGTGAAATTAAGCAACTTCTCAACTGTTGAAAAACAAAGATTCTTGATTCCAAACATCCCAATAGTTTCTAAAACCTACGGTCACATTGCTATTATGGAGTATACAAAAAGTCTGTGCTTAACTTAGACCATGTTGAAACCACTCATCTTATTTTTTTTATTGTGTATGTGTGTTTTCAGTTTGTCCTTGCCATCTTATTTTAGTAAATAGACTGCAGTTAAAGAATTTGAAAAAGATAAAAACTAGAAACACTTTATATACTAGGATAATTATTTATTATCTAAATAACACACACACACAGGCACACAGCACCAGCAATGGCAGCAACCATGTACCTTCTGGAGGAAGTTCTTGCCAAAATAATGAGATGAGATAGAAACACAGTATGATTATTATGTTATTGAAGGGGAGTGGCTAAATGCTATTACACACAGTGGTGATTCAGTATATGGTATATTTTGGGTAGAGTTTTAACATGCCTATGCAAGTTGCTCTTCAGGATCTTAAAACAGATGGCTGAATACAGATGAGTACTCAGCCAGGTCATAAAGTCATAGTAATGAGAAGCATAGGTACTTCTCAAGATTTCTTCAAGAGCCTTAAATACTGTTTAAAGAGCCTATATAGGTGGTTCACAATTGTCTTCTCAAACTTATATTTGTCCCCAACACACCTAATCTACTCCCATCAGCATGAAACAAACTTTTCTGGCATTGCTTCTTTGTACAAATAATTCTCTTGACTGTAAATACTTCTACTCCTTCTGTCTGTCAACATTTTAATGCTCTCTACTCACACAGAGCAGCCTGCTGGGCTCCATGGATCACAGAAGAGTCAGACATGACTTAGCGACTAAACAACAACTCACATAGCAACTCCTCAGTGAAGTACTTTTCAGTGACCCTGGGGAAGGTTGAGCAGTTACCCTCTCTGTTTTGCTAACACTGTTTATACCTGTCTTAAAGCACCTAACATGATAATATGTGTTCTACCACTAAACTTCATAACATTTCCAGAGTTTTAGACAAGAACTAGAAATACAATTAGAAAACAGAACTAACCAACCAAAAGTTGGGGGAAAGTCCCTGCAGAGGAGGCAAATCAATCTGTATAATTATATGCAAACTGAAGATAATGATCATGGCCCAATTCATCTTTAAATTATCAGCATTAGGCCGGGGTTTGATGTATAAAAGGCACACAGTGAATATTTACTTAAGTGAATCAGGATTTCAGTGTTGGATTTCCTGGTCATGAATAAAAGACATTTCCTTAAACAGGTATCTGTTCATGTCTTTGCTACACTTTAGAAAAAAGGTAGAGGTTTATTATATAAATACTTTATTTACAGAGTGATAAAAATAATTACAACTATAAGTCAAAAATCTGGCCTAGAAAAATTCTAAGTATGGTTAAATCAGTTTTAACTGTGTTCTTGGGATATTAATGCTTCCCAGATGGCTCAGTGGTACATAATCCATCTATCAATATAGGAGACTCAGGAGACGTGGGTTTGATCCCTGGGGCAGGAAGATTCCCTGGGGGAAGAAATGGCAACCCACTCCGGTATTCTTGCCTGGACATGGACTGAGGAAACTGGTGGGCTACAGTCAACAGAATTTTTGCAAAGAATTGGCACAACTGAGCATGCACACATGTTAGGGAATATGTATTCCAGGAAAGAAGGAATTCCACAATCAAGTAACAATGAGTTAAATGAAATTAAACAAGTTTCTTTATTGTATGACTTATCAAATGCTGGTATGTGTTGTAAATTTCTAAAAAGAGGGTGGAGTGTGATTCATTTCCCAAACTTATTTGACAAAACAATCTTTTCATCAGAGAGGATTGGGTGACCATACAATTTATTGCTCAAACTGGGACACTTTTGAATGCATGAGTGTTAATATTTGTATCAGAACAATAGGTATAAATTGGGATTATGCCAGGAAAACCAGGATGTATGATCACCCTAATTCTATAGGATTAGTTTCTTTTGGAATACACTTTGAGAAAAGCTGAACTAGCAAGTCAAAGCTGGAAACTATTTGTATGTTAATACACATCCAATATTAGTATTTGAGTGGATGGTAACAGCACATGAAGATTACAAAACTATTAAATAAATGATATATTGCAATTTTTCCAGCACAAGCATCCTCACCATTTTTACAACTTTTCCTTTGAAAGTCTATAATATGAATGATGGAAGTGATGATAGAATTGGGGAAGAACAGAACACAATGTAATTCCTCACTGAACAGCTAGGATTGGCCATATTGTCAATGATTTCAACTTTCAGGAAGATAGCAGTATTTCATACTTTTGAGCAAGGATACAAAAAGCTCCATAAGCGCGACGCCACTTAGAAGTAACCCAAGTTCCAGACTAGCACTGTCCTAGAAACACAAGAGCCACTACGTAATTTTAAACACTCCAATAGTCACCTTAGAAAATTACTTAAAAATAACAAGTGGAGCTAAGTTTAATATTTTTAACTCAACATATCTATAGTAATTCAAGAATGTGAATGAGATATTTTATTTTTCACTCTAAATCTTTAAAGTCTGGTGTGTATTTTACACTTACAGCCCAACTCAATTATCAACCACACTTCAAGTGCTCAGTAGCCACACGTGGCTAGTGGTTACCATATTGGAGAGCAGCTTCTAGAACCTCTGACATAATTTTGTGTTTGGCTGTCCAGATGATTTCTGGGTAAAAATAAAATACATCATTGTGTTTAATAGTCTTCTGATTTTCCTGTCACTGTTATTGTCAACACAAATACTTATTGAAGCAAACTAGGTAATGAGAATAATAGTAGTTGGCATTTCTTATTTTCCTACATGCTAGCCACTTGTATCAAGTGTTTACATGCATTATCTTATGTAATCCCTGTGCCTGTGAGGTAGTTACTATTTGAATTCCTATTTTATGAGAGAGAAAACTAAGGCTGAGAGAGTAAATAACTTGCTCATGGCAGTCACCAATAAGACAGGGCCATGCAGTGCAGGATAAAACCAGGATGCTAATCCAGCTGATCCATGCCCCAGCTTCAGATTTCTACTCAATCTCTTACCAAATGTGATCATCTGGCAAGTTATTTTAAAAAACAAAAGTTATTTCTGATTTTGTTGAAAAGATTCAGTGAATACACTAATGTAAAGATGTAGCACAAAACCTGTCACATATTAAGCTCAGTTAACGTTGGCCTCATTAGTACATTATTTCTGTTAGTGTTATGTTATTATAAATACTATGAAGTAGCAGAGCCAGGAATCGAACTCAGATTTATCTGATTTTATGATAATATATTGTATTACAGCTAATTCCAAAAATTCCATAGTATTGCTTTCCATTGTATGAGCTTTTGATGTGTACTCAATTATCTGTTTTTATTTTGCAAATTTCCCTAAAATGTTCCAAAGGGCAAAGAAACAGATAATGAGTATTCATGTTGTAAAACCAGTCAAGGTAAATCAGTTTGAACTTTTTAGAAGAAAGGTATTTACATATATCCAAAAAACTGTAACTTACATGCTTTAAATTATTATGACATTTCAGGCAATTAGGCTTTATTCTTATCTAAGACTATAACATTAAAATGTTTATGTAGAGATGAAACATTTAAAATAAATTTGAAAATTTTTAAACATACTCAAAATAGAATTTTATAATGAATCCATAAGTACCAATCACACAGTTTCAACAGCTGAAAGCACAATTTCATTTCATCTGTACACTTACCATCACCACCACCACTGTATTATTTTAAAGAAATTTCAGACATCACATTACATTATTTCACCTCTCATTACATTATATACTTCCAAAAGGTAAGAATTTCCTGTGGAAAATCTCAGGCTTATATTGAGTATACCATTGTTCTGTGCTGTTGGAGAAGACTCTTAAGAGCCCCTTGGACTGCAAGGAGATCAAACCAAGCAATCTTAAAGGAAATCAACCCTGAATACTCATTGGAAGACTGATGGTGAAGCTGAACCTCCAATACTTTGGCCACCTGATGTGAAGAGCTGAGTCCCTGGAAAAGACCCTGATGCTGGGAAAGACTAAAGGCAGGAGGGGAAGGGGTTGACAGAGGACAAGATGGTTGGATGGCATCACCGACTCAATGGACATGAATTTGAGCAAGCTCCAGGAGATGGTGAAGGACAGGGAAGCCTGGCATGCTGCAGTCCATGGGGTCACAAAGTGAGTGAACAACAGCCATTGTTCAAAAGATGGATTTAAGAATCTCAGCTTTAATTCCCCCCTCACTGCCACTTTCCTAAGAAATTTCCAGGTTATAGCAGTAATGTCAGCATTTCATTTGGTCTTGGACAATGGTTCTCAAACATTTTGCCCTCAAAGCCCCTTTACAGGGACTTCCCTGGCAGTCCAGTGGATAAGACTTCACCTTCCAGCGCAGGGGGTACGAGTTCAATCCCTGGATGGGAGCTACGACCCAAAGCCTTAAGGCCAAAAAACCAAAACATAAAAAAGAAGCAGTATTGTAACAAATTCAATAAGTACTCTAAAAATGTGCTGTGCTCTGTCACTTCAGGTATGTCCAGCTCTTTGCAACCCCATAGATTGTAGCCCACCACCCTCCTCTATCCATTGAATTTTCCAGGCAAGAATACTGGAGTGGGTTGCCATTTCCTTTTCCAGGGGACCTTCCTGACCCAGGGATTGAACCCCGATCCCTGGGTTTATGAAGTACACTTCATTAAAAACATACAGTTTTTCAAGCGCAATTGTAATTTTACTGTGGAGAAACCTAGTAGACACCACCTTTATGGAGCTGACATCACCAAAATGGGAAATCGACATCATGTTCTCTTGATGTGTGGCCTGAGGCTATCACAGGATCACTTTTATTATACATGTTTCAAAATATTCATAATCTGCTTCTAATCACTAGGAAACTCACATCGAAAAACACAGTATAAAACAATTGTCCCAGACTCTTAAAAAATCACCGTCATGAAAACCCATCTGGGAAGAAAAGGGTAGGGAACATGTTCTAATTTAAAGCACCTGAAAAAGACATGGCAATTACATGCAAAGCATACTCTTGAATTAGACCCTGGATTGGGCAATGATAGGGGGTGGACGGTGGAGATATAACATAAAGACAATCGTCAAAATTTAAATATGTATCAGGTAATAGAAAATTAGTGTTAAATTTCATAAGCTTGATCATTGTATTACGACTTTATAAGAGGCGTCCTTATTCTTAGTAAATATTAACTGAAGTAATTTGGAGTAAAGAAGTATGTCTGTGTCTCTCTCTCAAATGGTTCATGAAAACATTAATAATATTGATAGATGGTAAAATATAGAGTAATAAAGCAAACATGGCAAATATAAATAATTGATAAATCTGATTGAAGGGTACACAGAAGTTTCTTATGCTATTCATGTATCTTCTATAGGAAAATTATTTCAAAATAAGTAGCTAAAAGGAAAGACACTAATTCGGAATTTTAGAAATTCAGCTAAAATTTCTCCCAATTATACTAAGTTATCAAAAGGTTTATAGAAAATAAACAAACACATTGATGAATAAAACTGCTCTAAAACCTTTCTTAACTTGCATTTTAAAAATATAAAGCAAGAAAATGGAAAGTGGAAAAAGCTCACAATGGAATTAAAATAATTGTTACTTATTAACACATATTCTGAGCTGAATACTGTTTACAATACAAAGGTCTGTTTATACACTTATCTAGGCCACAGTTTTATGGAAATAAGCAAATAGTCTTATTATATCAATTCAAATTAACAAGCATACAGTAAAATCTATTACATGTTATCAGTGGTACAAGTACCTGGAAAAACGAAAAACAGAAACACAGAACTTATCCTTAAGGAGTCTTTAATTTTATTAACCAAAAAATTTTTGCATCCATAATTTAAAAAGTCAAATAAATGCCATATGTTTTAGGGCCCAAATGTTAATTATCAGTCAGCCTTGTCCACTGGAAATAAAACACAGGTCACTTATGTGTCGATAGTTTTTAATTTTCTAGAGCCATATTTTAACCCCTGAGATACCAGGAAAGCCCCTTTTAGAGCCATATTTTAAAAAGTAAAAAAAAAATGAAGTTAATTTTGAGAATATGTTTCGTTTAACCCAACATATCCAAAATATTACTTCTACATACAATCAATATTAAAATTATTAAAATATTAAGGTATTTTACATTCTTTTTTAATATCAAGTCTCAGAAATCAGTATTTTATATATTTACAGCACATTTATATTCATATCAGCCACAATTCAAGTACTCAACAGACCGTCATGACCAGTAGCTACAGTTCTGCACACATCAAGACTGATGGGAGAATTTCTTCTGTTAAAAAATAAACAAACAAAAGACACAAAGATCAATGGAACAGGATAGACAGCCCAGAAATAAACTCACCCACTTATGGTTAATTAATCTATGACAAAGGAAGCAAGAATATACAATGGAGAAAACACAGTCTCGTTAATAAATAGTACTGGGAAAAATGGACAGCTACATGTAAAAGAATGAAATTAGAACATTTTCTAACATCGCACACAAAAATAAATTCAAGATGGAGTGAAGACCTAAATGTAAGACCAGATAGTATGAAACTCCTAGAGGAAAATAGGCAGAACAGTTTTTGACATAAATTGAAGTAATATTTTTTGGGGTCCCTTTCCTAACTGGAGAAGGAAATGGCAATCCACTCCAGTACTATTGCCTGGAAAAATCCCATAGACAGAGGAGCCTGGTAGGCAACAGTCCATGGGGCCGCAAAGAGTCAGACACGACTGAGCGACTTCACTTACTTACTTCCTTCCTTCCTAAAGTAAAGGATATAAAAGCAAAAATAAACAAATGAGATCTAATTAAACTGAAAAGTTTTGCATAACAAAAGAAACTATGGGCAAAAAGGACAATCTACTGAATGGGAAGAAATATTTACAAATGGTATGATCAATAAGGAATTAATATCCAACATACATAAATAGCTCATACAACTCAACATCAAAGAAACAAACAACCCAACTAAAAAATAGATAGAAGAACTGAATAGATATTTTTCCAAAGAGGAAATGCAGATGGAAACGGCTACATGAAAAGATGCTCAACAGCACGAGTTATCAGGGAAATGCAAATCAAAACTAAAATGAGATTTGATCTCACACTTGGGAGAATGACTAAAGGGAACCCTCATACACAGTTGATGGGAATGTAACTTGGGATAGCCACTGTGGAAAACATTTTGGAGGTTTCTCAAAAACTAAAACTAGAACTACCATTTGTTGTTGTTCAGTCTTCAAGTTGTTGTGCACTACTCTTTGCAACCCCATGGACTGCAGCACACCAGGCTTTCCTGTCATTCATTATCTGCCAGAGTTTGCTCAAATTCATGTCCATTGAGTCAGTGATGCTATCTGTCTCATACTCTGCCTCCTTATCTCCTTTTGCCTTCAGTCTTTCCCAGCATCACAGTCTTTTCCAGTGAGTCAGGTTTTCACATCAGGTTGCCAAAGTACTGGAGCTTCAGCTTCAGCATTAGTCCTTCCAATGAATATTCAGGGTTGATTTCCTTTACAATTGACTGGTTTAATCTCCCTGCAGTCCGAGAGATTCTCAAGAGTCTTCTCCACCACCACAATTTGAAAGCATCAATTCTTCAGTACTCGGGCTTCTTTATGGTCCAAATTTCATATCCATACATGACTACTGGAAAAACCATAGCTCTGACTATATGGATCTTTGTTGGCAAAATGATGTCTCTGTTCTTTAATACACTGTCTAGGTTTGTCATAGGGCTTCCCTGGTGGCTTAGACAGTAAAGAATCTGCCTGCAATGTGAAAGACTTGGGTTCAATCCCTAGGTTGGGAAGCTCTCCTGGAGAAGGGAATGGCAACCCACTCCAGTATTCTTGCTTTGAGAATTCCATGGGCAGAGGAGCGTGGAGAGCTACAGTCCATGGGATTGCAGAGTCAGACACAAATGAGTGACTACACACACACATGACGAATCTAGGTTCGTCATAGATTTCCTTCCAAAGAGCAAGCGTCTTTTAATTTCAGGGCTTCAATCACCATTCGTAGTGATTTTGGAGCTCAAGAAAATAAAATCTGTCACTGTTTCCAGTTTTTCCTCTTCTATTCACCATGAAGTGATGGGACCAGATGCCATGATCTTAGTTTTTTTAATGTGGAGTTTTAAGCCAGCATTTTCACTCTCCTTTTTCACCCTCATCAAGAGGCTCTTTAGTTTCTTTTTACTTTCTGCCATTAGGGTGGTATCATCTGCATATCTGAAGTTGTTGATATTTCTCCCAGCGATCTTGATTTCAGCTTGCGATTCACCCAGCCACCATTTCACATGATGTACTCTGAATAGAAGTTAAATAAGCAGGGTGACGATATGCAGCCTTGTTGTATTTCTTTCCGAATTTTGAACCAGTAAGTTGTTCCGTATCTGGTTCTAACTCCTGCTTCTTAACCCACATACAGATTTCTCAGGAGACCCATGAAGTGTTCTGGTACTCCCATCTCTTTAAGAATCTTCCACAGTTTGTTGTGATACACACAGTCAAAGGATTTTAGCCTAGTCATTGAAGCAGAAGTAGATGTTTTTTCTGGAACTTCCTTGCTTTCTCCATGATGCAACAAAGCTTAGCAGTTTGATCTCTGGTTCCTCTGCTTCTTTGAAACCCAGCTTGTACAATTGGAAGTTCTCAGCTCATATACTATTGAAGCCTAGCTTGAAGGATTTTGAATATAACCTTGCTAACATCTGAAATAAGAGCAGCTGTACAGTAGCTTTAGCATTCTTTAGAACTGGAATGAAAACTAACCTTTTCCAGTCCTGTGGCCACGGCTGAGTTTTCCAAAATTGCTGACATATTGCATGCAGCACTTTAACAGCATCATCTTTTAGGATTTGAAATAGCTCAGCTTGAATTCCATCTACTACTCAGCTGTAAAAAGGAATGAAATTTTGCCATTTACAGCAACATGCATGGATTTGGAGGACATTCTCAAACTACCGCACAATTGCACTCATCTCACACGCTAGTAAAGTCATGCTCAAAATTCTCCAAGCCAGGCTTCAGCAATATGTGAACCGTGAACTTCCTGATGTTCAAGCTGGTTTTAGGAAAGGCAGAGGAACCAGAGATCAAATTGCCAATATCCACTGGATCATGGAAAAAGCAAGAGAGTTCCAGAAAAATATCTATTTCTGCTTTATTGACTATGCCAAAGCTTTTGACTGTGTGGATCACAATAAACTGTGGAAAATTCTGAAAGAGATGGGAATACCAGAGCACCTGACCTGCCTCTTGAGAAATCTGTATGCAGGTCAGGATGCAACAGTTAGAACTGGACATGGAACAACAGACTGGTTCCAAATAGGAAAAGGAGTTCATCAAGGCTGTATATTGTCACCCTGCTTATTTAACTTATATAAAGAGTACATCATGAGAAACGCTGGACTGGAAGAAACACAAGCTGGAATCAAGATTTCCGGGAGAAATATCAATAACCTCAGATATGTAGATGACACCACCCTTATGGCAGAAAGTGAAGAGGAACACAAAAGCCTCTTGATGAAAGTGAAAGTGGAGAGTGAAAAACTTGGCCTAAAGCTCAACATTCAGAAAACGAAGATCATGGCATCCGGTCCCATCACTTCATGGGAAATAGATGGGGAAACAGTGGAAACAGTGTCAGACTTTATTTTTCTGGGCTCCAAAATCACTGCAGATGGTGACTGCAGCCATGAAATTAAAAGATGCTTACTCCTTGGAAGGAAAGTTATGACCAACCTAGATAGCATATTCAAAAGCAGAGACATTACTTTGCCAACAAAGGTTCATCTAATCAAGGCTATAGTTTTTCCTGTGGTCATGTATGGAGTGAGAGTTGGCCTGTGAAGAAGGCTGAGCGCCGAAGAATTGATGCCTTTGAACTGTGGTGTTGGAGAAGACTCTTGAGAGTCCCTTGGACTGCAAGGAGATCCAACCAGTCCATTCTGAAGGAGATCAGCCCTGGGATTTCTTTGGAAGGAATGATGCTAAAGCTGAAACTCCAGTACTTTGGCCACACATGCGAAGAGCTGACTCATTGGAAAAGACTCTGATGCTAGGAGGGATTGGGGGCAGGAGGAGAAGGGGACGACAGAGGATGAGATGACTGGATGGCATCACTGACTCGATGGACCTGAGTCTGGGTGAACTCCGGGAGTTGGTGATGAACAGGGAGGCCTGGCGTGCTGAGATTCATGGGGTTGCAAAGAGTCGGACACGACTGAGCGACTGAACTGAACTGATGCTAAGTAAATTAAGTCAAAGAGAGAAAGAAAATACTGTATGATATCATATATATCATGATATAGTTTACAACAGTCTAGTGAATATAACAAAAAGAAGCAGACTCAAGCCTATAGAGAACAAGCTAGTGCTTACCAGTGGGGAGAGGGAAAAATTAAGGGACAATACAGGAGTAGGGGAATAAGAAGTACAAACTATTATATATAAAATAAGCTACAATGCAGGGAAGGTGACCAATAGTATATAATAACTATGAATGGAATAACATACAAATTGTGAATCACAACATTATACATCTGTAACATATAATACACAGAAGACCTGTACTAGAATAAAAAAGTAAAATAAACAAAAATTTAAAAATAGCCCAATGGCAGTGTATGGATTAGAAACTGCATTCATATGACCCTTTTGTAAATTTAATCCAAGTTTCCCCTGGTGTCATCATCCTAAGGGATATAAAAGAATTTTTATTGATAGCAATTACTCAAATTTGGTGAGCTTATTGTTCTCTGCCTTCCACAGAAGAATTTGTTTAGTCGCTAACTCTTTCCTACCCCATGGACTGTAGCCCACCAGGTTCCTCTATCCATGGGATTTCCCAGGCAAGAATACTAGTGTGGGTTGCCATTTCCTTCTCCAGGGGATCTTCCTGACCCTGTGATCAAACCCACATCTCTTACATTGGCAGGTGGATTTTTTTTACCACTGAATCACCCAGAAGTCCTTGCAGAACAATAGTCTGTTGCAATATTCCCCTTCATCATGGTATTTTTTTTTAGTTTCCAGGGATATATTGCCTATGTTCACAGACAATCACCATGCCTACTTCAGTTGAGAAACCACTTGAAGGAATGCATCATCACTGTCAAAGGCTGTGTCTCCCAGTGCATTCTAAATCAGCAGTTGAAGGATAAGAAATGGAACCACATTCTAGCCATAATTTATTGTGTCAGAGCAGCAATGTTGTGCTCCAAAATGTAGAAAATGTCCCTCTCCCAAATCTCGTCTTCTGTTATAAAAAGTTCCTTCAGCTGCCCCCACCAAAGCATTTATTCCCAAGAGGCTCTCATTTAATAGATGAGGAAAGAGACATAGTGCCCTCCACAGAATTTGTTTCTAGTGCCCAGGCATAACTCAATGAACCTATAAGCCTGGTCATTCAGGGCCATACAAATTAGATGAGACATAGTGAAAAGCTCTTATAAAACGTGGTCCACTGGAAGAGAAAACAGCAACCAACTTCAGTATTGTTACCTAGAGAACCCCAAAGACAGTATGAAAAGTCAAAAAGATATGATACCAGAAGATGAGACCCCCAGGTCAAAAGGTGTCCAATATGGTACTGGAGAAGAGTTGAGGGCAATTACTAAAAGCTCCAGAAAGAATGAAGTGGATGGGCCAAAGGGGAAATGACACTAGGTTGTGGATATGTCTGTTGGTGAAAATAAAGTAATATGCTATAAAGAACAATATTGCATAGGAACCTGGGATGTTAGGTCCTTGAATCAAGGTAAATGATATGGTCAAGCATGAGATGGCAGGACTGAATATAGACGTCTTAGTAATCAGTGAATTAAAATAGATAGGAATGGGTAAATTTAATTCAAATGACCATCATATTTATTATTGTGGGCAAGAATCCTTTAGAAGAAATGGAGTAGCCTTCATAGTCAACAAAAGAGTCTGAAATACAGCACTCAGGTGCAATCCCCAAAATGACAGAATTATCTTGGTTAGTTTCCAACACAAATTATTCAACATCACAATAATCTAAGTTTATGCCCCAACCACTAATGCCAAAGATGTTGCAGTTGACCAGCTCTATGAAGATTTACAACACCTTCTAGAACTAACACCAAAAAAGAATGTCCTTTTCATCTTTTGGGGACTGGAATAGAAAAGTATGAAGTCAAGAGATACCTGGAATAACAGGCAGGTTTGGCCTTGGAGTACAAAATTAAGCATGGCAAAAGCTAAAGAGTTGTGTCAAGAGAACATACTGGTCATAGCAAACACCCTCTTCCAACAACACAAGAGATGACTCTACATATAGACATCACCAGATGGTTAATACTAATATCAGATTGATTATGTTCTTTGTAGCCAAAGATGGAGAAACTCTATACAGTCAGTAAAAACAAGACCTAAAGCTGAAGGTCACCCAGATCATGAACTCTTATTGCATAATTCAGGCTTAAATTGAAGAAAATAGGAAAAATTTCTAGGCCATCAGGTATGACCTAAATAAAGCCCCTTATGATTATACAGCAGAGGTGATGAAGAGATTCAAGGGATTAGATCTGGTAGACAGAGTGCCTGAAGAACTAGGGATGGATATTTATAACACTGTACAGGAGGCAGTGACCAAAACCATCCCAAAGGAAAAAAAAATGCAAGAAGGTGAATTGGTTGTCTGAGGAGGTTTTATAAATAGCTAAGAAAAGAAGAAAAGTGAAAGACAAGTGAGAAAGGGAAAGATATATCCAACTAAATGCAAAGTTTCAGAGAACAGCAAGTAGAGATAAGAAGGCCTCCTTAAATGAATAATGCAAGGAAAATAGAAGAAAACAATAGAATGGGAAAGATTAGAAATCTCTTCAGGGAAACGGGAAATATCAAGGGAACATTTCATGCAAGGATGGGCAGGATAAATTACTGAAATGGTAAGGACCTAGCAGAAGCAGAAGAAATGAAGAAGAGGTGGCAAGAAAACACAGAAGAACTATACAAAAAAGGTCTTAAACACTTGGATAACCACAATAATGTGGTCACTCACCTAGAGTCAGACATCCTGGAGTGTGAAGTCAAGTGGGCCTTAGGAAGCATTACTACAAGCAAAGCTAGCAGAGGTGATGGAATTCCTGCTGAGCTATTTAAAATCCTAAAAGATGATTACTGTTAAAGTGCTGCACTCAATATGTCAGCAGATTTGGAAAATTCAGCAGTGGCCACGGCACTTGGAAAAGGTTAATTTTCATTCCAATCCCAAAGAAGAGCAATGCCAAAGAATGTTCAAACTACTGTACAATTTTGTTCATGTCACATGCTAGCAAAGTGAAAGTGAAAGTCTGTCACGTCTGACTCTTTGTGACCCCATGGACTATACAGTCCATGGAATTCTCCAGGCCAGAATACTGGAGTGGGTAGCCTTTTCTTTCTCCAGGGGATCTTCCCAACCCAGGGATCAAACCCAGGTCCCCTGAATTGCAGGTGGATTCTTTACCAACTGAGGACCAGGGAAGTCCAAGAATACTGGAGTGGGTAGCCTATCCTTTCTCCAGTGGATCTTCCCAACCTAGGAATCGAACCAGGGTTTCCTGCATTGCAGGTGGATTCTTTACCAGCTGAGCTACCAGGGAAATCTAGCAGGTAATGCTTAAAATCCTTCAAGTTAGGCTTCAGCAATATGTGAACAGAGAAATTCCAGTTGTACAAGCTGGGTTTCAAAGAGGCGGAGGAACCACAGTTCAAATTGCTAAAATTTGTTGTATCATAAAGAAAGCAAGGAAGTTCCAGAAAAAAAAAAAAAATTCTGCTTCATTGACTACATCAAAGTCTTTGACTGGGTAGATCCCAACAAACTATGGAATATTCTCAAAGAGATGGGAGTACCAGAACACTTTGTGTGTCTCCTGAGAAATCTGTATGAGGGTTAAGAAGCAACAGTTAGAACCAGATATGGAACAACTTACTGGTTCAAAATTCAGAAAGGAGTACGACAAGCCTGTATATTGTCACCCTGTTTATTTAACTTCTACACAGAGCATAGCATAGGAAATGCCAGGCTGAATGAATCATAAGCTAGAATAAAGATTGGCAGGAGAAATATCAACAAACTCAGATATGCAAAGATGATACCAGCCTAATGGAAAGAGGAACTAAAGAGCCTCTTGATGAAGGTGAAGGAGGAGAGTGAAAAACCTGGCCTGAAACTCAACATTCAAAAAACTAAGATCATTGCATCTGGTCCCATCAATTCATGGCAAATTGAAGGGGAAAAAGTGGAAACAGTGTCAGATTTTATTTTCCAGGGCTCCAAAATCAGTGCAGATGGTGACTGCAGCCATGGAATTAAAAGACACTTGTTCCTTGGTAGAAAAGCCAAGAGAAACCTAGACAGAATATTAAAAAGCAGAGACATCACTTTACAAATGTTCATGTATTCAAAGCTATGGTTTTTCCAGTAGTCTTGTTTGGATGTGAGATTTAGACCATAAAGAAAGCTGAGCACCAAAGAATTGATGCTTCTGAACTGCGGTGCTGGAGGAGACTTGAGAGTCCCTTGGACTGCAAGGAGATCAAACCATTCAATTCTAAAGGAAATCGGTCCTGAATAATCATTGAAGGACTGATGCTGAAGCTGAAGCTCCAGTATTTTGGCCACTTGATGAAGAGCAAGTGAAGAATAAACTCATTGGAAAAGACCCTGATGCTGGGAAAGTTTGAAGGCAAAAATAGAAGGGGGCAGCAGAGGATGAGATGGTTAGACAGCAACACTGACTCAATGGACATGAATTTGAACAAACTCCAGGAGATAGTGAAGGACATAGGAGCCAGGCGTGCTACAGTCCATGACATTGCAAAGATTCAGATACAACTTATCTGACTAAACAATAACAACTACAGGAAGGAACATGGTGCCCTCCACAGCATTTGTTTCTAGTGAGCAAGTTTCCATGCACTAACTTCCTCAGACTTTCCAAGCCCCAAACAATGCCCTCATGACAATCAACTCATGAAAAGCAGACTCCTTTTAGGCCTGTCCTACCAGTTTTCAAGAAATGCTTCAGTTCAGTTCAGTTCAGTCGCTCAGTCATGTCTGACTCTTTGCGACCCCAGGAATCGCAGCACGCCAGGCCTCCCTGTCCATCACCAACTCCTGGAGTTCACTCAGACTCACATCCATCGAGTCAGTGATGCCATCTCATTCTCTGTCGTCCCCTTCTCCTTCTGCCCCCGATCCCTCCTAGCATCAGAGTCTTTTCCAATCAGTCAACTCTTCCAATGGGGTGGCCAAAGTACTGGAGTTTCAGCTTCAGCATCATTCCTTCCAAAGAAATCCCAGGGCTGATCTCCTTCAGAATGGACTGGATGGATCTCTTTGCATTCCAAGGGACTCTGAAGAGTCTTCTCCAACACCACAGTTCAAAAGCATCAATTCTTTGGTGCTCAGCTTTCTTCACAGTCCAACTCTCATACAAGAAATGCTTAGTCATGCCTAAATCCTGGCAGTGGACTCAGTCCACTTTGAAGTTGAGATTCCCATCACATAAGAATTTACATGCGAGTTAAGGTAATTTAAATGCAGAGGTCTATAGAAATATACCTTTATTTTATATAGTAGATGTTTTCCTGAAACTTTTATATCAATTCAAAATTTGTAAATTAATTCCTATTTAAAATTGAATATAGAATAGTAAGTATTGGATTGACCAAAAAATTCATTCTGGTTTTTCTATAACATCTTACTGATAAATGCAAATGAATTTTTTGGCCATCTCAATATTTGGTTTCTCTGGGAAAGCCTCTTGTAATCCAATTCTTCTAACTTTCTAGATGGAAAAAGTGGCCCAACCAGTTTAAGCCTCCATTTGAAATAAACGTAGTCTGCCCCATTTTTCCTAATTGCTGTCAGTCTTCTACTTCTGGCTCAGTGAGCATTTCATTATAACAGTTGCCTAGAAAGTTTGCTATTTTAAGGATTCATATGGAAAATGATAACAAAAAAGTGTGTGTGTTTGTGGGGGCACTCTTTCTGTGTATTAGTTAATGGGAGTGGGGAAGAAATCCAGAGATTGAAATGAAGAAATCTAAATCTAAGTCCCTGTTGAATCTGGCTGCACCTAGCATTGTATACATGACACAAAGCAAAGTAGCTCTTTTCCTACATTTATTTTTTTTTTTTCTTATTCCAGATACGGTCAAAAGCTAACAAAGTCATTGGTTATTTTCTATGTACAATCCTAGTATGGAGTATGGGACAGGGACTCTACTGGCATATTTTAAGACTTGGAGGGTTTTTTTTTTTTAATATTTGAGATAGTTTATGAATTGTTCTGTTGTTCAATCTTTCATTCATTCAACAAGTATTTTTTTAACACCTGTAATGTAACAACTACTAAGCTAGGTTCCAGGTAAAAAGAGTGGAAAAGACATTTCCCTTGTTTCTTATAAAGACAAGAAGAGACATAAAAACAAGATAAGGGTATAAAGAACAGGACAAGAAGAGAAGAAATTTCAATATGGTCTATGGTAAATATACCCATAGAAGAGATATCTAACCCACAGAAAGCTGCACTGGTGTCAGTTCCACCTCCTTCCCCTACCCAAAAACCTGCAGGATGCTGTAAAGAAGAAGTGTTTATTTGGGGTCTTAAGGCAATTCAGAGACACAGATTCAGGTAACCCTAAAAGAGTATTTTCAAGGAAGGCAAAGAATCAGGGGCTTATAAAAGACAAAAAAGCCATAGGTTGTTAAAAGCTGTCTGGTGAGAATTCTGATTGACTCTAACTTGAGTCAGAAAATATTTCTCCTTATGGAATTACAAGTTATTTTAAGGTAGGGTTCTGATGAGTAGATAACCCGTCTTGAGTTATTTTAGGGTAAGGGTTTGATAAGTGTCTTGAATTTCTGGCTGGTGTTCTGGATGATTTCATCAGGTCAAAAGTCAGATTCCATCCAAGCTGAGATGTGCATTTAAGCCACACTTCCTTAAAGTGGTCTTGGCTCCATTGTAGAGAGCTCTTTTAGCAATATCAACTCCATTTTTATTCTCCTTTCACACTGGAAGTAGTGATATCAAAGTTGAGACATTAAGTATGAATTGGAATTATCTGGGGAAATGGTGGTGAAGGAGGTGACAAGATCAAGACTATGGAGGTGAAGAGTCAGAATGGAAAGCTCTTTAGATGACCCAGAGGTGAGACAGTACATGTTCTAGTTCCTGAAGCGTTTCAGGGAGGAAGTATCAAGAGATAAGGCAGGTGAGACATACTTGAATTGGATCAGTAAAACCCTTGAAGAACGTTCATGATATCAACTTCATTGTAGGGACCAGGAGATATAGAAGGGCTTATGAGTAGCTGATTTGCTTTTCAGGAAGATCCTATGACTACAGAGTTGAATCGGAAGCAAAGAAAGAGAGATTCATCAGTTGTAGTTTATTCTGATGACAAAACATAGACTTATGTGAAAGTGAAAGTGAAGTCGCTCGGTCATGTCCGACTCTTTGCGACCCCATGGACTGTAGCCCACCACACTTCTCCGTCCATGGGATTTTCCAGGCAAGAGTACTGGAATGGGTTGCCATGTGGACATAGACAAAACACAGATTTATGACTGCAGTAATAGAGACAGATAGGCATAGCCAAGGACAGAGTTAGTAAGAAAGAGGCAGAATTGACAGGATTTGCTCACTAATTGAAGGGCAGGGCAGAGAAGCATACCTCACAGGTAAGCAAAGCATAGAAGCAAGACTCCAGCTTGTGAGGCAAAGTTCATTCATCCTTGATTCTCCACTGCCTAGCCAGCTGTCATGCAGAACATAGTGTGAAGCAAATATATGATGAATGGATGGATAAACATGGATTCACTGATTGACTATATACATTTATTAGTTAAAAAAAGCAGAGAACTTGAGGGGAAAGATTAAAACAAAGAATGAACATTGATAAAGAAAAAGACAGCTCAATTTGAACAACTCAAAATTTCCCATTTAGGTTGAGACTTCTGTGATATCTTATGAGATCTGAATCATAAGCTTAAGGGATTTAAGCAAAGCAAATAGTAAAGATTTGACTCAAACAATGCACTGGTTGATGTAAAGAAAACACACACACACATACTAAAGTAAAACTGGGAAAGAAAGCTAATCCTATGTGAGAAATGCAGGCTAGGTGAAAACATTCTATGTGATGAACATATAAATACACTGTAGTTATCCTTTTCTAAACCAGTGTAAAACTGAACTAGTACAATTTAACATAAAATTTAAAAACCAATAAGGTAGTGATCAATTTATATGTATCTTAACTTTACATAGAAAAGAGGGAAAGAAACTAAAAAGTACAACAAAATAAACTTTATGTTATTTCTTTATATACTATTCCTAATTATAATTATTAAATAACTAAAATAGCAAATGTCTAATTTTTTAAAAAAATGTAAAACTAGGCTCAAACCTGATGAACTACAGCTTGTGCAATTCTGTCCCATACAAGGGCACAAACAGAAACTCATACAAGAAGAGCATGTACCAAAACTACTGAATTGACTGCCAAATCTGAACAAGGAAACAATAAATCTGAGCAAGAATCAAGAAAAAGATTAAAGATTGACAGTAGCCTCCCTAGATAAGAATAGATTTAAACCATTATAAAAATATTCTACTAAGGGAATAGACGTTCCAGTGACACAGGAAAAAGAAAATCAAATCAAGACAACCAATAAATCTTAAGAGACATCATATTGTGTCATCAATAGCTGATGCTATGAATCTTTTTTCATGGGTGTGGTACAGCCTGCTACCAAATCTAGTATTCTAACTGGAACATTGGTTATTAGCTTCCACTGCCCATCAGTGCAAAGATAGCTCTCTGGGCTCTTTCACTTTTGACTTGAGGCAGAAAGTGCCTAAGTAGGCACTTTCATCAAGTAAAGTTTAGTTATTACCTGAGTTTTCTCTTTCTATGACAATTTTCTATTATTCTGTTTCAAAGATACCCCACTTACCACTGGTTTACTTAACTATTCCATAAGTCACAATTTCTATACCACTTAGTTGAATTAATGGGACCTCTGTGCTATCCAGAATTCTCAGTTTCAATTCTAATTTCTTGCCTATTTGATCATTCCCACCACTCAGATGAGGGGCCACCTATTTTTTTAAATTGCAGCCTTTGGGTTTGAATTTTTGTACCAGAAACATCATTTTAATGGTTAGAAACACTGTTATTTATGCAGCAGCCCCTCAGACAACAATTGCATCTAGATGCCAGAGTATTAAGTGTCCAATGATGCTCTTTCCACCCACTATAAAATTTGGTGCCCACTTCATTTGAACTGTGACTGGACATGCAGTTACCCATGGATTCTATCCACTAACCACTCACTTCCAGTCTTGGTGACTTCTCTTCAAATCCAAGTAATTGAATCATGTACAAACTACCCATAACAAAAATGCCAAAAATATTATACCTAAAAGGTTCTAAGTTTCAACCAATATACTAGCAGGAAGGTATAATGCTATAGTATAGCTCAACTATAAGAACACATACGGAGGAAAAATACAGAATTACAAATGTATGTGGATGATGGGCTGAAAACAAGAAAAATTTGGATGGACTGAAATAAAAAACAATTTCACATGTAAGTAATGGCCATAGAACTATGTGTGACAGCAGCAACTGACAGATTCCTCTGACATGCAGTAGAGTTGGTTTCTGTAATTTGGAGTACAAATAATTATGAATCCATAAGGTAAATATACAGAAGCACAAGTAATAAATTCAATAAATTTTGTCAGTGACTTCCCTAGTAGCTCAGCTGGTAAAGAATCTGCCTGCAATTCAGGAGACCCTGGTTTGATTCCTGGGTTGGAAAGATCTGCTGGAGAAGGGATAGGCTACCCACTCCAATATTCTTGGAGTTCTCTGGTGGATCAGCTGGTAAAGAATCTGCCTGCAATGTGGGAGATCTGGGTTCAATCCCTAGGTTGGGAAGATCCTGTGGAGAAGGGAACGGCTACCCACTCCAGTATTCTGGCCTGGAGAATTCCATGGAATGTATAGTCCATGGGGTTGCAAAGAGTCAGACACAGCTGAGCTACTTTCACTTTCATACAACAAAGGGTAGTCTTAATGTAGATGTAATAAGGAAGGAAATGTTGGTCATGGAGTGGTTATAATACCATCAATAGCATTTTACCATTAATCACAAACCATTAATCATGAGGCTCATTTCTAACTATAAGTGTCATTATATTTGTATATCAATATCTACATATAGTGCAGTGGTTCTCAACTGGGGCAACTTTTCCTCCCCAGTTGAGGAGAGGGAGAATTTGGCAATATCTGGGAACATTTTGGGTCCATTAAAATGAAGGATGCTACTGGCATCTAGTGGGTAGAGCCCAGTTCAGTTCAGTCACTTAGTCATGTCTCACTCTTTGCAACCCCATGAATTGCAGCACACCAGGCCTCCCTGTCCATCACCAACTCCCGGAGTCTACCCAAACCCATGTCCATTGAGCCGGTGATGCCATCCAGCCATCTCATCCTCTGTCATCCCCTTCTCCTCCTGCCCCTAACCCTTCCCAGCATTAGGGTCTTTTCCAATGTATCAACTGTTCGCATCAGGTGGCCAAAGTATTGGAGCTTCAACTTCAACATTAGTCCTTCCAATGAACACACAAGACTGATCTCCTTTAGGATGGACTGGTTGGATCTTCTTGCAGTTCAAGGGACTTTCAAGAGCCCTCTCCAACACCACAGTTCAAAAGCATCAATTCTTCGGTGCTCAGCTTTCTTTATAGTCCAACTCTCACATCCATACATGACTACTGGAAAAACCATAGCCTTGACTAGACGGACCTTTGTTGGCAAAGTAATGTCTCTGCTTTTCAATATGCTATCTAGGTTTGTCAAAACTTTCCTCCAAGGAGTAAGCGTCTTTTAATTTCATGGCTTCAATCACCATTCACAGTGATTTTGGAGTGCCCAAAAATAACGTCTGACACTGTTTCCACTGTTTCCCCATCTATTTTCCATGAAGTGATGGGACCAGATGCCATGATCTTAGTTTTCTGAATGTTGAGCTTTAAGCCAACTTTTTCACTTTCCTCTTTCACTTTCATCAAGAGGCTTTTTAGTTCCTCTTCACTTTCTGCCATAAGCACGGTGTCGTCTGCACATCTGAGGTTATTGATGTTGGTAGAGCCCAGAGATGTTACTAAATATCCTATACTGTACAGACATTGTTAAACATGCCTGCATTTATTTAAACAGCTGTCCTTGGAGGTGGGAAAGTGACAAACTGGGAGACTGGGACTAGCGCATACACACTACTATATATAAAATAGATAATAGGGACCTACTGTATAGCACAGGGAACTCTGTTCAATACTCTGTAATGGCCTATATGGGAAAAGAATCTAAAAAGGAATGTGTGTGTAAATATATATATTTATATAATATATGTATAGCTGATTGCTATATAGCAGAAACTAAACAAAACTGTAAATCAAGTATATGCCAACAAAAAAAATTTTTTAATAAAACTAAAGATATTTAAAAAACAAAACAAAAAATGAAGGATCTGTCCTTGATTCTGATATTATGATCAATCTGTTAGTTTAAAATACCCTCCAAAGCAAAGAATTTTCTAGTTCAAAATATCCATAGTGTTGAGGCACAGTAGCCCTAATATACAGTTGTTGAAATCACCCTGATGACCAAATTACCTCCAGGCACCACCTCCTGATAGAATCACATTGCAGGGGTTAAGATTCCAATATATAGAGAGATTCTTTAAGAGAATTTCTTTTGGAATTTTTATCTCCTTTCTCATTATCTCTCAAAAATTCCAATGAGAAAATGTACCAATACTTCTGGAGAGCTTATTCTCTGTAACTAAATTCCAAAAGAAATTTCTCTTAAATTTAAGATTACAATACATAAGAGGAAAGGAGATAAAAACATTTAGTTTATTACAGCTGGTAACCATACCCCTCTTTCTCTTTAGAAACTATCTACCCTAGGATTCTTATATATGGTGTGGACAGAACTGACCCATCTGCCCCAGGCACGTGATGCAAATTTACTAGTCAGAACACTGTAAAACTCCATGCCACATTGATTAGTTAAGTAACATGATGCTTTTCAGGGTGATGAGAACTAGATGTAAGACTTTTGCTTTAGTTGCAGGAAAAGAGGAGTTTGCTTGTGTGTTTTCCCCTGGAATTATTGCTAAACTGGTAGATGATAAGCCCAGGAGCTGCAAGGAGTTAGCACATTGAGGGAGACTGCCAAGGATCATAGCTACATCGAACAAAGCTGAAAGGTAGAGAATAAAGGACTGAGACCTACTGACATCAATGAATGATAGATCCAGCTAAGCCTTTAGAGATCTATCTCAAATTTGTCAGTTAATAGACCCAGTTCTCCCTCTCCCTCTTCTTTTCTTTACATAAGCTAGTTGCACTTAGCTTCTGACACCTGCAGGAAAGAGTCCCTTTTAGTAAAGACATTTTGAGGCAACAAAAGGCATACACAATAGAATTATTTAAAAGAAAATCAGAACCGGATATAGGAGGGCAAAATAAGCCAATCCGAAGTTAATACAAGCCAGTATTTTCCAATGTCTGATATATGTACTACTGATAATATGTGAGAAGACTTTAAACATTATACAAGTCATTTATTCTGACACCTTAACAATATTTTGAAGTAGATTAAAAATATAGTGAGCATGCCAAATCCAAGTATCCTATTAAAATACGTTTCTAAAAGTAAAAACCTGGCTTGATTAAAATTAGAATATTCTTCTGGAGATATGAGAATATGGCAAACATCATAAAGGTGTTATGCGAATATCTGAAATTTTGAAAGCATTGACAGAGTTGACATGACAGCATTAAATTTTGCTCTGAGTATCTGAGCAGACTGAGGTAGGGCAAGTGGGGTTTGCGGGGGTGGGATGTGGAAAGAAACACATAAGAGAAAATGTACCAATGCTTCTGGAGAGCTGATTCTCTGTAAAATCCAAAAGAAATTTCTCACTTAGCAATCTTACAGAGAGGCTATTAACTTATATAACTTAAGTAAAATATTCTGGACAATAGTCTTATCATCAACATAAAAGTAAATCCATAATACTTTTTCTTATAACAATCTTCCATTAAAATCAAGAGTTTTTACACTATAACTTAGTGCATTTGGTTCTATAGGAGGCTTAAGTTAATGCAGTATAACCATGCAGCCTCCCAGGAATCTAATTTAATGGAAAAATAAAAAATAGGTTACTTAAGGGTTTCAATTGAGAGCATTTCCTTTGAAAACTTTTCAAAATACCACATTTCTCACTGGGTATTGAGAGTAACTGAATAGCAAAAAATAATGGTTTAATGCTTTCTTAAGTGGTTTTGAAGGACTGGTGTTGTTCTACATTTCTAACTGAGGACAGACTCTGAGGCTTTCAAAATCAAGAGAACAAAAGACAACTATTATTGATGACAAAAAAGAAAAGGCTTTTTTGTAATTTAAAGACTTTTGTATCAACTACAATTAGGAACCTTCTTATAATAGGTAAGATATCAACATAATAGAAATTCATTTTTAGCAGGTCTTTTCAGTTAGGAACTATAGGAATACAAACTGGAGAGTGGGAAACCTAACAATTTATTGAAGAAAGAAAAATAAGGAACAATTATAATGGAATGGGTAGTCATTCCCTTCTCCAGGGGATCTTCCTGATGTAAGGATTAAACCTGGATCTCCAGCATTGCAGGCAGATTCTTTAACATCTGCGGCACCAGGGAAGCCCAATGGAACAACAGCAATAGGCAAATGAGAGAAACATCAGGAATTGGTCTTGGAAAGCATACTTTGGGAAACAAATGAAAACAGGAAGAGCTAAGTGTTAAAAAATAAAACCTGATCTAACAGAAGAGTGATAGAACATATCCAAAGAATAAAGCTCTTTGAGACATTGCTTTGAACTTGGGACAATGCTTTGCTATACTTAGAAAGCAGGAAGAGTACACTGTTTTCTATTTTACGTATGAAACAATTTTAATCATAGCCTTGGTTTAAACAAACATGAAAAGCATTAGTTGCTCAGTCATGTCCGACTCTTTGCAACACCAAGGACTGTAGCCTGCTAGGTTCCTCTATTGATGGAATTCTCCAGGCAAGAATACTGGAGTGGGTAGCCATTCCCTCTCCAGGGAATCTTCCTAACCTAGGGATCAAACCCAGATCTCTAGCACTGAAGACAGATTCTTTACTGTCTGAGACACCAGAAGATAAGACAAAGACCTGAACTGTTTTTGTAGTGAATTAGTTGAAGAAATGCAGACTCTAGAAAGATGCACTACAAAAGCACTTATTCCATTAAACCTTCATTTCTGATAATTTAAAGATTTGTTACTTTTCTTTTACTTGCATACATATTTGCAAGAAAAACTACCTTATTAGCACATATTGCTTCTTAGAAATTTATGGAAATTAAGAAGGGAATTAAAGGTAAAATATTAAATATTAGAGTAAAAGATCTTAAGTCTCCTTCTTACCATATTTCCCATAGAATTAACAGATAACCAATATTGTCTTTAGAGCAGTCATTTTTCCACTAATGATTACACTTTAAACACTTAACTTGCAAAAATCCATAACATATTGTAACCCAAACAATTGTATACTGTCAATCTCTCTCTTCACTTATACTGACATGACATCCCTCTTTTCTACTCCTGCCTAACTTGCTTAGAAAACAAGGTTATTCCATACAGGCAATATCACCACGTGATTATCACTTTTCTTCACTCTCAATGTGATAATTCATTATCTCTACTTACTACTTGTAGTTTTGTTAATTCAAAAGAAATAAAAGAAAAGAACTTCCAGAAAGATGTTCATTTTTCTATGAGAAATTGACAAGCTTTTTGATTAATATATACTTTGAATAGTGAATAAAATGCTCAAAATAATAAGCTTCTAAACCCTTACTATTGCATTTTTACAGCAGAAATATATTCAGACAGATTACTTAAATATAATACATAATTCCTGGGCAATCCAGCACTACTCTTGAATGTATTTTATCATTCAGAGTCATTACTACATTCAAAATGAATTTTTGGTTTCTTCGTTTATGAGATGTTATATGTATCAAGAGTGTCAGAGAAAAGTAAATAAGATTAGAGAGGAAGTTGGTACATGGCAGAAAATTTTCCAATGAAAATAGGAGAATTTTGAAGGAACTTAGCTGGCTGCAGAGGGTAGTTACAGCATTTACATTCTGATGAGTGAGAACAGAAGTTTCAGCCATGATTCAAAAATTTTGCATTGGGAGAGCCAAGATTATTTAGAAGAAAAGGAGATTGAGACCTACAAAGATCTGAAGTAGTTTCTTAGAACTCTGAACAGTCCTCCTTTAGTTTTTTCCCTCTCTTCCTTTCCTTCCTCCCTTCCTTTTTGTTTCTTCAATTCTTAGTCAACAGATATTTATCGAGAATCTGTACTAGGCAGCAGGGGATCAGGTAACTGAAAAATACAAATATATGGGATTGAATGCATATAAAAATAACAAGGTCCATCACCTTAGAGTCAAGTGAGAAAACATAAATATAAATAAGTTTGATTTGTTTTAAGCTGCAGTGGAATTACATGCAAGATTCCATGTGGGCACAGAGGAGAAAGGAGCATTTTACCTGGGAAATTCAGAAAAGGCTTCACAAAAGTGGTAAATACTTAAACTGATTGTTGAAGTACAAACTTGCCACAGAGACAACCTCAAGGAAACAGAAGAGAAGACATTCCAGTTAGAGGGAATAAGGTGTGAAAAATGTGGCCTGTTGAGGCAACTCCACGACTGATGGAGTGTAAAGACTGAGGGGTTGGGTGCAGGGGGAGGAGTTACCAGAGAAAGAGGTTGAATAAGTTGGTAGGGACAAAGATGGTAGATATCGAAAGGCTGTTTGGGGGCATGGGCAGAAGAGATGAAAAACAGGTGACAATAGATAGTGAATAGGAGATAAAATTGATAAGCTATAGTAGCTGGAGATGAGAGGACAGAGGCAGTGTAAGAGATAGGAGGACAGGATGGTTTTGAGGTTTCTTTTTTTTGCTGTTTTTTTTTTTTTGTTTGTTTAAACATTACAATATTGTATTAGTTTTGCCCAACATCGAAATGAATCCGCCACAGGTATTCCCATGCTCCCCATCCTGAACCCTCCTCCCTCCCCCCTCCCCATACCCTCCCTCTGGGCCATCCCAGTGCACCAGCCCCAAGCATCCAGCATCGTGCATAGAACCTGGACTGGCAACTCGTCTCATACATGACATTACACATGTTTCAATGCCATTCTCCCAAATCTCCCCACCCTCTCCCTCTCCCACAGAGTCCACAAGACTGATCTATACATCAGTGTCTCTTTTGCTGTCTCGTACACAGGGTTATTGTTACCATCTTTCTAAATTCCATATATATGCATTAGTATACTGTATTGGTGTTTTTCTTTCTGGCTTACTTCACTCTGTATAATAGGCTCCAGTTTCATCCACCTCATTAGAACTGATTCAAATGTATTCTTTTTAATGGCTGAGTAATACTCCATTGTGTATATGTACCACCGCTTTCTTATCCATTCATCTGCTGATGGGCATCTAGGTTGCTTCCATGTCCTGGCTATTATAAACAGTGCTGCGATGAACATTGGGGTACGCATGTCTCTTTCCCTTCTGGTTTCCTCAGTGTGTATGCCCAGCAGTGGGATTGCTGGATCATAAGGCAGTTCTATTTCCAGTTTTTTAAGGAATCTCCACACTGTTCTCCATAGTGGCTGTACTAGTTTGCATTCCAACCAACAGTGTAAGAGGGTTCCCTTTTCTCCACACCCTCTCCAGCATTTATTGCTTGTAGTCTTTTGGGTCGCAGCCATTCTGACTGGCGTGAAATGGTATCTCATAGTGGTTTTGATTTGCATTTCTCTGATAATGAGTGATGTTGAGCATCTTTTCATGTGTTTGTTAGCCATCTGTATGTCTTCTTTGGAGAAATGTCTATTTAGTTCTTTGGCCCATTTTTTGATTGGGTCATTTATTTTTCTGGAATTGAGGTGTAGGAGTTGCTTGTATATTTTTGAGATTAGTTGTTTGTCAGTTGCTTCATTTGCTATTATTTTCTCCCATTCTGAAGGCTGCCTTTTCACCTTGCTAATAGTTTCCTTTGTTGTGCAGAAGCTTTTAAGTTTAATTAGGTCCCATTTGTTTATTTTTGCTTTTATTTCCAATATTCTGGGAGGTGGGTCATAGAGGACTGGAAAAGAGTACATATCAGTGTTATTCACTAAGACAAGATTAAGCGCCTGAAGAAGAAAGATTTGTAACAAAGATCATGAGTTTGAACTTGTGCATGATGGCTTTATGGAGCTTATCAGCTGGAGCTATAGATCTAGAGTAAATCCAATGGTGTTTGGAGATGGAGAGCCTGAGGAACATAACACTGGGATGTGTATGAACTTGCGTCAAAACAGGAAACTGTGATAGGATGACACATTCCCCTCATGTGTGTCAGACCTTATAATGTGGGTGCACATAGATACTGGGTTCCCAGGTGGCTTAGTCGTGAAGAATCTGCCTGCCAAGTAGGAGATGTGGGTTCACTCCCTGGGTCAGGAAGATCCCCTGGAGAAGGAAATGGCAATTCACTCCAGTGTTTTTGCCTGGGGAATTCCAAGGACAGAGGAGCCTCGCAGGCTACAGCCCATGAGGCAGACATGACTTAAGTGACCAAATAACAACAACATAGACACCATTATTACATAGGAGTTGAGTCATCACATCAAGTCAGTTTTCCTGCTTATTATAGCTTTCCTCTTTCATCAATTCAGACTCTTAGTCTAACTGAACATAAAGTAAACATACAAGATTCAGTGCCAAAAGTGTCCAGGTGATAAAAGAAGTACCAGTATTCCACTGTGTTTATCTTCCTAACTCTCTTAAAGGAGGAAAGATGGAAATGTGAGAAAGAAAATATGTAACCTCAGTTTTAAACAACTTTTTCAAATTAGTTTAAAATATTATCTTAGTCAAGGATCTGTAGAACTCGTCACCAACCTAAGTCTCTTTGACTATAATGTCTGCAGTATTTTCATTATATTATACTGCCTCTCAATAAAACTTTTAGACACATTTAATTGACAGCTGTGGCTAAATAATAAACCAAATATATCCAACGTATACTCATACTTTTTTGCTTTTTCCATTTTAGACATTAGTGAATGAGGAGTTTGAACTAATAATTGCTAAGGTCCCTTGACTACCAAACAAAGAATAAGGAACTTATTCAAACATGACCACTGATGTTGGCTAAGTTATTTGAGTGTTCAAATACTTAAGTACTTAAAAAAAAAAAATACAGTAACTTCCAGCAATGGGGATTTGAGAGGCATAACTGATTTAAAATTATCAAGTAGTATAGAATATATGGGGGGGGGGGCGGTTTGGCCATGCCAAGAAGCATGTGCAATCTTAGTTCCTGAACCAGGGATTGAACCCATGCCCATCTCACTGAAGGGTGGAGTCTCAAAAACTAAACAACTAGAGAAGTCTCTACAATCTAGTTTTGAATATGAATTATACATATTAGAGCAATAATTCCATGAATCATAGTCACCAATTACCTATTATATTCTACTGAGGTAATTAAAAGTAGGAATTTTATGCTCATAGGATTATAATTCTTATCGTGCCCCTCTAAGATGCAGGGGCACAATGCAGACTTATAAATAGGCTTAAATATTCATTTTTAAGCCAGAACAGATTATTCGTAATAATGAAAAGAATAATATATGTTTATCTTCTTTTTTGCACTATCTTTCTGTTGTTATTCAGTTGTAAGTCGTGATTAACAGTGACCCCATGAACTTAGCACGCCAGGCTTCCCTGTTCTTCACTATATCCCGGAGTTTGATCAAACTCATATCCATTAAGTTGATGGTGCCATCCAACCATCTCTTCCTCTGTTGCCCTCTCCTAACAATCATTTCAAGCATCAGGGTCTTTTCCAGTGAGTTGGCTCTTGGCATCAAGTAGCCAAAGTATTGGAGCAATGGTCCTTTCATTGAATATGCAGTGTTGATTATCTTTAGGATTGGCTGGTTTGATCTTGCTGTCCAAGGGACTCACAAAAGTCTTTTCCAGCACCACAGTTTGAAAGCACCAATTATTTGGTACTCAGCTTTCTTCATAGTCAAAATCTCATATCAGTACATGACTACTGGAAAAACCATAGCTTTGAATATATGGACCTTTGTTGGCAAAGTAATGTCTTTGTTTTTTAATATGCTGTCTAGGTTGATCATAGCTTTTCTGTTTTTTAATTTCATGGCTTCAGTCACCATCTGCAGTGATTTTGGAGTCCAAGACAATAAAATTTGTCACTGTTTCCACTTTTGCCAAGTCTATTTCCCCATCTATTCCCATTCCAGCCAGACATCCTGGAATGAAAAGTCAAGTGGGCCTTAGGAAGCATCGCTACGAACAAAGCTAGTGGAGGTGTTGGAATTCCAGTTGAGCTAATTCAAATCCTAAAAGATGATGCTGTGAAAGTACTGCACTCAATATGCCAGCACATTTGGAAAACTCAGCAGTGGCCACAGGACTGGAAAAGGTCAGTTTTCATTCCAGTCCCAAAGAAAGGCAATGCCAAAGAACGTTCAAACTACCACACAACTGTACTCATCTCACATGCTTGCAAAGTAATGTTCAAAATTCTCCAAGCCAGGCTTCAACAATACATGAACTGAGAACTTCCAGATGTTCAAGCTGGATTTAGATAAGGCAGAGGAACCAGAGATCAAATTGCCAACATCCATTGGATCATCAAAAAAGCAAGAGTTCCAGAAAAACATCTAAATCTGTTTTATTGACTACACCAAAGCCTTAGACTGTGTGGATCACAACAAACTGCGGAAAATTCTGAAAAAGATGGGAATACCAGACCACCTGACCTACCTCCTAAGAAATCTGTATGCAGGTCAAGAAGCAAGTTAGAACAGGACATGGAACAACAGACTGGTTCCAAATCAGGAAAGGAGTACATCAAGGATGTATATTGTCACCTTGCTTATTTAACTTATATGCAGAGTACATCATGCAAAATGTTGGGCTGGATGAAGCACAAGTTGGAATCAAGATTGCCGGGAGAAATATCAATAACCTCAGTTATGCAGATGACACTACCCTTATGGCAGAAAGTGAAGAAGAACTAAAGAACCTCTTGATGAAAGTGAAGGAGGAGAGTGAAAAAGCTGGTTTAAAACTCAACATTCAGAAAACTAAGATCGTGGCATCTGGTCCTATCACTTCATGGCAAATAGATAGGGAAGCATTGAAAAGAGTGACAGACTTTATTGGGGTCGGGGGATGGTGTGCTCCATATCACTGCAGATGGTGACTGCAACCATGAAATTAAAAGACACTTGCTGCTTGGAAGAAAATCTATGAGGAGAAGGGGACAATGGAGGATGAGATTTTTGGATGGCATGACCGACTCAATGGACATGAGTTTGCATAAACTCCGGTAGTTGGTGATGGACAGGGAGGCCTGGCGTGCTGCAGTCCATGGGGTCGTAAAGAGCTGGACATGACTGAGTGACTGAACTGAACTGAACTGAACCCAGACAGCATATTAAAAAGCAGAGACATTACTTTGCCAACAAAGGCCCATCTAGTCAAAGCTATGGTTTTTCTAGTAGTCACATATGGATGTGAGAGTTGGACTGTAAAGAAAGCTGAGCACCAAAGAATTGATGCTTTTGAACTGTGGTGTTGGAGAAGACTCTTGAGAGTCCCTTGGACTGCAAAGAGATCAAACCAGTCCATCCTAAAGGAAATCAGTCCTGAATATTCATTGGAAGGATTGATGCTGAAGCTGAAACTCCGATACTTTGGCCACCTGATGTGAAGAACTGACTCATTAGAAAAGACCCTGATGCTGGGAAAGATTAAAGGTGGGAGGAGAAGGGGACAACAGAGGATGAGATACTTGGATGGCATCACCAACTCAATAGACATGAGTTTGAGAGAGCTGAGGGAGTTGGTGATGGATAGGGAAGCCTGGCATGCTTAAGTGCATGGGGTCTCAAAGAGTTGGACATGACTGAGCAACTGAACTGAAATGATTTGCCAAGAAGTGATGAGACCAGATGCCCTGATTTTAGTTTTCTGAATGTTGAGTTTTACAGTGGCTTTTTCACTTTCCTCTGTCACCCTCATCAAGAGACTCTTTATTTCCTCTTTACTTTCTGCCATTAGAGTGGTATCATCTGTATATCTGACGTTGTTGATATTACTCCCAGAAATCTTGATTCCAGCTTGTGATTCATCCAGCCTGGCATTTCTCATTATGTACTCTGTATAGAAGTTAAATAAGCAGAACAACAATATACAGCCTTGATGTACTCCTTGCTCAATTTTGAACCAGTGTGTTGTTCCATATTTGGTTCTAACTGTTGCTTCTTGACCTACATACAAGTTTCTCAGAAGACAGGTAAGGTGGTCTGGTATATCCATCTCTTTAAGAATGTTCCACAGTTTGTTGTGATCCACACAATCAAAAGCTTTTGCGTAATCCATGAAGTGTAATCCATGTTTTTGCGTAATCCACGTTTTGCATAATCCATGTTTTTCTGGAACTCCCTTGCTTTTTCTATAATACAACAGATGTTGGTAATTTGATCTCTGGTTCCTCTACCTTTTCTAAATCCTCCAGCTTATAAATCTCAGTTCATTTACTGCTAAAGCCTAGCTTGAAGGATTTTGAGAATTACTTTGCTAGCATGAGAAAACAGCACAATGGTACAGTAGTTTGAACATTCTTTGGTATTTCCCTTCTTCAAGATTGAAATGAAAACTGACATTTTCCAGTCCTGTGGCCACTGCTGAGTTTTCCAAATTTGTTAACATATTGAGTGCAGCATATTAACAGCATCTTTTAGGATTTTAAATATCTCAGCTGGAATTCCATCACCTTCACTGCCTTTGTTCCTAGTAATGCTTCCTAAGGCCCATTTGATGTCACACTCCAGGATTTCTGGCTCTAAGTAAGTGACCACACCATCATGGTTATCTGGGTCAGTAAGACCTTTCTTTATTTAGTGCTTTTGTGCATTCTTGTCACCTCTTCTTAATCTCTTCTGCTTCTGTTAGATGCTTGCTGTTTCTATCCTTTATCATCCTCATCTTTGCATGAAATGCTCCCCTGGCTTCTCCAATTTTAAGAGATCTGTAATCTTTCCTATTCTATTGTTTTCTTTTATTTCTTTGCATTGTTCACTTAAGAAGGCTTTCTAATCTTTCCTTGCTATTCTCTGGAACTCTGCGTTCAGTTGGGTATATCTTTCCCTTTTCTCCTTTGCCTTTCACTTCTCTTCTTTTCTTAACTATTTGTAAAGACTCCTCAATTTTGCCTTTTTGCATTTCTTCTTGGGAATGGTTTTGGTCACTGCCTCATGTATAATGTTATGGACCTCTGTCCATAGTTTCAGGGACTCTATCAGATCTAATCCCTTGAATCTATTCATCAATTTCACTGTATAATCATAAGGGGTTTGATGTAGGTCATACCTTAATGGCCTAGTGGTTTTCCCTACTTTCTTAAACCTGAATTTTGCAATAAGGAGCTGATGATCTGAGCCACAGTCAGCGCCAGCTCTTCTTTTTACTGACTGCATAGAGCTTTCCATCTCTGGCTGCAAAGTATATAATCAATCTGATTTCAGTATTGACCATCTGTTGATGTCCATGTGTAGAATTTTCTCTTGTGTTGCTGGAAGAGGGTGTTTGCTATGACCAGTGTGTTCTCTTGACAAAATTCTTTAGGTTTTTCCCTGCTTCATTTTGTACACAAAGGCCAAACCTGCCTGTTACTCCAGGTATCTCTTGACTTCCTACTTTTGTATTCCAATCCCCTATGATAAAAAGGACATCTTTTTTTGGTGTAAGTCCTAGAAGGTCTTGTAGGTCTTCATATAACTGTTCAGCTTCCTTAGCATTAGTGATTGGCGCATAGACTTGGATTACTGTGATGTTGAATGGTTTGCCTTGGAAACAAATAGAGATCATTTTGTCATTTTTGAAGCTGCCCCCAAGTAATGCATTTCAGACTCTTTTTTTAACTATGAGGACTACTCCATTTCTTCTACTTTCAGTAAAGATACTCAACTTCTCTGTGCTTCCATTTACTTCTTTGTGAAATGAAAGGAATTAATGATTGCTAAAGAGGAGAAGGCAATGGCAACCCACTCCAGTATGCTTGCCTGGAGAATCCCATGGACGGAGGTGCCTGGTAGGCTGCAGTCCATGGGGTTGTGAAGAGTTGGACATGACTGAGTGACTTCACTTTCACTTTTCGCTTTCATGCATTGGAGAAGGAAATGGAAATCCACTTCAGTGTTCTTGCCTGGAGAATCCCAGGGATGGCGGAGCCTGGTAGGCTGCTATCTATGGAGTCACACAGAGTCAGACACAACTGAAGCGACTTGGCAAAGTCCTTTTCATCTTAAAATTGTATAAGTTCCAAGGCGAAAGACATTCAGCTTTTTTAAAAGAAATGGACTGTGCCCTCCTGGCACAGTGGTAAAGAATCTGCCTGCAACTAGGAGATGAGTTTGATCCCTGGGTCAGGAAGATCCCCTGAAGAAGGAAATAACAACCAACTCCTGTAATCTATGTTGGGGGAGGAGGAGGTGGTTGTTGGTAGAGGTAAGTTTAATCCTCTGGATGTCCTCATGAAGGTCCATACATCATAATCACCAGGATGGTTCTTTTTAAACAGACTGATGAGGCCTACCTCAGCATTTGATTCGGTTTCTGATTCAATGTGGTGCTTGAAGTTTTACAGTTCTAACAAGTTCCCAAGTGAGGTCACCAGGAGGGGAAAACACATTTTGAGAACTATTGGTCTATCTCCTTAAGTCCCTAGAGATGGCCAGTCTATTGTATGTTGTTCTGGTTCTTGTTCTCACTACAGTACTTCATTCCAAAGTTGCTTTCCAGACCAAGTCAACCTTGGTTTACTGTTTTGGCAACTGAATTGAGCTAAAAATGATTATTCCCAGAAGCCCCTAACAATATGCTCTGTATTTCTCGTCTCAGACTGGGCCCCTGGATACCTAAGACTGCTCCGGAAAAAAAAACAAAAACAAAAACAGTTCATACTCTGGATGTGCATTAGTTTGCTGGTCAACTAAGGTTGAGGCCATTCCTATTCATTGTTGTTAGCCACAACCCCCCTCCCTGGTCCCATTAGGTTGTGTGTTGATTTCTGCAGATTGTATTTTCTCTCCAAGGGCTCTTGGAATATCACATGCTTAGTAGCGTATGGCAGAGTCTGGAGATGTGAAGTTTTCTTGACTTGATAGAGCCTGTATAGCTATTTTGTAACTTATGAAAAATACTCAAATGTTGTGCCGTGGATCAAAAATGATCATTTGATTTACAAGTATATATTTAATATTATATAGGTTCAACATTATATAATACAATATACAATATTAAATGTATACTTGTAAATCGATTAGAGCTTCCCAGGTGGTTCAGCAGTAAAGACTCTCCCTGCAATGCAGGGGATGCAGGAAACACTGAGTTTGATCTCTGGGTCAGGAAGACGCCCTGAAGAGGAAATGGCAACCCACTCCAGTATTCTTGCTGGGAAAATCCCATGGACAGAGGAGCCTCATAGGCCACAGTAACCGTAGGCCATAGGGTCACAAAAAGTTGGACAAAACTGAAGTGACTGAAACGACAATGCATGCAGGTTCAATATAAAGAATTAAAAAGATATCGTATCAAGATAAGTAAGACATGATCCGAGCTCTCAGAGAGACTTAAATTTAGAGACAGACATTTAAAAAGTAATGATATACAATGGAAAGTTACTCAGCCATAAAAAGGAACAAAATCGAGTCATTTGTAGAGAACTGGATGGACCCAAAGTCTATCATATAGAGTGAAGTAAGTCAGAAAGAGAAAAACAAATATATTAATGCATATGTATAGAATCTAGAAAAATGGTACAGATAAATCTATTTGCAGGGCAGGAATAGATACATAGATGTAGAGAATGGACAAATGGACACAGGGCGGGGGGAATGGGATGTGATAAATTGAGATTGGGACTGACATATATTCACTATCATGTGTAAAACAGATAGCTAGTGGGAGCCTGCTGTATAGTGCAGGGGGCTCAGCTCAGTGCTCTGTGGTGACATAGATGGGTGAGACTGGGGTGCGGGATGATATGGAGGTCTAGGACTGAGGGGCTATATGTATACATATAGGTGATTCACTTCATTGTATTGCAGAAACTAACAACACTGTAGAGCAACTATACCCCTATTTAAAAAAAAAAAAGTAATGATAATTTCCAAATAGAAAATCTATATATCACTGGCTTTGACAACGTAGTATACTAAAAAAATATGTTGTTTAATGGATTCGCTAAATAGCTATTCATAGATAAATAACATCAAGATATACTATCTTATGGTTCCAATCCATTCAACCATTACTAACTTTCCAAGGGCAGTTCAGTTCAGTTGCTCAGTTGTGTCTAACTCTTTGTGACCTCATGCACTGCAGCATGCCAGGCATCCCTGTCCATCACCAACTCCCAGAGCTTACTCAAACTCATGTCCATCAAGTCAGTGATGCCATCCAACCATCTCATCCTCTGTCATCCCCTTCTCCTCCTACCTTCAATAATTCCAAGCTTCAGGGTCTTTTCAAATGAGTCAGTTCTTCGCATCAGGTGACCAGAGTATTGGAGTTTCAGCTTCAGCATCAGTCCTTCCAATGAATATTCAGGACTGATCTCCTTTAGGATGGACTGGTTGGATCTCCTTGCAGTCTTAGGAGTCTTCTCCAAAACCACAGTTCAAAAGCATCAATTTGTCAGTGCTCAGCTTTCTTTATACCCCAACTCTCACATCCATACATTACTACTGGAAAAATCATATTTTTGACTAGATGGACCTTTGTTGGTAAAGTAATGTCTCTGCTTTTTAATATGTTGATAAGGTTGGTCATAACTTTTCTTCCAAGGAGCAAGCATCTTTTAATTTCATGGCTGCAGACACCATCTGCAGTGATTTTGGAGCCCCCCAAAATAAAGTCTGTCACTGTTTTGTTTCACCATCTATTTGCCATGAAGTAATGGGACCAAATGCCATAATCTTAGTTTTCTCAAGTTGAGTTTTAAGCCAACCTTTTCTCTCTCTTCTTTCACATTCAACAAGAGGCTCTTTAGTTCTTCTTCACTTTCTTCCATAAGGTTGGTGTCATCTGCATATCTGAGGTTATTGATATTTCTCCCGGCAATCTTGATTCCAGCTTGTGCTTCATCCAGCATGGCATTTAGCACAATGTATTATGCATATAAGTTAAATAAGCACGATAACAATATACAGCCTTTACGTACTCCTGTCCCAATTTGGAACCAGTCTGTTTTTCCATGTCTGGTTCTAATTGGTGCTTCTTGACCTGCATACAGATTTCTCAGGAGGCAGGTCAGGTGGTCTGGTATTCCCATTTCTTTCAGAATTTTTCAGTTTGTTGTGATCCACAGTCAAAGGCTTTGGCATAGTCAATAAAGCAGAAACGGATGTTTCTCTGAACTCTCTTACTTTTTCCATGATCCAGTGGATGTTGGCAATTTGATCTCTGGTTTCTCTGCCTTATCTAAATCCAGCATGAATATCGGAAGTTCATGGTTCATGTACTATTGAAGCCTGGCTTGGAGAATTTTGAGCATTACTTGTGTGTGAGATGAGTGCAATTGTGCAGCCGTTTGAACATTCTTTGACATTGCTTTTCTTTGGGATTGGAATGAAAACTGACCTTTTCCAGTCCTGTGGCCACTGCTTGAGTTTTCCTAATTTGCGACATATTGATTGCAGTACTTTCACAGCATCATCTTTTAGGATTTGAAATAGCTCAACTGGAACTCCATCACCCCCACTAGCTTTGTTTGTAGTGATGCTCCCAAAGGCCAACTTGACTTCACATTCCAGGATGTCTGGCTCTAGGTGAGTGATCATTCCACTGTGATTATCTGGGTCATGAAGACCTTTTTTGTAGTTCTTCTGTGTATTCTTGCCACCTCTTTTTAATATCTTCTCCTTCTATTAGGGCCATACCATTTCTGTCCTTTTTTGTGCCCATCTTTGCATGAAACTTTCCCTTGGTAGCTCTAATTTTCTCAAAGAGATCCCCAGTCTTTCCCATTCTATTGTTTTCCCCTATTTCTTTGCACTGATCACTGAGGAATGCTTTCTTATCTTTGCTTGCTATTCTTTAGAACTCTGTATTCAAATGGGTATATTTTTCCTTTTCTTCTTTGCTTTTTGCTTCTCTTCTTTTCACAGTTATTTTTAAGGCCTCCTCAGATAGCCATTTTACTTTTTTGCATTTCTTTTTCTTGGGGATAGTCTTGATCCCTGTCTCGAACCTCTGTCCATACTTCAGGCACTCTATCAGATCTAATCCCTTGAATCTAAGAGAGATAAATCCTCAGCAAATATAATATGAAGTTGATATATAATTCTTTAAGTTGATCAATTAATATATAGTAGCTCAGCATATTATTTAGAAATACATATATAAATGCCAAAAGAAACAGTTCAGACTGGATGACTCTTGGGGGAGCAAGTTCAGTTCAGTTCAGTTCAGTCACTGAGTTGTGTCTGACTCTTTGCAACCCCATGAATAGCAGCACACCAGGCCTCCCTGTCCATCACCATCTCCTGGAGTTCACTTAAGCTCACGTCCATTGAGTCAGTGATGCCATCCAGCCATCTCATCCTCTGTCGTCCCCTTTTCCTCCTGCCCCCAATCCCTCCCAACATCAGAGTCTTTTCCAATGAGTCAACTCTTCAAATAAGGTGTCAAAGTACTAGAGTTTCAGCTTTAGCATCATTCCTTCCAATGAACACCCAGGACGGATCTCCTTTAGAATGGACTGGTTGGATCTCCTTGCAGTCCAAGGGACTCTCAAGAGTCTTCTCCAACACCACAGTTCAAAAACATCAATTCTTTGGTGCTCAGCTTTCTTCACAGTCCAACTCTCACATCCATACATGACCACTGGAAAAACCATAGCCTTGATTAGACGGACCTTTGTTGGCAAAGTAATGTCTCTGCTTTTCAATATGCTATCTAGGTTAGTCATAACTTTTCTTCCAAGGAGTAAGTGTCTTTTAATTTCGTGGCTGCAGTCACCATCTGCAGTGATTTTGGAGCCCCAAAAAATAAAGTCTGACACTGTTTCCACTGTTTCCCCATCTATTTCCCATGAAGTGATGGGACCAGATGCCATGACCTTAGTTTTCTGAATGTTGAGCTTTAAGCCAACTTTTTTACTCAGGGGATAGCAAATGAAGCACAGAATTTCTGGGCTTCCCTGTTGTTATAACCTTTGTAGTATCATTTTATTTTTTAATTCATATGAATGTATCACTTTTAATAAAGCTAAAAATTGATTTTCTAAAAGCTATATGTATTTTCAGTATGTACATACACTGAATTGTGTTGTATAACTGAAACTAATGTTTTATGTTAATTATATCTCAATTAAAATAAAGACAATAAACTTAAGATTTCAACTCTGAAATGGAAAATGAGCTACTAATAAACCCGAAGTATGAAAAGAGTAATAAAAATGAACCCCAAAATTACTGAAATAGAAATTACAAACTTCATCAATGTAACACCAAAAAAGTTATATGATAGAAGAGTCCATATCTTCTATTTTGATAGTTTCAGTGAGGTATTCATAGGGATGCATGGTATCTTCAAATCATCAACATTATCCAAACTGCTTACTCATCCATATGTAGATTGACTGTGAGTATATTATAATAAAGAGGTCAATGTTTTCCCCCTTTATTTGGAATAATTCAACTGAGACACTGAATATTCATTAAAGTAAAAGAGCAGTGGGGGAAAAAAGAACAGTAAGTAGCATATTGGAGACTATACCATACATAGGTCTTGAAATCATTTCTTGAATAAAGGTTATGTTTTAGGTATCTGGAGACCAGCAGTAGTAACTATCACCGATAATTTACTAGCACAATTCAGAATTCAGTTTTCCACAAAGATCAATAAAAAATCTGAATGAGTTGTACATAAGCTATTTCTAAAAAAGTAAGCCCCAGAAAGGCTTGTACTCAAAATGAATTTAAAAAGGAAAGAAGGGGAAAATCATTTGCTAGTTTACTTATCAAGATTTTAGTCCAGGAAAAATGAAATATTTAACTTGGGAGAACAAGAACAAATTCTCTTAAACACTGCTATACATAACATTCACATAAATCCTAAAGCCATGGCACTTGGAGGTTGCATGGGGGAAATGATATTCATCACCCCTGCAGTATCCAAGTTTACTGCTATTCTGTCACTATAACTGGGACTCTGCCATGGGAAAGCAGAACCCTCGACTGGTAATTAAGACCACAATGGCTGCTGAATGCCACAGATCCCTGTGTGCAGCTACCTGAACAGTCCTTTACAAGGAAGGGTGTCACTACATCTTTAAATAATTAACATTAGCAAGGGGACCAGGGTGTTTCAGAAGACTTGCAACAGTACATTAACAATGACATTTATAAAGAAGTGGGTTAACAGAGCAGCAGGACAGGAGAAAGTGGCAAAGTATAAAGATAATGACAGGGAATACACGTGGAAAAAATGCCCTCGTTTTCATAAGTAAACTACCCTAATGTTTTCTGTTAAAATGAGGAGTTAATCTTAAAGGATCTTAGCAAGGCAAGATGAAAATAAAATTTAAAATAGATTCTAATTGAGTCAAGGACAGCCAAATAGGAAATATTAAACAAAACTGCCTATTCTTAGTGATATTCATAGACATTTTAAGAGAGCTTATGCATTTTATACATACAGGAAGATAAAATCCCCAGTCTTCTTAACCTAGCTTACAAACTTCCAAGACAGTTAGTTCAAGGGAAATAGAATACTTCTTATTTCCTGGATCAAATCCAGTCTGTCAAACTGGGTAAAAAGAATTTGAGATAAGAAAATAACTTGCCAAAGAAAACAGAGAGAAAGATGTCTTGTGTTCTGCCAAAAAGAGGATATGCTATCAAGAATGAAAGAAAGAAGGGGACTTGCTGAAACTGTTGAAACAAATATAGCTGGTACTGCTTGGTCTCAGGGTGAACATACAAAAACAGAATCCTTGTATGCATGCTAAAGGAGGAAAATTCAAATACTGCTCGTTCATGTGTTCATAAGAGTAAGGAAGTCCTATCTGGAATGCAGTGTTCATCCTTATGTATTTCACATTTTAAGAACAAAGAGTTGGAAAACGCCTAGAGGCAAGCAAAAATTACAATGCAAGGGTAGAAAATACTTAAATTGCAATTTTGTGGACAAAACATACTTATAATTTGGAGGAAAAGCTAAAGAAATGTTTTGGGCTTCAGACAAAAGCCTATGGTCATTATAATTTACCATTCTCATTTCTAAAGAAAAAAAGGGCAAGTAGTCAGAAAATTACATTTAGAAATAAGACGTTGAAAATGTTCTGAAAGGGAAAAAAAAAAATTAAAACATAGTCTAGGCTAAGGAGATTGTGAAAAGATCGGAGCCCACAGTTCCCACCATGGGATAGATTCCACAGCTTATAGCTACTGTGGAATCATCTATTCTCTCCTGTATCTTCTCTTTTCACAGTCCTTTTCTACATCTCTTTCTCCCATATTCAAAAGGTTGATAATCTACAAGTTTTAGAAGCTGGTAGGCAGGCATAAAAATTTTTATCCTTCAGTTTTTATTATTTAGAAACTAATATGATCCTGTCTCTAGATTTATCGATTTTTACAGTTTTATAATTTCAGCTTATTGGGACATACATAACCTATGTGGCACAATATATAGCCTAACTAGAAATTATGCTCACAAAGAAATTACGTCCCAAATTCACTACTATGTATTTGAAGAATTATACAGAGTCCCAAATATGAAGGGCGGTTTTCCAAGCATTAGGCCTAGATACAACAAAGGTAAAAATACACACTTCAACTCAATGCTAGTTCCCTTAGCTAAGGGAAGGCAGAGCAGACCACAGGCAACGATGATCAATGAGAGGACAAATAGTATTCGACTAACCACTCTCTATCAGGTTCTTTACACATGCTATGTTGGTAAATTTCATAACTCAGAAGTAGGTTTAATTATGTTTATCCTACACCTTTATTAAATAAAAATTATTTTCACTTTATGGATGAGGAAACAAACTCAGAACAGCAACTTGGCCAAAGTCCATAAAGCTATAATGGCTGCACAAGAACTCCAATTTAGGACTATCTGAAGCCTATACTTTTGTTACTATCCTGGTTCATAGGTTTGAAAATATTAGGGCTCTAATCTTTACTTCTCAGTAATTTATAATGCTTTCCACTGTCACTGCGGCTTTAAATTATAGGAATCTCACTTTTGATACTAGACAAACTGATTCAGCTTCTAAGTTTGTTAGTTAAGTTCAACGGCAACTCCTTGTTTATATTTCTGAATTTCCAAACCTAATTATTTTACGAAAAGTCTGCCTGCTTTCTCGAAATCACTTTTTTCCCTAACACTGTAAACCAAGGTAACTTTGACATATCCATATTTTATGTGAGGACTCATAGAACTATGATTACATTTTCCTTTTAGATTTATTTCCATTCAGTTAATTTCATTAAGGCAGCCTTCATTTTAATTTTCTAATAATATTTTTAAAGAGTATTTATAATGGCTTAACAATCTGTTTAGTACACCCAAGATTTGTATTGGGAGCTTTCAGAAATATTAAAATCAAATAGTTTTATCAACTTTCATTTGTCAAAGGACAGATGTCTTGAGTTTAACATACGCTTTTTGTTTAATAATAAGCAAACATGATGGTAAGTAACGATTATGCAATAAATGCTAATTTGTTTAAAGTGGAGATGCTTATTCTATAATTCAGAACAGTGTTTATTTATCATCTCCATATTACCAAACTTCGTTTTAAGACAGCTGTCTAGTGTTTAACCTACTGACCAAAGGGAGTTACCCTAGGTAGTTTCCAATATTGAATATAAATTTTTAAAAGATTCCTGGGATTTACTTCTAAGGATTTAGATGTATTTTTCTGAGTGACATCTCTAAATGGGTACATTCACTTTGGATAAAGAGAAAACAAGGCCTTTGGTGTTTGAGAGAAAGAAAAACATGAGGAGGGAAAAAAGAAGTATTTTTCAATTCGTAAAACATCAGGGGAAGTGTGTGGAGGACCCATAGAGAAACGAACCTGAACTGCAACGTTACAAATACATTTATCCTTTTGAGAAATAGCGGGCAGTAGAAACCTTTTCTAAGTGCCTTTGCTTTTTAGGAACGTCCATCAGCAAGGTCTCTTCCACAATCCTGGCAGAGGCCTATTCATCCATTTCCACTGTTGAAGTTGGGACAAAGTCTGAGAAACCGCAGGCACCTGCGGCTCTGAGCGACCTGGCGAGGAACACAGGGAAGGGCGTCCCTTCTCCCATTTTCCGTCTGCAACTTCCAGAACTTTCTGACAGGAGCTCGAAAATCTGGCAGTCGCGCCTCAGAAAAAAGCTATTTCGGGGACGGAGACCTGGGTCTGCACTGATGCTCCGCAAAGGTGTGCGTCTCAGAAGAAGGGATGACACCTCGGTGGCGGAGACGAGCCACCTCCTCTCTTCAAACCTCTGTAGAAGAAGACTATCCGAGGAACGAGCTCGGACGCCAAAGGCTGCGACGGACCCACGGCCCCGCGTCAGACCGCAGGGCGCTCGTAGCCCGCGCCTCAGCCGGAAGTGGGCGTGGCCTCGGGCCGGGTAGGCGAAGCCAGGCGCGGCGTGGGGAGGTGGGGTTCCTCCCGGGGCCGGCCCGCAGCCGCGCGTTTCCGGCGCGCTCCCCCGCGTCTCGCGTCCTGTGGTCTCGCCCGTACCCCGCTGCCATGTTGGATTGTGAGGCCGTTGCCGCCGCCGCCGCCACTGCCGCCGAAGGAAGGTTGGGGGAGGAGTTGGGAGTTTAGCGCAGTCGCCGGAGTGCGAGGACAACGACCATCCGGCCAGAGCCTACCCCGGCGGGAACGGGGAGCTTCCCTTTCTCACAGCGGCCCGCCGTCGGCTCCTCCTTCCGTGGCCTCCTCCCTGCGCCGGAGGAGCTGCGAGATGCTACGCCTCTGATTCCCCTCCTCCCGCCCCTGTCACCCAGAAGGGGAACGAGCGCTCGCCCACTCGCCGGAGGAGACGGCCCTGGCCTCCCTACCCCGCCGGCGAAACCATGAGCTCCGGCCAGCAGCAGCCGCCGCCGCCGCGGAGGGTCACCAACGTGGGGTCCCTGCTGCTCACCCCGCAGGAGAACGAGTCCCTCTTCACCTTCCTCGGCAAGAAATGTGTGGTCAGTGGCTGAGACCCGCATCGCCGCCCCTGACCTTAGCCTCCGGGGCTCGGGAGGGAGCGCCGGGAAGTGGGAGCGGGGAAGGAGGCGGGAGCGGCGCGGGGAGGGTCGGACTGCCGGCCAGGCCTCTCTCTGACCCGGCTCCCTGGGTGCGGGCAGTGCGGGCCGGAGGCCGCCTCTAGGACCTGCCCGGGGAGCAGGGAAGTGTCAGGTCCTCAGCCTGTCCTGGAGCCCTGCTCGCTTGGTCCCGGTTCCGTGCCTCTGCTGCTTGTTCAGACTTTGCTGTCAGGCCTCGCGGGGATCTTTTTACAGGAGCTGCTTGGTCGTAGTAACTGGGCTCCTGGACTGTCTCGCTTCTCCTCCGACCCCGATGTGGGGGTACTTTCCTTCACAATGCCAACGGTTTCAGGAGTGGGTGGGTCGGGGACCGAAACTTAGATATGAATGAATCGGGCCGTAAGGTCTTTTATTCTCCCTTGAGGATCTCAGGAAAGAATGAAGTCGAGTGCATCGGTTTAGAACCGAGGGCAGGTAGTGCTACTGCTCCCCACTGCAGAGAAACGAGGTTTATTTCTCCAGCAGTCTCGCTCAGGCCTGGTTTCTCTCTCCTCTCCACTGTTTTTGTTGTTGTTTGTTTGCATTGATGGGAGATGCTGCTCTCCCAGAACCAAGCTCAGGGGAACCGCGATCTCCAGTAGTTCTTGGCCTTTTGGGATCTGAGAATGGGTCTTAGGTCGGTGCTGTGCGGCCTGTTCCAACTCCAGATGGCCGGTTGGAGCCAGCAGCTCTGCTGTGGGAAGGGGAATGTGTTGTTGACGGAAGCATTCATTACATTGGCTGCTGGCGCTTCTGGGGGTGGGGAGGTTGTGCTCTGTGGGGTAGGCCTTGTCAGCCTGCATCTTATTGGGGTGGCTGAGTTGAGCTGTGGTTGAGACTGTTGAAACGCTTTTCGGGTCCCTTTCTCCCCACTTTACTGGTTAACACCTCAGAGTCTGTGCCACTGGCACCCCGGAACCACCGAGGGAAATGTCAACAGAGCTGTACCTTTTACAGTTTTCCTTCCTAATGTTAAATGTGTCACCCAGACTGCACCTGCTTGTTTAAGAAGTTAGGATTAGACAAGTTCTGGGAAGTTACTAGATTAATTGTTAACTTTCTAGGAGTTTACCCTTTGTATCCTGTTCCACCTGGTAGGAGATTGAATCATTACTTTTTTGCAGATGTGTTTCATACTTCAGAAGTTAGACCTGATTAGAATAAAGTGAGGGAGGTGGCTTAAAATCAGGATTTGGGAAAACAGCTGTGAAGACAGTCAAGCCCCCTCTTCACTCTCCCCACACACTTTTTAAACAAACAAAATAACTGAGCCGGTGAGCCCTCTGTCTCACAGCAATTTAGTAATGTAGCCAAAACTAGAAAAGCAGGACTCCTGATGCCTGTTGTGTTGTACTTTCCACTACATCATGTTGTTTTAGAAGTTTTTTTCTTGTTATCTATTTAAAAGTGGTGTTAAAGGAATAATCACTTTTTTTTTCCACTGGAAGCTGATACAATTAAAGTGTAAGATTCTTAAAGCAGCCCTAATTTGTGCATATTTTCAACTTAGGAAAATCTCCAGCAATTTGAAGGTGACATTATCTGCAAATGAAAAGTTTTTTAAAAAAATTTTCTGGTATACTACTTATGTTATATAATCTGTCTCAGAAAGGAAGTAGTTGTACTATGTGTTACATACCAGACACATTAGGCAGGGAGGGACATTACATTTATACACAAGCATACTGACTAATTGCTCTGCATTTCCTATAATGTTCACTGGTGTCAAAGAAATGACAGACGTGTAAGAATACAGTGATAGATAAAGAATGGATTTCTGTCATTTAGAACCACACTGTTGGAGTTACCTGCTCTTGTTGAATGAAATGGCTGCAAAGATTAATATTTGAAGTCTCCCATTATTAGACAGTAAAGAATGAGATCTTAATTTCTGAAATAGTCCCCCCCCACCCCCCCCTGCTTTGCTGACCTTGCAGTATTTTGTACATTACTGAAATATTTTGTCTCATTAAAAAAAAAAAAATCACGCAGTGAGATATACAGGTCAGACCAAATTTGTTAAGCAAGAAGTGCAATCAGAGCTCTAAGAATTTTCAAGAAAATGAAGCTGGAGTAGTTACAGTCCTAGCTCTCACGAGTTTCATTCCTTCTTTCACTCAGCAAATTAGTATTGAGTAGCTAATTGTTGAGGTCAAAATCAGAGTTGATGTGTCCCCTCAGGAGCTTACTGAATCTAGATAAAGAAACTAATGTGTAAACTGCTAAGTACATCAGTACTTCACAGTGACTGGTAAGACACTGCATGTTACAATGGAAAATATCCTGGGTTTGTAATCAGCAGTCCGGGGTTTAAATTCATAGTGTCAATTTGGATAAGTTTCTTAAGCCCCCTGTCCTAGAATTGGTTTTCTCATTTCTAGAATAGGGATACATCTCATTGGGTGGTTGTGTGTATCAGAAGGACTGTCCATAAATGTGTGGATGTTGTTATTTTTATAAAGGTTTAGGTGATCACAAGAGAGGATGAGTAAAAGCATTTTAGAATGGTTAGTACTTGAATATTTAAGTCTAGAAAGTATAGTCGTCATTGAATGCTCAAGTCCCTGTCAGTCAGTCCTTCATATCTAGAAATTCAGAGGGTCAGCTGTTCCCCCCAAGTTGTGAGAAGTATGAAACAGCTTGGGAAAGTCAGGGGACCTACAGATAATATGTTATGGAGCAAGAGGGGTTCTCAGGTTTACATGTGTGTTGGAATCATTGGGAGATTATTACAAATGTGTATGGCTAGGTCAGATTCCTAGATAATATTCAGATTCGTTGGTCTGAGGTGGAACTTTGGCATTTCTGTTTTTAGCAAGCTTAATAGAGACTAAGTTACATCACAGTTTGAGAATCATTGCTGAAATTCACAGTTTTCTAATAGGGTGATCCTGAAGCATGTTGGAAATGTTAATAGGTTTTCCCTCAATTTTTGGCCCATATTCTGTGATTTATTAAAGTTGAGCTCTTTCAGGATGCCATTTCTCTATCCCCTTAAAATAACAATGCATATTTCATAGATGTGGATGTAAGAGAGATGTAGTTGAGGAAGTATTGCACTGATTAGTGGTATACCACAAGATCAGATTGACTTTTAAAGTTTGAGGAGGAAGGTGGAGTCACTATAGAAGGATTGGAGGCAAAGGAGGTCAGATACATGTTTACAATAAGCTCCATGAAATATGATGAGGGTATGAATTAAACCAGTGCTGGTGGGATCAAGGACAAAAAGACTCCAATAGAATTTCATCCCCCTTAGAGGGCATGAGAGAAGGAAACTGGGGAAGAGGCACGTATAAAACAATTGGCAGAAAAAGTATGTAGAAACATGCATGTGTCACTATGTGTAAATATGCCTAGATGTTAGTGAAACTCTAAGTTGGTGATTGTTTTCATGGAGGATGTGAATCTTCAGTAAATCTATAGTTTTACCACAGTTTTTACAAATAGATTTTGAGAAAGCTGAGGTTTCATTTAAAGCCATATGTAAATATATAAATATATGTTAATATACTTTTACATAAAGTTAATAGTTCTAGTGCAGTTCATAGCTGTTAGTATTTTCTTAGAACAATTAAGAAGGGTTAAACACAAGATCATTAAATCTTGTTTTGTTCTTTTGCCTTTTATGTCATGTGATTAATTATTTTCTATGAAGAGTATAGCCCTCTTGCCAAGAAGAGGTAAACATGTATATATGTTCCTTATTCAAGGATAATATTAAGAATTGGGGAAAAAACAAAATCTATACTATCTCTCAGCAATCATCTCCCATTTGGATTGGGGTTAGAAATATTATTGACTGCTACCATTCCCTGCATATTCACTTGGTTTGTTTTTTAGTGATATTTAAGAAGACATTTTAATTAACTAATTTTAATGTTTATTTATTTATTTTTAGTTCCTTAGCACTTGTTTTAACTTGCTTATTATTGTCTTTTAATTTTTGTGTATTTTTTTTCTCACCCTGTGTGTAATTCTGTGAGATTAGACTTTACGTCTACAGTCTTATATAATTTTGATAATAACCAGCATATAGATCACTGCATACTTCTTGATTGCAAAATTAAAATAGTTAGCTTGTATACTCCTTAGTTCATTCAGCTTTTCTCATTGCTTGATCAGGTTGTTAAAACCTTCAGTTTCTAATGCGCATGGTATCTGGACTTTGATCTTCATTTATTAGGAGAATAAAGCGGTTTAATTCTTCTGCTTAACTAATATGGTTGGTAGCAGTAGCTGTCCAACAGTTAACTTTGTTTCTGTTCTAAATTCTTACATAGGTTTAGAGGGAGAGGTGCCTAGAGAGATCATTGTCTTGATGAAGGCCTAAATTGAGGCAGTCCCGGAGGGAAGTTAGTTTTGGGAATATGTTTCACCTTGAGTTTTATGTTAGGAGGGAAAAGGTTAAAATTCATGGGATTTGGATTTGGAAGAGACAAAGACAGGAAGACAACCTAAGCTAGTGAAGAGGAAAAAAGGTACATACAAAAGTGAATTTCATACAGGATAGGCTGTAAGCACAGGAAATTTAGAAGAATCCAGCAGATCAGGGTTTGTCTATCCTGTTTCTTATTGTTCTTAGGTCTGTAGTATAGGCAGACTTCTTCACAAGTATAAGCCTTAGTGTCTATATTTGTAAAATGAACTTAGCCAACAATTTCAGAGAATAGTACAGTGATGTGTGTAAAGCAGTTAGAATGCCTGCCACTTACAAAGTGTTTTGGGAGTTTAGAGAAGCATGTGAAAGAATGTTGTCATTAATACTGTTGACTACTTGGTTTAGATTTCTTGTTACTGGCAGGGAGGTTTTAAAGTAAAATCTTTAACTGTATATTACATTTGTTTTGATTTAGGTAAGTTAATTCTAACATTTTGGCTGAAAGTCAATACATTATAGAGTATGTAAATAAGAGTTAAGCAGCAGCTGGAACAAATCTATTTGAGGAATTTCTGGGTAACCTTAGCCCTTCTGGTTGCTGACCGGAAAGGGAAGAGGGGATACTTGTATAAGAGGAGTTCCTGGGTTTTTGTCCATGCTCTGCCACTGATTAATTATGAATGTGAACAAAAATCTCCACCTTCCTAACTTTCCTGACCACTTTCCTGATCTGAAACTGAGTGGTTGGACAGAACACACCACAGTCTTTCCACCTTTAATGTTCTACCACTCTAAATATTCTAGTTGCCAGGGACTCTAGCAGAGAAAGATCAGCTCTTCTGTTAACCTTGGCATATTTCTGTTTTGCACAGTGGAGACAAAGATAATATATATCTAAGTGCAAGATAGATTATCTAAGTGCAAGGTAGATCATCTAAAACCATTTCATTGCAGATTCCCATTTCTAACTCACTTTTTCTTTAGCATCACAATTTAATAGGCATCTTACCTCAGAAAGACCAGGGTTAACAGAATTAAACAGCATTAGTAATGGAATAATCAGCTCTTAACTTTGAATTATTATTATTATTATTTATTTTTATTACAAGGCATTTTTATATTACTATAAGTATGCCTTTTAATTAAGATGGAGTTACCAAGTCCAATATTTCGTTAACCAATTCCATCTAGAACCTTATTTCTTACGTGACACTGTATTAGTGATATGATAGTTTGATATTACCCTTTATTGCTTATTATCTAAGGTTAAAAATAATTTGCTTTTTCTTTCAGTTTTTAGTTTTTAAGTGTTAAACTCAATAGTTATAGTGAACCGACTTGGTTATTTTAGGGAGACTAAGAATTGAGGTTTATAAGAGCAGGTAAGAGTTCAGTTTCGTTGTAAATATTCTGAGAGTCATAGCTTTGATCTAACAGTTTAGAACTCAGCATTATTAATATCACTGTAAAGATTCTGGAAACAAAACAAGTTCATACAGTCTTGTCCAGACTAATATATATTGCTAACATAAATAAAATTCTTACTGCCATGTGACTGAATGATCTGCTATTTTTTAAGTGTTAAATGTTGTTTACTAATTAGAAAATGTTTGGAATATTTGACTGTATTCATAAACGTAGTGTAACAAAAATGTATTGTTTTTATTTATTGTATCTACATCAGTATTCTTGGAAGTAAAGAGGATTACATCATTATAGTGTTAATATAAGAGAGTAAAATTATTAGAAAACACCAGTTTCACTTTACGATGTGTTATAAAGGAATTTATGAATTTTTTTTTTTAAGAGACCAAATAACTGGTGTAATGTGGAGGAGGTGGATCTAAGAAAGTTCTCTTTAGAAAATAGAATCCAATGAAAGGTTTGGAGTAACTTCATATTTCAGTTGGTATGACTGTCTGTTATAATAGTTTAATTGTTTTCAGTGTCCTTGGCTCCTCAGTTTGTCTGCCATGGTGATTTTGCTTTTTAACTTATTTTTTACTTGACCTGAAGATTGCTATAGAAGTCTATCTCTGTAAAAGGAGTACTCATTAAAGACCAGGTAAATTGAAACAAAGAGAAATACAGAAGACATCTGGGAAAGTAAAATGCCTTAAAAAAATTGTCATCAAACAAATACACAGTAACTTTAGGACAATGAAGTGTTTTAAAGTTAAAACTTTTGTGTTAAACTTGGAGAAGCTAAAAGTATCTAGTATTTTTAAGTGTTAAAATAGAAGTGAAGTTGTTTGTCATTTGTTTGGTTCCAAAATAAATTTAAGTGAAATTCTCTCTCCAAACTGAAATACCTAAGAAATTTCATAGTAGTAAAGGAGCTGATTGATTTGTATGCAGTTCATGAAGCTAATCAAATGATTTCCTCTATTTTTATTAATAAAATATCATCATGATCAAGAATCAAGGACTTGCCTCAGTATCTTGGAATACATGAAAAGGGCAAGGAAGATGTAGTCTTTACCTCTTAGTTCTTTACTAAGTAGGCAGGGAAGACAAAAATTATGCACATCAAGATAGTTTTGCAAGCCAGTGTAAAGTTTTGAATATTAGAAGAAGTAGGTATATCACTGTGAGTTTTAATACATCTTTATGGGGCTTGAGCATGATGTCTTGAATGGCCTGTAGAATTTATGTCAGAACAAGAAGCCATTCAGTTCAAGTGTAGGGAAATGTGTGAGCATCTGTGGAGTAGAAAATTTGCAGGAAGTATTTGAAAATACTGAATAGACTGGCTTGGCTAGAATTAAGAATGGTATTTGCTTGAGGAGATACTGAATGATAAGTTTGAAGGATAAATTGCAGCCAGATTTTAGAGAAGACCTTGAATGTCAGACCTAGGGATTGAGCTTTAGTCCCTAAGTAGGGAGAAGTCATGCTCCCTAGGTGGCACAGTCCTAACGAATCTGCCTGCCATTGTAGGAGACAGAAGAGATGCGGGGTTGATCCTTGGGTCAGGAAGGTCCCCTGGAGTAGGAAATGGCAACCTGCTCCAGTATTCTTACCTGGGAAGTTCCATGGACAGAGGAGTCTGGAGGACTACAGTCCATGGGGCCACAAAGAGTCGGACACGACTGAGCGACCAAACACATAACTGGACATATAAAGGGAGAAGTCACAAAGATTTTGACTCAACGTCAAGATAGGAAGTATCTAGAAATGGGGAAAACTGGAAATTCTTATTCATAAGAATAATTGAGTAACACTTTGTGGTTGTGGTTTAGTCGCTAAGTCTTGTCTGACTCTTGCGATCCCGTGGACCGTAGCCTGCCAGGCTCCTGTATCCATGGATCTCACAGGAAAGAATAGTGGAGTGAGTTGCCATTTCCTTCTCCAGGGGATCTTCCCAACCCAGGCATCAAACCCATGTCTCTTACATTGCAGGTGTATTCTTTACGGCTTAGCCACCAGGGAAATTCTTGAGCTTTAACGTTTACTAAATATTTTCTTATTCATTATCTTAGCAGACCAGACCTGGCCTGGCTAAGGAACCTGAATTGTAGTGACGTCTAGAACAGAAAAAGAATGAGTAAATACTTGGCCTTAGTTCTCATGGCAGATACCACCTATCACTCACAGTGATTTTTCCTACTTTGTCACGATGGGGTTTCTGATTCACTCAGTGTATTCCTACATGCAGCCACTGTCAGTCAGTCCAGGATCACTGTCTATAAAATCTAGTTCCATTCCAAACAAACAACAACAAAAAAATCTAGTTCCATTCCAAAGCTATATTCTTGAAGTATAGTGAAGAAAATAATGGCAATATTTGGTTGACTCTGAATTCAAGATGACAGCAGAACCTCCTTGTGGAAATGGCTCCATAGTAGAAATTAGAAAAGATTAGAGCTGTTGGAATCCTTTGTGTAATGCTTATTATCGAGGCCTTAGGAGTGGAAGTAGATCTGTGAAGGTATCAATGCCTGTGAAGATAAAGAGGTAGGCAGTCTAGCCCATATTTGACTTGACCAGCATTTGACAAGGATAAATTTCAGTAAGGAGTTTAAAGGGAAGAAAGATGCTTTCTTTATAAATTACCAGAAAATGGTATTCTGCAGGTTAACTTTTTCACTTATATTTTGTATCTTTCAGATATTGCCATGTTCATTTATATTGGTTGCATCCTTTTTATTACTGCATCCTATATTTTATGTATTCCTTATAACTTACTAACCTCTGTAACAGTGTTCTAGGGCTAGTGTAACAGGATACCACAAACTGTGTGGCTTAAAAAACAAATTTAATCTCTTACATATTTAGAGGCTAGAAGTCCAAAATCAAGGTGTTGGCAGGATTGGTTCCTTTTGGCAGCCCTGAGAGAGGATCTGTCCCATACATCTCCTAGCTTCTGGCATCTGCTGACCATTCTTTATATTCTTTGGCTTATACTTTCATGACTCCAGTCTCTACCTGTGTAATCATGACAGGATTCTCTTTTTGTTCTCTACTTGTCTGTTTCTCTGTCTTTTTGTGTAAGGAAACCAGTTATTGGACTAGTGTCAGCCCTGAAGACCTCATCTTAATTCAATTACATCTGCAAAGAATCTCTTGATATATGGTCATGTTCACAGATAAACAGGGGTTAGGGATAGTACCCGAGAAGGCAATGGCACCTCACTCCAGTACTCTTGCCTGGAAAATCTCATGGACGGAGGAGCCTGGTGGGCTGCAGTCCATGGGGTCACTGAGGGTCGGACACGACTGAGCGACTTCACTTTCACTTTTCACTTTCATGCATTGGAGAAGGAAATGGCAACCCACTCCAGTGTTCTTGCCTGGAGAATCCCAGGGACGGGGGAGCCTGGTGGGCTGCCGTCTGTGGGGTCGCACAGAGTTGGACACGACTGAAGCGACTTAGCAGCAGTAGCAGCAGCAGGGATAGTACATCAGTGTATTTTTTTAGGGAGACACACAGTTCAACTCAAAACCATGGGTATTTTTACTTTCTATGTTTTTGCCTTTGAAACAGTGTTGTAATGAACATTCAAATATTATTTCTGTGTATCCTTTCTAGGTATCTCTATAGAGTAAACTCTAAGAAATGAAGTCAGAGAGCATGAGCATTAAAAAATAGTAATGGATACTGCTTAATTGTCTTCCAAAACAGTTATTGTGAAACTGTCTAGTTGCATGAACATTAGAGTTTAAAATCTTTTTTGCATTTGACCATTTCACTGGTGAAAAAAAATCTCATTGTAGTTTCTGAAGAAGTTATCTTTTTGAGTCTGTTGGTCATTTATATTTCTTCTGTAATTACCTGTCATTGTCTATAGACCGTTTTTCTATTGAATTATTTGCTTTTTTTTAGTGACCTGAAAACTATTTAGGAATAGTAATTTTATACTAAAATATTTTTCAGCAGTCATCATTTTATTTTTTGACAGAAATATTTTTGGTCATTGCATAGGTTTTTAATATTGTGTAGTTAAATGCGATAGTCTTTCAAGTGTATCAAGTTTTTATTTAATACTGTCTTAGTTCAGAATTGCGAGAGTGTTTACTCACATTGTCCTAGTACATCTGTTGTTTTATTTTATACCTATTATCTTTGATCTTTCTGGAAGTGACTTTGGAAAACAAGAGTCATAGTATTACATTTTTATAATACAAATGGCCATGACACTACTTATTGAGCAGTTCATTTTTCCATACCTATTTGAAATGCTACCCCAGTAATTTACCACATTATCAGATGTACTTAGCTCCATTTCTACATTCTTTTTTTTTTTTTAATTTTTTTGTCAGTGTATAGAATTTTTAGTTAGTATAGCTTTATAACGATGATACAGTTTGATTAGTTTTAAGTCCCTCATTGGGCTTCACTGGTGACTCAGACGGTAAAGAATCCGCCTGTATTGTGGGAAACCAGGGTTCGATCCCTGGATTGGAAGATCCCCTGGAGAAGGGCATGGCAACCCACTCCAGTATTCTTGCCTGAAGAATCTCTATGGACAGAGGAGCCTGGCGGGCTACAGTCCATGGATCACTCAAAGAGTTAGACAAGACTGAGCGACTAAGCACAGCATACAAGTCCCTCATTACTCTCCTTGTCAATATTTTCTAGCTGTTTTTATGTGCCTATGTTGTTGTTCAGTCACTAAGTCATTTCTGATTCTTTGCAGCCCCATGAACTGCAACACAACAAGCTTCCCTGTCCTTTACTATCTCCCTGAGTTTGCTCAGATTCATATCCCTTGAGTCAGTGATGCTATCTTAACAATCTCATTCTCTGCCATCCTCTACTCTTCCTGCACTCTATCTTCCCAGGCATCAGGGTCTTTTCCAGTGAGTCAGGTCTTTGCATCAGGTGGCCAATGTATTGGAGCTTCAGCTTTAGCATCAGTCCTTCCAATGAATATTCAGGACTGATTTCCTTTAGGATTGACTGGTTTGATCTCCTTGCAGTCCAAAGAACTCTCAAGAGTCTTCTCCAGCACCACAGTTTGAAAGCATCTATGCTTTGGCATTCAGCCTTCTTTATTGTCCAACTCTCACATCTGTATGTGACTACTGGAAAAACCATAGCTTTGACTAGATGGACCTTTGTTGGTAAAGTAATGTCTCTGCTTTTTATTATGGTGTTTAGGTTTGTGATAGCTTTCCTTCTGAGAAGCAAGCGTCTTAATTTCATAGTTACAGTTACCGTCTACAGTTTTTTTGGAGCCCAAGAAAATAAAATCTGTCACTGCTTCCACTTTTCTATTTGCCATGAAGTGATGGGACTGGATGCCATGATCTTAGATGTTTGAATGTTGAGTTTCCGGCCAGCCTTTTCACTTTCTTTTACCCTCATCAAGAAGCTCTTTAGTTCCTCTTTACTTTCTGCCATTAGAGTAGAATCATCTGCTGTCTGAGGTTGATATTTCTCCTGGCAATCTGGATTCCAGCTTGTTATTCATCCAGCATTTCCTATGATGTACTCTGCATAGAAGTTAAATAAGCAGGGTGACATATACAGCCTTGACATATACAGTTCAGTTGCTCAGTTGTGTCCGACTCTTTGCGACTCCATGAACCACAGCATGCTAGGCCTCCCTCTCCATCACCAGCTTCTGGAGTTTACCCAAACTTACGTCCATTGAGTCGGTGATGCTATCTAACCATCTCATACTCTGTCGTCCCCTTCTCCTCCTGCCTTCAATTTTTCCAAACATCAGGGTCTTTTCAAATGAGTCAGCTCTTCGCATCAGTTCAGTTCAGTCGCTCAGTCCTGTCCAACTGTTTGCAATCCCATGAACCGCAGTACACCAGGCCTCCCTGTCCATCACCAACTCGAGGAGTCCACCCAAACCCATGTCCATTGAGTCGGTGATGCCATCCAACCATCTCATCCTCTGCCATCCCCTTCTCCTCCTGCCCTCAATCTTTCCCAGCATCAGAGTCTTTTCAGATGAGTCAGCTCTTCGCATCAGGTGGCCAAAGTATTGGAGTTTCAGCTTCAACATCAGTCCTACCAATGAACACCCAGAACTGATCTCCTTTGGAATGGACTGGTTGGATCTCCTTGCCGTCCAAGGGACTCTCAAGAGTCTTCTCCAACACCACAGTTCAAAAGCATCAGTTCTTCGGCACTCAGCTTTCTTTATAGTCCAACTGTCACATCCATACATGACTATTGGAAAAACCATAGCCTTGACCAGACGACCTTTATTGACAAAGTAATGTCTCTGCTTTTTCATATGCTGTATAGGTTGGTCATTTGAAAAGACCCTGATGCTGGGAAAGATTGAGGGCAGGAGGAGAAGGGGACGACAGAGGATGAGATGATTGGATGGCATCACTGACTCAATGGACATGGGTTTGGGTGAACTCTGGGAGTTGGTGATCGACAGGGAGGCCTGGCGTGCTGCAGTTCATGGGGTTGCAAAGAGTCGGACATGACTGAGCAACTGAACTGAACTAGGTTGGTCATAACTTTCTTCCAGGAGTAAGCATCTTTTAATTTCATGGCTGCAATCACCATCTGCAGTGATTTTGGGGCCCCAAAAAATAAAGTCAGCCACTGTTTCCCCATCTATTTGCCATGAAGTGATGGGGCCGGATGCCATGATCTTTGTTTTCTGAATGTTGAACTTTAAGCCAACTTTTTCAGTCTCCTCTTTCACTGTCATCAAGAGGCTCTTTAATTCTTCACTTTCTGCAATAAGGGTGGTGTCATCTGCATATCTGAGGTTATTGATATTTCTCCAGGCAATCTTGATTCCAGCTTGTGCTTCCTCCAGCCCAGCATTTCTCATGATGTACTCTGCATATAAGTTAAATAAGCAGGGTGACAATAAACAGCCTTGACGTACTCCTTTTCCTATTTGGAACCAGTCTGTTGTTCCATGTCCAGTTCTAACTGTTGCTTCCTGACCTACATACAGGTTTCTCAAGAGGCAGGTCAGGTGGTCTGGTATTCCCATCTCTTTCAGAATTTTCCACAGTTTATTATGATCCACACAGTCAAAGGCTTTGGCATAGTCAATAAAGCAGAAATAGATGTTTTTCTGGAACTCTCTTGCTTTTTCTATCATCCAGTGGATGTTGGCAATTTGATCTCTGTTTCCTCTGCCTCTTCTAAAACCAGCTTGAACGTCTGGAAGTTCACAGTTCACGTATTGCTGAAGCCTGGCTTGGAGAATTTTGAGCGTTACTTTACTAGTGTGTGCGATAAGTGCAACTGTGCAGTAGTTTGAACATTCTTTGGCATCGCTTTTCTTTGGGATTGGAATGAAAACTGACCTTTTCCAGTCCTGTGGCCACTGCTGAGTTTTCCAAATGTGCTGACATATTGAGTGCAGCATTTTGACAGCATCATCTTTCAGGATTTGAAATAGCTCAACTGGAATTCCATCACCTCTACTAGCTTTGTTCTTAGTGATGCTTCCCTAAGGCCCGCTTGATTTCACATTCCAGGATGCCTGGCTCTAGGTGAGTGATCACACCATCGTGATTATCTGGATCATGAAGATCTTTTTTGTATAGTTCTTCTGTGTATTCTTGCCACCTCTTCTTTTTTTAATTTTATTTTATTTTTAAACTTTACATAATTGTATTAGTTTTGCCAAATATCAAAATGAATCCACCACATGTATACATGTGTTCCCCATCCTGAACCCTCCTCCCTCCTCCCTCTCCATACCATCTCTCTGGGTCGTCCCAGTGCTCTAGCCCCAAGCATCCAGTATCGTGCATCGAACCTGGACTGGCATCTCGTTTCGTACATGATATTTTACATGTTTCAATGCCATTCTCCCAAATCTTCCCACCCTCACCCTCTCCCACAGAGTCCATAAGACTGTTCTATACATCAGTGTCTCTTTTGCTGTCTCGTACACAGGGTTATTGTTAGCATCTTTCTAAATTCCATATATATGCGTTAGTATACTGTATTGGTATTTTTCCTTCTGGCTTACTTCACTCTGTATAATAGGCTCCAGTTTCATCCACCTCATTCGAACTGATTCAAATGTATTCTTTTTAATGGCTGAGTAATACTCCATTGTGTATATGTACCACCGCTTTCTTATCCATTCATCTGCTGATGGACATCTAGGTTGCTTCCACGTCCTGGCTATTATAAACAGTGCTGCGATGAACATTGGGGTACACGTGTCTCTTTCCCTTCTGGTTTCCTCAGTGTGTATGCCCAGCAGTGGGATTGCTGGATCATAAGGCAGTTCTATTTCCAGTTTTTTAAGGAATCTCCACACTGTTCTCCATAGTGGCTGTACTAGTTTGCATTCCCACCAACAGTGTAAGAGGGTTCGCTTTTCTCCACACCCTCTCTAGCATTTATTATTTGCAGACTTTTGGATCGCAGCCATTCTGACTGGTGTGAAATGGTACCTCAGTGGTTTTGATTTGCATTTCTCTGATAGTAAGTGATGTTGAGCATCTTTTCATGTGTTTGTCACCTCTTCTTAATATATTCTCCTTCTGTTAGATCCATACCATTTCTATCCTTTATTGAGTCCATATTTGCATGAAATGTTCACTTAGTATCTATAATTTTCTTGAAGATAACTCTAGTCTTTCCCATTCTGTTGTTTTCCTCTATTTCTTTGCATTGCTCGCTAAGGAAGGCTTTCTTATCTCTCCTTGATATTCTTTGGAACTCTGCATTCAAATGGGTATATCTTTCCTTTTCTCCTTTGCTTTTTGCTTCTCTTCTTTTCGTAGTTATTTGTAAGGCCTCCTCAGACAGCCATTTTGCTTTTTTGCATTTCTTTTGACATATACGGCCTTTCCTAATTTTGAACTAGTCAGTTGTTCCATATCTGATTCAAACTATTGCTTCTTGACCTGCGTACAGGTTTCTTAGGAGGCAGGCAGTCTGGTATTCCCATCTGTTTAAGAATTTTTCAGTTTTGTGATCCACACAGTTAAAGGCTTTAGCGTAGTCAATGAAGCAGAAGTAGATGTTTTTCTGGAATTCCCTTGACTTTTCTGTGAAGCAGTGAATGTTGGCAATTTGATCTCTGTCTGGTTCCTCTGCGTTTTCTAAACCCAGCTTGTCCATCTGGAAGTTCTTGGTTCATATACTCCTGAAGCCTAGCTTGAAGGTTTTTCCCATACCCTTACTAGCATTCAAAGTGATAATGTGCGTGTACTTGGTACTTTTTTCACGACTTTACCTCCCACCCCATCTCCCATCAAAAAATATTTGCTTTAAAATAGCTTTGGATTTATCAATTAATATAGGAAAAATTGACTTAGGATTTCCATGGAAGGCAAGTCTTTTTAAAAAAATGTCCTTATTTCCTTCCATAGTTATATAATTTTCATATTGTGTGTGTGGGCACGCTCAGTTGTGTCCGACTTTTTTTGACCGCATGGACTGTAAGCCCACGAGGCTTCTCTGCCCATGGGGATTTTCCAGGCAAAAATACTGGAGTGGGTCACTATTTCCCCTCCAGGGGATCTGCCTGACCCAGGTCAAACCTGTGTTCCCTGCGGGCCCCTAAGTTGGCAGGCAGACTCTTTACCACTGAGCCACCTGGGAAGCCCCCACATCAAGTGTACTAGCCATCAAAATTTTTTTTTAATTTTAGGTACAAAAATGATCCCAATTATACTCATTGTTAAAAAACACACACGCACACAGTTACTATATGGAATTAAAAGGTAAAATAGCCTTTTATACCTCTCATCTCCTAATATAATTAGTCTCCATAGAAAGCTCTTAAGGATTTGACATGTCTCTTTCCTTTCCGTTTTATTTGTAGGTATGTGTATGAATGCATATGTTTGCACTTTACCTGCAAAGAGTCTGTTATTATAATGAGGTACATATAAATTTACTTCATGGCCCCCTTTTTTTTTTAACCATCTTTATTATAGAAACTTGTAAACATATGTAAATTATAAAATAGGATAATGGGTATCAACTCATGGCTAGTCTTGTTTGCTTTATATCTCCAGTCACTTTTCTCTTTCCTGTGTTATTTGAAAATAAATAGACATTATATGATTTTCTTTTTCTTAATTAAGTCTGGCTAGAGGTATGTTAATTTTATTGATTTTTCTTAAAACAGGTTTTAGTTTAACTGATTTCTACTGTTTTTCTTGTTTTTTATTGATTTCTGTTCTGATTTTTTTTTTTTTTTTTTTTTGCTTTCATTGAATTTAAATTGCTTTTCCTTTGTAAGGTGATAACTACTCAGGTTATTGATTTGAGACCTTTTTCTAACGTGGATATTTAGTACTGTACATTATCTTGTAAACACTGCTTTACTGGCATCTCATATATTGGATCGGAGAAGGCAGTGGCACCCCACTCCAGTACTCTTGCCTGGAAAATTCCATGGATGGAGGAGCCTAGTGGGCTGCAGTCCATGGGGTCGCTGAGGGTTGGACACGACTGAGCGACTTCACTTTCATTTTTCACTTTCATGCATTGGAGAAGGAAATGGCAACCCACTCCAGTGTTCTTGCCTGGAGAATCCCAGGGACGGGGGAGCCTGGTGGGCTGCCATCTCTGGGGTCGCACAGAGTCGGACATGACTGAAGTGACTTAGCAGTAGCATGTATTGGATATGTTGTATTTTCATTTAATTTAAATTACTTTCTAATTTTTCTTTTCATTTCTTTGACCCACACATTTTCTGTTGCTGTTTTCTAGAAGCATGCAATTTAGTGTTCAAGTTTTAGGGATTTTCCAGATTCTTCTGCTACTCATTTCTAACTTAATTCCATTATGTTAGAAAATATATGGATCCTTTTTATGAATAAGAATATGGTTTAAATTGATGTTCCACGTGCACTTGAAAATAACATGTATTTCACTGTTGTTAGGTGCTGTGCATGCATGCTAAGTTGCTTTAGTTGTGTCTTACTCTGCAACCCTATGGACTGTAGCCCACAAGGCTCCTCTCTCCATGGAATTCTCTAAGCAAGAATACTGGAGTGGGTTGCCATGCCCTCCCCCAGGGGATCTTCCCTGCCCAGGGATTGAACCTGTGTGTCTTAGCTTCTCCAGCATTGGCAGGCGGGTTCTTTACCACTAGCGCCATGGTGGAGTGTTCAGCAGATGTTAATTATATCAAGTTGATCAGTAGCATAGTTTACGTCTTTATCCTTACTGACTTTCTGTCTACTTGCTCTATCAATTTTGAGAGAAAGCTGTTAAGTTCTTCCATTATTGTTATGAATTTCTCCTTGCAGTTATATCAGTTTCTCTTCATTTGTTTTGAACCTGTTTATCATGAGCATAAACATTACAACAGTTATGTCCTGTTGAAGAATTGACCATCATCATGAAATGACCTCCATTTCTTCTGAAATCAACTGTTATTGGAGCTTTCTTTTAGTTGGTGTTATAATCTTTTTTGGCATTATTTTTAATATTCTCGTGTCTGTGTACTTAAAATAGGCTTCATATATGCGGCACATAGTTAGGTTTTCCTTTTGAAGGCCAATCTGGTAATATTTACTTTGGATGTTTAGACCATTTACATTTAAATCATTATTGATATGATTGGATTTAAACTCTACCATCTTACTGCTTGCTTTCTGTTTGTCTCACATCCTCTTTGTTCATTTTCTCTTTTTTTCTGCCTTTTTTTAGATTGAGTTAGTAGTTTTCTTTTAATCTCGCTTTTTGGTTTATTGTAACTTTAGTTTTTGTAGTTGCTTTAGGGCTTACAGTGTTTAGGGCTTACGGTGTATGTCTTTAACTTACTGTGGTCTGTGTTCAAAGGATGTTTTATCACTTTTGAAAGAACTTTATATAATTGCACAGTTCCATTTCTTCCCTTCAGGATGTTGTGCTATATTGTTGCCATACATTTTACCTTTCAATTCCATGATACATTGTTATTTTGCTCTAATGATTTAAATATTTTTGAAGGTGATTTGAAAGTAAGGGGGGGTGGGAGTCTTGTATTTATCCACTTATTATCATTTCTGTTGTCTTTAATTCCTTTGTGTAGATTCAGATTTCTTTCTGCTGTCAGTTTTCTTAAGTCCAAATATTTTTTCCCTCTTGCTCTCCGTCCCTCCCTCCCTGTCTCCCCTACTTTTTTTCCCCCCCTTGAACATCTCTTATTGTACAGCTGATAAATTCTTACAGCTTTGTGTTTCTGGAAAAAATCTGTATTTTTAAATTTAATTTTATTTACTACTATTTTTCTTCATCTATCTTTATTTATTTATTTAACTTTTGGTTGTGCTCTTTGTTTCTGTGCCCAGGCTTTCTGTAGTTGCAGAGAGCGGGGGCTACTCTGTAGTTGTGGTGGTCGGGATTCTCATTGCAGTGGCTTCTCTCGTTGCAGAGCACAGGCTCTAGGTTAATCGGCTTCAGTAGTCGCAGCTCACTGGCTCTAGAGTGTGTGGGCTTCAATAGTTCTGGTGCGTGGGTTTAGTTGCTCCATGCATGTGGAATCTTCCTAGACCAGGGATCAAACGCTTGCATTGGCAGCTGGGTTCCTATCCTTCATACCACCAGGGAAGTGAAAAACATTTAGTCTATATTTTGCCCTGAACTTGAAAGATGTTTTCTCTGGATACATAATTCTACATTGATAGGTTTTTTTAATTTCTATAAAATGTTGCTCCATTATCTTCTGATTTGCAGTTACTGCGACAGGAGTTCTACTGTTGTCATTTTCTTTAATCTTCTGTACACAGTATATCTTTTTTTTCTCTGATTACTTTTAAGATTTTTCTCTTTATTACTGGTTTTAAGGACTCTGATTATAATGTGCTTTTGCTATAGTTTTCTTATAATGTTGGGATTTCTTAAACTTCTTGGATATGTGAATTTATAATAAATCGATACCAAGCTTAGAAAATTTTCAGGCTTTTCCCTCCAATATCCACTCCCCTCTCCAAAGAGAAGCTAAACTTCAAAAAAACTAGACACATGTAAAGTGCTTGAAGTTGCTGTAGAATTCAGTATTGTAGAGCTCATTTTTGTTTCTTTCCATCTCATTCTCACTGTCACTTTGAGTTAGTAGCTAGTGCTATGTGAAATCAGTAGTCTCTTGTCTACAGTGTCTGATCTGCCATTAATACCATTTAGATGTTGACTTCTTCTCAGATATTGTAGTTTTCATTTCCAGAGTTTTAATTTGGATTTTTAAAAGTATATTCTATGTTTCTAAGTATTTAACATGTTCTATCTTTGCTCTGGCTAATGTATGGAATACAGTTATGGCAACTTTTAATGTCCTTGTCTATAATTTCTAACATCTGTATCAGGTTTTCATGATTTATCCTTATCTTCACTGTGAATCACATTTTTCTGCTTTTTCACATGCTTGGTAGTGTTTTTTTTTTTTTTTTTTTATAAACCAGATATTGTGACATTTGTCTTTGAATTTTAATGGTAAGGTGTTAATTTTTAATTTTCCATCAAAATACTCTGCATTTGTTAGTTGCTGTAATTTAAGAGCATTCCCCCTTTTGCAATAATGACTAATTAAATATATCTGAAGATACAAATTTTTTTAAATTCTCATCATTGAAAACAATTTTGAATTAATATTCATGTAGTTCCTCTCTTCTTTGTTCCTGTTTCCTCAACTATGATTATTCTTGGTTGTAGTCCAAATTTATGTTTGAAAGACTGCTTTCTAATAGATAATTAGCTTGTTTTTTTTTTAATTAGTAGACTTAATTTTTTTTCCAGCAGTTTTAGATTTACAGAAAAATTGTTTGGAAAGTCTGAAGGATTTACATATACCCTGTCTCCCTTTCCCCACCCCACTTTGTCCTGTAATGAATGGCTTGCATTAGTATGATACATTTGTTAAAATTGATGAGCCAGTATTGATGCATTATTACTAGTTCACATCTGTAGTTCAAGGAGATTTAAATCTGTACAGATCTATAGATTTTGGTTTTCACAAATGCTTGTCATATCCCCACCATTGTGATACCACACAGAGTGGTATGCCCTAAAAATACCGAAAGCTCCACTGTGTATCCCTCCTTTTGAAACTCTAGGAATCATTGGGTTTTTTTTTTTTTTAAACTTTGTAGTTTTGCCTTTTCCAGAATGTCATGTAATTGGAACCATGCAATAGGTAGTATCTACAGATTGGTTTCTTTCATTTAGCATTTAAGATTCCTCCATGCCTTTTTATAATTCAATAGCTTGTTGCTTTTTAATGATTAAAAATATTTCATTTTAGTGTGTATGTATCACAGATTATTCATTTCACCTGTTAAAGGAAATCTCAATTGCTTCAGTTTTTGGTAGTTGTGAGTAAAGGTGCTGTAAACATTCGTGCTGGTTCGTGCATGGATGTACATTTACAATTGACTTGGGTAAATATCTAGAAACACGATGGCTGCGTCATGTGGGAAACCTGTGCTTAGCTTTGTTAGAAACTGCCAAACTGTCTTCCAAAACTGTTGCATTTTGTATTCCTACTGGGGATAAATGACAGTTTCTGTTGTTACACGTTCTCCCTAGTATTTGGTGTGAGCAGTGTTTTGGATTTTAGTTAATACTAATAGGTTTATCGGAGAAGGCAATGGCAACCCACTCCAGTACTCTTGCCTGGAAAATCCCATGGATGGAGGAGCCTGGTAGGCTGCAGTCCATGGGGTCGTGAAGAGTTATTCATGACTGAGCGACTTCACTTTCACTTTTCACTTTCATGCATTGGAGAAGGAAATGGCAACCCACTCCAGTGTTCTTGCCTGGAGAATCCCAGGGACGGGGGAGCCTTGTGGGCAGCCGTCTGTGGGGTTGCACAGAGTCCGACCGACTTAAGTGACTTAGCAGCAATAGAGTTATAGTCATGTTTCATTGTTCTAATTAGCCATTTCTAATGCTGTATGATACTGAGTATCTTGTTGTATGTTTATTTGCTGTGTATCTTTGCTGAGGTGTCTGTTTAGTCTTTTTGCCCAAGTTTTAGTTGGATAGTTTGTTTCTGATTTTTGAGTTTTAAGAGTTCTCTGTCTTTTTTGGTATGTCTCCTTTATCATATGTTTATATGCATATTTTCACTCAATCTGTGGCTTTTCATTCCTTTATCAGTTTCTTTTGCAGAGCAGAAGTTTTTTTTAATGAAGTCCAGTATATCATTGTTCTCTTTTGTAGGTAGTTCTTTTGCTCTTGTTTCTAAAAAGTTATCATGAAACCCAGGGTCATGTACATTTTTTCCTATGTTATCTTTTAGAAGGTTTTACAGCTTCACATTTGGCAATTAAATCTATGATCAATTTAGAGTTAAATTTTGTGAAGTGTGTAAGAGCAGTATCTAGATTGATTTTGTTGTTTTTGTAAGTGGTTGTCCATATTTCAGGAAGATTATCCTTTTTCCATTGGATTGTCTTTGCTGCTTAATCAAAGATCAGTTGCATGTGTTTATGTGGATCTACTTCTGGGCTCTCATGTTATTAATTTGTGTCTTACCTTTTTTTTTCTTATTTAATCTTGATAAAAATTATTAATTTTATTGATCTTTTACTTTCTTTATTCCTGTTTTCAGTTGCATTGATTTCTGATGCAAATTGTATTTTTCTTCTTTTCTTTTGCTTTGGATTTAATTTGCTCTTCCTTTTTAGTTTCTCAAAGTACATACTTAGGTTATCGATTATAGATTTTTTTTTTTCTTTTCTCATACATGCATTCAGTGCTATAAATTTTCCACTAGGCACTGCTTTTGCTGCATTCCACAAAATTTGGTAAGTTCATGTTTTCATTTTCACTTAGTTCAAAATATTTTAAGATTTCTCTTGAGATTTCATTGATCCGTCTGCTATTTAGAAGTATGTTTCATCTCCAAATGTTTTGAAAATCTCCAACTGTCTTTGTTATATTGATTTCTACATTGTTGTCTGAGAACATACTTTGTATGATTTCCTTATTGTTGTGTTTTATGGCCCAGGATATGGTCTGTCTTGGTGATTATTGCATGTAAGTTTGAAAAGAACATATATTCTACTGTTGATGTAGTCTATAAATGTGAACTGGATCCAGACGGATGGGATTGAGTATACGCTAAAAGATTAGCACTGTCTATTTTTTAGGTTCACTTAAAAACCACTAAATAGTTTGTTTATTTAACTCAGCATACTGGAAATTGTTTCCTGCTTCTGTGCTCATCTTACTGGCCTTGACGTGCTTTGAAAATTAGTGGGGAAAGTGCATTCTTCTTTTTCAAAGTATATTTTGACTTTGGTATGCTTTTCTGTGGGTGGAAGTATGATCCCCTTTTCTGTGGGTAGAGATTGCGGTGGAAGCAAATTCCTGTGTTTTGTGGCAGTTAAAATATTAGGAATGGCATTGCATAGACTGAAGGTTTTCACCATGTCATATAGATGTTTATGGTTAATTGAGGTGCCAAGAAGAGAATTGCTGTCATTCTTCTAAAAATAATTTAAATACCACAGATGAGCAGTTACTACTTTTTTGAAAAATATTTAAAATAATTTCGATAATGTAGCAATAATTAATATGATTCTAAGAATCCTTTGACTTTCCATCCTTTTTATTTCATTCAGTGAATGAGTGCACACTGCATATGAAATACTTTGCTAGGGCTGAGGGTACATACATGGCCTTTGTCTTTAGAAGATAAACTGTTTATTGGTGAAGCAGACCTCACATAACAACCTATAACAAATCATTCAGTGATAAATGCTTCATTGGCTGTGTCAAGGAAATGTTACAGCTAATGTTGAGGGAAAAGGAATGTGTTGGCTACAAGAGGATCCCATGGACTCCAAAACAGAATTGAACAATAAAATTTCAGAAACAGTAGGAGGCTGGGAGGCTCTGAGAATAGTGACAGGAGTCAGTGGACCTTCTCTCAACTCCAGTAATCTCCCTGAACTCCTTAGTCTTGTGACTCCATTTGGAAAACCAAATTTCCAGGAGAGAATCTAAACTGACAGAGCTGTAGCCTCTGTGCTTGTCCCTGGAGAGAGGCAACAGGTCACTAACAATTAGAAGTATTGGGGGTTGGGAACAAGTAGCACCTGCAGCAGTGTAGGTTTATTATATATTGATAAAAGCTAGTGACTATCCAACCAAGATACAGTCCAGGATGGTTTGATCTCTCACTGACCTAAACCTTTAGGCATCATTCTTAAAAATTGTTTACTCTTTACTACAGTTCAGTTCAGTCGCTCAGTTGTGTCCGACTCTTTGCGACCCCATGGACTGCCGCATGTCAGGCATCCCAAATCATCACCAACTCCCAGAGCTTGCTCAGACTCATGTCCATCGAGTCAGTGATGCCATCCAACTGTCTCATCCTCTGTCATCCCTTTCTCCTGCCTTCAGTCTTTCCCAGCTTCAGGGTCTTTTCTCGTGAGTCCGTTCTTCACATCAGGTGGCCAAAGTATTGGAATTTCAGTTTTTTAGTTACAACTTTGATTCTAGATTTGAAGATGGTAAAGGTGTGAAGAGTGTCTTGTGTGTGTTTGGAAGTTTTGTTTTGTTTTTTTTCCTTCTGATTCTCTTTATTTTCATTGAGCCACTTGCTGAAAACCAAGGAATACTGAAACTTCTTTTACTATGTAAAATCCTCATATTCTCCTCTGTCTCCTGCCCCTGCTACCCACAAGTTCTTGATCTATTAAATGGTTAAGTTCTTTTAAAAGGAAAACTAATATGAAATACCTTTTAATACCTGACTCCTTTGTAGGGATCGCAGTCTAATATCTAGTTATGCATGGTCATTCAATTTCAGTAATAATAACCAGAGTTAGACATACTGGCTCACATATTTTGAATAAAAATTGCCCTTTGAAACTAGCAACATTGAGTTTTCTGAGGATAAAACCTGGTTTATTGAGTAAATTTATTTTTCTGATTACTGACTAGATCATTATTAATGTTTTACATTACATTTTTAAGTCTTTTAAGAAATTGTAATAAAGTATGTTTTGACTCTGCAACCCCATGGACTGTAGCCCACCAGGCTCCTCCGTCCATGGAATTCTCCAGGCAAGAATTCTGGAGTGGGTTGCCATGCCCTCCTCCAGGGGATCTTCCCAACCCAGGGATCGAATCTAGCTCTCCCACATTGCACACAGTTTCTTCACCATCTGAGCCACCGGTGAAGCTGTAATGAAGTATAAATCTTAAAAACAACTTTGGAAAGGTCTTGCCTATCCCTCCCCCCCTTTTTTTTTTTGCTTATCTGATTCTTACGTATAATGTATAAGAGAGTCTCAAATGTTGTACATTAAGGCCTTAAGTCAGCTTGTATGTTGAATTTAAACTGTTCCTTACTCTTAAAGCTTCTCTTTGCATGTCCTTCTCCCAGCTTGATTGTACATATGAAAGTCAAGCAAATTAAATGTGCTTATATATAAAATATGTATGCACATTCCTATGATTGCCTTTAAAAGCTTGGGTAATTATGAATTGCTGCATATATTATAACAAATGTGGGGGATAGTCGATTGAATTTTAAACTTGCTTATCTTGATTAATCACGTTTAAGAGTTCAGAAGACTCAAAGAGAGTCTGTGAAAGAAATCATAGACTTTACCTTCATTACAGACACAGGCTATCTCCCCGTACTAGCCAAAGTTTGCTTTTCTCTTTATAGCTTTAGACACTCTAATATGTTCTATTCAGCAATGTTCTCTTTTAATTTTTTTTTTTTTTTAAGGGGAAAGACTTTTGAAAACTACTAGAAATTCTTCCTTGGTTATAGTTTCTAAACGGGAAAGATGATCTTTTTTATTTTTCTCAGACTTGTACCATGATATGACTTGAATAGGTCTTTTGTGTTTTTTGGTGTGAGTATATTTTTCAAATCAATATTTAATTACTTGAAAAGCTAAAATATTTACATAGTTTAAAATTAAATGTATGAGAAGAAATATTTTTGTCCTATCCTATCCTGCATTTGCCTGATAAAACCCATGCACACACACAAAACCCATAAACAACTGGCAACTGTTACTAGTTTTCTGTGTCTTTTTCTTTTGGAGAAGGAAATGGCAACCCACTCCAGTATTCTTGCCTGGTGAATCCCGTGAACAGAGGAGCCTGGCAGGCTACAGTCCATGGGGTGGCAGAGTTGGGCATGACTTAGCAACTAAACCACCAACCACCCATATTTAAGCAACAAAAATTATTTATTCTTGCTTCCACTATTGCACACAAATACTATACTGTACTCATTTTATATTTTGCTTTTTTCTCACATAACAGTGTTATCTAGACTTAAAGAGCCTCTTCATTTCTTTTTTAGGCAGCTGTTTAGTATCCCATTGATAGCTGAACTGTGGCTTATTTAATGAATTGAGTAGGTATTTTTAACTGATCTAGAAAATTCTAGTTGCCTGAGTAATTTTGGGTAGTTTTAAAGTTCTGAAGGTTTGTTTTAATAAATGTAAGATTTGAATTATTTTAATAGTTTTGATGGAAGTCTTTCTAAAATGAGTTACTCCATTACCCTAATTTAAATACATCAAACTGAACTTATTTTAATTTCTATATAATAAGCTAGATTATCTGTGAACATTTTGGGTACCATATATTTTACTGTGTTGTATTTCCTTGTGTTGGATGCAAACTATCTTACCTTATGAATTTATTCATCTTGACCATGGTAAGACTTTTTATAGTTATTGCCAGTCAGTTATAGCTCTTCTTTTACACTGTATATCTGATTATATATTTCTCATCCCTCCTGATTACTAAAAACTTTCCTCTGTGCTTTATAAATTTACTACAGTGCTATATAAATTTATTACTGTTCCACATAAGCAAGTTTGAGTAATGCCTGCCTCTATTTTTTGAGTGCATGGGCTGTACCGTAGGGGATTTATGGCAACTCTTTTGTTAAGGAAGCACTCCATTAGGCTTCCTTCCAGGAGAACTGTTCTTATTATCTATGAGTACTGAAGGGGAAACCCCTGTACTAGCTACCTCAGTGCTCATAATTTTTCCTGTTCAGGGCTTTTTGTTTTTTTCAAATGAACTTTAAATTTCTCAGCATGTTTGCTTCTTGTTGGCTTTTTAATTCTATATTCCATTTTATTCTTTAGTATTTCCTATCCAAATACTGTTTTGGATAGTATTTCCTATCCAAAAAATGTTTAACCCAATCATTTGTTCATTTGTGTAGTTTGAAAGTGGAAGTGTTAGCCACTCAGACCTGTCCTGCTCTTGTGACCCCATGGACTACAGCCTGCCAGGTTCCACTGTCCATGGTATTCTCCAGGCCAGAATACTGGAGTGGATTGCCATTCCCTTCCTGACCCAAGGATCAAACCCAGGTCTCCTGCATTGCAGGCAGATTGTTTACCACTGAGGCACTAGGGAAGCCCTAAGGACCTTAATTACCTAAACAGTTGATTGACTTTTTGGAAGAGAATCTTATTTGTAAAACCTAGTGAAAAGAGGAACTGCTTCCTCCCTCTTATTTTTGATGACTGAATCTGACAAGATCATGTTGCTTATCCTTATAAACAGTAAGCTATAATAGTAGGTTAAGTGTTAACACTTAAGGGAGTCCATAGGTGACCTCTGAACTGAGATTTGAAAGATGAGCAGAGTTAGCCAGGTAAAAGGAGGTGAGATACAGGGTGTTTGCATTTGGGAGCATGGAATTGAAATGGAAGATGAGGATATGAGAAAGGGTGATGAGTTAGACGAAAACAAACTCGTGTGTCTTCAACATACAGTGTGTGATAGATGAGAATGGGGCTATACATGCTTTCCTTTCTGTGATTGGGAATAAATTATTTCCCCCATCATTTTGCTAATATGCTACATTGATGAGACCACATCTAAATATCATCTGCTTCATTTTACCAGACTAATAAGGGCAGCCAGACTGATAAGGAATCCATAAGTGAGATCAGATGATGATGATTAAAATAAATTTTAGTTGAAAAGGAGATGACCTGAGAAATAGGGTTGTGAGGGCACATCTCTATTGGAAGTGAAAGAGTTCTTGGCGTTGTACAGAACTAAGTATGCTGTAATTAGTGGGGACAGTACACATCTCCAGTTTTATATTGTAGCTATGCAGCTAGCACCATACCAACTGCATAGCAAACACACAACGGGTATTTAAATGCATGAAGGTTAAAATACCTACAAGTGGCAATTGCTAGAAAACCAGGTTTAAGTTAAGTATTAAGAATTTTCTAACTGAGTTGCTTAGTGATGAGATAGTTTTTACCTTAAATTGTGAGCTTCCCTATTACAGCTGGCATTCAATTCAAGCAAATGCTATTTAATCATCTATTAAGAATGTTATGGAACTTCCCTCGTGGTCCAGTGGCTAAGACTCCCAGGTTCCCAATGCAGGGGGCCTGGATTTGATCCCAAGTCAAATACTTGAGCCACCTGATGCGAAAAGCTGACTCTGAAAAAGACCCTGATGCTGGGAAAGATTGAAGGTCGAAGGAGAAAGGGGTAGCAGAGGATGAGATAGCATCACTGACCCAGTGGACATGAATTTGAGCAAACTTGAGAGATTTTGGAGGACAGAGGAGCCTGGTGTGCTGCAGTCCATGAGGTCACAAAGAGTTGGACATGACTTAGTGACTCAACAACAAAAAAGAATGTTATATGAAAAACTGGTTATAAAGGAGCGCCCTCCCTCCTGACCTTGCTCCCCTCACCAAACACATAACCATTGGCCTTTTCGATCTGTTTCATTCAGTAGTATTTTGGAAGTTGCTCAGTCGCAGTTTTCTTTGTGGGTAAGATCATTGTATGTAAAAAATAACTTAAGTTTGGTTTGGCAAAAGGAATATATTAGCTTAGATAGTTCATTTTTTTGGATTCAGAATTTTGTTGCCCTAATCGGTGCATCATTTTCTCACCCCAAGTAAGGCTGATCCAGGTCTTGGGGCCTGAAGCTTGTACAGTTTGGAGACGCTGTCTTTAAAAAAAAGCGTCTAAAATCTAAATACAGAAGTAGAAAAGAATTACAACAAATGAGAAATACCATAAAGATTACAAAATCCAGAAAAATAGATTCTTACTATTGTAATTTCTGCTATTACTGAGTGATACACCTCCTTAATACTTTTTATCTACAGTTTTTGACCACATATTGTCAGTTACCTGTGTACATGACAACAATTTTATGTTTTCTGTGGAGAGAAACGTTCCTCTGTCCAAGGCTTGGCAAGCTATGGGCTTTATAAAAAAATCCAGCCTACTTGAATTTGTAAATAAAGTTCTGCTGGAATACAAGCACCTCCAAATTACCTGTAGCTGGGTTTGCACGCTACAGTGTTGAAAGAGACTGAATGGCCCACAAAGCCTAGAATATTAACTGCCTGGTAACTTTACAGGAAAAGACTCCTGCTTATTACATAATATGTTTGATCAGAATTTATTGTTTCCTATTATTGATAGGTGTAAAGCTGAAAGGAATTTTTTGAAAACAGTTACTGGTAATAGCACATCTCTACTTTTCTACACTTTGCTTAGAGGGTGCTTCTTGCCTTGTAAAAACATCTCTCTGATCTCAGGTGGCTGGACCACTGACCCCTCCCCAAGAAATGTCCATGAAGTTTGGTCATAGTATTCCACCCCTAGCAGGGAGCTAGACAGCATTTATTCAGATCCTTTTGCTCAGAGTTTAAGATTGGGTCTGGGTGGATCATGTGGTCCGGAAGGGACTGGTCATTTCTGGGGCTGGACAGACATTGAGATAAGGCATCCTTGGGTTAAATATACCAAGATCACCTTCAAGGAGTAGCTGGAGAAGATCCCCTAGGAATGAGAGTGGTGTTGCTGCTACTTCCTGTGTCTTCAGAAAGAAATAAGCCACGCCTTGTAAGGGGCTTCTCGAAGTAAAGGACCCGAAAACTTAACTGCTGCTGCTGCTAAGTCGCTTCAGTCGTGTCCGACTCTATGCGACCCCATAGACGGCAGCCCACCAGGCTTCCCCGTCCCTGGGATTCTCCAGGCAAGAACACTGGAGTGGGTTGCCATTTCCTTCTCCAATGCATGAAAGTGAAAAGTGAAAGTGAAGTCGCTCAGTTGTGTCCGACTCTTCACGACCCCATGGACTGCAGCCCACCAGGCTCCTCCGTCCATGGGGTCTTCAAGGCAAAAGTACTGGAGTGGGGTGCCATTGCCCTCTCCGAAACTTAACTGACTTCCTAGTAAATCCGCCTGACTCCTTAGAGCATAGAACATGTATCTGGTTGAATTTTCTCTTTTCATAAAAATCCTTTTCTCTCCTGCACTGGTAATCTTCTGTTTTCCGCTATCTTCACCGCCTCCATCCTCTCCCTTCCCTCCCCAAGAATAAGGTAAAAATTTTAAACCAAATGGATGTGTAGAGGAATAAAATTATATTAAGGGTATATGTTCCTTATAGAATCATTTAGATGGATAAGGTAAAAATAGGACAATATAGGAACTGGGATGAATCCATGGGTATCATGTATCATGAACAGACAATAAATGTATCCAGAGCTGACCAATATATGACTTTTGGCAAACAAGGTGACCTCATGTTGGATTATATGCTTGATAAATTCATGGTGAAAGGGTATCAGATGATAATTTGGCTTTAAGATTCAGGAATACCCAAATCCTATCAGTGACCAAAATACCTACCTTTCTACCCTCTCATTCAGAACTGTTACTTGCAAAGGAAAGTGAAAGTAGAAACTGTACACACACATACACCTATTAGTTTGTTTGTCATTAAAGTGCTTAGGTTTCAGCTGGTAGCATTAAACTTTGGTTAACTGAGGTGAGCATCCCACCTTCGTTAAGAGAGAGGGATGTTTGATGTTGTTTCAATATTGTCTGTAACTTCATGCCACACCACTCTCTTATCTCCCACCCCACGCAGCTTCTAAAACTCTGCTAGCACTTCCACGGTAGGGTCTTTGTTGCTTTGTGTACCTAGGGTGCTGCTTCCTTTCCACTTAACCGCAAACTCTGCTCACCCAACTCATCCCTTTTCACCCTTGAAGTACAGTGTCACTTCAGGGAAACCTTTTCATGCTGAGTAGCTTTTACACTTTACTTGCATACTGGATTTTTCCTTCATACCATTTGTAATAGTTACTAATATCTGCTTCCCATTAGAACTTATGTTTCAGGAGTACGTGTGTAATTCATTTTTGTGTTCAACACCCCTTTTATTCCCACCCCACCCCCATTTATCACAACCCTGTGTTTCTATTACATTGATGCGATTATTTTTTTCATTGTTGAAATTTGCCTTTGATACTGGAATACATTCTTAAATGTGGTTATATTATACATCATTTTAATGTACATTTATCACTTTATTTTTTTTGCTAATGACTTACTATTCGCAGTTTATATTTATTTTAGACTATGGAAATGATGTTAGATAAAAAGCAAATTCAAGCAGTTTTCTTATTCAAGTTCAAAATGGGTCATAAAGCAATGGAGACAACTCACAGTATCAGCAATACATTTGTCCCAGAAACTGCTGACAAACATATAGTGTGGTGGTAGTTCAAGACATTTTGCAAAGGAAATGAGAGCCTTGAAGATGAGCATAGTGACTGGCCATCAGAAGTTGACAGTGACCACTTGAAAACAATCATCGAAGCTGTTCCTCTTGAAACTCCTATGAGGAGTTGATGAACTCAGTGTCGACTGTTCTATGGTTATTTGACATTTGAAGCAAATTGGAAAGGTTAAAAAAAAAGCTCAGTAAGTGGGTACCTTATGTTGAGTTCAGTTCAGTCACTCAGTCATGTCCGACTGTTTGCAACCCCATGAACCGCAGCATGCCAGGCCTCCCTGTCTATCACCAACTCCTGGAGTCCACCCAAACCCATGTCCATTGAATCGGTGATGCCATCCAACCATCTCATCCTCTGTCGTCCCCTTCTCCTCCTGCCCTCAATCTTTCCCAGCAACAGGGTCTTTACACATGAGTCAGCTCTTCGCATCAGGTGCCCAAAGTATTGGAGTTTCAGCTTCAACATCAGTCCTTCCAGTGAATATTCAGGACTGATGTACTTTAGGGTGGACTGGTTGGATCTCCTTGCAGTCCAAGGGACTCTCAAGAGTCCTCTCCAACACCACAGTTCAAAAGCATCAATTCTTCAGCATTCAGATTTCTTTATAGTCCTACTATCACATCCATACATGACCACTGGAAAAACCATAGCCTTGACTAGACGGACCTTTGTTGACAAAGTAATGTCTCTGCTTTTCAATATACTATCTAGGTTGGTCATAATTTTCCTTCCAAGGAGTAAGCATCTTTTAATGTCATGGCTGCAACTGCTGCTGCTAAGTCGCTTCATTCATGTCCGACTCTCTGCTACCCCATAGACGGCAGCCCACCAGGCTCCCCCATCCCTGGGATTCTCCAAGCAAGAACACTGGAGTGGGTTGCCATTTCCTTCTCCAATGCATGAAAATGAAAAGTGAAAGTGAAGTCACTAAGTCATGTCCGACTCTCAGCGACCCCATGGACCACAGCCTACCAGGCTCCTCCATCCATGGGATTTTCCAGGCAAGAGTACTGGAGTGGGGTGCCACTGCCTTCTGCAAAGCTGACCACAAATCAAAAACGTTGTCATTTTGAAGTGTCATCTTTTTATATGCATCAACACTAAACCATCTCTTGATGGGATTGTGACATGCGTTGAAAATGGATTTATACAACAACGGACAAAGACCAGCTCAGTGACTGGACTGAGAAGAAGCTGCAAAGCACTTCTCAAAGCCAAACTTACACCAGAAGAAGGTCATGGTCACTGGTGGCCTGCTGCCGGTCTGATCCACTACAGCTTTCTGAATGCTCTCGAAACCATTACATCTGACAAGTGTGCTCAGCAAATCGATGAAATGCACAGAAATCTGCAGGGCCTGCAGCTGGCATTGGTTAACAGAAAGAGCCAAGTTCTTCTCCAGGACAGTGCTTGACCATGTGTCACACAACCAGTGCTTCAAAAGTTGAACAGATTGGGCCACGAAGTTCCTCCTCATCCACCATGTTCATCTGAGTGAGTGAGTGAAAGTCACTCAGTTGTGTCCACCTCTTTAGGACCCCATGGACTATACAGTCCTTGCAATGCTTCAGGCCTGAATACTGGAGTGGGTAGCCTATCCCTTCTTCAGTGAATCTTCCCAACCCAGGAATTGAACTGGGTCTCCTGCATTGTAGGTGGATTCTTTACCAGCTGAGCCACAGGGAAGTCCCATATTCATCTAAGCTCTCGCTTAACAGATCCAGCATCTCAACAACTTTTTGCAGGGAAAATGCTTCCACAACCAGCAGGATGCAGAAAATGCTTTGCAAGAGTTTGGTGAATCCTAAAGCACGGATTTTTATGCACAGGAATGAATAAACTATTTCCCATTGGTGGAAATGTGTTGATTGTAACGATTTCCATTTTAATTAATAAAGATGTGTTTGAGCCTAGTTATACTCCTTGGAAGGAAAGTTATGACCAACCTAGACAGCATATTCTCCAAGCCAGTCTTCAGCAATATGTGAACCATGAATTTCGTGATGTTCAAGCTGGTTTTAGAAAAGGCAGAGGAACCAGAGATCAAATTGCCAACATCCACTGGATCATGGAAAAAGCAAGAGAGTTCCAGAAAAACATCTTTTCTGTTTTATTGACTATGCCAAAGCTTTTGACTGTGTGGATCACAATAAACTGTGGGAAATTCTGAAAGAGATGGGAATACCAGACCACCGGACCTGCCTCTTGAGAAATCTGTATGCAGGTCAGGAAGCAACAGTTCGAACTGGACATGGAACAACAGACTGGTTCCAAATAGGAAAAGGAGTTCATCAAGGCTGTATATTGTCACCCTGCTTATTTAACTTATATAAAGAGTACATCATGAGAAATGCTGGACTGGGAGAAACACAAGCTGGAATCAAGATTGCCGGAGAAATATCAATAACCTCAGATATGCAGATGACACCACCCTTATGGCAGAAAGTGAAGAGGAACTCAAAAGCCTCTTGATGAAAGTGAAAATGGAGAGTGAAAAAGTTGGCTTAAAGCTCAACATTCAGAAGACGAAGATCATGGCATCCGGTCCCACCACTTCATGGGAAATAGATGGGGAAACAGTGGAAACAGTGTCAGACTTTATTTTTCTGGGCTCCAAAATCACTACAGATGGTGACTGCAGCCATGAAATTAAAAGACGCTTACTCCTTGGAAGGAAAGTTATGACCAACCTAGATAGCATATTCAAAAGCAGAGACATTACTTTGCCAACAAAGGTCCGGCTAGTCAAGGCTGTGACTTTTCCTGTGGTCGTGTATGGATGTGAGAGTTGGACTGTGAAGAAGGCTGAGCACCGAAGAATTGATGCTTTTGAACTGTGGTGTTGGAGTAGACTCTTGAGAGTCTCTTGGACTTCAAGGAGATCCAACCAGTGCATTCTGAAGATCAGCCCTGGGATTTCTTTGGAAGGAATGATGCTAAAGCTGAAACTCCAATACTTTGGCCACCTCATGTGAAGAGTTGACTCATTGGAAAAGACTCTGATGCTGGGAGGGATTGGGGGCAGGAGGAGAAGGGGACGACAGAGGATGAGATGGCTGGATGGCATCACTGACTCGATGGACATGAGTCTGAGTGAACTCCGGGAGTTGGTGATGGACAGGGAGGCCTGGTGTGCTGCAATTCATGGGGTCACAAAGAGTCGGACACGACTGAACTGAACTGAGACAGAATATTCAAAAGCAGAGACAGTACTTTGTTAACAAAGGTCCATGTAGTCAAGGCTATGGTTTTTCAGTGATCATGTATGGATGTGAGTTAGACTATAAAGAAAGCTGAGTGCCAAAGAATTGATGCTTTTGAACTGTGGTATTGGAGAAGACTCTTGAGAGTCCCTTGGACTGCAAGGATATCCAACCAGTCCATCCTAAAGGAGATCAGTCCTGGGTGTTTATTGGAAGGACTGATGTTGAAGCTGAAACTCCAATACTTTGGCCACTTGATGTGAAGAGCTGACTCATTGGAAAAGACCCTGATGCTGGGAAAGATTGAGGGCAGGAGGAGAAGGGAACAACAGAGGATGAGATGGTTGGATGGCATCACTGACTCAATGGACATGGTTTGGTGAACTCCAGGAGTTGGTGATAGACAGGGAGGCCTGGTGTGCTGCGGTTCATGGGGTTGCAAAGAATCAGACACGACTTGAGCGACTGAACTGAACTGAATAATGGTTTAAAATTCATGGTCCAAAACGGCTGTTATCTTTGCACCAACCTAATAGATGCTCAGATTGATTATATTCTTTGCAGCCAAAGATGGAGAAGCTCTATACAGTCGGCAGAAAAGACCAGAAGCTGACTGTGCCTTGAATCATGAACTCTTTATTGCCAAATTCAGACTGAAAGAAAGTGGAGAAAACCACTAGACCATTCAGGTATGACCTAAATCAAATCCCTTATGACTATACAGTGCAAGTGAGAAATAGATTTAAGGCACTAGATATGATAGACAGAGTGCCTGATGAACTATGGACGGAGGTTCGTGACATTGTACAGCAGACAGGGATCAAGACCATCCCCAAGAAAAAAAAGGCAAAAAGGCAAAATAGCTGTCTGAGGAGGCCTTACAAATAGCTTTGAAAAGACGGAAAGCAAAAAGCAAGGAGAAAAGGAAAGATATACCCATTTGAATGCAGAGTTCCAAAGAATAGCAAAGAGATATAAGAAAGCCTTCCTTAGCGATCAATGCAAAGAAATAGAGGAAAACAATAGAATGGGAAAGCCTAGAGATCTTGTCAAGAAAATTAGAGATACCAAGGGACCATTTCATGCAAAGATGGGCTCAATAAAGGACAGAAATGGTATGGACCTAACAGAAGAAGATATTAAGAAGAGGTGGCAAGAATACACAGAAGAACTATACAAAAAAGATCTTCACTACCCAGATAATCATGATGGTGTGATCACTCACCTAGAGCCAGATGTCTTGGAATGTGAAGTCAAGTGGGCCTTAGGAAGCATCACTACGAACAAAGCTAGTGGAGGTGATGGAAATCCAGTTGAGCTATTTCAAATCCTGAAAGATGATGCTGTGAAAGTGCTGCACTCAATATACCAGCAAATATGGAAAACTCAGCAGTGGCCACGGGACTGGAAAAGGTCAGTTTTCATTCCAGTCTTAAAGAAAGGCAATGCCACAGAATGCTCAGACTACCGCACAATTGCACTCATCTCACACGCTAGTAAAGTAATGCTCAAAATTTTCGAAGCCAGGCTTCAGCAATACGTGAACTGTGAACTTCCTGATGTTCAAGCTGGTTTTAGAAAAGGCAGAGGAACCAGAGATCAAATTTCCAACATCCACTGGATCATGGAAAAAGCAAGAGAGTTCCAGAAAAACATCTATTTCTGCTTTGTTGACTATGCCAAAGCCTTTGTGTGGATCACAATAAACTGTGGAAAATTCTGAAAGAGATGGGAATACCAGACCACCTGACGTGCCTCTTGAGAAACCTGTATGCAGGTCAGGAAGCAACAGTTAGAACTGGACATGGAACAACAGACTGGTTCCAAATAGGAAGAAGAGTACGCCAAGGCTGTATATCGTCACCCTGCTTATTTAACTTACATGCAAAGTACATCATGAGAAACGCTGGGCTGAAGGAAGCACAAGCTGGAATCAAGATTACCTGGAGAAATATCAATAACCTCAGATATGCAGATGACATCACCTGTATGGCAGAAGGTGAAGAAGAACTAAAGAGCCTCTTGGTAAAAGTGAAAGTGGAGAGTGAAAAAGTTGGCTTAAAGCTCAACATTCAGAAAACAAAGATCATGTCATCCATTCCCACCACTTCATGGCAAATAGATGGGGAAACAGTGGCTGACTTTATTTTGGGGGCCTCCAAAATTATTGCTGGATGGCATCACTGATGGACATGAGTTTGAGTGAACTCTTTGAGTTGGTGATGGACAGGGAGGCCTGGCATACTGTGATTGATTGGGTTGCAGAGTTGGACACGACTGAGCAACTGAAGTGAACTGAAAATTACTGCAGATGGTGACTGCAGCAATGAAATTAAAAGACGCTTACTCCTTGGAAGGAAAGTTATGACCAACCTAGACAGCATATTGGAAAGCAGAGGCATTACTTTGCCAACAAAGGTCCATCTAGTCAAGGCCATGGTTTTTCCATTAGTCGCGTGTGGATGTGAGAGTTGGACTGTAAAGAAAGCTGAGCGCCGAAGAATTGATGCTTTTGAACTGTGGTGTTAGAGAAGACTCTTGGGAGTCCCTTGGACTGCAAGGAGATCCAACCAGTCCATCCTAAAGGAGGTCAGATCTGGGTGTTCATTGAAAGGACTGATTTTTAGGCTGAAACTCCAATACTTTGGCCATCTGATGTGAATAGCTGACTCATTGGAAAAGACCGTGATGCTGGGAAAGATTGAGGGCAGGAGGAGAAGGGGACGACAGAGGATGAGATAATTAAATGGCATCACTGACTCAATGGACAAGGGTTTGGGTGGACTCTGGGAGTTGGTGATGGACAGGGAGGCCTGGCATGCTGTGGTTCATGGGGTCGCAAAGAGTAGGACAGGACTGAACGACTGAAGTGAACTGAACTGAAATGAATAGGTGCTCAATAAACATTTGATGAATAAATACATCCAGCACCAGTTTTTTAAATAGCTAGTAAGACCTTAGTGCTTGTGCCTCATCCTAAGGCAATAGCTGTTTTTAATCTGGCTCCATTTTCCTTCACTGTTGAGATTGTTTGTTACTACTTTTATATTCCTCCTTTTCCAGTCCTCAGCGTTGTTTGTTTTTTTTATTTTTAAATACTGTTCTTTGTGGAGCCTTCTGTCTTTGATACATGCTTTTTTAATTTCTACCGTTTTCTCTTTTTTTTTTTCTTTTTCTGGTTATTTCTCATTGTGCAAATTACCAGGTGATAAAAAAAATCTCTTCTTAAAAAAAAAAAAAAATCTCTTCTTTCCGGAATGAATTATTTGTGCTTTCTTTTTCTATGATTTTTACTCTTATTTACCACTTACTAATCTTGTTTCTATTTTTCAAATGGGTGGTTTCTGTATTGGGTTGTTAGGTTACCATGGAACAAAAGTGTTATTATAAGTTAATTATTTAGGAAATTGCTCTTTGAGATCACTGTATAATTAATTATCAGAATTCAAATTTTTATAGTTAATTTTTTTCATGGAGAAACAACCAAACTCCTTATCTTTCTTAACTTTTAATATTCCATTTATGTTTCATATTAAAATTTCATGTTCAGGACAATAATGGGGCATTTCATATAAATATGTCATCACAGTAAGAATATATTTAAAGCTTAGCTTTTATGTAATAAGAAAACTTAGCATTAATTTTTGCGAGTTAGATTTAGGAACTTGGGGCTACAAATGCACATAAAAAAAGCTGAAATGTTTTGACTAGTAATCTAGACCATTGGGATTGCAGAGAAGACTTCAATTTATTCAGTCAAATGATTTCTTTTTTCACAGTTTATTTTTAATATTCATTGAAAATGTCTGAACTTTTTTTAACACCATTGTATTTTTTTCATTAATAAAACAATAATCATTGTAGACAATTATTAAGTATTACATCATAGTACTTGTTGTAGACAGTTGATTGTCAAGCAAGGATATGTAAGTCCTGATATTTTTTAGTCTTTTCCCTGTCATCTGATTCTATAATAAATAAACGTCTGTTTTCTTAAAATTCTTATTCTGACCTGTTATATAATGTGGTTGTTATGATAGTGTGATTTGAGTCTTATTCAAGATGAAACCCCTTTTAACAAAGTGTTAATATAGAGGTACTCTGAAGAAGTGGCATTTTCCTTAGTTTTGGGTCTCTGCAGTTGCTAGTGTGTGTGGGGAGGTAGCATTGACTCTGAGAAGAGAGCCTGCTTCCTAGGACTGTCCTGACTGTGGAAGGGGATAAACAATCCCCCCCTTGTTATGAATCATTTATGCTTTAAACTTTGTCTATTTCAAGATAATTTCATACTTACAGAAAAGTTGTAAATGCAGTACAAAGTATTCCTATTTACCCTTCCAACATGTTTGTCAAGTGTTTATAGCATTTTACCATGGTTTTCTCTATGTGTATGTATATGCATATTATTATTTTCTGAATCACTGGAGAATAAGTTGCTGATATGATGCCCCAAATATTTGAGGATCTGTATCCTAAAAAAAGGTCAATCTCTTTGCATTATCATAGTATCATTATCAAAATCATACTATGTAATTTTTAATTTAACATGTGTTTGCTTACTTGGGCAAAGTACAGGTGAAGTAGAATATAGATTATAAAACTTTTAGGTACTTAAGGGAATTACAGTCTACTAATAATCAATTTTGGAGAAGGAAATGGCAACCCACTCCAGTGTTCTTGCCTGGAGAATCCCATGGACAGAGAAGCCTGGTAGGCTGCAGTCCATGGGGTTGCACGGAGTCGGACACGACTGAAGCGACGCAGCAACAACAGCAGCAATAATCAATTTAGAAAATTATTCCATTTTAGAATAAGATGTGTGATGTGACAAGATTTTAAACAGGATATTGTGTTTCTAGAAACGTGAAGGAAAAGCAGTCATTTCAACCTAGAGAATCAGGGAAATGCTTCTTGACTGTTGCAGTCAACCCCAGAGAAGTGGAAGTGCCCTGCCGAAGGACAGTGGTAGGGATTCACATCCCAGAATTCATCCTCCATTTTATTTCTGTCCTTGACAGTAAAAGTTCTGAGGACTGACGAACTGTTGGAATAACTCAGCACTAAAATGTCAGCAATGCGTGAGATAGGTCAGATTCTGTTTCTACGAAAGTTGATATAGTACTTTTTTTTCTTTTAATTATTAACAAATTTTCACCCTAACATTATTGAGCTTAAGAAACAGACTGATTTCCTTTCCTAAGCACTTGTCCATAGGTTGTTTTTCAAGAATACCTTCTTGATTATGAAAGACAAGAAGTAGTTGAGTTGATTAGCTGTAATTAAAGGAATGGAAGGAATGTTTTTAAAAACTTAATTAAGCCACTGTCAATCTAGAGTTTTAGGGATAGTCACTGTTTTTATTATTTCTGGCATTTGTATATTAAATGTTATGCTAGTCTTTATAATTATTCTGAATTAATCAGAAAAGGCTTTTATAAGGTGCTGTAATATATAGTTTTCAGACTTTGACAGTTTAAGAAGGAATGAAATAGGCACACTTAGACTGACAGTAACATTGTACCAAATTTTAAAAATTGTATTACTGAAAATTGCATATTAGTTGTGTTCTTTACTATTACAATTTTGTAAATTGTTTTAGACTAAGGTTTATAACACCAACCATACTTGTGTAGAGAATATAAAATTGTTTGCCAGATCTTAGATTTTGGTTTACATTTATGTAAATATTTAAATGAGATTTGGGGGTATTTGTGATTGTTATTAAGTCCATATATACACCCAGACAGTGTTTTGCACTGTTAATGTTTGTTCCTTTGACAAGGGAATTTCCATAACGGAATTTCAAACTCTTTAATAATACATTTTTTTTCTTTTGCAAGCTGTAACTTCTTGTTTTCTAGTTAAATAATAAAGTCAGAAGCTTCTTAGGACTTTTTCTTGGTATTTAAATTCCTAATTGTTTTTCTTTTTAGAAATAACCACATTTTTATAGCACCATATTAAAAGAGCTGGAATTTATATGAATTTTCCTTGGAAAACAAGTTTTCTCATCTGATTTTTTAAGTTTTCAACTTGATTTTTAACATCTTTGGTTAATAGATACAAAATCTTTTTTTCTGATATTTTCAATGCTAGGGGTTTAGGGTCACAGTGCCTGTGGAGGTGTCATGTTAAAACTGTACACTTACAGCTCACTGGTATGTTCTAAGCAGGCCAAGGGCACACCCACATTCTTCAATCTACTTTTTTAAAACCCAGTGTCCTAGTTTCTGAGCTGTCTTCGTAATTTTTCAACTGGCTCTTGTGGAATTTTTCCTGCTGCTTTGTGTCCTGTTCATGGCTGTCTATGAAATATAAAGATGAGTTTGGTCTGCAAAAGTTAAAAACATCATCAATCACTGTTACCTGGGAAAGTCTTTCTGAAATTTTGATCTCTAGCAGAACACTGATTTCTGAGTTTATTAATTGGTCTTTGAAATTCTCTTATCAAGAGAAGGCATTCCCCAGGCATAGTTATGTAACCCAAAACAGTTTCATCTCTAAATCTTAATGTAGTCTGTCTTTTTTTCACAATGCCCAGTGTTCATTGAACTGATGTACCAAGTCATAATTGTCTCCTATTTGTGGTTGTTTAAATATCTTCTGTTTTTAAAACATAATTTATATTTATATAAATATTTTGTTTTTATTTATATTAAAAATACAATTTTAGTTTTATTTTATATTATTTCCTTAATTTCTAGTTTAGGAGTAAGATTTCTGGGTCAGAAAAAATTATTGTTTTCAGAGGATTTATAAGTGCTGACCTGTAAATGGGTGTATTACTCTTACAAAAATTGGAATTGAATAATAGTTCCATGTTAGATTGTAGTATATCAGTTCAGTTCAGTCGCTCAGTCGTGTCCAACTCTTTGCGACCCCATGAATTGTAGTATATAGGAAACTTAATTTAGAATTAAATGAAAGTTTCGATTGTATCATGATATCGTCATGAGGGAGGTAGTAGCTACAAAACCCTAATGCATGTTCTAAGGTATCCATTGTACACAATGAATTAACTCCTTTCCTGTGCATCTAAAAGGGTAATGGAAGAATTGGAACAATAGTCACTCAGATCGTTTCCATATCTTCATTATAGCTTTCAAGCAGTGTGGCCAGGTGCACTTCACTTAAAATCTTTTTTTCCCTCAGTTTTACCATCTTTAAAAAAGGAGATGTTAGAATTCATCTTTCAGTATATGTTCAAAGTTAGCAGCACTGTAATTAATAAGCATAAATCTTGCTTATTACCTATAAATCTTAGTACCTATATTTAAGGGGTTAACTATTTTATAGAAGTCAGACTTTACTAATAGCTATTACTTTGTTGCTCAGATGTTCATTTTATGGGCTTCCCTGGTGGCTTGGCTGGTAAAGATCTGTCTGCAGTTGTGGGAGATCTGGGTTTGATCCCTGGGTTGGGCAGGTCCCCTGAAGAAGGGAAAGATTACCCACTCCAGTATTCTGGCCTGGAGAATTCCATGGATTGTATAGTCCGTGGGGTTGCAAAGAGTTGACCACAACTGAGCAACTTTCACTTCATTTTATTGGGAAATAGTATATAGTACTGGGAGTAAGAATACAGGATCTGAAGTTATAAATTGCCTGGATTCTAATTTCAATTCTGCTACTCAACTGTGTGATATTGGGCAAAGTATCCTCTGTAACCTTGGGTTTCTTAAGCATAAAATGAAGCTTTAATAGTAATAAAAATTGCGTTATATTTAAAAGTGCTTATGAGCGCATTCCTTATACATGTTAAACCTCAATGCATATTAACTTTCAATAATTATTTTTAGTATAGTTATTGTATTAGTTATGTATTACTACATAAGAAATTAGTTCAAAACATAGCTTAAAATAATGATAAATGTTTATTACGTTTTTGTTTCTTCGGGTCCAGAATTTAGGAGCAGGTTGGCAGGGGGTTCTGGTTCAGTCTCCTTGCATTCAAGGTGTTAGTAGGGGCTCAGTTATCATAGTGTAATTTTTAATCTAATGGCTATAAATTTGATGTTTTGCAGACCATGTCTTCGGCAGTGGTACAGTTATATGCAGCAGATCGGAACTGTATGTGGTCAAAGAAGTGCAGTGGTGTTGCTTGTCTTGTTAAGGACAATCCACAGAGATCTTATTTTTTAAGAATATTTGATATCAAGGTGAGTTTTGTTTTGCCTTAACTTAAAGTGTAGATGATTAGGTTTTCTACCTCAATTGTAATTTAGTATAGATTTGTTTATCCTTTATGTAATATTTAAATTATACTTAATGTTAGATGAGTAAAGCTTGGTTTGAGATATTGAAGCATGGGCATTGTGATCAAATTGGCAGTAAACCCTAAGCCAAATGTGAATAGTTGCCCATTTTATCTGTCCACATATTAAAGGTTTTGCTGGTTTGTCTGTTTTTATTCTTTTGGATTTGGACTTTGCCCACATTCTCTTATTTTCTAATGATACTCTTTTTATTCCATCCTGTCCATCACAGACTAGCATATATAGTTCTTGCAGGGAACTACAGAAGTGTATCTTAGCTTGGTATGTTCTTATTTACTGCAGCCTGGATTTAAAGTATTATACAATATCTATAGTAATGTATTTGCTGCCTATTTTATGTTGTTTCTCAACATAGGTATATTCAGATTTTCCCAGCTTTGTATCCCTCTGTCTCAAGTGTAAATCCACCTTGTCTTAGATTGGATGCCCTTTGTCAGGAATTCATCTCTGATAGTCACTGTAAAAATCATCTTTTTGCTGAGATGAAGTCTCTGTTTATCTTTTAAAATCTTTTCTGTGGGTAAGCCTCCTTACTTAATATTTATGTGTGGCAATAAGTATAATAGGGTTGTAGTTACAAAAAAAAAAAAAAAACTAACTTTAAACTCCTGGACAGTACTTATGATTAAATAGGGTGTAATCAAACTGCTTTACTTTTCTGGGCTTCGGCTTATTTATTTGTAAAGTGCACTGACCATCTGGGTCTGTTGCAGAGTATTTCCCTGAGAGTAAGTTTAAGTCACTGCCCTTTGTAAATTAGTAATTTGTAACACCCATTTCACATACTTCAAGACAGCTGAGAGATGTGGTGTACTCCTGTTACTAACAGGAGTTTAACCATAGCAGCAAATTCTAGGGGGTAGGGAACACATGCATAGTTTAAAAGACACTCCTAAGTCCTTTGATATATTTCTCATCAGCAAGGAGAAGCACTATTTAGAAAGCAGATATACATAGAACTCCACTGAGAAGAAGGGGATTCCATTATAAAGGTCATAATGTGTGTGGTGGTGGTTTAGTTGCTAAATCATGTCCAACCCTGTGCGACCCCGTGGACTGCAGACCATTAGGCCCCTCTGTCCATGGAATTCTCAGGCAAGAATACTGGAGTGGGTTGCCATTTCTTTCTCCAGGAGATCTTCCCAACCCAAGAATTGAACCCAGGTCTCCAGCATTGAAGGCAGATTCTTTACCAACTGAGCTATGAGGGAGGCCCCATTACATGTGTACAGCATTTTAAAATATTTTTGAATTGGTGGTCTAGGTGGAACCTTGCATTTCAGAATAGGGCTGTGATTATATTTCCTTAACCAGTCATCTCCAATTATAGATAACCATTGCTAAATACTTACAATTAGCCACATTTGGTATTAAGGTTAATTATATTTCTTATACTAAGGCTATCGATATGACAGTCACTCATGGATCCCTTAACCATAGTTTAACCTTGTACACTTCAATCATCATTCTCTTTCTGCTCATGATTGATAGTACTTATACCAATGTTTAATTAGGAGTTCAGTTCAGTTGCTCAGTCATGTGACCCCATGGACTGCAGCACGCCAGGCTTTCCTATCCATCACCAACTCCCAGAGCTTGCTCAAACTCATGTCCATTAAGTCAGTGTTGCCATCCAACCATCTCATCCTTTGTCGTCCCCTTCTCCTCCTGCCTTCAATCTTTCCCAGCATCGAGGTCTTTTCCAGTGAGTCAGTTCTTCTCATTAGGTGGCCAGAGTATTGGAGCTTCAGCATCAGTCCTTCCAGTGAATATTCAGGACTGATTTCCTTTAGGATGGACTGGTTTGTTCTCCTTGCTGCCCATGGGACTCTCAAGAGTCTTCTCTAACACCACAGTTCAAAAGCATCAATTCTTTTGGAGAATTAATTAATCAGAATTAATTTTGGAGAATTAATGATAATTTATTAATAATAAATCAATTAATTAGGAGACCACTCTGCAAAAGTTAGAAATTCAAAGATTGTTAATGAACAGTACAGAGAAGGCATATTTGACCCTCTCAGTGTCTACAGAATTGAGGAAAAAAGAATGAAATCCAGTAATACTTGATATGTACACTCTAAATACTGCTGATAGAACTATGCTTTGATAATCAGTGCATGTACAAAAGAATCTTACCACTTCTAACATTGATGATCTAGTAATTGTTCTAGATATGTATTTGACCAAGTATATATTTGGAAATGCTTGGCTAACAAGATTATATCTTAGCATACTGAGTTCAACTCACTTGGTATGTAATTTTTATGAAAGAAACAACCAATATTTACTGTTTTGTTGCTACTTATTAAATTGTGTGATATGTTGTTTATGTATTGTACATATATGTGCTCTGTGTGTAAAGGCTATTAATATAAACAGTGCCCTAATATGAGTCATCTCCTTTATTTTTGTTCCTTTTCTTTTTTGATTCCTAGAGGTTTTCTTATTGGTGACTCTTATTTCAACTTTTATTTTTTTCTAGGATGGGAAACTATTGTGGGAACAAGAGCTATACAATAACTTTGTATATAATAGTCCTAGAGGATATTTTCATACCTTTGCTGGAGATGTAAGTCATATTTCCTTTATTTCCCTGTTTAGTGTAATTGCGTTTACATTTGTCTGTGGAAAGTATGTGCTTTTTGTGTAAATCCATTGTATAAAATATAAGGAGTTATTTTACTTTTAAAAGCCTAGTCACAGATATTACGGCTTAATAGGAAGCAATGGCTAAGATTTTAAGGGAAAAAAAAGGTTTCCGAGAGGAATGTAAATGTAATTTGGCATGTAGAAGAGGTTTCTTTTTCATCTTCTCTGTCTTATATAGTTTTAACCTGTCTGTGTGATTTTGGACAAATAGTTTAACTCTCTGAATTTTAGTTTTCCTGTCTATAAAAATGAAACCCCTAATCCATGGTAACTTTTAAATATTGAAGATTATATTGCCATACAAATTATTTTGTGAAAGAATAATTCATGGCCTAGAAGAGTACTAAAATGAAGTGTTAGCTGTTCACTTCTCTCCAACTCTTTGCAACCCCATAGACAGTAGCCCACCAGGCTTCTCTTTCCATGGATTCTCCAGGAAAGAATACTGGAGTGGGTAGCCATTTCCTTCTCCAGGGGATCTTCCTGACTCAGGAACTGAATCCAGTTCTCCCGCATTGCAGTCAGATTCTTTATTGTCTGAGTCACCAGGGAAAGTGAGACAGGGGAAACAGAATTTTAAAAATTTATTGCCTGTACCTGGGAACAGGGCTTCTTTGGTGGGTGAGGGGTAAAGAATCCACCTGCACTGCAGGAGATGCGGGTTCGACCCCTGGGTTGGGCAGATCCCCTGGAGAAGGAAATAGCAACCCACTCCAGTATTCTTGTTTGGGAAATTCCATGGACAGAGGAGCCTGGAGGGCTGCAGCCCATGGGGGTCACAAAAGAGATGGACACAACTTAGCAACTAAACAATGACAACAACAGCAACATACTGGGGGACAATGTTAAAATGATTTTTGTACTACATACTCACAGGAGTTGTCTGAGGGAGGACTAGATTGAGTGACTTTAATACTCTTTGTTTGCATATTTGTATTTCCTAGATTTTCTACAATAAAAGGTTGGATTAGATGATATATCTGTCTTTTCAAAATGTATTTTCTTCTTTCTTTGTTATTTTTCACATTTTTCGTCATTGTATGTAAATATATGTACATACATAAAAGTGTGGACTAAATGCCATTATAATGTCAAGTGTGTTCTCACACTTTTAATAATGTACGTGAATACCTGTAATTAAGCTGCAAAATAAAATCATAAAAAAGAAAGAGTTGATCTGCATTTGATCAGTGTTTCTAGTGTTTGCCTTTTCAAATCCAAATGTTTACAGAGCTCTATTGAAGGATCAAATTCTGTTCACTCTTTTTTTTTTTTATTGAAGATGAAGCATCAGTTTAACATTTGAGTGTCTACTGTAACATAATAGTAGTCTTTTACTCTACCTTCTCCATGCTTTTTGCCTTCTTAAATTATTCAAGTGATTAAGTTCTTGTGTGCTAATAAAGTAAGGTTGCTTTCTTCAGAAATGTACTTTTGTTGGTTATTAACTTTTTTGTTAAATAAAGCTTAATTTATAGGTTTTGTTGTTTACCTTTTCTGTTGAAAATATTTCAGACCTGTCAAGTTGCTCTTAATTTTGCCAATGAAGAAGAAGCAAAAAAATTCCGAAAAGCAGTTACAGACTTGTTGGGACGACGACAAAGGAAATCTGGTAAGCATTTTTTAAAAATTTCTTTAAACAGGAGCTGGCTGTGGCTTACGGGACAGATCTGTTCTACCATCTATTTTTGTAAACAAAGTTTTATTAAAAACAACTATACTTGTTGATTTACATATTGTTCTTGACTATATTTTCTCCCACAACACAGTTGGATAGTTGACAAACACTATGAAGCACAAAGCCTAAAGTAATTCCTATCTGGCCCTTTACACAAAACAGGTCACTAATTTTCCCTTTAAAAAACTGACTATTTTTATTGGGTTGATTTTCTTTTTTTTTTAGAGAACTCCAGTAATCTTTTTCGTTGATAATATTTAACATACACTGACTCTTAATGTTTGCATTTTTATTTCATTATTTGTAACTCACATTTTAAAAAGTATTCTATATTTTGTGAACAAAGACTTTAGGCAAGCCTAGAAGCAGATATGCAAAGTTGCAAACAAGATCTGTAAACATTGCTTTTTCTGTTTTGTACCTAATGTTGTATGTTATAAAATCATAAGGAACTTAGTTTAATGCATGAGACTCTAATATATATAAGACATTAGCAAATGATGCAGGATAATATAGAGCTTTAAATTCATTGATGTAGAACTAACTACTCAACAGTAGTCAACTACCAGGCATTCCTGTTGTAAAGTGGGAAAAGGGTGATTGAGAAAGGTAAATCTCTCCAGAATCATCTTCTTAAGCAGATCACTTGTAGGACAAATAGCTTATGGGAGATGCAACCAGCAAATAGATCCCCTTGAAACTAGCTATGCTCATATATTCCTTGAAAAAGTCTTTTTGTACGTCCAAGTATACGTTACCCCAGTTTGAAAATCACTGTATTCAAGGATCTGCTTTACCAGTAAGAGGGAATAAATCATGAAAAAGGACAGGAATATAAAGGCGTGTGTTACATTTTATACATGTTAACTTATTTTAATGGGTTTCCAAGGAGGAGGTAATGTGCAAAATGAAAATAAAATGAACTGAGTTGTTGCCTCACTGTCATCTTATTATATCCTCTTTGTAATGAGTGAATAGAATTATTAGGCACCTATTGTTTTTTACTCCTTTTTGGAGCCAGGGTTGTTTACCGCTTGATTCCATGCTGTGGAAGAATTTAATTCTGTGGAAGAATTTGAGGTTCAGTTCCTATTTCAGTGACATGTTGTGGTGCTAGGCCAGAGGCTCCCTGGAACTCCTTTTAGTCAAACTGTGTGACATTTTCAATATAAAAACAAGTTTAAAACACTTCTTACCATGTGAAATAATTGACTTTGAAATAGATAGGGCACCTAAAGGTGTCTTTCACCTGGTGCAGGAATTCTGTTTATGCAGTTCTTAAGCTTTTAGTCATAGTGTTTCAGAAGCAGAAAGATGGAAACCCACATGGGAGACAGCTGATTTATCACTGGGCATCCTGTCATGCTAAGTCAGCCTTCAGCCTCGCCTCTCTTTAACTTAGATGCATGGGGACCAACTTTTGGAGCAACAAATAATCAGCCAGTTTTAATTTGGAAGCCATCTACCTACCGTGCCCTCCTTAGGCCTTCACTTCTTTAGCTTAACCACTTCCATTTTGTTATTCCTCACATAATATAATTTATAGACTCACTGTCTGTATATTGTGCTCTGAATGCACTATAGATTTTTATATCTTCTTCAAATGATCCACATTTAGAAAATGGTCCTGCTTCAAATATGATGTTCAGGTTTGAATGTAGTACTCCAACCATGGTATGACTAGTACTGTGATACTAAAAACTTCCCCTGATATGATTAAACACTATTCTGCTAATGTTTCTAGTAAACACTTTACACCATTCGCTTTCATTTTTAGTTCAACCAAAGATCTCTTTTTTTCTTAACATGGTACTCAAGCCAGGATAGTGTTATATTCTAAGTAATTGCATTTTAGAACTTATACTCTGAACTTTACATTATCTCAGCATATTTCCATGTTTGTGTCACCACCAGTTTAAGAAGTATTTCCTCTCTGGATGCAGATGTAACATCACCTTAGAAACTAGAGATTTGACATTCATGGACACAGGATGTGCTTATATCAAATGTTTCAGAAAATTACTTCATCAGACCACCGGATGGAGTAATCCATTTGTATTTCCCATTGCCAGGATTTTCAAATTGCCCCTCAATTAAATCCTATTAATTTTAGGATTGTGACTGTTTAGAAACTAAATATTTTATTATATTTTTATTTATGGTATTTGGAAAATTTGGAATATTTTGGAAATATGATTTTGGAAAATTTTGTATTACAAAAGTCTGTGGAAATTGTGTTTGTTGGAAATTCTTCAACCACTTTTGAACTTTCATGAAAGGAAAATTGTGTCAAACCTAGTATGAATGCAAGACTATGAGTATGAATGCAACAGGTTAATAGCAGTTCTCTTGGTATTACTCCTCCTTAGTTGGCTATAGTTTTTCAGTGTTATTTCTGTCTGCCCCCATGCTTAGGCATCTATAGGTGTTTTCATTAGCTTTATGCTTTCATTCAGTCCCATAGCTTTAAATACTATTTGCTGCTGACTCCCAAAATTTTATCTACCCCCTTTGACCTCATTCCTGACCTTCAGACTTGTGTGCTCCAGTTGTGTGTCAGAATAGCCTTCAAACTTATATGTATGAACAGAACACTTAATCCAGGCTCCCCAACCTGATTTAGACCTGCTCCTACTCTCCTGGTCTTCCCTGTCCCAGTAAAAGGCATTGGCTCTACCTTGTCACTCTGGCTCACAGAGGTTCTTCATAAACCCTATCAGTGAGTCCTATTGTCTCTACCTTCAAAAACGTGTCTTGAGTCTGTTTCTCACTTCTGTTGCTACCACCCTAATCCAAGCCACCGTCGTTTGTCATCTGGACTACCTAACGCTCTCACTTGTCCCTCTGCTGTCACTGTATGCCCCTTACTCTCTCTTTTCCACATAATAACCAGGCAGAACTTTTAAAAACAGATTAGATCATGCCATTTGTATTCAAAACCTTGTAAGAGCTTCCTATCATATATGAAATACAGTCTATATTCCTTAACCCATGTCTTGTGGGATCCTACATGCTCCAGTTCCCTGGTTTCCCTTCTGACTTCTCTCCTTCCACTCTTCTTTGGTTCACTGCAGTCCAGTATTATGGTTTTGCCTTTATGCTGTTCTCTCCTGAGGGCCTTTAAATATGTTCCTTCTCTTGCTTTTTTCAAATGGTGCCCAAATGTCAGTTCCTCAGAGAAACTCTTATTAACCACTTATAAGAGTAAGACAGTTTAGATGAGTTAATTTTTTATGTTGGTTTTTGTATTACATATGTCTAATAATATTCTTTCAATTTATTTCCTAACAGAGAAAAGACGAGACCCCCCAAATGGTAAGCTCTTCAATAATTATTGATCAAAAAAATTTTAGGTTGTAATTTAATCCTTGTAGAAACAAGTATCATAGACATTGTGCTCAGTTGCTTCAGTCATGCCCGACTCTGTGCAACCCTATGGACTGTAGGCCGCCAGGCTCCTCTGTCCATGGGATTTTCCAGGCAAGAAAACTGGAGTGGGTTGCCATTTCCTTCTCCAGGGGATCTTCCGACCGAGGGACTGAACCCAAGTCTCTTACATCTCGGGCATTGGCAGCCAGGTTCTTTATCACTAGCGCCACCTGGAAAGCCCCATCATACACATTAATACCTACTATTTAATATGTATGATTAAATACTGTAGTATATTGTGTTCTTATTTTAAAATAAATAATAGGTGGGGACTTAGAAATGTACTATTCTTTGGCTTTTTTCTAGGATGAGGGAAGACAACAAAGGCTGCCGTTCATTATTACATCTTAATTCCTTATGTACAGTTGATTTAAGTTCAAAAATTATACAAACTGGTCTTAATGTTTTCCTTAAAAAAAACAGTAAATGTTATCTATCATATCTCTTCATTTCCTGCTCTCATGTTTCTTTTTTTTCTTATTTCAAAAGATTATTTTGCAATAGGAATATGAAACTAGCCCCTTTCAGAATGAACACTTAACTATTCTGGTATGTTTAAATAAATAGTAGCTGTGCTTACTGTGCTGATGTGTTTAGAACACATAGTAGCTGCACATAATCCTCTTTAATTTGATAATGAAGTAATGTGGATTGAAGTATTAGTAACTGAAATAATACAGATTCATTTATTTAAAATCTATGTATTTATACTAAAGAATAAAAACAGGATACTAAGATATAAAGGACAAGGTCCTAGATCTTTTGTGCAGAGTTTCATCCTGGGTCCCATAAACTCTGGCTGAAGTTTTGTGCTAAATGTTGTATGTATGTTCTTTTCTCTGGGGAGAGGGGATCCATGGCTTTCATCACATTGAAATGGGATCCCTGATCCTATGATAGTAAAGAACTATTGTTCCAGGAGCCTTTGTTATAGTGGGGAATATAGCTGCTGCTTTTTCAAAGGCATCTCAATTATCTCATCAGAATATAGGATGATTATTCAGGGAAACATTTAATATAGTACAGAGTTCTTAATATATGACAACTGTTGGTGGTGGTTGGTTTTTGTTTCTTTTAAACCAACATATTACTTTCTGATTTTGTCCTTAAATTTGTTTTTGTGATATAATAACATGAACCAGACATTGCTGTATTAAATTTTGGATTATTTACCTTATTAGAATTTTTTAAAAAACTTGACTACCTTCAATAGTACTTAATATGTGCCAAGCATTGTATACTTTGACTTTCTCTTTGAATGGAAATTTTTAATACTTAGTCCTGTAACAGGACTGCTTGGGGATAAATAAAGTAATCAAAGTGTTTAGCATGGTGCTTGATACTAGTTACCATGATGAAGACAGTGACAGTGATCATACTCACAGCTACCCTTTAATGGTCATTTGCTACCTGCCAGGCACTGTCCAGAAACCAATTGAAGTAGCTGCTATTATCCCTGATGTAGGTGAGAAGACTGGCACGATAGGTGACTTGCTCAGGGTCACAGAACTAGGAAAGTGGAGCAAGATTCAGTCTCAAGTGTTCCAGCTCCAGAGCCTGGCCCCGTAACCACTTTGCTGTAACCACTGTGCTACATCAGGATAGTTTTGAAGGAAAAACTGAGACCTAGAGAGGGTACGTAACATGCCTTGAGGTGTGCAGCTAGTATGTCACAGAAACAAGGGAAGCAGAGCAGCTGAGCCAGAAATCTTGCATCTGTGAACCTTTAATGTAGCATTAGAAGTTTTTCCACTTGTGTGCTCAATATTTTAATCTCCTCTTTTAATTTGTTAAACTATTTGGCCTTCTGTGAGCATATATTAAGTAGCAGTGTGGAAGGCTTCCTAGTGTTAGCATCTTTAGGGAAAGTAATCTGAGATTATAAAGTGTAGATGTTGTACAAATAACATAATTAAAGTTAAGGATGTAAGTACTTTTTGATTTTTGTAATTTAATTAATACATATAAAATATGTTTTTGAAGAGGCACCTAATCCACAATGGTTTGAATTTGGATATTCTTTATGTGACAATGATGTCTTATAACTTTATTATCCCTAGTAAGAAATACTCATAATTAAATTTAGTTTCTTTCTCTGAAATGGTTCTTGTTTTAAAATCTTAAAATATAAAGTTTTAACCTTTTGGCACAGTGGTCCCAAACTTTTTTCATTAAATAAACAGAAAATTTAAAAATGGTATTGTTAAAAAATTATACAGCATGTGTTGCCAATATTTGCATACTTATTTATTTATAAGATACACATACAATTATTAATAGAAATTTTCATATTTTTCCCTGCAGTGCAGTTGCTTGCCTTGTTCTCCCCATGGTGGAGAGAGGACTCAGGAAGGTGGCCTATTGCTTTTCTGCATTTGCTGCGCTGCCACTAGGTGGCGATGGATACTTTTAACTGCCTTGCAGAGTCCATGCAGGGGCTTTGTCCCAATCCTCATTTCGATCAGTCTAGCCGACCTTTTCAAATTGTAACTGTAAAAAAGACACTTTATGTAGAAGTAACATGTATTCCTGCCCTAAAGTACAATTAGGACATGTGTTTTCCTCATTAACTCCTAATCCATACACTTTTTTTTTTTTTTTATTGGTCAACCTCACCTTTTAACTTAGACACTTTCCAATGATTTGTTCTCAGCTTTATGACTGCTTGACATCAGAGGTCACTAGGCCACCTGTTTCTCAACTATTTTACCTTGGTGAGAGCTCTCTGCTTTTTATGTAATTAAGCGGAAGAGTTTAGTTTGTTCTTTTAGTTTTAAATTTAACTAGAAATGCTGTTGAGTGAGAATATTAAAAAACCTTTTCTCTGACAGTTGTCGTTCATCAGAAGAAGGTAATTTGTCATAACTGCTTTTTGAAAAAGAAGGGAAACAGCCCCCCTTCATTATGTATTTACGTAATACATGTTCTTAGGATGAATGTAATTTCAGAAATGGAATAAGTAAAGTTTACTAGAAATGATTTATTTCTGTTACCATATCTTTCATAAACTTTATTTTAAAAATGATTCTGTACTATATACAAGTTATTAATTTTTTAGTCTGTCACTTTTAACTATTTAATTAGGCTTTAGAACATTATTTTAAATTTATTTCCTAACATCTTCAAACTGTAAAGTAAATGCTGCCAACAAAAATTGCCAAACACTTAGTCTCTTGAATGTGTAAAAAGCCCTTTTTTCTAAATTTTGAAACTCATAACCATTTCTTGTAACAGTTGGACCACAAACTAAGAGAACTGATAAATTGGTAAAGACATAAAATATACTTACTGTAAAGTTAGTGCTGTTGATCAGTCTTGGCATTTAACTGTTGTGTAAAAGGTACTCTAGTTAATAGAGTAGTGGACTAGACACCAAGACAGCAGAGTTTACCTTTCCCTTTGTCACTGACTGTGTGACTTTAGACAGGTCACCTGCCTCTTCCTGTCCTTAATTGTTGTTTTTTGTTTGTTTTGTTCTTTATTATAGAAAGAACACATCTGAGTATCATTCTGTTGGTGATGACACTGTCCTTAGTTTTTGTCTATAAAATGAAAGATTTTGAAAAACTAGCTAATTTCCCAGCTTATACCAGTTTTTTTAATAGGTCTCTAAAATCTGAATTTTTCTATATAGACTTAATTAAGTAGTGTTTTAACCAATACTGATGAAGTTTCTGTGAAATAAGTAAGTAGCTAATGGCACAGCTTTATGAACTGCTTGGTAGATGCATAACAATATATCCACACCTGATTTTGGAGGAGGGTGAGGAGGGGAAACTTTGGTATTTATTCTGAATATCAATTATATTTCATTCCTGTCCTTTTCATCCTTGACTTTCTTCAGAGATGGCTGAGTCATTTTCTCCAGTGAGTTGTAAATCAGGCTTACAAGAATCTTAACTTTATTATTTCCCAGAAAAGAATTTACTAGCTTGAATAATTTAAACTGTTAACTTTACCAACTTTATACCATTTAGGATATTCTTAGGATAATAGGTTACTTTTATATAAACTAAAGTAACATCAAAATATTTTTATTTTTCCTAAAATTAATTATAATTGTTAAATTTTTGTTTTGTTTTTCCGGCTGCACCACACAACTTGTGGGATCTTAGTTCCCCAACCAGGATTGAACCCAGTGCTCATGCAGTGAAGTGCAGAGTCCTTACCACTGAAACACCAGGGAATTCCCAAATTTCTGTTGTTTTATAATGGAGAATCTGGTTATTCCTTTATTATTGCTTTTTAGACACACCTATTTCAGGAAGGATGACAGCATAAAGAGAGTATCTAACTCTGATATACCTCAAACTGACTTCAGTTCAGTTCAGTCACTCAGTCGTGTCCGACTCTTTGCGACCCCATGGACCACAGCAAGCCAGGCCTCCCTGTCCAAAACCAACTCCTGGAGTTTACCCAAACTCATGTCCCTTGAGTCAGTGATGCCATGCAACCATCTCATCCTCTGTCGTCCCCTTCTTCTCCTGCCCTCTATCTTTCCTAGCATCACGGTGTTTACAAATGAGTCAGCTCTTCGCATCACGTGGCCAAAGTACTGGAGTTTCAGCTTCAACATCAGTCCTTCCAATGAACACCCAGGACTGATCTCCTTTAGGATGGACTGCTTGGATCTCCTTGCAGTCCAAGGGACTCTCAAGAGTCTTCTCCAACATCACAGATCAAAAGCATCAATTCTTCGGCACTCAGCTTTCTTTATAGTCCAACTCTCACATCCATACATGACCACTGGAAAAACCATAGCCTTGACTAGACGGACCTTTGTTGGCAAAGTAATGTCTCTGCTTTTTAATATGCTGTCTGGGTAGGTCATAACTTTCTTTCCAAGGAGTAAGCGTCTTTTAATTTCATGGCTGCAATCACTATCTGCAGTGATTTTGGAGCCCAAAAAATAAAGTCAGCCACTGTGTCCACTGTTTCCCCGTCTATTTGCCATGAAGTGATGGGACTGGATGCCATGATCTTAGTTTTCTGAATGTTGAGCTTTAAGCCAACTTTTTCACTCTCCTCTTTCGCTTTCATCAAGAGACTCTTTAGTTCTTCTTCCCTTTCTGCTATAGGGTGGTGTCATCTGCATATCTGAGGTTATTGATATTTCTCCCAGCAATCATGATTCCAACTTGTGCTTCTTCCAGCCCAGCATTTCTCATGATGTACTCTGCATATGAGTTAAATAAGCAGGGTGACAATATACAGCCTTGACATACTCCTTTTCCTACTTGAAACCAGTCTGTTGTTCCATGTCCAGTTCTAACTGTTGCTTCCTGACCTGCATATAGATTTCTCAGGAGGCAGGTCAGGTGGTCTGGTATTCCCATCTCTTTCAGAATTTTCCACAGTTTATTGTGATTCACATAGTCAAAGGCTTTGGCATAGTCAATAAAACAGAAATCGCTGTTTTTCTGGAACTCTCTTGCTTTTTTGATGATCCAGCGGATGTTAGCAATTTGGTCTCTGGTTCCTCTGCCTTTTCTAAAACCAGCTTGAACGTCTGGAAGTGCATGGTTCATGTATTGCTGAAGCCTGGCTTGCAGAATTTTGAGCATTTCTTTACTAGCATATGAGATAAGTGCAATTGTGCAGTAGTTTGAGCATTCTTTGGCATTGCCATTCTTTGGGATTGGAATGAAAACTGACCTTTTCCAGTGCTGTGGCCACTGCTGAGTTTTTCAAATTTGCTAACATATTGAGTGCAGCACTTTCACAGCGTCATGATTTAGAATTTGAAATAGCTCAACTGGAATTCCATCACCTCCACTAGCTTTGTTCATAGTGATACTTCCTAAGGCCCACTTGACTTCACCTTCCAGGATGTCTGGCTCTAGGTGAGTGATGACACTGTGATTATCTGGGTTATGAAGACCTTTTTTGTATACTTCTTCTGTGTATTCTTGCCACCTCTTCTTAATATCTTCTGTTAGGTCCCTACCATTTCTGTCCTTTATTGAGCCTATCTTTGCATGAAATGTTCCCCTGGTATCTCTAATTTTCTTGAAGAGATCTCTAGTCTTTCCCATTCTATTTTCCCTCTGTTTCTTTCCACTGATCATTGAGGAAGGCTTTCTTATCTCTCCTTGCTATTCTCTGGAACTCCACATTCAAATGGGTATATCTTATCTTTTCTCTTTTGCTTTTAGTGTCTCTTCTATTCACAGCTCTTTTAAGGCCTCCTCAAACAGCCATTTTGCTTTTTTGCATTTCTTTTTCTTGAAGATGGTCTTGATCCCTGTCTCCTATAATGTCACGAACCTCCGTGCATAGTTCATCAGGCACTCTATCTATCAGATCTAGTTCCTTAAATCTATTTCTGACTTCCACTGTATAATTATAAGGGATTTGATTTAGGTCATACCTGAATGGTCTAGTTGTTTTCCCCACTTTTCTTCAATTTGTCTGAATTTGGCAATAAGGAGTTCATGATCTGAGCCACAGTCAGCTCCCGGTCTTGTTTTTGCTGACTGTATAGAGCTTCTCCATCTTTGACTGCAAAGAATATACTCAGTCTGATTTTGGTGTTGGCCATTGGTGATGTCTGCGTGTAGAGTCTTCTCTTGTGTTGTTGGAAGAGGGTGTTTGCCATGACCAGTGCGTTCTCTTGGCAAAACTCTATGAGCCTTTGCCCTGCTTCATTCTGTACTCCAAGGCAAAATTTGCCTGTTACTCCAGGTGTTTCTTGACTTCCTACTTTTGCATTCCAGTCCCTTGTAATGAAATGATTGCTGCTGCTGCTAAGTCACTTCAGTCGTGTCCGACTGACTCTGTGCGACCCCATAGACGGCAGCCCACCAGGCTCCTCCATCCCTGAGATTTCTAGGCAAGAACACTGGAGTGGGTTGCCATTTCCTTATCCAATGCATGAAAGTGAAAAGTGAAAGTAAAGTCGTTCAGTCGTGTCCAACTCTTAGCAACCCCATGGACTGCAGCCCACCAGCCTCCTCCGTCCATGAGATTTTCCAGGCAAGAGTACTGGAGTGGGGTGCCATTGCCTTCTCCATGAAATGATTAAGGGGGTTCTTAAATGTTATTAAGTATAAAGATAGGAGAGTAATAATTTGCAGCAGCATCTTTGAATGGTGTTGCTAATAATGATGAGTAATGATAAATTGTAAGAGGAGAGAAAACAGAAAGAGAAGAATGAGAAGTAAAAAGTGAGCACTAGATAAGTCTATGAAGATACTAGTATGACTCCAGTTCAACCCTTTAACATTTGAATTCTCATTATTTTTAATAAGTCCCTTTTTTGGAAACTACAGTGAACTCAAATCTTGAATCTGAACAAATTTGAAAATCTAGTTCTTTATCTCCTATTTAATAAACTTCCTATATTGCTTAACTAACCTTTAATTTTTGGTCCAATTATTGTCAGATTATTCCTTGATGCTAAATCAGCTTTTAATGGTTTTATCCATATTTTTCACTAGCTTCCATTTTTTTCCAAGAAGAATTTTTACTTCTTGCCAATATGAGCAATTTCCTACAGAATTTTGTATGAAACTATAAATAGAACTTTTAGACATTTACATACTGTACTTAATGACTTTGAATATTAAGGGAAAATAGCTGAATTGTGTATATCTTTTAGTTGTGCACAAATTATTTGTCTGATAAATTGGCAGATGGCGTTTATAATTTTATTTTTACTGTATTTCATCTTCAATAGTAGAGTTGAGGGAGAAAAAATTAGTTATATATAGTTTCCCATGGAGATAAGTGTTTTTTTTCAGACAATGTTTATGAATAGGTTGCCTTTGAGGTTTTCAGGATAATTGAAGAACTATTGTCAAGTTGGCATTTAGTGATCACTCAGGATACATTAGCCTATAATTTCTTAGAGTTTCTATCTGCCATTCTATGGTTGTGTTGGAGATTCCATACACCACCCCTCCAGTTGGTGATTCACTAGAAGGACTCACAAGACTGAGCATATAGTAAAGATCTCTTACAGTGAAAAAATACAAAGCAAAAACAAACAAAAAAAAAGGGAAAACACGTGGGATTAAGTCTGAGGGGAACCACACACAATCTTCCAAGAGTATTCTGTCATTGGTCACAGGGAATGTGCTTAATTTCTCTAGCAATGAGTTGTTGCAACACACATGAGATGTGTTAAGGAGAAACTCAGTGCCTGGGGTTTACTGGGGGCTAGTCATGTGGGCATCTTCTGTCTAGTACATACCAAGATTCTAGACTCACAGAAGGAAAGCAGGTATCAGCATAAAACATACTGATAGTACTAATAGTTGAGACACAATGAGCCCATCTTATCAGGGAATAAGAACCCTCTTAAAATCCTAGATCCTTAGATGCCAGCTAAGGGCCAGCCTTGCAAGCAGGCCTTTCTAAAGATAGCAGTCTTAGGCCTACTCTGTTAACTCTTTCTCTGCATAATAGTGATTATATTTTATACAACGTTTTTAAAATTGTCATTACTATGATCATCTCAGAGGAGTTTGGTCTAATAGGAAGTTTTGTCATACATTAAGAGAATCATACATTTAAATGGAATCTCTGAGGAACATGTGTTGCCCTTCAGTTTAATTTTTAAAGGAATTTTTAAGATGAATTTGTTTCATTCAGACTTTCATACCTTTAAGAGCAAGAGTACTTTTATGAATTATAAAACAAAATTTTTTGTGCTACATTTAGTGTCACTTCTGGAGATGCTGTTAATAATACCTGAAAATGCCTAAGGTCTTTTTGCTGTTGATCCTTGTGGAAGATGGAATGTTTTAAGAATTTTTGTGTCTTAAATTTTTGAGCTATATACTTCTGATAGCCAAAGTATATGTATAGTAATGAGAAAGATGCTACTAGACTTAAATATTACTGTTTTGGAAAAAATGATAATAATAATTATATAAGCATTTTTTTCCTCATAGACTAATAAAGTTGAAATAAAGAAGTAAAACTAGATTTCTTTACTAGATTTAAAACAAAGATGCTTCTTTTCTTTTATTATTCTTATGTAATGTATGCCACTTTATTAATGAATAATGTGTTGGATGTGAAGCTTGTAATAGTCAAAATTTAATGGGTCAGATAAATTTAAATTCTTGTTGAAAATTCATTGTACTTTATGAGATTTAGTATTATAAAAATAGTTTTCTTTGAAATAATGTATCTATGCTAATTTAAGAATTTGTTACAGACTTCTGCAGTTTAAGAATTTTTGAAATTTATTATTTATAAAAATTAACATGTGATTTTAAAACAAATAATTTATAGTATTGAAGTGGTCCTGCTTCAGAAAAAGGTATTTAAATTATAAATTATGATTGTGATAATTCTTAAATCTCTTTCATATTATTTTGACTTTATTTGCAGGTCCTAATCTACCCATGGCAACAGTTGACATAAAAAATCCAGAAATTACAACAAATAGATTTTATGGTCCACAAATCAACAACATCTCCCATACCAAAGAAAAGAAAAAAGGAAAAGCTAAAAAGAAGAGGTTAACTAAGGCAGATATTGGAACACCAAGCAATTTCCAGTAAGGCAGTTCTTTTATTATTCTTATCTTTACTTTTGATTTATTCATTTCTGCTCTTTTTTTAAATTGTTAGAAAGTTCTATTTTCTTTTTGGGAGACCCCTTACCTTTATCGCTTGCATACCTTCTGCTATAATTTTGTTGTTGGAGTTTTTAAAGGCTATTGATCAATAGACTTTTTATGAATCTTAGTTACTTTACTTTTCCACCTATCAGAAAAGAAAAATTAGAGTTGTTTTTTCAACTAATTGTTGGACATGAAAATGAAATCTCACTTTTCTCTATAAATGATATTTGGAAATTACCTAAAGGCATTGTCCTATTCTGTTTGGGCTGCTAATAGAATACTATAGACTGGGTAGCTGATAAAGAACAGAAATTTATTTCTCACAGTTCTGGAGGATGTAAAGAGGCAGGCAAGATTTATTTAGTGTCTTGTAAAATCCCACTTCTTAGTTCATTGCCGTCTCCTCATTGTGTCCTCACATGTTGGAAGAGGGCGAGAGAGCTCTCCAGGCCTCTTTCTTAATGGCACCAATCCTATTCTTGGGGAATCTACCTTCATGACCTGATTACCTCCCCAGATCCTCATCTCCAGGAATTATCACATTGGAATTCGATCTCAAGATAGGAATTTTTGGAAAATTCGGTCTATTGTAGGCATCAAACCTTTGATATTCATTCGACGTATTTCAAGCATTCTCCTGTGCATTCTTCATTTCTTCATAACAGAATTCCTGTCGTCTTACACATGTAATGCTTGTATTCTTGGAAATGGATGCTCAGAAAGGTTGTGCAAAAATATTAAGGCTCAGTTAGTAGTGGAGTTGGGGCTAGAATCCTGGTCTCTTGACTACTTACACTTTTTTTCCCTGAAAATGATTTTGTCTATGAGAACCATTAGTTCAGGCTAAAAATTCACTGGTTGGGTTGGATTTCATGTGTATTATGTTTTTATTGTCACTTACGCATTTTTTTTTTCTGTTTTTTTTCTTTCTGCTACTTTAGACACATTGGACATGTGGGTTGGGATCCGAATACTGGCTTTGATGTAAGTTATTTTCAAGCCATAAATGTTATAACTCTAAATATGTAGGAATGTCATGTCCTACCTTTAGACTTTTATGCTTATACATTTTTGTGAGTTCTAGTGTTTGGTTGAATGTGCTTATATTCATGTTCATATTCCACTGAGGTTTAAAATCATATATTGTTCTATCATTGATGGCTAAGTCTCTAAAGAGAATTTTTTTTTTTTAGGCTTTATCTACTATAATATGAAATCTCTATGTTTTGAAAGCCAAGAGGAGAAAATTGTTTCTGCAAAGTGATCATTTGAGGGGAATATAAGCCAAATTACTTGAAAGTACTATAGTCACATTCTGAATATCCAAAGATTGTCTAGATCTTTGTATTCTATTGCTTCTTCTTGGTGATTTTGTCATTCATTCATTTATAGCATTTGAGCAAAATAGTTGAAAATTGGTTACCTAAGTATACATATTTAACATTTGACTGATAATCAGGGTTTGGAAAAATTATGTTGAAAAGAAATATTATTTGTGATTAGAATCAAAAATTATTTTGGTTACTTTTTTATTACTAGAACTACAGTGTTAACACCACAATATTAAAAAAAAAAAAAAAAACTTTATTTTTTTTCTATTAGGGTATAGCCAATTAACAAACAATGTTTTGATAGTCTGAGGTGAACAGTGACGGGACTCAGCCATACATATACATATACCCACTCTCCCCCAAGGGCTTCCTGGGTGGTTCTAGTGGTAAAGAACCTGCCTACCAATGCAGGAGACATAGGAAATGTGAGTTCGATACCTGGGTTGAGAAGATCCCTGGAGAAGGTCATGGCAACCCACTCCAGTATTCTTGCTTGGAGAATCACATGGACAGAGGAGCTTAGCAGGACAGTCCATAAGTTCACAAAGAGACATACACGACAGAAGTGACTTAGCATGCACATTCTCTCCCAAACTCCCCTCCCATCCAAGCTGCCACATAACATCAAACAGAGTCCCATAGGCTATAGAGTAGGTCCTTGTTAGTTAAGCATTTTAAATATAGCAGTGTATACATTTCCATCTGGCAACCATAAGTTCCTTCTCTAAGTCTGTAAGTCTTCTGTTTTTTTGTAAGTAAGTTCAGTTGCATCATTTCTTTTTAGATTCCACATATAAGGGATGCCATATGATATTTCTCCTGTATTTGATCTACTTCAGTCAGTCAGTATGACACTCTCTAGGTCCATCTGTGTTGCTGCAGATGGCATTATTTCATTTTTAATGGCTGAGTAATATTCCATTGTATATATGTACCACCTCTTCTTCATCCATTCCTGTCAGTTGACTTTGAGGTTGCTTCCATGTCTTGTCATAAACAGCACCACAGTGTTTTTGAATGCCTCTTTGTCTTGGGCATTTTACAGGGTACTTGGGTTATGAAGAGGTACTTGACCTCAAATTTTTTAATAGATTTAATAATACTTTTTGTGGTTATTTGTGATTATATCTAAATCTTATTTAGGACAAGGTAGAATAGATGAACTTTAGAGATGTATCATTCATGAAGGGATTGGTAAAAATCAAAATAAGATGCTTTTTTTTACAAAGGTAGGAAACAAAAAGAAAACATAAAATATAAAGCCTATTCTTTGTTCTTATCTTTTTCTGTTTTTTATAAGATATTTACTTAGCATATAAATATTCTAACTATATTAAAAATTTATAAACACAAAAGAAAATAATTTCATAAAAGGCACAGATATGAGAATAAAATTTCAACTTGCTGTTGTGAAAAATTGGGGATAGATTTTATAGTTAGCAATTATTTTATCTGTTGTAGCTGAATAATTTGGATCCAGAATTGAAGAATCTTTTTGATATGTGTGGAATCTCAGAGGCACAACTTAAAGACAGAGAAACATCAAAAGTTATATATGACTTCATTGAAAAAACAGGAGGTGTTGAAGCTGTTAAAAATGAACTGCGAAGGCAAGGTAACTTTTATTTCTGTTTAGGCATTCTGACTATTTTTCCTTTGAATCTTTTGAAGTCAGTTGCGTGGATGACAGCTACATATGTTCATGTGAACCTTCCTTAAGCAGAATGTTGTAATTTATGGGATAACTTGTTTAGCCCAGTGTACTGGATTTTACATTATTTCAGTATAACTAAAAAACTTGTCAAGACTTTTCTAACTATTTAAAAGTCTTATATTAAATTCATGAAAATTCATACAAAGTCTTCTGGCTGTTTGGTTTTAGAATAAAAAAGTGTAGTTGCATATTTCACTTAGTAAATGTTAGAGACCACTATCAAAGTTGCATTTATGACAATTAGAAATAGTAATTTAAATATAATTATGAATTCTATAATGTATAATAAGCATTTTTAGAATATAAATAATGCAAAATCTTTATTTTGAAATAAATTTTTTCTTAGCTAAAATATAAAACTTGCCATTTGGTACCTGCGAACACAAACAACTTGCACCTTTTTAAGATTTGATATTTTATTTAAATCACCATGTTTTTTGGTCATGTTTTAATAATTGTCACAATTAAATATAAATACACTTAACTCTGAGTTTTCCAATATGACTGTTACCTCTTTACCAGTTAATTCACTGGGGGCTACTTTTCTTCCTCCTTTTTGCATACTCGTGATAAGACAGTATAGCAAAACAAAAGCTCCAGATAATCAAAGCATTCTTTTGAAGAATTTAACTAACATTTTAAATTAGGTATTTGACCTACCTGTATCTTTTTCACTGCTGATGTTCATTCATTCATTCATATATTCAGTAAACATTATTGTGTTAGCACTAGTCTCTACTCAGGATATTTAGATACAAAGATATGGTTTCTGCCCTCAGAAATCTTACTATCTATTGTGACAACAGATAATGTAAACAATCATGCAGTCATAATTGCTGTTGTGGAAACGCAATGCTAATTCCACTGAAAATAGTATGATGATGATTTATCTTATTTTGTGAAAAAAAATCACATTTCCAAATTGTATGGATTTTTAATAAAAACATCTGGGCAACATTGTTTTTAAATGCTGCCAAAATAAGTCATGGTTATAATTAGTGTGCAAATGATGGAGGTCTTGAAGACCTAGTTTGTTCTTTGACTGTCTTTTTCTCCACTGTTAACACTCACCTTCATCTTACACCAGATGATGCTCAGGGTCTCTCTGAACTGTTTATAAATACTCTTGGCATTTATTAGACAGTCCATATTGCTGGCCTCTCGCCTGAATATCTGTAACTGAGAGTGGTCTGTATTAACTTGATTGAGTTTGTTTTTTTAAACTTTCTTATTACTGCTTTTTATTCTAGTTGCTTTTAAAATATCAAATTAGGCAAAGTGCTTAATTGAATTACCTAAAAGCAAAGGAAAAAATTCATAGGCATTACAAAAAAAAATACTTGAGAAACTTAATACTCAAGAATCTTAACTCCCAGTGTGGAACTTTTTAGACACCCAAGAATGATTTTATAGAAGATACATTTTTTAAGAGGAAGAATAAAAAGACAGATAATGATTTATTATGGAGATGTTTCCTAGGCAAAGCATATAGCGTGTTCAGAAGTATGATAAAAATAGGGAGAAGTTTATGAAGTTGCCATAAAAATAGGTTTTGTAAGACCTGACTCAAATTTCTTGAAATTATTTTGTAATATCATGTAATCAGGCTTGTAAAAAGTGGAATTATTTTGTAAAATCATGTAATCAGGCTTGTAAAAAGTGGTAAACCTTATCATTTCCAGTATATCTTTTTGTGTATCTGTGCAGTTGTTTGAAGTCCATTAATTTATAATAAATAATCTGCTCTTTAGGTCCACCACAATGGAGTGGTATGTATGGGGATGTTATTTGACCCAGTGTCCTAAATTATGCATGTGTTTATTTTCAAAGAAGCTATTAACTCATATATCCTGCCTCCAAAACTAATATCCAGTAAGGTTTTCTTCCCTTTATTCAAACTAATGTTTGGGGTATATAGATGCTAAAGTAAGAAAGGAAATTTATTTCTATGAGTCAGATCATTTTTGTCTGTAATTTAATTTTTTTGAAATTTTGTGGGTTACCTCTTACAACACTGCTATTGTTTTTAGTTTTACTTATTATACTTATTTTTAGTGATTGGTTTTTACACTTGGCATTATTTCAATAACCTACATAAAATATACTTGTATTTTTAACATTAATTTGGGGCAGTTCAGATCAGTCACACAGTCGTGTCCAACTCTTTGCGACCCCATGAACTGCAACACTCCAGGCCTCCCTGTCCATCACCAGCTCCTGGAGTCTACCTAAACCCATGTCCATCGAGTTGGTGATGCCATCCAACCATCTCATCCTCTGTTGTCCCCTTCTCCTCCTGCCCTCAGTCTTTCCCAGCATCAGGGTCTTTTCAAATGAGTCAGCTCTTCACATCAGGTGGCCAAAGTATTGGGAGTTTCAGCTTTAGCATCAGTCCTTCCAATGAACACCCAGGACTGATCTCCTTTAGGATGGACTGGTTGGATCTCCTTGCAGTCCAAGGGACTCTCAAGAGTCTTCTCCAACACCACAGTTCAAAAGCATCAATTCGGGGCTCAGCTTTCTTCACAGTCCAACTCTCACATCCATACATGACTACTGGAAAAACCATAGCCTTGACTAGACAGACCTTTGTTGGCAAAGTAATGTCTCTGCTTTTTAGTATGCTGTCTAGGCTGGTTATAACTTTCCTTCCAAGGAGTAAGCGTCTTTTAATTTCATGGCTGCAGTTACCATCTGCAGGGATTTTGGAGCCTAGAAAAATAAAGTCAGCCACTGTGTCCACTGTTTCCCTATTTATTTGCCATGAAGTGATGGGACCGGCTGCCATGATCTTAGTTTTCTGAATGCTGAGCTTTAAGCGGGGAGGACTAAACATAAACATGCAGTTGGGTGAAGGACAACTCAGGGAGCTGTCAGTATTCCCATAGATTTCAATCTGTGTTGAATAATATATGCCTGCTTTGCTTAATCCTGATGAGAGTGCATGAGAGCAGTTCTTCAAAGTGTTTCCTGAATTCTGTAACACATTTCTTTTAAATATTAATGTATTTATATTGTTTTATAATTTCTGCTTTTAATTCCCTTAAATATCAAATATCTAGAGTTATCTACTGGTTATGCTTAATTTGACCTGAAATAATTATTTTTAAATATATCAGCTTGTCATTACAGTGTACCATCAAGAGGAAGTTTTTCTGAAAGTTTCAGTCTTCCTTTCTCACTAACCTTTGATAGTAAGAACAGTTTGATTTGTTGTAACTTTTGTGTCATGCTTTTTATTTACTAATTAAATATCTAAGAACTATCATTGTCATTCTGAATCTGGTGTTTGTGGTGACTCAGAGTTTTGAAAACCTATAGGCCTTCAGACTTTCTCATAGTGGTGTGTGGTGTCTGCCCAGTAGACGTTTTTGTGCATGTGAACCTAGCTGATGTTGTGCCATCTCTCCTCTCTTCTCCTCTTAATTCCTTCATATTTTTACCCTGAGATATGGTATATCTTTAGCATACTTTCCTTTTTATGTAGTCATAGTACAGATTATAAAAATAGAAAGGTGGTAATAGATGTTTTCCTCATGAAAATACAGAGAGATTTCCAGTCACTTTTCAGAGAATAGAAATGCTAAACTTGTGCTGTACCCAAATTTGGTACAGCTGATAATTTATTGACTATAAATTAATGCTCTCCCCTTGCCTGAGCAGTAATTTAGTGTCTCTTTGAGTGATTATTAGCTGAATCACAAATTATTCCAATCAGTGTGCTTACTCCCAGTTCAAAAGAACTTTATTCTCTCTACTGAAGAGATTCTTCATTGTACATAGAACATTATGGTTCCAGAGTCCTTAGCAAAACCACAGGAAATGATTGACTAACAATACAGTTTTTGTAGTATAGAGTGAGTCCTTTTCCTCTTGATTAGCAAACAATTAAGTCATAAAAAATACTAGTTCAGATAAATATCATTGCTTTTTGAAATGCAAGCCTTAAATTGATTAAAATGATTATATCTGCTTGGAGGATTTGACGTACTCTCCTATTCAGGGGCTGTACATAATGTACATAGACCATGTCCTCTTGGTTTTACTGTTACCACAAAATATGCTCGAAAAAGACTGGTCTTAGCAAGTTTGTCTTCTTGCTTTGGATCTGGTGAGAAAATTGGGTGAACCTTAGCTGCAGCAGCAGCATGCCTTGAGTGTAAATCATGGGCACTTCCCTTAGGGGTGGCTTGTATCCAAGTAGGATGACTCTCCTGTTTGCTGCTCCATGTTTCCAGTTTTAAAAGTCTCTGTATCAGGAGACAATACCCTTGTGAGCCTTGCCTTACTGTCTTTTTCATCTCATGTTTATGACTAAATTTGATAGCATATTTTATAGCATATTTCCCATGATTATCTCAAATGAAATTAGAAAATAATGTTTGGCTTTCCTTTGAAGTGAGGGTTTTTTTTTTCCTCTTGGAGTCTCAGTGAACTCCGGGAGTTGGTGATGGACAGGGAGGCCTGGCGTGCTGCGATTCATGGGGTCGCAAAGAGTTAGACTGATCTGATCTGATCTGATCTGATCATTGCATTTTTGAGCATCTAATCCTATAATTTGAAATTAAGGTGGGTATTTGTATAGACTTTAGAACTATCCATCAGGAATATATTAGTTTGTACCAGTAAATATAAATAGCTTTATTCCTTTAAAAGAAAAAGTTATTTCTTTTCCTACTCATTCTTTAAATTAATGAAAAAATAATGAAGTTTATTATTCTGTAAATTTGTGTATGCTCTTGGTAAAATCATGCCTCTGGAAATGTAATATGTTTATACTTTGAACTTCTCTGTTTTAACTTACACTTTACCTTTAGTAAAATAAGAATGTATATATTATTACTGTCAGAGTAATGTTAATATTTTACTACTAACTTGAATTTTACAGCATTTAGAAGTTTTCAGTAAATTTGTTAATGTCTCCTGAATAAGTAATTGAACATTTCAGCTGAGCAACCCACCTCCCTTACTGCCATTACTAGAATTACACTATATCTATCACTATATTATATATTTATTATATATGTATTATGTATTCTTATATATCCTATAAACACAAAAATAGAGGACATTATAAATTACAAATGTAAGTTAGATGACAAAGGTTCACATTTTAAAAGAAAATCCCATGGACAGAGGAGCCTGTTAGGCTGCAGTCCATGGAGTCGCTGAGGGTCAGACACAACTGAGCGACTTCACTTTCACTTTTCACTTTCATGCATTGGAGAAGGAAATGGCAATCCACTCCAGTGTTCTTGCCTGGAGAATCCCAGGACGGGGGAGCCTGGTGGCCTGCCATCTATGGGGTTGCACAGAGTCGGACACGACTGAAGTGACTTAGCAGTAGCAGCAGATTAACTTGAGTAAATTCTAATAGATTATACTACATTAGCTATTTAATTCTGAATATAAATCAACTGTATAGAACAGCTAACTATACTTGATTCTTTAAAGAGGAAAAATAACCATTGATTTTTATTTTCTAACAACTAAATTCTACTACTTTAGCGAATATTTTTTCAAGACCAGGAAAGTGATCTTTAGGCTGAAGATTCCCAAATTATTGGGAATTATAAGATATCATAAGAATTATAAGATATCATCTTTGCTCAGATAGCTTTGTAATTAAAATACAAAGATGAGGCCTTTTTTTCCTCATACTGTTTTAATACATGTTGAAATATGTTGCTTTTTCAGTATAATGTTTGTGGGGGGAAAAAAGCATGCTTTCTTTTTTCCTGTTTGTATTTCAGCACCACCACCTCCACCACCATCAAGGGGAGGGCCGCCCCCTCCTCCCCCGCCTCCACATAGCTCGGGCCCTCCTCCCCCTCCTGCCAGGGGAAGAGGGGCTCCTCCTCCACCACCTTCAAGAGCTCCCACAGCTGCACCGCCACCACCGCCTCCATCCAGGCCAGGTGTAGGAGCCCCTCCACCACCGCCAAACAGGATGTACCCTCCTCCACTTCCAGCTCTTCCCTCCTCAGCACCTTCAGGGCCTCCACCACCACCTCCACCTCTGTCAGTGAGCGGGTCAGTGGCACCACCACCTCCGCCGCCACCTCCGCCTCCACCAGGGCCACCACCTCCCCCTGGCCTCCCTTCTGATGGTGACCACCAAGTTCCAACTCCTGCAGGAAGCAAAGCAGCTCTTTTAGATCAAATTAGAGAGGGTGCTCAGCTAAAAAAAGTGGAACAGAACAGTCGGCCGGTGTCCTGCTCTGGAAGGGATGCACTTTTAGACCAGATACGACAGGGTATTCAACTGAAATCTGTAAGTAATCCATTCTTTTCAATCTAGACTACCTATCTTCATGGAATTTTAAAGTATTATAAGATGTCTTTGGAAAGAAATATTTTTTTTACTTTTTCTCGTATTTTTTTTAACCCAATGAACTTCTGATATTTTTAATACCATAAAACGCACACATTTATACCTTTACCTGTGTAACCTATATTTCTATATCAAAATACCACCTTAGAAAGTTCCCTCATGCCTCTCTCCCTTCTCAAAAAGAATCACTGATCTGATTTCTGTCACCATAGTTTTAGTTTACCTGTTATAGAATTTCAATAAAGAGAATATTGCACTGTGTTCAAAATTCATTGTTCTAGACTTTTAAATAAAATTTAATTGAGAGAAAAATCTTTATTAAACTACACAGAAGTAAAAGTAGCCATATTGAAATGAATCGTAATCATTTTGGTAAAGTCAGACTATTAACTGTATGAAAACTAAACTATATTTTAAAGTTTCTGTGTCTAAAATTTAGATTAGTAGAGAATCAGACTCCACAGAGAATTGAAAGAATTTCTGTGGTGATGGCAGATAATTTTGGATTCTCTGAGTTGGATGAGGTCATCATTTAGCCTTCTTCTAGAGCAGGGCTTCCCTGTTGGCAGTGTGAGAGACTCAGGTTCGACCCCTGGGTCGGGAAGATCCTCTGGAGAAGGAAATGGCAACCCACTCCAGGACCCTTGCCTGGAAAATCCCATGGACAGAGAAGCCTGGTATGCTACAGTCCATGGGGTCGCAAAGAGTCAGACACAACTGAGCGACTTCACTTTCACTTAGAGCAGAGGTTACCAAACTTTTTTCTTTAAAGGACTAGACAGTAAACATTTTAGGCTTGCAAACCCATATAGTATGTTACAACTGCTCAGCTCTGCTGTTACAGCACAGATGCAACAGCCGTACATATACTGTGAAAGCAGCCATAGACAGCACATAAATGAATGCACATGGTTGTGTTCTATAAAGCTGTATTTATGGACACTGAAATTTGAATTTCATATAATTTGTACATATCACAAATATTCTTCTTTCATTTTTGTTTTCTTTCAACCATTTGAAAGTGTAAAAATCATTCTTAGCTTTAAGAAAGTTATACAAAAAGATGAGACAGACTAGATTTGGCCCGTGCAGTAGTTTGCTGACCCCTGACCTAAAGCCTAAGCTACCTAACATTCCTACACTTCCTCCAGGCCTTTAGATGTGGTCTCTCAGTTCTTGGAGGAACACTTTTCTGTAGGACTTCAGACAGAAATGATAGCTTTTTCTATGAAGTAAATGGAACTAAAAGGAGGAGATTTTTAATGGAAAATTATTTTGCAGTAGGTAGAGAATTATAATTTCCTAAATCCTAGAAACTGTCTAGGAGGGAAATGACAGATAGGGAACACAACTAATTGAATGAAGGCATTTAAACATTAGCATAGCACAGATTTAAGAAACTTCTGGTCTTTAAAGTGTGTTTAGATCTTTTCTTAACATGTATCCAGAATGATACTTAGATCAGCCTCTGAACAATCAACTTCCCTCTTCCCATTTATTTCTGACTAAAGGTTTCTCAGGAACTGAATAGTTGTTAGCGGGCAGAATTATTGTCAAAATGACCACAGCCCAGATGAAGAGCAGATTTTAATGGGGCCGTCCGTATCCTTTAGAATTTCAGGTACATAAGTTGACCCTTGGACACGGGAGTTATGTGTACAAGCCCCTGGAGCAGTCAGATGTGTGTATAACTTTTGACTCCCCCAAAACTTAATTACTAATGGCCTGTTGTTATCTGGAAGCCTTACAATAACATAAAAATGAACATGTTTTATATGTTTTATATATATATTATACTATATGCTATATTCTTAAAGTAAGCTAGAGAAGAGAAATGTTAAGAAAATCATAAGGAAGAAAAAACATTTACAGTACTGAATTGGATTTATTGATACTATAACTTTACATCATCTGCTCACAAGATGAATAGTCTGTTAGTACCTACGTCAGTATTGGTCAATATTCTTTTTTTATATATATATATATTCTTATATAATGCTAGATGTTATATGTAATACACTAGACATTGAAAATGAAAATATGATAAATTTATAGTTATTTACAGGTATAACAATTTATATGTTGATAATGATTGCTTTATGGTAGCCTAGTATATTCAGTATTATTGCTTCACAGTAGCTGACCTACATACTAATGAATGAATCATTATAAAATTTTTATGGCATATATTATTACAGTCATATTCTTAATACTGTATTGGAAACATTGTTTTTTTTGTTGTTGTTTTTTTTTTCAAAACCACTTACCTGTGATGATGGACAGCTACACGGTTTCTCCAGTTACGAGAGAGGCATACTGTATGGTGATATAATATGGTGTAATCTTGTACACTGTGTCCTACATGATGAATACTTAGGCAATGTTGATATGAAAATATTTCATACAGTTCTCACCATGTAGTTATTAGATTTTCACAAAAAGGCACACTTACACAACAGATAAGTTTATTTTATTAACTGTATGGCATGATCAGTTCAGTTCAGTCACTCAGTCCAACTCTTTGCGGCCCCATGGAGTGCAGCACGCCAGGCTTCCTGTCCATCACCAACTCCCGGAGCTTGCTCAACTCATGTCCATCGAGTTGGTGATGCCATCCAACCATCTCATCCTCTGTCATCCCCTTCTCCTCCTGTCTTCAGTCTTTCCCAGCATCAGGATCTTTTCCAATGAGTATCAGGTGGTCAAAATATTGAAGTTTCAGCTTCAACATCAGTCTTTCCAATGAATATTCAGGACTGATTTCCTTTAGGATTGATTGGTTTGATCTCCTTGCTGTCCAAGGGACTCTTAGTAGTCTTCCCCAACACCATGGTTCAGAAGCATCAGTTCTTCTGCGCTCAGCTTTCTTTATAGTCCAACTCTCACATCCATACATGACTACTGGAAAAACCATAGCTTTGACTAGACGGACCTTTGTTGACAAAGTAATGTCTCTGCTTTTTAATGTGCTGTCTAAGTTGGTCATAGCTTTTCTTCCAAGGAGCAGACATTAATTTCGTAGCTGCAGTGATTTTGGAGCCCCCCCCAAAATAAAATCTGTCACTGTTTCCATTGTTTCCACATCAATTTGCCATGAAGTGATGGAACCAGATGCCATGATCTTTATTTTTTGAATGTTGAGTTTTAAGCCAACTTTTCACTCTGCTCTTTGACTTACATCAAGAGGCTTTTTAGTTCCTCTTGACTTTCTGCTATAAGGGTGGTGTCATTTGCATATCTGAGGTTATTGATATTTCTCCTGGCAGTCTTGATTCCAGCTTGTGCTTCATCCAGCTCTGCATTTTGGATGATGTACACTACATATAAGTTAAATAAGTAAGGTGACAATGTACAGCTTTGACATACTCCTTTCCCAGTTTGCAGCCAGTCTGTTGTTCCATGTCTGGTTTTAACAGTTGCTTCTTGACCTGCATACAGATTTCTGAGGAGGCAGGTCAGGTGATCTGGTACTTTCATCTCTTTAAGAATTTTCACAGTTTGTTGTGATCCACACAGTCAGTGGCTTTGGCGTAGTCAATAAAGCAGAAGTAGATGTTTTTCTGGAACTCTCTTGCTTTTTCGATGATCCAGTGGATGTTGGCAATTTGATATCTGGTTCCTCTGCATTTTCTAAATCCAACTTGAACATCTGGAAGTTCATGGTTCACGTACTGTTGAAGTCTAGCTTTGAGAATTTTGAGCATTACTTTGCTACTGTGTGAGATGAGTGCAATTGTGCGGTAGTTTGAGCATTCTTTGGCATTGCCTCTGTTTAGGACTGGAATGAAAACTGATCTTTTCCAGTCCTGTGGCCACTGCTGAATTTTCCAAATTTGTTGGCATATTGAGTGCAGTACTTTCACAGCATCATCTTTTAGGATTTGAAATAAGTCAACTGGAATTCCATCACCCCCACTAGCTTCTTTCGTAGTGATGCTTCCTAAGGCCCACTTGACTTTGCATTCCAGAATGTCTGGCTCTAGGTGAGTGATCACACCATTGTGGTTATCTGGGTCATTAAGATCTTTTTTGTATAGTTCTGTGTATTCTTGCCACCTCTTCGTAATATCTTCTGCTTCTGTTAGGTCCATACCATTTCTGTCCTTGATTGTGCCCATCTTTGCATGAAAAGCTCCCTTGGTATCTCTGGTTTTCTTGAAGAGATCTCTAGTCTTTCCCATTCTGTTGTTTTCTCTATTTCTTTGCATTGATCACTGAGGAAGGCTTTCTTATCTCTCCTTGCTATTCTTTGGAACTCTGCATGATGATGGCATGATGATTACTTCTACTGCTTAAGTGAAAGTGGATCATCACAAAGGTCTTCATCATTGTTGTCTTCACACTGAGTAGGCTGAGGAGGAGGAGTAGGAAAAGAAGGGGTTGGTCTCCTACACCTAACTGCAGTGATAGCTTCATGAATTTCTTGTTCTTTTTTCATTATGACCTTAATGCTGGATTCATTTATCCTTAATTGGTGGGCAGCTGCAAACCTCATTCTATAGAACATATCACACAATTCAGCTTTTTCTTGTAATGTCATGACTTTTCTCCCCTTCTTTGGAGTACTTCCAGCATCACCAGTGGCACTTGTCCCATGGTTTTATTCAAGGATTGCAGTATTGCACTCAATCCAATGAAAAATACACGAGAACTGCAAGAGATCACTTTTTACTGCAATACACAATTTACTGGGGAGACAAAGTGCTCACACTAGTAGAATCACAAGGAGTTTCAAGTAGATACTCATGCTTGGCTCACTGAATTAGCGACAGAAGGTATCTGCAAAATTAGGGCAATAGTACAGTGTGCACTGCAATTAATCTTATGCAGTTATAATTTAAAACTGCATCTTTACATTTATTTACATTTCTGTTAACAGGGAATGATGCCATGTATGTAGGATTTCCCAAAGTCTCTGTGTGTGCATAAGCTTTAATAAATTCTAACTTCTTACAATAGATTTGTATATACTTTATGGTAGTAAATGGTAAAGTAGACCTGTATCTACATATGTTTTATGCATTCATGACATGTCTAACTTTTTCTTTGCATGAATTTGGGCAATGGGGTTCATCTATTAAGTTTTTTCAGATGTAGAAGATCTTTAAAAAATGTCCCAATACATTTATTGAAAAAAATCTGCATATTAGTGGACCCATGCAATTCAAACTCATGTTATTCAAGGGTAGCTATGTGTATGTGTGTAATTATTTAGTATAGCTGTGCTATTTCATTTTTAATTATACCAATAACATACTTTTCTGTGGATACCATCAGGGACAAAATTAACAAAATGAGTATTTTGTATAAATGACTACTTATTTTAATCAAAGTGCACAGAGAGCAGTACTTTCTAAATTGTATTTTTTTCCCCTTAGTTTCTACAGATTTCCTGTAGTCTCTTTTTTAATGGGGCTTCCCTTGTGGCTTAGCTGGTAAAGAATTCCACTTGCAATGCAGAAGACCTGGGTTTGATCTCTGGGTTGGGAAGATCCCTGGAGAAGGAGAAGGCTACCCACTCCAGTATTCTGGCCTGGAGAATTCCATGACTGTACAGTCCATGGGGTTGGAAAGAGTCAGGATAATATAAAATAATCAGGGATTATTTTATATAGAAATTCGATTTTAATAAAATCCTTTTTTTTCTGTTTTAATGAGACCCTTTACTGATAGGGTTTAAAAAAAAAAAAAAAAAACTTTTTATTTTGTACTGGGGTATAGTCGATTAACACAATGTTACAGTAGTTTCAGATGAACAACAAAGGGACTCAGCCATGCTTATACATGTATCCATTCTCCCCCAAGCCCCACTCCCATCCAAGCTGACACATAACATTGAGCAGTTACATGTGCTGTACAGTAGGTCTTTGTTGGTTATGCATTTTAAATATAGCAGTGTGTACATGACCTTCCCAAAGTCCCTAACCGTCACGTTCCCTGGCATCCATAAGTTCATTTTCTAAGTCTGTGAGTCTCTTTAATGAGACCCTTTAATATTGATTTTTTTCCCCCAAATGTAGTTTGTATTAGATAAAGTAAATAGTACTTTAGTTGGGGAAAGTTAGTTGCCTTGTGAGGTACATTTTGAAGGCTACCCATCTGATCTCCTTAAAGAGAAGTTTCACATACATGAGAAGGAAGGTTAATTTTGAATTACAGTATATATATTGTCTATTATACATATTTAGAATATGTATGTATACATATGTGTACATATTTATACATTATATCTATGCTATGCTAAGTCACTTCAGTCGTGTCCGACTCTGCGACCCCATAGACAGCAGCCCACCAGGCTCCCCCATCCCTGGGATTCTCCATGCAAGAACACTGGAGTGGGTTGCCATTTCCTTCTCCAGTGCATGAAAGTGAAAAGTGAAAGTGAAGTCACTCAGTCGTGTCCGACTCTTAGCCACCCCATGGAGTGCAGCCTAATAGGCTCCTCCGTCCATGGGATTTTCGAAGCAAGAGGACTGGAGTGGGGTGCCATTGTCTTCTAAGTTATACTTTATATTAAATATAATATTTAAAATTATAAAGCTTATTAGCAAAGTTGAATTTTTCAGGAAAATATAAGTCTCTTTAAATGCTCTTAGATATCTTGAAATGTGCTTCTCACCTGTAGCTCTCGGAATCTAAATATGTCCTCAGTTTTATAAAATACCCTTTGATAACTGTTTTAAAGTTTCTTATCAGCCCAGATTTTGTATATTAGAATAAACAGAAGTAACTCAACTTCAAGGGCAAGTAGCAAAAAGTTTGATTTTTAATCTAAATTTGGAAATCTGTTGATGGCCTATACATTAAAAATGGAAAATATATCTTGCATAAGTCTTCTAAAGCAGCAATTTTGTTTTTTGTTTTTTTTTGCTTTTTCTTAATTCATTTAATCCTATCCTGGGCTTGATTGTTTGCTTTTTTGGTTTTATTTTGTTTTAAAATAATGAAGTGATTGTAAGAGAGAAAGATTTTCTGGAGAGAGAGACTTTTTGATAAGGATGTATTACTCAGTTTTGCTGACTTTCCTTTCCAAGGTAACTGATGCCCCAGAGTCTACACCACCAGCACCTGCACCCACTTCAGGAATTGTAGGTGCATTAATGGAAGTGATGCAGAAGAGGAGCAAAGCCATTCATTCTTCAGGTATATTTGCATGTGTATACGTATAGTTAATAAATTTGAATATTTGAAGTTCTGTTTCTCTTTTTGTTCTATGACAGTCTTTTCTAGATTTTCTTCCTGCTACTGAATAACTTATTGATATAGGTTCTCAGACTTATTTTAAGATGTTGTCACTGTGACTAGTCTGTTTGAAGCTTAATGGAGGCCATGTCATAACCATAAATTGGAAGAACAATTTTGGCAAAAATGGCAGTTTTGTTTCCCAAACTAGAAGTATTAATAGAATGCCTAGCAAACAACTTCTTAAAAAAGACTTGACATTCCTGTATCTCATTCCTGAGACATTCTTGTAACTTAAGGTAAATTTAGGTTTCCCTGATTTGTAAGAATTGGGACTGAGAAATGAGATAAATTGTATTGTTTCTGGGGTTTGCTAAAGAACCCTAGTTTTTTGTTTTCTCTTTTTTGTTTTTTCCCAAAACATTATTTGAATAAAATAGTTTGTACTTGTGGTTATTAAACATATGCACACCACCATTAAATGAGTATCATTTTTGAAAGAGAGAAAGAATATGGGTTTTGCTACGGTAATGGTGGAGATTTACTGAAGAACATGATGTATTAGATGCAGATCGTTGTTCTTATTAAATCTATTATTTATTCTCTGTGGTGGACCTCATTTCTCCAGATTGTTACATGGAGAGAATTCATAAATCAGATGATTGATATGAATAGCAAATTATTATGCAAATAACCAGAAGGTTGCTGAGCACATAGTAGGTGCTCAGTAAATGTTGTTTTCTTTGTTTATTTCCCCTTAAGGATGTGGATGTCTATGATCCTTTAGCAACATTTGTTTTCCTTAAATAGGCATTTTTATTTCTATACTGTGCTAAAAAGATAGAATAGGCTAATTCAGTCCACAAGTATTCATTGTGAGATAATAAGAAAAAAAGAAAAATCCCTGCCTTTATGGAGCATGCATTATTCCAGTGAGAAAGAGAGAGATAATAAATAAAACAAATTCGAAAATATGTACTTTAAATAGTGATATGTACTAAGGAAAGAAAGTAAGCAGAAAAAGACTAACAGACTGTGAGAGAGAATTTCATTTATCATAGGATAATGAGGCTTACCTAAGATATCATTTGAGAAAAGACTCAAAGGAGTTCAGGGAGTAAACCATGTAGAAAACAGGAAAATATGCACAGCCAATACAAACTCCCTGAGGTTGAGGAACAGTGCCAAGGTCAGTAGGGGTGGAACAAGAAGAAGAATAAGGAAGAAAGAGAAAGAAGAATAAGGAAGAAAAAAATAAGAAAGTAGTATGCGAGGTGGCAGGAAGCCGAGAGTAAGGCTTTGGAGGCCATGACTGTGGTGGGCGGCCACTGGAAGGTTCTTAGCAGAGTAATGATTGGCAGTGATCCGAGCAGGATATGATGCAGCTTTGAACCAGATTGGTAGCTCCTGAGAAGTGGTTGGATACTAGTTATACTTTGAATGTGGATAACATTGGGTTTGTTGATGGATTGAAAACAAAATTTGGGAAAAAAGGAGTGATGGATGAGTCTGAGGTTTTTGACCTGAGCAACTCAAAGAGTGAAGTTTTCATTAATAGAATGGAGAAAGATTTAGGAGGACCAAGTTTGAAAGGAAAGATAGGAATTTGATTCTGTACATATTAAATTTGAGATACTTACTAAAAATTTAAAAGTATATGTTGAGTAGGCATTTGGTTATGAGTCAAATTCAGGGGAGAGATGTGAACTGTTAATATAATTCTGCATGTAATTAAGTACACGGTATTTAAAGGTACAGAACTGGATGAGATCATCAAAGAAGTGGGTATAAACAGAGAAGAGAAAGTCTAGTAGAGTTTGGAGGACTGGCGAATGTGGTATCTTAGAAGTCAGGGAAGAAGTTTGAAGGAGGGCAGGGTGATCATCTGGGTTAGATGGGTGTGATGGGTCACAAAACTGAAAACAGAGAATTGAGCTTTAGCTTTAGGAGAAGGGAAAGGCTACCCACTGCAGTTCTGACCTGGAGAATTCCATGGACTGTATAGTCCATGGGATCACAAAGAGTCAGACACGACTGAAGGACTTTCATGTTCAAGTTCACTTTTAGTGATAGTAGGTCCTTGGTGACTGGGAAAGAGCAGTGCCAGTGGGTTCAAGAGAGAATCAGGGTAGAAAAGGAGATTGGGTATTGGGGTGCCTACTCTGTTTCCTCTATGGCTTAGTGCTGATGCGGTTCCTACCTGTCACTGGAATTATAACTGAAGTCAGCTAAACAACGTGCAAGTATATTTTTTTTTTGCAGCTTTTCTTGTGATATGTGTGTTGATTCATAGAAAATGAAGTTTTAGTTGCCCAGTCTGATTCTTTGCAACCCCATGGACTGTAACCCACCAGGCTCCTCCCTGCATGGAATTCTCCAGGAAAGAATAGTGGAATGGGTAACCATTTTCTTCTCCAGGGGAGCTTCCCAACCCAGGGATTGAACCGGGTCTCCTGCATTGTGGGCAGATTCTTTACCATCTGAGCCACCAGAGAAGCCCTGTTGATTCAGAGAGATCAACTCGTGATTTTACACATAAGGAAGCACAGGTTGAAACTGGTTCCATAGAGATTAAGGAACTAGAATCCAAGTCTTCTTACTCCTAATCTTCAGCTCACAATCAAATACTCTTTAAATGTATTTTATTGATTCATTTTAAACCATTTTAGTAACTGGATTCCTCCAGGTTGTATTTTAGAAGTTGAATAGCAAGAATTATGTTGTGTCATTTTATTTATGTGTATGTTTTAATTGTCTTACTGATTCTCTTCTAGACGAAGATGAGGATGAAGATGATGATGAAGATTTTGAGGATGATGATGAATGGGAAGACTGATCTATATATTATATATATATATTTTTAAGGTGAAATACTAAACACTACTTTCTGTCTATGGATTCTGTAAAATTATCATGTAAATGTTCTACCAATTTGCTGTATATTTTTGTTGCCTTTTTGCTTTTTTTTTATTAATCTGTGCAATACCTCATTTAATCTGTAAGGGTTTGTCATAATCCTCTGCAAAGCTACTCCCTGTGACTGTGTGCACGTTTACACCAGGATGCTCACTTGATTTGTGAGTGTTTTTCATTCCATCAATAAGGGAGTTTAAATATTATATGTGAGACTGACAAAAACCTTAATGTAATTTAGTTATAATGCCAGAAGGAAAACACTATTTTCATACCCTACTTTTTCTGTACCTAAATTTTCTTATTAAAATCTAGTATAGCACTACATTCTTTTTTAAGTGATGCAAACCTTAGTTTATTTAGCCCCTTCTTTTTGAACACATGCCACATGAATGTTGAAACTGATACATTGCACAGTTCTCTAGACTTCACTACACTGATGCAAGTTCTCAAATTTTAGCAATATACTCTACGTAAAATCACTACAGAGATGCTAGTTGGGAAAATGAGTAACACACCTCTTACAGCAGTATTGCCTGTTGTTGTACAGATCTGGTATTTGGAGGCTGGAATCATAAGGAGCCCTTGCATCCCTAATACTTGACTGAGGTTATTTTTGTGTTATAGCAAATGTGGCAGGCTCTTTTTGGCAAAAATTTTTAAAAAGTATTTTTGGTATTATTCTGAAAGAAAAGATGTTAAAGTTTAGGGGATCTTAGATATAATTCCATACTACATGAACTGAAGGAGGCTATACATTGTGGTATTTGATTAATTTACTATAAAAAATTCAGAACATAAAAATGAGGTAGGATTAAGTATTTTTATTTTGCAGTCTGTATGGATTGAGATAATTCAGAAATACCAACCATAGAAATCTTACCTAGTTGGCTAAGGTATACCCTGTAATAGTGAAACTATAATATGCTGGGTGTTTTTTTTTAAATTTTGATAATTTCTCAAGGTTTTTGTCAAATGTCAGGTGAAGGGTTACCTTTTTCTTAAAAGATTGATGGTCCCAATGTCAAATTTCTTGGAACACAAAACCCAATGATAGATTTTTAAAAAGCAAAAATAAAACTTTACAACCTGCATATCTGTTATATATGCTACATGATGTGTTAAAATTAGGGTTTCCTTGCCTCTCTACAGTACACTAGTCTGCCTAAGGGTGATTGTTTCATATATATAGCATTAATTATCATACCTGCCTACTTTAAATTTTAGGTAGAAAAATGATCTGATTTAAATAAATACAGACACCTATTTTTCTCACATTGAGTCATATACAGAATGTAGTTCCAAATGTATTTCATTACTATAGTCACAATATCTGACTAAAAATTAAGCTCTCTATAATTGTACCGACCAAAATCTAGTTATTGGCATGATCTTGACAGGCTGGACCTGCAAGATGTGGCTTGAATTTTAACCAGTTATCACATAATCTCTAGTGATCATGCATCTAGTTATCATGAGAAATAATTTAAAAGGTTTTGTTGCTGAAAGCAGTAAGTGGTGCAGTACAATAGTTAAGTTATTCAGAGACTGTTACCTACCTTGCAGGAATAATTTAAGCTCATGGGAAAGATTCTAGACTTTTTGTTTCTTGCAAAAAAAACAGTGCCCTCTGCTGCTAAAAACCTTTTTCTGCTTACTTTTTTTTTTTATTATTGTGGCTTAATTTCTGTGGGTCTGGTGTGGATGAGGCTGGACAACAACAACCAATAAAATTAGGAATTTGTGCAAATGGTAAATAGAACGTTTTAATTATTTTAAATAATATTGATCATTTTCCTTTTTGTTTCTTTTAGACATTATATAAATTTTTTGCAATATCTTGGAAATGTCTTTAATGCCAATTTAAGATATCTGTTCACTTTAGGGCAAGGAATGCAGGGTTTTCTAGCTAACTTCGTTATAAAGATTTATCAGGAGCTGCTCTGAGCAGAGGATATCAAATCTTCGAATTGGAAACACAATTCTAAACATGTGAGATGGGTATAAAATTTGCCAATGGTAATTGAGTTTATTCTTTCTTCTTAAAGGACAAAAAAAAAAGACTTTTGTTGTTGCACAAAGTCTAAATTAATATTGGTTGAAACACAGCAGCTGTGGGATTCAGTCCAGGCATGAAGACTAAATCCACTGTAGATGTAAAGGTTGCATGTTTTCAGTCCTCCACCGCCTCGCACCGTGGACAGCACTATACCTGTGCGTCGTCTGAGAGCTTCCCACATGCACTCCAGCTAAATGATTGTCTGGTAGCCTTCGCGTTTAACAAACTAGCATGAGGCTTTTTATATCTAAATACTACGTGATAGACAATTTCAGCTAGCCACATATTGTATGTATGAGATTCATAAAGACTTTCAATCATTCATTTCCATTTATCAACTGAAATTTTGTTTAGTATGTGAATTTTTTTTTTTTTTTTTGAAATGTATAGTGAATAGGATGTTGCACTGGTGGCAATTCATCATGGAGCATAATAAAATTAATTTGACCCAAATAGTATAAAATAGTTTGTTTTCATTTGTTTATTGTTAAGAGATTAAAATGGGTAAAAAAAAAATTTCAAATTGTTTAATAATGGATTCACAGCAGTGAATGGAAATGGTTGAAGTTTTCAGCCAACTGCATGCCCTGAAAGTTGGAGTGTGCCATTAAATAAACTTGGTGAGCAAAAGAATGTTACACCCTGTTCTGCCGGGAAACGTGACAGCTGCTCAGCTGTTCCTCCAGGAGCCACTGCTGTGGTATACAGAGTGTTCACATTGCAAGGTCACATTGGAACTTGTGCACGCCGAAAATGTTGTGCTTTCCTAAATCAGAGTGATAGTGGAGTTTACTGGTAGTTCCAGTAAAAGCCAAATACAGTAGTTCATGTGGAAGGAACTTAAAGAGCTTTGCTATCAAAGGTGGTGCTTACTTTTAAACAGGAAATTCAGTTTTTGATAAGTAGAATTTTCCGTTCTACTGACCCTGGCACAAGTGGGTGTCTGAAGATTAAGCTGAGTTGTGGAATCTGTTGTGTAGGATGCTGCAAAATGCCTTCTAAAAGCATTGGTCACATTTAAACATTTTCCATAATGATATGTCCTTTTACAAATTTGTTTCTATTGTACAAATGTGAACCCTTAAGAATGTGTTAACCACACTTTTAAAAAGTTTTTTAAAGAGAGAAGTGCCTTAGAATTGCTTTTGTCATATTATATTTATCTATTCAATGAAGAAATTCCTGAAATTACTTACTCTGCTTTAGAAATGGAGTTCTTAAAGGAGAACTATAGGGAAAAGGCCTATTACAGTACAATGGAAAATTCTTTATGAACATTTTACTTAGCACACTTACCTTATTGACACTGTCACATCATACCTCCAAAACAGCATACTTTTTGTAATCTCTTGTTCTTTTATTCTTAGATTTTTTTCCTTTAAGTGTGCTTTTTAGTGAAGCCACTAGAAAAAGGCATAATAACCTGGCTCTTACTAATATGATGGGGAACTTCCTTTGCAGTTAATGTTAAGACTGTATCTTTTGTATGTGCTGCATGGCATCTTCCTTTGCCATGAGGGAACCCATTGAAAATTTTGGCTTTATAAAACAAATCTGGATAAATCAACAACAGCTTAAACTTTTTTTTTTTTTTTTAATTTATACCAGTGATCAGGCTTGCCTGATGGCTCAGATGGTAAAGAATCTCCCTGCAATACAGGAGACCCGTGTTCAATCCCTGGATTGGGAAGATTGCCAGAGAGGGAAATGGCAACCCACTCCAATATTCTTGCCTGAAGAATTTCATGGACAGAGGAGCTTGGCAGGCTACAGTCCATGGAGTTGCAAAGAGTTGGACACAACTGAGTGACTAGCACTCACTCAACTCACTAAAAAAGAAATGTTAATTTGCACCAGTGATCAATCTACTGATACATATATAGTATTACATTTTACACAAGTCCAGTGTAAATCTAAACCAGCCATGTGTACCACTGTCAAGATCAGTCAAGATATGAATAACAATTACTTTGAGTAAAATATAACAGTAGCTTATAGGTGGTTTCTAGCTTAGGTGTTTGTATATTGGGGCATTTCTGATAAATTTGAAGTACTCTTAATTTTTTAACAACTGCAAAATTTTCTTATCCTTAGTAAGGATCTTTTAAAAATTTGTTAAGAACTACAGTTATAGCAGTATCAAATTGCATTATGGAAATTGAAGTTCCATGTGTCATATTGGCATTTTTTAATCTTGAATTTGGTTGCCATGTCTTGACCTAAATTCAGTCTTATCATAGTTCTTGCTAGATGTTTGAGGATTTTCATCAAGGCCAGCATCAATATCTCCTTATTTAAACTGATTATTAAAATTAAATATATGATGGGCATTAAAATATAACAATAGTCTCTGATCCTGTCCTTCCTTAAATCTAAAATACTTATGTCACAACTGAAAAACAGTTGGGAGACCATCGAAGTTATATCAAGCATATACTCATATCCTGGATGAGAGCGTGTCTGGGGTAGTTGAGGGACTTGCTTGAGGCCCATTAGAGCCAAATATTAATAGTAGAAGCCAGATGTGACTACTAAATCAGCTGCTCTTTCCCATATACCATAATACTGTTTTATTCTTGTTTTCACTGTTTTTCTTAAGTTGTGGATAAATTGCAGATTTACTTTGTTTCTGCAAGATTTACGGCTACAAATTTCACCCTTTCTCACATGTCAACTGGGTGTTGATAAAAGCCTCTAGCATCCTGTTCCCATCTTTGCCTAGTAAAGCAGGCTGGCTTTGACGAGACAGCCTGATTCTGAAGCGTGTGATGGTATCTTGGCTCAGTGATGGCAGTCACCCTACATTGTCCAACCATTCAGTCAGCACAGGACACTTCTGTCAGTACTGAGTGGAAAACAAATTGAGGTTTTTATTCTACATCCAAATTCTTTTCATTAGTTCCTTGTAAATGGGCATTGCCTTTATTTAAACATAAGTATTTTGTAAACCCTTATGGTCAATGGCCTGACAGAAAATTACTTTGAGGATGTATTAATCTTTCTGCCTAATTATCAGCCAACAGCTGTACTGTCAATTTATAGACCAGGAGTTCTTCCAAGGAGCACAAGGACAAACTGGACACTTGAAATCCAACTTTTTGCTTCTCTTACTGTTGAGACAGGAGAATTCTAACTAGGTTGCATGTACTTCACCTTTGCTGTAAAAGGGACAGGAAAATAAAATATATTTAGTATTTGTGGTGTTGAAAGAAATTAAGTGAAAGGAAAAGACATTATTACGTCCAGTTAACGTTAGGGAAATCAACAAAGCCATTCATAACGTCTCAATTCTGTAGTTGTCTATTTGACAACTTGGGTCCTTAAATCAGCTTCCAGGCCTAAAAAGAAACCTTTTTTTAAATGAGTGGGAGTCTAAGGAGGCTGAGCATAGAAAAGAATTTTGTGTGTGTTTGTCTACACAGAATTTGTGTCTCCAGCCATTGTTTTTAAAACTGGGATTGGGAGAAAACTCAGCAAGTAAAACTAAGTGGGTTCGAATCTCCATTTTGAAGGATAATGACTAGTTAGGGAAAAACTGATGCAATAGAATATTTGGGTTCTGTTTGTTTATTGAGCGAGGATGTAAGTGTAGAAGGGCCAACTTCTTAGTTGTGTATTCAACTAAGGCTCAATATAGTCCATTCAGATAGAAAATTTTTAACTTCCTTAAAAACACTGCCAAACTTTGCTGTGGGTATTTGCTGAAGGTTGTGATGTAGATAACATTAATAGTTCAGTAATTATGAGAGTCTAATAAACCTCATCCTAAAACTAACTACTTTCCAAGCCACCTCTAAATGATCTATTGTTATAGTCTTGTTTTCATGCATGATGCCTCCAGTTCCCATAGAGCATGATTATAAGGTCCTGCTGCCTCAAGATGTTTAGAAAGTTCAGGTGGATTGTGAGCCAGTTGAATGCTTTAAAATCTCTACTAGGGCCTCACAGTTTAACATGCCTGGGACAGCCTGACATGGTTCATGCCAGTTAAACGACAAACAAAGAGAAATTCTATATACAACCTGAGCCCTGTCAGCATCCTTTTTACTTGACATTTTCATTGCTTTGATTTCTAGAACCCAGAAGAACAAAAACTTGTTGACAGGAGTCACTGCAGTCAGCCCTCTGTTTCTGTGGGGTTTGCATCAAAAGATGAAGGGCTAATTGTATTCCCTGTACTGAACCATATTATTTTTAATTTTTTAATTTTTTTATTTAAATTTTTAAAAATTGTATTTTTTTAATTTAATTTTTTATGCCACACCATGCAACTTGTGTGATTTTAGTTCCTCAGCCAGGGATAATGGGAATGAGAATGTAGAGTCTGAACAACTGAACCACCATTTTATATACGGGACTTCAGCAGACTTGAACTTTGGTATCCATGGAATTCCAAATCCTCTGTGGATACTGAGGGATGACTGTATTTTTCATATGTGTTTCCTCACTTCCCAGCTAACTGAATATTAAACCAATCATTATTCCGTTGGTTATTCCAATAGCCTGCTTGGGAAAAGATGGTAGGGAGATAAAATTATGCATTTGAGTCCTGTTTTGATTCTATAAAACTTATTCTAGTCATTATGTACAGTTCAGTTCAGTTGCTCAAAATTATGCATTTGAGTCCTGTTTTGATTCTATAAAACTTATTCTAGTCATTATGTACAGTTCAGTTCAGTTGCTCAGTCATGTCCAACTCTTTGTGACCCCATGGACTGCAGCACGCCATGCCCTGTCCATCACTCCCAGAGTTTACTCAAACTCATGTCCATTGAGTCAGTGATGCCATCCAACCATCTCATCCTCTGTCGTCCCTTTCTCCCAGCCTCAATCTTTCCCACCATCAGGGTCTTTTCAAACTTCACCTGAGGTGGCCAAAGTATTGGAGTTTCAGCTTTAGCATCAGTCCTTCCAATGAATATTCAGGACTGATTTCCTTTAGGATGGACTGGTTGGATCTACTTGCATCCAAAGAACTCTCAAGAGTGTTCAACACCACAGTTCAGAAGCATCAATTCTTCGGCGCTCAGCCTTCTTTATAGTCCAACTCTCACATCCATCCTACTAGAAAACCATACTAGAAAAGATGGACCTTTGTTGGCAAAGTAGTGTCTCTGCTTTTTAATATGCTGTCTAGGTTGGTCATAACTTTTCTTCCAAGGAGCAAGCATCTTTTAATTTCATGGCTGCAGTCACCATCTCCAGTGATTTTGAAGCCCCTCAAAAATAAAGTCTGCCCCTGTTTCCACTCTTTCCCCATCTATTTGCCATGAAGTGATGGGACCAGATGCCACGATCTTCATTTTTTGAATGTTGAGTTTTAAGCCAACTTTTTCACTCACCTCTTTTACTTTCATCAAGAGGCTCATTAGTTCTTGACTTTCTGCCATAAGGGTGGTGTCATCTGCATATCTGAGGTTATTGATATTTCTCCCAGTAATCTTGATTCCAACTTGTGCTTCATCCAGCCCTGCATTTCGCATGATGTTCTCTGCATATGAGTTAAATAAGCAGGGTGACAATATACAGCCTTGACATACTCCTTTCCCTATTGGGAACCAGTCTGTTGTTCCATGTCCGGTTTTAACAGTTGCTTCTTAACCTGCACTCAGATTTCTCAGGAGGCAGGTCGTGTGGTCTAGTGTTCTCATCTCTTGAAGAATTTTTCAGTTTGTTTTGATCCACACAGTCAAAGGCTTTGGCATAGTCAATAAAGCAGAAGTAGATATTTTTTTGGAACTCTTGCTTTGTTTGATGAACCAACGGATATTGGAAATTTGATCTCTGGTTCCTCTGCGTTTTCTAAATCCAGTTTGAACATCTGGAAGTTCTTGATTCACATACTATTGAAGCCTAGCTTGGAGAATTTTGAGCATTACTTTGCTAGTGTGAGAGTAATACATACATACATCCATTTTTTTTAAGATTCTGTTCCCATATTGTTCATTACAGAGTTTTAAGTAGTGTTCCCTATGCTATACAGTAAGTTCTTATTATCTATTATATTTTTCATTTTTATTGAAATATAGTTGATTCACAATGTTGTACCAGTCTGCTTTACAGCAAAGTGACTCAGTTATACACATATATACAGTCTTGTAATATTCTTTTCCGTTATGATTTATTACAAGATATTAATATAGTTCCCTATGCTATACATTAGGACTTTGGTGTTTATAAACCAAACTATTTTAAATGATTGTTGTTACTGTAATTTGGAAGTAGGCCACAATATAAATCTCTCATTGCATGTATTAATATATTTCTACCTTAGGGTAATAGAGTAAATTCATGTGACCACATAATTTTAAGACCCATTGAGAGATCAGGCTTCCGTCTCAACCGTCTGCCAGATCCCTAGTAGGTTTTTGTAGTTTATTACCTTGACGTAACTAGGAATAGAAAGTGTGTGTGCATGCTAAGTTGTTCCAGTTGTGTCAGACTCTTTGCCACCCCATGGGACTGTAGCCTGCCAGGATCCTCTGTCTGTGGAATTCTTCACACTTTAACAATGATATCAGCTCATGAGAATTGTTCTGACAAGTCTGGAGAAGCAAACTTGATGCTATGTCAAGATCAAAATATAGAAACCTTTTCCCCAAGTTTTGGTTTCCATGCGTTAATTCCCAATGGCATTTTTTTTTAAAGCATCTTCCCCAAAGATAGAAACTACTATGCAATGTCAAATAGGAAACCGGAAGAAGCAACAGGTTTCAGAAAATTATAAGGCTGCTTCCCAGTCTTCAGTTACTACTTCTCTTGAAAGCATTGTCCCCTTAAGCCATCCTCTAGCTTTACTTTTTTCTCTGACTCAAAGCAACAACCTCTATTCTGCTCACCTCTCCTAGAAATTATCCAACACAATTTTTGGCTATTGTTGTATGGTTCCAGTCACTCCTCCCCCATGACAGAAAATAATAATTGGTAACCAGGAGGGCTAGCTAGGGAGTATAAAATACACAGAAGAGGACTTGGTTTTGCATGTGTGAGTTCTTGAAACTTGTGACGTATTATTGGGACTTGGGAGACACAATGAAAGTTGGCTTCTTCTAAGTATTAATGATATCAAGAACACCTTCAAGTAAGGACTATCCTGGTGGTCCAGTGGTTAAGACTATGCTTCCACTGCAGGAGGTGTGGGTTTGATCCCTGATTGGGGAACTATTAATAAGATCTTGTGGCCAAAAAGAGATGGGGTTGGGGGAGAACACCTTCAAGTATTGGTTCTGCTTTGTATGGGGAGTACATTACCTGCCCACACAAATGTTTTTCTAGTAAACACTGTCCCCAGAGGGCACAGCTAACACTTGCCCACTTAGCTTGCAATTCTCAGTGTAGACGGATTTCTGACTTCCTCAGCGAGGCATCCCCTGGTCCTGTCTCCTGTCTGCAGAGGGTACTGAACTGTGAGCACCCAGCTAGTTCAGACCAAGCCACTTTTTGATAATAATGGTGAAGCCAGTAAAGGGGCTTCCAGAAGCCCCTTGGCTGTGCTTTCGCCACTCCCAGACCTTTCATCACTGAGATGCTGAGAAAAATCAGGTTTAAAGGGACCCACCATTTCCAGGCAAGAATACTGGAGTGGCCATTTCCAACTCTAAAGGATCTTCCTGACCCAGGGATCAAACCTGCATCTCTTGCATCTCCTGCATTGCCAGGCAGATTCTTTACCAATAACGCCACCTGGGAAGCCCCACATTGGAATACTTAGTAAGTTGGGCATGACATGAAATGTTTTACATGGGAGAGTTATTATTCCCATTTTTTAGTCAAGCAAATGCAAAGTTGAGTTAAACAATTGGCACAAAGTTAAATAGTAAATAGGGGCTTCCCTAGTGGCTCAGATGGTAAGAATCTGTCTGCAATGCAGGAGACCTGGGTTCGATCCCTGGGTTGGGAAGATCCCCTAGAAAAGGGAATGGCAGCCCATTAGTATTCTTGCCTGGAGAATCCCACAGACAAGAGAAGCCTGGTGTGCTACAGTCCATGGGGTTGCAAAGAGTTGGACACAATGAGTGGCTAACACATACAAATAGTAAATGGCAGAGCTGAGCATCAGACTTAGGTCTGACAATATAAAAAACGTACCCTAAACCACTATAGTTCTCTGCCTCCTAAGTGCATTGACACCAGTAATGATCTGAATAAACAATTAAAATATTACTCCATTATCTTTACAACTGTAGAAGGCTTGGGATTGTTCTGCTTTTGCAATGCGAAGACCCAGAGGGAAATGCTGTCACACTCTTCAGTTCAGTCACTCAGTCATGTCCGATTCTTTGGGACCCCATGGACTGCAGCACACCAAGCTTTCCTGTCCATCACCAACTCCCAGAGCTGGCTCAATCTCATGTCCATTGAATCAGTGATACCATCCAACCATCTCATCCTCTGTTGTCATCCCCTTCTCCTGCCTTCAATCTTTCCCAGCATCAGAGTCTTTTCCAATGAGTCGGTACTTCCCATCAGGTGGCCAGAGTATTGGAGTTTCAGCTTCAACATCAGTCATTCCAGTGATTATTCAGGACCGATTTCCTTTAAGATTGACTGGTTTGATCTCCTTGGAGTCCAAGGGACTCTCAATAGTCTTCTCCAACACCACATTAAAAAGCATCAATTCTTTGGCTCTCAACTTTCTTTATAGTCCAACTCTAACATCCATACATGACTACTAGAAAAACCATAGCCTTGACTAGACGGACCTTTGTTGGCAAAGTAATGTCTCTGCTTTTTAATATACTGTCTAGGTTGGTCATAACTTTTCTTCCAAGGAGCAAGCGTCTTTTAATTTCATGGCTGAAGTCACCACCTGCAGTGATTTTGAAGCCTCCCAAAATAAAGTCTCTCATTGTTTCCCCATCTACTTGCCATGAAGTGATGGGACCAGATGCCATGATTTTCGTTTTTTAAATGTTGAGTTTTAAGCCAACTTTTTCACTCTCCTCTTTAATTTTCATCAAGAGGCTCTTTAGTTCTTCTTCGCTTTCTGCCACAAGGGTGGTATCATCTGCATATCTGAGGTTACTGATACTTCTCCCAGCAATCTTGATTCCAGCTTGTGCTTCATCCAGCCCTGCATTTTGCATGATGTTCTCTGCATATAAGTTAAATAAGCAGGTGACAATATACAGCCTTGATGTACTCCTTTTCCTATTTGGAACCAGTCTGTTGTTCCATGTCCAGTTCTAACAGTTGCTTCTTGACCTGCATACAGATTTCTCAGGAGGCAGGTAAGGTGGTCTGGTGTTCCCATCTCTTTAAGAATTTTCCACAGTTTGTTTTGATTCACACAGTAAAAGGCTTTGGTATAGTCAATAAAGCAGAAGTAGATATTTTTCTGGAACTCTCTTGCTTTTTCTGTGATCCAGTCAATGTTGGCAATTTGATCTGTGGTTTCCTCTGCCTTTTCTAAATCCAGCTTGAACATCTGGAAGTTCTTGGTTCACATACTGTTGAAGCCCAGCTTGGAGAATTTTGAGCATTACTTTTCTAGCATATGAGATGAGTGCAACAGTGCAATAGTTTGAACATTCTTTGGCATTGCCTTTGTTGAGATTGGAATGAAAACAGACCTTTTCCAGTCCTGTGGCCACTACTGAGTTTTCCAAATTTGCTGGCATACTGAGTGCAATACTTTCACAGCATCATCTTTTAGGATTTGAGATAGCTCAGCTGGAATTTCATCACCTCCACTAGCTTTGTTCTTAGTGATATGCTATTTAAAAGAGAGAGAGAAAAAAATATGTTAAAATCATGCAGCTAAACCAGCAGCCACTAAAGCAAACCAAGGCAAGTTTTGAGATTACTACAGCCTCAGTTTTTTGGAGTATTCATGAATAGAATCTTTTGTCATTTTTTGTTTGCTCATCCCCAATTCCCATTCCTCCTCCCATCACCATCAAAACATTTTTTTTTCCATTTAAATGTTAGCTTAGGTAACTTGCATGCTTAATAATCCCAGATGCTTAATAAATGATTACAAGTGATTTGAGTCATCCCAAATGCTTAATAAATGATTACACAAGAATTTATTTGGAATTACCTCAGAATCCTGTCTCTGAATTTCAAGTAACCTCTGTCAATGTGTCTCTTTCTTTAAGCATTTTTCATTGATTTCATATTTTTTCACCCCATGGTGACTTTTAACTTATGATGATCATACATGGAGAAGAAGCTGGATTTGTTTTGCCTTTTATTCTTTAGCTTCTCTTAAAAATAATTCACATTTTTAAAAACAAATTTTATTGATATTAATGAAAGCTTCTAGGGGTAGAAGCATAGATACCATCCCCATAAGTTTTGATGGTCAAGTTTCTTGTTACACTTGTTATACTTCCTACAAGTGTCTCAGAGAAGAGTCACCGAAAAGTCTTGGCAGCATTCAGAGAAAAATAAATATATGCATTGGAGAGTATGCTTGTGCTCCTCCTAACTGTGTTATTTTCAGTTTTCTGCTGGTCTCCTGCATATTCTGTACCCCCCAGCTGAAAATGATGATAAAGCAAGAGCCACAGATTAAAGTATAACTGCCAGAAAGATGTTCACAAATACATATAAGTGAGTGTATTTTCCCTCTGACACTTCTTTAAATGTCAAAAAAAAAAAAAAAAAGCTTAAGTTTCCCAATTTTTCTCCAATGTAAAGAGTTTCTCCAACTGCCATTTGTTGGATTATTGGTTCACGTGTATGTTAAGTGTGGCTGCCACCCAGCCCCAACTTGGAGGAGAATTAATGCTTGAGAAATGCAGGAAGGGCAACTTCCAAACTGTAATCTGAGACTGACTTTAGATTATTTTTGTATTTATGTACTTCACTGGTGGCTCAGAGGTAAAGAATCCACCTGCAATGCAGGAGATGCAGGTTCAGATCCCTGGGTTGGGAAGATCCTCTGGAGAAGTAAATGGCTACCCACTCCAGTATTCCTGCTTGGAAAATTCAATGGACAGAGGAGCCTGATGGGCTACAGTCCATGGGGTTGCAAAAGAGTCAGACACGACTTAACAATACAGCAATGACTACACAGATGGATCAACTGAGATTTCATTCAGGAAGAGAGAAAATTTAACAGTTGGTGCTACGGATAACAGGATTTTGATCAGAGATGACCAGACTTTCCAAATACATACCTAATTTTTAAAACTTCTAAACATATAACCACAACAGTCATGTTGCTAAGAAGTTGCTGAATTTGTCATAAAGCCTACATGGCTAATTACACAAGGTTTCAATCTGAGACAAGTGATTAGTCATCTGAAAATTAGTGCAGAATAGCCAATCAACAAGTAGATAATAGATCAAAGTAAAGACTTCAGCTTTGGAGTGCGAATTTGTCTAATGAATTCAATGTTAGGGGGTTAAAGATTATACAAATTTGACCTCAGGATTGTTTATTTAGAGAACAAGACTTTTGTTTTCCAGTTGTCAGTCCTCGGCTCATCCAAACACTCATGACTGTATCCTGAGGACAGATCTAAGATCCCATGGGAGAAGGGGTGGAGTGAGGCTTCGAGGGGAGAGAGCCAGCAAGAGTGGATGCAGATATTCTTAGAGCTCTGGCCTGCCGTGCACACAGATGGGCAGCCTACCACTGGCTGCTCCCTAGAGAAGCCCTCCTTCGAGCTCCTTAGTCTCCACATGTAGTGGAGTCTAAGGCAGTCTCCTGCCCTGTCATGAGTGGTCATAGTAGTTTGGTCACTCAGTCCAACTCTTTGCAATCCCATAGGCTGTAGCAAGCCACATTTCTCTATCTATGGGATTTTCTAGGCAAGAATACTGGAGTGGGTTGCCATTTCTTTCTCCAGGGGATGTTCCCTACCCAGGTATTGAACCTGAGTCTCCTGCATTGGCAGGCAGATTCTTTACCACTGAGCCACCAGAGAAGCCCCACCCTGTCATAGACCCTGGGATAAATCTTGCCTCTACACTTCCTTTCTCAACCACTATCATTTTTGGTTCCTCATCACCCTTTAGCCACCTGGGGAGGAATGGAGAGGATATATGATCACATCGTCTCTTTATTGCTGAGCAGCTAATCATCTCCACCAATTTGTATGTATTGAGTGCTTGCTGTTTATTAGCAATGAAGGTAAGATAAAGTCCCTGATCTCTAGGATATAGAATCCAGTAGGTGAGCAGGAAGATTAAGACATCTACACAGATAGCATATATAATGCAAGGCAAGATATACATTGCCTTGTATTATATATGCTATATATATAAGTATTATGAGACTGTGGAATGTAGAATACAAGAGGGGAGGATGATGGAGGAAGAAGATGAGTTCAGCCTTAAATACACTGTGTCTGGGGTGCTTGTTCTTTTAAAAGAGTGGATTTAGAATCATAAGGGTGGTATTTGTGCTGGAGGTAAGAATTTGGGCATCATGTGGTAAGAGTGGAATTTAAAGATGAGACTTTGGATGAGGTCACCAGGAGAGTGTGGAAAAGAATAGATCTCCTTTGAAAGATGCCCCTTTCCCCATCTCCTTGGTGCAATAAGTGACTCATCTTTCAAGGTCTTCTGAAGAATGAGTAGGTGGTCCCTAGATGTAGAGAGTGGGAAGGGAATTCCGGGCAGATTGATGGTCTGTGAAAGGCGTGTGTCAAGAGGTGGCATCACTGATTCAGTGAACTGCACGTTGCTCAGAATGGCTTAAGCATGGGGAGCATGAGGACAGATTGATCTCGGGTAGTCTCAGTCTACAATGACTTGAGGCTGGGCTTGGGTTCCCAGGCAGAGATTGAGGCTGAGTCATGGTGGTGAGAGTACCAGATCCTAGCCACTAGGCTAGTGGTCTGTGACAGGGGACCTGGCCCTTCAGCTTTTCAGAAAAGAATTCCCACAAAGACAGAAAGTAGTCCCTGATGGCTCAGATGGTAAAGAATCTTCCTGCAATGCGGGAGACCCGGGTTTGATCCCTGGTTCAGTAAGATCCCCTAGAGAAGGGAATGGCAACCCTCCCCAGTGTTCTTGCCTGGAAAAAATCCTCGGACAGAGGGGCCTGGAGGGCTACAGTCCATAGGATTGCAAAGAGTTGGACATGACTGAGCAGCTAACACACACAGTGAAACAAGTAAAAGTATTTATTAGTAGAAAAAAGAAGTATAGTATGTGTAAATAGAGCTATCTCAGAGAGAGAGAGAGTTGCTGAGTTGCACCCTTTTGACAGTTTGAATTACTTTTATGGGGCATTTCTTCTGGGTTTCCTTTGGCCAATCCTTTTGGTTTGCCTGAGTCACAGTCCATATTTGGTGTATCTCAGGATCCTCCCATGAGTTCACACACAACTCTTAGCCAAGATGAATTATACCACAAAGGCCTATGGGTAGAGCATCCCTTGACATCACTCTCATTTTGATCTCCAAGGAGCTTTCCTGAGTATGTATAGTTGGGGAGGTCTCCTGACTTGGAGAATGAGAAATACGTTGTCTGGGTAGGCCCCAATTTTAATTGTCCTGCTATTCCTGTCTTGGAGTTTTGGTCCATAGGGAATGAGTTGCCAATCAGTTTATCCTTGGGGGCCCCATCTACTGCCTGCCTCAAGATGAGGATGAAAGATCGGCAGGGCCACATTTTCCAGGCCAAGGGAGCTGAGCTTTATTCTGTAGAATGTGGGTTATCACAAATTGCATTTGGGAAAAATATCACTTAAGCAAGTAGAGAAAAAATGGGCGAGGGAGAATGGAGACAGAGAAACCAGTTAGAAAGCAATTGGTTAGGAAAAAGCCAGTTCAGAAGCAACAGTCCAGATAACAGATTGTGAGTGACTCCTCAAAGGTTTTTATGGTGGTTAAGGAGAGGAAATGACATTTTTAAGAGGAGAAATTCTATTCATGGCCATAACCTGAGGGAAACTCCTGTTAAATTAAAGCTTCTGATCTGCCCCACTCTGACCAGTTTGCATATGCAAAAGTAAACTGGAGCTGCTCTTTGGCAGGAGTTGAAGAGCGTTGAATTTGCTGTGCAGAACAGAATGAAAAGAACTTGGAACTCCCAGGAGTGATGTAGGAGGATAGTAACGAAGACAAATCATGAGAGAAGAAGAAGGAGTGATAAACTAACAATAAAATACAGACTATCATGTTGTATAAAATGTAAGTAGGGGTAAAAAATCTCAAATAGGGAGTTAGTCCCTCTATTACTGTTGTAACATATGCTTGAAATCACTGTGTTACTGTAATAACAATCTTTCCTTCATTTCCCGAATTTTCATGTAATGTCGAGGCTGTGGAAACCAGGAAAGAGGGCTGATTGTCACAGGTCTATTGTCACATTAGGTCACTGTCGACTGAAATAGGGCCAGGCAACCATAGGTTTGCAAGAGGCATGTTTGGTGCATGGAACCAGAGACAACCATGAGCAGATAAAGCCTCTATCCCCTATCCTCTTCATCCCAGGAATTCTCAGAACTCTTTGGACTGTCACGGAGGTGCACTGAGGTTTCCAGTTAACTTTATCTTGACTATTAAATACATGTGTATGGCACATACAGTCTTCCCTGCTGGCTCAGATGGTAAAGAATGTGCCTGCACAGTGGGAGACCCGGCTTCAGTTCCTGGGTTGGGGACATCCCCTGGAGAAAGCAATCGCTAGCCACTCCAGTATTCTTGCCTGGAAAATCCCAAGGACAGAGGAGCCTGGCGGGCTACAGTCCATGGGGTCACAAAGAGTTGGACACGACTGGGTGACTAATGTCACATCACATCATATGCACATACATATGTCACTTTTTTTTTAAGTTTTTGCAAATCTCTTTATACATATGTCACTTTTATTTGACATGAGGAAAAATATGTACATAATATATGCATGTATTTGTATTTAAATATGTAAATATTATATATAAATAAGATTTTATCACATCAAGTAAAAATTATAGTAGATACTTGCGTATGTAGATACATCTGGTTGGCCAAAAATGTTCATTTGAGTTTTTCCATAAGAAGGTACAGAAAAACCCAGATGAACTTTTTGACCAACCCAATATATATAATATAATACAATACAATGACATACCAGGAATATGTAACTTTTAATTCTGAGGTTTGTGGACGCTCCGACCCTCTTCAAGAGGAGCATATCCATTTTCTGAAGCATTTGAGTTATCGCACTCTACCCCTCCAACCTGATGTCCATCTTCACGGCTCCCATGGACTTGCTCCCGCCAAGAGCACCAGTTTGAGTGAACGCCTTTGAGCTCAGGAACACACTGAGGCATTTTGCGCTGCCAACTGGCCCTTCCTTAGTGCAACTCTCTGCTTTGCCACCTGACTCTCCTCTGGTTTTTCTTTAGACATACTCAGTCAGCCTCTGCCCTTTTCTTGGAGTGACCTCGTCCAAACCCCCATCTTTAAGTGCTACTCATACTCAACCCCACAAATCCTTATTTCCAGCACAAACCTACCTTCCCCATGATCACTACTTTCAAATGGACAAGTACCTCAGACACAACACTATTTAAAACTGAACGTATCTTCTTCCTCCAATACTTGCTGTATCCTGTTCTCCCATTTTGTCGCACGACTATCCACCCAAACGGCCCAGCCTGGACATGTCAACCTGGACACCTCTCTTCTGTTGCCCCCTGCCTTCCTTCATCTAATCAGTCACTAAATTCTGTGGAGCATGCGCTTTCTCAGTCTCTGCTTTATCTGTGGAGCACGTGCTTTCTCAGTCTCTGCTTTATCTGTTCTGACGTCTTCACACCTACACAGTGTTCACAGTCTGTCTGCATGTCTTCATTTCTAGGTCATTGCAGTGGTCTCCTTACTGGTCTTCTTGCCACCAGCCTGGGCCTCACTGAGTCCGTTCTTCTCTCAGTCGCTGTTGTTCAGTCGCTCAGTTACATTCGACTCTTTGCAACCCCATGGACTGCCATGCTAGGCTTCCCTGTCTTCACTGTCTCCTTGTTCAAACTCATGTCCATTGAGTCAATGATGCCATCCAACCATCTTATCCTCTATTTCCCCCATCTCCTGCCCCCAATCTTTCCTAGCATCAGGGTCTTTTCCAATGAGTTAGCTCTTTGTATCAGGCCAAAGCCATATTTTTGCAAAGCTGTATAAACATCATGTCATGCTTTTTGAAATTCTTTGATGCTTGCCATGACCTTCAGAATGAATCCCCATTCTTTAGCTTACACTGAGTTGTTCAGGGCAGACTGTTGTGGCTCTTGGACCCTTCCAGCCTTTTTATTCAGACATAGATAATTTTATGGACTTTTGGGAATTTGTCTTACCAAGCCATGCCTCTGTGGTTCAGTAGGCATATGATTTGACTGAGAGAAAGCTGGTAAACATGACAGTTTGGTCGAAACCTAATTTCCAGTTTTGGTGCACCATAATGATGGTGTATTCACAAACCCTGTTTAACTGGGGGATGGCTTCTCAGCTGTGATTTTTTTCAGTCAGTCGTTTCTTCTAGGGGCTTTTCAGAAAAGTTAAATGTTAGAATGACTCAAAAAGATAAGTTGGAACAAACCAAATTCCAAATAAGCAGTCTAATCAAAATAACCTAAATATCCAAGTTATTAAAATTGCTTAAATAAAATACAGTAGGTTATGTGACGGTATGTAAGTTATATGTGTGTTTAAATATGCATTAAGAAGGGTCTAAAAGGATATACTAAAGGGTTGTCAGCAATTCTGCATGGGTGAGATTGTGGAGATTTGTATGTTTTTTGCCTTATCTGTATATTCTAATTTGTCTTAATGATCACATACTACTTTTGTCAAAGACCATACAGAAACTATTTACTAGTACTATTCTTAATCCACAAAACCTATCAATACTAGAAGAAAGACTGAAATATTAACTCTTCACCAAATTCTTGCTTTTTATAGAATGACATTAACCCTATGATTTTCTATTTTCTGTAAGACCCTGTTCTCTCAAGCTTAAATGTCTTTCCTCATTCATCACCCCTACCATTTGATTCCTTTTTCAGCCTGGTGTCTTCTCCATTCTTTAAAATTCTAAAACAAGTGTCACCTTCCTTGAGAAGCTTTTCTTGACCCCTTATCTGCTTATGGTCAAGGGTCTGTGGTAAACAGTGGCTGGCTCACAAGTCAAACCCATCCAATTCTTCTACTGTCCAGTCTGCAGACTAAAGAGAGTTTTAACATTTTTTAATGGTTGAAAAAATGATCAAAAGAAGAATATGAACAGCACATGAAAATTACATGAAATTTGAATTCTTGTGTCAGCAAATAAGTTGTATTAGAACAGAGACATACTCATTCACTTGCATATTATCTGTAGCTGTTTTCACCCCATAATGGCAGGGTTGAGTAGTTGTGACAGAGACCAAGTGGCCCACAGAGTCTAAAATATTTAAATATGTTATACAATATTTTAAATATCTCTGGCCCTTTATAGAGATTTACTAACACCAGTTTTAGAAGATTAGGCTTCCTCAGTGCTCACAAAGGACTCTATACCTCCTGCAAATTCTGGAAGGAACAAGGATCCTGATTGGAAGTGAAAGACACTTTCTAATTCAACTTGGTCTCCCCAGCATCAAGCAGAGAGCCTCATCCACAGGAGGCACCTGATAGACACAGTGCCTGAAGGAATGGTGTCAGTTTCCTCCCCCAGACTTGTAAGTGACATGAAGACAGGCAGTTTTATCTCCTTTGTTCACTGCACATCCTCAGTGTCCAGAAGTATTTGGAATGTGGCAGGCACTCAGAGAACAATTGTGAAAGTTCAGTGCCTCAGTATCAATGCAATATTTCTGAGTTTTGTAATTCTTAGGTCAGGTCTTTGACTTTTACATCTACTATTTGATGACTGATGAAAACAAAACCCCACCTTCCAAACCTCAGAGAAACAAAGAAAAGACAGTGTGAACTTCTCACAAAAAGAAGTAGTTAAGAGGTCTTTTCAAGAACATATCGATTTACCCCTGTCTATGGTGCCTCTCAATACACGCACTGCAGTCTCTTTTTACCTCTTCCTCTCCCTCACTTTGCATGCGAAGAGTTGACTCGTTGGAAAAGACTCTGATGTTGGGAGGGATTGGGGGCAGGAGGAGAAGGGGACGACAGAGGATGAGATGGCTGGATGGCATCACTGACTCGATGGACGTGAGTCTGAGTGAACTCCGGGAGTTGGTGATGGACAGGGAGGCCTGGCATGCTGTGATTCATGGGGTCGCAAAGAGTCGGACACGACTGAGCAACTGAACTGAACTCCCTCACTTGGAGCAACTGCATCAGGGCAGGTATTAAATCACGATCCTGCTGACACTGAGTTATTGAATACCTGTGGCAGCAGGGCTCCAGACGCAGAGTGAGACTCAGCATTTTGGCCCTGTTTCAACCAGGATGAGGTGTACTTTAAGAGATTAATGTGCAGATATAAATCATGGTCTAAACACTTCATCTGGTCTTGGACAGCCCCTCTCCCAGTGAGCTGAACGCTCTTTATAGGGAATGAACTAGCTAGCTTTCATACCAGGTCTGTGAGTTTGCAGGAATGATGAACTTGGGATTCCTGTTCTGGGCTGAAGAGTCATGACACTTTGCCTGGCTCTAGTGCTGTCTTCTGAAATCACATTCTAAAAATGCTTTCCTTGAATGAAAAATATGCCAACTTAGTGTCCAACTATATCATACTTGTCTTATTAGGGGCTTTACAATGTTTTGAAGGTTGAGTATGGGGATCTGGATGCTTATTTCCATTTTGTTAAGTGCCTTATCAGTGGATGCTCCTCTCTCTCGAAGCCCAAAAATTTCCAGCAAGGCCAAAATCTGAAGGAGGAGATATTTGTCTCCCAAACACTCTTGTCTGGTGAGAAGGCCTAGCCAGTCCCCACAGCCTAGCATCTCTTGGCAGCCCAGGAGCTAGCCTCTTCCTCATACCTCTGCACACCCCCTTTTTTCTGGGATTTATACATGGTTTTATCAAAGGATCTATTTATCAGCAACCATTTACTCCTTTGCTTCATCATGGTGGAGCTGAAAGCTCTTCACATTCAGAAGAGCCCTGTTCTCATGCACACACAGAGGTCAGGGGAAAGGAAGGTCAGTCTTGGCTTTTTGTGCTAATTGACTACACACACACACACACCCATGCTTGCCTTTTAAAAATCTATATTTTAGCTTTTTTTCTTTTGCACAATAGTAAATAAGCATGATTGTGAACATTCATGAAAAGGGGTAAAATACTGAAGTCACTGCTAAAGGAAACTGACATTCCCATTGTCCTTCTAAGCACAGGGAGCCTTAGGACTCTGAGTCCAGATGGAAGCAGAGACATGCAGGGATGCAGAAGGAGCATGCATGGACTTCTGAAACAGTCTCCCATGCATCCCCAGCCCCTCTGAACCTGGTTTTCCTCGTGGATTAAATGGAAAGAGCACCTTTTAATGTTGTTGTGAAAAGTATACAACTTAGTTCAGAAAATGTCAGTCACTCCCCACACAAAGTCAGGAAATAATTATTAAAGACCCTGGTGACCCAAGAGCTCACCAGGACCTCTGTCATTCTCTATAGGACACAAAGGAAACATTGCTAATCAAAGATAATACGAAGGACTTTAGAGGAGATTTGTAGTTTTCATAAGCTGGAGTGCAGCACCAGGTGGAATGAAGGTAATCTCTGACAGATCTTCCTCTTATCTGAAAATCCAGATCTTTCTTGAATGAAAGAGAGATGGTGTAGGATGATTGCAAATGCATGCACCCTTGTCCATGCATGTGTGTAGTGGACGCTGACATCACCACTACGAAGGCAGAGCACACAGATGCACTAAACTCAGGGTCCCCAACCTCCAGGATAGAATGCCTGATGATCTGAGGTGGAGCTGATGTAATAACAATAGAAATAAAGTACATAATACATGTAATGTTCTTGAATCATCTGGAGAATATCTTCCCCTCCCCCACCCCCTTCCATGGAAAAATTGTCTTACATGAAATCAGTCCCTGGTGCCAGAAAGGTTGGGGACCGCTGCACTAAACTAAAGCTTATCACAGGGTGAGCTCAAAGGAGACTTGAGTGGTGACTCTTTAACATTACCCTCAAGACTCTTTAGCATTACCCTCAAGACAGGTATGCAGGGCGCCTATCTTCCAGGTGTTCCCTTAGCACTTGTTTCATCTCTACCAAGAAACTTTCTAATTTGCCATTTTTTTCCAGAAACAGTTAACTTTAATTATAAATGATTGAATGACTTCTGGGTGTCTATCAGCCTTATGGGAATGGGGGAGTATCAGTTGACATCCTGGGTCCATTATTCATGCCTCTAGGATGACAATGGTTAAGTTGGGTCTTTTCCCAAGCTTTTATTAGTATCTCACTACCAAAAAGACCTTTAAAAGGGTTCTTGATTCCAGACCTTTAGAGAGAGCTCTAATCAGATTTTCTTAGACATGAGAAAACAAAGGCAAATGCTAAGTACCCAAACCTTTTTGGGGGTAAGAATGTAATATGTTTAATATTTAGCAAAGTTACATACACACCTGACAGATGTGATTATCCACTTACAAAAAATATTAGTTTGCTTAAAAAAAAAAAAACTTCAATCCAAATTTATTAGGATTACAAAAATAACAGCACATTTCATGAACTCATTACAGCTCAGAGTTACCAACACGTCCAGAGCATGTTTAAATAAACTGCTTCTTGTCAATACAAATCTCATGACATAAAAAAGAAGTTTATTTTCATATTTACAGAAGAAACATGCCGGTAGTTTCTTAACATTCTCTTTGGAATTAATGGGTGAGGCTATTTTTAAAGTCGGAGAACATCTCAAATTGAAGAAGGTATTTTAGAAACATCTCACAATACATTTTATCTAATACCAACTGAATAATGCTGCATCCTCTTCTAAAAATCAGGCTTTTATCGCAGAGCTTCTGGAACTTCCACCTACAAAAATAGGGGATTCTCTTTCAATAAAAACAATGCAAATGATAAAGTGGAAAAAAAAATATCTGTAGAGTATGACTTTAGCAGTATTTTCCAGAAAGAACTCAGATTGCTGTGTGTGTGTGTGCTAAATTGCTTCAGTCGTGTCCAACTCTTTGCGACTCTATGGACTGTGGTCCGCCAGGCTCCTCTGTCCACTGGATTCTCCAGGCAAAAATACTGGAGTGGGTTGCCATGCCCTTTGCCAGGGGATCTTCCCTAGGGATTGAACCCAAGAGGTCTCTTACCTCTCCTGCATTGGCAGGTGGGTTCTTTACCCCTAGTGCCACCTGGGAAACCCAGATTTTTGCTGGGTGATGTTCAAATTTTTTATTATAAATTAAGTGTTAAGTCACTTGCAAGAAAGAAAGAAAAGGAAAATGTTGCTCAGTTGTGTCTGATTCTTTGTGACCCCGTGGACTGTAGCCTACCAGACTCCTCCATCCATGGGATTCTCCAGGCAAGAAAACTGGAGTGGGTTGCCATTTCCTTCTCCAGAGGATCTTCCTGACCCAGGGATCGAACCCGTATCTCCTGCATAGCAGGCAGACGCTTTACCTTCTGAGCCATCAGGGAAGTCCAATCACTTGCAACTTGGTGGTAAACTTTTTGTCAAGTGATGAATCTGTTTTGGAGACATATACCCTGATTTCTTATTAAGGAAATTGGGATTTTTTTTTTTTTTTAGGTTGAAATGTCTTAAGATGAGCCTGGCCTTAAAAGAATGAGATGCCAAGAAGGTGGACCAAGCGCATCTCTCAAACAGAAACGTCCTCTCTCTAGTGAGCTGCTCTTGATGCTCCAGATTTGGCAGCCTGCTCTGGCGTATACTGATAAGTGTTAGAGAGGTGGTTTGGTACCCGAGTGCGGTGGAGGCTGACTCCTACGCTAGGTGCTCGCCCCATCTGCCTTTGGGTTACTTACCCGCCTTAGCTGTTTTATGCTGCTTCCCCGAATAGCTTCCATGAGATTCTCGTGAGCTGATCTCTGTGGGGTAGAAGGTCGGGAACTGTCTTCCATTTTCTTCTCCTGCACCGACCTCAGGGAATTTTTAATTTCTTTTAGGATATTGTTTGGCTGTTTCTTAGCCTTTTTCCCTTTTTTCTTTTTCTGTCCGTTTTGTAATGCCCGCTGGGCACTCTCCTGCTGTTTGATGACTTCCGCAATGTTGCGGGTGATGAGCTTCTTCTCTGGGGCCGGAGGCGGGGGAGGCGGAGGCGGGGGTGGCAGCCTTTGGGGAGCAAGAGGAGGTGGCGGTGGGGGTGGGGGAGGGGGAGGGGGCGGAGGCGGAGGCGGAGGCGGGGCGGGGCGCCGGAGACGGAGGGCGGCTCCTCACAGTTTGGACTTTCTTGGGGAGTTTGGGGGACGACCAGGGGGAGTGCTTGGGAGACGCGTACGGTGAAGAACCTGGCGTGCCTCTCTGCCAGACTTTGGTCCTAAGGTTGGCTCCTCCGTCGTATCCCTCCTGCTGTTTCTGCTCCTGCATCCGCTTCTGCCGCTGCTTATCCATGTTTCTGGTTAGGAGGCTGGTCATGCTCATTCTTGGTCCTGGCAGCTCGAAATGGTAGCCCAGCCTCAGGAGCGTGGTGTTCTCCCTCAGCAGCTTGACGATCTCCATCTCCACCTGGCTGCCCATGATGTGCCTCTGGTTGTGGAAGCGCAGCTCGGTGAGCACGGTGTTGTGCTGCAGCGCCCTCATGATGGCCAGGATGCCCTTGCCCGTGATGAAGTTGGACTCGATGTTGATGCTGGTGATGTGCCGGTTGACCCGGAGCATGTCCGCGATGGCCGTGGCCGCGCTGTCGTCGGCGCGCGTGTTGGCCAGGCTGAAGGTCTTCACCACCGTGTTGGCCTTGAGGGCCTCGGCGAAGCGGGCGAGCGTCTGCGAGGTGATGTTCTCGATGTTGTTCAGATTGACTTCCGTGGTGTCGGGGTCGTTGTTTTTAATCTTTTCCAGAGCATCCTCGATCACTGTGGGGTTCCCGCAGGGGTGAATGGCAGCCGGGGGGGACTCCGTGTTCCTTCCACTGTGGCCGTTAGTCAGATGTATGTTTTCGATTTGACTTTTAAACGTCTTTGGCCTCGCGTTGTCAGAATGGACACTATCGGAATGCACAGCTCCGTTCATCCCTTCCGCGTTCGCACCTGTTCTTTCCTCTCCTTCGCTGTCCTCCTCCTCCTCGTCCTCGTCCTCCTCCTCCTCTTCCGTGTACACATCCTCAGAAACCTCACTGTTACATTCTGTAAAGACAAGCTCTTCCTCACTCTCTTCTTTGTCCTCTTCTGCAACCTGAAGAGCAGAGTATCCTCATGAGGTTTGCCGTTTTAAGCACATTGTTACATTTTACAAAAGTAACACGTGGCTTTGCAATATATACCTGTAACCAGATCATCACGGTGGTCCCTCTAAAACTCACACAATGTGATATGTCAATTATATCTGAATACATTCTTTAAAAAAGTAACACAAGCAAGTAAGACAAAACTTTCTAAGGATAAAAAGTTGTCTCCAGCTACTAATCTCCCTAGTTCAGGTGAACAGGGTTAACATTTCCTTGCATAACTTTCACCAGCTTTTTCTGTATTCTGCAGAAATTTTTTTGTATTCTGCAAAATAAATATCCAGAATTCAGTTGATGGAATAAGAGTTCGCCATCATTTTGCCAGTTTTTAACAAATAAGTGGGAGCTTCTGCTCTTGAAAACCCTTGATAGCATTCTTATTCTCTTAACTCCCTCTCCTGAATGACTTAAATTCTAGTCTACTTACAATTTAGCAGAGTCAGCCGTCCCTTGGGGAATCACCCTTCTGTCCTTCCTTATTTCTCCATCCCAAACATACAAATGACAACAAAAATACATAACACATTTATGAGTTCCCTTTTCTTTAAGATTTTTTTTGAGGGGACCATTTTTTAAAAGTCTTCATATTGGATTTTGTTCCGTTATTCCTTCTGCTTTGTGTTTTGGCTTTTTGGCCCTGAGGCATGCGGGATATTAGCTCCCTGACCAGGGATCGAACTTACACCTTCTGTATTGAAAGGCAAAGTTTTAACCACTGAACCATCAGGGAAATCCTTGGGTTCTCTTTCTTAATGTGCAGAAATTCTTCCCCCAGTCTGCCTCCTATAGTCTCTGTGACAGGAGCCCAGAGCCCTCTGCCATGTCCTATGTCAGTGCATACAGAGGCTGGGCACCTCCCTGTAAGTAGAGCCTGGCACGAGGTCTCAGAGACGACACCACCTGGAAGCTGAGGCTGTCTCTGTCTTTTTTCTGGGGAAAAAACCGAGGGAGCAGATCAAAACCCATCTCTATGCAGAAACTCATTCGGGTCATCCTTTGCAGCAAATCGGCTTGAAATTTCATGTTATCATAGGGTTAAATGAGACGGGACTTCAGAAGACAGGAGGTGGGAAAGATAATTGCCTTTGGCATTAACTACATTTCAACCATTATGTGAAACAGCAGAGAACAGTAGAAAAATCTTGAAGCAAGCCACTGCCTCAGCCTGATGGCCTTAAATTATTTACCAGGTATCAATTATGAAAGACTTTCAGGCAAACACAATTTCACTTCATCTTGGTCCTTCCTGTTTACAAGACTTTGTACTGAGAAGTTCAGCTGACCCCCACTTTTTTCTTTTCCTCACTACCTTTTCTGATAAAATAAAAATCTGGCAATTGCTGACAGAGTCTGATTTTCCCTAATGCTATCTTTTTAATCCTTTAGTTTCTCTAAAGCCTGAAGACCCTTTCCTGTCCCCAAAGCCAGAATTCTTCCTTCTACATGGGAATGTTTTTGACCCCAGCCTCCTGCTGCCTGAGGCACGTGGAATGAGCTTTGGAAAACACTGCGCTGGTCTCCAGGTTTGTTTGCCCAGTTGCTGTCACAAAATAGCCTCCAGTTATCCACTTGTTTGGAGTGGCAGGCACCAAGTGATGGCCTGGGGAAGGGGTCAGCCACTCCTGGGATGGCTTGTCCAGTCTTAATTTACTCACTTGTTCAGGAGCAGGAGGGAGAGTGACACTGTGTGTGTGTGTGTGTGTGTGTGTGTGTAGCTGTTTCAGTATTTGGAGGAAAGGGGCCTGTCTCAAAATTCAAGGTATACTGCCTGTCATACCACTGTTAAATGGAACCCCTCTAGTTTTTCAAAGACCTTTAGGCTTTATCTTCAAGAGATATTTTTCCCTTAAATATATTTGCAGAGATCATATCTGAAACTCTTATTCAGCAATGAGTTGTCCTGTGACATCTCAATGACATTTCCTCCAGAAAGCCTTCTTTGACATCTCCTCAAATTATCTTTGTTATGTGATCCCACGATGCTGTAACTCCTCCAATAAAGTACCTCTTTAATTATTTGTTTTTTTCTCCCAAAAGACTGTTTGCAGGGTGACAAAAAGGATCATGTCTGTTCTCACCTCACACAGTGCTCAGCAGGTATTAGGGGCTCGGTAAAATTTGTTAACTGAATGGCTCTAAATTGACATTGGTTAACAGCCTTTGGTGTTAACAGCCTCAGGCTTCCCTGGTGACTCAGTTGGTAAAGAATCCATCTGCAATTCAGGAGACCTGGGTTCGATCCCTGGGTTGGGAAGATCCCCTTGGTGGAGGGCATGGCAACCCACTCCAGTATTCTTGCCTAGAGAATTCCATGGACAGAGAAGCCTGGCAGGCTATAATCCATGAGGTCACAAAAAGTCGGACATGACTGAGCAACTAAGTACAGCACAGCATAACAGCCTCTAAGTCAGGGGAGGTCTCGGATAAGAGTACAGATCGGGTGGATGGGAAGAAGGTGATTGATTGTCCTGGTTTGCCCGGGGCTGAAAGGTATTCCAGAAAAGAGTTCTGCATTCTAAAATCTACACAGTCCAAGCCAAGATGGTTAGCCACTCTAGTTGGGGGACATCTCAGAGAAGAACAGCAGAAGGGAGAAAGATATCCAGAGAAGAAGGAAGAATGATGTTAAAGCAATTGTTGCCCACTTTCAAAATAATTCTCTCATTTGGACTGACTGCAGTGTTCCAGATCACCTATCTGCAACTGCTCTGGAATTAACCCAGATCCTTGCAAGGGCTTCCCTGGTGGCTCAGATGGTAAAGAATCTGACTGCAATGCATGAAACCTGGGTTTTATCCCTGGGTTGGGAAGATCCCTTGAAGAAGGGAATGGCAACCACTCTAGTATTCTTGCTGGGAGAATCCCCATGGACAGAGGAGCCTGGTGGGCTACAGTCCATGGGGTCACAAAGAGTCAGACACGATTGACTAACACTTGCAAGAATGGGGGTGGAAAGGTTGGGGTGGGGTGAGGCAGGGAAGCTTGAAGCACTGAAGGGGGCGATAGGGAGAAGCAAATATGGGTACACTTAGGGAATAAATAAGGCAACAAGAAGAGGGTGGCCAACCATTTCTCCTCATTACTTCCATGGCACCATTACATGAAGAAGGAGGCAGTAAGCATGGTTTCCCATTCTGGTTCTGGTTCTACCCATAAAAAGCTGGTTTTGTTCATTGTGTTAGTCACTAAGTCATGTCCTACATGTGGTCACAAAGATGTGACCCAATGGACTGTAGCCCACCAGCCTTCTCTGTCCATGGAATTCTCCAGGCAAGAACACTGGAGTGGGTTGCCGTTTCCTTCTCCAGAGTATCTTCCCCACTCAGGGTTAGAATCCGTGTCTCCTGCATTGGCAGGCAGATTCTTTACTGCTGAGCCACCAGGGAAGCCTCAAAAAGAGCTGGTTGATTTTAGACAAATCAGTAAATCCCTGGGATAGATGGTCTCAAGGAAACTGCAATAGAGTTGAGTGATTCTCCAACCACAGGGTATGTCAAAAGCACCAGGAGGGCTTGTGAAGCCACACAGTGCTGGGCCCTACTCCCAGAGTTCTTCATTCATCTGGTCTGGGGGAGCCCTAGAATGAGTTGGAAGGTCCCAGGTGTTGCTGATGTACCCACATTCTGAGAATTGCAGTCTTTGTGCCAACAGGACTTGGTTTGAATTTCAGCTAGAAGCTGTTAATCTCAAGTGAGTTTCTTAACCTCTCCCAGGCTCACTTCTCATATCCAGAAGGTGAGAGTTCAATGAAGTAATGTGAATGTACTTACTGGCACCTATGCCTGACACCCAGCAGATACTCAAGCTCAAGGAGTTGGACCTTTGGGTCTCCAGGGCTTCTTGGAGATGTTTAATGTAGGATAAGTTTGTGGGAGTCCAGGTGGACAGAAGCTGTCATTCAATAGGTGTTGAACATGATTTTCATAAATATTTACAGAGCCAACAGTAGCCTGAGAAGCATGACCCCTCATCTCCTTCTCATGGTCTACACTGGGCTGCTCTTCACTTACACTGTCACCCTTTCCCCCACCCACCCACCAGTCAGCTGCTCTGAGCTTTTTCCTGGAGTTGAGATGGATTGACACCCTCCACTGGCAAACTTCTGCTCAGCACTCCTTGTGACTCTAGAGACAACTTGCCAGCGGGGAAAGGGGAGCGGGAGAAAAGTTAACTAGCTGAGAAAGGAATCAAAGTTCATCAACACACAGCCTCTCTAATTGAGCTGATAAGCCATTGGCAGGGCTCAGGGATCAGCAAAACCTTTGGCAGGAGCAGGTGGGTTTCATCAACAGCTGACAACAGGCTTTGTCCTTTGTTTTCCACTCATCTCAATATGTTATGATATTAAAATGCCTTTGTTGGGTGATTACTCCAGTGGCTGTCTGTCCTAGATATTATGAGGCAATTTTAATCTTTTTTATTAGGGAAAATCTTTAAGAACTGTTAGGAAAATGTGATACTTCGTATATTTGACCAGATTTCAGACACACATTTCCACATAAAAAAAAAAAAGACCTTATGTTTGTGGAAGAATTGACCGACCCAAATCCTGGCCCATTTTGTGTATCCTTCCTTCTCACCACTCACCTTCAGACCCTCAATGCAGGTTGCCACTGTGGCCTTGGCAAACCCTGGCCTGATTCTGGTGGCCCATTCTGCAATGATTGACATGGACAAAACTCACACGTATCTTGCTACAAATGTGGCCCCCACACTCTATCATCAAGATCATCTAACACTTCCTGGATTAGTACTATGAAAGTCTTGCCATTGGCTTCAGGCCATTTTGATCTTAGATGATTCCAGTAGAGCACACAGGTTTTAAACTATTGCTCTTGAGCAATGTTCTTCCACAAATTCAAGAATTTGTTATTTTTATATTCTTATTGCCATAACTATATTTCCAGAGCTTAGTCTTTTGAACTTCCTTCTATGAATGATTTATTTGACAAATTCAAATTAACTATTTACTGGGCAGAGAACAAGAGCTTAATAGACCTGACCTCTAATATAAATGCATTTTCTGGCCTCAGAATCACCATTATAAAATAGGAAGGAATCTTAGAGATCATCCTAGCAGGGATGCTTAACCTGGAGCCTTAGGAGGGTTTCAGGATGTGTGCCATCATTTTGAAATTCCATGTAAAATTTTGTATGTTTACACAAGCACACATGCATTTTCTTAGGAAAATCTTTAACATAAAAATCTCAAAATGGTGTTTGAAGAACACCCTACATTGATATGAAAGAGAACTCTGCAGAACTGACTCTCTGTTCAAGGTCTTACAACTTGGGTGCAGAGCAGGAATAAGAAATAAGGTCCCCTGACTCTCCACCCCATATATTACTCACCACCCTATGTTTCCTGGTGTTGGAAAAAGGAATTAGTTTTATTGTAGCCACCATCACAGTCCAAGCAACAGATTACCCACTATTGTCTTTATAGAAGAAAATAAATTTACTTAGCTGCCGTATACATTTACATAACTGCCATATATATGTGTATAAAACAAGTATTATGCCACATCCTTAACTTATAACTCAAATTAGACTTTTGTTTGGCAAAATATCTAAACCCGTGCTTTGCTTGCGAATTATTTTCCTCTTGAAGATCCCATCCTTGTTGATGATGGGACCCCCCAACTAAGAATCTTTCATATAATCCATTAGGTTGTGATAAAAGTTAGATGACTATTTCAGCCTGAGAAAATTTTCAATAGCAGGTGCAAGTGGATTGTAAGAAAAGTGATGAGGAATGAAAAATTAGAAAAAAATAAAAAAGATTCCTGGGTTCGGGGTTGGGAGATTGGGAATAGCTAAGGAAAATAATCCAAGAGCCTACCTTTCCACACTCCCCCAGCCTCTCCTTCTCCAAGAGTTTCTGGGACTCCTTTTCCCAATAGGCCATCAGCGCCTCTCTGCTGAATGTCCCTGTGGGGGTTTTCTCGGTCAGACTCTTTTGCCTCATCCCCACCGGGAGGCTGTGATCAGGTTCAATGTCGTCCAGCTCCCTCTCTAGCTCCTTCAGCTCCTCGGCTGACAGGGAAGCCAGGAGTTCGTCCTCATCGATGGATTCATATTTGCTAAGTCCTCTCCTGTAGCCAAAGGTAGACATGGTCCCTGCTTTGTCAGACCCACAAGGAGCTTGGGGAACCAGGCATTCAAGGCAGCCAGCAGCAGGCAGGGAGGAGAGTGGGCAGGCTGGTTAGCAACTGGTGTTGGGAGTGCCTGCGATAGCCTTTTAAGAGTGGTGATACAGGCTGTGACAATGCAGAGAGGGGTGAAGGCATAGGCTGTTTTAAGCATCAGACGTCAGCTAGACATTTGAACACAAAGAATGTCACATCAGTGGTGGATGGAGGTCTCAGAACCAGTGGGGATTATTCACATACTGGCCAGGGACATATTTAGCTGAGCCTAATGGCTCATGAGGACAGGCAGACAGGGCTTCAGATAGGAAGTAACCGGCTTCTTATTTTGTTTTCAAACAACAAGAGGGTAAAAACGTATTTCTAAAATGGCTCACTACCACCACCATGGTCATGAAAAGATTCTCTTCCTATAATCTTCCAGGATGGGAAATGACTACACATGCCTTTAGAGTAGTTATTCTGGTTCTCCTAAAAAACATATCGTGGGTGGCATGATGAGAACAGAAGGTTATACTGATATAGCACTTTTCTATTGTCATTGCATTTGCAGTTTACAAAGCGCCTGAATGTAATTTTCCTAACCATAAGTCCTGAGAGATGATTTACATTAAAATCTCCCTTTACAGATTTTGGCAAGTGAAGCTCTGAGAAATTAAGTGAAGTCAGACAGCTAGAAGGGCGGAAGCCTTTGCACTCTCTCTCCTCTGCACAAAATGGCTTCCTTCTCCTCACCCCCTAAGTATTAGTAAACAACTTGATTCACAAATGAAACTCCCCAAAAGACAAATAACAATATTGGACAAGATTTATTATGAACTGACACTATGCCAGTCTAGTGCTAAGCATTTTAAACATTGATCTCACTTAATCCCACAGTCCCATGAAGTGTATACTATTACCCATGTTTTACTAGTACAGATTCAGAGAGGTTAAGTAACTAGTCCAGGACCATAGTGCTAAGAAATGGTGGAGCTAGAATTTGCAACTGGATTTGTGTCTGGGCTGAAAACTGAAGAGATGCTAATTTGAAATTATATACTTGCCCACATTTTTATGAATATGATGAAATAAACACACAGTTTACCGGGTTTCATAAATATATCATCCTAGCATACAGATATATGAACATCTGTTAAAATGTATATATATATAGAACTATACATGTGTCAACACAAATACATGATATTTTGTTTATACATTCAGTAGTTGTGAATGTTTGGGTTGTTTCCAGGTTTGGGGAGTTATGACCAATGTTGAACACTTACTGCAAGTCTATGTAGCCACATGTTTTTATTTCCCTTGGGTAGCTAGTTTGCAGTAGTGGAATTGCTGAGTTATATGGTAAATTTACTTTTCATGAAACTGCCTAATTATTTTCCAGAATGGCTATACCAATCTACTTTCCTACCAGCAATGAGGAGCATCCCAGTTTTTCCACATCCTAACATGTTTTTGCTGAAGTGTTGGATTATAGCTATTTCAGTGCCTATGAAATGGTATCTCATTATTGTTTTAAATTTCATTCCTCTAATAACTAATAACAGCACACACACTAATGATGTGTGCTGTGTTTAGTTGCTCAGTTGTGTCTAGCTCTTTGCAACTTCATGGACTGTAGCCCGCCAGGCTCCTCTGTCCATGGAGATTCTCCAGGCAAGAATACTGGAGTGGGTTACATGCCCTCCTCCAGGGGATCTTCCCAACTCAGGGATCGAACCCAGGTCTCCCACATTGCAGACAGATTCTTTACCATCTGGTCCACCAGGGAAGCCCATAACTAGTGATACTGAGCATCATGTCATATGTTTACTGGCAATCTTATATCAACTTTAGTAAAATATTCATTTAAATCTTATGCTCATTTTTAAATCAGGTTGTCTTATTACTAAGTTATAAAGATTATTTTTATAATCTGGACTTTATCAGATTTGCAGATATTATCTGTCATTCTGTGGATTGTCTTTTGAAAAGTAAACCTATTTAATTTTGATGAAGTTCAGTTTATCTATTTCTTCTATTGCTTGAGCTTTTGGTATTATAACTAAGATATCTTTTCCTAACACAAGATCTGAGACTTACTTTTATGCATTCTTCTAAGAGTTTTATAGTTTTGAGTTTTCATAGGTGTATTACACATTTTGATTTAATATTTGCATCTGTGTAGGGTAATGGTCTAAATTCATCTTTTTGTATACAGATGTCCAATTGTCTTAGGATTTTTTTTTTATTGAATTGCATTGGTGCCTTTGTGGAAAATTAATTGGTCATAAATGTAAGGGTTTATTTCTGGAAAGTAGGTCATGTTCTGTAGATCTGTGAGTCTATTTTCTTAAGACAGTACCACCTAGTCTTAATTATTATAGCTTTGTAGTATGTACTGAAACCAGGAAGTATAAGTTCTTCACTTTTTTTCTTTTGCAAGAATGTTTTGGCTAAGTATTATGGTCTTAACTCATTATGAAATTCTGTCTCCCAAAATAACTATGACTCTTTTCAGTGATACTACTGGGATAATTATGATATTAGAAATGATGAGTTCATTGTCTTTTTATGGCCTTTAGCATATACCTTTGTTGTAGCCTTAGTGATAATACATTTTTTATGTGAAAATAATTTTGATTTTTGGAAATTACATCAAATATTATATCCAAATCTGATGAATAAGATGAGTTATTCAGCTGAATAATAAATTTTAGGTTAAAAGATGAATTATGATTACAACTGTATAAAAACCTGTTTTTTTTTAAAAGATGAAAAATGCATTAAAATGATAGTATTCTTTTGTTTTTTCAACAATTATGTATTAGGCACATATGATATGCTGACCACTATATAAATTTGAGATGCGTAATTGTAAAAAAAATAAAATTGTGTTTTACTTTTTCTCTCTTGTTTGTAGTTTTTCTATTTTAATATTATTTTTATCTGACAACTTATTGAACATACACTGCCTGTCAGGTTCTAAATTAAGTGCTGGCATTAGAGCATTGAAGAAAACCAAAAATAAAAATTCCTTCCTTCATGGAGTTTACAGTCTCACTGGGGGAAACAGACAATATGTAAATAAATGAGTAAATACAGAACATACAGACAGAAGTTCAGTGGAGAGAAATAAAGTGGGATAAAAGGGAAGAAAGAAGATTGTGCAGGTAATATTTCAAGTAGGGAAGATCTCTGTTTTAATAAGGTGACTTTTGAGCACAGATCTGAAGTAAGGTCTTGATGCAATAATACACAGTTAATATGACTATAAAATACTGACTGAAATATTTTTGGAATCACAGATTCTCAGCTTTCAAAGGGACTTGGAAAAACCTCAATCCTCTGTGACTTCTATAAGTGGTCGTTTAGTTAGTGTTTGCTTGAGTACTTTTGGTGAAAACTGTACATTACCAAAAACTCCTTCTGTTGTTGGAGGGCTCAAATCACTACAACATCTTTCTTTCTACTGTGTTAAAACTAATCTCTTGAAAAATCACCATAAATATATTTAAGTTTTCTCATTGGAACAATGCAGAATAAATATGTTCTTTTGTGAGTTTCTTCTTCCAAATCTTAGGTAGCCCATGAATGACTCTGAAAATTACTCTGGAAGAGGCGACATTAAAGTGTTTTGCTCTGTGGCAGCATCATTGGGGGAAAAAAAAATATTATAGCCTCTCAAGACACTCCATTAAGAACAATGGTCATTCAGACATCGTAGTATATATATTACAAATCACTCTAATTATGTTAACAATCACAGCTCATGGATGATCTTAGTTCACTGGATCCCTCTTTATGTTTTCTCCACAGACTTTAAATCCATTGGATAAAATTCTGTTGACTAATTAAACATCAATGCCTGACTCTGGCCAGAAGTAAGTATGATGAAAAATTTAGATTTCCTTGCAAACTTGTCTGCACTGAGGGGAAAAATCCCAGTCAAAAGTTCTCTGAGCGTCACCATTTTCTATTTTGGGATATTTAACCTGATCACATTGTGTTTTCAAGTAGGATTGCTTTTAGAGCCATCAGTACTACAAGCCTTCTGAAGATTTGCATTTTCTCTTTAAAACAATCTCTCTCAGAGGGAATTATTTTCATGCTTCTTGATTGTCAATCAGATATACATTATTTCCCAGGACATCAGCAATTTCCTTTTTAGTGAAAATAGTTTTTTTTTTTCTTTCAACCGTTTTTTCCCTTTGATTTCCTCTTGAAAATAGTATTATTTGTTTCTTTATTCAACGTCCATTTACCAGATGTCTGCTGTGTGGATAGGTGCTGTGCTGGAAGCTAGGGTTATAAACTGAAAAATAAAAATTGATCTAGACGCTGCTGCCTCAGGAGCTCATGCTTCTCAGAGAGAGGCAGACAGCTGACAGTAACAAAGTGCAGTGACAGCTCCGCCGAGGTGCCAACAAGAGTAGAGCTGTGGAATAAATACAGATGAAGAAGCAAGGCAGCCCACGTGGCTGCAGTTGGAGAAGTCACAGGAACCACAAAGAGATTTCCTGGAAGAGAGAGAAGCCTCTGAGCAAACACACAAGAGTATGAAAACAAAAACACAAACAAAAACAAAACCAGGCATTGTTCAGTAAAGGTGGGGAGTAGGTGGGGCTAGGCAGAAACTGGCCCTGGTTCTTATTTCCCCTGCAACTCCTTTTTTTCCCTCCTAGCCACCACCATCATGGCTGACACCTGGTAGACACATATAGATGCTGAATATTTTATATTTGCAGGGTCATGTCAAGGAGTTTTGGACTTTATTACATCTAAAGTTAAGTGGACATCTCTAACATTATCCCATAGCCACAACTTGCCTTCTTAAATACAAGCTACCGTTAATCCCAGCAAGTGTCCTGGTACTAATGGAGACTCAAGAAGAGCAAAACTCATCAGCACCTCCAAAAATCAGCACTATGGGCCCTGCCAGCAGAGCTGGGATTTCAGTAAGTAATATTTTTAGGCAGTGATCAGACACCTCCTAACTCCAGTGGTATGTAATAAATGCTTCAGCCTAAACCTCGATAATTGAGGGAGACCCTCTCTTTAAGGTGAGTTTCTTGGCTTGTGGCTTATGCACTTTTGGCTCTTAATGTTCAGAAATGTTGAGAGGTCGGTTCAATTAAGTTCAGCCTCTCAGTCTTGTCTGACTTTGTGACCCCATGAATGGCAGCATGCCTGGCCTCCCTGTCCATCACCAACTCCCAGAGTTTACTCAAACTCATGTTCATAGAGTCGGTGATGCCGTCCAACCATCTCATCCTCTGTCGTCCACTTCTCCTCCTGCCCTCAATCTTTCCCAGCATCAGGGTCTTTGCAAATGAGTCAGCTCTTCCCAGCAGGTGGCCAAAGTACTGAAGTTTCAGCTTCAACATAGGTTCTTCCAATGAACAACCAGGACTGAACTCCTTTAGGATAGACTGGTTGGATCTCCTTGCAGTCCAAGGGACTCTCAGGAGTCTTCCCCAACACCACAGTTCAAAAGCACCAATTCTTCAGCACTCAACTTTCTTTATAGTCCAATACATCCATACATGACTACTGGAAAAACCATAGCCTTGACTAGATGGACTTTTGTTGACAAAATTATGTCCCTATTTTTTAATATGCTGTCTAGGTTGGTCATAACTTTCCTCCCAAGGAGTAAGAGTCTTTTAATTTGATGGCTGCAATCACCATCCACAGTGATTTTGGAGCCCCCCAAAATAAAGCCAGCCACTGTTTCCCCATCTATTTCTCATGAAGTGATGGGACTGGATGCCATGATCTTAGTTTTCTGAATATTGAACTTTAAGCCAACTTTTTCACTCTTCTCTTTCACTTTCATCAAGAGGCTTTTTAGTTCGTCTTCACTTTCTGTCATAAGGATGGTGTCATCTGCATATCTGAGGTTATTGATATTTCTCCAGGCAATCTTAATTCCAGCTTGTGCTTCTTCCAGCCCAGCATTTTTCATGATGTACTCTGCATATAAGTTAAATAAGCAGGGTGACAATATACAGCCTTGATGTACTCCTTTTCCTATTTGGAACCAGTCTGTTGTTCCCTGTCCAGTTCTCACTGTTTCTTCCTGACCTGCATGCAGATTTCTCAAGAGACAGGTCAGGTGGTCTGGTATTCCCATTTCCTTCAGAATTTTCCACAGTTTATTGTGATCCACACAGTCAAAGGTTTGGCATAGTCAATAAAGCAGAAATAGATGTTTTTCTGGAACTCTCTTGCTTTTCCCATGATCCAGCGGATGTTGGCAATTTGATCTCTGGTTCCTCTGCCTTTTCTACAACCAGCTTGAACATCTGGAAGTTCACGGTTCACATATTGCTGAAGCCTGGCTTGGAGAATTTTGAGCATTACTTTACTAGCGTGTGAAATAAGTGCAATTGTGTGGTAGTTTGAGCATTCTTTGGCATTGCCTTTCTTCAGGACTGGAAACAAAATTGACCTATTCCAGTCCTGTGGCCACTGCTGAGTTTTCCAAATTTTCTGGCATATTGAGTGCAGCACTTTCACAGCATCATCTTTTAGGATTTGAAATACCTCAAGTGGAATTCCATCACCTCAGGTTCTATTAGTTGAGTCTTTATTTTCTTTAATAACCCCTACGTTTCAGGAAGAATTTGGTAATTTTAGGAACTGTTCATATTTCAAAATATTTATATGCAAACCATTATATATAGAACGGATGAATAACAAGATCCTGGTGTATAGTCCAGGGAGCTATGTTCAATGTCCAGTGTAATAAGTCATAACAGAAAAGAAAAAAAAGTTTGTATAGGCATTTTTAAAATTTATAACCACAAAGAAAAGTTAAATGAATGTATCATAAGAATATATTTAATAAACCTTTCATTTCCCCTCGTTCTTGGCTTTATTCTACTGTAGCACTTGTCGCTCACAAATTTAACATACGTAGTTTCAGCGATTTGAAAGGACCCCAAAGGGCCAAGATTTACAATAACATGTAATTTGACTGAGCTAATATTTGTGTCTTCAGGAATTTTTTATGAAACCATCAATAAAAACTTCATTGGAGGTGGGGAGGAAGTGGGGTAGGAAAGAGTGTTGTCTCATGGCACGAAAACCTCAACTTGCTCTGAATCAGTAACCTGATTTTCTTCTTTCCACTTCCCCCACCCCAAAGCTTTCACATTTCTGAAAATGGTCTCCTCATCCACCTAGTTGTGGAGCCTGTGTGTCATCTTCTCTCACCAATATTATCATATTCAGTCACAGGCTCTTGAATCCTACTTTATCTGTGTATGCTCCGCCCAGTCCCAGTCTAAGCTCCTGTCCTCATTTTCCCTGATGCCCAACATTGTTTCCTTTGCCACAGTATAGCTCATTTTATGAAACCACAGATCTCATCTGGTCATTCTCTACCTAAGACCCTCATATAGGGCTCCCATTGTCCTTCAGAAAGAAACTTTCATCCTGCCCTCTGGCCACTCCAGGAAAAGTCCCCGCTTACCTCTCCAGTCTCAACTTGGGTCACTTCCTCCAACCCTCACCCTCAGCCACTCGGGGCTTCTGAACCCTAGGCTGGCCTCCATCCCAAGCCATTTGCATGCTCCCTCCACTTGCCTGGGAGGCCTCTGCTTCCTTCTCCTTGCTCTTTTTTTTTTTTTCTCCTCTGTGGCAGTTACTATTTTATACATTCTTTTTTAAAATTTTTATTTTTTTAATTGAAGGATAATTGCTTTACAGAATTTTGTTGTTTTCTGTCAAACATCAACATGAATCAGCCATAGGTGTACATATGTCCCCTCCCTCTTGAACCTCCCTCCCATCTCCCTCCCCATCCCAGCCCTCTAGGTTGATACAGAGCCCCTGTTTGAGTTCCCTGAGACATACAGCAAATTCCCATTGGCTATCTATTTTTCTATTTTACATATGGTAATGTAAGTTTCTGTGTTACTTTCTCCATACATTTCACCCTCCCCTCCCCTCTCCCTGTGTCTGTAAGTCTGTTCTCTGTTTGTTTCTCCATTGCTGCCCTGCAAATAAATTCATCAGTGCCATCTTTCTGGATTCCATGTATATGCATTCAGTTCAGTTCAGTTCAGTCGCTCAGTCGTGTCTGACTCTTTGCGACCCCATGAACCGCAGCATGCCAGGCCTCCCTGTCCATCACCAACTCCCAGAATCCAGCCAAACCTATGTCCATTGTATCCACGATGCCATCCAACCATCTCATCCTCTGTCGTCCCGTTCTCCTCCTGCCCTCAATCTTTCCCAGCATCAGGGTCTTTGCAAATGAGTCTGCTCTCCGCATCAGGTGGCCAAAGTATTGGAGTTTCAGCTTCAGTATCAGTTCTTCCAATGAATATTCAGGACTGATTTCCTTTAGGATGGACTGCTTGGATCTCCTTGCAGTCCAAGGGACTCTCAAGAGTCTTCTCCAACAACACAGTTCAAAAGCATCAATTCTTTGGCACTCAGGTTTCTTTATAGTCCAACTCTCACATCCATACATACCAGTGGAAAAACCATAGCCTTGACTAGATGGACCTTTGTTGGCAAAGTAATGTCTCTGCTTTTTAATATGCTGTCTAGGTTGGTCATAACTTTCTTTCCAAGGAGTAAGCATCTTTTAATTTCATGACTGCAGTCACCATCTGCAGTGATTTTGGAGCCCAGAAAAATAAAGTCAGCCATTGTTTCCACTATTTCCCCATCTATTTGCCATGAAGTGTAAGTGCATTAGTATGCGATATTTCTCTTTCTCTTTCTGACTTCACTCTTATAATAGGCTCTAGGTTCATGCACCTCATTAGATTCCTTACTCTTAAGTAACACTCCCAAAGGGAGGTCTTTCCTGATGCCTGAGGTCAGCTTAGTTCTCTAAGTTCCCACAAAACTTTATTCTATGCAGCATCCCACTTGGGATCACTTGATTTGAATTTGTCTTCACAGGAAAGGAATTTTTTCCCAAAGGAAGGAGCTATGTCTGCTCATTCATCATCCCCAAGGCTTACTAAAGTTCTCAGGTGTTTAAGAAGAATTAAAAAAAAAAACAAAAACACAAAGCCCAGAGACTTTCCTGGCAGTCCAGTAGTTAAGACTCAGGTCTCCCAATGCCGGGGTGGGGGTGGGGGTGGGAGTGGGTGCAGGTTTCCCAGCCAGGGCTAGATCTCACATGCCATCTGGCACAGTCTATAAATAAATAAATAAGATTAAATAAAGTAAAAATATAAAAGAAAGAAAAAGTTGAAAAAACAACTCAGATGGTTTCCAGTGTAGACAGGGGTAGATCCAGGTCTTATGGAGTCTAGTGATTTTACAGTGATGGGGACCTCTTTAAGAATAATAATATAAAACAAAATTAGTTATAAGAGTGTATAAAACACAGCTACCCTGGTGGCTCAGCAGTAAAGAATCCACCTGCAATGCAGGAGATGCAGGAGACTCAAGTCCAATCCCTGGGTCCAAAAGATCCCCTGGAGGAAGAAATGGCAACCCACTTCAGTATTCTTGCCTGAAGAATCTCATGGACAGAGAAGACTGGAGGGTTACAGTCCATGGGGTTGCAAAGAGTCAGACATGACTGAAGCAACTGAGCAAGCAGAGCTTTTTTCTCTTGAAGTGGCTTACCAGAAATGCATATAGCAAAATGGCACCTAATTATAACCTGGCTTCTTGGCTCTCACACAAAAACCCCCTCAACATTCCATTACTCCTGGGACTCCCAACACTCACAAGGGCCCAGAAGCTCCTGCTTCATGATCAGTCTGCCTCTGAATGTGGCTTCCAATCTAACAAATTAGCCTGACTGGTTACTGTGTTCATATCTCACAATGACTTTTTTGTTCATTTCATGGATGCCTTTCTTATTTAAATTGTTCTCAGTTTGCTGATGAGGAAACATGAAAATCATATGCTACAGTGTCATTTGCAAAATTGGGGAACTGGAAATTCTCTTATTTTCACAAGTATCAACTATCTACTGTTAACAAGTTATTCCTAACTTTCACCTTCTATTTTTGTTGTTTTTTTTTTAAAAGGGCTTAGCTCCTCTCTCTCATTGTACAATTGCCAGATTGCTTCCTGAACTAGATTTAACCTGTTTCTCACTTATGCAGAAGAATTTGGGTTTTCAACAATTCCTATGGCTGGTTGATCCAAAGGCTGCAGAACTAACGCAATGACCCCTAAGGAAGTGAAGCTTCCGACTTCACTCAGTCTGTCTGCTGGGAGCTTCTCAGATAGCAGGAGACAGGCTCCCGGGGGGAATGTCAGGCAAAGGTCAGGCCCAGCACAGATGACAACCAAACAGGCCCCATGGATCAGATGAGAACTGGCAATACCCTTATCAAGTCTTCTCTCTCAGGCTTGGCAGCCAAGCAAATCTCCCAGCTGTGCCAGCTTGTGGTTGTGAGCATGAGTCAAATTTAAAATTATTAGAGCTATTTATAAAGCTAATATCTTGCCATTGTATAACGTTTATAGTTTACAAAATGCTTTTACATACAGTGTGCCAGGCAGTCCGACATAGTAATCGGATCTCCACTGAATAATTGTGTGTAGCTGCCACTTACTGCGTGTGAGGCAACGCTTGGTGAAATAGATACTATGCCACCCATTTTATAAAGGGTGAAAATGGGTTCTGGGGTTCTGAGAGGTTAAAAATTCTCTTTAAGTATACCCAGCTACGATGTGATAATTAGTGTTATGTTCTGTGAGTCCGAGTGCTTCTCATGTTGAGATTTTCCAGTTTGTCATTTCAAAATGTACCAAAATAGAAGACAGATGGGATGAAAGACAGAAATTTTTAATAGCACAGCTAATGCTTTGTCTTGTGTGTAGTAGGTTCAAGTATCCTTTGCTGAACTAATTCAAACATGTAAGAATGAGCCCCAGTGCAAGTTAATAGACAAGCTGATAATGTTAAAATTATAAAGACCAAAAAAAAGTGGTTGTCAGAAAAAATTCAAAAGTGAGGAAAGAATAGCTGAATTTCTTCAATCAGGTTTTCCTCCTAAGGCAGCTCATAAACATGAAATTCCACTTACGGAAGTGGGAACAGATTTGACATATATCATATGAAATCCTGATAAAGGAAGTTTTACGTGGGGTATCCTGGAAGGTCTGAGACTTTCATTCATTTCAGTAACCACTTAGTTGTAACCTCATGTGTTGATATGATAGTTTGGGGCCGGTTTGTTCACTGTGTATTAAGAAGAATGATCGGCACTCAAGACCACCCAAGACACAGATTTGTTCCCTGGGAGAGCTCTCTCCTCAAGTTTATGACAACTGTCACTTAAGAAAACTCCAGTCCTGCAGGGAAGTGGTAACTGAAAAGGCAGAACAGCTGAGATTCCACTGTGAAGAGGGGCTAGAAAGGTAAATTCAGTGTCAAAGTCTGGGAATTGTGGGGACACGGTGTGCTCTGAGATGGCACAGTCAGTGCTTGAGAGCTGGTGTCTGGTTACTGAGCTTTTTCATTGGCAAATTTCTCTGGAAAATCAAGGGCACTGTCTTTTCACACACTCACAGTTCCTCACTGACATTTCCGTCCTCGGTTGTCCTGGATTCCTGAGATCCACAGCCTTTTGAAAGCTTGCCTTCTCTGATTTCCCCTGGAATGCCATCCCACCCCCATTTCTCCTGGCTTTCTTTTCCACTGCACCTCCAGGGAATCCGAACTAGTTCTCATGAGTGTTACAAAACACCCATCCATCCCAGGATACCATGACACCTTGTCAGTTTATGCCCTCACTTGGACAGGAAAGCTTCATTTTTAGCTCTCTAAACTACATGTTTTTGTGTGTTTTGTAGATAATAATAATAGGTGGGAAAGTCATATTATAAGCTTCATGGAAATGTCAGAGGCTGGCAGAGCAGGCTGTGTTTGTTTGGGTTTGAGAGCCAGTTCAACTGGTGAAGGCAATAGGCACTGCCCTTGAATGCTGTGTCCTCATCTGCTTTTCATGGTCTTATCAGCAGAGCAAAACTAATAAATCATGGGCTGCCAGTGCAAGAACTGAGCACTTTCCTCTGAGCCAGATGACTCCATTGTTCAGCTGGGCGACCTCAGCAAGGTTGTAAACACGGCACCACCTGTCAGCAAGAGACATGCTCTTCTTGTTTGTTTTTTTTTTTTAAGTGTAGTTGATGGGCCATAACATTCACTCAACTTTGTGTAAAGTTCGATCATTATTTTCAGTAAATTTACCAAGTTGTGCAACCATCACCATGATTCAATTTTAGAACATTTCCCGTGACTTCCCAAAATCCCTGTGCCTGCTTGCATTCAACCTTTGTGCCCACCCCGTTGAGCTCCAGGCAACCACTCCTCTGTTTTCTGTCTCTGTATATTTGCTTTAGCTGGACATTTTATACAAACAGAATCATGCAATAGTGTTCTTTCACATCTGGCTTCTTTCACTCAACATAATGCTTTTGAGATTCATCCATGTTGTAGTATGTTGCCAAATAGTAATCCATTGTATAGACTGGCCACACTGTCTTTATCCATTCACCAGTTGATGGACATTTGGATTGCTTCCACTTTTGGGTTGCTCTCCGAATGCTCTCCTAATCCGTACTAAAAATGATGTGGTGAAAACAACATGGGATTTGCAATCAGAAGCCCTATACTGCATCCTAGCCCCAGCATTTACTATCTTAGTTAACTGTAGAACTGATTTCCTTATCTATAGAGTAGAGTTCATTAACCCCTTCACTGTCCTGCTCCTACAGCAAAGGGGGATGACATATGAGAAATGCTTCGTGAACTGTAAAACACAGGACAAAGGAAGGGCATTGTTACTGAAGTAGTCCTGCTAGAACATATTAAAATGAACCATATTTCTCTCAAGAATCTTTCCACATTCATAGAACAAATGATCTATGGCAGGAAGGTAGGAAGTAACTATCTTTTTCCTTCCATGGTCATTGGGTTCTCATCATTTTCCCTTACCAAACCCTGCTATTTAGAAAGATTTTTGAATGATTCTCTCTTAAATTTATTTGTATTTTAAACTGTATTTTTGATTGTCAAATAAAAGGCTTTGTTTCCCATTGAAGAGAGTGTCTTCAGATATCCTAGAATCAATCATGAAGTTGGACTCAGTATAGTTGCAGTTCAAATTTAATCAGGGCATCCAACCCACAGGTTCAGTTTTTGCCTCTTCGGTACCTCAGACAACTCTGAAGGTCAGTCCCCCAGTAAGGGGCTTAGGGCCACAGTTGAGTCCAAGTTGAAAGGCTTCTAATGAGTTAAAGCCTGAGCAAATATTTCTATCCTCCAGATAAAAATTATTAAAACTGGTGCTTCACTGAAACAATATTAAACTAATTTGGATAACTAGATCATGAGGGGCTACTAGAACAATCAGGAACATAGATTGCTGACTACTGAATGTCATGTCTGGTTATTTGACTTCCACAAAGCATGAAAAAGTTTTTTTGAGAAGCCAGTACAGGCTTTGCTTCAAACAGAAAGAACCAGATACTGCTGTCTCACACCCACTCAATCCTCAAGTAAGTATCATATTTATCACCCTCCACACTTTCTACCTTATCCAACACTACAGTCTGCTTCCAAGGAGTTTTATCTAAAATCTCATTGGAATCTCCTGGGATGAAAGACTTCCAAAGAAAGAGAAATGACTGTCTCTCATCTACTAGAATCTGAAACACAGAATATGAGCACCCGTCCAGTGCCTCTGGTGGAATCCCTGGTCAATCCATCATTAGAACTCAGGCACTCCCAGTGCCCAGATTCAAATTACTAGACTGTCTCCTTCCGAAAACAGCAAATCCCCAGACATCTCTAGCACTCCGTGAGATTACACAACACAGGCCACTGAGGTCAAATAAGTCTATTTCCTTCTACACATCCTCTCCCCTAAGAAGCCCTTCTTCCTTTTTGATGATCGGGACTATATCAAGCAATAGCAGATGTGGGGTTTCATGTGCTGTGTCATAAAAGACTCCATCTTTTTTTTGGAAATTTCCATACTGTCTCACCCTTATGCACTGATTTTTCAAAAACCTGCATCAAAGCAAGTGTTACCTAAGAATATTTGCTGTACAACATTTACACAATTGTCATATCTTATGCACCATTGACTTATGCCTGGAAACATGTTCTGAGACTATTTACAATGATTAACCCATATTCTTCAGGAGGTACACGGTTTCAATGAGCTTATGAAATTATTGTAAGTCAGAAATGCAAATAGTATTTAAAGATGACCTACTGAAAAACTAAACAAACCTCACTCAAATGAGAGGCCATATCTGCTTCTTCCCAACCAGAGTCTCTGTATGGTACAAAACAGAATCCACAGTTACCAAAACAGCTATGATCATCTTGGCAGCATGGAAGATGTCATCAAAACCCTATCATGTTGATTAAACATGATAGTGGTTAAACAGGCACCATGTAGAATGTTTGGCTTCTCCTGAAGCTCACTGGGGAGAAGCAGCTGTTGCCCTCCCAGATAAAGTGACATATTCTTGGAGAAACAGAGTTCTAATTAGATATAATATAATCCTCTTACCATCCAGCTCATCCCAAAACAAAAACACTGCTAGAAAATTTCAACATGTAATAAAAAAGAGGTTGAGTCCATTTTGAATATAGTGATTGTTTCAGTTTCATAGAATATATTTTTCTCCTGCTTCACAAGTACCAAAGAACCACTTTCAACCCATAGTAGGTGCAATTAATTCATATCCTTTCATTCAAGTGTTTCTTGAATATGTTTACATAAAACACACTAAAGAAAATGTCAAACTTTTGTGTACTAGAGTTTATTTAATATCTGAAGTATCTTGAATGTATTTATACAAAAATACAGTAAATATCCAAGTTTTAGTTTATTTAATATCTGAAGTGTCATATGGTACACTTAAATCTTAAAAAAAAAAAAATCTACTTAGAGTAATATTATAGATAACAATGCATTTTAGCCACAAGTAGGAGAGCAACAGAAGAATCACAAAATCCCATACCCAAAACATTATAGTTCTAATTAAATACATTAGAGTTTAATCTATATGAAAATATATTCTTTAGGGAATAAAAGTGATTAAAACTATATGTCTAATTATAGTTTTTTCATACTTATAGCTAGAGCTAAATACAATTTGTATAGCTCATAAACTAGTGAGATAATACTATTGAAAGAATACAATAACTCAAGATAAAAATGATTATAAGAAAATCTAAGAATGAATCCAAGTAATTACATAATTAAAGCTATATAACCAATTCAGAGATTCAGAACTATCATTTTACCATGAGGTCACTGATTAATTTTGTCTGGATCTTACATAACATAACATTCACTCATTCAATGTATTCAACAAGTAATTTTTGCATTCTCTCTATGCTCTAGGGAATGTGTTTGGCCCTAAGAAAACACTGTAAAACAAATCAGACATAGACCCTGCCCTCACAGAGCTTACAGTCTAGTGGAGAGACAGATGGGAACATAGGTTTCTGTAATACGGCACGAGAAGTGCTGTTCTAGGGCCTCCCATCCTAGAGGAAGGAACACCTAAACCGAGACCTGTAGGATAAGGGGTGGAGGGAGGAAGGAGGAGGTGGAAAGAGGATTCCAGGCAGAAGGAGAAGAACGTACAAAGACCCTGAGAGCTAAGAAAATAGAGTCTCTTTTAAAACAGTGGTTCCCAAACCAAAGACCTCAGAGACTTGTTGGGCTAGAATGAAATTTTCACTCATCAATGTGGAAATGAAGACCAAACTGTTAAGCTTTTACAAAGATAAAGTAATTCAATTTTAATAATCAAGTTTAAGGCAGCCCCATTTTCTGGCACTAAAATGGCCCTTCTTTTATGAAATATCCATGATAATAGATTTTATATATGTATATATAAAACAGATGGCCCTATTTTTAAAACGGAAACTAGTGATGTATAGGTAGCCTAGTTGGTAAAGAATCTGCCTGCAGTGTACGAGACCCAGGTTCTATCCCTGGTTTGGGAAGATCTCCTGGAGAAGGAAATGGTAACCTACTCCAGTATTCTTGCCTGAAAAACCTCATGGACAGAGGAGCCTGGTGGGCCAAAGTCCATGGGATTGCCAGAGTCGGACATGATTTAGCGACTAAATCACCACCACAGTGATGTATAAAATCACTGTTCAAAGCATTAACTTATCAGGGGCATTTAACATGTTTAAAGAGATGGCACAAGGGAAATACCAAGAGATAAGGCTAAGAGGAAGGCAGGGAGTTGGAGCGGATGGAGAACTTTGGACTTTATCCCAAGAGCAGTGGGAATGATTTTAAGCAGGGGAGTGAAACTTGCTTACATTTGTAAAAGATCACTCTGGGATATTATGTGTAGAACATGGGTTAGATGAGGCAAGACAGCAGAGAGAAAGATCAGTTTGGCAGCACTGCAATATCCCAGGAAGAAAGGAGATAAGAGCTGGTATTCAGGCTGAATCAGTGAGACTGAGTAGAAGAAGATGACTTCATGAAATAAACTTGGAGAAGGAAAATGGGATGGTCAAGTTTTATGTCCAAGCTTTTGACTTGGGAAACTGAATCAATAATTGGGTTAATGAGAGTCCCTTGGACTGCAAGGAGATCAAACCAGTCAATTCTAAAGGAAATCAGTCCTGAATATACATTGGAAGGACTGATGCAGAAGCTGAAGCTCCAATACTTTGGCCACCTGATGCAAAGAACTGACTCACTTGAAAAGACCCTGGTGCTGGGCAAGATTGAAGGCAGGAGGAGAAGGGGATGACAGAAGACGAGATGGTTGGATGGCATCACCGACTCAATGGACATGAGTTTGAGCAAGCTCTGGGAGTTGGTGCAGGACAGGGAAGCCTGGTGTGCTGCAGTCCATGGGGTCACAAAGATTCAGGTATGACTGAGTGACTGAATAATTGAGCTAGAGATAGTAAGAGAAGGAGGCTTTTTTTTTTTTTTTGGAGGAAGGCAGCACGTTTGCTTTAGGATATGTTGAATTTGAGGATTCTTCGTATTCAAAAGTCCTTTAGGCCAATTGTCTACACAGGTCTCATGTGTATGAGAGAAAAAGTTAAACTTCAGATATAAATTTTACAGTCAAAAAACATGTAGGTTGTAAATAAAACCATGGGTATGGATGAAATTTCCTGTTGAACGTAGCATAAAAAAAGAGAACTTAAGATATGTTACTAAAGAGTTGGTAGGAGATGCACAGCATAGAAAGAAGCCAGAGACAGACTGGTTAGAGGGGTTGGAAGATGGCCAAGAGAGCAAGATACCTGGAAAACCAAGGGAAGATCATTTTCTGGAGGCAGACTAGGTAATAGTGTCAGATGCTGCAGCAATCAGTTGCAAAGACTGGAGGATGCTCACGGAAAGTAGCAACAAACAAGTTGATAAGGACCTTGGGAAGGGCAGTGGAGGGAGTAGAAGTCAGATGACAATGAGGGCGTCTGAAGAGACAGGGAGGAGCTCTTTTATACAGTGTGGCAATAAGAGAAAGGACAGAATTTGCCAGCAACTGGGGTTTGAGAAAGTGATTCTTTGTTTTACGAACAATGGAGAGACTTGCTCATGGATACTGTAGGAGCCACTTGATAGGAGAGTTTGAAGACTTGTTGCAAGCGATGATAATAGAAATTCAAATGCAAAATATTAACTTGCTTTAAAAAAATCACAATGTAAAGTTCTTTAAAGATGTGAAATATGGTGTTCCCCAAAGAACCCAGGATCCAGTTATAAAATTGTCAATGGATTTAAGTATATGTCAGGATGTAACATGATTCCAAGAAATTCTCTGAGGGAATCTCATTTAAACATATTTTTAAAGTCACATTTAAAAATATTATTTCAAATTATGGCAAATTTAGCTCTTGTCCATAGAGGTCATACTCTTTAAATAATATGTATCTTTGAATAGTTGGTGGTAGAGAGAGCTTCTCCATCAAGGTTGGCTGGCAGAGCCGCTGCAGCCCCATCAGTCTTCGAATTTTTAACCGACATAAATGCTTTAATGAGCATGGATTCTCTAAAGTGAATGGGAAAAACAAGCAAAAAATAAAAACAATATGAATGAAACTATAAGATACAGACTGTTTTAGAACAATACTAAGTGTCATTCTAAAAAACAAGCATGCACATATTAGTAACTGGTGACTAAGTAAAATTCAAATTGCAATTAAGCATTCCACACCATTCCTCTAGAATGCAAGCTCCATGGAGGTAGGCATTTAGTGTGCCTCTGTGTCAAAAAGAGAGCTTGACTTCTAGAGAGTGTTCAACTAGAATATGCTTTTTGTTTTTGTTTTTAACCTCACCATGTGACATGGGGGATCTTCCTCCCTTGGGGATCAGACTCCCTGCAGTGGGAGCATGGAGTGGAATCTTAATCACTGGACCATCAGGGAAGTACAGAATATGTTAAATGAATGAATGGACTTGATTAAAGAAAGCAAATGCTCATATCTCCTACTATTTATTTTTTAGAACTGAGTATTTTAGAGATATATTCCTTCGCTTCTGTTCTCTCCTACCATCTTTCTGATGAATAGTTATCTGTGAAACATCTGATACAACTGATTCCATATGTCCATGATTCAATCTTAGGTTTGGTTCAGTGTATGACACCTAAAAATTTTATATTTTTCAAAAAATCTGCTAATGTTCAAATAACTGATGTTAGTCTTTCTTTTCAACTCTTACTTTATCTCTAGTAACTTTATCTTTAGTATAATTACAGTACCGAAATATTAATCCAGCAAAGGAGTGAGTGAAAAGGCAGCATTGCCCACAGGCATAGAGGTAAGCTCTGGACTTAGTCGGCTTGGATTAAAATCATGTCTCTGCCACTTAAATAGTATTTGTGTTATCCTGGACAAGTTACTTAACCCCTATGATCTCAGCATTCTCACCTGGGAAATGTGGATCACAATGGGACTTACCTCATAGGGCTGTTTAAATATGGAACAAATTAATTCACGTAAAGCATTACAAAAGTGTTTGGTACATTGTAATCTTTTGTGAACGATCACTCAATTTAATAATCAAAGAGATCACATTTTTTGTTATATTTGCAATTATAAATACTCAAGTTATTTTGAAAAAATTAAGACTGTTTTTCAAAAACTATTGAGGCAAAGTTATCATTACTAAAATAGATAGAATAAACCCATCTTTAAAAAAATTTATTTTTTCCTCTAACAAAAACTCTGCCCTACATATACCTGGAGAAATCCTGACATCCAGTGGTTAACTATATTCATAGCAGTCAACTGACTACACTCTAGTCGCAATGATGTGTCTGAAACAACTAGAAAACTTTCTGGTCTTATTCTTACTTGGATTTCTTTTCTAAAGTCACAGGAATTTGTAATTCTTTTCCAATACAAACACATGGACAATGTATTACTAATTAGAAGGAAAATCTGTTCTATGACAGGAAGTACAGTAGTATTGGAGAAAGAGCCTATGTTTAAATGAGATGGACTAGAGTTCAAATCCTTGTTTTGTTATTTTTCTGTCTGTAACTTTGGGAAATAATTTATATAAGCCTCATGGTTTTTTCCTTTACAATCTCCAAAATATTTTAACTCTTTCATTGTAAAATATAGATAAAGCAACTGTACATATGGTTTCTTAAGTGATTATCAGGTGAACATCTGCAAACCTCTCCTAGGTCATGAATAGGACTTCCCCAGTCATCCCAGAATTCCCTCCACAATCCGTCCAAACTTCATTCCCTGTAAGAAACTACTCTTCAGACGTTTATAGTAATCACTTTCTTTACAGCTTCATTATCTTCGTGTGCTATCCCTAAACTAGTATTGACAGTATTTTTTTTTTTTTAGTTTGATGTGTTCTTTTTAATTCTTTTAATCTGTTGGTCCTTCTCTCCATCCCCTTCTCTTTCTTTCAGTTAATCTTTAAGATCCAAAATGCTGTCTTCATCTGTCCTGCTTCATTTGGACTTCACTCCTAAGTTGGGCTTTTGTTCAGAAGGGTAACTAGCTTCAAGAATTTATAGAGTCCAGGCTATTATGTAAACCCCCTTTAGCCTTAGTTTTTAATTTTTAAAAATTAGCAATGATAATACCTAACTCTTCAAGCTGTGGGGGTTCATGACATGCTTACATACACACTTCAGATACTTCATATAACCTTACCATGTAATAAAAATAACATAAAAATACTAATAATTTAGTCTTTAAAATAGGTAAATTTACTAAGTGTTTTTAATGCTGTAGGCATTATGCTAAACACCTTACATGTGACATCTCTTTAAATTCCCACAACAACCTTAAGAGGTAAATACTATGCAAGCCCATTCTGCAGTGGGAAAACCTTGATATAAAAAGAATAAGTAACCATCCTCAAAGTCACACAACCAGTATGACTATCTTGGTTTTCTTATAGGAAATTAAGCGTTAAAAAAAATCCCCTTCCCTGAATGAAACAAAAATGATAGAATAAATTGTTGCTTGTTTCCATGAAAATATCAGCCCTGAATGACCTGTGCACTATGTGGATCAGCAATGCTATACCAGGGCAAGAACAATGCTGCATCCTATTTCAGACCTATCTGACCCCAGAGGTCAATTTCTAAGCTCCATCATTCACTAGATTCTCTGAGATTCCTGTTTTAGTTGCCACAAAGTCTATTCTAGCATAGAACTCATTCCAATGGAAGAGCCACGTGAGGAAAACCCAGGCTTACCACCTAATGTGTGTTCCGCTGAACTAACACTCTTTCTAGCCAATCAAATCTCCACTGTTTTTGCCAACTTCCGTCTCTTGCTACCATGGTCAGAACAGTCCAAATTCAGATTATATACTTTAATGTCTGAGACTCTCTGATTGAAACTAAGTGCTTAGATGAACATTTCTTTTCATAGAACTTTATATCTAACAAATATGGTATGTAAATCAGGTAAACATTTCAATTTCATCTTTCTGACTATAAAATATCATCTACTAATTTGCATAAAATTTGCTTGATCTTAAAGAATGGGATGTTGTGGTTTTGTTATACCATTGAAGATTGATTTAGGTGTATTAAGAGTGCCAGAATATTTAAATATATTGTCAGGTTCTAGGATGCTTCTTTAGCCTCCATGAAATTGTCCAAGTAGATTTTGAAAGTACATTTTTCCAAACTCATATTTTGAAAGAGAAAACATTCCCAATTTATAATTTTTTTTCTGGTTGTTATATGTATTTGGAGTAATTTTAGATGTATTTTATTGAAACTTTCATAATATGACTCACTTTTATGATTATAACTAAGCTTTAACCTAGAAAATACAAAATGGCCTGCCTGTAAAACATACTTTTAATAGTAGGAATTTGTCAGTAAAGACCCAGAGAGACTAGATCAAAAAGGATATTTTAATTCATTCCATTCATTCATTTATTTAGTATTGAGTATCTACTGCTTATGAGGCATTATGCTAAGCCCTGAGAGTACAAAAATAAACAAAACGGATCCCTGCCCACATGCAGAATCCTATACTTTATGATATTATAGAAGTTAACTTTTAAAAAGTGAGTTCTATTCAGAATGTTGATATAGTTATGGTATTGTTCATTATACAATTAAACAGTTGGAAAGTGTCAAGAAAAAGCAAAAAGTATCTTCTATCAGAGGAACTATTAAGGATGATTTGAGAAAACAGATAAATCTGAATATAAGGTAGCACTGAAAAAGTATCAAAACTGACATTAAGAAATTTTTCCTATATACATTCTCCATAAAAAATTTTGTAGGAAAAACTTTTGCTTTTACCTAGTATTTGACGGATTTCTGGCCATTCTCTCTGTACTTCTAGTGCAGATTTCAGTTTAGCACACAGAGGGATATAATCCATGTAATCTATTAATACACGAATAACACTGCCTACCAAGTGCTTCATCCAGGGGACTGTAATAAACTCACAGAACTGAGAGAAGTAATAAAATTGAAGTTAGTAGCAATTTTAATATACTATATTCATAAAAAATTTTGTTCTGACAAATTACTACCTTTGCCTTTTTACATGAAATAAAAGTACCCTTCTTGTTATGAACCAAAAAAGCAAAGTAAATGATTTGTTTGTTTCTGTGAAACAATGAGCCCTGGAGCATGTGTGGCTCTGATGTGACAGTACTCAGCATAATGTGGAAGAACCATGCTATTTTCCATGATTCTTCTTACTGTGTTTCTAGCCCCCAAATTCCACCAAATAAGCATGAGTTATTAATTGCATACATTTTCCAAATTATTCAACATTTGGTTTCCAATTCAAGAAAACTATACTTTTGGGGGCCTAGTTTTATGCTTATTTCCCCATCTCATTGCAAACAAAAACACAAGAAGAAGAAAAATATAAAAGTTGGAGTTTGTTTTTCTTTTCTTGGAACATCCCTAAATGAGCAAAATTATGATGCTGACCCAATACGAAGAAGAGAAGGGTGTAACTCACCGGGTTATCTTTTATGACACAAGATGTCCATCCCGGCAGTACCTCTTCCTCTATCTCCGACCACACAAACGAGTTTCCAAAGATGTCCCCATGCATGCATTCAAAGCACATCTCCACCTGATAGCCATTATTCAGCAACAGCCTGAGCATTACCTCGTCATTTAGGGCATACTGTATGGCACTGGGGAAACGAGTGTCATTCACATGCATGAAGTAACAATTGACATTAGCTCCATGGGCAAGAAGCAGCCGGACAATTTCATGATTATTGGCCCTCACTGCCACCAGTAGACAGTTGAGGGGATCTAGGTTTGGGTCTGCACCTGCAGCCAGGAGGATTTCTGTGCAAAGGATATCATTATTGCAAACAGCAAAATAGAGCGCAGTCTTCCGTTCGTCATCATAGCTCTCAGAAATGTGGTCAGCAAGCAGGCTGTTGACATCAAAGCCATTTTCAATAAGCAGTTCTAGGCACTGTGCATTTTGTCCATCTGCTGCTGAGTGAATTGGTGTTAGCCCACTTTTCTGGATTGCATGTTTGGATGTTACTGGAATAAGATATTTCAGTGCACTAAAAAAAAAAAAAAAAAGAATCGAATATCCACATGGCAGGAAGAAAATCAAGAAATGAAATAAACCAGCTTCCATGCTGGACAAGTGAACACAATTTGATTAGTTTCCTTTATTTTCTCTAGATAACCTTACACAAAAATATTCAGTCTTTGTCCATTGACTTAGTACTATCCAGTTTAGTTTTGATTTAGCTTCCCAGTCTAAATATTCCTGGGGAACCTACTAGATCTTATATATTTGGTTCTAGAATTGTGATTCTTCAGGAACCCTCCCCATTTTTCAATTATTCTCTGAACAACATATTATCTATAATCAACCAAGGCTACTTAATGAAGAAAATATAACAGAAAAGTAGGTCCATTCAATCTCACAGATGAATGCTTCATACTGTTGACTTAATCAGAACCATGGAGTCACAGGAAATTAGAGCTGGAAGTCACCTTGGGCATCACTGAGTCCAGCCCTTTTATTACCAGCAGAGCCATACGAAGACTTGAGAAGCGAAATGACTTGTCCAAGGTCACACAGATGCAGAAGACTAATGACTAGAATTTAGGCCTCTTGAATTCTTGTTATTCCGCTTCACTGCTCCATGAACAATCTATGCTTTAGTATTGTCCATGTATATCCTCTCTACTTACTTGAACCTGAATTATTAGCAACAAGAAGGGTCTTTATTGTTCCATCAGTCTTACATGAATTCAATTGAGATAACTAACCACAGCTTGTATTACTAAGAACCTGTGACAAATAGCTGTGAATTTCACACTTGACTGATGAATTGGACATGTATGAGAGCCACAGGCAAGGAGAACTTGATCTCTTGTGCCTAATTCAGAGCTACCAGGTGTGAATTTATGAACACTGGGAGTAAATCCAGGTAAACTTTAACAACATGTCACTTCGCATCAATTACTTGTCATTAGCCACTTAACTTAGCCAATGTCACCACTGAAAGTGATGAAGCCTAATGATTTCAAAGGTTTTGAATTTATGAAATACATTTAATTGCCAAAAACCATCCTTTCAAGGTGGGTAGTTTATTATGATTATAGATTTCTATTGGTGTGTTGGTTGTGGCACATTTTGTGATTTTAAAATATATCTGACCATTTTATTAAAGAAACCTAAATTTATAATGATACTTTTCTATTCAAGGATATATTTTATATTATAATATCTGTTTATGTTGATAAAAATTGGAGTATTACAAATTTCAATCCTTTGCCAAGGGCAAAATTTTTAGAAGCCCTGTAGCCTTCTGTTAAACAGATTTTTTTTTAAAAAAGGCACATTTGGGTGGCGTGTGCAGAAGTCTCACTTATAACTTTCTTCTAAAGGAAAATATCTTTTCATTTGACAAGCAGTATAAATTCAATGTGGAAATTTTTTAAGGTATAAGAATATAAAAAGAAGGGGAAAATCAAACACATAGATATACAAAACTTGTGAACATTTTGCCTTTTTCTTTTTGGATGTTGGGAGACATATTTAAGATAATACCATATATACAAGTTTGTGTTTTCAACTTAAAGTGATAACGCTATGGTTTATTACTCACAGGTAATGTCCCTCATAGGCAGCTCGGTGTATAGGAAGGTGCCCTGCTCTGTTAGGTATGTTTCCACTTCCTCCATATTCCAGCAGGAGGGAGATGCAGTCAGGATTGCCCCCTCCTGCTGCCTCAAACAACACCGATGCACCGTCATCCGCCAAAGCAAGCACGTCACCTCCTGGCAGTATAAGACATGCAGCAGAGTGATCACTGGGCAGACGTCAAGATCATCTCCTTAAAAATAACCTGTGGTTTTCCTTTCTGGTTAGGACTTAAAAATACAGAATTAAGAACATCTGTGTTCTTAGCCTTTTCAATAAGCAATCATGAAGCATGTTTCATTCAATTAGAAAATCTTTCCCTCACTGACATCTGAGAAATCAAGTCAATTTTCATGATAGGAAAATGCTCCCTAAAAAAGGTCTAGTTAGACTTTTAAAGACAAAGTTAATGCTCTGTCTCATTTCAACAAATCTTTATCAACTGTCTTCTATGTGCAAACACCATGCATGATCCAGCAGAAGATCCTAAGATGAATAAGCCTGACTATCTTAAATGGCTCAGAGGGAGAATGACACAAAATATCATCAAAGAACACAAATTGTGTAATATTCAAATGTCATGAGGACCAGAAGGCATGATGTAGGGGAAAGTGGTCTGTTTGAATTATGGCTTTGTTGCTGACTGTGAGAGTTTGGGGCAAGCTACTTACTTCCATGAACTTCCAACTCCTTATCTGTAAACTACAGTAATACAGCTTATTTCATATGGCTTATTTGATAATTAAATGAATTGCATTGTGGGGGAATTTCAAAAATGTTATCTTTTCCCTACAGAGGATCCTTGAGAATAATGTGGTCCTAGGCAACCCACTCCAATACTCTTGCCTGGAAAGTCCCATGGGCAGAGGAGCCTGGTGGGCTGCAGTCCACGGGGTCGGGAAGAGTTGGACACGACTGAGCGACTTCACTTTCACTTTTCACTTTCATGCATTGGAGAAGGAAATGGCAACCCACTCCAGTGTTCTTGCCTGGAGAATCCCAGGGACAGGGGAGCCTGGTGGGCTGCCATCTATGAGGTCGCACAGAGTCAGACACGACTGAAGCAACTTAGCAGCAACAGCAGAGATAGCCATCAGGGCCGGGCACTCAGATTTGTAGGTCCCCATGCATAGGATTCAAGTGAGTTGTGCAATAGGGGCCTATTGCGGGGCTTATTGAGGGATGGAGTAAAAATCTGATGCCCAGATACATTCAGGAGAGGAAGAGGAGGCAGTGAGGTCTGTCTCTGAAATGAGACAGATGGAGAAAAGGAGATCTGAGAGGCAGGAGAAACACTGCTTGTGCTCAGTCGCTCAGTCATGTCCGACTCTGCAACCCCATGGATGGTAGCCCGCCAGGCTCCTCTGTCCATGGGATTTCCCAGGCAAGAATGCTGGAGAGGGTTGCCATTTCCTCCTCCAGGAGATCTTCTGACCCAGGGATCGAACCTGTGTTTCCTGCATTGGCAAGCAGATTCTTTACCACTGAGCCACCTGGGAAGCGCAGGAGAAACATCAGCAACATGTAATTCCTTTCCACATACCTTTGTGGATCAGATGTTCCAACACATCACAGTGACCATACTCGGCCGCAACACCTAACGGGGTCACTCCAAATCCGTCTTTTAGGTGGACATTGCCTCCATTGTTTAGTAGCAGAGCTATGATGTCTTTGTGGCCTTGTTTGGCTGCTTCATGCATTGCTGACCATCGCTTCACACAGGGCTGGTCAAGACTGGTGTTGTGTTTAAGCAGAGCAGACACCATGTCATAGGAGCCTCTTTTAATAGCTTGAAGGTGAGTTTTAAAAAGAACAGTCAACAGGAGGCATATAACATAAATCCCTTACATGGCACTACACTAATTACCAGATTTAATATCAAGAGAGATATTAGTGACACCTTTTCTTGTATTTTCCATACCCCTCTGTTTCTCATAACTGGTTTCTCTCAAGGAATGTAAGCATATAAGATGATACTGCCTTTTCTTAAGACCCTGACCTGAGCAGGGGTAAGAGTTTCGTGGAAAACAGGATGCATGTCACTGAGTTAGGATACTTTGTGTCCTCTTTCTAAACTTCCACTTCATTGCTGAGATGAAAATAATATCAACTTTTGTATCAGTTAAATAAATTAAATAATGTATGTAAAATGCTTAGTATACAGTAGGAGCTTGATAAATGATAACCATTATTATTATTATGATTTCCTCACTTATAGGATCATGGAGTCACCTGTGCAGATAGTGTTTATCAAGTTTTTCTCCCTGTAGAGAGAGTTTTTTCCCACCAAAGTAGGAAATATTAAATGAACATTTCTTTCCCATACTCTTATGAGATGTTAGCAATAGGAATGTTTAGAATCCAGGTAGGTCAGTTGTTCTTCTTACAGGTGAAGTACATGACAGCTGATGTACCATGTTTTCTGAGGTTCAATAAATCAGATGTCTCTCTCCCTCTCTTCTTTTTCTAGTAGCTGAAATTACACTGTTAAGTCTTTTTCTCTTTCTGATTGTTAATGGATTCTCCCAGGTTAGATATAAATACTTCTCTAAGGTGTCATGCATTTCCCTCTTATCAGTATGTAAAATCTTAATAAGAAAAACAGCAGGATGAAGGTTACTCTTTAACACTTATTCATTTGTTCATTCTTTCATTCATTTAATATGTGCTGGCTATATGTAAATGTTAGTCATTCAGTCGTGTCTGACTCTTTGTGACCCCATAGACTGTAGCCCACTAGGCTCCTCTGTCCATGGGGATTCTCCAGGCAAGAATACTGGAGTGGGTAGCCATGCCTTCCTCCAGGGAATCTTCCTATCCCAGGGATTGAACCCAGGTCTCCTGCATTGCAGGCAGATTCTTTACTGTTTGAGTCACTTGTTAGGTACAGCGGGCAGCAGGAAAAAGACAGACATGGTTCTCACTTGGGGAATTTGAAGCCTGGGGAGTGAAGGCGATACTGCTTTCTGTTTGAATAAAGATTCAAAGACTGGGCCTTTGCTGGGAAAGACAGAAGGGGATATGGGGGCACACGGAACATCTTGGGCAGGTAAGAAGCTGAAGGTGGAAAGGCTCTGAGGCCAAGGCAAGAGAGATGGCTCCAAAAGGCAGAAAAGGAGGATGAGGACAAATTGTCTATTTCACTAGGAGGCAAGCAAGCCATCACTGCAGCAATTTCAGTTTTTCTCCTGCTCACTGTCTGAAGCACAATCTGTTGACAAATGCCTTTCTCTGAGTCACCCACCTGCCACTGGCAGCTCTAATTACAGTGAATTACCTCATCCTAGCTGGTGCTCTTGTGAAGCAAACATCGATAACTTAAATGAAATAAGAGATAATGTGCCCTCATTTATCTTCTTGCTCCTATTCCATTTTTTCTAATTAGAAAAAAAATGTAATAAAATAATGAATCTCTTCTTTTATGATCTGTTTTCCTTTTGTCTGACTCAGGGAACATGTTGATTAGAGATACTACCCTTTCTTCAAGAAAATAACAGCATATATAAGCCATATTCAACTTGAAATAACTAAAAAAAATAAAACTTTACTTGTAGTTCAGCTTTTGGAACTAAAAATATATTTTATTTCTCATAGAAATAATAATGAAAATCGTGGGGAACCCCTCTTCCAAGCTAAACCATGAAGACATCCTTAACCAATAATTGGCTAAATACTGAAAACTAACAAGGTACAGTATGTGTGAAATGTAACTGAGTAAAATACAAATTAAATAATTTATGAAGTAAAGAATACATTTCACATAATATATGTATCATTATATGCTTAGAGGACAGCAAGCCTCAGGTGAAGAGTTAAGGAATTTAAGAGGGTATTTTGCATAAGTTATAGGCACTTTTGAACACCTTATAGTTTGCTGGCACTTTCTTTCTTTAAAAAAAATTTTGTAATTTTCTTTCTGGATATATGTGTTTTGCCCATCCAGTTCCAGTTCAGTCGCTCAGTCATGTCCTACTCTTCATGAGTTTTGCCCATATAATTTACTTAATATCTTCAGTGATAATCTGACTCATATGACATACCAATAGAGATTTTCTTCTGCAGTACCTAGAGAAGGATTGGAAGACTGAGAGAGGAGATGGAGTAAAGAGGATATATACCGATTTGTGAGAAAGAAAATAAAGTAAAATTAACTGAGCTGTGAATGGCACCATGTTCTGGGAAAGTGGAAAGCAGAGGAGCTGAGCTGTTGTACCAGACCGTTCCCTTGGCTTCCTCTGCACGCTGGGACCCTCTGGTCAGGACAATCATGTGACTGTCCTACTGGAGGAAGGTGACACCAACTTTAGAGGGATGAGCTGAGAAGGAGTCTGTGTGCAAAAAACACTTAGTAACTATAAGATCATCACAAATCAGATATCTACACTCACTTCTGAATTGTTGTGCGAGAGAGGAATGAACTTTCTTTTCGAAGTCATTGCGGTTTGTTTGTTTTATCTATCTGTGTTTGTTTGCTGGTTTTGTTATGGAAGCTTTACCTGTACCCTGACTATAATAATTAGTTTTTCCAATTTAATCTGAATTGGAGAAGGCTAAAAGCTGCCACATAGGGCAAGAGTAAAGAAGAAATCAGAGCAGAACGCTCCCGAGATGTGATAACACTATTCATTTAACATTTATGTGCAGGGGCAAAGGCCTGTTGTTGATCCCCTCTATGTCCCATGAGTCACAACTATTTCTTTGGAAGTTTCACAGATTCCACTGCTCTCTTATTTCCCCAATTTACTTTGGATATACACCTTTGTTATAGCATTTATTAATACTTGTTTTCTATTTCGATTATATCTAGGCTCTCACTAGATTCTTTGAAAGATGATCATTCCATTTGTACTGTGCTATTCAGCATAGAATCTGGTTTACTGTGACTTCTAGACTGGTTCCAAATCAGGAAAGGAGTACGTCAAGGCTGTATATTGTCACCCTGCTTATTTAACTTATATAAAGAGAACATCATGAGACTTATATAACTTATATAAAGAGACTTATTTAACTTATATAAAGAGAACATCATGAGACTGCAAGGAGATCCAACCAGTCCATCCTAAAGGAGATCAGTTCTGGGTGTTCACTGGAAGGACTGAGGCTGAAGCTGAAACTCCAATACTTTGGCCACCTGCTGTGAAGAGCTGACTCACTTGAAAAGACCATGATGCTGGGAAAGATTGAGGGCAGGAGAAGGGGATGACAGAGGATGAGATGGCTGGATGGCATCACCAACTCAATGGACACGAGTTTGGGTCAACTCTGGGAGTCGGTGATGGACAGGAAGGCCTGGTGTTCTGCAGTCCATGGGGTAGCAAACAGTCGGACACAACTGAGCGACTGAACTGAACTGAACTAGATAAATGTTGGGTGCATTGATGTTGCTGAATTAATGTTGTCAACTGTAAATATTTTACTGATGTTTGAATTATCTAAGTTTTCTGTTAACAATATTCAGGCTGTTCTTAAAATTCTAGAGATTTCCCTGTGGACAGGCACTGGGGTAGTGTTGACTCACTGTGACCACAGCTCACGATGCTTTATTGGCTTCTTCTGGGATCTCTGAATATTCATAAGGACTGATGCTGAAGCTGGAACTCTAATACTTTGGCTACCTGATGCAAAGAACTGACTCGTTTGAAAAGACCCTGATGCTGGGAAAGATTTAAGGCAGGAGGAGAAGGGGATGACAGAGGATGAGATGGTTGGATGGCATCACCAACTCAATGGACATGAGTTTGAGTAACCTCTGGGAGTTGGTGATGGACAGGGAGGCCTGGTGTGCTGCAGTCCATGGGGTAGCAAACAGTCGGACACAACTGAGCGACTGAACTGAACTGAACTAGATAAATGTTGGGTGCATTGATGTTGCTGAATTAATGTTGTCAACTGTAAATATTTTACTGATGTTTGAATTATCTAAGTTTTCTGTTAACAATATTCAGGCTGTTCTTAAAATTCTAGAGATTTCCCTGTGGACAGGCACTGGGGTAGTGTTGACTCACTGTGACCACAGCTCACGATGCTTTATTGGCTTCTTCTGGGATCTCTGAATATTCATAAGGACTGATGCTGAAGCTGGAACTCTAATACTTTGGCTACCTGATGCAAAGAACTGACTCGTTTGAAAAGACCCTGATGCTGGGAAAGATTTAAGGCAGGAGGAGAAGGGGATGACAGAGGATGAGATGGTTGGATGGCATCACCAACTCAATGGACATGAGTTTGAGTAACCTCTGGGAGTTGGTGATGGACAGGGAGGCCTGGTGTGCTGCAGTCCATGGGGTTGCAAAGAGTTGGGCATGACTGGGCAACTTAACTGAACTGAATGGCTGGAATGGCTGGTGAAAAATCTCAGGGCTGCTTCCCCTCCTCCTGCCACACATGCATTATTTCATAACATCTCTCCTTTCCTGAGCATCTACCATGTGGCAGAAGTTTACATATTAATATTTTTCTCTATTGACTTTATTGACTATGCAAAAGCCTTTGACTGTGTAGATCACAACAAACTGTGGAAAATTCTTAAAGAGATGGGAATACCAGACCACCTGATCTGCCTCCTGAGAAATCTGTATGCAAGTCAGAAACAACAGTTAGAATTGGACATGGAATAATAGACTGGTTCCAAATTGGGAAAGGAGTATGTCAAGGCTGTATATTGTCACCCTACTTATTTAACTTATATGCAGAGTACATCATGAAAAATGCCAGGCTGGATGAAGTACCATCTGGAATCAAGATTGCTGGGAGAAATAGAAATAACCTCAGATATGCAGATGACACCACCCTTACGGTTGAAAGTGAAGAAGAACTAAAAAGCCTCTTGATGAAAGTGAAAGAGGAGAGTGAGAAAGTCGGCTTAAAGCTCAACATTCAGAAAACTAAGATCATGGCATCTGGTCCCATCACTTCATGACAAATAGATGGGAAAACAATGGAAATGGTGAGAGACTTTATTTTTAGAGGTCCAAAATCACTGCAGATGGTGACTGCAGCCATGAAATTAAAACACGCTTGCTCCTTGGAAGAAAAGTTATGACAAACCTAGACAGCATGTTAAAAAGCAGAGACATTACTTTGCCAACAAAAGTCTGTCTAGTCAAAGCTATGGCTTTTCCAGTAGTCATGTATGGATGTGAGAATTGGACCTATGTCCCTGAGAGAAAGAAAGGTTATCTGTGGTCATCTATAGTTAATCTCATCTCACTCTGCTACTGCAAATAGATGTGCCAATACTTATTGGTCAACAAACAGCAGGATATACAAGCCTGAGAAGAAGCTGTGTATAGATAAACAACATCTTCATGCTTACAATCATTCCCTTGATGTGTTGCAGTGGTGACCCCAGGGACACACTTGTGTGCTCAGAATCTGCTGGATCTCCTGCCTTCAAATTTGGTTTCATCATTCTGCTCTGTACCTCATGTCTCTCTCTGGAGTCCCCTTTCTGCCTCTTTGATTAAGCTACAGATCACAAATGCAATATCCCTTACAGGCCGGACCCCACTTAGAAACTATTCCTTCAAAACTGACACTCCTGGGCTCATAAAACTCCTCATTAGAGGAGTTTCTGATTAACTGGTACTGATTAACTGGTGCTGAAAGAGCTTTCACATTTCACCTCCTGGTGGGACAAGAAAACAAAATCATATGGCAGGTGAGATGGGGGTTAGGAAAGGACGTCAGAGAGTGGAAACAGATGAGGTCACATAATTTTAGCCAATACATTAAATACTGAATAAATATTATTTGTCTCAAATTATAAAAGTTCTAGGAAAAATAGGTCATTTACCAAGCAGAAGGGGCGTCTCTCCTTTGTCATTTTTGGTGTTTGGCCACACTCCTTTCTCTAGTAAAGTTCTTACATTTTCCACCAGACCAGCTTTGACTGCCAAAGTCAAAGGTGTTTCTCCATCAGAGGTCTTGAACTCCCAGAGCGTCTTATAAGATGCTGAGATATGAAAGCATGTGGAAAATTAAAAGTCTTTACTTAAAGGATGTCATATAGAACAGAATGATGCAATACCATCTACACTAGATGGGACAAAGTCAATTGACGAAAAAAAGAAGACTAAAAAGAGAAATGATTAAAGTCTAGCAAATGATGGTGAGTAGAAATAGATGAGCATGGGCTTGCTAATCAAGTTGACAGCTAGCAAACCAACATCTGTGTTTCAAGGTGTTTTTTACAAAAAAAGATAATGGGTTGTGACTTCTCACTTCTTAATAAATTATAAACAACTTCCCTAATCCTCTGTATTATTATTTAAATTGAACCTGAAATTGTTTTTTGTCAAATGAAGTCTGTGCCTGTGGGAATGACAAGTATTTGATCAATGATGTATCCTATCAGAATATGTTACAAAAGAAATACCATGCTTAACATCATCTTCTATATCTGACTATCTATCCTATCTGTCTATTTTTAACTTTTTGTAGCTGGCTGACCAGCTGGATAGTTAATTATCCAGTAGCTATCATTATCTCTTACAACAGCACTAGGAAGCAACATTGAAGGTTGACAAGAAGGGCATTCTCAAAGTGTTTTACAAGATGCTGGGATGTGAAAAACACTGTTGGAACGTAGAAATTATTAATAATATTTAACCCTGGGTAGATATACCACAACAGTTATTCATATTTGCATGATGAAAAAAGTAATGTAATATAAGGACAGATAATGTAAGTATTACTTGTACAAAATAATACTCTTTTGGAAACTATTAACTCAGTTCAAGATGACAGTTTACAACTGACTTTGAAAAGCAAAATATTTTATACTTAAATCAATTAGTTAATGGTGTATATAAACTTTTAGGTGATAATCACATCTTCCCACCAAACTGGGTCATATTTTTAGAAAGATGTAAAGGGTAAACCCTGAACTCCACAAAATAGGCTAATTTTGTACTCAGTTTAAAGCATGAGTACTATCTTTTCCAAATTGCAAATCACCTTTTATTCTACTTTTTCTTTTTGCTTATTATGTTCATTGGGAATACTCCAGAACATCTGCCTTTGGGCTTCAGTTTGGTTAAAGGCATTCTACATTTTCTTACCATCCAAGACAACTTCAAGTATCTGCTGAATGGGTTGAACAACAGCTTCATGCAATGGAAACCATCCTTTTTCATCAGCTTCATCCAAAGCATATTTATATTTCACATACTCCTGGAGCTCAAGAATGTGACCTAAAATAAACACATGGGCTGATAACAAATCTCTCAGCCAGATGGAATCTCCAGTCCATTCTACTGTAGGTGATAAATCCATTTACCTTGCTGTATGGCCTCCACAAGCTTTCTGTTCTGATCGCTTAGTGGTACAAATCTACCAGGGAAAGAAATACAAGCCATATTTGTATTCATGATATAAAGGAACCGAAACATTTATTCAGTTTTTGCACATGCGTTTAATAATCAGGATCTTCAAGAAATGCACACAACTGATGTTATCTACTTTAAAAATGTAAATGTCTAAAAGTCAGATACAGAGTATGTTTATGATACACTGGACCTATGAACATTAGGGAAGATGGAAAAGTAGAAGGTTAAAACATTGTCTTTGAAATTAATTGTAGGCAATGAAAAAGGGGTAAATAACTGGAGTCAGAGACGGAAGAGCTGCTTTCAGATGTTGTGATTTTGTGAACCTGAGGAGGCCAGCAGCCTCTCTGGACGGTGGTTCCTGCATCAGTAAAATGAGAAGATTATATAGGAAGATCTCTAAGGTTTCTCCCAACTTTAAAAATTCTATGCTCAATAAAGGTTTCTTGCTCTGAATTTAATAATGGCTAATTAATGGTTGCTTGTTTGGGAGCATATGCTGTACATTGCATGTTAGTCTTTAATCAACTGTGAAAACTAGTGAAAAATAGGCAAAGCATTTACTGAACAAATTCCAATCACTGACCCAGGAGGTCATTGTCAACCCTCATGGAAATTCTCTGATGTGTGTTTATACAAAGGTGACTAGGTATTGAATAACAAATTGATTTAACTCTATTAAAGCAGAAACATCCACTGGTATTCCAGGGTTGTGAATGCCTTCCTGGGAGATAAGGGAAGAATGAAAGAGACCAGAAATATAAATGTTAACATGTCTGTTTTTTAAAAGCTCAAAAGCAATCATTTTCTAGCACTAAATCTTTTCAAAAGCACTACTAATTTCAGAATACAGGATTCTAAATACTATAATCAAATTTAAAGGTAAATTAAAGTTTAGTTTTGTCAGAAGTATAATGTGTGCTGCTCAAAAACAAAAATGTACTTTGGCGGTTTTAGATGCTATAACTCTTGCCAACACAAAACACCAATTTCATGTATAATTTCTTAACTGCTGTCACTTTAACAGTAGATAATTAAAAATTCTGGTTTATATATCACTTTGCTATATATTAGAAAAGCCTTCAACTCTTTTCCCACTCATTAAGCTTATAGGCAGGTGAGTTAGCATTATTCTTCATATTTTAAAGATGCAAAATGGAATATATTACTTATAAAGGTTGCCTGAGAAAGTAGCACAACCGGTTCTGTATATGTATCTATATGTTAGTCATATAAACAGTGTTTACAATTTCATTCACATTATTTACTGTCCTTTTTGATTCTATATGAATTGAGGAAATAGGCAATCCTATACAACCAAATTGAACTGGGAATTTCCTATCTAGGTAGTCTCATACTTCACAGGAAATGGGAATTTGTAGAATCAGAATGCTAAACCTGTGCACAGCAGTTCTTGTAAAGGTGTTGAATTTCCTGCCACAAAAAAAAGGTAGAGGGGTCTGGAAACATTATTCATTTTATCTTACAAAAAATTAATGCCATGAAGTTTAGTTGAGGATCATCAATTTGAATGTTACCTTTCAGGATAAAATACAGTCTTGCCGGCTTCAATAGATTCTTGAATACTGAGCTGAACATCATAACTTGTAAGATGGTCTTCATCAGGGTCATCATTAGCATCCATGACGGGATTTAATTTTGAAGCAGGAAATTTCTTATTATCAGCAAAAGCCACAGAACAGCATATAGAGTCAACATGGAAGAGGCAAAATGAAAAATACATTCATCTTTCCTCATTTAAAAAGATACAGAGGTAGTTAACATTTAATTTATATTATATATGTATAAAATGCCCATTCTAACTTTTGAAACCTTTGATTACCTGCCCTTTAAGTGTCAGTGTTTTCTGGCTTTTGACTTTCTTTTGAGTAATGACTACAGTGTGGCTTAGAATGAATTTTTCTACATTTCTGATTTACACTAATTTGGCCCATCATTTCCTCAAGACATTACTCTACATAACACATTAGAAGTTTAAAACTCCGAGAAGACAGACAAAGGAAGGAGTAAAGAACAACTAGCCTTCCTCTTTGCTGTTTTGTTGCTAAATTGTGTCCAATTCTTTTTGGATCCTATGGACTGTAGGCCACCAGGCTTCTCTGTCCCTGGGACTTCCCTGGAGGAATACTGGAGTGGGTTTCCATTTCCTTCTCCAGGGGATCTTCCCAACCCAAGGATGGAAACTGTGTCTCCTGCATTGGTAGGTGGATTCTTTACCACTGAGCCACTTGGGAAGTCCTTCACATCCTTTACTTTTTCTATATTCTCTGTCCTCTGTGTGTGCTTTTTCACTGATTTAGTTCTTTCTACTCCCAAAGTGGTTTGAGTTGACTGCCTTGAATTGCAGTTATTTCTGTATTTGCGTTCAACTCCTTCTACGAAAACATATACTCTTTGAGGTGAGGGGTTCGATGTGACTCATCTCTGCATCACCTACAACTCTAGAAGGTGCTTGGCATAAGGAAGCATCCCAGCGAACATCTGTTGAATTAAAGTTGAGAGAATGGAACGTCACAAACATAATGACCTAGCTCTGACCTCAGGAAGTTTGATGGTGTACATGGAGAAGACACAAAGGTAACTTTAAATAGAAGGCACTGACAACTTTCAGCCCTGTTGTCCCTGAGAAAACACTGTCTAGTCTCACAATGACAGAGAGGGCAATGGCACCCCACTCCAGTACTCTTGCCTGGAAAATCCCATGGACGGAGGAGCCTGGTAGGCTGCAGTCCATGGGGTTGTGAAGAGTCGGATACGACTGAGTGACTTCACTTTCACTTTTCACTTTCATGCATTGGAGAAGGAAATGGCAACCCACTCCAGTGCTCTTGCCTGGAGAATCCCAGGGATGGGGGAGCCTGGTGGGCTGCCGTCTATGGGGTCACACAGTCGGACATGACTGAAGCGACTTAGTAGCAGCAGCAGCAGTCTCACAATGAAGTGAACAGCTTTCAGAAGTCCAGAACTTTAATAGAGGAGAGGATTAATCCGATAAAAATGGCCTTAAGCGCTTGAAGAACTTCCTTACTGACCAGATGGGTTTGATAGATCATGTGGCTCTCTGGATGCTCCCAGAAATCCACATTTATGGACTTGAGCTACCTGTGTTCCTGGCTGTAGAAAGATCCTTTCTCACACCTTGGCAGAAAGGCATTCCTAATGCAGTTAAGGATGCTGAAGTGCTAATGTAAGGGAGTGGTAAGGACCTGCTTTATCCAGTGAGGTTTAAATGTGGGAACTGGCAAACACAAAGCCGAATTAAAACTGACTTCTTGCTTTTGAAGAAAACAGTCAAAACAGAAGAACTTCTGGACTGACTTATTTAATTTATTGATGGCTGTTTCAGTTCTCCCTAATCCATGTTTCAACTCAGAGCCACCATGAATGGGAGTGCAGGTTGCATACTGCACAAGTGCTCCTGGCTGATAAAATCCAGCCAAACCTCCCCCACATGAGCTGTGCCCGCTGGCAGGCCGCTATGCACACCCCAAGGAAGCAGCATTTTTCTTCATTTGCACCAAAGGGCTTATAGCCTGTGGGATTCCCGAACTTGGTCGAGCATTTTTTAACACCAGAAAGTTAAACAAAAAGTGGCCAAGTTATTTAGTATTTTAGATAAAAAATGAGGAGAAACAGATATGACATCTTTTACCATCTAGTCTTCAATCCTCTCCCAAAGTGGAAGGACCTCAGAATTTGGTTACTCTCCTTCAGAAAGAATAGGGATACCATACCCATGATATTCATGAAATTTTATGCAGCTACTATTTGGTTCACATTTTCTTTTGCCTTGTTTTACAGGGAAAGTTCTAAGGTCTGACTGGGTCTCAGCATCATTTGAACAGTTAAAATTTGGGTCATTTTAACTCCATGGCCAGACCAGAGATCAGCCCTCCTATAGATTCCCCATTTCTTCCCTAGCACTGTTCTATTACAAACCACTGCCATTGACTGGCCCAGCTCCTCTGAAGACAAACACAAAAATGTAGCTTATTTCTCATTGTCTTATTTCTTTCAGATATCAAATTAGAGGAGTATGTGTCTCCCATTACAGTTGGATCAATTGCTTTACCTTATAAAGAGAAAGTTTAGTAAGTATGCACATCAAAACAGTTCTAACAGCTGCTGCGTGCTAAGTTGCTCCATCATGTCTGACTCTGCGACCCCATGGACTGTAGCCCACCAGGCTCCTCTTTCCATGGCATTCTCCAGGCAAGAGTACTGGAGTGGGTTTCCTTCCCCAGGGGATCTTCCTGACCCAGGGGTTGAACCCATGTTTCTTACTGGCATTGGAACATTTCGTCTCTGCATTGGCAAGCAGATTCTTGACCACTAGCGCCACCTGGGAAGCCAGTTCTACAGCTGGCTGATAATCACAGGAAGTATTTTGAGCCATAGAACTTTTCAAGCCAAAATGTATCATCTATGCAAAATTTTACATTGTCCAGTGTGTTATCAAGGGGGGAAAGTCACAAATAGTATTCTGTGAGCAATTTCCAAAACACAGTTGATTCTTGCTTTGCCTCTTCTTATTGTTCAAGCCTTAAGGACAGCTCTATACATGCTGACAGTCAAGGTCCCTGACCTTCGGACAGACGGCACATGAACTCAATGGCATCATGACTTTATTGCTTATTGTTCTGCACCAGTGGCCCTACTATAACCTTGATACAGAAAGGGGAGAACAGTGATGATGTTTGGAGGATGTCCATGAGATAGTAATAGCACTTCGCTAAGTATGTCTCTCATACCAGGGTATCTTAGCAACCTTAAAAGCTCGACATATGGGCTTGGGATCCTATTCACCAAATAGACTCAGATGGCATTTTAAAAAATTTATTGCTTATTGGTTCATTGTCTATCTCTTCCTCCTAGAATGTAATGTAATAAGAATAGAGAACTAGTCTAACTTCAGAGACTAGGAAAGCAGTATCTCAAGGTACATGGACTCTAAACATGTGTTGAAAGAATGAAAAAATGAATGAATGAGCTAATAAATGAACTTAAGATAATTTAGGCTCTGCTTTATTCTTAGAACTAACCATTTTCTTTATGGAGAGTCTTTATTCTGATGGGAACAGTTTTAAAGTCTCTATTGAATTTGTTATAATATTGATTCTGCTTTATGGTTTAGTTTTTTGACTACGAGGCATGTGGGGTCTTAGCTTGCTGACCAGGGATCGAACCTGTACACTCTGCATTGGAAGGCGAAGTCTCAACCGTAGTACCATCAGGGAAGTCCCTGGTGTCTTTATTCTAATTAGATGAATTAGATTACCCATTCTGTGTTAGGCTTCATTTTTCTCCCTTCTGTGCTTTTATGTCTTATGTCTTATCTCACTTCATTCACAAGGCCCTCCCAGCTGTTTCACTCATGGTCTCCACAGCCCCAAGCCTGGCTCCAGCCACTCCTCCTGTGGAAGCCTTTGGTGAATTCTTCAGTTCCTCTCTGACCCTCTTAATCCTTGAGTATCTCTGCTCACCCGGTGTTTTCCAACTGAATTTACAATCATTTTGTATTAGTTTTGCAAGTTCTTTACATTTTTGTATTTTGTATTCTCACCAGGACTATTCATTTTCTGAGGGGAATAAAGCCTTAACTTTTTTGTCTTGTATATCTTTTCTCTTTGCTCCCACTCCTAGTCAACTATAGGAAATGGCTGTTCTCATGGTCACTGGAAAACAGTTGTTGACTCATTACTGGCAGACAAGTCCTGAGTGTCTTCAGATAGCAGGACTGGATGATGAAGTTAGATGTGTGGCATCGCCTGTCACCTTTCTCACTAATGTCACGTGGTGATGGAGGGCATCGCACGGCTCTGGGATTAGTAATAGGATACAGGGCCTTTTGCCTATTTAAATCACCAGCTTAATGCTAAACCTGCTTGAAATGTAGCCTTCCAGTACGTGAGATATCACAGACTCCTTACGGCAACAGTTCCCAAACTTTTTGGCACCAGGGACTGGTTTCATGGAAGACAATTTTTTTTTTCACAGACCAGGGCTGGGGAGATGGTTTTGGGATGATTCAAGTGCCTTACATTTACTGTGCACTTTATTTCTATTATTATTACATCAGCTCCACCTCAGATCATCAGGCATAAGATCCAGGAGGTTGGGGACCCCTGCTTTAGAGAACTGAGTTGCTCTGTGAAAAGTTCTTTTAAATGTCTTTTAACTACCACCAAAAAGGAAATTATCTAAAACTCTTAACTCTTTTGTGGGCTTTACTGGTGGCTCAGATGATAAAAAATCCACCTGCAGTGCAGAAGACTCAGGTTAGATCCCTGAGTTAGGAAGATCCCCTAGAGAAGGGAATGGCAACCCACTCCAATATTCTTGCCTAGGGAATTCCATGGACAGAGGAGCCTGGCGTGCTACAGTCCATGGGGTCGCAAAGAGTTACAACTGAGCAACTAACACACAACAAAAACTGTTTGGTATCTCTAACAACAGCGGGATCTCAATGGAGAGAAAATTCTTACTGCTACATGGAGCAACCCCCATCTAAAACAAGCTGTCTCTAACCTTTCCTGAAAGCTTTGGATGAAGGTGTCAGGCAGACAATCAAAGAAGCATCAGTGGAACAGAACCAGAGATGTCAAGATGCAGAGGAGGGCAGGAGGAGAGCCTGTTTACTGTTAGGCTTTGTTTAAAACTATTCAAATAAAGCACCAGCCAGCAGTCTGATAAAGGGCCATATAATATTTGACATCTTTCAAGATTGCCGGGAGAAATATCAATAACTTCAGATATGCAGATGACGCCACCCTTATGGCAGAAAGTGAAGAGGAACTAAAAAGCCTCTTGATGAAAGTGAAAACAGAGAGTGAAAAAGTTGGCTTAAAGCTCAACATTCAGAAAACGAAGATCATGGCATCTGGTCCCATCACTTCATGGGAAATAGATGGGGAAACAGTGGAAACAGTGGCTGATTTTATTTTTGGGGGCTCCAAAATCACTGCAGATGGTGACTGCAGCCATGAAATTAAAAGAGGCTTACTCCTTGGAAGAAAAGTTATGATCAACCTTGATAGCATATTCAAAAGCAGAGACATTACGTTGCCAACAAAGGTCTGTCTCATCAAGGCTATGGTTTTTCCAGGGGTCATGTATGGATGTGAGAGTTGGACTGTGAAGAAAGCTGAGCACCGAAGAATTGATGCTTTTGAACTGTGCTGTTGGAGAAGACTCTTGAGAGTCCCTTAGACTGCAAGGAGATCCAACCAGTCCATCCTAAAGGAGATCAGTCCTGGGTGTTCATTGGAAGCACTGATGCTAAAGCTGAAACTCCAATACTTTGGCCACCTCATGTGAAGAGTTGACTCACTGGAAAAGACCCTGATGCTGGGAGGGATTGGGGGCAGGAGGAGAAGGGGATGACAGAGGATTAGATGGCTGGATGGCATCACTGACTCGATGGACATGAGTCTGAGTGAACTCTGGGAGTTGGTGATGGACAGGGAGGCCTGTCATGCTTGATTCATGGGGTCTCAAAGAGTCAGACATGACTGAGCAACTGAACTGAACTGAACTGAAGACCTATTCATGAGAGCCCCACTTCTCCATCTAGATAATTGACTCTTTCTAGATAACAGTTTGTCAACCTTGTTCTGGAAATGCCCACTAGTGAAATTTAATTATTCTCAAAGTAGCTGATATATGAAATAATTGGGACAATCCTATTGGAAAGTTAGCCTTTTCACTTCAGGCACTGGTTAATCCTGCTTTGGCCACCTGATAAGAAGAGCCAACTCATTAGAAAAGACCCTGATGCTGGGAAAGATTGAAGGCAGGAGGAAAAGGAGACAACAAAGGATAGGATGGTTGGATGGCATCACCAACTCAACAGACATGAGTTTGAGCAAGCTCCAGGAGATGGTGAAGAACAGAGAAGCCTGGTAGGCTATAGTCCATGGGGTCACAAAGAGTCCGACGTGACTGAGTGACTGAACAAAACAAATCTTGCTTAGAGTCAGGAACATGTTTGATGAAAGCAATGGATTCTCTCTCCAGAGGGATGTATGTCACTCAAAAGTTTGCATAAAATTGTAGGGCATTTATGGGGTTCTCTGAAGCCCATTCTTGTGTCTCAGTTAAAGAACTACTAAATTAAGGATTTCCAAATGCATTATTCAGAGACCAGGAATTATTAGTTTACTTTCAGAATGGACTGAGTGAAATCCTAGATTTAGATAGTGGGAAAGAATAACTTTGGTAATCATAAAAATAGTGGTTATAATAATAGTGAGGGCTTGCTTTATTTCCAGCTCCATGTAAAGCACTTTGCCTATGCTGCCTTGCTTTAAATCCTCCAGTTCTACTTTCTAGGTATTAGAGATTCATCATGCAAAAGTGAAAACTTAGACTTCCTGAGGTTAAGAGGCCCACCCATTGTCACAGAGCTGATAAGTAGAGTCTGGACAGAGAATGGTACCTTCATTTTAATGTCTTTCCAGAGCTGCAGGGAAAAAACCCACAGTCTGTTGTCCTTAAAAGAAAGCACTCTGATCTTGTCAGCCAGCTCTTGATGACAATAACTTCCAAAAATAAAACATAGCTTCTAGGGACACATGAATCTTTATCGTCGACTCTGTGCAATAAGGCTCTGTGTTGCTTAGGGGGGATGTGGTGTCCTAAACTTGCTTTCACTCTGTGTTCTTTTCTTGGAGTCTAAACATTACTGTCTAAAAAATTGGATCAACATTCCATTTGGTGCCTGCCTGAAGTGGCCGGGGGTTGGGACAATGGTACAGGATATGAGGCACAGGTGAACATGGGTATATGATGCCTCTCGGCACTGAATTCTCTAAACCACCCTCAATCCTCAAAACAGGCTTCTCCTCTACTGTTGATAAGTTTGTGAGGCCTCTCAGGCCTTCCCCTGAACCATGGGAGCTCCCAGAACATGGGCTCAAGGTATTTTCCTTTTACTGGGACCAGAGCCAACATAACTTTGTCCCCTGTGAACTGTTTGGTTGGCTTGTTTCCAATTACATTAAGTCTTCACCCCTCACTCACATGCTCTGTCTGGGGCATAAAAAACTGAAACCATCTCTGTGGGTCCTAAACAGGGCTGGCCTTAAGAGTTCCCAGAGTAGACAGGTGCTTCCATGATGCAAGGAAGGACTCTGTGTTCATAAATATCACCCTGCCCCAGCACCTGTCACATCAGTGCAATTCTGTTACATCACTGAGCAATTCTGTCCTTTGTGGCTTATTGTTCCATCTTCCAGTTTCCCCTTTTAAAGCGCCAGGAGCACCATACTGGCCCCCAGTGTAGAACCAGGATATCTTGGAATAGTTGCTGAGGGTTGAATGGGATGGGGAAGATGGTAAACGATCTAAGACTGAATCTTGGTGGCTTCCCTGATGGCTCAGACAGTAAAGAAAATCTGCCTGCAAAGCAGGAGACCTGAGTTTGATTCTTGGATTTGGAAGATCTCCTAAAGAAGGGAATGGCAAGTTATCCAGTATTCTTGCCTGGAGTATTCCATGGACAGAGAAGCCTGGCAGGCTGCTGACCATGGGGTTGCAAAGAGTTGGACACAACTGAGCAACTAACACTTTCACTTTCATTAAGACTGAATCTAGTGGGAGGTAACAGGAGGGGATAAGAAAAGGGCAATACAGTAAAATTTGTTTCTTTTTTTATACAGGGCTAGCCCAGTTCCAAATGCTCTGAGGTTCTGCTGTTTGAAACAGGGGCGTGGGGGCAGTGGGTAGGGGCAGTGCTGATACTCTGAGGACGTTTTCTTTTACCTTGAAACTGCTATGGTCCCAGAGAAAATCATCTACTGGAGATTCCAGAGAGAATCATCAGGATTCGTCCTATGAGAAGAGTAGCTTTAGTTAAAAGGCATTTTCACATTTTGGTTTTGTGAAGATTTCACAGTTAGTGTATGCAAAACAATACTCATTTTCATTTTTCTGCACTTTGACCATTCACTTGTGTAACTCTGAAGACATACAGAAATAAAAATAAATAAAATGTTGCAACAGTTTTGTTTTTTATTTGGTAGCTACACATGTTTGCTTCTTCAGAATCCTGTAGTACAAAATGGCAAATCAGCTTTATTAGGCTCATTTCAGCAACAGAGTCAATGAGTCCCCAAGAGATTTCAGGAGGAGGTAAAACTGTCAGAATTAGTTTCTAACACACAGACACAAGTAGCTTCTATCTACAAATAATAAGTCACAGCCATTCCCTCTTCAAGATATTTGTCTTTTAGAGAGAAATCCTATGGATGACAAGGAGACATAGACCAGTCCAAACAGCATTTTTCTTAACAGCACAGCTAGTTCTGATAAAACACACACACACACACACACACACCCCTTAGTCCAGATGAAAGCTACTTTTATGTTGCCTTAAAATGTCTTCAGGGTTTCCCTAGTGGTAAAGAATACGCTGGCCGTGCTGGGTAGGCTACAGTCCATGGGGTTGCCAAAGAGTCAGACACAACTCAATGACTGAACAGCAACAAAATGCCTTCAACATTTTAGAAATGACATAAAAAGCCAAAATAGATATATTTTTCTCTAGACACTAAATATGATATCTGGTATGTAGTAAGAATTCACTATGTATTTGCTGAATGAGTAAAAAATGGAATGATCAAATACACACTCTTAAAATTAGCCAAAGGATAGATTAAGCTTGTGTTTTTTCTCCATGTCACACATATGTTTTTGCCAAGTTCACTTCCAATTTCAGGACTGCACTAACTTAGGCTTAATTTATAGGTGAATACACTATGATAAAGCCTGTCATACTAGTTTTATCTCTAGTTCCATATTACAACATTAGACATTTTTACTCTGTAATATTGATTTCCAAGGCAATTTCAATTGTGACAGATGGAAGAAGATGGCATACTACCTTTTGAAAGTGATGCAGAGTAGGAGGGAGCTATAGGTTTACAATTATGTGGATTTCCAGAGAAATATAAACAGAGAATGGATAAGAATAGAGCAGGTATGGCCTGTGAAGAGGCAAATTATTCATAGATGTGTCCTTATCACAAGCTGGCATGATACCTTGATCCTTTTAAAGACTCACCCTTTTATCTGTAATTCTAAGAATCTTACAGAGATTCAGAGATGTGGAAAAAGATTTGTATGTGAAAATGTTCATCGCAGGCGTAGTTGAACAGCCAAATCATTAGAAATAACATAAAATGTCCAACAAGAGGGAATTTGTAGAAGATATTATTGTGCAGTCAAGCTATGGAAAACTATACAGCTATTAACATTCATATCCTTGAAGAATATTTAATACTATAGATAAGGTATCATATAAGAGAATCAGGTTCATGTAATCAGATATGACCAGATGCTTTGAGGGAACTAAGACTGACTTTATCGAGCCAAATCTTACAAAGTCTTCCAGAAAACAGGCTGGTATCTGGTTCACAGGGTGAACCTTACAGGTGGTAAGATAGGTCACTTCCTGGTAGGCCAGACTTTGTGAGGTCGAGAAGAGAGAAAATTGCCCTCATTTATAGTAAAGCAGAGAAGGAGGATCCACACGATGAGGGAGATCTGGGTTTGATCCCTGGGTTGGAAAGATCCCCTGGAGAAGGGAAAGGCTAACCACCCTTATTCTGGCCTGGAGAATTCCATGGACTGTATAGTCCATGGGGTCGCAAAGAGTTGGACATGACTGAGCCACTTTCACTTCACTTAATACTTAGTAGAGAAGAAGGAGCAGAAGTCTGAAAAACTGATCCATGTACATGAGTCATCCAAGCAAAGGTTTCATCACCTAAGTTATTGTGCCATCTGCACGAGACCAAATTTATTTTGCACTAATCAGTGAGTGGCAGCTCCTGGGGACAGTGAAGCCAGTTACAGATTATAAAATAGCTGCACTCTATTTATATAATTTTATTACACAGTTGAGGTGTAGGGTGAGTAAAATCTTCTGATTACATTATTAGCCACAATAACAATAAAAATAATATCTTTAGACCTTAATAAAAAAAATGTACATATATACGCATTTTTGTACTTGTACATATACAAAAACATATATTGTTATTGTTGTTTAGTCAATAAATTGTGTCTGACTCTTTGCAACCCCATGGACTATAGCCTGACAGGTTCCTCTGTCCATGGGATTTCCCAGGCAAGAATAATGGAGTGAGTTGTCATTTCTTCCTTCGGGGGATCTTCCTGATCCAGGGATGGAACCTGCATCTTCTTCATTGTAGGCAGATTCTTTTACCATTGAGCCACCAGGGAAGCCCAAATACATATATACATACGTATATATTCTCTCTCTGAAAATATTTGTTCCTGAAAGGTTTCACTGATCAGGGCAGAAGTTCTTGTTTGCGCCCATGCATGCTCGGATGCCCAGTCATGTCCGATTTTTGTGACCTCAGGGACTGTGGTCTGTTTGGTGCTCATCAAATCCTTTTCTATTCAAAACTCAAACGAGTCATTGTATTTCTTCATATGTTATTTTGAAATCATATACAGGCTTTTGGCTTCTTTCTGCTGGAGACAGTAGTTGAATTTGCCTTCCTGGCTTAGCTGCCTTATTAGCTGTGTCTGACATGTAGCAAGTAGTCATGAAACATTACCTGTTACCTGTTATTATTCTGTGACTGAACCCCTCTGGAACAAGGAAGTCGAATTCTAAAGATTGTCTGGTGGTTTGAGCTCTAATCCTTATCTTAAACAGGTTCTCTGGCACACTCATTATTTTGTTTCCGGGGCTTCCCTGGTGGCTTAGATGGTAAAGTGTCTGCCTGCAATGCAGAAGACCTGGGTTTGATCCCTGGGTCAGGAAAATCCCCTAGAGAAGGAAATGGCAACCCACTCCAGTATTCTTGCCTGGAAAATCCCATCAGGCTCTCATGAGGAGCCTGATAGGTTACAGTCCATGGAGTCACAAAAATCAGACACGATTAAGCGACTTCACTTTCTTCTGTCTTTCTTTTCTCTAGAATCACCAGACTTCAGAGCTGAAGACCATTAGGTAAGCCCCACTTGTAAATTCCATTTACAGATGCTGTCTAGCAATTGTCCAGCCTCAGCTTGAAAAGCAAAGTAGCAGGCAGATTACTATACCCCACACAACCCTTCATCTTTGGCCAGCTTTAACAATTAGAAAATATATTGAACTAGAATCCATCTCCTCAAATCAGTATTCTATACTCCTAGTTCTATTTTTCAGAGCCACGCTGAGAAAATATTTGTTCTCTGCCACATGAGAGGCCTCAGGAAGGCTGTCAGTCTGCACTGAGCCTTCTCCGCCCAGGCCTGGACAACTGTTCCTCCCGTGAACAGTTTACCTCCCTCCACCGTGTTGATGGCTTTCCTGTAAACACACTCATTTATCCATCTCTTTCAAAAAGCAGCTGCGGACCATGGACTCTGAAGGCAACACAACAGCTACAGTCACACCAACACAACATTAAGTGACTGTGACCACTTCCTTTTTGCTGGACACTGAAGAGGTGTTAATTTAACCCATGTTCAGATGAATTTGGGGCTCTCATGTTACAGACTTGATTTGGATTCCTGTTGCCCTAAATTCTACATGTCACTTTTTCCATCCACATTATTGCTGCACAATTCTGTGCAAGACTCTTTATTTAGTCCTATTACATTTACTTCTTTCTTTTGGATTTGACCTTTATTTCAGTCAGCTAAAAGAAAATGCATTTTCTATCCTCCAAGTATCAGTGTTCTATTTGCAAGTCTTCTGTGTCTACCCGCTTCATTAGTAATGATAAATGTTGAACAGAAACTGGCGTGGGACAGAGACCTTCAGGTTGACGTTGATCTATTATTTAGCACTCTTCAAGAAAGGCTGTTTATCCATTTACAAATCCTCCCAAAGACACCACATCTAGTATTAATGTCTCCTTTTTGATAACAAGACCGTCATCAAGAGATGCTGTCAAATATCTTATTGAAATACAGATACGTTGTATCTACTACGTTCTCTTTCTCCACTGAGACAAAAAAAGCAAATGAGGAACACTGACTCACTAGTTCTCAATAATTATTATTAATTTTTCTTAGGAATTTCAGACCATCCTATTTGCTTATTCAAATATATTCAATATCTGCTATATTTCAGGCACACTGCTAGACATCAGACAATAGGATCCATGCCCTAAGAAGTTTGCTGCCTTTAAATAATGCATTCTCCCCAGAAACAACACCAATATCTGCCCTTCCTTCAATGGTTTAGCAGAGAGTTAAGCACACAGGAAGTCCTCAATAAATATTTGTTTTATCAAATTTAATAATTATTATAGGTAACATCTATTAAGTGCCTATCTGTGACATGCATTACGCTAAGTATGCTAAATAGATTATAACTCCCATTTTACAGATGAGGAAACTGAGGCACACAATGGTTAGGTAATTTGTCCAAGCCTGAATATCTGCTGAGTGATGGAGATGATGTAGATGTGAACTGAGGTGTCTGACATTAGAGGTCACACAGCTTGACCCTTGTACTGTAACTGATAACTCAGCTACTGGGAATTAATACCAAAGGATCATATTCCTATAACCCAAATATTCATAAGCCTCAGAAAAAATTTTCTAATGAGTTTAAGCAAGCAACTAGCAAACTACCAAACAACTCTAGTAAAACTATAAATATTTTAGGTATATTTTCATTTCAAAACAAGGTATTCCCATTAAAAACAACAAAGTGTAGAATTACGATATTTTATGACAATTATACAATGTTCTCAGCAAAAAATGTGTTAAACAAAGTGTTCTCTGTGCACACTGCTGCTGTTTCCTAGGAACCATTTTATTTTAGATGTAGAATGTTCCTTAGAAATTATCTGTTCACTGAAGAACCAGATGAGTGATGGTCTCAGACAAGTTCTAAGGACTTTCCAGCCTCCAGACGCTATGATTGAACTTCCAGAAGTGAATTTACAATTCTACTGAGTTCCTTTGTTTTCCATCTGACTAAAAGAATTTAAAGGAATTTTTAATCTGAATATAAATTTTTTAAATTTAATTCATTTTTTTGTTATAAGTGATTTTAAAAAGCCTTGAGAGAAGTTTAATTATTCACAAAAATCATTTAATTTTTTCTCAGAAACCAAAGCTAGCAAAGACATTCCACAGTGTATACATTGATACTTATAAGCATATTCATTCTTGATCTGCTTTACTCATGATACTATTTTTTATCAAGTTTAATAATTACGCAATTGAGTTAGTATTCTGTAAACAAACAAAACAACCCTGGCTTTATTCTATAATTAAAAATGCCATTGACAAGCAAACCCACAAGTGATCAATCAGAAAGAAGGTAAGGAGAAGTGATCACAATGTTTCCATCTCTTCAAAATATTCCTAATACTAAACTACTGAAGCTAGTTGATCAGGTACAGACCAAATATTTCATAATCTCACCTTTTGGAATGATCGTCTTGTCATTCTTATCCAGGGCCTTGCCTTCCTAAATCAGAGGAAGTGCCCTGGAGCCAATGTGTTCCTCTGTGTATCTAAAATTAAGTACCCAGTTGGTGGCTAAATTAAGCTCTGACCTTGTACAACTGAAACATGAGCGATTCCTGGCACACAGTGAAGCGTTACCCGCCACTTCTCTGGACCCTCATCACAAGAAGCACACGGCCACAGAGGTATAATAAGATTATCCAGATCCTCATTGGTTCAAAGAGCTCTCATGAAAACAAACGACCTGCCAACCCAGGGTCCTTGATGAAGGAACAAAGCAAAACCAGCTAAGTAAAATTTAAAAATATTTTATTTATTTTTTTTTCTCTAATTTTATTTTATTTTTAAACTTTACATAATTGTATTAGTTTTGCCAAATATCAAAATGAATCCGCCACAGGTATACATGTGTTCCCCATCCCGAACCCTCCTCCCTCCTCCCTCCCCATACCATCCCTCTGGGCCGTCCCAGTGCACCAGCCCCAAGCATCCAGCGTCATGCATCGAACCTGGACTGGCAACTCGTTTCCTACATGATATTTTACATGTTTCATTGCCATTCTCCCAAATCTTCCCACCCTCTCCCTCTCCCACAGAGTCTATAAGACTGTTCTATACATCAGTGTCTCTTTTGCTGTCTCGTACACCGGGTTATTGTTACCATCTTTCTAAATTCCATATATATGCGTTAGTATACTGTATTTATGTTTTTCCTTCTGGCTTACTTCACTCTGTATAATAGGCTCCAGTTTTATCCACCTCATCAGAACTGATTCAAATGTATTCTTTTTAATGGCTGAGTAATACTCCATTGTGTATATGTACCACAGCTTTCTTATCCATTCATCTGCTGATGGACATCTAGGTTGCTTCCATGTCTTGGCTATTATAAACAGTGCTGCGATGAACATTGGGGTACACGTGTCTCTTTCCCTTCTGGTTTCATCAGTGTGTATGCCCAGCAGTGGGATTGCTGGATCATAAGGCAGTTCTATTTCCAGTTTTTTAAGGAATCTCCACACTGTTCTCCATAGTGGCTGTACTAGTTTGCATTCCCACCAACAGTGTAAGAGGGTTCCCTTTTCTCCACACCCTCTCCAGCATTTATTATTTGTAGACTTTTGGATCGCAGCCATTCTGACTGGTGTGAAATGGTACCTCATAGTGGTTTTGATTTGCATTTCTCTGATAATGAGTGATGTTGAGCATCTTTTCATGTGTTTGTTAGCCATCTGTATGTCTTTTTTGGAGAAATGTCTATTTAGTTCTTTGGCCCATTTTTTGATTGGGTCGTTTATTTTTCTGGAGTTGAGCTGTAGGAGTTGCTTGTATATTTTTGAGATTAGTTGTTTGTCGGTTGCTTCATTTGCTATTATTTTCTCCCATTCTGAAGGCTGTCTTTTCACCTTGCTAATAGTTTCCTTTGATGTGCAGAAGCTTTTAAGGTTAATTAGGTCCCATTTGTTTATTTTTGCTTTTATTTCCAATATTCTGGGAGGTGGGTCATAGAGGATCCTGCTGTGATGTATGTCGGAGAGTGTTTTGCCTATGTTCTCCTCTAGGAGTTTTATAGTTTCTGGTCTTACGTTTAGATCTTTAATCCATTTTGAGTTTATTTTTGTGTATGGTGTTAGAAAGTGGTCCAGTTTCATTCTTTTTACAAGTGGTTGACCAGATTTCCCAGCACCACTTGTTAAAGAGATTGTCTTTAATCCATTGTATATTCTTGCCTCCTTTGTCGAAGATAAGGTGTCCATATGTACGTGGATTTATCTCTGGGCTTTCTATTTTATTCCATTGATCAATATTTCTGTCTTTGTGCCAGTACCATACTGTCTTGATAACTGTGGCTTTGTAGTAGAGCCTGAAGTCAGGTAGGTTGATTCCTCCAGTTCCATTCTTCTTTCTCAAGATCGCTTTGGCTATTCGAGGTTTTTTGTATTTCCATACAAATTGTGAAATTATTTGTTCTAGCTCTGTGAAGAATACTGTTGGTAGCTTGATAGGGATTGCATTGAATCTATAAATTGCTTTGGGTAGTATACTCATTTTCACTATATTGATTCTTTTCCAATCCATGAACATGGTATATTTCTCCATCTATTAGTGTCCTCTTTGATTTCTTTCACCAGTGTTTTATAGTTTTCTATATATAGGTCTTTAGTTTCTTTAGGTAGATATATTCCTAAGTATTTTATTCTTTCCGTTGCAATGGTGAATGGAATTGTTTCCTTAATTTCTCTTTCTGTTTTCTCATTATTAGTGTATAGGAATGCAAGGGATTTCTGTGTGTTGATTTTATATCCTGCAACTTTACTGTAGTCATTGATTATTTCTAGTAATTTTCCGGTGGATTCTTTAGGGTTTTCTATGTAGATCATACACCATGATCAAGTGGGCTTTATCCCAGGGATGCAAGGATTCTTCAATATCCGCAAATCAATCAATGTAATACACCACATTAACAAATTGAAAAATAAAAACCATATGATTATCTCAATAGATGCAGAGAAAGCCTTTGACAAAATTCAACATCCATTTATGATAAAAACTCTCCAGAAAGCAGGAATAGAAGGAACATACCTCAACATAATAAAAGCTATATATGACAAACCCACAGCAAACATTATCCTCAATGGTGAAAAATTGAAAGCATTTCCTCTAAAATCAGGAACAAGACAAGGGTGCCCACTTTCACCATTACTATTCAACATAGTTTTGGAAGTTTTGGCCACAGCAATCAGAGCAGAAAAAGAAATAAAAGGAATCCAAATTGGAAAAGAAGAAGTAAAACTCTCACTATTTGCAGATGACATGATCCTCTACATAGAAAACCCTAAAAATATTTTAAAATCAGTGGTTCAGGAAACAAACCTGTGACTCTCTGTGTCTGCAGACTCCAGTCCACTTTTAGTCAGTTTTAACACACATTATTTCTCATTCTTCATCTTTCAGACTCATGTCAAATCTCATTAAATACAATCTTCTTGTTGTAGGAATCTACTGGTTTTGATTTGATTTGCATTTCAAAGCTGCCAGTCTGATACACAGATGGGGATATGATATGCAATGACATCTAATCTGACCAAAAATTTTAATGTCAAGTTATAAAACATATAAAGTGAGCAGCAGAGGTAAAGCAAGCAGAAAATTATTTTAATGAGGAAGAGTTGTTTGTTTTCTATTAAAAAAATAAAGCTTAGGGTTTCACTGATTTTCTAATGAAAATAATCTGCCTTAAGTTTGTTTTGACATGGGTATCCTTGGATTAACTCAGTCACTGTCAGCACTCACAAAGCCATCTGGCTTCTGTCCCCACCACTCGACTAAAACAACTCGTCTCAAGGGTCTCATTGACCTGCTAGTGTCTAAGGTTGATGGACACTTTTTGGTTCTTATTTTTCAGGCCCTCTATTGGACTTACTGCTCTTACTCCCTCCCTTTTTTCCTGGAACTCTCTACTCCCTAGGCTCCGGGGAGTACTATATGCATTGGTTTTTCTTTGTATCTGATTTTTCTATGTGTCACTCTGTACTTAGTGTTAAGGAATAAACACACGGACTGTAGTGGATTTATCAGGTTTATTTCAAAATGTGGGAAACCATAAATGTGAAATCAGAGGTTCTACCTTCTCTTTGTGATTAAAAAAAAAAGGCTATATTTCTGTCAGCCTTGGAACAAACCCCATGAAATATTTTGTATTTATGCCATTATTACCATGTCTTGAAATAATCAAGGTTGAAGGCTAGAATACTATGCATGTTTTATAGTTATTAATCTGATTTGGAATTTTTCAATGAAGCATTCTTATAAAAAGCAAGCAGCATTGTGAAACTCTTTTTATTGACTTTTTCTTAACTTACGATATTTAAAATTTATATCAAGGGTAAGAAAAATCTATACTCAACATTTAAAAATGTGATTTGGTACATTTCAGGGACTTTTCTGCTCTTATATGAATAAATTTATGCCCATTTTATGCATTTATATAATGATTACTGTGGATCTAGTTATGTTGCACAATATTAAAAATAATGCTTAATATAATAGAAAAAAACAGAGTGTATCAAATCAATGAAAATATGCTACTGATGACACAGATCTATGAACAAGTCTTGCCTTATCACTTACTCTGTCACCTTACATTTGCTATTTAAAGGCTCTGAAATTCAGTTTATTCATCTGTAATATGGGGGTAATAATAATCAAAACCATAATAATAACAAATAATAACACAATGACCTTGGCACTCACCATTTTTATGAGATTTATTCCTCAAGTAGCTAATCATCTATACCCACACAGTAAAGCAGGCTTTGAGTAATTCAAGTATTTAAGAAAATGAGCTTTTCATAATGGTAATAATCACTTCCACATTTGCTTGTTTTGGAAATTGACTTTTCCTGCTGGTTTTCTCAAATGGAAACAAAGAACCTTGCACCCCTGTTTTGTAGATTAGGGTGAGTTTCAGTGAGGGGTATGATCAGGCAGTGAAGGGCTACTGAATATTATCATTGTTCTGAGAAGGTACATACAATGATACCAACATCCAAATACGTGTCCTTTCTATCTATATATAGCAAGAAATGCATGTCCTGTGTCAAGATGCTAATTCTAGCAACTGACACCAGGAGGCTTAGGTGGAAATGGTTGTAACACATTATTAAAGGGACTGTCCCTGGAACTCGGGGGCCGGGAAGTTTGGGCAGCACTGCACGGTGAACTCCCAGGGAGTTAGGTGGCTTCCTGGCCTTCTTGTTTAACACACGAACTGCTGCCACACTTCTTACTTGCCCACAGGTACTCTGTTCCTGAAAACAGGTGCGGGGCTTGTGGGCCTTCGACTGCGACTTTTAACATACCACTCTTGCTATGAGGCCATTACCATATTCCCTTTCAATACATCCTCTTATTCATAAAAGCCTATCAGAGCACAGCTTTATCTTTGCCTCCTGAGCAAAATGGGGTTGTCCACACATCTTGGAGAACCCTCCTTTGTTCTGCTCTTTTATTTTGTAATTTAGTGAGTGGTACTGTGTACCTCACTTGGTTTAATTTTTACTTTAGGATAGTTCAGATTTTCTTCTCCTCCTTCCTCCCTTTCTACACGTGTTCATTAGTTTGGTCTTGGGAGCTGTTATTAAAAAAAAATGCACATTTTATTTCAGTTGGGTATAAAACAGAGGAGAAAAATGTGAGAAAAGTATGCTTTTTATTTTAGTGTGCTTCCTAGTACTTTGATAATTGGTTGTTTGCATTTGTTGTGCTTTCTATTGTTGTTGTTTTTTTCCCCCAGACTGAGAAACAACTAAAACTGAGTCAAATGTATTAGCATTGCCTTTCATCAGTAGCACTGATGTCACAGGCCCCTGGGAGAACCTGCGTTGTTGACATCACTGTCATTTTGTTTCCACGCGGAGGGACAAAGGCAAGTGACGAGAAGGTAGTTTTTAGTAAGATAGTGCTGTAGACAGCACACTGAACTAATGATGGGCAAAAAGCGGGAGTATTCTGTACTGGCTCTCAGTTAGACTTACCACTTCATCAACAGTGTCTGGTAAAGAGTTTGCCACGTAGAAAGCACACATCAAACATGTGCTAAATGTTCTGCTAAACACTGGTGACTTATTACTCTCTAACACCGGGTTAGCAGTTACTTCCTGTCTCACTTAACTAAAGGCTGATTCAGTTAAAACTTCAGCTGAATTTTAAGAAAGCGATTTGATCTTTCTTTTTTTTTTAGAACAAAGCTCTTAATTTTCAACATCACGAAAGACATTTCAAGTGCATCGAAGAGAAAGAACTCTAAATTAAAATAAGGCAGGGAATCTCTATTTTAGCCTCAGATCTGTCCGTATCTTTGTGAATTAAGGCAGATCACTGAAATGCTTGTGCTTTAGTTCCCACCTGTATAAACACTGCTCTCACTACTCCCCACCACTATGAGAATAAAACAAGAGCATAATTATGGAAATTCCTTGAAAAATAGTAATCACTGTACAGACACAGTATGTACTGACAGTATCATACTTCTGGGATATAAAATGAACATAAGGCAACTGTCCCATTCGGTCGTCTGTGCTATAAATGCAGACATTTTAGTATATGCAGAAGGCAGTGCTGGACCGCTCAAAGCATGCACAGCAAGATGGGTGGGACACACAGCTCTAGTCCTGAACAAGTTTACCATCTTGCAGAGGAAAATAAGTGGAAAAGAGGCCCAAACTTGGTAAGAGAGATAAGACATAAGTAGGCTACGGAAGAGAGGGTCAGAGAACAAAAGACTCATACAGATACACATTTGAGTTTTACAAAGAGAGATCAGTTTTACATTAATGGAAAATCAAAGTATGTGGAGTCCTTTTCTTCTAATCTTTTCTGATTCTAACCTCTTGCTATGCTATGCTGTAACTTCAGTCGTGTCCAACTCTGTGTGACCCCATAGATGGCAGCCACCAGGCTCCCCTGTCCCTGGGATTCTCCAGGCAAGAACACTGGAGTGGGTTGCCATTTCCTTCTCCAATGCATGAAAGTGAAAAGTGAAAGTGAAGTCGCTCAGTCGTGTCCGACTCTTAGCGACCCCATGGACTGCAGTCCACCAGGCTCCTCCATCCATGGGATTTTCCAGGCAAGAGTACTGGAGTGGGGTGCCATTCTAACCTCTTACATATCCTAAATTGATAGTGACTTAAGGCAAGGAGACTCTCACTATTCTTAGTATCTTTTTATATCAATTGAACATAATCATAATCAAGACTGTATAATAGAGCTTCATATTGACAACCAAAGTAAAGTTTGAATTGTTGAAAATTCAGTATCCTGTTCTTTCTCAAAAGAATCACACTTGTTGTTATGTTTTGATTTTTTTTGAAGTTGCTAGTGTATGATGTTTCCCTAATTAATAGCTAATTATGAAAAAGAGCATTTTGACATTACCTGTTATGGAAAAATTATAAGAATTTGATGAATAAAATTTACCATGTTAAAATTTTAAAATTTCGACATAAATTCATTACCATTAAGAGATACATTAATACCCCATTTGCATTCAGATCTTTTATGTTTTACATATCAAAATTGACTTACCATTTTGTTCAAACAATTTCAATAAAGAAGTTAAGCTTAGTGATTCTTTCAGGAAACTAGAAAAATGTGATTATTTCTGCTAGACTTAGATTTACCTCTAGTAAATAGTGTCAATCCAAGAATAAAACACTCCAATTTTTCCAAAATGGAATGTCTACTACCATACATTATATGCAGCTTAGTTGTAACTTGATTTCAGGATTTAATATGCAATTACAATACAAATAAGGCACATTTTCACATTTCCTTCACTGGGGCTATAATTCAAAAATGTTAAAATCAAGTTGAGTTTTGAGGTTTGGTGAAAATATTTGGATGCAGTTTGGAATGTCTGGGTAATCCGCCAATCCTGAAGATCTGGACCATCCAGTGTCAGGTAAGTGAATACTTTCTAGGGGCTTTCTTTTCTGGGTACTCAGGATACAGGAGGGCTTCCCAGATGGCTCAGTGGTAAAGAATCTGGCTGCAATGCAGGAGATGCAGGAGACATGGGTTTGATCCCTGGAGTCAGGAAGATCTCCTGGAGAAGGACATGGCAACCCACTCCAGTATTCCTGCCTGGGAAATCCCATGGACAGAAGAGCCTGCCAGTCCATGGAGTTGCAAAGAGTTGAATGCAGCTGAGCGATTGAGCACAGGATACAGGAAAGAGCATAACATTTCACCAGCTAATATAAAGGTATTTTGCTGTGTTTGAAGGTAAAATTTACAGATTTTTGTCTTAGATTTGATGTCAGATGTACGAGGTGGAGAAAGATGGAGCCTAAACTACCGGAAGGATAGGGTTGCCATCAACTGAGATGGAAAAAGTCCCCAAAAGAGCAGGTTTAAAGAGGAAGAACAGGAGTTCATCGTGGATCATGTAAAGCATGAAATACCTGTTAAAATCCAAGCAAGAGGAAAGGTTAAGGGGGCAGGTGAATGTGAGTCCACATTTAGGCAAGGGAGTCTGAGCTGGAAAAACAAATTGGTGATACATAAAGCCGAGGTTGGATAAATTCACCAAATGAATACACAAAGGCATAAAAATACAGGCATTCAAGGGATTAGCCTTGTGCTAACCAAAGTCTCAGGATAGAACAGAATGCAAGCTAGGGGAAGAAAAATATTTGCAGCAGGAGAGAGCAATTAACTGTATCAAATTCTGTTGCCAGGCCAAGTAAGATGAGGACTAAGAACTGACCATGGGACTCAGCAAACTGTCAGTTTGTCTTCTATTCCAGAATCATCTCCCTAACTGACTGCATTTCAGAGGTTTTCCATCTTTTCCCCCCTCTGTCCTTCTTCTCAGTATAAAGAATAAAGACACAAGGTTCTTATGTCTAAGGGCTTTTACGACCCACATACAATTTCCTTAAATTTAGGGACATTACTTTCTTTACTTAGGCTGTTTCTCTCTGAGAAAAATCTCTCAGCTCATTTTGTTTGTCTCACTTTGTGAAAAAGGGCCATTGATCTATTAAAATCAGTTCTTTTAAAGTTTATATCAGCAGCTACTTGAGGATTAAAAGGATGTCAAAAAGCAGAAACTGAAGTAGAAATGAAAACTGTTGTATTATACTTTGGTAGAAAAATCATCAAACACAGGAGAAGCAAGTGGTCGAGGTGAACATCAGGACTGTGCCATGGTGACTGCCATGCGAGAGGATTTCCTAGGCTTCTTAGAATTTTGCTGTGCTTCACGGCCCGCCCTTCCAGCTTGTCCTGAGAACTCACTTTCCATATCGCTTCCTGTGCTATCAGATCATCAGAAAGGAAAGTTCTGAGATTCTTTGAAATGGGTCAGTCTCTTACTTCTTGGGATCCTCTCTTTCTCAGCTGAAATATTGAAATTAGGCCTGGAACTACACGAGCTTGAATTTCTCTTTTAAGAATCTGCAATGCTATCATTTCATCTTCTATAGCCTGAATATTTTACTTTTAAAGTTTCAGATTCTGCTAAAGTATTTTTGTTTGTGATGTGTACCATCTTTTTGCCTTCTATCTAAATCAGATTTTAAAAGGCTAATTAATTCTTAAATAAGATTTACATTGATTTCTTTCACAGTCCTAAGTTATTATTTCTGAGTAACCTAGATGACATGTATCCCCTTTGAACAGCGCTACACTCATTTATTCACTAGGCATGGGTTTATTTGCTATTATGTGCCTGGTACACTGATAATATTAAACAAGGCCATTTTTAGTATCAGTTAATGGAGTAGATAAAGAGATGACCAAAATAAGTTGATAATTAGCTTCCAGGAGAGGACAAGAGTGTGTCACAGAGAAGATAAAGGCTCAAGACTTGAAGGATGAGGATTTTTTTTTTAATAATCTAAAGAAGGGACAAGTATTCAAGGCAGAAAAAAAAATGCACATTTGTCTAAAGGAAAATGCATACATGGGGGTAATTGTGAATCACTTCGATGGACAGGGAGGCCTGGCGTGCTGCAATTCATGGGATCGCAAAGAATCGGACACGACTGAGTGACTGAACTGAACTGATGGGTAATTGCTGGTCACAGAATGCAGTGGGAAGGAAGCTTGCAGTAGACGAGCAGGAGACTTAGGCAGAAGTCATAATATGTAGGATGTTATATACTGAACTAGGGGAATTCAGGATTTTATTTCTTCTTCTAGGGCAGTGGAGATGAGAAAGGGGTTTCTCTCTGGGGTGAACTAGTGTATGTGGTATTATTCACCAGAATCTCAAAGGCTGTGTGTAGGGTCTGAACATTTTGAACATACACTCCCTTTGAATAGTCTAATATAGCCTAGTCTCTCATCCTTCCTTCCACAAAAATGTAAGCTTCAAATGCTGGGGAATGAGTCTATCCTGCAAGCATCTGGGTCTGAGAACTGCCTCGGCAAGAGGAAGCTACAGGAGCATTCCAGGCAGGACAATGCCCTGATCTGATTTCACAATTTCTCCTCCCTTTTCTCATTTTGCAGATATTTCACCACTAAAATGGAGATGTAGATTTTGTTCCAAATGAATAGGAGGTGCTCTGTTTGCAAATGGACCTGGAGCACCAGCAGCACAACATACACCTCAGCATTGCCCAGACTGACTGGCAGGAGCAGTCAAAAGGCTCTTTACAGTTTGTTAATCCATTTGCTTTACTTAAAAATGTCATTCATCTTAAGTGGTCTGCAGTAATTTTTTGAAAAATACCCACAAAGTCTCATATTTTTCCCTCCAAATCTGTCAGACATGGGATTGAGAAAAAGACAGAAACTATGAAACTGCAGCCATGAAATTAAAAGACGCTTACTCCTTGGAAGGAAAGTTATGACCAACCTAGATAGCATATTCAAAAGCAGAGACATTACTTTGCCAACAAAGGTTTGTCTAGTCAAGGCTATGGTTTTTCCTGTGGTCATGTATGAAATGTGAGAGTTGGACTGTGAAGAAGGCTGAGCGCCGAAGAATTGATGCTTTTGAACTGTGGTGTTGGAGAAGATTCTTGAGACCCCCTTGGACTGCAAGGAGATCCACCCAGTCCATTCTGAAGGAGATCAGCCCTGGGATTTCTTTGGAAGGAATGATGCTAAAGCTGAAACTCCAGTACTTTGGCCACCTCATGCGAAGAGTTGACTCATTGGAAAAGACTCTGATGCTGGGAGGGATTGGGGGCAAGAGGAGAAGGGGACAACAGAGGATGAGATAGCTGGATGGCATCACTGACTCAATGGACATGAGTCTCAGTGAACTCTGGGAGTTGGTGATGGACAGGGAGGCCTGGCGTGCTGCGATTCATGGGGTCGAAAAGAGTTGGATACAACTGAGCAACTGATCTGATCTGATCTGATGAAACATATATGTTGTTTTCACAACTAGATTTAAACAGCAATAAAAGAAAATTTTCAGTTTATAAAGTAATTTATTAAATAATTTAAGTAACAAGTTATATTCATAATTTGATGTATAGAACTTTAACCGAAAGAGTTCCCTAAAACTTATGTGTAGTGAAGCTCACAAGTTCTTTAGAACCAAAAACATTTAAAAATTATAAAGATGTTAATAACGAAAACACAGTTTTAGGACTTAAGTTGAGCAGAATCTTCTTCTGGTGTTGAGACTAGGTGTTGGAGATTGACTTTTTTAAAACCACACAGTTGAATTATCATGTCCTGCCTCCACACTCACACTCTAGCAATGCCATAGGTGTCAAATAGTAAAGTGGTGCTGTTACTTGTTAACGAACTTATTCACAACATTCTGGTTTTGAATCCAAAGAGTTAGGAAATTAATGGAGCCTTTTTTCACAACAACTGATAGCCTTCCTTCAGCTTTCCACTATCTAGTGAGACTCTTTCCTTGAAGCGCTGTTTAAGTATACACTTTGAGACATAACACCTAAGGAGTTGAAGGAAGCCTGTGGGTCACAGATACCAAGTCGCTATTGACTGAATAAAGGCCATTTTCTAAACGGAGGTCAGTTTCAACAAAGCAAGCGGAAGCGGAAACTGCGCGGAAGACAGCGCCACCTAGTGGGAGGAGAGTCACACAAGAAGGCTACTCAGGGATTTGCTTTCAAATTCTGTATTCTGGCTCAGATGGTAAAGAATCTGCCTGCAATGCAGGAGATGTGGGTTCGAGTGCTGGGTTGTGAAGATCCCCTGGAGAAGGAAATGGCAACCCACTCCAGTATTCTTGCCTGGGAAATCCCATGGACAGAGGAGCCTGACGGGCTACAGTCTATGGGGTCATAAAAAGCCGGTCACATCTTAGTGACTAAATAACAACAAATCCTCACAACATTCCTGCAATGTAGGAGGAAGGAAGACTTTTAAGGAGGAAACAAGACTTAGGGGGCTAAGTAAATTGCCCAGGTTTGCATGGCTACTGGGGGCAGAGCTACAGTTTTAACACAGTCAGGCTGGCCCACGTGCTGGAGGGCTCCCAGGAGTGTGACTGAGGGTGTGTGTGAGTGTGTGCACCCAAGCTCTCATGTAGAATCACTGCCCTCTCCATTCCCATACTGGAGCAAGAGATGTCATTCAGTGACTGCACTAGAGTAGCCCCTGCTCAAGTGGCCCAAAGCAGAGGCAAGCTCAGAGTTATCCCTGTTCCCAGCAAGTTCGATCCCAGCAAGTTCAATTGTACTGTAATTGCTTTGTTCAATAATTCAAGCAACTCAACAAAATAGCCAAACCAAATTCTTACCAAGCACTGCAGTGGAGACCCGAGGGTTGCCATGCCCCTCAAGTCTTCCCCGGCTCCCCTAGCTCAACTTGCTTGCTCTCTGATCAGGCTCTGTACATTCTTCCCTCTGGGTCCTACTCACTCTGTGACCTGTCTCAAAGGCCCTCAGTGCCACTCCCGATTTCTGCCTGCAGAGCAGAGGTTCTGCTCTTTTAAGACCCAGCCTAAATCTTCGCTCTTCATTTCTATGAAGTTCTGTCAGAGCCCATCTGTTTTTCTCTTTTATCTTCTGATGATATATTTTTTGTTTGCCTTGAATTGTAATCATTTATGTACATTTCTTACATCAGCTGTTATTTGGAAACTCTGAGGACAGAGAATATAACACATGGGATTTGAACAAAACGGGTGTTCAATAAATCTGAATTGAATTGAAGGCCTGGGGACCTAAACAACAGCCAGGGAAACCTGCAGCTTCACCATATGCTTAAGGTTCTCACTTAAACTAAATGTCTAACTACGAAATTTGTCGGGAAAGACAGCTGGGAGTCTCAAGGCAAATCCACAATGCATTGCTAAACATAATAGATTTGTTTTTAATAAAGACCTTGTAAATAATTTAATTAGTGTGATTTGCCATAATTAACTCAGCTTCCAAGAGCTGAATGAGTTATAGATTTGCAAAGCCCTTGGTATCAGGGAAGTTACAAACCAGTTCTGAATTGATTTTAAACTTCTATTTTGACTACAATTACCTTTTTGGCCCTCAGGCTAAAGCCAGGTAGGGTTAAATAGAAGAAAACAAATAGAAAAGCCATTCAGAGTATTTTTGAACATATTTATGGAGGATTTATTTTGCATAAAAATGAATTGGTAATAAAAAAGAATTCAGAGAACATAACTATTATAACCTCTTCAGTGAGTACATAGCAATGTAGAAATTTAACAGTAGATATTCATTTAAAAAATAAACTTAAGATCCTTATTCTTCAATCCTAGCTAAGAAGATATTTTTCATCTAAGATTTTTCCTAATTAAGCTTTGAAATTATCAAAGAAAACATGCTGTTACTATGGAATCAATGTACTCAAATATAATTGGTAAAATAAACATGACCTACATTTTTATATATTGTATAACATCTATTATTAACACTGTTACTTCTTAATTTTTATATATAAAATACATCATATATAAATTGTGTTACCATAGATTTACACTAAGGAAAATAAAAATTGTATTTTTCAGAAAGGAAATAAGAGGAATTAGAATTTATAAAGTTTCCAGATGACAGTGATTCAGTTGTCCACAAGAAGGAGGGAAGATCATAGGATAGAAAATTCTAACCAGGCAAACAAATTTGACTGAGAAAGGAAAGGGTGAGGCACTGCAAGAAATTCCTGGGCTTCACAGTGATCTCTTTAACGAGCTCAGATATTAAAAGGGCCTGTATAGAAGATGACAAAGGCCCCTATAATATGGATAAATATAAAGACTGGTGCTAATAATGTTAAAAGCTAAAGCCTCAAATTAACTGAGATGGCATGAATGAAGGAATGATTGAACAAGTACTAAAACTACAGAATTTTTTTTAACAGTTTAACAGTTTATTAAAGAGAAAGAAGTAGAAGCAGGAAAGAATAGTATGTTCACAGTTTTGTTGTTGTTTAGTTGCTAAGTGGTGTCCGACTCTTTGCAACCCCATGGACTGTAGCCTGGCAGGCTCCTCTGTCCATGGGATTTCCCAGGCAATACTGGAGTGGGTTGCCATTTCCTTCTCCAGGGGATCTTCACAACCCAGCACTCGAACCCACATCTCCTGCATTGACAGGCGGATTCTTTACCACTGAACCTATGTTCACAAATTAGGTAAATGGCAAATATTAAAATGACAGGTATCCAGGCTGAGGCAAGTTATTTCCTGTAGACTGAAGAACAGTTAGTTCTGATCAAAGAACTACTTTTAGTAAAGTCTGAACAAGACAAGAGAATGAAAAAGGCATTAGGAAGCTTTGGAAGGGAAAGTGCCATGATTTTTTTAAACTGATGCAAAAATATAAGCAGATAGTTTGTGAGCAGTTAGGTCTAGATTATCCAGGATGGATTGTGAATAACTTTTATCATTTGAACTTTATTTTACTATTCATATATCCATTTCTTCATTCAATATTTTAATAGCAGTTTCTATGTGCAAATTATATGTGCTTGGCATATGTATAACTGAATCACTGCTGAACATCAGAAATTCCTGACACATATAATGAACCAGCATAAATTCAGATGAGATTTGATAATAACCTATAGGGGAAAAAAAGAAGTGGCTAAAGGATTAAATCTGCCAAACAATAAATGACAGGGGTAAACATTACATACGGATTAGCAGCAATGGAGGTCAGGGCAGGATGCCCCCAAATATGCCACTTGGACATGCTGATTATTTTGAATTAAAGTCACTCAAGAAACAGCTGGTGTGAGGAGGACCTTCTGACTCTCTTTTGCTCCCTTGAAAGTAGGAAATAAATCTCCCCTGTGAAAGGAAACTTCTCTGAACCAGAAGGCAAAGAGACATCCTGATCTCCAGAGATACAAAGGAAGTTCAGGGCCAAGAAGGCTGTATACACAAAATGAGTTACTTCTTTACCAATTTACTACCTCAAATCCAAACTTCTTCCTCTTTTCAATTCTTCACAAATTTATTGTTTCTTTGTCCAAAAGGTATAAAAGCTGCCTGCTTTGGTCACTTATTTGAGTCTATATTTGTATGAACTCCTGTACATACAAAATTATTTCTTTCCCCTGTTAATCTGCCTCCTGTCCATTTAATTATTAGACCAGCCAAAATAACCAAGAGGAGTAAGGAAAAATTTCCCATCCTTGATGGCAGAGAATATTGACAAAATATATTTACTGTAGAAAAAGAAATTTAGGAATTAGGATGACAGAATGGAGTGTTGATATTATATGCTCTGACAACACAGATATGAGACAATTATTTGGGACATAAATTTGGGACAGAAAGGAAGAGAAGGTAAGTAGCAGAAATTGCTTCCTCTGGTGTAGCTGGGAGTAAAATAATAAAAAGTAAATCTGACATACCAAATGTCAAAGTATAAAAATATTTAACATGTGAAGGTGAACACTGAGAAAAGTAATTTTTTTTCCCCTAAAATTGAATAGGAGAGGAAATGCAGAGCAGAGGAGACAAAAAGGAAACCTCATAATTTTATCAATTTTTCCTAGTAGAAAACTGACAGTAAAATTGTCTAGGAAATTGTCTAGGAAAATTGGAAACCAAGAGAGATACATAATAATATTATAAATACAACCATGAAACAAAAACTAAAGTCTTCCTAAATATCTGAAGAACAACATAAAAAATAGAAACAGATTCATAGGAAAAGATAATTTTAAAAACTACAAAAACCAGAACAAACATATCTGTTATTCATTAAATGAAAATGAGCTTACCATTGATTAAGGAAAAGAATCAGTTTGACATATTTATGGTGGGTTCTTACCTTTCTCTCCATATTTTTTTTAACGTGTCTTAAATAGAGTGCAAGGGAGCAGGAAGCAAATAGAGTCGGATCTAAATCCAACCAAGTCTTCAAGACTGAAACAGAAAAATAAAGTAAAAGTAAACGAAAATAGGGGCTTCCCTGGTGGCTCAAACGATTAAGAATCTGCCTACAATGCAGGAAATCCAGGTTCAATTCCTGGGTCAGAAGGATCCCCAGGAGAAGGGAACGGCCACCCACTCCAGTATTCTTGCCTGGAGAATTCCATGGTCAGGGGAGCCAGGGTAGGCTACAGTCTATGGGGTTGCAAAGAGTCAGACACGACTGAGTGACTAATACTTTCAAAGTAAACTAAAAGAGTCCTATGGAGGAAAAGGAGACTGTAAGAATTTAAACATGTTATATTTAGCCTGTTCCTGGATAAGAAATGAATTCACTCTTCAAGAAAAAATATTGAAGAGGTACAAGGTACAAGGTCTTCTGATCAAAACACATTAGGTGAAGGAATCAGCTGTCTAGCTGTTTGAATGAACTGCTTGAGTAAATAGAGATTACTAAAAAATAAATAAAAATTAAATAGTGCAGCCTCAGGCCAAAGATGTGTTTGTGAAGAATAGAGAACAGCTTATGCCCACGCTCCGGAACACTTCTTCAGAGCCTGGATGCATATTTTCCTTCAGCGATCTTTAAGTCTGAAATACTAAAAGTAAAAACAAAATATGGATGGTAAAACAATGGTTCTCAAATCCAAGTTTCTTCCATCACTTATAATTGCTGAGGACTCCCTCAAAGCTTCAGCAATCTATTCATTGATTTAGGTATATTTGCTAGGCACACCTACTCTCTGACTAGCTCTCTAGAAAAATGTAATGGGAAACTGCAGGTAGTAAAAATCATGCTTTCTGCTCTCAAAATTAGGAAAGAGAAAACAGAAATCAAGCTATTTTTAAGCTGCGTGGTACTAACGTAAGAGTACAAGGAAATCAAGGAAGTGAGAAATTAGCAAGTTAAATAAAGTTAGTGGTGTGCTGGTAATTTTTGTTTGTTTTATTGATGTATAATTGACAAAACTGTATATATTTAAAATGTACAGTGTGATGATTTGATGAACGTATATACTGTAAAATGACTGCCATAAGCTAGTTAACATACCCATTACTGATCACTCATACAACTACCTTTTTATTTTTTGCGTGAGAAGAGCCTATAGAAATGATAAAATGCATGAAAAGATGTTCAACATCAATAAACCATTAGGGAAATGCAAATTATAGCCACAATGAGATATAATTACACATCTATCAGAATGACAAAAAAAAAACTACAAAACCAAAAAACAGTAACAACACCAAATACTGGCAAAAATGTAGAAAACTGGATCATTCATGCATGGTTGGGAGAAATGTAGAATAATATAGCCACTCTGGAAAATAGTTTGATAGCTTCTTAAAAACTTAAATATAGAGCTATCATTCAACCCAGCATATGCACTTCTGAACATTTATACAGAACCATGAAAACTTATGCTGACTCAAATATCTGAACACAAATGTCCATAGCAGCTTTGTTTGTAATGGCCCAAAACTGGAAACAAGCTGGATATCCTTTGATAGGCAAATGGTTAAACAAACACTGTATATCCATAGTGTGGAATACTGCTGCTGCTGCTGCTAAGTCGCTTCAGTCGTGTCCGACTCTGTGCGACCCCATAGATGGCAGCCCACCAGGCTCCCCCATCCCTGGGATTCTCCAGGCAAGAACCCTGGAGTAGGTTGCCATTTCCTTCTCCAACAATGAAAGTGAAAAGTGAAAGTGAAGTTGCTCAGTCATGTCTGACTCTTAGCGACCCCATGGACTGCAGCCCACCAGACTCCTCTGTCCATGGGATTTTCCAGGCAAGAGTACTGGAGTGGGGTGCATACTACTCAGCAATAAAAAGGAAAGGATTGTTGATACAGTAACACTCTGGATGAAACTTTAGAGGAATATTCTGAGTGAAAAAAGTGAATTCCAAATGGTTACATATTGTATGATTTCATTTACAGAACTTTCTCCAAATGAAAGAAGGATTAATGGTTGCCAGGAGCTAAAGGGCGAGGCGGAGGCGGGGTGGGGCGTGGGGAGATGGGTGTTGGTGAATGAGAGAGAATTAGGAGTAGTTACTAAAAAGACAACCTGAGAGATCCTTACAATAATGGAAGCTCCATATCTTAACTGTATAGATATCAACAGCTTGTATAAATGTTAACATCCCTTCCACAATTAAAAAAAAAAACAATACTGAATAACATTCAAAATTATTCAGTTTCTCTGTATAGGAGCAATGAACTGATCCGTAATAATCTGACTTTCACAAACCACAGCACATAGTCACCTGCTGTGCTATTGGAGGAGCTCAAATATTTCCATTTTAATGAGAAATTTAAAAGAGTTTTTATTACTTGAAAATATAAATTGAAACAAATATCATCATAACATATATTGACTGGAATGCCCTGGAACACAGTCTGGAACAGCTAGGGATTCTACAACTACTTCCTAGGAAATGAAGCCCGAGACCAACCATCATGAGCTTTATAGATGGAGATACTTGTCTGGATCCAGAGAAGTGAAAGGACCTCCCTAAGTCATAGAGCTGGGCTTCCCTGGTGGCCTGGTGGTAAATAATCTGCCTGCAACGTGGGAGACTTGGGTTTGATCTCTGGGTCAGGAAGATCCCCTGGAGAAGGGCATGGGAACCCACTCCGGTATTCTTGCCTGGAGAATCCCATGGACGGAGGAGTCTGGTGGGCTGCAGTCCATGGGGTCGCAGAGTCAGACACAAATGAAGTGACTGAGCATGCAACGCACACAAGTCATAGAGCTGGTAAACAGTGCAGCCAATATTCCTGCTTAGAGTTCCTTTCAGTTCATAATTATTTTGAGTAAATGGGTAGGGTATATGATTCAGAAGGAATATATAAATTTCAGTGGGAATGGGGAATAGACAGGGCTGAAGAAGTAAGATATATAGCTTTCTTGATTCTTCCAAATTAAGATAGGGAGAGAGAAATTGCTTGGTAACTCTATTGTATTATGTCCCTTGCAGAATTAATAGCTGGTTAACTGAAGGACTCTCGGGTCAATCTGCTAAGACCATAATTTGTCAAGGTGTATTAGTTCAAGCCTACAGGTAAAGATGAGCAGGCATGCCTACTGCAGTAAATGAGTACATGGAAACCCAGTTTCTTAATATATTCAGCTTTCCTTTCCCATGCCTAGAATATCCTCCAAATAAAGGTCAGTCAAGAAGGCATCACGTGACTCTAGACATGTGTTCTGTGCCAGCAGCAGTCCTGACAGGTCTCTGTGGAAGGGGAACAGTCTGGAGGTTGAGGATGGAGATCATGCAAATAATTATTTTCATTCCCTTTCGAAAATAACCACATTTGGTAATTCTATTTATGAATCAATTTATGTGTTTACCATATGTCTAGCCACTAGAACGAATCTCCTTGATGACTGAGACCTGACCATCTGGTACACTGACAGACCCTAGGACCCATGGTAGCTTCTGATACAAAGTAAGCAATCAATATACATTTGTTTGTTCCAAATAGGAAAAGGAGTACGTCAAGGCTGTATATTGTCACCCTGCTTATTTAACTTATATGCAGAGTACATCATGAGAAACATTGGTCTGGAAGAAGCACAAGCTGGAATCAAGATTTCTGGGAGAAATATCAATAACCTCAGCTATGCAGATGACACCACTCTTATGGAAGAAAGTGAAGAGGAACTAAAAAGCCTCTTGATGAAAGTGAAAACAGAGAGTGAAAAAGTTGGCTTAAAGCTCAACATTCAGAAAACGAAGATCATGGCATCTGGTCCCATCACTTCATGGGAAATAGATGGGGAAACAGTGGAAACAGTGTCAGACTTTATTTTTTGGGGCTCCAAAATCACTGAAGATGGTGACTGCAGCCATGAAATTAAAAGACATTTACTCCTTGGAAGAAAAGTTATGACCAACCTAGCTAGCATATTGAAAAGAAGAGACATTACTTTTGCCCACAAAGGTCCGTCTAGTCAAGGCTATGCTTTTTCCTGTGGTCATATATGGATGTGAGAGTTGGACTGTGAAGAAAGCTAAGCGTCAAAGAATTGATGCTTTTGAACTGTGGTGTTGGGGAAGACTCTTGAGAGTCCCTTGGACTGCAAGGAGATCCAACCAGTCCATTCTGAAGGAGATCAGCCCTGGGATTTCTTTGGAAGGAATGATGCTAAAGCTTAAACTCCAGTACTTTGGCCACCTCATGTGAAGAGTTGACTCATTGGAAAAGACTCTGATGCTGGGAGGGATTGGGGGCAGGAGGAGAAGGGGACGACACAGGATGAAATGGCTGGATGGCATCACTGACTCGATGGACGTGAGTCTCAGTGAACTCCAGGAGTTGGTGATGGACAGGGAGGCCTGGCGTGCTGTGATTCTTGGGGTCACAAAGAGTCGGACACGACTGAGGGACTGAACTGAACTGAACTGAATGAATGATTATTTTATTTTTCTGTTGCTTGTCCATTTTTTAAAAGCAGTCATATGCTTCCTCTCACATTTCTGAAGTTCTTTCTCTGCTTTAGCTAGTGCCGCCCTCCCCCCATTTTATCTTGGTTATTTTATTTCACTTGATTTGTCCTTTTACTTTGGAAGAACTAGTTAAAAAATACAGTGTTGATTATCTTTTCACCATTTTCAACTTTTTTCTTATACCTCATTTTATCTTCCTATTTCTAAATTCTGTTAAGAAATTTATTTTTAAAATAGTTTTATTACCATTTTTAGTATATTATTATCTTTTATATTAATAAATGCTTATTTTAGTCTCATAAAATATTTTTTATCTCCTTAAAAAAATTCCTGTTTTTCATCACTTCTTTACTTTCTTTCCTGGTTTTAAATAAGAAGTGACAGACTTAAGTACACAGATATGCCCCCTCAGACATCTTTATTATTCCTTCCTCCTGTAGGATGGAGATGACTGTGTTTAACCTCTGTTGTTAAGCTTAATTCAAATCTGGGTGGGAGTGCTGTGTTAGTCATTCAGTCATGTCTGATTCTTTGCAACCCCATGGACTGTAGCCTGCCAGGCCCCTCTGTCCTCGGAATTCTCTAGGCAAGAATACTGGAGTGGGTAGCTATTCCCTTCTCCAGGGGATCTTCCCAATGCAGGCACTGAACTTGAGTCTCCTGCACTGCAGGCAGATTCTTCACTGCCTGAGCCACCAGGGAAGCCCAGGTGGGAGTGTTGGATAGTCCCATTCTGACATGTTAGATAACCCAAACATCTGGAAGCCAATAGCCAGTCAGATAAAACTGGGTAATGGCTTTTATTTGACTTACAGTCCAATTTAGAATGAGGTTCTAAAACCCATCATACCAGAAACACCTAATTATCTGGTTACAAACACTTTTTAGAAGTATCCATAGCACAGATAGAGAAGAAGACAAGAAGAAATCCAACTTGTTATGGATGGAAGCATTAGAGGTGGATAGTATCCAAACTATTAGAATTTTAATATGTCAGTCTGTTCTAAGAACTAACTTGAGAAAAATGAACTTTTTTTTTGGTTACAAAGTTAGAAGAGGAAAGAACACTCCCTAAATGGCAATTATTTTCACCCCTGCTCCTGACATGAAAACTAAGGTGTGACCAAGATAGGATTCATCATCTCTAGATTTTGTAGAATGAACTCTTCCTGCTCTGAAAATTGAGGTGTTTTCTTCTTTTTCAGTCATTTGGTCTCATGTCTCTCTCAGGTAAGAGGTCCCTGAGCCATACCTTCTAAGGAAATACTCTAACTGTGCAACTCTGGTAAGATCCAGCCCTTCACACAAGAGTTCTGAGTCATTAAGAAGCAGTGTGCATGCATGCGTGCTAAGTTGCTTCAGTCGTGTCTGACTCTTTGTGACCCCATGGGCTGTAACCCGTCAGGTTCCTCTGTCCATGGGATTCTCCAGGCAAGAATACTGGAGTGGGTTGCCATGCCCTCCTCCAGGGGATCTTCCCTACCCAGGGATCGAACTGTATCTCTTATATCTCCTACATTAGCAGGCAGGTTCTTTACCACTACCGCCACCTGAGAAGTCCAAGAAGCAGTGTAGGAGTTTCTAACTCTTCCAGTTAATTAATTTTAGAGAAATAAGACCTTCGGATATGACTGAGCGACTTCACTTTCACTTTATTGGCTAGGCTACAGGTCCTGCAGAGCAAATTGTGTTACAGATTTTAGCTTTAAGTCACCTGGCCTGCTAACTTTATTTGCCAAATAACTCCCCAACATCTATCTCCAATATTTACCCCTCTGGGAACTCTTACCTGAGAATATAGTGCATTTGATGCTCTTGCTACTCACAATAAGATATTCCCAAATCCCCTTCTGATATAATAGATGCCAAGGTTGATTTCCCTCTGTAGCTAAATCTACTGCCACCAGCCATGGGACACCACTATCAAACCCCTCCAGACATAGCCTGGCACCTCTGCAAAGGGGTTAGTTCTGAAAACCTACACATTTTCCCACCACATAGAACTGATTAGCTGTGCAGTACCTTAGCCAGGATCAGCTAGGTCTGTTTAGCTGTGGTGTCTTTAGCAAAGGTGATACAGCAGAAGCCCAAAGTCAAAGTTACAACCAATGAAAACACATGCATCTTTTATAATCACATGATTCTACATTCTAGAACACACCCTACAATGGTGAAAATTCTTAGAATCTGGAGGGACAGGGAACAAAGACTGTGACCTCATAAACTTCTATTCATCTAAGTTCCAGTCACTCTTTCAGCATTATCTGGTTTGAAAAAGGACATTTCCTCTTAGTCCTAATGCTGTTTCCTGAATCTAATCTAGTATGTCCAGATATATATGTCACCTTTTTAGGAGCAAATGTGTACATCAGGTTTGTTCCAAATCAACAGTTTCTTTATATTTACGTATGTGTGTATATCCATGCACACGTGTCTGTGTATCTTTAAAATGCCATTATTCATGCATATTTGTTACTACATATTTCCTCTGTCCTGAACAGTAACTATGGATGATTTAAATACTCAAAGATATGCAGAACCTATGATTGAGAGCTATTGGTGAATCTGAATTGTGTCCCCTCAAAATTCTGTTGGAAGTCCTAACCCCCACAACATCATAATGGGACCTTATGTGGAAATAGGGTCACTGAAGATGTAATTAGTTAAGCTGAGGTCATGGGAGTGGGCCTCCCCAAAGTTGGAAATTATGATGGAAGTTATGGTAAAGCCTAATTCTTGGGTGCTTCCCTGGTGGCTCAGTGGTAAAGAAACCACCCACAATGCAGGAGATTCGAGTTTGATCCCTGGGTCTGGAAGATCCCCTGGAGAAGGAAATAGCAACCCACTCCAGTATTCTTGCCTGGGAAATCTCATGGACAGAGGAGCCTGGTGAGCTACAGTCCATGGGGATGCAAAAGAGTTGGATACAATTTAGCAATTAAACAACAAAATAACAAATTATTGGGTAATCTGAACTAGAAAGATTATATCCCCATAGCTCATATATCTAGGAGTAGCTATCCTTTAAGAGAAGAGAGGAACATATGATTAAACTAATCTATTACTCAGTTTGTAGGGTTTCTGTAACAAAATACCACAAACTGAATGGCTTAAACAGAATAAAAATTATTTGCTCAGCCATCTGGAGGCTCCTTGGAAGGAAAGTTATGACCAACCTAGACAACATATTAAAAAGCAGAGACATAACTTTGCCAACAAAGGTCCACCTAGTCAAAGCTATGGTTTCTCCAGTAGTCATGTATGAATGTGAGAGTTGGACTATAAAGAAAGCTGAGCATTGAAGAATTGATGCTTTTGAACTATGGTGTTGGAGAAGATTCTTGAGAGTCCCTTGCACTGCAAGGAGATCCAACCAGTCTATCCTAAAGGAAATTAGTCCTGAGTGTTCATTGGAAGGACTGATGTTGAAGCTGAAACTCCAATACTTTGGCCACCTGATGTGAAGAAATGACTCATTGGAAAAGACCTTGATGCTGGGAAAGATTGAAGGTGGGAGGAGAAGGGGAGACAGAGGATTAGATGATTGGATGGCATCACTGACTCAATGGACATAAGTTTGAGTAAACTGCGGGAGTTGGTAATGGACAGGGAGGCCTGGTGTGCTGCAGTCCGTGAGGTCGCAGAGTCGGACATGACTGAGTGACTGAACTGAACTGAACTGGAGGCTGAAGTCCAAGATCAAGGAGTCAGCAGGGTTAGTTTCCTCCAAGGGCTAAGAGACAGAATTCATTCCTGGCCTCTCCCCTAACTTCTAGTGGTTTTCTGGAAATCTTTGGTGTTTCTTGGCTTGTAGAAACATCATCTCAGTCTTTGCTTTCATCTTTGCATGATGTTCTCCCTGTGTGTATCATTTGTGTCCAAATTTCCCCTTTTAATAAAGACACCAGTCATATGGGACCAGGGCCCACTCCCACGACCTCAGCTTAACTAATTTACATCTTCATTGACGCTGTTTCCACCTAAGGTCACATTCTGATGTTGTGGGGGTTAGGACTTCCAACAGAATTTTGAGGGGACACAATTCAGATTCACCAATAGCTCTCAATCATAGGTTTCGAATATCTTCAACTAACTCCTGCAAAATTATTCCCCAAAGTGATTATACTAATTCACTCCCATCGGCAGTGTATGAGTATTCCTGTTGCTCCACATCCTAGTTAACAATTGGTATTGTCAATCCTTAACTTTTGCCCATAAGACAGCAGTAAAATTATTACTTTGCATTTCTTTTCTTAATAGGGAGGTTGATTCCTTTTCATGTTTATTGACTGTTTCTGTTTCCATTTCTGCCAATGGCTTATTTATTTCTCTTGCCTGTATTTCTATTGTATTCACTAAACCTGTATTAACTGGGTGTCCATTAGGTACTATTTCAGGCCCTTGAGATATGGTAGGAAAAAAAATTTCCACCCATACATGGCTTATATTTTAGAAAATGATGATACATAAACACAATATAAGATAACTAGACAGCATATTAGAGGGTGACAAGGGCTACGAAGAAGACTGCAACAGAGAAGAGGGTAAAGAGTGTCTTTGTGATGATTTGCAATTTTAAATCTCAAAGCCACGGCAGGACACATTGGGAAGGTAACTGTGCAAATATTTGAAATATTTGAATGAATGAACCAGGCACCCATCTAGTGGAAGAGTTTCCCAAGAAAGGGGTTAGAAGAGCAGCTATCTGGGAAGCAAGAGGGGAATAGGAGGTTAGGTCTGAGGGGAGAGAGGCAGAGGAGGCAACAGTACCGGACAATGCAGGCAGATGTAAGGACTTTGCTTTCTACACTTTGAGTGAAAAATCACAGAAGAGCAAAAGGATTAGTCTAGCTACTGGGTTGAGAATAATAACAGCAAAACAAAAAATAACACAGTCACCTGTGTATTGCTATGTTCCATGCATTGAGCCAGGCCCTTTACATATTTACAAACTCATTTGATATATCTCAGAAAGAGAGGCAAGAACTGAAGCAGGAAGACTTGTTCTGGTTATTTAATTCTTTTCTTACTGATTGAAGAAAATTCCTTATATATTCTAGGCACCACTTATCTTTTGGTGATTATGCTGCTGCTGCTGCTAAGTCGCTCCAGTCGTGTCCAACTCTGTGCGACCCCATAGACGGCAGCCCACCAGGCTCCCCCGTCCCTGGGATTCTCCAGGCAAGAACGCTGGAGTGGGTTGCCATTTCCTTCTCCAATGCATTAAAGTGAAAAGTGAAAGTGAAGTCAAAAGCTCAGTCGTGTCCGACTCCTAGCAACCCCATGGACTGCTCCATCCATGGGATTTTCCAGGCAAGAGTACTGGAGTGGGGTGCCATTGCCTTCTCCGTTTGGTGATTATATATGGTTGCAAATATCTTCTCCCATTCTGTGGGCTGTTTTATTATTGATGCTTAAGCTACACGTAGTCTCAATTTTTTGTGCTCTTCTCTCATTGACTTTTTAAGCAAATGCCCCTTTTTAACAACAGTAGCCCCACGATTTTTAGTCTACCTGCTACCACTGCACTTGGCACAAACCTCTTTTGGAACTCTTACCCCATTACTTATTAACGCGAGTTTCGGTCATTGTTCTGTGAATTCCGGGATGTGAGATCCTGTCGTACAAATTCTGTCCCAGAAACTAACACACAATGGATGTTCAATAGATCTTTGTAAAGGTACAGGAACTGAGACGAGAGACATTTAAGAGAACTCTTTCCCTGATTGTGCTTGATTGAGAGACTTGTGCACTCCTTGCTCAGACATCAATTTTTCGCATAGGAGTGGGCGGTGCAACGCCTTTTGCTCCCCGGCAGAGCCTCAGCGGGCGGGGCCAAGCTGTTTCCAAGGTGACGGAGAGGCGGCCTCGGCGGTGGATTGAGCGGGTCTGAGAGAGGCTCCCAGAGGGCCGCGCGTCCCGGCTTCTCGGCGCTGTCATGGCGGGCTTGCTGAAGAAGGTGAGACGGGTGGAGGTCACTGCTGTAGTTTAGACTGCGGGAATGGAGTCAGTCCGCGGGTGGTGGCCTGAACTGGTGCGGGTAACGGTAATTCTTGGAGACTCATTTTGCTGTGCCCCTAGGGGTGACCAGTTTAGCGGCCTCGATTGGAGAGGCAGGAAAAACTCCGAACCAGAGGTTTTGAGACACCGGTAGCTGGTTTTAGGCCAGTTTTAGCCAAGACAGTGATGGTTTTGCTTTTCTTAACGTGGGAACCGTCGGAATTGTAGTTAACAGCCTGAATCTTGCTTGGTTTTTGAACAGACCACTGGCCTGGTGGGATTGGCTGTTTGTGAAACTCCACATGAGGTATGTACCTCTTTCCTTCCTGAGTTTCCAAGGAAGCCTAGAGCCCCGCGACCTTGTTTTTTGAGTGGTTAACGGAATACGGATGTTTCCGGCTCCGGATTTCAAGTCGGCGTGAGCTCTTAAGACAATAGCGCTATTTAGTACTAAGTTGATTTGGTGCCACTTTTTATGTTTTTGTTGCCATGATCTCTTTCTCAAATCACTTTTCTTGTTGATTTTTTCCCGAGGCATTCTCGTGTTGTCACTTGTACTTTTGTGAGTGTTCTCCCCATTTTTCCACCCGTCTCCCCTGCCTCACTTTTCTTAAGTGCCTTGGATTCTATACACTTTGGATTACTAAGATAGTTCTCCAGGAGTTGCCCCCTTTTGTCATCAGTTTTCCCTTCTAGTGGGACTTTACCGCTAATATTGTCATGCTTCCATAAAAAAACAAAAACCCTCCCTTGATCTTTTCCCTCCCTGCATAATCACGCCATCTCTCTCTTTTTTTCCTTTTCCTACTGTCATTACCACAGTTTAGTCCCTTGTTCTTGTTTAGAGAATTGCAACAACTTTGTTACTGGTCTTGCTCCTTTATCATTTTTTTAACTGGCTACTGCCAGATTAATTTTTCTGAGGCACACATCTAATCAGAATTTCCATAAATCTTTTAATTGCCCACAGAATAAAGCCCAAATGCTTTCTTTGACATGCAGAACCCACATACAACCTGATTCGCTTTTCCTCTAAACTTATCTCCTAAGCATTTCCTGTGTGTACTAAACTCTAGCCTCATGCTGTGCAATGAAAATATAATGCAAGTCATAAATGTAAACTATGTTTGTATTAATAGTTCAAAATTTTCTAGGAATTACTTTTTTAATAAAGAAAGGATAATATATATATTTTAACCAACACATCAAAATATTACCATTTCAATGTGTGTGTGTGTGTGTGTGTGTTATTTGCTCAGTCATGTCCAACTCTTTGCGCCGCCCGGGACCTGTCAGGCTCCTCTGTCCATGGAATTCTCCAGGCCAGAAGGGAGTGAGTAGCCACTTCCTTCTCCAGGGGATCTTCCCAACCCAGGGATCGAACCCAGGTCTCCCACATTGTAGACAGAGGCTTTACTGTCTGAGCCACGAGGGAAGTCAGTGTGTAAGATTGCCTTTTCTAACATCTTCAAGTGTCTCAGTCCTGCCATCCCTCCAGTCTGTCTCAGATGCTGCCTTTTCTAGGAAACCTTCTCTGATATCTGCTGATGGACTCTCTTTCCCCAATAGAATAATAATGCTATTATTTATTGAAACTTACGTGTGCCAGGTACTGTTCTAAGTTATACAGGATCCTTTGAAATTGATGTTATTAACACCCCCATTTTAGAACCTAAGTCTCTTACAAGACCTTGTATTTTCATACCCTTAAATTTAAAAATGAGGTTAAACCACCCCCCTCACACACAATTCAGATTATATGTTATCTGACAAGCTCTACATTAGTATAGTAAAATACTCTCTATTATGGAACATCATCGTCAAGTATAAAGTCTAAATATGCAGAGTACTTTTTAATAAAAATGGTTCTTAGAGGCCCTCAAGATTGGTTTTGTTTATTCATATATATGGTGAATATATATGAATGAAATTAGATATTGCACCTATGGTGTTATACACTTTAAAACAAATTTCAAATACAAAGAAATAATAAGGAAAAATTCTTCATTAGTTGGTATGTTTATGATTATACTTACTATTAATGTACTGTTGTGAATTCAGATCTGCTAAATTAACTTTCCTGTGGCTCAGTGATAAAGAATCCATCTGCCAATGCAGGAGACCAGGGTTTAATCCCTGGATGGGGAAGATCCCCTGGAGGAGTAAATGGCAACCCACCCTAGTATTCTTACCTGGGAAATCCCATGGATACAGCAGACTGTGGGCTACAGTCCAAAGGGTCGCAAGGAGTTGGACACACCTGAGTGACTAAGTGGCAGCAGCGAAAGGGGGTAGATAAGCATAAATAAGAAATTGCAGCAAGGAATAATGCTTTCTTTAAAAACAGGTGTGAATTTTTTTTTTTTTTAATATCATCTGTGAAACTTTTAAATCTTTGGTGATATTTTAAACTGGAAATATGTATGTTGTCTTTTCAGAGGCTAAAAATATTGTATACAAAAATTCTTGATGTTCTTGGACACATCCCTAAAAATGCAGCATATAGAAAGTATACAGAACAGATTACAAATGAGAAGCTGAGTATGGTTAAAGTGGTAAGTAGCTAACTTGGTTTGTTTTTCTAGGATTTTTGGTATGCAGTGCAGCATTTAACAAAGCAAATTCACTTGATTACTTTTTGCATTTTCTGCACACTTTCCTCTCTCATTTCTAATCTCCTTCCTTTCATGTGTTTCTTCCATTGTTTCTCCCTTTCATTCATCAGACTCCTGTCTACCTGAATACTTTTTATATCACAAGCACTACTAAACACAGGATTGAAAGAATAAGATCAAGTCCCTTCCTTACATTAACATTATAACTTTCTTTTATCTCTGTTACCTGTCAAGTCCTTTATTGATCTTTACCTCTTATATATCGATACATCAATCTTTATTTCACTTTTCTAGTTTTAAGAGTAGAGAAGAGTGAAAGCAAAATGGAAAAAATATATATATGTTGTGTTTAACACCTGTCAGGACTAGCTATTTTAAAAAGTGCTTTGTTACCAAAAAAAAAAGGACCAAGTTAGTTTCTTAACTGCCAGAAATTATATTGAGCATTGTTATGGACTGAATGTGTCCTCCCAGATTCATATTTTGAAGCCCCAACCTCCAGTGCGGAGTAATTAAGATTAATGAGAGCATAAGAGTGGTACCTGATCCAATAGGATTAGTGTCCTTATAAGAAGAGACACCAGAGAGTTCTTGTTTGAAGAAGAGACACCAGAGAGTTGGCATTCTTTGCCATGTAAGGACACAGCAAGAAGGTCAATGTGTATAAGCCATGAAGAAAGCTCCCACCAGAAACTGACTCTGTTGTACCTTGGCCTTGGACTCCAGTCTCCAGAATTGTGAGAAAATAAATTTTTCTCATTTGAGCCATCCAGTCTGTGTATGGTATGTATGGTATTTTGTTATGGCAGCCCAGGTAGACTAATAGAAGCATTTTACAGCTTCTGGATCGTAGACCCTAGACAGGCACACAATAGACTGCTGCCACTTCTTTTAGAACAAACTATATTGCACTCTTGGTAAATTTCCACACTAGCAGTTATTTCATGGACTTTTGTTATTATCCAAAGTAGTGTCCATAAATCCCCAAAGTAATTTACATGTATGTAGTAAGTGGCCCTAATAAAGTTTTCTTATTATTAGATCACCAACCTCTGTAGTCCAGAGGAAATTCTTATATTTTCTGCAGGTATATGGCAAAACAGTGCAATTTGATTTGGAACTTCTGTTCTTATCTTGGCAGATCTGGAAGTAATTTGCAGATTTTATGTATCTAAGGGAGATATTAACATTTCTTTTCAATTCCTCTCTAAGGAAAACGGGCTGATGCATTTTCTCCCATCTCTAAATAAGAAATTTCACTTTTTTTTTTTTTCTTCATGAGGTGAACCTCTTCATCTGTGTATTCTACTCTTTCTCTGCTTTTCCTTCTCCATAACCTTCAGTTCAGTTCAGTTGCTCAATTGTGTCTGACTCTTTGCGACCCCATGGCCTGCAGCACGTTAGGCCTCCCTGTCAATCACCAACTCCCGGAATTTACTCAGACTCATGTTCATTGAGTTGGTGATGCCATCCAACCATCTCATCCTCTGTCACCCCTTCTCTTCCCACTTTCAATCTTTCCCATCATCAGGGCCTTTTCCAATGAGTCAGTTCTTTGCATCAGGTGGCTAAAGTGTTGGAGTTTCAGCTTCAGCATCAGTCCTTCCAATGAGTATTCAGGACTGATTTCCTTTAGAATGGACTGATTGGATCTCCTCCTCGAAGTCCAAGGAATTCTCAAGAGTCTTCTTCAACACCACAGTTCACAAGCATAAATTCTTGGCCCTCAGCTTTCTTTATGGTCCAACTCTCACATCTGTACATGACTACTGGAAAAACCATAGTTTTGACTAGACAGAGCTTTGTTGGCAAAGTAATGTCTCTGCTTTTTAATATGCTGTCTAGATTGGTCATAACTTTTCTTCCAAGGAGCAAACATCTTTTAATTTCATGGCTGCAGTCATCATCTGCAGTGATTTGGAGCCAAAAAAAATAAAGTCAGTCACTTTTTCCATTTTTTCCCCATATGTTTGCCATGAAGTGATGGGGCCTGATGCCATGATCTTAGTTTTTTGAATGTTGAGTTTTAAGACAACTTTGTCATTCTCCACTTTCACTTTCATCAAGAGGCTCTTTAGTTCTTCTTCGCTTTCTGCTATAAGGGTGGTGTCATATCTGAGGTTATTGTTATTTCTCCCAGCAGTCTTGATTCTAGCTTGTGCTTCATCCAGCCCAGCGTTTCTCATGATATACTCTGCATGTAAGTTAAATAAGCAATGTGACAATATACAGCCTTGACGTACTCCTTTTCCTATTTGGAACCAGTCTATTGTTCCATGTCCAGTTCTAACTATTGCTTCTTGACCTGCATACAGATTTCTCAGGAGGCAGGTCAGGTGGTCTGGTATTCCCTTCTCTTTAAGAATTTTCCACAGTTTGTTGTCATCTACACAGTCAAAGGCTTTGGCGTAGTCCATAAAGCAGAAGTAGATGTTTTTCTGAAACTCTCTTGCTTTTTCGATGATCCAACGGATGTTGGCAATTTGATCTCTGGTTCCTCTGTCTTTTCTAAATATAGCTTGAGCATCTGGAAGTTCATGGTTCATGTACTGTTGAAGCTTGGCTTGGAGAATTTTAAGCATTACTTTGGTAGCATGTGAGATGAGTGCAATTGTGCAGTAGTTTGAGCATTCTTTGGCATTGCCTTTGTTTGGGACTGGAATGAAAACTGACCTTTTCCAGTCCTGTGGCCACTGCTGAGTTGTCCAAATTTTCTGGCATATTGAGTGCAGCACTTTCACAGCATCATCTTTCAGGATCTGAAATAGCTCACCTGGAATTTCATCACGTCTACTAGCTTTGTTCGTAGTGATACTTCCTAAGGCCCACTTGACTTGGCATTCCAGGATGTCTGGCTCTAGGTGAGTATCACCCCATCGTGATTATCTGGGTCGTGAAGATTTTTTTGTATAGTTCTTCTGTGTATTCTTGCCACCTCTTCTTAATACCTTTTGCTTCTATTAGGTCCATACCATTTCTGTCCTTTATTGAGCCCATCTTTGCATGAAATATTCCCTTGTATCTCTAATTTTCCTGAAGAGATCTCTGGTCTTTCCCATTCTATTGTTTTCCTCTATTTCTTTTCATTGATTGCTGAGGAAGGCTTTCTTATCTCTCCTTGCTGTTCTCTGAAACTCTGCATTCAAATGGGTATATCTTTCCTTTTCTCCTTTGCCTTTCACTTCTCTTCTTTTCTCAGCTATTTGTAAGGCCTTCTCAAACAACCATTTTGCCTTTTTGCATTTCTTTTTCTTGGGGATGGTTTTGATCACTGCCTCCTGTGCAGTGTCAAAACCTCCATCTATAGTTCTTCAGGCACTCTGTCTATCAGATCTGATCCCTTGAATCTACTTGTCATTTCCACTGTATAATCATAAGGGGTTTGATTTAGGTCATACCTGAATGGTCTAGTGGTTTTCCTGACTTTCTTCAATTTAAGTCTGAATTTGGCAATAAGGAGTTCATGATCTGATGAGCCACAGTCAGCTCACAGTCTTGTTTTTGTTGACTGTATAGAGCTTCTTCATCTTTGGCCGCAAAGAATATAATTGATCTGATTTTGGTATTGACCGTCTGGTGATGTCCATGTGTAGAGTCTTATCTTTTGTTTTTCCCTGTAACCTTTTCCCCCTTTAATTATTTCTTTGTTTTTCTTTTAGTCTCCATTTTATCATCATCTTTCAATTAACCTCAAAATGTATTTAGCTTTTTCTTACCTTAAAAGAAAACTTATCCTTTTGTTCCCTTTACTTTTGCCAGTGTCAGGCAAAGAATAGTTCACTGTTACTGCTTTCATTTAGTTCTAAAATTCTTTTCTCTGACTGTTGTCTTATTTCAGTTGTCTTATAACTAAATTGGCTGTGTGTAGTTCCATCATATTTTATTTTGGTTTCCTGTTTGGTGTTTTCTCAAAGGCTGAGTTTAAGAATTTATGCTTGGCCTGTTTAACCATCTAGCTACCTTTATCTGCATGATGTTGCTGTACAGCCAGGTTTGGGAACCAGTGGCATAGGGAATAAAGCCCTTATCATTGTTTGGAAGCCCCCTAAGATCTGGCTGTCAGTTATCTTCTCAATCTTACCTTGTCGTTTCCTGTTTTGTACACTATGCTTCACTAACGCAAGCCTGTTGACAGTTATATGAATTCCATGTGATTTTATTTTTGGTTTCTTTGTATTTTCTGTTCCTCCTTCCTATAATAACCTTACTTTCTCTGCCAGGCAGTTCTTGCTCAGCTCTCAAGATCTGTTGCTTCCTCTGTGAAGCCTTTTATAACGTCTGTAGCGATGGCAACCCACTCCGGTCCTCTTGCCTGGAAAATCCCATGGACGGAGGAGCCTGGTAGGCTGCCGTCCATGGGGTCGCTAAGAGTTGGACACGACTGAGTGACTTCCCTTTCACTTTTCACTTTTCATGCATTGGAGAAGGAAATGACAACCCACTCCAGTGTTCTTGCCTGGAGAATCCCAGGGACGGGGGAGCCTGGTGGGCTGCTGTCTACGGGATCACACAGAGTCGGACACGACTGAAGTGACTTGGCAGCAGCAGCAGTAGTCTATAAGCTACTTGTAGATTGCATTTTTCTTTTTATCTCAAAAATCTAGCTTAATGCCTGACATTTAATAAGTTTCTTAGAAATGTTTGTTTATCCAAAGTGCGTATTACAAATATTTTTTAAGAACATCAAGCACTGTGTATTAATAATATCTGTATTGCTGAAACCTGTTTGATAAAATCAGCACAGATTTTACACCCCCTAATAGAGCCATAGAATCTTCACTGACTGTTATAATGATTATAAAGTTTATATTTACTAAATTTAAAATAAAAATAAATTTTTTCCCCCAGATTATACTAGGGAGATAGTAATAGCATAGTGGTGAAAAGCATTGGTTTGTGGCCTTTGCAAAATTTTCATCTCAGGTCTAATACTTACTTGGTGAGTTGGCATATGGCCCATTTTCTGTCTCAATTTCATCTATAACAGGTATAATAATACCTTCATTCATCACTTGTTAGCACTGAATGGGTGATATATGTACAGTTTCTTAACACAGTTGCAAGCATATAGGGAGCATTCAGTCCATGGTACCTTATTAAGCTTGGTGGCATTACACTGTTAGTAAATAAAAATCACATTATTGACTCAAGTAAGACAAATTTTCAATTGTTTTTCCCAAAACAAGTTTTTCCTGAGTTGAAAATAATGTTGAATATTCCTTTTCTTCTTTATATTCTTCCTCTTAGGTCTTTACAGTAATGACCAGCTTCCCTTTTTAGGCTTCATAGCTCAGTCATTTTGAGTTAAAACAGTCTTAATCAAACCATTCATCTGCTTTCTTTTTCCTTTTCTATTTTGTATGTATTCAGGAGACACTTACTGCATGTCTGTCACATACCACATATGGTTCTGGGCATGGAAGCTAGTGCCTACATGGCAATGAACAAAACATAAAAATTCCTGCCTTGGAGATTATACACTAATGATGGGAGGCAAGTAAATAAATAAGTGAATAAAGAAGTACATTGCATACATAGTATGTTAGAATGTAGTATAAAGTGAAGGAAATTAAGGAAGGAAGAATGATGTATAGGAGGTACTAGGGTGATGAGGGGTGTTACAGTATGTATTAGTTTCCTATGACTGCTATAACAAATTACAACAACCTTGGTGAGTTAAAACAACAGAAATTTATTGTCTTGCATTTCTGGAAGCCAGAAGTCTAAAATGAGTAGTATTAGGGCCCAAGTCAAGGTGTCAGCAGGCCTGCACTCCCTTTGGAGGTTCTAGGACAGAATTCATTCCTTGCCTCTTTAAGGAGTGGTGGACTTTTGGTATTCCTTGGCTTATGACTAAGTCATTCCAGTCTTTGCCTTTGTGGCCACATTACTTTCTTCTCTGCCTCTATCTTACAAGGATACATATGATTGTATTCATATTTAGGGCCCATTCAGATAATCTAGGATAATCTCCCCATTCCAAGATCTGTACTCATATCTGCAAAGTATTTGCCATATAAGGTAACATTCACTGATTCCAGGGACTAGTTCACGTGCATTTTGTGTGGCATTGTTCCAGCCTACCACTGTATACATTATCAGAGTACTCCCCATTAAGATGTATGAGTGAGGACTTTGATGAAAGTGGAGGAACATGGCATACAGATGCCTTGGGTCAGCCAGCAGACGCCCTGAGACAGATGCCAGTTCCTATAGAAAATAACTTCTTTTTCCCCTCCCTCTTTTCATTCTATTTATTAAGCCAAGAAAATACCCTGTTTACATTTGCACATGTATATATAGGACATGGTTTCTGACTCTCAAAAAGTGTAGTTTACTAGAAAATAAATATATGTTATTGAATGTTCTAGTTACTATATTAACATCTCTCTTTACAAAACCTTTTATTGAATAATATACAGAAATCAATGTGCAGAAGTCATAAGTATAGAACTTGATGTATTTTCACAAAGCAATCCACGTGTCAACACCAAATCAAAAAAGAGAACAATTCCAGAATGCCCAAACCCTCTCTTTACCCTCAAGGTTATTACCCTCCTAAAGATAGCTACTCTTCTTACCTCTAATACCAGAAATTCATTTTGCCTGGTTTTGAACTTTTTATGAGTGGAATCATCATTATGTATTTGGTTTCTTTTGCTTAATATTATGTTTGAGAGAATTATCTGTGTTGTGAACAGTTTTAGTTTGTTCATCCTCTTGCTCTATGGTATTATATTCAAATATAATAATTTATTCTATTATTTATGGTCATTTGGATTGTTTTTAGTTTGGAGCTGTAATTTGTGCTACTTTGAACATTCTTGAACCTGTCATTTGATTAATGTACTACGCATTTCTGTTTGATATCTATCTAGGAGTAGAGTTCTGGGTCATAGGGTAGCATTTATTTTTAATGCTAATGTTTAAGGGATAGGAAATACTCAGAGAATAAAGCATTATTTAAAATCTCTATTTCAGAAAAACTGAATTAAACATCATATTCTTACCCTTGATAAGCATATCATTAAATGTTTAACCCTTTTAATATTAAGACAGAAAAGCAATAAAATAGTAGAGAGACAAAATGGCTTTTCACCAGATATTTGGTAAAAAGTAGCAACGGTACAGTGAAAGAAAAGTTAATTATGTCTGTCACATTAATTGCTTTTTGTGCTGCTTTGTTTAAATATGTTTTTCTCTTTTCTCCTTAAATTATAGGAACCTGATGTTAAAAAACTAGAAGAGCGACTGCAGGGTGGCCAAATAGAAGAGGTGATTCTTCAGGTAAAGAAAAAATTGAGCATTCAGATATTTGGCTTTAAGTGTTCAAAGGCACAATGTATAGAGGTATAAAACTGACTTTCCAGAAAGAAAGGAAAACTAAAATTTTTAATTTATATCAACTCATCAAATATAAGACTAGTCACATAAGCAAATACATACTTCTGACATGCTTGTCAGTTAAATATTTATTATCATTTTGACTATTGAAGGTTAAATTTTTATACTGCATGTCTTTGTTTTGTATTTCATATTTTGTAAATTATATCTTTAATGTTTTTACTGTGTTTCTCTTTATATTTTCTTTTTGAGTTTTTTTTTTTTTGACTGTGTTGCATGGCATGAAGGTATCTTAATTCCCCAACCAGGGATCAAACCTGCACCCCGTCCAGTAGAATCATGAAATCCCAATCACTGGAAGGCCAGGGAAGTCCCAAGCTTTTTTTTTGTAATAAAATATTAGCCTTTAATTTTTGCTATATTATCTGTTTTTTTTTTTTTTAAGTCTATCTTTGCCTTTTGACTTTAGTTGAATATTTTCTCCCATATTTAGAGATTTTAAAATTTTTTATTTGGTAAAATCACCTTCCCCTTTCTCACTTCCCCTACAATCTGCTCTCTTTGCCAATATTATAGCTTTAGAATGTCTTCCCCTTATAAGAATCTAATAAACATTCAACTGTGTTTCATTTAATATTTTTAAAAACTGTAACCATTTATTATTTTTTCTTCCTTTTTATCAAAGTATATTACCAATGACATATATACAATTGTACAGTGATATACGTGATATACAATGATATACCAATGATACACAAATTCAAAAGAATTGTTGGAGGTCTCTCCTAAAAGAGGAATGGAGCATTCAGATAGCTTTCTATGAATGGAGACTGTTTCAGTCACTCAAAGGTCTGTCTTCTTGGCCTTTCTATTCCTTTGCTGGGTGGAATATGGTACTAGATATAGTATTGTGGGAACTTGCTGCACACTTACTGTTTTCCTCCTGTTCCTCTTTTATATCTGATTTCACTTGGATCTTGACTTTAGTTTAGTTGATACATTAATTTATCATGCAATTAAAGTCTTAGGGTACACTAAGTATTTTTAAGTTAGCTGTATAAGTCTTACATCTTCATGGGCAATATTAGGGTCAAATTCATTTTAATAATGTTTTATTTAACCTAAGAGATCTAAAATATCATTGAAACATATCATCAATATAGAAAGTAAGACACTGAAAAAGTTTTTTGAATACTGAGTGTTTAAAATCTGGGATGTATTTTATACTCTCAGCACATCTGAATTTGAACTAGCTATATTTTTAGTACTCTCTCAATAGTCATAGGTAGGAAGTGGCTACGTTATTGGACAGCCCATTTCTAGAGGGCCAGTATGAGAAAAATAAGAAGGCCGGAGAAGAGGGAGGGAGTGGAGCTACATGTAGCTGAGTTGAGCTCCATGAGATAGGGCTGACCTCAGTTATATTTAAGGACATGGACCTTCCCCAGCCTGGGCTTCCCAAGTGGCTCGGTGGCAAATAAACCACCTGCCAATGTAGGAAACACAGGTTCAATCCCTGGCTTGGGAAGATCCTCTGAAGAAGGAAATGGCAACCCACTCCATATTCTTGCCTGGAAAATCCCATGGACGGAGGAGCGTGGTGGGCCACAGCTCATGGGTTTGCAACAGAATTGGAGACAACTTCTCTACTAATCAACAACAACCCTGCCCAGCCTGCTGTCACTTGGGGAAATAGAGAAAGATGAGTGTTCAAGAGAAACAGGCTACAGGGCAGTCAGAAAAAGAGCACTCTTTTATTTTTAATAAAGGATATTTTTAATAAGGGACATTTTTAATCAGTATTTTCCCAATTTCAGCAATAAATACCTCTGATCCCAGATAACTCTGGAGTTCTGTGAAGACCTATAAGACGTTCTAGAACTAACACCCAAGAAAGATGTTCTTTTCATCATAGGGGACTGGATTGCAGAAGGAGGAACTCAAAAGATGCCTGGAATAACAAGACAAATTTGGCCTTGGAGTACAAAATGAAGCAGGGCAAAGGCTAACAGATTTTGCCAAGAGAACGCACTGCTCATAGCAAACACCCTTTTCCAACAACACAAGAGAAAACTACACATGAACATCACCAGATGGTTAATACTGAAATCAGATTGATTATATTCTTTGTGGCCAAAGATGGAGAAGCTCTGTACAGTCAGCAGAAACAACACTGCGAGTTGACTGTGGCTCAGATCATGAACTTCTTATTGCCAAATTCAGACTTAAATTGAAGAAAGTCAGGAAAACCACTAGACCATTCAAGTATGACCTAAATCAAACCCCTTATGATTATACAGTGGAAATGACAAATAGATTTAAGAGATCAGATCTGATAGACAGAGTACCTGAAGAACTATGGATGGAGGTTTCTGACATTGTATTGGAAGCAGTGATCAAAATCATCCCCAAGAAAAAGAAATGCAAAAGGGCAAAATGGTTGTTTGAGAAGGCCTTACAAATAGCTGAGAAAAGAAGAGAAGTGAAAGGCAAAGGAGAAAAGGAAAGATATACCCATTTGAATGCAGAGTTCCAGAGAATAGCAAGGAGAGATAAGAAAGCCTTCCTCAGCAATCAATGCAAAGAAATAGAGGAAAACAATAGACTGGGAAAGACTAGAGATCTCTTCAAGAAAATTAGAGATACAAGGGAATATTTCATGCAAAGATGGGCTCAATAAAGGACAGAAATGGTATGGACCTAATAGAAGCAGAAGGTATTAAGAAGAGGTGGCAAGAATACACAGAAGAACTATACAGAAAAGATCTTCATGATGATGTGATCACTCACCTAGAGCCAGACATCCTGGAATGTCAAGTCAAATAGGCCTTAGGGAACATCACTACGAACAAAGTTAGTGGAGGTGATAGAATTCCAGTTGAGCTATTTCAGATCCTGAAAGATGATGCTGTGAAAGTGCTACACTCAGTATGCCAGCAAATTTGGAAAACTCAGCAGTGGCCATAGGACTGGAAAAGGTCAGTTTTCATTCCAGTCCCAAAGAAGGGCAATATCAGAGAATGTTCAACCACTGCACAGTTGCAATCATTTCACTCACTAGTTAAGTAATGCTTAAAATTCTCCAAGCCAGGCTTCAACCATCAACTTCCAGATGTTCAAGCTGGATTTAGAAAAAGCAGAGGAACCAGATATCAAATTGCCAACATCTGTTGGATGATCGAAAAAACAGAATTCCAGAAAAACATCTACTTCTGCTTTATGGACTACGCCAAAGCCTTTGTGTGAATCACAACAAACTGTGGAAAATTCTTAAAGAGAAGGGAATACCAGACCACCTGACCTGCCTCCTGAGAAATCTGTATGCAGGTCAGGAAGCAACAGTTAGAGCCGGACATGGAACAACAGACTGGTTCCAAATCGGGAAAGGAGTACGCCAAGGCTGTATGTTGTCACCCTGTTTGTTTAACTCTTATGCAGAGTACATCATGCATAATATCGGGCTGGATGAAGTGCAAACTGGAATCAAGATTGCCAGGAGAAATATCAATAACCTCAGATATGCAGATGATACCATTCTTATGGCAGAAAGTGAAGAGGAACTAAAGAGCCTCTTGAAAGTGAAAGAGGGGAGTGAAAAAGCTGGCTTAAAACTCAACATTCAAAAAAAGATAATTGCATCCAGTCTCATTACTTCATGGAAAATAGAGGGGAAACAATGGAAACAATGAGAAAATTTATTTTTTTGTGGGGTGGGGTGCTCCAAAATCAGAGAAGGCAATGGCAACCCACTCCAGTACTCTTGCCTGGAAAATCCCATGGACAGAGGAGCCTAATAGGCTGCAGTCCATGGGGTCACGAAGAGTCAGACACTTACTGAGCGACTTCACTTTCACTTTTCACTTTCATGCATTGGAAAAGGAAATGGCAACCCACTCCAGTGTTCTTTCCTGGAGAATCCCAGGGACGGCAGAGCCTGGTGAGCTGCCGTCTGTGGGGTCGCACAGTCGGACACGACTGAAGCAACTTAGCAGCAGCAGCAGCAGCAGCAGCTCCAAAATCACACAGATGGTGACTGCAGTCATGAAATTAAAAGACGCTTGCTTCTTGGAAGAAAAGCTATGACAAACCTAGACAGTATATTAGCAGAGACATGACCTTGCCGTCAAAGGTCCGTCTAGTCAAAGCTATGATTTTTCCACCAGTCCTGTATGGATGTGAGAGTTGGAATATAAAGAAAGCTGAGCACTGAAGAATTGATGCTTTTGAACTTTGGTGTTGGGGAAGACTCCTTGGACTCCAAGGAGATTGAACCATCCATCCTAAAGGAAATCAATACCTGAATATTCATTGGAAGGACTGATACTGAAGCTGAAACTCCAATACTTTGGCCACCTGATGCGAAGAACTGACTCACTGGAAAAGATGAAGGGAAAGATTGAGGGCAGGAGGAGAAGGGGACGACAGAGGATGAGATGATTGGATGGCATCACCGACTTGATGGACATGAGTTTGAGTGAACTCCGGGAGTTGGTGAAGGACAGGGAGGCCTGGTGTGCTGCACTCCATGGGGTTGCAAAGATTTGGACACAACTGAGTGAGCTGAATTGATTCTTTAGCTCATTGTTTGTATACATTTTAGACTGTTACCACTAAATGTATGTGCCTGTTCTACATCACTGGCATAGAAACTAAGCACTCGTTCTGTGTTTGAATTCCTTCTCTCATATTCTGACAAGTGTTCAGCAGTGTTCTGCTGCTGCTAAGTCACTTCAGACGTGTCCAACTCTGTGTGACCCCATAGACGGCAGCCCACCAGGCTCCCCCGTCCCTGGGATTCTCCAGCCAAGAACACTGGAGTGGGTTGCCATTTCCTTCTCCAATGTGTGAAAAGTGAAAGTGAAGTCGCTCAGTCGTGTCCGACCCTCAGCAACCCCATGGACTGCAGCCTTCCAGGCTCCTCCATCCATGGGATTTTCCTGGCAAGAGTACTAGAGTGGGGTGCCATTGCCTTCTCCAGTGTTCTTCTAGTGGCCAGAGTTGTCATAGATCTTTTGCTGTAGAAAATAATGTGAAGCAAAAAGATAACTAAAATATATTTGTTAAATATGTTATAATTGTGTTTAAAAGGAAAATAAATGTAGCATAATCTGATTAAGGAAACTGATTCAATTGATGAATAAAAATATAACTGTTCTATTATTATATTCTGTAGATCTCTGCTTTACATATTGTTGGTCTAACATTATTATGGATCATGAAATCAGTTAGGTAGACTGTGACTAGTTTTTTTTTTTTTTTTTTTACATTCATCAGAAAATTGAGTATGACAGCTAGTAAAGGTAATGATATTTTTAGTTTTGTTTTAGTTATATGTGTATGTCATGGATCCTTTACTCACCAACTAAATTTTGAACACTCTAAAAGCAAATTTTAATTAAACAGAAAAATCAAATGCCATCCTTTCTCACTCATGATGAAGGTAATTTATTTAAGTATGTTCCACATTTGATGATGAAACAGCTTATTAGGTATTAACATGTACGAAGTACTTCTAAATAGTTATATTTCAGTTATTAGCTATGGTAAATACCTACTAAACAATATAATCAAATGATCTTTTAAAAATCTTTTATTAACAGGCTGAAAACGAACTAAGTCTGGCAAGAAAAATGATCCAGTGGAAACCATGGGAGCCTTTAGTGGAAGAGCCTCCAGCCAGCCAATGGAAATGGCCAATATAAACAGCATTAACTAACTTATCTGTTGATAGGAGACTGATGTAATTAAATATTCTGTTATATGTTAAAAAATGTTTCCCTATTATCTTATCATCAAGATAACTGATACAAAACACATTTAAGCGACTTGTTAAAGTTGATGATGGTAATTTGTGAATTCAGTTTTTGATTTGTAGAGCATTCAAGTTATTTCAAAGGTAATTAAAAAAAAAAAAAGGTTGTGGGAAGATTGAAACTTAATTGGAAAAATTCCAATAGATCATAGTGTAGGGGCTGTATTCGAAAGGTGAAGTATTTTTAGTAGTATCTTTAACAGATGATTTAATTTTTATTCTGGAAAAACAGATAATTATTATTGTTGTTTAAACAAATTAATAGGTCACTGTTTAAAGTGAAGTAGTAAGGAAGAAACCATCAAATTAGAATTCAGTGTACACTTGGGAAAATTGATTTTGTATTTGAAAGAAAGATTTTTATTTATAGTAGTAGTTGGAAAAACTTTTGTCTCATTTAAGGAAATTAGTTTTCTGGCCCTTAGTCTTTAGTTTTCTTGATAACCAAAATATATCAGGATAGAGGGAGAATTTCTGTAAAAGAAGAGACACTAAGAGTTCCTAAAGTTTATCTGACATACTGCTACTGCTACTGCTAAGTTGCTTCAGTCATGTCCGACTCTGTGCGACCCATAGACGGCAGCCCACCAGGCTCCCCCGTCCCTGGGATTCTTCAGGCAAAAACACTGGAGTGGGTTGCCATTTCCTTCTCCAAGGAAATGACATACAGATAGGCTTATATTCAAAACATCTTAGTTGTATGCTTATAACTTCAAAGTGGAATCGTTAAGTAGTTTTCACTACTTTTCAGTGTAAGTGCAGTTGGATATCAAACAGAAGATAACTGCTGTTCAAAGAAAGAAGCAGTTTGGTAAGTTTAAGGTTAAACAAAAATAAAATTACTTTTCATTTGTCCTCACCTTTTGTTTTTGTTAATAGCTGCCTCTCATGTCTAAATACTTAAATTTGGTAGTTCTTACCTTCAAAGGTAGTATTTTTATTTTTATTTTTTTTCACCATCGAAGGCAGCTAACATTATTCAGTGCTGCTGGTGGGGCCAGGAGTGAGCAGCCTGTTGGCCTCCATGTCTGAGCTGGCTTCCCTGAGGGCTGCCTGGTCCACATTTGCAAAGTGGGGCACAAGTGGGTCAACAAGAAGTTGACCGTCTTCTCTGTGGTCAACCCAGCTGTGGGCCTGCCTCTCACTTGCTACGGGCTGCTCCTTCAGGTCCACCTTGGTCTTGTCACCAGATTCTTCCCGTAGCAGATTTGGGGACCTATACTACAAGGGCAAGACTTGTTGGGTTGCCTTCAGATGTTAAGGTCCTTTACCTGGTGCTTCAGCAGGCTTTTCAAATGAGCCTTCCCACAGGACCAGCTCTTCTAATGCCTTCTGACAAGCAAGATGGTATTCCGGAGAGTCTGTGTCCTGTTTCACAAGCTACTCTTCCATAAATTGAAGATCATTTTCATTATTCTCAAGAGGCCAAAATCTTTAGGTCTTGCAGGACTTAATGTTCTTTAACTGCAGAAAGAGGACATTAGATCTTGAACCCTTGCCAATTCCCCAGTTATCTATTAATATATCAGACCTCAATCACTGGAAGGTAGTTGCTAATCTCACTTTTTTTTTTTTATTCTTCTAAGGGAGAAAATCAACAGTGCTCCGTAGAAGAAAATTCCCACATGTAGGCTAATATCAGCCTTTTCTTTTTCTTCCAGCTTCTATGGTTATATCAATAAATAGAAGTTAAAGAAACCACCGGTGCAAGCATGTTCTGGGGTCTAGGGTAGAACAGCAAATCATTGAACATACCATGAGTATTTTGCATTTGAGGGCAGAATTTCCTTTGAAGCTCAGTACTCAGTGGGATTACAGCCTAAAATACAATTACAGTAATTTTATGAGAAAAGTAAATGAGAAGGTAAGAGTTGGTTTAGAGGAGGATGAAGAGGTTTATTTAAAACAGAAGTCACAAATTGTAGAGGAGTAAAACACGCTACCCCACTAAGTCTCTTTGGTATGCTGATTATTTTGAGCTGAAAACAAGGCCTAAAGACTCTGGAAGAAATTCTGAAGGAAGCTATCACCATGCATAACTATAATACAAACTAGGTGTGCAGACAGGGAGGAACCTAGCAAAGTCTTAAAATTCCAGTGTCCTACTCTCTATGGCCTAACAAACATTTACCAAACATTTGTTTTTCTATATACTTGTGAAATGCTGTCTTCCCCATGAATTCCCAACCCACACCTGTAGTATTCTCTTTTGTCTTTAGGTGAAGATGGTATGCAATGTCAGGTTTTTAGCCATTTTGGTTGAGTTAATTGGGTGTTTCTGGGTCATTTCCATGAATACATATTATTAAAATGTGTCTGGTTTTTCTCTTGTGTCTTCAGTCAGTTTAGTAGCCCAGTTGTGTCTGACTCTTTGCAAGCCCATGGACTGCAGCAGGCCAGGCTTCTCTGTCCATCACCAGCTCCTGGAGCCTGCTCAGACTCATGTCCATCGAGTCAGTGATGCCATCCAACCATCTCATCCTCTGTTGTCCCTTTCTCCTCCTGCCTTCAATCTTTCCCAGCATCAAGGTCTTTTCCAGTGAGTCAGTTCTTTACATCAGGTGGCCAAAGTATTGGAGCTTCAGTTTCAGCATCAGTCCTTCCAATGAATATTCAGGACTGATTTCTTTTAGGATTGACTGGTTTGATCTTGCTGTCCAAGGGAGTCTCAAGAGTATTCTCCAATGCCACAGTTCAAAAACATCAATTCTTTGGCACTCAGCTTTCTTCATAGTCCAACTCTCACATCCATACATGACTACTGGAAAAACCATAGCTTTGACTAGACAGACCTTTGTTGGCAAAGTAATGTCTCTGCTTTTTAATATGCTGTCTAGGTTTGTCATAGCTTTTCTTCCAAGTAGCAAGCATCTTTTAATTTCATGGCTGCAGTCACCATCTGCAGTTACTTTGGAGCCCAAGAAAATAAAGTCTGACACTGCTTCCATTGCTTCCCCATCTATTTGCCGTGAAGTGATAGGACTAGATTCCATGATCTTTGTTTTTTGAATGTTTTAAGCCAGCCATGTTCCCGTTCCCCTGCCTCTGTGTTTATAAAAGCATATGTTCATATGTTGAAATGTCATTATTTTCAGCTTGAATCCCTTGTGTGTCTCTTGAGCACTGCCACCCCATAAGAAAACAAACTTATTGTATTAAGACAATTAGGATTTAAGGAAAACCTATTCCAATTCACTATTTTTCTCATGATTTCCTTCACTAAGAAGTGGCTGCTGCTGCTAAGTCGCTTCAGTCGTGTCCGACTCTGTGTGACCCCATAGACGGCTGCCCACCAGGCTCCCCTGTCCCTGGGATTCTCCAGGTAAGAACACTGGAGTGGGTTGCCATTTCCTTCTCCGATAAGAAGTGGCTAATAACTTCTAAATAAAAACATACAAATAAATTTCTCCAGTCCCCATCAATAATTGAATTCCTGTATTACATTCCCACTTTGACTTTGTCAAGGAGGAAGACATTTTCCTCTGGTCTTCTAGGTTCTTCTGACTGGTCTAAGACTTAAAATGACATGACATGGAATGGCAGTGCTCGAGAGTCACACAAGGGACCAGGCTGAAAATAAGGACATTTCAACACATGCTTTTTATAAACACAGAGACAGAGGAACGGGAACATGCAAAGCACATATAGAAACATGAGATAGAAAAAATTAAAAAAATTTGGAACATACTATAAAGCTCAAGTTTAGCTTGCTATGTATACTAATGAATTTTCCAAATGGTCTTTCAGCTTACATTAGCTGCTCAATTTTTGTTGTGTGCTTACATGAAATGTATAGTGGATTAGCTTCCTTCTATACACAACTAGCTGAAAAGTATCTTAGGGATTTCTCATAATCTTCAAATATGTTGGTTTCTTTTTCAAGTGAACATTTTAGCCATTTTTAAAGATAAACATTACTATTATGATAGAACATTTCATTTAACTTCTTCAATAAGAAAAGGAGGCTTAATTCATTTTCTTAGGGTAAATTCCCTGTCTAAATTATAAACTACAAAAATTTTTAAAAATGGAAAGTTTTTTCATAACTCATTTGCAAGTAAAACCTGATTGCATTGATAGGAGGCTGTTTATGGTCTTTATGCCACTTTAATGTGATTATGAATATATTTTGCCACAGAAGTATTAATATATTTGATTCGGGAGTATTTCCCCAGACCCGTTGAACGTTTTAGAGAATATACAGTATATATCTGTGTGTGTTTTAGTCACTCAGTTGTGTCTGATTCTTTGCTACCCTGTGGACTGTAGCCCGCCACCAGGCTCCTCTGTCCATGGAATATTTCAGTCAGGAATACTGGAGTGTGTTGCCATTCCCTTCTCCAGAGGATCTTCCCGACCCAGGGATCGAATCTGGGTATCCTGCATGGCAGGCAGATTCTTTTCCATCTGAGCCACCAGGGAAGCCCAGTATATATTCATATTACCATTCAAAATAGAGTAGGAAATGGAACCCCACTCCAGTATTCTTGCCTGGAAAACTCCATTGGCAGAGGAGCCTGGCGGGCTGCAGTCCATAGGGCCCCAAGAATCAGACACAACTGAGCACACCAAAAATCTGAAAGAACCAGATTTCAAACACATCTGTCCCTTAAGGTTTCAGAAAAGGGACTATGTATTTCTAGCCTCTTAAGCTCATGAAGGTATTATGATCCAAATTCAGTTCATAATGGTAATTTCCAAAGAATAATTTTCAGGTCCTTGGCCTAAATTCTTGTAATGCTTTTTTTCTCTAATTCAATCATTTACATCAAACTGTATTTTAGCCTGACATAACAATGGGAATATTTGGAAATGCTTGATTTCATAAAGCCACTAGATGGCATCTTTGTAAAACTAAAAGAAATGTTTATTGAATAAATAAAGGCTGAGATAAAAGCGGATTCCTATTTCACAAGAAACAGTGGTAAGTTATTTTGGGCAATAAATCCTGAGAAAACTGCATAGATTTATTGTGAAAAGTAAAATGGAAAATGGTATTTTGAATTACCTTTCCATCTCCAGAACTGAGGGTCTTTTTTCTGATTGGTTATTTTCAGCTTGCATTTACATTTATTTTGTATAACCAAACAATCATATACTTGTGTATCTATGTGTGTGTATATATACATGAAAGTGAAAGTGAAGTCGCTCAGTCCTGTCCAACTCTGCGGTCCCATGGACTGTAGCTTACCAGGCTCCTCAGTCCATGGAATTTTCTAGGCAAGAGTACTGGAGTGGGTTGCTATTTCCTTCTCCAGGGGATCATCCCAACCCAAGGATCGAACCTGGGTCTCCTGCACGGCAGGCAGACGCTTTATCATCTGAGCCACCAGGGAAGCTCATATATATATATATACACACACACACACACACACACACACAAATATATGTATGTGTATGTGTGTGATTTTGATGTGCTTTGCAACCTATGTAGACTACCTGGGAAGCCTACCAATTAAGTTAGGCTTATATTGTAAAACTGAGTTGTATAAGATTGCCTCCATCAGTTCAGTTGCTCAGTTGTGTCCGACTCTTTGCGACCCCATGAACCGAAGCTCGCCAGGCCCCCCTGTCCATCACTAACTCTCGGAGTCCATCCAAAGCCATGTCCATTGAGTCGGTGATGCCATCCAACCATCTCATCCTCTGTCATCCCCTTCTCCTCCTGCCCCCAATCTTTCCCAGCATTAGGGTCTTTTCAAATGAGTCAGGTCTTCACATCAGGTGGCCAAAGTATTGGAGTTTCAACTTCAACATCAGTCCTACCAATGAACACCCAGGACTGATCTCCTTTAGGATGGACTAGTTGGATCTGCTTGTAGTCCAAGGGACTCTCAAGAGTCTTCTCTAACACCACAGTTCAAAAGCATCAATTCTTCGGCGCTCAGCTTTAGAGTCCAGCTCTCACATCCATACATGATCACTGGAAAAACCATAGCCTTGATTAGACGGACCTTTGTTGACAAAGTAATGTCTCTGCTTTTTAATATGCTGTCTAGATTGGTCATAACTTTCCTTCCAAGGAGTAAGCATCTTTTAATTTCATGGCTGCGATCACCATCTGCAGTGATTTTGGAGCCCTCAAAAATAAAGTCAGCTACTGTTTCCCCATCTATTTGCCATGAAGTGATGGGACCGGATGCCATGATCTTAGTTTTATGAATGTTGAATTTTAAGCCAACTTTTTCACTCTCCTCTTTCACTTTCATCAAGAGGCTCTTTAGTTCTTCACTTTCTGCCATAAGGGTGGTGTCATCTGTATATCTGAGCTTATTGATATTTCTCCCGGCAATCTTGATTCCAGCTTGTGTTTCATCCAGCCCAGCGTTTCTCATGATGTACTCTGCATAGAAGTTAAATAAGCAGGGTGACAATATTCAGCCTTGACGTACTCCTTTTCCTATTTGGAACCAGTCTGTTGTTCCATGTCCAGTTATACAGGTTTCTCAAGAGGCAGGTTAGGTGGTCTGGTATTCCCATCTCTTGAAGAATTTTCCACAATTTATTGTGATCCACACAGTCAAAAGCTTTAGCATAGTCAATAAAGCAGAAATAGATGTTTTTCTGGAACTCTGTTGCTTTTCCAGTGGATGTTGGCAATTTGATCTCTGGTTCCTCTGCCTTTTCTAAAACCAGCTTGAATGTCTGAAAGTTCACGGTTCACCTATTGCTGAAGCCTGGCTTGGAGAATTTTAAGCATTACTTTACTAGCGTGTGAGATGAGCGCAATTGTGCAGTAGTTTTAGCATTCTTTGGCATTGCCTTTCTTTGGGATTGGAATGAAAACTGACCTTTTCCAGTCCTGTGGCCACTGCTGAGTTTTCCAAATTTGCTGGCATATTGAGTGCAGCACTTTCACAGCATCATCATTTAGGATTTGAAATAGCTCAACTGGAATTCCATCACCTCCACTAGCTTTGTTCATAGTGATGCTTCCTAAGGCCCACTTGACTTCACAAACCAGGATGTCTGGCTCTAGGTGAGTGATCACACCATTATGATTATCTGGGTCATATGTAATCTTACATCCTTTTAAAATATAAACAGTGTTATGTCAAAGGCAGCATAGAATAGTGGTTTAAAATGGAGGTTGTGCTGTCAGACTGCTTGGGTTTATTTCTGGCTCCTCTAGCAAACATCTCTGGGCCTTAGTTTCCTTCTTAGAAAAAGGAAGCTGATTGCAGTTCTTCCTTAATAAAATCTTTGTAAAAATTAAATTAGAAGTATAGGTAAAGTATTTAGCAACAAATAACACAATAAATGCTAGCTATTATGAAGCACATGAGGTATTTTTTGCTAAATTTACATTAGAAATAAAATTGATCCTTTCCCTCGATGATATGTGCTTCTTTAAAAACCTATAAGTTCAATTGAAGGAATTTATAGTGATAGAAAATAATTCTTTTATAATCCAGTGATTAACAATAGCTTTGCTTCTTCAGACTTAAAAGAGGAATTATTTAATAGCGCCTATCTCCCTTTTGTCTTTGGCTGCCAGGGAAGCAAGAGCCAAGTTCCAAGTTTAACAAAAGCAAGTAGGCACCTGCTATTGTACCTGCCTAGGTCTTCACTTCATTTCATAGTTATATTTCCTCTAACCTTGATTTTTCATAAAGGGCAGATTGATGTCAGTATTTGTTTTGGAGAATCGTGCCATATCACAAGTATGAAAAGACATCTAAGAGAGTGGTTACTGTCAGAACCAGTTTAGTATCTAGGTAATGCTGCTGCTGTTGTCACTTCAGTCGTGTCCGACTCTGTGCGACCCCATAGATGGCAGCCCATCAGGCTCCTCCGTCCCTGGGATTCTCCAGGCAAGAGCACTGGAGTGGGTTGCCATTTCCTTCTCCAACACATTAAAGTATGAGTAAGTAACAAACCCCTTCGCTCCCTCACCCCGCCCCTCCCTCGGCCTCAGTCCCTCTCTCCGCCCCTTCTCTCCCTGGCTCCACCCCTCCTCCCTGTCTCCGCCCCTCCTCCCTGTCTTCCCCCAAACCCCCACCCTTCCAGCGCGGGCACCGCCTCTTCTCGCGGGAACTGTGTCCTAGTGGGAGGGGGTGGTACCAGGACCGTTGCTAGGAAACGGCCGGTAACAGAATTCGGCAGATGTGGACTCTGCTTTCTAGGAGCCGGGGGAACCGCTTCCACTCGAGTAACTGCGTTTGTTGGTCAGGTAGGAGGATAGGTTCTGGCTGCCCTCTACTGGCCCGATCCCTAGACCAACTCTGAGCGGGTGGCTAAGGCGCCGGACTCTGAGGGCTCTGTGAGGGGTGAAGCAGACTGGGCCATGGGGACTGGCCAGTCCGGAATGTTCCACCTTTGCCTAAAAAACTGTGCAAAGCATCCCATCACTTGGTTCCTTTTCTGGCTCCGGATCTATAATTTGGGAATGGAAGTAGCAGCATTAGTCTAGGAGGTTACCTCACCTCCAACCCCAAGTGCTTATCATGGTTAATAATAGAGAAGCAAGACGTGTGTGCAACCCAGGTTTCGTATTAGAAACCGTTTAGCCATCTTTGTGGCCATTTACAGTTTTTAGTAAGTAGCGTGCTTCCAGACGGAGAAGGCAATGGCACCCAACTCCAGTACTCTTGCCTGGAAAATCCCATGGACGGAGGAGCCTGGTAGGCTGCAGTCACTGGGGTAGCTAAGAGTCGGATACGACTGAGGGACTTCACTTTCACTTTTGACTTTCATGCATTGGAGAAGGAAATGGCAACCCACTCCAGTACTCTTGCCTGGAGAATCCCAGGGACGGGGGAGCCTGGTGGGCTGCCGTCTATGGGGTCGCACAGAGTCGGACACGACTGAAGCGACTTAGCAGCAGCAGCAGCAGCAGCGCTTCCAGACTCTCCTCTTTCACTTCTCTCCATCTAAGGTCTTTGCTGCACCTCTTAAAAAATTTAAAAACGCAACAAGGCTATGTGGTAGAAGGTTATGACCAACCTAGATAGCATATTGAAAAGCAGAGACGTTACTTTGCCAACAAAGGTCCATCTAGTCAAGGCTATGGTTTTTCCAGTAGTCATGTATGGATGTGAGAGTTGGACTGTGAAGAAAGCTGAGCGCCGAAGAATTGATGCTTTTGAACTGTGGTGTTGGAGAAAAGTCTTGAGAGTCCCTTGGACTGCAAGGAGATCCAACCTGTCCATTCTAAAGGAGATCAGTCCTGGGTGTTCTTTGGAAGGAGTGATGTTATGGCTGAAACTCCAGTACTTTGGCCACCTCATGCGAAGAGTTGACTCTTTGGAAAAGTCTGTGATGCTGGGAGGGATTGGGGGCAGGAGGAAAAGGGGACGACGGAGGATGAGATGGCTGGATGGCATCACCAACTAGATGGACGTGGATTTGGGTGAACTCTGGGAGTTGGTGATGAACAGGGAGGCCTGGCGTGCTGCAATTCATGGAGTCGCAAAGAGTCGGAAATGACTGAGCGACTGAATTGAACTGAACTGAAAGCTGGATCCTTGTCTTACTACTTAAGCTTAGATATAGCAACGAAATATACATTGTAGGTGAAAGGGGAACGTTTTTGTATGCAGTCAGAGTATTTTTTCTTTTTAAACAGTTTTTAAAAGATGATAACATTTACGCTTGAATACATAATAATACAGTAAAGAAAAAGTTCAAACAGTAAAGAGAATGATTAAAAGTTTAAACAGTAAAGAGAATGAACAGTGAAAATCTGCCTTCCACCCATGTTCCCCAACTCCCTGCCCTCCAGTTCACCTTCCAGAGTGTTCTGAGCATATACAAATATGTAGTTGTGTCTGTAACATTGTATATAGTGGCATGTGCTTTTGTTGGAAGTCATTGAAAGGACATGACCGGGGGTTTACTCACTACCCAAGTGGGCAGTTGGAGACTCTTTCCCCCTCCAGTCTTTGGAATGTACCTTCCCCCATTGCTCCTCAATAAGGGATGTGTTACTGAGACCAACGAAAGTGTATACTATGGCTGAACCCAGTTAAGGTCTCATAAACTCTTAGAATTTTGGCGGTGGATGTTGAGATTTACTCTCTTTAGGCTGTCCAAGTCAATCCTCTTTGTAAGTTTCCTTGCTACTTAACAGTCTGAAGTGGTCTTCCTCTTTCTTCAGTTATCCTTACCTGCTGTGTACCGGGCTCACTTTCTACTTTACCCAGAGAATTCTAGAGCTTTCGAACCAAGAGCTTTGTTTTTTCCACCTAAGGGAACCATACAGTAAGTAGCCGTTAGAACTGGCTTCTTAATTTAGCATAATTCACTGGAGAGTCACCCATGTTGTTGTATCAGTGGTTTATTCCTTTTTATTGATGGGGTATATTCCATTTTATGAATGCATCATAGTACGTTTATTCATTCCTCAGCTAAGGAATGTTTGTATTGTTTCCTGTCTTTGGTGATTAAAAATAAAACCTTTAATAACTTTTGTGTTGGGGCTTCCTTGGTGCCTCAGGGGTAAAGAATCGGCCTCAATGCAGGAGCTGCTGGAGATCAGAGTTCAGCTGATCCTGGGGTGGAGAAGATCCTCTGGAGGAGGGCATGGCAACCCACTCCAGTATTTTTGCCTGGAGAATCCCATGGACAGAGGAGCCTGGCAGGCTACAGTCCATGGGGTCGCAAAGAATCGGACACGACTGAGCACGCACGCATATGGACATTTTGAGTGATTGTAGTTTTTCATTCCACGTGAGTAAAGGATACAGAATTGCTGGGTCATATGATTAATATGTGTTTAATTTTACAAGAAAGCTGACGGTTACCTCAAATGCTATATCCATTTTCATTTTCACTATCAAGATACAAGAGTTTTCCACTCATATTTATACTCACTGGTTATTGTTGGGCTGAAATTATTTTTGGAATAATTTGGAATCTCATTGTGTTTTGAAGTTTCATTTCTCCACTGACTAATGATATGGAGCATCTTTTCATGTGGTTGTCCTTGGGGTCAGGATTACAGTGAGGAAACTGAGGCAATTAGATTGAAAATTTTAGGTGGCATTTATTCTCAGGCACAAAAATACATATAGGGCAGAGCAGATGCCTCATTTGTCTCAGTCTTGTCCTGGCCCTGCTTCTTTGTGTTTTTGTGTATATTCTTTGGTGACTGATCTGTTTAAATCTTTTATTCATTTTTTTCCACTGGTTTTTTTTTTTCCTTACTATTGAGTTTTGAGAATTCTGTATTTATTCTGGATCATGCTCGTGGTTAGTCGCTTAGTCATGTCCAACTCTTTGTGACTCCATGGACTGTGTCTCCTCTGTCCATGGAATTTCCCAGGCAAGAATGCTAGAGTGGGTAGCCATTCCCTTCTCCAGGGGATCTTCCTGACCTAGTGCGTGTCTCCTGCACTGCAGGTGGATTCTTTACCATCTGAGCCACGAGGGATGCCCCCATATATTCTGGATATGAGTCTTTTATGAAATATGAGTTTTGCAAAAAATTACATCTGAGTATATGGTTTGACTTGATTCTTCTAGTTGTCTTTTTTGAATAGCAGAAGTTATTGATTTGTTACTATTGCCATTTAGAAGATGCCATATTGGCCATTTTTTGTAGGGAGAATGACCCACCAGATAGAAAGCATTACCTCAGATTCTCCAAAAAGGGCAAATAATTATGTTGCTAGGAGTTAAGCCTTCTTTATGCTGCTTTCTTTCTAATCAGGGAACTAAACTTTGTTATAGGAGGAAAAAAAAAAAAATCCAAAGGAAGATTTTGTGTGTGTATGGGTGACAGCCTAAAGAGTTTTCTTAAACTTCTTAAAAACTTGTTCAACTTTGTCTCATTTCATTTTTTTCCTCCTTAATTTTCTGGAATTTTAAAACTTTATTTCAGTTCGTTTATTGGTTCTTGAAATTTAACTATGCATATTTAATTTAACAGTATCTAGGATTAAGACTATCATATCTCAATTTTGTAAACAGTATAAGGAATTGATAATAGTTTATTCTCATCTTTCCCTTCCCAGTTACCTGTTATTATTGTCTCATATTTTAATTTTCGGCTATTTTTATTTTGTGTTGACAGTATTTACTTAGGCTTTCCTGGTGGCTCAGACGGTAAAGCGTCTGCCCGCAATGTGGGAGACACGGGTTCGATGCCTGGGTCTGGAAGATCCCCTGGAGAAGGAAATGGCAATCCACTCCAGCACTCTTGCCTGGAAAATCCCATGGACGGAGGAGCCTGGTAGGCTACAGTCCACGGGTCGCAAAGAGTCGGACACGACTGAGCGACTTCTCTTTCACCCATAGTAGTGGTGAAGTCGCCCCGTCGTGTCTGACTCTTTGTGACCCGTGCACTGTAGCCTACCAGGCTCCTCCGTCCATGGGAATTTCCAGGCAAGAATGCTGGAGTGGATTACCATTTCCTTCATCCAGACGATCTTCCCGACCCAGGGATCGAACCGGGATCTCCCTCATTGGGGGCAGACGCTTTAACTTCTGAGCCACCAGGGAAGCCCAGGTTTACCCATGGGTTTATGATTTATTTGTTTGCGTTTCCTTCTTGCACTTCAGACTTACACTTGGCCCGTTTTACTCCTCCTCAAGCATATCCTGTAAAAGTTCCTTTGCAGCAGATATCTTGGTGATAACTTGCTTGTAATGTTTCTGTTTTTCTCCTTTAAAGGTAGTTTTGCTGGGTGTACAGTTCTGGGTTGGTATTTTCCTTCTTTTAATTAGTCCATTATTGCCTTGACTTCTATTTTTCTGATGAGAAATTTGTAATGATTTCATTTTTCTATCCTTTTCATTAATGCTGCCAGATTAATATGACTCAAAAAGAAGATGATATGTCCTCTATCACTGTTTGTTTTTCAGATCTTGTCTTTGTTATTCTGTAATTTAGTTATAACACATAACTATATACATAATTATGGCAATGTTATATAACATTGCTATGAATTATTTCTATTTATCTTGTTAGGTATATTTTTATATTGTGCTTCCTGGACCTGTAGATTCATATTTTTAATTAGTTTAAAAATTTTTTCGGCCATTAGCTTTTAAAATATTTTCTTTCTTTGTTTTCTTCTAGGACTCCAATTTGCCATATGCCAGATCAGGGGCTGGAAGACTTTTTCTGAAAAGGGCTTCACAGGCCACAGGCAGTCTCTGTTTTACACTCTTTTTTGTTTTTTATTTTAATAGTACAAAGCTATTCTTAGCTCAAAGCAAGATATTAATAAATGCTTAGAAATATATGCTAGACTTTGTTTCTTTCTTTTTTTCATGGCCCTTAATCTCTCATATTTTTCATATCATATCTCTTTGCAATATTCTACATAAAATCTTTTCATTTATCTTTCAGTTTACTGATTGTCTCTTCAGCTTTAATGCTGTATTCATTAAATTCAACAAGTATACATTTTTATTCTAGGTATTCTTTTGTTTTTTTAATTTTTCTTTAAAAAAAATTTTTCTCTGCATAAGGATCTATGTTTAAAGTAGGAGTTCCAAACACAGCTTTCCAATCTCACTACTGTTTCAAGTTGTAATCTTCCCTGTGCTGCTGCCACAGCAATCAGCCTCAAGTCCACCTTCCCATCCCCTCTTCCTGGCAGCATCTGTAGGCAGGCTCCTGGCCACCCTGGGGCCTCAGTGCTCAGCTCCTGCCTCTGAAGCCTGGCTCTGGGAGGCTCTGGCCCACCCTTGCCCAACCTTCTGTATACTGTCACACTGACTCTCAAGCCAAAGCCCTTGGTGGCTGTGGCTAAGGCCTTAGTGAGCTCCAAGATCAACCCACATTTGTTTGTTGATGTGTGTTTTGTGGGCAGAGGTCACTGGACACGTCTGCTAGAGTTTGTGAGAGCAAAGCTGTATAGAGTGTGTGTGTGTGTGTGTTAGTCGCTCAGTTGTGTCCAATTCTTTGCGACCCCATGGTCTGTCCATGGAATTCTCTAGGCAGGAATACTGGAGTGGGTTACCATTCCCTTCTCCAAGGGTCTTCCCAACCCAGGGATCGAACCCAGGTCTCCCGCATTGCAGGCAGATTCCTTACCATATGAGCTACCGGGGAAGCCCAGTGTATACTTTCCAGCATATAGTTGATATGGAGATAACAGGTTTCTTGATGCTTCTATTCAATTGTAAGGCAGAAGCATAAATCCTATGTTAGTTTTGTGTTAACAACAACAACAACAAAATGTTATAGAGACCTCACTGGTGATCCAGTGGCGGAGACTCTATGCCCCCAGTGCACAGGGCCTGGGTCTGATGCCTGGTCGGGGACCTAGATCCTGCATGCTACAACTAAGAGTTCGAATGCCACAGCTAAAAGATCCCACATGCCACAACTAAGACCCAGTGCTGCCAAATAAATAAATGAATATTTTAGAAAAAGTTACTGAAAAAAATTTTCACAAGAATTGATTGGTCATTGAATAAGAGATGACAGTATATTTTAGAATGTTTTAAAATTATTTTCTTCACAGAAGATTTCTCTCAAATTTATTGTGTTTTGAGGTTCTCTTTTTGGTATACATTTTTACTTTCTGTGGTGTTTTAATTAAAAATTCACCAATGTTTTTTACCTAATGCCATTACTAAGAGAATATTTAAATATATAATGAGCCACATTGTAGTATATTATAAGTATATAATATATATATATATTATACTGTATATATATATACATATATATATACTGTATACCAGCAATTAATTTTATATTTGGTGTAGAAGTTTTGTGTGTAGTGAATATATTTATTTATTTATTTTTTCAATTCAGGACAATGTCTGACCAGGAGGAAGAAGCTGATTCTCAGAATGCTGTTGACTCATCAGAAGAAAGAGAGGATGCTCTGGGGTCTATCAGTATTCCAGTTCCCTTGGAAGAGGTTCTGGAGTCAGATCGAACTGAAGACTATGGATCTGAACTAGATCCATCTAGTGGAGGCCGTGGAAAACGTGTTGACCTGAGTGACCAGAGCGTTTCAAGCCTGGAACTGAACGATGTCGGGCAACTCATGGACGACGTTATGACAGCTAAACAAGCTGAAGATGGTGGAGGCTCTCTAGCGAAATCTGGGAGTGTAGTGCAGTCAGCCAGACCATATTCAGAAGCGTCTCTGACATTTATGGAAAAAGTAAAGGCTGTGAAGGAATCTCTGAGAATATCAACGAAAGATTCTTTAGCAACAGGTATTACCTAGGGAAGACAGACTATTTTTTTTTTTGCCTTGATTTTTGTTTTTGTTTTTTGCTTGTTGACTTATTTTATACTTGATATTACTTTCCCACTCCCATATCCTATTCTGTGGCTGAGCCACACGAATCTTTTAATTTTGTGTGAAGCTTCTCCTCTGTGCTGCAGTATTTACTTTCCTTAAATAAAGGAAAATCAATAAATTCTAAAGTAATCATTAATCTGTTTTTCCCAAATAAAATAGATTCTTTAAATGTTTAGGGAGAAATTTTTGAGTATAATTGTAATTCTTTTGTGTGCCATTTTGGAATTCATTCTACATAGCTAGCAACAGGTGGGATGGGAACTTGACACCATATTTTTCTAGTTTCTTCTATAGTGCTCATTCCATATATCTTGTTGCTCTTATGTATTTCCATATTTCTTAGTGTTAACTTTATATTCAGCTTCAGAAAAGTCATTGTTTTATTTCATTATGGATTAATATTAAAGACATAATGTTGATGGCATGGCATTTAGAAGTTATTACTACATTGCTGGTAGCAAAGCAGAAGGGGAGCAGCAAGAAGGTGGGTTACACAGAGAATTCTACTTGGGTGGTAAAACTGACATCTCCTTCTCCTCATTGTTCATAAGTTTTGAGAAAGTTTCCATCCATAGAGTGGAGAATATGGGCCATCACTTAACAATAACAGCAGCTTAGTCTGGCTGGTAAAATGTGGCTTCCAGGGAAGTATTAGCTCTTGGGTGGTGTATCCCTCAAGTAAAGAATATAAAGGAGGAGGAGGACAAAGTAATCAAGCTCATTTATACCTAATTGATGCTGTTATCCCCCAATTTCATTATTTGGTATAAATTTGGGCATCATTTTTTGATATTTCTTCAATTATGATTATAGTTTATAACAAACACATGGTGCTTTAAAGAAGTGGTCTTGGTCCTGTACTTTCTGAGGCTCATAGATTCCTGAACAGTTTCCCTTCCCAAAGCTTAGGAAATCACTGCCATGAAAAGTTTCGGTTCAGTTCAGTTCAGTTCAGTCCCCCAGTCGTGTCTGACTCTTTGCGACCCCATGAGTCACAGCATGCCAGGCTTCCCTGTCCATCACCATCTCCCGGAGTTCACTCAAACACTTCCATCGAGTTGGTGATGCCATCCAGCCATCTCATCCTCTGTCATCCCCTCTTCCTCCTGCCCCCAATCCCTCCCAGCATCAGAGTCTTTTCCAATGGGTCAACTCTTCGCTTCAGGTGGCCAAAGTACTGGAGTTTCAGCTTTAGCATCATTCCTTCCAAAGAACACCCAGGGCTGATCTCCTTTAAAATGGACTGGTTGGATCTCCTCGCAGTCCATGGGACTCTCAAGAGTTTTCTCCAACACCACAGTTCAAAAGCATCAATTCTTCGGCACTCAGCTTTCTTCACAGTCCAACTCTCACATCCATACATGACCACTGGAAAAACCATAGCCTTGACTAGACGTACCTTAATTGGCAAAGTAATGTCTCTGCTTTTAAATATGCTATCTAGGTTGGTCATAACTTTTCTTCCAACGAGTAAACATCTTTTAATTTTATGGCTGCAGTCACCATCTGCAGTGATTTTGGAGCCCCCCAAAATAAAGTCTGACACTGTTTCCACTGTATCCCCATCTATTTCCCATGAAGTGATGGGACCAGATGCCATGATCTTTGTTTTCTGAATGTTGAGCTTTAAGCCAACTTTTTCACTCTCCTCTTTCACTTTCATCAAGAGGCTCTTTAGTTCCTCTTGACTTTCTGCCCTAAGGGTGGTGTCATCTGCATATCTGAGGTTATTGTTATTTCTCCTGGCAATCTTGATTCCAGCTTGTGCTTCTTCCAGCCCAGCGTTTCTCATGATGTACTCTGCATATAAGTTAAATAAGCAGGGTGACAATGTACAGCCTTGACATACTCCTTTTCCTATTTGGAACCAGTCTGTTGTTCCATGTCCAGTTCTAACTGTTGCTTCCTGACCTGCCTATAGGTTTCTCAAGAGGCAAGTCAGGTGATGTGGTATTCCTATCTCTTTCAGAATTTTCCACAGTTTATTGTGATCCACACAGTCAAAGGCTTTGGCATAGTCAATAAAGCGGAAATAGATGTTTTTCTGGAACTCTCTTGCTTTTTCGATGATCCGGCAGATGTTGGCAATTTGATCTCTGGTTCCTTTGCCTTTTCTAAAACCAGCTTGAACATCTGGAAATAAAAGTTTAACATATATTAATTGTAGAACTTTGAACCCAGGAAACAATTAAAATAGCCTTCTGATAATTTAACATCTGTAAGAGTGTTCTTGAGAAAGAGCTGTGAAAATAAGCTTAAAGAACCTTAGCATCAACAATACCTTGATACATTTCATGCTAGTATTACAGATAAATGTCTCACAGACCTTTATGAGAACTGTCATGTCAGGCATCTAGAAATATACAAAACTGTTTTGGTTTGAAATGTGTACTCTTCATTCCATCTTACTTATTACATCTTCCCTATTAACATATAAAGTTTGTAGATGTAAAAATAAACAGTTTACATCATAATAATTTCTGTACTTTATTTCCTTCCTACATTTTGTGAACAGATAATCATTTTATAGTAACAATTTTTCTCAATTTTTGACACGTAAGTAGCTTGATTTTTATTTTAGAGTCAGAAGTAAACCACATAATGTCTATTTTTTTGTGACAAGTAGATTTGTGCATAGTTATTCCAGATATTTATAATAAACAGTGATTTTCTGTTTTGCATTCTGCCAGCTACAGACATAGATCAATTATGGAAAGAAGAATGGACTTAGATGATCTTTTGTCATTGCAAGGTCAAAGAACATTTTCTCTGAAAATTTCCCTATTGGTTTTTCTTAACTTCATGAATACGCATTGATTTCCTGATGCCTGTTATCAATATGTAATCAAAGCATGTACATTTCTAAGTTCAGGTCTCAGGTTCTCCCTTTGTAATACCACACAAAAACGCTTGATTTTTCTGAGATATTCTCTATGTTGATATCTGAATAATATGTACCAGATATTGGGAATCTTTAAAAATCTTAAATGATTTTAAAAGAATCTTTAAAAGCATTTTAGTCTCATTTCCTATTTCTCATGGTATTCTGGGTGAGGAGGTAATCTCAAACATGCACAGATCCTCATAGTAGGCAGTGGAAGAGAGAGCTGAACTTTGAGCTGGAGCTGCGGGAGCAGGCATTGACCAGTGATGCTATTTCTTGAGATAATGGATTGATTTTCAAAGCAAAAACGTTGCAAATGAATGTTTGTCACTTCTCCTCCTAGAAAATGAAAACTAACTCTTATCGTGGAGGCATGATGGGAGACATGCGGAAGCAACTTGCATTCCTTTGATAACAAATTGTCCCATAATTCTCTATCTGTGTGTATACTATATGATGCTGACCCTTGCATTTAACTACTACTCTTTCTTTTCTCTTTTTATCTACAGTAAAAGTCATACTTCTTCCTGTGGGCCAGGAAATTGTAATTCCCTTTAAAGTTGACACTGTTCTAAGATGCCTGAAGGATCATTTTTCACCCCTGCTAGGTGTCCCAGCTTTTGTCCTGCAGATAAGATGTGCAGGTAAGCTTGGAGGCTAATAAAACTTACAAAGACTTCTTTAGTCTTAACATGTAAATAAGCAAGATCTTTGATTTGTAAAACTAAATATCTCGATGTTTACTGTTTGAACATTATACTGCTGTTATATACATTCTTTCAGTCAATGAATTATTACTGAGGACAAAGTTCTAAATACTTTGCTAAGAACCAAAGATAGAAAGAAACATGAAATAAAATCCCTATTTTCAAGTTGCTCGTAGACTAGGAAGGAAGAAGACGTATGCAGTGGTTACTACACAAATGTAGTTTTGCATTTGTTTTAATGTGCAAATGTTTTAATGAAGATGTGCTCAAAAAAATCTGTGAGAACAAGGAAGAAAAAAACTGGGAGATTCTAGAAAGCTTCATCTAATTACAGTGATAATACTTGTGTTAAGTCCAAAAGAGGTGAGAAAACCTGGGTCTTTGAGGAAATGGTAAGAAGTTTAGAGGTACTAGAAGTAAATTATTTTTGGAGAGTAGGAGGAAATGAGGTTAGAAAAATAAATGATGAATGAGCATGTATAGAAAGAGAAGAGGACTGAAAATGGTTTATCTATCAGTCTTCTGTACATTAAGGTCAATTTAGGTTCTGATGATGTTCAAATTTATTTATATTTTGTGGGCAATATGGAGTACCACGCCTTATATTACCCTTGTATCATGACAGGCTGTAGTCTTAATAACTGTGATAGAATTAAACAGACTGGCAAAGCTCAGTAAATGTTTCTGTAGATTATGCCTATACAGATCATGACATTTTGTTTTTTTAAAAATTTTCATATTAACTTAAAAGATGCCACAAAGTTTCTAGGGCAAAAATAAGAACATTTTTTTGGGGGAAATTCTAAGTGCTAAATAGTAATAAGCCATACCTATTAAGTTCTTCCTCCTTGCCAAATCAGAGAAATTTCAAGGTTATTTTTAGAAAACTATTATAATGAATGTGCTCCAATAGTAAGATGTCAGTGTATTCAAACAACTGGTTATTAAAGTTTGACAGAGGAAACAAAGCTAAAATTTAAATGGTTACTGTAACGATGATACTGATGAAGATGATATTGATGATGATAGCTAATTTAATGAGCTTTGCATCACAATAAACTGTGGAAAATTCTGAAAGAGATGGGAATACCAGACCACCTGACCTGCCTCTTGAGAAACCTGTATGCAGGTCAGGAAGCAGCTGTTAAAACTGGACATGGAACACAGACTGGTTCCAAATAGGAAAAGGAGTACGTCAAGGCTGTATATTGTCACCCTGCTTATTTAACTTATATGCAGAGTACATCATGAGAAACTCTGGGCTGGAGGAAGCACAAGCTGGAATCAAGATTTCTGGGAGAAATATCAATAACCTCAGATATGCAGATGACACCACCCTTATGGCAGAAAGTGAAGAAGAACTAAAGAGCCTCTTGATGAAAGTGAAAGAGGAGAGTGAAAAAGTTGGCTTAAAACTCAACATTCAGAAAACGAAGATCATGGCATCCAGTCCCATCACTTCGTGGCAAATAGACGGGGAAACAGTGGACACAGTGGCTGACTTTATTTTTCTGGGCTCCAAAATTACTGCAGATGGTGATTGCAGTCATGAAATTAAAAGATGCTTACTCCTTGGAAAGAAAGTTATGACCAACCTACACAGCATATTAAAAAGCAGAGACATTACTTTGTCAACAAAGGTCCATCTGGTCAAGGCTATGGTTTTTCCAGTGGTCATGTATGGATGTGAGAGTTGGACTATAAAGAAAGCTGAGCGCCGAAGAATTGATGCTTTTGAACTATGGTGTAGGAGAAGACTCTTGAGAGTCCCTTGGACTGCGAGGAGATCCAACCATTCCATCCTAAAGAAAATCAGTCCTGAATATTCATTGGAAGGACTGATGCTGAAGCTGAAACTCCAATACTTGGGCCACCTGATGCAAAGAGCTGCCTCATTTGAAAAGACCGTGATGCTGGAAAAGATTGGGGGCAGGAGGAGAAGGGGATGACAGAGGATGAGATGGTTGGATGGCATCATCAACTCAATGGACATGGGTTTGGATGGACTCTGGGAGTTGTTGATGGACAGGAAAGCCTGGCGTGTTGTGGTTCATGGGGTTGGGAAGAGTTGGACACGACTTAGCGACTTCACTTTCACTTTTCACTTTCATGCATTGGAGAAGGAAATGGCAACCTACTCCAGTGTTCTTGCCTAGAGAATCCCAGGGACGGGGGAGCCTGGTGGGCTGCCATCTATGGGGTCGCACAGAGTCAGACACGACTAAAGTGACTTAGCAGCAGCAGCAGCATGTGCTAGTCCTTTTACAAAATGTTCTATCTACATTATCACACTATCATTCAATCTACACAACAATCCCTTGAGGTAGATGTTACTGTTAACTTTTTGAAGGGAGATGGAAGCTAAAGCTTAAGGAACTTGTACAAATTCCCACAGCTTATGAATGTCAGAGTCTGAACTTAATTTGTAGGCATGATTCCAAAAAGGGAATTTGGAACTGCTTGGCATTAACTATAAGGTGAAATTCAAAACTGGAGAAGAGTGTTTTGAGACTGGAGTAGCTGGCCAGTGGTACCTAAGGATCTCTTTCTTTGCATTTCATGACCTTTCGTCTTTATGTGTAAGTACCATGCATCACTGGGCTTTCCTGGTGGCTTAGATGGTAAAGAATCTGCCTACGATGCAGGATACCAGGCTTCGATCCCCGGGTTAGGAAAATCCCTTGGAGGAGGTCATGACAACCCACTCCAGTATTCTTGCCTGAAGAGTCCTCATAGACAGAGCAGTCTGGTGGGCGTCCATTGGGTCGCAAAGAGTAAGACATGACTGAGCAATAAAGCTCAGCATAGCACTGCACATCACCACTGGATAACAGACTTATGCCAGCAGCAATAAAAAAAGAGTTTGATTCTGTGCCAACCATACTCTAAGATAGGTACTTTTTTCTCCTACTAGAACTGAAGTTCAGGTTTGGTGGGGCTATGCCTATTCTAGAAACAATGAGAAGAATGAAGAGAGCTCTGTATTAGTTTGAAGAGGATTCTCTATTAATTTTCTATGGCTGTTGTAACAATTGACAAAATTATTGGCTTAAAGCAACACATTAATTTTGGTTACAGTTCTGGGGTCCAAATATCCTAAATCAATTTCGCTTGGATAAAGTCAAGGTGTCAGCAGTGATTTTCTCTCTCTGGAGGTTCTGGGGAGAATCTGTTTCCTTGCCTTTTCCATCTTCTAGAGTTGTACTTCTTGCATTCTTGAGTTTCCTCATTTTCAAACCCGGCATCATAGCATATTTAAATCTCTCTCTACTGGTCATATCATCATCTCAGGATAATCTACCCTTCATAGATTCTGGGAATTAGTACATGGATATATTTTAGGGCCATTATTCAACCTATCACAAAATCCCTATAATGTTAATTTTATTAAATTAAGAATTTAAGGTGAAATTGAAACTCAAAAATTTTTGAATGTGCTTTCTTGAACATAGCTAAAATAGACTAGTGGTATCTGACATATTTCTAAGAATGAGTAAAACAGCCCTTTGCTATGTTAAATTCCTAATTGTAATTTAGGATGAACATACATTGGAAAGATAGATATAGATTCTGTCATTATACAAAGCAGCAGCCAGTAACATTGTATGTATTTCTGTATACCTTAAAATATAGAAATAAATTTACAGTGAATTTATGAACTAAACCAGTGGATTGAAGGTATAAGTTCAAGCAATAAACATAAAAATAAAGTGATCACATACCCCCTTTTTTCAGCAAGAAACAGGCTTAGCTCCACCTTGGCATGAATTAATTTATATGAATTTCTGATAATAGAAACAGAAAAGAAGGGATTCTTTAGACTCTGAGTGTATACTTTTCTGCATTCAAGAGAAGGGTGTATGTTAAACTAATCAGGCTTTCCCTGATATGGATATGATCCATGCTTAATGTATAACACATTGTGATTCTTTTTAGAGAATCATTGCTTAGAATATGATTTTTCTCATATTATAGAATGCGTTTTTAATTTTTAAATGTTTATAGTTGCATGGTTATTGTATATTTGTATTTCTGATGATTTGAGAGTTGTAATTTTACTTTCCTTTTAATGCTGAATTCTTGGTCAGGAATACCACCTTAATTTTTTCCATTGCGGAGTTTTCCATGCTAACAATACAGCATGAGATGGACATCATCAATATTTTTATTTGGTAATTAAACAATATACATTCATATAGGCACCTTTGATGTTTAACATTCCTTAAAATGAGTACATATAATTGTTTCTTTATCATAATATTTCTTATAATTTTATCTCATTTTTAGGAACAGTTCTTAAAAATCATGAGACGCTACTACAACATGGAATTAAGCCCCAGGATGTTGTGCAAGTGGAAATGTTTTCTTTACATCCAGATCTATACCCAGTCAGAAGAATAGCTAGACCAGCTGAAGCCTCTCAGATCATAACAGTCAGAGTACAAACTGGTTTGTCATTTGATATCTTTTAGATAAATAATTTTAGAGTCTGTTTGTAGTTGAACTTCCATTTAAACTTGGTTTTATCTCCTCAGGCATTGATCAGTACCAGGAAGTAGCTGTTGAGATGATAAAATCTGATTTTCACAAACCATTTCTTGGTGGATTCAGACATAAAATAACAGGAATAGAATATCACAATGCTGGAACACAAACTGTACCTAAAAAGATTCCTGAAAAACCGAATGCATTTTGTAGGGATACGCAGGTAATTGTTTTATTTTTCCATATAGATTTTTGAAGCTGCAGAATCAGCACAGGTTATATTGTGTAGCTCTCTAAAATTAAAATCTTCTAAGGAATTATATGGTGATTAAAATAATGAAAAATAGTACATTAAATATGTACAAAATATGCTCTTTACTCAATTTATGTGTAGTGTATACTTAATTTTTTTGTTTTTATTTTAGACAGTTTTTCAGAAAGGAAGGCTCCAGCAAACTACAAATACAACGTCCACACAGATGACTAAAATTGGTGTGTATGTTTCAAATATTACTGATAAGCTGGTAAAACCAGGAAAATATGTCTCAGCAGCAGAATACCATGCTAAGAGATTACAGGCGGTAAGGTAACTTGTTAAAAGGGAAATACTAAAAAGTAAATTTATAAGCCAATTGTTCTTTGTGTGTCTCTGTGTGTATTTCCCTAAGCACACTTGCTTACGGAACTCACATGAGTGTTGTTGTTGTTCAAGAAAAAATTATTCTAAACACTTTGTGAACGATGGTAAGCAGACGATTCAAAAGGGAATACTACAATGGAGTTTTGAAATAGGGAAGAGAGATTAAGCTCAACTTTGAATGCAATAAGGAAAAGGGGGAAAATATAATCAAGGAACAGGGTAGGAGGGGGTCAGTGAATGGAAAATTACAAAGAGAAAACATCTGGGGTATGGGGGAATCCTGGCTAAACCAGTCTAACAGCGTTTGTGGTAAAGGCAGGCCAGAGTGATTAGTCAATTAAGGGTAATCAGATGTCAAAGGTGGGATTTCTGGTTAAACTGATTTAGTTGGTACCTGTGTGCATACTAAGTTGCTTCATTGTGTCTGACTCTTCTGAGACCCTGTGGACTGTAGCTTGCCAGGCTCTTCTGTCCAAGGGATTCTTCAGGCAAGAATACTGGAGTGGGTTGTCATGCCCTCCTCCAGGGGAATCTTCCTGACCTAGGGATCCAACTCACATATCTTATGTGTCCTGCATTGGCAGGCGGGTTCTTTACCACTAGCGCCACCTGGGAAGCCCAATTTAGCTGGGCTCTTTCTAAAACTGGACAATTCATTGATGAATAGAGAAGCCCAAAAGTCAAGGCCTAGCTGGAAAAAAAGCTCAAAGGAACTTAATTAGAATTAGATCAAGAAGAGAAAGTTTGTCAGTGTGTGTGTGTGTGTGTGTGTGTGTGTGTGTGCGTGCACGCTAACTTGCTTCAGTCTTGTCCTACTCTTTATGACCCTATGGACTATAGCCTGCCAGGCTTCTCTGTCCATAGGATTCTCCAGGCAAGAATACTGGAGTGGGTTGATCCACAATACTGGCTCCTCCTGTCTTCCCAACCTAGGGATTGAACTCCCGTCTTAAAAACACCTGTGTTGGAGAGTGTTTTTTTTTTTTTCTTACCACTAGCGCCACCTGGAAAGTCCAGTGTGAGTTAAGTTTTATTGCTACTAAAAAGCAGTCACTGTCTCCAGTCACACCCCGAGATAAGGAACCAGAATCCTAAATGTTCCTAATCCTTCCCTTTCCTTTGGTAAATCCCTTTTCTTTTTATTAGCTTTGTCCTCTCTGTCCCTTGGCTTCAATCTTCTGTCCTTTGGCCTGAACCCTCTGACATTTGAATCACTTATATGGAACTTTCCAAACTAATAGATCAATTGGATATTAAAATAAATTTTATCTGATATTAATAAAGTCACTCCATCACTTTTATATTATTGTTTATATGATCTGTTTTTCTTTTTTTATCCTTTTGCATTCAATCTATTTGAGGCTTTGAATATAGAGTATATTTCTTTTAGAGAGCATATAATTGGATCATGTTTCTTTATCCAATCTGATAATCTCTGCCTTTTGATTGGACTGTTTAATAAATTTATATTTATAATGTGACTATTGATAAGACTAGAGTATATCAGCTATTTGTTTTCTATATGCTGTGTGGCTGTCTGGTTCCCCTGTTCATTTAGTGCCTTCTTTTATGTTAAATAAGTGTTTTATAGTACCATCTTAATCCTTTTTTTTAAATTAAAATTTTCATTTTCCATACAATGTGTACTTTTTAAAAAAGTGTACAATTCAGTGATTAAAAAATTTTTTTTTACTATGGAAATAGAGTTATGCAACCATTACCACATCAATTTTAGAATATTCTCATCATCCTGGAGAACTTCCCTGGTGACTCAGTGGTTAAGAATCCACCTGCCAATGCAGGAGACGCGACTTTGATCCATGGGTTGGGAACATCCCCAGGAGAAGGAAATGGCAACCCACTCCAGTATTCTTGCCTGGAGAATCCCATGAACAGAGGAGACTGGTGGGCTATAGTCCATGGGGTTGCAAAAGAGTCAGACACAACTTAGTGACTAAACAACTCATCATCCCAGAAAGAAAGACCGCGTCTAACAGTAGCCAGACCCTGTTTCCCTAGTCCTTTCTGCTTTAGACAACCACTCATATACTCTCTGCCTCTGTTGATTTGCCCATTCTGGATATTTCATATGCATGTAATCATACAGTGTATAGTCTCCGTGTTGCAACACGTATAGCTCAGATGGTAAAGAATCTGCCTGCAATACAGGAGACTCGGGTTCGATCCTGGGTCAGGAAAATGCCCTGGAGAAGGAAATGGCAATCCACTCCCGTATTCTTGCCATGGATAGAGGAGCCTGGTGGGCTACAGTCCATGGGGTCGCAAAGATTCAGACATGACTAGCGACTAACACACGCACATGATATATACCCAATTGTATATACCTACTGTAGGTAGGTCAATATATATACACCACATTTTGTTTATCCATTTTTCAGTTGATGGACATTTGATTTTTTTCCACCTGTTGGCTATTAGGAATAAAACTGCTATAATCATTCACATAAAAATTTTTATACGGATATGTATTTTCATTTCTCTTGGGTATATGGCTAGGAATGTAACTGCTAGATCAAATGGTAATTCCCTGTAACTTTTTGAGGAACTTCCAGGCTGTTTTCCAAAGCAGTTTCACCGTATTTATGTCCCACCATCAGTGTGTAAGGATTCCAATTTCTCCATATCCTTATCAACACTTTTGGATTATTGCCATCCTAGTGAGTTTGAAGTGGTATCTCATTGTGGTTTTGATTTGCATATGCTGTGGCTAATGATACAGAATATATTTCATGTACTTATAAACAACTTGCATATATACTTTTAGGAGAAATGTATATTCAGATACTTTGCCCAATTTTAATGAAGTTTTTTTCATTACTGCTTTATTGTTTAAGAATTTAAAAAAATCATTTGCTAAGTGGTTGCTCCAAGTGTAATTTAGGCATTAGAATATATATCTCGTTTTATAGCAACATACTTCATATTAATACTAACTGAAATTCAATACAAATTGAAACTTTGCTTCAATAGAACTCTGTTTATCCCTTCTTTTGGCTATCTGTGCTATCATCATACAAACATGTATGTTCTTTGTATGTTCTAAGTCTTATAATTCCTTTTATAATTATTGTTTTTATGCAGCTGACTTTTATTTTTTAAGTTTTAAATGTATATATTTGTTTAAACATGCTTATTAAAAATAAGAAAAGCAAATAGCAATCACCTACATCTCGCTTGAGTTAAAATTAATATTTCATATAATTTTCTTTCAGTTTGAAGACTTTCCTCTGTATTTAAGTACCCTGGTTTAGTTGATGGTATCCTAAAGGTCTCTGAGTCTCTTTTACTTTATCTTTTCCCCCTTTTCTTCAGAGTGGATAATTTCTAATGATTTATTATTAAATTCATTCTTTCTTTTGCCAGTTAAACTCTGCTGTTGAGCATGTTTTTTTGTGTTTTCATTTCAGTTGTTTTACTGTCAAACCCCAAATTTCTACTTGTTTTTTTTTCCCTGTGTCTTTATTGATATTCCCTGACAATATATTTTAAACAAAAATTTATTCATATCTGACTCTAACCCTGAACGTAGTCAATACGGTATTTTCCTTCTGTTTTTCCAAATGGCATTGCATGATAAGTTGTGTCCGACTCTTTGCAGCCCTATGAACTGTAGCCTGCCAGGCTCCTTTATCCATGGAATTCTCCAGGCAAGAATATTCCTGACCCAGGGGTCAAACCTGCATCTCATGTCTCCTGCGATGGTAGGCATGTTCTTTACCACTTGTGCCACCCGGGAAGCCCTGCAAATGGCATTAATTATTTTAAAAAAAAGCAGAAAATTTCTCACTCAGATTTTTCTTTTTCTTACTTTCCATTGGGAGATAATTATGCATAGAATTTTAAAGAAGTTTCTTGTACACATAGCATTATATCATAAACATTTCTCTACCTTTTCTTTTTTATTATAAATGATTTAATGGCATTATATTATGCCACAATATAAACAGTGTAATTACTTTGTTTTGTAGGACATGTAGACATGTTTTAATGCTCTATAAATTGTAGTGTGCATTTAAAAATACTTAGAGATGTTAGAAGTTGAATTAGTAGGAGAAAAATGATGACTTTTTAAAAGTCTTAAGATATTTCCAGTGTTTTTCAGAAATATTGTACCAAATTATATGACCAGAAACCATTCCGTGCTGACTTCATAGTGAAGTGAAGTGAAGTTGCTCAGTTGTGTCCAACTCTTTGCGACCCCATGGAGGAGTCTATAACACTCCTCCATCCATGGGATTTTCCAGGCAAGGGTGCTGGAGTACCCTTCATAGTAGCACATAACATTAAAAATTTTTTGTCTCCTTATAGATATTATAATATTACATATGTTTTTATATTTTATCTCAACCTATCAATCATACTTACTTTATGATGTCTTTATTGTAAAATTTATTATTAATAATATTCCCTTTTATGGTTTTGCATTTTATATATTGTTACAGAAGGCTGTATCACCCAATAGTCATAAATATAACTTTGTTTTAAAGTTTGTGTGTATTTGTGTACACACAAATTTGTGTATCTGTGTTTTTAAAAACTGACATCTTTACCCTATTAAACATTTGGAATTTCAGTTAAACGTGACATATGAAGCAGATACATTTTATCTGTGTTACCTCCTAGCATCATTTTGCTTCAGTAGAAAGAATTGAAAGCAGTGATTTTGTTTTTTGTGTGACAAGAAACCTGGATCTAGACTGCTGTTCTAGCCCAATTAGCCCAGGACCTTGAGAGATGAGCCTTTACTGGTGTCTGTTGACTCACTGCACTGAGGGAGACTGCTCACCAGGGGGACCACGGGGCTAACTTTGTAGCTGACTTTATTAGTGCCTGAAGTTATTTCAGCCTGAATAATTTTTATTTTTTCAGTCGAAACTAATTCTCACAAAAGGAGAAGATGGAGCTATTATAGAGTTTTGGGGAGGAGTGACGTTTTGGTGAAATTTAAGTGATACAGTATTTTGATATACTGTTTTGGTATAAAACAAAGTTGTGTGTAGATGGATCAACGTCAGGTCTGGACTGAGACATGGACCAGAGTCCTATTGCTTTCGTAACAAAGTTAGGAGGGAGATATGGAATGTTGTTTCTTCTCTGAAGTTCAGCACGTTGGTTGTGAATCAAGGCTGCTTCTTTCTGTCAAAATAATGTAGATCCCCCAGGCAAGAGTGGGACGTTTCATCCTTAGTGATCTAATTTCAGACAAAGTTTGTGATAGATTATGATTTTAGGAAACAAAGTTTCTCAGAATAAGAAAATCATAGTCACTCAAAGAAGGGGTTTGTTATGACATTTTATAGCTGCAGAGTGTCCTTGGGAGAAATATTATTTCCTATTAACTTTGTAGCTGACTTTACTCGTGTTTGGTATTTGAGCTCGATATATTCTTATTTTCTCAGTCTGAACTAATTATTAATTTTTGGCTGTACGAGGCCTGGCTGGTGGCTCTGTGATGTCATTAGGAACCTGAACTCCTGTTACCTTTCCAATCCATTAATCCTATTATTGCTTCCCAGACAGCACAGTGGTAAAAAATCCGCCTGCCAATGTAGGAGATGCAAGAGACGTGGGTTTGATCCCTGGGTTGGGAAGGTCCTCTGGAGTAGGAAATGGCAACCTGTTCAAGTATTCTTGCCTGGAAGATTCCATGGACAGAGGAGCTTGGAGGCCCCAGTCCATGGGGTCACAAAGAGTCAGACACAATGGAATGCATGCGCATGTGTGCACGTGCACACACACACACACACACACCTTATTATCATGAGCTTGTCACTATTGTGATGATAAAATGATTTATCAACCTTCAGCATAATGTCTGCATCTGCAAGAAGAAGGGAAAAGTCATGGAGCATGTCTCATGGAGGCCATTCAGCAATTTCCCCGGAAAGCCAGTGATTCAAGTTATAGCTCATTGGCCTGAACTGGGTCATGTGACTGTCCATGTTGGGAGTATGTGATAATTACATTTTTAAAGATGTATGTTGTTGCTCCCGAGTAAGATTGAGGTTTATATGGAAATAGGAGAGAAAAGCTGTTAGGTTTTCTCTACGGGTTTTCACTCCAACACTTTTCAGACTCCGATAAAGTGATATTAAAGGAATAAGAAAATTATAAACATACAGGAACAAAGAATATATGAGAAGAGAGAACAGTAAATGTCAGTCGATTTTTTAAAGTTATATAAAGCAGATGGAGAAGTGTTAACTTGACTTACTTGAGCAGAGAAAGTGAAAATCTAAATGCCTGCCAAGGGGATGGCATCAAAAACCAAATTAATTTGTCCCATAGAATCTTGAAAGTGAATTGGAGGTTCTGTGCAAGAAAGAATTGAGATGTGAGCTGTAGACAGAGGGATTGGTTAAAAGCCAGTGTAAGGAGTAAATTTCCATTTAATAAATTCTACCATCTTGATTGATTCCTTTCTATTTTTTGTCATGTTTATTTTATTCTTGAACTTCTAATACTAAGCTAAATGCTTAGTATTTATTTTAAATCTTTCTTGTTGTGAATAATATTATATTATGTGTGACTACTGATATTTCTCTAGTCATTCCTTCCATTTATATCATTTTGCTTTTTATTTATTTATTCTTGTTTATTACCTTTTTTGATTTGACTTAGTGACTTAGTTTACTAACTTTTTTGATTTGACTAAACTTTTCATGTTTTTGTTCTTTAATAGTTTAGAAGTAGGTACTTTGTTTCTATTTTTTTAGTGGCTATTCATAAAATTTTTTAATGCACTTAAAATTTTTATGAAAAGTGAAAGTGTTGGTCGCTCAGTCGTGTCTAACTCTTTGCAACCCCATGGACCGTAGCCTGCCTGGGTCCTCTGTCCATGGAATTCTCCAGGCAAGAATACTGGAGTGGATAGCCATTCCCTTCTCCAGTGGATCTTTCCAACACAGGATCAAACCCAGGTCTCCTGCATTACAGGCAGATTCTTTACTATCTGAGCCACCAGGGAAGCCCTGATTTTTTATACCAAATGCATACTTAATTGGGCTGTATATTTTTTTCCATGAATAAGTCAAGGACCCTAGCTGGCTTTTTTTCATTTCTTTATCCTCCTCCTTCACTCTTCCCATTCAGTGAGGGTTGATATTGGAATTACAATTATATATATCATTATAATTTACTATATAATTATGACTTCAGATTATTCTTATATATTTACATTGTTATTATATATAATTTTTTCAAATAATAAAGGTTATAGCTTAAAACTTTTTTGAAAGTTTTTGTTCACTTCTTTAATTTTTCATCTTCAACTTATTGTTCTTCTTAGTGCATAATCTCTAGTAATTATTTCAGAGATTATTATGCATTTGAGGTGAACCATGTAAGTCCTATTGAATTAACCTCATTTTGGGTTTTAGTTTGAGTGGGTATAGTAGGTTAGATTCAAACTTATTTTCAGAATTATTTTCTTTTATACCTTTGTAGCAGTTTTTGATTAAAACAGGTACAAAGATAATGTATCTGATGGAAATGGGATTCTCAGTTCTTTGTTTCCTCTTTGTGGAAGCTTTTAGGATTTTAATCTGTAGGCCTCCCCAATGGCTCAGTGGATAAAGTATTTGCCTGTGATGCAGGAGACACAGGTTTGATTCCTGGGTTAGGAAGAACCCCCGGAAAAGGAAATGGCAATCCATTCCAGTATTCTTGCCTGAAGAATCCCACGGACAGAGGAACTTGGTGGGCTACAGTCTATGGGGTTGCAAAGATTTGAATATAACTGAATGAGCACGAAGTAATCTTATTGCGATGTGCTTTTGATCTGGTGATGGTTCCTTTCTGTCTGGGTCTTTCTTTAGTTTGGTGAAATGTTCTTCTATTATATTTTGAACTATTTCTCTAATCCAACTTTCCTTGTTCTGTCTGAAACTTGTATCAGACATATTTTGGAACGTCTGCATTTATCTTCCATGTTTCTCAATTTTCCTCCATTCTTTCTAATTTTTGCAGTCTTTCACCCTGTGTTCTAAAAGATTTTCTTGCCTAAGTTTCTTGCTTACTGATTCCCTCTTAGACTCCACATATTCTGCAGATTAGCAGAATAAACTTCTATTAATAGTTATTGGCTGATACTCATTCTTCTCATTGTAGTAAATCTTTAGCTGGGCATGAGACTAGAACAGCCTTCCCATTTGAAGCTAATGATAAAGAATCCACCTGCCAGTGTAGGAGACACAAGATACGCGGATTCAGTTGCTGGGTTGGGAAGATCCCCTGGAGGAGGAAATGGCAACCCACTCCAGTATTCTTTCCTGGAGAATCCCATGGACAGAGGAGCCTGGCAGGCTGTAGTCCATGGGGTCACAAAGAATTGGACACGACTGAGCACAGCACAGCACAGCACAGCACAAAAGAGGCCATAACATTGAAAACTACATTTTACAACCTCTTTTCTATGTTGATGAGGCCTGGGGAAAGAAATGGGAGTGGAAATGATGTGTGCCCCTTCTGGATACTGCTGTTGAAGTGATTGGGTTGCAGTTCTTTTGTCTTTTCCCCCTTTCGACAGGCTAGAAGATGATGATAAGTTGACCAACCCCTAAGATATTCAAGGAGGAAGCCACCTGTAATATTAACACAGAGCTTCCTACTGGCCCTAAACCGTTTGCCAATCCAGGCCCAATCCCTAGATTATCACATGAGAAGGGAAAAGCTGTTTAAACAACTGGGTCTTAGTATTTTTAATAAGTTCAATAAGTTTAACAGCCCCCAACCTGAACTCACTATACTGATTTTTTTTTTTTAATTTCAAAAAATAAACTTTGGTCACAGTTTTTTGTTGCTCCTTTTTGTTGATTCAATGGCCTTTCCTTTCCCTCTGAAAATGTTAACTCTGTCTAGTCTGGTCTTGTTTTTTGTTTCATTTTACTCTTTAAGAATGGTTCTTAACCTTTAGCAGGCATCAGAACATCTGGAAAATGTGTGAATATACAGAATCCATGCCTACCCCAGAGTTTCCAATTCAGTAACTCTGGGGTGGGGCCCGAGAATTTTTTTTTCTAACAATTTTCCAGTTTCTGCTGCTGCTGGTACTCTGGTCACCATACTTTGAGAACCTTCGTTTTAGTGATTTTCTTGCACACAAATGTAATTTCTTCTACATTAAATGAAGAACCTTTTATTTTGTTGTTTCCTTTCAAATCTTTGTCTATTCTTGGAGGTGTACTACAGAGTATTTGAAATTCCTGATGTCCAGTGTGTTATAACATATTTCTTTACTGTAGCCTAACTAACCCCAGTGGGTTTAGGGGATTGGCAAGGCTTAATTCTGGAAGGCATCTAGTTTTCTGGAGAGGAGGCTTGTATTCATCCTGGGTGTCATCAGCCTTCTGGGACCCTAACCACTCTTGTGTATGCTGGTCACTTGGTCGTGTTCAACTCTTCACAACCACATGGACTGTAGCCCACCAGGCTCCTCTGTCCATGGAATTCTCAAGAATACTGGAGTGGGTAGCCATTCCCTTCTCCAGGCAATCTTCCAGACTCAGGGATCGAACTCACATCTCCTTCATTGCAGGTAGAGTCTTTACCATCCAAGCCACCAGGGAAGCCCACTGTTTCCTAACTTAGAGGCAAATACCTCTGGTGATCTTTGTCTGAATTGCTTTAGAGGAGCCTGTCTCTTCTGCATTTATCAAGCAGTCATCTTTTTAGTTGCCCTTCTCCTCACAGGATCCACCAATTCTGGGACTGAAACATTTTAGAGACACTTTTTCTAGCTATCCTCTCCGGTACATAATTAGGCTGTAGATTCCTTCAGTGTTTTCTCTCCATGGGGGATTTTCCGGTACAGATTGGAAATCCTGCTAGAAAACTTCTAAAAGAGCCGTAACACTAATTCCTTCTTCAATTTATTCCACTTGTCTCCTTTCTTAAAGGGATTTTTTCACAGTTTCTGTTCTGTTGGAGGACTCCTTCAGTATGATCCAGTGTCTTTACTGATTTCTGCTTCTATAATTTTTATGTAATTATTAGGGATTAGGATGAGGGGAAAGGATGTGTCAGCCTATTCTCTACCCTCAATCTTGATCTAGCCTCTCTATATTTTACTTTTTTTAAAATGAGTTTAGTAAATAAAAAACAAAAACTCTCACTTATGTCACAAGCTTTTTTAGGCTCTAGTACTATACTGTATCTCCAGACATATGTATTTTTCTCACAATTTAATAAATACATGTTTGCTTTGGTGGTTTCCACGTGTAACTTATGTGCTGTGTGGTTGTGTACTAAGTCACTTCGGTCGTGTCTGACTCTTTGCAACTGCATGGGCTGAAGCTCTCCAGGCTCCTCTGTCCATGGGATTCTCCAGGCAAGAATACTGGAGTGGGTTGCCCTGCCCTCCCCAGGGGATCTTCCTGACCCAGGAATTGAACACATGTCTCTCAGGTCTCCTGTACTGACAGGTGGTTTCTTTACCACTAGCGCCACCTAGGAAGCCCTGCTATGTGGTGGTTGTTCAGTTGCTCAGTCATGTCTGACTCCTTGTGACCCATGGACTGTAGCACACCAGGTCTTCCTGTCCCTCACCACCTTCCAGAGCTTGCTCAAACTCATGTCCATTGAGTTGGTGATGCCATCCAATGATCTTGTCTTCTGTCATCCCCTTCTCCTCCTGCCTTCAGTCTTTCCCAGCATCAGGGTCTTTTCCAATGAGTCAGTTCTTTGCATCAGGTGACCAAAGTATTGGAACGTCAGCTTCAGCATCAGTCCTTCCAGTGAAGATTCAGGATTGATTTCCTTCAGGATTGCACCATTTTTTAAAGATATGAGCCTAAGCTAATGACAAGAAAAACTAGAGATAAATTGATATTCATAACAAGAGTAGTATTTATTGAGGACCTGTGGTGTACCAGGCTTGAGCTAAGCACTTATATGCATAATACTGTCATTATCACTCTTTTGCCATGAGGGTACTAAATCACAGAGATGGCAGGTAACTTACTAAAAATTAACTAACTAGTGAGTAGTAGGAACAGGGAAGATTTAAACTAATTTTTGTTCCAGAGTCTGTGCTCTTAACATCATATAACTGTCTCCTATGAAGGTATACCTGCTACTAGATTTCAAAGTCAGATAGCTATTGTATTTCTGTTAGAATGTATGTGAGAATTTATGGCATACAGCTAAAGCTGGACACTCAGTATTTTTTAGTAGTTGTTGAATTGCAATAGAAATAATCATTGTTTCTTTTCCTTGTCTAGTAAGGTTGACCATATTTTATTTTCTTTAATTTAACTATAGATAATTGTGATACAGACTTACTACAGACGATGGCATGCTAAAGTTGTGGTAGAGGGTTTAAGAAGACGGAAAATGTTCAGGTTGCAGTGGGAAGCAGAGGAAGAACACAGGAAGATAAGAGAAAAAGAAGAGTGGATGAAACTGGATTATTACCGGAGGCATAATCCTCAAAGAAAAGAAGATTTTGAACTTCTTTATAATGCACTAGAACGTAAGTTTGAAATAGGCTTTGCATAAAATATTAATTTTTCATTAGTAGGAAAAACGAGTTTACTAAAGACAAAAGGAAGACCTTGTTATTTTAAGAAGTTGTCTGGGGAATCTGGACTAGAAAATTTTAAAATATGAATAGTGTCTTAGATTTGGGACAGGAATTAAGGCCAGAGTAAAATTGAAAATGCTTTTATATTAACAAAAGATAAACTATTCAGTTTTAGTGTATTATCTCATTTGATCCTTATCCCTGTGAGATAAAAAGAGAAAGTATTGTCCAGTTTGATTCTCTTAATGGTCTTAGAAATCTGTGAACTCAGAATTGGACTGTCTTGAAGCCCTCAGTCCAGCACCCTGCCTCTGATTCTCCTCTTCAGAGGAGAAACCTTTTTTATTCCCCTCTACAATGATTATAAATATTAATATATATGTGTGTATACACATACATAGGGCTTCCTAGGTGGCACTAACAGTAAAGAAACCACCTGCAATGAAGCAGATGTAAGAGACACGGGTTTGATTCCTGTGTGTGAAGAAGTCCTGGGGGAGGGCATGACAACCCACTCCAGTATCCTTGCCTGGAGAATCCCATGTACCGAGGAGCCTGGTGGGTAACAAACAGTCCATAGGGTCACAGAGAGTTGGACACAACTGAAGCGACTCAGCACACACATACACACACACATATGTATTGTCTGCACGTTGGATTTTTATGGCTTATTTCTTCCACAGGATGTGTGCTAGTCTTGACACAGTTAAAAAGCCTCAGTTATTTGTACAAGCCAATCACTCACTACTTTGAGCAGGATACACTATTTTTCTTGAGGCCTTTTCTCAGTGCCCAGCTTCTAATCTCATCTTAAATGTCACCTACATAAAGCCTTCTGTGACAGACAATACATCTTGGATATCCAAATTATCATATCATGGTTCTCATTGCACCCCCAATTTTACTTTATAATACCACAATTAGTAACAATACATTTTTTAATGTTAATTTTTACCACTGGATTGTCAGCTCCATAAGCAAATGACTCATTTATTTTTTTTGGATGATCTCTTTTTTTGTACTTACCTCAACAAATATTGGTAGAATGATTAAATGAATGAATGAGGGGGAACCCATGGATGTAGCAATTCAGCTGTCTCTAGCTTCTGCTTTCCCAGGAGTACCTCTAAAGTGGAAGTAACCAGAAGAGTTATTTATTACCTTAGATACTGGAAAGTAAAGTTGTGCTCTTGGGATAATAGATAAGAATTAAAAAAATTAAAAATAGCCGCAAGTTTTTTTCTTTTTTTTATTTGAACACAACCTTTTTATCTAAAGAAATAATAGTCTGACATCTCTGTAATTGCTCATAATACCAACTTCAAGAAAATTTTCATACTGTCACTTTGTTTCTTTATATACTGTGTGTTTGTGGATGTTATTATGTGTTTTGTTACTCATGTCATCCTTTCCTTTCTAATCGAATATAATTTTAGGTGTCAGATGTTGAGTCTATTTAAGTAGCTCTCTGGTACTGTGCTATTTCCTGAAGATGAAACAATTAAACACCAAGTTTAACAAAGCAATAGTATTAATACACCTGTCTCTTTTATAACGTGCAGAATTGAATGGCTTTGGGAATGTGACAGTATTTGGAGGTAACAGTTAAACTTGCTCCTGAGGTTTCTGTGTCTGCTTTCCCTTTCTCCTAATCACTGACCTCTGCAAATACTGTTTCATTTTAAATGTCACTTCTATTTCCATCTTCTCTCAGATGAAAGCAAAGCTTGTTTCTTAGTGTTAATAGTTAAATAGTGAGCACTGCTTGCAGGTTGTCTGTAAAGGTCTTATTGACAAGTAGAGAAGTAAAGTTGGATTATAGCAGAGCTCTATTTAAATAATATTCTAAATTTATATGGATAGACCAAAGGTATCATTGTTATCTTGTTTGGCTAACAGGCAGCTGTGTAAACTAGTGGAAAATATGCTTAATGAGATTCTACCTTTTCTACTTATTAATGGTATTTACTTGGACAAGTTACTCCTTTCTCCTAAGCCTCAGTTTCTTTATCTATAAAAGGACTTAATAATTTCTGGCATATCTACTTCAGAGGGCTTTATAAGTAAAAAATACAAAATATTACATTTATGATGGTACTTAAAAATACAAAGATATATGCATGTGTAAGTTACTGTTATACAGTAAATAATTTTATATAAATTTTCTAAATTAAAGAAGAACAGAGATATTTTATATGGCTAAAATGGCAACCCACTCCAGTATTCTTGCCTGGAGAATTCCATGGATAGAGGAGCCTGGCGGGCTATAGTCAATGGGGTTACAAGGGTTGGACATGACTTAGATGATTTATATGGAAGAAAATGAAAATGGAATTTCTTACACAAAAAGAGACATCTTTTAGTTTTCTTCTAGGCCTAAAATTCTGAATAATAACCTCAAGAATAATATTGTTAAAGTTCTGCTTTTTGGGGGGAATTAAAATTCTGGTTCACAAGCTAAGTAATTTATAATAATAATTTTCATTCTATATTCTTTACTCTGGTCTTTGAAACTGTTGCCCTCTTGTTCATAGTAACAATTGCATAGTTTTGTAAAACTGATAACAAAGTTTAACTTTTTCTCCAGATAACCTGCTCCTCAGTAATAAAAGCAAAATAAGTCAATTTAGGAGAATGATTTTAACTATGTAAGATAATATGCTATATCAAAGACAAGACTATCTTCAGGCAACATTTGATTTTTATGTCTTTTTTAAAAATATATATAGCGGTATGTTGAGGGTGACTTCTTTTGTTATCTGAACTGACACTGTCATCTCAGACTTGTAGACATCATCCTGAGGAAATTAACAGCATGGCTTGTGCTCAGAGATCTTTTCCTTGCCCCGTGATTCTCTGTACATACTGTTCTTTTAACTGTCCATGTCCATACTTTAGGGCACCAGATAGGACCTTGCTCATTAGGTCTGGGCAATGTTTGTTGAATTGACTTTTCTACCCTTTGGTGATAGAAGAAAGGTCCGAAGCTTTAAAGAGCAATATTGCATAGAAACCTGGAATGTTAGGTCCATGAATCAAGGCAAATTGGAAGTGGTCAAATAGAAGATGGCAAGAGTGAACGTTGACATTCTAAGAACCCGCGAGCTAAAATGGACTGGAATGGCTGAATCAACTCAGATGACCATTATATTTACTACTATGGGCAGGAATCCCTTAGAAGAAATGGGGTAGCCATCATAGTCAACAAAAGAGTCCAAAATGCAGTACTTGGATGCAATCTCAAAAACGACAGATGATCTCTGTTCATTTCCAAGGCAAACCATTCAGTATCAGGGTAATCGAAGTCTATGCCCCAACAATTAGCTGAAATTGAATGGTTCTATGAAGACCTACAAGACCTTTTAGAACTAACACCCAAAAAAAGATGTCCTTTTCATTATAGGGGACTGGAATGCAAAAGTAGGAAGTCAAGAAACACCTGAAGTAACAGGCAGATTTGGCCTTGGAGTACGGAACAAAGCAGGGAAAAGGCTAATAGAGTTTTGCCAAGAGAATGCACTGGTCGTAGCAAACATGCTCTTCCAATGACACAAGAAAAAACTCTACACATGGACATCCCTAGATGGCCAACACCAAAATCAGATTGATGATATTCTTTGCAACCAAAGATGGAGAAGCTCTATACAGTCAGCAAAAACAAGACCAGGAGCTGACTGTGGCTCAGATCATGAACTCCTTATTGCAAAATTCAGACTGAAATTGAAGAAAGTGGGGAAAACCACTAGACCATTCAGGTATGACCTAAACAAATCCCTTATGGTTATACAGTGGAAGGGAGAAATAGATTTAAGGGACTAGATCTGATAGATAGAGTGCCTGATGAACTACGGATGGAGGTTCGTGACATTGTACAGGAGACAGGGATCAAGACCATCCCCATGAAAAGAAATGCAAAAAAGCAAAACAGCTGTCTGAGGAGGCCTTACAAATAGCTGTGAAAAGAAGAGAAATGAAAAGCAAAGGAGAAAAGGAAAGATATAAGCATCTGAATGCAGAGTTCCAAAGAATTGCAAGGAGAGATAAGAAAGCCTTCCTCAGCGATCAATGCAAAGAAATAGAGGAAAACAACAGAATGGGAAAGACTAGAGATCTCTTCAAGGAAATTAGAGATACCAAGGGAACATTTCATGCAAAGATGGGCTCGATAAAGGACAGAAATGGTATGGACCGACAGAAGCAGAAGATATTAAGAAGAGGTAGCAAGAATACACAGAAGAACTGTGCAAAAAAGATCTTCATGACCAAGATAGTCACGATGGTGTAATCACTCACCTAGAGCCAGACATCCTGGAATGTGAAGTCAAGTGGGCCTTAGAAAGCATCAATATGAACAAAGCTAGTGGAGGTGATGGAATTCCAGTTGAGCCATTTCAAAACCTGAAAGATGATGCTGTGAAAGTGCTGCAGTCAATATGCCAGCAAAGTTGGAAAACTCAGCAGTGGCCACAGCACTGGAAAAGGTCAGTTTTCATTCCAATCCCAGAGAAAGGCAATGCCAAAGAATGCTCAAACTACTGCACAACTGCACTCATCTCACACGCTAGTAAAGTAATGCTCAAAATTCTCCAAGCCAGGCTTCAGCGATATGTGAACCGTGAACTTCCAGATGTTCAAGCTGGTTTTAGAAAAGGCAGAGGAACCAGAGATCAAATTGCCACCATCCACCGGATCATGGAAATAGCAAGAGAGTTCCAGAAAAACATCTATTTCTGCTTTATTGACTATGCTAAAGCCTTTGACCATGTGGATAACAACAAACTGTGGAAAATTCTTCAAGAGATGGGACTACCAGACCACCTGACCTGCCTCTTGAGAAATCTGTATACAGGTCAGGAAACAACAGTTAGAACTGGACATGGAAAAACAGACTGGTTCCAAATAGGGAGAGCAGCTGTATGTTGTCACCTTGCTTATTTAACTTCTATACAGAGTATATCACGAGAAACTTCAGGCTGGATGTAGTACAAGTTGGAATCAAGATTGCTGGGAGAAATATCAGTTATCTCAGATATACAGATGACACCAACCTTATGGCAGAAAGTGAAGAAGAACTAAAGAGCCTCTTGATTAAAGTGAAAGAGGAGAGTGAAAAAGTTGGCATAAAGCTCAACATTCAGAAAACTAAGATCATGGCATCTGGCCCCATCACTTCATGGCAAATAGATGGGGACACAGTGGAAATAGTGGATGACTTTATATTTTTGGACACCAAAATCACTGCAGATGGTGACTGCAGCCATGAAATTAAAAGACACTTACTCCTTGGAAGGAAAGCTATGACTAACCTAGATGGCATATTAAGAAGCAGAGACATTACTTTGCCAACAAAGGTCCATCTAGTCAAGGCTATGGTTTTTCCAGTAGTCATGTATGGATGTGAGAGTTGGCCTATAAAGAAAGCTGAGTGCAAAAGAATTGATGCTTTTGAACTGTGGTGTTGGAGAAGACTCTTGAGAGTGCCTTGAACTGCAAGGGATCCAACCAGTCCATCCTAAAGGAGATCAGTCCTGATTGTTCATTGGAAGGACTGATGTTGAAACTGGAACTCCAGTACCTTGGTCACCTGCTGCAAAATGTTGACTCATTTTAAAAGACTGTGATGCTGGGAAAGATTGAGGGCAGGAGGAAAAGGGGACAACAGGAATGATATGGTTGGATGGTATCACCGACTCAGTGGACATGAATTTGGGTAAACTCCGGGAGCTGGTGATGGACAGGGAGGCCTCTGGTGTGTTGCAGTCCATGGGGTTGCAAAGACTTGGACACAACTGAGCGCCTGAACTGAACTGAAGTGACCCTTTGTTTTGCTTGAACTTGTGCTAATGGTGTTCTCTTTTTTAATTATTACCTCTTGATCTAAAGGTCCCTTGACTTCTAGCCTCTGGCGACTCCATGGGCTCCATCTATTGACAGATCTGACCCTGGGATTCAGTATGACTCTCTCTTGGTTCTTTCCATTCAGGGTTCCAGTCTGTCATGAGAATTTTAAAAGCAAATGCATAGAAATTGCTGGTGATGGGGACAATATTGTATGTTCTGCTGTTTCTTGCTTGGAAATAGCAAGTTTATTCTATATTAGAAATTTTAGAATGTGTATTGACTTTATATTTTATTATTGCCCTTTCATTTTATAGTTGAACTTGAGGCCCAGGAAAATAATTGTATTCTTTCAAGTGAACCAGTTGCTTTAATATCTTTTTCTTTAAGAATACTGGAGGTTACTGACATCTGTTATGGGCTGCATTGTGTTCCCCTCAAATTCAAATGTTCAGTTCTCAGAATGTGACAATATTTGGAAATAGGTTCTTTAAAGAACTAATGAAGAAAATGTGGGGTCATATGGGACCTGGACCCAGTATGACTTTAAGAAGAGGCCATAAGGACACTCTTGCACAGAGGGATGACCGTGTGGAGCCACTGGAGGGAGGTGCCCCTTTACGAGCCCGGGAGCGAGGCCCTCAGGAGAGACTGATTCTGCTGTCACCTTGATCCTGAACTCCTATCCCTCAGAACTGTGAGAAAATAAATTTCTGTTGTTTAAGCCACCCAGACTGTGGTGCTTTGTTATGACAGCCCTAGCAAACTAATGCAGGATTCCAGGCTTTTTTGTTGTTGTTTGCTTTTCTTTTCATTCCCAGGAAGGATATATTTTATGAGAGTAGGAAGACTCTCTCATCTTTTCATTGTCTTCTGTGTATAGTTCTAGAAACTGTCAAATCAGTTATAAAATCAGCTTTTTATAGCTGTTCCTGGTTCCTGTGTTTTTCTGTTCCTTATTGGTAGTTGAGTGATAGTATTTTCCTTATGCCATGTTGTAACCTTTACATGGAGGTTCTTCATCTAATAGAGAATTTTATTGGAAATAAGGTCCATTATTTTCATGGTTCTAATTAGCCTCATTGGGTTGTTTCTTTTTTTTAAAGTCATACTAATAATTTAAACAAAACGTAAAACCTGAATATATATGGATATAAAAGTATTTGAAAACACTATATATAGGTATAGATTCACCTAGTTAATCTAACTGACCAGTATATTGCTTTTTGAGGTTTGCAAAATAGTTTAATATTCTAGTGGCTTAAATTTATTACCAGTACCAAAAATTTCTAATGTAAAACTAGGAAGTAAAATATGCTTACTAATATCATTCAGTTTTTATTTGCTTTCCGGGAACATCCATATAATCCCATGAGGTAAATATTCTCAGTTATTATTTCCACAAGCAAGCAATTTTCATCTTTATTCATATACTGCCTTTTAGTATATAGATATTGTCAAATTTAAAAAATTTTTTGGTTAGTAAAACTACTCTTAAATGGTATACTCATCAATCATGGATTTTCTGGACTTTCATAACATAATTTAGTTCTTAAATTTACAACCCTTTTGCTGAATACAATTTAGCTTTTAAATTCACAAATAGACCAAGCTGTACAGTATCTGAATAATGTATTCCTGGTAAAGGACAGAATGGATTCTTATAAAGAGCATGACTGACAAATCTTTGACCTTAGCAGGATGATTTCAAATCGAAATTTGAGAGGAGGAAGAAATAATCTGACAAAACTGTAAATTGGATATCATGAAAGTTAGTGGTTATAACAGAAGAAGGCCACAAACAACACTTATGGCTTCAGATACTTAACCTTTCGATGCAGAGACTAGTGTTAAAAGTAAACCTAAAATTTTAATGAAAGGAAAGTGTAAATTCTAATTATGTAAGTTATATATAAATGTAATGTATTCTGAAATAACCCTGCAATGTAACAAGTGAGTAATAATCATGCTTGTAATATAACAACTGAGAGTACATTTTACTTGATTGAATTATATGTAATAGAATGTAAGAGGAAGTAACCTTATGTCAAAGGATATTTACCCAAAGGAAGTCTTTAAACCTAAGGATGAAAAATGATAGGCTTTTGGGTAAAGGTAACTGAAATGAAAAGCAAAAATTCTGTTCCAGTGGAAGGATTTTATGGTCTGTCCAACGAGGGACAGGCAAAGAGAAATGTTCACTTCTTTTGAGAAGGCATTATGCCTTTCTCACTTTTGTATGTACCATCAAACCTTATATGGTTCCTTTCAGATAATAATTGTTCAAAAATTACTGTTGAGTATTTTGAATTGGCAAGGAAATGATAGCATTTTGGCAAGTATAATACCAGATCAGGGAACTAGGTTTTTGAAGTTCAGAGGAAAAATAAGTTTGACTCTATGGCCAGAGTGCAGTTCATGAGATTCTGAAGCTTCATCATTCTGACAATAAAGTAATAAATCATCTCTATGTAAATGAAAAGAATTGCATGTTAGCAGGGAGATTATATACTTTTAAAATTAGTTATTACAATAAATCAAAAGAATGTCTGGAGGTCCTAAAGATCTTACTAGAACCACTCCCATAATTTACATTTTAAGATAACAGGATTAGCCAGAAGGTTTTCAGGAAGAAGAAACTGTCCTCAAGCAGGATACATTGTTGGTATATAATCCTTCAGTTCAGTACAGTCTCTTAGTCAGGTCCGACTCTTTGCGACCCCATGAATCGCAGCGTGCCGGGCCTCCCTGTCCATCACCAACTCCCGGAGTTTACCAAAACTCATATCCATTGAGTCGGTAATACCATCCAGCCATCTCATCCGCTGTTGTCCCCTTCTCCTCCTGCCCCCAATCCCTCCCAGCATCAGAGTCTTTTCCAATGAGTCAACTCTTCGCTTCAGGTGGCCAAAGTATTGGAGTTTCAGCTTCAGCATCAGTCCTTCCAAAGAACACCCAGGACTGATCTCCTTTAGAATGGACTGGTTGGATATCCTTGCAGTCCAAGGGTCTCTCAAGAGTCTTCTCCAACACCACAGTTCAAAATCATCAATTCTTCAGCACTCAGCTTTCTTCACAGTCCAACTCTCACATCCATACATGACTACTGGAAAAACCATAGCCTTGACTAGATGGACCTTTGTTGGCAAAGTAGTGTCTCTGCTTTTTAATATGCTATCTAGGTTGGTCATAACTTTCCTTCCAAGGAGTAAGTGTCTTTTAATTTCATGGCTGCAATCACCATATGCAGTGATTTTGGAGCCCCAAAAATAAAATCTGACACTGTTTCCCCATCTATTTCCCATGAAGTGATGGAACCAGATGCCATGATCTTAGTTTTCCTAATGTTGAGCTTTATGCCAACTTTTTCACTCTCCTCTTTCACTTTCATCAAGAGGCTTTTTAGTTCTTCTTCACTTTCTGCCATAAGGGTGGTGTCATCTGCATATCTGAGCTTATTGATATGTCTCCCAGCAATCTTGATTCCAGCTTGTGCTTCTTCCAGCCCAGCGTTTCTCATGATGTACTCTGCATATCGGTTAAATTAGCAGGGTGACAATATACAGCCTTGACATACTCCTTTTCCTATTTGGAACAAGTCTGTTGTTCCATGTCCAGTTCTAAGTGTTGCTTCCTGACCTGCATATAGGTTTCTCAAAGGCAGGTCAGGTGGTGTGGTATTCCCATCTCTTGAAGAATTTTCCACAGTTTGTTGTTATACACATGGTCAAAGGCTTTAGCATAGTCAATAAAGCAGAAATAGATATTTTTCTGGAACTCTCTTGCTTTTTTGATGATCCGGTGGATGGTGGCAATTTGATCTCTGGTTCCTCTGCCTTTTCTAAAACCGGCTTGAACATCTGGAAGTTCACGGTTCATGTATTCCTGAAGCCTGCTTAAGAATTTTGAGCATTACTTTACTAGCGTGTGAGATGAGTGCAATTGTGCGGTAGTTTGAGCATTCTATGACATTGCCTTTCTTTGGGATTGGAATGAAAACTGACCTTTTCCAGTGCTGTGGCCACTGCTGAGTTTTCCAAATTTGCTAGCATATTGACTGCAGCACTTTCACAGCATCATCTTTCAGGTTTTGAAATAGCTCAACTGGAATTCCATCACCTCCACCAGCTTTGTTCATATTGATGCTTTCTAAGGCCCACTTGACTTCACATTCCAGGATGTCTGGCTCTAGGTGAGTGATCACAGCATCATAATTATCTTGGTCATGAAGATTTTTTTGTACAATTTTGTGTATTCTTGCCACCTCTTCTTAATATATTCTGCTTCTGTTAGGTCCATATCATTTCTGTCCTTTATTGAGCCTATCTTTGCATGAAATGTTCCCTTGGAATCTCTAATTTTCTTGAAGAGATCGCTAGTCTTTCCCATTCTGTTGTTTTCCTCTATTTCTTTGCATTGATTGCTGAGGAAGGCTTTCTTATCTCTCCTTGCAGTTCTTTGGAACTCTGCATTCAGATGCTTATATCTTTCCTTTTCTCCTTTGCTTTTCGCTTCTCTTCTTTTCACAGCTATTTGTAAGCCCTCCTCAGACAGCCATTTTTCTTTTTTGCATTTCTTTTCCATGGGGATGGTCTTGATCCCTGTCTCCTGTACAATGTCACGAACCTCCGTCTGTAGTTCATCAGGCACTCTATCTATCAGATCTAGTCCCTTAAATCTATTTCTCACTTCCACTGTATAATCATAAGGGATTTGATTTAGTCATATCTGAACCTACTTTGTTCATTTTAAGTCTGAATTTGGCAATAAGAAGTTCATGATCTGAGTCACAGTCAGCTCCTGGTCTTGTTTTTGCTGACTGTATAGTGCTTCTCCATCTTTGGCTGCAAAGAATATAATCAATCTGATATCTGTGTTAACCATCTGGTGATGTCCATGTGTAGAGTCTTCTCTTGTGTTGTTGGAAGAGAGTGTTTGCTATGACCAGTGCATTCTCTTGGCAAAACTCTGTTAGCCTTTGCCCTGCTTCATTCTGTACTCCAAGGCCAAATCTGCCTGTTACTCCAGGTGTTTCTTGACTTCCTACTTTTGCATTCCAGTCCCCTATAATAAAAAGGACATCTTTTTGGGCATTAGTTCTAAAAGGTCTTATAGGTCTTCATAGAACCATTCAACTTCAGCTTCTTCAGTGTTACTTGTTGGGGCATAGACTTGGAAAGTAAAAGTGAAGTAGCTTTGTCTGACTCTGCAACCCGTGGACTGTAGCCTACCAGGCTTGTCCGTCCATGGGATTCTCCAGGCAAGAATACTGGAGTGGGTTGCCATTTCCTTCTCCAGGGGATCTTCCCGACCCAGGGATCAAACCCACGTCTCCCGCATCACAGCCAGACGCTTTAACCTCTGAGCCACTGGGGTGGGTAGCCTTTCCCTTCTCCATGGGATCTTCCCAACCCAGGGATCGAACCCAGGTCTCCCACATTGCAGGCGGAATCTTTACCAGCTCAGCCACCAGGGAGGCCCATAGGCTTGGATTACCGTGATATTGAATAGTGTACCTTGGAAACGAACAGAGATCATTCTGTTGTTTTTGAGATCGCATCCAAGTACTGCATTTTGGACTCTTTTGTTGACCATGATGGCTACTCCATTTCTTCTAAGGGATTCCTGGTCACAGTAGTAGATATAATGGTCATCTGAGTTAAATTCAACCATTCCAGTCCATTTTAGTTTGCGGATTCATAGAATGTCAGCGTTCACTCTTGCCATCTCCTGTTTGACCACTTCCAATTTGCCTTGATTCATGGACCTAATATTCATGGGCCTAACATGGACCTAACATATAATCCTTAGTACAGAGTTTAAACTGAGTTGTTTGTTGTGTAATCATCAGTTCAGAGTTTAAAGAAAAAAGTTTTATGTGACTAAGACTAAGGAATGTAGAGATTAAAAAAAAAGTTTGTCCTTTCCTCCTGCTTGTGAATTCCAGACCCCTATCTTCTCCTTGAGAACCCCAGACCCCTCTCTCCTTGGGGACCCCCAGACTTCTTATCAGCCTGGCTAGGAATTGAGTCTCTCACCATCCTCCCTATCCTAATACACAATGTTCAGGTGCCTGATTTAAATTTGTTCTGTGCTGTGCTTAGTTGCTCAGTCATGTCCAACTCTTTGAAACCCCATGGACTATAGCCCACCAGGTACTTCTGTCCATGGGATTCTCCAGGCAAGTATGCTGGAGTGGGTTGCCATGCCCTCCTCCAGGGGATCTTCCACATTGCAGGTGGATTCTTTATCATCTGAACCACTGGGGAAGCCCGATTTAAATTTGAGGCTTAATTATATAAAATCCCCCCAAACTGGCCTTACTGCAATTTTTGTTTCATCCCATGCATTGTGATATGTAGTGTTTTTTTTTTTTTTTTAATTATCACCTTAGAATTCTCCAGGCAAGAATACTGAAATGGGTAGCCATCCCTTCTCCAGGGAATATTCCTGACCCAAGGATCCAACCTGGGTCTCCTGTTTTGTAGGCAGATTCTTTACCATCTAAGCCACCAGAGAAGCCCCTTTATTTCCAAAATGGTTGATAATCATACCTTTTTTGATTAAGTATTATTTTTGATAGAATTTATTACATTTCTAAGCAGATAGGAATATATTTCTTTTTGAAACTTTGTTATTAATTGTAGTTGAATTGCACTGTGTCCAAAAAAATGCAGTCTTTTTCATTTCTGATTTGGGGGGGTTTATGTTTTCTTCCACTCCTACTCCTAGAATTTATTTCTTCTTGTTCAGAGTCATGTCTGACTCTTTGTGACTCTTTGGACTGCAGCACACCAAGCTTACCTGTACTTCACTATCTCCTGGAGTTTGCTCAGACTCATATCCATTGTGTTGATGATGTCATCCAACCATCTCATCCTCTGTTGCCCCTTCTTCTCCTGACATCAGTCTTTTCCAGCATCAGGGTCTTTTCCAGTGAGTTGGCTCTTCACATCAGGTGGCCAAAGTATTGGAGCTTCAGCCATCAGTCCTTCCAATGAATATTCAAGGTTGATTTTCTTTAAATTTAGTTAAATTTATAGAATTTATTTAAATTTGTATAAATGCTTCATAGAGCTTTGAAAATAAGATATACTTTCATCTTTGATATTTAGAGCTTGATGTATATTAATTTCAACTTGTTAATCATACTGTGGCAATTTGATTTTTAACTCTTTGTTTGACTCTCATAGAGTAACTCATTTGTATTCTGTTTATATAAAATAAAATATACTCACCACAGTAGTGTTTATAACTGTTAGAAGTTTTGCTTTATATGGCTTGATGGGCTGTGATTTTCAGTATAAATATTCATGACAGTCATCATAAAATTGATGAAAGTCATACCTTTCATCATACAATTATCTTCTACTCCAAGGTTTGAATATTTAGTCTTTTCCCTCCTATTTTCAAAATATTAATATAGCTGCATCTATTTTTTTTGTTGTTGTTCATATTTATCATCCTTTTGTGCTTAAGCTTAGTCTTTGGCATCACTTTAAGTGTACCTTTGGAAAATATTATGTCATTGGATTTTTAAAAAAATATAACATTTTATTGTCAGCAAAAATTGAGCCATTTCATATTTTTAAATGTAATCATTATGCCTGATTTTGCTTCTCTTATCTTGCTTTATGCATTTTGTTTCTAATTTTTTGGTCTTTTTCTGCACAAACATTTATGATTGTTAATATTTTCTGCAATGATTTGAAAGTAAGCATTCTTTTTTTATTCCTTATTAAAGTTTGTCAAAGATGTTCTTAAAAGAGGTAAACTATCAGATGGATTTATAGCCCACCCTTTTCTCTAGTTCTGAGTCCTTGAATTAAGGTTTACTACCTTCTGCTAGAGCGTTCGCTTTCTGAGATGAGACAGCAGCTGGTTGAGGGACGACACTTGTGCCTCCTTGAGTGTCTTCCAGTGGTAGCTGCAACTATGTCTTAAAGAACTTGCCTGAAAGTTTCTACCACATGGATCACACCTCTCTCTGATTTGTAGTATTGCTTCCAGTCTCTGCTTCTCCTCCCCCTATTTCATATTTCTTGTATCATTTCTAGAAGAATGTAGGAGAGGGCAGCTAGCAGCCTGTATACAAACCTTCATCTTGTCAGAAACTTGGCATGTCATATATTAAAAAGTAACTAGACCTGGATGGGACATGAAATTATGTCAAATTATATACAGTTTAATAAAGGGAAGTGTTTTTGTCTGGACAAGAGAAAATCTAAGTGGACTGTGACAGTTATCTTTGGTGCCATGTCGTGCAGAGTAGACTGACTATGTTTTGCATCACAGGCTAGGACTAGGACCAGGGTGAGCTAGGTCTCCTCCGCACTGCTAGGAGGAGAATCCATCTTAAATGGGGACGAGTGTTGAACTGTGTAACTTCTAAGGTTCTTTCCAACACTGCTTTTCCTTTAATGTAAGTTTGACATTTTTTGCAATGTTGGATATAAAACAGTTTTCTTCCCCAAATTTAGCATATATAAGAAATGAATGTAGTGCTTGTTAAAATAAGTATATCTGAGCCCAGAAATTTTGATTTGTTTAAGTTTGGGGTAGGCTCTAGTACTCTGCATTTTCTCAGGTTAATTTTAAGAATATAGCATAATCTTTAGGTAAATTAAGTTTATAAAAATGCTATTCTTTGGCATTTTATGATTTGCTTTTAGAGTGTATTTCATGTAACACATTCTTTTAAAAAAATTTTTTTTATATTGGAGTATAATTGATTCACAATGTTGTGTAAACATCACTCAGTCGTGTCTGAGTGGGTAGCCTTTCCCTTCTCCAGGGGATCTTCCCAACTCAGGGATCAAACCCAGGTCTCTCACATTGCAGGCAGATTCTTTACCAGCTGAGCCATAAGGGAGGCCCAAGAATACTGGCGTGGGTAGCCTCTCCCTTCTCCAGGGGACCTTCCCAACCCAGGAATTGAACCAGGGTCTCCTGCATTGCAGGCGGATTCTTTACCCACTGAGCTATCAGGGAAGCAATGCTGTGTGAGTTTCAGATATACAGCAAAGTGATTTATACACACACACACACACACATATATATATATATATATATTCTTTTTACAGATTCTTTTCCCCTATAGGTTATTATAGAGTACTGAGTTCAATTACCTCTGCTATGCAGTAGGTCCTTGTTGATTATCTATTTTATATATTGTAGTGTGCAACACATTCTTTGTTGATAATAATCAACACTTTGTAGTGTGCGACATATTTTTTATTGATAGTAACCATCATTATGCACAAAGCTGGTGGAGGTTATGGAATTCTAGTTGAGTCATTTTAAATTTGAAAAGATGATGCTGTTAAAGTGCTGCACTCAATATGCCAGCAAATTTGGAAAACTGAGCAGTGGCCACAGGACTAGAAAAGGTCAGTTTTCATTCCAATCCCAAAGAAGGGCAATGCCAAGCAATGTTCAAACTACTTTACAATTGCACTCTTTTCACATGCTAGCAAGGTAATGCTCAAAATCCTTCAAGCTAGGCTTCAACAGCATGTGCACCAAGAACTTCCCGATGTATAAGCTGGATTTAGACAAGGCAGAGGAACCAGAGATCAAATTGCCAACGTCCACTGGATCATAAAGAAAGCAAGAGAATTCCAGAAAAACATCTACTTCTGCTTCACTGCCTAAGCTAAAGACTTTAAATGTGTGGATCATAACAAGCTGTGGAAAATACTTAAAGAGATGGGAATACCAGACCACCTTACCTGCCTCCTGAGAAACCTGTATGCAGGTCAAGAAACAACAGTTAGAACCAGACGTGGAACAACAGACTGGTTCCAAACTGGGAACGGAGTATGTCAAGGCTGTATATTGTCACCCTACTAATTTAACTTCTGTGAAGAGTACATCACGTGAAATGCTGGGCTGGATGAAGCACAAGCTGGAATTAAGATTGTGGGGAGAAATATTAATAACCTCAGATATGCAGATGACACCATCCTTTGGCAGAAAGCAAAAAGGAACTAAAGAGCCTCTTGATGAAGATGAAAGAGGAGAGTGAAGAAGTTCGCTTAAAACTCAACATTCAGAAAACTAAGATCATGGCATTTGGTCCCATCACTTCATGGCAAATAGATGGGGAAACGATGGAAACAGTGAGAGACTTTATTTTGGGGGGCTCCAAAATCACTGCAGATGGTGACTGCAGCCATGAAATTAAAAGACACTTGCTCCTTGGAAGAAAAGCTATGACAAACCTAGACAGTGTATTAAAATGTAGAGACATCATTTTGCCAACCAAGTATAGTCAAAGCTATAGTTTTTCCATTAGTCATGTATGGATATGAGAGGTGGACCATAAAGAAGCAGAATGCTGAAGAATTGATGCCTTTGAACTGTGGTATTGGAGAATACTCTTGGAGTCCCTTGGACTGCAAGGAGATCAAACCAGTCAATCCTAAGGGAAATCAACTCTGAATATTCATTGGAAGGACATGCTGAAGCTGAAGCTCCAATACTTCAGTCACCTGATGTGAAGAGCTGACTCATTTGAAAAGATCCTGATGCTGGGAAAGATTGCAGGTGGAAGGAGAAGGGGACGACAGAGGATGAGATGATTGGATGGTATTACCACCAACTCCATGAACATGAGTTTGAGCAAACTCTGGGAGATGGTGAAGGACAGGGAATCCTGGCATGCTGCAATCCATGTGGTTGCAAAAAATTGTACACAAATGAGGGACTGGATAACAACAACAACACTTGGTGGTGTCCAACACTAAGTCGTGTCCAACTCTTGTGTCCCCATGAACTGTGGCCCACCAAGGCATCTGTCCATGGGATTTCCCAGGCAAGAACACTGCGGTGTGTTGCCATTTCCTTCTCCAGGGATCTTTCTAACCCAGGAATCAAACCCTGCTTTGCAGGTTTGCTTTTTACTGAGTGAGCCACCAGAGAAGTCCTCAAACCCGCACTTTAAAATGTTGTAAATATTATTTTAACTTAATTCATTGGTTTAAGTGTAAATGTAATTATTTTATAACATTTGCTGATACAATTAGGATTTTGTAAAGAGATGGAAAATGGTACTAAAAGTGCTAGTAATGAAGAAAACAATTGAAGTCAACAATTCTACATGAAACTGTCAATTTGGGTACTGGCAGAAGCAGACACCAGGATGGAATTTGAAGTAAAGATAAAGGGAAGAGAGAGCAGGGAAAGACAGAGAGTCTTCAGATTGAGATAGGAGTTGACACCTGTGAAAGTTGAGAGAGGGGACGAAAAAGGATGCAGGATGGAGATCCTCAGACAGACAGAACTCTGAGGCAATCTGAGCCAGCCAGGTGGTCAGCTCTGATGTAATAACTGGCCGCGGAAGATGCCACTCTTGGGCAGCCATGGCCAGGCCCTTCTCCCGTGCTTCTTCCTTTTTTGACTGACAGCTTAGTGAGAAGAGTGTGGTCTCTGCTCCAACATGGTTGCAGATCTGAAATGCTGTAGCTGGTACTGTCAGCCACCTGGCCTCTTAGCTACAGTCACTCTCTTAGAGGGAAGCTGAGCAGGACACATTCATGGCTGCTTTAAATCCAGGCCGTATTTTTCCCAGTACTGGGGGTGTGTGTATGCTTACCTGGAGGCATAATTTGACATCATCTGTACTGATGTCTTATGACTTGTGTTTGCTTGACTCTGTTTTTATTTCTGTGTCTCAGCTTCCATTTCATCCTATTTTTTTATGTATCAAGTGTACAGTATGAGTGATGCTATTCATGTATAATTTTATTTAAATTGATATAAAAATAAAATACTGCTTGTGAGGATGTGATAGTAAAAAATGCTCTGTAAAGATGTGGGTGTTTAAAAACTCAGAGTCTTTCATGTTATTCCTCTAGTCTGGCGGCAAGAAGAACTCACACGCATTAACCAGTTTTTCACTGGAGCTGAAAGGAAAGCTGCTTTGTGTGAACTTCTGGAAAAAGAGACGCAGATAATTGCTTCCATTGGGAGACATAGATATATCACTTACACAGAGAACCAGGAAGCAGAGATACAAAGTTTTTTGGATAAGGTTAGTGAAGTAACATTATTTAAATATGAATGTGTCCTGAGTTTAAAAATATAGACAAATGAACTAAAGAAGACAATTACATTGTAAGAATTCTCATGAGTTTTGTTTAGTATTTTTGGTGACATAATTTTTGAAATTTTGTATAGTTTTGAAATTATTGAAATTTTGTATAATTTTTCTTCTTTTCTTATACAGCTTTAGATTTTCACTGCAGCCTAGAATAATGATTGATAAGTAACATGAAATTAACATGTTCTTAACAAAAGAGCTTTGGCCGTGAAGGAGAACATGGAAACACCATCTGTGTGACTCTGTTCATTTAGACTTAGGCTGCCTACAGAAATTAGGTGAATTGCACACCCCACTGAAATCTAGACCATAGCAGTCATCTAGGACTGTATGGATCCGCAGTGCCCATAGTAAGCAACCTGGGCAAAGAGCTATGGATTAGTGTTTCTGCTTTTGCTTATCAGGTCATTAACTGACTGAAATTTTCTAACCAAAAGGATATGTGATTATTGAAAACCATGAAAACATACAATTAAAGGAAAAACTAAAGTAATTACCCTTTTGTGGTAAAACTGCCACAGTTTTACCATAGTGACCAATTTCCTTTTATAAACTTGATCTCTCCAAACAATTAAAAGCCTATCCAGCCACAAGAAGAAAAGGGATGGAGTTCTTTAAAATATTTGCTGGTAATGATTCTAATAGTTATGCGATTCTTGTTATTTGAGAACATTTATTTTTTAAAACCATAATTTTTGATATTATAAATGCCTCCTACTCATCTTGTATGCTCTCCTGTTTGATCTCAGTTTTTCTTGTGGCTTTAACTCCTACCTGCATCCCGGAGCTCCCTACAGTTTCAGGCCAGAACTCTCTTCAGTTAAGTTCAGTTCAGTTGCTCAGTTTTGTCTGACTCTTTGTGACCCTATGAATCACAGCACACCAGGCCTCCCTGTCCATCACCAACTCCCGGAGTTCACTCAGACTCAAGTCCATCGAGTCAGTGATGCCATCCAGCCATCTCATCCTCTGTCGTCCCCTTCTCCTCCTGCCCCCAATCCCTCCCAGCATCAGGGTCTTTTCCAATGAGTCAACTCTTCACATGAGGTAGCCAAAGTATTGGAGTTTCAGCTTTAGCATCAGTTCTTCCAGTGAACACCCAGGACTGATCTCTTTTAGGATGGACTGGTTGGATCTCCTTGCAGTCCATTGAACTCTCAAGAGTCTTCTCCAACACCACAGTTCCAAAGCATCAATTCTTTGGCGCTCAGCTTTCTTCATAGTCCAACTCTAACATCCATACATGACCACTGGAAAAACCATAGCCTTGACTAGATGGACCTTTGTTGGCAAAGTAATGTCTCTGCTTTTGAATATGTATCTAAGTTGGTCATAACTTTCCTTCCAAGGAGTAAGCGTCCTTTTTAGGAGCTTGCAAATCATGTACTAAATTGCCTACTCTCTTGCTCCTTGGATGTCCCACAGTACAACTCAAGCTGACATGTCAACCCCTACTTCATCTCGTCTTACCGTTCCTTGTCCCCTCACCTCCAAACTGAGGCTCCTATTCTGTAGCACTCACATAGTTTATCTCCATGAATGTTTCACCATGCACTTAAGTTGCTTCAGGCAGAAACCTGGGCATTATTCTTGATGTCCTACTTAGCCACCATCCTCTCTGTTCTATTAGTTTAATCGCTGCCTCAATTCTTTACTTCTTCCTTACAAACTGCATACCACTGCCTACAGGGAGGTGGCTCTGCCATGACACATTGAGGACCTTGCATGTCTTCAAATAGGCCATATAGGCAGAGACTTGAACCGCAGCTAACGTGAGTCTTAGTGGAATGCCTTGTGCTCCTCTGGAACTCTAGAGGGTGGGAAGCTTCTGAGATGTTATGGAGCACCTCGGCTTTCCTGCTTCCCTCTGTCTCCCTAGGAGGCTGTCATGAGAAGGTCTCACCTTGGCTGTGAGAGCTGGACACTGATTTAATTGGATCTGGGTTTCCTTCCCATCTGGATTCCTTTATGTCCCCAAATGAGGCTTTCAACATCCAGGTTCACTTCTTAATTCCCTCCCCGATCCTCCATATTGCCGCCATAGGGACCTCATCCCACACAGCTCTCCCCTGCCCTCCGGGAACAAGGACTTTTATAATCCATTCTTGGCACACTTGACCCATCCCATCATCCCTGCTCACGCACCACAGCCAGACTGTTCCAGTTACACTCAGTTGCACATTCACGAAAAAACTGCGTGCTCTCAGTGCTTTTGCTTCTTCTATGGGCTCTGCATGTAGCATCCTTTCCTTCCTTCCTCAGTAACCAGCTACTCACCCTTCAAAACAAGCTCAGATACCCCTTCTTCCAAAAAGGACTACTGACCCTCCTCCTTTAGCCTGTACTGTATACCTTCATGGGCTTCCCCAGTGGCGCTAGTGGTGACAAATCCATCTGCCAATGCAGCAGACATAAGAGACACATGTTCTGTCCTGGGGGTTGGGAAGATGCCCTGGAGAAGGAAATGACAACCCACTCCAGTATTCTTGCCTGGAGAATCCCATGGACAGAGGAGCCCGGCAGGCTACAACCATAGAGTTGCAAAGAGTCAGGTATGACTGAAGCGACTTAGCACACTTGCATGCATATACCTTCATAAGACTTGGTTTCACTTCTGTCTTAGTGCATAGTGGTCAGTTTTATCGTCAGGATTATGTCTGAATCCTCCTGGATCTGAGCTTCTTAAGGCAAGAGCTATCTTTATCTCCATATCCTCATATCCTTGCTCAGTGCTCATCACAGAGTATCAATAAGTGCTTGTGGAGGAAGGTAGGGAGGAAAAATAAGGAACAGAAATAATCCTTTTGTAATTTTATATTTCAGGTACTATAAGAAAATACACAATGTAGATGCTATCGTTTCAAATGCTTAAATATCTTCATTCTAGAAACGATGAATCCTACTGTATGGAAGCCATAATATTCACACTTCTGCTGAGTCATATTTTGAACTAAACATAATTCCTTTTGGCACGTTGCTTTTGTTGAAACCAACTTCATCACTGGGCACTGTGTTCCTTATGTATCTGATTGTTAACTGTAAGAAGACAGCATGAAACCAGGGCTCAAGAAGGAGCTGGAGGCCTCTGAAGTGCCAGTGGACTGGGAAGAGGGTGACACTTACCTGCCTTGTTTAAGACTGACCCTTGTGCAGGATTTCCTGCTTGTGCTTTATCTGCTGCTTTGTTTCCTTTCAGTTCAGTTCAGTTCAGTCACTCAGTCGTGTCTGACTCTTTGCGACCCCATGAATCACAGCACACCAGGCCTCCCTGTCCATCACCAACTCCTGGAGTTTACTCAAACTCATGTCCATCGAGTCGGTGATGCCATCCAGCCATCTCATCCTCTGTCGTCCCCTTCTCCTCCTGCCCCTAATCCTTCCCAGCATCAGGGTCTTCCAATGAGTCAACTCTTCACATGAGGTGGCCAGAGTATTGGAGTTTCAGCTTTAGCATCAGTCCTTCCAATGAACACCCAGGACTTATCTCCTTTAGGATGGACTGGTTGGATCTCCTTGCAGTCCAAGGGACTCTCAAGAGTCTTCTCCAACACCACAGTTCAAAAGCATCAATTCTTCGGCGCTCAGCCTTCTTCACAGTTCAACTCTCACATCCATACATGACCACTGGAAAAACCATAACCTTGACTAGACGAAACTTTGTTGGCAAAGTAATGTCTCTGCTTTTGAATATGCTATCTAGGTTGGTCATAACTTTCCTTCCAAGCAGTAAGCGTCTTTTAATTTCATGGCTGCACTCACCATCTGCAGTGATTTTGGAGCCCCCCAAAATAAAGTCTGACACTGTTTCCACTGTTTCCCCATCTATTTCCCATGAAGTGATGGGACCAGATGCCATGATCTTCGTTTTCTGAATGTTGAGCTTTAAGCCAACTTTTTCACTCTCCTTTTTCACTTTCATCAAGAGGCTTTTGAGTTTCTCTTCACTTTCTGCCATAAGGGTGGTGTCATCTGCATATCTGAGGTTATTGATGTTTCTCCCGGCAATCTTGATTCCAGCTTGTGCTTCCTCCAACCCAGCATTTCTCATGAAGTACTCTGCATAGAAGTTAAATAAGCAGAGTGACAATATACAGCCTTGACATACTCCTTTTCCTATTTGGAACCAGTCTGTTGTTCCATGTCCAGTTCTACCTGTTGCTTCCTGACCTGCATATAGGTTTCTCAAGAGGCAGGTCAGGTGGTGTGGTATTCCCATCTCTTTCAGAATTTTCCACAGTTGATTGTGATCCACACAGTCAAAGGCTTTGGCATAGTCAATAAAGCGGAAATAGATGTTTTTCTGGAACTCTCTTGCTTTTTCAATGATCCAGCAGATGTTGGCACTTTGATCTCTGGTTCCTCTGCCTTTTCTAAAGCCAGCTTCAACATCTGGAAGTTCACGGTTCACATATTGCTGAAGCCTGGCTTGGAGAATTTTGAGCATTACTTTACTGGCATATGAGATGAGTGCAATTGTACGGTAGTTTGAGCATTCTTTGGCATTGCCTTTCTTTGTGACTGTAATGAAAACTGACCTTTTCCAGTCCTGTGGCCACTGCTGAGTTTTCCAAATGTGCTGGTATATTGAGTGCAGCACTTTCACAGCATCATCTTTCAGGATTTGGAATAGCTCAAGTGGAATTCCATCACCTCCACTAGCTTTGTTCGTAGTGATGCTTTCTAAGGCCCACTTGACTTCACATTCCAGGATGTCTGGCTCTTGGTGAGTGATCACACCATCATGATTATCTGGGTCATGAAGATCTTATTTGTACAATTCTTCTGTGTATTCTTGCCACCTCTTCTTAGTATCGTCTGCTTCTGTTAGGTCCATAGCATTTCTGTCCTTTATCGAGCCCATCTTTGCATGAAATGTTCCCTTGGCATCTCTAATTTTCTTGAAGAGATCTGTAGTCTTTCCCATTTTGTTGTTTTCCTCTATTTCTTTGCATTGATTGCTGAGGAAGGCTTTCTTATCTCTCCTTGCTATTCTTTGGAACTCTGCATTCAAATGGGAATATCTTTCCTTTTCTCCTTTGCTTTTCGCTTCTCTTCTTTTCACAGCTATTTGTAAGGCCTCCCCAGGCAGCCATTTTTCTTTTTTGCATTTCTTTTCCATGGGGATGGTCTTGATCTCTGTCTCCTGTACAATGTCACAAACTTCCATCCATAGTTCATCAGGCAGTCTGTCTATCAGATCTAGTCCCTTAAATCTATTTCTCACTTCCACTGTATTATCATGAGGGATTTGATTTAGGTCATACCTGAATGGTCTAGTGGTTTTCCCTACTTTCTTCAATTTAAGTCTGAATTTGGCAACAAGGAGTTCATGATCTGAGCTTCTGGAGCCAGTTGATGATGGTTACTCCTGTTGTCAAGTATAGCTAAGAAATTCTTTAAATTTCTCCAAAAAAAATGAGATGGGGACATTTTGTTCATGAGAATTCCTGTGAAGAAGAAGTTATTTTGTTGTCGTTTGTTTTGTTTTGTTTTGGTTTGGTAAATATGTTGATTAGTTTAGGCGTAACATCTGAGACCCTCAATGATCCTGAGTATAGGAAGAATTGCCAGATAATTGTGCCAGAAACATGCAGGTCTTTGAGTGTTGCTGGAGAGATAGGAAGGGGAGAACACAGTTAGAAGTCAGTGGGGCACAGTGTGCCTACTGTAATTTCATTAATTATATCACTAACAGAAGTATTTAGTGCAAGAGGATTCTTTTTTTTTTTAATGTAAGAGGAAAAGGAACAAGAGAAATGACTAGGCCTTAACATCCAGACTGATTCAGGGCAACACACAAAGGTGCAAGATCAGAAGATTGCAAAAAGGATTAAAAAGTTGGCCACAAGAACTTGTAGAAATCACAAAAAAGGTTTTTTGTGGGTTGGAGGTTTTAGAATTGGGGTCCTGAACCTATGGTTACCCCAGCTGATAAACCACTTAATCTCACCAATCTCCAGGCTAAGACTCAGAAGAAATGGACGTTTTAGCTGATACAAGAGAATTTTGCCTCGTTTTGACCAAAATGTTACACAGGGCAAGAGGAACACAACCATGGACTGGAGCAACTACACTTGAAGTCAGTCCTCATTCGATGAGATAACATAATTCATCCATTCTCTAAAAATACTGACTAATGGTAGCTTTTGGCCCGCTTTTAACCTCCTATAGTAAACTGTGAAATCTTTGTTATTTCTGGAATGTTTTTGTGTTAAATGTTAAATTTAACACAAAATTAATTTAAATTACCTTTTTGTATATGGTGCCGTAATGAACATCGTAGAAAACAGTTAAGGTAGATTTTATAGTTAGTCCTTTGTTATAAATTCTAATACCAGTTCTCTTCCTTTTCATGCCTGTCTGTCTCTTCCCACCCAACCCTACCCATGCCTGGCAATGTCTCTAATAAGTATTCAGGAGGTGTCAGCACTGATTTCATAAAATTTGAAGTAACTTATTCTATAGGTTTTTTTGATTGCTAAGAAAAAAGTAGTTTGAATTCATCCTTAAGGCTAGACCATTTTGAAATGTGAATACTCACAACCAGGGCCATGATGTGGATTTTAAGATCCACACTTAGTGCCATGACATATGGATATATAAAGAGAATATTTACTTTCCTATAATTTGGAAATAACTTTGGAAAATAAAATTTCATGGTTTGGTTGTAGTTTAATTTCAATGTGTCTAAGTGTTATATAGTATATTGAATTAATAGTTATATTTTGTCAAGGACACAGAATTTCTCTTGAGTAATGAATGACTGTTGTTTGGAATTAGTCCAATAAAAGCACTGAACTAATCAGTTATTAGGGGTTCTATACTAAGCCTATATTCTCCATAAAAGGGTTAATCTATTTAGCCCTTTAAGATTTTTGAAACATTATTTGAACAGTCTACTTTTATCCTATCAAACATTGACAGCCACAGGTTGTCAAATGTTAAAAACTCACAAATTGACAGAGGTGAAGAAATTCAGGTCAGAAATTTTAAAGAAAAATCATCAACCAGTTTCTGATATATCTTGGGTGCTGCTTATCCAAACTGTGTAAAGAGACAATTTGAATTTGAATTTCTGCAAGAGGTTTTCCCTGGGGTCAAGGCCATTTATTTCTTTGAATCTCTTTGATTCACATACCGTGTCTCACAATCACAAGCTAAAAAGCTGAGGTCTGTGTTAGCTGTGTCATTTAGTTTTGTTTTTCTCCTTACTCAGGTGGCCAGCAGCTAATGGGATGGAAAAATGCAACCCACTCTTGCCTCTCTCTCAGCACCACAGTACACAGGGGTGTCCTCTGTGGATGAACAAAATCCCTTGGCTGTGTAAAAGCAAAGTTGATCACTACCCAGTAGCTCTGGGGGTTAGTGTTATTCTTAATGTGTGCCCTGAGGGACTAGAGTATTAATTTAGGGAAAAGTAAAGGCCTCCTCTCATAGCGTAGCCATTTCTTCTCTTTGGTGGAAGCTTGCTGCTCTCAGGGTTTTTGTTATCTCACCGCCTGCCCATCCTCAAAGTGTGTCTTCCTGCTGTTCTTCCGTTTCTCTCCTCCAGAATCTATGCTGTCTCATCTGTTGGCACCTAAATGGAATTTATTATGTTCTTGTTTTCTGAAGCAATTTAAGAACATGACTATTGTACATCTGTTATTACAGCCACAGCATTCAAAGGAAGAAAAAAATAGAAAAGAGAAGTAAGCAAAGTTGACATTTTCCTGCATCAGAGTAATAAAAAAAATACCTTAAAGACTGAAATCAAAAAAGCTTAGACTTGAAGACCATATTATCCGTGTTGACAGTAATATATCCAAGTAGCAAAACAACTTTGCCAAACAGATTTTTTTTTTTTTAAATATCTTTTCAGTGTTGACACTAGGGAACTCAAACTTTGAATCTAGGACTCTTTGATTGTATCACTCAGTTTACTTTTAATCTGGCTAATTCTTAGTTATTCTTCAGTTTTATCTTAGATATTCTTTTCTTTTCACCAGTTAAGTGCTTCATGTCAACTTGAAGTTACCTGTTTACCTGCATCAGAAGTATAATCAACTTTTATTTCAATTATTTTTAAATTTTTCTATGCCCTTAGACTGGAGTTCATGAAATTGGGATTTATCTACTTGCTACCTAGTACATGGAACAATATACAGTAAACACAGTAAATATTTCTTGAATGAATGAATATTGTAGGCCCTGTGAAATACATACAACTACATAAGAAATTGATTTCTTATACTCTGTAAGGAGAAATAGAATTAGCAAGCAAAATAATTATAGAACTATTTGGACCCAAATTGCATTTCCCAGAGTTATTGAAATATAGATACTGCATATTCTGTGTGTGTGTTTGTGTGTTTGTTTTTAACAAATACAATAGAACTTTGGGTAGTAGTGATTTCAGTGGTTTAAAAATTGAAGGGTAGAAAGGATTTGATGTTGAATATATTTGGAAAAAATACAAGGTATTACTATATTGTAGTATCTTAAATGGGACCAAAAACTTGGAGGAAAGGTAGAATTAAATCAACACCACAGCTGAGAAGAACCACAATAGAGTAGATGAACTAAGCATTTCATTAAAAGGTTATTGTACTTGGATTATTACAAATGAAATAACTTATCAGCCTGCAGAGCTGAAGGTATTGTTCACATTTCTGGAAGAAAAGAAAAGAAATTACATTTAATAGCATTTCCCTGAGGAAAACTGCAGATTAAGGCTTTAGACTTTAGAAGATTGCTATATGAAATGTAGCCTAAGATTGCTTATTCCTTAGAAGTTTCAAAAAGAGCTTTGCAATAAATATTACATTTCAATAACACTCTGAGATCTACCCCAAACAAGAGTATATCCATGAAAACAATATATTTTAAAATTTCCAAGTGATAATAATTAAATCATAAAATATTTTTATTGAGCTATTTCCCTCTTATAATCTTAATAAATCTTATTAATTCTATCAGTCTGATAATTAACTTTACACTATTTAATATTATATTTATGCTGTAAAAATAGAAATTAATCAGAGAGCTGCAGCTTTTCATTTGCTAGATTAAAACTAGAACTGAGGATCTAAAGTTTCTAATGAAGATTCCTAGCTCTGTGCAACATCCACTTTATCTTTGATCAGAAAATGATGCCATTCATTGAAACATGTAAAATATCATGTATGAAACGAGATGCCAGTCCAGGTTCAATGCACGATACTGGATGCTTGGGGCTAGTGCACTGGGACGACCCAGAGGGATGGTATGGGGAGGGAGGAGGGTTCAGGATGGGGAGCACATGTATACCTGTGATGGATTCATTTTGATATTTGGCAAGACTAATACAATTATGTAAAGTTTAAAAATAAAATAAAATTAAAAAATAAATAAAAAATTAAAAAAAAAAAGAAAATGATGCCATTACTTTGAAAACATATGAAATACATTTGTTGTTAAATAGTAGTTTGGTAGTTTTCAGTATAACTGAGATAATATGAAATGTAAAAAAAAAGGTAAATTGAGGCTGTAACTAAGAATTCCTCGTACTGTTGTCATACTAAATAAATATAGGGTTGTATAGTTTCTCTATCTGGCTATTCTACATTCCTGATGATTTGTTCCAATATGTGGGCTTCTCTTTAAGCTTTAAACTGTATCAAATTTGAGATTGAAATGCTTGCAAGTATGGCATAAATTGAACTACAGGTCTCCCAAGCCTCAAATTATCAGTCTACAAAAAATACAGCATTGAATGGTTAGAAGACCTGATCAACGTAGTCACCTTTTTTGATAAATTATAATCAGGGAAAGAAACTCAGCAGCTTTATACCTTAAAGTAGAAGAGTCACTGAGTTTTCACTGTGCTCTTTCTAGGTCAACAAATCTTCTCTTAAAGTTCTGGTAGTCTTGGCAGGAGGGAACAATAGCACTGGCAAACATAGTCTTTAAATATTCTGTTGGTGTCCTGAGTCAGCTAGGACTCACTATTTCCTGTCTCTGAATTCTTAGAGTGGGACTCCCTATACTGGCTTCAGGACAAATTAACTCCATCTTTGACCCTCAGTTCAGGAGGTGGGCTAGGTTGAGATGCACCAAGCCAGATCTGGAAATAGAAAGTGAGACTCTTACTGATCATCAGGAAGGCAGGGGCCAAAGCACTGCTAAGATAGCTAAATACAGATGTTTTACTGTGGACATCTGCTTTGTAAAGAGCTGTGAACTTGTTATGGATTTATTTTTATGGGAAACAGAACTATAACTGAGTTCCATTTCACTATAGTTGTAGGTCTGACACATTGAGGATTGTAACAATTGTTCCACAAAGGTTTTTCTCAATTGTCGAGGCACATTCATCCAATTCAATATAATTGAACCAAGTAGATTATCTTTTTAGCATTCTAAATAGCATGTTTTTCCCAAGGGGCTAATGAGTTATTTCACAAATCCATCAAACTAACCATCATACTTTGTTGTTGTTTAGTCACTCAGTTGCGTCCAACCCTTTTGCAACTCTATGGACTGTAGCCCACCAGGCTGCTCCATCTATGGCATTTCCTAGGCATGAGTACTAGTGTGGGTTGCCATTGCCTCCTCCAGGGCATCTTCCAGACCCAGGGATCAAACCTGAGCCTCCTGTGTCTCCTACGTTAGCAGGCGGATTCTTTAGCACTGAGCTACCAAGGAAACCCAGCGATCATACTAGTTAGTACAAATTAGTAGCAAATTCTGAATCTTGAGAAAATATTTGCACTTCTGTAGACTGAAGCTCTCTCATATTTTTTCCCCTAAATTGTTTTACTTTCCCGTGGTCTACAAATTCTTTAATTAATTTTCTAATTAGAGCCGACTTAGTGACTGAACAACAAAGTTTTAGTGATATTTTTAATCATAAATCACCCAATAATAAGGTTAACTTACAGTAGACATAATAAAATTATTTTTGAAACTTTAATTAACTGATAGTTATAAACATAATATTATTTTTTAAGTGTTCAGCTCCAAAGACATGGAGAAGATTTGATGGCAAAATAATTGACATGGATACACAATTTACCATCAGAGCCAGAGAGCTGCAAAACATCTATAACTGCATCATGCTGAAGAATGTCTCTCAAGATGAAAGGCTGGATGTACTCTTAACGCTTAAACATACAGTAAAGGTACATTAACTTTCTCTTAGGTTTTGGGTGTCACATCATCAGTAAAAATATTGAATACTAAAATAAATAAGATGTTTTTTATTAAGTAATTATAAAGATAATAAATTATTAATTTTATTTTGTCAACAATATATCATTTGGGTACAATTTGGGGAGGATATAGTTTATGCATTAGTATTTATCTAAAAGTTCTCAAACTATGTATTATGGTACATACTAATGTAAATATCACACAGTGAATAGTCTAAATATAAATGTCTCTCTAATGAATGCAGATATATATAACATGAGATTAATACTCAATAAAACAGAAATTATTGTCTATATATTTTGACACGTGATGAAAATTTTATTTTTATCCATTTTAAAGCAGCATTTGTATAAGTATTTTTATTTCTTTTTCCTTATCAGTTATTGACTTAAGGCACATTAAGTAGTTGAGTAAATGGTTCTGATTGGAAGGTCAGTCTCCATAGTTCTTTCACATTACTGCCCATCTTGAAAGCAAAGGCATGAACTCAAGTAGGTATTGGCTGCCTTTTCAGAGATGTGTGTCTCGTAACTATATCTTTGAAGTTAGAGATGGTTAGGAAGAGAGGGAGAAGCAGTAGGTTCAGAGGTAGGAAATAAACATGATATCTCTAGAGGGCAATAAAATGACCAGACTGGAAAAAAGAGAGTTCTGGTAGGGAGTACAGTAGAAATCCTCTTACCTGATGTAATTAGGACCATTAGCTGGTTAATTAAAAGAGTCAAAGGATAGACTCATAAAAGATAAGTTGTGCATATCTTAATACATTTAACCTAACATAACCACACACACATTTACTGAATGATATTTGATGAGGGATCAAGGCCTTTAAGCATAACTTGAATTCTGATTCTGTTTATTGTGGCTGTACAACCTTAGATAAGTTATTGAATATTTCTGAAACTATTGTTATCTGTAAAATTAGTTGCTTTGAGGATATAAATATATACCTGTGTATATACTTCTACATACATCTGTATATACAATATAAAATATATAATTTGTATGTCTCAATATTTACAAATAGGGAGCCCTCAATAAATAAGAGGTATTATTTTGATGACAATGGCTCATACAGACCAGTGAATCTTGAACTTGAATATACATTAGAATCATCTGGACAGCTTGAAAGAGATAAAGAGTTATATAGAGAAATGGGGAGAGAGAATATGAGAATAAATTAATAGGAATGATATCTAGACCCCATTTCAGAAAAGGTCAATCAGATCCTCAAGTGTGATAGCAATGTTAAGATTTTTTAAAATCATTCCAGGTCATTATAATGTGCTCTCAAAGACCACCAATGCAGATTCTTTTATTAGCCATACCAAGTATGCATTAAAAAAGAAGAACATTATTTTATAATTACTGACTTTACCTTCTGATTCTTGTCTTCAAACTATGTTTCTTGTAGTCCCTCTTGGGAAGTTGGAGCAACTTAATTCTATTTGATTACTTCTAAATACTTCTACTTTAATCACTTAACTCTTATTTGGCCTTTCTTATTCAATCATTTCAAGTATTTTATTTAAAATGATTGTGAATTATATAAATATACAGAAATAAACATGTCAAGTATATATCTGCAAATGTAAAACTACCAACCCTGTTGCCATCCCCCTGGGCCCAAAACAGGACTTTGTCATCATCTTCCTTTCTCTTCATATTTTCAATTTACCTTCTCATCCTCTAAAAATAATTACCATGCTTTCTTTTTCATTTTTTTAAAAAATGTTGTTTATTTATTTATTTATAGTTGTTCTGGATCTTTGTTGCTACATGTAGGCTTTCTTTAGTTGCGGCAAGCGGGGGATACTCTCTAGTTGAGGTATGCAGGCTTCTCATTACGGTGACTTCTTTTGTTGAGGAACATAGGCTCTAAGTGTGTGGGCGTACTTGCCCTGCAATTTGTGGAATCCGTCTGGACCAAGGATCAAGCCAGTGTCCCCTGCATTGGCAGGCAGATTCTCAACTACTGGACAACCAGAGAAATCCCATACTTACTTTTCATGGTAGTCATTTCCTTGATTTTTCTTCATAGTTACCAAACAGTAGAATGGGAAAGACTAGAGATCTTTTCAAGAAAATTAGAGATACCAAGGGAATATTTCATGCAAAGATGGATACAGTAAAAGACAGAAATAGTATGGACTTAACAGAAGCAGAAGATATTAAGAAGAGGTGGCAAGAATACACAGAAGAACTGTACAAAAAAGGTCTTTATGACCCAGATAATCACAATGGTGTGATCACTCACCTAGAGCCAGACATCCTGGAATGTGAAGTCAAGTGGGCCTTAGAAAGCATCACTACGAACAAAGCTAGTGGAGGTGATGGAATTCCAGTTGAGCTATTTCAAATCCTGAAAGATGATTCTGTGAAAGTGCTGCACACAATATGCCAGCAAATTTGGAAAACTCAGCAGTGGCCACAGGACTGGAAAAGGTCCGTTGTCATTCCAATCCCAAAGAAAGGCAATGCAAAGAATGTTCAAACTACCACACAATTGCACTCATCTCACACACTAGTAAAGTAATGCTCAAAATTCTCCAAGCCAGGCTTCAGCAATACATGAACTGTGAACTTCCAGATATTCAAGCTGGTTTTAGAAAAGGCAGAACCAGAGATCAAATTGCCAACATCTGCTGGATCATTGAAAAAGCAAGAGAGTTCTAGAAAAACATCTATTTCTGCTTTATTGACTATGCCAAAGCCTTTGACTGTGTGGATCACAATCAACTGTGGAAAATTCTGAAAGAGATGGGAATACCACACCACCTGACCTGCCTCTTGAGAAACCTGTATGCAGGTCAGGAAGCAACAGTTAGAACTGGACATGGAACAACAGACTGGTTCCAAATAGGAAAAGGAGTACATCAAGGCTGTATATTGTCACCCTGCTTATTTAACTGATATGCAGAGTACATCAAGAGAAACGCTGGGCTGGAAGAAGCACAAGCTGGAATCAAGATTGCCAGGAGAAACATCAATAACCTCAGATATGCAGATGACACCACCCTTATGGCAGAAAGTGAAGAAGAATTAAAGAGCCTCTTGATGAAAGTGAAAGAGGAGAGTGAAAAAGTTGGCTTAAAGCTCAACATTCAGAAAACTAAGACCATGGCATCCAGTCCCATCACTGCACGGCAAATAGAAGGGGAAACAGTGTCAGACTTTATTTTTTGGGGCTCCAAAATCACTGCAGATGGTGATTGCAGCCATGAAATTAAAAGATGCTTGCTCCTTGGAAGAAAAGCTATGACCAACTTAGACAGCATATTAAGAAGCAGAGACATTACTTTGTCAATAAAGGTCCATCTAGTCAAAGCTGTGGTTTTTCCAGTAGTCATGTATGGATGTGCGAGTTGGACTATAAAGAAAGCTGAGCGCCAAATAATTGATGCTTTTGAGCTGTGGTGTTGGAGAAGACTCTTGAGAGTCCCTTGGACTGCAAGGAGATCCAACCAGTCCATCCTAAAGGAGATCAATCCTGGGTGTTCATTGGAAGAACTGATGTTGAAACTGAAACTCCAATACTTTGGCCACCTAATGCGAAGAGCTGACTCATTTGAAAAGACCCTGATGCTGGGAAAGATTGAGGGCAGGAGGAGAAGGGGATGACAGAGGATGAGATGGTTGGATGCCATCACCAACTCAATGGACATGAGTTTGAGTAAAGTCCGGGAGTTCGTAATGGACAGGGAGGCCTGGTGTGCTGTGATTCGTGGGATTGCAAAGAGTCAGACACGACTAGCAACTAAACTGAACTGATACATCTCTAAGTAATATACTGTAGTGTTGCTTATTTTTGAATTTTATTTAAATGCAATGAGACAATAAGTATTATTTTGTGCCTTGCTTCATTTGATAAACATTAATTGGTAAGATTTAAATTTATTATTGTATATAACTCTAGTTAATTCATTTCTATATATTAGATAATACTTTATTGTATGAACAAAAGTGTTAATCACTCACAGTCACTCAGTTGTGTCTGACTCTTTGTGAACCCATGGACTGTAGTCCATCAGGCTTCTCTGTTCATGGAATTCTCCATGCAGAAAAACTGGAATGGGTAGCCATTCCCTTCTCCGTGCGATCTTCCTGACCTAGGGATTGAACCTCCGTCTCCTGTGTTGTAGTGGATTCTTTACCATCTGAGCCACCTACTTTTTCACTTATTTATGTGATCAATTTATTTATGGATATTTGGTTATTTCTGATTTTGAACTGGTTTGAACAATGACTCCGTGCACATTTCTTTAAAGCACTTTAGTAGAATTGCTGGGTTGTAGATTATGGATATCTTAAATTCCAGTAGATAATGTCAATTTCTTTTCCAAATTAGTGGTATCCATCTATACTTATGGGATTTCCTGGTGGTTCAGCTGATAAAGAATCCACCTGCAATGTGAGAGACCTGGGTTCAATCCCTGGGTTGGAAAGACCCCGTGGAGAAGGGAACAGCTACCCATTCCAGTATTCTGGCCTGGAGAATTCCATGGAGTATCCATGGGGTTGCAAAGAGTTGGACATGATTGAGTGACTTTCACTTTCACTTTCATCTATACTCACATTAGCAATGGTTCATTACTTTTGGAATCTAGATTTAGCTTGTTTGGGTGATAACTTTAAAAGCTAACTTGATGATATTTAATGTTCTATACAAAATATGTGTGTGTATTTTACACAGGAACATGAATGTAAACTGACTCAGGAAATCCTGGAATTGATTGACAGGGAGGTTGACCTTATGATGAGAGGAGTTAAACATCAGAATCTTGAAGGACTCAGAAAAAGGATCGCAACACTCTTTTTTCATTACATCAAAACACCTCTGTTTAATCCAGAAGTTGCGAGACACCTTAAGGTACTCTACCTTTTTTCCCCCCTGTATTCCTTTATTAGAATTCTATGCTTGGAGGAGCCTGGTGCAGGCTACTGTCCATGGGGTAGCAAAGAGTCGGATATGACTGAGCGACTTCACTTTTCATGCTATAGTAAAATGAGGTATATTCAAATTTTCTTTAGTACTTTACTAGGGGTCCATGTGGAAGATCATCTTATTGATGAAATTTTCTTTGAATGATATTTTTTATGTTGATAAATGAACCATTTAACGTTTTCTGTTTGTATTTCCAACCTTGAATTCTCTCCTACTCTCTGGATCAAGTGTCCAGTTGAATACTGTACTGTATTGAATACCTCACAATCTCTCACACCTTCCAGCTTTTGCACATTCTGTTGCTTCCACCTGGAATGTTGTCCCTGACTTTACCCAGCCAGCTCCTCTTTATTTTTTAGGACTCAGTTCACATGCACTCTTCTTCATTAGGCCTCAGAGAAAGTTAAACTCTTCATTTCTGAGATTCTACATGCACCTTTGTGTTCCTTTATAATACTTACCACATAGTTATAATTATTACTGAAGTGATTCACATAGATATCCTGCAAGAACTTCAAATGTAATATTTGAATTAAATTACTTTTTCCAACTCCAATATGCTTAGCCATCTTTGGAGATTTTTCTTTCTAAAAGCTTTGCCATCTTACTTTGCAAGACTATTTAAAACACCTTTAGTAAATTTTTTGAGGGGCTTGTTAAAGAGTTTGAAATATTAATAATGTTGTTCCAATGATTATTTTTAGAGTAATAATCTCTAATAATTTGAGAAGCTGACCAAACATCTATTTTTCTTAACATAAGCAAAAATCTCAGTAGAATCTTTTAGAAAAAGTAAAATTGTTTGATTTTTATGTTGTTTCTTTTAATGAATTTTTGAAACTTAATTATATTGCAGGAGAACTTTAAAATATAACAAAAGCCCAAGAGAAAAGTTGACCATCAAATTATTTATCATTGTTCTATTTTTCCAAACTACTTTTTAGTCTTCTATGGACTTACACAATTTTCATATGCTTGTGGCAGTATAATAGAATTCAGTGTTCTATACATTCACATAACATTATACCATTTTATTCACTTTTTAAATTTATCTTTGGTAAAATCCAATGTTTTTGATAAGTTTTGACAAATACAGTGTTGTGTAATCAACAGCCAATAGCACAATCAAGATAAAATAGTCTTTTCACCTCCCTGAAATTCCCTCATTATGCTACTTTATAATCAGTCCCCCAGGATGCCTAACCCTTGGTAAACACTGTTCAGCATTTTATTTCTGTAGTTATACCTAACCCTGTCCTATAAATGGAATCATATGATATGTACAAGCATACCATGTTTTATTGCACTTCACTTTATTGAACTTTGCAGTTGCTGTTTTTCTTTCTTCCTTTTTTTAAATAAGTTGAAGATTGTGGCAACCCTTCATTGAGCAAATCTATTGGCACAATTTTTCCAACAGCTTTTGCTCACTTTGTGTCTCTGTGTCACATTTTGGTAATTCTTAGAATGTTTCACACTTTCTCATGTTAAGTTTGTTACAGTGATTTGTGGTTGTTGATCTTTGATGTTGCTATTATAACTGTTTTGGGACATCATAAACTTTGCCCATATAAGACAGCAAATTTAACTGATGTGTGTATTCTGATTGCTCTACCAACTGGTGGTGCTTCCTTCTCTCTTCCTCTTCTCAGTTCAGTTCAGTTGCTCAGTCGTGTCCAATTCTTTGCGACCCCATGAATTGCAGCACACCAGGCCTCCTCCTCAGACAACCCCTATTCCTTGAGACACATTATTGAAATTAGGCAAGTTAATAACCTTAGAAAAGCCTCTAATGGTTTAAGTGAAAAGAAGAGTTGCACACCTCTACCTTTAAATCAAAAGCTGGAAATGGTTAAACTTAATGAGAATAGGCCAAAAGCTAAGCCTCTTGCACCAGTTAGCCAACTTGTGAATGCAAACGACAAGTTCTTGAAGGAAATTAAAAGTGCTACTCCAGTGAACACATGAGTGATAAGAAATTGAAACAGCCCTGTTGCTGGTGTGGAGAGAGTTTGAGTCGTCTGGATAGAAGATCAGACCTACCATAACATTTCCATAAGCCAAAGCCTGGTCCAGAGCAAGGCCCTAATGCTCTTCATTTTCTTGAAGGCTGAGAGAGGTAAGAAAGCTGCAGTAGAAAAGTTTGAAGCTCACAGCAGTTGGTTCATGAGATTTAGGGAAAAGAGCCCTCCATAACATAAACGTAGAAGCAACAAGTTATCCAGAAGATCTTGCCAAGATAATTAATGAAGATGGCTACACTACACAACAGATTTTTAGTATAGATGAAATGGCCTTATACTGGAAGAAGATGATATCTAGGACTTTCATAGCTAGAAAGAAGTCAAATTCCTAACTTCAAAGCCTTAAAGGACAGACTGACTCTCTCAGCTAATGCAGCTGGTGACTTTAAGTTTAAGCCAGTGCTCATTTACTATTCTGAAAATACTAGGGTCCCTTAAGATTTATTACCAAGCTGTTCTGCTTGTGCTCTGTAAATGGAAAAACAAAAGTTTATATAACAGCACATCTTTTTCCAACCATGGTTTAGTTAATGTTAATATTTTAAGCACACTGTTGAGACTTACTGCTCAAAAAAAAAAAAAAAGATTCCATTCAAAACAAAAAGAGAAAAGCAACTAGTAGCATACAAGGAAACTCTTAAGACTATCAGCTGACTTTTCAACAGAAACTTTGCAGGCTGAAAAGGATTGGCATAATATATTCAAAGTGAGAAAAGGGGGGAAAAAAAAAACTACCATCAAGAATATTCTACCTGGCAAGGCTATCATTCAGATTTGAAAGGGAGATAGAGTTTTACTAACAACCAAAGCTTAAATAATTCAGCATCACTAAACCACCTGTACAAGAAATTTTAAAGGACTACTCTAAGCAGAAAAGACTACAGCTAGAAATAAGAAAGTTATGAAAGCAAAGATCTTATTAGTAAAGGCAAACATACAGTAAAGATAGTAGATCAACCACTTAGACAACTAGTAGGAAGGTTAAAAGACAAAAGTAGTAAAATCATCTATCCACAATAAGTAATTAAAGGATACAAAAAACAAAAGATGTAAAATATAATGTCAGAAATATTAAAAATGGCATTGGTGGCTGGTGGAATAAAGATACAGGGATATTAGAACACATTTGAACTTAAGGGAACATCAACTTAAAAATAATATATGTTGTTGTATATTAACCTCATGGTAACCACAAGCCAAAACCTGTAATAGATAAACACACAAAAGAGAAAATCCAAACATGACACTAAAGAAAGTCATCAAATCATAAGAGGAAGAGAACAAAAGAAGAAAGGAGCAACAAAAACAATAATAAAAAACCATAAACCAACCAGAAAACAATAAACAAAATGGTTATAAGTACATCCCTATCAATAATTTCTTTAAATGTAAATGGACTAAATGCTCCAAATAAAAGATATAGAATGGCTGAATGGATGAAAAATATACAAGAGCCATGTATATGTTGCCTACAGGAGACTTTCTTCAGATCTAAAGAAACAGACAGACTGAGAGTGAAGGGATGGAAAAGGGTATTCCATGCAAATGAAAGCAAAAAGAAAACTGGAGTGCATGCTTAGTTGTGCTTATTTGCTCAGTCATGTCTGACTCTTTGTGACTCCATGGACTGTAGCCCGCCAGGCTCCTCTGACCATGGGGATTCTCCAGGCAAGAATACTGGAGTGTGTTGCCATGCCCTCCTCCAAGGGACCTTCCCAACCCAGGGATCAAACCCAGGTCTCCTCCATTGCAGGTGGATTCTTTAATGTCTGAACCACCAGGGAAAAGATAGACTTTAAAACAAAGACTGTGCTAAGACAAAGAAGGACATTACATAATTATAAAGTGATCAATCCAACAAGAAGATAGCAACTGTGAATATATATGTATCAAACCAGGATTAGCTAAATATATAAAGGAAATGCAACAAACATAAAGGAAAAAATTGACAGTAACACAATAATAGTAGGGAATTTTAACACCCCACTTTCATCAATGGACAGATCATTGAAACAGAAAATCAATAAGGAAACAGTGGCCTTAAATGACATTGTAGACCAAATGACTTAATAGATATTGTATATGAAACATCCCCTCCAAAAGCAGTGAAATACACAATCCTTTCAAGTGCTCATGGAACATTCTCCAGTATAGATCTCATGCTAGGCCACAAAACAAGTCTCAATAAATTTAAGAAGACTGAAATCTATCAATCATCTTTTCAAACCGTATAAGAATAGAAATCAGCTACAAGAAAAAAAAAAAACTGCAAAAAACACAAACATTGGGAGGTTAAGCAATGTGCACTAAATGACCAATGGTTCACTGAATAAATCAAACAGAAAATTAAAAAAATACCTGGTGACAAATAAAAATGAAAAGACAATGATCCAAAACTAATGAGATGCAGTAAAAGCAGTTCTAAGAGGACAGTTGATAGTGATACAAACCTACTTCAGGAAATAAGAAAAGAATAAGCCACCTAACATTACACCTATGCAAATTAGAAAAAGAAGAACAAACAAAACACAAAATTAGTAGAAGGAAAGAAATAATACAAATCAGAGCAGAAATAAATAAAATAGAGATTAATAATAAATCTAAGAGCTGGTTCTTTGAAAAGATAAACAAAATTAGACAGACTCATCAAGAAAAATAGAGGTACCAAGTCAATAAAATCAGAAATAAAAAAGGAAATAAAGTTACAACCAACACTACAGAAATACAGAGGATTATAAGAGATTTTACTATGAACAGTTTATATACCAATAAAGTAGACAAACTACAAGAGATAGATAAAATCTTACAAATATACAGTCTCCCAGAATGAATCTGGAAGAAATAGAAATAGTGAACAGACCAATTACCAGTAATGAAATTGAATCAGTAATCAAAAATTCCCAACAAACAAAAGCTCATGACCAGACTGCTTCACAGGAAATGGTATTAAACATTTAAAGAAGAATTAGCATTTATCCTTCCCAAACTACTCCAAAAAGCTGAAGGGGAAAGAATATTTTCAAACTCACTCTTTGAGGACAGCATCACCATGATACTGAAACCAAAGACAACACAGAAAATTACATACAAATATCACTGATGAACATACATGCTTAAGTACTCAACAAAAGGTTAGCAAACTGAATTCAACAACACACTAAAAGGATCATGCACCATGATCAAGAGAGACATCTCTGGGATGCAAGAATGTTTCAACACTGCAATTCAGTATCATATACCACATTAACAAATTGAAGAATGAAAATTATATGATCATTTCAATAGATGCAGGTAAAGTTTTGACAGTCTTCAATGTTTATTTGTGGTTAAAATTTCTCAACAAAGTGGATATAGAGGGAACACACTTCAACATAATAAAGGCCATATATGACAAACCTACAGCCAACATAATACTCAATAGTATACAGCTGAAAGCATTTTCTCTATGATCAGGAACAAAAAAAGGATGCCCACTCTTGCCACTTTTATTCAACATGGTATTGGCAGTTCTCACCAAATCATTTTGTCAAATCATTGTGTAGAACATCTGAAACTAACATAATATTGTACATCAAGTAATATATTTCAATACTTAAAAAATATAATAAATACAAGTCCTCCCACCAGAAAAAAGAAGACTCAGATGATAGCATCTTTGAGTAAGAGTACTTTTAATTAATGTATCAGATGAGGTAATATCCAAAACAACTTATACAACTCAATAGCAAAATAATTTTAATCCAATTTAAAAATGGGCAAAGGACCTGAACAAACACTTTCCTGAAGAAGGCATACAAATAGTTAACATGTATATGAAAAATTGTCACTCATTATCACTAATCATCAGAGAAATGCAAATCAAAACCACAATGAAATATCACCCCCTCAATGTTAAAATGTCTGTTATTAAAATAACAGAAGATAACAAGTATTGGCAAGGATGTGAAAAAAAGGGAATCCTTGTGTACTGTTAGTGGAAATGGAAATTCATACTGCCATTATGGAGGTTCCTCAAAAAATTAGAAATAGAACTACTATATAAAAATGCAGAATTTCAGAGTTTGAACACTGATGAATGAGCCAACCCAAATTTAGTGTGAAGTTGGAATGAAATGAGAACACTTGTTTTAGTGGGCTTTTATTTATATATGAATTTATCTATTGCCTGTAAGAAAAATTAATACAGAATAGCACCAAAAATCTAAATTCTTCTTAAAAATAAGTGTCAAAGGACTTTTTTCCCCCTTCTTTTTGGAAAGTTTTCTTGCTATTGCAACTCAAAGCCTCTACCTACTCATTTTTTTCAGCCAGTTAATTTTCTAGGTGATTTTACCACATGTATCTAAAAGTTGATGAACAATAGAGTTTTAACATTTTGACAGAGCGAATGAATATGACTTGAAATTTAAATTTTTCATAGAATAGAAAGTTAGGGAAAAATATAACTTTAAGATTAACCAACTATTTATCTCATTCTAAGATAAGTTAGACAAGGCTGTGGTCCTAGTGTGATTAGATTGACTAGTTTTCTGTGAGTATGGTTTCAGTGTGTCTGCCCTCTGATGCCCTCTTGCAACACCTACAGTCTTACTTGGGTTTCTCTTACCTTGGGCGTGGGCTATCTCTTCACGGCTGCTCCAGCAAAGCACAGCCGCTGCACCTTACCTTGGACAAGGGGTATCTCTTCACCGCCGCCCTTCCTGATCTTCAACGTGGGATAGCTCCTCTAGGCCCTCCTGCGCCCGTGCAGCCACGGCTCCTTAGAAGTGGGGCTGGTCCTCCCGGCCGCCACCCCTGGCCTCCGGCGTGGGGAAGCTCCTCTCGGCCGCTGCCCCTGACCTCGGACGTGGGGTAGCTCCTCTCAGCCACCCCCCAACCTCAGACATGGGGTAGCTCACCTCCACCATTTCTGCACTGTCGCAGCCTGGCACTCTCAGCCACTGCCCCTGACCTTGGACATGGGGTAACTCCTCTTGGCCACCGCCTTTCGGGCATGGGGTCCTCCCGGCTTCTGCCCCTGACCTCGGATGTGGGGTACCTCCACTCGGCCGCGCTTTGCCTGCGCTTAGTGTGCCGGTCAGGTCAAGTGGGCCTTAGAAAGCATCACTACGAACAAAGCTAGTGGAGGTGATGGAATTCCAGTTGAGCTATTTCAAATCCTGAAAGATGATGCTGTGAAAGTGCTGCACTCAATATGCCAGCAAATTTGGAAAACTCAGCAGTGGCCACAGGGCTGGAAAAGGTCAGTTTTCAATCCAATCCCAAAGAAAGGCAATGCCAAAGAATGCTCAAACTACCGCACAATTGCACTCATCTCAGATCAGCTCAGTCGCTCAGTCATGTCCGACTCTTTGCGACCCCAAGAATCGCAGCACGCCAGGGCTCCCTGTCCATCACCAACTCCCGGAGTTCACTCAGAGTCACGACCATCAAGTCAGTGATGCCATCCAGCCATCTCATCCTCTGTCGTCCCCTTCTCCTCCTGCCCCCAATCCCTCCCAGCATCAGAGTCTTTTCCAATGAGTCAACTCTTCAAATGAGGTGGCCAAAGTACTGGAGTTTCAGCTTTAGCATCATTCCTTCCAAAGAAATCCCAGGGCTGATCTCCTTCAGAATGGACTGGTTGAATCTCCTTGCAGTCCAAGGGACTCTCAAGAGTCTTCTCCAACACCACAGTTCAAAAGCATCAATTCTTCAGCGCTCAGCCTTCTTCACAGTACAACTCTCACATCCATACATGACCACAGGAAAAACCATAGCCTTGACTAGACGAACCTTTGTTGGCAAAGTAATGTCTCTGCTTTTGAATATGCTATCTAGGTTGGTCATAACTTTCCTTCCAAGGAGTAAGCGTCTTTTAATTTCATGGCTGCAGTCACCATCTGCAGTGATTTTGGAGCCCCCAAAAATAAAGTCTGACACTGTTTCCACTGTTTCCCCATCTGTTTCCCATGAAGTGATGGCACCGGACGCCATGATCTTCATTTTCTGAATGTTGAGCTTTAAGCCAACTTTTTCACTCTCCTCTTTCACTTTCATCAAGAGGCTTTTTAGTTCCTCTTCACTTTCTGCCATAAGGGTGGTGTCATCTGCATATCTGAGGTTATTGATATTTCTCCCAGCAATCTTGATTCCAGCTTGTGTTTCTTCCAGTCCAGCGTTTCTCATGATGTACTCCGCATATAAGTTAAAAAAGCAGGGTGAAAATATACAGCCTTGATGTACTCCTTTTCCTATTTGTAACCAGTCTGTTGTTCCATGTCCAGTTCTAACTGTTGCTTCCCGACCTGCATACAGATTTCTCAAGAGGCAGGTTGGGTGGTCTCACACATGAGGCACTCATCTCACACGCTAGTAAAGTAATGCTCAAAATTCTCCAAGCCAGGCTTCAGTAATATGTGAACTGTGAACTTCCTGATGTTCAAGCTGGTTTTAGAAAAGGCAGAGGAACCAGAGATCAAATTGCCAACATCTGCTGGATCATGGAAAAAGCAAGAGAGTTCCAGAAAAACATCTATTTCTGCTTTATTGACTATGCCAAAGCCTTTGACTGTGTGGATCACAATCAACTGTGGAAAATTCTGAAAGAGATGGGAATACCACACCACCTGACCTGCCTCTTGAGAAATTTGTATGCAGATCAGGAAGCAACAGTTAGAACTGGACATGGAACAACAGACTGGTTCCAAATAGGAAAAGGAGTACATCAAGGCTGTATATTGTCACCCTTTTTAATTTAATTTATATGCAGAGTACATCATGAGAAACTCTGGGCTGGAAGAAGCACAAGCTGGAATCAAGATTGCTGGGAAAATATCAATAACCTCAGATATGCAGATGACACCACCCTTATGGCAGAAAGTGAAGAGGAACTAAAAAGCCTCTTGATGAAAGTGAAAGAGGAGAGTGAAAAAGTTGGCTTAAAGCTCAACATTCAGAAAATGAAGATCATGGCGTCCGGTGCCATCACTTCATGGGAAACAGATGGGGAAACAGTGGAAACAGTGTCAGACTTTATTTTTGGGGGCTCCAAAATCACTGCAGATGGTGACTGCAGCCATGAAATTAAAAGACGCTTACTCCTTGGAAGGAAAGTTATGACCAACCTAGATAGCATATTCAAAAGCAGAGACATTACTTTGCCAACAAAGGTTCGTCTAGTCAAGGCTATGGTTTTTCCTGTGGTCATGTATGGATGTGAGAGTTGTACTGTGAAGAAGGCTGAGCGCTGAAGAATTGATGCTTTTGAACTGTGGTGTTGGAGAAGACTCTTGAGAGTCCCTTGGACTGCAAGGAGATCCAACCAGTCCATTCTGAAGGAGATCAGCCCTGGGATTTCTTTGGAAGGAATGATGCTAAAGCTGAAAGTCCAGTTCTTTGGCCACCTCATTTGAAGAGTTGACTCATTGGAAAAGACTCTGATGCTGGGAGGGATTGGGGGCAGGAGGAGAAGGGGACGACAGAGGATGAGATGGCTGGATGGCATCACTGACTTGATGGTCATGAGTCTGAGTGAACTCCGGGAGTTGGTGATGGACAGGGAGCCCTGGCGTGCTGCGATTCTTGGGGTTACAAAGAGTCGGACACGACTTAGCAACTGAACTGAACTGAAGATAAGTTAGCTCTTAACATTTTGCCTGGCTATTAAACTTCTCTTTCTTTCTCTTTTTTTATTGTTTAGGTCCCTCAGGACCCATTGAAGTTCTATAAGAAAATTTACTTTTGCCACAGTTGCCAGCTCTATTTGCCTTCTACAGAGTTTCCTGTATCATCCACCTCACACCGCATTTACCACTGTCGTCAGTGCATTAACCTTGACAATGAGAGTCGAAAACGAGAATCATATTTGAAGTACAAATGTTTACTTCAACGGCTCTACTGTTCAGAAGCTGATTATGAAGATGGTTCTGAAATTGCTTTCCTGATACAGGTATGATGAGTAAATGTTGCCAGTCATGGATGAAACCTGTTCATTGATTTTACAGAAAAGATTTCTTCTTTCCCATCCAAGCCTTTAAAACAATGGTTCTTCTTCCTGTGTTTATGCTTTCTGAAGCTTGCCCGTCTGGCAGTCCTAAGTTTATATATGCAGTCCTCTTGATAAAAAGTCATTTCAAGAGCTGTAGCTAATATGCTTTAAATTTTTAAAAAGTTTATAAGCAGTTATTTCATTTCCCCCCTTTCCCTCTTTTTTTTTTTTCACTAAAACAATGATGTTTTTAATAACACTAACTGAATTGCTTATTCTTTTTCACATCTTAATTTCCTAATTTCTAAAATGGGAATAAAATGATCTGCAAATAACCCTGAGGATAAGCTGAAAGTTACTAATGAATTTTAGAAAGTACTTAATACCATATAAATGTAAGGTACAACTAGCATGTTGGAAGAAATACACACTGCTTTCTCTGGATGCAGTCATGACTGTGAGATTGGTAACATAGTTTCCAATCTGCAGAGTGAGCAGAGATTGGGCTTCCCAGGTAGCTCAGTTGGTAAAGAATCCATCTGCATTGTTGGATACCCCGGTTCAATTCTCTGGTTGGGAAGATCCCCTGGAGAAAGGATAGGCTACCCACTCTAGTATTCTTGGGCTTCCTTGGTGGCTCAGCTGGTAAGGAATCCGCCTGCAATGCGGGAGGCCTGGGTTCGATCCCTGGGTTGGGAAGATCCCCTGGAGGAGGGCATGGCAACCTACTCCAGTATTCTTGCCTAGAGAATCCCCATGGACAGAGGATCCTGGTGGGCTACAGTCCATGAGGTCACAAAGAGCCAGACACAACCGAGCAACTAAGCACAGCACACACACATGGGGACTGAAAGGCTTCCCTGGTGGCTCAGTTGGTACAGAATCTGCCTACAATGCAGAAGATCTCCTGCAATGTAGCAGACCCAGGTTTGATCCCTGGATCAGGAAGATCCCCTGGAGAAGAAAATGGTGACCCACTCCAGTACTGTTGCCTGAAAATTTCCATGGACAGAGGAGCCTGGTGGGCTAAGTCCATGGAGTCCCAAGAGTTAGACACAACTTAGTGACTAAACCACAACCACCACCATGTGTGCTGAAAACCTCATGAATACTGTTTCCCTTTAAAAAATACACTCAATTTGTTTTTTCAAGGAATATAATAATCTTAAAGAAATTTTATGGTTAGAATAAAATTTTATGTTTAGAATATTTTTATCTTAAAAATATGTTTTGACATGCAGCTACAAGATATACAGTACCTGACAGAGAATATCTGGGCATCCCAGTCTGTGCTCAGTGCTTGGAAGGATCTCAATGATCTGGTCATGGTTAGATGGGATAAGTCTGTGGAATGGTCTCCCTGGAACTGCATTCTTCTTACCAAAGATGAAGGCGCTACTCATCTCAAGCTAAAGAGTATTGAAGAGGTAAGAAAATCAATCTGTGACCTTAGTTTGATCACTGGAATTATTAGAAGTAACTTGACTGCCTTTTAGGGTTTCCCTGATAGCTTAGCTGGTAAAGAATCTACCCACAATGCAGGAGATCTGGGTTTGATCCCTCGGTTGGGAAGATCCCCTGGAGAAGGGAAAGGTTACCCACTCCACTATTCTGGCCTGGAGAATTTCATAGACTGTATAGTCCACGGGGTCGCAAAGGGTTGGACATGACTGAGCAACTTTCACTTTCACTTGACTGCCTTTTACTACATTCCATGCATAATTTGAATAGTTTCATTGGATTAAGCAACAGAGAACCCATGGATAACAGTAACAAATACCTGGATGGTATGTATGGCAGAGATTGAAATTTAAAGGAGGTTAAGGCACAAAAGGGAGAAGGCAATGGCACCCCACTCCAGTGCTCTTGCCTGGAGAATCCCATGGATGGGGGAACCTGGTGGGCTGCAGTCCATGGGGTTGCTGGGAGTCAGACATGACTGAGCGACTTCACTTTCACTTTTCACTTTCATTCATTGGAGAAGGAAATGGCAACCCACTCCAGTATTCTTGCCTGGAGAATCCCAGGGACGGGGGAGCCTGGTGGGCTGCCGTCTATGGGGTCACACAGAGTCGGACATGACTGAAGTGACTTGGCAGCAGCTTGGCAGCAAGGCACATAAGAGATAAAGATAAGACATTTGGAAGTCTTACAAGTACCTAACATGAAACCACTCCCTCCTAATAATAGCAAGTTCAAGCACATTAGTACCACAGTAAATTTCACAAGAGCCAGGGATATTATTTAGTTTTTTTGTGTCTATATCTCTAATACTTACAACAGTGTCACAGAGTAGATAATTAATATGTATTTGTTGAGTGAATAGATGAATACTATCACCAGATAGGTATTATGGAACCTAGAATCTGTCCTTTGATTATTCTTTACAGGTCTGCCTAAAAGCACACTAACTTCTCAGATAAATTCTGTTCATAATTTTGTGTCCTAAATGGCAATCCTACCGATGGGGTGTAGTTCTGAGGCTTAATTTTTCATTTGCTTCCAACTAGCTAGGAGTGGGGAAAGTGCTATAAAAATTAAACACCATTTAATTTCAGTAACTTACAAGATGCAATCTGTAAAACATTTTGATGAACAGAATTGAGGGGTCCCTGATGAGTTCTCAGAAAGCTCCATTTGCACTAAGTAAACCTTCGATCCCAACAGCTGATACTGAATCTCTGCTTCCCACTGATTAAATTGCTGTACTTATTTGATGCAAGATGTCAGCTAAGGGAAAATAAAGAAATGACTTCAAACATAATAGTCATTTTGAATCGTGCTCTTCCCTGTAGGTGTTTTTACTGGGGAGGGGGAAGGTATAAAGAGGAGGAAGTAATTAAATTGTTCACTTTTTTGAATAATTTTCCAGTAGATGCCAGGATAAGAAAAATTTCACTCTAGGGACTGGAGGAAAGGGTAACAAACTGAAGCCGTGTTAAATATTATATTTAGTGAACTAAGCTGCCCCATAAATATTCAATTACTGGAAGCCTAGCCAATGCTAGCAGAATCATTTCATATAGGAACCATAGTGGAATTGAAGTTCATTCCCAAAGGTGATATTCCACTGCTTCTACAATTAATGCGCAAGCTCCCTTTGTGTATTTAATCAAGTTACTGCAGTATCAAATTAAATGTTTTATTCACATGCGTTTCTAATTTCAGGATCTTATTGAATTTCTGTAAATAGAGCTCCATTTACACTAAGTAAGCCTATTGTAAATAAAGAAGTGACTTCAAACATAATTGTTATTTCAGACAAACTAAAATAAATTGATGTTTTATGGTTTGGGACTGGTGTAATTTTTAAGTATTAATATTCATCCTAGTTAAAGAACAGATTATGTCTTGTGGCAAAGTAAAGCATTTCCAGAATTTCCTAGATACACAGAGCTATTTGCTATCAAAGGGCTTCCCAGGTGGCACTAGTGGTAAAGAACCCGCCTGCCAGTCCAGGAGACATAGGAAAGGCAGGTTTGATCCCTGGGTTGGGAAAGTCCTCTGCAGGAGAAAATGGCAACCCACTCCAGTATTCCTGCCTGGAGGATCCCACGGACAGAGCCTGGTGAGCTACAGTCCATAGGGTCGCAAAGAGTTGGACACTACTGAAGTGGCTTAACACGCATTTGCTATCTCATTGAGAAAAAAAATACTTAACCATTAAAATAATCTTGACTCCTACAGTCAGTCATGACACAAATTGTAGGGAAAGCATGGAGAAAGGCTTCTGTTCTCTGAACTGTATATGAGGCAGATCAGTTTCTCACAGTGTGTACACTGGCCAAAGTAGGAAAATGGTGGATTTAAAGTCAGGAGACCTGACCCAGTATTTCCCCATCTGTCACTGAGGATCCACAGGACATTAGGACCTGCCTTCTTTGCTTTGTAAAATTTTATAAACATTAGCTAAAAACATGAATCTGGTATAGAGGATTAGAGTGCTATGCTTAATCGCTCAGTCGGGTCTGACTCTTTGTGACCCCATGGACTGTAGCCTGTCAGGTTCCTCTATCCATGGGATTCTCCAGGCAAGAATGCTGGAGTGGATTGCCATTTCCTCCTCCAGGGGATTTACCTAACCCAGGGATCGAACCCAGGTCTCCCTCATTGCAGGTGGACTCTTTACTGTCTAAGCCACCAGGCAAGTCACAGAGGGTAAGAGTAGCCTTAGCTTGAATTCTGACTCTATCACTTATGAGTTGCAAGAAGTTGGGCAAGTTTGTTACTGTCTCAATACCCCAGTTTTCTCATATATAACATGGGGATAATGAATATTGGATATTTTTCCATATTATATTATTCTTTAAGAGTTACTTATTGTTCCTTTTATTGTATGTAACATAATGTGATATTCTCATCTTTAATGATTGATTTGGCTTTGTTTATGCACTTTGAAAATCTATAAGGTTATCTATGTGTATTGTTTAATGTTGTATTAATATTAATATAACATAAATGTGTCAGTATTCCTTGAATGAAATATGGACTAAGAAGTGTTGGGAGGAGGTTAGATCAGGGTTTTGTTGTTTTCTTTTTTTGGTCGCACTGTGCATCATGTGAGATCTTAGTTTCCTGACCAGGAATTGAACCTGTGCCTCCTTGGAATGCCAGTGAACTCCCTAGGTGAATTTGTCTGTAGAGAAGAATTTTTTTTTTTATTAAAGTATAGTTGATTTATAACATTATAGTTAGTTTCAAGTGTAAAACATGTTTCAATAGTTTTATAGATTATATTCTATTTAAAGTCATTATAAAACAATGGCTATATTTACCTATGCTGTACGATATATTCTTGTTGCTTATCTATTTATACAAAGTAGTTTGTGTTGCTTAATCCTATCTTGCCCCCACACCTTCCTTTTTCCCACTAGTAGTTACTAGTTTGTTCTCTGTATCTATGACTTGTTTCTGTTTTGTTTTGTTATATATATTTGCTTTATTTTTTGGATTGCACATGTAAGTGATAATATAAAGCATTTGTCTTTCTCTTTTTGACTTATTTCTCTAAGCATGATACTTTCTACGTCCATCTGTGTTGCTAATGGCAGCTTTTCTTTCTTTTTTAATTGAGTATTATTCCATTGTGTATATGTATATATATCCCAGAGAGGAAACCTTAAAATAAGCCCAGGATACTTCTATGTAATGTTTTCTGTAAGAATGCCATGTCCTCTGGCTCCTTTTCTCCAGGGCTTTCTTTACCCTAACACTGTGGAAGCATCTTTAGGAAGGAGATAATCTGACCTTTCAGAAAACAAATTTTAGGAGGAGGTACAGGTAGTCTTTGTGATTTGGTTGAAAAGAAGAGTCAGGTAAAATTAATAAAGAAAATAAGTGGTGTTTGTTAATTCAACCATAATTTGCTTTTGAATCTGAGGGTTACTATGATGAGTGCTTGAGGAAAAACAGAGAAATCTAATGGATACAATTCTTAATCATCTCAGTTGCATTTGAGCTTAGCTGTAAATAACAAATTAAGCAATTTGCAAGCAAGTTAACTTAACAAATTAACCAAATATGGGGCTGCTTTTCTTATATAACAGGAATCCAGAGTTTGGCAACGACAGGGTGGTTGTATGGTAGCTCTACAATGTTCTCAAAAATCCAGGCCCTCTGACTTCTTCCACAGCCATATTTAAACTTTGGCTTTAATCCTAATGATTGTGCACTCTTAGAGTTAGATAGCTACTTTACCTCCTGCATTATACCCACCTCCTAGATACAGCAAAAGCCTAAAGGTACTTAACAGGTGAGGCTTCCCACTCCCGAAGAGCTTCCCTGTAAGCTTTATCCAGTGACTTCTTTTTAAAAAATATACACATATACATATGTGTGTGTATATATATTCACATATATATATTTCTGCCATGTATATATATGTGTGTGCATATATGTGTGTGTGTATATATGCATATATATGTGTATATATATATATACACACATACACACATACATGAAAGTGAAAGTCGCTCAGCCATGTCCGACTCTTTGCACCATTCTCTAGGCTAGAATACTGGAATGGGTAGCCTTTCCCTTGTCCAGGGGATCTTCCCAACCCAGGAATCCAACCTGGGTCTCCTGCATTGCAGGCAGATTCTTTACCAACTGAGCTCTCAAGGAATGCCAGAAACTTGTCATATGATCAACCCTAGCTATAATAAAGGCTAAGAAAGCTGAGCATGTCACAGAATACACAATCGGGCCCCTCTGTAAAATCAGGCCTCTAAATATGAATGGAAGAGAGAATGAATATCGGATTGGCAACTTGCAGTGTGCCCCTTTTATTAGAAAACAGATGTTTTCTTTGTCTGTAATGTGGCAAAGCTACCTAACAGAGAACGTTCAAAGTGCTGTTACAGCTGTGGAGAGACAGGGAGTGTTAAATGTTAGTAACAAAGAAAAATGGAAACGCACAAAAATTTGCTAAAAGGCAGGAAGATTATTTTCTGTTTAGAAGACAGAAGAGAAATAGTGCAGACACTCACATCTGTGGTAGTAAAAAGGGTGACAGAAAAGAAGTTTACATGGTCACAGCACCATTGTTTATTTATTTAATTTTTATTTTATTATTGGAGAATAATTGCTTTACAATGTTGTATTAGTTTCTGCTGTACATTGTGATCTTTATTTTGAACTCTGGAGATATAAGGGGAAGGACTAATTTTAGAAAAAAATTCAAGTTGGTAATTGTATCAGTATTGAAATAGATTTAAAGAGAACCAAGGTGACAAGAACATTCACACAAAAATATTGATTGTTTACCTAAGGTGACCAGAGACACATGTATGAATAAGACCCAGTTTGAATCTTTAAGGAGTCTTCTTTATTATCATGGAAGAGACTTGCAAGTAGATAGTGAAGTCCAAGGCAGAATGAATTAAATACACATTTAAAAATATATGAAAGTGCTTGCAGGTATGGAAGAAGGAGGCGTTAGTTTGGACTCAGGTCAGAGAGAAAATCTAGAAAGACTTCCAGGTTTAAGTATCAAAAGCTGAGCCCTGTAAAATGATGGACAAAGTGAGGGAAAAAAAAGTTTCCTGAGCTGAAAGAACTGACAAGCAAAGGCACTGAGGCATAAACGTGTTTTTGTTTGGCAAGATTTATCAATGACATTTAATACAATCTGACTTTTTTTCTTTTCAGGGATATGAACCCTTGTTTATTCACAAGATCAAACACAAACACTTCCTGGCTAAGAACTATTTTTCTCAAATTCCGCTACTGGCTTCATTTTTACTTGATGATGGTGAAGTAGAGGAAATCAGAAAGAAGCATCAGTCAGAACCAACAACTAAGATTTTAGAAGTCCACAGGCCTGGTCCTTAGAAGATCCAGGACTCTTTGTTTGATGATCAGAATTTTTGTCCACTGCTAATAGAGTAATACAGAGGTCACACAATACAGAAGTAGAATTTTATCCTTTTATTGATTTTAATTGTTATACTGTCATAAGTTTTATGGAGAAAACATCCCCATTGCTTTATTGTTAGTGTGAAATTTAAATATAATTTTGTTACTGAAATTATTTCAAAGAGAACATTTTATTTTTACTTTTTCTACATTAATTTATTTAAAATTTCATGTACATCATATTAAAGGTAAAATCAATGTACAAACAATCAGAGAAGGGCAAGTAGAAGACTGTGAGCATTCCTCTGTTGCCCTGGAGTAAGGCATCTGACTATATAGCTCTTGCTCACAGTGATGGGAGAATGGTGGAGTACAACTGAGGTGGGGGAGCAACCAGAGCTGTTGGATCATACATGAAAAAGGGCAGCACCTCAATTTAGGGCTAGGAAAATAACCACAAAGAGTGAAAAAGATAGGCTCAACAGCAGAGAGACTTTCCTTGATAAAGTCAGGTCTTCTGGTAAATTCTTTTTCATCTCGCTAAAACTACAGCTGTCTTTTTATACAAATCTCCAAATATCCACAGCAGAAGGGGTGGGAGATGGTGTCAGGCTGGAGGGCAATCAGCAGGGAAGAAGTTCACTTGTGGCCTGCTATTACAGAACCCTGGTCTCAGGATACCTGAAAGCAACTAGCTAAGAAGTTAATTCCCCTGCCTTTGAAGTAAAGTATCTGCATTCTTCTAGTTTATTACCTGATGAGCATGCCTCCCCTAGCCCACTAACAAATGAAAAACCACAGAAGGGGTTTCCTTCCTTCTCCTTTATGAGGACTGTATTATATGGATAAAGGCCTAAACAACAGAACAGAGCAAAGATATATCCCAGTATCACAAAAACAAGCTGATAAAGAAAGGAGAGTCACCATATACGCAAAGATTCAAAAATCAAAGAGATCCTTTTGAGGAGTGAAAATACATATTTATTTAACAAATCTCTTAACTATGTTAAGGACATTTAATAGCATTTTTCATCCTTTGGGAAAAATACTAGGAAAAATTACTATTACTTAAATAATTACAATAAATAAATAGATAAATATTTATTGTTTATTTAAATAATAAATAAATAGTTGCTGAATCACAAAAACACACTGATGGCAATGAAGAACAGATCTGGTACTTGAAAGCTAAAACTAACATGGAGATTGGGTGATTTAGCATAAGAGAGTCCCCTGGAATTCAGAGGAAATTTTCGAGAAATGACGTAAATGAGCAAAACAGTAAGTTTAACAGATTTTTTTTGTCCACCCCAGAAATAGCATAAGCCTAAAATGGAGTATAGAAGGAGAAACAATTAATGAAGATTTAAAACTGATTTCCATAACTAAAAAGACATATATCCTTAACTGTATAAAGTGTCTACCAAGAACTGGGAAAATTAATATAGAGACATACATAGACACAACTTCATGACATTTCTGGATTTCAAAAATTTTGGACAAATTCTATAAACATTCAAGTTGGAGAGGAAAAACCACAGACACACACACAAAGTCAGTAACAATAGCATTAGATTTATCTTCCCCAGTGCTAAATACCAGAAGGTAAAGGAGGAACATTTCTATTGAAGAATTTTGAATTTTGAGTGTGAAAAAATGAATTGAGAGTTTTACTTTCAGGCAATTTTTTTTTGGGGGCGGGGGATGAAAACAACAGAAAGACATTGTTAGGCAAGAGGCATGTCATCCGTCTGTATGGACTCATTCTGTACTCCAGCTGACCTCGACACTGTGGAGGAATGACCTGGGCATGATAGTCTGTTTGAGAAATGGCGGTGAGCATTAAAATTTCAAGATTCTTTCTAAAGGATCATCACTTAAATGGTTATGGAACAATGTAATGGACACAAATAATTTTTCAAAAAATGTCTCTACTGCAAAAAACAAAAATCTGAATCAAAAACAACAGAAATACCCTGAGTGTTCTAACTAAATTCTGTTGTAGGAAGATCCAGGGGGATAAAGTGTTCCAGATCTTTTCAAGGGGAGATGAGCAAATGGATAAGTAGGTAGGAAAGAAGATACTCAAATATGTAGTTAAAATATTTAAAGGCAACTCCTAGCAGAATGAAAATGGAATTATAAACCCCACATTTCTAGAGAGACAAGGGAATAGCAGCAAAGAGGAGAACTATTGTGAAATAAAGAGGTTTTGTGTGTATGTTTGTCTTTTAGGTTAAGAGGAAGGAGGTGTACATGAGAGAAAAACAAGATTAAAAATATCACAGTGCATAAATTTGAATGGGTTAAAATTCTAGTAAAGGACAGTTATTCTCATGTGGTATCAAAGGAGTGAATTACAAGCTGTGTGCCAGATATGTATCCCCAATAAAATGACATTTAAGGATATTTAGCAACACTATATCAGTCATATGCAAATAGACACCTCCTATAACTCCAGTCCTAGGTGTTCACTGGAAGGACTGATGCTAAAGCTGCAACTCCAATACTCTGGCCCCCTCATGCGAAGAGTTGACTCATTGGAAAAGACTCTGATGCTGGGAGGGATTGGCTGCAGGAGAAGGGGACAACAGAGGATGAGATGGCTGGATGGCATCACCGACTCGATGGACATGAGTTTGAGTGAACTCCAGGAGTTGGTGATGGACAGGGAGGCTTGGCGTGCTACGATTCATGTGGTCGCAAAGAGTCGGACATGACTGAGTGACTGAACTGAACTGATAACTCCAAAATAATTGGCAATATTCATATCAAGGATAAAATTGAGAAGAAAAATAACAGAGCAAAAGAAGTTATTTTGGTAAATTGCTTTTCACAATATAAATTAATAATCTCTACATTAGGTATGAAAGTAGGTTTAAAACAAAAAGTCAATTGGGAAACAGTTCTCCACAGGTTTTTAACGTTTCTGCATGTCTTTTGAGTAGAAGTACTTAGTTCTTTTTTTCCAAGGATACTTGTAAAACAAGCAGTCTTAGAAGACAGAGATACTGTTTACTGTTCCCTATAAAAGACTCAGCATCTCTCAGCCCGCATTCTCAACCTGTAAAGCAGCTCACTGTGTGCCTGTCTCACCCTGAGGGAATTAGGGCAAAATGCTGATATTCTGGCTGCTGTTGTTTCTGTGAACAATAAATTGTGCTTTATCTCTGACCCAGGAGTTTCATGTCTTCTCCTGTCGTTTATGAACATGCGGCACCAAACTTGTTAGCTTGTGGTTAGGGTAACATTTCAGATACTTCACAGTTCTTGACTCAGAAAACCTTCAAAATGAAAAAAGAGGGAAATGAGTCAAGAAGTAGAAAATACTGTTTCTCTTGTCCTTCCAGGAACACTGGGTGGGTGATGGCAATTCTCCAACCATTTGAAGTGAGGCAGGATTATGTAACAATGCTTTTGCTCTATGTAATTTAGGTAGATCATCTCGTGTCACTTTTGAGCAACGAAGGAATGAAAGATTCTGATTCTAAGAGATATTCTTCTAATATATATAAAAAGAATGAATACTCCCCACCTCATGAGACCAGCGTATCCCTGATATCAAAATTGGACAAGGATAACACGAGAAAGAAAACGATAGGCCAATTTCTCTCTGAATATAGATGCAAAAATCCTAAATAAAACATTAACAAACCAAATCCAAAAAAATGTAATAGTATTTGGTTTCCCTGGATAGTCTTCATGTGCCTTTTCATCTCTTCCCTTTTTCCTTCCCTTCTCAGCTTTGTGCCCTCGGAGGCTTATCTTTAAGCACTGCCCCAATGAGTAAATAATATCACTTAGTAGGATTTGATCAATAGGAAGCATCAGAAGGAAGTTTGAGGTCTGAGAGAAAGAGGTAGGGATATTTATTCCCCTGGCTTTTGGTCAGTTGTTGGCAAGTGACTTCTTTTATCGCCCCCAGATGCCAGCTCTAGTTGGATGGCCAACCCTCCCGTTCTACAACTCTCTTTGAGTTCTGAGGATCATTCCTTCTTTTTACTTCTTCAGCTTACGGGTCATAATGATGTTCTTTTGTAGTTAGGTTAAGGTGCTTCACCTTTTTATTTCCTTAAACCATGTCATCTTTGTAAATAGTCCTTTTACTAAGTACTTCTCAAATTAGCCAGTTTGAGTCTGCTAACAGGTTCCTTCTGAACCCTGAACAAAACAGTAATTGGTACCAGTTGTAGTCCCAGCAAATGGATTTTAAAATGTAATCCTAGGCTTGAGCTGCTCACAGGTTTAAGGAGCATGAAGGTACCCTTCATCCAGGAAATGGTACACTAGTAATATGCGGAATATATAGAATATATGCAGAGTATATAGAACATATAGAATATGCAGACTATAAAGCTGAGCACCAAAGAATTGATGCTTTTGAACTGTGGTGTTGGAGAAGACTCTTGAGAGTTCCTTGGACTGCAAGGAGATCCAACCAGTCAATCCTAAAGGAAATCAGTCCTGAATATTCATTGGAAGGACTGAGGCTGAAGCTGAAACTCCATTATTTTGGCCACCTGATGCGAAGAACTAACTCATTTGAAAAGACCCTGATGCTGGGAAAGATTGAAGGTGGGAGAATAAGGGGATGACAGAAGATGAGATGGTTGGATGGCATCACCGACTCAATGGACATGGAGTTTGAGTAAACTCCAAGAGTTGGTGATGGACAGGGAGGCCTGGCATGCTGCAGTCCATGGGGTCGCAAATAGTTGAACACAGCTGAGCGACTGAACTGAACTGAATATGGAGAGTGCAATAACATCATGATTTCTCAGTGCATCACCAGTGGAGGCATGGAATGGGGTGAAGATGGAAGATAAGCTTAGGGAGGTCAAAGGGCTGAGGCAATTAGTTTGATAACAAAGATTGTGTCATAAGATGGTCTTTCTTACACTAGAGAGAATCCATAAAGAAAAGGATATATTGAAAATCTTGAATGCCCAACACAGATCCAGAGAGAAATTTGGAAAGCCCTTAAGAAAACTTTAAAGAAATTATCTCCTGTTTATAGAGAGAAGAGATGGTAAGGATTAAGCCTGGAACCTAACTGTAAGGTGTGTAGAGTTGTCACTTAGATGTGCACCTAGGTTAGATTTCCTGCTAAGGTAAGTATACTGGTGAGGAAGAAAAAGGTACAGTCTGGTATGAGTTAGCCTGTACTGTATACTGAAAGAGTTGCAGGATTGTGTTTATTCTTACTTAGAGCCAGGGGTGTCCATGCAAGAATTTTTGTAAGGGTATGAGACTAAAAGGGGTAAAACACAAGATTGTATCAAGCCAAATTGAAGTTCTTGCCTAGAATTCAGGATTTAATGTGTCGGCTTGAAGCTGTGAGAATTGCTGGATATGTTACCTGGAGCCTAAACTCAATGGCAACCCACTCCAGCATTCTTGCCTGCAGAATCCCAGGGATGGCAGAGCCTGGTGGGCTGTCGTCTATGCGGTCGCACAGAGTTGGACACGACTGAAGCGACTTAGCAGCAGTAGCAGCAAACTCAAAACTCAGCCTGTATCAGTGAGTTTGAAATGCCTGAACTTCACTGGAAAACATTACTCAGGAAGATTTGTTGCAGTGTTATGTGCAGCTTTCTCAGACATGTCTTAATGGTGTCTACACTGCACAAAAAAAGGATCTTCACCAAGGCTTTAACAAATACGAGCATAAGTGGATTACTAGCATCCTTGAAAAATTTGTGGTGGCTGTTCCATGAAAACTGGAGATGACAGTGGTGGCTGCAGTGATATCTGACAGCCTGATTTAAAGGGAATAATGCAATCCCCAGTGCTAGAAGCCAGGTTGAAACTTAACCATCAGGAAAACAGTGGGCAGAGTTATAATAAGAACCCTAGGGGCAGAGTCCCTGCAAGGATTTATAACAATGGTTAATTGGTAATCAGTCAGATCTACAGGCATGAAATGGACAGCTGTATTATTGAATAGTTTCTTAGGGAGTCTGTAACAAATTATCATGAATTAGGTGGTTTAAAGCAACAGGGATTTCTTCTTTCATAGTTCTGGAGGCCAGAGGCCTGAAATCAAGGTGTAAGCTGAGCGTCTTTCTCTCTCTATGTCCTATGGGAGAATTCCTCTGGCTTCTGCTGGCTCCAGGCATTCTTCGGCTGTTTTGACCACATTACTCCAATTTATACCTCTGTTGTCACCTTGTCTTCTCTTTGTGTGTCTGTGTCTTCTCTTCTGTCTCTTATCAGGACACCTGTCATTGGATTAAGATCCTACCTGGCTAATCTGGGATGATCTCATCTCAAGATCCTTCACATCAGCACATGATCACATCTGGAAATATTCTTTGCTCAAACAAAGTCACATTTACTTGGTTTTAGGAACCACCATTCAATCCACTATAGCAGCCTACTATGGTTCCATTTGACATATACAAGCAGAAAAATTCTAGTTCTGAAGGGCAGAAAAAAATTTATTTAAGGTACAGTACTGAGGCATCATGGACTCTTACAGAGTTCTCAGACTTAAACTATTTCACAGTTAAAGTAGCATATTAAAATTTTTAAGAGTTTAGCAAAAAAAAAAAGAAAAGAAAAGAAAATAATGTAGTGGATGCTCTTGGCTTGAGAAAAATGTATATCCTGTTGGAGAATATAGTCTGTAGATACCCATTATATTCAGGTGATTGAGGGTGTTGTTGAATTCAATTACGTCCTTTACTGAATTGCTGCCTACTGGATCTATTTATAATAGAGGGGTATTGAAGTCTCCAACTGTGAAAGTGGATTCATCTATTTCTTGCAGTTCTATCAGTTTTTGACTCATGCAATTTGAGGCTCTGTTGTTAGGTGCATACACATTAAGGACTGTTATGTCCTCCTGGATAATTGACCCCTTTATCATTATGTAACGCCACTCGTTATGGGGCTTCCCAGGTGGTGCAGTGCTAAAGAATCTGCCTGCAACGCAGGAGACGCAGGCAGACAAGGGTCCTATCCTTGGGCCAGGAAGATCCCTTGAAGTAGGGAACGGCAACCCACTCCAGTATTCTTGCCTGAAACCCATGGACAGAAGAGCCTGGAAGGCTGCAGTCCATACGGTCGCAAAGAGTCAGACACAACTGAGCATATATTATGCATGCACACACACACAATTCCGCTCTTTATCCCTGAGCTTTCCTTGTTCTGATGTCTGCTTGATCTGAAATTAATGTAGCTACTCATGCTTTCTTTTGATTAGTATTAGCATAGAGTATCTCTTTCCACTCATTTACTTTTCATCTGTATTAAAATTGTCTTTGTATTTAAAGTGAGTTTTATGGAGGTGAGTTTTATGAATCTACCTGCAATGCAGGAGACCTGCAATCCCTGTGTTGGGAAGATCCTCTGGAGAAGGGAATGGCTACCAACTCCAGTATTCTGGACTAGAGAATTCCAGGGACAGAGGAGCCAGACCATGGGGTCGCAAAGAGTTGGACATAACTGAGCGGCTTTCACTTTCACTTTATGGAGGCAACATATAGGTAGGTATTGTTTGACGATACACATTGACAATCTCTGTTTTTTAATTGGTGCATTTAAAACAGTGACTTTCAAAGTGATGGTTAATATAGCTGGAATAATTTTAATATCTTTCATGTTTGTTACTACCTTCTTTCTGTTACATAAGTTCTTTGTTCTTACTCTGTTTTCTGTTCTTTTTCTGCTATTTTTGGTTTTAATTTAGTATTTTATATGAATCTATTGTCTCTCCTTTCTTAGTTATATTTACTCTAATATTCTTATGGTCTCATCAGATATACTTGTTTTTTAAATTTTCTCATAGTTCCCATATTATTTAGTTGTTGACTTCCCTATTTAGCAGCAAAGATTCTGCCTTCATGCAGGGAACCCAGGTTTGATCCCTGGGTTGGGAAGATCCCCTGGAGAAGGGAAAGGCTACCCACTCCAGTATTCCTGCCTGGAAAATTTCATGTACAAGAGGAGCTGGATGGGCTACATTCCATGGGACTGCAAAGAGTCAGACATGACTGAGTAACTAACCTTTTCACACTTTAGTGATTACCCTAGAGTTGGCAATATACCTTTACAACTAATTTGAGGCCACTTTCAAATACCACTGTACCACTTCACAGGTAGTCGTAGTGACTTATAACAACAAAATAATCCTATTTCCTCCCTTCCATCCCGTGTATTGCAGCTGTCATTTGTTTCCCTTATATAAGTATCAGTTCAGTTCAGTTCAGTCACTCAGTTGTGTCCGACTCTTTGCAACCCCATGAATCCCAGCATGCCAGGCCTCCCTGTCCATCACCAACTCCCGGAGTCTACCGAAACCCATGTCCATCAAGCTGGTGATACCATCCAGCCATCTCATCCTCTGTCGTCCCCTTCTCCTCCTGCCCCGAATCCCTCCCAGAGTCAGGGTCTTTTCCAATGAGTCAACTCTTCGCATGAGGTGGCTAAAGTATTGGAGTTTCAGTCTTAGCATCAGTCCTTCCAATCAACACCCAGGACTGATCTCCTTTAGAATGGACCGGTTGGATCTCCTTGCAGTCCAAGGGACTCTCAAGAGTCTTCTCCAACACCACAGTTCAAAAGCATCAATTCTTCGGCACTCAGCTTTCTTCACAGTCCAACTCTCACAACCATACATGACCACTGCAAATACCATAGCCTTGATTAGATGGACCTTTGTGGGCAAAGTAATGTCTCTACTTTTGAATATGCTATCTAGGTTGGTCATAACTTTCCTACCAAGAAGTACACGTCTTTCAATTTCATGGCTGAAATCACCATCTGCAGTGATTTTGGAGCCCAAAAAATTAAGTCAGCCACTGTGTCCATTGTTTCCCCATCTATTTCCCATGAAGTGATGGGACTGGATGCCATGATCTTCGTTTTCTGAATGTTGAGCTTTAAGCCAACTTTTTCACTCTCCTCTTTCACTTTCATCAAGAGGCTCTCTAGTTCCTCTTCACTTTCTGCCATAAGGGTGGTGTCATCTGCATATCTGAGATTATTGATATTTCTCCCGGCAATCTTGATTCCAGCTTGTGCTTCTTCCAGCCCAGCGTTTCTCATGAAGTACTCTGCATATAAGTTAAATAAGCAGAGTGACAATATACAGCCTTGATGCACTCTTTTCCTATTTGGAACCAGTCTGTTGTTCCATGTCCAGTTCTAACTGTTGCTTTCTGACCTGCATATAGGTTTCTCAAGAGGCAGGTCGGGTGGTCTGGTATTCCCATCTCTTTCAGAATTTTCCAGACAGTCAAAGGCTTTGCAATAGTCAATAAAGCAGAAATAGATGTTTTTCTGGAACTCTCTTGCTTTTTTGATGATCCAGTGGATGTTGGCAATTTGATCTCTAGTTCCTCTCCCTTTTCTAAAACCAGCTTCAACATCTGGAAGTCCACGGTTCATGCATTGCTGAAGCCTGGCTTAGAGAATTTTGAGCATGACTTTACTATCATGTGTGATGAGTCCAATTGTGCAGTAGTTTGAGCATTCTTTGGCATTGCCTTCCTTTGGGATTGGAATGAAAACTGACCTTTTCCAGTCCTGTGGCCACTGCTGAGTTTTCCAAATGTGCTGGCATATTGAGTGCAGCACTTTCACAGCATCATCTTTCAGGTTTTGAAATAGCTCAACTGGAATTCCATCACCTGCACTAGCTTTGTTCGTAGTGATGCTTTCTAAGGCCCACTTGACTTCACATTCCAAGATGTCTGGCTCTAGGTGAGTGATCACACCATCATGATTATCTGGGTCGTGAAGCTCTTTTTTGTACAGTTCTTCTGTGTATTCTTGCCACATCTTCTTAATATCTTCTGTTTCTGTTAGGTCCATACCATTTCTGTCCTTTATTGAGCCCATCTTTGCATGAAATGTTCCCTTGGTATCTCTAATTTTCTTGAAGAGATCTCTAGTCTTTCCCATTCTGTTGTTTTCCTCTATTTCTTTGCATTGATTGCTGAGGAAGGCTTTCTTATCTCTCCTTGCAGTTCTTTGGAACTCTGCATTCAGATGCTTGTATCTTTCCTTATCTCTTTCGCTTTTAACTTCTCTTCTTTTCACAGCTATTTGTAAGGCCTTCCCAGACAGCCATTTTGCTTTTTTGCATTTCTTTTCCATTGGGATGCTCTTGATCCCTGTCTCCTGTACAATGTCACAAACTTCCGTCCATAGTTCATCAGGCACTGTCTATCATATCTAGTCCCTTAAATCTATTTCTCACTTCCACTGTATAATCATAAGGGATTTGATTTAGGTCATACCTGAATGGTCTAGTGGTTTCCCCTACTTTCTTCAATTTAAGTCTAAATTTTGTAATAAGGAGTTCATGATCTGAGCCACAGCCAGCTCCCGGTCTTGTTTTGCTGACTGTATAGAGATTCTCCATGTTTGGCTGCAAAGAATATAATCAATCTGATTTCATTGTTGACCGTCTGGTGATATCCATGTGTAGAGTCTTCTCTTGTGTTGTTGGAAGAGGGTATTTGCTATGACCAGTGCATTTCCTTGGCAAAACTCTGTTAGTCTTTGCCCTGCTTCATTCCGTACTCCAAGGCCAAATTTGCCTGTTACTCCAGGTGTTTCTTGACTTCCTGCTTTTGCATTCCAGTCCCCTATAATGAAAAGGACATCCTTTTTTGGGTGTTAGTTCTAAAAGGTCTTATAGGTCTTCATAGAACCGTTCAACTTCTGCTTCTTCAGCATTACTGGTTGGGGCATAGGCTTGGATTACTGTGATATTGAATGGTTTGCCTTGGAAATGAGCAAAGATTATTCTGTTGTTTTTGAGACTGCATCCAAGTACTGCATTTCAGACTCTTTTGTTGACCATGATGGCTACTCCATTTCTTCAAGGGATTCCTGCCCACAGTAGTAGATATAATGTATCTAGGTATTATGTATATAAGTAGTAGGTATTATGTATATAAGTACACATAAGCATATATATGTGTGTATAGTTAATACATTTTGCTAATTAATTAATCTTTTTTTTTTTTTTCTGTGTAAAACTGTCAAAAATTTACAACAGAAGCACATCATCAGGATTTTTTTTTCTCCTGGAATCAAGAGTCAACAGTATCTGAGGGGCGAAGACCTAGAGCAGAAGGAAGCTGGCCCCCAGGCGGCTAGTGGTGGGGGCGCGGGGGTCGAGAAGGGCCGGCTCAAAGTCCTTCCTGCACCTGAGGCCATGGCTCTGCTGCTGCTAAGTCACTCAGTCGTGTCTGACTCTTCACGACCCCATGGACTGCAGCCCACCAGGCTCCTCCGTCCATGGGATTTTCCAGGCAAGAGTACTGGAGTGGGGTGCCATTGCCTTCTCCGTAATTAATTAATCTTAACTAATCTAACAAATTTATCTGTTAGATTAAGAACAAGAAAAACAAAAGTTTTGATTTTATCTGCACTTATTATAGTGTTCTGACCTCTAGCATTTTGTTTTGGTTCTCTTAGGATTTCCATCTCTCTCCTTACATTGCCCATCTATTGTGCGTATTGTCTACTTTATCCACTAGAGCCCTTAGCATATTATTTAGAGCTGTGTTAGGTTCCTGGTCTCATAATTTCAATATCCCTGCCATATCTGGGTCTGGTCTTGATGCTTGCTGTATCTCTTCAAACTGTGTTTTTTTGTCTTTTAGTGTGTGTTGTAATTTTTTTTTTTTTTTTAAGTAATGGGGCACTAATTGGGTAAAAAGAACTGCTGTAATGTAAGACTTCAGTAATGTGGTGATAAGGTGTGGGGGGAGGGGAAGTGTTCTCTAGTTCCACGATTGAGTGTCAATCTTTTAGTGAGTCTGGTTTGTGACTTCACAGGTACTCATTGGTTTCTGTTTTTCTTTTTCACTTAGTGGGACAGGATGGACTAGAGTGAGACGAAATTGGGCATTTCCCTTCTCCCTGGTCAGTTAGGCTCTGATAAAGTCCTAGTAGGTCTGTCTCAGTTAGTTTCTCCACAGGGCAGACTATGTTCAGAAGAACAGAATAATCTGGCATATTGTGAAATGATTCATTTCCCCATGCAGCTTTCTAGAAGCATGAGGGGAGTTTTCTCTGGTGTTCATTGTGAGAATCTTGTAAAGCTCCAGGAAATAAAACTTAACAAAAATGCGGATATCTCTGATGATTTGGTCCCATGAATTTTATATATATTTTTTCTTTACTTTAAAATATTGTATTGATTTTACCATACATTGACATGAATCCGCCACAGGTGTACATGTGTTCCCCATCCTGAACCCTCTTCCCACCCCCATCCCCATACCATCCTTCTGGGTCATTCCAGTGCACCAGCCCCGAGCATCCTGTATCATGCATCAAACCTGGGCTGGCAATTCATTTCACATATGATAATATACATGTTTCAATACCATTCTCCCAAATCATCCCACCCTTGCCCTCTCCCAGAGTCCAAAAGACTGTTCTATACATCTGTGTCTCTTTTGCTGTCTTGCATACAGGGTTATCATTACCATCTTTCTAAATTCCATATATATGCATTAGTATACTGTATTGGTGTTTTTCTTTCTGGCTTACTTCACTCTGTTTAATAGGCTCCAGTTTCATCCACCTCATTAGAACTGATTCAAATGTATTCTTTTTAATGGCTGAGTAATACTCCATTGTGTATATGTACCACAGCCTTCTTATCCATTCATCTGCTGATGGACATCTAGGTTGCTTCCATATCCTGGCTATTATAAACAGTGCTGCGATGAACATTGGGGTACACGTGTCTCTTTCAATTCTGGTTTCCTTGGTGTGTATGCCCAGAAGTGGGATTGCTGGGTCGTATGGCAGTTCTATTTCCAGTTTTTTTAAGGAATCTCCACACTGTTCTCCATAGTGGCTGTACTAGTTTGCATTCCCACCAACAGTGTCAGAGGGTTCCCTTTTCTCTACACCCTCTCCAGCATTTATTGCTTGTAGACTTTTGGATAGCAGCCATTCTGACTGGCATGAAATGATACCTTATTGTGGTTTTGATTTGCATTTCTCTGATAATGAGTGATGTTGAGCATCTTTTCATGTGTTTGTTAGCTATCTGTATGTCTTCTTTGGAGAAATGTCTGTTTAGTTCTTTGGCCCACTTTTTGATTGGGTCATTTATTTTTCTGGAATTGATCTGCAGGAGTTGCTTGTATAGTTTTGAGATTAATTCTTTGTCAGTTGCTTCATTTGCTATTATTTTCTCCCATTCTGAAGGCTGTCTTTTTACCTTGCTTATAGTTCCCTTTGTTGTGCAGAAGCTTTTAATTTTAATTAGGTCCCATTTGTTTATTTTTGATTTTATTTCCAATATTCTGGGAGGTGGATCATAGAGGATCCTGCTGTGATTTATGTCAGAGAGTGTTTTGCCTATGTTCTCCTCTAGGAGTTTTATAGTTTCTGGTCTTATGTTTAGATCTTTAATACATTTTGAGTTTACTTTTGTGAATGATGTTAGAAAGTGTTCTAGTTTCATTCTTTTACAAGTGGTTGACCAGTTTTCCCAGCACCACTTGTTAAAAAGATTGTCTTTTCTCCATTGTATATTCTTGCCTCCTTTGTCGAAGATAAGGTGTCCATAGGTGCGTGGATTTATCTCTGGGCTTTCTATTTTGTTCCATTGATCTATATTTCTGTCTTTGTGCCAGTACCATACTGTCTTGATGACTGTGGCTTTGTAGTAGAGCCTGAAGTCTGGCAGGTTGATTCCTCCAGTTCCATTCTTCTTTCTCAAGATTGCTTTGGCTATTTGAGGTTTTTTGTATTTCCATACAAATTGTGAAATTATGTGTTCTAGCTCTGTAAAAAATACCATTGGTAGCTTGATAGGGATTGCATTGAATCTATAGATTACTTTGGGTAGTATACTCATTTTCACTATATTGATTCTTCCGATCCATGAACATGGTATATTTCTCCATCTATTAGTGTCTTCTTTTATTTCTTTCACCAGTGTTTTATAGTTTTCTATATATAGGTCTTTAGTTTCTTTAGGTAGATATATTCCTCAGTAGTTTATTCTTTTTCATTGCAATGGTGAATGGAATTGTTTCCTTAATTTCTCTTTCTATTTTCTCATTATCAGTGTATAGGAATGCAAGGGATTTCTGTGTGTTGATTTTATATCCTGCAACTTTACTATATTCATTGATTAGCTCTAGTAATTTTCTGGTGGAGTCTTTAGGGTTTTCTATGTAGAGGATCATGTCATCTGCAAACAGTGAGAGTTTTACTTCTTCTTTTCCAATTTGGATTCCTTTTATTTCTTTTTCTGCTCTGATTGCTGTGGCCAAAACTTCCAAACTATGTTGAATAGTAGTGGTGAGAGTGGGCACCCTTGCCTTGTTCCTGACTTTAGGGGAAATGCTTTCAGTTTTTCACCATTGAGGATAATGTTTGCTGTGGGTTTGTCATATATAGCTTTTATTATGTTGAGGTATGTTCCTTCTATTCCTGTTTTCTGGAGGGTTGTGTTTTTTTTTTTTTAAATCATAAATGGATGTTGAATATTGTCAAAGGCTTTCTCTGCATCTATTAAGATAATCATATGGTTTTTAATTTTCAGTTTGTTAATGTGGTGTATTACATTGATTGATTTGCGGATATTGGAGAATCCTTGCATCCCTGGGATAAAGCCCATTTGGTCATGATATATGATCTTTTTAATGTCTTGTTGGATTCTGTTTGCTAGAATTTTGTTAAGGATTTTTGCATCTATGTTCATCAGTGATATCGGCCTGTAGTTTTTTTTTTGTGGCATCTTTGTCAAGTTTGGGTATCAGGGTGATGGTGGCCTCATAGAATGAATTTGGAAGTTTACCTTCTTCTGCAATTTTCTGGAAGAGTTTGAGTAGAATAGGTGTTAGCTCTTCTCTAAATTTTTGGTAGAATTCAGCTGTGAAGCGTCTGGACCTGGGTTTTTGTTTGCTGGAAGATTTCTGATTACAGTTTCAATTTATGTGCTTGTGATGGATGTTAAGATTTTCTATTTCTTCCTGGTTCAGTTTTGGACAGTTGTACTTTTCTAAGAATTTGTCCATTTCTTCCAAGTTGTCCATTTTATTGGCATATAATTGCTGAGTAGTCTCTTATGATCCTTTGTACTTCTGTGTTGTCTGTTGTGATCTTTCCATTTTCATTTCTAATTTTATTGATTTGATTTTTCTCCCTTTGTTTCTTGATGAGTCTGGCTAATGGTTTCTCAATTTTATTTATCCTCTCAAAGAACCAGCTTTTGGCTTTGTTGATTTTTGCTATGGTCTTTTTTGTTTCTTTTGCATTTGTTTCTGCCCGAATTTTAAGATTTCTTTCCTTCTACTAACCCTGGGGTTCTTCATTTCTTCCTTTTCTAGTTGCTTTAGGTGTAGAGTTAGGTTATTTATTTGACTTTTTTCTTGTTTCTTGAGGTATGCTTATATTGCTATGAACCTTTACCTTAGCACTGCTTTTACAGTATCCCACAGGTTTTGGGTTGTTGTGTTTTCATTTTCATTCATTTCTATGCATATTTTGATTTCTTTTTTGATTTCTTCTGTGCTTTGTTGGTTATTCAGCAGCATGTTGTTCAGCCTCCTATGTTGGAATTTTTAATAGTTTTTCTCCTATTTTTCTCCTGAGCACTAATCTTACTGCATTGTGGTCACAAAAGATGCTTGGGATGATTTCAATTTTTTTGAATTTATCAAGGCTAGATTTATGGCCCCGGATGTGACCTATACTGGAGAAGGTTCCATGCGTGCTTGAGAAAAAGGTGAAATTCATTATTTGGGGGGTGAAATGTCCTATAGATATCAATCAGGTCTAACTGGTCTATTGTATCATTTAAAGTTTGTGTTTCCTTGTTAATTTTCTGTTTAGTTGATCTATCCATAGGTGTGAGTTTCTCCCATTATTATTGTGTTACTGTTAATTTCCCCTTTCATACTTGTTAGCATTTGTCTTATATATTGTGGTGCTCCTATGTTGGGTGCATATATATTTATAATTGTTATATCTTCTTCTTGGATTGATCCTTTGATCATTATGTAGTGTCCTTCTTTGTCTCTTTTCACAGCCTTTGTTTTAAAGTCTATTTTATCTGATATGAGTATTGCTACTCCTGCTTTCTTTTGCTCTCTATTTGCATGGAATATCTTTTTCCAGCCCTTCACTTTCAGACTGTATGTGTCCCCTGTTTTGAGGTGGGTCTCTTGTAGACAACATATATAGGGGTCTTGTTTTTGTATCCATTCAGCCAGTCTTTGTCTTTTGGTTGGGGCATTCAACCCATTTACATTTAAGGTAATTATTGATAAGTATGATCCTGTTGTCATTTACTTTACTTTATTATTTTGGGTTCAAGTTTATACACCCTTTCTGTGTTTCCCTTCTAGAGAAGATCCTTTAGTATTTGTTGGAGAGCTGGTTTGGTGGTGCTGAATTCTCTCAGCTTTTGCTTATCTGTAAAGCTTTTGATTTCGCCTTCATATTTGAATGAGATCCTTGCTGGGTACAGTAATTTGGGCTGTAGGTTATTTTCTTTCATAACTTTAAGTATGTCCTGCCATTCCCTCCTGGAGATGGCAATGGCAGCCCACTCCAGCACTCTTGCCTGGAAAATCCCATGGATGGAGGAGCCTGGTGGGCTGCAGTCCATGCGGTCGCTAAGAGTTGGACACGACTGAGTGACTTCCCTTTCACTCTTCACTTTCATGCATTGGAGAAGGAAATGGCAACCCACTCCAGTGTTCTTGCCTGGAGAATCCCAGGGACGGGGGAACCTGGTGGGCTGCCGTCTATGGGGTTGCACAGAGTCAGACACGACTGAAGCGACTTAGCAGCAGCAGCAGCAGCCATTCCCTCCTGGCCTGAAGAGTTTCTATTGAAAGATCAGCTGTTCTCCTTATGGGAATCCCCTTGTGTGTTATTTGTTGTTTTTCCCTTGCTGCTTTTAATATTTGTTCTTTGTGTTTGATCTTTGTTAATTTGATTAATATATGTCTTGGGGTATTTCGCCTTGGGTTGATCCTGTTGGGACTCTCTGGTTTCCTGGACTTGGGTGAATATTTCCTTCCCCATTTTAGGGAAGTTTTCAACTATTATCTCCTCAAGTATTTTTTCATGGTCTTTCTTTTTGTCTTCTTCTTCTGGGACTCCTATGATTCGAATGTTGGGGGGTTTAACATTGTCTCAGAGGTCTCTGAGATTGTCCTCATTTCTTTTAATTCATTTTTCTTTTTTTCCTCTCTGTTTCATTTATTTCTACCATTCTATCTTCTACCTCACTCATCCTGTCTTTTGCCTCCGTTAATCTACTGTTGGTTCCCTGCAGAGTAGATCTCATTTATTGCACTATTCATTATATATTGACTCTTTTTTATTCCTTCTAGGTCCTTGTTAAACCTTTCTTGCATCTTTTCAATCCTTGTCTCCAGGCTATTTATCTGTAACTCCATTTTGTTTTCAATATTTTGGATCATTTTCACTATCATTATTCAGAATTCTTTATCAGGTAGACTTCCTATCTCTTCCTCTTTTGTTTGGCTTGATGGGCATTTATCCTGTTCCTTTACCTGCTTGGTATTTCTCTGCCTCTTCATCTTGTTTATATTGCTGTGTTTGGGGTGGCCTTTCCGTATTCTGGCAGTTTGTGGAGTTCTCTTTATTGTGGAGTTTCCTTGCTGTGGGTGGGGTTGGACGAGTGGCTTGTCAAGGTTTCCTGGTTAGGGAAGCTTGTGTTGGTGTTCTGGTGGGTGGAGCTGGATTTCTTCTCTCTGGAGTGCAATGAAGTGTCCAATACTGAGTTATGAGATGTCAATGGGTTTGGAGTGACTTTGGGCAGCCTGTATATTGAAGCTCAGGGCTATGTTCATGTGTTGCCTGAACATTTGCATGGTGTGTCTTGCTCTGGAACTTGTTGGCCCTTGGGTGGTGCTTGGTTTCAGTGTATGTATGGAGGCATTGGATGCGCTCCTATCAATTAATGTTCCCTGGAGTCAGGAGTTCTCTGGTGTTCTCAGGATTTGGACTTAAGCCTCCTGCCTCTAGTTTTTAGTCTTATTCTTACAGTAGCCTCAAGACTTCTCCATCTGTCACTTCCAAGGCGGTTCCCTCTGTTTTAGCTTCTTCTGTTTGCTGGTCTCTTCAGTGTCTAATTTCCACCCTAACACAAGGAGGCGGTGGTGGACAGTTTTTTAGGCTCACTTGTTCAATTGTGCAGTGGGGAGGGAGAAACACTGCAAACAAATAACACTGGCATGTGTGGGGAGTGCTCGCAGTGTCTTGGCCACACTGGGTTTGTCCCCGCTCACGGTGTTTGTGCTTTCCCTGTCTACACTGGTCAGGCTCTAGGTTGCTCTGTCGGGAACTGTCTGAGGCTGGCCCTGGGTTGTATGCACTTCCCAGGTCTAAGCGGCTCAGGTTCAGGTACTCGGGTAGTCCTCAAAGGTGCAAACTCGGTTGGGCCTGCGTTTTGTGCCCTTCCCAGGTTCGAGCAGCTTAGGTGGCCAGGTGTTTGGTGAGCATGGTCGCTGGGACCTATCACCTCCCCTGTCCCTGCCATTCGATTTTCTGGGTGTACAACTGGTGCACCTTCTCAGGTGGATGTCGACCGTCCAGAATCCCAGGAAGTCTTGGTTAACAACGAAGCCTGCTTGCAGTTTGGTAAATGATGCCTCTCTGGCATCTCTGGCTGCCCTCGCCTGCCTGTCTCCAGCGGGGGATGGGCCAGTCCTCAGCCGGCTAGCTCTGCTCAGTCCTCTGTTCTATGAGTGGTCCTGACAGTGTCTTAGGTTAGGGCTTTTCGCATAGCTCTAGTCAGTCCTTTGTTCTGTGAGCGGGCCTGGCAGTGTCTTAGGTTAGGGTTTTTTGCAGGGTAGCTATCCCACAGTCTGGTTTGCTATCTCAAGTTAGTTCCCTCAGATTGCCCTTGGGGCATTCAGGCCCAGTCCTTACTCTTAGCAATGCAGCCTGCGCCTCCCTGCCCAGCCCCTGCTTGCTAGTGGCAGATGTGGGCATCTGCGCTGCTTCTCCACTGGGAGTTACCCTTGGGCACGTAATCTGTGGGTTTTAATTATTTCTTTATTTTTCCTCCCAGTCATGTTGCCCTCTGAGGTTCCAAGGCTTGCCACAGACTTGCCAGTGAGAGTGTTTCCTGGTGTTTGGAAAATTCTCTTTTTTTTAAGACTCCCTTCCCTGGGACGGATCTCCGTCCCTACCTCTTTTGTCTCTCTTTTTATCTTTTATATTTTTTCCTACCTCCTTTAGAAGACAATGGGCTGCTTTTCTGGGTGCCTGATGTCCTCTGCCGGCATTCAGAAGTTGTTTTGTGGAATTTACTCAGCGTTCAAATGTTCTTTTGATGAATTTGTGGGAGAAAGTGGTCTCCCCGTCCTATTCCTCCACCATCTTAGGACCACCCCCTGGATTTTCTGTCTCTCAGACGGGGTCCACACTGAGCCTCTAGCAATTCATCAGTTATAATTCAGGTTGCCTCTCCAGGCACTGGTTCCCATAGAGGCTTCTGCTCCAATAGGTTGTAATTCTCTGTATTTGTCTGTCATTCTGTCCAATATTAGGGGTAGGGGTTCATCCTGTGACTTTACTTTTCTTACAGATCTAAGAGGATCTCTTGATTTTTCAGTTTGTTTAGCTTATTACTTGTTAGGGCAGAATGCTGACTTCTAGGCTTTTACATGCTGCACTGGATATTAGAAGTCCCCTGGATGCTCTTGACTTGGAGAGAATTCTGATAATCCTTTTACCAACTTAAATTTAATGCAGTCAATATTTCAAAACATTTCTTATACAACATCTGATGCACATAAAAATAGATTAAAATATTATCAATGAATGTTAACTTAAAAAATATATACTTGTACTCAACTTTCAATCTTAATGGTTCAAAGGAAATATTTTCATATTTTTAAATATTTTCATTCATAAATATGTATTTATATAATCAGGAAAGGAAAATATATGAATTATGAACCTCTTAAACATGAATAGTTTGTGATAATTACAAAGCCTCAAAATCTGCTTTTGATAGGATCTTGTAGACAGCTGTTGCAAGATGTTTGTAAAATGTAAACTGAATTTGAATTTCTTCTCTCCCACATACAATTCAGAATTAAATTATAATCTTAACAAATACATGCAAAGAGTGATTATTCTCAGATTCTAGGGAGTTGACGTTTTTACATCATGTCAAAGCTGAAGTGAGAGTGTATCAAAACTGAATTCAGCAATGTTTAATCACTGCTGATTCAAGTGACTTGATGTGAAGATGAATATAGGGGATGCAGACACAAATCAATCTGAACAGAATATAAGTTTTGTACAGCTCAGAAGTCTGTGTTTTTTCTGACTCTCCAACAAAATGATATACTGGAGTTTGGCATTTCAAACCAGCATTGGATTTGTGAATTGAATTAGGTATAAGAACAAGTAATTGAAAGAAGGAAATTGGGTTATTTTTTCCTAAGAGCTCTTCAAATTGTTCTTGTCTCTACTTATAAGACTGTCTCTCTTTGATAGAATGCCTTTTCACGTGCTAGATATTCCCCAGTTTTCTTTTCTACCTTCACTTCCTTGTTTCTGCTTATTCCAATCCTATGTTATCTTTCAAGGTTAGCCCAACTGTACTTCATTCATTTATTTACTCATTTATTCAACATACATTTCTTGAGTTTAATATGGGCTAGTTATTATGCCTTGGGGCCATATGTCAAGTAAAACAATATGCTGATAGGAGACACACGATATTAGGTTTGCCCTTCAATGACCGGTCATTTTCTTAGCACCCTACCTGGTTATTAATGTACAATAATGACATGGTGCAGTGGGCATTTGTCCAAAGCCATTGTATCCTAGTTCTGTCCGAGTGTCATCCCTTGTCCTCACTGTTTCCTTTTAATGTATATGAAAGTGATTCAAAAGAGAATTGAACTCTACCTTCTGGAGGTGAAGTTTTCAGCTGTAGAAAATGTGAATAGCTACTGCTGAGATCTTGCAGCTATGAACTGTACAAGTGTTCAAGAAGTTATTATGAACTCTCAGTGGCACTTACTCAGAAAAAACTTCCCCAACTTCACAGGGGCTTTATCTGCAGATGGATTGCTCTGTCTCTCCTCCCACTCAGCTTGGCTTCCTGCTAATGCTTCTGTTTGGCAGCTCCCAATGGTCTTCCTAACCTGCATTTATCTTTCCCAAATTAGAGGCAGCTGGGCAATTTTAGGAAGACAACAACTCGCTAATTCTCTCTTTTCTAATTTGTAAAGCCAGTAATTCTCTCAAACTTCAGGAGGCTCTGAAACAAAGCACTGCATGTGGTCTTAAACTTTTTAGGCTTTATTAGTTTACAAATATTCTCTGACAATGTAAAAGTTTTAAAAATATTGATTATTAGAATAAAATGTTATATATGGTGATAGCTCTGTTCTTCTTACTTGGTTTTAAATTGATATGAATAAAACCGACTGGAGTTGGTTTCCCAGTGTAAGAAACCATTTAATTTCTGTCAACAAAGGTCCGTCTACTCAAGGCTATGGTTTTTCCCGTAGTCATGTGTGGATGTGAGAGTTGGACTATAAGGCTGTGTAGAAGAATTTATGCTTTTGAACTGTGGTGTTGGAGAAGACTCTTGAGAGTCCCTTGGACCGCAAGGAGATCCACCAAGTCCATCCTAAAGGAGATCAGTCCTGGGTGTTCATTGGAAGAACTGATGTTGAAGCTGAAACTCCAATACCTTGGCCACCTGATGCGGAGAGCTGACTCTTTTGAAAAGACCCTGATGCAGGAAAAGATTGAGGGCAAAAGGAGAAGGGGACAACAGAGGATGAGATGGTTGGATGGCATCACCAACTGGATGGACATGGGTTTGAGTGGACTCTGGGAGTTGGTGATGGACAGGAAGGCCTGGCATGCTGTGGTTCATGGGGTCACAAAGAGCTGGACATGACTGAGTGACTGAACTGAACTGAACTGATGCACAGCAAGTAGCCAGAAAAAGACCTTTGAGTTGAAAAAAAATTTAAGTTGCTTTCTAATAAAGAATAAAAAAAATGCTGATTTGGTTACAAAATCCTCACCCTTTTTATGTTAACAATATATTTTTGTAATTGTTTTCTTTGGGCAAAATTCCAAAGATACTACTTTTAGCACAGTTTAATGTCTGCTATTTTTTCCAGCTTTTTAATGACATTATTATTTGACTTAATTCATTTTGATCTGCCATTTAAACAATCTTTTCCTTGTGAATAACTCTTAAGGATAAACTTTCTTATGTAGGCCAAAATGCCACATACTCTTCGGTCTTCCTCCATGAGTTACAGAAGTGCAGAAAAGGAAAGTGACCTGGGGTATTTGACACATCATAGAAGTACTTTGTTTTAAAAACATCAACATGCTAATAAAAATGCTATGATAAAAGCTAGCAAAAAACTGTTTATTTAAAAGTAAAAACTGTATTTTAAAAGACATAAATCTGGCAACCTCTGACTCATGAAAAGGATCCCAAATCCCCCAACAATACCTATAGTAACAAATTTTATTTTCAATGACTTAAGTGTACGTAAGAAATTAATTTTACTGCTTCATTTTATTGTTGAGGTAAAATTTGTAAGCAGTGAAATGTGTGGATCCCAAATGTATTATTCAATAGATTCCAAAAATATGTACACCTGTGTATACAATAAGACCATCAAGTTATAAAACATTTATGTTACCTCAGAAAGTATTTTTGTGACTTTATAGTCAGTTCCTACCCACCATAGACTATCACTTGTCTGATTTCAATCATCCAATAATAGCACTGCCAGTTCTTAGGTTTTATGAAAGACTCTTGTGCTTAGTTTATTGTTGCTCAATGTAACATTTCCAAGATTCACTAATGGATGTCTCAGCAGCCTGTTCATATTTATTGTTGAGTGATATTTTATTTGGATTATTTCCAGTGTTTTTTTTTTTTTTTTTGGCTGTTATAAATAAGCTTCTGTGAACTTTCTTTTCAGTTCAGTTCAGTCGCTCAATCGTGTCCTACTCTTTGAGACCCCATGAACTGCAGCACGCCAGGCCTCCCTGTCCATCACCAACTCCCGGAGTCCACCCAAACCCATGTCCATCCAGTTGGTGATGCCATTCAACCGTCTCATCTTCTGTCATCCCCTTCTCCTCCTGACCTCAATCCTTCCAAGCATCAGGGTCTTTTCAGATGAGTCAGCTCTCCGCATCAGGTGGCCAAGGTATTGGAGTTTCAGCTTCAACATCAGTCCTACCAATGAACACCCAGGACTGATCTCCTTTCTTTTAACAAACCTTTTAAGAGACATATGCTCTCATTTCTATTGACTAAATATAAATAATTGAAATTGTTAGGTTGTCGGCTACGTGTATCTGACTTTAGCTGCTGCTGCTGCTGCTAAGTTGCGTCAGTCGTGTCAGACTCTGTGCGACCCCATAGACAGCAGCCCACCAGGCTCCCCCGTCCCTGGGAGTCTCTAGGCAAGAACACTGGAGTGGGTTGTCATTTCCTTCTCCAATGCATGAAAGTGAAAAGTGAAAGTGAAGTCACGTCAGTGTGTCTGACTTTTCGGGACCCCATGGACTGCAGCCTACCAGGCTCTTCCATCCATGTCCATGGGGTTTTCCAGGCAAGAGTACTGGAGTGGGTTGCCATTGCCTTCTCCTTTTGACTTTAGCAGAAAATGCTAATTGATTTTCTAAATTGGTTGTATTATTTTATACCCCCACTAACAATATACAAGAATTTTCTTTGCTTGGCATCTTCACCAGCAGTTGGTGGTTGTTGGCCTTTTTGTCATGTTGCTGGAGGTAGGTGACATCTGGTAATTTTAATTTGCATTTCCCTGATGGCTAATGATGTTGAACAGCTCTCAGGTTCATATTGATCATTCTTATGCATTCTATTGGAATATGTATTTTCAAGTGTTTTGCCCACTCTTTAATTGAATTGTTTTTCTTATTAGTTAGGTGTAAATGTTTTTTATAAATTCTGGATACAGGTCCTTTGTTAGATACATGTATTTTGGATATTTTCTTCTAGTTCATGGCTCTCTGTTTAATTTTATTAATGGTGTCTTTTTACAAGTAACAGTTTGCAACTTGTTAAAATCCAACTGATCAACTGTTTCTCTGGCAGTTTATACTTTTTGTTTCCCCTCTAAGAAAAGTTTTCCTTCCCCAAAGTTGAGCAGATATTATTTCCTTCTACATTCTAGTTTAAGCTTTATAGTTAGGTCCTTGATCCATCTTGAACTAATTTCTGTACATTATGTGAGATAGGGGTTGATCAAAATTTCTTTTTTAAATTTTTTATGTTTTTGCTTTTCGATTTCTTCTTTTGAAATTACAAAGGAAATTTATTTTATATAAAGTTAACTCATGCATGTGATGAAAAATATTCAAATAATAATACAGTTTAAATATTTATAATAATTTCTATTGGATACTAAGTCTATACATACAATACTTTTATCTCTTCCTTCACTTTCTCTGCCCGTCATCCTGCACCCCTTCCCTAGAATGTTAACACTCTTGCATAACACATGGTAAAACTCTTAATGAATTGTTGTGTTTTATGCATATCTTCTTTTTAAACTCTATTTAAAATGCTTGTAAATCATATATAAAAATCAGTGATCCTGTGAATAATATCAAAGTTTGAATGATATAACTCAAATGTAACTAGTAACTGGAAATTACTCTAGTTCTAAAGTTTTCTGGTTTTTATTATTATGGAAGATATCTAGTTGTTCTTATACCATTTATTGAAAAGATGTTTCTCCCTTCTTTTATTGGTACCTTAATTGAATTTCTCTATTGTTTGCTGTATATTTCATTAGCACCTGCTCTTTTATTAATTCATTGTTTCTACTTTTGAGGGGTTAATTTACTTATTTTTTCCTAATCTTCATGTGAAATTTAGTAAATTGATGTAAAATCTCCTTTTCTCATAGATTAGTTTCATCTTATAAATTTCCCTCTAGGCAGTGCTTTAGCTGTATTCAACAAATGTATTATGTTGTAACTGCAATATAATTTTATTTTATAAAAATGCAAAACAGTCAAGTGCTGCTCTTTGAATAAAATCTATATTTTCCAAGATGAAGGTTCAGTCTTATATCTTTTATATGTTTGATGCTGTGCATATAATATTACTCAGATTCATATAACCTAAAGGCACATTTATAAGAAGAAAAGTTTGAGGCAGGTTCTTATTCATATGCAATTATATATGCAATGCATGATTTGACTTTGGGCATAAAAATTACATCCTCTGAAATAATGCATGAGTATATTAGAATTTTAAAGCTGAGTAGTTTGAGTAATCTAAGGAAGAAGTGTTCACTCAAACAAAATTTATTTTAGTAGTTTATTCATCTATGAAATCTACATGTTGAATGTTTTCAACTGTTAATGTCAAATCATTCCAAGTTTTCTTTCTTTTCTCTCTCACTTTCTTTTCCTGTTCTCTGAATTGTTCTGATGAGATATTATGAGTGAAAGTAAATATGCCTCTGAAAAGTTCATATTTATTGAAAGAGATTGACCATATCTCTGGGAAGGGGTGCCATTCAGGAAACCAAATAATGAATGTTGTGCAACGGTCTGTATTTTTGTTTGTCAGCAATGCTCAGGTAGAGAAATGCCTGAGAAAAATGCCTAGAGAAATCACCTGTCCAAAGTAGAAATGCCAGTTAGCATTATGTGTGGCTCTAAAACACACACATTAGCTAAAATAATGTGACTGATTCTGAAGGTTGAATAGCATATCTCACTTACAATTTTATAGTGTCCCCATATATGTTGTTTAGGCTGGAATGTATATTCATAAAGAAGCTAGAGAATGAGGTGTTATTGAAAGTATCCATGGGACACTTGAAGAGACTTGGGCTTTAGTTCTGATGCTGCATTGTGGTATGTGTTTAACTTTGGATATGTAACTTAATTTCTCTGTCTTTGCAATGAACCATTTGACCCAGACAATGTCTGTGGTGCTTACATTTCCAGAATTTTAAGTCTATAAGAAACACAAACCAGATCCGAATTTGGATAGACTCAGGAGAAGGGTAACATCTGAAATGGTTCTTCAGAGTTCTGTGGCAGTTGCTGATCCTCTCCCAAACTGAACCACAAGGGAACTTTCCCTAGATTCTTCCCTGTCAGTTCAGTGTGTGCCTTGTGGGATTTATGGAGGAAAGCATGCAAGAGATTTCAAGACCTTTTATCTGTGGGTACCTGGCCTTCAAGAGCTTCACCTTGTCACACTAGCCTACGCTCGTCCCTTTGTAACTTATTAAATTTTTTCAGCTGGCTCTCTACTGGTGTCTGTGGTATCTGACAGCATCCACTGCAGTTAAGCAACTACTTCTTCCTGTAGGCATGTGTCATCAGATTTCTGTCATTTGTTTGTCTTGTAGCCCTAGTGATCTAATTGGTTAAAGGAAATTTGTTAATTTGACATTTTTTCAGGTTTTTCTTTGTTGCAAAAGTGGGAATAATGCTTTTTCTGTTTTCCAAGGTGAAACTAATACTATAGCAATTGGATATTCCTCATAGTCCATGTAACCACCTTTTCAAGGATGATATGTACATTATATTTTCACAATTCTACTTCCCTTACAGAACTTTATCTTGATGAAATCAGTATATATTAGTGCTTGAAAGTCTTTTATTGATCACAGTCCTACTTCTCTGCAACAAAAAGTCATATAAACTGGAATTCCAATTTTTTGGCGATGTCATTAAATCACTTAAATTCATGAATCGTGTGCTGGAATGCACGTCTTTCCAGGTGGTTCTAGTGGTAAACAACCTGCCTGCCAGTGCAGGAGATATAAGAGACACAGGTTCAATCCTTGGGTCAGGAAGATCCCCTGGAAGAAGAAATAGCAACCCACTCCAGTATTCTTGCCTGGAGAATCCCATGGACAGAGGAGTCTGGTGGACTAGGGTCACAGAGTTAAACATGACTGAGCAAGTGAACTTACATATATATCTTCAAAGACAGCACAGTCAGTCAAATTAGATTTCACTTCTGTCAGAAATTCTGCCTCTCTTTTTCAGTTTACATAAACGATTACCTATATATGAACTTACAGGATATTATAAAACTGAGATAAATTATGGAATAAATCTCATTAAAGATTATGAAAAGCAGTCAATTCAAGATTAAAATTATATAAGAACTAATGTAATGAATACTACTGTAGCTAATATAACTACTGTAATTAAGTTCTTGGAGAGTTTTAAAGACAATAATAAATCATAAGCTATTATTCACTATTTAATTTTACTAATGCATTGGGTGACTAGCTAATATTATTTATGAAGCAAAGAAGATACTAAAAGGCATAGTATTGCTTGAACAAATGGGTGTACATTCATAAATTAGACTGTAATGTTCAGCTTTAGGGAATAATTTAAAAAGAATTCTGTATGAAATGTCAGAAGTAGGTCCATTAATTTCTTTAGATTTTAAGATTAAACTTTTCTGATGTATTGATACTAAAAAAAGAAAGAAGTATACACTACTAAAAACTAATTGACCCAGTAGTTACTGTGTATTTTTATGTACTATAGACTATGGTAAATATTAAACATTTTAAGAAGTGAATTAGAAGGTTGGAGTGAAGACTTTATTATATATACTATATATAATGTGTATATATATATTATGAAACATGTGTGTATATCTATATACATTTTACTGTACTAGGTTTTTAATTTTATTACTTCATTATATGCTTTATTTTTTCTGAGTTTAGATGATATAACTTTAAATTTGCATCTGCAGGTCTTATTGTAATTAGAATGAGGTGGTACTTCTTCAGTTATTTACAGTAACTTTTTATTCCACCTAATCACTCATTCTGTGGGTGAATACTGAGAAAAATGGAAATGCTCACACTTAAGTTAAAAAAAAATCCATTTTCAGCCTTTATATTTTCTTTCACATGGGTAAGAGATGAGATATTGTGAAAAGGGAGATGGAAAATAGAGTCTTCTTGATTTTAGTAAAGAATGCGAATGAATGATGGAGGTATGTGAAGTTAATTCCTTCACAACTATAGGAAGTTTTAAAAGTTGTCCACGTGCCCTCAGAAGTTGTTCATGTGCCCTCCTTGTCCTGGGGCCATGTATTATAGGTTGAAAATTGCTGAATTTGCCTTCCTTTCTCACATTATTGCTGGCTTTCAGCTTCCCTGGTGCAGAATGTCTGGGGCCATCACTGGCCTAACTTCTGTAGACATTTGAGCATATAAATCTATAGTATGGTCAAAGGAGGATAGAGGGGAAAGAAAGTAGGGAAAGGGATTAAAGTAGAGGGAAAGTAGAAAAAGGAAAGAAGCAAATATCAATCTATCTATAGAGAGAATGAGATTATACACATGCACATACACACAAACACCTACAGATATAGGGATGAAGAGCCTGCTTCAACTTGAAAACAGATATAGTACTTAGTATTTTTAAAAGTACTTGATCAAGATAACTGTTTCTCATTTTGGTGTAAATGTCAGGGTGAGTTATAACTTCCCTTTGAAATATCTATTGATCACTTGTTCCCAAGTAGAGAGTCCACTGAAGTCACCAAGGGATCTTTAAAAAAAGCTGAACTTAGTGAGTCAGAATTTCTGGGGTAGAATCCTGGAGTATCTGGAGACACATGCACAACCTATCGTTTACATGTATTATTGCATCTTCACAAGACACAGTCAAGATCTTGGAAACATAAAACACAATATGTGGATATTTAGGAAGGATGACAGAGAAGGGAAGAAAAAAATCCTCAGGAGTTACAAAATAAGAAAACAATGATGCAGCTTGCATTTGTGGGCATATATAAGGAAGAGAACAAGAAGAGGTCCACATGCATGCAAACCTCCCTCGATTTCTGAGTTTTGGAGGCTCAAGGCTAGAGAAGAGAAAGGATTAACCCCATGTGTTAGGATGCTAGAGGAACTGGCTGACCAGGAGGCAGGGTGCAAGGTCTGGCAACATAAGAATGAGAGGAAACTGGGAGGCGAACTGTGCTAGCATCAGACTTTGTCTACTTTATAAACAAGTCCATTTTCACCTCAGAGTTTTTTCCAATAATACTCACCACCTATGTCTTCTTAAAGTTATGACCAACCTAGATAGCATATTCAAAAGCAGAGACATTACTTTGCCAACAAAGGTTCGTCTAGTCAAGGCTATGGTTTTTCCTGTGGTCATGTATGGATGTGAGAGTTGGACTGTGAAGAAGGCTGAGCGCCGAAGAATCGATGCTTTTGAACTGTGGTGTTGGAGAAGACTCTTGGTAGTCCCTTGGACTGCAAGGAGATCCAACTAGTCCATTCTGAAGGAGATCAGCGCTGGGATTTCTTTGGAAGGAATGATGCTAAAGCTGAAACTCCAGTACTTTGGCCACCTCATGCAAAGAGTTGACTCATTGGAAAAGACTCTGATGCTGGGAGGGATTGGGGGCAAGAGGAGAAGGGGACGCCAGAGGATGAGATGGCTGGATGCCATCACTGACTCAATGGACTTGAGTCTGGGTGAACTCCAGGAGTTGGTGATGGACAGGGAGGCCTGGCGTGCTGCGATTCATGGGGTCGCAAAGAGTCGGACATGACTGAGCGACTGATCTGATCTGATCTGATGTCTTCTTAGCTTTCTATTTCTATGGTGAGTGAGTGAGTGAAGTTGCTCAGCCGTGTCCGACTCTTTGCGACCCCATGGACAGTAGCATACCAGGCTCTTTTGTCCATGGGATTTTCCAGGCAAAGGTACTGGAGTGGGCTGCCATTTCCTTCTCAGGAGGATCTTCCTGACCCAGGGATGGAACCCTGGTCTCCCACATTGCAGGCAGACGTGAGTCTTGTTCTTTTCATAATCAGTGGGAGGTGAACTCTTCTAGTGATCAAGTGCATTTTCCCACCACCCTCCCCTCCCCAAAAAGGAAGCAATAAATATAAAGTGAATATGGATTCAAAAAATGCTTTCACTAATGAAAACACCTTCACTTGTTAACCATTCCACAGTCTACAAGTCCTCCCAGCTGGGAAATTCCTATTACTTAACTCATCATTTTCATGTCACAGACTACGCCTATGCTTTCTGTTCCATTGCAAGTGAAGATTGAGAAGCATTTTTAAAATGACAGTCTCTCATTTGATACCTGAAATATTACAGTTAACTTTGTACCCAATATTTATTCTTTATTTCCATGAATGTGTGCTCAGTCACTCAGTCATGTCTGACTCTTTTCAACCCCATGGACTGCTGCTTGCCAGGCTCCTCTGTCCATGGAATTTTCCAGGCCAGAATACTGGAGTGGGTTGCCATTTCCTTCTCCACAGCATCTTCCCTAGCCAGGGACTGAACCCGGGTCTCCTGCTTAGCAGGCAGATTCTTTACCACTGAGCCACCTGGGAAACCCTTTATTTTCATAGATATTGTCATAAATTTTGACATTCTTTATATAGGGATACACTATAGAAATCTTATTTCACCTCGTTCTCTTAAACTCCAGCTTTACTGTCTGAGAGGTGCCATAAGGCATTTTTCCTCAAGGCCATTCTTGATTTCAGGTGACAAAAGACAGACTACCCTCTGTAGGTGTATTGACTCATGCCTCCTATTTTTTCTGGAGTCCAAGTCTGTAGTTGGTTTCTCTGTAAATCTCCCTCTTTGAAACTAAATGTTCAGAAAGGATATCTAAACTGATGTGAGGCTAAGGTTTTTCAGCACAAGTAATCTCTCAAACCTTTATTTCACTATTCTTCACTCCAGCTATTAAAATTCATGGCAGCAAACTCTGTGAACACTGGATCTATGTGGGCTGGAGGTAAATTTAGGCCTTAATGGAGGATGTCACTCACAAGGCAAGATAATTTCAGGATGGTCTCTTTGCATTTGAATTTTAAAGCACTACAGCAGGAAGAAAGGACTCTTGCCAGTGTAAATTTATGTATGGATTTGGCTTTTGAAAAGTATCTTTAGAATCAACATATGGATCCCTGAGATCCTATAATAAGCTTGGATAATGAAAGATCACTTATTTTTATTTCATTTTATTTTTAAAGATGAATTTATGCATTTTAATATCCACAAGAGCCAAAACTATATTTCTGTAGGAGAAAGAAATATATGATAGTCCAAAAGCCTGAAGCCAGTTATCTCCTACCACACAATGTTACATGATGATCTCATTTGGCCTTCAGAAAAACAATGTGAAGTAGATGAAGTCTAAATAGTGACCATGATCTGTAAAACTAGGTTTTTTATTCTAGTGGTATACTCCAGCCCAGATAAGATGGAAGTAATGCTATAAAGTTAATTTTGACTCAAATAGAAAAAAATTAATAAACAGCAAAATGTTAAGATCATGGTATTAGATATAGGACTGTGTAAAATCTCACAGAACAGTCCACAGCCAAGAGAGAATTCTGTTGCATGTAAATAAAAAGAAAAAATTGACTATGATGTGGAAGGAACTAAAGGTGGAAGATCATTTCAGTTCAGTTCAGTCTCTCACTTGTGTCTGACTCTTTGCGATCCCATGGACTGTAGCACGCCAGGCTTCCCTGTCCATCACCAACTCCTGGAGCTTATTCAAACTCATGTCCATTGAGTCGGTAATGCCATCCAGCTGTCTCATCCTCTGTCGTCCCCTTCTCCTCCTGCCTTCAATCTTTCCCAGCATCAAGGTCTTTTCCAGTGAGTCAGTTCTTCGTATCAGGTGGCCGAAGTATTGGAGTTTCAGCTTCAGCATCAGTCCTTCCAATGAATATTCAGGACTGATTTCCTTTAGGATGGAGTGGTTGCATCTCCTTGCAGTCCAAGGGACTCTCAAGAATCTTCTCCAACACCACAGTTCAAAAGCATCAATTCTTCGGTGCTCAGCTTTCTTTATAGTCCAACTCTCACATCCATACATGACCACTGGAAAAACCATAGCTTTGACTAGATGGACCTTTGTTGGCAAAGTAGTATCTTTGCTTTTTAATATGCTGGTTGGTCATAACTGTTGGTCATAACTTTTCTTCCAAGGAGTAAGTGTCTTTTTATTTCATGGATGCAATCACCATCTGCAGTGATTTTGGAGACCCCAGAAGTAAAGTCTGCCACTGTTTCCACTGTTTCTCCATCTATTTCCCATGAAGTGGTGGGACCAGATGCCATGATCTTAGTTTTCTGAATGTTGAGCTTTAAGCCAACTTTCTCACTCTCCTCTTTCACTTTCATCAAGAAGCTCTTTAGTTCTTCTTCCCTTTCTGCCATAAGGGTGATGTCATCTGCATATCTAAGTTATTGATATTTCTCCCAGCAATCTTGATTCCAGCTTGTACTTCATCCAATAGACTGTGACAAATGATTTTCACTAGTTCAAAGGAATGTCATAACCACACGGAAGGAAGTGGGAATGAATGGAAATGACTTAAGTAGCTTTGAAAAGCAGAGTTTTGACTGGATAATATAAGACCAAATTACTAAACATGATCATTGAACACTGGTTGGTAAATTTGTTTCCTACAGGGGTATGGATTAGCAATACTGAAACTACTTTATATGTAAGCTAAGAGTAAAAAAAAAAATGTTGTGCATAATGTTAGCAAAGGTTTTTAACTATTGAAGAAAGACAAATAAGGAAAGAGGGAAGGCTAGAACTGTGGCACTAAACTGGAGTCAGAGATATCAATGTAAACTCATGTTTTGAAATATTCCAAGAGATAGATACAGAAATAATCATGTATTTGAGCATATACGTAGCTAAGTGTACATAAACATATTTCTTAACTCTGCCCACAAAGAGGTCCTACAAGCTTTGATACCCCAGTAGCAGTAAGCGCACCTAGTGTCTCAGTCTTTATTTCTAAATAGCTTTCTCCATACAAAGAACACGTTTCCTTGGAGAAGTGGTTGGTTCTAGGGCTGGATCAAGTACAATATTAATACAAAATGAGCCTGGGATATTTCATAAATTCAGGAACTAGAAAAGTACACAAGGAAAGAAGCTTGTCAAGAGACCATAAGAGCCAATCTGAAGGAACTCCTAATAGATAAAGGGAAATTTTTGAGAAACCAAATAAATAATAGTCACAAGATTATAACCTGTGATGATTAATTTTATGTGTCAACTTGGCTCCACCATGGTGCCCAGATATTTGGTCAAACATTATTCTATATGTTTATGTGAAGGTATTTTTTTTAAAGATGAGATTAAGCAGATTACTTTCCATAAATCTTTTCCATAAATTGGATGGACTTCATCCAATCAGTTGTCCTGAATATAGAACAAAAACTGATTTCCCTTGAGCAAAAAGAAATTATGCAAGCTGACTGCTTTGGAATTCATACTACAACTCTTTCCTGGAACTCCAGCCTATTGACCTCCTCTGTAGACATCCTGGAATGTGAAGTCAAGTAGGCCTTAGGAAGCATCACTATGAACAAAGCTAGTGGAGGTGATGCAATTCCAGCTGAGCTATTTCAAATCCTAAAAGATGATGCTGTGAAAGTGCTACACTCTATATGCCAGCAAAATTTGGAAAACTCAGCAGTGGCCACAGGACTGGAAAAGGTCAGTTTTCATTCCAATCCCAAAGAAAGGCAATGCCAAAGAATGCTCAAACTACTGCATAACTGCACTCATCTCTCACACTAGCAAAATAATACTCAAAATTCTCCAAGCTAGGTTTCAACAGTATGTGAATCATGAACTTCCAGATCTTCAAGCTGAATTTTGAAAAGGCAGAGGAACCAGAAATCAAATTGCCAACATCAGATGGATCATCAAAAAAGCAAGAGAGTTCCAGAAAAATATCTACTACTACTTTATTGACTAAGCCAAAGTCTTTGACTGTGTGGATCACAACAAACTGTGGAAAATTCTGAAAGAGATAGAAATACCAGACCACTTGACCTGCCTCCTGAGAAATCTGTACGCAGGTCAAGAAGCAACAATTAGAACTGGACATGGAACAACAGACTGGTTCCAAATCGGGAAAGGAGTACATCAAGGCAGTATGTTGTCACCCTGCTTATTTAACTTATATGCAGAGTACATCATGAAAAAAGCTGGGCTGGAGGAAGCACAAGCTTGAATCAAGATTGCCGGGAGAAATATCAATAAGCTCAGATATGTAGAGGACACCACCCTTATGGCAGATAGTGAAGAAGAACCAGTGTCTCTTGATGACAATGAAAGAGGAGAGTGAAAAAATTGGCTTAAAACTCAACATTCAGAAAATTAGGATCATGGCATCCAGTCCCATCACTTCATGGCAAATAGATGGGAAACAATGGAAACAGTGAGAGATTTCATTTTGGGGGGCTCCAAAATCACTTCAGATGGTGATTGCAGCCATGAAATTAAAAGGCACTTACTCCTTGGAAGGAAAATTATGACCAACCCAGACAGCATATTAAAAAGCAGAGACATTACTTTGTCAACAAAGGTCCACCTAGTCAAAGCTATGGTTTTTCTGGTATGTTTTTCCATGTATGGATGTGAGAGTTGGACTATAAAGAAGGCTGAGCACCGAAGAATTGATACTTTTGACTTTGGTGTTGGAGAAGACTCTTGAGAGTCCCTTGTACTGCAAGGAGATCCAACCGGTCAATCCTAAAGGAAATAAGTCCTGAATATTCATTGGAAGGACTGATGCTGAAGCTGAAACTCCAATACTTTGGCCAACTGATATGAAGAACTAACTCATTGGAAAAGATCAGGAAAGATTGAAGGCAGGAGGAGAAGGGGATGACAGAGGATGAGACAGCTGGATGGTATCACCGTCTTGAAGGACATGAGTTTGAGCAAGCTCCAGGAGTTGGTGATGGACAGGGAAGCCTGGCGTGCTGCAGTCCACGGGGTTGCAAAGAGTCGGACACGACTGAGTGACTGAACTGAACTGTAGGTTTTAGACCTGTTCCTCCGCATTAGTGTGAGTTAATTCCTTGAAACTCTTTTCTCAGTTTCTCTTCATGCACACACACACACCCATACCCCAGATATGTGTATATATGTGTATATTTATATACACACACATATTCTGTTCATTCTGTCTCTCTGGAGAACCCTTGATAACCCAAAGAATAAGATAACTATCCATGAGTCCATGCTAATATAAATAAGTAAATAAATAACTGGGGAAACTGTTCATTACAGAAGAATTCCACTTAATACATGAAGAAGGGAAAAGGGAAACAGAAAATCACTATAGAACACCAGAGTGATTTTCATGGGCAAGACCCATCCATGGATACCCAATGGATGAAATAGGATATTTAAGTAGTCTCAAAGTGTCTACCTCAAAGTATATATTAATTACAATGAAAGTGTAGTAACTTTAAGCTGACAGCCAACAGATACCACTTTAACCAAGTGATGAAGGAAAACATCACCAGTAATAAGGCATATTGATATATCATGTAGTTTCTGATGTGATGCAATGAGAAGAGAATATCATCTCTGTGGAATTCTCCAACAAATCCATGACCTTGTCTTACCATGAGAAAATATGAGACCAACCTAAATTGAGGGACATTTTATAGAATACTTATGACCAACCTAGATAGCATATTCAAAAGCAGAGACATTACTTTGCCAACAAAGGTCCATCTAGTCAAGGCTATGGTTTTTCCTGTGGTCATGTATGGATGTGAGAGTTGGACTGTGAAGAAGGCTGAGCGCCGAAGAATTGATGCTTTTGAACTGTGGTGTTGGAGAAGACTCTTGAGAGTCCCTTGGACTGCAAGGAGATCCAACCAGTCCATCCTGAAGGAGATCAGCCCTGGGATTTCTTTGGAGGGAATGATGCTGAAGCTGAAACTCCAGTACTTTGGCCACCTCATGTGAAGAGTTGACTCATTGGAAAAGATTCTGATGCTTGGAGGGATTGAGGGCAGGAGGAGAAGGGGACGACAGAGGATGAGATGGCTTGATGGCATCACTGACTCGATGGACTTGAATCTGAGTGAACTCCGGGAGTTAGTGATGGACAGGGAGGCCTGGCATGCTGCGATTCAGGGGGTCGCAAAGAGTCGGACACAACTGAGCGACTGACCTGAACTGAACTGATGAGTACTCCCCAAAAGTGTCAAGATTCTGAAAGCTAATAAAGAAAGACCAAAGACCTGTCACAGATTGGAGGAGCTAAGGGTACATGACAATTAAACCCAATGTGGTAGCCTGGATGGGCTTCCCAGGTGGCTCAAGTGGTAAAGAATCCACCTGCCAATGCAGGAGATACAAGAGACACAGGTTTGATCCCTGGGTCAGGAAGATACCCTGGAATAGGAAATGGAAAACTGCTCCAATAGTCTGGCCTGGAAAATTCCATGGACAGAGGAGCCTGGTGGGCTGTAGTCCATGGAGTTGCAGAGTCAGACATGACTGAACGACTGAGCATACATACACACCTTGGATTGAACCCTAGACTGGAAAAGGGATATTGGTGGGAAAGCTAGGGCAGTCTAATCTAGTCTTTCATCATTAGTGTTGGTTAATACTTTTTTTAAGCAATGTTAATTTTTTAATTTTGATAATTATACTAAAATTATGTAAGATATGAACATTAGGAAAAGTTGGGGGAAGGGTTCAGAGAGCATTCTGTACTATCTTTGAGTCTTAAAATCTAAAATTTCAATATAAAATGCTGAAAATATGCAATCCTATTTAGAGTCCCTCAGATGCTTTTAAAGGAATGATATGAATTCTATTTAAAACAGTACTTACATTATGCCAGAAATTATATCATTTCAACTGTTAAGCCATATGACAGCATTTTAAAAATTTCAACATAAAAATGTACAAGAGGTACAAAGGTTTCAAAATTCCTCTAGGAGGTAATTGAGCAAAGATATTCAAAGTCTGTTGGTCTTGGTGATTTGTCTGAAGTTAATTTATCTCATCAAGCCCACCAGTTCTTTGCTTGCATGTTTCATTTATTTGGGTGGCTTGGAGTTGGGTTAGAGATTATTTTGGAGGTTTAATGCAATCAGAAACCACACCTGGACCCCCCTGTTGTGCCAAGCAGGAAACATAAATGAGTAAAACTGACGGGGTCTAAGAATGAAAACAGTACCAAGTACAATGAATGATGGCAACTAAGACACGAAGCCTCAGAGTCTGGTGGATTATAGGAGCGAACTGGAATGCACATGCTTCACTTAATAAAGGCAGCTCAAGGACTGGGGATCTGACTTGTCCAGAGGAACCAGAACTGTGTATACACAGTCTCTAAGTGTTGGAAAACAACTTGAAACTTTTGGGTTGTAAAATAACTTTTAAGATACCATGCAGTCCAAACCAAGCACATCTGCTTGTTTTTGACTTTCTTTGTTTCATCACCTCCTGTTCTGTTTCCTTCCCCATTCCTCCCAGGTAGCCAATATAGAAATTAAAAGTCAATATTTTTAATATTTATATAATTTTATATACCCTTTGTTCTTAGTTTCAAGAGCAATTCCTAAAGTAAAAACACAACAAAACAAAATCAAAATATGGAAACTTGCTTGAATTTTTACTTGTGTATAATCCTCTGTAAATTAATTTCATTAACTGGTTAAAAATTTATCATCCCTTGATAATAATGATGGTGCTGATGATAAAAAATTAATTGAATATTTTCTCTGTGTGAAACACCATTCTGAATTATTTAATTCTCAAAATAATTCTATGAGGTATATTTTAAGTAATTATTCTGAATATGAAGGAGCAAAAATTTGATGAGGTTAAACTATCTACTAAGGTAACAGAGCTGTATGTCTCTAAGCCATGCTTTTGATCATGACACTGAATAAGACAAGCTCCTCATGGGGCGGAGTTGCCAGATAACACACAAAACATCCAGTTAAATCTGAATGTCTATTTGCTGTATTTTTGTTTGTTAAATCTAGAAAGTCTACTGTAGTGGTAATTCTCTGCATTTATGTATCCCAATTCATTTGAAAAAAGGCAGAGAATTGAAGAGAACTTTCATTAAACCAGAAAAGTGATTAATTAGGCATCTATTCTAGTACACTTTCTTCATCTTCATCAACATGCCTTTTCATTCTCAAAAGCTTTAAAGTGCAACAGGACAGAACAGAACAGAGCATGGTGATATTCATTAATGGCATTTTAATTTCACTTTTACCTGTGCCTATCTATATAAGTAATTTACATCATTATACTGATTATAACAAGGTAAGCTGCTTGTATTGTGTTTTAACCATCTTACCAAGCCCTACTGGGGCTCAGAAGGTATCCTGATTCCCAATCTAGATTCCCTGATGTCCTCTGTTAAGTGTCTTACATTTTGAACAAATTGAGAAAAATCTATGTGCTAGTGCTCCAGTTAAGTAAGCAGCCAGGTTGTTGTTCAGTCACTCAGTCACGTCTGATTCTTTGCAACCCCATGGATTGCAGCATGCCAGGCTTCCCTGTCCTTCACCACATTCCAGAATTTGCTCAAACTTATGTCCATTGAGTCAGTGATGCCATCCAACCATCTCATCCTCTGTGGTCCCCTTCTCATGCCTTCAGTCTTTCCCAACATCAAGGTCTTTTCTCATGAGTCATGTCTTCACATCAGGTGGCCAAAGTATTGGAGCTTCAGCTTCAGCATCAGTCTTTCCAATGAATATTCAGCCAGGAAAGCCAATTTATTAGACCAAGAAGGGGCTTCACGGTCCTATTTCACATTTATGTGGAATTTACATCTTTTTCTTGGCAAGGCACCAAGGAAAACAAGCCTGGATTCAAAGTCAGGGAGACAGAGGCAAGGAATGAGAGTGTCTGGTGAGGGTTTGGGAGCGGGAATACCCAGGGTGGTTAATGGGGAGAGGTTCTTTGGGAAAGGGAAAGGCATAACTTTCTCCAATCTTACCAGTACAGCTGGAGAATAGATGTGTGAGTGGTACTGTTGCTTGTTGCTTGTCAGGCTGACTTGGATTTCAAGCCCTTTTCCCTTTCTGGTGTTAATTTCACTTACCGTGTCATCATTCTAATTTTAATCCCACCGCTCCTTTCTCTTTTTTCTTTAGAACTGATTGCTTTCACTACATGTATCTCCAAGAGATTTCCCTGCAATTATTGTGGGAGACAATGATTGGGGAGGGAGGATGGGCAGGGGATTTACAACCAGAGTTCTGTGATATTTTTATCCTTCACATAATTTATTCTGGCTACAATGTTTAGAAGCAAATATCTCCTTTTTTTTTTAGGCTGAAGTTTGAAGTAACACTAGGTAGAGTTTCTCCCTTGCAAGTCTCCTAAGTATAGCAAAAGCATTTCCTCTTGAATCGAAAAGCCACAATGATTTGCCCAAGGGCCAATGCTAAGCAAAATTTGGAACCTGGATAATGGATGGGGGCTCCCTCTTACCCTCCCATGTAGTCACTCATTCCGGTGGCACTTCTTTGACCTCAAATATAAGGTTCTGATTCCCTCATATTACATTCTGTTTTCCTACCAGAGTACTCTATACAGGTCCTCACTCTTTCTGCTACTTGTCAGTTCTTTTGCTTATTTGGTTATGTATTAATTCATTTTGCAAGTGATTGTTAAGTATCTGCTGAGTACTTGGCTGTTCTAGGTACAGAGGTACAGCACAACAGTATATGAAGGAAGCAATGTCCTTGAACCCATATGTGTGTCTAGGGGAGGAGACAAATAATGGATAAGTAACACATAATGCGAGTGAATATGTATGTAATGTACAAATACCTAAGTATGTATAAGTACAGTTGTCCTTTAGTATAACATCAGGGAATGATTCCAAACCCCTGCAGATACCAAAATCTGCAGATGCTTGTGCTGTGATGTGCTTAGTTGCTCAGTCATGTCCAACTCTTTGCAACCCCATAGACCATAGCCCTCCAGGCTCCTCTGTCTATGGGTTTCTCCAGGGAAGAATACTGGAGTGGGTTGCCATACCCTCCTCCAGGGGATCTTCCCAACCCAGAGATTAAACCCAGGTCTCCAGCATTGCATGTGGATTCTTTACTGCCTGAGCCACCAGGGAATGCTTAAATCTCTTATATTGAATATAAAATAGCTAGTATAGTCGGCCCTCCATGCCTGTGGATGTGGAACTCATGGATACGGAGGGCTGACTATATTGAAACATATAAGTATAAATATATAGTGTCAGCTGGAGATAAATGCCATTAAGAATAGTTAAGGTTAGAAGAGAGAAGTTCTACTAGTAACAGTGGTCAGGAAAGGCTCTTTGATGGGGTGTATTTGAACAACAACCTAATTGAAGCAAAGGAGTAAACCAGGAAAATACCTTGAGGTGGAGAGATCTGTGCAGAGGAACAGAAAGATCCAAGACCTTGAGGCTTGAGCAGCAAGAAAGCCAATGGGAGAGGAGATGAAGTCCAAGTAGCAGGCAGGGGGCAGAGTGCACAGGGCCTTGTAAAGACTTTTACTGTTAAGGGAGGCTGATGGAAGGCTGGAGAAACAGAAAAGTAACAAGATGAAATTGATATTGGGAGACAGTTCAATAGCACTTCCCAAACCCACCACATTTTTTTTTCATGCATCTGTAGCTTTACATATACTATTACTCCTGCCTTCTAATGCTCTCTCTCACTCCATCTCTATGCCTCTATTGTATTTTGTGCAAATGTCTGTTATACCACATTACAGTATGCTGTGATTATTCATTGGGAGATTATCTCAATTGTGTGGGTCCAGATAAAGCCATGGGTATTCTCATGATCTATCCACAGAATAATAGAGCCATCCCTTATCAAACTGTTGAGTGGATTAATGAATGATGTTGTGTTTTAGCTTCTTGTTTCACTGCAAAGTAAAGTTTCACATTAGAAATCTCTTTAACTGAAAATTGGCTTAATGATATACCACATAAACGTGGCTTTTACTTATTTTTTCTTGTAAGTAGAGTTTAAAAGCCAACTAAAGTCAATAGCCTGTTTTACTATGTAGTATTCTCTAAGTTATGACCAACCTAGACAGCATATTAAAAAGCAGAGACGTTACTTTGCCAACAAAGGTCCATCTAGTCAAGGCTATGGTTTTTCCAGTAGTCATGTATGGATGTGAGAGTTGGACTATAAAGAAAGCTGAGCACTGAAGAACTGATGCTTTCGAACTGTGGTATTGGAGAAGACTCTTGAGAGTCCCTTGGACTGAAAGGAGATCCAACCAGTCCATCCTAAAGGAAATCAGTCCTGAATATTCATTGGAAGGACTGATGCTGAAGCTGAAACTCCAATACTTTGGCTACCTGATGCGAAGAGCTGACTCATTTGAAAAGACCCTGATGCTGGGAACGATTGAAGGCAGGAGGAGAAGGGGACAACAGAGGAGGAGATGGTTGGATGGTAGCACTGACTCAAGGGACATGAGTTTGAGTGAACTCTGGGAGTTAGTGATGGACAGGAAGGCCTGGTGTGCTGCAGTCCATGGGGTTGCAAAGAGTCAGATATGACTGAGCGACTCAGTTGAACTGAACTGATTCTCTAAGAAGGAAGTTTCTCTTGAAACTATGTACAGTTCTTTTAACGGGCATTTTTAAAGACGTGAATTAACCTGGAACTGTTAAGATACAAGCCAGTTTAATGGTATAATTCCTTCTTTATATTCTTTTTAAAATGTCTAAGTGTGCCAGGGACTGTCTGCTAGTGTGTGCGTGCTAAGTCGCTTCAGTTCTGTGCTACTCAGTGTGACTCCATGGACTGTGGCCCGCCAAGCTCCTCTGTCCGTGGGGTTCTCCAGGCAAGGATACTGGAGTGGGTTGCCATACCCTCCTCCAGGGGATCTTCCCAACCCAGGAATGGAACCTGTATCTCTTATGTCTCCTGCCTTGACAGGTGGTTTCTTTACCACTAGCACCACCCGGGAAGTCCCCTGTTTGCTAATACTCAACCACAACCCCTCTCTTCCATGCATTCTTCTGTTTTCAGGAAGATTGGAACCATTTTCTTAGAATCTTTTGAGGGCTGGATTTCAGATAGCCATTCCAGTCGGAGTAATGGAAGTGAAACAAAAGGCAGGAGGAAGGTAGTGTTCCTCTGTTCCTGGCCCTGGTGGTGGCAGGATTCTTCAGTGGTGGCGGTGGATCCAGCAGCCTTGGCGACAGCTGCTCTCTAGAGTTAGCACAGGAAACCCAGGACAAGCAGCTGGGACCAGTCCTTCCCCGTTGCAGTGGTTGAGTCTCCAGTAGGGTCAGTGGTGAGTCTAACCTCCTGGCTCTGGAGCCTCAGTGGCAGCAGCTTCCTGGTCTTTGAGTGACACCCTGTCTCTGTGTTGCTCAGCCAGACCTGCTAACACGTTCATTACCGATTCCCTGAACAAAATCCTTCTTTGTTGGAAGTACCTAGAACAATTTCTGTTTTCTTCACTGGAAACTGACCGATAAGGAGTAGAACACATTTTTACATTCTCAGATAGTGACCAAAACATCCTGGAAGTCACATTCTTCTCCTAGTTTCTAAGTACGTACTTCTAACTGGTATTATTAAAAATGATGCATTTTCAAGCTAAATAACATTCCTGCTTTCTTCAGGTTTTTTTTTTTTTTTTTAAACTTATAAAGGAAATAATGTTTCCCACAAAGCCTAGCATGGTTCTAAGCATCACATGTCCAAAAATATGCTTTTTGGATTACAGCTAAATTAAAGTACAAAGGAACTGCAAAACTAGTAAAATATGGATGAATTCTCTGAAGTGCATTTTCATGGCCAATACAGAAAGTCAGGGCCCAAGACAGAGTAATGGTAAGTTTGACTTTTCTTGCTTTAGTGTTGTCTGTTGTCTATGGAAGGATGCAAAATGTTGTGCAGACTTTCCCTAGCTTATTCATATAAATGTTCCATTTCAGTAGGTGAGTGGCACCTCAGCCAACTCCATGTTCATGGACTCTGAAGTAACCCACCATCTCTTTAATGAGTGAAATTCTGCAGATAAAACCACTGTCTGGGAGTGAATAGGTCAGCATAGAACTCAAGGATTATTTGAGTTCTTTGGGAAAAACTCAGTTGCTTGGTAGTGTGCAAAAGCTAATTGCCTTGTAGTTGTGGAAATAGTAAAGCAGGACTTAGTGAAGCAAGCCTACTTTCAGGCCAAGTGATTGTATATATAATGGGATACAGGGTTAAGAGAGAGAGAAGTGGCAAAAGCCTGAGTATAATGAGAGTTTGGACTTGAATATAGTGAAAAGAGTATTTGATGTATGGCTGAATTGAGTGGGTTTTAAATGTGACCCACTGACTCTGGGTTCTACTCACTAGCGTTTTTTTCCTTTTCATTTGTTTCATCTTCTCTCTCTCTCTCTTATTTTTTTTTTTAAATAAATAATCCGAATAGATGATATATGTCCACTTGGAGGACATAGCCAGTGAGTAATTTGAATTTGATGTAAAAATGAAAAAGTTGAATTTAGTGCCCTAAACAGGGACACTATCAAAAAAAAGGTGAGGAGCCAGGATTGCCAAAGTCAACTAAGATTTTCAGACTGAAAGAAAAAGTTGGCCTGACCAGTTTCCTTTACGTCATTCTCTGGAGAGTAGGTATTGTGAACTTTACAGATGAGTCAACATTTGATTTGATGGAAAAAGTGATCATCATTCTTCTTATCTTCAACCAGCTACAATTTATGGGATGTTTGGGAGAAGCAAAGGAAAGTAGTGACTCAAAATGGAATTAGAACAGTTGTAAACAGAAATGGAGGGATGGATTTGGGAGACCACATGAGAAAAGACTCACTGAGACCAGCTGATCTACCTGTTGTGGCGAGAGCAAAGGGAGGAGTCCAAGAAGAGCTTAAAGGTTCAAACCTAAGAATCTGGTTTTGTTCATGGAGTGGAATTTATGGAGTTCTAAGGATGCAGAAAGGAGGACTGGCTGTAAGTGCCTTAAATGCCTTGCTATTTTCCAAGTTACAATTCTCTCTCTAGTCATAGAGCAATCTGCCATTGAATTGGTTAGTCATGATTTTCCATGCTTTATTCAGGCTCCGTTCACTTCCTGTCAGGAGTCAACTGCACACAGTTTCAGGGGGATTTCTCACCTGCCAATGCTCAAAGCAAAGGCAATAGATTTTACATCAGAAAGAGGCAATGAGGAAGATTTACTTAAAAAGAGTAGAAAAGTCTGCTGAAATGCTGAGAGATTTCCTCCTAGAGTCTGAATCATTTATACCCCCTTAAGTCACGGTTAAGCAATTTTAATGTTATCAAATTTCAGTTCTAAGCAGGAAGACAAGAACAGATTTGTACTAGGTTGGAAAATGTGTAAGTACGTTCAAGGAGTTCAGCATAATGGCTTGATTTACATATATTGTAAAATGATTACCACAATAGGTTCAACTAACATCCATCTTCTCTTACAGACACAATACGTAGAAGAGAAAGGAGAAAAAAATAAAGGAAAAATATTCTCCTTGTGATGAGGACTCAGATTTACTAACATCAACTTTTTCTGTGTGTTATCCAACAGTGTTAACTATTGTGATATGCTGAACATTACATTATGAGATTCATTTTTTTCTTATAACTGGAAGTTTGTACCTTTTGACCACCATCACCCATCTCTCCCACCTTTTACCTTGTGCCTCTCGTAGCCAGCAATCTGTTCTCTCTATGAGCTTAGGGTTTGTTTGTTTTTTAAGATTCAACATATAAGTGAAATCATATGGCATTTGATTTTTCTCTGACTTATTTTCTCTGATTTTTCTCTTCACTTAGCATAGTGCCCTAAGGTCTATCATGTTGTCACAAATGACAAGATTTTCTTCTTTTTCTCAAATGAGCAATGATCCATTGTATAGATATATACTATTTCTGTCCTTTATCAAGCCCAGCTTTGCATAAAATGTTCCCTTGATATCTCTAATTTTCTTGACAAGATCTCTAGTCTTTCGCATTCTGTTGTTTTCCTCTATTTCTTTGCACTGATTGCCAAGGAAGGCTTTCTTATCTCTCCTTGCTATTCTTTGGAACTCTGCATTCAGAAGCTTATATCTTTCCTTTTCTCCTTTGCTTTTTACTTCTCTTCTTTTCACAGCTATTTGTAAGGCCTCCCCAGACAGCCATTTTGCTTTTTTGCATTTCTTTTTCATGGGGATAGTCTTGATCCCTGTCTCCTGTACAATGTCACGAACCTCAGTCCATAGTTCATCAGGCACTCTATCTGTCAGATGTAGTCCCTTAAATCTATTTCTCACTTCCACTGTATAATCATAAGAGATTTGATTTAGGGCCTACCTGAATGGTCTAGTGGTTTTCCCTACTTTCTTCAATTTCAGTCTGAATTTGGTAATAAGGAGTTCATGATCTGAGCCACAGTCAGCTCCCAGTCTTGTTTTTGCTGACTGTATAGAACTTCTCCATCTTTGGCAGCAAAGAATATAATCAATCTGATTTTGGTCTTCGTCCAATCATCTATCAAGGGACACTGAGGTTGTTTTTATGTCTTGGCTATTATAAAATTACACTACAGTGAACATGGGCGTGTATATATCTTTTTGAAATAGTGTCTTTGTTCCTTTCAGATAAATACCGGGAAGTGGAATTGCTGGGTCATATGATAGTTCTATTTTTAATTTTTTGAGGAACCTCTGTAATGTTTCCTGTAGTGATTGTACCGATTTACAGTCTCACTGACAGTGCACAAATATTCCTTTTTCTCCACATTCTCACTGCTGCTGCTGTTGCTGCTAAGTTGCTTTAGCCGTGTCCGACTCTGTGTGACCCCATTGACCGCAGCCCACCATGCTCCCCTATCCCTGGGATTCTCCAGGCAAGAACACTGGAGTGGGTTGCCATTTCCTTCTCCAATGCATGAAAGTGAAAAGTCAAAGTGAAGTCACTCAGTCATGTCCGACTCTTAGCGACCCCATGGACTGCAGCCTACCAGGCTCCTCCGTCCATGGGATTTTCCAGGCAAGAATACTGGAGTGGGGTGCCATTACCCTCTCCTAACACTAGTTATTTCTTGTCTTTTTGATAATAACCATTCTAACATGTGTGAGGTGATATCTTGTGGTTTTAATTTGCATTTCCCTGATGAGTGATGTCAAGCATCTGTTCATGTAACTGTTGGCCATCTGTATGTCTTTGGAAAAATGTCTGTTCAGATTCTCTATTTTTTAATCAAATTGTTTGGGGTTTCTTTTTGCTGTTGAGCTGTATGAGTTGTTTATGTATTTTGAATATTAACGTCTTATCAGATGTATGACTTGCAAATATTTTGTATATTCAGTAGGTTACCGTTTTTAAGTGGGGTTTTTAAATGGAGTTTGAATTTTGTCAAATTTTCATTAAAAATCCATGATTTTTCTCCTTACTTTTTAAATGTGATGAATATATTACTGGATCTCCAACAATGAATAACCTTAGAGTCCTGAAGTAAATGCTAGTTAGTCATGATACATTGTTTTTTAATTTATTTTTCAAGTGTCCTTGCTAATCACTTGAAATTTTTGTACTAATTTTCTGAAAGGAGATGTCTTTCAAAAGATATCTTTCTATACTTTTTGTGCAATTTTTAACATATTTTGACATTAAATGTGAATCTGCCTCATAAAAATAATTTTTCAGTTTTATTCCTAGGGTTTAAATAATTTAAATAGCTTTAGGATTACTTGATCTTGAAAAATCCAATAAAATTCCCTTGTGAAACTAGTTGAGCTTCATACATTTTAACATGAAAGTTATTTTTACAATTTTCTTAATCTTTTTATGGTTAAGGTCTCTTTGGACTTTTTTTATCTCAATTGAGCCAATTCTGCTAAATTAATTTTCCTAATAGACTAACAATTTGTACTAGAATTTCAAATCTAGTTCCAGAGAATTGTATGAAGTTACCCAGTCAATATGACAGCTTTTTATTTCTCAATTATACTTTCAATATATCTTTACTTTTAAAATTCAATTTAAGCTAAAATTTTCTAGTCAGTATTCAAGTCTTGTGTGGTGTCAATATATTTTATTATTTTTTTCCAATTCTCTCTCACACTGGCTTATTTGCTTACGTGTTTGCTACTTTTATTATTTTGAACTCATACTTGGCTGAACTTAATCTAAGAGGCATGAATCAGAAAGAACTACCCCCAGAAAATATTTTCTGCTGCTGGGACCCAGAGGGTAACATTACTCTGAAACTGTGTGGTTGACACAGAGATATAGCATCTAGAGCCAGTTTCAAGAGAGAACTTGCTGCTCCACTGCAGAGAGTGTGCTAAATAGACAACCTCCAGTTTTTATCCACCTGGGTTCTTCTCAGTTGTAGGAAGCCACTGCATTCAGCTTCTTTCAGCTGTAGGAAGCCACTGGTATCCATGGATCTCCTCCCTCCTGAGCCTCCTTTCCACCACCAACCCCCATCCCACCCCTAGGTCATCACAGAGCATCGGGCTGAGCTCCCTGTGTAACATGAAAGATTTAACAATAATCAAAGGCATACAGATCACTTGTGGGGCTTCGAGTGGAGCTTCTAGTATGTGCAAATGCTGAGCGCCTTATTTTGTATATATTATACTGATTTATATGATCTTCAACAGATCATGAAGCAAGTGTAATGGCCTGGCTATACCTACCCCATTTGGAATACTCACTCCAGATCACCCCACTGGGTTGGCCAAGGCTTTGTCCTGCATCGCTGTTCCTTTTCTTCCTCCACCCCATCCTACTCCTTCTTTATTCCCTTCCCAGGTATTCATCCCTAATAAACAACTCCCTCAGTCTCTTACCTCAGCTCTGCTTCTGAAGAACCAAACCTGGAATCAGTTCAGTTCAGTCGCTCAGTCGAGTCCAACTCTTTGTGACCCCATGAATCGCAGCACGCCAGGCCTCCCTGTCCATCACCAACTCCTGGAGTTCACTCAGACTCATGTCCATCGAGTCCATGATGCCATCCAGCCATCTCATCCTCTGTCGTCCCCTTCTCCTCCTGCCCCCCAATTCCTCCCAGCATCAGAGTCTTTTCCAATGAGTCAACTCTTCGCATGAGGTGGCCAAAGTACTGGAGTTTCAGCTTTAGCATCATTCCTTCCAAAGAAATCCCAGGGCTGATCTCCTTCAGGATGGACTGGTTGGATCTCCTTGCAGTCCTAGGGGACTCTCAAGAGTCTTCTCCAACACCACAGTTCAAAAGCATCAATTCTTCAGCGCTCAGCCTTCTTCACAGTCCAACTCTCACATCCATACATGACCACAGGAAAAACCATAGCCTTGACTAGACGAACCTTTGTTGGCAAAGTAATGTCTCTGCTTTTGAATATGCTATCTAGGTTGGTCATAACTTTCCTTCCAAGGAGTAAGCGTCTTTTAATTTCATGGCTGCAGTCACCATCTGAAGTGATTTTGGAGCCCCAAACAATAAAGTCTGACATTGTTTCCACTGTTTCCCCATCTATTTGCCATGAAGTGATGGGATCAGATGCCATGATCTTCGTTTTCTGAATGTTGAGCTTTAAGCCAACTTTTTCACTCTCCACTTTCACTTTCATCAAGAGACTTCTGAGTTCCTCGTCACTTTCTGCCATAAGAGTGGTGTCATTTGCATATCTGAGCTTATTGATATTTCTCCTGGCAATCTTGATTCCAGCTTGTGCTTCTTCCAGCCCAGCGTTTCTCATGATGTACTCTGCATAGAAGTTAAATAAGTAGGGTGACAATATACAGCCTTGACACACTCCTTTTCCTATTTGAAACCAGTCTGTTGTTCCATGTCCAGTTCAAACTGTTGCTTCCTGACCTGCATATAGGTTTCTCAAGGGGCAGGTCAGGTGGTCTGGTATTCCCATCTCTTTCAGTGTTTTCCACAGTTTATTGTGATCCACACAGTCAAAGGTGTTAGCATAGTCAATAGAGCAGAAATAGATGTTTTTCTGGAACTGTCTTGCTTTCTGGATGATCCAGCAGATGTTGGCAATTTGATCTCTGGTTCCTCTGCCTTTTCTAAAACCAGCTTGAACATCTGGAAGTTCACGGTTCATGTATTGCTGAAGCCTGGCTTGGAGAATTTTGAGCATTACTTTACTAGCATGTGAGATGAGTGCAATTGTGCAGTAGTTTGAGCATTCTTTGGCATTGCCTTTCTTTGGGATTGGAATGAAAACGGACCTTTTCCAGTCCTGTGGCCACTGCTGAGTTTTCCAAATGTGCTGGCATATTGAGTGCAGCACTTTCACAGCATCGTCTTTCAGGATTTGAAATAACTCAACTGGAATTCCATCACCTCCACTAGCTTTGTTCGTAGTGATGCTTTCTAAGGCCCACTTGACTTCACATTCCAGGATGTCTGGCTCTAGGTCAGTGATCACACCATTGTGATTATCTGGGTCGTGAAGATCTTTTTTGTACAGTTCTTCTGAGTATTCCTGCCACCTCTTCTTAATATCTTCTGCTTCTGTTAGGTCTATACCATTTCTGTCCTTTATCGAGCCCATCTTTGCATGAAATGTTCTCTTGGTATCTCTAATTTTCTTGAAGAGATCTCTAGTCTTTCCCATTCTGCTGTTTTCCTCTATTTCTTTGCATTGATCACTGGGGAAGGCTTTCTTATCTCTTCTTGCTGTTCTCTGAAACTCTGCATTCAGATGCTTATATCTTTCCTTTTCTCCTTTGCTTTTCACTTCTCTTATTTTCACAGCTATTTGTAAGGCCTCCTCAGACAGCCATTTTGCCTTTTTGCATTTCTTTTCCATGGGGATGGTCTTGATCCCTGTCTGCTGTACAATGTCACGAACCTCCGTCCATAGTTCATCAGGCACTCTGTCTATCAGATCTAGTCCCTTAAATCTATTTCTCACTTCCACTGTATAATCATAAGGGATTTGATTTAGGTCATATCTGAATGGTCTAGTGGTTTTCCCTACTTTCTTCAATTTCAGCCTGAATTTGGCAATAAGAAGTTCTTGATCTGAGCCATAGTCAGCTCCTGGTCTTGTTTTTGTTGACTGTATAGAGCTTCTCCATCTTTGGCTGCAAACAATATAATCAATCTGATTTTGGTGTTGACCATCTGGTGAGTCTTCTCTTGTGTTGTTGGAAGAGAGTGTTTGCTATGACCAGTGCATTTCCTTGGCAAAACTCTATTCGTCTTTGCCCTGCTTCATTCCGTATTCCAAGGCCAAATTTGCCTGTTACTCCAGGTGTTTCTTGACTTCCTACTTTTGCATTCCAGTCCCCTATAATGAAAAGGACATTTTTTTGGGGTGTTAGTTCTAAAAGGTCTTGTAGGTCTTCATAGAACCGTTCAACTTCAGCTTCTTCAGCATTACCGGTTGGGGCATAGACTTGGATTACCGTGATATTGAATGGTTTGCCTTGGAAACGAACAGAGATCATTCTGTCGTTTTTGAGATTGGATCCAAGTACTGCATTTTGGACTCTTTTGTTGACCATGATGGCTACTCCATTTCTTCTAAGGGATTCCTGCCCACAGTAGTAGATATAATGGTCATCTGAATTAAATTCACCCATTCCAGTCCATTTTAGTTTGCTGATTCCTAGAATGTCGACATTCACTAATGCTATCTCCTGTTTGATCACTTCCAATTTGCCTTGATTCATGGACCTGACATTCCAGGTTCCTATGCAATATTGCTCTTTACAGCATCGGACCTTGCTTCTATCAGCAGCCATATCCACAAGTAGGTATTGTTTTTGCTTTGGTTCCATCCCTTCATTCTTTCTGGAGTTATTTCTCCACTGATCTCTAGTAGCATATTGGGCACCTACTGACCTGGGGAGTTTCTCTTTCAGTATCCTATCATTCTGCCTTTTCATACTGTTCATGGGGTTCTCAAGGCAAGAATACTGAAGTGGTTTGCCATTCCCTTCTCCAGTGGACCACATTCTGTCGGACCTCCCCACCATGACCCGCCCATCTTGGGTGACCCCATGGGCATGGCTTAGTTTCATTGAGTTAGACAAGGCTGTGGTCCTAGTGTGATTAGATTGACTAGTTTTTTGACTAGTTTTCTGTGATTATGGTTTCAGTGTGTCTGCCCTCTGATGCCCTCTTGCAACACCTACCATCTTACTTGGGTTTCTCTTATCTTGGATGTGGGGTATCTCTTCACGGCTGCTCCAGCAAAGCGCAGCTGCTGCTCCTTACCTTGGACAAGGGGTATCTCCTCACTGCCGCCCCTCCTGACCTTGAACGTGGAATAGCTCCTCTAGGGCCTCCTGCGCCCGTGCGGCCACTGCTCCTTGGACGTGGGGTTGCTCCATCCGGCCACTGCCCCTGGCCTTGGGCAGGGGTAGCCCCTCCTGGCCGCTGCCCGTGACCTCGGACATTGGGTAGCTCCTCTCGGCTGCTCCTGCGCTGTCCAATAGACCACTTTAATTCAATTTTATTGACATGGGTTTTTCATGACCTTGCAAATAACTTACACGTGAATATCAGGTCCACAAGTCAGCAATTTTATAGTTATAAATTCCAAGAGGAGACTTACAGATGACACGTTTACAGCTCAGAGGGACTAGATGGTTGGCATAAAGTCACGAAGGATTGTGGTACTATCTTGTGGCTGCTTTGCTGTGATAAGCAAATCTAGGAACAAGTCAAGTTAAATCAAACCAGATTTGCTGTTTTCAATGCATTTTTAAAGAGACAATAGGCTCCACTGATTTCAAATATAAAAAATTATTAACATGAAAGATTTTTATTGTTTTAAAATTTATTTTTAATTGGAAAATGATTGCTCCAATTAAAATGTTGGCTTCTGCCTTACAACAATGTGAGTCAGCCATAAATATACATATATCCTCTCCCTTGTGAGCCTCCCTCCCACCCCCCGCATCCCACCGCCCCCCCACCCCCCATCCCACTCCTCTAAGTGGTTACAGAGCACTGGCCTGAGCTCCATATGTAACAGGAAAGATTTGATAATAACCAAAGACATACAGATCATGTGTGGTGTTTAGAGTGGAGCTGCCAGTGTGTGCAAACTCGGAGCACCTTATTTTGTATATATTGTACTGATTTACATGATCTTTAAGCACAGGTATGACAGCTGTTGAACAGAGATTATTTCAAGACATTTATGATATAAAAGGAATGAACATTTCTTCTGTTTTGCAAACATACTTGCTTCTAGAATTCCATGCTGGGTAAACTCTGGGTTAACGATGAGAACCAGTTTTGGCTCTGCCCTTTTCTCACTTTTCCGAAAGCTATCCTGTTCCTCGCTCTTCTTTCCATATGTCTCTGCAAATGCTGTAATAGGGTCGATGGTGATGTGAGTGTGATAGCTTGCCTAAAAGGAAAGCCTAAAATGCATTCTGATAAAAGCCACAGTGACAACACTTTGGGTACGGCAAAGGTGACAGATGTTGCTAGGAAGAGGGCCATACTTTTCATGGCTACGGAGCACTTTTCTTGGGGCCAACATTATGTTCCTCCCAACAAACCATGTGTCAATGCCTCCAAATGCACCTTCTGTGATGGAATAACAGAAGTGCCAATCTTTGAGGCTGTAATTGCTCATGCTGTCATTGCTCTTGTTATGGCGCACTCAGTCCCATCAACAGGGTTTTTCCTACTGGTGGGAAAGAGCTTTTGCAGGCACGGAGAGGTTCTGCTCTGTGCTGCCTGCAGAGTCTCATGTTCATGTATCAGGTCCCTGATCCACTCTGAGATATAGGGTTGAACAGAGAAGGGACTGGGTGATGTGGGTCTGATCTGGCCCTGACATAAACCCTCTGAATTGAATTCACATCCATTGCTGCTGCTTTTCTCTAAGATGGAGGGGCATTTCTGATTAATTCAGAATCATTTTTCTAGTCTCACTGACTTTCTTGAAAATATTTTAATTCCCTTCTATTTTTTTTTTTTTTTGCTTATGCCCCATGTATTTTTATTTTTTAAAGGACAGCTGATCTATATATACTGCAATTCAGACTCCTTCCATTTGGCCATACTGACCAGGGGTTCCTTTATCATGTACGCTGGAGAGATCAACTAGATGGGGAAACAATGGAAACAGTGACAGACTTTATTTTCTTGGGCTCCAAAATCACTGTAGATGGTGACTGCAGCCATGAAATTAAAAGACGCTTGCTCCTTGGAGGAATGACAAGCCTAGACACTGTATTAAAAAGCAAAGATATCACTTTGCCAACAAAGGTCTGATAGTCAAAGTTATGGTTTTTCCAGTAGTCATGCACGGATGTGAGAGTTGGACCAAAACGAAGGCTCAGCTCCGAAGAACTGATGCTCTGGAACTCTGGTGCTGAAGAAGAGTTGAGACTCCCTTGAACAGCAAGGAGTTCAAACCAGTCAATCCTAAAGGGAATCAGACTTGAATATTTACTGGAAGGACTGATGCTGAAGCTGAAGCTTCAACACTTTGGCCACCTCATGCAAAGAACTGACTCATTAGAAAAGACCCTGATGCTAGGAAAGACAGAAGGCAGGAGGAGAAAGGGACCACAGAGGATGAGATGGTTGAATGATATCACTCACTTGATGGATATGAGTTTGAGCAAACTCCAGGAGATAGTGCGGGAAGGGGAGCCTGGCATGCTGCAGTCCATGGGGTCAAAGAGTCAGAGACAATTGATCAATTGAACAACAACAACTGGAAAGATCTGCCTTGAGGGACATGGCTTGTTACCTTAGGGTCTGCTCTTTGAGGTCAAGACCGCCAAGGAGCTAATCTACCAAGTAAGGAGAGTCCTTTGGGAATTCCAAAAACACAGTCCACTGGGAGTTTTGGTCTACTCTAGCAAGGCCATCTCCCGAGCTTTTGCTCTCTTTTCACACACTGCCAGACAATTCCAGTATCGCTACCCATCTCATGGGAGCTAACACTTTCCCAAGCATCTAAAAACCTCCCCAGCCGTGCTTCAGGACTGAGGCTCTTGACAGGATATTAGAGTCTGTCTTACAGGAAGTGTGCCCTCATATTGATAAACTCTGCTTTATCCAGCCTTATATTATGCCACCCCTTGGTCCAGCACCCTTTGCAACCCTCCCAGGCATATTTTCCTGGTTCCAGCTAGTAGAATCTGGGGCCTGTAACTCCTTCAGAGTAAAATCTGAGGAATGGAAACAATATAGAGAACAAGAAGGAGCTGTGGAAGAATCTGATCCCTGGTAGTTTCAGGAAGAGTCTAGTGTCATCATGATATGGTTGGGAATTCTGAAATGTAAATTGTACCACAAACACTGTCCCATCTTGAGACGGGGAGTGGGGCTGTTAGATTCCTGTCCAGTCAATCATTGGCCATTGCAGTGGGACAAATGGTGTCAAGATAAGCTTCAGTCATCCCAGGCATGCCTCCAGAGGAGATTGGAGGTGTGAATTGTTAGCTGAAGCACTCTACAGCAACTAGGGTTTGGGTACATCAAGGATGGCAGGAGTTCTGAGCAGGACACCAAGACAGTCTGTTGCAGCATTTATCAAAATGTTTCTGATATGTTAATGCTTATTCTTACCTGGAGAATCCCAGGGATGGGGGAGCCTGTCGGGCTGCCATCTATGGGGTCGCACAGAGTCGGACACGACTGAAGTGACTTAGTAGTAGTAGTAGTATGATATGGTAATTGGAAAATCTTCACTAATATTTTAATCAGAGTGTATTATTCTCTGCTTTCTATGTTTCCAACATGTTGTTTAAACCCCTACTTCTAGTTGATTTAAAGGTTTTGAGCTATAGTTAGTTGTTTATGTAGCTCTATTCCACCTGAATTGTAAATCCCTTGGGGGCAGTCATTCTCCAGTGTACCTCACAGGGTGAACTTCTAGACAGTATTTAATAATTTAAAATAAAAAGTTTTTTGGCTAAACCATGTGGTATGTGGGATCTTAGTTCCCCACCTGGGATCGAACCCGTGCCCCATGAAGGAAGCACAGAATCTTAACCACTGGACCACTAGGGAAATCCCAGTTTTAATAATGTTTTAAAAATGTGTTTGATGGTATGCATCAGAGTTGGCAGAACAAAGCCTACAACAATTCTTTTTGTAAAGAAAAATATTCTCAATTTATCTTTTAGGTGAAACTGAATCTCCATATGTCGCGTTTGCTTAGTGGTATGTTTGCCAGCAAAGGTCTCAGCAATTCTTGGAATGAAATGGTTATGTAAATGTACAACCTGAGCAAACTCTTTCGAGTTTGCTTTGTAACTGATAGACAGTCAATCAATGATGGTGTCATTGGGAAAAGATATGGTTGTGTTCTCAGAGAAAATCCTTGAATAGGGATTCATTAGAGTAAATGTGGAGATGAAGTTTACTTAAGTAAACTTTAGAGATACTGAGAGAAAAATAAATCTAGTGAATTTTCCTCTCCAGTTTGGTAGGAAAAAAATGTCTGCCATCCAGCTAATAGCAGTAGGGTTGAAAACAAACAAACAAACAAAACAATGCTTTGGCAAGAAAACATCAAACATGGGAAGAAGGCTTCTGAACTGTTAAGAGGCAGACAAGGATGATATGAATTATATCAATTCTCTTCATAGGGTAAGTCTTCTTTAAGACATGAATACTTTCACTAGTTCATTTTTTCATTAATTGGTTGTTTTTGCAATCTAGTTAAAATTATTCTTTGTACATATGTCCTCTGATGCTTAATCTAGCCACCTTTCATTCAGCCCAAGACTGAGGTACAGAGTCAGTAGGTAACTTACCAAAAAAATCTGAAAAGTGCAACTGGTAATTAGGTCCCAAGGTTTCCCTGGTGGCTTAGTGGTAAAGAATCCACCTGCAGTACACGAGACATGAGTTTGACTCCTGGGTCAGGAAGCAAGAGAATCGGGCACGAATGAGTGGCTGAACAAGAAGGCTCTAAAGGAGAGTCCATCCTTTGTTGCACCTGAATGTCTCCTTGATGGAACTACAAAATTTGCTACGTTCTCCAATCAGTCTTTGATCGATTTACCAGTTTTAAATTACTGTTGAACAAATTGGCTTGGAATTGAATCTTTTTAGCCTCAAGGAGAAACTAAAAGAAGGACCTTCATGCTGTTTATTTGTTGACCAAGATCAGTACGTGTATTTAGCATGCAAGCAATATTTGTTGAATGAATATATATTTTTACTTTTATGACAATATTTATTTTTATACACGTTTACTGTATTAACAGTTTATCTCACTGTGTTATTGAAATTTCTACTTTAAATTATTTAAAATAGAGAACTTTTAGCATATGGGGGTTACTAAAGATTGGAAGAGATTTGCTTAAACATACTTTGATTTAGCTGAGCACATTTGAAAAGATGTTTATAGGCTCATGAATAGTTTTTCAGTGACATCTAAGTTAGGGGTATCTGTTAATAAGAATTCAGAAAACAAAAATGAAATGTTTAGAGAGAGCTGGCATTTTGTCATATTTAGATTTTTAAACTGATGCTAGATGTGTTCTCAGATTTGCTGTAACCTGAGGACTCAGGTTAACTCCCTGGCACGTCTGTCAAGATCCACAGACACTGGCTTCCACCTCTTGCAGGAGGCTCTCCTTCTCCATGTTGCACATACCAGGCTGGCTCCTGTCTCTGTGATAGAACTAAACCTCCCTATGTTGTGAATAACTGGCGAAGGCAAACTGTATCAAATTGAGGCAAGTTTCTTGTACTTCCTTTTCTTGGCGTAGGTTTAAATCATGGTACAATTATTTTCAATCCTTGTCTATCATTTTTCTCATTTTACAAGGAGACATCTTCCTTCAGCTTGCATCTAGTATATGATTACATTGTAAACACATGATGCTGCTATACATTTACAAACACATTTCTAATCTTCATAATATCCTGGCAAGATTGGTATTAGTGTGCTTTTTTGGTGGGATTCCCAGGTGGCTCAGTGATAAAGAATCTGCCTACCAATGTAAGAGATGTGGGTTCAATCCCTGGGTTCGGAAGATGCTCTGGTGGAGGAAATGGTGACCCACTTCAGTATTCTTGCTGGAAAAATCTCATCGACAAAGGAACCTGGCAGGCTATACTGTCCATGGAGTTGAAAAGAGTCGGGCACGACTGAAGCAATCAAGCATGAGCAGGTCCTATATTATAGATGAGAAAATGAGGCTTAAAGAAGCTTACAAGCAAATGGCAACTGTAGAACTGGGATCCTTGTTTTACTCCAAAACCATGTTGTTTCCAGTATTCCCTGCAAGCATGCTACATCCTAAATGAAGAGTTGATGACTGTCTTGATAGCACACCCTTTTCCACTCTTGGCTTTCAAACCATCCTTCTTGTCCCTTAGAATAAGCACTATGAGAAGAAGATTCGTTCTTATGTGGGTGCTAAGTTCACTCACACTTGACTCTTAAGCTAAGTTCACTCACACTTGACTCTTAAACTTGTTCTCTTTAATAAAAAAAAAAAAAGTAAAGCTGATGATTCAGCCATCTCAAAGAGGCATATATTCTGGAATAGAATCAACTTGGGGTTTCAAATCCTCAGGAGCAGTTCCATCTTCTATGGGAATATTAGGTTCATATGCCACGTAAACTTATAATTTTGAACCCAAGAATCAGGAAGCACGTAGTTTCTAGCAATACTGGGTAGGAGCTTGCCTTTCTCCCTCCCCTTCTTCCCACGACAGAGGGAGCCCTGCCTGAGGGCATGAGGAGAATGGTGCTAGGGCTTCCCAAAGGAAAAAGGGTGGAGTCGAGTCCAGCATGGGTTGTTCCTCCAAATTTACATTCATACCAACCATTGAATCTGCATAAGGGTACAGTGAGTTAAGGCACAAAGAGAGACAATTGTTACTCTAATTGAGTTTCCTCTTCTCCTGAGGAGAGAAAAAACTTTCTTACAATAAGGGAGCTGACTTAAGAGCTACAGGGCAACCATCTCTAATCTCACATTCAAGCTTTGCTTCTGAGGCCACCACCTGCTCTCCTCCTAGCTCACTCCCTTTGATAACTTGACTTCATAGGAGGATTCTCATAGCATCCATGTTACTTCTATCAGTGATTTCCTTACTATATTGCATTATATTGTAATTGCTCCTTAACTGATCGTCTCCTCAACCTTTTTAATGACTGAGACTGCAGCTTATTTAAAAAAAAAATTTAATGTCTTATGTGTCAAAATAAAATGCTTGGTGTCTAGAGTATGTTTAATTAATGTCCTTTGAATAGATGAATTTATTAATAAATGAAAACATGAAGCCTTTGACTGTGTGGATCACAACAAACTGGAAAATTCTTAGAGATGGGAATACCAGACCACTTTACCTGCCTCCTGAGAAATCTGTATGCAGGTCAAGAAGCAACAGTTAGAACTGGACATAGAACAACAGACTGGCTCCAAATCAGGAAAGGAGTACATCAAGGCTGTATATTGTCATCCTGCTTATTTAACTCATATGCAGAGTACATCATGCGAAATGCTGGACTGGATGAAGCACAAGTTGGAATCAATCAAGATTGCTAAGAGAAATATCAATAACCTCAGATAGGCAGATGACACCAACCTTATGGCAGAAAGTGAAGAACTAAAGCGCCTCTTGTTGAAAGTGAAAGAGGAGAGTGAAAAAGTTGGCCTAAAGCTCAACATTCAGAAAACTAAGATCATGGCATCTGGTCCAATTGCTTCATGGCAAATAGATTGGGAAACAATGGAAAAAGTGACAGACTTAATTTTGGGGGGGCTCCAAAATCACTGCAGATGGTGACTGCAGCCATGAAATTAAAAGACACTTGCTCCTTGGAAGAAGAGCTGTGACCAACCTAGACAGCATATTAAGAAGCAGAGACATTACTTTGCCAACAAAGGTCTGTCTAGTCAAGGCTATGGTTTTTCCAGTAGTCATGTATGGATGTGAGAGTTGGACTATAAAGAAAGCTGAGTGCAGAAGAATTGATGCTTTTGAACTGTGGTGTTGGAGAAGACTCTTGAGAGTCCCTTGGACTGCAAGGAGATCCAACCAGCCCATCCTAAAGGAAATCAGTCCTGAGTATTCATTGGAAGGACTGATGATGAAGCTGAAACTCCAATACTTTGGCCACCTCATACGAAAAATTGACTACTTGGAAAAGACCCTGATGCTGGGAAAGATTGAAGGCAGGAGGAGAAGGGGACGATAGAGGATGAGATGGTTGGATGGCATCACTGACTCAATGGACATGAGTTTGAGCAAGCTCTGGGAGTTGGTGATGGACAGGGAAAACTGGCATGTTACAGTTCATGGGGTCACAAAGAGTCAGACATGACTGAGTGACTGAACTGACCTGAATAGATGAATTTATTAATAAATGAAACATGAATCCTTCCTCTTGCTAAAAGTGTACTGCATCCATTTGGGGATTGAGAAAGTAGTATTAAAAAGTTTAATGGGTCTATCTCTTTTCTATAATTCTGTTAGACATTTTAGTCTTTATCTTACCCTTTTCACAAACTGATGTGACAGGATAAATACATTAGCATTTTAAATGACTTGGGACTTCTCAGATAGAGCTCTAGCTTAAGTTTTACTATTCACTAAAAATGAATCTGCTAAACCTGAGGTTAGAGAGGAAAGCACACAGTCAAGAATGATTTTAACCCTGAGGACGTGTTAACCAAGTCTAAGATCATAACTGTGGTGTACCTCAGAGCCTAAAAAGTCTGAAGCCAAGTATTCACTCACCTTTGACTTTCAGGCATTGAGGCATGGTGGAAAGAATACCAAAGAGCTGTGAAACCTTAATGGTTCTATAGGGAGATTGTTGAGAAGAATTGCAATTTCTATATTCAAAACGTCTCCCATCAGACCACTTTGTGGTTGCCATTCCAAATGTATCTGTAAACCTTAAAGACTTTGAGCCACTTTCTTGTGTCAGTCTAAACTAGTCGTCACTGTGTGTGCGCATGCTCAATTGTTCAGTTGTGTCCGACTCTTTGTGACCCCATGGACTGCAGCCTGCCAGGCTCCACTGTCCATGGTATATGTCAGGCAAGAATACTGAAGAGGATTGCCATTTCCTACTCCAGGGGATCTTCCCTACTTGAGGTTCAAACCCAGGTCTCCTATGTCTCCAGCATTGGCAGGCAGATTCTTTATCACTAAGCCACCTGGGAAGCCTCCCACACGCACCTGACAGTCTTCACTGCTGCTGCTGCTGCTAAATTGCTTCAGTCGTGTCCAACTCTGTGCGACCCCATAGAAGGCAGCCACTAGGCTCCTCTGTCCCTGGGATTCTCCAGGCAAGAATACTGGAGTGGGTTGCCATTTCCTTCTCCAGACAGTCTTCACTACCTTTTTATAATTCTAGTTCAGTTGTCATCAACACTAATTCTGCCTTTTGTTTGCTATGCTGCTGACAATCTCCTCTCCTCTGTCTGGAGGTGCAGTGGGAAATGGCTCAGGTAGGGGCTGAAAGTTTTAACCCTTTAATCAGATGCTTGGTTCTACTGGCAACCAACCCCCATCCTAAACATTTTCCAAGAGTCACTTCCTTAACATGAGAAAAATACACTTTTATGTTCTCATCACTTAGAAATTCCATCCTAGGAGCTCCATGCCAGAAACAGGGATGAAAGTCAGATATACGTGTTTTCATATTGTCAGAAACCAAACTCTGCACACCAAAAAAACAAAGCTGAAAGATGAGTTTATTACAAGGGTTTCAATCTAGAAACTCAAGGCTGAGTTTTGAGTTGCTCACAGACCAAGCATTTTTTATGTGGTAAACTGGAAGTTGTTTATCTTTTCAACTGGTTGATTGCCTGTGGTCTTCTTCCTTATTTGGATCAGGTAACTGAGTTAGAGAAACAAGGAAGTCCAAACCTGCTGGGAACAGACTTGATGTTTGAGAATTGGTGATGTCCTCTTCTGGTTTCTAAAGTGAGCTTTCAATTCCCTCAACTGATGTTGGGTAATGTTAAGTTTCTTCTTCTTTAATGCACTTGCATTGGCCAACTCCGTTTTGTCCTCAACATAAGTGACTCCATTTTAGTTTAGTTCTACACTGTAAATCACAATATCACAGCCTACTATTATATTTAGGGAATTAATTGGAGAGGTAGAGATTAGAAACCATTAAAGATTCTGTTGCAAGAGTCCTGAAAAGAAATGTTAAGGGCTTGAAGCAGAATAGATATGAAGACATAGTGAATACAAGAAACACCTTAGAAGCAGAATGTTAGATTTAAGTGATCAATTACTGAATTGAAAATGAAAGTGAAAGTGAAACTGTTAGTTGCTCAGTCATGTCTGACCCTGTGTAACTCCATGGACTGTAGCCGACCAGGTTCTTCTGCAAAAATACTGCAGTGGGTTACCGTTTCCTTCTCCAGGGGATCTTCCCAACCCAGGAATCAAACTGGGTCTCCTGCACTGAAGGTGGATTCTTTACCATCTTAGCCACCAGGGAATTGAATATAGTTGGGTGGAAGAAGATGACCCTGATGTTTTAAATTTGAGAGAGCTGAAGGGTAAAGATGGCACCTATCAAGAAGGATTGATGATGGAATAGGGAAGCAGGCTTGAAGAGAGATGGTAAACTTTGTTGGGATAAAGATATGCTTAAGATATGATACCTATGAAACATGCAAAGGAGATATACAGGAAGCATTGGGGATTGGGGAGTGGAACTCAGGAGACTGGTGGGTGCAGCCTGAGTTATAATTTAGGAATCATCAGAAATACATGGAAATAAGGAAACAGGGACTGCAAGTAAGAAAGAGAGCTAAGGACAGATTCCTGAGAAATGTAGTGGAGGCTTGAAGGCAGGATAGAATTGGGAATAAAGAGGAAATCATCTCTGTTTTGATCTCTTTTTGAATAAGGGCACAAATATCAAGTATTCCTGTCTTCCTGATAACAGCTTTTGCATTTTCATTAGAAACTGGAAAAATATGAATTTTTCATACCATGCTACAAAAAATAGAAATTTTGTTCTTGACCTCTACTGTTTTCACATCTACGTGTAGAACCTGCATATCAAAGTGCTCAGGTTTAGAGTCTGTAGTGCAGTGGCTATGGTCACTGGTTCCTAGTCAGAACTCTGCTTTCAAATCCCAGTTTTGTTACTTATCTACCTGGGTGCCAGGGAAAGCTATTCAGTTTATGCATGGAATTTTTTGCAACTTCAAAATGAAGATATAGAATGCTGCATGAAACTAGGCATTATATCTGGTTCTTTGTAAGCATTAAATGTAATTCTTAATGTTATTCCTACTATAGGGAAACATAACATTCAGAATAAACATTTAATTCTTTCCCCTTCTTAAATAGAATGTTCATGGAGTTAAGTAAGTTTTGAATCTGGTTTCTATCATTTAAAGAATAATGGCCAATACAGTGTGAATTTCAGTTCATTTAATGACATTTAAAAATCATTCTGTCCATGAGTACATTTCTACAAAAATATTAAAGGAAATGTTTTGTATAAAATTTCTCTCTAAAAGTTCATAGGGTATTGTAGAAAAAGGACACATTAGACGTAAGTTGAAATATATTGTTATATAACGAACACTTCAATTAGTCATTTTTTTAAACTAGACATTTTCAAAAAAGTGGTTTGACTATTATGTCTCTATAGATAAATTCTTTTCTGAGAACCATTGCCTTGATTGCCTTCGCTCAGTTGTGTCCGACTCTTTGCGACCCCATGGACTGTAGCCTACCAGGCTCCTGTGTCCATGGGATTTTCCAGGCAATAGTACTGGAGTTAACTATATGTGTTTTATTATCTTCACAGTAAATCTTCATCTTTGAGAATGACTAAACAAGCATTAATTGCTAGTTTATTGCAGTTCGTTAAGGAAACACGAGCCTTCATTTCACAAAGGACACACTGCAAAACGTGAGTGGGACTTGTCTCTATAACCGACTTTCACACAGGCTTCCAGCAATATATTCTTATTTTGTTAATGCACAGTAGGTTAGTTTTGTTTGTTTTGTTTTTACAGTTTTATAGGTTGGGCAGACCAATCTCTTTAACAATCAGAGCTGTCCTTCTAAACTGGATGACAGTTTTTTTTTTTTTTCCTGAAGTTATCATTTTATTACATATTCTCCTAGACTTTTTTTAATTGAAGGAAGATTACTTTACAATGTTGTTTTGGTCTCTGCCATACAACAGTGCAAATCAGGCATAATTACACATCTGTTACCTCCCTCTTGAGCCTCCCTTTCCACCCCCAACCCCTCCTTTACATCATCACAGAGCACCGGCTGGGATCCCTGTTTTATACAGCAACTTCTCACCAGCTATCTATTTTACACATGGTGGTGTATATATGTTGAGATGAACTTAGAACCTGTTATATAGAGTGAAGTAAGTCAGAAAGAGAAAAACAAATATAGTATATAAACAACATATATGGATAATGGTTTTGTCTTTTTAAAAAGATATTAACAGCTCATGCAGCAAAGGCAAGAAATTTCATAAGATATTTAACATGTTAATTCTCTTTAGTATGCTTATATTCCAGTGAGTTTTAAAAATAATAATTTTTGGTTGAATTTTAAAAACTATAGTCGACTGTCAAAGGAAATCTCAGTACACACTTTGATTGATGGAGAATAAAAAGATTTGAATTTCATTTTGAAATAATTTTTCTTTGCAATTTTTATTCAAACCCATCTTCTAGCATTTTTCTTAGGATACATAACAAACTATAAATACGACCCACTCTAAGGCCCCCAATTCCAAACATAAGTTCACTAAAATTTTTACTTGTTTTATTTCTATCAAATCTAGGACTTAATTTTAAGGTTTGCCAAAATAACACCAGTCTTACTTCTGGGTGAATGATGGCAAAAAGATTAATTCTGAAAGTTGAAATTTTTACTGTGACTTAATATAAGAAACTCTTTTATAGTTGATGCCTTCACATAGATCTAATGTGTCACATATTTGAAGGACTATTTGCACTGAGAAAAATGTCTACTTGGTCCAACAGCTTAATTTCAAGATTTTTGACACACCAGTTGGCATTTAAGGGAGATACCTAGAGTCAGCTTGCTTCTTCTGTCTTGGTTCTTGGGTAAAATCCTTCATTTTGATGTAGCTGAAATTCAGTGTACATGTTTAGGCTTACTAGTTGAGGGACCAGCAGCCCACCTGAGACTTTTGGCTCTTGGGTCAAAAGTCACCAGTGTTTTGGCAGAGAGGACACTCATCTCATTACTAACTCCCCAAATGCTTGTCTATGGGTGAGCATCCACAAAAGTTCCAGCTTACGTGTGTATTTAACTCAGTCTCTCCTCACTCATGCTGGTCACTTCTCTAGGCCACTGACAGAGCAACAGAGCCAAGGCCTAAATGCCTTTCACAGTTTGTAGGAAATTGGCAGCTGAATCTCTATTACTATACCTAGCTGAGGTAACGGCTCTTTTCTATCAAGGGCATCTATCACCTCATAACTGGAGCTTTAGCTGTTTAATAAAAGTGTTGTGAGAACAAAATAAATGAGTGTCAGGAAGTAGGGTGGGGAACATATATATGAAGGCACTTGTAGAGGAGAGACCCAGAAGGGAGATTTAAACTTTTCTAACTTTCCATTCCCCTAAGCTTATATATTGGAGAAGGCAATGGCACCCCATTCCAGTACTCTTGCCTGGAAAATCCCATGGATGGAGAAGCCTGGAAGGCTGCAGTCCATGGGGTCGCTGAGGGTCGGACATGACTGAGCGACTTCACTTTCACTTTTCACTTTCATGCATTGGAGAAGGAAATGGCAACCCACTCCAGTGCTCTTGCCTGGAGAATCCCAGGGACAGAGGAGCCTGGTGGGCTGCCGTCTACAGGGTCGCACAGACTCAGACACGACTGAAGTGACTTAGTAGTAGTAGTAAGCTTATATATATTAACAATACTTACGTGATATGTTGAGTTCCTTCAAGTAATGCCTGGTACTTGCATTATTTTATGCTCCTATTGTATTTATCCTATGATCACAGAATGTTATTATCTTGTTAGTAGATAACGAATTTGAGGCTTAGGAGGTTTAAGTAACTTGCGATGGTGACACGGCTAATAAGTGATGAAACCACACTGGCTCTCACCCACTCACTGGAGAGGTTAACTCTGAACTGTTCTGCTGAGATGCTGGAAACATAGATCATGTGATGGGACGGGCACTCCTGGTGCTGTGTAAATGGCAGCCCTTCCACTCTGCTCTATTGCCCTGGGCAAAGGAAAGGGTAAGCTTAAACTTAAGGTTCATTTTGTTCTCTGCTACATGACCTTGGACTGTAAACGGTCTCTGTTATTGATGCTGTAAGGCCATTGAAGGAAAGGCAGCACTGGGGAAGGGAAGATCATTTCACACTTTTGTTGATTCTGTTTAGTGCAAGTCTGAGTTTTATAGGGCAGTGCCAGATGGATTTATATTCTTTCCTGCAATATGAAAAAGGAAGCAAATTTTTATTTAAAAAGGAAAGATTCTTACAGTGTGTAGGAAATGAATGGGATTTGAAAAAAAGGTTAAATTTTTTCTCTTTTGACATTTTCTGTTATGCTGACATTTTCTGCAGTGTTTGGTTGGGAGCAAGACCTTTTCTGTTTTTCTTTGTTTATGTTGGTCTTAAATCAAGCTCTTTTGTTTAAAACTATTTCTATTTTTCTTTTTTTGCTTTGCAGGAGCATGTCTCTCCAAGAAAATACTACATTGCTTTTATTTGGTTCAAGTTTAAATTATAGTTGTTGAAAAGATTTATGCTATTTTTCTTTGTTTAAAAAATTTACACTGGAAATATATGTATCCCAGAAAAAAAAAAAAAAGTTTCCCTGGTTTAAAGAATGTTAAGTATTTAGATTCTGAAAAACAATTATATGAACACTAAAATCATGTTTATGCAACACATGTGACTTTGTTGATTTTGAGAGGTGCACGAGGTGCCTGCTCCGTTGTTCAGTTGTGTCTGACTCTTTGTGACTCCACTGACTGTAACTCACCAGTCTCCTCTGTCCATGAGATTTTCCAGGCAAGAATACTGGAGTGGGTTGCCATTTCCTCCTCCAGGGGATCTTCCCGTCTCAGGCATCGAATCGGCATCTTCTGAGTTACCTGCATTGGCAGGCGGATTCTTTACCTTTGAGTCACATGGGAAGCCTGATTTTGATAGGTGAGATGGATCATTTAGGCCAAAGTTCTTCTTTGGAATAAAGAAACATTGACATAACATATGACCAAGGAGCACAAGTGAAGGCGTCTCAGCTCAGACTGCCAGACTAGCAGGCCCCATTTCAGAGGATTCCTTCATTAGTAAGTTAATCTCATGAGGACTAACAAAGTGTGGATAACTGCTTGATTACACAATTTTTCTTGTTTAAGAGCCAGAGAATTTTAAGAATTGAAGGGTCTACTAGCTATTTTTTGTCTTCCCAATATAAATCAATCTCCCCTTTTAGATTTTTTCATTCTGTCTTTTAAAAATGATAATCTGCATATTACATTTGAGAACATTTTCTGTGTGGTTGTCCCCTTGCATAAAGCCATTGGCACCTGCTTTGGTTTCCTGGTCCTGCCATAATAAAGTATTTACCTGCAGAGTGGCTTCAAACAACAAAAATGTACTCTGTCACAGTTGAGGAATCTAGAATTCCACAGTCAGTGTCCATCTGGCTGGTTTTTTCTAGAGGCTCTGAGAAAGTGTCTCTTTCAAACTCCTCTCTTTGCTTCTGGTGCGTGAATGGGTACTAAGTTCCTTCAGTCATGTCTGACCATGTGTGACCCAATGGACTGTAGCTTGCCAGGCTTCTCTGTCCATGGGATTCTCCAGGCAAGAATACTGGAGTGGGTTGCCATGCCCTTCTCCAGGGGATCTTCCCAACACAGGGATTAACCCAGATCTCCTGCTTGCAGGAAGATTCTTTACCATCTGAGCCACTATCCTTGGTGTTTCATGCGTTGTAGACACATAGTTCCCATCTCTGCCTCCATTTTCATATAACTTTCTTCTCTGTCTGTATTTTTGTCCAAATTTTCCTCTTATAAGGAGGAAATCCAATTAAAACTCATTCTAATTCCATATTTCCTCCTTTTAACATGATCGTATCTGCAAAGATGCCATCTTCAAATAAAGTCACATTCACAGATACTGGGATTGGGACATAACATACCATTTTGAGGGGGGCACAATTGCACAGCTCACCCTACACTGGCACCACTATGACACATTGGAAGTGTTGCACTAGGGCAAAGTCCAGGCTTGAGTGGACAGTCGATGAAATACCATTTGTGTATTACTTCCATTTTTGCAAATCTTAAATGACTGGTCAGAATATTTTATTTCTCTGGAATATTGACTTGAAAAGATTCAGCTGCAGATCAGTGTATGAAAATCTCATGCATCATATGATGGCTTGTCTTATTGATATTTGCAGTGATATAATTTAAAAATTGGTATTTTTGGTGGTCTAGTTTGTAGCCATAGAGAAAATGAGTTGGGATATATGAATGGAGAACACACTCTAACATGAAGTAAGAACATAAAAGCACTCGATTTACAGATTTATGATCCTAAAAGACATTTCCAGATAGTAGTTTTTTCTGCTATGTTAGCAACTGTGCTGATGAAATAAGTAAATGTATCCATAATTAGAGCTTAAATTATTGCTGCAAAAGAAATGTGGTTTCTTAAAATTCCATAAAAAAAAAATCCAGGTGTTAGCAACCAGTAAAGTAAACTCTAATCTGAAATGAATATTAGGGAAATTTTTCTTTGATTTAATCTAACTAATATGGTAAAAACAAATATTTCTTGTTACCAGTGATATTTCTGGGCACGAAGATTACTCCTTTATGTACCAATCATTTCAAACCTAATGCATGCCAACTCACAGAGCATTGTACTCATATAAAGGGGCTCACCATGGATTGACTTTAGCCCAGTTCAGTGACAGCTTTCAATGGCTAAGCCTTTATTTTTCTTTTTTTGTAAAGAGAGACCTATACCTACAAATATTAACTCAACTTTCAATAGTAGTTCCAGTTTACTTTAAAATTTCCTCACAGAGATAGTCAGGATATGTGAATCTATATCTTTGTACTCACCTTGAAGTGAAGTGAAGTCGCTCAGTCTTGTCCGACTCTTTGCGACCCCATGGACTGTAGACTATCAGGCTCCTCCGTCCATGGGATTTTCCAGGCAAGAGTGGTGGAGTGGATTGCCATTTCCTTCTCCAGGGGATCTTCCCGACCCAGGAATCGAACTGAGGTCTCCAGCATTGCAGGCAGACGCTTTACTCTCTGAGCCACCAGGGAAGTCACCTTACTTCATTAAAAAAAAAGTCCTTAGCCATCACTTTTAGCAGAGTGTTAACAGTGAAGGATTTCACTATTCATCCAGGGTAATTCTTAAACTCAGGACAATTGTCACTGATGTAATGGCATTTGTATTTAAGCAATAGAAAGCTTGTTTCCTATCAATTAGTATTCCTTCATTGACAGCTTACGGTGAACTATGTCGGATTCATGATCTCCAAAGAAGAAGCTTTAACTTCGGGACCAGGGACCAGGCTTGATCACTCAAGAGCTTTAGGGTATTCTCTAGGGTATTCTTTAGGATATTCTCTAGACAGGAAACACAAAAACGGTGTATAAGTTCAAACCCAAAACAATAAAGTAAATGGCAACGGGATCATACTTATCAGTAATTACCTTAAATGTAAATGGGTTGAATGCCCCAACCAAAAGACGAAGACTGGCTGAGTGGATACAAAAACAAGACCCCTACATATGTTGTCTACAAGAGACCCACCTCAAAACAGGGGACACATACAGACTGAAAGTGAAGGGCTGGAAAAAGATTTTCCATGCAAATAGGGACCAAAAGAAAGCAGGAGTAGTAATACTCATATCAGATAAAATAAACTTTAAAACAAAGGCTGTGAAAAGAGACAAAGAAGGTCACTACATAATGATCAAAGGATCAATCCAAGAAGAAGATATAACAATTATAAACATATATGCACCCAACACGGGAGCACCGCAGTATGTAAGACAAATGCTAACAAGTATGAAAGGAGAAATTAACAATAACATAATAATAGTGGGAGACTTTAATACCCCACTCACACCTATGGATAGATCAACTAAACAGAAAATTAACAAGGAAACACAAACTTTAAATGATATAATAGACCAGTTAGACCTAATTGATATATATAGGACATTTCATCCCAAAACAATGAATTTCACCTTTTTCTCAAGCCCACATGGAACCTTCTCCAGGATAGATCACATCCTGGGCCATAAAGCTAGCCTTGGTAAATTCAAAAAAATAGAAATCATTCCAAGCATCTTTTCTGACCACAATGCAGTAAGATTAGATCTCAATTACAGGAGAAAAACGATTAAAAATTCCAACATATGGAGGCTGAACAACACACTGCTGAATAACCAACAAATCACAGAAGAAATCAAAAAAGAAATCAAAATTTGCATAGAAATGAATGAAAATGAAAACACAACAACCCAAAACCCGTGGGACACAGTAAAAGCAGTCCTAAGGGGAAAGTTCATAGCAATACAGGCACACCTCAAGAAACAAGAAAAAAGTCAAATAAATAACCTAACTTTACACCTAAAGCAACTAGAAAAGAAAGAAATGAAGAACCCCAGGGTTAGTAGAAGGAAAGAAATCTTAAAAATTAGAGCAGAAATAAATGCAAAAGAAACAAAAGAGACCATAGCAAAAATCAACAAAACCAAAAGCTGGTTCTTTGAAAGGATAAATAAAATTGACAAACCATTAGCCAGACTCATCAAGAAACAAAGGGAGAAAAATCAAATCAATAAAATTAGAAATGAAAATGGAGAGATCACAACAGACAACACAGAAATACAAAGGATCATAAGAGACTACTATCAACAATTATATGCCAATAAAATGGACAACGTGGAAGAAATGGACAAATTCTTAGAAAAGTACAACTTTTCAAAACTCGACCAGGGAGAAATAGAAAATCTTAACAGACACTCAAGAGCTTTAGTGTAGCAGAGTTTTATTAAAGAATAAAGAGGGACAGAGAAAGATTCTGATATAGACATCAGAAGGGGGACAGAGAGTGCCTCCCTCGCTAGTCTAGCAAGGGAACTATATACTTTTTCAATTGTTATTACAGTAAATCAAAAAATGTCTCAAGGCTGTAAAAGTCTTACCAGATCCACTCCCATGATATGCATTTTAAGATAATGGGATTAGAACTAACAATAGAAAGATCTTACCAGACCACTCCCACAATATACATTTTAAGATGATAGAATTAGTCAGAAGGTTCTTAAAAAGGAGAAACATGCCTTTGAGCAGGGTATTGAGGAGGAGAAGGGGATGACAGGATGAGATGGTTGGATGGCATCACCGACTCAATGTGTTCATTTGAGTAAACTCCGGGAGTTGGTGATGGACAGGGAGGCCTGTTGTGCTGTGGTCCATGGGGTCGCAAAGAGTTGGACATAACTGAGTGAACTGAACTGAACTGAGCAGGATATACTGTTGTTACATAATCACTGGTACAGAGTTTAAGGAAAAACATATCCTTGAGCAAGATGAGTTGTTTTGTTGTGTAATCATTAGCTCTGGGCTTAAAGAAAAAAAAAAAAGTTTTATGTGACTAAGATGAAGGAATGTAGAAAAAAAGTTTGTTCTTTTCTCCTTCTCAAGTGCCTCAGACCCCTTTCTCCTCCGTGGGGACCCCAGACTTCTTATCAACCTGCCTAAGAATTAACTCTCTCATTCATGTAAAAACATATAGCAGTGCACATCAAAAAGTATTAAGTTAAAACTTGATTACCCAAGGAATATTTCACAAAAAAGGTTTTTCTCCAGTCCATTGCTTTATGAAATGTCCTGATTTTTCAGCCAAAGATGCCTCCACAAATTTCATAATTTGCTTAGGGTATAGGCATACCTATAGACTTCTAAGTTCAAAAAAATGTTACTTTAAAAGCTTTAAAAGTTTTATGTTTATTTATTCATGACCTAATTTTCTATTGATGGTATAAGGAATTACATTTAATGAATTAAAAATAATATTCTTTTTCTAACAAAAGTCACCATTGTAGAAAAATTTAAATATATGTATAAACAAAATAAAGAAAATAAAATCTGCTTTAATAAACCTGTGATGAATGTCCTTTTGGTGAAATACTTTTATCCATTTTGAATTATTTTTCAGAGTAAATTCTTGGTATGTATAAAGTCTCAAGTATATTATACATGTTTAAAACTATTTATTGATACTTGACTAAAAGTGAAAGTTGCCCAGTCATGTCTGACTCTTTGCAACCCAGGCAGAATTCTTCAAGCTAGAATACTGAAGTGGGTGGCCTTTCCCTTCTCCAGCGGATCTTCCCTACCCAGGGATTGAACCCAGGTCTCCTGCATTGCAGGCAGATTCTTTACCAGCTGAATCACAAGGATTGAACCCAGGTCTCCTGCACTGCAGGTGGATTATTTACCAACTGAGCTATCAGGGAAGTGCAGATACATGACTATCATGAATGAATCAAATGCTATAACAAGCAGCCTAAATTGTTAAGATAAGGAATAAAACCAAAGAATGAAAAAAAATCACAAGGGTAACTTATTCCTAAAAATATTAGCCAGGAAAAAATAAAATAAGCAAACTCAACCCTGTAAGTACTGTTAACTTTTCTTACTACGATTATCTTCAAACACCATAAGGGCTAAGATTTTTGTTAGTTTTGTTCACTGCTTAATTCGTCTTCCCAAAACAATATTGCCATATGTTAACATTAAAAAATAGTTTGTTGAATGAGTTAATCAGGAAAATATAATAAAACTATAATTTGTATGCAGTTTATAGCCCTTTTTGGCAGTATAAGCTCAAATAATCAAAACATATTTATTCAGTAGCTTTTGTATTTGAGTGCCACCGTTATTTGCCTCTAGTTTACATGTAAAGAAACCAAGAGTCATAAGTACTAGTCTCTGGTTTTTCTTGCTTTGATAGTCCAGCAAAATAAGAACAGAACTGATGCACACAAATGAGAAATGAGTCACATGCCATATTTATTAGCTAAGAATCTCTAAACTTGAGATATAATTTGAATATGACTTACTAGGAGATGGTTCTTGAAACAAGCTTAAAGACATTTCATCAAGTGTCTTTATGTGTAATATTACAAATGGGCCTGATTGTTGTGCATTCTGAGTTATTTTGCAAAATGAATGATTTTCTCATTTAGTTTCTCCATCTAATAAGCTTCTATGTTTATTTAAATTTTCTGATTAGGTTGGGTGAAGATAATTTTTAATAATATCTTCCCCGTGTTCAGCTTCAAATGAATGTAAATTACTTGGAAAATGCCTTTACAGAATTCGTTGAACCAAAAGGCAGCCCTATAGCAGACAATCTCCGCTAAGGTTCCGAAAGTCTCATCTTGAGCATATTCAAGCCAATAACCCACCTTCAATTTCTCTGCCAACTGCCGGCTGGTAACTTCCATTTAAAAGCCAGTCCCTTCAGCAACTTGGAACTTCAATCTCTGCTTCCTTAATGCCTGTTACTCCTCCTTGAGTCCCAAATAGAAAAGTAACCTCTAAACAGAGAGCTAGGGCTATCATGACGCTCAGCTTGTATGTTTTTCTTTTTGGAGAATCCCAATGTTGTGCTGTCTGTTGTTTAATTCCTGATAATGGTTATTTTACATATTTTCTACAGTATAATAGTTGTTTATAGCATCAGAGGCAATACTTGAACCAGTTTGTTCTGTCAAGTCCAGAAGCAGAAACCCTATTTAATTTTTACTCTGCTGTCTTCTTTATATTCTTCTTTTTATATTTTTTGACTTTTACTTGAGTGAATAAAATTATTTTATTATTCTTTTTTGTGTGATTTGAAATTTCTTTCTATTTAAACTAATGGTCATTTTAAAAAAACAAATATTTTTGGCCAATATTTGAATGTGCATTTTTTAAAAATGATGTCAATAATGAAAATGTATATATAAAATTGCTCCATCAAAGAATGTGTTCATGAATACATATTAGATAAGAAGCATTGGCATTATCATAATTTAGTGTTACATTTATGCCTAGAAAATTTAAAAGGAATGAACTGAAACTTATTACATCTAATAATATTAACTCAATAATTTGGCCTGAAAAACAAGAATCGGTCTGTGCACTAAAACTTCTAAGACTTCTACTGGCTCCTGACAAAGAAGCAACAGTGGCCCTGGGTACAGTCCTTGGTTCCCCTCAGCTTTGGGTAAGGCATTTGCAATAACTGAAGTTCTCCAAAGACTTTCACCTTCATTTTCAAAGAGAATCAAAACCCTACCAGGATGGAGAGCCCAAGGTTAGGGCTGTAATATATGTATCAAATATATGAACAAAAGGAAACTCATGCTGCTGTGCCTAATAATATCAGGCTATTACCTCTATGGGTTATGAACTTTGTACTTTGCTTTTTTAAGGAAAATAGTTTCTTCAATATTATACTGACTCTAGATTTCACCTCTCTCCTTTGGAGATGTATGTGTGTATGTTTAAAGAATTATTTCTTATTGATTATCTTGGAAAATGAGAAAGATTATCTTCTCCTTTCTAAACACTGGTAGAGAAATCTTGGAAGATACTAAGCCTTGGAGAGTTATCTCATTTAATCCTCAAAACTGACCTTTGAGGAAGACACTACTATTTTCTCCTTTTTACAGATGGGAAAATAGAGTTTGACAAGTAACTTGGACATATTCACATATCTAGTAAATGAAGTATCCAGTGTTCAAGTCCAGGTACCTGATTTTAAATCCTGTGTTCTTATACACTCTGAATAAGTCAAATAGGTTGAGTTCATCAATATGTAGAATAAATAAAACACAGCCTATAGCACAGCCCCAGGGAAAGTCACGCTAATTCCAGAAGTTACCTAGCACACTGGAATTTTATATCCATAAAGTAAGTAGTGGGAGTGTTTTCTAGAGGCAAGGGGAGTCGGACATTATCCTTTCTGTCTTCTGAAACAATAGGAAACTCCCTCTTTCCAGTTAAAAATTAAGGCCATCTATGAGCATTCCATCCTGGACATGCAAACTCTAGAAAATAAATACCCGTTGTACTAGAACTAAGACCATCTAACAGTTTTTGTCTAGACATCTCGAGGGAGCATATCTCTTAAGGGGGGTTTCAAAGTACATAGTGTTTTATGAAAAAAATGAAGAACTGTTGCATATTAAAATGTGACAGGTGCATTTAAAGTCTTCTCTAACCTCGTGCCCCTCAGTGTGTTTACATGATAACTCCCTTGAAGAAATACTTAGTCTGGAGGCTATTCTGGAAATCAGAGGGCCCTGATACCCTTGGTAACTATAGTTACAGTTGTCTCTTCTTTTCCTGGAATGTAAAATAACATATCATCATCTCAGAAGTCATTTTGAAAGCCTTAATGAGATAAACAATCATTTTTCCAGGCAATATTCCTACTGTTGAGTACTAGTCATAATTTCCTTCTCCTAATGAAAAAAGTGATGTTTAGCTGTAAAGCAGAGGCGAGATGTGAATGGTAACATCTTACAGCTTTGAGAAGAAATCAATTAAAAAAATTTATTCCATGGGAAAATATTTTTCTCTCTCCATTAAAATAAAATAACTAATTTATTTAATTCAAGATTATTCCAAAAGCTGCTTCCAGCTAATGATCATATTGTGTGTTAATTGACTAATCCCTACAGACTTGGCAAAACATTAGCTGATTTTTTAAAAATGTTTACCAAAAATCGAAATGATCCTCCCAACTGAGAGAAGCAAATTGTAATGAAAGAGATGGGAAATTAATCTCATGGCGAATCATACCCTCACTACCCTCATGTCTCTCGTGGGAAGGGAGTCTTCTCTACTGGAGCAGAAGAGGGTAACACATCCTCTTGTCTCTTTAGTTATTTGTGAGAAAGTGTTTATAAAGAGATTAAAATTTTACTCTTTTAATTATACTAACAGGCATAGCTTTAACACCAGAGATACACCTCACTAAACATCCTTTAAAATAGATTTGTTAATCTTTCCTATTATGGCCAGTGTATACTATTTTCTCCCAAAGAAAGAGAGGGCTTGATATTCCAAGAACAACTCTTCTCCAACTTCTTATCTGCGCTTGTTGCTGGGGGCTGTGGAAGCTGATTCGTGGGGTTCTCGGTACCATCCTCTCATTCTGGTGTGAACACAATGAATTGCAAGAAAACACACTGACCAGGAAACACATAGAGTTTGAGTGTACATTTGACTTCTTGAGCAAGATTGTCTCATTCTGTTCTTATTCATCCCCATTCAGAAGTGACTTCTTAATGAATTCTGAGCAGTCCCATCACTTTAGAGGTGCCCCCAGCACCAATACTGAAGCTCGAATACTTTGGCCACCTGATATGAAGAGCTTACTTATTGGAGAAGATCCTGATGCTGGGAAAGATGGAAGGCCAAAGGAGAAGGGGCCGGCAGAGGATGAGATGGTTAGATAGCATCACTGACTCAATGGACATGAACTGAGCAAATTCCAGGAGATAGTGGAGGACAAAGGAGCCTGTCATGCTACAGTCCATTGTGTTGCAAAGAGTCGGACGTGACCTAGCAACTGAACAACGACTTCACACACTATAGGGACTGCTTGATTTTAGCAACATCTTTGAAAAAAGTAAATTTTTGATGATTTGGCCAATCATTCCTTCCAGTTTCTTGCCCTGCTTAGAAAATATTCTTTGCCATCTTTGGTTTGACTATATTTAAGTAAATTTGTTTGATTTTATTTCACTACTAGAGGAATTGGTAGGGAAGATGTAAGAAAGTGGAACTAACTTTGGAAAAATTAGTTGGTTTTCAATTATTCCTCTGGCAACCAGCCCCTATCCTTATGTGCTATCCCAAAGTCACATCCTTAACATAAATACAGTGATGACAGAGGGCTTGTTACAAATAACAAGACACCTACTTTACCTCTGTGGCTCTAAAGTGTTTCCAGAAACTGAGAACAAGAGACCAAATGTTATAACAAAAGATGCTTCCTTTGCTCTTGCCCCTCATTCAGGAAATTCCAAAGGTTTGGGGAGCTGTGAACTAGAGACCATGGGTGAAGCTCAAGTATATATGAGAAATATATTTTGGTCATCTGAATGTGAAAAACCAAACTCTGCATACTAAGTGAAACAAAGCTGAAAGATGAGTTTATGGCAAGGGTTTCGACCTACAAACAGGGAAACTCAAAGCTATGGGAGCATTGAGTTCCTGGCTGTTTACAGACTGAAGGGTTTTTATGGGTTAAATGAGGGAATTATTTGTCTTTTTCACCTGACTGTTCACCTGATGGTCTTCTTTCTTTTTGAATCAGTCCAGCCTACTAAGGGGAACAAAGAAGGGGAACAAGGAAGCTCAGAGGTGGTGTGAGCAGATTTGGCGTTTGTAGATTGTCTGGCTGTCCTCTGCTGATTTCTGAGAACAGCTGTCAGTTTCCTGTGGTTTATGTCAGATAAGGTTAAGTTTTGCTTTTCTTTAATGCACCTGTGTCGCCCGCTCCTTTTTTCCTCCAACATAAGTGTCTCTGCTTTAGTTTTGTTTCTACATATATTTCTTGTAAATCACAATGTCATACTCAGCAAGGTATTTGGCCATAATAACAAGTCCTCAAATCTGATCATATTCATATTTGTGGGACTCATATTCTATATATCTTGGGAATGTTTGTTGTTGTTTAGTGCTAAGGTATGTCTGACTCTTTTGTGACCCCATGGGCTGTGGCCCACCAGGCTCTTTTGTCCATGGAATTTTACAGGCAAGAATACTGGAATGGATTGCCATTTCCTTCTCCAGGTGATCTCCCGGACTCAGGAATCAAACCGGCACCTCTTGCGTCTCCTGCAATGGCAGGTGGATTCTTTACCACTGAACCACCTGGGAAGCCTGGACAAATTCGATAGCTTTTAAATAATCTTAAAAGTTTTATTATTCAAGTATAATTTCTTTTCAATGTTGTGTTAGTTTTTGCTATACAGCTGTGTGAATTAGATATGTTGTGTGAATATATATATCCCCTCCTTCTTAAGCCTCCATTCCACCCTCCCCCGCCCACTCAGCTAAGTCAACACAGAGCACCAAGCTATACAGCATCTTCCCCCTCGCTAACTGTCTAGATTCAGTCAATGGTTAAATGTTAGAAACCCTCTGTCATTCTTAGAAAGGCCTCTGGAGGTCAGAGTTGAGGCATGGTGTTAGGTAAGCTTCCTCAGTAACTATCTTTGCAGACAAAATACAGCAAACACTGATACTTTGAGTTCCCCATCTGGTATCATTCATAAGCTCTAAATTTGTTTACTCACAAAATGTAATTGAACTAACAAGCTAATATACAACATTTTCTGCTATTGGGTATTTGCATATATATTCAATTTCTACATTTAAGTAAGAGTCTCTATTATTTCTGTTACAATAAAGAAGTTAGGGCCCTAAGAACATTTGGAAAAAAATCTATTTAGGCCTTGAAATATGCAAGCACTTGTAAAATAACATGTGTTAAGAATGAAGATATGGCAACTTCAAATTAATAGGATCATTTTAAGTTTTGTCATGTTCCTAAAATTTAGGATTGCAATCATTTTCTTAATCCAAAAGCATTTGAAAGCTCTCCAAAAAAAATTAAAATCATTTGGAACAAGACAGAATAATTTACCATTATTATTGTACTTTAGTGTTTTTATCATCTTCAGTTCGGAGGCTGGTAGGCAGCCAAAAGACATGTTCCCCACAATTTCTCCTGAGCATCCTTAGTCAGAATTAAATGACTAGTGGAGACCAGCAACCAGGAACGGGGCAGTTAGAGGACGGTCCTTCTAAGAAGCTCTTTAAAAATTTTTGAACGACAGTCTTTCCTATTCTCAAGTTATTTACTGCTTTCTTACCCTATTTATTTATTTTAAACCAATGCTCTCAAATATCCTTGAATGTTTTGGAAAATCGTGAAAAGTAGTCTTATCTTTCCAAAATGAAATTGCTGTATTTAATTATTAAAACTATATTATATACCTTGTGCTAATAGTACTGGAGTGCTTCCAAATATTATTCAGTAAGAAGGAGTTGTTGTTTTTCAGTCACTCAGTCATATCTGACTCCCTGTGATCCCTTGGACTGCAGCCCACTAGGCTCCTCTGTCCATGGAATTTTCCAGGCAAGAATACTGGATTTAGTTGCCATTTCCTTCTCTAGGGGATATTCCCAATCCAGGAAATGTCTAGGTCATGTCTCCTGCATTGCAGACAGATTCTTTAGCACTGAGCCACCAGGGAAACCAAGAAGGAGTCTGTCCTGGTAATTCTGGTGATGCCCAGACTTCTCCTACTCCTCCAAGTTCCTTCCTCCATTCCCACCATCACTCCAAAACTTCATTTTTTAAGGTTCTAATATCATCTTCTCTGTGAAGCCTCCTCGCTTGTCATCATGTGAATTTCACCACTCCTTATTCAAGTGTTCCACTGGACCTTGTATGCGTGTCTATTGAATCTCAGTGGCATGTTTTTAAGTTCTTCCATGCTCCTACAATTTGCAATTATAGACTGCAAGGTGCTAGAAGATATTTAAAACATGTAAGCATCAGTAGGACATGGGTGTCAATCAATCAGAATGGAAACCAGCTTTAAGTGACACTGGTGTGTTGGACTAAATAAGAACCTGGAACCAGACTATGATCTCTTTAGGAAAGAGTCCTGTTGTATTTGATTTGGTATTCTTAACACCTAGCACAATATTTGGCTTATAGTTGACAGATAAATGTTTCTATGAGTAAATGGATATTAAGAAGAGTTATGCATTAATTCCAAAGAGAGTCCTGAAAGTTCAGCAGTGACTTCAAGATTGTCTGCCTAGCATCAGACATTAGTTTAGCTTGAGGTGAAGGAGTTGTCCTTCACACTATAAGATCCTAATGACACACTTCTCGGACTGAACTGTCCCCACAGGCAAATTGCCCAGAGCCATCTGCTCTCTCTCATAGCCCTGCTGTATTTTTGAGGAACAGAACAGGTGAGTTACATTGAATTTGTGAAGAAGAAATAGTAGGCAAACCTATTTACCAAATAAAGATAAATATCTGTGACTCCACTTAAAGTCTAACCTATAGTTAATTATTTAAAAGATATTAAAAGAAATGTTTGGAGGACTTCCCTGGAGGTACAACGATTACGACTATACTTCCAGTGTGAGAAGTGCCAGCTTCCACCCCTGGCCAGGAAACTAAGATGCCCCATGCTGCGCCAAAAAATTAAAAACAAAAATCAAAAAACTGGAAAACTACTATACTTCATAAGTTATTTTCATATATGGTAGGATACATTCTAGATAGGAGTCATTCTTCATGTAATGTTGATCCTTGTGAAAAAAGATTCTTTAGCTACAATTTAGGACTATTTAAAATGAAGCAATACATATTCTACTTACCACAGGATGGCAATTCTTCAGAGAGTTTTGTTTTTTCTTTTTAACCTAAAAGTAAAGACAGTGAATGTAAACCTGGTTTCCAACTAGCTTTGCTATGGGTGATTCCTTTATCGTGTGAGCTGGAATGTCTTAGTTCTGGTCCACTTTTTTCTAGCAACTGAAACTTTCTGCTCAGCCAAGTGGTGGTCCTTTCTCTCCTACCCCAGGTAGACAGACGCCTATGCCTCCCAAATACACGTAGAACTGAAGAGATTCAATTGCTCCTATTAGGCTAACTCCAAGGAACAAAGAAGGTCTGGGGCAAATGCAAGTTAGTTTGAACTTAATTAGATCCACATAAAATAATTATTTACCACTGCTCAATATAATGCTTCTAAGTGATGAAGTCACAGAGGATTAAAGTACATGAGTTGTGTACATCAGTGCAAGTTAAAATGGAAAGAAGGCTAGGGCTGTAGGTAGCTCTAATTCTACAGTGAAGGGTCCGGTTTATTCCTGGGAGATAGTGTGATTGCAGGCAAGCCCTGGAACTTCTCACAACCCCCTTTTTCAGAAAGATTTAGCATAGGGCTTAGTGTTAGTCACTCAGCTGTGTCCAACTCTGCAATTCTACTGTAGCCCACCAGGCTCCTCTGTCCATGGAATTCTCTAAGCAGGAATAGAATACTGGAATGGGTTGCCATTTCCTTCTCCAGGGGATCTTCCCAACCCAGGTCTCCTGAAGCTTAAAGTGAGTGAAGCTCAGTCGTGTCTGACTCTTTGAGACCCCATGGACTGTAGCCTACCCAGGTTCCTCTGTCTATGGGATTTTCCAGGCAAGAATACTGGAGTGGGTTGCCATTTTCTTTTCCAAGAGATCTTCCTGACCCAGGGATTGAACCCAGGTCTCCTGCATTGTAGGCAGATGCTTTACTGTCTGAGCCACCAAGGAAAATCCAGCTTAATTATCACTAAATTATCACCTGGCTCCAAATTTTTACCATTTTTTGTTTGTTTATTTTGTTTTTTGTTTTGTCTTGAGGTGCGTGAGGCCTTGCCATGCAGCTTGCCAGATCTTAGATCCCAACTTGGAACAGAACCCAAGACCCTTGCATTGGAAGCGTGGAGTCCTAACCAGTGGACTGCCAGGCAAATCCCTCTACAGTTTTTTAAAAGGCAACAGGTCACAGGTTTTGGTAGCCGTGAGTAAGTGGGTTATAAATTAAGCATGTTCTGTTTGTGCAAGAGCAAACAGCTCTTATCAACAGCTTTATCCTATATATAGGTTTATCCTATATACAGAACTTATAGGTCCAGAAAGGGAGCCCCATAATGTTTTGGGAGTTACTTTCTTTCATTTACTGACTGATTTCAGAGCCCAATTCCCTTCTTAAATGATGTCTGACACACACTATTAAAATTTACTGGATTACAGTTTTTTTCTTAAGACATCAGTGTAAATACTGTGAATGATTTATTTTTCCAAAAGTGAGAATAAAACAACTGAAATTAGTCCTAAACATGTATGTAAAAAGTCCAGTTGAGCTATTTCAAATCCTGAAAGATGATGCTGTAAAAGTGCTACATTCAATATGCCAGCAAATTTGGAAGACTCAGCAGTGGCCACAGGACTGGAAAAGGTCCATTTTCATTCCAATCCCAAAGAAAGGCAATGCCAAAGACTGCTCAAACTACTGCACAATTGCGCTCATCTCACACACTAGTAAAGTAATGCTCAAAATTCTCCAAGCCAGGCTTCAGCAATATGTGAACCCTGAACTTTCTGATGTTCAAGCTGGTTTCAGAAAAGGTAGAGGAACCAGAGATCAAATTGCCAACATCCGCTGGAACATGGAAAAAGCAAGAGAGTTCTAGAAAAGCATCTATTTCCACTTTATTGACTATGCCAAAGCCTTTGACTGTGTGGATCACAATAAACCGTGGAAAATTCTGAAAGAGATGGGAATACTAGACCATCTGATCTGCCTCTTGAGAAACCTATATGCAGGTCAGAAAGAAACAGTTAGAACTGGACATAGAACAACAGACTGGTTCCAAATAGGAAAAGGAGTACGTCAAGGCTGTATATTGTCACCCTACTTATTTAACTTATATGCAGAGTACATCATGAGAAACGCTGGGCTGGAAGAAGCACAAGCTGGAATCAAGATTGCTGGGAGAAATGTCAATAACCTCAGATATGCAGATGACACCACCCTTATGGCAGAAAGTGAAGAGGAACTCAAAAGTCTCTTGATGAAAGTGAAAGAGGAGAGTGAAAAAGTTGGCTTAAAATTCAACATTCAGAAAACGAAGATCATGGCATCTGATCCCATCACTTCATGGCAAATAGATTAGTAAACAGTGGAAACAGTGTCAGACTTTATTTTTCTGGGCTCCAAAATCACTGCAGATGGTGACTGCAGCCATGAAATTAAAAGACGCTTACTCCTTGGAAGGAAAGTTATGACCAACCTAGATAGCATATTCAAAAGCAGAGACATTACTTTGCCAACAAAGGTCCATCTAGTCAAGGCTATGGTTTTTCCTGTGGTCATGTATGGATGTGAGAGTTGGACTGTGAAGAAGGCTGAGTGCTGAAGAATTGATGCTTTTGAACTGTGGTGTTGGAGAAGACTCTTGAGGGTCCCTTGGACTGCAAGGAGATCCAACCAGTCCATCCTGAAGGAGATCGCCTTGGGATTTCTTTGGAAGGAATGATGCTAAAGCTGAAACTCCAGTACTTTGGCCACCTCATGCGAAGAGCTGACTCATTGGAAAAGACTCTGATGCTGTGAGGGATTGGGGGCAGGAGGAGAAGGGGACGACAGAGGATGAGATGGCTGGATGGCATCACTGACTCGATGGACGTGAGTCTGAGTGAACTCCGGGAGTTGGTGATGGACAGGGAGGCCTGGCGTGCTGTGATTCATGGGGTCACAAAGAGTCGGACATGACTGAGCAACTGAACTGAACTGAATGATACTTAATCTTAAAAATTAACATTTACCATGTTCATGGCAAATAGATGGGGAAACAGTGGAAACAGTGGCAGACTGTATATTTTTGGGTTCCAAAATCACTGCAGATGGTGACTGCAGCCATGAAATAAAAAGACGCTTACTCCTTGGAAGGAAAGTTATGACCAACCTAGATAACATATTAAAAAGCAGACACATTACTTTGTAAACAAAGGCCCACCTAGTTAAGGCCATGGTTTTTCCAGTAGTCATGTATGGATGTGAGAGTTGGACTATAAATAAAGCTGAGCAGCAAAGAATCGATGCTTTTGAACTGAGGTGTTGGAAAAGATTCTTGAGAATTCCTTGGACTGCAAGGAGATCCAACCAGTCAATCCTAAAGAAAATTAGTACTGAATATTCATTGGAAGGACTGATGTTGAAGCTGAAACTCCAATCCTTTGGCCACCTGATGTGAAGAACTCACTCGTTCGAAAAGACCCCGATGCTGGGAAAGATTGAAGGCTAGAGGGGACAACAGAGGATGAGATGGTTGGATGGCATCACTGACTCAATGGAGATGAGTTTGAGTAAACTCCAGAAGTTGGTGATGCACAGGGAGGCCTGGTGTGCTGCAGTTCATGGGGTCATAAAGAGTCATATATGACTGAGCAACGGAACTGAATGAATTGGACCATGTTCATGAGGCAAATGCCAAGTGAAAGACAGAGAAGCTGTCCTGAGTTTGAGACTCAAAGCGTGTCTACTTATTGATAAGTTGATCACATATCCAGCAATTTTCAGGTACTGGAACTCAATTTTCACATTTTAGTTAAGGCTAAGTAAGATCTGAAAGATGCTGAAAGATTTTATTTATATATGAAAATTTCAGTTTATTAATTTATGATGAAAACAATGAGAAGTTGACTAGAATCTCACAGAACTGGACAGTAAGTTGTGTTTCCTATAAGAAAGTTCTGTTACAAAGAAAGATCAATACTAGAAGGCCTCTTGGTAACTATACTATTCCAGAATTGGGAGTCACACAAACTCTTGGGACAATGAAAAGAATCATTAAAATTGAGAAGTACTAGGGACTCTCTGGCAGTCCATGATTAAGGCTCCATGCTTGCAATTTAGGTGGCATGAATTTGATCCTTGGTCAGGGAATTAAGATCCCATGTGCAGTGAGGAGTAGCCAAAAAAAACCCCAAAAATATAAATTATGCAAAAAAAAAAATAGGGAAGAACCATAACTTCTCCATTATAGGACTGTATTTTTAGAGGAAAATTATCCAGTCCCTTAGAGAGTGATGGAAACACTAATAAATTTTTGCTATTTAATTTTTATATTTAGAATGACTAGGTCACTGACATTTTTAGCCCTTATAGTAAGGTACTTTCTTTAAAAAGTTGTAATATTTTCCAAATTCATAGTCTCTTAAGTTAATTATATTTCAAAATGCTTTACTTTCATGAGGTATCAGATATTGCTGGTTAAGATTTGGGAAATATAGTTCTCTGAGTAGCCTATTTACACATCTTTAACTTGGAGAATACTTCCAGATGTTCAAGCTGGTTTTAGAAAAGGCAGAGGAACCAGAGATCAAATTACCAACATCTGCTGTATCATGGAAAAAGCAAGAGAGTTCCAGAAAAACATCTATTTCTGCTTTATTGACTATGCCAAAGCCTTTGACTGTGTGGATCACAACAACAGTGGAAAATTCTTGAAGAGCTGGGAATACCAGACCACCTGACCTGCCTCTTGAGAAACCTATATGCAGGTCAGGAGGCAACAGGTAGAATTGTACATGGAACAACAGACTGGTTCCAAATAGGAAAAGGAGTACGTCAAGGCTGTATATTGTCACCCTACTTATTTAACTTATATGCAGAGTACTTATGAGAAATGCTGGACTGGAAGAAGCACAAACTGGAATCAAGATTGCTGGGAGAAATATCAATAACCTCAGATATGCAGATGACACCACCCTTATGGCAGAAAGTGAAGAGGAACTAAAGAGCCTCTTGATGAAAGTGAAAGAGGAGAGTGAAAAAGTTGGCTTAAAGCTCAGCATTCAGAAAACGAAGATCATGGCATCCGGTCCCATCACTTCATGGCAAATAGATGGGGAAATAGTGGAAACAGTGTCAGACTTTATTTTTTGGGGCTCTAAAATCACTGAAGATGGTGCTTGCAGCCATGAAATTAAAAGACGCTTACTCCTTGGAAGGAAAGTTATGACCACCTAGATAGCATATTCAAAAGCAGAGACATTACTTTGCCAACAAAGGTCCATCTAGTCAAGGCTGTGGTTTTTCCAGTGGTCATGTATGGATGTGAGAGTTGGACTGTGAAGAAAGCTGAGTGCCAAAGAATTGATGCTTTTGAACTGTGGCGTTGGAGAAGACTTTTGAGAGTCCCTTGGACTGCAAGGAGATCCAACCAGTCCATTCTAAAGGAGATCAGTCCTGGGTGTTCTTTGGAAGGAATGATGTTGAAGCTGAAAGTCCAATACTTTGGCCACCTGATGCGAAAAGTTGACTCATCTGAAAAGACCCTGATGCTGGGAAAGATTGAGGGCAGGAGGAGAAGGGGACGACAGAGGATGAGATGGTTGGTTGGCATTACCCACTCAATGGACACGAGTTTGAGTAAACTGTGAGAGTTGGTGATGGACAGGGAGGCCTGGCGAGCTGCAGTCCATTGGTTCGCAAAGAGTTGGATATGACTGAGTGACTGAACTGAACTGAATGTTCATATTTGTATCTGATCCCCTGGAGGAGGAAATTGCAATTCATTCCAGTAAATTTGCATGGAAAATCCCATGGATAGAGGAGCCTGGCAGGCTATAGTCCATGGGGCAGCCAAGAATCATACTTGATTAAAAGACTGAGCACATACACACTGGATATGAAACTGTTATGTACGTTTATAAAAGTGACATGAAATTGGTTATATTCTGATGTATGCAATTTAAATGACAACTTAGGTCTTCCATTTTTTTTATAATTTTATTTTATTTTTAAACTTTACATAATTGTATTAGTTTTGCCAAATATCAAAATGAATCTGCCACAGGTATACATGTGTTCCCCATCCTGAACCCTCCTCCCTCCTCCCTCCCCATACCCTCCCTCTGGGTCGTCCCAGTGCCCTAGCCCCAAGCATCCCGTATCGTGCATCGAACCTGGACTGGCAACTCGTTTCCTACATGATATTTTACATGTTTCAATGTCATTCTCCCAAATCTTCCCACCCTCTCCCTCTCCCACAGAGTCTATAAGACTGTTCTATACATCATTGTCTCTTTTGCTGTCTCGTACACCGGGTTATTGTTACCATCTTTCTAAATTCCATATATATGTTAGTATACTGTATTGGTGTTTTTCCTTCTGGCTTACTTCACTTGTATAATAGGCTCCAGTTTCATCCACCTCATTAGAACTGATTCAAATGTTTTCTTTTTTTAATGGCTGAGTAATACTCCATTGTGTATATGTACCACAGCTTTCTTATCCATTCATCTGCTGATGGACATCTAGGTTGTTTCCATGTCCTGGCTATTATAAACAGTGCTGCGATGAACATTGGGGTACACGTGTCTCTTTCCCTTCTGGTTTCCTCAGTGTGTATGCCCAGCAGTGGGATTGCTGGATCATAAGGCAGTTCTATTTCCAGTTTTTAGGAATCTCCACACTGTTCTCTATAGTGGCTGTACTAGTTTGCATTCCCCCCAACAGTGTAAGAGGGTTCCCTTTTCTCCACACCCTCTCCAGCATTTATTATTTGTTAGTCTTCCATTTTTTTCACAGTTTCTCCAAGATAGGATTTTTCTTCAAGCCTCTATTTGTTTGTTTTATATGTATGTAAGTATTCTGGGACCTCAAATACATTGAAATTTCTGTTTTCAATACTTACTAAGGATCAGTAATTGTAAATTACAAGGAAAATTTGAAGATACAGCCAAAATAAGTTTCTTTTTACTTAGTCATACACAAAATTTTAAAACATTTGAAGTGTCTAAAATGAATTATTTTTAACTAATTTAAGCAAGGTAACTTGGGTCTTTTATTTTTTGTTGAACTTAAAAAAAAGAACTGAACAGAGGTCAAATTAGATGCTGCATTAAGAATATTAATTGCTTTCTATTTTTAAGTAAAATTAATCAAGAAACTTCCTAAGATTGTTTGTATGGTAACCATTGTCCTTAGATATAGTCTGAATCTGAGCAAGAATATATTATAAGCACTTGTTTGGAATTTATTTTTGTGATCTTCTTTGAAATATCTACACAGCCTAAATTGATTGCCAGCAAAAGTAATTCCCAGTAACTGTAAAGGCACAATATTTATTTGGGATATCCGACAGTTAAGTTTGAATTTTCTGAGAAGATAGCTGAGTACTGAGAATGGAAAAATAGAACTAGTATGTTTGGAAAGGAAAGGAATGAACGGAAAAGATGTTGAGCATAAAACTATCCTGCACAGTCGAGGCAGGGTTTAGGCATCTGGAGACCCTGGGTGAGCAATAGGACAAGGGGTCTAAAAGCACTGAAAACAGGAAAGGGGGTGAAGAAAAGGAATGGAGTAAAAACATCCATCTATTTCACACCTAGATGGATCCACATGTCCTTATGCATTTGGGGAGTTAGACCATCACTCATGTGGTTTAACATGTGTGTGTATGCTCAGTCACTTCAGTAGTGTCTGACTCTTTACGACCCTATAGACTGTAGCCCACCAGGCTCCTCTGTCCATGCGATTACTGGAGTGAGTTGTCATGCCCTTCTTCAGGGGATCTTCCCAACCCAGGGATCAAACCCATGTCTCCAGCACTGAAGGCAGGGTCTTCACTGCTGAGACATCTGGGAAGCCCAGTTTAATATGTAGGCTCTCTCAAAGTCCTGAAGCAAAAATAGCTCTTTCAACTTTCCTCCATAGTTGCTTGGGATTCTCATTATATTTATGTTTGGGGGATGATCCTAATTGAGGGATGTCTTCTAATCAGCCTGGAAACATCTTATCAACAACAATAGTATTCTATTTCTCTGAACCCCTGCTGCTGCTGCTGCTGCTAAGTCGCTTCAGTCGTGTCCGACTCTGTGCGACCCCATAGACGGCAGCCCACCAGGCTCCCCCATCCCTGGGATTCTCCAGACAAGAATATTTGAGTGGGTCTCTGAACCCGTACACAATGCCTAACAGTGATGCTTACAGCTGACTTTGACCTGTGAGGGAGGGGGCATCTTGGTTTCTAGCTGTTGAGAACTCTATTCATATTGGTATATCCCAGGGGCATCAAGGAAACAGTCCAGTCTCAGTAGTGTTAGTCACTCAGTCGTGTCTGACTCTTTGCAACCCCATGGATGATAGGCCACCAGGCTCCTCTGTCCATGGAATTCTCCAGGCAAAAATACTTGAGGGGGTTTCCATTTCCTTCTCCAGGGGATATTCCTGACCCAGGGATAGAACTCGTGTCTCCAGCATTGCAGGCAGATTCTTTACTGTCTGAGCCCAAAGCCCCAGTCTCTGTTTTGGAGCATTGAAAAGAGTAGGAGGTGTGGACACTCGAGCCAGCCTGGTCAGCATTCTACTTTCTAGTTGGAGGAAGGATAATTATAGAAGGGTTTTGTTAATCAGCTGCTGTTTGAAATTATGCTCTTGCATTGTCTTTCTGAAGACAGTCTAACAGGAAAAATGGGGGCATTAGGGGTGAAAGAAAAATCCCTCAGAACTGATTCTCAGCTGTGGGATTTTGCAGAAGTAACTGCTCAGCTTCAGTTTCTGATCTGTAAAATGGGATCAGAGAGTAATTACCTGGGCCTCAAGGAGCTGGATTTCTTCTCTATCTACCATTAATTTTCAAGTCGCCATGTCTGTCCCACTGTTTGACTGTTTCTCACCTTCCTTCCATCCCTACCCTGACTGTGCATGTAGGGCATGTAGGCTCAGTGAAGTTTGTTGTTTAAAGCTTGAAAAGGCATCTGTTGTTTTTATTTTTTAAATCACCTCTGCAGCCCTCTGCCCTACCAGCTGAGCTATCAAAGGGTGCTATTTTTTTTTTTTAATAAAAGAAAAATCCTGGATACATTCTGATTTTTCTTTCAAATAACATGAAGGCAAACATCAACACATGGATGAATTCCAAATTAATGTAGCCTGATTTAAAATCTTATTTTAGGTCCTTAGACTGTATTTACAAATCTCATTCCTTATGCTGTTTTGCAATTAAGATCCACTGGTACACATCTGAGAACACTCTTCAAGGTTACAATTTGCAGCATTACAATAGGGCAGAAAGATTTCATTGCTGTTACTTCTGAGATTTTCTGATTATACAGAGCTTGATTCTTGGTTGTAGAATGAGGAGTGAAGTAAAGTGGTATGGTAGGTTATTTTTTTTTTCATAATCTAATCTCTGCATGTTGCATATTATTGCTTTTTGTGGTATTCTTGCATCTGGTGTTCTAAACTATCTTTTATCATTTCGATTGATGTCATATATTGAACAGATGTCTTAAATTATTTGAGCATTGTGGTCAGAGAAATCTAAGGAGAATTCATTTTAAAAATCATTATTTGTAGATTTTTCCAAAGCTTGGTAAAGCGCTTTCTTCACTTTTTACTTCTACAGTAACATTCTTGATTTCATCTTTTCAGGTCAATATGTTGCCTCGTATTTATATTAAATTCACTGGAGTAAAGTCCTGAGTACATTTGTCAATTGTCCACTTTGACGATAATCAAACTAATGGGTAACATTTGTTATTAATTGTATCAATAAAAACATCATAATCTTACAACTCTGGTTTGAGCCTAATAGAGTAGGAGGTTTGAGCGATGAATATTCACAGGCAATTAATGGATCACTTTCTGGGGGAAAAAATGCTAAAAATCATTTTAATAGCCTCTTTGCATCCTAACCAGATTTCAATCAAATCAAACCATCTCTCTGGATAGAAAAAAAATGTAATTCCTTAAAATTAGATCCTAATTTTAAGGGTTCCTTAAAATTAGATCCAATGAACTTGTCTTTGCAGAAGGTCAAGTAATATACTCTCATGAAAGAAAACTGTTCCTCTTTTAATGCTGCAGTTATTTAAAAGGTGTTCTATTTTCCTGTTTGGGTTCTGTCTTTTTTTTCATGACTGCATATTAAAGTAATCATCTTGCCAACATGCAAATGATATCCTAACTGAACATAGCTTGGGTGAAAGTGGTGATGAAATGGCCAGAGAGACTTATCAGCTACATTATTATGCGTGAGAGATGGAAAATCACTGAGCTACCAGAATCTTCCACTTTTTATGTTTCTATGACTCAGAGAAACAAGCAAAAATTAATATAGCATTTTTCCTTTTTTTTTTAAAGAAGACATTCAAAGAGTCTTATAGAATCTTAAAATTCAGACAATCCATATTTTTAGAGGAAGGTAGAAGAGAGGGAAAGAGAGGGAGGGAAGAAGGGGTGGAGACAGAGGCAGAAACAGAGAGAAGACCAGAGAACTACATTCTCTTTGTCATAGCAGGGAAGGAGTAATGTTCATTGACAACATCATGCCAAATGCTACTAGACACTTTGCATGTTTTATGGCATTTAATATTTTGAGGTAGGTGTTATCCTCAATTTAGAGTTTACGAATCAAAGGCTTATGGTGTTCCAAATAACTTGTGCAAGACCATAAACTACCACTGGTGAGCCTCATCTCTTACTGACTTTGAAGCCCATGATCTTGTCACTGTGTCACACTATCCCAAGTCATGTGGTGTCTAGTTTTTAGTAAAGAAAACCCAGTCCAATCTTACTGAAATGAAATTTTAATATACCATTGTTATTTTCTAACATAATCAAGAAGTTCATTAGGTTTTAAACATAATGAAGGTAAAAGAGATGAAGGTCGAAGTTCCTTGGTGGATACAGGTTGACTGGGTGTTTGTGTGTGCGTTTATTTCTTTGACAAACTGAGTCTCAGTGGCCTACAGAAAATGGCCACTTGTCAGCTGGGAACTGCAGGCACTGTTCATCTGGGCTGGCTGCAATAATTGTCTTCTCTCCCTGTTCCTCCTATTTTTGTCCATAGATAATGGGCTCCCCCTCTAAGGATAAGAGAAGCTGATAAGAGAAGAAGATGACCAAGAGTGTTATTAAGCCCTCTTTCTTTTTAAAAAATTAAAAAGATTAATTATTATGTATTGAGATTATTAAACTACAGTTGGTTTACAATGTTGCATTATTTTTGGTATATACAAAAGTGATTCAATTATATATATATACATATATTTCTATCTCTCTTATTCTTGTTCAGATCCTTTTCTGTTATGGTTTATTATAAGATACTGAATATAGTTCCCTGTACAATACAGTAGGACCTTGTTGTTTATCTATTTTATATATAGTAGCTTGTGCCTGCTAATCTGAAACTTCTAATTTATCCCTCTCCCATCTACTCCCCCCTTATAGCCATACATTTGTTTTCTATGTCTGCAAGTCCGTTTCAGTTTGGTAAATTAGTTCATTTGTACCATACTTTAGATTCCACAATAAGTGATATCATTTTGATGTTTGTCTTTCTCTGTCTGACTTACTCCACTTAGTATGATAATCTCTAGGTCCATCCACGTTGCTGCAAATGGCATTATTTCATCCTTTTCATTCTATATTCTTGTATATACAAGATGTGTACTCCATCTTGTTTATCCTCTCATATCTTGATGGAGATTTAGGTCACTTCCAGTCTTTAATGCAGCTATGAACATTGGAATACAAGCCTCTTTTTGAATTAGAGTTTTCTTTGGATATATGATTAAGGCCACTATCTTTTTTTAAAAAATTGATTTATTTTTAATTGAAGGATAATTGCTTTACAATATTATGTTGGTTTCTGCCATATATTTACATGAATCAGCCATAAGTATACATTTGTCCCCTCCCTCTTGAACCTCCCTCCTACCTCCCACCCCATCCCACCCCTCGGTGTTGTTGCAAAGCCCTGCTTTATGAGTCACTGAGCTCCCTGAGTCATACAGCAAATGCTCACTGGCTATTTTACATATGGTAGTATATATATTTGGAGAAGGCAATGGCACCCCACTCCAGTACTCTTGCCTGGAAAATCCCATGGACGGAGGAGCCTGGTAGGCTGCAGTCCCTGGGGTCGCTAAGAGTCGGACACGACTGAGCGACTTCACTTTGACTTTTCACTTTCATGCATTGGAGAAGGAAATGGCAACCCACTCCAGCGTTCTTGCCTGGAGAATCCCAGGGATGGGGGAGCCTGGTGGGCTACCGTCTATAGGGTCGCACAGAGTCGAACATGACTGAAGCGACTTAGCAGCAGCAGCAGCAGTATATATGTTTCCACGTTACTCTCTCCATTCATCCCATCCTCTCCTTCCCTCTCTGTGTCTGCAAATCTTTTCTCTCCATCTGAGTCTCCATTGCTCTAAGGCCACTATCTTAAAGCTTCTACTGGTGAAGAAAAAAGGTTTCCAGCGAGATGAGCTGAGTCCAGTTCAGAGGGCAGTGCACTTGTCCAAAGGCCCTAGACAAGGAGATGTCCCAGATGGTCTAGTTAGTGGCACCTGGGCCCTGAGACTTGGTTATATGTGTGTGTAAATATATACATGTGTATATATATATATATGTATGTATATATATATATAAAACTCACAAACCATACAATTTGCTTTTTCAAAGTTTACAATTTAGTGGCATTTAATGGCAACCCATTCCAGTTTTCTTGCCTGAAAAATTCCATAGACAGAGGAGCCTAATGGGATACAGTCCAAAGGGTCACAAAGAGTCAGACATGACTGAGCAACTAAGCACAATATATTCTCAAGGTTGAGGAACCATTACCACTATTGAATTCCAGAAAGCTGTCATCACTCACCAGAGAAACCCTATTATTCATTAACTCATTTTCCTATTGCCCTCCCTCCCAGTCCCTGGCAACCAGGATTCTACTTTCAGTCTCAACAGATTTGCCTATTCAGCTGCATTTTATATGCAATTATAAGAGCACACACTTGATGGCCTCTCCTGTGACTCCCATGAGGGACCGAGCAGTCCTTTAGGGAGTTTCCCAGGATATTCAGTGAAATTTCCCCATACCCTTACGGATGCGTCCAGCCTCAGTTCTGCTTCGTCCTCCATACTGATAACCCGTGACCAGATTCTGTAGATTTTTTTTAATGTTTGTTTATCTATATTTTAATTGAAGTATAGTTGATTTACAATGTAATGTTAATTTCTACTGTACAGCAAAGTGATTGAGTTATACATACATATATATGCATTTGTTCATGTTCTTTTCCACTATGGCTTATCATAGAAGTTTTACAAATTAATTTTATCTATTTATTTATTTCCTTTTGGCTTTGCTGGGTCTTCGTTGCTGCCTGGGCTTTTATCTAGTTGCGGAGAGTGCAGGCTAGATTTTAACCACCCACCACAACACCCTCCCTAGCCTACTGTCTCCTTGGTCTCTGGATCCGCTGCCACTGTTCGAGCCTCACCATCATGGAAAGCAGTTGTTATGATGACTGGACCGCAGTTGCTTCTGTTCTGGTCTCTGTGCCTCCACCTCGCCCTACTTCATTAAACACTATGGTGCTGCCAAGTCGTCTTTTGGTAATCTAAATGTGTTTCTATCCCACCTCATCCTAAAATTCTTGAGGATCTCTCCACAGTGTTCAGAATGATGTTCAAAACACACAGTGTGCCCTTAGGCTCACCTTGCATAATTTCCCACTCGTATGCTTCCCTGCACCAATAACCGAACGGGTACCTGGAAATGTGTCACCCAGCTTCAGGTTTACTGGCCCTGCACTTAATTTCTGTATGGTCCAGAACATTATCTTCTACTTAGTCCTTCTGGTAGTACTTAGGTTCCACCCTTCCTTGTCTAGAATGTGGGCCCTTTGTGGACGGAGACTGTTGTTCAGTTGCTCAGTCGTGTCTGACTCTTTGCAGCCCCATGGAATACAGTGCTCCAGGCTTCCCTGTCCTTCACTATCTCCTGGACCATGCTCAAAATCATGTCTATTGATTCGGTGATGCCATCCAACCATCTCATCCTCTGTCGTCCCTTTCTCCTCCTGCCTTCACTCTTTCCCAGCATCAGGCTCTTTTCAAACGAGTAAGTTCTTCACATAAGGTGGCCAAAGGATTGGAGTTTCAGCTTCAGCATCAGTCCTGCCAATGAATATTCAGGACTGATTTCCTTTAGGATGGACTTGTTTGATCTCCTTGCAGTCCAAAGGACTCTCAAGAGTTTTCTCCAACACCACAGTTCAAAAGCATCAATTCCTTGGTGATCAGCCTTCTTTATGGTCCAACTCTCACATCCATACATGACTACTGGAAAGACCATTGCTTTGACTAGATGGACCTTTGTCAGTAAAGTAATGTCTCAGCTTTGTAATATGCTGTCTCGGTTGGTCATAGCTTTCCCTTCAAGGAGCAAGCATCTTTTAATTTCATGGTTGAAGTCACCATGTGCAGTGATTTTGGAGCCCCCAAAATAAAGTCTCTCATTGTTTCAGTTGTTTTCCCATCTATTTGCCAGGAAGTGATGGGACTGGATGCCATAATCTTCGTTTTTTGAATGTTGAGTTTTAAGCCAGCTTTTTCACTCTCCTCTTTCACCATCAAGAGGCTCTTTAGTTCCTCTTTGCTTTCTGCCATAAGGGTGGTGTTATCTGCATATCTGAGGTGATTGATATTTCTCCCAGAAATCTTCATTCCAGCTTGTGCTTCATCCAGTCTAACATTTCATATGATGTACTCTGCATATAAGTAAAATAAGTAAGGTGACAATATACAGCCTTGACATATTCCTTTTCCAATTTGGAACCAGTCTGTTAGATGTGCAGTTCTAACTACTGCTTCTTGACCAGAATACAGGTTTCTCAGGAGGCAGATAACACGGTCTGGTATTCCCATCTCTTTAAGAATTTTCTAGTTTGTTGTGATTCACACCATCAAAGACTTTAGCATAGTCAATGAAGCAGATGTTTATCTGGAAATCTGTTGCTTTTTCCATGATCTGACAGATGTTGGCAATTTGATCTCTGGTTCCTCTGCCTTTTCTAAATCCAGCTTGAACATCTAGAAGTTCTCTGTTCTACTTGTGCTGAAATCTCCGTTCTACTGTTGAAGTCTAGCTTGGAGAATTTTGAATGTTAATTTGCTAGCATGTGAGATGAGTGCAATTGTGCGGTAGTTTGAACATTCTTCGGCATTGCCTTTCTTTGGGATTGGAATGAAAACTGACCTTTTCCAAACCTGTGTCCACTGCCGAGTTTTCCAAATTTGCTGGCATTTTGAGTGCAGCACTGTCACAGCATCATCATTTAGGATTTGAAATAGCTCAGCTGGAATTCCATCACCTCCACTAGCTTTGTTCATAGTGATATTTCCTAACGCCCACTTGACTTTGCATTCCAGGATGTCTGGCTCTAGGTGAGTGATCATACCATTGTGGTTATCTAGGTCCTTAAGAGCTTTTTCATATAGTTCTTCTCTATATTCTTCTAGCCACCTCTACTTAATATCTTTTGCTTCTGTTAGGTCCATACCATTTCTGTCCTTTACTGTGCCCGTTTTTGCCTGAAATGTTCCCTTAGTATCTCTAATTTTCTTGAAAAGATCTCTAGTCTTTCCCATTCTATTGTTTTCCTCTATTTCTTTGCATTGTTCCTTAGAAAGGCTTTCTTATCTCTCCTTGATATTCTTTGGAACTCTGCTCCTCTGGCTACGTGCTTTCCCAGACAAGAATACTGAAATGGGTTGCCATTTCCTTCTCCAGGGGAACTTTCTGACCCAGGGATCAAAACTGTTTCTCTTGCATTGCAGATGGTCTCTTTACTACTGAGCCATCAGGGAAGCCCATAGGCTGGTTTGTTCATTTCTACACCAAGCACTGTCTTTGTTTCTCTGCTGTACACTTCACACACTTTCTTCAAAATTTTCCATAATATCAGTGCTATCTCAGTATCTCCAACTCTATTGTTAATATATTGAAAACACATATTTATAATCCATAGCAGCTGGTATAATACCTGAGTATATAGTGCATATCTGTTGAATGGAAGAAAGGGAAGAAAAAGAAGTAAAGGAAGGAAAATAAAGAACAACAGAACTCAAATGCTGTTTGTCTCCATGTATGCCCTTAACTCATAATGGAATTCAGCCCTTTCCCTTAGAGCCTCCCCAAGGCAGAAATCATAAGTGAGTAAAACAAGTTTTGCATTGTTGTTTGGAAGATTTTTGGAGGACATGAAGGAGAGGTTTTATAACACAAAACACTTTGTAAATTTCATAAAAAAGTCCCTATTTGACCTTTTTGTTTTTTCCCCTCTGCCCCCAGAAGACATGACAATCTATATTGTAAATGGATGGAACAACACAACCTCAAAATACAGGAGGTAAAAACTGATTGAACTGCAAGGAGAAATAGATTAACCCATTGTTATACTTGGAGTCTTCAGCAATCCATCAAGAAAACATCAGTTAGGACACAGCTGAACTCGAAAACACCATTCACCACTGGATTAATGGACCTCTATAGAGCACTTTGTCCAACAACAGCAGAGTACACATTCTTCTCCAGCTCGCATGGAACATTCACCGGGACATACTGCATTCTGGGCCATAAAACACACCTTAACACATCTAAAAGCAATCATACAGATTGCAGTGGAGTTAAACAAGACATCAGGAACAGAAAATAGTTAGAAATTCCCAACAAACTTGGTGATTAAACAACACACTTCTGCTATGTGGCACTTGGGGAATTAGTTCCCTGACCAGGCATCGAACCCACACGACCTGCATGGGAAGTGCAGAGTCTTCACCACTGGACCACCAGGGAAGATCCCAAATAACACACTTCTACACAACACATGCATCAAAGAAGAAATCTCAAGAGAAATTTTAAAATATTTTGAACTAAAGGAAAATGAACATATAGCTTATCAAAATTTGGGGGTGCAGAAAAAGTTTTTAGAAGGAAATTTATAGCATGGCATGTATATATCAGTAAGAAGATCAATTCATATCACAGAACTTGGGAAAAATTCAGAACTTAAAGGTACCTATTTCTACATAAGACTAGGATGAAACAGGGGTTAGAAAAAACAAATGTTAGTCACTCAGTCAGTTTTGACTCTCTCGACCCCATGGACTGTAGCCCACCAGGCTCCTCTGTCCATGGGATTTTCCAGGCAAGAATACTGGAGTGGGTTGCCATTTCAAGAACTCGTCAAAAAATCTCTGAGAGATGGTCAGACCTAATGATCCTTTCTTCCATCTCCCATAGCAGTCCATGGGACCCTCAAGAGTCTTCTCCAACACCACAGTTCAAAAGCATCAATTCTTCAGCGCTCAGCTTTCTTCACAGTCCAACTCTCACATCCATACATGACCACAGGAAAAACCATAGCCTTGACTAGACGGACCTTTGTTGGCAAAGTAATGACTCTGCTCTTCAATATGCTGTCTAGGTTGGTCATAACTTTCTTTCCAAGGAGTAAGCGTCTTTTAATTTCATGGCTGCAGTCACCATCTGCAGTGATTTTGGAGCCCCCAAAAATAAAGTCTGACACTGTTTCCACTGTTTCCCCATCTATTTCCCATGAAGTGATGGGACCGGATGCCATGATCTTCATTTTCTGAATGTTGAGCTTTAAGCCAACTTTTTCACTCTCCACTGTCACTTTCATCAAGAGACTTTGAGTTCCTCTTCACTTTCTGCCATAAGGGTGGTGTCATCTGCATATCTGAGGTTATTGATATTTCTCCCCGCAATCTTGATTCCAGCTTGTGTTTCTTCCAGCCCAGTGTTTCTCATGATGTACTCTGCATATAAGTTAAATAAGTAGGGTGACAATATACAGCCTTGACGGACTCCTTTTCCTATTTGGAACCAGTCTGTTGTTCCATGTCCAGTTTGAACTGTTGCTTCCTGACCTGCATATAGGTTTCTCAAGAGGCAGGTCAAGTGGTCTGGTATTCCCATCTCTTGAAGAATTTTCCACAGTTTATTGTGATCCACACAGTCAAAGGCTTTTGCATAGTCAATAAAGCAGAAATAGATATTTTTCTGGAACTCTCTTGCTTTTTCCATGATCCAGTGGATGTTGGTAATTTGATCTCTGGTTCCTCTGCCTTTTCTAAAACCAGCTTGAACATCTGGAAGTTCACGGTTCACATATTCCTGAAGCCTGGCTTGGAGAATTTTGAACATGACTTTACTAGCGTGTGAGATGAGTGCAGTTGTGCAGTAGTTTGAGCATTCTTTGGCATTGCCTTTCTTTGGGATTGGAATAAAAACTGACCTTTTCCAGTCCTGTGGCCACTGCTGAGTTTTCCAAATGTGCTGGCATATTGAGTGCAGCACTTTCACAGCATCATCTTTCAGGATTTGAAATAGCTCAACTGGAATTCCATCACCTCCACTAGCTTTGTTCGTAGTGATGCTTTCTAAGGCCCACTTGCCTTCACATTCCAGGATGTCTGGCTCTAGGTCAGTGATCACACTATCATGATTATCTTGGTCATGAAGATCATTTTTGTACAGTTCTTCTGTGTATTCTTGCCATGTCTTCTTAATATCTTCTGCTTCTGTTAGGTCCATACCATTTCTATCCTTTATCGAGCCCATCTTTGCATGAAATGTTCCCTTGGTATCTCTAATTTTCTTGATTGAAATTTTCTAATTTTCAGTCATTCAATCATGTCTAATTCTTTGTGACATCATGGACTGCAGCACACCAGGCCTCCCTGGCAATTACCAACTCCTAGAGTTTGCTCAAACTCATGTCCATCGAGTCGGTGATGCCATCCAACCATCTCATCCTCTGTCATCCCCTTCTCCTCCTGCCTTCAATCTTTCCCAGCTTCAAGGTCTTTTCTAATGAGTTAGTTCTTCACCTCAGGTGAACAAAGTGATGGAGGGAGGGAGGGAATAGCCAAATAAAACAATATTCTTGAAAGGAAGGACCCACTCGAACTGGGAGGGTCATTTTCTCTTTTGGATCTGGTGGGTAAAACGTGAATTTAATTAATCCATAGGGGAGAGGAAAGTACAGATGTGCAGATACGTTTTTAAAACAAGGGTGTCTGTGGTTGAACAGACTGGGAGTGGATGTGTCTCTGAGAACATTCCAGACCTGGAAACTGAGCTGTCCCTATGGCCGCTCTGCCCTTGACCTGCTGTTGTTTTCACTTTTTGGTGTCTTTGTTCAAACCATATGGTGTAAGAACAGTATACATTTGTAAATAAATAGACTACGATTGTAGACTTCTTGTCTGTAGGTAACTTGTTTTCATGTCAGATTTATCAGTTTCTTGGAGGAAATGATGGACCTGAATTTAGAAATTCAAGTCTCTGGACCCTTAGAGAGACCAGAAGATAATTTTTCACTGTGTTTGCATATTTGATACAGTGATCAACCTCAGTGTGATGGAATATTGTACAATTCTAGTTATTTCTGATTTTGCAGTGTTTATTTTTAATAGTTGAAGAGATTTCTAAAATGAGTGTAACCATTCGTATCCTTTTTTCAATTCTTCGTTTCAGAAGATTTTCATTACTTATAATTTAATTTTACATTTTTGTTTACTGAAGGTACCTTGGTTCTGGGTAGCTTTTAAAGATGGTAAAACAGGAAGCTTCATAAAGGGCAAAGTGAGCAGTGGACAGTACAGCAGGAGGGCTGGGTTGGGCCTTCCGTCTTCTCAGGTGGCACAAGTTCTTGACCAATTCTTTCTTTCTTTTTTAAAAAATTTTGGCCACACTGGGTCTTCGTTGCGGCACTTGGGCTTCTCTAGCTGCAGTGCGTGAGTTCTCTAGTTGTGGCACGTGGGATCTTAGTTTCCCAACCAGGGATCAAACCCGCCTTCCCTGCACTGGAAGGCGGATTCTTAACCAGTGAACCACCAGTGAAGTCCATCCTTCTTTCCTTCTTCCTTCCTTTCTTTCCTCTGTTTCTTCCTTCCTTTTCTTTTTCTTATTTTGTGGTTGTTTTGTTTTCCTGAACCCTGAGTGAGTAAAGCTGATTTTGGCCCTGATGACTCGCAGTAGATTCTCCACATGTTAGAGCTGGAAGGAGCCACAGGAATCATCTAGTCCAGTCCCTCCTGTTTTATGTGAGGAAACCGAGACCCAAAGAATATAACCACTTGTTCAATGTTACACCATTTGTAGAAAGGTCAGGTCTTCCTACACTTAGTAAAATATTTTATGCACTATTTGTGTTACCAAAATACGTCTTTATAACCCACACATACAAGTACAAATGCCGGTCAAGGTGTTTCTTCAGGCTCCCTGTCACCAGAGGTCTGCTGAGCCCTGCAGGCCTCCTGGTATCTAAAGGCCATAATTCTTGTGCCATTTACATTCCCTGCTTCACACACTCACTAACACCTTCCCATTCCATGTGATTCCACAGGTGCCTGCTGACTAATCTGATAAAGTGTTAATCAATCTGCTCACAGAAGATGATGAAAGATCCAATAGGAAAAGCTTCTCCCTCTGTGTTGCCACTTGGCAGACATTGCTAAGCTGCTGCTGTTCTCATCTCAACCAAATTGCTTGGAGTGTTGCCAGGTTAACCTGACTCTGAGGAAACTGTGCTTTCCTTCGGTGTGCTTCAGGTTTTTCCTAAAGAGCTCAGGGTTCCTTGGTTTCGCTAGGTCCTGGTTGGTCACTTCCCCATTTTTCCTTTTTTAGTGGAGTTTAGTCATGAGATAATCTGAATGAATGAGAATTCAGGACCCATGCATCATCACTCTGAAGTCCCATTAGGTTGTCCTTTCCTCTGAGATGAGGATTTAGTTTTGATGTATTTATTCAACTCAAAACAGACTAGTATGTTCAAGGGTCTGCTGATCCCGGTGAGTAGCCCCGGGGCCCTTCCTAGAAGAGTTCAGAAGAGTTCAAGAGTTCACAGCACAATAAGGAAAATAACAACTGCATGCATGACCAAATACATAGGACTTGAATTCTCTTATGAGACTTTATAAGGGGGTAGGTAGTGCTAAATGGTTAGGAACATGGACTCTGGGGCAAGAGAACTTGGGTTCAAATCCCAGGTGAGCCCATTATTGGCTATGTGATTTTGGGAAAATTCATTAAACTCTCCTTGCCTCAGTTTTCCCATCTATAAAATGGGGGATAAAAATAGGGCATATTTCATAGTTGTTAAAATTAAATGAATGCATATACGTTATAAAAATAATTATGTATTTAATATTATATCAATAATATATTAACTCTATATTATTACCATATATAAAATTTCTCATTAGAGAAGCATTTACTATAATTATCTCATTTGATTTTCACTTTGTTTCAGTTCAACAAACACAAATTGAGCAACTACTTAGGTTCTGTGCTGGACCCTGGAAATGCTAAGATTATAATAATACAACAAGTTATGTGCTGTCCAGGTGTTTGGGGTTCTACTTGGGAAAACAACACTTTCATGCCTCTCTTGATTGACTCTAACTCAGTCAGCACCAACTCTGTTCCTTGTAGACAATGAGGATGAAGAATCAGATCGACAACAAAATCTTTCCTTCAGTCGATCCACACATCATGTGAGTGCAAGGGCCATGTTTCTGTTAATACAACTTTACCCCTGAATTATTTCTATATACTTTTCCCCCTCTGCAATAACTTTTAGGGAAGGTCTCTCGCATTGCAGGCAGATTCTTTACCAGCTGAGCCACTACAGAAGCCCATAACTTTTAGGGAAGGCTTTTAAAAAAATTGATTCCTGCGAGTCCTAATGTTTAACTAGTATGGTCAGAGCACATTTTTATAGAAAGAGATAATTAACTTGATTTCATCATTACCTGACTACCCCGTGACAAGTTGAATTCAAGGAGCTAAACATGTACCATCTTCCTTCCAAAGGGCAAGCTTTTCCCTCCACAGCATTCTCTTCACCTTCAGAATTGCTACTGTGATGACTATGGAAAAATCTGTGTCTCCCTGCCCCTTGGATTAAACAGAACATGATATAGCAAAAAGTTTTTGGCAAGAACCTGGTTCTAAGTTGACAGGGGGGTCCGCCCTGAAATGTGCAAGCTTTACAAAGAGAGAGAGAGAGGTTCAGGCAGCACAAAGGAAAAGTGCAGATTCCAGTCCCATGGGTTAAGAATCTCAGATCTAGAGCCATTTACTGGTAAGAATTATAGGAAAGAAATCAAAATATAGTCACGGTGTGTTATAAAACATGTCCCTGTATAGTAGATTACATTCTCTCGGAATAAAATCATGTCTCAAATTAGTCTGATATATCATTAAGTCATGAGGAGCAAATAAAAACGGAATGGGTATTTGAGGCTCTGAGAGGCTGAGTTGGCTGGCAGAACCTGACTAGGGATTGTGACTTCTCAGAGACTGAATGTGTTCATTGCTGGAACAGGGATAGCGCAGTGAAGAGCAGTGTCACAGAGCTGTGTGTGTGTTAAATAGCAAATGCAGTTCCAGGCACATAATATAAGCTATTGAAAAATAATGATTATTATTACCTGTTTTCTTATGTCATAATGAGATTTTACCCCTTTGGCTAAGGTTTTTTTTTTTTTTTAATATAAAAGAGACTCATCATGTATTTATCAGCCAGGAATTTCTCTTCTCACCCAGTGGTGAAATATTTATTAGAAGCCAGAAAATAGAAAAGGTAACCCTTCAACCCAGAACTTTGAAATTATGTAATTGTTAGCCAGATGTTTTTCAATTTGTTTGGATAAAAATGTCAATATACACTTAGGCAAAAAAGAGTAGAAATCTAAGGCTATTTTTAAAAAGAATATCAGTCTCTGTTCTCATTGGGAATGAACAATGCCATTTGGCACATGCTATGAAAACAGTCTGGAAAAATGGAGGACAAGTCTGTGATTATGGCCATTGTCATCTACAGGGACTTCTAAGAAAGCAGCTTCCTTTAATGAAGCTTCACATAATACCAGTAAAAGAGGGGAAAATGAGGAGGGGAGAAAGCTGAGCAAACCTGATATCAGAATGAGAAGTCACAATGGAGAGAAGACTAGAAGAAGAGAAGGTACAAAAGGACTCACCTGAACACCAAGAAAAAGGGGAGAATTCTAATTGTCTATGATTCAAGGAAGTCATTTTATAGATTGCAGGGAACTCAGTAATGATAGTTGTCCTACAGTTGCTTCATGTGGGTAGGAAGCGAAGTACTATTTTGCATGAATTGTGTACTACTAGTCAGATTTCTTCCATGATTTATTCCCAACTTTGCTAACACAGCTTGGCATGTGAGAAACTGCTCTCACAGCAGTCATAAATCTTCTAAAAGTTTTGTTTCATTGTAGGGAGAAAATTAAGTGTCCATTCTGATAGCAATCAGAAAGAATAAATCCCATTTTAAGCACATATTTCTTGCTGTGAGCTAATAAATACAATTTTTACTAGCCTGTTTCTCTTTTTTTCTTGTGAATAAATTTTGAGTTGCTGCTCTAAGATATTCAGAGTAGGCACAGAGCCATAGAAAGAAAAGCAAAAAGGATTCTGTATCAGAGACAGTTTCTTTTCTTATAATTATTCATATTTGTATGTCATGGTCATTGATGCTTAGCAAGTTGTTAACCTGTGGGTGTATTGACAATTCCATTTTTAAACTAATAGTTTATAGGGACTGTTAGGTTTGTCCTTAGGCTCCTGGCACCCCAGGGCAAACTTTTATTTCCAAGCATCTGCTCACTACTTAATTCATAATTATCATTCTGGATACAGCCAGAGCTGGTAGCAGTAGTTCTAAATTACCACTTTGGACAAGCATATCAATGATGAATCCTCATTTATGACTGATGTCTCTGCTGAAAGGATGATTTCTGGTGGTGTTTACATCTTTCATCTGTGATTGATAAGTCACGAACCAGTATAATTTTGCTGTAATAATTAAGATAATGAATTTTCCTATTGTTTTGTTTCCTCTTCAGTTTTGGGAACACTTCAGTCTATTTTTTCTTTCTTGTTACTAATAGCATGGGTAGTTGCACAAGTTACATTGTAGTATTAATAGATTATTTCTTAATGTATAGGAATGAAAATACTGCATAAAATGGGGGTATTTGACAGATATAAATGTTGAAATCCTGAGAATTGTGTTATTCTAGCAATAAAATCTCCATCACATTCCAAAGTTTAAGACTTCAGTCCTAACAATGACTACTTTTAAAAATCTCTTTGGATGGCACTTAAAGGTCAGTGCTCAGAAGTGTCCTGGTTGAATCTGTGGATTAGGCAGCTCTTATTTGAAGAGTTTGGAGGGTTTGCACAATGAACACCAAACATGATACTGGCTGATGGTCTAAAGCAAGACACAGTGACCAACTCTACCATGGAACTGAGGGGAGGTAACACTTATGAAGTGGTCCTCTTGGTGATCACTGCTGGTAAAGTCATGAGATCTGATGATACTCTCCCAGCTGGGACATCTGCTGGAGACAAACTCCACTCCCAAGCCAGCCTCGCCCATCACCTGGAAACCCTGTGGGACAGAGAAAGATGAGGCAGAGATTAGAGTGATGCATCTACAGACCAAGGAAATACCAAGATATACAAATATATATATATGAAAGTGAAAGTTGTTCAGTCATGTCCAACTCTTTGTGATCCCATGAACTGTACCATACCAGGCTCCTTTGTCCATGGAATTCTCCAGGCCAGAATACTGGAGTGGGTATCTGTTCCCTTCTTCAGGGGATTTTCCCAACCCAGGGACCAAACCCAGGTTTCCCTCATTGCAGGTGGATTCTTTACCATCTGAGCTACCAGTGAAGCCCTATATATGTGTGTGTGTGTGTGTGTGTGTGTGTAAACATGAAAGAAAGTGAAACTGTTACTTGCTCAGTCATGTCTGACTCTTTGGGACCCCATGAACTGTAGCTCACCAGGCTCCTCTGTCCATGGAATTTCCCAGGCAAGAATACTGGAGTGGATAGCCATTCCCTTTTCCAGGAGATCTTACCAACCCAGGGATCAATCCTGGGTCTCTTGCATTGCAGGAAGATTTTTTACCATCTGTGCCACCAGGGAAGCCAGAAAGTAAATATACATAACATGAAATTCAGAGTGATGTCAAATCTATGAATTAACAGGATGGCAAAGAAAACAGATTAAGGTTTTCTTTGAGAAACAAAAAGAAATATCTAGCTACAGTATAGGTTTGGCTCCCTCTTTAATACTTCTCTCTGGTGATGATTTTGGTTCTGAAAATTATTTTCCTTTTCATTCTGTATGAGAAATACACTCAGGTGCTGTTGGAATGCTTGTAACTCAGACTCAAGACTGTCAGATCCCAGTAGGACTGTTCTATTGCTAAAGAACAATAGATTCCCTGCCTGGGGGGGCAGGGAATGAATAGGTATAGATATTCAGCTTCAGAACCAAGAGTTATTTTGCCCTCAGGGTCTTTTGGGAACAGAGTGTATGCTTCTATACTTCCACTAACACCAGTGTTTAACTTGTTTTCCTTCTACTTAGTTGTTGTTTTCCTTCTACTTAGTAGAAAGGATTTTTAGATATATCTTTCTTATTAAAAATTCCTTCCTCCTATTTTCCTACTGGATGTTTAGTTAAAAAGTCGATCATTCTTTTCTACTTTGGTAGGATTTTGTCCAGAGAAAGGACACAGTGCTTCTATTTCAACTCATTTTGAAGCTTTTTTTTTGTTTGTTTCCAATAGAAGAATTTTTAAAAGAAAAATTTTGCCTACTGGAGTAAATGATTTACCAGCTAGGCAAAAGAGCAAGGAAATTGCTCACATTAAATCTCAAAACATTCAAAGTTCTAGTATGCCTGTGAAGTTTAGCTCTTAGAACCTGAGATACTCAAACCCCCAGAACCTGAAAAGAAGCAGTACTATATGAGCAATTCATTTCTATTTCTAGGATTTAAACAGACAGTAATGGGCTTTGGAAAACTGTTAGAATATCATGTTTAGATACTGTCTATAGACAAGTATTCAAATTCCTAAATTTTGCTCATTAAAAATTCTTGTCTTACAGTATTTACATGTATAGGTACTTCCCCATATGTATACCAGTTTACTAGTTTATACACACACACGGATGCACACACACACACAGAGCCTTTTCCCCCAGAGTTTTAATTCCATCACCATACATGATACACACAAAATATTTTAAATAAAATTTATCAAGTCAGGTCAATGCTCAGGTTAGCTTATGTATAACCAGCTCACACACTAAAGAAGACCACGACACAGCAGAAATTCATCTATATCTTGACTGAGATACTTATTATGGATTTCATTTCAAAAATACAATTATGATAGCAGTTATTACTTTAAAAAATCTGTACTTAAGCACTGAGGCTGATTATTCAGAAAATGTTTTTTTCATTTCTTCACCAAAAGTTATAAGAGCTTTGACACAGGGTTTTTAAATATTTAGAACCAGAGGATCTTATTATAAGAAGAACAATTATTGGAATCATTAGAGAACTTTCCAACAGAATATTGTACTTCAAAAATGGTAATAGTTACAAGGTATGATCATACCAGTTTGTCCCTAATGATCCATGATAAGAATGAATGAGGAAAGAATACATACTTAGCTTGGAAATGGAAGACAATAAGCTGCTTCTTGGCTCTTGATATTGTTTCTTGTTTCATTGATACTGAAGCATAAGTAACAAACACTTTGCTTAATAAGTGGCAACATTTTAAGTTTTACTTCTTCCTGTGGTCCTTGGTAGTGCTTAGGAATAAATAAAAATCTCCAGCACTAAGAAGAGAAAGGAACTGGAGGCATATTAACATTTCTTCTGATTAATAGGATAAAGCACGGGCCCCACAATGTAAGTCAGAGAAAGTTATTACTTGAGAGAACAGTAAAAAATAGAAGGCCTGCTAACAGCATTCAGATCAGATCAGATCAAATCAGTCGCTCAGTCATGTCTGACTCTTTGCGACCCCATGAATCGCAGCACGCCAGGCCTCCCTGTCCATCACCAACTCCCGGAGTTCACTCAGACTCATGTCCATCGAGTCAGTGATGCCATCCAGCCATCTCATCCTCTGTCGTCCCCTTCTCCTCTTGCCCCCAATCCCTCCCAGCATCAGATTTTTTTCCAATGAGTCAACTCTTCGCATGAGGTGGCCAAAGTACTGGACTTTCAGCTTTAGCATCTTTCCTTCCAAAGAAATCCCAGGGCTGATCTCCTTCAGAATGGACTGGTTGGATCTCCTTGCAGTCCAAGGGACTCTCAAGAGTCTTCTCTAACACCACAGTTCAGAAGCATCAATTACATTTGAATCAGTTCTGATGAGGTGGATGAAACTGGAGCCTATTATACAGAGTGAAGTAAGCCAGAAAGAAAAACACCAATACAGTATACTAACGCATATATATGGAATTTAGAAAGATGGTAACAATAACCCTGTGTACGAGACAGCAAAAGAGACACTGATGTATAGAACAGTCTTATGGACTCTGTTGGAGAGGGAGAGGGTGGGAAGATTTGGGAGAATGGCATTGAAACATGTATAATATCATGTATGAAACGAGTTGCCAGTCCAGGTTTGATGCACGACATTGGATGCTTGGGGCTGGTGCACTGGGATGACCCAGAGGGATGGTATGGGAAGGGAGGAGGGAGGAGGGTTCAGGATGGGGAACACATGTATACCTGTGGTGGATTCATTTCGATATTTGGCAAAACTAATACAATATTGTAAAGTTTAAAAATAAAATAAAATTTAAAAAAAGAAAAAAAAGAACGCGGAGAAACTTGGTAACAACTCTGTGGAGGCAAATATAATATTTACATTATAAAATTAGTTAAAGGGAATGAAATCACATGTGTTTATTGGAATATTATGCATCTATTCCAAAGTATAATCTGAATTATGTATTGTCATGTAACAGTGGGCTTGTACTGTAAATTTGTGGGATTTTTGGTTTACATACCTCTTCAGTAGTACTACTAAAATAGAACTTCTTAAATAGTTTTCATCTGAATTAAATACCTAGATTTTTAAATAAAATAGTACTGTAATAAAAAAAAAAATAAACAGATATGAACAACAACAAGAAAAAGCATCAATTCTTCGGTCCAACTCTAACATCCATACATGACCACAGGAAAAACCATAGCCTTGACTAGATGAAACTTTGTTGGCAAAGTAATGTCTCTGCTTTTGAATATGCTATCTAGGTTGGTCATAACTTTCCTTCCAAGGAGTAAGCGTCTTTTAATTTCATGGCTGCAGTCACCATCTGAAGTGATTTTGGAGCCCAGAAAAATAAAGTCTGACACTGTTTCCACTGTTTCCCCATCTATTTCCCATGAAGTGATGGGACCAGATGCTATGACCTTTGTTTTCTGAATGTTGAGCTTTAAGCCAACTTTTTCACTCTCCACTTTCACTTTCATCAAGAGGCTTTTGAATTCCTCTTCACTTTCTCCCATAAGGGTGGCGTCATCTGCATATCTGAGGTTATTGATATTTCTCCCGGCAATCTTGACTCCAGCTTGTGTTTCTTCCAGTCCAGCATTTCTCATGATGTACTCTGCATATAAGTTAAATAAACAGGGTGACAATATACAGCCTTGACGTACTCCTTTTCCTATTTGGAACCAGTCTGTTGTTCCATGTCCAGTTCAAACTGTTGCCTCTGACCTGCATACAAATTTCTCAAGAGGCAGATCAGGTGGTCTTGTATTCCCATCTCTTGAAGAATTTTCCACAGTTTATTGTGATCCACACAGTCAAAGGCTTTGGCATAGTCAATAAAGCAGAAATAGATGCTTTTCTGGAACTCTCTTGCTTTTTCCATGATCCAGCGGATGTTGGCAATTTGATCTCTGGTTCTTCTGCCTTTTCTAAAACCAGCTTGAACATCAGGAAGTTCAGGGTTCACATATTGCTGAAGCCTGGCTTGGAAAATTTTGAGCATTACTTTACCAGCGTGTGAGATGAGTGCAATTGTGCGGTAGTTTGAGCATTCTTTGGCATTGCCTTTCTTTGGGATTGGAATAAAAACTGACCTTTCCCAGTCCTGTGGCCACTGCTGAGTTTTCCAACTTTGCTGGCATAATGAGTGCAGCACTTTCACAGCATCATCTTTCAGGATTTTCAGGATCAGCACTTTCACAGCATCATCTTTCATCATCTAACAGCATTGGCATCAGGGAAAACTGAGAAATCCACAAAGTAGATTTGTATGTTCTTCACATATCCTGGCAATGTATACTCAGGTCTCCTCCATTAAATGCCCACCACCCTCCCTGCCAATCTCTTCTTAGTCCTTTCTTCCTAACTGCAAACTAACCACTTTGTTCTATTATCTGCTCAGTTTTCTCCAATAGATAATTTGCCAAACTGCTCAGTGTTAACAACAACAAAAATATATCTAAGCATCAAATAATAAGCAGGATACTAAGTGGATAAAAATTACCCCAGTGACTGGGCTTCCTTCCAAGTATCATGTTTAAAGATGACAGCATTCCAATTACTTCCTCCAACAGAGGGGACGTCTGGACAGATTAAAAGGCAAAACTTTGGGAGCTTGTTTGGGGAAAGATATCTGAAATCAGGTATTTGTTGTTGTTGTTTTTCAATTGCTCAGTCATGTCTGACTCTTTGTGGCCCCATGGACTGCAGCACTCCAGGCTTGCCTGTCCTTCACCATCTCCCAGAGCTTGCTCAAAACTCATGTCCACTGAGTCGGTAATGCCATCCAATCACCTTGTCCTCTACCATCCCCTTCTCCTCCTGCCTTCACTCTTCCCATCATCAGGGTCTTCAGTGAGTCAGGTTTTCACTTCAGGTGGCCAAAGTATTGGAGCTTCAGTTTCAGATTCAGTCCTTCCAATGTATATTCAGGATTGATTTCCTTTAGGACTGACTGGTGTGATCTCCTTGCAGTCCAACAGACTCTCAAGAGTCTTCTCCAATACCATGGTTCAAGAGTACCAATTCTTTTGTGTTCAGCCTTCTTTGTGGTGCAAATCTCACATCCAACATGACCACTGGAAAAAACCATAGCTTTGACTATATGAACCTTTGTTGGCAAAGTGATGTCTCTGCTTTTTAATATGCTGTCTAGGTTAGTCATAACTTTTCTTCCAAGGAGCAAGTGTCTTTTAATTTCATGGCTTCATTCACCATCTGCAGTGGTTTTGGAGCCCAAGAAAATAAAATCTGTCACTGTTTCCATTGTTTCCCCATCTATTTGTCATGAAATGATGGGACCATGATCTTCGTTTTTTTAATGTTGAGTTTTAAGCCAGCTTTTTCATTCTCCTCTTTCACCTTCATCAATGCTCCTTAGTTCCTCTTCGCTTTCCGCCATAAGGGTGATGTCATCTACATACCTGAGATTATTGATATTGATAGTTCTCCTGGCAATCTTGATTCCAGCTTCTGCTTCATCCAGCCCAGCATTCCGCATGATGTACTTTGCATATAAATTAAATAAGCAGGGTGACAACTTACAGCCTTGATGTACTCTTTTCTCAGTTGTGAACCAGTCTGCTGTTCCATGTCCAGTTCTAACTGTTGCTTCTTGACCTGCATACAGGCTATGCAGGAGGCAGGTTAGCTGGTCTGGTATTTCTATCTCTAAGAATTTTCCACAGTTCATTGTGATCCACACAGTCAAAGGCTTTAGCGTATTCAATGAAGCAGAGTAGATGTTTTTCCGGAACTCTGTTGCTTTTTATATGATCCAACAGATGTTGGCAATTTGATCTCTGGTTCCTCTGCCTTTTCTAAATCCAGCTTGAACACCTGGAAGTTCTTGGTTCACATACTGTTAAATGCTAGCTTGGAAGATTTTGAGCATTACTTTGTTAGCATGTGAAATGAGTGCAATTGTCACGGTAGTTAAACATTCTTTGGCCTTGCCCTTCTTTGGGATTGGAATGAAAAATAGTTTTGAGAAATTTCTTGAGTCACATCATACACATATTTCTGCAAATTTTATGTGGGTTTCTTTCATGACTTAGACTTTGAGAACACAAGAAAATTGGATGGTTTTATAGTCCTCTAGTCATGGAGAAGGCAATGGCACCCCACTCCAGTACTCTTGCCTGCAAAATCCCATGGATGGAGGAGCCTGGTAGGCTGCAGTCCATGGGGTCACTAAGAGTCAGGGAACAACTGAGCGACTTCACTTTCCCCTTTTCACTTTCATGCATTGGAGAAGGAAATGGCAACCCACTCCAGTGTTCTTGCCTGGAGAATCCCAGGGATGGGGAGCCTGGTGGGCTGCCGTCTATGGGGTCGCACAGAGTCGGACACGACTGAAGCGACTTAGCAGCAGCAGCAGCAGTCATTAGCTTTTGTTTTTAAATTAGACTGGGTGTGAAAAATCAGGATTCTCAGACTTGTTAAAGGAAACACAGATGAATAAGAGATTTTTTTCATCCTTCAAATTGCTCCTTAATTTCTTATTTGATGTTCTCATATAAAAGAATCTTTCTCCATTCTCTCTAATAACATAATGGTCTCAAATTCATGTCCTGTACAACTTGACTTCTAAGAATACTTGCACACATGCACAGACCTAACCGAACATAGTCATTCAGGATAAAGAAAATATACGATTTAGAATTTCAAGATAGCAATAAAAGCTTACATTTAATTTGACTGAAACTGAAGAAGTTGAAATCGTTTATAAATAACTCATTACAAAAGTTTTCCTCGTTGATCATTTAAATTATTTCTTAAAAAATTTGGAGTTTGACAATTTTAGAGATCATATACTTTATTCATGTTCTTAAACTAATTCAATAAAACTATTAACATGATAACTCTTGTACTGAAGAGCATTAACTCCTTTCATTAAATATATTAATGGATACTTGCCATCATTGCTAAGGTCAGATACAAAATTCCTTTTTGACTATACAGTGACTGTTCTTAGTAAATGAATATTTATTCTGCTCTTCAGATGGTGATGTGCATGACTGGAGAATGATGTCTGCTTTCTAGTTGCTTTGCTTAGCAGCTAAGTTGCTTCAGTCGTGTTCGACTCTGTGCGACCCCATAGACGGCAGCCCACCAGGTTCCCGAGTCCCTGGGATTCTCCAGGCAAGAACACTGGAGTGGGTTGCCATTTCCTTCTCCAAAGCACGAAAGTGAAAAGTGAAAGTGAAGTCGCTCAGTCGTGTCCCACTCTTCTCGACCCCATGGACTGCAGCCTACCAGGCTCCTCCATCCATGGGATTTTGCAGGCAAGGGTACTGGAGTGGGGTGCCATTGCCTTCTCCGTAGTTGCTTTGACTTCAGTACAATTATTTTATTAAGCCTCTCAGTAAAACGTGCACAAGGCACATGAAAGCAGTGAAAATTCCCTTTAGAAAGCAATTACCCGGACTCTGATATCCTTCATCAGATGGGTGAACGTGAAGTTTACAAGCTTTCTTAATGGCTTCTCTTTGATAACAAGTATAAAACATTAATGAATAAAACTATTAGGTTATTTCACTTTCAGACTATTGTTCTCTGCTATTTATTTCAAAGACAACAGAGAGACAAATAGAGAAGCATTTTAGTTTGTTTGGATTTTATCTTTAATGACTTCCTTTCAGCTTTTACTTGTTCTAGATTTTGGTTTAATTAAGAACCCATAGTAGATGCTGTATGGTATTTCCCAAGTTGCCCTTCCAGGAATGAGCCTTGAGAGACGTATCATTTAATGGCTCTCAAGTGAGTCCCTCTCTGGGAAATATCTTTCACCAAAGACAGCCACTCTGCTCAAGACCACACCCTTTCCCTGAGGTCAGCCTGCATCATTTGACTGATTGAAACATGTAGAGTTCCTCCTTGGCTAGGTCAGGACCACTGTGAGGGCAGCATCCTGCTCCAGAATACTCACATGATTGAGTGAGCCTTTGTTGTAGTTTCATCCCCTTTGCCCAACCTTTTTACACTCCCCTGCAAGCTTTCTTAATAAGCTTCCTGCATGCAAATGTCTGTTTCATGGAGAACTGAACTTACACAGCCACATGTAAGTTTTAAAATCACAGTCATCCTTGAACAGTCTAGACCAGAAAGTTTAGGGTATGGGACGAGATTGTTAGGAAACAATCACAAAAGATTTTTTTCTTTCCAGAGAGGACATTATAGATGTAGAGTCTAAGAGTTATTATCATCTTAAATCTTCCCATGAAGTAACTGCTTTACTGCAAGCAATAGACTCTTTCTGAAAGAACCGTGGACAAGAAGAAGACAATTACTGTTTGTTCCTCCCTTCAGATAGTGTGGTACCTCAGGCAAGTTGGCATATTCATGAGAAACTAGACTGAATTCTTTAAGTTCCCTACTGATTCCATGGGCCTGTGATTTTTTTCTAAGTGATGGAAGAACTACCACTTATCCTTTGCTATGAAAAATTATTGGGATGATACTTATTTCTTTGTAGTTTTCTTCAGTGAGAATGCCCGAGGCACATGACAGGAATGAATGAAAGATTTTCAAAATCAATTTTCAAAAGGATTTCAAAAAGTAATTCACTATAGCCATTAAGGTAATGTTTCTGAAGGAATGGCGCTCAGAGGCAGGACAGTGTGTGAGACTATGAAGAGGAGTCTGAGCAAATGGCATATCAGTGAGTAGAAAGAAACTCCCGGAAGTGAAAAAGAGCCCATAAAAATATGAAAGCTTATTCTGTCTTTCCTTTTCCATGGCTTCTCCCTTGGTATGCTATGTTAATTACAAATACTCCTAAAGGCTTCTGCTTTGGCTCTGACAGACTAGCTTATAGCAGACCAATCAACTTTCCAAGAAACTTGGAAAAGTGAAAAGCTAGATTAAAATACACACGCATGCGTGCGCACACACGCATGCATGCACACACACGCATGCATGTGCACACATGCATGCATGTGCGCACACACACACATCACCCATTATCTGTTTGAAGATACTGGAGAAATTCTAAGGCAGCAAGTACTTGAAAGTCAGATAGCTGAAGAGAAGAGAAGGAAAGTAAACCAACACAGCATTCTGTGATGCCTTTACTCTCAAGGTATTTGCAAATTTGTAACTGAAGGATGGCTGGTCAGAAATCAGACCAGAGCTTGAGAGACAAAAATGGAATTCAGCGATCATTATGGAGCAGAGACCTAATCAACAATTTGGATTTCACTTTTGACTCCTAACGAGTTATTCTTTTAATAGTAACGATGAACCAGAAATAAACTGACCTGCACTGCAGGCTAAACTCAGCTTCAAACTAAGCTCAGTTTCAACTTCAGACTGGATTAAGGTGAATTTTCCTTACCACAACTGCTTACTAAAAGAAGCAAGATGTCCCCAGAAGTTTTCATACCTTATGTCCAACATTGACTTACAAATTTATCAAGCTACAGGAAACAAGAAAAAAATGACTAATAAAAAAATTTAGTAAAAGTCCTCAGAAGTTTCAGATATTGGAGTTATCAAATACCCACCTTTTGGTAACTTGTTGTATTAATATCTTAGTTCTCTCCACCTTCCTAGCACCTGTGATATGTTCAAAGTGATATGAGCTATTAATAATTTCACATAATAATTCATGCTAACATATGGAGGACTTTTCAACATCTCCTTGAACCGTTTGACAAACTTCAGTATTGTTTCTAAGAAAATAACTAGCTAGTTGTATAACCCGAAAAAGCTGGTTGACATTTCAGGCTATGTTGGAGAGAAGAACATTGGTAATATGTGAGGGCACTATTCCAGGGACATGAAGATTGCCTTGGGGACCCTCTAGTGGCTTTATGTCAGATATCCAGCCTGATCCCATGGATGTTAAACTGTTTACAAGCACAATTAACTACTGACAGTATGATTTTCTGTCTGATCTGCATGCTGTTACCGTTCCATGCTTTGAGAAACTCTTCTGTATTTCATGCAGTTCTGTTGTTTTAAAACACTGATGGGATATTACAGTAGAGTGACTCTAAACCTATCAAACTGCCACAACCAATGTCAAGTCCACCAGGGCATGATTGCTGATGTAAGGCATGCAGATCTGTGTTCGCTATGCTCCAGTGGAGACAGCCTCGCTTAAGGAATCTAGGAATCTGAAAAGATGAAGGGCACAAGGCTCTTGGGTTGTTTTTTAGAGCAAGGAGACATGATGTAACATTTCTGAGTCTAGGAAAGGAATGCTTTATCTTTTCTTTTTTTGTAAGTTGTAATGTTGAAGGTATAAAAAATGAGGAAAACAGGAAATTCTGTTGCAAGATTGAATTCTGTTGAGCTCAATAGAGCTATTGTTCTGTCACTATTGACACTGCAAATGCCCATCTTTTGGTGTTTATAAAATCCAGCTAGACCTGAAACAATATACACTAGACTCTAGCTGGCAAGCAATTTCAAAAAAATTGAATAATATGCCTTCAATTATTTTTAACTATAGGCCTTGCAAATTGTTCTGCCACCAAACTACTCTGAATGTGCCCAAGCTCATTCGACTTGACATTGAAGTCAATTTCTTTCAGATATGTGTTTGGTATATATAAGTGTGATAAAATGCTCTTTAAAGGTACTTTAATATGGATAAATGTAGACATTAAACTTCACTACTTTTAGGAAATATTGTCTTTAAAATAGATTTCCTATTGCTTGAATTAAGCAGTTTTAGTAAGTATTTTCAGAGAAGGCAGTGGCAACCCACTCCAGTACTCTTGCCTGGAAATTCCCATGGGTGGAGGAGCCTGGTGGGCTGCAGTCCATGGGGTCTCAAAGAGTCAGACAGGACTGAGCGGCTTCACTTTCACTTTTCACTTGCATGCATCCGAGAAGGAAATGGCAACCCATTCCAGTGTTTTTGCCTGGAGAATCCCAGGGACGGGGAGCCTGGTGGGCTGCCGTCTATGGGGTTGCACAGAGTCGGACATGACTGAAGCGACTTAGCACCAGCAGCAGCAGTAAATACTTTACACAGGCTTCCTGGTGGTTCAGACGGTAAAGAATCTACCTGCAATGCAAGTCCTGGAATCCATGGGTTGGGAAGATCCCTGGAGAAGGATGGTAAAGCATCTGTCTGCAGTGCGGAGACACACGGGTCGATCCTTGGGTTGGGAAGATTCCTGGAGAAGGAAATGGCAACCCATTCCAGTACTCTTACCTGGAAAATCCCATGGACAGAGGAGCCTGGTAGGTTACAGTCCATGGGGTCGCAAAGAGTCGGACACGACTGAGCGACTTCACTTTCACTTTCACTTTCCAGTATTCTTGCCTGGAGAATTCCATGGACAGAGGAGTCTGACGGGCTGCAGTCCATGGGGGTCACAATGAGTTGAACACAACTGAGTGACTAACACTTATAACTGAACTTCATTTGAGTAATGCTCAGTGTTTTAAAGATCTGAAAACACAGTCCTAAATTAAGATCTTAGGAGGCAATGCTAACTAAGTATCATGGTCCCCATGGTAGTAAGGGGACCTGGTACTCAAATATTAGGTTGGCCAAAAATTTCTGTAAAATGTTACAGAAAAAAATGAAATTTTACAGAAAAAACCTGAACAAACTTTTTGGCCAACCCAATACTATTTTACAGAAAAAACCTGAACAAACTTTTTGGCCAACCCAATACTATTTATTGGATCAATCAGCCCTGCCTTTATTCACATTGCTGTGTCAATGTAGCAGTGCTTTATTGATTTTGTCTGAGAAATGGAGAATAAAAGATAGGAGGAATTAATAAAATAGATATTGAAGAGATAATAAAAAGAAAGAATCAGAAGGATAAAGTGGAGGAACAGAAGAGATTAGAAGACACCACTGAGCAAGAAGCAGACTCGTTTCAATATTTACAACTAATTCAGTGGACATAACGTTGCTTTAAGAATACTCAAGACAACATTTTTAACTGTTCATTACTCATTTATTTAACAAATAATCACTGAAGATCTAATAGAAGCCAGAAACTCTTCTAAGTACTAGTGCTATGGCAGTGAAAAAAAACAGATAAAAATTCCTGTTCATGAACCAACTGGTTGGTGAATGGATAAGCTAATGGTATATACATACAGTGGAATATCATTCAGCCTTAAAAAAGAAGGAAATTGACACATGTTAAAACATGGATAAACCTTGACAACATTTTGCTATGTGAGATAAACTAGTCATAAAAAGACAGATACTATCTGATTCCACCTACAAGAGGCACCTAGAGTAGGCAGATTCAGAGACAGACAGTAGGGTGGTGATTGTCAGGGGCTAGGGGCAGAGTACATCATGAGAAACGCTGGACTAGAAGAAACACAAGCTGGAATCAAGATTGCCAGGAGAAATATCAATAACCTCAGATATGCAGATGACACCACCCTTATGGCAGAAAGTGAAGAGGAACTCAAAAGCCTCTTGATGAAAGTGAAAGTGGAGAGTGAAAAAGTTGGCTTAAAGCTCAACATTCAGAAAACGAAGATCATGGCATCCGGTCCCACCACTTCATGGGAAATAGATGGGGAAACAGTGGAAACAGTGTCAGACTTTATTTTTCTGGGCTCCAAAATCACTGCAGATGGTGACTGCAGCCATGAAATTAAAAGACACTTACTCCTTGGAAGGAAAGTTATGACCAACCTAGATAGCATATTCAAAAGCAAAGACATTACTTTGCCAACAAAGGTTCATCTAGTCGAGGCTATGGTTTTTCCTGTGGTCATGTATGGATGTGAGAGTTGGACTGTGAAGAAGGCTGAGCACCAAAGAATTAATGATTTTGAACTGTGGTGTTGGAGAAGACTCTTGAGAGTCCCTTGGACTGCAAGGAGATCCAACCGGTCCATTCTGAAGGAGATCAGCCCTGAGATTTCTTTGGAAGGAATGATGCTAAAGCTGAAACTCCAGTACTTTGGCCACCTCATGCGAAGAGTTGACTCATTGGAAAAGACTCTGATGCTGGGAGGGACTGGGGGCAGGAGGAGAAGGGGACGACAGAGGATGAAAGGCTGGATGGCATCACTGACTCGATGGACGTGAGTCTCAGTGAACTCCGGGAGTTGGTGATGGACAGGGAGGCCTGGCGTGCTTCGATTCATGGGGTCGCAAAGAATCAGACACCACTGAGCGACTGATCTGATCTGATCTGAGGGGCAAGGAAGAATGGAGAATTATTGTTTAATGGATACAGAGTTTCACTTTGGCAGCGTGAAAAGAGCTCTGGAGATGGACGGTGGTTGCACAATAGTATGAATGCATTTAATACCTCTAAACTGTGCACTAAAATGGTTTTAAGAGAAAAAAAAGTATGTTATATGTATTTTAGCACAGTAAAAAAAATTAGGGGGAAAATCTTCCTGCCCATGTGAAGTTTATTATTTGGTAAACTCCGTTAACATTTTCCTATCTGTAGGTCACAAAACGATATTGGTAATAGTTTATCCCCCTCCCACATTCTTCAGGGTGAAATATAACCAAAAGAATGTTGATTTGTATAAGATTCTGAATAAATGTAATGCAAATTTTAGTATGCACACATCAGTGTAATCCTTTAGTGCATGCTGTGTGCTCAGTTGCTTCAGCTGTATCCAACTCTTTGCGACCCCAGGGACTGCGGCCCACCAGGCTCCTTTGTCCATGGGATTCTCCAGGCAAGAGTACTGGAGTGGGTTGCCATGCTCTCCTCTAGGGGATCTTCCCAACCCAGGGACAGAACTCACGTCTTCTGCATCTCCTAGCATTACAGGCAGATTCTTTGATACTTACGGTTGATAGGTTCCCTTGTGTTCTCTTAGGTCTGTCCCACTGAAAAGGGAGCAGTGGGCAGGGGAAATACCAACAAAAAGAATTTGCATGGGGAGGACTGCTGGAAAAACCAAAGTTTAGGGGAGTTCAAATTGCCAAGACTCACTGCCAGCCTAATGGGCACAGCATCCTTCCTCCTGCTGCCCATTCCTGGGGCTTCCTGGGGCCACCATAAGAATCAAGAACTGAAAGACAGAACATTTTGGCTCCTCATTTGCTCATCTTGTAGGATGCTTCAGTAAGGGCCTTAGAAATACATCGGTCCTGGCTGCGCCTCCCTCAAATTGAATTGTTCCTTACTTTTGACCTGTTCTCATAGATTTTCCTCTTTGAAGATGAGTGATGTTTCTGTGGACCACTTGCATCAGATTTATCTGTGCCTTAAAAAAAATGATGGTCCTTAGAATCCTTAGGAATATGCATTTTACTAATAAATGCTAACAAGAAATGAATGAAATAATTATTTTCATATTGATTTGACTATCAGACAAGTCCAGCTGTTGTGCAAGATGCTGGGGATAAAGTAATGAACAAAATAATTCTACTCCTCACCCTCATATGCAGTTTCTAGCATAGCTCACAAAAGACAGGTTTGAGGAACACAATCAAAATATATTAAGAGAGTGTGAGGGAAGATGATATGCAAGAAAACATTAATGGAAGTAATAGAAGTTTCTGAAAATAGAGTAAATGAAACAATCTATCATCAAAGGTATAACTAGGAGTGGGTAAAGGTACTCATTGTAATATCAGAAAAGTAACCAATAGAAACAAATTGCCATATAAAACTATTAAATTTTAAGGAGAGAAAAAAGAGTTTCTGGGTTTGTTTAATAAAAGTTTTAAATTTTAGACTTTAGTATAACCTAAGAGAAAAATTATCTATCTTAAATGTGTCCATAGCTTTCCAATGTTTTCTATACTCCATTGTCACTGTTTTATTTAACATCCAGCCCCTATACTGGGAGACTGTAGGAAATGCACTCCCATGTCCCACAGTGTTTGTGAGGGCACTGGGGTACACGTATGGAGCACATTTCTTCTCCCCTCTTGTTCCAGATGCTGCTGAGGGCTTTTCTGACATACCTGGTCATCTCTGTACCACAATGGACAGAGCCCAGTCAGCTTCACACCAAGATAAACCCATCATCTCCCAGGTCTCAGCAAATTGTAGGCTATGGTAGGGAATGGCCAGGACTGAATCTTCCAAGTAATCTTAACAACAGAAAGATAACTTTGGGGCTTCCCTGGTGGCTCAGTGCTTAAAGAATCCACCTGCAATGGAGAAGACATGTGTTCGATGTCTGGGTCAGGAGGATTCCCTGGAGAAGGAAATGGCAACCAAATCCAGTATTCTTGGCTGGGAAATCCCATAGACAGAGAAGCCTGGAGAGCTACAGTCTGTGGGGTTGCAAAAGAGTCAACATGACTTAGCGACTGAACAACAACAAAGATAACTTTGAATTGCATATCAGGACTCACTGTTCCCAAGAGCTACCATCCCTCTGATCTTCTCTTTTACTAAGATTTGTCAGACTCATCCCTAAGCTTCGAGACCCACGCACGTTCCTCTTTCATGAGCACTTCCTCTTTCATGTCACCATTCTCTCATGCCATGCCCCAACCCCAGAATCCTCAATTGTTCTACTTCCCCCAGCTCAAAATTATATCTTTTGAAGATGCCACCCAGTCCACAAATAAAATCGTATTCCTATTATTTAGCGGAGCAGTTTAGTTCGTCTAGATTACCTCTCTCTTTCCAGAAGAGGCCTTGCTTTGGTATAAGTGTTTTCCTAAACAAAACAGCAGCCTCTAGTTTGCCCTGTAATGCAAAAATAGCTGCCTTTTTTTTTTTTTTAAATACCTTTTATTTTCCCTGGTGGCTCAGAGGTTAAAGTGTCTGCCTGCAATGTGGGAGACCCGGGTTTGATCCCTGGGTTGGCCCACTCCAGTATTCTTGCCTGGGGAATCCCATGGACAGAGGAGCCTGGTGGGCTACAGTCCACAGGGTCGCAAGGAGTCGGACACGACTGAGCAACTTCACTTCACTTCACTTTTTTATTTTCTGCAGAAATTTAAGTAAACAAAAGGAAAAATAATGAGCTGAGAGAATAAGAAGAAATTCTAGGACGAAGAAAAGAGCAGATGGTGGTTGATTATTTTAGTTAATTGTTCAACCAAAAGCTGGGCTCTATTCAGTTCCCTCTTCCTCCCCACTGAATTGGATTAGACTGAGAAAGCAGGGGTCAGATAGAAGAAAAGCCAAAAATGATTAAATACTTCCTCTGTTACAGAAGGGATCAAAGTTGTTGAGTTTGTTTGTGAGGCAAAATCAATGATTAACTTGGAAATGGTTTTGGTAAGTGACTTCATTTGTTTATTTCAGCATGTTTTCAAAAACAGCATAATAAAAGTTTTAATGTTACAAAACTAAAAGCAAGTCTATATAACAAATGGAATCATAGATAATAGACTCACCCCTAAAAAAGTATACATTTACATAAAGTCAATAAAGAATGACATATGCAAAAAAAAAGGGATGATCTGTGATAGGACTAGCATAGGGACACATCTGCGAACAAGGATGTCTAAATTACTCGCCAAAAATAGGGTAGTGTATATAAATAAGGAATAAAATATGATAATTTGTATTACTATAACACTGAAACAAAAAAAATTAAAAATAAAAGGTTAAGGAAACAAGAAAAAATGAATATAAGTTTCAAGTGGAATTTAAAGCAAATATAATAATAATAGCTAACATTGTATAGTACTGATTTTATGTACATGTTCAAGTGTATCTCTTAAATATTTAATCTTCATATAAAGTCTATGTGGCATATATAGTTATTATCATCATTTTTCAGGTAATGAGATCGAGTGACAGAAAGGACAGATAATTTGAGCAAAGTGAAGTGAGAGTGAAAGTTGCTCAGTCATGTCTGACTCTTTGCGACCCCATGGACTATACAGTCAATGGAATTCTCCAGGCTAGAATACTGGAGTGGGTAGCCTTTCTCTTCTCCAGGGGATCTTCCCAACCCAGGGATTGAACCCAGGTCTCCCACATTATAGGCAAATTCTTTACCAGCTGAGGCACAAGGGAAGCCAAATTTGAGCTAAATCACACAGAAATACTGGGCCTGATATTTGTGCCCACAGCCTTCTCCACTCACTGTGCTGATTTTTTTTTTTTTTTGGTACTATTTGTGCCAACTTTAAAATAAAACAAGAATATAGAGAAAATAAATCATTAATAATAGGAAAGAATTTATATTTACCAAAATGTATACACTGTAAATAAGAATTATTCATTTTTAAGCACACATTGTTTATATATTGAAATTGCCTGTATAATAGAAAACAAAGAAAGTTTACATAAATTCAAATGCAGACATCTGAAGAATGTATTTTCAGACCAATGTTCAATAAAACTAGAAAAAAGGTAAATTTAAAGAAAAGTGACATGCAAAATTTTTAAAAACTATTCAATAAAGTAACAATTGGGCCAATAAATCAATAAATATTAAGGAATAAATCAAGGAAACAGCAATAAAATGTTTCCAAAATGATAAAATATTAACCCTTGTATAAACTTAAACTCTATGGAATGAGGCCAAACCAGTAATAAAAATGAATTTAGTTGTTTTAAAAATATTTTTAATGTGATCAAATGTATAGAAGATAAATTAAGTATTCAACTTATTATCCTAGGAAAATTATCCAAAAGGAAAGTTTAGGACAAAATTTGTTGTAATAAAAGCAAAATAAAATTTCATGTTGAATAAAATTTTACAGGGAAGAAATATGCCTTTAGCTATGTTCCTAACTTGATAAGATTCTGCACTGTTTTTATATAGGTTGATATCTTTGGTGAGAAATTTTACTCCCTTTCTTTAAAAATTCCTTGTTAAAATCTTATTAGTAACTTTGATATTTTTAGGAAACTAGACATGAATTTTCCAAATTTCAATCCCAATTCTTAACTATATTTCTTTTTCTGCTTTGCAATTATTTTCCAAATAGGTCAAGCTTTCATTTTGCCATTTGAGAAAACAAAAAAAAATTAATTGAAACCTGACAAGTTCCCTTTGAAGTGCTAAGAAATAAAAATGGTTTACTTAACCATAAAAGGTAAGAATTTACTGACAAGCTGGTGCTTATTTGTTAAGGGAAAATGATACATTTACAGTGGAAAAACTTGGCTTATATCACCTTAATCAAGTAATCACAGTTAACACGACCAGCAAAACCTTGTGTCTGCTGATAGGATTCAAGGAGAACAATGTCCGTTCTGTGTCATTGCTGCTGAAGATGATAACTTGAATCTAACCGTGAGAAACCATTGGACAAACCTAAATTGAGGGTCATTCTATAAGCTAACTGGCCTATTCTGTTCCAAATGGCAAACTCATGAAAAACTATAAGAATCAAGGGGGTTTCAACTTAAAGGAGACCAAGAACACATAAAGGACATTACTGGGATTCACAGCAAAGGTTGAGTAAGATCTACAGACTAGATAGTGGTCTTAGATCTGTGTTACTTTTCTGATTTTGATTATTATATTAATACAACAAAAAATTGTGTAAGAAAATTGTAATTGACTAAAAGAATGTCCTCAAACAATCCTTACTAAAGGAATTTTAAAAGTTGTGCTTCAGACAAAGAGTAATCTCAGAACAATCTGACATGAGCAAAGGAATAAGGAACAAAGAATTTGCTTAACTAACATTGACTAGGAAATAACAACAACATTGTATTATGGAATAAAAGGAAAACCACCACAAAGAACTAAAATACTCAACAACAACATCAAATAGTTCAGATGTGTTTAGAGTGCCAAGACCTTTGCATTGTAGAAAGGATATTAAGTATTTTAATTGATTTCAAACTTTGAGAAGCTAAGTGCTCATGATAGAAAGCTTAAGGTAACTATTCTAAGAATAGGAATGTGGTATTTATCTCCAAACTTATAGTGAAAAGAGATGGAATAATAAAACATAATAAATATTTTAAAAAGCAAGAAAGGAGAAACAGCAACATTGAAAGTGAAACCAAAACCGCAAAAATAAATTCAAATATATCAATACCCATTATGGACATAAACGAAATAAATACACCAGTTGAAAAATTGGCATTTTGGGTCTGTTGATGTTTTTTCTCAGAATGCATTTAAAAACACATGCAATACAACTCAGTTATATCTTGTTGATAAGAGGTACATCTAAAACATAATGATCCAGAAACTCTGAAAACCAAAGAGTAAAAATAGATATTCCTAACCAAAGTTGGTATACTTATATTAGTATCATATAAAGAAAATTTAAAAATAATGTAAAAGGATATTCCCAACTAAATGAAAATTGATAAACTTAGATTAACATCATACGAAGGAATCTTTAAGGCAAAAAGTATTTTTAAAGATAAACAGTATCATAATTTTTTAAAGTATTAGTTCACCATATTTTAAACTTGTATGTATCTAATAACAAAATTTCAAAATACATAAAGAATTTCAAAATACATTAAAAAAATATTAAGGATTTACAAAAGAAATAGAGAAATCCAAAGTATAATGGGATATTTAATCATCAGATCAGATCAGTTGCTCAGTCGTGTCCGACTCTTTACGACCCCGTGAATCACAGCACGCCAGGCCTTCCTGTCCATCACCAACTCCCGGAGTTCACTCAGACTCACATCCATTGAGTCAGTGATGCCATCCAGCCATCTCATCCTCTGTCGTCCCCTTCTCCTCCTGCCCCCAATCCCTCCCAGCATCAGAGTCTTTTCCAATGAGTCAACTCTTCGCATGAGGTGGCCAAAGTACTGGAGTTTCAGCTTTAGCATCATTCCTTCCAAAGAAATCCCAGGGCTGATCTCTTTCAGAATGGACTGGTTGGATCATAATTGATGAATCGAGCATACAAAAAATTCTTACATTTTTAAAAAATGTAGACCAATGGTCTTATGCTTAAATGTCATTGTTGTTGTCCATATTCATAAACCATAACTAATTGTAAAAGACCCTCCACAGAAATCCTCTGGACAGAAGTAAAAATGTGAACAGAAATGACTTACAAGACAGTGCCAGTTTGACATAATTCTTTCACAATTAATAGTTGTTAGAAAATGGAGTCTGGCCTGATTTACAATTATATCAACATTCACAGAGGCTGAATATAACAAACATAAGGTTCACTGTGACCAGAAGATTTTTTTATCACACTTTATAAATAGTGTTCTCTTTTAGCTGTGGAAGTCAAAGAGTCTCTTTTGTGGATAGAGATTGTAATCAGGTTTTCATGTTATGTTTCCACATGCCCAATGTTTAGATGCTGTCAAGTTTCTTTAATATAAAACAAGAGACTCCCAGCAGGATCATGTAGATGAAGACCTTCTGTGGGGAGGAGATCACATCTTGGAGTATCTTCTGTTTCCTCTCCTTGCCCAGTTTTATCCAAGCCTCTCAATACAGAAGGTTGCAGCTCTGCCTCACTGGGCTTCATGCCTGTGCTTTGCTCTCTCTCCTTCCTACCTGAAGCCTGGACACTTTTAACTTCTTCAAACCTTGGTTACTTCCGAAGCAGAATGGAAACTGTAGTATCTAATCTATTGCATTGTTGTGAATCCTAAATGAGATACACTGAGAAAACTTTACCCAGAGATATTAACATTCTCCCTACCCCACACCATGCTCCTTAACCTCCTGTTACCCATTAGGACTGAAACAGTCACTGATAACCCTTCCACATGGGGGATGAAAGGACTAAGATCCATCCCCTCCAGCTGATGTCATGCTACGTCAGGTGCTTCCCTATCTCGGGCATCTACTCTGTTCCCTCAGTGTCCCTGCTCTGGGTCATAGTCTGGGTAATTTAGATGCCAAGCTTAGCAGCCAGGAAGGCTGTATTATGCTTTTCTTTCTGTAACCAGTACTGTTGCTATTGTAGTGTTTTGTGTGCGCTGAACACCAGATCACTATTATTATCATCATCGTTGCAACTGATGACAATAATAAAACAATGTCTCCGGCTTTGGCGGATGATGTCCACTCTCCCCAGGCTATTTGGCTGATTCTGTCCTGCCCTCTCCGCCTGATCTAAAACAGATCCCTGAGTTGTCTCTTAGCTGATAATCTCTCTCCTACCTCATTTGATTTTACTCATTTTTTTCCCCTCCAGATTTTAAATGATGAGCAAGCTCTGTACAGACTCTTCTCAAAACTGATTTAGATTCAGCAGCAGTCTTGCAGGATCATGGAGAGAATGCTAAGTTTAATGCCACAATCATCTCAGCTCCTACAGAGTATTCATTTCATTGTCAGCTGGTGGGAACAGGCGATTGCCGTGGTAGAAGGCTGATTCCCTTCAGTAATGAAGCAAGGAAGGCACTGGGACATTTTCATTTCTGAATTCCAAGTGAGTACATATTGTCATTTCAGATGCTATTCCAAGAGCTATCATTTGCTGGAGTGCATCTGGTATCACATTTATTTACAGCATTCTAATTTTTCTTTAAAACTTAGGGAATGTGGGAAGAAACTGAGGATATTGATTTTGGATATGTAGAACTCAGCTAGTAAGATAGTGCCCAAGTAATATTCTCCAAGGGAAAAATGCTCAATTTCTCATCATTTCTGATACTGAAGACAGCATTGGCAAGAATAATTGAAAATAGGTAATGGACAATCAGCCAGAGGGTTTATTTGATAGCAAAGAGACATCCAAGTCCCAGGGAGAGAAAATCAAGTTGTAAGGGAGGTGACGTCCTACCATGTAGTAATAATGGAAAATTGTGCAACTTTTTACTTTGATACTGAATCATCTCTCATCCTGCTCTAACTGAGATGAAGAACACAGTTTTATTGTATAAAACAGTAAAGGAAAGAAAAACGGAGGAGTTGTGCAAGATAATGATAATTGCCTTGCCCTGAGAAAAATCCATAATACAAAAGGAAACTGTAACACGATACTGAAAAATGATCTCAATATAATTAAACAAGTAACCGAGGATGTAAAAGACAACCACAAAGCGGAAGCTTAAAATTGTCAACAATAGCATATAATGTTAGATAAAAATAGGGTGATATTTTCAAGACATTCAAGGAAGAAGGTGTGAGCCAAGGGTTTTATATGCGATCCTTCAGTTTTTATAGCTATAGAAAACCAATTTTAACCATGTAAGAACTTGGAATGTTGCATTTACAATTTTTTCCTGAAGGATCTGCCAGAGAACAATCAATCAAGAGATAATTTTAGGGACTTCTCTGATGGTCCAGTGGCTAAGACTCCGTGGTCCCAAAGCATGGGGCCCAGGTTCAATCTCTGGTCAGGGAACTGGATCCCACATGCCACAACAAAGACCCAGCACAACCAAATAAATAAATGAATTTTTTTAAAGAGATAATTTTAGCATAGCCCTTCTAGTCAACATTGTTGCATGTATTTAATTATACATCCAAGAGTAGAATAAAGATGAGAATAAAGGTGGAATATTAGAATGTAAATGTTAAATGGTTTGAGTAAATAGAAACAACTGAAAAATGGGAGAGGAAAAGATAAAGTTAACAAACATGAAAAAGTTATAGAGCAAACCTTAAAATACTTTTGAAATGTACATTATATTTGAACAAATAGAAAGGTATTCCATACTCTTTGAAAGAATAAGCATCATCAAGATGCTAATTCTATCCAAGATAATATAAACTCTAATAAAAACAACTTTTTAAAAAATGAAAGAATTAGATGAACTGAATCTAAAGGTTATATGAAAAAAATTAATGAAGCTCAAATTACTACGGAGAGAATAAAACAGGAGAAAAAGGGCAATGGGAAGTAAGAAGATTAGTGGGAATAGATATTAAAACATATTACATAAACCTCTTATTAAAACAGTGTGGACTGGTGCATGGATGTCTCTGGTGGGTTAGTGGTAAAGACTCTGCCTGTCACTGCAGGAGATGTGGGTTCAATTCCTGGGTTGAGAGGATCCCCTGGAAAAGGAAATGGTAACCCACTCCAGTATTCTTGCTTGGAGAATACCATGGACAGAGGAGCCTGGCAAGCTACAGTTCATGGGGTCACAAACAGTCAGACACAGCTTAGCAACTGAGCATGCACACTCAGAGTGATGTATTAATATAGACTGACGACATTCTAAGGAAACACACAGAAAACTAAAAAATTAGATCCAAGTATGTAGGATGACGTATGTATGTTAAATCAATGGTGAAAGATAAATTTTTCAACTGAAAAAATATTGAAAAAAGATAAAATTAAATTTTAACCTCCAACTATACATAGGAATAAAATCCACTGATTGAACAGATATCTGAATATTAAAAAAATAATAATTCTATAAAACCTATGTATGTACCAGAAAAATAATGAATTCCTGTATCAACTAGAAATGGAGAAAGCTTACTTATGACTAAAGCACTTGAAGCTATTATAGAACTGCATTATGATCCAGCAATCCCACTGCTGGGCATACACACTGAGGAAACCAGAATTGAAAGAGACATGTGTACCCCAATGTTCATTGCAGCACTGTTTATAATAGCCAGGACATGGAAACAACCTAGATGTCCATCAGCAGATGAATGGATAAGAAAGCTGTGGTACATATACACAATGGAGTATTACTCAGCCATTAAAAAGAATACATTTGAATCAGTTCTAATGACGTGGATGAAACTGGAGCCTATTATACAGAGTGAAGTAAGCCAGAAAGAAAAACACCAATACAGTATACTAACGCATATATATGGAATTTAGAAAGATGGTAACAATAACCCTGTATGCTGCTGCTGCTGCTGCTGCTAAGTCGCCTCAGTCGTGTCCAACCCTGTGCAACCCCATAGATGGCAGCCCACCAGGCTCCCCCGTCCCTGGGATTCTCCCCCCAAGAACACCGGAGTGGGTTGCCATTGCCTTCCCCAATGCATGAAAGTGAAAAGTGAAAGCGAAGCTTCTCAGTCATGTCCGACTCTTAGCAACCCCATGAACTGCAGCCCACCAGGCTCCTCCATCCTTGGGATTTTCCAGGCAAGAGTACTGGAGTGGGGTGCCATTGCCTTCTCCAATACAACTTTTAGCTATTTAGAATTTATTACAAAAATTGTTTGAAGTTGCTTAAAACAGAAGATGCATTTCTTTTTCTTTTCTACTGAAGTATAGTTGATTTACAATATTGTGTTAATTTTAGATGTATAGAAAAATGATTTAGTTATATACATATTATTTTCCACTATAGGTTATTATAAGATATTGAATTTAGTTTCCTATGCTATGCAGTGAATCTTTGTTGCTTATCTATTTTATGCTAGAAGTTTATATCTGTTAATCCCAAACTCCTAATTTAATCTCCCATCTCTTTCTCTTTTGGTAACCATAAATTTGTTTTTTATGTCTGTGAGTCTGCTTCTGTTTTGTATGTAGATTCACTTGTGTTATGTTTTAGATTCTACATATAGGTGATTACAGTATTTGTCTTTCTCTGCCTGGCTTACTTAACTAATTATAATATTCTCTGTGTGTGCTCAGCTTCTCAGTCATGTCTGACTCTTTGCAATCCCATGGACTATAGCCCGCCAGGCTCCTCCATCCATGGAATTTTCCAGGCAAGAATACTGGATTGCAGTTTCCTTCTCCAGGGGATCTTCCCAACCCAGGGATCCAATGCACATCTCTTGCAACTCCTGCATTGGCAGGCAGATTCTTTACCACTAGTGCCACCTGGGGAGTGGGTATAATATTCTCTAGGTCTATCCATGTTGCTGAAAATGGCAATATTTCATTTTTTTATGAATGAGTAATTATATATATATATATATATATATATATATATATATATATCTCACATCTTTTAAGCCAAGCATCTATTGATGGGCTACTGCTGCTAAGTCACTTCACTCATGTCTGACTCTGTACGACCCAGTGGATGGCAGCCCACCAGGCTCCCCCATCCCTGGGATTCTCCAGGCAAGAACACTGGAGTGGGTTGCCATTTCCTTCTCCAATGCATGAAAGTGAAGTTGCTCAGTCGTGTCCAACTCCCAGGGACCCCATTAACTGTAGCCTACCAGGCTCCTCCATCCATGAGATTTTCCAGGCAAGAGTACTGGAGTGGGGTGCCATTGCCTTCTCCCTATTGATGGGCACTTGGATCATTTCTTTGTCTTGGCTATTGTAAATGGTCCTGCTGTGACTATTGGGGTGCAGGTATCTTTTTGAATTAGAGTTTTCATTTTCCAGATATATACCCAGGAATGAGATGTCTGGGACATATGGTAGCTCTATTTTTAGTGTTTTAGGGAACCTGCATACTGTGCTCCATAGTGGTGACACCAATTTACATTTCTACCAAAAGTGTAGGGGGTACAAGACCCATTTCTAAAGGAAAAAAAAAATCATATGGTATGTGAGATTGAAGGTAATTATATATAAAACCTTGGGGGTAAATAGTGTCAAGATTATGTATTTATTTAAGGCATGATATTGTAGAAGCTAAAGCCAAAAAAGGAGAGTTACGTTATGTAATTCCTATTGTCATAAAAGTCAGCATAACATGTTCTTTGAATTAATAGTTCTATTTATTTATTTATTTAACATCTTTTGAAGAGAGAAGAGAGAGAATGATTTCTCTATTGCTGACTTCTTTCAGTAGCTTGTTTATCCAAAAGATCCTAATATGGGCCCAGGAAAGATTTAACACTGGGTCTGTAACTAGTTTCCCTTACTCAGGGATGCCTGAGGTAAGATTGACCTGAACTTGTGCAAACATTGACTTACGGAACAGGAATGTTTTTAGAAGAGTTTCAAAGAATAGCAAGGAGAGATAAGAAAGCCTTCCTCAGCGATCAGTGCAAAGAAATAGAGGAAAACAATAGAATAGGAAAGACTAGAGATCTGTTCACGAAAATTAAAGATACTAAGGGAACATTTCATGCAAAGATGGGCTCGATAAACTACAGAAATGGTATGGACCTAACAGAAGCAGAAGATATTAAGAAGAGGTGGCAAGAATACAGAGAAGAACTGTACAAAAAGATCCTCACAACCCAGATAATGACAATGGTGTGATCACTCACCTAGAGCCAGACATCCTGGAATGTGAAGGCAAGTGGGCCTTAGGAAGTGTCACTACAAACAAAGCTGGTGGAGGTGATGGAATTCCAGTTGAGCTATTTCAAATCGTAAAAGATGATGCTGTGAAAGTGCTACACTCAATATGCCAGCAAATTTGGAAAACTCAGCAGTGGCCACAGGACTGGAAAAGGTCAGTTTTCATTCCAATCCCAAAGAAAGGCAATGCCAAAGAATGCTCAAACTACTGCACAATTGCACTCATCTCACATGCTAGTAAAGTAATGCTCAAAATTCTCCAAGCCAGGCTTCAGCAATACGTGAACCATGAACTTCCAGATGCTCAAGCTGGTTTTAGAAAAGGCAGAGGAACCAGAGATCAAATTGCCAACATCCGCTGGATCATCGAAAAAGCAAGAGAGTTCCAGAAAAGCATCTATTTCTGCTTTATTGACTATGCCAAAGATTTTGACTGTGTGGATCACAATAAACTATGGAAAATTCTTCAAGAGATGGGAATACCAGACCACTTTACCTGCCTCTTGAGAAACCTATATGCAGGTCAGGAAGCAACAGGTAGAACTGGACATGAAACAACAGACTGGTTCCAAATAGGAAAAGGAGTACGTCAAGGCTGTATATTGTCACCCTGCTTATTTAACTTATATGCAGAGTACATCATGAGAAACTCTGGGCTGGAAGAAGCACAAGCTGGAATCAAGATTGCCAGGAGAAATATCAATAACCTCAGATACGCAGATGACACCACCCTTGTGGCAGAAAGTGAAGAGGAACTCAAAAGCCTCTTGATGAAAGTGAAAGAGGAGAGTTAAAAAGTTGGCTTAAAACTCAACATTCAGACAACGAAGATCATGGCATCTGGTCCCATCACTTCATGGGAAATAGATGGGGAAACAGTGGAAACACTGTCAGACTTTATTTTTGGGGCTCCAAAATCACTGCAGATGGTGACTGCAGCCATGAAATTAAAAGACGCTTACTCCTTGGAAGGAACGTTATGACCAACCTAGATAGCATATTAAAAAGCAGAGACATTACTTTGTCAACAAAGGTCTGTCTAGTCAAGGCTATGATTTTTCCAGTAGTCATGTATGGATATGAGAGTTGGACTATAAAAAAACTGAGTGTAGAAGAATTGATACTTTTGAATTGTGATGTTGGAGAAGACTCTTGAGAGTCCCTTGAACTGCAAGGAGATCCAACTAGTCCATCCTAAAGGAGATCAGTCCTGGGTGTTCATTGGAAGGACTGATGTTGAAGCTGAAACTCCAATACTTTGGCCACCTCATGCAAAGAGTTGACTCATTGGAAAAGACCCTGATGCTGGGAGGGTTGGGGGCAGGAGGAAAAGGGGACAACAGAGGATGAGATGGTTAGATGGCATTACTGAGTCAATGGACATGAATTTGGGTAAAGTCTGGGAGTTGGTGATGGACAGGGAGGCCTGGCGTGCTGTGGTTCATGGGGTCGCAAAGAGTCAGACACGGCTGAGTGGCTGAACTGAACTGAACTAAACTTGGATTACCTAGTTTGCGTCTTATAAATAAATCTGAAATTTATGGAATTATGTGCTGTAGCTGTGTTGAAGTGAAGGTGAAAGTCGCTTAGTCGCGTCTGACTCTTGGTGACCACATGGACTATATAGTCCATGGAATTCTCCAGACCAGAATACTGGAGTGGGTAGCGTTTTCCTTCTCCAAGGGATCTTCCCAACCCTGGGATCAAATCCAAGTCTCACACATTGCAGGCGGATGCTTTACCAGCTGAGTCACAAAGGAAGCCCAAGGATATGGAGTGGATAGCCTATTCCTTCTCCAGTGGATCTTCCCGACCCAGAAATCAAACCTGGGTCTCCTGCATTGCAGATGGATTCTTTACCAGCTGAGCTCTCAGGGAAGCCCATTGAAGAATAGAATTTATTTATGTAGCCAGAAGAGATCTGTATGTATGATGAATGAGGCATAATTCATTGCAACCCAATGGACTGTAGCCCGCCAGACTCCTCTGTCCACGGGATTTCCCAGGCCAAGTATAGTGGAGTGGATTGCCATTTCCTACTCCATTATAAGCCTGAGTCTCTGTTCATCGGTTTCCCTGTGCTTAACTTGTACCCAATTAGACAGCATAATTCTGAAAGCAAATGAACTCAGGTGCAGAAATGAGTACTCTGAGAGCTGCATCTGATATTTGGGGCCTCAAGGATATTGGTGCTGCTTGCATTATTGTTTTAAATTCTTTGCTAATCATTTAGCTTAAGGCTGAGAAAGACTTATTTCATTGATTGATAATTCAAGGCTTTGTGATTGTACAGGTATAGTGAACAGTATAAGACACAGCATCTCCCAGTTTCTTTTAGAAGGGATGCTGACACATTCTTCCCATAACTATTCCTTATAAACAAACTTCATAGCATCTGAAGGGCCAGGCAAACTGAAGTGAAAGCAAACTGTTTTTAAAGGGATTCTAAGCTCTCTGGGACACATGTGTGGCTTCTTAAGGGTCTGGGCTCTGTTCAAGTCTTGAATTTCAAAAATCTAGAGTGATGAATTACTAGCAGGTTCTATAGTCTCCCTTTCACATACTAGTGGTGTCTACAGGGCTTATATCAAGAGCTTTGCAGGGATCCATTTCTAGAGAATGCCTGATATGTATTTGTTGAGTACAAAAATGTCTTTAAGATTTAGAAACAAGACATAAAATATTAAATTGCCATTGCTATAAATTTTAAAAGATTCTTCTTTTCTTTCCTATGGTTTGGATGCAAGACAATTATTATATGATCTGTTGACCATTTATAGTGATCACTGAACAGCAAATGCCAATTCTGAATGCATTAAAGTCCAAATCATTCTTTTATGAGTACTACTTGCTTATAAGAGCACTCACTATATATGTTTTGTATTTAGAAGTTGTTAGATGCATAGTGCTTGTCTGTTTTCCTCTTTTTTAAAACTTAAAAATATTTTCCCTAAGAAATGTTCCTGCTGGATAAAGAAGGTATGATTCAGTGCACATAAATATGTTTTGCTCCTGGAGGACTTCTCATTGTAAATTGGTGAATGGTCTTTTAGCTGATTGAGCTGACTCAGTCTCCTAGAGTTTATCACAATACATTTGCATTCTTTTACCTGTAGTGGAAATGGCAACCCAGTCCAGTATTCATGCCTGGAAAATCCCATGGACCGAGGAGCCTGGTAGGCTATAATCCATGGGATCACAAAGAGTCGTACATGACTGAGTGACTTCTGTGTGTGTGTGTATGAGTATCAGACCCTGACCTCATGGGAAGTCTACCAGGGTGATGATTCTGGGGGAGGCCCTACTTATAGCTGTGAAACTTTCCATCTGTTCTAAGTATACCTAATAGTGGAAACACCTCCTTGTTAGGAAAGCAAAGTGTTGGGGATGGGGAACAAAATAAAATAACTTTAAAAATGGGAATTCAAAAGATAAGATTATGAAATCTCTTTTGAGTCATGGCTCCCTAAATCCCTGAGTTACATTGGTACAGTGAATATTTATTTTTACATTCTGAATGTATTGATATTTTACTGGACAGTATTGTCTACATCAGGGTTTCCCAGGTGGCGCAGTAATCTGCCTGCCAGTGCAGGAGATGCAGGAGATGTGGGTTCAATCCCTGGATTGGGAAGATCCCCTGAAGGAGGAAATAGCAACCCACCCCAGTATTCTTGCCTGGAAAGTAACATGGACAGTGGAACCTGGGGGACTACAATCCATGGGGCTGTAGAGTCAGACATGACTGAGAGATTGAGCATGCACACATTGTCTACATCACACCCAAGTTTGATATGTTTAATCAAATCCATTTCAATAGCAAATATTTTTAAATGTCTGTTTTTGCTTAGCACTGGAGCTTGTGCTAGGGATACAAGATATTAGCAAGATAGTTAGAGCTTCTTCCCTTGGGGAAACCACTATCTCCAGGGAGAAACACACATTTAATTAAGCACTCAAGTGATTATTCAATTATAATTGTGAGAAATACCTCAAAGGACAGGAGCTCTGAGCAATGGAAGGCTATAAACAGATGATCTGATGTGAAATGAGGTTCAGAGAAGTTTCTTAATTGTCCAAAATCTTACAGCTTAGAGGTAGCAAAGCAGAAATTTGCATCCAGGTAGAATCTTACTCTGATGCATGATGCATTACATTTACTGCCTCCAGCTACGCAGCTAAAATAGTGGCACAGAGTGCCATGTGGGTAAAATGAATGGTGCATCAGTTTTCTAAGATTGCTGTAACACATCACTAAAAATTTAGTAGTTTATCTTAAGTTATCTAGGTTAGAATTCCAACAGTTCTCATGGGCTAAAGTCAAGGTGTCAGCAGATCTGTGTCCCTTTCTGGAGGGTCTAGGGGAAAATCTGTTTCCTTGCAGGATTTTCCATCTTCAAGAGGCTACCTGCGTTCTTTGGCTCATGGTCTTCTTTCTCCCTCTTCAATAATGATGACCTGGCTTCTTCTCACATCACATCACTCTGACATACTCTTCCGCTTCCTCTTTCCATTTTTAAGGATTCTTGTGATTACTTTAAACCCATGCAAATAATCCAAGATAATTTCTCTATTTTAAAATAGCTAATTAGCAAACTTAATTCAATCTGTGACCTTAATTCCCTCTTGCCATGTAAAGCAGCATATTCACTGGTTCCAGGGATTAAGATATAGACATGTTTGGGGGCTGTCTTTCGACGTAACCACAGAAGCGGGGTGGGAAGGTTTCATAAATAGGAGACTGAAACAGCATGAACAGACCCAGAAAAGAGGGGTTTCAAGTAATGGAGAAGAGTAGTAAATTTGATTGCTTTTCCTCTAGTTCATAGGCACACTAATGGGGAGACTATGAAAGAAATATAGTGGACGCTAGTTAGAATAGTCGGGGGTAGGCCAGATAATAGTGGCCTTGATTAGCTGGTTACACAAGTAGGGTTTATCCCATGAGCAGTGGCAAGGCACTGAAGAATGTCAGCAAGCCACAGTATGGTCAGGCTCTATTTTAGCTTTATTCCCTCTCAGATATAAATGGAAAAATATTCTCCTCCCTGACCCACTAGAACCATATGCAGTGATGAACCTGGCTGTATGCTAATCAGTAAAGTTCTGAGTAGATGCTCTTTTCAAGACACCACCAGCCTGTGAGGAAGTAGGAAGGGGCCCCTGAAATCAGCACTGGCCAGCCAGAGACTTCCTCACTTTAGCCATGACATCTCTCTCTCTTTTTAATCTTCAAAATAAACAGGTAAGGGAGGGGGGGTGGCCAAGATGTCCGAGTTAGAAGACCCTGAGCTCACCTCCTCCTATGAGCACACCAAAATTACAACTATTTACAGAGCAACTATTGATGAGAAAGACCAGAAGCCTAGCAAAAAAATATCTTCTACAACTAAAAATATAAAGAAGGAACCACAGTGAGATGGGTGGAAGGATGGAGAGATGGTACAGTTAAGACCCACACCCCCCTGGATGGTCAACCCATAAAGGGGAGGAAAATAACAATTGCTGAATTCCTCCCCAAGAAGCGAGGACTGAGCCCCATGTCAGGCTCCCCTGCCCAGGCATCCTGCACTGGAAAGACAAGCCCGCAGGACATTTGGCTTTTAAAGCCAGCAGGGCTTACCTTCCGGAGAGTCAGAGGGCTGTGGGGAACAGAAACTCTCCTATTAAAGGGTGCACGCAGAGGTTTACACACTTTAGGACCCAGGGCAGAAGCAGTCATTTGAGAGAAGACTGGGTCAGACCCACCTCCTGATTTTGGAGAGCTACATGCAAAGAATCAAGCTATACTACTTTGTCATAGCATGAGTGAAAATAAATTTAAAATAAATTCAGGACAGATTAAAGACTTAAATGCAACACCTGAAACTATAAAACTTAGGGAAGAAAACATAGGCAGTGAGCTCTTTGACATGGGTCTAGAAATATTTTTTTGGCTGTATCTCCTCAAGCAAGGGAAATTGAAGCAAAAATAAATGAATGAGACTCTATCAAACTAACACACTTCCTCACAGCAAAGCAACAACAAAACCGACCTACTGAATAGGAGAAAATAGTTGCAAGTGATATATCAATAAAGGGTCAATACCAAAATATTCAAAGGACTCATACAACTCAACATTAAAAAAAATCACTCAATTGAAAAATGGGCAGGCATCTGTATAGATGTTTTTTCAAAGAAGACATACAGATAGCCAACAGGCACATGAAGAGATGCTCAACAGCATTAATCATCAATTCAGTTCAGTTCAGTTCAATTCAGTCGCTCAGTCGTGTCTGACTCTTTGAGACTCCGTGGACTACAGCACGCCAGGCCTCCCTGTCCGTCACCAACTCCCGGAGTTTACTCAAACTCGTGTACATTGAGTCGGTGATGCCAACCAGCAATCTCATCCTCTGTTGGCACCTTCTCCTCCAGCCTTTAGTCTTTCCCAGCATCAGGGTCTTTTCAAATGAGTCAGCTCTTTGCATCAGGTGGCCAAAGTACTGGAGTTTCAGCTTTAACATCAGTCCTTTCAATGAATATTCAAGACTAATCTCCTTTAGGATGGACTGGTTGGATCTCCTTGCAGTCCAAGGGACTCTCAAAAGTATTCTCCAACACCACAGTTCAAAAGCATCAATTTTTTGGCTCTCAGCTTTCCTTATGGTCCAACTCTCACATCGATACATGACCACTGGAAAAATCACAGCCTTGACTAGATGGATCTTTGTGGGCAAGTAATGTCTTTGCTTTTTAATATGCTGTCTAGGTTGGTCATAACTTTCCTTCCAAGGAGTAAGCGCCTTTTAATTTCATGGCTGCAATCACCATCTGAAGTAATTTTGGAGCCCCCAAAAATAAAGTCTGACAGTGTTTCCACTGTTTCCCCATCTATTTCCCATGAAGAAATGGGACCAGATGCCATGATCTTAGTTTTCTGAATGTTCAGCTTTGAGCCAACTTTTTCACTCTCCTCTTTCACTTTCATCAAGAGGTTCTTTAGTTCTTCTTCACTTTCTGCCATAAGGGTGGTGTCATCTGTGTATCTGAGGTTATTGATATTTCTCCCGGCAATCTTGATCCCAGCTTGTGCTTCCTCCAGCCCAGCGTTTCTCATGATATACTCTGCATAGAAGTTAAATAAGCAGGGTGACAATATACAGCCTTGATATACTCCTTTCCCAATTTGGAACCAGCCTGTTGTTCCATGTCCAGTTTGAACTGTTGCTTCCTGACCTGCATACAGATTTCTCAAGAAGCAGGTAAAGTGGTCTGGTATTCCCATCTCTTCAAGAATTTTCCACAGTTTGTTGTGATCCACACAAAGGCTTTGGCATAGTCAACAAAGCAGAAGTAGATATTTTTCTGGAGCTCTCTTGCTTTTTCGATGATCCAGCGGATGTTGGTAATTTGATCTCTGGTTCCTCTGCTTTTTCTAAAACCAGCTTGAACATCTGGAAGTTCCCAGTTCACATACTGATGAAGCCTAGCTTGGAGAATTTTGAGTATAACTTTGCTAGCATGTGAGATGAGTGCAATTGTGTGGTAGTTTGAGCATTCTTTGGCATTGCCTTTCTTTGGGATTGGAATAAAAACTGACCTTTTCCAGTCCTGTGGCCACTACTGAGTTTTCCAAATGTGCTGGCATATTGAGTGCAGCACTTTCACAGCATCATCTTTTAGGATTTGAAATACCTCAACTGGAATCACCTCCATTAGCTTTGTTCATAGTGATGTTTGCTAAGGCCCACTTGACTTCACATTCCAGGATGTCTGGCTCTAGGTGAGTGATCACACCATTGTGATCATCTGGGTCGTGAAGATCTTTTTTTTACAGTTCTTCTGTGTATTCTTGCCACCAGTTCTTAATATCTTCTGCTTCTGTTAGATCCATTAATCATCAGGGAAATGCAAATCAAACTCATACTGAACTGTCACTGCAGACCTGTTAGAATGGCTGTTATAAAAGAGACAACAAATAACAAGTGTTGTTGAGGATGTGGAAAAAGGGAACTCTTGGGCCCTATTGGTGGGGATGTAAACTGATGCCGCAACTGTGGAAAATTGTATGGATAGTCTTCAAAAAATTAAAAGTAGAACTACCATATGCTCCTGCAGTTCCATTCCTGATAATTTATCCAAAGAAAACAAAACCACTGATTAGAAAACACATGCACACCTATGTTCATTATAACTTTATTTATAATAACCAAGATATGGAAGAAATCCAAGTGTCCATGAATGAATAAAGAGATGGTATATATACATATACATATATGTATACACACACATACATATATAATGTGAAGGGAGGTGAAGGAAAGAAATATTACAGGGAGATTAAGAGGTACAAACTCCCAGTTGCAAAATGATGAGTCATGGGTATGAAATGTACAGTGTGGGAACAAAGTACAGTGATAGATCATAACTAGATTATCGTCTTGATTATTTTGAAATGTATAGAAATACTGAATCAATATGTTATGTAACAGAAACTTATATAGTGTTGTAGGTCAATTATAATACTAAAAAAACAAGTAAGCAAACAAACTCATAGAAAAGAAGATAAGATTTGTAATTACCAGAGGCAGAGGGGAGGAGGAATTGGATGAAGGCAGTCAAAAGTTACAAACTCCCAATTATAAGATAAGTAAGTACTGGGGACGTAATGTACAATATGCTAAATATAACTAACAGTGCTGTCTGTTACTTATGAGTTGTTAAGAGAGTAAATCCTAAGAGTTCTCATCACAAGGGGAAATTTTTTTTTCTATTTTAAAATTTTGTGTCTATATGAGACGATGGATGTTCTCTAAACTTACTGTGATAATCATTCGATGATGTGATGGTTTAGTCGTTAACTTGTGTCCAACTCTGCAACGCGCTGGACTGTAACATGCCAGGCTCTTCTGTCCATAGGATTTCCTAGGCAAGAATACTGAAGTGGGTTGCCATTACCAACTCCAGGGGATCTTCCTGACCCAGGGATCAAACTCGGGTCTCCTGCATTGCAGGCGGATTCTTTATGGTCTGAGCCACCAGGGAAACTCTTGATGATGTATGTAAGTTAAATCATTATGCTATCTGCCTTAAACTCATACAGTGCTGTATGTCTGTTATATCTCAGTGATACTGGAAGAAAAGAAGATAACCACATAAGAAATCAGTATTCCTGTCATGGGTGGGTAAGTCATTTCCTGCCTTGGCAACATTTAAGCCTACAGTAAAATATGCCTTTAGTTTTACTGCAGGTTCAGTTAGACTCTACCAATCTTTTAGTAATGAAAAGTTTTACCTATTACACCTGATACATCTCTCTATTTTCTCTTTGGTTATATTTTATTAATTTGAAACACATTTACTGAAGAGGATAAAGTATACAGTGTACAAGGTGACAACTTCATACATTGGCTTTTTACAAAAATCCCCAACTTTTTACCATACAGGGGCTTACCAGTATAAGACCCTTTAAAGTAAGTTTTCATGCTTAAGAAACAAAGGCTTAACTTATGATAATTAAGGTAAGCTGGTAAATAAACTCAGAGAAGGCAATGGCACCCCACTCCAGTACTCTTGCCTGGAAAATCCCATGGATGGAGGAGCCTGGTGGGCTACAGTCCATGGGGTCGCTAAGAGTCGGGCATGACTGAGCGACTTCAGTTTCACGTTTCACTTTCATGCATTGGAGAAGGAAATGGCAACCCACTCCAGTGTTCTTGCTTGGAGAATCCCAGGGATGGCGGAGCCTGGTGGGCTGCCGTTTATGGGGTCGCACAGAGTCGGATGCGACTGAAGTGACTTAGCAGCAGCAGTAGCTTACCAACTTTGTATCATTCTTTAGCCAAGGATCAACAGAGGAGATATTCTTTTCATAAAGGAATTCCAGCTTAAAAAATGAAAAAAAATGGTAGAAGTGAAAAATCATCATTATACAAATTTTAATACATTATTCGACTTAAGTAATAATTGTCAGTGACTTAACATCGTAAAAAGGGATAATATTGAACATTTTGTGTTCCTCCTTGAAGAATGTTACCACATTTGTGAAGCAGTCTAGAAAAAGTTGACCCTGATTCTGCTCAAGCTTTTAGATCTAACTGCCAATTTTAGAACTACGGAGTTTATAAAGGAACATGTTAAATGCCACCAGTGGATACAATGATAACATTCAGTCAACAGGACAGATGCCATAGTTTCTTCAAGAATTAAGTTTCAAAGAGAATGAAGAAAAGTAGAGGGGCATTTGATAAATTAACATGCGACTTAGATAAAGCAATTAATTGTGAGGTGAGTCTTATTGGATTCCAGTTCAAAAAAAAAAAAAAAAACTGGAAAACTTTTTTAAAATTTTTAAGCAACTGGAAATGTGAAACTTCCAAGATATTTAATGATATTGAAATATTGTTACCTAATTTTTAGATATTAAAATGGCATTATGGCACTGTATATAAAATAGTCCTTAGTTTTGGGGATATGTATGTATTATCTTCCAGTACAGGAGAAGGGGAGAGATGAAACCGAGCTGGCCACGAGTTGATGACTTTTATATCAGAGACCTGAGAGCATGGGGATTCATCATGCTCTTTGGTTTAAAATTTTTCATAAGAACTTAAAGTTAAAAGTAGATCTTTCCTTTGCATTTGTTATCAATCTTTTCAGGTGTTTTATTTAATCTGGTCAGCCATTGTATTATCCAAACAATTCCAATGAAAGCATTTACATTTTTACTTGGCAGGTAATGATCTTGTACCACACTGACATTCCACATCATAAATTGAGTTTATTGGTGGATACTTAGAGTTTAATTATCAACACCAGTCAATTACTTCTCATTCCATCTGGTAAAATCGTGCTATGGTTGACATATCAAAGGGAAGATATATGACCTTTAATCTTAGAACATATAAAAATACTGACTAGGTTAAACTTAGCACTGTAGTCTATAAATTATTACGTCTGCATTGTAGCCTTGGCTCTGCCTATCAAATCACAGTCTTTTATGGCTTTTCAGATGAATTGACTTTTGAACAGGGCTAATAATATTCACTTAAAGGAGAATGGTGGGGATTAGTGTATTTGACAGTGTTTTAGCTCTTAGCATGAAGTTTTAACTGATGGTTTCAAAGTGTAATTAATTAATGAAAATAATTTCAGCCTTAGCATATTTGATAAAATATCTGTGATATCTGTTACTGACATGATTAACAATTAAAGTATAGACTTTGGGAGTTTCCTGTGTTGTAGGCAATGGCAACAACTCAATTAGTGCTTCTACAAAGACCATGATAATTTTTTAATATGGCTCCTTGCAAAAGTTTCACCCAGTTTAAATTAGTCTGTCTTGTAGTTATTCATGGAATTAAGTGAGAATCACACAGTCTGACATAGATAACAAACAGGAATGAGCACAACGCCATCAAGAGTGACTGTCACTTTTCATTACCTGTTGAGGATCTTGGTCTGGTCTTCCTTCAAACTTTTCAGATTTTACATACCATCTTAATATTCTAGGGCTTGGAAAATTGGGCTTCTCTGGTGGCTCAGACAGTAAAGAATCCTCCTTCAATGCAGGAGACCCAGATTCAATCCCTGGGTCAGGGAGATTTGCTGGAGAAGGAAATGGCAGCCCACTCCAGTATTCTTATCTGGAGAATTTCATGGACAGAGGAGCCTTGCTGGCTACAGTTCATGGGGTTGCAAAGAGTCTGTCATAAAACTGACCGAGTGACTAACACTTTCACTTTTCACTTGAGGAATGGAAATCAAAGCATCAAGCTCAGAGTTATTTCACCCCTGTGATATCAGAATCACAGGAGCTTCTCCATTGCTTTGAGCAGGAGGTTTATTTAAAAGACACCTAAAATGATTAGTCTGTACTCTAGTCCCACCTTAGAATTCCTAGTATTTCTATTTAAAGCTGTTATTGACCTGTTATCACAGAAGCAAACTTAAGCTGCTTTTGAAAACATAGTCATAAATTTGTGCTGCTTTAGGCATGTGCTGGGCTTCCCAGGTGGAGCCAGTGGTAAAGAATCTGCCTGCCAATGCAGGAGACACAAGAAACATGAGTTGGATCCCTGGGTCAGGAAGATACCCTGGAGAAGGAAATGGCAAGCCACTCCAATATTCTTGCCTGGAAAATTCCATGGACAGAGGAGCCTGACAGGCTGCAGTCCATGGGGTTGCAAGGAGTCGGTGAGGACTGAGCCACGGAACACACACACTGCCACGTGCTTATGCCCAGTTTCCTCTGTTTGTGAACCTAGCTTCTGCAGAAAACCTGGCTGTTATACTGGCACAGTCTGTGGCTGCAAAACAATTGCTCCTTATGTAAAACTATTTGGTAAGAAGAATGTTCTTGAGATCATGGTCTCATGAGTATGAAACTCTAATCAAGCAAGTTGCCTACATAGTGAACCTCAGTTTCACTGAAGGCTGAGAAATTTTTTGGACTGAGATCTAGGCAGTGGCTGATGAACTATTTTAATTCTTTTGAATACTGAAATATTCTCCTTTTAGTTTAACTCTTGTGGCCTTTAGAATAGAGGGTGGCTTTACTGAGCTATGATCAGAAGCAATCTTTACTACAGTCTCCACCATAGGTGGCTGGTTTTATTGCCTTGTATATGCTGTGTGCTCAATGGCTTATTCATGTCTGACTCTGCGGCCCTATGGACTGTAGATTGGCAGGCTCCATATCTATATAATATGCCAAGATTTTAGTATTTAGAAACTGAGGGTCCTAAAAATTGGGGAAAAAACCTGTATGGTGAATCTATAAATCTAAATGAGTGATCATTATATATTCACAAAGAAATATCTAAAGATGTAGGAATATTTGTTTTGCAAAATACAAGTAACTTAATTTTCCCCCATTGTAAAAGGAATATATGCATGTTCATTGCAAGTAATTCATAAAATCCAAAATGTACAAAGAAGAAAATTAAAATCACTACAATTTCATCACTGGAGCATGAAATCTGCTTACAATTGACTATATATATTTTTCCATACCTTTAAATATATCTATTTATTTTTACAAATATATGACCATACTTTATAGACCTGATCCCCTAATCTCAGAAACACACACACACATGTTCACACACAAGCACACATACCACTGGAATCTTTCTGTTTCAAAAATGTGCTTATATAGAGTCAGACACGACTATGCGACTGAACAGCAACCAAAGCATAATAAATATGTTGAATAATGTCTGATCAGAGGGCTTTCTATTTAAGAGCAGGAAAGGTAAAGGATGATTATTTATAAATTAGAAATATCAGAAGTGTATGTGTTTCATAAGGATCATATCCCCAGCTTAACATGACAGAGGCACCAAGGCAGTTTGAAGAAATATGTCATTTCAAGTATGCTGCAGAAATATGGTGGTAGAACAACATTCCAGTTTTCATCTTACAATGTCAAGTCTATATTGGTATTTTGCTTTAAGACACTTTATTAGTGGGCTGGTTACCAAGTTATGCATAATTTTATTGTCTACCAGCTATATGGTGTGCTCTCCATATCCTTGTTGCTATATGAAAGGTGAATATGAGGAAGATAAAATGCAGTTGCTGCTTATGTCATCAATCAGTAAAAATAAAATAGTTCTCCTGGAGTCCTGGACTTGGCAGTGCTTACAGATTCCAGAAGCCAACTTCAATGTGGTTAGAAGAAGCCTTGAAGCATAAGCAAACATTCTAGCTTTTAAGTTGCAGCTTTTTAGACTGCATGTTGCAGTAACAACTTGTCTATTTTAGAGATTGCCTAAAATAATAGGTGTATTCAAGACTAATTTTCCTATATCAAACTGAATTTACTAAATTCTTGCCCTGAATAAGTTTCATCCTGTTAAATATTAATAACGCATCTCCTTTTGTCCTGTGGGGTGCTGGGTGCTCAGTCACTCAGTCCTGTCTGACTCTTTGTGACCCCATGGACTGTAGCATGCCAGGCTCTTCTATCTGTGGGATTTCCCAAGCAAGACTACTGGAGTGGGTTGCCATTTCATACTCCGGGAGATCTTCCCGACCCAGGGATCAACGCCATGTTTCTTGCATCTCCTGAATTGGCAGGCTGATGCTTGACCACTGTGCTACCTGGGAAGCCCCTTTGTCATGTGATCATAACTCAAAGAATGCTAAATATGCACCTAATATATTTAAGATTTATCTAGTCAAATCATCTTTAAATTACCAGTGGAAGAATTAAAGACTAGAAAAGTGACCTTTTAACATTACACAGATAATTACTGACTGAGCTGTAATAGAAACCTATGACTTGACACCTAGGGAGTCTATTAGACGGTGTAATGGATTAACTATGTCTCTTATTTGTTGTGTTCTCATGCTTTGACATCTGAGGCCTTTCTGGTCTGGAGGGGCTACCCTCTTCAGAATTAGCCAGCTCCTAGAGGTGGTAAACAACTTGCTTATCAGAAAACTTTTGGATGGCAAACCGATCAATCCAGAGCCCACCTCCCTAACAACCTCTTCAATGGACTTTCACACACGCAATCATTATCCATCTGCTCTATTCACCTTAGGACCAGGTACCAGTCAACTGGGGACAGTCCCTATTGCCCTGGAACCCACTGAAATTATTCAAACTGGCTAATCTTAAGCCTGCTGACACTGTCTTCCTGTTCCTCCCTGTGGAAATCACAGTAAAGGTGTGTCCCCGTATTTCCCCCCTCCCTCTACCTCCTGTCTGATCCTGGTGCTTCCCTGGGTGGTACCCACCCCTCACCATTACATGGCGATGTCTTCATTTCTTGTGACTTGTAAGTATAACAAGCTAACTTTTCAAGAGCAGTGATCTCCACATCTGTTTGCCTTGCCATACCTGATAGTAATAATAATAAATCTATATATTAAAACACGTAGACCCTTCTTAACATGATTAACTTGTTATGTTACTACCACCAAATGAGCACTGTACATACAGAGATTACAATCAGTGCTTCTGATTCTGCTTTATACCAATACTGCATCATTTCCAGTCATGCAAGTCCATCTGAGAGAGGTTCATACTATACCTCTGTTATAATATTGTGTCTATTTTAATATACACATAATATTATAAGTACTGTACATATTTTGAACTTTCTTCCCTTTCAATTTTTCCTTTTCCTCCTCCAGATTTGTAGAGTTGGCAAATAAGTTTTGATGTGAGAATCCCTGACAAGCTGCTCCATTCAATTCAAAGCACACAAGGCTTATGATCTTTTGGTTTCGTTTTGGAAGTTCTGGACTATTTATGACAACATTCTTGTAACATGTTAGAAAGAAAGGTGTGCCTAAAATCCACACCATTCACAAATGATATCCCGATGACCACTTAGAGTGTCCACCACCAGATGGACAGACTATAGGGAAGTCAGGTTTTGGAAAGGCATTTGAGAGTTCTCAGACTGAGGGAACATTTTCATATCAGCATTTAGAAAAGTCTGTTTTTTTAAAACAAAGATTTGTAGAAAAATTGCTTTCACTTATTGGGTTGAAATCCAGGAAATTTCCAATTTTGCAGGTGAGAAATGGTGGAATATTGACGATTCCCTATGTTTCATCTTATTACTAGAGTAAGTAGGGTTTTTCTCTGCCAGGCACTGCTTTTCATCAATGTGAGAGCTAGAAATATAAGGCCTTACTCATAATAAAGATAAACTCTTACTCATATTTTAATTATCCCTTGAATCTATAGATAGAAGATTATAGCATAATTCTGACTGACAGTCTTACAAGCACAGTGACTCTTGCCTGTAAAGCAAAGAGAGGAAGACAGAGCAACATTTCAGGATTGAGAAGATAGAAACTCCCCTTCTGTTTTCCAAAGCAGAGCCTGTTTTCTGCTCTGGTATTATTACCTTGTCTTGTCACTTCTAATAGGACAATTACCAAGCTTTCTAGTAGCTTTGACTGATGGTCTGATAATTTTATTTTTGTATCTTTCCCTAGCATTTACAGATGGTGACTTTCATTCTGGTTTCAAGAAAATACTGACTATTAACTGAGTACAGAAATTTTGTCAGTATTTTTCTCCCCGGCATTATATTTCAACAGGGTTAAATTTGCAAAATGGATAGAGCAGCTGGTAAACAAAGATTGTATTAGTAAAGATCTGTACCTCCTCCAAGGGAAAGGAATTGATTGAAGTGAAAAAGAATTTCTGTAGTGTTTATTTATAAAACGAACACAAGCAGAGCAAAACCTCCTGGGAATCTTTCTGTGCCTCCATGACCGTTTCTGTTTGTAGATTCCAGGCTTTGGTGTAAAAAACCATCAAAACCACTTTGTATTCATATGCATTGACTTTCTTTCCTCTCTCCTGATGTCTGAATAGCTGGAGAACATTAATAAATTCACTTTGGAGCCTGATGTATATGATCCATACGATCTTATATTTCACAGCGAGCTGTAGACTAGATGACCCAGGAGACACACCTTGGACAGAACCTATAGTTTTATCCGACTTACCTTTGTGCACAGTTTCTTAGTATTGTGTTGCAAATCAGCATATTGTTTCTTTGGTCTGATATATTGAAGAGCAAAACTATATTGTTTAAATGCTTATGAACTTAAGCTAAGCTAAGCTAAGCAGCTTCAGTCGTGTCTGACTCTGTGCGACCCCATAGACGGCAGCCCACCAGGCTCCCCTGTCCCTGGGATTCTCCAGGCAAGAACACTGGAGTGGGTTGCCATTTCCTTCTCCAATACGTGAAAGTGAAAAGTGAAAGTGAAGTCGCTGAGTCTTGTCCGACTTTTAGCGACCCCATGGACTACAGCCTACCAGGATCCTCCATCCATGGGATTTTTCAGGCAAGGAGTGGGGTGCCATTGCCTTCTCCGTATGAACTTAAAGTCCTAGAAAGTCAGGTATAGAAACACTGTGATCTTGGCCATAGTGTAACTCTACAACAATAACCTCTCAGTCATGACAGTAACCATCTGGCCAGTTGTTGTTGCTGCCGCTGCTGCTGCTAAGTCGCTTCAGTCGTGTCCGACTCTGTGCTACCCCATAGATGGCAGCCCAAGAGGCTCCCCTATCCCTGGGATTCTCCAGGCAAGAACACTGGAGTGGGTTGCCATTTCCTTCTCCAATGCATGAAAGTGAAAAGTGAAAGTGAAGACCCTCAGTCGTATCCGACTCTTAGCGATCCCATGGACTGCAGCCTACCAGGCTCCTCTGTCTATGGGGTTTTCCAGGCAAGAGTACTGGAGTGGGGTGCCATTGCCTTCTCCAGTTGTTACCCAAGAGTTAATCACAGTCTGAGATAAAGGCCTGAAATAAGTCCATGGCTTTCCTTAACCTTGGGCTTCCCAGGTGGCTCAGATGGTGAAAAATCTGCCTGCAATGCAGGAGGTCCAGGTTCATTCCTTAAGGTCAGGAAGATCCCCTGGAGAAGCGAATGGCTACCCATTCCGATATTCTTGCCTTGAGAATTCCATGGGCATAGGAGCCTGGCAGGCTACAGTAATCTAGTCATTTATTAAAATGACCAGTTGTGTGCTTAGCCCATAGATTTATTTCTATGATCAGAGATACTAATGCCTTTGAGGGCTTTTATTTCATAGAAAATAAGATCTTTACTAACAAATGATTTGCCGGAACACGTTCAAACTCCTGGATAGTTTTTTAAAATGTAAACTCAAAGCAACAATGATGGAAATTTATAAAGATTTGTGATATTTAAAACTGGAAGCATCAGAATGCAGTGAGCAAAATACAAAATGTGAGGAGAAAACACTCATGTTTGAGAGGAACAGAAAAGGAAAATTTAGATAGACAGTTAAGAAAAGGTTGAGCTGTGACCACAATGGAGACTAGTGTCCAGATCTGTCCCTGTGCAGGCAGGACACTGGCCTTGTGAGACCACTGGGTGGGCAGTAAACCAATACTCTCTGGCGTTATTTCATGACCTGAGTTTATTTCTGCATTTCTAGTCTAGTCTGCATTGGCTTATCTAGTCTCTTTATGTTGTAATTTCAACCAAGTCTTGGCCTCCAGAATTAAGGTCTTCTTTTCTACAAAGTGGTATCCCAGGATCCAGCATCTGGGGATAAATTAGCTTCTGTTGTGACTACATGTATTCTGTAATGTAGTAAAGACTCCTCATTTTTTTTCAAGTTGAATGTTAGAAACCTGTAACATATTTTTAATTTTTATTTTTTAATTAAATCTTACTTTTGACTTAATAGAATTAAAGTGGTAAGCCAGTTTTTAAATTTCCCTGGTGGCTTAGATGATAAAGAATCTGCCTACAACCTGCCTGGGTTCAGTCCCTGGGTTGGGAAGATCTCCTGGAGAAAGAAATATCCACCCCTTCCAGTATTCTTGCCTGGAAAATTCCATGGACAGAGGAGCCTGGTGGGCTATAGTCCATGGGGTTGGACAGAGTTGGACACGACTGAGCAAGTAACACACACAAGACAGTCAGTTTTTACCCTTTTAAGGTTGTGAAAATGTGGAGTGTGACTGTATTCTCATCTGTGTTTGCAAAATAGATATATGCTAAGGACTCACTGTGAACTGGTAATACTGTTATTAAACCTTGTGAGCCATCTCCTGATTATGAATTTAGTGCTGTGTGAACATAGCTGGGCATGTTCTGGGGGTGTGATATAAAGGTACCCCAGATAAAGAGGCAGGATCAGAGGTTCAGAGGTGAGCAACTAGACAAAAGAATGCAGTAAAAGCAGAAGCAGAAAGTAGGATGGTCCTTCAGGTTCTTCTAAAATATGGAAAAGAATGTACCAAACTGAGTTGATTTTGGATGAAATTTGGGGCATCCAGCTCTCAAAGAGCTGTTCAATTCTGCTCTAAGTAACTGATGCTTTGGGATTTGTCCGGTGGTTCAGAGTCCCAGTCCTGGTGATCAGAGGATAAAACTAGTATGCAGAGGAGCTTCAGTTTTATTTATCTTTCCTAAACTTGGACACCACCTAAAGTTTGGTTTATAAATCTCTATCCTTTGCTGGTAAATGAATGAGCTCAGGTATCAGCCTGAGTATGAAGAACATTTCACTAAATGTCATTTATGATTAACTTACTTTCAGAAGATATTTAAACCTCAAGTATGAGTTTAACTTTTTCCCCTAAATAATATATGGTAATTAAACTAACAGTAATTTTCAATAAAGAAGTATAGTATTGAGAAGAGGAGTAAAAGACAGAGCAAAGAGAGAAGGAAAAAAAATGTTTGCTTAGCAGGGGCTTCCCTGGTGGGCTAGTGGCTAAGCCTCTTTGCTCCCAATATAAGGAGCCCAGGTATGATCCCTGGTGGGGGAACTAGATCCCACATGCTGCAACTAAGAATGAAGATCCCATGTGCCACAATTAAGAACCAGTACAGCCAAATATATAAATATTTAAATAATAATAATAAAAATTTAAAAACATGTTTAAAATGTTTGGTTAGCATCTTCTGGCCCTAATCTGTAATTATTGGAGCAAGCATATTACACTTTTTGCTGGCTGCTCAATAAAGAAGATAGATTGCTTGAGCTCCCTACACTTACTTGGCCAAAAAGATCAACCAATACCTTGTAAGCATGTTTTCCAGGACTAAAAACCTGTGGCCATATAACAGTGAATTAAAGTGACCCACAGAGTGGTCCTAGTGGTTAAGAACCCACCTGCCAACGCAGGAGATGTAAGAGACACAGGTATGATCCCTGGGTCAGGAAGATGCCCTGGAGGAAGGCATGGCAATCCACTCCAGTATTCTTGCCTGGAGAATCCCATGGACAGAGGAGCCTGATGGGCTACAATCCATAGGGTCGCAAAGAGTTAGACATGATTAAAGTGACTTAGTGTGCGCCACGCACGCACACACACACACACACACACACACACAGTAATGAGCACTGAGGTGCTCTAAAGAAAGCTACTTACCAGCCAAGAACTATTCCAGACACCCTTAGACACCGTGGTTAAAGGACAGCTTAATCCAGCTTTTGTTTCGGGTATCTTTCTGACTTTGCATCAAAACACTACTTAAAACGATTTAATCAGTAAGACTGAAGTAGATTTGATTTGTTCTGGCCTTAATTTGATTGACTCAATGGCAGTCCAATTTAGTCAATGATTAATAAAGCTATGGTTCCTGAATTAACCATGTTGTGGTATGTGGTTTTGTCGTTATCTTAGCTGGTAGGCATAATACCATGGCTAGTTTTCTTTCTTCCTCATATAATTCTGCCTTTTTAACTTTTCCTTTCCACTATACTGACTGTTTTTACTTAAGTGATATTGATATTTAAGTGAGGAGCTGGGTTTTCTTTTCCTCCCTGTTTTTGATTTCATAAAGACCTTGAATGCTTTTTTCAGGTACCTTACAGGTGGTTATTATCTCTGAGTTAATGGAATGTTCTTTTCTTCCTGTGATTTTACTAGGATAAATCTTCTTTCCATTCTTTGTTCATGGAGGCCCCCTTTGTCTCCTTCACTACTGAACACCCTGACCAGGTCTTTGAGCTGTGACACTGAGTGGCAACGATTGTGGGATCCATTAGCCCATATGCTAGGGCCAGGTTTCTGCCCACTGGATACCTAATGCTTTCGAGTGATTGGTTTTCCATGTCTATACGCTTTCTCTGCTCCCCCTACCCCCAACTTTTTAAAGCTGAATCTAATTTTGTTCATTTCTATTCTTATTTCCCAAGTCTTTGGGGAAATTTACATCATCTTTCTTTCTTTTCATCATCTTTATTTCCACACTAAGTTTGTTAAGTAACTTCCAATTTGAAATCATTAGCCAACATGGTTTTTGAGTTCATTTCCTATTTCAGATTATTAATAAACAAAAAGTATTTTCCTCTCTTCTCCTTACACCTCTCTTATCACTTCCCAGACAGCTCTGAGTATGATTAGTTGTGTTCATTTTCCCACTAGATTTAAGTGTCTTTGGGGCAGAAGAAACACAGTTTTATATTTTCCATAAGGACTAGCAAAATATTTTCCACACAGTAGGAATTTAGTAGGGAATTACATTATTATGGATTTTGTGATAGACTGTGAAAATGCCTCCTTAGAACTTGAAATATTGCCATTCAGTCTAACACATCGTTTGTGGTTTTCTTCTTCTCAGTGTCTTTCAGCTGGTGTTTTCCACATGTACTTATGCAAATTAATTTGAATTAACACTGTTTTTATAATTTAGGATGCTGCAGTATGTCTTCTAAATCCCAGGCACACAATAAGGATTACGTTTGTTCTAATCACAACATGAAATTCGATGGGGAAGTTTCTTTTCAAGTTAATTGAGCATTTCCATCCTGGCATTTAAGATTTTAATTGCTTTTGTTTCAAGATATTTAAATATTTTCTCTTGGCTATTTTCTAATTATTATATAACATCACATAAGTAGATATACAGGAGCAATGTTTCAGTCTTTTCTCTTATTTTGCCAGGGAGCCCAAAGTGACTATATCAGCCTTGAGGTCTCTTTTCATAATTTCTGTGATAACACATTCTTCTGATTTCAAATGGAAAATAATTACACTGTAAAGAATTTAGAAAATGTAAAAAAAAAAAAGCATAACAAGGAAGTATAAATTAAATATAACCTAAAATTCAGATATGATATAAAGTTTCAATAATGCTTAGGAGTATATATTCTTTCATTTCTTAATTAACATTTTTTGTTTTATAATTATTTTTTCACTTAAATTCATATATGAAGCTTTCTTTTGAGTCCTTGAATACAATATCATTTTCAATATTTTCTTATTGTGATATTTTGATATATCATGATTTGTTTTGACAATCTTCTAACTTTGAGTACAAAGGCTTCTGTTCTCATTCACATCCTTATAAAAACCATTGTATTACCTTCAAGGATACCTTATGGTAATTCATTTTCAATGAGTAGGCAGTCTTAAGTGTAGACCATGGTTGGCACATGGGCTGTGATGAAGTTTAAATTCTTAAATTTCTTTTCTTTTCTTTTTTTTTTTACTTCAAGGACCACCCATTTCCACCAGTGAGCCTACAATCTGACCCGATAGTTTTTAGGTACCAAAATTAAACTGGTTTATTTTTTTTACAGAACACCATAACTAGAGCTAGTCGAAGGTCAAAGCATTAGTGTGGCCATAAAGGAAGTGAACAAATTTTCTAATCTGTGCTGCGCCATGGATAACGAAGTATAGTTTCTTTCAGTATTTCAGTACTAATGGTTATGTAAGTATTAATACTCAATTAGTAAAAAATTGAAATGTAAGTAAATTGGGAAGATGAAGAAAGGAGAGATAAGTACCACAGTGTTACTGTGCCATATCAGTGAGTCTGTTAGGATTAGGTTTGGCTGTATATAAAATAAAAATACAAAAGAAAACAGGCTTAAGTAAACAATAGGCTTATTTTCTCTCAAGTAAATAAATTTGGGAGATAGACTGTCCAGATTGATCTGGAAGAAGTTACACCAAGTTGGGGACCCATATACCTTTAAAATCACTACCTGGAGATGCTAGAGTGTTACCTTCATACTCAAGGTCCAAAGGGGCTGCTGTTGATCTATCCATGGCATCTGCCTCCAGAGATAAGCATAATATGGATTAGCAGTATACACCAATCCATCAAAGAAAAGTGTTCATTTACTTTTTTTTTTTAATTTCAAGGGAAAAAAGAACCAACCAAATTAAAGATCTATTTGAATTTGGAACTTGTGTGACATGAGTTCTTTTATGCAGTCATCATGAATTTTCCTTACAGTAAGTAACCTTGAGCCTCTCAAACAATTTTCTAGAGTCTCAAAACACAGATTGGCCCTCCTGTAGAATTTCAATCTGAAACATACATACCCTTCTCGGTAGGAGCCAGAATATGCTAACATCACTACATTCCCCTGTGTATATGGGTATAGTGGCCTATAGCTTCAAGTAAAATAAAGGTGTTGAATGAAAGAACAATTAGCATAACTTTTGGCAACTCATTGATTACTTTGTTTTATCCTGTCATATTCCAGATAGCCTGTTGATTTTCTCAGCCTTTTCTCTCATCTTCCGAATAGGTCTGGCTACTATTCTGCTCACCTCCATTTCCAGGAGAATGTAGGAAATGATGTTTTGGTTGTACCTGATTGAGATACTTAATAGCAATTTGAGCACACTATGTCACCTTTGAGGTGCTGGGTTTACTCATAAAAAGTAAGATAATGGCTCTTGCTGTATTGGCCTCACAGATTTCCAAAAAGATCTAATGACAACTAATGATGAAAAATGTAAAAGCTGCAAGCAAGGGAACAAATAGAATGTAGTGATGTTCACCAAGCACTGAGCATGGGTTGGTAAGCTCAGAAAGCTTTTAAGGAGAAGAGGTTATCCAATACAGGGTCCTGCATCAGCTCTGCTCCTTCCAAGCTCTTCCTCCTCTCCTTAAATAGCCTATGGTCACCCTGCAAGTTTAAGAACTATATTCTTTCCTCTTCATCGCTCACATTTCTTCTGCTCTTCAGTCGGAAGTGTTCCTTCTTTGACACTTTTGTTGCAAGCTTGAATCTCCTCCCTCCTCTCCCATTCCCTAAATGGGCCAAGGACATTCTTGATCTTTTTTAAATTCTCTCCTTAAAATTAAGTTAATATCTGGTCTCATTTTTCACTCTATTATCAGCCATAAGTAGCTTTCCGCAGAATCTTTCCAATATTCCAAGGTTCATGAAGGAAAAGTTACTGGAGCAGAGACGAGAAGTACAGAAAGGACAGAGTAGACACAGAAAGAGAAATGGAAGTCTGCAACAACCAAATATTTTCTTCCCAAGTGGTGTTTCTCTATTGATTTTCCAAGCAAGCAGACTAGCTGAAACCAGCCAAATAGGCCATCTCAGACATCCACATGTACTGCTTGGAGTTTTGCTTTCAAATATGTAGAATCATTTATTTCTCTAGGACCAAGAGCTGTACAAACACATACATGGTGGGGAAACTGTATAAATTAATTTTTTAATTGTGACATACTTAATGCTCAACAAATATTTATTAAGTATTTATGATAAGCCATGTACTATATTAGATGTTGGTGAAAAAGGAATAAATAAAGCAACAACAGCTTAGAGTCTAGTTTCTTTATACTTTTAATTACAGATCTTTTTGATTTTTAACTTTCTGTTTCTGGTATCCTTACTTAGTGGCAAACAAATAAAATATACTACAAATGTACTTTATTTAGTGCATTGCTTTTATCAGTTCAGTTCAGTTCAGTCGCTCAGTCCTGTCCTACTCTTTGCAACCCCATGAATCGCAGCATGCCAGGCCTCCCTGTTCATCACCAAGTCCCGGTATTCACTCAGATTCACGTCCATCGAGTCAGTGCTGCCATCCAGCCATCTTATCCTCTGTCATCCCCTTCTCTTCCTGCCCCCAATCCCTCCCAGCATCAGAGTCTTTTCCAATGAGTCAACTCTTTGCATGAGGTAGCCAAAGTACTGGAATTTCAGCTTTAGCATCATTCCTTCCAAACAAATCCCAGAGCTGATCTTCAGAATGGACTGGTTGGATCTCCTTGCAGTCCAAGAGACTCTCAAGAGTCTTCTCCAACACCACAGTTCAAAAGCATCAATTCTTCGGTGCTCAGCCTTCTTCACAGTCCAACTCTCACATCCATACATGACCACTGGAAAAACCATAGCCTTGACTAGATGGAACTTTGTTGGCAAAGTAATGTCTCTGCTTTTGAATATGCTATCTAGGTTGGTTATAATTTTCCTTCCAAGGAGTAAGCATCTTTTAATTTCATGGCTGCAGTCATCATCTGCAGTGATTTTGGAGCCCCCAAAAATAGTCTGACACTGTTTCCACTGTTTCCCCATCTATTTCCCATGAAGTGATGGGACCAGATGCCATGATGTTTGTTTTCTGAATGTTGAGCTTTAAGCCAACTTTTTCATTCTCCACTTTCACTTTCATCAAGAGGCTTTTTAGTTCCTCTTCACTTTCTGCCATAAGGGTGGTGTCATCTGCATATCTGAGGTTCTTGATATTTCTCCCGGCAATCTTGATTCCAGCTTGTGCTTCTTCCAGCTCAGCATTTCTCATGATGTACTCTGCATATAAGTTAAATAAGCAGGGCGACATACTCCTTTTCCTATTTGGAACCAGTCTGTTGTTTCATGTCCAGTTCGAACTGTTGCTTGACATATTCCTTTTCCTATTTGGATCCAGTCTGTTGTTCCATGTCCAGTTCTAACTGTTGCTTCCTGACCTGCATATAGGTTTCTCAAGAGGCAGGTCAGGTGGTCTGGTATTCCCATCTCTTGAAGAATTTTCCACAATTTATTGTGATCCACACAGTCAAAGGCTTTGGCATAGTCAATAAAGCAGAAATAGATGTTTTTCTGGAATTCTCTGGCTTTTTCAATGATCCAGCGAATGTTGGCAATTTGATCTCTGGTTCCTCTGCCTTTTCTAAAACCAGCTTGAACATCTGGAAGTTCACGGTTCACATACTGCTGAAGCCTGGCTTAGAGATTTTTGAGCATTACTTTACTAGAATGTGAGATGAGTACAATTGTGTGGTAGTTTGAGCATTCTTTGGCATTGCCTTCCTTTGGGATTGGAATGAAAACTGACCTTTTCCAGTCCTGTGGCCACTGCTGAGTTTTCCAAATGTGCTGGCATATTGAGTGCAGCACTTTCACAGCATCATCTTTCAGGTTTTGAAATAGCTCAACTGGAATTCCATCACCTCCACTAGCTTTGTTCGTAGTGATGCTTTCTAAGGCCCACTTGACTTCACATTCCAGGATGTCTGGCTCTAGGTGAGTGATCACACCATCGTGATTATCTTGGTCATAAAAATCTTTTTTGCACAGTTCTTCTGTGTATTCTTGCTACCTCTTCTTAATATCTTCTGCTTCTGTCGGTCCATACCATTTCTGTCCTTTATCGAGTCCATCTTTGCGTGAAATGTTCCCTTGGTATCTCTAATTTTCTTGAAGAGATCTCTAGTCTTTCCCATTCTGTTGTTTTCCTCTATTTCTTTGCATTGATCACTGAGGAAGGCTTTCTTATCTCTTCTTGCTATTCTTTGGAACTCTGCATTCAGATGCTTATATCTTTCCTTTTCTCCTTTGCTTTTTGCTTCTCTTCTTTTCACAGCTATTTGTAAGGCATCCCCAGACAGCCATTTTGCTTCTTTGAATTTCTTTTCCACGGAGATGGTCTTGAACCCTGTCTTCTGTACAATGTCACGAACCTCCATCCATAGTTCATCAGGCACTCTATCTATCAGATCTAGTCCCCTGAATCTATTTCTCACTTCCACTGTATAATCATAAGGGATATGATTTAGATCATACCTGAATGGTCTAGTGGTTTTCCTTACTTTCTTCAATTTAAGTCTGAATTTGGCAATAAGGAGTTCGTGATCTTAGCCATAGTCAGCTCCTGGTCTTGTTTTTGTTGACTGTATAGAGCTTCTACATCTTTGGCTGCAAAGAATATAATCAATCTGATTTCGATATTGACCATCTGGTGATGTCCATGTTTAGAGTCTTCTCTTGTGTTGTTGGAAGAGGGTGTTTGTTATGACCAGTGCATTTTCTTGGCAAAACTCTATTAGCCTTTGCCCTGCTTCATTCCGTATTCCAAGGCAAAATCTGCCTGTTACTCCAGGTGTGTCTTGACTTCCTACTTTTGCATTCCAGTCCCCTATAATGAAAAGGACATCTTTTTTGGGTGTTAGTTCTAAAAGGTCTTGTAGGTCTTCGTAGAACCATTCAACTTCAGCTTCTTCAGCTGAAGAAGCTGGTTGGGGCATAGACTTGGATTACTGTGATATTGAATGGTTTGCCTTGGAAACGAACAGAGATCATTCTGTCGTTTTTGAGATTGCATCCAAGTTCCACATTCCGGACTCTTTTGTTGACCATGGCGGCTACTCCATTTCTTCTAAGGGATTCCTGCCAGCAGTAGTAGATATAATGGTCATCTGAGTTAATTCACCCATTCCAGTCCATTTTAGTTCAGTGATTCCTAGAATGTCGACATTCATTCTTGCCATCTCCTGTTTGACCACTTCCAAGTTGCCTTGGTTCATGGACCTGACATTCCAGGTTCCTATGCAATATTGCTCTTTACAGCATCAGACCTTGCTTCTGTCAACAGTCACATCCACAATTGGGTATTGTTTTTGCTTTGGCTCCATCCCTTCATTCTTTCTGGAGTTATTTCTCCACTGATCTCCAGTAGCATATTGGGTCCCTACTGACCTGGGGAGTTCCTCTTTCAGTATCCTATCATTTTGCCTTTTCATACTGTTCATGGGGTTCTCAAGGCAAGAATACTGAAGTGGTTTGCTGTTCCCTTCTCCAGTGGACCACATTCTGTCAGATCTCTCCACCATGACCCACCCGTCTTGGGTGGCCCCACGGGCATGGCTTAATTTCATTGAGTTAGATAAGGCTGTGGTCCTAGTGTGATTAGATTGACTAGTTTTCTGTGAGTATGGTTTCAGTGTGTCTGCCCTCCGATGCCTTCTTGCAACACCTACCGTCTTACTTGGGTTTCTCTTACCTTGGACGTGGGGTATCTCTTCATGGCTACTCCAGCAAAGAACAGCTGCTGCTCCTTACCTTGGACGAGGGGTATGTCCTCACCACCCCGTCTTCTGACCTTGAACGTGGAATAGATCCTCTAGGACCTCCTATGTCCCTGCAAGCCACCGCTCCTTGGACATGGGATTGCTCCTCCTGGCCGCTGCCCCTGACCTCGGATGTAGGGTAGCTCCTCTGGGCTGCTCCTGCGCTATCGCAGCCTGGCACTCTGGGCAGCTGCCCCTGACCTCGGACGTTACCTCCATGTGATACAGAAATAGCACTTGAAATAGTAATTTAATATGGAACCAATCAATAGAAGTTAGTAATGAGCAGCCAAAGATGGAAGCTTATAGTCAGCAAAAACAAGGCCAGGAGCTAACTGTGGCTCAGAGCATGAGCTCCTTATTGCCAAATTCAGACTTAAATTGAAGAAAGTGGGGAAAACCACTAGACCATTCAGATATGACCTAAATCAAATCCCTTATGATTATACAGTGGAAGTGAGAAATAGATTCAGGGGACTAGATCTGATATACAGAGTGCCTGATGAACTATGGACGGAGGTTCATGGCATTGTACAAGAGACAGGGATCAAGACCATTGCCAAGAAAAAGAAATGTGAAAAAGCAAAATGGCTGTCTGAGGAGGCCTTATCTCATTTACCTCTTATCAATTATCTTTCAATTGCACTCATCTCACACGCTAGTAAAGTAATGCTCAAAATTCTCCAAGCCAGGCTTCAGCAATACGTGAACCGTGAACTTCCAGATGTTTAAGCTGGTTTTAGAAAAGGCAGAGGAACCAGAGATCAACTTGTTAACATCTTCTGGATCATCGAAAAAAACCAGAGAGTTCCAGAAAAACATCTATTTCTTCTTTACTGACTATGCCAAAGCCTTTGACTGTGTGGATCACTATAAACTGTGGAAAATTCTGAAAGAGATGGGAATACCAGACCACCTGTCCTGCCTCTTGAGAAACCTGTATACAGATCAGGAAGCAACAGTTCGAACTGGACATGGAACAACAGACTGGTTCCAAATAGGAAAAGGAGTACATCAAGGCTGTATATTGTCACCCTGCTTATTTAACTTCTATGCAGAGTATATCATGAGAAATGCTGGACTGGAAGAAGCACAAGCTGGAATCAAGATTTCCAGGAGAAATATCAATAACCTCAGATATGCAGATGACACCACCCTTATGGCAGAAAGTGAAGAGGAACTCAAAAGCCTCTTGATGAAAGTGAAAGAGGAGAGTGAAAAAGTTGGCTCAAAGCTCAACATTCAGAAAACTAAGATCATGGCATCTGGTCCCATTACTTCAAGGGAAATAGATGGGGAAACAATGGAAACAGTGGCTGACTTAATTTTTTGGGCTCCAAAATCACTGCAGATGGTGATTGCAGCCATGAAGTTAAAAGATGCTTACTCCTTGGAAGAAAAGTAATGACCAACCTAGATAGCATATTAAAAAGCAGAGACATTACTTTGTCAACAAAGGTCCATCTAGTCAAGGCTATAGTTTTCCCAGTAGTCATGTATGGATGTGAGAGTTGGATGGTGAAGATAGCTGAGCACCGAAGAATTGATGCTTTCCAAGTGTGTTGTTGGAGAAGACTCCTGAGAGTCCCTTGGACTGCAAGGAGATATAACTAGTCCATCCTAAAGGAAATCAGTCCTTGGGTGTTCATTGGAAGGACTGATGTTAAAGCTGAAACTCCAATACTTTGGCCACCTGATGCGAAAGGCTGACTCATTTGAAAAGACCCTGATGCTGGGAAAGATTGAGGGCAGGTGGAGAAGGGAACAACAGAGGATGAGATGGTTGGATGGCATCACCGACTCAATGGACATGAGTTTGGGTAAATTCTGGGATTTCGTGATGGACAGGGAGGCCTGGCATGCTGAGGTTCATGGGGTTGCAAACAATCAGACATGATTCAGCGACTGAACTGTACTGAACTGAATGAGGAGGAGGAAAAATATTATTGAGTCCAAGCTTATACTGCTCACCACACCACCGACCAATAAATCCAAGAAGTGTTGGGGCAAGGAATAGTGACTTTACTGAGAAAGCCCACAGACCAAGAAGACAGTAGATTAATATCCCAAAGAACCATTTTCTCTGTGTGAGGATTCTGGCTTATTTTACACTAAAAAGGGAGGGGATGTGATTGGCTGTTGCCAGTGTCTTTGTGCTTGAAGCTGTCCTTGTAGGTCTGGTTGCAGTGTTCTTTTAAACCTCCAGCAAGACAAATATTCTGTTTTGCAAGTTTTTAATATTTATGTGAATTGTGAAGTGTTACACCTTTAATGGTCTAGCCTGGTTGGCAGAGATTTGAGAATGGGTTATTATGTATATTTCAAGTTATGGGCAACCTTCTTTACAAAAGTGCAGAGCCTGAATGACTAAGCACAGACAATGAGATTTGACAGAAAACAGCAAAATTCTGAAAAGCAATTATCCTTCAATAAAAAATTAATTAAAAAAATAAAAAAGAATAGGTCCAATATGGAGTCAGTTTTGTTCTCTGTTACAAGAGGAAGATGAAGTCAGAAAGCTTTAATTATTACCAGATTTGAAAATAACATTGTACCCTGAGATATGGAGTGATACAATAAGTTGAAGGGGAACTATCAAGAGATCTGGGTACAGGTACCTACATTTGCCACTTTTCCTTGGGCATATTAGTCTCTTTGGGCTCTTTGTGCTATTTATAAAATATGAAAATAAAACCATATCTTCTCAGGCCACTAGAGGCTGCATAAATCAAATAATATAGCATATGTGACTATAATTTTGTAAGTTGCAAAAATACTATTAAATATTATTATTAGTAGGATTTATGTTGAAAATAAAGTATTTTTCAATAGATCTGTCTTCTCCAAATATAACTAATATTTTATTAAGAAATTTATGACCCCAATAGCTTATCTTCACTATTGAATGGAAAATGTGATACCTATTTTTTATTTCTCAAAATGAAAACATGAGAAATGTCTGAGACAGGCATATTTCTTTTATGGTAAGGAAAGATACTTAGTTGTTTGGAAAATGGTCCATGCTGGTGAATCTGTGCCATCTTTGTCATCTCCATAGCAACAGGCTCTGATGTAATAAGCATCAAACCTGATGGAAAAATCAAAAATAGCTCAGAGATATGGTAATGGGAGTTTATAAAGTTACTAGCAAAGTAAGAAAATTAGTTTATTTTAAATATCCTCTTTCCCCTTTGTTCTTAATGTGAAATTCCTCTTTGAAAGTCATTTGTAACCATGGCTCTTAAATTTTATATACCAGTTATTCTTTTTTCTCTCTATTAAATAATTGGCTTTTGCAGAGTGAAGCATTTTGGGGATAACAAATTATAGCAGGCTTATCACTTCTGACTCATTTAAGCAAACATGTAGCCTCCGGTGCAAGGTAATATTCTTAGAGCCCAGCTATGGTTCTAAGAGTATACTCATCAGGGTCTCATCTCACTGCTCTTGGCCCTTTGGCTCCCACAGTTAGAGTATTGAGAAATGAGAGTGACTGATAACTGGACTATGGTGTATGTCCGTGTGTTTTAGTACTTTCAGTATTGATTTAATGACAGTAATAATAATAACAATGAATATTTATGTAGTGCAGTATTCTAGGAGATGTGTATGTGTTTTCATTCATTTTATCATTAACAACACTTTGTGAAATAGGTACTATTATTACCCCCAATTTATAAGAAACAGAGTTTAAGTAACTTACCTCCAGTTGCATAGCTGGTAATGTTAACTGTTCTGTTTGTTTTATCTGGCCAATGGCAATTTATTTGGTTTTGTACATAGAGGATCACCATCTAACAATGATGATTATTGTGGTAATATATCACGTTTCCACCAGGTACGAAGAAGCCTTTAATACTTAAGTAGGCACAGAGAAAATAACTGAGATCTGTTTTTCCTGAGTAGGTACAAGCAGAAAGGGAGATGCAGTAGATTTTGGTTCAGCATAAATTCTTCTACTGTAATTTGCAATAATTGATAACGGCCATTTTTAAAGCACTTTCTATGTGCTGGGCAATATAATGCACAATGCATATTGGGTTAGCCAAAAAGTTCATTCAGGGTTTTCTGTAAGCACTTAGAAAATCTGAATGAACTTTTGGATCAACCTAATATATAATATATGAAAATGAAAGTGAAGTCTCTTAGTTGTGTCCGACTCTTTGCAACTCCATGGACTGTAACCTATCAGGCTCCACATACATTATATATATATATATATCTCACTTAATTCTCACAGTATCCCTTTATATAGGTGTTAGCTTCATTTTATAGGTGAGGAAATAGGGACAAAAGGATTTTGAGAGAATGATGGAATGATGAAATTGACCAATAATTTTTAGTGCTTTCAATGGAAAATTTATCATATTTGACATTTGTCTTGCCTCTATCAATGCCCTGGACTGACAATTATTTTATACTTTGTGTATTTTGCTGTATAAAAATCTCAGAGATTACCAAAAACATATGGCAAATATGCTCATGTGTTATTTTACATTCATTTGTTCATTCAAAAAACACACTTATCTGACACCAACTCTGACCATGTGCCATGGCAAGTAATAGAGATACAGAGGAGAGTAAAATATCTTCCTTGGCTTCAAGTTGCTCACAATTGAAGGGGTGAGATGATAAACAAATAATGACAAATAAAAATGTAGGATAGGCCTCTCATTGGGGGGCTTTGGGAGTTTTCAGGGAAGTAATGTCTGACAGGAAGTATTGGCTGAACAGACATGTGAAGGGTGAATTGAATTTTTCCAGGCAGTCTGGGAGGGGAAGCTGATTTCAACCATGGGAATAAAAGTGAGATTTTAACATATTATGTGAAGAGAAAATAGAAAAACAAAATTGCCTTGTCTGAAAACTGATCACTCCTCTAAAACAAGTGACTTTTTATTTTTGTATTAGCAGTATTAATTTAAAAGCAAGCTTCTGAAAGGAGATGCCAGTCCAGGTTCGATGCAGGATACTGGATGCTTGGGGCTAGAGCACTGGGACGACCCAGAGGGATGGTATGGGGAGGGAGGAGGGAGGAGGGTTCAGGATGGGGAACACATGTATACCGGTGGCGGATTCATTTTGATATTTGGCAAAACTAATACAATTATGTAAAGTTTAAAAATAAAATAAAATTTAAAAATAAATAAATAAATAAAAGCAAGCTTCTGATTTCTCAAGAGGATATACACTTGCAAGACCTTTTATGGCAAGATAAATCCATCAAGAGAATTGAGGATGATTTCTCACTGTTTTCTGCTTGTCACTCTTAAAGATATTTGTCTAATGAAACTGTTTTTCTCTAAGCGTATTTCAGGATTTTTTGTCATATATATTGCAAATGTGAGCATTTTAATTAAGAAGGTATTAATAGAAAGCTCAGGATATATTAAAGTGTACTGATTGAGTTGCAAATTGACCACTTTTGATGATAAACTTTCCACCCAGGCTTCCTTCAAATTTCAATTTATCATTTTAAGACTCTGCTTAGTTTCTGATCTTCCTTTTCTTCTTCTTTTTAAAAACTTTTAATTTTATATTGGAGTACAGTTGATTGACAATGTTGTCATAGTTTCTGGTGGACAGTGATCTTCATTTTTTAATAATTGAAGGGTCTTTAGAAATGTTATCTTTCCTTCCCCGACTAGTGAAAGTACATGAAATACAGTTACTTCTTTCAGTTTGAGAAACACTGTCTTCCAAGTGAGGAATGCAAAGACATACTCAACTATTTCTATTGATGTCTTTTGATGCAGCCATGTACAATCCTAATTTGTCTTATTTCCTGTCCATTCCAATCTCTCCTTTTGTCCCCAAAACTCTTCCACTTATCCCTTCTCTCTTATCATTAGGTCTAAATCACCTGTTTGACAATCCTTCATCTACTCATAAATGTGGAAATTTATTTTTCCATCCTACCCAGTGCTTATGGTTTGATGGGTGAACTCTTTTCCGGAAACTCTCCCAAATGGCTATTTTAACTGCTGACAAACTTCCTAATCCCATCACTAATTCAGTGTTCCTGGGGATTTTCATAGGTTTGAAATCACAAACAATCCCAATCAATGACACCGTGTAAAAGCCAGATTTCTTGCCTGCTTATGCTTGTGCATGTGTGGGTTGGAGGCAAACAAATTTTAGCTGTCATAGAATCTTTTCATTTTTGAGCCAAAAATAATCTAGTGAATCTTTAATTCAGTCCCTTCATTTTCATAAATAGCATGCTGAAGCCCAGAATCTCATTGCAAGTAAGAGAGACCAGATCGGAAGGGAGGACCACAGGCTCCAACCTGTGCTACCACATCCCAGACTCTCAGTGCCCATCTGTTGAAATCAACTGGGCTTGGCCTTTTGTAAAATGTGTATTTTTTTTTATTCTTTTAAAGAAATGGCTTGGAAAACACATCCAGTCTGGTGTTTTGACAGCATCTTTCATTTTGGTCTGATTCTTTTCACTGCAGTGCAAAGAAGTAGTGGAGATTACATTTCAAATTATGTTTACTGATGCCCTCAGCTTTGAAGCACTTTGCAGGTCAGAGAAAAAAGGCTTACATAAAAATTAGATTCTTCAAAGTAATTAACAAGCTATTTAAAATGCATTATTTAATACCCTGTAGGAAAAGGGTGAAACTCGAAAGAAATTTACTTTTACCCCTTCTCTAAGGGAAAGCCTCTTGGGTACCAGGGCTTAGAGAGTGAAATTCTGAATGACAGGGTTTACCTAACCATGATGCTTAGATAGCATCACCGACTCAATGGACATGAATTTGAGCAAACTCTGGGAGATAGTGAAGGATAGGCGAGCGTGCTGTGATGCAGTCCATGGGATTGCAAACAGTTGAAGACAACTGAGTGACTGAACAACAGCAACCACAACCATATTTTCAAAGTGAACCCCTGTGATTTCCTTAAATATTTATCTCTTTTACTCTCTCAAGTCCTGTCATCTATACCAAAAATTTGAAGCTATTTTTTTTGGTTCTTTCTATAATAATTAGATAATTTTTCCTATCCTAGAAAGAACAAATTAACCTCTCTATGCCACATACTCATATGAGAATATTATGTAGGATTCCCAAATGTTCTTCCTTTGAGACTCACAACAAAGTGATAGCCTCATGCTGGGTCATTTTGGCTCCTCACTCATGCCCAGAGCAACCTTCTTCCTCTTGCTGTCTCTGAGATAGGAAAGCTGCATTTTTTTTTTTTTTTTTTTTTTTTCCATCCTCTGTCATCCCTCCCAAATAGAACACAGAAATAGACTTGCTCTCCTCCTTGGTAATTTCCCTTTGGTATAGAATTTCATTCCTGGTATTTGAGCAGTGATGAAGGATTTGGGTTACTCCTTCCATAGCACAATATTTCACAGGAGGGTGCAGGAAAAAAAAAAAAGAATCTCATACCTAATTCTCCATAACAGTTGCAGGGGGAACAGAAATGCAGAAGTTAGAATCTAGGGGAGAAACTCAATTTGAAGTTTGGTAGGTTGCCTGCTGCTAAGGTGAACGGGGCATGAGTCTGAATGCAAGCTTACTTTTGGATGTATCCCAGAAATGTATCTGAGGATATGAAAGTACACTTGAAACTCATAAATCAGCTACAATGCATTCATTTAACCACCTTAGTAAAGGAGGTGGGGCTAAACAAGTCATTTTTGTTAAATGTGTTTTCTTGTTTTTCCAGTGTTCACTAGGTGTATAATACATATGTATGAACATAAATGCATGCATACATATGCCCCCAAGTGATCATTATGATCGGTGGGTAATTTGCTGCTTTTATGCAGGAAGCTTTTAGAGTGAAAGTGTTAGCTATTTTATATCTTAAGACAAGTCACTAGGTGAGGGCTGATACTGCATTCTTTAATAACAATAGCAAACTACTCAGCAGGAGTTTGGAGGCAGAAACATATATAGAAATTATATACCCTCAATATACACTTGGATCTCATTTGGAGTTGTTTTTTTTTTTTATGGTGATTATGGAATCTGGACCTTAAAGGCAAGATTTCCAAGGTAGCATGTCCTCAAAAACAGTGATAAAAATGGCCTCATTTATTGTTGAATAAGTAACTTGTCATTTCTGTTCTTTATGTTCTGTTCTTTATATTCTGTTCTTTATGTCAGTGAAAGACTAAAATTGTGGGGAAAGGACTTGAAGAAGAGCGTGTACTTGAGTACATTGTAGACTGTACTGTGCTGGAGGAGACTGTAACAGTGTTTATCCAAAGATAGTTCATCACTGGTTTGCTCATGTGACTAAAATACCAGCATCACTAACTGCTTCAGGATCTGAAGATAGTGACTGCAAGTCTTTGGGGTTGATGGAAACCCAATGAATCATATCAAAGTGACCTCCTTGGTACAGACTTCTTTTATGTTTCGTAGTAGAATTATTGGCATAGGAGAATGCAGTACATGTAGTAGTATTGAAAAGAAGAGGGTATGAACAGGTGAGAAGCAAAGTTTCCATCAGAAACTGCTGGAGTGCTCCAGAAGGCCCTGAACAATCTCTGAGGTTGCTGACATGGGGGTAAGGGGGATCATGAACACAATAGCTGACCTTGCAATATTCTAGCTTTTTTCTCCTGTATCGTAGTACAAATGGAAACTGATCATGTATAGAGTACACACCAAAATTAAAGAGATTGATATTTTGGTACCTTTGTAGAGCATACACTGCTGCATACTGATTGGGAACCTGGGCTCTCGGGATGAATTACAGTCTTACTTTTAACAGTAAACATGTGGCTTCTAATGTGTTGTGGTTTTTGTTTAGTTACTAAGTCTTGTCTGACTCTCTTGCAACCCAATGGGCTGTAGCCCACCAGGCTCCTCTGATCCATGGGATTTCCCAGGCAAGAATACTGGAGCAGGTTACCATTTTCTTCTCCAAGGAATCTTCCTGACCCAGGGATTCAAACCCACATTTCCTGCATTGACAGGCAGATTCTTTACCAGTGAACCACCAGGGAAGCCCTTGGTTTCTAATGTATTCAGTTCAGTTGCTCAGTCATGTCCAACTCTTTGCGACCCCATGAATCGCAGCACGCCAGGCCTCCCTGTCCATCACCAACTCCCGGAGTTCACTCAGACTCACATCCATCGAGTCAGTGATGCCATTCAGCCATCTCATCCTCTGTCGTCCCCTTCTCCTCCTGCCCCCAATCCCTCCCAGCATCAGAGTCTTTTCCAATGAGTCAACTCTTCACATGAGGTGGCCAAAGTACTGGAGTTTCAGCTTTAGCATCATTCCTTCCAAAGAAATCCTAGGACTGATCTCCTTTAGCATGGACTGGTTGGATCTCCTTGCAGTCCAAGGGACTCTCAAGAGTCTTCTCCAACACCACAGTTCAAAAGCATCAATTCTTTGGCGCTCAGCTTTCTTCACAGTCCAACTCTCACATCCATACATGACCACAGGAAAAACCATAGCCTTGACTAGACAGACCTTTGTTGGCAAAGTAATGTCTCTGCTTTTGAATATGCTATCTAGGTTGGTCATAACTTTTCTTCCAAGGAGTAAGCGTCTGTATAGTCTTTGGATTTTATGTTGGACACCCTTCTGCTGGGCCACCCCACCTCTGCTGGGCTAGGAGGTTGTCAAATATGGACTCACTCATTTGGGAGGCCTTCATCAGGGAAATCTCTGGGTGATCCCATCTTGCTAGCATCCACCTCCTCCTCCAAGGGGAATGGGAATAGTAGGGGCACAGTCTGAATAGGTGCTAAAAAATAACAATTATACAGCTTTAGAAACTTTCACCAAGGAACCCTCTATGGGTGCTGGCATTTTAGCATGTCTGAAATATTGGCCAATATGATAAATTTCAGAGATTTCTGAAGGTGAGGGCTAGAGGTTCTTTAATGGTTGCAAGTTTGAGACACTGAAAAACCTGCCTAGTTGGGAGGAGAAAGGGGAGAGAAGAGGTCAGGCTTGCAGAGGAAAGCAGGGCTGTGATAAAGAGGTTGGGGTTAATTCTAAGGGGAGAGAGTTAAGCAGCAACATAATTAGAGCCAAGATCACTTGACTACTGTGTGCAGAATAGATTGAGGTGGGGGAGGGAGGCTGAAGACATGGATTAAGAAGACCATCAATAAGGAAGCCATGTTAGCAGTTCAAGCAGAGTGGTGACTTAGACTAAGGTGGTAGCAGTGAAACTGGGTAGAAAGGACTGAAACCAGGATATACTTCAGATTCAGAGCATATTATTTAGACCTTAAAGGAAGTGTTATGACATTGTGTTGGGAAAAATATTCAGGTTATTCAATATAACTGGGAGCCTATAATCTGACATTGATGCTTTCAAAATGTGGTGCTGCAGAAGACTCTTGAGAGTCCCTTGGACTGCAAGGAAATCAAATCAGTCAATCCTAAAGGAAGTCAATCTTTAATATTCATTAGAAGGACTGATGCTGAAGCTGAAGCTCTAATACTTTGGTCAACTGATGAGAAGAGCTAACTCATGGGAAAAGAGCTAATTCTAACCCTGATTCTGGGAAAGACTGAGGGCAAGAGGAGAAGGGGGCGAGAGAGGATGAGATGGTGGGATGGCATCCCTGACTCAATGGACATGAGTTTGAGCAAACTCCAGAAAAGAGTGAAGAACAGGGAAGCCTGTATTGTTGTAGTCCAAGGGGTCGAAAAGAGTTGGATATGACTGAGTGAATGAACAACAACAATAAATCTGACATTAATTACATTAACCCAAGACAAGAGGCCCTAACAGTCATAGCTGAGGTATACATAGTATGGTGATCTTGGCCACATTTATAACTTTACTTATTTATTTTTATTTTTGGCTGTACTGAGTCTTCACTGCTGCATGGGTTTTTCCGTGTGGGCTTCTCTCTGCAGTGGCTTCTCTTGTTGCAAGCACAGGTTCTAGGGCATAGGGACTCCAATAGTTGGGGCACATGGGCTCATTACTTGCAGTTCCCGGGCTTTTGAGCGCAGGCTCAATAGTTGTGGCCCACAGGCTTAGTTGCTCCATGACATGCAGGATCTTTCCAGACTAGAGATCAAACCCGTGTCTCCTGCACTGACAGTGGATTTTTTTAGCACTGAGCCACCAGGGAAGCCCTCTAGGCAACGTTTAAATCAAGACTTATTGCCTTTCCTCAGTGCTACAAGCTTAGAATTGGACCCCCGATAAAACTGGGGGAAATCCACCCCCTTCTGCCTCATCCTTCAGAATGTCCCTTCTCCTATTGTTCAGAGTACTGGAGCTCTGACTCTTATGTGACCACTCAATCAGAGCAGACAGATTCCTGCCTGCCCTAGGCTCTGGTGTGAATGCCTATAACCTGTGAACCCTTCTAGAAAAACCTGGAAACCCAGTAAGAGTGTTAGCATGTGAATCTTGACTTGTAAAAAAAATTTACAGTTTTTTATTGAATTTATCCTGGGCACAGAGATCTAAATGATGCCATCTCAAGCCTAAGAAAATCTGGACCATTTGGTTAAGCAAAATATACTTCATATGTTTGAATTTCAATTCATTTGAATTTCTGTTTGAAGCAAGAAAGGATCCAGATATTGAAATGTTGATACAGGATTCTTTGACCTAGGCTATGAGCATCAGATGCCAAGGTTCCCCCATCCAATTGATATTTTCTGGCTAATACTAACATTTATTTTTCAAATATATGTTTCATTTTATTCTTTATAGAAATACCTCAGAGGAAGCCTGGTTTTTCAAAAAGCCATAAACTTTTTACATCTAGACAGAAATTCTTTGAGTTCTATACAAGCTCCTGACTCCCTGTTTATCTTCATATTCCCTTGAACATCAGAGTTTGAGGCCCCCTTTTAAGGAGGATAACCAAGGCTGATAAATCACTCACTGATCACTATATTAGAAGTAAGAAGAACACTAACTACCAATTGGTAAATTTAATCATTTTTCTTCTATAAAATATTCTTTCCCTATAGGCAAAAAAGTAAAGAATTGCTGCTTTTTTTTTCACCTCTAAAAATGATAATCACAGAATGGTAACAAGAAAGAATACTTGAATATCCTTTCTAAATCTCTTTCAAATAAGCTTAGATTGATTTTTTTTAACCTAAGCAAAAATCAAATCTTTTCCCTTACCACAGTACTCTTCAACAAATTGACATTCGCAGAGAGTGCTATTCCTGCGTTCTGAAAATTTTAAGTAAGTGATTAGGTCAGTAAAGTAGCCCATATACATGTGAAAAATCAGAGCCAATGGCCAGAAGATGATTCAAGCAGTGAGCTCCTATTGACTGAATGACCTCTAAGTCTCTTGACTGGAGGAGTTCAGCCTTGGTTGGACATGAGATTCATATGGGAAGCTTTGAAAAATGCTGAATCTTGGGCTATACACCAGACCAGTTTAGAAGAACCTCTGGTTTTTGAGGCTCTCAATGCACCCCACTCCAGTACTCTTGCCTGGAAAATCCCATGGACGGGGGAGCCTGGTGGGCTGCAGTCCATGGGGTCGCTAAGAGTCAGACATGACTGAGCAACTTCACTTTCACTTTTCACTTTCATGCATTGGAGAAGGAAATGGCAACCCACTCCAGTGTTCTAGCCTGGAGGATCCCAGGGACGGGGGAGCTTGGTGGGCTGCCATCTCTGGGGTCGCACAGAGTCGGACACGACTGAAGCGACTTAACAGCAGCAGCAGCAGCAGCAATCCCCAGATGCAGCCACGGTGGAACCACTGATGCATCAGAGTTACTTGGGTGTTTTCTCCAAACTTACATGAATTTGGAACTCTCAGGATGCGAAGTTATTCGGTGAATATGCAAAGAAAAGTTGGCACTATTTGCTGCTTCCTGTCAGTAAGCAGATGTGAACCAAATGATTGCTTTGAAGACCTGGGTGAAAAGAGCTCAGCATTATCTAAACAAAGCCTTCTTCTAGATAGGTCAAACCCACTCAGTTATTAAGCGGTGCTTCTTAACTAAAAAGAAGGAAAGACCTTGGGAGGACAATGAAAGAGGAAGCTTAGTAATTACTTACCTGTTCCGCCAGGTGCCAAGACACCTATGAATCACAGTAAGTGGGTGAACAAACACTGGCCTCTCCAGAACTTGGCTTCCATACAAAACCCAGGGCTTCTGTAAACCGATAATCACAGGACAAAAGGAAGAAGCAGGAACTGTCTTTAACTGAAGACAAAAATCCACTCCCAACAGAAAGACCCTCCCACTCCAACACACACTCAAGACTGTTTCCATCTGAGGAAATGGACATGTGTGCACAGGAGGTAAAAATATTCTTCATAAAGGAATAATTAAAAACTATTTGAAGATGAAGGTCACAACTGAATTTGATTTCCTCAGTCTTTCTGGAGTAAGCCAAATTATGCTGTGTTAACTGAGCAAACAGAGATTCGTTTTAATAAATGGCTAGAGAAATATTATTCTCCCTACCACCAGCAATGATTATGTGTTTTGGCCTCTGCTCTGTAACTACCCAAAACCTTTCAAAGTTATTATTCCAAGAGCACAGGTTAGCAGAGGATCTGTGTGGTTGAAACTGGTAAACATCTAGGAATCCAGGTGCTCGACATTTAAATTCTCTGTGGCAGAAGTGTTCCTTCATCATATGAAACTGTCAAATTATTATTTTTCCTAATGATACCATCATTATCATATTCACTTGACTGACAAAATGCCAGATTCGTGCTCATCAATTTTCTGCTGTGCCTTTCCAAATCAAAGACCTTTATCTTTTTAAATCTATCAAATTAGCATGGTGGGCTCAGGCAACAGAGATGGCGTTTCAGTTGTGATATTCAAAAATTATATTCCATCTTAGTCCATCACCATAATTCATGCATTAAATTTAATGCTGCCAAGATTTAGCCATTTAAGCTTGAACTGTTCTGAATTTAATTCTGTATGTCAAGACAAATATTTAAGTGTGAAAATTTCAATCACAAGAAATAAGAAAAAATTTAGAGAGGAAGGATAAGAAATATTCTTATTATACCAATTGGCTAACCTACCTATATAATTATTTGTTGACCAAAGTAAAAGATTAAATTTGCTTTTCATGTAATTTTAAATGGTGCTTTGTCCACAGACATTTTAAAAGCAAGCATAGTCAGTAGGAAGTACATGAAAATAGTTGCTGGAGTTGAAGAGTCTCAAGTACTGTAACAAGTGATTTGGAGAGACCAAATACAAAGAGAAAAGCAAGATGCCTTTGTTGTTAGGGGTTTTGGCTCTGGAATCAAATAACATGAGTTTAAACCTTGGCTCAGTTATTTATATGTGAACTGGGCAAGTTATCGAACTGTTCAAAGCCTTATTTCAGCACCACTTAACTCACGTGTTTGTTGTCTGCCTAGAAGTCGACAACAGGTCTGGCACACAGGAAGTGCTAAACAATGATTATCTATTACTGTTAATAAAAAGATATTACATTGAATTATATTACATGAGACTAAATGATATTTTATTGTTATAAAGTAATTTTTATTTCCATTTATTGACTGGTACCCAAGAGGGATGAGTGGACAGACGGTATCTAGATTTCGGCTAACTTTTGAGAGATGCTTTCATAATATTCATGTAAATTAAATAAGAGTGATGAACTTATAACTAGATGAGTAACTACTTGACATCAGTGAATTTGAACTCAATAAACAGGATCTGCTTCAGCTCAACTAATGGCACCATCCAGACACCCACCAAGAGTAGAATCCTCTTGACCTCTGGGAGACCTTGAAGTCCCTCCTTACTTTTCTCCTCAAGTCATTAACACAGATTCTCCATTACAACTCTTGGAAACCTCTCTAAGCATTTCCTTCTCTATTCCTCTCTCTTAGCAAAGCACTACATTTGCTTGGGTCTCATCCTCCCATTCTCCTGCCCGTAATCTCTCAAGTTTCTGGTTTAAGAGCTCCTTACTTTTCTAACAGTTTGCTTTCCCTGTCATCCCTTCAGTCCATAAGAAGCTTTTATCTTTCCTCCTGGTACAGAATGGTGGACAAATACAATCCTAGTATGAGAATTAACTAGGTAAAACCACATTTTGAGCAAGGATTTGATAAATTCCCAAATCATTAATTTTGGTTCCCTGGTTAAGTGTGGTATACACAATTAAAACCTCTCACTTACACAAATCAAGAACAAGCCACATATATGCAGACCCTCTAATTACTCATGATTCTTCAGCTCCACTGCATGAAACAAACGTGGTGGACTCTTGCTATGTATCTGAGAAGAGATTTCAAGCATCATGAAGACTAAAGTTGGCATATGGCAGTTAAAGGGGCTTCCCTAGTGGCTCAGATGGTAAAGAATCTGCCTGAGGTGTAGGATACCAGATTTGATCCCTAGGTCAGGAAGATCCCCTGAAGGAGGGCATGACAACTTACTCCAGTGTTCTTGCCTGGAGAATCCCATGGACAGAGGAGTATGGTGGGCCACAGTCCATAGGGTTGCAAAGAGTCAGACATGATGGACGCATGAATGGAAGTTAAAATCATGAACTGTGGGGTCAGACTGCCTTGTTCAAATCTGTTCTAGCTGTAACTCTGGGGGAAGTTATTCACTCTTTACTAGAGATGCTATTGGAACATCCATGTAAATGGTTTAGCACAGTACCTACTGTATTTTCAGCATGCTATGATTGGAAGATCAAAGTGAAGATTCTGTTCTATATCTCTGGGAATGTTTCTATACGGGGATATGTATGTACGCTTTAATTTTCCCTTCATGGGTGATCTCTAGTACAATTCCAAAGAAAGCATAAAACAGATGTGGGGGCAGGTCCTTTTAAAGTGTGGGATGTCTGCATATAAGGATTTATAAAAATCTAATTGCTAACATGTTGGCTTCCCCAAAATTTCCATTCATAAATCATATGTATTCATTTATTTAAAATATTTTGACATATGTTACTGAGTGTCTACTATGTCTACTGTTCCAGGCACTGGAGATAGAACAGTGAACAAAACACAAAGTTCCTTAAATCTTAGGGGAGGGTGGCAGGTGGTAAATAAACCAGTAAATATACAGTGGATCAGACTGCGATGAGTGGAATAGAGAAAAACAAAGCAAGATGAGGTATGTTGAATTTCCTCTTATCCTTTTATTTCTTAATTAATTAATTGGAAGACTCCTGCCTAACTCATGTTTATTAGTTCCATCAGAAGAGCAGATCAGCAGCAGATAATGGGACATCTCAATAAAATCAGCTGGGATGGGTATAGGATAATCTTGGACTGTCAGGTGGGACATACAGCAAAAACAACAGCCTTTTGCATGAGGAATTTCTGAGAATATAGCAGTGTACTAATGAAATACATAAGACACTAAGTGAGGTGTTAGTCACCCAGTGGTGTCCAACTCTGCAACCTCATAGACTGTAGCCCACCAGGCTCCTCTGTCCAAGGAGTTCTCTAGGCAAGAATACTGGAGTGGGTTGTCATTCCCTTCTCCAGGGGACATTCCCAACCCAGGGATCAAACTCAGGTCTCCTGCATTGGAGATAGATTCTTTACCCACTGAACCACCTGGGACGCTCAGAGAAGACATGCTAAAGGGGAGTAGCTAAAGAAAGAGCAGTGCTAGAAAGGAATTTAGAGGAATGAACTGAATTGTGCCCTCCAGCACTTCCTAACACAAAGTTGCTTTTCCAGATATGAAGATCAGCAGAGACAGAAGGAAAGAAAGACAACTTTGTTTGCATTAGAATGGACACTTAGGAATTGATTGCATTGAATACTTATGTAAAAGAAGTCGTGGATTTTACATAGGGAGGTCTATCTGATGAGGCCTCACTATAAGGTGTCCAGGGAGGAGAGGATGGAGGGAAACACCTGTGGGAAGATAATTCCAGGAAGAGGGAACAGCAAATTCAAAGTCCCACATGGGCGAACATGTTAGAATTGTTTTATGAGCAGCAAGAAGAACCATGAGGGAGATGAGGTCAGACAAGTAGGGGGCTTGGGTAGTGGGCAAAATACATAGGCTCATAAGACCAACTTAAAGACTTTGGCTTTTATTTGGAGTGAAAGCGGGAAGCCTGCGGAGGGTTTTTGAGTGGAGGAGCGGTGTGATCTGATTGCTGGATTGAGGGTCCCTCCACAGAGTACTGTGGAGAGCACACTGAAGGGAGTGGGCAGGGGAATTGGGGGGGTGGGGGGATGGGAAGCAGGGAGCCTTATTAGGAAGTAATGGCTACAATCCAGCCAGAGTTGATGGTGAAAGCCTCTGGAAGTCATGAAACAGGATCAGATTCTGGATGGGTGTGTTTTTTTTTTAAATTAATTTATTTATTTTAATTGGAGGCTAATTACTTTACAATATTGTAGTGGTTTTTGCCATACATTTGCTGACGTGAATCAGCCATGGGTGTGAAGGCAGAGCTGACAGGATTCATGGCTGGATCAACTTGTCACAGGTGACAAAACTTCATCTGTGTATTAGTAGGTTGTCTCATTTAACACTCTTGAAAGCTAGGAGACAGCCTCTACAGGGCTGCTGCGTGGCTTTGAACTTGGTGTTATTACTCCCAGCTTCCTCTTCTTATAAGAAGTCTCTTTCCCCAAGAGTTCTCTTAAGGCCCTTTGATCCCGTGCAGCATCTATTTAAGGTCAGAAGAAACATCTTAATTGAATTCGTAGAGCCTTCCTATTACATACTCATTCCTTTGAGCCATGAGAAATTTCCCAGCCTTCTTATAATGTGGCTTCATAGTGTCCGGAGGAGAAAATTTTAACTTCTGCAGAAAGCTCACCAGCTTCTTTGTTATTTGGTGATAGGTAATTTCTGCAGCTTTCTAACTCCGTTGCTGGCTTGACTCCTCAGCTTCTACTCCTTACCTCCACCCCCGTCTCATACCTAGACAACCAAACACACACATACCCTCCGATATATCATCACCTCCATTCAGAAAATTACCTTAACCACTTTAGGTGTAGTTTCCAGGTTAACAAAACAAATCAAGTGTATATTTTCTGAGCTGGAAGGATAAAGAGAGCAAAATATGGCAAAACAAAACAAACAAAAAAACAATTACTCCTCTCAGAATATTGTCATTAAAACCTCAAATATCACATGGATGTCCTCTTTTGGTTTTACCTTTGTCTTCTCAGCATCAGAGAACTTTTGTTTTGCACTTCAAAAACACTTCTGGGATAGGGTTGGTGGGAAAGGGATGTGTGATGGAGTGATGGAGTCAGAGAGATTTCTAAGTAGACAAGTTGTTTCCTTGAACATAATTAGAATTTTAAAAGCATGATGCCGATTTTTCTCCTCATTCTCCTCACTGAGGAATAAATGAAAATTAACAGCATCTTTACTGAGATCAAATATAAAGTGATTTCGGCTTAGTCCCTTATAAAATCAAGGTAATATCCATCCCTGGGATAAACAGTCCTCCAAACCCTGTGAATGAAAACTCAAATATGATCTTTTGCAATTTTGTTCACTTTAGGTCCTATTTGCTTTTTTATAAAAGCAAGCACAGTGTGGGAGGGGTAATTGTTTAGTCTCCAGACAATCTTCCCACTCGCTCTGCGGCTCTGAGGCTCTGGCATGTCTGTGAGGGGAGCCACAGAAAGCTGCTCCCATGCTGGATCTTGGCACATGGGAAGCCTTTCTCCCTGAGCCATCATGGCACCAATATAAGGCGATTTGGCTGGATTGACTTCATCAGGAATAGAGCTGTAAAGTATTTTAGTATCCTCAGCGCCGCCCCCCACCGTGGATGGAGAGTGGGCACAGGTCCCAACTCCTTAATGGTTATTACTTATGTGTGCAACTCTCTATTTTTTCATTTCCTCCTCTGGGAAATGAGTCTGAGTGGCTGCCCTGAAGTTACAGAGAGGCACAACCACCTTCCTGATTGTTCACCTCTCTACTTGGTTTCTAGAGACGATTAAATTGATGATGACTGATTCAGGATGATGTACGGCAGAGACCACCATATTGTAAAGCAATTACTCTGCAAAAAAAAAAGTTACAATGCAAAGCAATTTCCAGCAGTTATAATTCAATAAAATCCCCTGAATATTAAAAAAAAATTGGTTCTGTTACTGCAGTACTTTGTTTCTAGGCATAATAAGTCACTACTGGAAAATGCCAAATCCTACATTTGGATAATCAACAAAATGATTTTCAACCTCAGTGGTTCTATAATAATATTTTTTAAAGAAAATACCTTTCTGGTAGAAATGGAATAGAGTACTAATTTCCAAATGTATAAAACAAATAGATTGGGGGTGTGGTCAGTCAGCTATCGAATAAGAAGCTGTTCCTTACTCTGTAGCAAGTATTTGCTATAGATTCCATTCATTTGTTTCTGTGTGTTAATAATAGTCTTGTGGAAACAGTGGCATTCTCGAGTAAGGTAATATATTAGGTTATTATCAGCCACAGTAATTGTGATAGATTAGATTATTTACAATATTTACATACTAGGCTTAGGACTCAGGGTGGGCAAGGATATAATACCCTGCTTTTTAATTTTGGGCTCAGATGATGTCTTGCTTTGTCCAGAGGGTTATCAGCAGACTTGAACTGTGATTGCATCATTGGCCTTGATCTCTTACTGTCATTGTCAAACTGCCCCCAGGAGGCTGCTGTCCCTTCACCCTGGGCCCCAGAATAACATGTGTGGAGACCAGAGCACAGGAGCAATGAAGTCTAGCCTAGGCCAGCCACCTTAGGCTGTAAGTTGTTTGTATGTTTGTAAGTTTGTTGTTAAGTTTTTATGTTTCTAGGTGGTTTGCTATGTAAAAAGGGCTAACAAATGTAATAACAACATGGGTTTCTCAGTGGTAAAGAATCCACCTGCAATGGTGGAGACTTGGACACATAGGTTTAGTCCCTGGTTGGGAACATCCACTGGAGAAGGAAATGGCAACCCGCTCCAGTATTCTTTCCAGGAAAACCCCATGGATAGAGGAGCCTGGTGGGCTACGGGCCACGGAGTTGAAATAAGTTGGGTACTTCTGGCAACAACAACAACAAAAATGGTAACAACTGTTTTTTTTTTTTTTTTTGATAATTTTTTTTGTTGTTGTTAACAACTGTTAATTGGACATTTACTGGTTTAAGGTGCTATACACATATTGTCCCATTGAATTCTTACCTTAAGCCTCTGGGTTAGGCATCTAAATTTCGGAACAAGATATAGTTAATGTCAGAGACAATATTTTTTAAAATGTGTATTTTTAATTTTTTTTGGTTGTGCCACAGGGTGTGTAGGATCTCAGTTCCCCAGCCAGAGATCAAACCCGTGTCCCCTGCATTGGAAGGGTGGAGTTTTAACCACTGGACCACGAGGGAAGTCCAGAGCCAATAACTGAGCCCAACCTTTTATGACTTCAAAGCCAGTGCTCTTAAATGCTTTCAGAATTAAGAAATTCAGTAAAATTAATAGATGAGAATGAGACCCTAAATCTGACCTCCTGGCCAAGACCCAGGGGCCTGTATGATTTACCCTTCTCACTTCGTTTTCTCAGTGTGGTTCTGGCCACCTTGATATTCTTTGGAACGCTCAAACTTGCTCAAATTTTCCTCTCTCAAGCCTTCAAATGTGTCTTTTTTTCCTTTTCTGTCCTTTTATGGCTGGCCATTTCCCATCCCTGGGATTCAGAAAGATCTAACAGACCACCTTAAGGTAGCCTTCTCTTCACTATTTTCTCTCTTCATCCTGTTTGTTTCTCTCATAGCATCACAGCAGTTTAGTTTTAGTCTTGTACACTTGCTTTTGCTGTTTCCTTCCCCCAGTGCAAGTCCAAGAGGCAAGGCCACGCTCTTACAGACTGCAGTATCCAGAGCATCTAGGGCAGTGCCTAGGTGCTCAGCAAATATTTGGAGAATGAATGAATGAACCCATGAGGAATAGGACCAGAGCATGAAGAGCAGGCTGGTGAGCGGTGGACTCCAGACCTATGCTGGACAACATGGAGGGCAACCGTGGATAACTAGAGGTAGAGTTAGGGTTTAGGGGGCACAGGACAGGAGGCAAGGCTGCAGAGATAAGGAGGAAGTGTCAGACAAACATTGCCTGCTTCATAACCACACACACACACACACACACAGCTTACACTGCTGCTGTTGCTGCTAAGTCGCTTCAGTCGTGTCTGACTCTGTGCGACCCCATAGACGGCAGCCTACCAGGCTCTTCTGCCCCTGGGATTCTCCAGGCAAGAACACTGGAGTGGGTCACCATTTCCTTCTCCAATGCATGAGAGTGAAAAGTGAAAGTGAAGTCACTCAGTCGTGTCAGACTCTTCTCGATCCCATGGACTGCAGCCCACCAGGCTCCTCCGTCCATGGTATTTTCCAGGCAAGAGTACTGGAGTGGGGTGCCATTGCCTTCTCTGACAGCTTACACTAGGTTCTCAATAGACTTTATTCCTTGAGACTCTTTAAATGAGAATATATACTATTGAAAACACACACTAGCATGTGTATCATGCCTTTTCAATTTGAATTGTATCTTTCATTTCCTTAGGTTAGAGAAAGAGGTTAACATGAGAAACAAAAAGGAGAAGCCTCACAATAACCAATGCGAGGGGAACAAGGGCACCACATCAAATAGGACCTTGGGTGATTCCCTGCTACCCTCACCCAGGATCCTAAGACTCGAGAGTAAAGTTCAGGCCGGAGCCCCACAACGCTGATGCTCTCACTGGTGATATCCTTGGGGTGGGAATGGTAACTCTCATCACATGAGGAAGAAAGCAGAGCAAGATCTTGACAAGATGATGTGTGACAAGGTTCTGAAAGGGTTGGTTTCATGCTGGAGAAGCACAGCAGGGTGAAGCTTGACTTCCAAACCTGACTGTGGGATGAAGTACAGATGGATCCTCAAGGATTATACTTTAAATGAAATCTCACTTCTGTTACCTAGCTATGTTGTTATTTTTTAGTCTCTGTGTAGCCCACCAGGCTCCTCTCTCCATTTTCCAAACAAAAATACTGGAGTGGGTTGCTGTTTCCTTCTCCAGGGGATCTTCCCGACCCAGGGATTGAACCCATGTCTGCTGCATTAGCAGGCAGATTCTCTACCACTGAGCCACCAGGGAAGCCCCTACTTATAGCCCCTATACTAGCCATGAATTTCTTATTCCAAAATGCTGCAAATTATGATTGATGAGGGTACCAGTTAAGAAAAACAGTTTGTTCCTGTTTTTCTCCTCAGAATACAAGGTTGTACTTACCGAATCTATTCACTTATTGATCTAACAATATTATTTAGCTCCTACTATCTTAGGCACTAAAATACATTATGATGGTTCAAGGAGTTGAGGACTTATGAGAGAGTACTGGAGAGTCCGTAGGGGGAGCATCTCTTACTTGACTTCTTAAAAGAGGGGAGACCTAGAATATTCCACTTTATTTTCCCCTAAAATAACTTAACAACTGTGGTGATATGAAGCAATATAAGAATGGAGTATGACAGTTTAATAAAGAATGACAAAGAATATTTTAGGATCTGCTTGTGAGTGTTTTTAAGTATCAGAAATATATAGTACGAAATACTCGTATGGCACTTTTTACTTTGATTGACTCATTTCATCCTTATAGTCATCAACTTTTTATTAGCCCCGTTTGACAGTTGAAGAAACTGAGACACAGGAGTTTGAGGAGACTGTCATTATCACCCATCTAAGAAATGGAAGCACCACGGCTTCACCCAAGGTAGACTGGCTTCAGAATCCACGCTATACCAGATGGTGAATTGACCAAGCCCTAAGGAACAGTACTTATGAGAAAGTTCCAGTATCCCCAAGTGGACAAGGAACACTTATCTTTTGACCCCTTATACATGTAAATCCCACTGCATGAGATGTCTTGCTCTCTTTGCCTGGCATTATCCTTAAGATACATCCCAGTAGGCGGCAAGAAGCCTCCTTTGTCTCCTCCAGTCTGGATTAAGTGTCATTCTATGTTCTATCGTTTCTTATGCCTGTGCCATTCACCTTCAACTCACCTTCTATAGTTTATTTGTGTGTGTTGCTTCCTCTGGATATGAACATCTAAAGGGTAAGATTTATGTCTTTGTGTTAGCTACTTAGAAGTTTCCTCATAAAGACCAGTTGTGAGGATTATATGGGATGGTACCTTTAAAGGTACAAGAAAGTGAAATTATTAGTTGCTCAGTTGTGTCCGACTCTTTGTGACCCCATGGATTATAGCCCATCAGTCTCCTCTGTCTATGGACTTTTCCAGACAAGAATACTGGAGTGAGTTGCCATTCCCATCTCTGGGGATCTTCCTGACACAGGGATCAAACCCAGGTCTCCTGTATTGCAGGCAGATTCTTTGTCTGAACCACCAGGGAAGCCCAGAGGTACAAGAAGTGAGGGATGGTACGGGGAGGAAGGTGGGAGGGGGGTTCAGGATGGGGAACACCTGTATACCCGTGGCGGATTCATGTTGATGTATGGCAAAACCAAACAATATTGTAAAGTAATTAGCCTCCAATTAAAATAAATGAATTTATAATAAAAAAGATTTCTTATCATTATCTCTCCAATTTGATTCTCTAACACTCTGTTTCATCTAAGAAGCTTCTTTCCAACTGGTCTTTTAGTCTGGGAGCCCTAAGAGCTCTGGTCCACACTCAGGTCTTTTGCATAGTAGCCTCCCTGCCTGGAGTGCCCCTGACACCCCTCTTTTCATGGTTGTGTCTTCACCTCTCTCAGCCTACAGCTAGACCATGTCTGACTTCTTATACTATAGACTCCACCTTATCTAGTCTTCCATTGAAACCACATTTGTTTCTTGAATTTTGTATCAGAATGAGCTGTTGTATTAATTTACATTTTCTTTTGCTGGTATAGAAGAAGCAAAATGATGAGATCTAGTGTGGTTTTGTTTATTTGTTTTTTAATGTTTCTCTCCAGGTTGTTTGCTTAATTTCAAAGAGGATATTAAGCTAGGTACTCCAGAGGGGAGAGAAGAGAGGCTTATGCCTGGGAAGCTGGGGATTGGAGGATGGGAGAAAACATTTCCAAGCTTGGGATAGAAAGAGAGTATGAGTCCATTGGCAGGGGTCAGCTCCAGTTTGCTGGCAGTATTTCAGAAAAGGTTCAGAATTCTACTGTATCTCTGGAAATGTTGATACCTTGGAACTGGACTTGTTGCCTCAGCTAAGAGTTCAGGGTTCAGATGTGGTATGGGGGCAGCCTGCCCATCTAAGACCATATTGGATCAGTGACCACAGTGACCTCAGCAAACCAATCCCAGCCATGCCGACCCAAAATGAAGATTCCTCCCTGTAGTCCAGATCATTGAAAAGCTTCCCTGGGGATTTCTTTGTAACCTAAGGAAGAGAAAGGGGTGGCCCCTCAAAATGACTGTGATTGATTTTTTTGCCAGTCTGATAGGTTGGGAATTCAAAGGTAGGTTTAATTTTGTTTTAAGAAAACAAATTAATCTGACATTGCAGGCTCACCTGATTATAATTCAGATCGCTATACTAATTTTTATCATTATTTGCAGCTAATATGTATTAGTTTTTTTCTTTACTTGTTTATAGTTTGTCTTACAAGACTGTACTTTCCATGAGAGCAAGAAAGGGTTCAAGTAATTTTCCCAAATAAGTATTGAAATAATGAATTTTGCATATAACATGGTAGCTGTTCACTTAGCTCATCAGTGAAGTATACTTGCTAGACTAGAGTGTGAGGTGTTTTTCCTCTGATGCATCAGGAAAAAAAAAAAAATATTCAGAGGAAGAACAACAAGCTTCCTCTAGTTTTTATTTCTACTTACTAAGAAAAATGCCTACCAAATGACCTCTTCCAAAACATTCCTTAGGGCCTAAAATGTAACAGCCATTGTGGTGTGTGATCTGTTGTAAAGGAACAAAGGAGTAGTGGGGGGTTGGAAGGATAAAGAAGACATGGGCCAGGAATGAAAGAGCAAAGGGGAGAGGGTGAAAGGGCAAACTAGGGGAAGGATGCTCAATAGAAGCCTGAGAAATTCCTGAGAAGTTGCCCAAGAATATTTTAGAAGAACAGAGTGAGTGAATTTAGGGAATAACTCCACAAAGAGTATACTCAAGTGTCCAGGAGCCTTATAGAGGCTGAGTCCTTTTCCACCTGTACCCAGAAGACAGTGGCCTATTATCTACCCTAGAACCTATGCCAGCCAGTTCCCTGGCTGACACTGTTACACCAGCACCTCACCATAGCCTGGCCAGTGGGAGCCAGGCCTCTGTCCAGCTCTCCTGTGTGTGCATCCCCTTGAAGACCAGATGAAGATGTTGAGAGACCCCTCAAAAAAACAAGATTTTGATGTATCCCTTTAATGTAATTCTAATCAAAATATTTTAATGACTCAAACTTATACATGTGCTGAATCAGAAGATCAGACATTTGACTGCAAAATTCTAGATAATTGAATTGAAGTTGAACTATCTCTGCCACGTAACCTCCTTTGCTCATGCCTTTAGTAGTTCCTTAGTCTTTTTACTAGATAATCTGATCACCTAAATACAAATTATACAGCAGGGCACCTAGGAGTCTAAAGGAGAGAACCTGAAAATCAAGTGGGTAGTGAGTGAAGAAGAGCCATACTTTTATTTTTGGGGTCCCTGATCTGAATACTTCTGAGATGCCTGAGCTATAATAGCCCTGGTGGTTCCACAAGGAATTACAAAGAAGAGGAGTAGGCAGTATATTGAAGCACATAATGGAGTGACTGATATCTTGGTTGGGCTTAGGGAAGACTTCCCAGAAGAGGCAACATTTTAGCTCAATCAGGGAAGATAAACAGGAACTGGTCAGAAATAGCATGGGAATGTGGATGGAATCTGCTTTAGGGGATGTCCTAAATGGATGTGAGGTCTTATTTTAGGTCATTATTCACTTTTCTGTGTGTGTGTATGTGCTCAGTCATGTCCACCTCTTTGTGACCCCACGGACTGTAGCTCTCTAGGCTCTTCTGTCCATGGAATTTTTCCAGACAATAATACTGGAGTAGGCTGCTATTTCCTTCTCCAGGGGATCATCCTGACCCAGAAATCAAACCAGTGTCTCTTGCATGTCTTGTAATGGCAGGCAGATTCTTTAACAATGTATCACCTGGGAAACCCACCTATCTCCACTTTAATATATACTGTAGTCTACATGAAGGGTTGATTGTATAAAGATGCAGAAAAGGGATTTCCACTCTCAACAAGAAATTATGCACAGGATCAGGACTTTACAGTGCTCAAAACAGAAAATTAGAGGATATAGGTGCCTATCTGGATTGTTTGTGTTTATTTCCCCTGGATTTGTCAATTCAATTTCAGTATCACCTGCTCAGATATTCTGTTCTTTACAAATTATTACAGTGTTGCGGCATTCGAGTTCTGAAGTTCTACCATGAGTACAGTGAGTTATGAGCTGTATCTCTAATACTGAGATGCCTCTGTGCAAAGTGGCCTTAAAACTAGCTGTTATCCTTGGATGCTCTGCGTTCGGCCACAACAGAGCCCTGAAGAGCGGCTGTTAGTGGAGGACCATTATTTCAACTCCAAGTAAAAATGACTCCAGGAACAAGACTTTTCATCCATTAGTAGTTAGTAGTGGGTTAATAGTTTGATTAATAAAAACAGGGAAAATATTTTTCTGTTGATTAAAAATATCTGAAAGTGTGCATTTTATTTTTGATGACAATCCTAAATAAGAAGCTAGATCTATTTCTGCAAGAAGTGAGTGAAAAAGCACAAGTCATCCATCTGATTTCATTGTAATGAACCTGCAACTCTCTCTCTCTCTTGCTTCAAAGAAAGCTTTAAGTAGGACCTAGGGCAGCACTGGTTATGCAGAGGAAAATTACATTTTCCCCCTGTGTTAACAGTAAAAGTAAGGACAAGAATCCAAGAATTGTCAGAAAAAGGCTACCTCTCATTGGCTCCCCTTTTCTATTATTTTGATGGTGGTAAGACTGGAATCAGGACAAAATGGAGATGTGTGGAGAGGAAGGAAATTTTTCAAAATTTACAGATTACTAGTTAAGCTAAAATGGTCTTTTGGCACTCTCTGAAATGGGCTGTTGTAAGAGAAAAAAAATCATTTGTTTTGCTTCCACTTTTGGCATTGCAAATGAATATCCCTTTAGGAAAGTTGTACGTGGAGGGAGACTCACAGAATCCATTGCTCTGTTCATTCAATGTGACAGGAATGAAAATGATTCTCCAGAAAACAAGGCAGGAGGAGTTGGATGGTATTTCTTGTTGCTCGTAACCTAATTTTTTTTCCAATGACAGGATGATGGTGTCTGTTAACAAATATTTATTAAGTCCTCATTGTGTCTTGTGCTTAAAGTAACTGGGCAGGAATGGAAAGGAAGGATATTGGAATAAAGATGTAGACATAATAAGACTCGATATGGTATCAACCCATCAGTGCTTTACTCTTATTAGAGAGCATCTGTCAATGTTTTTTTTTTTTTTCCCAAGATCTGGCTTTTACAATCAGGTAGAATTTACTCTAAAAGGAAAGGCCAGAAAGACCAAGAAAAAAAAAAAAAAGTACTAGAGGAATGTAAAAATAAGATGTATATACCTGGATATTTCCAGACAGTCCATAGAAACCATTATCACGTATGGATTATGACAGAAATCTGGACCTCCCAGTACTGGCTAAGGAGTTCACCTTTTGATTCTTCAGATGCTTTGGCAAGGCTTTCAGTTATAAATAAACATGCATAAACAACTACCCATGATGAGAACACCAAGGAATATATAATTGAATAATTACTGATTTTAGAGCTAATAATTTGGCACCATAATTGATATCAGATAATAAAAGTATAGGCAATGTTAAGTTCAGGCCTGCTAGTAAGTTGTTATATCTTTAAAATTAATATGGAAAATGAGGGCACAGAACTATTTAGTAGAACTATGGAGAACCATTTCCAAAGGATATTATTAACCATTACCAGACATTCTGGTTTTCAGAGAACAGAATCAGTTTATGACTGCTGTCCTGATATGATATTAATGGATTCCCCTTTAACTCTCCACAGTATACCACTTTGAATAAAAAATTATATCTAATAATGGGTCATCATGACTACTGTAGAAGATGAATCTGAGGCGAGATGAATAATTTTGCATTCCACCTGGGTTGTATTTATTGAGCAACCATTGTAGACTCACCAATGATGATGATGATAGCAATGATAATAATAATAACAGCAGTCATTTTAGCAGGTAATATTTATTTTGTGATTACTATGTTCTGAGTAATACACTAGACACTTTACATAATTAACTCATTTAATTTTTACAACAACCTTACAAAACACTCTTACTGCCTCTATATAGATTTTTCTTTAAAAAAAGAAATAGAAGCACAGAGTGATAAGTAACTTACCTAAGGTCACATAGATAGTATATGTTGAACCAAAATGTTCAACAGAAACATTTTGATTCGAGAGCCTATTTTCCTAACCATTCCTGTTATTAAGAAGCTTCCTAATGCAATAGTTATGTTAGGAAGTATTACACAAGCATCTGAAATAGATAACAGGATAATTAATGAGACAAAGTGAATAGTATTGTCTATTTTCCAGTGGTTTTTCCATCTGTGGAACTCAGAGTTACTGCAAGAAGTTTAAAAAAGTTATATAAAATATAATATATTGTCTATAAACTAGATAATATGTTCATATGCATTTCTGCTATGTTTTTGTGATTCATAAGTTGTATCTTAAAAGCAGTACAGAATTCAAAGTAGTTTCTTTTCTCAATCCAAAGAGATATTTCTTAAAAACCCACTAAGTTTCTGTGTGGCCAGAAGCAAGAAGAATACTAGAAAATCAATAAAAGCTGGAAAAATGGATTTGCTGAACAGCCTCAAAGGCCCAAGTGAGGTTAGTGAGACCTGAACAAATGTATATATTATTCCATTTGGGGGTCTAATCCTGTCCAGCTGATATATGGCTTTACAGTAGCACCAGGCTTGGAATGCAGAACATCAAGAGCAGACTATGTGAGAGGCTGGTGATAACAGCACTGGAGGATTCAGCCATGGAATAATGTGTCTTCCAAACTGAACCAACGGAATCAATAAAGGGGGAAAGATAGAAGAATAAGAGGTTTGAAAGGTAAACCTAGAGAGTACCAATTTAAGAAAAAATAGATTAAGTTAAAGGCAACTCAAGTTGGAGAAACATCAGATTTAAGATGTGGGGTACTATGAACTGAATGTTTGTGCCCCCTTACACAAATTAATATGTTGAAACCTCAACCTATAATGTGATGGTATTTGAAGATGGAGCATTTGAGAGGTCATGAGGGTGGAGCCCTCATAAATAGAATTAGTGCCCTTATTATAAGAGACATGACAGAGATAATCCTTCTCTCCACCACACGAGAATGCTGCAAGAAGGCAGCCATCTGACAACTAGGAACCCCACCATGCTGGCACCCTGATCTCAGACTTCCCAGGCTTCAGAACTCAGAGATATACATGAATATTATTTTAAGCCACCCAGTCTATGGTATTTTGTTACAACAGCTCAAGCTACTTAGATCCAGTTTTTAGCTCGGGGTGTCAAGTGGCTAATGTGGCATGGAGATAAACAACTGCATCTGTGTAGAAGAAGCAAGAATGATTACTTCAGAGATGGGCTTCCCTGGTGGCTCAGATGATAAAGAATCTGCCTGTACTAAGGGTATTAGTAGTAGTGTTAGTCTCTCACTCATGTCTGACTCTTTGCAATCCCACTGACTATAGCCTGCCAGGCTCCTCTGTCCATGTGATTCTCTAGGCAAGAATACTGGAGTGGAGTGCCATTCCCTTCTCCAGAGGATCTTCCTGACCCAGGGATTGAACCCGGGTCTCCTGTGTTGCAGGCAGATTCTTTACTGTTTGAGCTACAGGGAAGACCCTCTAAGGGTATTGCTGCTGCTGCTGCTGGTGCTAAGTCACTTCAGTCGTATCCAACTCTGTGCGACCCCATAGATGGCAGCCCACCAGGCTCCCCTGTCCCTGGGATTCTCCAGGCAAGAACACTGGAGTGGGTTGCCATTTCCTTCTCCAATGCATGAAAGTGGAAAGTGAAAGTGAAGTCGCTCAGTTGTGTCCGACTCTTAGCGACCTCATGGACTGCAGCCTACCAGGCTCCTCCATCCATGGGATTTTCCAGGCAAGAGTACTGGAGTGGGTTGCCATTGCCTTCTCCGTCTAAGGGTATTAGCACACAGCAAATGCTTATTGAGTGGTTGTTCAACAAATGCTACTGAGGAATGTGACATGTTGATATTAGGGTGTTAAATCATCATGGAATTTGGAGATGCAAAACTAAGGTTGAAGATAAAGAAGAAAAATATAAATGAGTAGTTGAAGACATCTAGAAGACAAAAATGAGTCTAGCAGAACAAGCAGGAAATAGTAGATGGTGGTGGTCATAGTGACTGGGAAAGGAGAATTCAAATGTTGCTTGAAAAGGAGAATAAATTTCTCCAAAGCACTCACAAAATCCTTGGGAGGTTTGCTTCCTTCTTTTCTGCTCTTGCTGCAATTCAGTTTTCCATAACTGCTTTAGGTAATACATTCATCCTTTTAAAGCCAAATTTTATGCCTGTTGAATCATATACACTAAAAGGTAAATGGTGGGAGTGTTTATAATAAGTTCAAAGAATAAATAAATGAAGACATTTTTGTACATTTGTATTCCATTGTGCATTTATATTCCTCATTGTTTTGTGGATGTTTTGTGATCATTTTCCACTCTGTTTGCCATGAGACATGGTGAATGTTCTTAATTGTCATCGTCAGAATGATGAAACAGTTTCATATCACAGGTATTGACGGCAGACAAATCTGTGGCTTCAGAAAAGGAAGTTCCAGTCTGAAGACAAATGAATGTTTACAAAAACAGAATAGATATTTCAAGGGTATTATCCTCAGATTTATAGGGGGAACAGTGCATGTCATTTCTGCAGGCCAGATTTAGGACATATGATATGAGAAATGTTTTCCATTTTGATGTCAACAAGAGCATTAATTGCTCTCTTGCCTTGTGTCTGGTGCAACAGCACAACCCTTCTTCCCTTAACTAGATTTCGGAGGGTTCAGAAAGGGCCCACGCCTGATCTGAATCGTTTCCCTTGGTGACATTATTGGATTTTATGTCAGCAGCCCAGAGGTGAAACACATCAACCAATCAGCAAGTTGATACAGCATCCCTACTATGCAGTTGGCTTTGTGTTAGGTGCTCTCCAAGAGCCCACGATTGAATTGAAAACACAAAACCTACACATATGAAATAATAAGGGAGCAACAAAGGCCAAACTGGGTGGAGCTGACAGCGCAATAGAAACTCAGAGCAAGGAGAGATCAGTGTGGGCTAAACAGCCAAAGGTTTTCAAATTATTATTATCAATGACTATCATTATAGCAACAATGGCCAGCTTTTATTGAGCATTAACTGCTCACCATATGCCAGGTACTGTGCAAAGTACTCTGTGTGCCGTCTCTGATTTAATCCTCACAACAGCCCTTTTAATTATTCCCACCTAAAGGAGAAAACAACATACTCTTATTATTCACATTTTATACATGCAGATACTGAATCTTAAAATGGTTACATAAATTCAACCATGGTCACAGAGTTAACAGTGCCAGAATTCATACTAGACTGCAAATTTGTCTGACCCCCAACCAGTATACATATTAGCACAATATGTATTGCCATTCTTTGTAGAAGGAGGAAGTCCATGAAGTCAGTCTTAAAAAAATATATGTTGATTCCAAAAGGCAGCAGAGAATGAGGGAGGGCATTTCAACAGGAGGAATAACATACACACCCAGCTAAACACAAGAAGGAGCATGAGGTCTATAAGGAACAGTGGAAAACAGCATGTCCAGAGCAGAAAGGTGGTGGCATAAAGGACTGTGAAGGCTGAGTGGGTCTGCTTTGCATAGTGCTATGCTGGGAATCTGCACAAACCAAGGTGTGGAGATTGAAGTTGAGTCAGACAGAAGACAGGTGGTACTATTAATAAATTAGAATAATGTTAGATAGCAAAAACTTTACATCAAATTACCTGACCAAGAGGCTCAGGTCCACAAGAATCAGAGTAACAGAACAAGAATAGATAGAGTAGGTCATGCGTTCATTCACACTCTCCCTTCATTCACCCACAGGGTTGTACCCACAACATTCAAAACATCACACAAGGCACTGTGGAAATTAAGGAGATGATAAAGGCAGGCTTTCTTCCCTGAAGCAGTTTGCAGTCTAAACAGGGGTGTCTTGAGCTGGAGTTGTTAAAGTGTATAAGAATCAGGAGAAAATGGAATGGGAGAAGTTCTTTTTTTTTAATAGAAATATTTATTATTTGGCTGCATTGGGTCTTAGTGGTGACACACAGGATCCTGGTGGGGAGTGTGGGATCTTCCGTTCTGGCTCAAGGGCTCTTCATTGCAGTACTCAGGCTTAGTTGCCCAATTTCATTTGGGATCTTAATACTTTCCTGACCAGGGATTCAACCTGTGTCCCCTGCATTAGAAGGCAGATTCTTAACCATTGAACCACCAGAGAAGTCCCACGTGGGAAAAGAACTTTGAAGGAAGACTAACGCATTCTGAGTGGACTGACGGCTCAGTCAGAGAAATAATTTATTCATTTATTTATTCATAATTTATTCATTCAGTTCAGTTCAGTTGCTCAACCTTGTCCGACTCCTTGCAACCCCATGAATTGCAGCACACCAGGCCTCCCTGTCCATCACCAACTCCCGGAGTTCACACAAACTCATGTCCATTGAGTCCGTGATGCCATCCAGCTATCTCATCCTCTGTCGTCCCCTTCTCCTCCTGCCCCCAATCCCTCCCAGCATCAGGGTCTTTTCCAATGAGTCAACTCTTTGCATGAGGTGGCCAAAGTACTGGAGTTTCAGCTTTAGCATCATTCCTTCCAAAGAAATCCCAGGACTGATCTCCTTTAGGATGGACTGGTTGGATCTCCTTGCAGTCTAAGGGACTCTCAGGAGTCTTCTCCAACACTACAGTTCAAAAGCATCAATTCTTTGGCGCTCAGCTTTCTTCACAGTCCAACTCTCACATCCATACCTGACTACTGGAAAAACCATAGCCTTGACTAGATGGGCCTTTGTTGGCAAAGTAGTCTCTGCTTTTGAATATCCTGTCTAGGTTGGTCATAACTTTCCTTCCAAGGAGTAAGCGTCTTTTCATTTCATGGCTGCAATCACCATCTGCAGTGATTTTGGAGCCCCCCAAAATAAAGTCTGCCGCTGTTTCCACTGTATCCCCATCTATTTCCCATGAAGTGATGGGACCAGATGCCATGATCTTAGTTTTCTGAGTGTTGAGCTTTAAGCCAACTTTTTCACTCTCCTCTTTCACTTTCATCAAGAGGCTTTTGAATTCCTCTTCACTTTCTGCCATAAGGGTGGTGTCATCTGAATATCTGAGGTTATTGATATTTCTCATTAACTGATATTAACTAATATCAAATTGCCAACATCCACTGGATCATGGAAAAAGCAAGAGAGTTCCAGAAAAACATCTATTTCTGCTTTACTGACTATGCCAAAGCCTTTGATGATGTGGATCACAATAAACTGTGGAAAATTCTTCAAGAGATGGGAATACCAGACCACCTGATCTGCCTCTTGAGAAACCTATATGCATGTCAGGAAGCAACAGTTAGAACTGGACATGCAACAACAGACTGGTTCCAAATAGGAAAAGGAGTACATCAAGCCTGTATATTGTCACGCTGCTTATTTAACTTATATGCAGAGTACATCATGAGAAACGCTGGGCTGGAAGAAGCCCAAGCTGGAATCAAGATTGCCAGGAGAAATATCAATAACCTCAGACATGCAGGTGACACCACCCTTATGGCAGAAAGTGAAGAGGAACTAAAAAGCCTCTTAGAGGAGAGTGAAAATGTTGGCTTAAAGCTCAACATTCAGAAACTAAGATCATGGCATCTGGTCCCATCAAATCATGGCAAATAGATGGGGAAACAGTGGAAACAGTGTCAGACTAACATCAAAGGGGAGGAGTGTAGATGAAGATAAATATTTTTGAAGTGAAGAATCAGGAATCTTTATTTTCTAGGATATATTTCTACTATTGATTTCCCAAACTAAGCTTTATGGACACTGTGCTTTGATACATATCACTCTACTAAGAACAATAAACAAATCATCTTTAAAGAGATTATACAATGAAATACAAACAAACACCAAAATGAACTTTTTTCCTCATGTTGAGATATTGTTCCATCAAATATCCGGTCTTGCCTCTAAATATTCTCCTCCTTCAGCCTATAAAGGCCTTCTATCCAAATAAATAAGTCCTTTAAAGCTGTGTGCTCTCCTTCTTTCCTTCTTTTCAGAGATTACCATCTCACTGGCTCATCTTCCACCTACCCTTCAACCTACTGCAATTTGATTTCCATGTCCTCATCCCCAGGAAAGTGCTCTCATGTGAGGTCAGTCATGACCTCCATTCAAGGACACATTCAAAGACTAATCCTCTTGTATCTCACTCTGCCCTTGACACCATTCTCTCTCTATGCTATTCTCCAGTCTCTCTGATGGATCCACCTCCATCTCTTCTACATGTTCTTGTCCCATCTTCTCAACAAAAGCCAGTGTCCCCAGGAGTCCTGTTGTAGCTGCAAACTGGAACATTTTGTGTATATTATGAGCATAATTCAAATGAAGCACGCTTGAAGAAAGAGACTGAAATGGTCAGGAAATAAATGCTAATGAAGAGATGATGAAGAGAGGGTCGTGTTGGAATGATGACAGTCCTGAGACCTTTTAATGAAATAAAGTTGATTTAAACTGGATAGAGATATGGGAAGGCAGGCTATTTGCAGGGTCCCTGTGTGACTGAACAAGACTGTGGACGAGGCCATAGATTCTCAGGTCTGCCCATGTTGGATCAGAAGAGCTGATCAGGTTTCCTGGCACACTCAGGGTTTTGCCACAGTAGTCAGTAGGGACCCTGAACTCCCTCTGATAGTGACCTTTTTTGGATGATGAACTTTCAAGAATATGATGAAAGTTATATTCTGTCTTCCTAGGGAAACTCATACATGTCCATAGACATGAATTCAAGAAGTTCACAGATCCTTACCCTCAAATATGGAAAGGGACTTCTCTGGTGATCCAGTGGCTAAGACTATGTGTTCCCAATGCAGAGAGCCCCAGGTTTGAACCCTGGTCAGGGAACTAGATCCCACATGCTGCAACTAAAAAACAAGAAGTCTTGTGTGCCACAACGAAGACCTGGTGCAGTCAAATAAATAAATGCTTCCCTCATAACTTCCCTGGTGGCTCAGACGGTAAAGCGTCTGCCTAGAATGCAGGAGACCCAGGTTCAGTCCCTGGGTTGAGAGGATCCTCTGGAGAAGGAAATGGCAACCCACTCCAGTATTCTTGCCTGGAAAATCCCATGGACGGAGTAGCCTAGTAGGTTGCAGTCCATGGGGTCACAAAGAGTTGGACACAACTGAGCGACTTCACTTTCACTTTCCACTTTCCCTCATTGCTCAGTTGGTAAAGAATCAGCCTGCAATGGCAGGGACCCCGGTTCAATTCCTGGGTCTGGAAGATCCACTGGAGAAGGGATGAGCTACCCACTCCAGTATTCTTGGGCTTCCCTTGTAGAAAGACCTGGGCTCAATTCCTGGTTTGGGAAGATCCCCTGGAGAAGGGAAAGGCTACCCACTCCAGTATTCTGGCCTGGAGAATTCCATGGGCTGTGTAGTCCATGGGATCACAAAGAGTCAGACACGAATGAGTGACTTTCACTACTCACTTAAAATTTAAAAATCAATTAAGGAAAGCATCAAGCTTTGCAAAAAGTAAGAACACCCCACCCATTAACCTATTTGTTTGTACTTTGGCCAGAAACCTTCACTAAGTCAATCAGTATAGTTCTTAATAATCAAGTTTTACAAAAACTGAACTTGATTATTTTTTATTTTTTCCAAATACTATCCTATTCAGCTGCTCTACACTTACTGTTAAAAAGAAAGCACAATGATTGTTCTACAGGCATATGTTGGTCTTTTTTGTCTGAAATTTGTACACGTGGCAGCATCAATTCACAGTAGTTCATCCAGTTTCTCTCTTCCAGCCAAATACATTTGGAAAGCTCTCAATGTGACTTAAATACTGTTATATTATCCAAGAGGGGAGAAACGCATCTTGAATTTTGTCAACAACAGGTTACTATAGATTTTTCTCACTTAGCAGAGAATACCTTGGTGCAATACTTAGAAGTCATTGTCTTTATTAAAAAATTCCCTTAACACTCATGTCTTCTGTAAAAGTGGTCTGATAATGATGTAAGCTTACTTCTATTCCTATGGTATATATTCATCTAACCCATTCAAAGATATTTTTTGAGTACTCAGTAAAATACTCAGTTCTATGCTAGATCTAGAGAATTGGTAAGATGAATAAGACAAAGTCTTAGTTAAAATTCTTATTTCAAAGTCCTGAGTCATTTGGCAGAGATAGACATGTCAATAAATTAAAGATATGGTATAATAATCAGTGGTCCTCAACCCTGACTTCATAATAGGATCCCCAGAGAGACCTCTCCAGAAATGATTCTGGTCTCTGACCAAGGGATACTGGTTTAATTGTTCTGAGATAGTGCCTGGACAACAGCATTTTTTAACAGCACCCAGGTGAATGTAATAACATCTGTGATGAGGAAAATATAGAGTACTGTGGAAACATTTAGGGATTATATAGGATCTCAATTGTATGTCTGAATTGATTCACTTAGTGAAAAAGGAATATTTAATTGAAATAGGGAGAAGGCTATCCCAAACAGATACATCAGTAACCTGCAAAGGCATGAAAGTGGGAGGGTACAGGATGGGTTTATTTATTCCTTCACTCACCAAATACTTACTGAGCACCTTTCTTAGAGCAGACACTATCCAAAGGCCCCAAGAGCTAGGTCATAGTAACCAGACAAATCACCCCAGCTCTTGTAAAAATATAGTATGATGGAATCGACTCAGTGGGCAAGAGTCTGAACTAATTCCAAGAGATGGTGAAGGATAGGGAAGCCTGGTGTGTTGCAGTCCATGGGATCCCAAAAAGTTGGACACTATTTAGTGACTAAACAACAATAAACAGTGATAGAAATATTAGCGTCATGCTATTAATTGTATAAATGATTGTTAAATTACAATTCTGAGAAATACTGTAAAGCAGGAACTATGAGGGTAGACCCCACTCATTCTGGAGAAGCCAGGAAGGTTTACCTGAAGAATTGTTATTTAGGCTGAAATTTGAAGGATGAGCAAGATGTAGTCAGCAGAAGTAAGAATTCAATGCAAAAAAATCTGCTGGCAGAATAGCTGTGAAAAAAAGCCCTGATATAAATGCAGGGTCATTGAGTGGTCAAACACAGTGAGTTAGGGGAGGGTGACTGGGGCCTGTGAAGAAGGAGGACATTTCCTCCATGTGGCCAAACCATCCCGAACTTTGTGGACAGTGCTTCTGAGGACATCACATCCTTTCTTTCCTGTACACCATCAGCAACCCACTGATTTGTATCTCCTGGAGATTATCAAAACGTCTACACAAAGAATCTCAAGGTCCTGAAGAAGTCCCGTCTCTTCGTTAATGTCCAGAGATGCTAACTGACTTGTCCAAGTTTGTGTCATTTAAAACCAATCTGAAGAGCTAAGTTTAGAACCCAAGGCTGGTGACTCCAAACCTGAACCCCCTTCCATCACATCACAGAAAATATTTTATGAGATGTCATGTTTTATGCAGCTAAGATTGGGCTGATATGTCTAGAATCACTTGTCTAAGTTTTATGACAGTACAAAGATGCCAGGAGCACTTGGTGGTTTGTTGTTTGTTTTTGTAAGAATAGTAAAATCAAAAGATGGAAGGGCAGACTTTTCAGGCCACACAGCGGTAGCTAGGGAGAACTGTCTAGATGACAAGAAACTATGAAGATAGATCTTTGTTTAGAGCCAGAGGGATGTTATTTACTCAGTAAATTCGTCCAAGAAGAAATGAAACCTACACTCTCTAGGATGAAATGTGAAGAAAAGAGAGGCTTCTCACTACCCGCATTCTACTGATGTAAAAAAAAGAGCTCTGGTTTGTCAAACTGAAGTTCCAAGGAACCTGTGGGAGCTCAGAGAAAGCAGCCAAAATATCTGGGCATTCTTTGCCCTGCTCAAGGCCCTCACGCTTCATGTATCCAGCCAGGAAGAAAGCTGTGTCTGCTAAAGTTGCCTCCACACGCAGAGCATGCTAACTGGCTGCCATTTTGCTGATGGGACCACTTCCCTCCAGTGACACCCCCAAGGAATCTACAGAGTACCTGCCTGAGTGGAAAAGATTCATGGTAGAGAAGAGACATACAGCAAGTTATCCTTTTTGGCACTTTTCCTCCAGACCGGATAAACTAAAGCAGCTATCACCACAAAATGATTCAGAGAGAAATGTTCCCTATTGATAGGAACTTGGGACATAAACTATGTATTTAACTAAGCAAACCACTAACTAGTTAGAACTAAATGCCAGGAAATGTAACATCTGATGACTTGCTAGAAATGTCAATTATTTCATATATCTCTCAATCTGTATCCTGAATTTACAATAATATAATACATACATATTTCAGAGAATAGAAGCCAGATTGTTTTGAATTTGGGTGAGCCTTTCAATTGCTTGAATACATTCAAGGGTTTTATAAATTCATGATTATCTCATTAGGTCAGTATCGTTAGGAAATGAAATACCCAAAAAAGTGAATTTCTGATCATGAAAAGCAAAAACTTGAAATGTCAACATATATATTCCCCTATTTTCACATTTACCATCCTTTATATATTTCTCCTTCTTTTTACCCTGTCCCTCAAGGCAGACTCCCCATGGCTCTTTGTTTCTCAGATCCTTTATCCAATCTGTCTTCTGGTTTGATAGATTCCACCTCCTCAAAGTTCACGTATCTAGTTTTGATTCCTATTTTCCCTTCCCACTGTTGGTGTCAGAGTTTACATATCCCCTGAATTATTGCAAAGTGTTTTGAACTCTTTACAGAGTTGACTGCTTCCAACTCAACATTAACTCTATTGCCAGAGGAGGTGCCATCTTCCAATGACAACCCAGCACCTGGGGCCAGGCTTACTATGCTTGGTGAATTTCCAACATTATGGAATCCACCTTCCTAAGGTAGACGTCCAAAATCAACCTTTCTGGTACTTGGTAGCAAGGGCATAGGCATGAGCCCCAGGCTCTGTGAGTTAGATTCACCCGTGCAATACTTGGATTCCAAAGAGGATGATGGAGGAAGAGACTCTGTGTGAATTCCATTTCTCTAGTAGATATTGTGGCCAAAAATCTTCAGCTTCCAGTGGCAGCAGCAATTCATGTGGTCATCTTCTGGGGAGCCAGCTTTGTGTGTGATGCAGAGTGTCATTCTTCAAAGTACTCTTGAGCCTATTTCTTCATCTCTCCAGGGGTCCAGTGCATCATCCACTATCCTGTAAGTATCCTGCCAGGACTCACTGCCCAGGTGTCCCAAGCCTGGCTGAACATAGGGATACAGGTCCGAGGGCCTTGCAACAAAACCCCCATGCAGGGCTTGTTGTGTTTTCAATTTCTACAGTGGTATTTTTACAGAATTCTAAAGAGAGCTTCCAAAGAGTTCATTTGAGCATCTGCAAAGATTTCAGTCTGAAATTATTTGAGTTGAATGATTCTGTCATTGGGATATCAGTCTGTTTTCTCCTTTTCATTCCCTGTTCCTTTTAAGTCGAGTGACATGGGCAGAGCAGTTTCCTCTCTAAACTGCCGGTGGCACAGGGATTTCATAGATCACCTCACTCAGATTCTCCTGTAGGGACTAGTTTCAAAGCACTGACCCTAGTTGATAATCACATTCACTGGCCATCTGAGTCTGTCTACCTCCCTGAAGTAGCTGCATCCTACTGTTGCCGTGATAAATACTGACCTTCGAGAAAGGAACATTGTGTTCCAGCTCCTAGATCATCTGGGAGAAATGATCAGAATGGCAATCTTTGGACAAAGTCAGTGTTGCAGAAGTTTGTTTTTTTTTTTTTTTTTGCTACAAAAAGTAGATTATTCTGTTTGTGTTTTACATAACAATGGGATGCTATGTTACAGTGGAATGCAGAGGTAAGAAAAGCATTGTCTTAGGGTGTCTATAGCTTAAGTTAGCTTTCATCCATGGAAGTTCAGTGGCTCATCTCTGATACCAGGATTTGAATTAGAAGATGCAAGTGTCCAACTTCAATTTGGTTTCTAAAACATGTAGTTAAAGCACCTTAATGCTGCAATAATAAATGAAAGCTTGAGATTCATCACGTCTCATGCCAGCTGGGTCAGAGGATGGCTGCCTCCTTCAAAGGATCAGCTACTTTTATTTTACCGAGGTCCCCAGCCTACCCTTCCCTTTCATATCTAACTGTCTGGTGTTGGAAAGCGTTTGGTTTGCAATCCCTGCTTACAGGCTGTTTTATTTATTATCCATGGAAAGACATTGGCCTTAATTAAATTACTTCCATCCAGTGGTCCTCTCTGATGGAAGAGGCACAGATTTCCCAGTTATTTTCACCAGAAATGCATTTTATACTCTTACTGGGATTAAGCCCTGTAGCTTGTGAAACAGCAAGTCTATTAGGTTCACAGAGAAGATCTGTCTATATCAAAGACATTCTTGTAACTCAACTAATTTTTGACACTCAGAAACTAATTTTTGACACTCAGAAAATAGAGTACTTCAAATGATTAAAATAATTAGTAAAATTCTTTGTCTTAAGATTCTGTGGGCTCTCAGGATTTCTAAAGTCTTCTCTACTGTGAGCTAATCCACCCATGTCAGCCTCCACTCCTTTTGCCATGTCATCTCTCTAAGCAGGACAGTCTCCTCGGGCCCTCTAAATATTCAGAATCTTTCTTTTTAGACTCAGTTTAATTCTCAGCTTCTGCCCTGGCTAAGGGGACAACATTATTCAATTTGTCTGTGACAATCCCAGAGGAATTATTAACAGTATTTCTATTGTTCTCAAAAGTGTCCATGTTTGAGTCCTACCCCCGGCAACCTCAGTCCATAGTGATACCTGTGTTTGTGATGATCATAACACAGAAGGGCCCATGTTCTAGAGTTTAACAATTACAATTTTCTTATTACATAGCAGATTCTTTGAGTAGAAAGATTTCTTTTTATCAACATCAAATATAATGGGAAAAAATAAGAATACACAGAAAAGCTATACAAAAAAGATCTTAATGATCCAGATAACCATGATAGTGTGATCACTCACCTAGAGCCAGAAATCCTGGAATGCAAAGTCAAGTGGACCTTAGAAAGCATCAATATGAACAAAGCTAGTGGAGGTGATGGAATTCCAGCTGAGTTATTTCAAGTCATAAAAGATGATTCTGTGAAAGTGCTGCATCAGTATACCAGCAAATTTGGAAAACTCAGCAGTGGCCACAGGACTGGAAAAGGCCAGCTTTCATTTCAACTCCAAAGAAAAGCAATGTCAAAGAACATTCAAACTACTGCACAATTGCACTCATCTCACACACTAGCAAAGTAATGCTCAAAATTCTCCAAGCTAGGCTTTAATAGTATGTGAATTGAAAACTTCCAGATGTTCAAGCTGGATTTAGAAAAGGCAGAGGATCCAGAAATCAAATTACCACCATCGGTTGGATCATTGAAAAAGCAAGAGAGTTCCAGAAAAACATCTACCTTTGCTTAATTGACTATGTCAAAGCCTTTGTGTGGATCACAACAAACTGTGGAAAATTCTGAAAGAGATGGGAATACCAGATCACCTGACCTGCCTCCTGAGAAATCTGTTACGCAGGTCAAGAAGCATCAGTTAGAACTGGACATGGAACAACAGACTGGTTCTGAATCGGGAAAGGAGTACATCAAGGCTGTATATTGTCACCCTGCTTATTTAACTTCTATGCAGACTACATCATAAGAGATACTGGACTGGATGAATCACAAGCTGCAAGCAAGATTGCTGGAAGAAATATCAATAACCTCAGATATGCAGATGACACCACCCTTATGGCAGAAAGCAAAGAAGAACTAAAGAGCCTCTTGATGAAAGTGAAAGAGGAGAGTGAAAAAGTTGGTTTAAAGGTCAACATTCAGAAAACTAAGATCATGGCATCTGGTCCCATCATTTCATGGCAAATAGATGGAGAAACAGTGGAAACAGTGACAGACTATATTTTTGGGGGTTCCAAAATCACTTCAGGTGTTGACTGTAGCCTTGAAATTAAAAGATGCTTGCTCCTTGGAAGAAAAGTTAGGACCAACCTAGACAGCATATTAAATAGCAGAGACACTACTTTGCCAACAAAGGTCCATCTAGTCAAAGCTATGGTTTTTCCAGTAGTCATGTATGGATGTGAGAGTTGGACTATAAAGAAAGCTGAGCACTGAAGAATAGATGCTTTTGAACTGTGGTTTTGGAGAAGACTCTTGAGAGTCTCTTGGACAGCAAGGAGATCCAACCAGTCTATCTTAAAAAGTAAATCAGTCCTGAATATTTATTGGAAGGACTGATGCTGAAGCTGAAACTCCCAACACTTTGGCCACCTGAAGTGAAGAACTGACTCATTTGAAAAGACTCTGATGCTGGGAAAGATTGAAGGAGGGAGGAGAAAGAGACGACAGAGGATGAGATGGTTGGATGGCATCACCGACTCAATGGACATGAGTTTTAGTAAACTCCAGGAGTTGGTTATGGACAGGAAGACCTGGCGTGCTGCAGTCAGTGGGGTCGCAAAGAGTCGAACACAATTGAGTGACCAAACTATCTGAACTGAACTGAATATTCTATTGTTTTTATATGCCATATTTGCTTTTTTTTATATTTTATTTTTAAAATTTAAATTTATTTTAATTGGAGGCTAATTACTTTACAATATTGTGTTGGTTTTGCCATACATCAACATGAATCCACCACGGGTGTACACGTGTTCCCCATCCTGAACCCCCCTCCCACCTCCATCCCCATACCATCCCTCTGGTTCATCCCAGTGCACCAGCCCCAAGCATCCTGTATCCTGCATCAAACCTGGACTGGTGATTCATTTCATATATGATATTATACATATTTCAATGCCATATCTGCTGTATCTGTTCCTCTGTTGATGGACACTTAGGTTGTTTTCATAACTTGGCATTATAAATAATGCTGCTGTGAGCATTGGGGTACCTGTGTCTTTCTGAATTAGTGTTCTTGTTTTTTCAGATATACACACAGGAGTCAAATTGCTGGGTCATATGGTAGTTTCTATTTTTAGAGAGTAGGTTTACTTTTGCCTGATTTTTTTCTTGCTTCTAAGTTAGTCTTGACTAATTGTTCCTTTTACCCAAGTTCAAAGTGCACATTCCCAGACTAAGCATGGGCTGCTATATAATTAGTGAAAACATATGACACAGAAGTCAATCCTGAGAAACAGTTCTCTCAAGGTCTATTAAAACATCTTCCAGATGAGTGTTCACAGCAAGTGCTTGAATATATGAGAAGTTGAATGATTCTGTGTAAAATTATCTTAAAGTTTCCTGTATATTATTTAGACTGGATTTCTTGATAACAATAGATTGCGCTATTTTAGGTAGCAATTGGGTACTATTAGGTACCTATTTTAGGTAGCAAATCACTTGAATACTTATTTAGGTTGATTTTGGATAGTTTCTTTTATTTTTTAATGGTATTTTTTGTTTTGTTTTTAGGAGAAGCATAGCCTCAAAGGTTAGAAATCTCTAGGTTTTTCTAGAAATTTCTGAGGCTTCAACATTTTTTCAAAGGAAAAAGTTAACATGTGTTCTGAAAAGAAACTCTAAATCAGGACTGGAGATATAGGGAGATAAAGAATGTAATAGCTGGAAGAGATATGAGATCATGTAATATAAATCTTTGACTTTTAAAGGATGAATAATGAAGGCTGCAAGGCTAAGTTTACTTATTTGGAGGTTGCCCACAGAGAATTCGTTAGGCGATGAGGAAGGATGAGAGGCTCTAGTCATAGTCATCTGGGGCTTCCCATGTGGCTCAAGTGGTAAAGAATCCACCTGCCAATGTAGGAGTCACAGGAGACTCGGGTTTGATCCCCGGGTCAGGAAGATCTCCTGGAGGAGGAAATGGCAACCCATTCCAATATTCTTGCCTGGGGAATCCCATGGACAGAGCAGCCTTGAGGGCTGCAATCCATAGGATCACTGAGAGTGAGACACGACTGAGCATTCACACACAGCCACAGTCACAAAAGAGTTGAAAAATGGAAGGAACTTTCAAACTTGTAGTAACTACGCAGGTACAATACATATTTAGTAAGCAACTGGAATGCTTCTCTCAACATGAAAAAGTTGACCCATCAGCTGTCTCAGTGACATATTAACTAAGCCAACAGGAAAAATTTAAAGAGCAAAGGTAAGATGTAAAGAGTTATCATGAAGCTGCCAGACCAAGAGAGTGTTACTATAAGAGATGAAAATCAAGCACTAGTCTTTTATAAAAGCATGGATAGGGGACTGGCAGATGGCTGCCTTGGATCCTTTAGATATGGAGTGAAGCTTGACATTGAAAGAGATTAAATTGACCATTAAAAGACAAAATTTATATTCATCCAAAGTTTAGAATGATGCTCCAAGTAGCATGAAAATCAGATGCAGAGACTTGAAGGTGTAAGAGACCATGGGTTTTATTTCCAGTTTTTAAAGGAATCTCCACAGTGTTCTCCACAGTGGCTGTACCAGTTTGCATTGCCACCAACAATGTAAGAGGGTTCCCTCTTCTGCACACCTTCTCCAGAATTTATTGGATTTTTTAATGATGGCCATTCTGACAAGCAAGAGATGACACCTTATTATGGTTTTGATTTGCATTTCTCGAATAATGAGTGATGTTGAGCATCTTTTCATTGACCCAGCAATCCCACTGCTGGACATATGCCCCAAGGAAACCAGAATTGAAAGGGACACACATACCCCAAAATTCATTGCAGCACTGTTTACAATAGCTAGGACATGGAAGAAACCTAGGTGTCCATCAGCAGATAAATGGATCCTTAAGTTGTAATACATATACACAATAGAATATTCAGTTCAGTTCAGTTGCTCAGTCATGTCTGACTCTTCGTGACCCCAAGAATCGCAGCACGCCAGGCCTCCCTGTCCATCACCAACTCCTGGAGTTCACACAAACTCATGTCCATTGAGTCCGTGATGCCATCCAGCCATCTCATCCTCTGTCGCCCCCTTCTCCTCCTGCCCCCAATCCCTCCCAGCATCAGAGTCTTTTCCAATGAGTCAACTCTTCACATGAGGTGGCCAAAGTACTGGAGTTTCAGCTTTAGCATCATTCCTTCCAAAGAAATCCCAGGGCTGATCTCCTTCAGAATGGATTGGTTGGATCTCCTTGCAGTCCAAGGGACTCTCAGGAGTCTTCTCCAACACCACAGTTCAAAAGCATCAATTCTTTGGTGCTCAGCCTTCTTCACAGTCCAACTCTCGCATCCATACATGACCACAGGAAAAACCATAGCCTTGATGAGATGGACCTTTGTTGGCAAAGTAATGTCTCTGCTTTTGAATATGCTATCTAGGTTGGTCATAACTTTCCTTCCAAGGAATAAGCATCTTTTAATTTTGTGGCTGATCACTCAGCTATAAAAAGGAATGCATTTGACCCAGGTGTAATGAGGTGGATGAAACTGGAACCTATTATACAGAGAGATGCAGGTCAGAAAGAGAAAGACAAATACTGAATATTAACACATATTTATGGAATTTAGAAAGACAATAACAATGATCCTACATGCAGGGCAGCAAAGGAGATATAAATGTAAAGAATGGACTTTTGGACTCAGTGGGAGAAGGTAAGAGTGGTATGATTTGAGAGAATATATTACTATATGTAAAATAGATGATCAGTGCTTGCACTAAGTTTGATGCATGAAGCAAGGCACCCAAAGCCAGTGCTCTGGGACAATTCAGAGGGATGGGGTGAGGAGGGAGGTGGGCGGGTGGTTCAGGATGGGGAAACACTATGTACCCATGGCTGATTCATGTCGATGTATGGCAAAAATCATCACCATATTGTAAAGTAATTATCTTCCAGTTTAAATAGATAAGTTAATTAAAAAAAGAAAGGGAATATGGGTTTTATGAGGGGGGGGAGAATAGACTGCAGATAATTTGTTGGGAAACTGCTTTACAGAAAAACATCAAAGATGAAACAGGGCAGTGCAGAAAGATGAGGCTGAAAACACAGACTGGCATTCTATTCTGTAAGGCCTTTCAAATTATGTATGGATATTGGACATTTTTTTTTCCATAGTGAAGAGACACTGATATGTCAAAACAGGAGAAAAATGTGGTCAGATTCTTTTGGGAAGATCTCTTTGGTGTCATTGTAGAGGATGTATCATTGGAGAAGGTGTTAGGGATGGAAACATAGACCAGTTATGAGGCCAGTGATAGTAAGGGAAGGCGAGTTTGAATAGAGAGCAGTGGTCATGGAGATGAGGGAGACATGAGATTTGAGAGCATTGCAGGGATAGAGAAGAGGCTCCATGATGGACGAAGTGGGGAATGGGGATGAGAGAATAGAATTGACATAATGTCCGGATCCCTGGTTAATGGGGACTGGGAGCCTTCTTGATGCTGTGACAAAGTGACCCTATGTTCTAGTTTGGGACTCTCCTAGTTTTAGTACTGAAAGTCTCATGTCACAGAAGACTCTCAGTCCTGGGAAAACGGGTACAATTTGTCACCTTAGTTATGAGCCTGATATGCTGGCCCCTCAGGTCACCACAGACATCTTCATGGCCACTAAACTGCCACTCTGCCCTCAATCTCTGCCAAGTTTTCTGAATTAATGTATTTGTATCACACTCACAGTTCCTGATCCAGGAATGGATTACTCACCTGGGCAGGACAGCTGCCTCAGCTCATGGACGAATTGGCTGAAGACCCTCCTTTCGGTGGCTGCACCCTGTTTGCCACATTCCCAATGAAGACAAGGCAGGACACTCAGAAGTGACTCTGGCCCCTGTGTCTTTAGGTGGCCTCAGGCTTGGAGCCCTGTGCCTTCCTCACTGTGTATGTGGGTGCTCAGTGGCTCAGTCATGTCCAACTCTCTGTGACCCCATGGATTGTATAGCCTGCCAGGCTCCTCTGTCCGTGGGATTGTCTAGGCAAGATACTGGAGTGGGCTGCCAATCCTCCCTCAGGGGATCTTCCCAACCAAGGACTGAACCCGCATCTCCTGCATTGGAAGATGGATTCTTTACTTCTGCTCAATCATGGTACCCAATTATGCTGTCTGTGGGAAGTCAGATTAGTGGTGACTTGGGGGCAGGGGAAGCACCAGCTCTGGAATCACACAGATCTGGATCTGAACTTCGTATGAGCGACCTCAAGCAATTGACGTAACCTCTTGGAGCCTCATCTGTAACAATGAGACTTTTGTTGGAAATCAAAGGCATGACAAAATATAAAATACTAGCCATCAGTAATTTGATTTATTTTTCCCTGGTCTTTATAACTTCAGATGATGTCTCCCCCTGAGGAGAGAGGCTGAGGTTCAATTCAGACTGCCAGCCTTGGTGCTTCCTGGTCAAGCTTCTCTATTTTCCCAGCAGACTCTACTGGAATCACTGAGTGGCTGCTGTTGAATATGCCCAAGAGGTAACATCCCTACAGGAGTAAAGAAAAGAATGCAAAGCCTGGAAGAAATCCGTTAGGAGTTTCCAGTACTATTAGGTTCACACTGACTCCACCTGTGATTTTCTGGATGTCTATTTATAGAGTCACACACAGGCATTCACACATGTTTAATATTGATAACATGTCTGTTCTAGAAAACATGAGCGTCTCTAATTCTTAAATAATGACTGATGAATAATCCATTTTTCTTTGGTGAAATCAGTGACACAATAATAACTAATGCTTCTTATCCAGACAAATGGATATTTTGAAGTATAGAAGAACTGATTGGTGAAGTTGAAAGTAACTTACACCTTAGAAAACACCATTTATGTCTTTTTTACCATTTATGCAGCCAAGAAGTAGAAAAGTAGACATACTCATATGTGCAATCTAAATTTCTGTGAAGGACAATTTCAACAATTTTATAGGAAATGTGATTTTATGCTCAAAGACATAGGAAAAGACCATCCTGATTGTCAACAAGGCAAAAGTCATTGCTATTAACTTTATATCAGTAAGTGAGATGTCAATATTGAACCAGATTCTAGAATGGAGACATTCTAGAAAGGGAGACAGTTGAGTAGGCCTGAGTTCATGACAGTATCCAAAAGCTACTTTCCACTGCAAAAGTGTCAACTTGAAGGAAGGTACTTGGAGAAGGGAATCTGTTGAATACATTATCAATTATTTTGAATAAAAACGTGGAGGACACTATCATTAAATATGTTTATAGCATGCATATGATAAATGGCCCAAGTCATGGCAATTTAAAGTATGTGTAAAAATGTAACAAGATGGAAATTAGTAGGGAAAATTTGTGATGTTTATTAAGATGACAAGCTAGAGATTACTTAGCTACAGCACATATCCAAATTTATGGCATAGCAAGGTAAAAATATTAGAGCAATGAAATTGGGTGAATGTAGCTGGCATTGCTCTAGGAATCACATCTAGAACCAGGGAGGTGATATTACAGTTCTGCTTCTGTGTGCCCAGCAGCATATGCAATAGAGCATGAAACTCATGCACTAACCAGGGCTATAGAATAATAAAAAAAATAGTCCATGTCCTTAATTTAAGATGATCTCCCAGGATAGCAAAGAAACTTAAAATCTGAGACTAAGACAGTGTTGAAGCAAATGGGTAAGGGAAGAGTTCAAGTATTTAAAGCTGTCATATGCAGGAGTAGCTTGATTTTCCCCTTAGTGGCCCCCCAAAGCAGAATTCAAACAGTAAGTGGAAGCTACAGGAAGGCAAATTTTGGCTCAATGTCTAAGGGGAGAAATCTAAGGAGAAGAGTGGGGCTATTTAAATATGGAATGAGGGGTGAATCATCCATCATTAGAGGCATTCAAGAATGGGCTGGGAAAGAATGGGTTTTTTATTTGTTTGTTTGTTTTGGCACTAATATTTCCTGTAAGACTAGAAGAATTTTCCCACCCGGAGATGCTATAATTCTCTAAAAGTAGAGAAAAACACATTTGATCAAGACTTTTGCTGTGAAATTTTATTTTATTTTAGGGACTATGAAAATGGAGATTATTATGAAAGACAGCAGAGTACTCAGGATTAATTGCTCTCCAGGAGCACTTGTCTTGTTCTTGGCTATGTACACACTGCCTTCCCCATTGGAGAGCAGGTCCCTTGTGAAGAATCTGATGATGTGAAGAAAACGCAGTCTCTCATTCACATCAATGTACTCACTACAAGAGTCCATTTTTATCAGTCCCATTTCTTTTAAAACCTCCTAGAATTCAAGCCATTCCTCACCCCTATTATTTTATATCATGTTTATCCAGGTCAAAAGTGTTAATTAAGCTGAACCCTCATGGCTTGTCCTCTAATGTGGTTTAACTCTGCTGCTGCTGCTAAGTCGCTGCAGTCATCTCCGACTCTGTGTGACCCCACAGACGGCAGCCCACCAGGCTCCCCCATCCCTGGCATTCTCCAGGCAAGAACACTGGAGTGGGTTGCCATTGCCTTCTCCGGTTTAACTCTACAGTCCTACAAATGAAGAAGAGAATGTTGTTCTGAAAATGTACCTCTGTGAGTCTTTGAAAAATGGAGAAAGCCTAAATAACTTATATTCTATTCTTTGCACTGATCACTGAGGAAGGCTTTCTTATTCTTTGGAACTGTTAATTCAAATGGGTATATCACTGCAAAATCACTGCAGATGGTGACTGCAGCCATGAAATTAAAAAGATGCTTACTCCTTGGAAGGAAAGTTATGACCAACCTAGACAGCATATTAAAAAGCAGAGACATCACTTTGTCAACAAAGGTCCGTCTAGCCAAGGCTATGGTTTTTCCAGTAGTCATGTATGGATGTGAGAGTTGGACTATAAAGAAAGCTGAGCACTGAAGAATTGATGCTTTTGAACTGTGGTATTGGAAGGACTGATGCTGAAGCTGAAACTCCAATACTTTGGCCACCTGATGTGAAGAACTGACTCACTGGAAAAGATCCTGATGCCTGAAAGATTGAGGACAGGAGGAGAAGGGGACGACAGAGGATGAGATGGTTGGATGGCATCATCGACTCAATGGACGTGAGTTTGAGTAAACTCCAGGAGTTGGTGATGGACAGGGAGGCCTGACGTGCTGCAGTCCTTGGGGTCACAAAGAGTTGGGCACGACTGAGTGACTGAACTGAACTGAAATAACTTATCAGAATAAACATTGGTATGTTTCTTCATAAAGCTGTAAGTAGTCACAAGGCACATACTTCCTTCCCCTAAGCAATAAGTTTCCTCTATAAGCAACTATTTGGACCAAAAGCCACCAAACTCAAATAGTAATGGAGAAGTCAAGTGGTAAAGAGTAGTGACTGCTGTAGCTATGCCAACAGAAATTTACTGCAGGAGGGCACCCTGGCTGACTTTCTGTATTCATGTTAATGACATACTTAGATAAAAATTAGGTAAAAAAATGAAATATTCCACACTTAGGTAAAAATTAATTTCTAAAGAAGATGGGTCAGCTTGACAGTAAGCTGGATTGTGTCAATGCCACTCACTACACTTAAAATGAAATCACTGTTAGAAATTTTACCTTTTCATTGTCATCAAGGCCAGGAGATGTATCAAGCTCAAATGGACAATATATTTGGAGGCAAAAATGAAGGGAGAAATACCAACGTTTTTCCCAAGAGAGAAAAATGGACCCATCTGTCTATGAGCAACAAAACAGTGAATTCATAGCAGCACTGAGATTCCTAGGGGAAAAATTTGACCTTTAAATTGGTCTTTCTGCTGCTGCTGCTGCTAAGTCACTTCAGTCGTGTCCGACTCTGTGTGACCCCATAGACGGCAGCCCACCAGGCTCCCCCGTCCCTGGGATTCTCCAGGCAAGAACACTGGAGTGGGTTGCCATTTCCTTCTCCAATGCATGAAAGTGAAAAGTGAAAGTGAAGTCACTCAGTCGTGTCCGACTCTTAGCAACCCCACGGTCTCTCTGGCTTTACACAAAAGCAGTTTCTGATTGCCTATTTGAACCTTATGAAATTGTTATGACTTCACAAAAGGAGCGAACACTTGGATCCGCCAGGGTCATAGCATGGTTCTATGTGATTTATGTCATTGAATCTTCAGCTTCCATTTTTTTTGGAGTCCTAGAATTATAGCAATCCTCTCACAGCACCTCAAACTCTGATCTGCCTTCCACTCAGGGACTGACAAGAAAGGCTGCATCTGGGAGTCCTGGTTCACCTCTGAATTCCCTGGAAATTCTCATAAGGAGTCCCACACTGTCTCCTATGTGAAGACTGCTGGAATAGGACTATTACATAATGTAACGAGGCAGGGTGGTGAGGGACAAGCAGGGAGCAGGAGGACTCAGAGTTCTAGACATTCTTGTATAGCCTGATTAGGTCTCCTTTTCTAACAATGGGCTAAGTATTCTGGTATGTCTTTTCTCTTCCCCTCTTTCCAGCATCCCCTGCCTCCTCCCTCCATTCCTGAATTTTCCCCTCTCATCCCCCAGAGAACTCAAGGTAAAGACATAGTCAAGCTTGGTCAAGAGGAAAAAACCTCCCATCCACCCCAGTGGAGGGTGTGACTGGTTGTGTATGAGCAAGAGTACTGAAGTGTTCAGGCAGCTGCTGTTCTTGCCAAAAATAGATCCTCCTCTTGTGGAATTTGCTTTGCTTCTCAGTTCGTGGGAGTTCAGGTCACCACCTCATGGGACACAGTTCAATCTTCATCTGTTCAGTCAGGCATTTACTTCATGGTATTAGAGGAATGATTATTGAGGTTGTGGTTAATAATGAATGATACCATTTTAGGAGTCCAGGGAGTGGTTCATGAACTTGGAGTCTCTAGGGTAGATTACCCTATCCTGGATAATGCCTTTATCCTTTAGTTTAGAAAATGAAAATCAAAACTGATACAGTTAATTGATGTGGACCTGGAAATTTCACTTTCATCAAGATAGTTCATCACCTTAAAGAATAGAAAAGTAAGCATGAAGAAATAAAAAATGCTAAAAAGTGCCAAAGTAAATGACTGCTGCTGCTGCGTCACTTCATTCGTGTCCGACCCTGTGCAACCCCATAGATGGCAGCCCACCAGGCTCCCCCATCCCTGGGATTCTCCAGGCAAGAACACTGGAGTGGGTTGCCATTTCCTTCTCCAATGCATGAAAGTGAAGTCGCTCAGTCATGTCTGACTCTTAGCGACCCCATGGACTGCAGCCTACCAGGCTCCTCCATCCATGGGATTTTCCAGGCAAGAGTACTGGAGTGGGGTGCCATTGCCTTCTCCAAGTAAATGACTACTGGACGCCAATTAGGAGGGGGAAAATTATCTTAGTTTTCACAGTATCTGAAAAGGTTTTAGGGCAAAGCTCACATATGGAACTTAGGGAGTAAACACTTCACAGTGCGGTGTCTGGAAATGATAGAAGTTATGATAATAATGAGAATACATAAATGGGATACATGATAAGTGAGTTTCAAAAAGAGGAACTAGTCAAGGCATAGAAGCAAATGACTGTGAAGAGAAAATACTTGCATACCTGCCTTGATAGTGTAAGAAAGAGCAATTAAGTAAAACTGGCATGCACTTTGAACTCAACAAATTTTAAGAATGAAAACGGGCACTCATAATTGAAGGAAATGCAATATTTTTATATACAAATATGCCTGACTTCGGAGAAGGCAATGGCACCCCACTCCAGTACTCTTGCCTGGAAAACCCCATGGACGGAGGAGCCTGGTAGGCTGCAGTTCATGGGGTCACTAAGAGTCGGACATGACTTAGCGACTTCACTTTCACTTTTCACTTTCATGCACTGGAGAAGGAAATGGCAACCCACGCCAGTGTTCTTGCCTGGAGAATCCCAGGGACGGGGGAGCCTGGTGGGCTGCCATCTACGGGGTCACACAGAGCCGGACATGACTGAGGTGACTTAGCAGCAGTAGCAGCATGCCTGACTTCATTCACCAACAATAAAAGCATGTTGATTCTTTTTCCTTAGTCAAAGCATACACTAAGCATACACACTTTTTATCTAAGTATTTATGGGTACATTTGCAATGGAGAAATATTCCCCTGTTGCACACACCATATGTAGTTTTTCTTTGAAAACCTAAATATTTAACTGAAGAACTGCTCCTGTAATCCATACTATGTAAGCAATGAGGTTAATTGGTTCCTATCTATCTGTACTTATAGGCCAATATAGAGAAATTTTTCACTGAGTCAAGCGAAAGTCCCTTTGCTTGTCACTTTGCTAGGGACATAAAGTAAGTAAACTAATATCCCCGTTTATTCACAGAGTTAGCAAGTTTATTGAGGATTTTAGATTGATATGCATTATTAAAATAGTAATTAATGTCAGATTTTCTACTCACAAGCTAAAATGCATCTTACAGGTACTATGTTAATGATTCTCAAATTTTAGCATGCAGGGAGCCAACAAAACATGACCCAGTAGGGCAGGGACTCTGCACTCTTGTCAAGCACTCTAGGTTATTTGAATACAGTTGGCTGGAGGAGCTTCCCAGGTGAGTCCATGAAGACTCAGAAGTTGTCAGGATAGATTTATAGAAAGCAGCAGATTTGAGATGAGTGTACTGGGTCAAATTTCAAGGATAGTGGGATTTAAAGACAGACAGGAAAGTCTTTTCTTAGAAGAGGGAAAGGCCTGAAGAAGAGCACAAATTTGAGAGTAAGTGTGGCATAATAAAGGGCCAACCAGAAAACAAGCCTGAGAGAAGTATGAGAGTTGGCACTAAAAGCTGGTTTCCACTCCCCTTACATGAATTATCTACACAACTCAGGTGTCTAACGTCTACACAAACATAACCAGAATATATACCGAAGGAATCTTTCTTTCTCTTTATGCCTGAACCTGATTTTCACATATGTGCTTAATCGCTTTGTCATGTCCAACTCTTTGCGACCCCTTGGACTGTAGCCTGCCAGGCTCCTCTGTCTGTGGAATTCTCCAGGCCAGAATACTGGAGTGGGTAGCCATTCCCTTCTCCAGAGGATCTTCCTGACCCAGGGATCAAAGCCAGGTCTCCTGCATTGCAAGTGGATTCTTCACCATCTGAGCCACCAGAGAAGCCTGATTTTCATGTATTATGCCCAATTATAAGGCTTGATGGGCATTAAGAATGGAAGCCCTAGAGCTACAATTGCTAAGCCAACCAAATTGTGTACCTGTAGACAAATGCTAGATTTGATGGGTTAGAGTTTAGTGTCAAATTAATAGTTATTATGGCGGAAGAATGGCACAGTACCCCGCCAAAAAAAAGCCAAACCCACATCTTAGGTGCCAGAAATAACTGAATTTAAATCATTGTCATACCACTTACTAGTGAAGACATTAAAGTTGGCCTCTTTGGAATTTTAATTTCCAAATCTGTCGAAGAGAATTATAAAAGCACATACAATTCCTATGTATTGGATTTTGAAGAGTGAATGAGATGGTAAATCTGACAAAGTAGCTGGCAGTGAATGAATGAACACTATTTGTAATATTTTCTATTTATAAAGATGTTTTAAATGGATTAATCCATGGTTATACAATGATATGATTTGTTTTAGATTAGATAGAGAAAACATCACAATTGTGATATAGGGCTTCCCTGGAGGCTGAGACAGTAAAGAATTTGCCTGCAATGCAGAAGACCCAGATTCCATCCCTGGGTTGGGAAGATCCCTGGAGAAGGAAATGGAAACCCACTCCAGTATTCTTGCCTAGAGAATCCCATGGACAGAGGAGCGTGACGGGCAAGAGTCCACCAGGTCACAAAGAATTGGACACGACTAAGAGACTAACGCTTTCACTTCACTTTCATTTTCAAAAGAGATTTACACTTTTCTGTGCAAATAAGAGGTGAAATTTGACAACTGTATAACTGTTTAGCAATGTGATGTGTTGTGAAATACACCTTAAGATACGTTTCTAAAGGGCCCAAAGTCTCCCACTCGAGCTTCACTCCCTGCTGGTGCTCACAGAGGTATCCAGTCATATCAGTCATTCATGGTTAGTGTGAATTGTTTGGTCAAATCTTTTGACTTAGTGACAGTGGAGAGAAAACTCCTGAAACAGGAGATTGGCTGGATGTAAAGAAAAGATAGAACCATTCTGTAATAAGGAGCAGCCACAGAAGATGAAGCTGGCTAGATCCTCAGGCCATCATAGGGGAGGTCCTGCAAAAACTGGTCTGGTGAGAAATGGGAACCAGAATAAGAAAATGACGCGAAGAATGGAGGCCCTGGTGAAACATCAAGTGTTTTTCCTGTCGCCTCCTTCTCACAGGAGTACCACCGTTCCCTGCATGCATAGGCCTTCATTTCTATTAAATATCACACAAATGCCTTTTCCTTTTTGGTGTCATCTCACAGAGCAAAATCTATGATGAGAAAGTGAGGCTCAAATGGTCTCACCAGGTGGCCAAAGGAAATCTGAGAACAGAAATGATTTCTCCAAAAAATATATATTAAAAAAGCATGCAATGAACTGCACAGAGTATGATACAGGAAAAAAAGTATCAAAGGTGTTTGAAGTAACTCGTTCCTTTCACGTGATTTTTAACACTATGATTGCTGCTCCTTTACTCACTATTTACTATATTATTTATAATTACCCTCCTTTTTTTTCACCTGAGAAACTCAAGATGTAATGTGCCTTTCTGGTTTGCAAACTTTTTTTTTTCTGTTTACTATTCTGATTTTCCTGAATCACTATAGATGATATATCTTTAGAAATTTAGACTTGTAGAGGGAAAAGGTGTTTTCCCATCTACATTAACAATACAGTGAGGTGAGTTTTGTTGAAAGAATTCTCTTTCTTGATGGGAAAAAAAAAGCAGAGTTACATTAGTGGGGAATTAGAAATAAGATATACATGTTAATCATAGATTGCATAAACAGTAAAGTTATTTGTCACAAGAGAAATTGAGTATAGGATGGTGCAGTGGTAAAGAATCTGCCTGCCAATGCAAGAGACGCAGGAGATGTGGGTTTGATCCCTGGGTTGGGGAAGATACCCTGAAGTAAGAAATGGCAACCCACTCTAGTATTCTTGCCTGGAGAATCCCACGCACAGAGGAGCCTGGTGAGCTACAGTCCATGGGGTCACAAAGAGTCAGACACAACCGAGCAGCTGAGCACACAACACACACAGAAGGAAATGTGTTTGGTTTATACCCAGGGCTAGTTTAGTTGAGGTTCACTGGACGATTAATTTACCAGACAATGAGAAACTAATCAATGACTCCCTAGCCCGAAGGTGTTCCAAAACATATCCTTGCTATTGCTGTCAGAACAGTTCCCATCCACACACACACACACACACACACACTCTCTCTCTCTCTCTCCCTCTCTCTCTCCTTGGATGACCCTAATGACTCATCTCTGCACAAATTTCCTGGTAATTATCTAGTCAATCCAGCCAATATATCAGCACAATAGTATCAACTCAATCCCGAAAAAGTCTTACAGGTGAGGGCTGTAAAACTTTATGATAACTTGGTTTCCTATCCAAAGAGGACATAGTGTCCAAGAAATAGAACTGTGCATTTAAACAGTGAAAAAAGTATTGCATACCTGGGTGTGGTATTGGGGCTTCCCAGGTGAGATGCTAGTGGTAAAGAACTTGCCTGCCAATGCAGGAAACACAGGAGACACAGCTTCGATCCCTGGATTGGGAAGATTCCCGGGAGAAGGACATGACAACCCACTCCAGTATTCTTGCCTGGAGAATCCCATGGACAGAGGAGCCTGGCAGGATACAGTCTATAGGGTTGCAAAGAGTCAGGCACAACTGAAGCTTCTACATAGTATGTACGCACAGGTGTGATATTGGGGATCTATTAGCTATCAGAAGCATCGGTATTTATCTTTTGAATGAGAACAGAGAAGTTCTGAATGAGAAGTCAGGAGCTCTCCTCGGAGCCAAACTCCACAAAGCCAGTGGACTTTCAATATCTTATCTGAGCAGGCCCAGGAAAACCCATCTGTACCCAAAACTTGCCTTTCACATTGGAATTCCTACTCCTGGGGTTGCTATTTCAATTCACAAACTGAAAATGTACTTCATTGGAAAGGATACTGGAGGCACCCAGTAAAGCCTTGCTCAAGGTGCCACCCAAGGGTGGAGCCTCAAAATCAGGGGACATCAAAAGGTGGGGAGGAACCTCCTTGTGGGCAGATTCAATCCATCTCATGGTTTTGCCTCCCAAACTTAGACAGTTTCTATTCCAGTTACAATACACAAACTAAATAAGGACAGTTTTTGCCTTTCAAGAACCCTAGCAGAAAATGGTCTTTGATTTCTCACACTCTTGGGCTTATCTCTCCATGTGAATTGTGACAGTAAAACAATAAAAATGAGATTTAATTTTAACTCATGTTGGTGAGTCTGAGGCAGTAAATGAAGATGATGAGCTAGAGAAATATTAAGCCAGGTCGGTTATTTAATGCCTGCCCTTTATTTGAGGAGAACACTATTGAAGGCACCTGTGCAAGACAATGAAATTCTTCAGTTATATTTTAGTTTATCGCCGGCTTCTCCTTATAGTTTTCACTCTGTTGATTTTATTGCCATTGCCACTCATCCTCCGCTCGAAGGTAAGGGATGGGCTGGTGGGCTTTCTGAGGTATCTAATTGTCCTTTATTGTTGCTATGCAATTATCTGTCTGAAAGGGTGGTGACACCTTGGGCTTGAAATCAGGATGGTTGTACATTGTATTTTGCCCATTTTTCTCCCTTTTAATGATTAATGCTGTTGATTTTCAGTGTGATTAACTAGAATAATTAAATAGTATATTCAATCAGAATTGCTCTCTGCTTGGCGACCAGATAAGGAGAAGAAAAAATGAATCATGACCCTTGAGATCCTGTTGGTCAAGTTGTCAATCTCCAGGGAGCATCCCAGGTTAACACAGCCCCTTGCCCTGAGACTAGGCAGCAATGTGGCACTGGGGGAAAGAGCTCAGAGGACAACTGGAATTCCTAGGGGTGATCTGTGCTATGTGCTTAGCCTCTTCAGTCATGTCCAACTCTGTGACCCCATGGACTGTAGCCCACCAGACTCCTCTGTCCACGGCATTCTCCCAGAAAGGTGATCTAGCACAAATTAATTTACTGGGCACTTCCATGCTTTGGTGTAGGCCATCGAACCCCCTGGAAGTGCTGCAGCCCTTGGGGTCACAAAGAGTTGGACACAACCTAGCAAATGAACAACACAAGAACATGAGAGAAGAAGGCACTGAAAGCAGGAAGTAATTTTCCTTGTTTAATCAGAAAATCTAACACATTATTGCACATGTTCTGATCATTTGAGATTTTATTTTTTTGTGTGTGTTCTTGTAGGGATTTTTCGGTTTCCTTTAAGTATGGTCAATCTATTAAGTGTGGAAATATAAACCCAATGCATTTTTATTACCTTGGTAAAATGATTTGTATCTGCAAACATTTAGTGAATACCTTATTTGTGACAGGTGTGACAAGGGTCTCTTGGTGGCAAGAGAACAGTCTCCAGAGCCAAGCTCTCTGCTTTAGGTCCCAGGTTTTCACTTAGAAACTGTGTGACCTGGAAAAATTAATTGCCCTTTCTGTGCTTCTATTTTCTCCTATGTAAAATTGGGATTGTAATGGGCTTGTTGTAAGGATTAAGTGAATGAGCACTCATCAAGAACTTACTTGGAACTATGGCTGGCACACAGTACGTGGGTTACTGAGAATCTCCCCAAATCTGTTAACCCTACAATGGTGCAGTTCCTACCCTATGATGCCTTTTCTCTGAGTAGAAGAAAACCTTCCTGAGGTTCTTCTCTAACAAGTATTAACCAAGGTTATATGAGTCTGGGTAAAAATAGAACCACAGTGATTGTAACACTCCAGCCTCCCTCAGCAGTCTGCCACTGGTCTGAAGGAAAATTGTCATTCAGTCACTAAGTTGTGTCTGACTCTGCAACTGCATGGACTGCAGTATGCCAGGCTTCTCTGTCCTTCACTATCTTCTAGAGTTTACTCATATTCATGTCCATTGAGTCAGTGATGCCATCCAACCATCTCATCCTCTGTCCCCTCCTTCTCCTCCTGCCCTCAATCTTTCCCAGCATCAGGGTCTTTTCCAGTGAGTGGGCTCTTTGCACCAGGTGGTCAAAGGATTGGAGCTTCAGCTTCAGCATCAATCCTTCCCAATGAATATTCAGGGTTGATTTCCTTTAGGATTGAGTGGTTGGATCTCCTTGCTGTCCAAAGGACTCTTTAAGAGTCTTCTCCAGCACCACAGTCCAAAAGCATCAATTCTTCAGTGCTCAGCCTTCTTTATGGTCCAACTCTCACATGTGTACATGACTACTGGAAAAACCATAGCTTTGACTATACAGACCTTTGTTGGCAAAGTGATGTCTCTGCTTTTTAATAAGCTGTCTAGTTTGGTCAGCTTTTCTTCTAAGCCTTTTTCATTACAGTGTGAAGGAAAGTGAGATGAGATAATGAAAAGTCCTTTTTGGTTCTGCCAAGTTCTTTACCAACAAAGCTGGTGAGGGGCCTGGCCTTGGCTGCCCACAGCTTCAAGCTGTCACCTGGTGCGGAGTGGTGGGAGAAAGAATGACCACCAGGGGCTACAGCCTCTCAGGCTGGGTCTCTCTCAGCACTGAGGTCTCATAGCACCCTGAGGTGGGAAGGAAGAACTCTCCTCCCCCACTTTTTATCAGACATTGTTCTGAACCTCCAGATTCTTAGAGAATTTCTAGTGAAAACAGCAGGCAGCCTCCATTGTCCTCGGTTTGGTGGGTTTTGTTTTCAAATTCCATGTGATTCATCCTCCCCTCTTCCCCCTGCCCCTCCTACCCAGCTAGCTCTGAGGACTCCTCTGAGTCTCTGGCAGCCACTAGATGACAAATGTGAAGTACAGACACAAGTCTCTCATCTGAATGCCTCCTCCTCCACCCCCTTCAAAGATCATCACTCCTTTTCGTGTTCATGATGGCTTTCTTTTTCTAACTCCCCTGGTCCTACATGTCCCCCAGACCTGGCTGACTCTTACCATGAGTACCTCCTGATTCATACCCGGACCCCTGCTATATTTTAGTATTTCTGGTTACTCTCAGCATAAAGTCCTTACTTATGGCTGAGAAAGCAAGTTAAACCAGTCAAGACAAACTTTGTCCATGACTGCGTATCATCTGTGCTGCTCCTTTGACATATACATGCTTGACACTTTGCTTATCTTAACATAATTTTCAAAGAAAATGAATATAAACTCTTTGCAAGAGAAGGGCAAGTAAATAAATAAAAGCAACGTTCTCTGTGCATGATTCATTAACCAGAAAAAGTGTACTCTTGCTAAGCAATGTAGTCATTGATTTTTTTTTTTTTTTTCCAAAGTGCTATGTCAAGAGTACATTAGGTCTGTGGGGAAACCTGGCATCAAGTTGCATTTGATGAACTCTGTCCTCTTTCTTTTCCCTCTAATCAACTCATTTATTAAAACTCAATTAACATTATTGGGAGGATTTTTCCAAGTACAATAACATAATTTCCTCTTTTTTTGCTACTTTAAATGCATATTTAACCATTCAATCAACTGTTAATTAAACTCACAGTATATTATTTTAACTGTTGCTTACAATGAAAGCAGAACTTTCTTTCAGAGAACTTAGGACTTTAGAAGGTATAAAATTTAAGTAGAGGCTACTTTGATATGGGTTGAAATCATTGTATTGTAACTTTCAGGCTACCAAACTGTGAAGCCTATACTTCTAAACACATAGTAACAGAACAACTAAAGAGTTCAAACAAACAAAAAGTCAATTTTGCTTCATAAAAACACAATAAATCTATACGATGGTGGAACTAATAAACAATAAGTTATTGACTGATTTTTTTTTTTCATTTCCCTGCTGAATTTTGAGTTGCTTCTGTAGACAGGCCTTAACCCTTAGCTTAATTCAACCTTAATTAAAAAATGGAGCTTCAAAGATGAGAGCCCGTAAGTGGCTTTACCATGTAATGTTCAAAAAGGAGGGGAAGGGCTTTGCTTTGCAGAGCTTGCTTCTGTTCCAGGCATTCTACCAGCTGCTTTATCCAAGTTATCTTATTTAACCTTCATTACAAACCAAGAAGACAATCATAAATGTCCTAGCATTCTCATTTTACATTTGCAGAAATTGATGTTCAAAGACATGTGACCCAGCAAAGGCCACAGGGATGGGGTTGAAATGGGATTTGAACTCAGGTTCTGTCAGAACTCAGAATTCATGCTTTAATAGTGGTTTGGTTTTACCCTTTTCTATATTTTGTATTTTTGAAGACTTGCCTTTTATTTTAAATAGTCACAAAATTTGTGGCTTGATACTCATTTAGCAACAACTCAGGCATAACGCCTCACCATAATGTTTTAGAGAAGAGGTGTATATTAGCCACTTCCTTGATTGACCTCAGGCAACTCAACTTCTTAAAGGTAGACAAGTGCAGTAATTCTAAACCCTGGGGATGGACCTAGGAGAGCTGGAGGAAGGGTCTCATGTATGTCATCTGCTGAATGTCCCAGAGTCCCAGCTCTACAAGCTGGTGCAATCAACTTCTCAGGATGTGATCCCCCTTCCCTTTACACTGGATGTTTACCACGAGTCATGGCATTAAGTTGGCATCTTAAAATTTTTAGATGGAAGAGATTTTGCAACTGTGTATTTTCATGTTTTCATGGAAATAATATTTTATAGCAAAAGAAAATATGCATCACTCCAGAAACCTATGGGTCTAAGTCAGACAGAAATTCAAATTGAGTCCTTATGAATTAGGTATTGTAATTGGTCAAATTTTGAAGATTAGAATTGGAGATAGAAACAAGTCAATAGCTTACCAAAAACAAAAAACAAAAAAAAAAAGAAAAAAAAAAACAAACAATAGCTTACCAATATGTGGCTCTACAGATGTCCAGCCAACATCTGTCTGACTCCAGAGCCATGATCTCAACCACAGCTAAATATCTGTGTCCTTATGTCTTCCAAGGGGAATAAGTATACTCCTGATACATTGGTATAAAGGTCACTTTACTGAAGGAATTTTATCTTCTTATTGCTTTACATGAAACATCAGAAATACTGTCCTTTTAATCATCACATAAGTGTAAAGGTAGTCCCAGTCCTTCCCCAATTAGTAGTTGGGTGCTATGTGCTCAGCTGCTCAGTTGTGTCTGATTCTTTGCAAGCCCCTGGACTGTAGCCCTCCAGGCTCCTCTATCCATGGGATTTTGTAGGCAAAACTATTGGAACGGGTTGCCATTTCTTCCTCCAGGGAATCTTCCTGACCCAGGGATCGAACCCATGTCTCTTGCATTTCCTGCATTGGTAGGTAGTTTCTTTACCACTGAGCCACCTGGGAAGCTCCCAATTAGTAGTTAGTGGTCAGTAAAAGAAGCCTGTGATGTAATTGATGTTTATGTAAATGAATAAAATTAATCATTGAAACTGAATTTTTCTCTCTTTGGAGAGGAACTATCTTAAATATTTCCAGATAAAAACTTGTTAAAATTGGCCTAGGCTACATGCCTTAGTTCCACTGATATTCCCTGTGCAACATTATTCTTTTACGACTATTTTTAGCAGCTTGTTAATTTTATTCTTCTCAGAACTCTGTGCTATTTCCTTGCTTATTTTTCTAGTTCTTGGCTCTTTGTATTTCTTGTGATGGAACAACATGATAAAAAGAAGGCCAGGTTTGTCTGACGAGTTGTAAGGGAAGAAAATTGAACAATAATATTTTCTGTTTGCAGAGTGCGTCTCTTACTGGCATGTCAGTCCCCCTGGTTTATGTGTTCATTATGGACCCCCGCTTTTTTCAGGAAGACAGTCCCACAGATATTGAGCAGCATTCCCTAGTTGATTGGTTGTAAATCCAAGACCAGATTTCAGGTTTCTGTCAGATACTTCAGGATTTCTCGGGAAAATATTTTATGCCAAGAGAAAGTTGAAGAGAGGAGAGGGAGAGTCAGCTGAACAGAGTCTTAGTACGCTGTACCAGCCCCAGTCAGCGATGGAAGAAACACGGCTGAGAGGGCCACCTCTGTGTGGCCACCTCTGTGTCTGTGGCTGTCGTGGGCTGCTTCTGTTCCCTCCACAGTCTATGCCTCTGATGCATCTTGAATCTCGAAGTTATAATAGAAATTATGATACGTAAAAGAAATAATACATAAGGAGAGACTTAGGTGCTCCATCTGGAAAAACTAAACAGATGGGAGAAATATAGCACTTGTAAAGAAATGTAAACCTTAAAGGGATAAAGGCTCTGATGGAAGAGGGGAACTGATAGGTTGAGAAGCCTGACAAAGGAAAGGAAAATGAGTGGGAGAGAATTTTAAAAGACCACAAGTGAGAGAAGAGGGAGGAAAGGAACTCTGAGAAAACATAAGGAACTTCTAACGGGGCAAATGAAATTGGATATTGTTTCCAATGTTGGTCTAAAATATTGTAGGGATTTAAATAAAGGGGTGTGTGCATGCTAAGTCATTTCAGTCGCCTCCGACTCTTTGCAATTCCATCGACTGTAGCCCACCAGGCTCCTCTGTCCATGGAATGCTGCAGGCAAGAATACTAGAGTGCGTTGCCATGCCCTTCTCCAGGGGATCTTCTGGACCCAGGGATTGAACTCACATCTCTTATGTCTCCTGCATTGGCAAGTGGGTTCTTTTACCACTAGTGCCACCTGGGAAGCCCAAGATAAAGGGGTAAATGCTATAAATGCCAACAAAATGAATATTTTAGATACAAAAGAGCATCAGAATGATGGAGGGCAAGAAAAAAAAGAAAACATAGATTCATGCTGATGGTAATGTTGTAGGAGATGAACAAAACCAGGAAATCCAAATGTGATAAATATTTATTTCATGAATATTTGATGAGAACTTTTGAGGCCCAAAGTATGGTGCTCAGTGAACAGTGGCATCTTATGCAGCTTAAATTAATGTTTCTGCTTTCAAGTAGCTTGCAAGGTTGCTGAAAAGTTAATGTATACCATGGCCAGCATTCATCATAAAATAAGGTTGTATATAAATCCATGCCAGTGATGGAAACAAATCACGTATTTTATCAGCGTGTAGTTAAAGGGTGAATGTATCTAGGGAAGCAACATTCACCACCCCCTCCATTCCCCTACCGTGCACGGTCCCACTTGCCTACAACGAGCTGCTCCTTCTATGTTCTTTATGTCAGAGAATCGGCTACCCCTCATCCATGTGCGTCACGTCAGATCCCTCAGCTTTTCCTAAGCCCACATCACTCTGTTTATGTTGCTTTACCTCCTGAATCCACCTGCCTCGCATTGAATCTTCATTTCCGTTCCTGCTGGCACTGTTCTCCTCTAGGCTGCCTTCATCTCTCTCTTTCATAGACCATTTCATACTGTTTCCCCCCGAAGTCTCCTGCCAGAGGACTATTTTTAAAATGTCAGCCTCATCCTATTGCATTTACCGCTGCTCCTAATTCTTCCATGGGCTTCCCAGGTGGCTCAGTGGGTAAAAACACAGGCAGATGCGGGTTTGATCCCTGAGTTGGGAAGATCCCCTGGGGGGCACGTGGAAACCCACTCCAGTATTCTTGCCTGGAGAATCCCATGGAGAGAGGAGCCTGGCGGGATACAGTCTGTAGGGTTGCAAAGAGTCAGACGCAACTGAAAGGACTGCAACTCACTGGTACTACTTCTTCTGTGGCTCCCTTTTGCGGACAGGGGGAAATATCTAACAGAACTTGTAGATATGATGGATCTTGGGATTTTGCCATTTCTTTGTCCTAATAGCCCTCCCCTTAGAAAGCATCACTACAAACAAAGCTAGTGGAGGTGATGGAATTCCAGTTGAGCTATTTCAAATCCTGAAAGATGATGCTGTGAAGTGCTGCACTCAATATGCCAGCAAATTTGGAAAACTCAGCAGTGGCCACAGGACTGGAAAAGGTCAGTTTTCATTCCAGTCCCACAGAAAGGCAATGCCAAAGAATGCTCAAACTACCGCACAATTGCACTCATCTCACACGCTAGTAAAGGAATGCTCAAAATTCTCCAAGCCAGGCTTCAGCAATACGTGAACCGTGAACTTCCTGATGTTCAAGCTGGTTTTAGAAAAGGCAGAGGAACCAGAGATCAAATTGCCAACATCTGCTGGATCATGGAAAAAGCAAGAGAGTTCCAGAAAAACATCTATTTCTGCTTTATTGACTATGCCAAAGCCTTTGACTGTGTGGATCACAATAAGCTGTGGAAAATTCTGAAAGAGATGGGAATGCCAGACCAGCTGACCTGCCTCTTGAGAAATCTGTATGCAGGGCAGGAAGCAACAGTTAGAACTGGACATGGAACAACAGACTGGTTCCAAATAGGAAAAGGAGTACGTCAAGGTTGTATATTGTCACCCTGCTTATTTAACTTATATGCAGAGTACATTATGAGAAACACTGGGCTGGAAGAAGCACAAGCTGGAATCAAGATTGCCAGGAGAAATATCAATAACCTCAAATATGCAGATGACACCACCCTTATGGCAGAAAGTGAAGAGGAACTAAAAAGCCTCTTGATGAAAGTGAAAGAGGAGAGTAAAAAAGTTGGCTTAAAGCTCAACATTCAGAAAATGAAGATCATGGCATCTGGTCCCATCACTTCATGGGAAATAGATGGGGAAACAGTGGAAACAGCGGCAGACTTTAGTTTTGGGGGCTCCAAAATCACTGCAGATGGTGATTGTAGCCATGAAATTAAAAGTCGCTTACTCTTTGGAAGGAAAGTTATGACCAACCTAGATAGCATATTCAAAAGCAGAGACATTACTTTGCCAACAAAGGTCCATCTAGTCAAGGCTATGGTTTTTCCTGTGGTCATGTATGGATGTGAGAGTTGGACTGTGAAGAAGGCTGAGTGCCAAAGAATTGATGCTTTTGAACTGTGGTGTTGGAGAAGACTCTTGAGAGTCCCTTGGACTGCAAGGAGATCCAACCAGTCCATCCTAAAGGAGATCAGCCCTGGGATTTCTTTGGAAGGAATGATGCTAAAGCTGAAACTCCAATACTTTGGCCACCTCATGCGAAGAGTTGACTCATTGGAAAAGACTCTGATGCTGGGAGGGATTGGGGGCAGGAGGAGAAGGGGACAACAGCGGATGAGATGGCTGGATGGCATCACTGACTCGATGGACGTGAACTCTGGGAGTTGGTGATGGACAGGGAGGCCTGGCGTGCTGTGATTCATGGGGTCGCAAAGAGTCGGACACGACTGAGCGACTGAACTGAACTGAACTGAATAGCCCTCCCCAAAGCCCCCAATATCTAGCTCCTTCATTCACATTTCACTATCTATGCCCCTAGAGTACCCATGACTATTCTTGCCTTTCTGAATTTCATGTGGTGTGTCCTCTTCATGGAGTGCCCTCTCACCTCTCACTCCTCTCACCCTGTGCTTGCTAGGAAAGGGAGCTCAGGCTGTGATACAAACAGAATCATTCTCCATGCGCTCACTGCATGATTGTGAAGACATCAGCCTCCACTGTTGTGTGTATTCCATTTTGCCTTTATCTTCACTTCCCCCTCTACACTGCAGATACTTCAAGAGCATGGAACATGCTGTTTCCTTGTTTCCTCTGGCCCAAGCACAAGGCCTGACCTACAGTAGATGGTTGATAACTGTGCTGAATGAATGGATTAAAGATCTCTTATGGCAGAAGGATGCAGATACCTGAGCTAGATCATGTAGGAAGCAGAGGATATAGGAGCAAGGAGATGATGAAAGGAAGGAATTTCAAATAGAGTGTAAGAGCCACTAAGGGTCAGACCAAGAATGTAGGTAGATGTATCAGGGGAATGGGGATGTGTCTCTTCCACGAAGCTCTTCTCTTCAAGATACATTTTTATACTCTGTTTGGTAATGATAATGTAAGTGAATGTCTACTATCAGCCTCCAACAACCATTAGAGTAGTCAATATTAACCCCATTTTACAGATGAGCAAGCAGATACTCAAAGAGGTTAAGCAATTTGCCCAAAGTCACACGGTCTCTAAGGGGAGTGAGGATTTACAAACAAGCTGTCTGACTCCCAAACGCATCGATGCTATTGCTTCCTTACTGCGATTTACATCAGATTTTTAAAAGCTTGTGCACTGCTGTTCTTGTATTTGTAATTACTAGAACACATATTGAGATGAGGTCTCCCACTGGATGGCAGAGCAACCGTGACACAGGGTAAACAGATCATGTGAGCAAGAAATAGACATTGGTTGTTTCAAGTTGCTGAGATTTAACCTAGGCTGTCCCATCTTATCTAGCATATTCTGAAAAACTCCCTAACTGGTTCTGTCACACTGACCCCTGGTCCCTGCCCTCATCTGTAAATTGAATAAGACTCTTACAAGAGTTTTGAACCTTGTCTGTGAATTGGCTGCCCCAGGCTCACCTGAGGTACTTGTGGGTGTGAAGTCCAGGATGCTGCACGGTTAAGACGCATCATGACTCTGAAGCAGTTAACCCATGGCCAGCATTTTTAGTCACACCCTAGCATGTCGTCAGGTTGGAGAGCAAGGTGATCTCTGGCTGTTTCCAGTTCTGCTGTGTGCGTGGGATGTGAACACAGAACATCTCCATTGCTAATTGGTTTCGGAAGTTAAATGAAAAGGAAATAAAAATTCCCTTGTAATTGACATAGTGGAGCTGCTAATTGCCTTCCCTTGCTACCCATTGGGCAGAAAACGAATAAGAAATGCTAATTATTTTTCCTTAACTTTGTAGTTGAGCTTCTTACTCTCCGTCTTCCAATCTGAGGCCATTGGGAGTCACTTTAAGGTTTTCCGTTAATATGGATTGAGTCTTGAGAAATTCTTGCCACAGTAGGAATTGCAAAGCCCTTTGCAAAAATGCAAAGCCCTGTACAGGCTCTGTCATATAATAATAGTGTTTTTCTTGTAGCACACAGATTCATAATGCATGATTTTTCTTTCTCCCATCTTAATTGCTGTGCGTTCTCTTTGAAAATCAAATGCTGTGACTGAGGCTTGTGATCGGTCCTACTTTTCTCAAGCTGTGCTGAGAGACCGTACCCACATATGTACTAATTCCACATACGCCAAATTACTCCCTAATATCAGTCAGTGTGTCATTAAAAATGAGAAGAGGTGAAAAACTGTATTTTAAAGGCTAATTTATATTTCAATTCTATCCAGAACTATAATTTAAAAGAGAACTGAGGTGATTTTTAAATATAATCAACCACATTTCCCAAGATAATTTGACACTCAGAACTTTAGTCAGAGGGGAGTCATTATCCACATTGCCTTGTCATAGCAGCATTTGCCTTTTCTGCCTCTGTAGCAAGTTCCTGGCTGCACTTACTTGGGGTGGTTAAAACTAGATACAATGATGATATTGTGAAATGAGGAAGTGACCCTGGCAAGTAAAAGGTTTAGTTCCAATTCAAGCTTATTAGCAAAAGAGATGAAAACCTCAGGAGAACTATAAAGATGATTTACCCATCATCAGTTCAGTCGTTCAGTTGTGTCCGACTTGTGGGCATCAAAATATCCAGTAGATATTTCTTTTCTTCAAGTAGAAAAGAAAATAGAAAAGAGAACAAGGAAAAGAAAAGAGAGTCCTAGACTAAATAATTTATGCCTAGTAGAATACAGGGATCTTCTATCTTGGGATCAAGGTTTGTTGTTTGGTCACTCAATAGTGTCCGACTCTTGGACTGTAGCCCTTGGACTGTAGCCTGTCAGGCTCCTCTGTCCTTGGGATTTCCCAGGCAAGTTTACTGGAGTGGGTTACCATTTCCTTCTCCAGAGGATCTTCCCAACCTAGGGATTGAACCCTCATCTCCTGCATTGACAGTTGGGTTCTTTACCACTGAGGCACTGAAAAAGCCCAGGGGTCAGATATCTGAATAAAAACAATGGTAGAAAAGACACAGAGGAAAAAAGCTTCAATCATTTAATAAATATTACCGGGCACTTACTATATGCCAACCATTGTTTTAAGTGCTTGGAACAGGGTAGTAAATGAAATATAGGATGTGCTCTCATGAATATACTTGGGTAGAACTCTACTACATATTATTAGTAATGTGATTGTTGATCCTTAATTCAACATGGAATTAAAATACCTACTTTATAGAATTTGGGGAAAGACTACACAAAACAAGTATTATACGTGGTATGTCACAGGCATTCATAAATGTTATTGTCCCCTCCTCTTAATCAAGTCAGAAGAACAGATTTGTCTCTTTACTCAGCAAATATCTTCACCTTTGAAATAAGGTTTCCTATCTATAAAGACTATGGTCAGCAGTCTGGATGAAATTTGTACAATGAAGTCCCCTCCACCCTATTCTCCACCATAAACACAACGCTGATAAACATTTTGATAAACCAAAATGGATCAGAAAAGCAAGCAAGGAGAGCAAACATGAGAAGTTGTGATCTAAAGTGCTCCCACGTCATTCTGGGGTCAGAATTAATTTCAGTGTCACAAACTAAGTGCTAGAGAGTGATTTTCTTGGCAGCTATGAATGACCAAACAAAAAAGCTAGGCTGACCGCTGTCTGTGGAAGCATTCAGAGGAAGCAGTTTCTGCCCAGCCCCCAGCCAGGACTGACCCAAACTTCCTGATCCAGCGAGATGGCCGGATTTGCATTGTTCTGGCAGGACTGAACCTCAGGCTGACAAGATAGAGCACATACTGGACTGCAAGCTGGGACTGGCTGTAGGCAACTGTAAAACTTTTAGGAGTACAGAAGGAAACAATACAGAAACAAAACAACTACATGCAGGCTCAATCTGAAAACAAAATTTCAAAATGCAGTAAGACAATCAAGAAGATCTGACAATGAAACCAACACGGAGATGGAAACACTCCAAATAGGATAAAAGTAATAGGGAAATCAGTAGATAATGGGGGAAGGGATCCATAATAAGTAACACATTGTTTTTGAAATAGAAATGTATCAATTACACCAACAAATTGAATAATCTAGAAATGGATAAGTTTCCAGAAACATACAACCCATGAAGATGGAGTCATAAACAGAAAATCCTCAACAGAGCAATAAAGAGTGTGAGGTGCTTGAATCATAATCAAAAACTTCCTAACAAAGAAAAGCCCAGGCTCAGAGCTTCACTGGTAAATTCTACCAAATATTTTTTGAAAGAATTAATGCCAATCCTTTCCAAACTCTTCCAAAAAATTAAAGAGGAGTGAACACTTCCAAACTGATTTTATGAGGTCAACATCCTGATACCAGAGTCAGGCAAAGAGTTAATACAATGAAAGACAATCACAGGTTCATATCCCTATAAACATGCACATAAAAATCCTCAACAAATACTAGCTGATCAAACTCATTAGCACATTAAAAGGATCATACAACATGACCAAGTGGGATTTATCCCTGGGATACCAGGATGATTCAATACACACAAATCAGTTAATGTGGTGTATCACATTAATAGAATGAAGGATTTTTTAAAAAAAATTACACAATCATCTCCAGCTGCATGCAACAAATTCTGGTAAATTCTCTTTTCATTTTTTTTCTGTTACAAATATTTTCTAATTTTCCTGGTTATGACTTAGATACATCCATCATTTAAAGTAGACATTTACTTTCCAAATACATGGGGTTTTCAAAGTAAAAATAATTATCACATGACCATCCCAATAGATGCAGACAAATCATTAATAAAATTCAACATCCTTTCACGATAAAAAAAAAAAACTCTCAACAAATTGAGTGTGCAAGGAATGAACCTCGGCATAATAAGGGATGTATATAACAAGCCCGCATATAACACCATCCTCAATGGTGAAAAACTGAAAGCTTTTCTATAAGATTAGAAGTAAGACAAGGATGCCCACTCTTACCACTTCTATTTAATACAGTACTAGAAGTCCTAACTGGAGAAGGCAATGGCAACCCACTCCAGTACTCTTGCCTGGAAAATCCCATGGACTGAGGAGCCTGGTAGGCTGCAGTCCATGGGGTCGCTAAGAGTCAGACATGACTGAGCGACTTCACTTTCACTTTTCACTTTCATGCATTGGAGAAGGAAATGGCAACCCATTCCAGTGTTCTTGCCTGGAGAATCCCAGGGACGGGGGAGCCTGGTGGGCTGCCGTCTATGGGGTCGCACAAAGTCGGACACGACTGAAGCGACTTAGCAGCAGCAGCAGCAGCAGCAGCAGAAGTCCTAACTAGAGCAATTAGGCAAGAAAGAAAATAAAAGTCATCAAATTGGAAAGACGTAAATGATCTTATGTGTAGAAAACCATAAATACTCTACAAAACTTAGAACTAATAAACTAATTTAGTAAAGTTGCAGGATACAAAACCAATGTTAAAATCAGTTGTTTTCTACATGTTAACAACTATCAGAAAAGAAAGTTAAGAAACCAATCCCATTTAAAATAGCATCAAAAATAATAAAATACTTAGTAATAAACTTAACCAAGGAGTTTAACCTTCTACACCGAAAACTATAAAACACTGATGAAAGAAATGAATGGAGACACACATAAATAGAAAGACATCTCATTTCATGGATTAGAAGATTTAATATTGCTAAAATATGTCCATCTACCCAAAGCAATCTACAAATTCAGTGCTATCCACATCAAAATTGCAAAGATTTTTTTTACAGAAATACATAAAACACCCTTAAAATTCATATGTAATCACAAAACTTTGAATAATCAAAGGTATCTGAGCAAAGAGAATAAAGCTTGAGGCATCCACACTTCCTGACTTCAAAATACATGACAACACTACAGCAAATAAACAGTATCGTACTGGCAGAAAGACAGATACTTAGACTAATGAAACAGAATAGAGAGCTCAGAAATAAACCCATTCATATATGGTCAACTGATCTGTGACAAGAGTATCAAGAATATGCAATAGACAGAGAACTTGAATGCACATTCTCCAAAGATAATATACAAACGAGCAACAGACAAATGAAAAGGTACTCAATATCATTGATCATCAGGGAAATGCAAATCAAAGCCGCAGCAAGTTATCACCTCACATCTGTTAGGATGGCTTTTACTTTTTCAAAAAAAAAAAGATAAGTGTTGGTGATGATGTGGAGAAATCGGTACCTTTGTACACTGCTAATGAAAATGTAAAATGATGCTGTCATTATGGAAAACAGTATGGAGGCTTCTCACAAAATTAAAAATAGTTACCATATGTATGATCCAACTATCTCACCTATAGATATATTGCCAAAAGAAATGAAATCAGGATATTGAAGAAGTATTTGTACTTCCATGTTCATTGTAGTATTATTAACAGTATCCAAAACATGGGAATAACCTAAATGTCCATGGGCTGACGAATGGATAAAGGAAATGTCGTATGTATAGACAAAAGAATATTATTCAGTCTTAAAGAAAAAGACGCAATCCTGTCATCTGCAGCTACATGGATGAACTGGGAGGATATTATGCTGAGAAATAAACCAGTGATGGAAAAAATACTTATGATTCCACTTTTATGAGGCATATGAAATAGACAAGCTCATAAAAATATAGGGTAGAATGGTGGTTGCCAAAAGTGAATGGATGGGGAGTTGTTCAAAGGGGAAAGTTTCAGTTATGCAAGATGAGTAAGTTCTAGAAATCTGCTGAACAACACGGTATCCATAGTTAATATTGTACTGTACACTTAGAATTTTTAAGAATGTAGATCTCATGTTATGTGTCTTTAACACACACACAGAAACAAACAAAACCCAAAATGGGGCCTGAGGAAACTTTTGGACATAATGGATATGTTCATTACCTTGATTGTGGTGATAGCTGCACAAGTATCCACATATGTCCAAAACTCAACAAATTGTATACAATATACATGTACAGTATTTTGTGCATCAATTAATCCTCATTTTTAAAAGAAACATAAAGCAAGAACAGGCAAATAAAAAAAATGGCTAGTTAGAAATCACAGAAATGAAAAAGTCTTCTCTGAAATTAAAAAGAATTCAAAATTTAAAAACTTAAGATGAAACTATAAACTTTAACCTGAGTATACTTGAAAACATACTCAGTGAACTAAGAAAGAATACTAGGAATTCACCTAAAAATCAGACATAATAAGTAAACATGTTTTACACGAAAGAATGATTTGAAGGTAGATTCAGAATCCCCAACACACATGTGAAAGGTATTCTTGAAAAAGAGAGACTAGAAGAGAGATTATATTCAGAGTAATAATGGCTAAATTTTTCAGAATTAGAAAAGATATGAATCCTCAAACAGACCATTTCCAAGTAAAAAATAATTTAATTAAATATTAGTCCATGTTTAGATACATCATAAATGAAACTTTGAAGGAGAAAACCATCGAAGGAGACAAATTTAAAGCTACCAAACTATAAAGAGAAAAAAATGTATACAAAAGGATGATAATTAATTTCTTATTTTTTTCAACAGTAATGAAGATATCTAATAAGGATTCAGTTTAGGTCAGTTCAGTTCAGTCGCTCAGTTGTGTCTGACTCTTTGTGAACCCATGGACTACAGCACGCCAGGCCTCCCTGTCCATCACCAATTCCCGGAGTTTATCCAAACTCATGTCCATTGAGTCGGTGATGCCATCCAACCATCTCATCTTCTGTCGTCCCCTTCTCCTGTCCTCAATCTTTCCCAGCATCAGGGTCTTCTCCAATGAGTCAGTTCTTCGTTATCAGGTGGCCAAAGTATTGGAGTTTCAACTTCAACATCAGTCCTTCCAATGAACACCCAGGACTGATCTCCTTTAGAATGGACTGGTTGGATTTCCTTGCAGTCCAAGGGACTCTCAGGAGTCTTCTCCAACACCACAGTTCAAAAGCATCAATTCTTTGGTGCTCAGCCTTCTTCACAGTCCAACTCTCGCATCCATATATGACCACAGGAAAAACCATAGCCTTGACTAGACAGACCTTTGTTGGCAAAGTAATGTCTCTGCTTTTTGATCTGCTGTCTAGGTTGGTCATAACTTTCCTTCCAAGGAGTAAGCGTCTTATAATTTCATGGCTGCAGTCACCATCTGAAATGATTTTGGAGCCCCCCAAAATAAAGCCTGCCACCATTTGCACTGTTTCCCCATCTATTTGCCATGAAGTGATGGGACCAGATGCCATCATCTTAGTTTTCTGAATGTTGAGCTTTAAGCCAACTTTTTAATCTCTTCTTTCACTTTTATCAAGAGGCTCTTTAGTTCTTCTTCACTTTCTGCCATAAGGGTGCTGTCATCTGCATATCTGAGGTTATTGATATTTCTCCCAGCAATCTTGATTCCAGCTTGTGCTTCTCCCAGCCCAGCCGTTTCTCATGATGTACTCTGCATATAAATTAAATAAGCAGGGTGACAATATACAGCCTTGACATTCTCCTTTTCCTATTTGGAACCAGTCTGTTGTTCCATGTCCAGTTCTAATTGGACATACAGGTTTATCAAGAGGCAGGTCAGGTGGTCTGGTGTTCCCATCTCTTTCAGAATTTTCCACAGTTTGTTGTGATCCACAGAGTCAAATGCTTTGGTATAGTCAATAAAGCAGAAATAGATGTTTTTCTGGAACTCTCCTGCTTTTTTGATGATCCAATGGATGCTGGCAATTTGATCTCTGGTTTTTCTGCCTTTTCTAAAACCAGCTTGAACATTTGGAAATTCACAGTTCACATATTGTTGAAGCCTGGCTTGGAGAATACAAGACCCTTATGGAGAAAACTACAAAATATTATAAAAAGAGTTTAATGAATACCTAAATGAAAGAAGAGTTCATAGATGAGAATATTTTAAGGCCATTTCTTATTTTATAAATTTCATGTAATTTGAATAAAAATCTAAAATTCCAAAAGTAGAAGCCTAAAACTATGAAGACAACTTTGAAAAATTATAAAATATGGGACCTGAGTTACCGATTGTAAAACTGATTGAAAAGCTGTAGTAGTTAAAAGAGTTTAATAATTCTGCAGTTCACCACCTTTTGAAAGGTGGTGGGGGTGTAAGTGATTGAGATACAGAGTCCTTAAACGCATGTGTCTGCATTTGTAGAAATTTGCCACAGGAGATATGTAGTAGCATGAGTTAGTGGGCAGAGATGGACCATCTAATTCAAAAGAAATCAGGACATTTTGATTATCCATTTAGAAAACAGGCACCAGACTCCTATACAAATCAATTTAGGTCCACATTTGAAAAAACATTTTTTTTTAAATTTTAGAAAAAAAATATGGGAATGCAATATGTATAGAAAGAATTTCTCATACAGGATAGTAAAAAAGCAAAACATAACAGAAAGGACTTTAAAATAACTGAATCAAAATTAAAATCTTATCACCCAGAAACACAATAAATCAAATTTCATAGATAAGTCAGAGGCTAAGAATAATATTTATAAATATACATATATAAAGAAATATTAAGAACCTAAAAATAACCTCACAAATTCACAATAAAAAGAAACAACAGAAACATGAGAAAACACTATAAACAAGGTAATTTTCAGGAGAGGAACAATTATGTTCAACAACCATGAAAAAATACTTCAATGGTATTCAAGCAAATGCAAATTAAATTAAGAAGAACTTTCCATACTATCAGATTTCAAATAAATAAATTACTCCAATATACCAGTGGCTGGTTAAATGGAACTTTCTTACATTTTTGGTGCTAATACTGTATAAACTGATGCAACCGTCTTGCATAGCAGTTGGGCAATATTGGTAAGGTTCCAATGCATCCTTTCCACTCAGAAATTTTGATAATTACTTTCATATAATAGCTTAGACAATCTCTTTCTTATATTCACATGTAACTAGGTATAAAGATGTTCTTAGCATTATAATAATGAAAAATTGAAGGAAAGAGCCCTAAACAGCCATCAATAGAAAAAAATGGACAAATGAACTGTAAGATATTTGTAAAAAGAAATTCTATATCCATTTAAAAAATTAACAGTAAGTCTATATGTATCAACATTCACACATTTGAAATCAATAAAACATTGAGTGAAAAAGCAAGTTGAAAAATCACACAGAGTGAAATAAGCCAGAAGGAGAAAAATAAATATCAAATATTAACACATATATGTGCAATATGAAAAACTGGTATAGACAATCTGATCTACGAAGGAAAAATAGATGCAGTTATAGAGAACAAATGTATGGCTACCAAGCGGGGAGGCTGGATGAATTAAGAGATTGGGATTGATATGTAACACTACTGATAACATGTATAAAACAGATAACTAATTATAACCTACTATATAGCACAGGGAAGTTTATTCAATTCTCTGTGGTGATCTAATGGAAAGGAAATTCAAAAAAGAGGGGATTATGTATATGTATAGCTGATTTACTTTGCTATACAGTAGAAACTCACACAATATTCCAATAAAATGCTTTTAAATATGTATGTACACTAGATCACTTCAGTCATGTCTGACTCTGCAGCCCAATACATGGTATTTTTCAGGCAAGAATACTGGAGTGGGTTGCCATGTCTTCTTCCAGGGGATCATCCCAACCCAGGGATTGAACTGGCATCTCATGTCATACACACCAAAAATCTTTTTTAGTCTCAAAACCATATGTTGTTTATTAATGTAGTAATGTCTACATGTAATAAAATCATGAATGCATGGATAGAAACCCAAATGAGCAATCAAGGGTTGATTCTGGAAGGGTAAAGTAAGATTTGCAAGGAAGAGCAGGTAGGCAGCATTTTTATTACCCGATATTTTACTCAAATGACATCTAAGGCCAAACAGGTAAGAGAATTCATGAGATGGTGCAGAGGCGCCAGGAAAAACTGAGAAGCACGAGTCAGTCTCTAAAGGGGAATTATTGAAGTCCTCAAGTCTGGAGAATTATTGACCTGGAAGAATATGATCCCAATGTTACCAAAATCCTCAGTTTTTCAAGAGGAGCCAAAAATTTGAGTTTTGTTTCTAATATGAAATCTGCTGGTTTGCAAATCTTGACTCAAATGTACACACGCCACCCTCCACCCCCCACCACACACACACAGTTGTAAGTCAAATAAACTGCAGTTTCTTCTTAGATGTGGTCATCAGTTTGCAACTGTTTAGTCTACATAATCAAACTAGGTTTAAAGTGTCCATTCCAGAATATGGTCACAGGCAGGTAGAAGCTATCACTTAAGAGTATTGGAGGCTCACTGGGATGACTACCTGTTAAGGATTAGAGTTTAGAAAACCAGTGTATGAGGAGCAGGGATCAGAATTCATATATGAAGAAGGAATGTAGATAAGACTCTTTAGAAATATTTTAGGAAGTACTGGAGTGAGTCATATTATAGTTAAAGTGAAGGTGGCCTTCAATGCAAGTTTTGGATTCTTTTCAGTAAACAATTCAAAAATTACTCACATGACCATTTTAAATTATGTATGGGCCAGTTAAAACATGAAAGTTGTCTTGACAAACTAAAGATTTAACACTTGAAATTTTGCCCCTAAATTTGCCCCATCTGAGCAGACTATCAATGTCTAGCTGAAGTAGACCCATGTGGAAATGAAATTTCAACACTATGGCAGTGATTTTGTGTGGTAAACAGAATTTGCTGGCATCATATTCTTTTTATTTTTCTGATGTTTTAGCAGTTCCTTGTAGAAGGGTGCTCCAGACAGTTGTCAGGGTAGCTAGTCCCAATCCAGCCTCATGCAAGGGAATGAAAAAAATGAATTAAATTTTTGGAAAGTCAACTGGTGTTGGAGCAGATTTGCCTATAGTGGAGGAATTGGAGTGGAGGCTGAAGGGTAGAGTCGAGAGGTAAAACGACAGTGGGGTGGATCAGATCAAGAGACTGGTTGAAAGTGGAAATGTTAGTTGTTCAGTTGTGTCCAGCTCTTTTGCGACTCCATGGACTGTAGCCCGCCAGGCTCCTCTGTCCATGGAATTCTCCAGGCAAGAATACTGGAATGGGTAGCCATTTCCTTCTTCAGGGGATCTTCGTGACTTAGGGATCAAATCTGGCTCTCCTGCATTGCAGGCGGATTCTTTACCATCTGAGCCCCCAGGGAAGCCCAAGAGACTGGTTGGCTGTGATTAAAAGGCAAGATAGTAAAAAGGTCCATTTTATCTTTGAAATCTAGGTCCTTGTAAGTATGATAGAAAACATAGAGTCACAGTGAAGAGTGTGGGGGTTATACACGTGTTTTAATAGGCTTCCCACGTGGCACAGTGGTAAAGAATCTGTCTGCCAATGCAGGAGACGCAAGAGATGCGGGTACAATCCATGGATTGGGAAGGTCCCTGGAGTAGGAAATGGTAAGCCATTCCAGTGTCTTTCCTGGAAATCTCCATAGAGGAGGAGCCTGGCGGGTTATAGTCCATGAGGTCACAAAGAGTCAGAGATACGGCTGAGAGGCTGAGCACACACACATGTGTTCTAACTAAGAGAAAAAGCAGACCTGGTCTTTCTCCAACACTGGCATTTTAAGTTAAGCACATATTCACAGATTCTCTCCAGAGCAAGTCAGAGAGATTTAGTCAAGGCTCAGCTTTGTTCCACTGTTTTATTGTTTGTCAAGATTACAGAGGTAGACTTTGTATAAAATTGTCAACATCAAAACACCTTTATTCTTTCTCCTTGAAAAAGCACAATAAAGATATGACACAATCGTGTCTTATTAAGAATTTCTTCGAAACTCCCTGCAAGTGCAGGAATGCTGGGTGAGTTAAAGACCAGGCCCAGAGGACTCACCGTGAGGTAGATGAATCAGAGGGCAACAAAACTGGAAATGCTACTGCTTTGGGAAAACCTTAAATAAAAGACCTCGTTAAACTCAGACAGCAGTTTGAGTTTTTTAAATTTGTAAATTTTGAGTTTTATAAATTTCTAAATTTTTCAAATGCAGCTCAGAATTTGCAGAGATTAATCAATGTGAGAGCAAACATGTAAGATATGCTGCCCTTTATTAATCATTTAGTACATAGTGGCATCATATAAAAATTATTTATGTAAGCCAAGGTAAAAGTGTTAGTCACTCAGTCATGTCCAACTCTTTGTGATCCACGGACTGTAGCATGCCAGTCTCCTCTATCCATGGAATTCTCCAGTCAGGATTACTGGAGTGGGTAGCCATGCCCTTCTCAAGGGATCTTCCTGACCCAGTGATTGAACCCGGGTCTCTTGCATTGCAGGCAGCTTCTTTACCATCTGAGCCACTAGGGAGGCCCAATGTAAGGATAAATTTCAACCATTCTTTAACAATGCCCTAAGCCAGAAACCCACAGATTTATACCTGGCAAAGCAAAAAACTACATTAAGAGCCTCTATCCTATTTAGTTCCCTGTCTCTCCATAGAAGCTCAACTGTCTTTCTAAAAAAGCCAAACAGAAGGCTCTTCACCTCCAGGTCTGCATCACTTAGGAGCAAATTCAGTCTTATCCATGCACATAACTAGGCAGTGTCCTTCTTTCTATGCAAAAAAGTACATCTAACTTTTTCTTCTGGATTGACTTCCCTTTTTAGTAGAGAGAGAGAAAAGTTGGTGTGCATGAGTCCCACCAAACTAGAAACAAGGAAATGCAGTTAAAAGGAAGGGTGTGAATTTTACAAGCCACAGGAAAGTAAGGGCTGCTGCTGCTGCAGCTAAGTCGCTTCAGTCGTGTCCGACTCCGTGCGACCCCATAGACGGCAGCCCACCAGGCTCCCCCATCCCTGGGATTCTCCAGGCAAGAACACTGGAGTGGGTTGCCATTTCCTTCTCCAATGCATGAAAGTGAAAAGTGAAAGTGAAGTCGCTTAGTCGTGTCCGACTCTTAGCGACCCCATGGACTGCAGCCCACCAGGTTCCTTCATCCATGGGATTTTCCAGCCCAGAGCACTGGAGTGGGGTGCCATTGCCTTCTCCAAAGTAAGGGCAAACACCCATAAACGCTGACATGAGCACAGAAAATTGATGACATACTGTTACCTAGTTTGAAGGAAATGTGAAGAAAATATAACAAACGAGGATGTTTTTATGTCATTGGTTTATTATGTGTATTAAATTTTGACTCTTCAGTTCGGTTCAGTTCAGTTGCTCAGTCGTGTCCAACTCTTTGAGACCCATGAATCACAGTACTCCAGGCCTCCCTGTCCATCACCATCTCCCAGAGTTCACTCAAACTCACGTCCATCGAGTCAGTGATGACATCCAGCCATCTCATCCTCTGTCATCCCCTTCTCTTCCTGCCCCCAATCCCTCCCAGCATCAGAGTCTTACCCAATGAGTCAACTCTTCGCATGAGGTGGCCAGAGTACTGGAGTTTCAGCTTCAGCATCATTCCTTCCAAAGAACACCCAGGACTGATCTCCTTTAGGATGGACTGGTTGGATCTCCTTGCAGTCCAAGGGACTCTCAAGAGTCTTCTCCAACACCACAGTTCAAAAGCCTCAATTCTTCGGCCCTCAGCCTTCTTCACAGTCCAACTCTCACATCCATACGTGACCACTGGAAAAACCACAGCCTTGACTAGACGGACCTTTGTTGGCAAAGTAATGTTTCTGCTTTTGAATATGCTATCTAGGTTGGTCATAACTTTTCTTCCAAGGCTTAGAGACCCTCAGAAATAACCATTTGCTGCCCTATTCTAAGGTGCAGAGACCTGCGGAGTTTCTTCTTACTTTCTCTATTCAGCAAATGTGCGATTTGAACAATGATTTCTCAGCCTTGTTATTTCACCTGACATCTTGCTTTTGTTCTGTCCAGGAAGCAGAATGTGCCTACACCCTCTTTGTCATCGCCATATTCTGGCTGACAGAAGCTTTGCCTTTGTCCATAACAGCGTTGCTGCCTGGCTTAATGTTCCCGATGTTTGGGATCATGACTTCCAAAGAAGTAAGTTCTCCTGCGAATGTTTGACTTAATTAGATTCCCTATTTTGTGCTGATACTTCCAGTGAGAAAGTTGTATTTAAAAGGAGCAGCACTCAATCCTAAAGGAAATCAACCTGAATATTCATTAGAAGGACTGAAGCTGAAGTAGAAGCTCCAATACTTTGGCCACATGATGAGAAGAACTGACTCATTGGAAAAGACCTTGATGTTGGGAAAGAATGAGGGCAGGAGGAGAAAGGGGCGACAGAGAATGAGATGGTTAGATGACATCATCAACTCAATGGACGTGAGTTTGAGCAAACTCAGGGAGATAGTGATGGACAGGGAAGCCTGGCGTGCTGCAGTCCATGGGGTTGCAAAGAGTTGAGCACGACTTAATGACACAACTTAGTAACTGAACAACAAAAACATCCTGTTGGTAAGGCTTCCACATAAGTCCTCCAGACTTCCAGCTATGCCTTGCCTCTAGAATTCTGCATATGTGTCCACCTTCAGGTGGACAAAAGCAAAACACAGGCCGTGGTTACTTGAACTGTGAGTGTCAGTAGAAGAAATGCATGTCTGATCTTTCCAGGCTGTGATCTATGCCCGGTGCCTCCCTCCTAGCAAAAGGGCCAGTTCTTTCACATCCTGCATCAGCTTTTTCTAGTCAACAAAATTCGGCCTCATACAGTGTTGGAAAAGTAATTTTTTTTTTTAATGAAGAAAAAGCTTCCCTGTTTGCTTTTCCAGAAACCTGCCATTTCAGAAGATAAAGCCAACTTACTTTCATGTGTATTTCCTTTTTGTTCTTACTGAGAGGAGTTTATTCATGCTGAGAGGTGTTTCTTACCTTTATACAATCTAAGGGTACCCATCTGAAGAAAATGGATTCAGTTTCCCATTAAAAGCATGAAATGCATTGAAGCCAGAATATCTGTCTCCATGCAAGTCTCTGCCACTCAGCATACAACTACCTAGACCTCAGCTGAAACATTCTCAGGAAAGATGGCACATTCCAATGCCAGGCATGTAATTTATCCCCTGGATTTCTGTCTTCTGCTTGGGTACAGCACCACTATCATAAAGTTCATCTGTCCAATATTGTGGGTGGAGATTTCTTTAAAAAACTAACCCATGACACAGGTCTTTTTTTTTTTTTTTCGTAGTTGAAATATAACCCACAATACAGTTTTTTGTGTCCCCTGCCCCCCGTGGGAGAGGATTTCAACACAGCCTTGTGATTCAATTTAAGCCAAGTATTTCGTAAAGTCAGGACTCTTGAATATCACTATGAGGTACTTTAAAATAAGGTTTCTATGATTAGATAAGTTTGAAAACTATGTAGCATAGGGTATCCCCCTCTTTGAGAGTGAGAGTTTACACTGGTGTTTAAAGATTTGGAGAAGGCCTACAAGAAATAAAATTGTAGAATCTTGAGAAATTCTGTTTTCTAAACTTATTCCACCACAGAAACTTTTTTTGAAAAAGAAAAATATTAATGTACCTCTCAGAGAATTCTTTTGTAAATCCTGCTACAAATGGTTGCCCAAGTGTCTGTATGCTCTACTAATCGCCATTCAAAATACAGAAGAATGACTGCAGTCTAGGCATAATGAAGACATTGGTGAGCCAGAGCTTGACCTGAGACTTTTCCTCATCATAGCCATGGCCAGTCTGCTATAGGATTGCAAACTAATTAGCCCCAGTTTACAGATGGAGAAACTAAGGAATAGAAGGCACATGCCTGAGGTTACTCAGGTCTGTAAAAACTCAGTATATGGGTACCCTCTCTCTATGTATATTTTTTCTTAATACTACTTTTTCTGGATAAGAATGTGGAACTGATTTACATTTGTATTCACATACATCTGCATTCCTTCCAACAAAATAGAAAGATTATGTAGTTGAAGGTCAGAGTTAGGAGCAGCAAAATAATGCCTTTCTGGTGCAATGTTGTTTTTCCCTCGTCAGCATAAATACTCACGGGTTTAATTGTAATTTCAGGTGGCATCTGCTTATTTCAAAGATTTTCACCTACTGCTGATTGGAGTCATCTGTTTAGCAACATCCATAGAAAAATGGAATCTGCACAAAAGGATTGCTCTGAGAATGGTGATGATGGTGGGTGTGAACCCAGCATGGTAAGTACTGTGTTTACTGCTCCAGGTTTACATTCCATACGGACCATTTTTGTACAGAGCAAATAACCAGATAAGCAATGCACATCCAGGCAATCATTTGTATGACAGTGTAATTTCATGATTTTTTTTTTCCCTCTGCAAAAATGAAAGTGATATAAAGGGTACTTGAATTGGAGGTGAAACAAACTTTAATCTCACTGCAAGTCTAATTACAGGGAGATTGGAATAAGTGCACACGACTCTTCCATCTTTTATGCTCTGTAAGAGTCAAAGCTGAGAGAAGCCTGAACCTCAACAAACAAGATTGATAGACTTCAGACTAGCTTTCAGTACTATCTTGTTTATTGGGCTGATTACACATTCAAGACTTGTTCAAGAATATCCTTGATCATCAAGAAGGATGTTAAGAACCAAAGACAAAGACTTTTACTGACAAAATACAAATATGTGCAGAAAAATTCTGAGGTGAACATTTCTCTTTTTAAATGAATTGTTCCAGAGTAAAACAATCAATTAAGAAGTTTCATCTATAGAATGTGAAATCACTCATTGGACTGATTTTGCCCACTAAAATAAATTTTGCCCATCAAAATCCATTAAATTAGTTGGCCATTTTGGTTTTAATTCTAGCTCTTGTTAAGAACATAGATGGAAACTAAAAACAAAACAAAACAAAACTCCAGTGTCATAATCATTTACATAATGGCATTATGCCTTAAAACCTTAGGTGATTCTTCCCAGCTCATCTTTCTTTAAACATAAGAAAATTTATTGAATTATGCTGCATAATTCATGTCAGGGTATAACAATGTCTGTGTTTATCATTTATGGGGCACACTCTTTTGTAAATAGAAAAAGCATTCAGTATATCAGATGAAGCCTATTTTGTACAAACATCTGTAACTTAAAAATTTTAGAACATGTATGTATTAAGGACGTTTCACTCTTAAAATGAAATGGTGTTCCATGCCTCTTGAAGTGCTACAGAAATGTGTCTCTTTTCCTTGGCCATCTGCTCACTGGCCCCAGGGGGTGGAATCTGCACAGTGGGTCAGGGTCCTGTCCATTTCACCACTAAGTGATTTTTCAAGTTAAGGTATTTTCATCACAAAAAAGTTTTACCAGTTCCCAATCTATTTGTACTGAGAGATTTGTATTGAGAGATTGTTTTGCCAATGCCTTAAGTTGAAATGGTTTCTATTTTTTAATTAAGAATAGTTTATTGTTTAAGCAGTTTTCTTAAAAGTTTTGTTTCATTTTTCACATAGAAAATATCCACCTTATCTGTAGTTGGAATGTAGAATGTGAAATTTTTCTTGTAGATCTATTTCAAAAGAAAGAGAATTTCATAAATGGTTCTATATGGAAAGACATGCATCTGAATGATATTCTCGGACCTCCTACTCAAAAGAGATTGTGTTTTTTCCCCCAGTTGTGATTCTGAAAGCTTATAGACATGGTTTAAAAGCTTATAATTTTAGGTATGTTATTTTTTAAGGGAGAAGGATTACTCTATTTGTATGAGGAGACAATGTAATACATCCAGCTCTTGACAACAGGCAGGAATGTCAGATTCAGGAGAGCATGAATAATTGAATCTACAGAAAATTCTGAAACCTCATTTTAGCTAGTGATTTTAACCATTTCCTCCACCCACCGTATACTGAACCAGAGTAATAAACAAGTAAAAAGCAGATTTATAAATATTAACCTCCTTCCTTGCCCTTGTTCTTCCTTGGCACATACACAAATAGAGATATGACCCAAATATAAAAGAAAGAATAAGGGATCCTAAATGCGAATGCCAATTTCACCTTATTTTACTAGTATTTGAAGATGGGCCATCTTTAAAGGGCATTTGAATATTGGTATAATATTATAAGCTGTTACACCATCTACCAACTTGCAGTTTGATTATAAGTTTTATCATTTTTTCTGGTTTGGAGAGAAGACTCTTACAGTTTCCAGGGAGACAAACCTCATAATAAGTCCTGTCTTACATGTGCCATTTGGATTTCTACCTGTCTATCCTGTTCTCAGAGTTCTTTACCTGGGTGGAACCTTAACTGTCTTTATGTTTTGTAAAAACGACTTCTCAACTCACAAACAACATCCTTTACAGGTAAGTACTACAGAGCTGGTGAAGCTAGAGAGCACAATTCATACTGAAGGCCCTCTTGTTTCAGGCTGTCCTTGGGGTTCATGAGCAGTACTGCCTTCCTGTCGATGTGGCTTAGCAACACCTCTACTGCTGCCATGGTGATGCCCATCGTGGAGGCTGTGGCCCAGCAGGTCATCAGTGCAGAAGCAGAGGTGGAGGCTACTCAGATGACTTACTTCAGTGGATCTACCAACCAGGCACTGGAAATAGATGGTATCACATTTGCTTTGGCCACGGTGGGATCTAGCTATCTGGGCAATGGGATAAACTCAAGGATTATATTTTGAATTAATTATCCATACAGGCATGATATGAATTCAACCTTACTCTACCTCTATTTCCCAGTATTTATACAAGGGAGTTATATTACGCAAATATTTTACCTTCAATTAATGGCTGAATTTACATTCTCTGACAAAAGGGGAAGAAAAAGAATGACTTTTCTATACTTCAATCAATCTGATAAAACTCTCTTTTATGTCTTTATCAGTAGACTCAGGTTACTCTTTTACCCTGAAATGACTTTCCTGCATAATTTGTGAACCTTTAATTCCTGTATTCTATTTGGAGACAGCATCACATTCTACCTTGGTTATTTCTGGTTCTGATAAACTGCTTTGATTTAGTAAGAAAAATGTTGGGAGGATATTGGTGTTTGTAAAACACTTTATTATGATGAAGGTTATGTCAGTACAAAGTGAATTGGTTTATTTTCAGCCTCTCATAATGCTTCCACCTTCACACACACACACATACACTGATAATCCTTCATTTTAATTTTTTTTCTATTTAATGTTTTGCAGAAAGTATTAACGGACAAGAAGCAAATGAGAGAAAAGAGAAAACAAAACCAGTTCCAGGGTAAAGAATATTATTTTGATTAGGATTTTCAGAATTATATTTTAATGAAATTATAAACTGGGTAAATTTATTTTTCAGATACAGTAATGATGCAGGGAAAATTTCAAGCAAGATGGAGCTGGAAAAGGTACATTAAATTTGATTCTCTCTAAATAATTATACATGAAATTATATTAGATCTGCAGTTAGATATGTATGCATTTTAAAATCTGTTACTTGCTTCCTTGTCTATGAATTACTTTACTTGCCTACGTCAAAGCATGGTGTGATGGTTTGATAAGCCTTCATGGATGGACTGAAATAAAAATCCTCATAGAAAAAGTTTTAGGCTCTGAAATCAGCATCAATTTCTCTTTTTAACAGATACCATAGTGATGGCAGTTTGCATATGTAATTTAAAGAAATATAATGCTAGCCTCAGAATATTGTTTCATTTTCTTATCAAAATCTTGCTGCCTTTTTATTAAGCACATTCTATTACTTCCTGGTTATGAACTTACAGCAACTCCTATTCGTATAATTACAACCCAGTTATCTTTAGTGTTCTTCTTGCTAGTAAATTCTAGTAAAATTCATAAGCTGCTACCGTCAAATGAAGATGGAGGCACTGTTTGTAGCCATTCTGGCTATTAAAGGAAGGAATAAGACTTTTGTAAACTATCCTGTAGAATTCATTTTCCCAGAATAAATCAATATAAAAATACTATACTAGGTTTTACTGGGAGAAATATATCTCGAGACCGCTGAAAAGTAAACCTGCACAGAAATAGTCCTACAGTAACCATGGCATTAGAAATATGAGAGTGGGGCATATGTTCCTTCCTCAGGCTATAATGCATTAGCATGCAACTGAATAGGAAAAAGAAAACCATCTTGTTATTTACAGAAATCTTTAAGGAAGAGTGATTTTTATGTAAAGAGAAAACTAATGTAGTGATAAGTTTTATACCACTAGCTACAGTGTACTTAAGGGTTTTTAGGATGAGAATTCAACACATATTTCTGAAAATATTATCATCTTTAGGGAGGGAAATAATTCTTTTAGGACATAGAAAATCAGCAGTCTGCCATGTGTATTACAGAAAAATGCATCAGAAATGAGCTTTAAAAACTGTTGGGTATACTTGCACTCACTTGGTAACTCTCTTGGGGTCATCTTTAGAAACCCAGTTTTCTGGTGTGATGCTTAAATTTGAGATCAAGACCCTTCCAATGGTTTGGTTATCCAGCACTGTCCCAGGCGTGGTAGGAAAGTCTATGGATGAAAAGACCTCCTCTTTACCATGAGCAGCTCAGGGTCTAATGAGGAAGATGGACTTTAAAAACAGCAAACTGTGACATAAATACCACACCAAGGGTATACACAGAGACCAGATCTCCCAGAAGCTGAAACAACTAGCTCAGTCTGGGAATATTGCCAAGAGGGAATGCAAGGTCAAGAAATCTGAGTCTGGAGGGAAGACGGCACTCACAGTCAGAAATATGCACCCTCCATGTGTGCAAGGACCAGGCCTACTTTGCTCCCCATTTAACACCCTATCACATTCCTCTGCTGACAGAGAGTAAGTATTCAATAGATAATTATCTTGGCTAATTAATGAAGGAATGAAAAAAGAAGAGGTAATGTAATCAGAGAATACATAAAATTCAAAGACCCCAAAATGTAGATAGGGGATTTTTCAGGAAGCATGTCCAGTGTAGGTGCCAGGGATGAGCTGTGGAAAGTGAAATGTTTGGAGAGGTTGGGCCAGGTGAAAAATAGTTGTTTGTGCCAGGCAAAGGATCCTAGTTTATCTTAAGGGAAATGGAAAGCTTTGAAGCCAGGAGGCAGTATGGTAAATTCTGCCCTTTGAGAAGCTTACTGTGGTAACAAAGTGAAGGACAGAGGGTATGGGCCTAACTGGACTTTCTGATTAGTATGACTCTGTGGATGAAAGTGATAAAAGCATGGAAGATGCCTCTGTTACAGAAAGATAGATAAAAGGAGGTTTGTGATGCCACTGAGGAAGGAATAAGTTTTCAACAGGGAAATGTGAGATAACTGGGGTCTATTTTAGGCAGTAAAGATAATAAGTTCTGAGTTTGGTAGAGAAGAGCTAGGCCTTTGAACAATGATTCTATGGTCATTCTATAACTTCATATATAAAATTTTAGCTTGGTGTAAAAGAAAAATTAAGGGATAACTTTTTGCTCTAATAAAGTGCTATTTATAGGGGGTCACATGAAAGTATTTTTCACATACTGTACATTTAAGATAGATTTTTATTTTTGACAATTACAAATCTCAGATATAAACATAGTAGATTATTATACCATGTTGTTATAATAAACTGCACCTGTTCTTGATTTAAACTGGATAATTAAAGATTAATGATTATGTATGTATCTACTTGTATCCACTTAATCTAGCTATAAAATGGAAGGAATATTTATATTCATAATGTTTCAGTCCTCTGCTTTTTTCATCAAGTAGATAAGACATTTTATTGAATTAAATTAAATCCTGTGTGGTTTGGCTTTGAATGTGAACTACAAGTCAAAAAAAATCCAAATACTCTTTTTGAGAGAGGATAGTTTAAAATAAATTTCAAAGAAGAAAAAGAAGAAACAAAAGGGCATAGAGTTTTTTGGTAATTTACACCATTTTGCCATGTTTTTACACATTTGAATCACCAACATGTTGATTTGATACACCTACATATTGAAAAGTGATCACCACCATAGCTTTATTTAACACCTCCATCATATTATATAATTACCATTTATTGCAGTGTGAACGTTCAAAATTTACTCTCTTAGCAACTTTCAACTAATGTATATAATGTTATTAATTATAATAATCCTGCATTAGATACCTGGAACTTACTCATCTTAAAACTGGAAGCAGGTACCCTTTAAACTTTATCTCCCCATCCCCCCTGCTCTCCCCTCTAACCCCTGGTAAGCAACACTCTACTCTCCATTCTATGCGTTCAGCTTTTATGGATTTCCCATATCAATGATTGTTGTTGTTGTTTAGTCACTAAGTCCTGTTTGACTCTTTTGCTACCCCATGGACTTTGTCCCACCAGGCTCCTCTGTCCATGGGATTTCCCAGGCAAGAATATTGGAGTGGGTTGCCATTTCCTTCTCCAGGGGATCTTCCGAACCCAGCAATCGAACCCACATCTCCTGCATTGGCAGGCAGATTCTTTATCACTGAGCCACCAGGGAAGCCCCTGTAAAAGTGTTACCATGCAGTATTTGTCTTTCCCTGCCCGACTTACTTCACTTAGCATAAAGCTATTATAATGATTGCCATTTCAACAGTTTGAGATGATAACTCACTGTGCTTTTGATTTGCATTCCTCTGATGATTAGTGATGTTAAGCGCCTTTTCATGTACCTGTTGACCACTTGGATGTCTTCTTTGTGAACTTGTCTTTTCAGTTCCTCTGCCTGTTTTTCAGTTGGATTGTCTGGGAGATTATTCTGTTTGCTTGTTTGATTGGTTGGTTGTTTTTGCTAGTGAGTTGTATGAGTTCTTTGTAAACGTTATCAGTCCTAAAATTCTTGTTACTAGAATTGCAAAGTATTGGTATAGATGATAATGATAATTTGATAGTAATTTTCCTATTGCTGCTGCTACAGCAGCCAATGGTGATGATTATATGTTGGTTTTGAACCTGATGGATATTCACCAGTTCCTCAGATTCCAGAAATGATTCAGGAGCTCTCCTATCTGAGTCTCATTCCTAAGCTGCATACATGAAAAAGATTCACAGTGTTCCCTTTTTACCATAGGCAATGGCCCAAACATTAGCAGAGCTCCCTACTCATGCCCAGAATAAAAATGGTAGGTAGGTATTTAGCCCATAAATTCTTTATTACTCCAAAAGTAGCTGAAATATTTTTAGAGAAGAAAAGGAACAAGAAGAAAGGAAGATCCCAAAAGACACTGACATATATGAGGGAATATTTGTCAGGTTCCAGTGGAGCAGTTAGAAGACTAATCATCACTCATATTATTTCCATAAGAAATGAATTTCAGGTATCCAGAAATCAATTTTTACATACCAAAAGAAGAATCAAGCTGCTATGTTTTTTCCTTTTTTCAAGCACTGGTATTAATCAAAGAAATATCTCAGATTTTTACACTTGCTCAATTTCTAAACCTCCAGGCATCTTTGAATGAAAGGAATTGGAAATTCAGTATGTTTTTAATGAAAGGCCTAAAATAATTGTTTTCCATTCATCTTATATAATTTGTAGTTTCCCCAAAAGGAAAAGTTCAAAGGAAAATTTCCTTGAACAAATTGAATCTTGTTTTTAATTAGATGTTGTTTAGTTTGGTGGTGAAATCCTTATTATTCGAAATTGAATTCTATAAAACAGCACTCTCTAATATTCTCTAAGAATTCTAAGACCCCTATAAAAGTAATAAGCATAGTTCATAATATCATGGACTAGGGGTGTTATTTCTGCCAAGTAGGGAGATATCAATTCTAGAATATCTGGCCCCTAGATCAAATGTGGAAATGGCATTTTAAATTAGGTCAGGTAGGTGCTACAAACAAAAGTTCTAAATTGCTTTTCCCTTTTCCTAGACCAGGCGAAGTTAGTTGGCCAGCAGAGCCAGTTTTTAGCACCACTGAGACCTCACTTGACACAACCTACTATGGGTTTCCTCTACCCATCCAGCCAAATTCTGCAGGTTATAAAGATGTGAGCAGAGAGAAAGAGAAGGGCTATCACATACCCTTTAGGAATCACAGCATCACCAAAAGGCAAGAGATAACAAGGGTTGTTGAAGAAAAGGGAACCCCTATGGATTGTTGGTGGGAATATTAACTGGCGCAACCACTATAGGAAACAATGGATCAAAATACTAAAACAGGATCTAGCAATCCCACTACAGGGTATATATTCAAAGGAAATGAAAACAGGATCTTGAAGAGATATCTGCACTCACACTGTAGCATTATTCACAATAGCCAAAATATGGAAAAAATGAATGAATGGATTAAGAAGATGTGGTATGCATATACCATGGTATATGATTAAGCCACGAGAAAAAAAAAAAAGGCAATTCTGCCATTCCAATTACATGGATGAACTTTGAGTGCAGTATGCTAAGTGAAATAAGCCAGGCATCTCCTCCTAAGTCACTTCAGTCGTGTCTGACTCTTTGCGACCCCATAGACGGCAGCCCACCAGGCTCCCTCGTCCCTGGGATTCTCCAGGCAAGAACACTGGAGTGGGTTGCCATTTCCTTCTCCAATGCATGAAAGTGAAAAGTGAAAGTGAAGTTGCTCAGTCATGTCCGACCCTCAGCAACCCCACGGACCGCAGCCTTCCAGGCTCCTCCATCCATGGGATTTTCCAGGCAAAAGTACTGGAGTGGGGTGCCACTGCCTTCTCCGAAGCCAGGCATAGAAGGACAAATACTGCATGGTTTCATTTATATATTGAATCTTGAAAATAAAAGTAAAACTCATAGAAATAAAGAATAGAAAATTGGTTCCCAGGAGCCAGGGGGTGGGAGTGGGTAAATAGGGAGATATTAGCAATAGGGTATAAGCATTTGGCTATAAGATAAATAAGGTCTGAGGACCTAATATAAAACACGGGGACTAGAGGTGATACTATTACTGTATGGTTGAGATTGGTTAAGGGACTGATACTTGAATGTGTCACCAATGAGAGAGAGAGAGAGGAAGTGGGGGACACATGCTGTAACTGAAGTATTTAAGGGCTGGGTGGGAATAATCTTTTCATAATGCATATGTAGATCAGATCACCATGATGTACACTTTAAATATCTTATGATTTTATTTGTCAGTTATACCTCAATAAAGTTGAAAGAGATCATAAGATATTTAAAGTATGCATTGGTGATTTGAAGAAGTATTCATGGTGAAATGGTTTCCCCTATCTGCTTGATTGGCATATTGATTGCCTCACATATTTATCCTTTTTTTTTTTTTGAGAGCATTTAAGTTCTACTCTTGGCAAATTTCAATTGTTGAGTGTAGTGATGTCACCTCTAGTCACCGTGTCTAGTCAATGGCTTCTCAGTCCTTACTCATAGCTGAAAGTTTATACATTTTACTTTTTTTTTTTTTTTAACTTGGCAGTTTTCTGCACCTCTGGGAACATAAGATGAAGTTGAAGTTTTAAAAGAAATTATAACTATTCTACTCACTAATCCAGTTTATGAGAACTCATGCCATTCAGTTGAGAATCTGAAGCCTCATTATCAATGGTATTAAATCGGAACAAGGGATGATATTTCTGACATATAGTGGGATTCAGATGGTGCTGATTCAGGTACTGGGATTCACCATGCAGGTGGTGCTTTCCTGGTGGCTCAGTGGTAAAGAATCTGCCTGCAATGCAGGAGACTCAAAGATCTAGGCTCAATCCCTGGGTCTGGAAGATCCCCTGGAGGAGGAAATGGCAACCCACTCCAGTGTTCTTGCCTGGGAAATCCCATGGACAGAGGAGCCTGATGGCCTACAGTCCATAGGGTCACAGAAGAGTTGGATACAACTGAGAGACTAAATAACAACAATAAACAATAGGTGGTGAGGTGAATTCACTTCTGAATAATTTATTTTGACATTCATAAAAAAAGAAGAATCATAGCAGCAGCCTGTGAGCACAGCACAATCTCAGCACTCAAGATTTTAACGTTTATTGTAGTCAAAACCCTAGCTGGGCTCCATTGGTTTACTTAGCTGGGTTTCCACAAAACATTTTGTTATTAACGAAATAATTGACTATTGATAATGCATTTTCTTCTATATATCATTTAATTTTGAACCACAAAAACGTGGTTCTTCACCTTTTATATTGTGGAAATATTATCTAGCAAGTATCATGAGCTTTGCCATGTTGGAAGTAACTGTACTTTCCCCTAACTGTACAGTAAACCTCCATAAAATAAACCTCCCATAGAATTTATTCTAATACTGTGTTTGTTTTGTCTCCTAAAATTCTCAACAATATTTTTCTTTTCATAGTCCAATGATATTCCCTAACAAAAGGGTACATTTATTTTGTTCCCAAATTGTTTCTCATGTATCTTGATTGTGAAATATTTTAATATATATATATATTTAAAGAATGTAACAAAAATTTTAAAGAAGATGATAAAATGGTTTATATCAACACCCCAGCTTAAGAAAAAGGACATAACAATTTCTAAAAATCCCCATGAGCTCTTCTTTGATTCCATTTCCTTTCCTCACACAATCATATCCAACCCCTTGTGGAGGCAGCCACAGTCTCCAGAATTTCAAGTTAATCATTTTCTTGTTCTCTTTTCAGTGTTACCGCTTCTATTAATTACTTCTTCATCTCAACAAACACCCAAAATAACAATAGTTTTAATAAGATAGAAATAGGCTGGTATAATGGTTCCACAGTCATGATGACCTTGACTATTTCTATTTCTGCTCTGCCGTCATCAGCACTTGACGGCTACCTCACGCTCAAGATGGCTGCCTTCTTGCCCTCTGTCCATTCTGTCTTCCAGCTACTGGGAAACAGAAAGGAGAACGCGAAAGGCAGAACAGACATATACTTAGCAATTCTTCCATTACCTTCCTGGGTTTAGAATTAGTCACATTTCTAATTTCTCCTTGAGTTTTAGTTGTATTTTTCTAGGAACTTATGCAGCCATCTCAAATTTAGTTGCATGTTGTTTTTAATAGTCTCTTATTACCTATTTAATTTCTATAGTATTTTTAGTTATATATCTTTTCATTCCTACTATTAGAATATTTTTTTTCCAAAAGTGTACATTTTATAAGTCTGCCAAAGAACCAACTTTTGGCTCTTTTGATCCTATTTCATGTTATACATTATTAGTTTCTTCTTTTTATTACTTTATTCTGTCTACTTCATCTTTCCATTTAGTTTTGCTACTTTTAAAATATAAATTTGCATTATTTGTTTGAACTTTTTCTTCTCTTCCAAAGTAAAAATTTGAGGAGACAAACTTTCTTCCATTTCTTCCCCTTTACTTGTATTCTATATTTTTCAGTTTTTTGTGTCTTCTGATTTCCATTATATTAGTCTTTGATCCATGGGCTGCTTAGATGTATGTCTTAAATTTTGAAATAAATGAAATGTTTGTAGCTACTTCTTGTTTTTTATTTCTAACATAAATTCCCTGTGGTCAAAAGCTTGTCTGTATGACATCAGTTCTTCTAAACTTGCTGAGGCAGATTTGTGGACTAGCCATGGCCAATTGTGATAAATATTTCATTTTACTTAAAAAGAACTGCATATTTTCAACTTATTGGGTGCAGTATTTTCTAAGCCTTTTAGATCAAGTTTGCCAGTTGTGATTTTCAAGTTGTCTGTGACCTAACAATTTTTGTCTGGCTAGCCAGCAACGAATGCAACTGTTTTGTTAACATCTCCCTCTGTGATGTGACTATGTCTATGTCTCCTGGTCTGTCAGTTTTGGTTTCTGTATAATCTTAGATTATCAGATTATGTTATTACACCCCTATAAGTTTGGAATATTTATATATTCCTGGCTAAGTAATGCTTTTACCATTTTGCCTGTCCCTTTTAATCAATGGTCGGAGAAGGCGATGGCACCCACTCCAGTGCTCTTGCCTGGAAAATCCCATGGACGGAGGAGCCTGGTGGGCTGCAGTCCATGAGGTCGCTAAGAGTCGGACACGACTGAGCAACTTCACTTTCACTTTTCAGCAACTTCACTCCCACTTTTCAGCAACTTCACTTTCACTTTTCACTTTCATGCATTGGAGAAGGAAATGGCAACCCACTCCAGTGTTCTTGCCTGGAGAATCCCAGGGACGGGGGAGCCTGGTGGGCTGCCGTCTATGGGGTCTCACAGAGTCAGACAGAACTGAAGCGACTTAGCAGCAGCAGCAGCAGTTTAATCAATGGTAATATTTTGGAATCTTAGCGTTTGTCTGATGAAAGTGTAATAGCAATATTAGCTTTCTTTAAGCTAGTGTTTACTTGGCATTACTTCTGTCCTTTCAGTTTCAATAGTTCTATGTCCTTATACTTTAGATGTTTCTCTTATAAAAAGCATATTATTGGCTTTTGCATTTTTATTCAGGTTAGAAAATTTTGCCTGACAAGATTGATCCACTTGAACTTTCTGTGACTTTATAAGTTTAGAGTAATTTTTAGTGCCAGATTTCTATGTTTTTCAAGTAATTATTCTTTCCATCTCTCTTTCCTGCATTATTTTGCAGTTGTTATCTTTTTGTTCTTTGGTTTTTTTATATAATCCTACACAGACACACACACACAGACACACACACACACACACACACACACACACTTGTACTGATGTCCTGTGCTGCTATGTTATTTATATTTCAGTCATTTTTTACCACTATAAAAGAGCAGAATCTTTTTTTCAATAGCATGTGTGTTTTGATTTTTTGTTCTTCACTAAGAAATTACAAAGGAAGCTTCTAAATACTTAACAGGATATAACATTTTGTAAAATAAATAATGGATTTAATTGATTTTCAGCATTGATGAAAACAGAATTTTTGAAAAGTCCTGTTTTCTGTGCTAAATTTTAAATACCTATTCATTATACTATTACTATTAATGTATAAACTAACATCCTGATTCACACTATGCATCATAATTCTTTATTAACTATAATGGATAGAAATCCTCATTCAAGGAATCTTGCTGATAACTTCAAATTTGTTACCAGCTCTTCTGAGTCATTCAGGTTATTGCTGATTAGATCCTTACCAGATCTTCATGAAGAGTTTACATCAAGGGCAGGAGAAGGATGTCCTCTTACATTTTCTTGTGTTGTCTTCATTCTAGGGTTTTTTTAAGTAACTTCCTGTAGAAATCACTTAAAGCTAGAAGCACATTGTGGAAGGACTGGTTGAATTAAAGCTAGAAAGGATCATTTGTTATCCTCTTAACCAAGACCATATAAACTCAGCACGTCAAGAGTGAGCAGGGTTGCATGGCCCTACTGTCACTGTCTATGCACTCTGGAGCTTTCCTCTCCTTTCCCTGTTTTCTCCATCATCCCCCAGAGTGGATGCCATCGAGACACGAAGGTCAATTTGTGCAAGAATTATTAGTCAAGAATCATTTATTTACTTGTATTTTAAAGTTAAAAGAGAAATATCACATCTTCCAATAAGATGGCAGATTAAAAAGGTCCATTTATCTTCACTCTATCCTGAATCTCATTAAAAAAAGAACAGACTTTTTAAGGTAAAGTCACAATTATAAAAATGTCAAGTGAGAAGATGACAGCAAAATCACTTTGGAACCTGGAAAGTTAAAGAATAGGTGGGAAATGCCTCAATTAGTCAATGAAAGTGGAATTCTAGTTAACAGTGAGGAAAGAAAATAAGCAATCGAATTTACCTACCAGTAGCCCTCAAAGTTTTTAAAATGTTGAAAAGTGAGGGAACTTAAACAATTGTTTAAGAAACAGTTGAATACACAATTTTCTCCCGCAAGTCTCCATGGATGCAGCTGTTCCTCCTCCACCAAACAGAAGTGTAATCTTTAGACAGGTGACACAGAGGGTAAGGAGAACTCGATGCAGTTTCAAATTGGGGATAATTTCATGACGAAAACAGAGATACCGACTGACCATTTACATGTTGAATGGTGAGAAGCCTGCCTTCTACCCTGCTAGCCCCAATAACCAGACCTATTCCCTCCTCGTGTCAGTAGGCAAGAGAACAGGGAGGTTTTTCTTTGGGCAATGCAGCCAACATAAGAGAAAAGATGAAAATATATGGCATTGGGTTTTCTCCCCAAAACGCCCCAATCAGATGATACTAGATATGAGCCCACATTCACCAACAAATCCCAAAGCACATATATGAGGATTCCAGCCAGCTTTTCACTGCGTTAAATATGAGCAAAGCACCAAAGTTCCTGGATATCTGAAGACAGCCTCAGGCATGGAAGGGAGAGACTTAAACAAAGAAAAGGAAAACAGAAACTTGCAGGAAACAGATTGTGCAAAAAAGATGAAAACAGAAGAAAAGAAGCTATCATTAATATATTCAGAGAGGGAAACAAAGAATCTGCATTCATGAAATATGAAGGACATTCTATAATAGAGGAACAAGAAGCAGAACAAATATAAATAAAATAGGAAATAAATTTATAAAATACTAAATACAATGTAAAGATATGAAATATAAGTAGAAACTTTAGTATAAAAAGAATAAGCAAGATGAGAAAAGACAGGAGTTTCAGAAAAAGAGTAGAGAAAACTGAGAAGATTCTATCAAAATTCAAGAAAACTTCCATAATGGAAAAATATAATTTTTATGACAAGCTCCCACTGGATACCAGCAAGATGGATGGGACAGATACACATAGGGAAGGACATTGAGAGTTCAGAATACAGTGAATGAAGAGAAGACCTCAAGAGTTCCCAGAGAGAAAAACCGATTCCTTTGGATAGAAAACATGAATAACAGAAGACTTCTTTAGAGCAACCCTAGAAATTCACAGGCAATCAGGGAAGAATGCCTTCAAAAATCTAAGTAACATTGTTTACAACCTAGAAATCAATACCCAGTCGAACTATCAATGAAGGAAGAGGGTAGACTTAAGTCTAGATCGCTCCTTGCAGGTCTAGAGGAAGAAAGTGACTAGATGTAGGACAGACAGGAAAGCCCTGAAGAGATGTCTCTAAGACAGTGGAATTGGTAGAATACTGTTGTAGATTAAATATCCATCTGCAGTGCCGGAGACCTGGGTTCAATCCCTGAGTTGGGAAGATCTCCTGGAGAAGGGAAAGGCTACCCACTCCAGTATTCTGGCCTAGAGAATTCCATGGACTGTATAGTCCATGGGGTCACAAAGAGTCAGACACGACTGAGCGACTTTCACTTCACTTTTTTGTAGATTAGGTATCGCATCATTTTCTTTTTCGGAGAAAACATTTAAGTAACCAGGGAATATTTCGGGCTGATTTAGCGGTATCCACTTAGAAAACTAATCAAGTAAGCAGGGGACACAAAACAGGAAAAGTAATATATATCTGATTTCTCTGTTGTTAGTAGATCTCTAGACAACATTCTGAATGCTGAACTCTGCTCTAAGCAAAATTATATGATAGCCATAATGGGAGGGGTGATGGAGACTTGAGAAGTCTTAAGTGTGTTCAGTGGAGGAGGCTGTGAAAGAAAGCTTAATTCTCATCATGTAACATAGTGGAATTTTAACTCTAATACCTTCAACAGATAAATTAAGAAATGGTACCACAGGAATAGTATTAAAGTGCAAAAAATATTCAAAAAGAGCTGGAAGATTTTAAACTTTCACAAGCAGAAAATGATTAGTAGGAACTAGTATTTTGTGCCATTAGCCTTGCATAAACATTTAAATATAAATATAACCCATAACGTTTTTATACCACACTCACCCAGTTGAATTATTTTGTACAGAGCAGTGGAGACTGGTATAGTCCATAGTGATTCCCTTACGCATTATTATAAAAGCACCTGGGGTCGCTGTATAACATGCCCCCAGAATCCACAATCACTGCCACCAGGTGGCAATAGTGAGTTATATCCGCACCTGCAGAATTTCTGTTCTGAAAGGTCCCTGGAGTACTACCCATTTCGCGGTGTCTTAGGATTCTGAATTTGGTCATGTCCTGGACAAGATGTTTCCAGTTACTTGAAAGAAGTTGTAGAAGACATACTCACAAGGTCGGTCTTAGATGTCATATATTGTGGGAACTACAAATGTGTGATGACAGACTTGGGATTGAATAAAAATACACTAGGTTCCAGTTGCTGTTGTGAAAGCAATACGAAAAGCAATTAGAGGTAAAGTTTTGGGTATAGGTTAAAAAACTCACATAAATGAAAAGTGTGTTCTGGAAGGTAAGATGACACAAGGGAAATCACTGAAAGGAAACTCAGATACACAGAAATCCGCTGCATTTCTGCTGTGACCGTTGTGTCACATTGAGACTTATTTTGTTCTTCTGAAAATGTAGGTCTTTGTATCAGATTATCTCTTAATATTTGTACTCTATGATTCTTTTATATATTAAAAAATTACTTATTATTGTGGAAGATACAAACAGCATCAAGAAAGTAGCAGGCACTCTCATATCTTGATATATTTCATTTCAGTATAATTTCTTGGCACATGTGTATTTGTGGATAAATTTTTTATTTTTTAAAAATTACATCATTCTATACATTTAGTTTCATGTACGTCTCTCATCAAGAAACATAAAGTAAGCTCTTTCCTGCTCACAATATATCCTTGTCTCTGTCCTTTGTCCCAGCGCGAGCGATTTCCTCTGCCCACTTCATCCCTGAATGTCTCCAGCTTCATACCCTAGATGCTTTGCTTCTCCCTTTCTTGCTTTCATTTTTTTTCCTCTCCCAATTTGGAAGAAAAGATATCTCACACCACATAAATTCCTGCTCCTCTCGTAGATAAATGTAGTGATTAGTTCAGATAAATCTGCAAACATGTACTCTCAGGGTCTGAATCTTACTGTCTACCCTGAGTGACTTATTCCAAGTCATTTTAAGATTAGGGTCAAACACTCTAAAATTAGGGTCAAACACTCTTGAAAGTACTGTCTTGAGCAGATCAATTTGCTAAGGACTCTCCTACTCCTTTTTAGAGTTTCTGTACCAATCATTGTCTTAATTAGTGGCTCATTTCAGACTTTCTTAACAGCTCTATTTTCCTGCCCATTGCTCTCTACTACTGTCTCTATGGTCCTCAATCTTTGCACCTTACTACAGTATCATCTTTTCAAGCTTTTCCTCCCACCTTCAATCTTTCAGGTATCAGAATCTTTTCCAGTGAGTCAGTTCTTGCGTCAGGTGACCAAAGTATTGGAGTTTCAGCTTTAGCATCAGTCCTTCCAATGAATATTCAGGACTGATTTCCTTTAGGATGGACTGGTTGGATCTCCTTGCAGTCCAAGGGACTCTCAAGAGTCTTCTCCAACACCACAGCTCAAAAGCATCAGTTCTTCGGCGCTCAGCTTTCTTTATAGTTCAAATCTCACATCCATACATGACTACTGGAAAAACCATGCCTATGACTAGACAGACCTTTGTTGGCAAAGTAATGTCTCTGCTCTTTAATATGCTGTCTAGGTTGGTCATAGCTTTTTTTCCCAAGGAGTAAGTGTCTTTTAATTTCATGGTTGCAGTCACCATCTGCAGTGATTTTGGAGCCCCAAAACATAAAGTCTGTCACTGTTCCCATTGTTTCCCCATTTATTTGCCGTGAAGTGATGGGACCAGATGCCATGATCTTAGTTGTCTGAATGTTAAGTTTTAAGCCAGCTTTTTCACTCTCCTCTTTCACTTTCATCAAGAGGCTTTTTAGTTCCTCTTCGCTTTCTGCCATAAGGGTGGTGTCATCTGCATATCTGAGGTTATTGATATTTCTCCCAGCAATCTTGATTCCAGCTTGTGCTTCTTCCAGCCCAATGTTTCTCATGATGTACTCTGCATATAAGTTAAATAAGCAGGGTGACAATATACAGCCTTGACGTACTCCTTTCCTGATGTGGAACCAGTCTGTTGTTTCATGTCCAGTTCTAACTGCTGCTTCGTACAGATTTCTGCATACAGATTTCTCAGGAGGCAGGTCAGGTGATCTAGTATTCCCATCTCTTTAAGAATTTTCCAGTTTGTTGTGATCCACACAGTCGAAGGGTTTGGCGTAATCAATGAAGCAGAAGTAGATGTTTTTCTGGTATTCTCTTGCTTTTTCAGTGATTCAAGGGATGTTGGCAATTTGATCTCTGGTTCCTCTTACAATAACCCAAGTCAGAGATAATAATGACTTAGAGGAAGTGATCGTGGAGATGGGAAAAACCAGCAGAGTCCAGACATTTTTCAGTAGATATGATTGATAGAATTTAGTGGGATGAGAATTTTAAGGACAAGCAATGTAGTACAGTGGCTAAGAGCGTTGTGGGTATGAGCCCTGTATGGTCTCCAAACTTAAGTCTGCCATTTCCAGGCTCTGTGACCATAAGCAAGCCACTCAGCCTCTCTGTGCTTCACATTTTCATATGTAAAGTCGGCAGTACTGCTCTCATTATGTTGTAAGAAAAATGCGAATTAAAGCATTTATTTGATTTTAACTTAAAGCAGTGTTTTTATATACTCAGTGCACTCTAAGTATTTGTAATCATGAGGGTGGTAATGCTATTATCTTCTGTAGATGATCCTGAAGAAGAGGATTTGAGGATGGAAAGAATGAGTTCGGTTTTGAACATTTGGGTATTGGAGTTTTATCTGAGACATTCAAATTATGTTGGACAGTCTGTTGGATTCATAGGTAAAAGGAGAAGCCTGGCTGAAAACAAGTTAGGTGGTGTGATTTTCTCTTTCATTAAACCAGTGAAATGTATGAAAATCCCTAAGGAGAAATATTACTGTGAGAAGAGATAAGCAAGTACCTGTGACAGGGTTTCAGGAAACTCCAGGGTTTGTTTGTTTGTTTGTTTGTTTGTTTTTGGCTATGCTGGGTCTTTGTTGCCGCGAGGGTCTTTCTCTAGTTGCAGCAGGTGGGGGCTCCTCTTCGTTGCATTGCACAGGATTCCTATTGCAGTGGCTTCTTCTATTGGAGAGCACAGGCTCGAGGGCACCGAGCTTCAGTAGTTGCAGCACGTGGGCTCCATGGCTGCAGTTCCCAGGCTTTACAGCACAGGCTCAAAAGTTGTGGCCAGTGGGCTGAGTTGCCTCGAGGCATGTGGGATCCTCCTGGATCAGGGATCCAACTCTAGTCTCCTCCATTGGTGGGCAGATTCCTTACCACTGAGCAACCAGGGAAGCCCAGGAAACTCCAGTTTTAAGGATGGATCAAGGAGAATGAACAGACAAGGGAGACAGAGGAATAGGCAGAGATGAAGAAGAAAAACCAGAAGACTTGAAATATCACAGAACCCAGAGAAGAGTTCTCCAGAGAGAAGGAAGCATCAACTCTTTTAGGTGCTGCTGAGAAGTCTCCAGGGACTTTCCAGGTGGCGCTAGTAGTAAAGAACCTGCCTGCCAATGCAGGAGACGTAAGAGACACAGGTTCGATCCCTGTGTCTGGAAGATCCCCTGGAGAAGAAAATGGCTACCCATTCCAGTATTCTCGCCTGGAGAATCCCATGGACAGAGGAGCTTCGTGAGCTACAGTCCACGGTGTCGCAAAGAGTCAGACATGACTGAAGTGACTTAGTGTGAACACACAGGAGAAGTCTACAGACCTGACACTGAACAATAGCTACTGAGTTTGTGATATGGAGGTCATAAACAATCATAGCAAGTGCACATTGAGTTGATTGACGAGAAGGAAGCCAGATTAGAAAGGTTAAAGAAATGGAGTAGGTGAATACAGGCAATTCTTTTGTGTAGTTTGACAGTGAAAATGGACTTTTGTAATTAAATAGAGGATTCTTCATTCCAGCTAATGAAATGAGGTTGCTCTTTTTTTTTTTTGCTAAACATGACTGAAAAACTCTTGACTAAATGAAGTGACCCAAAAAGTTATAGATTCTATTCCAGATTTCAACAATCTGGATAGCAACAATCAGACCAAGAGAGTGTGTTAAATGGGGCACAAGTGAGAGAAGGAATGAAGTTGCTTTTGTCTTGCACCTTAAGAAGTTCTATCCTAAAAATAAAAAATTAGAAACAGTGATTTTTTTCAGATGGAGCCACTGGAAGATGTGTTGTCCAGGAATTAGAGCACAGGGTGTGAGGAAGAGCAGATTGAAGATCTCTGGAAATGAGATTAAAAAAAAAAATCTGTAAGGCTGGGATCTCTGAGGGGTATTTATAAAGATGGTCCAGTTATCCAGATGCTTCATAAGATTTTCAGGATGGAGGAGTGTTGTGGGCCAGATGGGAATGTCATCTTAATTGATAGCAGTGGGTGATCAGGAGATCAGAACATCCTATTCAGAAGAATGGGCAGGGAAAGAGATAGCCAAATGACATGAACTTAAAGAAAAACTGATTTATTCTCATGTCAGTAGGAGATTAATGTACTGAAAGAGGGTGGGAAACAAAGAAGACACTGACTCCATCTCTCAATGCTGAAGTATAAGGGGTTGAAAACGTTCAATTTCAGAAGTAGTGGTATCCTCTGGAGAGGACCAGTTAAGATGCCAAAGTAGAGAAACACTCCCAAAAGAGATTTAGGAATTCAGTGACCATGTACCACCAGTTCAGAGGGAAAACCCTGGAAAGATTTGGGAGCACTGGTGAGAAAGGAGGAAAGTAGGTAAGAGCTGGCTCAGGAATAAGGAAGAAGGATTAGTGAATGAAACTACATAAAGGTATTTCAGTGGTTACACATTTTTTCTTGTTAACATTTCTGTTGGTAGAAAGATAAATGCTGCATTATTGGGCTGCTCTGACAAAATACCATAGACTGGGTGGCTTAAACAACAAGGATTTGTTTCTCCCAGGTTTAGAACCTGAAAATCCAAGATCAAGAAACCAGCAGGATTAGTGTCTTATGAGAGCTGTCTCCTTAGGTTGCAGACAGCTGCCTTCTCTCTGTGATCTCACATGGCAGAAAGAAAGAGAGAGAAATCAAGCTCTTGGTGTCTCCTTTTGTAAGATCTTTAATCCCATCATGCCAGGACCCCACCATGATGATCTCCTCTAACCCCATTACTTTCCAAAGTCCCAGTCTCCAAATACCATCATATTGGGCGTGAGGGCTTCAACATATGAATTTGGGGGTGGGATGGACATAAATATTCAGTCCATAACAAATGCTATGACTGCTTCCTACGACTACAAATAGAGCTCTTCTCATGGTACATTTTATTGTTGAACAGAATTCAGGCACAAATTCTGGAAACAAGTATCGAACAAAGAAGGACCACATGATGTGTAAACTTATGTGCTTGTGCATTGCTTATTCTTCAACCATTGGTGGACTGACAACAATCACGGGTACCTCTACCAACTTGATCTTCGCTGAGCATTTCAATATGTAAGTAAAATGACTGGGTTGATGATTTGGTAAACAGACAGCACACAAATTATAAGAATTATTCTTACCTGTTTCAGAGAATCCAGAGAGACAGAGAGCTATATTGAGTTAATCCTCCTTTGATCCCCATCAGGACTGCTATAGGTCTAGAAACCTTCCTTCTGCTCCTTCCAATAGAGTTAGATATGTAGGACACAGTGAATTAACAGGTGTTGGTAGATTCCAAGGTCAGCTTGGATAAAATAACCCCTGGGTAATCACTCTCACCAAACACGTGTGTGGGTTCTCAGTTGCTCAGTCATGTCCACCTCGCAACCCCATGGACTGTAGCCCAGCAGGCTCCTCTCTCCATTGGATTTTTCAGGCAAGAATATGGAGTGGGTTGCCATTTCCTCCTTCAGGGAATCTTCCCAACCCAGGGATCGAGCCCACCTCTCCTATGTCTCGAAACACAGAAGACATGTTTTATTATAAATAATATTGCAAATGGTAGTTACCTAAAGTGAAAGGGATTGTTTACATGGGACAATTTGTGTAGGGTTTGTCAACTGACATTTAAACTTAAATGATGACTAGTAAACAGGATTGCCCATTACAGAAGATTTGGTGTTGGAATTGAAAAATATTTGAAGAATTGGGCAATTACAAAAAATAGTAATAAAGTATTCTAAGGACAGATATATGAATCTGAATATGAGTGGTGTGATGCTACTTCAGTGCAGAAAATTGAGAATCTTGGACATAGGACACTGGAGTTAAAAATTCCACTTTTCAGTCACAATAATAAGTAGTTCTTCCAAGACTTAATTTTCTCATATCTAAAACAGTCACAGTTCATATGAATATCGTAAGAATTAAATGAAGTAAACTACGTAAAAATATTTGGTACTATGTAAGAATCATTGAAACAATAGTTTGAAAGTCCACAGTGTTTTGTGAGAGCTCAATCTGATTCTACACCCAAGGTATAATTTCAAGGACTAAGGACAGATAATCGTCAGAGTTTCTGGAAGGTGGGCAGTGTTGAGGATACCATGGAACAAGATTAACAAGATTTTTCATAGAAAAATTCAGGGAAAACCATACTCTAGGAAGCAGAGTTACAAACTCTGTGAACTTTCTGAGTTATTTGCAAGACGTTCCAAGAAATTCAAGATTCAAAAAATGTCACCCTCCATTCTGGAAAGAATGAGAACTTATATACAAAAAACAACCCTAACAGAGCAGTTTAGGGACAATGTGACACAGACCACCAGGTGCATTTACTGTGTCTATGAGTATACATCCATCGTGTGTACTCCAATGACTGACTTAGAAAAGAACCTTAGAAAGACATTTGGTTTATAAGTGAGAGACTTCTGAAATTCCCAGTGCCAGAAAGGATTTATTCAATACATCTCCTAATTCAAGGCAGGAAATGCACTTAATCCCTTTCTGAAAGCTAGACTTGTATCTTTTCTCATGAATCCCCCAAAGAAAGGGATTCTACATCTCAGTCCTCTCTATAAATCTTTTTCTGAAATTTAGACCAAGTTTTTATTTTTACTTTTTTACTTTGTTGGTGTTAGAGAACTGCTGGTTTCCACCATTCCTGTGAAATTACTTGATATCGTCAAAATAACCATACTGAGTTTGCCCTTGGTCTTTGTGTTCTTGCCCGATGCATCATCAAAATTTTCTTTCTTTTATTTAACTGTTTCCTGGACTCTTTGAATGTATTCATCCATTTTTCAATGACAGATTGAGGGCATTGTAGCACTTGGAGCAAAATGTTTCAGTAACTATTTTCCCTAATTGTCTGATCTTGTAATTCTCCTAATCATGGGAATTTGGCCAAAACATTCTTTTTAGAAAATGCTTAAAATATAATTAGAAATTTAGTGATTTTTTTTCCTTCAAGTTTTCTTTAGCATTAAGAGTTATATGAAAACTGGAAAACTCAAAATATCCCTTCTTGACAGAAAATATTGAAAGAGAAGGGGCAAAACAACCTTATGTATAATTGAGAGCAGATGTATGAATCTGAATATAAGTTAGTGCTGTGATGTTCCTTCAGTGCAGAAAATGGGGAAATGTGGATACAGTCAGGGCACTTGAGTTAAAAATTCTACTTTTCAGTCACTTATGTTGTGAATTTGAACAATAAAAAGTAAATAGCTTTAAAAGTATATAGTAATTTGCATAATAAAAAGTAAATAGTAAATAAACAGACTAAGTATTTAATGAATGTTTTCTTAAATATTGACCCTAAAAATACAACAGCAACCCAAAGCAACATTGGAATGAAATGCATTCAATTTCATTGAAAAAAGTTCCAGAAACTTAAAACTACATGAAATAAAAAAAAAGGTTTATGTTCTATATTCAGATGTTTGGAGCCAGAGAGAAATCATCCTTTATTTCCAAAGCCACTACAATAATCTCACCTTTTCTCCTGACGCTTCCTGCCATCTTTTTGAGCAATACCAATGATCATTTGTACAAGTTCATTTTAGGTCTTACCAAGCTCTGAAGGCTACATTAGCCTGAGAGTCAATGATTTCCTGCTTTTGACACTTAGAAAAAGGTGCTATCTTACAAGTAATCTAAGAGAGGAAGCAACTGGATAATACATTTCAAAGCCTTATCTATCTAACTGTTTATCTATTTACTTAAATATAAAATATATTTATGTTTTATGCATGTACTCTTTTGTTTTCTTTTTTACGTATGGAAAATAAGAACAACAAATTCTGAGAAACCTAAATTTTATACTGTGCAAATAAAAACAGATCTTCATCCACTCAGTCAATCAATAAACATTTGTTGAGAATTGACAATGTGCAAGGCATGGTTTTGAACTCTTTTGAAGGATACAAAAAATAAAACCTACCAGAAAGAAGATTCTAGCTCATTGCCTAGGCAAAACATACATATACAGAAACCATTAACAATTTTAAAACAGAATAACTTGTTTTTTGACATACAGAGAAGAAGGTAAAGTGACAAATGACAAGTATTGAGCCCTTGCCAGATGAATTGCATATATTATAGTGCACACGAACCCTTATATTCTTGCTGTGGAAATGGTATACAGTGGTGATTAAAGGCATTGACTCTGAGATTCAAATGTCTATATTCAAATACCAGCTCTTGGACCAATAATGTCTTTAAGCCTGTTATTTTGCCAGAAAAAAAAAAAAAATGAGGATAATAATATCTCTCTCTTTCTCTCATAGTTTCAAGTTTTACATAAAATAAATACCACTTAGAATGGTGCCTAACATAAAGCATGTGCTGTATAAATGTGGGCTATTATTAGTAGAGTTGAAAATTTTGATGTTTAGCTTGGTAGTTTGCAGACCAGATCAAGATCAGTCAGACCCCAAAGTCTATCTTCCTAAAATATTACCTCCCTAGAAACTTTTGAACATATGTCTTTAAAGAAGACTCTAGTTGTGTGCAGTACCTCTAATCACTAGAGAAAATTCGTCTGCATAACCTGGCCCAGTCTTAAACCAAGTAAACAGTAAACACCATGCTTATAGAGGAAATGAATGCAAATAATCCAGAAAATCAAAGTACATAAATTCTGTAATCAGTTTTTCCAGGAAGTAGTAGAATAGCCTGTGCATGTCTTTACACAATTGAGAAGAACAGTGTGCAGATTGATTGGCATTCTAAGAACCTGGGGACAGGAGACCAACTAGGAGGCTATGACCAACTTGTTGACAAATGATGAGAGGCACAAGCAGGTGAGTCATGAAGTGATGGGTGGATTTAGACTCAGGGTGCCATACAGTCAGAAGGTGGTGAGTGACTAGGCATGAGGATTTATAAGGGTAAGGAAGGGTTAAGGCAACTCTAGGAAATTTTGACGCTAGGGCTATATGTCAATAGATGGTGATTTCATAAAGTTTTAGAGAAGACTAGGCACATTCATTAGAGAAATAAATAAATCTTATTTTGGATATAGTGAAGTGAACTGCTCAGAATCTACCCACAAGGAGATTTTCAGCAGGCATTTACAAATTCATTGTTCCAATTAGCTATAAATTTGGGACTATATATATGTGTGTGTGTGCTTAGTTGCTCAGTTGTGTCTGACTCTGTGACACCTTGGACTGTAGCCTTCCAGGCTACGTTGTCCATGGGATTTTTCAGGCAAAAATACTGGAGTTGGTTGCCATTTCCTTCTCCAGGGAAGCTTCCAGACCCAGGGATCGAGCCTGCATCTCCTGTGTCTCCAGCATTGCAGGCAGATTCTTTATCTGCTGAGCCATTAAAGAAGATATATATATATACACACATACACACATATGTATATATATACATAGAAATTAAAATCTTGAGTGTAGCAAGGGAAATATAGGGAGAAAAAAGATAAGAGAATTGAAACATGGGAAGATTCTTAGGAAATACTGACAAAAAGAAAGATGAGAAAAGTTAATCAAGGTAGGTGAAGAACCAGGAGCATGTGGGATTTTGACAGATGGAGGGGAAGACCATTTTCCAAGCAGAGAATAAGTCAGGAGCACACAATGTGGTGGAAGGGTCAGGTAAGATGATGGCTGAAAAGAGGCTTTTAGTTTTCATCAGTGACCTCCAGGAGGGCAGATATAGGGGAACAATGGGGATTAGGGCAGAATTCAGACTAAAGAGAGTGAAGGAGTGAGACCATAATGAGAGAACAAGGCAGTTAGTTTAAATGATTGTTTCAAGTTTAACCCAAAAAAAGAAAGAAAGAAAGAACAAGCATGGTGTAACCAGAGGCAGAGTGTTCCTTTAGAATAAGGGAGGTATCAGTTTGGTTTTACACTCAGGCAAAGGAGACAGTAAAAACAGCTTTGTGAGGTTTGCGGGGAGAAGAAAGAGAGAGAGAAAAAAATTATTAATTGGCTAACAGTTAATTAATGGAGGTGGAATGGGATAGAAACAAGGGTAAAAATGTCAGTCTTGGAAAAGAAAGATGTGTGCTCCTGAGTGATAATGAGAGGGGACAAGTGAAGAGAGATATTTCAAATCATGTATATACACACCCATGTTTCACAGATGAGGAAACCAAGGCTCCAAGAGTTTAAACGATGATCACCAGTCAGTGGAGGCACTGGGGGGTGTAGGCAGATGGCCTGAATCCTGGTTCCCTTTTTGCTCTGCAGCCTCATTACCTCTCCCACCATCTGGGAGGGGGCCATGTTGGCAAAATTTTTAAAAATCAGGTTTGCTGCCAGTGACAAGTAAAGACTGCATTGGTATTTGCATTCAGGTATTGCACTTTCTCAGAGAGTGCAATGGCAACCCACTCCAGTACTCTTGCCTGGAAAATCCCATGGGCAGAGGAGCCTGGTAGGCTGCAGACCGTGGGGTCGTAGAGTTGGACACAACTGAAGCGACTTAGCAGCAGCAGCAGCAGCAGCATTGCACTTTCTTTTTATAAAAGATAAACATGCACACATAAGAATTATTTGAAAGAGTTGCAATGCTGAAAACATGGCTATTTTGACTGAACCATCTCTTTTTTGTTTTGTGTGCTAAGTTGCTCAGTTGTGTCTGACTCTTTGTGATCCCATGGACTATATAGCCCACCAGGCTTTTCCATCCAGGGGATTCTCCAGGCAAGAACACTGGAGTGGATTGCCATGCCCTCCTCCAGGGCATCTTCCCAACCTAGGGATCAAACCCAGGTCTCCCGCACTGCCGGCAAATTCTTTACCAACTGAGGAACCAGGGAAGCCCTTGTCATCCTAAGCTGATACATAGCTTAGCAGGTGATTTTCAGAACAATACTAATAAGACTGAGCCAATTATCTAACTCAACCACAAGGTATGAAATTTCTTGCATCCTTAATCTTTGAATCTATAATGTGTGGCACCTAGATTCTGACTCCCTTGTGCTTAATTCACCATTAGTTTTTGACTTACCCTTGGAATAAGGCATTATGGAAATATTGTTTTCTGTATTTACTGTTACAGTCTTATAGATTCTTTGGATTTTTATTTGCTCCCATTAAAGAAATACTGCTTGCTTGATGTTCTCTACCTGACCCTTCTGCTCCACTGATACACTCTTCCAGTTGCCATCCAATCTCCTCCTTTCCTAATATATTGTTAACAAATATCACCCTGTAATTAACTCACTTCTTCCTACTCTGGTTCTTTAAAGACCTGTGGCGGATTCATTTCGATATTTGGCAAGACTAATACAATATTGTAAAGTTTAAAAAAAAAGACATCCAACTCTGCCAGCTTTTCTCTACTTGTACGGATGCTGTATCATTTGAAACTGTTCAGTTACTCCAAAACTCACATTCCAGTCCCATCTCTTCTTATCAAAGCTATATTCACATTTCTATAGATTTGTCTTATCCACGCACACCCATAACCAGCACCCCTGATTGCAAGCTTGTAAAAGGTTTCATGAATTATTGAATTATAATAATTATTGAATTATTATCTTCTTCTTTTAGCCCCCAAGGAGCACAGGTAGGTGATCAATAAACATTGGTTAAGATGAACTGAACCAAGACATGAATGAAGTGCTGATTGTTCCTGGGAATCATCTAAATAACTGAATAATCTTTTGATATTAAAATAAAGTTATTAAGGGAAATATTATTAGGGACAATTATTACTTTCATAACAGAGGAGTTTTGCTGCATCGATATTACTTAACAAATACACCAGCTATTAGTTAAACACAAAAAGCCAATCTATCATATTAAGAATAGAAGATTATCACAAGTAAAATTTCACAGCTTGCTGATTATCAAAGTATATTATTCAGCTTGTGGGCATCAGCTGTGAAATGTGTGGGTATACAAAGCAGCTTGGAAGGAAGTTGAATTATCAATAATTAGCACAGTCACTGTTGCTAATTATATGTTAAATAATAACTATTGTTGCTTCACAAACCAAGAAATATGTTTATAGGTGCTCTAAATTCAAAGCCCACCTCCCTAACCTCTCTGCTTAGCTAATTACAGATGAAGAAGGTAAGCCAGCTACCTAGCAATAGCCACTTTCAAAGCTCACCATGATTTTCTCCTGCAGAAAAGCGTAATATGTGTTTCTAAGAAAGAATTTCTCTGGCAAATAGTACAGAAGAAATTTGGGTATTGCAAAGTTTAGACTTGGTTGATTCAGATTCAACTTTGCCATATATTAGCTTAACTTCTACAAATGTAAGTTTCTTCCATCTGTAAAATGGAGGCAAAACTAGCACATGCAACACTATTATGAAGATTAAATGGCATACTGCATTCGTGGCTCTTAGCAGAGGGCCTGGCAGGTAGGAAATTGTCAATAACCCCAGCCATTGTCGTTGCTGTTGCTTCAACTTTTGCTCTTGCTGTTAGAAATCTAAGTCTGGTTCATGCGTTAAAAGTAATTAATATTTGAAAAGAAACCTCTGGAGGTACATAAACGCAAATCTGAAGAGTGGCTTTGACTCAGAAATAATCAAAATAGTCATTAATCAAAAGGACTGTAATCAGCGTGGATATCAGCTGATCTTGCCCTTAGTGGCCAATACCTGTTTCAAGGCAATAAATATCCACAATCACACACATTCTTTTGAGATCAGTGCTGTGTATTTAATTAGCATTATTTATGATTTTGTACTTGGACTTAAGAACTGCATCTATAGCACTGTCTTCCTAAATTTCAACACTGACACACTCGTATGCTTCAGGTCAAAGCCTGTCTCTCCTATGTCATCATTCCTGTGGGGTTCTAAAATGTCCTTAAAACATCAAGTCTGCACTCTAGTTTATGGATATTTTGAAATATATATGGAATTTTTTCTTTTCACTTGGGAGGACATTGAGGACACTGGGCTTTAAAGAAGAGAGGTGGTGTTTTCAACAGTCCTCCTGGGTTTAAATATCCAGCTTGACTGTACACTCTGTGACCTTGGGCAATCCACTTAACCTTCTGAGACTTTGTGTTTTCTGTGTAAAATAAAAATATAATACATGCCTACAGGAATTTTGTTAGAATTAAATGTGCTTAACTCATTCCTGCCCTTCTGCCTGACCTCTAAGACTTAAAGTGCCCTGGTGTATTTCCTTTTCCACTCATCTCCACTGATTCCTGAAATTGACACACCCATTTCCATGGTTTCTAAAGCTACCTGTGTGTGGGTAACCATCAATTTCACATCTCTAACTGCTCTCTCAATTCCAGATTCATCTATCTAACTGACTATCCACCACAGCCACCAGGAAAGCTAAAGGGCACCTCACATGAACACCCTCACAGCAGCATTCCGATCCGCCAACCTGCTCTTCCCTCAAATTCATGTCAATGAATAGTACCTTTTCCTACATTGTATGCCAAATATTTGTAAAATCCACTGCCTTCTCTTCATCTATGCTGCTACAAATCTAAATGAAGCTAAAATCTACTCATCTCCCTACTCCTCTGCAAACCTGCCTTGGTCTTCTAACAGATTCCATGTGTATGTCTCCTACTGCTATGCTACAGATTACCATAAACTTTAGCAACTTAAAACAGCAGGAATTTATGACCTCATCATTTCTGTAGATCAGGCATCTAGGCACGGATTAGCCAGGTCCTTTGCTCAGCTGAAGTCAGGGTGCCAATGGGGTCTGCGATCTTCACAGAAGCTCAGAGTCCTAGTACAGGGTCATCCAAGTTGTTGACGGAATTCAATTCATTGTGTTTGAATCACTGAGGTACCTGTTTTATTGCAGTCTGTTGGCATAAGGTCACTCTCAGCAACTAGAGGATACCCCAAGATCCTTGCTAGATGCCCCCCCCTTCCTTTGGCATCTGGAAGCCAGCAGGAACAACTCTCTTTTAAGGGTTCCCTTGAGTAAGTCAGGCCCTCCCAGGATAATCTCCCTTTTGATTAACTCAGAGTCAGTCTATTGATGGGAACCTCTGCAAATTCTCTTCACTCCACCCATTAAAGAACTTAGCCTCAGGAATAAAATCTCACCGTCTTTACATGTTCTGTCCACACAGAAGGGGAAAAGAATGTACTAAGTATGTATGCCAGGGGCAGGGTTCTTGGGGGTCATCTTGGAGCTCCACTTACTATACTTGGCTTCTACTCTTGTTACCATCCATCTTCACAATCCATCTAGCTAACATGTTTTATGAAATTCATAAATTTACATAGACTTTAAATTAGATCATGTCACTAGCTTACTTACTATGTTTCTATTACTCTTAATTGCATTAGTGAAAATGAAAGTGTTAGTGGCTCAGCTGTGTCTGACTCGTTGCACCCCTATGGACTCCTCTGTCCATGGATTTCTCCAGGCATGAATACTGGAGCGGGTTGTCATTCCCTTCTCCAAGGTATCTTCCTGACCCAGAGATTGAATTTGGACTTCCTGCATTGCAGGCAGATTCTTTACCATCTGAGCCACCAGGGAAGACCAATTGCCTTAGTATTAAAATCCAAATTCCTTCTGATGGCCTACATGGCTGTATATGAACTGATCCCTAGTGGCTACTTCTTGGACTTTATTTCATGTGACTGTGAACTTAGCTCACCACACACAGCCACAATGGTCTTCTGTCTAATCCTCAAACATCCCCAAATCATTCCTACCCCAGGGCCTTTGCACTTGATATTTCCTCTGTCTGGAATACTATTTCCCAGTTATTTACATGACTAGCTCCTTCTTGCTGTTTAGATCTCATCTCAAATTTCATTTTCCTTGGTCATGCTACGTAAAATTTCTCCCTCCACCTAATCTCTTTTTGTCACACTATTCTGTTTTATTTTCCAATTCATTATATGCTTACTTGTTTTTCTGCCTGTGTTCTCCATTTAATGTAAACTGTGAGAGCCTGAACTGTGTCCATCTAATTCACTGCTATATCCCCAGGAGCTGCAAGAGTACCCAGTGCATGGTAGACACAAAACTTACTGTCAGGTGAAAGAAAAGGATTCCATCAGAATTAAATGTAGTTAGCATGGTTTATACCCACTCCAGTGTTCTTGTCTGGAGAATCCCAGGGACGGGGGAGCCTGGTGGGCTGTGGTCTATGGGGTCGCACAGAGTCGGACATGACTGAAGCGACTTAGCAGCAGCAGCAGCAGCAGCATGGTTTATGATAGAAGAAATCTCCATTTGCTTTAGGCAGATACTTGCAGTCCCTTCATTTATGGACTATACATGCATGCATGCTCAGTCGCGCAGTCATGTTCAACTCTTGTTACCCTACAGACTAGAGCCCTCCAGGCTCCTCTGTCCATTGGATTTCCCAGCAAAAATACTAGAGTGGGTTGCCATTTCACCCTCCAGGGGATCTTCCTGACCCAGGGATTGAATCAGCATCTCCTGCATTAGCAGGCAGATTCTTTACGTCTGAGCCACCAGGGAAGCCTGTTATGGAATATGAAGGAAGTGGGAAAAGAACCACCACTGTGAAACTAATCCCTTCTAGGGTGCCACTCATTCCATTTTCATTCAAAATATTTATACCTCATAGTGTTTACTTTCTTACTACTGAACAAAAAAAAAAAAAAAAAAGGAAGAAAAAAAAATTCTAGAGTTTAGCTTTTTTAAACTTTCATTTTTTTAAATGGCCTATCCCTCCAGGCAAAAATTCTGAAAAGCCCCACTTCCCTCAAATCGCACAGAATTCTCCGCAATGGGTGGGGAGAACAAAGCAGCCTGATTTCAAGGTATGGGCTACAGATGGTGCAAAATGAAACTGGGTTTGGGGCATTGTTTTGAGCCTAATCCACGCAGCATTTCTCATTGTCTTTAGGCTGAACAAAACAACACAGGCCACTGACCTGTAATCCAAGTCTAGTAAATTGATGGAAGATAAGCTTAAGCCTTTTCTCACTTATTTTCCAACTGAAAACACTGTTTTTTTTTTTTTTTTTAAGCAGACAATTCTCTGTAGAGCCTCATAGAGTTGCTAAAGCATTTTTTTTTTACATTCATCAATTTTATGTATTCTTTATCATTTTTTACTTATCATTTGCTACTTTCAAATGGCAAAACTGAGCTTCCCAGGTGACTCAGTGGTAAAGAATCCACCTGCCAATACAGGAAACTCAGGAGACGTGGGTTCAATCTCTGGATGAAGAAGATCCCCTAGAGTAGGAAAACGGCCACTCACTCCAGTATTCTTGCCTGAGAAATCCCAAGGACAGAGGAACCTGGCAGGCTCCAGTCCATGGGGTCACTAAGAGGTGGACATGACTTAGTGACTAAACAACAGCAGTAACAATGGCAAAAGCATATAAGCGAATCATAGGATCACTTCAAGGTAGATAAAATCATCCTCAAGTTGCCAGTGCTAATTCTAGGACCCAGGGAGATCAGCTCATGTCTTGCAGACAACAAGAGAAATCTGCAGTTTTGAAAGCTTAATTTTGTTTTTTTTAACAGCCTTTGCATTTCTTAGGAACCAGGCTAAAATAGCAGTGTTCTAAAATAAATAAATTTGGCTTATGTTGATGTGTGTAGCATGAAACATCTCATTTATTTACATGATCTTTTTTAAGTGGCAAAATACAGTGTGATCTAAGTAGAAAAAAAATACTGAAAATCTAGCATTTCTATTACATTCTTTCTATTTTGTGATTTCAACCATAATAAAAATATGTGAATGGTGTTTTTTTTTATTAATTCTGTATTATTTTCTGTACTTTTCTCATTTCTGACTCTGTTACTGCTTCAAGAAGAAAAATTAAAGATAACTGTTTCTTGAATTTCCTTTTCCCCACAGTCATAAAATAGATAACTATATGAGAATTTAGACTACATTTCAAAACAATGATTGTGAGGTTACCAAAGAAACTGTACCTGAGGATTTTTGTTGCTACTGCTTTATTATGTGAGCTAGAAAGCTGAAAATAAGAGAGTTAATGGAAAAGTTGATATTTTTCACAGGACTTTTACTTATTTTTATCTGGTCCTGATTTATTCCATTTGAGCCCCAAAGCCCTGTCTAATTCTAGGAAGAAAGGTCTAGAATATGTCTGATAAGATGGTTGTAGTTGCTTTGGGGCAGAAGAAACAAGAGGGGAAAACAGCTTTGAGGGACAGTGTGGGTCAGAGTCCTGTCAGAGTCTGGGATGTCATCTCCCAAGATGAAATGGTGATGGATACATGCAGTTCTCTTAAGTCAATTTTCACCTGTTCCCAGGTCTGCTTGTTTGTCTTTCTTCACTCATGTACTGATGATTTGAATACAAATAACAAAACGCACACACCCACGTGTCCCCATCTCTTGTGCAATTCCATGAGTATCAGGTACTGTGCTAGGTTCTTTGGTAAACACTTTCTCAAAGGGATCAAAAGTCATAATGTATCTGCTCTCATTTTTGTGAGAAGCATGAATAACCATGCAGTGACAGAATCAAGAGATGAGGAGCAAAGCTAACTCCTGTATTTAGTAGGGAATGCCCCCCCACCACCACCCAACATCTTCTTTCTTGGCTGCTATCGCAGGAAAGACGGGAAGTGCTGCTTCTCACAGACCATCAGAAATGATTCCACTTGTACTCCTCCCGTGAACACTTTTCTGTATTCTCACGCAGGCGCTATCCCGACTGCCAGTGCATCAACTTTGGATCATGGTTTATAATGTCCTTCCCGGCTGCCATTATTATTCTCCTCTTGTCTTGGATCTGGCTTCAGTGGTTTTTCCTAGGATTCAAGTGAGTACATATTCCATGTTAATCAGGTCTTTATTTATTGGTGTCTGGGTTCCATGTTCTCAGCCCCTCATCCAGGGCTTTTACACCTATTTCATGCATGCTGCATTTCTGTGTTTCTCTTCCCCACAAAACTGATACGTATGAACACATGCATTATGGATACTCTAGAATATCATCTATGGAAGAGAGTTTGTAGACAGAAAGTCTATCTTGGTCTCCTCTGATCCTAAGCCATTAAGATATTAATAAGCCAGAAGGACATATGAAGCTCGTTATGGTGAGGACCCAGCCTGCCCGTTAAAGCAGAATTTTAAGAAATTTTGCTCCTCTCTTTGGTGTAATGTGTGGATTTCCTCAAGATATCAAGTAACTTTAAACTGTAGCATGCAGAGCTTCCTGTTTCATCCTAACATTGTACTAACATTGACGTGCCCTTGAAAAACTAAAACAAAAATCTGAGAGCATGCTCCGTGGAAAGAACATTGGATTGAGAATCAGGAGACCAGGGACAAAGTTGTGGCTTCTCACAAGACAGATGAGTGATCTTTGCAAGTCCTGATCCATTCTCAGTCTCAATATCTTCAACTAAGCCATTAGAATTTAACCAGAAGACTTAACCAGCTCACTTGCAACTCTGTAATTCTAATATGGATGGGCCCTAGTTGAATATAGAGAAGTCAAAGTAGGAAACGCTGATCAATCAAGAGCCAGAGAATTTGCAGATGTTACCTTGGCTGCGACTGAAGTTAGTGGTTCATAAGTACCAAAGAGTTACATGACTCAAATGCCTGCCAAGCATTTCAAATTATGCAGGGTTCTACAGCAAAATCTAAAATGCTGCCTCAGAGATTCAACACATATAACAATACCCACAAAGAAAGGGGAAAGTGCTGTTTATCAAATCTTCAGGATTTTTTTCATGAAGAAACAAACCAATTCAACTTCATTTTTTTTTTTTTTTGCCACCCTGAGAGGCATTTCCCCAACCAGGGATGGAACTCGCACCCCCTTCAGTGGACGTGCGGAATCTTAACCACTGGACCTCCAGGGAAGTTACTCAACTTTATCTTTATAAGGTTTTATTTAAATAACTTCAAGGACCTATGAATGAAACAGCATGTTATCCACTGCAGGGGAGACTGAAGTCAGCTTTCTGTACTTCCTCTGAATAGCCAAACACTCCTGTGGAGTCATGTTCCATACCTGTGCCCACATTTTCCAAGCTTCATCATGTAAGGACTGATATTCTTCCCTCTCCTTTCCTCTTCCTGGTTTTTCTCCAGAACTGCCAGTTTTGTTAGTAGTGGGGAGATAGTACTGATGGTTTTTTTGAACAATCTATTTGTCCAGATTGCGGGAGCAGCGTGAGGCCGCACTCCCGCTGGAGCCAATGTGTGGAATGTCACTGCCTACGGCAGGTGGGCATCAGAGGGAAGAGGCCAGCTGCATACTAAATGCCCCTTCCTGGAAATCCAGGCCTTTGGGGGTCTATTCAATTGCGCAGGTAACAACACAGGATGCAGGGGACTGGAATCCCAGACCAAAGGAGAAAGCATCTGGTCTCAGACCCCAGCTGTTTTGTTCTTTTTTGGCTACATATAACGACTTTATAAAATATGTAGGCGACCCTTATCATCATTTTGAAGTGGCCCACCACTTAAAAAGGAGAAATTAAGAAGATAATGGGCAGAGGCCCTGAAATGTGTTTCTCCGTGATGAAAAACATCCTGTGAAGTGCATATACTAGCCAAGTCCATAAATCATGATCAGTGGCACGTTGAAACAGTCCCCTTGCTGTCCAGTGTTGGTTACACATGGCACAGATTTATGCTCCAGCTAATTTTTCAGTGTCCTTTTCGATCTGCCAGTGTGTTCACCTCCAGAGGTTTTAGATCAACAAACAGAAATGATCAGCCCCTCCCCTGGCCGGCCACCAGACATTCTGATGAGCACATTGGGTATTAACACAGTTAACTCACCCATTATAAATGACCCCAACCTATTTGGGAAGTGAAGCTCATCTGTCAGTGCCACAGGATTTATTTCAATGGAGAGGTTGATGCATTGTCATATGCTTCATCAGTTCCATTGCGAAGGCATTAACCTTCGTTTGTAGCAAAGACGCTTTGGATTTTGACTTAACTGTTGATCGTCCTCAAGCAAAGTGACAAAGAACATAGGCAGTTTACTGGGTAGAAAACAGTTTCTAAGAAGACTCTTCTTTAAATCTACTTTAAAAAAAAAAATTCTATTGATGGCTCTCAAGGTGGTCCACAGGTTAGTTTCTTTTAATGGTAGAATTTATATTCTGACAAGAGGAAAATTTCAAGACTGGCACTAGTCAATCATTTAATGGAGGCTATAAAAATTAAATATTACTTTTTTGATCCTAAATGCAACAGTGATCATCTAATCATGTTCATTGGGTGGGGGGTACATGTGGGTGATTATGAATGTGTAGGATGGATGACTTAAGAATTGAGGAATTTCTGCCCCTGCAAAGGTAATAACAGTCCAAACATATCTGAGTAACAGAACTGCGGAAAAATAAATATAACGTGTCTTCATGTGATAACTGCCCTCTTCCCCCAGTCCTCGTCCCATCTACTCTTTCATAAATAGCCATGTTTACCCTCAGCAATTTTACAGAAGAATATGTCGTTGCTTCCTTTCTTTTTTTAAAACTGCTTTATTGAGGTGTGCTTGACATACAAAAAGCTGTAGTTACTAAATGTATACAAAACTTACTGTGTTTGGGGATAAGCATACACCCATGAAACCATCATCAATATCAATGCCATAAACTCATCCATCACTTCCAAGTTTATCCCTACCCCTTTTGCTTTTTTCCCCCTCCTTTTGTAATAAAAACTCTTCACGTAAGATCAACCCTCTTAGCAAAATTTTAAGTATATTATTGTTGCTGTTCATCATAGTCTCTATTTGTACAGAGATATCCAGAGCTTGGAGGAGGGCATGGCAACCCACTCCAGTATTCTTGCCTGGAGAATCCCATGGACAGAAGAACTTGGAGGACTATGGTCCATAGGGTTGCAAAGAGTTGGACACGACTGAAGCAACTTAGCACAGAGGCATCCAGAGCTTACTTTTTCTGCATAACTGAAACTTCGTACCCTTTAGCCAACATCTCCTCATTTTCCTCTTATCCTAACCCTTGGAATATACCATGTTACTCTCTCCTTCTATGTGTTTAACTATTTTAGATTCCACATAGAAGGAAAATCATGCAGTATTTTCTTTTCTGTGTCTGACATTTCATTAAGCATAATGTTCTCCAGGTTCATCCACATTGTAGCATGTATCAGTGCTTCATTCCTTTTCATAGCTAAATAATATTCCACTATATATGTGTGGAATAGTTTTTATTCTTTTTCTTATTCATTTGTCCATCCAAGGACATTTGAGTTGTTTCCATATCTCGACTGTTGTGAATAATGTTGCAATGAACATTTGAATGCAGATATTTATTAAAAATGTAGATGTCAGTTCCCTTTGGATATATACCCACAAATGCTTTCCATACCAACATATAACATAATCTAACTGAGCTACTCATATTTTCCAAAAGATAATCCATGAGAATCTGGCCAGTTTTCCATTTGTTTCTTCCTCTGGAGGGATATTTTTAAATCAAGATTTAGAGCAACACTTCACAAAATGCTGTTCAAGGTTTTGAGGACCCTGGACTGCAGGATAGAAGAATTAGTCACAGGAGATAGGGGTCACTAAAAGTAAGCAGCTAAAAGAAATAGAGACTGACCGTTACTGTTAGAAGTAAATTGGAAGATTATCTGGTTGATGCCATTAGAACATAAGGAGTAAAGAAATGCAAAGAAAAATGTAATAGAATAGATTTTATTTCTGAAAATAGACCTAGTTTGGACTCTGTTCATGATCAGTGTATGTGACTTGTGTGCCTAAAGTATAACTGGAGTTTAGCATATTGTATGAAAATCGATGGATCTAGCAACCAACTATCTTGTAAGCCTGACAAAGCTACTGTAGAGTTAATGAGTCAAGTATTTACTCTGTGTGCCAGTGTTTAGAATTACTGCCCACCCCCAAATACATGCTACAGCCCCCATTCTCTAATAATTCTCACTAGTGAGATAAAACTTTTCTATGAAAATTAACAATCACACTTAAGAAATATATTAAAATATTTAACGGTATGTAATAAAGTATTAAATTAGACATGAGTGGCACATAGCAAAATTCCAGTGATGCCAAAGGACTTGGAAGAGCTTAGCAGATGATGTCATGGGAGTTATGGAATGACAGTTAGGCATTGAAAATTAAGCAAACCAGGAAAAAACAGAAAAGAGGGGAGAGAAAATTCAGAGAAAGAGGCAGAGGGATAGGCAAAAAGCACAGGTTTTTGTTACTAGCGGGGAGCTTTATATTTTCTGACACTTTCACACACATATCTTCTATAAAGGGAAAATTCTTTAACAAGCTTAATTATTCTTTTTAAATTAATTAATCAATTTTAATTGGAGGATAATTACCTTACAATATTGTGATGGTTTTTGCCATACATCAACATGAATCAGCCATAGGTGTACATGTGTGCCCCGAATCCTGAATCCTGGTCCCACCTCCCTCCCCACCATATCCCTCTAGATTGTCCCAGAGCATCGGCTTTGGGCACCCTGCTTCATGCAGCAAACTAGCACTGGTCATCTGTTTTACATATGGTAATATATACGTTTCAATGCTATTCTCTCAAATAATCCCACACTCTTCTTTTTAGCTTTAAGGAGATGTTCCAATGTGGCAAACCCCCAACAGCCAAACAAAAAGCCTGTGCTGCATTTATTAAACAAGAATACCAAAAACTTGGACCAATAAGGTAAGATACACATGCACATGGACACACACACAGAGCAATGCAGCTTATGCTGCAAGTATTTGTTTAAAGACAAATGTGTGCATAATGGTCTATAATGTATTTATTATACTTGCTAAGGGCCCCAAGTGTTCTAACCTTTATCAATATAGCTCCAAATGATAAAATACAGACCATGTCTAACTAAAACTTACCAGGTAGAAGGACAAGAAGCTGAAAGGCCCATTGAGGAGTAAAGCCCCCTTCTAACTGCAGATTCTCTTAAATAATTGATACATCCGGTTTTTACAGAGTTTGCGTTCTCCCTGACAACAGTTCAGGGAGCTTCTGCAAATGTTCTGACTGAGAAAATAAATGAAAGGATTGGAATTTTCCCACAGATATCAAGAAATTGTGACCTTAGTCCTCTTCATTGTAATGGCCCTGCTATGGTTCAGCCGAGATCCTGGATTTGTTTCTGGTTGGTCTGCGCTTTTTTCAGAGTAAGCATTACTTGTTATATTTGTCGCCTCCTGTTTTATACTCTGCTTTTCTCCTAAGTGGTTCCTATAACTCTGAAAGACTATATGAGATTTGCTTTTCTTCCTTCCCATTGAAAAGATTTTTAAAATTCTAATCTTTTCAGGAAAAAAACAGTGATAAAGAATGAAATTTAGGGTAAGGCAGCAAGCCCAGGATCCAAACTGCCCTGTAACTAAGATAAGGCTTCTTCAGACAAGATTATTTTCTTCCTTACAAAATTAGAAGGATGATTTGCAGGAAAGCCATATTTTAAGATGGTCAGGAGTATAGACCTTGGAGCCGCACTGCTTTGGTTCTATTCTTGGCTCTTCCACTTACTTCGGGCAAGTCACCTACCTCTCAGTTTCTCCATCTGTAAGCTGAGGCTAATAATAGCACTTAGAATAGTGTTGTATCTTCCCACAAGAAGTGCAATACAAGTGTGCACTGAATACCACTCAGTGCTTCCTAATAACCCGATATGAATTCATATTCTGTGGTTTTTGCCAACCTGTTTTTATTTCTATGAAGGGTTATTTATTTAGTTCATATTTTGTCTTTTCCTCTGTTGATGTCCATTTTTGTACTATTTCCCTATAAATCTGTCCCTGCCTCTATTTTATAAACAAGGAATTCTCTGAATAAGCAAGAAGACTGACTTTACAAGCTACTGTTAGAAGCTGGGTCAGAGTTAACTTTATCTGTCAGTGATTTATATCCCAGCAGACACTGCTGAGTCATGTGAAGTGAGGGGGAAGATTGTAGAATAATTTGCTAAATTAAGGACCATCCTACATGTTCGTATAAATACCTTGGTTTGAGATTCACGTTTCCAAATCTGTCTTTCACTGAAGTCCTCTGTATCCTAAATTCAGCAGATCTCTGATTTGAACTTCCTGTCTTACATCCCCCCACAAAAATCCATATAGTGGGGGTAGAAACTAAAAATGTTTGAGTCAAATCTATTCTACCCACACGGACTGAAGAAATTCTTGCATCAGAGGCTTCTGGTTATATAGGTATTGCCAACATTTTTTTAAAGCCAACAAGTGTGCTTGCCAATTCCTAGTGAGCACACAAGTGCAACAATTGCAGGATGGTGCATGTTTTCAAGGATCAGCTGCAGCTTCATAGACTTTTTCTTTCCATTAGGGTGAAAACTTCTCATTTCAAGAAGTCTAAACAAAAGGCAATATCCAATCACTTACAGCAAGCTGTTCATAGCAAACTGTTGTTTAATAGTTTGATTTAAACTTTATGGTTTTGTAATAAGACCTAGACCAACAGAAAAAATGATTCTTTCTCCTTTTAAAAACGCCACTCCTATCATTCTAGGTGGGGAGAGTCCTAAACCCCAATGTGTAAAAACCAAATGAAATCAGACAATGGCGAATAAAAATCAGGCAGAAACCCCAATAGGAAATTCAATATAATCAGTTTCTAATTCTCCTCCTTATGGGAGGAAAATGTAATTCAGATGTTTTGTCTGTAGCAGGAAGACAAAGTGTATTTGCTTTGAGGAGGCACCCATGTTGTCTCAAATTCTGAGAGAAAACAATAAGAAAAGAAAAACAGCTTTGAAAGAGGAAAGAATTTGCATATATACATCTAACTGGCAATTATGTTTTTAAATTGCCAGAGCAAATAAAATTTACCTAAGCTTAATATTTTGTAATGAGACAACCTTAGTTCATAATAAACTAAATATAAAATGATAATAGCTTAAAAAGTCTTTTAAAGATCAATTATTTCTGTATTTATGGCTTGATTTTATATGAAGTATATATACTCTAGAATATATTTGTAATGTAGAGATTTTAGACATTTAGAGTTTTCAATGCTAGAATGATAAATCAAGATAAATTGCTACCACCTCATGTTTTCATTCCATCTGTTTGAACCTGGAAAGATTTCAATATGTCTTTTCATATAAAACAAAATCAGATTACATGATGCCTGATTTGGCAAATTGCCTAATTTGGCAAAAATCCAACAAAAATTATAACTGAAATAAAAGAAATAAGGAACTATAAAATAATATTGGTAATATTTTTTGAATAAATTATACCAAGGCAGCATTTCACTCCACAATGAAAGAAAATCTATATTTAGGGAAAAAAGACTGCTTTATAAAATTGTCAGGTTGAATGAAATAATGGATTTCCTTGATTATCTAGATTGTTCAAGTAAATTACAGGAATAAAGAGCCTCTTTACTATGTGTGCATTGCTGAGTTACAAGGTAGTAAAATAATCTTAGGGTACACACTCTGCTTTTCAGACTCAAAGATTCACTAATTAATATGCTGAGTTTTAAAACTGATTTTTAATGATTTCTTCGGGTTTCATTCATATCTGGTCTCCAGGTGCTTCTTAACTTGGGGATTCTGGAAACCTGTCTTACTTGCAGGACTGGCATGGTATTTCTAAGACCCCATCTGTTCCTGAATAACTCTTAATTTGTATGGTGATCATCTATGAGCATCTCAAAGCCATTCTGATAATTAATATTCTTGATTGAGTTTCATAGGGTACAAAGCTTCAAATGAGTCTATTTCATTGGTATGATATGGCCAAGGCCTATAAACACAGAAGCAGATGTTCTATCTTAGAAAAACAGATCAGTTCCTTTTCACAATTTACAAAAGAGTTTTAAAAGACTTGGGAAACATCCATGCCTTGCCACAATTCAATAGTAGCCTTTTATAGACAATTATATAGGACTTGGCCTATTGTTTCAACCTCAATGCTTTGTCAATATGATTAAAAGAAATAATCCAGAGAAGAAATTATTTACCAGATCTGTCAGCTTAACCTGAAAGGGAACTTTTGGCCTAGCATATCAACATGTGTAAAATAAGGAGATTTTTAAAAATAAGGAGACCTATGAAAATAATGGGGATGTGGTCTGAGATTTTCATTTTCACTAAGTTTCATTTTTAGTTGTGAATCCATAGACTTTAGAGCGGATTATCCAGAATAAATAACCAATACCACCACTCCTACTTCTATGCTGTTTGCATAATCAATTGGTGCTTAGTTCATACAAATCCTTGATGGCATTTTTTAATGCACACACTTATCTTTTTTAGGTATCCCGGTTTTGCTACAGATTCAACTGTTGCTTTACTTATAGGACTCCTGTTCTTTCTTATCCCAGCTAAGAGATTGACCAAAACTACGCCTACAGGAGAAACTGGTTGAGTATTATTTATAATTCTGAATGAATTTGACAGAAGAGCAAAAGTACAAAATTCCCTTGGTTTCAGTTAACTTGTAGAACAGAAGGAATGGACATGAATGCAGCTGCTGGTTTACATCTCCTGTTTACACACTGCAACCCCTGTTCAGACCGCACACTTCCTCTCCTCATACGAAGGACCATCTTACTTTGTAGAAGCTAGAAGTAGATTTCTTTACATACCATGGTTAGTTAGAGTTCTGCTATGGGTGATACTATTTGGTCTATCATAAGCTCATTGTCCTGCTCATAATCAGAAATAATCTGATTATTGACAAACACAGGAACAAGAACTTGGAAGTTATACTTCAAGATGAGCCTTTGGTAATAAATGCTGAGGATCTAAAAATGTGAGGAATTTCAAGGGAAGAGTATTTACAGCCTCATAGTAGCCTTGGAAAACATGCAGATCAACCCCACACTTAGCCATAACCTGGTGTCACAGAAGAAAGAAACCATATTCAATGGGAGATTTCATTGTCTTCATAACACATGGACAAGAAAATGTGTCTGCTTATTTGAGTATAAATACACACACACTTCTCATCCATGCCTATGCTTATACTAACACAAAATGTTTTGGGTAATCAAATTCCTATGTTGTCAATATAGGAAGATGGTTTAAAATTGTTTGGAAATAGGCTGGTAGAGTTGTGGGGTTTTGTTGTTTATTCATTCATTATTCATTGACTTATTTGCTGGGATGGAACTGGTTGCCATGCAGTTAGACTGGCCCACTTGACTTCTTGAGGCAGAATAGATGAGTGACTGATGAGTCAGATTTCCAGGACATGATATAAGTAAAAAGTATAGAATAGAAATAGATGCCTTCTGTTCTTCACTTGAGACTAGCATATCTCAAATGTGTTATAAGAAGGTTGTGTAATATAGAGCAGAGATTCCTATGAGACCCTGAGGTCTCTGACCATTGCAATCAAAGCCCTAAGAGCTTGCAGTAGTGTGTTCTGCATGGCTTAACTTCTCTGACCCCTACTTCTGAGTCCTCCTCTCAGAAAGAGCTTTGCCCTCTCCACCATCCCCTCTTTTCTCATTCTTTAACTCCTCTTCTCGGATAAACTGATTCACATTAGGTTTTAAAATGCAAGATAAGACATAAAACAGACTTCCCAGGTGGCTCAGCCTAAAGAATCCACCTACCAATGCAGGAGACATGGGTTCAATCCCTGGGTCGGGAAGATCACCTGGAATAGGAAATGTCAATCCACGCCAGTGTGGATCCACTCCAATCCCATGGACAGAGGAGCCTTGTGGGCTACAGTCCACGGGATCAAAAAAGGGTTGGACACGACTTAGCAACTAAACAACAAGAAGACATAAAACAATCAGTTTTACATGAGAAGAACAGTCAGAGATGTTAGTATTTAACAGGATATATGGTCTTAATTCAAGCAGGAAATACCAAAGTTTCCATCAACAATGAGAGTTGGTTTGGTTTAAGTTTGTGGGAAGGAAACAGGAAAAGGACTTCTTAGTAATCTTAAAAGCTTACAATGTAGAAGTTTGCCTGATATACACAAAAGTTAAATGGGCACAAAATCCATGTTCATGGATGACATTATTTCTAAGCAAATCAATGGAGTTATCAGAACCCAAATATCAAGAGAAATCCTTGCGATTATTGCTTTATGAGCATTTTAAGGGTTTCCTGAATAATAAGAAAATTATTTAATCTGAACTTTGAATTATTTTAAACTGAAATTCTGGTGAATCTATCATGACCCTCCTCATGATATGAGAAAAATAAAATATTCAAATAAATATGAGTGAATGATAATGTTCCACAGATGCTGTTGAATCAATGGTGGATTGCAGATAGCCCAATGCACTTGTTACTCATGGTAGGCAAAGATGTTAGTGTAATGAATGAATGAATGAATGGATAGTATTATATATGATGTTATCATTTACCTAATTTTTTTTATAATAAAATGCAAAAGAGTTTTCCAAGTTATGGCATTTTTCTTTTTTTATAAGATAATGTTTTACCTAGGCCAGGTAGAAATTATTCAAAGTCCAGATCAAGTTTCCTATATAAGAATAATACAGAAATATTGAAAACTTTTTATGAGATGGCTATTTAAGATAATAAGAAATGTCATATTGTAATATTTAAGCAATGTTTAACTGTAGGACTTTTGTTTTTCAGTTGCTTTTGATTACTCTCCACTGATTACTTGGAAAGAATTCCAGTCATTCATGCCCTGGGATATAGCCATTCTTGTTGGTGGAGGGTTTGCCTTGGCAGATGGCTGTGAGGTAATACTCTGTGTCTAAGATACTTAGCAGTTAACTAAACTATTCAAAAGAAGGACACAAGGACAGTCAAGCTTTTGGAATGCTCAACTTCAATCCATCATTGTAATGATGCAGATTTTAGTAGCCAAGCAGTAACTATACCACACAGATGAGGTGAGTCCAGAGTTCAAGAATTTCTGTGAGCATAAATCATCATTTTTATGATGTCTCAGCATATCAAGAGAAAAATAAATATAATTCTTAATCCATGAAATAGGATTAGAAGAGAAGCTTAATAAGAAAAATAACATGTAAAAGTCACTTATATAGAGACTCCTTGTAAAACATTTTTTTTGTTTACACCCTTACCTTATCTCATGATGAATTTAAGTAGCTCTCAGATTTCTCTGCAATTATGTGCTATGCTAAGTTGCTTCAGTCATGACTCTTTGCGACACTATGAACTGTAGCCTGCCAGACTCCTCTGTCCATGGGATTCTCTAGGCAAGAATACTGAAGTATGTCATGGTCCTAATATTTCCAAAGAAAAATGAGAAACAATAGAACCGCATTACATTACTTGTTACATATTAAATACATTAAAATTACTTCATATATGCTTATTCAATGAAGTCCAGAAAGAATTTCACATAGCCGTGTTTAATATTTATTATGTCTAATTTTAGGAGGGCTTTCCTGGTGGCTCAGCTGGTAAAGAATCCACCTACAACGCAGGAGACCCCAGTTCAATTCCTGGGTTGGGAAGATCCCTTGGAGAAGGGAACGGTTACCCACTCCAGTATCCTGGCCTGGAGAATTCCATGGACTGTATAGTATAATTTTAGGAAGAAATGAAATCATCATGAGAAATAAAGTTGGCTATTTCTTTGGCCCATCATCTATGCAGCTGATATAAAGTAAAAGTCTGGGGAAAACTTTGTCCCTTGAAATTGCCCTGGTTATAGGGTTGCTAGAAGAGGAATATCTTACCCTGAAATGCCATAAAAATTCTCTACTCTTTAATTATTCTGGGCTTAGTAGCCTTCCATGAAACACTCAAAACTCATGAACATTTCATTTCCTTATTCAGGCATCAAAGTAAAAGCAATGGTGAGAGAAATATCAGGTCCAGCCCTTCAATTTCCCTAAAGTTAAATTTTTCTGTTTTTCAAGACAAATAGGTACCTGTTCTGTCCTATTCTTGACAGTCTAAGGAAAGACTGTGTTTTGCTTCTGACTTTATTGTCAGTTTTTCCGTATGAGATTTGGATACTGAGTTTTCAGCAATTTGGTAATACATGAAAGTCTTAAAAATTGTGTTAACTCTGAGTTCCATTTGACTTGCTTCATAGACTGTTCAAGTACAAATGATAACAATAGAAGACAAAGGTACTTTTCTACTAGCTCAGTAGTAATGAGATCTGGTTTCTCAGAATAAATAACTTCCATTCCTGTATCGGTTAATTTGAATTGTGAGGAAGTCAGAATCAGCAATTTCAGTATTGATGTCAATATGTTCATCTCTCCTTCCCAGAATATCTGTCACTCAAAGTGGTTTTAAAAGCATTGGCCAGACCCTAAAATTGCAGTAGAAGGAAATTATAAGGTGTGGACTTAGACTGATTCACTAGATTCTCTCTCTGGAAGAAGTAGGGAAACCTTAGAGGGGCTCTACTTGGCTGTGAAAATCGTAGCACAAAGCCTCAGATTTCTGTGGGATGCCCCAAATCATCCTGCCTCTGAGTGGTCAGCTTGAAGCCATGAGCGCAATGATATGATCTCAGTGGCTTCCTGAGGTGAAGGACTGTATGCGATGTAATCTTTTCCAACTGCATCTAATCTTACCTAATAAGATTAGGTAATCTAATTTTATCTAATACATAGGTAAAATCCATTATTTAAATATTGATGTATTTAAAGAAGAATTTGTGCTAATGTGATTTAAATGGTAAATAGTCTTTTTCATTGGAAAATCAAAACCCCAAACAAAAATATAAGTCAAAACTAGAAATAATATACATAACATCTGGTTATCAGATCTGGGGATGTTTTTGCCAGCTTCTGATCTTGTCATTAGAGCCTTTCTGATGTCCATACTACTTTGTCATGCGTGTACGAATTCACACGTGCAGGAGCTCAGTGAAACCTCACAAATGGAGGATTGTCCCTTCCATTTGTAGGAGAAAAACAGAATAACATATCTGTTCATCTGAGTGTGACTGGTTTTCCTGTATTATGTACAGTGTATCTAAGGTCTAAACATCAGGCTTCTAAAGAACCCACTGGAAGCCACAGGAAATGGAGCAATAATTATTTGTACATCCAGAATTCTAAAAAGGTTGATATATCAAAGTAATGTGAAAAGAAAAGAAAGAGGTTTTCAGACATGCAGAGACTAAAGAAATTTACTTTCCAGGCACCAATTATCAGGAAGTTACAAAAGATGTGGTCCTGTGGGCCATCAACACAAAGAAGTTAACAAGACAGGATTCCCATAGCACAAAGAGGTGAAGGGGATCCATAAGTAATGTAGTGAATAGAAGTCTCTTTATAACAGTAAAGTAGATCTAAAGAGCAACTAGTCCCAGTGTAGCAAGAGGAGGAAATATTCCAAAATCGACATCTCCATTAGGGAAAATGAAAAAGAACAATTACCTGAAATGTCTATCTACTTGTGAGGAGTTTTCTGCTTTTACTGGAAAGTGTACTGGAGGATTAGTGATGGGTGCTTAAAAAACTAAGCAAGCAGAAGAATAGGGAAATCATTTCTTGGAAAAACAAACAAAAACTAAAACAAAACAGCTAAAGCAATCACAGTACACTAAGTGGCTCAGTTGTGAACCATATTCATATGATCATAATGGCAACATTTAAATATTGACTTAACCTAAAATGTTGATATATGAATTTAAGGGAAAGGGGAACAGGGACAGGAAATGTATGTATGATGGAAGGTTTTAGAAAACTGAATTTTCGTGTACGTATTAGAACATCAGTGTTTCATCCCTGGGTCAAGAAGATCCCTTGGAGTAGGAAATGGCAGCCTGCTGTAGTGTTCTTGCCTGGAAAATTCCACAGGCAAAGGAGCCTGTCAGGCTATAGTCCAAGCAGTTGCAAAGAGTCAGACACAACTGAGCAAGCATGCTTGCTCCAAATAATGTCTAAATTTGAAAATTTAGAAATATGAAAAAGTAGAATTTTGTAAAATAGCTATCATAAACATAAACGTAGGAATAAATAGCTAATGTGAATGAAAGTTGTTGCCTCTGAGGAACACAGCTTAAACGTGGGAAGAGGAAGACCAGAAAAGATGCTCCTTTTCTTAAAGGCCTGTAGTACTACATGGCTTTTTATACCCATATATAGTAATTAGATAGAATTAAAATTTAACTGAAAAAAATGGGGGAAGACAATCCAAACTTCCTAAAGCTTGTTAGTGGTGTTAAAATAAGAATAACTAAGAACTTCACAATGTCATAGTCACCCAGATGTAACAAACCAGAGGAAAATATGAAAGATTAAAATGACAATTTAGAAACAGAGTCCTTAGGTCAAATAATGCTTTTTAATATATTTAAATTGTCTGATTAAATGAATTATTAATGAATAACACATATTGCAAATTTCTTTTTTAGGAGTCAGGACTATCTAAGTGGATAGGAAATAAATTATCTCCTCTAGGTTCATTACCAGTCTGGCTAATAATTCTGATATCTTCTCTGCTCGTCACATCTTTAACAGAGGTAGCCAGCAATCCAGCTACCATTACCCTCCTTCTTCCAATACTATCTCCATTGGTGAGTATTTCATTTATCCTATTTACTCTCTTCATTGAAAGAATAGTGTTCTACTTTGTATGTTCTCATATTGTGGTGTAGAATCATTTGGGGCCTGAACTGTTCCCCGTAGGGAATGTATGAGGTGGTCGTTATTCACATTGGTATTTTCTCAGGAGAACTCAACTCAGGAGAACTCTTTTCTTCCATGTTCAAGCAGCAGGATCTTAAGAGAACCCTCTCTCTACCTTCTTTCTGACCATAGTTTTCCTTTACAGATAAATGGGAGGGTCAACCCAGACCCTTTCCAGCTCTAGAAGATTTTGGGATTCAGTGCTTCCTGACAACTTTCATATTTAGATCTCTAACACTGATACTTCTCCCTCCAGAAGATGTCTTGATGTTTTGAGAAGCACTTGATATAAGTGATTTGCAAGGGAATAAAAAGCCAGGTTTACACCTCGGGCTTCAAGCTTGAATGTCTCCGACACAGCTCTGTACAGCCTAAGAAAAATATTGAAAGATAAGTAAGGAGCAGATTTGCAAAGAGAGAGAGGGGAGAACTGTCTCTCTTCTCCACAACTAGATGGCAATTACGAGAAATAGCTTCAACCAAAATGTTTTTCTTCCCTGGGCAGATGATTTTGGTGAAAGGAAAACACTTCAGATGCAGAAAGATTGCCCTTCTGGAGTTGTTCTGCTACCAGCTCAAGGTGCAGACATTGGCATTCTCGAGTGGCTTCCGATTAGAAAAGAAATGCAGGCAGGTGAATGTTAGTGAAATACAATTTGGAATTTTTCAGGGCTTTATTTCTCAACAGGGAGCAGTTAAGTAATTAAGAATAGTAGTAACTCTTCTGTGATGATCCCTGAGTAAATTTTAAATTATATAACTCACAGAGGCAGTAAGTTAATGGAATGATGAGAAACTTTGGAGCCAAAGGAACCTGAGAGCCTACTAAGCTCTAATTGCTTGCCAGCTATGTTTTTGGATCCGTTTACTTTACAGATTACTTTAGCCTCTGTGGACCTCAGGTTCTTCATCTGCTATTTGGGGCTATAATTATCATCTCTTAAGGCCGTAGTGAAAATTAAGTTGTATTTACAAATATATGAAGTTATTATATTATGCTATACATTATATACCATTAAACTTTATATGTATATATAAATATATAATATAACTTTAATATATTATATATAAATATATAATATAACTGTATATATATATATATATACACATATATATTTGAGATTCCCTGGTAGCTCAGTTGGTAAAGAATCTGCCTACAATGCAGGAGACCCCAGTTCAATTCCTGGGTTGGGAAGATCCCCTGGAGAAGGGATAGGCTACCCACTCCAGTATTCTGGTATTCTGGCCTGGAGAATTTCATGGAGGGTCACAAAGAGTCGGACATGACTGAGCACCTTTCACTTTCATATATAAATACTTACATATTATGTAGTAACATATATAAACAGCATGGCACTTAGCACTAGATAAACAGTTGCTGTTTTCATTTTGTTTCTGAAATAAATGATACTTCACTTTCTTAATGAACTGAGTTATAATGCTTAAATGGATATCAATCACCATATAAACAACCAAAAGAAGATACGTTTTCTAAAAAATTTTAAAAAGTTTAATTATGTGTATAATTTTGTCTTTATATTTCAACTTGCTTCTGGAAAATTTATTATAATAATTTTGCTCACTTTGATGCCTATCTCAAAATTTTACTTAGACTCCTTTTTATCTTTTCCAACAGGCTGAAGCCATTCACGTCAACCCTCTTTATATTTTGTTACCTTCTACTCTGTGTACCTCATTTGCATTCCTCCTACCAGTAGCAAACCCACCCAATGCTATTGTTTTTTCATATGGCCATCTAAAAGTTATGGACATGGTGAGTGAACTGAAAGAATGCTATCAGGTCCAGTAGACATTATTTTGTGATGTCTTGGGTTTTCTATCCTTTTATAAACTAATCAACTGCTAGGAAATGTATAGTTTGAGTCCTGCTTTGAATGTGAGTGCATGTGACTGGCCCTAGAATTGTTTTTAAGAGTGATAACCTGGAACAAACATGCCATTAATATTTACAGTCACAAATACAGAGATATTGAATGCCCCAGTAATACACTGGAAGAGGAAGAGAGCATAGAATATACTCAACACAATGGTTTAAGCTTAGGGCTTGTCAAGATCAGGATCCAACTTGACCTGGCCAAATAGAAGTAGGGTTAATGAAATTTAGCAATCAAGCACTATGGTTTTCTATCACAAATACTTACACAACTGACATTTGCTCTGAATAAAATGTTGGGCTTAGTGCCTGACTGATGGAAAGTCATCTTTCTTTTTCTGATTCTAATAGTGACACCTGAAATAAAATGAAATGAAGTGAAATTAGCATAGCAAGGAATAATAGAAAATGTAAGTGACAAAATGTGCACATTTTGCCAAATACAAAAGTCATGGTAGTGAAGAACTAGTTTGAGAATATCTTGGTCTTCTCTCAAACTTGATCACCCACTTCTGAACCAAACCAAGCAAGAATATAACTAAAGGCTCTTCAGTGAGCCTGCTGTGCAAATGCAGTTCCAAGTTAAGCCCCAGTTCCTTCCTTCTACACAGATTGCTGTTCCTAAGCCCCTGTAACATAAAAATTCTGTAAATGCCTCTATGCAGAAGTCACATAATTTACTTTGGGCTTAAAAATGTGCATAATATACAATATAAACAATGTGCTAGGTTTGTGAATTTAAAAAAAAAAAAAAAAAGATTCTAAAATAAATGAGTGGCTTGCATGGACAGAAACTCCATAATATTCATTGCTAGGCATCCCATTTTGCCTTGGGGCTTCAGAGAATGCTGAGATAGGCAAGCTTTCTCTGTAAATATCCAGGGAGTAAATATTTGAGACTCTGGGCCATAGAGGGTCTCTGTAACAACTACTGCATCATAAAAGTAGCCAACAAAAGCATGTACACAAATGGTCAAAATTGTGGTCCCAGGAAACTTGGTTTACAAAGCAGTTTATGGGCAGGAGTTGGCCAATATCTGCAATTTGAGATGGTTTAGTGGATACCAGAATAATGACGTCAGAGCTAGAAGAAGGGGAACTTTGAGAAAGATGAGTAGAAGAGATATTAGATCTCTGGTAAGAGAATCCTGAAATGAATATGAAGGATTCAGTTTTCATATAGTGACCTGAAACATATTCACTGAAATACCAAACCACAAAACTCAAATCTTGATTTGACCTGAATTGGCAGATTTTTAAAGGGATTTTTCTCTAATTGTAATGACTTCAGTACATTCCTAAGAGAAACTTCTCTGATGCTGTCCAACTAAATGACATTTAGTTGGGAACAGATTCTTTTTTGGCATAAATGGAAGGACTTGTCTTATGAAACAAATAATTGATACCAGTCACTTAAGATGCGTGTAAATCTGCATATGCCTTCTGCAACAGTATTCCAATTCTCCCAATTTGTTTTGTTTTGTTTTAGTTTTTTTGAGACTAACATTCAAGCTCTTTCATATTCAAGGTTAAAGCTGGACTTGGCGTTAATATTGTGGGTGTTGCTGTGGTGATGCTTGGCATGTTTACCTGGATTGTACCTATGTTTGACCTCCACACTTATCCTTCCTGGGCTCCTCCAATTAGTAATGAGACAACGCCATGACAAGCATGACTATTCTGTGGTGAGTTTTGGAAACCATTAAAAAGCCTTCACTGCAAACTTTGGCTCTAGAAAATTGATGATTCTTAAATCAGTCCTGGTGTAGTTGCTGTAGTTCCAGTGAACACCAAAAAATCTGTTTTAAGATGCAACCAAGAGCATCTGTGTGCCTTCATCAAGAAGCCTTCAGTTGAGATTTCACTTAAGGACCATATGCATCCTACTTCATCACAAGAATAATTTATAACTTGACCTTCAAAGAAATGAGGTCATTTGCTCCATCTTACACTTTGGGTTCAGTGTAACATTTCAGATGTCCATTTATTATTTCAAAAACTTTCCATGAAGCTAGAAATAGGAAATAAAATATACAAGTTAATTAGGTACTTGTATAAATCATTTCTGTAGTGGTCTATAGTGTTGTCCAAGGGAATTTCCTGAAAAAAAAAATCAAAGCTGTGGTTATCTAGTGGTGCAAAAGAAAAGTTAAATTTAAATAAGGTGTACATCCCATCATCTAAAAAATATTCCAATCAGATTACTTTTGATATAGCCATGTAGTATAACAATTGAAAGTAAATATATATATATATATATATACATATATATATATATATAACTGAACCCACTAAACAACAGAAAACAGATAAGAATTTCCACTTGACTTTAGGGTTCATACTTGTATGATCTCAGTGCACTGAGAAATGCATTTTGTTGCTCTACGGCTAAGGCTTGCTATGATTCCCACCATTAGCACAGTATAGTTAGAAAAGAAAGCTAACCAGTATAAAACTATTAACACATTTGTCTATTAGTGTAGCAGTTTTGCTTAAGCCTTTATTTTATTTCATAGTTTTCTGTGATTGTGGGTTTCAGTCTGTCTGCCCTATTTCATAGCTACGTGATGTCATATGTAAAAACAAAAAGATTCAGAAATTTACATGAATTATCACTGTTTCTACAAGTTTAGAAAAAAGTCATATTATTCCAATCCATTACATCAATATTGAAAAGAAATACCAGAGGAAAATTAAAGAATAAAAGTTGAAACTGTTGATATATTCACAAAAGAGAAAAATAAGTTATCTATGGGGAAACCAAAATGGAAAAAGAACTGAACATTTAAACAAAAGTAAGAAGAAAATAGTCTCCTAGCATTCGGCATATGAAAGATCAAGGTCTATTGGCATTCTAAAATTAAACTAAAGGGAAACAATTCACAAAGGCAAAAGAAATGTGTACAGGTAGGAAAATATGGAAAAATTAAAACAGAACAATTCTCATGTTAAAATAAAATAGAAGACAAGGTTAAAACACACCTTTAATAGCTTCTTTAATTTTCAAAGTAGTCCTTAGAGATGGTTTGTTTTTTTGTGTGTGTAAATAACATTATTTATAGTTATTCTTGAAAATTAAATATGATAAAGAGGGTCTTTTAAGCTATACATTTAAAAAATTATATATAATTTTATACATATATAAAATTCAAAATTCATGTTAATTATTTTTTATTAGTCAATGCAAAATTTATAATTTTTTCAATAAAAAATGTGTCCATTTAATCATTACAATATAATATTACTGCTTTGTGTGTATCATCTCTGTTTACCCTATTTATTTGTTCCCTTATCATATGTTGCACATTTATTTACGATCCACAGTATTTATTACTTTTCTGCCTTTTGCTAGTCATTCAATTTATCACTGTTGAATTATATGACGAATAAATTTTCATTATGAAGAAATGAAACGACTTTTCAAATTATAATGAGTACATTTTGCTTTCAAGAAAATAATATAAACATTTCAGCTTGAGTCATTTTAATGAATTACTTCCAACAGCTGCCAGCTGAGTACAAGAAAAATGATACTTAGTCAAAATTTGTTTAAGTGAGCCATATGGTTCTCTTGTTACATCTTTATGTCTAGTTGATATATCAGAAATGACTTAACTCATCCATTTCACATTTGTCCCATTTATATCAAAGTTCTCAAGCTCTTTTAGTTTGAGAGGTATGCACTGTCTTTGAAAGTTTCCAACTGACAGCTCAAACAGATGATCAAACAAATCTTTGTCCTCCCACTCAAAAATAGATATCATTTTTGTTATTTTCTTGAGCTTTACTTAGAGGTTAACTAGAAATCTTTGTCACTTTAAATCTCTGTATCTTTCTCAGGGTTTGGATCTTGTCTAGATAATAGGGGCAATTTCACTAAATGCCTATTTACTGTCTGTTTCTGCAAGTGCTTGGAGGGCTCCCAGACACACGTGTTTCCTTTGCTTACCTCAACTGCCACTGTAACATGTCAGCACCCAGAATTCAGATTTCCTTCCTTTCAAATGTGTGCACTGTTTTCACCCTGCCAGGTCTCCAAGTCTTGGTTCTCTCCTTTTTCGGCCTAGGAGATGGGAAGGTAACTTTTAACCAGTTTTATGCACTGAATTTATTAGCAAAACTTGATAAAACAATATCATGGCACACTAATTGTGTCTGGACATGTGTACTATATGTTATTATATATCAAGATATATACATATATATCTATCAAGATTTTTTATTATATCTTTGCCATGACTAAATATTTAATAAGATTTTTTTAAAATTAACTTATTTATTTTAATTGGAGGCTAATTACTTTACAATATCATGGTGGTTTTTTCCATACATTGACATGAATCAGCCATGGGTGTACATGTGTCCCGCATCCTGAACCCCACTCCCACTTTCCTTCCCATCCCATCTCTCAGGGTTGTCCCACTGCACCAGCTTTGAGTGCCCTGTTTCATGCATTGAACTTGGACTGATCATCTATTTCACATATGGTAATATACATGTTTCAATGCTATTCTCTCCAATCATCCCACCCTCGCCTTCTCCCACAGAGTTCAGAAGTCTGTTCTTTACATCTGTGTCTCTTGCTGTCTTGCATATGGGGTCATCACTACCACCTTTCTAAATTCCATATATATGCGTTAATATACTGTATTGGTGTTTTTCTTGCTGACTTACTTCACTCTGCATAATAGGCTCCAGTTTTATCCCCTTCATTAGAACTGACTCAAATTCATTCTTTCTTATAGCTAAGTAATATTCCATTGTGTATGTGATTCTTGGTGATGACACTTTTGTTCCAAAGTATTTTTGATTTAGTTAATGCATGACTATTATCTTTACTTATGTGTGGATTTTTCCCAGTTAAGCATTTTTATTTTTAGAAGGGAGAGGATTGTACTAGCAATGAAAAAGTAAACTCAAACAAATGGTCAGTTTCATTACTGTAACATAATATACAAATAAAAATAGTTTAAATTGTTACCCCAGGGCAGCATCAGCTATCTTATTCCCATATGAAGTACTTTAGGCAAAGTAATAATATATGAGGTAAATTTTAAGGCATGCAAATATCAAAAATAAAGGTCCCCAGTACAGAGCAAGATCAGACTAGTCCATGAATAAACACTAAAAACAGCACAAAAATAAAGTAGAAATTGAAAGTTTTTTCCAAATATGAGGACTTTCATTTGTCTAGAAAGAAAAAGACATGGGGTTTTATAGAAAGAAAGAAAGAAAAGGACTTTTCTTAGTGACAGTATGGTGTGTTGGAAGACAAAGGTGGGGAAGATCTTCTTAAGAGCAAATAATAATAAATATTTTATAAAATGCATTACTGTATCAGCAAAATAATAATAATAATAGAAGTCCTTAAGGGAGAAGTTTGATTTAAAGAACCAGCAAAAATCCAGATACTTAAGCAAGGACTGAAGACAGAAACTGCTAATCCCTAGAGATCTTGAAATTTTCTTTGAATAAGTATACAGGGTACAAGGGATGGGAGACCAAACTAAGACCCAAGCAAGTTAGGGGTTAAATGGAAAATTACGTGAAGATAGGATATCGTCTCAGTGAAAATGAGAAAAAAAACAAACAAACCGACTTTATAGAAGGAAGCATAAGGAAATTTAAACGTTTTGGCCTATGCACTTGGGAAGCAGTAAAATCTCCTTTGAAAATGTATAACCACGCAGGTTAGGGGCCTAAAGTCTGAGTATCAGTGTTGTATAGGAGACTTCAACCTGAATTTGCATTTTAAAGCAATCCTAGGTTGATAGTATTCCCAGTATACCTGGCAAAAAGAAATAAAAGGAACACTTTTTTTCAACTTGAAGCTCAAAGAACTTTTTGGTTTATCATCAAAACTCATAAATTCTGCCAAGACATAAAGTGTTTTGTGCACGAAATAACATAAACAAAAGAAATAGAATCCAAAGTGCAAAGACAGCGTATATTCTAATCACCAAATAAAGAACATAAAGTGAAGATGCATAATGTTTGAAAATATAAAAGAGGGTCTTGGATATATATTATAAGTATGGTAAGCAGAATTCTAAAAATGTCCTCTTAAGATTTCTGTCTCCTAATTATTCAGTCAAATATTAATTTATGTACTAATATAAAGGGATTTTGCAGATGTGGGTGGTGGTGGTTTAGTCGCTAAATTGTGTCCGACTCTTTCTGATCCCATAGACTGTAGCCCTTCAGGCTCCTCTGTCCATGGGATTTCCCAGACAAGAATATTGGAGTGGGTAGCCATTTCCTTCTCCAGGGGATCTTCCCAACCCAGGGATGAAACCCGCATCTCCTGCAGGCAGATTCTTTACCACTGAGCCATTTGCAGATGTAGTTAAGCTTATTAATCAGATGACTTTAAAATAGGGAGATTATCTTAGGTTGTTGTTGTTCAGTCACCAAGTTGTGTCCAATTCTTTGCAACCCCAAGGATTGCAGCACCTAAGGCTTTTCTGTCCCTCACCATCTCCCAGAGTTTACCCAAGTTAATGTCCATTGAATCAGTGATGCCATCCAGCCATCCAACCATCTCATTCCATGTAATCTTATTGAGGAGGGCTCAGTGTGATTATATGAGCCTCCTAAAAACAGAAGAGGAAGGCAGAATAGTCAGGTGGTAAGATGAGACAGAATGGGAAGTCAGAGAGATTTGAAACATGAGAATTGGACGACCCCGGCCCCACACACTGTTGCTGGCTTTGATGATGAAAAGGGTCACAAACCAGAGAATGCAGGCAGTCTTCAGAAACTGAGAATGGCCCTTCATTAAAACCCAGCAAGGAGACAGAAGTCTCTGTCCTACAGTTGCATGGAACTGAATTCAGCCAACATGCTAAGCTTGGAAATAAATTGCTTTTAAGAGCCTCCAGTAAGGGTCACAGCCATGCAAACACCTTGATTTAGTCCAGTGAGACTTGTATTGGAAAATCTGCTAATCTATATAGTACTGAGATAATAATGAGTATTGCTTTAAGTACTACATTGTGGTAGTTTGTTTTGGTAACAATAAAAGACAAATACAATAAGGAACAAGAGACTGCAAAAAGTAACCGGATAGATATGCTGCTGCTGCTGCTAAGTCGCTTCAGTCGTGTCCGACTCTGTGCGACCCCATAGATGGCAGCCCACCAGGCTCCCCCGTCCCTGGGATTCTCCAGGCAAGAACACTGGCGTGGGTTGCCATTTCCTTCTCCAGCGCATGAAAGTGAAAAGTGAAAGTGAAGTCGCTCAGTCGTGTCCAATTCTTAGCGACCCCATGGACTGCAGACTACCAGGCTCCTCCATCCATGGGATTTTCCAGGCAAGAGTACTGGAGTGGGGTGCCATTGCCTTCTCCAAGATAGACATGAAAAGTTGTCAAATAGAAATTTTAGATAGAAAAAGTATAATGATTTAAATTAATAACTTAATGAATAGGTTAAATAGCACTATACAAACCAGAAAAGGAAGTATGTGAATTGAAGAAATATTTTTTAAAAAATTATTTAGAATGCAACACAGATATTCAGAACTCTGAAGGGAAGTTTAAAAATGCAAGCTAGAATGAGAAATGTAAAATATGCTATGCTATGCTATGCTATGCTAAGTCACTTCAGTAGTGTTCGACTCTGTGTGACCCCATAGACTGCAGCCACCAGGCTCCCCCGTCCCTGGGATTCTCCAGGCAAGAACACTGGAGTGGGTTGCCATTTCCTTCTCCAGTGCATGAAAGTGATAAGTGAAAGCAAAGTCACTCAGTCGTGTCCGACTCTTAGCGACCCCATGGACTGCAGCCTACCAGGCTCCTCCATCCATGGGATTTTCCAGGCAAGAGTACTGGAGTGGGGTGCCCTTGCCTTCTCTGAATGTAAAATATATTTAATCATAATTCCAAGAGTAGATCTCAGATGGTAATGCATCTGCCTGCAATGTGGGAGACCCAGGTTCGATCCCTGGGTTGGGAAGATCCCCTGGAGAAGGAAACAGCAACCCACCTCAGGACTCTTGCCTGGAAAATCCTATGGTTGGAGGATCCTGGTAGGCTACAGTCCATGGGGTCACAAAGAGTCAGACACGACTGAGCTTCACCAAGAGTAGATAATAAAAAGAATATGAGAAATGCTGTCACTGAAGATATAGTGGGTGACAATTTTCCAATATTAATGAAGGAAACAAATCAAGTTTTTTAGAAAGCATAATGAATCCAAAGAAGGATTTTTAGAAAGGAAATATGCCCTCACCTACATGATAGTGAAATAGTAGAACACTCAAAAGAAAGAGTGTTTGAGCAAACTCCAGGAGACAGTGAAGGACAGGGAAGCTTGGCGTGCTGCAATAAATGGGGTTGCAAAGAGTCAGACATGACTTAGAGACTGAACAACAACAGCAGCAAAGGAAAGAAAAGAAGGACTTCCTTGGTGGTCCAGTGGTTAAGACTCATGCTTCCACTGCAGGGGGAGCAGGTTCAATCCCTCATCTGGGAACTAGGATCCCCAGTAGAACTAAGATCCCATATGCCACCTGGCATAGCCAAAAGAAAGAAAAGATGATAAAGAGAGAAAGAAGACAGACTACACCCAAGGAACTATAGTTAGACAATTAAACCAAGGCTACATCCTCAAGAACAATTGGAAACAGTTAAGAATCTCCAAGAGCTAGAACAAAGAGCTATCAACCTAGAATGGTATATCTAGAAAAATCTATGTTTCAAGAATGAATGAAAACTAAGAAGTTTTCAAACCAACAAAAACTAAGGGAGCTTACCACATGCAAGGCTCGTGAAGATACTTCTAAACCATATATCAAAAGGAAAAGAAAAATAATTCAGCACTGAAGGTGTGTGACACAGTAAGAAATGGCGAATAACCAAATCGACAAATGTGTGGGTTAAGAAAAAAGCTAGAATTAAAGTACTGAAAAAGCATAAAAATGCACGTTCAAAGTATTCTAATGTAGCTCTCAACTTTCCATTTTTTCTTTAGAGCAGAACACTTAATTTAACTAAATCCAAGTCAACTTAGTCATTTCAGTGTTTTTTTCTCTATTTCAGTGTTTAACTTAGTCAACTTAGGTTTTTGTTTATTAGATCCCATAGCTTATTCCTTTCTTGCAGTTTTTATCTAAATTCTGTGAACCTTGCATATGAAACTCGCCCTGGATGAGGCAAGTTTGAACATATGTAATATAGGTTTCATAACTTTTGCTGTTCTTGCCTACTAATTTTATCATTTCTGCCATTTCTGCTTCTTCTTATTGCTTGATTTTCCTCTCATTCAAGAACCATAGTTTTGTTCTTTTTCTTCCTGGTACTGTGTGTTGTTTTTTTTTTTTTTTTTTTGGTTTGTTTGTTTTGTTTTCATTTGAGAGCCAGACCTTATTGATTTTACTTTGTTAAATACTAGGTATGTTTAAGGTATATTTTTATTTCTATAAATATTATTGTGTTATTCTGGGGTACAGTTACTTGGAAACAATTTGCTCTTAAGATTTATTGGGTAAGATGAAAACAACCTGTACTGGGACTGCCTTTCCCTCACTATGGAGGCAACATCTTTCTCAGTGTTTTACTTGATGCTCTGTTACTTTTGAGGTTTTCCACTCTGATTGGAGGGCTTCCCTGGCAGCTCAGTTAGTAAAGAATCTGCCTGCAATACGGGAGAACCGGGTTCAGTCCCTGGGTTGGGAAGATCTACTGAAGAAGGGAATGGCAACACACTCCAGTATTCTTGCCTGCAGAATTCCATGGACAGAGGAGCCTGGTGGGCTACAGTCCATGAGGTTGCAAATCATCAGACACAACTGAGCAACTAACACACACACACTCTGGTTGGAGCGTGAATTATTCCCAGCACTGTGTGAACCCTTGTGGTCACCTCATCTAATAATTTTAAGTGATTATTTCTTTACCTTCAGATAGTTTCCTGACAAATATGCTTTGATCAGTATTCAACAGAATAGGGGACAGGATTTCTGGAGAGCTTTCTGTCTATGCATGTCTCTCCTCTCTGATACTCTGCTCTGCAAACCATAGCCACCTGTCCTCCCCAGACTCCCAACTCCATCTCCTCAACTCAGGTTATCATCACCAGGTTCTGCCTGGATTCCCCCTTCTTTAAGCTGCTGCCTGGAAACTTTCCCTGTGCTATAAGTTGAAGCAATCATAGGGCTCAACTATTTCCTTCCTTTCAGAGCTCACTGTCCCGTTTTGCCTGATAGCCAATGTCTGAAAACCGTTATTTCATAAAATTTTTCTTTTCCTTAGTTGTTTCAGGCATAAGAGTAAATCCTTTTCCTAATGTTGCATCTTGATAAGAGTGGAGGTCTCTAGAAGAGCCATATTTAAATTATCCCCTTTTCCCCCTTAGTAAACTGGGAATCAGAACAAACTAAGTTAATTGGCTGGTTCTGAAATCTCCAATTTTAATCACTGGTGTACAGTGCAATCTTAAAAAAGAGAGTAAACGGTAGATAAGGAGCCTCTAAAGTGGCATTTGGAGGCAGAAAATGTTCTTCTGTGAAAGCAATTTTGAATTTTTTGAGTTTGAGATTTATTCAACACTTATGAGCGAGTCAAGAAAAACTGACTAAACTCACTTGAATAGTCCAAATGTGAAGCTGAGGACTGTGGTCAGACCTTTGTTTTTAGCTTAAAATACAATGTTTCTATAAGATGAAATGAGTCTAGAACATACAAAAGCAACGTATAAGAAACTGTTTTTTCTTCAACTTCAGTACTATGATAGCTACCTAATATTTATATCCTAAATTGTTTGATATTTATTTTAATTGAAGTATATTTGATTTACAAGATGTTAGTTTCAGGTATACAGCAAAGTGATTCAGTTATATATGCATGTGTGTTTTTCTCAGATTCTTTTCTCTTATAGGTTATTATAAAATATTGATTATAGTTCCCTGTACAATACTATTACTAAACCCAGGTTCAGCTGCTCACTGCTCAAAAGCCAATACTTGAGAGATAAGTGTTAGAAAGGAAAGGTTACTTTATTTTGGAGGCCAGCAACCAAGGAATAAGGTAGACTCATGTCCAAAAACCAACTCCCAATTGCCACTCAGGCAGCATGTGTGTGAGTGGCATGACGTTTAGTCATGTCTGACTCTTTGTGACACCCTGGACGGTGGCCTCCCAGGCTCCTCTGTCCCTGAGTTTCTTTTGGCAAGAATACTGGAGTGGGTTGCCATTTCCTCTTCCCAGGGTATCTTCCCAACCCAGGGATCAAATCCACTGTTGCATCTACTGCATTGGCAGGTGGATTCTTTACCACTAGTGCCACCTCAAGGGCAAAAGCTTTTAAAGGGGAACTTCAAGGGTGTATCGGAGAAGGCAGTGGCACCCCACTCCAGTACTCTTGCCTAGAGAATCCCATAGGCGGAGGAGCCTGGTAGGCTGCAGTCCATGGGGTAGTTAAGAGTCGAACACGGCTGAGCGACTTCACTTTCACGCATTGGAGAAGGAAATGGCACCCCACTCCAGTACTCTAGCTTAGAGAATTCCAGGGATGGGGGAGCCTGGTGGGCTGAAATCTATGGGATCGCACAGAGTCGGACACGACTGAAGCGACTTAGCAGCAGCAGCAAGGGTGTATTGGCAGAGGTAGGGGGCAGAGAAGAATAGTCAGCTCTGAGAATCATCTCAAAATCAGTAATGTGGTGGTCTGATCAGTGTCACCTGGATTGTTTCAAGTACAGTTAATCTTCAGTTCTAGGATTAATTCCCGTTTTTTGAGGCCAGTTCTCAGATTATTGCCAACATCCGCTGGATCATGGCAAAAGCAAGAGAGTTCCAGAAAAACATCTATTTCTGCTTTCTTGAGTATGCCAAAGCCTTTGACTGTGTGGATCACAATAAACTGTGGAAAATTCTGAAGGAGATGGGAATACCAGAACACCTGATCTGCCTCTTGAGAAATTTGTATGCAGGTCAGGAAGCAACAGTTAGAACTGGACATGGAACAACAGACTGGTTCGAAATAGGAAAAGGAGTACGTCAAGGCTGTATATTGTCACCCTGTTTATTTAACTTGTATGCAGAGTAGATCATGAGAAACGCTGGACTGGAAGAAACACAAGCTGGAATCAAGATTGCCGGGAGAAATATCAATAACCTCAGATATGCAGATGACACCACCCTTATGGCAGAAAGTGAAGAGGAACTCAAAAGCCTCTTGATGAAAGTGAAAATGGAGAGTGAAAAAGTTGGCTTAAAGCTCAACATTCAGAAAACGAAGATCATGGCATCCGGTCCCACCACTCCATGGGAAATAGATGGGGAAACAGTGGAAACAGTGTCAGACTTTATTTTTCTGGGCTCCAAAATCACTGCAGATGGTGACTGCAGCCATGAAATTAAAAGACACTTACTCCTTGGAAGGAAAGTTATGACCAACCTAGGTATCATATTGAAAAGCAGAGACATTACTTTGCCAACAAAGGTTCGTCTAGTCAAGGCTATGGTTTTTCCAGTGGTCATGTATGGATGTGAGAGTTGGACTGTGAAGAAGGCTGAGCACTGAAGAATTGATGGTTTTGAACTGTGGTGTTGGAGAAGACTCTTGCGAGTCCCTTGGACTGCAAGGAGATCCAACCAGTCCATTCTGAAGGAGATCAGCCCTGGGATTTCTTTGGAAGGAATGATGCTGAAGCTGAAACTCCAATACTTTGGCCACCTCATGTGAAGAGTTGACTCATTGGAAAAGACTCTGATGCTGGGAGGGATTGGGGGCAGGAGGAGAAGGGGACGACAGAGGATGAGATGGCTGAATGGCATCACTGACTCGATGGATGTGAGTCTGAGTGAACTCTGGGAGTTGGTGATGGACAGGGAGGCCTGGCGTGCTGCGATTCTTGGGGTCGCAAAGTGTCGGACACGACTGAGCGACTGATTGATCTGATCTCAGATTATATGAAACAGAAAAGCTTCTGTCATAGCTACAATGTGTTCATCTTTCTCCACCTGGTAGGGGCTTCAGTATCTGCAAAACAGCTCATAGAGTATGGCTCAGAATACTACCTATAGTCCTTCAGGACTAACTAAAGGTCCTTGATTTTGTTTAATAACTGCTACTACTACTACTACTACTAAGTTGCTTCAGTTGTGTCCGACTCTGTGTGACCCCATGGGCTGCAGCGTACCAGACTCCCCCATCCCTGGGACTCTCCAGGCAAGAACACTGGAGTGGGTTGCCATTTCCTTCTCCAATGCATGAAAGTGAAAAGCGAAAGTGAAGTTGCTCAGTCATGTCCTACTCTTAGCGACCCCATGGACTGCAGCCTACCAGGCTCCTCCACCCATGGGATTTTCCAGGCAACAGTACTGGAGTGGAGTGCCAAACTGTTATTATTTTGCCTGTGTAAAGGCTCAGAGTTTAAAGTATAACAAAGCTCTAAGGCTAAGGGAGTGCTTAAACATAGTATGTCCTTGTTTATCTATTTTATATAGAGTAGTGTGTATGCATGCATGCTCTGCAATCCCATAGGCTGTAGCCCATCAGATTCCTTTGTCTGGAATTTTCCAGGCAGGAATACTGGAATGGGTTGCCATTTCCTCCTCCAGGGGATCTTCCCAACCCAGGGATCGAACTCACATCTCCTGCATTGGCAGGCAGATTCTTTACCACTGAGCCACCTGGGAAGCCCCAGTAGAGTGTATATGGTAATCCCCAAATCCTAATTTATCTCTCCCACATTGTTCTCCTTTGGTAACCATAAAATTGTTTTCTATGTCTATGAATCTATTTCTGTTTTGTAAGTAAGTTTATTTGTATCATTTTTTAAAAGTTCCACATACAAATAATATATGATATTTGTCTTTGTCTTACTTCACTTGGTATGATATTGTATAGGTCCATGCATGCTGTGCAAATGGTATCTTTGCATTCTTTTTTATGCCTGAGTCATATTTCATCGTATAAATATACCACATCTTCTTTATCCATTTGGAGAAAACCATAATTTGAAAAGATACACACACCCCAATGTTCATGGCAGTGCTATTTACAATGGTCAATACATGCAAGCGAGCTACATGTCCATTGACAGATGAACTAATGATATAATTTTAAATTATTATTTTAATTTAGAACACAAGATTTCATGGCCATATTTGAAAGTAACTTAGGACAAATATAGTTTCTTGTTTTATGTAAGAAAAATTAGGAGATGTAAAGATTTAAATCTTGGGAAAATTGTTTAGAAAAATAAGTCAACCTCAAAGTTGGTTCAACCTGAGGCAGCAAGTCTCTGACAGAAGCTATGGTCTGACAGGAATACTTTATCTTCTCAGTAACAAGACTTTTTGTGGTTCATCTAACAAGTGTTAAATGAATAATAAATAATGTCAGGTTAGTCCTCAGGGTTTTGGGAAGTCATTTTTACTACAGTCCTTGACATTCCTCTCCATAAACTTTTATTCTCCATCTCAACTGGGAAAGTAATTGCTTCCGGTCAGAGTTGGGATATACTGGCTGTTTTCCAGAGTTGGGGGTCTGCTGGGTATGAATAGTTCTGTCCTCAGGTATCTGGGAAGTTGCTTTGGGATGCCCTGAACTTCCTTCATACAGAACCTACTCATGGGTCCTCCTTACAGTTTGAAAAGGGTCAGAATTCATCCTCAGAACTGGAACTTGACAGTCTCTATTACTGCAACTGTGGTTGAGGCTGTATTTGAGATTTAATGTGCTAGATAATTTATACTTCATGTTAAAGCCAGCTTTACAGTTAATACATTCCTGAAGGCCAGTGTTACTTATATTTACTTCCCCATTTATTTTTAAAAGCCATAACTGTGAGGTTGTAAAGAACCTCGGTCTTCCCACAAGAAGAGAAGTCTCACTGGCCATGATTTACATTCTACCTCCTACCTCTGTTTTTTTTTTTTTTTTATCTTCATATATTCACTTGACTAAATAATATAAACAAAGAAAAAAAAAAAAAAACTCTATACAATTCCCTAAAACACTTTTGAACATTTCTAGTAGCTTACCTTTTAAAACCTGATAGTAAAGTACTCTACAAAATGTAAAGCAAGCTTTCAAGAAAGAGTATTCTAAACTAGCAATCCTTCATGTTTATTCTGAAACAAACATATATGGAAAGCAGGCATGATAACTAAACAATCAAGTACTGGTTTCTATAATATGCTATTCCATCTTGTGCAGCTGCCTCTGAATCTATTTGCCAAACATGGATACTGAATCTGTAGTTAGGTGGTTCTGTGGATATAGTAAGAGTATTCAAAGAAGTTTAAAGTAGACTTCAAATTTAGATATATTTTAGTGACAAGACAAAGCTAGCATAGTTTATCCAATCTGACACATTATATAGACAAGGTAATTATGTCAAGGTGAAAAAGCTTAACTTAAAAAGATACATTTTTAAAGTGTACAGTGTGATGAGTTGATTTTCATATACTTTGTGGGATGATTACCAAGGTCAAGATAATGAGCACATTTATTACCTCATGTAGTTAACTTTGCTTGTGCATGGGTATGTGCCTGTTGTGTGTGTGTGGTGAGAATGCTTTTTAAACCTAATCAAAATATATGTTTTTGAGTGTCAAGACAGAAAGGAAAAACTCATACCTATTAAGAGTATTTAAAATGTTATTCCATAGACAGTAGGGTGCCTGCTAAGTCACTTCAGTCGTGTCCGATTCTGTGCGACCCCATAGACGGCAGCCCACCAGGCTCCCCCATCCCTGGGATTCTCCAGGCAAGAACAATGGAGTGGGTTGCCATTTCCTTCTCCTAGGGTGCCTAGTGTCTTTAAAATCTCCTCCTCAACTCAGGATGCAAATATTTAGTGTACCCATGTCCTTTGCCTACATCAATGGAGAAAACATAATGAAGACTGTAGAAAGTTTCAAGGTTTGCAGAAGTTTTCCTGGATGATCAGCCTTGTTTATTAATTGCTAATTACAAAGTACAGCCTTCCATCTTTTATTTCCCTGAGCTGGGTTCTTTTAATATCTCAGTTCCAAATGCATTATATCTCAAGTTTTTTGAAGAAAGATCTTAGTTTTTCTTAGCGTTTCTAGTAACACAAGTTGGTCAGGTGTAATTTGAGGGACTCTTCAGCATTGGTGATGTTTGGCATTAACTAAGTGTTAAGAGTTTTGTGGAGTAGCTGTAAATATTTCTTACAGTGTTCTAAAGCCTCTCTCTAATAAGAGTAAATTATGGTTAACAAAACACAGCAAATGTGGAGATGGAGATTGGGATGGCGGATGCTGTTGACAGATTGATTCTAGAGGTACAGGCATCACTTTCCATCTACCCCTGAGCTTTGGTGAACTGAAGGGATGCAAGCAGTGCTCTGCAGATGCAGAGTGGTACTGAGCCTCATTTTTCTCTTCCTGTTTTTATTCTTTACAATCCATCTGTTTTTCATTTCTACTATCTGAATGGCTGATGGAGTACCTTTTTAAAGCACTCAGAATGTCAGTGTGTGAATTGAAAGATGCATCACACTATAATTGCATGTTCTCAAGGAATTTTCATATTGTTAACTTTTATTAGAGTCTGATTAAGTGTCCCCTAAGAGACAAAGCCACAATATCAGAATTATCAAAGCAATCATCACCAGTATATCTTCCAACTCTTCACCATGAAGAAATGTCAGCTTGTGAGTCAGGAGATTCAGTACTTTCTTGTTGACAATTTATAATCCCTTTTTTCAGCTCTCTTAAAAATATATATAAAAAATATATATATATATATATATAACAAATGACAATTTAATCACACCCTCTGTCTCTCCAAGTATTGTTCTGAATTCCTGTAAAGGTAAGTTTAAAAATTCTCAGAAGAGTTGGAAAACCAGCTATTTCCCTTTTGTTTTTGTTGAGTCGCTCAGTCATGTCTGACTCTCTGCAATCCCATGGACTGCACCACGCCAGGCTTCCCTGTCCTTCACTGTCTCCTAGAGTTTGCTAAAACTTATGTCCATTGAGTTGGTGATGTCATCCAACCATCTTGAACTCTGTTATCCCCTTCTCCTCCTACTCTTAATCTTTCTCAGCATCAGGGTCTTTTCCAATGAGCCAGGTCTTCTCATCAAGTGGTCAAACTATTGGAGCTTCAACTTCAGCATCAGTCTTTCCAACGAATTTTCAGGGTTGATTTCCTATAGATTTGACTGGTTTGATCTTGCTGCTGTCCAAGGGACTCTCAAGAGTCTCCTCCAACACCACAGTTCAAAAGCATCAATTCTTCAATGCACAGACTTCTTTATGGTCCAGCTCTCACATCCAGACATGACTACTGGAAAAACCACAGCCTTGACTATGTGGACCTTTACTCAGTTGTTTCCTGTTTCTCAGAGGTTAGAATTAGCTGTGGGATGATTTAACCCATTGAACAAAACATAAACCCAAAGCAAGACCTTGTGATGGGTTCTAGGATTTCTTCATGAAAATGCATCACTGTAATATATATTACTGTCTTTCTTAGGGAAAAATGTTAAAAATCAACAATGATATTCTGGAAAAGACCATTTAGTCCACATTTTCTCTTTTGGGGAAAATATGAGCTCATAGAGATCTTTAATATGAAAATTTCATTCATTGATCAGTTAACTTTATTGAAGATATTACCAGGTATGATCATATGAGTAGAGTTGTGGAAGCCTGAGTGGGGAAGTAAGGTTAAGAGAGACTTATGTAAAAAGTGCAGTAAGATTTTTGCACAGTTTTATCTAAATATTATCAAAATTCTTTACATTTACTTTTATTGTCAAAGTTGTTGCTGTTCTGTCACTCAGTGGTGTCTGACTCGTTGCAACCCCATGGACTGCAGCATGCCAGGCTTTCCTGTACTTAGTATGATCATCTGATTTAAGGTTAGGAAGGTAAAGAACAAAATTCTAAAAGATGTATGCACCCTTATGTTCATTGTAGTGTTATACATTCCATATATATCAATTTTATCTATTCAAAATTTTTAATTATGAAATACTCCAAACATATAGAAAAGTACTATTAACAACAATAGTGTAACCACCATCCATGGACCCATTGTGCAAATTTTAAAGCTTAAGAACTTAATTAATTAATTAATAATTAAATTGTTTTAAATATTTGTTCCATATATTTTCCCCAAAGAAATAAGCAACTAAAGCCCCCCTAACTACATCGCTCATTAATAGAAAAATGCAAATCAAATCTACAATGAGATATCACCTCACACTTTCCAGAATAGCTATCATCAATAAATCTACAAACAATAAATGCTGGAGAGGGTATGGAGAAAAGAGAATCCTCTTCTCTGTTGGTGGGAATGTAAATTGATACAGCCATTATGGAAGCCAGTAGGAAGAGTCCTTCAAAACCTAGGAATAAAACTACCATATGACCCAGCAATCCCACTACTCAGTATATACCCTGAGGGAACCAAAAGTGAGAAAGACACATGTGCCCCAATGTTCATTGTAACATTACTTACAATAACTAGGACATGGAAGCAACCTAAATGTCCATCCACAGATGAATGGATAAAGAATCTGTGCTGCATATATACAATGGACTATCACTCAGCTATAATAAGGAAGTCATTTGAGTCAGTTCTAATGAAGTGGATGAATCTGGAGCCTATTATACAAAGTAAAGTAAGTCAGAAAGAGGAAAACAAATATCATATATTAATGCATATATATGGAATCTAGAAAGACAGTACTGATGAACCTATTTGCAGAGCACTCAGACATAGAGAACAGACTTATGAACACACAGGTGGGGGAGGAAGAAGAGACTGGGATGAATGGAGAGAGTAATATGGAAACATATGCACTACTGTTGCAAAATAGACAGCCAAATGGGAATTTGCTGTTATGACCCAAGGAACTCAAACTAGCCTCTGTAATAATCTAGATGGGTGAGATGGTAGGAGGCAGGTTCAAGAAGGAAGGCATATGAATAACTATGGCTGATTCATGTTGATGTATGGCAAAACCAATGCAATATTGCAAAGCTATTATCCTATTAACCTGAAACTCTAATACTTTGGTCACCTGATGCAAAGAGCTGACTCATTGGAAAACACCCTGATGCTGGGAAGGATCGAGGGCAGGAGGAGAAGGGGACGACAGAGGATGAGATGGCTGGATGGGATCACCAACTCAATGGACATGGGTTTGGGTGGACTCTGGGAGTTGATGATGGACAGGGAGGCCTGGCGTGCTGCGGTTCATGGGGTCGCAAAGAGTCGGACATGACTGAGCAACTGACCTGAACTGAGAGTGTAAACATGTCCAGTTTTACTAGATATCACCTAGTTGCTCTCAAAAGTGGCCATAGTAATTTATTCTCCCAATAGCCATGTATGAAATTTTCTATTCTCTCACATCTTTGTCAACATTTGTTGTTAGACATTTCAATGCTTTCCATTCACATAGAAATTTTATCTCAATGTTACGTTAACATTTCCCTCATGTGTTGTGAGGCTGAGCACTTTTTCGTATACATTTTAGCCCTTGGGATTTCATGTTCTTTGAATTCTCTGTAACTGTATTTTCCCCAATTTCCTAATATTTCTTTTTAGCATTTCTAATAGTTATTTACATAATAATCCTTCTGGTTGGAAACTTAAAAAGCTTTTCATGGTGTATTATCTCTGAATGAAATTGTCAATTTTAATATAGTAAAATGTGCTTTTTCCTTTAGCAGTGGTGCTTTTTCGCCTTTTTTGATCCTTATAGATATACTCTATGCAACTTCCTTAAGATAAACGTCCCTGCCCACAATGCCATAGAGCTATTCTCTTATGTCTTGCAGCAATGCTCACATAAGCAACATAAAATTAGTGTATAAATTTTTTCTTTTTATCTTTGTCCAATTTTATTAGGTTATATTACTCATATTATATGAGTTGAGTATCTTTTCTACTTTTTCTATTCTCTGGAATCATTTATATTAAACATAGATTGATTGTCATTCTTCTAAGAATCAGAAAAATTTACTACATATTTAGAATTTTCTTCCAAAATTTTATTATGAAAATTGCCAAATAAACAGCAAAGCTGAAAGAGTTTTAGTGAACATCCCTGTACCTACCACGTAGATTCTACCGTTAATGTTTTAGTCTACTTGCCTTACCACATATGTCTGTTCACCCTTCTATCCAATAAGATTTCCAGTTAATATAAAGCAAGTGGACTAAAACATTAATGGTAGAATCTATGTGGTAGGTACAGGGATGTTTTAATGTTATAAATCAAATCAAATTTTTAAAAGTTTGTTATGAGTGACTTTTGCTTTAGTTTTCAAAATTATTGGAATAAAGTTTTTAACATTATCCTTGTTATTTTGTCTACGGTATTTGTACCTACACTCTAGCTCTCTTTTTTGTTTTTATGAATTGATTGATCATAAGCTAGTTCAGAAAACAAATTTGAACAAATTACAAAAAATTAATTTTAGACAGTGTATTCTAACCACAAGGCCATAAAATAAGTAGCTAATAACAAAGAGGTAATTCAAAATAACTCCATATTTAGAAATTTTAAAAACACTTCTAATAAACTTTAATACAACTTGAATTGCATATTATGTGGTTGTGTGTGTTATATATGTTCTATATGTTACTTGCCAGAAACAGGTTTATGCTCTCAGCATTTATTGCTCCTATCTGATCTGTGATTATATTCAATATGCATTTTCTTTTGTACTATATTTGTTCAGATCTCATTTTATGCACTTTAATCAGCCTCTACAGTTTTATTCCTATAGGTTTCATGCTGGTTTTATGTTACTGATGTCATTATCAGCAGAACAAACACTTTTCAGCTGAGCTACTCTTTATGTGAAATTCCATACAACATTCCACCAATTCACCATAATCAGCACACATCTCCCTTTGCTCATCTCAACATGGCTAAAAACTGTTCTTCCTGGGAGATGGCATGTATCATTGATTTTTCTTACTCAGATTTCTGTTCATGTTCAGATTGCCTATGCTTTTTCTGACTGAAAAGAGGTTCGTTGAATAGCATTTGCTGGACATGAAGAATAACCATTGTGTATTGCTCTTACTGGTATCTCAGAAAAATATAGTCCTCTTATAGGTAAATAGGTTTTTCCCCCAGATATTTTCCCCTAATGTGTAGAATCAACAACATGGGTACTTCTGGACTGAGAAGACTGCACTTATGCTTCTTTTATTTGGTTAGTCACAAAATACTTATTAGATTTAAAGCCGGATTGGGATTTAGCATTAATAAAAACAGTGTCTCATACTTACTGAGTGTCTATTGTGCAGCAGGCATGGTTCTAGGGGATATCCATGTACTCATGCTTGCTCATATATATGAGATGTGGATATTTTATTTCCCAATAAATCATAACAACACTTCACTTTCTCCCTACAGTGAGATACATCTGATGTTTGTCTTCCCAATTTGTTAAAAGTGGAAAATTTAATTTAGTTCAAACTCAATGTCCACAGGGCTAGTTATAAACAAGTTTTCATCATTTTCCTCTTGCCCTTTTGGTTAAGGTTAAGATCGCCACAGTGTATTAGATTAATATAATTTCAGTTATTATTTGCATAGACCATGAAAAAATTCAAAGTCAATAAAGCATAATTTAATTATTTGGCCTTTAATATACTTAAAGTCTTGTCCCATTGACTATAGAAGATTATAAATAGTTCTCATGATATTTTTTATTATTTTCTTCTGTATTCATTTGATGCTGTTTACTAATGCTATATTCACTGCCTTTGTGTGCTTACTTAATGGCTTTTGTTCACGTTCAAATAGATGAGGGCAAATTATGTATATAGTCCTCATACATTCTGTGGAGACAGGATCTAGCTTTATTGTGCTTTCTTGAAAACTGAGATCTCCATCAGGGGACTGTTTCCTAATGTAGGTAACCATGTACTTGCCTTTCCTTGTTAAACTACATGATGTATCTATTGGTTGCAGAACCACCAAGTCCAGGGTTTTAACCTTTCATTTTCTCATGTGGGCCATTTTTTAAGTCTTTATTAAATTTATTACAATATTGCTTTTGTTTTACTGTTTCATGTTTTGCTTTTTTGGCCACGAGGCGTGTGAGATCTTAGCTCCCCAACCAGAGATGGAACCCACAAGCCCTACATGAGAAGGCAAAGCCTTAACCACTGGACCACCAGGGAAGTCCATTAACTCTCTTTTGAGTCAAATTCTCTTCTTTTTTAGTTCTTTTGAACTTTTAATTTTGTATTGGGTTATAGCTTTTCAACAATGTTGTGACAGTTTCATGTGAACGGTGAAGGGTGAGTCAAATTCTTCCAGCTTACTCTTGGTCTTCTCTATCATGGGCAAGAACTCCTTTTTTCAAATCACTGTAAAAATAAATGTTTGCTTTCAGCCAGGATCTGTCCCACATCCAGGCTTGTACAGCTAAGTGAAGAGGCAGGGGCCCCTCCACCAACCATTAATGAAGAGAAGATGTAAAAGAAAACATGCAGCCAGTGACGTGCTTTAGAATTTCTTCTTTGAGGAGACCCTGTTCTTTGTTACACATCTGCTCATTTTGAAGAATTAGTTTACTAAATCATCTTTGAATGGCCTTCCTCTCCATTCAGTATAAATCAGTTCAGTTGCTCAGTTGTGTCCAACTTTGCGACCCCATGGACTGCAGCATGCCAGACCTCCCTATCCATCACCAACTCCTGGAGTTTACTCAAACTCATGTCCATTGAGTCAGTAATGCCATCCAATCATCTCATCCTCTGTTGTCCCCTTCTCCCATCCTTCAATTACCATCTTCAGAGTCTTTTCTAATGAGTCAGTTCTTAACATCAGGTGACCAAAGTACTGGAGTTTCAGCTTCAGCATAAGTCCTTCGATGAATATTAAAGACTGATTTCCTTTAGGATGGACTGGTTGGATCTCCTTGCAGTCCAAGGATTCTCAAGAGTCTTCTCCAAGAAACAAATATCTTTTAATTTCATGGTTGCAGGCACCATCTGCAGTGATTTTGGAGCCCTCCAAAATAAAGTCTGTCACTGTTTCCACTGTTTCCCCATCCATTTGCCATAAAGTGATGGGGCCAGATGCCATGATCTTAATTTTCTGCATGTTGAGTTTTAAGTCAACTTTTCCACTCTCCTCTTTCACTTTCATCAAGAGGCTCTTTAGTTCTTCTTTGCTTTCTGCCATAAGGGTGGTGTCATCTGCATATCTCAGCTTATTGATATTTCTCCCGGCAATCTTGATTCTAGCTTATGATTCATCCAGCCCAGCGTTTCTCATGATGTACTCTGCATATAAGTTAAATAAGCAGGGTGACAATATACAGCCTTGACGTACTCCTTTCCCGATTTGGAACCAGTCTGTTGTTCCGTGTCCTAACTGTTCCGTGTGCTAACTGTCCTAAGAGTTCTAACTGCTGCTTCTTGAACTGCATATAGATTTCTCAAGAGGCAGGTCAGGTGGTCTGGTATTCCCGTCTTTTTAAGAATTTTCCACAGCTTATTGTGATCCACATAGTCAAAGGCTTTGGCATAGTCAATAAAGCAGAAGTAGATGTTTTTCTGGAACTCCCTTTCATTTTCGATGATCCAGTGGATATTGGCAGTTTGATCTCTGGTTCCTCTGCCTTTTCTAAATCCAGCTTGAACATCTGGAAGTTCATGGTTCACGTACTGTTAAAGCCTGGCTTGGAGAATTTTGAGCATTACTTCGCTATTGTGTGAGATGAGTGCAATTGTGTGGTAGTTGGAGCATTCTTTGGCATTGCCTTTCTTTGGGATTGAAATGAAAACCGACCTTTTCCAGTCCTGTGGCCACTGCTGAGTTTTCCAAATGTGCTGGCATATTGAGTGCAGCACTTTCACAGCATCGTCTTTTTGGATTTGAGATACCTCAACTGGAATCACCTCCACTAGCTTTGTTTGTAGTGATGCTTCCTAAGACCCACTTGACTCTGCATTCAAGGATGTCTGGCTCTAGGTGAGTGATCACACCATCATGATTATCTTGATCGTTAAGATCTTTTTTGTATAGTTTGTGTGTTCTTGCCACCTCTTCTTAATATCTTCTGATTTTGCTAGGTGCATACCATTTCTGCCCATCTTTGCATGAAATGTTCCCTTGGTATCATTAATTTTCTTGAAGAGATCTCTAGTCTTTCCCATTCTATTGTTTTCCTCTATTTCTTTGCACTGGTCACTGAGGAAGACTTTCTTATCTCTCCTTGCTCTTCTTTGGAACTCTGCATTCAGATGGGTATATCTTTCCTTTTCTCCTTTGCCTCTTACTTCTCTTCTTTTCACAGATATTTGTAAGGCCTCCTCAGACAACCATTTTGCCTTTTTGCATTTCTTTTTCTTGGGGATGGTGTTGATCCCTGCCTCCTCTACAATGTCATGAACCTCTGTCCATAGTTCTTCAGGCACTCTGTCTATCAGATCTAATCCCTTGAATCTAATTCTTACTTCCACTGTACAATCATAAGGGATTTGATTTAGGTCATACCTGAATGATCTAGTGGTTTTTTCTACTTTCTTCAATTTAAGTCTGAATTTGGCAATCAGGAGTTCATGATCTGAACCACAGTCAGCTCTGGGTCTTGTTTTTGCTGACTGTATAGAGCTTCAAATCAGGGTTCTCAAAAACTATATGGTTGACATTTTAGTTCAGCTAAGTGTTTTGTGCATGTGTGTGAGAAGCTGTCCTGTGTGTTGTGGGTATGTCTGGCACACCCTCTAGATCTACTGTCTAGATCCCAGTAGCTAATGCCCTCCCTTGTGGCAACCAAAAATATCTCTGAACTTTGTGAAATGCCCCTACACAGGCAAAATTACCCAAGGCTAAGAACCACTGACTTATATTTAATTATGTATACATATAATTGCAATTATAGACAATATTAACCTAATTTTGTTGTTGTTGTTTAGTTGCTAGGTCATGTCCAACTCTTTTGCAACCCCACAGAGTGTAGCATAGAAGATAAATAATTACAGAAATCAGAGTGGCTGTTATAAAAAAATATGGTTTAAATTTTTATATTTAAAAGCAAATAGAATACTTTTAACTGATCATATTGACAAAAAGGTAAAATAATTTATGACCAAGAATGTTGCATTATAGCCACCTGGGTATAACAGCTAGCTGTTAGGCATTTGTATAATAGTAACTGAAATACACTGCTCATTCTTTTTTTTTAATGATTTTATTTATTTACTTACTGGTTGTGCTGGGTCTTCTTTGCTGCAGGGGCTTTGCTCTAGTTGTGGAGAACAAGGGCTGCTCTCTAGTTGCAGTGCATGGAATTCTCATTACAGTGACTTCTCTTTGTTGTAGAGCATGGGCTCTAGGGCCTGTGGGCTCAGTAGTTATGGCTCCCAGCCTCTAGAGCACAGGCTCAATAATTGTGGCATATGGGCTTAGTTGCTCTGCGGCATGTGGAATCTTCCTGGATCAGGAATAGAACCCATGTCTCCTGCACTGGCAAGCGGATTCTTCCAGTGAGCCATCAGGGAAGCCCTACACTGCTCATTCTTTCCTGCAGCAATCGTGGAGTGATTTCCCTGCCCTAGAAACTGTGCAGAGGACAAAGATTCCAGCAATGAAAATGAAGCAAAACAGTCCTTTTTTTCAAGTAAAATGCTGCTTTCAAAGGTAGTTTTTTTAAGATATAATCTTCATCAATTTAAAGAATATAAGCATTGTATTGAATAAATTTTGTCAATTTCTCAGTTTTTGCCAAACTGCTATGTGCCTTGCGGTGTCCATAAACAGTAAAATTTCACTAATTTTACTGAGCAACGGAAAAGCTGTTGTTTAGTATTCAAAAATTATTTAATAAGTCTTCTTTTTTCATTTCCTCGTGTTATTCAAACTAATAAAAATCTGCCACTTCAAAGTTTTAGAAATCAATTTTAATGCCTAGAAAAACATGATTTGAAACTGGCTCATGATTTGTTCATGAATATATACTTTTCTTAAATTTACATATTTCCTTAATATTACATATATATATTCAAAGCATAACCTGATATTACATGCATTTCGTTCATTTTTATGAATGTAGATTCTTTGTTTGACCATACCATGAAGTATTTGTATTTCTTCCACTGATCAACATCGAGAACATTTGCAGTGTTTGTGCACTTGTGTGAGAAATTCTTTTCTGTAGATGTTTAGTGCTATATGACCATCTTCATCTTTACTACATGTTGCCAAGGATCCTTGAAAGTAGTTACATCAATTTCAACTCCAAATTATTACTGATAATTTCCCTCTCATTCTTTGCAGCAGTTAATACTTACAATTTTCCTATAAACCTATAAGCCAATAAACCAATAAACCAATCTGGTGGATGGATAACTAGTATGGGCTTCCATTTGCAACCTCAGGCCCCACTAATGTTAGGAATGTTCTGTGTCCATGTGTGTTTCTAGGCTTTTTATCCTGTTTCATTGGTCTATTTGTCTGCTCCTGTTCTAATAGCACACTGGCTTAAGCAAAATGACAGCTAATCAAAAGAGCAATTCCTCCACCTATTTTGTTTGAAATTATCTCATTCTTTTCTCTCTCTCTTTTTTTTTTTTTTTGAGGCAGCTTATAAAGTTAAAAAAAAAGTCTTCTTTAAACTGTCACCTTAAAAATCAACGATTTTATTCTCCTTTAAATGTGAAAGTCTCCTTTTAGTCAGATTTATGAATTGTGTCATATTGAAAGTCCCTCACTTTACTTCTGTCTTGACCTCTAAGTCAGTGGTTCTAGATTAGAGGTGATTTTTGCCCTCCAGGGGACATTTGGCAACGTCTGGAGACATTTTTGGTTGTCACAACTAGAGTAAAGAATGCCCCTGGCATCTATTGGATAGAGATCTGGGATGCTGGTAAACTTTCCACAATGCGCAGAGCAACCTCCACAACACTCTATTTGACCTAAAATGTCAATACCGCCAAGGTTGCAAATCTTAATTTCAGATAACATAAGGACATGTAGCACCCATTATGACACACACACATACATATCAGTGTTTGTATATGTTTGTGTGTGTATGTGTGTGAATGTATTTTAATCAGTACTTGGCCAAATACTTTCTTACTCAATGCCCTTTACCTGAGATTCTGAAAGCAATTTACCAACATTATCTTGTTAATCCTGATCCAGTGCTCTAGAAATAGGTGATAACTTGATTATACTTCTTTTATCAATTCAGTGAGCTTTACCAGTGTTTATTACAAAAGAAAAAGTACTGAAAAACTGTATCTCATGCAATTTTCTATGTGGCAGTTGATCTTCTCTTCCTTTCTTATGCTTATAAAAGCTGGATGACTATTTTTCAGGCAAAATTTTTCTTCTTACTTTTCAGCATGCTATTGAATTCTAAGACCCTAATTCTTAGCCCAGAAAGGAATCTAGTTTTAACACACATTTTAAATTTTTATTTTGATGGGTAGAATATTTTCATGCTTTAATGAAACTCTAAGGAAAAATTTTTACAAAAAACTGTAATGGTTTAGAAATTAGAATCCTCCAAGAAAGCAGATATTGTAAAGGAATTTACTAATCAAGATAAAACAATGCCAATAGGTTTTAGATTTCACTAGACTTCATTTCAAAACTTGATGTTTGAAAGCAAAACATTTTGCAGGAATTCTGAAGGGATTATTATGAAAACGTTTGATGATTCTTAAGGAACTATATATCTGAATGTGGCTATAAAAGAATATTTCATGCTGAGGTTATTGGTTGTAAAGGCAAGTCCATCATCCTTGTTCTCATAGCTGGTGGGTGGAGGTATACTCGAGAATGGGTCATAGTTAATTTTATATGTCAGCTTGGCTGGACCACAGAGTCCCAATCTGTGGATAAATATTTTTTCTGGATATGTCTATAACAGTGTTTTTGGATGAAAGTAACATTTAAATTGGAACTTTGAATAAAGAAGATTGCTTTCCAATGTGTGGGTGGGCCTCATCCAATCAGGTGACATTCTAAATAGAACAAAAGACTGACCTCTTTTGAGCAAGAGAGAATTCTACAGCAGATGACCTGTGCATCTGAACTGCTGTATCAGCTCTTCTCTCGGTCTCTAGCCTGCCAGCCCACCTGCGGATTTTAGATTTGCCACCTCAATAAACACATGAGCCAATTCCTTAAAATAAATTTATTTCTAAGTTATATATACATCTTATTTATTTTGTTTCTCTGAAGAATCCTGAATAATACAATATGTAAAGAAGTGATTTATGATGTATAAGCAACATGTAGAAAGATAGATGGATAAACAAATACTTTGATCTAGGCAGAATTAGACACAGTGTTGAGCAGCTAGTTGTGGTTTCTTGTATTCAAACTATTATTTTACATATTTTTTCCATCTTCTCTACTTTCAGATCCCATCATACATGCTGTGAGTTTCACAAACATGCTGAGATAAATACTACATACTCAGCTCTCCTTCCTTCCTGGACACGTGGGAAACTAGACTTCCTAGGAGTTCTTGCAGTTAGGGGCATCAGAGTGACTGGTCTTGACCAAAGAAATGTGCATGGAAAGGACTGTGTCATGTCCAGGATGAAGGAGTGAAAACCTCTCTGGGCAATTCTCCAGTCATCCTCTTCCTCTCCTGCAACAACCTCTGAAACCTCATGTTGAAATGTCAATGCCCCTTGTAGGAGAGATTTGTTGTGACTTTGTGGAGCAGAGCCTGCCTCTGTCTAGTTTTGAACATGTGACATGATACAGAAATAAACTTTTATTGTATTAAACCACCGGAATTCATGGCTAATGTTTTATCATGGTATAACCTACCTTATCCTGACTAATATATATGCCAGTGCTTCCTTGCTCACACTGTATAAATACTGCAAGGAAAGTCAATTGCAACTATATCCTAATGAAACATGATGGGATTCTCTAAAAGAACAAGTTGAATACATAATTAATATAATAAATAATTAACATAGTAAAGTTTTAATATTAGTATTACCACTGTTATTTGCTGTTTTGACTGAATTCAAATGTATTTAAATTAGTTTCTCTGTACAGACACGTCTCTTCTGTCTCACACTTTTTCTGACATTGTCCAAATAATTTTAATTCCCTGCACCACTATTTTCACAACATAATGGTATAAAAATTAGAAAATTAACTAGTTTTTGGATAGTGTAAGCTTTTCAGAAGAAAGCACTTAATAAATGAAAGCATAAGTTTTAGCTGAAGCTAATCTTCCAAGGCACAAAGAAGTGGTGGTTACATCATTTTAGACACATATACGCATCATAAGGTGATACAAGTTGACGTTATATACCTGACTTAGCTCTTTTTTCTACTTCCTCTCCTTCTAGCAATGATAAAACACAGATATTACAATATTTCTCTAGTTCCTGAGCTGGCCTTCCCACCTAGAAGACAGAGATTTATTTTTCAGGGGGGAAAAAACCTCACACTTTATAGCTCAAACGAAAAAAGGTCTTGGTCCTTTGCACTGCTGGAATAAAACACCTTTCCAAACCTAAAGAGAGTGAGAAGGGCGCTGGATTCATTTTATTCCCTGGGTGCAAGCCCTAGATCTAAAAATTCTTATTTTGTGATGTTGAGCTATTCATTTAATCTCCCTTACTTTCAATTTCCTTAATCTAAAAATACATTTATAAGTATGTAGTTATATGGTTTCATCTGGCACTTAATAATTACACAAAATTATATGTTGATGGAATAAATACAAAAACATATGGGTGGGTAGTAGTTATGAAATAAGATTGAAATAATGTTTATGTAAAATATTTTCTAAGTGATTAGGTATTATAGAGATATAAGGTATTATCAATAAATAGTTTTGAAAACAATATTTTTAATGTTTGTTAGATATGATTCTAAACACCAATAGGTTATCAACATAGAAGAACTCTTATGGAGCATGTAAGCATTTAGTGAATTACTCAAAAGTTGTGGAATTCCCTTCTGTAGCAGCCTAAGCAACAGGGGCTCCCATGCCCCACCTCTGCCTAACCCTTGATATGCATGTTAACATCATATTTGAACTTTGAGATGGAGATGGAGTGTCTGCACTAGGAAGATGAAGGTTGGTCTTTTTAAAAGTAATGAATGAATCAGAAGTAGTTTGAGAGAAGCCAGAGGAAAGACGTCTGTAAACCTCAACCTTGTATCATACTCACCTCTCAGAGAGACTTCCCTGATAGCTCAGTTGGTAAAGAACTTTGCAATGCAGGAGACCTGGGTTTGATCCCTGGGTTGGGAAGACCCCCTGGGGAAGGGAAAGGCTACCCACTCCAGTATTCTGGTCTGGAAAATTCCATGGACTGTATAGTCCATGGGGTTGCAAAGAGTTGGACTTGACTAAGCGATTTTCACTTTCACCTCTCAGAGAAGATACATTGTCTTGAAAATTTCCATCCCAAGTTTCCCTTCCACTCACACTGTCCCCATCCTCCAGGAAAACACCTGTTAACCACACTATTTCTATGAAGCAGCTTATAGGAACAACAGAGGATTTCATGCCTACACAGACATTCACATTTGGGCGTCAAAGCAAAAATTCTGCCAGTCAAATTGAACACATAAGGAAGATTTTATTTAAAGCTATTAAAACAGTTGCACAAGGCCAGACCTGAGTCTGAATTCATTGCTATTGAAACAAAAGGCAGGAGAGTTTTTAAGCAATGAGGTGAGATTATGGAAGAGTATTGGAGGACATCGCAGGAAAGTTTGGTTAATGCAATGTCTGGAGCCATTGAGTTATTCCTCAGTTTGCAAATAAATGTTTTTCTCTGTGATTATGCCATCTGTGTTTGTTAATAGGCACCCATACTTGGTGGTTCAGACGGTAAAGGATCTGCCTGCAACGTGGGAGCCCTGGATTCGATCCCTGGGTTGGGAAGATCCTGTGGAGAAGGAAATGGCAAGCCACTCCAGTATTCTTGCCTGGAGAATTCCATGGACAGAGGAGTCTGGCAGGTTACAGTCCATGGGGCTTCAAAGAATAAGACATGACTGAGCCACAACACAGCCATAGATGTTAAATGGGACTTCCAAGGTAGCTCTAGTGGTAAAGAACCGCCTGCCAATGCCAGAGATGTAAGAGACCATGGGTTTGATCCCTGGGTTGAGAAGATCCTCTGGAGGAGGGCCTGCAACCCACTCCAATATTCTTGCCTGGCATCCCATGGACAGAGGAGTCTGGCAGGCTTTCATCCATAGGGTCACAAAGAGTCAGATAGGACTGAAGCGACTCAGCGCCCAGGCCATTTTAGGTACTACTGAACTAGAATGTCTCCACCGTATAATTTTTGGCAAAACAAAATGTAGTGGATAATGGACTCTTTTTAACTTCACACAAGAAGGTTTGGTCAAAGAATGACCTCACTGGGAGAAGTTGCTCCTCTAAGTTGGATCTCCACCAAGCGCATGTTGAAAACTCCGTGATGCCAGCATAATTTTCCAGTCTTCCCAACTATTGTGATTAAAGCATAATACTCACTTTCATAAAATCGAGTCACATATGTGGTTTAAATGACCTGAAGAAACAGTAATTAGTTTCTGGGTACTTGCTTTATGCTCAGACATGTAAAAGAATCCTTGGACCCTGTGCTTCTTTTTAATAATGTGCAGTGATAAAGTTGCTAGCTTCTCTCCACTTTTGTACATCAGAATAAAGTTTCTTATAAAAAATTAAGGACTTTGATTTTCATTCGCAACTCACACCCTTGACATTTTTTAAGTTGAGGAGTTTATTTAATATCTTGCTCTTTAAACACAATTTGAGTTTCTTTAGGCACCCGGAAGAAGCCAGAAAGCATCATATAATAAAATTAACTGCATTTTGAACCAGGCTCTAGGCTGCTTAATGGAAACTGAAATGAATTCCTTCCAAGTGGAAATCAACTCTCATCACTGTAACTGGGACCATCAGTCCCAACAAACAAAAGAACTATCTTTTGAAGAACAGTTTTCTGTAGATAAATCTCCCTGTGTATTTCTAATCATACTTATTGTCACATAAGCGAGCATGTTAGAAGCTCACTTCCCCATGGTCGGATCTTGATTTCCTAACACTCACCCTCAAGGCCGTTTGGATTAATCACCCATACACACACAAATTGTGCCTCATCAGATTTTTGCTACTATCATCAGTCATTAAAAATGACCCAATCTCAAGATTAGAATATTGCTGTAATTGCTACTTCTCTAGGAATGGTTCAGAGCCAAGCATTCATTGAACTGCTTTCTTCTAAGAAATGTGGTTTCTTAGAATTCCTATGTGTTTTCTTGTTTTCTTTTCTGAGCTTTATTGAGATACATTTGACATGTAACATTGTGTAAATTTAAGGTATCCAAAGTGATGATTTGATATATGTGTATATTGTGAAATAATGACCACATAGTATTAGTTAATGTCTCCATCATCTCACATAGTTACCTCTGTGTGTGTGTGTGTGTGTGTGTGTGCGTGCACTGTGTGTGTGGTGAGAACATTTAAAATCTCTTTTGAGTACACAATACAGTTTTGTTCACTCACTGTAGTCATCAAGCTGCACCTTATATCACAAGAACTTATTTATCTTACAACTTAAATTTTTAATTCATTAATAGACTGATGTCACCCCATTTCCCTCACACTCCATGAATTTTGAGGGGAGATTATGCTCCTTTGGCACATGTTTGGCTACTCAATTGAGTTAAGTGAACCAGACTGCAACTTTTAAAAAAAAATTTTAATTGGAGGATAATTGTTTTATGATGCTGTGTTGGTTTCTGCCATACAACAAAGTGAATCAGTCATAAGTATACACACATACACACATATATATATTCTCCCCCTTGAGCCTCCATCCCACCCCTCTAAGTCATCAACATTTTGAAAACTCTAATTTCCCACGTTTATTCTTAAGTCTTAAAATTTCTGGGATATTTAAGACAATGGCCATCTCTTCTGAAGGAAATGCTTCAACTACTGAGCAGATGTTTGGGGCTGGCTGTTATAGATCATAAAGTTGAACTGTTTTAAGTGTATGCTAAAATAATTTTTAGTTAATTTACAGTACTGTACAACCATAATCACAATCCAGGTTGAGAATATTCCCATCATTTCCAAAAGATAACTTTTGCAGGTTTTCAGTCAATTTTCATCCTAAATGCCACTGCAGGTAGCCATTCATCTGCTTTACACCTCTGGAAATTTGAGTTTTCTAGACATTTCATATAAATGGAAGTACCAGAGATAGTATCTTGCCTCTGACGTCTTTCACTTCAGACAATGTTTTTGGCTTTCATCCACGTTGTGCTGTATATCAGTATTCCATCCCTTTTTTGTGGCTGAATAATATTCCACTGTGCAGATGTACAGCAGGCTTTTTCTTCAGTTATTTATCTGTTCCTTAGCCCACACTTTCTGCGTGATGCTACCTACATTCAAACTGCCTCCTTGGTGTAATTAAACTTGGGGCTTTGGTGCTTCTGTTTCCAAATATGAGTGTGTAATACTGGCTAATTAGAGTCCATATAGCGTCTGCTCCTCAGGAAGTGTGGGTGTTTTCTTAAAGTGTCCCCTTTATTTCCTTCCACTGATGTCATTGTTTCTCAGAATAACCAAGTATAGTTAGCATTTATATCCAGTAGAATTCCTCTGATGTTTCTGTCACATGGATGATACTTCTTAGTTTCTAGCCTATATGATTTTAATACTATTTTACATGACCTTGGTCTTTTTTGTTGAAAATTTAGAAGTGTAAGAGAAAGATGCCTTTGCTCATTTTTCCCACCCAGCTTTACATGGATATCTTTTATGTAACACTTTGATTCTAGGGCAGCTCAATTTCTAATCCTATTTAGATAGTTTCCTTATAGATTTCCCCTACCCTGTTCACCTTTTGGAACACTCTTCATAGTTCTGGGTACTACAGCAGCAGATTTGCAGTGCCCTTTATAAATACATGTCTTCCTGGAAATAGACACTATCTGGACCAAAGCGTGCTGCAGAGATAGAAACTGAGTGTCTCTTTAAACAAATATTCTCAACAAAGGCATCTTAGTGAAAGTTTGACCTTGTTATCTTGCCAGGGGCAGCAAGATCTGCAGTGATGGTTTCCCAAGTATCTCATAGTTTGACAAGCTATGAACACCAGGAAATCTTAGTCATTATGCAAACCATTAGCATGAACCTTTTTAGCCCTCACCACTTCTGGTAGATTTTAAGAACCCTCTTTCTTTGAGCCATCTCACCACCTCCTAGCTTCTGCAGCCCCACTGCCCTTTGGGACTAACTTGCTAACCCACAGCTTCATCCGAGAATGGACATATCTGAGTCATATTACTTCATCTGAGTCATATCTGAGGAGGCAAAAGAGGAAGCTTCCAAGCAAAGAACTTACTGCTCTGCAGTTTTTAAAAGTTGGAATCTACAAGATCAAAGACCAAACTTTAGCAGAGCATCTGGGGAGGAGAAAATCTAACCCTACAAAGAAAATAACCATACCCAGGACTATTAGTTCCTTCAGGGCAAGAATCACACAGATTGTGTCAACTGTGGTGTCTAATGTACTGTTCAGCATACAGCACATGCTCAAATGAGTAAATCAGTCACTTCACTATTTTCTCTTTAATAGTTCCTCTTTAATTTAACAGTGTAATAATGAATACCTATGAAACCTAACTCAATTAGAAATGTTTTATTGGGCAGTTTTTAAAAGCTAGAGGCAAAATGCTTTCCCCTTAGGTTAATGTCTACCAAATAAAAAGGATGTTCAGTGACTAAAACATAAAGTCTACTCTATTTCAAACTGTACGTTAAGTAGGTCCCACTGTACATAACATTTGAATTTAAAAAATTTTTTAATGTTCCTCATTTTATATTTGAAGGAACCATTTGAAATACATACTAAGCAGACCAAATCATACCTCATTTTATTAATGTGGCTCATGAGATAAAGAGCTGAAGTTGTCCAGACTGATAACCTTAAAACCCCAAGTGGCTTCTCCTACTGAGTTCAGAATGATCTGTTGTTAATGATTGATGAGAGATATTTTCTATACCTACTATGTTTCTGCTTCCTCTCGAGAATCACAAATTAAACTTTAAAAGAAAGCAAAACTGTAATAATTAAAAATGATACTGAACAACAGCTGTAAAATAAAAAAATGCTAACAAAAGTATCTAGTCCCAATGCGTCTAAGTTGAAACTTAAGATACTTAGTATATATATACATATGGACTCTATTTTTCATTTGTTGTTTAGTCACTAAGTCGTGTCCGACTCTTTGCGACCCCATGGCCTGTAGCCCGCCAGGCTCCTCTGTCCATGGGATTTCCCAGGCCAGAATACTGAAGTGGATTGCCATTTTCTTTCTCCAGGGAATCTTCCTGACCCAGGGATTGAACCTGCATCTCCTACATTGGCAGGCAGATTCTTTACCACTGAGTCACTTGGGAAGCCCCTATGGACCCTATTTTAGCAACTAGATTATGATCACCTAGAACAGTTCTAATACATATATGGTGCAAGCTACATGTGTAATTTTAAATTTTCTACTCATATAGTTTTAGGAAATAGAAACAGGTGAGAGAAATTCTAAAATATATTTTATTTAATCCAAAATATTGCCACTTCATCATGTTATACAATCCACCCTCCTATCACATTTCAGATCAGATCAGATCAGTCGCTCAGTCGTGTCTGACTCTTTGCGACTCCATGAATCGCAGCACGCCAGGCCTCCCTGTCCATCACCAACTCCCGGAGTTCACTCAGACTCACGTCCATCGAGTCAGTGATGCCATCCAGCCATCTCATCCTCTGTCGTCCCCTTCTCCTCTTGCCCCCAATCCCTCCCAGCATCAGAGTCTTTTCCAATGAGTCAACTCTTCGCATGAGGTGGCCAAAGTACTGGAGTTTCAGCTTTAGCATCCTTCCTTCCAAAGAAATCCCAGGGCTGATCTCCTTCACAATGGACTGGTTGGATCTCCTTGCAGTCCAAGGGACTCTCAAGAGTCTTCTCCAACACCACAGTTCAAAAGCATCAATTCTTCGGTGCTCAGCCTTCTTCACAGTCCAACTCTCACATCCATACATGACCACAGGAAAAACCATAGCCTTGACTAGATGGACCTTTGTTGGCAAAGTAATGTCTCTGCTTTTGAATATGCTATCTAGGTTGGTCATAACTTTCCTTCCAAGGAGTAAGCGTCTTTTAATTTCATGGCTGCAGTCACCATCTGTAGTGATTTTAGAGCCCAGAAAAATAAAGTCTGACACTGTTTCCACTGTTTCCCCATCTATTTCCCATGAAGTGATGGGACCGGATGCCATGATCTTCATTTTCTGAATGTTGAGCTTTAAGCCAATTTTTTCACTCTCCACTTTCACTTTCATCAAGAGGCTTTGAGTTCCTCTTCACTTTCTGCCATAAAGGTGATGTCATCTGCATATCTGAGGTTATTGATATTTCTCCCGGCAATCTTGATTCCAGCTTGTGTTTCTTTCAGTCCAGCGTTTCTCATGATGTACTCTGCATAGAAGTTAAATAAACAGGGTGACAATATACAGCCTTGACGTACTCCTTTTCCTATTTGAAACCAGTCTGTTGTTCCATGTCCAATTCTAACTGTTGCTTCCTGACCTGCATACAAATTTCTCAAGAAGTAGATCAAGTGCTCTGGTATTCCCATCTCTTTCAGAATTTTCCACAGTTTATTGTGATCCACACAGTCAAAGGCTTTGGCATAGTCAATAAAGCAGAAATAGATGTTTTTCTGGAACTCTTTTGCTTTTTCTATGATCCAGCGGATGTTGGCAATCTGATCTCTGGTTCCTCTGCCTTTTCTAAAACCAGCTTGAACATCAGGAAGTTCACGGTTCACATATTGCTGAAGCCTGGCTTGGAGAATTTTGAGCATTACTTTACTAGCGTGTGAGATGAGTGCAATTGTGCGGTAGTTTAAGCAAGTACATGCTTAATCGTCACAGGTGACTAGTGGTTTGGGAACTGGGTATTACAGATCTAGACTGTTAAATATGGTGGAAACTGTGCCATACTTAGATGTATATTCCCTCTTGCCCAACGCAGAAAGTACTTGATAAATAGTAAATGAATAAGCATTCAATGCATATTGTTGAATCAGTAGCTGGAGGAATATCTTGCTGGACATCACTGGACTTCTTCCCTTTTTAGGATTTCATCAAGGTTGAGGACTTTGGGTCATTGTCTTCAAGTATTTTCTCCTACCTAATCCCATTTTCTTATTTTACTATTTATTTTTATTTATTTATATATTTGGCTGCACTCAGTCTTCGCTGCAGCATGCAGGCTCATTTAGTTGCACCATGCAAACTCTCAGTTGTGGTTCATGGGATCCAGTTCCCCCACCAGGCGTCGAACTCAGGCCCCTTGCCTTGGAAGCTCAGTGTCTCAGCCACTGGACCACTACAGAAGTCCCTATTCTCATTTTCTTATCCTGATACTTCAGGAACACGGTCCCTGAAGGACAATTCATTTTTCTCCAATCTTTTTCTTGGTATTTTTCGGACTGGAAAATGTTTATTGCTATACCTTCAAGGTCACCAATTCATCTTCCACTCCCCTAAATCTTCTGCTAATTCTAGTCAATGAATTTTCCAATTGAGGTACTGTACTTTGCACTGTTAGGATTTGTAATTTTTTTATAGATTTCATGTCCCTGCTGAGATTTCCTTTTTTAATTTTTTTTAATTGGAGAAAAATTGTTTTACAAAGTTGTGTTGGTTTCTATCACACAGCAACACAAACCAGTCATAATTATACATATACCCCCTCCCTCGTGAGCCTCCCTCCCCTCCCCTCACCCCACACCTATCACAGGACACCAGGCTGGGTTCCCCGTGTTATGTAACAAATTCTCTCTACCTATTTTACACTTGATAGTGTATATCTGTCAATGCTACCTTCTCCATTTGTCCTCCTCTTTGTTCCCTTATGAAGAAAATGCTTTTCTTTAGTCGTTTGAATACAGTTTCCATATTTTTTTGGTAAGCTTACTTTAAAATATGTGCCTGCTAAATCCAATGTGTGGCCTGTCTTGGAGGGGTGGAGCATTAATGACTTTTTCCCCCTTGACTTTGAGTCATGTCTTTTTGCTTCTTTGCATGCTCAATAATTTTTTATTGTGTACTGCAGTGCCTTTGAGGATGAATGCTGTAGAGACTCTGGATTCTTCCTGTGAATAGACAGTTCCATTATAAGACGATCACCTTGAACTTGAAAAGGCTTGCTCTTACATTTGTTTCTCATATATAATAGAATGCCCAAAATGTTTCCCAAACCCCTCTCATTCGGTGGTTCTGAAACTCCAAAGGCTATCTCCCCAGTTCCACTCTTTCTACCCTATTTGGGCAATGCCTAGAAGAACTTACTTGTTAAAACATAAATAAGAACATATCACTCCCCTTCCTAAATTCACCAGTAGCTTCTAATGGCTGTGAGAATAGAACCCTTCCTCTTTATAATTGTCTACGAAATGTGAGTGGCTTGATTTTTGCAACCTCTTTTACCTCACCTTTCTTGCTAATTTCCTGCTCTCCAAAGCCTTCCCCCAGTTCCTGAAATATATCAAGCTCAATGCTGCCTCAGACTTTTTGCACATCTTCTTGTCTCCTCGAGACATTTGTATGATTGGACTCTGAATTCAATAAAAGTTTGTTGTGCAAGGTCTTATCTAACCTGCCCAGTTCACTCCAGACAGTCTCAGGTATATTGCTCTGTTTTAATTTCTTCATATCAATTATTATTACTCAGGATTAGTTGTACTGTTACTTGTTTACTTTGTGTCTCTCCAAGCTTGAAAAGAAGATTCCAGGTGAAGAAGGGCTTTATCTGACATATTCCTACCACCCAAAACAGTATCTGAATCACTGTGAGTGTTCAGTGAATATTTGTTGAAAAACATGAAGGAATAAATTCTTTTCTGTTACCTTGAAAACTATCCAGTTTCGATAAATATCAAATAATATGCTATTATATATGGCAACATATATAATCTGTATTGCTGTACAGATGTCCAACATACATAGGTATGAATACAGGTAAACATGGTCCATATTTGAGTGTGTATGTACATGTGTGTGTTTAGAACCAGCATGACATTAAGATGGAATTCTGGTAACTATCCAAAAACCAACACAGCAACCTCAGAATTGAATTCTCTTTTCCTGCTGCCCCATGGGTCCAACTTCTGAGAAGGATAACAGGGTATTTACCTTTTTTTATCCTCATGACTGCACTCTGCCATCAGTGTTCCTTTCTTACTGCAGCTTGGACAAATTGGGCATGGGATGAAGAGATATTTCCTCCCTGAAGTCTCGGTGTTTCTGGATTTAATTCTGAATGTCTCAATCACACTGAGGTCTGCGAGTGCCGAAGAGCTCTTGCTGAAGTGCTATCAATGATCTCATTTGGAAAACGTTCCTTTATTAAGAAAGCAAATTTGGGGGTACATGGTAGGACTCAGATGCTGGATAATGAGGGGGTAGTCACCGGGGGAAGAGCCTACCTCTCTGCTCACCCAGCACTTGCTTCAGTGTCTGGCTGAAGGGCCTGGCTTCAGTGTCCCTCCTTGTGTCTGCCTCACCTCTCTGCCCTCAAGATCACACCAAAGCTCTGGTCATAATGGCCAGTTTAGTCTGAGGCATTGCTTTTATGTTTATACTTCATTGGTAACTTTACTTGTAGCCAGAATTCAGAGGGTCTGAGGAATATCTAAGTTTGGTAGGAACTCCGGGTCATCTCTGAGACCCACACTGGCTTAATGCAGATATTTCAGTTTTGCTAAACTGCACTTTACAACACCTGGTTGACTGGACGCCTGTCAATTCCCCTTAAGCCTAGGCAGAACACGTTCTGACCTTTCTGTAGATACGCAGGTATGATTTCAACATGTGAACTCGGTAACTAACTCCTTGCTTTCTCCTCTGTGACTGAAGAGCATCCTGCTACAAGAATAAAAGTGGACATAATTATTTCCTAATGCTGGATCCTGCAGACCATCCCATTAACCTAAGTCTCTGTTTAGCCCCCAAAGTCTGCAGACACTGTTACAATTCAGCATTTTCTAAGCATGAAACAATGCCTCTTGCCTCAGACCTGACATAGTGATGATACCTGTGAAATTCTTGGTAGTATACAACTTAGAGCAGTGTTAACCAAACTTTGGCAGCTGAGTCTCCATGGGATGGTCTCAGCTACTGACAAGGTTCCAGTGTAATAATGAGTGTCAGAGACCTCGATTCAATTTCTGGGAGGGACTCTAATTCCTAAATAAATTGTGTGTGTGAGGGAGGAAAGATAAAAACGTGTTTCCAGCCTACAAGTCTGAAGTAAAACTTCTTACATCTTTCACTTTGGATATCTCACATAAAACTGCCTAAATCTAACTCAGCTGTGTGTGGGAAAATCAGACCAGAAAATTTGAAATACAACTTTTATGTGTATTTAGGAAGAAATGAGAAGATCGTCAATCAGAGACCAGGGACTGACAAGTCTCATTTCTTAACATATCAGTATACAGTTCAACCCAAGTTTCCCCCACATACATCCTCAGGAATTGCTTTAGGATCCACAGTGGCAGCTGAGCCTTTAATGAAAACAGAACAAACTTCATAAGGCCATTATGTTTCTAAAGAGACTCAGGTATATATGTGAGAAAAAAGAGAGCCAGAAAAATTAAAGACCAAAGATGAGGTCTATGTAAAGGTTTTGATGATTATTCAAATGAGTAAACCATTTGGAATATTTTCATTGTGTTTTTTACATTTAGAATGCGTGACAAAGTCCTGTTGATTACAAGTGGTTTGGTTTCCTCTTCAGTCCTCTAATACATTAAATTCCAGACATTGCCTTATCACAATGGTTGTAATTCCTATTCTAGATATGCTTCCATAATCTCCCTCTTGTTCTCAGGTGGTTGCCTTCTATTCTTTTAAAACCAAAAATCAAGCAGCCTGCAAAATGTGATGTTACAGGCTACCAATTTGATCAGAGTTGTAGAGAGGCAAAGCAAATAACAGATCTTAGATTTTAATATGACCACGAGACATGGTGTTGACACATCAGCAAAACACCATATACACACCACAGAAACAGTTAGTCGCTCACTCATCTCTGCAACCCCATGGACCATAGCCTGCCAGGCTCTTCTGTCCACGGAATTCTCCAGGTAAGAATAGTGGAGTGGGTTACTATTTCCTTCTGCAGGGCATCTTCCCAGCCCAGGGATCAAACCCAGGTCTCCTGCATTGCAGGCTGATTGTTTTCTGTCTGAGCCACCAGGAAAGCCTGACACTCCACAGAGATCTATCTAAATATTTCTCCTTAGATTTCTACTTTTGAATGTACTGTGTGCTCAGTCACTCTGTCGTGTCTGACTCTGTGACCCCATGGACTGCAGCCCACCAGGCTCCTCTGTTCATTGGGATACTCCAAGCAAGAATACTGAAGCAGGTTGAAATGCCATCCTCCAGGGGATCTTACCAACCCAGGGATCAAACTAAGGTCTCTGCATTGCAGGTGGATTCTTTACCATCTGAGCCACCAGGGAAGCCCAAGAATACTGGAGCAGGTAGCCTATCCCTTCTCCAGATACTTTTGGACATAGGTAGTCAAAAACTGATCCGTTTCTCTTTCCACACAATCCTTTTTAAGGCCTGATTTGCTTCTTCCATTTGCTTTCTTTCTTTGTAGGACTCCTCCTTAGAGCCCTAGCCAGCCTGTAAGCCATCCTCCTGCAACAAGTTCTTGCCCTGGTAGGAGAAACTACCTTCTGCTTGGGCTGGGTTTCATGGAAAGAAAGAAAAAAGGAAAGAAAGGAGGGAGGGAGGAAAGGAAAAAAGCAGCCTCCTTGGAATTCCCCAGCTTGAATGTATGAAGCAGAGTTTAGATTTTGGCCATTTTGAGTCAAGTGTAAAGACTATTCTTATTGACCTTTCAGGAAATATGGAGAAACCCAATCGCTCCTTCTGCCTTGAGGCCACCCCAGATGGTCCTGATTGGGAGTATTTTCTCCTCACTCAACTGTGGCTTATAACAGCATATTTGTAAAGTAACTACTTTCTCTTCTTTTTTATTTACTGCAAAAGTAATGCTTTCAGGAAATTAGATAAGGGAAATACACAAGATAAGTGTAAAGACATAAAACTAAGTTCTAAAGTTTCACAGTTGGTGTCCTGGCACCCAAGTGGATTTCACAGTTCACTTCTAGACCTAGGCTTTCTTAGGCTCCCTGGAGGCTCTCCTGTTCTCTGATTCTGGTTCCCTGAGACTTGGCAGAGGCAGTAAGGTTCCATGGTTATGAAGGGACCTTCTGTGGGTCCAGGCTCCCTGGAGGTTAGTTGGCCAGGGCTCTGTGACTCATTTCTGTATCAGAAATGATGGTCGACTGGATGCAGTGGCCTCAGGATAGCTGTTCACCTGCCTGGGATGACATCCTGTGTTGGCTGCTAAGTCACTTCACTTGTGTCCGACTCTGTGCAACCCCATAGACAGCAGCCCACTAGGCTCCCCCGTCCCTGAGATTCTCCAGGCAAGAACACTGAAGTGGGCTGCCATTTCCTGTGTTGGTACTCTCCCCTATTTTTCTGTAGATAAAGCCTCATTGCTAGGTTAACCCGAGCACATCTCTTCCTTGCAACTTTAAAGATTCTGAGACACTATTGTTCATATGAAAAACTCTGGAATGCACTCAGACTAAATTTTTCTTCAATGTATGAAACCACTTTAATTTTATCCAGAACAGTGCCCAAAAATTGATCAGAAAGGAAATTAATTATCATAAAAAGAATTCTGATGCTTCATAATGTCATCTTTTAAAAAAAAAAATTTAAGGTTACATTACAGATTTCTCTAAAGAACCAAGAAACTGACTGTCTCTCAATTTCAGTCATTTTGAAAGTGATTTTTTCTCAATTCAAAATGTTTTAAAATTTTATTTTCTAAGGAATTCAAGACACCTTGGAGGAGAAAGTTATAACGCTTTCATTTAAAGTTTCCATATTGGTCAAAAGGAACTAATGTAGCTTTCTTATTTCCTGAGATTTTTTTAAAGTAAATTATCCTTTTATTACATGAAAACTTTGTAAAGAAAAAAAGTCAAAATAGGTAGAAACTAGCTCACCTAGTTTCCTTTCCAAAGCATACATTTTTAGTGTCTTGCACAATATCTTCTCTGTTCCAGATTATTTTTAGTAAGAGCTTTTTCAATTTGGTGTATAATTCAAGATAGTCTATGAACTATTTTCACTGTTAGGTTACACATGGATAGACTTCAAAAAATTATCATTAACAAACAGTATTTAAATGGAAATTTTAGTAAAAATATGACTATGATTAATAACCATTGTTGAAATGTCAAAGCATGACACATTCTTTTCACATCTTATGGCTGTAATTAGCCCATTTGGAGGAAAAGTGTGTCCCTAACATGTTGCCTTTAAATTACAAATTTTCCAAAGATTATTTTAAATCACGTTTGCTCCAACTTTCTGCTTAAGTGACATTGTCTCAGAAATCAGATTAACTAGAATACCAGATGCCTGTGTGGAATGGGACTTTGCAAAAGCAATATCTATTCATTGTTGTGCCTTTTAGATCAATCAAACTCAGTGCCATACATTAATTAGGTCACCTGGGAAGGGTTTTTGTTTTCCTTTTGATAATAGTAGAAGAAACAAAAGATTTTAATTGGACAAGAGAGTTGGGCTTCCCTGGTGGCTCAAACAGTAAAGAATCCTCTTGCAATGCAGGAGACCTAAGTTTGATCCCTGGGTTGGGAAGATCTCTGGGAGGAGGGCATGACAACCCACTCCAGTATTCTTGCCTGGAAAATCCCCATGGACAGAGGAGCCTGGCAGGTTCCAGTCCATGTGGTTGCAAAGAGTAGGACACGACAAAAGCGAGTGAGCACGCACTGATGGCAGGGCTAAAGGGCTTCCCAGGTGGTGCTGGTGGTAAAGAACCCAATGCAGGAGACACAACAGACTTGGTTTCAATCCTTGGGTTGGGAAGATCCCCTGGAAGAGGGCGTGGCAACCCAGTCCAGTGTTCTCGCCTGCAGAATATTATGGACAGAAGAGCCTAGTGGGCTACAGTCTGAAAGGTTCGCAAACAGTCTGATACAACTGGAGCAACTTAGCGTGCCTGCGTGCAGAGCTTTAAAATGAACCAAGATTTGACCGACTGACCACTGATTTTTTTTCCTCAAAGGGAACACTGAAGAGTCAGGAGAAACTGTAAGACTAGGAGTCAGTTTGTACATTGCTTTATCTTTACTGTTTTTTTGTGACCACACATAGACTCCTCTGTGTGTGTGTTCAGTTGTGTTTGACTCTTCGACCCCATGGACTATAGCCTACCATGCTCCTCTATCCATGGGATTAGTTTGTATCTTTTGAGTCCATAGAGGATTTAAGGCTAACGGATGTTACAAAAATCCCTTCTTTCTTTCCATATGTTTGCTATTCCTATACATTTTCTTAAATTTGGCCCACCCAAATTCATGCAGGGCCTTTATTTTTGACCAAGCATATGGGGACAGGAAACTTAACAACGAAACTAAGAATGAGCCATCTTACTTTAGATATGAAACTCACAGACAAGCTTCCTTAGATGGCGATCTGGACCAGAGCTCTTTATATGGTCAGCTTAGGACTTTAGCCTTGTAAAGAGTGACAAGCCACAGAATACACTATGCTTCTGATTCCAGAATGGGACGTCTGATCCTCTGCTGGTGCAGAAGAAGATAGACAATCTTAAGAACCAAGAGAGAAGAATCAGGCCTGGAGGTGTGGAAGGCCTGGGCAGAAATATCAAAACCCATACACCCTACTTTCCAAAGTATTTGAATTCAGTTGCATTTTGTTCACCCGAAGGTCACATTTCTGGCAACCTACCCAACACCTGGCACATAATAGATGCTCTGTAAATATTGGGGGAATTGATTAGAAAAAATGGCAATAATAAAATCTTTGACTCCACAGGAAAAGCCCTCTTTTGAGTCATAGATAAAACTCCATTGATTTACAATGATGAAGAAATATTTTTTTTTAATTTAACAAACTTGGTCATCTGTGTCCCTAGATCACAGAAAAAAACAATATTTTGGAAAGAATGGCCAGACTGTTGTGCTAGAAGCTGATGTTGAGAAAGAACAGCTGATATAAGACCCAGAGCTAGAAAAATAGGGTCTCACTGTGTTCACAGTAAAACTGAAACAGTTAAAATTTATCACTGAGTTGCATAAGAGAAGTTTATTTTTTGTTTAAAATACTGTGCTTAAGAAGACAGGAAAATATTAATGTGCATTAAAAGATGTGATTTAAATATTTAAATGGTTAAATATTACAGTGAATAAATTCTAAGCCTGAATTATTTAAAGCAATTTTAATTATGGGAAAACAGCTCATTTTCTGATAAAGTTAAATAGATGATAGTCTCTTTTTTCTCTTTCTATATGAAATTAAGACTCCTGGACACAGAGCAGATATATACTCTCCATGTTCCCCCTGAAACACAGTAATTGCCACACTTCTTCCTGTTACTGTTCTAGCAATGAATTGAACGCCAGTCAATGTTAGCTACCAACTCCTGGGGGCTTCTGAAGCTCGCATGCTGACTCTGTAATTAAAAGCCTGTTCGAGGAAGCAACTGTCAGCTCAAGCTTTCCCTTCTACTGTTGGATGTCTGTCAACTCAAGGATTTATTTTTTTAATATGAGAAAATGTCAGTTGCTGTCCGAAATAAATTTTTCGATGATTCAAGCAAACATTGAATGCCTGGTGGTTAAATAAGAAAAATACAACAATGCTTTGAAAGCAACTCCTTTCACATTGTAAAGAGGATTTTATCCAAGATCTCAGGATAGATTGTAAATGTTATATATTCCCAGGTTGTAAATGAAGGAATATATACACACACTTTAAATAATGTGTGCATACATAGTATTTTTTAAAGCTTTTGTCTGTATTGAGGAACTGATTAACTATCAACTATTATAAAATTACAAAAATGTGTGATGCTAATAAGGTCATTGTTGCTGCTGCAGCTGCTGCTAAGTCGCTTCAGTCGTGTCCGACTCTGTGCGACTCTATAGACGGCAGCCCACCAGGCTCCCCCGTCCCTGGGATTCTCCAGGCAAGAACACTGGAGTGGGTTGCCATTTCCTTCTCCAATGCATGAAAGTGAAAGTGAAAGTGAAGTCACTCAGTCATGTCAGACTCTTAGCGACCTCATGGACTGCAGCCTACCAGGCTCCTCTGTCCATGGGATTTTCCAGGCAAGAGTACTGGAGTGGGGTGCCATTGCCTTCTCCGAAGGTCATTGTTGAAGTTTAAATAAAGAATTCCATTGTCTTAACTGAAACCGAAACTTTTGGCTTTCACCTTTTCTTAGGTTCTAAGAACTTGGGTAGGAGCAGTGTTTTTTAATAGAAGAACCTAGAAAAACTCAAGATCTCTTATCACTGCATCTGTTCCTATGAACACAAAAACCTTCTTCGTAGGGAAACACTATGAAGTTTAGTCACAAAAATGATATTAATTCATCATGAGCTTTAAAACTTGTGAACAATAGAAAGCTTATCCTGATCTCATGTCAAAATAACAGGCTAATATTTTTAGTCCAGGAAAAAAAAAAAACAGCTCCCATGTTATGAATATTTGCTCATAATGATATTTCCTTATCAAATTCAGTCATGTAAGTTTGAGTATGACTTATCTACATTAATTTATAAAAGCTAGACCTATGATTTTGATAGAGACAGAGTAATGGTAATATCTCATTTCCCTCTTGTTGTCCCATCAACTCAAACTTTAGCCATGCAGATTCCCGATAATTAGTTTGGAGATTCCCATGAATCACATATGTTCTCCAGTCTAATTCTGTAAGACATCACTCCTTCCCCACCACATTTCTTCCCCTTAAAACCTTCCCTGCTACTGCTAAGTCGCTTGTCGAGTCCGACCCTGTGCGACCCCATAGACGGCAGCCCACCAGGCTCCCTGTCCCTGGGATTCTCCAGGCAAGAACACTGGAGTGGGTTGCCATTTCCTTCTCCAATGCATGAAAGTGAAAAGTGAAAGTGAAATCGCTCAGTTGTATCTGACTCTTGGCGACCCCATGGACTGCAGCCTACCAGGCTCCTCCGTCCATGGGATTTTCCAGGCAAGAGTACTGGAGTGGGGTGCCATTGCCTTCTCCAAAAACCTTCCCTAAGAAGGACTAGTAGGACCACCGGACACTAATATTCTCACCGTGCTGTGGCTCAGCCAGTTCATATGTTCTTCCTGAAAATGGATATCCTTCACTGTGCATATCCTTTCTCCCACAGAACTTTTGGCTGGAGACATGTAGGCCACTGTCTCCTCCTCTTCTCCTTTTCTTTTCCTGCTACCTGAGTCCTTCCAGTACTTTTTCTTTTAATGTCATAAACAGAAGGCTGCACACAAACAACCCACCCAGATCAGTCCCTTTAGACTCTACCCAAAAGTCTTGCTGAACTTCTAAGTCACAGGTAGAGTAGCTGGTACATATTCATTTCTTCAGCAAGCCTTTACTGAGAGTTTTCAAATTTTTCAGTACGTTAGCAAAAGAAAAACCTCTATAGGATGAAGAGTAATGACAGGATGTTAGGAAGATAAGCTCTTTAAAGTAAGAGGAAGATTTCTCTTGCTAAGCTAGTTTAGTAGCAGTAGGTGTCCAAGTGTGATTACACCCAATACCTGCTTTTATGAAGTGCCTCTAGATGACTTCGTTACAAACCTTAAGAGCAACAATTTCATCTTTATTTCATAGTTTTATGAATATATCTAGAGGCCTATTTGAGGTACACACTCCATAAACCCAGTTAATAGCTAATAACTCTCTAAGATCACTCAGTTGCTAAAAAGGTGGGACATGCTAAGTTTTTATTTGCAGGGACTGAAATAAAATATGACATTTTGATTTCACACAGCCTGAGGTAAGGATTACTAAAGGTGCTAAGCCCTATTACTAATCTCTTTCCTGCACAATCAATAAATACATTTTTGGCCTCCTGTCATATATAAGAAACTCTTGCCGGGTATTTCAATGCATTAAAAAAATAAAAATAAAGTCACTGACTTGAAGATAATATCTAGCTTGGGAAGAATATATATATATATATATATATATATATATATATATATATATAAAAAAGACCATATGCTATATTCCAAATTTGCAGAATTGATAAAGCTATGGAGATTTAGAATTTCTTTAAAAATAGGCACTCTGCTTATACAAGAGCACAGACTCTTGGCTAGTAACTGTTCAGAGATAACTTCTATGGTCCTCATCTTTTGACATAAAATCTCTATGTTGAGACCTTGTTATTGATATATGGTATACAAGAATAATATAGCATTGCTTTTGAACCAAAAACATGTTTTCTTTGAAATATATTCCTGATGGGTTTTTTCTGATACATAATGTATTCACTTGGTAGGATATTCAAAAGGTAAAATATAAACAGTGAAGGATAAATCTCAATCTCTTTTCTCATCCATAGTTACAACCCCCACCGCCCGCCCCTGACTCCGAGCTAATACTTTAACCTATTTCTTGTATATGTCTCTATAGAAGTGTTCTAATTTGAAAACTAAACATAAATACTCTGGCTTATATAAATAGCAGCATACTATATTTTATATAAATAGCAGCATACTATATTTTATATAAATAGCAGCATACTATATTTTATATAAATAGCAGCATACTATACACACTCTTGTCCCTTCACTAAATATCATAACCTGGAGTTATTATGATATGCATGCTATTTTATATTAGTCCATGTAAAAGTAGATATGCCATAATGTTCTTAATCAGCTCCCAGTGAAGGACATTTAGTTATTTTCCAATTCTTGCAAGCACATGCAATGTTTTCATGAAGATCCTTGTATATACATTTCACATACAAAGTGGAACTGCTGGGTACATTTTAAATTTTGATAGGTGTAGTTAATTTCTTTCCAACAATAAACTTCTTTAATGGCAAATCCACTTAGGAGAATAGCAAATCCATGGAAGGTATCTCTACCTTAACATAACGAACCCACTTGTTCCTTAGGGATGTAAACATTCTTGTCTTAATGAGCGGGAGTACTTGAGGTGTAGTATATTTGTTGAAAATGTGTTTTTAAAAAACTATGAAGGGGGAAGGGGAAAAGAAAATTACTGTTTCCCATCGATTGTATAAAAATTAATTAACTCAACATGCAGATGTTTCTGTGGATTATCAAATTCTCCTTGCTTTTTACTCTGATTGTCGAGTCATCATCATTTTTGAGGTAGGCTTTAGATGTTAGAGCACTGCCAAATTATTTTTGCAAAGTGTCATCGGAAAAGTTCATAATGGTCAAGAAATACCAGGGACACATAGATCTTGAAGCAAGAAAAACATCTGTTTTATTATGCAAGAGCCAGGTGGTTTGAAGTCTTAAGTTTACAGACTATATCTATAACCAGAGTGGTAAAGCCAAAATTATTCAAGACTTATTTTAAATGTAGCATCTGTCTTCAAAATTAGCCACAGTCCATAGAGTATAATTGTCAAGGAAAAAATTCTGGGGCTTTTATTTTTACTAGTACTAAGATCTTAAGCAGGGTAAATGGGAAATTTTTCTGTCAGTAGGATATATAAATATGGTCTAATAATTTTTCTGAACATTTTCTCAAAGTATTTATTGAAGTCAACAAACTACTTGATAAATATTTACTGACATGTATCTATCATGAGCCAGGGTACTGTTGTAAATAGTTACTGGGCACAGCCATGAATATTTCATGGCCTTTGACTTCTATTTTTCTATAGCCTTGTACAGGGAGAACAATATGTTAACAAAAAGGCAGTGAAGTGTTACAGAAGTGTTAACAAGAATCAATGGACACACACAAGAAAAGATCAATTACTTTGGAGACAGAAGGAAAGACTTCACAAAGGGGATATCACTTGAATTGAGTCTGAAAGGATGAGTTGATATTCAACATGCAGTTTTGGAGAGGGGATGATGTGAGAAGGTAGAGGCCAGAGGATGAAAACATCTGGTATATTCCATGAAAAAATTCAGAATAACCAGAGGAAAAAAGCTATAGAGACAAAGATAGAGATAGAAACACACACATATATTAGAATACATGTATACACATATGTATGTATATTTACACACATATAATACTAATACATCATATATCTATATTTGTGATATATGTGTAATACACACCATATGTGTATGTGTGTATAATCATAGATTACCGAGGGTAAGGGAAAGAGCAGAAAAGGAATGAAGCTTGGATAAGGCTGGAGGGGAAGGCAAAGACTGGGTGAGCTCTGTATGACATGTGTAGGAATTTTGACTTTGTATCTTCTAAATCAAAGTTTCCCAAACAATGTCCAATTCATAGGCTGACTGTATTCCAGGCACCCATTCCAAGAACAACTCTGCTCTGGGGTGTCTGAGGGTGCAACAAAATAACCGTGGACAAATCATCTCATCCATTTGCCCCAAGATAATTTTCCATGTGTTCCATGAAAAGGGAAAAATAGAGACATACTTCTGTCTAGATAATAAGGAGCTATTTAAGACTTTTTTTCAATGTTTTTTAATGAGGTATAATTGAGTTATAATGCTGTGTTAATTTCTGCTGTACAGTAAAGTGATTCAGTTATCCATACACATAATTCTTTTTTAATATTTTTTCCATTATGGTTTATCATAGGATATATTGAATATAGTTCTCTGTGCTATACAGTAGGACTTTGTTGTTTATCTAGACTTTTAAACTAGCAAATTAAATGCAGTTTACAAGGCTCAGTAGCAGCTGCATAAAAGATAAAGTAGTTTTAAAGTGCAAATGCAAAGTTGAGAATTGCTAACAAGAAAGTATCATTAATATGTCCAAGGAAGTAAAAGGATACACCCACATTTTGGCTTCATTGATGAAGAGAATAATGATGCCTTTCACTGCATTGAAAAATAAAGGATAGGAAAGAGCTTTTTGTGAGAAGGATGAGTTGCACAGTAGAGTCCTCGCTTGTCAAATGCCAGTGGGACATGTAAGATACCTGTGCAATGTCAATATAAATATCAAATATTGCTAGTAGATACATGGGTACTTAAAATCAAATAATAGAAACTATAGATATAATTTTCTAGCTCCTGTTAAAATCTACCCTGATTATGAATAACAAATACATGAAAAATTGGATTCAACAAGATAGAGATTTTTTTTTCCCAGGTAGCACAACTGACCTGGAGCTGGGTATTCCTGGGCTGGATGACTCAGCTCCAGTATATAAACAATGATCCAGGCACCCCAAGCTTTTCCACTGAACTATGCTTTCTGATGGTGTCCAGCCTTAAAGTCATAAGGCAAGGCCATAAAATGGCCACCATTTTTCTAACTAAAATGTTCACAATCCACAAAAGAAGAACAAGAGGAGATGACCAAGGCCACAAGCCAGCTGAGTTTAGTCACTATTTTAGGACGTCCCCCAGATCCTAGCCATTAACTTCTATCCGTACCTGGGTAATCAAAACGGTGACATGTTAAAAAAAAAAAAAAAATTGTCTACACGTGGCTGCCCTTTTCTGCAAAAAAAAAAATCCTGGGAATGTGATTTTTCAGTTATGCACGTTACTATCCCAACTAAATCTTAGATCAGTCAGAAAGAAAATAAGGGGATTAAATACTGGGTGCATTACTATAGTGGTTCCTGGCACTCAACCTACTAGATTAAAAAGAGGAAAATATCATTTGAACTCTTATTTTGAAACCATGCTACTCCACAATGACACAAAAGTTTTTTTTGTTTTTTTTTTTTTTTGCACTTTTCAAAGCACTTTCTTAGACATCTCACACGATCCTCACAACCATCCAGTAAAGTTGGTGGGAAGTAATGTTTTGTCAGTTATTTTAAAGAAACAACAAAAAAACCAGAGCTAGTAAGCAGTGAAAATAAAACAAGATGCCAAATTTTATAAGATTAGAGTTTCTGCCATGGTTATAAGGAGCAAGACTGACCAGTTTGTAACTGAATTGACAGGATATCTTTAATATTAGGTAGGCCCAATGTTTCTCTCCATCCTTCAGAAGGTATGGCAAATTACAGTAGTTTATTTTCCAGTTGATATCAACTTGGAAAAAAGTAGTCTACCATTTGCCTAAAGAATTCCAGGTCAACATTAGGATGGCATCACAAAGCCCCTTTAAATATGCATTGGGGTTGAGGTCGGGGGTGGAGCGGGGGGGCTTCCCTGGCGGTCCAGTTAAGACTTTGCTTTCCAACGCAAAGTGTATGTGTTCAATCCCTTGTTAGGAAGCTAAGATCCCACGTCCCACATGGCCAAAAAACCAAAACATAAAACAGAAACAATATTGTAACAAATTCAATAAAAGACTTCAAAAATGGTCCAAATTAAAAAAAAAATCTTAAAAAAAAAAAAAGTGTGCATTGGGATAAGGAGATGTCAGGAGAATGAATGATTAGACCCGTTGTTCCTTTCTTGCTTCTTACTGTGATCAAGGGGCTTCAGTAATGCAGATACTTTGTTCATTTAATAAAATGTTACCATGAGACACGACTGAATGTGTATATTGTAGATGGTCCATTCTGAGTAGACTGGAAAGAAGAAGCTCTTGCTTTGAGAGATGATGAGAACCCATCATGATCTAGCCATAGGAACTGACAGTCACCCTTACCCCAAAGATGTTGAAACTTGCCTCTGGGATAAAGATGGACCCTGTAAGGGTGACAGAAGCCTAGAGAAGTCAGGGGGCACTCTAAAGGAAGAGGAGAACAGGAGGCTGAAGAAAGAATATGCATAAGAAGCTGACTCAGTGTGTATGGCAAGACAACTTGGTATGAAAAGTTAAGTTTTAGCTTTCAGGGAGTTTGAACCACCTGTCTCCTTGTGTGGCCCTGCAATAAATTTTTCTCTGTTTCACACACACACACAAATAAATTTTACCCACCTATGCATCTTCATTTGCATCTGAATCAGCCTGTAATGCATTTGTTTTCTAAGTATTTTGCTATCTCTGAGATTAGAGGTCCTTCCCAGCTGACAATGAATTTAAACATCTTGGTGTAGCTGGGAACAATATTCAGAGAAATTAGGACTTGAACAGAGGACTACATAAAGAGATAGCAAAATGAGAAAAAATTAGAACTATCTCCACCCTCTTGGTCAGATTAGAGCTCAGATATTTTCTCTGGGACTTTTCAGAAGCTTGCCAACATTTATAGAAGATCAGAAAAACTTAAGAGAAATAGAATAAACAAGAGTTGCTTGGGATTCTTTTAATTCCAAAAAGAAAAAAAAAAAAAGGTAGCTTCATTTAGGAGCAGTCTTTTTCCCAGTGGTACTTCCTTTGCTTTTGTCCACTTGGAATGTTTGTTTGCTGGTGAAGTGTGTTAGTCGCTCAGTTGTGTCCAGCTCTGTGATCCCATGGACTGTACCCCTCCAGGCTCCTCTATCCACAGAATTCTCCAGGCAAGAATATTGGCATGTATAGCCATTCCCTTCTTCAGGGGTCAGACCCGTATCTCCTGCATTGCCAGTAGATTCTTTGCCACCTGAGCCACCAGGGAAGCCCTTGTTTGCTGGTAAACATGCCTTGTAAATCAATTTTCTTAGTCTGTAATCCAGGGTCCTCAAGGCCAAATGTTATTAGTAGAATAACAAAATTTGCTGAATATTGCATACCCTTCCAAAAACCTTTTGATATTCTTTGTCTAAGCAATCTCCCATTAAATAAAAATCACTTATTATGGTCATGATTATAATATAAACAGACAAACTCTTGACATTTCTGTTTTAAAAAATATATCCGTCAATTACCCTATTCCTTTCAACATTTCTCCTTTGGTGACTCATACGTTTCTTTTTCAATTACTGTCCCGTTTACCTTAAAAGGTAAATTAATACTCTAGAAAAAAAATGTAAGTGCAATGACAATCTCATGAAAATAATCCCACACAGAAGCTTTAATGTTTTGTTTTCCATTTACCTCCATTGTGAGAGTTTTCATTTCTTGTGAAAGGAAAATTTATCATCCAAGAATTACAGTAGTTTAGGAAATGGAGCCATTCTTTATATCTGCGTGTATTCTCTCACCTCAGAGACCACATGTCCAGACCTCTCTGAGTTAACCATATCTTAATGTCAGTTGGGTGCTTCACATTCTGTAGTTCATTAATAATAATGACTGCATTTTTTTTTAAGTGGTAAATATTCCTAGCAGCTCAGGTAATCTTTCTCGGTTTTTTGTTTTGTTTTCAAAAGGTGTTGTTGTTGTTGTTGTTGTTGTTTTGGTATGTGCTTTTGGCAGAACTTGTATGATCTTTTTTGGGGGTTTATCTGTTCCTTCTGCCTTCTATTTTCTTTTTCTACTTCCGACAGCCAGGAAATAGAGAATGTGTCTTTTACTTTCATTCTCGAATTTTCAGTCCTTCACAAAAAGTAGAGAGAAAAATATTTGCAGTTAATGAAAGGCAATTTTTCCTTTACCCACTGGAGAAACTGAAAATCTAACCTTTTGAGAGACAGCTTAAACTCTGATAAAATCTACGCCAAATTAAGTGATACACCATTCCATAATTGCTCTAGTAGTTGAACTCACTCAGTATTACTCAGGAGTCAGCTTATTTTATACAATTTACAAATACTCTCTACTTTTTCCCTGTGAGTTGACCCCTTAATTTCAGTCCCATTACTTCTCTGTCATTTTTCAGCTTTCACCCATTTGCTGATCAAATTACACAGCAGCCATCAGTAATCTTGAAAATCAATTTCAAGTACAATAAGTTGAATGAAGAAGCTCATAGAAATGTCTCCTTTGCCTGAGAAGAGCATCTTAATTTTTATGCTGGGAAGAAGGTCTATATCCTATTCTGGGTTTAGATATGACTAGTATGTAACCTGCATCTAGTCTCATTTCTAAATTATGAAATAGGAATGAATAATCCTCTTAGGACTATTGTCACACACTAGCAAAGTAATGCTCAAAATTCACCAAGCCAGCCTTCAACAGTACATGAACCATGAATTTCCAGATGTTCAAGCTGAATTTAGAAAAGCCAGAGGAACCAGAAATCAAATTGCCAACATTCACTGGATCATAAAAAAAGCAAGGGAATACCAGAAAAAAACATCTACTTCTGCTTTATTGACTCCATCGAAACCTTGGCTGTGTGGGTCACAACAAACTGTGGAAAATTCTTCAAGAGATGGGAATACCAGACCACCTGACCTGCCTCTTGAGAAATCTGTATGCACGTCAAAAAGCAACAGTTAAAACTGGACATGGAACAACAGACTGGTTCCAAATCAGGATAGGAGTATGTCAAGGGTGTGTATTGTCACCCTGCTTATTTAAATTATATGCAGAGTACATCATATGAAATGCTGGGCTAGATGAAGTGCAAGCTGGAATCAAGGTTGCCGGGAGAAATATCAATAACCTCAGATATGCAGATGACACCACCCTTATGGCAGAAAGTGAAGAAGAACTAAAGAGTCTCTTGATGAAAGTGAAAGAGGAGAGTGAAAAAGTTGGCTTAAAGCTCAATATTCAGAAAACTAAGATCGTCCCATCACTTCATAGCAAATAAACAGGGAAACAATGGAAACAGTGAGAGACTTTATTCTTTTGGGCTCCAAAATCACTGCAGATGGTGACTGCAGCCATGAAATTAGAAGACACTTACTCCTTGGAAGAAAAGCTGTGACCAACCTAGACAGCATATTAAAAAGCAGAGACATTACTTTGCCAACAAAGGTCCATCTAGTCAAAGCTATGGTTTTTTCAGTAGTCATGTATGGATGTGAGAGTTGGACTATAAAGAAAGCTGAATGCTGAAGAACTGATGCTTTTGGACCATGGTGCTGGAGAAGACTCTTGAGAGTCCCTTGGACTGCAATGAGATGAAACCAGTGCATCCTAAAGGAACTCAGTCCTGAATGTTCATTGGAAGCACTGATGCTGAAGCTGAAATTCCAATTCTTTGGCCACCTGATCCAAAGAGCTGATTCACTGGCAAAGACCCTGATGCTGGGAAAGATGGAAGGCAGGAGGAGAAGGGGACAACAGAGGATGAGATGGTTGGATGGCATCACCAACTCGATGGACACGAGTTTGAGTAAGCTCTGGGAGTTCGTGATGGACAGGGAGGCCTGGTGTGCTGCAGTCCATTGGGTCTCAAAGAGTCAGACACAACTGAGCGACTGAACTGAACTGAACTGAAATCTTTTAGGGTGGTTGCGAGAGTAGAGAAAGGTCCTATTACATGATGAATAAAAAAGATTATAACAAAAGTAGTAATAACAGGAAGTAAATGATAGTCTAGCAGTTTAAGCAGTACAAAGGGGTTTCACATGTAGGTTTCATATATGTATATTATCTAACTTGACCTCACAAGGAATTCAAGAAGTACATAGCTAGAAGATATGACCAATGAGGAAATGTAAGAGACTTCAAGTATCTTTATCAAGGCAAATCTTCTTCATTAAGAAGAATCAAAACTTTGACTAAAGCAGTCATTGACTTTTACTCTCCAAACTATTTTTTCTATTTAAAATAAAATAATATATAACTAAGTCTACTACTCTTCATTCTTAAAATAAAATACTACTGTTCTGATCATTGAAAAATAGCCTCTAAAAGTTAGAAAATTCTTATAGCCCAGTCTGTGACTCTATCCATAAATCTTTTCCACAACATATCAGATTCTCTGGATTCTTCTTAAAAGCAATGCCAGGAAACATTCCATCTTGTTTATGGCAGCCTGATCCACTGTTAGTGTGAGTTGTCTTATCTTTCGTGGAGTCAGTATTTTCTTCCTCTCAGCTTCAAATTATATATGCCATTTACCCTCTCCATGTAGGAAAATCTGCCTGGCATTTGGCTATGTTCTTCGGGCTCTCTTACCCTAGCCCATTCCACATTGATGAACATATAAAATGCTTGACAAAAATCTGAGGCCCATCTGTGGTTACTACCCAATTGAATAAAATCATAGGTCTTCCATCAACAGAAGAGATAGATTTCACTCACATATTTGGAGACACATAGACTCAAAGATCATTAGCTCTCCAAGTGAATTTAAGGTCTCTATAGCAGCATAGCCCCGTGAAAACTAAATCCTTCCTTTTTTTTTTTTTTCATGAGGACTACTGTACTTCAAATCATATTGATGTTAAAACAGGTCTTATCTATTAGCTAAGCAGACTCTTAACTAGGTCTCAGCTATTAGCTAAGCTCTTAGCTTAGCAGAATCATACTTGCCTGCTATAATAGACATGAAAACAGAAAAATATTGTCAAAGCATCTCCCAACACTCAGACAGGTGGGAAAACTGGCCAGAACCTAGGATAGAGTCACACTAAATAATTGATTGGGAAAGGAAACAACCAGTACTTTTCAGGCTTTCCTCGTGAAACAGAAAGGACATGGAGACCATACATCCTACAGTCTCCAGCCTCTACTTCACAGACACGAGTGGAGCGCCCAGGCAGGCACACCTGGACCGACTGCAGTGGCAGAATACTGCCTTGGAATCACTCAGTACCTTGCGATGTGTACCTTGCAATGCTCTGTACCATCTTCTTTTAGGACTTGGCCAAAATGGGATGATGCCTTACTGCAGGTAGGTCTGATTGAATTGATTTTTAAATATAAACAATGAGATGGACGCTTTTGAATGCCGTGGAATGGAATTCTGTTAAAGGAATCGGTCAACTTACACTTTTCAGTACCTATCGTTATCGCTGTTCAGTCACTAAGTCTTGTCCAACTCTTTGCAACCCCATGGACTGTAGCCCACCAGGCTTCTCTGTCCACAGGATTTCCCAGACAAGAATACTGGAGTGGGTTGCCATTTCCTTCTCCAGGGGATCTTTCCGACCCAGGGCTTGAACCTCCGTCTCCTGAATTGCAGCAGATTCTTTACCATTGAGCCACTAACTCACCAGTACTTACTAACTAATTCAAAATAACATTCCACTTTCTGCTTGTCTAAATCCTCTGAGAAATCAATATCAGCAGGATTAAATATGCAAGGAATGTAATACAGGAAATTCCTATGTGAAAAAAATAAAGAGACAAGTGGAAAAAACTGAGAGAAACTAAGATTGAATTCTGAATTCAGGTGAAGGAGAGAACCCATGTTTCTCCATCCAGCCAGAGACCCTCTGCTCTGCAAATAGGAATATCTGGTTCTAGATCCCACTAATCTGGATCCCACTAACCTCACTCTGCTCACTAAAAGTTGCATGACTGTGAATGAGTGAGCACATCTCTAAGACTAGTTTCTTGAGCAGTTGAACAGGAATACTAATAGTGCTGCCCTGCTAGAGCTGTGCTAGTGAATGAAATAATAACTGTAATTCAGTGTCTAGCATAAGCTAAATTTTCAATAAATATAGCTATTGCAAAAAAAAAAAAAAAAACTTGATTACCTCAATTTTCTTCCAGATAAAAGAAAATAGTTTCAAAATAACTTTTTTTCTTTTGATAAGCAGCATAGGATAAACGCAAAGAAATAGAGGAAAACAATAGAATGGGAAAGACTAGAGATCTCTTCAAGAAAATTAGAGACCAAGGGAACATTTCATGCAAAGACGGGCTCAATATAGGACAGAAATGGTAGGGACCTAACAGAATAAGAAGATATTAAGAAGAGGTGGCAAGAATACACAGAAGAACTGTACAAAAAAGATAATCACGATGGTGTGATCACTCACTTAGAGCCAGACAGCCTGGAATGTGAAGTCAAGTGAGCCTTAGGAAGCATCACTACGAACAAAGCTAGTGGAGGGGATGGAATTCCAGTTGAGCTCTTTCAAATCCTGAAAGATGACACTGTGAAAGTGGTGCACTCAATACATCAGCAAATTTGGAAAATTCAGCAGTGGCCACAGGACTCGAAAAGGTCAGTTTTCATTCCAATCCCAAAGAAAGGCAATGCCAAAGAATGCTCAAACTACTGCACAATTGCACTCATCTCACACACTAGTAAAGTAATGCTCAAAATTCTACAAGCCAGGCTTCAGCAATACATGATCCGTGAACTACCAGATGTTTAGAAAAGGCAGAGGAACCAGAGATCAAATTGCCAACATCCACTGGATCACAGAAAAAGCAAGAGAGTTCCAGAAAAACATCTATTTCTGCTTTCTTGACTATGCCAAAGCCTTTGACTGTGTGGATCACAATAAACTGTGGAAAATTCTAAAAGAGATGGGAATACCAGACCACCTCACCTGCCTCTTGAGAAACCTGTATGCAGATCAGGGAGCAACAGTTAGAACTGGACATGGAACAACAGACTGGTTCCAAATAGGAAAAGGAGTATGTCAAGGCTGTATATTGTCACCCTGCTTATTTAACTTGTATGCAGAGAACATCATGAGAAACATTGGGCTGGACGAAGCACAAGCTGGAATCAAGATTGCTGGGAGAAATATCAATAAGCTCAGACATGCAGATAACACCACCCTTATGGCAGAAAGTGAGGAAGAACTAAAGAGCCTCTTGATGAAAGTGAAAGAGGAGAGTGAAAAAGTTGGCTTAAAACTCAACATGCAGAAAACTAAGATCATGGCATCTGATCCCATCACTTCATGGCAAATAGATGGGGAAGCAGAAAACTAAGATCATGGCATCTGATCCCATCACTTCATGGCAAATAGATGGGGAAACAGTGGAAACACTGGCTGACTTTATTTTTCTGGGCTCCAAGATTGCTGCAGATGGTGATTGCAGCCATGAAATTAAAAGACGCTTACTCCTTGGTGCTGAGGTCCAGCCCTGGCTGATCCAGGGTATTCAAAGGAGAGACAGCTTCGGCGACCTATTTATTTATTTACTTATCAAAGATATAAAGAGTAATAGAATGAGGATAGCTCAGTAGGAAAATTCAGTGGAGAAAAGAAGCTGAGTAGCTTGGTTTACGTGGAAAATCAATATAACCCGTGACACCAGTTTAGCTCTGACCACGGAGGCCGCAGGGGCCCTCTGGAATAGCGGAAGGTGCCCCACCTTAGACACCTTCTCGAGTGGGTCTTGGAAGCCCAGGCAAATAAATGGTCGCAGAGGATATCCGCGCTCCAGATGGAGACTCAGCTGGAAGTTAAGGAGAAAAATGACATGGGGAGACCAAGCTTTGGTGAGCAAGGCCCGTAGGTTTATTTTCAACAGGGGCTTTTATACCCTGTGTTACACATAGAGGATAATAGGGGATGCAAAGTCAGCAGTCTTTGATCCTTATCAAAAACCAGGGTTTCTTTCCTGCAAATTTATCATATACAAATGGTTTAGGTGATTTACATCATCTTCTGGCCAGAAGGCCTATTAACATTTTATGACTCTTGACAAAGACTTATTTTCTCTAAGAGTAATTATTTTAAGGTTTGGCGCCATCTTCCAAAGGTGTTAGATAAAATTGCATTCCTATAGGGCGGATGTGTAATGGGTTTACAACAAAGGAAAGAATTTATTACCTTAAGAGTCTAAAGTTGCTAACACCAAGGTCACTACTTATTTTTTCTACATACCAACTATATTAATTAATACACATTCAAGGATACAATACAGGGGATGTGAAAACTTGGCAGCAAGCATTGGCTCATCAATGAAATCTTTTACTAGTTTTATTTTGACAGTTTATAACTCTCTGAGAGGCTTTAAGCTATTTGAATATCTTAAGCTTCCCGTGCCTCTCGAGGCTGGGAGACTGTAAACAATCGTATGCATAGCTGTAGGAGTCCGGGTAAACTTGTCAGGTGAGTTAGAGAGCTATCTGAGGGGTTTGGATTTAAACACTCCTAATTGCCCAGGAACTTTATTAATTGGAGCTGTAAGTTAACTCTTTGACAGAGAGAGCGAGATGGTGGTGGGGGACAGCCCCCAGTAAAGTCAGAGGTGAGAGCACAAAGCAATAAAGTAGGCAGACTCTGGTTTTTTGCAGGTAGATGCTCGAGAATATCCAGGGGGACTCCTGAGGCTCGATCCCGCCTTTGCGTATGCCGAGCCTCCTTCCTCATGACCTTTGTCACGAGTGGAATGCCTCACCGGCTCCCGGCACCTTGGAAGGAAAGTTATGACCAGCCTAGATAGCATATTAAAAAGCAGAAACATTAGTTTGCCAACAAAGGTCCGCCTAGTCAAGGCTATGGTTTTTCCAGTGGTCATGTATGGATGTGAGAGTTGGACTACAAAGAAAGCTGAGCCCCTAAGAATTGATGCTTTTGAAACTGTGGTGTTGGAGAAGGTTCTTGAGAGTCCCTTGGACTACAAAGAGATCCAACCAGTCCATCCTAAAGGAGATCAGTCCTGGGTGTTCATTGGTAGGACTGATGTTGAAGCTGAAACTCCAATACTTTGGCCACCTGATGCGAAGAGCTGACTCATTTGAAAAGACAGTGATGCTGGGAAAAATTGAGGGCAGGAGGAGAAGGGGACAACAGAGGATGAGATGGTTGGATGGCATCACTGACTTGATGGACATGCGTTTGGGTAGACTCCGGGAGTTGATGATGGATAGGGAGTGCTGGCATGCTGCGGTTCATGGGGTCGCAAAGAGTCAGACATGACTGAGCGACTGAACTGAACTGATAGGATAGTGAAGGGTGACAAAAAGGTATTTTAAAAGCATAGACTGCAATCCCAGAGACCAGAGTTTGAACCACATTTCAGCCCCTCAAACCTACCAACCTATTGCAGATTAATCAAAATATCTGAGACCTTTCTCATCTGTACAATAGGGGCAAGGATAATATCTATAGGAAATAGTTGTATCAAGGATTAAATGAGATAATAAATATATTAAAATGCCTAACCAGTGCCTAACACATAATAGAGCTCAATAAATGTCAGTTATCAACAATTATTCAGTTCAGTTCAGTCGCTCAGTCGTGTCCGACTCTGTGAGCTCATGGACTGCAGTACACCAGGCCTTCCTGTTCATCAATAACTCCCAAAGCTTATTCAAACTCTTTCTATCGAGTTGGTGATGCCATCCAACCATCTCATCCTCTGTAATCCCCTTCTCCTCCTGCCTTCAATCTTTCCCAGCATCTTTTCAAATGAGTCAGCTCTTTGCATCAGGTGGCCAAAGGATTGGAGTTTCAGCTTCAGCATCTGTTGTTCCAATGAATATTCAGGACTGATTTCCTTTAGGATGGACTGGTTGGATCTCCTTGTAGTCCAAGGGACTCTCAAGAGTCTTCCCCAACACCACAGTTCAAAACCATCAGTTCTTTGGCACTCAGCTTTCTTTGCAGTTCAACTTTACATCCATACATGACTACTGGAAAAATCATAACTTTGATTAAACTGAACTTTGTTGACAAAGTAATGTCTCTCCTTTTAATATGCTGTCTAGATTGGTCATAACTTTTCTTCCAAGGAGCAAGCATCTTTTAATTTTATGGCTGCAGTCATCATCTGCAGTGATTTTGGAACCCAAGAAAATAAAGCCTTTCACTGTTTTCATTGTTTTTCCACCTATTTGTCATGAAGTGATGGGGCCAGATGCAATGATCTTAATTTTCTGAATGTTGAGCGTTAAGCCAACTTTTTCACTCTCTTCTTTCACTTTCATCAAGACACTCTTTAGTTCTTCTTTGCTTTCTGCCATAAGTGTGGTGTCATCTGCATATCTGAGGTTATTGATATTTCTCCCAGCAACCTTGATTCTGGTTTCTGCTTCATCCTGCCCAGTGTTTCTCATCATGCACTCTGTATATAAGTTAAATAAGCAGGGTGACAACATACAGCCTTGACGTACTCCTTTCCCAATTTGGAACCAGTCTCTTGTTCCATGTCCAATTTTAACTGTTTCTTCTTGACCTACATACAGATTTCTCAGAAGGCAAGTCAGGTGGTCTGGATTCCCATCTTTTTAAGAATTTTAAACAGTTTACTGTGATCCACACAGTCAAAGGCTTCTGTGTAGTCAATAAAGCAGAAGCAGATGTTTTTCTGGTATTCTCTTACATTTTTCATGATCCAACATACGTTTGAAATTTGATCTCTGGTTCCTCTGCTTTTTCTAAATCCAGCTTAAGCATCTGGAATTTCATTGTTTCATGTACTACTGAAGCCTGGCTTGGAGAATTTTGAGTGTTACTTTGCTAGTGTGTGAGATGAGTGCAATTGTGCAGTAGTTTGAGCATTCTTTGTCATTGCCTTTCTTTAGGATTGGAATGAAAACTGACCTTTTCCAGTCCTGTGGCCACTGCTGAGTTTTCAAAATTTGCTGACATATACATTGCAGCACTTTCACAGCATCATCTTTTAGGATTTTAAATAGCTCAACTGGAAGTCCATCACCTCCACTAGCTTTGTTCATAGTGGTGCTTCCTAAGGTCCACTTCACTTCACATTCCAGGATGTCTAGCTCTAGGTGAGTGATCACACCACTGTGATTATCTGGGTCGCAAAGTTCTTTTTTGTACAGTTCTGTGTAAACTTGCCACCTCTTCTTAATATCTTCTGCTTCTGTTAGGTCCCTACCATTTCTGTCCTGTATTGAACCCATCTTTGCATGAAATGTTCCTGTGGTATCACTAATTTTCTTGAAGAGATCTCTAGTCTTTCCCATTCCATCGCTTTCCTCTATCTTTTCACTGATCACTGAGGAAAGCTTTCTTATCTCTCCTTGTTATTCTTTGGAACTCTGCATTCAAATGGGTATATCTTTACTTTTCTCCTTTGCCTGCTTCTCTTCTTTTCACAGCTATTTTTAAGGCCTCCTATTACAACTATTTTGCCTTTTGTATTTCTTTTTCTTGGAGATGGTCTTGATCCCTGCCTCCTGTACAATGTCACAAACCTCTGTCCATAGTTCTTCAGGCACTCTGTCTATTAGATCTAATCCCTTGAATCTACTTGTCACTTCTACTGTATAATCGTAAGGGATTTGATTTAGGTCATACCTGAATGGTCTAGTGTTTTTCCCCACTTTCTTCAATTTCAGTCTGAATTTGGCAATAAGGAGTTCATGATCTGAGCCACAGTCAGCTCCCAGGCTCATTTTTGCTGACTGTATAGAGCTTCTCCAACTTTGGCTGCAAAGAATATAATCAATCTGATTTCGGTGTTGACCATCTGGTGATGTCCATGTGTAGAGTCTTCTCTTGTGTTGTTGGAAGAGGGTTTTTGCTATGACCAGTGCGTTCTCTTGGAAAAACTCTATTAGCCTTTGCCCTGCTTCATTCTGTACACCAAGGCCAAATTTGCCTGTTACTCCAGGTGTTTCTTGACTTCCTAGTTTTGCATTCCAGTCCCCTATAATGAAAAGGACATCTTTTTTGGGTGTTAGTTCTAAAAGGTCTTGTAGGTCTTCATAGAACCGTTCAACTTCAGCTTCTTCAGCATTACTGGTGGGGGCATAGACTTGGATTACTGTGATATTGAATGGTTTGCACTGGAAACAAACAGAGATCATTCTGTCGATTTTGAGATTGCATCCAAGTACTGCATTTCAGACTCTTTTGTTGACTATGAGGGCTACTCCATTTCCTCTAAGGGATTCTTTCCCACAGTAGTAGATATAATGGTCATCTGAGTTAAATTCACCCATTCCAGTCCATTTTAGTTTGCTGATTCCTGAAATGTCACCATTCACTCCTGCCATCTCCTGTTGGACCACTTCCAATTTGCCTTGATTCATGGACCTAACATTCCAGGTTCCTATGAAATATTGCTCTCTACAGCATCAGACTTTACTTCTATCACCGGTCACATCCACACCTGGATATTGTTTTTGCTTTGACTCCGTCTCTTCATTCTTTCTGGAGTTATTTCTCCACTGATCTCCAGTAACATATTGTGCACTTATGGACCTGGGGAGTTCATCTTTCAGTGTCCTATCTTTTTTCCTTTTCATACTGTTCATGGGGTTCTCAAGGCAAGAATACTGAAGTGGTTTGCCATTCCCTTCTCCAGTGGACCACGTTTTATCAGAACTTTCCACCATGACCCATCTGTCTTGGGTGGCCCTACATGGCATGGCTCATAGTTTCACTGAGTTAGACAAGGCTGTGGTCCATGTGATCAGATTGGTTAGTTTTCTGTGATTGTGGCTTTCATTCTGTCTGCCCTCTGAGGGATAAGGATAAAAGGCTTATGGAAGTCTCCTGATGGGGGGGAGACTGACTTAGGGAAAACTGGGTCTTGTTCTGGTGGGCGGAGCTATACTCAGTAAATCGTTAATCCAATTTTCTCTTGATGGGTGGGGCTGTATTCCCTCCCTGTTATTTATCTGGGGCCAAACTATGGTGGAGGTAAGGAAGATAATGGTGACCTCCTTCAAATGGTCCCATGCAAGCACTGCTACACTCAGTGCTCCCAGCCCTGCAGCAGGCCACCGCCCACCCATGCCTCCACCAGAGACTCCTGAACACTCACGGGCAAGTCTGGGTCAGTCTCTCATGAGGTCACTGCTCCTTTCTCTTAGGTCCTTGTGTACACATGGTTGTTTGTACCCTCCAAAAGTCTGTTTCCCCAGACCTGTGTAAGTTCTGGTGGCTCTATGGTGGGGTTAATGGCAACATCCTCCAAGAGGACTTATGCTATACCCAACACATTATTCTCTATTATATATCATATAATATTATTATATTTTAGTTTGATGGCTGATGAGTTCAATAGAGTCATCAAAACCTAAATTCAGACACTGCGATTTATACCCTCAAGATTTTCATCATCCCTTTTAAAGATGTTTTTCAGTCTCTTACTTTGTTGTTATTCAACAATCATGGACTGAAGAGTCATTCTTGTCATCCTTACCAGTGACAAAGTGACCATTGTAGGGGTTTTGTTCCTTCTTGGATTTTACTTCTAATCTGCTAGGTGCCTGGTAATTAGAGATTCAGATTTAACTCAGTTGTGTATAAAATAAGGATAAATATATTGTGATGAGGATCTGGAAGATTTTCTTTATGTAATATTGAGCTTGAGTACCAAGACATCAGTGAGAAGCATTTTATTTTCCAAAGGTCATCTTCACATGCCTCCTGACTCTGCGCTTTATCCCCATCACAACTCTCAAGCAGGCTGTGGTTGCTAACTGCAGTCCTGTGTACATACAAGATGCCAATAGATGGCTGTTAATTGAATGAAATGAATTACCTTGAAATTTAGTAACATTTATGGCCCTTTTTTCAGTGTAATAGTGTTACAGACTAAACAGTCTATAAATGTTCACATTGTTTTATTTCTATCAATCACTTCACATATCTGGCCACATGCCTTTAGTAACTTTGATTCTCTACCTTTTTACTAACAAAAGAATGAAAACTATGCTAGTCCTGGCACTTCTCTTGTGTCTGTTTGGCAAGTATTGGCATATGAACCTGCCTTTAGTCACGGCGAACATTCAATAACTCTCTGCTTATTTGGCTTTAAAAAGGTTTGTGAAGTGTATGTCTGGGTATCCTCAGCACTTCATTTTCCTTCTTTTCCAAGTGGCATTTAATACTAAATAAAAACTGATCAGAGGTTTAGAATTATCCTTGGCCCATTGTGTTTCCATGGTTACAGGTCTGTGTTGTTCATCTTCCGAATTCAGCCTCAATGACTTACCCTGGCTTTGTGACCTGTGCTTATTAAATCTTGATTACTATGTTCTCTCTGTGTCAGCCTCTTATTTATACACTACAATCACTTCTAAAGGAGACAGTCTTCCCACATCGTGATTGAAGCACCTGAACACAAACACCTCTTTTTCAATATTTCTCACCTCTCATGGCAAAGTCCACACTAAAATAACTAGCCCATTTTCAAGTTACTCTTTGAAGAAAGCAACGTTTTTCTAAATCTCTCTTAACAATGCTACTCTTTCTCTATTCTCTCCAATGGATGATTAACCACCCACTGGTCTACCTTTCCACTTGGCAAAACTATTATTTGCATGTTTGTTTCTTACCAGGGTAATGAATGGATTAATGCAAAATAGAAGATAATGAGATTGTGTTACCAAATTAGTAGAATGTTATAACACTAATTAAAAGAAATTTTTCTGAAAATAAAAATGTAACTCAATTCATTTGGAGTGCCTACTACACTTTGTGAGTATGTTTTAGAAAATCTTAGATAAGAAATGCAAGTAAAATAGAGAAACTTAAAGTAGATTATCAAAGGAAGGTAACTGAAAAGTAGTCTGTGTCATCATGTAACAACCATAACAAAAATAACAAGAAAATAATCTCATCTTAAGGAAAATAGAAATTTATTTTTCTCACAAAAGAATCCTAAAAGTTGGCTGTCAATGGAAACAATAGCAACTCCACAGCCATCAGGGATCCAGGGTTCTTGTACCTGATGCCTCCAAATTCTTAGTGGTCTGATTTATGATTCAGTGTTGTTGCTGGAGCTCCAGCTCTCATATCCACAGTCCAGGCAGCAAGATGGAAAAAGGGGAGGACTCCTTGAAACTTCATATGTCATGTGTACTTAACATCTCTTTGGCCAGAACTTGGTTATCTGGTTACATGTAGTTGCAAAGGAGTTTGGGAAATGTAGTCTTTTAACTAGACTACAATGTAACCAGCTAATTCTGTTACTACAGAGGAAGAGGGAAATTGATATTTCCCTGTTTTCTAATAGCAGTCTTTTCCACAAATTTTAAAATATATAGCTTTAAAAGCATAAAGAATACAGTGGACAATATGCACTACGGACATAAATCATATTAAAATAAGCTTTGTAGCACCACACACATGCACACAATATTTCAAATTCCTTAAAACAAAAGAATATTTGAAAAATTAAATTTTCATCTTTTCCCCCTTCTCATCTCTGACAATGTCACCTGTATCTTTGGTAGGCCATTTGATAGTAAAGATAATTGACATTTATTGAGCATTTATTAAGTTCTAGGCAATGAACTAAATTTTTTACATGGACTTTTTTTTTTAAACCCTCAAGCCAACCTTTTGATGAGATTGTAAGTAGTTTTCTTTCCATTTTATAGAAAACAAATTTAAGGAGGTATGCAATTTGGCCAAAGTCACAGAACTATTAAGTGGGGAAGCCAACACTTTAACCCAGTTCATCTGACCAGGGAATTCTCTTCTCACTATACTATGGCCTTCTTCACTAAATGTTAGCGCTCGTCTCTTGTGCTACTTCTATGTACAATTCTTACTTCCCTTACCTTCTGCTTTTTATGTCCAATTACCTTTTTCCGCTCATTTTCTAACCAGCACTCAGTAGATAACCTAAGCTGTCTACTGAGATACAATCTTGAGTAAATTAGTGTGCTTTTTGTCTGATCCAGCCTCCACACTGCCTAACACAGACCCTTGCAGAAAGAAGGTGTTGCTAAATAATTAGGGACAGAATAATAGAAAGTAATGGATGATATACTTGTGACTGGTTTGGAGGCAAATTGTTCAGGAAGAAATAGATCATAACATATGAGCAGAAATAGAAAACAGAAATTGGGCAAGTCTACACTCTGCAGTTTTGCATTAAAACATTATGGGTTGAAGAAAGGCTACAAGGACTAGCAGGATTTTGTGCAATTTTGATTCTGATCATTTAGTTTTTGTTTGTTTTGATTTTGTCACCTGGAAATGTTGCGAATGTTTAAGGGTATAAAAAGCCTGATGAGACAGAATGATAATATTGGTAAGGGAGAGGAAAAAATATGAAAATAACTCTGAAGAAAGTAGGTCAGGATGAGATGAAGGGGTAACATAAGGAGCAGAGTCTCAGCGAGGAGAGAAAAATCCATTTTCCTGAGCTGCATAAAAGGATCAAGACATAGGATCAATAAATAATTGTCCTTTACAAAGACTTTGTTAGGCTCTATTGTTAATTGAAGAATCAAGAGAAGGAGAGGGGCTTCCCTGGTGGCTCAATGTATGCCTTAGAGCAACTAAAGGTGTGCCACAACTCTCGAGCCTGTGCTCAAGAGCCTGGGAGCCGTACTACTGAGCCCAGGTGCCCTAGAGAAGCCAGTGCAATCAGAAGTCCATGCACCACAAACTGGAGAGCAACCCCCCTCGCCAGAACTAGAGAAGAGCCTGCACAGCAACGAAGACCCAGCACAGCCCAAAATAAAAATAAATAAATGAATTTAAAAATAAATAAATAAATAAATAAAAGAGTAGGAAGGAAAATTGAATCAAAAGGATAAAGGAGGGAAAATGTTGGTGTTGAGTCATGAAGTAACCTAAAACCTAGACATGGGAGCTTAGACACAGAAAGGTCATCAAAGAGCACTGCTACCGATGGGCAAGTCAGGATGGTGGCAAAAGACATACTGAAAGGCTCAGGAAGAAGTCACCAGGGAAGAGGAGCCCGTGCAATGGATGAAAATAAAGGTACTGAAAGCCAACCCCAACTGGGTGAGGGCATCTGAAAGAAAAGACGGAGGTAAGCAGGGGAGGTGAGAGATGAGTGGACTTCTCCTCTGATAAACATTCTCTTGTCAGGTCATTGCATTCCAGGGTAATTTGAAAAAATCTGCTATTTTAGCACATGACAACAAAAGAGGAAAAGAACATCTTGTACAGATCTATTCTTTGAGGATATTCAAAGCAGCAGCATATTGTTTCTTATCGTATTTCATAATCACAGAGTTATTATACCCACCTGACATTTTTGTCAAGTACTCCCTTTATTTTCCTCACCACCTCTCCTTTTGACTTCTGATACTATTTACAAATTTATCTCTTTGGTGAAATGAGATCTTGAACTATTGCTCCGTGAAATAACTCATCAAAGGGTACATTCTCCAGACACAAGGCCAAACTGCCCCCAGTGGCAACTTTCAGCTGTGTAAATGCCGATGCTGGTTATTTCCATGAAAAGATCCTTATGGTTTCAATACTGTTATAGCATTTGTGTTTAATTATTTCCCCAACATGAGGTATATTTCCAATACACATTCCTTCATAGGGTCCTCTGTGATGAGAAAATATTTCTGCGGAGTTATGCTTAAACCAGGATTGCTGCTGCTGCTGCTGCTAAGTCGCTTCAGTCGTGTCCAGCTCTGTGCGACCCCATAGACAGCAGCCCACCAGGGTCCACCATCCCTGGGATTCTCCAGGCAAGAACACTGGAGTGGGTTGCCATTTCCTTCTCCAATGCACGAAAGTGAAAAGTGAAAGAAGTCTCTCAGTCGTGTCCGACTCTTAGCGACCCCATGGACTGTAGCCCACCAGGCTCCTCCATCCATGGGATTTTCCAGGAAAGAGTACTGGAGTGGGTGGCCATTGCCTTCTCCAAAACCAGCATTAGCAAAATTCAATAGATCATTCAGGAAAATATTCACCGGGCTTATTCTGATCCCACCGCTGCTGTGGGCACTGGGAATACAGCAGTGCATAAAACAAAGTTTCTGTCATCATGACACTTCCATTCTGGTGCAGAAAGCAGACATGAAGCAAGTAATTTAGTATATGGAATATCAGTTGGGAAGAAGTACTATGAGAAAAAAGGAAGAAAGAGGGGATGAATGAAAGTTGTTCAGTCATGTCCGACTCTTTGCAACCCCATGAACTACACAGTCCATGGAATTCTCCAGGCCAGAATACTGGAATGAGTAGCTGTTCCCATCTCCAGGGGATCTTCCCAACCCAGAGATTGAATCCAGATCTCTCACACTGCAGGCAGATTCTTTACCAGCTGAGCCACGAGGGAAGCCTGAAGGTAGGATAGCACTGGTGAAATAGGGCTTCAGTTCAATTCAGTTCAGTCGTTCAGTCGTGTCTGACTCTTTGCGACTCCATGGACTGCAGCACACCAGGCTTCCCTGACCATAACCAACTCCCAGAGCTTGCTTAAACTCATGTCCATCAAGTCAGTGATGCCATCCAACCACCTTATCCTCTGTCATCCCCTTCTCCTCCTGCCTTCAATCCTTTCCAGCATCAGGGTCTTTTCCAATGAAGCTAAGGAAAAAGAAATTGCAATCTTAAATAAAAAGGATAAATAAAGTCTCCTTGTTGAGAGGGATATCTGAGTAAAGAGCAGGAGAAGTTGAGACAAAAAACTAGAAACCAGAAGAAGGCGGAGAGAGTGGAGGAGGAGGAAGAAGAGGAAAAGAAGAAGTAATTAAGTGGGACTGGGAATAATGATGAAAAGACCCCAAGAGACTCTGAAGATGGAGCCTGCATAGTCAAAGAAATGATGGGGTTGGAAAAAGAAAAAATCTTGTAGAGTTTTTTTTTTTTTTTTGCAGTTTACATTTTAATGCCTTATTTATTTATTTTTAATATAAATTTATTTATTTTAATTGGAGGTTAATTACTTCACAATATTGTATTGGTTTTGCCATACATCAACACAAGTCTGACACAGGTAGACAGGTGACCCCCATCCTCAACCCCCCTCCCACCTCCCTGCCCGTACCATCCCTCTGGGTCGTCCCAGTGCACCAGCCCCAAGCATCCAGTATCATGCATCGAACTTGGACTGGTGATTCATTTCGTATATGATATTATACATGTCTCAATGCCATTCTCCCAAATCATCCCACCCTCTCCCTCTCCCACAGAGTCCAAAAGACCATTCTATACAGCTATGTCTCTTTTGCTGTCTTGCGTACAGGGTTAGCGTTACAATCTTTCTACATTCCATATATATGCGTTAGTATTATTTAATCCTTTCTCTCCAATTTTCAGAGCTGTGGTCCACCCTAGATGATCTCTTTCCAGACAAATTTCCCTAGATTTGATGTTAATTGTTATCAACATTCCTATTAGTTTTTTTAAATGTTCCTTTAAAAGCTCTTTTTATTGTGAAATATAAAACATGAATAGAGAAATATATAATATATATTATATGCAATTATATATATATTGTAAATTACAGTGAATAGTTATATAATCATCACTCTGGCAAAAAACCTTGTAAGGTCTTGTAGACCATTATAATATGAGAAGCTATTGGAGGATTTTGTGCAGAGGAGTAACACAGTTTTTAATAGATCACTCTGGACACTGTGTTGAGAAGAAATAGTGGATGGCAACAGTAGAGTCAGAAATGGTAGAAAGGCTATTGCAGCATTCTTGAGGTAAGGAAGGATGGCAGCTTGCTCCAGAATATTAATAGCAGAGGTAATAAGAAGTGATAGGCTTCGAATACCTTTATTTGCTAATGGATGGGATGTGAGATATGAAATAAAAGAATAAGCAGTGACTCCAACATTTTTGCCATGAACAAATGAAAAGCTGGCATTGCCATTCAGGGCTGTGGAGGTAATTGCCCAAGGAGCAAGCTTGCAGCTTCTCTACTGATGGGAGGTTCAAAGACGATAAATTGAAATGTAAGAATTGCCACGTAATTCTTCCAGATGGCTTGATTAACTAGAGGAATGAGGAAGGGGTTGAGGATCATTTATCCCAATCCAGCCACACTGAATATTCATCAAACCAGACTCTTGAAGAAAAAACCAATTCGTTTTGCTCCAAAGAACAAAACAGGAGTGAGTAACACCAGCCTGCATGACCTTTTGGCTCTTATGATGCTACTACCACTTGTGGCCTTAAGAGAGGCTCTTCTCTCAGCCAGAGTACCCTCCCTCAGGTTGGGGCTTGGGGAGCCATGGCCATAAGGCTAATTGCTCCCCTTGCTGTGTTGTTGTTGTTCTGTCACTAAGTCGTGCCTGGCTCTTCGAAACCCCATGGACTGCAGCACGCCAGGCTTCCTTGTCCTTCATTATCTCCCCAAGTTAGCTCAAACTCATGTCATTGAGTCAATGATCTAACCATCTCATCCTCTGTCATCCCCTTCTCCTGACCTCAATCTTTCCCAGCATCAGGGTCTTTTCCAATGAGCTGACTCTTCGCATCAGGTGGCCAAAGTGTTGGAGTTTCAGCTTCAACATTAGTGCTTCCAGTGAATATTCAGGGTTGATTTCCTTTAGGGTTACATGGATTGATTTGCTTGCTGTCCAAGGAACTCTCACGAGTCTTCTCCAGGGCCACATTTCAAAAGCATCGATGCTTTGGTGCTTAGCCTTCTTTACAGTACAACTTTCACATCTGTACATGACTGCTGGAAAAACCATAGCTTTGACTTATGGACCTTTATTGGCAAAGTGAAGTCTCTTCTTTTGGGGAGCATCAGAGAATGAGATGGTTAGATAGCAACACCAACTCAATGGATTTGAAGTTGAGCAAACTCTGGGAGACAGTGAGGGACAGGGAAACCTGGAATGCTGCAGTCCATGGAGTTGCAAAGAGTTGGACATGACTGAGTGACTGAACAACAAACAACATGGTAGGTGTATGCTTAACTTTGTAAAGAAACTGCCAGACTGTTTTCCAAGTGTTTGGAAAACATCATTTCACATTCCCACTAATAATACAGAAGAGCTCCAATTTCTCCATGTTAATGCCAGCACTGGATCTGGTCAGTCAGCTAATGACAAATTCTTTCAGCTTTCACATGTCTGAAAAAGTATTTATTTTATCTGAATTTTTAAAAGATATTTTTCTATGGTTATAGACTTTATGGTTGAAAGTTTTTAATTTTTTTTCAGGGCATTAAAATTTTGCCCCACTACTTTCTGGATTTCATTGTTTCCTACAGGAAGTCTTTCATCATGCTTAGTTTCCTTCTCTATTTAATTCATCATTTCCCCCTGGCTAGTATGTTTTCTCTTTAGTGCTGGTTTTAAGTAATTTCATTATTATAAGCTTTGGCATAATTATCTTCATGTTTCTTTTGTTTAGAGTTCATCAAAATTCTTAGATCTGTAAGTTTACAATTTTTATGAATTTGGAAAATTTTCTGACCATTATCCTTTTAATGGATTTTACTTTTTAGAGGAGTTTTAGGTTTCACAGCAAAATTGAACAGAAAGCTCTTGTCACCCCACCATCCCAGCCCCCCGACATGGACAGCCTCCACCACTGTCAACAGCCTGCTCCAGAGTAATAACATTTGTTATAATCGGTGAGTCTACACCATCCAAAGTTCTTAACTTGCATCAAGGTTGACTTGGGGTGATATATATTCTGTGGGTTTTGCCAAATGTACAATGACATGCATCTACCATTAGAATATCATACAGAATAGTTTCATTGCCCTAAAAATTCTCCATACTCCCCCAACCTCTGATAATTGCTGATCTTCCATAATTTTGCCTTTTTCAGAATGTCATATGATTGGATTTACCGACTATGTAGCTTTTTCAGATTAATTTCTTTCACTTAGTAATATCCATTTCAGTTCAGTTCAGTTGCTCAGTCGTGTCTGACTCTTTGCGACCCTATGAACCACAACATGCCAGGCCTCCCTGTCCATCACCAACTCCTGCAGTTTACCCAGACTTATGTCCATTGAGTCAGTGATGCCATCCAACCATCTCATCCTCTGTTGTCCCCTTCTCCTCCTGCCCTCAATCTCACCCAGCATCAGGGTCTTTTCAAATGAGTCAGCTCTTCGCAGGAGATGGCCAAAGAATTGGAGTTTCAGCTTCAACATCAGTCCTTTCAATGAACACCCAGGACTGATCTGCTTTAGGATGGACTGGTTGGATCTCCTTGCAGTCCAGGGGACTCTCAATGGTCTTCTCTAACACCACAGTTCAAAAGCAACAATTCTTCAGCGAAGCAACAATTCTTCGGCGCTCAGCTTTCTTTGGAGTCCAACTCTGACATCCATACACAACTACTGGAAAAACCATAGCCTTGACTAGAGAGACCTTTGTTGGCAAAGTAATGTCTCTGCTTTTTAATATGCTGTCTAGGTTGGTCATAACTTTCCTTCCAAGGAGCAAGCGTCTTTTAATTTCATGGCTGCAGTCACCATCTGCAGTGATTTTGGAGCCCCAAAATAAAGTCAGCCACTGTTTCCACTGTTTTCCCGTCTATTTGCCATGAAGTGATGAGACCAGATGCCATGATCTTAGTTTTCTGAATGTTGAGCTTTTAATATCCATCTAGGGTTCCTCAATTTCTTTTCTTGACTTAATAATGCATTTATTTTTAGCAGTGAATAATATTTCATTGTTTGGATGTATTAGATTTTATTTTTCAATTTTTCTACAGAGACTACTATTGTTCTTTTCTTTTTTTTTTTTTTTAATACATCTTCAAATGTTTCTCTGTTCTTTCCCCTCTCCCCCACCTCGTCTCCTTCAGGGACTCCAGGTGCATGTATATCAGGTTATGGGAAATTGTTCTATAGCATTGTTCTCTCTCTCTCTTTGGTTTAGCTTTTATTCTCTCTGAGTTTGGTTTCAGGTATATTCTATTGTTATTTCTTCAAGTTCACCGATCTTTTCATCTGAGGAGTGAGTCTATTATTTTTTCCAGCCTTATTGAAATATTATAAACATATATCTAAGTTAAGGTGTAGATAATGATAGTAGATAGTGAAGTAGCTCAGTCGTGTCCGACTCTTTGCGACCCCATGGACAGTAGCCAACCAGGCTCCTCTGTCCATGGGATTTTCCAGGCAAGAATACTGGAGTGGGGTGCCACTGATACAGGTGTATGTCATAAAATGATCACCACAATAAGGTTAATTAACCCTTTTATCCCCTCACACAATTACCATTCTTTTTCTGGTGATACATTTAAGATCTAGTCTCTTAGCAACTGTCAAGTATATAATACAGTGTTGTTAATTATAGTCAGCATGCTGTATGTTAGATCTCCAGAACTTATCCATCTTGGAGTTGGACATTTATCTGCTTTCACCAACATAGCCCCATTTTCCTCGCCCCTCAACCCCTAGCAACCACCATTCTATTCTTATTTCCATGAATTTGGCTTTTTTAGATTTCACATATGTTGTACAATATTTGCCTTTCTCTGTCTGACTTATTTCACCACTAGTGAAATCTTTAGCATCCAGGCTACCATGTTCTGCCAGGGACTATCTGTGCCCTAGTGTTTGTGCAAGTTTAGTCATATCCAACTCTTTGCAACCCCATGGAGCCTATCAGGCTCCTCTGTCCATGACATTTTCCAGGCAAGAACACTGGAGTGGGTTGTCATTTCCTTCTCCAGGGGATCTCCCCAACCCCGGGATCTGTGCCCTAAATCACTCTCATATTGAGATTCTGTTTGCCTGCTTGGATACGAGCGAGTCAGCCCAAACCCCAACTGATGATCTGTTTCTCCTACCACTTCTGGTACCACTTATAAATTAGTTCAGACTTCCAAAGAGCAGACTCAAAAATAGTATTAGATACACAAGAGATTTATTGGAGAAATGTCTGTGAAACAAAAAGTAGATGAAGCTGGAGAAGACAAAGATGGAATCCAGACTGAGCAGAGTCTTGACCTCTGTGAAGGGGTAGAGGGAAGAAAGAAGGTTATGTAGGAAGCTTCTTAGACTGCTGCTGCTGCTGCTGCTGCTGCTAAGTCGCTTCAGTCGTGTCCAACTCTGTGCGACCCCATAGAAGGACTCCTACCAGGCTCCGCCATCCCTGGGATTCTCCAGACAAGAACACTGGAGTGGGTTGTCATTTCCTTCTCCAATGCATGAAAGTGAAAAGTCAAAGTGAAGTCTCTCAGTCGTGTCTGACTCTTAGCGACCCCATGGACTGCAGCCTACCAGTCTCCTCCACCCATGGGATTTTTCCAGGCAAGAGTACTGGAGTGGGGTGCCATTGCCTTCTCCATCTTAGACTGCAGGGCAGTTCTAAGAAAGTTCTGGCCTGAATAAAGAGTGTCCTTGAGCCAAAGTCACAATCGAGGAGTCCCCCATCTCATAGGAATGAATCTGCACTATTCCTCCTTTTACTGCTGCCACGCTCCATCACTGGGTGAGTGCAGCCCATGGGAAGCATGGCTCTTCTTGCAAACGTGATTGAGGACCCGGAAGTGGGGCCACCAGTCCATTACGCTCTCAGCAGCAGGAAACCTGAGCAGCACATTTTCATAACCATGGATGCCACAGCTCCTCACTGACTGCTGCTAAGTCACTTCAGTCGTGTCCGACTCTGTGCGACCCCAGAGACGGCAGCCCACCAGGCTCCCCCGTCCCTGGGACTCTCCAGACAAGAACACTGGAGTGGGTTGCCATTTCCTTCTCACTGACTAGTCTATGCAAATACTGCCCTCTAGAGTTCTGAAAGGTGTCTCTGACTCCTAGTATCTACTGCACAAATTAGCCTCTGTCTTTAAATTCCAACATTTAGGACTTCCCTGAAGGCTAAGTGGTTAAGGCCCCTGGGCTTCCCATGCAGGGAGCAAGGCAAGTGTAATTCCTGGTTGGGGAACCAAGACCCCACATGCCACGTGGTGTGGCCAAAATAAATAAATAAATAAATAATAAGTAAATAAATTCCAACATTTTGGTCCCTTCTTCATTCTAAAATCAGGGAACCTTGCTTCCTACTTCACTGGGGTGGGGGGGGGGGCGGGTAGGGGGGCGGGGGTAGGCATAATAAGAAAGGAACTTCTACATATTATCACCATGTGTACACTTCTTTTCCTCTTGCTTCTGGGGGAAAATATCCTTTCATAGAGCAAAGGCCAACTCTTCTACTTGACCAAATCGTACCACCTCTTGCTTACTAAAAACAAAGCTCCAGAATTTTTAATTCTCTCTCTTTCTCTCTCTCCTGAAATCAACTTCCCTCCTCTACTAGGTCATTCACACCATACAAAAGCTGGCTATTATTGATCTTTTAAAAATGTATGAATTTATGAGCATGGGTGAAAGTGGCTGGTCCCAGCAGGATAGTCACATGTGGTTGACCTCTTTATCCTTGAGAAATGCTTGTTTTCAAACTCCGGGAATATAGTCCTTTCTTACCTCTACAAATAGGGTCTAGATAGCCTGTGAACAGCTCCTAATTCTAAAATGGAACAAAGGCAGTAGGTTTGAGAATGCATGTCCTCTTTCTCTTCAGTTCTCTCTCCTTTTTTATCTTCCTGTCTTTCCATCTTGCCCATTTCACTTTCTTTGTTCTGTTTTGCTTTGTTTTTTCCTAATCAGATCCTTTGGTGGTCCAGACCACCAAGGGATCCTTGAGGATGGCACCACTCTGTGCACCTGGTGGTGGCTGATGAGTTACTGACCTTGTAGCTGTAGCTGAGAAAGATCCAGAAGGTAACCAAGTGGAGGGTTCTTACAGCTCTCCTGTAGCCAACCTACCTCTCACTTCCCATTACCACATATTTTTACTAAAGATTTATTCCAGAACCTCTCTTTTCAACCTTTGAAAATCATATGCTGCCCCAAAACTAGAACAAGAAAATTTTCACAGTGGGATAGCATTTATTAAAAACCAAATCAAAGACTTCACTTCTTTTATATGTTGAGAAAGTCTCAGCTTGGGGCAACGTGGTACCTTCCATTGAAGTCAATCTATTTAACTGGAGTTTCTAGAGGAGTAGCCATGGGGTAGCCCATTCCTATAACCCTATTACCCTGAGTACTCCCCAGGTTAGAAGAAACCAGGCATGACCTGTTCATGTTTTCTCTATTCATTTTTATTTTTTTGGTCATATAACACAGCACAGCACTTGGAACTGCCCTAAGCAGGATTGAACCCTGCAGTGCAAGTGCAGAGTCTTAACCACTGGGCCCCCAGGGAAGTCCCAGACATAGTGTTTTTAATCAATGATTCTCAAACTGTATGAAGCATCAAAATCACTTAGCAGGCTGGTTAAAATTCAGATTGTTGGGCCCTACTCCCAGACTCTCTGATTTAGTATGTGTGGATAGAGTTCAAGAATTTGCATTTCTAACTATTCTCCAAGAGATTCTAATACTGTTAATCCAAGGAATCTTGGCTTTAGACCCTGTAATAGAGGAGTGTCTCTGAGGGTGGTACTTAATCTTTCTGCCTTAACCCCACCCAGTCTCGTGGAGTTGTGCTATGTCCTAGGGAGAGAGACAAAGCAACTCCGAGGCTCTAGAGGTGTGCTTGGCTTTTGTTCGCCTCTAATTGATGCGACTGAACTGAACTGAACTGAACTGAATTGAATGTAACAGGAGCAGGAGACAGTTATTCTCCTGCACATATCTCAGACCACCAGAGGCTCTGCACCTTGAGTCTTGAAGTGTTCTAAAGCATCACGGCCAGTGCATGGGAAGAGCGATGAAAGCGGAGGGAGTGGTGAGAGCAGTTATATCACCTGAATCACAGTCGTTTTGCTGTTGATGGCGAGGATGGTCTTTAACTCCTTTTTGTCAGAATTTTTCCTAAGGCCTTTGGATGGGATCATTTTAGTATTAAATTAAAGTTCTTGTAGCTTCTATAATTTGCAATTTGCCAGTTGACCGGGTACATGCTCCCAGGGTTTCAGTAATGTGTACATTCAATAAATTGAAGACTAAACAAATTAATGCTATGATTCTTATTTAAAGAATGTGATAAAAAGCAGAGAAAAAAAAATGAACTTGCTTCAGGCTCCACAGGTTTGTGGCAGAATTAGAAATAGAAGAGAGAATGAATTTGGATCCTATGCTTGGACCACATTAGTTATTATTAAATATTCTTTTCAAATGCTGACCCTTCGGGAACCATCGCCACACCAGAAAAATTCAATTCTGACTTTTCCCGAATGCCAGTAACACAAGGAAGAAAATATATTTGGCTAATTGGGAAACATTTGATTCTACCTTTGGGGGATCTGATTTGGTATTGCCTTAATAAGGGTCAAAGGTGAAACTTCATGACAAGCCTATGAGGAAAGGAGTCCTATTTTTTAGGAAGGGGAAAAGGGGAGACAGGTAAACAAAAGTGTGCTCTTCATTTTAAGATGAGAACAAAATCATGTCTCCCGCAGCCTTCAAGGATGGATGCAATCTTCCTCCCCAGAATAAATACATCCTGGGAAAAATGAGACTAAGCACAGACTGAAAAGAAGCTTCCCCTGGATTCTTTGACTCAGGACTCTGGTTTCTCCGATTGCATCGTCTCCTCTGATTCTTACCCTCCTGCCTCCTCTTGAAAGTAAAGTGATAGTGAAGTCACTCAGTCATGCCCTACTCTTTGCGACCCCATGGAGCCTGCACCAAGCTCCTCCGTCCATGGGATTTTCAAGGCAAGAGTACTAGAGTGGGTTGCCATTTCCTTCTCCAGGGAATCTTCCCAACCCAGGGATTGAACCCAGGTCTCTCACATTGTAGACAGACACTTTACCATCTGAGCCACCAGGGAAGTCCAAAGCCTCCTCTTATAAAGACCTTTGTAATTACATCGGGCCCACCCAGGTTTCCTGGGATAATCTCCCTATTTTAGCGTCTTTAACTTAATCACATCTGCCGTCCCTTTTGCCACAGACAGTAACATATTCACAGGTTTTGGGCATTAGGATGTGAATATTCTGGGAGGAAGACGTTAAAATGTAAATAAACTACCACATTATATTCACATTGTGGCAGTCACATTGTTGAGTTCATATTGTATTAACTTGGGGTCCCTTTGCCATTCCCACTGGTCCAAACACTGGTCAATAAATGTGCATTCACAGACCTGCCGATCATGGGAACCACTCTCCATAAAGTCATCTACGGGGAACTTATAATCACCTTTTGTCCCATTCAATTTTGATGCATTAATTCAAATTAAATGCCCAAGCCACAAGTATTTCCCTAAAAACTAGCTGCCAATTTAGCATCTTTGTCAATTTCAATAATTCGAATGACATAAGATTGTAATCACATGTGTGCATTTCTCGATTATGCTAGGAGGTTGGTTTTATGATTTTCAAGGCCCTTGCTCTTGTGATACAGTAGGACGCATGCTCTGCTCTCCTTGTACTCATCCTGCATTCAACAGCTGTTTTCTAAGTACCTAGTAGGGGCTGTCGCGTTCTAGTTGCTGATCCCAGAGTTTGCTCGGCAGGATTCACATGCACACACAAGAAAAGAGCCAGCCTTTGAACTGCTAACTCCAGGGAACCTCAACCACCAGTTAGGGACTCACTTTATATGTCTCACATTCAAGCTTGCACAAAGGGAATCTGGGTTACTTGAGTGGTCACTATCATTATAGAGAGTGCCCCTGTGGAGTTCAGTAGTCCTGGGTCCTGCGGGTTCTCAGAATAAGGCAGTGTATACAGAAGGCAATCTGCCTGGCGTATCTAGGGAAGAAAACAGATAGTAATGCTTTTGTTGCACATTTCACTTACCATCATTCTTTCTCTCATCTTTCTCCCCTCTTATATCTGGATCCATGTCAACCAAAATTCACCTTTTAATTGCAAACTATTGTTTTGTCATCTCCCTTTTAAAATTTCCTGCTTCTTTCATTTTGTTAAGCATGTAGATCAGATGCTTTCTAATATTCTGTTTCCTAGTGTAATTTTTAAGTATAGTTTACCTTTGCATCAGTGGTTTCTCATTTTATGTTCAAGGATGCTAAGGTTCATATTGGATTACTTCTGCTTTTTTCTTCCTTGAATGACCAAAAGTGCATACAGACTTGGTGCTTATCACGCATAGGGTCGATGACTTTCACTTTGTCTCCTTTGTCAACTGTAATTATCAGAATTATCCTCTCAATTTTGAAGGTGTTAATTAAATATTTGGTGTCTACCTGGTGTAGTTTTCCAGAACTTATTTTCTGAATTCATTTTTTGATCTGCCTACATAGCTATGGATTCCTAAATATTTAGATATTTAGAAGTAATGTGTAGTTTTGATGTCTCTGTGTTGTTTAGTCACTAAGTCAAGTCCCATTCTTTTGTGACCTGATGAACTGTAGCCCACCGGGCTCCTCTGTCCGTGAGATTTTCCAGGCAAGAATACTGGAGTGGCTTGTCATTTCCTTCTCCAGGGGATCTTCCTGACTCAGGGATTGAACCCACATCTCTTGCATTGGCAGGTGGATTCTATATCCCTGAGCCACCAGGGAAGCCCAATTTGTAGTTTATCGGTTGTCCAAAATAGCATCAAAAGACTACAAATTCACAAGTTCCCTGCTTATAAGGCTCTTTTTGTCTCTGAGGTTTTCTTTTTTTTTAATTGTATTGGTGAACATTTATGTGTCCTCAGCCACTCACCCCATGAACTGTAACCCAGCAGGCTCTTCTGCCCATTGGATTTTCCTTGCAAGAATACTGGAGTAAATTTCCCTTTCCTTCTCCAGGTGAACTTTCCAACCCTGGGATTGAATCCACATCTTCTGCAGTACAGACAGCTTCTTTACCGCTGAGCCACTGAGGAAGCCTGGTGAACATTTATACACATAGGTAAGTTGAGAAGACTAGAGACTCCATGTAAACCAACATTTATATATTTCAATAAAGGTGCTAAGGAAATTCAACAGGAAAAGGATAGATTTATAAACTAATAGCCTAGAAAAATTGGATTTTCTTCCTTTTTTTAGTTTATTTTTAATTGTAAGATAATTACTTTACAATATTGTGTTGGTTTCTGCCATAATCAACATGAGTCTCTGAGTTTTTTTTTTTTTTTGTCTCTGAGGTTTTCAATTACTGTCTTCATATTCCAAGGTACCACCCTCCACCAGGCATTCAGTTCCACAGTAGCAACATTGAATACTTGGAATGTGGGCCTAGACTCTTGATAGAAAAAGAGCTTGCCTCAAGTGGGTGCTACTGTAGTTGTTTGAAAGTTAAAGAGTTAGTTGCTCAGTGGTGTCCGACTCTTTGCAACCCAGTGGACTTTAGCTCGCCAGGATCCTCTGTCCAAGGGATGTTCTAGGCAAGAGTATTGGAGTGGGTTGCCATTCCCTTCTCCAGGGAATATTCCCAACCCAGGAATCTAACCCAGGTCTCCTGTCTAGCAGGCAGATTCTGTACTGTCTGAGCCACCACTGTAGTTGTTTGGACAGCTGCAAATCAAATTTGCTTCCAGTGAGACTACAAAGATAGAAGGGCAGAGTTAAGCTTCCAAGTTTCCTCAAACAGCTCAGCGTGAATACTGGGCTGCTCCCCCACAGACAGCCCGCTAGGTCCCTCAGCCTCAGGGCCTTTAGGGGTGGAGTTCTGAGCAGCAAGAGCACAAGTTAGAGGTGGTGCAGCCCAAAGCCGGCCCCACAACTGGACAGGGAAGCACCTGCCAGGAGACTACCTTCAGCAGGTGCCTGGCAGAGCAGCCTATTCTGCATCCCCTGGGGTCAGACTCGATTGCGAGCCCACAGGAGTCACCTTCAGAAATATCTAGTGGGGACTTTACAGCGAGTTACAATTTCACAGAACCAGATTACACCAGAGTCAGGGACATTTGAAGTCACACTCATCAGCAATTCCCTTTGTCTCCACAGGCTGGTCAGGGAAGGGGAAGCTCGAAGACAATAACTACAGAAACAAACGAACAAAGAGAGAAAGTCCTTTAGGCTGCTCCCTTCCGTAGATATCAAGTTTAAAAATTGTTTTACTAGTGGTAAGAGGGCCCTCTTTCAATTCATCTTGAGCAGTGGGAGCAGTGACAAACATAGCCTCACCACATAAGGGAAAAAAAATAAACAGTGACGATAATGGAACAAATGGATATATATATAGCTTTTATATATCCTAAAGATATATAAAACCTGAGCTCAAGGTACTGGAATCAGCAAAACAATAGCCAAGGAAGCCACCTCTCAATTTTAGGGAGTGAGTGGGCACTGTGCGGTGATTTCTCTGAGTTAAGAAGTCCAATGGGCAGCGAAGAAAATTGCACATCTTAGACGAGGAGACTTGAAGATCTCAGCTTCCCACAATTTCTTGGGTGGACTCTCACAGCAAAGATTTTCTTTATTGTTTCTTACATAGATTCAATGACTTCCCAGGTGGCTCAGTGATAAAGAATCCTTCTGCCAAGCGGGAGACCTAGGTTCCACCCCTGGATTAGGAAGAGCCCCTGGAGAAGGAAGTGGCAACCCACTCCAGTATTCTTGCCTGGGAAATCCACAGTAAGAGGGGCCTGGAGGGCTACAGTCCATGGGTCACAAAGACTCAGACATGACTGAGTGACTGAATGCACACATTAGAGAGGTTGAAACTTTGATTGTGGCATCTGTGCCCAGCAGCTGCAGAAGCTGGGGAGGCAGGGTTTTTGAAGTTGACCTTGTTACAGCACTCAGTGAGCAGACTAGAAATATTACCTGGGACATGAATGGACAGAGAAGACTTTATCTTTCCTGTAGTTCAAGTTTTAGGTATAAAGAATGAGACTATCCTATTGAAATGATAGAGAAATAAGCTAAAGACACCTCCAAAGATATAAACAGCATGATTATGAAATAGGGATGTCTTATATGGGAATAATCAAATCACCTCAGAAGCAAGGATCCACATTCCAACCCCATTTCCCTGCATCCAGGCCTGATAACAAACCAGCAAGCAAAGCATAAGCAAATCCTGCAGCTAGGAAAATGGCAAAGTCAAAAATGAGCCAGGGAAAATTTGCATCGGGAGGGAGGTATTTTCTTGCATGAAACACTAATGGGGCCAGGAACCTGGTCCCAAACTGGAAACTGTGGCAGAGATTCTGAGTACATGCCCAGGAAGTTTCTTTGGAATAGAAGGATGACAACCAGCCAACTCTCTGTCTTCTTCATGATCATCTATATGCTCGAGTTCTTGACAATAACTGGGCAGAGCAGCCTGATTGTTGTAGCACTGGGCAGAGAGTGGGTGCAGACTCAAAGGCTGCCACCTGCGGACATGATTCTCATCAGCCTGGGCATCTGTCGCTTCTGTCAACTGTGGTCATCGATGCTGTACAACTTTGGTTCCCACTTCCACCCTAATTACAATTTTTGGTATTTCGGGATCATCTGGGAATTTACTAACATCCTTTCCTTCTGGTTGACCAGCTTGCTTGCTGTCTTCTATTGTGTCAAAGTCTCCTTCTTCAGCCACCCCATCTTCCTCTGGCTGAAGTGGAGAATTGTGAGATGGGTTCCTCGGCTGTTGCTGGGCTCTCTGCTGATTTCTTGTGTGTCTACCATATTTCCAGCTACTAGTTATTACATTGATATTCAATTCATCGCCATGAAGCATTTCCCTAGAAACAGCACCATGCTTGAGAGACTTGAGGCGTTCCTGTGGGATTTTTCCACACTGCACAAAGTAGTTGTGTTGGTTATTCCTTTCCTCCTGTTCCTGGCCTCCACAGTCTTGCTCATGGCCTTATTATCCCGACATCTGAAGCAGATGAAAGACCTTCACACAGGCTGCTCCAACTCCAGCCCGGAAGCCCACTCTGCCGCCCTGAGGTCCCTTGCCATCGTCCTCATCTTGTTCACCTTTTATTTTCTCACCGTGCTCCTCTCCATATTGGATGTCCTATTTAATAAAGAGTCCTGGTTCTGGGCCTGGGAAGCTATCATCTATGCATTCGTCTCTATTCATTCTACTTTACTAATGCTGAGCAGTGTCAAACTGAAAAGAGTTTTAAAGGCAAGGTGCTGGAGCCTAGAAGCTGCCTGAGGCATAGCGGACAAGACCTCTGCGCAAATGAGCTTTTGCACGGATACAACTAATACCAATAACCCAACTGGCAGGATCTTGACAATCCCCTGTGTGACAATGAGAAACCATAAACATCAGCCTCATTCTCTTTGCCCATAGCCATCTATCTCCAAACAACCAAGCTCTTCTGTTCTGTGCCACTGCTCCCTTCTCCTGTCCACAGTCCCCAGGTTGGTGCAAACTCTCTCATGGCTTCCCCTACCTCTCTACCTCTGGGATCTTTCTCCTGGTATATTCAACACAAGAGACCCGAAATCATGGTGTCCCCATTTTGTTTTTATTTGACCTAGTCTATGACTGCCAATTCCTCACTGACTAATATGAGTCTCTTCCCTATAAAGCTTATTGCCCATACCCTGAATGTTTTCCATACTAACCCCTTAATTTACCTTCCCTACTTTAGTCAGGAAAAGATCTTGAATATCTCTCTCTGCTGCTTCTGAACTTTTATCCTATAATATGATTTTCCTTATTTGTGTCTCTTCCAAATTTGTGTCTCTTCCTTTATGCTTTTAATACTCAAATCAAATTTTAACTCTTTCATTTTCATTTGTTAAGACATTACACTTTTCCCAGAAAAGGAGATGACTTACCCAATCTAGGTTCATCTTGGAATTTGTTCAAATATTGGCAATTTAATTTGACCGGTTGATTCCCTGGCATAGGAACCAGCAACCAATTCAAGTATTCTTGCCTAGAAAATTCTGTGGATAGAGGAGTCTGGCAGGCTACAGTCCATGGGGTCACAGGAGACAGACACGACTGAGCAACTAAGCACACACACACGTGTGCGCACACGCGTGCACACACACACACAGTTTCTATTGACTGGATTCTTGCCTCTTTAGTGTACTACAAGACGGTATGAAATTTCTAGAAATATTCCCAGATTGAGGCTTAGCTGGTTTTCTTCCATGCATAACCCAGATGTCAGCAGGAACTCCTCTTCATAAAATCTGAGTGACATTGGCTTAAGCCTTCTATAATCTTCTTTGCTCTCTGATAGTCTAAAGTTCTTTCCAAATGGACAAGAATATAGGAACTACGCAGGAATCTAGTTAAAATCACCTTTAGGACTCAAGTCCTTTTCAGCTTCCCCAATCCCACAGGTTTCTCTCATACTCTTATCTTTGTAGGACCAAGTCTTACCTTACCCTCATGGCATCTATCTCCTTCTTTCTTTCCTCTCCACCCTCATCCACCAGCAACAAAATTGGTAACTGACGACTCACTGACCTTTGAGTCTCAGCTTCCATAAGCTCCGGCACTTATCCACATATTGTTCCTAAGGACAGCTTCATCTCTTAAAGCTTTCTGATGTCAGAGTTAAGAATACACTTTGTTCACCTCATACATATTAGGGATGTCTGGTGAACTGAACTTCTGGTTCTGCCATGAGAAGACTTAAGAAAGTAGATATCTCAAGTTTGACTACGAAAGAAGGCTTAGTCCTGGAAGGAAATGGAAATTCTGACCTGGTCTTGGGTCTATCACTCTGATTTGTCTCATCATCTCTTGAATTCATATTTGAAACCAAGGGTGTGAAATATAAGTACAAATTGAAAGAACTCTTTCCAAAGACTCTGTTCCATCTGATATATCTCAGTAACGTTTCTGCTGTTGCATTTGGCATTTCCCAAAGCCCAATGGTTCAACTGTAGCAGAAAGTGGGACAGGACCCAGTGAATGCAGTAATGTCAATTGAGCAGAGTCATAGCTAGATGAAACGGCACTGGGTAGAAAAAAGAAAAGTAGAAGGTAGAAATCAACTTTGTGTTATCTGATCAGAGACCCCCAGGAATGCTTAGGAGACTGGTGGGCTGGTGTGTTGCTAGAGTTTGGGAGCCTACCAGAACAAGTGGGACAAAAAAGCAACTGAAATTTGAGTGATTGCTATTGGTCATTTGTATCCACATATTGCATGTTCTAAAGTCTCAGAAAATTGAAAGAAACTGTATTCCTCATATATGTGTAGAGAAAATGGACAAAATAAAAGCCTTCTTCCTCTGCTCCCAACTATCAAATACAGAGATATTCTTCTAGAAGCTCTTAAATATCTGTAATACTTTCACTGTCTTCTTCGGAGGAAGGTGCAATGGAAAAGGTATCCAGAATATGCATGAGGTGGAGATATAAGAGCCAGTAGAAGGGATCCAGAAATTAATAAAATAAAATGAAGACACAGAAATAACAACCTCCCCTTATTGTTGTAGCACCTAATAGTTCACAAAGAGCTTCCACATGTATTTAATAATTTTCAACTGGACAAGGTAGGTCATGATAATCCAATCCGGGGAAACAGAGCTACAAAAGTCATGTGAATTACCTAAGTTCATACTGCTGGCTAATACCAGACCTAAGAATTAAAGGAAAAGGGATGGAAACCAAGAGGTAAGTTTTAAAGGCTTGAAGAGTTTTAATTTGGAAAAAGATGGGTAGGATTTAATAGGGAGATGCTTTACAAAGAATAACAGAGGTGTTTGGAGCAAGAACAAAGTTACCGTTGAGAGCTTAAATTAGCAGTCACCAGGGGGCTATCCCATACAACACTCATTATTCATAGCACCTGCTGAGATGATCATTTGATTTTTATCTTTCATTCTATTAATATCACATTTATTGATTTGTGCATGCTGAATCATCCTTGTATCTGGGGATAAATTCCTCTTCATTGTGGTGTTTAATCCATTCGGTGTACTGATGAACTTGATTTGCTTATATTTTGTTGAGGGTTTCAACATTTGTGTGCATCAGTGTTCTTGTCTAGCTTCAGTATCAGGATAAGATAGCTTCATAAAATTACTTGGAAAGTGTTTCCTCTTCTTTAATTTTTTTAGAAGAGTTCAAGAAAGATTAGTGTTAATTCTTTAAATGTTTGATAAGCTTCACCGGTAAAATCATCTGGTCTTTGGTTTTTTCTTGTTGAGAGGTTTTTAATTACTGATTTAATCTTCTTAATCATTATTGATCTGTTCATATTTTCTCTTTCTTCATGATTCAGTTTTGGATACTTTTATGTTTCTAGAAATTTATTCATTTCTGCCAGGTTACCTAATTTTTGGCATGTAATTGTTCATAGTAATCTCTCATGACCCTGTGTGACTCTGTGATGTCATTTGTAGTGTCTCCTCTTTCATTTCTGATCTCGTTCATGTCTTTTCTTCCCTTGGGTTTGTCAATTTTATCTTTTAAAAAGCAACTAATAGTTTTCCTGATCTTTTCTATTAAGTTTCTCATCTCTGTTTCATTTATTTCCATGCTGATCTTTGTTATGACTTTCTTTCTACTTACTTTGAGCTTAGTTTGTTCTGTTCCTAGCTCTGTGAGATGTAAAGTTAGGTTATTTATTTAGCATTGCTCTTTTTCATAAACATATACATTCATCACTGTGAATTTCCCTTTAAGAATTGCTGTTGCAGCATCCCATAGATTTTGGTCATTGTGTTTTCGTTTTCATTTGTTTCAAGATATTTCTTAATTTCCTTTTTGATTCCTTCTTTGATCCATTTGTTGTTCAGGAATATGTTGTTTAGTTCCTGCATGCTTCTAAAGTTTCCAGCTTTCTACTTGTTGATTTATAGTTTCATACTATAAATCAAAATGGAGCTATTCTTAGGAACCTGTGGAATCTATAATACTCAGAAGAGGTGAGAAATGATGCTCTCTGGTACATGTTTGAAGGCAAGGTTGGAGAAAAACTTGTTTCTTCTGAGCTGTCTATTCAATAAAATTGTTACAGGAGACATAAAAGTCAATAAGATGTTAAATGCCCCTACGTTTTCTGAGATTGTTTATCAGGTGTTGTGTATTACATTCTCCTTGTAAATCGACCCTGAGATGAATTCCTTTCTCAGAAGGAACTAAACCAAAGGCCAAGGTAAAGGCTTGCCTCTGATAATCCTTTGTTTTACCACGACCACAGCTTTCATGATTCCCTTTACTTGAATCCAGACAGAGTGACCTTAAATTTTGGACTTGAGCACAATAAGTTTCAGTTTCTACTCATGAGTAGAACTCTGAGTTCTGCTCTTTTTCCCATTTTGGTGTTTGTGTTTATACTTTGTTAAAGGTGTTACTGTCCTTGTGTTAATGGTCCTCATTATTCTTGTGCGTGCGCAAGCTTAGTTGTATCTGACTCTACGACCCCATGGACTGTAGCCCACCAGACTGTCCGTGGAATTTACCAGGCAAGAATACTGGAGTGGGTTACCATTTCTTACTCCAGGAGATCTTCCTGACCCAGGGATTGGATCTTCATCTCCTGGTCTCCTGCATTGGCAGGTAGATTCTTTACCACTAAGCCACCTATGAAGCCCCCATTGTTCTTGTGTTTCTATCATAAACTATGTCCAGTTCTTTCCAAAATTGTTCTTGATAAAGGTAAAGGTGCAGAAGAGAAATAAAGACCATCAAAGGTAATAGCATGAGAAGTATTGTAGTCAAAAACCAATCATAACATACGTGGAATTGTAAATCTTTAAAAAAAAATTTATCTAGATTTACTTCAGTTCCAGAAACACATATTAAGGGAGAGGGTTGGGAAACTTTCCCATAAAGCCCCCAGGAGTATCTACAATATATTTTACAATCAGTACAAGATAACTTATTCCTGTGGCTATTCATAATGTCAAAATGCTTCCTAATAGGAGGGGGAAAAGCATCATCTTTGATTTTTCTAGACAGAGCTTTTAATAGAATCCTTGAGATTCATTCACCATCTTTTAGCCATATCTCAAACTTCCCAAACACTTGTTTAGGATTATGTTCTATTTTTAATAAAGCTTACAAAATTGATACTAAGTGTGAATTGACTTTTTGCTAGTTTGGAGGCAAAGATATAATTATATAAACTATATTTTTTGCAGTGCCAAGTTTCTTCAAATATTTTTTTTAGATAGAATATATCAAAAATGACAGGTCACATTGGTTAGATAAAAGATAAATCCTATATCATGACCGAAATTTTCCTTTAAATCTTAAACTAAGATTTAAATGTTAGATTTTTTTAAGATTAACATTTATTAAAATATGCTAATTTAATAAGTGAAACACAGCCAAGATATAGTCAAAATGACTGGGAATAATCACTTGCATTTGCAGGAAAAAATAGATCTTATAATTTAAGTTTAAAATTAGAGGGAAGATAAGTTTCACAAGCCCTCATTCTTAAAGTCTAAAGATAGAGTGTGTAGGTAGATATTTCTTGAGAATATTGGCAGACTGGTGTTGTCAGTATTTGATGGTTTGAATGAGATCCACTCCAAGAACTTAGAAATAAGACTGTCTTCTGAAGGATAAATCAAGAAATCAACTTTGCTCCCTACCTCTGCTCTAAATGTAGGAACCTAAGAATTAACCAGAAAAAGGGTGGGTAGAATGTGCTCCCATCAAACCTCAAGATTAATGTCTAGACAAAGTCCAGATTGTAACATGTTACTCAGAATGAGAAATAAAACATGTCTCAAAATAAACTAACAAACAAACAAACAAAAATAGTTAAGTAGAGAAAAAATAGGTAAGAGATTTGAACTTGATGATATTATTCCCGGTCTGCCCACAGTGGGACAAGGGCATGTTTGGTCAACCAACTTGAAGCTTTCTAGTCCTATTGATAAGTCCTTCAAGCTATCATCTGAGAGATTTGTCACAAGCTCATACAAATCCCTCCAGTTTTTCCTCTATATTCTCTTGCTCATTCATTATTATGATTTGGCATTTTATGTTATGATAGTCTCTGACTATGCCTCTAAGTGGACATAAAAGGAAAATGTATAGGTCCTAAAATATGGGTACAAGTAAGAAGAGGATCCATGACATACGCGAGTATAGCATGGCAACACTTTCGGGACAGGTCCTGGAGATCCGGAAAGTGTCTGATACCCACACCAACTGCTCTGCCACTTTTGTTGCCTTCTGAGAGCATCCCCTGAGACACAGAAGAGAGACTGCAAGGCTACTGTGCAGCTGAGGGTATCATCATGTTTTTGACACTTGATAAATATTAACATATTGATTTCTATGAGCTTCATTTCTCCCATCTTCTTTCTCAGTCCCAGTTGTCTCTACCCAGACTTAAGATCATATAGTTTGAGTGTAGGGTGAAATTTCCCTGACATCTTGATTATTTAATTAACATGCATGCTTATGCTCACCTCAACCTCATTGGTCTTTGTGTCAGTTTCAGTAGTATGAGTCCATTTCTTTTTTATTGAAGATATATATGTTCTTCAATAAAAGGAATTTCCCTTTTATATTCACTTAGAGGCATGGTCAGAGATTATACACACACACACACACAGATATGTATTCCTTTTCAGATTCTTTTCCCTTGTAGATTATTACAAAATATTGCATATAGTTCCCTGTGCTGCACAGTACATTTTTTGTTGATTATATTTTATACACAGTAATGCTTATAAGGAGAAGGCAATGGCACCCCACTCCAGTGCTCTTGCCTGGAAAATCCCATGGATGGAGGAGCCTGGAAGGCTGCAGTCCACAGGGTCACTGAGGGTCGGACACGACTGAGTGACTTCACTTTCACTTTTCACTTTCATGCATCGGAGAAGGAAATGGCAACCCACTCCAGTGTTCTTGCCTGGAGAATCCCAGGGACAGGGGAGCCTTGTGGGCTGCCATCTATGGGGTTGCACAGAGTCACCCACTACTGAAGTGACTTAGCAGCAGCAGCAGCAATGCTTATAAAGTTGAAAAGTGTGAGTTGACAATTTAAACACAGTACATGGATCACTAGCTAACTTAATCTAGAAATAAAAGGAAAAATCAAAATTATACAAAATTTTAAATAGCAAAAAAGAAATAATCACTAAAACATAAGAACTTTTTAATAAAAATTATGAGACCATTTGCAAAACTCTAAGCAAACAGTTTTAAAATAAAGATGAAATAAATTATTTTCTAGAAAAAATACAATGGGAACTTCCAGTTTTCTCTTCCACATGTAAGGAGATTGAAAGTTGATATTCTGTCCCAACAGCAAGTAAAAAGCTAAACAACTGAGCCCTGGAAAATATTACGTAGGCCAAGTGATCACGGCTAATCTCATTAATAAGGCATGTTGATAGATAGTATGGGCCCTTGTTATAAAAAAGTGAGAACCACACTTAAACTTTGTGATGTTCCTCCTAAAACTCTAGTCTAACCATGAGAAAAACATCACAGACGAGCCCAAGTCCAGGGACAGTCTACAAAATATTCAACCAGTACTCCTCAAAACTGTCCAGTTTATCAGAAAGTTGGAGAAATTCTCACAGACCAGAGGAGACCAAGACAGCATAATGAGTAAATTCAGTGTGCTATTGTGGGTAAGATCCTGGAACAGAAAAAAAAAAAAAAACAACCATTAAGGAAAAACTAGTGAAATCTGAATAAGCTTCAGAAGTTAGTTAATAGTAGTGTATCATTAACACTAGATCCTTAGTTTCCCTGGTGGCTCAGACGGTAAAGCGTCTGCCTATGATGCAGGAGACCTGGGTTCGATTCCTGGGTGGGGAAGATCCCCAGGAGAAGGAAATGGCAACCCACTCCAGTACTCTCGGCTGGAAAATCCCATGGATGGGGGAGCCTGGTGGGCTACAGTCCATGGGGTCGCAAAGAGTCGGACATGACTGAGCGACTTCCCTTTCTTTCTTTCTTTCTTTCCAACAGGTGTATACATGTTCCCTATATATCCTCATAAACAATCAGGGAAAACAGTTATTAACATTCTTTGTTCTATCTTTGCAACTCTTTTGTAAATCTGAAAGTGTGTTTAAGTCAAAGTTTATTGTTAAACAGCAATTGAAGTTCCCTGTCTAATACTTCCAACATTTGGGTCATTTCTTTGTCTCTTGAAAATGATTTCATTTTTCTTGTGTGTTTTGTAATTTTTTGTTGAAGGCCAGACATCTTGCGTAGACTTGTAGAGGCTGAGGTAAATAACATTTGTGTCTAGAGACAGCTGTGCCATTTGTACTGTCAGGGTATAAGAATGGTGGCTGGCATCTCTTTCTGCCTTGCTCTGCACAAGTGATCCATTCCACACATTCCTTCTCTCTTTGGAGGAAGTTGTCCCTCCATCAGTTTAGATTATTTAGTTTCCTTGTATCTGTAGTTCTCTGATAAGTTCAGAGAAAGTTACAACTTTGTCATTTATCCAGCTTTTCTCATTGATAGATGGGAGCATGGCTTTTTTTTTTTTCCCCCCTGCTTCCTACATTCTAGAATCAAGTAGAACATCAAGGTTTTTCCTTCTTAACTCTATGTATACTACAGTCAAACATGCATGTAGGAAGAATGAAATGCAGGAAAGGGATTAGAATACTATTAAAAAAAAAAAAAAACCAAGAGATTCTGAATGTTTGAAAAATCACATAACCTTAACATTGAAAGGAATTATTAGAAGCTGTCTATCCTAGATTTAAAATCTTTTGATTTTAAATATCTTCTTTTGTTAAAATTAAATTTTCACTCCTCATATTTCCTCTAGAAGGAGATCTCTTGCTAAAAATCACTTAATCTTCTGCATATCTCCACCAGTCAAAAATTATCTGTTGCACTTTCAGCTGATATGAAAAGCACAGAAATCATTTTTATTTATAAAATAAATTTTAAAACTTTATTTTTTACAAATAAAAAAATCATATTCTAATATTGAGAATATTTTGAACTGTGTGCCCCTTTCCTGATTCTGGTACACCATCTGGAGCACTTCCGTGGTGGTCCAGTGGTTAGGAATCTGCCTGCCAATGCAGGGAACACTATTCAAACCCTGCTCTGGGAAGGTTCCACATGCCCAGGGACAACTAAGCCCACACACCACAACTCCTGAGCCTGAGCTCTAAAGCCCTGAAGTCGCAGCTACTGAGCCTGAGTCCTGCAGCTACTGAAAGCTGCCTGCCCTAGAGTCTGTGCTCTGCAACAAGAGAAGCCACTGCGATGAGAAGCCTGCACACCACAACCAGAGAGCAGCCCCTGCTCCCCACAACTAGAGAAAGCCCGTGTGCAGCAACAAAGGCCCAGGGTAGCCAAAAATAAATAAAATGAAATTTTAAAAACTACCATGTGGAATCTCCCTCACCTCAGTTTGAAAATTATCTACTGTACCAAACACTCATCAAAAAAATTTTTTTTTCTTCTGTATATGTGCCTATAGGCTTCCCTGGTGGTTCAGATGGTAAAGAATCTGCCTGCAATGTGGGAGACCTCGGTTAGGAAGACTCCCCTGGAGGAGGGCATGGCAACCCACTCCAGTATTCTTACCTGCAGAATCCCCAAGGACAGAGGAGCCTGGCAGGCTACAGTCCATGGGGTCACAAAGAATAGGATATGACCAAAGTGACAGAGCACAGCACATGTGTTTATAGACAGAAGTGTATTATGCATCAAATTCTTTCTACTAACACATCAACTTAGTATAAAATGGGCAGAGTGGGGGAGGTCAGAGATATATTTTTTGCAAGGAGGTTAAAATATCTGCTGTATAAAACAGAACTGACCCATCTAAGGATTCAGTGTATCTAAGCCAAAAATGGTTAAACACCAGTCAAAGAACCAAGGTGATGGAACAGATTTAAATCAAGCATCTCTATCCTTTTACCAGAGGCAGGAATCTATGTAAAGAAGAAATCAGAAGCATCCACAATGTGAGGCCTGAAGAACACAGCCCCTCTTCCTTTTCTATAATTCCTAAATGTTAAAGAAAAAAAGCCTATAATGATGACCACCAATCAGGAAGATCTAACCTTGTAGCAATGTCCTCTGACCTCAGGTCAAGTAGCTAGCTTCTTGATTAGAAGAAGGTCGATGACCTAGCTTCTTTAAAGAAAGATTTTTGGGAACAATTCCAGACTAACAAATCAGAGTTTCCGGAGAAGCTGCTAGAATGTGCACTTTTAACCAAATTTCATGGGATTTCTTGGATCAGAATTATTAGGGAAACAGTATTAGAATACATTCTCTTACAATTTCTCATCCTAATCAGCATTTTTGTATTACTAGCTAATCATTGCTGATGATCAAGGCATGATCAATGTGATGCTTAACAATAAAATATTAAATACCAGGAGCTGCCTGGGTGCTAGTTAAATTATAATTTCCTTTCTCAAAGTATAAGTAGAAGAAACTTAATATTGAATTCACCTTATAGTAAATTTTAGTGAAAAGCTGGTAGCAAACATGTATTTTCTTTATTTTTCGCCTGGATAATTTCCCTTAGAAAATTATTCAAGGATAAGAGATAATCTTTTTAAAGGAATAATTTCAAGGCAGGTAAAATTATATGAGGAGGAACAAATCAAAATTTATTCATGAAGACATGACTGACAGAGGGTAGAATCATTGCTGAAACCTCTGGAGAATATGTCTCAGACGGAATCTGCTTCGAGAGCTTCTTTGTGAAATATCCAGGGCTACATACTTCAGTGGAAATGTATTTGCTTTACAAGAAAGTGAGAGTTTCTAATGAGGAGAACTTTGTCCTTTGTGGGAAAGACAAAAAGCACCAAGGCTTGATTTTAATTTGGGGGAAAGGGCTGATAAGACTGTAGAGAGATCTTTGAATTTTCCTGCAAACTACCTCTTGAGTTTTCATCACTGACCCTCAGGCAGTGTTTCTCAATGTTTGGCTCAAGACTATCTGAATCAGCACTATTTGATGGAAGTGTCTAAAATGCTAATTCCTAGGCCTCTGTAGATTCACTGAATTAATATTCCAAGGATGGAACCCAGGAAGCTACATTTTTAAAAAAGTATTCCAAATGATTTAGAAGAACATTGAGGTTGGAAAATAAGTGCCCTTAAGCAGAGATCAGCAAATCTTTTCCAGAAAAAATAATTTCTAAGTATTTTATTTTATTTCTAAACCACTTTTTTGAGGTGTGATTGACATGTAAAAAGTGGTATGTATTTAAATATTTATATATATTATATATAGCTTGATGAGTTTTAAGGTAAGTATATACCCCTGATATCATCAACAACAAGGCCATAAATATAGCCATATTCATTCAACCTCCTAAAGTTTCCCATGCTCCCCTTATCATTATTATTATCATTGTTTTTGCATGTGTGATAAGAACATAACAGAGGCTCTATCCCCACAGAAAATTTTGTGTATAAAATACTGTTGATAAGTTTTAGGCCCTGCGCTATATGGCCAGAACTTACTTATCTTGCATAACTGAGACTTTGTACTGTTTGACCACCACCTCCCCCATTTTCCTCTCCCCTCAGATCCTGGTAACCACCTTTCTATTTCTTACTTCTGTCAGTTTGTTCATTTTAGATTTCCATATATAGATGAAATCATAAGCTACTGGTCTTTCTATGTCTGATTTATTTCACTTTGCAACTTAGCTAAATGTCCTTCAGGCCAGTCCATGTTATCACAAATGACGGGTTTTCCTTCTTTTTAAGACTGAATACTATTTTATTGTTTGTATACACCACATTTCCTTTATCCATTCATCTGTAGATGGAACATACGTTGTTTCTATATTGTGGCCATTGTGAGTAATGAAGATAGGAGTGCTGATATCTCTTCAAGATCCTAATTTCAATTCTTTTGGGAAAACATCCAGAAGTGGGATTGCTGGATCATATAAGCAGTTCAATTTTTTAATCTTTTCTGGAGACGGTATAGTTTTAGAATGCCTTTAGCTAGAGGGATAAACCAAATTATACTTTTATCTAGAATGTTTTTGTGTTGTCTATTAAAAAAAAATAACAACCTAATTGCATTTTTAATAAGAAAACTCAGATACACTAGTCATAATGAAGTGCTTTTTTCTTTTTAGCTTATTTTAGATTCCACATATAAGTGATATCATATGGTATTTGTCTTTCTCTTTCTGACTGATTTTACTCAGTACAATAATCTCTAGGTCCATTCATTGTGCTGCAAATGGCATTATTTCATTACTTTTTATGGCTGAGTAGTATTCCATTCCGGAGAAGGCAATGGCAACCCACTCCAGTACTCTTGCCTGGAAAATCCCATGGACGGAGGAGCCTGGTAGGCTTGGTCTATGGGGTCGTGAAGAGTCAGACACGACTGAGTGACTTCACTTTTACTTTTCACTTTCATGCACTAGAGAAGGAAATGGCAACCCACTCCAGTGTTCTTGCCTGGAGAATCCCAGGGCTGCCATCTATGGGGTCGCACAGAGTTGGACACGACTGAAGTGACTTAGCAGCAGTATTCCATTCCACATATTCTTTATCCATTCATCAGTTCATATATCCTATGATGGATATATAGGTTTCTTCCATATCTTGTCTGTTGTAAACAGTGCTGCTATGAACATTGGGGTGCAATATTCATATAATTTTAAAATTTCATAAATTCATATAAAATTCATATAATTTTAAAAGTATAGTTTTCTTCAGATATATGCTTAAGAGTGGGACTGCTAGGTCATGTGGTGGCTCTACTTTTAGTCTTTTAAGGAAACTCAATGCTGTTTTCCATAGTGGCTGCACCAATTTACGTTTCTACCAACAGTGTGAGAGGGTTCCCTTTTCTCCATAGCCTCTGCAGTATTTGTTATTTGTGGATTTTTTTTTTTAAACAATGGCCATTCTGAGAAGTGAGAAATGACCTGTGAGAAGTGATATCTCATTGTAGCTTTGATTTGCATTTCTCTCATAATTAGTGAGTTGAACAGCTTATCATGTACCTATTAGTAGTCATCTGTATATCTTCTTCTCCATACCTTTTTGTCTCTACCCTATCCTTCACCCTAAGATGACTGTCTTAATACCCTAAGATGTTCTATGTATGCTATCCTCCTTGCCCCCATCAGGAGCTAAAAACTTTGATCCTCAAGTCAATGATTTGATTCTCAGGTTAAACAGTAAGACAACACATTTGGATCACAGTCCGTTTTCCTAGCCTGTTCTCCTCATAGTCTGGTCTGGTGTTGGCCAGAGGAGTAACAGCAGTTTCGTGGCCCCTGGCTCCATGCCCTGTGAGCTCCTTCCGAGGGGAGCTGTGAAGCTGAACGTCTTCCGTTGCTCACCTTATAATAGCACAGCCCAGGATGGCTGCACTGTTGCCCAGGTTACAGGCTGATTTGCATGAGACACAAAAATCTCCACAAACTGAAGAGCCCCGCGGAGCTGATCATTTCAGGAGATAAACCATGTAAGAAGGGTTTTTGCAAAGCGATTGTTCTTTCATTCTTAAAATAGATGCTAATTTCAGAGATAAAACATCTTGGAGACAGGAAAGGCCAGGAGGAAAGTACAGATAAGAACCTACCTTTCACTAAAACATGAATATTTTACACGTGAAAACTGAGATTAACTTTTGCTCTGGTGCTTGGATTTTATTCTCCAGCTAGAATTTGCTTTTCTCAAAGTGTAGCAGGAAGATTATATAACACAACAATATTTCCTAACATTGTCCCTCCTGTGCTGCATTCAACTGTTGCTGATCACCTGTTTAGCTTGTGCTTCAGACTGCACATAGCAGTCGTTATTAAAACCTCAGACAGACACTTTAAAATTTATTGCCAGTATTTGCATTCTTAGTGGAAAATGTCTCCCTAGTCTTTCCCCACCTACATAAGGGAGGGATGGGACAGGAGAAAATTATTATAAACTAAAGGCAGGACTATGAGTAAAATATTAAGCCATCTAAAAATATATATTTCAGTCATTTTGAATAAACAGCTCTACGAGTATGTAAAGGTCCTTGTGTTTATGTGGATTACAGCTTGTATTTATATACAATGTGATGCATTGGTATGTAAACACTAGAAGTTGCTACAGCCTCTCCCTCAGGAAATAATACCTTTTTCCTCTGTGCCAAAGACTAGGAAGCTCTCTACCATGTCAGGAAGAAATCATCCAAGGGGAAGGAAGGAAGGATGCAATAAGAATGGAACCCTACTTGTTTAAACTGGATTAACCAAGCTGAAGTCACAATGAACATTAAGAAAAACAGTTTTTGCTTACCATTAAGAGAGGAGGAAAAAGCAAGCATAAGATGTCTTATCAAACCAAAATGAGAATGTTAAATTCTGTCTTATGAAACTGTGAGCACTAACAATCTGTAATTGAGTCTTGTTTAAAGGTACTACAGACAATAAAAAGCCTAAAAAGAAAATTATTAATAAGTTTATATTATATCTTCCTGATGCTGGGAAAGATTGAGGGCAGGAGGAGGAGGGGGAGACAGAGGATGAGATGATTGAATGGCATGAATCCAATGAACATGAGTTTGAGCAAACTCCAGGAGATGGTGAAGGACAGGGAAGCCTGACATGCTGCAGTCCACGGGGTTGTAAAGTCAGACATGACTTAGCAACTGAACAGCAATCTCCTTGAATCTGTGGATGCAGCCTGCTGTACATGGTGTAGTAGGAGTAAATGGGCACCAGTCACTGCAGACTTGGATTTAGAGAGCTTCTGAAGGATGACAAACTGTTTTTATGTTTGTGATGTGTGTGTTTTCTTAGGGTTTTCTTGCTTCATTTTATAAAATAAAGAAAAAGAAGTCAGAGAGACAGAAAACTGAATGTGATAGAAATGAAAATACTAAAAATCTACAAAGATTTGAAATGGGAAGGAGGAGTTGGTTGCCAGCTTCCATTCCACTTCTGCCTATATTTCATCAGAACAGTTGGATCTCCCTTTGAACACCAACTTTATCTTTTCCGATAGCCCCTTTCCAAATTTCGTTTCCCTTGCCTCTAACTTTCCATATCTGTCCCTCCACTCTTCTTGATTCTCTACACTTCTTTTCCTCCTTGTCTTATCTTTCTTCCTCTAATTCTTACTTCTCTTCCCTTAATCATCAGAAACGTGCAACTTGGGAGTATTGACAAACACACAGAAGGACCGACACACAGAGGCACATTTAGGGGATCTGCTCGATTCTGCTCCTCTTCTCCTCCGCAAAAACAGAACAAAGAAGAGAGTGGGGAAGGAGGCGAAGGAAGATGAGGAGGAAGAGGGAGACAAGGAGGAGTGGAGAGGGAAGACTAGGAAGGGGGAGGGAGGAGGAGGAGAGGAGAACTTCCACAAAAAAATAGCCAGTGACATTTGGGGACAATTAGACCTAAGCTTGAAGCACTAAGAAGTGATGCAGTCAAAATGCGGGGGATCAAGAGAGAAGAATAAGAAAGGGTGTCCATGAGGAGGGCAGAGATTAGGATTAGTCATGAATACAAGCAGGAAAATGTGTAAATTGGACTGTTAAAATTTGTATTCAATGCTCTCAGTTATTAAAGCAAAATATGATCATTCGTTATAAAGGCTTTCATTCTAATAGTATCAAATGACATACCAATTAAGAACTGAAATTGCAGCTAAGTACCTTGTTTTAAAAATATATTAGCAACACTTAAATGTACAGCATATATAAATTCTTAAATATTGCTCACTCAAAACTATGAATAATTCAGTTTAATATGTAGCTGCTAGTTCAGACAAATAGCTTCAGCAGACTTATTTAAATAATGAAAGACTTCATTAATTATGAAGGTTAGTAGAGGGATAGAAAGGCGTTCAAATTGGTTTCTTTCTATGATATGTTCTTACAGAGAATTTTAAAATCCTCTAAGTTTAAGCAAAGATGAGATTTGCAGTCTGTTAAAACATCAAAAACTAAGGACTAAAATACTGCCAAATATCTACTTGTATTCAATATAATGCCATACTAGAGGATGTTATCTTTTTAAATTTGATTATACCCAATAGATTGTATGATTGTTGTATATCCAATTATCTTGTGAAATTTCTAAAGAATAAATTTTCAGATAAGTGGGAATATAACCAGGTAAATTTTTTTCATAGAGTAAATCATACTTTAGGATACCTAGAGAGGCTAGCAGTAAATTTAAATTTTATTAATAGGACAACTGTGTTAGAACTAATTCAATAATCTGTACAGGGACCTAAATATGTTTTAAATATATATTATATAATTCAGTCAAAATTGCTGACCATCTACTCTTTATTTAAGACCCTATATTAGGCACTCTGTGTGCCTGCTCAGAAGTGTTTGATTCTTTGCAACCCCATGGGCTGTAGCCCACCAGGCTCCTGTATCCATGCAATTTTCCAGGCAAAAATACTGGAATGGTTTGCCATTTCCTACTCCAGGGGATTTTCCTGACTCAGGGATCAAATCTGCATCTCCTGCACCTCCTGTATTGCAGACAGATTCTTACCAGTGAGCCACCTGGGAAGCCTGAATTAGGCACTAAGGTGGACAAAATATTTTATGTAAGAAACAGAAATACAAATAATTGCAAAACTACGTTTGCTTTTATGTACACTTTGATAGTTCAACAATACAGTGGGAGAATAGATGTAGGAGAGATTAAAATAATAATAGAAGGATCTGGAAAATCCCTATGGATTGATGAGAATAATGCAGTGCCTCCAACAGATATAACAGGATTAGGAAGTTTCAAGAAAGTGAAAAACAAGAGCTAAGACACAGAGGTAGTCATGCTTTTATTTTTGAAGTGTCTGCACTGTATCAATTTGAAATCAGTTCCCTTGTGATTTCAACCCACTGATACTTCTCCTGTCTCTGGGGTCACACACACTAAAACTATTCATTGCACTAAAAGAAAGCTTTTAATAATGACTGATTGTGTCTGAGTCTTCCATAAATAAAGACCTTCTGTTCCTTTTTAAATGACATTTTTAAAGTGTTTCTTAGCTGTCAAAGTTTTGAATCACTTTATTATCTCCATTGTTTTCTTCTAAATCAGTTCCAGATTGATAACACTGTTTCAAAAGTGTTGTCAAAAAGTCTTTTTAACAGTAACAAAGCAAAACTGGATTACAAGATCTCCTGCTCCCAAATGCAAATTAAACAACAATCAAAAATTACAAACCCATTACAATTAAAGAAAAAAACAGAAAATTCTAGGGGTTTTTTATGTGCCTCTTGGAGAAGGCAATGGCAACCCACTCCAGTACTCTTGCCTGGAAAATCCCATGGACGGAGGAACCTGGTAGGCTGCAGTCCATGGGGACGCACAGAGTCAGACACAACTGAAGTGACTTAGCAGCAGCAGCAGCAGAACCCCAAGAAATATTACTGAATTTGTTCTGGAAAAAGTAAATTTGATGAAATTGTAAGAATTCTCACTAATATGATCAATATAGAGAGAAATGTACTATAAAGTTGGTGGAGCAGAGGAAAGCTTTGAGAGTAGAAGAAACTGTGATTGACATCAGGCTTTTAGAAGCTCAGAAGAGGCAGAAAGAATTATTATGGATCACACGGTCTAGGGGTTAATTTCAAAACAAGGGAACAATCTAAAGCTTGAAACCATTGTCTCTTAAAAATACAACAAACCTTGAACTAGATAGTGTAGACTCTACAAAGACAGGAGTGGGTTGTGAACAAAATATTAAGTGAGAACTCAGCTCTCAAGTCCTGTGAAGAAGGCTCCAGCTCACACATATATTTCAAGTTTCACAAAGGAGATAAAATGCATCCCCAGTCTTCAAGCAGAAGATAAATCAGTCTTAAGCAAAGTGCTAAGGCTGCCAAAAAACAACACAACCACTTTATATCAAAACATTGAGGATCTGGATACAACTGCCCATATTAAATATCAGTAAGCTGAGGGAAAAGAGCAAAAAACAACCACAAAGAAAAAACAAGCAAAGATATTAGAGAGAGAATGAGAGGGAAAGAGGGATGACGACAAAGCATGTAAAGACAGATGAAGAACCTTATATGGAAGAAAACATTATCCGAGGTAAAGAAAAGCTCTCCAAAGTGTTTTGAACCATAGAAAACTAACATATGAACAGTCATTCAATAAAAAATAAACTAAAAAAGATAATAAAGCAGTTATATGAATGGCTTAAGAAATAACATTACGTCAGAGCTAATCACTAACTTGAAATCAGCAAGGAACAAAATTGACGTGGCTGAAAATCTATTAATTATACAGAAGAAAGGCTTGAGATAATCCCAATAAATGCAAAAGGTGAAAAAGGAATTAAAATAATTAGCTAAAACATAATACATATATTGCATTGCTAAAAGTAGAGGTCTGAAGAATAATTCCCCTGAAATGAAAATCCAAGTACATAGATCAAATGGGTACATTGTAATCCAAGGAAAAAAATGAATGTAGGATTATCTATATAAATATGTTCTAGTTAAACTGTGTACTTCAAAAATAGAGTTCCTTTCTCCTTGGAAGGAAAGTTATGACCAACCTAGATAGCATATTCAAAAGCAGAGACATCACTTTGCCAACAGAGGCCCATCTAGTCAAGGCTATGGTTTTTCCAGTAGTCATGTATGGATGTGAGAGTTGGACTGTGAAGAGAGCTGAGCACTGAAGAATTGATGCTTTTGAACTGTGGTGTTGGAGAAGACTCTTGAGAGTCCCTTGGACTGCAAGGAGATCCAACCAGTCCATTATAAGGGAGATCAGCCCTGGGTGTTCTTTGGAAGGAATGATGCTAAAGCTGAAACTCCAGTACTTTGACGACCTCATGCAAAGAGTTGACTCATTGGAAAAGACTGATGCTGGGAGGGATTGGGGCAGGAGGAAAAGGGGACGACGGAGGATGAGATGGCTGGATGGCATCACTGACTCGATGGACATGAGTTTGAATGAACTCCGGGAGTTGGTGATGGACAGGGAGGCCTGGCGTGCTGCAATTCATGGGGTCGCAAAGAGTCGGACATGACTGAGCGACTGAACTAAACTGAACTGAAGTGATGCACGTGTGGGAGCTGGAAGTATATGGGAGATCTCTTTATCTTATTTTTAATTTTGATACAAACCTAAAACTGCTCTAAAAAAATAAAGTCTTAAAAAGAGAGTTCTTCAGTTACTCCAAACACATACACTCACATATCACCATAAGGGGAAGAAGATTGTTCAATAACAAAAGAAGTCAGTGAAGTTCTACAAAATTCTGATATTAAAAAAACAAACAAACACATAACTTCAATTTTTATCCTTAGCTTAATTGCTTGCCTTCAGGTATATGAAATGTTTTCCATATAACTATCTATGAATCTACGCTTTCATAAATATTTTAACCCTTTAAATCACCTTTTTTTCCCCCTAGTTACCTGTGTATTGTTTGGAGTGATATTCACCTAAAGTTAAAATAGTGATTTCCAAGTTGTGAAATAGCGATTTCCAAGTTGTTCACCTTTATTCACAAGAATATTTTTCCCTTATACTTCTCTGTATTACTTGAATATTTTTTAAAAAGTATTCAAGAAAAAATAGCACCTGAGTGTGTTCCAAGAGAACCTAGTGAAACTTTAAGGATTTTTATATTTTAATTTTAGAAATTCCTTCTTCTATATTCTTTTGGTCAAACAACTTGAAAAGGCCAGCCCAATTCAAAGGGAGGAGATTTAGACTCTACTTCTCAATAGAAGAGCAGCTAAAAATTCAAGACCATTCTTCATCTACTTTTAATCTACACATACTGACATGCCTAAAATCACAAACTAGTTCCTTGAACTTTATAGCTCATAATTATCTTCATGCATTTCAGAATAGAACTGTTTTTAACGACCTATAAATATGAATTACCTTGATGACAAGTTAGGGGACTTAGTTTACAGTCCTCACTTAATAATTAAGTGAGGTGAAGTGAAAGTCACTCAATCATGTCTGACTCTTTGCAACCCCATAGACTATACAGTCCATGGAATTCTCCAGGCCAGAATACTGTAATCAGTAGCCTTTCCCACTCTCCAGGGGACCTTCCCAACCAAGGGATCGAACTGAGGTCTCCCTCATTGCAGGCAGATTCTTTACCCACTGAGCCACAAGGGAAGCCCAAGAATACTGGAGTAGATAGCCTATCCCTTCTCCAGTGGATCTTCTGGACCCGGGAATTGAACCAGGGTCTCCTGCATTGCAGGCTGATTCTTTACCAACTGATGGGAAGCCCTAATGATTAAGTAATGTTGAGCAAATCATTTAAATATTCTAGTCTCAACTTTTTTCACCTATAAAAGACAAATGTTGGGTTATGTTAACCAAGACTTTACTCTGGAAATCTTGAGGTGATGCCTGGAGATGCTGATACTGAAGTCCTAGAGCAGTGTTAGGAGAGGGCAGTGCTCTCCTTCCTGCCCACCTGGAGCAGCAATGGGGCTGTGTGTTGGCAGGACCACAAAAGCATCTGTCAAGTAGGTGCCTGGCTTTAAATGGTCACTCTCTCCACTTCAGCTTTAGAATTATCATCTGTTATTGAAGAGGAAAAGTTAAAATTTTACATAACCTCTTGCTCGTTCTGCCTCTGAAACTCAACTTGCTCCTTCCAAAGTCTGGAGCATGTAGGTCACGTAGTCTCAGAAAGTGGGGACTTATAATACTAGGAACTGGAGCTTATCTCACTCACCCTTGTCCTGCTCTTTGCAATTGCCCAGCCCCTGAAAACCTGCTTAATCATGCCTGTCCATGTTAAAGGTCAGGTATTCCCTTCCCTATCTTGACTGCTGTTCCTGTGCATGCAAAATCCCTTAGTTTAAACCAGCCAATTAACAGCTAGTGTTGCCCACTATAGTCTGTCTATAAAAATTCTGTAACCCCTTTGTTCAGGGGCTCAGAGCTTAAAGTGTTAATTCCTCTGGATCCACCAGCATAATAAACCTGAGTTCTCCAACTCTCCAAGTATGGTGCTTGGTTTCTTGATTACTGGTTTCTGCAAATTATTGGTAGTAGGTCAGATCAACCTGCCTTCATTTGTGGATAACCTCAGTGGGTTAACACAATAAAAGTGTATTTCTTACTCACATGAAGTCCAAACAGCAGGGGCTGGGGATGAGAGCCGATTTGCTCCATGAAGTCGTTCAGGGACAAAAGCTTTATACATTCTGTAGTCCCACCATCTGTTAGAAACTCATAGGCTTCCACTGAATTCTCCAAAGCCATTTGGCTGACAGAAGGAGAGAGAAAACAGGGAAAATCACACAGTTGCCCCTTCTGCACCAGTCTGAAAATGACATATAACCCTTCTGCCTTCCATTTGGCTGGAACTCAGTTGTATCTGCTACACTTAAAGAATGGGAAAGAAGGTCTATCTGTGACGCTGAAAGAAAAAGGAAATCGATTGTGGTGAAGATTCTGCTGTCTGACACACTGCCTAATCTTTGAAACAGGGAAGAATCATGGTGTTGTTCAAATCCAGGTGAATTCATCCAGTTGTCCTTTAGAATGAAAAGAGAGAAGAATTTTTTTCAAGGTTCCTGCCTAAGGGATACCAAATATTGAGTGCCAAAAGGAGAACTGAACAAATGAAACTCCTACTTGTTCTTTTTTGTGTCAATGCAAAGTTTTCAGTTACAACTAGAAATGTTCATAAGATGTACTATGGATGTTGAAAATGCTTCAGAACATGCTAAAGTTCCTGTTAATGGCAAATGAATGCCAGTAAAATTATCAACCCTTTCTTGATGACCTGGGGTATACGAGAATTCCTGTTGGGAAGCTCCCATGACATCTGTCCACACTGTGCTTGCTTTCATAGGCAGCACTTGTAAGCTGCCACTTTGTTAGGCAGGACATTTACACACCATTTCTTCAGAAATGCATCATTGTGTGCCTACAATTCCCAAACAAGAATCTCCAACGTTTGAAAAGATTGCTCTGTAATCAGAAACCATTCAAATTAAGCAAATCTGTATTTGCTTGTAAAATGACCCCCTCTCTTTTCATCGTGTTCTTTAATGAGGCTTATTATTTTCATGTCCAAGGTTAAATGTCCATTCAGGCTTAACCAGTTTGCTCCTGATGTTCATTTCAGACTTGTACCTCAAGGAGGTCATGATGTCAACTCTTGGGAGTTGGAAGAGTTACTGAAGTTATTTTTTTTAAGTATTTGATGCCTACCTCAAAAGCAAAAATATAAGGAGATATGACAGGTAGCAAAGACTTCAAGTCTTCAAGCAGTTGCCTATCTTCTTATCTATTTTCAAAGCAAGAAATTGACACAGGAACAGAACTATACTACAAGCTAGAATACATCTGGTACCCCACGATTCAACATTTTTTTCTGATCATTGCTATCTTTTATTTATTGATAAGAAACAAAATCAGAGTCTATAATTTTTTTTAGTATTTTAGTCCAGTTATTTTTATAATTTCCCTCTTTTTACTCCAAGTCATGTTAATTTTCTATTTATATCCATTATAAGAAGTCAATTTAAAGAAAATGTTACTTGTTAAATAAGTAACATTAAAAGTCGACTTGGGTATGGCAAGTATTCTGAGGGTGGTACAAGAACGAAAAACTTTGGGAAACAGGGTATGGGGAAATTATGCAACACACATTCAACTGTATCTATAGTTGTCATTGCTGAAGTAACATGCAAAAAGAGGCAATAATATAAGAAGCCATTTTCTTTGTACTACACTACAGACTATTATATTCACAGTTTGTATTGTTCTTCACAGGGGACATTCCATGCTAAGGAATAGTTATTTACACATATTAAAGCAGATGGACTTGGCTATTAGACAGTGCTTCCTTGGTAGCTCAGTCGGTAAAGAATCCACGGGTAAGGTTTACTTTTTTCTCCTCTAAAATTCATATTACAAGTGATCCAGGAGAGTCTCATGTTTCTTGTTCCTCTTCCATCCCTGGAGCAGCTACAGGTTCAAAGATGCCTCACCACCCTGTCCACATTCCATATAGCAGGATGAAAGAAGAGACCAAAAGAACAAAAGCTCCTTCTCTGTAAGTGCTACAGTGCTACATGTTTGTAAAGACCAACTCAGAATGGCCACATGTACATTTAAAGGAGGCTGATTGGTTGGCCGTACGGTCCCCTGAAAACTCCATTCATATAGAAGAAGAGGATGTTGATGAACAAATAGCAGTCTGTCTAAAGATCTGAGTGATTTCTCAGAACAAAAAGATGAAATTATATTTAGTATTATTTTATCAATGCAGCACTTTATAGTATCTTACTGTTCCGTTCCATATCAAGTTATGTACAAACACCTTGGCCTAAAGCTAAAGAACCTTCATAGTTGTCCACAGTGTACAAATGTGGCACTAACCTGAAAAAACTTTGAAAAGGCAAGAAGTTAGAGCAGCTTCTTTTTCAAAAACTATACAGTGAGACTGACTTTATCTGGGTGAACCTGATAGTTAAGCAAGATGGGAATCTGAGCATTAAAGAGCATGCATATAGGGTTTATTTAGTAAAGATGTTAACCGACACTAAAGCTTAGAAAGGTATTTTTATATTTTTAGCTCTGCTAAACGACCAGCAGGTCACAGAAGGTAAACTTAAGACTCCCACAGAAGAGGCTGACACTGACAAATGAAAATGAGGTTAAACAGAATCATTATAAAAATCCCTCTGGTAGAATTTCAGAAAAATAGAAGTTAAAGCCAGATGCTTCTCTTACCCAGCTCATCCAATTTAAGTCTACATAAGAATCCAAAAAGCTTGATTCGGAGTCTTCATAGAAAATGCTCAGGGTTTGGGGAGTGGCAGGAGGCTTGGTTAGCATTTGCCAACACTGGGACATTTTGTAGGAGGCCCCAAAATCACATAACTAAATTTATAGGAAGTCCTTGAAATCTGTTCTAGAGATAATAATTAAATAATATTCATTATCATGATACTGCCATTGGGAAAATAACTCCCAAATTTTCAGTATCCTAGAAATAATTGTGACATGTGATAAATAGAAAGTTTAGCCATATTCTCCACAGAGTAACATAGCTTTCAGTCCAGTATAAAAATGAAAATAGTGTGGAAACAATGATTAATAGAACAGAGTGACATTATTACTCATTGTTCAAATGATATCTGAATATAAGAACACACTTAAAATTGGTATAGTCATTATGAAAAACAGTAAGGAAGTTTCTCAAAAAATTAAAAATAGAACCACCATATGACCCAAGGGCTTCCCAGGTGGCACTAGTGGTAAAAAAAAAAATCCGCCTGCCAATGCAGGAGATGTAAGAGACACAGGTTTGATCCCTTTATTGGGAATATCCCCAGGAGAAGGGCATGGTAACCCACTCTAGTATTCTTGCCTGGAGAATCCCATGGACAGAGGAGTCTGGCAGGCTAAAGTGCTTAGGGTTGCAAAGAGTTGGACATGACTGAAGCAACTTAGCATTCACCATATGTCCCAGCAATTTCACTTGAGTATTTTTCCAAAGAAAACAAGAACACTAATTCAAAAAGATATATGCAACCCTATGTTCATTGAGCATTATTTGCAACAGCCAAAATATGGAAGCAACCCAAGTGCACATCAATAAACCAATGGATAAAGAAGATGCAGTATATATATTTCAATGGAAAATTGCTCAGCCATAAAAAGAGCGATATCTTGCCATTTGTGACAACATGAATTGATCTAGAGGGTATTATGCTAAGTAAAATGAGTCAAACAGAGGAAGACAAATAATACTTCACTTATGTGTAGAATCTACAAAAAAAAATGAACAAACATAACAAAACAGAAATAGACTCATAAATACAAAGAACAAACTATTGATTGCCATAGGGGTGAGGGATGGAAGAACACATGAAACAGGTGAGGGAAACTAAAAGGCACAAACTTCAGGTTATAAGGTGAATATCACCTCCCAGTGACATTTGTAATATACAAAATAGGAAATATATTCAATAGTGTTGTAATAACTTTGTGTAATGAGAGACAGTAACCAGACTTATCATAAGGATCATTTTCAAAAGTATAAAAATTTCAAATCACTATGTTGTGTACCTGAAACTAAAATAATATTGTAAGTAAATTATACTTTTTAAAAAAAGAATAGGGAGGCAATGTACAGCTTGATGATTATACCTGCCGTCAACTTACATGCAGAATCTAAAATATGATACAAATGAACTTATTTACAAAATGGAAACATACTCACAGATTTTATAAACAAATTTATGGTTACCAAAGGGGAAAACTGGGCTGTGGGAGGGAGATAAATCAGGAGTTTGGGATTAACATACACACACTAGTATATAAAATAGATAACCAACAAGGACTTGCTATATGATACAGGAAACTATACTCAATATTCTGTAATAACCTATATGGGAAAAGAATCTGAAAATGAATGAATATATGTAAATGTATAACTGAATCACTTTGAGGTACACCTGAAACTAACACAACATTATAAATCAACTGTGCTCCAATAAAGTTTTTTAAAAGGTAATGCTGAGAAAATTAGCTTAACTGGGTATTGGGTATAGTTTCACACATAATGGCAGAATAAATAGAGCCTCTGTCCTTTCTTAGAGCCTAGCTGTTCTGCTCAGAGCTTTAAATTCCCAGCTCAAGATCAAAAGAATGAACCAGCATGTTCCCTTAGGTTGTATAGCAAAATGGTTGATATTTAATGTCAGACTTTATTTTTGGGGGCTCCAAAATCACTGCAGATGGTGATTGCAGCCATGAAATTAAAAGACACTTACTCCTTGGAAGGAAAGTTATGACCAACCTAGATAGCATATTAAGAAGCAGAGACATTACTTTGCCAACAAAAGTCCATCTAGTCAAGGCTATGGTTTTTTCAGGGGTCATGTATGGATGTGAAAGTTGGACTGTGAAGAAAGCTGAGCACCGAAGAATTGATGCTTTTGAACTGTGGTGTTGGCGAAGACTCTTGAAAGTCCCTTGGACTGCAAGGAGATCCAACCAGTCCATTCTAAAGGAGATCAGTCCTGGGTGTTCTTTGGAAGGACTGATGCTAAAGCTGAAACTCCAGTACTTTGGCCACCTCATGCAAAGAGTTGACTCATTGGAAAGGACTCTGATGCTGAGAGGGGGCAGGAGGAGAAGGGGACGACAGAGGATGAGATGGCTGGATGGCATCACCGACTTGATGGACACGAGTCTGGGTAAACTCCAGGAGCTGGTGATGGACAGGGAGGCCTGGCGTGCTGCAATTCATGGAGTCACAAAGAATCGGACACGACTGAGAGACTGAACTGAACTGAACTAAACATTTCTAAAAACAAACCTAAAGTCCAATCCTGCAGGCAGCTAAATGATAATGTGTGTGGAATTCACAGCCATATATCCTCTTAAAGTTGAAGCACTGATTGGAAAAGAATGAGAACCATGAAAATGGGAATGAGAGCAACTGGATTAATTCTAGAGAAGCTGGGGAGCTTGAACTTCCAAATTCTGCTTTGCCACCTTTGCCAGTGGAAGCAGCCCTTTCTTGCTGTCTAAAGAGGCTAGACTCTTCTCACCGAAAGAACCAATAATGACCTTTCCAAGAGAGTTTTCTAGCAGGGAAATTTTAATCTTCCTCTTCTTGTTACTCCTGACATATAATTTTATTAAGATCCAAGATGTTAGGCACAGAGGAAGAGGAAGTAGTACACACAATATTGTAAGACTTTGCCAATATTCATTAACTGAAGCCTGGGGAATACTTGTCATAATGCATTCTAAGGGGCTAGAATCATGTAGAAGGAAGGCAATATTGGATGAAGCCAAATTTATTGATACAAGAGGAATTACCAGAAATTTTGAATTAAAGGCATTAAACAAAGTAGCCTGGATTGGCTGGTTTGATTGCTTGCCTAAGATTTAGAATCAAATATGGTTTATGCTAACTGGGGCTGAAAAATCAGAACTAAGCTACTATCTTTTAGTGAAAGGTATCAAATATTTAAGGTAATTGGAATGCTTTGGTGACTTTTTAATCACCCATCTTCTAATTATGTCCCTAGGGAAGGTCTGGAGAGTGTCTCTTTCATAAAGGCTTTGAGAAGCACGGTAAGGGCAGGGACCACAAGTATCTTTGAAGTCTTCTGGAGGCCAGGATTAACAGAGTGGGAAATGCTGCTATTTAAATAGATTCTCTGCATTCAATGTGGTATACAGGTGTTGACTTGGTCATGTCTTTTTTCTATACTTCTTAGAAACCGTCAAGAGTAGCTTGCTTTCAACTCTCCATCCCCATTGTATTTAGTTTTCAGGGACTTTGAAAGCCTATCTATCCCATAGTATATAATGCTGATTTAAAGCAATGTTATCACATTGACTGGACCCTCCTGGTAAGCAGGAAGTAGAAACCTTGATATGTCACATGAGGATCAGAGAGTAGGAAATATCCCCCAGGAAAATTCAGGGGTGGACAATTCAGTGAAATTTCTGGGAGTCCAATAGTCTGGGACACGTTGGTATAGCCTTCCATGGTGAGAAGTCCTCTTTAGCTACTAAGAAAGAGGCTAATTAGATTCTCTGTATCTCTTGGTGGTATTGTATATTTTATTGGAGTGTAATGTTCCAAATCATCTACCGAGAAACCAGAAGGGCTTCACATTTTTTGTTTGTTTTTGTTTCGTTTAATTTTATTTATTTATTTATGGCTATGCTGGGTCTTCACTACTGCATGGACTTTTCTCTAGTTACAACAAGTGGAGGCTACTCCCTAGTTGGGGTGCACAGCTTCTCATTGCAGTGATTTCTTTTGTTCCGGAGTGTGGGCTCTAGGATGTGCAAGCTTCAGTAGTTGTGGCTCCTGAGCTCTGGAGCACAGGCTCAATAGTTGTGGTGCATGGGCTTGGTTGCCCTGCAGCATGTGGGATCTTCCCAGATCAGGGACTGAATTCTCCTGCATTCAATGTCTCCTGCATTGGCAGATGGATTCTTAACCACTGAGCCACCAGGGAAGCCCCCGGCTGCAAGTTTAAATGGGAAGTGGGTCCAGAGCAAAAGATAGCTCAGCAATAGTCCCAGGCTGCTGTGCAAATTGTTCTGCCACTTGGTCATACAACCCAGCAGATCCATCTGTGTTTCAAATGTTTGTGGCAGATAGGAATGCTATATGGAGTCTTTGGCCAGACCCTGTAATTAAAATACATCACAGATATTTCAGATTTTAGGGCAACCAGTCAATCCTAAAGGAAATCAACCCTGAATGTTCACTGGGAAGACTGTTGCTGAAGCTGAAACTCCAATACTTTGGCCACCTGATGCAGAGAGCTGACTCATTGGAAAGGACCCTGACGCTGGGAAAGATTGAAAGCAACAGGAGAAGGGGGCGACAGAGGATGGAATGGTTAGATAACATTACCGACTCAGTGAACATGAGTTTGAGCAAACTCCGAGAGAGAGTGAAAAACAAGGGAGCCTGGCGTGCTACAATTCATGGGATCACAAAGAGTCAGACACAACTTAGTGACTGAACAACAACAAATGTTATCATCTGCAGATAACTATTTTCCTTAAAAAAAAAAAAAATCTTATGACTTGCCAGTGAGGGTAAATAGAGGCTGAATGCTTGATCATTCGCCCTCAGGTTGCCATATTTTCTAAGTTGCCCGTGCTGAATGGGAAGGTATCTGACCTTTGAGTCAGAAAGTTGAATGTGCACAGAAACAATCCTCATCAGGAAAAAGCAGTATAAAGGAGATGAGAATTAGATAGGTCCCAAAATACAAATAGCAAATGAGTCAGATTCCTGTAACTCCTACTAGAGCCACATCTTTATCTCAGCCTCATGGGAAGTTCACAACAAGCAAATGATAAAGAAAATATTCAGATGGTTTCCCACACTACACTGGAATCGCCCAAATGGAAGAGTTGCAGGTCTGCAGCTCCATTGCATGGGTAACCCTGAAGTACAAGAGTGAAAAGAAATTCTCCCAGTTGGCAGGATTTAGAATAGTACTTTTCATTTTTCATTTTGCCTGGAAAGATAGTCTAATCCATGTATCTACATTGGCTTATAGGCAATGGTAATGGTTCGGCTAGCTGTCAAAAATTTGGAAGAAACACAGGTAGAAAATTGATGGCAAGAATGCCTGGGGATGAGATAGTGACCTCTCTGAATGAGCATGGAGTGTAAGGATATTTATGTTGATGTTTAGTCGCAATGTGGTGTCTGCCTCTTTGTGACCCCATGGACTGTGGCCCCTTAGTCTCCTCTGTCTATGGGATTCTCCAGGCAAGAATACTGGAGTAGCGTTGCCATTTCCTCCTTCAGGGGATCTTCCTGACCCTGGGATCAAACCCATGTCTCTTGTATTGGCAGGCAAGTTCTTTGCCACTGAGCCACCAGATAAGGCTGAAGGATATTTATATCATATGCAAAATCACGTGAATGAATAACTTCAGCAGAAGAGAAATTTAATGATCAAATGGAGCAGATAAATCACTCTGTAGATGTCAGTCAGACTCTCGAAAACCACTCCAACCTTGCCAATAAAGGGGACATGACAACAGGAATGGAGGTTATGTTTTCACTCAGTTTTATGAACTTTTAATCCCCAAAGCCAATATGTCTCTACTACTTTTGGGTTCCCAGCCTGTCAGTAGCAACAACCAAGACTGATTCCCTGAAATAGTATAATTCCCTAGGAAATATGGCACCTGTGGAAAAGGAAGCATTTTGTTCCCGTTTGGACAGACACCTATTCTGAAAATGTATTTTCCTTCCCTGCATGCACTATTTTGACAGAAACACCATCCAAAGATTTACAAAAATCCTATTCATCACTGTGGTATTCCACACAGCATTGCTCCTGACCAAGGAACTCATTTTAAAGCAAACAAATTTCATCAATGGCTTATGCTAATGGAATCCACAGAGTTGGCCTCATACTATAGTGTAATGGACTTTGGACGACTCAGTTACAGTGCCAGCCAGGTGACAAAGCATTGTGGACATAGCTAATATCTTCTAGCATGAGGTCATGCTCTAAACAGTGATCGGTATGTGGTGGTGATTTCCTTACAGCAAGGATTCCTAGTTCCTGAAATCATTAGGTAAAAATGAGAGTGGTTCCTCTCACTATTACCCCTAATGACCCTCCAGAAAAAGTTTTGCTTTTCATCACCACAACTTTGTAGTCTGACAGTTTAATAATCTTAGTTCTCAAGATATGAGTGCTTCCACAAGGGGACACAACAATTGTTCCATTAAATTGGAAGCTGAGAGTGCCACCTGGCCATGTTGAAGTACATATACAGCTGAATCAACAGGCAACACATGTTACAGCTCCATTTGGGGTTATTAATCCTATTTGTCAAGGACAATTGTGGGGAGGGGGTTTGATTTTTATACAATAGACTAGGGAAGAATTCAGGAGATCTTAAGTGTATGGATCAGTTTCAATCATTCAGAAAGCATACACTAATACACAGTTGGAAATGCAAAAGAATTAACAAGGATATTCCTTGAGAAAACTTAAGGAGAAAGGAAACAGGAATAGACAAGGAAAGCTTCAGACCATAATTCAGATCTGACATCTGTGAGGGGAGACTGGTAGATCAAGTCTCCTACTGTGAGTCAGCTTGAGAAAGTCCTGGTTAGCCTCATAGGGAAGTTTCCTATAGAGGAGTCCCTTATTTGGCCAAATAGTCAGGCCCTCGTACCCCAGGATGCTCGTTATGGGCTGGGAGCTCCCTGGAAGAGCATAGCCTGAGTCTGAATGCTGTAGCAGATCCTGAAGGTGCTACAGCTGGAGGCTGTCAGTTCACTGCACTCCTTCTGGTAGGTTGTCTCTTGAAGCAAACCAGAGTGTTTCATCTCCATGACTGAAACAGTTCACCCACTACACAGACACATTTCTTCATATACATTCAATAGAAGATCTTCTATGGGTCTAGTGAGCCTCTCCCCTTGAGAGAAAATTTATTAGTGGGATGAACTCTAGCCCTCATCACTGAAGTTGGTCTTCTGTCTGAAGCTGGTACTCAATATCTTCTTTCCCCACTATTTAGTCTAAATTTTTTTTTCACCCTTACTCATCATCTTGACAGTTCTTCTTATCTAGTAGTGTGACATATACCTTCTTCCCAAGAGTTCTGGTCCCCTGTTCACATATACTTTTAGGCATAGATTGTGTCCTTTGTCCATTTATAATCCAAAAGTCAGGAGGTATCCAAGTGAACCAACAAGATCCCGTAATTATTCCTACCTGCCTGTACTGTGTAACTGCAGTTCCCCTTCCTCCTTCTGAGCAGAGGCAATTATCCCTGCTAAGATGTTAACTCGGAGAAGGCAATGGCAACCCACTCCAGTACTCTTGCCTGGAAAATCCCATGGACAGAGGGGCCTGGTGGGCTGCAGTCCATGGGGTCGCTAAGAGTTGGACATGACTGAGTGACTTCACTTTCACTTTTCACTTTTCACTTTCATGCATTGGAGAAGGAAATGGCAACCCACTCCAGTGTTCTTGCCTGGAGAATCCCAGGGACGGGGGAGCCTGGTGAGCTGCCGTCTATGGGGTCGCACAGAGTCGGACACGACTGAAGTGACTTAGCAGTAGCAGCAGTAGCAAGATGTTAACCACCCTTCTCTGCTTGTCCAAAAACACAGGGAATCCAAAGTGCTCAAATGGTAGCCATGGTTATAGCTCAGTGAGACCTTTGTTGTGTCTTGAAGAAACAGTAACCATCCTTTGGGGACCAGGACTTACTACTTTGTAGAGACTAGAGTTGAGATGGGAGGCAGAAAATCTTCCAGCAGGTCATTAGAGTCAGTGCAGCCAATTCTGCTTTTATCCCTTGATTTCTAGACCTGTGCCTCCATATTATTCAACTCCTGTGCCAACAGGAAGCACCTGGACCCCTAAAAACTTTATGATATATCAAGTTTCTTAATCTTCATTGGATTTATTTACTATACTCTGGAGAGTATGTGCCTTATTAATGCTTCCAGCAAGCTAGCCTCTTGCTCATTCTGTCCAATGAGCATGATGTTGTCAATATAACAGATCAATGTCCTATTGTATAGGATGTTCTTATGGTCCACATCTCTGCCTGGGAGAGTAGGAGCCTCCCACATGGCTTCCACTGATACCATGGAAGGGGCAACCTCAATACCAACAAACAGGGGTGAAAGTCATTACTGTCCACTAGGCCTCCTCTGAGTATCCCAGCAGGGAAAGGAATGAGTGCCTCTTTATTGCTGGGTGTTGTGGAATCTATTTCACCCATGAAGTCTCCACTGACACCCTGCGGTGGGATGTCTTATTCTCATTACTCCTGGAAATGAAAGTCCTCACTCTCTGCTTAGCCTCCTCTGATACTACCCCAGCCAGGGAACTGGAACGCCTCCTTACAGCATGACAATAGCAGAGTTCTAGGCTTTTGCTGTTGTAAGAGGAAGGAGGACGAAACCATAGCTTTTTCCTATGACGTTTAATTTGAGTAGAACAGTTATTATCCACAAGTTTTCTGTCTTGCTGGCATACCTCTTTCCTGGTACTTTGACGAGCTGAAACAGATTTTGTTGGAGTTATCATTATCTGTGCCTGTTAGCATTTCCAGGTCGCTGATTCTTTAAGTTTGGGATCCATAAGAAAAATATAAAACCTAGAGAATTCACCACTATGTTATTCCTTAAGTACCAAGGTCCCTAGACAGCCTTATTTCCACCTTTGAGGGACTTCTTATATTTATTTTATACATAAAGTTTAGGATTTTTCATTTGTACTTAATAGGAGGAATAGAGGGAAAAAAGCACATAAGCTTCATCTTCCTGGAAGGCGAAATCCAGCTTGTGTCTTTTAAATTTTAAGTCTGATTGTAACATTCAGTGCATTAAACTCTCCAATAGTTTAATGCACTATTAAACTATTTTAATAGTGTCTTAATAGCTAGAGTAAAACCCAAAATCCTGATAGCACCCAACTATGTCTTATTCTAATAGATATCTGTTTGCCTGACATTATCCCCCTGACTCAGTCTCTGGTACCTAGAAGAGGCCTGGCCCCTAACAGGTAATCAATAAATACTTTTGAATTAATGAATTAAGTGATCTCTTTTTAATATTGAAGACAATCACTTGAGCAACCACATTCCCAGAGGGTCAGGTCTCTCATATCTCTCTTTGGACCTGCATTCCCTGAATTATCCAAGAACCCCAGAGGCTTGTTTATCCCAAAGGGGGCTCTAGTAGAAAGAATTCTAAAAATATTCCCCAAAGATTTCTTTTCCTAACACCAGGGACTGCAAATATGATAAAATATTATGCTTATAAATACATCATGTTGTGTGTCAAAAGGGCTTTGCAATGAAATTAAGGTTACTAATTAGTTGACCTTAGGTTATTAATTAGTTGATTGACCTTAAGATACAGTGTTCTGGATTATCCAGCTGAGTCTAACATCAGTCCTTTAAAAGCAGAAGAGGAAAGCAAAGTGGAAAGCATGAGAAAGACCTGACATGCCATTACTGGTACGAAGACAGAGGGGCCATGTGAGAAAGAGGGTGAATTAAAAGTTGAACGAGGCCCTCTGGTCAATTACTGGCAAGGAAACAGGAAATCAGTCCTATAGCTGAAAGGCACTGAATTCTGCCAACAGCTCTAATGAGGTCAGAAGCAGATTCTTCCCCAGAGCGTCCAGAAGAGAGCCCAGCCTGGTCAACACCTGGATTCCAGTCTCTGAGACCCTGAGCAGAGAATCCAGTCTTGCTGCAGTCAGACTTCTAACTTACAGAACTGTGGCTAATAAATGAGTATGGCTTAAATCTCTATGTTTGTGGTGATTTGTTACATAGATATGGGGGGGGGAATATATATATATATATATAGGGACCATTCTTGAGTCCAAATGCCAGAGAAAGTGCTAGAGGAGTTAATTGTTTCCTTATTTCCTTTGTACATAGTTTTTTCTTCTGTCATTGCTTCTGTTAACACGTGTACACTATTGTTATTGAAAATAACTCATCTTGCACTGTTAACACGTCCTTACCCACCAGTATGGTGAAGCATATCTCATCCAGTTCTCACAGCAGCATTATTATTCTTAAGGAAAGCTCGAGCTCACAAGCTAATAACTAAAGAATTACAACTGAAGATTGTACTTACCGACTGAGTCATTGTTTTTTGAAGAATGCTACTACTCGAAGGTGGCTTAGTCCAGAAGTCCTTCTAACTGCAGCCACAACTGTGCTGGAATCTCAGTCCTCAACTGGTCTAGGACAGTGGCAAGAAACTGTTAGTCACACAAGATGCAGAATGGTTTTGATTTGCCATCACACTTAACTGCTGTTTATTATGAATGGCAGGTATTGAATTCTGTACCCCCAAATCCATAGGATGAAGTCCTAATCATTGGTACCTCAGAATGTGACCTCATTTGGAGATATGATCTTTTTATTTTTAATTGAAGGATAATTACTTTGCAATACTGTGTTGGTTTCTGTCATACACCAACATGAATTAGCCATGGGTATACATATGTCCCGTCCCTCTTGAATCTCCCTCGCACTTCTCACCCCATCCCACCCCACACCTTTAGGTTGTCACACAGTACTGGTTTGAGCTCTGGAGTCACACAGCAAATTTCCACTGGCTATCTATTTTACATATGGTTCAGTTCAGTTCAGTTGCTCAGTCGTGTCCAACTCTTTGCAACCCCATGGACTGCAGCACGCCAGGCTTCCCTGTCCATCACCAACTCCCAGAGCTTGCTCAAACTCATGTCCATTGAGTCGGTGATGCCATCCAACTATCTCGTCCTCTGTCATCCCCTTCTCCCACTTTTAGTCATTCCCAGCATCAAGGTCTTTTCCAATGAGTCGGTTCTTCGCATCAGTGGCTAAAGTATTGGAGTTTCAGCTTCAGCACCAGTCCTTCCAATGAATATTCAGGACTGATTTCCTTTAGGCAGTGTATATGTTTCCATGCTTCTCTCTCCGTTTGTTGCACCCTCTCCTTCCCCTCCTCCCCGTGTTCATATGTCTGCATCTCCATCACTGCCCTGCAAATAAATAGTTTCATCAGTACCATCTTTCTAGATTCCATACATATTCATTAACATATAATATTTGTTTTGGAGATACAGTCTTTAGAGAAGTAATCAAGTTAATCAAGAATTAATCAAGACCTAAATTAAGGTCATTAGTTTGGGCCCCCAGGCAATATGACTGGTTTCCCTTATTGCAAAGGGGAAGGTCAGGCCTGCAGCTTTTAGCCCTTGGCTGTTATCCTGAGATCATTATCTCAAGATAGTACAAGACTGGGAGACTGCAAGACCAGGAGACTGCAAGACCTTGAGACCATTAGCCAATAGTGGGCCAGCAATGGTCCTCGAGGAGGAGAGCGTGGTGAGAGAAGGATTGCTGCCTTCTCCCAGGGGCCCTTTGAGCCCTCTAGTCTTCAGTTGGCAGGTAAGCTGGAGGGTTTGGGGGCAGGCTGAAGGCTGTGTCCCACAGAACTCCAGAGCCCCGGCCATGGCTGGCCGTGCTCAGGCCTTGAATCAGTGGTAAACTTCTCTCCCATCCCCACCTCTGTGCCTTAAAGGTGGGATTGGTCTCCATGGGTTGTGATCAGAGGTACCCAGCCCACTTTGGGCAGCCTAAGAAGCTTGGCTGGGTCCTGGGGGCCTGGTTCTCTCAGTGGTGATGGCTGGGCAGGGTCTGGAGGCCTAGCCCTGAAGGCCCTGAAATCTGCCTCTTTAGCTGGGCCTTGGCACTGGCAGAAAGACTCAGACTGGGTGCTGGACAAATACTCCTGGGCATGAGTAAATCCCCTCCTCTCAGCCAGGACCTGGGCCTTGGAGGGTAAAATTCAAGCCTTGGGATCGTGCCCTTTCTTATTAGACCAGAGAATAACAGTAGCATTGGTTTTGGTGGAAGTTTACAGGAACATCATGAAACCTTTCTTTACTCCAGACTCCAACATTTTAATATCATTTGGACTCACTTGCATTCAATAACAAAGTGAAGAAACAGGGAGAAGATGGCCACTTACAAGTCAGGGTTCAGATCAGTTCAGTTGCTCAGTCGTGTCTGACTCTGCAACCCCATGGACTGCGGCACACCAGGCTTCCCTGTCCATCACCAACTTCTGGAGCTTGCTCAAACTCATGTCCATCAAGCTGGTGATGTCATTCAACCATCCCAGGGAGAGAGGCCTAGAACAGATTCTTCCCTCACAGCGCTCAGTAGGAATCAACCCACCTGACACCTTGATTCTGAACTTCTAGCCTCCAGAATGTTGAGACAGTAAAGGTATCCTATTTATGCCACCCAGTCTGTGGCACTCGGTTAAGGCAGTTCTAGCAAGCTAACATAGCGGGTATGTGCTCTCTACAAGCAACCTCCAGTTGGGCTTCACTGGTGACTCGGATAGTAAAGAATCTGCCTGCAATGCAGGAAACTTGAGTTTGATCCCTGAGTCAGGAAAATCCTCTGGAGGAGAGCATGGCAACCCACTCCAGTACTCTTGCCTAGAGAATTCCATGGACAGAGGAGGGCTACATGGAGGGTTACCATCCATGGGGTCTCAGAGTCAGACATGACTGAGCAATTAACACCTTCACCCTCTCTACAAATTACACCTTTTCTTGAATCTTATAAGCAGCAGCTGTACATATTTACTTTACCTACCTGGACCCTTGAAAAGACTTGCGTTTGTTGGCCCTAGCAGTGAACTTGGATGAACAGTCTAGACCTACCCTTCCCTTTGAAGAGCACTCTATGATCCCTTCATTCTAGTTTGCCCTGGACTTTCTCAGTTTTGGCACTAACCATCCTGTGTCCTGAGAACCTCTCAGTCCCAGGCAAACTGAAATGGCTAATCTATGTCCTTTCCTGCCAGAAAGCCTTAATTGGAATTATACCAATCAATCAGAGAAGTTCTAAGAATGTTGAACACCCCAAATGCAAGGTTGATATCTTGATCTCCTTGCTCCCAGGGGACACATGGCCTCCTAACCAAATTTTCCAGCCTCCTCTTTAATGTTCTCTTCTCTGAACTCACAGTAATAGAAAAGAGTGACTACTTTAAGCTGCTTTACCACGTATTCCCAGAGCAATGTGTAGTGCCTTGTGTTAAATCAATGCAAACAAGGCAGACTGTTGAAATTATTCTTTTAGAGCAAGTAAATGCTGCTCCAAGTCAGCTTACTACCTCCAATTAAGTCAATATGTTGCTGGCATTTTGAAATGGAATCTTTCTCACAAAGAAAATTTTAAAGTTCTACTACCATTCCCCATTATGTTGAGAACTCTGGGAGCAGAGACTGTGACATGTTCATTCCTTTGGCTCTGTAATGCCCAGAATCATTCCCAGCAAATGTCAATAAGGTTTTATGGAATGAGTCCAAGAATGAAATAACTAGGGCCTAGACAGGGGATTTGGGAACAGAACACAAAGGAATTGTTGGATTAAATTAAATTTATCAGAAAAGTGTTGTGACCGGGGCACAAAGCTGAAAAAAAGTCCAAATTTTTAGATTTCAGAAACAAACAGGCAGCAGGGGAACCATGGACAAGGACGGCGAAAGCGCTGCTTCTTCAAGGGAATTTAAACTTGAAAACTAAAATTTTCTTAGAGGATGGTAAAAGAAATTTCAGAAATAGAGAAGTCAGAGAGATGTAATACAGTTTGAGAGGTGCCTATGAATATAAGATAGATATATATTTGAAACATAAGGAGCTCTTAGAGGTACTTAGGATCCCAAGGAAATAGTCCTCCAGAAAGGATCATAATCAAATTAAAGGGGATTATGAACAGGAGCCAACAAAGAAGAAACTTAAAGAGATAAATGGAGAAAGAAGAAGCTTAAAGAGATAAATGGAGAAATAAGAAAAAAGTTATTGTGTCAAACCAGGCAGTTTACAGTATTGTCAAATATGGAGAAAGGAGGATAAGAATATACACTGATTTAGGTATGTCTGGTCACTTTTTAATTGAAATGTTTTCTGTAAAATGGAAACAGTGGAAATCCCAATAAAGAACCACAAAATTTGAAAAAAGTAGGAAGTGACTGTAGGAATATTTTGTTTGATCAAGATAAAACGGACAGAGAAAGTATTGGATTGGCCAGAAAGTTCATTCAGGCTTTTCTGTACGACATTATGGAAAAACCCAACTGAACTATTTGGCCAACCCACTAAAAGCATACAATTTGGGTACATAAGGACAGAAGCCATACCTCCACCTATTTGCATATAGCAGGACAGGAAGTGATGGAGGACAGATACAACAACAAAAGAGAAAGCAGGAAGCACAAGCATAGAGACAAAGTTGAGGACAGGCGGGTGCATGAATAATACGTATGTCCCTGGAGAACAGCTGGCTTATCATTATGGTATTGGGAGATGTGGGAGAGTGAAAAAAGATTCGGAGACACAATCAATGATGTTTGCCCAGAAGGGCACCTCAGGAGTAGAAAGAAAGCTGAACATGGTAGAAAATTATATATTCCTTCACCTTGATTGGCCTTGTCATTCTTATAAACTTTTGTTTTAACTGTATTCTTGAGTAGGCAGTATTGCACTAGATCACAGTCATGCATTTTGGATTACTGAATATTTAACAATAAGTATCATGATTTTGGTACTAAATTATGCTGTGTACTCAGTAATCTCAATTATGAAACATAATTTTCCAGACTATAGCAATTTTCCAGTTCAATAGCAGGCTACATTTACATTAACAAAGTCTTAAAAGCCTACACATATAAATCCCAAATTGAAATATCATTGATACCATGCAATCTTGGGTTTGGAAGAAATGGAAAGATTTAAGAAATGCTCCTTTCTTTTGCTAGTTGACATTATGAGGTTAAGTAAAGTTATAGAGACTTCCAACTGAAGGGAAGCTTTTCTTTCTTGAACATTTTTCTTCCATTTTGTTATTCCTACTTTCAATCTAAAAACTCAACATAGCCTTGACATAGCTTAAGTTTGTTTATTATTTTCACTTATTTTCCTCATCTTAAGAATTCTAAGAGAGAGGAGGCAAGGAGGAGTCCTCTTCAAACTTCTACACTAATGCTGCTTTCATTGAGTAACTTTCAATTAACTGGCATCTGAGCCCCAGACCTATACACATCTCCTGGAAAAAAATCAAAATTTCAAATAAATGCCCAGTAAGCACGCTCAGTAAAAGATGTCCCGGCGTTTATTATCAAGATTTTGTTTTCACATAAATTAGGTTTCTGGTTTCATAGTTTTCCTCTTTTACTATTAGGAGAGAGCAGATATAAATATAACAAGTTATTAGAAAGTAGAATATTTCTAATAAAATGAATATTGCCTTGTTTCTGTTATTGATGATCTCTCTCCTTTTGTTGGTACTGAATGGCAACTGTTAAATGATTTTTTACATGAATTCTTTGCTAAGCTCTCTGAGGTTGCAAGGAAAAGACAAATTAGATATTAGGTTATTATAAAGATACCCTAGAACGTAAAAAAGCATGGAAACCCAACACAGCAGCTATATTTATTCAGAAGTGCATCGTGACATTGAGGCCCATGAAGAACCAGAACAAAGGTCCATTTTCACTTAGAATATTTCAGACTGAGGCCTAGAAACCCACCTTTTATTGAGGCAGCCTCCCATTAATGAGGTTATCCAATATGGAACACCCCAATTGGGCTGAATTTTGTACCAAGCTATCTCACTAGCAGATGGCATACCGTATGTCCAAACCATATAAATTTACTTTATGCAGGGCATCTATCTGTGGCTGAATCCCTCGGTGCTGTATCTATTTAATTTTATGCACCTGGCATAAACCATGGTCTCTTAAACAGAAGCTCATTTCCTTAGAAAGGGTCTGAAAGCTATACGTACCCACCATTCCTCTCTGGCTTTATTGCTTCTGGAGGTAGGTGCTGTCTAAATAACAAAACATCAGTTCTCAAACATGAATATGTAAGATTAACCTGTAATGTTTATTTAAAACGTGGATGTCGATCCGCAGTGCCTGCATGCTTTTATTGAATAGATCTAGAGGGAAACAAGGGTGTCCATTTTTAAAAAGCACCTCCAGTGCTTTGATAAAGCTGATGAAGATAGTAGAGGGCCATACTTTGAGGAATTCCTAATAGAGAAGACTCAGGATTTGATGTTTTCTTGGTGTGCTTTGCTTTGTCCAGAATTTAGTTGAAGTTATTCAGAATTTAATTTTGTCATATAATCTTGCCCTAAGATTCTTTAAACACTTCAGAATAGGAATCAGAAACACTTTGCTGCTGCTGCTGCTGCTAAGTCGCTTCAGTCGTGTCCGACTCTGTGTGACCCCAGAGACGGCAGCCCACCAGGCTCCCCCATCCCTAGGATTCTCCAGGCAAGAACACTGGAGTGGGTTTCCATTTCCTTCTCCAGTGCATTTAAGTGAAAAGTGAAAGTGAAGTAGCTCAGTCGTGTCCGACTCTGCGACCCCATGGACTGTAGCCCACCAGGCTCCTCCATCCATGGGATTTTCCAGGCAAGAGTACTGGAGTGGGGTGCCATTGCCTTCTCCGCAGAAACACTTTAGATACCCATAGAAAGAGAAGAGAGAAATAAAGGGGGGGGGTGTGTTAGATGTTACCTATCACATCAAGATTAGAAAAAAATTATATATCAGAAATGATTCTGTGCAAAGTGGCCATAATTCACCATCATCAGCACTTCTAAACTGTTAGACGCTGTTAGAATGGGGGCCATTAGAAGACTCCATCCAGCTGGACTTGGAAACTTGATGAGATCGTAGCCCAGTGACAGATGGTAGCATGGAAAATAACGCAAAGCACAACTAAATGATAGCTGGAAATGAGGGTTCATACTGGGAGGTAACACACCATGATCCTTAACTAACTAATGAGAAATTAAGTTCATTTAACTAAACTTGTCTAAGCCTTCAGTATTAGGTTGTGTCAAGTGTTAGGAAAAAAAAGAAAAACAACTTTGCCTAACAAGAATAGACCATTTCTTTTATAAAGAACTTAAACATAATGATTTGTCTTCTTATGTGGATGGTTAGATATTTTCATTACCAAGCTTTTCTTGCAATACTTTTTAATCGATTACTTCTGTTTAAAGGGTAAGTGTTTATAAAACATCAGTGGGAAATTTTGCTGCTAGATAGTCATATAAAACTTATGAATCGTTTGTTAGGAAGCAGTAGAGGTGCTCTCTCCTCTCCATGTAACTGGACCTAGAAGATTAAATGGGTAATACTCCTAAAATATTATAGAAGGTTTCATTAAAACTAGGTGATTCAGCATATAGGATTTGGAGAAGCAATGTTTGTCAGCAAGATGGGAAGATGGGCACTGGAGAAAAGATCAGAAAGGCTGAGCATGAAAGAAACTAGAGTTGATTAAGAACAAAGACAGCACAGGAGCCCAATAACAGAGTGGTTGAGAGCGTAGATATTTTTTTCTCTCTTCCCCCTGCCCTCCCAGGTTTATAATCCTAACTCTTCCCTATCTCTAAAGCAGTGATAATAACAGTATCTGTTTCATAGGACAGCTGCAAATAGTCAATGAGCCAACATTGGTGAAGAGTTTAAGCCAGAGCCTGACACATAGTAAGTTTCAAGTAGCTCTTGGCTCTTATTATTAACAGGAGACTCCTGCTACTCTAAGACAGGGGTTTTAAATAATAAAACCTTCCCCATAGGCAAGCCAAATCCCTTCTTCTCTTTCAATTTAAACTCATATTCTCTTATTCTGTCATTTATGGCAATAGGGATTAGCCAGACACTTTTCTCTGCATGATGACCCTTCACACTCTGAATAGTTTCATGCAATCGGAAACATTTGTGGATGTAGAGCTCTTCAGGGGAAAATGTGTCCCAATCTAATTTCACAAAGTAATGTCAGGAAGGAAACAATCAATGAGGTTACTCCAAATCAAAGTGGTTTAGGGAAACTCTTTTAATCCATCTTTAGGCCAGTAAAGCGTAGAGACTCACTGATGTACAAGAGATGCATAAGAAAGGTGTTCTTACATCTGTGTTTCTTACTATATATTGAGGTAAAATGAAAGATTGAGAAAAGGTCTGATCTACTAAATCAGAGTCTTCTACAGTCTGCTTCTGTATTAGGCTATCAGAATATTAGTTTTGAACCCTGGGTTTTATAATCCATGATTTTACTTTAGTCTAATCTTGGTTTTCAGTACAGTTCAGTTCAGTTCAGTCGCTCAGTCATGTCCAACTCTTTGCGACCCCATGAATCGCAGCACGCCAGGCCTCCCTGTCCATCACCAGCTCCTGGAGTTCACTCAAACTCATGTCCATCGAGTCGGTGATGCCATCCAGCCATCTCATCCTCTGTCGTCCCCTTCTCCTCCTGCCCCCAATCCAGCCCAGCATCAGAGTCTTTTCCAATGAGTCAACTCTTCGCATGAGGTGGCCAAAGTATTGGAGTTTCAGCTTTAGCATCATTCCTTCCAAAAAACACCCAGGACTGATCTCCTTAGACATATTTAGATTCTCACAAACCCAGCAAATCTTTTACCCATTTTAAGTATTCACTAAACATTAGTGCTCAATGAATCCATAGTGGTCAAGTCAGAAATTTAGGAACTAACTAACTTATGATTTCTGAGCTGTTTATTGAAAATAATGGCAACTGGTGAACATCACACAGTGGTGTACATTCCACATATATGCTGTTTTTTTCAAACAGTGCAGACATATAGTAAATACAACGGAAACCACATTGTCTTTAATGAGCCCTGAGGGTGCTCAAGGGCCAGTTGGGGGATGTGTGGGTGAGGTATTCCGGGGCCTTGTGTATGAGGTTCTTGGTGGAGTCAGTAGGACCCAAGTCTCCTTACTGCCCTCTGAGAGTCCTCTCTCTTCTTCTCCCTCCCTCATTTTCTCCCTCCTGTCCTGCAGCTTCTGACTCAGTGCTCTATGAAGCTTGTGCCTCACTCATGCATCTACATTCCCCCATTGGAGAAATCATGGATCAGGAAGTTCCCACTTGGCCCTAACCTGTGCCAATTTTGGCAGGGTTTGACATGGGGTCTAGGGAGTGACCCAGGTAAATTTCCTCCTATCCTCTATAATGCTTCCAGACTTACATTGTTTTTCTCCAGTGGTGTGCTGAACTTCTCCAGTAGAAACCTAGAAAACAAAAACTCTCTCATCCATCCATGACTGGTCCAAGACACTGTTCTCCAGGAACTCCCAAACTGCAGTAAAGAGGGGCTGGAGCCAGTTCACAGGCCACGGCTGGAGTGCACAGACAAAGGCACTTTGATCTGTGGATCAATACCAAGTTGTGGTTGTTGAGGGCAAGGGATGTAACCAGAGTCTTAGCCAGCCACACTGCTGACATCATCCTCAAACATATACTTGACTTATGCAGGTTCCTCCCTAATGGAGCAATATGTTTCGTTCCCTATGTTATATCATCAAGTCACCATTCTCCATGGAATCAATACTGGCCTCAGGCCTTCCCTGACTTCATTCTCATTGAGTTCTGAGGTTGTTTCACAATTAGTCAAATCCCTGTAAGAAATAAATCAGAGCCTTTGACAGCACTATAGACCCAGTGCTTCTATAGTGATATAGAAGCACTATATACTCTATACTTCTTTTCAAGTAGCATCAGGATATCTTTTACATATTAAACATTAATATACACAATTCTTCTGTTGTTTACCATAACAAAAATTTGAAAGATATGTAACAAAAGACAACTAGAATGCTTCAGGGTGATTTTCCCCTAAGAAGTCCATAAAGTTAAAAAAAAATTTATCATTCATGTCATCTCTCCCATATGTACTTGGGAAATGGTAAAAGAGCTGCAAATTACTAGAGATCATGTGATATGAATCTAAATATTAGAATCTAATGACTGAAAACCATGTGAATTACAACTGTACAATAATCTTCCAGTAATAGCAAGAGCTTAAGTGTTTCCCTTGCATGTTGAATTCTTTAACTGTAAGTTTAATCTGTTATTTTATGTTCTACAGAATTTTACTTTGCTTTTATTTATGTTTGTTTTCATCTTCTATGTTTATGGCTTAGGCAGTTCCTTACTGAATTGTCACCTGCAGGTAAGGTTGGTGAATAACTGCTGATGATATTTGAACTATAGAGAATATACAAGTGCCCCATTTATTCCTTCATTGCATGAACTTTATACTCTTTTAAAATTAAAACATTTCATATCCATTATTCTCTTATTAAAGTTCAAATATGATGCTTAGAATAAATGATGTTTTAAGTTGTTATCACTCAGTCACTACCTCACCTTGTAATCAATTTAGTAAATATGCATAGTTCATGGAATCTTAAGTAGGTAAGTTTTATAACATATTCAATTCATCTTTTCATGAATTTATTATTTTTAGTGATATTTATTAAGAAAACTGTGTTTTAGCTTTCAACCAAATTAAAGCAGATTTATAGGCAATTCGGATAGGCTAATGAACATTTATTTCAGTCATAAAGTGAAGTCACTCAGTTGTGTCCAACTCTTTGTGACCCCTTGGACTGTAGCCTACCAGGCTCCTCTGTCCATGGAATTTTCCAGGCAAGAGTACTGGAGTGGGTTGCCATTTCCTTCTCCAGGGGATCTTCCCAACCCAAGGATGGAACCTGGGTCTCCCACATTGCAGGCAGACACTTCACCATCTGAGCCACCAGGGAAGCCCTGTAAAGTCTATATTTCAGTTATAGACTTTTTAAAAAAATAAAATATAAGGTTGAGAGGAGGAGGCAGGAAAATTAACTGAAACTTCAATGGTACTTACAAAATAAATGTAATATGAACTTAGATTGGTAGGTCCAAGAATCAAACACTAAAACCTAAAATGGAAATTTAATAAACTCTTTTCAACTGTTACAAATTACTCAAGTAAAGAACAACTCTATAGAAAGGAAGCAATGCACACACACAGAACCAACAAATGTTAAAAATTTTCCACTAAGTTTTTAAAAATAAAATGTACTTTAAGACAGCAACGTGAAGTTTCTACCTCAATTTGTCATATTTTAAAAGTTGAAACAACAATTGCACTGAGAAAAAAACAGGTATGCCTTACATGGATGGAGGGAATGTTAATTGATATAGCCTTCTTGGCAACTGGATGATAAATATGTACACAAACTTACTGGCAATTTAAAAATACATACCAAATAACTTGACATACATGTTTATTAAGTCAGAAATACCTCTCCCAATAAAGCTATTCTGAGGAAATAATATATCTGCAAAAATGTAGCCGTGTTAAACTCTGTAAATAAGCTGGGTGAGTAACTATGTCATAAATTATTGGATAGCCTTTTAAAGGCTCAGATGGTAAAGAATCTGCCTGTAATGCATGAGACCTGGTCCCATCCCTGGTTGGGAAGATCCCCTGTAGACAGAAATGGCAACTCACTTCAGTATTCCTGCCTGGAGAATTCCATGGACAGAGGAGCCTGGTGGGCTACTAGCACTTTCACTTTCAGCCTTTTAAAATGATGTTTACATATTTGCTGATGAAACGTATTTGTTGGCATGTAAAATTATTTTAAATTATTGCTAATGTGAAAAAAATCATTTTTAAAAGAATATAAATATCTATGCATATAAATATAAATAGATGTAATTTGGGGAATACATACCTATGTGGTGGGAATTTGTGTAACATCTTTTTTTTTTTTAACTTTGGTTCATCTATATTTATAATTTTGTTCAGTGAACATGTACTTCAAGTTTTTTAAGTAATCTAATAATTATTATATACAAATGGAATATACCTTAAATATATCATGCCCCTCCCAAAAGATCTCAAGTTGTGATCCTTTTTAATGAAAGAAAATTAGAAAATATATTAGAAACTCTTTAAGCCATACACTCAGTGTATTGTCCTCATCTCTGACAACTATTCTTGTTCACCCAGGTGGTAGAGGCCAACTCCTGTATTTATAATGGCTAATGCTGCTGTTACCAAATGTGGATATTGTGCAAACAAAGCCACTCAAGGTTTCCTCCTCTTCTGGAAACTGGAATTCATATTGACCCCAAAGCATGTGTGTTATATAAAAAGGTAGAGAAAATAAATTTACTAAGAGAGAAAGAAGGTGAAGAAAGAGTAGAGAAGATGGGAGATGTACCAGAAAGAAAAAAAAAAACTACAAATCTTAGTTTCAGACTGTTTTCTAAAGCTGATCGGGCCTGATTGTACTTCCTGTTCCAGGATTCCAGGAAAAAAACTATATTCCACTATAGTCTATTTTGTTCTTCACCTAGTTTAAGTGAGTTTTTGTTACTTGCAAAGAAAAAACATAAGTTAAGAAATGGTCTATCAATTAAGAAAATAGGAATCATACCAACTATTTTAACAAGTGAATGTAACAGAAGGAATTGACTTAAGAGATAGTGGAGAGCTTGAGTAAAGGAACACTGGAGTATGGTATGGAGAAGGCAATGGCACCCCACTCCAGTACTCTTGCCTGGAAAATCCCATGGACGGAGGAGCCTGGTAGGCTGCAGTCCATGGGGTCGCTAAGAGTCAGACACGACTGAGAGACTTCACTTTCACTTTTCACTTTCATGCATTGGAGAAAGAAATGGCAACCCACTCCAGTGTTCTTGCCTGGAGAATCCCAGGGATGGGGGAGCCTGGTGGGCTGCCGTCTATGGGGTCGCACAGAGTCGGACACGACTGAAGCAACAGCAGCAGCAGGAGTATGACAGAGGAAGCTACCACCCCTAGAGCTGAGATGACAGAAAGAAGAGAGTGGGAATCCTAGAAAAACTAGTAGTTTGAGGACAGACTGGCTGGGGCTTGTAACTCACAATCCTAGAGGATAGATGTCAAGGAGCTGAGATTCAGATATGCAAGGATAGGATGCCAGCCAGCTGGTGCTGGTCTCCTGGAGAAGGCAAAATGAAGCAGATTGCTTAATCTGGGGAGATGTAGAAACTAGAAGCAACTGCTGCTGTACCTACTGCCAAGGTGAAAAATCATTGCTCAGGTGATGTTGACAGTCACAAGAAGCAAGACAGGAAAGAACATGCCCCCATTTTCTGCTCCAGTCTCCAGACAAGGAGACAGTCGTCAAAACAGAGAAGTGATTTGCAGAGCCCTGGCCCTAGTAAGACAAGGCAGAGTATAAAAGAGTCGGTTTAAAACAGAAACAAGATGACTTAATAACAAGTAACTATGGTAAAAGTACATTTTATTTTGCTTCTTGATTTTATGTTGATGCCAAATACACAGTCTAAAAATACTTTCAAAATGAATGAATAACTCTGTAGAGAAATCATAGGAACTGCTCAATAGATAAATGAAAAAATTCAGGGAAAATTTGCTATTTTGGCAGCCTGTGTCCTACTAAAAGTCTTTTAATTAGCTTTGTTTAGCCCTAAATATAATCAAGTTTGTGAATTTAGAAGCAATTTAGCATGTTTCAGTTGAATAAAAATGAAAAAATAAGTTGATAACTTTTTGTTCCCATTGAATTCCAGTAGTACCAAAATGAGTGTAAGACCAGGAAGTCAAAAATTAAATGGTAACTATGTGAGATGATGGATGTATTAATGATGGATATGATGTTAATTGCTTTGATTATGGTAATAATTTCACAATGTATGCATATATCAAAACATCCATTGTATTCCTTAAATATATACAATTATTCATAAAAAAATTAAAAACTAAATACTCCTAAATCTATTGAAGAAATTGAATCAATTACTTTAATAAAATAATGTCACATTCTTCAAAAATTTCACTAGTGACAATTCCCAAGTATTTAGGCAAGAAATAATATTAATCAATTTTAGATAAACTCTTTAAAAGAGCAGAAGAGTAAATATTTTCCATATGCTTTATACCAACATAGATATTACAAAAAAGTGAAAGTATAGACCACTCTCTTGCAAACATAGATGAAAAAATCCTTTTAGAAGTTGTTAAATCAAATATAGGCTTATATGAGAAGAATAACGCATCATAACTAACTGGGGTTTATCCCAGGAATGCATCAAAAATTAATTAATGTATTTTCTACCTTAACAGGATGAAGGAGAAAAAAATGATAATTTTAAGAGATGTGAAAAAGGATTTGATAAAGTTCAACACCTACTCGTGATTTTTTAAAAATCTTAGCATACTGGGACTAGAAAGGAATGTTCTTAAACTTATAATGATTGTCTATGAAAACCCCACGGAGAAGGCAATGGCACCCCACTCCAGTACTCTTGCCTGGAAAATCCTATGGACTGAGGAGCCCGGTAGGCTGCCATCCATGGGGTCGCTGAGGGTCGGACACAACTGAGCGACTTCACTTTCACTTTTCACTTTCATGCATTGGAGAAGGAAATGGCAACCCACTCCAGTGTTCTTGCCTGGAGAATCCCAGGGACGGGGGAGCCTGGTGGGCTGCCATCTATGGGGTCGCACAGAGTCGGACATGACTGAAGTGACTTAGCAGTAGCAGCAGTATGAAAACCCCATAACTAATATTGCAAATTTATTGGAAATATTGCAAATATTGCAAAAACTATTAGAAAAAGTAAATGTTTCAATCTGAAGTCAGGGATAAGATTCAAAGGCCTAATTTCACCACTGTTATTCAGCACTGTACTAGAGGTCCTGGCATGTATAAAAAGACAAGTAAAAGAAATAAAAGATACAAAGATCAAAAAAGAGGGAGCAAAACTGTTTATTTGCACATGACATACGTGTGTATATTTGTTAATCCAGATAAAACATACACAAAAACTATTAGAACTAATAAATGAGTTTTGCAAAGTTGCAGGATTAACAAGGTTAATAAACAAATATCAATTTTATCTTCTGTGCTGGCAATGAATCAGTAGAAAGTAAAATATTAAATCAAAATCATTTACAACAACATCAAATACCTAAAATTAAATCTAACAGAAACTGTGAAAGACCTCTATGATGAAAATTTTAAAACTTTATTAATAAAAAATTAATTAAGCATGGCATTCACCATATTTATAGTTTGGGCGACAATATTTTTAGGATGTCAGTCCTCCCCAAATCAACCATGATTTTAAGGCAATACCATCCAAAAGTGTAGAAAGGTGTGTGAGTGTTGGTCAGGGTATAAACGGCAAGGTGTTTCTAAGAGTCACATAAAAACTCAAAGAAACGAATAGACAAGACAAGCTTGAAGCAAATGAACTTGGAGAACTTTCAGTATAATATTTCAAGATTTACTATCATGCCACAATAATTAAAAATATGGCATTGTACAAGGGAAAATAAATGGAACAGGGGAATCAAATAGCCATTAGCACCACAGCAATTCAGTGGGAAATTAATAGTTTTTCAATAAATTGTTCTGAATAATTGGATATCTATATAAAATTTTTAAAAGCCCTTAACTTCCTGCTTCATAAACTATATAAAAATTAAATAGATGTATCAAAGGCAAATGTGAAAGGTAAATAAAGCAAATAGAAAAAAATAGAGGACAGTATCTTTAGTATTTTGGGATAGACAAATACTTCTTAATATTGCACACAAAGAGCAGTAGCAATTAAAAAATGGATTTGTTGGACTGCATTAAAATTAAGAACTTGTAATCATCATCAAAAGATACCATTATATGATATGAAAGCATTACTGGTGAATGATATTTTCAGTTTGTCTAACTGTCAAGGGCTTGTATCTAAGATATTTAGGAACTCAAATATTTAGGAACTCAAAAAAAATGAGGGTTAGTTTAGGGTTATCTGTATAAAGACAGATAACCCAAGAGAAAATCAAGCCATAAACTAAAACAGGCATTACAAAAAGAGGAAATTGAAATGACTAATAAATGTATAAAAATATGTTCAATTTTAAATGTCAACATGAAAAGAACAAAGATGACAAGGATGCGGAACAATTGAAGCTGTCATACAGTGCAGTAGTGATGTTATCACTTGGAAAAACTGTTTGGAAATACCTACTAATGTGAAATTTACACACATGTTATCAAGCTTCTATTCCTTGATATGTAGCCACCATGTTATGAATGTTAATATGAAGAACATATATAAGAATTATTCATAGCAGTGCTGTTTTAGTAGCCCTAAATTGGACAAATATAAATGTCTATTTGCAATAAAATTGATAAATAAATTGTGGTATTATTTTTTAAAGGAACACTACAGAACAATGACAATGATCAAATTACAACTTCATGCAACAGTCTAAATATATTGCTATATTGTTAAAAGAGAATATATGCTAAGATTCCATTCATAAAAAGTCAAAAAGAAAAAGAAAAAAACCAGACAAAACTAACCAGTTCTTTTTAGTCAGCACATTGATTGCCCTTGTAATGGGAAGAGAGGCTTGATGCAGCATAAAGAGGCCCTGAGATTCTGGTAAAGTACAGAGTATGTGGGTGTGTTCACTTTGTGAAAACACATTGCTGCTGCTGCTGCTGCTGCTAAGTCGCTTCAGTCGTGTCCGACTCTGTGCGACCCCATAGACGGCAGCCCACCAGGCTCCCCTGTCCCTGGGATTCTCCAGGCAAGAACAGTGGAGTGGGTTGCCATTTCCTTCTCCAATGCATGAAAGTGAAAAGTGAAAGTGAAGTCGTTCAGTCGTGTCTGACCCTCAGCAACCCTATGGACTGCAGTCTTCCAGGCTCCTCGGTCCATGGGATTTTTCCAGGCAGGAGTACTGGAGTGGGGTGCCATTGCCTTCTCCGAAAAAACATTAAGCTACTCTTAATAGCTTAAGATGTGTTGATTTGTGTATTTTTAAAATGTCTGTTATAATCCAATCATATTTGCCTTAGCAAACCTGAATGGAAGCACTAAGCAGTTAATTAAAGAGAAATGAGGAATAATGAGATAACTGGAAGACAGATCCAAAGAAACTTGATAAAATCAGAAGACAAATAGAAGCAATTAAAAGATGCAGAAAGTAAAATGACATGTGCTAATGTATAGAAAATCGGGGCTTCCCTGGTGGCTCAGATGGTAAAGAATCTGCCTGCAATGCCGGAGACCCAGGTCCAATCCCCGGATCAGGAAGTCTCCCTGGAGAAGGGCATGGCTACTCACTCCAGTATTCTTGCCTGGAGAATCCCATGGACAGAGGAGCCTTGGCGGCTGACAGTCCATGGTGTCGCAAAGCATCGGACATGACTGAGTGACTAACACACACACACAATGTATATAAAATAGTATTCCAGAAGGATACAATAGAAAGGGAGAACTCATATTGGAAAAGGTAACAGTTCATCATTTACTAAAGCTGATGAAAAATTAGCATGTTCAGTTTGAAGAACCACAAGAAATCCAAATAAGGATAAATAAAAATCAACACACACTTCAAGTGTAATGAAATACAAAACACCAACAGACACCTATATACATACACTCAAAATTTAAGCAGCAAGAGACAGAAAAATTACCTTAAAAAGGAATGACAATTATCCTGGAAGCCAGAAAACTGTGGGAAAATATCTTTCAATCTAGACATGTATACCACATGCCTGTACCCTAGAAGAAAGTAAATCTGGGAATGTGAATGTATTTACTTCTTGGAAAGGCTTAATTTACAATGTAGAAAATGGCCAAAAAGTAAGAAGAATGTTCAGAGATGTTGGACAGCTCCATCTAATGAATATCCTCTAAATCTCATCCCTTGATTGCCCAACCTCAGTGTGCTAGACATCCAAATATTCATTCTCTCACCCCAGCAGAAGAATGCTGCTTCAACAAAAGCAAAGTAAAATAAAATATGCTCATTTCCTCCCTAAACAGGTTCAGAAAAAACCTCCCCCTAAAGTGCCACTTTGGCATGTGCAATCATGATTGCCATGAGCTAAAGGCAATCAAGACCCTGTGGGCTCAAGTGAAACTTGTTTCTCCTGTAACTACTTAGAAGAATTTGGAGAGTCTTTTGCAGAATGAGAATTATTACCAGAGACAAATTTTATCTGAGTGACCTATCTGTATTTCAGCGCAAACATCAAATTATTATGCATTTGATCTTCTTTTTATTGTCCTGTGAATTGCCTTCCTCCTCTTTGAAACCCCAGGCCCTTTCCCCATTCCTTGGTTCAGGATGGCATACCTACCTCATTTTATGCTTCTGTCTTGACATAATTTTTTTTCCCAGTTAATCTGTGTCATGCCAATTGATTATTAGACCAGCTGAAAGAACCTTGTAAGGATGGAGGAGAATTCTTTCTCCAACACTTCCTAAAAAGGCACAATACATAAATTTCATTAGTTATTGCCTCCAACTCCACTTTCTGATTCCTAGGTCACGTGCTCTCCTCCTTGGGATTACTCACAATGATGATTTTGTTGTTTTTTAAATTAAGATATGATTAACATATAACATTATGTTACTTTCAGGCATACAACATAATAATTTGATATTTGTATATATTGCATAATGAACAACGGAATAAATATAGTGGGTACCCATCACCATGCAGTTACAGTGCTATTTTGATATTTTATAATTTATCAACTAAATTCTAAAAATAATCACCAGCCACAAACCCTATATAAAATACTAGATGAAATGGGGGAAATAAAACTTGATTAATACTCTAAGTACCATTTTCATTTCTACAAATAATCACTAGACCTTAGTTGGTGAACACGACTTCCCTGCACACTATTCAATCAGTATTGCCTTTGTCCTCAGCCACCACCTCAGCTCATTAAGACTTTCTGACTGACAAAGAGGATCAACTTCATTCATTAGAGAAGTGAACAACGGATGATCCTGCCTGGGTGAAAATGCTATAATGTTCCATTAATTCTAGTGAACACCATAGTACACGAGGACACTAGGGGATCCCAAGTTTCCATCTGTGCTCCTTCCAGTCCTTATTGTTTACTTTGTACAAAATGCTCTGCAAAATGCCTTCTGCTGCTTTGCAGTATCTTGAAAATACCATTTGTTTGGCACTACCGCTGAGAGTCTTTGGGAAACTTGAGGCCAAAAATACATATACACATTCAAAATTATCTTTAGAACAGCATAAACAATATGCCTTCTCCATCTATGTACTGCTGTTTTTAAAATGTGTAGATGCTCTGCTGATTAATAAAATACAGCTTATTTCATTATTTCACTCATTCAACTTTTGTTAAGGGGATTCAGTCCATCTCATCATGTGAAACAAATAGAGGGCTGGAATGATGACCTCAGGAACGATTGTTCTCTTACCAGGAGAAAGATGATACCTTTTGAGGCAAAAGCAGACAATAGCCATCCCACTATTTTCAAAATCTGTATAAGCACAGAAAAACGGGAATTAAGATTTAAGTTTTGAAAATCTGCCAATTATTATCTCTTCTACTTGAAACTCTGTATATAAATACAAAAAAGAAAATGACCACCGTGATATAATGAGGTGTGAGGAATCTTAGCTTTGGTCTTAGCAATATCACAACAGAATTATTTAGTACCTATGTAAACAAGTTTTCTAGTTCTAAAAATGGAGGGGAAGGTCAAGGAGAGAAAGAATTGAATAAGCTAAGATCTACAGTATCAAAAACTCTATCACTATCAAAATTCTATGCCTTTCGATCTTTCAAGATTTTTAATTACAAAAACTCATTTTTCCTTTTTCTTTTTAAGAAAGGGATATTTTTAATATGGCAGGCTTCCCAATTATGAGTCACATATATGCCATGGGAATAATTTTATTGTCTGATACTAAGGTTTGAGTAAAATCAGAGCTGTACTATTTAATGACAAATATATAAGGAAAATTTTTTATGGAAGTCTAGATTCATATTTTGATGGGATTATTTCTCTGACCTGACTAACACATGACTTGGATGCTTTTACAAGAAAAGGATGATGTGTTAGGAATAGATTAGAGCTCATGAAAACATGTTGCACTAACATGAAGTACAGTAATCATGCATTAGAGTCCAGGAGACTAGAATCAAGCAAATGATAATTGCCATTTTCTCAGTGAACTCTAAAAAGGATGCTTTACAGCCCTGGATAGAAAGATAATAATAATAACCCTTTATTAAACATATACTATGTGACAGCTATTTTGTATGTTCTCTGTAACACTCTATTATAAACCACATGGCAGTATTGTATGTAGTGACCACCCGCTAAAATTTATGTATGACGAAATGATGAGATTAGGGCTGAAATAGATAAATAACACAACTCACAGATCTGGTTACTGGCAGACATGGATCCATTCTCAGTTCTCTTTGATCTTATGATTCCCCTGTCATTTCCACTTTGAGACCATGACCTTTTGTGATCTCCAAAAAGGGAGTGCTATGTTCCCTGAGAAATACCTCTGTCACATTTAAATCTCAGATTTTACTTCATAAAAATCAAGTAAACCAAATGAGGGAAAGTCTACAAAAAAATGCAGAAAGAATATTGAGGAGTTGCAGCTTTTATTCTTTAGTATGTGGTGGAGTGTATGAAATTTTGACATAAAGAGCAAACTGGCTCTCATTTCTAAATCCATAAGTGCATTTGGTAGTAGTCTTGTAAAAATTGTCTTACTAGAATATCTAGCAGAAATAGAATATTTGTTTACTAATTTAGGAGCTGTTTAAAGCTAGCAGTTTACAATTTTATTTGGAGGAAAATGCCTCAGAAGCAAGCAGCACAACTAACTTAGCAGCCGAAAGTTTCTTACTCTTAAAGAATGGTGATTGTTCCTTATTAAATCAGTGGACACAGATCAGCAGAGCTGCCTCCAAAGGTAATTTTGGTCGAATGAAACCCTCAGGGAACTGAGGCAAAGGTTTCATGTTAATTTAAGTATGCCTCACAGTGCCAAAGGCAATAACGGAACCCACAGCAAGGAACATGGTAATAAATTAGCTGGATGTACATATTGGAAAAGAGAAGTCGAATAGGTAGCTAGTCCTAGTTAAACCTGGGGATTTTTTTCTATTCTCGATTTTCACAACAAAGTGATTATACAAGTGCAGGTAAATCTCAAGAGGCTGAATAAACGATTCACAAGCCAGTTGGAATGTCTCTATTTTAGATATAGTCATTGTTTTGGTAATGACATTGATTGCTTAATTCTGCCAGTTTCCTTAACAACAAAGGGAAATGGAAGCCATTCCTGTAATTGCCAGTCCCTGGCTTAAAACAGAATCCAGTTGAACTGGAATGAAAGCATGCTAGCTTTTCATTTAATGAGGCTTCTCAATCAATCAGCAATAGTTGCTGAGCGACAGCTCCAAGGATACTCCTCCAGGTAAACTCAGGTTGTTAGATTTTCTATGGAGAGCTACACCGAGTGCCTCTCAAAAATTTGGAGGGAGGGGAAATGAGTTTGCTTTAAGAGCTAAACTTTGAAATCAACATATTAAGTAGCAATGAGCAAATTTGCCTCCAAGAGATTGAATGGTTCCCCTGACTAATTGTAACCTGATTGAAAGAAAAAGCAAGTTATTTAAAGGAAGAACGTATTAATGAATGAAGAAATGAATTTGCTGGCAGGGAGGTGGGGAAACAAAGGAAGGAAGTGAAAATCCGAACATCCAGAGGAAAAGGAATCTGGTCAAAGCAAGTCTGAGGCAAATTTAATACTGGAATATTCTACCTTTGAGGACCAACACAAATCAAAAATAGGAGGCTTAATTCTTCCTATTGTAAATAAGAGAACTTTTCTTTCTTCCCTTTTCCTAGGGTAATTACGCTAAAGTTTATAAGTTCTTTCTCTCCTTTTCAAAATGTATGTCTTTTCATTTTTGTAATTTTTTTAAAATTGGATATATTTGACCTATTTGACCTATAGATATATTTGACTTTGTGAAATGAAATATTTTCCACTCTATGCTCTACCAGTAAGCTGCTGCTGCTAAGTCGCTTCAGTCGTGTCCGACTCTGTGTGACCCCATAGATGGCAGCCCACCAGGCTCCATCATCCCTGAGCTTCTCCAGGCAAGAACACTGGAGTGGGTTGCCATTTCCTCCTCCAATGCATGAAAGTGAAGTCACTCAGTCGTGTTCGACTCTTAGCGACCCCATGGACTGCAGCCTACCAGGCTCCTCCATCCATGGGATTTTCCAGGCAAGAGTACTGGAGTGGGTTGCCATTGCCACCAGTAAGCTAGTCTTTTCCAAACATAAATTTCTGAGCCCAGGTGAAACAAAGCCAGCTATTTCGAAGCCATCAGCTACTTCCTCCCCAGTAAGAGCTGAGGAGCTGGGGGATGTGAGAGGTGACCATCCACCACATTTGCCTTCTGTCATGGTAAATAAGGAATTAATATGTGAACAACAAAGAGAGCAGGATTGGCCCCAGATAACTAGATGCACATAAAAGGTATGATTTCAGCAAACCCAGATGCTTTCCTCTTCCCATACATGTGAGATTTAGTTTTCTCTTAATTAACAGTAATATTTTAATATTCAGATTACCTGCTCCTTGCTGCAAACTTGTATGTAGCCTGGCTCCTCCTCTGCTTCCTCAGAGTCAGCTCTCTTGGGGTCACCTGGGATACTGTCTCCCAGGCTAGAGTCATAACATTCCCATAGAATAAAACCTAACTCTCAACTTTTAGGTTGCATGTATTTTTTAGTCAACAGCATCATATTAGCTTCAGGTATATAGCATAATGGTTTGATATTTGTATGTATAGTCTACCCTCCACATCCATGGGTTCCACATTTCTGAGGCTCAAAAATATTTGAAAAAACATTCCAGAAAGTTGAGAAAAGCAAAACTTGAATTTGCCATGCTCTGCGAACGACTTATGTATTTACGGCTACTTATGTAGGATTTACATTATATTAGGTATTACAAGTAATCTGTAGGTGATTTAAAGTATACAAGCTGTTCTTTCCCTTAAAAAAATAAAAAATAAAGTATACAGGAAGATGTGTATGTTATATGCAAATACTGTGCCATTTTATATAAGGAAATTGAATATCCCTGGGGTTTGTAATTCATTGGAACCAATCCCCAGGATACCCAAGGATGACTGTATTGAAACATTATCACCACAATAAGTCTAGGTAATATCCATTACTGTTCACAGATACAAAATACAGTATATGTCTTCTTTTCCCAATATGTTTTATTGAGATATAATGACATACAGCACTGTGTAAGTTTAAAGTATACAGCCTAATGGTTTGACTTACATACATTATGGAATAGTTACCACAATAGGTATAGTAAACATCTATCATCTTGTTAGGCAGAATAGGAAAAAGGAGTCCAGAATGGCAGTGGCTAAAAGACAGAAGGGAAAAGCCCGTGAAAATAGAACAAAGGAAGGTCCGAGGACCAGAGTGAGGAGCTCAGGTAAAACAAACAGCACTCCTGGCTAGTCCAATTTACATAGGGCAGGCCCAGGGGGAGGAGAACAAAATGTATAAAAAGAGGAGCCAAAATTTGGCCAGGGCTTCTCTTCTCTTCTCTTCGTGTCTTTTGGGTCAACCCACTCTCACACATAGAGAAGGCAATGGCACCCCACTCCAGTACTCCTGCCTGGAAAAATCCCATGGACGGAGGAGCCTGGTAGGCTGCAGTCCATGGGGTCGCTGAGGGTTGGACCCGACTCAGTGACTTCACTTTCACTTTTCACTTTCATGCACTGGAGAAGGAAATGGCAACCCACTCCAGTGTTCTTGCCTGGAGAATCCCAGGAACGGGGGAGCCTGGTGTGCTGCCGTCTATTGGGGTCACACAGAGTCAGTCGGACACGACTGAAGTGACTTAGCAGCAGCAATCCTCACACATTGAGGATGTATTTTCCTTTGTTTTCCAAAAAAACTGAGCCGTAACAGAGCTGTTACAATGGTCCATCTGAGGAAATTACACAGGGCTGTAACACCGGTCCGTACATCGGTTTAAATTTTTGTTGCGATGAGACAGAACTGAGGAAATTACACACTCCTCTGACAAGCTCATATAGATACATTAAAGCAATTCAAAAGTTTTATTTTTCTTCTGATGAGAACTCTTAGAATTTACTCTCTTAATGATTTTCATTTACAGTGTCCAGCACAGTTAATTACCTTTGTCATATTATACATTACATCCTTAATATTTATCTTTAAACTGGATGTTTGTACCTTTTGATTGCTGTTAGGTGGGATCAGAGCCCAACAGTGGCCAGGAGTCCTGGAGTGGTTCCCACCTATCAGTGTATGGGGCCAAGTCCTGGGCTACTGCCAGTCCACTGACAGGCAGGCCAGATCCTGGGGTTTCAGGCTGCAAGAGGAAAGGTCCTGGAGCTGGTTCCAGCCCACCTGTCAGTAGTTCTGAAGCCCAGGGAGACCCAGGGCTATTGTCAGCACACTGATGGGCCCTGATGAACCCAGGATCCTTGGCTAAGGGGCACTGGGGGTCTCAGTTTTGATGTCAACTGGCAGGTGGGCAGAGCCAAGATCCAGGCAACCCTAGGGCTAGTGCTGGCCCTCTGTTGGGAAGGACTGGGTCCAACAGCCAGCTGCAGGCAGCCCCAGGGGCCCTGGGGTTAGTGTCAGCCCACTGTTGGATGTTCCTGCATTCTGGGTTCTTCTGGTGGTGGGACTAAGTCCACAGACAGCTATAGGCTCAGGGGGACCTAGGGCAGCTGGCCTACTGGTGGGTGAAGCTGTGTCCCTGCCTAGCTACCCGCCCCACCTGGCTTAGGGCATCCTAGGACTGGTGCCCACAGGCTTGTAGGCAGGGCCAGTTCTGGCACTAATAAATTAGAGAGAGGATTTCAAAATGGTGCTCATCAGCTCCAGTGTCCTTGTGGTGGCATGCACTCTCCCGGCTAGCTACTGCCAGATTCTACATCCCCAGGCTGAGTTTCAATTACCTCCTACCTCTCCAGGAGGTTCTCCAAGATCAGCAAGTGGGTCTGATCCATGTTCTTTTCAAAGTACTGCTTCTGCTGAGAGTCCCAGAGTGTGTGAGATTTTTGTGTGCCCTTGATGAGTCAGATCTCCATTTCCCACAGCCCTGTTTCTCCCCTGAAAATATGTTTCACTGGCTTTTAAAGCCAGACATTCTTGGGGCTCATCTTCCTGCTATGGGACCCAATGTGGAGCTTGGATCTCTCACTCCTTGGGAGAAGCTCTACAATTATAATCATTCTCTTGCTTATAGATCACCTACCTGGTGGTATGGTTCTTGACTGTACTATGTGTTTACCTCTCTTACCCCATCTAACTGTGGTTCTGTCTTTATCTTTATAGCTGTAGAAGATCTTTCCTGCTAGTCTTCAGAGTGCTATTGTGGATAGTCGCCCAGCTATTTTGGATAGTTGCAACTTTGGTGTACCGTGGGAAAAGGTGAGGTCAGTGTCTTCTGGCTTTGCTATCATAACTTGTCCTCCCACCACTCCCTCATAAGTCTTTTCAAGAGTTAAAAATTAGCTTCTTGCCAGCTTAAAGGCCCAAGAATGTTTTTCTCAAGGACCTAGGGCTCATATCTTGGAATTGTACTAATCAAGGAAGACAGCACCCCTATCTCCCAGCTTCTGTGGGAGAATCATGGCCTAACTTCAGTGGTAGCTTCATTTCAAGTTGCAAAACTACCTCCTGTCATAAACATATGAAGTTTATTTTTCTTTGGATAAGGCCAATTCACTGCCACTGCTGATTACCGCAATTACCAAGTGAATTGAGGATGAACTCTGTGTGACACGTGGTTTTTTACTGAAGAACTTACTGTACACCTTGAAAACAAGTATGTAATGCATCATACCCACTTGGCTACACTAAAGGGAGAAAATTGTTTTCGTTTTTGCAATCTCATTAGCACATTGCCTGTGATGTGCATCACATTGTTGATGAATGCTTATTCAATAATAAAATGGTTTTCTTTCTTTTCTACTTTTGTGGTGAAGTTCTCCAAGACAGGAGGATTTTGTTTCTGATTATGTTTTTCTGATACAACTCCCTTTGCTTTGATTTTATGCTTGTTACAAATTCTTTATTATAAATGGTTGTCCCTAAAAAGTCTGAGTTTAATGCATTAAATAGGTGCAGGAGTTTTGATTTGCAAGATTATTCTTCTCATTATAAAATAACAAATATTTGATTACATACATCAGTCTCTATGAGTTTGATTATTGTCATCACTCTCTCAAACAAGAGCCCATTGTTAATATGCTATCAAGATTTTAGGTTTGTAAATCTGAGACCCAACCTCCAATTCCTGATGAATTGCTAAGATTAATGCTATTCTTTGAGGACACAACAAACAGCCAACAGCCTTCCCTAGTGAATTTCTTTAGACATGCAAAATTTCTTCAGAAATAAGAAGGAAATGGCAACCCACTCCAGTGTTCTTGCCTGGAGAATCCCAGGGACGGGGGAGCCTGGTGGGCTGCCATCTCTGGGGTCGCACAGAGTTGGACACGACTGAGGTGACTTAGCAGCAGAAAAAGTTGACTTCCTAGCAAGAGTTGCTAAATGTTAAAATAAATGCCGTCTATTTGGGTCTTGCTCTAGGCTTTAGACTAAAATGAGGTACTTATTAGGAAGGCTTCAACTCTGTTTCTGAATTCTTTAAGGTAGAAAGGAACAGGTATTCTATTAAGGAATTAAGAAAACAACTACAACATTATGTTCCAGTGTCCCTGTTTTAACATCTCTCAGACACAGAGCTTGGTAGACAGCAGATGGAAAACACCAAAAAGTCCTCTTTATTTTGACCTTAGCATTAGGGTTCACTGCTCCCCATCTACAATAGTGTAGAGCTTTCATTTTTGTTCTTTAAGTCAACAACTTCACCATTTGGGGAGCCTGATACTCTGTGATTTATAGAGGTTTTATTGTATGTATCTCTGACAATTTTAGTTCTTAAAAATTATTGTTAAATATTCACATGCTTCACTGACTCAATGGACACAAGTTTGAGCAAACTCTAGGAGATGGTGAAGGACAGGGAAGTCTGGCATGTTGCAGTCCATGGAGTGGCAGAGAGTCAGACACAGCTTAGTGGCTGAACAACAACAACAGTTCTTAGGTAGCATAGAAATTGAAAGAAACAATTTTCTTGGAAATTTCAAGATACCATTGATTATCTTGAGCTAGATAATCTTTTAACTAGATAACACAGTTGGATCCCTTTGCTTGAAGTTCTAATAACAAGCTCTCATTTCTACTTACTCTTCCCATGCTCATTTTGTCATATAGCCTTTAAATATGCTGGCACATTTTCTCAGAGCAGCTTATCTTCAGTATATCATCCTTTCTCTGGACTATGTACAACCTAACACTATGGATGTATTTCACTAGGCTGCTGCTGCAGCTGCTGCTAAGTCGCTTCAGTCGTGTCCGACTCTGTGCGACCCCAGAGACGGCAGCCCATCAGGCTCCCCCATCCCTGGGATTCTCCAGGCAAGAACACTGGAGTGGGCTGGACACTATAAATTCCTTACGATTCTAGATAAACAATCTGTTTTTAAATCACTGTTTACTAGGAAACTTTTTAGTTTTCGAGTCCCTGATTTTTAGACTAGCTTAAATTTTGAATATGACATATTAGGGAGGTATGCCCATAACTAAATTTTATTATTCAAAAAATGAATATTCAATTATTTACCTCAATGTCATCCAAAAACTAAAATATTTATGAAAATAGTAGCTAGTTACATTTTAATCTCATCCCTAGTTCCTATGTTTTGTAAGAAAAAAGGTATTAGATGAATAGTCTATTAATCTCAAAGCCTTATCCCAACTTTAGTCTTGAAGTGTATAAAACATATAATCATTGTTAGTCATACTCATCAAAGGTGAAAAACAACAAATGTACAAAAAATGGGCATTTGAAAATGGCAAGCATAATTAGTTCATAGACTTTCTTCAAAATCTTCTATAAAAGTTTTAATGGAAATTAAGCAGAGTGAGATCAAATTGCCAGCATCCACTGGATCATTGAAAAAGCAAGAGAATTCCAGAAAAACACCTATTTCTGCTTTATTGACTATGCAAAAGCCTTTAACTGTGTGGATCACAATAAACTGTGGAAAATTCTGAAAGAGATGGGAATACCAGACCACCTGACCTGCCTCTTGAGAAACCTGTATGCACATCAGGAAGCAACAGTTAGAACTGGACATGGAACAACAGACTGGTTCCAAATAGGGAAAGGAGTACGTCAAGGCTGTATATTGTTACCCTGCTTATTTAACTTGTATGCAGAGTACATCATGAAAAATACTGGGCTGGAGGACGCACAAGCTGGAATCAAGATTGCCGGGAGAAATATCAATAACCTCAGATATGCAGATGCTGCTGCTGCTGCTACTGCTGCTAAGTCACTTCAGTCATGTCCGACTCTGTGCGACCCCATAGATGGCAGCCCACCAGGCTCCCCTGTCCCTGGGATTCTCCAGGCAAGAACACTGGAGTGGGTTGCCATTTCCTTCTCCAGTGCATGAAAGTGAAAAGTGAAAGTGAAGTCGCTCAGTTGTGCCCGACCCTCAGCGACTCCATGGACTGCAGCCCACCAGGCTCCTCCGTCCATGGGATTCTCCAGGCAGGAGTACTGGAATGGGGTGCCATTGCCTTCTCTGATAAAAGTTCATAAATTTCACTTAAAAATAAAGCACTTAAAATAAAAGTTCATAAATTTCACTTAAAAATAAAGCACTTAAAATAAAAGTTCATAAATTTCACTTAAAAATAAAGCACTTAAAATAAAAACCCCATCTCTACCTCCAAACAAACCCATCTGAATTTTAGTTATTCTTCAAATGGAAGAACTTGTAATTAAGGTCTCATCATCTATTTTGTCTTATTCTTTCCAGTGCTAATCAGCAATTATATACAGAGAACACGATTCTTTCCATTAAATTATTTATATGATCACATCATAAAAAATGTGATTTCATAAAAAAAACTTATAGTAAAAATTTGTGATTTAAGTAGCTAAATTATATTTAGCAGTTAAAATGTAATTTCATTTCATGTTGTCTTAGAGGGTGTTGAAATGCTACATTCAAACATCGAGACAGGAGGAGAAATTTGGGTTTAAATTGTTCAAACAGCAAGACTCTGACAAATAGGAAGATTCACTGGCACGCAGTAGAAATCGACATGCCCTGAACACTAAAATATCAAATTATTTTCTTATCTTGCTTTAGTAATCCTGGTTCTCAGTTGCAAAAAATTCAAATAACCATGTCTGATTACTTCAGTTCTTTTCCAGAATGGCCAGGTGCAGTCAGAAAACGTTCACTGAAATGAAGAGAAGCAGGGATGGGGTCTCTCTCAGGGCCAGGGTCTCTGGTTGTTCATGCCCACCTCCAGGGAGTGTCATTTACCTTCACAATTGCCCTGGACTTGTGTGTTTACCGCTACAGTTGTCTGTACTTGTCTTGAGGAAGAGATAGTTTTTTCCTAATAGGAGGAAAAGCACCATTCAAGCTGTGGGACAATAAACCAGAATCTCTATCTGATTAATTTGCAGCTTCAACCAAACCTGTATCCATTGTGAAAATATGTGGAAATTCAAATGTGTTATTTCCACTAGAAAACTACTAACTTTACTGAGGATACCCTAATCTGAAGTAAAATAACAAAAAATGATTAGCTTTTATGGTAAAAATATAAATAGAAGTCTAGTGAACATATTATTGGTTCCTCTCGGTTGCAGTCAATAGTTTTAGTTGGTTTCAGTTGAAAAATGCCTAAGAATTTTGGACATCATAATTTGAAATGGAATATAATTAGAAAATAAATTGAAAAAAAATTTAACAATCTCTATATTTAAAAATTAACCTAGGAAAGAAAATAAAAACAAAATTGCAATGAATGAGCAAAATAATGGTACATTAAAATACTTGAGACTATTACAGAGAAGGAAGTAGTTGCTTATTAAATGTTATTAAAAATAATAATGTAGCAAATACCGTGACATTGTAAAAAAATATGTTAATATAAAGCCAAGAGGGAAGGTAAGTACTTGTCTTAATTCTTTTGTTCTCTTTACCTCTGTTTTAACACTGTATTTACAAAATTTTTAACTTTTTATATAGCTGCCTCCTTTGCTAGTCTGTGTAATCTTCAACAATAGACTCCCAATATTATAGAATTTTGGACTTTAGAGCCTGCTATAAAACCTGACACACATGCAATTAGTATGTTTCTTGTACCCCTGCTTATTAACATCTTCTAAGGAAGGTGCCTAGTTTCTGCCATTCTACTTAAAGATTAGGAATAGTTACCTTTCACTCCTCTATATACTTCAAATAGTTGCAAGTCATGGTATTCAGTTCACTTCAGTTCAGTCGTTCAGTCATGTCTGACTCTTTGTGACCCCATGAACCACAGCACACCAGGCCTCCCTGTCCATCACCAACTCCCAGAGTTTACCCAAACTCATGTCCATTGAGTCAGTCATGCCATCCAACCATCTCATCCTCTGTTGTCCTCTTCTCTTCCTGCCCTCAATCTTTCCCAGCATCATGGTCTTTTCAAATGAGTCAGCTCTTCGCATCAGGTGGCCAAAGTATTGGAGTTTCAGCATCAACATCAGTCCTTCCAATGAACACCCAGGACTGATCTCCTTTAGGATGGATTGGTTGCATCTCCTTTCAGTCCAAGGGACTCTCAAGAGTCTTCTCCAACACCACAGTTCAAAAGCATCAATTCTTCGGTGCTCAGCTATCTTCACAGTCCAACTCTCACATCCATACATGACCACTGGAAAAACCATAGCCTTGACTAGACAGACCTTTGTTGGTAAAGTAATGTCTCTGCTTTTCAATATGCTATCTAGGTTGGTCATAACTTTCCTTCCAAGGAGTAAGCGTCTTTTAATTTCATGGCTGCAGTCACCATCTGCAGTGATTTTGGAGCCCAAAAAAATAAAGTCTGACACTGTTTCCACTGTTTCCCCATCTATTTCCCATGAAGTGATGGGACCGGATGCCATGATCTTCGTTTTCTGAATGTTGAGCTTTAAGCCAATTTTTTCACTCTCCTCTTTCATTTTCATCAAGAGGCTCTTTAGTTCCTCTTCACTTTCTGCCATAAGGGTGGTGTCATCTGCATATCTGAGGTTATTGATATTTCTCCTGGCAATCTTGATTCCAGCTTGTGCTTCCTCCAGCCCAGTGTTTCTCATGATGTACTCTGCATATAAGTTAAATAAGCAGGGTGACAATATACAGCCTTGACATACTCTTTTTCCTATTTGGAACCAGTCTGTTGTTCCATGTCCAGTTCTAACTGTTGCTTCCTGATGTGCATACAGGTTTCTCAAGAGGCAGGTCAGGTGGTCTGGTATTCCCATCTCTTGAAGAATTTTCCAGTTTATTGTGATCCACACAGTCAAAGGCTTTGGCATAGTCAATAAAGCAGAAATAGATGTTTTTCTGGAACTCTCTTGCTTTTTCCAAGATCCAGCGGTAGTTGGCAATTTGATCTCTGGTTCCTCTGCCTTTTCTAAAACCAGCTTGAACATGTGGAAGTTCACAGTTCACATATTGCTGAAGCCTGGCTTGGAGAATTTTAAGCATTACTTTACTAGCATGTGAGATGAGTGCAATTGTGCGGTATTAAGAGACTGTATTCTGCAGGTAGACTATTTATATTCAAATTTCAGCTCAGCTGTGTACTAACTGAACAGCCTTGAGAGAGAATGAGAGTGAAGGCATTTGTTCCCCAACCCTGGGTCTTTTTTAGATGTGTGTGTGTGTGTGTGTGTGTGTGTGTGTGTTCAGTTGCTCAGTCATGTCAGACTCTGAGATGCCATGAGCTGTAGCCTGCGAGAGGCCATGAATTGTTGCCTGCCAGGCTTTTCTTGTCCATGGAGTTTTTCAGGCAAGAATACTTATTCCTCCTCCATTTTTCTCTTCCAGAGGATCTTCTTGACTTAAGGATTAAACCTGCTTCTCTTTTGTCTCCTGCATTGGTAGGCAGATTCTTTACAATTAGCACTACCTTGAAGAAGTTACCTAACATCTCCAAGTCTCAATTTCTTTAGCTGAAAATTTGACATAATAATAGAAACTACTTCGTGGGAGTTTGTACAAACTCAGTAAGAAAATTCATATTAAGGTCTTAGTAAAATGCTGGGTTATAATGCACATATTCACCTTTAAGTAGATGGCAATGCTTCTGGGTGTAACTTTAGGGAAAGGGAAGTCACTCAGTCGTGTCCGACTCTTTGTGACTCCATGGACTGTAGCCCACCAGGCTTCTCCATCCATGGGGTTTTCCAGGCAAGAATACTGGAGTGGGTTGCTATTTCCTTCTCCAGGGGGTGTAACTTTAGTTGTTATTATTACTATTGATATTATTAGCCCCTTAAATTTTTTACTTCCAGTATGATTAGATATCACATTTCAAATAATAATGGAATTTTGTTACTGAAGGGAGAGCTATGGACTTAACTTTGGAAAAATTCCAGATAATTTTACTGCTGAAAATTAACAGTATCAACAAGATGCACTCATGCCAGGATTGTATTCTATTGTTCATAGGCCATCTGTTTGCAGGAAAGCAAGTTTTATATTTCTAGTTAATCTTCAACTCATCATTTGAATTCACTGATGACTATCTTCAGGGTATTAGCAAGTTTCTATATTATTATACAAACTCTAAAATTCAAATAAAGAGTTGGCAGTGACAGGGGAAAATGTTAATAATATTTTGTGGTACATTCAAAATGCTGCAAATTTTCCCATATTTTCAAGCAAGATATTATTGTGGATAGGTCAGGATTATGAAAGATTTGGAAAACTGACCATTAACTAAAAATGCTGGTTATTTGGTATTGTCCCACTAACTCTTTAATTTTTTCTTCCTAGTTTCAGCTCTTGAAAGTTTGTGAATGTGGTGGAAATATGTGTAGGTATATTTTTGCCATAGGAAATTTAATTATATAAATGCCAATGCTTCTAGTGAAAAAAAAATCCCCAAATATACAGATTCCTTTAGAATTCCAAAGAATCTCACTTGACTACATTATAGCTCTTTAGTATTAGCCCTCTGAAATCAAGTTGAAAAAATTAAATTAGTTGGAACTTATAGAAATTGTCCTGTAACAAAGTTTAGCTGTGATTTTTTGTTGGACTACAGAAAAGTTGAGTTTATTTTGGAAACAGACTCATAAACCCTACTCTGTTCTTTGTAAATGTTATACTTAGGAAAGAAAAAACAAAATGTAAGATCAATTTGCAGATTCAAGTGTGCCAATTGTGAGAGGATAGCAACTAAAAAGCAGCAACAGTCTCCTCAGAGATAAACTCAATTAGGTCTGAATTTCATGAGCTTTTGTAAGCACTTATACTGTGCCATGACTTGGGAGTACTTTCCCTGAATTCTCACAACTGCATGTGAAATATTTAATCCTTGTTTGTTTGTTTTTTTTGGCCAGTACTTCCAATTTAATGGGATTACAAGCACTACTGTTAATATTATATTTTATTTTTATACCTAAAATATTCTCCCTCCTCCCTCAAATTAATCCTTTTGTGTAATCAGCATTGCCTAAAATAAAAGATCTTTTTTCAACATAGGAAGAAGAGAGAAATAAGGAGAAAGGAGAGAAGAAGGGAAACAATATCCATCTGTTCAGCTAAGGAAGTAGGGGGAGTAGAGTAGAGATGAGGCAGGAGGACGAATTCATAGACTCAGAAAGCAGACACAGAAATAATGTATATTTGATTATGTGACCCTCCAAGATTTGTGGAATGTTGATTTTTTAAGCACTAAAGAATTTTTTTCAGATATTCAGCAGTATTACTTTTTTTTTCTATTTTGTAATAAAATATCTTCCAATAAAATGTCAATTCTCTATAAGTCATTCCATCCCATGCCTTTTGGAAGTCTTTTATCTTTAAAATCAACTTTATAGAGCTATAATTTATAAATGATGAACTGCATATTAATGATAAAATTGTTGAGCTTTGACATATATATGTATCTGATAAACTATTGCTACACATCAAGATATGGAATGCTTTAATAACCCCCGAAATATTCCCCATGGCCCCATGCAATTTATTTCTCTCTCTGCTCCTGGCTCCAGGCAACCTTTGATCTGCCTTCTGTACTGATAGATTGGTTTGCAATTTCTACAATTTTAATGAAATAGATACATATGTACTTTTTGTGTCTGGCTTCTTTCACTCATAATAATATTTTTGAGATTGATCCATGTTGCATGTATCAGGAGTTTATTCCTTTTTATTACTGAGGAATATTCAATTATATCAATTCACTACTTTAAAAAAAATCCATTTACCAGCCGATAAACAATTGGATAGCTTCCAGGTTTTAACTATTGTGAATAATGCTGATCTGACCATTCATATACTAGTCTTTGTGTGGACACAAGTTCTCATTCTTCTAGGGTAACTTAGGAATGGTCATACGGTAACCTTATGGGTTTTCCAGGTGGCAATAACAGTAAAAAACCATCCTACCAATGCAAGAGACGTTTAAGACACTTGGGTTCAATCCCTACGTCAGGAAGATCCCCTGGAGAAGGGAATGGCAACCCACTCCAGTATTCTTGCCTGCAGAATCCCATGGAGAGAGGTGCTTGGCTGGCTACAGTCCATGGGGTTGCAAAGAGTCGGATACAACTGAAGTGACTTAGCATGCAGGCATGGTAACATATGTCTAACTGTACTAGAAACTGTCAAATAATTTTTTGAAGTGGTTGCACCATTTCACATTCCCATCAGTGAAATATAAGTTTCATGAGTTCCACATTCTCCCCAAGCATTGTTGTTGCTAGTCTTTGTAACTTTAATTCAAATGGGTATATCAGTTTAATTCAGTTCAGTCACTCAGTTGTGTTCAACTCTTTGCAACCCCATGAACCATAGCACACCAGGCCTCCCTGTCCATTACCAACTCCCGGAGTTTACCCAAACTCATGTCCATTGAGTCGGTAATGCCATCCAACCATCTCATCCTCTGCTGTCCCCTTCTCCTCCTGCCCTCAATCCCTCCCAGCATCATGGTCTTTTCAAATGAGTCAGCACTTTGCATCAGGTAGCCAAACTATTGGAGCTTCAGCTTCAACATCAGTCCTTCCAATGAACACCCAGGACTGATCTCTTTAGGATGGACTGGTTGCATCTCCTTGCAGTCCAAGGGACTCTCAAGAGTCTTCTCCAACACCACAGTTCAAAAGCATCAATTCTTCGGTGCTCAGCTTTCTTTATAGTCCAACTCTCACATCCATACATGACCACTGGAAAAACCATAGCCTTGACTAGACGGACCTTTGTTGGCAAAGTAACGTCTCTGCTTTTGAATATGCTATCTAGGTTGGTCATAACTTTCCTTCCAAGGAGTAAGTGTCTTTTAATTTCATGGCTGCAGTCACCATCTGCAGTGATTTTGGAGCCCCCAAAAATAAAGTCAGCCACTGTTTCCACTGTTTCTCCATCTATTTGCCATGAAGTGATGGGACTGGATGCCATGATCTTCGTTTTCTGAATGTTGAGCTTTAAGCCAATTTTTTCACTCTCCTCTTTCACTTTCATCAAGAAGCTCTTTAGTTCTTCTTCACTTTCTGCCATAAGGGTGGTGTCATCTGCATATCTGAGCTTATTGATATTTCTCCCAGCAGTCTTGATTCCAGCTTGTGCTTCTTCCAGCCCAGTGTTTCTCATGATGTACTCTGCATATAAGTTAAATAAGCAGGGTGACAATATACAGCCTTGACGTACTTCTTTTCCTATTTGGAACCAGTCTGTTGTTCCATGTCCAATTCTACTGTTGCTTCCTGACCTGCATATAGGTTTCTCAAGAGGCAGGTCAGGTGGTCTGGTATTCCCATCTCTAAAAGAATTTCCCACAGTTTATTGTGATCCACACAGTCAAAGGCTTTGGCGTAGTCAATAAAGCAGAAATAGATGTTTTTCTGGAACTCTCTTGCTTTTTTGATGAACCAATGGATGTTGGCAATTTGATCTCTGGTTCCTCTGCCTTTTCTAAAACCAGCTTGAACATGTGGAAGTTCACAGTTCACGTATTGCTAAAGCCTGGCTTGGAGAATTTTGAGCATTATTTTACTAGCATGTGAGATGAGTGCAATTGTGCAGTAGTTTGAGCATTCTTTGGCATTGCCTTTCTTTGGGATTCTAATGAAAACTGACCTTTTCCAGTCCAGTGGCCACTGTTGAGTTTTCCAAATTTGCTAGCATATTGAGTGCAGCACTTTCACAGCATCATCTTTTAGGATTTGAAAGAGCTCAACTGGAATTCCATCCCCTCTACTAGCTTTGTTCATAGTGATGCTTCCTAAGGCCCACTTGACTTCACATTCCAGGATGTGGGTATTTAGTACTGTCTTATTGTGGTTTTAATCTAAATTTTCTTAATGGTTAATGATATTGAGTATCTTTTCACGTGCTCACTTGCCATTCATATATCCTCTTCTGTGGAATATCTATTCAAATCTCTTTCCTATTTTTATGTTGTATTATTTGACTTATTAATGAGTTGTACAAGTCCATTATATATGTTGGGACCAAGTCCTTTGCCAGATATGTGTGTTGTTGCTAAATTTTTTTCCAATATGAATAGTGTCTTTGTATAGAAAAATGTTTTTAATTTTGCTAGAAACCTATTTATCATTTTTTCTTTTATGATTTACTTTTTTGACTCTAATCTGAGAAATCTTCACATAACTTAATGTCAGGAAGATTTTGTCTGTCTAGAAATTTTTATAGATTTAGTTTCTCTCTTAGCTGTACCATTAATTTGAGTTAGTATTTGTGTATGATAGGAGATGATGGTTGATACTTATTTTTTGTATGGGTATCCAGTTAATCTAGCACCAATTATTGAAAAGATTATTTTTGTGCTACCTTTCATATTTTTCACAATGCTGATTTTCTAGTACTAACCAAAGCTCAATTTTAAAATGTTTAGCAATATTATTTTATACCTATTTTATAATAAATATCATCATCTGCCAGGAAATGGTTAATACTCCTTATGGCATTTATTCTTTGTCTTTTGGGAATCTTTTTTCAAAACTAAGTTTTATTGAGGTGTAGTTTACATACAGCAGACTTTTAGTGAACATCACTTTTGAAGTTGAGTCAGAAGTGAAATCAATGATCTTTTGTTCTGTTCCATTGCTGTCTTCTCCCTAATTTTATTCAATGAAAATTATGGATCATTTCTTTGTATAATGTACTGTGTTAAGAAAGAGACAAGAATAAGAAACCATTTCCTAGAAGATTTCATTTTAAGAACTAGGAGTAAAAACGTCACATACAATCTAGTCACTGCTATAATAAAGGTTAAGAAAAAAAATATTGACAATCACAGAGAAAAGAGAAGTTAAGAGAAAACTTCATAGAGATGGTATTGCTTGAATTAGTTTATCTTTATTATAGTACTTTTTGCCTTCTTTTGAAAAAGAAACATTCATCACAGAAAATTTAGAGTATAAAAAAGGATATTTACCTCATTAATCTGGATTTTGGATGTTAGGAGGCTCATCTTGATCAGAAAGCTCAATGGTGAGGTGTGCCTTAAATAAAGAAGGGAAACCTGTACAGCTTGCCTGAGAGATCTTCCCTATAGAGAAGTCATTTATTGATTTGGTTACTAGAGCTAGCCACACCCAAGTGCAAACTGTCTTGGACTGCACAAAAGAAAAAGAATGAATATTAGAGGAAATTGGATGGCTATGAAAGGCCTGGAGGTAGGATTCCATTAAATAAGAAGAGACATATTGAAACAGGCAGTGTCTACTGTCTGCCTAATGCTCACCCTGAGCTAAGCATCCTCACTGCTTTATTGAATTCTCACAGCATCCTTAGGGAAGCTTTACAAAGAGAGAAATTAAGGCAAGAAATGTTAAGGCCACCATGGTAGATTAAATTATGGTTCAAAAATATTCACCCTCCCTTACCATCACTGTTCCATCCACGGATCTTTGGGTTGGTCATGTGATTGGCTGTGGAGTGTACTTCCTGGTCCCTTTGCTTAGACTTTGGGCTTGGCCGTGTGATTTGCTTTGGCCAATGGGATGCTAGCAGACATAACACGAGAACGGGTTGAAACATGCATGCGTGGAGGGCTTTTCCTCTTATGTCCCTGCTTTCAGTATGAGGCGAACATGCCCTAGGATAGCCTCCTGGTCCAAAGAGGATGAAAGACAAGTGGAATGGACCTGGAACTGACCTGTAATTTGGAGCACAGCCCAGCCTGGATCAGGTAACCCACAGAGAGGTGAGAATCAGTTCAGTACAGTTGTTCAGTCGTGTCTGACTCAAAGCGACCCCATGGAATGCAGCACAACAGGCCTCCCAGTCCATCACCAACTCCCAGAGTATACCCAAACTCATGTCCATTGAGTCAGTGATGCCATCCAACCATCTCATGCTCTGTCGTCCCCTTCTCCTCCTGCCTTCAATCTTTCCCAGCATCAGGGTCCTTTCAAATGAGTCAGTTCTTTGCATCAGGTGGCCAAAGTATTAGAGTTTCAGCTTCAGCATCAATCCCTCCAATGAATATTCAGACTGATTTCCTTTAGGATGGACTGGTTGCATCTCCTTACAGTCCAAGGGACTTGCAAGAGTCTTCTCCAACACCACAGTTTGAAGCATCAATTCTTTGGTGCTCAGCTTTCTTTACAGTCCAACCTTCACATCCATATATGACTACTGGAAAAACCATAGCCTTGACTAGGCAGACCTTTGTTGGTGAAATAATGTCTCTGCTTTTTAAAATGCTGTCTAGGTTAGTCATAACTCTTCTTCCAAGGAGCAAGAGTCTTTTAATTTCATGGTTGCAATCACCATCTGCAGTGATTTTGGAGCCCCCAAAATAAAGTCTGTCACTATTTCCCCATCTATTTGCCATGAAGTGATGGGACCAGATGCCACGATCTTAGTTTTCTGAATGTTGAGCTTTAAGCAAAGTTGTTCACTCTCCCCTTTCATTTTCATCAAGAGGCTCTTTAGTTCTTCTTCACCTTCTACCATAAAGGTGGTGTCATCTGCATATCTGAGGTTATTGATATTTCTCCCAGCAATCTTGATTCCAGCTTCTGCTTCTTCCAGCCCAGCATTTCCCATGATATACTCCTGTAAGTTAAATAAGCAGGGTGACAATGGACAGCCTACACATACTTCTTTCCTGATTTGGAACCAGTCTGTTGTTCCATGTCCAGTTCTAACTGTTGCTTCCTGACCTGCATACAGGTTTCTCAAGAGGCAGGTCAGGTGGTCTGGTATTCCCATCTCTTTCAGAATTTTCACAGTTTGTCATGATCCACCCAATCAAAGGCTTTGGCATAGTCAATAAAGCAGAAATAGATGTTTTTCTGGAGCTCTCTTGCTTTTTCGATGATCCAGCAGATGTTGGCAATTTGATCTCTGGTTCCTCTGCCTTTTCTAAAACCAGCTTGAACATCTGAAAGTTCACAGTTTACATACTGTTGAAGCCTGTCTTGCAGAATTTTGAGCATTACTTTGCTAGCCTGTGAGATGAGTGCAATTGTCTGGTAGTTTGAGCATTCTTTGGCATTGTCTTTCTTTGGGATTGGAAATAAAACTGACCTTTTCCAGTCCTGTGGTCACTGCTGAGTTTTCCAAACTTGCTGGCATATTGAGTGCAGCACTTTCACAGCATCATCTTTTTAGGATTTGAAATAGCTTAACTGGAATTCCATCACCTCCACTAGCTTTGTTCGCAGTGATGCTTCCTAAGGCCCACTTGACTTCATATTCCAGGATGTCTGGTTTTAGCTGAGTGATCACATTATCGTGATTATCTGGGTCATGAAGATCTTTTTTATGTAGTTCTTCTGTGTATTCTTGCCACCTGTTCTTTATATCTTCTGCTTCTGTTAGGTCCACACCATTTCTGTCCTTAATCGAGCCCATCTTTGCATGAAATGTCCCCTTGGTATCTCTAATTTTCTTGAAGAGATCTCTAGTCTTTCCCATTCTGTTGTTTTCCTCTATTTCTTTGGAGTGATCAGTGAGGAAGGCTTTCTTATCTCTTCTTGCTATTCTTTGGAACTCTGCATTCAAATGGGTATATTTTTCCTTTTCTCCTTTGCTTTTTGGTTCTCTTCTTTTCACAGCTATTTTAAGGCCCCCTCAGACAGCCATTTTCCTGTTTTTCATTTCTTTTTCTTGGAGATGGTCTTCATCCCTGTCTCCTGTACAATGTCACAATTCTCCGTCCATAGTTCCTCAGGTGCTCTATCAGATCTGATCCCTTGAACCTACTTGTCACTTCGACTGTGTAATTGTAAGGGATTTGATTTAGGTCATACCTGAATGGTCTAGTGGTTTTCCCTACTTTCTTCAATTTAAGTCTGAATTTGGCAATAAGGAGTTCATGATCTGAGCCACAGTCAGCTCCTGGTCTCGTTTTTGCTGACTGTATGGAGCTTCTGCACCTTTGGCTGCAAAGAATATAATCAATCTGATTTTGGTGTTGACCATCTGGTGATGTCCATGTGTAGCATCTTCTCACAAGTTGTTGGAAGAGGGTGTTTGCCAACAGAACAAACTGGTCATAGCAAACACCCTCTTCCAACAACACAGAGAGGTGAGGGAGAATGGCTGACTGTTGTTTTCTCCAGGGGGTTTTGGTGGTTTGTTATTCAGCCACCTAAGTGAGTGGCAGAAAGAATTTGAACACTGACAATATGGGTACCGAATCTCTATCATACTTCTACCTGTACAAGAAATAATGAATTCTTTTCAAATGTTCAGGTAAAGATAATTAGTTGGAGGACAAAGCAAAGGTCCATAACTCAGGGGAAAGTAAAATAGATCAGGAATTAAGAGAAAATTTCATCAATAACTAGATCTTGGCAAATCATTTAATCTCTCTGTATTTTCCTTGAAAGCCTATTGTGAAAAATAAAGTGATCGCTGTCAAAGCTCTTTGAACATGTTAAAAGTGTTATGGAAATTGTAGTATTTCCTTTAAGTCTATTTTGTTTCCTGCAGAATCTCAATGCCTGATGTCATAAGTGTAAGTACATTTGTTAAAATAAATTGAAGTAAATTCTTTGCAAACAGCATTCTCAGTTCATAACTAACAAAAACATAAAGCATATTTATTATAAGGGGAGTAATTAATTTCTATTCTTGACAAGAGCAGGAAAAAAATGTCAAGGAAGTCCCTTGCTTTTATAGCAGTTGACCCATATGGAACATACAGAAGATGTCATTTCTGACCTCTACTACCAACTAATGCTACCCAGACTGACATTGTATAAATCCTAACACTAATGAGAATGTTGCTGCTCTTCTAACAGGATGCCTTTTGCCCCAAAGAGTGTTTTATTAAAGGGAAAATATTTGAATTTAATATATTTTATGCAGTTTAAAAATTAAGTTTTATTTTAAAATACAGATAATTCAGAAAACAACCAAAGGAGGTAGTGAATTCCAAAGCTAGGTCACTCTGATAGGAAGAAAAGTTTCATTTATCCTTTTGCCTTCTCTTTTTACCATAAAGCAAGATGTAGCCAAATGAGATGTCTCCTTTTTAATATATTTCACATTTTATTCACTTAGGATTCAGGCCAAGATAATGGTTAGTTTGGGTTCAGGTTAGGAGGAAGTTTGTTCCTCATACCAAATCACAGAGAAATTCAAGGTTTAGAGGTGCCATTTAGGTTTTTCTACTTTCTATTGTAACATAGCCTGCCTTTTTGTCCCAAAACTTCTCCCATGATTTCCTGAAAAAATTTTTGGTGATGTAGATAAAGAGTTACATCAGCTCCAAACTTTCCTGTTAAAATATTAAACAGGAACATTTGAACAGTATTGCATCACCAACATGAAACTAACAGTCTGGAGGCAATAAATTTCACCTAAGTATCCTTCACTGCAGTGAGTGTTTCATCCTGTGACAGATATTCTCCAGTGAGGATTTTGGATGAAACTTTCTGTCGAAGCTAAAATCTTTTAATAGCCAATCCTGAACCATTTCTGCCCTCCTGTCCATATGAATTAGGAATGTGATTAAATCTATTGGCATCATTATTATGAGTATTGAAAGAAAGGAAGAAAAAGATCAATCTTCTCATTTTGGCTGTAAATTTTCATCATAATGATTTCTTTGTTTTATTTATGCAAAATTTATTGTATCTGTGCGAAGGCCGTACATTTATAATTCTTTGAAATGATGGAAGATGACAGGAGGGAAATAAACATCAGAAATACAAATATAACTGATATCGTGGATTCCTTGACAGGATCCAAAGTATTAAAGTTGGTTTTATTCCTTCCCTGGAATAGAGACACAGACATAGAGAATGGACATATGATCACAGGGCAGGAAGAGGATGGTGGGACGAACTGGGAGATTAGGATTGACATATATACACTACCATGCGTAAAATAGATAGCTAATGGGAAGTTGCTGTATAGCAAAGGGAGCTTAGCTCAGTGCTCTGTGGGGACCTAGAGGTGTGGGATGGAGCCGTGCAGGGCAGTTTAAGAGGGACAGGAAATATGTATATATATGACTGATTCACTCTGTTGTATAGTAGAAACTAACAAAGCATTGTAAAGCAATTATACTCCCCTCTCCCCCAGCAAAAAAGTTGGTTTTATTCTACTCACAAAAGTTTACCTAATTTTAGTCTCCACACTCTAGATGAAATAGAAACGAAATAGAATTTAACACTCTTGTAGGGATTGAGGTAGTGGTTTAGACGCCAAGTCATGTCCCACTGTTGTGGCCCCATGGACTGTAGCCTGCCAGGTTCCTCCGTCCATGGGATTCTCCAGGCAAGAATACTGGAGTGGATTGCCATTTCCTTCTCCAGGGGATATTCCCGACCCAGGAATTGAACCTAGGTCTCATGCACTGCAGCCAGATTCTTTACCAACTGAGGCACGAGGGAAGCCCATTGCAGGCACATTCTTTACCAACCAAGCTAAGAGGGAAGCTCATATCAAAATTGATTGTGTTTAGTCACTAAGTTGTGTCTAACTCTTTGCAACCCCACGGGCTATAGCCTGCCAGGCTCCTCTGTCCATGTGGATTCTCCAGACAAGAATACTGGAGTGGGTTGCCAGGCCCTCCTCCAAGGGTCTTCCTAACCCAGGAATTGAACCAGGGTCTCCTGCATTGCAGGCAGATTCTTTACCAACTAAGCTACCAGGCAAGCCCCTTGCAGTGACTTCAATCTTATAAAAGAGACAAAAGGGATTGAACGGCTCAGGATTCTGCGGTATAAAAACAATAGCAAGTCAAAAATGTTAGTTTTGAAATCTGATAAAAACAAAAAATTTTCAATTAAAAGAATTTCTTAAGCTGAGTGCTGCACAAACTACAAAATTTGGGAGAATTTCTTAACACTTTTCTCTCATCTTTGCCTAATATCTTCAAGATGTTCAAGCTATTTCAGTTGTACTTCCTCTATTTCTTTCCAGTCACTTCCTTTTACCCTCGCCTACTCTTGCCATACTCTAAACTCTGTAGTACAACCTGGGTGATTTTTATTGTAAAAAATAAAATATGTGACTATAACCCTGGTGCCTAACACCTTTCATTGCTCTTTGGATAAAGGTCAACACCTTTAGGATGGTCTACAGCACTCTATTTTATCTGGCTTCACTTCTATGCATTGCAGCCACCCTGGCCTTCTTTCTGGCATTTAGAACAAACCAAACTCCTTCTTGCCTCAAGGTTTTCAAATATGTTCCACCTTCTGCCTGAAATACTATATAATCAGTATATAAATATACATATTTATTACATATAAACACATAAAGTGCTTCTTATTGAAATGGTCTAACATTCATATTAATAATACATGTCTCATCTTATTTCATCTATGGTATCACTCCCCTATCTCCTGGGTCAGAAAAATCCTCTGGAGAAGGAATAGGCTTACCCACTCCAGTATTCTTGGGCTTTCCTGGTGGCTCAGCTGGTAAAGAATCTGCCTGCAATGTGGGAGACCTTGGTTCAATCCCTGGGTTGGGAAGATCCCCTGGAGAAGGGAAAGGTTACCCACTCTAGTATTCTGGCCTGGAGAATTCCATGGACTGTATAGTCCATGGGGTTGCAAAGAGTCGGGGATGACTAAGCAACTTTCACTTTCACTTTCACCCTACCTCCACCCCAGATAATTTTGAAGCAAATCCCAGACATGTAATAAAGACTTTCTAACTCACACTTACCCTGAAGATCTCTGCTCAAGCACCAGCTGCTTCCCCCATCCCTCTGCCTTCTAAGTCATACCTTTTGGTCGTATGGTCTCATTGTACCCAGTGCGTCTACTTTAATGCTATTATTTCAGTATGTAATTATATATTTATGTGTATGGGTTTTTAATGTCTATCTTCACCCTATACTTTAGGTTCCAAGAGAGAGAAATTGTGTATTTTTTGCTCATTATTCTGCCTTCACAGTGCCTTTCTCAGAGTGAATTCTTAACAAATATCCATTAATTAAGCTGTGGGGATTGTCATAATAGAACTCTGTCCATTGTTGCCTTCTTAGCATTCTTCATGGTCTTTTATTTTTTAAAAAATATTTATTTATTGGAAGGTGCCAGGTCTCAACTGCAGCCCACAGGATCTTCGATCTTCATCATAGCATGTGGAATCTTTAGTTGGGGCCTGTGGGATCTAGTTCCCTGACCAGGGATCGAACCTGGGCCCTCTGCATTAGGAACCCACAGTCTTAGCCACTGGACAACCAAGGAAGGTCCCTTTTATGGTCTTTTAACATGGGAAAATTTCCTGCACATAGCCCCTACCGTGTGGTACCTTTAGTCTCTCCCTATAGAGACTTTTAATCTCTCTTTGATTTCTTTTGAAGCACTTGACCAGGTATTACTTTACCAACAGATGCAGTTGATCCTATTTTCAAAATGAATGTGCAAACAAAACTTATAAGTAATATTTATTTTCTCTATTTTTTTAATGCTCACTAGCTTTTACATCATAATACTATTTCTCTCCACTGAATAATATTGTCAAAGAAAGCATTCTAGGAAGATGCCATCAACATAAATGTTTATTATGTATCATTGGTATAACCAACACTATGTCAACTGAGAGGAAAAATATTTCATTGATAGGGCTGATAGATTATCTTAATGAAAATGACTGTCAACAACATTACTTGATCTTAGTTTCTTAATTTTTAAAATTTTAGATCATATGAATGTAAGTTTTATTGTATTACTTTATTTACATAAATGCCAATATTATTTGGATTCTATATTTTAATATAAGAAAATCTATATATCAAGAAAAATTAAGAAAGTGAAATTCTGGAAAGTTTTTGAAAAGGTAAAAATGCCCTACGAGTCTGGTATTACATATTTCTAAGAAATTCATAATTTCTTGGAATTATTTTATAGCTCTTTAAGACAATAGCATATTTTGATATTTCGTTGACAGAAAATTTTAACCTAAATGTATAATTATTAATAATAATTGGTCAATAGATTTTCCTACCTTGTAATATAATGCTATAGGGGATTCTCTGTTTATCAGTACTTCATAATGACTAATTAAAGTTTTCTGCAAAACTACTGCATCAGCTTGAATTAACAGATGTCATAATGGTGTAATACAGAAGATGACACTGTTCAAAGGAAGAGAAAATTTTAAGCAGTTGCTAGAAAAGCAAATCATAAAATTAAATATGCCCCCAAATCATAGCAGTAAATATTTTATTAGAGATTTTCATGTGATTATGTAATGAAGACTTGGTTCTTGTCTTGGATTCACCCATATCAACCTTCCTGACTCCAAATTTTCCCTTTCCACATTTTCCCTTGTTACCTTGTCACCTCCACTGCAATGGTTTCTATTCCTTTGGCATAAGATTGTTCATCTTAAAAATAAAATATCCTATAACCAATTTTAAACACTCTGTTTATTAAATCTGTTTATAAGTGATAATTAAATGGGATATGAAATATTACCTCTCCTGACTGCATCAGCCTGAATCAGAAATACATTCTATAATTAGCATATCTTAAATTACTCTTCCCTCACTAGGTATATAATCTTACTAGGTAGAGAAAATGATTGAGTTAATTCCCCTACAGTTTCTCAACATTTGATAGGAAGTTCTTGCATGCAATGTCATTTTTAATTTCCATCAAATTGGATGTTTCAAAGGACTTTTAAAGACTCTTATTGACCTTGGTTGAAATTGATACTGTATATAATTCAACCGTTTCATTTGTCATATGTAGTATGTGTGAAGTGGCTGTTCAGAAAATGTTAGTTGAAATGAGAATTTCAGTTATTTTTTTTTCACCTATGGTTGGCAACTAAATCTGGGCAAAGAGGCTTTAACATTCTGTGATATATGAAAAATAATTATGTAAAGATTCTAATTATACTTATACTGACATTTTTTACAGCATAAGACTCTTTAAAGATCAAACTCTATAACCTAGTCTTTTAACTGCATATGTAATAGACATATTTTAGCATTCAAGTATCTCACCAAATTAAAGATACAGCACCATCTTATGGATATATCTATATTTTTAAATTTTGGAAATATAAAAATCTTTTGAGTTTGAGAACAGAAAAGCTTTATGAGTAAAATAATTGTAGGAGGAGAATATTTTACTGTAACAAGGAAAAGGGATGCAATATTGAATAACTTGAATGTGTATGTGGGCATGCAGGTATGAATGTGTGTGTTTGTGATGTCATGGTAAATAAAGAGATTTGAAATTCTTTTTTCCTGTCAGAATTCAGAATTTGAAGAAGAAAAATAAACCATTATCACAATACAAATTCATAGCTTTGTGAAATAAGACATGTAGCTCAGAATACTGTCAGTCTCTAAATGACACTGGGACATCACCTATTATCACCTTGCAAAGATATATTCTTATAAATACATGAACCACACTTTTTAGAGAGTGATAAAAAATTTGGGTATGATAATAAACCTATTTAACTACCTCCTGATACTACAGAACTGGTAATAAACTCTCCTTATATTTATCTAGCATTTAAATTGGAGAAGGCGATGGCACCCCACTCCAGTACTCTTGCCTGGAAAATCACACGGACGGAGGAGCCTGGTAGGCTGAAGTCCATGGGGTTGCAAAGAGTCAGACATGACTGAGCGACTTTACTTTCACGCATTGGAGAAGGAAATGGCAACCCACTCCAGTGTTCTTGCCTGGAGAATCCCAGGGACGGGGGAGCCTGGTGGGCTGCCATCCATGGGGTCACACAGAGTCGGACACGACTGAAGCGACTTAGCAGCAGCAGCAGCAGCAGCATTTAAATGTTTTCATAAGTAATTTATGTCCATTATTTTGTTCCAATTTTAGGTACAGATATTTTTGAATAAATACTTCCTAATAATCATTATTATTTTAATATAAAACACAGCCATTTTAAGGAGATTATAGAAAAATTGATGAACAAAGCTCCCCTATTAGTTATTAAGGTAGAATTATAAGTATATGGTTCATATCCTTAATACTTAGCTCACTTTAGCTATCACAAAGACTTAAGGCTCTACATGATTTACCCAGTTCATATCGTGTAAAATTATTCTATGCTGACCAAAACACAGATTCCGTGGTTCTTGACTTTTTGGTGTCTTGACCTTCATGATAAAAGCTTTGAAGTCTCTCTTCTTCAAAAAGTTCATATAAAAAACACATTTTGCACACAATTTTAGGGACTTTTGGACTCCCTGGAGCTCATCCATGCTCTATGATTTTAAATATTATTCTCCTTATTTTAACATTTCTTTCCTTAAGATGTAATACTGACAAGTAAAACCGAGGAGCTTTATCACAAAAATGCAAAGTTTTCTTGTGGTAGAAATGATACATAACTTTTACACACACACACACACACACACACACACACACACACTCCTATTGGGCCTTAACTCATTTTCTCCCACAACTAAATTATACTAAAAGACCAGTGTAAATAAAGAAGTTCTTGTTAGTTTATTTTTATACACATTTTATTTTCATGATATTTACTTTAGAGTGAGATGTATTATATGATACTACAACAATAAAGAATTTTTGGTTTTATCCTCATGGAGTACTACAAGTTCCAATAATGTCCTGTTATGAATAGTTTTCTGTCATTTAGACTAGACTCTAAATTTCTAAATTGTGCTTCAAATGTAAACGAATTGAGGTAACAAATTAAGTTATTCCTGGATGTCCATATTAATAGAAAAATGCAACATAAAGTTAAAAAATTCTAACTATACCATATATATATTTTTATGTTCACTTCTGAGATGTGGATAAGTAGTTTATAGCTTAATAAGTAAACCAGGGAGAATTAATAGATCTATAATAGTAGTATTATATTTAAATTCAGATCCAAGACTCTACATTAATATTAGATGTTAAATTAATTTTTCATGTTATCAACTGCAGAATTATCATAATATAAAAGTTATTTTATTGGTATCCTAAAACCATCTTCCTAACTTAATACAACGTTTTAATTTTTAAGGGCATATTTGATAAAAATTCATGAAAAATTTAGATATCTGATAATTTAAAATAGAAATGAAAATATTTTCACAACCTATACCTTTCACTGTAATAAGATCTATGGGATGGATTTATCTGCTCTACATAGTGTAATACTTACTTTGTCCTTCAGAGAAGGCAATGGCACCCCACTCCAGTACTCTTGCCTGGAAAATCCCATGGACGGAGGAGCCAGGTAGGCTGCAGTCCATGGGGTCGCTGAGGGTCAGACACGACTGAGTGACTTCACTTTCACTTTTCACTTTCATGCATTGGAGAAGGAAATGGCAACCCACTCCATTGTTCTTGCGTGGAGAATCCCAGGGACAGGGGAGCCTGGTGGGCTGCCATCTATGGGGTCGCACAGAGTTGGACATGACTGAAGCAACTTAGCAGCAGTACTTTGTCCTTAAATTGGGAGGAAAGGAGAATATTTGAGAATTAAGTAATTGCTGAGTAAAAAAATGAGTGAGCTGCAATAGTAAAATTGGAGACCAAACCTTGAAGACTAAAGATTCTCAATGCAATGTCAAAACAGTCAAAAAAAAAAAAAAAAAGATCTATGGTGCAGTAGAAATAGTGGATTCCTGCTAGAGCTTTAGCACCAAAATCAACTAGTAATCATTGTGTTCACTGTCATACACTCACAGGAAAAAAAAAAAAAAAAACCAGATTGACTTATGAACATTTCTGATTAAGAAGTAGAAAAATATTGACTTAAAAAAATCTCAATCCTTGGGTACACATTTAAAAAGCAAGGTGAGATGGAATGAGAAGTATACATAAAACACTTTTGCTATATAATGAATGGCTTCCCTGGTGGCTCAGCTGGTAAAGAATCTGCCTGCAATGTGGGAAACCTGGGTTCGGTACCTGGGTTGGGAAGATTCCCTGGAGAAGGGAAAGGCTACCTACTCCAGTATTCTGGCCTGGAGAATTCCATGGACTGTTTAGTCCATGGGGTCATGAACAGTCAGACACAACTGAGTGACATTCACTTTCATATAATGAAGTACGATGGTGTCTAGAGAACTGTTGAGTTGCAAGCCGAACTATCCACTTTTTTCACAGAACACTGTTTTTACTTGTAAGAACAACTCAACAAACAAATTATAAATAGTTAGATATTTGGCAGACACTTTCTCAAATGAGTGTGATCAGCTTTTCACTTTGAGGAAAATAGCTGACACCTTTTGTTGTCCAAGTGATAAATTCAAGCTTTCAAGTGGAAACTAGAATTTTGTAAAAGGTTATCTGCCAAAGTAAACAGACATTTTTCCAGTAGTTAATGACCTTTTGATGAGATTATTGACAAATGTAATTTGTTGAATACTATATAATAAAATTAAATGTGTCAACTTTTTGACAGTCTACATTGCCCAATGAACCAGTGTTTTCCAAATGACCAATGATAGTATGAAATTATGTATCAGTAAAAGATCTATTCAAAGTTCAAGATAGACTAATGGATTTTTTAGAACCATAGAGTAAGAAAAATTTATTTATGTGGTTGTACATTCCACATTGCAACTAATCTTAAAGAAACTACCACTCATTTAGTTTTGGTTTAATATCAAAGAAGAATATCCACCATTGTGTGAAAAGGCTATTGAAATACTCAACTCCTTCCTTTTCAACCACATATCTATGGTTATTTTTCATCTTTTTGAAACAAAGCAATATATTGCAACAGATTGAGTATAGAAGTAGATAGAAGAATGTAGAAGCACATGCAAACCAGACATTAAAGAGATTTCTGTAGTGTAAACTAACACAATTATTCCCACCTTTTTATAAATAGTGTTTTTTTCATAAAATATGTAACATGTTATATAACAGGTTATTATTATTAAATGAATAGTCATTTCTAAATTTCTTTAGTTTTATCTTTCTAATACTAGAAATACTAATAAATTTAACCTACATAACCAAGAGATCTTTGGGAACCTTAATAACTTTTAAGAGGGTAAATGGTTCTCATACCTGAAAACAAATGTATTAATCACTGTTAGTTCAGTTTAGTTCAGTCGCTCAGGCTTGTCTGACTCCTTGTGACTCCATGGACCACAGTATGCCAGGCCTCCCTGTCCATCACCAACTCCCTGAGTTCACCCAAACTCATGTCCATTGAGTTGGTGATGCTATCCAACCATCTCATCCTCCATTGTCCCCTTCTCCTCCTTCCTTCAATCTTTCCCAGCATCAGGTTTTTTCAAATGAGTTGGCTCTTTGCATCGCGTGGCCAAAGTATTGGAGTTTCAGCTTCAACATCAGTCCTTCCAATGAACACCCAGGACTGATCTCCTTTAGGATGGACTGGTGGATCTCCTTGCAGTCCAAGGGACTCTCAAGAGTCTTCTCCAACACCACAGTTCAAAAGCATCAATTCTTCAGCGCTCAGGTTTCTTTAGAATCCAGTCTCACATCCACATATGACTACTGGAAAAACCATAGCCTTGACTAGATGGACCTTTGTTGGCAAAGTGATGTCTGTGCTTTTTAATATACGGTCTAGGTTGGTTACAACTTTCCTTCCAGGGAGTAAGCGTCTTTTAATTTCATGGCTGCAATCACCATCTGCAGTGATTTTGGAGCCCCCCAAAATAAAGTCAGTCACTGTTTCCACTGTTTCCCCATCTATTTCCCATTAAGTGATGGGACTGAATGCCATGATCTTTGTTTTCTGAATGTTGAGCTTTAAGCCAACTTTTTCACTCTCCACTTTCACTTTCATCAAGAGGCTTTTTAGTTCCTCTTCACTTTCTGCCATGAGGTTATTGATATTTCTCCCGGCAATCTTGATTCCAACTTGTGTTTCTTCCAGCCCAGTGTTTCTCATAATGTACTCTGCATATAAGTTAAATAAGCAGGGTGACAATATACAGCCTTGAAATACTCCTTTTCCTATTTGGAAAGAGTTTGTTGTTCCATGTCCAGTTCTAACTGCAGCTTCTTGACCTGCATACAGGGGTCTCAAGAGGCAGGTCAGGTGGTCTGGTATTCCCATCTCTTGAAGAATTTTCCACAGTTTATTGTGATCCACACAAAGGCTTTGGCATAGTCAATAAAGGCTTTGGCATAGTCAATAAATTTGAAATAGATGTTTTTCTGAGATTCTCTTGCTTTTGCGATGATCCAGCATTTGTTGGTAATTTGATCTCTGGTTCCTCTGCCTTTTCTAAAACCAGCTGGAACATCTGGTCACTGTTAGAGACCATGGTAATAGTAAATAGTTAATAAAGACATATTCTTACTCTCCCTGCTCAATATCAGTAGACTATCCCTTATAATTTTCTCTGGTTAAAAACTTGATTTCAATTTAATTTTCTTGAGCATTATTGTTGAAACAGTTAAAAGTATTTTTTTTTTGGTAGGCCTAGAATCTTCATCCCTGGAGATACTGGTTGAATTCCTGGCCAATCAACACAATGCTTTCTTTACAGTGTCCTAGTACAGTGCTTAATATAGTCTAGGCACTCAATAAATTGCATTGACTAGCAGAAAATGTGTTTAACAACAAAGTCAATAAAAGTGAAAAAAAAAAAAACTGTGAAAGCTAGAGGGAAAAAATTTCCATTTATTGCTTTATCCATTTATGAACATAATTACTAGATTTTATCCATTCCCACAAAATAGTTTGTATCTCTATTAACATTTAAAACACAAACACATTCTTGTAGGATAAGTACCTGCTTCTCTAGGAGATCTTAATTATCATCACATATATTATACATCTTGAATTAATGCAAAACTTTTTTCATGACATTTTGGGCCCATAGGTCACAATATGCTTTTACCTTTCTTTATTCCCTGTACTTTACAACAAGCTCATTTCTGTTACCTCCTCCAAATTTCTTATAAAATGGAAATTAAAAAAATGGAACTGTAATCAATCATTGTTGAATGCTGACAGATTGAATAGGAACAGAAAGAAAGTAACTTCTTATTGTGGGCTCAAACCTTCTTATAAAAATTATGAAATCTTTAAGATTTTAATAAAATCCCTTACCATATTTGGAAGTTCTTTTAGTTCAGTTGTTTCAAGGCAAATAATTTAGACATACAAACTATAAGCTATGTTAAAAAAATCAATAAATAAATGCATTGAATCATTTACTAATTTATCTGCAATTTATTTCTATGGTTCTACAGTTTAAAGTGAGCTACATAATAAAGTAATTACAATAACAATAAAGTACTTGGCATTTACTCTATGCTGCCGCTTAGGCACTCAGTTCTGTCTGACTCTTTGTGACCCCTGAGTTGTAGCCTACCAGGCTCCTCTGTCCATGGGGATTCTCCAGGCAGGAATACTGGAGTGGGTTGCCATTTCCTCCCGCAGGGGATCTTCCCAACCCAGGGACTGAACCCAGGTCTTGAGGATTGCAGGCGAATTCTTTACCATCTGAGTCACAGGGAAGCCCATTTACTCTATACTGGATAATCTTTTAGTACTTTGGATATATTATCTTATTTAATCTTCACAACAAAAGTTTAACTGTATCTTGCATGTGTAACAGTATGGACTACTAATTTTTCTGATCAATTTGTGCTGATCATCTGCATATATTCCTATCCTTTATTTGTAAAAAGTTGTGGGGGGGACGTCACAGAACAATCTTTGCTAGGATTCAAATTCTAACTTGAAAGGTGAAAAAGAAAAAGCTGGAAAAAAGAAAAAGGAAATGCAAATTAAGTAGAGAGATTTCAATGAAGTCGCCAGGAGGATTACTGCCTCATAAGATATACTCATCTTAAAAGTTTCAAAAAATGTGTTATTTTATCTCACTTTTACAAATGCATACCTTTTTATTAGCTAGGTTTGTGAGTTGACATTTTTCTCATACATATTTATGGAACTGGTCCTTCCATTTGACCTGAAAAAGATTCCTCTGTCTGTTGTAATATAATTTTAGCTATAACTACAAAAAATCATAGACTTAAGGAATATTTTGTGAATTTTTTCTCTATTACCACAGGAGCATATATTACCATAACTTCTTATTTTGTTCATGTCTGTTTCACATGCACCCCCTCAGGGACTAAATTTTACTGTTTCTATCTACTCAGAATAGTGCATAGCCTAGAGTGGGTGCCCCCAAAATGTCTGTTCAGTGAAATTATGATTTCATCTGTGACTTGAAAGAGTTAATACCTTTCTTTCAGGTCAAATGCACAAATCAATTCTCAACTAGAAAACAGACCACCTATAGCTATTCAGGTCACACACCTGTTTCCTTAAATATCGTTTCCAAAACACATTTGATATTCTATTTTATTACTGTACATCCATCTTATCCTAGCATTAGAAGTGTTTCATTAAAAAGCAGTATAACTTCCATTTGTTTTTATGCTCACCTTGACAAAAATAAAAATGAATCATTGACTACAGTGTATTTTGTGTTTTATGAAATGGCATAAAGCAATCATAGTCTTATTTTAGGCATCATTTATTCAATTATCCCAGAGCATCAACTGATGTTATAATTACCTGAAAAGGTAATATTTAAGGTAGAAATTTGGCAAGAATATTAGTGTAAGCACAAACTTAAAAATGTTAATTAAAAATTATTAGGGCTCTGTTTATTCTTAATGATCAGGTTTTCTTTTCACATTCCTTTTCTTCAAACCATCTCTATTTTGGAGGAGAGGTAGGGAGGGTTCCTCATAAATGCATCATTGGCCACCTTCTCACCACGAATGTGTTTTCCGGACCTCATAATCCATACCTGCAGCTTCAACTACCACCAACATGCTGATGATTTCTTTGCCCAGGTGTGAGTAACAGGTTTGCATTTCCAAATGGGTCTAGGAGCACTCCGATAAGCTCCTCAAAACCTGATGTTTCTCCATACCTACATGTCCCTTAGAAGTTCACATTTCATCTCTTAGTTTGTCATATCCTGGGAATTACAGTCTACCCTTGACCCTCTTCCTCAGCATCTCATACATGTTCCCTTCATTCCTTTGTCCATCTCTTAGGCTTTCCTCCCTTGCTCATTTCCATCTTAAATTCAAGCCCTCATTGTATCCGTCCCAGATTTCTTTAGTAACTAATCTCAATGGTATCCTGCATCTTGTTTTACTGCCCTTGTATTGCTCCAGATTGACTCTTCTCTTAAGAGTTAGAGATCACCTCGTGTTGTACCTTACTGTTTACTTTGTGTGTATTCCCATTTTCTTCAGAACATAGTTTATATTCCAAAGCATGGTATACAAGGGCATGGACACCCGCCCACTGTCCTTCTGCTCAAGTCTGAATTTGCCTCTGTCTGCTCTCTAGCCTCATCTTCCCCATCTTCATATGTAACCTTTATTTAGGGCATGCTAGTTTGCAGTTCTCCAGAGGTGAAAAACAATTTCATACCTTTGCAAATGTGGTTGCATGGTCTATAGTGCCCTCACTCCAATAGCTATAAATCATTCTTCAAAACATCTATCAAGCATAGGGGAAGCCTTCCCTTACTCAAACTTGAATAAGATATTTTTTCTCTGTATTACCATTATCTCCCAGGTTATCAGACCTATCACTGGATTACAGTTCTAATATTTATTTTCTGTTTTTTTTCAATGAACGTTTTCTCCTCTGTCATTCTCTAACCTGAAATTTTCTAAAGACTATCTCTGGTTCTTCTAAATATACCCTGCATAGTTTTAACAATGTTAGTTTCTTAACCAATGTAAGTTTCATTAATTAAATTCTTAAACATTCTCTTTGTTGTTTTGGATGTTTCTTTAATTTATGCCCTTTAAGCCATTTTCATCATTATAGACATTGTATGTAATTCTACAAATTATTAGGTATTTTCCAGTGGGATTTCCAAGGCTTGGAGAATCTTTAATTCAATAACCATTTTTTAATAGGAAGAGAATAATAAGCTATCACATCAAGCAATTTTAACTAATAAAGGAAACAAAAAAATACCTTTCCTTGGCAAGAAAAGGAAGGGCAATAAAGCTGCTCCATATAAATTACACTTTTGTGTGCCTAGGAATTAAATTCTTGTTATCTATTTAATAAACATCATACATTTAATATACTGATTTATAATTAGACAAATTATAATAAAAGCTACTATTTGGAACTAGAAAAGATTCAGTATGTTGTGTCCTTGTTTTATTAGATGTTGGTTCTGCATGAAAGGGTTGTCTAAGTCTCAGGATCCTTATCTGTACAATGGAACTAAAAATAAATGGGATCAGGTTTGTAAAGGGCTTAGAGTAGTACCTGGTACAAAGCACTGTGAATAATAATCCTCATCACCTATCTCAAAAGGCTACTTTGGTGACATTATTCGTCAAGCACATGTACAAAACTTTACCAAATGTAATGTATACAGCATTAGACACTATAACTTAAATGAATAAGCTTGTTATTTATGATTTACCCTGCCAAAAATGAAACACTGTCTTTAAATAATCAGTTTTTGAGATTTGTGTTTCTTGGCAGATGGAGCTCAGCCGGCTGAGCACCTGAGGTGTCACACCCTCAGGAAACACCTTTTATCACTGTGGGCGTCACCAAAGATTGATAAATAGGCAAGTTTCCCCAAGAGTAAATGCCTCTTTGTTTTTCTACGTCTAAGGAGACTATGGGTAAATGCTGAAGGAAAGTTTCTCTCATGGGTACCTAACTGTGGAAGTGGCTGCAAAAACCAAAAGCTCCTATCTGGCCACGGGGTAGACAAGCTCAGAGCCGGAAGTTTTACCTGCCCGGTGATAACTGCCGTGAGCTTCAATTGCTTCCCCGCCACTTTGGCCACTGCGCACTGCACCTTGAGTTGAAGGCACTGTTTTCCCTGTTTCCTTCTTCGTCCGGATTAAGAACACCGGAAAAATCACAGAAAGAAATTCCTAGGTGGTTCTAACACCGGGACTGAGAAATCTGCGCAGTAAGACAGGCTTCGGGTGCTGCAACAAGACGCCCACTTGAGGCCGGAACCAACAGTGACCAAGTGTGTGCTTCCATGCGCTGCGGGCTCTTCCAAACGCTAACAGCACTGGACACCCGGCGTGCGCCCAAATATTTACTAAATAAATGTCTACACTGCACAACCTGTCTTGAGTCAAATGCATCCCCGCCCAGAAAATAATCAAGCTATGTGATTATTATAGAGCTGAATCAGACTGCCATTTCGCAAATACAAAACCGATCTTGCTCATGCATCTACAGGAATAAAGACGGTTTAAAAAGAAAGCCTCTCGCGTTTTGTTTTTGCTTTTCTTTTCAAGAACATTCCTCTGACTTTTACAATATGGACTTCACCATAGCATCGGACAGCAGCAGAGCAAGAGACTTTATAAAGTCTCTTCCCAACGTTATTTGGAGGTAAACGGCTCTGGCCGCACTTTTCCGCTCTGGGGTTCAATCCTAGGTATCAATTTCGGGTCGGAGACGCCCCTTATGGCCGTTCCCCTCACCTGGGGAGGTAGAAGTGGGCAGCTCTCCTGGCCCCCTGTCCGCCTGTGCCTCAGAAATCTTGCGGAAGAAAAGAAAGGTGGTGATGGTGAGGTCACGACCATCTAAAGATCCCGGGTCGGCGCACGCAGAACCACTAAGCTGAGCGCCTCTGTATCTTTGCGAACCGCCCGCCTGGCACCCAAGCATTCGGCCCGGGTCGCGGCGGCGGCGCGCGCACGCGCACTCCGCGGCCCCGCGCCCGCTCCTCAACATTCCATTCCACGTGTTGCTTGTTGTAGGCGCCACAGGTTCCCCACCTGCGCCGGGGCGCTCGGGCGGCCGCGCCTCGGCCGGCGGAGGTTGAGGAACCAAGAGGGCGGCGGGGCCACGGCCCGCTGAGCAGTTCACTAGGCGCTCGGGCTCACTCCCGGCGCTAACTCCGCCTATTTAATACGGGCGGCCCCCGCCCGCCCCTTTCGCCCTGGTGGTAGGAAACACTCCTGGGTCCAACTCGACGTGTCCGGAAAGCCTCGGTCAGTTTCCCTTTCGTTCTGCCGCAGCAGCTGCCAGCCGCTCAGCTCGTGCAGACCCGCGGGCGCAGCCGCCGAGAGTGAGGCGCCTGGGGGGCCGCGGATCGCGCGGCAGGGCGTCCGGAGCACCATGCTGGACCCGTCTTCTAGCGAAGAGGAGTCGGACGAGGGGCTGGAAGAGGAGAGCCGCGATGTGCTGGTGGCGGCCGGCGGCTCGCAGCGAGCGCCGCCGGCTCCGGCTCGGGAAGGGCGGCGGGACGCGGCGGGGCGCGCAGGTGGCGGCGCGGCCAGACCCGTGAGCCCGAGCCCCTCGATGCTCAGCGAGGGGCGAGACGAACCTGAACGGCAGCTGGACGAGGAGCAGGAGCGGAGGATCCGTCTGCAGCTGTACGTTTTCGTCGTGAGGTGCATCGCGTACCCCTTCAATGCCAAGCAGCCCACCGATATGGCCCGGAGACAGCAGAAGGTGAGTTGCTTGCAGGACCCGGCGTTTCCAACCTCCACTTCTTCCTCCCTGGGCTTTTCTCCTGGTAGAACTCTGGGGCCCCTGCCCGCTGTCCTTCTGCAGGACACTGTGTTTTTGTTACTCTTGGAGGGCAAGGGAATCTTTGGGGGTGTGTGTGTGTGTGTGTGTGTCGAGGGGTACAGTTCTTCAGCCCGCCGGGTGTCGGGTTGCCGCGGACTCGCCTTCTCCCCCACGGTTGGCAGAAGGGTCAGTTTGGCATCCATGGGGCTGATACCGGCCCGGCGGTGCGGCTGCTGCACCCGGCGGGCTCGGCCCCGGCCGGATCCGGACGCAACTCCTATCAACTTTAATTTCAAAACACCGGTGGTGCATTCCTGTCCACTTAGTTCTGCTAGAGCAGGGCTTTACCCTGGATCTGAATGAATGCGGGATCTGAGCAAGAGGGAAGTCTTCTCTAAGGAGAAGGTGTAGAAATGTTCCCCAAAACAAACCTAACCTGACAAGTTTTCCTGTACTGCTGTACAACTAGGACATCAAATCCTAAGGCGGAATAGTGTGCAGCTTGGAGAGTGGCTGTGGGTTAGTAATTACTAGTCCCGGCAGGCCTTAATGAAACACGCTATTGATGAAAAATAGGATTGGTTTGTGACCACTTCAAAACAACGTACTACACACCCCGCCATTCCCAAAGAGGTAAGGCATTTGTTTCGGGTGAAATGCACGCCAACTTTAGTTTTGAAACAAGACCCCCAGGAGTCTAATTTTGTAGCAGACAAAAGTAATGACTCAAATTGCCCTAATTGGGTATATGTTTTTGATAGAAACTAAGAAACCCTCATTAACAGAGTATGAACCTAGAGGTTCGCTGGAAATCTTCACCAGTCGCCTTAGTTTGGGACAGGATATGAAGACCCAGAGAGACTGTAATTTGCCCAGAGCATGCCTCGTTGCACAGAGATTTGTTTTCTGAAGCATTAACCTCAGAATGTGAGGCATTTCTTAGAAATTTGGAGCACTTCTGAATTGACTTGTGAAAAGCTATATTTCAGAGTAAATGCAGTCTCCCCATTACCCTTCACCCCCATTTACCCAGCTTCTCTAAAACAAGCCTAAACCAAGCAGCTGTCTTGAATCACTCTCTGGGTATGCTTATGGGATGATTCTGTACACCTGGAAGCTAATTACCCAGACCCTTCAGGTGCCTAACCCTCTAGGTAACTCAGTCACAGAATGCTAGAGCTGGAAAAAAACCTTGGGATCCGGACAGGCCTCTCATTTTGGAGACATATTTGAGTAACATTTCCTATTCCCTAAATAATTGGCATGATCAGAGCCACCATTCCTGAGGTCAGTTTGGAGGCAGTGCCCCATGGAGTTCTTGGAGCCTTCCATTCTGCTCTCAGGTGAGTACCACACTGTTCTCTTTTGCCTGCATTGGGTTGCACTGCAGTCACTCACTGCCTCTCAGCTCTGTAGGTCAAGTGACTTTCAACTTCAGTACCTACTCTAAAATTATAACTAAATTTTGATGTATGTTGTTTAGTCATATTGAGTTTATGACTATCATCCAGTCTCCAGTACTTCCATTCATATTGCATTTAACCTTATTTTTGGTATTAAAGTATAAAAATAATGTGTAATGAAACTAAGAGACTATTCCTATCTGGAATATTATTACTGAAGATGCTTTTGCAAAAAGTCACTTGCTGGTAGCTGATTCTTACTGTGCATACTTGTTGCATTTTGTTAGTAAAACAAACACTCCTTTGCTTGTTCAAATAGTACAGATTTCTCTGACTCCTCTTGTTTAAATAGAATGTTTTTCCAGAAATTTGAATTGGCAAACAGGTGCAGTCACAATACCGCTGAGGAAATAATTTTTTATAACATCATTCAGACGTCATCAAAAAGAATTACGAACAGCAGAAAAAGAAGCAGAACTCTGTCTGTGCTCTGTGCAAGAACACTTGGAAATTTGTTTCCCAAATATTGAGCATTGAATGCTGTCAGATGAAGTTTTGCAAAGTATTCTTATTTTTAAGGGGGAAGGCCCCGAAACAACTTAAGTGTTTTCCCTTATTCAACAAGCCCCACATTTTTTCTTTAAGCATGTTGCTTGCTGAAGGGAGCTGGAGTAATTCTTAGCAGTTGGGTTCCCTCCTAGGACAAAATGAAATGAGAATTTAACTATATTCCTGTGAATTTGATGCTCAAGCCAATAATTAATGCCCAAAACTTTGTCTTGAATTATACAGTTGGGTTATATAAAAGAAGTACCAGGATAATTGCAAAATCACTAATCCATTGTATATTTTTATTCTGTATCTTGAGGTAGTCAAACATCTAGTAAAAGGATTTAATGGCTTAAATTGTTGTCATTGAAGTGCATATTGCTGCTTACTCCTCCTAACTTGAGAATTTAGAAACAGAGAAATTGAGATCTGAAAGGGTCCTCATCTTTAAAAGAAGAAAACTAATCACAGGATGGTAGAAGCCTTATTCTGGCGGTCAAAGCTCTCTTGCTATTAGGTTGAGTGAGTTGGTTGAGTTTCTGTGAACCAGCTGAGCTGCAGTGATTTTTGTTTTCCTAGCTGGCTAAAATGGCCCACAAAGCTATCAAGAGGTTGTATCCGTGAATTGAAAAATCGTAATGGCATTAAACTCAGTTGACTTAAACATGGCTGTCTTTGCTTTTGGCTGGGAAGTTTCAGCTTAGAATAATAATGGTGGTTAGCTTATGCCAGTCTAACTTAGGACTTTACAGAAAATTCTGGAAGTGAGTGTATAGACATTGACGAAACTTTCACGAGGTGGTCACACTGCCTAAATGGTTCGCACATGATACGAACGTGAAGTAACAAGCAGCCAGTGGCAGAATGACTTCAGCTGTGGCTAATGCCTCAGTCTCTGCTTATTTACATAATCTTTGCTCTATCCGTTAACAGATAATGATGAACCTTGGATGATTCCAGATCATTGGTTAAATGTGGAATCAGTGTTGAAATTAGGAAACAATAACAGATAAAGCTATTACAGTTATTACTTAATAAAGGCCATTTGTCTTTGGACATCAGTTTTTACTTTATAAAGGCAGGTTGTCTTTGGAAAACATTGAGACCCTAAAGGAAAAATACAGTCCATAGTTGTTAGAAGGTAGGGGAAAATCTGATGAATATAATGACTGCCATAGAAGAGGTTAAGCACATTCCTTAATTGGGGGCTTACAGATTGCAGGTCTCAATTTATAAGAAATTTCAGGTGTGTATGCGAAGTTTTGGTTGTCCACTCCATAGGTTTATAGTCAGTAAGTTGCTTTTTCATTATTAAATTTAGTGACAGATACTAAAGCCAACTACCTTAAACTAGAAATAATGAAGAGGGAATTTAAAAGATTAAAATGGTACCTGATAACTCTCCATGGGATTCATATACCCATGTTCTTTGCATTTTTATGTGTCCCTGTAATCTTACTAAACTCCTTAAACCTCCTTATGTAATCACTCCCACCACTTTGCATAATTTTCCACACTAATTAAGTTTGAGAAATGTATACAAATAGTGTGAAATCGCAGATGGTGGGGAAGTAATCTCCTTTGGTAAAACTGATCAAGGAGAGAGCATCACGGGGAAATAGTATTGGGTGGAGTGACACACGGTGGGTTCTTGCCTACATGTCTCACATGTGAGTGTCAGGCTGCAATAAGTGGCTGCTTTTAGCCCTCTTTGGAAATGGGAGTATTTTTGTGGCTTAAACAAAACAAAACCATTTCTCACTGCTTAGATGATATCCAAGCTCGGGGAAAGAGCCAATTTTATGGGAAAAAAAAAAAAAAAAAGCTAGATTTATAAACTCCAGGAATCACATACCTTACACTAGACGTCATTGTGCCTTAGTGCTGTGTTGTGCCATCTGCAGGACCTAAGATACGACTGAGGCCTGGGGTATAAGAACCTAGTAAACGCTTGTTGGATACATGAAGTATCAGGTTTAGTCCATGTTTCAAAGACCTAGTGAGGTGTGTGGGCTTAGTCATTGCCGACTCTTTCCGACCCCATGGACTATAGCCTGCCTGGCTCCTGGTCCTTGGAAATTTCCAAGCAAGAATACTGGAGTGGGTTTCCATTTTCTTCCTCTAGGGGATCTTCCTGATCCAGGGATTAAACTCCAGTCTCTTGCATCTCTCGCTTTGGCAGACAGATTCTTTATCACCAAGGCCCCTGGGAAACCCCTCAGTGAGGTATAGGGTGGCAGAAAGAATATAGAGGGTAAGAGTTGACTTCTCTTCTTGGAAATTAATCTTCCTAAACATGTTTTGAGATCTCTTGGACTCACCCCACCCTCCATAGTGCCCTGACCAGGGACTGAACCCAGGCCCCCTGCATTGGGAGCATGGAGTCTTTAGCCATTGGACCACCAGGAGAGTTACCCCACCGTCTCTAAAGAAAGCCATGAAAATGATAATACCTGCTGCTGTATAACTAATGACTTCACAGGGGTTTTCCCAATGCCAATACCAAATCCAGGGGGACAGGCAGTGTGGAAGCCCCATGAGGTGCCTTTCTTGCTTGCAGGGTTCCAGGAGATATGGTGATAGTCTAAAAAGCCCAGCCTCTCAGGGAATTGGGATAATTCATGCTTTACTACTCAGGCTTTGGTTCTTTATGGGGCAAACACAGAAGGGATGGGTTATGTTGTTTTTGCTGCTTTTAATAATAGGGAGTACATTGTCCTATGGGGAGTAAGTAGGAAACCACACATTAAAGTGAAACCTTGGACTGGACTTACACAGTATCTCAGAGAAGAAAGTGCCACTGGTTTCAAGTGATTCATCTGTCCCTCCAGAGGGTATCTTGGGACCGCAGCACTTAATTTGGTGGAATGAGTTGTGCTAATGAGAACTCAAATGGATTGAGTGATGTTGGAGTTTGCTTCTTTCAAAAATGAAATCAGCAGTAATCTCTGATATACATTGACTGCATATAAAGTGAAATAAAATATTGTGTGTGTCCCCTCTTCAGTTTTAAATGGAAGCAGTTTCCTCAATTTCTACACTCACAAGATAAATAGCATAGTTTGTAAAGTCATTAAAGACCTTCAAAACAGAATTAAGGCCAGTTGCCAGGTTATTAAGTATGGGAATTATGAATGGAAAATCCCATCAGTTATAATTTTCTATGAGACAAGCCTCTTGAGTTATTGTGCTGCTTTTTATGCATTTCAAATTAGGCCTGTTTTGGGAAAGAGGGTGGGTCTCATTGTCATGTGTTACTGCCATTTCAGTTTTTAGCCTAGGGAAAGAAAACCTAATAATATCATTAGATGATATAGTCCCAAGGTTTTAAGAGTATTCAAAAATCAAATCATGAAACTGTCCCAAATCTATAACATTTTTTTAGGACCAGTGTTTAAGTGACTTATATATTTTGATATGATTTCCTTATTGTTGTTGTTCAGTCATGTCTGACTCTTTGCAGCCCCATGGACTGCATCATGCCAGCCTTCCATGTCCTTCACCATTGCCTGGAGCTTGCTCAAACCCATGTCCATTGACTAAATGGTAACATCCAACTATCATGTCCTCTGTCGTCCCTGTATCCTGCCTTCAATCTTTCCCAGCATCAGGGTCTTTTCCAATGAGTTGGCCATTTGCGTCAGGTGGCCAAAGTATCGAAGCTTCAGCATCAGTCCTTCTAATGAATATTCAGGATTAATTTCCTTTAGGATTGACTGGTTTGATCTCCTTGTGGTCCAAGGGACTCTCAAGAGTCTTCTTCAATACCGCAACTCAAAAGCATCAATTCTTTGGCGTTCAGCCTTCCTTATGGAAAGGCAGAAAGATACAATTTCCTTTCTTTACAAAAACAAAAAAGCAAAACTTGGGATTCTTCTCCTTAGCTGCATGCTAGAATCATCTGGAGAGCTTTTTAAACAATCCTGTTATTCAGATTGTACTGCAGACTAATTGAATCCGTCTCTGGGGTTATAGTCATAAAGCTTTCTGGGTGCTTCCAAGGTACCATCAGACTTGAGATGCCCTGTTTTAAAGGGAAACTACAGGGAAATGACTTACAGCTTGTGTCTGTGTCACCTGGGCAAGGTGAAGGTATTTGCAGTAGTGAGTTAGATTGCTCAGTAATTAAACCCATATTACACATGAAGGAAAAGGTAATAGGGATGCTCTAAGCAAGGAACAAAAAACATCAGTATTTTAGACTTTACTGAATCAATAGTGGGAGGGCAGTGCATATTTGGACTTTTAAAAGGTCTTTAATATGATGAAATGCTGTAGACCATTAAACTGCATTAACAGTTGTATAATTTATTTATTACAAAACTATGGATAGATTGCTAGGTTCGCAACAGAAAATACAGCAGGGTAAACCTGAGTGTTTTTTTTATTAAAAAATGAACTGGAAAACATAATATAGTGAAACCTTAAGTTGGAGTTGACACTGAGCAATGACTATCTGCTTCCCAGTTGGCTCACTGGGATAGAACCCACCTTCCAATGCAGGAGACACAAGAGATGCAGGTAAGATCGCTGGGTCAGGAAGATTCCCTGGAGTGGGAAATGGCAACCCACTCCAGTATTCTTGCCTGGAAAATTCTATGGACAGAGGAAGGCCACAATCCATGGGGTTGCAAAGAGTTGGACATGACTGAGCAACTGAGCATGAATGCCTGAGTGAATTTCACAACGATTTCCTCCTAGGAGATCATTGCTGCTGCTGCTGAGTCACTTCAGTCCTGTCCGACTCTGTGTGACCCCATAGACGGCAGCCCACCAGGCTCCCCCGTCCCTGGAATTCTCCAGGCAAGAACACTGGAGTGGGTTGCCATTTCCTTCTCCAATGCATGAAAGTGAAAAGTGAAAGTGAAGTCACTCAGTCATGTCTGACCCTCAGCGACCCCATGGACTGCAGCCTACCAGGCTCCTCCATCCATGGGACTCTCCATTAGTGGGTGGCATTTTTCTTCAGTGTGTGTACTAAGAATGTATATGGGTTTTTCAAAAAGTAAACTTCAGGAGACATTCTCAAGTAATTGTTTTAAGTGAAGTAATTACAAACTAAGGACTTAGCTGAGAGTGTCTTTATTTATGTACTCTTTTCCAAAACTATAACATTAGGTGGACAGGTAAGGAAAGCCTCCATTTTCCTCACACTGTGTAACTTAAGTCTTTGGTTTGCATTTGGGAGCCTTTGACTTTGTAGAGCATCATTGATGCTTTGCTTTGCTTCTTGAGATTTTATCACATCACTTTGTAAACTTTATGGTTTGAATACTTTCATTTTATAACCTCCAAGTTAGTAATAAATTTTTATGATGAGAATGTTACTGGGGCAAAGGGTATGAATAATTAAAAGGCTATCTTTCTCAATCTGATAGCTGAGATGATACTTAATTTGTTCATTTCTGATTGCTTGGGGGGTGATGAATGTATATGATCTGATATCCTTTTCCCACTTTTCTATTGAGATCATGGTTTTACTTATTAATGTGTCCCCTTCATCAGTATGTTGAAGATAGTGTTCCTTTGGGGAGACTGTTTATGTAGTCTGCCTTTCATTTTGTTTTTAGATATAGTTCAATTGATCTTTAAGTTTCTTAAAAACTTATTTCTCATTTATGTTCTTAGATAATCAGTTTCCCATTTTGAATTAAAGTTTGAATCAAGGAGTTGACTTTGCTTTTTTCCCCAAATAGCTCAGCTATTCTAGTTCAGTCACTCATTTGTGTCCAACTCTTTGTGACACCATGGACTGCAGCAGGCCAGGCTTCCCTGTCCATCACCAACTCCCAGAGCTTGCTCAAACTCGTGTCCATCCAGTTGGTTATGCCATCCAACCATCTCATCCTCTGTTGTCCCCTTCTCCTCCTGCCTTCAATTTTTCTAGCATCAGGGTCTTTTCAAATGAGTCAGTTCTTTGCATCAGGTGGCCAAAGTACTGGAGTCTCATCTTCAGCATCAGTCCTTCCAGTGAACACCCAGGACTGATCTCCTTTAGGATGGACTGGTTGGATCTCCTTGCAGTCCAAGGGACTCTCAAGAGTCTTCTCCAATACCACAGTTCAAAAGCATCAATTCTTCAGCAATCAGCTTTCTTTATAGTCCAACTCTCACATCCATACATGACTACTGAAAAAAACCATAGCTTTGACTAGATGGATCTTTGTTGGCAAAGTAATGTCTCTGGTTTTTAATATGCTGTCTAGATTGATCATAGCTTTTCTTCTAAGGATATTTCTAATTTTATTATGCTGTCAGTGTGGCTCACTGAGCTATTTCACTGTATCTAACTAGTATTTTTACATTACAAATTTGTATATATATAGTCTGACTTTAAGATGTAAAGTTTTATATCTAAATCAGCATTATTGTAGTAACCCTTCCTATCTGGTCATCTTTGCAGTAACTGAATTATCCTATAATTATGTGGACAGCTGACCCTTGAACAACATGGGTTTGAACTGCACAGGCCCCATCTGTACACAGTTTTTTCAGTAGTAAATACTACTGTACTACCTGATTTACCATTGGCCTATGCAGAACCTCGGATATGGAGGAATGGAGAGTTGGAGTGCTGGCTATAATAATGTGCTGATTTTCAACTGTGCCAAGGGTCAGTGCCCCTAAGCCCAGCATTGTTCCAGGGTTGACTGTATTTTCAATTTATCTTGCATTTCTAGAAGTATTCATGAATTTTAATGTTGGATTCTTTATATACTTAGGAATTTTTATACTATTACCAGTGAAAAGTAACTCCCTTTGATTCATAGTGTGTTGAGTAAAATTTCTATTCAATGTTTTATCCAATTTTAGCATTGAAACAACTTTCTTTTGAAGAGTTTATCAGGTATATTGTAGGTATCCTTAATACATACACATCCGCACTCATACATTGACCTATATATACTTATAAGCATTTGTATACACATTATTTGCATATGTATGTATATATGTGGGCTTCCCTGGTGGCTAAGTCAGTAAAGAACCTGACTGCAATGCGGGAGACCTGGGTTCGATTCCTGGGTTGGGAAGATCCCCTGGAGGAGGGCATGGCAACTCACTCCAGTATTTTTGCCTGAAGAATCCCTGTGGACAGAGGAGCCTGGCAGGGTATAGTCCACGGTGTTGCAAAGAGTTGGACACGACTGAGCGACTAAATAAATGGACACACACATGTATGTATGTACACGTTTTGAGGTTATTTTGTATTAAAAATTATTACAATTTTTACCTAGTCTTTGCTTTTTATAAAAATGTTTTAAACATTTTTCGTCATTGCCACTATGATATATTTAATCTAATTTTCTATTTTTAATGTTTTGTTTCCTTTGCCTTTTATTTTGTTTTTGCCGTGTGGCATTTCAGCTCTCCTATTCTGGAGTTAAGGACAGGTAGAGTGACATGATATAAATCTTTTTTTGTCTTCCTCATGGGCTTCTCTAGTGGCTCAACTGCTATAGAATCCGCCTGCAGTGTGAGACCTGGGTTCAATCCCTGGATTGGGAAGATCCCCTGGAGAAGGGAAAGGCTACTCCACTCCAGTATCCTGGCCTGGAGAATTCCATGGACTATATAGTCCATAGTGTCGCAAAGAGTTGGACATGAGCAACTTTGCCTTCCTTATGGTTGTGCTTAATGTTTTGATTCACTGGGCAGAGCACGCTTGTTTTAAGAGGCTCTGTCTCCAGTTTTCTTCATGGATTTTGAAGCTAGTGGACATTCCTCTGAAAATCAGGCTTTCATTTTATATTTAGTCTGCAGTGTTTTTACAAATTTTATGGATCTGTATATTTCATTGGAAGATGGGAAAAATTAAATTCTGCCATGAAACCTGTATTCTTACTATTTTAACAAATTTAGGGAAATATATTCCAAATCTTATTTAAGGAGATGAGAATGTTGTTTTGGTTCTCTAGAAAAATGCCTAAGACTAAAATGCTACTGTAGTCAAAAGGCTTACAAAATATTGAATGTCATCAAGAGCAGTTCTGAAATATAACAGGATGAATCTAACCTATATTTGTGAGCTCTGGTTTCCTTAACCAGAAGGATTGCGTATGTTGTTGGGCAGTGGTTAAGTAAGGAGACCGAGATAAAGCACATTCTTGTTATTCCATCTCGGCTTCACCCATGGTCATGCTGCTTTTACATATTAGAACAACACACCTAAAATGACAGAAGGGGAGGATGAACTGTCTAATTATGAAAAATTTGTGATTTGAGTGTAAAATCCCATAAGAATTTCGAGAGTTTGATCACCACGTCCTAGAATCCTAGGCTTTCAATTTTATTTTTCCCCTTTATTTCCTTACACATATGTGAGACAAGTGATGGAGGATGTATGGTTTAATCCAATATACATCTAATCGGTGAGGTGTGGAATCTGTGGTCCTTCAAATAAGTAGAGATCAAAGGACAGTCATTTGGAGCTCAGGGGAAAGATTTGGTTTCAAAAGGTAAACTTGAAAACTGTCCTGTGGATAATAATTGAAGTCATGGGCACGGCTGTGGCCAAAATAGAATCCAGTAAAGAGGTTTTAATGACTTAGTCTTAAAGAACTTCAGGATTTAAAAGATAGGAGGGAAGATTGAATTGGCAAAGGAAATGAAGAAGGAACAGCCAGGTCTATAAGAAAGTTAGGATGACCTTTGTCACAGAAACTAAGAAGAGCTATTTCAATAGAAAGAGGTAGGAAACGATGTCGGATGTTCAGAGGTCAAGTGTAATAAGATAGGGATTGAAAATGTTAATATAATTTGGCTAAATTAAATGGAGATGACTGCAGTATTGCAACTCAGAAGCTGAATTTCACAGCCCAGTTTCTCAAATGTTGATTTCTAAACTATAGTTTGTATGCTGAATTCACATCTGATGAACAGCTTGAGTGGTAACACAGTGACTTTGCCACACAAAAGGTTCAGTGTTTGCATAGACTGTTTTGTGCGGGACACTGTACAAATATAAATGTGTACATGTACATGCATATGTATTTGTGCTTTTGTTTGATAGAAGTGAAATGAAAATTATTAGTGATAAACCTAGATTTCAAATATGGAACAGTTGAGACAGATCACGAAATATGCTGCAACTAGTAAATCTTTGACATCAGTTGGGTACTTAAGTTTAGCTGTCCATCTGTTTTGAATGAAATGATCTCAGAATTTGTGCAAAGGCTGGAATGTGTAGAAAGTGGGATAAAGGACTTCCATGGTGGTCCAGGGTTAGGATTTTGAACTCCAAATGCAGGAGGCCCAGGTTTGATCCCTGTTCAATGGACTGGATCCCACATGGCACAACTAAGACCTGGCACAGCCAAATACATAGGTAAAAAGTAGGATGAAATCAGGCTGGTGATAGTTTTTAGCCTGACGGTAATTTATCTCTCCCCTGTTGTCCCCTTCCTCTTTCTTTTACTTTCCCACTTCTGGTGTCTGTCATGTTTATGGGAACCTTGTCTGAGAGGAGTGGGGTTCAGCCTTTTCTCATCCTCTAAATTGCTGTCTCCTTATCTGTAAAATGAGGCTTCCCTGGTGGCTCAGTCGGTAAAGAGTCTGCCTGCAATGCTGGAGACCTGCTTTCAATCCCTGGGTGGGGAAGATCCTCTGGAGAAGGAAATGCCAACCCACTGCAGTATTCTTGCCTGGAGAATTCCATGGACAGAGGAGCCTGGCGGGCTACAGTCCTTGGGGTCACAAAGAGCTGGACACGACTGAGTGACTAACACTATCTGTAAAATGAGTCATACTCGCTCAGTAAGATGCTGTGAAGATTACATAAAATTTCTGAAAAGTCCTTAGCACATTACCTGGCGTGGAGTAGATCTGCAGAGTTTCCTTTCTCGTAATTTTCATTCAGTAAGGAATTTTCATTCTGTAAAGTGTATTTCATTTAGCTGTCAAATACCAAGGCTATGTTTGAACAGATACTATATGCTAGACCCAAATTTAGGCATTGAGAGTACAGGTGTAGACAGGACAGCTCCCATGAGACTTGTATTATAGTAGAGGAGACAGATCATTAACATGTGTATGTTCATATTAAGGGATATTGACTGTGGGGAGGGATGGAGGCATTGGCAACTATTTCGGGTAGGGTGGGCAGGGAGTGCCTCTAAGGAGCCAACAGTGGTTGAGCAGCACTTGAATGAAGTGAAGGACTGAGCCACTTTATGATGGGGGTGTAGAGGGGAGAAGGACATCCAGATGGCATTCACAGCAAGTGCAAACAGCCTTGCAGGGGAATAAACCTGTCTTATGAAGACCAGCTTGAGGTCTAGGGTGGCTAAGGTGGAACTGAGAGAGGGCGAGTAGGAAGTGATGAGTCTGGAGAAGTTGGCATGGGTCAGCTTGTGTAAGTTCTTTTAGGCCAGTGGTCCCCAACCTCTTTGGCACCAGGAACCGACTTCGTGGAAGACAGATTTTTGGTAGCGGGTCAGGGGAATGGTTTCAGGATGATTCAGGCGCCTTGCCTTTATTGTGCACTTTAGAATGCTGTCGCTGATCTGACAAGAGGTACTCTTCCATGGCCTGGAGGTTGGGGAGCCCTGCTTGGGCCATGGTAAGGTCAAGAATTTAAGTGAGGTGTGAAGCTGTTGAGTACTGAGCAGGTTCAACAAGTGATCTGATTCACATTCTAAAACAGTCTGTATCTGAGAATAACCAGTGCCACTGCATTGCACAGTTCCAGGGATCATCCTTTATGCAGAATTTAAGACCATGCCTCGAGGTCGTCCAGCCTTGAGAACAGACTGTCAAGGCAAGAGTGGAGGTCTGGCAGTGGTTCCAGTTTGAAGAAGGTGGTAGCCTAAAGGGGAGTAGAAGATATCAGTAGTATTTGCTCACCATTTTTTAAGTTTATGATTATATTAAAATGGACAATATGGAAGTAGTGTTATCTTGAAAATTATAAGGTGTTGTATCTGTTTAAGTAAATTTGTTCATGTGGTTAAAAATCCAAGCCTTTCAAAACTTACAATAAAAAGCAGTCTCCTTTCCCACTCTTCCCCAACCCCAGTTACAGTCTCCATGGGCACCCTTTGACTCTTCACTCTGATGTTTTTAATTCTTCTGGTGCATCCTTCTATACATTGGATTAAGATGTACAAACCACTTTTTCCTCCTCCAGCCTCCTAAAATGTCAGCCATTGCTTTCTGTAGAAGGGAGGAGAGGAAGTCGGAGAGGTCAAGCTCACCTGCAAGCACCTGGCTCACTTGCTTCTAGTTGGGATGTGGTTATTTACCATTATTGGTTTCTGATAGTTGACCCCAGTAAGTCCACAGACGTCTTAGCTAGGTGCATGGCTACCTTTTCTCATGTTGTTCTTTTTTTTGGCTAACCGTGGGATTGAGCATGATTATCTGCAGAGAGTGCTGGACAAGAACCCAGCCCAGGGGAATGTTGACTTTATTTCTCACACATGAGAACAGGACTGGGTCCCATGAGACCATAGGTCTTCAGGAGAAATTACACAGGCAGTGTCTTTGTCCTTACAAGAATTCAGAAAGTCAGGCCATGAGTAGCTGAGATTTGCTGAGAAGAGCAGACAGTGAGTCTTGGCAGACTGGAAGCAAGTATGTGGCAGACAGATTGTTGCCAGGAATAGTTAGGGTTGTCAATGGCCATCAGGAGAACAAGCAGGGAATCCCCCCGTGGTCCAGTTGTTAGATGCGATGTGCCACTTTGATTGCTGTGCCAGGGTTCCATTCCTGGTTGGGAAACTAAGATCCCACAAGCTGAGAGATGCAGCCAAATGGTTAAAAAAAAAAAAAAAAAAAAAAAGTGGGGCGGGGGCGGTCTTTTCTCTGTACCGGCTTCTGGTGGCTGGATAGAGCCAGAAGACTAAGTTCAGGCAAGTGCGGTAAGAATAGAGGTGACCTCTGCAAACCTTCTGGGCCTTTCCCAGAAGAGGGACACATCCTCCCTTTTTCCCACAGGCTGGAATCCCCAAGTCAGCTCCTCGATCAGCCATGTGGATGAGGAGGACATAATTGCTACTTGTTGAGAATCGCAGAGCATCATGTCTGGGGAAACTGGGGCCCTCATAACTTTGCAAGGAAGAGCTGCCACATGCTCAGATCTCAGAGAAACAAACTTCTGTCATGTTTGTGCTAATTTTAGGTGACTTGATTTTGGTTATAGTCTCTGCAGCAGAGGATGAGATGGTTAGATGGCATCATGGATTCAATGGACATGACTTAGAGCAAACTCTGGGAGATAGTGGAGGACAGAGAAGCCTGGCAGGCCACAGTCCCTGGGGTCACAAAGAGTCAGATATGACTTGGCAAGTGAACAGCAGCAACAAATAATCTCCGTTGTATCCACATCATATCTACAATTAGCCTTTTTAATTTATGTAATATACTCATCCCTCTATTTCTCAGTTTTCCATCTATAGCCTTTATAGCTGTACTGTTCCTGCTGTTAGTGTTAATTACTTGCTGTTCATTTCCTCCTCTTTGCTACACTTCTAACCTAGCTTCCCTGGAAACCTTTGTGGCCATGTCACAAGGTTCTGGGGTAGGAGACGGGAGACAATGCTCTTGTGGCTGAGGAAAACACTAAGGGAATTTGAGATGTGGGGTAAGGCACACTTGATTCTGAAACCGTTGCCAGCAGCACCAGCATCCAGACTTTTTCTGTAAGGAAAATAACCTACCCAGGTTGCTAATCTTATTTCACATTTTGTAAGAATCATTAAGTTCTCTGCTCTTTGAGTAGTTGCTTCTAGAAATTCAAGGCTGCTTAATGGAGTTGACATCATCAAGACTGTTTTTCACTGTGAAACCCCATAATACACTTGATTGCATTTCTTATAAAATTATTTTTTTTGGAGTCTTTTCTTCTCTACCCATCTTGTCTCCCTTCAGTGCTTCCTTAAGTTGTTCCATATTATAAACCGGAGCTTATCAGCAGGGATGGTAATAATGCGTGGCAGACATTTAAAGAAAATGGAGTGTTTTTTGGTTTTCTCAGTGATTACAGGGTTGTCACTGCTGTTTAGTGGGTGGGCTCCAGGGATCCTAGAAATCCTGGAATGCATGCTGTGTTGTCTATCGTACATGACATTTGAATTCCCAGTTCACATTTCTGTAAGGTAAAGCTGGTTTATACTTATTTGAGCCTAGAGCATAACTCTCCATTTCAAAATGCAAAGTATTTTTTTGCATGGGTTTAATAAATTATTTTTCTAGAACTACAAGATCTGAGTAAATTGAAGGAAGATTGGACTCCAGTAGGAACTTTCCTGAGACTTGCTCACCATTTTGAAAAATGTCACCAACAGCAGCGATGCTTCTGATATTGCGTTAGCAATACACAATGCTTGTGTCAGCCTTCATTTTCAGTTGTCACATTCTCTTTGATTTTATGGGTCTGTATATAAAAACTATTTAGCCCTCGTTTCAAAATGTCAACACTGTTCTTTGTTCTTTTGACATCTTTCAGTTAAATAGTGCCTAACTTCCCTTAAATTCTGACTTCTTCATTTTATAAGGCTAGATGCATACATTCACTGTCTTGTAGACCAGCTCTGCCTAAACATTTACATACTAATAGCCGTGTTATTTCAGTTATTGATATTTTATTGTTTCTGTTCCAGTTAGGATGTTTATACTTTTGAAAACATCTCTGCAGAAAATATAACCTAGGTATAAATTTCATTGCTGCAGAGCAAAAGGATTATTGTTCTGTTGTCATTTGCAGTTATAGGACTCTATCAGTTAGTGCCCAGCAGGAGAGAGCGATTGCACTCCAAGGGGCAGTTCACAAATGAGAGAGTCTGACAGGTTTAAGGGAGCCAGTGAAAGGAACGATGAAGCCCTTACTACCCCTGGGCCTCCAAGGGCAGGAGGAAGGCTGCCTAACTGAGGCTGTGGATAGCGTCTAGTCCCTGAGACTGTGCCTGGCATGGAGAGAGCTAGAAGTGTGACTCTCCTTTGTCTTTGTCTTCCATCCTTCCGATTCCTCTGATGCTGGTCCTTCACCAGAGAGGAAACCCAGAAAGAAGGTGGGGAGCACAAGTGCTTGCTGGTGTGAGTCACTGGGGCCCCAAGGCACCGGGCAGAGTAGACGGTAAGGGTAAATAGGCCTGGAGGGTGAAGGGGAACAGCCAGCACAGGGAATGTTGTGTCTGATTAGCTTTGAGTCATGATTCCGCAGAACATTCATCTCTCTCTCTCCAGTTCACCCCAGATCTGTCCCTCATGTGGTCTTCTTCTGGGGTTCTCTAATCTGAACTGGTGTTTGGACAGCAGACTGCATTGTCATTCTCCTTTCATTGTTCTTTTGATTTGGTGACACTTTTTGTTTGAAACTTTTCCACTTGCACCTTTGTAAGAAAGAATGTGATAAATTTTTCAAATCCATACAAGTCTGTGGTTATCTTTATTGTGATGGAGGGATGGGCTGGCCATAGAAGTCTGGGATGAAATCATTTTCCCTCAGACCTTTAAAGGCATTGCTTCACAGGTGTTGCTAATGAAAAGTTTGAAGTCTGGCTTCATTTTCACATGACCCATTTTTTCCCTGTCTCATATGCTTCTACTGTTCTTTATTTTGAGGGGATTCTAAAATGTTATGACAGTCTTTTTAGCTTTTAAAGAATGAATTGTGCTGGGTACTTTTACTCTCAATATGGCTGTAGGAGTGTATCTTTCAACTCTTGGACATTCTTATATTTTGTGAACTTGAAAGGTAGGGAGGCTAGGCAGTAAAGGGTGGTGTTTGTTTACCTTTAGGTTGAGACAGCTTCTTAATCTTCCTGCTGTCTTTACTAGAACATTTAAAGCATTCTATTTGGATGCATTTTCTAATCATAATCTTGAGATTGTGATTAACAAACAAGTGACTTTCTTTTCATCTGCCTCTTGGCTTTACTTCAGGAACACAGAGTAATATAAAATTCAAGAGAATCAAAGAACATGACAGTATTTATATTATGTGCATATTCCTTATTATATAATTTTCTATAACTTCGTTTTATGTTTGACTCTCCTGTGCATTAACGAATCTGTTAACGGGAATGAGGCCCAAAGATCCTAAAATGACCTTGATATGATGAAATATAAACATCTGGCTGTAGAAAGGAATTTTCAAAAGAAATGTTCTCATTCATCATTTTTGCCTATAGGCATTCACGTAATGGTAAAGATAAGAATAAAATGAAAGGTTCTCACCTAATTAGTTATCCAGCTCATTTTAACCTGTGTGTGTGTATGTATATGACTTCAGTCGCTCAGTCGTGTCCAACTCTTTGTGATCCCATGGACTGCAGCCCGTCAGGCTTCCCTGTCCATCGCCAACTCCCGGAGCTTGCTCAAACTCATGTGCATCCAGTTGGTGATGTCATCCATCCATCTCATCCTCTGTCATACCCTACTCCTCCTGCCTTCAATCTTTCCCAGCATCAGGGTCTTTTCAAATGAGTTAGCTCTTCGCATCAGGTGGCCAAAGTATTGGAGTTTCAGCTTCAGCATCAGTCCTTCCAATGAATGTTTAGGACTGCTTTCCTTTAGGATTGACTGGTTTGATCTCCTTGCAGTCCAAGAGTTTGGGATATTTTCTTTAATGCAAAATAGTATAAATTTTCAGTTAAAACCAAGTTAAGTTGAATATTTTAAGCAGTGTTAGGACAAAACCAATAAGGGAGTAATGAGGGGAATTAACTTATGAAGTAAGTGTTAAGGTCAGAGAGAGGCCTGAATTTCATTAGTAACTTTTTGGCAGAAGTTGGTTCTTTTTATAGTGTAAGACCCCCAGGCCCTGCTCCCTGACCATATCAATATATAATGGTTTCAGTAGGGAGTACCATCTGTGTTTTTTCCCCAACCAAGGTCCAAGTGACTTACAATGAGAACATTTATACTTTTTACAAACCAGCTTCTTGTATTCTCATTAAAGATGGCTCTTCTTCAACGTATTTGCTAAAGTACTACACTTTGGACTTGGGTTTTTTTCCTTCACCAGGGACTTTACCAGGCCAATGTTTTCATTAATTCCCGAATTATATATTTCTGTTCAGAGTCCTTACAGCAGAATAATCTCGATCTTCACAAAAATATATAGTCTAAAATGTCAACTCTACATAATGTGCCTGAAATATTAATGTTTACCAGGTGCTGCTGAGATATTGTTCTTCAGAGCATGAAGGTTAAAAAGGGATAATACTCATGATGGTTTTTGAAAGAAATGAGAAGGATTAAATGGCATTTTTAAGTGTTTGAAGTTTGAGCTCCTCTTACTTCTTTTTCTATATTTGCTCAGAGAATGTAAGCAATCTGCTTAAGGTCATTCAGTTTGTAAATGATGGTGTTTGAGTTCTAACTCAGATCTCTGTCTCCAAACCCTTGGATCTTTACTCAGGCACTTCCTAAGGTGTCTTTTTTTTTTTTCTTGCAAGATTAGAACTGCTGTTTCTGGTCTGCTGCTGCTGCTAAGTTGCTTCAGTCATGTCCGACTCTGTGCCACCCCGTAGACGGTAGCCCACCAGGCTCCCCTGTCCCTGGGATAAGAGGTCTTATTTAAAACTCTCTTATTAGGTTATACTGAAGTCAGGAGTACATGGGTCAAATCACATGCCCCTGGAACTTTACTGTCTAGAGTGAAAACCTGACATAAGATAACTTGGAGCATTTTTGTGATCTTCAGCAGTGGCTTTAAAGGGAAGTTTGTGGGGATTGTGTGGGAAACCGAATAGGAAATCTAAAAATGTCAGGACCTCATAATTGGAATTCTGAATTCACATAAACTGTAATAGAGTGTGTCAAACTGCAAAGGAGGTTATTGATCTTGATTCTAAGTGCCTGCTCTGGGGGGCACCTGTACCCAGCTCTTCTCATTCTGAATCTGGCTAGGCAAAGTTGTCATTTAAAATAGCTCAACCCAGGTTTCTGTTTTACTGTTTCAACTTTTACTGCCTTTTTCTCTATTACTTATCAATTTCCAGAATTTTTTATATTCTGAATATAGAAATATGTGCTTATAATAAAGTCCAGAAACATAAACTGGGCTGAAGTACTTATGCTTTACCCAGAGGGTAATGGCAATGAGTCCTGAGCAATTCATCCTTCTCCTTCACACTTCTGTTTTCCCCGGTTGATCATGCTATAAACACAGTTTGGTACCTTGCCTTTTCCTGAAAAAGAAGCACTAGATCCTGAACACTTTCCTATTCAAAACACTTCTCTTAATACTTTTTAACAGTTGTGTACTCTTTCCTTAAATACATATCATAACAATTATGCTGTGATGAGCATCTGCGTGTATCTTATGGGATAAGGGAAGGATTTCACAATGTTTCTAGTATGAGAATAAAGAATGCAGATATTGAGATTTGTAATGTGTTGAATAATTCTTGAACAAATGTACACACATATTCCTATGAATAGTTTATAACAAATACACTTATCTCACTGTGTCCTTGCTGACTTTGAACATTGTCTTTAAATTTTTTTTAACAGACATCTGGTCCTTACTATTGCTCCATAGTTAGAGAGCTTTGTATATTTGACACACATGGTGACTTGTTTTTTTATTTTTTAATGTTAAGATGCTCGCTTTTCATGTGTTTTTCAGACATCATTGAGCCCCATATTGTGAACGCTCTTGAGGCAAGCTAAGGGCCAGGAACTCATGTTGGTGTGTCCAAAAAGTCTAAGGTTTGTATTTGTAAGAAGATTAGCAGGTTGGTGATAGGGAGAGGAGTTTGGTAGTGTTTCATTAGTCTAGGAGAGCATGAAAGTGGTGAAGGTAAAGATGTAAAACCCTCCTTTTACAACAGGAGGGTTGTAAAAGATGTGTAAGAAGTAGAATGAGAAGCAAACAGGTACTGATTGGATGAGGAGGATTTAAAGATTCTTTGGATCTTGCTGGTGCCACTTGTGGGATGAGGAACCATTACCAAGATGAGAAACAGGAGAAAGGTTTGGGTGTAATCCCGTGCAGATTATCTTGGCCCTGAACAGAACGCCTAATAGCTTAAACCACTGGACTTACTTAGCTCACTTTACAAGACGTGTTGCCTGGGTTGGTGGCTCAGATGCCATCAACGTGCAGCCTCCTTTTGCTTGCTGCTCTTCCATCCTTTGTTGTTCAGTCGCTCAGTCCTGTCTGAGTCTCTGCAACCCCATGGACTGCAGCATGCCAGGGTTTCCTGCCCTTCACTCTCTCTCAGAGTTTGCTCTATGTCTGTTGAGTTAGTAATGCCATCCAACCATCTCATCCTCTGTCGCCTCCTTCTACTCCTGCCTTCAATCTTTCCCAGCATCAGGGTCTTTTCCAGTAAGTTGGCTCTTTGCACCAGGTGGCCAAAGTATTGGAACTTCGGCTTCAGCATCAGTCCTTCCAGTGAATATTCAGGGTTAATCTGCTTTAGGATTGACTGGTTTGCTCTCCTTGCTGTCCAAGAACTCCATCCCTGGCATGAGGCTTTTGCCTTCATGGTTGCAGGTACCTGCAGGTCCGGTATTTATTTCAGGAAAGAAGGAGGAGCTGTGGAGAGACTTTATTCAGGAGAGGAGTATCCCTCTCCATCTTGACTTCTTTCTGTACCTTATTGGCAAACTGTAGCTATAAATAAGGCTGGGATAGTAATTTTTCTTACTGATCTCTGTGCTGGAGAAAAGCAGAGAGAGAGGGCTTTGGAATGGGAGTTAAGCCACTGACAGTCTGCCAACAAGAGAGCAGAATACAAATATACATTTTAGTCATGTTTGTAAAAAAGGCCTTTATGGAGTGGAAAATAGCATGTAGATTTCCGAAGTTCTCAGGATTTAGGGACAAAGGTAGATGCAGTCTGAATTTGCTTCATATACAATCTTGTAACTAAAGGACTTCAAATTCCTGTTCCAAGGTTTTTCTTTGCGAGGACCCCACCCTGTACCTTCCAACTATAAGGCCAAACTCTCATGACATCCCATCAATCTGGTTCAGTTTACTGTTCTTAATTGCCCTCAGAATTCTCTTCAGTGTGCTTATCTTGTTAGTGGTAGGGTTCTTTGTCCACATTTGGAAGTGGAATTCCAGTCTGTGATTTATCAGATATGACAATAACTACATTTTTCAATCACTCTCTATATACCTTTTTGTATCTGATGAAATAGATTGTTAGGACTAAATAAAAATGTGTCTAGTAACTCACTTCCAATGATGGCTGCCTTCCTTTCTCCCTCTCCACGATTTTGAGAGGAGGGCTAGGCTAGCATCCAGGCAGAATACTGCTAAGGAATACTACTTACACCAATAAGAAAGTGATCCCCTGCATGAAATTCACAACCTCTTTCTCTAGCATCATGCTTGTTTTCCCATCAGTCTTCCTCGCCTGCCCTGACTTCAAGCAGATGGGGATCAAAGTCACACTTGAAAAAGCTTTCAGACTCCACAACCAACTACTTCCTCTCTAGGGAGAAAGGCTTTTAAGTCATTCAGAGCTTTTATAGGTTATATTTATATGAGTTATATTTTCATATATAACAAGTCAGTAAACATTATCTAATTTTTTTAGACCTTGTATAAATACAGTGATGTCTCTTTTGTACTACGATTTTCAAGGACATGATTCCTTTTTTTTGAATTAAACAAAGTGGTGACTAATAGCTGGAGTGCTAAAGCCAGAGTTCTCTGTTCAGTACTCTCTTCAGAGGGTACCTGTCTTCCCCAGGGTCAATTCAGCATTCCCTTCATACCAAACACGTATGCAACACAATATAATCTTAAGTGTTTTGCTGTGGAACTTGTCGCTCTCTGCACATTCAGCTAAATTTTTTTCCGTTGTTGATGCATATTCTTTTATCTGCAGTGATAATAAGCATTAGCCCCGAGGTTGCTCATGGGAGTTCTGGGCCCTTGATTGTGTGGAGCGTGCCTGTGCCAGCATGGCTGAGCATTGTGGTGGTGTGGGGTGCTTGTTTGTTCTGTAGCAAATGTGGGTGGTGGCTTTGTCTTGACACCTTAATGGCTTGAGTTTCTCTCCCTTTGCTATGCATATGCATCCTCTCCTGACTTTCCAGTTATTATATGTTACATGCAAAGCACGGACCTGGTGAAAGAAAGCAAGCCCCTCATTTCTGGCAGCTCCTAGAACATTGCTTCAGAGTGCCTGAAGCTCAGTTGTGTTGACTGATAGTAGCAGGCTCTCCGGAAGGACTGCAGTGGAGTGTTCTACCAGAGCTGTGTGCCAGGAGGCACCTCTGGGGTTTCTCCCTTAAGCTATAGGAAAACGCTTACAAAGCATGAAACCTGATGCCCAGTGCCTGCCCTCCATCTCTTCTTCCCCCCACCGTAAGTCCCTTTGTCTCCTGTCTGTCCCATTTCTTCCTTTTTCCTGCCATCCCTCCAGCCTGATTTCCTTGGGACGGATTTGGTATGAACGGTGTGGATCATGCAGGATGATACATGATACTGTCAAGATTTTAACACAATAGGAACATTTGTGTATCTTTTGATGTAGGAGTTCACTGGTCAGGATCCAGTTAGGAAAACAGTGACCCCCAAGCCGTTTAGTGGTGGGAATTGAGTAGAGGGAACCCTGAAGGTGTGGGAAAGCCAGAAGAGCACATGTGGATGTATCATGCAGTGCAGTGGTCACCAACTTCAGGAAGCTGCTGCTGTCCCTTGGGCTAAAGGGACACAGGAAGGAATTGGTGTTTATTGGAGCCGGGGAGGGGAGCTGCCTGCTGGGGGCTGGACTGAGGCAGAGGAGCTGCCTGGTGAGAGCAGAGCTCAGGATCTTGGGTTGCCCGCAACAGGTGGAACAATAAAGGAGATGTGGTTTTCTGAAATATATATATTATACATATTATATATCTGTATGTATACAAAAGCTTTTCTGCTACATTTGATAAAGGCTTATTTTAGAAAGCTTGTGAATTTTTACCTAACTAAAAAATTGATGGCATTTTGATTCCACTTATTTGACTTGGCATGAATAGAATGCTAGATTCCTAGTTAAAAGAGATATGCAACAAGCGGCAAAGGTTTACTGTATAGCATAGGGAATTATAGTCAATATCTTGCAATAACCTATAATGGAAAATAATTTCAATAATATATGTATATATAAAGCTGAATCACTTTACTGCGCACCTGAAACATTGTTAGTCCACTATCCATCAATAAAATATATATATATATATATATAAAAAACAAAGGAAATGTGACTGCTGGAGGTGCTACCTGCAGGAGAGGAAATGGGGGTAGAAATACCCTGAACTTTCCCTCCTTAGTATTAATTCTCCCCCTCAGTTCCCACTAGCTGCCAGTCTATCCAGGAAGACTACCTATGAAAGGGGCAGGTAGAGGGGAGGGCAGGCAGAGTTTGAAGAGCTCTGAGGTTCATGAAATCTGAAATTTTTACCAGGAAACTTCCTTGCAAATCTATAGCAATGGCATTTCTGCTGTCCTGAATACAAATAGTCAAGCTGTTAGGATTCATCTGTGCTGTAAGTGTACTTTTAAAGAGGCTTAGTAAAACGCAGACTAAGCTTGTTTTAGATATTCTTTGACTAAGCAGATTAAACGTAATGAAAATAAGTTTTCCCCCAGATATTTTACAGATTGAGAACCTCAGAATGCACTAACATACTTTGTAAACAGAGCTTTTCCAAAATTTGATAAACACAAGCTGGATTTGTGCTTATGAAAAAAAATGGGCAACTAACGCACTTCTTAATCACTGATAGAAATACGAATTTCTGCATTGTCTCTAGATAGCTTAGGAAGGAGATGGAGTTTAGACTGAATTTCTTTCTTAGCCTTCAAATGAAAACTGTAGATGCAGAAGGTTGTGAAAGATTTAATAATTATTTGTTAACCTGACTGGGACTTTGGAAAGCAGATTCCATGCTCTTGCATTGAAACTCTTAATAGTACATGAAAAGCTGTTGTAAGAGACTTCGGAAGAAGCATTTATTTTCTTCCCTGTGAATTCTTCAGAAACACAGTGTAGGGGAGGAAAAATAATTTTCTTTCTACCCTTCTAGGTTCTTGGCTGAGATAGTCCATGTAATAAAAGATTAACAGGAGAAAAGCAAACAGAAGTTTTGATATCATGTATACTTCCTATGGACATGGACAGAGGAGCATGGTGGGCTACAGTCCATGGGGTTGCAAAGAGTCAGACACGACTGAGCAATTAACACTTTCATTTTTTCATGCTTCCTATATACATGGAAAAGACTCCAGAAAACTCCCCGAGTCATGCCGTGAAATGACCCAAGCTGCTGTCTTAAATATCATTTCCATCTAAAGACAAAACACACTTGGGGGAGGGAAGCCAGTTATGGGAGATTTTCAGGCAAAGCACAGTATACAAGGGGATGGTTGTTACTTAGATTTAAGTTAGTTGCCTTAGCCATTGATAACTCAATGATAAACTCTTTGGTAAGAGTTTCAGAAACCTGATCCCCTCCTTATTTCCTGGAATAGAGAGGGAGAAACCTTTTTGCAATTGGAAATTTCTCTTATAAATATAAATGTCTTTCAGAAGGGTAACTTCTACTTGGTTTTCAGAAGATTCTGCTATTTCTTACAAAAATCAGCTCGAGATAATCCTTATGCCAAAGAAGCATATTTTTGGGGTGATATATTCTCCCCCTCAGTAACTTCTGGGTATAACTATCCAGATTTCCTAGATGTAGTTTCTCTTTTCCACCATCCACTGCTTCTGAGTTTGTCTAGTGTGGCTTGCTTGAAGCTGCTGGTTGCCTTGGTGTGTCAAACTCTTGAAGGAAAAGTAAGAGCATCACATTTTAGACACCAATGCAGAGTATATGGCCTGTTAACTTGGAAATATTTTAACTTGTAGTGATCTCAGAGTAAAACAAAGTGCTGTGGAGGGCAGAGAGAACAAAGGGCACTCGGGACTTGGCTTCTGTGAGACGTGGTAGAGCTGGGTTTCTGAATCTGGTCTTAAAGACCTTCGAGCCTTGGTTCTCTGGTGGCTTCCCTGGTGGCTCAGATGGTAAAGAATCCACCTGCATTGCAGGAGACCCGGGTTCAGTCTCTGAGTCGGGAAGATCCCCTGGAGAAGGGAATGGTTGCCCACTCCAGTATTCTTGCCTGGAGAATTTCATGGACAGAGGAGCCTTGCAGGCTACAGTCCATGGGGTCCCAAAGAGTTGGATACAACTGAGCAACCAACACTTGGACTTTTTCACTTGAGCCTTGGGGAGCCCTGGCTCCCCTCGGAGGAAAGCAGAGCATAGATCGGGTGCATAATAGCCTATAGACACAGGGTCTCCATTCTCTGAGGTTGCACAGGCGTTTGCCAGCTTGAGAGGAAACTTTCTGTCCTTTGCTCTCTTTCTGTGTAAACTGAGGAGACATTCAGACTCCCTTGTCCTCTTTGACCCAGCAGTGACTTGGCGTCTGTGGGCTCTGTCTGAGGAAGGGCTTGTCCTGGCACACAGCCTCAGCGGGGACTTCTGTCTTAGTCATGCTAGCTCCTGGGCTGAAGAATAAAGGCATTGCTCTTCTGGGATGTCTGTAAAACCAGAGCCTAGCTTTAGGCGAATACTGAGGTATGCTGATGTCGATTTTAAAAATGCACAAGTTATGAGTGAAGCTTTTTTTGAGGCAAAATGAGAACTGCAGCCTGGGAGACAGCACCTTTGAGAAACTGCTCCAAAGATCAGGGGGGAAGTTAGGGGGGGCAGGTCAGTATATATGTGGTTTTGGTGAAGAGAGAGTACATGCTATCAAGCATGTATTTTCCCAGAAGGTTTCTGCCTAGTTACGAGGCACAGTCATCACCATGAAGGATTTTACTACTTTTCTAGATGGGAGGAGATACAAGAATTGGGCTCGTGAAATCAAATTATGAAAATACCTCAGTATCTTGACAGTTCCCCTGACAACCCCAAGCATCAGTTCAATTCAGTCGCTGAGTCGTGTCCAACTCTTTGCGACCCCATGAATTGCAGCACGCCAGGCCTCCCTGTCCATCACCAACTCCCAGAGTTCACCCAAACTCATGTGCATTTAATTGGTGATGCAATCCAGCCATCTCATCCTCTGTTGTCCCCTTCTCCTCCTGCCCCCAATCCCTCCCAGCATCAGGGTCTTTTCCAATGACTCAACTCTTCGCATGAGGTGGCAAAAGTATTGGAGTTTCAGCCTCAGCATCAGTCCTTCCAAAGAAATCCCAGGGCTGATCTCCTTCAGAATGGACTGGTTGGATCTCCTTGCAGTCCAAGGGACTCTCAAGAGTCTTCTCCAACACCACAGTTCAAAAGCATCAATTCTTTGGTGCTAGCATGCCTCATTTCTGCCCTCTACCCTGCACTCCTTTCAGGAGGTATTGAAGGTCAGCAGCTGCAGAAGCATATGAGTTAATTTTTGAGGAGGTAGATGGCAAGTGCCAATTTATAGGTGGTACTCTGAGATCATCTCATGGCAAATTACCCTGGCGCACTGGACCACAGTAGTTACCTTCTGTCCCAGCTATCCTTCTGTTCTCTAGGCACCTTTTAGTTGAGCCACCAGGGAAGTCCCCTTAATCAGCACTTAAAGCCTTTACCACTCACTGCAGCTACTCCTGTTCCATGCCATGAACATGCTGTTTGCTTCCTTTCTGTATTGGTAAGCAAAACTTGCTTCAAGGAGATTAAGTAAATAATACTTAAGAGCAATAACTGATAATGCTGTCTGAGTTTGAATATAATTTTACTCATTTCTGGCAGTGTGAGTTGAAGCAAAAGTATTTTTGAAAGTGTTTTCCCATGTGTTAAATTGGCAAAATGAGAGTTTCTTTCCTATAGGGTTGTTGTTAATGATTCAATGAAGAGAAAAAAAAATTTTAGGTCGATCTGAGTATGTGTTGGCCATTTTTCAAGCAAGTAGAATGATGTAAAAACAGTAAGTGCAATAAAATGAGAAAAGATAGAGTTGTATACATAATTATTGAAGAAAGTAAAAGATCCATCAGAGTTTGAAAGGAGTTTATCATAGACACCTTCTGATAGGAGGTGAGTGAACTAGATTAGAAGAGGTGAATATGTGGAATAATGGAGAAGAGAGACTTAAGTTCTGGTCTTTAGAATAGTGGTCCTCAAACTGCAGCATGCTAGTCACCTGAGCATCAGGCAGAGCTGGAGATGTACTTCTGTTTACGTCTGAAAGCCTGAGAATTGAGGGGCTGCTGGTGTGTGTCTGAGACCGAAAGACCAAGAACTCTGATGTCCAAAGGCAGGAAAACGATGTATATCACAGCACAGGTACAGAGAGCAAATTTGTTTTTCACCTTCTTTATTCTCCTCGAATCCTCAGTGGACTGGGATCCAATGACCAGCAGCAGTGGTGAGGACAGTCTTTACCCAGTCTCCTGGTTCAAATGCTAATGCCTTTGGGAAGCACCCTCACAGACACACCTGGAATACATCTTATTAGCCTTTTCTGAGCCCAGTCAACTCGACATGTAAAATTAATCATCACATCACCTTTCGTGTTTTTTGTGTTCTGTGTCTTGGGACCTCATTTTTTACTGCATTCAGCCTATCTGATCTTGCTGTTCCTTACCAAGATGTAAGTCACTGGTCTGCCTCTTTCTTTACATTTTTGGCTATGTATTTGAAGGGCTACCAGCAGAGTCTGTTTCACAAGTTACATCACAATTCCCTTCTATAATGATTTTTGGGCTGAATTTCTGAATATACATAGCTCATACAGTGGCATTTCAAACCCCTCCTGATAGGTTTCCTGTTTCCTTTTACCTCTAACTTGGGCTTCCCAGGTGGCTCAGTAGTAATGAATATGCCTGCAATGTAGGAGATATGAGTTTGATCACTGGGTCAGGCAGATCCCTTGGAGAAGGAAATGTCAACCTACTCCAGTTTTCTTGCCTGAAAAATCCTAAGGACAGAGGAGCCTGGCAGGCTGCAGTCCATGGAGCTGCCAAAGACTCAGACACGACTGAGTGACTGAACAACAAACTCAGTTTACCTTTGAGATTTACAAAGCATACCTATCAAGATGAAACTGGAGCCTATTATACAGAGTGAAGTAAGCCAGAAAGAAAAACACCAATACAGTATACTAACACATATATATGGAATTTAGAAAGCTGGTAACGATAATCCTGTATGCGAGACAGCAAAAGAGACACATGTATATAGAACAGTCTTTTGGACTCTGTGGCAGAGGGAGAGGGTGGGATGATTTGGGATAATGGCATTGAGACATGTATAATATCATATATGAAACAAATCACCAGTCCAGGTACGATGCATGATACAGGATGCTTGGGGCTGGTGCACTGGGATGACCCAGAGGGATGGTACGGGGAGGGAGGTGGGCGGGGGGTTCAGGATGGGGAACACGTGTATACCCATGGCGATTCATGTTGATGTATGGCAAAACCAATACAATATTCTAAAATAACTAGCCTCCAATTAAAATACATAAATTTATATTAAAAAAAGATTCTCAACATTTATAAAATATTAACTATTTTCATTGGTATTTGAGAGATTTATACCTTTTGCTTTAGGCTAAATTCAGTATACTGTCTTTTTAGCGTATGAAGCAATTTTTCTTCCACGAGGTTGTTAAATCAATTTTATATCTTTTTATTCCTTTATAACTTTTATTCCTTAGAGTAGGGGTGAATAAACTTTGCTTACTAGATTTTATGGTACCTTTATCACTTAATATTTGAACATCCTCAGCACTTTAATATGACTAAATGGAATATGTAAGATGCAGTGCTGGCCATTTATTACCTTGCTTTACAGTAAATGTTCCAAAAACTTAATTGTGAAATTCCTGCAGATACATAAAGTCGCTCAGTTGTGTCTGACTCTCTGTAACCCCACAAACTGTAGCCCACCAGGTTCCTCTGTCCATGGGACTTCTCCAGGCAAGAATACTGGAGTGGGTAGCCCTTCCCTTCTCCGGGGATCTTCCCTTCTCCGGGGATCTTCCCAACCCAAGGATCGAACCCAGATCTCCTGCATTGCAGGAGGATTCTTTACCATCTGAGCCACTCAGATCAGATCAGATCAGTTGCTCAGTCGTGTCCGACTCTTTGCGACCCCATGAATCGCAGCACGCCAGGCTGCCCTGTCCATCACCAACTCCCGGAGTTCACTCAGACTCATGTCCATCGAGTCAATGATGCCATCCAGCCATCTCATCCTCTGGCGTCCCCTTCTCCTCCTGCCCCCAATCCCTGCCAGCATCAGAGTCTTTTCCAATGAGTCAACTCTTCGCATGAGGTGGCCAAAGTACTGGAGTTTCAGCTTTAGCATCATTCCTTCCAAAGAAATCCCAGGGCTGATCTCTTCAGAATGGACTGGTTGGGTCTCCTTGCAGCTAGGGGAGCCCAATATGGGAACTCACCATATTTCCTTACTCCTGAGTTTTTCAAATACATATATACTCCAATTGTCTCCTTCGATATTTTAACTACCATGATGTGCAATACTTTGTTTCCTTTTGTCTCTTTAAACATCTGGGTACCATGACTTTTCCTGGATAATCATGTCTGACTCTTTGCAACCCCATGGGCTGTACAGTCCATGGAATTCTCTAGGCCAGAATACTGGAGTGGGTAGCCTTTCCTTTCTTCAGGGGATCTTCCCAACCTAGGGATCGAACCCAGGTCTTCTGCATTGCAGGCAGATTATATACCAGCTGAGTCACAAGGGTTGCCCAAGAATACTGGAGTGGGTAGCCTATCCCTTCTCCAGCAGATCTTCCCAACCCGGGAATTGAACCAGGGTTTCCTGCATTGCAGGTGGATTCTTTACCAACTGCCCAGATAGTAAAGAATTAGTATGCAATGCAGGAGACCCAGGTTTGATCCCTGGGTTGGGAAGATCCTTTGGAGAAGGAAATGGCAACCCACTCCAATATTCTAGCCTGGACAATTCCATGGAGAGAGGAGCCTAGCAGGCTACAGTACATGCAGTCCCAAAGAGTTGGACACAACTGAGTGACTAACATACACACACACACCCTCTTTGTATCGAGTACTAGCTTTGTCTCCTTCATTGTTTCCCTCTCCAAAGGGTATCACTTTATTATCTGGACACAACTTGTTTCATGATTTCAGACCAAGGTATGTATATATGTGTGTATATGCCAGGTCTGCAGCTGAATAACTTAAAGCTCTTCTAGATCCCTTAGAGTAGGAAATGGCAACCCACTCCAGGATTTCTTGCTTGGAAAATTCCACAGACAAGCCTGGCAGGCCACAGTCCATGGGGTTGCAAAGAGTCAGACGCAACTGAGCACACACACAAGAGTTTAACTAAGGACACATTCAAGAATCAGAGATGAAACTTAAGACTACATGTCCTAGCCCCTGCTAGTCTTTGATTCATGTACCTCTTTTTAAGAAGAATCTTTAAAAAAACAGGTTTTTTTGGAAATTATTTTTGTTTTTTTGATGCTAATGCAAAACCCATTAATGTGGGGTAGTGAGTAAGCTGGTGATCTTCATCCCTGTTCCCTGTCTTCTGTCCCCTGGGAAGTACCTCTGTCCTGTATAAGCTAAGCCCGATTCTCATGATAGCTAGCTTTCTGCTTTCGATGGCTGAGTAGTGACTTTATTTGCCATAGTGCTATTGTAGTTGCTCTCTGGAGGCTTAGGGACCATGGAATATAAGGCAATGATGAGAATTCTTCTTGAGCCATGAGGGCAGAAGGAAATACCTTCCAAATATGTGAATGATTAGAACCTAAATTTCTAAAGAAAGTAACTAAAAAGTAATATTGACGAACTAGTATGCAGACTCTTTTTTTTAAAAGCAGGCACTTAAAAAGTGAGAACATTGAATCACTTACTAAGTCTACTAGTAGGACTAGTGCTCCCTTTTTAAAAAACATCTTACATTAACACCATTTCTATCTTGAAATAGAATTATTAGATGATCTATAATATTTAACTAAGCATATTTAAATAAATGTAAAATATAATTATATAATATAAATCAATATAATACATTATAAATCAATGTGATAGCCTATCTATAGCATGAAGAAGTACAAATGATTTTAGAAAGTAATGTGTAAATCAGTATTCAATTAACTTGAGCATAACTACCCTGAAGAAAACATTTAAAACGGATGCATTCATATTTAAATTGAAGGACTGTTTGGCAATCATCAGTGCAGACTGCTATAACTATGTGCTATTGTTGATTCCAGTATTGTGGCCAGTAACACGATTTTCCAAACCAGCAGATAACCACTGATAAATTTTCTTGTAGAACAGAATACTGCCTTTCATGGATTTGTATAGTGGTTGTATTTCTGAAAGGCAGAGGAACCAGAGATCAAATTGCCAACATCTGCTGGATCATGGAAAAAGCAAGAGAGTTCCAGAAAAACATCTATTTCTGCTTTATTGACTATGCCAAAGCCTTTGACTGTGTGGATCACAATAAACTGGAAAATTCTGAAAGAGATGGGAATACCAGACTACCTGATTTGCCTCTTGAGAAATTTGTATGCAGGTCAGGAAGCAACAGTTAGAACTGGACATGGAACAACAGACTGGTTCCAAACAGGAAAAGGAGTTCGTCAAGGCTGTATATTGTCACCCTGTTTATTTAACTTACATGCAGAGTACATCATGAGAAACCCTGGACTGGAAGAAACACAAGCTGGAATCAAGATTGCCAGGAGAAATATCAATCACCTCAGATATGCAGATGACACCACCCTTATGGCAGAAAGTGAAGAGGAACTCAAAAGCCTCTTGATGAAAGTGAAAGTGGAGAGTGAAAAAGTTGGCTTAAAGCTCAACATTCAGAAAACGAAGATCATGGCATCCAGTCCCATCACTTCATGGGAAATAGATGGGTAGACAGTGGAAACAGTGTCAGACACTATTTTTCTGGGCTCCAAAGTCACTACAGATGGTGACTGCAGCCATGAAATTAAAAGACGCTTACTCCTTGGAAGGAAAGTTATGACCAACCTAGATAGCATATTCAAAAGCAGAGACATTACTTTGCCAACAAAGGTTCATCTAGTCAAGGCTATGGTTTTTCCTGTGGTCATGTATGGATGTGAGAGTTGGACTGTGAAGAAGGCTGAGTGCCGAAGAATTGATGCTTTTGAACTGTGGTGTTGGAGAAGACACTTGAGAGTCCCTTGGACTGCAAGGAGATCCAACCAGTCCATTCTGAAGGAGATCAGCCCTGGGATTTCTTTGGAAGGAATGATGCTAAAGCTGAAACTCCAGTACTTTGGCCACCTCATGCGAAGAGCTGACTCATTGGAAAAGACTCTGATGCTGGCAGGGATTGGGGGCAGGAGGAGAAGGGGACGCCAGAGGATGAGATGGCTGGATGGCATCACTGACTCGATGGACATGAGTCTGAGTGAACTCCGGGAGTTGGTGATGGACAGGGCAGCCTGGCGTGCTGCGATTCATGGGGTCGCAAAGAGTCGGACACGACTGAGCAACTGATCTGATCTGTATTTCTGAAAAACTGTATATTAAAACCATGCAAAAAAAAATCATGCAAAAATACTTCATTTATATAAAGCTGGCTTAGTGTTAGGCTCAAACAGTAGGTGAATTTTCTGTTAACAAGAATGTCCTGGAAGATGCTTGAAGCCCCAGAGTGTCCTTAATGTGGCAGATCATCTGGTAACTCTAAGTTCCTCTTACCTAATGCCAGCTCTACCCCTCATCACTGGGACAACCACAAATAACCCCACAGATTTCCAAACTATCTCTCAATGAAGGTAGGATATGGCCACCTTAGAGACCCTCTGATCCTGTCTTTTGGCTGGGGCTTACCTGTTGGGGAGCTGCCTTGGGGCAGGAGGAGGTGGGTGAGGACCCCTGTGACCCTCAGTGTGAGAACATCCCTGAAACCAGATGAGTCGAAGGCCCTGTCATTCATACACATCAATGTCTCAAGTACACATCATATTCTTGATAATAGTATTTACTTTTCTCTCCAGTAGTGAGTTCTGCTGTAGAAATTTAAACTTTGACATTAGAGCTAAAATCTGGGTAAGGTAGGTTATATGTTACATTAGAAGCACTTCTAGGGTTAAAGTTTTGTGTGGTGAGGCAGTGACTTCTAGAAAGGAGCAGAGCTAGTGGTTTCAGGATAGTCCAGGATAGGGTGAGTGGGGTTCCAGGATAGGCTGGGTGGGTGTGTATATTTACACTTTTTTTCCTTTTTTAGGTTTTTCAAATTTATACATTTTGGCCACACCATGTGGCATGTGGGATCTTAGTTCCCTAACCAGGGATTGAACCCCAGCCCCCTGCAGTGGAAGTAGAGCCTTAACCACTGGACTGCCAGAGAAGTCCCTTAAGTCTTAGGTATGGATTGATTTATACTTAGGTGTCAAGTGTAGATTGAGGTTTTTTCCTTAAAACACGCAGTCACACTCCCAGTGCATGGACACTGGGAGGAAGTTCCTTCTGCTACCACATGATGGCCTTGTGCATGTGACTGGTTTTGCCCAATAGGATTTTACCAAATAATCTGGTCACAGTTGGGTTGATCCAGACCAGAAAAACTGTACATTTGGTTCATAGGGTTATGAGGAATAATATTTCTCGTTTAAATCCCTTAAGTTTTAGAGCAGTGTATAACATAGCTCAAGCTGACTAGTATAAGAATCATCCAGATAGGAACAGTGGAACCATTCAGCTGCCCAAATTGTTAGTCCACAGAATTGTGAGGTATTACAGGATTGTTCCTTAGCTACTGTTTTGAGATGACTTATTACACAGTCAAAGCTAATCGATACATATTTGTGTGCAATAAAAGCTTAGTTCTTGTTTTCTCTCTATACCCACTCTTCTTGGTTGCCAAAACTATGGCCATCTCCCTAATCCCTCTTGCTTGAGGTGTAAAATCTTACAGTTCCTTCCCTTCTCTTGCCTCTCTGTGATGCTTCTGGTAACATCTTTATAGTCTGTTGCTTCTTTCAGTTCCCGAAAACAATAGGCCTTTGTTAGAACCATCTGGCCAAGCATGACAGCTGCACTGTAGACTTTGTTACAACTCAATCTCCAGCTCTTCATAATCACGTGTGTAACTTCTAGTGGAACAAATATTAAATTTGAAGTCAGAATAGTCGAGTATAACCTGGCTAACTGTTAGTTGTGACTGTAAGAACTCTCTCCAGCTTCTTCAAAATCTGTGTCTTCAGCTCTTTTCACCCATCACTTATTTTCTGTTTCAAACTTTGGCCTTGTCCTCTTCACTTCGAAAATGTTAACTGCATTTAACAACCCAGGCCTTTTCTGCTTCTGTCTCCTCTTAACTTGCAACCTCCAATTCACTGATGCAATTTGTATTTTAGAGTAGGGTCCTCCCTAATTTATGCTGGGCATAATCTTTGATTCTCCCAAGTACTGCATTCAGCAGATCAAGCTGGACTAAAGGTGTCCTGGTCAAGATGTTTTTTAGCTGCAAGTAATAAAATCTACTTGAAGGAGCTAAGAAACAAAAAGGGTAGTGATTATTATTATAAGGGAAATGTCTCAAAGTGCTCAAGGGCAGGGTAATCAGCCAGGCCTCTTGAAAGCCTTGACTTGCGAACTGGTAACTCTTAGAAACAGACAGCAGATTTGTTTTTCTGTCTGGGGCTGTATGACCTCTCCGATTTGTCTCTGGTCTCATTCTTGGTACTGCAGTTTGGTACGCTCAGTTTCTTCATGCCTAAGACTATGATACCTGGACTTGACATGTTATTAAACTGCCTACCAACAGACTGCCTAGAAGAGGTGGTTCTGGATCCCTTGGAGAGGGAAACTCTGACCTAGCTTAGGGCAGGTGTGCAGAGAAGTGTGATAAAAGTGTGAAAGGTTCACGTGGGATACACATGGCATTGCCTCTGGCCAGGACAAAGGAATTCTTGAAAGGACCTGCTATGAATAGGGCAGACAGACCATGTGTGTTTTCTTTTTTTCTGAATAAACTGATTTTTGCCTCTCTTGCCCTTATTTATGAAGTCAGAATCCACAGTGGGATCTATAGGGCTTGTGGGTGAAAAAAAAAGTTTTTTCGGTGTCTTCCCTTAAGCTTTGTTCATACCTGATGATAAACAGTAGAACTATCCTTGGATACCTACACTGTCTGAAACTCTCTTGTTGGTCCTGTAGAACACCAGTGACTGAGGGTGGCAAGATAATGTCCATCTGGTAGCTGAGCCAGGAAGAATGGTATTGTAGTCCTTCTGGCAAGAATGAAAGTGGCTCAGTTGTGTCCAACTCTTTGTGACCCCATGAACTGTATGTAGCCCACCAGGCTGTCTGTCCATGGAATTCTCCAGGCAAGAATACTAGAGTGAGTGGCAGTTTCCTTCTCCAGGGGAATATTCCTGACCCAGAGATCAAACCCAAGTCTCCTGCATTACAGGCAGATTCTTTACTGTCTGAGGCAATCTGGCAAGAAGGGATACAAAATACTGTTCTGTTTAGTAGCTCTCAGCTCTTCAGTGGAAGATGGGGCTCAAGTACTAGGATGTAGTCAGTGTGAGAAATTGATACAGGTTCCTTCATTTCTCACTCAAGGCAGGGCTGGAGAAGGAGACAAACATTTTTGCTGCCCCATAGTTCACAACCATGGTTTCACATTAGTGTCATCTGATAAGCCTTTAAGAAAAGCCTCATCCAGACCAAGTGAATCAGAACTCTGGAGCTTGGCCTTTTTCTAAGCTCTGTAGGTGATTCTAACATCAGTCACAATGAGAGATGACTTCTCTATCCTTTCTTGTTCCACTTGTAGGCTGGCGCATTGTTCTATCTAAGGCTTTTATGTTCTGGTAAGATTTCTGGGTAATCTATGTATCTAAAATGTGCTAGCTGTATGGATAAAAGGTTTTATTCACTTGTTAAGCAAATATAAGAGATGAAACTTGACAGATGGGAAATAGATATGCAGAGCCTTTTGCAGGACTTTGGGCTTTATTCTGTAAAATGAGATCTAGTAAAGAGTTTTAGAGAGAGAAGTATAGCAAGATCAGGTGAGTGCTTTTAGAAAGATTCTTCTGGGCGAAAAAAAGAAAGATAGAGGAAGGCAAGGTGAGTATCTGGGGAAGTCCTGGCAAAAACATGACCACCTGAACTAAAGTAGTTGCTGAGTAGGTGGATTAAAGATTTACCGTGTTGACAGGATGAATAGGATTTGATCGTGGATTAAATGAGTGTAAGAAAAAGATAGGGATTTACCGTGACTGCCATGTTTTGGATTGACTGATGGTGAATGGTGGTGGATTTCCTCAAGTTCAGGAATGCAGACAAAGCAGAGTTGAATCTGAGACTAGTGTAATCTGGGCACTTTGATGGGACTCACTGGCTCTTGAAGCCTAGGCTGATTCAAACTAAGCCCCTTGGAAGGGTCGGAAGCTAATAGTATTATGAGCAGAGGTGGTTTTTTTTTTTTTTTATTTTATATTGGTGTATAGTTGCAACAATGTTGTGTTAGTTTCAGGTGTACAGCAATGTAATTCAGTTATACAAATACACATCTATTCCTTTTCAGATTCTTTTCCCATTTAGGCTCTGATAGAATATTGAGTAGAGTTCCCTGTGCTATACAGTAGGTCTTTGATAATGAGTTTTATATATCAGATCATTCAGTCGCTCAGTCGTGTCCGACTCTTTGCGACCCCATGAATCGCAGCATGCCAGGCCTCCCTGTCCATCACCAACTCCCGGAGTTCACTCAGACTCACGTCCATCGAGTCAGTGATGCCATCCAGCCATCTCATCCTCTGTCATCCCCTTCTCCTCCTGCCCCCAATCCCTCCCAGCATCAGGGTCTTTTCCAGTGAATCCACTCTTCGCATGAGGTGGCCAAAGTACTGGAGTTTCAGCTTTAGCATCATTCCTTCCAAAGAAATCCTAGGGCTGATCTCCTTCAGAATGGACTGGTTGGATCTCCTTGCAGTCCAAGGGACTCTCAAGAGTCTTCTCCAACACCACAGTTCAAAAGCATCAATTCTTCGGTGCTCAGCCTTCTTCACAGTCCAACTCTCACATCCATACATGACCACAGGAAAAACCATAGCCTTGACTAGATGAACCTTTGTTGGCAAAGTAATGTCTCTGCTTTTGAATATGCTATCTAGGTTGGTTATAACTTTCCTTCCAAGGAGTAAGCGTCTTTTAATTTCATGGCTGCAGTCACCATCTGTAGTGATTTTGGAGCCCAGAAAAATAAAGTCTGACACTGTTTCCACTGTTTCCCCATCTATTTCCCATGAAGTGATGGGACCGGATGCCATGATCTTCGTTTTCTGAATGTTGAGCTTTAAGCCAACTTTTTCACTCTCCCCTTTCACTTTCATCAAGAGGCTTTTGAGTTCCTCTTCACTTTCTGCCATAAGGGTGGTGTCATCTGCATATCTGAGGTGATTGATATTTCTCCCGGCAATCTTGATTCCAGCTTGTGTTTCTTCCAGTCCAGGGTTTCTCATGATGTACTCTGCATATAAGTTAAATAAACAGGGTGACAATATACAGCCTTGACGTACTCCTTTTCCTGTTTGGAACCAGTCTGTTGTTCCATGTCCAGTTCTAACTGTTGCTTCCTGACCTGCATACAAATTTCTCAAGAGGCAAATCAGGTAGTCTGATATTCCCATCTCTTTCAGAATTTTCCACAGTTTATTGTGATCCACACAGTCAAAGGCTTTGGCATAGTCAATAAAGCAGAAATAGATGTTTTTCTGGAACTCTCTTGCTTTCTCTGTGATCCAGCAGATGTTGGCAGTTTGATCTCTGGTTCCTCTGCCTTTTCTAAAACCAGCTTGAACATTAGGAAGTTCACGGTTCACATATTGCTGAAGCCTGGCTTGGAGAATTTTGAACATTACTTTACTAGCGTGTGAGATGAGTGCAATTGTGCGGTAGTTTGAGCATTCTTTGGCATTGCCTTTCTTTGGGATTGGAATGAAAACTGACCTTTTCTAGTGGCCACTGCTGAGTTTTCCAAATTTGCTGGCATATTGAGTACAGCACTTTCACAGCATCATCTTTCAGGATTTGGAATAGCTCAACTGGAATTCCATCACCTCCACTAACTTTGTTCGTAGTGATGCTTTCTAAGGCCCACTTGACTTCACATTCCAGGATGTCTGGCTCTAGGTCACTGATCACACCATTGTGATTATCTGGGTCGTGAAGATCTTTTTTGTACAGTTTTCTGTGTATCCTTGCCACCTCTTCTTAATATCTTCTGCTTCTGTTAGGTCCATACCATTTCTGTCCTTTATCGAGCTCATCTTTGCATGAAATGTTCCTTTGGTATCTCTCATTTTCTTGAAGAGATCCCTAGTCTTTCCCATTCTGTTGTTTTCCTCTATTTCTTTGCACTGATCACTGAAGAAGGCTTTCTTATCTCTTCTTGCTATTCTTTAGAACTCTGCATTCAGATGTTTATATCTTTCCTCTTCTCTTTTGCTTTTCGCTTCTCTTAGTAATGTGTATATGTTAACCCCAACCACCTAATTTATCCCCCCCTTTCCTGTTTATTAACCATAGGTTTCTTCTTAAGTCTCTGAGTCTATTACTGTTCTGTAAATAACTTCATTTGTATCATTTTTTTAATATTCAATATACAAGTGCTATCATGATATTTGTCTTTCTGACTCACTTCACTCAGTGTGATAATCTTTAGGCCTCTTCATGTTGCTGCCAATGGCATTATTTTGTTCTTTTTAGTGGCTGAGTAGTATTCCATTGTATATATGTACCACACCTTCTTTATCCGTTCCTCTGTCGATGGACATTTAGATTGCTTCGTGTCTTTGCTGTTGTAAATAGTGTGAGCATTGAGGTTCATGTATCTTGTCAAATTATCATTTCTTCAGATGTATGATCAGAAATGGGATTGCTGGATCATATGGCTCTATTTTTTAGTTTTTTAAGGAACCTTCAAGCTTTTCTCCATTAGTGGCTATACCAAATTACATTCCTACCAACAGTGTAGGAGGGTTCTCTTTTCTCCATACCCTCTGCAGCAATTTTTTTTTTTTGTAGACTTTTTGGTGATGGCCATTTTGACAGGTGTGAGGTAGTATCTTACTGTACTTCTGACTTGCATTTCTCTAATAATTAGTGATACTGAGCATATTTTCATTTATCTCTTGGCCATCTGTATGTTGTCTTTGGAGAAATGCCTATTTCAATCTTCTGCCCATTTTTTTTTGATTGAGTTTTTTTTTTTATATTGAGCTACATGAAGTGTTTATATATTTTAGAGATTAATTCCTTGTTGGTCACATCATTTGGAAGTATTTTCTACCGTTTGGTGGGTTGTCTTTTCATTTTCTTTATGGTTTTCTTCATTGTGCAGAAGCTTTTAAGTTTAATTAAGTTCTATTTATTTTTTCTTTCTTTACTCCAGTAGACGGATCCAAAAAGAACTTCTGTGATTTATATCAGAGCATCCTGCCTGTGTTTTCTTCCAGAAGTTCTATATTCTGGTCTTACATTTAGGTCTTCAATCCATTTGAATGTGGTGTTAGAGAATGTTCTAATTTCACTGTTTTACAAGTAGCTATCCAGTTTTCCCAGCACCATTTATTGAAGAGATTGTCTTTTCTCCAATATATGTTCTTGTCTCCCTTATTGACCATAGGTATGTGGGTTTATTTCTGGGCTTTTTTTTTTTTTTTTAAATTCTGTTCCATTGATCTCTAAGTCTTTGTGCCAAAACAGTAGTGTTTTGATCATTGTAGCTTTGTAGTATAGTCTGAAGTCAGGGATCAGATGGTTAGATGGCATCACCGACTCTATGGACATGAGTTTGAGTAAGCTTCAGGAGTTGGTGATGGACAGGGAAGCTTGGTGTGCTGCAGTCCATGGGGTCACAAGGAGTGGGACACGACTGAGCGACTGAACTGAACTGAAGTCAGGGAGCCAGATTCTTCTAGCTCTGTTTTCTTTTCTCAAGATAGATAAAGATTCCAAAGGGAGATGATATCCTGTTCCTTTTGAAACAGGGTCATATCTGGTTAGAGGAGGTAGTTCACTAGATCTGAGTCAATTTACCTAGCAACCAAAGGTCTTTGGAGGCCTTCACCTGGAGCTACCAGATACTGTTGTTAATCAGTAGGACATCTCAAGTTTGTCATCTCTTTGTGTTGTAACTTTTAACAGTAGAAAGTGACATTTCATAGGTCAAAACCTTATAGCCATACTATCAGACTATTTATATTCCTTCTAAACTTAACATTTTTTTTTAATAGCTCTTTCCGTTATGGCAGATACATGTATATAAGTGGGTGGCTTTCATCCTCTCTCCATCCTTATATATTGAGGGTAAGTTTCTTCTGTATGTTTTGGTATGGAAGAAAAATATCTTGTTTACTGAATGAGTACAGTCTTTTGCCTAGCAAAATTCATTCAGAAATGAGTCATCTGGTATTCACAGAAAGCATCGTTCCTTTAATGAAGCCTTTTGTTTTTCCAACTACAGTATCGTTAGCCATTTCTAAAATCAGCATAATCTCGTAAGTGCCTTAGTCATATGAAATGAAGGCATTGTTTTCCTTTGTGCCTTTTTCCACACTCAAATGTGATAGCTGTGTTTTTCATTTCTGCCCCTGATTGTGGTTCCCTTTTAAAAAAACTTCCCTGGTATTGTGGTTACTAAAAAGCTTAGCAGTCTCTCTAGCTTATTTCCTCTTAATTGTCTGTAGAGCAAAATTATGGTTGTTTTCAAACTAAGCATTCCCCAGGCCCTTATTGGATAATGTAGACAAGTGTTTCCTTTCCTCCTTTTCTTTCTCCCCCTTTATGCCTCTATCTGTATTTGTTTGTATAATGGCCTTTGAACCTCTAGAGAGTGTGTTGACATAACACTATCAACATATCAGCTTTCTTTTCATTTTAATGTATATATTCACATAACCTTAACGTATAAAGGACGTGGTTTATTTTTCATATGCCACATTATTAGCATTGTCTACATTGGACTTAGTAATGAGCTTAATTGACTTTCCCATATTGTTATATTTCTAGTTGTTGTGATTATTTTGATGTTAAGCATCAAAGTTTCTAAGATGGCTAAAGAGGACAAGAGAAAGCCTTCATGTTATCAGGGGCTTTTCACTGGGTTTCAGGGCAAGGCCTGAGACTGGCAAGAACAAAGCTGCAAAGCAGAGCTTTAAGCAGAAGAGAGGTCGTGAGTGTGGGCTTACCCTGCTACACCAGATTTCTTTCCTTTGCTCTTCTAGACCCACCTTCTACTCTTCTCCAGTCTGCTCTCTGCCCCAGGGGCTGACCTGTGTGGACATGTGCCCTCCAGCTTCGGGTTGGAGTCTGGCCCATGGGAACCTGGCAGAAGGTAGAGGGAGGAAAGACATCTAAGCATTCATTCTCTGTCTCCCCGTGAAGGTCATCTGGAGGAAATAGTATGCCTTAGCTGGAATTCACTGCTCTGCACAAAATAATCAAGTGTGTGATGATCCCGAGGGTTGCAGCAACTGCTGCTCCCCAGCTACCTGTTCAGCCTGGGGGAGGTAAGAGCTCCAGGGCTGCTGGCCAGGTCAGGGTACCATCCCTTGGTTCCCTTACACCCCCTCCTTGTCAATCACTCTTTTGTAAATAAATCCTCCTCATATAATCTCATTCTGAGTGTTGCATCTCATATGTGTGTGGCCCTGACTGATGTATTGGTTATACTGGATATTTTGCTTAGAAGAACATTCTGGGTATCGTGTGCATACTAAGTCGCTTCAGTTATGTCTGACTCTCTGCAACCCTATGGACTGCAGCCTTCCAAGCTCCTTTGTCCATGGGATTTTCTAGGCAAGAACACTGGAGTGGGTTGCTGTCCCTTCCTCCAGGGGATCTTCCCAACCCAGGGATCAAACCCAGTTCTTTTGAACTAGACCAGTCTCTTAGGTCTCCTGTATTAGCAGATGGGTTCTTTACCACTAGCTCCACTTTGGAAGCCCTCTGGGTACCACTTAATAGGAATTACACTCTTTAAATTTGGGTTTAGTTGACTCTGGCTGAGGTTATTCAGTTCTTCCTTATTATGATGGTTTTAGAAGGGATAGATAGGAATCCAGGTCAATTTTTTGGGCTATTTTATGGTGTGCAGAGAGGATAGCTGGGTTTTTTTTTTTGTACATTCAGATCTTTGGATCTTCTCTTTTATTTTCACCAGCTGCTTGCAGCAAAGCTTGAAGGAAATTAATATTCCTTCAAAAACCTAATAAATACTCAGTTTTCATTTCTATCTCTACTTTGATAAAATGATTTAAAAGAAAATGTGTTTTTCTATGGGGTGTAGATTTAAATGGAAAATTTTCTATGGTGATATCTACATAATCATGTAATTCTTCCCAATCCTTTAGTTTAATATCAAATGTATCATATTAAATTTTATATAATTAGGTTTGCTTTTCCAATTTTATGGTAGTGAGCTTGGGTTTTAATGACTGTAAATTTGTAATAAGGCTTCGCTTGGAGCTCAGTTGATAAAGGATCTGCCTGCAATGTCGCAATTTGTAATAAATGTATCAAGTAGGGGTATACTGGCTTATCTCTTTCATTTTTCTTGTATTCAGCTCAGTTTAGTCACTCAGTCGTGTCCAACTCTTTGCGACCCCATGAATCGCAGCACGCCAGGCCTCCCTATCCATCACCAGTTCCCGGAGTTCACTCAGACTCACGTCCATCGAGTCAGTGATGCCATCCAGCCATCTCATCCTCTGTCGTCCCCTTCTCCTCCTGCCCCCAATCCCTCCCAGCATCAGAGTCTTTTCCAATGAGTCAACTCTTCGCATGAGGTGGCCAAAGTACTGGAGTTTCAGCTTTAGCATCATTCCTTCCAAAGAAATCCCAGGGCTGAGAGTATTAGATAACATTTATTCTTTGAAATTAAATTTTTATTGATAGTTGATTAATATTCCAGAAAATATAGAATTAACTGAAATAACTGACACTTTGAATATTCAGGTTTTTTCATAAAGGGACATTCATTTGCGTTATTTCTAACACTCTCATAATGTTGCATAATTCTGTTTATTGCAAATCTTACTCCGTATTTTATCATTTTTCTTGGTCTTGTGTGTTTTGTGTGATGTGTGCCTTGTTTAGTTGCTTAGTTGTGTCCAACTCTTTGTGACCCTATGGAGTGTAGCCTGCCAGGCTCCTCTGTCCATGGGATTTCTCAGGCAAGAATAGTGTTGCAATTTCCTTCTCCAGGGCATCTTTCCAACCCAGCGATTAAACCCGCGTTTCCTGCTTAGCAGGCAGGTTCTTTGCCATTGAGCCACCAATGATGTCTACCTACTTGCTGGTATACAAGAATGCAGTTTTTACTGTGTACATGGCTTCACTAAATACTGTCAATTTTGCCATTATTCTGTAGATATTATGTCTGAATAATAGTCATTTATGTTATTTCTTAATCTTTCATAGCTTCATGTTATTTCTTAATCTTTCATAAATCAATTTTATAGTAATGAGAATTTTCAAAGGAGTATTAATGATGGTAGTAGACTTCTTTTTGAAGCTGATATATTTGAAGAGAAGTTCTGCAGTTTTCCCTGATGAAGTATGTTTTAACTTTGGTATAATACATTTAACCATGTTTATCAACTTCTATTTTTAAAATATCTTAATTTTAAAAATAATGGGAAAATTGTTTTATCATTTTTTCCCCTAGATATTTTGGACAGTAGCAAAGCCCCCCTTAAGTTGGAGGCTGCCTCTGTCTGTGGTATGTGGGTTTGGGGTAACTTTTATTAGTCTTATGTATGCTATTGTTGGCTTCCCAGGTGGCGCTAGTGGTAAAGAACCCACCTGCCAGTGCCGGAGACATGAGACACAGGTTTATTCCCTGGGCTGGGAAGATCCCCTGGAGGAGGGCATGACAACCCACTCCACTATTCTTGCCTGGAGAGTCCCACAGATAGAGGAGCCTGGTGGGCTACGGTCCATAGGGTCACAAAGGTCAGACACACTGAAGCGATTCAGCATGCCTGCTAGTGTTACATTCTCAGATAGGCTAGCCCAGGGAATCTCTGTTGTTTACGTCTCTCCCTTAAGGAGTTTTGGTATCACTTTGGCTGCCTTGAGCTTACTCTCTACTCTGATATACAGTAGAACAGAACAAAGTGAAGCAAAGAAAACCAAAGGAATCTGGAAGATGGTGACTGTGGATTTTTCTTTTCAGTGCCATTTTTGTAGAATGCCATGCTAGATTATATATGCAATTGTGTGTCTTTTATCCAGAATTAAGAATAAATTTCCTCTTAATGCTTGTACTGGTGTTATTTTAAAATATTTAGTGATGGTTGGAGATGATGTGGGGTGGTGGTGGAGATGGTCAATATTACAACTGGAAAGTGGATCTACAGTTATCAGAGTAAATGTATTATACAAATAAGACAAGCCTGGCACATATATACCTATGTAAACATGTGATAAATATTTAATCTCTTGGCTGACAAAACACAGTGTTATAATCTTTATTGTAAATAAAATCGATTAGTTAAATTTTTATTGGTACTTTTATAAACTGGATGCTGTTAATTCTCTTTCCTACAACTGAATTGTTTATCCTTGAAAAATGGTCTATGCAGAAAGTGAATAATATAAGATGTAAGATAATCTGTTTTATATCAAATCTAATACTATGTATAAATTCATTTTCACATGCAGTATTGCTGTTGAACAAATGGAGGGATTAGGTAATTTTCATTTCTTATCACTCAAGTAGACATGACTGAAGAGTCTAAGTCTCCCATTTGTTGTCTTTATTTTGTATCTTGCCAAAATGTAAAATCAAAGGTAACATGCATTCTAACACTTAAGGTATTTGTTTTCCCATAATGTAAAATTTATAAAAATATAGTTCTATTTCTTGGTTGTTTTTTTCCTTTAAAATTGAAATTGCTTACACTGATAATTAATTCCTGCCTATCTATAGAAAAGGGCTTCATAATTTTTTCCATGTTATGTTATACTTGGAGATATGGTATTTGTGTACTTCCGGTTTTGTGTACTTCCAGGTAACCGGAAAGGCTACCCTCATTTGAGTTGATAGAACCAGGTGATTCTTGCTACCCTGGGCCTAGCCTTGTTCTGGTTCATGGCACATACGCTGTGGAGTCTAGTGTAGACCTCATTACAAATTTAACCAGCATAGTGAATGCAAGTTCAAGACTGTTAAACACAGAAAGCACTATAGGAATAGGTCCAGTCACTGAACTGTTCTTTCTTGGCTGAGGTCTCTGCCTTAGATGGTTTTTCATTCTTCTCCAAACTCTCCAGTGGCTCCCTAATACTCACAGCAGAAAAACTGAAGTGCTTAGAGTGACCTCCGAGGTGTTGGCCTGTTGATTTTGTGCCTTAGGAATCTCTGCCTCCCGTTCTTTTCCACTCACCACTGGCCTCTTTGTACTGCTTCACGTGCCAGTGCCCTGAGAGGCTCCTCCCCAGATACGTCATGTCTCATTCCTTTACCACCTCAAGGTCTGGCTCAGATGTAACCTTTTGTCTGAGACCAACCTGACCACTCTTTCGAAAATGGATTTGTTGATTTTTTTTTCCCCCTTCACTTCCCTGTATATTTTCACGTTAGCTAACGGGGAACTTGGGTGTGTTCTCATCTTTTTCGGAAAAAGGTGAAGCGCAAAATCTGCAAGGTATCTCAGCTTGCCCTTCCTATAGAAATTGCGTTCTTGAATGTCTTTACCACTAAATCCATAAATCCATTGGTGTCTTCTCAGTTGATGTTCTCCTGCCCTTTGTAGCAGGAGAAACTTAAAAATGGTTCCTCACTTGCTGCTTCTTTACTCGCTGATTTATGTCCGACTCTTTGCTATCCCATGGACTGTAGCCTGCTAGACTCCTCTGTCCATGGGATTTCCCAGGCCAGAATACTGGAGTGGGTTGCCATTTCCTTCTCCAGGGGCTCTTCTTGATCCAGGGATCGAACCTGCTTCTCTTGCATTGGCAGGCGGATTCAATTCCACCCTACTCCACCCTATTTAATTCCACAAATGAGTTCCATTTGTGAAGCTTTGATGGCTCTTCTGTTTTTCTTTCCTTTCTTTGTTTTTTATTTTTTAGCAGCACTTTGGATTCTTCAACTCTTTAGGGTAATTTCCCAAGGGTTAGACTCTCACTTTTCAGTAAATGTCTGTTTAGTTTTTCTACCTCAAATATGTCACCTATTTCTATCATATTGCTGTCATCTCTGTTCTTCTAGGCCTATCTTGGCTGTTATCTTCAAGGGCACACTTCCCTAAATAGTTTATAAGTATTGTTTTTAGCCTAACCTGTTTGTCAAGTTATTCTCTGCTTCTTGGTTGTCTCCCTGCCCCCCCGACACCCTCCCCCTCCCACAGGTTCAAACCTTCCTTGTTCTTTAAGAACCAGCTAAAAGCTGTTTGCCATCCGAAATCTTCCCAGAGCACTCTAATCTGATATTTCTTGAATTTTTACAGCACTTCTTAAATCATGTAATTTTAAGGCCATGAATGGATCAAGGACTTATTGTTAACTCTTAACTATTCTTTAAAAAAATTCCTTTTAGCTCTTGAAGCAAAAGTTTTAAGGGAAATGTCTTTGGGTACCAGTTAAATACTAAGAAGTGGAAAATACTTTTAATGTTTTGTTCCTTAAAATTGTTCACTTTAGTACTTAAAGCATGATACATATCAATAATTGTTCCATGAATTCCCAATTTAATTATAGTATAGTGGAAAATGGTCAATTTCAGTAGGAATTAACACATTGAAAAAAAACTAGATACATTTTCATCTATTAGCAAAGATTTTGGATCCTGTAGTGGCCTGTCATGTTGCTAATAAAGTAGGATCTCATGAGTACAGTTAGGTAAAATAAAAGTGTTTTGGACAGAACAAAAGTTGGAAGGAAATAAATGAAAATGTTACTAGGAATTGTGCATAGACAACTCTCTGGATTGTTTACCCCATTTTTTGATAGGAAATAGTACCCTACTGCCATTCTGTGTTCTTGCCTGGTGAATCCCAGGGACAGGGGAGCTTGGTGGGCTGCCATCTCTGGGGTCGCACAGACTGAAGCGACTTAGCAGCAGCAGCAGCAGTAGCCATTCTGTAATACCATACTGCCATCATAAGCTGAGAAGGAAAATGCATTATTTCAGTTAAGTAAACTGTTTTTTTTTAAAATTAAGACTCTTTTTTTTTTTTGAGTAGTGTTAGGTTCACAGCAAAACTGAGGTGAGGGGAAGGTTCAGAGATTTCCCGAGTACCCTCTGCTCATACACATGCCTCACCATTAGGGTGGTACGTTTGTTAACTGTGAGCGTACATTGACACATAGTCATTCTAAAGTCCATAGTTTACCATAGGGTTCCTTCTCCGTGTTTTGCATTCTCTGGATTTGGACAAATGTGAAATGACATATATCCACTATTATGATATCATAGTATTTTATTGTCCAAAGTGAAGTGAGAGAAAGTCTCTCAGTATGTCCGACTCTTTGCAACCCCATGGACTATCAGATCAGATCAGATCAGTCGCTCAGTCGTGTCCGACTCTTTGCGACCCCATGAATCGCAGCATGCCAGGCCTCCCTGTCCATCACCAACTCCCGGAGTTCACTCAGACTCACGTCCATCGAGTCAGTGATGCCATCCAGCCATCTCATCCTCTGTCGTCCCCTTCTCCTCCTGCCCCCAATCCCTCCCAGCATCAGAGTCTTTTCCAATGAGTCAGCTCTTTGCATGAGGTGGCCAAAGTACTGGAGTTTCAGCTTTAGCATCATTCCTTCCAGTCCATGGAATTCTCTAGTCCAGAATACTGGAGTGGGTAGCCTATCCCTTCTTTAGAGGATCTTCCCAACCCAGGAATCGAACTGGGGTCTCCTGCATTACAGGCGGATTCTTTACAAACTGAGCTATCACGGAAGCCCAAATTGTCTTTAAAATTCAACTGTCATTCTCATTATCAAAATTGCATAATTTCATGGAAAAGGGGACTTTGGTGGTTTATGTCTCAGCTATGTTTATGGTCTCAGCTACAGTATGGTGGTTTCCATATTGTACTGTGATTTCTTCTACAGTTTAGCTGTGGTTTTGGATATATAGCAGCATTTTAACATCTATTCTTTTACATATGTAGTGATTACTTCACTGGTCTTTAAATGGCAGCTGAGACCAGACAATAATACTGCTGTCCATCCCCCATGGCTATGCTGGTAGATTTCTAGTAGCACAGGAAGAGGTCTATTTATGTTCCATTTCCCCCTAATTCAGATGGAAGACTAGACTCAGAGAAGCATGTCCTTATGTCTCCAAATGACTTCTGGACATTTGTGGTAGGATAAGACTAACTTATGGGTAAATAGGCTTTCGCAACCATGTGTGTCACATTTGCTTTGGCGAGTGGTACAGGCAACGGGCCCACATGCAAGACCAGATTTCTAAATGGTGATTCAGGATTCTTTTCTAAGTTTACACTTTTATTTAGTAATTGCATGTATGCAAACATAGGTGATTTTTTACTTTTTATTTTAGTCTGTTTTATTTAAGACCATGATCTTGCAAATAATAGCTTTGCCAAAGTATTTTTCAGAAAGTGACTTGTAGATGTTTTCAAGGGAATGATATTATTTACCTCTCATCCTCCACTGGCCCTGACTAGAATTCCATGAAAGACAGAACCAATATTTCATATATATGTTTTAACTATGCTTGACTACTTACATAGTAAGTTGTTTCACTAGTGGCTCAGATGGTAAAGAATTTGCCTGCAGTGCAGGAGACCTGGGTTTGATCCCAGGATTGGGAAGATCCCCTGGAGGAGGAGGGCATGGCAACCCATTACAGTATTCTTGTGTGGAGAGTCCCCATAGACAGGCGAGCCTGCAAGCTACAGTCCATGGGGTCACAAAGAGTCGGAGTCCACTGAAGCAAATAAGCACACAGCAGTTAGTTTTGAATGAGTTCAGAGTAAGGGAAATATACACACTTACATAAGCAACCCTATACACTACGGTGAGTATTTTATAGCATAGTTTGTTACATTCATGATCTCTAGCCAGAATGGAACCATCCTTTTATCTTTGGAATGATTAAATACAGCTTTCTTTGTATTCTGTTAGCATTTCCGTTTTCCTAGACAGATTTTCATTAGTTTTTAAAGGGAAAGGTTATCATTTATTACAGACTTCAGTCTCTTAATATTTGAGAGCTACAGTGGTAATCCCAGCATATGCTTTTCTTCTGTATGGTGCCCTCTTACCAACCTCTTTGTCCAGCAGTTTGTCAGGTAAAAAGGGATCTTTGATCTTCGGTGAAATTGCTTCGTGTGAGAGTGAGTTTTCTGAGTTCAGACTTTGCCCAGTGCTGAGGTGGAAAATTAGTGAAGTTTGTAACTGACATTTTATTGGCAGCAATCCCAGGGACTTAATGTAAACCAATAGCCACACCCATCCTCATTCCAGCAGGAATTGTAGAAGTACTTCCCTACTTGGGCATGTAACTCCCAGATCTTAAGTCTTTTTTACTTTAAAAAATGAGCTTTATCTGTATATATTCCTTTGAAATACAAATTTGATATTAAGTTCTGATGAAAATCTGTGATTGAAGATACTTAAGATTTTGGAGATAGGGATGTTTGTTTTTCAGGTATGGATGGCAGAGTTACATGTCTATTTTATTGCTGGGGGGAACCCCAAGTAACACCAGTAAGGCATCATAGTTTGTTGCTCGAGGTGATGATGTAATATGTGTCTGAGTTGCTTGCTGTTAGTCACTAAGGCATGTCCGACTCTTTTTGTAACTATGTGGACTGTAGCCTCCCAGGCTCCAAACCTTTCTTAATTGTGTAATATTGAATTTGGTTTCCCTTTTACAGTCAGAGGAGCCAAATAACAGCTCCAATTGATCCTACTGGAGGTGAGGGATGAGGCCTGCTTTCTACTTCTTATTAGAACATTGAGTTTTGCCTGGTATTTCTTCCAGCTCCTGAATTGCTTTTGGAGTCGCTTAATAGAATGGCCCTCAAATGTTAATTTCTCCATTAAAAAAAAAAAAAAAAACATATAAACAAACAAAACCTTTCTGATGTTGGATTTTTCTATTTTCATTTAAATCTTCTGGTTCTTTATTATTATTATAAATTCTGTCCAGTGAAAGTCCAGATTGCTTTCTTTTACTGATGACATTTTAGAACTACGTTCTTTTGAGCTTTATTATGTTATAGCTGAAACTTAGAAAACATCAACTGACTTTTTAAATAAATGAAGTTATTTTATAACTAAAGAGGATATTTATTGAACTTGGAAATATAACTTTCTTTTACTTTTGCCATCTACAAATTGTTGCCTTGTGATCTTTAGCTTTTCTTTTTTTTTTTTCTGAATAACCTATTAGATAAAAATTGAAGATTCCTCAGTTTCCAGGTGCAGATTTTTTGCTGTTATTACAAATGAAAAAAATGGAAATTATTGAAAAAAAATCTATTAAGCCTAGTTGGTTGGTTGGTTGTTTGTCCTCTGATACTGCACTGTATATGGGAGCAATTAAATTTCTTTTTAGTTTATTTCAGTGTTGAGTGCTTGCTTACTTTTAAACGGCTGCGTATTATCCTGAATTGTTTGTCATCTTTGCAGATCTTTTGAAATCAGTGTGATTGTTTTCATCCACTGATTTTAGCGGCATCAGAATAAGAAAGTTTTGATTTCATGCTGTTTCTATAGCAGTGTCAGTGAATGAATGCTATTTGTCTTTATTTCACTTAGAATAGAATCTTACAGATTTTATATTTACTTTACCTTTTTAGTCTTGCAGTAGACAATCTTGTGAATTCTTTTATTTCCCAGGACTGGAGTATTTCTGCAGTGTAGTGTTAGGTTAGGAGCCAGGGACTCTGCAAACTGCCTGCCTGGATTTAAATAGTGATTCTGCTTCTTGCTATGGTGTGACCTTGAGCAGGCTAGTTAACATTTCTGTGTTGAAAGTATTCTTACTTTGAAATAGGGATAATAGTTCCTATCGGTACTATTTTACACTATTACGTTCACGGCTATGAAGTATAATGGATTGTTGTATAGAATGCCTTGTTTTACAGATTCATAAGTGTTCTTGCTGTATGGCACAGTTTTTACATAGTTGAAAAGGTGGCTCTTCTTGAGCTATGATGAAGATAGCTTTATTTACCTGTTTAACCATCATTCTTCATTCACAGAATAGTTTAAAAGATAGTTTTCAGTGTGGCTTTTGCATGCAAGGGCAGGAATCTGGGAGGCTGGTTTTACAATGTTGTTCAGAAGATTTCTTTTGCTTTGAAAAACATTGTTAACAAATTTGATCTAGTATCTCTTTAGCATGTGAAGGGAAGAAAACTTAAGTTTTGCTTTTGAATTCTCTGTGTTGAAGAAAAATAAAACATGTTAAAATTGATGAATACAAGTAATATAAATTGCATACATAACCTTAAAATGTGGGTGAAATCAATCAGGTTAGAGAGAGTGGAGGACAGTGCTCTCTGACCAAGGGAGTACCTAGGTGTTACTGCACCTGACCTTCAGCTGGACTCTCAAGGTTGTAATGGCCCTGTTCTTAAGGAAGGACACAATACACCATTATCATATTTTTTTGCTGTTAAAGTGGTGGTTTGGAGATGGACACTTAAGAACTATTTAAATTTTTTGTACACTTTAGTTCTAGAAAAGATGGTATAGGAGACAACCCATTTTAGACAAAGTCTAAAATGTAGTTAGGTGAACAAAATTGGAACAGCGCAGTGGCAAGTGTCTTGTGTCCCCTGCACCCAATCGAAGACCACCCGCTTTTAGCATATCTTACTTGCAGCCTGGAATAGCATATCTTGACCTACAGCCTGGAATATTTTAAAGTGCTAGTAAAAACAGAACTATCTACTACAAGTTTTATCGTTCTGGAAAGATAAAGGGAAATAAGAACCTTCTAAGATGAAGGAAAATGAAGAACTAGTTGTTTAACTGACTTTTGCTCAAAGACTGGCTAAAGTTCTTCAAACAGAAAGGAAGTAATGTGGGCAGGAATCTTGGTGCTTCAGGAAGGAAGACAAAACATCATAATGAGTGCATGCAGGAGACTAAACATTTCCTCATGACTTAAACACTTGATGATTAAAACAAGTGATCACATCTGTTTGTAAAACAATGATACTTAAAAGTGGGGGAGGCCAAAGGACCTAAATGAAAGGGAGATCTCCATGCTGGAGGTGACAAAATGTTGGAATCAGTAAATTGTTACAATTCATATATATAATACCCAGAGCACACTGAAGAAATCAAGGAATTCTAAAAAATAAAAAAACAAACAAAAAAACTTCAAGTAACCTGAAGGAAGGCAAAAGAGAAACCACTTGAGATAAGAGGAATGAAGAAAACAAGTACGAAACAAATAACAGGACAGACTTAAGCACTGACATAGCAATTACTTTAAAATTAGATTCTTATACCAACCATTTGCAGGGTTCAGCATAGTGGATAAAAAAATTATACGCTGCTTGCAAGAAATGCACTTCAAATTCTGTGCCTGTGGGTAAGTTGAAAGTAAAAGGATGGAAAAATTTATACCATGCTATCATTAATAAAAAGAAAATAATAGAAATGACATGTCAGTACCTGGAGAGTTAGATTCCAAAATGAAAAAAAGTTGTTAATGGGATGTTAACTAATGATAAAAGGGGTAAGTCCGCCAGAGATATGTGCATGTGTGCTCAGTCACTTAGTCGTGTCCAACTCTTGGCAACTTCATGGACTGTAGCCCACCAGGCTCCTCTGTCCATGGAATTTTCCAAGCAAGAATACCGGAGTGGGTTGCCATTTCCTTCTCCAGGGGATCTTCCCGACCCAGGGATCGAACCTGCGTCTCTTTCACTGGCAGGCAGATTCTTTCCCACTGAGCCACCAGGGAATCCCTGATTTCTCTTTATCTTCTGAGGATATTGTGTTGTAAGATTGTAGGTTGACAGTTTTTGTTTCAGCACTTATATAACATTGGGCCACTTCTGACCTCCTTATTTTCTGATAAGAAATCATTTTCTCCCCCTATAGGTAAGGCATCATTTTTCTCAGCTGCTTTTTTTGTTTGTTTACTGTTAGATTTCAGAATTTTAATTATGTTGTGCCTTGGCATGGATTTCTCTGGGGTTCTTCAACGTAGGGTCTTCTCAGCTTCTTGAATTTGTAACTTTGTCTCATGGAAAATTCAGAGTTTTTAGCCATCATTTCTTCTAGTACTTTTTCAGACCCACTCTTGTTTCTCCTCTGCTTCCGTGATTCCAGTGAACGTTAGATTGTTACAGTCCCACAGGTCACTACGTCTTTCTTCCACTATTTTCTTTGGTATTTTCTACTGTCTTCCAGGTCACCGATTCTTTCCTCTGTCCCCTCCATTCTGCCTTTGAGTCCATCTGTGGAGTTTTAAATTCTGGTTACTATATACTTCATTGCTAAAATTTCTCTTTTTTGTCTTTCCTTTGTAGACTGCCCATGTCTTTGAGGTTTTCTATTTTTTTTCTATGGGTTTTCTTTCCTTCCTAGACTTCCCATGTCATTTAGGTTTTCTATTTTCTCCCCATGTATTTTACATGTGGTCACAAATGTTCCTTGAAGTACTTTTATGTTGGCTGCTCTAAAAATCTTTGTTTGGTAAGTCTAACATGTCATTTCAGTATTTGTTATCTATGAGATCTTCCTGGTTTTTGGCTATGCTATTTTTTTTTTCTATTGAAACTTGGATATTTTTGTATCATGTTAAGAGACTCTGGATGTTGTTTAACCTTTGTTTTAACTGTTTCTTATGGGGCTGTGGTGGGAGAGAGGGATCCTGCCTCATTACTGCCGGTGGAGATACAAGTCCAGGTGCCTCAGTTGGCGAGGAGGAGGGGATTCTTATTTACTGCTGGCATTTGTGCCTCAGTTTCTCCCTCACCATGGACTGCATAGTGGTTCCCACTGGTTGATGGTAAAAGTCCTTAGTCTCCACTAGGCCTTTTCTGCCCCTACCTTGGAGGAGGAGGGGCCCACCTTATTGTGTGGGGGCTGAAGTGCAAGCTCCCATGTTGCCTCCCCTGAGACAGGTAGGGGTGCCTGTTACTGCATAGTGGGCATGATAATCTTGACTCTCTACTTGGCCATCTTTGGCATCACTCAGGCAGGGGCACAGGGAACATTGTTCATCTAAAGAGAGTAGAATTCTAGGTTTGCACTTTTCCTTTGCTGGCATGAGGGGGTAGGGGTAAAGGTTTTCTGTGGTGATTGGTGGAATAGAGAGGCTGTTATCTAAGTGTTTTCATTTTTGTTATGGTGCACATTTCCTGGTCCTTAGGCTGCATCAGTTCAGTTCAGTCACTCAGTCGTGTCTGACTCTTTGCCACTCCATGAATTGCAGCATGCCAGGCCTCCCTGTCCATCACCATCTCCCGGAGTTCACTCAGACACACGTCCATCGAGTCAGTGATGCCATCCAGCCATCTCATCCTCTGTTGTCCCCTTCTCCTCCTGCCCCCAATCCCTCCCAGCATCAGAGTCTTTTCCAATGAGTCAACTCTTTGCATGAGGTGGCCAAAGTACTGGAGTTTGAACTTGAACATCTGGAAGTTCACGGTTCACGTATTGCTGAAGCCTGGCTTGGAGAATTTTGAGCATTACTTTACTAGCATGTGAGATGAGAGAAGCCCTTTTCACTAATTTTTTCACTTGGGCCTGTTGGTGTTTCTAGGTCTCCTACATCTTCATCTCCAAGTCAGGGATATATGAGGTGGCAGATACAACCCCCATGTCCTTACTTGGTTTGCATAGCTTCTATCCTGTCTGCTGTTTTCTCTTTACCAGTCTTATGCTTGTTTTATATATGATAGCAGATACTTTCAGTTGTATTTAATGGTGGGAAAAGTATGTCTACTCAATCTTCCCAGAAGGAAAAGTACTGTGTAGCATTTTGAAATGACACAGTCTTAGAAATCATGGACAGATTAGCTTGTAAGGGGGTTAGGGACCAGGTGAGGAGTGGCAGAAAGGATATGAAAGTGAAAGTTGCTCAGTTGTGTCTGACTCTGTGTGACCCCATGGACTATTCAGTCTACGGAATTCTCCAGCCCAGAATACTGGAGTGGGTAGCATTTCCCTCCTCCAGGGGATCTTCCCAACCCAGGGATTGAACCCAGGTCTCCTGAATTGCAGGTGGATTGTTTACCAGCCGAGCCACAAGGGAAGTCCAAGAATACTGGAATGGGTAGCCTATCCCTTCTGCAGTGGATCTTCCCAACCCTGGAATCGAACTGGCGTCTCCTGCATTTCAGGCGGATTCTTTACCAACTGAACTATCAGGAAAGCCCAGAAAGGATATGGGTGATGTGTAAACTGGAGACATGACAAGTCCGAATGTGTTTTGTGTCCACAGGATGGATGTAGGAACCTTCGCAGGTGATACAGTCACGTACAACTTACTATGCACACATAAAACCTGGCAAAACTAAATAAGATGGATGGATTATCTGTTAAAGCATTGGTTGTGATACCATAGGATGGCTTTGCAAAATGTTACCATGGGAGCAAACTGGCAAAGTGGGCATGAGATCTCTTTGTATTATTTCTTGTAACTGTGATTTTGTGTTTTAACTCAGTAAAACTTTTAATTAAAAATACATTAATGATTCAAAATAGAAATTTTGTTTCCAAAGCTAAAAGTGTATAGTAAGGTAATATTCATAGAAATCTTGTTTCAAACCCTGGGCCCTCCCTCTTGCTGTAGGTAACCATGTTAATAGTTTTTGTTTTATCCTTGTACTGTTCCTTTAGAGAAACATATTTTCCATTAATTTTGCGTCCCCCATGCCCACTCAGGAAGAATCATGAAAATGTTATTCTGCACTATGCTTTTCGCTTAGCAGCCTTTGTTGATCACTGTATATAGACTGGTCTCTGTAGGGAGCTCAGACCTTCATCAGTGGGTTGCATGGATGAACCATATTTGTTTGCTCTTATAAGTAATGACACAATATCTTTGTGCTTGGGTTGTTTTGTATTCTTGCCAGTGTGTTTTAGAATATACTAAAGACAGGATTTCTGGATCAAGTGTGAACATATTTGTATTATTTCCAGAATTAATTCTAAATATGTTATAAAACATTTAATATCTGCTGTGGCTGGACTGCCTTCCTGTTTATGAAATTACTGTGCTTTTCCTGGCTATTCTTGCTATTTATTTTTCCACCTCGACCTTTTAAATCAATCTTGATAGGGCATCTCGACTGTTTCAGCTATTGGATTGCACCTACATTATATGGTTTTATTAGTCAAAATTTAGTATCTGAAAAAGATGGCATATCAAATCAGTGTGGGAAGATAGACTTTAATAAATAGTGTTGGAACAATTGGATAGCCATATGGAAATATAAAATTAGATTTGTTCCTCACATAATATGCAAGAATAAATTCCAAATTCAGAATAAATTGTAAATACTGAAAATGAAATAGTATAAACACTTAGGAGTGGAGAAAAACATTCCAGTGCCAGATTCGAACCCCAGAAGCTGGTACATGACCAAAGACATCAGGAACAAAGTCAAAATACCCAGACAGGTTAAGAAATTTTGTTATGTGTCAGAATAAGGGCTAATCTTGATTTGTAAGAGCTACTAACTGAAAAGTGAATGAAGCTCATTAGACCAAAGGCAAAAGAGGAAATAAGTGCAAATAGTCCTTAAACTTATGCAGGTACATGTAATCTGTAATTTAAAAGGTCATTTCTGGGATTTCTGGTGATCCAGTGGCTAAGACTCCATGTTCCCCATGCAGGGGACACGAGTTTGATCCCTGGTCAGGGAACTAGATTCCTCATGCCACAACTAACGCTGCTGCTGCTGCTAAGTCGCTTCAGTCGCGTCTGACTCTGTGCGACCCCATAGACGGCAGCCCACCAGGCTCCCCGTCCCCTGGGATTCTTCAGGCAAGAACACTGGAGTGGGTTGCCATTTCCTTCTCCAATGCTTACATGCATGCTAAGTCGTTTCAGTTGTGTTCCGACTCTGTGCGACCCTGTGGACAGCAGCCCAGCAGGCTCCTCTGTCCACGGGATTCTGTAGGCAAGAATACTGGAGTGGATTGCCATTTGCTTTTCTGGAAATGACCTACTAATCATCTAATATGCTAAGATATTAAATACTGTATACACATTGTCATTTAATACTTGAGTTAGGTTCTAGTCTACCCATTTTGTGGATGGGGAAACTGAGGCAAGGGGAGTTTCTCTCCCTAGAATGGGATGGTGATGTTGTTTGTTGTTAAGTCATGTCTAACTCTTTTGCAACTCCACAGACTGTAGCCCACCAGGCTCCTCTGTCCATGGACTTTTCCCTACAAGAATATTGGAGTGGGTTGCTGTTTCTATCTCCAGGGGATCTTCCCAACCCAGTGATCAAATCTGTGTGAAATTTGAGATGAGCATCAGATGTTTTCTCTACTTGATAAGGATTGGATTTTGAAGGAGCACACCCCTTGGTTTAAAATTTATTAAATTTAAATTTTAACCTTTGGGAAAGTAGAACTTGATCTTTTCTTTCTGCTAACAATAACTCGGTTAATTTCTAAGCTAAATAATTTCAACTGGAGCTACTTTGGAATTAAAAGGAAACATTTTTCTATTAATGGTTGCTAGTTTAGAGGTAATGATTGACTGTTATCATGTGGGAACTCATACAGACTTACTCTGTATTACTCTCATCACGGTCTAATGGATGTCTGGAACAGTCCATGATTTGGAAGACTATTTCATGATTAGCTATGGCTGTTTATTTGTTGTATTTCTCCATACTTCCACCCTCCTTTACTGCTTCTTGCTCGAGCCCAACATGGAGAATAACATTTAGAATCACATTTCCATTGACTTCTAAATGAGGGTTAATGTTTAGATCTTTTGTTACAAATTGCAGTTGAACTTTTCTGGGGTACAGCTTTTCAAAGTTACCGTGTCAGTTTTTCCAGATGTGAGGTCAAAGCATAATCATTTGAACACCTTCATGAGTTTGGGCATTACATGGGACCTTGAGCACATCTCTTGCTAGAAGGGAATTAGCTGGCATTTTGGGTTCGTTAGGAGTTGCATCACCAGTAGGTGAACTTTTGCAGATCGACTCAATTATAGTTTTGATTAGGAAAGCAAACCATATGCTCCATGTAGAATAATTTAATGAGTTGCAAGAGTAACGTACCCAAATCACTTTCTTTCTTGTAGTTGTGTTGCAAAGTCTGTGCAGAACAGTCTCTTTATTTAGCCTCATTTATATCTTAACTATGTCTTGGCTTTTGCATAGACAACTGCCTGCTTCATTTTTTTTCCCCCTTCATGCTTTCTAATTTGAATTTTGAGCTTTGTGTAAGAGCTCTGTGGGACTGACCTAGGAAGTATTCCCACCTAGCCTGTTACAGTATATTTTGGCTGAGTGGCTTTTTAGTCATGTCCCACTCTTTGCAACTCCATAGGCTGTAGCTCACCAGGCTCTTCTGTGCATGGAATTTTCCAGGCAAGAAAACTGGAATGGGTTGCCATTTTCTTCTCCAGGGGATCTTCCCAACCCAGGGATCAAACCTGAGTCTTTTACATCGGCAGGTGTATTCTTTATCACTGAGCCACCAGGAAAGCCCTTACAGTATGTAGCCCTTTAATTAAAAGTGTCCAAAGGAGGTTTCTAGAAAAATAGAATGTAACAAACTTAGTTAAACAGCAGTTCTAGTTGGTAATTGACATTGTTTATTGATTCAGTTTCTTTTATTATGAAAATAATACTATTTTCAAAATCACACAATAATAGATTCAATTTGTTTTAGTACATTCAGTTCAGTTCAGTCCCATCTGACTCTTTGCGACCCCATGGACTGGAGCACACCAGACTTCCCTGTCCATCACCAGCTCCCAAAACTTGCTCAAACTCATGTCTATCGAGTTGGCAATACCATCCAACCATCTCATCTGCTGTCATCCCCTTCTCCTCCTGCCTTCAGTCTTTGCTGGGATCAGGGTCTTTTCAGATGAGTCAGTTCTTCACATCAGGTGGCCAAAGTACTGGAGCTTCAGCATCAGTCCTTCCAATGAATATTCAGGACTGATTTCCTTTAGAATGGACTGGTTGGATCTCCCTTCAGTCCAAGGGACTCTCAAGAGTCTTCCCCAACACCACAGCTAAAAAGCATCAATTCTTTTGCACTCAGCTTTCATTATAGTCCAACTCTCATGTCCATACATGACCACTGGAAAAAACATAGCTAGATGGACCTTTGTTGGCAAAGTAATGTCTCTGCTTTTCAATATGCTATCTAGGTTGGTCATAACTTTCCTTCCAAGAAGAAAGCATCTTTTAATTTCATGGCTGCCATCACCATCTGCAGTGATTTTGGAGCCCCCCAAAATAAAGTCTGCCACTGTTTCCATTGTTTCCCCGTCTAGTTGTCATGAAGTTATGGGACCGGATGCCATGATCTTTGTTTTCTGAATGTTGAGCTTTAAGCCAACATTTTCAGTCTCCTCTTTCACTTTCATCAAAAGGCTCTTTAGTTCTTCTTCACTTTCTGTCATAAGGGTGGTTGTCATCTGCATATCTGAGGTTATTGATATTTCTCCCGACAATCTTGATTCCAGCTAGTGATTTTTTCAGCCCAGCGTTTCTCATGATATACTCTGCATATAAGTTAAATAAGCAGAGTGACAGTATAAAACCTTGACATACTCCTGTCCTGATTTAGAACCAGTCTGTTGTTCCATGTCCAGTTCTAACTGTTGTTTCTTGACCTGAATACAGACTTCTCAGAAGGCAGATCAGGTGGTCTGGTATTCCCATCTCTTGAAGAATTTTCTACAGTTTGTTGTGATCTACACAGTCAAAGGCTTTGATGTAGTCAATAAAGCAGAAGTAGATGTTTTTCTGGAACTCTCTTGCTTTCTGGATGATCCAACAGATGTTGGCAATTTATTCTCTGGTTCCTCTGCCTTTTCTAAAACCAGCTTGAACATCAGGAAGTTCACGGTTCACATATTGCTGAAGCCTGGCTTGGAGAATTTTGACATTACTTTACTAGCGTGTGAGATGAGTGCAGTTGTGCGGTAGTTTGAGCATTCTTTGGCATTGCCTTTCTTTGGGATTGGAATGAAAACTGACCTTTTCCAGTCCTGTGGCCACTGCTGAGTTTTCCAAATTTGCCGGCATATTGAGTCCAGCACTTTCACAGCATCATCTTCTAGGATTTGAAATAGCTCAACTGGAATTTCATCACCTTCACTAGCTTTGTTCGTAGTGATGCTTTCTAAGGCCCAGTTGACTTCACATTCCAGGATGTCTGGCTCTGGGTGAGTAATCACACCACTGTGGTTATCCGGCTCATGAAGATCTTTTTTGTACAGTTCTTCTGTGTATCCTTGCCACCTCTTCTTAATATCTTCTGCTTCTGTTAGGTCCTTACCATTTCTGTCCTGTATTGTGCCCATCTTTGCATGAAAGGTTCCCTTGGTATCACTAATTTTCTTGAAGAGATCTCTGGTCTTTTGCACTTTATTGTTTTCCTCTGTCTCTCTGCATTGATCGCTGAGGAAGGCTTTCTTATCTCTCCTTACTATTCTTCGGAACTCTGCATTCATATGGGTATATCTTTCCTTTTCTCCTTTGCCTTTAAATCCTTTTTTTTTTTTCTCAACTATTTGTAAGGCCTCCTCAGACAACTCTTCTGCCCTTTTGCATTTCTTTCTCTTGGGGATGGTCTTGATCACTGTTTCCTGTACAGTGTCAGGAACCTACGTCTGTAGTTCTTCAGCTCTCTATCAGTTCTAATCCCTTGAATCTGTTTCTTACTTCCACTGTATAATCATAAGGGATTTGATTTAGGTCATACCTGAATGGTCTAGTGGTTTTCCCTACTTTCTTCAATTTGTCTGAATTTGTCAATAAGGAGTTCATAATCTGAGCCACAGTCAGCTCCCAGTCTTGTTTTTGCTGATTGTATAGAGCTTGTCCATCTTTAGCTGCAAAGAATACAATCAGTCTGATTTCATTATTGACCAACTGTTGATGTCCACGTGTAGAGTCTTCTCTTGTGTTGTTGGAAGAGTGTGTTTCCTATGACCAGTGCGTTCTTTTGGAAAAACTCTCTTAGCCTTTGCCCTGCCTCATTTTGTACTCCAAGGCTAAATTTCCCTGTTACTCCAGGTAACTCCGGACTTCCTACTTTTGCATACCAGTCCCCTATAATGAAACGGACATCTTCTTTGGGTGTTAGTTCTAGAAGGTCTAGTAGGTCTTCATAGAACCATTAAACTTCAGCTTCTTCAGCTTTACTGGTCAGGGGATAGACTTGGATTACTGTGATATTGAATGGTTTGCCTTGGAAATGAATAGAGATCATTCTGTCATTTTTGAGACAATATCCAAGTCCCCATTTCAGACTCTTTTGTCGACTCTGATGGCTACTCCATTTCTTCTAAGGGATTCTTGCCCACAGTAGTAGATAGAATGGTCATTTGAGTTCAGTTCACCCATTTCAATCCATTTTAGTTCACTGACTCCTAAAATGTCAATGTTCACACTTGCCATTTCCTGTTTGACCACTTCCAATTTACCTTGATCCATGGACGTAACATTCCAGGTTCCTATGCAGTATTGTTCTTTACAGCATCAGACTTTACTTCCATCACCAGTCACATCCACAACTGGGTGTTGTTTTCGCTTTAGCTCCGTCTTTTCATTCTTTATGGTGTTATTTCTCTACTCTTCTCCAGTAGCATATTGGGCACGTATGGACCTGGGGAGTTCATCTTTCAGTGTCATATCTTTTTTTCCTTTTTGTACTGTTCATGGGGTTCTCAAGGCAAGAATACTGAAGTGGCTATCCATTGCCTTCTCCAGTGGACCACTCTTTGTCAGAACTCTCCACCATAAGCTGTCTTGGGTGGCTCTACATGGCATGGCAATAGTTTTATTGAGTTAGACAAGACTGTGGCTCATTTTACATATATGTTTTAGTGCATATATGTATAGAAAATACTTTCGGCTTCATGGGCCCGTGGAATCTTGGTATCAACTACTCTTGTGTCATAGTATGTACTACATAGCATTCATAGTACATGAATGAATGGGTTTGGCAGTATTCCAGTAAAACTGTCTACACTAATTTTAATTCAGTGTAATTCTGACATGTCACGAGCAATATACTTCTGATTTTTAAACATTTATTTATTAGAATATCTGTCTTAATGCACAAGTCATGGAAAATATTTGCCAACCCCCATATTGTAGATTTTATAATTTTTACTGTTATATTTATGCAGTTAAGATGGTTATTACAGTATTTGTTTCAAAAGTCTGCATTCATTTTGGGCTTCTCTGAGAAGGTTTCATGTCGTCATTTTGCTTATACACTCTGCCTAATACAAGTCTCCTTCCTAGTGGAAGTGTAAATGGTATAGCCCACTTTGGATGATAGTTTGGCGATTTCTTACAAAACTAAGCATACTCTTACCATACAGTCCAGCAATTGTTTTCCTTGGTCTTGACCCAGAAACTTTCGTTCACATAGGAACCTGCTTGCGGATATTTGTAACAGCTTTATCATAATTTCCAAAATTTGGAAGCAATCACGATGGCCTTAGTAAGTGAATAGATAAATAATCTGGTACATCCAGACAATGAAATATTATTCAGTGCTTTAAAAAAAGTGAAGTATCAGGCCATGACTAAGATAGAACTTTAAATTCATATTAAGTAAAAGAGGCCTTTAAATGCATTACTCAGTATATGTATATGCAGAGTACATCATGAGAAACACTGGGCTGGAAGAAGCACAAGCTAGAATCAAGGTTGCTGGGAAAAATATCAATAACCTCAGATATGCAGATGACACCACCCTTATGGCAGAAAGTGAAGAGGAACTCAAAAGCCTCTTGATGAAAGTGAAAGAGGAGAGTGAAAATGTTGGCTTAAAGCTCAACATTCAGAAAACGAAGATCATGGCATCCGGTCTCCTCACTTCATGGAAAATAGATGGGGAAACAGTGGAAACAGTGTCAGACTTTGTTTAAGGGGGCTCCAAAATCACTGCAGATGGTGATTGTAGCCATGAAATTAAAAGACACTTACTCCTTGGAAGGAAAGTTAGGACCAACCTAGATAGCATATTAAAAGCAGAGACATTACTTTGCCAACAAAGGCCGTCTAGTCAAGGCTATGGTTTATTCATTGGTCATGTATGGATGTGAGAGTTGGACTGTGAAGAAAGCTGAACGCCGAAGAATTGATGCTTTTGAACTGTGGTGTTGGAGAAGACTTTTGAGAGTCCCTTGGACTGCAAGGAGATCCAACCAGTCCATTCTAAAGGAGATCAGCCCTTGGTATTCTTTGGAAGGACTTATGCTAAAGCTGAAACTCCAGTACTTTGGCCACCTCATGCGAAGAGTTGATTCATTGGAAAAGACCCTGATGCTGGGTAGGATTGGGGGCAGGAGGAGAAGGGGATGACAGAGGATGAGATGGCTGGATGGCATCACTGACTCGATGGACATGAGTTTGAGTGAATTCCAGGAGTTGGTGATGGACAGGGAGGCCTGGCGTGCTGAGATTCATGGGGTTGCAGAGAGTCAGACACAACTGAACGACTGAACTGAACTTAAGTAAATTTATATTACTATGCATCTGAAAACGCTTCTGTATGATTCCAACTATGAAATTCTGTTAAAGGCAAAACTATAGAGAAAGTAAAATGATCAGTGGTTGTCAGGGGTTAGGAGAGGGGAGAATAATGAATGGACAGAGAAGAGAAGATTTTTAGGATAGTGAAAATCTCTGTGTGATATTAATACCATCATTATAGATACATGTCATTATGTGTTTGTCCAGACCCAGAGACAACACCAAAAATGAACCCTAAGGTAAACTGAGGTTTGGCCGATTTTGATGTGGCAGTATAGGCTTACAATTGTAACAAACATTACCACTCTGAAGGATGTTGAAACTGATGCTGTGTATGTTGGGACCAGGGTGTATGGGAGATCTGTTCCTTCCACTCAATCCTGTTGTGAATCTAAAAAATATTAATTGAAAGTTTGCATGGATAGAAAATACTACTTTTAAAACTGGGTCAGATCTCCCTTCTCCTTAGCTATCATTAAGGAAGTGTTAAAAGCTAGTGCAGCTGTAACTGGAAAAGAAAGACTGTTCCTTAAGTATTGGGTTGGCCAAAATGTTCGTTTTCCCAAAGCCAAACGAGCATATTGGCCAACCCAGTATTTCCCAATACCCATTGTGCTTTTTGTGCTATACTAAAAGTGGTGTTACCAATTAAAACACTAAAAAGTAGTTCAGACGAGGCTGTTCTTCAGAACTGTATGGTATTAAAAAGCAAAGACATCACTTTGCTGGCAAAGGTCCATATAGTCAAAGCTATGGTTTTTCCAGTAGTCATGTATGGATGTGAGAGTTGGACTATAAAGAAGGCTGAGCACCGAAGAATTGATTCTTTCAAACTGTCGTGCTGAAGAAGTCTCTTGAGAGTCCCCTGCATAGTATGGAGATCAAAGCAGTCAGTCCAAAAGGAAATCAACCCTGAATATATTCATTGTACTTTGGCCACCTGATGGGAAGAGCTGACTCTTGAGAAAAGACCCTGATGCTGGGAAAGATTGAAGGCAGGAGGAGGAGGAGCAGAGAATGAGATGATTAGAAATCATTGATTCAGTAGGCATGAATCTGAGCAAACTTGGGGACATGGGACAGGGACAGGGAAGGACAGGGAAGGCTGGCATGCTACAGTCCATGGAGGTTGCAAAGAGTTGGACCGGAGTTAGAGACTGAGCAACAAGAACCATGTGATGACGTTGTCAGAATGCCCCTTTGAGGCCACCATGCATCCCCAGGCATTCACTTAAGTTCAACATTTTATGATGAAATTCAGTTTCTAAGACAATTTCTGCACTTTGATAAGGCATAAGCAAGCAAGGTAATTTACAAGTGAATATGGTTCTGAGTGTTTTTTGACTAGAGAACTATAAGAACTCCATTTTGGTTAATAAATAATTTGAAATGATGAGTTTTAATTTCACAATAGCACTAGCAAAAAGACTTAAATGTAATCATTACAAATTAGCATAATTAAGCATTATAATTAGACTTTTAATATAGTTAAGTCTAAAATACTTGTATAGAAAATGAACGTGTTTCTTGATTTTGTTTTAAGTATGTCTTTAAGTTGGAAGTGGGAAGAATAGAAAATAAATGTAAATGCAGGTTATTGATTTACATCTTGCAGGAAGGGTCAAAAGGCACTTGGTGGTATAAAGACATAATCAGCTTGCTTGTTTCTCTAAGATAATGAATAACATTGACTTTTAAAGTTTTTTCTGGCATATGTTGCTTTGAAATCTGTGGGCAAAGAAGAATGGGCAGTGATAGACCCTTGCCTGTTGGTCCTTTTATCATAGCTTTCCCTGTTGCTTTCCACATGGGTATAACCCCCAAAGTATGTGAATTCTAACTTTATGACAAACAGTGCATTGAGAGCCAACTGAAAATAACTTTCCAGTGTGCATCAAACAATAGCACTGGCTCTGTAACTTCATTGTTAGAGGGCGCTATACTTTAAAAACAACTGTAGTAGTGTTGATAGAATTAGGTTTTATTTTTAGTTTTGAATTTACTGTAATACCTGGAAGAGAGTAAGTACTAAAATACGGAATGTGTAAATGCTGTGCACTAGGTGCTGTAGAGAGATTATGAAGATATGTTAATGTATTAAACTTGTTAAAGTGTTTTAACGCTTTATGTTAAATAAAGTGTTTTATGTTAAAGTGTTTTAACTTGCAATTCCCATGTTAGAAAGTTCTTTTTTACACTAGTTTTCTTTTTTGTTTACTAGAACATTTATCATTTCATAGACTTTGAGCTTTTAGCATCTATTCTAAGTTTTGCATCTGTAGCTGCTGCTGCTGCTGCTGCGAAGTCGCTTCAGTCATGTCCGACTCTGTGCGACCCCATAGACGGCAGCCCACCAGGCTCCCCCGTCCCTGGGATTCTCCAGGCAAGAACACTGGAGTGGCTTGCCATTTCCTTCTCCAGTGCATGAAAGTGAAAAGTGAAAGGGAAGTCGCTCAGCCGTGCCCGACTCTTAGCGACCCCATGGACTGCAGCCTACCAGGCTCCTCCGTCCATGGGATTTTTCAGGCAAGAGTACTGGAGTGGGGTGCCATCGCCTTCTCTGGCATCTGTAGCTAACTAGAAGTAAATGCTCTTTCCATTTTTTGAAGTTCTATTTTTTATCAGTGCCATGAAAATCCTTTAGAATAATGCTTTTCAACATGTAACCTCCATGTATACATCATTTCCATCTTATACATGAGGAAATTTATTTGCTTAAGAAACCACTGAGTAAGCTACTGTTACAAATAGAATATGTAGTCTTACAGGACTTCAGTTTACTGAGTTCCTTGAAATACACAGGAGGGAAAGCAGTCAGTGAAATCTCCAATTAACTGGGGACCAAGAACACTAAAATCTTAGAAAAGGAAAAAGTACCAGCAAATGATTTAAATGACTGAGTAGATAAATAAAAGATGAGTTTAGCAAATTTTCTCCCCAATCAGTAGTTAGTCCTGCTTATTAGCACAGTGAAATATAATAAAATGTTCTTAGGAAAAAGTTATCTTGCTATTTAAAAAACCACTTAGCAATAAGATTTTTCCATGTCTTTTCATGGCTTGATAGTTCTTATTGTGGGTACTTTAAAATACCATATTAAAAAGCTGTTTTATACTAGGATGTGAGGGAGCATATTTTTGTCTTAAGACATTGCCATCTTTTTAATGTTGCAATTTTAAGCATTTTTCATGATATGAAATAGCATATATTTAGTATGCATTCAGAAAACCACGTGAAATAAATATGGAGATTAATTAATTATTAAAGGCAAGTGCCCTTGTCTGCATACGTACACATACATACATACATACATATATGTGTGTGTGTGTGTGTGTGTATATATATATCTACATGAAACTAAAGGTAGATAAGCCCCTAGTTTCTACTCTTTCCTCTTTCTACTGAACAAGCATAGAAACAATAACCAAATGAGTGTAGTATCCCTAGTGCCAAGACTGAGGTCTTTAAATACTGCTTTCCACAGACTCATCCAGTATCTTATAATTTGTTGACCTGTAGAACATTATTGAGGCAAATGCTAGAGCATCAAAAGATGTCAGGTGGATAGTTTGCCTCTTTTCAGAGCTATCTGAATTTGATTTGCTTTATGCTTCTGTTGTGGCTCAGGTGGTAAAGAATCTGCCTGCAATGCAGGAGACCCAGGTTGAATCCCTGGGTTGGGAAAATCCCCTGGAAGGAAGGCATGGCAACCCACTCCAATATTCTTGCCTGAAAAATCCCACGGACAGAGCAGCCTGGTGGGCTACAATCCATGGGGTCACAAAGAGTGGGACACAACTGTGGAACTAACATGTTTCACACCCCCAAATATTATGGGCTGCATTGTCTCTGAACTTCTCCAAATTCATGTGTTGAACTTCTAACCTGCAGTACCTAGTACCTAAGAATGTGACTATCTGGATACCTTTTAAAGGGGTGATTAAATTAAAATGAGGCTGTTATGATGTGCTCAAATCCAATTTGGTCAGTGTCCTTACAGTGGGAGATGAGTGCATAGAGCCAGTAATGCATACACACAGGAAAGACTGTGAGGACGCGGTATGAGAGTGGCTTTCTGTAAGGCAAGGAGGGAGGTCTGAGAAGAAACTGAGCTGCTAGCTACTAGAACTGAGAAAATGAGTTTGCTGTTGAAGCCACATAATCTATGTATGTTATGGCAGCCCTTGCAAGCTAATAAACCAGGGCAGGAGTGAACTTAGAAAGGGAGCCCCCTTTCTAAGGCTGGGATTCAGACCTCCTTGTAGGAGCTATGGATGCAGCCCACTGGGTGTCAGAAGTTGACAGAGTTGTCCAAGCCAGAGCTGGTTCACCATTGCCGGCAAGCAGGAAACTTCTCCAGGTGAAAGGCAGCTTGAGACTGGTAGATAGGCAACACCTCTCAGGAGCTCGGGTGGACCCAGACTTGTGGGTGGATGCACAGAGAGATTCAGGCTGGGAACCTGGTCTTGGGCTGAGTAGGGCAAAGCACTGGGGTGTGCAGTGTCGGGGCCATGGTGCTGTGCTTACTGGGCCAGGGTGGATCTGTGGTCTCACTGAGGTTCTGTGGCTTCAGGTATGGGCTGGAGTGCTGTGTGCCTCCCGTGTGCTTGCTGTTTACTGCTCAGTGATAGTACCCGGAAGGCGCTTTTGTTGTTCAGTCGCTAAGTCGTGTCCAACTCTTTGCAACCCCATGGACTGCAGCATACTATGCTTCCTTGTCCTTGTCTATCTCCTGGAGCTTGCTCAAACTCATGTCCGTTGAGTCAATGATGCCATCCAACTATCTCATCCTCTGTCGTCCCCTTCTCCTCTTGCTCTCAATCTTTCCCAGCCTCAGAGTCTTTTCAGCCAAGGCAGGCATGTTTGAATCAGGGAGAGAAAGCTCCTTCCTTCTGCAGTGTTCCGCTGGCCTTCACCACAGACAGAGCTTAACATCACCTTTAGTGCAAAGGAGGAATGCTTCCCAGTGTTCAGCTGTCTTTAAGGACAGGCAAAGAAGGGTGGATCTGGAGCCAAGGAGTGATAGATTGACAGATGGTTAAATTCTCCCTCTCCTAGAAACTAATACTGTCTGTAAATTTTTGGAGGAAATCATTAAGAAAAAAAAAAAAAAAACTTTTAGCTGACTTCTTTGGTTCTAATATTCCCCATATTCAGATCATAGGCTAAACTAACATATTTCTTTCTAGACTTGAATACAGTTATGAATACCACAGAGGGAAGGATTATGTAAGGGAGTAGGTTTGGCAAAAATTCTTTGTGCTAATCTTAAGTAACTCAGGGTTTGATCTTTATTATGTGTACTGAGATTGCCGTATTAGACTATTTCAGGCTTCTTTATGGTAAGCTGTGAGAGAAAGAGAAAATGATTAGGGTGGTTAATAGATGACAGGACTCTGGATGATCAAGTTGTATATCTAGACATATTAAGTTATTTAAGTCAGTGTTAAAGTAGCATTTACAAATCCACTAACTGTCTTTCCAGTAGAATGAAGTTACTATAGGAGGAATTAACTGGGCAATAAATCCTAGATTCTGGCCTTTATTTCCCAATCAGAACGTTGTTAGATGTGTCCTTTTTTAGTTTGGGTGCAGGAACAGGGAAAAAATAACAGGTCAAACTTTTTTATTGCTAGTTCTAAGCAGCTTTGTTTCAGCATAAAACTAAGATCATCACCAAAGTTATTTATTCACTCAAAAGAGAACACTAATCTTGTACAGCTGCAGAAATAAGAAAACATTGATGTAGAATCAGTTTTTATAGCTTCAATATAATTTTGTAAGTGATCTTCATTATGAATAGCTTCTGACAACCCAAGTCTCATCTGGTGAGTTGTCCACAGCAGGAATATCCAAAAACCTGAAGATGCTACAGTTAGTAGCTCTTCTTACTACTTTCAGAAGTGATCATGCAGCCAAGGTTTGCATATCCAGAGTGCTAATACAAATGTTAATATAGTTGAAAAGGCATGACTCCTACTTAAATGAGAAACTACTGTTTTGTTGGAGAAGACACTTTAAAACTACATAAAACACTAGTGTCATAGGTCAGTGTGTCTCCTTTTATCACCCTATTAAAGTTTAAGCACTGATAGGAAATTAGTAGTATCTTTGAGGACCTGGTGGCTCAGAGGTTAAAGTGTCTGCCTCCAATGCAGAAGACCTGGGTTCAATCCCTGGGTCAGGCAGATCCCCTGGAGAAGGAAGTGGCAACCCACTCCAGTATTCTTGCCTGGAGAATCCCATGGACGGAGAAGCCTGGTGGGCTACAGTCCATGGGGTCGTAAAGAGTCGGACATGACTGAGCAACTTAACTAACTTTGCATATTTTCCCTTTCCTCTGTTGTTGGGGGTTGGGATTCTTTGAGTTACAGGGCACACGTTTTCCTGGTGACTGCTGTGTTGTCAGGTCGTCGCTGTTGGCCTTTCACTAGTCCTTCAGAGTTCTGAGAACCTCAGTTGTGACTTCTCCTCATACTTGTCCCGGGTACAAGTCTGATGGCTTGACTCATAATTGGGAAAGGTGTTTAAGTGACATGGCAGGGTAAAAGATTTAGAAGCACTACAATTTAGCTTGCAAGCTCCTAAGTGCTGGAGAGTTTTGATCTTTGTTTCTACAAAGATCAAATGAGTCTTAAGCCATCTGGACCTAAACCGTGTAAAGTATAAAGGAAGTAAACAATAAGTGTCTGAGAATTCTTTCATTGTTAGTCAAAGCACTGTGCTGAGTGGTAGCTTTGGGAACACAAGGAGATACCCTATGGTTTTTGCCCTTGAGGAACTTGTAGTTAATAATGGAAGATAAGACCCACAGCACTGGTGTTAACTGGATAACCTATTGCTAGTCCATAGTATCACCGACTCAATGGATATGAACTTGAGCAAATTTCAGGAGATAGAGGAGGACAGGGAAGCCTCACGTGCTGCTGTCCATGGGATCACAGAGAGTCAGACACGACTTAGTGACTGAACGACAACAACCTGTTCCTAACAACTGGTCCTAACCAGGTCCTCCCATTGTGGGAGGTACAGAGCTTGTGTTTGATAAGAATGCTCCTTTCTAATCCCCAGAGGTTATTCATTGTTTCGCATGGGGTTCTAACAAACTCAGTGGCCTAGCTTTTTGTTTTAAGTGTATGATGTTAATAATAGCAAATAGGTGAGGGTAAGAGATTCTACAGACAGCATAGTGATTAGAATGAAAACTGGTGGTTGACTTCCAGGCAGGAGCTAGAGAACGTAAAAAATGTGTCAATCTAGAAAATCTGGAGAACAATCCAGGAAATCTAGAGAAACAGACCCTTTATGGTATATTGTGCCCTGAGGGCCTTTCTCTCTATGATTGAGAGTAATAATTGCCATTCATAATAATAAGGAGTTTAAGAAAGGCTTAAATATTTTCTGTTTCATTGTCTTGGTACCACATACTCTGGTTATTCCAAAATCCTTGGTATTTCCTTTGAATGCTATCAAAGAAAATATTCTATGAAAATGGTAAACTGGGTGATCTTTTGTCTTTAAACACAACTCATCATGATTCTAAAATTGTCATTCATCTGCATAGTATTTCAGAGATGCTGGATGTTTGTCAAAACTATTTTCCTGAAAGAATAAAAGTATAACTAGTATATAGTTTATACCTGTGGTTGTGAAAATGCAACATGATAGTCTTCCATGTTGTGAAGTCTTCCATACTTATATCCAAATCACAATTTATAGATAGGCCTTGTTTGGCTTATAAGAAGTCATTTAAAAACAAGGTCACGAGTTTTCTCTTCTTAGAAGAACATCAGTTATGCTGACGCCCTGTTTCCTATCTTTACTCATTGGCTAGGGGGGATTCCTGACTTGAATATTTGGTTGACTAACTTATGGCAGAAAACAAAGAGGAACTAAAGAGCCTCTTGGTGAGGGTGAAAGACGACAGTGAAATAGCTGGCTTAAAACTCCACATTCAGAAAACTAAGATTATGGCATTTGGTCCCATCCCTTCATGGCAAATAGATGGGGAAAAGTGGAAATGGTGACAGACTTTATTTTCTTGGGCTCCAAAATCACTGCAGACGGTGACTGCAACCATGAAATTAAAAGACGCTTGTTCCTTGGAAGAAAAGTTACAGAAAAACTAGATAGTGTATTAAAAAACAGAGACATTAATTTGCCAACAGTGGTTCATCTAGTCAAAGCTATGGTTTTTCCAGTAGTCATGAGTGGATGTGAGAGTTGGACTGTAAAGTGCTGAAGTGCTAAAGAATTGATGCTTTTGAACTGTGGTGTCGGAGAAGACTCTTGAGAGTCCCTTGGACTGCAAGGAGATCCAACCAGTCCATCCTAAAATAAATCAGTCCTGGATGTTCACTGGAAGGACTGATGCTGAAGCTGAAACTCCAGTACTTTGGCCACCTGATGTGAAGAAATGACTCATTGGAAAAGACCCTGACGCTGGGAAAGATTGACTGCAGGAGGAGAAAGGGGACAACAGAGGTTGAGATGGTTGGATGGCATCACCAAGTTGATGGACATGAATTTGAGTAAACTCTGGGAGTTGGTGATGGACAGGAAAGCCTGGCATGCTGCAGTCCATGGGGTTGCAAAAAGTTGGACACAACTAAATGACTGAACTGACACTTTCAGATGGCTGAGAGTAGTGAAAAATGAAACTGTTTCAAGGAACTTGTTCAGAGTCTTTTTTTTTTTTTTTTTTTTAAAAAAAAAAAAAAAAAACAACAAGCCTGACTGTCAGGTATCATGCCAGTCCCTGGAGACTTAAAGAGACAGGATTCCTGCACTGGTGAACCTCATGTTCTGGTCAGGGTGCCAGGCAGTGGGCAGGTGAACAGACTGACATGATTATGGTTTGAGATTCACAGTGGGACGGACCTACACCTGGGGTGCATCTGGGCACATGTACACTTGCATTAGACAAAATAAGGCATTTTTGAGCTGAGATTCAGTGAGTGAGAGGACTTAAGAGCACAACATTTGAGACAAAAGAGTGGGATGTGCAAAGACCCTGAGGCAGGAATGTACTCAGCATATTGGAGAAAGTTAAAGATCTTTTATCATCTGTTTCGTTTTTTCTTGTTGAACGTGAACTGTAGATAGAGTGTCAGTTTTAAAAAGCCAGTTTTTTTTAGGCATTTATAGGGTAATTTGGGAGGTATTTTATTTATTCACAGTATAGATTCTTCCATAATAGACACAAATTTTTGCTCCATTTATTCAGTTTATTTACTTTTTTTGTCCTTCAAGGATTTCTTTAAAAGGTGGATTTTTTTTTCATACTGTGACAATTTTTAGACTTTTAAACTTTTTTTCTGGAGATTTTTAGTTAATTGTATGTTTTACATTTTACTTCTTACTGGAGTCTTATAATAGTTACTAAATTGATTCTTTTAGTGTTTACATGTAAACCGCTATACAATTTTTTAGTTAACTAAAACTTTTCTTCCTTCCCTATGTATATTTTTTGATTAACATTTTCATTTTATTGCATTTAAAGCATCCAGTATGTGTCTTATAAGCAGCAGTGATGATAGTTGTCCTTGTCTTTTTCCTGATCAAATGGGAACATATCTAATATTTTACTATTAACTATTATATGTGGGATTTTGTGCTAGATATACTTTGATACTCTACTAAATGAAGCACCTCTCTTGAACACTGTTCCTTATTTGTTAGTATTTTTGTTAGCAGAGGGTAGATTGAATCTTTTCAAACATTAATATGATGACACGACTTTTGCCCTTTAATCTGCTGATGTAACAGATATTCAGACATCTTTTCCATGTTAGACCACCTATGCGTTCCTGGCATAAACCTTAGTGGATTTGGGCAGCATTGTTATCATCTGGGAGCTTATTAAAAACTCAGACTCTCAGGCCCCATCTGTGTCTCCTGATTCAGATTCTGAATTTTAAAAAGACTCCAGGATGATTCCTATGAATGTTAAAGTTCAAGAATCACTGCTTTGGAACTCGATCAGTGTTTGTAAAGGTTATGTGGGTGTTTTGGGGAAAAAAGCATATTATCTGTGAGGTAAAAATTTTTCTCTAATTTGGTTTGACAAGTTGTTAGGTTGAACACTCTGTGCTCTTTACTTTGAAAATCTTGAGGTGTGTTAAATTTCCAACATTTCATAAATAATATTTACATTGTGAATCAAATTTCTGGTAGGAATAAAACTAGTATTATGACTTGATGTATTCACTTATTATTGAATGCATAATATTTTCCAGGTATTGGCCTAACAGTAGATAATGATGTTCTGTGTTCATGCCATTTATGGAGCACCGTTTGCATATAGTATTGTGTACCTCCGGGGATAACTGACTGAGAGGAGTTATACTGATGAGGATCTAGACACATCTGTTCTGAAGTCTTCCTGAAGCTTCTAAATGACACAACCAAGATGTCATTTCACCTCTTGATTTTGTGGTTCAGTAACTTTTTTCTCCTATCATCAGTAAATGTGTTGACTGAGAGAGCTGTGAACCAAATCCTCCGTAAGACAAAGCAAACAACTCCCTATTTAAGATTCAGTTGGTAGTGTATATTCACTAGTTGGAAAGTGCACTGTTAATATTTTAATCTCCTTGTCCGGACTCCTTTTTGGCTCTTACATAGAGTTTAGGCTTGCATTTGGTTCTCTTTTTAATTCTTTAGGTTTAATTATATATTGTATCTTCAGAGAAGGCAATGGCACCCCACTCCAGTACTCTTGCCTGGAAAATCCCATGGACGGAGGAGCCTGATGGGCTGCAGTCCATGGGATCGAAGAGTCGGACACGACTGAGCGACTTCACTTTCACTTTTCACTCTCATGCATTGGAGAAGGAAATGGCAACCCACTCCAGTGTTCTTGCCTGGAGAATCCCAAGGACGGGGGAGCCTGGTAGGCTGCAGTCCATGGGGTTGCTAGGAGTCAGACACGACTGAGCGACTTCACTTTCAGTTTTCACTTTCATACATTGGAGAAGGAAATGGCAACCCACTCCAGTGTTCTTGCCTGGAGAATCCCAGGGATGGGGGAGCCTGGTGGGCTGCTGTCTATGGGGTTGCACAGAGTCGGACACAACTGAAGCGACTTAGCAGCAGCAGCATATATTGTATCTTAATGAGCTGTACTCATTTAAAATGCAAGTCTGTTAATCAAAGGAAAAAAAGAGATGTGTCTTGTGTTCGATTTCTTGTACTATTTAGTCACCAATTTTGTAGGTAATAGTCTTAGATAAATTGGCAATATCTCAAAGCTGGCATTTAAAGGGAAAGTTCAGTATTCTTGGATGGTAGGAAGTTAACAAATTTGAATCTGTTTAAGATGCTTGTAAAGCCATTTGTGATTTATGTACCCTGTGAATGAGTGAACATGAAATAGTATTTTCACAATGGAAGACCATTTTCTAAATGTGAGGTACACCTGGGCAGGTGATGTCTTCCTTGCCATGGGTATAGGGGTCTTCATTGGGTCACACCTAGCCGTCCATAGTAACTGTTAACAAGTGCCTTCTGCAAAGGGAGTTTTCTCCCCTTCCCCACGCTGGGTCTTTGAACAATTGAGCAAATTAGGCAAATTTGCATAAATAATCTACAAACTTGGGAAGCCTCAAACATTCTACTCATAGTATTGTTCTTTTATTTTCCTCCTGGGGACAAGCACTTCATGAAGTACAGTTTATAATAAAACAGAGGTCTCTACAATCAAGTCCAAAAAAACCTGTGATGAAAGCAATGGTAGTTTCCTGTGAAAGTGTTAGTCACTCAGTCGTGTCCCACTCTTTGCAAACCTATGGACTGTGGCTCACCAGGCTCCTCTGTCCATGGAATTCTCCAGGCAAGAATACAGGAGTGGATAGCCATTCCCTTCTCCAGGGGAATCTTCTCGACCCAGGTATCGAAGTTGGGTCTCCTGCACTGCAGGCAGGTTCTTTACTGTCTGAGCCACCAGGGAAGCCCAGAGTTTCCTGTAGTGATTTTAATAAGATCTTCATTAAGTTGTTAGAGTCTTCTGTTACATATTGAAACTATAATAAAAGTAGGCTTTGTGAAGACTAGTCTTTGGTTGGCTTTGCAATATTTGAGATAATAGACAACATATGTACAGGTTGATGTAGACAAGCGGTAAATATCCTCTTGCTAGGTGTGTTTCCAGGTTAAATTAAAGAATTTCATTGTTTCAACTAGTACGTCACACCTTAAATAATCTGGTTAGTCTATGGGAAAGTGTATATGCTTATTTTGACTTTTCATCAAGAAGGGCATTTTTACTTTGACCCAGGACCAAGTGAGCTACAGCCCTGGGCAGGCAGGGATGGTGGTGTCAAAAAGCAAGATGATGTGTTTGAGGAGTTTTATAGGATCTTTTTCTGTTTTTCTTTTTCCCTCGGTAATTAAATAATTAGGGAAGGAAAGAGAACTCTTTGGTTAGAGCTTCCCCATAGTGTTAGAGTGCTTTTGTAGATGTACTTGAAGGGATTGTAAAAATGAGAATTCTGGGTTTGAACTTCAAAGCATAATGTTCAAAGGTCACAGATAGGTGGGATGGACTGAGGAGTTTTAATCAGTGGAAGTACAAAGGGGGGAAAACTTGTAAAATCATAAGGAGCTTGAGAGCTTTTTTTTTTTTTTTAAGGGAGAATTTTAGCACATGTAATGGTATGACTGAAAGGTAGAGTTGTTTACATTTCTTCCTCTGCACTCAGAATTCACTTAAAAACAATCCAATAGGAATATTCTAGTTTGTACATGAATCACATTAGAACCGCCTGGATCCTATCCATGGCGTATTGGACTAGAAGCTAACAGAGGCAGGGTGCTATTAGGTAAACAGTTGATCTTGAGAAACCAGATGTTTGCTGTTAGTTGTTTCCTGGCGTGGGGTGAGCCATCTACCTTTATTTGTTCACTTTGTTCCTATTAAGACAGAACATCATGTAATTGGTTCACTTTCTCTGCTTTCTAAAGAAAATAGACTATTTAAAAGATCATCATATCTAATTTACTTAAAATTCAAAACGCTGTGCCATTAAATATTTTTGAGAATCGTAAGAGTGCTTCTTTTAAAGACTGTTGCATTTTTAACAGTTAAAGTTAGTTTAAAACGGTATGTTTTTCTACACTAGCTTTTATGTTCTGACAAGGGTCCGTGTAGTCAAAGCTATGGTTTTTCCAGTAGTCATGTGTGGATGTGAGAGTTGGACCATAAAGAGAGCTGAGCAGTGAAGAATTGATGCTTTTGAGCTGTGGTGTTGGAGAAGACTCTTGAGAGTCCCTTGGACTGCAAGGAGATCCAACCAGTCCATCCTAAAGGAGATCAGTCCTGGGTGTTCATTGGAAGGACTGATGTTGAAGCTGAAACCCCAATACTTTGGCCACCTGATGCAAAGAACTGACTCATTGGAAAAGACCCTGATGTTGGAAAAGATTGAAGGTGGGAGGAGAAGGGGACGACAGAGGATGAGATGGTTGGATGGCATCACTGACTTGATGGACATGAATTTGAGTAACTCTGGGAGTTGGTGATGGACAGGGAAGTCTGGCGTGCTGTAGTCCATGGAGTCACAGAGAGTCAGACAGGACTGAGCAACTTGTGTTATCAGAATAACCATGTCTGTTTACCAAAAGATGTGCTTGAAAATTATATCTTGCTTGGTATAGTGTGTTCATTTGATTGGCAGACAATGAGTCTGCCTTTTGTTTCAGGTTCCTTCCTTTTTAGTATTCAACACAGAAAGCAAATGTGATACGTGGGAATTGGTCTGTTTACAGACTGACTTTCCTATATGATTTAGTTACCTTTAAGGCATCAACATTAATATAAAATGTATTTTCTTTACCAGTGATGATTTTGAGACACAATTAGATGCATATGAATCATTTATTTTAATGAAAAATTTGCATTTGTGATTTAATCAACCTATTCGGTAATCTTAATACTCATGTCTTTAACTTTGTACAAACATTTTAGATTATGGATTATAATTAGATTGAGTACATTTCAAAAAAATTTAAAATTTACTCTGAAATTGAAAAACTTCCAAGACAGGCTGTTCTTGTTAAAAAAAAAAAAAAAAAAGTTTTTCATTCTGTCTTGCTATGCTTAGAATAATTAAATAGCAATGGATTAATGTTTAAGTTGGTAAATCACATTTACTTGTTAATGGCATCCTGTGTAGTCTGTCTTCAGATGGTTTGAAACGCTGCTGTTAACCTGGCAGCTGCTATCCGTTGCTCTGCTGCTGTATATCCCTGTGTGCTGTTTGTCCTTTCCTGGTTCATGACAGACTGAAGTTTTAGTTCACATTGAGAGTCAAATAAAATGACCTAAGGAAGATGAGAATGTTTGAAAGAAGAACCAAGAATAGTTAAGGTTTAAGAATTGATTGTTGTGTGTTTGTGTGAATGTCTAAAAAGAACCCCATCTTGTTTCATCTCTGGTTTCCTCTGTGTTTCTTTCTGTAGTATGAAGTCTAGAAGTTAGACACTGTTTACTGCCTAAGAGAATTTCTTGTATAAAACAAGTACAGGTAAGAACTTCAGCATCTGAACTTTATACATACATTACAGTTTGCTCATTTGTATTCGTTCTTTCCCCATCAGCATTGTCTCCTACAACTGATTTTGCTTGGTCCATCGTGGTCTGAAGTGCGGGAAGAAAATGTAACTCAGATATCTGGGGGAATCGCACCTGTATAGGCACTGGGGCATGCTATGTATTGAACTCTGAATTAAAATGCTTGCTTTTTTATTTTAGGTGCTGCCATTTCCTTATGTACTTTCTCATAGTTACTATTCCTGGCGTTTAATGTTAAGACTTGATGGCTAGGAAATGTTATAAAGATGGACTGTGAGAGCTTGAGTCCACTAAAGCTTGGATTGTATGCCTGTGAACTTTCAAGTATTGACTCAATTAGGCAGAACTAGTCATGCATTAGGAAATCTTTAAGAGCCATCTTGAAACAAATTTCAGACCCGAATGGTGTTCATGAGCTATAATTTGAAGAGTGACTGAGGGATGTGAGTACTAGATTTAGATACTTATTTTAAAAAACAATTTCCTGTGGATTAAGATGGATGTTTTATTCATAAGTGCTAGTTTGATCTTTATATGCCTTGATATTTTAAAGTCTTACAGTTCCTGTTTTGAATTCATTTCTATATAAAGTCTTCATTTTCAAAAGTTAAATTGGACAAGGAACTATTAGTATTGTCTTGGGTTATAAGAACTTTGATAAAATCCCATTTGAGGAAAAACTCATCCACAGTGACAGGTTTTTCTCTTTTTAATCCACAGCTTTTTCATTTGCAAACTTAGATAATGGGACCTGTGTTTCTCTCCTCAAACCTTCCCACTATGTGAACATGTAGAATTTGTCTTCCTTTAGCATTCTACCTTCAACTGTGGTTTATTTTTGTAGGAAAATGGCTAAGTGCCATTTCTGTTTCCTTTCCTGTGAACTGAATATTCTTTGTTAAGGAAGATCCTTCTTTACCTCATAGCACTGCAGATACTTCTCTGCACATTTCTGCCTTTCTAAATGGTGTTTTTATTTTTTGTCCTCACACATTTTAAAGTTTTATATAGTCAAATTATCAGTGTTTTCCTTTTGGCCTCTAGGTTTTATATGCAAATAACCTTTGAAGGCATTTGTTGAACGTACACATTTATCTTTAGGTATCTTTAGCTGTAAGTTAACTTCTTAGAGCATACTGTTATGACTATTTGGTTGCTGTGGGAGGGGGATGGGTTAGTATTGATGTCCTCTGGGCTGGAAGACTAGAGACATTTTGAGGTTAGGATGTCATACTTCTAGTAAGTGGCTGAGCTTTTTGTATTCCTTAGCAGTTATCCCCTGCAAGACCTTTTTTCTCTTGAGTGTTTTCCAAAGTCAAGATAAAGTGGTTGAGGCAATTAAATAGGAGCTCTCACTTCTAATTACTGGGCCTTTGGAGTCAACGAACCAATTAGAGGCTAAACCTTCCTTGAAATGTTCGGGCCTTGGGGAAGTTGGGTAGTAGAGCAGTATGCCTTCCTTTCTGACAGATAAGGAAGAGGTTATAAAAACACTTAAGCCCTGAATATTATCTAGCTGCTGTCATTGGCATTCCTTCCAGTATGAATGATACCCTAATAGTGAAATCTCCTACTTCACGTCCTTACCATCCTTCCTCACGTGGTAACCAGTGCGGCCAAGCTGAGGTCCAAGAGAATCATTATCATCGCCTCTACCATCTGAGACTTTCCCTCTCTGAGAACTCATGGATGCTGAGCTGCTGAGACCAAGAGTTGGAGAGGGAAGGTATTGTTGTCTCCTTCATGGTCAATGTCCGATAGGAGCCAAGGTGTTCTGAGTTTTGGAAACAGTAAGGGTTAGTAAAAGGGAAGTAATGAACTGCTTCTGCTGCAGCAGGCATTTGCACAACCCTGGTGACTGGTTGAGAACTTAGGTCCTCTGGGGAGGACAAGTCCACTTAAGCCTGACTGAACACAGGTGACATCTCAGTAAACTAGTTTCGTTGCACAAGGGTTTTCATCCTGAATGCATCTAAAGTCATCCTGAATCATGGAAAGGGTGGTTACCACAAGACTTCGTAAAAATCTTGCCTTAGCCCTCTTAGCCTAAGATCATCTGGGACATAGCTGTAGTCCAACGAGATCATTGACTCACTGCAGTGAGGGTGACCATACACTAGAGGAACCATTCATGGTCTTCCTCCCAATGAAAGGAAAATAGAGTTACAGAATTTTGGAGCAGGAGGGAATTCAGGTGAAATTTAAATGAAGTAACATTTTGATAGGTTCAAAGCAGAACAGGACTGTGTCTGAAATGGGTCAACATGCCTGCAAAGTGGACCATGGTCCTATTTCCTAGGAAACTGCAAAGTTGAGAGCAGTGTGGAATGTTGTATCCAGAAGCCTCTTTCAGAAACTCTGCACCGGGGCTGTAAATCAAGGTGACTTCTGTTTGAAGAACAACTTACATCTTCCAGGCAAGAAGGAAAGGCTTCATTATAACTAGAATTTCAAGCAGCAAAGTTTCTGATAGTTTGATTTTAGAGAATGAGGTTTCTCCATGAGGAAGAAGAATATCCTTGACAAAAATATAGCCTCCTGTCTGTTACTCCAACCTGATGAATGACTGGGCAGATTTTTTCTTTCTTTGAGTGAATGTTTGCTGCTCAGTCTCCTGTAGCTTGCTGTGCCATGTGTAGAGCATCTATGCCATCCAGTCTTTGAGTGTGTGTTCAGTCAATTCAATCACTAAGTCATATCCAGCAATTTGTGACCCCATGGACTGCAGCACATCAGGGTTTTCTGTCCTCCAGTATCTCCCAGAGTTTGCTCAAATTCATGTTCATTGAGTTGGTGGTGCTATCTAACCTTCTCATCCTCTGCCACCCTTTCCTTTCTTTGCCTTCTATCTTTCCCAGCATCAGGGTCTTTTCCAGTGAGTTGGCTGTTTGCATCAGGTGCCCATAGTATTGGAACTTCCACTTCAGCATCAGTCCTTCCAGTGAATATTCAGGGTTGATTTCCTTTAGGGTTGATTGGTTTGATCTTGAGTCAAGGGACTCTCAAGAGTCTTCTCCAGCCCCACAATTCGAAAGCATCAAGTCTTCAGCCTTCAGCCTTCTTTATGGTCCAGCTCTCACATCCGCACGTGACTACTGGAAAAACCATAGCTTGGACTACATGGACCTTTGTTGGCAAGCGATGTTTCTGCTCTTTAATATGCTGTCTAGGTTTGCCATAGCTTTCCTTCCAAGGAGCAAATGTCCTTTAATTTCATGGCTGCAGTCACCATCTGCAGTGATTTTGGAGCCCAGGAAAATAAAATCAGCCAAATGATTTAAGATATTCCAGAAAGTTGTCCTACCTGCTGGGACCAGAAGATTTCCTGGAATGTAGTTACTTCTCTTGGCTTGTATATCCTCCTATTTCCCTGTCTCAGGCAAGTAAGTGGAAGCCTGTAATGAGCTCTGCAATGTACTAGGTGCTTCAATTAATTACTAATATGAACACAACATCATTTTCTTTGCAGAGCCCGTCTCTATTGGAGGAGATGGATGTGGAAGCAAATTGTTACAGTGTGCTATAGTTAGCATTGAAGAACTGAACCACCTGTCTTGGGGACACACAGCTGGTGGTGATTAATTGCCTGTTTCCAAATGTCTGTTCGAACTATAATAAATCTTCAGTCATCTGGAGTTTGGGCCTCACATTGGGCTCAAAGTCTGGGCTCAACAATGAGAGTTCAACTGTCAATTTTCAGAGTGTGTACATCATTCAGAAAGTTTTGTAATAAGGATTAAATAGCTGATAGGCCTGTGGTTTTTATAGTCCTTTCTGCAGTGCCCCATGGAAGTGTGGCTTCCCTGGTGGCACTAGTGGTGAAGAGCCTGCTTGCCAATGCAGGAGACTTAAGAGACATGAGTTCTGTCCCTGGATCAGGAAAATCCTCTGGAGGAGGACATGGCAACCCACTCCAGTATTCTTGCCTGGAGAATTCCATGGACAGAGGAGCCTGGTGGGCTATAAGTCCATGGGTTTGCAAAGAGTCAGACACGACTGAAGTGACGTGGCATGCAAGGAAGTGTATGCACAAGTTCCCAATACTTTGCTGTCAAATGGGCTGAAACACAGGTGACCAGACTTTCAGATTTTTTTTTTTTGAGGGGAGGCATGTTGTAAAACCCTTGTGAAATGCAGGAAGGTGAGATATTTTGTCTCAAATCACTCAACTGGTAGAGCATGGCCTGTTCTTCTGCTTAAAGTTTTATTTTTTCTGGAATGGTTTACCCAGAGACTATTTACGCAAAAGAGTCAAGAATGGTGGTTTCTAACTAGTCCTTAATATTCTTAGGGGGCTTAATTCTTAAATATTAAACTAGATCTGCTTTCTCTAGCAATGGTGATATATTTTTGAGAAAAATAAAAGCTTAATTCCCAAGGAACTCAGTTTCAACTGGGGATAATGGATGGGGCTGGGAGGACTGGGTCATAAACAGGCTTCTGTTTTCCACTGTGAACTTTTTTTTAAACCCTTTTGGAAAAAAAGTGGCCAAAACATATTGGAAAACCACTTTTATAGAAGGGAAAAAATTGAGTTTGGTGATGCTTCATTGCCCTTTGCTTTTTTCATGTAATGGCCAGAGCTCTGAAAGTAGCGGTTGGAATCCTGTCTTGAATATAACATTATACTGTTGATTATCACCCTTAGTAGAAACACTTACATCTCAAATTGGAAGGGAAAATTATTCACAAAAGTTGTGCTATATGTTTCTTACCTAGACAGTACCATACACTCACTGATAAATCTATCAAAAGTTCTTGATAAATCCTTACAGTCAAAATTTCCCAAATTGACGAATAATAGAATCACTGCAGATGGTGATTGCAGCTATGAAATCAAAAGATGCTTACTCCTTGAAAGTTATGACCAAACTAGATAACATATTAAAAAGCAGAGACATTACTTTGTCAACTAGGGTCCGTCTAGTCAAGGCTATGGTTTTTCCATGGATGTGAGAGTTTGACTATAAAGAAAGTTGAGCACCGAAGAATTGATGCTTTTGAACTGTGGTGTTGGAGAAGACTCTTGAGAGTCCCTTGGACTGCAAGGAGATCAGTCCTGGGTGTTCATTGGAAGAACTGATGCTGAAGCTGAAACTCCAATACTTCAGCCACCTGATGTGAAGAGCTGACTCTTTGGAAAAGACCCTCATGCTGGGAGGGATTGGAGGCAGGAGGAGAAGGGGACAACAGAGGATGAGATGGTTGGATGGCATCACCGACTCGGTGGACATGGGTTTGGGTAGACTCTGGCAATTGGTGATGGACAGGGAGGCCTGACGTGTGGTAGTTCATGGGGTCGCAAAGAGTTGGACACAACTGAGCAACTGAACTGAATGTCAGTCCTTGTTCAGTCACCTCCAGATGAAATCCTTGTGTAAACCTAATCTATAAATATATTGCTTACCCATTTGTATGTGTCTGTAAATAATGTTGACTTTAGGCATTATCAGTCCATTCTTGCAGTCTCTTGACTGCTTGATCCTCTGCCCTCCCATTTGAAATTTACTCTTGGCATTCTTATGCTCATTATTAGCAGACTTGCAGTTCTTCCTCTCACCTGTCACCCAGTGATGCTAATTTACCACATACAGGAATAAAAATTGTAGTTAGATGTTGACTATAGAGATGGAGCAGAGAAGGCAATGGCACTCCACTCCAGTACTCTTGCCTGGAAAATCCATGGACAGAGGAGCCTGGTAGGCTGCAGGCCATGGGGTCGCTAAGAGTCGGGCACGACTGAGCGACTTCACTTTCACTTTTCACTTTCATGCATTGGAGAAGGAAATGGCAACCCACTCCAGTGTTCTTGCCTGGAGAATCCCAGGGGCGGGGAAGTCTGGTGGGCTGCCATCTATGGGGTCGCACAGAGTCGGACACAACTGAAGCGACTTAGCAGCAGCATAGAGATGGAGACATAAAAGATCAAAGGGATATGATCCCTTCTAAAAGATAAGGTTGGTTTCTTCTGGAGCCTTGTTACTTGACTCTTCTGACCCAGGAGGACTTAGAAACAACTGGGTTAAAGGAGACCTTGTGCCAGGTGGGGCTTCAAGGAAGGGAAATGGGTCATGTGTTTGGGGATGGGGGGCTTGCTGGGAGAACAGTGTTGGAACCCCAGAATAAAGAACACCAAAGAGGCAGATCTTGGGAAGAAAACCTTGTCTTCAGAAATCCTGGAAGTAGGGGTATGAAATTGTGTTGGATTTATTATCTGTAGACTTTTTGTTGACCATTCTGAATGGTGTGAAGTGATACTTTATTGTAGTTTTTATTTACATCTCGCTAGTAACTTAGTGATTTTGAACATCTTTACCTGTGTCTTTGGACATCTGTATGTCATCTACAAAGAAATGTCTATGTAGATCTTCTAGCCCTCTTTTGGATTGTTTCTTCTTTTTTTAAATATTGCGCTGTATGAGCTGTTTATTGTAGAGATTAATATCTTGTCTCTTGCATCCTTTGCAATTATTTTCTCCCATTCTGTAGGTTGTCTTTTCACTTTGTTTATGGCTTACTTTGCTGTGTAAAACCTTTTAAATTTAATTAGGTTCAATTTGTGTGTTTCTGTTTTTATTCTCATTATTCGATGGGTCAAAAAGATCTTTCTGTGATTTATGTCAGTGTCCTGCCTAGGTTTTCCTCTAGGAGTTTTATAGTATCTGGTCTTATTTAGGTCTTTAATCCATTTTGAGTTTGTTTCTGTGTATGGTATTAGAGAATGTTCTAATTTCATTCTTCTACATGTAGCTGTCCAGTTTTCTCAGCACCACTTATTGGAGAGACTGTCTGCTACACTGTATTGTGTATTTTTGCCTCCTTTGACATAGATTAATTGACCATAGCTGCATGTATTTATTTCTGGATGTTGTATCCTGTAGAGGATATGGAGAAAAGAGAACCCTCCTATACTGTTGGTGGGAATGTAAATTGGTACAGTCACTATGGAGGACAGTATGGAGGTTTCCTTAAACTAAAAATTGAGCTAACATATGATCCTGTAGTCCCACTTCTGGGCATGTATCCAGAGAATACCATAATTTGAAAGGATACATACACTCCAGTGTTCATTGCAGCACCACTTGCAATAGCCGAGATACGGAAGCAACCTTAATGTCCATCAACAGATGAATGGATAAGAAAGATGTGGGGGGGCGTGTATGTCTATAAAATGGAATACTACTCAGGCATAAAAAAGAATTAAATCCATTTGTAGCAACATGGATGGGCCTGGAAATGATTATACTAAGTGAAGTAAGTCAGACAAAGACAAATATCATATGATACCACTTACATGTGGAATCTAAAAAAAAAAAAGATACAAATGAACTTATGTACAGCACAGAAATAGTAAACTAATGCTTACCGAAGGGGAAACATAAGGGTGAGAGGGGGAGATTAGGAATTTGGGAGTAGCATATACACACTACTATGTGTAATAAACAACAAGGAGCTACTATATAGCAAACAGAACTATACTCATGATTTTGTGCTCACCTATATGGGAAGAGAATCTGAAAAAGTAGATACATATATAACATATAAAGTGTATAACTGAATCACTTTGCTGTGCACCTGAAACTAACATGTTGTAAATCAGCTTAACTTCAGTTGAAAAATAGGGTGCCGGATATTTGACTCCCCAAATATCCAAGGAGAAGCTGAATGTCTGGATTGAGTCACCCAAGCTCCTGAGCCCGAGAGAGGACAAGTAGACCTGAGAACAAAGAGGCTTCCCTTTGCTGTCTCTGCAAGAGCTGGAATGAGTGAAATTCAGAATAGCATTAGGGTTTTAGTCTTTTAGCTGGATTTTTACTGGGGAATTTACATAAGTACTGATGCCTAAGTACTTCTGTCAATTCTCATTTAAATTAGGCATAGGTCCCTAGGAGTCTTAAACTTCCCACCACCTAGGTGAATCTAATATGCAAATTAGAGATCCTACATCAGACTGGAACTGAAAGAGCAATCTGCAGAAGACCTGTAGCTGGAGAGAGGAAAATGAAAACAAATGAAGTGAGGTAGATTTAACTGTGGCATCTAAAAATCTTAATCATGAATTCCCAATTAAATGGTTTCCAAATAAAGGAGAGGGAGGTTGGTTGGTCACTGTTGAGACCTGATTCAGTATCTGGAAGATTCAGTGCAAAAAAATCTCAAAACATAAAGGAAAGATATGAAAAGCTAAAATAGAAATCATGAAGACAAAAATGAGAGTTGGAGAGTAGATTTGAGACTGTAAGTGAAACTAATTGGAGTTAGCGTTGTTAGTAAGGCACATAAATGGGAAAGGTGATAATTACATAATAGGGGACAATCTTCCTGACCTGAGCTAGAGAGAGAACTGGGCCTGCAAATTGAAAGGGCTCAGTAAGGTCTAGGCTCACCTGATGAGAAAGGTTTACATATATTCTGACAAAATTCCCATTTTCTCTATCCATATGTACTCTGCTGTGTTTAGTCTCTCAGTCACGTCTAACTCTCTGCAACCCATGAACTGTAGCCCACCATATTCCTCTGTCCATGGGATTCTCCAGGTAAGAATACTGGAGCGGGTTGCCATGCCCTCCTCCAGGGGATCTACCCAATCCAGGATTCGAATCCAGATCTCCCGCACTGCAGGTGGATTCTTTACCATCTAAGCCACTGAGTGTGTACTAAGTCACTTCAGTTGTGTCCGACTCTTTGCGACCCTGTGGGCGGTAGCCCTCCAGGTTCCTCTGTCTGTGGGATTCTCCAGGTAAGACCACTAGAGTGGGTTGCCATGGCCTCTTCCAGTGGATCTTCCCAACCCAGGGATTGGACCCATGTCTCATTATGTCTCCTGCATTGGCAGATGGGTTCTTTACCACTAGTGCTGCCGGGGAAATCCCAGCCATAAAGATACAAGAAAAAAAAAAAATCAACTTTAAGATAATGGTGCAAGGTGGCTTCTAGCTGGCTGTGGTTTTTTCATCTGCCAGGGAGTTAGAAAGAGATGAGATAGGGGTATCTATACATTATTGAGAGAAATGTACTACAATCCAAGAATTTTACTTCCAGCCTACATCATTTACCTGCCTAGGATAAAAGAAAGATACTTGAGTCTATGCAGGAATTCAGAGTATCACTCACCTGCCCCATCTAAGAACAGATGCTAACCAAATAGTAAATGAACTAGAATAGATTTCAGGATGGGAAAAGGTAAGGAAGTATTCACAGTAAACCTTAACGTTATAAGTACTCAAGATACCAAGAAATTAAACCTCAATGGATGGAGATAGCTGTCCGGGGATTTGTAATCTAGTGCAAAATAAGGACACAGTGTTAATTGCTCAGTCATGCCCAACTCTTTGTGATCCTATGTACTACAGCCAACCAGGCTCCTCTGTCCATGGGATTTTCCAGGCAAGGATACTGGAGTGGTTGGCAATTTTCTTCTCTAGGGGTCTTCCTGACCCAGAGATTGAACTCAGGTCTCCTGCTTTTGCAGGTGGATTCTTTACCCACTGAGCCACCAGGGAAGCCCAAGCATACTGGAGTGGGTAGCCTATCCCTTCTCCAGAGGATCTTCCCATCCCAGGAATCCAACCAGGGTTTCCTGCATTGTCAGGAAGATTCTTTACCAACTGAGCTACCAGGGAAGCCCCAGGACACAGTAAGCCTCTCTAAAAATGTAAAAATGAACTTCATCAGACACCCTAAGTGGTGGAAGTGGTGGGCAGAGGAGAAGCTTTCTGAAAAGATTTTAGGAGAATGAGGAGAAAAATACGAGTGAGCTTACTAGGGGATAAAAGAGGGTAAATAGAGGATTATAGTTGACAAACTCAGTTTCTTAAGCAGAGTATTTGTAATCTTGTTTCCAAAGAATTGTCATCTGATTATGAGAATAGGAAAAAGGAAGATGACTACTCATCAGATGAAAGAGTATAGCAGAATTTCTAAACCAATGAGGGAGAAAATAACTTGATCAGCCCCTCAAAAATAAGGAAATGGAACAAAAATAGCAATATAAACTGACTGAAATACAAAATAAATGGAAGGAATAAAATGACTAAAATACCAGTCATTAAGAATGAACAAATTCAGTTATAAAGTCAAAAGCCATGAAACTGGCTTAGAAAAGCAAACCCAACTAGGTGCTATTTATTGCTTTGTTGTTGATATGTCTACAAGAATGTTTGAAATACAGAGACGGATTAAAATGATACTAGGAAATGCAAAATATATTGAGAGCAGTATTAATATTAGGGAAAGAGGCTAGGACAGAGTGAAAATGCAAGTTTGAGGGTAAATTAAAAACATAGATGCACCAAGAAACATCAGTTTAAAATATAAAACAGCAAATGAAGAAATGAACAGAAAATCCTTGCATATAATTGATTATATCAGCACATTTGGTGTGGATGGCCCAATACAAAAGGTATAAGAAAAGCATCTATTGATATGCAATGACTTCCTCAGTCATTTCCAATGAAAATTAAAATAGGAATAGAAAGAAAGAAACTTGAAGCCAGTCCTTAAAGTTTAGAATAAATATCACCAACTCAATAGACATGAGTTTGAGCAAGCTCTGGGAGTTGGTGATGGACAGGGAAGCCTGGCGTGCTGCAGTCCATGGGGTTGCAAAGAGTCGGACACGACTGAGCAACTGAACTGAGTGTTGTTTTAGTATCAACCAAGTTATTTAGTCATAGCATATTTAACATGTTCTGGAAGATTTTAATAAATTTTAGTAGCAAAATATCCTGCAAAGGTATTGAAAGAGAAGATTATCTTTATGCTAATAGATGTTATTTTTTTACCTAGGAAACTGAAGAGTGTAGTTGATAAGGTTGCTAGAATTAAGTTAAATGTACTAAAATTAATAGTTTTTCTTTGCACTAAACATCTAGAAATGCAAATAATTTGGAAGAAAGACAAAAGTCAAGTTAGTAATAAAGTCAACAAGATAAACCTAAGACGTGAGACGAAAATTATAATTCTAACATAAAATCAAATCTGAACAAATAGATTGACGTTTCTTGTCCTTAGATGAAAGGTTCAATGGCTCCAGTATGTAAATATCAAGTCATTCAAAATATACAGACGTAAAAGCCTTTTCACTTCAGATCCTATCCTGCTGGGTTTTTTTTTTTTTTTTTTTTGATTGGAAGAAATAATTATACATTTTATATAGAAGAATAAGTGCTTGAGAATAGAAAACTTACTGAGGAGGAAACTGGCTACTCAAGTTGGGATATCTCTAAATCTAGTACTATAAATTATCAATATAGTATTAAGAATAGTTAAGTCAGTGGAACGAAGTGAAATCTAGAAATATATTTTACAAAATTTTACATAGGATAGTGATGATTCATTATGAAAGTAGGAAAGGATAGATTATTAAATGGTACTGGCACAGTCAAAGGAGATGTGAATTCTCTTGTGTATTAGAATAAAATAAGGCACAAAGGGGATAAGACATAATATAAAAAATAGAAGCCTAGAAGTAGAGGAGACCTCCTTAACCAAGACTAGAAATAGAGAAAAGAACATTTGACTTCATGAAATCTCTTCTGAGTAGCAGCAGATACCATAATGTCAAAAGTCACCGCCCTCTGCAAATATGGTACAGATGGTAAAGTATCTGTAGCAATCCTGTGGAAAATCCTTTTACTTAAAAGACAAGACAACAGGATAATGGATAAAGAAATAAATGCAGTTCAGAGAAGACCAAGTTGAAATGAACACATTTATGAAAAGATGAAAATCAAAGTGGTAAAAATACTGCTTTCTACTAATGCTTTGTCTTTGTTTCACTGGTGTGGCTAGAAGGGTTAGTCTTGGATATAAAACTTTCTAGAGTGATCTGTCAAAATCTATTAAAATTAAATGTACCTTTTAACTCAGCATTCACACACATGGGAGTCTACTTGGTAGAGTCAAAACAGTGTTAAGTAAGGATATATGCATAAGAATGGTTTTTGGTATATTATTTGCAATGTCATAAAGCTGGAGACAGTGTAAATGCTATCAGAGAGGGGATGGCCATGTAAATTACAGTGAAGCCCTATGTTGTGGACTGTTGTTCAGCCCCTAAAAGAATGGCTTAGAGCTTCAACCAGATATCTTGGAGGAGGGGAGGTTTCCCTGGAGGTACAGTTGAGTGAGAAATACAGCCTACCAAAAACTATACAATTGCCCATTTTTGTAAAACCAAAAACAACCATGATTTAAAATACCTTCATGTGCAGTTCATGTAGTTGTGTGCATATTTGCATCTAAGGCATTATGAGTATAGGGAAAAATAGTCCAAATGTTATCAGTTCTCACTTAGGGGCAGGGTGGCATGGAGGTGGTGCTCAGAGGTTGATTATAAGACTCAGTATGTAAAGAGAAGGCTGATGAGGCAGTAGTGTGGAATCAAACAGAAAATAAAAAAAATGGTTGTGATATTCATGTATTTATGTAAAATTATGTAATGTATAGAGAAATGAATTAAAATTATCATAGTCTCTTTTGGACTTCCAATGTCAAGATAAGTTGAGCCTACACACTTTTTTCTCCTAAAAACGTTGAAAGGAACAACAAATATCTAAAAATTTAAAAACTTGGCAGTACTGCTGGAAAACATGGAAGGATGCCACCAAGTAGCCTGAGACATTGAGGAATTTGTAGCAGTTCCACAGCAGATAGGCTCAGATAAAGGGAGATGCTGACTGGCCATTTAGTCAGCACGTGCACTGGATGGGGCTGTCAAGTGAGTAACCAGTCAGTGGATGCGTTTCACCCTGAAGACTTAAGTCTTTAGTTTGAGCACCAGGATATTGGAGCATCATAGGAAGGTGTGCGGCGGGTGGTAAAATGAAGGCTTTGGACATGTATCAACAAATTCTGCACATATGACTCCTCACTGAAGACTGATGATAGAATGAATGGGAGATTGGCCACAGTGGGCTTTGCTTTCCTTGAGCCTTGGATCTTGAAGACCTGGAAGGAATTGTTACTGGGGCCAGGAGAAGGGGAAGGGAACTAAGGAGCCTTTACTCAGTTGCATATTGTCGATGAATATTTAGGTTCAGTGAGCAATGCTCACTCTCCTCTCTGCTCACTCTGGGCAGAGTGTAGTCCTGCCTGTTCACTTCAGCTTGGCCTTTTGACTTGTTTTAGTGGGTGTAACATAAGCAAAGGTTTGACATGTGCCGTCGAGCTGGGGTTGGCCCGCTGAGAGTTATGGACTCCAGCATGAGGAGACTGTGTCTTAGTAGCGTCTGTCCGTTGAGCCTGGCCCCAGCATGAGACCAGTAGAACAGTCACCACCCTGGTCCACCCCACCCTGAGCAGAGCTGTTCCAGTTGAAGACCAGCGAGCATGAAAATTAATTCTTCTTCCATGCATGGAGAAGTCTGTGGTTGTCACACAGCAGTAGCTGAAATGAGACCATTTCAGTAGGAGGAAAATTGTTTTACAGTCCTTGCAACTATATGTTCCTCTACAGTTAAAAACTATAGGGAAAAAAAATATTTGAACTTGGAAAAATTACTAGTTAAAAAAAAAAAATCCTAATGAGGGAAGAAGTGGAATGGAAGAAATAGTAATGAATACTGAGGCTAGTAAAAATTTACAATTAAGTTTAATATCTGTTTATAAGAAGGTTGTGAATCTTAATGCAGCTAGGGAAAGATTTTCAAAACGCACAAGCTGTCCTGTTGGAAAGAACATCAGGAATCTACTGTCAGTAAAGTTTATGTTGATCTGGAATGGAAGTGAAAACCTTGTTTACCGTTGTGTTTTATTAGGGGAAAAGATCATATATAGTATTAATTCTTGATGGTGATAAGCAAACGTGGGTTCAGATATGCTAAAAAAAGGATAACCACTAGTAAGAAAGACACACTGCATCTTTTTCTTAAAATACTGTATCTCCTTCTGACACAGGGGGCAGATTTATTTTCTAACCAGAGTAATAAATTGCCTCTCTCTGGAACAAAGTTTGGGTAGATGTTCTGGTAGCATCTTTAAAAACAAAGAGAAAATGACATTCCTTAAACTGCAGGATTCTTCAGCTGTAATACAAACCCGCTGTGTGTGCAGCATCCCGTTGAGCCACCTTGCGTTACCCCTTTGGGGTTTGAGGGCAAGGAGGACCCATGAGAACATGAAGCTAATCCCGCCTTCTGTGTTGTGAATAATAACATCCTTTATCTTTGATCCAGGAGTATCATGTCTTGCGCCAGTATTTGTTAGCTTGCAGATAGAGTGAAATCTCAGACTCGTCACAGACGTTGTGCTGTACTGTTTAATTTTTTATATCATACCTAGGTAAAAGGTATTAGTATAATGAGACTGAGTATAATTGTCATCAAACTTTTATAATGCAAAACAACACAGCAACTGAATATATAAGATGGAAACTCCTAGAATACTGTAGGTTATTTAGTATTTTAAGTCATAGTTGAGAGACTTTAACCAGTTCTTTCAAAATTTAACAACTGGTCAAATCTCCTGAAATTTGTATTTGCCTATCAGCCTCTAAAAGCTGGAGTAAGTATATATATATTGAATATGTATAGAGGTACATGTACCATATTTAAAAAATAACGTAAATTAAGTGTCCATGAAACAGTTTAAAGCATTAAATATAGTAGACTTCAAAGGACATTTCAATACATATTAGAGTAGAAACAGTTCAGTCTTTATTTGCTTGCTTAAATCCACTTAAATTAGAAGTTTGGGACAAAAAAAAATTCTAACAGAAATTAACATTCTTCTAACTTGGGGATCAAAGAGAATATGAAACAGGAAATTAGACTGTGGGAATCATAAGAGACATGCTCTGAGGCAAAGGTTATGGTAACTGGATAGACCATAGTTGATAGAAAATTTTTAGCCTGTGCTTTTATCAAACAAAATGACCTGAAAATAAATGAATTTAGGCCTGGAAACTAGGGAGTCTAAACGAAACCATTTTCCTTGGAAATGTTTCTGGTTCTTATTGCTAAATATAAGCCTGTGCTCACACATTGTTCCATTTTTAGAAAAGAAAATATAGCTCTTTCACTTTGAAGGAAATAAATTGGCTTGATGAATTTTTTGTCAGTTAGTATGTTTCCACTGTGTTTTTGAATTTTATAGAAAGACCAAAAAATTTAGAAAGTTAATTTTTTATCTTCAGAAAACAACTTTCAGTAACTCAGACCTGCTCTTAGATGAATACTTATTTCAATAGGCAGTGATTGAAATTAAGTGAAATTGGAAAGTTTTCTCTTTTAAAATCTTAAAATGTTTATGTGACTTTAATTCAGTATCTGTGAACTACATTGATTTTTTTTTTCTTTCTGGCTGTCTCTTTTCTACACCTTTCACTAAAAAAAACCTGACCTATAATATTCAGAGTTTGCACCAAACAAAACTAAGCAGCCCAAAGTTTAATCTATATAGCATGCACAGCAAACAGGTTTTCACAAAATATGAACCCTAGACGTCAGAGCAAAACTGGTGAGATCTGTCTTCGTTCCTCTAAAATGTATAAAGTAATTTAAGGAAACTGCCTAAGAAAAGGAGTTGGAAGTACAGTCATAGAAATTTTGGTTTGCTACAAGTAGAAAAGAAAATTAAATTCTTGTATGCTAACCTTTTGCAGATATTAAAGCAGTGCCAGTAAAAATAATACTTGTTCATCGTGTAGCATTTAGCATGTGTGTAAACATATAGAAACGTTTTGTCAGCAGAATCCTTTCCCAAACTTTTGGTCTGGATTCTGTTTGTTCATCTTGTGTCCAAGGTACATTCTTCAGTCTTCTTTCATGGTTTAATGTACAGTAATAAAGTTATGGGTTTATCTTTATTTTCCTATTAAAATAGATAGCCTTAAAGTTCAAACAGTCTTCATTTTTTTTTAATATCAACAATTTAGTGCTGTCACTAATAGCGCTCAGTAAATGAGCAATGATTTTTGAATTATTGGGGCTGATTTATTTTAGAAGAGGAGCTGCATAAATAGAGTAAATAATGAGTGAGGCTTAGGCCAACTAGCTTTTCAGAAATGCTCTGCCTGTTTTCATACTCATCACAAATGTTTAAAAGCTTCCATACCTCCACGTCCTTTCCAGCATCAAACATCACAATTTTGAAATTTTTAATCTAATAAAAAAACTTACGATTTAGTGTTCTTTTTTATTAATAGAGCAGTTGAGCACTTAAAAGTATTAATTTATATGAGCTATTCATATCCTGTATTTCAGTTCTAATTCTAGAAGTTAACTTTTGCCCATTTCATGTGATGCAGTTTTCTTCCAGTTTGTTTGCTTTTTAATTTTCCTTAGGATCTGTTTTGACATATATCTTGTACATTAAAAATCATTGATTCTTATTTCCTTTGCCTGGAAAGTTCTTCTCTGTCAAGAGCCTCGATTTTTACCTTTGTTTTCTTATACCTTTATATGGTTTAAGGATCTTGTCTGTACTGGATTTTTATTAATTTTGCATGTGGATTTGTGAAGAACTGGCATTCACCTTCCCATCCAGAAACAAATGGTATGTTTCTCCAATTATTTAGACTTTCCTAAAAATCTGTTAGTAAAAGCTTGTGGTCCCTATACAGGTCTTTGACCCTTACATTTTTTTTTTCCTGTTTTAGTTTGTGATTATATTTACCAGAGGAATTTTCTATTACACTGAAAATTATCTTTGTGATTTAGGAAAGCTTGATTTTTTTTTTTGAGGGGACATTTTGATTCTATCTATTGGATTTCCTGAACTCCCTTATTTATCATTTAATTTAGTTATTCAATTAGCTCAGATTTCCCAGATGGAAAGTAATATCAAAGTAAAGTGATATTCTTATGAGTGATTCTTTTGTTGTATGACTTTTAATGGGATATTCTCAAATTTTCACTGAAGGAATACTTGCTGTTTTGAGAGAAAGGTTGTAATGTGACTCTTAAGATTTATTTAATTAAAAAAAATCAGTCCATGAATTTGACAAAAACCTTTTTTAGCATATATTAAGCTGAGCACCAAAGAATTGATGCTTTTGAAGTGTGGTGTTGGAGAAGACTCTTGAGAGTCCCTTGGACTGCAAGGAGATCCAGCCAGTCCATTCTGAAGGAGATCAGCCCTGGGATTGCTTTGGAAGGAATGATGCTGAAGCTGAAACTCCAGTACTTTGGCCACTTCATGCGAAGAGTTGACTTATTGGAAAAGACTCTGATGCTGGGAGGGATTGGGGGCAGAAGGAGAAGGGGACGACAGAGGATGAGATGTCTGGATGGCATCACTGACTCAATGGACGTGAGTTTGAGTGAACTCCGGGAGTTGGTGATGGACAGGGAGGCCTGGTGTGCTGCAATTCATGGGGTCGCAAAGAGTTGGACACGACTGAGATACTGAACTGAACTGAACTGAAGCATGCGTTAAGATCATTATAGGGGGCTTCTCAGATGGCCCAGGGGTGAAGAATCTGCCTGCACTGCAAGAGACCCAGGTTTGGTCCCTGGTTTCAGAAAATCCCCTGAAGTAAGAAATGGCAACCCACTTCAGTATTCTTGCCTGGAAAATCCCATGCACAGAGTGGCTGGCAGCTCAGATGGTAGAGAATTCCCTCGTGGGTCAGACGGTAAAGAGTCTGCCTGCAATGCGGGAGACCTGGATTCAGTCCCTGAGTCAGGAAAATCCCCTGGAGAAGGGAACACCTACCCGTTCCAGGATTTTTGCCTGGAGAGTTCCATGGACAGAGGAGCCTGGCAGGCTATAGTCCATGGGGTCATAAAGAGTTGGATGTGACTGCAACTTTTACTTCCCTTTCTTTCAGAGGAGCCTAGTGGGTTACATCCATGGGTGGCAAAGAGTTAGATACCATTGAGTGACTGAACACACACACAAGATCATTATATGGTTTCCAAAAGTTTGACCTGTTAAAGTGACATAATAATCAAATTTGTGTCTTAAACTATTCTTGAAGAAATATGACCTAACCTTCATGGAAAACTATTTCACTATACTACAGAAGTTGGTTCACTGATTTTCCAAAATGTGTTGTTCTTCAGTCTCTAAGTCCTGTCCGACTCTTTGTGACCCCATGGACTGCAGCACAGCAGGTTTCCCTGTCCTTCACCATCTCTCAGAGTTTGCTCAAACTCTTGTCCATTGAGTTGATGATGCCATCCAACCATCTCATCCTCTGTCATCCCCTTCTCCTCCTGCCTTCAATCTTTCCCAGCAAAAAGGTCTTTTCCAATGAGTCAGCTCTTCACACTAGATGGCCAAAATATTGGAGCTTCAGCATCAGTCCTTCCTATGAATATGCAGGAGTGATTTCCCTTAGGATTGAGTGGATTTGATCTCCTTGCAGTTCCAAGGGACTCTGAAGAATCTTCTCCAACACTCCAGTTCAAAAGTATCAGTTCTTCTGCCTTCTTTATGCTCAGCCTTTTTTATGGTCCAACTCTCATGTTCTGACTCCTGGGAAAAACAACAGTTTTGACTAGATGGACTTTTGTCAGCCAAATAATGTCTCTGCTTTTAAAATTCACTGTCTGGGTTTGTCATAGCTTTTCTTCCAAGGAGCAAGTATCTTTTCATTTCACAGCTGCAGTCACCATCTGCAGTGATTTTGGAGCACAAGAAAATAAAATTCGCCATGCAATGATGGGACTGGATGCCATGATCTTCTTTTTCTGAATGTTGAGTTTTAAGTCACTCTTCTCTTTCACTTTCATGAAGAGACCGTTTAGTTCCTCTTCACTTTCTGCCATAAGGGTGGTGTCATCTGCATATCTGAGGTTATTGATATTTCTTCCCAGTCTTGATTCCAGCTTGTGCTTCATCCAGCCTGGCATTTCACATGATGTACTCTGCATAGAAGTTAAATAAGCAGGGGGACAATATGCAGTCTTGAAATACTCCTTTCCCAATTTGGAACCAGTCCATTGTTCCATGTCCTATTCTAACTCTTGCATGCAAGACAAGAAGCAGGTTTCTCAGGAGACAGGAAAGGTGGTCTGGTATTCCCATCTCCTTAAATTAAAAAGGCTTTAGTATAGTCAGTGAAGCAGAAATAGATGTTTTATTTTGGAATCCCCTTGCTTTTTCTAGGATCTAGTGCTTGTTGACAGTTTCGTCTCTGGTTTCTCTGCCATTTCTAAATCCAGCTTGTACATCTGGAAGTTTTTGGTTCACGTACTACTGAAGCCTAGCTTGATGAATTTTGAGCATTACCTTGCTAATGTGTGAAAGGAGCGCAGCATTCTTTGACATTGCTTTTCTTTGGGATTAGAATGAAAGCTGACTGTTTCCACTTCTATGGCCACTGCTGAGTTTTCTAAGTTTGCTGACATATTGAGTGCACACGGGAACAGCATCATCTTTTAGGATTGGGCTCTGCCCCAGGCCAGTTACATTAATCCCTGGGGTTGGGCCTCAGTATGAATACTTGCAAAAACTCCCTAATTCAAATGTGCATAAGGCGAAAATTTGCCTTGCCCACAATTTCAGAATTTCCAGCTGCTGCCACATTCAGTCCGTAGTGTGGGACTGTGGATTGGATACTGTGTGTGTGAGTATTTGCCTTGGAGTAGGTTGCTTTGTCATTTGCCATAATGTTCCGCCTAATTCTCTTTTGTTATTGTTTTGTTGCTAAGTTATATCCAACTCTTCTGTGACTCCAAGAACTGTAACTCACCTGGCTCCTCTGTCCATGAGATTTCCCAGGCAAGAATACTGGAGTGGGTTGCCATTTCTTTCTCCAGGGGATCTTCCTGACCCAGGGATTGAATACTGCATTGGCAAGTGAATTCTTTACCACTGAGTCACTAAGGAAGCCTTCTCTTCCTTTAGGGTGAATGTTTTTTTCTTTTTCCCTAGAGGACTCTCTTAGTCTCGCCTATTTTAGGTAAACTTTCTGTAACAGTGTTTTATTTTCACACTTAAATTATTAAATTCATTTCACCATCTCCATGATGTAGGGTGATTTAAAGATGGATAGGAAAGAAGGAAAAGAAATGAGCATCTCCTTGTGTGGCTGGCACTGTATACAGACTTGTTACACATGGCATTCTCACTGAGTGAGGCAAGGCGCCTCTCTGAGGGTTCAGAGTTCTGCAGAAAACGCTGAGTTCCGCTTCTTGTCTCATCAGTTCTGTGCTTCAATTTCCTGATTTGTAAAACAGATACTAGTTCCCATTTGCTGGGTAGCCTTGCAGATTAAGTGAGTTAATTATGCAAGTGCTTAGAAAACTATCTGACATATAAATGTGCTTAACATGTCTTCCCGGCTGATGCTAGTGGTAAAGAACCCACCTGCCAATGCAGTAGACATAAGAGACACAGGTTCTATCTCTCAGTGGGGAAGATCCTTGGAGGAGGAAATGGAAACCCACTCCAGTATCCTTTCCTGGAGAATTCCATGGACAGAGGAGCCTGGTGGGCTACAGTCCATAGGATTGCAAAGAGTCGGACACAACTGAAGCGACTTAACACAGCGTGTGACAATTATGATAATTTTACTCTTAAAAGAGCCAATTGAGATTTCCATTACTATCCCTGTTTTAGAGGAGGAAAAAATGATGTAACAGCCTCCGATGTTAAATTACTTGTTCCAGGTTACCCAGTTAACAAGTATCAAGTTTAGACCCACATGTGTCTTACTGTGAAGCTCAAACCATTTATTTTATACCATAGAGTCCCTGAACAAGATAAGGGTATTTGAAACCATTAGTATTTTGAAGTCTGTGATTAGGAAGTTTTTATTTTATCTTAGAGACCATTAACAATATTGACCTCTGGCAGAGGGACTGATAGTATTTCAAGAAAATTAGGCTTCATGTATAAAAGATTTAGAGGAGGAAGGGGCTTTTGTAGGGCAGAGAATTGTCCCTGTAAGGTATGATGGGTTTTGAATGAACAAAGTGATAAGAGTTGAGGAATAACATGGACACTGTGGCCTGGAGATGTCAAGGAGTCCTCAGAATTGTGCCACTGGGAGCTGTGGATCCCAGGGCTACTTCCCAAGGTATGGAGAGCTCTGCCGTGTCACAGATGGGAATGGTTCAGTTCAGTTCAGTCGCTCAGTCGTGTCCGACTCTTTGTGACCCCATGAATTGCAGCATGCCAGGCCTCCCTGTCCATCACCAACTCCTGGAGTTCACTCAGACTCACGTCCATTGAGTCAGTGATGCTATCCAGCCATCTCATCCTCTGTCGTCTCCTTCTCCTCCTGCCCCAATCCCTCCCAGCATCAGAGTCTTTTCCAATGAGTCAGCTCTTCGCATGCGGTGGCCAAAGTACTGGAGTTTCAGCTTTAGCATCATTCCTTCCAGTGAACACCCAGGGCTGATCTCCTTCAGAATGGACTGGTTGGATCTCCTTGTAGTCCAAGGGACTCTCAAGAGTCTTCTCCAACACCACACTTCAAAAGCATCGATTCTTTGGTGCTCAGCCTTCTTCACAGTCCAACTCTCACATCCATACATAACCACAGCAAAAACCATAGCCTTGACTAGACGGACCTTTGTTGGCAAAGTAATGTCTCTGCTTTTGAATATGCTATCTAGGTTGGTCATAACCTTCCTTCCAAGGAGTAAGCATCTTTTAATTTCATGGCTGCAGTCACCATCTGCAGTGATTTTGGAGCCCAAAAATATAAAGTCTGACGCTGTTTCCCCATCTATTTCCCATGAAGTGATGGGACCGGATGCCATGATGTTCGTTTTCTGAACGTTGAGCTTTAAGCCAACTTTTTCACTGTCCAGTTTCACTTTCAACAAGAGGCTCTTTAGTTCCTCTTCACTTTCTGCCATAAGGGTGGTGTCATCTGCATATTTGAGGTTATTGATATTTCTCCTGGCAGTCTTGATTCCAGCTTGTGTTTCTTCCAGTCCAGCGTTTCTCATGATGTACTCTGCATAGAAGTTAAATAAGCAGGGTGACAATATACAGCCTTGACGTACTCCTTTTCCCATTTGGAACCAGTCTGTTGTTTCATGTTCAGTTCTAACTGTTGCTTCCTGACCTGCATACAGATTTCTCAAGAGGCAGATCAGGTGGTCTGGTATTCCCATCTCTCTCAGAATTTTCCACAGTTTATTGTGATCCACACAGTCAAAGGCTTTGATGGGAACAGAGATGCTACCGAAGCCTCATCAAAATGGAGAGAGTGAGATTTGGACTCTAGGTTTTGACCTATGAATTTTAAAACCATTTTTGGCAGAAGGACAGAGCTAAGTGTCATCTATCCAGGAATCATAAAACTAAGCTGAATTGTCTGAAGGGCAGTGCTAATCAGTAAGCAGAAAGTCACATTAGATGTCTCACTCAGTTACCTACTGAGGTCTCCAGTAAGTATGCGGTATGTATCTCATATTAAAAGTAGATTCAATTTGACAGTACCGTTTGAATGGCAGCCTTGCTGTAATCTGGAAATACATACTTATGGCAGCTGTGACTTTTTTTTGATAGTGGTACTTAGCAGCATATGCTGTCTTTCAGGTTATCTACATTTTCCCATCATAAGCTCTGTGCTTTGCAGCTTGGTTGTCATTCCTCATTTGGGTTTTCTTTTTAGAATAAAGTACATCTTCTGTGCTCTTGTGACTTTATATTCATGAGATCTTTGGGCTATTCAGTACTGAAATACAACACATAAAAGGCAAAATATTTGCTTATAAGTCTAAACATATGGCTTCCAAAGGAACTGTTATTACTTACATAATTATCCACAATATGATTTTCTTCACATCTAAGCAGAAACCTTAAAAATAGCATGCAGTTTATTTCTTTTTGCAGAACCGAAAACATTATTTTGTCCTTTTTTTTTTTTGGCATTTTGTTTTCAATTTAAAAACAATCACAATTCTCTGTGACTGATACTGTTTTAAAGATCAGTAGTGAAGGACCAGTGGGTTAGCTACTTCAGAAACCTTTCAGGTTCCTCTTTTATTTGACCTTAGGATTAAGTAGCTGTCTATTTGGATCCTATATTTGGTTTTAAAATATTTTAAATAGTTATAGGAACAAAGTGCATGTGTGCTCTGTCCCTAAGTCATGTCTGACTTTTTGCGACCCCATGGACTGTAGCCTCTGTCCATGGAATTTTCCAGGCAAGAACACTGGAGTGGGTTGCCATTTCCTCCTCTGGGGGATCTTTCCAGTGACCCAGGGATTGAACCTGCGACTCCTGCCTTGGCAGGTGGATTCTTTACCACTGAGCCACCTGGGAAGCCCATGGGAACAAAGTAGGAATTTTAAAAATTTCTGTTTTCCTTAGACTTATAACGATTTGTTACATATTTCCGATATGGGTAACTCAATCCTTGTGTTATACCTTCACCCTCACTACTCAAGCATGCTAGAACATTAAGTAGCAAATGAAGGTCATGCCTCTAGATTTGGGCTTGCCAGTATCACCTGTTTCTGTGACTAATCTGTCAGGTGCTTGTCTCAGCCAGGTCGGCAATAGAGACTCTTGAAGGTGCCTGCTTTAAACCATCCTTTATTAAGAGACAAGTTTGACTTTAATTATCCCATTTCCTTCTTTAATTTGTGATCAACAGCTGGCTACAGACTTTAAGAAAAACTGTATATAATAAAAGCTTTCTCTGCCCCCCAGTCTTTAGTTATTTTCTAGATTTGTGAGCAAAAAGCAATGTAAGCTTATGTCCTCGCAGTGAAAGAAGGAAACAAGAGGCAACAGATTAGTTCCAGTAAGGGTATCAGAATACCAGAAGCTTTGTAGTACAGATTATTGAAGTTCTATTAGGAAATGCTTCCTTCACCCCTTTTAACTATCATCACACGAATATCTGAAAATCTGGAAGTTCTTTCAATCAATAATAGCTTCCACCATCATATTTTCCTAAAGGTAGTTGGAGTTAGATGATTTGGAATGTCCGTGACTAATTTACAGTTACTAAAATTATTTACACACCACACTGTCTAGAGGTAAGGCAGAGGGAATAAGAAAAAGGCACAGTGGATGTGCCAGCTGTGTAGAATTGAAGGCTTTGTTGGTCTAACTGCACACTTTTGAATGTCTCTCAACTATCCACTTTTCCTTTTAGAAATAACCACACGGTAATCCCTCTCCAACTGAGAAGTTAAACTTTCCTGAAGAGCACTGTGGTTGGCACAGCCATGGTCTCCAAAGAAAGAGAGAGTTAGGGTAACATAATGTTTAAAAGCATAAACTCTAGTATCAAACAGACATTCAAGTTTGGAATCCTGGCTGTATCATTTGTCGGCACGGGCAGTGTCCTAACTTCTGAGTCCACAGTTTCCTATCTATGAAATGAGGATAATATCTTTGTCACGAGAGTCTTGAAGATGAGAGCACTGTTTAGCATGGAAACCTGGGAAACATTCAATACAGAAAGATGTCTTAACTATCTAAGAAAAGAGTTAAAATGACATCAAAGGCATGTTTAAAAACCCATTAAATCAAACTTCAAAAAGTTCTTCTTGAAAACAGTCTATGTTTGACAAGCATTGAAAACCTGCTGCGGCAGGTAGCCTTTTCCTGAATCTTTTCTTACATTGTCTAGGGGCTGATTACTATTTTTTTAATTAGGTAGTCAATAAATGCCAGACATTTGTCTTTTGTCCTTTATATGTATTAGTTCACTTCATTCTTATGTCAGTCCTGGGAAGTAGAGACTACTATTATCTCCACTTTCCAGATAAGAAAGGGAGCTGTAGAGAGAAGAGGGGAGTTCCTTTTCCAATAACCAGCAAACGGGGGAGTGGGGTTTTAGCTTCAGCTCCATCAATAGGACCTGAGTTTACCTGTCACTCCCTAACATGTTAGCTGGGATATATCATCTGCCGAAGAACCTTCTGCCACATCTCAGTGTTCCGAAAAGCCCTTTTAAAAGCTTTTGAAATAACCCTTTCTTGCTTGAGATTTATTGTCTTGCACTGGCACGTACCCTTGCTAACACCTAAGAAAGGTGTTAGCGGGATGGCTTTTCAAAATTACCTTGGTGTTAAAGGGCATGTTTTTTTCTTAGCTGAATCTGTCTGTATATTGAAAGGGAAAGGAATGAACAGTCTGTCTTGTTTCCCTACCCCGTGGCCCAGTGAGCATGGTCTATGGGACACGTAACAGAAATCACTGGGTTTGTTTGAGAAGAGTGAGCCAAATGACATGCTGGTTAAAATGATGAGATACAAGAATACTCTGAAATCTTTATAAAATATTTCTAAATTACAGCTGGATGACAAAGACTCTTTTACATTTACGTGACAGCGGTTCAGATCATTTCAAAAAACCCTCGTATTGTTGGTTTACCTTCGTAAGAGATAGAGAAAATGAGCCCAGAAGACAAACACTTGGGATTAGCTCCACACCCATCCAGCTCTTTCGTTATCCTTGGAAACATCAGCTAGCTGGAGTATGCCTTCTCAGTTGTAAATTGGAGACAATAAGGGTTACCCTGTAGGTTCATTTGTGTGAGAAAGTGGGTTTATGTTTCAGGTAGCAGAGCACATTCTGGGCTCTCAGTTGATAGCTGTTGCTTCAACTATGATCATTTTTATTGTTATTTGATACCTTTCTTTACATAGAGGGCACTTTATATCTCTAACAGAGTATTTGTATTTAGTTTTCAGTTCAGTTGCTCAGTCGTGTCCGACTCTTTGCGACCCCATGAATCGCAGCACACCAGGCCTCTTTGTCCATCACCAACTCCCAGAGTTCACTCAAACTCGTGTCCATCAAGTCGGTGATGCCATCCAGCCATCTCATCCTCTGTCATCCCCTTTTCCTCCTGCCCCAATCCCTCCCAGCATCAGAGTCTTTTCCAATGAGTCAACTCTTCGCATGAGGTGGCCAAAGTACTGGAGTTTCAGCTTTAGCATCATTCCTTCCAGTGAACACCCAGGGCTGATCTCCTTTAGAATGGACCGGTTGGATCTCCTGTATTTAGTTTTAGAAATATCCAAGACAGCTTTGCTTTAAATAGATATTGAAGTGGATGCTGTAGGAAGAGAGTTTGGGTACTACTGATCCGTGGGTTCCTCCCTGCTCCTGCCCCCCGGCCCCTCTCTCCCAACCAGGGAGTAGCTAGCAGTCACTTATCTAGGTGCTATTTGGATATTTAGATTCTTACATCTTCTGGGCGTTCTTCTAGGTACTGGCTCTCCATCCTTAGCTTCCTGGGTTTATTATTATTTTTAACACAGGTCAGAAGTAAGCCATGTAAAGTGACTAGAATTCTCTGGCCACTGTAATCAGTTGTCCGTGAGGAGGGAGAATTATATATACTATTAGGCTTGAACTAAAAATCCTTGATTTAGAGAAATTGATATCCTACTTGATATAATTTTAATTTGAGCCCTGACTTTTTGCTGGAGTAAAATCTAACTGTGAGCCTTCTAAATCCTGATCTGGCCAGTGTACTGTTTGGAGCACGTGAACTCCGTTACATGCCAGAACATGTAGCCTTCAATTGGTATAATCCATCAGTGTCAGATGAGCCCCTGTGTTTGGATTAGATTCATGAGAGACAGAGTCAGTGAGGGACTCTGTATGTCTCAGAAAGCCGGCACACTTGGCCAGCCATCTGCCCCAGGCTGAGTTGTGGAAGGAGGTGCAGAAGCCATGAAACCACAGAGTAGGATGGAGTCTAGGCAGCAAGTGTTGCTTTTAGTTTAATAGACTCCAGATTGTGTCAATGGGGAAAATAAGGCTTCGATGGGATGAAATTATTTTATGCACTCAGTTTAACCAGTGAGTGGCATGCCTATGCCTGCCTCGAATGCATCCAGTACGTTGTCTTTTCTGGGCTGTGCTGTTTGGTTATTCTCCTTCCTGGAATAGTCTTCCCGTTGATTTAAGTGACTTTTCCATTTAGATCTCTACTCTTAATCCTTCCTTCTGTCATCATTCTAAATAGTACTCTGTCCTGTCTCTTTTTATCTCTAGACCCTGCTTAATAACACCAAGCAGCATCCTTCCACTGTGTTTTATACAAATACATATATACAGCCAGCCCTCTGAATGCGGGAATGTGGAGGGCTAACTGTACTCCTGTTGATATGTGCTCAGTCATGTCCAGCTCTTTGTGGCCCCGTGGATTGTAGCCCTCTAGGCTCCTCTGTCCATGGAATTTTCCAGGCAAGAATACTGGAGTGGGTTGCCATTCCCTACTCCAGTGGATCTTCACAACCCAGGGATTAACCCCTGTCTCTAGTGTCTCCTGCATTGGCAGAGGGATTCTCTACCATTGTGCCACCTGGGAAGCGTTGAGTGTACTACACCATTTAATATAAGGAACTTGACCTTCTGCAGATTCTGATATCGGGGGGGGGTTCCTGAAACCAATCCTCCACAGGTACTGAGGAGCCCTTTTTTCCTGCATCTTTCTGTTTCTCTATGTAAAATGTAAGCTTCATGATGGTAGACTATTTTTCTTTTTACAATTTTATTTCCAGTGCCTGGCACATAGTAGGTGCTAAATAAGTATTACTTAAATTAATGAACAAATGTATTTGTTAATCAGAATGTATGTGTTTATGATTACCATGTTGGTTGCCAAGGATACAATTATAAATAGGATAGAGTTACTGTAATCAAGATCTTATTGTCTAATGGAAGAGAGTAAAAACCAGGAAATTGGTGTATTTTATGTTCTGATAGAAATATGAATACTTCATGGCAAATAGATGGGGAAACAATGGAAACAGTGACGGACTTTATTTTTGGGGGGCTCCAAAATCACTGCAGATGGTGACTGCAGCTATGAAATTAAGAGACACTTGCTCCTTGGAAGAAAAGTTATGACCAACCTAGACAGCATAAAAAGCAGAGATATTACTTTGCCAACAAAGGTCCGTCTAGTCAAAGCTATGGTTTTTCTAGTAGTCATGTATAGATGTGAGAGTTGGACTATAAAGAAAGCTGAGCACCAAATAATTTATACTTTTGAACTGTGGTGTTGGAGAAGACTCTTGAGAGTCCCTTGGACTGCAGGTAGATCCAGCCAGTCCATCCTTAAGGAAACTGGTCTTGAATATTCATTGGAAGGACTGATGCTGAAGCTGAAATTCCAATCCTTAAGCCACCTGATACGAAGAACTGACTCCTTGGAAAAGACCCTGATGCTGGGAAAGATTGAAGGCAGGAGGAGAAGGGGACAACAGATGGTTGGATGGCATCACTGACTCAATGGACATGAGTTTGGGTGGACTCCAGGGGTTGGTGTTGGACTGGGAGGCCTGGTGTGCTGCAGTCCATGGGGTTGCAAAGAGACACGACTGAGCAACTGAACTGAACTGAGGAATATGAATAGGCTTCTATAGGAACACCTAGGATAAGATTTCCAGACTTGGGAATCAGAGAAGGTATCCTGGGAAATGTATTATCTTAGCTGAGCTGTCTTAGAAGCAGCTTGAATGAAACAAAGTGTGGGAGGGGTCATGAGGGGGTACACCAGGGAGAGGGGACTCTGGATGGAAGCATCTGAAGAAGCAGCAGAGCTTAAAGCATTTTAGAACGTATGTGCCTGAGTAAGTAGATCTTAAAGTGTTCTGGACAAATTGAATATATACATCTTTAGATATACTGATGAAATAAATACATATTCATAATATTTGGCTACACTCAATCTCATTTCATATAAAGTAATTTTGAAAACCTTGCTTTTCCTGCTTTAATAGTTATTATTTATACTTTTAGTGTGTATTTTCCATGTCAGTATTGAATAGAACCCCTTTGGTGTTTTCAAACAGAGTTCTCCAGAGCTCATTCGTAGTTGCTAGGGCCATCATATACCAGGCACAGTGAATAAAAATGGACAAAACCCCTTTCCTCTCATGGATGGAGTTTATAGTTTGGATCTTGGTGATAAGGTGCTTTTTGAATATAGGTGTGGTGTTGCACAGTGTTATCTCTGTCTATCTGCATAACATTCAGAACCATTTTTGTTCCTCCCTCTTCTGACAGTTAATTATGCCTGTATTTCTAAATAATGTTGCTGTTGTCAGTACTGGTGTATTGATGAGTCTGGGCCCTTATTTGCTGATTTCCTATCATCAAGGTGTAGGGCTTAGTGCGGGTACCCGTCCATCTCCTAAGTTTCCCTTCCCTCTCTTCACTCTTCCCATAGAGTTGTGTGAAACTTTATTCTCAAATCACTATATATTATGTAAATACCAATACTGTTCACCACTGGGAGTTATGTAGTACAATTATATTTCCTTTTCTTTCTCCTGAAGCCAGTGGTGATTTGTTTGTTTCTTAGTTTTCACTTTACCAATTGCACATTTTCCCCCACGATCCGAAAGCCCCTCAACACTGCTCTCTACAAAGTTGGTCCATGTTCAGGACATCCCTTTTACTTTTCGTGGTTTAATCTCTGGAGACCTCCATCTTACTAAGTGGCCTGGTTGCTCTGCCTAAGACCTAGGCAGACTCCTAGGTCTTCCTTCGTAGAACCTTCCTTTGCTGCTGTTCTAGTTATTCAGTTTGCCTCTTCTAAGTCATTTTTCCTGCAACCTAGATTTCCTGTGTTTTTCTTTGTCTTGTCTTTGTTAGGTCAGGACATATTCTCTCACAGCATCATCAGATTAAAAAGAAAGTGTGAGAGCAAAGTGCATTGTGATGACAACCCTTAACAAATCTGCCCTTTGAGTCACAGTGCTCCAATCTGGGCAGGGGTGCTTTCTGTGGCTCATGCATCTCTCATATCCTAAGTTTTCTCCACCTTCCTAGTTGAAGCTTCTGTTTTTTATGACCTTGTCCTTCCCTTTCTCGGGACAGAATCTCCTTTTGATGAAGCTCATCTTCCAAAAGCTTCCTGAGAGATGGTGGTACATGGGAGGAATATTTTTGAAATTCTTGAACACTGAAAAATGTCCTTTTTACTCACCCACTCAGTTGATAGGATGACTGGGTAAAGAATTTTAAATGATCAATTTCCTGGAAATTTTTGAAGCCCTGGCTCAGTTGTCGAAGTTGCTAGTGAAGAGTCTGAAGGCATTCTAATTCCTCCTCTGTTTATTACAGTGATGTGTTTGTTTCCTGTTTATTTCACCTTTGTGCTGGGAACTCAGCCTTAATCTGGAAATTCACAAATTTCCTTCCTGGGAGGTTTTCTTGAATTAAAAATTATCTGTTCATTTGCTTTTCAGCTTTCCCTGCTCTTTGTCTGGATTTCCAATTAGCCTGGTTGCTTAGCTAGTCCTCCAGCTGTCACTTCTGTGTTCTGTATCTCTTTTTCTCTGCTTTCTCGGGGAGTTTTTGAATTTTTTCCCCCCAGCCTCCCTGTGGAGTACTTCATCTCTGCTATAGTATTTTTCAAGAGCATTTTTTGCTGAATTTTTTTAATAGCTTTAGGTTCTTTCATGTTGGATCTTTTTATTTTTCAGGTAGTATTAGGGATAGGTTTGTTGTCTTTCTCCATAGTCTGTTTCTTCCAAACTGCCTTTTTCTGTTTGTTTTTATTTTATTTTATATTAGAGACCCTTACCTCTCTGGGAATCCTTGGTTGAGTATATGTAATTATATCTTATCAAAATATCTATGTATTTACAGGTACAACTGAGAATGATGACTTGTTTGCTTAATAATACGTTTTTATATACTGCTGATTAATTATACAAATTCATAATTACATAGCATATATATACACCTGTGAAAGTGAAAGGTGTTAGTTGCTCAGTGGTGTCTGACTCTTTGCCACTCCAGGGACTGTAGCCCACCAGGCTCCCTGTCCATGGAATTTTCTAGGTAAGAATTTTGGTGTGGGTTTCCATTCCTTTCTCCAGGGGATCCTCCCAAATATACCTGTAGATACTTAAATACACAATATGCATATACATACTGATTCTATTATGTTCTCTCTATGAAGTTATTCACTGTACATATCTACCTGTATTCATATATTTGCCAATTATACAGATATACACACAAATCAATCTTGTGACAAATTCTGAATTAGTTGGAGAAAGATTCATATGTGTTATCTTCTCTTTATAAGCTCACTTTAGGCATTAATCCAGTTTAGATTTTTATTTTTTCATTTGCTACTAGCCTTAAATGTTTGCCATATCAATTGAATATAATTAGGCAAAATAATACTAATATCAAGTTACAAAGATAAGTAGCTTTCTTCAGAAATGGTGACAATCAGATTAATAGCAAAGGTCTAGGCATGAAGGAATTCTGCATTTCTACAGTCTCATTTCTGAATAATCAGTTATCCATTAAAATCATTAAAGTCATCTATAAATCAGTGTAATGACTGTGTACTCTAATGAAATTAAGCTCTTCTACAGAATCTAGGAGTTTCAAAAGCCTTTTTGCAGTGAAACCCCAACTTTCTAAGATTTGAGGAGCAATATCCCTATCATTTTCCTTTGATTTGCAATGTGATTTGCTTAATGGAAATGTACCAAGTTAGTAATTCTTTTCTATTTGTACTTTTGAAAAATCAGAAATGTAACTTTATTAAAATGTTATTTCATTTTGTTTTTTAACCTTTGCATTTCAGTCCATACTTTGTCTTTTGTTTTAATCCTGCTTTTTGTCCACTGACATATGCTTTATAACTTGTAAGAATGTATGCCTTTTCAATAAAATAACTGTTCATTACTCTGCATGTGTGCTCAGGCGTGTATGTCTGACTCTTTGTGACCCCAGGAATTGTAGCCCACTAGGCTCTGTCCATGGCATTTCCTAGGCATGAAAACTGGAGTGGGTTGCGATTTCCCTTTCCAGGGGAATCTTCCTAAGCCAGTGCTTGAACCCATGTCTTCTGCATCTCTTACTTTGGTGGGTGGATTCTTTACCACTGAAGCCAGTTGGGAAACCTTTTACTCAGTAAGAACCCTAACTTATTATGTCACTAGATCTTCATTTTCAGACAATAATCAAACCTAAATGAGACAAGCTCCACATTGGTTTTGGCAGTACCTTGGAAGACTACATAGACTGTGATAATCCATAGGGTGAAAAAATAGTGAATTTTTTGTCTTTGTGGAAATAATGGTTTCCTCCTTTAAAACTATCTGAATTCCTTAACCTGTTATTTTTCTTTTAAAATCTGGATTTTCCCCCCGGAAATAGGGAAGTTCTTATAAACTATTGTTAGTTTGTGAAAAGTAAAAATTTTCTTTCCAACAAAAGCACTCTTTAAATGTGTTAACTTTAGTGCCTTTTTATTTTTCTGGCCATCCCACTGCCCCAACTCTGTTGATAAAGATTGGTTTAAGAAACACTGATGGTTTGTAGCTATCACTTTTTTTTAATCCCAAAGGCTTTCATGGTATAAAAAAGAAATAATTGAACTCCTTTCTCACTGTGAAGGGTGGCTTAGCATCAGCTCTGAAGATTGCTTAGCAAAAGGTCAGTAAACATGCAAATCCCACCTTCTGTTGAATTTAAGAAGCTTTTGCCCCATGTCCCTGCATGTCTGATTTCCTATACTATTTTAAGAGCTGGCTTAAAACTCAACATTCAAAAAACTAAGATCATGGCATCCGGTCCCATAATTTCATGACAAATAGAAGGGGAAACAAGTGGAAACAGTGACAGATCTTATTTTCTTGAGCTTCAAAATTACTGCAGACAATGTAGCCATGAAATTAAGATGTTCCTTGGAAGGAAAGCTCTGACAAACCTAGACAGCATATTAAAGAGCAGAGGCCTCACTTTGATGACAAAGGTTCCATATAGTCACAGCTATGGTTTTTTCCAGTAGTCATATATGGATGTGAGAGCTGGACCATAAAGAAAACTGAGCACTGAAGAACTGATGCTTTTGAACTGTGTTATTGGAAATTCTTGAGAGTCACTTGGACTGCAAGGAGATCAAACCAGTCAATCCTAAAGGAAATCAATCCTGAATATTCATTGGAAGGACTGATGCTGAAGCTCAAGCTCCAACATGTTGGCCACCTGATGCGAAAAACTGACTCATTTGAAAAGACCCTGGTGCTGGGAAAATTGAGGGCAGGAGGAGAAGGGGGTCACAGAGGATGAGATGATAGGATAGCGTCATTAACTCAGTGGACATGAGTTTGAGCAAACTCTGGGAAATGGTGAAGGACAAGGGGAGCCTGGTGGGCAGCAGTGCGTGGGTTGCAAAGAGTAGGACATGTCTTAACAACTGAACAACAACAAAAGATGATTTGATGTGATGCCCCCTTTTAAAAGGGCTTCCCAGATGGTGCTAGTGGTGAAAAATTCATGTGCCAGTGCATGAGACATAAGAGACGTGGATTCATCCCTGGGTCGGTAAGATCCCCTGGAGGAGGAGATAACTTGGCATGTTTTGAGTAGGAAATCCTTTTAAGAAACATAGATACTAAAATCCATGTCATTGCTACTCAAATCAGGCTGTTGATTTCACCACTTGGGATACATCACAAAAACATTATTTTACAGTCCTTGTGTTTTACTCCAGTAGAAGAGGCTTTCAAAATCAAATGTGAAATTGCATTTACTGTCTCACCTCTGTGGTCATTGAAATACATATGAAAACATTTACAAGTCTTAATGTGAATGCCCAGAAAGCATTTTTTAATTATATTTTACTTCATCGTCTAAAATGTTTGCTTTATTTGCAATCTGACCCTTTTCTAAGGTTGCTTACTCCAAAATTCATTTGAGAGGTGACACACTGTATAAATTGAGAAAGAAACAGCAACCCACTCCAGTATTCTTGCCTGGAGAATCCAATGGACAGAGGAGTCATGCAGGTTACAGTCCATGGGGTCGCAAAGAATTGAACATGACTTAGCGATCAAACCACCACCACCACACACTATAAAAATCAATAAGCCCTGGCTGTTTTTGACCAAAAGCAACTCCTAATTTCATGGATTTAGGGTGCTTTTTGAGGACTTCCCTGGTGGCTCAGATGGTAAAGCGTCTGTCTACAATGCGGGAGACCTGGGTTTGATCCCTGGGTCGGGAACGTTCCCTGGAGAAGGAAATGGCAACCCATTCCAGTACTCTTGCCTGGAAAATCCCATGGATGGAGGAGCTTGGTGCAGGCTACTGTCCATGGGGTCGCAAAGAGTCGGGCACGACTAAGCAACTTTACTTCACTTAGGGTGCTTTTACATGTACCTAAACAACTGAGATTATAATCCAAGTGTATAAACACTACAAGAAAGTTATTAACAAAGTATAAAGGGAAGCAGGTGTATCTTCTTTGGGTTCCATTTGCTTTTAAGAATGGATTTTATGCTTCTCTCTTGGGAAAATGTTTGGTTTTAAGTGTCATGTGATTTTTTTTTTTAAACTTTAGCATTTTAAGTAGGAAAAGCAATCATTTTGGGAAATCATGACTGTACTTGTACCTCATACTTCTGTCAATCTTTTTCTCTCTGAACTATGTCAATATACTCAGGAAGATGGGCAGGCTAATAGAATCTGGCCTAGATAACCTTTTATAAAAACTTTTAAAATGGATTTCTACTCTGTGTCAACAGTATGATGTGAGTAATAGCTACCTGTGGGGTTTTCTTTTTTCCTTCAATTATAATTTATTTCTCCTAATCTGCAAGTACCTCATGGGGTCTTCCAGGTGGCACTAGTGGTAAAGTACCCACCTGCCAATGCAGGAGACATAAGAGACTTGGCTTTGATTCCTGGGGCAGGAAGATCCCCTGGAGGACGGCATGGCAACCCACTCCAGTATTCTTGCCTGCAGAATCCCATGGACAGTGGAGCCTGGCAGGCTACGGTCCTTAGGGTCACAGAGAATCAGACACGGCTGAAGTCACTCAGCACATACACATCCAAGTACTTAGTAGTTGTTAGTTACTTTTAAAACATGCAACTAGAGATTGAATGTCCAAAAAAAAAAGAGTGTTATATAAGAGAACTGTTGAATCCTTTGAAATTTCAGCCAATTTCTTGGGGCATATATGTCAGGATTATCTAGAATTATAAATTACTACAAACCATCTAAACCAGGAACTGGAATTCTGAATTTGGCCAAGTGAGCCTCAACCAGGGCATTGCTATCCCCTTCCTGTGTTGCCACGGAGAGCACTTTCAAAAATAATTGTTTAACTTATGCTAACAGAAGCTGAACAGCAGGGTTTCAAAATATTGCCCCTTGGTCATTTTTCAGAGCTTTCCCACCAGTGTGCTGAAACACACAAAACGGGACATTTATAATACATACATACATATAAACATTGGAGAAGGAAATAGCAGCCCACTCCAGTATACTTGCCTGGAAAATGCCACAGACAGTATACCCTGGTGGGCTGCAGCTCACGGGGTTGGAAAGGGTTGGACACAACTAAAAAACTGAGCACACATACAAATATATGGAAAGAGGAAGAAAGGGGCAGGGGACGCGCTGCTTTGCAGCATGATTCCAGGAAGTACTGCTCACATTGATTCAACACAGAGGGTATTCCTTGGAGGTGTGCAGGCTGACAGGACTGTGGATACTGCACTATGAGGCACCAACTGGAGGGGATTGGGATACCTGAATGGCATTTGACGAAAGAACCTAGGACTTGATCATATATCATTCTGATATGAGACTATTTGCAAGTGTTTGGAAACTCAGTTATATATTAAAGGTATAAATATTTAAAAACCAAATCTTTTATTAACAAATGTACAAGTTTCTTTTGTAATATAAATAAACTTCCTTAGATCAAGAATTTCAAAATTATTCCTTAAGCATACTTGGAGAAGGAAATGGCAGCCTACTCCAGTATTCTTGCCAGGAAAATTCCATGGATGGAGGAGCCCGGCATTCTACAGTCCATGGGGGTCGCAAAGAGTCGGACACGACTGAGTGACTTCACTTTTCTAAGTTTACTTAGATGCTGTTTTGCAGTATTCAGTTACAAATGATAGCAGCTGAACAGGGCTTCAGTTCAGTTCAGTCACTCAGTTGTGTCCAACTCTTTGTGATCCCATGAACTGCAGCACGCCAGGCCTCCCTGTCCATCACCAACTCCTGGAGTTTACCCAAACTCAGGTCCATTGATTCAGTGATGCCATCCAACCATCTCATCCTCTGTTGTCCGCTTCTCCTCCTCCCCTCAATCTTTCCCAGCATCAGGGTCTTTTCAAATGAGACAGCTCGTCACATCAGGTGGCCATCAGGTGGTATTAGAATTTCAGCTTCAGCATCATTCCTTCCAAAGAACGCCCAGGAATGATCTCCTTCAGAATGGACTGGTTGGATCTCCTTGCAGTCCAAGGGACTCTCAAGAGTCTTCTCCAACACCACAGTTCAAAAACATCAATTCTTTGGCGCTCAGCTTTCTTTAGAGTCCAACTCTCACATACATACGTGACTACTGTAAAAACCATAGCCTTGACTAGATGAACCTTTGTTGGCTGAGTAATAGGGACTTGTTTTAAACTCACTTTCTGACTTTGCTTTTTTATTTTGAAACAATCGACCTTGTCAGTATGCATTGAGCTATTTTTATGGACTCCTTATAATTTTCAGTTAGTTCATTCTGGTTCTGTAGTGTCCATTAAGTTAGCCATCTTTTAAATCCATTCACATCCAGCAACAAATCCGCAAAATGAAAATAAAGCGTTAATAATTTTCTTAAAGAGAAAAATACTTTTAGCTTAAAATTCATTACTAAACTTTTTTGTACCATTAGTACACTATGGTAGGCAACAAACGATGCGCTGATCCTGTTTCTTCACATAAAAGCTGAAAACAGATGGGACAATGCAGTTGAATTATATTATATTCACTCTTTTGCTAACATAATTTCGTGTAGAATCCAGGCGAACTTCTATAGGAAGCCTTGTTTGGAAGAAAACGATGTGTTAATTGAAATGTTTTCAGAATCAACTCTTGGTGTCAAAGCCTTTGCATATTCCTGTCAGTGTAGACATAAACATAGGCCTCGTTTGTGTAATATCTTATTGATTTCATGGTTTTCTTCTACCGCACAGAATATTTTATACCCAGTATTTTGGATATTTCTCTACAAAGCAAGTAGTGTTATTCCAAGCATTACTTCTCAGTGACTTAATTTTTTATAAAATATTTTTCATAACTGGGTATTCACTAATATATAATGGGAGTTCTTTTGACAAAATAATGTGAATTTGTGTTGTCTCTGTCATCTGACATCTTCGTTTCTACTAAGAATTTTGACAACTGGCACCTTTCCATTATCCTTTGCTTCATTCATCCCTTATACAATACAGTGTCCATACAGTACCATATTCATGACATGGTATTGATCATATGTGTAAGCTGATGAAATAGGCTTTGGTGAGAGATTTGGTTTTAGCTCTTATTTGCATGACCTTGAGTCCATGAGTTCAGTATGATAGTCCTGTAACCTAGCTTGTGAAACTGTTGCTAAGCTATTAAAATTCATAGATTTTTAGTATTTAAGATGGATGTATTATGGGAAGGTATCAGCCTGATTAGCTTGGTATTTTTGCTTAACTTGATAATGTTTACATGAGACATTTTTTTTGTTTTGCAGAAAATTATTAAGAGTACACAAATCTAGATTTTGTATTGTCCTCATCATATTGCCTAATTAGTAGCAAAACTATGACTAGCATCAGAGGACAGTCTTTATTTAAAAAGTGCTTTTTAGTAGAAACAGATCCATAAAAATCTACTTAAATACAAACTTTTGAAGGAGACTGAGCTGTGAGGAATTTAGAAAATTGACTTACAAAAATGAAACCTGTTTCCTGAAGAGTGTGTAAAACAGCCTATTCAAAAAATTTAAAATAGGATTAGGACATACTGAGGCCACCTCATGTGAAGAGTTGACTCATTGGAAAAGACTGTGATGCTGGGAGGGATTGGGGGCAGGAGGAGAAGGGGATGACAGAGGATGAGATGGCTGGATGGCATCATTGACTCGATGGACGTGAGTCTGAGTGAACTCCGGGAGTTGGTGATGGACAGGGAGGCCTGGTGTGCTGCGATTCATGAGGTCGCAAAGAGTTGGACATGACTGAGCGACTGAACTGAGGTATGAATTTTATCTAATTCAGTAGTTAAAATTTAGAAATTCCCATGATACAGATATTATAAGCATAAGAGTAAAATTTTTAAATATGTATTTCAAAACTCTCAAGATTCTTTTGCTTAGTCTTTTTAAGTAAATTGCATTTATTATTTTAAAAGCAAACATTTTTTCATGTTGTCCAATTCCCTTGAGTCAATTTGTTTTCACTTTATTATTACAAGTTATAGATAATAAAGTTGATAAAATTCACACAAACTCAACTTAGAAGTACTAAAATAAGAAGGAAATAATGATGAAGACAATATTAAACAATAATAATGATGTAGCGATGGTAGCATCTTTATTTGTTAGAAGGAAAGATTATGAAAGAGAAGCAAATTAAATGAAATGAGAACTAAGCACTTTTTATGTGTATACTAAACACTTTTTGATTATGAAGGGATTGTGACTAAATTTGTTTTACTGACAGATTTAGCCAGAGGTCAGGGAGTCCATGGGGTCATAGAGTCAGACACACGCAGAGAGAGAGATTTGTGTATTACTGAATTGATGCTTTTGAAGTGTGGTGTTGGAGAAGACTCTTGAGAGAGTCCCTTGGACTGCAAGGAGATCCAACCAGTCCATTCTAAAGGAGATCAGTCCTGGGTCTTCTTTGGAAGGAATGATGCTAAAGCTGAAACTCCCGTACTTTGGCCACCTCATGTGAAGAGTTGACTCAGTGGAAAAGACTCTGATGCTGGGAGGGATTGAGGGCAGGAGGAGAAGGGGACGATAGAGGATGAGATGGCTGGATGGCATCACCGACTCGATGGACGTGAGTTTGAGTAAACTCCGGGAGTTGGTGATGGACAGGGAGGCCTGGCGTGCTGCGATTCATGGGGTCGCAAAGAGTCGGACATGACTGAGTGACTGAACTGAACTGACTGTCCAGCACTTGATGGGGACTGCTCTGCATCAAGTTTTATCTGCCAAAATGACAGTTACTTCATTAAGAAAGTTGAGCTATTGAAATAATATTTAAATATGATCCAGCAGTTTAAATAGTGGTTTGAATAGTGGTTAAGAATAACAAAAAGGGCCACCTGCAGTACATTGGTTGGAATGCTCCACCGTGTAAAATATGACCCCCAGTAGATGGGTAGGGGTGTATATATGTCCACAAATTCATGCAAGCATTTGTATTGGTATGTACTCAACTGAGTATATTTTAAATTATTCATCATTTTTGACGGCCATTGCTATTGGCTAACATGCTATATTATAATCCAAGACCATAGGAAGAAAAAATTCTGCTTTCTTCACCCATAACTGTATTCGAACATTTCATTCAAAGTATTAGGTTATTTTACAAAGTATTGGAAAATGTGGATTTCCCCCGCCCCCCCCCCAAAAAAAATATCTCTATTGTTTGAGAGTAGGCATTTCTTTCTTGTCTTCCCTGTCATTGTTGCAGTACTTGGAGTATAGAAGGTTCTCAATTTGTTGAATCGCTCATTCGCTGTGTATATGAAGAAATGTTAAAAAGTTGAGACAATTAATGCTCTAAAGTTTAGTTTCCTGTTTTCATGCATTTAGAAAATTGTAGGGTGATGCAGTAGTAGAGAAGCAAGCATCATTTAAGGCTTTAGGCCCCACTGAGTCCAAAAGTCTTTTCTTTACATCTATGTCTCTTTTGCTGCACTGCATGTAGAATCGTTGGTACTGTCTTTCTAAATTCCATATTTATGCATTAATATACAGTATTTTCTTTCTCTTTCTGGCTTCACTCTGTATAATAGGCTCCAGATTCATCTACCTCATTAGAACTGACTCAGATGCATTCCTTTCCTTTTTACAGCTGAGTAATGTTCCATTGTGTATATGTTCCATGACTACCTTATCCATTCGTCTGCCAATGGACATCTATGTTGCTTCCATGTCCTAGCTATTGTAAATAGTGTTGCAGTGAACATTGGGATACATGTGTCTCTTTCAGTTCTGGTTTCCTCAGGGTGTAGGCCTAGGAGTGGGATTGCTGGGTCATATGGCACTTCTATTCCCAGTTTTTTAAGGAGTCGCTACACTGTTCTTCATAGTGGGTGTACCAGTTTGTATTCCCACCAACAGGGTAAGAGGGTTCCCTTTGTTCCACACCCTCTCCTGCATTTATGCTGCTTTTGTGTTGTAAGGAACTGATGGGTTTACATACTAACATATTGCAGGAATATTTACAAGAGAGGGGTCCTGCAAACAGTACTATACTCCAAAGTATTTGCCTACCAAACTGTCTTCATTCTATAATGACAAAGAATGGGGCGAGTGACTAATATTTGGAAGATGTGATGAACCACAAAACGGTCTCATGGAAGTTTTTAAATTGTTTAAAATTTACCCACCAATTTTTCACTTTGATAACCTCATGTAATTCCTTGAGATATACTAATGATTTTGATGCTAAATTATATTTGTGATTGTTAATGTATTGATTTCTTGTATTGATGTTATATTTATTCACCTCCCTTTGTAGCTAAATTTCACTGTGATATTCAGATACATTTCAGGAATTTGTCATACTTAGGACTTCAGAAAGTTGTTCTGGAAAGTGTGGAATGTGCTGTTCTTTGCTACAAAAACAAATTTGGGTGGTTCTGTAACTTAGCAATGTAAATAGATATAGGATCAGTGGTATTTGTTAACAGGATTTTCATGAGAGAAATTAACTGAAAAGAAACTAACCCTAGGATAATTTCTTCAGTATGAAAAAAAAAAATTCACATCCATTGTAGCACAAAATATTTAAGTTTTCTGTTCTATATATTCACATCCTAGAATATCTTTTAGTTTTTGGCATCTTGAATTCCTTTTGAGTTTTCTTGGACATCTGTTTTGTGATTTTAAGTTTTCTTCTATAAAATGGAACTGATAGTATTTCTAAATATTAATGAAGTGAATAAGGACTCTCCTTTAAGCTGGCTTGGCTCTGTGTCTCCCAGTAGGTGGGCAGCAGATGGAGTGGAACCAAAGGCCCCTGTACCAGGTGACAGGGTTTCAGGAGCAAAACGCATAGGCCATGACCAGAATGACACAGCATTTCACTGTTTACAAGTCTTTGTTTATGCGTGTTTAGTATAATTTTAGATTCTCTCTTTAAACCAATGTATTGTGTGGTGATACATGGGACATCTGGTCACCGGTGAGCGGCCTGTGCGGTAATCCGGCTCCACCCCAGTTTTTTGTTGTATTTGGAGGTTTGTTCTGTTTGTGTAACCAGAGCCTTTCCGTGTTTGTTCAAATTGCTTTAATTTCTCAACATTATAGCCAGTTTTATATTCTTTTTGTTTTTTAAAGCTTATAGGTTTAGTGTAAACTCACCAGTTTCTGTAAGATCCAGACAAGTTAAGGTTAGGTTGTCCTAAGTGAGAACTTTGCTTCAGATGTCATCGTTTCTAAGTTTTTCTAGCGGGCAGGATGTAACACCTAAGAAGCGCTTATATCTTAAAATATGATTTATCATCACACTAACCAGAGGATGAATCTGCTCTTGTTTTTTTGTCATGGGTAAAAGCCTAATTTAAAAATTTATTTCAGTCCTATCCTGTGTATCATGTGTATCTATCATTCCATCCTAGGTGGGTCAAAAATTAAAATTCTGAAGTTTGTAGCCAAGTATTGTGCCATAGACGTCTAAATCAATTCATTGATACCTTCCTACCATTTGATTTAGTTGAGTAGATTTGTTTAACTAATGAATACCAGGTTCAGCAAATCTCTAACCTAGCTGAACATCAGCCCCTTCAGAGCTTAAAAACTGAATAGCTTTCCAGGAGGTCCCTCTATTCAGAATTCAGAAATAGTCGGTATAGGTTAGGTATTCAGTATGTACATTTTTGAAAAAGCTTCTCAAAGTTTATGATTAGCCAGATCTGGAAACTTGATGGTTTTTTATTATAGAGAAATAACCAGACTTGCCTCTTTGTGGCATCTCATCTGTTTGCCTGGATTTAGTCTTGCACAGCAGCTTGAGCTCTGCTGTGGAAATTTCCTCTGAGTTTCCTTTTCAGGCAGCACTGAAAAGATTAAGAAGTTGGACGTGACTGGGACTCTGAGACATTATCAAGTCTGAAGAGGCAAAGATAACTAGACAGAAACAGACAACCTGATGACTGAAAGAAAGATGTTATCAAAGACTTAGAGTTAAGATCAAAAGCTATACTGCAAATGAAATATAGGATGATTAGTTACATTTTAATTTTAGGTAAATAATGGATAATTTTTATTTGCAAGTATGTTCCAAATATTTCATGGTATACTTATAGTAAAACCTATCTGGAATGTTTAATGTAAATGTTTAATCATTACCTATTTATCTGAAATTGAAATTTAATGGGACCTCCTGTGTTTAGCTTGGCAGCCCTACCTTGGACTCCTAGGGCTTCCCAGGTGACTCTGTGGATAAAAGAATCCACCTGCAGTGCATGAGACACAGGAGACAAAGGTTCAGTCCTGGGCTTGAGAGGATCCCCTGGTGAAGGAAATGGCTGTCCTCTCTAGGATTCTTGCCTGACATATCTTATGGAGAGAGGAGCCTAGCTGGGTACAGTCCCTAGTGTTGCCAACAGTCTGACACAGGTGAAGCGACTGAGCACACACAAGTGCACACACACCTTGGAAGCCCACAGTCTGGGAGGAGGGCAAGGCACCCTGCTCAGATGAAGTGGAACACACAACAGCTAGCTGTTCAGCTTAACTAGCCCCAAGAGCAGGCTTCATTTTAAAATACCTGTTTTTGATCTGAAATGAAGACATTAAATTTTTATTGAGATATATTTATAGTATACTCAAGTGTGTAATGTAGTGATTCTTAGTTTTTAGACTTTATACTACAGATATTGGCTATAAGTCCCTGCGCTGGACAATATATCCTTTTAGCTTATTTTACAAATAGTAGTTTGTACTACTTAATCTTGTTATCTGTCCTGCCCTTCTCTGCTTCCCTGTCCCACTAGTAATCACTAGTTTTTTTATCCTCTACATCTGTACTCTGTTTCTTTTTTGTTATATTCATTAGTTTTTTAGATTCTACATATAGCTGATAATATACAATATTTGTCTTTCTCAGACTTTTTTCACTAAGCATGATACTCTCTAGGTCTGTCCATGTTGTTGCAAATGGCAGAATTTCATTTTTATGGCTGAGTAGTATTCCGTTGTGTATATACCACGTCTCCTTTCTCCATCCATCTGTTAATGGGCAGGTTGCTTCCATATCTTGGTTATTGTTAATAATACTGCTGTGAATATGGGGCGCATGTATCCTTTTGAATTCATTATTTATTTTTTTTCCTAGATGTATACCCGGGAGTGGAATTGCTGGTTCGTATGGTAGTTCTGCTTTTAGTTTTCTGAGGAAGCTTTATACTGTTTTTCATAGTGCTTGCGCCAGTTTACATTCTCACCAACAGTGCACAAAGATTTACTCTTCTCTGTATCCTCACTAACATTTATTAATGACGATCTTTTTGATGATAACCATTCTGACAGGTGTGAGGTGATGTCTCAGTGTGGTTTTACTTTGCATTCCTCTGATTAGTGATAGTGAGCAAATTTGCATATTCCTATTGGCCATTTGTGTGTCATCTTTGGAAAAATGTCTTTTCAGATCTTTTCATTTTTAAAGAAAAAGAACATAAAGAAAAAGTAGCAAGGAAAAATAACAAGTTGCAAACAAGGTAACTCCCATAAGGATATTAGCTGACTTTGCAGCAGAAATTCTGCAGGCCAGAAGGGAGTAACACTGTATATGTAAAGTGATGAAAAGGAAAACCTGCCTTAAGATGACTCTACTCAGCAAGGCCCTCACTGAATTTGATCGAGAGATCAAAAGCATATAGCCAAGCAAAAGCTGAAAGAGTTCAGCACCACCCAGTGAACTTTACAAGAAATGTGTTTGTTGTGTTAATCACAGTGTGTCTTGGTATAGCCCTCTTTGGCTAATCTCTTTGGGACTCGGTGCTTTCTGGACTTGGATGTCTATTTCCTTTTCCAATTTAAGGAGATTTCCAACTATTATGTCTTTAAATATGTTCTCTACCCCTTTCTTTTCCATTAAGAACCCCTATAACATGAATATTGGTACATTTGATGCTGTCCCTGCAGTCTCAAATAGCCCTCATTTGTTTTTAGTTTCCTTTTTTATTTTATTCTGTTCAGCTTCAGTGATTTCCTTCACTGTCTTCCAGCTCACTGATCTATTCCTTTGTCATTTAGTTTACTGCTGATTTTTTCTAGTGTCTTTTCCGCTTCATTTATTGTGTTTTTCATCTGTTTGGTTGTCCTTTATATTTTCTCTTTGTTAAAAAAAATTTTTTTCCCCTAACTTTCATGCCCTGCTCATCCTTTCTTCTTCTCCTGTGTTCTTCAATCCCTTGAACTCTTTCTTGGATAGATTGCCTGTGTCTACTTCACTTAGTTCTTGTTTCTTCATTTGGGACCTGGACATCTATTGCCTCGTTTTGCCTAGCTTGTTTTTTTATTTCTGTGTATCTGGGAAGTTGGTTATATTTCCTAGTCTTGGAGAAGCACAGTTTTGTAGGAGACATCCTATGAGTCCCAGCAGCACATTCCCCTCTAATTCCGAGAGCCATATGCTCCAGGGTTGCCTTCTAAGTGGGCTGTGTGGGTCCTTCTGTTACGACAGGCTGACCACTGTAGGTTGTCTGGGAGGACATGGCTAGCTCCTGATTTGGTTGGCTGTTAGATCCTGCCTTGTTCTAAGGCTGCCACCTGATGGGTGAACTAGTTCATGAGATGGCTGTTTGGGAAACCCTGGGGGTTCCTGAGACTAGTGCTGGCTCACTGGAGGGCAGAGTTGGGGTACAGGAGATTCTGGGGTTGGTGCCCACCCACTAGTGAGCAGAGCCATGTGCTGACATCTGACTGCAGGGCATGGATGTCCCAGAGTGGGTGTTGAGCCACTGGTGGGTGGGGCCTGTCCCCAGTTGTTCTATAAATAGTTATAATTTTGGTGTGCCTATGAGAGGAGGTGAGCTCAGGGCCTTTCCACTCTCTGCCGTTGTTGAAACTCCCTCTGTGTGTGTGTGTATTAATTACTTGAAAGCTAACTTTGTGATAGAATGGACACTTATTTTGTTGTTCTCTCTTAAGCAGAAATGGACTTCCCTGGTGGCTCAGACTGTAAAGCATCTGCCTACAATGCGGGAGACTCAGGTTCAGTACCTGGGTCGGGAAGCTCTCCTGGAGAAGGAAATGGCAACCCACTCCAGTATTTTGCCTGGAAAATCCCATGGATGGAGGAGCCTGGTAGGCTACAGGCCATGAGGTGGCAGAGAGTCGGACATGACTGAGCGAGTTCACTTTCTTAAGCAGAAAATCACTATGTTCTCTTTTTTTGACCTTACTTGGTGAACAGATGTGCTAAGCATTTGCCTTTACCTAGGAGCAGTCTTTTGTATTTGAATTCAGAGTTGCTTTTAGAATCCAAAAATCTAAAGCAAATATTTATATTATGTTAGTCTAGGTGGTTCAGTTATTTTAATGTTAATCTTGAAGAGGATTTTTATCTGTTTAATCTTCACAGATCCTTGAGTTTGCCAACATGTATGATGGCTTAGAGGTAGTATGGCATTTTTTTGCTGGCTAAATTTTATAAAGTTAAGGAAATGTGAAATAATCTTCATTGTTAAGGGAGTAATGTAACCCTTGCATTTTTGTCCCCAAGTATATAGTATAAATGCAATAATCAATATGATTTAGTTCATTTGACATTTTTAAAGTTGTTGCAGCTAAGATTTCTGTCCTAGGTAGAGACAGAATTTTGTTATTTCTTAGGCTGGATGGCATCACTGACTCGATGGACATGAGTTTGGGTAAACTCTGGGAGTTAGTGATGGACAGGGAGGCCTGGCGTGCTGCGGTTCATGGGGTCGCAAAGAGTCGGACACGACTGAGCAACTGAACTGAGGGAAATTGTGTTAGGCATTACGAGATGTTAGTTGATTATTTTTTATGTGGTTTTTGATTCAGGTCTCCTTATTGGAAAGGTCAGGACAGACAGCAGAGCTAGTTGACCAGATGGTAGCTGTCCTCTATCTACTTTTTCCTTAACAGACTTTGGATTTTATTCAGATACATGGTTCCTGTTTTTTAAACAGGATTGCCTGATTTCTTCTTGTCTCTGGGTGACTCTTCATTGGTCAGCCATAATATTTACTTTCCTTTAGTGAGTTCTTTAGGAATGGGTGCATGAATCATTTCTGGCCTGTGACCTGTGGGGGAAAATCTTTTCTCCTCCCTCTGTCTCTTTTTCAGAAAGGGAATATTTTCTTCCATTTTTCCTTATTGTTGCATGAAGCTGCCTTGCATAGATTTGACATACATTTCTTTGGAGACAATAAATCTGTGAAGAAGCAAACACAAGGAGGATACAGACTTACGGACAAGGTTTGGGTCCTCCATGAGTTTATTGAGTCACCAAGTTAACTGACTCTGGAACCCTCTCACCTTTGGACTTTTTGAGATATGTGATAATAATCCTTCTTATTGTTTAACAGGCTGTTTTGAGTTGGGGCTTCTTCAGCTTTCAGTCAAACGCACCCTCACCAAATTAATGGAGTAGACTTAATATTTTTCTTAATAGAGTCTACTCTGCTTTATTGACTATGCCAAAGGCTTTGACTGTGTGAATCACAATAAACTGTGGAAAATTCTGAAAGAGATGGGAATACCAGACCACCTGATCTGCCTCTTGAGAAATTTGTATGCAGGTCAGGAAGCAACAGTTAGAACTGGACATGGAACAACAGACTGGTTCCAAATAGGAAAAGGAGTTCGTCAAGGCTGTATATTGTCACCCTGTTTATTTAACTTCTATGCAGAGTACATCATGAGAAATGCTGGACTGGAAGAAACACAAGCTGGAATCAAGATTGCCAGGAGAAATATCACTAACCTCAGATATACAGATGACACCACCCTTATGGCAGAAAGTGAAGAGGAACTAAAGAGCCTCTTGTTGAAAGTGAAAGTGGAGAGTGAAAAAGTTGGCTTAAAGCTCAACATTCAGAAAACGAAGATCATGGCATCCGGTCCCATCATTTCATGGGAAATAGATGGGGAAACAGTGGAAACAGTGTCAGACTTTATTTTTCTGGGCTCCAGAATCACTACAGATGGTGACTGCAGCCATGAAATTAAAAGACGCTTACTCCTTGGAAGGAAAGTTATGACCAACCTAGATAGCATGTTCAAAAGCAGAGATATTACTTTGCCAACAAAGGTTCGTCTAGTCAAGGCTATGGTTTTTCCAGTGGTCATGTATGGATGTGAGAGTTGGACTGTGAAGAAGGCTGAGAGCTGAAGAATTGATGCTTTTGAACTGTGGTGTTGGAGAAGACTCTTGAGAGTCCCTTGGACTGCAAGGAGATCCAACCAGTCCCTTGAAGGAGATCAGTCCTGGGATTTCTTTGGAAGGAATGATGCTAAAGCTGAAACTCCAGTACTTTGGCCACCTCATGCGAAGAGCTAACTCATTGGAAAAGACTCTGATGCTGGGAGGGATTGGGGGCAAGAGGAGAAGGGGACGACAGAGGATGAGATGGCTCTGTCTCCATGGATGTGAGTCTGAGTGAACTCTGGGAGTTGGTGAGGACAGGGAGGCCTGGCGTGCTGTGATTCATGGGGTCGCAAAGAGTCGGACACGACTGAGCGACTGATCTGATCTGACTGATCTGATGTGTACGTATGTCAGAAGGATGGGTTCACAAAGATGACAAGCTGAAAATCCCTTACCTTCCTTGCTAGTCTGTCTTGCCTTCTTTACAGAGAGCCATTTCTCATCCATGACACCCCTCCTTTAGAAAGAAAGTAAAACTGCAAACATTTCTGGGGAAAGCAAATTTATATCATGTTTTCTTCTTTCAAAAGAAACTATCTCAGACTACTTACTATCTACTGGAAAAGGCCATTCTGTGTCTTGGAGCTGGTCAGTGTGTCTGAGCTGTTAGGCCAGCCCGTGTCTACTGCTGAGCCTGTCTGAGTTCTTTAAAATGAGTGTAAAATCACTGTTTCTTGCAAATATGTCTCCAGCATATGAAACTTTGCGATGAAATACCAGATGGTTTTTAGGCACTAAGTTCTTCCTGCCTGAGAACAATATCCCCTGCAAAACAGAACCACTCACATTACAGCTCGACAAAGAAACCCTTTGCTTTCCTTCATGCCTCACCGAGTCTGGCCACGAACTTATTGGACACACTTATTGGAATTCTTTTCCAAGACTGTTTGTTCCCTCTTCTTCATTCAGTTTTATCTCTGCCAGTGTCTTCTGTCATGGTTGTGATGGGATACATTCCCAGAAAAGCAGTAGTGAGTGGTGATATTTTCTTCCACTCTGGATTTTCTTCCCCTCTGGATAAATTCATAATCAATAAACATTTTCCTTAGTGGGGAAAGGGGACGTATAGAGGTAACTGCCATTGCTGTTTAAGGAGTCTGCCCCTTAGCAAGGAGAAAGCCATGTGAAGCAAATGATACGTGTGTGTATGAGGTGCAAAAGGGACAGAGAGGATGGGATGACTTAATATGGGGGGAGCAGAAGGAAGATGATTTCTGGGAGGTTTCATCTGAGTTTTGTTCATAAAGGATGAAAGGATATTCCAGGCAGAGGGAAGTGTTTTCAAAGGCTCAGTAATGTGGAGGAGAATGATGAGATGTTTGAAGGTAAAGGGGAAAACGAGGAGCTTTTCCTTGCCTCCTCAGTCTGATCAAATCACATTTGGCTTTTCTAGCCTCTGATAGCCCTGTCTTGACATGAGTATGAAGAATGGGGTTTGGGGAGTTCCAGAAGAAACCCCAAGGTTTGCCAGTGGCTAAGAGCATGCCAGTGGATATACCCGTCTCTGCCCCCAAATTGTATGAATTGGACTACTTTATTCACTTCTCTGAGTCTGTTTCCTCCAATTTTAAACAAGGAACCCACCTTGATAAAAAGTTTAAAGTAATCCTTGTAATGAGGTTAGAATCCTTGTAATGTGCTTGCTATGTATAAGTAGTCAGCTAGTATAAGGTACTGGGTATTAAATTACACAATAGTTTTTGGTTGGGGGAAATTAAATTGTCTCAAAAAGGCAGTTGCTTCATGATGTGTCTTGACATAATTCACTAGTGTTATTTGTAGGAAACCATTGGCTAGAGTTTGAAAGATGGCTCATGGCAGACTGTTCAACCTTTGTCGGACTATAAGGTAGCAAAACTTATCCTGAACTATTTCCTATTCCTACTATTTTTCCATAGTAAACCTCCAAAATTGGACTTTTGAGGAAGCCTTGTTGATTTTTGTCAGACCTTAATGGGGGAGAGAGAGACTTTTCATTGGAGTAAGAACATCTCAGAGTGGGTCCTAAGGTTTCTCTTTGAACTTTCTACCCCGACCCCTACCTCCAGCCCCCAGTTTGGTTCAGTTCGGTCGCTCAGTCATGTCCGACTCTGCGACCCCATGAATTGCAGCATGCCAGGCCTCCCTGTCCATCACCAACTTCCAGAGTTCACCCAAACTCATGTCCATTGAGTCGGTGATGTCATCCAGCCATCTCATCCTCTGTCGTCCCCTTCTCCTCCTGCCCGCAATCCCTCCCAACGTCAGGGTCTTTTCCAATGAGTCAACTCTTCGCATGATGTGGCCAAAGTATTGGAGTTTCAGCTTTAGCATCAGTCCTTCCAATGAACACCCAGGACTGATCTCCTTTAGGATGGACTGGTTGGATCTCCTTGCAGTCCAAGGGACTCTCAAGAGTCTTCTCCAACACCACAGTTCAAAAGCATCAATTCTTTGATGCTCAGCTTTCTTTACAGTCCAACTTTCACATCCATACATGACCCCAGTCATCTCTAAATTGCTTGATTGCACCAGATTACTAAAGCTGTTATTATTTATGGTGATTGGTGTATTAGAGTTTTCTAGAGAAACAGGCCCAGTAGCAGATTATATGTGTAAATATAATACAGGAATTGGTTCAAGCAATATGAAGGGCAGAATGTCCCATAGTCTGGCCTCTGCAAGCTGGAAAAGTGAGGAAGGCATGTGGTATCTTCAATCTTGAGTCCAAAGACCCCAAGAACCAGGAGCTCCAATGTCCCTGGGCCAGAAAAGATGGACCTGTCAGCTCAAGGAAAGAGTTTGCCTTTCCTCAGCCTATTTCATTGTATTCAGCCTTCAATGAATTACCTGATTTCTGCCCACATTAGTGAGGGTGGATCTCTTTATCTGGTCTACTGAATCAAATGCTAATCTCTTATAGAAAAACTGAGTGATATACACTCAGAAATAACTAGCAGCTATCTGGGCATCCCCTAGTCCAGTCAAGCTGACACATAAAAGTAATCATTGCCTTTGGTTTCGCTTTTGATGAGCTTATGTTAAAATGGGGACCGTTAGAAGTGACCTGTGGAAGACCCTACAGATTGTGGAGTATCCTGAATACAGACAGCAGTCTTAAGCTAGAGCTTGTGCTCTTAATTACTCACTCTAGTGGCCCATTATATATTGTTGTTGTTCAGTTGCTAAGTGGTGTCCAACTCTTTGTGTGACCCCATGGACTGCAGCACACCAGGATTCCATGTCCTTCACCATCTCTTGGAATTCTCTCAAACGCATGTCCATTGAATTGATGATGCCATCCATCCATTTCATCCTGTTACCCTCTTCTCCTGCCCTCAGTCTTTCCCAGCATCAGGGTCTTTTCCAATGTGTTGGCTATTCACATCAGGTGGCTAGTGTATTAGACCTTCAACATCAGTCCTTCCGATGAATATTCAGGGTTTACTTCCTTTAGGATTGACTGATTTGATCACACTGCTGTCCAGAGGACTCTCAAGAGTCTTCCCCAGCACCACAGTTTGAAAGCATCAATTCTTTGGCACTCAGCCTTCTTTATGGTCCAACTCTCACATCTGTACATGACTACAGGAAAAACCATAGCTTTGACTATACGGACCTTTGTCAGCAAAGTCATGTCTCTCCTTTTTAATATGGTGTCTAGATTTGTCATAGTTCCAAGTCATATATAACCTTGTTAATTGATGAAGTGAGTGATGAGAACTATTATAGGCTATTTTCTCATCCATTGTGGTGGTTTGAGGCACTGTTTTAATAAGTAATTTGTGCTGTTCTCACCCTCAAATTGCTTTTAGTGTAGAGGGGACTTTTAATAGTGAATACATACAGGAATGAAATACTTCTTATTGGGAAAAAAAAAGTGTGGCTATGAGGGAAACAGGATAAAATGGAGGTTGGAAAGAATGTACCCTTTAGATCAGGATAATGGTTGAGATTTTGCTCCATCTTTTCCTAGATGTGCAATTAGGCAACATGCTTAACTTCCTCATTTGTGAAATGAGGATGAACTTCCTAGAAGGTTTAGGGGGGGGTTAATGAGACATGTGAAATGGGCTAAGTATAATGCAGCAAGGAAATTCATAAAATCATGGATTTAACTTTCCTAGTTTCTGTGTTCACTAGAAGCTCCCCTCCCCCAAGACCATCCCCTATAATGACTTGTAATCTTGCTGGGGTTTGAATTTGACTAGCAGGTCAGTGAGAGTGTGGGTAGAAGTCACATTTAGCAGCTTGGTAAGCCTCACCTGGGGCCCATTGTCCACGATGCAATGGATTTTTCTGCTCTGTACTCATCACTTAGTGTACATGCTATTATAAAATATGTTAAAGCAGTATTTGCAAACCTGGGGCTTTTAAAAGTTCCCCGTTTCAATAACTGTGGGACCAGTACAACTGTCTGTCCAAATAACTTTATTTTTAGGCTGCCTCAGGCACTTGGAGTCTGGTATTCACTGTTCACTGGGGCAAGTTCACTGAATGAGGACTTTTTCATATAATATAGCATATGGAAAAAATATTTTGGTTTAGAGTGAATCAGGATAAGCTTTACTAGCCAGGGATGGTAGTGCTAGGGCATTGCCTTCTTAATGGGGTATGTCATTGAGATTTCTAGCTGTTAGGATTTGGTTCAGCCATATGACCAGTTATCCTACCCCCACTCCCCCAAAAGAGTGATCTGTTTGTGTGTGTGTGCTAAGTTACTTCAGTCGTGTCCGACTCTTTGCAGTCCTGTGGACTGTGGCCTGCTAGGCTCCTCTGCCCAAGGGGTTCTCCAGGCAAGAATACTGGAATGGGTTGCATTCACTCTTCCAAGGGGTCTTCCTAACCCAGGGATTGAACTCGCATCTCCTACATCTCCTGCATTGGCAGATAGGTTCTTCACCTCTGGTGCCACCTGGGAATCCCAATCCATTCATAGCGATGTTCATTTCTTTTTCGTATAAAAGGAAGTTGGGAGGTGGCAGTCCTGGGTTGTAGTGACTGCTCTGCACTGGGGAGGGTCTTAGGCTCTTTTTATCTTATTGCTTCACCATCATCTTGGGCTAAGTGACAGTTCTAGTTAGCAGGTCAAATTTCAGCCAGTGGAAACAGAGGAAAGAGGCAAGGAGGGGCTTGCTTCAGCTATTCTTTATGGTTTCCTAGAAATCACACACAGTTTTGCCTACATCTCACGGGCTTTCATTTGGTCACTTGACTATGCCCATTGTCAGGTGAGGATGGTATTTGTAGTCTTAGTTGGGCATATTCACGTATTCACATGTCTGAAATACCTGCAGTGATAGAACAGAGTGAGAAGTCATTTGGTTCAGTTCAGTCGCTCAGTCGTGTCCGACTTTTTGTGACCCCATGGACTGCAGCATGCCAGGCCTCCCTGTCTATCACCAATTCCCGGACCTTACCCAAACTCATGTCCATTGAGTCGGTGATGCCATCCAACCATCTCATCCTCAGTCTTCCCCTTTTCCTCCTGCCTTCAATCTTTCCCAGCATCAGGGTTTTTTCCAATGAGTCAGTTCTTCATATCAGGTGGCCACAGGATTGGAGTTTCAGCTTCAACATCAGACCTTCCAATGAATATTCAGGGCTGATTTCTTTTAGGATGGACTGGTTGGATCTCCTTACAGTCGAAGGGACTCTCAAAAGTCTTCTCCAACACCACAGTTCAAAAGCATCAGTTCTTCGGCACTCAGCTTTCTTTATAGTCCAACTCTCACATCCATACATGACTACTGGAAAAACCATAGCCTTGACTAGATGGACCTTTGTTGACAAAGTAATGTCTCTGCTTTCTAATATGCTGTCTAGGTTGGTCATAACTTTCTTTCCAAGGAGTAAGCATCTTTTAATTTCATGGATGCAGTCACCATCTGCAGTGATTTTGGATAGGAAATTGTTAATAGCAGTGACTCCCACAGGATTGTATAATGTATGAGATGGGCTGGAACTCCTTTGTTACTCTGTTCTGACAGGCAGTTTGGGGAAGTCTGTTTCAGAAACCTAGAAGGCTATTTTTCCAGTGGTTTTAAGCAAATATTTTTGGCAGAGTGTCCATAGCAAAGGAAAAAGCAAAACCTGTCCCATAATCTCCAGCTAATATCTTTTCCTTCGTTTCATTAACGGGAGTTAAAGCTATGCCTTTGTGCGTTTCTGAGACCATCTTTACATGGAATAAACCCTTTACCTCCTTGAAGAGTGTTTTTCTACTTTATTTAAGATTTTTGTGCACACCAACCCACTGCCACCCCCCACCTCCGCCACTGGTCACCTGCCACGCTGCTGTAGAGTCTGCTGCTGGTCTCCTTCACTCACCAGGAGGTCATGCAGTGCCTGCCATGAGTGTTAACACTCATGATGAGGACTGCAGGTCAAGGCAGGCTCACACAGTGGTGGCTGTCCAGTTCCTGAGTAGCATAATGGTTGGGCTCCAGCTGTAGCCAGGATTTGGGCTAATCCTTCAGTTGGTCATGACTTAGAATGAAAAGACTAGGATATAATTTGAACAGGGAGAAAAATAAAACCTAAAAAACAAACCAAAAAAACCCCAACACTCTAAGGAACATACATCATCTCTGAACTCTACAAGTATTTTTTCTGAGGCCACCATTATTATGAATAAATTATCACTGCAAGCCCAGATTTATAAAACTTAGCTGTTACTGTTAGTATTTTAAGTGTTCTTTATATAAGGCTGATTTCTAGCAAGGATATTTATGTTCTAGTTTAGTTTCATATAAAAAGCTCTTCTAAATTCCCATTAAATAATTTCAGGTGGTCAATTTTTTTTTTACTTTAGAAAAATATTCATTTTTTAGTAAATAGACTAGTGTGAAGACAGTCCATGGATGAAACTAAAATATAGGCTGACAAATAAAACTGGCTGCCCTCCAAAATGTTAATCAATTATGTCAAATAGGAGGTATGCATATGCCAGGTTTCCCCCTTTGCTTAATTCTGAACTGATTTTTTATAATTATCTGAAGACTGCAGATAGCATCTTATTATGTTAGTGTTATAACAACTGGGAGGGTTCTTTGGTCATGGAGTGAAGGAATCAATCCCAAGGAAAAAAAATCAACTGGAACAATGGATCAAGTAAATGGAGTTAAGATGAAATATGGCTTGATGAAGCACACGTAAGAATATTTTAGAATTTTTGTTGATTATAAGCATGATATGAGTCAGTTGCTGTGACTGCCAGGAGGAGTTCATTTGTTTTAGTTTGAACTAATAGACACAGAGTGCTTAGAATGTGGGAAGTGTTTCTCCCACTTGTCTGTGTTGGCCACATGACCCTAGGATAATCGTGATCAGTCTATTGAGTATATTTGAGGAGGGACATTGCTGTTCTAATGAGTGTCATGATGTTGTAGTGTTCAGAGTGCTTTCTTATATTTAGTATTATGTAAGTAAGTTTTGCTTAACTAGGTAATGCTTAATTTACAGACAAACTGAAGAGTACTCTTAGGATGTTGGAGGGAACTGGGAAAGTTTGTTCTAGAGTTTAATTCTAGAATAGAAGTTTATTCTAAAGTTTATTCTAGTACCTGTCTCCAAGTTCCTGAATGCCTGTATTGAAGAAGAGAAGTAACATTTAGTTTGTTTGGTCTTAGATAGTATAGAACTAGGATTTATGAAAGGCATAGGGAACCAGGTTTTTTTCATTCATCAGTTCAGTTCAGTCGCTCAGTCATATCCATCTCTTTGTGACCCCATGGACTGCAGCAAGCCAGGCTTCCCTGTCCATCACCAACTCCTGGAGCTTGCTCAAACTCATGTCCATTGAGTTGGTGATGCCATCCAACCATCTCATCCTCTGTCGTCCCCTTCTCATCCTGCCCTCAATCTTTCCCAGCATCAGGGTCTTTTCAAATGAGTCAGGTCTTCATATCAGGTGGCCAAAGTATTGGAGTTTCAGCTTCAACATCAGTCCTTCCAATGAATATTCAGGACTCATTACCTTTAGGATGGACGGATTGGATCTCCTTGCAGTCCAAGGGACTCTCAAGAGTCTTCTCCAACACCACAGTTTTTCCTTCATAGATGTCTAAAATTAAAATGAGCTTCATAGTGAGGTATAAAGGTAGCATGTGTATGTGTGTGTCTATTTTAGTTTTAATAGGCTCAAATGGAAACTGAGCAACTACTTGATATGGTAATGCATTAAGTAGACTGTTGAGTACCATGGTTGTTACAGCTTTTTCTGTTTCTTTGAAGTTCTCAACCTTGAAATTAAAAAAAAAAAAAAAGGTGTGGGGGATACACAGTCAAGTTCAAATCTTATACCTGAAAGGAGAAATGAAAAAAGTAAATTGGTTTGTTCAGCCTTTCTGCAGGATGATCTGATTTAAACAGTGTGCAGGGGGTTATAATTGTTCTGAGTTTAAAAATGTGTAAAGTGGCTATTAAAACTTAATTTAAAAAGAAAATTAAAATTTGAGTATATAAAAAGTATCCTGTGATTTAAAACTTAAAATGAATAAAATGATACAAGTTGAAAATTTTTTTTCATCCTTATTCTCCATATGTCCAGTGTCCAAGGACATTCTTCTTCCATAGTTTCCGTGTATGGAAGCAAATATATGTTCTGATTTTTCAGAATAAAAATGGGAGTGGTGGCTTATTTTACGTACTTTTCTATATTGTTTCCTTTCCCAAGATATTTTGAAGATCTTTTCATATCAGTACATAGGATAACTTGGTCATATTTTTTTTTCATAAAGCTAATAGGATTACCACTATTTGGATGTAGTGTTATTTACATGGCAGAAAGTGAAGAGGAACTAAAGAGCTTCTTGATGAGCATGAAAGAGGAAAGTGAAAAAGCTGGCTCGAAACTCACATTCAAAAAACTAAGATCATGGCATCCAGTCCATCCCTTCATGGCAAATAAAGGGGAAAAAAGTGGAAACAGGGACAGATTTTTTTTTTTTTTTTTTTTTGGACTCCAAAATCATTGTGGATGGTGACTGCAGCCATGAAATTAAGATGCTTGCTCCTTAGAAGGAATGCTATGACAGACTGAGACAGAGCATTAAAAAATAGAGATATCAGTTTGCTGACAAAGGTCTATATAGTCAGAGCTATGGTTTTTCCAGTAGTCATGTACACATGTGAGAGTTGGACCATAAAGAAGGCTGAGCACTGAAGAATTGATGCTTTTGAACTGTGATCCTTGAGAAGAGTCTTGAGAGTCCCCTGGACTGCAAGGAGATCAAACCAGTCAATCCTGAAGGAAATCAATCCTGATTATTCATTGCAAGGACTGATGCTGAAGCTCCAATAATTTGGTTACCTGATGTGAAGAGCTGACTCACTGGAAAAGACCTTGATGATCAAAGAGATTGAGGCAAATGGAGAAAGGGGCAACAGAGGATGAGATGGTTAAATAGCATCACCTATTCAATGGACACGAATTTGAGCAAACTCCAGGAGATAGTGGAGGACAGGGCAGCCCTGCGTGCTGCAGTCTATGGGGTTGCAAAGAGTCAAACATGACTTAGTGACTGAAAACAGTAACTTATGAAAAGTTGGGTTGTTGGCTTTTTTAAAATTTTAAGATACTATGGGTCTTGAGGGGGTGGGAAGTGCTACTGTGCAGAGCTGAAATTGGTTAAAATTAACTGCAGTTTTAACTCAAGCCTTCCTTGTCATGTTGAAAGCCTTAAAGGGATTCCAGAGTTCCAAAATATTTACATCAGACACATACTGCCAATGCAGTTGTTATTTAGGTGGGAGACAGATTTCTGGTGCTTCCTATTCCATCATCTTCCGGAATCCTTCTGCTCTCATGTAGACTTCAGTTAGAAAAAGAAAAATGTAAATTGTTAGGCATGCTTCCATAACTTGATTCATTTCTCTGAGTGTATCCATTTAGTCTATATTTCTGTTGTCTTATAGGTTAGACTCTTGTCAATTTCCAAGATACGTGTGTTTGAAAATTAAGATGGTAACAATAACCCGGTGTACGAGACAGCAAAAGAGACACTGATGTATAGAACAGTCTTATGGACTCTGTGGGAGAGGGAGAGGGTGGGAAGATTTGGGAGAATGGCATTGAAACATGTAAAATATCATGTAAGAAACGAGTTGCCAGTCCAGGTTCTATGCATGATACTGGATGCTTGGGGCTAGTGCACTGGGATGACCCAGAGGGATGGTATGGGGAGGGAGGAGGGAGGAGGGTTCAGGATGGGGAACACATGTATACCTGTGGTGGTTTCATTTCGATATTTGGCAAAACTAATACAATTATGTAAAGTTTAAAAATAAAAAATAAAAAAAAGGAAAAAAAAAAAAAAGAAAATTAGTTCTTTAGGATATGAGTTGCAAGTATTTTTTTCCTGGCCTTTTTTTCCCTCAGTGATTTTGTTAATGCTAAATTTATTTTTTTTTAAAAGATATAATTGACCTATAATATTTTGTAAGTTTAAGTATATAATGTAATTATTTGACACATATCTATGTGGAAAAATGATTACCACAATTTATTTTTAGTTTATTTTTAATGTTTATGCAGTTAAATTTAGGACCTGTAGATTTTGATTCATGATTTAAAACAAATTTTCTCATATCAGCGTTTAAAGGATTTCTCCCATTTCTTTATACCTTTATGGTATAAGAAGTTACAGGTAATTCATTTGGGCTGTAACCTTGTGTTACGGTTCAATTTAATTTTTTCTGCATGGCTACCTAGTTATTCTAACACCATTGATTGAAGAAACCATCTTTTACTACTGATTTGAGGTGCCATAAAGGTATTTTATAGTATACTTCTAGTTGTATTTGAATCTATTTCTTGGGTCTATTACATTGGTCTCTATCTATTGATTTATAATACAGTTTATTTTGATAATGCAAATAGCTTTTTGGAAACTCTGCTTTCTGCCTTCCCACTGATAGATTTTAAATTGCCTTTTTTCCTCCATATCTCTTTTATACGGAATTGTAGAGCTTTTCTCTGTGCTAATAAAGTATTTTCTGATTGACTGTTCGTATATTGTTATAATATAGGTATCATTTTATGTCTTAAATGTAACTACAGTAATTTTTATCTATAAAAAGTTGAAGCCTAATGCTCTGGCATGTTTTGTGAAGGACATGAGCATTGTTAAGAGTTTCTAAGAAGATGGTTTGTGCAAATCTCCTTCTCTCCATTCATATTCAGGAATGTTCCATGTCGTAATCACCAGAACATAACTCATCGCAACAATGGCTAAACCTAAACACTGGCAAACTAGAAATTGCAGAGATTTAAAGGAGTTCCTACAGAACAAAATGCCTCTGATAGAAGAAAACTGAATAAAGATGCCCCAGTTTCTAGGTTTTGAATAATATTTATTTCTCAAACAAGGGAGATGGGACAAATGATCATTGACATCCTCTCCAGGTCATTGTCATCCCTCCCGAGTCCCTTTCCACTATTTTCTGAATACCTGGACACTTGGTTTGCAAATTGAAGCCCTCCTTGGCGATTCCCAGTGCTTGGCAACTAGAGTGCTATCAGTGGTCTCGCTCTCAGCAATTGCTATCCTCCTTCCATCTGGTCCCTTTGGTGAACTGTGTTTAGAGAAAGAAAGGCATGGGCTTAATTTGCCTTGCTAGTACACACACACACACACACACACACAAGGTACCTCCTTTCATTCTCTGTACATTATATAGAAATGGAGAATGTAATATGATGTTGATATTCCTGCTTTCCAGCTTGGTTTAGCTTTCCCTAAAATGAAGAAGATAACCTGAAAAATGGAATGCTCATTTTCACTTTTCTCTTTTATGCATTGGAGAAGCAATGGCACCCCACTCCAGTACTCCTGCCTGGAAAATCCCGTGGACGGAGGAGCCTGGTAGGCTGCAGTCCGTGGGGTCGCTGAGAGTCGGACAGGACTGAGCGACTTCACTTTCACTTTTCACTTTCATGCACTGGAGAAGGAAATGGCAACCCACTCCAGTGTTCTTGCCTGGAGAATCCCAGGGACGGGGGTGCCTGGTGGGCTGCCGTCTATGGGGTTGCACAGAGTCGGACATGACTGAAGCCACTTAGCAGTAGCAGCAGCTTCTCTCTCCACTGCTCAGGGCAAGAGGTTTTTTACACTGGAGCACAGTAGGACACTTCTTTATCAATTTGTTTCTACCAGCAGTGATTTTTTTCACAGGCTGTCTTGTTTGTTAGACTCCTAAATAAAACCCATGTTTTGAAAGAGCATGTCTCTCTGATTTGAATGGCATTTTAACAAGCCTTTTGAACAGTTTTAAACTTACTTCATATCAGCCTTCTTTTCGAAGCCAAATCATCCCAGTTTGTTTAGTCTTTCTAATCCTTTAATCATTTTGTCTTAGGCACAATTCCAAATGCTTCACAACTCTCCATAGAATCCAGAACTGGGCTGAATTCTTTTAACAGTCTGATGAGGATGACTGAAATGGAGAGATCACTCCTTCCTTGTCCCTATATATCTCAGGATTTGTTGTTTTCTCTGCAAGACTATGTTCTGTCTCCAGTTAAGCTTAAAAAAAAATATATATATATATATGTACATGTTTTTTATGTGTGTGTGAGCTGTGTTTAGAGTGGCCACATGGGCTCCTGCTTAGAAGGGTCCCATGCCGGGTTGAATGCTCTTTTGCTGCTGTCTTGAAATTAGTTTTTTCATTAAGGGGCTCCTCGATGTGGTTTTGCAGTGAGCTGTAGAAATGAAATAGCTGCTTCTGCTTGTAGTTGATGACTAGAAGATGTGGTTAGTAAGTCATGGTCCGTGTCTAACCTACCCTCCGTAACCTGGTAGATAGCTCCAGGTGAGCAAACGTGGTTGTAAACTTACACTCCTCTCCCTGAGTCACTGCCTTCCCCTCGCCTGCCTGGAGATGCACTCACTGCCCCCGTTGCCTCTCTGTTCCCCTCCTCATCATCCCTTTATCTCAGCTCAAGCACTGAGATGTTTTTTCATGATAATCCAAGCTTTTAGCATCCAACAGATGTCCTTTCTAGAGAATTCTTTCTCTGAGTCTCTGTCTTTCCTGTCCTGTTCAGAGCTGTTGGTTGTCTACTCACCTCCAAGAATTCTTATCCCTCTGCCCTCTGTTCAGGACAGCTGGCAGGCAGTTAACTTCTCATTTGAATTTTAGATTTTTTCCCCTTTCTCTGCAAAGAGATTGGAGTGTAGTCATCACAAAAATGCTGTTTGGGGCAGAAATTTGGATTCCGTTTTCAGTATCAGGTATTCCAAAGTTCGTGGGGCAGTAACTTGCTGCTGCTACTGCTGCTAAGTCGCTTCAGTCCTGTCCGACTCTGTGCGACCCCATAGACAGCAGCCCGCCAGGCTCCGCCATCCCTGGGATTCTCCAGGCAAGAACACCAGAGTGGGTTGCCATTTCCTTCTCCAATGCATGAAAGTGAAAGGTGAAAGTGAAGTTGCTCAGTCGTGTCCGACTCTTAGTGACCCCATGGACTGCAGCCTACCAGGCTCCTCCGTCCATGGGATTTTCCAAGCAAGAGTACTGGAGTGGGGTTCCATTGCCTTCTCTGGGGGCAGTAATTTACAAGCTTTTAAAAACTGACCCATAAAGTGAATTCTGAGTATTGAGTCTTAGACACACGTGGCAAATATAACTCTTAAAAAGCATTATGTGTCACGGATTAGCCAGTTTTTTTTAATCTGATTCCACCCCCCACTTCTTTTTTTCTTACAGCTTAACAAGCAGCAGTTGCAGTTACTGAAAGAACGGTTCCAGGCCTTCCTCAATGGGGAAACCCAGATTGTAGCCGACGAAGCATTTTGCAATGCGGTTCGGAGTTACTATGAGGTGAGTTTGAAGAGCTTTGTTTCTGGCATTCTGATGCCTTTTAAAAGATGTTTTTAATGGCTTCCCCTTTTAAGAAGCTCACACGTATAATAGGAAGGCTGTGAGTTTGCAGCCTTCCTTGAAAGCATTGTTGATTCTCTTTTGCAATTTAAAAACTAATTCCACAGCCTGGTTTTGAGAGATAAACGGAATTAGAAATTATTCAGATCTTTTGTGGAGAACTAAGCTGTTTAGAAAAATCTTCTGGCACTGATTGATAGAGCTGAGCTTAGCTATCTGTGGGTCCGCATGTCTAATTTATCCTTTTTAATCAGAATCTCAATAGTAAATTCCTATCTTAAATAGCAGTTAATAAGCCCTTAAATATTACTTGCTAATAGTACATGAGCCATTCTGTTCACTAAACTTTTTGTAATAATTAAAGCCAGTAACTAATTTTATGACAATGAATGGAACTCTTTTCTTGACGGAGAAATACTACAATCCCAACTTTCTCTTTCTTCTGATTTTAGCTTGTGACTCATCAGGAATTCTCTGTGGACTTGCTATGGGCATCAGTTTTCACTCAGGGTCATTAATTGCTTCAGTGAATGGCCAGTAGTTGTTAAGAGAGTTTCCTTTTTTTCCCTAAGGACTTCAGACTCATTTTGGGCATGGACTTCTTCCACTGTGCACATAACTACACCTCTCAACTGAAAAACAACATGCAAAGCCGTATTAGGCTAGTACAGATGAAAAATGTAGAGGTACAATGTGTCTGAACTTTCTGAGGTAGGGAAATATCTTTGCAAGAATAAAAGAGTAACTGGATGTACAGATTTCTGAGGTTAGTGATTAATTGATGATGTGTGTGCCTCAGAAGTTGCTTAATGCAACTCTAGAGAGGTTTATGTTCAGTCGCTCAGTCGTGTCCGACTCTCTGTGACCCCATGAACCACAGCACGCCAGGCCTAGCTGTCCATCACCAACTCCTGTAGTCCGCCCAAACCCATGTCCATTGAGTTGATGATGCCATCCAACCATCTCATCCTCTGTCGTCCCCTTCTCCTTCTGCCCTCAATCCCTCCCAGCATCAGGGTCTTTTCCAATGAGTCAGCTCTTCGCATCAGGTGGCCAAAGTACTGGAGTTTCAGCTTCAGCATCAGTCCTTCCAATAAACACCCAGGACTGATCTCCTTTAGAATGGACTGGTTGGATCTCCTTGCAGTCCAAGGGACTCTCAAGAGTCTTCTCCAACACCACAGTTCAAAAGCATCAATTCTTCGGTGCTCAGCTTTCTTCACAGTCCAACTCTCATGTCCATACATGACCACTGGAAAAACCATAGCCTTAACTAGACGGACCTTTATTGGCAAAGTAATGTCTCTGCTTTTCAATATGCTGTCTGCTGCTGCTGCTGCTGCTGTCACTTCAGTCATGTCCGACTCTGTGCTACCCCATAGCCAGCAGCCCACCAGGCTCTCCTGTCCCTGGGATTCTCCAGGCCAAAATACTGGAATGGGTTGCCATTTCCTTCTCCAGTGCATGAAAGTAAAAAGTGAAAGTGAAGTCGATCAGTCGTGTCCAACTCTTAGAGACCCCAGGGACTGCAGCCTACAAGGCTCCTCCATCGATAGGATTTTCCAGGCAAGAGTACTAGAGTGGGTTGCCATTGCCTTCTCCGAATATGCTGTCTAGGTTGGTCATAACTTTCCTTCCAAGGAGTAAACGTCTTTTAATTTCATGGCTGTATTCACCATCTGCAGTGATTTTGGAGCCCAGAAAAATAAAGTCTGACACTGTTTCCACTGTTTCCCCATCTATTTCCCATGAAGTGATGGGACCGGATGCCATGATCCTAGTTTTCTGAATGTTGAGCTTTAAGCTGACTTTCTCACTCTCCTCTTTCACTTTCATCAAGAGGCTTTTGAGTTCCTCTTCACTTTCTGCCATAAGGGTGGTGTCATCTGCATATCTGAGGTTATTGATATTTCTCCTGGCAATGTTGATTCCAGCTTGTGCTTCCTCCAGCCCAGTGTTTCTCATGATGTACTCTGCCTAGAAGTTAAATAAGCAGGGTGACAACATACAGCCTTGATGAACTCCTTTTCCTATTTGGAACCAGTCTGTTGTTCCATGTCCAGTTCTAACTGTTGCTTCCTGACCTGCATACAGGTTTCTCAAGAGGCAGGTGAGGTGGTCTGGTATTCCCATCTCTTTCAGAATTTTCCAGAGTTTATTGTGATCCACACAGTCAAAGTCTTTGGCATAGTCAATAAAACAGAAATATATGTTTTTCTGGAACTCTCTTGCTTTTTCAATGATCCATCGAATGTTGGCAGTTTGATCCCTGGTTCCTCTGTCTTACTCAAGCCCAAACCTGTCGCACAAGATAAAAGTATAGAAGTGTTGCTTACCAGATCACTGTGTGGCATGAATCTAGAGGCACTAGTAGATGCTGTCTATTTGGACCTTGACTCAGAATATCTTAACAAGTATAAGGCATTACATTCTATCTTGTAAAACTCAAGGTTTGAGTCTTTGTGTTGAAGTCTTGCAAGATGAAATCATGGCTATGAATCTTAATAGAGGAAATGTAAGAGCCTATACTTGCATCATAAAATGAAACAAAAGTCAAAGTCTGTTTAGGATGAAAGAAAGGTGTTGAGGAAAGTAATTTCTGGGAAAAGATGTAATTAAGAAAACTCATTTTTGGTTCAGGTAGATGTACTGTGGTACTGTATGTGTTAACATTTGGAAAACAAGCTGGGTGAGGGGGCCATGGATGCTGTTTGTACTACATGTGCAACTTTTGTGTAAACCTAAAATTGCTCCAAAATAAATATATTCCAAAGTAAGTATTTTTAGTAAGGGTATTACAAAGAAGTAAGCATAATATGTTGTTGTCAGTTTAGTAAAAGGCACACTTAAACTGTATTAATATTATTCCTTTAATGAAGGAGTATCATCACTGTTTTTTTTTTTTAATACTTATTTTTGGCTGTGGTGGGTCTTCATTGCTGTGTGGGGTTTCTGTAGTTGCGGTGTGAGGTCTCATTGCAGTGGTGTCTCTTGTTGCAGAGAACGGCTTCTAAGGTGTTTGGGCTTCAGCAGTTGTGGCATGAGGGGGCTCTAGAGCACAGGCTCAATCATTGTGGTGCACAGGTTGAGTAGCCCCATGGCATGTGGGATTGTCCCAGACCAGAGATTGACCCCATGTCTCTTGTATTGCAAGGCAGATTCTTAACCACTGTACCACCAGGGAAGCCCACCATTGGTTTCTAAAGGAGAATTGTGCTCTCTTCTGGGTACTAAATACAAATGAAAAGATGTGAATAAATTTAGGGTCATCAAGTCTGAAACATCATATAAGTCACCTGAAGGGCCTGGAGACAGATTAGGCTTGTGTTGTGTGTGGCCCCAAGAATAAAAAACTAGGCCTAATGTGGAAACTGAAGTAGGCAAGATTTTAGCCTAACATCATTGGAGTTTGGTTGCACAGCCAACACACTGAGTAGACTGGAGAGCGCAGCATCACAGGCGATCAGGTTCTGGCTCACGTCACAGTTTCCTGGGAGGCATTTTGCATAGATGGGTCCCAGGGCCCTCTCCTGGGCACACTGAATCAGAATTTCAGGATACCTTTTAAATACCTTTTCTATACCTTTTAAAAGCTTTCCAGGCGACTTCCTTTCAACTGGTAGATTGCCGACCAATGGAATTAGATGATTGCTTGGCTGCGATTGTTACAGCTGCTAAGTCGCTTCAGTCGTGTCCGACTCTGTGTGACCCTAGAGATGGCAGCCCACCAGGCTCCCCCGTCCCTGGGATTCTCCAGGCAAGAACACTGGAGTGGCTTGCCATTTCCTTCTCCAATGCATGTAAGTGAAAAGTGAAAAAAGTGAAGTCGATCAGGTTGTCTACTTGAAAGTTATACAGTTGTGTCCGACTCCTAGCGATCCCATGGACTGCAGTCTACCAGGCTCCTCCATCCATGGGATTTTCCAGGCAAGAGTACTGGAGTGGGGTGCCATTGCCTTCTCCGGCGATTGTTACAGAAAGAGATGTAAATGCTGAAGAGGTGTATTCAAAATGGCTGCTGGGAAACAACCAGCCTACTAGAAAGTCACAAAATGTGGCTTCATATCAGACTCATATGTGTACTAAATATGTAACACCACACAAGTCATTGACCCTCTGTGAGCTTGTGTTTCTGTTTATGTCGTTGGGCTTCCCTGGTGGCTCATACAGTAGTAATGCTTAAGTAGTGAACTAAGTAATCAAGGGTTTTCTTTTCTTTGGGTAGTATTTCCAGCAACTGTTGGCTTGTGAAACTATATCCAACTTGGCTTTGTGGAGTTCTCATAGGAATTAAGATTTGTATTATTAATGTGTATGGAGTCTATATTCCTGATTTACATTTGGAGGGTTACCATTTCCCAGGTGGTATACATTCTGTACTCAAACTCTTGAATGGATTAAGTACATTTTGTTGGGAAAGTGAAAGTCGCTCAGTCATGTCCGACTCTTTGCGACTCCATAGACTGTAGCCCACCAGGCTCTTCTGTCCATGCAATTTTCCAGGCCAGAATCCTGGAGTGGGTAGCCGTTCCCCTCTCCAGGGGTCTTCCCAGCCCTGGGATCAGACCCAGGTCCTCCACTTTGCAGGTGGATTCTTTACCATCTGAACCTGCAGGGAAGTCCAAGAATAATAGGATGGGTAGCCTATCCTATCTCCAGTGGATCTTCCTGACCCAGGAATAGAACCAGGGTCTCCTGCATTGCAGGTGGATTCTTTACCAGCTGAGCTACCAGGGAAGCCCTTTGTTGGGAAAATAAGGTAAAAAAAAAAGCCTTTTTCTCAATTTTTCTCACATAAGACTTTCCCCTCTTTTTCAAGGATTATATTTCCATAATACTTTGCTATGACTAAGAATGCCGGTAGTCTCAAGTGAAGTCAGAAAGAAAAAGACACAAACCATGTGCTACCACTTATATGTGGAATCCCAAACACGACACAAATGAACGTATCTAGGAAAGAAAAACAGATTCGGACATGAAGTACAAGGGGGGAGATCAGGTGGGGGGAGTAAGGAATGAAAGTGTGAGATTAGCAGATATAAACTAATATATAAAAACAACAAGACTGTACTGTATAGCACAGGAAACTGTATTCATTATCCTGTGGTAAACTGCAATGGGAAATAATACACATACATGTAACTGAGTCATTTTACTGTGTAGTAGAAATGAAATACAACATTGTAATCAACTATATGTACATCAGTAAAATTAAAAAAAAACTGCTGGTAGCCTCTACTATAATTACCTCTGTGTAGAATTTCTTATAGCTTACCAAAATATTATTTTTTTCTTCTGGTAACTTTGTGTTAATCAGTGGCATTATTACCCACAAATTACATAAATAGAAACTGAAGCTCACAGAGGTTCAGTGCCTTTTCCAGTGTTATATATTTGGTAGGCTTCTTAGTTCAGTGTGAATCCAGATTTTCTGACTTTCATGGTGCCATTTTGAATACACTTGTGCCAGGTACTGTGCAAAACACTTCAAAAATGTTTTTATTCTGTAGAGTAAACCTTTTAAGCAGAATTATTCCAATCTTGGGCTTCCGTGATAGCTCAGTTGGTAAAGAATTCACCTGCAATGCAAGAGATCCTGGTTCTATTCCTGGGTCAGGAAGATCTGCTGGAGAAGGGATAGGCTACCCACTCCAGTATTCTTCAGCTTCCCTTGTGGCTCAGCTGGTAAAGAATATACCTACAATGCGGAAGACCTGGGTTTGATCTCTGGGTTGGGAAGATCCCCTGGAGAAATGAAAAGCTACCCACTCCAGTATTCTGGCCTGGAAAATTCCATGGACTAGTCCATGGGGTCGCAAAGAGTCAGACACACCTGAGCAATGTTGACTTCATTTCACTTCATTCCCATCTTAGAAATGAGGATAAGTGACCAGTGCCCAAAGCTGCTACCTAATTAATAGCAGAGCTAAAACATCTCTCTTTCCATTAAAGCTTATTAAAAACAGATCTTGAGTTCTGTTCAATACCTATTGAATCAGAATTTCTGGGGATGGACATCAGAATTTTGAACTTGCACCGGGATAATTTTGATTTACTCTATATTTTGAGAAACATGTTGACCTAGATTTTAATGACTTCTACAATATATGTTCCATGAAGGAAACATTTCTATCCTGGTTATCATCTTATTCCACAAATATAGCACTTATTATGGCACACAAATGCTTTAAACAGGTTGACTTGTTGACTAAGTGGATGAGTATCATAGCACTTACTTCTCTGTATAAAAATTATGTATTTTGTTTTTTCTTTATAATATTTTAAAGTATCACTTCAATACTGCCATGGGATTTCTTCCTATTGAGATTTCAGTTTCATGGTTTTGTGCTTTCTCAAAGATGGCCGATGCTTCAGAAGCATGGTTGGGCTTTATGTTATTTCTAACTTAGTATTCTTTGATTTTCTTGTCTTTTTTGGCTTCTATATTTCAAAATCTGTCTTTTCAGAGATGTTACATGTTTGCCGTAGAGAGCTCTTTTCAACAGTCTATCAGTGGTGCTTTTCTAATATATTAGATTTTTGTTAGTTGTGATGGCCATTTTTAACCATGAAGATACGTATGTGTGGGAATATATCCATATGTGTGGAAACCCTAGTAAATGTGAATTACCAATTATATTGAAAATATTTCTTAATACTGAGGGCTTACAAGTTTCCTAAAGTCTGCTTGTTATTAACTTTTTTAGCTTCATAAATGTTATTGCTTCAGTGATTTCATGTATAGTCTTTTCCATCTTGGTTGTATGTCTGTATTTTATATAGACAATAAAGAATCATTTATCTCTTCTTGAATTAGTTGTACCTTGGAATATTTGGTTTAATTTACGACTCTTTAATAGGTGTCATCTTGCTGGGCAACTCAAGATATTTCTTTTTCTCCACATTATTTGCCCAAAGTAATTTCAACTAGATCATGACAGGATACAATCTTTCTAGGTTTTCAATATGTGGTGCCTTCTTGGGTGTGTATTCCTGTGTTTTTGTATATCTGTGTTGGTATTGAATATTTATCATGAATATTATTAAATACAGCATTTACTGTGAAGATAATTTTTGTATGACAGTGCTGTTTCTATCTCACCCATTTTTATCGGACATCTTAACTTTGATTTGAATCAGTTCTGTTCAGTTCATTCACTCAGTTGTATCCAACTCTCTGTGACCCTATGGACTGCAGCACGCCAGGCTTCCCTTTCCATTGCCAACTCTCAAAGTTTACTCAAACTCATGTCCATTGAGTTGGTGATGCCATCCAGCCATCTCATCTTCTGTTGTCCCCTTCTCCTCCCACCTACAATCTTTCCCAGCATCAGGGTCTTTTAAATGAGTCAGTTTTTCGCATCAGGTGGCCAGAGTATTAGCATTTCCTCTTCAGCATCAGTCCTTCCAAAGAATATTCAGGACTGATTTCCTTTAGGATGGACTTGTTGGATCTCCTTGCAGTCCAAGGGACTCTCAAGAGAATTCTCCAACATCACAGTTTAAAAGCATCAATTCTTACCTTTCTGTATAGGCCAACTCTCACATCCATACATTACTATTGGAAGAAACATAGCTGTGACTAGATGGACCTTTGTTGGCAAAGTAATGTCTCTGCTTTTTAAAATGCTGTCTAGGTTGGTCATAACTTTCCTTCCAAGGAGTAAGCGTCTTTTAAATTCATGGATGTAGTCACCATCTGCAGTGATTTTGGAGCCCCCCAAAATAGTCTGTCACTGTTTCCATTGTTTCTCCATCTACTAGCCATGAAGTGATGGGACCAGATGACATGATCTTACTTTTCTGAATGTTAAGCTTTAAAGCCAACTTTTTCACTCTCCTTTTTCACTTTCAACAAGAGGCTCTTTAGTTCTTCTTCACTTTCTGCCATAAGGGTGGTGTCATCTGCATATCTGAGGTTATTGGTATTTCTCCCAGCAATCTTGATTTCAGTTTGTGTTTCTTCCAGCCCAGCGTTTCTCATGATGTACTCTGCATACAAGATAAATAAGCAGGGTGACAATATACAGCCTTGATGTACTCCTTTTCCTATTTGGAACCAGTCTACTGTTCCCTGTCCAGGTCTAACTGTTGCTTCTTGACCCACATACAGATTTCTCAGGAGGCAAGTCAGGTGTCTGGTATTCCCATCTCTTCAATAAATTTTCCATAGTTTGTTGTGATCCACATAGTCAAAGGCTTTGGCATAGTTGTAAAGCAGAAATAGATGTTTTTCTCGAACTGTCTTGCTTTTTTGATGATCCAGCTGATGTTGGCAATTTGATCCCCTGGTTCCTCTGCCTTTTCTAAAACCAGCTTGAACATCTGAGAGTTCACAGTTCATGTACTGTTGAAGCCTGGCTGGGAGAATTTTGAGCATCACTTTGCTAGCGTGTGAGATGAGTGCAATTGTGTGGTAGTTTAAGCATTCTTTGGCATTGCCTTTCTTTGGGATTGGAATGAAAACTGACCTTTTCCAGTCCTGTGGCCACTGCTGAGTTTTCCAAATTTGCTGGCATATTGAGTGCAGCACTTTCACAGCATCATCTTTTAGAATTTGAAATAGCTCAACTGGGATTCTGTCACCTCCACTAGCTTTGTTGATGCTTCCTAAGGCCCACTTGACTTCACATTCCAGGATGTCTGGCTCTAGGTGAGTGATCACACCATTGTGATTATCTGGGTCATGAATATCTTTTTGTATATTTCTTCTGTGTATTCTTGCCACCTCTTCTTAATGTCTTCTAATTCTACTAGGTCCCTACCATTTCTGTCCTTTATTTTGCCCATCTTTGCATGAAATGTTCTGGTTTGAATATCGCCCTATAATATAATAAGAATAATAAAGAAATTTGATTTTGAAATTAATTCAGTCTTTTTCTTCATAGTTAGTAGCATTGTTAAGGGAAAAATGTGGACCCAAGTGTCTAAACCACCTAACTGGGCATACTTGATGATAGAGAGGAACCACAATAGGAAAAGAAGAAAGAAATGGCAGGTACATACTCAGTTGCTTAATAAAAGTTAGCAGTAACAATCTTGATAATTTTATAACTGCTAATTACTATTCGATTTTGTAGTACCTTCATCTTCTTTTCTTTATAGAAGTTTTCTTTTTTTTTCTACAAGCTCCCCTGACCCCCAAAGTAACTCACTGTGTGGAGGAAGACATAAAGTAGAGAGTAGTTCTACAAGTATTTTTTTTTCCTAGCCATATCTTTTTCCCCTGTTCTGTTTTTCCATTTAGGAGACTTCAGCTGATTCTGTGGATGGATAAACATAGGTTTATTGTAGTATGTTACTTTCCAAGTTGTTTTTCCCATCAGATATTGGCTTCAGTTTACAAAATTCAGGTGGACTTCATCCAAATGTAACCAGTGACAGTATGATTTATAACAGATAGATGGGAAAGAAAATGGCCTTTCCTTTTTGGATTTCCGAAAGACAGCATATAACTGCTTACTAGCTACTTTTAGTGTAACAAACATTCAAGTTCTATCACTGTGCCAAAAATGAATGTTGTAGTCTTCTGCCCCACCTTTTTGTGGGTTAGCTTTGTTTACAACTTTTCAGAAGTCAGTGAGTGAAAGTCGCTCAGTCATGTCTGACTCTTTGCAACCCCATGAACTATATAGTCCATGGAATTTTCCAGGCCAGAATACTGCAGTGGATAGCCTTCCCCTTCTGCAGGGGATCTTCCCAACCCAGGGATTGAACCCAGGTCTCCCACATTGTAGATGGATTCTTTGCCAGCTGAGCCACAAGGGAAGCCCAAGAATACTGGAGTGGGTAGCCTATCCTTTCTCCAGCAGATCTTCCCGACCCAGGAATCGAACCGGGGTCTCCTGTACTGCAGGTGATTACTTACCAACTGAGCTATCAGGGAAGCCCTTCAACAACTTTTTGGAAAGGATGTATATTTTTCAGATTATTTCCATTAATTTATGTTCTTTTCTGGTTCCTGAGAATGGATGAGAGTTATAAGTGTTTAATCTTTAAAAATTACCAAAGTAGTATTAAAGTAAGTCTTGCCCCCATCATTACCATGACAACCACTTGCTTTTCAGATTTTCTACTTCCATAATGATACAAATGGGAATTCCTTCTGTAAGGGGAAAAAACACTCTTAAGTGTAAAATTACAAATCTCATGTTAAAGGAAAAATTACTCATTTTCATCCCAAAATATTAAGCTCTATTTTTGGTACTTTTTCCACAATACATTGTGATCCACACAGTCAAAGGCTTTGGCATACTCAGTAAAGAAGAAATAGATGTTTTTCTAGAACTCTTGCCTTTTTGATGATCCAGCAGATGTTGGCAATTTGATCTCTGGTTCCTCTGCCTTTTCTAAAACCAGCTTGAACATCAGGAAGTTCACGATTCATGTGTTACTGAAGCCTAGCTTGGAGAATTTTGAGCATTACTATACTAACGTGAGAGATGAGTGCAATTGTGCAGTAGTTTGAACATTCTGTGACATTGCCCTTCTTTGGGATTGGAATGAAAACTGACCTTTTCCAGTCCTGTGGCCACTGCTGAGTTTTCCAAATTTGCTGGCATATTGAGTGCAGCACTTTCACAGCATCATCTTTCAGGATTTGAAAGAGCTCAACTGGAATTCCATCACCTCTACTAGCTTTGTTCGTAGTGATGCTTTCTAGGGCCCACTTGACTTCACATTCCAAGATGTCTGGCTCTAGGTCAGTGATCACACCATCATGATTATCTTGGTCATAAAGATCTTTTTTGTACAGTTCCAGAAAACCATCTATTTCTGCTTTTTCCACTATGCCAAAGCCTTTGACTGTGTAGATCACAATAAACTCTGGAAAATTCTGAAAGAGATAGGAATACCAGACCACCTCACCTGCCTCTTGAGAAACCTGTATGCAGGTCAGGAAGCAACAGTTAGAACTGGACATGGAACAACAGACTGGTTCCAAATAGGAAAAGGAGTATGTCAAGGCTGTATATTGTCACCCTGCTTATTTAACTTCTAGGCAGAGTACATCATGAGAAACGCAGGGCTGGAAGAAGCACAAGCTGGAATCAAGATTGCTGGGAGAAATATGAATAACCTCAGATATGCAGATGACACCACCCTTATGGCAGAAAGTGAAGAGGAACTCAAAAGCCTCTTGATGAAAGTGAAAGAGGAGAGTGAAAAAGTCGGCTTAAAGTTCGACATTCAGAAAACTAGGATCAGGCATCTGGTCCCATCACTTCATGGGAAATAGATGGGGAAACAGTGGAAACAGTGTCAGACTTTATTTTTCTGGGCTCCAAAATCACTGCAGATGGTGATTACAGCCATGAAATTAAAAGACGCTTACTCCTTGGAAGGAAAGTTATGACCAACCTAGATAGCATATTCAAAAGAGAGGCATTACCTTGCCAACAAAGGTCCGTCTAGTCAAGGCTGTGGCTTTTCCAGTGGTCAAGTATGTTTGTGAGAGTTGGACTGTGAAGAAAGCTGAGCGCTGAAGAATTGATGCTTTTGAACTGTGGTGTTGGAGAAGACTCTTGAGAGTCCCTTGGACTGCAAAGAGATCCAACCAGTCCATCCTAAAGGAGATCAGTCCTGGGTGTTTATTGGAAGGACTGATGCTGAGCTGAAACTCCAGAACTTTGGCCACGTCATGCAAAGAGTTGACTCATTGGAAAAGACCCTGATGCTGGGAGGGACTGGGGGCAGGAGGAGAAGGGGATGACAGAGGATGAGATGGCTGGATGACATCACCGACTGGATGGACATGAGTTTGGGTAAACTCCGGGAGTTGGTGATGGACAGAGAGGCCTGGCGTGCTGCCATTCACAGGGTTGCAAAGAGTTGGACACGACTGAGCGACTGAACTGAACTTGGCACTTTTATTGTATATTTTCATTTTGAAACACTTTATTCTGGGATTCAGGTGTTTTCTACATTAATAACACTTTAAGAACACTTTAATAGAAGTATTGTATAATATGATTGTTAAGAGAATTTTTAAAACATTAAAGAGGAAGTTTCAGCAATGCTAAAACTGCTCTAAAAATAATTACTATTAAGAAGGGCAGTGTTAGTTGCTCAGTTTTGTCCAGCTCTCTGCAACTGTATGGAATGTAGCCCACCAGGCTCCTCTATCCATGGACTTCTCCAGGGAAGTATACTGGAGTGGGTAGCCACTCCTTTTTCCAGGGGATCTTCCCAACCAGGGAATTGGGCTTCCCTGGTGGCTCAGATGTTAAAGCGTCTGCCTGCAATGCGGGAGACCTGGGTTTGATCCCTGGATCAGGAAGATCCCGTGGAGAAGGAAATGGCAACCCACTCCAGTATTCTTGCCTGGAGAATCCCATGGACAAGGAGCCTGGTAGGCTACAGTCCACGGGGTCGCAGAGTCGGACATGACTGAGCGACTTCACTTCATTTCTCCTGCATTGCAGGCAGATTCTTTACTGTCTGAACAACCGGAGAAGCCCTAAAATATTAAAGAGGACATTAAATAATGCCTTACTTTCCAAAGCCTATAGACAACTCAGTTTGTTGTTTCTCTTTTGTATATATGAAACTGGAATTACTTCAGTTTTGTTGTGTTTTTTTTTTTTTTTAACGTATGTCATGAGCATTCTTTAAATATTCTCCATGAGTATGATTTTAAGTAGCTGTGTAATAGACCATTGTCTGCCTGAGTCTCAATTTTATTTTTAGATACTTAAGTTTTCTTAAAGTGTTAAAATAAGTGTTGAGATGGTCATTTGTATTCTTACATAAATTCGTCTTTGATAAATTTATGCAAGTGGTATTCCTGGATTATGGAAGATAAATATTACTTAAACTCTTATACAGATTACCAAATTGTTCTCAAAAGTATTAACAGTTTTTGCTACCGTAACAGCATATGAGAGTGCTGTTTTTTTTCCTCCTTTCATACTCGGTATTATCATAAAATAAATGCCAACTGATTTTTATTTTACTGTTAGCAAAGTTCAGCATTTCCATACCAGTCATTCGTATTTATATCTTTCTGAATTATCTGTTCAAGTCCTTTTTGTCCATTTGGACGTTCATCTTTTAAATACTGATTTACAAGTGTTCTTCATACATTAAGATGACTGTTAATCCCTTTTTATACTGCAGTTATTTTCAGAGCCTACCCCCACCACCCCCCATTTTGCAGTTTCGTTAAGTTACCTTACCTCTGATACTCATTTGTTTCCTGTTCTGGTAGAATGAAAGACATGTTCATATTCCAAGTAGAGGCTGCACCACATTTCCTTTCAATTTTATTTTCTTCATAAATTATTCATGACAGTGGTTTGTATCATGCTTTTCATCCTTTCCTCATTCCATCTACAACCCTTCTTGGATTAGTAACTCTCAGAGTAGAATCAGTCAGTTCACTCACTCAGTCATGTCCGACTCTTTGCGACCCCATGGACTTCACCACACCAGGCTTCCCTATCCATCACCAACTCCCAGGGCTTGCTCAAACTCATGTCCATCGAGTCTGTGATGCCATCCAACTATCTCATCCTCTGTCATCCCCTTCTCCTTGCCTTCAATCTTTCCCAGCATCAGAATCTTTTCTAATGGTCAGTTCTTTGCATCAGGTGGCCAGAGTTATTGGAGCTTCATCTTCAGCATCTGCCTTTCCAATGAACACCCAGAACTGATCTCCTTTAGGATGGAGTGGTTGGATGATCTTGCAGTCCAAGGGACTCTCAAGAGTCTTCTCCAACACCACAGTTCAAAGCATCAGTTCTTCAGTGCTCAGCTTTATTTATGGTCCATCTCTTACATCCATACATGACTACTGGAAAAACCATAGCTATGTCTAGATGGACCTTTTTCACTATAGTAATGCCTCTGCTTTTTAGTATGCTGTCTAGGTTGGTCATAGCTTTTCTTCCAAGGAGCAAGCATCTTTTAATTTCATGGCTGCAGTCACCATCTACAGTGATTTTAGAGCCCAAGAAAATAAAGTCTCTCACTGTTTCCATTGTTTCCCCATCTGTTTTCAGAGTAGAGTATGTTGGTGAAACTAGGTCTTTACTATTGATCTGGTTCCCCACCTTTGTAGAGGGAAGATAATTTCTAAAGCTCCTTTTCTCTCTGCAAGCCTCCAAGCGTTAATTTGTTTCTTTATTTCTTCTGTTTCTTGCCCTGCAAGCTTTCACATCTCCAAAATGTAAAGGACAACAACAACAAAAAAGAGCAGGGCTTGATACTATAGGTCCAGGACTAAGCTCCAGGCCATGGTGTTTGAATTTTTATACACATTTATGTTGGAAAAAATCTGTATATACTACTTCCTAGTCTAGAGCATCAGGGAGCTTGACTCTCACTGTTCAGTTCAGTTCAGTCACTCAGTCGTGTCCGACTCTTTGCGACCCCATGAATCGCAGCACGCCAGGCCTCCCAGTCCATCACCAACTCCTGGAGTTCACTCAGACTCACGTTCATCGAGTCAGTGATGCCATCCAGCCATCTCATCCTCTGTCGTCCGCTTCTCCTCCTGACCCCAACCCCTCCCAGCATCAGAGTCTTTTCCAATGAGTCAACTCTTCACATGAGGTGGCCAAAGTACTGGAGTTTCAGCTTTACATCATTCCTTCCAAAGAAATCCTAGGGCTGATCTCCTTCAGAATGGACTGGTTGGATCTCCTTGCAGTCCAAGGGACTCTCAAGAGTCTTCTCCAACACCACAGTTCAAAAACATCAGTTCTTGCAAAGAAATTGGGAGTGGCTGCCTTAGCTTCGTATTTGCTGCTGCTGCTTCACTTCAGTGGTGACCGACTCTATGTGACCCTATGGACTGCAGCTTGCAGCCCATGAGATTCTGTCCATGAGATTCTCTAGGCAAGAATACTGGAGTGGGTTGCCATGCCCTCCTTGAGGGGATCTTCCCAACCCAGGGACTGAACCCGGTTTCCTGCACTGTAGGCAGATTCTTCACCACTGAGCCACCAGGGAAGCCCTACCAGCTTCATATTACCAGCAGTCAATTTCACATCATTCCTTTTCTTCTACCTACTTTCTTTCCCTGACATTATGCCCTGTCCTTTAATATCTATTTAAAAAATAAATACAGTTAACAGTTGATTTGTGAAAACTGAGTCTTTTAAGTCTCTCTTGCTTTGATTTTTGTAACTGCCTTTTTTAAATTAAAAAGTACCACCCAAGGGTCTTAGTTTTTTGTGTATGCCAAGATAGAGGAAGCAGGGCTGGTAAGGTTTGCATTTAAATATTTTGGTGTCAGCTTTTTGTTAGCACTTTACTTTGGGATGGAAAGATTTACTGTTCATATTCCAAGGGCTGTTTGACCTGTCGAAATTTCTTTTGAACTCTGGAAAAAAAAATACCATGAAAAAGGCTATTTTTTCAGAGTGAATTGATGATCGCTAAGTAAACCAGGATTGGCATTCTGTATCAGGAGGATATGAAGAAAGGTCATTGCGTTCACACATGAAATCCAGTAACCAGTAATGAGAAGTGAGGGTTTAAATTTTCGTGCAGCTCTGCAGATCACATTGTGTTTGTTATTTTTGATATTAGCCGTCTTGTTTCACATCACATTTCCTTAAATTCTAAGGATGGCATTTCAAATTAAGTATTTGAAAATGTCTGAGAGTCCTGTTTCTATTTAGGGTAGTTTGCTTTTTTTTGCTGCCTGTCTGTTTTGTAGACTTGCCTGCGTTCTTGACGCTGTCCATTTTGTGAAGACCTGATCTATAGATTGTAGAAATTTGTTGTTTGAGATAGCTAATGAAATCCTGTTGGAGCATTTTTTTTTCTTCTTGCTTCATGTATTTTCAGCAGAAATTGAGATTTTTTTCCCCAAGCCCATGGATTGAATTTTTGTGGCTCAGGACATGTTTTAGTCCTTTGTTAACTAAATCTTTTCTTCTGCATCTATGTTTTTATATAAGGGCATTGTGTCTTTACAGTGGATCATGGGTTAGTCGACCTAGTACAGATTTCAAGTTTGGCTGATGATATGGAAGTTAAATCCAAGCCAGGTCACCACAAAGGGCAGAAGCACGTCATTGTCTCATTCTGTAATCCTCAATCTTACTTCATTGTCTCATTCTATAATCCTCAAATCCAGTGGGCAGATGCTCAAGTGTGGGTCTCCATATAGCCAAGGTAGGGTTTAGCATATCTGTGGTGCATATTTCAGTGCTGTGCTACAAGCCTTTCTGACACCATGATTCAGGAAGTTTCGACATACCTGGCCCTTCATAGACTCTTGACTCTTTGAATAAATTCAGAGCACAGTGGTATCCTCCTTCAGGGAAAGTGCGAGGTTGGTGATTCCAGGATCTCTTCTGAGCAGTCACGCTTCAGCTTCCTGATGAGTAAGCTTTTTGGTCACAGATTACTTCTTATAAGATTTCTTTAATTAAAAGGGGAAATGCTCTTTAACTTTAAACGTCTTTAAGAAGTTGCTTAGTTTCATTTATTTTAAATTTTCTTGTAACCATATGCTATGCTAAGTCGCTTCAGTTGTGTCCGACTCTGTGCGACCCCATAGACGGCAGCCCACCAGGCTCCCCCGTCCCTGGGATTCTCCAGGCAAAAACACTGGAGTGGGTTGCCATTTCCTTCTCCAGTGCATGAAAGTGGAAAGTGAAAGTGAAGTCGCTCAGTCGTGTCAGACTCCTAGCGACCCCATGGACTGCAGCCTACCAGGCTCCTCCATCCATGGGATTTTCCAAGCAAGAGTACTGGAGTGGGGTGCCATTGCAAGGTTAAGTAAAATTTCTTTGAAGAACTGTATTTGGCAAATGATATTTTATATAGATTTTTTTTTGGTATCAAACGTTCTTTCTAATTTTAGAATTAAATTTTTCATTTGTTACTTTGAGCATTGTTCAGTTTATAAAAGTTTTTAGGGTAAATATTCTTATTTCCTTAACTTTATGACCCTGAAAGAATTATGAACTTTTTTGCTTATTTAAATGTCACTGTTAAGTATCTGGTGGCTCAGACAGTAAAGAATCTGCCTGCAATGCAGCAGAGATACAGGTTTGATCCCTGGGTCAGGAAGGTCGTCTGTAGAAGGAAATGGCTACCCTCTCCAGTATTCTTGCCTGGAGAACTCCTTGGACAGAAGAGCCTGGTGGGCTGCAGTCCATGAGGTTGCAAAGAGTTGGACACAGCTGAGCAACTAACACTTTACTTAGTCAAAGATATTTATTCTGCTTTTTTTTTTTCTGTTGAACTTCTGTCTTTAAAGATTTTTGTCTTATCTTTGGTTTCAGTGGCAAAAGCTTGAGAGGAACCATATGTACCCTTGTTAGTACAGTCCCAGTGGGTGCTGGATTCACCTTTTATATTTAAAGGTGTATATTTAAAGCTTTTCTCTCGCAAAGCCATAAAAATGTTTAGAGTCTTGAAAATAAACAGGTAAAATATGCAAAATTGTGATTATCTCAGATAGTCATTGATCGTCTGTTCCTTAGTACAGTTTTGGTTTAGCTTATGTAACACCTTCAGAATACTTGTTGAAAGATCTGTTTTCATGTGGTACCCCCCCATAAAACACGCTAAGACATAGTCCTGAATATTTACCATTTTACAGTTGAAACAACTCTTTTTTTTTTGGTCACTGGAGGAACTCCTAGAATGGAGAATCTTGTTTTCATAAAGAGGTGCCCCTCTTTTGCACCCAAATCCTGGTTTGAGATGGGAGTTTTAGTTAAAAGTGATTGAGCTAATGAGGTAAGAATTGGTGTCCTGGAGGAGGACAGCTGTTTCTTAAAAATGTAAGCTGTTCAGTAGGTGCCTACTATTTTTAGCTGAAAGTATAATGTCATATTTGTATGCATGTGTGCCATAAACTTTCAACCATCCCTTCTGCATGAGGTGCTGGTGGTACCCCCAGGTACGAGGGTTATCCCTCGCTCCTAAGGAAGATGATAGTCCCTTAAGGATTAAGGCACATTTCCAACATTCTAGCCATGGTGAGAGGAGGGACCAAGATGAGCTCTACAAGGGAACAGGGCTGGTTTCAGAGAGAAAGTGATGAGTTGCAGTATGCAGCTGATGTTCTTAACCTGGGTGGAATTCAGAAAATCTGTGAACTCCGATGGGCAAACAGGACAGCTTTAATTTTCACTAGCCTCTGACTGAAATTTAGCATTGTCTTAGAATTAGGAATATAGGCAGTAAACCAGAGTAGTTCTAGCAGTATCTGTTGGCTTTATCACCAATCAAAAGTGGTATATTTTGGTATCATGAATTTTATTGCAGCTGTCTTGAAATACTATTTATGTACATGAACTCCACTGAAACTGGTACTCTTAAATCCCTTATTACATCTTGCTGATGACTTCTGAAAAATGCACATAAATTGCTACAGCACAAATTTGTTTTTAAAAACATTTTTATAACTGTAGTAAAACTGCTTTCCTTCATACTCCTATGAATTATTTTTACGCTGTTAAAAGCGTTATTCTGAGAAGGTAGTCATAGACTTTACCAAAATGCTAAAAATTTCATTCTACAGAAATGGTTAGCTACCTCTGACTTAAAGGACCTGTGCAGGCTTCATCATAGAGGAGATGAGTTTAAACACAAGGGGGAAACAAGCGGAACAAAGTCGTTTCTATCTGTGTTGGAATTCCAACTCTAACACTTTTCATCTGTGAGACTCTGGAGCTGGATCTTGTTGTTGTTAGTCACTAAATTGTGTCCTACTCTGCGACCTCATGGATTGTAGGCTGCTAGGCTCCTCTCTCCATGGGATTCTCCAGGCAAGAATACTGGAGTGGGTTGCCATTTCCTTCTCCAGGGTATCTTCCTGACCCAGGGATTGAACCTGCATCTCCTGCATTGCAGGGAGATTCTTCACCACTGAGTGACCAGGGAACTTGATATTGCTACTCTTCATTTTCTTCATCTTTAGTATAGATGATAATGTACCTACTTCTCAGGATTGTTGATTAAAACAATTAATGAATTTAGGTTGCTAAGCACAATGCTTAATGTGAACTGCTATTATTATTATTTTGTGGCTTCTCTAATAGCCTTTAATCTCTACATGTTTTGATGAAGCAGTAAGTAATGATTTTTCTACTTTTGTGATGTATTTGTCACACTGGAATATATTTAATCCTCTATAAATTGCTGAGATTAAGATTTTAGCTTGACAACTTAGTTCTCTGTTCTAAAAGTTTCTGTCATATAGAGGAATTTAATTTCCTTCCTAGCTTACCTTTGTTTCTCATAAAATTACGTGCAGGTCTGATAGTGTAGCATGGACAGAAGGTATTAAGCTAGTGGCAATCACAAATGAATATGTAGGGGCATTCAAAGGGAAAGAGATTAAATATATTTACCTGTGTTCCAGACGTACTGGGAAGGGAGAAGGGAGACCAGCCTTCCTCTTTCTCCCTGTGCCTGGTAGCCTTTGTTTTTTGAAAACTGGCTCCTTTTCATACTTTGATGCACTCACACGTGATAGGCTAGATGTGAACCTGGCCTTTCTTCTTTGGATAGCCAGAGAAGGATGATGGTTCTAGCAAGTGAGAGAGCAGAGAAGAAGGGCTGTGTTAGGGGGCTTGCAACTTACTCCCCTCCATGCAGAGTTCCACACACCCATCAGGCTGGCGTCTTCTCTCCCCGACCCCCTTGTCCCTTCTCTTCCTTCTGCCTCCCTTTCTTCCTTTCCCTTTCCCTTCCTCTTCCTCCCCTGCTTTGCAGAACTCTCAGCACACAGACTGGCCCCTTGGGACGCCATGAAGTGGTGGGTTGTGGAGGTTTCTTCTGCACTTGAATCCCAACTTGCTCATGACTAGCAGGAGCACAAAGAGAGCTGAGAGTCTGCATAACATGGAGAGATTGATATTTTGATTTGTCCGTTTCATGGCTCTTTCAAATTTGTGTACATTTGTAATGGCATAAGGTAACTGTTCCTGAAAGGTTTATTATTGAAATAATATTGTCAAGTGATCATAACATAAATGTTGCAGGCTTGGAGAAAGCAGAAAGAGAGTCTACCACGACCTTAGGTTGTTTTCCTCTGATTGAGAAACAGGTTCATTTCATTCTCTATTCCCTGTTACACCAGACCAGCTGGCAGAGTTCTTTGTCCTTGCATTGTTTCTGAGAAGTCGTCCATGGTCACTGCATCAGCCTCTCTGCTCTGAAGTGTTTTCTCCATAAATGTTGTGTTGTGATGCTCAGATTATACATGTACGGTAAGTTCCTTGTGAACATTTAGACCTTTGTGTCTTAGTCCATTCAGGCTGCTTTAACAAATCATCAAATTGGGTGACTTATAAAAATCCAGATTTCTCATTTCTGGATTCTGGGAAGTCCAAGATCATGGTTCTAGTGTTTGCAGTGTGCTGTCTGGTGAGGACCTGTTTCCTGGCTCATAGACGGCACCTGCCCTTTGTGTCCTGGCATGGCTGCAGGGCTAGGGAGCTTCATGGAGGCTTTTTGATAAGACCTCTGATACTGTTCGTGAGGGCTCTACTCTCATGACTTAAACACTTCCAAATTCCCTACCTTCTAATACTCTCCCATTGTGGATGTTTGGGATGTCAACCTTTGTATCCTGGAAGTACCCAAATATATTACAGCACCTTGTTTCATTCAGCTTCCTCATATATACTTGACTGGTAAGTGATGGCGGGGGAAATGTGATTACCTGAATATACTATACACATCTTGCTTTTCATTATTCTGTGACTTTTTTTCAAAGGCTCCTGCCTTACTTCACTGTGTGTGACAATTTCTAGGTCCATCCACATCTCTACGAAAGGCACAATTTAGTTCCTTTTTATGGCTGAATAATATTCCATTGTATATACGTGCCCAGAGAAAACTAAATATTGTATATTAATGTGTATATAGAGAGAATCTAAAAAAATTACACAGATGAACCTGTTTGCAAAGTAGAAGTAGAGGCACAGACATAGAGAACAAATGTATGGACACACGGGGGAAGGGGGATGGAATTAATTGGGAGATTGGGATTGACATGTATACACTGCTACTATGTATGAAATAGATAACTAATGAGAACCTACTGTATAACACAGGGAGCTCTACTCACTGCTCTGTGGTGACCTAAATGGGAAGGAAAACAAAAAGAGGGGATACATGTATATGTATGGCTTCCCTGGTGGCTCAGTCGGTAAAGAATCTGCCTGCAGTGCAAGTGACCCAGGTTCTATTCCTGGATTGGGAAGGTCCTCTGGAGAAGGAAATGGCTACCCACGCCAGTATTCTTGCCTGGAGAACTCCACAGACAGGGCCCTGATGGGCTACAGTCCATGGGGTCTCAAAGAGCTGGGCACAAGTGAGCAACTAACACTAACTATGTCTATGTATAATTGATTCGCTTTGCTGTGCTACAGAAACTAGCACAACATTTTAAAGAAACTACACTACCACAGAAGTTAAAAGTAAATGTTCCTGCCATCTACTCTATCTGTCCTGTAAGACTGAGCCCGCTGGCTACATCCTCCAGGTAACTTGCCTAGTCCCCCTCCCTCCTCTCTCCACCTCTCCCTCATTCTACTTCCATCTTTCTCTCTCCTTCCACACCCCTTCCTTCCTCCTCCCTTTTCGCTTCCTTCTTTTCACCTTCCTCCCCTCTTTTCCTTCTCCCCTTACTCCCCCCTCACCATGATTTTTCCATGTCAAAAAATGTCTGCTGTTGCTACTGAGTTGCTTCAGTCGTGTCCGACTCTGTGCGACCCCATAGACAGCAGCCCACCAGGCTCCGCCATCCCTGGGATTCTAACTGTGTAGAAATGTAATGGAGGGTGTTAATAGGAAGTGCTTTGAGTAGTCAGATTAAAAGGTAATGGTAGGACTTCTCTACCAATGGTGGTGTAATAGATCAGAGTTATTGCTGAGATTTTTTATTATTATTATTTATTTTTATTGAAGTATAGTTGATATGTAATTGGGATTTGCTTTTAAATCAGCATTTAGCCATCTGAATATAATTGTTTTATGTGCAGGAGGGGAGACAAGGAAAAAGCTCTCAAGTTAGTAGTGTCTAAGTACCAATGTATAGCCAGACTTGTTAGGAATGCTATCAGTAAAACATAGCAGAATTAAAATTCTGTACCATTGAATGCCTACCAAAAAAAAAAAGGGTAATGGTTGAATTGCTTAATGACAGTCATATCAACTGCACATACAAAGTTTCTATTTAGCAGACACTAAATATTGTCTTTTTTTTTAAGTAAAAAATGTGAGTATACTGCTGTGGTGAGATTATGAAGTAGTATTTTAGTATTTTCTGCCCAGTAATTTTACTTCATGGGGAAAATGATTATGCCTTCTCCAGGGCATTCTTAAATTTAAGACCTCTTCAACTAAGAGATGGAAGGCTTGGAAAGATTGCGGTTTCCAAATGTTGTATAAGATTTTCTATAGTAGACAGTCATTTCCTCCCCAATCTTAAACACTTCATTATTACTATTAACTTTTGGGTATGAAAGTTATTACCTTTTCATTGCCAAGATAAATTTCTGGTGGGAAATCTGAGCAGTATTATCTGTAAAGTGTTTGTGTGTGTGTGTGTGTGTGTTTAGTTGCTTAGTCATGTCCAACTGTTTGCAACCCGATAGACTGTAGCCCACCAGGCCCCTCCATCCATGGGATTCTCTAGGCAAGAACACTGGAGTGTATTCCCATTCCGTGTTTGTAGCTAATATTTATTGGGAGAAAAAGGTTCTGTTTTTTAAATGTTAATATGACTTATTTTTGTAAAATTTTATGTGGTCTTACCCATTTAATATTTTGTTTATTCAAAATTTAATCTTGTTGGTGAGAACTATTTATGGGCTGTTTTTATGCCTTGGTACCTTCAATTTACACATTTTTGAAGTTGCCAGACTATTCAGGCATTGCTACTAGATATCCGTCATTCTCTCTTGCTTGGAGGGACAAAACTGAGTAAAGGAAAAAGTGTTTAATTGGGTTCTGACAAGCCTGTTTGGAAAATTGATGCAAAATGGTAAAAAGTGATAGGTTATGCCAAATATGGACTTCCCAGGTGGCACAGTGGTACAGAACCCGCCTGCCAATGCAGAAGATGTGAGTTCAGTCCCTGGGTCAGGAAGATCGCCTGGGATAGGAAATGGCAATGCACTCCAGTATTCTTGCCTGGAAAATTCCATGGACAGAGGAGCCTGGTGGGCTACAGTCCATGGGGTCACAGAGTCGGACACGACTGAGCACTCATGCACGATGTAATGCCAGATATAAGAATAAGGTTGGGATCAGTCATATTCTGAATTCAAAAGTGTGACTGTATAGAGTAGATAATATTGGGAAAGATTATTTGTACTATGTAATGGGTCTTTGTTTTGCCAGTTAGCTACCAAGTTTCCTTAAGTGGCAAATTTTGTTGATTTTTGAAGGTCAGGTCCAATACATATGTTACAGAGATTGTCAGTATTTGAACCATTATTTTCTGTTGTGGTCTGGTGAAGGCACGGGCAAATTCCAAGTAAAGACTGAACTCCATTTGACTTCCTTTGGGCACTAAATGATTATAAATAGACTCACACTATTACAGGTCAGGTTTTTGACCTCAAATGAGTTTGCTGCAAACTTCTGGGAAGAAAACAATTCTTAGGGTGTCTCATGTTGAATTGTGTGTAAAAGTCTATGGCCCTTTGTAAAATCTAGGGGAGCCCAATCATATGTTTTTGTTGAAGTTTGTATTAGGACCAGGGCAGACTTTAAGCTTCAACAGTAACTTACTAAGAGCAGAACGTGTGGGACTTTTATTTTAGAACTTTGTATCATGGTTGGTTTTTACAGTCATACAGCTTGCTTGCTTTCTCTCACAGATTGTGTTCATTTTTAAGCCTTAGATGCTGGAGAATTTTGACCACAGCAGATGATTATAGCTGGTTTTGTCCTTGGGAAAGCAACTCTTTTTTTAGATGCAGGACCAACACTGGACTCCAGATCTTGAAAGGAGCATGAACTCTTTGAATTGCAGGTGGGCCGTGCAGTTAGCCTTGGTGCACAGGCAAGCAAGGACACTGGCATTTTTCTTGGAATAGGTGTGTGGAAAAGACCTGATGCTGGATAAGATTGAGAGCAGGAGGAGAAGGGAATGACAGAGGATGAGGTAGTTAGATGGCATCACCAACTCAAGGTGATGAGTTTGAACAACTCAAGGTTTGTTCAAAAGCATGAGTTTGAACAAACTCCAGGAGATAGTGAAGGGCAGGGAGGCCTGCTGTGCTGCAGTCCATGGATTCTCAAAGAGTTGGACACAGCTTAGCAACTGAACAACAAGGTGTGTGGAAGAGAATCCTTTCATATCTTCTAGATGTCAGCAGGACAATATTTGCTGCTTTGAAATTTCAGGGAACAGAAATCTTCTGTGACTTATTGAGGAGACAAACTTGATTCATGGGGCTTGTCCAGAAGTTCAAATCGCCCCCCACCAGTTTGGCTCAGGAGAGAGAAACCTCCAGCAGGAAGAGTTATGAGGACTGACCAGTCCTAAGTAGCAGTCGGGGGCAGTCCAGTAACATCCTCACTTAAGAGTGGTGTCCAGTCACTAGAGAGAACTCCTGGCTATTCAGCACTGGAGAGATGAAAGGTTAAGAGGTTTGGTATGTGATGGAAGAGAACAAGGACCTCAGATAGAACATAGTAACAGGGGCAGTCACCCTTGTGAGGAAGGAGGTGCAGTCTCATGCCATTTCAGAGAGGATGTGTATAGGTCGGTTCGCCCACCACCCGGCTTGGTAAATTCATAGTGCCAAAATTAGCCTCTGGATGGGGGTGTTTAGGCTCATAGATCATAAATTCAGAACAGTCCTGTGAACGGACTAGCATCTTGGCGAAGCCAAAAGCAAGGCGGTTGGTTTACCTTTTTAAACTTACACTCTTCAGTCTTTGCTATAGTGTTTGCTGAATAGACCACTGTCTGAGATAACTATTGCTGTCTCAGCCTGAGTGTTCACCAACTTATGAGAAGTGAAAAGACATAAAGATAAAATAGAAATTTTTAGAAAGTAAAGAAACAATTACTTCAAGAATCAGTTATATGAGAAGACTTACTGAGACAAATGCTACCAAGATCAATGGGAAAAAATGTACAAATAAACACAATTAGGAATATAAAATGAAAATTAACTACAGATAGAATAATTTAAAAATTGTAAAATTACTTTCAATAATGCTATGCTGTAGATTAGGAAACTTAAACAATTGACCCAAGAAGAAATAAGAAACCTGAACTGTTATCCATTAAGATAGTGAAGTGATAATCCAGTCTGTACTACTCAAAGAGACTAAGCTCAAATAGTTTTACCAAATCTTCAAGGAAAGTTAATTTCTAAGAGTTGTCTCAGAAGTTAGGAAGAGAAAGCTTGTTTGAAGCTAGTATATCTTTGCAAATAACCAAATTTGGAAAATGTAATAATAAAAAACTAAAGACCAGTCTCATTTTATGTGGGTACATGTGTGTGTGAGTTGCTTAGTCATGCCTGACTCTCTGCGATCCCAAGGACTGTAGCCTGCCAGGCTTCTCTGTCCATGGAATTCTCCAGGCAAGAATACTGGAGTGGGTTGCCATTCCCTTCTCCAGGGGATCTTCCCAACCCATGGATCAGACCCAAGTTTCCTGCATTGTAGGCAGATACTTTACTGTCTGAGTCACAGAAAAGCCTATGGCTGCATGAATCCTTAATAAAATATTAAATTTTAGTGATATACATCAGGATGAAGTATGTTTTATCCTATGAGTGTGTGAATGATTCAGTATTAGAAAAACTTAAAATCACCAATTAGATTAAGAGGTAAAAGAGAAAAATTATATCATTTTATTAATGTGACAAAAATGGCCTCCCTATTCCTTGGGAAACACCAATGTTGAAATCAGGCCAATTAATAACCCTGCGCTTCCCTGATAGCTCAGCTGGTAAAGAATCCTCCTGCAATGTGGGACACCTGGGTTCAATCCCTGGTTTGGGAAGATCCCCTGGAGAAGGGAAAGGCTACTCCAGTATCCTGACCTGGATAATTCCATGGACTGACTGTACAGTCCATGGTGTCACAGAGTCAGGCACGACTGAGTGACTTTCTCTTCACTTCACAGTAGTCTCTGAGTATTCAAGTGAAAGGAAGAGTTACCCATTGCTCACTTTAAATCAAAACAAGGTGTGATTAAGCTTAATGAAGAAGGCATATTGAAAACAAGGATAGGCCAAAAGCTGGACTCTTGAACCAAACAGTTGGCTAAGTTGTGAATTCAAATAAAAAGTTCTTGAAGGATATCAAAAATGCTACTCCATTGTATCACTCATTCTTGTGAAGGATTAGAAAGCAAAACAGCCTTGCTGACAGGAGAAAGTGTAAAGGGTCTGGACAGACGATCAAACTACCCACAACATCCCCTTAAGCCAAAACCTAATCTAGAAATAGGTGCTAACTCTCTCTCTTTAATGCAATGAGGGCTAGGAGAGCCCTTTTGAACTGTGGTGTTGGAGAAGACTCTTGAGAGTCCCTTGGACTGCAAGGAGATCCAACCAGTCCGTTCTGAAGATCAGCCCTGGGATTTCTTTGGAGGGAATGATACTGAAGCTGAAAGTCCAGTACTTTGGCCACCTCATGTGAAGAGTTGACTCATTGGAAAAGGCTCTGATGCTGGGAGGGATTGGGGGCAGGAGGAGAAGGGGACGACAGAGGATGAGATGGCTGGATGGCATCACTGACTCGATGGACGTGAGTCTGAGTGAACTCCGGGAGTTGGTGATGGACAGGGAGGCCTGGCATGCTGTGATTCATGGGGTCGCAAAGAGTCAGACACGACTGAGCGACTGAACTGAACTGAGGAGAGGTAAGGAAGTTACAGAAGAAAAGGTTGAAGCTAGCAGAGATTGGTTCATGAGGATAAAGGAAAGAAGCCATCTCCCCAACACTGCCCGGTGAAAGCAGCAAGTGCTGATGTAGAAGCTACGGCAGATCCATTCATTATCCTAGTTAGAGACCAAAAGTCTCTCTGAGACAATGTGGCTGCACTAAACAACAAATTTTCAACATAGTACAACAGCCTTATATCAGATAGGACTTTCATAGCTAGAGAGGAGAAGTCAATGCCTGGATTCAGAGAACTGGCTGGATCTCTTGTTAGGACTAATGCAGCTGGTGACTTTCAGTTGAAGCTCATGTTCATTTACCATTCTGAAAATCCCTGGTCCTTAAGAATTATGCTAAATCTACTTTACTTGTGCTCCATAAATGGAATGACAAAGCCTCAATGACAGCACATGCGTTTACAACATGGTTTACTGAATATTTTAAGCCTAATGTTGAGACCTACTGCTCAGAAAATTCCTTCCAAGATGCTAACTGCTCACTGATAGTGCACCTGATCACCCAGGAGCTTTAAGGATATACTACCAAATATTTTCACGCTTGCTAACACAACATCCATTCTTCAGTCCATGGATAAGAGAGATGGAGAAAAATCAAGTTAAAAACTTAACATCATCTAGCAACAACTCAAAAGTTGTAGAGAAGAAAGGAATGGTGAATTCCATCTCCTCTTTATATACTTACAGGTTAAGAGGTTGTCACATGCATTTTTTGATAGACTGTATGACTTTTCCTCTTGAGTTATATGAAATCAGTCATATAGTTTTCCTGCCTGTATAACCTGTTAGTATAATCTGTATCAAATGGAAAAAATCATGCCAGGAGAGCTAATCAAATTCTTGTTTTGATCTTGTTTTTATGGGAGGTTTGTGGATGTGAAGGAACAAAAGCTATTTTTCTGAAGTTGGCATATACATTAAGATGATGATAATCACAATCCAGCTATATTTGCATGTATCCTTTATGAGTCATGAAATACTTTCCATAATGGGCAATCACTTATTAGTTGTTTAGCTGGAGATATTAACAGGCACAAAAATAGATCAGTAGTTATATATGTTATATATGGAAAAAATGATACTGAATGTTTTACGTCAATAGAGACTTCATTAGAATTAAAGGATTGTGAAAATCCCTTAAAGACCCTATCATCATTCTTATCTCATAAAATAAGTGAATTAAGACTATAATGTAAAGATGGTGATAGTGGTGGTAACACATATCGAACTGTATATTGAACTGAGCAGTGTTCTAAATGCTTTAGATACTGTACATTTTTTTCATTTAATCCTCATAAGAGTTCTGAAGGGTGGGTTCTGCTTCTTTCCCTATTTGACAAGTAAAGAAGCCAGGGCATATAGTTTCAAGTAATCTGTTCAAGGCTGCAGAACTAGTATAAGCACAGGATTCAAACCCGGGAAGCTTGGCTTCAGAATTAACTAAACCTGTGTAATTAACTAAACCTGAAGCTTCCCGCATAGCTCAGTCAGTAAAGAATCTGCCTGCAATGCAGGAGACCTGGGTTTGATTCCTGGGTCGGGAAGATCCCCTAGAGAAGGAAATGGCAACCCACTCAGTTTTCTTGCCTGGAGAATCCCATGGACTGAGGAGCCTGGCAGGCTACAGTCCATGGGGTCACAAGAGTCAGACACAACTTAGTAACTAAACCACCACATGTGAAATGTAACAATTCCTATTCGTGTTAAAACTAATGAGAACTATCTAATACTATGAAATGTGATATGAACCAAAGACTTGTTTTTAAATATAAAAATGTCACAGCTTCATGAGCTTCATGAACCCGAGTCAAAGAAGCTTTGTGATCAGATGTGCCATTTGGGCTGCTTTATCATCAACTGCATGAAACACACTAGGGAATGTGGTACGTTAGCGTAGGGTATCTGGGCTGTGTGTGAATACACTGCTCCATCTGTGGGCAGGATTTTCCTATCATACCTCTCTGCCACTTAGTTTACATTACTTATTTGTCACATCAGAGTTCTTGAGTGAGGTTCAACCTTGACTTCATCTTTGAATTCCTGGATACACAGAAACAATTGATTCATGAATATATTAAAAGAAAAAAAGTTGTTTTTTTCCCTCCACGCAGTGCAGCATGTGGGATCTGGGTACCCTAACATCCTCCAGTGGAAGTGCTGAGTCCTAACCACTGGACCACCAGGAAATTCCCAAAATTGGTTTTTTTTGATCACTGCTCTAGTACCCAGAACTGTGCACATAAGTCAGTTCTTGATAAATATTTGCATGAATGAATGAAAGAATAATGTAGATATTGAGTAGATGGTTCTTGGATTGTCCTCCTGGAGCATATGTGAAGAACAGGCAGTGCCAAGCTTTTATGCCAGAGAATCACTTTTACTATGAAAAATCAGATCAGTAATTGATTTTATACAAATCAGTGTGCTAGGCTCTGAAGGAAGACAAACAAATATAATAAAATCCTACCCTCAAAGAACTTAGAATTGAGAATCAAAAAGCCTTTATTAGAGGTAAGAGTTAATTAATGTTTTCAACACCTGCATAAAAATATACCCATACAGTATATAATTTCCTAAGAAAGGATGTAGAAAATGAAGAAAATACTATTTATTTCTTTAAAATGTAGCTAGCACTTATTTTTACTTTAAAAGGTACATATATTGTATATCCTGGTAACCATAAATGCAAAACTTTTTAATGATAAAAAGCCAGAGACAGTTCAGAGTAGAAAGAATATAATTTGTATTGGGTTAGGTGGTTTCTCGGAGAAGGCAATGGCACCCCACTCCAGTACTTTGCCTGGAAAATCCCATGGATGGAGGAGCCTGGTAGGCTGCTAAGAGTCAGACACGACTGAGCGACTTCACTTTCACTTTTCACTTTCATGCATTGGAGAAGGAAATGGCAACCCACTCCAGTGTTCTTGCCTGGAGAATCCCAGGGACAGGGGAGCCTGGTGGCTGCCATCTGTGGGGTCACACAGAGTCGGACACGACTGAAGTGACTTAGCAGCAGTAGCAGGTGGTTTCTGGGTTTGCAGGATCTGAGTGTGTCTTGAGCTGGGAAGAGAATGTCTATGGGTTGTTGAGATAGATAGTTGCACTTAGAAACTTTTTGCTTTAACTGTTACTACTGATATGATAATAGGGCCTTCTTTGAAGTACCAAAATGAACAAAATCTGGTACTTTTCTTTGGATAATATCTATTTAGCTTACGACCTGATGCATATTTATATAAGTATATATGTGTGGGTGTATATATCTTGATATACAAAAGATAATTAAAGGAGCATTTAAAAATTTGTAGGGTCAAGTTGGTTATATATTAGAAATAGTTGTTACTTTATGGCTGTATATTACTCCCTTTTTGTATCATTTTTTCAGATTCAGAGATGTGGATGGAATTTATTCTTGACTTTTGAAGAGAGAATGTGAGACAGATGGCCTCTGATCCTGCGATATTAAATAAGCCTTTTTCTGGACAACTGTTGTCAAAGTAATTCCTAGTGGAGGGAAGACATGTCAAATCATTGCCTGTTCTATTTTTTTTTTTTAATGGATGACTGTATAATACAGAGGTTGCCAAAAGCTGCTGATAAGTCTTAATATTTTGAAGAATAAGTGCTTGAAAAATCAAACATTTGTTGGGTACCTTGAGCAAATTGCACTGTGTTGGTGTTGGGACAAGGTGGGGAAACAGAGTTTAGAGAAATAAGAGGACACTGCCCCTCTCGAGACATTCTACATCCAAAGAATAGCCAACATAAAGCATCCAACTACACTATGTAACATGTAGCAAAATTAAATGAATGTCAAGTAGGTGCGGAAAGAATATGCTTAGTCTCTCAGTCATGTCCGACTCTTTGTGACCCCACAGACTGTAGCCCACCAGGTTCCTCTGTCCATGGGGACTCTCCAGGCAAGAATACTGGAGTGGGTCGCCATGCCCTCCTCCAGGAGATTTTCCTAACCCAGGCATTGAACCCAGGTCTACATTGCAGGTGGATGCTTTACTGTCTGAGCCACCAGGGAAGCCCAAGAATAGTGGAGTGGGTAGCTTATCCCTTCTCTAGGGGAACTTCCAGACCCAGGAATTGAACCGGGGTCTTCTGCATTGCAGGAGGATTCTTTACCAGCTGAGCTACCTGGGAAACCCACAGAAAGAATAGGAGCAGGATATTTCAACTGGAGTGACTGCAAAAAAGATGGGGATCATTGGTTTTGTTTTAATATTGATTCATTCATTCATTTTGGCTGTGTTGGGTCTTAGTTGCAGCATATGGGTTCTTCATTGTGGCATGTGGGATCTTTCATTACAGTGCAAGGACACCCTAGTTCTGACATGCAGACTTTAGAGCACTGGCTTAGTAGTTGAAGCTCATGGGCTTAGTTGCTCCGAAGCTCGTGGGATCTTAGTTCCCTGACCAGGGATCGAACCTATGTTCCCTGCATTTCAAGGAGGATTCTTAACCTTTGGACCACCAGAGAAGTCCCTGGGGTCAGTCTTGAAGGATGACAAAATGTTCCTAGGTAGAAAACAGGAAAGAGCCTTCATCAAATGGGGAATGGGGAGAGGACCCTTTTATTGAACTCCCACCATGCTAGCAGTGTGCTTGGTGAATTACAAAGAGATGTGAAATGGATCATCTGATATTCAGCATGGCCAGGAAGGCAGGTATTACTCCCCCATCTTACACATGAGACAGCCAAGTCTCAGGGTGACTTCGCTTACACAGCTAGCACATGGCAAAGACAGGGTTTCATGGAGGATCTGTTTCACGTAGCCTTGCGCTTTAGTACCATTTCTGCTAGTGTGATGACTCTATTGCTGTTTTTATCCTTCTCTGCTGCCTCCCAGGAGGGATTAAATTCCCTAATAAATAAGTAAGGGTTTGTGACCTGTGAATTGGAAAAACTTAAGGGATCTAAGGGGGAAAATCCTCTTAAACACCACTGCCTTGCTATTTCTGACTGCTGAGAGCTCACTCTGAGTTAACCGCACTCCGGGGAACTGGTCTTAGAAAGACAAAGCTTATACAGGCCTTTGATGACCGATAGGGGCCTAAGAAGGTCTCCAGTCTTCTTCATGGTTTTAGGGCAACTTTGAAACAACAGAGCTCCAAAAGCAGGCTCCTCATCCTCAGTGATTCTTAACTATAGGAGCAAAATCGTCCGTTAATAGAACAGGGAAAGTTCTTGTGGTTATTCTAAAGATTCTGTACCCACCCCCTACCCTGCTTTGAGTATATTGCCTCTTCTCCACCCCTTTGAACAAAAATTGAGTCTAAATGATTGAGTTAATATTAATGTATTTTTTCCCCTAGACTCAGAGAAAGATAACAATACCACCAATTACTGTCCTTAATCTTGTTCTTAAGGATGTTCAGCTCCTTTTTCTGCCCTCTTAATGCACAGGCTGTGGTGTGAGGCTTTTCCCCCAATTACTTTCCAAACTACTAGTAATGTGTTTCTCTTTGTTGATGGTCATTCTGTCCTCTAACTTAGTAGATTGACTGAGAAAGAAAAGTTGTTCTCAATTTGGTGTTCAAATGTTTTAATTCAGAATGTGGAAGAAAGTATAATTTATGTAGGTTGATTTCTGCCTGTTAAAGTATAAATGAATTTAGTTATATTACAAATGCTCATTTATCTTAGCATTCAGATATGGCTATAAGAAATTCTGTTTTATGAGTGTTCAATCTGTAGAAGAATTAAAGGTTAACCACATTATGCATATTTAACTATTCTGTTGCTTGAACTAAATGATCACCCTTAGGAAGATAAAATTAACTGGATCAGCCTTATTGTGTGAGTAATATTACAGGTTAGAATCTAGAAGATAAGACATTGGCAATTTAATTAACCTTCATTGAGAACCTATGATATGCCAGAAGCTGAGTATTGAAAAAAATGAGAGTAAGATTTAGTCCCATACCATGAGATTAATAGAGAAGAGCATTTTGTAGAGGGAACTATATCAGTTGCTATCTAAAAGCTCAATGTAAGGGTAGTGATTTTTTTCATTTTTAATTGGAGAATTACTGCTTTACAATTTTGGTTTCTGCCATACAACAGTGTGAATCAGTATACATGTATCCCCTCCTTGAACCTCTGTCCCCTCCCTACCATCTCCTCATCACAGAGCGCCAGGTGGAGCTCCCTGTGTTATATGGCAGCTTCCCACTAGCTGTCTGTTTCACACATGGTCGTTTTTCCGTCAGTGCTGCGCTCTGAATTCATCCCACCCTCTCCTCCCGGTGTGTCCACAACTCTGTTCTCTATGTCTGCATCTCTGTTCAAGGGCAGTGTTTTTTTATAAACTACTTTTTAAAAGGTCAGTATCTGTCACTGCTCAGGAGTCTAGATGGGCTCAGCAATTGGTCTCAGCTGGATTCAGTCGCATTTGTGCCATCACCTCAGCATTAGGAAGACATCTCTGCTCATCATGGGTGTTCGCACGTATTTGTCCATCTGTGGGTTGACCTAGGTCCATCTGTGGGTTGACCTAGGTCCCCTCAGCTGATACACTTGTGCCCTCCTCTATCAGGCTAGCCTTCTGTGCTAGAGGATAGCAGGGTTTCAAGAGGGAAGGGAGGGAGCGCAAAGCGTTTGAGGCTTAGACTTGGAACTGGTGCATCATCACATCCTTGCCAGTCTTTTCACCAATTTGAGTCACCAATCTATCCAGCTTCAAGAGGTGTAGAAATAAATTCCACCTCCTGATGAAGGACCTGGCAAGTCACATTGCAAAGGCATCATCAGGAGGGAAGTACTTAGGCCCATTTTGTAATTAGTGTTCCTACTGTAGGTACAGTTTCATAAAAGGAACAAAAAGTCTGTCTAAGGTCTCCATAAAATGAGTGCTGCAGTAGGAGCCCAGGAAGCTGTAAGCCCTGTGAGTTGAAGAAGCATACATTTCAGGCTGATAATAGTGGAAAATGAGGTTGAATTGAAGGAGAGAGGACCAGGCTGGAGAAGTGTCTGTTGAAGTTTCTAGAAGCTTGGATGTTATCCTTTGGATAGACGGAACCATCTAAGGTTTTAGACAAATAGGAATGCCATCGTGAACGTCATTACTTTTTTTGATAGGTTGCTCTGGCAACAGGATGAATTCAAGGTGAGCAAAATATTGCTGGAGATTAGATGCTGTTGCCAAATTCTAGACTGTGGAATGACGACGATGAAGCCAGTGAAAAGTACTCACTCACATGTGGTAAAGCTGACCACGTTGCTCATTCTTTCAAACAAACTCCTTTGACGCAGGTGCTGTGTTAGGTGTTTGAGAAACGCTAGTGAGAATCCCCTTTAATGTTATAAAGGCTTCTTGGAGCTATGGGCTCCTGGAAGCTCTTAGACAAGTTATACCTTTCTCATGCATCTCACTGTTAGGAGTGCAGATAATTGAGAAGAATAGTGATCCCGGCTTACATAGTGAAGAAGTGATGGCTAGTGAGATGGTAATTTAAAATGTCTGTTTTGGCTGTTCTTTCTTATATATTTAGTTACCAGAGCTTTTAGTGATATTGAAAATTATTATATTGTTTAATATAAAGAATACTGAATGAGGTGGTTCTGTTGTTCAGTCACCAAGTTGTGTTTGATTTTTGTGACTCCATGGACTGCAGCACGCCAGGCTTCTCTGTCCCTCACCATCTCCTGGAGTTTGCCCAAGTTTCCAGTGAATGAGGAGTAGGAGTAAATTTTGTAACTTTCACGCATCTGTATCTGCCCCCTAGTATAGTGTGTGACTGTCAATGTAATTCAAAAGCTCATATATTAGTTTTTAAATTTACCGTATTCCATTTTAGCATATTCAGAGCTCTTTCCTGGGTTCAGAAATAAGTGGAAAATGTATTTGTATGTGAAAAAAATTTTGTTGCATGTGTCTGAGAGAATATGTGGCAGTAGTGATTAATTTATGGGAGAAATTTTGAAAAAAATGTAAGGATTTACCAATTTGCAATCAAATGTAATAACATCTTAAAATAATTTACTGTTAGAATTCTTTAGAAATAAAGATACCTCTTTCAGAAAGTATTTATCATTAGCCTTACTCACTTTTTCTTGTTCTTAGTCTACTTAGAATCAGTATTCTGTTCCTGCTAAATCCCATTATGATGCATTTAATTACTCACAGAAACCCTGCTGCTGCTGCTGCTGCTGCTAAGTCGCTTCATTCGTGTCCGACTCTGTGCGACCCCATAGATGGCAGCCCACCAGGCTCTCCCATCCCTGGGATTCTCCAGGCAAGAACCCTGGAGTGGGTTGCCATTTCCTTCTCCAATGCATGAAAGTGAAAAGTAAAAGTGAAGTTGCTCAGTCGTGTCCGACTCTTAGCGACCCCATGGACTGCAGCCCACCAGGCTCCTCAGTCCCTGGGATTCTCCAGGCAAGAGTACTGGAGTGGGGTACCATTGCCTTCTTCGACAGAAACCCTATCCAGTTGTTATTCTTAAGATTAAAATCAAATCCAGTGTGGTTTGTGGATTCCTAGAGATCTCTGATAATACTTGGATAAAGCAACTTGTGAGGTAGTTTATTGAAGCTTTTTCAGTATCCTCTGCATTTAGAGATACATCCACACAGTATTGTCCAGATAGTATTTAGCTATTTTTCTTATCAAAGTCGAGATTTCTGGATGTTTGAGCATTCTTGACAGGTTGATGAATAGTGGAGGGATAGAGATCAGGTGATTTCTCTCCATCAGGTTAATGAAAATTATAACCTTCTTGAACTTATTTGGAACCTAGAAATTAGGACATGTACATGCATGTACCTAATTGGTGTATAACTCTCTTCTTCCACCTAGATGATGACCCTCTGAGAACAATGGTGCTGTGTCCCTGGTGACATGGGCTCTGGCTCACATCAGTACCTTGTGTATAGTGAATAATACATTTATCATGGTTAGTGGTTATATAGGTATAATTCCGCTGGGTAAATCTTGGGAACTTTGTTTAGGTACTCACCTTCCAGTTGGTACCCGTTCCCTTTGGTGGCAGGACACTGACTGACATTATGTTCCTTCCTGCCATGTGCTCAATCAGGGAAGGGATTTTCCATAGCAGGATAAATCATGGTTAACCTGAGCCAAACATGATAATTCTACCCTGGTTACCAGTGGGTCCATTCAGTGTGGGTTTGCTAAAGCACTGCTACCGAAGGAGACGTTGAAGGAAGTTTAGTTAGGTTTCTGGAAAATAAAATTGCCTTGCTCTTCTATGGAGAGATGTGAGAACAGTCTCTTTGTGCCTCTGAATGTGATCTGTCATTCTTCCCATTGAAACCTGGAACAACAATAGCTAGCCTGGGGGATAATGAAATGAGCCTGTAGATGAGAAAAATCAACTTACTATACTTAGACGTAGGGTGGCAACATGGAAGGGCAGCCAAGGATATTTGGAGCATGGAATGAGCCAACCTTTGTATATTTCAGCCTCCTTTGGTTGAACTTTGCAGGCAGGCTAATGAAAGCCTCTTTAATTCTTGGATGTTAAAAAGATAGAAAGGTTAGATATTGAATAAATGGTCTAATAGTCAGAAATTAACATTACTCATCTGTTTTCCTCTCCTCCCCCCAGCCCCACTGCCCAACTTCCCTTCTGTCGTGTTCAGACATCCTGGCCCCAGGATAGAAGACCCCTGGACCTGGTCCTGATAAAATGGATGCAGTTTTGTATCAGGCTTCATAGGATTATAGGCATTTGTGCAAGTGTCTGCTGTTTTAATCTCAAAGAGATCAGGAAACGGAGACAGGTTGGGGACTCCTCCTTATTGGATGTATTGCCAATTATAAACTTCATGATAAGAGCTCGGACCTAATTTCTCAGGGACAGGTGAATTTGGGGATGAGTCCTCCCTCCCAAGGCTGTTATTGACATTTTGGGTCAGGTAATTACTTCCTGCTCAGGGCTGTTTTGTGGATTGTAGAATATCCAGCAGTATCCCCGTCCTCTACGCACTGGATGCAGTAGTACTCTCACACTGTGACAATCGAGAGTGTCTCCAGAAACAGCCAACTATTTCTTGGGAGACAAAATTATCCCCCACTTGAGAACTGCTATGTTGGGGGTAAAAAATTGTTTCTTACCAGTGCGTTTGTCCTAAGAGAGGGGGGACGTTCTGGCTGCCATTGCCTAAGCAGTTCATCGTACAATGAGAAAGAGACAATGAATTATTAATACTAAGTTTTTCAAATTGGTCTTTTCAACCATATGATGAGCCTTTAGATTTGAGATGTCTTGAGCTAAAATATAGCTACCGCTTAAATTCCTTCAGCTTTCAAGATCAGCAACTGATCTTTAGCAAGCTAAATTGTATTGTTTTTAAAATCCTGTCTTCAGTTGTTAAATAATTGCATGTCTAACAAACAGCCTCTGATATGATGATAACTGTCTTCTTGATAAGGCTTTATTTTGTCAGTGTTAATAAATGTCAGTTTACATTCCCAGAAGCAACATTCCCCAGAAGCAGCAGCATGTTGAATCTTTAGGCCTGGGATGAGCATTTAATGTTGCAAGACAGAGGGAATGATTTGTTTCTGCTTCCCACGGACTGACTGGCATATTGGGTAGCATAAAACCATACCTGAGAACTGATGACTGGCCAGAAACATGCAGTCATATATGAATGATTTCTATTTTGCCTCTCAGATGGGAAAACAATGAGCAAAAAGTGTTTAGGCAGCTTTCAGTCTCTCTAGAACTAGGAAAGAAACTCAGGTATTTAAAAAGTTATCTGTTTTTTGCTTTAGAGTTTATTCATATTAGCATATGTCATGAGTCATGGCTGCCTAGCTTTTTGGCCAATAGGATTTCAGTATGCAGTGCATTCATATAAACTCTCGGATTGGCTTAACTGGTTCTGATGTCACAATTTCCCCCATTAGGAAGTCACAGTTTTCTTGAAATCACATTGTGCTAATAACAAATCCTGTTATTCTGTTTCATTATGAGAAAGATAATCTACCAAAAATAAAAATGCTGGAAGGAGCAAGATATCTTTGATCCATGCAGACCTTTTCCATTCCTGTGCTTTAATTATCTCCTACCAACCCTTGAAGCTAACTTCCTAACTTTCTTCCACAACGAATGCTGTTGTATTTTTCACATTTGTCTGTTAATAGGCAAATGAAGGAATGAGCCTACTTAGAATTACTTCTTCAGCTCACAGTTCTGCTTCATCTCGACTGTGGAGACTCGGCATCTTTCTACTACTAAGCCTTCCTGACTCAAAAGGAAAAGCCATTTGGACAGCCCACCTGAATATAACATTTCAGGTAGGAAGTCGCCTCATATCAGAATTGGGAGAGAGTGGAGTGTTCGGGAATCATTCTCCTCTGGAAAGGGTGTCTGGTGTGGTGGTACTCCCCGAAGGATGGAATCAGAATGCTTGTAACCCTATGACGAACTTTAGCAGGCCTGGGCAAACAGACCCTTGGCTGGCCCTCATTGAACGGGGTGGCTGTACCTTCACACGCAAAATCAACGTGGCTGCAGAGAAGGGAGCAAATGGGGTGATCATCTATAACTACCCAGGTACAGGCAACAAGGTATTCCCCATGTCTCACCAGGGAACGGAAAATATAGTTGCTGTGATGATAGGCAACCTGAAAGGCATGGAACTATTGCACTTGATTCAGAAAGGAGTCTATGTGAAGATCATCATTGAAGTGGGGAGAATGCACATGCCCTGGCTGAGCCATTACATCATGTCTCTATTCACCTTCCTGACCGCCACCGTGGCCTACCTGTTCCTGTACTGTGCCTGGAGACCTCGAGGGCCCAATTTTTCCACCAGGAGACAAAGGCAGCTGAAGGCAGATGTGAGGAAAGCCATTGGGAAGCTTCAACTGCGAGTGCTCCAAGAAGGGGACAAGGAGCTAGAGCCAGATGAAGACAATTGTGTTGTTTGCTTTGACATTTACAAGCCTCAAGATGTAGTACGTATTTTAACTTGCAAGCATATTTTCCACAAGGCGTGCATCGACCCTTGGCTTTTAGCCCATAGGACATGCCCCATGTGCAAGTGTGACATTCTGCAAACTTAAGAAACCCAGGGGATCTCCTGAAGATGTAACTGAGTCTTTCCGGTGATTAAAGTTAAGATGAATTCTCTTTTAGCACTTTATGTAGAGAGAAAATTCAATTGCAACTTCTCTACACAAGTACTAAAGAGGGTGAAATTTGGTTTTAAAAATAAAACTCCATATCATGTCCAGCTATTTGAACTTGTTTTTCTAGTGTTTTTTTATACATTTTTGTCCTTATCTAAGTAAGGGCTTTAGTATACATTAAGCCTTGATTTTCAAATTACAATGATTGTGATATTGATGCCATGGAGAATTAGTCATAATATTTTAAAGTTTCTTTATACTAATTTTTAATTAGTTTAATTCTTGGTATCTAATAATACTTCTGTTCAGTAAACATAATTATAAGCTGAGATCTTGATTTAATTTTCCACAGTTAATTTTATTAATACCCAGGAAATCTGGTTGCCAAATCTACTGACTGGGAAGGAAATGTGTTCTGAATAATTATTTTAGATGCCAGTACTTTTGGTTATATATCTAAAAATATTTTAAATTATTATAAGCCTCATTTAGGGCAGCATTATATATTTTAAAAAATGTATCTTTGTTTGCCAGACCCCTTTAAACCCTAGCATAATGTATCAACTATGGTTGTAGGTTTTCCTTCTAGAATTGACTCTAGGAAATACTAAATGGGACTGAGCGACTTCACTTTCACTTTTCACTTTCATGCATTGGAGAAGGAAATGGCAACCCACTCCAGTGTTCTTGGCTGAGGAATCCCAGGGACGGGGGAGCCTGGTGTGCTGCCGTCTCTGGGGTCACACAGAGTCAGACACGACTGAATCGACTTAGCAGCAGCAGCAGCAGCAGTATGTCTTTATTTGGGACATTTTGAAAATATAGACCTAAAGCAAAAGTAAAATTTTATTCAATTGCATTTCAAAATTGTATCTCTTACCTTTTTTTTTTCTTCTGGTAGATATCTGTGTAACAATAAGAGGCCTACAGATGTGGGTTTTGTTGCTTTGATGAAAATCTCTGGATAATATGCAAAAGCATTGATGTCCAACTCACGTGGCACTTTGTGAGTGAACACACTGTGTACCTCACTGTCTGTTTTGAAGAGTGGGTGTGTGGAAATCAGATTAACGGCCTTTGGGAAAGAACATAGACCACTGTGAGCTGAAGGTGTCACATCAGTGTTTTTCTTTTAATGCTACTTTTTGATGGGCCCATAAGAAATCTTTTCTCCTTTGTCTTTCCTGCTTCAGGTTGTCATGTTGCTAATTGATATTTTATAAGAATACACTAGGAGAAGGCAATGGCACCTCACTCCAGTACTTTTGCCTGGAAAATCCCATGGATGGAGGAGCCTGGTAGGCTGCAGTCCATGGGGTCGCTAAGAGTCGGACACGACTGAGCAACTTCACTTTTACTTTTCACTTTCATGCATTGGAGAAGGAAATGGCAACCCACTCCAGTGTTCTTGCCTGGAGAATCCCAGGGACGGGGGAGCCTGGTGGGCTGCCGTCTATAGGGTTGCACAGAGTTAAACACGACTGAAGTGACTTAGCAGCAGCAGCAGCTTCTGTAGTTCTGGCAAGATGGAACCTGAAGTATCTGTTAGTACCCTATGCCTAGAGGTCAGAGACATTTATTTACAAGGTCAAAATTCTTGGCTTTGGCTTCCTAGCTGGTGAATAAGAACCACGGAGCAATTCTTCCAAGAAAGTGTATTGGCAGTACCAGTGAGTGCCCATGCCTGTTAGTTCACATGTCATTCTTTTGGCTTTGAAGTTATATTGTGCTCTTGGCCTCAGTGTAGCAAAAATACAGGCAGAACTAACAGTGTATGTGGGGTCTTCCACCAAGGATGTTTGCTGATTTAGGCAAACATTTTATTAAAAGATTCAATGACCTTTAACAGTCACTGATGTCAGTGGTTAAATTTGAGGACCTCAAAGTTTGTCTTTCTAGAATCTATAGCTACATTTTTGTTCAGAGTAAACTATGGTAAACCGATATTGCTCTATTTAATCTTTTCCCCTACACTCGTCCTCCTCTTTCCTCAAAATATTGTTAAGCTACTAACAGATGTCAAGGTCTGCAGAGAAATGACATTGGTCTTTTCTATCTTTAGTGCTGCCAAAAGTGAGGGTAGTGAGGCTGAAGAAATTGAATGGGATACCCTGCTTTTAAAAATTAAAACCAAACGGATCCAACAAACTTATGAGCAAGGTTTGTTAAAGTTCAAAATTTTACATGCTAGATTAAAATTATATATTGTATGGTGAAAACGTGAGTTAAAAACAGTGTTATTCACCACTTCTACCCCATATCTGGTCATAGTGCTAATTTTTAATTAACATTCATGGTTAAAACTTGGCTTTTTGTAACAGATATTTACTTCACTGATTGTGAAGGAAAGTGTTAATTGTATGGATTTTCTTGCATATGTATTCAGGTTTTAAAATTCATGCATTATATAATTTTTATATTTTTTATTTTAATGTGATACCTGGTATCATAACATGTAACTCAAGGGCTGAATCTGTCCGGTAACATTGAAATTACCCATAGCAACATTCAAGGCATTCAACCAATAAATATACAGCATGCTCTAAGCTCTTACCTAATTGGCTGTGTTCTTTTATGTCATAATCACATCACCCAACAGTAAACAGTATCTAGAGTTACAGTAGTGAGACTGGGATTTTTTTTTTTTCAATCTAAAGTTTTCCTCTTTCTCTCTCTCAAAAAAAAAAAAAAAAAAATCCAAAACGCATAAGACTTCTTTAAGAATTTCTTACAAAAACATGCTGGAAGACAGTGGAACTTGTTTTCACCCAGAAGGTATTTTTCATTTTAATAGTTTACACTGATCATCAACAGATGTGGAAGCCACATCCTTTTGTTGGGTTGGTTCTTCAGTCACTTAAGCAGAGAGAGAGATGCATCTACTCAAGGTTGGCACTCAGAGAAACAATGCTGCCTCTTCCTGGCTCATGAAATTCAGCTTCCTTTGGCTGCTTAGCCAGCACTGTTGCAGAACCAGCGCTGTTTGGACTGCTTACATGAACATATCGTTTCATGTTGGGAATCGAATGTTATCAGAGTTGGGAGAGACTGGCGTGTTTGGAAGAAGCTCCACTTTGAAGAGAGTGGCAGGAGTCATCGTGCCTCCAGAGGGAAAAACACAAAATGCCTGCAGCCCCAATACCAGTTTCAGGAAGCTGAAGAACTCACAGACATGGCTCGCTCTTGTCGAACGGGGAGGCTGTACCTTCACCCAGAAGATCAAGGTGGCGGTGGAGAATGGAGCCAGTGGAGTGATCATCTATAACTTTCCAGGAACTGGCAATCAGGTCTTTCCCATGTCTCATCAGATATTTGAAGACATCGTTGTGGTGATGATTGGTAACTTAAAAGGCATGGAGATTTTGCATTTAATTCAGAAGGGTGTTCATGTGACCGTCACGATTGAGGTGGGAAGAAAACACATCATCTGGATGAATCACTATTTTGTCTCTTTTGTGATTGTCACAACTGCTACGTTAGTGTATTTCATCTTTTATCATATTCGAAGACTTTGGGTAGCAAGGGTTCAGAACCGGAGGTGGCAGCGGTTAACAAATGATCTCAAGAAAGCATTTGGCCAGCTTCAGGTTCGGGTACTGAAAGAGGGGGACGAGGAAGTAAGCGGCAATGGAGATAGCTGCGTAGTTTGCTTTGAACTCTATAAGCCTAACGATACAATTCGTGTTCTGACCTGTAAACATTTTTTCCACAAGAATTGCATTGACCCCTGGATCTTAGCCCATGGGACGTGCCCCATGTGCAAATGTGATATTCTTAAAGCTTTGGGGATTCAGATGGATGTTGAAGATGGAACAGAGTCCTTGCAAGTTTTAATGTCCAACGAATTGGCTGATATCCTGTCATCTAGTGAAGAGGGCACAAATAATGAACTTCCTCCTTCAGGAAGGTCAGATAAAGTGACACACGAGGAGGAGGAGGAGCCCGTTTCTTCTCAGGATGTCGGCCACTCTAATTCAGTAGCAGCGGACATCCATCCTCCGCCTTGACAGCATGGCCTTCGAGGAAGTGAATTAAACCTGTTTGTGAAATCAGGTCCTAAATACTGACAAGCAGTTTGTTCAAAGTGTGATTTTCGTGTCTTTTTTGTTGTTGTTACTTTGGTAATTTTCTGCATTTGTCAAGTCTCAGAAAAAAGAAAAAGCCCTAGCAGGGTTTTTTTGTTTTTGTTTTTCCTGTTTCTCACCTTTACTAAATATTATTTTTTTGTCAGTGTATGTTGCTCCTGTGAGTATTTATGTTTATTTCTGTGTGCACATGAATTTTTTTTTTTACTTTTTGGTCACCCCGTGTGGCTTGCAGGATCTTAGTTCCCTGACCAGAGATTGAACTCGGGCCACCACAGTGAAAGTACTAAGTCCTAACCTCTGGACTGCCAGGGAATTCCCAACCAAGGACAAAATTTATTCCTGAATTTTTTTGCATATATATTGGGCTTTATTTTGGTAGGAAAATTGTTAATATATTTACATGTTCCTTATAATACAGAAACTATCAATGAAATTTGAAAAACATAAATGAGCTTTTATAAGCTAGGGAGAATAAAATTTATCTTTTGATATTTTTAGTACAATATGCTAACTTGAAAGTCATTGTGCTGTGTTCTCTTCATTCTCGGTGTGAAAATTTTGCTGTATGGAATTGTACTGTTTTGACACATAATTCTGTTCAAGCCATTAGTACATTTTATGTGATCTGTGTATATACGGTGATAGGAATTTTAGAGTTAAAATACCAGAACTCTTTAAGGGAATAGCAGATATTTCAGCACCGAGTATTGCTAATCATAATTGTTACATGTTCATAATGTATAGAAAGACTTAAATAAAGAATTGCTGTGGTTAGTCATAGTGTATTTGTTTCACTTATGCCCTACCCCACTCCCTAGTTAATTTTTTGTAATTAAAACACTGTAACTATGTCATTATTTTGTAGATAAGTACTAGAATGTAGAAATTATTATGACTTGCTGGGATTGTTAGTTTTGTTCACTCTGTATTCCCAGGATCCAGACAACGCCTGACTCAAATATTTGAGTAAATGAATAATTATTTTTTGAATAATGTAATTATTATGTGTTAATCTGAAAAACCGGACTGTTTATCCAAATCACAGAAAATAGTGGAAACTTAATCCTGAAAATTTTCATCCCAAATCACTTTGATAAAACAAAACCTTAATTTTTAGCCCAGGCAGGATTCAGTATCACAATTTAGCATGGATAATTTTACTTAAGAGCCTTGGACTCTCCAAGGCTGGCACAGGGATTTGAATTCTTGTACGACCCTAGAGAGAGCTCTATTAAGAGGAATTTCGTGAGCTGCTGTGTGCTATCAATATTGGGATGCACAGCCAGGCAGGAAGGCAGTAGCTGATTCTAACTGCAATGCCAAGGAAGACTGTTTAAAGGAAGAAGTACGCTCCTCTAAGACCAGAGAGAACTGAGACACACAAAAAATCTAAGCAGATGGCCAGGTGCTGGCAGTCCCCAGACCCAGGGTTCTCAGGTCATTATCGTTCTGTGTACTCTTGGCAAATTCATGTGGAGTGTGTATTCCATGTTAGACCTAACACTTGGGGAATTTGTTGTTTGCTCTTCACACTGATACCGACAATTGTCTTGTCCATCTTTCCACTACACACATTTTCTCCTTTCTCTCCCATGCCTCCACTTTATTCATTATTGTCCATCTTAGATCTGACTTACCTTCATGTGTGAGAAATTGGCATGAATATGCTTTTATAATCAAGCATTTATTTGTTAATGTGGACATCAAACATTGAACACAATGTGCTTATGATCTTGATTTGGGATTTTCAACAGATGTTCATTAGAGGATAGTTCGAGTCTATTTGAAACAGAAGGAAAAGGTCCCATCAGGGAACTCGGGAGCTATGATTGCTTTAGTGCCTACCAGGTGGCAGGCAGCGAGCGGCCTGAGTTCTTTGCCTAGCTGTTTCATATGTCAGAACAAAACAGCAGTTTTAATCCTTGTCTTTAGAATGCTGTAAACAGATCAATAAACCACTTTTACTCTGGGTTTAATAACCAGAACCTGGAAATAGCACTGCTGTGTCAAATGTCAGGTATTATTCATTGTAATAGTTTTTTATACCTATTCTTTGGGCTACACGTTTTCACTTATACCTAGTGATGCAAATGTATTTTACCATAATGGCGTGGGACCATAATATGAATTATTTTGCCCCTAATACCAATGTCATATGAATTTCCCTTGAATTCCTCCTTTGTATATATTTTTGCATTTCTCTGGTAATTGATTCCCCATGCTCACCTCACTAGGTAGGGGTTTGACACTCCTTATAAAAATGACACTTGTTTGTTTATTATGGGGATAACTTGGACTTAATGTTTACTGACATGAAAATGATTCTAAAGCACTTGACCACTGATTGAGTGAAGCTACAGGTAAGTTTACCTATACAGTAAATCATAAGTGTTGCCTCATATTCAAAGGCACAGTATGTTTATAGTATGTATCCCTGTTTCTTGGCTATAGATTTACTCTAGTCATCCTATAGAGAGATGTTGGTCAGCCATAATATTTACAGTAATGTATTTCAAAGGATTTAGTGAGCCAGGATCTGGCATTTCTGATGGTATTTAAGCATAGTATATAAAGTGTTTTCTCCTATCACACAACTCACTGGTTTTTGAAGCAGCTAGCATGAACAAGTGGGAGAAAGGATCAGAGTTTGAAGAAGTGTTAAAGAGGAAGCCTTCACACAGTGATACTGTGAAGTCCATTTAATGGCAGCTTCATGTTCCTGCTCCATCATTTACCGTGAGCACTAGTTTTTGTAGTTTAGAATTTGTTTATTTGGTTTTTGTACTTTTTCTTTTTTAATAGTGCTTAGTAATGAAAAATAAGGATTATGGGTTATTATAATTATTAATACAGAAATATGCATACCTAGTTTTCTAAACTGTAAGAATTTTGGGGGGAGAAGAGGGATTAAGTAATGTACTTTAGGTTGGAGACATGATCTGGTCCCTGGGCACAGGTGTTAGAGTTGAATGCACACTTTACACTCTACAACACTTGCACATTTTATAATACTTCAGTGTATATTTGTTGTTGTTTAGTTGCTCAGTCGTGTCCAACTCTTTGTGACCCAATGGACTGAGGTACACCAGACTTCCCTGTTCTTCACCATCTCCCAGAGCTTGCTCATACCCATTGAGTCGGTGATGCCATCCAACGCTCTCATCCTCTGTCATCACCTTCTCCTCCCACCTTCAGTCTTGCCCGGCATCAGGGTCTTTTCTAATGAGTCAGCTCTTCGCATCAGGAAGCCGAAGTATTGGAGCTTCAGCATCAGTCTTCCAATGAATATTCAGGACCGATTGTCTTTAGGATTGGCTGGTTTGATCTCCTTAATATACATATTAAGCTCAAATATCATCATAACCTCACAACCAAAATGTCCCTTTTTTTTTTTTTTTTAATAGCGACACCACAGCTTATAACATCTGTCTTTACAATTATGCTGTCATTTTTGTCAGGCCTCTAAGATGTTTTCTTTGGTTTCAGCTGCTGGTAGGAATTTTTCTCCTCATTGTTGACGACCAGGGTAACTGATTTGGGGACGTTCCTACGTTAGTAACATTTATCTCCTAATTCAGCAGCACTATTGATACTTCTTTGGTGGCTCAGATGGTAGAGACTCTGCCTGCAATGCAGGAGACCCAGGTTCTATCCCTGGATTGGGAAGATCCACTGGAGAAGGCAATGGCTACCCACTCCAGTATTCTTGCCTGGAGAATTCCATAAATAGGGGAGCCTGGCCAGCTACAGCCCATGAGGTCACAAAGAGTCAGATAAGACTGAGCGACTAACACTTCCACTTTCATGGCTGCCACATAAGTTCTGTCAGTTCTAAAAACTTCCCAACTTAACGGCGACTTCTTCAGCTTTCTTTCTCTGAATCCTCTTGACCTTCCTACCATTTGCTCTTTGTTCTCATCCCAAGCAGAGTTGCCTGTAACCATGCTTTCCCATCCCATCTTATCTTCTTCAGCTTCAGCCTAGAACCAGTTGTAAGACATTTCAGTCTTATTCTGTGTACCAAGTGATACCGAATTTCTTGTTTTCCACACTTTTTTTCTATAGTATCATTCGCCTACCCTGATTTGTCTCTGTTGATATCCACCAGATCTTTACTTCTGTTTAAAAATTCTTATATTAACCTCAGCTATTTCTATTCCTCCATAGACCAGTACTTCTTAGCCATGGCTACACATCAGAACCTCCTGGAGAGTTTTTAAAATGCTCAGTACCCTGACTGTACCCAAGACCTCTGGGATAGGGCCTTGGTACCGGGTACCCAGGTGTTTCCAACGTGCAGACAAGTTTGAGAACCACTGCCAAAAATAAGGCTGTTCCAAAAGGCCTTTATGTTAGTTGGGTTCCCAATTTCATCCTCTGATTCCTTCAGATTTACTTATTGTCATTTTCCTGAAAATATGTAGATAAACATCTAAATATCAAGTTATAAAGGATTACATTTCATGGAGAGAAATTGATAAAGATTTCTGGGAGTATGGAGGAGTGGATTTCAACTAGAGAAGCAAGGAACTCTTAAATAAGGAAATAACATTTGAAATAGAACTGCTCGGTGCGGAAAAGGACATTCTCATGGAAGAAACAGTGAACAACAGTGTATTTTAAAGAAGTTTGAGTGTCATGTAGAATTTTGGTTATGGAAAATGAAGAACGGGAATTTTGGAGGCGGTTGTAATAACCCAGGGGTTGATAAGGTGAAAATATGAACAAAAACAGCAGGTGAATTGGGTGAGATGAATCAAAGATGGGTCATGTCCCAGATAATATTCTTTGATTTTATTTGCTGATGGGAATTTTCTACTTCATTTCTTACTGACCAAAGTAGCAGTGATTTCAAAACTTACCTCTACCCGTAATTTTCATCTGCAGTTTAGCAACCCGCAGAGTGAATGCAAAAGAGAAGGGGGTGGTCTAGAAGGAGTTGAGGAGGAGTGAAGAGTTAAGGATGACTCCTTGGTTTCTGACCTGGGCCTATAGGAGGTGATATCATTCACTGAGGTAGAAAATATAGTTAGATGAAGAAAGTTTAGGGTAGAAGGGGAGTTCCAATTTTTAGTATGCTCAATTTGAGGAACCCAAAGAACTTACAGGTGCTTTACTACATGACTCCAAGTATAGGTCTGTGCTAATTAAGGTAAAATACAGCAAAAGACATGATATATGCTAAGTGCTTAATTGTAGTAATTTATTAATGAGAATTCATCTGTTTACTTTCACATTAATTGTAATTTACTATTAAATGAAATTTAATGTTACTACTTTGAACCCCTGTCTCCATTTGCAAAGTTGTAATAATAGGCCTTTTTGTTTCAAAAGTGTGTGACAGCCTGAGTAAAGTTGATGATTGTCAAAATGATGATGAGGGTGGTAGTGATAACAAGAGCTACAGTACACTTAACCATTATATAAGCTTCACAGGTAGAAACCCACTAATCCTAACAGTAACTCTGAGGTAGCTGTTATCAATACCCCCATTCTTTAGATGAGGAAACTGAGGCCCAGCCAGGCTAAGTAATTTGCCCAAAGTTAAACAGTCAGTATGTGGCAGAGCCTGTATTTGAACTCAGTCTGGTTCCACAGCTCCTGATCTTTACCACTACACTACAGGTGGCTTGAACAGCTAGTTTTTAAGTAATGGAGAACATGTTTAGGTGAGTCTAATGTTGAGGACTTAAAGGATTGGACCTTAGAAGAAAAATCTTAACTATAGGCTCTGAAAGTGCTAACAGGAGGAGGTTAAAGTAGTAACTCATGAGATCTCAGTGTAATTAGGACAGAGGCGTGTGGGTAGACAAGGGTGTGGGAAGGGTACATCTGATTGAGTGAAAAAGCAAAATTAAGCTCTAGGAATGGCCACTCCCAATTAGAGGTACTAATGCTGAAAACTAGTCATTCCCTCATGTGAAAACTTTAGTCAGAGAGGTTTTCCACACCCTTCCTTTCCTCTGAAGTTGGAAAGGGACAAAAAAGAAATTTTTTATAATTCTCCTAATAACATCAGTTTGTTTTAGAAGTTTGGGCCTTGGAAGCACACTTGCCCTGTTGAAAAGAACATCATGCTTTTCCATCCGATGACCTGCACACTCATATCCTTGCCCTAGGGCAGAACATCTCGAAACAGTGGTCCTCTGACCAGCAGCATGAGCTTCACCTGAACTCATATAGTTGTTGGAACTCACAGTCTCAGGCCCCACTGCAGACCTAAACTCTGGGGGACCCAGAATCTATTTTAGCAAGTCTTCTATTTGATTCTGATGGACATTCAAGTTTAAGAACCTCTCCTGTCTCAGAGGGTCAGTTCATTCTCAGAAACGGATGCATCACACAGTTGTAATCAGATAGAAATAATGTAAATGAAAATAATTGTAAATTTTAAAACCTTGCACAAATAAGAGTTGTTAAATTTTCCAAGACACACGTTTAGGTGCATTTCAGGTGCCGCTGCTCTCAGATTTTATGCATAGCTTGTGCATTAATGCTTGCTCCTTTCCTCTTCCAGTTCTGGTTTCTTTACCACCACTATCACATTGCCAAAGAGTTGTAAGGAAATGAATAGATAGTAGATAGCAGCGTATTCATTTCACAGTAAAGGTTAGGAAAATGAGAAGCTGAAACAGCTTGGGGAGTCCATGCACTGGACTAGGCAGCCCACATTGGAAGGATAGTATTTCACACCACCTATTCACTAAATCCTGGACTTCACTGGTGGCTCAGGCGGTAAAAACATCTGCCTACAGTGCAAAAGACCAGGGGTCAATCCCTGGGTTGGGACGATCCCCCTGGAGAAGGAAATGGCAACCCACTCCAGTACCCTTGCCTGGAAAATCCCATGGACAGACGGAGGAGCTCACTTCTCACTTTCTTTCATTCACTAATGGTCTGAAAATAACATACGAAAACAGTGGGCTGTACATGGAATTCAGAAAAGAAACATAAATTCTCAGGTTTGGGACCATAAAACCAGCTTCACAAACACTGGAGGGACAGTCAGTGTCTTCAAAATTGTAGCTGAAAGTAAGTACAAGATGAGTCATTGAGCATCTAAGCAGTTCATCTCAAGGTGCTTGGCCTTTCCTAGTGCATTAATGGACCTCTCTGGTGACTCAGACAGTAAAGAATGTCCCTGCAATGCAAGAGACCAGGGTGCAATCCCTGGGTCAGGAAGGGAATGGCTACCCACTCCAGTGTTCTTACCTGGAGAATTCCTTGGACAGAGAAGCCGGATGGGGCTACAGTCCATGGGGTTGCAAAGAGTCAGACAGGACTGAATGACTAACACACAACACACTGCGTTAATAGAAGCATTGCTTCTGTAACTAGAATTGCTGTCCTTTTGCATTAATATATTTTACTCATATGGCATATTCATTGGTAAAGCATTTCATGCATGCATTCATTAAATATTGATTTGCCCTGGAAGCAAAGGGGTGAGTAAACCCAGCGCCCTCAGAGCTTTCTTTCTACTGGAAAGAAATTATAATAAATATAATTTATTGAATAATTGTAAGTGCTGTGTAGGAAAACAAAATAGGATGGAATTGTCAGAGGCAGAGTTGGCAGTTTTAAATAGAGGTTTTGTCAAGAAGATGACTACTTGGGCAGAGGGCTGAAAGGAACAAGGGTCCCATGCTAAAAGAGAAAAAAGTGAAATGTGTGCCAGGAGAGCCCCTGTCACCTCAGGAGTGTTTGACCTGGAAGGCTGAAGACAGTGTTGTTGCTGCTGCTGCTGCTAAGTAGCTTCAGTCGTATCTGACTCTGTGCGACCCCATAGAGGGCAGCCGACCAGGCTCCCCCGTCCCTGGGATTCTCCAGGCAAGAGCACTGGAGTGGGTTGCCATTTCCTTCTCCAATGCATGAAAGTGAAAAGTGAAAGGGAAGTCGCTCAGTCATGTCCAACTCTTAGCGACCCCATGGACTGCAGCCTATCAGGCTCCTCCATCCATGGGATTTTCCAGGCAAGAGTACTGGAGTGGGGTGCCGTTGCCTTCTCCAGAAGACAGTGTTAGCTGCTGTTAAAACCTGAAGAATGGCCTTGGGGAGAATTTAGATAGTCTCTACTATCACAGAGGTAAGAAGTAGGTGAGAAAGTGACAGCTACCTGTGGAAACAAAGGACTTTCCAGTAGTTGGTCCTGTCCATAGACAGGCTGAGCTTCCCAGGTGGCCCTAGTAAAGAACCTGCCTGCCAATGCAGGAGACATGAGACCTGGGTTTGATCCCTGGGTCGGGAAGATCCCCTGGAGGAGGAAATGGCAACCCACTCCAGTATTCTTGCCTGGAGAATTCCATGGACAGAGGAGCCTGGCAGGCTAAAGACCATGGGGTCTCACAGAGTGACACAGCTGAATTGGCTTAGCAAGCATGCACACACAGTTTATTGTCCCCCCGTGAACTGAGGGTTTCTCTTCCCTAAAGGAGTTTGGTGGTTTGGATGTCGTTTTAATGGTGGTGGCCACGGTGGTGAGAGAATTCAAGCTCTGAAAGGGTGATTGGATTTATACCTTTGAAGTTTTGCACAATCCTAAAAATAACATTCTGTGATTAAAAAATATTATTATTCCACCCATAGTTGCCATCTGGTGGAAAAACAAATAATTACACAGTACAAACTGCAGAACTCATCCAACACGTTTTTATTAAGAGTCGTTACTTGCCAGGGAGATGTGGTTCAAAAGGTGTGGGGTTCATTTTTCTTTGACTTAAGGAATGTTTGCTTTTAAGATTGATTTACTTTCCAGAAATTCTTTCTTAGTTTTGGAACTTCGTCTGTGTGTAGGCTCTTGGCTCATCAAGAGTAAATGACTTGCAGTCCTCAAGATTCATGTTTTCTTAGCTGTCGTTTGAAAGGGCAGTAGCTTATTCTCCAGTGCACTGATAGTCTTGTGGAAAATATAATTTGATTCTTAGAAATATCTTCTCCCAATTTCTGTGTCAACATCTTCTCAGAAAACTTTCTTGATGATGTATCTGCAGCAAAGGACTCATATTATTTTCAATCCATTGTGGATTATTTTGTTAAAACACAAGATTGTGTATTTCATTAACTCTGAAATATATAATGAAAATAATTTAAGTCAATGGAGAAGACAGATAGTTATGTGAAAGAAAAACTGATTCTTGTTGAGGTTTGACAGAAAACAGCAAAATTCTGTAAAGCAATTATCCTTCAATAAAAAATAAATTAATTTAAAAAATGTTATTTGTGAAAACAGGGCAGGAAGTAAATTTCAGAACAAAAGAGAGTGTTTGCTGTTGATTTTAACTTATGGTTTCTTCACATTTGGTAATGGGATTGGTTAAATCAGTGATTTTCAAACCGCTACAGACTTTCTTCAGTTTTCCATATTTTTGCACATTTTTGTAACATGATGTTGGTATAAAATAGGGTACAGGAATGAAAGGGCAATGTCTCATCACTGCAAGTTTCTAAAGGCATGTTCTCTACTTCTTAAGGGACAGGTAATGATTCAGGTGCTCACATAGGTCCACAGATTCACAGTTTGCATAACTGATTAAGAGCACATGTTACTGTATTATTTCATGTAATACTCAGAAAACTGTGTGAGAGAAAGTGATGTTTATTCCTATTCCTCCAGTGAGGAAACTGACGCAGTACGGCTCAGTCTCTCAGCTTGGGTCACACTTTGGACACTCAAGTCTGATTTCCTTCTGGGTTTTGATACATTCTTTTTTTTTTTTTTTTAATTTTATTTTTCATGGCCAAGAGCAGTGCAGCAGACATGAGGATGAGATAAGAGCACTACATAAAATTGGAATATTGTAAACCTGGAAACCACATTTTCTTCCATACAATGGAAAGAAATGATTTTAAGTATTTACTGAATATTAGATACTAAGACTGTAAAGTAATACACATTTTAAAAATTTATTTTCTATATCATTATAATACGGGGAAAAAAAAATCCCCAAACAAGCAAACCTCTCCATAATATAGGCAGAATAAAGCAGCTCAACCTGTGAACTTGCTGCTGCTGTTGAGTCACTCAGTCATGTCCAACCCTTTGTGACCCCATGGACTGCAGCACTCCAGGCTTCCCTGTCTTTCACTATCTCCTGGAGTTTGCTCAGACTCATGTCTGTTAAGTAGGTGATGCCATCTAACCATCTCTTCTTCTGTCATCCCCTTCTCCTCCTGCCTTCAATCTTTCCCAACATCAGGATCTTTTCCAGTGAGTCAGTTCTTTGCATTAGGCAGCCAAAGTATTGGAGCTTCAGCTTCAGAATTAGTCCTTCCAATGAATATTCAGGACTTATTTCTTTTAGGATTGAGTGATTGGATCTCCTTGTTGTCCAAGGGACTCTCAAGAGTTTTCTCTAACACTACAATTCAAAAGTGTCAGTCTTCAGTGCTCAGCCTTCTTTAAGGAGCCTTCAAAGTTTTCTTTAATTTTCTATAATACTATGAAACGTTGAATGAAACAGGGGAAGAGTGAGGGAATGGGTTGGAAAGTGGGAGGGTGATGCCTTTCTTTCACTGTATATATGCATATAGGAGTTGACCTTTTTGCCCTTAAGACTTTCAGTCTGTACAGATCAGAAGCCCAGCTAGTAGTCAGTCATTATGCTTCTCTGTTTTTATTTCTGCTTGGATTGAGTGACTTGGTAGACTTCATTTCCTGCTCTGTAGTTACAGGGTTAAGGAGATTTTCTTCATCAGCTTAGGGAGATTTAAACTAATCATTGAGCTGGAAAATACCTATAAAGGAATACTAAAGGATCTGCTATTAGCTCATATTAGATGAAAAAAGCTTTATAAAAATGTGTAATATTGATGACAGGAATAGCATGCATATTTTTCCCCCAAAAAAGAGTTTTTTTATACTTTTCAAATCACATTTAAGTTCATCTGAATGCAAAGTCATCTCAATTCCTACTGCAGACAAAGTGAGAAGCCTTTGGTAGTTTAAAGGGTTTAGATCTGCTTTAAGGGCTTTAAGAGTTGATATAAGGAATTTAGATAAGTTATAAGGCAGGATCTTTTGAGAGCATCTGCTTCCCAGTTTATAAAGGTCTAGACATATCACTTACCTATATATGTGTGTGTGTGTGTGTATGTATATATGTTTTAAGTTTGCTGTCAGTTTTAAGTTACAGTTTCCTAACATCTTTGAAGGGAATGGGACTGGTTAAAGGAGTGATTTCTAAACCTTTAAAATTCATGGATCAGAAAGGAAAGGAGAAACCACCAAGGTCAAATATTTTTTTGCCAAGAAAGGTCATGAACCACTACAAAACAAACAAAACTAACCCACCATCTACTGTTAACAGCATTGCATTACAAAGAAGTGACTTGTATCTATGATTTCTACAAATAATATATGGAATAAATTTAGCTTTATTAAAATTACTTTTAGTGTTCATTTCTTTACATTGAATCAGTGAAAACTTCATCCCACACTGGTCAAAACACCCCCATTTGGATTTAATAACTTTCCAAAATCCATTAGGACTACAGGGACCTCATTATTTTCTTCAAAATTTGCCTATCAAATGATACCATACCGTACAGAGGATTTTTAAAGGTGTGGTTCTAAAGAAGTTCATAGTCTAAGCAGGAGAGAGATATAATGATGCTGTACAGAATTTGCTCACTGGGGAACAGGTATGTTTCCTACCTTCAGAGAGAATGGACAATGCTAAGAAGGCCCAGCCACTCCAATACTCTTGCCTGGAAAATCCCATGGACAGAGGAGCCTGGTAGGCTGCAGTCCATGGGGTCGCGAAGAGTCAGACACAACTGAGCAACTTCACTTTCACTTTTCACTTTCATGCATTGGAGAAGGAAATGACAACCCACTCCAGTGTTCTTTCCTGGAGAATCCCAGGGATGGGGGAGCCTGGTCGGCTGCTGTCTATGGGGTCGCACAGAGTCAGATACGACTGAAGCGACTTAGCAGCAGCAGCAACAAGAAGGCCCAGAATGAACATGTGGCATAAACTGTGGACAGCTTCACAAAGTAGGAAAGAGTGACAGGAGTATATTCTGCCTGATTCTCTTCGTTCTGTCTGCTCCTTACTTTTTCCCCTTGAGTTTAATGAGCCATAAGTTGATAAATCATCACATTTGATTGCATGGTCTAGGCTTAAATTTTCACTCCTCTACAATTCGGCTGTGTGACCTCAGACAAGTGTCTTTACCTTTCTGTGCTTTAGTTTCTTACCTTTAAAATAGATACCACCACCTACTTTATGTTTCAAGGTTAGTATAAATAAAGACCCTGGAATAAATTTCAGCTGTTTTCAAATGCAGTCTTTCTCATGTGACTCCCTGACTTGAGCATTTGGGTGGCAGTCCATGCTCTGGGGATAAAGACTAGACACCTTTCGAGGACTTATAGTCCCTTCTGTCTCATCACTGTAGGTTCATTCCCTTCACCAAAGCCCACTGAGACCAGCTGTGTCCCAGTCACCCCACTGTCCCTTGGTCTCCCCTCACGTCTCAACTGATTTCTTCTTTGTCTTCATCCCTCATTCACCTCCTCAGGGAAGCTCTGTGACTTCCTCCAGTAGATTCACAGCCTTGCTACAAACTCTCATCATGCCCAAAATGCTCAGTTCTCAGTAACATTCATTATTGCACAGTCATTTTAGTTTCTGTAGTTTGTTTCTTCCACTATAAGTTCTGTGAAGGCAGCAAACCTATACCATTTTGCTCACCAGTAAATCCCCAGCACTGAGCACATTGCCCAGCATGGAGTATGTTTTGTTAAATATTTATGGAACAAATGGATGTGCTATTGGGGTGGAGTCTGTTGGAGGTTAAGTATTTTTCTTTATTGGAACAGAAAGTATGTTCTTTGGAGCAGTGGAAGAGAATGCTGGAAAGATAGGTTGAGGGAGACTTGGATGGGTGGAACGCCTGAAATTATATAGTGCCAACAGGGAATAATCTGTCAACTAGCTTTAGGCATGAGATGTGACCTGATAAGAAATAATGGTATTAATACTGGAAAACTTGGAATTACTTGATATCTAGTAAAATTAAATTCATCCCTGTTACCAAAAAAAATTGATCATGGATTTGATAACACCTGAAAAATAGTTTAAGAAAGGGTTTATCCACGGGCTACATAGGTTATTGAAATTATTAGACAGTGTTTTCTTTGTTATTATTAAGGAGAAAAAGGCATCTCTTATAAGTGGGGCTCTTGTTCTTTCTCAGTGTTTTTCTGGCTGAAAACATGCTGGCAGCCTTCCCAGGAACCATCTCAGAGATAGCCACGATGATTTGGCAAGCAGATAATGTTTTTCTCATCATTATACAATCCTTTTGAATCAAGAAGCAATGCATGTTTCAGATCAAAAGCAATATGTGAACAATAAGTACTTTTGTAAAAAAAAAAAAAAAAAGTATTTGAAGTTTTATTTGGACAGCTGAGCAGACTTAGCCTTTGCAGATATAGCTGCTTGTTGCAGTCACCACATTTCAATTTTGTTGTTAGTTCACCATGACTTGAAGATAGTCGGTAACTTCTGTGGTCTACAAACTTAGCAGGTGAATGGAAAGGGTGGCAGTTGGTGGTGATCAGAGGACCCATGTACAAGTTAAAAGTCCCTAAGATGTGGAGAAAGGCAGCATGCGTACGGTGTTAGTTTTCTGATGTCAGGACCATCACACCTCCACCCCCACCCCGCCATGCTGAATTGGTGTGTTCAGTGGCTTTTTCAGAAGGAGATCACTGGTTGGTAATTCCATAAGTGTTGGCCAGCACCCAGCATACTATATGGCTCTCGGGGTGAACCCTTGGTAGGAGGAGGAGGGGTACAGTCGGGTGGAAGAGTGGGAAAGAAGAAAAAGCAAAGGGATGTTGCTTTTAAATTCCAAAGGTGGGGATTCAGTCTCTATTCTCCCAGTAACTTTGTGATTTTCAGCTAGTCACTTCTCTGCCTACCCACTTGATCTGTCAAAGAGACTGATAGTGAAATAAGGCACAGGAATGATGAGGATGAAAGGAGATAATATACTAAGAGCTCTGGGGAGACAAAATCTGCTTATCAGTGGGTGTGTTTGTAAACTAAATTCCTGAAGCCACTTCTGTGCCAGGATAGCCCCTAGTTACATGTTCTTCAGACAGAATTTCATTAGAGAGGAAGGCACCGTAGACACAGAGACGAGCATCTGGGACTGGCCTCGGCACGGGGTCACACTTTACATGCCTTAAACTTGATAAGTGTTATTATGAAAGGACATAGGAATCAAAATAGTTGCAACCTAATGAGACTAAACCTATCATTGTTACAGTTTCGTAACTTACATCATCTGAAAAATGTTAAACTATCATTTCTGCAAAAACAGTACAGGTTGAGAATTAGACAATAGTATGGTTTTTAGACAGCATACATCTTATTTTTCTCACTGAACTGGTTCTCTGTGACATCACTTATTGTGCCTCTTTCCCTGAGATGTCTTTCCTTCTCCCATCATATGGACAGGGTTCATTTCCTATACTTCTTTCTTCTGTAAATTAACTGAAACTCAGTAAACCATACTGGTTAATTATTTAAATTATACAGTTGCATGGAGGGGAAATATTGAATTATTAGTTTAACCGTCCAAACTGTTTATTCCCCCCTCATTCTCTCATTCAGTGGATACTCTGTAAGTGCTTGCCTTGGTATTAGGTTGGCCAAAAAGTAAGATTTTATGGGAAAACCCTGAATTAACTTTTTGGCCAACCCAGTACTAAGTGCCACAAATACAATGGTGAGTGAAACTGTATTTGGGTTCATGGAACTTAGCCTCATGTGAGTAAAATATAATATAATTTACAATTACATATTACAGTTACAAGTGACTTTGAAGGAAAAAGAAAGGGTGCTAGGATTGCATACAAACAACATAGGTTATGGATGATTCAAGGCATTAGTGGGGATCTGGAGAGCGGCTTAGAGGTGACTTGGGGGTTGTGAGATGAATAATGGGAAGAGTTTGAAGGAAAGATGGTGGAGGCAGAGTATGGAGACTGAGTGACAGAGCCATTTGCAATGAAGCCAGAGTGGTAGGTAGTTTGGGACCCGTTGAAGTGTAGGACTTCAAAGGCCTTGCTGATGACTTTTGGTGGCAAGTCAGAGAAGAATTTTTAAGCTAGATAAGAATTTAAATGATCAGACTAAAAATAACTTTTTTTTTTTTAATCAGTGACGAGCACAACTTGGGGAAGATCAGAGTAAGGGGGAAGATCAGAGTAGAGAGTGGCTGTCAGGAAAATTTCCAAGGCAGGAAGGCCAATTAAGAGGCAGCTACCCTTAGTCTCAGTGAGGGGCATGAAGAGGTAAGGAGGGATTTCAGAAGGATTTGGGGGTGGGTAGGGTCAGCAGGGTTCAGTGAGAAGGTGTATGTTGGGAAATAAACATGGAGGAGATGGTGGAGTTAAGAAGAGTTTCCAGGTCTCTCCAGAAGGGAGGGGGAGGTATTGCTGCTCACTGAAGCAGATGGGCAGAAGGGTGAGCAAATAATGGGAAAGGTCATGAATTCCATTCAAAGTTTGTTAAATTAAGGGTTCAGTGGGATGTGTAAGGAGAGCTCATGAGTCTCTCGTGAAGTTGCCATCAAGCTGTCCATGGAGACCACACTTATCCTGTGGCTCAACTGGGCTAAAGAATTTGTTTTCCACCCCACTCCCTTGGTTCTGGGCTGCCTGCAGAGGACTATTAGACAGAGAACCTCAGTTCCTTGCCTCAGAGCATCTTACATCCAGCCCCAACCACCTGGGCAAGGATGGGAGAGTGCATGGCAGGCTTCCATATAGTAGTCTCACAAGTGACGTGCTTCACTGTTCTCTGTCGTCCAGACCTCACACCGCCCTTGTTTCCTGATTGGTCTCCCTCACTGCCTACATGTCATTTCCCAGTTTCAGCTTTTTCCCTCCCTCTCATTTTCCTTTTCACCCACATTTTCTAGAAGGACAGTTTATATTTGCTGTCTTAACTTGGTTACAAGGTGTCGTCTCCTGCTGCAGATCACTCCCTACTCTTTACCAGTCTTCTCTGCCACAGGTGACTTGACGGTGGTAGAGACAAATCTCTGCCAGTCTTTGTGGTACTTGATTCTCTCTCTCCTGACTGCTGACGTGTCATATTTTTTTTCCATCTTTTTCTGTAACACTACCCGCCTTCCCCTCAATCCCATTCTTCTGCCCGGTTTGTAAATGTAGGTATTTCAGAGAGTTTTGTTCCATACTTTGATACTGTTTTATTTGGTTTTCAAAGATGGCCATTATCAAAACTAAACTAATAATCAATGACCATGCCCCCCCCATCTACCCACCACCATCTGCAACCACTGCCCTCCACATGTTGTTCTGCCTGTATTCATCTGTGGCTAGTGGAATCCAGACACCCCAGTAAAAACTGAATCATCGTGTTTTCCTTGCCTTTACACGTCCTAGAACTCATCACGATGTGTTAATTGTCTCCCTTCTGCCTCTCTGTCTAGCCCACGATGCTTGCCCTAGATCAAGGCCTTAGTGCTTTTTGCCTGGTCTCCTGTGCTCTCTTGGTAGCTGATCCCAATCTCTGTTCTGGCTGATTGTCACCACCAATCTTTTGTCTAAACTGTGCTTCTCAGTGTTTGAGCAACGAGGATACCCAGCCATCATCCTGACCCTCTGGCAGAGCTCAGATTCCTGGCTTGGCACAAACTGCATTCGGCCATCTGGTCTCTGTTGGTGTGATTGGCACAACTTTTGCTGCCTTCACCCTTATATTTAACATTTCTGAAGTATAGAAATTCTTGTATTTCCCTCAAAAGGTCTTGCGATTTTATACTTCTTTGCTTTTTCTGTTGTATTTTTCTGAAATGTCTCCTTTTTCTCCTTACTCAACCTACAGGTCATTCAGATCATAGGCCCTTTTCCTGTTTTTCCCTCCTCCCCAACCTTGCCCCGCAGATAACAGAGTTTATAACCTCCTTCTCTTCCCTCCCTTTGCATAGCTTTAGTCCTCTAGGCTTCTGTGTGTCCTCTCTCTCAGGTGTTCCCAGCTATTTGAGAGCAAGGTCTTTGGTTCACTTTGTGTCCCCAACTCTCAGCAAAATGCCTGACACATTGTTACCACTTAGGAAATGTTGATTCAGTAACATGAAATTGGATAGAGTCAGTATGAGTGTAGGTATCGTTTTATAGGGGAAATTAAGACTTTATAAACCTAAGTTCCTCAGTGCCCTTGCTTCAGAAACACTGTTTGGTGACTTGGTAGAATTTAATACTAACTGTTAAGCAGAAGAGATTGGAGGAGAAAAAAAAACTGAAACCCCTGCCAGCTAAAAGCATTAGATATCAAAGTAATTAAATGTTTTTCTGAAGCCAGTCATAAGGTATTTATGTTGTACTTTAAAAATATCTTGCCATTCCAGCTTTATATGATTACTACATTTTAAAAAATTGTTTCGATTTCAAATGTCTTCCCCTTAGAAGTAGTCTTCCATGTAACATTTCAGTATTTCTGTATCATGGTGCAATCTGGAGATAGAAACCACACAATAATTGAACAGGAAAATGTATTATAAACAATGAGAGATTTGCTACAGTGGGCAAAGAAAATGCAAGAATATAGGAGTAGCAGACACAGGCAGCAGAGCCCCCAAGGAAGCAACAGATCTGGAGGAGGGTCCCATTCCCTTCATCCCAAAGGCTGGGGGCCACATCTCACTGGAGGAGATGTGGTGTGTCCTACACAGACATTCACCGCCGTATTGTACCAGTGGGACCCACAGGAGTCTGCCTCCTGCAGTGCCACACCACACAAATGCCCAGGAGCCTGCCAGGGGGAGGGGTGCCTCTCTAAACCAGCCTTGGGGTCTGCAGAGAAGCTGCCCCAAGGATGGTACCCTGTGCCTGTAGGCAGATGAAAAGATTTAAGAACTAGAGCCCTCTTCCTCCAGTGTCCCTCCAGCACCCTCTAAAATTGTGCCAGCTGCCAGAGGCAGGGCCATAGAAGGCCAGACTGGAAAGCAGTGGGTTGACACTGGCAGTGCAGTTAGAGGAGGAGGAGAAAAGAGATGGAGACACCCCGGTGTATTTAGATGTATAATAGTTAAAGGCGTTTTTAGGTAAAATATACTGTTAAGTATCTTAATTTTATTTTCCTTGATTTAAATAAATGCACTCTTCTTATACCTGTGGCTTAAGAATTAATTGGGCCATAGCTGGTTAAAAAAAAAAAAGAGGAAACATTGTGTATATGTGTCGTATGTTTGCCTGCTATAAAACTCACAACCCTTATAAGCTGTTGTTCAGTTTTCAGTCATGTCCTACTCTTTGCAACTCCATGGACTGCAGCATGCCAGGCTTCTCTGTCCTTCATCATCTCCCAGAGTTTGTTCAAACTCATGTCCATTGAGTCGGTGATTCCATCCAACCATCTTGTCCTCTGTTGTCCGCTTCTCCTTCTGCTTTCAATCTTTCCCAGCGTCAGGATCTTTTCTAAAGAATCAGCTCTTCACATCAGGTGGCCAAAGTATTGGAGTTTCAGCTTCATCATCAGTCCTTCCGAGGAATATTCAGGATTGTTTTCCTTTAGGATTGACTGATTGGATCTCCTTGAAGTCCAAGGGACTCTCAAGAGTCTTCTCCAACACCACAGTTCAAAAGCATCAGTTCTTTGGCACTCAGCCTTCTTTATGGTCCAACTCTCACATCCATACATGACTACTGGAAAAACCATAGCTTTGACTAGACAGATCTTTGCTGGCAAAGTAATGTCTCTGCTTTTAAATATGCTGTCTAGTTTTATCATAGCTTTACTTCCAAGGAGCAGGCTTCTTTTTTTTTTTTTTTTGAATCAGTTCTAATGAGGTGGATGAAACTGGAGCCTATTATACAGAGTGAAGTAAGCCAGAAGGAAAAACATAAATACAGTATACTAATGCATATATATGGAATTTAGAAAGATGGTAACAATAACCCGGTGTACGAGACAGCAAAAGAGACACTGATGTATAGAACAGTCTTATGGACTCTGTGGGAGAGGGAGAGGGTGGGAAGATTTGGGAGAATGGCAATGAAACATGTAAAATATCATGTAGGAAATGAGTTGCCAGTCCAGGTTCGATGCATGATGCTGGATGCTTGGGGCTGGTGCACTGGGACGGCCCAGAGGGATGGTATGGGGAGGGAGGAGGGAGGAGGGTTCGGGATGGGGAACACATGTATACCTGTGGTGGATTCATTTTGATATTTGGCAAAACTAATACAATTATGTAAAGTTTAAAAATAAAATAAAATTAGAAAAAAAAAAAAACCCTACATATGTTGTCTACAAGAGACCCACCTCAAAACAGGGGACACATACAGACTGAAAGTGAAGGGCTGGAAAAGATTTTTCATGCAAATAGGGACCAAAAAGAAAGCAGGAGTAGCAATACTCATATCAGATAAAATAGACTTTAAAACAAAGGCTGTGAAAAGAGATAAAAGAAGGTCACTACATAATGATCAAAGGATCAATCCAAGAAGAAGATATAACAATTATAAATATATATGCACCCAACACGGGAGCACCACAGTACGTAAGACAAATGCTAACAAGTATGAAAGAAGAAATTAACAATAACACAATAATAGTGGGAGACTTTAATACCCCACTTACACCTATGGATAGATCAACTAAACAGAAAATTAACAAGGCTTCTTTAATTTCATGGCTGCAGGGACTGTCTGCAGTGATTTTGGAGCCCAAGAAAATAAAGCCTGTCATTGTTTCCACTTTTTCCCCATCTATTTGCCATGAAGCAATGGGACCGGATACCATGATCTTAGTGTTTTGAATATTGAGTTTTAAGCCAGTTTTTTCACTCTACTCTTTCACCCTTACCAAGAGGCTCTTTAATTCCTCTTCACTGTCTGCCATAAGCTAGTAAGTTCAATTTAGTTCAGTTCAATTGCTCAGTCCTCTCCAACTCTTTGTGACCCCATGAATTGCAGCACGCTAGGCCTCCCTGTCCATCACCAACTCCCGGAGTTCATTCAAACTCACGTCCATTGAGTCAGTGATGCCATCCTAATTTAGTCAACCAAAATATTCAAGTCAGGAATACCCCCTGGCCAATGAGCAAAGATAGGAAACAGCATTTTGTACGAATGGTCTGAAAAAGGGAGAAATCAAGTGGGGCCAAGGTTTAGGACATGGTAGCTCAGATGGCAGTCATTGGGGCTGCTTTGCATGGACCGTGTGTGCTGCTGGCCCGCACGCAGACAGACATGGTAGTAGCAGAGAACAGGGAGTGGGGTCTTGATTTAGGAGCACCTTGGTATCCTGAGTCAGTTCTTAGGAAAATGATTGATATTAACTTGTGTTCCAGAAGTCTCAGCAATGGATGGAACTCATGGGGGCTATGTTAAATAGTCCAGCAGGCTCTTTGGAAGAATATTTTGTTATTATAGGAAGAAAACAGGAATGAAATCAGTCTCTTGTGACCTATAGAGGATTCATAGGAATATTAATAACAGAATCAATGTTTCATGAATCCTGACTGATGTTTGTTGATAATTGGGTCTTTGACTTAGAAGAAAGGAGAGAGATGAGGCCAAGTCTGATGTCTCCCACACAGGATGACCTTACTACTTGTCACCCATCTCTTCCTACCCACTTCAAAAGTGTCTCTCTCCCTAGTTGTCATTGTATTTTATTTCTTACCTGGCATTCGTGGACAGCTAGAAGTTTCTTAGATTTTGCTTTTTCATCGTGGATTCTTCGCAGCTGTGAGAAGTGTATGAGAAATTGGGGAGCTGGTGAAGTCATGCATGGGAACAGGTGTACCCCACCCCCATCTGTACAGGAGTGGTGATTAATGATTGTACCCAGAGGGTATTGACTTAGATACTAGACTTACAACACTGATAGCTTTCAGTTTCTCAAACCTTCTCCTTACTGAAGAACTACTCAGAACTCCCAAGTACAGATAGAGAAGCTGGGTCATCTCACCAATTACCTTCTCAATCAACTCTTAAGGGTATCAGTTGCAGAGATCCCCCCACATGACCTTCATGTGGGGAGTCTGTAAGTCAAGGACGGATCATCTTAGGAGGTCCTCAAAACTCATTGTTTTTTCTCCTAAATATTTCGGCATTTTAAGAGAGATGATTTGGAGCCTCTATTTTGTCACGAGTTGGCATGTTTTACAAAACATTTGAACCACTGAAGAATGTTTGGTGTCATAACTCTTGGATTGCTAAAAGCAGTTGGTATTAGTGGCCCCACCTAATTGGAAGTGGGTTTTTATTTTTTATTTATTTTTTGTTTGGTTTTCAGGTTTTTCTGAAGAGTGATCGAGTGGCCAGAATGGTTCAGAGTGGAGGATGTTCTGCCAATGACTTCAGAGAGGTGTTTAAGAAAAACATAGAAAAACGTGTGCGGAGTTTGCCAGAAATCGACGGCTTGAGCAAAGAGACAGTGCTGAGTTCCTGGATAGCCAAGTATGATGCCATTTACAGGGGTGAAGAGGACTTGTGTAAACCGCCAAACAGAATGGCCCTGAGTGCTGTGTCTGAACTTATTCTGAGCAAGGAACAACTCTATGAAATGTTTCAACAGATTTTGGGGATTAAAAAACTAGAACACCAACTTCTTTATAATGCATGTCAGGTAAGTGATTATGCTATTTCCTATTCTGCTGTCTGACTCAGAAAATGAATACCAAGTGTTTGCAAGCCTATAAAGAGGTACTTTACGTTCTCTCATCACTTTGTTTGAAATTTTGAGTGAAACTGAATTTTAATAAGTCAGATAATGACATTTGGAAGAAGCTTTAAAGAATTATTTGATAGGAGAAGAAGAATATCTGTGCATTTTATTCAACAAGTGATTGTTCTCATGTGCCCTATCTTAGACCATCAGATTTGTACCTATTGGGTGTATATGGGGCATGCCCTGAATAGTAAAGTGAAAATCATTTGTTATCTGAAGAAGCTGGGCAATTTATCATAAATAGGTATTCCTCACTGCAAAATAATTTTTTGAAAAGATATGATACTCATCTTCAGAGTTGTATGGCAGTGACTGAAATTTCAAAATTTTCCTTCCTTAACCCAGCCAGAGAGAATGAATTGAAGAAGGTTGCTAAATTTCATAATTTAGTAGTGACAGAATAAATAATATATTTGCTCCTCAGTTGTTATTTTAATCATGCATATCAAAAATTGAATAAAATGTCTGGTTTGTTCCATGTCTTTCATCTTTAGAGCCTATGATTTGTCTAAATGTATGCCTTCCATAGTTGTATTTTGCCTGCTTATTTTAGTTGTATAAATGATTGAACTGTACCCTAATAAACAATTTAAGTTGACAAAATTCTGGCATTTTAAAATTTGTGTGTTCATTAAGAGTGATACTTCTATAATGTACATATGTTTACATTTATTTTAAATCTTTTTGCAAATCTGCTTCTCAATTTCTGTATTCTATGTGTCATTTACTTTGCATTACTAATTTGTGAATCATTTCCAGCGAATAAATTAGCAGAGTTAATTAATAGACAAGCAATGTGGAACCTTAACCCTGTGAACAATTCATGCATTCACTGTAATTGTTTTCACTTGTTATTAAACCAGGTGGTGGTTTTGATAATATTGGAGGATGCCTGTAAAGCTAAAATCTTCCATTGTAAAAGAAGCACAACTGGGACTTTGTATTTTTAATGAAACAGTAACTCACTTGTATAGTTAAATATTGATGAGCATAATTTATTAGTAAGAGTCAGCTTTAGACATTCAGTAGATGTTTACCAACTATGCAAGTCAAAAACTTTGCTAGGTGTTGGAGAAACCAACCTAAACCAAATAAAATATTTGTTCTCTATGTACTGAAGTCTTAATGGAGTAGATAGACCTCTAACATCCATTATTACAAATGCTTTAGAATTTATCCTGAATTTTAGAGGGTCCTCACATAAATTCCTGTGGACTTGTGACTTTAAATTAATTCAAGATGTGTTAAATTTAATCTTTTGCTTACTTTTGCAGATGACTTCTACAGTAAGGGTTTTGACTTTTGACCCCCTGGTTTCTGTCCTCTGTGGTCTGGAACATACTTCTAGTTTAAATCTCCATCTATAATAATGCATGTATTTTTTACCTTCATTTCTATTGGTACTTAACCTCCTGTATCTTGATGCTTTTTAAGTTCGTACGCATTTAGCATTTTATGTCTTTTTGTGGAATTAACCTCTTCATATAAACTCCAGTTTTGTCCTTGATAATCTTTTTTCTTTTTTCCAAAGTCTGCTTTGTCTCACACTCATATGGCTTCTTCAGCTTTCTCTTTTAAAAATCTTTATTGGAGTATAGTTGCTTTACAGTATTGAGTTAGTTTCTGTTGTACAGCAAAATCAAACAGTTATATGCATACATATGCCCTCTTTTAAAATTTCCTTCCCATTTAAGTCACTACAGAGCATTGACTAGAGTTCCCTGTGCTATGCAGTAGGTTCTCATTGGTTGTATATTTTATGCATAGCAGTGTATGTGTGTCATTCCCATCTCCCAGTTCATCCCACCCCTGCCAACTTCACTCTTTGGTATCCATAAGTTTGTTTTCTACATCTGTGAATCTTCCTTCTATTTTACAAGAAACTTCATGTGTACCATTTTTCTAGATGCCACATATAAACGATATTATGCAAGTCTTTTTTTCTGACCTCACTTCACTCTGTTTGACAGTCTGTAGGTCCATCCACGTCTCTGCACATGGCACTCTTTCATTCCTTTTCATGGCTGAGTTTACTTTAACTTTCTTTTGGTTAAGGTTAGCATGGTGTATCTTCCTCCATCTGTTTACTTGTAGCCTATCTGATCCTTTGTTTAAAGTGGATTTCTTATAAATAGCACATTACTTCTTGTTTTTGTTTTTAACCCAGTCTGACAACCTGTCCTTTAATGGGTGTGTTTCGACCATTGTATTTAAAGTGACGGAACTGGACCAAATTCCAGTCTTTGTCAGCGCTGGCACTTTTTTGTGTTTGCTCTTTGTCTGCCCTCCTTTTTGTTGCCTTCTCTAATTTTAACTGGATTTTTGTGTTGTTCCATTTTATAGCCTATTTTGATGTACTGCCTATCTTTTTAAAGTGTCTTTAGTGATTGCCCTTGGTTTTACAATATGCATTTTAACATAATCTATGGAAAATCCCTTGGACAGAGGAGCCTGGTAGGCTGCAGTCCATGGGGTCGCTAAGAGTCGGACACAACTGAGCGACTTCACTTTCACTTTTCACTTTCCTGCATTGGAGAAGGAAATGGCAACCCACTCCAGTGTTCTTGCCTGGAGAATCCCAGGGATGGAGGAGCCTGGTGGGTTGCCATCTATGGGGTCGCACAGAATCGGACACGACTGAAGCGACTTAGCAACAGCAGCAAGCTCATCTTCAAATAACACTATAGGGCTTCAAGTGTAGTAGAGTTCTCCCATAATAGAGAATTCTCAATTCCTCACTCCCATTCCTTGTGAAATTTCTGTCATTTATTTCACCTATAGTATGTTCTATTCACCCATCATATGGTTACTACTATTGCTTTTAACAGATAACTTTTAGATCAACTAAGAATAATAAAAATAAAAGATACACACATATATAATTTCACCTTCATTTATTCCCTCTCTGACACTTTTCTTTCTTCATGTGTAAGTTTCTGACCTGCATCATTTTCCTTATCAGAAAAACTTAACATTTATTGAAAGGCATGACTACTGATAATGAATTCACCCAGTTTTTGTTTTTCTGATAAAGTCTCTTCCTCCTTTATGTTTAAAGGATAATTTCCCTAGATATAGACTTACTATATCTTTTTTTTTTTTCTTTTAACACTCAAGATTTTACTCCATTGTCTTGCTTGTGTGGTTTCTGAGAAATTTGATGAAGCTCTTATACTTGATTCTCTCCAAGTAAGATGTTTTGTTTTTGTGTTTTTGTTTGTTTTTGTCCTCTGGCTTCCTTTAATATTTTCTCCCTATCTTAGTTTTTTGTAGCTTGAATATGATATGCCTGCCTAGGTATGAGTTTTTAATATTTTTATTGCTTGGAGTTTGTTTTAGCTTTCTGAATTTGAGGGTTGGTGTCTGTCATTAACTTTGGAAACTTCTCATCCATTATTAACTTCAGATGTTCCTTATATCCTATCTTTACCTTCTCCTGCTAGTATTTTAGTTATCTTTTTTTATGTCTAGTTATGCTACTCCTCATAGTTCTGGAATGTTCTGTTTTGTGTGTGTGTTTTGTTTTTGGTTTGTTTTTTATTTCTTTTTCTCTTCGCATTTCAGAGAGGAAAGTTGCAGCTGACCTTCAGGTTCGCTGATTGTTTCCTCAGAAGAATTCTGATTCTAAAGAAAGAATCCACAGGAAGGCATTGTTTTGTCAGTGATTTTGATTTCTAGCATTTCCTCTTGACTCTTCTTAGAGTTTCCATCTCCCTACTTATATTACTCAGCTGTATGGTTTCAACTTTTTCCATTAGAGCCTTCAATATACTGTTAGTTCAGTTCAGTCGCTCAGTCATGTCCGACTCTCTGCGACCCCATGAACCACAGCACGCCAGGCCTCCCTGTCCATCACCAACTCCCAGAGGCCACCCAAACCCATGTCCATTGAGTTGGTGGTGCCATCCAATCGTCTCATCCTCTGTCGTCCCCTTCTCCTCCTGCCCTCAATCTTTCCCAGCATCAGGGTCTTTGCACATGAGTCAGCTCTTCGCATCAGGTGGCCAAAGTATTGGAGTTTCAGCTTCAACATCAGTCCTACCAATGAACATCCAGCACTGATCTCCTTTAGGATGGACTGGTTGGATCTCCTTGGAGTCTTCTCCAACACCACAGTTCAAAAGCATCAACTCTTCGGCGCTCAGCTTTCTTTATAGTCCAACTCTCACATCCATATATGACTACTGGAAAAACCATAGCCTTGACTAGATGGACCTTTGTTGGCAAAGTAATGTCTCTGCTTTTTAATATGCTGTCTAGGTTGGTCATAACTTTCCTTCCAAGGAGTAAGCGTCTTTTAATTTCATGGCTGCAGTCACCATCTGCAGTGATTTTGGAGCCCAGAAAAATAAAGTCAGCCACTGTTTCCACTGTTTCTCCATCTATTTGCCATGAAGTGATGGGACCGGATACCATGGTCTTAGTTTTTTTCACTCTCCTCTTTCACTTTCATCAAAAGGTTCTTTAGTTCCTCTTCACTTTCTGCCATAAGGATGGTGTCATCTGCATATCTGAGGTTATTGATATTTCTCCCAGCAATCTTGATTCCAGCTTGTGCTGCCTCCAACCCAGCGTTTCTCATGATGGACTCTGCGTATAAGTTAAATAAGCAAGGTGACAATATACAGCCTTGACGTACTCCTTTTCCTATTTGGAACCAGTCTGTTGTTCCATGTCCAGTTCTAACTGTTGCTTCCTGACGTGCATATAGGTTTCTCAAGAGGCAGATCAGGTGGTCTGGTATTCCCATCTCCTTCAGAATTTTCCACAGTTTATTGTGATCCACACAGTCAAAGGCTTTGGCATAGTCAATAAAGCAGAAATAGATGTCTCTTCTGGAACTGCCTTGCTTTTTCAATGATCCAGTGGATGTTGGCAATTTGATCTCTGGTTCCTCTGCCTTTTTTAAAGCCAGCTTGAACATCTGGAAGTTCACGGTTCATGTACTGCTGAAGCCTGGCTTGCAGAATTTTGACCATTACTATACTAGCGTGTGAGATGAGTGCAATTGTGCGGTAGTTTGAGCATTCTTTGGCATTGCCTTTCTCTGGGATTGGAATGAAAACTGACCTTTTCCAGTCCTGTGGCCACTGCTGAGTTTTCCAAATTTGCTGGCATATTGAGTGCAGCACTTTCACAGCATCATCTTTCAGGATTTGAAATAGCTCCACTGGAATTCCATCACCTCCACTAGTTTTGTTCGTAGTGATGCTTTCTAAGGCCCACTTGACTTCACATTCCAGGATGTCTGGCTCTAGGTCAATGATCACACTCTAGGTCCCATCATGATTATCTGGGTCATGAAGATCTTTTTTTGTTCAATTCTTCTGTGTATTCTTGCCACCTCTTCTTAATATCTTCTGCTTCTGTTAGGTCCCTACCATTTCTGTCCTTTATTGAGCCCATCTTTGCATGAAATGTACCCTTGGTATCTCTAATTATCTTGAAGAGATCTCTAGTCTTTCCCATTCTATTTTTTCCCTCTGTCTCTTTACATTGATCGCTGAGGAAGGCTTTCTTATCTCTCCTTGCTATTCTTTGGAACTCTGCATTCAAATGGGTAGATCTTTCCTTTTCTCCTTTGCTTTTAGCTTCTCCTCTTTTCACAGCTATTTGTAAGGCCTCCTCAGACAGCCATTTTGCTTTTTTGCATTACAGTTACTTAAATTCCTTGTTTCTTAACTACATCTGTGTCACATCTTAATCTGATTTGGAGGCATGATTTATCTCCACAGACTGTTCTTTTTTCTTTTTTGCCTTTTGACATGCTTTGTAACATTTTGTTGAAAGCCAGACGTGTAATATCAGGTAATACATGCTGTGATATATTTGCCTTTAGTGTCAGCACTAATGTTAGTTTGACTGGGAGGTTGGTTGGGTTTAATATTTGTTGTAGCCACAGGTATAAGAAGCTTTAAATTCTTCTAGTGTCCTTGCCTTTGTCTCTTGTCTTGACTTGGTCTTCCCTAAGTATTCCTCTTCAGAGTGCATCTTGCAGCTCTTTTAGGCATGGCCAGATGTTATTCTGGAGCCACTGGTAGTGTGGTAAGGTGTTGGGGAGAAGGGAGTGTGTTTGTTCTACAATTTGATAAAGTCTCAGTCTTTCAGAGGATCTATGTCAGAAGAAAAGACCCCGATTCTGGGAAAGATTGAAGACAAAAAGAGGAAGGGGGCAACAGAGGATGAGGTAGTTAAATGGCATCACTGACTCAATGGACATGAATTTGAGCAAAGTCTGGGGAATAGAGGAGGATAGAGGAGTCAGGTGGGCTGCAGTCCATGGGGTCACAAAGAACTAGACCCAACTTAGGGACTGAGCAACAACAACAGTATCTCAGTGCAGTAAACTTCACAGATGTTTCTATCCTTTGTCCATGAATATTGTTTTTCCTCTTTCTACATCCCTTTATCTCCTTCCCTAGCTGAACCATCCCTATGTATTTCCTTGAAATCTTGACCCTGTTCACACTGGGGTTTTTGTTATTATTTCCTATAGACGTGACAGAAAGACTGCAGAGGACTAGAGAGGGCAGCCTCCTCCTCCTCTAGCTGGGATTTGTTTTTCCATGTTTTCCTCTAGCCAAGTCTTTCCCCCTTTGTTAGGGAGAAGAATCAGGGAGGTATAACAATGGCTTTTCTTCCCCTCTCCCTGCTAGGTCCACATGTGAAACCGTTTTGGATCCTTACTGTGAGAATTTGATGAGGTTACTGGAAGAAAGCCCAGGAAAGCAAGGAAGCTCCCTTATGGTTACAACCCCAGGAGTTTCTCACTCTCGGCCCTCAGCTTCTAGTTATGTGCCCAAAATTACTTGTCAGATAAATGATTCTATATTTCTGGCATCCATTGACTTCTGCTCTAAATGTAGTATCTCTCTGTTTTGCCTGTGTTTCCAGATACTGGGTTAGTGGTTTGCCCCGAAACCTCAGTTCTCCCATAAGTGAAGAAAAGTCATTGATTTTCAGCTTCTCCAACTCTTATTGTAAGGACAAGAAGGATGACATCTTCCAAGCTCTTTACATGTCTGAGCTGAAATTGGAGTTCTCTTCACTTCTAAGATTTGAAAGAAAAGCTTAAAGATTTTTTGATTAACTTAAATTACAAAAATACTCATACATAAGCAAAGAGCTTTCCTTTGGAATAACAATCACTTTTCAGAAATGAGGAAAATAAATGGATTGTTGAGAAAAACAGCTGAGATTCTTTTTTTTCCCTGTCAAGAACCAATCTATCTTATCTGTTCCTTTGTTGTCTTTCAACAGAGTTTAAAAAAGAAAAGATTATAGAAACCACAGAAAATAGCCTGCCCAGTATAGGAAAGGAATGATGTGAGGAGAGAAATCCAGAGAGCAGGGCTTGGAGGAGCAGAGAGGGTCTAAAGCTAGCTGAGTGGCTGGCACCTGGCTCCAGGTATGCTATGCTATGCTAAGTCACTTCAGTCGTATCCTACTCTGTGTGACCCCATAGATGGCAGCCACCAGGCTACCCCGTCCCTGGGATTCTCCAGGCAAGAACACTGGAGTGGGCTGCCATTTCCTTCTCCAATGCATGAAAGCGAAAAGTGAAAGGGAAGTCGCTCAGTCGTGTCTGACTCTTAGCGACCCCATGGACTGCAGCCTACCAGGCTCCTCCATCCATGGGATTTTCCAGGCAAGAGTACTGGAGTGGGGTGCCATGTTGGTGGAATTTTCTCCACTTTCCCTGGGTCTCAAGAAAAGCTCTGAGGCTCTTGCTAAGTGTAACACTCTTGCTTCTGTATTTATTTACCCTTGTCTGACCCCTTGTTTTTGCCAACAGCATCCTCCTTGTTGTTCAGTCTCTCAGTCGTGTCCAATTCTTTGTGACCCCATGGACTGCAGCATGCCAGGCTTCCCTGACCTTCACCATATCCTGGAGTTTGTTCAAGTTCATGTCCATTGAGTCAGTAATGCTCCTAGGAGTGCCCTCCTAGGAGATCTCAAAGACATGTTGTTGCTTCAGAGTCAGAAGCTCAGAATAGGAAGCTATTCTGCTAAGACATGCAGGAAGTCTACAGCCAGACAGCCCCTGGGAACTTGGGAAGGAAGGGATATGAATGAGAGATACAGCCAGCAAGAACCCCACATGGTTTTGTAACCCTTGTCCCAGAGCCCTGGGAATTGCATCTAGAATGGAAAAATAGGAAGCCATCTTCTGAAAAAGCATAGGTGTTTCTGTGACTTCCAGTCAAAGCCAAGAACTTAATAAATTCAGAATGAAGGCATAAAAGAAACTCTCATATCATAATTAAGTTATGAAACCAGAGATAATCAAAAGAAAAATTATTTACATTATATCAGAAATAAAGCATAAGAACAGCCCACATATGACATAGATGAGTGATTGTGCTATTAAAACTGTCCGATTTTGGTTTCTTTGGTTTGAGAATATTGTGTGTGCATTGGAGCACAAAATGCTAAGGAAAAAAGATGGAAAAGAGCGCAAAGTGTACATTCAGCAATGAGCAACATAACAGTACCACAATCTGACACCATTAGCCGTCATTTACTTGAATCAGGGTATTAACGTAACAAGGGTGAAAGAAGCCCAGTCTGTCAGTAGAAGGTTTAATTTCAGGGTAACTCTAAGGAAATGCAGTGGACTTCAAGTAAATACAGTTATACTTGGGAAAAGGAAGCTAGTTGATATTAAAGCTGTGTGTTTTATAGTCTTGGGTATAATTTTTATCCTTTTAATCACCTATTTTTGAATTAAAATACTGTTGCCTAAGTGGTACTAGTAATGAATCAGCTGCCTTTCTTTGAATGGAAATGAAATGCTTTTTAAAGATTATTTAAAAATATGACAAAGGAAGGTGCGGTTTGTTCAAATCAATTAGTTGACCCATTCTGTGTAATCCTGTAGGGAATACAGATGTGAACATAGACGTGAGATTTAGTTATTTGCTAGCTTTCATTTAAAAGAAAAGAAAAGCACTGCTGTACATGCCTCAGTGATGTGGTCAGTCCCTGATACACCTTCTTGAGGTTGAAGATGCCACGTTGGGGAGGACTGTGTAATCTTCAGGTGTGTCATGAAAGAGGGTCAGGAGGACAAGAAGATGCTGTGCATTCTGGGGGAGGGAGGAACATGTGCAGGTATGGAGATATAAGCAGACCCTGGCGCCGCGGGGAGCTGCTAGTATAAGGAGGGGTTGGGGCTGTGGTTTAAGGTGATATTAGCACTTGTGGGTAAGGCTGTTGTAGATTGCAGAGACACATTCCTAAATGAAAATAAGCAGAGTCTGAGCAGTGGAATACACAGTCCCATATACAGGCTGTCATTCTCCCTCTTCTACCTCTGTATTTTAAGAGGATTAATTAACTGAATTTTACAGCCATCTAAATCCTGATCTTTTCTGCCAAAGGCAATCTTCATTAATCTTTCATAATCTCATTCCATTCACTGCAGAAAGTCTCACCCATGTTTACCCAAGAGTCAAAGCAAAGTTAACTTAAATCTTCCTCTTTAAATACAGCCCCCCACTCCTCCTCCAAGTTCCTTATATCCTGCAGACTCTTAAGAACTGTGTAAAGTAATACTCCTGAATTGTTTGGATGTTTGTAAGGAATAAACAGGAATATTTATGAATAGTTAAAAAGTATTGTGTTCAATCTTATGATTTCCTTTCACTAAGAATTCTCAGCTTTGGAGATTAAGTGCTTCAGGTCTAGAAATTAAAAAATAAAATAACAGAGGCAGTTGCAATGCCTCTTGCATCTCTCATTATGAGAGTCTTCGTTTGAAAATGCAGAAACCATGAGGCATTCTGTTCTGAAGACCCACTATCAAGGTTGTAAAGGGAAAATAGAGATGTGCATTCTCAGAGGAAATTGATAGCTGCCTTTCACCACTGTCATCTTTTTTCTCAAATAGTAGCATGTGGCTGATAATACATTTTAACATAATTTGTCTACTTTGGCAAATATAGAAAAGCACATTCTATAGAGACAATTACATTTGATAACAGTCATTTGCTAGATAGGAAAATAAAGTTGAGGAAATGACTGTTAGCAAGGTATATCTTTCCTTGTGAGTGTAATTTTAAATCTCAAAATGCTTGAGGGAAATATTCAAGTGAATGTCATTAAATGGCAATTGTCATGTTTTAGGAAACAGCAAGAAGCAACTGAAGACCTTGAGACTGATTGGATCTTATAATACCTGACTTTTGAAATCCTGAATTTAATAATTGAAATAGCTATAAAGTTTATATACATATTCACTTTTAAAAGTGAAGGTATCATGATATAAGTTGATGAATCTGATTTCTGTTAAATGAATTAGAGTTTGGTTAATAATATTGAATCAATTTCTTCTCTAAAAATTAAGGCTTAAAAATTGTGAATACTACTGTATTCTTAAATCAATTTATAGCTTTTATCAGTGTTGCTTCATTTGACTTTGTATTATTATTATTTTTTTCTAATCTTTGGCCTCTGTGTATACAGTGGCTCAGATGGTAAAGAATCTGCCTGCAATGAGGGAGACCCAGGTTCAATCCCTGGGTTGGGAAGATCCCCTGGAGAAGGGAATGGCAACCCACTCCAGAATTCTTGCCTGCAGAATCCCCATGGACAGAGGAGCCTGGTGGGCTATAGTCCAAGGGGTTACAAAGAGTCGGGACATGATTGAGTGACTGTCACTTTCACTCATGTGTAGGGGAGCTACATAAAAATATTTCTAAGTAAGATTTCTCCTAAAATGTTTTAATTTCTTTTTGCTTTCTCCCGAATCTCATCAGATAAAAATATAGCCTACCATCAGACATTCTGTGCGTTGTTTTTAGGCTTTTCTTCTTTACCTTGATCTAGCCTGTTGAAATTAGGATTTTATTCCAATATTTCCACATTATTTTACATGATAAGACAACAGAAATCTACAGAGATAAGGCATTTTTGTAATAGTAATAGAAGGGAAAAGTGTATTTGCCAATGTGCTTTGTGACCTATTTCATCTATTCATGAATAAAAAATTATATGAATCTATTGTTCCAAGTATAATATGAATGCTGTTCTCAATTTTTCATGAAAATATGTTAATGAAATATCCTATCAAAATTAAAATTAAATATATGTGATAAACATATTTCTTTTATACACCCAAAAACGCTTGTTGAATTCCTTCTAAAAATACCGGTTGACAATGAAGATACAAAAATGACAAGATTTTATCCTTTCAGTCAAGGTAAAATGACAAGATTTTATTCTTTTCCTCACAGTGTTTGGTGTGGTCAGGAGACAGGTATGTAAAGGAAAAATGATGAGTGGTATAGTTAATCAGTGTGTCTTTGAGGTTATTTATGAGGCAGTATGTGAGCACATGGATTGCAGTATCTTAATTTGGTACTGGATGGTCTGCATGGATTTCTTTAGTGCTCCTCCCCTCCACGTTAGAATGACCTGAGGAGCTTTAAAAGCCACTGGATTCCTGGGCCCCACTTCAGACTAAGTGAAACAGCCTGTGGATGTGGGGCCTAGTGTCTGTTTTGTAACCGCTTTCCCGTGTGATGGCTGAGACCCAAGGACCCCTGGGGACCTGACAGTTCATTTGAGGACTTCATGCCATGGTCACTTCTAACTGTAGAGTAGGCTGGGAAACAGGCTAGCTGTGTGCCCAGAAGAAGAAAGGATTTGGAAGAATGGAAACTCAGTCCTCTTTTGGAGCTTCAGTGAAGGTTCTGAGGAGGACAGTTCCTGAATTTTGGAAGCTGCACAGAAATTTAGCCAGCTGGAGGAAAACAACATGTACAGAGGCACAAGGAGAATGAAATGGCTTGGTATCTGTGGGGTTTGTGTCTTGCTGAACTAACAGATGAGGCTACAGAGTTAGGAAAGGACATGAATATTAAGGACCTTGTATGCTAGTTGGAAGAGCTTGGGATTATCACATAATAGGGAACACTGTTGGTCTGTGAGCAAAGGAAATGACAGGAGCGAGTTGGGATTCTGGAAAGATTGCTCTCTGTGTTCTAAAGAATGGGTTGCATGTGGCCCATCCCCTGTCTCACCTGACCTGTGGGCGTAGCCAGCATTGCTAGAGACAAAAATGGAACATGACCTACATGTTAATCATTAGAGTAGATGTGAGGCTCTGCTTCTTGCCCTACTGTGCTCCTGTTTTCCTCTGTTGGTTTATGAAGTTCCTAGACAATTGGATTTCACTTGGGCATCTCTCTTCATATTCTCTTGGATCCATACCCTGTATTAGGCTTCAGAATCCTCCTCTGTTCCCACACTTGGAGCTTTAATCTGAGTCAGAGCACTCAATCACCTGCTCGCCTTAAGGCACCTGTGCGTGCTCAGTTGTGTCCATCTCTTTGCAACCCCATGGACTGTAGCCCTCCAAGCTCCTCTGTCATGGAATCTTCCAGACAAGAATACCAGAGGGGGGTGCCATTTCCTCCTCCAGGAGATCTTCCCAACCCAGCAATCAAACACACATTTCCTACATTGGCAGCAGATTCTTTACCACTGCACAACCTGAGAAGCCCTTGTCTTAAAAGGGATATGATGAAAGCCCAGGAATTCAAGCAGAAAATGGGAACAACTTGAGTCTGTAGTTTAAGACATACTGTTCTCTAGAACTGTGGGTACCATCTACCTATTCCTCTCCCTTACATTTTATAGAAAAAATAGTATGCTTTAATGGCTCTCTTCCATTTTATGTTGTCTATGTTTATTTGATGGAACATTTATATTAACCCTGGTCTGATAGGGGCATCGCTGATTCGAGTTTCTTTCAACATAGTACCCATTCTGTTCAGATATTGATCCAGGCTATCTGTATATGGCAGTCCCTCTTCCTATGGAGCAATGTTGTGGGGTGGAGGCATATGTGGGGGGAAAATTAAGCATTCCATTGTGTACCTGATGAAATCAGAATGTTAGTTGTCCATGATGGTAGGTGGTAGTTGAAGCCTGAAATTTCAACAAGAGATCAGAGCTGGAGATAAAGATTTGGAAATCGTTTTGATAAAGGTAAGATTTTAAGTCATGAGACATGATGAAATCATATTTGTAGAGTTTGGACCTCCAAAAAAAGGGGGGCCCGGGGCAGAAACCTGCAACACTAGGATTTAGAGGTTGCAAAAAGGGGAAAGAGCCAGCGATGGAGGAGGAAACCAGAAAGGGTGGTGTCAGGAAAGTCACGGAAAGACATTTCAAGGAGAGTGGTTACCCATGCCACGTGACAGCAAAGTGACCCCTGAGTTTGTCAAGTGGAAGACATTGTTGACATGGGAAGCTTTTCTAGAGTGTTAGGGAGCAAACCTGATTGGAGAGGATTAAGCGAAGAACCAGGAAGGTAAAAAAGAAGTGTTAACAGGAAAACTTCAGGGAATCAGCTAGCAGTGAAGAATATTAGTCAAGAAATTCCTGCTATCTAGTATATTGAATCATTTTATTAAAAGAAAACAATTTACCAAGTGCTTTCTATGTGTCCGGCTCATAGCATCAGACTTGACTCTTAATTGTCTATTGCTTTCAGATTTTTAGAAATATAAGGACCACAGAACCTTGACTTCTTCTGGTAGGTGGTCAGGAAAACTTGTTCTTACAAAGCACTTTTTAAAAAATGAAACTTGAAAAAGCTAAAGAAGAGGGATTGATGTATGCTTACAAAGAGTATTCTGTGAATTTAACTCTTTTAGCTGATTATTGGGGTCATGATATCCTGAATCGTCTGCTTAAGACCAGAAAGAGACGAAATACCTCCATTTACCCTAATCACTTTAGATAGAGCAGGGCCAGTTGATCATTATCTTAGTAAGATTTTCCTTGTGTAATGGGTAACAGTCATGTTTCTAGCTATTAATATTTGTTACAGACTGGTAGAAAGGCCTCTTTTTAAATGTATAAAAATGATGTTGTATCCTATTTGCAAAGTGTTCTCATGATTCTGATGTGAATGTCTCCAGATGAATGGCCTTTATATCTTTTTTATGAAGCCTCATCAGACGTGTGTGAACTTACTATGTACATGGTTTGGTACCAAGAGGAACAGTGTTTGAAACATATAAATAGACTTGCTACCTTGTTTGTTTGTTTGAGAAATCAGATGCTGTTAGGACTGTTGCACTGAAAGTATTGCAGTGATTTTTTTATTTCACTATGCTTATTTTGAATATCACTTTCTTTCACCCTGTTCACATGGATCAGCTCTTCTTTCTACTCTTTTTGTGGCAGACTTCTGTATCTGAAACTTCTCAAAATCGGTAGGTTCAAAATGCTATTTTTTTCTCATCTCAAACCTGGTTCTACTTATGTATATTCATCTTTCCAACTCATAACCAGGAGCTGTTCCTTTTTTACTACCTTCAGTCCAGACAATGCTGCTGCTGCTGCTAAGTTGCTTCAGTTGTGTCCGACTCTGTGCAACCCCATAGACGGCAGCCCACCAGGCTCCCCTGTCCCTGGGATTCTCCAGGCAAGAACACTGGAGTGGGTTGCCATTTCCTTCTCCAATGCAGGAAAGTGAAAAGTAAAAGGGAAGCCGCTCAGTCGTGTCCGACTCTTGGTGACTCCATGGACTGCAGCCTACCAGGCTCCTCCGTCCATGGGATTTTCCAGGCAAGAGTGCTGGAGTGGGGTGCCATTGCCTTCTCCAATCCAGACAATGGACTGGCACCATTACTTTCTCTCTGTGTTGAATTGTCTGTTCCTGTCTTAATTCCATGTCCATCCCCACAGCTGGAAGCTTCAGTACCTCTCATATGTAGCATGATAGTAACCTTTCACCTGCTTCCCTCTTCCTATCCTATGTATCTTTTTGCCAGATTAACATTATTGAAGTGTCATCCTGTTTTCATGATAACCCATGCCTCAGACAGTAAAGAATCTGCCTGCAATGCAGGAAACCCAACTTCAATCCCCAGACCATGAAAAACCCCTGGAGAAAGAAATGGCAACCCACTCCAGTATTCTTGCCTGGAGAATCCCATGGACAGAGGAGGCTGGTGAACTACAGTCCATGATGTAGCAAAGAGTCAGACATGACTGAGCGACTTTCACTTTTCACCATCCTGTTCTCTTCATGACCCAGCTTTGAATAGGGAAAAAATATGGTGGCTATGAGCAGAATGAGATTCACCCCTTGGCTAAGTGTTCATCATCTGTGGTGTTCATCTGGCCCCCACCTGGCCTTCTTAGATTCTTTCCCAGGTTCTCCCCCTGTAACTATATTACATATCTCCTGTGCAAGGTAAGCCAAGTCACTCCCTGTTCCTCATTAACACCCTGTATTGTCTTGACTTTTCATTTTGTCTCACTTTACTCTTTTCACTTGTAATCCTTCTTCTCCATTCTTGAAAATGCAAGACAAATTCCATTTCCACAAATCTTTCCCTCACTCACATTTCTTAAATATCACAAGAGGTGGGGAAATTCCATGAGGAATATACAGTTCCGGAGGCCCGGCGTGCTGCAATTCATGGGATCGCAAAGAGTCGGACACAACTGAGCAACTGATCTGATCTGATCATACTCATGTGTATTAGTGTTAGTTGCTTAGTCCTGTCTGACTCTTTGCAACCCCACGGATTGTAGCCTGCCAGTCTGTCCAGTCCATGGAATTTTCCAGGCAAGACTGCTGGAGTGGGTAGCCATTCCCTTTTCCAGGGGGTCTTCCTGACCCAGGGATCAAACCCAGGTCTCCTGCATTATTGGCAGATTCTTTTTTTTTATTTTTATTTTTAAACTTTAAGTAATTGTATTAGTTTTGCCAAATATCAAAATGAATCCATCACAGGTATACATGTGCTCCCCATCCTGAACCCTCCTCCCTCCTCCCTCCCCATACCATCCCTCTGGGTCGTCCCAGTGCACCAGCCCCAAGCATCCAGTATTGGCAGATTCTTTACTGCCTGAGCCACCAGTTGTTGTTCAGTCGTTGCTGTGTCTGACTCTTTGCAACTCTGTAGATGGCAGCATACCAGGCTTCTCTGTCCTTCACTATCTCCCAGAATTTGTTCAAACTCATGTCCATTGAGTCGTGATGCCATCCAACCATCTCATCCTCCATCGCCCTCTTCTCCTCCTGCCCTCAATCTTTCCTAGCATCAGGGTTGTTTCCAATGAGTCAGCTCTTCCCACCAAGTGACCAAAGTATTGGAGTTTCAGCTTCAGCATCATTCCTTCCAATGAGAATTCAGGGTTGATTTCCTTTAGGATTGAACGGTTTGATTTCCTTGCAGTCCAAGGGACTCTCAACAGTCTTCTCCAACACCACAGTTCAAAAGCATCAATTCTTCAGTGCTTAGCCTTCTATATGATCCAACTCTCACATCCACACATGACTATTGGAAAAACCATAGCTTTGACTAGACAGACTTTGTTGACAAAGTAATGGCTCTGCTTTTTAAATACACTGTCTAGGTTTATCATAGTTTTTCTTCCAAGGAGCAAATGTCTTTTAATTTCATGGCTGCAATCACCATCTGCAGTGATTTTGGAGCCCAAGAAAATAAAGGCTGTCACTGTTTCCACATTTGCCCATCTATTTGCCATGAAGTGATAGGACTGGTTGCCATGATCTTAGTTTTTGAATGTTGAGTTTTAAGCTAGACTTTTCACTGTCAACTTTCAGCCTCATCAAGAGGCTCTTTAGTTCCTCTTTGCTTTCTGCCATTAAAGTGGTGTCATCTGCCTATCTGAGGTTGTTGATATTTCTTCTGGCAGTCTTGATTCCAGCTTGTGATTCATCCAGCCCAGCATTTTGCATGATAAACTCTGCATATAAGTTAAACAACAGGGTGACAATATACAGTCTTGATGTACTCCTTTCCCAATTTGAACCAGTCCATTGTTCCAAGTCCAGCTCTAACTGTTGCTTCTTGACCTGCATACAAGTCTTTCAGTGGCAAATAAGGTGGTCTGGTATTCGCATCTCTTTAAGATTTTTCCACAGTTTGTTCTGATACACACAGTCAAAGGATTTAGCGTAGTCAATGAAGCAGAAGTAGATGTTTTACTGGAACTCTCGTGCCTTTTCAACGATCCAAAGGATGTTGGCAATTTGATCTCTGGTTCCTCTGCCTTTTCTAAATCCAGCTTGTATGTATGGAAGTTCTTGGTTTACATACTGTTGAAGTCTGGTTTACAAGATTTTAAGCATGACCTTGCTAGTGTGTGAAAAGAGTGCAATCGTGTGGTAGTTTCAATAATCTTTGGCATTGCCCTTCTTTGGGATTGGAATGAAAACTGACTTTTTCCAGTCCTGTGGCCACTGTTGAGTTTTCCAGATTTGCTGGCATATGGAGTGAAGCACTTTAACAGCAGCATCTTTTAAAATTTGAAATAGCTCAGCTAGAATTCCATCACCTCCACTAGCTTTGTTTGTAGTAATGCTTCCTAAGGTTCACTTGACATCACGATCCAGGATGACTGGCTCTAGGTGAGTGATCACACCACAGTAGATATCTGGGTTATTAAGACCTTTTTTGTACTTGCCATTTCTTCTTAATCTCTTCTGCTTCTGTTAGATCCTTGCTGTTTCTGTCCTTTATTATGGCCATCTGTGCATGAACTGTTCCCTTGGTATCTGATTTTCTTGAAAAAATCTCTTGTCTTTACCATTCTGTTGTTTTCCTCCATTTCTTTGCATTGTTTACTTAAGGTTTTCTTATCCCTGAGCCACCAGGGAAGCTAACATAGCTATACACACCTCTTTTATTGCATTATAACAACTTGAACATATTAAAATATTTGAATCTTTGTACCGTTAATTATACTGTAATATTTCATGTGTCTCCTGTTGGGGGACTCATGGCAAGTGACCAACAGAGTGAAAGCTGGGAGTGAGGTGTCGTGAAAGGAGTAAGTGGTGGTTACATTGAACCCTCAGGTCAAACTACAGGATTCAGAGCCTGGCCTTCCCAAGTATTAACTGTGTGACCTTTACCCTAGAAAACTGCTTAAACCTATCTGTGCTTCAGATTTTTCATCATCAAACTGGGATAATGATAACTACTCCATATGGTTGCTCTGAGGTTTCAATGCAGTAATGTTTACAAACGCTTAGAATGGTTTTTGACATAGAGTGCTGTATAAATTTACTCTTATTAGTCCTGGTGAGACTAAAGTTATAAACTGCACTGCAGAGTTCTCTAAAATCGCTGATAGTGTCTGTGTTATTTTACTTACTGCTAAAATCTATTTCATTGTTATTTCATTAATGTGAATGTATATTTACTTATTTTATTGAGGGAAGTGTAGTTCGTAAATAATTGCTTGAAAATGTAAGCTCATGACTTCTGTCTAGAAGAGAAAATGTTAATACCAAATGGAATACTAAAGAAAATTTCATGATGTGTAAAAATTTGCAAAGTTCTACCTACCATTTTAGAGAATATATATGACTATTCTCCAGGCTATCAGAGTCCTCTGGTTTTTATGTTTGAGGTTACATTTCTTATGTTTTTACTTTTGAACTTTTTGATCCATTATTTAATATAGTTTAGTTCAGATCACATAGGGCAATTTTATATCTAATTAACTCATTCATCTTTCTTCTACTTTTAAGTAGTAATGATAGGGAAGTGTAGTTTGGGAAATTCATTTTTAAGACTCTTAGAACTGTGCTACAAGAATCCATGGCAGAACTGCTATTTCTGAGTCAGGTTCCTTATACATAATTTAGAAAGTAGATATAAGAGTGTTCTCTAAAAGCTTTGCCTCCAGCAAGAGAGTGGTACCTGATTCATACATAACATCATACAGGCAATGGATTGCTCTCCAGAGTATGGGAATAACTTCATTTCCTTATATTCTTTTTGTTGTATGAAATTGCACAAACAGTTTTAGTTGCCTTGTAGTTTCTGGTTAATTGTCAATGATCAGAATAGCAGGGAGGAAGATTTTTGTTGTTGTTTCTTTTTTTGAAGGAAGGTGCTTCATGAAAGATGAGTCAAACTGGAGGGATGTTAGGGTCCAAAAACCTTACAAATAGAGGTGGTATTATTCTCTTTATTTATTGTATGTTAGAACTGGGAGTAGTTACTTGAATCTCCCACCATTGGAGATGGATTGGTTTAGGCCTCTTGTCAGGGAGATAGGATGAGCTAACAAGTGTCATATGTTGCAGTGTGAGGTAGAGTTCATAAATACCGGAGAAGCTGAACAATTAGAAGACAACTATGAGAGAGATGTCATCAGGCAATTCCTGCTTTGTTACTCGGTAGGTAGGTAGGTCATCTTCGCAGAAGATCTGGAGATTGATCTGGGCAGCGAAGGTAAGAAGAGCAACCCAGGCAGGAGAAACATAAGCAAATTACATGGTTGGGAAAATGTAATGTGTTTTGTGTATAATGGACAAACGAATTTTATAGATAATGTAACTGTCTGGGAGGTTAAAAAGTGAGATTGGTACAAGATAGGGTAGACCTGAAAACTAAGCCAAGCTATCTGGGTATCATTGGTTCATTCATATCCATTTATCCCTGTTCACTTACCCGCATCCTTCCATCACCTGCCCTTTACTCCTGGACTTCTCTTCTAAGCTGTTAGCCTGATCGACGGTAGTGAGAATCATATGTGGAAGTAGGGGAGCCATGATAAAGAGTAGACTGTAAAGAAGGGCAATTCAGTCTTAGTTGAGGCCATTGTTGGATGCCTGAAAGTAAAGATCTTGCCATCAACAGAAGATGAAGAGCTGGGCCTTGGGAGGGAAGGCAGAGCTATGTGCTAACTTGCAACATTGTATTGAGAAACAACTACAGACAATAGCTAAGAACCAATTGTGTGTGCTTAAGGGCTGAGAGCGGAGAAGGCCCTGGCACCCCACTCCAGTACTCTTGCCTGCAAACTCCCATGGACGGAGGAGTCTGGTGGGCTACAGTCCATGGGGTTGCTAGGAGTTGGACACAACTGAGTGACTTCACTTTCACTTTTCACTTTCATGCATTGGAGAAGGAAATGGCAACCCACTCCAGTGTTCTTGCCTGGAGAATCCCAGGGACGGGGGGGCCTGGTGGGCTGCCGTCTATGGGGTCGCACAGAGTCATACACGACTGAAGTGACTTAGCAGCAAGGGCTGAGAGAATGAAGGGGTGAAGAGAATGAAAGAAAACAGCAGAAGCAATCAGTGAGGTGGAGTAGCACACCATCTTCATGATAAATAATTTGATCCAAGTAATGGCAAGAAATTAACAGATCTGTTGATAAAGTAAATGAATTTGCTAATACTTCAACTTTTGATCAGGGTTTTTCAGCTGTGTTACAAAATCCATGCATATTAGGCACTGTCAAATAAATCATTGGGCTATTAGGAAATTATATGAAAAAACAGAAAAAGGAAAATCATATAAATTGTTGGATAGAGTGTCCTTTTGGAATCAGTGTTATGATTGTGCCAATTACTTCTCTATATCTCCAGATATATAGATAATATAAATAGAATAACCAGCAAAAGAATTAATCTCAGAGAAAACATTAAGTGTATAGAGCAGTACAAATCCTAGTCTACTTGTATTTTTCATACTAAAAGCTGAAGATGAATATTACAAGAAAATAACATAATTTGTTTGAAAAGAGATGTGCCATAATTTGACTGGGGACTCAGAAAAAACTAATTTTTTTTCCAGTGGGAGAAAGAAGGGCACGATTGACTAGGGTTAGCACGTACAAAGACATCATTATGGAAAAACACAGCTATTAATCCTTCTTTTTAGTGATTGACAATATTAGTGTGAAGACGATTATCCTGGTTCTCGAAAATAGATTAATCATAGAGGGCAATGATGCTAAACAGTGCTATGAAAAGTACTTTTTATAAAAGACTTTTTTTCCTTGAAGATATGAGCAAATTTAATGAATTCAAGTGTTTGATGTTTGCAGCTTTTAAAGCATTAGAATGATATCACATATTACTACTATAAAATGAAGCTGTTGGGTGAAACTTTGTAAGATTATTCTTATGCTGTTTAAACTTTTCTTACCTATAAAATAGTTGACTTCCAGTGAAGTCTTTGAGTCTTCCTGAGGACTTCTGCAAAGGGAGATTTGTTGAGTTGTAGGACCTCTTCTCAAACAGCTTCAATGGAACTTGAGAGGACTGGGCCCCAGAGAGCCCAGGATTTGAGAGATGCAAGTCAAGACTAATCCATGTTTTCTATCCTCAAAGTTCATTTTTAATATTTCCATTGTTTAGTTCAGTCGCTCATCGTGTCTGACTCTTTGTGACCCCATGAATTGCAGCATGCCAGGACTCCCTGTCTATCACCAACTTCTGGAGTTCACTCAAACTCACATCCATTGAGTTGGTGATGCCATCCAGCCATTTCATCCTCTGTTGTCCCCTTCTCCTCCTGCCCCCAATCCCTTCCAGCATCAGAGTCTTTTCCAATGAGTCAACTCTTCACATGAGGTGGCCAAAATACTGGAGTTTCAGCTTTAGCATCATTCCTTCCAAAGGACACCCAGGACCGATCTCCTTCAGAATGGACTGGTTGGATCTCCTTGCAGTTCAAGGGACTCTCAAGAGTCTTCTCCAACACCACAATTCAAAAGCATCAATTCTTCGGCGCTCAGCTTTCTTCACAGTCCAACTCTCACATCCATACATGACCACAGGAAAAACCATAGCCTTGAGTAGACGAACCTTTGTTGGCAAAGTAATGTGTCTGCTTTTTAATATGCTATCTAGGTTGGTCAAAACTTTCCTTCCAAGGAGTAAGCGTCTTTTAATTTCATGGCTGCAATCACTATCTGCAGTGATTTTGGAGCCCCAAAAAATGAAGTCTGACACTGTTTCCCCATCTATTTCCCATGAAGTGCTGGGGCCAGATGCCATGATCTTCCTTTTCTGAATGTTGAGCTTTAAGCCAATTTTTTCACTCCCCACTTTCACCTTCATCAAGAGGCTCTTTAGTTCTTCTTCACTTTCTGCCATAAGGGTGGTGTTATGTGCATATCTGAGGTTAGTGATATTTCTACCAGCAATCTTGATTCCAGCTTGTGCTTCTTCCAGCCCAGCGTTTCTCATGATGTACTCTGCACATAAGTTAAATAAGCAGGGTGACAATATACAGCCTTAACGTACTCCTTTTCCTACTTGGAACCAGTCTGTTGTTCCATGTCCAGTTCTAACTGTTGCTTCCTCACCTGCATTTCCACTGTAGCAATCCTTTTTAATATTATCAACCAGAAAGACATATCTTCCATCACTGAATTCCCACAGTCCTTGATCAGTAGTTTCTTGGGGCACTTCTATTCTGTTTTAAATACTCTTTTTTAAAACTGTTTTCTGTATGAAGTGTGAACTCGTAGAAAGCCACTACTTCTGTAGCTACTGAAGAGCCTTCAGTAGTACTTGCTGTATAGTAGGTGTAGAAGAAACAGCAGTTGGTAAAGTAATCCTTGGATCATTCAGTCAGCATTTTTCAGAGCTTATGTCATTTTCCAGAGCCAGTGTCCTTTCACAAAGAATTTAACACATCTCTGAAAGAGTAAGATTCATAATGTGTACATATGAGGTGACCATTTTCTATTGCTTATGTTTGAAAAGTCATGCAGCCTCTTCTAGAACAAAACAATAGAGACTTCTATGAAGAAGATTCTCCTAGAGCCATGGTTCTTTATGTCTTTTGAGTTAACCACCCCTTTGGGTAAGCTCTGAAATTCAGACAGTTCCTCAAGGAAAAAAATGCATACCTCTCCAAATTTTGTTCCAAACTTGGATGGTTCAGACTCCTGATGGTCCAGGTTAGGAACATCTTAGCCAAGAGAATTCTGAAAGTAGAAACAGTTGTTGTTGTTGCTAAGTCACTTCAGTCGTGTCCGACTCTATGTGACCCCATAGACGGCAGCCCACCCGGCTCCTAATTCCATGTAATGAATAGAAAGAAAATAAAAGTACTAAATATTTGTCAAGACAGTGAAATATTTTGAATATTGAAGTGGTAAAAGGCAAATCACTCAGTATCACAGTAATCCAAGTCTGTGCCACAACCAGTAATGCTGAAGAAGCTCAAGTTGAACGGTTCTATGAAGACCTACAAGACCTTATAGAACTAACACCCAAAAAAGATGTCCTTTTCATTATAGGGGACTGGAATGCAAAAGTAGGAAGTCAAGAAACACCTGGAGTAACAGGCAAATTTGGCCTTGGAATATGGAATGAAGCAGGGCAAAGGTTAATAGAGTTTTGCCAAGAAAATGCACTGGTCATAACAAACACCCTCTTCCAACAACACAAGAGAAGACTCTATACATGGACATCACCAGATGGTCAACACTGAAATCAGATTGATTATATTCTTTGCAGCCAAAGATGGAGAAGCTCTATACAGTCAGCAAAAACAAGACCAGAAGCTAACTGTGGCTCAGATCATGAACTCCTTATTGCCAAATTCAGATTTAAATTGAAGAAAGTAGGGAAAACCACTAGACCATTCAGGTATGACCTAAATCAAATCCCTTATGATTATACAGTGGAAGTGAGAATTAGATTTAAGGGCCTAGATCTGACAGAGTGCCTGATGAAGTATGGAATGAGGTTCGTGACATTGTACAGGAAACAGGGATCAAGACCATCCCCATGGAAAAGAAATGCGAAAAAGCAAAATGGCTGTCTGGGGAGGCCTTACAAATAGCTGTGAAAAGAAGAGACATGAAAAGCAAAGGAGAAAGGGAAAGATATAAGCATATGAATGCAGAGTTCCAAAGAAGAGCAAGGAGAGATAAGAAAGTCTTCCTCAGTGACCAGTGCAAAGAAATAGAGGAAAACAACAGAATGGGAAAGACTAGAGATCTCTTCAAGAAAATTAGAGATACCAAGGGAACATTTCGTGCAAAGATGGGCTTGATAAAGGACAGAAATAGTATGGACCTAACAGAAGCAGAAGATATTAAGAAGACGTGGCAAGAATACACAGAAGAACTCTACAAAAAAGATCTTCACGACCCAGATAATCACGATGGTGTGATCACTGACCTACAGCCAGACATCCTGGAATGTGAAGTCAAGTGGGCCTTAGAAAGCATCACTATGAACAAAGCTAGTGGAGGTGATGGAATTCCAGTTGAGCTATTCCAAATCCTGAAAGATGATGCTGTGAAAGTGCTGGACTCAATATGCCAGCAAATTTGGAAAACTCAGCAGTGGCCACAGGACTGGAAAAGGTCCGTTGTCATTCCAATCCCAAAGAAAGGCAACGCCAGAGAATGCTCAAACTACCGCACAATTGCACTCATCTCACACGTTAGTAAAGTAATGCTCAAAATTCTCCAAGCCAGGTTTCAGCAATATGTGAACCATGAACTTCCTGATGTTCAAGCTGGTTTTAGAAAAGGCAGAGGAACCAGAGATCAAATTGCCAACATCCGCTGGATCTTGGAAAAAGCAAGAGAGTTCCAGAAAAACATCTATTTCTGCTTTATTGACTATGCCAAAGCCTTTGACTGTGTGGATCACAATAAACTGTGGAAAATTCTGAAAGAGATGGGAATACCAGACCACCTGATCTGCCTCTTGAGAAATTTGTATGCAGGTTAGGAAGCAACAGTTAGAACTGGACATGGAACAACAGACTGGTTCCAAATAGGAAAAGGAGTACGTCAAGGCTGTATATTGTCACCCTGCTTATTTAACTTCTATGCAGAGTACATCATGAGAAACGCTGGACTGGAAGAAGCACAAACTGGAATCCAGATTGCCAGGAGAAATATCACTAACCTCAAATATGCATATGACACCACCCTTATGGCAGAAAGTGAAGAGGAACTCAAAAGCCTCTTGAGAAAAGTGAAAGTGGAGAGTGAAAAAGTTGGCTTAAAGCTCAACATTCAGAAAACGAAGATCATGGCATCTGGTCCCATCACTTCATGGGAAATAGATGGGGAAACAGTGGAAACAGTGTCAGACTTTATTTTTCTGGGCTCCAAAATCACTACAGATGGTGACTGCAGCCATGAAATTAAAAGACGCTTACTCCTTGGAAGGAAAGTTGTGACGAACCTTTCTATTTTCTTTCTATTCATTACATGGAATTAGGAGCCTGGTGGGCTGCCATCTATGGGGTCACATAGCGTCGGACACGACTGAAGTGACTTAGCAACAACAACAACTGTTAAAAATTAAAAAGCAGAGACATTACTTTGCCAACAAAGGTTCGTCTACTCAAGGCTATGGTTTTTCCTGTGGTCATGTATGGATGTGAGACTTGGACTGTGAAGAAAGCTGAGTGCTGAAGAATTGATGCTTTTGAACTGTGGTGTTGGAGAAGATTCTTGAGAGTCCCTTGGACTGCAAGGAGATCCAACCAGTCCATTCTGAAGGAGATCAGCCCTGGGATTTCTTTGGAAGGAATGATGCTAAAGCTGAAACTCCAGTACTTTGCCACCTCATGCGAAGAGTTGACTCATTGGAAAAGACTCTGACGCTGGGAGGGATTGGGAGCAGGAGGAGAAGGGGACGATAGAGGATGAGATGCCTGGATGGCATCACTGACTCGATGGACGTGAGTCTGAGTGAACTCTGGGAGCTGGTGATGGACAGGGAGGCCTGGCGTGCTGCGATTCATGAGGTCGCAAAGAGTCGGACACGACTCAGCGACTGAACTGAACTGAAAATGTTCTGTATGATAGACACTGGAGGTATTGCACAGAGTCAAGATATGTATGGGAATCTTTTATGGTCAGGGTTAAATGTCCCTCTGTAAAGACCTGAAGAATATAGTGTACCAGGAAAAGACATCTGGGAGGTATAAGTAGTCAGTTGTCATATAAAGCATTGATATCAGAAATCTAAAGAAAAAGAAAATGAAATTAAGAGATATCTTTGTGTAGTGAAGAGTTGTCTTTGGCTCCAGCCTCCAACTCCACACTCCACAAATTATCCTCATTGTCTTGATCTGAGAGTCCAAATCAGATGGTAGAGATGGCTGCCTCACCAGCATTTAAAAATGTGATGTTCCACATCTACTAAAGTATCAGTTTGGGCTTTTTTTCTGCTTTTTTGTTTGAAGAGAAGGAGGACAGGAGATAGTGTGTAAAACCAAGTTTTCAGAAAAGAAAAATAATATTCTCATCATAATGATGTATACAACTGTATTGGCCAACTGAAATGGACTTGAAGTGATTCTAGGTTTCACTACATGACTGTAGTTGGATGGTTGTGGGTTGTGAAGGAGAGATCACATACGACACATGGACTTTGGGCTTGAACACATGGTAATTAGGCATGCCAATTATATGACATGGCATTACTCATGAAAGGAGTGATTGGGGTGGGTAGCTGGAAAGCTAGATTCTGTTTGGGGTATGTTACATGCAGTGTGTCTTGTCTTCATGCAAATTGAAATGGTAGGCAGTGGTTCAGTTGCTCAGTCACGTCTAACTCTTTATGACCCCATGGACTGCAGCATACCAGGCCTCTCTGTCCTTTACTATCTCCCAGAGTTTCCTCAAATTCATGTATACTGAGTCAATGATGCCATCCAACCATCTCATCTCTGTCACCCCCTTCTCCTCCTGCCCTCTCTCTTTCCCAGCATCAGTGTCTTTTCCAGTGAGTTGGCTGGTGTGATCTCCTTGCAGTCCAAAGGACTCTCAAGAGTCTTCTCCAGCACCACAGTTCAAAAGCATCAGTTCTTCGGCACTCAGCCTTCTTTATGGTCCAACTCTCACATCTGTACATGACTACTGGAAAAACCATAGCTTTTATTATATGGACCTTTGTCAGCAAAGTGATGTCTCTGCTTTTTAATACACTGTCTAGTTTTTTTTAATACACTGTCTAGCTTTTTTCCCAAGGAGCAAGCGTCTTTTAATTTTATGGCTGCAGTCACCATCTTCAGTGGTTTTGGAGTCCAAGAAAATAAAGTCTGGTAGGCAGTTGAAAATAAAAGACTGGGACCCTGGTGAGAGGTTGGAGTTATAGATACATACTTGAGGGTTATCAGTGAATAAATGGCTATTTATGGCTATGGGCTTTGAGGAAAAGACCAAAGAAATGAACATGTGGATTAAGAGGTCTGTGGCCCCAAGGCAGTGTTAATAAATGTTAATTTCTCATGGGAGCACATCTCCAATGTAATAATGGAAATTAAAAGGAAATTTGTTGCCTTATTAAATTTAGTTTTGAAAAGTCTGAAAATGAGGTACGTTGTTGAAGCTAAACAGTCTGGGATTGGGTTGGGGGAGGTGGATGTGTTTATAAAAGGGCAAAATATGGTGTTAAAGCTGATCAGTGCCTCGACGGTGATGGTGACCGTACAAACCTAGACGCATCATAAATTGCATAGAAGTCAATACACACAGATACCTGTGCATGAAACTAAGGAAACTGGAATACGCTGGATGACAGTGTCAGTCGGTATTCTGGTTGTATATGATGGTCTGGTTTTATAAGATGCTACCATGGGGAAAACTGGGCAATACAGTGGATATCTCTCAATTATTTCACTACAGATAAACTACAGTTATCTGCATGAAACTAAGATTACAGAGGAAGGAGTTAGCATTAGGGCCCTGCCAAAGGTGGGCAAACATTGACAAAGCTGGATGACAGCCTCTGGCCCTGCCCGTTCTGGTTGTATATGATGGTCTGGTTTTATAAGATCATCCTCTAGGGGCGTGCCAGCCAGGAAAATCTTCTGGAGCGATGCAACGAAGCTACAGTGGATATCTCTCACCTCGATTATTTCAAAAGCTGCATGTTGGCGACTAGATCGCGGACACAGCTGCCGCTATGGAGTGAAAAGAGGAAGGAGCTAGGAAACGTCCTCCGTTATCTCAACTGAGAAATCAACCTTTAAAAAAGCATTCATAAAAATTAGATAAACTTTCCTGTTATGAAAACAAAGATAATACTCAAAGACAAACCATATGGAACATGGAATGGGAAACTAAAATTCTTATTTAAAAAATTCAACCAGCTGATTTAGTAATACCTCCTTGAATTCTGTCTAACATGTGTTGTCTTTATTGTATTAGCTTTTCCTGTTTTTTTTTTTTAACATGTTTAGAAATATATTTTTCTAGTTTCACAAAATAACATTGTAGTCATCAAAGTTAATATCGTTTCTGTCTCAGAGAGACTGCTACTAAAAGACAGTTTAGTATAGCAGTGATCTGCCTTTCTTTGTGTTTTTCTCAGACAAATGCAGTTAAGGCATTAACATTTTTTGATTGTATTTATTTGGCTGCCTCGGGTCTTGGTTGCAGCACGTGTGATCTTCATTGTGTTACACAGGGTCTTTCACTGCGGTGCAGGGGCTCTCTCAGTAGTTGTGGCGTGCGGGATCTTAGTTTCCCAACCAGGGATCGAACCAGTGTCCCCTGCATTGCAGGGTGTACTCTTAACCACTGGACCACAAGGACAGTCCAAGGTATTACTATTTTTTGAAAGTAATGGAAAACTCTCAGAAAGCACTGATAAACCCCAGAAGTGACTCAAACAACTCCATTTAAAATTAGGTAAGAGCTGTTAATATAAAGATAGAGATAAAGATGTTAAATAATATTTTGTGGTGAAATTTGTAGGATTTCTAAGATTTTAAGATGTTAAATGCTATTTCTTGGCAGAACTCTTACTCTTTACATGCGAGGAACCATTTTGTTTCTTTGTAGAAAAATATTTATCAGCATTAAGCAAAGATGAGAAGATATCTCATATTATGTTTACTGTATTTGAGCTATTGTAGTTAAACAAAATTTTGTTTTTAATTTTTTTCTTAAAATTTTTGTTTTTAGGACCATGATTTTGGTTACCTGGAATAGACAGTTATCACATTTTCTTTTCCATAATAATTATATTAGTTTTTAATGTAAATCCTTTTGACTTTAGACACAGTGAAGAAAAAGTTGTTTAATTATGAATATTAATTTAAATAAAAAGTATATTCATTTTTGAGATGACATAGAAACTCCTTTATATCAAGGATTTAGTTTAGGAAAATCCTATTGTTAATCTCATTTTTAAATGAACTTAGTTTTTTAAAATCAACTTAGAAACATTTTTCAGAAAGGTAACCCCAGATCTGTCTGTTAAATGAACAAATTAGATAGATGAATGGACAGACAGAAATCTTTATGTCCATCTTGCCTGTTGTTTTTGATGGAGACAGACACTTATGAAGTTCTGCTTAAAATCTCTTGGTGAATTTCCAATGTGTTAAGAACCAATTCCAAACTCCTTTATTTATTTGGCTCAGGTGTTTAAAGAAGCCCCGTCTCTCCAGCCCACCTCTCATTACCCTTCCCTTTTCCCCCTGTCCCAATCCATTCCCCACACAATGTCTGATCTCATCCAGATATTTGGTGCCCTCTTACTAGAGCATCTTTCCTTCTTCTTGACTTTTCATATAGTGCCTTCTGACAGGACCATCCTACTGACCTACTCGTTTTGTTCAGAATTTTTCTTAAGGCACCCCACCTTTTTTTTTTTTTAAATGTAGCATGGTTTATATGTAGTTCTTCAGCAAATGGACAAGTTAGTCTGTATTATCCCGGATGTCTAATGTTGTACTCAGTACTAATCCAGTTTTTAGATGGACTTTTCCTAAAGTATGGTTGTATTGTGAGGTCTAGGCTTCTTGATGATGGAAATGAGAGGAGGGAATGAATTAAAATGGAGAGAAGCATCAGTCTGATCCATGTCTGTCACCCACCCAGTGCCTCCCACACTGTGCGTTGCTCACAGGAAGAGGTTTTATAAGGAACCAATAAAGAGATAGAAGGAATCATGAGGAAAAGTTAAAGGAAGTTATAGAAAAAAGTTAAGGATTATTTCAGTGGAGAAGTTATTTTCCATGTAAATGGAAATATCTTTAAAAATGAGGCTAACATGCTAAGCTTTCAATCAAATTTAGAATGAGATAATGGAATTCTAATGTGGTGCCAGTCTGTAAAAGGATTTCTTGGCAGTATGAGCCTGTTGGTACTAGAATGAGGAGCATATGAAGATTTAAATGGTAGAAAGTGATAGCAGTCAATCAAATAGTACTTTAATAGTTTAGCACTAACAGAAACTTATTATACAAAGGAAATATTTTTTGAAAGAGCAAGGAAAATAGTGAAACATTAGTATCTTACTCTCCAGAAATGCATTCTGGGAATTTGAAAGAACAAGAGATTTATCTATTTGGAACTGTTTAGGACTGACATTAATGGAGGCGGAAGAATGAACTGAATCTTTTCTTAATGGAGACAGAAGAATGAACTGAACTGAATAAACTTAATGACAACTTCATGCATCCTCAAGGAAACAAGGACTTCTTGGCTTAGATTTGTTGGGGATATATTTGGCAAAGGATTATTATAATTTTTTTTGTTAAGCTGAACTATTAACCTTAGAGATTTATTACCTTTTTTTTGTGAGCAAATCATAGTGAAAAGTGTCCAAGAAATTTAATTATACTGTCAATCTAATTAAACAATTTTTCTGTGTTCTCAATAGGTAGCTGAGAAGACTTATAAAGTTTTTTTGGAGTCATTTTAGTGTTGCTTTAATCTGTAGGTCACTGCCATTAAGTAATCATGTACATGTGATTTTCTGTTTTATTTTTAAGTTGGATAATGCAGATGAACAAGCAGCCCAGATCAGAAGGGAACTTGATGGCCGTTTGCAGTTGGCTGAGAAAATGGCAAAGGTAAATTGTTAACTTTGATATACTGAACCACATTTCTTTCTGTATTTAGATTTCTGTAAGCTGACAGTTATGTATAGACGAAGCCAGTGTAATTTTATCATTTTCTTGTTTCCCTGCATACCTCTTAAGCTCAGATTCATGAATGCATATTATCTAAATGGAGTATATTATTTGTTTTACATATCCATCTTTATATGAGATGTTTAAATTCAATGATAATTTTTGTAGATTATTCTTAAAACAATGCCCAAATTTCTCAAACTGTCAGACTTAGAAGTTTAATATTGCACTAAGCATAATATAATCAGAGAGAAGACCGTCCTCCCTGAAAAATCATGTGATACATCCCAAAGTATCTGGCACAGTGTTTGGCCCACAGTGGTGTCAACTAATATTTGAATGAGTGAAAACTATAATTTGAGATGTGTAGTACAGAATCTCAGGATATATCAAATACAATATTTTATTTACTTTTATTTATACAGTCACTGTGTTTCTGTGCACAAAAATAGATTTCAAACAAAAGCTGTCCTTGTTTTTAATACTGAGGACTCTTTGTCTAAATCATTCTCTAATAAATTGATGCATTAATTTACTTCAGTGGTAAAAGTAAAATTATAGTCCCTTAAAAGAGACTTGAGGTTGTAATGCTTTGGGTCTGAGAATAAGATTTTGTTTTTCCTTTTCTCTTCTACTAAATGAAAACTTTGAATATGTTTTATTCAAACATAATAAAGGAGACTCTTACTCTCCTTTCTCCCCTTTTCCCTCTGATTCTGTCTCTGTCTTTCTGAAGAGTCCTGTCTATTGGGGATTTTTCCATTTTAAAAATGAAGGCACAATGCGTATATAGCAAAGTACGTAGATCTTTAGTTTACAGCTTGATAAATGTGTGTGCACCCTATATAGTGAAAGCAAAGTGAAGTCGCTCAGTCATGTTCGACTCTTTGCGACCCCATGGACTGTAGCCTACCAGGTTCCTCTGTCCATGGGATTTTCCAGGCAATAGTACTGGAGTGGATTGCCATTTCCTTCTCCAGGGGATCTTCCTGACCCAGGGATCGAACCCAGGTCTCCCGCATTGTAGACAGACATTTTACCGTCTCAGCTACCAGGGAAGTCCCCAAATCAAGACAGTGAACTTTACCAGCAGTTAAGAGGATCTGTCCCACACTGCATTTGACAGCTGAAGTTTTGTGTTTTTCAAAGAAAAATATATTTATTAATATGTAAATTTTAAGACAGCTAATGTTGTATTATATAAATGTCTATTCAATTAAAAAGTAGAGAAATCATTGAGAAATTGGAGATAAATAGAAAAACAGAGGAAAGAGAAGTTGGATAACAGAGATGGCAATATTTTGTGAGAGCCAAGCCAAGAGATGCATGAGGATTCTCCAGATGAAGACTTGGGATGATGATATGAATTAGGGGCTAAAGAGTTAAATTCATACAGAGGGCAGAGGTTGAAAGGACAGCACACCTTGTTACTATCCTCTGCTTACCTGGAGAGTCACTACATGATTCCAGAGATGCAAATGTGGAATTTATTGGCTAGAAATCAAGTAGCTTGAGGGTTTTGGAAGCTTTAGGAAGAAAAATTGTTGTTTAGTCACAAAGTCATGTTCAACGCTTTTTTCAACCCCTTGGACTATTGCCCACCAGGTTCCTCTGTCCATGGGATTCTCCAGAAAAGAATTCTGGAGTGGATTGCCATTTCCTTCTCCAGGGGCTCTTGCAGACCCAGAGGTTGAACTTGGATCTCCTGCATTTCGGGCAGATTCTTAATCACTGAGCCATTGGGAAAACTTTGGGAGAAAAATGCTTTCCCTCAAATCCTAACCTGTGTTAGAAGCTATCTAGAAGGGCATTGCTTTTCTTGAAGAACTGAGGCTAAGAGAGAATCCAGAGAGATGTGCCTGGCACTGTGGGCAGGACTCTGGACCTGTGATCTGCATTTCTGAGTTGTCTCCTTGTATTTAGATTGTACCTGAGCTGTTCACACTGTCCCAAGTTCTTCTCCAAGGGTCTGGCTGGGTATGTGATAATTTATATGAATTTCCAGAGGGGTCCAGAGTAGGATGGAGAGCCTGGGGTGTATTCTCAAGTTCATGTCTGTGGAGAAGAATGTGTTTGTACAACCTCGTAGCTGAGTCAGATGTGCAAGGTCAGTGATGCACACCAGCAGCTTCTCTTTGAGGGGACCCTACTGATTCCATCAGAAATGTTGATAAAATAGAAAAAACATGAAGAAGGAAGGAATTGAAGCCAATGGGATTGGAATGAAAAAAAAACTCAAAATATAATGTCTTTTGGTAAATAGATATTTAATTGCTTTCTACTTTGTTTCACCAAATTAAAGCCACCTTCCTAAAATATAAGGCTAGTTGTAATTTACTGACCTTATTGTCTTAGATCTTTACCATAATCCTTTGAACCCACAAGGGCAGGTGATATAATGAATTTATTTTATAGACAAGGAGATTGAGTTTAGCCAAGATTACTTAATAAAAGACCTCAGACATTGGTCTTTCAACTCCAGAGCTTGGGTTTGTTTTTCTAGGCCCTGATGCCTCTTCAGTCTCATAAATCCAGAAACATGGTTTATTCATAGTTTAGAGTTGGCAATCAACTATTAGGAACACCTATCACACTTGGTACCTATTATTATAGGAAATCCACATGGAACAATGAGAACTAGTGTTTTAAAGATCTGAGTGGAGGTTTGAATCTGTTCTTCCTGCACAGTCCTGGGCAAACTCTAGCAAGGATATCAAGCCAGTCAATCATAAAGGAAATCAGCCCTGAATATTCATTGGAAGGACTGATGGTGAAGCTGAAGTTCCAATACTTTGGCCACCTTATACAAAGAGCCAACTCATTGGAAAAGACCCTGATGTCAGAAAAGTTGAGGGCAGGAGGAAAAGGGGGTGACAGAACATGAGATGATTGGATGGCTTCACTGACTCAATGGACATGAGTTTGAGCAAACTCCAGGAGATAGTGAAGGACAGGAAAGCCTGGTGTGCTGCAGTCCACGGGGTCACAAAGAGTTAGCAATAGAATAGCAGCAACTATTACACTTCACAATACAATACAGTAACATTAAATCCACAGGGCAGAAATCTGTTTCAAGGGATATAAATTTTTTTGTTGTTTCTTTTTTCTTATCATTTTTTATTGGAATATAATTGCTTTACAATATTGTGTTTGTGCTGCACAACAATGTGAATCAGCCATATATATATACATTGACTTTGGCTAAAATTATGCCTTTTAAGGCATAATTAGGAGGTAGTGATAGAAAAAATGTGGTGGACTGGGCCAGAAAGACCTGTGGACCAAATCTGTGTTTGTGTTTCCTGGATATATAACATGAGCAACTTATCTAACCTTTTGGAGCCTGAATTTCTCGTTCATAAATTCAGTGGATAAATATTGAATACCTTATTAAAATAATCAGGTGCTATTTTAGGCATTTGGGATACGTCCAGGCAGATGTAGTTGTCTTAGGATAACATCAGACAAAAGTATCCCTGCCATGTCCTCAGAGAGCTTACATTTTATTTGGGAGAGATTTGCAATAAGCAGCAAACATGCTATGTAACAAAATTATGGAAGGTGATCATTTGCTATTTAGAAAATAAAGCAGAGAAGATGGAGTTGGGAATGTGGGAGTGAAGGAGGGTGTTGACAATTTCCAGGCAAGTGATCATGGTAGGCCAGTTCTTGGCAGTACTATCTTTCTAGTACATCAGGCGTAAAAGCTTGGAATCATATTTGACCCTTTTTTTGCTCATGCCACGTTTGTCAGGGAATCCATTTGTACCTCTCTTCAGGTATTTCCACAGTCTGACAGTTGTCACCATCTTCATCCTACCACTGATCCATGCTTCATCTACTGGAAAGTGAAGAGCCCTTAAAGAGTGACTAAATTTGAATAATGGAAATTTTATAGAGCAGATTTTTTTAATGTACATAATGTGTTAGGGCTGGTAATGAGCTAAGCTGTACAGAAGACCAAATTAGAACACTAAAATGGTTTATAGGAACAACTCACAGTTAAGCTACAGAATAGTGCTATTTCTGATGCTGTTCTAATTTAAAAGATCAAATTTAATATGTACATTTGGTTTTGTTTCCAAGAAAGAGGCAACATAAGCAGGCTAAATAAAGTTTAAGAAATACTATCAACAAACCTCAAAGCTTTAAAACAGAGTTGTTGTTTTTATTCCCCCAGAGACAAAAAGAAAATCTAGTATAGTCTATTTCCTGTAAAGTTTGAAAATGCTGATACAGTCGAGGTGATTTCTGCCAGTCTCTTCCTTGAAGTATTTTTAATGAAAGCTATGTAAGAGTAGATTTTTTTTCATGTGCTGATATTACATTTTCCATGAAATAACACTTTGAAAATTTAGGGAAAATAACCAGTACATCAAAACTGTAAAACACATGATGTATCTGCCTTTTACTTTCCTAAAATATTTCTAAAAGGCAAAACTCTGATGGTCATACAAATATAAAATGAATAAACAATGATTGTACTCGGTGTATAATTAATAAGCAAACTAGTTAGATATTAGAACCTAGTCTGAAGAGCATTTGAAAAGTAGGTGTTTTTAGGCAAAGTTAAGATCCAAGTAAAACCCAATAAAAGTGATTAATTTCCAACAAGGGTTTAAAACTATAACTGTTGGATTGTCTTACTCACCAAACACATATTACTTAAATCATCACCAGGCAAAATTCTACAAAGTAACAACATGTAGCTTCAGCCATCTGGGGTCTTATATCAGTATTAACAGTACATTGGGGGCTTCCTTGGTGGCTCAGGTGATAAAGAATCCACCTGCAATGTGGGAGACCTGGGTTCCATCCCTGGGGTGGGAAGATCCCCTGGAGAAGGGACCAGCTACCCACTCCAGTATTCTGGCCTGGAGAATTCCATGGACAGAGGAGCCCGGCAGGCTACAGACAGTAAATTAAACTAGGGACATTTCCCCTGCATGAGCCTTGGATGGTTTTTGCTCACATATGCTGTTGAAAGGACATGTTTTTATGATAGCACCTTTTCCCAAATGTAAAATATCTGAGCTTTTTTTTCCTGCTTTTTATGTATTAAAAAATCCAAATGCTTTTATCCCAAAAAGAAAAATCAGTTTTTTTCTGAGGATGCAAATGTAAAAATGCTTTTATACTTTATTTTTTCCTCTTTTGCATGTATTAAAAAACTATGTTTCTTTTAAAATAATTTACATATAATCAATATTAAAACTTGACTCATGAGGTGGTGCCAGATGTTCCTTGCCACCTCATGGACAAACTGGGGCGAGAGAGTCAGATGAGGTACAGGTTGATGAACATGCTCTGGACATGTTCCATTCACCCTGGAGATGAGGATGTCTTAGGTTGCGGTTTAAATGATGCCAAAGAAAGCGGTAGTAAAGGCATTGATTTTCTGGAGCATTAAGCAGTCATCTGAATGACGGCTGCTTTAGGCCATCATTCCCCTGCCCATTTTGTACAGCTGTCATCCCATTCCATCCCTGGTGGCTCAGACAGTAAAGAATCCACCTGCAATGTGAGAGTTGTGGGTTCGTTCCCTGGAATGGGAAGATCCTCTGAAGGGGAAGGCGTGACAACCCACTCCAGTATTCTTGTCTGGAGAATCCCCATGTACAGAGGAGCCTGGCAGGCTACAGTCCATGGGATCACAAAGAGTCAGACATGACTGAGCGTCTGTGCACACAGCACAAGGCTTTTAAAGCCTGGAGACTAAAGGATCAGGTAAATGCATTATATTTAGTGTCACAGTTTCTGAGACAGTCAAGTATATGTACATAATATAGTGTTTTATGATGAAATTGAGACCTGACTGGTGTGACATTGTTATTTTAATAATATTTTCAAGGAAAGAAGATTCCCCAAGTTTATAGCAAAAGAAATGGAGAGCGTGTATATAGAAGAGTTGCGGTCTTCAGTGAATTTACTAATGGCCAATTTGGAGAGTCTTCCAGTTTCAAAAGGTGGTCCAGAATTTAAATTGCAAAAATTAAAACGTTCCCAGAACTCTGCCTTTTTGGACATAGGGGATGAGAATGAGATTCAGCTGTCAAAGTCCGACGTGGTGCTGTCATTCACCTTGGAGGTAAGTGCTTTTATCCCACGTTCGCTTCAGACAGTGTAAATGAGGCTGCAGGATAATTTCTGCTGACCTTTGTGATAACATTTCAAATTTAAAGCACCATGATATATTTTAAAGAGGTTAAATTATTCTTCATTGGCTAGACAATCAGATTGTGAATGCAAATTAATGCAAATTGTCCTTTAAACATAACAGTTGTATAAGGGTTCAGTTCAGTTCAGTCGCTCAGTCCTGTCCGACTCTTTGTGACCCCATGAACCGCAGCACGCCATGCCTCCCTGGTCCATCACCAACACCCGGAGTTCACCCAAACCCATGTCCATCGAGTCGGTGATGCCATCCAACCATCTCATCATCTGTCATCCCCTTCTCCTCCTGCCTTCAATCTTTCCCAGCATCAGAGTCTTTTCAAATGAGTCAGCTCTTTGATTCAGGTGGCCAAAATATTGGAGTTTCAGCTTCAGCATTAGTCCTTCCAGTGAACACCTAGGACTGGTCTCCTTTAGGATGGACTGGTTGGATCTCCTTGCAGTCCAAGGGACTCTCAGGAGTCTTCTCCAACACCACAGTTCAAAAGCATCAGTTCTTCAGCACTCAGCTTTCTTCACAGTCCAACTCTCACATCCATACATGACCACTGAAAAAAACCATAGCCTTGACTAGATGGACCTTTGTTGGCCAAGTAATGCCTCTGCTATCCAGGTTGGTCATAACTTTCCTTCCAAGGAGTAAGCGTCTTTTAATTTCATGGCTGCAGTCACCATCTGCAGTGATTTTGGAACTCAGAAAAATAGTCAGCCACTGTTTCCCCATCTATTTCCCATGAGGTGATGGGACCAGATGCCATGATCTTAGTTTTCTGAATGTTGAGCTTTAAGCCAACTTTTTCACCCTCCTTTTTCACTTTCATCAAGAGGCTCTTTAGGTCTTCTTCACTTTTTGCCATAAGGGTGGTGTCATCTGCATATCTGAGGTTATTGATATTTCTCCTGGCAATCTTGATTCCAGCTAGTGCTTCCTCCAGCCCAGCATTTCTCATGATGTACTCTGCATATAAGTTAAACAAGCAGGGTGACAATACCCTTGACATACTCTTTTTCCTATTTGGAACCAGTTAGATAATAAAATAATATAAGCTTTGAGGCAAGTCGCTTGGTGCCAGTGAGGCCAGTGTAAGTTTATTGGTAAAAGAAGTACTGAAACACACTTGAGTAGAAATAGGATTTAAAATATATAATTGAATTCTCTGTAGTTTGAAAACTCCTTTTGAGCTTTTGATTATTCTTGTTGTTAATCTACTTTGACTATGAGAATCAGATCACATAAACCAGCTATAATGTATAATATTACAAAAGATGCTTACTTCTTAGAAAAAAAGTTATGACCAACCTAAACAGCATATTAAAAAGCAGAGACATTACTTGGCCAACAAAGGTTCGTATAGTCAAGGCTATGGTTTTTCCAGTAGTCATGTCTGGATGTGTGAGTTGGACTATAAAGAAAGCTGAATGCCGAAGAATTGATGCTTTCGAACTGTGGTGTTGGAGAAGACTCTTCAGAATCCCTTAGACTGCAAGGAGATCCAACCAGTCCATTCTGAAGGAGATCAGTCCTGAGTGTTCATTGGAAGGACTGATGTTGAAGCTGAAACTCTAATACTTTGGCGACCTGATGCAAAAAGCTGACTCATTTGCAAAGACCCTGATGCTGGGAAAGATTGAGGGCAGGAGAAGAAGGGGACAACAGAGGATGAGATAGTTGGATGGCATCACTGACTCACTGGATATGAGTTCGAATAAACTCCAGAAGTTGGTGATGGACAGGGCGGCCTGGCAGGCTGCAGCCCATAGGGTCACAAAGAGTCAGACATGACTGAGCAAGTAAACTGAACTGAATGTCTGATATTGAGTACTATAGATGATGAGAAGTAAAGACTTCCTCCTTTCTGGGACTTGCAGTTTCCTTATAGGTACAGTAAAATTCTTTTTTTTAAAAAGCAAGTATAAATGTTGTTCATTTAAAATTGTGTTCCCCAAGACTGCACAATTCATCCCTTGTATACAAAGCACTGGAAACCAAAGATAACTGATCACTGACTGCTGCTGCTCTCTGTGGATATTTTTCATGATGCATTTCCTCACTGCTCATCTCTGTATATAGGTTTTTACACAGCATCCACACATATGCTCAAAATATCTAGCTTAAATTTATAGCCTCTCAAAAATTAAAGCTTGTAGCTCTCTTCTTGCATTGTACTATTCTTTCTCTGCTGGGGCCCACTATTGCTATTTGAGTCTGCTAATTAACAAAGCAAAGTATGTAGTCTTAGGAGGTACAGTTTTAGATTTATTTGTTTATAATTTTTACACTTGGCTTGTTACCTTTGTGGCAGAAAAAGCAAATGTCTGCTTCTGTTCCTTCCTCCACTTATTCAACTTGAAATTCAGGTTTAAAGAGAAGACAACTGCCTCTCTTTTTTCACTTCTAGCCTAACCTTTCCTTTGTAAGTTAATAGGTTAAATTCAGTGTCAGAGTAGAAATAGGAGATTTTCTTCTGACTCCAAACTCGGTTCCGGGATTAGCTAATAACTTTGCCAAGTAGCTTTGCTCCTGGGTTTCTTCTCAATCTCTTTAACCTCATAACCTAAGAAAGTTTAATTTGAATCTAAGTAATATCTCAGGTATAAAATTTCCCATTCATTCCTGAGTCAGGTTTCCTATGGACTTAAATGATAAGTGCCAACTCCTTTTTTTCTTAAGGTTTTGTACAAACAAAATCAGCCATTTAATGACAGTCTAACTTTTCCTACCAAGAGTTTGGCATTTAAATTCATTAATGATAAAAATAATTTGAAAAGCAAATTATTTTTGTAATGTTTAAGCATACCATTATTTCTGTAAGCATGCACAACTGAAAACAGTTCAAAACACATTTTTTCTCTATTGTTTGAAAATCTTACACCATTGTAAATAATTAGCTTTTATGAATTCTCTCTCCCTTTTGAAAACAAAATTATGCTCATGAGTTCATTTTTCTATGAATTGTTAGTCTGTGCTTTATTGCCAGTGTGTTCAACAGGGCTGTTCAGTTAACAATAAAATGGTGTTAGGAGGATAATATGAGTTAAAACTTCATTTAGCCATGGTCTAAGAAGCTTCCATATTTTTATAATTATTTTGACATGCTCTGTTACTGTGTCTGTGTAAGACAGATATTTTCCTGTCATAGCATAGTACAGATATGTTCCATAGTGCCTACAGTATTTTAAATAGGAGTGGTGTCTCAGAACAAGTTGAGGTCACTTTCAAGGGCAGACTACACCGTGCTTGTCTGTGGAACTCCAGAGGGAATGGACTAGGTACCTCCTCCAGCCACAGGGCTTCTGACCTTTGCCTAGCTAAACTGAATAATTATCCTTCATCCATTATCTAGGCTTCCCTCATCAGACACCAGATTTCAGCCTGAGAAAACTCAGAAAGGCAAGCAGTTAATCCATTTTAAGGGTTTCACGTTTCATCCGTCAGGTTGAATCTATTCAACGGAGAAGGAATTTTTTTTCTCCTAGAAACAGAAGTCCCAGTCTAAAGAATAAGGGCAGATTTGAAACACTGCTTCAATTTTATCATCTCTGTAAAATTTCTGCCCACTCATCCCGTCTCCCACCACAGCACCTAACATAAAATTCAGTTATTTATTATATTATTCATTATCCGGTTTTCTCTTCTAGAATGTAAACTTTAGGAAGTTAACATTTAGCAAGTCTTTTTTTCTTCGTTTTTGCTTACTGAGGTAAGAGCCTTCTGAAAGAGTACCTGGCCACTCAGTTGACACGATAACTGTTTTTTGAGTTAGGGACTTTAATGGTATAAAAAATCAGCCATTGGCCTCACAAGATTACTTTTAGGTCTCTTCATTCATGAAGATTTCAGAGAGAATTATAAAGCAAACGACAAGCTAACTCACAAAACACTGACCTATACAGTGGTATGTCAAAATTAAATAGTCAAGTGAAGTTAGGAAAGTACTTATCCAGGAAGTGATGAGTCTGTATGTTGTAAGGGAAATGGTGTCAGTGGCATGAATATAGTTGATTTTCACACTGTTTTTGTTGGTAATAGGGCAGCAGACCCCATGACCTCCTCTGTATCTGGAGGTACGTTTATGGTCCCCTGTTCACCAGACTGCTCAGCTTCCTCTTACTGCAACCTGAACATGCCTGAGTTGCCACGTAACTCTGTGGATGGACAATGTCTTATTCAGAAACATGCTATTTCATATTTTGTACATTCTTCCCTTCTTTATGCTTCTAGAATAACTTTGTCTTATCCTTATTACATCATTCATCTAGAGAAATGGGAAGAGAAGACAGAACATGGATCAGTTTTATTTTCTGCAGTTTCATTATCAAGTTTTGCTGGGAATTGGTTGAAACAGTTACCTAAAGTTAGAGGAGATGATGGTCCATGGAATTCTTAGCTGCTTTTATCCTTCATAATTGAAACTAGCTGTGCTTTTCGAATTCCTTTTGGAAGTCAGATCTGCAGAATATTGTTGTTTTATTTACTTATATGTGTGGGCTTCCCCAGTGTCTCGGCGGGTAAATAATCTGCCTGCAATGCAGGAGACATGGGAGATGCAGGTTCTATCCCTGGGTAGGGAAGATGCCCTGGAGGAGGGCATGGGAACCCAGTCTCCATTCTTGCCTGGAGAATCCCATGGACAGAGGAGCCTGGCGGGCTACGTGAGGTCACAAAGAGTCGGACACAACTGAGAATCTAAGCAGGCACGCGTGCATGGATTCACAGTAGAAGTTACATCTTTTGAAAGTGGCGGTCCTGCAGGAGAGAATGTTCCCAACACAGAAGGGAGTGTTGTTTGGAGGGGCAGAAGACTGTTTCACAGTCATCTGGTTTAGGTTGTCCTGTTTATAGCATAGCTTGTAGTAGCGGTAACGGAAATAATGGTAAGCAGATGCTTCCTTTGTTCTCTCTTGCACTCTAGCTATTAAACACACAAAGGAAAGAAATGCAGGACAGATACAATGTGAACTCGTGCCATCGAGATTTCTAGATTTATCTAGTGTACTCAATTCTGTTTCATGTTTAGTACTTCACCTCAGCTTCCTTGAGTGTTAGAGCAGCTGTGAACACTGTTACTATTATCTATTCATTCTCACAGTCTGTTTTCATTGTGTTTATTTTTATTCATATGTTGGTATGCATTTCCGTATGACAAAATGATAAAAGCCGTGGCTGAGGGAAGAAAATGCTTCTGAATTTGACTTGTATTTTTGGTGATCAGTTTCCCAATATGTTTTTTATGGAAAAACAAAACAGTAGGTATTTGTATTTACAAAAAAATCTTGTACCAGAACTAAAAGGAAAAAAAGTTCTATTAAGATGATTTGTTTCTTTGAGACTTTTTGCCTCAAGGTTCATATCATAACTCTACAAAAGGTATACTGATTTAGTAATGTATTTAAAAAATCAGTAAATGATACAGTCATTTTTAGTGGATATTTTGGTAGCTACATGGCATGAATGCTGTTAATCTTGTTTGTACATATACAACAGGAGATCAATAAAATATATGTATTTTTTATTGAATAAATATATTCAATGAATGCCATTGAATATATTTTATGGATGTTGAAAATTTAGGAAAATTCATGATGCAGATATTTTTAAAAGGCTATAGTAAATAATATTCAGCAGTATTCATATTTTATATGTATATCCAGTGAGAATGTTAAGTTACAATATTTTAAGATTGGCAGCCTTTTATACAAAGATAAAAAGCACACTTGAAAAGTATGTTTTCCTTCTCCCCAGGAGTTACGAATATATAAGCTAATATCAGTCTTTCTACTCTTTTCCAGTAGACTTTATCAAATTAATGGATTGGGAAAATAGTTTCCCTTGTCTGGTTAATAGTAAGATCTTCTTGGCAAGTTATATTTTTTATATTTTCATAAGATATACGTTGGCCATAAAGAAAATTCTTTTGTAAATGCTGATAGTCATATGAATGAGTATGGACATTTTCTGATGCCATGTATTGATTATCTGTGAATCGGTGTGATGGTGACAATGCCTAGCAGTCACCTTATATGGAATTCAACCTGTATTCTTGTAACATATTTACTGCATTTTCATCATTCTGCCTTACCTCATGCAGACCTGCCAAAATTGTTTTGTAGGATCTGAGTGTTTATCTCACTTCATTGTGGCTCATATCTAGAGACTTTAACTTAATTGCTGGTAGGAGGTGCATCTTCAGATACCTGACTTTTTCAAAACGTTATGTACTATACCGTCCATGAATAAAGATGGATTATAAAGAAGATAAAATACCATTGAGATTGTCAGATAATTATATCAATTGGTCTCTCTAATTGTAGTTCATGCTGCTGTCTCTGTTGCTAAATGTTGTCAATTTGACAAATCTGTGAAACATTTTTCTTGTCTTTAGATTGTCATAATGGAAGTGCAAGGTTTGAGGTCAGTCGCTCCCAATCGAGTTGTTTACTGTACAATGGAAGTGGAAGGAGGAGAGAAACTGCAGACAGACCAGGCGGAAGCCTCAAGGCCACAGTAAGCCCGCTGGGAAAAGAATGTGTTTTCCTTCCCTCCCAAAGAAACGTGCCTTATCGATTTGCAGAATTGTGTGGTTTTGCACTCTGAAACTGTTACTTGGCTACCTTTGTCTCAACTGTGTTACAATCAGTGTGTGCCTTTCTGAATAATGAGGCTGTAATTAGAGCTATAGCAGAATCCCCTGTGTAGTGCAAACAGAAAATCCAGCATGCATATGTGAAACTAATTATTAGGCAATTAAATGTTTGTCAGTCATTCGTAAGGAAAGCATGTGTTATCATGTGTTATTTAAAAAGGTAGTTCTATTTCAGTTACTAGTAATATAATATCTATAGCTTTTCCATTTCAGTGGCGGTGCTGAGGTAGATGTTGTGGGTGATGTCTTGGGATGCTCCAGTGAGTAGGCTTGAGTTAGAGAACCAGTTCATGACTACCGAGCAGTCACTGGAGATGCTAATGCTGTTCACTGCTGGCAGTTTTATGTTTCAGATGCTGGGAATGAGTGTAATTAAGTTTGGAAGATGTTCTGTTTAACTGATTTCAAACTTGCAACACATCACAACCTCTGGTAGAAATAACCTTACGTTGGCCAGAAGAATTCAAATGAAGATCCCCTGGCCTTAATCTGCACACTGCCTTTCAATAACATTTTTTTAATTCTATTTAAATTTCATTCAGAATTTCTTTACAGGACTTGGCATTTTTGCCTTATTATGGTGTCCATATGTGGAGTCTTCATTCAGGAAACCTCACCTTCTGAGCTTCTGGCTAATCACTGGCTAGGCACTGGATAGACAGAGATGAATAGGAAACTTTGATTTTTCTTAGAGCAGAGGGAGTCAAAGGAGGTACGCAGAGGATTACGAGTAACAGAACAGATGTGCACAGACTGTTACAGGGTTGAGAAGAAGCAAGCTGAAACTTCTCATCTTGCCTTACAAAACCCTACAGGTGTACCCCTGGCCAGTCTCACCTTACCTCCGGGGCCTCACCTTACCCCTCTGTTCCTCTGGTCAGTCACTCTTCCACCTCCCTGGACCTCATGAAGTTCCTCTACCTCTCAGCCTTCTCTCGTCATGGCACCTGCTTTTTCCTCTGCCTGCAGTGACTTTGCCTCTTATCTTTTTAAAGCTGATCTTTAGTATTGAGAAATAATCATTTGCTGAGCACAATTCATTCCTTTAGATAACCCATTGCTAAGTGGATATTTTCTGACTCATCACTTTATAATTTTTAAATTAATGGTTTCTCATCTGTGTATTTTGTATTGTTTCCCTTCCTCTGTCTTTTTGGAAAAAAAAAAAAAAAAACTTATTTGGCTGCACCAGGCCTTGGTTGAGGCACATAAGGATCTTCGATCTTCACTGCAGCGTGCAGGATGGATATATATATATATATTTTTTTTTTTAGTTGCACCATGCAAACTATTCCCATGGGCAGAGGAGCCCGGTAGGCTGCAGTCCATGGGGTCTCTAAGAGTCGGACATGACTGAGCGACTTCACTTTTCACTTTCCTGCATTGGAGAAGGAAATGGCAACCCACTCCAGTGTTCTTGCCTGGAGAATCCCAGGGATGGGGGAGCCTGGTGGGCTGCCGTCTATGGGGTTGCACAGAGTCGGACACGACTGAAGCGACTTAGCAGCAGCAGCAGCAGCACGCAAACTACTAGTTGTTGCATGTGGAGTGTAGTTCCCCAAGCAGGGATAGAATCCAAGCCCCCTGCATTGGGTGTGTGGAGTCTTAGCCACTGGACCACCAGGAAAGTCGCTCCTCTCTCCGTTTGAACAGAACTCTTGTCCTATCAGTCTTATATCCTAGTACCTAGTAGACACTCAGCCAGAATTTACCAATTTGTGTGCCTGAGCTTACTTTTATGCCTTGTCACAGTAAATATTAAAGGGTGTTGTGTTTATTCCTGCAGCCAAATAGAATTGATTTATAATATGACAATGAAGTGAAAATAAGGAGGATAAACAGCTTTTTAAGAGGTTAAAACCTCTCAGGAAGAGGCTATTTGAGATGGAAAGGGAGATTGGAACCATTTCTAGGAGGGCATATGGAGTCAAGAGAGAGGTTTGGTATTTGTTTTAAAATATTAGCTGTTTAACTATATTCACAGTGTTATGCAACCGCTGTCAATTTTAAAGCATACTCATCACCTCGAAAAGAAAATCTCTTTTTTAAAAGCTTTATTTATTTTTTATTACTTGACCATACCATGTGGCCTGTTGGATCTTAGTTCCCCTTCAGTTCATTCACTTAGTTCTGTCCAACTCTTTGCAACCCCATGGACTGCAGCACACCAGGCTTCCCTGTCCATCAGCAACTCCTGGAGCTTATTCAACCTCACGTCCATCGAGTCGATGATGCCATCCAACCGTCTCATTCTGTTTCGTCCCTTTTGCCTCCTGCCTGCGATCTTTCCCAGCATAAGGGTCTTTTCCAGTGAGTCAGTTCTTCAAATCAGGTGGCCAAAGGATTGGAGTTTCAGCTTCAGAATCAGTCCTTCCAATGAATATTCAGGACTGATTTCCTTTAGGATGGACTGGTTGGATCTCCTTGCAGTCCAAGGGACTCTCAAGAGTCTTCTCCAACACCACAGTTCAAAAGCATCAATTCTTCCACGCTCATCTTACTTTATGATCCAACTCTCACATACATTTTTTTTTATCTCCAAAATCATTGCAGATGGTGAATGCAGCCAAAAATTAAAAGACTGTTACTCCTTGGCAGGAAAGTTATGACCAGCCTAGACAGCATATTAAAAAGCAGAGACATTACTTTGCCAACAAAGGTCCATCTAGTCAAGGCTACGGTTTTTCCAGTAGTCATGTAAGGATGTGAGAGTTGGACTATAAAGCAGAACGGGACAACAGAGGATGAGATGGTTGGATGGCATCACTGACTCAGTGGACATGAGTTTGAGTAAACTCTGGAAGTTGCTGATGGACAGGGAGGCCTGGAATGCTGCACTCCATGGGTCACAAAGAGTCAGACATGACTGAGTGACTGAACTGAACTGAACTTACATCCACACATGACGACTGATAAAACCATAGCTTAGACTGGACAGACTGTTGTTTGGCAAAGTCTCTGCTTTTCAATATGCAGTCTATGTTGGTCATAGTTTTTCTTCCAAGAAGCAAGTGTCTTTTAATTACATGGCTGTTCCCTGGTGGCTCAGAGGTTAAAGCGTCTGCCTCCAATGCAGGAGACCTGGGTTCAATCCCTGGGTAGGGAAGATCCCCTGGAGAAGGAAATGGTAACCCACTCCAGTATTCTTGCCTGGAGAATCCCATGGACAGAGGAGCCTGGCGGGCTACACTCCATGGGGTCACAAAGAGTCAGACACGACTGAGTGACCACTTCACTTCACTTCAGTCACCGTCTGCAGTGATTTTGGAGCCCAAAAAATAAAGTCTCACTGTGTCCACTGTTTGCCCTATTTGCCATCCAGTGATGGGACCTGATGCCATGATCTTAGTCTTCTGAATGCTGAGTTTTGAGCCAGCTTTTTCACTCTCCTCTTTCACTTTCATCAAGAGGCTCTTTAGTTCTTCACTCTCTGCCACAAGGGTGGTATCACCTGTTTATCTGAGGTTATTGATATTTCTCCTGGCAATCTTGATTCCAGCTTGTGCTTCAGCCAGCCTGGCATTTTGCATGATGTACTCTGCATATAAGTTAAATAAGCAGGTTGACAATATACAGCCTTGGCTTATTCCTTTAGCAATTTGGAACCAGTCTGTTGTTCCATGTCCAGTTCTAACTGTTGCTTCCTGACCTGCATACAGATTTCTCAGGAAGCAGGTGAGGTGCTGTGGTATTCCCATCACTTTCAGAAGTTTCCACAGTTTATTGTGACCCACACAGTCAAAGGCTTTAGCTTAGTCACTAAAGCAAAAATAGACGTTTTTCTGGAACTCTCATGCTTTTTCGATGATACAACGGGTGTTGGCAATTTGATCTCTGGTTCCTCTGCCTTTTCTAAATCAAGCTTGAACATCTGGAAGTTCATGGTTCACATACTGTTGAAGCCTGGCTTGGAGAATTTTGAGCATTACTTTGCTAGCATGTGGGATTAGTGCAACTGTGCAATAGTTTGAACATTCTTTGGCCTTTCCTTTCTTTGGGAATGGAATGAAAACTGACCTTTTCCAGTTCCACTACTAGGGATTGAACCCATGCCTCCTGCAGTGGAGACTTGAGGTCTTAACCATTGGACCACCAAGGTAGTCCCAAGAAACCCTTTACTTTTACATATCAACCTCAAATCACCTCAGCCCAACCAACTACTTACTGGCTTTCTGTCTCTATAGATTCGCCTATTCAGGACATTTCATGTAAATGTCATATAATATGTGTTCTTTTGTGACTGGCTTCTTTCACTTAGCATGTTTTTCAGTGTTCATCCATCTTGTGGCATGTGTCAGGACTTCATTCCTTTCTATGGATGAATGGTATTCCATTGTATGTATATGCCAAATTTAGTTTATCCATATAGGCTAATGACACTTGTGTTGTTTCTACCTTTTGGCTACTGTGGCTAATGCTTCAAGTAAATCTGGTATACAAATATCCATTGGAGTTCCTGTTTTCAGTTCTTTTGGGTATATATAGCTAGGAATGGAATTGCTGAATGATATATCATTCAGGTTTTTGATGATCCATCAAAATGCCTATTCACAGTGTACCATTTTACTTTCCCACCAGCAATGAAGAGTTAAATTTCTTCATATGCTCACCAGTGCTTGTTGTTTGGCCTTTTAAAAATATAAGTATATAGCGGTCCTAGTAAGAGTTAAGTAGTACTTTGTGGTTTTGATTTGCTCTTCTCTGATGAGAGTTGGACTGTGAAGAAAGCTGAGTGCCGAAGAATTGATGCTTTTGGACTGTGGTGCTGGAGAAGACTCTTGAGAGTCCCTTGAACTGCAAGGAGATCCAACCAGTCCATCCTAAAGGAGACCAATCCTGGGTGTTCTTTGGAAGGACTGATGCTAAAGCTGAAACTCCAATACTTTGGCCACCTCATGCGAAGACTTGACTCATTTGAAAAGACCCTGTTGCTGGGAGGGATTGGGGGCAGGAGGAGAAGGGGACGACAGAGGATGAGATGGCTGGATGGCATCACCAACTCGATGCATATGAGTTTGGGTGAAATCTGGGAGTTGGTAATGGACAGGGAGGCCTGGCATGCTGTGATTCATGAGGTCACAAAGAGTCAGACATGACTGAGCGACTAAACTGAACTGAACTGAATGATTAATGATCTTGAGCATCTTTTCATATCCTGTATTAGCCATCGTTAGAGAAAGAAATGTCTATTCAAATTCTTGGCTATTTTTTGAGTTGTTTGCCCTTTGGTTATTAATTTGAAAGAGCTATTTATATACTAGATCAGTTCAATTCAGTCAGTTCAGTCGCTCAGTCATGTCCCCATGGACTGCAGCACGTGAGGCCTCCCTGTCCATCAGCAACTCTCAGAGTTTAAGCAAACTCATGTCCATTGGGTCAATGATGCCATCCAACCATCTCATCCTCTGTCCTCCCCTTCTGCTCCTGCCTTCAATCTTTCCCAGCATCACGGTCTTTTCAAATGAGTCAGCTCTTCGCATCAGGTGGCCAAAGGATTGGAGTTTCAGCTTCAACATCAGTCCTTCCAATGAATATTCAGGACTGATTTCCTTTAAGATGGACCGGTTGGATCTCCTTGCAGTCCAAAGGGAGTCTCAAGAGTCTTCTCCAACACCTCAGTTCAAAAGCATCAATTCTTCTGCACTCACCTTTCTTTATTGTCCAACTCTCACATCCATACATGACTACTAGAAAAACCATAGCCTTGACTAGATGGACTTTTGTTGGCAAAGTAATGTCTCTGCTCTTTAATATTGCTGTCTAGGTTGGTCATAACTTTTCTTCCAAGGAGTAAGCATCTTTTTATTTCATAGCTTCAGTCACCATCTGCAGTGATTTTGGAGCCCAAGAAAATAAAGTCTGCCACTGTTCCCACTATTTCTTCATCTATTGCCATGAAGTGATGAGACCGGATGCCATGATCTTTGTTTTCTGAATGTTGAACTTTATGCCAACTTTTTTACTCTCCTCTTTCACTTTCATCAAGAGGCTCTTTAGTTCTTCACTTTCTGCCATAAGGGTGGTGTCATCTGCATATCGGAGTTTATTGATATTTCTCCTGGCAGTCTTATTTCCAGCTTGTGCTTCATGCAGCCCAGCGTTACTCACAGTGTACTCTTCATATAATTTAAATAAGAATGGTGACAGTATACAGCCTTGACGTACTCCTTTTCATATTTGGAACCAGTTTGTTGTTCCATGTCAAGTTTTAACTGTTGCTTCTTGACCTGCATATAGACTTCTCAAGAGGCAGGTCAGGTGATCTGGTATTCTCATCTCTTGAGGAATGTCCACAGTTTATTGTGATCCACATAGTCAAAGGCTTTGGCATAGTCAATAAAGCAGAAATAGATGTTTTTCTGGAACTCTGTTGCTTCTTCGATGATCCAGCGGATGTTGGCAGTTTGATCCCTGGTTCCTCTGCCTTTTCTAATTCCAGCTTGAACATCTGGAGGTTCACGGTTCACGTACTGTTGAAGCCTCAGTTCAGTTCAATCGCTCAGTCATGTCCGACTCTTTGTGATCCCATGTACCGCAACACGCCAGGCCTCCCTGTCCATCACCAAATCCTGGAGTTCACCCAAACCCATATCCATCGAGTCGGTGATGCCATCCAACCATCTCATCCTCTGTCATCCCCTTCTCCTCCTGCCCTCAATCTTTCCCAGCATCAGTTTCTTTTCAAATGAGTCAGCTGTTCTCATCAGGTGGCCAACATATTGGAGTTTCAGCTTCAACATCAGTCCTTCCAGTGAACACCCAGGACTGATGTCCTTTAGGATGGACTAGTTGGATCTCCTTGTAGTCCACAATACTCTCAAGAGGCTTCTCCTGGCTTGGAGAATATTGAACATTACTTTGCTAGCATGTGAGATGAGTCCAATTGTGTGGTAGTTTGAGCATTCTTTAGCATTGCCTTTCTTAGGGTTTGGAATGAAAACTGACCTTTTCCAGTCCTGTGGCCACTGCTGAGTTTTCCAAATGTGCTGGCATATTGAGTGCAGCACTTTCACATCATCAGCTTTTAGGATTTGAAATAGCTCAACTGTAATTCCATCCCCTCCACTTGCTTTGTTCATAGTGATGCTTTTCCTAAGGTCTACTTGATGTCACATTCCAGGATGTCTGGCTCTAGGTAAGTGATCACACCGTTGTGATTATCTGGGTCAAGAAGATCTTTTTTGTACAGTTCTTCTGTGTATTCTTGCCACCTCTTCTTAATATCTTCTGCTTCTGTTAGGTCCCTACCATTTCTGTCTTTTATTGAGCCCATCTTTGCCTGAAATGTTCCCTTGGTGTCTCTAATTTTCTTGAAGAGATCTCTAGTCTTTCCCATTCTATTGTTTTCCTCTATTTCTTTGCACTGATCACTGAGATACTAGACCCAAACATATATATATATATATATATATATATATTTGCAAAATGTTTTCTTCCATTCATGCATTGTCTTTTTAGTTTGTTGGTAAAAATCTTTTGAAGCATAAGTTTTATCTAGTTTTTGTTGCTTGTGCTTTTGGTGTTGTATCTTAGAATCTAGTGCCAAATCCAAGGTCACATACATTTATTTATTCCTGTGTTTTTTTGCCTACACTGTCATGATTTCAGCTTTTATATTTAGGTCATTGATCCATTTTAAGCTAATTTTGGTACATAGTATGTAGGGTATGTAGGGCTTCCCTGGAGGCTCAGAGTTTAAAGCATCTGCCTGCAATGCGGGAGACCAAAGTTTGATCCCTGGGTTGGGAAGATCCCCTGGAGAAGGAAGTGGCAACCCACTCCAGTAGTCTTGCCTGGAGAATCCCATGGAGGGAGGAGCCTGGTAGGTTACAGTCCACGGGGTCGCAAAGAGTCGGACACGACTGAGCTACTTAACTTTTCATGTAGGGTATAACTTCCTTCTCTTGTGTATGACAATCCAGTTGTCCCAACACCTTTATTGAAGAAACTACTTGTCCATTCAGTATTCTTGGTACCCTTCTGGAAATCACTTGACCATAGATATATGGGTTTATTTATGTACTCTCAATCTCAAAAGTATTCTAATGATACATCTTTATGTTTATTCTTATGCTAGTACCACATTATCTTGTTTACCATTGCTTTGTATTAAGTTTTAAAATCAAGTGCGTGTGTCTTCCAAATACATTCTTTTTCAGGATTATTTTGGCTATTCTGATTTTGCATATTAGTTTTAGGATCACTGTCAATTTCTGCAAAAACTTTGTAAATATCACCAGCTAAGATTCAGATAGGAATCGTAATGGACCTGGGGTCAATTTGGAGCGTATTGCCATCTTAACAATATTAAGTCTTCCTACTGAGGAACATGGGATGTCTTTGCATTTCTGAATCTATAATTTTTTTCCAGTGTTTTGTAGTTTTCAAGATATGTTTTTTACTTCTTTGGTTAAGTTTATTTCTAGTATTTAATTCTTTTTGATGTCATTATTAATGGAATTGTTCATTTAAATTTATTTTTGGATTATTTATTGCAAGTGTATAGAAATACAGTTGATTTTTATATATTACTTCCATATGATGTACCCTTACTGAAGTTGTTTATTCTAATGATTTTTACTGGATTTATTAGACTTTTCTCTATTTAACATGACATTTGCAAATAATGATTCTTTTACTTCTTATTGTCCAATCTGAATTCTTTTTAATTTTTTGCATAATTGCCCTAGCTCCTTCAGTACAATGTTAGATAGAAGTGGCAAGAATGTACATTCTTTTATTGTTGATTATGGGGAAAAGCATAGTCTTTCATCATTAAACATGATGTTAGCTGTGCCTTTTTAATAGATACCCCTTATCTGTTTGAGGAAACTTTTCTATTGCTAGTTTGAGTGGATTTTTTTTCCATAAAAGAGTGTTGGACTTTGTCAGTTGTCTTCTTTGCTTCTGTTGAGATGATCATGTGGTATTTGCCTTTTATTCTATCAGTATGGTACATTGCATTATATGGTATTGGGGGTGTTAAACCAACCTTGCATTTCTGATGTAATTGCCACTTGGTCATGATATGTAATTCTTTTTGTTACTGGATTAAGTGTTCTAGTATCTTGTTGAGGATTTTTTAAATCTATGTTCATAAGAGATTGGTCTGTAGTACCCATTCCTGGTGACTTCTGTCTGGGTTTATATTGGCCTCATAAAAACTTCTTGGAAGGGTATGAAAAATTGGTATTAATTATCATTTATGTGTTTGGTAGAATTACCAATGGGACCATCAGGGGTTGGATTTTTGTTTGTAGGTCTTTTGTGATTACTAATTCTGATTACATAATGAACCATGAGCCCTGCTAGGTTAGGTTCTTGGTGAAAACCTGCTTTACAGAAGGCTGCCTTCTTGCTGTGTCTTCACATAGTGAAGAGAACCATCTCATTTCTCTTCATCTTCTTAAAGGACAGCCATATTTTCATGGATCTCTCCCCACATGACCTCATCTGAGCCCAATTACCTCCCAGAGGCCCTGCCTCCAAGTAAAATCACATTGGGGATTAGGGTGTTAGTATATTAATTTGGAGGGTTCATAAACACTACCCTACTCTAGCACTCCATGAGTTCTTAAGGGAGTGCAAAGGCCCTTAGAAGCTCAATACCATGATGTTTTTAAAGAATCTTTTTTTTTTTTCAAGTTTTACTGATGTATAATTTATATATAAAACTTCCCTGGTGGCTCTTCTTTTATTGAAATTTAGATGATTTTTAATATATTTATACACTTGTGCTATCATCACAATTCAGTTTCAGAACACATTATTTCACAAAATTGCTTCATTCCCATTTGCAGTCTTACTCAGTTCCAGGAAACCACTCATATGCTTTCTAGCTCTATAATTTTTTTATGAACATTTCATATAAATGATATGTAAAATATAGTCTTTTGTATCTGGCTTTTTTTTCTCTTGGCATAATCTCTACAAAGTGTATTTAATTGATACTTAAATATTTGTTCAATGAAATGAGTTAATTTTTATATAGTTATTTTAACAATAACTTGTGTCACAAATAGTAAAATTTTCAAAAAATGCTTCCTATTTAATTTCTAATAAATTCAGAATGTATTCATAAAGAGATGCTATACTAGGAAAATTACACATGGACACTTTAAATGAATTAAAATATTTGTGAGTTAGAAAATATTACAGTAAGCCTTCAATACTATTTTCTTGGGGGCTTCCCAGGTGGCACTAGTGGTAAACATCCAACCTGCCATTGCAGGAGATTTAACCTATATCCCAGGTTTAGTCCCTGAATCAGGAGGATTTCCTAGAGGAGGAAATAGCAACCCACTCCAGTATTCCTACCTGGAGAATCCCATGGAAAGGTGAGCCTGGTGGGCTACAGTCCACAGGGTTGCAAAGAATTAGACACGACTAAAGCGACTTAATGCACGGACAGTCCTTTTTATTACTCTTACCACAGGGAAATTTGGCGGAAATATCTTATGCGCATTTCCTCATGAATTCTGAGTTAATTTGTAAGAACTAAAGGATGTGTTTATTATTGTTCCTAGCACAAATTTCCTTAAAGATGTATCTCCTAAATGCTGACCAACTGCAGCTTTTCAGCAATGTGGTTACTTTTATCTTGAATTCATCTTACTCAACAGGAAACGGATTTATCTCCTCCATCATAATAGTGAATTATGCCTTGGACAATTTTTCTGAATTTTACTGTTTAACAATTTGTGCTTTGTTGGAGATCGATTCATCCTTCTGTCTGATAGTAAAGTGCCTTATTTAGTCCATATTCCCAATAAATGTAATCAGGATTTCTAGCCATTGCCTATTTCATTCCTATAATTCAGATTTCCTGCCAGCAATTAGGTAGAAAATAGCGTGTGAGGTTGGTACATAACTTAGAATATAGAACCTGGGATCTAATAAAAACGATGTTTATAGACAAGTCTGATTCGTGAAGAGTGGTAGTCATCTATTGAAGCTTTATTTGTACCTTTGTTTTCTTTTTTAATAGAGATGAGGGGAATGTAGACAAATGGTATCGTCAGTCGAGAAAATTCGTCGTTTCATAGTGTCTCAGTGAACCTGGGAAAGTTTGGTTCTCTGTAATAACGTACAGCATTGTTGCTCCACTTTTATAGCTTTTTACCATTTTGAGATATTTCATTATTTCAGTTTTAGCCCATACCCTTAATGATACCATCTGAATGGAAGTAGAGAGATAGTCAGACAACAGGCTGATGCTGGAAGGGACAGGGAGTGACTTCTTGTTGTCATGTGGTGGTCACCAATCTCTTCATATGTGGTGATCTTTGCACACTTACACACTTGCCCTACAGACAATGAGCATTCTTCGAGTGCGTAAAACATAAGAGCTAATGGTACCCTATGGAAGGCCAAGGTAGATCTTGGTTCTGGGGAAATAAATGCAAGGAAATTCATTTTAAAAAAACAAATCAGGAACTTCTGGGAGCTGGGAATGGGAAGTTACTTTTCAAGGAGTGCATGCTAAGTCACTTCAGTCATGTCCACCTCTTTGTGACCCCATGGACTGTAGCCCACCAGGCTCCTCTGTCTATGGGATTCTCCAAGCAAGAGTACTGGAGTGGGTTGCCTTTTCCTTCTCCAATGCAACCAGTATAATGTTTCAAATATGCAAGGTGACTAAAATTCAAGAGATTTGCTGTCTGTAGTTGTACCCATAGTTAACAATACTGTATTGTTCTCCTAAAAGTTCTTTAAGGGGTAGATCTCTTGTTAAATGTTCTTGCCACACACAGAAAAGATCCTGGGAAACTGCACTGTTTTTTGCAATACCCCCTCTCTCTCTCATCCAGTGGTACTCTCTTATTAAAGACACTTGAAGGTTAATAGGTCTCTGTCCCTGACCCCCATCAAAGCAAATAATAAAATAGAAAGGCAAGGAACAGTAAGAAAAGCTATTGAGTTGTGTCATTAGACAAATATATTTATGCTTATTGGAACAGAACATTCTTCTACCTCATGGAAATGATGGGAAACGCAGACTTTAGTACTTGCTTCTGGAAACTTTAAATTCTGAACCAGAATTATAATAATCTGTCAAACTATTGAAAGATTATTGCCACTTATGGGAAGCTTAACAGAATGACAAGCTACTGGGACACATGTTTAAGAGAGATTAAATAAAAATAAACCAAGAGAAAGGTAACCATATTTTTTCAAAAAAACATAGTTGTTTCCATTTTAGTATCTACTAAGGCCAAAATTAGTTTTGAAGTGTTATTCTTTATCCAGCTACTCTTGCTCACGAAAGATAGAATATACTACATTTTAAAATCATCTGTCAAAAATATGCCTATTCTTAATGCATCAAAAGGAAAACACAAACCACACACATTTCATTTTTCTCATTTTCATCTTTAAAAATACGATATTCTCTCCTTTTAAATAAATTTGCCAGAAATAACATTTTTCTCAAACTCATGCTACTGGTGCAGAAGAAAATGAAGCCTAAAGAGACAGACATTGGCCAAATACAGAAATTACATTCATTGAGAGATTATTTGGAAGTAAAAGAAGCTAATGTGTGGATGCTGACCACTGGTGGCATCTGAATTAGAGGGAAAGCACGATGGATTAAGATTCCAGATGCTTGGTGAAAAGCACTAATGGAAAACACCACTGAGAGAGCTCGGGAGAAAGTGTGTATCTGTGAGTCTCAACATCTCAAGGAGGGATTTACAGTTTGTAAGTAAAATGAAAAGAAAGTGAAAGTTGCTCAGTCATGTCCAACTCTCTGAGACCCCATGGACTACACAGTCTGTGGAATTCTCTAAGCCAGAATACTGGAGTGAGTAGTCTTTCCCTTCTCTGGGGGATCTTCCCAACCCAGGGATCGAACCCAGGTCTCCTGCATTGCAGGTGGATTTTTTTTTACCAGCTGAACCTCAAGGAAAGCCCAAGAATACTGGAGTGGGTAGCCTATCTCTTCTCCAGTGGATCTTCCTGACCCAGGAATCGAACTGGCGTCTCCTGCATTGCAGGCAGATTCTTTACCAAATGAGCTATCAGGGAAGCCCCTGACGTTCCCTTATAATCCTTGACTTTGTTCCAGAGAAATGTTTTGGAGCTATTTTCATCATTATTTGATCTATGTAGCCAATTTATTGAGTGGAAAACATTTCACAGAGTGTAAGTAGCAAACAACTTTTCTCATGGTACTGCTCTCAGATGTGCTCCAGAAATACCCTCCTGTTCTAGTGGGAGAGATCTTAGCAGAAACCAGAGCTTTGCTGCCCATCCAATAACATGTTTGAAAGTGAGAGTGTTAGTTGCTTGATTGTGTCCAGCTTTTTGCAACCCCATGGGCTTGTAGCCCACCAGGCTCCTCTGTCCATGGAATTCTCCAGGCAAGAATACTGGAGTGGGTTTGTCATTTTCTTCTCCAGGGTATCTTGCCAACCCAGAGATGAAACCTGGGTCTCCTGCATTGCAAGCAGATGCTTTACACTCTGAACCACTTTTCAGGTGTCAAATAACATGTTTAGGTGTTCAAATTTCCCTATCACTTTAAATCAAAACCTACCCATTTCAAAAGGGTAAGATTTCCCTTGGTGGCTTCCCAGTGGCTCAGATGGTAAAGCATCTGCCTGCAATGCAGGGACCCGGGTTCAATCCCTGGGTCAGAAAGATGCCCTGAAGAGGTAAATGGCTACCCACTCCAGTATTCTTGCCTGGAGAATTCCATTCACAGAGGAACCTGGTGGGCTATAGAACGTGGGATTGCAAAGAGTCAGACATGACTGAACGACTAACGCTTTCACTGTCACATTCTTTTCCTTTCTTTCCTCCCAGCATGCCCAGAAACCCGTCCTGGGGAAAGGGTACTGTTGTCTGTTCCTCACTTGCATTTTGTTTTTGCCTGCTCGTATGTTCTTTTCTACCAATTTTGGGTAGGCTGGAGGAGGGAAGAGGTGAAGGGGCAAAATGCCATTGTATTAATATATAAGCGCTCTCTGTGGTCCTCTCTTGGTTAGTAGATGCCTTCTATCATGGAAAATGTCCACATTTAACCTTTCTCTGGTGCAGTTCCTTGGAGAAACACCCCCTGCTGCCCAGAACTTCTGACCTCACGCTCTTCTTTTCTAGAATAATGCATTCTGTAGCCACCTTCTTTCCTCTTCCCCTGAGCCACTGCTTTAATAATGTTACCCACAAGTCCTCTTCCTGCTTGAATCTAGTTTTCTCAGCAGATGGCTCACATATTGGGTTGGCCTGAAGGGAGAAAGAGGGCGGCAGTGGATGAGATGGTTAGATAGCATCACCAACTCAATGGACATGAATCTGAGCAAACTCCGGGAGTTAGTAGAGGATAGAGCAGCCTGGCCGGAGAAGGCAATGGCAACCCACTCCAGTACTCTTGCCTGGAAAATCCCATGGATGGAGGAGCCTGGTAGGCTGCAGTCCATGGGGTCACAAAGAGTCGGACACGACTGAGCGACTTCACTTTCACTTTTCACTTTCATGCATTGGAGAAGGAAATGGCAACCCATTCCAGTGTTCTTGCCTGGAGAATCCCAGGGATGGGGGAGCCTGTTGGGCTGCCGTCTGTGGGGTCGCACAGAGTCGGACACGACTGAAGCGACTTAGCAGCAGCAGCAGAGCAGCCTGGCGTGCTGCAGTCCATGGGATCAAGAATCAGACACAACTTAGTGACTGGACAACAACAAAATTTCATTCAGCTTTCTCCATAAGATGTTAATGAAAAAACCCAAATGAACTTTTAGGTCAACACAGTAAATTGGAGACCTAGGTTTGATCCCTGGGTCAGGAAGATCCCCTGGAGGAGGGAATGGCTACCCGTACTCCAGTATTCTTGTATGGAGAATCCCACAGACAGAGGAGCCTGGGGCAGGGCTGCAGTCCATGGGGTCACAAAGAGTTGGAGACGACTGAGTGACTTCCGCTTTACCTTTAATAAAATGGAAGTTCCTTCAATACAAAGGCTGTATATGATACCTCCTGGTTCTTGTCTAGCACCAGCCACAGATAATATGGCCCATTTGTGGTCTGTAATCTAATTAAAATGTTTTCTCTACTATTTAGATTATTTTAAAAAATACAGTCTCTCAGTAGGTATCAGAGTAAGACTCTTGAGCCAGCACCTACCCAGATTAACAGGATATCCAGTCCTCATTCTCACACCCCAAGCTCCCATTTATCTAGAAGTTCCTTGGGAAACATATTCCCTTTAAAGGACCAGTTCTTCTGCTTCTGTGTGCCATATTGAGGCTGGAATTCAAAAGCACTTTCAGATCTTTGTTACCCTGGATACCCTGAGATGAGGGACCACTTGGGTAAACAAGAGGACTTGCGGAGGGATACAGAGGCACAAGTTCAGCTTTAACAGAATTGGTATATGATTCTTCTAGTTCATAAATACTGCTCCCTGAAGCCCTTCTTTTCAGGGAAGAGCCTGCTAAGTGCAAGTTCTCTCTCAACCCACTTTTCAGACTTCTTACTTTAACTTTACAAAAGAAAGGTTCACCTCTCATCCAACTTGAATCTTACCATGATGTTTTTCCTAGAGTGGAAAACCTCCACATCACCATTCAAAAAGCAAAAAAAATTAATGTTCCTGGTAGTTTTGAGAAAACAGTTGACCAATGATATAATAAATCCTCCTGCAAATTAGATGTCTTCTGTTTCTCTGCTTTCAACAAAGTTGATGGATTTATTCAAGTTTTAAACTGCTGGATGATTGAAAAATAGTTTTTGCTTATCAATCACTGTATTTTTGTACATTCAAATATGAAGGGGACAAATTGATAGTGCTGTAATAATGCCCCATCTACTTATTTTCTTAGAAATTGTAGGAAAGAAGGAAAACTTGGGTTAAAATTGATGTTGAACTGTCTCAGTGTAGAATTAAGCTACAATCATTTGTATATACATGAAATAATGGGAAAAATAGCTCTATCCATTTCATTAAGACATGCATTTCTAATGAATATTTTTACTTTTCATATTTATTAATATTCATTTGTCATACTTCTTTTGGATCACTTGAATAGTAATTGTAATAAACTAAATTTAGAAGGAATTTTACTTTGATTTTTATTTTTGACAAATTTTGTATGTATTTAAGATGTCCAATGTGATTCCTGTTATGTGCAAACATTTTAAATTGACCTAACTATGGTAATCATTTCACATATTCATCACCTCCCATAGTCACCTTTGTGTGTGAGTGTGGTGAGAACCCTTGATCTAGTCTTAAGAAATTTCAAGTATACACATTATTATTAGTCACCATGCTGTACTTGAACCTTTCATAACTCAAAATTCATACCCTTTGATCAGTATCTTTCCTTTTCCTCCACCTCCCAGGCTGTTGGTAACCAACATTCTATCTGTCATTATGAGTTAGATTTTTTGTTTAAGATTCCACATATAAGTGAGATAATACACTATTTGTCTTTTTGTGTCTGGCTTATTTCACTTAACGTAATGTCTTTTTTTTTTTTTTGGCTATATCAATTTATTTTTTTTATTTTATTTTTAAACTTTGCATAATTGTATTAGTTTTGCCAAATACCAAAATGATGTAATGTCTTCCAAGCATTCAATATTTCCATGCTATTGCAAATGACAGGACTTCCTTCTTTTGTAAGGCTGTGTAATATTCTGTTGTATGAATAACACATATTCTTTCTATAGATGGGTACTTGTTTCCCTATGTTGGCTACTGTGAATAATACTGCCATGAACATGTGTTAGTCGTGTCTGACTCTTTAGGACCCCATGGACTGTAGCACACCAGGCTTCCCTTGTCCTTCACTAACTCCCGGAGTTTGCACAGGCTCATGTCCTTTGAGTCATGTCCTTCTCCTCCCGTCCTCAATCTTTCCCAGCATTAGGGTCTTTCTCAATGAGTCAGCTTTTCACATCAGGTGTCCAAAAGTACTGGAGCTTCAGCATCAGTCCTTCCAATGCAATGAACATAGGAGTAAAAATATCTCTTCAAGATGGAGATTTTATATCCCTGACTATATACTCAGAACTGGGATTGCTGGATCATTTGCTTGATCTACTGTTAATTTTTGACAAACCTCAGTAATGTTCTCCATGCAACGACATCATTTTTTTATATATGAACAGTGTTAGGAGGGTTCCAGCTTTTTCACATCCTTACAGTCACTTGTTTTCTTTTGTTATGTAGATAATAGCCATCCTTACACGTGTAATGTGACATCTCATTGTGGTTTTGAATGGCACTTTCCTGATTACTGATGTTGAGCATCTTTTCATATATCTGTTAGCCATTTGTATATCTTCTTTGGAGAAATATCTATTTCTGTTCTTTGCCTATTTTCTGATCAGGTTTTTTCCTTTTGCCATTGAGTTATATAAGTTCTTTATATTTTGGATATGGCCTCATTATCAGAGATACAGTTTGCAAATATTTCCTCCCATTGCATATATTGCCTTTTCAGTCTGTTGATTATTTCCTTTGCTGTGCAGATACTTTTAATTTGATGCAGTCCTCCTTGGCTATTTTTGCGTTTTTGCAGCTTGTGCTTTTAGTGTCATATCTAAGAAGTCATTGCATAGACTAATGTCAAGGAGACTTTCCCTTATGTTTTCTTTTAGGAGTTTTATGATTTTATGTCTTGTTTATAAGTCTTTCCTCCATTTTTAGTTGAGTTTGTGTGTGGTGTAAGATGTACCATCTGCACATGGATATCTAGGTTTCTCAGCACATTTATTGAAGAGATTATGTCATATGTCAACAGTTTTACTTTTTCCTTTCTGGTTTTCATGCTTTTCACTTTTCTTGCCTTTTTCATTTTTATTATGGATAGGACTTCTAGTATTATGTTGATTAAAAGTGGTAGATGCCCTTATCTTCTTCTCAATCTTAGAGGAAAAGCTTTCAGTTTTTTGCTGCTAACTATGAATCTGTGACCACTGGAAACACCATAGCCTTGACTAGACGGACCTTTGTTGGCAAAGTAATGTCTCTGCTTTGTAATATGCTATCTAGGTTGGTCATAACTTTTCTTCCAAGGAGTAAGTGTCTTTTAATTCTATGGTGTTTCCAGTGGTCATGTATGGATGTGAGAGTTGGACTGTGAAGAAAGCTGAGCGCCAAAGAACTGATGCTTTTGAACTGTGGTGTTGGAGAAGACTCTTGAGACTCCCTTGGACTGCAAGGAGATCCAAGCTGATCCCAAGGAGATCAGCCCTGGGATTTCTTTGGAAGGAATGATGCTAAAGCTGAAACTCCAGTACTTTGGCCACCTCATGCAAAGAGTTGACTCATTGGAAAAGACTCTGATGCTGGGAGGGATTGGGGGCAGGAGGAGAAGGGGACGACAGAGGATGAGATGGCTGGATGGCATCACCGACTTGATGGACGTGAGTCTGAGTGAACTCCGGGAGTTGGTGATGGACAGGGAGGCCTGGCGTGCTGTGATTCGTGGGGTTGCAAAGAGTTGGACACGACTGAGAGACTGAACTGAACTGAAAGTCTATGGAGTCACAAAGAATTGGACACGACTGAGCGACTGAACTGAACTGATGAATCTGTGGGCTTTTATAATGTTGAGTTATATTCCAGAAGGAAATACATTCATTCGTTCCCTCCTTCCTCTCTCTCCCCCCACAACGTATATGGCTTTATGATCAGAGAAAATTAAAGTTTATATACATATTTATATATATGTAGGTAAAGATAATTTTAAAAATTTGGATGTGACTGGGTGACTGGACAACAGCTAATTATGTTGTTGTTCAATCACCCAGTCATGTTTGACTCTTCATGACCCTGTGGACTGCAACACACCAGGCTTCTCTGTCACTCATCATTTCCCAGAGTTCGCCTAAGTTCATGTCCATTGAATCAGTGTGGCCATCCAGCTGTCTTATCCTCTGTTGCCCTCTTCTCCTGCCTTCTGTCTTTTCCAGCATCAGGGACTTTTCCAATGAGTCAGCTGTTTGCATCAGATAATTATAAAAGCATCAATAAAATGTTCAGTTCAGTTGTGTCTGACTCTTTGTGACCGCATGGACTGCAGCATGCCAGGCCTCCCTGTCCATCGCCAGTCTTGGAGCTTACTCAAACTCATATCCATCAAGTCGGTAATGCCATCTAATCATCTCATCTTCTTGTCATCCCGCTCTCTTCCCGCCTTCAATCTTTCCCAGCATCAGGATCTTTTCCAATGAGTCAGTTCTTAGCTTCAGGTAGCCAAAGGATTGGAGTTTCAGCTTTAGCATCAGTCCTTCCAACGAATATTCAGGACTGATTTCCTTGAGGATAGACAGGTTGGATCTCCTTGCAGTCCAAGAGACTCTCAGAAGTCTTTTCCAATACCACCGTTCAAAAGCATCAATTCTTTGGTGCTTAGCTTCCTTCATGGTCCAACTCTCACATCCATACATGACAACATAGCTTTGACTAAATGGACCTTTGTCAGCAAAGTAATCTCTCTGCTTTGTAGTATGCTGTCCAGGTTGGTCATAGCTTTTCTTCTAAGGAGCAAGCGTCTTTTAATTTCATGGCTGCAGTCACTGTCTGCAGTGATTTTGGAGCCAAAAAAAAAAATAGTATCTCACTGTTTCCATTGTTTCCCCATCTATTTGCCATGAAGTGATGGGACTGGATGTCATAATCTTAGTGTTCAGAATATTGAGTTTTAAGCCAACGTTTCCACTCTCCTCTTTCACTTTCATCAAAAGGCTCTTTAGTTCTTCTTCACTTTCTGCCATAAGGGTGGTGTCATCTGCATATCTGAGATTATTGATATTTCTCCTGGCAGTCTTGATTCCAGCTTGTGCTCCATCCAGCCCAGCATTTTGCATGATATACTCTGCATATATAAGTTAAATAAGCAGAGTGACAATATACAGCCTTGACGTACTCCTTTCCTGATTTGGAACCAGTCTGTTGTTCCATGTCCAGTTCTAACTGTGCTTCTTGATCTACATACAGATTTCTCAAGAGGCAGGTCAGTTGGTCCAGTATTCCCATCTGTTTCAGAATTTTCCACAGTTTGTTGTGATCCACACTGTCAAAGGCTTTGGCATAGTCACTAAAGCAGAAGTAGATGTTTTTCTGGAACTCTCTTGCTTTTTCAATGATTCAACAGATGTTGGCAATTTGATCTCTGGTTCCTCTGCCTTTTCTAAATCCAGCTTGAACGTCTATAAGTTCATAGTTCACATACTGTTGAAGCCTGGCTTGGAGAATTTTAAGCATTACTTTGCTAGCATATGAGATGAGTGTACTTGTGTGGTAGTTGATTGTCAAGCATTAAAATATAGTAGGGTAAAATTCTAAATTTATGAGGAATAAATAGAATCAAAGTAAAAATTCAAAGCAAAAAACAATATCAAATTTTTTTGTTAAAGAAAAATTATAGAGATGTTTTTTAATGGATGGTGATGAAATCATTTTTTGTGATAAATTCCCTTGAATCCACTTAAAAATAATATCACTGCTTCATGTTAAATGTCAGTGTTTCCAACACACCAGAAATCATACCCTTTGCAACTCTTTAAATTTATATTTAAAATTTCTATATGTCAATTTAAAAATGTGTGAAGAGGGTACATAATTTTTCAAAATTATTTTAGGAAGTACATGAGACAAACTTTGAAGGCTGCTTTTCTAGAACATGCAGTGTTTTGGAGCCAGACTGAGTCCTGAGGTTAGAAGACTTTACTGTTGCCGTGCTACAGACTTAGGCTGCTGAGCTCAGACAGTCAGAAGAGATGCCTTTATTCTTAACTGTTCCTATACTTAAATCTGTAGTACTGACCAGCGGCCAAGGAGTTATCCCTGGGGCTCAATTCCACTGATACACATCTTCATGGAGACCAGATGAGCATCTTAAGACTACACGTCTTAAGACTGTGTGCTTAGTCGTTCAGTGGCGTCAAACTCTTTGCAACTCCATGGACTGTAGCCTGCCAGATTCCTCTGTCCATGGGGAGACTCCAGGCAAGAATACTGGAGTGGGTTGCCATTAGCTCCTCCAGGGGATCTTCCCAACCCAGGGATCGTATCCAGGTCTCCCACATTGCATGCAGATTCTTTACTGTCTGAGCCACCAGAGAAAAGACATGTGCACAGTAACCACTGCATAGACATTGCTGTGAACAACAAGCTGGAGTAGTGCATGTAAAGGATTTGCCAGGATCCTCAGAACAATTGAAAAAATAGAAGAATGATAATATCCACAAGTAGGAAAGACATTTTACAGTTAACTGCATGGCATTTGGTGTGAAGTGGTAAAATAAGCTGATATTTTTTTTAATGAGCAGAATTTATAATATTTAAAAATAGAAATACATAGAAATTAGATAAATTGGCAAGAAAGTAGCATATTTAAAAATTCAAATTTTAGGATTTTAAAACGTTAATTTCAAGGTGATCTATATGAGGACAACATGGCTGTAAACCAAAGAATGAGATAGATCAGAGTGTAGATCTCAGCATTGCCACAGATTAACCATCTCATCATGGCTAGCTATTTTCGTCTGTGAGGTGTTTCTTCATTGGTAGAACGGGGACATCTATGCTTGCTCAGTCACATCCTACTCTTTGTGACTCCATGGACTGCCAGGCTCCTCTGTCCATAGAATTCTCCAGGCAAGAATATTGGAGTGGGTAGCGATTCCCTTCTCCAGGGAATCTTTCCAACCCAGGGATTGAACCCATGTCTCCTGCATAAACTGAGGGGATTCTTTACCACTGAGCCACAGGAAAGCCTCAAAATGGGAACGGTGGTGCCTGTATGAAGGATTATATTGTGAATAATTGACCTTCTGTGCATAGGAACACTTGACCATGTTCTTCTGCTTTTGTCTCACCCCATATACTCACTGTTCTCTGTTTAGCCTTTGTTCTGTTCATTTTCAGGTTCTTTAACCTTGTGTTCATTTTCTACTTTCTTTAAACCTTTTCTCTTAGCACCCTGTTTTAAAGTCAAGAATCTCAAAGAGGGGGCTCATAGTTGAAAAAAGATTCAATGCTCTTGACAACATGAACAAACATATTTTGAAGCCAAATATGTTTTGGTCTGCTGAGTTCCATCTGATATTTGGCTTGGGTGTTTTCTTTGTCATGTTAAATTTATGATACGAATCCTATGACCATTTTTTTTGGTAAGATATAAGAGTTAGTTTCCATCAAAAGAGGTAGTTTTCAACGTGAATAATGCCCCAGTGTCAATCACGAATGGACAGCATTCTTCAGTTGTCACATGTTTGCTATCAGCATTGGATTTGTTTCTCAGTTGATGCCATCGAAGATTTATATCTGCTCTGGTAAAGCACAGCTGTCAAAGGATCACCAGCTCTGTGCAGCTGAGCGTCCCACTACTGTTGATGGTAATTTTGCAACCGTGTCTTCCATGTTGGCACCATGTTAATACATTATGAGCGGGGCACTCAGCTGTGATGTGTACTAGAGCTGTGGAATAGAAATTCAGCTGGGGACTCCCGCTACAATTGACATGTGGAGCCATAAAAGAAAGGGTAATCCTAAAATCAGTGCAACTTATATTACTTGGATTGTTTCAGATACAGGGAAATCTAAAACAGGTGGTAAAAATGTCCTGGTAAGAAGGGAATACAGATGACTGTTTCTGCAAATTAGAGCATTCAAATGGCCTTGGTGACGGGGGAACCCTCGGTGAGTCAGGGTCAGAAATGCAGTACTGGCCTGCCTCTGTGTGAGAACAGGGTGCTTTCCCCTGCCTTTCTCTGCCCAAAGAAATGTGGATAATGTTCAAAGATCAGTTGAACTCGGTGTAGGTTTTGCCCCCAGGCTGATCTCAGCACGCTCTCTTCTTCATTAGCATTTTTTACTTAAGCATAGTATAATACATAAATACAGTGTAAATACATAAACACAATTCAACGTATTATATTTAATTTTTATATTCATCCTAATGTCAGACTTTATTTTGGGGGGCTCCAAAATCACTGCAGATGGTGATTGCAGCCATGAAATTAAAAGACATGTACTCCTCGGAAGGAAAGTTATGACTAACCTAGATAACATATTCAAAAGCAGAGACACTACTTTGCCAACAAAGGTCCGTCTAGTTAAGGCTGTGGTTTTTCCAGTGGTCATGTATGGATGTGAGAGTTGGACTATGAAGAAAACCGAGCGCCAAAGAATTGATGCTTTTGAACTGTGGTGTTGGAGAAGACTCTTGAGAGTCCCTTGGACTGCAAGGAGATCCAACAAGTCCATCCTAAAGGAGATTAGTCCTGGGTGTTCATTGGAAGGACTGATGCTGAAGTGTGTGATGCTTCACACAATTCCTCATGTGAAGAATTGACTCATTGAAAAAGACCCTGATGCTGGGAGGGATTGGGGGCAGGAGGAGAAGGGGAGGACAAAGGATGAGATGGCTGGATGGCATCACTGACTCGATGGACATGAGTTTGGGTGAACTCTGGGAGTTGGTGATGGACAGGGAGGCCTGGCATGCTGCGATTCATGGGGTCGCAAAGAGTTGGACATGACTGAGCGATTGAACTGAACTGAATGACTGGTTATATACTCCTTCATAGAAAGGAGTTTGGGGGTTTGGGAGTAATATCCATAATGTGTATGTTTATGTATTGATACATATATACCTATATACACACATTATTATGTGGAGATTTTTTTTAAGTTGAGTAACGTATAAGATATCATTGCAATAGTTGTAATGAGATCAAGACTGAGATTCTTTGCAAGTAAAAATTAGTTTTTATTCTAAAAATACACACACAAAAAATATGAGATCTACCCTCTTAATGAATTTTGAGTGCCCAATACAGTACTATTGACTATAGGCAAAATGTCATTCAGCTGATCTGTAGAATTTATACTGAACTGAAAACTTGTAGCTGTTGAGCAGCAACTCTATCTCCATTTCATTCCAGACCTGACAGTTACCATTCTACTCCCTATTTCTATGAATTTGACTGTTAGATACCTCATGTAAGTAGGATCATGCACTATTTGTCCTTCTGTGACTAATTTCACTTAACATAATGCCTTCAGGGTTCATCCTTGTTGTCACATATGGCCAGATTTCATTTTTTTCATGGGGGGGCGATTTTAATTTTTACTTTTTTAATTGGCAGAAAACTGCTTTACAGTGTTGTGTTGGTTTCTGCCATAGAGCAATGCGAATCAGCCATAATTATATACATATCTCCTCCCTCCCTCTTGAGGGAAGTATGTATACTTCCCTCCTCTCCCTCTGTCCCACCCCTCTGGATTATCACAGAGCGCCAGGCTGGACTCCTGTGTTATATAGCAACTTCCCACTGACTATATCCGTTTACACATGGTAGTGTATATATGTCAGCACTATTTCCTCCCTTCATCCCACCCTCTCCTTCCCCCCTCACTTGGTGAACAAGACCATTCTCCACTAGGTTCATCAGAACCCTTTTCCTAGAGTTCATACATATATATATATATATATGCATTAATATACAGTACTTGTCATTCCCTTTCTGATTTACTTAACTCTGAATAAGAGGCTCTAGGTTCATCTGCCTCACTAGAGCTGACTCAAATTCATTCCTTTTTGATGGCTGAGTAATATTCCATTATATATATGTATGACAGCTTCTTTGCCCATTCATCTATTGGTGGACATCTAGGTTATTTCCACGTCTTGGCTGTTATAAATATTGCTACAGTGAACACTGGGGTACGTGTGTCTTTTAGAATTGTGGTTTTCTCTATGCCCAGTAGTGGGATTTCTGGGTCGTATGGTAGATTTAGTTCTAGTTGTTTAAGGCCTCTCCATACTGTTTTCCATAATGGCTATATTAGTTTACATTCCCACCAGTAGTACGGGAGGATTCCTTTTCTACACATGGTCTCTAGCATTTATTGTTTGTAGATTTTTTGATGGACATTCTTACTGATGTGAGGTGATACCTCATTGTAGTTTTGATTTGCATTTCTCTAACAATGAGTGGAAACAGTGGAAACAGTGTCAGACTTTATTTTTTGGGGCTCCAAAATCACTGCAGATGGTGACTGCAGCCATGAAATTAAAAAATGCTTACTCCTTGGAAGGAAAGTTATGACCAACCTAGATAGCATATTCAAAAGCAGGGACATTACTTTGCCAACAAAGGTCCATCTAGTCAAGGCTATGGTTTTTCCTGTGGTCATGTATGGATGTGAGAGTTGGACTGTGAAGAAGGCTGAGTGCTGAAGAATTGATGCTTTTGAACTGTGGTGTTGGAGAAGGCTCTTGAGAGTCCCTTGGACTGCAAGGAGATCCAACCAGTCCATCCTAAAGGAGACCAGTCCTAGGTGTTCACTGGAAGGACTAATGCTGAAGCTGAAACTCCAGTACTTTGGCCACCTGAATCAAAGAGCTGACTCATTTGAAAAGACTCTGATGCTGGGAAAGACTGAAGGCAGGAGGAGAAGGGGATGACAGATGATGAGATGGTTGGATGGCATCACCAACTCGATGCACATGAGTTTGAATGAACTCCGGGAGTTGGTGATGGACAGGGAGGCCTGACATGCTGCGATTCATGGGGTCACAAAGAGTCGGACACGACTGAGCGACTGAACTGAACTGAACAATGAGTGATGCTGAGTATCTTTTTATGTGTTTGTTGGGTATCTGCATACCTTCTTTGGAGAAATGTCTATTTAGGTCTTCTGCCCATTTTTTGATTGGGTTGTTTGTTTTTCTGATGTTGAGCTATATGAGCTGGTTATTATTTTGGAGATTAATCCTTTGTCAGTTGCTTCATTTGCAGTTATTTTCTCTCATTCTGAGTACTATCTTTACATTTTGTTTATAGTTTCCTTTGGTGTGCAAAAGCTGTTAAATTTTATTAAGTACCATTTATTTTCTTTTTGTTTCCATTAATCTAGGATATGGGTCAGAGAGAATCATGCTGCAATTCATGTCAAAGAGTGTATTGCCTGTGTTTTCCTCAGTAACATCTTTATCCATCCATCCATTGATAATCATTTAGGTTGTTCCATATTTTAACTGTTGTGAATAATGCTGCAGTGAACATGGGAGTATAATGTCACTTTCAAATTCTGATTTACACACACACACACACATGTATATATATGCCAAGAGTGGGATGGTATTGGGTCATATAGTAACTCTGTTTTTAATTTTTTTGAGAAACCTCCGTACTGCTTTCTATAGCAACTGCATCATTTTTTATTCCCACCATCAGTGTTCCATGGGTTCCAACTTCTCCACATCCTCACCAGTACTTGTTTTATATATTTACCTATCTATATCTATCGATATATATATATATATATATATAAGATAATAGCCATCGTAACAGGTGTGGGGTGATGTCTCATTGGGTTTTGATTTGTTTTTCCCTAAGGATTACTGATGTTGAGCAGACTTTAATATACCTTTTGGCCATTTGTGTAATTTCTTGGAAGAAATGGCTATTTATGTCCTTTGCCCATTTTCTAGTCAAGTTACTTGTTTTCTTCCTTCTGAGTTGTATGAGATTCTTCTGTGTTTTAGACATTAACACATTATCACATTATCAGACACAGTGTTTGTAAATACTTTCTCCTATTCCATAGGTTGCCTTTTCACTCTGTTGATTGTTTTCTTTGTTTTGCAGCAGTTTGTTTTTTTTTCCAGTTTGATGTAGTCCTAGTTGGCTATTTTTGCTTTGTTGCATATTTTAATACTTTTAGTCTCATATCTAATAAATCGTTACCTAGGTCAGTGTCATGAAACTTCTTCCTTATGTTTTCTTCCAGGAGTTGTTTAAATTCAGACTTTTTTATATTTAAGTCCTTAATCCATTTTCATTTGATTTTTGTGTATATGGTGTAAGAGAAGGTTCCAGTTTTATTCTGTTGCGTGTGAATATCCAGTTTCCCCAGGACTACTTGTTGAAGAGACTACCTTTTCTACATTATGTATACTTGGTACCTTTTTGAAATGTCAGTAGATTATATATGTAGGAGTTTATTTGGGGGCTTTTTCGTACTGTTCATGGGGTTCTCAAGGCGAGAATACTGAAGTGGTTTGCCATTTCCTCTCCAGTGGACCAAGTCTTGTCAGAACACTCCACCATGACCCATCCATCTTTGGTGGCCCTGCACAGCATGGTTCATAGTTCCATTGAGTTAGACAAGGCTGTGGTCCATGTGATCAGTTTGATTAGTTTTCTGTGATTGTGGTTTTCCTTCCACAAGCTGGATTTAGAAAAGGCCGAGGAACCAGAGATCAAATTGCCAACATCCATTGGATCATCAAAAAAGCAAAAGAGTTCCAGAAAAACATCTACTTGTGCTTTATTAACTATGCCAAAGCCTTTGACTGTGTGGATCACAACAAACTGTGGAAAATTCTGAAAGAGATGGGAATACCAGACCACCTGACCTGCCTCCTGAGAAATCTGTATGTAGCTCAAGAAGCAACAGTTAAAACCAGACATGGAGCAACAGACTGGTTCCAAATCGGGAAATTAGTACATCAAAGCCGTATATTGTCACCCTGTTTATTTAACTTATATGCAGAGTATATCATGCTAAATGCTGTGCTGGATGAAGCACAAGCTGGAATGAAGACTGCCAGGAGAAATATCAATAACCTCAGATATGCAGATGACACCACCCTTATGGCAGAAAGCAAAGAAGTACTAAAGAGCCTCTTGATGAAAGTGAAAGAGGAGAGTGAAAAACCTGGCTTAAAACTCAACGGTCAGAAAACTGAGATCATGATGAATAGATGGGGAAACAATGGAAACATTGTTTTTCTCATTTATGGAAACCCATAAATGACAGACTTTATTTTGGGGTGGTTCCAAATCACTGCAGATGGTGACTGCAGCCATGAAATTAAAAGACACTTGCTCCTTGGAAGAAAAACTATGACCAACCTAGACAGCGTACTAAAAAGCAGAGACATTACTTTGCCTATAAACGTCCATCTAGCTATGGTTTTTCCAGTAATCATGTATGGATGTGAGAGTTGGACTATAAAGAAAGCTGAGCGCCAAAGAATTGATGCTTTTGAACTGTGGTGTTGGAGAAGACTCTTGACAATCCCTTGGACTGCAAGGAGATCCAACCAGTCCATCCTAAAGGAAATAAGTCCTGAATATTCATTGCAAGGACAGATGCTGAAGCTGAAACTCCAATACTTTGGCCACCTGATGTGAAGAACTGACTCCTTGGTAAAGACCCTGATGCTGGGAAAGATTGAAGACAGAAGGTGAAGGGGAAGACAGAGGATGAGATGCTTGGATGGCATCACTGACTCGATGGACATGTGTTTGATCAAGCTCTGGGAGTTAGTGATGGACAGAGAAGCCTGGCATGCTGCAGTCCATGTGGTCACAAACAGACACGACTGAGCGACTGAAATGAACTGAAGTGATTTGGGGGTCCTGTGTTCTGTTCCATTGGTGTATATTTCTGTTTTTATGTCAGTACCATACTGTTTTGATTAGTGTAACTTTGTTATGTGTTTTGAAATCAAGAGGTGTTATGCCTCCAGCTTTTTTCTTTTTTTACTCAAGGTTGCTTTGGCTATTTAAGGCCTTTTGTGGTTCTGCTTGAATTTTAGAATTTTTTTTTCTATTTCTGTTCAAAACATCACCACTGGAATTTTGATAGAATTTGTATATTGCTTTGGTTAGTATGAACATTTTAATAATGTTGATTCTTCCAATCCATGAACATGGAGTCTTTTCCAATTTATTTTTTGTCATCTTTAAATTCTTTCATCAGTTTCATATCATTTTCCTCCTGTAAGTCTTTCATATCCTTAGTTAAGTTTATTCCTTAATATTTTGTTCCTTTTGGCACTGTTCTTAGTGGGATTGTTTTCTTAACTTCTTTGGTTAGTTCATTTTTTATTGTACAGAAATGCAATTGGTTTTTTTGTATGTTGATTTTGTATTCTTCAGATTTATTGAATTTATTAGTTACAAGAGTTTTTGTGTACTCTTTAGTGTTTTCTACATATAAGGTAATGTCATCTGGATAATTTTACTTCTCCCTTTCCAACTTGTATGCTTATAAAATTCCTTCTTTTCCCTAATTGCTCTGGGTAGAATTTTCGTTATTGTGTTGAATAAAAGTGGTAAAAATGGACAGCCTTGCCTTGTTCCTGATCTTAGAGGAAAAGTTTTCTGTTTTTCTCCATTGAGTATGATACTAGCTGTGAGCTTGTCGTAAATGGTCTTATCATATTGAATAAATTCCTTTTATTCTTAGTTTGTCAGTCTTTTATCATAAAAGGATGCTGAATTTTGTCAAGCTCTTTTTCTGCCTCTGGTTTGATGATCAGGTGATTTTTAGCCTTTGTTCAGGTAATGTGGTATGTCACATTGATTTGTATACGTCAGGCGCAGGAAGAAACCTCACTTTGTCCTGGAGTGTATTACGACCTTTTCACATCCTGTTGAATCTGTGTCACTGGTAAGTTGTGAGGCCTTTTGTATCAGTATACATAGGTGATATTTACCTGTAGTTTCTTTTATTGTGGGCTTCCCAGGTGGCACTAGTAGCAAAGAACCTGCCTGCCAATCAGGAGCTTTAGGAGATGTAAGAGACATGGGTTTGTTCCCTGGGTTAGGAAGATTGGAAAGATCCCCTGGAAAAGAAAATGGTAACCCATTTCAGTGTTTTTGCCTGGGAAATCCCCATAGACGGAGGATCCTGGCATTCTGCAGTCCATGGGGTTGCAAAGAGTCAGAACCCACTGAGCATACAGTCTTTTCTTGTGCTTTTGCTGTCTTTGTGTGGCTTTGGCATCTGGATAATGCTGGCCTTTTCAAATGAGCTTCAGGGTGTTCTCTTCAAATTTTTGGAAGAGATGGAAAAATAATTATCATTAATTCTCCTTAAAATTGTGGTATAATTCACCAGTGAATCCATCTGATTCTGGGCTTTTTGGGGGGAAGTTTTTGATTACTGATTCAGTCTCCTTGCCAGTTACAAGTCTATCAGATTTTCTGTTTCTTCATGAATTGGTCTTAGTAGGTTGTATGTTTCTAGGAACTTTGTCCATCTCTTCTAGGCTATCCAGTTTGTTGGTGTGTAATTGTTCCTAGTGGTCTCATTTGATTCTTTTTAATCCCTGTGACATCAGTTGTAATGTCCTTTTTTCATTTCTAGAGTCTCTGTTTATAGTACATAGTCTAACTAAAGGTTTGTCAATTTAAGAAATTCCTGCTCATACCACCTAAGTGACATTCTTTTTCCCCTACTAAGGTAAGTTTTATTCATGACTGGCTTTCTTCATTAAATGTCACTTAAAAGATACTTTGTCACTAATTATTTAGTAAGATTAATTATAGGTTGATTATTTTTAATTTCATGTATTTTTTTTAATTACAATTCTGAGGCTTTCTGTATAGAAGAAAGTAGACACTTAAATCTTCTAAAGTATTGATAATTATCAGGTAACTTTTACTGAATGAGACCCATTGTTCATAGTATTTTTGCTCCTTTCTGAAATTTAAAGAGAACTCTTTATGTATGGAAGCTCTGTTATCTGGAAGATGTGGCAGTGTTTTCCCTTAAGTTTTCTTTTACTTCGTAGAAAGAATAAGTCTTATGTAAACTTTTGGGGGTTGTTGTTTGTTTTGTATTTTTCATCTTCTCAAAAGTATCAGCTCTGGAAATACTGCATCAAAGATACTGACATAATATTTAAAGAGAGTTTTGAAAGATGAAGAAAGAAGTCTATTCTAAAATTTCTCTTGTTCTCAGAGCAAATCTCATTGACTTAAGATGACCAAAGAAACCAATAAGTTTGGCAAAAAAGAAGTGAAGAATTAGCCAATTTTTAAATTTAATTAGTTCATTAGTAAATTTTTAATTTTAATGCTATCATTATCCTGGCACAAATTTCCTTGTTACACAAAATGCACGATGAATTTTGTTGGCAAAGATTTGATACTTTGGCTTATGAAATAGCAAATTTTTACCTGAAGCAACTCTGTGAAACTCTCACTGTGTTCTAATTTTTAATTTTCCTCTCCTTGCCGTAATATAGCTTTGCTGGCAGATGGCAACATTTGGATCATATTGAAATTGGCAAATTCTCATAGAAATCTTCAAAAAATTTTAATATTTGAATGTGGGGGGTGAATCACAAGTTTTACATAACTGCAAGAGTGGCAGAGATAAATTCTTAAGCATTTTTCTTCTGTTCATATGCTATATTACTTCATGTTTAAATAGGATAGATGTCTAGAAAAAAAGTTTAACTATTTACTATGAATATAATCTTGAAAGTGAAAAGTGAAAGTGTTTTTTGCTCAGTCCTGTCTGACACTTTGCAAACCCACCAGGCTACACCAGGACTGTAGCCCACCAGGCTCCTCTGTCCATGGGATTCTCTGGGCAAAAATACTGAGGTGGGTTGCCATTCCCTTCTCCAGGGGATCTTCCCCACCAGGGATCGAACCTGGGTCTCCTGCTTTGCAGGCAGATTCTTTACTGTGTGAGCCACCAGGGAAGCCCATGAATATATAATCTTAGAGTTGTAAAAACTTAACCTTTTGTCTTCCACATTTGAAAACCAGATTCTAAAGTAACAACTTAAGTTTTTATTAACATAATATCAGTAGCTAACATTTCTGTCAATGTCAAACAAGTTTTCCTGTGGGTTCCATCTAAAAATTCAAAACATTTTCGTCCAATTACTTTCTTTACAAACATCAGTGTTTCAGGTTACCTCCTCATGTTATTTCATTGCAAATACTCGATTCTAGGAGAAAGCTCCAGAGTAAACTTCTAGGGGAAAGACTCATGAGTTCTTCAGTATATAAAACCCTCGGCAAGTTGGGATGAGCACAGACACGTGCTTTTTTTTTTTTAAGTTTGACTTCAAGTGAATTCACGTCATAGCAGGAACTTGGTGGACTTCAATATTTATTTGTGCTTCTTGCTTAAGCACACACTCTACTTGTAGTAGGAATAGAATGGTTAATGGCTTAAAGTAAGGGTCTTGATTTCTAATGAAAACTCATTAAAATTGCAGAAGTAACTATTTCTGGAAGGCTCAGAGCAGGTTTGTGGGCTTAATGTTGATGAATCACTTTTGTGATGAGACGTACTGACAGATGGACCTGTTTCTCTCATCATCAGAGAGATGAGTGATTACATTAAATTTTCATTGTTAATATCCCTGGGCATATCTGTGAATGTTTCATGGTTTGGTTTTTCAGAGAAGGTCCCCAACCTAGCCAGTGACCTTTGCTATTTTTCCTCAGTTGGTGGCGTCTTTAGAAAGAGAATGCTTGTTTACACCAAGCTGAGCTTGGCTTTGTTAGTTTGACTCCACAGGGCTGCTCTTTCTGTTCACAGAGAGGTTAATTCCTTTACTTAGCTACTGCATGTGTTGTTTTGTTTTCTTTCTATCATGTAGCTTCTGATGGCCTGGGCAAAAAAATTTACATCCATTTTATACTCATCCTTTTCTTTAAAACAATCCAAAGATGTAATACTTCACAGCACATTCTTCTAAATTGCAAAATTATTCACAGTTTTATAGCATCACTTATGTAAATTAAGACATATTACAAGGAGGATAATTAATCTGATCTAGAAATGTTTATCCATATGGCATGAATGAGCAAGAATTTCACAGTAGAAAATATCACTCTTTTATTAGATAGGAAACAGATTCATTGTTCATAAAAGAAGGCTTTCTTATCTCTCCTTGCAGTTGCTCTGGAACTCTGCATTCAGATGGGTATATCTTTCCTTTTTTCATTTGCCTTTCACTTCTCTTCTTTTCTCAGCTATTTTTAAGGCCTCCTCAGACAACCACGTTGCCTTCTTGCACTCTGTCTACCATATCTGAACCCTGGAATCTGTTCATCACCTCCACTGTATAATCATAAGGGATTTGATTTAGGTCCTACCTGAATGGCCTAGTGGTTTTCCCTACTTTCTTCAATGTAAGCCTGAATTTTGCAATAAGGAGCTGATGATCTGAGCTACACTCAGCTCCAGGTCTTGTTTTTGCTGACTGTATAGAGCATTTCCATCTTCTGCTGTGAAGAATATAATCAATCTGATTTTGATATTGACCATCTGGTGATGTCCATGTATAGTCTCTTGTGTTGTTGGAAGAGGGCGTTTGCTATGACCAGTGTGTTCCCTTGATGGAACTGTGTTAGCTTTTTGCCCTGCTTCATTTTGTACCCCAAGGCCAAACTTGCTTGTTACTCCAGATATCTCTTAACTTCCTACTTTTGCATTCCAATCCCCTATGATGAAAAGGACATTTTTTGTGTGTGTGTTAGTTCTAGGCCTTGTGGGCTTCCCTGGTGGCTCAGAGGCTAAAGCATCTGCCTCCAATGCAGGAGACCCAGGTTCGATCCCTGGGTCGGGAAGATCCCCTGGAGGAGGTAACCCACTCCAGTATTCTTGCCTGGAGAATCCCATAGATGGAGAAGCCTGGTAGGCTATAGTCCACGGGGTCGCAAAGAGTTGGATACAACTGAGCGACTTCAGAATGGTTTGACTTCTTCTTCCGCGTTAGTGTTTGGGGCATAGACTTGGAAAACTATGATATAGAATGGTTTTCCTAGAAACAAGACAAGATCATTCTGTCATTTTTGAGATTGCACCCAAGTACTGCATTTCAGACTTTTGTTGACTGTGAGGGCTACTCCATCACTTCATGGCAAATAGATGGGGAAAAAGTGGAAACAATGACATTTAATTTTCTTGGGTTCCAAAATCACTGTGGACTGAAATTAAAAGATGCTTGCTTCTTGGAAGAAAAGCTAGACACACGTAGGCAGCATTTTAGAAAACAGAGAAATCACTTTGCTGACAAAGGTCCATATAGTCAAAGCTATAGTTTTTCCAGTATTCATGTACAGATGTGAAAGTTGGGCCATAAGGAAAGCTGAGTGCCAAAGAACTGATGCTTTCAAATTGTGGTGCTGGAGAAGACTCTTGAGAGTCCCTTGGACATCAAGGAGATCAAACCAGTCAATCTTAAAGGAAATCAACCCCAAACATTCATTGGAAGGACTGATGTTGAAGCTCCATTACTTTGGCCACCTAATACAAGGAGCCAACTCATTGGAAATGTCCCTGGTACTGGGAAAGATTGAAGGCCAAAGGAGAAAGGGGTGGCAGAGGATAAGATGGCTAGATAGCATCAGCAACCCAGTGGACATGAATTTGAGCAAACTCTGGGAGATAGAGGAGGGCAGAGGAACCTGGTGTGTTGCAGTCCATGGGGTCGCAAAGAGTCGGACATGACTTAGCAACTGAACAGCAACCACATGGTCTGGACCTCTCGTTCTGTGTTGTAGTTGCCTCTCTGCTACCACCTAACTATGAGTTCCCTAAAGGCAGAGGTCGGGTCTTTTTCAGCTTTGCTTTTCCAGTGTCTGGCTCAGTGCTTGACCTGTAGCAGATGAAGCCTTTGACCTCAAATGATTAGCAACAAAATTCTGTTGAATCATGAGAGTAATCTATAAGGAGAATACTGATTAACAAAAATTAGATATGTTTATAAAACTGACAACCACCTAGTATTCGTGCTTGCGAATGTTGAACCAGAGTCTGAACAGACTTAAAAGCAGCTAGGAGCCAGTTGTCACCCTAATTGCCACTCACTGTACAGTGAAATACAGTCTGCTAAGTGACACTGTACCAATGGCCTTGTGTGGCCCAGATCTTCACAAATGGCAAATAGCACAATACTGACATCCCATCTTACATATCCAGAATATTTGTGCAGCAACAGAAGCATTATATAAAATTAAAATCTCCTCTAAAAATTAAATGAAGTTTCTTGAAGAAAATGCTCCTTAAATTTAAGCTGGAATTGTAAAGTTCTTTAAAGCTATTATAGTAATTTTTTAAAGCACATGGGCAGTTTTCAAAAAGACATTTTTGTAACAAGGTAGAATATTTTTATTTAACCAGACACACAACTGTGCTTGTTTTCACTTAAAAGTTTTCCACCCACATTGTTTACTTCTAATTTTGCATATGTAAATATGGATTAATGAAGCAACCACTAAATTTACATGCATATAGTTATTTAAGAAGAAAGCTGCAATTCCAAAATAATGAAATAGCCAACCAGGCGACTGAATTCCACCTGTTTTGTAAATATATGATTTTGGTGGTCAGAGGACCCAGATCATATTTCATTCTCTAAAACCATATTATTCCCTTGAAAATACGTGAAATATGTCTTTACACAAGTTCTTTATGTGTGCATACGAAGTTGCTTCACTCATATCTGATTCTGAGCAACCCTATGGACCATAGCCTTCCAGGCTCCTCTATCCATGGGATTCTCCAGACAAGAATAATGGAGTGGGTTGCCATGCCCTCCTCCAGAGGATCTTCCTGACCCAGGGATTGAACCCACATCTGTTATGTCTCCGGCACTGGCAGACAGGTTCTTTATCAGTTGACCCACTGGGGAAGCCCCAAGTTCTGTGTGCTTTCATTGAAAAAAACATGACAAATGTATCTTTAGCTGGTTGAATTTGAAATATAATCCACAATTAGATTTTGTGATTCTTCTGAAGTTATAAACATATCAGACATATGATTTCATTGGTTAATGTTTGTGAAGTCTTCAAAGGGAAACTGGAAACAAAGTGTTTTCTGATTTTAAATTAGTATTCAGTTTTATAATATGTACAAAATAGACCCAGGTGGCACAGTGGTGAAGAATCCACCTGTCAATGCAGGAGACACAGGAGATGGGGTTTTGATCCCAGGTCAGGAAGATCCCCTGGAGTAGGAAATGGCAACCCATTCCAGTATTCTTGCCGGGAAAGTCCCATAGACAGAGGAGCCTGGCAGGCTACAGTCCATCAGGTCACAAAGAGTCTGGACACCACTGAGCACGCACACAAATAGACTTTCCTCAGTATTTCATTTTTATTTCAGTAAATACTGTCTCAGATTCACCTCATAGAGAAAACCGTGATTACTGCTTAAGCAGTCAGGTAGCTTTTAATTCCTATGATGTATTCTATAATAATTCTCGCCTTAAGTTGGGCACGGGTGCAATGATGACAGGATAAGAAATGTGTGCCCAAAAAGACAAGTGGTAAAATACCACAAAATTGTTTTGTCCAAGCTCCAAAAAGAGCTTAAATAAATTTCAGCTCTCAAAAAATAAATGAAATGTTTATTGAATAAATTGCTAAAACACACCTGTCACTCATTAAAAATTTTTGGCTAAAGAAAGTTCCATATCTTCACAGTTTACTGAGACAGAGATTAAGAAATGAACAGTAATCTTAGGTAAATACTTTAAAAAGGTACATGTGTTGTTTATCAGTCTCAACAGTTCTGATATATGGACATCCATTTGTTTGAGAATTGCTCTGAAACACTATAAATATATTAAAATTACTGATGATATTTTAGTTAAATGTAATGTTATGCTTTAAATACAAAAATGGCTTTCAGGCTCAGGTGATTAACAACACCCCCTTCCACTTGGCGTTGGCTGCCTTATCCGTAGAACTGTCTGTCTGTAAACGTGAAATATTTTCCATGTTTTTGTTTATATCCCTGGAAGTCTGGTCTAGGCTCTGGTACATGCAAATTGTCCAGTTGTCCGATGTGGGAGTAATTAAAGAAGCACAGCTCCCGATCTTAATTCTCCATCTATGTAAGTCGTCCGCTCACAACCACAGGTTCCGTGTCCACAGCTTCAGCCAATTGCACTAAATCCTCAGTTGGTAGAATCAGCAGATGTGGAACCCACCGATACCAAGGGTGTCAACTCTACCTGCATAATTTTATACGAGGGGCTTAAGCATCCACGGATTCTGGTATCTGACGGACACACTGGCAACTTGTCTCTCACAGACACCGAGAGACAACAGTATAGCCCAGCAAAATATACTGTAAACCAAACTCGGTTATTCAACTGCTGACTTACTTCCTGGTTCTTTGAAGACTGGTTAGAATAAAGCATATGGTATCATTCATGCAACAGAGAGTTACTGAGCACTAAGTATCACACAGGTACTGGATTTGAAATGATTAAAATCAGAAATAGCTAGTAAATCAACTATACATAAAAAATTAATTTTAAAAATGGCTATAGCAATGGCACTTGACGTCTAAAGCAGAGATATACCTTAACAAGGAAACATCCAGGAACATATAATTACAAAGTAAGTAACTGCTTTGTAGAAAAGGAATATGATCCTAGGCAAAATAAATGGCACAGTAATCTTACTTCTTTGGGGGATTGTCCTGTGCTGCAGATGGAGATGGTTAGGGAAGTCTTTTTGAGAAAGTAACTCTTGAATTCTCAGCAGAAAGACAAGTAAAGACATCAAACCAGTCAACCCTGAATATTTGAAGCCAAAGTTCCAATACTTTGGTCACCTGATGCGAAGAGCTAACTCATTGGGAAAAAACTCTGATGTTGGGAAGGATTGAAAGCAAAAGAAGAGGGTGACAGGGAATGAGATAGCATTGCTAAATCAACGAACATGAATTTGAGCAAACTCTGGGAGATAGAGAAGGATAGGAAAGCCTGGCCTGCTGCAGTCCATGGAGTCACAAAGAGTCAGACATGACGTAGCAAGTGAAAAACAGTAATTACCTCCACCATATCTCACACGCTAGTAAAGTAATGTTCAAAATTCTCCAAGCCAGGCTTCAGCAATATGTGAACTGTGAACTTCCTGATGTTTAAGCTGGTTTTAGAAAAGGCAGAGGAACCAGAGATCAAATTGCCAACATCCGCTGGATCATGGAAAAAAGCAAGAGAGTTCCAGAAAAACATCTATTTCTGCTTTATTGACTATGCCAAAGCCTTTGACTGTGTGGATCACAATAAACTGTGGAAAATTCTGAAAGAGATGGGAATACCAGACCACCTGATCTGCCTCTTGAGAAATTTGTATGCAGGTCAGGAAGCAACAGGTAGAACTGGACATGAAACAACAGACTGGTTCCAAATAGGAAAAGGAGTTCGTCAAGGCTGTATATTGTCACCCTGCTTATTTCACTTATATGCAGAGTACATCATGAGAAACGCTGGACTGGAAGAAACACAAGCTGGAATCAAGATTGCCGGGAGAAATATCAATAACCTCAGATATGCAGATGACACCACCCTTATGGCAGAAAGTGAAGAGGAACTCAAAAGCCTCTTGATGAAAGTGAAAGTGGAGAGTGAAAAAGTTGGCTTAAAGCTCAACATTCAGAAAACAAAGATCATGGCATCTGGTCCTACCACTTCATGGGAAATAGATGGGGAAACAGTGGAAACTGTCAGACTTTATTTTTCTGGGCTCCAGAATCACTGCAGATGGTGACTGCAGCCATGAAATTAAAAGACACTTTCTCCTTGGAAGGAAAGTTATGACCAACCTAGATAGTATATTCAAAAGCAGAGACATTACTTTGCCAACAAAGGTCTGGCTAGTCAAGGCTATGGTTTTTCCTGTGGTCATGTGTGGATGTGAGAGTTGGACTATAAAGAAAGCTGAGTGCAGAATTGATACTTTTGAACTGTGGTGTTGGAGAAGACTCTTGAGAGTCCCTTGGACTGCAAGGAGATCCAACCAGTCCATTCTGAAGATCAGTCCTGGGTGTTCATTGGAAGGACTGATGCTGAAAATGAAACTCCAATACTTTGGCCACCTGATGTGAAGAGCTGACTCATTTGAAAAGACCCTGATGCTGGGAAAGATTGAGGGCAGGAGGAGAAGGGGATGACAAAGGATGAGATGGTTGGATGGCATCACTGACACAATGAACATGGGTTTGGGTGGCCTCTGGGAGTTGGTGATGGACAGGGGGGCCTGGCGTGCTGCAGTTCATGGGGTCACAAATAGCCAAACACGACCAAGCAAGTGAATTGAACCAAACTGAACTCTCACTGATGAAGGAGCACAGAAAGCAAAACATGCATCAGCCGTGTTTTCTGGTCAACACAGATGAACTTCCCAGAAGTCAAAGAGCTATTAGCAAAACCCATGTTGTTACCACCTAATGTGGATAAAACCTAGAGGGTTTTCAGGACCTGTCTTATTTTGTGCTTGATATATTTGCTGCTGCTTTCCACTAAAAAAGAGAATGTGAGATCACTCTCCAGCTGCTTGCCCACCAGTAAGAGAAATCAGTCAGGAATTAGTCATTTGGACCTCTGTCCTCCTGTCAGGAGAATAGGGTTCTCAGGTGAATTGGGAACAATCATTTATTTCATATGCCCTTCTAATTTTCCAGACATTATGATAGATGTTTTCTTATTAACTTCATTCACTCTTCTGAACCCTTGGCAGGGAAGACTCATTCCTACTTTCTAAAGAAGAGAATGGATCCTCAAAAGTTTGACATACCTGATTAACTCAGCTATTGACACCCAGTCCTCTTAGATTACAAAGTCTGTATTTTTTTTAACACATCATCATCTTCTCTCTTGAATGTGTAATGTGTGCTTGTTATGTCCAGAGCCCAGTGGTGGTTGTGGTAAGGGGTCTCACTGTGGTTCCTCAGACAAATCGTAAACATAGAAGGGTAATGGCATAGGTGGGAGACTATGGTCTTAATGTGAAAGCCAGTGGGTACCTTTAATCAGAAGAATACTATCTGTCTAATGCTTCTTTTTAACCCACAAGGTACGTCCCTGAGGCCAGACTCTGTTTTCTTTCATCTTTGTATTTTTAACATTCATCCCTATAATGGGCATACTGGGTGCTTATTAAATATCATTCTCGAGGTTGCACACGGGAAACAAGAATTAGTTTCATTATTAAAATGTCTCATTAAGTGCCAATTTGGCAAGTTACAGGGAAAAACATAAGTCACTTTCACTCTTTTGAAACCTTAATGGAGTTTCCACTATCTCATAAGTATCCAACATTTCTTTTAAAAATCAATTTAAATGTCCTTAATTTTTACAAGCATGTCTGTTTTTCATTTAAGTTGGAGAATATCACAAAATTGAGTAATCACTGGCCATCAGAAGTCAATAAATGGGGGTTTCTCTTGCTGAGTGACACAGGATAGGTCTCATAGGATCTAGAAGCATCAAGAGCCAGCGGCAACTATGGTCTGTGAAAATGACCAGATCCAGCTGCTTGCCAGGTTCCTGCTGAATCGCCTGTGATGTCACCTCTGGGCTGTAGAGCACAGTCTGGAGCACAACTCCTCATCTGATGCTCCTGGGGCCGGTTTGGATCCTGCCATATTTCGCTTACTTTATTTAAATCCACTTTTGTTTCCGCACCATACATCGTGCCCTTGTTGAGCGCTTGGTGCCTTTGGCTGTCTTCTCAATCCCCATCAGAAATGGTCCCAGCTGACTCCAGTCCTCTCTGGAATCTGAGATGTTGGTGTAATTCAGAGTCTTATCCCCTGGCTCCCCAACTACTCTGCACTTGGAAAATATTTTCATTTCACCTAAAAGAGTCATTTAGGAATGGAAAAAAAAAAAAAAGTAATCTGCAAATAGACCCCAAGAGGACTTTTTCGAGAACTAAAACAGGCCTTTGTAGATGATTCAGTCTGATGTTTCCCTTTCAACCCTCTGCTCAGAGACACAGCCAAGAGTCTTTTACCTTTGGAGCAGCTAGAAACAGCTGATGAGTGTTTGCTTTCAAATGTTAAGTCACTAAAAATGGGATGCACTAACATTGTATTACCCTAGCAATTCCAGGGCTTTCACATTAAAAATACGTATAAAATTTCAAAACATTTCATGCCGATATGTTTAGCGCCAAAGAACATTAACCCCTGCTTGAAGTTCTGGCAAATTAGAGATTAATCATGGGAAGATCTGGTAAAGTGAGTTCCAGCTGACCCTTGAACAACATGGGTCTGAAAAGTGCAGGTCCACGTACATGTGAATTTGTTGATTTGAGTTGGTCGAATCCACAGATGTGAGAGTTGGACCATAAAGAAGGCTGAGCACCGAAGAGCTGATGCTGTAGAATTGTGGTGCTGGTGAAGACTTGAGAGTCCCCTGGACAGCAAGGAGATCAAACCAGTCAGTCTTAAAGGAAGTCAACACTGAATATTCATTGGAAAGGCTGATGCTGATGCTGAAGCTTCAATACTTTGGCCACCTGATTTGAAGAGCTGGCTCATTAGAAAAGGCTCTGATGCTGGAAAAGATTAAGTGCAGGAGAAGAGGGTGACAAATGAGATGGTTGGATGACGTCACCAACTCAATGGGCATGAGTTTGAACCAACTCCAAGAGATAATGAAGAACTGAGAAGTCTGGTACGCTGCAGTTCATGGGGTCTCAAAGAATCAAGCATGACTTAGCAACTGAACAGAAACAGATGCCTGTATAAGAAGGGCTGACTATAAACTATACTTGGATTTGTGACTTCACAGAGGGTCAGCACCCCATCCCCTGTGGTGGTCAAGGATCAGTCATACCAGTAACTGATGGACATTCCAACTTACTAATAACAATATGCTGTACTGATTGGTGATACTTATAACCTAGTAGTTGGAAGCAGTATAAATAGTTTAAATTTCCTTTTATCTTTAAAGGACAATACATTAAATCTATGACATTTTAAACGGTTTTTTTTCTGATTCCAGTTCATATAACACATTCACCTTTTATTTTCATGTCAAAAAACAGGACAAAATCAGATGATGGTCTCACAAGTTTCAAAGGTGCAGGTATGAGAGCAATATGAACATATACTGATAAACATCTGTAGGTGACTAGTGGTTTCTGCAATAGGTTCTTATTTATACACCATTGCATTTTATTATTTAAACCTCTTTCTAAGAATTTGTATGTGTATAACAGATTTTATGCTTTAATTTATCTTCTGTATCAATTATTTAGTTTGTCTTTCTCTATGTAGGCTCTTAAAAATCTTGGTTTCTGTTTTATAAAAACTTATTTTTTGTCCTGTCTTCACCAAGTAAAATTGTAATGTATGACATGACAAATGGTTCTCTTTGAAATTAGATGCTTCAAGGTAATGTCTCTGGACTACCCTGCGATGAGGGAGAAAACGAAAAATGCTTATGAGAGATTATATCTTCTTTCTTTTCTGAAACCTGATTTTGTGCTAACATGCTTGTTTGACTTGTTCAGAAGAAAATGGTACAAATATAATGATTCTCTGTACTCTGGATATGGAAGTTTAATGGCATTGAATACTTCATAAATGAAATGCAGACTTTTGAGATCCTGTTTTCCTTGAGGCTTTAGCAATCTTGAGAGCACTAAAATGGAGTTGTCCTTTGAAGGGAAAAATCCTACAGATGGTAAGAGTGAGAATGAAGGTGAAGGCTGTAGCATTTTTCTTTCTTTATGAAAGTGATCATTACCTACCCAAAGCCATTGCCAAATATTCTTCTACCTTAAATTGCAACATACACCCCAAGATTTCTTCTTTGTCATGTTGAAGAAACAGATAATTTTGTATTGTCTTTTTTATCATTATAAAAAGTTTTAGTGTGATTTTTTGAAAGGTCCTCTCAAAACTTAGAGTGATAAAACTTAGTTATTTTAAAGGATGTTTTTCATTTCTGTTATTAAGATTTGCAGTGTGTCAGCTTCCCTGGTAGCTCCACTGGTAAAGAATCCGCCTGCAATGCAGGAGACCCTGGTTCAATTCCTGAGTCACGAAGATCCCCTGGAGAAGGGATAGGTTACCCACTCCAGTATTCTTGCCTAGAGAATCCCCGTGGACAGAGGAGCCTGGCAGGCAAGAGTCCATGGGGTCCCAAAGAGTTGGACACAGCCGAGCAACTAAGCACAGCATGGCACAGCATTTTAGACTGTAAATGGTCTTTAAAAGAAAGATCAAAGATCGTGTGCAAAAATGGGTTAAGATTCAGAGTACTCTAACGCTCTCCTTTCCAGATTGGTCTTTTTTAATCCGTCTTTCTTTTCTCCCCCTCTCTACCCTTTTTCTCCATTGTTGTTCACTTCTTAACCCATAATTTCTTTCTCCCTGTCTCTTTCTTTGCATCCCATTCTCAAGCATCTTTATTCCTTTTTGATCCTTGGAGCTTGTGAGGAGTGATACCTACCTTATTACCAAATAGGAGTAAAATAATCCAAATCCAGTTTCTTGGGCAAATTCCCTGTAGGACAGCAGAAAGAGACCTCAGACCTATTTGAAGTCAATTGCAGAAAACTTGGAAACATTTTTGACTTTCCACGATGGTGTTTAAGTCAATGCTACCAAATATCTGATGCTTTCATGCTTAAGTTATGAACAGAAACTTTTATGTAGGCAAAGATTGTTGGGTAAATATTACATTATTTTAATCTTAAAATGCCAAAATTATGAGAATGCTAATTTATCTATACTTTGACTGTTTTATAAAGTAAGTTCAGCATAAAACAGCTTAAGAATTACATATAATTCTTTTTTTTTCTAATTTTATTTTATTTTTAAACTTTACATAATTGTATTAGTTTTGCCAAATATCAAAATGAATCCGCCACAGGTATACATGTGTTCCCCATCCCGAACCCTCCTCCCTCCTCCCTCCCCATACCATCCCCCTGGGCCGTCCCAGTGCACCAGCCCCAAGCATCCAGCATCGTGCATCCAACCTGGACTTGGCAACTCGTTTCCTACATGATATTTTACATGTTTCATTGCCATTCTCCCAAATCTTCCCACCCTCTCCCTCTCCCACAGAGTCCATAAGACTGTTCTATACATCAGTGTCTCTTTTTGCTGTCTCATACACGGGTTATTGTTACCATCTTTCTAAATTCCATATATATGCGTTAGTATACTGTATTTATGTTTTTCCTTCTGGCTTACTTCACTCTGTATAATAGGCTCCAGTTTCATCCACCTCATTAGAACTGATTCAAATGTATTCTTTTTAATGGCTGAGTAATACTCCATTGTGTATATGTACCACAGCTTTCTTATCCATTCATCTGCTGATGGACATCTAGGTTGCTTCCATGTCTTGGCTATTATAAACAGTGCTGTGATGAACATTGGGGTACACGTGTCTCTTTCCCTTCTGGTTTCCTCAGTGTGTATGCCCAGCAGTGGGGTTGCTGGATCATAAGGCAGTTCTATTTCCAGTTTTTTAAGGAATCTCCACACTGTTCTCCATAGTGGCTGTACTACTTTGCATTCCCACCAACAGTGTAAGAGGGTTCCTTTTCTCCACACCCTCTCCAGCATTTATTATTTGTAGACTTTTGGATGGCAGCCATTCTGACTGGTGTGAAATGGTACCTCATAGTGGTTTTGATTTGCATTTCTCTGATAATGAGTGATGTTGAGCATCTTTTCATGTGTTTGTTAGCCATCTGTATGTCTTCTTTGGAGAAATGTCTATTTAGTTCTTTGGCCCATTTTTTGATTGGGTCGTTTATTTTTCTGGAGTTGAGCTGTAGGAGTTGCTTGTATATTTTTGAGATTAGTTGTTTGTCAGTTGCTTCATTTGCTATTATTTTCTCCCATTCTGAAGGCTGTCTTTTCACCTTGCTAATAGTTTCCTTTGATGTGCAGAAGCTTTTAAGGTTAATTAGGTCCCATTTGTTTATTTTTGCTTTTATTTCCAGTATTCTGGGAGGTGGGTCATAGAGGATCCTGCTGTGATGTATGTCAGAGAGTGTTTTGCCTATGTTCTCCTCTAGGAGTTTTATAGTTTCTGGTCTTACGTTGAGATCTTTAATCCATTTTGAGTTTATTTTTGTGTATGGTGTTAGAAAGTGGTCCAGTTTCATTCTTTTACAAGTGGTTGACCAGATTTCCCAGCACCACTTGTTAAAGAGATTGTCTTTAATCCATTGTATATTCTTGCCTCCTTTGTCAAAGATAAGGTGTCCATATGTGCGTGGATTTATCTCTGGACGGTCAACATCTGCCTGAGAAGGTGCGCCAGTTTTACACCCACATATAATTCTTTAAGACTCACCTTTACCTCTGTAATTGAACCCTTATTTAATGTTTCTGTTTTAAAGTTAGCAATGTATAGCATAGAATTATGTCATTTTAAATTATATTAATAACTCAATTTCTGTAATAGAATTAATGTTAATTTGGTGAAGACATCATTTGGAAAAACAGTCACTAGATTGAAAATAAAGCAAAACTATTTGAAAAAGGAGTTTATAACTTTCTTATATGACACCAATAGTCAGACAACATAAAGGAAAAAGACTCCTTAGAATCGCAAAATAAGAAATACAGTTGACCCTTGAATAGCATGAATTTGAACTGTATGGGTCCACTTACATGTGGGTATTTTTCAGTAGTAAATCCTACGGTGCTTCGCAGTCAGTGGTTGGTTGCATCCATAGATGGAGAGGAACTAGATACAAAGGCCAACCATAATTATATGGGGATTAACCCTCATGCTGTTCAAGGATCAACTGTACTGTGAGATGAGTTCAGTAAGCAATGTGTAAGACCTATGTGGAATGTGAAAAAAATTTAAGTCTTTACCAAGAAATACTGGAATAGATTTTAATTAATGGAGACTTTTCTTTTTCTTAAATCAAATATAATTTCGAAGTTCAAATATAATTTGAAAATGTCTATATTCTTTTTGTTCTAACAGATATCTTGTGAAACTCTAATGAAACTATTGTTTTATTAGCACAATTCAAGAGATAGATTTTTAGGACAGAAACTTTAAAACCAAACTCAACCTTATACAATAATAAATATATTTGATTTCTAAACCAAGTGATATTGCGATAAAAAGAAAAGTGAAACTGCCATTTTAATATTACTACTGAGTTTCAGACAGATTGAAGATTTAAACAGTGGAAATGTATGAAAGAAATGTAGGTTAAATTTTATATAATCTTTAAGAAGAAAAATTTTAAGTAGGATGTTAATGTCAAAAACTATAAATCAGATCAACAGAATTGGCTACCTAATATTTTTAAACTGTGCATTTTAAAAAGCCATACATGGGTTAAGTGGAAAATAACCAAGTATGAAAATATTTGCCATATGTATGGCAACAGTTAATGTTCATCATATAAAGAGTTTTAAAAAATTGTCAATTGATAGAAAGCCTAAGAGAGAAACAGACAATGGTAATAAAAAGGCAAGCCAGAAATGCAGGTGACCAGTAAAAAGACAGTGCTTGACCCCAGAAGTAATTTAAAGGTGCACTTTATAGACCCCTGTTCAGTTCTATATGATTTGGTTTATTGTTTACATTTGAGTTTATATGTTTGTCTCCCCTATTAGTCTGAGTTCATTTAATACGAGATCTGTCATCTTGATTTTTTTTTTTAATGCCCACTACCTTTTCCAATTCTAGTCACATAGTCGGATAGATGAAAAGATGAAAAGGTAGTTGATGGATGAAATAATTTTGAGATTACATATATTTTTAATTCATTACTACTGGTTACAGATGAAAAATATAGATTGAGACTGCTTTCAAGTTCGTAGCTTCTGTAACACAGTGCATTATGCATTCACAATGAATACAAATTTTGAGTTGAGGGATTTGAGTACTTTTTTGACATAGCTATTTTACTACTTATGGTTTTCAATGGACTTTAAAACAAATACACTATTAACTTTTGAGAATTCTTTCAGATCACAATATATATCTAGTTCTCTAGCTACTTTAAGAGACCATGGGAGGTATCTAGCTGTTGAGAATGCAGAGCAAGAGTGGAAAGAGACATATACTACAGAATATAATAATAAAATTATTTATGTCTATAATCTTCTATTAGAATGTATTTTTTAAGAGGTTAGACTTTGGTTACTGACACTAGAATATGTCTGGCACACAAGAGGTACTCAGTAAGTTTTTCGAATGAATGAAAGGCCCTGATTCTGTTTCTAAAATTGATTTATTTTAACTGGAGGATAATTACTTTGCAGTACTGTGATAGTTTTTGCCATACATCAACACCTGATTCAGTTTTGTGTCCCCTCTTTTTTAATACATCGTGCATGGTTTTACATCACCTTGATAACTGTCATAGATAGCAGCAAACATTTTCATTGATGTCACATAATTTACATAATCTTTCCCCTAATATTAGATATTTAGGTTGCTTGCTTTTGTTATTTATGTATAATGCTATGGTAGAATACATTCCTGCTTATACTTTTTTTTTTAATTATACATGGTTGTTTTGTTAGGATAAATTCTTAGAAATAGCCTTACTGGGTGAATAGACTGAACATATTTTTTTGGCTCCTGATACAAATTTCCAGCATATTTATCTATTCAGTTCAGTTCAGTTGCTCAGTCGTGTCTGACTCTTTGCGACCCCATGAATCATAGCATGCCAGGCCTCCCTGTCCATCACCAACTCCCAGAGTTCACTCAGATTCACATCCATTGAGTCAGTGGTGCCATCCAGCCATCTCATCCTCTGTCATCCCCTTCTCCTCCTGCCCCCAATCCCTCCCAGCATCAGAGTCTTTTCCAACGAGTCAACTCTTCGCATGAGGTGGCCAAAGTACTGGAGTTTCAGCTTTAGCATCATTCCTTCCAAAGAAATCCCAGGGCTGATCTCCTTCAGAATGGACTAGTTGGATCTCCTTGCAGTCCAAAGGACTCTCAAGAGTCTTCTCCAACACCACAGTTCAAAAGCATCAATTCTTCTGTGCTCAGCCTTCTTCACAGTCCAACTCTCACATCCATACATGACCACTGGAAAAACCATAGCCTTAAGTAGATGGACCTTTGTTGGCAAAGTAATGTCTCTGCTTATTAGCAAATACATAATAATGTCAGTCATTTCAGTTTGTATATGACTTACCCAGTTTTCATGGCTGCAAAACCCTGCAGTCCTCATAAAGATACTTTGTAGATATTTTATTCATTTGAAGATTTACATTGGAAATCTGGGTCCTCATAAATAATACATTCATAGAAGAAGGAAAAGGCAATGCATTTTGAGTCGAAGCAAATTGACAGCAAGGGTAGTGTATTCTTTCATCACATAATACAGAGAAAATAGCAAGACGATAATAACTGGTATTAATTCCTGAAAGTGTTTAAACATGCCATTTAAGTAGAAGGCAAGGAAGTATCATGGTGAATATTGAAAATAGGCCTATTATCTTTTTCCTTTCTTCCATGCTGCCTTTTTTGGTGGAAAGGGAGGGAGACTTTGTATTTTTTAATTAACTCGTTATAGAATTCATCAGCATTTTTAAACTGTACCTAACTTCTTAACTTTTATTTTTCAGTGGAGAAATTATCAAGGTGGTGCCAGTTTGCTTATATCCTGGGATGTTGGAATTTATGAGAACTATCATTGCAGTATTTTTATTTATGCACCCTTTTAAAATTGCATTTTCGTTGTTGTTGAATGCCTCTAAAAATGTAGACGTCAGTCTGTTACAGTTAGGATCTGCTGATAACTTTGTGCCTTGGCTTCTCCCTTCCTGAAAGCGTGTTATTTAAGCTTTCCTCATTTCATAGGAGTTGACCATTAGCATTCCATACTCTGGACTCAGAGTTCCTATACCTTGTTTGTAGGGAGATGTACCCTCATGGATTGCCTCCGGGCCTATGATATTCATCTATTTCCTGTCTTTATTGGTGTTACTGATTTTGAGACTGGATATCGTGGATTCCCTTCCAAGTTATATATATTATCAGTGATTTCCCATTAAATTTTAGCTCTTTGTTTTCTAATTACTGTCTCTACTTGCAATATATTGATTAGATTCCTTATTTGACTTCTCTAAGTTGGTTTTTTGGAGAAGGCAATGGCACCCCACTCCAGTACTCTTGCTTGGAAAATCCCATGGATGGAGAGCCTGGTAGGCTGCAGTCCATGGGGTCGCTAAGAGTCGGACACAACTGAACAACTTCAATTTCACTTTTCACTTTCATGCACTGGAGAAGGAAATGGCAACCCACTCCAGTGTTCATGCCTAGAGAATCCCAGGGACAGGGGAGCCTGGTGGGCTGGTGTCTGTGGGGTCACACACAGTCAGACACGACTGAATTGACTTAGGATAGCATAAGTTGTTTTTTACCTTATCATTATTCCTAGCATAGTGTTAGTTCTCTATTTTTACACAGGTCTAGTAATTGAGAAGTAACAAGACCATGGGATTGTGAAAAATAATAAACTATTCATACTTAAAGGATATGGTTACTATTGAACACTTTCAGTTCAGTTCAGTTGCTCAGTCATGCCTGACTGTGCAACCCCATGGACTACAGCATGCCAGTCTTCCCTGTCCATCACCAACTCCCAAAGCTCACTCAAACTTATGTCCATTGAGTCGGTGATGCCTCACTGAACATTTTACATCACCAAATAGGACACCAGAAGTTGACAAAAATATATAAGGAAAGGAAGTGTCAAAATTTCAGTCTTGGTAGGAGATCTGAATACCTATATGCTGCTATATAAGGGATACCAACGCTCGTCAAGGGTAAAATAGATTTAAATAGCACAGTAGCAACCTTGATCTTATATCCATATATATCACACTGTACCCACAATGCAGAATACTTTTCAAGTACTCATGGAAAAGTTAGACACACAGATAAATATTTTATAATACGAAGCTGGTTTTAATTATTTTAAAAGATTACTGTCATACAAATTTTATTCTCTAATATGATGTGTAAACATAGAACTTAAAAAAGGTGAACTTCGTTTACAAAGTTAGTTTTCCAAATTTGGCTGCATGATACTCGACAAAGAAAGGGGTATGTCATGGGAATCGACTCTGGAGTTACAATTCAGATTGCCTGACTGTATTAAGGCTTAAGACCCCTCACTCTAAACTGAAAATCATTCTGTCCTTCCTTATTTTGATTCTGAATCTATTTTCATTTTTTATTCCTGTTTTAGCTCTACTTTATCTCAGACCTTCTCAATTCTATGAAATGGCAAAAAAAAAAAAATTCTTGGTTAATCCCTTTCTAGAAATCTAAGATAGAAATTAAGTTGTTTTCCATCCTTAATGGATCTCCTCCTTCCCTCTGAAGTATTACGTTAATTTCAAAAGAACAAACTAGCATTTTGATGTTAGTTTCTTTAGTCATTGAAACAGCCTCTGCTTTTACTGAACATATACTACTGTGTTAAAAATTAAAATTGCATTGATAGGAGAAGACATCGTGAGTATTCAATTTTGGTATACGTTTCTCAGTTTTGTTTTTTATTTCTGTATTTCAGCTTTCTGAATAAGTTGTATAAAGTAAACTTTAGGCAGTGCCACTACTTGCTTTTTTTTTTTTAAGAGATTGGTGTTTTTATTTAGTGATTTATTTTTAATAGGAATCTTTATTTCATTGAATTTCTCTTTCTTTTGTCACTTACATCTTTCTTCCTCTTATTTTTCCCAATGGCATTTTCTTCATGCTGTGCTAAATCTCATGTCTCATCTATCAGAAATATGAGAAACATTTATAAGATTTTTTTTAATATCAAGTATATGCCAGTTGTTTGTAAACAGACTAGAATGAGTTGGTATGTGGTAATGATGAGATGCTGTTAATTAAAAGATAAACCAAGGAAACGTTATTTTGTTATGATGATTTGAAAAGTCAGATATAGACAGGTTTACTCTATTCTTTGGAGAATGTACTAGGAAATCAATGGCAAAACACTCCTATATTTTATGATGCTTATTTCTTTCCTTTTGACATGAACTTAAAAAATCATATGAAGTAAATGACAAGATAATTGCCTCCACTTTTAAAAATATAAATAAAATGTCTAGTAAAGATTTTACAAAAAGAGATGGGGTGAAATTTTCAACATGAAAAAGTGGTTTCTGAGACACTGCCTCTTATACTCAAACCCCTAGAAATGTTCCTCAGCCATCCATAAAAATGGTATTGTAATTTATATTTAAATTAATAAAATAGGTACCAGTAGCTATATCTACAATGCTTTGCTTTTTTATGGAAGTATAGTTGATTTATAATGTTGGGTTAGTTTCAGGTGTACAACAGTGACTCAGTTACATATATATTCTTTAATGCTTACCTTCATCTAGATTCTTATGTTTTATAGTCTAATGTGCTAATTTTTTGACCAGCTGAATAATTATTACAAGCTGTAAAGCTTATTGTTATTTTCTTTCTTGACTACCACCTGTCAGAATCAAAAGGGAAGGTAAAAATCTCACTGAGCCACAAAAGATTCTATATTGCTTGATGTGCCTTCTAAGGAGACACATCTATATGGAAGACTAAAATTAAGGCAGCATTTTAAATCGAAACTTTGTTACTTCGTTGCAGGTGGGGAACACAAGGAGACTTCACCACTACTCACCCACGGCCTGTGGTCAAAGTAAAACTCTTCACAGAAAGCACCGGCGTCCTGGCTCTTGAAGATAAAGAACTGGGAAGGGTGAGTTATGGTCAGCGCCACATGTCCCAGGCAGCATGGTTTTAACTTCTCTTGATTGAGAATTGAAGTGGACCAGCATGCAGTGTGTGAACTACATTAGTAATTTATTTGTAATTTCCAATGAGCCCAGCTTACATCTCTGATTTACTAAACATAATTGCTGTAATTAGACTGTATTGTGATAGGTCTTGGGTGTGTAAGGGAAACACATAAAGTCATAGTCACTGCCTGAGTCATTCCTGTCACACGTACTTCACTGGCCAGCAAGGGAGTGGTATGGACCGACTCATCCTTCTTGGTGAATGGTAACCCTGATTTAAACGTTTCTGTCCATGGACTAAAAGCATCCTCTTTATCTTTGAAGTCATCTGTTCCTTATATTGTGATTAGACTGATTACAGAATATCTCAAGTGTATTTCTCTCTTATACCTGTTTTTCTCTGTGTGAAGATTTTTGTCACACACCTTTTAACACAGAATTATTTTTTCCCCCATGGCCACCTCCTCATACCTAGAATATGAGTGCTGAGTCACGCTAGTCGTGTCTGACTCTGCGACCTTATGGATTGCAGCCTGCCAGACCTCTCTGTCCGGGCAGTTTTCCAGGCAAAGGTACCGGAGTAGATTGTCATTTCCCCCTCCAGGGGATCTTCCTAGCCCCCTCTAATTCCTGTCTCTTTCATTTATACTCAGCATCTTCTGACTGTAAAAGCATGAATGTTAACATGTTGTGCTCTCAACACCTCTCTGTGTGAAAGATTTTCTGCAGTCTTGTTTCTGAAGATGAGTCGTCTATAAAGTTACCTTCTGTAATGTGGCTCTATTTCACTCAGACCTGAGCTCTGCTTTCACAGGTATTTTGCAGAGGATAAAGCCTCAAGAAATCTCTCTCAGGGATTTCTCATAATGGTGGATTGCTGCTGTGATGCTCCGTGTGGCAGGACACTAGGATTAGTGTGTATACTGGATTTTCTTCCCCTTAAAGTTGGGATTGCTGTTGATTTCAAATCTTCCTCCTTTTCTGTCTACATCTTTGAAGTTTCTTTTCATTTCTAGAGATTTTGTGAATCTCTACCCACAGTCCAGAAATCGTGAGTCTGCACTTACATTCTATATTTACCCTTCTGTTTCCCTGTTGCATCTATTTCTTAATTACCTAAGAGAGCTAAACCATAATGTTCATTCATTCGTGTGCTTGTATATTTGTGCATTTATTCGTGCAACAAAGGTGTACAGGTGGCATAATCTAAGAGAAGAGCCCTGGAGATTCCATATAGTGTGATGGATTTGTGAGTCCAAATTTTTCATTTAAATTATGGTTACATTCATTTTACCTTATTCCCTTATTGTGTTTTCACTGTCTAATAGCACTAGCCATTTAAGTCTAATTCTGTAATGTAACTTGAGGTATGTTTAATTTATTCTTCAGCTCTCCAGATAGAGAGAGAGAGAGAGAGAGAGAGAGAGAGAGAGAGAGAGAGAGAGAGCGCATATACATATCCCAAAGAAAGGCAATGCCAAAGAATGTTCAAACTACCACACAATTGCACTCATCTCACATGCTAGCAAAGTAATGCTCAAAATTCTCCAAGCCAAACAAACACATGAAAAGATGCTCAACATCACTCATTATCAGAGAAATGCAAATCAAAACCACAATGAGGTACCATTTCACGCCAGTCAGAATGGCTGCGATCCAAAAGTCTACAAGCAATAAATGCTGGAGAGGATGTGGAGAAAAGGGAACCCTCTTACACTGTTGGTGGGAATGCAAACTAGTACAGCCACTATGGAGAACAGTGTGGAGATTCCTTAAAAAACTGGAAATAGAACTGCCTTATGACCCAGCAATCCCACTGCTGGGCATACACACTGAGGAAACCAGAATTGAAAGAGACATGTGTACCCCAATGTTCATCACAGCACTGTTCATAATAGCCAGGACATGGAAGCAACCTAGATGTCCATCAGCAGATGAATGGATAAGAAAGCTGTGGTGCATATACACAATGGAGTATTACTCAGCCATTAAAAAGAATACATTTGAATCAGTTCTAATGAGGTGGATGAAACTGGAGCTGATTATACAGAGTGAGGTAAGCCAGAAAGAAAAACACCAATACAGTATACTAACACATGGAAAGTTATGACCAACCTAGATAGCATATTCAAAAGCAGAGACATTACTTTGCCAACAAAGGTTCGTCTAGTCAAGGCTATGGTTTTAGAGTTGGACTGTGAAGAAGGCTGAGCGCCGAAGAATTGATGCTTTTGAACTGTGGTGTTGGAGAAGACTCTTGAGAGTCCCTTGGACTGCAAGGAGATCCAAGCAGTCCATTCTGAAGGAGATCAGCCCTGGGATTTCTTTGGAAGGAATGATGCTAAAGCTGAAACTCCAGTACTTTGGCCACCTCATGCGAAGAGTTGACTCATTGGAAAAGACTCTGATGCTGGGAGGGATTGGGGGCAAGAGGAGAAGGGGACGACAGAGGATGAGATGGCTGGATGGCATCACCGACTCGACGGACGTGAGTCTGAGTGAACTCCGGGAGTTGATCATGGGCAGGGAGGCCTGGCATGCTGCAATTCATGGGGTCACAAAAAGTCAGACACAACTGAGCAACTGATCTGATCTGATGGAATTTAGAAAGAAGGTAACAATAACCCTGTATGCGAGACAGCAAAAGAGACACAGATGTATTGAACAGTCTTTTGGACTCTGTGGGAGAGGGTGAGGGTGGGATGATATGGGAGAAGGGCATTGAAACTTGTAAAATATCATATGTGAAACAAATCGCCAGTCCAGGTTTGATGCATGATACAGGGTGCTCAGGGCTGGTGCACTGGGATGACCCAGAAGGATAGGATGGGGAGCGAGATGGGAGGGGGGTTCAGGATGGGGAACACATGTATACTCATGGCAGATTCAAGTCAATGTATGGCAAAACCAATACAATATTGTAAAGTAAAATAAATAAATTAATTAAATTTTTAAAAATATATTAAAAAAATTCTCCAAGCCAGCCTTCAACAGTACTTGAACTATGAACTTCCACATGTTAAACCTGGATTTAGAAAAGGCAAAGGAACCAGAGATTGAATTGCCAACATCTGTTGGATCATTGAAAAAGCAAGAGAGTTCGAGAAAACCCCTACTTCTGCTTTATTGACTAGACCAAGTCTTTGACTGTATGGTCACAACGAACGATGGAAAATTTTTAAAGAGATGGGAATACTAGACCACCTGACCTGCCTCCTGAGAAATCTGTATGCAGGTCAAGAAGCAACAGTTAGAACTAGATGTTTAACAACAGATTTGTTCCCAATTGGGAAAGGAGTACGTCAAGGCTGTATATTGTCACCCTACTTATTTAACTTATATGCAGACTACATTATGTGAAATGCTGAGCTGGATGAAGGACAAGCTGAAATCAAGAGTGCCTGGAGAAATATCAATAACCTCAGATATGCAGGTGACACCACCCTTATGGCAGAAAGTGAACAGGAACTAAAGGGCCTCTTGATGAAAGTGAAAGAGGAGAGTGAAAAAGCTGGCTTAAAACTCAACATTCAGAAAACTAAGATCATTGCTTCTGTTCCTATTACATCATGGCAAATAGATGGGGAAACAATGGAAACAGTGTCAGACTTTATTTTTCTGGGCTCCAAAATCACTGCAGATGGTGACTGCAGCCATGAAATTAAAAGACGCTTACTCCTTGGAAGGAAAGTTATGACCAACCTAGATAGCATATTCAAAAGCAGAGACATTACTTGGCCAACAAAAGTCTGTCTAGCCAAAGCTATGGTTTTTCCTGTAGTCATGTATGGATGTGAAAGTTGGACTATAAAGGAAGCTGAGTGCTGAAGAATTAATGCTCTTGAACTGTGGTGTTCAGGAAGTCTCTTGAGAATCCCTTTGACTGCAAGGAGATCCAGTCAGTCAGTCCTAAAGAAATCAGTCCTGAATTTTCATTGGAAGGACAGATGCTGAAGCTGAAACTCCAATCCTGTGGCCACCTGATGTGAAGAACTGACTCATTTGAAAAGACATTGTTGCTGGGAAAGATTGAGGGCAGGAGGAGAAGGGGATGACAGAGGATGAGATGGTCGGATGGCATCACCGACTCGATGGACATGAGTTTGGGCAGGCTCTGGGAGTTGGTGATGGACTGGGAGGCCTGGCGTGCTGCAGTCCATGGGGTCACAAAGAGTCAGACATGATTGAGCGAGTGACTGAACTGAACTGATGCAACCTCTAAATAATGTGCACGAATGGTATATTTTCCAGTTGTTTGTATATCTGAGAAAGGCCTTGTACTCCCGTGTTCCCATCATACATGAAAGCCAATTTTTCTATCTGTATAAGAGTTTCTCAACCTCAGCACTATTGATGTTCTGAGGAAGATAATTCTTTGCTGTTGGGAGCACTCCTGTGCATTTTATGATATTTGAGTAGCGTTCCTGACCTCCAGTCAATATATGCCAGTAGTCTCATCCGTTCTTAAGTGAAGTCGATAAGAAATGTCTCCAGACATTGCCAAGTGTCCCCTGGGAGCAGACCTGCTTGCAAGCCATTGATCTATACTAATGACTTCAGTAGGTTCCATGATTATAAATGTGTTCATGGGTTAATGGTGTCCCATTTTTAAATTGTCTTCCTTGGAGCTTTGGATTTGTATATCTAATTTGCATACTTGGTATTTCTAGTGTATTAATGGATATCGCACACTAAATATTTTTGAAATAAGAACTTTTGATTAGCAACCCCATCCAGTCTTCCATAGAGGTTGTTGTCAGGGCAGTGACCTCAGCTTGCCCTTTTTTCTTCTTCTTTGACTAATATCCAGTCTATTTGCAAGTTCTGTCAGCTTTTTCCTATACTGAGTTGGTTCACACTTTAACATTTTCTCTACTCTGATTCAAGACAATTTCTCACTAGTAGTAGTCCACTTACTGCTTCCTCATTTGTCATCCTGTCCCCTCTGATTCAGCTTTCACACCTCAGCCACTATTATCTATGTAAAATTCAACACAGAAGCACATCATTCTGTCTTTAAAACCTTACATTGTCTTCTCATCTATTTGGAAGAAAAAACTCAGACTCTTCATCGTAGTATGGTATGCCCAGGAAGGGTTCTCAAAGTGGGACCCTGTACCAGCAGCATCAGCAACACCTGGAAGATGGTTGCAAATTCAGATTTTCAGGCCCAGATCTCTCTCTGCTGGATCAGAAATTTGGTGGGTAGGATGCCACAGTCTCTCTTAACAAGGCCTCAACATTGGACACAATCAACATTGAAGAACTCCACTCCACCTGAACAGGTCTCTCTAAATTTATCTCCTATCACACCCACCTTGTTTACTATGGTTCTTCGTTCACGCTTGGCTTTCTTTCCTCAAACATAATCAGATTTTAAATTTTGGGTCAGACTTCCCTGGTGGTCCAGTGGTTAAGAATCCACCTGCCAATCTAGATGCTTGTATTTATTTTGACTGTTCTATTGCATCTGTTGGGCTTCCCTGATGACTCAGATGGTAAAGAATCTGCCTGTGATGCAGGAGACCTGGGTTTGATCCCTGGGTTGGGAAGATCCTCTGGAGAGGGGAATGGCAATCCACTCTAGTGTTCTTGCCTGGGAATCCTATGTACAGAGGAGTCTGGCAGGCTGCAGAACCTGGGGTCGCAAAGAGTCAGACACGACTGAGCGACTAACAACAACAATCGCATCTATAAGATTCTCCACTACAGTGAATAGATATAGTGAAAGTGGACATTCTAGTCTTATTCTTGATCTTAGGGAAGAAACACTCAGTCTTTGAATATTAAATTTAGCATTAATTTGGACTTCCCTGGTGGTCCAGTGGTTTAAGAGTCTGCCTGCCAATTCAGGGAACATGGGTTTTATCCCTGATCCAGGATTCCACACGCCATGGACGACTAAGCCCATGCACCACAACTATTGAAGCCTGCGTTCTCTAGAGCCCATGTTCTGCAGTAAGAGAAGCAGCTGCAGTAAGAAGCCTGCATGCAGCAACAAAGACCCAGTGCAGCCAAAAGTATATTAATTAATTAAAAAAAACTTTGGGTCTTTAGACATGACCACATGTGCACTCACACACAATTAGAAGAAAACGGTAGTCATCTCTGGATGGTAGAGCTGTTGGTAATGTTTTCTATATATTTATCTACTTTTACATGTGGGGTCCCAAGAGTTGGACACAGCTTAGCAACTGAACCACTACCACCACACTCAGAAACAGCATAAAGAGTTTAATTTGAAGAAAAAGGCCTTACATCATCTGAAGTCTGTAGTCTAAAATTATATAATTCTGTATCTGGGGATCTTGGCTGAGTGAAGTTTTTAAATTAAAATTTAGTGTGGTATTGGAAAGATGAGTAAAGAGCCCTTAAAATAGATTGATAACACAAGGTGATACCATTGAATGGCTGTAATATAAGAAGCTGACAATAACAAATGCTGACAAGGATGCAGATCAACAAACTTAAACTTACAACATATTGTATGATTTGTTCTAAAAGAGGCAATACTGTAGAAGCAGGAAATAGATGAATTGACCGGGGATTGACCCAAGGGGAAAGTGGTTGTCTGTAAATGGTGTTCAGGGATCTTTCAAGGTGAAGGAGTATTTATGTGTGACACTGGGTATTGGGTATATGGATGTATGCATTTGCTTAAACACATAGAACTGTACATTACAGGAGATCAGTCAAGATGGAGGAGTAAGAAAATGTGGAGTGCACATGTGTTTGAACACATCAAAAATAGACCTCCATGTCTAACTGTTCTCACTGAAAACTAACTGGAAACTGGCAGAGGGACTCCTGCACAGCCAAGGCTGTAGAAAAGACACAAACATCCAGTAAGAAGAGAAGAAAAGCAATCCTGTTGAGCCTTGTGACCCTGGACAGGAACTTAGAGAAGAAGCGAGAATACAGTTGGACCCCTGCCCTAGGGAATGTGCGGTGAGAGCCACAGATTACACACCTTAGTCCTGACGTCCTAAACAGGGAAGGCAATCCCCCTCGGCTGGCTGGAGAATTGCTGGGACAAACACGTAGACTCTGGGAACCCGAAACTCAGCTTGTGAGCAGCAGGAGTGCACTGGCTTCTCCCCCAAGTCAGAGTGCAGGGAGGTCTGTCCTGGAGGCTGCCAGCTTTCCCAGGACACTGGGCCTGAGGCAGCCACGACTGGGGAGAAGACTCAAGTGTGGGATGCAGAGGCTACCAAGTTCTGGGCGGGGCCTGGGTGAGGTGGTGATGGCCATAGCTGAGCATCTACTTAAGCAGCCTAGATCTCTGTGGCAGACAGTCCACCACCACTCACCACCCCATATGTGCTGAAAGACCACGTGGGTTCCCCCGCCCCGCAGTGTTGTTCTACCACAGGGCAAGGGTAACGGAGGCTGGGAGCAGTGATCAGCTGTGAGCGACAAAGGGATTTGCACCCGAGGCTGTGTCTGAGCAGAGTGAGGGAAACAATTGTGGGTGCACACTCAGCACAGCAGAGGAAGCTTGGGCCTCTGTCTGAAGCAGACAGGAGCATAGAGGACACTGTGTGTCCCATTTGCTTCAGCACTGCCCACTATTGGGCATGGGTTTCCAGTACAGAGAAAGAGAATAAGCCATCCTTAAAGGGAATAGAGCCAGCTCAGGCTCACCCTCAGGGATTCTGCTGCAGCAACTTGGGATCAGACCTCCTGTAGGCTGTCGAGGGTCACTGAGCAAAAAGGAGGACCGGCCGCACACCTGGCTCTGCCCTGCCGACTCCAGCCCCACCCACTACCAAGGCCATAGCTGCCAGCACACGCTAAGCAAAGACATGACTTGTGTTAACATCAAATCCAGCTCTCCTACCAAAGGCATTGGACACATCTCCAAAGGGACTCTCCCACGTAAGAATACTCCTTCAGGACCACAATAGGTAACTTTCACCTAAATTCATAGCGGCAGAGAAAATTAACCAAAAGGAGGTAGAAGGATTGCTGTCATTGATACAGCAAAAGAAAACCTCTGAACAAATAATGGAATAATCACCTTGCCAGATAAAGAATTCAAAGCACTGGTAATAAAAGTGTTAACTAAATTAGGGAAAAGGGTAGATACATTCAATGAAACTGTTAACAGGGAACTAGAAAATAGAAAAAAGATACAATCAGAAATGAATACAAGAGCTGAAGTTAAAAAAATCACACATGAAAATATGAAGAGTGCACTAAGTGATACAGAAAAACACATAAGTCATCTGGAAGATAGAATAATGGATATCACCCAATCAGAACAGCAGAAAAAAAAATTTCTTTTTTTAATGAAAACAGTTTGAGATCTGTGGGATAACATTAAGCCTGCCAATACTTGCAGTATAGAGGTCCCAGAAAGGAAAGGAGAAAAGGAGTTCGAAAATTTATTTGAGGAAACAGTAGTTGTAAACTTTCCAAACTTGAGGAAGGAAATATATATCCAGATATTGAAAGCAGAGCAGATTTCAAACTTGGTGACCTCAAACAGACCCACACTAAGACATATCATAATTAAAATGACAAAAGATAAAGAATTATTAATGCAGAAAGACAAAACCGTCAAATACAAGGGAATCAGGGTCGGACACGACTGAAGCGACTTAGGAGCAGCAGCAGCACTACAAGGCTATCTTCTCTACAGAAACTTTGCAAACCGAAAGAGAGTGATGTGGTATATTCAAAGTGCTGAAAGGGAAAAACCTGTAACCTAGGATATCTTCCTAGCAAGATTAGCATTTAGAATAGAAAAGATAAAGAACTTCTCAGGCAAGCAAAAACTGAGAGTTTGTTAGTAGTAAACCTATTCTAACAAATATTAAAGGGTCTTTAAGATAGGAATCTATCAGTTCAGTCACTCAGTTGTGTCTGACTCTTTGTGACCCCATGGTCTGCAGCACGCCAGGCTTCCCTGTCCATCACCCAACTCCCAGAGCTTGCTCAAACTCATGTCCAAAAGTCGGTGATGCCATCTAAGTATCTCATCCTCAGTCGTCCCCTTCTCCTCCCATCTTCAGTCTTTCCCAGCATCAGGGTCTTTTCAAATAAGTCAGTTCTTCACATCACATGGCCAAAGGATTGGAGTTTCAGCTTCAGCATCAGTTCTTCCAATGAATATTCAGGACTGATTTCCTTTAGAATGGACTGGTTGGATCTCCTTGAAGTCCAAGGGACTCTCAAGAGTCTTCTCCAACACCACAGTTCAAAAGCATCAGTTCTTTGGCACTCAGCTTTCTTTATGGTCCAACTCTCACATCCATACACAACTCCTGGAAAAGCCATAGCTTTGACTAGATGGACCTTTGTTGGCAAAGTAACATCTCTGTTCTTTAATATGCTGTCTAGGTTGGTCATAGCTTTTCTTCCAAGGAGCAAGCATCTTTTAATTTCATGGCTGCAGTCACCATTTGCAGTGATTTTGAAACCCAAAAAGTAAAGTCTGTCACTGTTTCCATTGTTTTCCCATCCTTTGCCATGAAGTGATGGGCCTGGATGTTAGATCTTAGTCTTTTGAATGTTGAGCTTTAAGCCAACTTTTTCACTCTCCTCTTTCACTTTCATCAAGAGGCTCTTTAGTTCCTCTTCACATTCTGCCATCAATAGAATAAGGAAAATCCCACTAGGAAAGGCAAATATATACTAAGGACTGAGGTTCAACCCCTTACATTAAGCCAGTATGGAGATTAAAAGGCAAAAATTATAAAAGCAACTATAGCTATAATAAATTGTAAAGGGATAAGTGTGAAAATTAAAATATGACATCAAAGCACCATGTGGAAGAGGGAAGTAAAAACTGTGGCTCTTTTAGAGTATGTTTAAACTTAAGTGACTCCTAGTTTAAAACAAGCAAATATGTGAACCTCATGTTGTTCACAAATTTAAAACCCACAATAGATACACAAAAACTAAGAAGAAAGAAACACAACCATACTACTAAGAAAAATCATCAAACCACAACGGGAGAAACAAGAAATGAACAGGTTAAGGGATAAATATTTTTTTAAATCATGACTTTACAGGTTCTCTGCAGCATCAATATAAATTTAATATTTTCTGTTTTATAATACATACAAATTTGTTCCAGAAATACTGTACCAGTACCACAACCAACAAAACACTTACAAAGTAATGGTATTTCTTAGCAGTTCTTTTTGTCCTTAGAATGTATCTCAATAAGGATGTATGTCTGATTACTTTATTTAAAATTGTGCTAAGTCGCTTCAATCATTTCTGACTCTTTGTGGTCCTATGGAGGGTAGCCCACCAGGCTCCTATACCCGTGGGATTCTCCAGGCAAGAATACTGGAGTGGGTTGTTGTGCCCTCTTCCAGGGGATCTTCCTGACTCAGGGATCAAACCTCCGTCTCTTAAGTCTTCTGCATTGGTAGGTAGGCTCTTTCCTACTAGCGCCACCTGGGAGGCCCTTATTTAAAAGTAGCCAGTGCAATAGAAAGGTAAAACGTCTTATTTATATTCTAAATGGTAAAAATCACTGAAAATATCTGTAAATTCAGTCATGATGGAGATTTCCTTCAACAGTTCTATCAGATAATAGTTCTCACCCAAACAACTCACTGAAGGATTTATTAGATCAGTTTTGCCATACTAAGTAAGGTTGACTTTTTATTTGGCATGATCTGGGAGGCATTTACTCTCTGGATCTCTGACCCCTTGTCTGTAAATTGAGCTAGGTGAAATGCAAATACTGTTGTCATTTCTAGTTCTCCTTCTCTACCATTATATTGCTTTACTGGTTGCTGTATGTGATTCCTTACTATTCACATATCCCATTTAATCCTCTTTGAAGAAGAGAGTAACGGTCCATGTTTAGTTAAAGAATGATAATCAGAGGTTAAGACCACTCAGCAATTGCAAGAATCTGGATTTGAACTTGAGCTTTCTGAGTCCAAAGTCTTTCCTAAAATAATCGTTAAATACTGTTTGATAGGATGAGGAAATGTGACTGTTTTACAAATCATGGTGTCAGTATGGGCCAATTTAATTTCATGACTTAAAGCAGGACTGAATATTATTTAAGCTAAAGCCGTTTCATGCATCCATTCCATTCAGTCGCTCAGTCGTGTCCGACTCTTTGCGACCCCATGAATCATGGCATGCAAGGCCTCCCTGTCCATCAACTCCCAGAGTTCACTCAGACTCATGTCCATCAAGTCAGTGATGCCATCCAACCGTATTATCCTCTGTCGTCCCCTTCTCCTCCTGCCCTCAATCCCTCCCAGCATCAGAGTCTTTTCCAATGAGTCAACTCTTTGCATGAGGTGGCCCAAGTACTGGAGTTTCAGCTTTAGCGTCATTCCTTCCAAAGAAATCCCAGGGCTGATCTCCTTTAGAATAGACTGGTTGGATCTCCTTGCAGTCCAAGGGACTCTCAAGAGTCTTATCCAACACCACAGTTGAATAGCATCAATTCTTCGGTGCTCAGCCTTCTTCACAGTCCAACTTTCACATCCATACATGACCACTGGAAAAACCATAGCCTTGAGGTTATTGATATTTCTCCCAGCAATCTTGATTCCAGCTTGTGCTTCTTCCAGCCCAGCGTTTCTCATGATGTACTCTGCATATAAGTTAAATAAGCAGGGTGACAATATACAGCCTTGACGTACTCCTTTTCCTATTTGGAACCAGTCTGTTGGTTCCAACAGTCTGTTGGTTCCAACAGTCTGTTGGTTCCAACCAGTCTGTTGGTTCCAACCAGTCTGTTGGTTCCAACCAGTCTGTTGGTTCCAACAGTCTGTTGGTTCCAACCAGTCTGTTGTTCCATGTCCAGTTGTAACTGTTGCTTCCTGACCTGCATACGGGTTTCTTAAGAGGCAGGTCAGGTGGTCTTATATTCCCATCTCTTTCAGAATTTTCCACAGTCTATTGTGATCCACACAGTCAAAGGCTTTGGTATAGTCAATAAAGCAGAAATAGATGTTTTTCTGGAACTCCCTTGCTTTTTCGATAAAACTGTTAACTAGTCAATTTTCCATGAGTATGTATTCTCTATGAACTTTCTATATTATTTGAAAACAAAATTTTGCTAATTCCTATTACAGCATCATTTTTTTACGCTAATTGAAAATGCTTGAATCTAGTAGTCTGCACTAAATGTATAGTATATGTATAGAAATACATATATATATTTTCTTCCATCATTATGTCAGCCTTTTTATTCTCTGCATCAACCTTGTCATATTTCTCATCAGATCAGATCAGATCAGTCACTTAGATGACACCACCCTTATGGCAGAAAGTGAAGAGGAACTAAAAAGCCTCTGATGAAACTGAAAGTGGAGAGTGAAGAAGTTGGCTTAAAGCTCAACATTCAGAAAACGAAGATCATGGCATCCAGTCCCATCACTTCATGGGAAATAGATGGGGAAACAGTGGAAACAGTGTCCAACTTTATTTTTTTGGGCTCCAAAATCACTGCAGATGGTGACTGCAGCCATGAAATTAAAAGACACTTACTCCTTGGAAGGAAAATTATGACCAACCTAGACAGCATATTCAAAAGCAGAGACGTTACTTTGCCAACAAAGGTCCGTCTAGTCATTTTCTATCATTTTATACAGTGATTTGAAACAATTAGGGTACTCGCTGGCTGCTTTTATTACTTTCATTTATGATGGTGCATATCAACTTTATGTTCACACAGGGAATGGTTCAGGGAGTGTTTGAAAAGATTCAAGTTCTGGACTCCCAGTTTTAGTTGGTTTAGGATGAATCCAGAAAGGAGCATTTAAACACTTCTCAGGAGCTAGTCATGTGCATATATGGTTGACAAACATTGGCACAGAGAGTATCACTGATACTAATGTACAGCCAGTGTTGAGAAGTAGTAACTCAGTAAACAAACAAACAAGCAAACAAAAAACCCCACAAATTATTGTACCACATAGTTTTGTGAAATGATACCTGAAATTTAAATAGGTATTAGGCAGTTGAAGGTTATGTTCTTTGGCAAATGTTTGGCATGTAGATTTTGTTAGCAGATGACAGATGCGAATACCTATTTATGGAAAGTAGGTGGCATAAGGAGATTTTTCATCTGAATTGGTGGCCAGCCTCCCACCGGGTGCTGAGGGACTACCTAGAGGCAGAACAGGGTATTTTTCTTATTACGGGTATGTACAAGCAGGTAAATAGTGGACCCAGTTAAGCACCCAAAAATATATGGTTTATCATAATCTATTGTCCCCACAAACTTTGAAAACAAGGCTTAGATAACATAACCATATAAAAATCTAAATAATCCCACAAGGCATCTATTTGTGAGCAGTGCAGTTTCCATTGACTCTTTCAGGATGAATTATTGTTTTCTTTGGTACTGTTTAACTTATCAAATGGTGTTCTTGAGTCCAAAATGGATTTTTGAAGTTTCTACCCAGACAACTTTTTAGTTTTAAGAGTATTGCTATGAACACATTCTTTCCAACAATTGTTACAAAAAGAACCTATTATATGTGCAAACACTGGGAGTTCATGGTCATGGTACCCCATCATCAGTATACCCAGGAAAGCACTGGTTCTTCTGCCTCCCTGAGGATAGAGAAGCATATAAATTAGAATCTATTTTCTTTATGGTACAGTGGAGCTAGAACAGTGCCTTTTTTTTCTTATTTGATGAATGGTATTTCAGTATTTGTACTTTTATTCAACATTCCTTAATATAGAGATAGTCATAACCTAACAATTCAAAGTGACAATCATTATGCATGTTTTACAAATGTAAATACTATATGGAAAGTTCAGGTACATTTAAATATTAAGATAAATTAGCTTTGCTCAATTGATTATTCCATTAAAATGAGCTATTATCTTTAAAACATCTTGTTACATCTTAATGTAACAGGTACAAATTAGCTTATGCTGCTGCTGCTGCTAAATTGCTTCAGTCGTGTCCGACTCTGTGCGACCCCATAGATGGCAGCCCACCAGGCTCCCCCATCCCTGGGATTCTCCAGGCAAGAAGTGGAGTGGGTTGCCATTTCCTTCTCCAATGCATGAAAGTGAAAAGTGAAAGTGAAGTCGCTCAGTCATGTCTGACTCCCAGCGACCCCACGGACTGCAGCCCACCAGGCTCCTCCATCCATGGGATTCTCCAGGCAAGAGCGCTGGAGTGGGGTGCCATTGCCTTCTCCGAAATTAGCTTATATATATGCTTTTTTCATCAACTTGTTTCTTATGTGGCTTTCTGATGTATCGAAGGAGATCCATCTGAAGAATTATCAGAATATGCATGATTTCTGTTTAAGAGAGAAGCAATACAGTGTGTTCAAACATCTGTTTTCTTGGGGGATGATTACTGTTTCAGAAGCTCTAATTCATTGGTCAGTCTAATATTCTTTTTTGCCCCTCTTGTTTTCCTAGAGTATATCCTTTTTAATTATTCTCATTTATATAGTACTCTCCAAGCTGAGTTCCCTCTGAGTTCTTCATTTATGTTAAAATGTTCAAGAGCTAACATATTTTTAGCTAAGTTCAGGATATTTAACTACACCCCATATATAGAACTGGTTAAGACCTATAGAGTTTAAATCATGCCTCTGAATGCCTGGGTTTATAGGCAGTCAGGATAGAACTTCTTATTGCAACATGCACAGCAGTAAATCATGAATAGACTACAGATGTTTTATTGACTAATTAACAATCCTAGTTTTCACAAATAATTATAAAATCTTAAAAATCATTTTAGGTCTTCCCTTCACTCAAAGTTTATATTTGAGGATTAAACTTTCCAGCATTATACAAATTTGATTCATCTACATATGCATCAAAACAGCTTTAGAGAAACTGCTTACGAAATCATAATCATAGATATTTTACTATTTGAAAGCAAAATTTAACATCCAATTTTATTGAAATAGCTGATATTAGATGACAGCTATTTTAGCCAGCAAATTAATATCATCTGCTGCAAAGTGGAATGGAAATTTGTTTGCATTTCACAGATATCTAACTAACATCACCATACAAAGTAAACTTTTATTTTTGTAGTTCTAACAAGTGGCACGGGGCTTCCTTGGTGGCTCAGCAGTTAAGAATCTGCCTGCAGTGCAGGAGATGTGAGTTCGATCCCTGGATTGGAAAGATCCCCTGAAGAAGAAAATGGCAACCCACTCCAGTATTCTTGCTGGGAAGTCCTACAAACAACAAGTCGTGCACCTTTTCTGTAGCCATTTGTCACAAGACTTTGATGTCATATCACAGAAGCCATTCTAGTGACAGGAAAGGGACCACAGACAGGTGATGGGCCAGAGATCAGGCATATATGGTGCAAAGTCTTTCTAGATATTTTTCTTTGCAACTTACATCTGGCTCGTTAATCACAATCTGTAAAGTGTTAAAGAAGACTTAATCATCCTGAGTCAGACTTGGAAAGGAGACTGATAACCTGCATCACTTGTTCCTTAGGGAGTCTCCCTCAGACCCTCTCTGAGGAGTTGGCCATCATCTTCGAAGTAAAGTGAGCGGAAAGCATTTTCTTTCCTTCTCAGTGCTGAAAGAGCAAGTTATAAATAGACATGCTCCACAGTGGGTCCATGTGGGTGATTACAGTTGACATTTCTGTTTCCTCAGAAAAATAGAGGCCTCCCTCGAACCTACTCAGGTTTCCCCTTAGCTTTCATATCACTTTCCCTAAGTTTTCCTCAGTGAACATTTTATGGGTGAAATGCACTAACTTCTTTTTTTTTAACTACTTAGTCTTCCCTTAATCCATTGCTAACTCATCCATCCTTACTATTAAACTAAAATCACCCCTTTAAATTGATTATGGATTTTATTGTCCAATCCAATCTTTAATGTTTTTTCTGCTGTGTTTTTTTGACTACTCTCTGTCCCCTTGAAATAGCACACTTCTCTACTGTGTGGGTTCTATTTATTTTTTTATATCATTCTCATTTCATTTTTTCTCATTCTCCTATCTTTTGATATCTTTATTTAATCAGGGTCCAGACCCTCTTCTGCGTCAAAATTTCTACTCCTATATCTTCAGAAATCACCTCCATTAGGGCTTCTGCATCCATGACCAGTAACCTGTCTAGTTTCTCATTTAGCTAATGAGTTAGGCTTCCCTGGTGGCTCAAACGGTAAAGAATCTGCCTGCAGTGCAGGAGATCCGGGTTTGTTGCCTAAATCAGGAAGATCCTCTGGAGAAGAGAATGGCTACCCACTCTAATATTCTTGCCTGGAGTATTCCATGGACAGAGGAGCCTGGTGAGCCACAGCCCATGGACTCGCAAAGAGTTGGACATGACTGAACAGCTAACAACAGCAACCTTGATCCCAGATAGAATAAGTATTCAACCTATACACTATACCAAATCCTTATTTCTAATAGATGTGGTGTCATATTATGGTTTTAATTTATACTTCTGTAACAACTAGTACTAATCATGTTATCTTTTTTGCATGCTTACTTGTCATTTGTAATGACTTAAGTAATAATGATTTACTTTGTCATTCTTTGCATCTGTTCAGACATTTTTCCAATTTTTAGTTGGATTGCCTGTTTTCTTATTCTTAAGTTTGGAAAGGCCATAATAATCTGTTGTTTGTGCATCTTTTACCAGAATTATGATTTGAAAAAATTTTTCTCCCAGAATTCAGCTCATCTTTTCTTTTTGTTAACAGTGTGTTTCAAAGAGCAACGGTCTTAATTTTGATGAAGTTCTTTTTTTTGTTTTTCCTTTTATGGCTTGTACTTTTGTTGCCATATGTAAGAAATCTTTGCTTAACCCTGGGTCAAAATTTTCCTATGCTTTCTTCTAGAAGTTTTATAGTTTGATATTTTTAAATTTAGCTCTTTGATCTTTTTAGTTTTTATTTCTAGAGCTACTAATAAATTAGAGTTCACATTTTTGTGTAGGAGTATCAAGTTCTAGTACCATTTATTGTAAAGACTTTCTTAGTACTTGTCGAAAATCACTTGTCCACATGTTTGTTGGGTCCACTTCTGGACTCTGTATTCCGTTCCATTTATCTAGTTTTCTATCTCAATGCCAGTAGCACACTGCCATGATTACCTTGACTTTATTGTAAGTCTATTATATTAAGTAGTGATAGTTCTCCAGCTCTGTTTCTTTCTTTTTTTCTCTCCAACTCCTGCATAGTTTTGGCTATTATAGGTCCTTTGTTTTGCCCTCTGAATTTTAGAATCATTTGGGGGATTTCTGGGGAAAGAAATCCACTGTGATTTTTACTGTGATTATATTGAATCTGTATATCAATTTGGTAATTGATGAACAAAGTTGAGTTTTCTGACCCAGGAACACAGTATACCCCTCTGTTTAGGTCTTATTTTGTTCTCCTTACCGATGTCTTAATAGTTTTCAGTGAACAGATCTTCTTGCATTTCTTTTGCCACATCTGTCACTGAGTATTTCATATTTTTGTTGCTACCTTAAATGACATTATTTTGTTAGTTTTAATTTTTCAATTTAGATATTGTTATTATGTTGAAATGTAATTGACTTTTCTATATTGATCTTGCATCCTGTAACCTTGGTAAACTCACTAACTAGTTCTGCTGGTATCTTGGTAGACAATGTTTCCATAAACAATTTCTTGTCTGCTAATAGAGATCATTTTACTTCTTTGCAATCTAGATGCTTCTATTTATGTATTTTGGTTGTCGTCTTGTACTTATTTGAACTTCTAATACAATAGAAATGGTGAAAGTGGACATCCTAGTCTAATTCTTGATCTTAAGGGGAAAAAATGAATCTTTGAATATGAAATATAACATTAGTTGTAGGTTTTTGGTATATCCCTTTCCTCAAGTTGGTAAAATTCCTTCTGCTATTTTTTATTTAATCTATTTTGGCTCTAATATTTATAGTTTCTTCTATATACTTTGAGTTTAATTTGTGATACATTTAATTAAAGCTGAATCCAATGATTTAAGAAAAATCTTTTTTTCTGTTGGGTTGACCAGAAAGTCCTTTTTGATTTTTCTGCAATATCTTAAGATGCAAATGAACTTTCTGGCCAACCCAACAATCTAGACATTTAGTGCTCCAAGTCCCCATTCCCTAAATACTAGTTTAGTAGCAGCCCAGAAAATTTTTTATATATTTTTTCTCATTTTCATTCTCTTCAAAATATTGTTTTATTTTGATTCCTTTGACCCATGAGTTATTTGAAATGTGTTAGTTTCCACATATGTGAGAGCTTTTTGGAGTTCTCTATGTTATTGATTTCTAATTGATATCTAATTGAAGTCTATTGGGCTTAGAGAATATAGTTTATATGAGTTGGATCCTTTTTAAATTTATTGAGTCTTAGTTTATAGCTTATACTATGGTCTATCCTGTGAATATTCCACATTCAGAGTTTAAAAAACAAACTGCATATTCTTTTGTTCAATAGAATTTTATAAATGTCAAATAGTTCAAGTTGTTGTTTAAATATCCAAATCTTTACTAATTTTGGGATCTACTTTCTAAAAAGCAATTATTGAGAGATTGATATTAACCTGAGTATAATTATGGACCTATTATTATTTTTTGATGCTTGTATTTTGAAGATATATGCATAAATATTTAGGATAAATATTATCTGCATAAATACTTAGGATTTCTATTTCCTCTTCATTAATTGACCACTTTGTCACTCTGAAATAACTTTGTATTATATTTCATTTATACCTTGTAATACCTGGTAATATACTTCGCTTTAAAATCTTCTTTATTTTAGCTATCCAAGCTTTCTTCTTAACTAATGTTAGTATATTATATATTTTTACATCCTTTAATATATTTGTTTCTTTGTATTTAAAAGCCACATATGATTGGATCTTTATTTTTTATACAATCTAACCATCTCTGTCTTTCAATCAGTGTTTAAAATGTATTTTAATATGATTATGGATATGATTAAGTTTAAATATCATTTAGGTTTTTTTTCTGTCTTCCATGTTCTTTATATCTCCTTTTTTTCTCTTTTAGACTAATTTAATATTTTTTTGGTTCCATTTTTCTTCTTTGTTTGCTTATTATTGATTACTATTAAGTGTTGCTTTAAGTTTAGTCTAACTTCAAATGATAATATAACAAACATTTCATGTGTAGTTTATGAGTTGCACAATATTATATCTCCATTTCCCATTGAAGGTAAGGCCTAGGACAAGCAATAGCATCTGTCTCGGAGAAGGCAATGGCACCCCACTCCAGTACTCTTGCCAGGAGAATCCCATGGACGGAGGAGCCTGGTGGGCTACAGTCCGTGGGGTCGCTAAGAGTCGGACACGACTGAGCAACTTCACTTTCACTTTTCACTTTCATGCATTGGAGAAGGAAATGGCAACCCACTCCAGTATTCTTGCCTGGAGAGTCCCAGGGACAGGGGAGCCTGCTGGGCTGCCATCTATGGGGTTGCACAGAGTCTGACACGACTGACGCGACTTAGCAGCAGCAGCAGCATCTAACAGTTTCTGATGCACAGTACATGTCCAGTTACTGCTGAAAGAATGAATGAACAAATGAACCGTCTCCTGAAATTTCAGTTTCATTTCTCCTTTGCACAGTTAGACAGTCAAGTGAGTCGATTTTGCTTGAACACCTGGGCTCCCTAACCAAGTGATAAGCCTAAACAGCAATAACTGAATAATATATGATTTGGATTCTATTGTAAAAGTGAGGTTCTAGGATGTTCAGCCCATCTCCTAGTTATAGTACACTGAAGAAGCAGGTTGAAACATCCTCACATTCATTCCTAACCTATTCTTTTAGTTACTGTATCTGGAACTATCCAAAGCCTATTGTTCAGTTGCTCAGTCACATCTGACTCTTTTGTGACCCCATGGACTGTAGCCTGCCAGTCTCCTCTGTCCTTCAGATTTCCCAGGCAAGAATACTGGAGTTAGTTGCCTTCTCCAGGTGATCTTTCCGACCCAAGGATTGAACCCATGTCCCCTGTATTGGCAGGTGGATTCTTTACCACTGAGCCACCAGTGAACCCCCCAAAGCTTCTTTGGAACATCTATTTTATTGTCTTTAGCACTAATACCAAAAAGCTGAGTACTTTTATCTCCTGCTAGTTTTATTACATGTATTTTGAGTCAGAAATACGGTCTTTAGGTCAAAGGTCCAGCATTCAGATTGGTTGTTGAATATCACAAAATGAAAAGTTTGAAACCTGCTTCCAGAAGATGTAAATTGTGGTTTTTAGCTCTGCCTTAATACACAAAGGTTCGTCTAGTCAAGGCTATGGTTTTTCCTGTGGTCATGTATGGATGTGAGAGTTGGACTGTGAAGAAGGCTGAGCGCCGAAGAATTGATGCTTTTGAACTCTGGTGTTGGAGAAGACTCTTGAGACTCCCTTAGACTGCAAGGAGATCCAAGCAGTCCATTCTGAAGGAGATCAGCCCTGGGATTTCTTTGGAAGGAATGATGCTAAAGCTGAAACTCCAGTACTTTGGCCACCTCATGCAAAGAGTTGACTCATTGGAAAAGACTCTGATGCTGGGAGGGATAGGGGCAGGAGGAGAAGGGGATGACAGAGGATGAGATGGCTGGATGGCATCACTGACTTGATGGATGTGAGTCTGAGTGAACTCCGGGAGTTGGTGATGGACAGGGAGGCCTGGCATGCTTCGATTCGTGGGGTCGCAAAGAATCGGACACGACTGAGCGACTGATCTGATCTGATCTAATACACAATAGGGCATGAACAAATCACTGAAGTTCTCTCCCTTGACCTTTATTCCTCGCCAATTCCATCGTATATTTCTCTGAATTCATGAAGTTCTTTGGAACAAGTGAAAATGTAACACCAAGAGTTCTTAACCTCCTATTGTCCTATCTTCTTTTTTCCCATTCTTTAAAGGACTTCTTTCTAGTTTGCATACATATAGAATGACAAATTAGGAAGGTTTTCATGAATCTTATCATCTTGCAGATTGTGAGGTTGTAATTATCAGCCCTTGCTTTGACATCTTATTCAAATGAAGAATAATAATTCACCTTCATTCTTCAGGGTGGCAGTTAGTTTTTAATATAAATACCAACACCTATCTGTAAATTGTTTTCCAAACCCTTAGCTATAATTGTTTTCAGTTTAAGGATGCAGCTGAAGTAATCCAAGCATAGACATTATCATAACTTCCTCCTTCCTATCCCACCATCGTATGTATGGATTGACAGAAATAAAATTGGTTTGACTGTAAGAATTCTTATAGTACTTAATAACCAAAGAGTGAGAACAAAGCTAAATTAGTTATTATACTGTTGTGAAATTATGAAGGGAATGTGTTGGGGAGGGGAAGTAAAATTGAAAGTGCCTATCGTTATCTTGAAGTAATTTTCCTTGGCTATTCATTTAACTTCAATGTCAAGTTATTTACATAACAAGAGCAATGCCTATCTTTTAAGGGTGATGTGAGAATTAATTTAAATTCCACAAAGTGTTTCGAGGCACAGAGTTGAAAGGTTCTTTATAAATGCCAGGCATTATTATAACCAGACTAGTAAAAAAAAACACTCAAGATAAAGCTACTCATGCAGGGTCCTCTAATAGAAACTGTATTGGTAAGGAAATATAAAGGTTACTGCTATTCATAATTTATGGCTGAGGGGAATAAATCAAGACTAATAATAATGCTTTGCTGTCTAGTTAAGTCTTAAAGACAGACGTAGCTGTGATGGAATATATTGCTCCACTCAAGGAGAAGTTTGAAATTGAGACCCTACAAGCAATAACAGTGATATATGAAGATTATTTAAAGCCAGTGTCTTTAACTGAGCCATGGAAAATATCATAACAAATTTGACTATGTCTTTCAAAGTCTTCAAGAAAGACTTTGAAATGGAAGATGTAATCCTTTAGCATTTGGGTGTGTGGAACTTGACATTTGCTAGAAATATAGGCATGATGGTCTTCATTCTAGTAGCCACCAAAATCTGTCTCATTGTGAATCCTTTTTAAGTTTTTCTTTTGATTTATGATAAGCAAAAGCTTTAACACAAAGGGAGAAACATTTTTTTCAAAAGATTTCATACAAGCAGAATACTTCAGGAAAGTAAGAGAGATAATCACATACATAAAACCATCTTGTTAAAGTAATCACAGGTAATGGTAGAAAACTATATGTAAAAATCTTTGAGTCACACAATTAGCTAAAGAAGTCTAATAGGTAAATTTAATGTTGTTATGATCAAATTGTAGCTTTTATTACCTGTGTATTGGTTTCCTGTTGCCACTTCAACAAATTACAGAAAGCTTCGTGCCTTAAAACAACACAGAATTATTATCTTAGAGTTGTGTTGGTCCAAAGCGAATCTTGGTGGGCTCAAATTAAGCTGTTGGCAGGTTGTGTTCCTATCCAGAAGACCTAAGGTAGAATGTAGTTTTTTGTTGTTGTTGTTTTTTTAACTTCTTCCAGCATTTAGAGGCTGCCTGTATTTGGCTCATACATGGCCCTCTTCCATTTTCAAAACCGGCAATGGCTGATTGTTGCTCACATCGCATTGCTACATCACTCCTTTGTCATCATCTTCCACCTCTGAGAACCCTTGTAATTGCATTGGGCCCACTTGTATAATCTCCCTTTCTTAAGGCCTTATTTCCATTATTAGTGACCTTAATTCCATCTGTTACCACAATTCCCCTTTGCCAGGGAAGTAACATAGTCACAGGTTCTGGGGATTAGGACTAGGCATTTTGGGGAGACTATTATTCTAAATTAAAAGATACTTGCTCCTTGGAAGAAAAGCTATGACCAACCTAGACAGCATATTAAAAAGCAGAGACATCACTTTGCTGACAAGGGTTTATATAGTCAAAGCTAAGGTTTTTCCAGTAGTCATATATGGATGTAGAATTGGACCATAAAGAAGGCTGAGCGCCAAAGAAGATGCTTTTGAACTGTGGTGTTGGAGAAGACTCTTGAGAGTTTCTTGGACAGCAAGGAGATTAAAACAGTCAACCCTAAAGGAAATCAAGCCTGAATATTCATTGGAAGGACTGATGCTGAAGCTTTAGTACTTTGGCCACCTGATGTGAAGAGCAGACTTCTTGGAAAAGACCCCGATGCTGGGAAAGATTGAGGGCAGGAAGAGAAGAGGTGACAGAGGATGAGATGGTTGGATGGCACCGTTGACTCGGTGGACAGGAGTTTGAGCAAAGTCTGGGAGATAGTGAGGGACCGGGAAGGCAGGCATGCTGCAGTCCATAAAGTTGCAAAGAGTCAGACACCACTGAGCAACTGAACAACAACAACAAATTACTCTACCTGTTACGGTCGAAAAGTGGGAAGATGAGAGTTTCAAAATATTTTAGAGACTGGCAAGTAAGTGGCACACAGGTTCTGGCATTTGCTACTGGCATTTTCTGTTATACAGGTTTGGCAGTAATTTAGTTGGCAAGCCTTTTTCTCTTTTCACCACAGTGAGGTATCAGTTTGCATTTTGGATCTTTATTTCTCATTTCTCTAAGCATCCATCCATCTTTCCAACAAATCCTTGGTAAGTATCTAGGATGTGAAGCAGTAAGGATAGGCCCAGACAATATAATGCTTAGTGAAATAAGTCAGAAAAAGACAAATGCTATATGATATCACTTGTATGTGGAATCTAAAAAAAAAAAGTACAGATTAGTGTATATACAAAACAGAAACAGACTCAGAGATGTAGGAAACAAACCAGTGGTGAGCAAGGGGGAGAGGGGGAGGGGAGAGACAAATTAGGGGTATTGGGATAAGATACAAGCTATTATATGTAACATAAATAAGCAACAAGGATATACTATAGGACACAAGGAGTTTATAGCCATTTTCTTATAATAACCTACAATAGAAAAGAATCTGCAAAAATACCAAATCACTATGCTGTATGTCTGAAGTTAACACTATATTGTAAATCAACTACACTTGTCAAAAACAAAATGCCTTACTTGAATATATTGGCTTAAAATACCCTAGAAACCACTCTATCATTATGAGATCTTGCCCTCAAGGAGCATACTCTGCTAAATGCATTACTTGAGCCCCTTCATATAATCGTTCATTAAGTAGTGATATGAGAAAAGATTTCAAAATAATTTACTCACCTTGATGTTTGGTTTCCATGCTGTCTCCCTCACCCCCATTATTCAAATATCAAAGCTTATATGCTGCTGCTAAGTCGCTTCAGCTGTGTCCGACTCTGTGCAGCCCCAAAGACAGCAGCCCACCAGGCTCCCCCGTCCCTGGGATTCTCCAGGCAAGAACACTGGAATGGGTTGCCATTTCCTTCTCCAATGCATGAAAGTGAAAAGTGAAAGTGAAGTTGCTCTGTTGTGTCCGACTCCTAGGGACCCCATGGACTGCAGCCCACCAGGCTTTTCCATCCATGGGATTTGCCAGGCAAGAGTACTGGAGTGGGGTGCCATCGCCTTCTCCCAAAGCTTATATACCTCTCTTTAAAAAAAAAAAAAATCTAATGCCAAGAAAAAATACATAGTTCAGATAGTCCATGCTTATTCGCTCAATTGTGTCTGTCTCTTTGAGACCCCATGAGATTCTCCAGGCAACAATACTGGAGTGGGTAGCCATGCCTTCCTCCAGGGGATCTTCCTGACCCAGGGATCAAACCCTGGTCTCATGCATTGCATGTGGGTTCTTTACTGTCTGAGCCGCCAGGGAAGCCCCTAGTTCGGATAGTACTTTCTTTTTTTCTTGTTTAACTCATTTTTCGAAATGACTTTTCCTATTTTAAAAAAGTACTATATAGAAGGAAGGAAATGTGTAATTTTCTGTCAGGTCAATGGCACACTTATTTAAGAGCTTGCAGGTTTGACCAATTCTATGTTGTAAATTCCAGGATTCTTTCCAGCTTGAAAATACAAGGAACTGGATTTAGCTTATAGACCATAAGTTGACTGCAGACTTATTGCAAGTCTTTCAATATGCAAAAAAAAAAAAAAAAACCCTTGTGAAAGTGACCAGGTTGCTCTTTGTTTTAACTAAGTAGGATAGGAGGCAATGATATTAAATCAAAAGAGAAATAATTTAGACTAAGCAACCTCAAGTGTATTAAAACACTGGAAAATATTACTTAAGGATGTAGATTTCTCTTAGGAAAAATCTTCTTCACAAACTGAAAATATAGGACTTGAATATTGGAGAAAATATGCTAGTTAGTAGCATGTGCTAATTAAAAAATGTATTGAAATGAAGTAAATCCAGTTAGTCCTTTCACAGTACACACTTTATCAAGTTTCTAAGCTCTCAACAGGGTACTTGAAAGGTTCACCAGGAATAGTCATCATGAGTCTTTGCTAAACAGTAAAATATATTGTCAGTTGAAGGAGAAAGAAAAATGTCAACTGAACCCCCAAAGTCAAGGTTTCCCATAGAGATAGCTCTACTTGTCTGGAGTGACGTCCCCTTGGACACTTCCTTAAAACTCCCTGTGTCTCAAGGACATCTGATTGTCAGGGGAAAAAAAAAATCTAATCACAAATTGAAAGATTCTAGCTAAAAGCATTTGCAGTCCCTTCTTACTCTGTTTTAAAGATGTATTTTTAAAGGCCATTTCTTAACTGGATGTTAGACACTTGACTGCACATGACTCCTCTCCAGAATGTATACAGCTGGATAGGTGGAAATTTTCTTTACACAAGAGTATGAGATTTTGATTGTCATTCTCTGGTTTAGAAGCATCTTTTGACTACGTGTTATGGGATAATATACAAACTCCTTAGCAAAACTTATGCTTTTACAGTCTATCCCCAGTCTTCCTTTCCAGTCTCACCTATCAGTACAACCTTCCTATCCCCTTACCCTCTTCAGTCTACATGGCCATATCCTCACCCCCTTTCCTTTGCACACAACGTCCCTTCCATCCAAAGTGATCTTGCTCATCTTGCCCCATCTTGTTCATGAAATAGTTAAGTGATGTCTTCCCCCATCCCTAATTGATTTCATCCCTCAAACCGTTATACTCTGCCTCACCTAAAATTTCTCTTGTTGATATCTCTAGTGACTTCTCCGTTTTTAAACCAAACAATAATGGCCTTTCCATCCTCACTGTGCTTGGCATCGATGGCCACTTCCTATTTCCCAAAACACTCGCTGCCTTAAATGTAGTAAATCCCACCCTTCTGGTTTTTCTTCTGCCTCCTTGACCTCTGGTCTTACTTATGGAGTTCTCTCTTTTCTTCACCCTTAAAAGTTAATGTTCCACAGGGTCCTCTCCTTCCCTTTGGATACAGTAGAGTAATTGACATGGCAGAAAAAATGTAATGAACATCTGTATCGGTTGACGTTTTGTTGGTGGCAAACAGTGTAAACTGATTAAGCATAGGTCCCAGAGAACAAAGAGCTGACCAGTCAAGCTTGGGGCAGGGCTTAATAACCAAAGGTGGTGGGATGAATGTCAGTATCAAGATGGGACAGTGTGCCTGTTTTAGGGTACCACTCTAAGGGTGGTGCAGTTCCAACAGCCTCCTGTCTTTAGCAGGCCCTCCTCTGTGTTTTTCTCTTGCAAATCATATCTGTTCTTTTAGACTCCAAAATGAAGCAGTGATTCTTCCATGAAGTCTGTTCTGATTCCTTCAAGAATTTGTTGATTGCACCTGCCTTTGAGCTAGATTCATATCAAATATGTAACTATTATTTTACTCAAAAACTGCATTGCAGTTGTTATGGTCATGTGGTCTTTTTTCTTCCTCTGGACTGAGAGATTTATGGGCAAAGGTGGTGAGTTCTTCATCTCACTCAGATCCTACCTAGCTCACTCTCAGTTATTCAAGATACCCCCTTCCCAAGTTTTTAGTTTTTCGGGTTTTGAAACAGTTTAGGGACATATTAAGTTGTGAATTCATATACACATTAGTGTATATGTACACTAATATGTGCATATGTACAGATGCATGTGGCTTGGCTTTAATTAATTAATGTAATAGAAGGAAAAAATGTAGAGGTGTCAGCTTGTACAAGTATATTTTAACAGGAAAATCCTTTTGAACTCCATATTACTCTAAATATTATGTATATATGCTTTTACACTTCTTTATCTTCCTTAGTATTAAATTTGACAATTTTAAACAAAGCCTGAATAAAACTTCTTTTTTGTTTTCCATTACACTTTAGCAAAGATGGAAAGTAATGTTTCCATTTTATTATGAAGAAGATACATTGGCTTTATATTTAAAATAAATGTAAAATGTGTTGTGTTATGCTAAATAACAAGTCATTTCATGTGTTGGTGATAAAAATAAACTAAGAAGACTAGAAACAGAAATGTGTGTAGAAAAGCTAAGAGAAATGAATAGCAAAGAACAAGCTATTTTGCTAAATAATATGAGAAGCCAACTATTTTGTACAGAGCTATGATTTAACTTGGAGAAGGCAATGGCACCCCACTCCAGTACTCTTGCCTGGAATATCCCATGGACGGAGGAGCCTGGTAGGCTGCAGTCCATGGGGTCGAGAGGAGTCGGACACGACCGAGTGCCTTCACTTTCACTTTTCACTTTCATGCATTGGAGAAGGAAATGGCAACCCACTCCAGTGTTCTTGCCTGGAGAATCCCAGGGATGGGGGAGCCTGGTGGGCTGCCGTCTATGGGGTCACACAGAGTCGGACACGACTGAAGCAGTTTAGCAGCAGGAGCATGATTTAACTAAAATATGAGAAGAATTGGGCTTTCTTTATGGCTCAGTGGTAAAGAATCCACCTGCCAATGCAGGAGACACAAGAGACACAGGTTCAATCCCTGAGTTGGGATGATCCACTGCAGAAGGAAGGGGAATCCACTCCAGTTTTCTTGCCTGGAAAATCCCATGAACAGAGGAGCCTGGTGGGCTACAGTCCTTGGGGTCACAAAGAGTCGGACACAACTGAGCAAGTGAGCACATGATTTAACTAAAATATGAGAAGAATCATTAGTAAAATGTTATGTATACTAAATATTTTAATTATTGTACATAATTATTTAATTATATCAACATCAGACATCCCTCTCTGAACATGAACTAAGTCCTATTGAAGAACTGCTTATCTACTTATGAAATAAAAATCCTGAAGCACTCAACTAGATGTGCAAGTCTCATGCAGCAAAGCTCTGTTAATGTAATGTTAGTATACTACTATATGCTATAACAAACAAATGACAACATTTCAAAATTTTAAAATAATTGTTGTTGTTCAGTCACTTAGTTGTGTCTGACCCTTTTCGACTTCATGGACTGCTGCATACCGGGCCCCTCTGTCTTCCACTGTCTCCCAGAGTTGGCTCAAATTCATGTCCACTGAGTCAGTGATGTCATCCATCCAGCTCATCCTCTGTCACCCCCTTCTCCTTCTGCCCTCAATCTTTCCCAGCATCAGGGTCTTTTCCAGTGAGTTGGCTAGTCACATCAGGTGGCCAAAGTATTGGAGCTTCAGCATCAGTCCTTCCAGTGACTATTCAGGCATTTATTGTGGGTGTTCCTGAGGTAGATTTCCTCCATGTGGTGATTCAGGACTCTGGTTTCCACCCTCTTACAGCTGTCTCATTTCCTAGAACATTGTAATCCTCTACTTCTGGCTAGCAAGTAAGTGAATACGGCTTACGTATATCTTAATCATCATTACCCCAAAGACTTACCACTTGTCTTCATATTCCTTTAGCTGGAACTTTCATGTGTTTCTACTTAGATGCAAGGGGAGCTAGAAGATGGGCTGGCTAGCTGCTTCCTGGCACCAATTCTGTACTAATGAAAGCATGAATCCTGGTGGACAGTTAGATGATCTGTCATAGCTCACCCCTCTAGCCAAGGCAACAACAATCGTTACCCTTTCTCCCACCCATAGAATGCTTTCAGTAGAACTCAAGGGAAACAGCCCAGAATTTCATCCTGTCCTTACTTCCAGTTGAAAGTCCAGCATCTCAATCAGATCTAGCTGTGGCTCTTTGGAGCCTGGTGACCAATAAACTAGGGTTTATGTTAACTGCCTACTGTTCCCCCTCCCCTCCTCACTCTGCCCAAGCACAAATCCAATATACAGCAGCTTATCAGGGGGCAGGAAAGCTACAATTAAGTTTCTTATATAAAAAAAAAATGTGAAGTGGGAAATACAAAGCAATACTTGTCCAGTGAGAACAGTGAGATGCTGCCATGGCAAACCCTCTGAAGGCTCCATGCCTCGCAGTATTCAGGAGTTCTTGATTATTATGCATTTGAAATTATTGCATTATTGTGCATTTAAAAAGAATTTTTTTGTCCCTTATTCTCCCTGGCCCTTTGCTGTCTGCACATTTAGAAACTTCTTCTTTGTCTTGTCATCCATGGCTGAATCATGTAAAGGAGTATGATCACTTTCTACTTGGAAACCTGGTAACCATTTCACAGAATTTCTTCACCAGTACCATTTTTAGAAGCAGTAGATTTCATGTCTATGGGCCTTCATTTGTTACACATGAGAGTATTTGCACCTTTAGTACAGTGTTCCTACCGTTAGTAAGTACTGCTGCTGCTGCTGCGTCACTTCAGTCGTGTCCGACTCTGTGCGACCCCATAGACGGCAGCCCACAAGGCTCCCCCGTCCCTGGGATTCTCCAGGCAAGAACACTGGAGTGGGTTGCCATTTCCTTCTCCAGTGCATACAAGTGAAAAGTGAAAGCAAAGTCGCTCAGTCGTGTCCGACTCCTAGCGACCCCATGGACTGCAGCCCACCAGGCAGCTCCATTCATGGGATTTTCCAGGCAAGAGTACTGGAGTGGGGTGCCATTGCCTTCTCCAGTTAGTAAGTACAGTGTGCCCAGAAAAACAGAAAATCCCAGGTTATTTCAATGGAGGAAATTTAACACTGGGAATTAGCTACATGTGTAATAGAGCAGAGACACCAAACAAATGATGTTGAATAAACTTAGAGGCTAACAAAATCAGTAAACTGCTGCACCCCAAGGGATAGAAAGGCGGTAGAAAGAAGTGATATTACCATATATCATCTGAGTTTTTAGCTCCAATAGGAAGAAGCCATCAGCTCCTTGCTTATTCTTTCATCTTTGTGTCCTCACATAGTAAGCCCTTAAATGTTTAATTGAACAGAGATAAGCAATAAATCTTTCTACTGACTTCAGTTAGAGATATTGATGAGAAAATTAAAATGTGGCAGAGATGATGGTGCTCAGTACTGAGATGATCCTTAATTTGGGAATCAACTGCAAACAGTTATTTTTGGACCTTTTTAGTAACCTGTTATTGGCGTTTAAAGAATAAGAAATTGTCAAAAGTTTTAAATATTCTCTTCCTGTATGAGACGTTTGGAGTTTGGAACAATACCAAATTTCATATCAACATAGAAGAATTTAAAAGGAATAAAGTCTGTAGGTGGTTCATGCTAAATTTTTATTTTTTAAAGATGGGATAGGGAGAAATAGAAAAAGCTTTCCAGACTTGCTAGGGAAAAGCAGTTACAACTACAGAGGATGTATAGCTCTGTTTTAGTCTTGGCTTCTTTTTTGGAATCATCTCCTGAGTTAAAAGGAGAAGGCAATGGCACCCCACTCCAGTACTTTTGCCTAGAAAATCCCATGGACAGAGGAGCCTGGTAGGCTGCAGTTCATGGGGTCACTAGAGTCGGACACGACTGAGCGACTTCACTTTCACTTTTCACTTTCATTCATTGGAGAAGGAAATAGCAACCCACTCCGGTGTTCTTGCCTGGAGGATCCCAGGGAGGGGAAGCCTGGTTGGCTGCCGTCTATGGGGTCGCACAGAGTCGGACACGACTGAAGTGACGCAGCAGCAGCAGCAGCAGCCTGAGTTAAAAATGACATTCCTTTGTCTGCTGGTTTCAGCCAGAAACTTTAAACTCATTTTCCTTTACCATTTGTTTAAAGTATCTGTAAAATATCCCATTGGATAGTCCAGCAGTCAAAAAGAATACATTCTAGAATCCGATCATAATTTTTGAAAACATCACAAATGCCATGTAATCTGCTCTTGGCTGAGCCCTCATATGCTTAAGTGTAGAAATGCCGGACTGAACCTGGTTGTAGCTTCTAGGATGGGCTAGAGAAAAGTCTCAAGGTAGTAGATACATTTAACAACTTGGAAGTTGAGACTCGTTTGAGAAGCTTTTATGATATGACTGTGTTGTCTCTCTTGGAGAAAGAGCCTTGCCTGAAGATTTCTTCGTGAATATTTTCACTTACATGTGGAAACGAAGATTTTTTTATTTTCTGCAGAGTACACCAAATTCAGTCACCGTGTTGTGATTTAAAAACATTTTATCATACCTAAGCATGTTTATAGTTCTCCCATTTACTTAGAAACTTCAAGTTTATTTACTTTTTCACGTTAGTTTAAAATAAGGATAGCTGAAAATATAATGTCCTGAGTTCCGTATGTTTATTCCATTTAAAAATAATCATTAAGACTTGAATATAGGCTGTGTCTAAATGGTGTCATGACTGACTGAAAAGGGGACAATACTTTTTCTTTTATCTAATTGATACCTAGCATCTGAAGAGCATTTCTTGCCCATGTTGACTCTGTGGGACTGTGGGATTGTGAAATGATGACTTGATAGTTTGGCAGTTTTATGAAAAATAATTATTTTGTTAGAGTCCTCATAATGTTTGAAAACATTATGTTTTCATAATTTCAAAACAACATGTTTGAAAACATGTAGTCAGGAAAAAGCTTCCTGGGTATTGATGGATGTGCGGTCATCTATCTGTCCCATCTCTAATTGAGTTGATTTCCTTTAATACTGCTTTGCAATGAAAATATTAAAACACGAGGTATACGTTTGCTACTTCCAATAATTGGTTTTGCTTTTTGAGCATGCTATCTGTAATTTCAAAGACCATTTCTTTTTGAACTCCTTTGCCCTGAGGAGTTTAGAGTGGTCTTGAAATTATAGGTGTCTATTAAGTATTTTTCAACTGTCAAGTCAACTGTAGCTGCTGTGCTATTAATTCATTATGAAGTGACACAGGAAGAAAACTCATTATGTGATAATATGAAAACACATATTTGTCAAAAAAAAGTAAAGGAGTCTGTATTGAAAACCCATTTGCTGTGGTGGGAGTGAAATGGTTTATCAAACACATTTAGGTGCGACACCAACTTATCAGACAGGAAAATGTATAGAAAAGATTGAATTCTGCTCCTTAGAAGTTCTGTATTATACACCTAAATGTGTTCTTTTTTGTCCCTTACAGGTGGTATTATACCCAACTTCCAGTAGCTCCAAGTCAGCTGAGTTGCACCGAATGATAGTTCCAAAAAATAGCCAGGACTCTGACTTAAAAATCAAATTGGCAGTGCGAATGGATAAACCACCACATATGAAACATAGTGGGTGAGTGTGTACTTGAAGAGGTTTTTCTTCTGAATTACTGAATTTCATGGTATCATTTTTGTCATTTTCCTCAGAGAAAGTATCGGGCATTCACATGGAATTCCCCCCCACCAAAATTACATTCATGAAAAGGGTGAAAGTGAAAGCATTAGTTGCTCACTAGTGTCCAACTCTTTGCACCCCCATGGATTATAACCCACCAGGCTCCTCTGTCCATGGAATTCTCCATGGATACTAGAATGGGTAGCCATTCCCTTCTCCAGGGGATCTTCCCGATCCAGGGATCAAACCCTGGTGTCTTGTGTTGGAGGCAAATTTTTTTTACCATCTGAGCCATCAGGGAAGCCTCAAATATCATTCTAGGTTAACTTAATTTTTTAAATGTATAGACATTTTTATAGCTAAATATATGAGTATGTAGTGTAACTGCATGCTAACATATTATTGGTACTTGGTTACACTGGTATTACACATCATTTACATGGATAAAGAACAATGATGTATGGAGGTAACATTGAAGACATATTTTTCAAAATACAGTAATAGTTGAAACAAGCCTAGCTTTCAGATCACCAGAAATACACTTACATAGACTAAAGTTAAATGCTAGTTCAGATATAACCCAAGAGACTGTATAAGATTTTATGGGAAGGCTATGAGTATTCATCCAGTATGTGAGTGAGAAACCAGATCAATATGGGAGGAAGCTGATCCTGTGGATAACCAGAAGTGCAGGGACTGGCCCCTGGGGATTGCCATGGGTCAGTGTCAGCTTTTATTTCTGAGGTTCCTTTTTACCTTGTAGCTGATGAGGAAATAGGCCTAAACTCATGAATACAATTCAGTGAGCTTTTATTTAAACCGAGATTTTTCCCAGCTTAATGCTTTGTGACTCGCTACAGCCAAATTCTAGCCTAGGGTGCTAGCCATAATAAATAAATTAAAAAAAAAAAAGAATGGAATGATTTTCATGACTAAAGTTTAGCTGCAGAGTACATCATGAGATGTGCTGGACTGGTTGAAGCACAAACTGGAATCAACATTGCTGTGAGAAATATCAATAACCTCAATGCAGATGATACCACACTTATGGCAGAACGCTTAGAAGAACTAAAGAGCCTCTTGATGAAAGTGAAAGCAGAGAGTGAAAAAGTTGGCTTAAAACTCAACATTCAGAAAACTAAGATCGTGGCATCTGGTCCCATCACTTCATGGCAAATAGATGGGGAAACAGTGAGAGACTTTATTTTCTTGGACTCCAAAATCACTGCAGATGGTGATTGCAGCCATGAAATTAAAAGACACTTGCTCCTTGGAAGAAAACCTATGACCAACCTAGACAGCATATTAAAAAGCAGAGACATTACTTTGTCAACAAAGGTCCATCTAGTCAAGGCTATGGTTTTTCCAGTAGTCATGTATGGATGTGAGAATTGGACTATAAAGAAAGCAGAGGGCCAAAGAATTGATTTTGAACTGTGGTGTTGGAGAAGACTCTTGAGAGTCCCTTGGACTGCAAGGAGATCCAACCAGTCCATCCTAAAGGAGATCAGTCCTGGGTGTTCATTGGAAGGACTGATGGTGAAGCTGAAACTGCAATACTTTGGCCACCTGATGCAAAGAACTGATTCATGTGAAAAGACCCTGATGCTGGGAAAGATTGAAGGCAGGAGGAGAAGGGGACAACAGAGGATGAGATGGTTGGATGACATCTTCAACTCAATGGAGATGAATTTGAGTAAACTCTGGGAGTTGGTGATGGACAGGGAAGCCTAGTGTGCTGGAGTTCATGGGGTTGCAAAGAGTCGAAAACAGCTGAGCCACTGAACTGAACTGAACTGAAAGTTTAGCCACAAACCTAACAGTCTCTGTTTCTTCTTGTACAAAGAGGCATCTCTGCTGGTTTTGGAGCTAAATCACTAACATTGTGCCAGAGTTAACTGGTAAGTCAACAAGATAAGGATTCTTCAAATGACCATTAGGGAGAAAAGTTAGACTGAGCAGGAGGCAACCCAGAGGTACTTTCTGCAGCTGAGATGAGCCTCTAAGGACCATATGGCTTCCTTGGTTTGAGCAGGCAATAGCGTATGCTTTGTCAGAACCAGTCATATTTGGGCAAAAAAGACCACAGTGGATAGGCTCTGAGGAAGAACAAGAATTTACATATCCCATAGTATCATATCTTTAATGCAGTGATGCTCAGTGTAACTATGACTCAGATAGAGTTCCTGGGATTTAAAACCTAGGGCTCTTTCTTCCCCCGTCAATCTATCTGCTCACTGTTGATTTACAAAGCAGTCATGAATTGAGCCCTTCCTCTGTGTCAGCCAGAACAAACCTCAGTGAGATACATCCCAGGCCTGAAGAAACTGACTAGCCAGGGGTTCAGGCTTGTAGACAAATAATGATGATACTGAGTGATAAGCACCATAAAAGAGGAGTGGGAACTGGTGGAAATAATACCTGATTCTTGCTGGAGCTGGTCAAAGGAAGTCTCAGAAGACAACTGCCTTTGAGATGAAGCTTGAGGCATAAATTCAGCAGGTGGGCAGTGGGGAAGAAAGGCAGTCCGGCCATCTGTCATAGGGTGTACATGGGCAGGAGATCCGTAAGGGCCGTTAGCTAACCATGACAATTTTGGTTCTGGAGAGTGCTTAGACTAGAGAGAGTACTAGTGCTCTAAAATACTTACAGAGTAATAGACACTAGAGGGAGATATAAAGGAACACATTATGTTCCAAGCCTTATAGTTAATTCCCTACTCTTCTGGATTCAGTCTCTTGATGAATAATGGCACAAGAAATGGGAACCTGGGGACCTCCCTGGTGGTCCAGTGGCTAAGATTCTAAGCTCTCAATGCAGGGGGCGCAGGTTCAATCCCTCCTAGATCCCACATGCTGTCACTAAGACCCGTGCAGCCAAAATAAATTTATATATATATATATATATAAAAAAAAAAGAAATGGGAACCTGTATACTGCTACACCAAGATAGCCCCTGATTTACACATGAGCAGCACCGTGGTGAATACCCTTAGAACCTTCAGATTGTCCCAAGAACCATACTGAATATGAAGTTGAGCACATGGCAGGTTCTGAAGCCTTCAGCTCCTGTGGAGAGTAAGTTCTGCTCTCTCATCCTTGGCATTTTCTTGCTCTGGAATAGTCCAGTCAGGTGAGACAATCCACCTGCCTTTCAAGACTTTATATGTATATTCCCTTTTTATCATTCCTTTGCAATGAAGGAGAATTGGTTGATATCACATCTTAGAGCCCTCTGGCTAAATGAGGACCCCCAGAATGATTCTGGAGTTGACTACTGCCCAAGACTATAGGTGAAGGAGATGACTAAGGAGAATATATCATAGTCTCTGAATGGAATCTGCAAAACTTAAGAACTGTCGTGACTTACCTTTACTAAGGGCTTTCCTGGTGACTCAGATGGTAAAGAATCTGACCCCAGTGTGGGAGACCCAGGTTTGATCACTGGGTCGGGAAGATCCCTTGGAGAAGGGAATGGCAACCCACTCCAGTATTCTTGCCTGGAAAATTCCATGAACAGAGGAGCCTGGCAGGCTACCGTCCATGGGATTGGAAAAAGTCGGACACGACTGAGCAGCTAACACTTTCACTTCGCTTTCACTTGACTTTCACTAAAAGATACCGGCAAGCATTTCCAGACATTCAGGTAACTGCAGTTTATGGCATGTAAAAAGAAATTCTAGAAATTAAAATATCAGTGATGTTGTTCTGCTAGTTGGTATGTTATGAAGCATAATTAAGAATATTGTATTTCCTAATAGTTATTCAAAAAGGCTATATAAGACCGTTATTGAACATAATAATAATTATCAACCAGAATTTCATCATTGCCGTAATAGTAATTTATCGCTTTGGGCAGACCACAAGCACCTGTCTAGGTTTCTCAGTGCCTCTGAGGTAACAGCTTTAAACAGTTTGAATATCACCCTGTATTTAAATATATATGGAAAAATATGAATTGATGCATAATCAAAGCTATCACAACCATATTCGCCTTTCTCTTTGGCACTTCATAGATGGATTTTACTGAACTTAATTACATTGAAGAAGCAAAAGTCACCCAACCTTTTTCTTTCTAGTGCTCTTTCATATGCCAAAGTGGTAATGTAGGCATACATGGGAATAGTAGATTAATAGCATTTTGCTTTTGGGCGGGATTACGTTCTATCAATAAGTAATCCTATAATGAATGATTAACAGATGAATAATGAATAATTAAAAGAGAGACAGTTTAAAAATTTATCTTTACAGTTGTCAAATCAAACAATAAATTGGAGGGTTATGGCTTTTTGTGCTTGGAGAGCTTTTCAGAACTAGACATCTTTGGGACATTCATCGTAAAAACCTTTACTCTGTTTTAATGGTATGGACAACAATGATCAATTTCTCTCTCTTATATGAACTGTTTTAACATGAATTCTCCTTTATTAATATATGTATATGGCCCTGTTACAACTATGTAAATATTTTTATTAATGTTATCTGTATTTTATGTGTTCCTGACTATATAAGTTTCTTAGACCCATTTGAACCCCTATTACTTCCCACCATGTGTAAACCAGCAAAGATATTAATAGGAATAGTGATGGAAGTGATAATAATGTGCTCCTTAGTGTTTTAAGGAAAAAGTAATGAATACATTCCTAAGTTAAAGAACTTTAAAAGTTTAGAAGTGATTTAGAGGATAGTGTATAATTTAATGTAAAAGAATATCTAAAATAAATGAAGTAAATGGTGTTTGGACCTTAACTGTTGTGTTTTAAAATGATCTTTTTTGAACCAGAAAGAAAAATGAAACCAATCTAAAACTCATGTTTCTGGTAATCAGCCCATGTCTATACATTATAGTTTTTTTTAAACAGGACTCAGTTCAGTTGCTCACTCGTGTCTGACTCTTGCGACCCCATGAATCACAGCACGCCAGGCCTCCCTGTCCATCACCAACTCCCTGAGTTCACCCAAACTCCTTCATGTCCATCAAGTCAGCGATGCCATCCTGCCATCTCATCTTCTGTCGTCCTCTTCTCCTCCTGCCCCCAGTCCCTCCCAGGATCAGGGTCTTTTCCAGTGAGTCAACTCTTCGCATGAGGTGGCCAAAGTATGGTCCTTCCAATGAACACCCAGGACTGATCTCCTTTAGTATGGACTGGTTGGATCTCCTTGCAGTCCAAGGGACTCTCACGAGTCTTCTCCAACACCACAGTTCAAAAGCATCAGTTCTTTGGTGCTCAGCTTTCTTCACAGTCCAACTCTCACATCCATACAGGACTGACTATATGCAAATGAAAATGGATATTTAATTTGGGTAACTTACTAAACATTACTATATGACACGTGATAAAATTTGGGTACATTTATTCTTTGGCAGTATGTCATATAAACTAATTACATAAACCCTTATATAAATCTGTTAAATGAATTTCAGTCTAGGTTTCAAGTGGTTAAGTAATTTACATTCAGCTTTAGAATTTACTTTCCTGCTTTTTTTGGGTGGCCGGAAGACAGAAGTGCTTTTGAACAAATGGATTGTCCTTTAGCATAGCCTAGTGGCTGAGTGACAGTATTAAATCTGAGTACTGCTCTCCTCATTTTTATTAAATCATGTTTTCCTAATTAAAATGTTATTTTTTAAGCCACAAGAAAGACAAAATAAAGTGGAACTAATAAAGCAATGGTTATTATGACAAATCTACAACTGAAAAGGAAAAAGAAGAAACTTAAATTGTCACAAATAGGTAGAAGCATTATGACTAGAATCTACCAAATGTCTGCTTGATGCTGATTTTTTTTACCATAAAAATAAAAAAGAAAACTTTATAAGTATATAACTGTAGAATAATTATTTCACAGTTAAAATTGATAAGATAAACTGTCAGCCAAATCACTGCCATATAGATCTCATCATCCTTTGTGTGTAGTCATGCTTGACAGTTTGAACATTTATTAAATGAATAGACATTTTGAAATAGTTTGAGATTGTCATATATAAAACTCCTTAATTTGCATCGTAAAGGTATAAAAGGCCCTGTGCCCATTGCTTGCTTCAGGGTCAAGACAGCAGATAAGCAGGAAGAACAGGATAAGCCCAAAGCTGGCTGTGTTGCTGTTTTCCTGTGCTTCCCTGTATAGAGGACCAGCCAGGTTTTCAGGGGCTGCGGTGTGGTGCTTAGGGAACCTTGCAGTTGTAATCTTAATGTTCAAGTGTGGCATTTGCTCCTAAAGTGAAATGACTGTACTCTAATAAAATTTCATTATTTTTTTATTTAAGGTTTATGATTTTCGAGTAATTTAGGGGACAGTTGAAGACCAAAAGGAGGAAAATCTTATCTTTGTCAAAGTGGCATTTACTTGTAGGGTACCTTATAAAAAAGACAAGTCTGTTTTGTTTTTTTTCTCCCAGGGAAAATTGATTCCTCATTTTAAATTGACCTTTTAGCATGACTTTTCTATATGCTTCTATATGCCCTTGTCTAAAATTTTGACATCTGACCTTCATTCATCTGAATATATATATATGCACACACACACACATATATATGTCTATTTGCATTCCCAGTTCCCAATTTACTACCTCATTCTGGCTTACCCTATTTTCATTGAAGTGTTACTCCTTATAGCCTTGCCAAAACTTGTGACAAAGCATTTGCTAGATTCTTAAAAAATGATTGATTCTTTTTCTAAATATGATTTATGTAAGAGAAGTCTGTCTGTAGTACATTGATTTAGTAATTGTAGAATGATAAGAGTAAGTCAGAAAGCCAACTTTATTTTGCCAACTGCCTTAAAATTCATGTCATTTTATATATACTAATAAAAATCATTGAGCTATGGTTTCATTTTAAATAACTAGTGATTAGTTATAACGTTAGAAATTTTTTCAAACATAGCTTTAATAATTATTAAACTACATGTATAATTGTTATACTCCTTTGCAAACTTCTCTGATTGCTCCTGTGACAAATTAGTCTGTAACTTTAACCTTAAACTGTGTATTTCTATTCAACACAATATTTTTCTGTAGGAGGGTAACATCTTAACATACATTATTTTTTTCTACTGTTCATGCACCAAATAACTTTTTTTTTCTTTTAGACATGCTTGTTTCACATCTGGGCATCTTAACAATGGTATTTTAGGTCAAATAACTAAGGGTAGAAGATTAACTCTCTTTTTCATTATTTCAGAAACCACAGATCATATACATTGGTTATCTTAATTAATTTGGGACACTTTTCAAAAAGGTATAGTGAAAACTATTTAGGAATACTATAAAATTTTATAAACAGCATATATAATTATCATGGAGTGGTTTCCTCTTAACTGAAGCCTTGCTATAAAATTTTTGTACTATATACTTGAGACTGTGGTATGTTTTATTATTTGGATATATCCAGAAGTTTGGAAATATTAACACTGAATTAATAAAACAAAAATCTTGGTCTTGTTAAAGGTCTGAGCATGGTGGAAGGTCAAGAAAAATTTGGACATTTAAAGATAACTATTTTTGGTTCATTTCTCTGATACATGTAGCTGAACTGTGGCATAGATGGAGGATGGTGCGATAATAGTTATGTAGAATGAAACTAGTTTAAGAGCCAAGACACCTGTAATTTGGTCTCAGTTCTGTCACTGACTTTGGGTAAGTCATCTTTTTTGGCCTGGATTTCGTCAATTACTGAAGGAGAGTGGGCGAGAAAATGTGAAGGCTCCTTAGACCCTTGGAAAATTGTAACTCAGTCAATCATTTCCTCCCCCATGTTTATTACCTTTATAAGAGTATGAATATCTTTTAGTGTCTTTATTTCATGTATCAGAACTTCTGAAAAAAATGTTTTAAACTTTCTTTGACAGTAGATTGCTGCTGCTGCTGCTGCTGCTAAGTCGCTTCAGTCGTGTCCGACTCTATGTGACCCCATAGACGGCAGCCCACGGGGCTCCCCCGTCCCTGGGATTCTCCAGGCAAGAACACTGGAGTGGGTTGCCATTGCCTTATCTAATGCAGGAAAGTGAAAAGTGAAAGTGAAGTCGCTGAGTCTTGTCTGACTCTTAGCGGCCCCATGGACTGCTGCCCACCAGGCTCCTCCATCCTTGAGACTTTTCCAGGCAAGAGTACTGGAGTGGGGTGCCATCGCCTTCTCCAGTGACAGTAGATTAGAAGAGCACAAAAGTGAAATTCACTCAGTCCTGTCCAACTCTTTGCGACCCCACAGACTATACAGTCCATGGAATTCTCCAGGCCAGAATCCTGAGTAGAAGAGCATAGCAGTCAGAAAATTTGAATATCCGCTGTTTCCAGCTTTGTGGAATTGAGAGCCTTATCCTTTCTGCCAGTTAGACTGATCTTTATATTCATCTTTAACTGCTCCTTCTTCACTCATTGTAGTTAAGCTCCTTCTTCCCTGTAGTGTTTCCCACTGATAAATCCATTCCTTCTGCCAACCCCAGTGTAATCTCTGCCCTAACAGCAGCAACAAACATAGAAACCTGTTCAATGACTTTTGGACTGATTTTCTTGTTTTACCTGTTTTCCAACACATGCAGGAGTTAGGAATACAATTTAATGTCTCTACTAAAAATCTTCTAGTGCCTCCCCATTGCCTGTGGAATTAGATTCACACTTTTAGCCTAGCATTCAAATTCTCCAAAAACCTGGCCCCATCTCATCTTTCCAACTTCTTTTCCTCTCTGTACCCAACACCCCCAACAACTTCAACCAAATCAGTCAATTTATGTACCCTGAACACGCTTTTACTAAGGCAATCCTATTTTGTCCACTTTTTCACTTGACAGAACCTACTAGTCTGATTCTGCATTACACATTTTCCCACGCTAGTACAGGCATCCCAAGAAAGATAGCTTCTTAATCTAACTTGCCCTTGAGCAGAAACTCGGGTAGTCCCCATCACTTCATCTCCATGACTGTGGTTTTGAGGGAATTTCTGAATCCTTTACACCACGAAATTATAAGCCCAGCTCAGCTCCAGCCCTCTGTCTGCTTCATCGGGACCCCTCCCACAAAGTTGAAAGTGAAAGTTCCTCAGCCATGTCCGACTCTTTGTGACCCCATGGATTATACAGTCCATGAAATTCTCCAGGCCAGAATCCTGAGGTGGGTAGCCGTTCTCTTCTCCAGGGGATCTTCCCAACCCAGGGATCAAACCCAGGACTCCCGCATTGCAGGTGGATTCTTTACCGGTTGAGCCACCAGGGAAGCCCTCCCACCAGGTTATATCACAGAATCTGAAGTGGGGAGTGCGGCAGAAGCCCTTGTCTACCCTGCTACTGCTAAGTCACTTCAGTCGTGTCCGACTCTGTGCGACCCCATAGACGGCAGCCCACCAGGCTTCCCCATCCCTGGGATTCTCCAGGCAAGAACACTGGAGTGGGTTGCCATTTCCTTCTCCAATGCATGAAAGTGAAAAGTAAAAGTGAAGTCGCTCAGTCGTGTCTGACCCTCAGCGACCCCATGGACTGCAGCCTTCCAGGCTTCTCCGTCCATGGTATTTTCCAGGCAAGAGTACTGGAGTGGGGTGCCGTTGCCTTCTCCATTGTCTACCCTAGTGTGTTCCTTAAGTACAAGGTGTTCCTCTAGCCTGCCCTCCTCTCCATTTTCCTTTCAACATAGTTTCCAGGCCCCAGAAGGGTGAGCACCCCTCTTCTGTCTGCCTAGGACCGACCGACCTTACGACCTTATGTAAAACTCTTTAAGTTGGCCATACCTCCTGAGCTTTGCTACATTGAAGGAGGAGATATTTATTTACAAAATTCATTGTCTATGTGGTGGGTTGACTACATAAGTGGACCCAACAAATGGGCTCCCTAAATTCACACCCTTTGCCCTGTATCTACGTTGTCCCCTCCAGCTTTGGGCTTGGTCCTGTGACTCACTTTGGCCCTTGAGACAGTAGCAAACTTGGCATAAGCAGAGGCTTAAAAAAGCATTTGTGCATTTTCACTTTCTCTCTTCCTCTCTTCATCATGAGGACACATGTGGGCTAGACCACTAGAGGAACAGAACTGAATCAACCCAGTTGTTCTAAGGTCTCAGACATATGAGTGAACCAAGACCAACTAGCCAGCTTGTAAAAACACATGGGTGGGTCATGCTGAGCCCAGATCAGATCAGTAGAATTGCTCAGTTAACTATGTGTTCATGAGAAATAATAAATGATTTTTGTTTTAAGTTGCTAAGTTTGAGTGTGGTATATTGCACAGCAAAGGCTAACTGATACTATGCACTGTTGTCTTGCTATAAAATCCTATTCACTTTTTTTCCTCTCTTCTGATATATATTAGATACACAAATTTGGATTAGTCTTAATTCTTGGCCTGTCCCATATACCACATTAATTAGTATATGTAGCATGCAAGCTCAGTTGTGTCTCACTCTTTGCAGCCCGTGGACTGGAGCCCGCCAGACTCCTCTGGCCATGGGATTTCCCAGGCAAGAGTACTAGAGTGGGTTGCCATTTCGTTCTTCAGGAGATCTTCCCAACCCAGGGATCGAACCCCTATCTCCTGTGTCTCCTGCATTAGCAGGTGGATTCTTTACCCCTGTGCCACCTGAGAAGCCCTTATATTTAATTATATGTATGCTATTTCCTGAATATGCTGATCTATACACATAATTTATCCATTTTATCCAAATAGACCTTTGTGTGATTTCCAGATTTGTCCGATTTAAGACAGTGCTTATTATATCTCCTGTTGCACATATGTAGTTTCTCTTGAATGTGTGCCTAAGAGTGAAATTGCTGAATTGATGAGAATACACAGGTTATCTTTACAAGACAATACTACAAGCTTTACCAGTAGTTGTACCAGCATATATCTTCTCCAGCTATATGTGAGCTCCTTTTCTTTTTTCTGGCTTTTTTACTTACAGTTACATTTTTGTCTTAAATCTATAGCTTTTTTGTTGTCTCCTGAGGCAGGGATCCTTAGAACAATTGGTTCATCATGTTGCCCACAGGATTTAAATGCTGATAACTGGTTGATTTTATGTACTTTCAAATGAAGATCGAATGCAAAATTCCTTCATATTCCTCATCTTTTCACTTCAGTCTCCCAAATTTGTGTTCCAGGTACACTGAACATTCTCTGTTACAGAATAATAGTCATCCACAATTTTGTTTGTCCCTCCAGCTGAAATTAACTCCTTGTAGAATGGAGTTTATTATTTACCATTGCTTAACCAGCCAGTGAATACATGCTTGGTTTCATCAAATCAGTCATTCAGTACAGATTTATTGATTACCATGTGCCAAACTTTTTGAATGAAAGAATGAATAAAAGGGTTAAATTTGCTATAAAATTATTGATGCTTAAAAAGAGATATTAACCAGCACTGAAAGATACATTAGATATAGTAGAAGTAATTACTTCTCCCACTGAAATAGAGTAGCTATTAAACTAATTGCATAGGCTAGAAAATAAAACTGTAAAATGGAAAACTACTGAAGCTGGTAAAATACAGTCATATATACAGAATGTAATGGACTACCAGGTATCAATTGCTTCTTCCATGACTTTACAACCTAATTAAAAGTATATCGTAAATAAGTGGTTCGCAGAATCCCTTTAACTGGTGGTTTGCAACTGCTTCCAAAACCCTTATATCATAATTCAAAACAGTTTTAAAAATAAGCTCTTTTATTACTCTTTTTCGAAGGTATTGCCCAAATTGGGCAAGTGTAGTTTTCATTGGTCAGTCCTGTCAGTGAAAGCATGGGGATATAATGATTACTTGAGAACAGTGTGTTGACTGAACAATATTGTCTGTGTAGGCACTAATTGTGAGGACTGTGTGTTTATGAGTATTTAGTAAACTAAACAAACATGGCATTTTTAAGAAGAATGAGAATGGCTCAACCCCTCTTATGAAATGTGAAACTCTATAACAGGAAAATTGATCAAATCAGAGTGATCAAATTTCTAGACTGATGCAGCCTGTGATGACCAAGGCAAAACAAAATCACTGAAATGAATAAGGATTGGAAATGAGTAAAACTGCTATTTTAAAAAATCGGAAAGTCATGTTACAGTTGCAAATACTAGGGCAGAGAACGTGGATAGCTTATCAGGCCCCACCTTGCCTCTTTTTGCATTGGACGCAAATATACCTTTTTATTCAAAGGAAAACATGCTTGCTTGTGTTTAGTCTTTTGCCTTGACCTTAAGCAAGACACTCAGACGGTAAAGCGTCTACCCACAATGCGGGAGACCCTGGTTCGATCCCTGGGTCGGGAAGATCCCCTGGAGAAGGAAATGGCAACCCACTCCAGTACTCTTGCCTAGAAAATTCCATGGATGGAGGAGCCTGGTGGGCTACAGTCCATGGTGTCGCAAAGAGTTGGACACGACTGAGCGACTTCACTTCACTAAGCAAGACACCATTATAGACATTTGACGGGACATTTAACAACACTTGTCCTTAGTTACAGACAGCCGTATGTTATTCACTTAGAGGTGTAACCGTTACATTTACTAAGCATATCTGAGAGAGTGACAGTGTGAGGTGTGTTTATAGTGAAATGTATGAATAATTGATGAAACATTTTGAGGCAGAATGGAAGCTTCTAAAGGACCATGTAATGCCGTAGCAGTACTGCTTTGTTGGAGTGGCTGGAGTATGCAGTCTGGCTCTCGCCCCATCACAGTGTACTCTTGCTGTAAATTTGTTAACCTCCTTGTGCCTCAGTTCTCCACTTGTAAAGTGGAATAGCAATCGCCTATTTCACAGGGTTGCTGCAAGGGTTACATGAGTTAATATCGGTAAAGTGCCAGGCACACAACTGACATTCAGTACATTTTAGCTGTTATCATAAACAGTTAATTCACACTCATTTGCAGTTAAATGCCATGGTTTTTTTCTTACTGAATGAAAGGTTCTTTAAATTTTATAGTGCTTTACCATTTTCAAAAGTTTCACACACATGTGAATACCGTGTTTTAATTTTATGTAACTAGTATTACATAATATAAAATTTTAATTTATGTAACTTTTCCTATTACTGTAATAGTACATATTTAACTTTGAATTAGAAGAGAATCAAGGACATAAAAGTTACCTCATAAAACCACTTTTTAAAAAATCTTAGGTATAAACAAACTATACTTCAATAACTTTTTTTTAAAACAGTAAAGGAACTGGGTAGAGAAAAAAATCTTAGGTATTTAAAAGTTAAAAATAAAAGTGTTTATTCTCTGAACCCACCAGCCATATCAATAATTTTGTGCATGTATCTTTGTTATATTACAATTTACAGTCATTTTCCATGTCTCTTATTCCACCACTAATATTTTCTGCCAGCATCAATCACTCTGTGTATTTAATGTTCTGATTGTTAGAGTCATATCATGAATAAATGGGTTAAAAATTATTTCTTAATTACAAGTATCCCTATACTTGGATTCCGACAAAATCAATTGGTTGTAATAAGTTATGTAAAATGAAAAATTGAACTTTGTAAGACAGAGCACAAATTGCATTAATGATTGATGGGTAATGAGTGAAATGAAAAATTATTAGGCAAGGAGGAGAAAGTGTTTACCCTGCTACCAAATATTCAGTGAATGGATTATAGCTGAGATCTTGCCTTTAATGTTTCTTATGGTAATTGTCAGGAAGAGGTATGAAGGATCATGGGACCTTAATAATATGCCTTGCCATTTTAATTGCCAAGAGAAGCAAGATAATCTTAATTGCCAGGAGATGCATTACTAATTAAAGTGTCATTCTACATTCATTCTGAAATAATTACTTTGAGTATTTATAAGAGCTGAGATATAAATTTAGTTCCAAATTCAAGAGCATACCCACAGCAGACTTTGTTAGAGTGATCTGTGGTTAGGAAAGGTTAACAATCATAAAATTTGAAATGTTTCTTTAATTTGCCACAAGTTCATTTTTTATTGGATTGATTATTGAACTTTAACACAGTTTCTAATATTTTAAAGCTTAGCATGTTTTAGAAATTAGTATAATGCTAAGTTGAGCTCCTAAATTGCTTTCAGATTTCTTGATGTTTGTTTGTTTCGGCATTTATCGCCTTTTGGGGAAAATCTTCAGTAAATAGTGATGTCAGTATTATATAAATTACATGATCTGTTAATACTCCATTCAGTTCAGTTCAGTCGCTCAGTCGTGTCTGACTCTTTGCGACCCCATGGACTGCAGCACGCCAGGCCTCCCTGTTCCATCACCAACTCCCGGAGTTCACTCAAAATCATTTCCATTGAGTCAGTGATGTCATCCAACCATCTCATCCTCTGTCATCCCCTTCTCCTCCTGCCTTCAATCTTTCCCAGCATCAGGGTCTTTTCCAATGAGTCAGTTCTTTGCATCAGGTGGCCAAAGTATCAACTTATAAATGTCATGTTCAGTGGACTCTTAAAATTCTAGATTACATCTAAAAATTTTGTGGTTAAAATAAAATCACCTAAAAGAACATGTACTTGAGAAGAGTTTAAACAATTATTTATCTCTCTAGAATTTGAGGTGCAGAAATTTGCATTCTTATATTCCTCATTTCATTGCACACCATCAGCAGCTGTTTTACTTTCTAGCCCTTTTTTTCCTGGTGTCTTCTTCTATGCCTACCTGCATAGGTATCCATTCTATATTGGATAGTGTACCTTTGATGTTAGGTAATTTTATAAAATACATTTAGTGTGTGTATGTGTTTTAAATTTATATATTTTGTGCTAAAGATATTCAACTTCTTATGTTTTCATTAAACATTAAGTATTTTAAGACCTAGACACATGATTGTGTTTATGTTCTCCTAGCTCACTGCTTCTTGATATTATGTACATTCCACACTATTTATCACATTTTACTTCTGCAGTTCTCTTATGATGACCGCCCAACACTGTCTCCAGTCCATCTCCATACACAGTACCCCACTGATTGTCCTTGTTCATGTCCGCTAGTAGGCCTATGTCAGAATTTCTCCACCATATATAATGAAGAATCAGACATACACATACTTAATTTCGTTAAGTATTCCAGGATTGCTTTCTAGATTATTTGCCTCTGTTTACAATTCTACTTGCCCTTATGCTTATCCAGTAAACTTACCTTTCAGACTTTTGCTTTTTCTGATTAATGGGTAGGGGTGTTTCATTTGATTAATAAGTCTGAGTACCGTTTCCCACACATTTTTGCTAGTTAGGCTCCTGCTTTTGTGATTCATATGTTCATCTCCTTTGCCAAATTGAATTTCTAACTTGCTTTCAGATTTCTGGAGTATTCACGTGTTTTCTTTATTTTTGTTTCAGCATTTATCACAATTTGGGTACCACTGTGGCTTTTGAGCACTTAAAAAATGCAACCAGTGGAACTGAAGAACAAACATTTTTATTCCATATAATTTTTATCAATTTAAGTAGCCACATTTATCTTCTGGAGATAACTTGTAGATAATCTTCTGGTGGTTTTTACTATTCCACATATCATCTCCATCTCTTTTATACCTGCTGAATAACCTTGTTGAACAGAAGTGCCTGATATTTAAATCCATCCATTTTCTTCCTATATTTGTGCTTTGTGTGTGTACATGTGTGTTAGTCGCTGAGTCATGTCCAGATCTTTGTGACCCCATGGACTGTAGCCCACCAGGCTCCTCTGTCCATGAAATTCTCCAGGCAAGAATACTAGAGTGGGTTGCCATGCCCTCTTCCAGGGGATCTTCCCAACTCAGGGATCAAACCTGGGTCTCTGGCATGGCAGATAGATTCTTTACCATCTGAGCCACCGGGGAAGTCCGTATCTGTGCTTTAGAGTCATTTAAAAGGTATCCTTTACCCCTAAATCATAGAAATAATCTCCTTTATTTTCTTCTTTTAAACTTACAGTTTTTTTTTTCTATAGGTGATTATGTCATCTGCAAATAATGGCAGTTTTTCCTCTTAATTTGCTATCTTTGCTCTCTCCTTTTCTTGTCTTATATAATGGCCTTAGGCCTTGAATGCTGTTATTTAATGACAGGCTTGCCTTTTCTCAGTGTTAGAAGAACTAAATCTGTATTAACATTCTCCAGAGAAAAAGAACCAGTAGATTTGTCATAAGAAGTTGGCTCATGTGATTATGGAAACTAGAAATTCCAAAGTCTGCAGAATCACTGTCCCAAAGGCTAGAAATTGCTGTATAACCAGAAAGAGCCAGTGTCCCAGTCTGAAAGTGCTCCAGTTTGAAGGCTGTCAGACAGAATTCTCTCTTACTCAGAGGAGGGTTAGCCTTTTGTTCTAACCAGGTCTTCAACTAATTAGATGAAGCCCACCCACATTAGGGAAGGCAGTCTAGTCAGTGGGCTGATTTAAATGTTACTCTTATCCAAAAATATCCTCACAGAAACACCTAAAATAATGTTTGACCAAATATCTAGGCACCCCATGGCCCAAAGTGTGAAACATGAAACAAAACATGAAATGATTAAGCCAAACAGAAGTGTGGCATGATTAAGCATAAGGTCATGAAGAGTGAAATAGTCAGGATTAGTGGAATCAAGGTAGCATGCCCTACAGAAAGAAATTCAGAATCGTTTTTTTGTGATGCTGAGCTCTCAGAGTTCATCTACAGGCCTGATTTGGCTCTGCTGCTGCTGCTAAGTCACTTCAGTCGTGTCCAACTCTGTGCGACCCCAGAGACGACAGCCCACCAGGCTCCCCCGTCCCTGGGATTCTCCAGGCAAGAACACTGGAGTGGGTTGCCATTTCCTTCTCCACCGATTTGGCTCATCAGGCCACAATTGTTGAGTCTTGGTTACAGAAATGATCCCTCACCATTCTTAACTGTTGAGGCTTTGCTGGTTGCCGCATACTCAGAAATAGCATTTGTTTATTTTCTTAATGAGTTAGGGACCTTACACAGTCACATATTTTGAAACTGATTTTAAGAGAATGAAGGGAATTAAAAATTAATGCACTTTCCTTTTTTAAAACCTCCTCCATATAGTCTTTTAAAACAATGAAGTCTCCATTGAAGTACACTGCTATTATTCTGCCATCTAATCAGATATCTTTTTCTTTGTCTCCTCTGATTATCTGACATAAAAGTTTTAGAGGTATATAGCCTTGCTAGTTCTTGAATAACCAATTTGCAAATTCTCAATATTAGGGGTCTTGATTTAGGACATAATTCAGCATCAGCCTGGTATTTATACATCCTTGCAGGATTGTGTCAGTCTATGAGCTTGGCATGGTGAATATCTTAATAAGTAAATTTTAAGCCTATGTCTTTGTTGTAAATTATATTAAAAAAGCAAATCGTTTAGCCAAGTGAATCTATTTGGCCCCTCTGTGTGGTTACTTTGCTAAAATAAGTTTAGATAGCATGTTGAGAGGGCTTTGTTGAAATAGGCTTTACATATTAACAGCTTTGAATATTCTTAGTTCAAGAAATTTACCTTAGTACAAAAGCAAATTGTTTTGATTGTTGAAAATGTAATATGAGGAAACAAAATTGCTCATGTTAAAGTGCTCTAGAGTTTAGATAAAAATCAAAAGCATCCTTTTTAAAGAACTCAGGTACGATAAAGAGAATTTAGATCACCAAATATTCACACTCCTAAATCAGTGGCAAATTAGATAACACACAGGGCTGGAGATGTGAATATTATATAATGAAGATAATAAAGGAGTTGAATGTGATGTGCCTTGGGTGCATGTTAGTAGCTAATTCCAGTATGAATGGTCGGCAATCATTTGCTGGTTGAGATGCATGTGTTCAGCTAAATGGAAGTCTTGGGTGTTCTCTCATACACCCCATTATTTGTAATTGAACACCTGATTTCTATCATGCAACAAATTAACATCTGCACTAGATCTGTCTTTTATGCATATGGATACACTGATTAGAATTTTGCAGATAGTCAGATACTTGAAAACAAAAAGACAACGTTGTGAAACACTTCCAGCCATAATTTTTGATTACATATTGAGAATCGTTTAATTATCTTACTCCATTTAATTAGCCCTTCTACTTAGGTCAATTGCTTTTTTTATTAACATGACATGTTAGCAATTTGTTAATTGGCATGAAATAACATGAGACTTTAGGTGTATTTCGTATGAGAAATACATGTATTTAAGGAAGCCAGGGGAAATGCAAGAGGTAAATGTGTGCGTTAGCCCCCTTGGAGCATGTGCCAATGTCAGCATCATGCCACCAAACCTGTATTCATCCTTCTTTGGATTTCTATCCTTCTATTTTTAGGCAGAATGAATTTACATGAGCAGTTTATAAAAATATGAGACTGTGGATATACATTTGAAATAGAAGGTGCTTTTCTGAAATCAAGAGAATGATGAAAAGTGAAGAGACAGAGTTACACACGTATATAAATACATGCTAATAACTGAGAGGGAGATAGGCAGAAAGATACATGCATGTAAGAAAATTATTAAGATTTCGTATCAATCCTTTAAGCCAGCACACCCCAGCCTTTTTGGCACCAGGGACCGGTTTTCATGGAAGACAGTTATTCCTCAGGCCAGGGTCAGGGGAGTGGTTTCAAGATGATACAAGCACATTCCAGTTACTGTGCGTTTTATTATTATTGTATCAGCTCCACCTCAGATTATCAGTCATTAGATTCCGGAGGATGGGGACCCCTGCTTTAAGCCACAAGTAACTTTAACCTATCAGCAGTATCCTTTTCATGGCATTGACTAAGGCCTCTTTATTTATTGGTTTCATATGTGCCCACTGAAGTAAAAAAATACAATCCAATCCTGTTGATTTTTAAATGAATTATAGTGCTACAAATTTCTATGGAGTGTCTGTAAAGATACTATCAATTATAGACTGTATTTTCTTCCAAAGAATTTCTCCAGGATGTGCTATTCATAGCCATGTTGGGGGGGCAGGTTGGTTAGCCAGAGCCCCTTTAACCACCTAGCATTATATTCAATCATTTAAATACATGTATTTTCTTTTTAAACCTTAAGTGAATGCTTATTGCCTTCCGTCACAAGTTCGAGGAGCTATATGATGATGAGAATGGACAGCAGAGAATAATGCTGGTATTTCTGTTATTTCTCTACTTTCTACTTGATTCTAAATAGGTTTTTGTGGTTACTTCCTGCCAGCATAGAATTTAAGAACTAAGAGATTTGGGGATTACTTGACCAATATTAGCATTTTATAAATGAAACACTGAAAGCATGAGTGGTAAGCCTTTTTAAAGTGCATGTGGGTATTCATTCCATTAACCCATACTGAGTATATCCTAGGAAAAGCATTAGGTTGGCCCTTCTGGAAAATATAAAGATAAATTCAGGTAATGCCCTCCCTGGTGACTTGGACAATAAAGAATCTGCCTGCAATGCAGGAGACCTGGATTTGATCTGTGGGTTGGGAAGATGCTCTGGATGAGGGCATGGCAACCTATTCCAGTATTCTTGCCTGTGGATTGAGGAGCCTGGTGGGCTACAGTCCATGGGGTGTAAAGAGAGTCAGACATGACTGAGCAACTTAACACACACAGCACAATTCCTTCCCAGTGAAGAATTGTTTTCCTTTCCTATTAGTAACATTTTTATCCACTTGGGGGCACTGTGATCCAATTTAAGAGGAAAAGGGGAAAATGTTATTTTGTTAGGTTTATTTCAGTTAGAAAACGTGTTCCTAGTGCTACTGTAAGGAAACCGTAACTCATTATATACTTTTAGGTAAAGAACCTTTTTAAATCTACAACTGGAGGTGGCTGCAGTTTTTGTTCAAGTTTCAGAATAGGTGTGGATTAACCGGTGGTTAATGCGTGTTGTCTGTATGAGAACCGTCAGCCTCACCTGAGAACTTGTAGAAACAGATTTTCAGGCCAACTGCGCTAAGTCAGAAACTTGGAGCATGGGGCCCAGCCGTGTGTGTTGTCACAAGCTCTCTATGCTGATTTTGTTGCTTGCTAATAACATTCAAGAAGCATTGAATTAAAGTAAGTGATTTTTTGTATACTTTAAAATTTTCTGTTAAAAATTGTTATGTTGAAAATTAACTTATCAGATATGTTTGAAATGTTGTGCAAATGTGTTTCTTAGGAAAGTATTCTCTCCTATAACAATAAATAATTCTAAAGAATTAAATTTATTTTTTATTCGTGATTATACAGCTGGATCCATATGAATCAGGACAGTTAGTAGATTAGCCACTTTCATCCGCCCCAAAAAAAGAAACCGATTTTAATCAATCATTTTATATTATGTAGATAAATAGGGCAATTAATGGGATTTCTCAAATTTAACTCCCAGGTCATTTGACATGACCTAGATTTTAACATAAAACTGCTAATAGTATTTCTTTACATCTTTATAGCATCTTTGTCTTTATTATAAGAGCTATTATATCTCTTGGGTTTGGTTGGGTCATTTGATCCTCAACCGTTTCAGGCAATCAAGAAGCCAGTCATTAGCTCCGTTAATAGTTAGAAAGAACTGAGGCTCGAGACCAGTTTCAGAATTCTTATCTAAGTGTTATATTAGTGTAGGGACACTATTCTAGTTCTGTTTGTAAAAGCTAATTTTGTTCTTCTGTCTCGGAGAGTTAGTGAAAACTGCCTGGAGAGAACACCTCTGCCCTTAAAAGAACAACTCCAACCCTCCAGTGGTTTAGGAAGGAAGGAGAACCTTCTGGAGATACGGTGACTGGACTGTGAGGTCAGAACCAAGTTTTCCCCTCCTGAAGGGATTCCGTTACATCTTCCCTCCATGCTGCGCTAGACCTCAGACATGCCCTGCCTGCATCTCATTCTCTTTCTCTTCTATAATAGGCTTTTCTTCCTAATTTCTCTTTGGTCAGCTGTAATCACAGAAAATACAAGAAAGTACCCGTAAAGCTTGCTATGATTCTGTGGATTCTGACCTGTTTATCTGCTGTCCTGGGATACCAGGGGATCTCTCCAGAAAGCTGGTTTGAGTTAGATGGCGTCTCATCATGGTCTCTGGCTCATCTGCCCTTAGTCTTTTCTCCAAATCAAAGTAATATATGTAAAATACAAAGCCTGCTGTTCATACGCAGTTCAGCAACTCGGACAGAATGGACTTCATCCCGTGTACAAGGACTGGCCTTGAGATTACTCTTTGGGGCTCAAAACCACCTTCTCCATGAAAGGTTAAACCTTGAGTGAAGAGAAGCGTTTCATGTATATAGAAGCAGGGGCCTGCTCTCTCACAATTCACTACAACTGTGAAGTGAATCTTGTAACAAAGTCAGAAAGTATATTCAGTGAGTGTTGCTAATTGAAACTTAAAGGTGGTGCTTAATATATAGTTTCTATAGTACTGAAAGAATCAGAAGTTGGTTATAAACTGTGTGTTTCCTGTAGTTCGTAGCAATAACTCTACCTACCTAATAGGATCATTAATGAGTATTAAAGTAATATATGTAAAATGCAAAGCATGGTGACTGGAATTCAGTAAATCCCCTAAAATAAAATATAACCTGCTATAAACAAAGCAATCATGAAATGCAGTGGGAGTAGTTACTTGATTCAAAGGATCTCAGTGGAGGATGTGGGCTACGACAGGATATGTTCTGATGTACTATTATAATCTGTTATCTTACTTACTTTTTTCTGGTTTTGGTTTTGACTTTTTTTAATTTCAGGTTGATTGAAAAGGTTAACCTGAATGCTAGCAAAATTAACTTATTTAAACATTTTAAAATTTCAGACTTTATTAAATCGCCTTAATGTTTACTCCTTGGAAGGAAAGTTATGACCAACCTATATAGCATATTCAAAAGCAGAGACATTACTTTGCCAACAAAGGTCCATCTAATCAAGGCTATGGTTTTCCCTGTGGTCATGTATGGATGTGAGAGTTGGACTGTGAAGAAAGCTGAGCGCTGAGAAATTGATGCTTTTGAACTGTGGTGTTGGAGAAGACTCTTGAGAGTCCCTTGGACTGCAGGGAGATCCAAGCAGTTCATTCTGAAGGAGGTCAGCCCTGGAATTTCTTTGGAAGGAATGATGCTGAAGCTGAAACTCCAGTACTTTGGCCACCTCATGCGAAGAGTTGACTCATTGGAAAAGGCTCTGATGCTGGGAGGGATTGCGGGCAGGAGGAGAAGGGGACAACAGAGGATGAGATGGCTGGATGGCATCACTGACTCGATGGATGTGAGTCTGAGTGAACTCTGGGAGTTGGTGATGGACAGGGAGGCCTGGCGTGCTGTGATTCATGGGGTCACAAAGAGTCAGACACAACTGAGCGACTGATCTGATCTGAATGTTTACTAGAATTCTGTATTTCTCTTTAGAGTTTCATAAATACATTTAAATTTTATTTGATGATCAAGAATCATGTATTTACCATGGTCATCTATCTGAGACTCTCTGAGTTATAGGAACTCCCATGGTAGTTCATGTTCACTTTTCATTGTATTTTCTACCTTTTGTTAATGTTTATGGTGAACATATCTTCTGTCCTAAAATGCACAAAAATATTAAATTAGTTATTCCTAAGGAGTACCGCGGAGAAGGCAATGGCACCCCACTCCAGTACTCTTGCCTGGAAAATCCCATGGATGGAGGAGCCTGGTAGGCTGCAGACCATGGGGTTGCGAAGAGTCGGACATGACTGAGTGACTTCACTTTCAATTTTCCCTTTCATGCATTGGAGAAGGAAATGGCAACCCACTCCAGTGTTCTTGCCTGGAGAATCCCAGGGACAGGGGAGCCTGGTGGGCTGCCATCTATGGGGTCGCACAGAGTCCAACACGACTGAAGCGACTTAGCAGCAGCAGCAGCAGCAGCAAGGAGTACCAACTCCAGCATATGTCTTCAGTCTGTGCAGTGAGGGGCTATTTTTTGTCTGTTTCCTCTAATTAGAGAGAGGGAGAGAAAAGGGCTTCTCATAAATCAAGAATTATTTGGATTCTAATCTTTTATAGTTACAGAGTAATTTACGTTAGCATCCCACTAAAACGCAGATATATATATGCCTGTAACTGAATCATATCCCACATCCAGAGATGTAATTATGAAACAGACCTTCAAACAAGATTCTCATTTCTTTTACTAGGAAAAAAAAATAGCCTGCCTTCTTAATTGAAAATGAACAGCTCTTAAATTCTTCTGCTTTAGGTGGTGCCATCATACAGAGAATAGAGGAAAAAGCTATTTAGAGATCATGGTCTTCTGTGTAGTGATTTTTTTTTACACTCCATTTCATTATGATTGTGGTTATGTATTAAGAAAAAACCCAGAGATACCTTTAGAATGGTTTCAATTCTTTAAAATAATTTTGACATTCTACAAATTCATTTGTCAATTCTAGTCTTTATTCCGTAGCTGTATGGCTCAATGGGAGAGAACTTCTGCTTATATTCATTTAAAATTAGATGTTTGTATACTTTGTAAATAAATAGTAAAAGGGTTATATAATCTCTTTTCTCCATCTGTGTTTCTCTCTCCCACATCTACTTTTGCCTGTGGACGAATAGCTGTCAAAATAAGATGGGAATATCGAATTACTTGAACTAATGTATGTTTGTGTTATTGTGCGGGGGAAAAGTACTGATTTCCTGTACTGACACGTGCAAGAAAGAAAAGGACCAGATTTTGTCCCAGTGTTGCATTTTAGAGGCAAGTACTTCACAAAGCACCTTTGGAAACGGTGTTCAAGTTGTCATTTGACAAAAATAGTAATATAGTTCTCCAGTAGATGGCGCAAGCATCCCCCAGAAAAGAACTATTTTTATCTGTTGAATAGAAAACTTGATAATAAAGGTAGTGTTATTTAAGTAATATTAAGTAATCTTCAAGACATTTTTTTAATTGTAAGAAAATTTTATAAAGTGAAGTGGTAGTTCATTTTGGACATATCAAACTTGTCAAGACATTTTATCAAATTAACATAGAAAAACTGTAATGTTTAACACTATATGAATATCAAAGATGTCACTAAGGTCAGTTTGAACCAAAAATAGCTGAGACTTTCTTTTTTTTAATTTACTTATTTTAATTGGAGGCTAATTACTTTACAATATTGTATTGGTTTTGCCATACAACAACATGAATCCGCCACGGATGTATACATGTTCCCCTGAGACTTTCAATTCTGAATATGTTTTGTAAATGTCAGAGGTGTGTTTTGTTTTTTTTTCTCCTACTGACTATCTCGATTTCATTTCTCTTTGTATCCTGCATTCACAGGCAAAAACATTGCCTATGAATAAGCAAGGAAAGAAATAAATGGAATTATTAGGCTTTAAGTTAAAGGAGAAGGAAAACCATTTTACAAGAGTAGCCCAATGAATCCCAACCTGATTGTACATGGCCCTCTTATTACTGTTGCCTTTCTTTTGTTATTCATGCTCCTCCAAATAGATGCAAGTGTGGAACTGAACATCAAAGTGTACTTTTTCACAGTAGTCCAGGGTTTTTTAGTAGGTGGATAAGTGGCAATTTCTTAATAACCTAAGGAATTAAGTAGCTGGGAAACATAATACATGTACTCTATAGAAATATTGCTTTTATCTCACAAATAAGAGCTAGGCGTTTTGTCATAACTTGTGTGATATCATAGTTATCCTTCACTGTAGGAAAATGTATACTTAAATTTTTGTGCCACTCTATAAGTTTTTTTCTTAAAGTGGGAAAAACTGAAAAATTCATAGCCACTTTCCCAAAGCTTTCCAAAGAGTCCTTTAAAAAGTTAAATTGAAATATTTTCCAGTTTATACTACTCCTATAATAAGATGATGCCTTGATTTCCACTGTGCTTTGTAATTTCAAAAGCCCCTTTGCATACATCATTTAACTAAGTATTTGTAATGACACCACCTGTTTTCATCAGGGCAAATATTGCATTTCTGTTTTACAGGTGAAAAAATTGTGAAGGGCACACCAGACGTGTAACAGTTAAAAGTTAAGGAGACTTAAGAGACTCATTCATTTTCCCAGTCACACCGTCTTTCTCTGGTGTCCTTCTGTCTCATTATTTTAATTCTTTCATCTCTATTTTATAAAAGCTCTTATTCTGTACCCATATTATTTCCTTCCCAGCAAGGAATATCCATAACAGTAAAACTCCTGGCTTCTCTCTACCCCCCTTTTTTTTGATATATCTAATTAACTAGTTTGAGAGCAGAGCCTGGGCGTGCATAGGTCAGCTCTTTCCATTTGGATCTGTCAGGGGCAGGATCTCCACGTGGACACGTTAGGCCTGACCAGCACTGCCTGTGACAGAGTGGGGAAAGTATGTCTGATATAATACCGAACCTCATAAGGGAGCCCACTCTTACAGAAATAAGCCAGGTTCTTCAGTATTTATCAGTGAGAAGTGCTCTTTTAGCCTTTTCTTAACAGCTGTTTTTGTCTGTAGCCAGTTTGTTCAAAACTCAGGCAGAGGAAAGAGCTACTGAATTACTGAGCCTTCTCAAGACCCCACCCATGTTTATGTATCAGAAAGTTAAAATCTGTGTATATTAGTGGTAGTTAGAAATCTGGTGATATTTTGAGATCTTTGGACGGAATATATTTTATTGAGTTTGACTAAAAGGTTCCTGTGATACTGTGGCCTAGAAGCCGTTTTCAGCCGGAAGCCCTAGGAGTCCCTTTCAGGAATGATGGGCTTTTTGGACAAGCTGGGACTCTTGCACCTTTGTGCCTGCTTCTCCAGCAGCCACTCCACTTTCCTTTATGTCTGAGCTCCTATGTTAAGTTAAATATCAGGATGAAATCCTGCTGCTAAAATGCTGAGTACTCTTGATTAAATAAATATAAAACCACCCACTTCCTGGAAGATCCAAAGTCTACCTAAGACTTTTTCTTTTACCTCAGTATATACTATATAAATTTTTGCTGGAGATTTACTTTCTTTATTAGGTTCTTATCATCATTCCTAATGGCAAGACTAAAAGTAGCTGTTTAGTCATTTCAAAACCGTTAATGAAATATCTGCGGTATAAAGTCGTGGTGCTATGACAGGGTGGTGAGTGGTAACGGATGTGGTCCTTACCCTCACGGAGCTTCCCGTGTTATACTGGAAATAGACTTTCGTCCACGGTGCCGTATGCTCTGGCAGAGCCGTGGAAGGAATGTCTCCATCTCACCTAATCTATGTAAGAAGGCATCTGACCTCATTAGGGACGTCAGGGAGAGCTTCTCCGAGAAAGTGATAGTTGAACTCTGAGGAATGAGAAGAAATTGGAAACCTGAGAGGCAAGAATGAAATGAATTTAAATTGCTGGAAATGGGTGACATTGTAAGATGTGTGGGACTGATGGGGTAAGTCAGCCAATGCACAGACAAGCAGAGCAGCAGTGACAAGTCAGAGTATTGGTGCAAAGGAGTAGGTGGTGTCCCCAGAAAAGCCAAGAAGAGTATGAGAGGATCTCAGCACAGGAGTGTTCCAGATGTGAGCGATCATGGAAATGTCTGCACCCACCTAATCAGACCAGAAGTCAAGAGCAGAGTATCAGAGAAAGATGAGCTAGAACAAGAGCAAAGCTGGATCCTCAGCTTAGAGTATTGGGTGACATCAGCCACGACCATGTAAGCTTCAGTGAACAGGGCAGGGACAGGATGCTGAGGCCAAAATACAAGGTTGAGCTGTCAGGACAGCGAAGGGATCTCACTGCTCAGTCCAAGTCTTGACCCAGAACTCACCTTGATGGCAGGTGAGACTGGTCACAAAACACAGAAGTGAAGCTCAAAGTGATACAGTTTAGGTAGAACAAGGCTGTGGGGGTATGTGAGTGTCAGGAGGCATTCAAATACCTTTGCAAATAGCTGACGTGAAGAAAAGTTACTTTAAAAATGGATATACACAGTATGTCTTCTAAATTTTTAGAGCCCTCCAAAAATGTCCTCATTAACTAAGACCGGAGAATAATGTTATAGAAGCAGAGACCTTTCAGGAATCAAATAGAACATGGTGATTATGACCCAAATTTTACAGAAAACTTTTTGTTTCCAAATACAAATGTTTATAGATTCTAAGACAATATTAGAAATGAAGAGGATATTTGTAATCATGATGAGGATATTGGACTTCCCTGGTGGCTCAGACAGTAAAGTGTCTGCCTGCAATACGGGAGACCCGGGTTCGATCCCTGGGTCAGGAAGATCCCCTGGAGAAGGAAATGGCAACCCACTCCAGTACTCTTGCCTGGAAAATTCCATGGACTGAGGAGCCTTGTAGGCTACAGTCCATGGGGTCGCAAAGAGTTGGACACAATTGAGCACTGATTAGGATATTAGTTAATTCCAAACAGAGTGCAAAAACTGAGTTATAAGATTGTAGTGTTTAAAGACACTTGTCATCTAGTCTAATTTCCCAAAGTGTGCACTGGAGAACATGACTCCTCCATGGTCTTCTATGAGAGTAATTTTGGAGACACTAGTTACACTGTTCTCCCTAGCCTGTCCCCACTCTTCAGCATCCCATCTCCCAAGTCTGTAACAGCCTTTTACTAGTCCTCACACACAGAGAAGTTAGCTTTGCTTAACTCAGTATTTCTCACATTTATTTGCTCGCCAAATCCATTCTTGTCTCCATGTACTACGTTCTATCCAGATGTCCCAAGACACACCCAGAGGAAAATACTGAATCCCATATTATCTTCTCAGTGATTTTCTTTTCAGAGTGTGTATGGTTTATAAAAATTGTCATTTTTATGTTTGTATCTCATTGAATTTATGCTGAATATGAAGTAGGTAGAACAGATATATCCACTTACAAGAGAGGATACTGAGAGCTACAGTATCCATGTTAACTCAGGATTATCCATATTGCATATAATGTTTAAAAGTGTTAAAGCGTTTTGCATTGCTTTAGGAGTATTTTGCCCCCAACGGAAAAGTATTTCCCCTAGTAAATAAGATGTAGTATGATACATGCATAAAAGCCTTTGCTAAAACTTTTTGTTTCATTATTACCAAACCATTTACATTTTCAGGGAGAGGAAAGTTGAATGAATTGTGTCACAAAAGTATCTAAGAGTACATAAGTAATTTATTTCATTTTCATCATTAAGTGCACCAGAAGTTTTTTGCTAAGTGGTGCAGAGTATCGTTCCCTTTGGAATGTGTTATAGCGTGACTCCTAGAGAGTCACATCCTCACAGCCTGTATCCCTCCTCCAAGGAGATGGAGGCATAGGCTTGACTCTAAGCAAGTTTGCCTGATAGGAATAGATTACTCAGTACATTCTTGTAACATTCGTTTTCCTCTTACTCTCTTCTGAGACATTTTATAATCAGCTTGGTAAGTTCACTAGTTTTCTTCAGCTTTTAACAAGGCAGTCAAGTTTCCACACATGCAGAAAAGCATTGTAATTTGAAATACATTTAAATGGAGGAAAAGCATGAAACTATGCCTACAAAATATGCCCTCTATAGTAGAGTATATTAGAATAAGAGCCTAACATATTTGTATAACTTTTTAAATATCAGAATTGGTGAGATAACCATTAAAGCGTATGTATTGGGGCACTTTTTCTGCTAATTGAGATGTAAAAGAGTATTGATGGTCAGTTATCAAAAAAACAGGAAACACTGTCTCTATAAGAAAAGATTTCTCTGCACAGCTAGAATGATTTAGCTTGTACTTAGCTATTTAAAACTACTTTTTGTAGAACTGCTTGGGTAAATTTCCCCAGATCATTTTTGTTTCTAGGTGACAGTGCATTATCATTTATTTTAGAGCACCTCCTTTCAGAGTGGTCACTTGTAGATCTTGATGTCTTGTCTAAGGGCGGGATATGATTTAAGGTCTTCTCATCTTGGAAGTTTGCCTATATTCATTTTCCAGTTTGTACAGTGTTGGTGTAGATGGTAAAGAATCCTCCTGAGATGCAGGATACCCAGGTTCGATCCCTGAGTTGGGAAGATCCCTGGAGAAGGGAATGGCTACCCACTCCAGTATTCTTGCCTGGAGAATTCCATGGACAGAGGAGCCTGGTTGTCCTACAGTCCATGGAGTTGCAAAGAGTCAGACACAAATGAGCCAGTTTTTAAAGGATAGCTTTTATATCTTAGACTGTTAGACTTAATCTGATAATGCTGATATGAGCTCAGATTTAACTGAAATTAACAGGAGATGAGACTCCTCATCTCCTCAGGGAGAAAGAGAGGAAGTTTTTATGTTACTGATTCTACAAAACGTGATACAGAAAATGAACTACATTTTACTCCTCGGCTATTACAAGTTTCCTGTTTACATAGCACACACATTTTAACTTCTTACTTAACAATAGGAGGTTTTTTTTTTTTTTTATCATTTATCATTTCTTTCAAAATGTTCTATGGTTTTGTTTGGTGATGATCCTTCCCTGGCCTCCTCACCTCTTTTTCTCCTTCCCAGAATTCAAGAAGTTTTATAAAAGCCAACTGGCAAGTATATACTTCTAGGTGTCTTAATGCCCAGGTCACGCTGTTGCTTTGAATCAGTTTCTTTTTCTCATGCTTAGCTGAAAACAAAACCAAAAAAAAAAAAAAAAAAGACTTAATCTTGTGGGGTTAAATAAAGGAAAGAATGTAGTGAAAGAAGGAAGATTCCTTTTATTCTGGAGCAGAGTGGGAGCGGCAAGCAAAGACCGTGTGGGGAATGACTGAAAGTGCCTGAGGGCATTTGGTCCCTATTGGTTTTCACATCAGATGCAGTGGTGCCCATGGATAGCCTGTATTGTTGTCAGTTAAATGGGATCATGAGTGTCTGAAAGGTGTTTGAGAATGAACCGAAAATCATTTTCACAAGTGGATGATTACTTCTGCCACATGTTAACCGAACTCTATCAGAATGGCCCAGATTTTTGAGCCTGCATTAATTGCTCTTTCAACCTTGACTGAGGTTTCTCTTTAAGAAAGGCCTTTCCAGGACTAAACTACTCTATATATTGATTTTTTTTTCTTTCTCTATTTTTCCTTGAAAAATGAAGGCTCATAGAAGAATAGGCTTTATCATTCCACATGTAGATTGATTGTTCCATTTCTTTGAATAAAAAGCTAGACTCATAAGTGATCTGCCCAAAGTAACAGTCTTTTTTTTTCTAAGTGCAAATAATTCCCAGATTCTGTATACAATTATGTTTTTCAAATATTCATTAGTTATGATTTTTCATCATAAAGTAAAATCATGAACTCCCACAGCATGGACTCAGTGCAAATATATCGTCATATTCACTTTTCTATTAGAACTGTCTGCCACTGCTCTAATTGAAACTAAACTACAATATTTAGTAATACATCTGGAGAATTTGTGTGTTAAAGTGTTCTTTGAACAACTTTCTAGTTAGAAAGGTTTTATAAGGTGATTTTAAAATGTTTGGATAAATGAATTCTTGATTTCATTTTCCAATATTTTCTTTTAATATTCCATTTTCTTTTTCAAATATGGCATGGTTAGAGAATATTGACTATTTCTTTACTAGAATAATATAGGGTATATTGTAGTTCAGACATATTGTGTTATGTAGATAAGTTAAATCTAAATTTTTAAAACTAATCAGAAAATGAGCACTTGAAATTTCATCAACTTATATATATATATATATATAAACAGATGATATATAGCATTTGTAGAAATTAGCTTAATTTATTAGTAAAACTAGTTTCAGAGGTTTTCTGGCTTAAAGGAAGGCAAGTCATACAATGTTATATGGGAATCTGTTTTATTAAATACTCACAGGGGTACTGTGTAAAAAAACAAGCATTTAAAATAATTTTATTTTTATATGCATTGCAATGTGAACATGTGATGAAATATGAATATCTATTTGAAAATTCAGCAGAAATAAACTTAATTATGTGGATTTTTGTTTTGCTTGAAGATGATTTTTACCAAACTTCATTTTACTCAACAAATATGTTGAGATCCTTTTATTGGTAATACATGCTGTTAAGAGTAATACATGCTGTTAATATCAACATATCTCTACAGAAAAGTTTTTATTCCTGTTGTCAGAGAGTATTCTGATGGATCTCATTAAGACTCTGCTTTTCTTTATTCACAAATTAAAACTTTAAGGAACAACTGTGGTATGTGTCCCAGCTGGCTTCTTAAGTTAACAGATAACGCTTTTAAGGATCACATTGAGACCATAGAGGTTGTATGATTTTTAATGTTAAATATTGAGATTCTCATATATAACTGTGCCGTAATAGATGGAAAATGATGACCAGTTTGCCTTGTTGATAATACCTATGTTGACTTAAAGGTATGACTATACCAAAACGCTTTTTATTTTCTTTTTTCTTGACATTTTTCCCTAACAACATGGTTATCGTGGTACGTAATCTTCATGTCCATACCATATTTTAAGTATACAAGTAACAGACTTGAAGTTCGCTGTCTCTTAACTTTGACATTTGAGGATAGAGCATAGAATAGTTAGAAATTAAAAAAAAAATCATAGGTGAATGAAGCACTGATACGCATTTGGTTCATTTTGTGCCTTGTTTCCTAGCTGATTCCTATGTTTCTGGGAAGCAAATAGTATTTTTCATTAGAAATAGTCCTAGAAGAGGGATTAATACTTTAAGACTATTGCTGTATATATACTGATTTATAAAACCAAATATTTCAAGGCTTTATTCTTATATGTTAAATCCAAGCTTTGTGTCAGTGCCGCTAATTTCTTTGTAAACAGAGAAGATTTTAAAGTTAAGCAGGCAATTTTTTTGTTCAAAGGGAACAGCTTCTTAATACCTTACTTAAGTTGGCTTTATTGATGAAAGCAAACACTTTACAATAGTATCTGAGCAGTTATTTTTAACTAATCCAAAAATACTCTAGTTTACATGAGTATTCTGACACATTGGACTTATTTCAATGGAAAAAGTGTTATTTTTGGTATAAATTAGCATTGGAAATACTTGCTTTTAAAATATATTATACACAATAGAATATATCTCATCCTCATTTAGATAATAATCTTGAATCAAATTTAACTTTGATTAGGGAATTTTTTTCCCTAGCATCATACTCTAGTGCAGAATACTAGAGAATGCAGTGGGCCAAGAGGAGCAACTAGATGTGATAGAAAGAGTGCCTGATGAGCTATGGACAGAGGTTCATGACATTGTATAGGAGACAGGGATCAAGACCATCCCCAGGAAAAAGAAATGCAAAAAAGCAAAATGGCTGTCTGGGGAGGCCTTACAAATAGCTATGAAAAGAAGAGAAGTGAAAAGCAAAGGAGAAAAGGAAAGATATAAGCATCTGAATGCAGAGTTCCAAAGAATAGCTAGGAGAGATAAGAAAGCCTTCCTCAGCGATCAATGCAAAGAAATAGAGGAAAACAACAGAGTGGAAAGACTAGAGATCTCTTCAAGAAAATTAGAGATACCAAGGGAACATTTCATGCAAAGATGGGCTTGATAAAGGACAGAAATGGCATGAACCTAACAGAAGCAGAAGATATTAAGAAGAGGTGGCAAGAATACACAGAAGAACTATACAAAAAAGGTCTTCAGGACCCAGATAATCACAACGGTGTGATCACTCACCTAGAGCCAGACATCCTGGAATGTGAAGTCAAGTGGGCCTTAGAAAGCATCACTACGAACAAAGCTAGTGGAGGTGATGGAATTCCAGTTGAGCTATTTCAAATCCTGGAAGATGATGCTGTAAAAGTGCTGCACTCAATATACCAGCAAATTTGGAAAACTCAGCAGTGGCCACAGGACTGGAAGAGGTGAGTTTTCATTCCAGTCCCAAAGAAAGGCAATACCAAAGACATTGCTCAGACTACCGCACAATTGCACTCATCTCACACGCTAGTAAAGTAATGCTCAAAATTTTCCAAGCCAGGCTTCAGCAATATGTGAACTGTGAACTTCCTAATGTTCAAGCTGGTTTTAGAAAAGGCAGAGAAACCAGAGATCAAATTGCCAACATCGGCTGGATCATCGAAAAAGCAAGAGAGTTCCAGAAAAACATCTATTTCTGCTTTATTGACTATGTCAAAGCCTTTGACTGTGTGGATCACAATAAACTGTGGAAAATTCTGAAAGAAATGGGAATACCAGACCACCTGACCTGCCTCTTGAGAAACCTATATGCAGGTTAGGAAGCAACAGTTAGAACTGGACATGGAACAACAGACTGGTTCCAAGTAGGAAAAGGAGTATGTCAAGGCTGTATATTGTCACCCTGCTTATTTAACTTCTATGCAGAGTACATCATGAGAAACTCTGGGCTGGAAGAAGCACAAGCTGCAATCAAGATTGCCGGGAGAAATATCAATAGCCTCAGATATGCAGTTGACACCACTCTGATGGCAGAAAGTGAAGAGGAACTAAAAAGCCTCTCAATCACAGTGAAAGAGGAGAGTGAAAAAGTTGGCTTAAACCTCAACATTCAGAAAACTAAGATCATGGCATCTGGCCCCATCACTTCATGGGAAATAGATGGGGAAACAGTGTCAGACTTTATTTTTCTGAGCTCCCAAATCACTGCAGATGGTGACTGCAGCCATGAAATTAAGACGCTTACTCCTTGGAAGGAAAGTTATGACCAACCTAGATAGCATATTCAAAAGCAGAGACATTACTCTGCCAACAAAAGTCCATCTAGTCAGGGCTATGGTTTTTCCTGTGGTCATGTATGGATGTGAGAGTTGGACAGTGAAGAAATTTGAGCACTGAAGAATTGACGCTTTTGAACTGTGGTGTTGGAGAAGACTCTTGAGAATCCCTTGGACTGTAAGGAGATCCAACCAGTCCATTCTAAAGGAGATATGTCCTGGGTGTTCATTGGAAGGACTGATGCTAAAGCTGAAACTCCAATACTTTGGCCATCTCATGGGAAGAGTTGACTCATTGGAAAAGACTCTGATGCTGGGAGGGATTGGGGGCAAGAGGAGAAGGGGAAGACACAGGATGAGATGGCTGGATGGCATCACCAACTCGATGGACATGAGTTTGAGTGAACTCCAGGAGTTGGTGATGGACAGGGAGGCCTGATGTGCTGCAGTCCATGGGGTCGCAAAAAGTTGGACACGACTGAGCGACTGAACTGAACTGAAGAGAATGCAGTATGACTCTGATTGTGAAAACTGCTGATATATGTGCCTTTTATATCCATTTCGGGTTTTTTGGGAGGGCACACCATGCAATTTGTGGGCTCTTAGTTCCCCAACCAGAGGTCCAGCCTGAATCCCCTGCAGTAGATTCTCAGAGCCCTAACCACTGGACAACCAAGGAAATCCCTTCATCCATTTCTTACTAACTGAGATTATTTAACAGGATGAGAAAACATGGTTTTGTTTAAAACCAAATTCTATAGGTTGATGAAAATGAATAATGTTTAAAGCCCCACCAAAACTAAAACAAAAGACTTGCTTTTGCTTTGCTCTTCAAACCCTCTTTAAATAAGGTGAAAAAAATTCATTCATTAAAGAATGTTGCTCTCCTGCTGTGTGATACTTATTTTATTGGGTAACATTATATAAATTGTCACATAGAACCCAGTTAAATGTCTGTTCCCATTTTGTCTATTGTTTGGCAGGTCTGATGGACATACTCTTAAGTTTTTTTTTTTTTTTTTTTTTGAGATAATCATGTATTTAGAGGAAGCTAATATTGACTCAATGGGCTATAGAATATTTGGGGAGAATACAACTGCAGAGCAGATCCACTTGCCCCACCCCAGCCCCTCTATAGTTTACCAACCAAGGTACTGTCTGTCTCCTGGATGACAAATACACCTCTTGGATAATATTCTCTATACCTTTTTGGGGTAGAATCAGATTTCATAAAGCATTAAAAAATGAATTTTTCCAGAGTTCAGATTCACATAGCAGTGGAATATTAATAATAGACTTTTGAAAATTCTAAACTATTTTTATGAAGCAGAAATAAGTGGCAAGTAAATAACTCTCAAGGATTTAATTAACACTGTTGCCACTGTATGTCGAATAGATTTAGTCCTATCAGATGTACCTTCTCCTTTTACAGAACTGCGCAGTTATAATTAATGTTCATGCTAATCACCCTGAGATACTTATAGGGTCCTATTCTAAATCATTAAGGAATGATCAATTTATATTTTATGACTATTTGAACTCAAGTCAACCAATTGTATATAAATTCTTTAAAAATTCGTTATAGATGTATATACAGTCTCCCTAGAAGAACTCATTTTTCAGTAATTAAGCATTTCTATATGTGTTCAGTTCCATTCAGTTCAGTCGCTCAGTCTGTCCGACTCTTTGTTACCTCATGAATCTCAGCACGCCAGGCCTCCCTGTCCATCACCAACTCCCAGAGTTCACTCAAACTCACGTCATCGAGTCAGTGATGCCATCTAGCCATCTCATCCTCTGTCATCCCCTTCTCCTCCTGCCCCCAATCCCTCCCAGGATCAGAGTCTTTTCCAATGAGTCAACTCTTTGCATAAGGTGGCCAAAGTACTGGAGTTTCAGCTTTAGCATATGTGTGTAATGAAATGAATTTTTTGCTTAATATAACATATGTTAAATGTAACTTTAGTATATTTTTCTGAAATTAAAAAATTACTGCATTTTTATCCATAAAAGAGATAATTTATAGCCTAACACTCAACATTAAAAACAAAACCCCATGCTCTCAATTCAACAGTAGTGCTCAGCATAAAGATGAGTCCGAAGAGAATGCATTTTCACTTTTATAGATGCTTTCTAATAAATGGACTACCTGATTATTACCAAGCATTCAAATGATTTGGGCTCCTTTTTCCTTACTCTCTACACTTCAGTCATCCCCAGATAAGACCACCTACCTTCAAAGAATTTAGACTGCTTTAAATATCAGACTTGAAAATAGCTTTGAAAACTAGAAAACCCATTTAACCATTAAAGCTTATAGGAGCCTGCCACAGTACTCAAGATAAAGTGACAAGACATCCTCATCTTTGGTCTTTAGGAATTCAGCTTAATCATGGCAGAAATATTATTTATTTCTGTAATGAATATTATAGAATAAATATTTATTTCTGTATTATTTATGTAATGTCCACATCCTTCAAATCCTTAATAAAAGGTTTTTTTTTTTTTCTAATTATAAAAGTAAGATGAGGAGACTTGCCCGGTGGTGCAGTGGTTAAGACTCCATGCTTCCAATGCAGGGGGCACAGGTTTGATCCCTGGTCTAGGAACTAAGATCTCACGTGCTGCATGCCAGGAGCAGGTTAGTAGGATGAGTTCTCATGCATTGTTAATGGTAATGCAAAATTGTACAGCACTTTGGAAAACAATTTGGCAGTTTCTATAGTTAAACACACTTTCACTATAACTCAATAATCCCAATCCTAGATATTTACTCTGGAGAAATGAAAATATGTGCCCACACAAGGTCTTAAATATGAATGGTTATGAGAGCATATTAAATCACTTCAGTCATGTCCAGCTCTTTGTGACTCCATGGACTATAGCCCGCCAGGCTCTTCTGTCCATAGAATTCTCCAGGCAAGTATACTGGAGTGGGTTGCCATGCTCTCCTCCAGGAGGTCTTCCCAACCTAGGGATCAAGCCTGCATCTCCTTTCGGCTCCTGCATTGCAGGTGGATTCTTTACTGCTGAGCTACTGGGAAAGTCCAAATGTGACTGATTATAGCAGCCTTTATTTATGATAGCCATACAGGTAGGCTGTGGTCCATGGGGTCGCTGAGGGTCAGACATGACTGAGCGACTTCACTTTCACTTTTCACTTTCATGCACTGGAGAAGGAAATGGCAACCCACTCCAGTGTTCTTGCCTGGAGAATCCCAGAGACGGGGGAGCCTGGTGGGCTGCCATCTATGGGGTCGCACAGAGTCGGACACAACTGAAGTGACTTAGCATAGCATTTAGCATACAGGTGGAAACAAATGTCTACCAACTGGTGAAAGATAAACACATTGAAGTCATACATTGAAATAAAAAGGAATAAACTCCTGATACAGACAAAAGCTGAATCTCAAAAACTTTTTACTAAGTGAAAGATGCTAGACACAAAAGGCTGCATAGTGTACAATTCCACTTACATGACCTTCTGGAAAACTGAACTCTAAGGTCAGATCAGTAGTTGCAGAGCTGGGGGTGTGAGGAAAAGACTAATTGTAAAAAGGCATAAAGAGACCTTTGGGTGAGGAGTGGAGATGTTCTATAAATTCATTGTGGTGGTTACATTCCTCCTATGTCAACTTTCATCAAATTATATATCTAAAATGGGTGAATTTTACTTTAAGTACACTGACAATAAACCTTACTTAAACGGTAACCAAAAAAAAAATGAAGACATGATTAATGTAGAAATTGTGGAAATGCAGAAAGACATTAAGAAGAAAATGAAATTCATCCTTAATCTGATCAGCCAGGTATTAATTTTCAGGTGTAACATTTTGATATATCTTTCTGGATTTTTTTTTTTTTTTGCCATACATACACTATGAGTTCACATGACAGCTTTTTAAAAACTTAGCGGTGTTATAATTTCCATGTCATTTTTTTTGGCATCGCTTTTAATGACAACCTAATCATTTTGACTCCTTGATTCTTATTTGGGTTGTGACTTTTTGCTCTTGACTGACATTGGTGAACATCTTTTTTTTTTCATTCTCCCCTGAACTTTACATGTGTCTCTTATACTAAGAATCTGATTTTATACCAGTAAAAAAGCAGCCAGATGATGATTATTGATACCTAATTCTAGAAGGCATGATTATAAGGAAAAAAGTTAGATTTGAAATTAAGTTTAATGTATTCTTATTTAGTATTAGTTATTGCTTCTGACATCTTTTATTTCTGTTCATTTCTTACGTAAAATTTTTGTCTGGCTACTAGGAAAACTAAAGGAAGAAACTGTCATATTTTCTTTTTCCCTCATAACATTGGTAACATTTACATTATGCAGAAATGTTTACTTCTGTTGAATATAATTTTTTTTATATTGCCACAAAAACTCTAATGAGGAATTCCTTTCTAGAAATGTATGATCAGTGATGACTTCTTCCGTGCATGTTCTATTGAATTCTTATAGTACAGTAGCCCGTAATGGCTCAAGGCCCAACATTCAAATGCTTACCTTGGTTCCAATCTTGAATTGTCTTTTATTCTATTCTTCACAACATCTTTCAATATACCCACGTGCATCCACCCACCCTTTTGCTTTCTCTCTTCACAGAGATCATACCTTTTCATTTCGAATGCGTCGAGGCATCATTTTGAATGAAGTTGCTGCTGACAGTATCATCCCTTATGTAGAACCTTCGCTGTCGGCCAGACTTACACTTGCTTGTGGTGTTGATGGTTTGTGTATCACTATTCACTTCCGCTTATGTGTGACCAGCATGCTAAGTGAGACATGTTGAAGAAGCAGCCTGCGGTCACAGGCAGAAGTTATTCCAAATGCCCTCTTGACTCCTTGGCAGCTGTTTGCTGCGCATCTTGCTGGTGAATCTGTACAGAGAGCATCTGTCATGTCCACAGTATATGTAGCTCTTGAGGTCATTGCTCTTAACCCTGTAATAAGCACTGGGGTGTGTGCCTTTCAGAAGAGGAAAATTACATGGGGAAGACAGGAAGAGAGCAACTCAACACCTATCACTGGAACCATAGAAGAGAAATTAGAGGCTGGAGCAAAGGTGGGGCAGAGGGTTTTCAGGGGCTATCAGGAGGGGAGAGTGAGCAGGTGAGAAGAGTACTGACGGATGTTTCTGATAGTCTCTAACTGCATCACTACTGCATTCAGAAGCGCAGACGATAGGATATCCAGAGTATTATAAAACTAAATAGAAGTTCGCAAAATACTCCCGTTAACTAATGTGTCTGAGAGAGAGAAAACTGCATGATTGATTCGGGCAGTACTGGCGATGTTTGCTAGGCAGGAGCCTAGGATTTACGTCCACTTTTAGTCACTCCATTTCTGTTTGTGTGTGTGTGTGTTTTTTTTCCTGAAAATTTAGAAATACAGGAAATAAAGATGGAAAATTAAATCTTCCATAATCCCACGATTCAAAGGCCCTACTACTAAAATTTTTGAAATATCTATTTCATATATTTCTTTTACAAATTTCAAATCTCTTAAGTATTTATATGTTTTTAAAACTTTTTTCATAAAATATTATATCATGAGATATTCCTTGTTATTTATCAAAAATATTTTCTCAGAGGCAGCATAATATTTCTTTATGTGCGTTTTCCAGCATTTATTAAACAATTCACCTACTGTTGGACATTGTTACCTTTTTTTAATATGAATAATACTGTTCTGTATATCCATGTAACATATGTGTACGTGTGTGTGTCTGTTTCCCTAATTCCATGATGAATAAGTGGGGGACTATTTTTGTATCAGTTCAGTTCAGTCACTCGGTCGTGTCCGACTCTTTGCGACCCCATGGACTGCAGCACATCAGGCATCCCTGTCCATCACCAACCCCTGGAGTTTACTCAAACTCATGCCCATTAAGTTGCTGATGCCATCCTCTATTGTCCCCTTCTCTTCCTGTCTTCAATCTTTCCCAGCATCAGGGTCTTTTCCAGTGAGTCAGCTTTTTGCATCACGTGGCCAAAGTATTGGAGCTTCAGCTTCAACACCAGTCCTTCCAATGAATATTCAGGACTGATTTCCTTTAGGATGGACTGGTTGAATCTCCTTGCACTCCAAGGGACTCTCAAGAGTCTTCTCCAGCACCACAATTCAAAAGCATCAGTTCTTCGGTGCTCAGCTTTCTTTATGGAGCTGGACCCAGCTCTCTCATCCATGCATGACTACTGGAAAAACTACTACTGGAAAAACCATAGCTTTGTCTAGATGGACCTTTGTTGGCAAAGTAATGTCTCTGCTTTTGAATATGCTGTCTAGGTTAGTCTTAACTTTTCTTCCAAGGAGCAAGCGTCTTTTAATTTCATGGCTGCAGTCACCATCTGTAGTGATTTTGGAGTCCAAAAAAATAAAGTCTGTCACTGTTTGCTCTGTTTCTTCGTCTATTTGCCATGAGGTGATGGGACTGAATGCCATGATCTTCATTTTCTGAATGCTGAGTTTTAAGCCAGGTTTTCACTCTCCTCTTTCACTTTCATCAAGAGGCTCTTTAGTTCTTCTTCTCTTTCTGCCATAAGGGTTGTGTCATCTGCATATCTGAGATTATTGATATTTCTCCCAGCAATCTTGATTCCAGCTTGTGCTTCATCCAGCCCAGCGTTTCTCATGATGTACTCTGCATGTAAGTTAAATAAGCAGAGTGACAGTATACAGCCTTGACGTACTCCTTTTCCTATTTGGAAGCAGTCTGTTTTTCCTTATCCAGTTCTAATTGTTGCTTCCTGACCTGCACACAGATTTCTCAAGAGGCAGGTCAGGTGGTCTGGTATTCCCATGTCTTTCAGAATTTTCCTCAGTTTATTGTGATTCACACAGTCAAAAGCTTTGGCAGTCAATAAAGCAGAAATAAATATTTTTTTCTGGAACTCTCCTGATTTTTTGATGATCCAGCAGTGTTGGCAGTTTGATCTCTGGTTCCTCTGCCTTTTCTAAATCCAGCTTGAACATCTGGAAGTTCACTGTTCACATATTGTTGAAGCCTGGCTTGGAGAATTTTGAGCATTACTTAGGGTGTGAGATGAGTGCAATTGTATGGTAGTTTGAGCATTCTTTGGCATTGCCTTTCTTTAGGATTGTAATAAAAACTGACCTTTTCCAGTCCTGTGGCCACTGCTGAGTTTTCAAATTTGCTGACATATTGAGTGCAGCACTTTCACAGCATGACTTTTTAGGATTTGAGATAGTTTAACTGGAGTTCCATGACCTCCACTAGCTTTGTTCGTAGTCATGCTTCCTGAGGCCCACTTGACTTCACATTCCAGGATGTCTGGCTCTAGGTGAAGTGATCACACCATTGTGATTATCTGGGTCGTGAAGATGTCTTTTGTACAGTTCTTCTGTGTATTCTTGCCACTTCTTAATATCTTCTACTTCTGTTAGGTCCATACCATTTCTATCCTTTATTGAGCCCATCTTTGCATGTCATGTTATTCTACAATGCTAAGTCACTTCAGTCATGTCCGACTCTGTGCGACCCCATAGACGGCAGCCCACCAGGCTCCCCCATCCCTGGGATTCTCCAGGCAAGAACACTGGAGTGGGTTGCCATTTCCTGCTCCAATGCATGAAAGTGAAAAGTGAAAGTGAAGTCGCTCAGTCGTGTCCGACTCTTAGCGACCCCATGGATTGCAGCCTAACAGGCTCCTCCATGCGTGGGATTTTCCGAGCAAGAGTACTGGAGTGGGGTGCCATTGCCTTCTCCATATTCTACAGTAAGGTGGTCTTATTTTACACTCCATGAGCAGTGAATAGGAAAGCCCATCATTTCAGCACCCCTTAGCCAATATCCCATATCTTTTTTAAAAGGGGGCAAAAAGTATGTTTGCTTTTTTTTTTTCAAAGGATAATTATTTTCATAAAACAGAAGCTAAAATTTGAAGCTAAGATTTCAGTTTTAAAAATCGAGAGGTAATCTAAAGACTTTAAGACTGTCAACAAACTATTAGCTAAAGGGTTTTTTTAATCATTCAGAATTGTATATAATTTAAATTAGTTTGAATACCCTCTATAATGTTAAATCTGGACTACAGAAAAAGGAATTGTGACAAAATATTGAAAAATCATACTTTAATTTAAAAATTAGGTCTCTGTCATACTTTTTTTTAATATAAAGTTATTTATTTTAATTGAAGGCTAATTACAGTATTGTATTGGTTTTGCCATACATCAACATGAATCCATACTTTTTAACTTCTAAAATGTTTTCCACTTTTGTGGGAAGTATGGGATATAATTTTAAATAGCTCTCCATGACATGTTCATACTTGATTAATATTTAATTTCTTCCCTTTCCTCCTCAATCCTTAAGCCTACATCGGTGTGTTCAGTAAGAACAAAAGTTCTGTTCTCCAGTGATTAACTACTTGAATCATTTCAATTCAGGTTACTAACAGCAATGCACAGTTAAACAGAAGTCTTGGTTGAAACCACTATTAAATTATACAATGTCACTTTCATTAGTATCTGAGTTTCATAGTTAGAAAATTTTGCATTAAGAAGCTCACATAAGTCAGATAAATCTCCAAGTTACAGGGCTTGGACCTTAGAAATCATCACATATACACATATACTTCATATACTGATAGTTAAGGAATTGGAAACTGAGATTGGTACAGGCACATCTTGGGGACACTCAGCTGGAAAGAGACTCTTCATCCTGGGTTCTGGACTTTGCAGCCGGCTCCCTGCCAGGCCACACTCCTCAGCCTCTGTCACCTGCGAGCTGAAACATCTGGTACCCTAGCCTCAATTCATAGCATATGTCTCTCCTGAGAAATATGTGTAAGACTACAATTCCTACTGCTTCTTTGATTATCCTTTCCAACTTGGCTCAATTTGTAAAGAGAACTGACAAATTGATAAGCCACATATATCAATTCCCTTTCAAGAACCTTAGAACAGACTCAGTCGTTTTGTAACACAGAAGTCGAGTGCTGTCACAGGTTCCAATTGAACTAAACTTTGCAGGCTGCTTTCGAGAATAAATACCTATGGAATAAATATGATTATGTGGCACCACACCATTATTCATATAAGATATTTTTGTTTTTCTTACCAGATATCTGTATGCCCTTGGGCAGAAGGTTTGGAAAAGATGGAAAAAACGTTACTTTGTTCTTGTTCAGGTAAGTACACTTCTTTCCTGTCATATAACCACTCTAAGCCAATCAAACTTTTATTTGGGTTATTCTGGCAGTATCTACTGTATTAGAAATTAAAACTGAGAAATTTAGAAAATATTCATTTTAAAATGAAAGTAGTAAGGCCATTCCAATGCAACTAACCTTTTTATTTAAAAATAGCTATTTTTTTCAAGCCAGACATTTTAGTGAACTAAATGGCATTATTTTATGCTTTTGTGCACCTCTTCAATGTCTGGCTTAATAAAAATAGAGTGCAGCTATATTTTCCAATCAGATTCTGCCTTCAATGTGTTGCAGTCTCAGGTGAAATTTAACCTCTGGAAAACTCCAGTATATGTTCTTGAGAGAGTAAGTGTGAAACGGGCGAAGATGTTTAAACATAACTTTAAAACTGGTTTTGACCTCACAAGTCCCCTGAAAGGATTTTGAAGATCCCCAGGATCCCAAGACCATACCTTGAGAACCACTGCATTATTCTAATGTTTTATAGATAAAACTTAATTCATAAAAACATGTCTTTAAAAAAAAATGTGTCATATATATCACTTATTCAGAGGTACAGGTTTTTTAATTGCCTTGACTGGTGGATTTGTTTGTGATAGGGTTCTGAATATAGGCAGAGTACTACAATGTACAGTTCAGTAGACTCTTGTTTTGTTTTGGTGTTTGATCATGAATGACCTTTGCTCATAGAATATACTCATTTAGTAAAGTTACTTTAAAGAATAATTTTGAGTAATAGTCATTCCAGTTCATGATAAATTCAAGCTGTCTTATTCCCAATGAATATATATGAAAAGAGAAGCTGTCTTGGTATCGTTAACACAAAACAGTCTGTAAAATCTTATCAATTCCTATCCACACATTATTGTTGTTCTTCAGTTGCTAAGTCATATCTGAACTATTTTGCAAGCCCATGTACAGTAGCATCCCCCCAGGTTCCGTCTGTCCATGGGATTTCCCCAGACAAGAATGCTGGAGTGGGTTGCCATTTCCTCCTCCAAGGGATCTTCCCAAACTTGCATCTCCAGCATTGGCAGGTGACTTCTTTACCACTTGAGCCCCAGGGAAGCCCTACTCAACGCATTAAGCAAGTATAGACTAGATCAGGTTAACATGGTGATATCCCAAGGAAGGAAAATCATTTGCTATCTTCCAGAAATAAAGTAATCTATCTACTGCTGGATACAATTATTTTATTGATGTGCCATAATAGCATGGTAACTTCATGAAAGTTTAAATTTTTAATCAAAAGTGGGTTTTTTTCCCTGCCTGGGTAAAGTGTAACTTTTTCTTATGTAAATAGAACTGAGAATCCCACGGTGGTGCAGAGGTTAAGACTCCAGGCTTCCATTGCAAGGGCCCTTGGTTCAATCCCTGGTTAGAGAACCAAGATACCACATGCCATGCAATGCAGTCAAAAATAAATAATAACAAAATGTATAAGTAAGTAAATAGAACCAATATTTGGTCAACCAGATTAATAAAATATGCACATACATTTGCACACACAGACAATATATTTTATATAAAACCCACACATTTGCTCTGAGTAAGGGCTCCCTGTTGGGAGTTCTCAATGGTCTGTCCTCCAAAAGTCACACCTATAAGGCATCTTCTTTGGTTTCTAGGCTTAATTTCTTTACACTGGCACAAAAATTTAAATGCATTTACTAGGCAGCTTGAGCACATATCTTTCTGTACATTTTTATTTTATTTCCACTTATAGATTTTCTCACCTACGTCTAATTTAGCAAGTTTGTGTTAGTGACTTGTCTTTGTCAAATCTTTCCAAAGCATTCAAATGATTTTTCATAAAAACTGAAGCTTCTTTTTCATGGTCATATATCATGCATTTACACAAAATGTCATTAAGTTCTCATCCCATAAGATCAGTAGCTGATGTTATTGGCCTAATCAAATGCTACTGATTCTTAGTAAGCATAGAGTTGAACTGATGGAAATAAGTATAAGAACACATGAGAATGTTATCCAGTAACCACAGATTTCAACATGTCATACCTATTAGTCAATATGGTTTTTTAAGAGCAGTTTTAGGTTCACAACAAAATTTAAGGGAAGGTACAGAGATTTCCTACCTATCCTCTGTCCCCACATAGCTTCCCCCACTATCAACATCTCACCAGAACGGTACATATGTTACCAAGGGTGAACTACACTCAACACATCATCTTCATCGAAAGTCCATACTTTTTCTTAGATTTCACTTTTGGTGTTGTACATCTGTGTATTTGAACAAGCATACTATTTATCACTGTAATATCATACAAAGCATATCACTCCCTTGAAAATCCTCTCTGTTCTGCCTGTTCACCCTCCGACCTTTGGCAACCCCTGATCTTTTTACCGCAGGTTTGCCTTTTCCAAAATGTCACAGTTGGAGTCTTGCAGCATGTAGCCATTACTCATTAGCTTCTTTCACTTAGGAATTTCATTTAAGGTTTTTCCATGTTTTTTCCATGGCTTAAAAGCTGATTTCTTTTTAGCACTGAATAATATTCCATTGTCCAAATGAAGCAGTTTATCTGTTCACCTACTGAATGACATCTTGGGTGCTTCCAAATTTTGGCAATTGTGAATCGAGCTGTTATACACATTTGTGTGCAGGTTTTTGTGTAACCATAACTTTCTAGCTTCTTTGGGTAAATACCAAGGAGCATGATTGCTGGATCACATTCATTATTTTTAAAGAAAGAATCCTGTAGAGATCCAGTAAAGTAACAGTAGGCTAAAAGAGTTTCTAATATACATTGTTTTAGTATGAAAATTAGGCCTTAATAGATCAGTTTTGAGAGTTCGGATGGACACTTTATGCTTCAAGCCAGGTAAAGTTCAGGATAATCCTTTGCTCCCTACCTTATTTTTTGATATATGATCACAAGAATCAAGTTACAGAGCAACCATATATATGTTCATTATTACCCCATAAGAGACTTATAGAAATAAAAGAATTTTCTTCTTTTATTCAAAAAAATTCAAAAAAAAGAATTTCAGTGTTTTGAGATCATTAAGTGTTCTTTACAGAACATTAACCATGTCTTTGGAGAGCTGGAAAATTCTCCATATAACAAAAATATGTTTAACATTTTAATGACAACATTCAATTTAAACCAAAGGAGGTTAACCTCTATACTCCATAATTAAAATTTAGGATAAACACCACCAAACTTTCATGAATTCAGATGTATTCTACCTGACATATCGTCTTAAAATTTGAAGTCATATTCTTTGGAAGGAATGATGCTAAAGCTGAAACTGCAGTACTTTGGCCACCTCATGCCATGAGTTAACTCATTGGAAAAGACTCTGATGCTGGGAGGGATTGGGGGCAGGAGGAGAAGGGGACGACAGAGGATGAGATGGCTGGATGGCATCACTGACTCGATGGACGTGAGTCTGAGTGAACTCCGGGAGTTGGTGATGGACAGGGAGGCCTGGCGTGCTGCGATTCATGGGGTCGCAAAGAGTGGGACACAACTGAGCGACTGATCTGATCTGATCTGATGTGATAAGTATTGTGAAAGTGTTAGTCACTCAGTTGTGTCCCACTCTTTGCAACCCCATAGATGTTGCCCGCCAGGCTTTTCTGTCCATGGGATTCTCCAGGGAAGAATACTGCAGTGGGTTGCCATTCCCTTCTCCAGGGGATCTTCTCGACCCAGGAATTGAACCCAGGTCTCCTGCATTGTGGGCAGATTCTTTATTGTCTGAGCCACCAGGAAGCATTGTATCTTTATACAAATATACGTATATACATGTATTCACACAGAGAATCCCATGCCCAAGTGTATTGAGATTTCAATGCCAGTACTCTGACAACTTTTTAAAGTGTTAAATATAATTGAATCATCCTTTCAATTCCAAATGTAATGGAAAGACGGATGTACACACTTCAAAATCAAGATGGGTATGTATGGATATTCAGCAAGAAGGACTCGTTGGGAAGAAGTGGGTCATTTTATTAGGATCTCTAAAGATAGCTCTCATTCTGTTGGCACATGGCTTGTGGATCCATACCTGCAGGCTGCACTATTGAAAGGTGAGGGAGTTGTTTCCAGGAGGACAGTGTGCCCCTGCTGTGTCTGCTGCTGCCGTCGGCAGAATGGTGCTCTGGTGATAATGTGAATCTCATCACCACTTGTGAGTGTGTATTATCTGAGTGATGGAGCTGGAGGTCTAGCCATCAGCCCAAGAATTTGTGCTCATAAAAATTGATTGAGAGTCTCGTTTGCTCAGCGGCTAAGTCGTTGTTCAAAGTGAACACTTGCGGAGTTGCTGAGGTGAAGAGACTTTTCAGAGACTCTTGTATCAACATTTAAATCAGAGTTGAAAATGGGAAAATGAATTAGTTATCATTGTGGGGTGTTAACTGAGCTACGTAAGATTAATTTTGGACCCCATTTACATTCTAAAGCCAGTATGCTTACAGTATTAAAAAGATTTTTCATGCTTTTTTTGAGGCTGCATTTGTTTCTGATGAAGGTAAATTTGGGTCCAAGCCAAACTGAAAGAACAGTGATTTTGATGAATATGTTGAAAATCTTCCCAAAACTTACATGTGTTTTTATTAAACTTACATGTGTTTTTTATTAATTTTTTAAGCGTATTCAGTGTTTAAGTGTTATATTTGGAGGATATCATTGATGTAAAGTACTTATGATACTAGTATGTTTTAATTCATTGTAATAAACCATTTAATGGCTTTAAAATTCCATATTTGTATCTACAATTTAAGCAAACTGAATTATTTCATAAATCTGTATTCAGCTAATACCTCTGCAAATAACTGTATGTCCTCAGATGCTGCATATTTTGTGGTGATATAAAAATTCCTGAAGCACTCACCTATTAATACAACTATTGCTATCTGTAATCTAATATTTATTATGCAAATATGGCAGGCACTTATGCAAAGCACTGTTTTACCACCACACTATCTCTTTTAGTCTTCAGAATAAGATTTGAGGATAGGTATTATTATCCCCATTGTACAGATTAACTTGATGTACAAAGAGGTTTTATATTAATAATTTGGCCAGAATTATACAGTTAGTATGTGGTAGGTAGCGTCTGGTGATCAGATCCAGTTCTGTCAGTCTCTAGATGCGAAGCTCCCATATCCTTTGTCACTGTGCCATGATCAAATAAATGCACACAACTACAGTTGATCTGAAGACAAACAGGTATGTGCATAATCACTGTGGAACATTCATTTCATGAGGTACATAACAGTGTTACTACGTTAAAGAAATGGCCAGTGAGTGATGGCATAAAGAGACCCGCACTCATGAAGCCCACTTACCACGGGACATTACTGGAAACTGAAGTAGATAGACATCTATGTTGTTTTGGCCTCATATCAAAGTGTTCTCTGCTTATTGTCGATGTGTCAGAATCATGACTTGAAGTTGCTGCAAACAACAGCAGGCTATCAAGGCATAATGTTAATTACATATCAGCTGAGCTGGCACAGGATGTAAACAGTCAGCCATGCCACTAAGTGGTCTGTACCTGCTGGAAACATACGAGAGCCACTCTCTTAATGAGACGCCATCAAAATCTGCTCTCAGCTTAAAGAAATGGCTGCACCAGCCTATTGATATCTGAAATATCCTGCACACCCTGCAGCAGACTGCTGTCACGTTATCTGAGAATGCCACTACTGCAGGAAATTAGATGATCTAGGTTTAGTCTTAGGACATAAGCTGATGTTTGCTAATAGTAATGCAAAGTGAATAGATACACTGCTGTCAAATCAAGAAAGTCATGGGGTAGTGTCTCTCTGGCTTTACGTTTTAAACTGATTTAAGATGTACAAACCCAAGACGTGCTCAGTATAGGATAAACTCAAACCATACAGAAGTCTCTGTGGCCCTCATCAGAACCCCTACCAGTATGGCCCCCTGATTTCAGTCTTTTCCCCCAGTGGCCAAGTAGCCACTGCTGGCAGTTTGAACTTTTAAACTTGTTTCAGTATAATCCAATCCTAATGGAATCATCCGCATATATATTTGTTTCCTGAATTGTTTTGACCCACTTTTAAAATGTGTGATGGGATTTCCCTTGTGGTCCAGTTGACTAAAACTCTGTTTCCAGTGCAAGGGGCCTGGGTTTAATCTCTGGTCAGGGAACTAGGTCCTACATGCTGCAATGAAGATTGAAGATCCCACATGCCACCAAGACTGACACAGCTAAATAAATTAATTAATTAAAACAAATATTTAAGATAAATAAAAAATAAAACATCAAGTTACCATGTCAGTATCTAAAAATTCACTTTATTCCTTTTAATGGATGATTGGATTCCATAATTTAGTTTAAAATAACTTACATAACAGTTCCCTGTTTTTAGAAATTTAAGTTCCTTTCATTAATCAACAAATAATGCTGGAATATATATGCTTGATCTGTGGGCTCATCCATGTGTGTTAGAGTATCCCTATAGAAATGAAATTGCTAAGCCAGGGCATAGACACCTATAATATGAAGTAAGATTTATAAAACTTGATGACTCATGAATATTTAAATATTCACTGAAACTTAGTTTTTTTTTTAATTTGTCTTTTTTTTGTATAGTTAATGGTTATTATGAGTCGAGTTGCATGTATTATTTTATCTTTCAAAATACAGATAGGAAAGAAAATTGAAAATTGTTTTGGCTGTGGGAAAAAATCTCAGAGGAAAAGAATTTTTTAAGTTTCCTTTTTATGATAGCCTTTGTAATAATCGAGTTTTCTGTAATGAAATAATGCATTTACTCTTCAAAATAGTTGTAAAATATATTGAAATGATCATTTACCTATGTCTCAAGAGTTAAAATTATAAAAGAAAGTAGAATGAGAGTAGAGCTGAATTTGATAAGAAATATCTCACAAGGATCAGGAAATGATCCCAATGCCAAAATTCCTCTTTGCCATGTACCTTGTGTTCCTTTAAAATTTGTGTTGGTATGTTCATGTAGAAAAATATCTGTTTCTCTTCTTTTTTAGCTCACACCTACATGAAAGAGTAAAGACCTATGAATGAGGAATGTGCAATATTGTAACCGTATTTATCTGAATTGAATGTTAATGGACTTGATTGTTTTATAAGACTCAACTTTAAAATGCTGTATGTGTATATGTTTATATGTATGCATGCATTCATATGCATATATATCTTTACACATACATGTGGAGTGTTCCTGCTGCATGATAAAGACTGGTAAATGTAAGATAAGTAAATATTATCTCACCTTTAATTTGGGTTCCTTCTCAAACCTATATAAAACATAAACTTGATTTATATTTGAGCATCTGTGCGTGTGTGCGCAGGTGTACCTGACTTTTTACAACCCTATGGACTATCCTCGTCCAGGAGATCTTCCTGACCCAGGGATCAAACCTGCATCTCCTGCATTGAAGGCACATTCTTTACCATTGAGCCATCGGGGAAGCCCATATTTGAGCATACTTGAACCAAAACCATGGTGTCTCTTTTGTCCCCCTTTTTTTTCATTACCCCATGTCAATCAGAAAATCCTATTTTATCTACAGCCAGAATAGTATCCTGCTTACATTCAGTTCTTTCCATCTTCTCTGCTATCATTCTATTTGAAACCATTATTATCTTCACATGGATTTTCACAATAGAGTCCCAGCTGTTCTCTCTGGGTCTACTTTCTACCATTCTCCTGACAATCCATTCTTCACATTGCCAGAATAATCTATTTGAAGCATAACTCAGGTTTTGCCAATTTTCTGTGTAAATTCTTCCATGACTGCCTATTACACTTAGAAAACCTCTGACCATAACCAAGGGAAAGTCCTATATATTGTCCCTATTGTGGCCTCTAGCTTCCTCTCAGATGAGTCCTCGCCTATCACTGAGCAGCAGCGTGACTTGTAATGCTCTGCATCCAGGGTAATTGCAGCGCCGAGAACTGGGGTTTAGCACCTCCAGGTCACCAGCCTCCTCTCTCAAATATATAATAATATAAGTTTCTTTTTAAAGTGTGATCTCTATGCAAATATGCCTTTGAATTAAATCTCCCTACCTGTCTTCCTAGGACTGGGAAGCCTGGTTGTGCTGCAGTTCATGGGGTCAGACATGACAGTGACTAAACATACCACACACCTTTCTTCCACTTGGTTGTTGCTTAGCTTCTTAAGCATCTAAAGAAATTCGGAACATTTATTCTAGCTTTTACATTTTCCCATGACTAGCTTGTTCTACCTACCCACTTAGGTATCAGGTCAAATGTCACCTTAAATGGGTCTTTTTTTGCCCACCCAATCTGAAGTGACTCCCTGTCACATTACCCAATTTTATATTTCTCAGAACATTTTTCTCTGATCAGAGTTATCCATCCTTATATATTTATTTGTTAATTATCTCTTTATCCCTTCTAGAATATATGCTCCATGAAAATAAAGACCTTGTCTGTCTTGTAATCTACTGTGAGTAGAAACTGGCTAAATATTTGTTCAATAGATGAATATATGTGAGTCACTCTGAGCACTGTTTTTAAAAAGACTGCCTTTCCTCTTTCTAATTTATACACTGATTGCTAAATCTTTTTTATGCCATTTGGTCAAGACAGTAAATATATATTCCCTTCAAATCCATCATGATCTTGAAAAATATATTCATTTTCCTTGATTAAATTAAGCTCTGGGATTTTTTTTTTTTTTTAATAACCCTAGCAGCACCTTTGGCCTCTGCCAAGAACATTTCCAGCTAAGGATTTTTAAGCCTTAATCTTTACTGAAATTAGACGGTGGCAGTTGCTAAGCTGCCAGCTGTTAACATGATCCCTGAAGTAGGAACCCAACATACAAACCAGAACGTGGTGGTCTCTAAGAACTCACCGTTAGCACTTACACGTGTGGACACGGACAGGTGTTGAACAGGTTGGCAGTTGAAAATAAAATGGGAGGTTTCCTAGATCAGAAGCTGGTACCTCATGGGACCCCAGCAAATTAAGGCACCCTGTGATGCCAAAAAAGCCTGATTTAACTCTGTCCTCAGATTAAAGTACATTTATATCCCCCAGTTCTCAACAAATCCATTCTTTATGGAGTTATTAAGATAGACTGGGTTAAGGATATTGAATGTTTATCATGGCTCTGTCTTTCCACTGAATGGATTTTCAGTCGCAATATAGTATATTATATAAGCTTATAAGTCAGCTTATCCCTGAAAACAAATACCAGATCAGAATAGGTCCGACCACCTGTTTCTATCTAATTCCCTGGCATGTGGAGATGGGCCAGACTGCCTTCAGCTGGAAGCACAGGGAGCATGGGGAACCCCTGGCCCCTACCATTTAGCTTTCAGCAGCATACATTAGGGCTTCCAGGTAGCACTAGTGGTAAAGAACCCACCTGCAAATGCAGGAGACATAAGAGACGCACTTCTATCCCTGGGTCAGAAAAACCCCCTGGAGAAGGAAATGGCAACCCACTCCAGAATTTTTGCCTGGAGAATCCCATGGACAGAGGAGCCTGGCAGGCTGCAGTCCATAGAGTCACAAAGAGTCAGACACAACTGAAGCGACTTAGCACCCATGCACAGCATATATTAAAGATTAGTGCCAACTGATAATAAGTTATTTCCAAGTGGGATTTCCCCAGTGTACCCCCACCCCGGATGCTGGCTGCCAAACCAGTAGCTACAAAGTGTTGACACTGTTCAGAAGGATTCACTTGATCTTATGCTACAGGTTCACTGTAGGGTTTGCCTCAGTAAGGTGAATGGGCAAAGTGGAAGGTGCTTGGGGATATTAGAGGAATCAAAAGAATAAAATGCAGTGTCATTTTATGGAAACAGAACCAGGAGCTAGTGAGTCAAAGGATGGTGTTCATACTTTTTTGCTTCTTGAACCAAAGTATTGAAAAGCCAAACTGCACTTTTTTCAGTTGTCTCCTGGGTCAGATTCCCTAATTATCAGCACAGCTTTGTTGGGCGTTGGTATTTTGTTTCCCTTCCATCTGTGCTCTTCGTTAAACCTCAGGGCCCAATCATCTGTGGTAAACTCCAGGACTGTTAGGTGACTTTTGAAATATTAAACAATATTAAAAGAAGTAAAAAATAAAACATATGTTTAATACTTATTTAAATCACCATGGTTGTCAAAAGTACGTGATTTTTCTGAAGCTGGTGGCTTTTTTGCTTGGATTTTTTTTTTCTTGGTATCTCCAAAGATTTTGAAATTGGTACTTAAACATGTCCATCATGTTAAGAAATAATTGTTATTTAAAGCTAGCTAGAAATACAGTACTTAAAGCATAAAACAGCAACCAAACCTGTACTTCAAGTTATATAAAGAAAAAAGCAACATAGATGTAAGCATTTTACACTGCATATGAAAAACAAGTAGCCTTTTGACAGGTAGTTTTTAAAGCTAGATCTTAAATAGCAAGCACATTTTTAGCGCTTTAGGTATGCTATGCATGTCAAGCCTGGACTCTTTAATGCACAACAGCATGAACATGACTTGTATAAAGACCTTTAGAGATTAATCTTTTTTGTTGTTTTAAGAGAATCATTTTAAAAATATATACATTAAAATATATATTCATGATAATATCCATTAGAAATAGAGGGAATATGGGGAGGGAGGAGGGAGGAGGGTTCAGGATGGGGAACACATGTATACCTGTGGTGGATTCATTTTGATATTTGGCAAAACTAATACAATTATGTAAAGTTTAAAAATAAAATAAAAAAAAAAAAATAGAGGGAATAATATCTAAACTACATTTAGAGGCATCTCTGATTTTTCTTCTCATCCTCAATTTCTTGTCCATTTATGTATTTGAATATTCAACAGGTATTTTCAATACCATGATTGCTATCTTTTTAATGGGAAGAAGCAGCCCATCAGCCTGGGGCGAAGTAGACATATAAGTTGGGGAGAACCCAGTGAGGCTGGAAAGCAGAAGCCTGAGGCATGAAGGCCAACAGTCCTTAGTCATTCCCAGCCTGGAAACATACAGCCTCAAAATGGGGTCAAGCCTGACATCACACTTTCTTACCTATTACAGAACAAAATGTATCTCTAACCCACAATGAAATGACTCTAGAAAGACACATAAGAAGAGAGAGAGGGATGATGGATCCCTGACAGCTGGATTTGACTTATTGGGAGCCGACTGCGTATCAGGCAGGCATGGTGCTAGCTATCCTGCATTAGTATCTCCGGTGCTCACAAGGGCTTCCCAGGTCGTGCTAGTGGTAAGGAACCCATCTGCCAATGCAGGAGACATGAGAGACGTGGGTTTGATCCCTGGGACAGGAAGATCCCCTGGAGGAAGGAATGGCAGCCCACTCCAGTATTCTTGCCTGGAGAATCCCATGGACAGAGGAGCCTGGGGGGCTACAGTCCACTGGGCAGCAAACAGCTGGACACAACTGAACCAACTCAGCACACAGTGCTCTCAAAGACCTGTAGAACACGTGTTACTGTCTCTGTTTTATAAAAAATCAAGCTGAGCAACACAAGGTTAGAGTGAGATGTCCCCAGTCTTGTCAAACAGAAGCTGAAAAGAATAAGGAGAAGTAATTGAGGGAGAAATGAAAGTGGGACCTAGATTTGAAATGGCAGACTCATTTGTTAAACATGGTTTATCCTCCTTCACTTCCAATCAAAATACTTCCAATATTGAAATATGATTGTCTTCAGAGAGCCCTTTTCTGGATGCTTTATCAAAAATAGACTCCCTTCCCTGTCATACTCTACTCTGTTTTATTTTTCTTCAAAACAACTCATTCAAAACAACCCAAAATTGTTGTAGGTATTGTTTATCTGTAATCCAGTCTTCTCCATATCACCGTGTGAGAATTGATATTATTTTTCTATTTTTTTTTTCTTATTCTGATGCCGAGGACGTTATTGTATACTCAAGGCCTAGAAAAAATGCACTGTAGATATTCAATAAATATTTGTTGAATGAATGAATAACAGGGAAAACTACCCATGGAAGAAGATAATAAAAACTGAAAGTGGACATAGAACTACAGTTAGTTATTTGCCATTCTGACTAGTAAGAAATGAAATACTAGTTATCATGTCTCTAAAAGGTATCAAGGAAGAACCAGATGCATCTTCCTAAAAAAGACCAGAGAGAAATAGGAGCATGCCCGTCAGGCTTCAAACTGTCTTGCTAATTTGCTAGATTTTACAACTGTAGGTCACTGTAAACTTTTCATCATAAATTTAGTTACAATGGAGGTAGTTTCTATAATAAAACCATTAAATCAATAATAAACGTTCTCAATCAAATTTGAATATTGTTGTGATTTTATGTGCATCTCTAACCAACCTAGACAGCATATTGAAAAGCAGAGACATTACTTTGCCAACAAAGGTCCATCTAGTCAAGGCTATGGTTTTTCCAGTGGTCATGTATGAATGTGAGAGTTGGACTGTGAAGAAGGCTGAGGGCTGAAGAATTGATGCTTTTGAACTGTGGTGTTGGAGAAGACTCTTGAGAGTCCCTTGGACTGCAAGGAGATCCAAGCAGTCCATTGTAAAGGAGATCAGTCCTGGGTATTCTTTGGAAGGAATGATGCTAAAGCTGAAACTCCAGTACTTTGGCCACCTCATGTGAAGAGTTGACTCATTGGAAAAGACTCTGATGCTGGGAGGGAATGGGGGCAGGAGGAGAAGGGGACGACAGAGGATGAGATGGCTGGATGGCATCACCGACTCGATGGACGTGAGTCTGAGTGAACTCCGGGAGTTGGTGATGGACAGGGAAGCCTGGTGTGCTGCAATTCATGGGGTCACAAAGAGTCAGACATGACTGAGCGACTGAACTGAACTGAACTGAACCATTGCAAATTGTATACTATTAGCTTTTTCTCCTTGAATTCTCATTTCCATAACTGATCCCCAACAGAATTGTATTCTTAGGAAATAAGTATTATGCATCAATGGGCTTCCCTGATGGCTTAGCTTATCTGCCTGTAATACAGGAGACACAGGTTCGATCCCTGGGTTAGGAAGATCACCTGGAGGAGAAAATGGCAATGCACTGCAGTATTCTTGCCTGAGAAGTCCCACGGACAGAGGAGCCTGGCAGTCTACAGTCCATGGGGTCACAAAGGGACACGACTGAGCAACTAAGCACACATTATGCATCAGAATCTGATCCCTCTATCGCGCTTTTCTGCAATTAAAAATGTCTGCAAAATTGGAGTAAAAATCTCTCCTCTGTTGGAGAGTCCTAAACCCCAGTTCCTTAGAATATGACCTTATTTGAAAATAGCACTGTGTGCATAATCAAGATGAGGTCATACCAGAGAAGGGTGTGCCCCTAATCGAGTGTGACTAGTGCCCATGTTAAAAAAGAGGGAGCTTGGAAGCAGATACACACACAGGAGAATGCCAAGTGAAGATGAAGGCAGAGATGGATATGATACCTCCACAAGCCAAGGAGTGCCAAAACTTGGCAGCAACCCACTACAAGTGAGAAAGACAAGGAGCGAATTACCCTCACAGCCCTTAGAAGGAACCAACCTGCTGACCCCTTAATAGTTCAGCTTCTCGCCTCTAGCACTTCAAGACAATACATTTCTGTTGTTTAAGCCAAATAAAGATCCAGAGAGCAAAGAGAGCCAATATAAAGAATAACACAGGAAGGCCAAAAAACCCCTTTGCCTAAAAAATCTTTGTTACTAGATCTTTTTCTCCTAAACTCCCAGATTTATTTCCCCTTGTCCTTCTGTTTGAAAAAACCAAGTCAGTCAAACTGCCTCACCTGAAGGAAAATGAAAGTCAAGGGCTTCCCTGGTGGCTCAGTGGTGAGGACTCTGCCTGCCAATGCAGGAGACACAGGTTCAATCCCTGGTCCTGGAAGATCCCACATGCTGTGGGGTGGCTAAGCCCCTGTGCCCCAACAACTGAGTCTGTATTCTAGAGCCCAGGAGCCACAGCTTCTGAAGCGTGCGTGCTGCAATTACTGAAGCTCACACGTCCTGGGGCCCATACTCCACCAGGGAATCCACCACAGTGAGAAGCCTGCACATCAGAACTAGAGAGCAGCCCCTGCTTGCTGCAACTCGAACAAATCTTGAGCAGCAACAGAGACTCAGCACAGCCAAAAATAATTGTTTTTAATTATAAAAAATGAAACAAGAGGAAGAGTAAATAAAAATTCCTGTGACCGGAAGGCTTTAAGTATTACAAATGTATTTTGTATTGAAGTATAACTACAATTATAAGTAGCACACAGCTTATGATAACATATGAGTAATTGAAGAATAATTATTAAGGTTAAATTTGACTGGAAATGCTTATGTCAATGAGCTGGATATAGCTTCCCTTCCCAGTTTACCTGTGAATGACTTATTCTATAATGAGAAAGGGTTTCACAGTAATTCCTTTTTTGTTTTCCAAGATATGAGCATTTCCAAGATGTTTTCTTATAACGTTCCAAAATGTGAACATAGGGAAGCCTGGCTTATCTAAATAAGCAGATGGGAACAGAACCTTTGTCACAGCGATATCTCTCACTGTCTCAAAATTTTTTTCTAATTCCTGAGTTAGATGCCCCATAAAGTGATATATCTTATTATTTTTAATATTTGGTCATTTTATAACTAGAAGGCTAATTCAAGAAGGCTTTAGAATTAGAGCCTTCTACAGTTATGCTGAAAACAAAAAATTATGGAAACCATGTTACTTTCAAAATACGTTGTTTTGCCTCTGATTGTAGAGAACCATACAGTTGCAACAGGAAGAACGTCTGTCAAAACCTCACTATCATGTGTAAAACAGATAGCTAGTGGAAATCCACTGTATAGCACAGGGAGCTCAGCTCGATCACTGGGTGGGTAGGACTGGGGAGGAAAGTCCTAAAGAGAGGCAATATATGTATACATATAGCTGATACACTTCATTTTAGGGAAGAAACCAGTGCAACATTGTAGAGCAACTGTACCCCAATTTTAAAAAGTTGCTACATAAATGCCTGCTAAAGAATGAAAATTGGGTTAGAGAGAGCTGCTAGTTTCTACTTGCTTTCAAGCTTGAGGCTGAAGAGGTGAATTCTGTCACTACTTCAGTGGGAAACTACAAGGAATCAATGAGGCTCTCCTATCATTTGGCAAATAGCAGACTTTGAAAATCTGTTTTTCAAGGATAGATTTAAAAAGCGGTGGAGGAGGGACAAAGGGAGACCTATGAAGAGATTCTATAATATTGAAATCAAATATATTGATTTTATTTTTGAAATTTATGAGAAACACGGTCTGTATTGAAAAGTTTGTGAAAACGAGGAGTTGTCTGAGATTAATGAAAGAGTTCTGGGAGAAATCAGAAGGATTAAAACTAAAAACAGCAGATAATTGGTGCCCACATTTTAGGTAGTGATGTACAGAATGAGGAGCTTCCCAGGTGGCTCAGTGATAAAGAACCTACCTGCCAATGCAGGAGACATAGAGACTCGGGTTTGATCCCTGGGTTAGGAAGATGCCCTGGAGAAGGAAATGGCCACTGACTCCAGTATTCTAGCCAAGGAAATCCCATGGACAGAGGAGCCTGGCATGAGTCAGATACAGCTGAGCAACTGGGCATGCACACACATACAGAATGACCACTGCTTCAAAGTCAGTTCTATAGAAGAAGAAAAGTTTCTGAAAGACAAATCTTTTTTTTTCTTTACTGAATGTAACTTGCATACAGTATATAACTTCCTTATATAACTTTCACAAAATCTGAAGTTTAGGTTTTACATATTGTTATAATTACTTAATTATTTCATACACCTGTAACATTTTAGGAATCATTTTTCATGTTTTTCTTCGAGTCAAGTGTGAACTGAAAGCTGCTCACAATGGCAGATACTAAGGAAAGAAAGCAAGTATCCAATAAAACAAAAATCTGCTTTTCTAAGTGTGAAGAGAAGAGGACAAAACAGATGAACAGAGCAGAAATCAGAATAAAAGTAAAAAATGCAGCAAAAGAAACATCTTGTGAAATTTAAAAGATATTGTCTGCAAATACACAGACTTCCCACATTTCAGGAAGTTTAGTGAAAACAGATTTTCATCTAAACATTTCTTTCAAAATATTTTTTCAATTAAGGTTGTGTGTGTTGCTTCAGATATCTCCTTAACACCGAACTGTGGAAGTCAGTAGAGTTACAGCTGCAGAGAATTGATGGGAAATTGTATGACTTGAGAATTCAGTATACCTCCAAGAAGTTGTTCATGAATAAAAGCACTGGAAAAAAATATTGGGTTGGCCGAACCGTTCAGGTTTTTCTATAACAACATCTTACCAGAAAAAGCTAAACCAACCTTTTGGCCAAACCCAGTATTATAATATGGGTTATATATTATAACCCATATGGGTTATAATAGGTTATATTATATTATATGTTATATATATTATAATCTATATTATAATTATAATATGGGATTCAGAAAATACACAATTCACTTTCCTAAAAATATTTAAAGGGAATTTCTGATATTTAAAATGTAAATCAGTGTGCAGGGCTGTGCTTACTTGCTCAGTTGTGTCCGACTCTTTGCAACCCCATGGACTGTAGCCCATCCATGCACCTCTGCTCTTGGGATTCTCCAGGCAAATATACTGGAGTGGGTTGCCATGCCCTCCTCCAGGGCATCTTCCCAACCCAGGGATCGAACCCAGGTCTCCCATATTCTTTACTGTCTAAGCTACCAAGGAAGCCCGAGAATACTGGAGTGGGTAGCCTGTCCCTTCTCCAGGGAATCTTCCTGACCAGGAATCGAGTAAATGAGTTGTAGTATCTTAGAAATATCAAACTTAAAATATAGAAGAATTAAAGAGCATAATGTTAAGAAACAAAGATAGCTACATCTAAATTACTGTTACAAAATATTTTGACTCAAAGAAAAACTTGAAAAATTATTCCTATAATAGGTTACAGGCTTATGAAGTAATTAAGTAATTATAACAATATGTGAAATTGTAAACTCCAGATTTTGTGAAAGTTATATAAGGAAGTTATATACTGTATGTAAGTTATATACAGTAAAAAAAAAAAAAAAAAAGGTTTGTCTTACAGTAGGTAAATAAAATATGGGGTCAATGATGCCTTTGAAAACTTGTAAAATGGTATAGATTAAAAATAGGATGCCAAGGAATTTTTAGTGACCATATAGCAGAAGACAGAAATATATATGTAAAATTCATATGTATAATTGTATTGTAATATAAAATTCACATGTATATATGTATATATGAATTTTTAGTTTAAATGAGTTAAATGGACCTAGTGACAGATTCTTGGAATGGAATAAAAACCAAAATCCACATGTGATTTTCCTGTGATTCAGAAAATTTATTTTTCTGAATTCACAGACAAAAGGCTAAAACACAGAGAGAAAGTAGGATGACAGTGTTAAATTCAGACCAAGTTAAATTCAAGAGGAGGATTAAATATATGAAAGGATTATACTTTTATATCAATTACAGATATAAACATTACTATAAAACAAATGAGGGTGATTTATCAAATATATACCTGAGAGAAGATAAATAACAAACAGATAATGCCTCAACTTGTTTGCTGCTCAACTCGCTTTCCTCTCTCCCATACCGTTAGTAGTCTTTGATGATAGATTCTTAGACATATCTAAGTAAATGTCTTACACCTCTCTTAAATAGTAGCTTTGCCAGAATTTGAGGCAATTAGCTTGTTATTTGGGCTTCCCTGGTGGCTCACATGATAAAGAATCTACCTGTAATGCTGGGAGACCTGGGTTCAGTCCCTGGGTTGGGAAAGTCCCCTGGAAGAGGGCATGGCAACCCACTCCAGTATTCTTGCCTAGAGAATCCCATGGACAGAGCAGCCTGGCAGGCTATAGTCCAAGGGGTCGCAATGAGTCGGACATGACTGAACAGCTAAGCGCACAGAGCACAGCTTGTTATTTGGGAATACAGTTGTTTGTAAGTTCCAGAATGTGAATTCTAATGTGATACATTGGAAGGACTGCTTACTAGATTGTAGAGACTTGTGTTCTCCATTCCAGATAGCGTTCTCTTTCTGGGTGACCTTAGGAAAATCAGTTTCCACATCTGTGAACTTTGTAGTTAAAATCGCACTCTCAAGGGCTCATACATAACCCTCATCCCTCAATAGCAGTATGTTTCAGAGAATAATCTTTTGTTTCCTTTTCGGTGAAGCTTAGCTCTGGGAGTAGCTACTTGATTTAGTGAGAAATCATAGTCTCTAGTTTCCAATGTATTATTTTAAAATCCTTACTACATAATTGAAACCTGTAATTCTAGCAAATGTAACAATATTTTGTTCCCTTGGTCAATTTTTACTGATTAAATAAATACCTTGTAGAATGTTATGACAGTACTCTCAAAAAGTAAATCTGTAATGTTGAAAAATACAACAACCGTATGTGTTATTATATAATATGTATCTGATACACATGTAAATAATATTTGGAATTTGTAATGAAGTTATACATTTTATTATGTTCCTTTACAGCTTTGAAGCTGCTTATTGTTTTTTGTTCGAAACAGCTTTCAGTTTGCAGTACATTTTATTATAGTGGTCTCTTTTCTTGAAGTAGAAATGCATGAAATATAGAAAGATACCATTACTTATATGAACCACATGTTTTTGAGAAGGTTAAGAATTTCTTTTAAAATGTGAATAATCACTCCCTAAATAGTTGTTTCCTAAATTATTTTTTGCTTTATTATTTGTTGTTTCATTTTATTTTTCCTGAATTTTCTTAGCATTTTGATGACCTTATGGTGAGAAACTAAATTTAGTGATCTATAAGTTCAGTTCAGTTCAGTTGCTCAGTTGTGTTCGACTCTTTGCGACCCCATGAACTGCAGCACGCCAGGCCTCCCTGTCCATCACCAGCTCCCAGAGTCCACGCAAAGCCATGTCCATCGAGTCGGTGATGCCATCCAACCATCTCATCATCTGTCATCTCCTTCTCCTCCTGCCTTCAATCTTTCCCAGCATCAGGGTCTTTTCCAATAAGTCAGCTCTTCGCATCAGGTGGCCAAAGTATTGGAGTTTCAGCTTCAACATCAGTCCTTCCAATGAACACCCAGGACTGATCTCCTTTAGGATGGACTGATTGGATCTCCTTACAGTCCTTGAAGTGATAATGATGCAGGTCACACTGGGCCACATTGAACTGCTCACCATGTGTCAGAAACCCAGGCCCAGAGTTAATCAGGCAGAGCCCGGGGAGATGGTGACATATATTAATGTAGAAAAATGTTTTTTATTTTTTATGGAGGTTGAATAGATGATTTTTATGGATAGATCACCTTGGCAGAGTCGATAAGTCCTACATTTCTTCTTCTGAAATGTACTTCCAGTTGTGGTTACAATACGTTCTATGACATTAGTCTATCAAGGAGTGGGTCAGTTCTTGGCTGCAATCACTATCTGCAGCAATCTTGGAGCCCAGAAAAATTAAGTCAGCCACTGTTTCCCCATCTGTTTCCCATGAACTGATGGGACCGGATGCCATGATCTTCATTTTCTGAATGTTGAGTTTTAAGCCAACTTTTTCACTCTTCTCTTTCACTTTCATCAAGAGGCTCTTTAGTTCTTCTTCACTTTCTGCCATAAGGGTGGTGTCATCTGCATATCTGAGGTTATTGATATTTCTCCCAGCAATCTTGATTCCAGCTTGTGCTTCCTCCAGCCCAGCATTTCTCATGGTGTACTCTGCATAGAAGTTAAATAAGCAGGGTGACAATATCAGCCTTGACGTACTCCTTTTCCTATTTGGAACCATTCTGTTGTTCCATGTCCAGTTCTAACTGTTGCTTCCTGACCTGCACACAGATTTCTCAAGAGGCAGGTCAGATGGTCTGGTATTCTCATCTTTTTCAGAATTGTCAACAACCCTAGAGTAGCAAGAACCCTAAGTGTCTCAAGTTATTAGATTCACTATTCCCAAAGCTAGCTTTGGGTGTTTTCCCAAATTAGAAAAAGTCGTCTTATAAAGTAATTCATATTCTTTGAGAAAAACTATAAACAGTGATGGAGAAGGAAACTGCAACCCACTCCAGTACTCTTCCCTGGAAAATCCCATGGAAGGAAGAACCTGGTAGGCTACAGTCCTTGGGGTCACAAAGAGTCGGACACAACTCATAAACACTGAAAAAAAAAAAACTTTAAATGACCTATAATTGTACTCTGCAATAATAACTACCGTTCATATGTATGAATAGTGTTTACCAAAAAAAGTGCACTCTACATTTTCTTAAATCTTCTCTTTATGTTGTAATACATCTTAGAAATAGTAAAGAATTGTGCTGCTAGGGACATCAGGATGCATGTATCCTTTTGAATTAGTGGGGTTTTTTTTTTCCATATATATACCCAAGAGTGGAATTTCGGGTCACATGGTAGTTCTAACGTTAGTTTTCTGTGAACCCTCCATGCTGTTTTCCATGGTGACTACACCAGCAACAGTGTAGAAGAGTTCCTCTTCTTCACATCCTCTCTAACATTTGTTGTTTGTGATCTTTTTGATACTAGCCATTCTGACAGGTGTGAAGTGATACCTCATTGTGGTTTTGTTTTGCAGTTCCCTATTGACTAGAGGTATTGAGCATCTTTTCATGTGCCCATTGCCATCTCTATGTCTTCTCTGGAAAAATGTCTATTCAAGTCTTCTGGCCATGTTTTTAATACATGGTTTTTTGATACTCAGTTGTATGAGCTATTTATATATGTCAGATATAAATCCCTTATTGGTCATTTGCAAATATCTTCTTCTGTTCACTAGGTTGTCTTCATTTCATGTTGATAGATGGTTTCCTTTGCTGTGCGAAACCTTGTAAGTTTAATTAGGTCCCATTTGCTTATTTTTGCTTTCATTTCTTTTGCTCTAGGAGATAGATCTGAAAAATATATTGCTATGGTTTATATCAAAGGGTATTCTGCTTGTGTTTTCCTCTAAAAGTTTTATGGTCCCCAATTTATATTTAATATGACTATTTTTTAATGGCTCTTCTGTTAATAGTTCATAGAATTTTGGCCAGGAGTTCATCAGTTTGGGAAATGCTGCATCATAGGCATAAAAGACCTAACTGTAGATGGATAAACAAAAAGTGCTTTCATCTCTGAGCAAGGTTTTAAAAAATGCTAACATTTAATAACATATGCAAATTTTATGTTATGGTTTTAAACTTGGGCAGTCTTCTGATAAAGAAAAAAACTAAAAGATAAATTTCATGCAACCAATATGTAAACTTTTTTTCTCATGCAGGTTAGCCAATACACCTTTGCTATGTGCAGTTATAGAGAAAAAAAGTCTGAGCCACAAGAATTAATGCAGCTTGAAGGATACACTGTGGATTACACAGATCCCCACCCAGGTAATTCCTAGTTGAATCACTTGTCATGCCTCTCCTATATTCATGAAATTCTCATAAATATCCTGTGTCTATTTTCCATTCAAACTCCATTCCATAAATGGAACATATTTCATTCATATACCTAGCTAGATAAGACTTGATGGGATTTAAATTATATCTTTATGAGGCTACTTAGTTTTAGCCATAACTCACCATCTCTGTTAACTTAGTGAAAGGATGAAATATCTGAAAGATACTATAATATGGAAATTATAGGATAAGTATCAGCAGTGCTTGCAGAAACTTCTTTACTGAAAAGCAAAAAGGTACAAGAGACAGAAATAGGCAAAGAAATGGCTAATGAATTACTACCATATATTATATTCTACTAATTTTCTCCCCAACAATGGATACTTATATTTCTCTCTCTCCCTCCTAATGTATTAATGCTTGGTATAGTACTGGATACTCAGTGTCTGAGATTAGCGAGCGAGTGAGTAAATGAATGATTATGTGGAGATTAATAAAATTAACCAGCAAGGTAAAGAAATATATGGATTTCCCTGGTGTCTTAATGCTAAAGAATCCATCTGCCAATGAAGAAGACGCAGGTTTGATCTCTGGGTCAGGAAGATCACCTGGAGAAAGAAATGGAAACCCACTCCAGTATTTTTGCCTGGGAAAATCCCATGAGTAGAGGAGTGGGCTACAGTCATGGGGTCGCAAGAGTCGGACATGACTTCACAACTAAACAACAAAAAAGAAATATATGTATCTGCTAATAAATAGAATAAGAAATTAATATAGAGAGATGAAAAAAGAGTCAGTGATTATATCCACTAATAAATCACTTAAAATCCAAAATATCTTCCCTGTAAAAGAGTTTTGTAAAAGTAAAATACTGTACAATGCAAATATCATTTTAGTCTTAGCTGTATTGTTTTCATATATGTCTTCTACATATAGAATGAGAAATGTGCTAACAGATAAGGAGTGTCTTCTCTGGCATGAAATACCAGACTTTGCTATGCATTCTTGTGTGTGTTGCAGAACTCTGCTGTGTTATGAACTGTTTCCTAGGCTATTTTTAATTTCCAAAGTGATATGGAAGTATAAATCTTTCTCATATCATTTTCCCTTCAATTCTTCAATTGTGGATATGATTCAAAGGCATTGAGCTGCAAATAGCAGATCAGTTCTTTTCCATGAGACCATTTAATGAAAGAGGCTAAAATCTGCCAACTGTGTGAATTTTTAACAATTTTTTTTTCCTCCACAGGCCTTCAGGGTGGGCATATGTTCTTCAATGCTGTTAAAGAAGGAGACACTGTAATATTTGCCAGTGATGATGAACAGGATAGAATACTGTGGGTTCAAGCCATGTACAGGGCCACTGGACAGTCATATAAACCTATTCCTGCAATTCAAGCCCAGAAGCTGAATCCTAAAGGAGGAAGTCTCCATGCAGATGCTCAACTTTGTAAGTTTTGTTGAAAAATAATTTGATTATCAATTAATAACCTTAATAAGAGATAAAATTGTCTGAGTCAAATTTGCTCAGTATTATAGTTTGCATCATTACCTGATTCCTAATTGAATAAAAATAGTTCATTTTAGTAGTCATAGAATAAGTTATCTAGCTTTTCACACAAACCTGGAGTAAATGGTGCGTGTGGTTTTCAGTCATGAATTTGCCAGGCCTTGGGGTATCTCTGGGAATCTCAAAAGCATAAGAGAAATTTTATTTAAACTTAATGTAATTTTAACTTATATGTTCTATTGAAATGGGAAGCATATTGCAAAATCAAATTGGCATTGCTAAGATTCCAGAACACCGAAACAATGAACTGTCACTTTTTAGAGTTGTTCTTAACAAACCAAGAGAATACCAGGCCTATTTTCTGATGTAAGTCAGGAAAACAAAAGTCATCAAGGCAACTTTCTTTTTCTAAATACCTCTATATCCATGTCACTTTCTGTATGCTAATTTAAATCATTAAGAACTAAATTGTTCATTTTAATTTGCAAGTAATTAATTGCAAATTATGTAATAATGATAGAAACATTTTCAAACATAGCTTTAGTAATCATTAAACCAAATGTTTTAACTTCTTATACTCCTTTCCAAAACTTCTCTGTTTTCTCCTGTAATGTAATAAGTCAGTTTGTCTTTAACTGTAAGCTTAAATCGTGACTTTTCATTCAACACCTTTCATTCTCAAGCTTCATCTCCAGGGGAACAACATTCTGACTTCTCTTACTTTTCATGCATCAAATAACTACTACCTGTTCTGCTTAGACACCGATTAGTATTACATTTAGACACCTTAAACAAAGGCACTTTAGGCCAAATAAAGATGGGATATAAGCTCAACCCGTCTCCTGCATGCTTTAGACTTCTTAGCATACACCTTCAAACTTACCTGATCCATCTTCAAGCGATTATGGTACTTCATAATGTACATGGACCTCACAACTGTAGACTTCTGTATCTCCCTTCCTGGCTCCTGTACAATTCTGGTCATGCATCTTACTTCTACAAATGTTATAAATCCCACAATGCATTGACATTATTATTATGCCTGGAACAGTCAATTACCTTCTAAAGAAATGTAAATAATAAGAGAAAATATTATATACTCAAACATGTAGTTACCATTCCTAGCAATCTTTATTCACTTACTGAAACATTACACGTCCCGAAGGATGTCCTTTGACTTTTCTTGCAGTACGTGCGTAGCTTTTAGCTTTTTTATGTATGAAAATGTCTTCATTTTACCTTCATTTTGAAAGATGCTTTTCTTTCAGTTCTTTAAAGACTTTGCTCTGCTCTCTGCTAACTTGGTTTTTTTCTTCCCTGATGAAAAATTTTGCTATTATTTTTGTTTCTTCCTCTGTACATAATGTGTGTTGTGGTTTGTTCCCCACCCCCCTCTCAAGCTGCTTTAAAACCTTTCGCTTAAACACTGGTTTTGAGCAATTTAATGATGATGTACTTTGGTGTAATTTTCTTCACAAAAATATTCTTGAGTTTTATTCTAAGACATAGTTAAATTACTCAAAAGTAATTTAATCCTTTCAGGTTTAGCGTTTAGGTGGAGCCAAATAACATCTAGTCTGGGCTCTTCTGGTGGCTCAGTGGGTGAAGAAATCTGCCTGCAATGCAGGGGACCCAAGTTTGATCCCTGGGTTGGGAAGATCCCCTGGAGAAAGAAATGGCAACCCACTCCAGTATTCTTGCTGGGAAATCCTATGAACAGAGGAGCCTGGAGGGCTGCAGTCCATGGAGTCACAAGTGTTGGACACGACTTAGTGACTAAAACACCACCACCTGGGTGCCAACTGATGAGCAGTGAAAATTGAAGTTTTACCTTCTGGCTGTTGGAAACAAGCACTGTTCTAGTCTCTGTGTGCATGTGGGCACTGTCCCCTCTAATCCTTTGAGGATTCTTCCTCATCCTCATATTGTTGCCTCCATTGAGTGATGTGGTCAGTATTCATTTGAATACGGAGTGGGGTAGGGGGAAGAAACAATAAACTTTCCTGCAAATTTCAGCAGCCTTGACCTTCCTGAACTGTCAGCTCCCATCTTCTCAGCCCAGAGAGACCCTTAGCTCTCCCTGAGTTCTTCTTCCCAGAGCCACCGCTTTGAAAGTTTCTCCGGGTATTAATCTGAGGCAGCTAAAAGGCTCATCTCATTGGTTTCCCCGCCTCTCAGAAATTACTCTGCTATGTTGCCGGATATCCAAAATTTTGAGAACTTTCTTAAAAGTATTTTTAATGATTTTTTCTTTAGTTGTTTCAGGTAGGAGGGTTAATCTGCTTTTAATTACACTGTTTTGACCAGAAGCAGAGTAATTGTTTTCTTTGTTAGAGCAGTATTTCTCAGCAAGACTGTCATTTTGGGCTAGATAATTCTTTGTTTCAGGGGTCGGAGGGGAAGGCTGTCCTGTGTGTTATGGGATGATTAGTAGTCTCCCTGTCTCCTACCCACTAGATCCCTGTAATAATTGACTCCACTGTCCCAGGTCTAACGACCAAAATTTTCTCTGCTGCTGCTGCTAAGCTGCTTCAGTTGTGTCCGACTCTGTGCGACCCCATAGAAGGCAGCCCACCAGGCTCCCCCGTCCCTGGGGTTCTCCAGGCAAGAACACTAGAGTGGGTTGCCATTTCCTTCTCCAATGCATGAAAGTGAAAAGTGAAAGTGAAGACAGTCAGTCGTGTCTGAATCTTTGCGACCCCATGGACTGCAGCCTACCAGGCTCCTCCTTCCATGGGATTTTCCAGGCTAGAGTACTGGAGTGGGGTGCCATTGCCTTCTCCAAATTTTCTCTAGATGTTGTCAAATGTTCCAGGGGACAGAGACAAAGGTGGGGAAGGTTACCACCATTTAAGAACTGCCAAGTTGCATTGACTTGGAAATTATTTTTATGAAAATGTCTCCCTAATTCACTTGTGTTCCAGTATTTTTTCCTTCACATCTTGAGTATAAGGAATACCCAAGACATATACTGGTGTTATAAAGGATGTTGTTGTTCAGTAGTGAAGTCATGTCTAACTATCTTGCAACCCCATGGACTGTAGCCCGCCAGGCTCCTCTCTTCATGGGATTTCCCAGGCAAGAATCCTGGAGTGGTTTGCCCTTTCCTTCTCCAGGGGATCTTCCAAACCCAGGAATCAAATCTATGTCTCCTGCATTGGCAGGTGAATTCTTTAGCACAGAGCTACCAGGGAAGCCCGTATTATAAAGGATATCATCCATCTTACACAAAGTGGAAAGAGAAGTGGTTGGGAAGCACTGGGTCAAGAACATTAAAATCATGACTTCCTGATATGGATTTAATAAAAGATCTGATAATCAGTTTAGTAAGAGAGCCATATAATGTCTTCCCAGCAAAATCTTTCCATTGGATAGCAATGTACTATGAAGGCAGTGTTGATCAGCCTAAGTGGAACTGAATTTTTTAGCCCCTTGATTAACTTGCTTTAAAAAAGCTAAATTTGTTCTAAAAATCCAAACTGTTCCAGTTGTGTTGAGGTTTTTTTTTTATTTACTCACAGACCCTGATGGTTTATCTTTAAAATGAAAGGAAAGAAGAAAGAAAAATGTATTTCTGTCTCATCTAAATGAGATACTGACCATGACCTTTATCATAGATGCCATTGAACTGATCCAGAGAGTAGTTTTGCCTTAATTTTCCTCTCTTCCTTGACCTCCGTATTATTCCTTTCTCTCTTTCTTGATCATCTCTTGGAAAGACAACTTCTAGAGTCATTAGTGGAAACTGAGAAAATGACATAAAATTAAAATGACTAGAAATAAATGTTTCTAACCCATTTAAATATGTTTTTCATTTCTTTGCTGGCCTATAGCTGGTAAGGGTAAGTATTTTTATGACTTTTTTTTGCTTTACCATATTAAAATTTTTATAATGATAAAATTTTTTCAAGTAATATCATGATCTTATTTACAGTATCATGATACTGCTTTCTAGGCAGAACTGGAATATTTACAGTAACCTTGTCACTTAGGAAACAGAAACGCTTATTTTTGCCACAACAGGGAAGTAAAAACAACCTAGTATCTCTCATTCATGTGAGCATAAGGGAAATTGCTATGAAATTGTTACTATAGCTTGCAAAAATGCCCTGTAACATTAAGTGAGAAAATGCTAAATTATATATGTGATATTATTGTCACTGTTAAAATTTTTTTAATATAGGTAGAATTATACCTAAAATATTTACAGTGGATGAGTTTAATTAGAGGGATTGATTGCTAATTCATTGCCTCTGTTTCCTGAATTTTCTTTGAAGAATCTATGTTATAACTTTAAAAAGAAAAGCTCAGTTTTAAATCCAACCATACTGAATGGTTAGGAATAGTCAGAACAAAATAATAATTATCAAATCTAACTTATTAGGAACAACATTATTATCTTTTTTAAAATATAAATAATGGTGTGTATTCATAGATTTATCTGATAAGTGGATGTGTTCTACTTCCCTGTTTCATTGACTTTTAAGATACATGGAAATTCTAAGGAAAAAAGTGACTTAAAGCAAGGCTGAAGGAATGCTATCCAGGTTTTCTGCTTCAAACTGTGCACTGTCTTTTGCCAAACTGCCAGACATTGTTTGGTTAAACTACCCTTCATTGTTATCCCCAAAAAACAAAAGATTATGCAAGCACCTTTTAAAAAAATTTTACTTTCACTTTGGCACAAACATAATATATTGTGTTTGTTATCTAATACAATACAGTAATAGCTGACTTTCAATAATAAATCAGTGTCAAAAATGAACCTGAGTACTTCCTTTCAATGTTAAGCCAAATTTTTTAAAAATTCTTTAGTCAGATTGTAAGCTTATATTTAATTTTTTAAGCTAATTTCTCCTCACTGACCCTAGTAAGTTAAATTTCACCCTTCACTGGTAAAATATGATGAATAGATTATTTAAAATAAATGTTTACTTTACTATGATTATAGGTCTATATGTGTTGATTAAAATTGCCATCATGTAAAAGTATCATTTGTTATCTGCTGCAGAAAGTAAGACATATAAATCTGTACATTCATTTTTAATGTATTTACGAAAATAGGCCAAAAAATTATTTGATTTAATAATAGAGGTATGAACAGACTCCTCTAGAAACAGTATCTACCAACTTTTTCTCTTAGGTCTTCAGCATAAAACATACAGGAACATACCAACTAGATAAATCTACATAAAATTTTAAAACATTAGCTCTTCCTATTAAAGGCTATATGTGTGCCATAAAAAGGGAAGTGGTAGTTCTTTGTGTCACTTTTAACTTGCTGTGAATCTTCAAGCTAATGAAGGTTGGAAGCTAAAAGGAAAGTTTAATTGGAGTGGGAGGTGGTAAATGGCTACAGGCAAACCCCTAAACACAGGGTAATTCTAAAACAAGTTGTATTTCCAAAGGTTTATTTGCTACTTCGTTTAGCTCAAGATTTTGCAGAAGAGACAAGCTCTCAGCTAGCAGCACCCTCTTATTAGTCCTTTTGGTACCTGGGTCCCAGGCCTGGACCCCTGGGCACAGAATGGTCTTAAAAGGCAAATGAATGGCCTCCTCCTCTTCTTCTTGCCCTTTCTCCCAACTGTATTTTACCTTCCCTTTGCTCTGTTAATCTCTAATCTCTCTCACACCAGGAACAGCAAAAAAAAAAAAAAGAAAGGAAAAACATTCAGCATCCTTAAAACTAGTTGCAAAGGAAAGAGAAACATTTCAATTAATTTTTTCCTTTCTCACATTCTGAACTCTGACTTAGGTGCCCTTCCTAGGGTTTGGGTTCACTGTGGTCAGCTCCCACCAAATAGCCCTCCCAGCATAGTGGGATCTGCCAGCTTGCTAATAGACCTCACAGGGTTTTCTATGCTAGCTATTTTCTAGTCAGTGTTAACTGTTTAGATTGATACTGTGAGCCTACTTATTAATCTTTTCTCTTGACGTCCGACAGCTATTAATGAAAAACTTACATTTTCAGATCCCATTTAAATAAAGCCTCTAACATTTCTTAAATCTATTGCAAATAGTAATCTTTCTCAATTTGAGTTTTATTCCATCCACTTTTACCACACCTGGTGACAGTACTACCTAAAGACGCTAGAGCATGTATCCAACTGTTACCATAGAAAGTCTCCACCAGTATGCTCATTTACCATGTCTAACATCTGTACTTAGTCCATAGGTTAATCATCACAATTTATGACAGTTTTATAGTACATTGTTTCATCTCATATCTTGTTGGTTTCTTTTGATAATTTCCTTATATTATTTCAGGGGACAAACTAAACTACCTTTGAAGAATTGATTAGTGCCATGAATAACTTTCTGTTTAAGACTAGTTACCATACTTTTGTATTATGATGAACATTAACTGAAGAGAATCAAGTATAACTCAGTTTTAAAGCAAGCTTTCCAAGCCTTCGATTTGGTTACATAATTGATTGAAAGCATGATTTCCATTTAATCCAATTGATAACTCTGTGTTACCCCCACAGTTAATTGAAGATATGTTATACCAAGAGAAAACTATATGGAAAATATAATTTTATAAAAATAAGAAACTAGATATTTAATACTAGCTAGATCTGCAGATGGTGATTGCAGCCATGAAATTAAAAGATGCTTACTCCTTGGAAGGAAAGTTATGACTAACCTAGACAGCATATTAAAAAGCAGAAACATTACTTTGCCAACAAAGGTCAGTCTAGTCAAGGCTATGGTTTTTCCAGTGGTCATGTATGGATGTGAGAGTTGGACTGTGAAGAAAACCGAGCGCCGAAGAATTGATGCTTTTGAACTGTGGTGTTGGAGAAGACTCCTGAGAGTCCCTTGGACTGCAAGGAAATCCAACCAGTCCACTCTAAAGGAGATCAGTCCTGGGTGTTCTTTGGAAGGAATGATGCTAAAGCTGAAACTCCAGTACTTTGGCCACCTCGTCTGAAGACTTGACTCATTGGAAAAAGACTCTGATGCTGGGAGGGATTGGGGGCAGGAGGAGAAGAGGACGACAGAGGATGAGATGGCTGGATGGCGTCACCGACTTGATGGACGTGAGTTTGAGTGAACTCCAGGAGTTGGTGATGGACAGGGAGGCCCGGCGTGCTGCAATTTATGTGGTCGCAAAGAGTCAGACACGACTGAGCGACTTAACTATGAACTAACTACTTTCCTTTTTTACTTTGGTTCATGAGAGAATTTTAAAATGAAATGTTTTCCTACAGAAAGATCAAAACTGTCTCCTTTATAATTTATTTTTATTCATAAATTCAAGAAATATAGTAAAGTGACAGTCTTAGCGGAGAGTCGCCGTGGTTTCCTGCTTCAACAGTGCTTGAACGGAACCCGGCTGCTCGTCCCCCCCTACCCCAGCCAGCCACTCCAATCTCTTTAACAAGTGGTGCTGGGAAATCTGGTCAACCACTTGTAAAAGAATGAAACTGGACCACTTTCTAACATCATACACAAAAATAAACTCAAAATGGATTAAAGATCTCAACGTAAGACCAGAAACTATAAAACTCCTAGAGGAGAACATAGGCAAAACACTCTCCGACATACATCACAGCAGGATCCTCTATGACCCACCTCCCAGAATATTGGAAATAAAAGCAAAAATAAACAAATGGGACCTAATTAACCTTAAAAGCTTCTGCACATCAAAGGAAACTATTAGCAAGGTGAAAAGACAGCCTTCAGAATGGGAGAAAATAATAGCAAATGAAGCAACCAACAAACAACTAATCTCAAAAATATACAAGCAACTCCTACAGCTCAACTCCAGAAAAATAAACAACCCAATCAAAAAATGGGCCAAAGAACTAAATAGACATTTCTCCAAAGAAGACATACAGATGGCTAACAAACACATGAAAAGATGCTCAACATCACTCATTATCAGAGAAATGCAAATCAAAACCACTATGAGGTACCATTTCACACCAGTCAGAATGGCTGCGATCCAAAAGTCTACAAATAATAAATGCTGGAGAGGGTGTGGAGAAAAAGGAACCCTCTTACACTGTTGGTGGAATGCAAACTAGTACAGCCACTATGGAGAACAGTGTGGAGATTCCTTAAAAACTGGAAATAGAACTGCCTTATGATCCAGCAACCCCACTGCTGGGCATACACACTGAGGAAACCAGAAGGGAAAGAGACACGTGTACCCCAATGTTCATCGCAGCACTGTTTATAATAGCCAAGACATGGAAGCAACCTAGATGTCCATCAGCAGATGAATGGATAAGTAAGCTGTGGTACATATACACAATGGAGTATTACTCAGCCATTAAAAAGAATACATTTGAATCAGTTCTAATGAGGTGGATGAAACTGGAGCCTATTATACAGACTGAAGTAAGCCAGAAGGAAAAACATAAATACAGTATACTAACGCATATATATGGAATTTAGAAAGATGGTAACAATAACCCGGTGTACGAGACAGCAAGGGAGACAATGATGTATAGAACGGTCTTATGGACTCTGTGGGAGAGGGAGAGGGTAGGAAAATTTGGGAGAATGGCAATGAAACATGTAAAATATCATGTAGGAAACGAGTTGCCAGTCCAGGTTCGATGCACGATGCTGGATGCTTGGGGCTGGTGCACTGGGACGGCCCAGAGGGATGGTATGGGGAGGGAGGAGGGAGGAGGGTTCGGGATGGGGAACACATGTATACCTGTGGCGGATTCATTTTGATATTTGGCAAAACTAATACAATTATGTAAAGTTTAAAAATAAAATAAAATTAGAAAAAAAAAAGAAATATAGTAAAGTAGTACATGGTGAAGTATGTTTGCATAAAATATTTTGAATTGTGCTGATCAGACAGAAGTAAATAGTAAAGTAGAAAAGAAGTAAATACTCAGGGTCTTTACAGCCTGTGTTTGAAAATGGGATAATCCCTAAGAGAACATTTCCCTTTCATCGAATTTATAGCCCTGGAGGGATTATAGGGTTTTTTTTCTTTTTTTTAATAAAAATTGTAGCAGGTTTGCCTGTATGTTTTTTCACTGTCAATATATAGTCTGTTTGTGGCTTAAATTGTTATTGTAAGTATTATTTTTATTGGTAATAGTATTTGCTAGAAAAGTACTTATCCATTTATGTGTGTAATTTGGAAAAGCTTATCACACTAAATAATATATGAGTTATATTTCATGAGAAAAATACTTCATAAATTCATTTTTGAAAATAATTACAGAAATGAACTATTGACTCAATTTTTTCATGAACTTGTATATTTTATTTAAAGACTGTACACCTATTATTTTAAAATAAGAATTTCCTTCTATAAGCCTTTATAGTAAAAGGGGAATTATGGATTTTTTTTTCTCTGAAATATCTGCATATCATGTTCTCAACAGGTAAACCATTAATGGGTGTTATTTTTAACATCTTGTTATGACCTTCTCTGGCGAAAGAAATAATGAATAAAATTCAGCAGATGTTTTTTAAAACTATAATTTCCTAAAGGTGATGCTAAAAACTTTTTTTTTTAATGGAGAGATGAAGATTCTAAGATAAATTCTTTAAAATATAAAATCTTATTTTATAATGGGTGCCTTGCAGTTTTCAATATTCTGCCTTCACATTTGAGATAATTTCACATTATCATATATTTAATTATATTAAAAGACGATCAGACATAAGAATAAATACAGGAGAAGATGGATTGTCTCATTTCTCAGTTCAGGAAAAGCAGTTTAGTTCAGTGTTAAATGCAACTAATACTAATTTACCACATGTAATGTATTTAATCATTCAGATAAGCAATTATTAGATGTAAAAGAATATATATGCCACTTCCTCCAAGGACAGAACCTCATACCTCACATCGTTGATGAGTGGCCATTCATTGCTTCCTTGCTGTGTTCACCTTTTGATATCCTTCATTGATGTGAGATATAAATTAGTTTCTGTATCTTTTTTTTTTTTAACATGTGATTCTGAAGACCCTTCAGCTTGAATTATATACTTCTTCCATCCACAAATATGGCTGAAAGTTGAACTTGACATGGATCAATATGATCTGGGCTAAATATCTAAATGTGACTGATTATGTTAGCATCATGTCCACAGATCAATATTGAGTTTTATTATGAGCTGGACTCTATAATTGGGTGTAATCAATAAACTTTTGTCTCCTTTCCTATTGCAGTTTTAGGGTTGGACCATCTAGGTTTTTAAAAACTACATTTAGCTTACATTTAGAACTGTGCTGCTTGTGATGACCAGAAATGAGATCTCTCTGTGAATTTTAAGGAACAATGGAGCCTTAGCCCGACCATTGTGAGGAGAGCCCACTTTTATCTTGATAGCTGGTTGCTTGCCCAATATGCACAACATCTCTTACGGAGCTAATGTAGTAACACCCCAGCACTCCTTTGGGGTGGTGTGTGGCTCGCTGTCTCTATCGTTAGTAAAGGACTCACACTGAAGACTTTGACAAAACATACCATTAATGAAGGCAATCATAAAAGCTTGCCTTTTGATAAACCCGCAGGGTCTACAGGCGTTGAAAGATGCAATCTGTGAAGAACAATAAATTTGGGCCTTTGATTGAAGTGCCATTTGGGACGTTGTGCTTTGTCTGCATATTTGCACAAGCATGATGTTCCCTTTTTCATGTCTCTTAAACTTGAAGCCTGGAAGCATTCATTGCCATTCCTACATTAAAGTTGGTCCCATTAAAAGCTCCCTACAAAAAAAAGGCTGGAAGTGATCCAGCTGAAGCAAGTGTGTTCATTTCTGCCCTAGTTTGCCATTTGGAAAGCAGGCTTCTAGCAATCGTTGTCATTTTTTTTTTATGAATAGACCTGGGCTGTTTTCCAGCTCAGTAAATATATACTTAAAATGTATCAACTTTTCTTAATATTGGGGTGGGGTGGGATTATTTCTGTGGTAGATATTTGAAGTAGCTTTGAATGAAAATAGAATTTCCTCCTTCCAACTGATTGGCAGGTTTTTCCCTGACATTTTTATTTAGGCTACAAAAAATATTGTATTTTATGGTTTTTGCTGAATTCATGGCCTCATACTTTATGTAGTGCAAAGTATTTATCTGTTATGAGACATTCATTTTGTGTTGTTCAAAAACCTCATTTTCTATTATTATTAAACCAGAAAAATAAAGGTTCATGCTTTTCTGAATTCACAGACGCAGACCGTTTTCAGAAACATGGTATGGATGAGTTTATTTCTGCGAACCCCTGCAAGCTGGACCACGCCTTCCTGTTTAGAATACTCCAGAGGCAGACTTTGGATCATAGGCTGAATGATTCCTATTCTTGCTTGGTTAGTACAAACCTATCTCATCCCCTATAGGTTAGAGTGAGAGATTTTTTAAAGTGAGAAATACTTGTTATGGGGCAGCCTTTTATCCCTGACTCATTTAATAACTATAGTTGGAGTTAGGGATAAAGGATTCCAATCAATTGCTTCCCAATTTGAAAATTATACACTTGAAGATCACTGCTGTGCCACTTAATAGCCAGGAGAAAAGACTTCGAACAGACGCTGAACTGTGGTTTCTTGGTCCCTCTGGAGAGGTGGAATGAAAATAGAAGGCTTTACTAAAGACTAAAAAAATAACTTCTGATAGTATTTACTAACACCTATACAGACATTTTAAGGTTTAAATTCTGCTCACCAAATGGTGATACCATTCATGTCTCTCTCTCATTCCTACAAAGACTACCTAAGTGACAGGGGAGAGTAACCGTGTAATACACAACATTATGACGGCTGTGTGTAACAGAGGAAAGCTTTAGTTTCATCTAACCCTCCAAAAATAATTGGAATTACTTTATTTAAAAAAAACACATTAAGAGTAGCTAAACTGCTACTTTTTGTTTAAACCAGCAAAAATTTGGAATGCAAGGTATAATTTACAATTAGAAGGGAAGGAATCCTTGACTCCTTAGAATGTGTGCATTGAACTATAGCCTAAAAATCTCTTGTGCCTTTAAATCCAAAGATTTATTTTGTTGGTGGCAATTCCTCTGAAATTCCTCTGGCCAGAATCTTCATGTTTCTATCACCACTTAGTCTCTTGGCTACTGAACATGGTAGCTGCATGCAATACAGTTGCACTGTCTTTAAGATTTTAGACCGGACATACTCTAAGCTCATCAGAGATGTTTCAACAGACAGGAAGAAATGGAACAACTTACTGCCATGATTATGCTGATGTTCATTAATTCGTTTATAGACTCACTATTAAGTACGTGTTATTCAGCATGCAGTTGTGTAGCTTAAACCCAATCCAGCCCAAACTTTATAATTAGATGGAGAGTAAAAAACAAGTCATCACAAAACCCTCATCTGTGTTTCCAGGGACAAGCACACATAGATTGATCATCAACAGGAACGCTTTCCTCTTGGATTCCACTCCATGGGGTTAGTTCTTGAAATGTCAGAAAGTCGCTTTGACCATGTGGATGACCTCACAGGCCACATGGAGTGTGAGGAGAACACTACAGTGTATTCAACTGGACCTAGAGGGCAGGTGTGGTTAGAAAGAGCATTTGAGCTCAAGATGACCCTGGATGTTAACAGGGCTCAGCAGCTGATTTGCACTGTGGTCTTGAGCAATTCTCTGAGCACCTCTCAACTTCAGCTTCTGTATCTATAACATGGAATCATGATAACTAGTATGCATGATAGTTCTAAATATTAAAGATATATACAGTGTGTCTAGTACATAGTACTAGTGCCTTCACCACACCACAGTATTATTCCAGTATTTTTTTCTCCTCTTCCTTCTTTTAAAAATTTTTATTGAATTTTAGTGCATTTTATTTTTATCTCATCTTTCTGCATTTCACACTCTTCTTTTTCTTCTCTTTCGTGATTATACTGCCCCTTTTGAAAACTCTCCATACCCCCCCTTCTTTCTCTTTTTTAATCTTGAATTAATCCAAAAAATCCACTGAAATACTTTGTAAACTGACTCTCCCTAACCTGGCCCTCTCTTGTTAGCCAAGCTCATATACCCACCCTAACATCTCTTTTCAAGAGAACCAGAAACTACTGCTGTAAGACATTAACTTTGTTCTATTTGTCACTGAAAGATAGTAGAGTGAGAACAATATCCAAACTATTTAAATACCAAAATAATAATTTAAATACCACTGCTAAACCTTACTGAAATTCTCTCAGTTCACGTTATACAGTGCTTTTGGAAACTAGGTGATTTCAGTTATCGGGTCTGCATTGCCATTTTCTTTTTAATTGATTCATATAGAGATTGAAGTCTGTTGGAAGGTTATTCTTTGCAACCCACATTTTAGATGCCATGAATAAATTTGACTAATTGTGAGTGACGGTGGAGAAGAGCAGGTTGCCCCTGCCTCTTTGTGGCAGTAAAGAGAGGATGGTGTTAAGCTGTCAGTGGCCCAAACCAGTTCCCAAACTGATGGCATTTGCTGTTTTAAAAACAATATGAAACATACTGCTAATAGAAAAAAAATTGTCAAAAGACACTGTAACGCATTTTCTGTTTACAATACCTAATAGTGCCTAATAGTGCAGAAAACTGAATTCTGGTACAGAAAAAATAATAATTTTTTTCTGTTGTTGTTCTTCCTTTTGCAGGGCTGGTTTAGCCCTGGCCAGGTCTTTGTGTTGGATGAGTACTGTGCCCGTTACGGCGTGAGGGGCTGTCACAGACATCTCTGCTACCTTACAGAACTAATGGAACATTCGGAAAACGGTGCTGTCATTGATCCAACCCTGCTCCATTACAGCTTTGCATTCTGTGCCTCTCATGTGCATGGCAACAGGTATTTTTACTTGCAAACACACAGTGAAATGTGGAGGGTTGAACTTGGGAAGAGAGAAAAACGTGCTTTGCCATCATCACCTAGTAACAGATTTTAAATAGCAAACACTTCTTGCAAGAGGGAAAAAAAAAAACAACCCACAAAGGAAAAATGTACATCAATATGCTGTTGATTTAGGTGGGCTGCACTTTATGTTTCTTTTTGCCATTAAAACCACTTGAAACACAGAGTATCTGTGAGATTAGAAGTTGCCTTTTAGTTCTTACGCACCACCTAGTACTAGGCTCTGCCTAGCTTGAGTGTCCTCTGGATTTCTATTGTAATGCATATATATGTCTGGGTAGGGTTTGTGGGCAGGTTTGTGAATACCTAATGATTCTTGCTTTTCCATGGTGGAATGTGTTCATTGATAAAGCAAGATAAATAATCGGTTGATGTAGGTCTCCTCCCAGCCCCTTCACTGATCCACACTTGAAGAACAGGTATCCCCTTTTAGCACTCTGAGCCAGTGACCTCACCTCTTGTTTTACCAAAATAGCAAAATATCATGTTATGCAGGCCCCCACAACTATGTATCTCTGAACTTAGGTCTTTCTTTTATATTATTTACTCTCTTCTCCCAGGCTCTTTCCAGGGAAACTCTGCTAGCGGGGGCTCCTCCTGTAAAGGAGGTAGCTCTTATCATTGTACCTTGCCTCAACCATTCTTTCATCGTCACCTCTTTATTTTCTTTATATATATGTACTGTGCCGGGTCTTAGTTGCAAGCTCAGTGGTTTTGACACACTTGGGCTTGGTTGCCCCCAGACATGTGGGATCTTAGTTCTCCAACCAAAGATCAAATCCACATCCCCTGCATTGCAAGGCAGATTCCTAACCAACTAGACCACCAGGAAAGTGCCTATCTCCCTCTGTTTTATTTCCATTCTTCCCACAAGCCTAAGCCTCACAACATAACAGAACAATAACACTAACTATGTGAGGGAGGGCAAGCTGCTTCATCTAGTTGTGTCTCCACTTACCTGTCTCTAAGAAAGAATAGTATCTCTCTCAGAAATCATCAGTTGTGATAGAGATTCATCAAGCACTTAGAACAGTGCCTGGCTTGGGAGTGGTGAAAAGAATGTTCAGTTCAGTCGCTCAGTCGTGTCCAGTTCTTTGTGACCCCATGGACTGCAGCACGCCAGGCCTCCCTATCCATCACCAACTCGCGGAGTTTACTCAAACTCATGTCCATTGAGTCCATGATGCCATCCAACCATCTCATCCTCTGTCGTCCCCTTCTCCTCCTGCCTTCAATCTTTCCCAGCATCAGGGTCTTTTCCAATGAGTTAGTTCTTCGCATCAAGTGGCCAAAGTATTGGAGTTTCAGCTTCAGCATCAGTCCTTCCAATGAATATTCAGGACTGATTTCCTTTAGGATAGACTAGTTGGATCCCCTTGCAGTCCAAGGGACTCTCAAGAGTCTTCTCAACACCACAGTTCAAAAGCATCAATTCTTTGGCGCTCAGCTTTCTGTATAGTCCAACTCTCACATCCATACATGACCACTGGAAAAACCATAGCCTTGACTAGAAGGACCTTTGTTGGCAAAGTAATATCTCTGCTTTTTAATATGCTGTGTAGGTTGGTCATAACTTTTCTTCCAAGGAGCAAGCATCTTTTAATTTCATGGCTGCAGTCACCATCTGCAGTGATTTTGGAGCCCCCCCAAAGAAAAGCATGTTAAGGGATAGTTTACATTGTCTAAGTATGATTATCCTGTCAAGCTACCTTTCCATTGTTCTCTTCATCTTCCCCACAAAACTCCTCTCACCATTTCCCCCATTTGGCTCCCAGCTCCTCACTTTGCTGGTGAGCTTACTTGAAATGGATCTCCTTCTCCAGCTCCTCCCTCTTTACTCTCATGGGAAAGTCAGTGCTATGGAATTCATAAGTCCCTGTGCTTCTGGTAAAGGTTGCTCATTTTCCCCAATGTAGCTATTTCAGCTCTCCTCTTTTTATTTTTTTTTCTGCCACTTCTTTTTTTAATAATTTCTGTTTCTCTAGACCCCCAGTGTGGCATGGTGTTTTGTTTTTATATCTGTTCTTGAACTTGCTCTCTTGTCCTGAAAATTTTTTTCTACTTCAGTGAAAAATTCTACCTTTGTGGTCTTGCTGTGGTCTTCCACAGCTTTAATGCTGACCTCTCTTTATACAGATAATGCCAACTAAATTATTCTCTTAAGCTATCGGTCTCTTATCTACAACTGGCAGCTTGACTATTCTGCTGCTGCTTTAAAGTCTCCATGTTTAAACTTAAATCCATCATCTCATGAAGCCAGCTCCTATACCTCTCCGAGCTCCTAGCAGAGTGCCTGACAAAAAGTAACACCTGAGCACAAAATCTAAGTGTTCAGTAAATGTTTGATGAAGGAATGAATGACTTTATTATTTGTGTTAATGTCTCCTCCAGTTACAGCCTATCCACCTTCCATTCGTCTTTTCCTTTTCCTTCCCTGGTGGCTCTGCCTGCAATGTAAGAGACTTCAGTTTGATCCCTGGGTGGGGAAGATCCCCTCGAGAAGAGAATGGCTACCCCACTCCAGTATTCTTTCCGGGGAAATCCCATGGACAGAGGAGGCTGGCAGGCTACAGTTCATGGGGTCACAAGGAGTCAGACACTACTATGCAACTAACACTAACTACAGAGTTTAATCACTTTTCCTGTTACCCCAAATTAAACCCTCTGCACTCAGCAAACTTTGAGGGATTGGGTGAGATGCCAGGGCAAGCATGAGACAGTCAGGATAACCGGATGACTAATCTTTGATAGGCAAAGTAAGGGGCTTTTGTAGTAAAAACTGTCTCTTCTCTCTCCCGGCTCTATCTTAATTCCTCCTGACCAATGGGTATCAAAAGTTAGGCCTCCAGGTTTAGGCAGCAGTCTGAAATGTAAGAGGACAAGAAGGTTGCTGTGAAATAGACAAGCCCAGAGAGCACAATAGGATCAGCATGTTTTAGTCATTAACACAGAAAGGTGAAATTAAAGTGAGAACATTACGTGGAAATTTTAGCTAATGTGCCCCCCAAAATGCATGTGTTTGAGACACATGTTAATGGAAAGTTACTGAGGTAACTGGGAGCTCCTGCCACCACATGGGAGGCAGCGTGATTTGAATCTGCAGGTTGCCATAGTTACTTCTATTCTACAAACTATCGTTTTTCTTACGATGGTACACCGTAAAGTGCAGTGTAAGGTATGTTTATATGTTCACACATACATTATACTTACTATTACACATTAAGGGCTTCCCTGGTGGCCCAGACTGTAAAGAATCTGCCTGCAATGCCAAAGACCCAGGTTCAGTCCTTGGGTCAGGAAGATCTCCTGGAGAAGGGCATGGGTACCCACTCCAGCATTCTTACCTGAAGAATTCCATGGACAGAAAGGTCTGGCAGGCTGCAGTCCATGGGGTCTCAGAGAGACATGACTGAATAACACTTCCATTTTTCATTACACATTAAATCCATTTTCCAGGTTAAAATGTGTACATATACAGGTATCCCTGGGTGAGGTTTTAGAATAGTCAGTTTCAATAGTCAGTAGTCAGTTTCTGATTCAGCATTTAGGTCAGATATATCTTAAGAAAAAAGAAAGGAAAGAGTATAGGTTTTAGGGAAATTTGAACCTCAGTTTAGGGTAAAATGTTCCAAGATAACCTTAAAGACATAATACTTACTATAATGTTTAGAGTCTAACAAATGTCACTCAGAAATGTCATGCTGTCACAGTAAAAGAAATAAGAGGCAGAAGATCTCTACTTGGTTCTACAAGGTTCAAGATCTCTACTTGAACCTTGGCTCTGAAACTTACAAACTGAGCCATGTTGCACAAATTATCTAATCTTTCTTAAACTGGGCATTATCATATGGAAAAAGGGAAACACTAAGGTGAAGATCCTGGGTAATTGCAAAGTACAATATCAATATGGATTGGACATTATTCTAATGTTTCCCTTTGTCAGCCAGCCAGAAGCATGTGAATTATGAGAGGAAAAAAAATGTGAAAAATAAGTAGTTATACAGGGCTTCCCTGGTAGCTCAGCTGGTAAAAATCTGCCTGCAATGCAGGAGACTCTGGTTCAATTCCTGGGTCAGGAAGATCCCCTGGAGAAGGGATAGGCTACCCACTCCAGTATTCTTGGGCTTCACTTGTGGCTCAGCTGGTAAAGAATCTGCCTGCAATGCAGGAGATCCTGGTTCAGTCCCTGGATTGGAAAGTTTCCCCTGGAGAAGGGAAACGCTACCTACTCCATATTCTGGCCGGGAGAATTCCATGGACTGTATAGTCCATGGGGTTGCAAAAAGTTGGACACAACTAAGTGACTTTCAGTTTCACTGCAGGCTCACTCGAAATATTTCAGTGTGTATGTAATTGCACTCTTAATTTCTTCACTGATAGAAGTTTCTGGATTTTAGCAACCTCCTCCTGTGAAAATAAACTTCTCTCATCCCTGTCTGTGGCGTCTGATATTTATCCAGACTTCCATTAAAAATACCGTCAATGTCAAGTCTGACTTTTCTACAGCATTGGCTAGATTCTCTTGTGATCATTTTTCCTTCTGTCAAGACACAGCCTCAAAAAGTCACTTTGCTCATTACCTAACCTGCCTCTGTCAAAAATTCAAAAAAAAGGAAGACAGTCTTTTGTTCAGGATGGACGCAAACGACAGCGGTGCTGTCTGGCTCGGAACCATTTCCAGGAGCCCGTGCTGTCACCAGGCACTCAGCACCGTAGGCGTGTGCATTCCCAGCAGACCCAGCATCTCTGAATAGCACTCTGAGTGTTTCAGGAGTAAGAGAATAGAGTTCAACAGAAGAGATCTGGCTGGTACTAAGACCCAAGGAAGAGAGAGAAAAGGAAAGGAAGACAGAGAAAAGTGAGTCAAGGACAGATAACCGACCCACTCCTGCAGGATGCAGCATGCTTGCCTCACATAGCCATGAAGAACACGGCCCCACCCGCAGCCTTGGCGCCACGCAGGGCTGTCAGCGAGGAGAAAAGAGACTTTCAGAGACAATGCCCATGGGGCAGAGTTCTAGGCTGATGTACGGGCTTAGGCATCCTGGTTTTGTGAGTCAGGCTGAGGGTGGAGAAACTAAAGCAAGAACACAGAGGGCTTTTGTGTCCCTGTTTGATGTGAGAGACGCAGCGGAGACCCTGACTCTTGTGTGATCTAGTAGGGCCATCTTTGAGCTGCTGTGTACCCGACAAAGGCCAGCTCAGCTGTGCAAGCTTTTCAAGTCCAGGGAGGACAACGTGACTGCAGTTTATGTGTAAAGCAATCCCTGCTTTCTGTGGATTCCAGATCATACCACAGAGTAGTACACAACCTTCACGGGTGTCAGTGAAATCATCATATTATGATACCTCTGTCTTCAGAGACGACATTTCCTCTTACCTGTCACTTCAGAAATCATGCCTCAACTTCCTGCCTCTCATTTTAGAGACAGGGGTGCACATTTGGAGTCAAATCATAGAAAATTGCCTCAAATAGTCTCATTGAGAATTTTCATTACCACGTCTTAATTCTGATCTTTTGATATATGACTTAGAGAAATTAAGTGTAAATATCACACCCATTATGACTCTAGAGACTGACTTCTGGGACAGGGGAGCAAGCAGATAAAATATCATAGCAAAGTGAAATTTATACCATGTGGCTGACCTGACAGATTTTATCCCAGGTGCTACATGTATAGAAGCAGAAAGGACAGTTAGCAATGAGGGCCTTTTAAATACACACTGAGGAACTTCATGGGAAATAGATGGGGAAACACTGGAAACAGTGTCAGACTTTATTTTTCGGGGCTCCAAAATCACTGCAGATGGTGACTGCAGCCATGTAAAAGATGCTTACTCCTTGGAAGGAAAGTTATGACCAACCTAGATAGCATATTGAAAAGCAGAGACATTACTTTGCCAACAAAGGTCCCTCTAGTCAAGGCTATGGTTTTTCCTGTGGTCATGTATGGATGTGAGAGTTGGACTGTGAAGAAAGCTGAGCACCGAAGAATTGATGCTTTTGAACTGTGGTGTTGGAGAAGACTCTTGAGAGTCCCTTGGACTGCAAGGAGATCCAACCAGTCCATTCTAAATGAGATCAGCCCTGGGATTTCTTTGGAAGGAATGATGCTAAAGCTGAAACTCCAGTACTTTGGCCACCTCATGCGAAGAGTTGACTCATTGGAAAAGTCTCTGATGCTGGGAGGGATTTGGGGCAGGAGGAGAAGGGGACGACAGAGGATGAGATGGTTGGATGGCATCACCGACTCGATGGACGTGAGTTTGAGTGAACTCCAGGAGTTGGTGACGGACAGGGAGGCCTGGCGTGCTGCTATTCATGGGGTTGCAGAGTCGGACATGACTGAGCGACTGAACTGAACTGAGGAACTATTATTGATTCTGTCAGAAACTATATTACAACCCAAATCTGCCTCAATCAGACTTTCCAACAGAAACTCCTACCCAACCTGGAGTTCAGTACCATTGATAATTATGCTTTTTAAAATAAGACAGAGTCAGAAACTGAGCAAGCTGGGGAGAGATCTACTATGTTGGAAAGAGTATTGAGCTAGCAGTCAGCACATCTGTCTTCTTACCCAGGTTCCCCCACTTTTGAACTATTTTTCTTGGAGCTATTGGTCCTGTCTGAGCTCATTTTCCCCGTCTGTTCCTTGTGACTAATATCATCAATTTTGCCTACCCCATACAGTTGCTAAATCGGTTAAATATGATTATGTAAACACTTTGTAAGTGATAGTATATCACTTAAATATCAAGCAGTGATATTTTGCATAGGGTATGGGACTTAAAGGGCTTCCCAGGTGGTACAGTGGTAAAGAATCTGTCTGCTGATGCAGGAGATTTAAGTTTGATCCTTGAGTCAGAAAGATCCCCTGGAGGAAGAAATGGCAACCCACTCTAGTACTCTTGCCTGGAAAATTCCCTGGACAGAAGACCTGGAGGGCTACAGTCCATGGGGTCACAAAGAGTTGCACACAACTGAGTGATTGAGTGTGCACACACACAAAGTAGTTAATAAGCTTTGGGGAATTTCTCTGTAAAAGACTAACAGTGCAGAGCTGGCCTTGAGAGTGGCATCAAGTAGCTCACTCTACACAAGTCTCAAGCAGGAAGATGAGAGTGGGAAAGCCTTAAATAGGTGCCTCACTTCATCTACTGTCCATGATCATTAGAAGGAGCCACAGGGAGGTTCTGGGATCTCCTCCCCCACATTCCATCCCAGCCCCTCCTGTTGCTGGAAAGCAGTGGGGGTCTAACAGGGCAGCCACATAGAAACAGCCAAAGCAGGAACCAGGTACCCCATTACCCAGGGTAAGTAAGTTACCATACTGCACCTTGCAGCAGGAATTACCAAGGTCACCTAATCAATTTTCTTTCTTGTCACTCCACACCATTCATGCACAGCAAACAACTCCTTTTTTTTCCCCCTAAAGCAATGCATTAAATAGCCTACTGAACATAGATCATTGCAGAAGAAATAAGGCAAAGGGATTTTTCAGTATGCCTTAGAATAGCAGTCCCCAAATTTTTTGGCACCAGGGACTGGTTTTGTGAAAGATAATTTTTTTCCACAGACTGAGGGGATATAAGCCATGGGGAGCAGCTGTAAAAACAGATGAAACTTCTCTCACTCACCCACTGATCACCTCCTGCTGTGCAGCCCAATTCCTAGCAGGCTATGGACCAGTATCGTGGGTTGGGGAACCCTGTATTAGAATATAGATCAAGTTAACAATGAAGAGAAACAAGAGCTGCTTTTCTGGTGCAGCAGAAAGTTTAGGACTTTTCAAGCCTTTTAGCATCTAAAATATGGAAGAGAGTTTGAGGTCTCAAGTTGGATCTCAGTGTGGTTTTCTAACATACTAATGTTTTTAAAGAATATAGTGTGTGATGCTATTGCATTAAAAACAATCCAGTGAAACAAAAAAAATATATATATATCCATCCAAACCATTTGTTACCACTATTGCATGTCAGTTTGGTACTTTAACACTGTATTGTATATGTATACTAACCCATGAGTTCATAGTGATGTCTCTGCCTCCAATCCAGTACCCCAGAGTTCATAGTAACCATCCTTTTTTGCTTATATGTAACTTTTCCCTTTAGCAGTGGGAAACTTGGCTTCCACCATCCCATTCATTTACTTTTTAGTTCAGTCCCAGTATATGTGAAAAGCAGTTTCAAAATCCACCAACTGTACTTTGTGTACAGGTCCTGCAGGACCATTGAGCTTAGAGTTTCCAATCAAAACTGTTTTCCAAGGTTCAATATGACACTTCCTTTCCTCCCTCACTCTCTAGTGAGGTTCTGTCATACAATACAGTTCGAGTCATGTGCACAATATGCATTCCATCCTAGGGTCCTTCAGCATCCTAGTTGATATAGAATTTTTTTTTTTTTTTTTACACTTATACCCATCACTTCATGGGAAATAGGTGGGGAAACAGTGGCAGACTTTATTTTTGGGGGCTCTAAAATCACTGCAGATGGTGATTGCAGCCATGAAATTAAAAGACGCTTACTCCTTGGAAGGAAAGTTATGACTAACCTAGATAGCATATTCAATAGCAGAGACATTACTTTGCCAACAAAGGTCCATCTAGTCAAGGCTATGGTTTTTCCAGTAGTCATGTTTGGATGTGAGAGTTGGACTGTGAAGAAAGCTGATCACCGAAGAATTGATGCTTTTTTTTTTTTTTTTATTCTTCCAATTTTATTTTATTTTTAAACTTTACATAATTGTATTAGTTTTGCCAAATATCAAAATGAATCCGCCACAGGCATACATGTGTTCCCCATCCCGAACCCTCCTCCCTCCTCCCTCCCCATACCATCCCTCTGGGCCGTCCCAGTGCACCAGCCCCAAGCATCCAGCATCATGCATCGAACCTGGACTGGCAACTCGTTTCCTACATGATATTTTACATGTTTCATTGCCATTCTCCCAAATCTTCCCACCCTCTCCCTCTCCCACAGAGTCCATAAGACTGTTCTATACATCAGTGTCTCTTTTGCTGTCTCGTACACCGGGTTATTGTTACCATCTTTCTAAATTCCATATATGTGCGTTAGTATACTGTATTTATGTTTTTCCTTCTGGCTTACTTCACTGTGTATAATAGGCTCCAGTTTCATCCACCTCATTAGAACTGATTCAAATGTATTCTTTTTAATGGCTGAGTAATACTCCATTGTGTATATGTACCACAGCTTTCTTATCCATTCATCTGCTGATGGACATCCAGGTTGCTTCCATGTCCTGGCTATTATAAACAGTGCTGCGATGAATTGATGCTTTTGAACTGTGGTGTTGGAGAAGACTCTTGAGAGTCCCTTGGACTGCAAGGAGATCCAAGCAGTCCATTCTAAAGGAGATCAGTCCTGGGTGTTCCTTGGAAGGAATGATGCTAAAGCTGAAACTCCAGTACTTTGGCCACCTCATGTGATGAGTTGACTCAATTGAAAAGTCTCTGATGCTGGGAGGGATTGGGGGCAGGAGGAGAAGGGGACGACAGAGGATGAGATGGCTGGATGGCATCACTGACTCGATGGACGTGAGTCTGAGTGAGCTCCGGGAGTTGGTGATGGACAGGGAGGCCTGGCGTGCTGTGATTCATGGGGTCGCAAAGAGTCAGACACGACTGAGCGACTGAACTGACTGACTGATACAGTAAAGTTCACTCTTTTGCTATATGGTTCTTACAGTTCTGTCAGTCTTGACAGATACATTGAGTCATCTATTCACTACCCTAGTGCCAGTTCTGTCACCTTAAAAGTTCCCCTGTGTGCTCCCTTCTATAGTCAACCATTTCATTAAATTTTGTCTTTATTATTCCTTCCTTCTACTTTCTTGGATTATTTTTTTCTACCTTCCTAAATTAACTAATTAAATTCCTAAATTTAACTCATTAATATCATCTTTTCTTCTTTTTCTAAAATAAGTATTTAAGGTTCAATTTCCACTAAGTACTGCTTTTATTACATATATGCATTTTGATAATGTATCTGATTAAAATTCATTGTAAGTAATTCTAACTTTCCATTATAATTTCTTCTTAGACACACAGTTATTTATATTTTAGAATTTCTACAAAAGTGAATCTCTTTTGGTTAGAAACTTGAAAATTGATTTCTAACTTAATTTCTTTGTGTTCAGAGACTGTAATCCATGTGATATTGATTATTCATAACTAGAGACTCCTTTATGGCCAATTATGTGTTAAATATTATAAATGTTTCATCTTGCTTGAAAAATATATATATTTTATAGCTTGGTGGGGCAAGCAGGAGTTGTGTGGTTCAAATCTTCCAAACTCTTACTGATTTTTTGTGTACTTGATCTGTAAGGTTATAACCAAGGTGAATGGAAAGCTGCCACTACAGTCGTGGTTTCTTCCTCTGCTTCTACCAATTTTTGCTTTCTAATTTTAGGCTGTTTATTAGGTACTTTCAGGTTTAAAAATTATTAAATCTTCTTGGCAAATGGCAATTATTCTCATGATTTAGTGACCCCTTTCATAATTAATAATGCATTTTACATTAAAGTTTCTTTAGATGGTATTAGCATAGCCTTCTTTAGGCATTTGTCTGATATATGTTTATTTTTTTAGTGTCATATTGACACTGCTGTACTCTTACATCTTATAAATAGCAAACTAGATTCTGATTTAATTATCTAGTGTAATAATTTCTATTTTTAATCATTTTAGTTCATTTATGATTATCAGATGTATTGATATAAGTAAATGCATTTCTACCATTTTATTTGAGACTCTTTTTGGCTCATGTTTCTAAGTTTTCTGTTTCTTTATTGCTTCCTTTTTGTTTCATACAGGTTATTTTCTTTTTTTTTTGTTTCCTCCTCATTTACAGTTTTCACCATTTGAGATTTTATCTTGTATATTGCTAAAATTTTAAATCTTACATTAATCAGCAAATTTCCTCTCATTCTGGAGAGCGGAGAGTGCAGAGGCCTTAGAATATTTGTGTGTGACTTAACACCCTAATGCTGTCTAGTAGTTTAATTTTATCCTTACTTGTTTTCTAATCTTAAGCATTAGACATTATTTTTATTGCTTTTATTATTTGATACTCAATACTTGCTTCAATTTAGAAATTACATTTTTCCCAAAGTATATTATTAAAATAGAATACCTATAGATCATGAATTTTTATTTGGAGTTATCTTTGTTTCATTGACATTTTTGAAAGAAAATTTTGCTTGTTATACATTCTACTTTGTTATTTTCTCTCCAAACTTTGAAGGTAGCACTCCATTTTCTTCTGGCTTCCTTTGTTAAGAAGGCTTCATTACCATTCTTTGAAGGGGAATTTAACTTAAGACTTTTAAGATTATTTTGATTTTTTATGTTTTGTGGATTAACTGTTGTATGACTACATGTGGATTTCTTTTTAAAGAATTCTGTTTGGGATTTCTGTGGATTTCTGATCCACATGCCCTGATATTGGGTAGGTATAAATTTCTTGTGGAATTTTACCTTGATTGGAATATGAAGATCCATGCTTGTCATCAGTTCTGGAATATTGTAATCTCTTTAAGTATTGTCTCCCTCTAAACTTGCTCTCTCTTCAATGCCAATTAACCATGTATTAGGCATTTTATCTTCTATATCTCTGAATATGTCTAATATATATTCTATCTACTTATTTCTCTAGCTTCATTCTGTGTAATATTTTTAGTTCTATCTTCTAGTTCAGAACTCAGCAAATTTTTTCTATAAAGGGACAGATAGTAAACATAGGAAATATTTTGGACTTTATGGGCAATATTGTGTCTATCACAGTTATTTTACTCTTCCTGTAGAGCAAAAGGAGTCAATGAACAGTATGTAAATGAATGAGTGTGGCTTGTGTTCTGTACAAATTTTATTCACAAATATAGGTGGGAGGTTGTAGTTTGCTGACCCTTACTCTACTTCCACATTTCTCAGTAAGCTGTGACATCTGCCTTTTGATCCACTCATTAATTGTTAACTTCCATTTTCTAGGTGTGTTTATCTATTGTTTCTGCTGATGTTTTTGCCATGGTCACTGTTTGCTTATACTGCTAACACTTTTTGTAGTAAGCACATATTCTTGGATTAATCTGAGGAAATTCTAATTCAAGGCCCAGGTTGAGAATGCTTTCTTCCCAAAAGGACTTGCTATTGTTTTCACTTAGTGATACAGGAGCTCTCTTATTTTTCATCTTAGAAATTCCTCGATTGCATGGGTGGTACCCAGTTTATGAAGCATATTCATAAACCCAGGTACCCAGGCATATTCTCAGGAATGACTCTTTTTATTCAGTCTATGGATGTGGTAGAAACAGACTGATTTCCTTGTTTGCTCTCCTTTGCAAGGATATTTATTTTCTAGCCCATCCTTTCACTGATGGTATAGCCCATTCAAGCATCCCATTTTTTGCAAGCATCTCAGGTTCAGCAGCCCCTAGAGATGGTCTCTCGGAGAAGGCAATGGCACCCCATTCCAGTACTCTTGCCTGGAAAATCCCATGGACGGAGGAGCCTGGTGGGCTGTAGTCCATGGGGTCGCTAAGAATCGGACACGGCTGAGTGACTTCACTTTCACTTTTCACTTTCATGCACTGGAGAAGGAAATGGCAACCCACTCCAGTGTTCTTGCCTGGAGAATCCCAGGGACGGGGGAGCCGGTGGGCTGCCGTCTATGGGGTCACACAGAGTCGGACACGAATAAAGCAACTTAGCAGCAGCAGCAGCAGCAGAGATGGTCTCTGACTCATGGTGCATCCATCCCCTTGAATATAGCCATGAAAGTGAAAGTCGCTCAGTTGTGTATGACTCTTTGTGACCCCTTGGACTATATAATCCATGGAATTCTCCAAGCCAGAATGCTGGAGTTGGTAGCCTTTCCCTTCTCCAGGGGATCTTCCCAACCCAGGGATCAAACCCAGGTCTCCCACATTGCAGGCAGATTCTTTACCAGCTGAGCCACAAGGGAAGCCCAAGAATACTGGAGTGGGTAGCTTATCCCTTCTCCAGCGGATATTCCCAACCCATAAATCAAATGGGAATCTCCTGCATTTCAGGCAGATTCTTTACCGTCTGAGCTGTCAGGGAAGCCCCGAACATAGCCGTAGACCTCCCTGAAATTGACAGTTGCCTCTAAAGCAGCTCTGGTGTTCACATTCCCCTTCAGTTTCAGCTCCTAGTTCATTTTTTATTTTCCTGCCCTTAGGAAAATTTTCTCCTTTTTTGTAAGTATAAGATAACACTTAACAATATACCTATATTTTTATTCAGTGTTTAGGTGCTTCGCAATGAAGAGGGATTTTTGGAGTATCGTGTCAGTCTACTAGGAGCAAAAATTATATGATAAAACTTGCATTTTGAGAAAAATATTTGGATATCTCTAAGGAGAACCTCCTGAAATCTTCTCCCTAATCCTTCTATTTCAAGCAGCACCTGATTAACTGCTGCTCATACATTGCATCTCTGCTTAAATATCATTCCTAAACTACATCCTTACCTAAAATTCAAATTATAACAGAACTTTGTGTTTATGTCCTTCTTAATGTAAGGTACACTTACTGTCTGATTTTTCTGTTTTGTGCCTTTCCCTATTATAAACTCTGCTAAGGCAGGGGACATTTCTGTTAGCTTTGTATTTTGTCACCAGGACCTGGACAGTACTCAGTAAATATTCATTGAGTAAGTTAAATGAATGACATTGGACCATCTATTTACAGATTTTATAGATGACATGTTGGAACACTTCATAAATACAGCTCACAATTAAGTGTTCTTAATGAATCAATTACAGTGAATTTTATGGCCCTTGGAAAGACCCCATATAACCATCAATATTGTGTCATTTTGCTGCATAGAAATCAATGACTTAAAACAATGAAATACCCTTTAATATATATAATTGAAAGTGATTATAACAAATGATAAAAGACCACAGTTGATAAGGTCAGAGGGAAATTAATAATTCCATGTGCTATGGGTCAGAATGTAAGCTGATAAGTGCTTTCTTAAGAAGCAGTTTTGTGATATATATCAAATGCCTACAAATGTCATCTTATTTGTCTTAACTCAGGCTACCATGACAAAATATCATAGACTACGTGGCTTAAAGAACAGAAATGTATTTTCTAACAATTCCAGAGACTAGAAATCTGAGTTCAGGATGCCAGTGTGCTTGGGTTCTGAGGAAGACCCTCTTCCTAATTTGCAGATGATTGCCTTCTCTCTGTGTTCTTACAGAAGAGAGAGAGAAAGACTCATTCTTCCTCTTTAACAAAGCAACCAATCCAATCAGATTTCTATCCCAGCCCTAAGACCTCATTCCACCTTAAGTACTACCTAAAAGACCTGTCTCCAAATACAGTAATATTGAGGGTTGGCACTACAGCTTGTAAATTTTTAGGGAAATGCATTTTGATCCATAGCACCATTTAACCCAACAATATACTTTCAGGAATTTATCCCACGGAAACAATCAGAGCTTAAAAATATGTAGTGTAAGATTGGTTATTGCAGCTGTATTTATGGTCATAAAAATGGAAAAAGTCTAAATTTCTACTAATGGAATATTGAATAAATAGATTGTGGTATATCCATATAATGAGATACCAAAGTTCCACTAAAAAGCATATCTTAGGATATTTAAATGATGTGAGAAAATGTTTATACTTCATTAAAAGAATCTAATTATACATCAGAATGTGTAGTATATGTATAGATTTATAGAAAGAAGACTGGGTTATATTTACAAAATGGCATTATCAGTTGTTTCTGATTGGAGCATTTACAAAAATTTTTGTCTTTGTTTTTTTCTGAATTCTCCCAAATTATGATGTCTATATAGTTCTTTAATTTTTTAAAAAAGTGAAGCAACTGATAAATAACTAATCTCAAAAATATACAAGCAACTCCTACAGCTCAATTCCAGAAAAATAAATGACCCAATCAAAAAATGGACCAAAGAACTAGACATTTCTCCAAAGACATACAGATGGCTAACAAACACATGAAAAGATGCTCAACATCACTGATTATCAGAGAAATGCAAATCAAAACCACAATGAGGTACCATTTCACGCCAGTCAGAATGGCTGCAATCCAAAAGTCTACGAGCAATAAATGCTGGAGAGGGTGTGGAGAAAAGGGAACCCTCTTACACTGTTGGTGGGAATGCAAACTAGTACAACCACTATGGATAACAGTGTGGAGATTCCTTTAAAAACTGGAAATAGAACTGCCATACGACCCAGCAATCCCACTTCTGGGCATACACACTGAGGAAACCAGAATTGAAAGAGACACGTGTACCTCAATGTTCATCGCAGCACTGTTTATAATAGCCAGGACATGGAAGCAACCTGGATGTCCATCAGCAGATGAATGGATAAGAAAGCTGTGGTACGTATACACAATGGAGTATTACTCAGCCATTAAAAAGAATACATTTGAATCAGTTCTAATGAGGTGGATGAAACTGGAGCCTATTATACAGAGTGAAGTAAGCCAGAAGGAAAAACAGAAATACAGTATACTAACGCATATATATGGAATTTAAAAGATGGTAACGAGAACCCTGTATGTGAGTCAGCAAAAGAGACACAGATGTATAGAACAGTCTTTTGGACTCTGTGGGAGAGGGAGAGGGTGGGATGAATTTGGGAGAATGGCACTGAAACATGTATAATATCATATATGAAATGAGCCGCCAGTCTAGGTCCGATGCACTATACTGGATGCTTGGGGCTGGTGCACTGGGACGACCCAGAGGGATGATATGGTGAGGGAGGAGGGTTCAGGATGGGGAACACATGTATGCCTGTGGCGGATTCATTTTGATATATGGCAAAATCAATACAATATTTTAAAGTTACAAAATAAAAAATATTTTTAAGTTATTTTTAAAAATAATATTAGGTAATGATTAGATATAATACTTATATCAGAGAACACTGTTAACCTGAATTCTCTTTATTTTTATTTTAAAATCCTCTCAATATTTTATTTTTCTTTAACTCAGGAATTGTGTGCAATAATGATTTTAGTTTGGTTCTAGGAGAGACCAGTTATGAAATACTTGATAACTATCCTTTACTTGCCTGTCTATCACTACTTTACCATAAAAACTAAGCCACAAAATTGCATATCAAATTCCTGGTCTTTTTGTACAAGTATCTAAAACCTCCAAAGAAAATAGCATAAAGTTGGAAATTCAAATATGGAAAGGATTAGGATGGAGGAGGGTTTGGAAAAAGAGAATATGATTTTTAAATTTAATCTCCAAGATATTTGCACCTAGAAAATTGGTTTCTTCTATTTCAGTGAATGTATAGGTGTAGAGTTAATATCTGCTTCTAGATATTTAAAATTTCAGGGGAAGTGAAAGAACACTGATTGTGTATTGTATGGCCATCTAAGTGATATATCCTTTTGTCTGAAACAACAGGAGGTATTATAGGTTAGAGAACAAAAATGAGAGGTTACTGTTTTCTCCCTCAGCTTCTACCATTTCTCATTCTCGCACTGTGTCTTTTTTTTTTTTTTTTTTCATTCTGTTCACAAATGGATATTGGTGGGAAATACATGAAGTACAAAGTGACTTTTACCTGCTGTGCTGCAGGGAGAATTGACAATTCAGAAAGACCACCCTCCAGGTGTCTCTCCCCTTCTCACTCTCTCTGGTGGAAACCAGGATGTCATATATCCCTCATCAAAGAGGCCAGGTGAAAAGCAGCCAGTAAGAAACTCAGAGGCACCATGAACTTTATCATTTGCCTACTCTTTACTTGTAAAATATCTTTTACCACAAACCACCAAACTGCCAACATAAGCAAACTTCCTTAAGGAGTTGGGGAAGGAAGAGGTGTGTGAGGAGGGGAAAGGAAATCTCATCAATTTACCAGACTTTTCTATGCAGTATTAATTCCTGGGGTATTTATTCAACCCACAGATTTCCCAAGCACTCTGTTGCAGGTGGTATGCCCACTGCTAGAGATTATAAAGCAAAGGGCACATTTATCCTCTAAGTATCTAGATGCTGTCCTGATGATGAAAGTGCTTAAGGAAATAACCATAGGCCTGACCTTGTGGCTCAGTAATAAAGAATCCATCTGCCAATGCAGGAGACATGGGTTCAATCCCTGGTCTGGGAAGATCCCATATGCCTTGGAGCAACTAAGCCCAGGTGCCTCAGGTGTTGATTCTGTGCTGTAGAGCCAGGGAGCTGCAGCTATTGAGGCCACCTGCCACAACTACTGAAGCCCATGTGCCTTAGAGCCCTTACTCTGCAACAAGAGGAGCCGCTGCAATGGGAAGCCCAAGCACCACAACGAGAGAGCCGCCCCAGCTCATTGCAACTAGAGAAAGCCCGAGTGCAGCAACAAAGAGCCAGCACAGCCAAAAATAAATTTTTAAAAAGTTATAGAAAGAAAGAAAATAATCATAGAAATGTTATGGTTTTCACTAATAGCACAAATGCTCCTCATCCCCAAATGGTGTTTTTTAAGTGGTAATTGTGGGAAGATCCCATGATTGAATAATTCCGGATGCATCATTACAGCAAATTAAACCGATTCCTTTACTGTCAACCTTCTCAGGACTCAAGGTTGCCCTGGGAACCTCCAACAAGTTCTCATGATTTGTGGTATTCAAAAATAAAATATATGGGCTGTTTCACCCTTTTTCTTGGGGTTTGTCACAGAACCGTTGCTCCTTAAAATACGGTGGTAGCTGGTAAATCATCGTTACTCAAATTTGTGCAGATAAAATGGATATTAAAATGCCAGAATTTGTAGTGGTCTTACAGGCCTCTGAAATGTTGTATGATACTGAGAAAAAGGCTACAAAACACATAAACTGTCTGCTGTCCTGTCAAGGGAAGGGAAGCTACCAGATTAGTCCATGTCTGAACATTTAGGCAGGTCCCCTCTGTGATATTTTCTCTTCTGCTCGAACACCCAACTCTGCAACCCAGTTCTGTACACTTTTCCTCTTGGATCTTTCTTGAAATACAGTGGAATCATCCTTTCCCTTCATGGAAACTAATTTATTCCCTGAGCTACCCCAAAGGCCATCAGAGATTATAGAAAATGGATGGGTAATACTGTGCATCCCTCTTGTTCTGCAGTTGTCTTTTCAGAGAATCTGCCTCACTTTAGACCTTGGCTTAGTCAGTTAAGAATCGGCCTGCGATGCAGGAGACTGCAGTAATTCAGGAGACCCGGGTTCAATCCTTGTATTGGGAAGATCCCCTGGTGAACAAAATGGCAGTTCACTCCAATGTTCTTGCCTGGGAAATCCCATGGACAGAGGAGCCTGGCGGGCTATAGTCCATGGGGTCACAAGAGTCAGACAGGACTTAGTGACTAAACCACCACCTCACTTAGAGTTTACATTGCACTCATTATGGAAGGAATTTGTAATCATGACAAGATGTCACATATACAGAAAGGGTTCCGTTTGCTTTAAAGTGCTTAATGTGCCAGATTGATGGATAGTACAAGTATAAAATCCCTTAGTTCATGAAGGAATTGAGTGAAATTAATTTTACCGGCATTAATATGTGTATAGGATCTATTTTTTTGGATGAATCTGCCCTTCAAAAAAGGTATTCTGCGTGTATGTGTGCACACACAGGCATGCACACGTGCACACATATTGGCTTCTGTGAAAACAGAATGTGACCCATAGACAGATGTAAGATCAGTCTACTAAGCATGTATGAGTGGCAGAAAATTCTGTTGTATGATTGTTTTTTAAGAATCTTTCAGGTAATAATTAACATAGACACAACCACTCGTGGCATTCAGTCGCTTTTTATGTAATACCAGAAGGAAGTTCTATGTCATAATTCACTTGACAGTAAGTATCTTTTATTTTAAAAAGTATGTCTACTATTGAACTATGCTTTATAATTTATTCATATCTTAAACTTATTTCTCCTAACACTCTATTTTTATTAAAATCATGTAACTTCAATAACTACAGACCTCAGAAAAAAAGTGAAAATATGTATTAACGCTTGGTACATGAGCATACCCTTCCTTCTCATTGGAACCACTTTAATATATTAAGCAGAGAGTGAAACCCCAGTTAACATTCGAATTAGAAAACTGGTCTTCTTTGTTAGAATTTTAAATAACCACATTTTAACTTCATTATTGTCAATGTCAAAGAGGCAATGTTATTTTTACTTTTATTATCTCAGGGAAAAAAAATCTCTTCTTAAGATTTAAAGCGCTTCATTTTACTAATAATAGTGTTTAGGTAAACACTAAAAATTTTCTGCTTAGTATAAATGTACATTAACTTTTGTTAGAGATCTTTTTACCCAAAATTCTTGACTATAATTCCTGCTACTGTTTGCTTTTCAAAAATTTCCTATTTTACCTACTGTTATATGATGAAGACATTCCAAATAGTGCATGCCATAGTAATACTAATAAGTAATAATAATAATATATGTGATGTTATTAATTCATGAATTCTTATAATCCTATATAGCTGATATTTTCTATTCTACATTGCACTTATTCATATTTTTAGCATTTATATATTGAATGTTAACCATATGCCAACTACTGTTCAGGGCATTAGGACTGCAGCACAGAGGAGACAAATGTATAACATGTTAGACGACATCAGTCATCTAATACATAATGGCAAACAACAGAGAGGCCTGTGGCAATGGGAGACGACACTCTTACATCGGGTGGTTAGAGATGACCTCGTTAATCCTGAGTCATGTCACTAGAGATGAGAATGAAGGAAGTGAGAAAGCCACGGGTGTGCCTAGGGAAGGCTCCTGCACGGTGGAAGCTTCACATGAAAGGCCATGAGGCACGGGGCGCTTCCTGTGTTTGACAACTGGGGTAGGGAGGCCAGCATGGCTGCAGTGAAGGGACTAGCCTTGAGCAGGCAGAGAAGAGCAGAGTGGGCTTTTGGCTTTTACGATGAGTGTTACCTCTGCAGGGATATGACTCCTGCTTGAAAATGGCTCACAGGAGTGTGCAGCCAATACTCTGATAAAGAAAAGACTGAAAGAGAGAGACTGTGTTTGCCATAGTCATACTCAGGGGAGAGCCTGTGATGAATGACAGCAACAAGGGGAGCAGCAGAAGTGGTCAGGGTGGTCAGTTCTGAATAGGTTTTGAACATGTAGCTGACAAATTAATTTATAAACTGAGCTTGTAAAACTATTGTATTTTAAATCTCCCCTTACCCTGAATCTACTAGGTACATGTTCATAAATATGACTGGTTTGAGTCTCTCTCAAGGCTTCTGTGAGTACCTATGTTGTAATATACAAAACAGCAAATTTTAGGATTTCCTTTGTTAATGTCTGTTTTAATTGAATTACTGATGTGATAGTAGGTGTTTTAAATTGTAGTGATATTTAAGCTCTCTGCCTTATACAAGTAACAAAATGTACGATGTAAATAAGGGTGATATCTGATGGATCATTGAAAAAGCAAGAGAGTTCCAGGAAAACATCTATTTCTGCTTTATTAACTATGCCAAAGCCTTTGACTGTGGGGATCACAGTAAACTGTGGAAAATTCTGAAAGAGATGGGAATACCAGACTACCTGACCTGCATCTTGAGAAACCTATATGCAGGTCAGGAACCAACAGTTAGAACTGGACATGGAACAACAGACTGGTTCCAAATAGGAAAAGGAGTACGTCAAGGCTGTATATCTTCACCCTGCTTATTTAACTTCTATGCAGAGTACATCATGAGAAACTCTGGGCTGGAGGAAGAACAGGCTGGAATCCAGATTGCTGGGAGAAATATCAATAACCTCAGATATGCAGAAAACACCACCCTTATGGCAGAAAGTGAAGAAGAACTAAAGAACCTCTTGATGAAGATGAAGGAGGAGAGTGAAAAAGTTGACTTAAAGCTCAACATTCAGAAAACTAAGATCATGGCATCCAGGCCATCAATTCATGGCAAATAGATGGGAAAGCAGTGGAAACAGTGGCTGACTTGATTTTTCTGGGCTCTAAAATCACTGCAGATAGTGATTGCAGCCATGAAATTAAAAGACGCTTACTCCTTGGAAGGAAATTTATGACCAACCTAGACAGCATATTAAAAAGCGGAGACATTACTTTCTCAACAAAGGTCTTTCTAGACAAGGCTATGGTTTTTCCAGTAGTCATGTATGAATGTGAGAGTTGGACTATAAAGAAAGCGGAGCACCGAAGAATTGATGCTTTTGAACTGTGGTGATGGAGAAGACTCTTGAGAGTCCCTTGGACTGCAAGAAGATCCAACGAGTCCATCCTAAAGGAGATCAGTCCTGAATATTCATTGGAAGGACTGATGCTGAGACTGAAACTCCAATACTTTGGCCACCTGATGCAAAGAGCTGACTCATTGGAAAAGACCCTGATGCTGAGAAAGATTGAGGGCAGGAGAAGAAGGGGACGACAGAGGATGAGATGGTTGGATGGCATCACTGACTCAATGGACATGGGTTTGGGTAAATTCCGGGAGTTGGTAACGGACAGGGAGGCCTGGCGTGCTGCAGTTCATGGGGTCACAAAGAGTCAGACGCGACTGAGCGACTGAACTGAAACTGAAACTGAAAAGAAGTTCCGCCATTGTTGCTTCTCAAATATAGCTTCCATTTTTTATTAGGGGTTTCTCTTATTGCTCTGTATTTTCTTTTAAACATAGAGGAAGGACTGCCCTGGAAGTCCAGTGGTTAAGGATCCATGCTTCCACTGCTGGAGGCACAAGTTCGATCCCTGGGTGGGGAACTAAGATCCCACATGCCTCATGATGCAGCAAAAAAAAAAAAAAAAAAAAAATAGAGGAAAGACAATAATGCATGGGCACTAAAAGCCCTGGATTTGGAATGTAAGAGACCTAGTTCAAGTCCAGGATCCTGTCCTTACAAGCTGTGTGACCTTAAGGAAGTCACCTAACCTCCCTGAGCCTCAATAGCCTCCTCTCGTGGGGACTAGAGAGAAGGTTACTGTGTTCAGGCTATGTTACTGTACATATTAAACAGCACAGTACCCAGTGCATTGATCATTACTTTGTTTGTTTTAATAACAATCATGACAAGAAGATATTAATGACACAGAAGTATTTGTATTTCCTGGGAAGAATAATTTTAGAAGGAGTTGTTACTTTAAGGCTTGACTACAGCAAAGTTGCCATTTAGCCTCAATATTTTAGATATAGAAGGTCACTTCATATACCGGATATTTAGTACACAGTCTGGTATATTGGTGTATACATAGTCTGGTATATTGGGTCTTCACTTGTAGCTCAGATGGTAAAGAATCCACTTGCAGTGCAGGAGACCCCAGTTTGATCCCTGGGTTGGGAAGATCCCCTGGAGAAGGGATAGGTTACCCACTCCAGCATTCTTGGGCTTCCCTGGTGGCTCAGATGGTTAAAAATCCACTTGCAATGTGGGAGACCTGAGTTTGATCCCTGGGTTGGGAAGATTCCCCTGGAGAAGGGAATGGCTACCCACTCCAGTATTCTTGCCTGGAGAATTCCATCTACAGAGGATTCTGGCAGGCTACAATCCATGGGATCGCAAAGAGTTGGACACCACTGAGTGACTTTCACTCTCTGACATACACACTAAAATAAGGACATGTGAATAAGAGCAGGTCCAAAATATAAAATGTATTTAACCTATCAGATGTGTACCTAATTTAGTAATGAGCTCAGTAAAATGACAGCCCTTCAGTATGAATAACCGTCTGTATCTCAGTGAAGATGACACAAGCAGCATCCCCCTGACTAACTTTTCTCACTCTTTGCCGACTGAACCCCTGGCTCCATTCAGTCAGGTAGGCGATGTGCCCCAGTGAAGTTTCATATCACCTGATGACGTATACTATCACTGTGGATTAGTCTCCTTGGATAGTTGAAACAAACAGTAAAATTCACTCAAATATAATCACATGGCATCCGTCAGAGAGCCAGATCAAGGGCTGTGTCAGTCATCAGAACAAAAAAGATAAGGGCTTTGCTCTTTTTCATCATTTACATAAGTGTATTTAGTGAAATAATCACCTACAACTTGGTGGTAAGAGTTTTTATGCTATGTGTTAATAATAGCATAATGTAAGTAACAGTTTTCGTCTACCCAAATTCCCAAATTAATGAATTATATAGATAACTCTCTCCAGTTCTACATCTGTGATCATTGATAATAGTCATTCTTGGGTTATAGTCTGGGTTTTGTGCTGTTATTTGCTCAATAGGTAATAACTCCAAAGTAAACATGTGAAAAAATCCATTGTTAAATTATTATAAACCATTGGGGTTAGCTCATAGTTCATTGCTCCAGAATTTAAAATCAGATTTCCTTTTTTTCTTTCTTAAAAATTTTGAAAGACCAATATTTTGCCATTAGTTTTTTTTTTTTTTCAGTTAACTTTCAAACTGCATTTCAATGGATCAGAATGAAATATAATTGTAGGTAATATTTTCAAAGCATAAATTCAAGCAGGATACAACTTTCTGAAATAATTATTTACTCTGTTTTAGAAAAAAATTCTCAGACTTTACTGATAGCTGTTTTTATAGAAGGTCTTTAAGCCAGTCTGATTCAGGTATAATCTTAGAATTAATTGCTTTTATCCTACTTGACTAGTTTATAAGTATCAAAAATGCACACACACACGCATACATCCTTTTGTAGAAAACAGTTGGAAGAACAAATACAAATCTTGTTGGAAAGTTATTTTTAATATCCATATTTTTCATAATCCTCACTTCTACCTATTTTATACATAAACATTAAAATAGTAAGTTAAAATGATAAGTCTTCGGAAATTAAAAATATAATCTTAAAAAAATAAGTTAATTGGACAAAGAATGATTGGTGCTAAGAAATGTGAAAGATTCATTTTGTTGAACTGTATAAATATGTAAAGTTAATGCAGAAGTCCTGTATCTTTTTCTCTGTTTTTAACAAAGACAGTTAAATTCACATATTGAAAATTTTAGATGAGTGCTATACTACCAGATACTTAAATTGATACAGAATAAATTCTGAATCCATGCTGTTAGGTATATTTTATATTTTCAATTCTAATCTCTTAGTAAAAGAATACTTCTGTTTGGTCATCATCTTTATTTCATAAGCATATTTGGTTAAGCACAAAAATCTTGAAACATAGGTAGACTTTCTTCTCTGTGTGTTTTCATTCAAGTGTTTATATTTAATTTATATTTAAACGAACAAAAAGAGCAGTAAATCACTACACGTATCCAAAATGTCTTTTCCGTATATCTCTAATTTGACATTAGCTCAAATTTTATTTGGAAGAGAAGCAGTTAAGACATTTTAGCTTACGTTCAATATATTCTTTATAATAATTCCATTCAGGATATTTAATTGGTCAACTGTTTGGTATCACTATAAAACACTTTTCATTGCCATTCTCAAGGACTAGTTATTGTTTTCTGGATCTGCAAACTATTTATTGTTATCCTTTGCCTTGAAGGCTCTCTAAAAGAGAATAAATGCCTTCCATTCATTCCAGGTCAAAATACGGAGCAAACGACTACAAACACCTCCAATAAAATTTCACTGTAGACATAATAAGCTTTATGTATACTGTGAGCCAATGTGCATTTTCCTTTATTATTTTGATTTTTCAGGGAAGTAGAAAAATATAAAATATATTCATTTTCTATCACTAAAATTACTGATTCTACTTTTTTTTCAGGCCTGATGGAATTGGAACTGTTTCCGTGGAAGAAAAAGAGAGATTTGAGGAGATAAAGGAAAGACTGTCTTCCCTTTTAGAGAATCAGATAAGCCATTTCAGGTATGTGCTCCATTAGTACAAGTGTTTGCTTGCTTAATTCACTCAATCTTCTCATCTCCTACAAATGTGGATTATGTTGTTCTACTACCGCTCAAGTACTATCAGTTAGCTTCTCCTCCATTGCTTGCAAGGTATGATCTACACATTCCTCTATCTGTGGTCTCCTTCCCAGCCTGCCTTTTCAATTTCCGCAGCTCATTAGGTAGCCCCCATCCCCTGCTACATCCATTCCACTCACACTGTCTTCTCAGCTTTGCATAAGCTGTTTACCCCTTCCTCCTGCATCACCAGGCAAGGAGACTTTCTCATTTATTCCAACAGAGAGTGGAAACCCTGAAGTCTTTTATTGTTCATCATCTGTACTATGCCCTCGTCACCCATCGCCTAGTAAGGATGTGCACTTAAGTCCTTAGTTATCCTTTTATTTACATTCTGTGAGAAGAAGGACCACAGTGCACCTGGCACCGTTTCTCAGTCAAAAAACTGAAGTACTGACACTAAGAAATATTTGCAGGATGAAAGATAAATACCTTGATAATATTCCTTTTTTTCCCTGATTATAGAGGGCTTAATAGAACTTAACGGCCAAAAACAGAATTATGCCTTTTTCTATTACTCTCATCATCAGATCCTGTAAAATGCTGCCATGCCAACGTATTGTATCTTATAGCCCATCTGTCATGTTGTGGATCTGTAATTTGGAATCATTTCATATGAACTTATTGAAAAATAAATTTAGTTAATATTGCCCTCAACAGTTTGAAAACACTGTATTAACCATGTGAACAGTGTATGGCTGCTCTGAGTCTCAGTTTCCTTATTTGTAATAGGAAAAGCTTAGACTCTGTGATTTTTTAAAATGATCCTAAAGGAAAAAGTTATCATAGGATATACTATTCATCTGTTTCCCTGCATTAGTGCTTTCAGCTGGAGCTGGTACCACCAACTAAAGGTAAGTGAATAAGGGAAGATTTACTTTCCCATGATATTGGGCCTGGGTCAGTCATTCAGCGCTGTATTTAGAAATGCTATGCATGAGACAGAATTATTGGAGAATTATGAGAATTATTCTGTCCAAAAGGCCAATAAATTCACATTAGCAAACACATTTGCAGAGGATATTTATGCATTTGCTGCCAAAATTAGTATCTTTCAGGTTGTATAGACACCATTATATTCATTGTGTATGTCATTTAATGAAAGTATGTAGTTGTTCTGTTGTTGGCATTATTGAGACACAGCTCACCATTCAGTTGAATATCTGTATCAGGAGCTGTATAAGTCTCCATGGTTACTTGTAGACCATGTGCAAGTAACAGATCCCACCTCATATTGGTTTAAACAAATAGATGCATATGTTCACTTACACACAGCTCTCAGATAAGGTGAACTTCAATACAGGCTGAAGTTAGTAGCCAGGGCTCCATTTCTCTGTGTTTCTCACATGGCTGTCTTTTTTCATGGGGTAGCTTTAGCCCTAGATGGGTAGCAAGACCAGGAATTCCTGACCTCACATTTATACATGGAGGTTTAAAAGGAAGCTAGTAGAGGCTCTCTCTTTCTGTGATTCTCTCTTAAGATGGAAAGTTGCCTTAGAAGATCCTGGCAAACCACCTCTCATATCTCATTTGCCCCAGATAGGTCATAGGCCTGGTCCTTAACCCAGCCCAGGGGCCAGAGGAAGCCCATCCACTAGGTGCTTACTCACTGACAAGTGATGGGACCACCATGATTGAGTCAGCCTGGTCAGAACCAGCCCCCCAGGAGCCTACCACCACAAAAGGAGTTGTGAAGTGTGAAAGTGTCAGTTGCTCAGTTGTGTCCGACTCTTTGCAACCCCATGGATTATAGCCTGCCAGCCTCCTCTGTCAATGAGATTTTTTCAAGACAAGAATACTGGAGTGGGTTGCATTTCCTTCTCCAGGGGATCTTCCTGACCCAGGGATCAAACCCAAGTCTCCTGCATTGCAGGCAGATTCTTTACCATCTAAGCCAGCAGAATGACTATTGTCCACATCATTTATTGTATTCATTTCCTCTCTCTTACAGTTTTATTTCTCTACTTTTCTGTGTAAAGTCTGTAAAAATGTACTTGAATTCTTTTTCATTTTTATTTCTTTGATGTACTAAAGATAAGAGCTAAACCAAACTGCTCTAGATACTTTGGGCTGACTTTTATATTCCCTTTTGATATATGTAGAGTTTGTATAAATTTTATGTTTTGTTTTTCCTGAGTCCATAGAAAACTGGATGAGAAGAAATGAGGTTAAAATAAAACAGAGGAAATTTTAGGTTTCCATATAGACAAATTTGGAAGCATACTTAAATTATCCATGAAGATTTTCCTAAGGATTCTATCAAATGATCTTCCTTAGCCATTTATCAATACATTAAAATTTAGAGAGAACATAAATTACTTATCAGCTCACACTAAAGAAGTAACCAGAGTACTATTAATAACTCTTGCATAAAAAATTTATTCAGGCCCAACTGTGTTTCAGAAATGAATTTCAAAGACACAGATAAAGTAAGGCAAATTAAATTAAACATAAATGCAGGACTTCTGGTTAAAGACAGCAGGTTAAATGCATGTCTGGCTCAGCTTCCTAACAGAACCTAACCAAAATAACAGAACAGTATTTTTCAGAAGATAGAAACCTACAAAGACAAGAGTAAAAGAGGAAAAAATGGAAAAAAGTTTAAAATGTGGAAGTCAGATGAATGGGTAGTATCTAATTTAGCCACCCAGGAAAAACTGGATCATAAACTGCAAGTAAGGAAAAAGAAAGACGCAATCTAATTTATGTCATACAATCGCCAAAACATTTGGAACTGCCAGTTGTAAACCCTCCTGGAAATTAAGAGTAGGACGATTTGCTGTAAATCTGCTTAAGACACTTAGATCCCCAGATCTCTTTTCTAACTCATCAGCTAGGCTGCTGCCCCTCCCCTTCCCTAGCAGAGCACTGCAGGTTTTTTCCCTAGAGAGGGTAAAATTAGAGGGTACCTGGGGTGAGGTGGAGGAGGGGAGGAATAGGCGCAGTTGGAGTTCGGGATTATATAGAAACGTGGGGATTAAATAAATGTTTATTCTGAAATTTGAGAATCACAGCCTTCTCCTTCAACCTCACGCACTTGGCACCCAAAATGCTGGCAGGCAGGCAAACAGGCTTACACCTTCCATACATATTCTAAGTGTCTTCCCCTGGGACTCTGACTAGCCCGAGAGAAAAGACCTAAAGCTGTGAAAAATAAAGACTCCCACAAAACAGCTCAGCTCTAGTCCCTGTCAGCAAAGACCATAGTCTACACTTACCCACCTAGGTGTGTATAGCTTCTGTTCAGTTATTTAATAATGCAGTTTTGAAAATGATCAGACAGCCAAGGTAAGGCTTCAGATATTTGAGGAAAGCATTTACTGTAGGACTCAAAGCCCAAACAAGTAATACAAAACAGCAACTTGGGAAAAAAACAGACTATATGGGGGAAAAAATGGTGGAAGAGGTGGTGGGAATCTATTATTAATACATTTGGAGAGATTTGAGAAGATAGAGTGTTTATGAAACAAAAACAAGATTTAAAAAAAATCTTAGGGAAAAATAAGAGCTGTTAGAAATTGATGCAGATGGCACAAACAATACATACACGCTGTTGAGAAATTAAGTTAATGAAACCTTCCAAAAAGCAGGAGAGTGAGAAGGATAGGAAAATAGGAAAAGAGTTGGCCCTTCCTGTCCTCAGGTTTCACATCCCTGGCTGGATCGATTTGGATTAGCTGAATCTGCATGTATACAGGGCTGATTGTACTGCACCATTTTATATAAAGGAATTGAGTATCTGTGGATTTTAACATCCATGGGGGTCCTGGAATCAATCCCCCACAGATACTGAGGGACAGCTCTACAAAGACAGGAAAAATGAAGCATCTGCTTAAGCATTTCATTATCATTCAGTTCAGTTGCTCAGTGGTGTCCGACTCTTTGCAACCCCATGAACTGCAGCACTCCAGGCCTCCCTGTCCATCACCAACTCCTGGAGTCCACCCAAACCCATGTCCATTGAGTCAGTGATGCCATCCAACCATCTCATCCTCTGTGGTCCCCTTCTCCTCCTGCCCTCAGTCTTTTCCAGCGTCAAGGTCTTTTCCAATGAGTCAGCTCTTCTTATCAGGTGGCTAAACTTTTGGAGTTTCAGCTTCAACATCGGTCCTTCCAATGAACACCCAGGACTGATCTCCTTTAGGATGGACTGGTTGGATCTCCTTGCAGTCCAAGGGATTCTCAAGAGTCTTCTCCAACACCACAGTTCAAAAGCATCAGTTCTTCGGTACTCCGCTTTCTTTTTAGTGCAACTCTCACATCCATACATGACCACTGGAAAAACCATAGCCTGACTAAGCAGATCTTTGTTGACAAAGTAATGTCTCTGTTTTTTAATATGCTGTGTAGTTTGGTCATAACTTTTCTTCCAAGGAGTGTCTTTTAATTTCATGGCTGCAGTCACCATCTGCAGTGATTTTGGAGCCCAGAAAAATAAAGTCAGCCACTGTTTCCCCATCTATTTGCCATGAAGTGATGGGACCGGATGCCATGATCTTCGTTTTCTGAATGTTGAGCTTTAAGCCAAATTTTTCACTCTCCTCTTTCACTTTCATCAAGAGGCTCTTTAGTTCTTCACTTTCTGCCATAACGGTGGTATCATCTGCATATCTGAGGTTATTAATATTTCTCCCATGATTTCATCATCATAAATAATAGGAATTCCAGAAACAGTTAAGGCTGAAGGTAGGAAATTATCAGTAAAGTTATTCAAAACAATTTTCCAGAATTAAGAGGCATAAGTTTTCAGGTTAAAAGAGTTCATTGAGTACCAAGCACAATGAATTAAAATAGACACTCATTAGAGTATGTTCTTAGGAATTTTCACAATCTTGGACATAAAAGTGGGGATCCCAAAGCACAAAAAAATCAAGAATCAAAATTACTCCTCAACACTGATTTCTTCTACAACAGTTTTTTGTTTGTTTTGTACATTTATTTCATATTTTATTTTGAAATTATATTTATAGAAATATTGCAAAGAGAGCACAGAAAGTTCCTGTATATGCATCTCCCAGGTTCACCTAAAATTAACATCTTATATGATAACTTAAAAAATTACATTGACACATACAGTAACTTATTAAAGCCTACCATGTGCCAAGCAGTGAACAGATTTTTTTAAATGATCCTTTTCTTTATCTTTCATTTTGATGGGAGGAGCAGTACTGATATTCAGAAAGCAATTCATCAGTGACTTCACAATTTTGAGAAAAAAATTATTTCCAGCCTAAAATTCTATACTAGTAAATGTCTCCATTAAGGGTAGAAAGAAAAAAAGAAAGTGAAGTTGCTCAGTCATGTTCAACTCTTTGCCACCCCATGGACTGTAGCCTACCAGGCTCCTTCGTCCATGGGATTTTCCAGGCAAGAACACTGGAGTGGGTTGCCATTTCCTTCTCCAGGGGATCTTCCCCACCCAGGGATCAAACCCGGATCTCCCGCATTGTAGGCAGAAGTTTTACTGTCTGAGCCACCAGGGAAGCCATTAAGGGTAGTGGTAGGATAATGATATTTTCAGGATATCATAAAATAATGATACTTTGAAAACATGTGCTTCCCATATTCCCTTTCTGGAGAATTAAATTTACCAAGATAAAGGAGAAGACAAAGAGGGAGAATTAAGATGTCTGCAACACGAAATCAATGTGAGAGAGGAAGGAATCTTCATAGTGGTAGCTAGTAGAGGCTCCCAAAGTGGAGTTGGGCCTAGAAAGAAAATAGTTCTGACCAGAGCAGGTCAGAAGATTCTTAAAGTAGGTCAAAGTGACAGACCATGGAGATATTTTAACATGACGAGAGAAGTTGTATTAGACTAAGTATATAAAAACAAAATTAAAAGAGACAAATTTAGCAAAGTATTAATTATAAACAAAATAGTGGCACATAGAAAGTAATCATATTAAATACATCTCAGTTATCTAGGACATTTATGTAATTAACATAGATAGTGAATTTAGATCTAACCCACAGAAATGATGTAACTGCACCAGAAAGGTAGGAGGAACCGAAATTATGTTTAGGATGGTACAAAGTAGTCTTTAAAAAAAGCAACTTTACATCCAAGATGGAATAATGGGATGATATTTACCTTCCACCTGAAACTTTTTTAAAGACAAAATATGTGGGGGAAAAATGCTTTTCAAGCTAGTAAATAGAAGACAATGAATAACAATGATTCCTAAGAGATGGGAGACAATGAAGAGGCCCCTTAATTGCCCTAGCTACATGGACTTCCCTTGTGACTCAGCTGGTGAAGAATCCACCTGCAATGCGGGAGACCTGGGTTCAATCCCTGCGTTGGGAAGATCCCCTGGAGAAGGGGAAGGCTACCCACTCCAGTATTCTGGCCTGGGTCAAAAAGAGTCAGACATGACTGAACGACTTTCACTTTCACCTGGGCATCCCTGGTGGCTCAGCTGGTAAAGAATCCACCTGCAATGTGGGATTGATCCCTGGGTTTGATCCCTGGGTTGAAAAGATCCCCTGGAAAAGGGAGAGGCTACCTACCTTAGTGGTCATGTATGGATGTGAGAGTTGCACTATAAAGAAAGCTGAGTGCAGAAGAATTGATGCTTTTGAACTGTGGTGTTGGAGAAGACTCTTGAGAGTCCCTTGGACTATGAGGAGATCCAACCAATCTATCCTAAAGGAGATCAGTCCTGGGTGTTCATTGGAAGGACCGATGTTGAAGCTGAAAGTCCAAAAGTTTGGCCACCTGATAAGAAGAGCTGACTCATTGGAAAAGACCTTGACGCTGGGAAAGATTGAGGGCAGGAGGAGAAGGGGACGACAGAGGATGAAGTGGTTGGATGGCATCACTGACTCAATGGACATGGGTTTGGGTGGACTCCAGGAGTTGGTGATGGACAGGGAGGCCTGGAGTGCTGCAGTTCATGGGGTTGCAAAAAGTCGGACACCACTGAGCAACTGAACTGAACTGAACCCACTCTAGTATTCTGGCCTGGAGAATTCCATGGACTGTATAGTCCATGGGGTCACAAAGAGTAGAACACGACCGAGAGACTTTCACTACCAAGTCAGTGTTTCTAGATTATGATCCAGGAAGGAGGAATCTGGGCAGATCCCAGTGACACCCTGACTTGAGAAGACAGAGCTGAGAGTCCAGGAAGTGTAAGGCAGCCAGAGTTTTCAACTCAAAGCTCTAAAGGAAGAGAGTAGACAGACTTGCAACTATTTGCTGAGGGCCCCCCTGGAGTCTTCAGCTAAGTAGTGATCTGTGCATCACTGTGAAGAAACTGTTCGAAGTTGGACAAAGAATTATGGAAAGGATTATAAGGGATTTCTTTACACAGAGCTAGGGCTAGTTTCAGTTTTTAGTATCTAAAATAGAAGCCTAAATCATGAGCATCAGGTAGAATACAGACGATTTTGCCTCAGTAGTGGAAAAAAAATTAGCCCTGGAATAAACACTGTCATGGTCTTTCCTAAGGAGGTTTAAAACCAAGATTCATATAATAAAACTATTTTCAAGTAATTTAACTGCCTTCCAGAACAAAATTCAAGAATATTTAAAGGAATACAAAAGTTTTCAGCCACCAATATGGTAAAGCAACAGCGTCTAACATCCAGTCTAACATTCTCAGCATACAAAGAAATAGTAAAATACAACCAATTAAGAGAATAAATACAAGCAAAAGTGAAAATGACACTGAAGATAGAATTAGTGAACAACAGTATTAAAATAATTATTGTTACCGCATGCCATATGTTTAAGCTGTTAAAGGCATCATGGGAAACCTACAACTAACATCATACTTAATGGTAGAAAAGGAGAATGTTTTCCACCTTTGTTCAAAAGCAAGGCAAGACTGTGTACTCAAAAATCAATAATTAATGTGGTGTAGAGTCCAGTAATAGACTCACATACATATGGTCAGTTGATTTTCAACAAATGTATAAATAATTTGCAAAGTATACTTTATTCAACACATGAAACTGACTATTGGATATCCCAATGTAAAATAATAACCTGGATCTATAGCTCACACTTGGTCCAAAATTTAATTCAAGATGGATAGACATAGAAAACAAAATCTGTGTCACTGGACCAAGCACAGATGCTTAAATGAAAGACCGAAATAATGATTCATAAATGGAAAGATGTTATCTTGAATTTTATCAACATTAAGAACTTTTGATCTTCCAAAGACGCTGTAAGGGAATCTCAGAATGGGAGAAAATATTTATACAATACATATTCCTCAAAAGACTTCTACCAATAATATGTAACACTTTTTTTTTTTTAAGCTGCACCACATGACTTGCAGAATTTCATTTCTCTGACCAGGGATTGAACCTAGGCCACAGCAGTAAAGGCCTAGACTCCTCGGTCACCAGGGAACTCCCCATAAATAACTCTTAAAACAATAAGAAATACAACAACCCAATAGAAGGTTGTTTTGACAGATACTTCATTGAAGATGTATGATGGTGAAAAGGCATAAAAATATGCTCAACATCATTACTCTTTAGGGAACTATAACCTAAAGCCACACTGATTGACAGAAATATAAAATGATACAACTCACTTTGTAAGATAGTTTATGATTTTTAAAAAATGAAACACCTAAGGTATGACCCAGCTATTCCACTTTTAGGTACTTCCCCAAGAGAAGTGATGGCATATACCCACAGAAAGACTTTGATATGAATATTTATACCAGCATTTTCATAATAGCCAAATATGGAAACAAGTCAGGTGACCATCAACAAAGAATGGATTAAAAGAAGTATTAGATTACTTCTGAGAAATGAAAAGGAATGAAATGTTGATGCATTGCAATAGCATGAAAGGATATCAAAACAACTGAGAGAAATCAGACCTAAAAAAGTTCATACTGTATGATTTCTCTTAACGTGGAATTACAGAAAATATAAACTAAATGACAGTAAATGAGCAGTTGCCTGGGCCCCAGGTGTTGGAAGGAAACGTTGGGGGTCATGAATATGAATATTGCATTTGTTGTCGTGATGGGTTCACACATATATACCATGCATACATGTTGTCAAAATTTATCAAATTGAATACTTTATAAATATGTGTAGTTCATTCTGTATCACTTATACCTCTAAATCTATTTTTTTAAGTTAAGTACTTCTCTCTCATTGTGGAAAGTTAATAGGATAATATCTAAAAGTGGAAAATTAAAAATTTGAAATGTTTTCATGTAGGTCAGGGATATGACATTTAAATACCAAAAGAATCAGCTAAAAGTTTAGAACATGTTTTCCTAGAGAAATTACTTGAAAAGTGGGATGGAACTGACAAAAACAGGTTTTTCATAAAAATCCCCTTAGAAGAAGTTTCCTTTTAGGCTATGTGCATATGTAACTTTTATAAAAATAGATACTGTATTTAAATTTTTAATTTAAAATTCAAAGAAAAGAAATAGTTTAATCATTGGGCAGATCTATGCAGGCTCATTTATCTGTGTAATTAATTGACTAAAGTGAAAATCAGGGTGACTTTAATTTATTCAGATTAAGTATTAAACTTGGTTGAATTTTTTTTGATAATTGAGTGTTTTTCACTTTGCTTAGCTATTAGAGAGCTATCAAAGTGGTAAAAACCCAAAATATTTATCCTGAAAAGCAGAACAAAATGATTCCCTTCTTTTCAAACTTGTTTTGTGAGGATTAATTAAGCTTCTGTATGGTTATTTTCTGTATTTTATTGATTCAGGATTACTTGTACTCTGTAAATGTGTTAAATTATTTACACATCATGGGCAGCTAATGCTAATTCAGAACATACCCAGTGGGACCTCAGAGCCCTGAAATGCTAAATGTAATCTTCGGATCAGTAACATTCCATTCATAAAATGTGTCACCCACAGGTTAATGGAAATAAACAATAGGAAAGACAATGGGTGGATTATGCAAATATACTGAAAAGATTTTAAGCAGGAGGAGGGGACTACAAGAACCCAATTTGTGTTTTATTTAAACATGGATTAAGGTTTATGGTATACAAAATGACTAAAGCTACTTTGCTAATACTCAAAAGAAAAGCACCAGTGGGGTGGGAGTGGGGGGCAGGGAACTCTGTCAAGATAAATTGGTGATATTTTTTATGTATGGGTGGGGCAAAGTGTTAAGAGGATGCAGAGAAGCAAGGTTAAATGAAGGAAAATTTTAACAGTAAACAAAATGATGCACAGTATTCTAAAGAGAAATGTGAGTGGCTAGATTTATATGACACTCATTTGCACTTATCTGACACCAATGAAAGTTTCACAAAACTAAAACCTAATCTGAATATAAATTCAACTCCTGCTTTGTGAGGAATCAGTCTTTCCGTGTAAAATTTGGATCCAGTAAAAGAACTTGAGTTTAAACTATGTGTGCTTTGGAGGGAAACCTCTTCAAATTACAGTGTGAAAAATCATTCCCATGATACTTATGCCTTAGAAAATATGTCTACTGAGCCCTTGGGTAATGAATGGCAAAAGACATGGAAATGGGTAAACTTTCCAAGTTATTAGTTTGAAGGTGTCTAAGTCAGAGCAAAATGGTGCCACAATAGCCCAGCTGCCTCAAGCACTTGATCTTGAGGCGGGGCAGTGGGGAGGGGCGCGGGGTGGGTGGATGAGTGGAAGAGATCAAGGAAGGAGGCGCTCCTGCAGGATGAAATGGCTGACATTCTGTGCTCTCTAAGTGGAAATTGACCCTAAGAGGGACCCCTTGTAAAAAGCAGTAAACCTGCCCCTACCATGTGGCAGCTGACTTATGAGGAGCCCACGCACCCTCCCAGCTCCGACCCTCATTTCAGAATATCCACGTGGCCTGCCCTCCAGTTATCCATGTGTATGAGGATTACATGGGACTAGAAATACTTTGGATAAATGACTTCTGGCAAAAGAGCTGCAGAAGGCGGGAGGGGTGGGGTGGGGGGACGATGCAGTGACACCAGCGAAGACTGGTAAATACGAGGAAAGGTGGGGAGCTGGGACCTTGCTTCCCACAGAAGTTAGATATGTGGTGTGGGTTTCCATCTTAAAATCACACATAAATACACGAGGAAGTGGGGGAAATCATTTTATTTTATCACAGAGTTTGAATAACAGAACTTAAACAAGAAATTAGAAGGAAATGCATTTTAAGTTTCCTTTATAGGACCTTAGGGATTCCGCTTTGATTACCATATTTTTCAATGTACCTGTATCACGAAACTTGAGAATCTTTTTCATCACAGTTTATACCTTTACCGTTTTAAGACATTTAAATCATGGGACTATATAAATTTCAGCAGTTAAAAATTTCCTGCATGGGTCAGTGCCCTTTTAACCGTGTTTTACTGTTGTCCAATAATGCCAAGTAATCGAAAAGGGCATTATTAAGCATTTTTGGATATTACATGTTTGACTCTTTTGTTCCTCCTTTTTTAAAAGATACTGTTTTCCCTTTGGACGACCTGAGGGTGCGCTGAAAGCTACACTTTCATTGCTTGAAAGGGTATGTTTGAACATGACTCTGTAAGTACTATTTGCCTTCTCAAAGGCTGTATAGTTACTGAACTAGGCCACGGGCCCCATTCCTTAGGAGTGTGATATCTTCTACGTTTGTTGCGTTTTATCAGTTTATCACTTTTTCTTACTACATTCAAATTCTTCTATATCCTCCTTTTCTTCTCCAAAACCTTTCTGAAGCCTACACCACTGCCATCCTGAGTTTATAGCATCCTTTTGGTAATATCCATTTTTCCCACCTCTTCCCCCCCCCCTCAGGAAATATAGTCATTTTTTATTTCAGCTTAATATAATCATCTGTTTCTCAGACTTCACAGTTGTCTTATATTATCCCCCCTTATTTGTACTCCTACCTGTCATATTCCTCATATCTGTAAGAGTTCTCAGCATTTAATATTCACACACATATCATTTCTTTCATTCTCAATTTGTCTCAAAATTTATTTCAATTCAGTTTATGTGTTACTTTGAGTGAATTCACAAATGACAGAAATTGATGATCATAGAAGTCATGAAATTATATATGAAAAGTAAACAGCAAATAAGGCTTTATGTCCATGTTAAAAATCATTTATTAATGGAAGTATATTCTCCACTGCTTTTTTTGTGGTAGATTAGGTGAGAAAGGGAAATATCATTTCATCTATCTATAAAACTATTCACATGCTAGTTGGAAACTAGCAGTTGAGTAATGTGGACAAGTTTTATTCCTTATCCATATTAAAAAGTATATCTAGCGATCATCTCTGTCTCATGATTTGATTATTCTAGTCTTGATTTGTTGACTTCAGAGCACTTGTTCTTACTGATTTTTCTGCTCAAGGAATTCCAGGTAATGCATTATTTATTCGCACCTCTCTGAAAAAGCAAAAAGGGGAGACAGTGTTCAGTGATTTAAGGGTTTAGGAGAGGAGAGCTAGAACTGATGACTGAAGTGAGATCTTTGGAATACAGATCAGTGTTTCTATCTATCTATCTCTGTCTTATCCTTGATCACTGTGAATATTATTGTCATAATTATTTTACTAGAATGTTTATAATATTAAAAGTTGCATGTAACTCAGACTTTTCATAGTTTTCATTTCATCCTATGCATTAAGGTATTGTTGATGAGACAAAAGTCTTTAAAGGCAGCTTTGGTTTTTAGAACGGCATCCCATCCTGGGTACCCAGCGCAGCCTGGCTATGTGCTGGTTTCCATGGCAGAGCTACTGTCCTTCCCCCAGCAGGGAAGAGTTAGTAATAGCAGAGATGCCCTCATGCCCTACACTGACAGGTGGCAGAATGAACAGTGACCTTTATTTCAATTATAGTAACTGATCATGTCTCTTACTGAATTGAGGAAATGGTAAGGGCTATTTCTTCATTTTCATGTCTGTACTTACTGACATCTTAGAAAAATAAAATATGTGTGTGAATTGTTGATACTTACAATGCCTTGAATAAACATGGGGAGGAAGCATGAAACATATGCTATGCCTCCCTTTTGCACTTGCCAGTCCTTTCTCTGTACTTCTCCAGGAAAGGAGATTCAGTTTCCCCACACACACCTCAGACAGTGTCCAGCTTCTAGATACTATGAAATACTGCCTGATTTTAACATTTTAAAGCTGTTACTGTTATTTGAAAGCTTGGCACCATGGGGAAAGTCTAATAGTAAAGTCTAATCTTAAATTTTAGTAGTAATCACATTAAAAAGAATAGTGCCTGTTAATGCTTTAACTGTAGGCAGAAGGATTTTTTTCTGTGTGGTAATGAAGAGTCTAATGTGCAGTTCTAGTTAAAGTGCCGAATATATGTCAGTGTGTTAAAGATTTTTAATATGAGAATATGAAGAAATTTTAATTTGATAGGAAAGGGAAGTTTTAAGTGATAAAATTTGCTGTTTTAAGAAGGAAACCTTGCCTGACAAGATGAAAACGTGTTGTCAAGGGTCACCAGTGCTAGAATAATTGAATGAATTTGAGATTAGAAAATCCTTAGTGCCGAGGCTGGTCAAAATAGAATGATATAATGAAGCATGAAATGGATGTCTTCATGTTCTTTTAATATTTTTTTCAAAGTGAAAAACTGATAGAGTAATAAGAACATTTACAAAAGTATTGTCTTCTTTATGTTAAGATTTTGCTATACCTGTATCTTGTAGAATTTGAATGGAAGCAAAGCAAGAAAAATCACATTACTTATAGGGAAGATAGAGTTTGACTAATTGTATAATTAAAACTTACTGTAAGCAGTTTTTTTATCACTAGGAAAGTTTTAAGGAAAACTGTCAAGGAGTCATTATAAAAGTACTTAACTGAGTTATATTTTGAATTCTGTATATAATTGCATTTTCCATTTGCCAACAGTAATACTTGTAAATGGAAAATCTAAAAGTGTAATTTAGGAACCCATAATAATAATTTAGGAAAGTAATCAGTTTTTTATTGTTTTTTTTTTTTAATTTCAGAAAGCTTCCTTTTGTTTTGACATTTAATAGTCCTTTCATTTCACTAAGACAAAGAAGTCCCCCCTTCCCCTCCCCCAGCCTCCAGCAGATCAAAATAAAGTAAAATTAGTAAGAGTAGAGATCTTGATTTTTGTAGAGTCTGTAAATAATGCTTATTTTAATGGAATTTGTGTTTTCATGTATATTGCTCCAAATATTTAAGGATTTTAAATCAAGGATGTACAAGGTAAACTTTGCACAAGGACAAAAGTTTCGTCCCAAGGACCGTAACCCTCATTTGAAACAGCTGCTCTAGTGGCTTTGTGTTTCCCTGGAGGAAGAGTGACAGTCACACTGAATGGTTGCTTGGCCTATGGGAGTTTTTGATGTCCTTACATGAGGCTTAGACAGGAGGAGCCAAGACTCAGAGGTTACTGCGCAGTTGTGAAGTGCCTACTCATTGCCTCCCCGGAGGTTACCTAGGACCCCTTCCTACTAATAACATTTAGGACAATTTGTGTACTTGCTTTTCATATTCTATACAGTCTCTGTCTTTCTCTTTTTCTCTCTAGGTTTTAATGAAAGATATTGCCACTCCCATACCAGCAGAAGAGGTGAAAAAAGTGGTCAGAAAATGTCTTGAGAAAGCTGCCTTGATCAATTACACGAGACTCACAGAATACGCCAAAATAGAAGGTCAGTGCAGTGAGCAATTGCTGAAGTGGCCGTGAGAGCCAACAATGCCTATTAACTGCATTTTCTGTGAGAAGTCCTTTCCTTCCCTGAACAAACCTGTGCCATGGCAAAGGGAAATGTCTCATTAAAATCTCAGCTGGTGAACTGAAGAGCTTTTTCCTATTCATTGCTTTAATATGCCTCCTGGGACTCTGCTTGAATGAAAGACCCGGGATTCGTGCTTAAGTTGTCCTTTGTTCTTATTTTGAGTTTTGAAGAAACCAAAACGTGTTTTCATGGGTTGTATTTTTTGACATTACAGTGAGTATGTCTAACATTTAAAGGATGGGCAGTGTATTCATTCTTGGTCTGTAACAGTGTAGTGTTACATAATTTCATTTTCGCTTCTGCAGCATCTCAGAGAAAAGAGGAGACTTGTTGATTATGGTGAGGGCTGAAACAAACTGATAGAATGTTCTTGCAACTTTTAATTGCTTACAATATACTGATGCATTTGAAAGATTAGATCTCTTGAGAGGATTGTGCATTTTTTCTCTTTCTTCAGGTTTTATTCATTAAGGATAATTATTCATTTTCTTCATTAAGGTTTAAGATGCTTAGAAATACATAGATTGAAATTTGTGGAGAAGTCACACAATCAGCTCTTATCTAACCGTCCTTTGACTGATATAATTAAAAGCAATAGAAATGACCTCAGATTCTCTAATTATCATAAAACTAGCTTGTGTAATACATGTAGCTTTAACTTAGGGAAGAAAAAGTTTATGGTGTTAAATAGTTATCTCTAAAAATAAAAAATAATTGTCCATTAGAAAAAATTTTAATGACTTCTAATATAAAAGTGTACTTAATGAATTATAGGTTTATTAGTTGATATTATGATAGATTCATCAAAATTGGGACGGTGAAATAGATGATTATAATTGGCTATGTTATATCCTTTTTTCTCTCCAAACCTGATCAGGCTTTCTAACGAGCACGTGATAACCAACCTCCTGAGTGATTAACAAAAAAGCCATCCCATCACTATAGCAACCAATATTATATCACGAGAGTAACAACATGAGACCTCCTTAGTTACCAGTTTAACATCATTAATTATGATATCATGTTGTGTTAAAGCAAAAGCGATGAATATTAGATCATTTGGGGAAAGTAGAAACAGATTGGTTTTCACATTTTCAATACTCATCCAAACAATTTTCATGTTTTGGGAATATTTTGGGCTTTGTGAACATGGATTGAAAGAAAATATATATAAATAGAGATACTAAAACTTTCAAGTTTGGCAAAGAGAAAAAACTTGTGGATAACCTAAGCAAACACAATATTGTTTTATCCAAATATTATGAACCTTGTACAAAAAAACTTTGAGAATCCTTTTGGTTTTTACTATTTTAGTTAATATTTTTGACCATTATCTTATCCAACATTGGTCTTAACTATTTTAGTTAATATTTTTGACCATTACCTTATCCAACAATATTGAAAAAATATGCCATGTATTTTTAATTTTATTTCTGTATTTATTTTCTAGTTGTAGAGTCTGTTTTAATATGGACAAATGAAAAACTTTCTTTTATTTATGCAGAACCGTGGGCTTCTTTCATTAATCAGCTAAATAAACACATCAACAATGTGATCAGAAAGAAATGGTTATTCTGAATCACACACAAAAACAAGTCTGTGTTAGAGAACAGCCTAAAATAGGGTCCAGTGGGGTGGGAGCAGGGAATTCTCCCACCTGTTCCTTTCTGGAGTCATCCCTCTCAGAACATTCTAGAAAGGGGATCTTAGAAATCTTGTCAGGTAGGACTGCTGAGCAGTCTCTTTTCAAAAAAAAAAATGCATGCTTATTAGATAAGGAAAACTTTTATGCTTTTCATTTTCTCCCTTTCCCCTCTTTTTTTTTGTATCTTCAAAAATAGAGTTTTGCTTCATACTTAGGGTGAGACCAAGAACAAACTCAACTTTAAGTTAGAAATTGGAAGTGGGCTGATTTCTTTGCTTTTACGTTATGCAAGTGAGTGACATGGACAGACTTTGCTTTTCTCCTTAATTTTCTTCTCTTATGTTTTAGGCCCAGCAGAAAAGGAAACAGGTAATAAATGTTTGTGCATGCGTGTGCCGTTATTTCTAACGTGGGGGTGTTATGTTTTGATATGGACGAATAGCTCTTTCCCTTTCAGGGGTCTTGTTTGATCACTTTGAATAAGATACGGAAAAGATTTTGACTTTTGTTGGAGCTATTGCTAATGCTTTGTAGGGAAAATACAGGTCATTTATCTCTGCAGAAGTTCAGTACTATTTTTTGATATGAGTTCAAAGCAATACATGTTAGGCTGTATTAATGTTATGCATCAGGTTTTAAGCATGTACACTAATCTTATTTGGAGCTGTCGCCAATATTTGAAGGACTCTTACAGCTAGAAAAAAGGACCATCTTCCTTTCATCATTCCCGGAAGATAACCTGAGATTAAAAACATATAATGCTGTTAAATAAAAAGTAAGCTGCTCTTACCTTTGCAAGTTGTTCATCATAGCAGAGGTTATAAAACTCCATCCTCAAGAAATTGCTGGGAAAGAGTTCTTCTCCAGGTCTCTAAGGTTTTTTAAAGGTTTTGTTACTTTTGTGTGTGTGCATACCACTTTTTGCCATTGTAATTAATTTAATTACAGGGGCCATTGTGAGTTCATCCCATCCATCTCTGCTTCAGATTCTTGCAGGCAAGGTCTCTACTGCAATTGTTCACTGTTTTGTCTCCTACACCCAGCCCATGACACAAAGTAGATACTCACTACTTGGAGAGAGACAGAAGGGCCATTAGTTAGTTCCACCTGAAAACAGAGGTGCTTGAGACAAGTGATGGACCTTTCTAATGCTAGTTTTCTCATCTTAGTCAAATTTTGCACGCGGACTTATAGACAAGTTTACTTGGGTTGTTTTTAACTGAAGTTTTCCATTCAGGACACTATTTCATTTTTGTTTTTGCCTACCTTCAATTCTCTTCCAGTATTTGACCTCAGAAAGTGTCAGGAACAAAACACTCAGAGTGAAGAAAAGGGGAAAGAACACACCTACAATGATTGCTGAAGTGCACTTTAGAAAAAAATGAATTCGGAAAAGAATATGAGACTCTCCTCCCTTCTCATGACAGCCCATTGTCAGAACCACAGTCCCATGCTCTTTAACAAACTTTTTCAAAACCTTTGAGAGCATTTTATCCCCCACATTTCTGTTGAAAATAGTTTTTACGTAGTTTGCAGACAAGAAGTCCAGGGTTGTCAGTGGTTTTCCCGTTTGCCACAGAGTAAACAAGTCAGCCAGCTGGGACCAGAGTCAGGTGTCTTGATCCCCAACCTACAGTGGCTACGCTTCGGCCCCCGTGAAATGAGACGGGGTCACAGTTCGCCTTGGTAAGAATGGAGCAGAGGTAGTTGCCCTACTTGTGAAACTTGCTGTCCCCTGCGCACTCAACTTCCACCAGATAAAAGTCGGTCTTCCCTTCACTTATGTTTAACATCCCTGCCATTTCTCAGCTGTCTAGGCTGCAGACTCTGGGAAAAAGACTTTTTAAAAATTAAATGCTTGCATAGAAAAGAGAAAAAAAATCGGTATAGTCTCAGTAGTTTAAGTGAATGGAAGAGAAAGATACCCTCCATGAAAAACTGTTCTGAAGTAACAGAAGAGAGGTTTTTAAGAAATGTAGTTATATTCTTCTAGTTGCATTGGGTTGCAAGTTAACAGGGTTGCTTAGTAAATGTTCTTGGAGGTACTTTTAACAGTGAGTAAAAATGAGAGTATCAGTTGCATGTGGAGGAGCTTAAAAGCTTGATAAAACTTTGAAATAATACTCTCTTGAGTATTATAATCATTATCCTTAGTTAGTTTGTACAACGCAAAGAATAAAATTCATCCAGGGTTTATCATCATTTTGTCGTCTATTGACCTGCCTGTTGCCCCAGGGGTTTTTCATTTGTACTGCTTCAATAGTTTCTTAAACTGCTCTTCAAAATAAATATTTTACAGATGAGGCAACTGAGACTTTAGAAAAAGTCAGCAACTTGCATGAGGTCATGCTGCGATTAAAATTCAGCAGACCTGAGATTTGCACCCCTGTTCCTCAGTCACCATAGCCCCCTCCATGCTCTTCCTCTGGCTTCCCTGCCTCCAGGGCTGTCTGATCCAAAGTCATGACATTTTCTGAGAAACCACTCACATGCATCACAAAAGCCAAGGGTTATTTGTACAATCACTTTTTCCAAAAATAGTATTTAATAAGAGGAAACAGTTACATGCTAGGCACTATTCTAAACACTTTACATGGATCCATTTATCCTTTACAACCTCTCTTTACAGTAAATATTACTTTTATTTTAAATATTATTTTTATTACCTTTTAGAAAACAGAAGCAGAGGGGTAATTATCTACGAGCTGGTCTCTGGTCACATAGCCAGTAAGTGGAAGATTAGAACCCACTGTCTACCTATTAAGCTGTCTTCATATTTTCCCTGCGTCTTCCTTCCTCTCTATTTTGCACCTGGTTAAAATGGACATATGAAATGGAACATTGCTGCCCATAGACATACAATGAAAGCCGTATTTGTAACTTAAAATTCTTTGGTAGTTGTATTTAAGAGGTATTTAAAAAAGCAGTGAAATTAATTTTAAGATTATAGGTTATTAACCCAATATATCCAAATATTACCACACAAAAAATATATTCAGTATACACAGTTATTACAATATTTTACATTCTTTTTTTCCTATGATGTTTTTGAAATCCGGTGGGTCTTTTCCTCTGCCAGCACACCTCCATGAGAAGTAGCTACTCATCCATATCACAGTGACCAGTGGCTGCTGAACTGGACAGCACAGGTCTCTGGTGGAAGGCTAAGAGGACTCCAGAAACTAAATCTTTATTTTCCCTGACACTTCTAAAGTGTCAAATGTTGAATGTAATTAAAATGTGCCACTTCTCTACAACCCCGAATGATTCTCCCTTATTTTTCTTTATAACCCATATGATCTAACACAGAAGAGAGTTATTTCATCCAGCTATTGTCCCAGAATGTTAGCCCCTCCCCGTCAAGGGCAGGGCTTGTGTATTTCAAAACTGCTGTATCTCTAGTGCTGAAAAAAGTGCCTGGTGCATTGTTACTCGATATAAACTTTATTGAATAAATGATTGAGTTTATGGCACAGTGATCAGACTCTACAGTAGAGAGAATATCTGTAAACTAGCAAGCTGGCTTACAAAAGGTCATTCAAACCAACCCCTGAATAGTTAACAGTATAGAGCAAAAACGAACCAGTGATTTAAAATAACAAGATTGGAAAAATTAAACCAGAATTTCATGCCCTTTATTAGGGTGGAGGTTGGGGGAGGCGTGGTGAAGAGGCTTTGGATCACACAAGCCAGAAGTTATAGACAGCAATTGTATTAATTACAGCTAGTAATCTAACCTGTTTCAGTAGTTGTTTCTATAATTTAGAATGATGTTCAGTGTTTGACTCATAATTCTCATCCTTGGGAATTCTTCAAATTTTCCATTGGCAGCACAGATTTGAAGAGAAAAAGGAATTTTACAACTTTATATTAGATGAAATAAAACAGATGAGCCCTCTCTAAATGCCTGCTTTCCTTCTTGGAAATTACTTATATGAGTTTTATGAGAACACGTTTGTAATTCATTTGAAGAACCTAAAATTTCTAGAAAGCAATTTTTTGTTGTTGTTGTTTGAGATTTACACTGTTGCAAAATCAGCTAGTTTCCTCTTTGGTTGAATTTTACCCCTAACTTTTTGCATAATAGGATCATTTTTATTGATAATCCAAGGTTGAAAATGATACTGAAACTAGGTTTCTAATTGTGTGTGTTTTTCTAATCCCATGCCTTATTGATGCAAATTAGTTATTTTTAAAGAAGAATCCATTTGTTCTTTAATTCGAGGAATTTTTTTAATGGACAGAAACAACTATAAAATGTCTAATAACCATCTCTGCTTTCTCCTAAAAACTACATAACATTTTGTGACTTACAATAAAAGAGAAGGAAGACCTCTCCTTAGAGCTTGCCTTGACCTGAGATGTTTTACATCAGTTTGGTACCTAAGCTCCTTGTAAATCTCAATACGTGGAGGTGCCCTGAACAGAAGGTAGCATGGAATGAACACTCAGAGGCTTTGTGCAGTGAGGATCTGTCTGGGCCCTTGTTGCCAGGTTCCCGGCTCTAACCCCCTAGTGCTCTCATTTTCAAGGTCTCAGTTGAACAGGAGAGACGTGCTTTCCCAGAGGGCCGCACTGCTTGCTTTCTTTGAGTGGGGAAGTTGCACTGCAGCTCTACTTACGTCATTAGGATGTGTTTGCCATCTGGGTGGCATTTTAATTTAGCACTTCATTGTCAAAGTGGAGCAGTAAATAATAAATACATGAAACCAGTAAAGTATCTGCCTGCAGTGCAGGAGCCCCTGGAGATGCAGGTTTGATCACTAGTTGTGGAAGATCCCCTGGAGGAGGGCATGGCAACCCACTCCAGTATTCTTGCCTGGAGAATCCCATGGACAGAGAATCTCCTGGACAGAGGAGTCCATGGTGTCACAAAGAGTCAGACACAACTGAAGCAACTTAGGACGCACGCACATTCTACTTAAGGACATGTGTACAGAAGTAAGTATATAAACTGCAGAGTTGATGAAAATTTTTTTGTTAATGAATAATTTCTTTCTACTATTTCCAGGATAACATAACAGTTTACTATCATCAAAGTTTTTTGAGTTTCCTTACAAATTTGATTTTTAAATTTTTGAAGGATTATGTGTTACCATGAATTCAGGCTAGAATGTCTAAGTAATAGACCTGAAATCTTGCATTCCCATAAACCCTGACAACACTTTTCAAGAGGTAATTTGTGTACTAAAAGAAACAAGTGGAAATTCAATTGTTAGTTGCTCAGTCATGTCTGACTCTTTGCAATCCCATTGACTGTAGCCTGCCAGTCTTCTCTGCCCATGAAATTCTACAGGCAAGAATACTGGAGTGGGTTGCTACTCCCTTCTCCCGGGGATCTTCCTGACCCAGGAATTGAATCTGGGTTTCCTGCATGCAGGCAGACTTTTTACCATCTGAGCCACCAGGGAAGCCCAAAGTCCTTGCCTTGAAAATAATAAAATTAAAGAATTGAAGAATTTCTGTCCAGCTTTTAGGACATTGTGACTTGGACTCTGGCATCTTGGCCTGAAAGTAAAAACCTCAGTGACCGTTTCTACATCTGATAATTTCAAATGATGGTTTAGGGACAAATTGATAGATACAATTTCTGACTCTAAAACAGAATGACCTGTTGTCATTTTCTTTAAAATATTTGAGAAAATCATATAAATCTATAAAGTTTTTTTTTTTTTTTTGAGCTACCCTGATTTAGTATCACTGATTATCTAGATAGGGATCAAATTAAAATTCATTTTTGCACTATATATAAGGAAAAGCTGTGAGAATTTTTCAGGTAGTCAATAAAATATTTAAATTAACTAAGAAGATAATTGTTTTCTGATAGCTATAAATTACTTTGATTCTATCAGCTAGGATGATACAATTGAAATGTTAATTTTAAACTATTTTTATCAGTATGTCCTTGTCAATATATTGATGTCTTTCACAACTCCTTGCCACACCATTAACCTTATTCTATATGATGCATGCACAGAAGGTATTAAGACCATATTCTTTTTTAAGTATTATGCAAATAATATAAATTCATTTTGACTATTTGCACATCTGATCTGGAATAAATGAGGATTTCTAGTACGTTTATTTGCCCCAACTTTTCTCTCGCACCAACTCACTAGGCACTCAAGATAAGCAATATAAAATTTGCGTTCATGTCAGTTAGCCAACTGATGACAATGTTGGCAGATTCGTTCCATATATCCAAAGCCAGTTTGGGAACATAACAGGCAGGAGTTGCAGAGATTATTGACTAGAAGAGGCAAGTGAAGGCAAAGCTTTAATGTTTTGTGTGTATCTTCCGTCAGCTTAGGACAGAGTACAAGTGTGTGGTACAGTTGCTCATTAGCTCTCTGTACACTCAGGTCACTAACCAACTAAGTGAAAAGTCAAATGAAGACATGAGGTGCACCCCTGTATGCCAGTGGCAGCATGATGGCAGTGCTTTCAACACTCCTGGGACCTCTGCACCCACTGTTTATCCACAGCTTTAGTTACCAAAGGACAAGGGTTCTGACAAAGCATGGAGACATTTCTTTTCAACTTTTTATTTTATATTGGAATACTGAAGCTGAAACTCCAATACTTTGGCCACCTGAAGCGAAGAACTGATTCATTTGAAAAGACCCTGATGCTGGGAATGATTGAAGGTGGGAGGAGAAGGGGACGACAGAGGATGAGATGGTTGGATGGCATCACCAACTCAATGGACATGAGTTTGAGTAAACTCTGGGATTTGGTGATGGACAGAGAGGACTGGTGTGCTCCAGTCCATGGGGTTGCAAAGAGTCGGACACAATTGAGCGATTGAACTGAACAGCTAGTTAGCAATGTTGTAATAGTTTCAGGAGGACAGCAAAGGGTCTTAGCCATGCACATACATATGTCCATTCTCCCCCAAACTCCCCTCCCATTCAGGCTGCCATGCAACATTGAGCAGAGTTCTCTGTGCTATACAGTAGGTCCTTGTTGGTTATCCTTTTGGAATATAGCAGTGTGTACATTTCCATCCCAAATTCCCCAACTACCTCTTTTCCCCATTCTTCCCCCCCTGGCAACCATAAGTTTGTTCCCTAAGTCTGTGAGTCTGTTTTTGTTTTGTAAATAAATTCATTGTATCATTTCTTTTTAGATTCTAAATATAAGGGATGTCATAGGATATTTCTCTTTCTCTGTCTGACTTCCTTCACTCAGCATGACAATCTCTAGGTCCATCATGGAGACATTTCAGGACACTTAGCCCTGTCTCCTCTAAAATTAGTCCTGGGTCTGCATTCCTCTAATGTCCTTTCTGATTGACCTTCATTTAGTTCTGGGAAAGCATTAGTATGTTTTGCTCCATCTAGAGCAACTGTTGGCTGCACTGTCATGCTACCCTCTGCTTTTGGCTTCTGTCCTTTATATTGGGGTTAATATTGCCAGTGCTGAATGACTTGTCATGCCATAAAGTCTTTTGTGACCTAAGTGAGCAGACCTTTTCCTTGATCATCAGTCTCTTTGTCAATGTGTCATCCATCTTTTTTTCAGTTATCATTTTATTCTGTTTTAAGTGTGAATTGCAATAGATAAGGACAGTTTCAGAGACAGTCATAGTGTATTCCATATATAAAAGAATGAAAACCTGAGTCAATCATGAACAATGTTCTCTTTCCAGATTAGGCTATCATAGGAACATGACCCTAAGTCTCAATGACACCTAAATTTAAGATTTTTTAAGGGCAGTACCTTTTAGTCTTACAAAGGGCATAGCAAGCCTCAGCTTTCTAGCTCTGTAGCTGCAAACTTCCTGTTACTCACACCCACTTGTCTCTTCTCTTCCGCATCATCAGGGGATGAGATGAGTTATCTTCTCTTCAAGGCCAACTCATCCACCTGTGATGTTGACCCCATTTCTACCTACCCCTTTCCGGAGGTATTTTGTTCCATCATATAGCCCTTCTTTTTCCTGTGACTTGTACCTCTGTCTTCTTTTACATTATTTACCTTCCTTTTATAACATTGGTATCTCCCTAAAAAAACACCTTATCTTGAGCTCTGCCTCCTTTCAGCTGCCATCCAAAGAGCAGGGTATAATCTCACCTTCATTTCACTCACTTTCGTTCCACTTTGCCCAAAGAAGTTTCACTCTACTTGGCCCAAAGAAGATTGCCTTGCAGTCTCACCAGTTTGTCTGGTGGGGAATTAGTTACTCTCGTCTGGTGTATGGCTGTTCAGAAGGAGAGAGGGAGGGAGGGAAACTTTTAAATTCTGCTCCGGCCTCCCGCCACATTGCCTTGAGACATCCAATGCCTTACCTCTTGTCATTGGGATTGGTAGCAGTAGGTCAGGGGGCCAAGATCTGCGGTATTATCAGGACAAGGGCTCAGCTGTGCTTCAGTCAGAGCTTGATGAAAACAGGAAAGAGCTGAGCCACCCGCACTCATCCCTTCACTGTTCTGCATCCCAACCCTCTACCCTGGTGAACACTGGAGTGGGTTGCCATTTCCTTCTCCAATGAGCTAAAGCTAAGGAGACTTTTAACCAAGTGCTGTTGCTTTAAATCTAACAAATCAATGGTGAATCCCTATCCATAGTTGCCTGATGGATTAGCATGAAAGGGAATCTGTCAGTATTGGTTCTGTGTTGCCTGAGACTCTCTACTCCAAAGACTAAGATTCTCCCCTTCCAAAGTCCCTGCAAAGGGCACAGGCCCACCCATCACCCCATTCTCTGTACTTCCAAATGACCTTGAGCTCTCAATCCAAAATTACTGGACCCCTAAGGAGTGCAGCTCTTAGTAAAGACAATAAGTAATATGTATTATCTGGAACTGGTGGAGGAAGAATTTAAACTGAGCATAATATTCTCAAAGCAATACAGGAAGATGCTTAGCAATATGATGCAGTGACTAACAGTAGTGAAAAACTGAGTGGAAATATTGGGTATGAAATAATATGGTTGTAAGAAAAACAGGATATAGGATGAATACAGCTGAAAAACTTGCTAGTGACCTAGGTGATTAGAAGGAGGGCAGCAAGAAAGGAGAAATAAGTAGACAATACAAAAGAAAAATGTAAGTGTTATAAAGAATAGAAATAGAGTAAGATAGACTTCTATCTGACTACTTAGGAAAAAATGCATATAAATACAGTATGAAAACAAAAATGAACTAGAGATACATGATAGAAAAAATACTCGAAAAGTATTGTGGACAAATACAAAAAGTGAAAGTCAGAAATTGATGCATTTCTCAAAAAGCTGTATATTGGTAAAATCAGCCCAAGAAACAAAGTTTAAATGGCCATAAGTTTTAAAGAAAATGAAGTAGTTGTCAAAAATCTCCCATCCCCAAATCCCTAAGAACAAACAACTGCTGCTGCTGCTAAGTCGCTTCAGTCGTGGCCGACTCTGTGCGACCCCAGAGACGGCAGCCCGCCAGGCTCCCCCGTCCCTAATTCTACCAAACTTTTAAGGAACAAATAATTCCTATCCAAAATAAGTTCAATAAAATGGGAAGTGGGGGAAGTTCACTTCATAAAACAAGCATAATCTTGATTCCCAAGCCTGATAATGACAATAGAACAAGAAAGAATTATTATAGGTCCTTTTTGTTATAAGCATATATATAAAATGCCTATATATATTAGCTCATGAATCCAACAGTATATTTGGAAAATAACATATCATGATCAGTGAGATTTGTTTCAAATATATAAAAGTGATTCAACATCAAAAACTAAAAAAGATAATATGACCTCAATAGATATTTTTTAAAGGGTGAAACAGTTCAACACTTAGGCATTAAAAAGATTAGACCATTAGCTTAGAAAGAGTTCCTTAGCTTTGTAAAATTCATATAGAAAAACACCTACAGTGGATATTTAATGAAGAAAATTTAAAGTCATTCTCTAGGATTAGAAATAAAACAAATATATACATTATAATTTTTCATAATACTGAATCTCAGACTCTCTACCTAAGAGGAATGAAAAAAAGTGAATCAAAAGAATGTAAAGAGAGGAGATAAAACCACCATTGTTTGCAAATGATCATCTTCCCTAGAATATTCTACAGGATCTAAATAGAACTTATTATATACTAGAGTTCATCAAGGTTGAAAAGTCAGCCTGTTAAAATCAATTGTCTTTCTCTACACCAGTGATCCTCAAGCTTTATAATTTTGGACCTATTATACTCTTAAACACCCCACTCCAGTACTCACCTGGAAAATCCCATGGATGGAGGAGCCTGGTAGGCTGCAGTCCATGGGGTCGCACAGAGTCAGACATGACTGAGCAACTTCACTTTCACTTTTCACTTTCATGCATTGGAGAAGGAAATGGCAACCCACTCCAGTATTCTTGCCTGGAGAATCCCAGGGACAGGGGAGCCTGGTGGGCTGCCGTCTATGGGGTCGCACAGAGTCAGACACGACTGAAGCGACTTAGCAGTAGCAGCAGCATACTCTTAAAAATTAATGCAAAACAAACATATAAAACAAACGTATAAAATGTTGTTTAAAAATAAACATAAACCCATTACTTGTTAACATACAATATTTTAATGAAAAGAAAAAATGTCCAAAATGAACAAAAAACTATGTTGTGAGAAGTGTAACAGTGTCTTACCTCTTTGTACATCTCTTTTAATTGCTTCCCTAACTGAAAACATCTAGATTCTCATACATACTTCTGCATTCAGTCTATTGCAATGTGTTATTTTTGGTTAAGACAGGAAAAAAGTCTGTGTTCAAACTTACTGTAGTTGAAAAGTGTTAGTAAACTTTTCATATGAGTTTTTTTCTTAGCAAGTGGAAGTTTATTATGGGTTAATTGAAATACGGAATCTGAAAGCAAATCAGTAAACTCTTCATGATGTTTCATTAAGTTCCATTGATTTATCATGTATTTTGAATACATCTTTCACCTTGTGTAATTTTTAACACCAAGTATTGATCATTTGAAAAATATGCAGTGACTTGTGATCTTTTTAATATTAACAAATATTCTGTAATACTGAAAAAATCACCCTTGTCAGTATCACCCCTGACTCATCAAAAAAGCCTTAAAGTGTTGGGAAGCTGTCAAGCTCATGACAGATATGTTTTCTAAATTCTGCCCTTACTTGAAAGCTTCCATTTTATCACTGGCAACAAATGCTATCTGTCGTTTCCTTAAAGTGACAGGTTTACTTCATTTTTCAGAAAACATCTGCCAGATTTCCAAGTCTGAATAACCATACTTTGTCAGTAGTTCTCAACTAAAAATGGTTCTCTGTGAAAGAATAAAATGCAGTTAGCTCAGCCTCGGACTGAAACAGTCCAAACACTTTTCCCTGAGACAGTCACTGTACTTCAGTCTACAAAAGCACTTGACACAAATTTCTCATTTTGTCACAGATGATATTTTTTTAAAGGTATACTCAAGGGTAGAAATTCAATAAAATTAATCATGTTTACTCTCCCATCAGACATTCCTGTGTAAAACCAGCATTTTTTTCTTGAGTACACAGTGATAAAGAATACATGAGAAGTATAATTTAGCACCTTAAGCCTTGATTCATGGTGAGGTAACAACAGTTTTAGCTACTATGCTTTTGCACCATTAGTGTAAATGTCAACAGAATTTAAAGGCAAAACATCTTATTATGAAAGTACTTTTGACTATGCAGGCCCCCCAAAAGGTGTTGGGGATCCACAGTGGTTCATGGACCATGCTCAGAAATACTACTTTGCACCATCATTCTACTAGGTAGATAGATGGATATTAAGGTACCTTTCACAGTAACCACCAAACCCTAAGGTATCCAGCCAGACTATACAGAACTTCTAGACTTCTATAAAGAAAACTTTGAAATTTAAATAAAGGTCACAGCGAGTAATCTAAATAGATATAGAGACAGTTCATGTCCTTAAGAGAGATGACTTAAAAATATATAAACTCTCCCCCCAAGTTAATCTATAATTTCACAACAACGTCCATCAGAATTCCAGGATTTTAAGGAAAACTGATAAAAGTTACTTCAAAATTTAAATAAAAGAATACAGGGTACATGAAAACTTTATTAACTTAAGGTGAAAGCAAAACAGTATAGACACTTGCCTTGCCACATACTGAGACAATTTATAAAACAATCCCCAAAACCCAGGATCAACCAGATACTCAGAACAGGAAATGTAGAGACAGAGGCGTGTATAAATGGGAGATTGATGTGCTTCATCCAGAATACAGTGGGACCACAAATCACTTTGGAAGGATAGGCTGTTCCAGGAATGTTAAAAAGACAACAGCAGCAGCAGCTAAATGGATTAAGAGAAACTGAATCTGTCTCTAAGAAAAAAACATGGTCTCCAGACAGATTTTAAGACATCAGAGTATTACAGAAAACATCCGCTATTATAAATGCTTCATTTCTTTTTATTGTTAACTATCATCAAACAACATTTTTATCTTTTCACTTCCTCGGTTTTCCAAATTTCCAGTTTAGTAACTTCATTTTTCTCTGCAGAATTGTTAATCAACCATTTATGCTTGAAAAAAAAAAATTCTTCACACACTCTGAAAAGCTACATTGAGTGCTCCATGAACCATATTGACTCTCAACATTTCAAAGGAAGATTTGTAAAATAATATGAGGAAAATGCCCAAGATAAGGCATCGGGAGTACTTAATTAAATATACCCCAGATTCCTCAGAATCTGGAAAAGTTACAGCCTTCCAAAAGCTTCTCTTGGGTGAATATTTGCCTTCTGTAAAAAGTCTTAGAACATAAGCGCCTGCTGAGAAAACAAAACGTTTATGTAATGTCTCCTTCAGAGCGTTCCTCCCTGAGAACTATTCCCTTGGCCGTGCTCCATAACACTCTGAACAGCTCTTGCTAGAATCTTATCCCCTTCCTCTGAAGATGCATGGAAATCTCATTACAAGTGTTCAACACCTGTTACCTAAAAGGTCTCAGAAAGGATGTCAGTTTATTCAGCTCACTTGACAGTGTGTCGTGTATTGTTTTGTGTTTTATTTTTATTTTTGTATCAAATGTGGCTCACAGATAAATGTAGTCTTGAAATAACTAGCTTTCCTGAGCAATTTTGTCGAATTTATCATTCTCTAAATCCAGGTTTTGAAACCAACTGATTGATGACCCTTTTATTTATTTACTAACACATGTCAACAGGCAAACCAAGTGACAGGCAGCAGTGTGGCTCCTGTGGCACCTTGTTAATCTGAGTAGTTTAGATGTATTAAAAAGTCTTTTCACTTGGACAAAACCAGAGTAATGCAAACTGACAGATTTCACCTCTTTATTTCTCAACAGGATGTGTGAGTGCTCAAAGCCTTAGACAGATAACTAGTTTGGGAAATTAGGGAGATATCTTGTAGCCCATAGCAAAGTGGCCATATAGCTTCAAGCACTCAATTTAAAAGACCTAATCAAAGAATTTGTATTGCTGGATTTTTTTTTTTTAGAAGGGAAACCTATAAAATATCCCTAAGGCATCAGTGTACACATACACATTCCTGGTGGCAGGCAGATCCAGGAGGTTGCAAGCAACCGTAGACGTACTCAGAAGGTCACCAAGCCCAACCCTACTGTCTTCAGTTGGTCTATATACTTGCCCAACTAGACTTTTTCCAAATCATGGCTTCAAATACATTATCACCACTAATGCATGGGCTGGCTGCCCTAACAGATCTTGATTATGTGTCAAAGGAAACAAAGACGTGCATACATACAGACAGATATCAAAATCTTTTGACTAGGGACTTCCTTGGTGGTCCAGGGGTTAAAACTTCACCTTCCAAAGTAGGGTGTGCAGGTTCAATCCCTGAATAAGGAGCTAAGATTTCACATGGCTTGTGGCCAGAAACCCAAACCATAAAGCACAGCAATATTGTAACACAGTCAATAAAGACTTTTTTTTAAATGGTGAACATCAAAACAAAAAATATCTTAAGGATCTTTTGACTAATTTCTTAGCATCCAAGGCTACAAATCTTCAATTGTGGTTGCTGTGTCTAGAAAACTTCTCATTTCTTCTCCTTCAGCTTGTCTTACAGCTGGCAAGCCTCTGCGATGCCTTTCTCCTTGGCCATTGCTTATTGCTGAGCAAACCATCTTCACCCCATTGCCTCACTGGATCCTGCTTACCTAACCCACATTGTTCACAGGCAGGCTTTCTCCTAGAAAATGAAAAGAAGAGTATAGGGCCAGGAGAAGGATGAGTATGGAGGTATGCAGTTACTCCCTTTATGTAGGAATGTAATGAATGACCATGGAAAGGCTGTTTGTTTTAGGTAAATAGCTTCTGATTACCTTTATTCTTGGGACTTCCCTGGTAGCACAGATGGTAAAGAATCTGCCTTCAATGCAGGAGACCCAGGTTCGATCCCTAGATCGGGAAGAGCCCCTGGAGAAGGAAAGGCTACCCTCTCCAATATTCTGGCCTGGAGAATTCCATGGACAGAGGATCTTGGCAGGATACAGTCCATGGGGTCTCAGAGTCTGACACCACTGAGTGACTTAACACTTTCACTTTCAATCAGAAGACTGGAAGGACTAGGCATGAAATTTAAGATGCTATAGGCCTTAAATGGAAAATCCCATGGATGGAGGAGCCTGGAAAGCTGCAGTCCATGGGGTTACTGAGGGTCGGACATGACTGAGCGACTTCACTTTCACTTTTCACTTTCATGCATTGGAGAAGGACATGGCAACCCACTCCAGTGTTCTTGCCTAGAGAATCCCAGGGACTGGGGAGCCTGGTGGGCTGCTGTCTATGGGGTCGCACAGAATCGGACATGACTGAAGTGACTTAGCAGCAGGCCTTAATTATATGATAATTTAGTATTGGTGTGACAGTTACTATAATTGAGATTATTCTGATGGTTTTCAGTTTCTGAATCTGAGTTATATTGAGGAGAAATAAATATGGTATATATGTGTGTGTGCTTACTTGCTCAGTCATGTACAACTCTTTGTGACCCTTTAGACTGTAGCCTGCATGGGTTCTCTGTCCATGGGATTTTTCCAGGCAAGAATACTGGAGTGGGTTGACATTATCCTCCTCCAGTGGATCTTCCCAACCCAGGGATCAAATCCACATCTCCTTTGTCTCCTGCATTGCAGGTGGATTCTTTACCTGGTGAGCCATCAGGGAAGGGAAATCCATGGTGTGTGTGTGTGTGTGTGTGTGTGTGTGTACATACACACACATACATATATATGTATGTGTATACATACACGTGTGTGTGTGTCCATGTGTGTGTGAAGAGCAATAAAACCAGGGAAGGGACCATTTCTCAGTTTCAGCTGCTGAATGTATTGATATATGTGTGCATGTAAGATACAGATAGATTTCATGGCTGAAGACTTGTCTTTAGAAAAGCACCTGTTGTACAGTTATTAGCTGTCAGAACTACCAATGGAAAAAAATTCTGCTGTCATTAGAATCCTGCCACATAGTTCTAGCAAGAGCTAACCAGGCCAAAGTAAATATGCACACAAGAAAGTTTTCTCCTCTTTCAAGCCTTCATAGGCTCTGCAGTCAGCAACACTGCAGATTTTCATTTCGGTTGAGATCTTTGATCTTCTGGTTTCACAGATTTGAAGAAAGCCAGAGTCTCAATAGCTAAAAGGACTAAGTTAAACTTGAATAAAACTCAAATGCCTTTTTTTTTTTTTTTTTGGCCACTTTGCAGCTTGTGGGATCTCAGTTCCTGGCCCAGAGATGGAATTGGGGCCACAGCAGTGATACCCCAAAACCAGTAGGCCACCAGGCAACTCCCCTGTTTCTCCACTCTTAAAAGTCACGTATTAGAAGCCTATGACAAATGTTAAATAATACTCAACTGGTTGTGTATGGATCTTAATAGTCCCGTACACGTAATTCCATCACAACACTCCTCACTTTAAGATCTTAACAGAAGGGACTTCCCTGGCAGTTCAGTGACTAAGACTCCATTCTTCCAGTGCAGGGAGCCAGGGTTTGATCCCTCGTCTGAGAACTACATCGCACAGGCAGCAAGTCAGAGGTCACATGTCACAGCTAAAGATCCTGCATGCTGCAACCAATATCAAAGACACAGTGTGCCACAGCTAAGACCCACAGCAGCCAAGTAAATAAATAATAAATAAGATAATTTTTTTAAAAAAAAGATCTTCAGAGGAAACAGTACCTCCATATTCTTCCTCAAGAAAGTTTCACTAAGTGTCACTGACATTTACCTCCAAATATATCTGACTTTTTCTGGCCTGTCCCTCATAGATCACTGGCTGTGGCTTATGGAGGTTGCTCAATTGGATCCAATTTGGCTGCCGTTGTCTATAGTTCAGTGTCAATTCTCTTGTGCTCTATAGCCAACCATTTCCTTAAAAATGGATTTATTGATGCGAAAGACAATCCAGGTAAAGTATTTAATATATCTGTGACCACAGGACAATTATTGGAAAGCACTATATCATTAGCATGATTAATTCCAAGGAGGTATTAACTACAACTGTTGCTTTAAATGACAGGGTCATTAAACAAGTTGGCCCCAAAGGGAGTCTTGGAATTAGGAAGCCACAGACCTAATGTTTTCAAACATCTGTGGCATTGGTATTCTCAGGGATTGTAAATGGCTATAGGGAGGCATTCTAGATTATTTTCGTTCACCTAAGGATTGTCCAAAAATATACCTCATCCTATCTGGCATAACATTACAGAAAGGGATAGTGTGTTCTGATTTTATGGAATAAAGTCATTTTTTTTCTAAAATGAAATTTACATAACCATATAGCTTAACTACAGGTAAAGGAAGAAATAATTTGATGTTTCAACAGGTCATCTTTGTTTTTCATAAACACTGTTGCTTGTTGCTTGCTAAGTCGCTTCAGTCGTGTCCGACTCTGTGCAACCCCATAGACGGCAGCCCACCAGGCTCCCCTGTCCCTGGGATTCTCCAGGCAAGAACACTGGAGTGGGTTGCCATTTCCTTCTCCAATGCATCAAAGTGAAAAGTGAAAGTGAAGCCACTCAGTCCTGTCTGACTCTTAGCGACCCCATGGACTGCAGCCTACCAGGCTCCTCCGTCCATGGGATTTTCCAGGCAAGAGTACTGGAGTGGGGTGCCATTGCCTTCTCCACTAATAGTTGTCAAAGTGCATTCCCGAGACCAGCACCTCCTGGGACCTGAAAATTGTTTGACCCCCACATGAGAGCTACTGAATCTAAAACTCTGGGGTGGTGTCATCAATCTGTGTTTCAGCAAGCCCTCCAGGTGATTCTGGTGCATGATGAAGTTGTGAATCATAGACCTATACTGAAGACATCCAATTCATTGATTAGAGCTATGTATTATGTCTAGCACTCAGGGTGTGTGTGCACATGCTCAGTAGCTAGGTCTTGTCTGACTTGTTGTGATCCCCATGGATGGTAGCCCACCAGGCCCCTCTGTCCATGGAATTCTCCAGGCAAGAATACTGGAGTGTAGTCATTTCCTCCTCCAGGGGATCTTCCAGAGACTGAACTCAGATCTCCTATATTGGCAGGCAAGTCCTTTACTACTGAGCCACCAGGGAAGCCCATATGGAACTCATAGAACCATAATAGGTTGCAGTAAGACAGTTCAAGAGAAAGTGGGTAATAAGCCATCCTTTTGCAACAGTTAACAGTGCCAAGTTTGGGGGAATCATATCCTAAGCAGATATAGATCAGGTTCGGGGTGTGGGGTTCAGATTTGAGCCACACCTCTCCCCTAGATTCTAAGATGGTCTTTTTAGCCAGCAGGTTGTATTCTCTTCCCTCTTGGGGACTAAGTTGAGAGCATTTCCCCCAAAATCATCTCATGTGGTCATAAGCTCTAAAGTGGCAGACAGGTGGGAGGAGGAGTGGTTGTTTTGTTTAATGGGAAAGTATTTGATCTCCTGCCCTCCTTCTCTCTTGAGATATAAAGGCCCATGAGTACTGAGGTCTGACCAGGGGTAGGACCCCCAAACTTGGTAGGTCCCCCCAAGGACCTACCTGTACTAGACTCTGGCACTGTATCTCTTACCAGGTTGCTGTGCCTGGAGCTAGAGGGTAGGTCAGAAAATCTCAATAAAATTTAAATTTTCCAATTGTGTTCTCCATCTGAATCACATGTACAGGGGGAACACTGACCCCAGACAAGAATTAAGATTCAAATTAAGACAGGCTGGGGAGCCAGCAGAAATTCTCTGAGCCAGCTGGGCTGGCGTAAAGGGTGTATGAATGGAAAAAGGCATTTAACATAGAGGTGGTAGCTCGGTTGGAGCAATTTCTGATCTAATTGGTATAAAGCATGTATGTGTACATAGCAGTGTGAAGCATATGTCCATAATATGATACTGCCCTGTATTTTTATAAGAGGGTGAGGAGGGTGACAGGAGCAGTCACCATCTTTTGGGTTGGCCAATAGATGGCCAAGAAGTTCATTCGGATTTTTCCATAAAATGTTATGGAAACCCATATGAACTTTTTGGCCAGCTCAGTACTTTGGTGGAGGAGGGGCACAAGGAAATAGAGGGATCCATTCCACCATTTCTCAGCGGGGTCTGTGGGTAGATAAGTTTTTCTGATCAGCAGTCCACAGGGAGGGTGCCGACAGTCCTTGCTACTGAATGACCTGTGGGATTTCAGGTAGAAGAACTCAGTTGTACCCTTGCACCAGCCTGCTTGTTTAGCTGAACCTCACAAGGCAGGCTCCCTGTCTGGGTCTGCACAGTGTCCCGTGTAGATGCTTCCGTGTTGCCCATCTCCTTACTTGGAACAAGCCATACACCTTCCTTTAACGCCTTTCTCTAGATGACGATCATTTCTCCATTTCCTCCCCATCTTTCCTCTTTCTCTTTTTATTTCTTTATTTTTCCTTTTCTCCCCAGGACCTGCAGTTCTCCCCAGCATCTCTTCTTCAGGTGTACAAGTTTCTCTCCTCAGTTACCCTCTGAATGTCAGGGCTTTCTCCTCATTCATCTGACTTCTGTCCTTTAGAAGGAACGAGAAACAACAGGAGAGAGTGAGTTCTTTTTCTTTGGATGGGAGGAGGGGAAAGATGGGCGACTTCAGTTTCAGCCTGCAGCTAACTTTCTCTGATCTAAAGTTTCTGAACTCAAACACACACCCACCAAGAGGATAATTTGATTCTGAAGAACTCCATGTATTATACACAAGCAGTTAAAAGCCTTCTTTTTGATACATCTTTGATCCTATTTCTTTCTGCGTAGTGAGTACATTTAATTCACTCTCTGTCAGAGCTTTTTTAGTAGAACTTATTGACCAAAAAGGGATGGGATGCAGTTCTGTCCTCTACCTTATAAGCTGATTAGGGAAAGAAATACATAAATTCATTGAAGGCAGAAGTTCTGTTCATCATTCTATCCCCTCAGTTATTAATACAATATCTTACATATAGTATATGCTTTGTTGAATCAAATTCAGGGCCACAAAATCTGGGGATGGTGAAGAACCAGGAAGAAATCTTAGCACATATATTGGAGCTATTGTTGGTGCACTCCAGCTAGTTGTCATGATCTTGGAGAAGGAAATGGCAACCCACTCCAGTGTTCTTGCTTGGAGAATCCCAGGGACGGGGGAGCCTGGCGGGCTGCTGTCTACGGGGTCGCATAGAGTCGGACACGACTGAAGCGACTTAGCAGCAGCAGCAGCAGACACAAAGGAGAAAAACAAGGCAGCACTGTGATGGGATTATCACCGCAGCCCTCAGTCCAACACCATCTTGAGTCTACTTCTTTAGCTGCAAGTACAGATATAGTCTGTTAAAAGTTAAGGTCAAGTACATTTCAAATCTCTGTATATCTTATATGGATAAAAATGGGCCAAATGATCTTTAGACTAGTCTTCTCCCCATGTCCACTTACAAACTTCACTGTGAGCATCAGTGTGTATCCACAAGGAACTTTGACAGGCAGTGGCAGGGAGGGAGGCAGCCAAGGAAAGGATGCTGAGAATGTGCACCCTGTTTGAAGCAGGGGAGCAGAGTTAAAGCATACTAATGCACAGTGGTCAAGCTGTCTTTTTAAATGACATGTTCAATTGTGTCTGACTCTTGCAACTCTTTGGACTGTAGTCCACCAGGCTCCTTGTGCATCAGATTTTCCAGGCAAAAATATTGGAATAGGTTGCCATTTCCTCCTCCAGGGGATCTTCCTGAGCCAGGGATAGAACCTGTGTCTCCTTGCATTGGCAGCAGCTGCTTTCCCAGTGAGCCACCTGGGAAGCCCCTCTTAAATGTACAGAAGTGAAGCCAATCAGTCGTGTCCGACTCTTTGAGACCCCATGGACTGTAGCCTACCAGGCTCCTCCTTCCATGGAAATACATAATTAAAGGGCTTCCTTGATGACTCAGGAGTAAAGAATCTGTCTGCCAGTGCAGGAGATACGGGTTCAGTCCCTGGCTCAGGAAGATCCCCTGGAGAAGGAAATGGCAATCTACTCCAGTTTTCTTGCCTGGGAAATCCTGTGAACAGAGGAGCCTGGTGGACTACAGTCCATGGGGTTGCAATAGAGCCAGACACAACTCAGTGACTAAACAACAACACATAATTAAAAGGAATTGCTTTGAGGAGCCAAGAAGTGTTATCATAGAAAAGTAAAAGTGTTCCAGAATGAAAAACCATCTTAGCCAAGAGCAATACTTTGAAATTCATCAAGAAATCTTGCTACTTTAGGTATCTATTTTTTTTTAATATCACTGTTTCAAATGTATTACAACTATCAGCAACTTGATGTTGAAGCTTGAAGAATATTCAGGCATCTATAATGCTGTAGAAACGTTACAAAAAGAGGGAAGTGGACATTTTAAGGGTGATTTCTCAAATATTCACAGCATTCAGAATTTTAATGGTGCTATTGATAACCTTGTTATCTAATAGACTTCAAATGAATCTGACTTACAAAATGCATTAAACTTCTTGGCAGTAGTCAAATGACTACAAAATGTGGCAGCCAAAGATGGCATACATAGTGTGCTTGATAAAAATGCTATTTATTTAAAGTGTTAGAGTGGCCATTATGTTCAAGTACGAAGTTTTGAGACTCTCAGTAAATTTAATCTAGAAGAAAATGTTTCAGACTGTTTTTAAGTTTCCGAGAACACAAGGTACTCTGAGTTTTTCCTTAAGAGAATGTCAAATGTAAAAGCTAGTTTTGACATATTCACAAGTAATAAGTTTTCTGGTAGCTTCCTTGGTTCTTTTCCATTATTGCCTACTTGTGGCTAAGGATATGGTGACTTTATAAGCTCAAACTTTCAGCTATTTCAGAAGTTTATATTAAATAAAGGTGGCCTCAGTCCAACACCATCTTGGGTCTACTTCTTTGGCTGCAGTACAGCTGAACTCAAACACACACCCACCAAGAGGATAATTTGATTCTGAAGAACTCCATGTATTATACACAAGCAGTTAAAAGCCTTCTTTTTGATACATCTTTGATCCTATTTCTTTCATGTAGTAGAGTACATTTAATTCACTCTCTGTCAGAGCTTTTTTAGTAGAACTTATTGACCAAAAAGGGATGGGATGCAGTTCTGTCCTCTACCTTATAAGCTGATTAGGGAAAGAAATACATAAATTCATTGAAGGCAGAAGTTCTGTTCATCATTCTATCCCCTCAGTTATTAATACAATATCTTACATATAGTATATGCTTTGTTGAATCAAATTCAGGGCCACAAAATCTGGGGATGGTGAAGAACCAGGAAGAAATCTTAGCACATATATTGGAGCTATTGTTGGTGCACTCCAGCTAGTTGTCATGATCTTGGAGAAGGAAATGGCAACCCACTCCAGTGTTCTTGCTTGGAGAATCCCAGGGACGGGGGAGCCTGGCGGGCTGCTGTCTACGGGGTCGCATAGAGTCGGACACGACTGAAGCGACTTAGCAGCAGCAGCAGCAGCAGACACAAAGGAGAAAAACAAGGCAGCACTGTGATGGGATTATCACCGCAGCCCTCAGTCCAACACCATCTTGAGTCTACTTCTTTAGCTGCAAGTACAGATATAGTCTGTTAAAAGTTAAGGTCAAGTACATTTCAAATCTCTGTATATCTTATATGGATAAAAATGGGCCAAATGATCTTTAGACTAGTCTTCTCCCCATGTCCACTTACAAACTTCACTGTGAGCATCAGTGTGTATCCACAAGGAACTTTGACAGGCAGTGGCAGGGAGGGAGGCAGCCAAGGAAAGGATGCTGAGAATGTGCACCCTGTTTGAAGCAGGGGAGAGTTAAAGCATACTAATGCACAGTGGTCAAGCTGTCTTTTTAAATGACATGTTCAATTGTGTCTGACTCTTGCAACTCTTTGGACTGTAGTCCACCAGGCTCCTTGTGCATCAGATTTTCCAGGCAAAAATATTGGAATAGGTTGCCATTTCCTCCTCCAGGGGATCTTCCTGAGCCAGGGATAGAACCTGTGTCTCCTTGCATTGGCAGCAGCTGCTTTCCCAGTGAGCCACCTGGGAAGCCCCTCTTAAATGTACAGAAGTGAAGCCAATCAGTCGTGTCCGACTCTTTGAGACCCCATGGACTGTAGCCTACCAGGCTCCTCCTTCCATGGAAATACATAATTAAAGGGCTTCCTTGATGACTCAGGAGTAAAGAATCTGTCTGCCAGTGCAGGAGATACGGGTTCAGTCCCTGGCTCAGGAAGATCCCCTGGAGAAGGAAATGGCAATCTACTCCAGTTTTCTTGCCTGGGAAATCCTGTGAACAGAGGAGCCTGGTGGACTACAGTCCATGGGGTTGCAATAGAGCCAGACACAACTCAGTGACTAAACAACAACACATAATTAAAAGGAATTGCTTTGAGGAGCCAAGAAGTGTTATCATAGAAAAGTAAAAGTGTTCCAGAATGAAAAACCATCTTAGCCAAGAGCAATACTTTGAAATTCATCAAGAAATCTTGCTACTTTAGGTATCTATTTTTTTTTAATATCACTGTTTCAAATGTATTACAACTATCAGCAACTTGATGTTGAAGCTTGAAGAATATTCAGGCATCTATAATGCTGTAGAAACGTTACAAAAAGAGGGAAGTGGACATTTTAAGGGTGATTTCTCAAATATTCACAGCATTCAGAATTTTAATGGTGCTATTGATAACCTTGTTATCTAATAGACTTCTGACTACAAAATGCATTAAACTTCTTGGCAGTAGTCAAATGAGTGGCAGCCAGAGATGGCATACATAGTGTGCTTGATAAAAATGCTATTTATTTAAAGTGTTAGAGTGGCCATTATGTTCAAGTACGAAGTTTTGAGACTCTCAGTAAATTTAATCTAGAAGAAAATGTTTCAGACTGTTTTTAAGTTTCCGTAGAACACAAGGTACTCTGAGTTTTTCCTTAAGAGAATGTCAAATGTAAAAGCTAGTTTTGACATATTCACAAGTAATAAGTTTTCTGGTAGCTTCCTTGGTTCTTTTCCATTATTGCCTACTTGTGGCTAAGGATATGGTGACTTTATAAGCTCAAACTTTCAGCTATTTCAGAAGTTTATATTAAATAAAGGTGGATGAGTTTATATTAAATAAACTTCTGAGTTTATTGAGAAGTTTATTTATATTGAATAAATATAGTTTATTTATATTGAATAAATATAGTTTATTTATATTGAATAAACTGAGTTTATTTATATATTTATGTGTGTGTATATATATATATTGAGTGTGTATATGTGTATGTTAATCCTATTCAGAGAATTGAGTGGAAAAGAATTCAAGTTATTGTATTACTACTGTTTTAACCTTTCTAAGACTCTTTTCCCTAATCTGGAAATGGGGGTCCTGATTCCCTAACTGGCAGAGTGGTTTTAGGGCTTCAGTAAATAATGTTCTAAAGTATGTAGAAGAAATAAATTCCCCTTCTGTGATCAAGACAATTACATTTTGTTGCCTTTTCCTTTCCTTTTGAAGTTGAAATAATATAACCCAATATAGGTAAAGCCCCAAATCGATAGGAAGCTTAGACTCTCTTGCTGCTGCTGCTGCTGCTGCTAAGTCTCTTCAGTTGTGTCCAACTCTGTGCGACCCCATAGATAGCAGCCCACCAGGCTCCCCGTCCCTGGGATTCTCCAGGCAAGAACACTGGAGTGGGTTGCCATTTTCTTCTCCAATGCATGAAAGTGAAAAGTGAAAGTGAAGTCGCTCTGTCGTGTCCGAATCTTAGCGACCTCATGGACTGCAGCCCACCAAGCTCCTCTGTCCATGGGATTTTCCAGGCAAGAGTACTGGAGTGGGGTGCCATTGCCTTCTCCTAGACTCTCTTAGATGGAAGCAATCTTAGAAAGTATATGGTTCAGTGATTCTTGTCATTTGTGTGGCTCATGGACTACTTTGAGAATCTGAGTCGTAACTCTTCACTACTGAAAAAAATGCCTCTATACACAAAAATTATCATATAGCTTTAAGAGGTTCAAGGAGTCCCTCAAACCTAAGGTTAGAAATCCTCAATTTCATGTGACACCCTCAGTCTAAAGATGGAAAAATTAAGGAATATAAGTGATATGCTCTTTGAGAACCAAAATAATTTCAAAATTATTTTGAAAACTCTTCCCCCCAAAATCTCTAATTTAAGAACACAGCTTTCATTGATTTTTGAGCAGTGTCCTCAGACCACAGCTGCATTTTATCGGTGGACTTCCTGTCTCGTCAACCTTTGGTGTGTGAGTGACTAAAAGCTATTTGCAATCCCACACAAAGTGAAATGAAATAATTTGGGTATTGATTCTGTTTTTAACATGCACATTCCCCAAAATTATACTACTGCATTCTCGTGAACATTCATTAAGTACCCATCATATTCCAACGTCTATTCAAGAGAGTGAGAGCACAAGATCTTGAGACCCAGGTTCTCACTGATCTGAGCCCAGTCTAATAACAGGTTCATGAGCCTCTAGTGGGAGAGCTCAGAGAGAGGAGTAAGTCACTCAGCCTCAAAACTCTGAGGATGTCCCACACTTAAGGTAACATTAAAGTTATGACTTGAATGATGAGTAGTTTTCTTCTCGAAGCATCCAAATGACCTAACTCCTTGTGGATGCAAATTTTAATACAATGCACAACTTTCCTTTAAGTTTAGAATAATTTGCTTACTTTATATGTACATGGTAATTACTCCCAATATGTGTGGGGTGACCTAAAAAGACCTGTTCGGTAGTTTCATCAACCATGCGTCTTCATTCTCAGCCACACAGTTTGCAGACCTCAGGGTCATTGTCCTCTCTGGCTTGCAATTTCCAGTCACAACATGCTTGCAGATCCTCTCCTCAGTGTCCCTCCGCCTCCCTCTTTCTTTTCTGTTCCCATTACCATCTTCCAATCATTCTCCATACACTAGACCTGGCCCCCACCAGTCCTTCCTTGTTCTGCACAGTCACAAATTCATTTTCCCAAAATTAACTTATTCTAAAGCCCAGAGAAGAAACATTCATTCCAAGTTACCTATAGCATAGAGTTGTGTAGTGTGTGTGTGTGTGTGTGTGTGTGTGTGGTCAGTCATGTCTGACTCTTTTGTGACCCCATGGACTGTAGCCCACCAGGCTCCTCTGTCCATGGGATTTCCCAGGCATGAATATCGGAGTGCGTTGCCATTGATCCTCCAGGGGCTCTTCCTGACCCAGGGATTGAACCCATGTCTCCTGCATTGCAGGTAGATTCTTTACCACTGTGCCACCTGGGAAGCCCCATAGGATATAGTTACTAAGTCTTTTATATTCTTAAAGCCTGGATGATCCAATCTCAGGCTCCTCAGCCACCATAACCCAGCACATTTCTGCTCCATCCGGGCACGTGCAGGGCAGAGATGGTAAGAGCTCATGCTAAGTTAGGTCTCACCTTTACTATGTATTAGCTGTTTCATCTCATCTCTCCATGCTTGTTTCTTCATCTATGACTTACATGAATAAATAGCCAAATGGCTTAAAGTTGTTGGGAAAATTAGTATGATGACACATAGGAAGTGCCTGGTGCTGCACCTGACACATCCTTGGTCCTCAGTAAACGATACCATTTGTAGCCAGCTGCATCCTTGCCTTCCTCTGAAATGCACCACGTCTCTGTCATTTCTAGAAACGCTTCTTTCACTTACCAAGGTCATTGGTTTCTCCTTTAGGACTTGCCTCAGTTTCTGATTATCTTCCCACTGATTCCCCCACATGCACCTGCTCTCAGCTGTCTCTCCTCACATCCCCTTCATCACCTCTGTTGGCTTGACACCGTTTCCAAAATTCTTACGTTTCCTCACCATCAGAGCTAGAACTGTTCCCAAGTAGAGTAGACTGCTGTGCAAAGTCATGAGCCTCCTTGATTTCACCTTTATGTGAGGACATTGAAGTGATCATGAAACAGAGGGAAGATTGGATAATGGATGCCTGAGGGTCCTAGCAGGAGTGATTTTTGGAGTCTGAGCTGTTTAAAGCAGGGTCATGTCTTATATTTCCTCCCACTTCCCACAGCGGAGATCTTTGTAGGCACACTCCACTCTACGGAGTTTGGCTCACTGTTTTCCTGAAGAATCAACCTACTCTTTGATCCTTGTCAAGAGGACTAATGGCTTTCATCCTGCAGGGGAATTTAGGAGGATGGGTACCAGGGTTGGAGGATGGGACCCCCCACGTGCATCACACTGTAACCTATAGTGAGTGTACAATAAATGTTTAATGAACAAGCACCAACCACCAGCTGTGTTTCACTGCATCATTGTATGTCACTTGTGGACAAATTAAGAGCAAATGAAAGTCTCCTCCACATTTAAGGCTGAGGTTATAGGGAGATGCTGAGGGACTAGATTATTGCTCCCCCCGCCCAAAAAAAAAAACTCCTTAGGTTCCTCAGAAAAAGCTCTTTATCTGAATATTTTCCTTTTCTTCCCTACAATCTCTATATATGGGCAAAGAGAGAGTCCAGAAATCTAAGACAATGTTTATCTTTAATATCCTTATTGAAATCTCTATTTTGAAACAATCTCATTACACAGGGCACCTCTAATTTTTGCCAGTTCATTTTCTCTCTGAAATCAACTGCTTTGCCTTCTGAATTCCAGGTAGCTGCACTTAATCTCTTTGTGGCCTGGCCTTTTCAAACTAGTTTGCTGTAATACGAAAAGAACCTTCAGCTTTAAAGAACGGCTCCCCACCCTTCCCCAGTTGGAAGGGAGGAAATCAGTTAATTGCAGCCTGTCAGAGTTGTTTTAGGTGACTTTGTACTTCTTCAGTTTAAGATCAACATGAACCTTAGGCATTTCAGGCTGGAAATTTAAATAGCAGCAAAAAAGCCTGGGTTTCGCTAATGCCAGGAATGACTCATCTGGTGAGAATGGTATTGTATTGATAATACAATACCGAGAGAAGGAAAAGACTGTGGTATCTGCTTTTCTTTGTTTCTCTGACCTTGAGGAGAATTATAACTTGTTTGTTGCAGAAGTTGAGCATCTAATGTGCTGATGCACCTGTTAGCTCTAATATGTTAAATGGCAAAGCACTTGCCGTTTCCTGTGATTGCTTTGTGGGTGAAGTATTTTCTGCAATCTGGTGAACTGATTTTTGTTTTGTTTTGTTTTAAAGAATGTATTCATTTGTATTTCTTGTCTCTCTTATTTCTCAAAAATATGCTTTCTCATTCTGTTTCAACACCCTGGTCTCATCATTACATCTTTTAGAATCCGCTTGGTTTTTTATTTTCAAGGTAACATGATTATGATTTGTTTTTAATATAGAGACCATGAACCAGGCGACTCCTGCGAGGAAGCTGGAAGAGGTTCTTCATCTAGCAGAGCTCTGCATTGAAGTCTTACAGCAGAATGAAGAGCATCATGCAGAGGTGATGACTTGTTTTAACTGTCACATAAAGCCGCGCATAATGCTTTGCGACGGTAGGAATGGCACTGAAGATGTGGCCTGTCCGTTGCCTTTGATACACACCTGGCCATTTATCTATAGTAAACTGAGTGTGTGTGCTTTTCCTGGAAATATAACTCCTATATGTTACAAAGGAATTGTGTATGTCTATAATTTAGTATCTGTACCTGACAACTGTCTTTCTGTGTGGAACACGGAAGAGCTTATGAGATCTGCCAAAAGTGTACAACTAGCAAGAAGCAAAGCTGGGACATGACCCCCATCTAATGATGCCAGATCACTCACCAGCTTTTCTCCCTGTATCCTGATGGCTTTAGTTTAGAAATGTAAGTTAGTCAACGTGCGCAAGGAGAAGTAGCGAAGAATAACAAAATCGCACTGAAGACATTCATAACTGCATCACTGGTAACTCTAGTGTTTCACTTTTACAATCAAGTTTTTCTTTCAATTTTCACTAACCCTGCATTTTTAATAGTTTTCGAAAGTTCTGGTTCTAATTACATATTGACATTCAGTAGAGATATAAAATGGTATTTCATCAGGCAAGCTGCTTATTCTGAGATTTAAAAGTGTCATTCTTTCTAATAGCTATGAGTTTATTTTTTTGTAAAAACAGTTTTCTGACTTTGAATTAGGTAGAGAAAATGTATAAAATTAAGTAAATGTAATAAATTTCAGTGTCCTAGCAATCCTTTTATTCTTAAGAAAGTATGTGAAACGAGCAAGAAGGAAAAAGAACAGATACAGAAGAATTTATAGAATATTTATATTTAATGAAGCCTAGTCCTCAAAAATATAAGAAACTATAGGAAGTACATTTTAAGCAAATTCTCAGAAAAGTATATTCATGGAGCCCTGCTATAGATAACTAAGATGTATTGTATCTGCCTATAAATATGATCATTCAAAACATCTGCTTTTAGCTCACACTATGGAATCTAGTTTTTACCTTGCATCTGTCATGTGTGAACTTGTTATGGATATTTTATTTTAAACTGAAGAAACAGCTGCTTCAATAATTTGAAATGAATTCCCAGGAGGAGCTTTTCTAGGCTAGTACTACTGCTGTGTTACAAGGAAAATGATTATATGATAAAAATGTATGTATGTGTTGTCTTTGTCTTTTGTTAAAAGGCATTATCATCAGAATATTAGACCTTTTTGAATTCAAAAAAAAAAATTCTGATTGGCTATCCAATTTCACCTAAACAGGTACATGTAATTTACATTTCACAAAAATTACATTTAATCTTCCTACACTAATAAGGAAAATAACTCTTCTGTCTTTTAAGTGTAAATAATGTTAAATACTCCCTGCAACCAGTACCTGCTTGTTAAAGTACAATATATCCAAACACAATTAAAATGTAAGTATTACTTATTTTCTAAGCTACAAAAATAAAGTTGATTTTATTGAACAGACATAATCAAAACTTATAAATATCACTGAGCTAGATGCCAAAATGCAGAAGTATTATAATGACCTCTTTTTACAACGCTTTGTGACACTATGGCATGTCTTCATTCCACAATGCTTCCAAATTCTTGGGATTCCTCAGGGAAGAGAGGTGAGTAGAATCGTTTTCATCATTTTTCTAGCATGGAATAATTCTTTTATGTGAAGATAAGATAGAACCCACTCGGGTTATAGTTTTAAAGCTACCTTAATCCCTGTCCCTGGAATGAGCCATTCCCTTCTCCAGGGGATCAATCGAACCCAAGTCTCCTAAATGGCAGGTAGGTTCTTTACCAGCTGAGCCACCAGGGAAGCCCAAGAATACTGGAGTGGGTACCCTGTCCCTTTTCCAGCAGATCTTTCTGACCCAGGAATTGAACCTGGGTCTCCTGCCTTGCAGGCAGATTCTTTACCAGCTGAGCTACCAGGGAAGCTGAAATTAAAGACTGTATGTATTTAAATGGACCAGTCTTGGTTGCACAGTTTCCATGGATGTCCAGGCTAGACTGTCTTCACTGCACAAAAGAGAACCCAGCCCAGCTCCCTAGGTGGAGGTTAACGCATCTGTCTGAGACACCTTCAAGTGGCCGTGTGTCAGCGCCTCTCTTTTCCCTCCTCCTTCCCTCCTCAGGGCTGTTTCACTTCACGGGGCCAAGAGGTTGTTTCTGTCCTTCAGCAGTTTCTCAGTTGAGCAGGTTTCATGTCCTTCAGATCTTTCACAATAACTTGCTTCTAAGACAGTCCTCCCTTCTCTCTGAGGGCCTCTCAACCTCTCCCCTCAGGCTTTTCTTCCGAATTTCTGTGTTTTCTCTTGAGAAAGATAGTTTAAGCTCCTTTCCAGAAAATTTTTAAAGCCCTCTTTCACATTCCTGGGACGAGACTGTGTCTGACCAGAAATTTAGACAAACTGATCTGACCACTGTCCATCTAAGGCCTCTCACTCTGACAAAGGCAGCAAGTTCCAGATGCCTTCTGGAAAGCCTTGGGCTCTCACCCCAGCACACGCCTCCATACACATGCACCACATTCCTGGTGAGAAAACTTGCCGGAGGTACACAGTCAGGCCGACTCCAGACTCTACACTTTCCAGGGAGCCATGTTGTTATTTCTGAATTTCAGAAATAACAGAGTGGCTGGGATGGGCTTTTGTCTTAGTTCTGCTGGCAGGTTTGACACTCAGCATCATAGCAGGGATGTAAATGCAGAGAGAAAGATTACACTGCAAGCCTGAGATGTCCCTTTCAATCCTGTCAGACTCTTCCTTTCCTGGTGGATCCTGGGACTTGGCTATGGGGATGGAGGGTCAGGAATATCCCCCAGGGAAGAGGCAGAGAGAGAGAGACAGCGTGATGGATATGAGCCCAGCTCAGGTTATTACTCTGTGACTTATTGTTGCAGCAGAATCTTAATTGAAGGTCCCTAAAATATTTTAAATATGATATCGTTCGCCATATTGGTGACACTGTAGGCCAGGCGAATGTAAGGCAGTAATTCGGTGTTTGCCATTTGGCTCACTGTGAATGGTGGATGTATCCTGCTCTCCAGCTGACTGGGTCCCAGGCTGTTCCAGCAGCAGAGGAGTGCAGGGAGAGGAGTTCAGTGCAGACACGCATACTTGTGATTATGGTCATTCATGTAAACATCAGTGTCTGAGCCAGATTATGTGTCTGGATGTGCGTGAGTGAGTGAAAATCGCTCAGGCATGTCTGACTTTTTGCAACCCCATGAACTATAGCCTGCCAGGCTCTTCTGTTCATGGCATTCTCCAAGCAAGAATACTGGAGTGGGTAGCTGTTCCCTTCTCCAGGGGATCGTCCTAACCTGGGGATCAAACCTCAGTCTCCTGCTTTGCAGACGGATTCTTTCCTGTCTGAGCCACCAGGGAAGCCCATGCATCTGGATAGATTCTGACAAAAAGAGAAAGGATGTTTGATTTTTTAAAATGTTTCCCATTGTTTTTGTTTATTCCTTATCCTTATTGTTGTTCAGTCACTAAATCCTATCCAACTCTGTGACTCCATGAACTGCAGTGCACCAGGCTTCCCTGTCCTTCACTATCTCCTAGAGTTTGCTTAAACTCATGTACATTGAGTTGGTGATGCCATCCAACCATCTCATCCTCTGTGGCCCCCTTCTCCTCTCACCCTCAGTCTTTCCTAGCATTAGGGTCTTTTCCAATGAGTTGCCTGTTCACATCAGGTAGCCAAAGTATTCAAGCTTCAGCTTTAGAATCAGTCTTTCCAGTGACTTATTCATAAACAAGATCTGTTTACTACCCACTACTAAGTAACTGCAGTCATCTCAACAGTTGAGTTCATCTTAATTACACAGCATTTATATCTGGATAGCCAGTGAGATAAATCGACCTTTCATATTAAGGATGGGTTTAGGTTTAGGGTTAGATTAGCCTGTGGTACAACAAATGTCCCTCTTTTTGGAAGAAGATGACCAGCAAGTGACTTTCATATGGCTGAGCTATAGAGGAAGAATTCCACTTGCAGCAGGACTCTCAGACAAAACCACATGGTCACAAATACCCTACTGAAAATGTTTCTTAGTCACTAACTTACAAACATATAATAATAAGACTAGCACTTTACCTTGACATACCTTTTGAAGGATTTTCAGCTCCACATTTCACTTGATTATTTCAATATTTATATTCATCTAGGAACAAAATTAGGGAGATATTTTCATGAATTGAGTTGCAGAAAACTATGATTCCTTTGACATAAGTTTAGGTGTCACCCTGAAGGTTCAAATCCATTCTACTGGCTCCTCAAGAGAGCTTCAATATTTCTAGAATATGGCCTCTCAGCATCATATTACTATATGTGTCTATTGGGGGGTGTAATGATATCCTAGACACTGAACTGTGTCCAGAGCTTTTAGGATCATCCACAAAATACAAGATTACAAACTGATCTTTTCGGGGTGTGAAGGAAGCATATAATATGTTCCAAAATCAGATGTGCTATTTTTGCTCATTTATGCAGTCATCATTTTTGTCGTTATAAAATATGAAATGTTTACTGCATTTTGAGGGTAAAAGTAATAAAAAGACTAAGACCCCAAAGAAATATGAAAAGATATTTTTTAAAATAAGACTATAATAGATGTTCTGGCAAGAACATCCTCAGAGGACAAAAACATTGGTCTGATCTGCAGAACTAAATAGACAAACAGATGAGCAGAAAGGCAGTGTGCTATATATATAGTTGATTAAGAAACTAGATAGACAGTTTCTAAATATGTAGTTGATTAAGAAACTAGAAAGACAGACAGAAAGGCAGTGTGCTCTATATAGAGTTGATTAAGAAGAGGCCATATATGTAAGAGCTTGGTCTCTACAACTCCAGCTGACCTGAATTCAAATTATTGCTCTGTTACCAATTTTATGACTTTGGGCAAGTTCCTTAATCTTTCTGACTTTGCTAACCTGTAAAACCCCTGGGTTGGGAAGATCCTCTGAAGAAGGGCATGGCAACCCAGTCCAGTATTCTTGCCTGGAGAAACCCATGGACAGAGGAGCCTGGTGGGCTACAGTCCATACGGTTGTAAAGAGTCAGACACAACTGAAGCAACTTTGCATGCAACCTGTAAAATAAGGATCATTGTACCATCTACCTGAAAGGATTAAGTAAAATAATGTGCAGAAAGTCTTTAGAACAGCACATAGAAACTATTCCATTCATGTTGGACATTACTATTCTTAAAACATCTAAAACTAACATTGTAAGATTTGTGTGAATTTTGACTCATTTTTGTGTTGCTGATAATATCCCTTGACTTTTCCATACAACCCTGGAGGAGGCTAGGACAAGTATTGTTACTGCCAATTTGCAGATGAGGAAGTGGAAATCCATCCAGGAACTGATTTGCCCATGAGCACTCAAGTCTCACCAAGTTCAAAAGCTCAGTACTCTTCCAGTTTCAGAGATAGTCTTACTCGCCACTGTTTCCATGGTTTTCAGAGTATTGTCAGCCACGAATATCGTTCTCACCATACAAGATTTATTTATTGTTAGAATTTTGATAGAAATAGTATGCCTAAGAACTGCAATCAAGTTTTGTTTTACTTCCCTCTTAATCAAGTTAAACGTTGCTTTCTGCCCCTGCTGTCTCATTTACACTAATTCGTGGCTTAGCTTTAGGGCCAAGACTTCTGATTGGTGCCCTACAGATGAATGCGTTTCTCAGAAGGGTTTTCCCCTCCCTGGTGGCGCCCCTCATGCTGAGGAGCCTCGGCCACCCCCAGGAAATGGTGTGTAGGTAGGAAATTATACAGCCTCTCCTCTTACTACCAACCCAGAGTGGGAGGACTGCCACCCAGAGGGGTGGCAAAAAGCAGAAGCGGGCAGACAGGTGGTAGAACTGACCCTGTGTTCTCAAGGTAACAGCCTGCAGCCCTTGCTTTTCATTTTCAAAGACAGTAGCTGCTTAAAGCTTTCTCAGCTAATCATTAGAACAATCAGTATCCATCACAGATTGTCTTGTTCAGCAGGAATAACATTATCAGAAATACAGTTTAAAACATAAAATATATGCATCCGTAAAACATAATGAAAATTTCAAGTTGATAGCAAAGTCTTGCCAACCTGAAGCTGTTTTGTGTGTGTGTGTGTGTGTGTTGTTTTTAAGAAAATTATATTCCATTGCGTTCCATTCTCCATCATGGCTCTATCTTCCAAGTTAACTTTAAAAAGAGCTTTGGAAATTTTTCTCAGAGTCTTGAGACAGTCGTGACCTAACATGACTGTTATTTTCTTAATTTGAACCTTTTGCAAAGCTATTGGTTGTGAACTGGAAGTGAGACTTTGAAAATGTTTCTCTTTGCGGTACTGCATTTTTCCTAGCATTTCTATCCTGCTGTACTCAGAGGAAAGAATCCAATTCTTCTTATCTGTGTCACTAACACAGCTCTAAAAGACAGGAGCAAGATACATGCAATGAAATTGTGTCTACTACTTTATTTTATTTTTTTTGCATTTATATTATTGTCATAAACTCATTCTAAGAGAAATTTAAATTTAAAAAATTCAAATATAATATTTTCAAAGAGCAATAGATTGATGTACATAGAATATACGGCTTCCAACAGATTTTTACATTCATATATTTGTAACAGCAAAGTCAAAGTTATATGCATGGAGTCAACCATTAAAATGTCCCTAACACTAGAGCCTGTTATTTGTGCCGTACCACTCTTTTTCTTTAACTACTGTTTTCTTCATTTTCCACCTACTAATTAGTTACACAATAATATTTTTTATAAATATACTGAACATTATTATTGTGGCAAAAGTTTTTAAGAAAATACTCAATATGTCAATATCTTACAATCCACTTTTTTTGGTTTGTGGTTTGGCTCTTTTTATTATAATTGAATTTACATTGGAAGAAATTAATAGAGTTTTGCAACCACAAATCTCACATGTTATTAGAAAGTTCTTCAAAATAAATATGGACTTCTCTGAGTATAGTATGATGAAACTTTTTCTAAGGTTACTTTTAATTGAAAGAATAACAAAAATATCTGTATCACACAAATTCATGTGATAGTTTTATAGTTACTTGGTTAAAAAGTTATAGTACTATCAAAAGCTACATTTAAAAAGGGGAGGGGGGAAGACCTGAGAGATATTTCACTCAAAGCAGTGTAAAGAGAGCTCTGCTGCTGCTCCTGCTGCTGCTAAGTTGCTTCAGTCGTGTCCGACTCTGTGCGACCCCATAGACGGCAGCCCACCAGGCTCCCCCGTCCCTGGAATTCTCCAGGCAAGAACACTGGAGTGGGATGCCATTGCCTTCTCTGAAAGAGAGCCCTAAAACATGTTAAATTAATCCAAAATTAGAAAAATTCAGATTAAAACAAAACTGAGATACTATAGCCAGAAAAGCTCACATTATTTTTTATGTGAGTATTCTCTGGTGGCTCAAACAGTAAAGTATCTACCTGCAATGCAGGAGACCTGGGTTTGATCCCTGGATCAGGAAGATCCCCTGGAGAAGGGAATGCCACCCCACTCTGGTATTCTTGCCTGGAGAATTCCATGGACAGAGGAGCCTGGTGGGCTACAGTCCGGGGATCACAAAGAGTCAGACACAACTGAGTGACTAACACCCGCACATAATGAGAATACTAAAAATAAGATATACCTTCTAAGAAAAATGTCAAGTATACAATGCAGTGTTGTAGGTACTGTCCTGTTAGTAGACCTCTAGGATGTGTTTACCTTATATAATTGAACTTGTGTACCATCACCACCACACTTTCACAAATACCCTCCTTTTAGATCCTTTCCCCAGTCAGTCCACTCTCTGAAATGACCATTCCACTCTCTGCTTCTATGAAATTGACTATTTTAGATTCCTCATATAAATCATAAAGTATGATTATGTACAGTATTTGTCCTTTGTCTGGCTTATTTCATTTAATATAATGTCCTCCAGGTTCAATCATGTTGCTACAAATGGCAAGATTGCCTTCTTTTTTTCAGGTGAAAATTATTTTATTGTGTGTACCTATCATATTTTGTTTTCCAGTCATTCATCTGTGGGCTTTTGTTATTGTTGTTCAGTCACTAAGTCATGTCCAACGCTCTTTGACCCCATGGACTGCAGCACCCCAGGCTTCCCTTTCCTTCACCATCTCCTGGAGTTTGCTCAAACTCATGTCTATTGAGTCGATGATGCCATCCAACCATCTCATCCTCTGTCACCCCCTTCTGCTCCTGACTTCAATCTTTCCCAGCATCAGGGGCTTTTCTAAAGAGTCAGGTCTTCAAATCAGGAGGCCGAAGTATTGGAGCTTCAGCTTCAATGTCAGTCCTTCCAATGAACACTCAGGATTGATTTCTCTTAGGATTGACTGGTTTCATCTCCCTGCAGTCCAGACTCTCAAGAGTCTTCTCCAGCACCACAATTTGAATGTAAAAATTATTTGGCGCTCAGCTTTCTTTATGGTCCAACTCTCACATCCATACGTGAATACTGGAAAAAACATAGCTTTGACTATACAGACCTTTGTCAACAAAGTGATGGCTCACTTCTGTGTCTTGTATACGTGTTCAATCACTTCGGTTGTGTCCAACTCTTTTCAACCCTAAGGACTGTAGCCCACCAGGCTGCTCTGTCCATGGGGATTCTCCAGGCAAGAATATTAAAGTGAGCTGTCATGTCCTCTGTATCTTAGCTACTGTGAATAGTACTGCATTGACTGTGACAGTGTAAATATCTCTTTGAGATTCTTATTTCAATTCCTTTAGAAATATACCCTAGGATGGGATTGATGGATTATATGAGAGTTCTATTTTTAATTTTTGAAGGAACTTTCATACTGTTTTCCATAGTGGCTGCATCAATTTACATTTCTATCAACAGTGTACAAGGGTTGTCTTTCCTGTACAACCTCAAAAAAACTTATCTTTTGCTTTTGTAAGTAATAGCCACTCTAACAGGTGTGAGATAATATCTCATTGTGGTTTTGATTTGCATTTGATAAATCAAATGATGATTAGTGATGTTGAGAACCTTTTCATATACCTGTTGACCATTTGTTGGTCTTTGGAAAAATGTCCGTTTGGTCCTATGTCCATCTTTTAGTCATGTTATTTATTTTTTCTTTTGTTTTGTTTTTGCTTTGAGTTGTAGGAGTGTATTATATATTTTGGATATTAGCCCTTCATCCTGTTTATGGCCTACAAATATTTTCTCTCATTCCCTTGTTGACTGTTTTCTTTGCTGTTCATTAAGTTTTTAGTTTGATGATTTGCTTGTTTTTTCTTATGTTGTCTGTGCTTTTGGTGTCATATCTGAGAAACCATTGCCAAGGCAAAGCTAAGAAGCTTTTTCTCTATGTTTTCTCCCAGGAGTTTCATAGTTTCATATCTTAAGTTTAAGTATTTAATGCTTTTTGAGTTGATTTTTGTATATGGTGCAAAACAATAGTCCAGTTTGATTATTTTGCTTGTGAATATCCAGTTTTCCCGGCACTGTTTATTGAAGGGACTGATCTTTCCTCATTTTATATTCCTCAAGAATATAACCTTTTTGAAGGTTAGTTGATCATATATGTGTGGGTTTATTTCTGGGATCAGTATTCTGTGTCATTGGTCTAGGTGTCTGTACTGATGACAGTGCAAGATTGATTTAATTACCACAGCTTAGTAATATACCTATTTAGATATCAGAAAGTGTGGTGTCTTCAGCTTTGTTCTTAACATTATTTAGGCTATGTGAGGTCATTTGTGATTCCATCTGAGTTTTAGAATTTTTTTTTTATTCCTGTAAAAAAAAAGGTCAATGGAATTTTGATAGGGCTTGTGTTGAAACTGTAGATTGCTTGGGGTAATATGGGCATTTTAACAATATAAACTCTTCCAATCCATGACACTGGGTAGTTTTCATTTATTTGCGACTACTTCAGTTTCTTTCATCAGTGTTTTATAATTTGTAGTTTACAAATCTTTTACCTGTTTGGTTAGGTTTATTTCTAGGAATTTTTACTCTGTTGTTTCTTAATTTCTAATTTCTTTTTCAGATTGTTATTAGTGTATACAGAAATGCACATGATTTTTGTATGCTGATTTTATATCCCAAGTGTGTGCATGCATGCTCATTCACTCAGTCATGTTTGAGTCTTTGCAACCCTATGGACTATAGCACACCAGGCTGCTCAGTCCATGGGATATTTCAGGCAAGAATATTAGAGTGGGTTGCCATGCCCTCCTCCAGGGCATCTTTCCAACCATTTGCATGCTTATATATTCATAATTATCCTAGTTTTCTGGTGAATTGACCCTTTTCCATTATGTAATGACCTTTTTTGTTTCTTGTGGTAATTGTTAACATATGTAAGTATAGCCACTGCTGGTCACTTTTGGTTATCATTTGCGTGAATATTTTTTCTACCCCTTCAATTTCAGCCTATGTGTGTCCTTAAATTTAAAGTGAGTGCCTCATAGGCAGCAACCTTATTGTTGTATCTTGTGGTTTTATCCATTCAGCCACTCTGTGTCTTTTGGTGAAGAGTTTAATCCATTTACATTTAAAATTATTGATAGATAAGACTTACCTTTCAGCTGGACTTCAGATCTTTTCACCATCTATTTTAAACTTTTAACTCCAGTCACATACAAAACCCTGCAGTTTTACTTCCTGAATATACTTTATGTTATTGGTGTCAAATGTTACCTCTTCTGTACTAATATGTATCCCTTAACAAATTTTTGTGGTTATAGTTAATATTAATGCCTTCCTCTTTTGGATTTTATAGGACTGTTTCAAGTTATTTATGTACCAGCATTACAGTATTATTTGTCTATGTATTTACCTTTACCAGTGATATTTATACTTTCATACGTATTTATGTTAGATTTAGCATCCTTTTGTTTCAACTTGGAGAATTTTCTTTCACACTTTTCTATAAGGCAGGTTTAGTGGTGACAAACTCGCTAAGTCTGGGAAAGTCATTATCTTGCCTTCATTGTTAAAGGACAGTTTTGCTGTGTATGATACTCTTGGTTAGCAGTTTTTCTTTAGTATTTTGGATATATCTTACCACTCCCTCCAAACCTCCAGGGTTTCTGCTGAGAAATCTGATAATATTAGCCTTATTTTTTTATATGATGAGTCATTTTTCTCTTGCTGCTTTCAAAATCCTCTCTTTATCTTTAATTTTTGACATTTTATAATTATAATATGTCTCACTATGAGTCAACCCAGCTTGGATCTTTTGTGCTTCATCAATTTGTATGTCCACTTCATTCCCCAGATTTGGGAAGTTTTCAGTCATTATTTCCTTAAATAAGTTTTCTGTCTCTTTTTGTTTCTGGGACTCTAATAATACATATCAGATTGGTTCACTTGAAGATGTACCACAAATATCATAAGCTTTCTTCAGTCTTTTTCGTTCTTCTTTTTTTTTTCATTCCTCTGACTAGATAATTTCAAATTATTTGTTTTCAAGTTCATTGCTTCACTCTTTTACTTGATCAAGTCTGCTGTTGAAGCTACCCTTTAAACTTTTTGGTTATTGTATTCTTCAGCTCCAGATTAATAATTGGTTCTTTTTTATTGTTCTCTTTGTTGAACTTCTCATTTTTTTCTTATATTATTTTCCTGATTTCATTTAGTTATCTGTTTTTTTTTTTCTTATAACTCACTAAAGTGCTTTAAAACAGTTTTTGAACTTTTTTAGGAATTTTATAGGTCTCTATTTCTTTGAAATTGGCTATGGGAGCTTTATTTTGTTCTTTTGCTTGGTGTCCTGTTTCTAGATTCTTCATATTTCTTGTAGTCTTGCATTATTGTTGTGCTTTGAAGAAAGTGTAACTTCCTCCTTTCTTTACAGACTGACTTCAGCAAGGAAAGGCCTTCACCAGTCAGCTCAGCCAGATATTTTAGGTAGTCTGGCTGGTCAGATCCATAGGTGGGCTGGTTGGTGGGCCTGCTTTCAGTTTCCATGGACAGGTCACATTATTTTCGAGAACTTCCTAAAAAGTAAATATTCTTTTCATCCATTTAAACAGCAGAGAGTTTTTAGGTCCTATCTAGTGGGACCTAATTTACACTGGAGGGACCGGAAATCCCTCTGTCTGAATGTGTGTTTTAGTTTTAGACTCTTGATTCATAAAAAAGTACTACAAGTAAAATGTAATTCTTTAAATGAGAAATCATTTTATGGATATATATTTAAATAGTAAGCAAATTTTGTATTGATAAACATGAAATCTAATATAGAGTTAAAATATAAAATGACATTTTATTTCTAAAAATACATCAATTTAAAACATTTGAAAAATATGTAAAACAAAAATTCCTTGCATGTCTTAATTTATTCATAACTACTATGAATATGTTGGTGTTTTTATTTCAATTATTTTTCTCTATGACTAGAAATATTAAAACATTTGGTATCATATTCTACAATAGTGTCCTACAACTTCACTTTTAGTCACATTTTCACAGTATTTGTATGTGTTTCTATCAAGTAATCTATATTTACATTATTTCTTTATTTGTTTACAGGCATTTGCCTGGTGGCCTGATTTATTAGCAGAGCATGCAGAGAAATTTTGGGCTTTATTCACAGTAGATATGGATACAGCACTTGAAGCACAACCACAAGACTCCTGGGACAGTTTTCCTCTTTTCCAACTGCTTAATAATTTCCTCAGAAATGACGGTAAGCATTTGCATTTCTTTTAGTGTATTAAATGAGGAAGAGGAGAGAACGTTGTGTGTGTGAGTATGTATTTACAGAGTTCTAGCACTCACTCAATAAGGATCAACCCGGGTAATACGTTTGCTCATTCCCCAGGTATATCTGGCTGGGGTCCATGGGAGACCAGCAACACTCTCACATTGTTCCACTGGCCCCCAAAGTTGCTCTTATGCCTACCCTCCTGCCTTCAGGAGTACTGATAACACAGGGACCTTCTCATTCTTGTGAATCAGAAAATCTTCAAAGATCAATATTTCTAAAGTACCTGAGAATGCTAACATCCCTGAAATACATCCTAGAAACTTACTATTCTAGATGTCCTGCCATATCAAGGCTTCTGCTAATCCACAGTGTGCTAATGCTTGTGGAACAGATTCGGTTCTACAGATGATAGTAATGTTGCCCTGTGGTATGGCTTGCTCTATCTCATTTAGAAATTAAAGAGAATATAAAGTTTCTCTACTGAGACATTTTTTTCCAATGCAGTAATAACTTTTATCATGATTCTGGTCCGTGGTCTTCTAGCAGATTGTATAGACACAGGTTTTCATCTGAATTTTTGGCGGCGTTTCTTAGCATAGTTTCCTGTGGACCTTTCCTATGATGATTTTTTAGATGCAGACACAGAGAACAGACTTGTGGACACAGGAGGGCAAGGACAGGGTGGGAGGAATTGAGAGAGTAGCGTTGACGTATATACACCACCAAGTGTAAAATAGACAGCTAGTTGGAAGCCGCTCTATAGCTCAGGGAGCTCAGCTCGATGCTCTGTGATGACCTACAGGGGTAGGTGAGAGGCTCAGCAGGCAGGTAGTATATGTATACATATTATCTGATTCACTTTTCTGTGCAGCAGAAACTAAGGTGATGTTACAAAGCAATTATACTCCATTAGAAAATTTATTTTTTTTTAATTTCCCTTCAACTTAAGTTTGGTTTCTACTGACAGCCTTTGCTTCTACATTTGTAGTGGTCTTGGAGTCACTAATTCCCTATTCTAGGACATTCCTGTCACTTTAAGCCAGGTTGAACTCTGTGTCCTCCTAACCTCTGGTTCTGACTTATTCTGTTAGGTCAGTAGAATGTCCTTCTTTTGTTGCATATGTTCTTTCTCCAGCCATTATTCCCAGTCATTTCAGATCAGATCAGTCGCTCTTTGCAACCTCATGAATCGCAGCACGCCAGGCCTCCCTGTCCATCACCAGCTCCCGGAGTTCACTCAGACTCACATCCACTGAGTCAGTGATGCCATCCAGCCATCTCATCCTCTGTCGTCCCCTTCTCCTCCTGCCCCCAATCCCTCCCAGCATCAGAGTCTTTTCCAATGAGTCAACTCTTCTCATGAGGTGGCCAAAGTACTGGAGTTTCAGCTTTAGCATCATTCCTTCCAAACAAATCCCAGGGCTGATCTCCTTCAGAATGGACTGGTTGGATCTCCTTGCAGTCCAAGGGACTCTCAAGAGTCTTCTCCAACACCACAGTTCAAAAGCGTCAATTCTTCGGTGCTCAGCCTTCTTCACAGTCCAACTCTCACATCCATACATGACCACAGGAAAAACCATAGCCTTGACTAGACGGATCTTTGTTGGCAAAGTAATGTCTCTGCTTTTGAATATGCTATCTATGTTGGTCATAACTTTCCTTCCAAGGAGTAAGCATCTTTTAATATCATGGCTGCAGTCACCATCTGTAGTGATTTTGGAGCCCAGAAAAATAAAGTCTGACACTGTTTCCACTGTTTCCCCATCTATTTCCCATGAAGTGGTGGGACCGGATGCCATGATCTTCGTTTTCTGAATGTTGAGCTTTAAGCCAACTTTTTCACTCTCCACTTTCATTTTCATCAAGAGGCTTTATAAGGGTGGTGTCATCTGCATATCTGTGGTTATTGATATTTCTCCCAGCAATCTTGATTCCAGCTTGTGCTTCTACCAGTCCAGCGTTTCTCATGATGTACTCTGCATAGAAGTTAAATAAACAGGGTGACGATATACAGCCTTGACGAACTCCTTTTCCTATTTGTAACCAGTCTGTTGTTCCATGTCCAGTCCTAACTGTTGCTTCCTGACCTGCATACAGATTTCTCAAGAGGCAGATCAGGGGGTCTGGTATTCCCATCTCTTTCAGAATTTTCCACAGTTTATTATGATCCACACAGTCAAAGGCTTTGGCATAGTCAATAAAGCAGAAATAGATGTTTTTCTGGAACTCTCTTGCTTTTTCCATAATCCAGCGGATGTTGGCAATTTGATCTCTGGTTCCTCTGCCTTTTTGAAAACCAGCTTGAACATCAGGAAGTTCACGGTTCACATATTGCTGAAGCCTGGCTTGGAGAATTTTGAGCATTACTTTACTAGCGTGTGAGCTGAGTGCAATTGTGCGGTAGTTTGAGCATTCTTTGGCATTGCCTTTCTTTGGGATTGGAATGAAAACTGACCTTTTCCAGTCCTGTGGCCACTGCTGAGTTTTCCAAATTTGCTGGCATATTGAGTGCAGCACTTTTACAGCATCATCTTTCAGAATTTGGAATAGCTCAGCTGGAATTCCATCACCTCCACTAGCTTTGTTCGTAGTGATGCTTTCTAAGGCCCACTTGACTTCACATTCCAGGATGTCTGGCTCTAGGTCAGTGATCACACCATTGTGATTATCTGGGTCATGAAGATCTTCTTTGTACAGTTCTTCTGTGTATTCTTGCCATCTCTTCTTAATATCTTCTGCTTCTGTAAGGTCGATACCATTTCTGTCCTTTATCGAGCTCATCTTTGCATGAAATGTTCCTTTGGTATCTCTGATTTTCTTGACGAGATCCCTAGTCTTTCCCATTCTGTTGTTTTCCTCTATTTCTTTGCATTGATCGCTGAAGAAGGCTTTCTTATCTCTTCTTGCTATTCTTTGGAACTCTGCATTCAGATGTTTATATCCTTCCTTTTCTCCTTTGCTTTTCGCTTCTCTTCTTTTCACAGCTATTTGTAAGGCCTCCCCAGACAGCCGTTTTGCTTTTTTGCATTTCTTTTCTATGGGAATGGTCTTGATCCCTGTCTCCTGCACAATGTCATGAAACTCAGTCCATAGTTCATCAGGCACTCTATCAGATCTAGGCCCTTAAATCTATTTCTCACTTCCACTGTATAATCATAAGGGATTTGATTTAGGTCATACCTGAATGGTCTAGTGGTTTTCCCTACTTTCTTCAATTTAAGTCTGAATTTGGCAATAAGGAGTTCATGGTCTGAGCCACAGTCAGCTCCTGGTCTTGTTTTTGCTGACTGTATAGAGCTTCTCCATCTTTGGCTGCAAAGAATATAATCAATCTGATTTCGGTGTTTACCATCTGGTGATGTCCATGTATAGAGTCTTCTCTTGTGTTGTTGGAAGAGGGTGTTTGTTATGACCTGTGCATTTTTTTGGCAAAACTCTATTAGTCTTTGCCCTGCTTCATTCCGTATTCCAAGGCCAAATTTGCCTGTTACTCCAAGTGTTTCTTGACTTCCTACTTTTTGCATTCCAGTGCCCTATAAAGAAAAGGACATCTTTTTGGGTGTTAGTCCTAAAAGGTCTTGTAGGTCTTCAGAGAACCGTTCATCTTCAGCTTCTTCAGCGTTACTGGTTGGGGCATAGACTTGGATTACTGTGATACTGAATTGTTTGCCTTGGAAACGAACAGAAATCATTCTGTTATTTTTGAGATTGCATCGAAGTACTGCATTTTGGACTCTTTTTTTTGACCATGATGGCTACTCCGTTTCTTCTGAGGGATTCCTACCCACAGTAGTAGATATAATGGTCATCTGAGTTAAATTCACCCATTCCAGTCCATTTCAGTTTGCTGATTCCTAGAATGTCAACATTCACTCTTACCATCTGCTGTTTGACCACTTCCAATTTGCCTTGATTCATGGTCCTGACATTCCAGGTTCCTATGCAATATTGCTCTTTACAGCATCAGACCTTGCTTCTGTCACCAGTCACATCCACAGCTGAGTATTGTTTTTGCTTTGGCTCCATCCCTTCATTCTTTCTGGAGTTATTTCTCCACTAATCTCCAGTAGCATATTGGGCACCTACTGACCTGGGGAGTTTCTCTTTCAGTATCCTATCATTTTGCCTTTTCATACTGTTCATGGGGTTCTCAAGGCAAGAATACTGCAGTGGTTTGCCATTCCCTTCTCCAGTGGACCACATTCTGTCAGACCTCTCCACCATGACCCGCCCGTCTTGGGTTGCCCCACGGGCATGGCTTAGTTTCATTGAGTTAGACAAGGCTGTGGTCCTAGGGTGATTAGATTGACTAGTTTTCTGTGAGTATGGTTTCAGTGTGTTTGCCCTCTGATGCCGTCTTGCAACACCTACCATCTTACTTGGGTTTCTCTTATCTTGGGCATGGCGTATCTCTTCACGGCTGCTCCAGCAAAGCGCAGCCATTGCTCCTTACCTTGGACGAGGGGTATATCCTCACCTTCCTGACCTTCAATGTGGGATAGGTCCTCTAGGCCCTCCTGTGCCCGCGCAGCCACGGCTCCTTGGACGTGGGGTTGCTCCTCCCTGCCACCACCCTTGGCCTCGAGCTTTAGCATTTTCATGCCCATTACCATTCTTATCAGCTTCCTCTCAAAAGACCTCACTCCATTTTTCAGTATTGCTCTGGAGTGTGGTGCTAAGTAGAACACAGTGCCCACAACATGACTTGAGTAACCCAGGCCCCAAGAAGAGCTGCCCATCTTCTGCCTTGTCTTCCTGCAGCCCATGACTGCCCTCTCTTTCCCAGGAGCTTAGTCACACTGGTGATACAGTTCACACTTGCTGTCTTTGAAAACTTCAGATCTTTTTCCTTCTCTCTTTCCAGGATATCACTACTCTCTATTTCTAGGTTTAAACTTAAATCGTTTTTTGGACTTTTATCTTTTTTTTTTAATTATTGATTTTGTTCATCACTCTAGTCCATCATTTCTTACCTTCCTTTGGTTATTCATCCCTTTGAGTCTATGCTAAAACTACAGCTCTTTTATTGGGAAAAAACATCTACATACATATGAAATTGTGTGTAATATTGGACTCCCCATGGACATCTGTATTTTGGATATCAGGGTAAGAACCTTTGTTTTTAGTGCCCAACAGATTCACATCTGTCTCTGCTAGTTGCTACCTGACTTTTGACAATCACTTAACCTTGGTAAACTTTAAGTTCTTTATCTATAAAATAAAGAAATAATAGTACGTGCAGTGTCATTGGTGGTGAGGATTAAAGAAGGCAATAGCTCATGTATAATGAATGCTAAACAAATATTTTAATATTAATCAGTTAAAATTTCAATCATGATTCCTTTAGCCATCTTATTCATTCTCTTATCCAATTTAATTTCCAAAAACATCTTATTAATAAGTCAAAGAACTAAGCTACAATTCCTACTTCAGTTTCAGCAACAATGTCTGCTCTTAGGAGTTGCTACACCCAGTTATCCATATGTGAATCATTTATTCTGCAAATTGTCTTCAACCAGTGTTTAAGTTCTAGTTTAGTTCCCTCCTGCCAGCTGCTGCTGCTGCTGCTAAGTCTCTTCAGTCGTGTCCGACTCTGTGTGACCCCGTAGACGGCAGCCCACCAGGCTCCCCCGTCCCTGGGATTCTCCAGCTAGCAGACTTCAAATAACCTTCTTCTTTCCCAGCCTCTTATCATCATTTTTTTCTGCTAAGAAATTACAAGTCAGGTTTAATATTGTCTTATGATAAATATATAGCAATAAACCTGCTGCCAAAAATGATGAATATATTATACATTAAGTCCCTAAATGAAAATAAATAAGTATAGGATTATTTCTAACATTGCTTTTCTCTACTTGTGTGAAAATTCAAGAATCAACCATATTTAAATTTATTAGAGGGTTATTTTAAGATGAAAATACTTATTAATGCTCACAGTAAAGATGATTTAACTTATTCAATATATTGCAATTTATTTATAGAGAAAACAAAATATGTTGTAGATTTCTTAGAAATTTTCTTGGGGAACCTCTGCTATGATGCCAGTAAATTAACATCTTTTAAATTTTATTTTTAAGATCTCTTAAAATGTCCAAAAAAAAAACACTAAAAGGGAAAAATTGATTTTAAAAGAGAATGTGATTTTTAACCAAATGTTTAATTCAAAAGAATGTCATATCCCTCTCCTGTTTAAACCATTTATATAATATTGGCTACTATCAAATGCATAACATAGTGTGTTTTGTCATTTTTGTACATGTTACTTAATCACACAGAAGCACTTATTAATGATCTCTTTTGAGTGCTGTCCATTTGGGGGGCAATTTTGCAGTTAGGTTTGATTTTGCAGTGATTAACATATTTTAGAAAGCATCAATTATTTCAGAGAAAAACAGCTCCTCTGTGTAGTCAGGTAAATAGAAAAGTTCCCCTGTGCCATAATTTCCTTTTGGTATTGGGAAAACGATGTGGTCTGGGGAATTGAAATAGAACACAGTAACTTTCAACTCAAACTCACAAGTTACCATCCAAAGCCAAGACCACTTAGTATTAATATCTCACTAGCTGCTAAGACATAAATTTTTTTGCTTGTAGTATAATAATGAAGAATATAATAATAATGAAGATTATTATTAATAATTATGTGTTTGTTTTATTAAATTCCTGAAGTGTTCAGATGATCGTTTAGTGAATTCAGTTCAAATGTTAAATGTCAACCTAAAGCTGCCCCCAAATTGTCCTTTTGGAAAGCTTATGGAAAAACATAAAATTTCTACCCTTTTACCACTGCGTCCCCAAAGAAAAATTCTTATATCACTGCCATGGCATGACAGTTTTTACCATATTGACCCAATTAGAATTATAGTCCAAATTCTAATTAATTTCAACCTTAACTAGTCAGGGGTAAATAGGAACAGATTGCTCTGAACTGTCCAGTCTTGTTAGGTGAGATAATTTGTTGAATAGCAGTGCTTACTGTTACCCCAGAGAAGGCAATGGCAACCCACTCCAGTACTCTTGCCTGGAAAATCCCATGGACGGAGGAGCCCGGTAGGCTGCAGTCCATGGGGTCGCTAAGAGTCAGACATGACTGAGCGACTTCACTTTCACTTTTCACTTTCATGCATTGGAGAAGGAAATGGCAACTCACTCCAGCGTTCTTGCCTGGAGAATCCCAGGGACGGGGGAGCCTGGTGGGCTGCCATCTATGGGGTCACACAGAGTTGGACACGACTGAAGCAAATTAGCAGCAGCAGCAGCAGCTGTTACCCCACATGTAGCATACCACTAATTATACAGAAATTTTAAATGGTTGTGATTTATTATTAATGATGTCACATACTTATGTCTGCTTTTCCAAAATAAAAATTACTAACATGCCTCTAACAGAGATATTAGTTAGAATTTGTGCTTTATTTGTGCTTAGAAGCCTTCTAGCTGAGTTGTCTTTGTTTTTTAATGAATAGTTTAGCTGTTCGCACTGGATGTTTACCATCTTTATTTTGTGAAAACATCTATGCTTTGATATTTAAAAATAATTGTTTATCTTTAGGGGAGTGGAGAGGATCTTAGGCAAACATCTTCATTTTCCATCTAGGGGGCGAGGTACCTGGGAGTAAGGTACCTCGTCTAGAGCTTGCTGACAGGAAGCCAGTACAGCAGTGAGTTGGAGCCTGACCACTTGGTCTGCAATAACAAATGCAATTCTGGGGACATTAGAAAATAAGATAATATTTTTAAAGCTAGTAGATTCTTTAAGCTTTTGAAAGTGAAAGTGTTAGTCACTCAGTCATGGCTGACTCTTTGTGACCCCATGGACTATAGCCCACCAGGTTCCTCTGTCCATGGAGTTCTCCAGGCAAGAATACCAGAGTAGGTTGCCATTTCCTTCTCCAGCGTGTCTTCCTGACCCAGGGATCGAACCAGTGTGTTCAGCATCACAGGCACATTCTTTATTATCTGTGCCACCAGAGAAGCCCATTTAAATTTATATTCCTGTCTAATAAAATGTTTATCAGGACTTTGAGTTATAGAGGTAGAAGAAGTAGGTTTGTTAAAGCATGCAGAAAGGACCAGATAAAGTATTATCTTAGCACATACACTATAAAACATCCATGACAAGAATTCCAGGGACTGAACAAATTAGAGGGGAAAGAGATTCAAGATAGCAAATTTGATTGCTGTTTTAAGGAGGGGAAGCAAAGAATTGTGTCTGGGGTAGGTGTGTTTCCTTCCAGTTGTGCATGATTAGGGAAAGTCTTAGACTTGAGAATCCTTAGAGATGCAACGTGATTTTCCTCAAGGGAAGAGTACCAGCTGCACCACAATTTTAGCTACTGTCCCCAATCTCCTGTCCCTCACAGGCTCATCCGCTGGTTCCCAGAGCAGAACTGATGAAGAAAACAAACTTGGGCTCCTTCATTTCTGTCCAAAAAAGGCTGAACTCCCGCTTGCCTCTCCACCCTGCCTCCATCCATCCTGATGCACTCCCCCAACTAAAGCCTTAATTAGATGGATAATCACTTTAAATGGTATCTAAGGAAACAGTTTTGAAAAAGAGATGTATTAAAATTAGTGAAAATAAATGTTTTCATAATGAAGCAATTAGCATGATAGTTGAATGATCCTGAATGACTGTGAAGCTGGTACAAATAGACTCTACCCTTGTGTGCTATATTCCACAATTGTCCTGTGGATAATAGGTAGGGCTAGTGACTGCTTCTGACAAATGAAAGCCAGATGCAAATAGCACAAATCATTCCTCTCAGGACTACCGAAAGGCAAACCCTTGGAGCTAGTCACCTTTTAATCTGTGGATATGCTAGCAAGTGGCAAATGACCATTCTATTGGGAACTGATTCCCAGGTGAAAAATACCATGGCGCTTCTTCTTTAATTAACAGCCTTTTTCACATTGCTAGCACATTAAAGCCATCCCAAAGAACACCCGTGCTTCTATAATCAGTGTCACAGCATCTCTGCCTAAACGAATAATAAATGTTCAGGTTCTACACTAAGTGAAAACCTATTCTCCAAGACTTTCACCTTCATAAAGATGGGCTCATAAAAATCGAAAAAAGAAAAATTGGAATGTGGTCTCATGAGGATAAAAAGGCTAGTGTTAATAATTAACAAGGAGAGTGAAGTGGAGTCAAATTAGCCATAATAGAGCCCAGAGTGACTGGCAAAGTCACCTCTCATTATCAAAAAACTCATTAAGAAATGAAGAGGTGGAAATCCCGCTGGGTTCTTCTCACACTTCGGCTGTATCAGAGATTATTTTTCAGATTTCTTTCAAATGAAGAACTGTTAGGTCACCATATTGTATATTAGGTTAATCTTCAAGCTTTGAAATATGGAGGGCTGGCACGTGCATGTCATTCTTCCTTCAGTGCTTAAATGAGCTGTATGTCTGAAATTCACAAATTAGTGTTTACAGATAGATCTGTACATGCATCTACTAGGAACAGTTGAATGTAACTTCTAGATTATAGCAGGGCTGTGTGCCCACTTAGATTTATAACGCTCTTACAAACGATGAAATGACCACTAAGATACGAAAATGACTCCGATCCCAAAGTTGATTAAATTCAAAATTATGTGTCACAACTTGTTTTACCCACCAGTACAGTAAAAGGAGGGTAAATGCAATGACTCACTAGTTTTGTTTATATTGAATTCTTCTCTAGAATCTTTACTCCATGTAGACATTAAATTTTAATCTATTTGTGTATTTTCTTAGAAGTTAGTGTTGCTGCCATATTCAATTGTTTCCATTACCAGGACGGTATTGAGGGACATAACCCCAAAGATCAGAGGGCTGTGTGTAACTGGAGTAAAATTCCAGACTTTCCCATTTGGCTTTAATACTAATCTCATGAAAGGCAGCATGAGAATTGCTAGACAACAAGACTTTCTGTTTATTTTTGCCTTAAGCCTTGCTGAATGTTCCCAGGTAGCTCTGTAGTAAAGAATCTGCCTGCCAATCAGGAGGCACCAGTTCAATCCCTGGGTCAGGACGATCCCCTGAAGAAGGAGATGGCAACCCACTCCAGTATTCTTTCCTGGAAAATCCCTTGGATTTTGGAAAATGGAGGAGCCTGGCAGGCTACAGTCCATGGGGTCCCAAAAGAGTTGGACATGACTGAGGACTAAAATAGAAGTTGCTGAATGATTATATTAGTTTGTTTTTCCCTGAGTTAATTCTATAAGAAACAGGATCTGAATGCCTACAATTTACCAACTCTCAGTCACCAAGATCAGATCAGATCAGATCAGTCGCTCAGTCGTGTCTGACTCTTTTCGACCCCATGAATTGCAGCACGCCAGGCCTCCCTGTCCATCACCAACTCCCAGAGTTCACTCAGACTCACATCCATCGAGTCAGTGATGCCATCCAGCCATCTCATCCTCTGTTGTCCCCTTCTCCTCTTGCCCCCAATCCCTCCCAGCATCAGAGTCTTTTCCAATGAGTCAACTCTTTGCATGAGGTGGCCAAAGTACTGGAGTTCCAGCTTTAGCATCATTCCTTCCAAAGAAATCCCAGGGCTGATCTCCTTTAGAATGGACTAGTTGGATCTCCTTGCAGTCCAAGGGACTCTCAAGAGTCTTCTCCAACACCACAGTTCAAAAGTATCAATTCTTCGGTGCTCAGCCTTCTTCACAGTCCAACTCTCACATCCATACATGACTGGTACATAAATAAAAAACAATTCCTGCCCTTGAAAAGGATATAATCTAATGGAGATAGGCATATACTACTATGCCCATCCATGGGCGCTACTATGGGCACTACTAAGTATAAAGCAACAGATTATAAAGCTGCGATTCAATTCTATGTACTACGTGCTCTGACATTTTTAATTATAGTTTTAAACTTGGATTTGTTGGATTTGTTGCCCCCCAAATTATAAACATTATAACATCAGTGCTCTCGCTCCTTCTAACCTCCTATCTTTAGGGAGAGAGAGACTTTTTAACAAGTGCCCTGGACTACTCTGGTGGTCTAATGGCTAAGACTCTGCACTCCTAATGCAGAGGACCCAGGTCCCATCCCTGGTCAGGGAACTAGATCCCATGTGCTGTAACTAAAAGATACTGCCTGCTACGACTAAGACCTGGAGCAGCCAAATAGACAAATAAATTTTTTTGAAACTGCACTGACAGGAAAGGGAGGGTTGGGTGTGGTTTTAGGAGGTTCTCATTCCTATATTGGAATTGGTATAAATTAAATATTACCAAACTATATGAAATTGCTGATCATGTTTTTAATTAATGGAGAGTGAAACCTGAAGAGTTTTCTATTTTACTTAAACTTCAGTGGGATGCTCTCAGAGTTTCCTTTAGGGGTTGGATTTTTATTGATACTTGTTCAGTAAACATATTTACTGAGTGGCTACTTAATATCCCAGACTCTTGGTTGGGTACTGTTCCTATATCTGAGTGGGGAGTACGTTGGGTTTGCTTTTGTGTGTGTGTGTGTGTGTTTTCTTTTTACATAATGCTGTTTTAGGCTACAGTCCTCCTGGTGTTTCTCCTGAACTTCATATTCATACTTCCTGTGATGGGGATCCCATTATATGCATCTGTCAACAGAAGAAAGTGAAAGTTGCTAGGCTGAGTCCGACTCTTTGCGACCCCATGGAGTTCCATGGACTCCATGGAATTCTCCAGGCCAGCATACGTGAGTGGGTAGCCTTTCCCTTCTCCCTAAAGGAGATACATGAACCCTAAACACAATACACAAACTCTTTTATCTACATATTCTTAATTTTTCCAGTGATTATTGTCTTAGTAATTGTTACTAAATGGATCAAGTTTAAATTCTCTGTTGAAATCTGACTGTTAAAGGCCTATGACGAGTACTTTTGTAAATGTAAGACTCTTTGGGGTATGTAAATAATCAACACTAATTTATTATTGGAATTAATTAATTAATGCTCAAAATAATTGGGCACATCTGCACCCCAGTTTACCTTTTATTTAAGCCTTTTACTTTTTTTTTTGCCATTTCTAATTGTACTGTTGGGCTTGATGTCATTGATGCTCCCTATTTTCGACAAAGTGGTATTTGGAAAACATGGAATCTTTTGGAAAAAAATACTTTTATCAACAAAGTAGATGCTAGTCTTCCACTTACGTTCTCATAACCACTATGTGAGAATCCTTCTGAGCAGTTCTTTCTACTTCCACACCTCTGGTATAAGGTCATGACATTCTTGAATGATGCTGTGTTGAGAACCTGCCTCTTCCAATGAGCTGTTGCAGTGGAAGCCTTGTAAAGGCTTGATTTGGACAGGTGGCAGTCCCAAATCCTAACCCATCCTCATTACACCATATGGGGAAGATAGACACACTCATTCTGATGCCTGGGGCTATGTATTAAGAGGGCTTTTGACAGTGTCTGATAGGAGTGGGATGCAAACTGGCATATGGGCAACTGAGAAAAGGAGCATACATTTACATACACAAGTATAGTGTCGTCTGTATCCAGGGAGTCTTGCTTTTTGAAACCGAGTCCTCTCTCTCTCTTTGCCTTTCTATGTGTATTTTCTCTTCATTTCTTCTCATTTTTCCTCTTCCTTTCTCTCCTCTGTCCCATCTCTCCCTTCATCCTTCCTTGCCTTTTACTAAAGAAGTAGTACTACCAGTTGCCAATTTTCTAAAACTTTGGAACTTGTGTTTATAATTTGATATTTTTAATAAAAAAGGAAAGCTCTGCTAAAATGTGAGCAAACTTTTGGCCAGAATTCAACACTTGTGACTGTACTTAGGAAATAAGGGAAATCTCCGTTTTCTCCTAATTCTGCAGGATGTAATAGTCTCCTGTCAAGTCATAACTGAACAGAAGAAATACTCCCTTTGGTACATTCACTAAAATAAGAGACATAGAATTCCCTGGAGGTCCAGTGATTAGGATTCCAGGCTTCCATTGCTGGGACCCCGGATTTGGTCACTGGTCAGGCAATTAAGATCCCACAAGCGTGCCCAAAGGAATAATAATAATGAAATAAGAGACACAAAATTGACATTTATATCCAGTAGAGGAGCTTGCCCAGGTGGTTTAGTGGTAAAGAATCCACCTGCCAAGCAGGAGGCACATGTTCGATTCCTGAGTCAGGAATATCCCCTGGAGAAGGAAATGGCAACCCACTCCAGTATTCTTGCCTAGAGAATCCTATGGACAGAGGAGCCTGGTGAGCTACAGTTCATGAAGTCACTTCAGTCACATCCTACTCTTTGTGACCGTATGGACTGTCGCCCGCCAAGCTCCTCTGTTCATGAGATTCTCCAGGTAAGGATACTGGAGTGGGTTGCCATGCCCTCCTAGAGGATCTTCCCAACCCAGGGGTCAAACCTGTGTCTCCTCTGGCTGCCGTATTGCCCATGAATTCTTTACTACTGAGCCACCAGCGGAAGCCCAGGCTACAGTCTATGGGGTCACAAAGAGTTAAACACAACTTAGTGACTAAACAACAATGAATATCCAGTAGAATCCTTAGCAGTCTAATATTGAACATACTGGTCTAAAAATAGGATTTCTTATAAAAGTATTTAGTACTGTATATTTTATCTAAAATATGAAAAGATACACAGGCCTTGATACATTCTTATACAGAATAATAATGTAGTAACTATATAGTAATTTTAGAGTATTCAAGTCATTCATTCAACAAAGATTTGAACACTTGCTCTGAGACACGGATTTTGTTGAGTACTAAGAATACAGACACGGTCCCTTCTTCATGGACCTTGCACCCTTATAGGAGGAAAGAGGTAACATCATCAAGTACAGAAGTATAGCATGGACCACAGTAGAAGCCTGTGCAGGGTGAAGAATAAACAGAGGAAACCAGTAATTTGGCAAAAGGACAACAGAATGAAGCATTTCAAGAGAGACTTAGACTGGAAAGTGTCTACTTGAACTAAACCATCAGAATCATTATGGCTGGACCACAGGAAGTAAGGGAGTCAGGTAACCAAAATGAGCTGGAGAGGTCATATTAAGATACCTCATAGATGGCTTTCATTTCATGCTAAGGCTTTTGAAGTTTGTCTTGAGGATCCATTTAAAAATTATAATCTTTAAGAGATACATTCTTTGTTTCATATTTTAGCACACTCCTCTGCTTGAGATTTTAAGAAGATGAATGGGCAGAAGGAAAATTAGGTGCCTAAGACCAGTTAGGAAATTATTGCATTAGCCAAGACGGGAGATGAGAGGGTTGGACCTAGGACAACAGCAGTGTTGATGAACAGAAAGATGAGATGTGCTAGAAAGATAGTAAGGATATAAAATATGCAGGTTCTCACTCCTAATTAGACATTGGAACTGAAGGAAAGCCCTCTGGTACAACTTCCAGGTTGCCAGTATATTGATCAGGTGGATGATCTGTTTTTATTCCTGGGTTCAAAATAAGAGAAGAGAAATAGGCTTGTTTAACAAGATAATGAATCCAGTGCTTATCAAGTATATCAAAAAAAAAAGAGAGCTCTTACTAGAAATAATCTGAGTCAACTGCTACTTAATCTTAGAATCATTATAACATGTAATAACATAATAATCGTGTGTGATTCTCCTTATGTGCTTCATTTTAACAAACTAAGCATGACTTAATAGCCAACATAGCTAATCTCTAAATGTACAATAAAGTAGCATTTGAATTAATGAGGTAAAGTGCTCATTTGTAGATGTAAAATTTGTTTCATAAGAGAGCGCTCTTTCCAGAAATACATTTGAGACAACTGCTACTTAATCTTAGAATCATTGTAACATTTAATAGTAACTGAGCATGATTTTCCTTACGTGCGTTTTCATCTTAACAAACTAAGTATGGCTGAATAGCCAACTTACCTAATCTCTAAATGTGTAGTAAAGTAGCATTTGAACTGATGAGGTAGACTGCTCATTTGCAGTGAAATGATTTGTTAACATTAGTCAGTATTTTGGCTTTGGTATAGTTCAAAATAATGATGCTATTTAATAGTACCTATCAGGATGCAACTGCTGAAGAAGCAATCGGCTACCCACTCCAATATTCTTGGGCCTTCCTTGTGTCTCAGCTGCTAAAGAATCCACCTGCAATGTGGGAGACCTGGGTTAGATCCCTGGCTTGGGAAGATCCCCTGGAGAAGGGAAAGGCTACCCACTCCAATATTCTGACCTAGAGAATTCCATAGACTGTATAGTCCATGGAGTGGCAAAGAGTCGGACATGACTGAGCGGCTTTCACTTTCATCAAGATGCAAAGCCTAAGGTTCTTTATACTTTTTATTCAGAGGCCATATAAATAAAGGTTTAGGCACACAGTCTATCTGTACAGCCATGTAAAATTGTCCATGAAATTGTTCTTTCAATGTGTATTATAAGCACACTGAATATTTTCACAGTGTTAGTTCACTTTTATTTATTGAAATATAGTGGATATAAAATCTTATATATTACAGATGTACAGGGCTTCCCAGGTGGTGCTAGCGGTAAAGAATGCACTGCCAGTGCAGGAGACACAAGACACACAGGTTTGATCCCTGGGTCAGGAAGATCCCCTGGAGTAGAAAATGGCAACCCACTCCAGTATTCTTGCTTGGAAAAAATTCCATGGACAGAGGAGCCTGGCAGGCTGTGGTCCATGGGGTCACAGAGTCAGACATGACTGACTGACTGAACACGCACACACATACATGGGTGTACCGTGCAGTGATTAACAATTTTTAAATGTTACACTCTGTTTATCTTTACTGTGAAATGTGGGCTATATTTCCTGTGTTTTTCAAGGTATCACTGGAGCATACTCTTTTATTTTCTATTGGAGGGTAATTGTTTTACAGTGTTGTGTTGTTTTCTACCGTACAACAGCAAGAAACAGCCATAAGTGTACACATGTCTTTTCCCTCCTAAGCCTCCCTGCCAACCCCCCATTCTACCCCTGTAGGTCATCACAGAGCTCCCCTTGCTAAACAACAGCTCCTGCTAGCTGTGTGTTTTATACACTGAAATGTGTATGTATAAATGTGTATGTATGCCGAGCTCTCTCAGTTCATCCCGCCCTCCTCTTCCCGCACTGTGTCCACAAGTCTGTTCTCTGCGTCAGTGTCTCTGTTCCCCTGGAGCTTATTTTATACCTGGTTGTTTATACCTCTTCCCTGGAGTAGGACATGGCACCCCACTCCAGTATTCTTGCCTGGAGAATCCCACGGACAGAGGAGCCTGGTGGGCTGCAGTCCATGGGGTCGCAAAGAATCGGACACGACTGAAGCGACTTAGCATGCACACGCCTCTTAGTCCTCTTCCCCTTCCTACTGGTAACTACTATTTTGTCCTCTATATCTGTGAGTCTGTGTATTTTTTATCTACTAGATAAGTACATTTTTAAGATTCCACATGTAATGATATTATATTCTATTTGTCTTTCTCTGTCTGACTTATTTCACTTAGCATCAGTTCAGTGCAGTTCACTCTCTGCTTTTTAGGCTTAGTTAAAATACCATCTCTTAAGAAATACCTTTGCTAACCAAAGAGTATTTTTTTAAATGAATACATTTTCACTTTGAAGATTATTTAAAGTAATCACAACTGAGTTTAGGATGTCCCCTTGAGAAATATGTACTATCATCTAAAAAATGACAAATTCTTTGCTGACAGTTGCTTAGCATTACTTTCCTACAGAAAGTATTTTCCTACAGAATTTCTCTTCATTCATGGTGCAACTTGGGCACACACTGTGTTAGTTCCAGTTACCACAACAGAATACCTCACACTGGGTGGCTTATAAGTCACAGAAATTTCTTCCTTACAGTTCTGGAGGCTGGGAAGTCTGACATCAAAGCACCAGCAGATTCAGTGTCTAGGGAGGGCTAGATTTCCTGGCTCACCACCAACCATCTTCTCACTGTAACTTTACACGGTGAAAGGGTCGAGGGATTGTCTCTAGGGTCTCTAAGAAGGGCCCTGATCCTATTGTTGAGGGCTCTGCCCTCAACCTAGTCACTTCCCAAAGACCCCGTCTCCTAATACCATCATATTAATGTGCTTACCGTCCTCAGTCACTCAGTTCTGTCCAACTCTTTGCAACCCCAAAGATTGTAGCCCAGTGCGCTGCTCTGTCCATGGGATTTTCCAGGCAAGACTACTGGAGTGGGTTGCCATCTCCTTCTCCAGGGGATTTGCCAGACCCAGGGATTGAACCTGTGTTCTGTGTCTCCTGCTTTGTGGGTGGATATTTTACATGCTGAGCCATTGGGGAATGGGAGTTAGGATTTCAACATACGAATTTTGGACATGGACATTCCATCCACAGCACTGACTATTCTAAAACAGTTATGACCTGTGCGTAGAAAGCAGCCATCTCTTAGTGGAGGTAAAGTGCATCTTGTCCAGCAGTCCTGTCCTAGTAGTATTGATTCTTAGACTCCTGCAATGGCATTAGGTAGGATGTTTATTCTACTTCATCACAATTCACTAAAGACTAATGGACAACTAAAAAATGCATGGGATATGCTGACTCTTTTTACTTACACACATGGAGAAGTGAGTGATTAAGAAAAATTTCACAAATAACTAAAAAGTTCATAAAGTGGAATAGACATTCCCAAGGCCACAGTCACCCTCCTGGTGAGTTAAACTAGTATATCTCTTAGAAGCAAGCAGACTTAATTGAATAGGTTTAGTTCTGTGATTGGAGAAGGCGATGGCACCCCACTCCAATACACTTGCCTGGAAAATCCCATGGACGGAGGAGCCTTGTAGGCTGCAGTCCATGGGGCCGTGAAGAGTCAGACACGACTGAGCGACTTCACTTTCACTTTTCACTTTCATGCATTGGAGAAGGAAATGGCAACCCACTCCAGTGTTCTTGCCTGGAGAATCCCAGGGACAGGGGAGCCTGGTGGGCTGCCATCTATGGGGTCGCACAGAGTCCGACACGACTAAAGTGACTTAGCAGCAGCAGCAGCAGCAGCAGTTCTGTGATACACAGCATACCACAGGGATTATGTATACATGCTAAATCTTTTCAGTTGTGTCTGACTCCTGCCACCTCGTAGACTCTCGCCCGCCAGACTCTTCTGTCCGTGGGACTCTCCAGGCAAGAATGTGTGTTAGTCGCTCAGTCGAGTCTGACTTTGCGACCCCATGGACTGTAGCCCACCAGGCTCCTCAATCCATGGAATTCCCCAGGCAAGAATACTGGAGTGTGTTGCCATTTCCTTCTCCAGGGGATCTTCCTGACTAAGGGATCAAACCTAGGTCTCCTGCATTTCAGGCAGATTCTTTACCATCTGAGCTACAGGGACTTTCCCAGTATTCCCAGGCAAGAATACTGAAGTGGATTGCCATGCCCTCCTGGATCTTCCTGACTCAGGGATCTAATCCCCATCTCTTATGTTTCTTGGATTGGCAGGCGGGTTCTTTACCACTAGAGCCACCTGGGAAGCCCATGAGGATTAGAACGCTGGTTAATTGCCGTATTTACATGTGTTAAGATCTTTAGGGCACTCCACAGTTCGTTTGACTCTCCAACAAGTGGCCAAATGCCTCGTGAGCTAATCCTTTTAGAAAATAAAACCATACCACCTGCCAGGAAGGTTTTATAGAGATACATTTATGGTTTTTACAGCATATGGAGATGGTGACTACACTTCTTGGTTAGTTTTCATTGCATGATATCCCGTATGAGGAACAAAGCCCATTATTCTCTGTATTTTATTGGTTCTGTGTGATACGCTTTCCAGAAAAGTTTTTCATCCGTATTTTCCAGATGCCTGCTATAAGCCCTCTGACAAACTCTGTTTCTGCTTGACTATTTCAGCACTTTTATGTAATGGAAAATTTCATAAACACTTGCAAGAAATCTTTGTGCCGTTGGTTGTCCGCTACGTGGATCTCATGGAGTCCTCCATCGCTCAGTCAATTCACAGAGGTTTTGAGCAAGAGACATGGCAGCCTGTCAAGTAGGTATCTTGCAATAGTGTCCACAGAGCCCCTGTCTCTTCTGTCCTGCCCTTATGACTTTACACATGGCCATCTGTAGTTATTGCTTATGGTGGTCCCTTCCCACGTTGTCTGTTTCTTTACAGGAATATCGCCAACAGTCTTCCCAATGTAGCTCTTCCAAAAGTTCCAAGTCTGCCTCTTAATCTTCCACAGATTCCTAGCTTTTCTACTCCTTCGTGGATGGCTTCTTTATATGAGTCCACGTGTGTATTCCTCACTTCTTTCCTGGTGGTGTGTTAGCTGGTGCATGGCCTGGGCTGTGTTCTGTGCAAATGTGTTTAGATTGCATGGCATTTATCTTCATTGGTTGAGGAATACTGTGTTTTGGTTTTATTTGTTTGAGTTTTTGAAGCTATTAAGCTAAGCTTAGCATATCGATGATACATAATATAGATTTTCTTTTTAAAAAAAAAAAAGTACTCCCAGCTTTGATGTTCATATGTGATCTGTGGGGCAGGGTCATTTTGCGCCCTAGGTTGTGCCTCTAGTGTAAGTGGTATAACCGGAGTGTTCCATATTCAGGCAAGCAGTGTGGTTAGCGCTGTGTATGTCCAGGATCCTTTGTTGCCTCCAGTTGTGTGATTTATCTTGTCTATGTAGAAAAACCTTTGTAAGAACAGTTTTAAGAACACAATCTTTTCCTGCTTTTATGTTAGTCTCACCTTTAAAGAAACAATCATGCAGGTTGCAGATAAGGGTTTGTCCCTTGTTTCTCAGCACCAGCGAGTCTTCTTTTGTCCTTTCATGTACCATTTGTTGCATCTTGTTATTTTTAAATAATCTTTATATCATTACAAGCCATATTTATTAACTCCAGATTGTCACCAGCCTCCCTATTGCAGATTTGGTAAATGAGAGTCATTAAAGTGAAAAGGACGTGGGCTTTGAAATCGATCAGCCTTACTTTTAGATCCTTATGCATCATTAGCTTAGCTTATTCATCATTAAGTCTTCATTAACCTCAGTTTCCTCAACTCTAAAATGGTTATGACATCTAATTTAAAGATGTTTTGGGAGGATTAAAAAAAAACTGTGAAAAGAGCCTGGCACAGCCTAGGGTCTCCATAAATGATAACTACTATATAACTACAATCTACGTTATGATTGTTATTAGCATAATTATTATTACATTATCACCAATCATCATTATTACCCATAACTGAATGGTTTCCAAAAGTTTGAGCCTCACAGAAGTGAAATGAACTCAGTAATACCCCATGCTTTGCACAAGATCTCACATGAAGTCAGCTAGAAAAAATAATAATTCAAAGAAGAAAATTAGCTATCATTAAGTGAGATAGAAGGCCAAATTCTTTACCTTGGTTAAGCCTTGTGACAACCCTGTGAGGTAAATATCACTTTCCCCAACAGGAAACTAAGTCACCAAGAAGTTAAAAGGCAGAACTCACAGTCAGCAAATGACAGGCTTTGAACCCACATGTGTATAAATCATCTTCATAGATGCTCCTCTAAATCTCTCCCTGTCTATAGAATTCTGGCTTTTTTAGCTCTAGGAGTGAATGCCAGTAAGGTAAGTTACTGCTGGCATTTTCAGGAAATTATCTCACACTCCATTTTTCACATTTGGATTCTTTAACCTGCGATTAATACTTTTAGGGATAGGTTACTAATCAGAAGTTATTTTAAAATGAAAAAGTTATTAATAAATTGCAGGTTATACATGCCAGCTTGAGAGAAAACCTATTTACATTTTTCATCTATTTAATTGTAACAAACACTTGTTACCTTAATTACATTTCCAATTGAGCATATGTATCATTTAGAATCATTCTGTAACAGGATCAAAGAACAAAAAACATATATCCATATTCTCTATAAAGGTTTGTTTGTCACATATAATGAGAAAGTCAATTTTTATTAGAATTATACCTTTACTATTTGGGGTTTTATCTTAATGGTGGGTTTTGTTGCTGTTGTTTTGTTGAAAAATTATAAGAAATAAATTTGCTTCTTTGCCAATTACATCCAATTACTCTTAAAACATAGTTCTTCTAATCTACCAAACTGCACACTGTAAATGTATCAGAGGATTTTGCTTCATGATCTTTTTCACTTATTTTTATTATATAAGTGGCAAAATGAATTAAATATAGTGTTTTCTCAAACTTTTTTATAGCAGTGTCAGTCTGGTTCTCTGGTTCTTTTGTTTAATGATACTTTTGGGGCACTGAATATTAAGGTTTGGAGACAGTAAGTGAAGAAAGTGCTGTGAGTAATGTTCACTGCTTTGCTGTGATTGCTCCCTTGAGAATTTAACTCTGAGGACATCTTGGCTAGACGAGGAGATCATGAGGAATTACTGGCAGAATGGGAGGATGAGAGCAGAGTAGATTGGTGATGGAGCTGAGATGCTGAGGCTGTGGGGGAGCAAGGGCATAGAAATAAGCCTTTAATTAGCCAGAGCAGGAGGTGATTGTTTTTAAGCTGACTAATTAAGATATGTTTAGCTAAACAATGTGGTTATTTAAAAGAATTTTTCTTTATAAAAATTTTCCACTGTGCCTTTGTGATAAATTAGTTTATCTTAAAATTTTTCTTTTACACACCTGAAATATAAATTTCAGGTTAGTATATGTTAAATGTTGGAAAGCTAAGCAGAAATGAATCATACAGCAGTTTTTGTTTCTTTTTCTATTGTTCTCTTTTATAATTAAGTTGCAGTATACATAGGACTGTTATTTTCAAATCATCTCTTTTCCTCTTAGGCTGTATACTAGGTTAATGGGAAAGTAAATAATACTATCATTGGCCCAAATATTATATACTCTGACACAAATTACCTCCTTGCATGGTGTGAAAACATGGTCCCTAGAGTAACCTTTGGAGAAGGCAATGGCACCCCACTCCAGTGCTCTTGCCTGGAAAATCCCATGGACGGAGGAGCCTGGTAGGCTGCAGTCCATGGGGTCGCTAAGAGTTGGACACGACTGAGCAACTTCACTTTCACTTTTCACTTTCATGCATTGGAGAAGGAAATGGCAACCCACTCCAGTGTTCTTGCCTGGAGAATCCCAGGGAAGGGGGAGCCTGGTGGGCTGCTGTCTATGGGGTCGCATAGAGTCGGACACGACTGAGGCGACTTAGCAGCAGCAGCAGCAGAGTAACCTTTACCATAGTGGTGAAGGCATAGCAGACCTTGGCTTCTTGGTTAGATAGATGGAAGGACCTGAAATATATGATGTTGCTCCAACTTGAGAGCACCTTGCATATCTTTTCTCTGTTAGACCATACCTTGTAGTAAGTCAGGTTTAATTATGAGCTAGAAAAGGCCCAAAGCATTTCAAAATAGAGGCAAGATTTGCTTCCCTACCCACTTTATTATTTCCTTCCTGGTACCTGTTTCACCTTTACCTGTAACTGAGAAATTTAAAACCCTGAAGGCAACATACATGAAGACAAACAGAAGCCATCATGATGACAGAAGCATACGTGCATGAGTTGAGTAAAGCTCATAGTTGCCATCATATGGATTTTCTTGCATAAAACATACTTCTTTGAATTTCTGGGAGAAAGTATGTATTTTATGTTTATCCTAGAGGTTGGTAAAGAACATTTGTCTGTTCCTATATATATAATTTTATTTTTTTCTTTGGTAAAGATCATTACCTATTATTTGACCCCTTTGTATGAAACTTTACTGCTGTATTTCTATTTTGTTCTCCTTGCCTTGCCTCATGCATTAAGAAGAAGTAAAAAGGGAAAATTAGGAGGCTGAGCAAAGAAAATATTGATCATTAGAAGTTTTATGTAGCATTTTTTCACTGACAACAATTGATACAGAAAAAAATATAATAATAATGTATGGGTGATCCATGTAGATAATAGTGGAAGTTCACAATGTTCCTTCTTCCTTTTTCTTCTAGCAATGGCTCAGCAACATCAGAAGACCTTTTTTGGAAACTTGATGCACTGCAAATGTTTGTCTTTGATCTTCACTGGCCAGAACAAGAATTTGCCCATCACTTAGAGCAAAGACTTAAACTAATGGCCAGTGACATGATAGAAGCCTGTGTCAAAAGGTAGATATATATTTTCAAGTTGCTGCTTACTCTGCCAAGCACCCAAAATACCACATTTCACCAAGTACCTTTTACATAGCTATCACAAGAAAGGTTTCAATATGTATAGCTTTTCCAAAATTTAAAGGACGTTACGTACTTCGACCTAAACTCTGAGGATGAATGTGCTTGGTGCAATTGGCCCACTACTTTTTTTCAGGTCTCCTAACATTGCCCGTGGGGCTTCCCAGGTGGCGCTGGTGGTAAAGAACCCACCTGCTAATGCAGGAGACATCAGAGAAGCGGGTTCCATCCCTGGGTTGGGAAGATCCCCTGGAGGAGGGCATGCAACTCACTCCAGTATTCTTGCCTGGAAAATCCCATAAACAGAGGAACCTGGTGGGCTACAGTCCATGGAGTCACAAGGAGTTGGACACAACTTAGTGACTAAACAATAAATCATTGCTCTCAGCCATAGTACCCATACCCGTATTAATCCTTTCTGTTGTGCTTATTGTTATCTCTGGGAATGCTGTACTTTAAATCCCCAAGGCAGTGCATCCTGAGACACATGGAAGAGATCTGTTAAGTACTTTATGAATTATGTACCGTGTTCACGCGCTGTGAAATGGCGTGGCAAACTTCAATGATGATCATTGCCATCAATTGTTCTGTTTTCTGGTATTCTCTATCCACATCAGATGAGTTCCAAGTGTCCACTTACATTCTTCAGAACTTAACCAGAAATAAGTTATGAAGCTTTGAATTCTTCCACATGCGCTTTCATTGTATTTAATATTTTTACAAAATCAGCATTTCATCCTAATTAGCATGATTTTCCCCATTGCCTTTGTTCATGAGATATACAAGAGCAATGCAGGCAGCATATTGAAATAACAAATTCTGGTTGGAGCAACTGGATAATACTGAAATCTTCAAAGCAAGGAAAATTCTCTCTTTAAAATAATGTTTAATGGCTTTGTAAAGCAAAGCCATGAATTAGATTATTTAATGTTTAAAAAATATCAGGTTTGGCATCTGTGATTCTATTGTATCAAATCTATGAATATTCTTTGGACATTTTAGCAAAACCATTTCCAAATCATCTATTATGCAGTTTCTTTAAAAACAAAAACAAAAACAAAAAACCTAAATGCAACTTCAGGTGTTTGAAAGAGAAACTAAGTGACATAAAAGAATTATATATTCTGTGTTGCACATTAATTATGTGTTTTAGTGTTTCCCAAACATGTCCTTAATTTGGTAAACCCTCACACAGAGGATTTGTTCTGCTTTAATACACTACTTGGATACTCACGCAGACATCTAGTGTGTACTTTGAATGGAAAAACTTCACGGTTTCACTTACCTGTCTGAGTGAGTATCCAAGTAGTATCACAGTCTGATCTTTCATACATGACACCTAAAAAGAAGAGCATCCCACCTCCCAGCTCCCAGGCAGCCACACTCCGTATTTGCCTGTTTTAAATTAGCATCTTGTAGTATTGATTTCACTTTTACAGATCAGGGGGGACATGTCAGATTTCTTACTCTGAATTCATGTTTTAATGAATAGAACAAGAACCGCATTCGAACTCAAGCTGCAAAAGGCAAGCAAAACCACTGACTTGCGCATCCCAGCTTCTATGTGTACGATGTTTAATGTGCTAGTTGATGCCAAAAAGCAAAGCACTAAGCTCTGTGCCCTGGATGGAGGACAGGAGGTAAGTGGATTGAATGTTGCATGTGGTAATGTACGGTGCCCTTGCAGAGAAGGACATGCTGTTTCCAGAAGTTTCTTACTTGACTAGACGAAATAGACCTAATTCCCCATACAAGTGTTTGATCTTTCCTGTATTATAATAATGGAATGCCCATTTATCCTTTGCTCTTATCAGTTTCTTCTTTTTAATACAAAGACTGCCCCAAATTTTACAAGTGGCCATTGAATTTCAGATATACCTTTTAATGGCTTAGGTATTGTGTATTTACATAAACCTTGCTTTTCACAAGCAAATGAGAAAGCTAGAAAGCTACTTGCTTTGTTTATACAAATATAGAGTATCCAGTTTGCATCCAAAAAACAAGCCACAGAAAATAGCCCATGAAATATTTTATTTACACAAAAGTTTCCTTTTTAAAAAAAAAGATCAAATAGAAATATACTGGAAAATTGGTCTTTGCTTTTTTTCAACGAATACCCCATTGTTTCAATTTGATTTCTATTTTGTTTGGTTCTGTATTCAGAAATAGAGTTTATTTTACCCCGTGATTTTATTTTTGTTGAGAGTGGTGATTGGGTAAAACGGATCTCTTTTTCTTAGATTACCTCTTTAAGTTAATATTTTGTTGCATCTTTGCCCATTGTAATTACTTTTTCATCATTTCTTTATTTTTTCCTTATGTTCTCCTTCATCGTGTTTTATTTTCCCTCATGGCATGATCCAGTTTGATAGTCAGTGGGTAAGTTTCATTTAAAAAACACACACACACACATTTTCATTTGAATTATTATTCTTGTAAGTGTACCTTTTTTATGTTCATCTTTTCAAATTAAAATAATATAATTCCATTTTCAGGTTTTTGGTTGGTGTGTATGTATATAATACTTCATAGCAATACCCAAAGATGCATTAAAACACATGTAAATACTTTCACCTTAAATAATGTCAAAGGAAATGTTTCCTCCCTGTTGAGCTGCAGAATCAACAGACTATAATTTTTTAAGATAAAATTATTTAAAACCAAGTGAATTCACCCTTCTTTAAATTCTAAATGAATTCAGAAGCAGAGTGATTGTTAACATTTTTAAGATGTATATATATGTAGTGTATACTTTCACTAATAATATTAAAAGAATTTAGAGTTAGAGGCTATAGATGACATATAGCATATGTACATGGTAGCCTGTAAATTTGAGAACCAGGAGGCCACTCTTAAGGTCATTCCATACAGAAGAACCCAGTTGTGAATTTCAGTGAAGGATATGCCCACTGTGATAACAGCCTTTCCTCCTACTCATGGTCTGGGATAGCACCATCATCAGATTCAGGGAAGGGCTGCTGCTGCTGCTGCTAAGTTGCTTCAGTCGTGTCCGACTCTGTGCGACCCCATAGACGGCAGCCCACCTGTGTCAGAAGCCGTACCCCTTCCACACACAGGTTTTCTTGAGGTACCACCCAGAACCTTGGAGGAACATCGTTTGAAAACCCTTTATACCTTACAGGATTGACTAGATTAAATAAATATTTTTTAATAAGTCAAATGCCTCTGTGCTCTACAGATATGTTAAATCTTACAACTCTTAGAGTTGACACGTGGGAGTCAAACTCAGAACCAGCTCTTCACTGGGCTAACAACTCTAATCCAAGCAGAAGGGCTTAGGTAACCACTAAGAGGATAAGAGGTTTCCCAGGTGATGAGTGGTAAAGAATCCGCCTGCCAGTGCAGGAAATGCAAGAGTCATGTGTTCAGTCTCTGGATTGGGAAGATCCCCTGAAGGATGAAATGGCAACCTGCTCCAGTATTCTTTCCTGGGAAATTCCATGGACAGAGGAGCCTGGGTACAGTCCATGAGTCGGACACAGCTGAGCACACACACACAATACTACACAAGAGGATAAGAAGATCCACTATTTTGAATGTCGTGCTTATTTAACCAAGAGACAGACATTAGCTATTTGGCCATAATTTGTTCACATATCCACGTATTTCATTCTTTGAGCAATTCGGGGGGAAAAGTGTATTTCTAATACCACAGCATACAACCTTACAGACAAATTAAGGAGCTGATACGTGTTATGGAGTATTCAGTTTTATCATTCTCTGATCTCTTGAAACGTGATTTATTATCTAAATATCTGAATGAGTAGGCAGCTGGCTTGGCTATCAATGGCTCATAACCACCTTCTTGGTTTTCTATAGCCAGATGTAAACCTTTTATTGTCTGCTTGAGAACATTGTCTGTCTCTTTATACACACATCCATTTCTCATCAGGTTTATGGAATCCTCTTGCCTCTTCCATTAATACTGGATTTATCCATTTGTTCTTGTTTTCACATACACTGCAGTACCTGACACACAATAGATACATAGTAAATGTTTGTTGAATGAGCAGACTGATTTTTTGTCACTGCTTTAAAAATCTTATCCCCATTTAAAAAAAATCCTCCCCTGTAAGAAACAACTCACTCCAGTACTCTGAAAGAAAAACAGGCGCCCACACAAATGACAAAACATTGTTGCATTGTCAAATGATTCTTCACATTAATAGGTGGATGATTTTGAAGAGTAATCTGCTGTTGTTCATTATATCTGCACCTGTACCTTCTCACCAGAGACAATTAGTTCCCCACAACTTTCACACAATTAATATACTTCAAAATGGGCAGGTGTAAAACCCATTAGCAACCCTGAAAAGTGGTAAACAAGAGTTTCCATGCTCAAGAAGTATTTTATACTTTGCTTTTAATCTCCAGGAAATATATACATGTAATTGCACCGGCTTTTCCTCTCTGTATGTGTTTAAGACAAGTTTGGGGATGATTACAAAGTGATGAATACATTACATGCATAGGTGAGCCCATGCATAGGACCCCATTGTATAGCAAGCAACAAATTAAAGTTATTGAAAAAACTAGACTATTACACAATTTGGAAACTCATAAAGATATATAGTATACTATGTAGGTAAACCTAGCAGATTTTATTTTTTTCTAGATTTAAGGGAATTACCTCTGTACAATCTCTAGTAAATTTATCATATCATCATTGCTGGGACAAAAGCTTACCAACTCCTTACCCACAGTAAAGCCCCTTCTGGACTCCTGAATTATGATTCTGTTTTCTTACATGGCGTACGATGATGCAGACACTCTCAGCCACAGCCCGGAACAGCATTTAATGGAGTAATTAGTGATCGAATGATCTGCTCTTGTGACAGCTGTGTGTAATGAGTCAGCAATCTCAGGCCAGGCCCTCAGGGACAGATGTGGAGATCCGAAAACCACCAGTGCTTAGAAATCCTCGTTATCCATCCCTGCAAAAGAGCAGACGACTGCATGGGCCTTCAGCAGTCATATGCTCTCAGACCCACTGTATCTCATGGTCCATCCACTGAAAGTGAAAACACATTAATGGAGCAACTCAGGGACCCCTACATATGTGGAATTTGTTTACAATTGCAGTAAAATACTTCCATTTCCAGATCTAACAATCCAATACCTTTAAAATCATCCCAGCAGAAGGACCAAAATTTTTAAGAATACTGGATTGCACTGGCATTTGGCTAGTCTTCATTTCTTATGTGTCTGCATGAGAACAGTCAGGTGAGATGAGGATATTTACCCATGTGTAAAGGGGCCAGGACTTCAGACCCATGCCTGATCTGAATTCCCTGGGCTCCATGAAGTAAAAATTCCTCAGTCAGTCCAGTCACTCAGTCATGTCCGACTCTTTGCAACCCCATGGACTGCAGCACACTAGGCTTCCCAGTCTATCACCAACTTTCTATCACGGAGCTTACTCAAACTCATGTCCATCTAGTTGGTGATGCCATCCAACTATCTCATCCTCTGCCGTCCCCTTCTCTGCCCACCTTCAGTCTTTCCCAGCATCAGGGTCTTTTCCAATGAGTCAGTTCTTCACATCAGATGGCCAAAGTATTGGAGCTTCAGGATCAGTCCTTCCAATGAATATTCAGAACTGATTTAATTTAGGATTGACTGGTTTGATCTTGCAGTCCAAAGGACTCTCAAAAGTCTTCTCCAACACCACAAAACATCAGTTCAAAAACATCAGTTCTTCAACATTCAGCTTTCTTTATAGTCCAACTCTCACATCCATCCATGACTACTAGAAAAACCATAGCCTTGACTAGACGGACCTTTGTCGGCAAAGTAATGTCTCTGCTTCTTAATATGCTGTCTACGTTGGTCATAGTTTTTCTTCCAAGGAGCAAGCTTCTTTTAGGGCTGCAGTCACCATCAAAGTTCATCTTAATCCAAGTGCAGAGTCACCTAATGGAGAAGCAGGGCACAGACAGTTTTGAGGTCAGTTGTGGAAAGAATTCATCTAAGAATGATCTGGAAAGTACCAGTTTGTAGAATCATTGATCCAACTTGAAATATTCTGATAGAAATTTTATAAGCTTTTATTGTTGCAGACAAAAACTTGTCAGGTTTTGAACAAAAATTTGGTCTGCTAATCTAAATGAAAACCTATCAACTTTAGCTTAGGAAATGTCCATGTTTCCAGATAAATTCTGTTCATAACTGTTTTGATCTCTTTGTGTGTTTACATTTGTCTTTGGAAACTATCTGGATCCCCTAATGAATAACTTTTTTCTAGCTAATTTTCTGTTACCTATATGTGGCGTTTCTGGGTTATTCTCTTTGCAGAGTATGTATGTAAAATGTGAATTCTGAAGCTACCTCCACATTTCCACTCAGAGTACTCCTAGACCACATCTGCTACCTGTACAGCTAGAGCAGACTCTGGAAGTTCCCAGCTGCTTTCAGATTTAGTATCAGTGAAGTCAGAGCTGATCAGATACATTGACAGTAGCAAACTACTGCTCAGTCACTCGGTCATGGCCGACTCTTTGCAGCCCCATTGACTGTAGCCTGCCAGCCTCTTCTGTCCATGGAATTTTCCAGGCAAGAATATTGGAGTGAATTCCCGTTTCCTACTCCAGGGGATTTTCCCAACCCAGGGATTGAACCCATTTCTCTTGTGTCTCCTGAATCAGTGGACAGGTTCTTTACTATTAGCACCACCAAAATCTCATATAAAAAGAAAACAACCTAGCAATCATTATACTATTTAGGTTTGCCTCCTCCACCCGGTAACACATTTAAAATGTATACTTTTTTTCCCCTCTTTTTAAATTATATACTTTTTAAATCAGAGTGTAATTGATTACAATTGATTATAATTTATTACAAAAGCTTACAGTATTATGTTAGTTTTTGCTGTACAGCGATGCAAATCAGCTATAAGTATACACATGTACCCTTCCTCTTGAGCCTCCCTCCCACCCTGTTTCTTCCTTTTTAACTTGCTCTCTTTCCCTCCCTCTGCTTTTGGCTGGATTAAACATGAAAGAAAACAGCAGTCTAAAAGTGTGCATTATAAGAGAATTGGATGGCTCCTAGAGCCTGCTTTTCCCTGCCTTTCAATAAAAAGGATATAAATGACCTCTTTAGTGGCTCATCTCTTGATTTTAAGAAATTGCCAAAAATCAGTGCAACCCAAAATTCAAATGTGTAGAAGCTCTGCTGTTCTATATCCAATAGCTTTCTGATGCCATTTCATTATTTTTTTTAAATAATGTGAAAAATGAAAGTTAAAAATGAAAGTTATGGCAAAGAGAGATAAACATTGAGGATAAGGCATGCGCAAGAAGATGAAACTTTGCAGCTTCAGGTGACTGAATGTTTTCTAGCACTTTCCGTGTAGAGGAAGGAGAGTAGCTTGAAACCCGTCTCCTGTATCCCTTTCCTCTTCTACCCCAAAGAGAAGCCTCAATCTGCTATTTTTATTTCCTCCTGCTACACAGGCACAAATCTGGAGAGAGAAGGATATGAAAAGAGAGTGCCTGGAGAGGGAGCCGTGCAGGGCTCATTTGCACAGGCTCCTCCACTGCCTGGTCAGTGGAACAGTTTCAGTTAGGAGGAGGGGTTAGTGGGGAGAGGGAAGTGATGCTTTTGTACCTCTCCCTCTGGGGTCTCCTTGGTCATCTCAACTACCAGCCAGGGTTTTAGGCCAGGTTTTTCAAGCTCTTTCTCTTCTACCTTGCTTTTCTTTGTTTTGTTGTCTTGTTTTTCCTTTTCCTTCTCTTCAAGCTGTTCTGAAAGCAAAAAAAAAAAAAAAACTACAGCAGTAGGAATCCACCCTCTAGGCTTCCATTCTGTTTGTCTTTTGGGGAGTACAAATTTGGGGAGACAGACACTTAGTATTTTCTTTCCCTGAGTGAAAAATACATGCCTAGAAAGTTCCCTGTTCATATATGTGTGCTTAATTTAAGACCTCTTCTCAACACACACATATACACACAGGCATACACACACACACAAGCAGGAAAAGAAAACAATTTCCGTGCTCCAAAATTCTGCCTCCTTTCTTCATTATTTGTGCAGGTAGATGATGGCTTGTCACTTTGAAAGCCTGTGGGGGGGGACCTCATTTCTGTGTGTTCCAGAACAGACCTAAGTTGATGTTTTGTTCTGTGTGGAAACTTTGAGACATGTTTTCAGAAGGAAAAATAGCTTTCAAAAACTCACATCTTTGGAAACCATTCAACCAGCAGCTGTTAAGTTGGTCTAATGTTTATCCTGACCTGAGTACTTTTACTCCATGCATTATGTTAGCTGTTCCAAGAAGCCTTGAACCATCAAGATAGGGTTAGTCTTTACAAGTCACATTTTCGTGAAGTGGCTATTGCGGACAATCAGCCGTCAGATAAATGCTTCTAAAGGAAGAATTACTGTTTCAATGAATGTGCCTTCACACGCCGCCAAAGCCAAAGCTCCTGCTAATTTAAGAAGAGAACTCTCTAGTAGTCTCTAAAGAAGGCAAAAAATAAAGAGTCTTTCAGGTTTATTTTAAATCTTTTTTTTTTTTTTTTTTTTTTACTTAAAGGCATCATTTTCATGAGGAAGCAGTAAAAAAAAAACTATGGGGAGTGAGTGCTGTTTCATTGTACCTTTTATGGCCTATTAATTTGTTACCATCTATCACCTTTGTTGATGAAATTTTAATTTTGCCCTTGCTTGAGCATATTGTAAGAATTGTATAAACTGCAGCTCCCCATGCTGACAAAAAGGTCCTTTCAGCGAGAACAATTGGGAGCTCATTTTATTTCTAGAGCACATTTAAAATAACTTATGAATGAGAGTTGTCAGACATGAAATGCTGTATTAATTAAATCTTTTTCCAGTCTTCTTGCTTCCCCGGCTAAACCAACCCTTTAGAAAAATACTCGGCCACCTTAATTATAGAGGAGAAGACAAAAAGTATCCTTCACATTCCTCTGTCTGAATAAGAATAAGAACTCAATTCATCTGTATAATAACCCCATTAGCTGCTTAACTCAACAGAGCACATGGGAAAATTTTCAAACCCCACAATGTAAAAAGTGTTGATTGGTGGATCATTTGCAAGGTTTTGTTCTTCTAAGGTGCAAAATGGTCATTTTGTGTAAATCTGATATGTCATAACTAGTAGCTTTAAAGCATTTATGCCTAATGACATAAATAAGTTTTGTGTCCACTTCAGCTAATGCATCTTTGTCTTTTAATATCTAGCAGCAGTACCATTCCAAAATAGATGATTTGATTGACAACACTGTAAAAGAAATCATTTCACTCCTAGTTTCAAAGGTAAGGTATTCTTTATATAATTTTCAACTGTGAATTTTTAGAAATGTGTGTCTTAGGTTTTGAAATACCTGATTGAGAAATAATAACTTTAAGGTAGATGTGAAAAAGTTCATATTCTAAGAAAAATTAGGATCAAATTATGAACGCTCTTTGTCAGTACCTTTTGGGGTTTTGTTTATGATTAATTTTGGCTTTTTTTTCAGTTGTCCTTCTAGAAATAACTCTCTTGTCCAGTAACCCCTTATGCTTTCACACTCACGTTCCCTTACTGTTTGTCTCTAGGGATGAGTTGAGTGGGCATCAGTTCTTGGAATTAGCTTGTTGGTTGTGTTGGCAGCACTGGGACTCCAGAACCAGTCTCACAGGTGGACAAAGAAGGCTGACAGGGTGATGTCTGAGGTTCTCCACTCAGAGGCCTCCCACGACTTCCTTCAGATATCTTTGACAAAAGCTATGACCTTGAGTTGTATAAGTAGTGATGAAGCATCAGTGAGTGTTCCATTTAAAATTCCACTAAGGGCTTCTCTGGTGGCTCAGATGTTAAAAATCTGCCTGCAATGCAGGAGACCTGGGTTCAAACCCTGGGTCAGGAAGATCCCGTAGATAAGTGAATGGCAACCCACTCCAATATTCTTGCCTGGAAAATCCTCATGGACAGAGGAGCCTGGTGGGCTACAATCTATAGGGTCGCAAAGAGTCGGACACGACTGAGCGACTAGCACTAGCACTAAGGTGGAACAGACTGCCATAGGTGACATTTGAATTCAGGGGCTGATAGGAAAAGAGATGGACAGCCTGAAAGCCAGGGGAGCTGAAAGAGTGAGGAAAGAGGACAGATGGGTCCCTGAGGGGCACTTTCATAAGAACAGATACTTGACTGAAGAACCCCAGATTAGACTTCATAAAACAATTAGAAGTATATACAGAATGCGAAAGAATAAAAAAATACAAAGGAAAACCCACCTTCAATTCAGTAAACAGACACAGGACATGCTGTTTATTTTTTCAAGGTCTTTATTGAATTTGCTACAAGATTGCTTCTGTTCTACGTTTTGGTTTTTTAGCCACAAACTATGTGGGTTCTTAGTTCCCCAACCAGGGATCAAATTCACACTTCCTGCATTGGAAGACAAACTCTTGACCACTGGATCACTGGGAAAGTCCCCAAGTACATGTTGCTTAGAAAAGAAAAGCTAGAGATGCCCAATAAGCATGAAAAATGTTAAGCCTCATGAATTTAAGCAATACCAAAAAACTACAATTTACATAATATTTTCTTCTAGAAATTAGCACAGATGTTTTTAAGCTATCGCTTGATTTTAGAAAAGGTCAAACGGTACACTCACATTTTCTGTATATGAAGGTGTAAATGGCTACAAACTTTCTAGAAGATAGTTTAGAACTCTATCGAGTACACTGATACCCATTCACCTAAAATCCTTTTTGTATTTTTTTCTTACTATCCAGAGAGATGCACAAAATTTATATACATTAATAGTTGTCACATTATTTCTAATTAAAAACTGGCATCAACTTTAATCTCTAACATGCGATCAGTGGTAAATTATAGGACGTCTATATTAAGAAAGTTTGCTTTCAAAGACTATAATATTAAAGTTTCATAATATAGTGTTAAATGGGAAAAAAGCTGAATATTTAGAAGTGGAAACTATGATCTGAAGTGTTATCACATACAGAAAAGATAGATAAACCTGAGAATGTCAACAGAGCTTTTATCTGGGTGGTGGGATTATAGTTAATTTGAGGGTATGGAGGATTTCTTAGAATTTATTTTGTGTGGTTTTCCAAATTCTCTGGTAGCAGGTCTTCAGGTGGAAAAAAGTCACAAAGAAAAATGATTTTGGAATAACATCACCTCCCATTTGTTCTTGCTCTGGTGGCTTCCACCCCAGAAATGAACACCCACACTGACAACACTCACCAACAAGGGCAACAGAGAAGGGTTAACAGGAAAACCTCTGGCAGGTGGGGGAGGAGGTGAACCGCAGGAGAATGAAGCTCCTAGAGGAAGAACCAGGAGGTTCCTGCCCTCCCAGGAGTCTAGCCAGCCCGTCGCTTTTAGCAGCAGTGTACTACCAGCCCGCCAAAGGGACATAGTTAACAGAGCGCCTTCATTGTCTGTGAGCCATCCAGGGAAATTTTATCCAAATGGAGCCTCACTGTCAGCACCGTTCTTCTGTGGAAGTTGTCTTTCGTGAGAATGATACATAAAAGGAGCTACTGGAAGTGCAAGGGCTTCCCTGGTGGCTCAGAAGATAAAGAATCTGCCAGATCCCCTGGGGAAGGAAAGGTCTACCCACTCCAGTATTCTTGACTGGAGAAATCCATAGACAAAGGAGCCTGGCAGGCTATAGTCCACAGGGTTGTAGAGAGTCAGACACGACTGAGTGACTAACATTTTCACTTTACTTTTTTTCATGCAGTTCATAGGGCTTGCCAGGTGGCGCAGTGGTAAAGAATCTGCCTGCCAGTGCAGGAAACATGGGTTCAATCCCTGGGTCAGGAAGATCCCCTGGAGGAGGAAATGGCAACCCACTCAGTATTCTTGCCTGGAGAGTCTCATGGACAGAGGAGCTTGGCAGGCTGCAGCCCATGGGGTCACAAAGAGTCAGGCATGACTGAGCATGCACTCACACACATGCAGTTCATAAAGGTTTAAATAGGTAACAAGGCAAAAAGACTGCAGTTAGTTTTGGTTTGAGGAGGAGGGGGTGCAGAGAAGGCAGACAAGGCTGCACATCATCTCTGCATTTGTTTCTGGCAAAGTAAGAAACCTAAATTTTTCTATATGAAATGCATTTGGATAATCACAAATCCAGTGTATTTGAGTCAGGAAATGGTGTTCCAGAGGTCAGCACCATCCTCTAGAACTGTCTGTGATGATACAAATGTTTATCCTGCACCATCCAGTATGGTAACATGTGGGTGTGGAGCACTTGAGACATGGCTAGTGCAACTGAGGAATTGAAATTTTCATTTTAATTCATTTTAAATAGTCTATTGAAACTAGCTATTAATATGATATTAGAAATCAGTTCTAGATTGTAGTTATTCTCTATGGATCCTTTCTCCTATAGTCAAATAGCACTTCTAAATAATCTTTAGTTTAAAAGTATAAAATAAGTTCATTTGGTAGTTTGGGCAACCATCTTATTTAAAAATGCTATTTGCACTTGTCATTTGTCATTTGCATGACAGTAAATAGTAAATTTTGTATCATTAAGCAAAGATGAATTATTACAATTCTGTTATACAATCCTTAAATGCTAGCGTGCCAAAAAAAATTGCCTGAGAGCTTTTTAAAATGCAGATGCCCAAGTCCTGCTTTCCAGGAGTTTTGGAAGAAGGACAGGATTGTGCATGTTTAACCACTCATCATGGTGATTTTGATGTAGGGGTTCCTGAGTCAGACTTTGAGAACCACTGCTCTGATGACCCTGCACCTAGATGGCTATATAAACTACTTTAAGACTAAAGTATATTTAAAAATAAGACAGTTCCTAAGATAGTGTATTCCCATTTGTTTTCACCAAAGAAGAATGATTTTTTAAGAGAGATATTTATGAAGTACCTACTGAGAAAGAGTGACTATACATGTATTATTTAATTCAAACTTCATACATAGCACCTAGGAAATAGGTGGGCTTACCCTATTTCACAGATAGGAATCTATTCTTCAAACCAGCAGAGTAAACTAACCAGAGTCACACACCTAATAAGTGCAAGTGTCAAGATTCAAAGCTTTTGAGTTTCAGATTCCCAGCTTTTGAGTTTCAGATTCCCAATCCATTGCACTTGCTGATTCCAGATCTCCAGGAAATCAGGAAAAAGCAAAAGACTGTGAAAATTAAAATTGTAACTTCTACATTAATGGTCTTTATGAAAGGCAAATTCTAAGAGATTTGTCCTAGACTTTTTATACCATATTAATTATTTCAATATTATATTAATTCAATATAAAGTAGATTAATAAAATAATTCTTTGTATCCCAAATGTTTCTTTCCATACTTTAAGTTGTCTGTGCATATTGAGAAATATGTTTATTACATATGGATGAATAAGAAGTAACACATCCTTCTTTTTATCTCCTCTCTTCAATTCTACTTCTTCATCCTCTTCTTATCCACATGTCTTCACAAATATTTTGAGATGATCCATGGGTGTTAATCACATGTAATACTCAGCAGCATATGTCCCACCTACACGCCCATTTTTCATGCCTGGAAAAGATCTCAGCTTTCCATCCTTGTGTTCTCTCCACCTAGCTGCTAAATGGTGGTATTCTTGACTTTCCATCTATGCTTTTCTTTTGAACTCATTCCATACATTTCTGTGACTTTCCCACTTCCCATTTAACTATACGCTGATGGTTCCCTCAGCATATAGGGAAACTCCTCTCCCCGAGAGGTAGTATGGAATCTTGCTGCAAAGCCCAGCTATAGGCCTGAGGAGTTTAATGTGTTCATCCTAAGAGGAATGAGAAGTCATTGAAGGGCTGGAGTGGCAGAGAGTAGCGGTAGGGAATTAATCATATTTATTTGCATTATAAGATGATTCATTTGATTGTGCACAGCAAACTGATTGAGAGGGAGTAGGAAGGAGGTTGTAACATTGGTCTCTGTTGGACTAATCCAAAGACATTTAAGATATACAATGGGTAGGGTGCTAAAGACTGAATGTTTGTGTCCTCCCACAATTCATATATTAAAACCTAATCCTCAGTGTGGTGGTATTTGAAGGTGGTACACTTGAGAGGTAATAAGGTCATGAGGTTAAAGCCCTCATAAATGGGATTAGTTTCCTTATATAAAACACCCCACAAAGCTCCCTAGTCCTTTCTGCCAGGTGAAAACACAGACAGAAGGTATCATATGTGAACCATGAAGTGGGTCCTCATCAGACATTAAATCTGCCAGCACCTTGATTGCTGCCTTCTCGGCCTCCAGTTCAGTCGCTCAGTCATGTCCGACTCTTTGCAACCCCATGGACTGCAGCACCCCAGGCTTTCCTGTCCTTCACCATCTCCTGGAGGTTGCTCAAACTCATGTCCATCGAGTTGGTAATGCTATCCAACCATCTCATCCTCTGTCATCCCCTTTTTCTGCCTTCAGTCTTTCCTAGCATCAGGGTCTTTTCCAATAAGTCAGTTCTTTCCATCAGGTGGCCAAAGGAATGGAGTTTAAGGATCAGCATCAGTCTTTCCAGTGAATATTCAGGACTGATTTCCTTTAGGTTTGACTGGTCGGATCTCCTTGCAGTCCAAGGGACTCTCAAGAATATTTCCCAACACCGCAGTTCAAAAGCATCAATTCTTCAGCACTCAGCTTTCTTTATGGTCCAACTCTGACATCCATATGTGACTACTGGAAAAACCATAGCTTTGAGACTTTCCTGGAGCTAGAGCTCTGCCTCGCTCCCAAACATGCTATTGTAACTTGTAACTCCTAGCAAGGCTAGGCACTTCCATGACTGCCACACTTGGGGTCTAAGTAAAAGTACATAGTAACGGCATGAATCACAAGTCCATTGAAAGTCTATGATCCAACAGATTATGTTAGTAGTTCTGATTCCCCATGCAATTACAGAATGGTCAGAGAGTCCAGGAAAAGGTGACCAAGAAAGGAAAGTTCAGTCCACACACTTTGCCCACCTCTGGCTGCTCCCCTAGGAGAGACCTTGGGTATCTCTTGGCATTGGCAGGTCAGTATAAATCCCTGACAAGGCTCCTCTTTTGGGGGCTACTTTCAGTCATTATGAGGCACCACAGTACCACAGAGCAGGACCTAACAGAAGCAGAGATATTAAGAAGATGTAGCAAGAATACACAGAGAACTTCACAAAGAAGATCTTCACAACCCAGATAATCACGATGATATGATTACTCACCTAAAGCTAGACATCCTGAATTGTGAAGTCAAGTGGGCCTTAGGAAGCATCACTACAAACAAAGCTAGTGGCGGTGATGGAATTCACGTTAAGCTATTTAAATCCTAACTGTGAAAATGCTGCACTCAATATGCTAGCAAATTTGGAAAACTCAGCAGTGGCCACAGGACTGGAAAAGCTCAGTCTTCATTCCAATCCCAAAGAAAGGCAGTGCCAAAGAATGCTCAAACTACCACATGATTGCACTCATCTCACATTCTAGCCAAGTGATGCTCAAAATTCTCCAAGCCAGGCTTCAACAGTACATGAACCGTGTCAAACTGGTTTTAGAAAAGGCAGAGGAACCAGAGATCAAATTGCCAATGTCCAATGGATCATCAAAAAACCAAAAGAGTTCCAGAAAAACATCTGCTTCATGGACTATGCCAAAGACTTTGACTGTGTGGATCACAACAAACTGTGGAAGATTCTTAAAAGAGATGGGAATACCAGACCACCTTACCTGCCTCCAGAGAAGCCTGTATGCAGATCAAGAAGCAACAGTTAGAACTGGACACGGAATGATGGACTGGTTCAAAACTGGGAAAGAATTATGTCAAGGCTGTATACTGTTACCCTGCTTTTTTAACTTACCTGCAGAGTACATCATGCGAAATGCTGGGCTGAATAAAGCACAAGCTGGAATCAAGATTGCTGGGAGAAATATCAATAACCTCAGATATGCAGATGATACCACCCTTATGGCAGAAAGTGAAAAAGAACTAAAGAACCTCCTGATGAAAGTGAAAGAGGAGAGTGAAAAAGTTGGCTTGAAACAACATTCAGAAAACTAAGATCATGGCATCTGGTCCCATCACTTTATGGCAAATAAATGGGGAAACAGTGGCTGGCTTTATTTTTGGGGGCTCCAAAATCACTGCAGACGGTGACTGCAGCCATGAAATTAAAAGACACTTGCTCCTTGGAGAAAAGCTATGATCAATCTAGACAGCATATTAAAAAGCAGAGACATTACTTTGCCAACAAAAGTCTGCCTAGTCAAAGCTATGGTTTTTCCAGGAGTCATGTATGGATGTGAGAGTTGGCCTATAAAGAAAGCTGAGCGCTAAAGAACTGAGGCTTTTGAACTGTGGTGTTGGAGAAGATGCTTGAGTGTCCCTTGGACTGCAAGGAAATCAGGCCTGAATATTCATTGGAAGGACTGATGTTGAAGCTGAAACTCCAATATTTTAGCCACATGATGCAACGAACTGACTCATTTGAAAAGACCCTGATGCTGGGAAAGATTGAATGCAGGAGGAGAAGGGGACGACAGAAGATGAGATGGTAGGATGGCATCACCGACTCAATGGATATGAGTTTGAGTAAACTCTGGGAGTTGTTGATGGACAGGGAGGCCTGGCGTGCTGCAGTCCACAGAGTAGCAAAGAGTAGGACACGACTGAGTGACCGAACTGAACTGAACTAGACTATATGGATCTTTGTCGGCAAAATAATGTTTCTGCTTTTTAATATGCTATCTAGGTTGGTCATCCCACTCCAGTACTCTTGCCAAGAAAATTCCATGGACAGAGGAGCCTTGTAGGCTGCAGTCCATGGGGTTGCAAAGAGTCGGACATGACTGAGCGACTTCACTTTCCCTTTTCACTTGCATGCATTGGAGAAGGAAATGGCAACTCCAGTGTTCTTGCCTGGAGAATCCCAGGGACAGAGGAGCCTGGTGGGTTGCTGTCTATGGGGTCTCACAGAGTCAGACATGACTGAAGCGACTTAGCAGCAGCAGCAGCAGGTTGGTCATAGCTTTCCTTCCAAGGAGCAAGCGTCTTTTAATTCCCTGGCTGCAGTCACCGTCTGCAGTGATTTTAGAGCCCAAGAAGATGAAGTCTGTCACTGTTTCCATTGTTTCCCCATCTATTTGCCATGAAGTGATGGGACCAGATGCCATGATCTTAGTTTTCTGAATGTTGAGGAGTTTTAGGCCAGTTTTTTCACCCTCCTCTTTCACTTTCGTCTAGAGGCTCTTTAGTTCTTCTTCACTTTCTGCCATAAGGGTGGTGTCATCTGCATATCTGAGGTTATTGATATTTCTCCCAGCAATCTTGATTCCAGCTTGTGCTTTATTCAGCCCAGCATTTCGCATGATGTACTCTGCAGGTAAGTTAAATAAGCAGGGTAACAGTATACAGCCTTGACATAATTCTTTCCCAATTTTGAACCAGTCCATCATTCCGTGTCCAGTTCTAACTGTTGCTTCTTGACCTGCATACAGGCTTCTCTGGAAGCAGGTAAGGTGGTCTGGTATTCCCATCTCTTTTAAGAATTTTCCACAGTTTCTTATGATCTACCCAGTGAAAGACTTTAGCATAGTCAATGAAGCAGAGGTAGATGTTTTTCTGGAATTCTCTTGCTTTTTCTATGATCCAGAGGATGTTAGAAATTTGATCTCTGGTTCCTCTGCCTTTTCTAAATCCAGCTGGAGCATCTGGACATTCTCGGTTCATGTACTGTTGAAGCCTGGCTTGGAGAGTTTTGAGCATTACTCTGTTAGTGTGTGAGATGAGTGAAATTGTGTGGTAGTTCAAACATTCTTTGGCATTGCCTTTCTTAGGGATTGGAATGAAGACTGAGCTTTTCCAATCCTGTGGCCACTGCTGAGTTTTCCAAATTTGCTGGCATATTGAGTGCAGCACTTTCACAGCAGCATGTTTTAGGATTTGAAATAACTCAACTGGTATTCCATCACTTCCGCTAGCTTTGTTTGTAGTGATGCTTCCTAAGGCCCACTTGACTTCACTCCAGGATCTCTTGCTCTAGGTGAATGATCACATCACTGTGGTTATCTGGGTCATGAAGATTTTTTTCCTATAATTCTGTGTATTCTTGCCACCTCTTAATATCTGCTGCTTCTATATTATTTTTGTCCTTTATCAAGCCCATCTTTGCATGAAATGTCCCCTTGGTATCTCTAATTTTCTTGAAGAGATCTCTAGTCTTTCCCATTCTATTGTTTTCCTCTATTTCTTTGCATTGATCACTGAGGAAGGCTTTCTTATCTCTCCTTGCTATTCTTTGGAACCCTGCATTCAGATGGATATTTCTTTCCTTTTCTCCTTTGCCTTTAGCTTTTCTTCTTTTCTCAGCTATTTGTAAGGCCTCCTCAGACAACCATTTTGATTTTTTGCATTTCTTTTTCTTAGGGATGGTCTTGATCACTGCCTACTGTACAATGTCATGAACCCCTGTCCATAGTTCTTCAGGCACTCTAACAGATCTAATCCCTTGAAACTATTTGTCACTTCCACTGTATGACTGTAAGGGATTTAATTTAGGTTATACCTAATGGTCTGGTTCTTTTCCCTACTTTCTTCAATTTAAGTCTGAATTTGACAATAAAGAGTTATGATCTGAGCCACAGTCAGCTCCCAATCTTGTTTTTGCTGACATCTAGAGCTTCTCAGGAGAAGGCAATGGCACCCCATTCCAGTACTCTTGCCTGGAAAATCCCATGGACGGAGGAGCCCTGGTGGGCTACAGTCCATGGGGTCGCTAAGAGTCGGACACGACTGAGCGACTTCACTTTCACTTTTCACTTTCATGCACTGGAGAAGGAAATGGCAACCCACTCCAGTGTTCTTGCCTGGAGAATCCCAGGGACGGGGCAGCCTGGTGGGCTGCCGTCTATGGGGTCGCACAGAGTCGGACACAACTGAAGTGACTTAGCAGCAGCAGCAGCAGAGCTTCTCAATCTTCGTCTGCAAAGAATGTAATCAATGTGATTTCTGTATTGACCATCTGGTGATGTGCATATGTAGAGTCATCTCTCGCTTTTTTTAAAACAGGGTGTTTGCTATGACCAGTGTGTTCTCTTAACAAAACTCTATTAGGCTTCTCCATGCTTCATTTTGTACTGCAAGGCAAAACTTGCCTGTTACTCCAGGTATCTCTTAACTGCCTACTTTCGCATTCCAGTCCCCTATGATGAAAAGGACAGTTTTTTTTGTTAGTTCTAGAAGGTCTTATAGCCTCCTGACTATGAGAAATTATTGTTGTTTGTAAGCCATCCCATCGACGGCATTCCGTTACAGCAGTCTGAGCAGACTAAGACAAGGGCTTAGTAGTGGGGAGAGAAAGAAAAACATTGAGGATTCATCTAGGTTTATAGCCTGAAGCAGGAGATGGATGTTGATGTCTTTCAGTGATGCAGGATGCCCTGGGAGAGGAACAGATTTAGAGGAAAAGACAGTGATATCAGTATCAGCCATTTGGGAGTTGAGCTGCTTCTGAAATACTGGAAAGAGGAGATACCAAGGGAACATTCAGATATTTAGGTGTTTGGGGCTGGAATTCAGAGGAAGGATATGGGATTGAAATACTGATGTAATCATAAGATGTCAGTTATTAGAAATGATTCTATCAGTAACTGCTATTTTCAGGCATATGTGTTATAACTTGGATCTACAGGGACCCCTGTGGAAGACGTAGAGAAATGGAAACCACCTTAAAACAAAAGCAAAAGCTTCTAGGGACTTCCCTGTCAGTCCAGTGTTTAAGACTCCATGCTTCCAATGCAGGGAACTTGGGTTCAGTTCCTGGTTGAGGAACTAAGATCCCAAATGCTATATGAATGTGGCTGAAGAAAAAGTTTCTAGCCAGAAAAGGACTTAGATAATTTTTACCAAGAAAAAAAATGAAGGCAGGAACATTAAATCTTGCCAAGGAAAGCATACAAGAAATGCCACATTTATTGCTACCTTATACTGTTGTTGTTCAGTCACTAAGTCATGTGTCCAACTCTTCAGCACCCTGTGGACTACAGCATGCCAGGCTTCCCTGTCCTTCACTATCTCCTGGAGTTTGCTCAGACTCGTGTCCATTGAGTCCTCTCATCCTCTGTCGTCCCCTTCTCCTCCAGCCCTCAATCTTTCCCAGCATCAGGGTCCTTTTCAGTGAGTCAGTTCTTCACATCAGGTGGCCAAAGTATTGAGGCTTCAGCTTCAGCAACTGTTGCTGAACATGAATAATCAGCGTTGATTTCCTTTAAGATTGGTTAAGTCCAAGGGACTCTCAAGAGTCTTCTCCAACACCACAGTTCGAAAGCATCAGTTCTTCAGCACTCAGCTTTCTTTATAGTCCAACTCTCACATCCATACATGACTACTGGAAAAACTGTAGCTTTGAGTATACAGACCTTTGTTGGCAAAGTGATGTCTCTGCTTTATTAATACACTATCTAGGTTTGTCATAGCTTATATTAGAATTAACTCAGACAAACTGGGAGTCCAGGAGAGCTAGACTTCATTCCTGCTTCATGCTACCAACTGGGTCTCCTTGCATGACTCAGTGTCCTCATCAAAAAAGCAGGAGCATTGGATGAGAAAAATATCTACAGCCTTTTCTCAGTCTAAAGCAAAGATCCTTATATATGCTTTTGTGTGGAGGCCTCAGGGGCCTGCATCTTTTCTGCCCAGGCTCTCAAGTTGCATAGCACACACGACGTGCTAGAGTTAGAAGACAGCCGTGAGATCACGTAGCAGGGACTTTTCAAGCATTTTTATAATGTCTGTGACATATTTATATATACTTTTATGATGTTTGTGAGATATATCAATATTTAATGTCTTCAAATATGTCTTAGATGGTGGTTGTTCAGTCACTAAGTCGTGTCCAACTCTTTGTGGCCCCATGGACTGCAACCTGCCAGGCTCCTCTGTCCATGGGATTTCCCAGGCAAGAATGCTGGAGTGGGGTGCCATTTCCTTCTCCAGGGGATCTTCTTAACCCAGGAATCAAACCCTGGTCTCTTGCATTGGCAGGCGGATTCTTTACCACTAGTGCCACCTGGGAAGCCCATGAATACATATACATACACATACACATGAAGACCTATTCTTCTTGGTAACCTAGAAGATTTTCCCCTGTATTTCCCTTAAGAGGGACAGAAGACAGATTTGACCTGTCTGGATGATATAATTAAAATATCTTCTCCCCCAACCCTAACTCAACCTGATTAAGTCAAGTATTTTTTTTTAGATTTGTTTATTTATGTATTTTTGGCTGTGGCGTGTCTTCGTAGCTTTATATACACATAAGAAAATGATTCTTGGGGTACACGTGTCTCTTTCCCTTCTGGTTTCCTCAGTGTGTATGCCCAGCACTGGGACGACCCAGAGGGAGGGTATGGGGAGGGAAGAGGGAGGAGGGTTCAGGATGGGGAACACAGGTATACCTGTGGCAGATTCATTTTGATATTTGGAAAAACTAATACAATATTGTAAAGTTTAAAAATAAAATAAAATTAAAAAAAAAAAAAAATGATTCTTGCTGCTGCTGCTAAGTCGCTTCAGTCGTGTCCGACTCTGTCCAACCCCAGAGGTGGCAGCCCACCAGGCTCCCCCGTCCCTGGGATTCTCCAGGCAAGAACACTGGAGTGGGTTGCCATTTCCTTCTCCAATTCATGAAAGTGAAAAGTGAAAGTGAAGTCACTCAGTTGTGTCCGACTCCTAGCGACCCCATGGACTGCAGCCTACCAGGCTCCTCCATCCATGGGATTTGCCAGGCAAGAGTACTGGAGTGGGGTGCCATTGCCTTCTCTGAATGACTCTTAAACCCTGTTAAAACCCAGCAGGAAATTTAAACCCATATGCCGTGTGGCACACTGCAAGTTTCATTCTACCGGTCACTTCAGTGTGCCTTCATCTTTAATTTCCCTGAGGTGTATGTCATGAGGCAAAGTTGGTAATCACCCAGACAGAGTTTAGGTGCTCAGTATTATTCCAACAAACCCAGTAAATGACAACCACAATAAAGAGCAGGGAAACAAAGAGATTACAGGGTTTCATTCCCACCCGACGGTCTCAGGAGAACAGAGCTCAAGGCAATCTGTGAGTATTTATATACTCCCTGAGCTGTACAGAGAAGGTTCACAGGAAGCAGTTAAAGACACAGCAACTAAATCCAGCATTTAACTGGATTTTGTTGGATTCTTGCAGCTTTACACAGTTAAAAGCCAGGTGGAAACTATATCACTGTTAGTCAACGTTGATGTTAATAGATGTGGGGTTTTAAGGTAGCTCTTCCACCACATGTGCCTTGACAAAGAAAACCTTCCTGTTGGAACCATATGGCTCACCTGGTTAGTCCCAGGGGGGCAGTCACTGCTCACTGCCATGTAAGCACTTAGAGTCCCTGCTGTATGGGGCCTCCCCCAGGACCATTTGGAGTAGGAAGGATCCCAGGGAGAGACTCTGCCCTGTTGTTAAAATGGAGGCCAAGAATTCTGTGACATGCGTGCAGCAGGACCACCCATCCACACATTGGACTTCGTGGGGTATAACCTGGTGCTGCTTCATACTCTAAAGAAAGGACAAGCTAGACAGGCTGTCATCTGCCACAGTGGGGAAACTTCTGCCTGCGGGTCATCTGCTGATGGACTTCCCCAATGTTGTTTTAGCCACTGCATTTCAGCTATCCTGCTCAGGTCCCAAGCTACCATGTGAATGAAGCTTACCACTGTCCTCCGATGGAAGTCAGTTTCAGTTACACTGTTTGCCCCTCCTCACTTCCTGCCTTGCCTCATGACCAACTGTATACATCTCTTTCTCTCCTGCTAGTTTGTATGTTCCTGGAGGGAAGGTTCTAAGATTCCTTCTTTTTCCCATATTAGGTGCTCAATAATAATAACCAAATAGTGTTTCAGTTCAGTTTAGTTCAGTCGCTCAGTCGTGTCCGACTCTTTGCGACCCCATGAATCGCAGCACACCAGGCCTCCCTGTCCATCACCAACTCCCAGAGCTCACTCAGACTCACGTCCATCGAGTCAGTGATGCCATCCAGCCATCTCATCCTCTGTCGTCCCCTTCTCCTCTTGCCCCCAACCCCTCCCAGCATCAGAGTCTTTTCCAATGAGTCAACTCTTTACCAGCCACATAACTGTCATATCATTTAATTATTACAACTTTGTAGTTTGAATGTAAAAAACAGAGCTTTGGAGCCAGACACCTGTATCCAAAGCCTCCCTCCTCTACCGTCAGCCCCAAGACCTTGAAGCAGATAGTATTCCGACCTGGGTCTTCTGACTTATGGTGTCAACTCTATCCTGCCTCCACAGGTATCATTTCATTGAATAAGACCCATTCTCTCATAACCAAATTTATTATTTCTCCTTACCACTGAACAACCCCAAGGTTACCCCCACTAACTTGTAACTTAATATGTGTAGGTTTTTAGACATATAATCCCTAGTGATTTAGCTAATCATACCAATAATATTCATTCTTTACATCTCTTAGAGTGTTGCCGTTTTCACAGCCCCTTCATCTGAATCATCTCTGTTGATCTTCACCCCATCCTTGTTGTGGGCAGAGCAGTGTCCGCCTCCTCGTTTCATTGATGAGTACACTGAGGCTAGAGAAGCTGAATGTCCAGCCTCTTCACTCACAGGCCAAGAGTAGGCAGAGCTACAACTCGACCTCAGACCTTCTAAATCCATCCAAGGTCGGCCTCTACCTTGCCTAGCCCCTCAGCATCACTCACCTGTGTAAACAAGTACTTGCTTGCAGGCACCAGGAACCAGGTGCTGTGCTAGAGCCTTCAGTGGTTCAGGTTGTCTGGTAACCATAGCAATGGTCGCTCTCCTCGTGGCAAATGAGATCACCCAGTTCACACTAGCGCTCAGGATTTGAGTTACTAGAGATGAAGCATTTTCCACAGAGGGCCATTAACTTTGGAATTCCCTTCCCCTGATCTGACACAGCCCTGGAGTATTGGCCTTCTGGGTTTTTGCCAACCACATCAAATTGAGTTAGCCAGCTATGATTGGTAAGAAATCTGAACAAGCAGGAGGAAAGTGCTCAATTGACTTTTAGTTGTAAGCAATTTGTAATTTTGTGTTATTTGCTGTTTGTGTGCCCTAGGATAACTAACCAACCGTACATAATTCTCCTTCTTTAAAAACAAAATTTCAGTCAGCAGTTTGCATGAATTTGTTTCTGTGTTCTTACATCATGTCGCAAATGATGTGATGGAGAAACCTATAGGGAAGTTTTTGTTTCTTTTGCATAAACTATTTTGCAGTAATTGACCAGCCATAGAGAAAAGATTATCTCCTGTGCACTCTCAGCGAGTTCCCTGGTCACCAGAGACCAATAAGCTGTGTCCCTGGAACTATTATCACTTTGTTGAAGAAGCTGCTATGTGAACAAAAACCAGCCTTCATTAATTTCCCTTTTCGTATTTAAAAAACCTTGTCGGTACTTTCCCTTTGGGAAAGTATAATATCTCAATAGTGCATATTATTTTAGTTCTAAAAAGGAAAGATGTAGGGTAGGAGATCCTTATTAACATCTCTTCTTTATCTTCATGCCATATCTTAATGTTCCCACTCAATGAAATAAAATGCTTCACATTTTTAATTACATTACAGTATATATATATATATATATAATGTATATATCTTAATTTTAATTTCATAGAAACTGAAAGTTTTAGAAAGGTAAAATTCTTAAGACAATTTAAATTCCATATCGCTCCCCCAACACAAACACACTATTTGACTGATGGGGGAACTGGTGTACTGGTTGTCTGGAACCCACGTAGCAGTCAGTAACAGAATCAGGATTTATTTTCTCAGTCTGGTGCTCTTTCCATTGTACCTTGATGTGTGTGTCTCTGTTTGAGCTCCTGATTCCTTTGTAAGCTTCTGAAAGCAGGGCTGATCCTTACGTGTCCCAGTTGGAGCTGCTTGGTGAATACTCGCAAGCTAATGGATCAGACTTCATTTTAGTGTTACAAGAGCCTCAGATGTTACACCTCCTTTTCATTATCTGTTTTCTTTTTCATTCAACCTCTTCTGTGGTTAGAAAAAGTTGGCGAATGGTCAAGTGATATGTGATAGAATGGGATTTGGACGCTTGACCATTGTTGTTTCTAAACATCTGTATTTTTTTCTTGAGGTCTTATTGACATGCAACATTATATTAGTTGCAGGTGTACAACATAATGATTTGATACCTGTATGAATTTCAAAATGGTCACCAAAATAAGTCTACTTAACATCATCCATCCCCATTCATAGTTATAATATTTTTCCTTGTGATGAGAACTCATCTATACTGGAGTTGAAAGTTATTTTAAGGAATAGTCTCAGGGATTTAAAGTTATTTACTAAGTGGTTTAAATTATCTCACACATAGTAACCAGACTCCTATTATACATTGTTCTTTTATCCTTAAAAATGTACATATTATTTCCTGAAAAGTGAAAGGACCTTAGAGTTCATCTTCAAAATAAGATAATAAACATCACAAGTCAACCTCTTAGGTGTCAGTTTGTGCATTTGGGGGTTTTGTGCCATGGGAGAAGTTGGATCAAGAATTGTTTGCCCTGTTATATGTTTGTGTGTACAGTCCTTTCCTAAATACTCAACCATAAACTGGATTCTAGTTTGTTTCAGTGCTGGAAGGGGTGTTGTCTAAGCTCTCAAGATATGACGAAGGCACTTTCTTTTCATCCATCCTGTCGTTCACTGTGAGTATTTTGAATGAGTTCGCTGCTGTCTTTTGACTGCTATCATAGTAGTTATAAGTTAAGAAAATAATTCTCATAATTATCTCTTTTCCACTTAAGGTGAAAGCAGCTGCAAAATATGTTGATGTTCCAGTAAGTATTTTTTATTTGATTTTAAAAACTATATATAATTCTTCTAAAAAAGTATTTATGGTTCACCATGGGTTTATTTCAAATCTTTAAACCAGTGTGAATCCTTCAGGGAGCAGTTTATTTTTCTTAAGGGAGGACTAGCCGTCATAGCAAAACCTGGCAAGGTTATTTCAGCGCACTTTTTCTGTTGTAACTTGGGGACGCTTATGGAGGTCAGTTCATCATGAGAACATACCAGCTCATGGGTAGCTCCAGGATCAGGGAGAAAATGCCTCATATTATTTATAGAAAAATGTTCACTCTCCTTCCCTTTTCATGAAGGCTCTAACAGGTGTCTTATAGGAGTTTAAGTAACAAACAAGAGGAATCAGTTAAATCAGAGGACTAGTTTTCTAAATACAGAAGTGTTATAAATAAATCAATGTTGACTTACTTATCATTTGGTTTTTCACAGAATTCTTGGGAAATAACACATAACCTGTAAATTTGTTCAAAAATTAAGAGAATAAACTATGAAACTTAGCTACAATGAAAAAAAAATTCACGTGATAAATATAATCAAGTTAGTACAGCATTTGTAAGTTGACAATCATTAACAAAGTTTTTGCCTTAAATTCTGTTGTCACATATATATGATCAAGGCCTCTTATATTCTGTTGAATCATGTGTCTTGGCATGTATATCTAAGAGTTAGAGCACAATGGAAAAAAAACATAAAATTTAAAACTAAGTGGAATATAAGTCATCTCATCTTTAATTCAGGCTGTGCTTGAATAGCATTACTATCTCTAAGTCATTATTATAAATGTTAGCACTTTTAGTGCTGGCAAGCTTTGTATATCTGTTGTAGGTGGCTCTCATTTTTAAATTGCATGACTTCATTTTATACTATCGATAGACAGTCCCCAGATTTATTGATGCTATAGTTATTAAAAATGAACATTTGAAATGAAAAAGCCATGGACTTTCCTATCTTTGCCTAGGGTTTCTTGGGAGTAGGTTTTGTTTCTTTTTAGTTTTACAAATAATTCCCAAAGAAGTTTTGGCATACTCTCTGTCTTGTATTAGAATCAGAAAATCAGTACTGGGCAATAAGCAAAACAATCACATGTGTGTGGTTCTGCAAAGGAGCAGCTCGAAAGAGAGAAAGGAAGCAATAAGGGGGAATAGTTTATGTTTGCTATCTGAAGAAGAAAAGGACAAGTCATCATGGGAACATATGGACTTTATTGTTCTTAATGAGTACTTTATAATATAGATTTTGTTTCTAATTTTGAATTATTAAATACAAATGTAATGGAACACCGTAATTATTTCTGTTCTTAGGGCTTTTGTGATTCTTAATTTGACTCTGTACTAGATCTGTTAGAGCCCATAGAGCTTCATTGTTGAAAGACATGGAAAGTGGTTCATTCATGCTCCTTCTCAATGCAGAAACCCCCTCACCTGATAGCCCTCAAAAAGATTCAGTCAAGCTCTTTTAATTTTTTCAGTGATTGTAGGCTCACCATAAGGAAGCTTCCTCTTATGTGTAATGAGTTGAAATTCTGTACCTCTGTGAATTCTATTTTGGTTCTAATTCCTTTTCTGCATGATAGCCCTTCAGATATTTGGTAATAATTATCATGCATCCTCTTCCCAAGAGATATGATGGCTATTCAAAAGGATTTGTTGTCTAAGGAATTCTTATTTTCTACATTAAACATCCTTAACTTCTTCACTAAATTTGTTGATTAAATCTTATTTAACACTCACTAAGTGCTAGACTCTGGGCTACAATGAAAATATATATGTCCTGCCTGCAAGCTGTTCAGTGTCTAGGAATAAAAGAGATAGAGAAATAGTTCAGTTCAGTTGCTCAGTCGTGTCTGACTCTTTGTGACCCCATGATCTGCAGCACGCTGGTCTTCCCTGTCCATTACGAACTCCCAGAGCTTACTCAAACTCATGTCCATTGAGTCGGTGGTGCCATCCAACCATCTCATCCTCTGTCATCCCTGTCTCCTCCCGCCTTCAATCTTGCCCAGCATCAGGGTCTTTTCCAATGAGTCAGTTCTCACATCAGGGAAATAGACATATCATGGAAACAGCCATGGCAATTGTACTCAGACTCTTCATCATGCCAGTCACTCTCTAATGAATTCCAGCTTGCTAATGTCACTATTATATTAAGTTGCCACACACAGCAAAGCATACTAAACATAGATGTGGTGTGGCCTTGATAGATTGCTAAAGATAGAGTTTCTCCCTTAGATCTGGAAATAAACTTTTATTTCAAAAATTATGAGATCTGTTAGCTGTTACTATTTTTTTATGCTAAAACTCCAGCAAGATACCTTTCTGAAGCAGTCTTTTACAGAGAACCTTATGAGAAAAAAGAACAGTTAATTTTCTTTCACAAAAATTAACTCACAACTGATTTAACAACTTACTTGTGAATGCAAACTATAAAACTTCTAGAAGAAAACATAAGAGAAAATACTACCTTAAGTTTAGATACAAACCCCAAAACATCCATGAAAGAAAAACATTGTAAGTTGGACTTAATAGATGGCTCAGATTGTGAAGAATCTGCCTGCAATGCAAGAGACCTGGGTTGGGAAGATCCCCTGCAGGAGGGCATGCCGGCACACTCCAGTATTCTTGCCTAGAGAATCCCCATTGACAGAGGAGCCTGGTGGGGTACAGTCCATGGGGTCACAAAGAATCAGATGCAACTAAGCGACTAAGCACACAGCACACTGCACTTTTAAGGAAGTAAAAAGACAAGCTACAGACATATATTTGCTCAAGGACTTTATGTAAAATGTACAAACAACTCTTAACACTCAAACAAATACCACAATTAAAAAATGAGCAAAAGATCAGAACAGATACTACAGTGAAGACATATAGGTATCAAATAGGCAAATGAAAAGATATTCAATATCATTAGTCATTGGAGAAATGAAAATTAAAACAATGAGATACCATTACATACCTATTGGTATGGCTAATATTTAACACTGTTAATAACAAAATGTTGACAAAGATTCAGTGCAAAAGGGATTCTCATTCATTGCTGGTGGAAATGCAAAATTGTACAGCCACTTTGGGAGACTATTTGGCAGTTTCTTACAAACCTAAATATAGGCTTTAGCAACCCACTGATTACACTCCTAGGCATTTATTCAACTGATCTGAAAACATATATCCGCAATGAAACCTGCAAAAGTGTTCGTAGCAACTTTATTCATAATCATCAAAAATTGAAAGCAACCAAAATGTCTTTCAGTCCAGCATATGGATAAACAAGAAGTGGTATATCCATACAATTAAGTGGTATTCCTAATGCAAAAGAGAAGGAGGAATTCATGTTCCTGGAACATACTTGATTATCAGATATACCTTATAGCACAGGCTAAAGATATATAAGTATCAATAACAGAAAATGATTCAAATCTAGTCATTTAAATATAGCATGTTATGAACATAGTCTTATGTATCTTTGTATTTTCATGATACTTCTGTATAAAAGAAAATCATACATAATAGAAAAATCATCAATATATTCCTGAAAAAAAAGAAACTTTATTATCTCCTACTTCTTAGCAAAGATGCTAGTAGGGCGCCCCATGATGTCTTCCTCAGTCAATCAGTTCAATCGCTCAGTCGTGTCCGACTCTTTGTGACCCCATGAATTGCAGCACACCAGGCCTCCCTGTCCATCACCAACTTCCAGAGATCACTCAAACTCATGTCCATCGAGTCAGTGATGCCATCCAGCCATCTCATCCTCTGTTGTCCCCTCCTCCTCCTGCCCCCAATCCCTCTCAGCATCAGAGTCTTTTCCAATGAGTCAACTGTTCACATGAGGTGGCCAAAGTACTGGAGTTTCAGCTTTAGCATCAGTCCTTCCAATGAACACCCAGGACTTATCTCCTTTAGAATGGACTGGTTGGATCTCCTTGTAGTCCAAGGGACTCTCAAGAGTCTTCTCCAACACCACAGTTCAAAAGCATCAATTCTTCAGCACTCAGCTTTCTTCACAGTCCAACTCTCTCCCTTGACTAGATGGGCCTTTGTTGGCAAAGTAATGTCTCTGCTTTTGAATATGCTATCTAGGTTGGTCATAACTTTCCTTCCAAGGAGTAAGCGTCTTTTAATTTCATGGCTGCAGTCACCATCTGCAGTGATTTTAGAGCCCAAAAAAATAAAGTCTGCCACTGTTTCCCCATCTATTTGCCGTGAAGTGATAGGACCAGATGCCATGATCTTAGTTTTCTGAATGTTGAGCTTTAAGCCAACTTTTTCACTCTCCTCTTTCACTTTCATCAAGAGGCTTTTTAGTTCCTCTTCGTCTTCCTAGTCAAGGTGATAATAGTGACCTTCAGATGGTTTGATAGATTTTTTTCTTGATTAAATAGCCCTAATCTGGAGACAGGAGGCTTCCCTCATAGCTCACTCGGTAGAGAATCTGCCTTCAATGCAGGAGACCCGGGTTCGATTCCTGGGTGGGGAAGATCCTCTAGAGAAGGAAATGGCAACCCACTTCAGTATTCTCGCCTGAAGAATCCCATAGACAGAGGAGCCTGGCAGGCTACAGTCCGTGGGGTTGCAAAGAGTCGGACACGACTCAGCAACTTCACTTTAGGTCACCACAGAGCATTGGGTAGAGTTCCCTGTGCTATACAGTAGGTTATCATTAGTTGGACTTTCCTGACAGCTCAGTTGGTAAAGAATCTGCCTGCAATGCAGGCGACCCCTTTTCAATTCCTGGGTCAAGAAGATCCCCTGGAGAAGGAATAGGCTAGCCACTCCAGTATTCTTGAGCATCCCTCGTGGCTCAGCTGGTAAAGAATCCACCTGCAGTGGGGAGACCTGGGTTCAATCCCTAGATTGGGAAGATCCCCTGGAGAAGGAGTTAGCTCTTTTATACATAATAGTGTAAATATGTCAATCCCACTCTCCCAATTCATCCCACCCCTCCTACCCCTCCTTGGTGTCCATAATATTTATTCTCTACATCTGTGTCTCTATTGTGCCAATAAAATGTTTTTAATTAAAAAAAATTTAGGTAGTATATTAAAACTAACCCCCCCTCCAAAAGACATATTGCCTCCCTATAAGGTTGGGAAGATGTAGCTGATAGCAATCTGTGTTAGAAAGTAGGATGAAAAATTGTATGAGACAGTAATGTAAGGTAGCTACTAAAACCCACAAAGTGGTATGGACCTTTGGAGGGAACACAGCAGAGAAAGTACAAGCCAAACTCAGGAGCCAGACTGCCTCGGTTTCAACTTTTGCTGCATTGCTTTGCTCAGTATCTGTATAATCTTGAGCATCACTTACTTTTTTTTACAGCTTTATTGAGGCATAACTGATATATTAAAAACTGCACATATTTAGTGTTTATAATTAGATGAGTTTGGAAATAGGCATATACCTGTGTGTGGGCTTCCCAGATGGTGCAGTGGTAAAGAATCCACTTGCCAGTGCAGGAGACACAAGAGACCCAGTTTGATCCGTGTGTCGGGAAGATCCTCTAGAGGAGGAAATGGCACCCCACTCCAGTATTCTTGCCTGAAAAATTCCCTAGACTGAGGAGCCTGGCGGATTACAGTCCATGGGGTTGCAAAGGCGTCAGACATGACCGAGCGACTAAACACATAGCACACATACACCTGTGTGAACACCAATTACTTTATCAAATGGAAAAGTGGTACTTTATACCACTTCTAGGCTTGTTGCAAATATGTTAAGCACTTTTCAAGATTCCTAGAATGAAATTAGTGATTGATAAATGTTAGCTGTCATTATACAACATTATTATTGATTATAGTAAATCTAGTGTCCAGATTCTAAAAAAATAATCATTCTGTTCTATACTATCTTGTTCACATCTATTAATGTGGCAAATCTATCAATAGTCTTTTAAAACCAACATATACTTTTTAGTTTACCTCCTATTGTAGAGAGCAGCCAGCATAGTTAAGGGAATCTGGAAATAATGGCTTATAGAGGGAAAAAAAAGAGGGGGGGGATCAGGATATTACTCTTGAGGGAGGAAAAACCTAAGAGAGCCCTGTTTAATGTATGGAGTTCCATTTTGCAGAAGAGGAAGCCTCAATATTTATCGGTCAAGAGGACAGAACAAGGATCAGTAACTAAAACCCAGTGGGAGGCAGAACTGAAATCAGTGTACTAAGAACAAAAAAGAACTTAAATTCTTTACAAGGGTGATATAGTAATGATTACTCCACTCTTTGCCAGGTGTGGTACTGCAGATTGCTGAACTTGTGGGGAAAACAACCAGATGACATTTAACATTTAAAGGGACATTTAAAAGCCCTTCCTGGGGCTTCTTTAATGGTCCAGAGGCTGCGAATCTGCCTGGCAATGCAAAGGCACAGGTTCGATTCCAGGTTAGGAAACTAAGATCCCACATACCTCACAGCAAGTGAGCCCACATACCACAACTAGAGAGCCCGCGCACCGCAATGAAGACCCCACCTGCCACAGCAGAGACCGGATGGAACCAAATGAATTTTTTGTAAAAGCCCTTTCCAACTCCAATTCTGAAATTTTGTTTTATAGGTCGTTAAGTTATCGGGCATTTTGGTGTGGGTGTGTGTGTGAACAATGCCTATTGCAGGTTATTCCTGCTGCCATTATTGCACACATCACATACTATCTCTGTGCTAGTCAGGAGGTGACACAGCTAAAGAGACCTGGAGGACAAGATGGGGTTGACAGTGACCAAGGACAAGGAAACTCCCCCTGGATCGGCTGCTTAGCGCTGCTGCCTGATCCGGGTGGTCCTCCCTGAGAAGGTGCAGATGACTTATCTTTTTCCCGTCTTCATTAACAGTTCTCCCAGTCATTCTCTCTCTAACACTTGCCAAAGATTTCTAACCCTCCAGTTCTCCACAGTGTGACTTGAATTCAGCTCTATACTGTGTGGGCTTCCCAGGTGGTCCTAGTGGTAAAGAACCTGCCTGTCAACGCAGGAAACAGAAGAGACATGGGTTCAGTCCCAGGTTGGGACGATTCCCTGGAGAAGGAAATGGCAACCCACTCCAGTTCACACTGGAGTCAACCACTCTTGCCTGGGAAGTCCCATGGACAGAGGAGCCTGGTGGGCTACAGTCCATGGGGTTGCAAAGAGTCGCACATGACTGAGCGACTAAACACACAGCATACTATACTGAACAGGCTTGGTGTGGAGTCCAGGATCTCAGTTCCAGTCCCGCCTTTGCCCCTTACTGGCAGTCTGACCCCTGGCTTCCCACCTGGGCAGTGACAGTAGTGCTGTCATCCCTGTGCTGCCTCCTTCCGTAGGCTTTTTTAAGGATTTGATGCACATATTAATGTGGATAATATTAAATAATAATAAAAGTATGTATTTGTTTATAAAAATAATAAAAGAAATAAATATCAATATATTATAAAAATAGTAAAAGCATATATTATGTGCTTTATAAATGTCATACACTATTGATATAAACAGGATTGTCTTTGCTTCTACCTGGAATGATGCTCCCTGCACCATACATTGCCCTGCACCCTCTGCTTCAGAACATGACCATTTTCCAAAAGAAAAACCATTTGTTTTCCACAGGGTGAAAAACACTAGATTGCTTTGCATTTATTTTCCATTTATTTTAGACTCTCAAGCACCATGCATGTGCCAGTGATGACTTTTAAAAGTACAGCCAGTCAGTTCAGTGACAAGAGGTGTCTTTCCTCCTTCCTTTGTTCAGACATTGTTTGTTCCTTAGATGAGGCCGCTGGAACACTCAGTGCTTTACGTCAGAGTGAGAGCAGGCAGAACGTGGGGAATGGTGCGCAGGCCCACTGGGACGTGTTCACCTGCAGAGGCAGATCGCACCAGGACCAGGCTGAGAGTCTCGCCGCCTTTAGAGGAGCAGGGGAGGGTGCCTTCTGTGCTTCCTAGGAGAGTGCTTTGCTGCTTTCATCTTTATTTCTTTGGTTTTCTTGTCTGTCTCGTTCTTCTTACAGAAGGTAAATCCATGAACTGCCTCTGGACCCTAACATTCTAGCATCCTCATGCGTCCTTTAGGCCAAAATACGAAAGGTTCCAAATTAGGGCCAAATAACACAACCCCAGGCAATCTGAATTTTAAAGGCGAAATGAAATAATACCCACAGCATTTAAATTTTACTTCTTCAAGTCTTCAGTGTAGTTTCTGTAGTTGACATCATAGCAACTATAGATAGACAGGGAAAAGGTTACAACAGTGTTATAAATGAGAGATTTAATATCTTCATAATCACCCTAAGCATTACTCATAATAATGAAATAATATTGAGCATATATAATAATGAAAATAATAGTATAAAGCTAATGTGTGACATACATGTTAGCACTTTCCTCTCTGTATCAGCAGCCAATCGTCAAAACTCTTGAGACGTTAGTGATCTTATCAATCAGAAATAGCAAGAGAGATACTATACGCTCGTGACCTCAAGTGGGAAAGTCATAGTAAGATAAAAATTAAGCCCATAAGTCTCAGTTGAAAATCAACCTGCCTCTTTTCCTTGAGTACTTTGGGCTATTATTTTAAATTACTATTCAATATTCCTTTTAATATTTAAAATAACCTCCTCTTTGGAAGGTTTTCTGCCACGATACAACAAAAATGTTTAATCATGCTAGCACTTAGATCAATGAACACATAAAATACGTCGCTATTTAGAAGGAATAGTGTGAAGCTTTCAGGTGAATTTTAAGAATTTGAACAATATGACTGCATTAACTATAGGAGTGTTAATTATAGCAGATTCTGATGTAAGATGTTCTCACAGCATTGTGATAGGAATCTGCTTTTTTACTGACTGTGCTTACAGGGAGCAAACAGAAGACCCCAGAGCAAGATCCTGGAGTAATGGAACCCTCTCCATTAGAATGTGGGACTGAATGAAATTACATACTTAAAACATACATGTTACATGCTCCAAGTCCGAGAGATGTTTTCAAATGGATGTACATGCCATTATCTAATTCAGAATTTTCTACTTCCTAATTTGGGTTCAAAATGTATTATACTGTGAATTAATAGAATTTTGAATAGCTCTACATTTAACAAAGGGAAAGGTGTCTGTGGCTGCTGCTGGAAATAATTTGTTTTAAAAAACTAGATAAACTGTTATTAGAAAATCTCGAAAATTGTATATCCTTATGACTTTTCCATTATTTACGTTTCTTCTGCCCCTTTTTATGAATTAGTCCTTATCCTGGGCTTATATTTAAGTTGGAATAAATCTAATTTGAAGACCTTAGTTTGGTTTCTTTCCTTTTGATTTTCTATATTAATGAATACAATATAATTATTCTAGTTTTTAGAAAATTTGGTTAAAAAAAGTGTATATATGTTTTACATATAATCATCACAGCTATACTCAAAACTTTTTTTTTTATTTTAAGTATTTGAGTGTATGTAATGTGCAATTCACCGGGTCACAAAGAGTCAGACACGACTGAGTGACTGAACTGAACTGAACTGAACTTCTTAAACTACTCCAAATGTTTTTGAGAAGCTTAATTTTAAGAGCATTTTCATTCAAATATAAAACATAGAAATTGCTTCATAAATTCCAAACTAATAAGGAACATATTAAACAATAAAAGAAAAAATATGTTGTAGTTAAAAGTACCTTGGATAAGTTGTGTGTTTGTACAATTAGGTCCTGTGTTCTTCGATGATCAGTCATAGACTTTTCCTGAATCTGAAATGCCAGAATAGAAATGTAAATGTTTCCTACCACAACTTCAAATTGAAGAGACATGCTATTGTTTTAAATCTCAGAAGATCCATTTTTCTTGCAAATTAAAATAATGACCAGGTGCAGGTATTTCATTTATGAAGCACGCAGATTATCATAAATCAAGATATCAGAGTTCCACTCTTGATTGTTTCTTCAAGGCAGGCTTTTCTAGGTTATGAGATGTGCACTTTCAAATTAAGTCAATTAGACTGTAGCTTCTATTAATCTTTGAGACGAGAATAGTATATTTAAAAATCTGTCTCCTTGTTAAATAGACACCATGACAGTGTTTGCATAGTGTATTGTTAACCTTCCGTGGAAGGTTAAGCGGCTTCTTCTGTATCTAAATCTGTAGCTGTGAAAAATGTCTGCAGCCCTGCACCCACCTACCCGTGAATGAGGAAAGTGGAGACTTGCACCTGTGGAATTAGGTGCAGCGGCAGGAAGTAAGAGCATTTGTAGCATATAATTAACGAGGAATTTTTTTCTTTCCTTTTTTTGAACGGCGTGTTCATCTCACTAAGTTAACTAGTGATTAACACTGGAAGAAAATTTGCTGGAGTCTGCACCCTTACTTAAACACATTCACTTGCTGGTGTATTCTGTTTCTTATGCGGCCCAAGTCAGAGGAACTCACCTTTCCATACTCTACTCTCTTCCATGTGTATTGATTTCTTTATGCCCCTGGGGGAATTTTTTAGATGTTTTACCTTTTACTGTCATTTCATTAGCCACATTCTGTTCTTTTCTGAATCAACTTAAAAGAAATCCAGGAAGTCTTATTTTGATTTAGAGATTACTACCCTAAAAAGCAAGACGGAGAGGTTAGTGCTTAGTGAACTGAGGATCTCAAAGGTTTAAGTGGAGAATGGAAAACAACATTGACTCTCTTTTAGGGGTATTTAGGGCTTTCCTGGTGCCTCAGATGGTAAAGAATCTGCCTGCAATGCAGGAGACCCAGTATTTTATACATAATGTGCTTGCTACAGGGCTTCCCAGATGCACTGGTGGTAAAGAACCCTCCTGCAAATGCAAGAGACATAAGAGACACGGGTTAAATCCCTGAGTCAGGAAGATCCCCTGGAGGAGGGCATGGCAACCCACCCAGTATTCTTGCCTGAAGAATCCCATGGACAGAAGAGCCTGGTGGGCTATAGTCCATAGGGTCACAAAGAGTTGGAACCAACTGAAGCAACTTAACACGCATGTGCTTACTATATGGTCTTTAATCGTTATTTTCTCCTTTGTTAAGAAAACTATAATTACAAATTACTTTGCCAACAAAGGTCCATCTAGTCTAAGCTATGATTTTTCCAGTAGTCATGTATGGATGTGAGAGTTGAACTATAAAGAAAGCTAAGCACCAAAGAGTTGATGCTCTTGAACTGCCATGTTGAAGACTCTTGAGAGTCCCTTAGACTGCAAGATCAAACCAGTGCATCCTAAAGGAAATCAGAAATCAGTCCTGAATATTCATTGGAAGGACTGATGCTGAAGATGAAACTCCAATACATTGGCCACCTGATGCAAAGAACTGACTCATTGGAAAAGACCCTGCTGCTTGTAAAGATTGAAAGCAGGAGGAGAAGGGGATGACAGAGGATGAGATGGTTGGATGGCATCACTGACTCGATGGACAAGAGTTTGAGCAAGCTCCGGGAGTTGGTGATGGACAGGGAAGCCTGGTGTGCTGCAGTCGATGGGGTCGCAAAGAGTCAGACACGACTGAGCGACTGAACTGATAATTACCGATATAGAAAACATTTCTAAGTGTTCCTCTCTAGAACATAATATTCTTGATAAAAATTCATCCAAATGTGCAGTTGTTGAAGTTGAACCGGCTGTTCCTTTGATAAGATTGAGGACACCCACTTGCACCAAAATGCGTAGCAGTGTTCTGTCTGGCTGATGCCGTCACATGCATGCCTTTCATTTACGCACCAGAAAATGAAAACTGAACCAAGTGTGTTCAGTTTTTGTTTCCTAACTAAACTTTATTTCCTAATAAGATAATGTTATTAATGGAATGAGACACAGTGACTTCCAAAGTATGTAAATTTCACTGCCATAAAGCAGGAGTCTTAGCACGAAGGAGCACTGAGCCAGCAATAATGTCTTCTATCCAAACACATTTGTACTGTAAGTAGAAACTGTTTAAAAGGAAAATTATATCTTTTTCAGCAATTTATCAGAGATAATTACCCTTCATACACCAAAGGAACGATAAAGTGTTTTAAAGAACTATAATTCTAATTGGTAAATGTCACCAGCTGTTGCAGTTATTCTTACTTGTGTATATTCTTTTAATGATTATAGTCTCATGCCACAAGCTACATGAAAATATATTCACTAGGTGTGAAATTCCCGTATGTCACAGTTTCAAGAATAGGTAAACAGCTCAAAGATAAAGGAAGAAATAATGCTAATGAGGAATGCAAAAATTGTAGGTTGTGTTTACTAGGCAAGCGGAGCTTAATTTGCCAAAGGGGAGAAAATGTAATTTCAAGAAGAAAAAGACGACACTTAATTTGTTGAAATAAACTTAAATGAGCCTTACTTCACACCCCCAACCAGGGATTCTAATTTTCTTAGTTGTAGAACTGTCTCAGCTTACACATTTCAGTATTAACAGCCCTTCGGTCTGCCAAAGGGAACAGCACAGAGTTTTCTTTTAGGCTTAAATTGTAAAGTGTCTGTTAGTTTCAGGTGGCAAAAGATACGTTTTTCCTGGACAATGTTTCATGATGTCTAATGTTATCTTAAAAGTGATCAAGAAAACAGAAAATTACCTTCCGAGTCTGTGGCAGGTGTATAAAGTCATCATTCTCCATTTCATCTGGCTGTAACTCAGTTTCCAGTGAGTCTGATGGGTCCAGTGTTTAACTAGTGTAAACTTAGAAGCATACTCCTCTTTTGAAAGGCAGAAATAAAAATGGGGTGGGGTGAGGAGAAACGGTGGAGGAGGCAAGCCTCTCCTGTGTTTATTCTTTAACTCTCAGTCCAGCTGGGCAAAACCCTGCTGCCTTGGAATTATACATATCATAGCGTTTCCTTTCCACACACTTGACTGAAACTCACAGGTGGAACTGACTTGTTATCATACATAGAAAATTATTCTGTCATTTTCATTCTGCAGCAGTATGTTTTCTGAATGTACTAATTTTTAGTGTTTTGACAAAGTTTGAGAGACACGGAGAGAGATCCTTATCTTACGGGCTTCAGCTGTTAATAGTAGCTAATAATCCTGTACAAATTACCCTGCCTTTTCACTGGAAATCTCAGTATAACACCACTTGCCCCCAAAGAAGAAAATCGCCTAGGTTTCTCTTGAGTACCCTTGCAATTATTTAAACTTTCAAACACTGCTGGTGAGAATTATGTAGAAAAACAGCAAAATGAGTTTGGGAAGTTTGGATTATATTTTCTGCATTGTGTAGGAATGCTCTTGAAGGAAAGATTAATAAAGACGTTTATATAAATAGTTGTTTCTGGTTATAACTAGTCGTGAATTTTGTTATATCAAAGTTATGTTTGAAAGTATCCTTCAGTGTATGTGATATAAATTTCCCTTTAGGCTAAGTATAAGAACAGTAAGTACTTCCTGGGATTTTCATTGCCCAGAAATAACTTCATTAGCAAAAAGTCAAATTAATTTTTATCAGTGAGATATGCCAATGTCTGCACTGTGCACTCGTTAAGAGATGGGCAGTTTTATCATTGTATATAAACTATTATCCCTCCCCCAAAAAAAAAGAAGTGATAAGAACTTTCTGTCTTTCATTTAAGGAAAAGGCATGACCACTGTCCTAACATCACTCAGAGGTATATCTTGTCTTTCCTGCAGTGTGTTAGTAACTCAGTCATGCCCAGCTCTTTGAAACCCCATGAACTGCAGCCCACCAGGTTCCTCTATCCATGGGATTTTCCAGACAAGGGTACTGGAGTGGTTTGCCATTTCCTTCTCCAGGGGATCTTCCTGAATAGTTAAATGATTCACATCCTCTTTCATCTGATTTCCTTATGTTATTTACTTTTGTGAAGAGTCCATTGATGGCTTATATAAGTGCATCCTACAGATATGAAATGATACACAACTGACTGACTTATTTGGGCATCAGTTTTACCATTTCATCATATTATTGCCCTATTCTAATTAAATGAATAACTCAGTACAGACTATGAATCAACTCCAGGTATAGAGTATACAAATCATCTAGTCAAGCTATGTGAAACTCTGTAAAGAACTAAAGATAAGTTTAGAAGGAATACTCCTTAGGAACCATTCAGAGTTCTGTCCCCTCCTTGTGCAGATTTTGTAGATTCCATAGCAAGGAGGACTTTTATTAACTGCCCTGTCTCATCTAACATTAGAAGATGTGAAATGTTGGATAACTTTGGAAAGTTAGCTAGTCCACACCTTTGGCTCTTCATGGGAGACTAGTTCATCCATAGTCTTATCACATTTCTAAAATAAGTCCTTGAGGTAGTATTGATAAACATGGATGAGCAGAAGCCATGGATAACCCACAAAATTTTGATTTGCATTTCATTTTGTCATGCATTAAATGTTTTTTGTTCAATATCTTCCTAATAAGAAAACTTATTTTCTATTCCTTGAACACCCATAGTAGTTGAGGAAGGCAACCCAAGGAAAGCTAACATTTTTTAAATATATATATGGATAAACAAGCCAGAAATGATGAAAAAGAAGTTGTAGTTGCAATTAAGAAATGATTATTGATTATGGGAATTTTTGGAAAAATTTATCTATTTATACTCAGCGTATTGGCTTTGCAAGGTAGCCATTTTTTAAAAAAGGTATCTACTATCTTACAACCACATATTTCTAATCATTTAAATGATGAACAATAACTATGACCTTAAGTTATAGACCTCAATAATAAACTTTTATTTACTTTAATTATGGAGTTTGAAGGTGTCCATTGTTGATGTTTTTTTTTTAATTACTGATGCAATGTGCATGAACTTGGGCAAGCTTCAGGAGATGGTGAGGGACAGAGAGGCCTGGAGTGCTGCAGTCCATAGGGTCACAAAGAGTCGGACCCGACTAGGCAACTGAACGACGACAATTGTTGATCTTAAGCATATTTTTCTAGTGTAACTTTTGAAATGATATAATGAATGCTTTTCTAGGGTGGTGATTAAATAAATTTTCACAATCAAAACCTAATATTGTTCTATTCCTCGTGCTTTTTCCTCACAACAGAAACCAGGAATGGATCTGGCAGATACCTATATTATGTTTGTTCGGCAAAATCAAGACATTCTTCGAGAAAAGGTCAATGAGGAAATGTACATAGAAAAGTTGTTCGATGTAAGTAGCTACTCTTCCAGAGCCAGCTGGCATTGTAGATGTACTGCGAAGGGAAAAGTTGCATTTTGAGGCTGTGTCTGCAAATCACTTTTTCTTTCCTTTTTTTTTCTTCTACACAGCTAATAGTTTATTGTTTTGTTTCTTAGACTGCTGACAGAAGTTTTAATAGATTTTTTTTCCTATACTTGAAATTGTCTCTATTAGAATGAGAATCTCAAAATCATTTGAAGGTTCATTTTAGCAAGCAAGATGATATCCAGTTTACCATTGTGTACAGCTTACATCAATTGCCTTTGCTGCAATCTGTAAACAGAATCATACGGTAATGTATTCGGCCCCTACTATAAAAGTTTTTCTTAAGTCAATATGATATTCTTCATGCAAACAAAGAAATAAATCTCAGTAAAGCCAGATATCTGCCATGCACTGTTAGTGTGCCTTTTCATCTTGTTTTCCAGCACTAAGGTTTGCTAACAGAATGCTGCTCTGGTCTCGTGGAGGTCTTCACAGAGGCATGGCAGCTCCTAGGAAGGGGAGGTTGTAGTTTTAGCTGCCTTGATCCACAAGTTTCATCCACTGAGTATCTGTAAAAGAGACTAAGAGAGCAGTCCATTTCAGTAACAATGTTGTCACTTATTTGTAATTAGGCAGCAGTCAGTTCAAAGGAAATGGTACTTTGCTGATGACATAACTTTGCATAATCCATTCCGTTGCTGATTCTGACGTGTAATATTTGCTCTGAACTGTATTTATTTATGTACATCTTCTCCATTTTAGAAATGCTTTTCTGGCAGTTTCATTTAATTATGCAAGTTACTGCACATGTTTTCACAACAGCAATTCACGGGCTTCGTGGTGACACTTCAGCTGTGGCAGTTACAGGAGGTCTTGCCGCGTCATCCTCTCCACCATGGTCTGTCATGCCAGTATTTGCTGTTTGTCAGGTTGGGTGGTCACAATGAGCCTTCTCTTTCGTATTTTATGTTTCTAGCCTCTACCCGGGCTGTTTTACAATAAAAGTATCATCTGTTTTAATAAGCTAAGTGTTAATATGTGTGAAGAGAATGATTTCCGAAAAGCTTTGATGCCCTGCAGGGGTAGAAAAATTATCATCCATCCAGCTGGCTCTTTTACAAAATACTGAAACCGTATTAGCAACTTCTGCTTCCATTTGGTATTGCTCTGAATTTACGAGCATATGTTTCACTTCCAAGTTCTCTTTTACTTTTTTTTTGCTTATGTGGTAATTTTCAAAACTGTTGAACAGAAAAGAAGAGTTTGTGTTATTCCCATTGTGTTTCTTCTTGGTATAGTGGAAGCACATTTTCTGTTGAAAAAATGGTACAGTCATTCCACAAATAGCCCACTACGCGTGTCTGTGTGCGTGTCTCTGTGTGTTACACAGTTCTTAACATCTTCAATTTTTTGTCTTGGTGACCTTTTTACTACAGAACTCATCCTCAGTTTGTAACAGAGGTAGAATTTCTTTCTTCATGAAAATATTTCCCACTTCAACTCCCGTCCATTCACCAAACTTCTTTTGAGACTTTTGTATGGCAGCAGTTAACAAAGGGAGCTAACTAAAGTAGATGCCAAGAGGCCAACATTAAAATGATGTGCTTATTCTATTGTCGTGGCTGTAGGTGTATATTGCGCTTTCCTGCCAATGCCTAAGCATCAGACATGGCTTGGGTTTGCTTCTAAAAGGAACCCATAACCAAAAACCATTCTGTTTTGGTTGTGAAGGTTTTGTCATTTTGAATATCCCCAGTAGGACATTGGACTTGTTATTTGTAAAATAGTTACAGTGTCCTTAAACATTCTAATAATTTTAAGTTGCACACTTGTATTACTGTAATTAAAAACAAAAAAGTAGACTCTAATTCTATTGATATGTCATCAAGAATAACATAGATGAGGGGGTACTAAGAGCCCCTAATTAGCCAAGACTGAATTTGCCTCAATTACAGTTAGTAAATGAGAGGTTATCAAGTATGTGTTGAAAGGTAAAGTAGAATGTGTATCTTAAGCAACAAATCATTACCAAGAAACATTATATAATTATTGGAAATCCACTTGGCTGTAGCTTAAAATAATATTGTTAGGTGTCAAGAAGCAGTTGAAAATAATGACCCTATAAATACTGTTAGCAACCTGAGTCTATTACAGATAAAAGATTGAAAGGAACAATTTTATTCAGGCATCAGTGACAAACTTTTGCTATTCCAATTAAAGTGTTTCCTGAGTAAGTAAGGGAATGGAGCCTCCCACCTTCAGATGCAAAGGAAAATGTGTACACACACGCACGCACACAGCAGTGAGTCATTATATAGTGGTTTTAACCAACGCAGATAAGAGTACAGGGGCTACAGTAAGAGAGCTTCATTCCTTATAAAGGATATGCTTTTTATCCAAAAGAAATTTGCTTCATTTCAGAATATATACTAATATTTCTATATAAATCAATTATTCTACAAAGCACTGATCCTGCCTCCAATACCAACGCTTTAAAAAAGAAATCAGGTGTGTTACTAAAGAATCTTTTTCTGCGTGATGCCCCATGCATGGAAAAGACTGCTGAAAATTCTGTGAAACTTGTCCTAAGAGTAATAATAAATTACTTGTGGTGTTCCTGGTCTTAAAATCTTTTTGATTAATGAAGCATCTTAATAGTTCCTAATTTGAAGGGAGATATGTGCTCAGTCGTGTCTGACTCTTTGCAACCCTATGGACTGTAGCCCTCCAGGCTCCTCTGTCCATGGGATTTCCCAGGCAAGAATACTGGAGTGGGTGGCCATTCCCTTCTCCGGGGGAATATTCCTGACCAGGGGCTCAAACCTCTTCTGTCTCCTGCATTGGCTGAGAGGTTCTTTACCACTGGCGCCACCTGGGAAGCCCGATAATAGTTCCTAATGTTTCTGACTAAATACCTTAGGGTTCTGTTTAAATAGTTGTACCACTGACTAAGGTCCAAAAAGATGGACACTGCCCTAGATTTGTGTCCATTGTTTTGGGGCTGTACCATGAAGGAGAAGTGTACCTCTATCATTGTCCATGAGCAGCCCACACAGCCATACGCCATCACCCTTCTTTCTGAGCATCCTACATTGCTGTGATTATTGTTTTAGCTTCTATGGAAGTTTTTTGGTTTCTTCAATGTGTGAAAGAGGGAAGTGACTAAAATATATATTATCTAAAAGGCCGTAAATAGGATAATCTTAGACTTTTAGGTCAAATCTTGAAATATTAAAACTAAAGTATCATTTGAAGATCATGATTAATATCAGAACAGATATCAAGACATTCTGCTTTGCTCCATAAGTTAAACTTATAAAACACTTTCTGTTTTAAACAGAAATAACTTCAGAAAAATGTTCAGTAAATGATGGCAGATACCATATTTAACAGAAGGTACTGGGTTTGACTAAGATATTAGATTGGCCAAAATGTTGTTCAGTTAGTGAATACATTGTTCAGTAAAATTCATCGTGAAAATGAAAAAATATGACTTTTATTGTTACTTAAAACTGAACAAACTTTTTGGCCAACCCAATACATTCCTGATTTTTTCAAAGTGTCAAAATTATACCTGTGGCCTTACCTGTCATCACTGCTATTCCTAGGGCACCTCCATGTACCAGGAAAGGTGCTAGGTTCTTGACCTGTATCATCTCTAACCTAGGTAGATGCTTGCATGCATGCCAAGTCACTTTAGTCATGTTCTACTCTTTGTGACCCTATGGACTGTAGCCCACCAGGCTCCTCTGTCCATGGAATTCTTCTGACAAGAATACTGGAGTGGGTTGCCATTTCCTTCTCCATGGGATCTTCCCAACCCAGGGATTGAACCTGTGTCTCTTTTGTCCCCTGCATTGCAAGTGAGTTCTTTAACCACTGGCGCCACCTGGGAAGCCATGTGGGTAGATGCTGTCACCCCCATTTTAGCCTTATTTTCAGGTTAAGAAATGTCTCATCCAGAGATGATAAAAGACTTGTTACATACTAAATCAGACTTTGAAATTGTGTCACTCTAGTTTCAAAGTCCATCTTATGCCTACCATACTTCCAACTCAGTGGACATGAGTTTGAACAAGCTCTGGGAGATGGTGAAGGACGGGGAAGCCTGGACTGCTACAGTCCATGGGGCGCAAAGAGTCAGACATGACTGAGTGACTGAACAACAGCTTCAGATTTACAGAATTTGAAGTGATAAAACAGTGTTTGGAGGAAGAGGACTGGACCAGGAATCTAGAAACCTGAGTTCTAGCCATAGTTCTGCCATTGACTGGATAAGTGCACTTCAAGAAGTTCTGTCACCTGGCTGAAACTCAGTATAGATAGCACATGTAAACCAAAGAAGTTGATCTAGAACTCCAGATGGTTTCTGAAATCCCTTCCAGATTTTAAATAGTTTTAATTTCAGCAGTGGCAACAAAAGTTACTGGGTTGTTTGCATGCCAAGTCTTGCACCCCGGAGTAGCAGACAGTTCTAAGGTGTTTTTGTGATGGCCAGGTGAAAGCAAGAAGCAGTAGCAGTTACAGTAGATGAGTAGAAAAGATATTCTACATAAGGAATGCCATTTGATATTCTATACAGCTACCACCATGGTTCTGAGTCCTACAGGTAGAAAAATAGTTGGAACCTGTATATTCTGTATTCATGTTAAGTCTTTCAGAATGACCAGAATATTTTAAACGGAGGCTGTCTTTGCTTGTCAAGTGATACACATACTGAAATCTATATGTGAATATAATATTCCCAGAATTGCACAATATATTCTTGTAGCTTATATTGTACAACATGGGAAATAAAGCCAGTATTTTATAGCAACTGTTGTTGTTCAGTCGTTAAGTTATGTCTGACTCTTGGTGACCCCATAGACAGCAGCAGCCGGGCTTCCCTGAATGTAGTATAACCTTTAAAAATTGTAAGTTACTACATGTACACCTGTAATATACAATATTGTGTGTGTTAAGTTGCTTCAGTCCTGTCTGACTCTTTGCGACCCTGTGGTGTATAGCCTGCCAGGCTACTCTGTCAATGGGATTCTCTAGGCAAGGATACTAGAGTGGATTGCCATGTTCTCCTCCAAGGGATCTTCCCAACCCAAGCACTGAACCCACATCTCTTATGTCTCCTCCATTGGCAGGAGAGTTCTTTGTGACTAGTGCCACCTGGGAAGCCTTAATATAATATTACATAGCAACTATTTTGTTTGTTGGTCACTAAGTCATGTCCAACTCTGTGACCCCGTGTACTGCAGTATGCCAGGCTTCCCTGTCCTTTGCTATCTCCTGGAATTTGCTCAGATTTATGTCCAATGAGTCAAGATGCTGTCTAACCATCTTATCCTCTGCCACCCCTTTCTTCTTATGCCTTCAATCTTTCCCCGAATCAGGATCTTTTCCAATGACATCCATACATGACTACTGGAAAAAAACCATAGCTTTGACTATACTTTTGAAAAAGAAAATAATTAAACTTAGTGATTATCATTGTATTTTGAATTTAGCCAATGGGAAAAAAAAATCTCACATGTGAAATTTACCTTAAGACACATTAAAAAACTGTGTCTTATCTGAGTCAGTGAAATTTAAAGGAAGTTCTCTAGCAGAAGAGAATATGGATTTACCAGAAGAAGTTCTGCTTTAGAGGTAATCTCTCTTATCCCAACTTATAAAACATCATTGTCAGTAGCTGTTTAAAAAATGCTAGCAAATCAAAGCCATTTACAACTTGTCTGATCCCAATGTAAAACCATGGCAATGCTTTTCTTTTTTTGGAGAAGGGAATGGCAACCCACTCCAGAATTCTTGCCTTTAAAATCCCATGGATGGAGGAGCCTGGCAGGCTATAGTCCATAGGGTTGCAGAGAGTCAGATACAACTGAGCATGCAGCACAAGTCCCATTTTTAATGCCTCCGATGAGGTTTCTTCTCACGCTGTCAGGTTTCAGGAAACACAGAGCTTGCCCCAGGTACCCATGGGTCAGCAGAGACGCTGGACACTTTCCCAGAGAGCTTTGAGTCTCTGGGTTGAAAAGTCATGATGTTTCAGAAATCAAAACTGACGCTCACAGTAATTGTCACAAGAGCACCCTCTGTGGTCACTTATAATGTCCAAGAATATCCCAAATGCTGAGGCTAGTAGAGGTCAACAGAAGTGCATCCCGTTGTCTGGGAGAGACACTGAACCCACCTAACTCTCTAAACGTTTGTGCCTTTACAAAGCATTGCCCATCTTGAGACCCTCTGAGACAATTTTGTTTTAGCGCTCATGTTGCTGAAGACACATCAGGGTGCAGTCTTTAATTGGTAAATCATGCAGATTAAGCATTCTCTTGTGTTATAAACTGATTAAATATTTAATTGTTGAGGAGTTTCATCTCAACGAGATTTTTTTTTAATTGTGTTGTGATGTCTTCTAAAGTTAAAAGTAATCCTTTAAATGATAGTTAATCAGTGATATTCATCCACATAGTGCTTTGTAAAGGATTAATTTTCAGGACTTTCCTTGAAAAGGATTCTTTTTGGTAAAGAAACTCTAAGCATTTTAAGTAAAACTGACTTCAAAAATGTCAGTGAGTTTCATGGCCATTTTAAGATATGGTAAGAAGGGGAAAAAATGAAACTCTTGCAAGTGAATATGCTTTTCAAAATAAAACTAATTTTGCACTTCTACCTCTTGTTTATCTCTGGACTCCCAAATAAAAAAACTCTGGACTCAGAGTTTTAGAGTTCTGTGTTTCACACCCGTGCCCAATCTTTTTGATTCAAGAATTTATTCATCCTCAGTAAGATTGATGCTACTATTCTTATTTAAAAATTAAATTTGTTTCATTGGTTTGCCAGAAATACTTGAAATCCACAAAACAAGAGTAAGAATGGCTGCTATTAATAGACAGTAGAATATATTAGAACTGACCATCTACTTTTTCAGTCATATTCCTTGGATGAATTTCTTTGTATGTGTAATCAGCCTCCTTATAAACAAAAGCTGGAACCCAGTAAGACCCAGAGGGCTTCTTTGCCTTCTTGCATTTCTTATAATTCCATAATATGATAGATACATTCGCTCATATATGACTGTCGATTTTAAAATAACACTTTTCCTCTTTTCAATGTTATTTCACTTTCAATTGACAAACAAGTTGTTATATCCAAGGGTCCCCAACCTCAGGGATCTAGTGCCTGCTGATCTGAGGTGGAGCTGATGTGATAATAATGGAAATACAGGGTACAATAAATGTAATCTTCTTGAATCATTCCAAAACTGTACGCCCCTCCCTAGTCCATAGAAAAATTGTCTTCCACGAAACCAGTCCCTGGTGCCAAAAAGGCTGGGAACCACTAAATCAGTATAGATTCTGATTACAGAGTATTTTCTCTTCAATGTTGTCTCTATGTAAAAAGAAGTCAAATATAAAACATTAACTTGGACCCATCCATGATTTTCCTATCAACAATCAAAATCAAATATTGCTATCACTCTCATGTCCTAACCATTATTTTGCTTTTCCATCACTAGAAAAGATGGATGTAAGCTCAATGATGTACTTGAGACTAAGATCATTTATTTCTACCCACTGTTATGTCATGTACCCTGGGGTCACCTTGTGCACCAAAAGTAGATCAGAAGCTTGACTGTTTCTTATCCATGTTCATAGGACTGGCATGTCGCCTCTCCTACATTTTAACAGTTTCTTATTTAGCAGCTTTAATATACTGTTTTCCAGGGGGTGTTTTTTAATGTAATTATATGTATTTGTTCCCACTTTATTTTATCCACAGTATTTGTACTCACATAGAAGTTGTTTGACCTCTTTTAAAACAGTTGTAGTCAACACTTGTTCTGTATATGGTCACGTCTGCTTTAGTAAATGGCATACAAACCTTGCTCCTTACCTGCTTCCCCCCCGCCAAGTTTATTTCTCTTCAAAACCTCTGCTCTCAAATTACAGCTGTCTCATTCATTTTAGTTAATCATCTTTATTTTAATATTGAATTATCATTTGTAAGTATAAGAATTTATGAAAGAATCTACTTTAGATGTACAGTGTGCGCCAGAATAACTTTGGCAAGTCCAGACGCGGCTCCTCATGACCAAAGGCCCTCATTTGAATCTAAGCTGTTGGTGAATGAAGACCTAAGAAACCTGAGCTAAGCACGCCTAATTGCCTAAAAGAAACTCCACCAGAAAAAAAATGTATTGTAGCTGGTTGATCTTATTTCTTTGATAATTCAAAAGAATCTTCAAGAAGTATGTGGACTTCTCCCTTAGATTCTTGAAATGTGATCACGAGACACAATTGTCATTTGGCACATGCCCAGAAATACACATCTTTGCATGAGGCACCTGGACATATGTGGCAGGTCTGGTAGAATCAGGCTAATTAACAACACAGGCTTAAACAGGCACCTCATCTGGCAGTGCAGTTAGTTGCCTGATGGTGCTCAGCAGGATCGGGTAGTGCTTTTTATTTTTCTATCCTAATGGTCTGCTGCCCACCTAATTTTGCCTTATTGTCAGTCACTACTTACCGCAGCTTGGGGCCCTCCCAGGAGGCTAAATTATTATCAAAGGATTAGGGAGATGTAGCCTTGCAGCTCTGACATTTCTGATTACTTGTCTATGCCAGAACACTAATTAGCTGTGACTAATTAAGAAAAATGTTCCTGCCATAGAAAACCATTTAAAAGAACTAAAAAGTAGAAAAGCAATTCAAAAGCTGAGCAGTGCTCAGATTTTGCTGATGCTCTTTAGATTTCCACCAGAGCCTTAACTCACCTTTAATTGTGCTCAGAATTTAAAAAAAAAAAATCTCACTTGTGAACTGATCTGAGGTTTTTGCTTGAATAGGAGGAAAAAAAAATTGGGGTTGATCACTTAAAATCACTTCACCATGGTAAAACTCTCTCTGATGAATCGAAGATGTCAAAACTTGCATTTTCCTCAAGAAATTTTTCTAAACATCAAATGCATAAATGTGTATTTACTTTCATTCACCCAAGCCAGTGACAGTAACTTAATAGTCATGGAAGAAATCAGAATATTCCCCCTCCTGATTTTATCAAAGATAGTTGAAATAATTACAAGCAACATGTTGAGCAGTTCAAAAGTTATTTAGTATTGATTGCTTGCTGCTTTCACATGGATGATGGTCTGGAAACTCTTGCTTCTCTACACAGAGCCTGGCTTTTCCTCGGTGGCTTTGCATACTTGCACTGCAGCTGGCTCCCAGTGACCTATTAATGAAACTACCCAGGGCTCTCCTGAGACCAGCCATCGCCATCAGTTGGCCAGTGTGATGTTTTCATAGAAATGGTGGCTACCATTCTCCTTCTCTTCAAACCCGACTTCATAAGCAAATGACACATGGCTTTAAAGCCATTTTCTGTGGTGGTTTTTTGATCTCCTCCTCCATCAAACACGTCCTCTGCAAGCCTCCCCTGCAGCCTCATCTACATGGTTGGTGCCATTCACAAGTGAGCACAGAAGTGGCAGCCAAAATGCCACCATTGACTAAGTCCAACTAAAAACAAAGTCTGTGTCAAGAAGCAGCTGTTGTAGTAAACCAACATCATTGTGGCAAAACAGGGTGTTTGTTAAACTCATTGAAAGGAAACTCTATAAACAATTTTCACAGGTACTTACCTAAACTCAAGAGCCCTCAATTTCTTGATCTCAGCCCAGCCCTAAGTAAGACACCATCTAAATTTCACTCTCTTAAAATAGGCAAAATGTTTTATTTGAAATAAAGCAAGTTCTAATCCTTACCTCACCTAAATTCTTCATGCTGTTTTTTAAGCCCATTTCCCCTTTTCTTCTCAGTGGAGAACAAAAAACAGGTAGCCAGCATCTCTAGGGAGTAATCCTTCCTATATATGAAGACTGTTAGTAAGACACCTGTCATCCTTGTCTACTCCAGGATAAATAATCCCTATTTGCTCAACTTTTCATCATAGGCCCCTTTTCTAGCCCTTTAATCTTTTGAGGGGCTGTCCTTTGAAGCTTCTCAAAATGCTCTGTGTCACGCTTAGGCTTTTAGAGTCAGGAATTTGTTATTGTGGTTCAGTCACTAAGTCTTGTCTGACTCTTTGCGACCCCATGGACTGCAGCACGCCAGGCTTCCCTGTCCTTCACTGTCTCCCAGAAGCTTACTCAAACTCATGTCCATCAAGTCGGTGATGCCATCCAACCATTGCATCTTCTGCCACCCCCTTCTCCTCTTGCCTTCAACCTTTCCCAGTAGCAGGGTCTTTTCAGATGAGTCAGTTCTCATCAGGTGGCCAAAGTATTGGAGCTTCAGCTTCAGCATCAGTCCTTCCAATGAATATTTAGGACTGATTTCCTTTAGAAGTGACTGGTTTGATCTCCTTGCAGTCCAGGGGACTCTCAAGAGTCTTCAACACACAGTTCAAAACCATCAGTTCTTTGGCTCTCAGCCTTCTTTATGGTCCAACTCTCACATCCATACATGACTACTGAAGAAACCATAGCTTTAACTAGACAGGCCTTTGTCAGCAAAGTGATATCTCTGCTTTTTAATACGCTGTCTATGTTTGTCATAGCTTTCTCCCAAGGAGCAAGTGTCTTTTAATTTCATGGCTACAATCATCATCTGCAGTGATTTTGGAGCCCAACAAAATAAAGTCTGTTACTTTCTATTGTTTCCCCTTCTATTTGCCAGGAATAGGATGTAGTATTTGAATGTGGCTATACACATTCCTATTTATACATTCTCATGGAAAGTTTTCCCATACTTTTGCTCTACTGATCCTCATAAATTTGGCTCCATATTCTCCCCACATTCCTTGTTGACTTTCTCCTTAGTTCTGGCTTTCCTGATGGCTCAGATGGTAAAGTGTCTGCCTGCAACGTGGGAGACCTGGGTTCAATCCATGAGTCGGGAAGATCTCCTGGAGAAGGAAATGGCAACCCACTCCAGTACTCTTGCCTGGAAAATCCCATGAACAGAGGAGCCTGGTAGCTTACGGTCCATGGGATCGCCAAGAGTCAGACATAACTGAGCGACTTCATTTTCCTTTCCTTTCTCCTTAGTTACTGTCTATTTTATACACATAAAATATATGTTTATTAATGTCAAATTGTTCATTTCATGTTTTGGGTGCATAAGATCTAGAAAACAAATCCAATTGGTCTTTCAATTAGGATGTATAAGAAATGGTGGTAAATATTGAGACTGGAAGGTTAAGCACAGAGACTTCCGTGGTGGCCCATGGTTAAGACTCCACACTTGCAATGCAGATGGCATAGGTTCAATCCTTGGTTAGGGAACTATTAATAAGATCCCACATGCTCCACAGCCAAAAAAATAAAAAAGGTTAGGCATTGGTTTTGTCCCACATCGTTGAGTATCTCTGTCACAATGACTCGGTAGGATTCAAATTACAACTAGTATTTACTTTCTCGAAGCCACATAGTGCTGCTAGAGGCTGAGAATACAATGTTAGGTAAGATAGACCAAGTTCCTGCTCTAATAAGGGAACTTACATTCTTATGGTCAAATGGGTCTTTTGAAAAAGTTAACTTGTACATTAAAATGTTTCACATTTTCATCTACTGAATAGACGTTGTTGTTGTTTTTTCAAATAGTATACCATGGAGAATTAAAATTTAGAAAGCTTTCAAATAGGAGATAGTGATATCTTTAACTTGTTTTTATTTCTCTCTGTTGCAAGTGGATGATTGGAAACCTGCCAGGATGTAGAGCTGATTCAACAGTTGTGCCTAGCTCTAGTGCTTACAATATCAAATGCCATGACGGTGCAACAAGGGCACGCTCTCCCTCTCTACCCTTCAGAGGTTCTCTGCTGAAAACCCAGGCTTATGCCACCTCCCAGGAGGGCTCTTCATGTTCACTCAGACTCAAGTCTGAGTCACAGTGCCACAGCATGGTGGTTCTCGGCCTTTTTTATACACCTCTCACAAGACCAGCAAGCACTAAAGGCCCCAGGACATGTCCTTTAGTGGTGAAAACTCACGAGGCAGCACTGACAGCGCCACACTAGGTAGCCCCACGGCCTTTGATACCCGCCATGAACAGCTACTAATACCCCTGAGCATATGCCAGAAAGGTGGTCCGCTGCATGCATGACAGACTCTGAAAAACCAGTCTGGAGCTGAGCACATCAACCTCTGAGCACATATAATGTTATCATATCCTTGTGTGTAAGAATGTATATGTTGTGTTGTTGGCTTTCAGTTGCTAAGTTGTGTCTGACTGCGATCCCATGAATTGCAGCACTCCAGACTTCCCTGTCCTTCACTATCTCCTGGAGTTTTCTCAAACTCATGTCCATTGAGTCAGTGATGCCATCCAACCATCTCATACTCTTTCATCTCCTTCTCCTCCTGCCTTCAATCTTTCCCAGCAGCAGGGTCTTTTCCAATGAGTTGGCTCTTCATATCAGGTGGCCAAATTATTGGAGCTTCAGCATCAGTCCTTCCAATGAAGTGTTGATTTCCTATATGTGGATACTCTCATATGTACCTAGGCATGGGGGGTTCATTAGTTTACAGTACTTTCTCCTTTACTTAGTTCATCACCTACAATGAAATTAGACTGTCACATTTTCAGTTCTGTTTTAGTCGTGTGTTAAATTTCATTAGCCAATTGCAGTTGTTTACTTTTTGGTGATGCCTGCAACTTTAGCATTCATTAAATTATTTTGCTGTTAATGAAATGTTTCATTCAAGTCAACAGTTCCTCTGGCTCTGATATTATCCTTTGTCTATTGAAAAGCTGCCCTGCCACTATTATATGTGTAACAGTTTATATCTCCAGATATTTTAGAAGCATTCAGTCCCTCAAAAAATATGTAACACATGTTATGTGCTGGACATCCTGCTAAGGTCTAGAGATATTAATAAAAAGACTCGGTTTCTGCCTTATAGATACTCACATCCTGTTGAGGCAGATATAGAGCACATTGTGCAGTATTTCTACAGACACATGTACAGAGATTTAAAGGCAGAAAATATGGGAGCTTCTAATTCTGCCTGGTAAGAGATAGTGTTGGCTTCATAGGAGAAATGATGGTTGAACGGAGTCGTCAATGTCATGAATCTGGCCAATGAAATGTACGTGGGGATAAAAGTCCCAAGAGAGGGATTGACTTACCCAAAACTTGTAGGTATAGAGAAACCCAGTATCTACCAGAGCAGCAGATCACTCATTTCCTGTGAGAGTGTACCATGAGTCAGAGACACAGGGATAACTGTTTATTTCAGTCCCTACAACACTCTGGAAGAGGATCTTTGGAATACTTTTTCCCTATTTTTTATAAGGAAACTGAAGCAAAAAGACTGGCTAACTGTTAATTCTCAGACTGAGGTTTTATCTCAAACTTGTACCATTCAATAGAAATTGCAGGAGTCTAATTTATTTTTATCCAGGTCCTACATTATTGACTTAAATGCAATATTGACCAAACTTTTATATATAGTACTCAAAATGAGTCACTGAACCAAATGAACAGGTCTTATCCCCAAATAAATCATTCACAGTGTATGTCTGCATCCCAAACTAGTACACATACCCTTAAAACTGGGTTGACCACTGTGTTCAGCCAAACCATTGATTAGTCAAAAGATTAGCCCAACCAGTATGCATTCCATCATTTGTCATTAAGTAGGGGAGAGGGAAACAACTGATGATCTGAAATTTTCACTTTGTAATCCCTGGCCGTTTTAGCACCAGGAAGAGAACCGCAGAATAAATTTACAAAGGCACTTGCCTGCTTGATGATAACGAATAATGAAGAATAGTATTGATTTTAATGCTCTTTGTGTAGTGTGAGGATAGATAGGCTAGTTAAGTAATATTACTTTCAGGATATTTTGGGAGAAAGGAAATTTGGAGTTAATAAAATAGAGGTGAGTGGAAAAAAGCTTGTGCAACCCCCAGTTTCTGGAACTTACCCTATTATATAACTTACCCTGTTTTATGATTGAAGAGGGTTGAATGCATCTGGAAGCATCTTAGTTATTACATTCATGCATTTTAAAAAAGAATGGAAGAAAGTACTGAACTTCAAGAGTAGGAAAAATGTTTCATCATTCAACAAGCATTTATTAGGTACCAACTATATGCCAAACCTCCCATGTTTGCACTTCTTACACTTTCTCCTTCTTAACAGACACCATAGTGTTCGTGAACTCTGCTTTGCAGTCTTCCTCACAGAACTAAGAGAAGCTCATAGAGCTTCCCTGGTGGCTCAGAGGTTAAAGCGTCTGCCTGCAAAGTGGGAGATCTGGGTTCGATCCCTGGGTCGGAAAGATCCCCTGGAGAAGGAAATGGCAACCCACTCTAGTATTCTTGCCTGGAGAATCCCATGGACAGAGGAGCCTGGTAGGCTATAGTCCACGGGGTCGCAAAGAGTCGGGCACGACTGAGTGACTTCACTTTCACTTTCATCGAACTAAAAAATGAAAATTGCCCTAAATGTGAGTTTATTGAACACGGAAGGGGGAAAAAGCATGAGTCAAGTTCTTCTATGTTCTGTATTTAAAAAATAAGAAAACTGTACATATAGATTGAATCCCTTCATGAATGAACTAGGATCTTCTTTCCACATTGTTTTGTTGCAGTGAAAAAAGATTTTCTCAGTATTCCTAAGTTTTAGAGTATATGGCACTTTAAAAGCATTCGAGTATATGGCACTTAAGAAGAAAACATGTGGGAAATGCATAGCACAAGAGCCAGTTGGTTAGTTATCCTAACAGAGTCTGGTTCTTCAAAAAATTTATTATATTGTGTAATTACATTGTCAGGTGTACAAATACCTTTGGTAATGTAGATTACACTAACTTGTAAGAAAATGTGATGGACTTCTTTGGAACAATAAGCTTCTCCTATATTATTTCATAATTCTGCATCATAACCATGAGGGAGCACCAGGAATGATAGAGCTATTTTCTTAGTTGTCTGCTACAAATACCAAACTGTTCTGAAAAAATCAGAGACTTCATTGATGAAACACACTGTTTCATAGAAGGAAATGGAATAACCTGATAGTCATGAGCACAGACTTTGAAGCATAGATATAAGATGAATCTTAACCCTGCCACTTATATAAACTTAAATAAGTAAATTATTTAACCTAAACTCAGTTTTCTACCTCTGTGAGTTCAGTTTCCATGCAAAATGAAAATAAGAACCATCTCATCACAGTTGGTATAAGAATCAAATGAAAATTGAACTGATGCACTTGAACTTCCCATGGAGGCATTTAAAAAAAAAAAAACGGATACTTTTATAGTCAGATTATTATTATATATTATATAAAATATTATAGGTAGCATTATTAATATAAAATCATAGTAATGCTTCAGAGTTCTTAATAAATTCCATTTATTCTTCTTTATATTTTATTGTTTCATTTTTGTAGAATATCTATTCTTCATTAAAAGGCCAAAATGAATAAGTTTAAAACAAAATAACATCTAACAGAAACATCTATAATTCTAGACTTGCATATTTGGATGAACAAAGCTATATTTAACCAGCATTTTAAAAAAAAGACAATTTGGCTTTTCCCTTCCGTTCATTTTTAGGAGAATCACAAGCTGCATGGTTTCTAATCACGCCCTTTTCTTTGATAGTTAAATCTAATCTCAAAGTATTTCTGGAGAGTATAAGAATCTTATTGTAAAGCTAGATTCATCTCAGCTGCCCTTCATAACCCAGATGAGAAAACCGAGGCCTACAGAAAGCAAGAGGCTCAGTCAGGTGAATGGTAGCCTCACAGGGCTTCCGCGTACTCAGTCCCCGAAGCTTCTGTGTTGATGATGTCCTTCTCTGGTGTGTTCATGACCAGCCCTCAGCGGCTAAGTCCTCCTGCATGCCTCTGGGTCCAGCTGGTTGATAGATGTAGATTGGGTTGAACACTTCCTATATTCTAAACCTAATAGACTGGTTTCAGTTTTCCTTAAATAGAGCCCTTAATCCTATTCCAAACCAACAAAAAATCCACACTTTAGACTTTCAAAATGCTTGTGCTTTGAGGATCTATTTTGTGGAGCCAAATATAATTGTTTCTGGGGGATGCCTTGAATAGAGGGGGGAAGGATGGAATTATTACACCAAAAGTACATTTTAGTGTTAAGAAATGAGAAGTGAGTGACTACAAATTTAATTATGTCAAACAGATGTACTGTGGACCAAAGGAGCACTCCATGTATAAAGAAGCATTTATATTTACTTTTTAATGTAGTGGTGAACTGTAAGGTATTCACTTTTCTAAATATTTTGTAGCCCTCTAAAGCCACAACATGATCTTAAAGGATGCTTTATATTTATCAGATTTTTCAAAACCTTCACCTTTTCAAAACTGTTATTTGTTCTTTTATTCAATTCATCTTAACATTTAAGAGGTACATACTTCCTCAGATGAGATTTTCTAGATGGTATTTCATTTCAACACAGTGACTTGACTCTGATAAAAACAGACAGCTTCTCTTGAAATAAATGAAGAAATACATACATACTGTGGAAATTTAGCCATTCCATATCTGGGGGCACTAAAAAGTATTGGTTGTGGGTTTTTTTTTTTTTTTCCTCTGTTGTTCACCTATTGCGACGAGACTAGCTGGAGAAGAATGAAAATATATCAATTAGTTGTACCAATTCATAATCAATAAAAAAGCTAAACACTTAAGCAGAAAATAGATCACAGATTTGTTCCCCAGCAAAGCACTTATTTTTACCCAGCCATCATCATCAGAAGCCGCATTATGACAAATGATTTGCTCGAAGCCGCCGTAATACATGGACCCTATGGGGTCCTATGATTCAGATTTAGGAATATCAGCCCCAGAGGGTCTGAAGACATTGTGCATTAGTATGTATTGAGACCTCATTCCAGGTGGCAAGCGGCTGGACTTTCTTAAAAAGAAAAATATATAAAACTTCCAAAATAAAGGTAGAGTGCTTATTTCCAAGCAAGAAGTGTTATATTGCATTGAATCCTCTTGCCTCCAAATGTTATAAATTAGGCAGAAAAGGGAGCCGCGCATATTTAATATATTTGTTTTGTATTTCCACTAGTCAAGGGAATAATGAAATTCCTTAACTACTTCTCTTTAACTTGCATGAAGAAAGCACGGTGTGTTGCTAAATCTCTTTTCAACCAGCACTGCCGAGAAACAACTTTAATCCTTGTTAGAAAATTGCCGAGTCTGGGACTGACAAAGAGCTCATGCTTGTTCCATTGTTAGTGCTCCCCGGCCCCAAGAGCAGCGCCCTTTACAGCTGCGTGGATCCCGCCCGGCTCAGCTGCACTATTTAGGAGACGAGGTTTGTCAATTTCTATTGACAATGGAGAGAGTTTTTCAGGGCCTGTAGCAGTGCTGACACAGTTGGGGATCAATGCCAGCCATTCAGAATGCACCCTCTTTCATTGCTGTGGTTTGTTAATTCAAGACTAAAGGTCCACTGAGGGGGTTCAGGGTGTTTAAGAAAGCTGATGAACTGTTTAAGAAAGCTGATGAACTGCAAGCGTTTATAGCCCTGGTGTGGCAATTTCCATAGTCAGTGGCAACTCCTGGCACTAAGGGAGCTGTGTCCTTGTTGACCCTCTTGTTATTAAAAATGCACAAGTGCTGCGCTTCTCAATATTTCAACACTCTTTCATTGTCAATACCACCTTCTGAGCCCTTCAGCTTGTTGCTTGCTCTAAAGATCTTCTTAGATTGGGTTTGAAAACTTCACCTTAAACACTAGATTAGACTGATGTTCTGTTTTCCGTGCTCCTGTTGATTTGTTGAACCTTCCCAGGGCTGGAAAGCAAGTAGCAGCTTGATGGGGAGACGGGCCGCTAATATGATTTACCAGTCTACAGTCATGCACAATAAGTGTGAATAAATACAGGGGTCTCACAGAGTCAACCCTAGCCTTTCCTTTCCTTTTATTTTTGCTTTAAAAGAGATATCTCAAGAAAATGAAGTGAGTAATGCATGCCCTTACAGGAGTTGAATGAACCACAAAAAGAAAAAAAAAAACACATATTTTTTGTTAAAGTGGTAGGCTGCTGGCATGGATTGATGGAGGGGGAGAAAAATAGTGCAGAATATACACTTACTGCTTTATTCTTAAGTAGACCAAGCAGAGAATAAAGCAGTAATGCCATACCCATGACTTGAGTGCAGGCTCCAGCGCCCCTTCGTTGTCATCCCCTGAAAGGAAAAGTGAATAGTCAACCAAGTTGCTTTATAAAATTAACTTTTCCAAACTGAAAGCACATTTTCTAACAGTCATACTTCACTGCACATCCACCCCTTTCAAATTTTTTTTTCTTTGTTTTGGGGGATTGGTTTGCTTCAGTAGAGCGGGTGGGTGGGTGAGGGGAATGAAGCTAACTTACCTTTGAATTTTTTCTCAAAATGGAAAAAAAAAATGGGACCTATCATCCTCCACCCAAAAGAAGAACATTTCTATTCGAGCTCAAGAAATAGGGAAATGCTACTGACATTTTTTGGGGGGGGGGGTGTGTTTCACCATATACAAGAAAGAAGCAAAAAAAAAAAAAAAAAGAAGCAGTCCCAGTGAGGTTTTTTTTGGTTTGTTAGCTTAGTCTTCATAACACCATAAACTCCAAGCTAAGCTGCTTATTTCTCTTCATTTGCTTGCTTTCGCTGAAGTTCTTCAAAATGCTTTGACTTAGGAATTAAAATTATGCATGATTAGTGGATGAAATCATTTCCCTTATAGAATGTTCCTTGTAGAATAATTTGTTTGCCTTTAAAGCAAGATGATGATAAAGTGGCTTAAGCATTTTATTAACATTAATTCTTTTTCTCTGATTTTATAGTTAACTTTAGATATTTGATTTCCAAATTATTCTTCTTTAAAATTACAATTTTGGCATTATGTTACAGAAGGTATATTAATAATAAGTTTCTGTGTTATATTAGATGTCCCTTCAATTATCACTTAATCATAAGTATCATTTACATGTAATAGAAAAATGAAGTTACATTAATTTTAAATTATCTGTGGATTTTTTAAGAACATAAGATGCGTAAGGAGTAATTTTAAGAAAGTATTTTCATTTATCTCAAATTCATACAACTTACCACATATATAGTAACTTTACAGTCTGACACCCAGATTATTGCGTATGTTATAAACTTAGTACAATATATCATATTTTGTCCCCCAACTAAATTACCCCTTGAAGAAGCGCTATAATTTAAGAGTCATAACCATTACGGCTACATTTTAGCTTTCAAGTTACTTGGAGAGTGGAGTCGAGGTAAGAGTGTTACGTTACTACAGTATACTCATATTCAACATCACCAATACCTCTGAGTGTTTGCTTGCATTAAAATAGAACTCAAGAAGTTGAGGCTATCATTTAAAATAAGAAAGTAGAGGATTTAAATATCAGATACTAATCTATTAAGATTTAATATGTCAGCTGAAGTACTAAATTTATTTGTTTTTTAAGAATTTAGGATTATCTTGTTATATAAAACTTGTATCTGATACCTTTACACGTTCTGAAAGTTAGGAAAGTAATCATTAGGAAAAAGCAAAATTGGGTACATGAATAACAGGTTTTAAAAAAACCTTAGCCCATCTCACAGTTTAAAAACTGGAATGGTCATTCATCCATTTGATATCACAGTATTCAATAGACCAGTTATTCATTTTTCAAATAGCTCATCTCATTTTATGCATGTGTGTCCAGTATATCTACCGATTATAAGAAATAAGTCTGATGAAATCTTAAACCAATTCATTTTTACATTGGGCTTAAACGACCATTCCTTACACTAAATTTTGTTAGAACATGTTATAAAATACAAGTCCAGGTGAATTTCAGACTTACATCACTTGAGACTTCTTTTAGAAATTTGAATTTACTGCTTTATTGTGGAAGAAATATGAAGAATTTTTCTGTTTGAATACCTAACATATGCACACGCATATGTGATCTGTGGTGTCACTGTTTTTGTATATTCAAGCAAGGCACAAAATCCCTTCTCTCTCAAAGACTCTTTCGTCACTTCCTAAATGCTCCGTGGCCATTGATATTTCTCGCACTTATCTGGATGAATAGCATTATTTTCTTACAGTATTACCTAAACCTAGCTCTGGCATATGAGTACCAATTCCCTTAAAATGCCATCACTAATGGCAGATTGCCTTTTCTTGAAAATGGAAACAAAATTTCTTCTTTGACAATAGTCACAGACATGATATAGGAGCAAGAAAGTACATTAGAGGAGAATTTCAGTTTTCCCAAGAGAGTTTTTATAAACAGAAAACATGAACCCTCCGAAAACACTTGCAAAATGAAACAGATTGTTTTCTTTTATAATTTGGTCAACTGACATGTGTTTTTGTAATTCTTATAAGACACAAGAATTCCATCCTGATAACATTCCTTTCTAAGATCTGAAATCTTTATTTTAGGTGGTTTTAAGCCATCTTGGCAAATCCTTAACAACCAGTTATAGATAAAGGTGTTTTGGGGGATTAGAGGTTAGTAAACTGTAGATGTTTTTTGCTATCCCTCCTTTAAAATGCTGTTTCTAGGTATTGCCTACATGCATTATGACATCTACTGATTTTTACATAACCTAGAGATTAATGGGAAATTTCCCTTTGAAAATAATTTACCCATTTTTTTTCCTGCTGCTTGGCAGTCCATTCACTCCCATATTATGTATTTAGTACCCATTGTTACCTATAAATTACAAAGCAGGCTGCTAGGCTGCAAATGCAAAAATACTGTTTCCCATGAATATGTTGCAACTGAAAGACTGTAATGTTAATTCATATAAAGAATAGCCTGGGTCAACTTAGCAGATTTTCTAGCAAAACATACAATTCTGTTAAAAGAAAATTATAGCATTATTGACTTCAAGTGCTGATCTGTGGTCATTTTGGAGTGTTTCATTACCCCCTCATTACCGAATCTGTTAAATAAGTACTGCAGAGGTTGTTTTCTTGTTTTGTTCTCCTGCCTTCTGCCCCCATCCTTCTTTGCAGCAATGGTACAGCAGCTCCATGAAAGTCATCTGTGTGTGGCTGGCTGATAGATTAGACCTTCAGCTTCATATTTACCAACTGAAGACACTCATCAAGATCGTGAAGGTAAACAAAATGTGTTGAGACGTGAATTGCCCACCAAGCTATAAAGAATAATGGCAAGATATTGACATATAAGAAAATCATATTTAATAGAACCGAGTGGATGTAAGTACTTTAAAAACATCACTGTTGACAATGATGCACTGCTGCTTATTCCATTTTCAGTGAGACTACGAAATCGTGTTTCCACTAGTAAAAAGTATTTTGTTACCATAAAGGAATCACATTTTAAGATAATATACATAAAGCCCCTACCATATTTACCTAAATGTAGTAAGTCCATAATAATTTTGTATTAATTATCTTAGGTACAGCAGTGTTTTTTCCTCATACATTTCCTTCGCATTTATTAATACATCATTAGAAGGATTTTTAATTATATTTGCCCCTAGGACAAGGAGAATCTCCATTATTTTTGTAATATCCTGATATGAAAGTAAAACATTGTCACTGCCTGAATTCTTTTGGAAGCATACCCCAATATGTGAGAGATGATCAGTGTGAGTATTGGGGACCATCCATAACCACCAACGGATGTAATCTCGGTTCACCAAGGCTGTCTTGACTTATGCTTTTCAAGAGTATACTTAGGAGGGACTTTAAGATAATATCTTATTCACACCTTTAAAACTCACATGATTTTTCACACCTTATAAATTCTAGTAGAAATGCAGAATATACAACAGATATAACTTTTTCTTAAAATTGAGACAAATTCTACATTTTGGCCAAAAACAACTCTAAGCTATTGCAAATCAGCGGTTCTGGGCTACAATCCTTGGGGTCGCAGAGAGTCAGGCACAGCTGAACGGCTAACACTTTCACTTCACTCTCATATATTTATATATATGTGTGTGTGCCTATATATTTGCATGTATCTTTATGCACACATATACATATGTATGTATATTCATATGTGTATATGTACATACACACATCTAGGCAGTGGTTCTGACAATGTCATTCCTGATATAACATTACCAGCATCACCTGAGAACTTAGACATGCAAATTCTTGGGCTCCACCCCAGATCAACTGAATCAGAGTGTCTGAGAGTGGTGCCTGGCCATCTGCACATGAACAAGCCCTCCAGAGGATTCTGATAGATGATAAACTTTGAGAAGAACCATTGTATCACATTGTTAAAAGTTTTATTCATATTAAAATATTTTCCACCATTCTCTTGGTTCCTGCAATCTCATTAGATTGCAGATTCTTTTGTACCATAGACACAGAAGTTATCATAGATTAAAGTACCCACCAAGACGAAAGTTCTAAAGTCAGAAATTGGCAAATCTGCTAGAACAGAACCAGACCTATGATGTCACAGTGATAGCAATCATGATTAGTCATAAACAGCAAGTAAAATTATAGCCATCCAGTAAGTTTTATACACTAAACACATTCCATTTCAATCAACAAACTACCTTTGATCTAGAACACTTTTTACCAGGTGTTATTTATTTTATAAAAAACCTGAAAACGCACCACAAATATGTTCATATTTGCTTTAGCTCCTCTATGATTTCTTCCTTGTTTCTACAAACGTGACTTGGAGAGCTTTCAAATGAAGTTTGTTTTTCATAAAAGAGAATCAGAATAATCTGTGTTTATGTTGTAAATATATGTACATGTTAAGACTGCAGTCAATAATGTGACTAATATTAGGATTAGCTTAGGATCAGCTAATATCCCTTAGGATCAGCCATATTTTCAAGCTAATATCTACTGTATTCAGAATGTCAGAAATTACAAACTCAGGTAACTGATACTAGATAGGTTGGTAAGCTCTTGTTTTTAGAATAAGAATCTGCATGTTTTATTAACCCATCATTTTTTCTTTCAAAGTCGTTCCTATTCTAATGTCCACTAGTCATTCACATAGTTAGCAGGAAAAATGATTAATAATTTTGTTAATTATAGGGTGACATTTCCATTTTATTCTAAGTCAATCTATCTTTTTTTTTAATCTTATTTTAATATAGTGTTCATTATGGCTACCAGCAATCAAGACTGACAAATATGAGATTAAAATTTCATGTATATATGTTTGACTTTCCAGGTATTATTTTTCACAAGCAGGCCCCCAAACTCAGTCAATACTTTCTTGGGCTGATGCATTTAATCAAGTCCTAGTGTTTTATTTAATAATTAAAAGTGATTATCTTTACAATAAAAATTAGGATGAATTAATTTACTATTCTAGTTATTTTTTTTCTACTTTGAATATAAGCAGACACTAGCCAATTTCATACACAGATTCATCACTCTTTGGAGCCTATATAGTTATAATGTTCATTTTCCAGTGAATTTACACAGCTATTAAACAGCACATGTACAGAGGTGTGCAGGCTCTGAGTAGGCTGTCCTTCCATCCACATCACATAGACTGGACCTGCCTGTTACAGCAGAGTAGTACATTCTACTCAGAGCCCAGCTACTAGACCCTAGAAACCTGGTTCTCACAAGCATTGTCATTCTTCTGTGCCCATGGAGACCCAGATGCCATCAAAATGTATATGATACCCAACTGCCCCACAAAGACACCTAGACAGCCATTGGTTCATTCGTGTTGCTCACTAAGAAAAAACAAATTGCAATAAAATTTTCACAGAAGATGTAGGACTAAGAAATTAACAAAGTTGTAATATCAGAATGATTGACTTGAGGAAGGGTAAAATAGAATCCTCAAATAAAATGGCTGATGGATTGCTGATCTCCCTAGAGGCCATTTGACATTTTGAAGCAGTTAACATAAATGAGCTGCCTCTTTTACCAGGAGAAAAGACAACAAGTGAGCAGCACCCCGCGGCAGGCACTTGTCTTAAGTAAGAGCCAAGCAGACCTTCTTGGCAGCCACAGAGGATCTCTACGTGTCAATAACATTTTATGAATTCTAAAAAGAGAGAGAGAGATTGCAAGGGTTCCTGCCCTGCAGTTCCCCTAATGGCTTATCACTTCCTAATAAAATAAGGAAGCAGAATCCAATTTTATACAAACTACAAAGCCTTTAATATGGCAAATCCACACTATAGCTCTGTCCTAGCCAACTTATTGATAATTAGAGTAAATGTAAAGAAAGCCATTCCAATAAAATAAGAAAGTAGGACTCACAAACTCAGTATATAATTGTCAGTGGAACAATAATACCTTATTTCAGATGCTTTATCTGTAGATGAATATTTTGTATGCTTGATATATTTTTAACCTGTTAGACCGTTGTTAGAGGCTTGAACACAAATCTCTTATGTAGCAATACCATGTAAACTAGTTACCAGATTTTCTAGACAAAATTGACCTAACAGAGTTACTTTGTGGGTTCTGGAGCAAATTACATAAATTTTGGTGTGAAATATCACCATAGTAATAATAAGGTTTAATGGTTTAGAGGGCTTCCCTAGTGGCACAGAATGGTTTAGAAAGAGACAATGAGGATGGTAGGTTTTGTGTGTCTTAATATAAAATATTAAAATCAAATTAGAATCATTTTGGTCATCTAAAGAAAAACACTAAACTCTTTTTGCTGTTGAGATGCTGACCTCAGATACAGTCCGTGTTCCTCACAGTTCAGTTTATTTTTTGGACATGTGGTAGACTTTTCAAATATGCATTTTATTTATGACAAGAGAATATCACTTCTGAAATGTGAATGATACTATAGGGCATAAATCAAATCCTAGATGACAAGAAGATAAACTGTGAAAATACCAATGACCCCACTACCTGGTAATGGTTCTGCTCCTTCCCCGAAGTTCATAGACCAGGTGTGTATATGCAGGGGCTTAAGATGCCATCCATCAGCACTTCCGCCCTCAAGTGAATAAGCACCTTCAGCTCAACTGTCTGAATATTATATTTTCCTTCTAATTGTGTTGAGTGAAATCAGGCAACCCATAATGTTTCAGCTATTGGAGTTGTTACATTGGGCCAGAAAGTATAACATTCCTTCTTCTTCTTTGACTTTTTTCTTCTACTAACTGCAACCTCCAAAAAAGTGACTTTTAGCAATCATTTAGAACAAAAAACTGGCACATGCATATGTACTGATACTCTGGGACAGTCCATTGAAACCTGGCTGTTTAGTATTCTAAATCTAACATAGGACAGAAAAAAAAACTTTAAAGATATTTAGCATTTTAATGGAGAAGGCAATGGCACCCCACTCCAGTACTCTTGCCTGGAGAATCCCATGGACGGAGGAGCCTGGTAGGCGGCAGTCCATGGAGTCGCACAGAGTCGGACACAACTGAGTGACTTCACTTTCACTTTTCACTTTCATGCATTGGAGAAGGAAATGGCAACCCACTCCAGTATTCTTGCCTGGAGAATCCCAGGGACAGGGAAGCCTGGTGGGCTGCTGTCTATGGGGTCGCACAGAGTCGAACACGACTGAAGTGACTTAGCAGCAGCAGCATTTTAGTGGCCTTGGAAGTGTTTCTGTAGAATCCCCCATTCAACTGACTACAACTTTAAAAATCAATAGTAAAATGCCAGCTTTGTTTAGTCATAAAAAAGTCACATGTGAAGAAAGTCTCACTTAAGGGGAAAAGTAAAATGAGGAAAATTCTATAGTTTACATATCTTAAGAGCCACAGAAATCAGAGTTGTGTAGTTATTTCTGTTGTTAAGAAGCACTGTATAAACAATAAAATGGTATTTGTTCTATTTTTGACACATAATACACCAAATAATTTACTGTTTCACAAAAGTGTAAATATGTCTTTCATTAGCCAACCAAAGGAAGCTTAATGCTGGAATTTAGCACTTCACATTCCAAGGCAATTTCAGAAGGGCAAAATTCATAGGGACATTTAGGTGCTCACAGAGTTTTACCCAGTATACATATAAATAAACTTTATAATTCACAAATGCTAAAAATGCAGACTTATTTTAGTGATAATAGGGTTAATCCTCTTCCCTCCACAAACACCCCAAAACCTAATGCAGTTTATAAAATGTATTTTTGAATCCTCAGTTGAAAAACTAACAATTCCTTCAGATTGAAAATGTACATAAGTATTTATCATTTTACTTTTGTTACAGGTTATTCAAATAGTAAATGTTGTGCAGTTAGTAATATATTGGTTAAAAAAGCTCATTTGTCATCTGACAGTCACAACATTTTGATCTACTCAGAGTGATTCTAGTTTGAATAGCATTATCAGAAGTCTCTCATTTCATTTTCTCCCTGGAACTACACCTATAGGATGACTGGCATGGGCAACTACAATCTGAATCCATTAGTGAATTGTACCAGATCATTTTTGAAATGCCAGCTGAGTATATATACATTTAGACATACACATATACATCCACAGGGGCTTCCCAGGTGGCGCTAGTGGTAAAGAACCCGTCTGCCAATGCAAGAGACATAAGAGACGCAGGTTCAATCCCTGAGTCAGGAAAATCTTTGGAGGAGGACAGGGCAACCCACTCCAGTATTCTTGCCTGGAGAATCCCATGGATAGAGGAGCCTGGCAGGCTACGGTCCATTGGGTCGCAAAGAGTCAGACACAACTCAAGCAACTTAGCACACATGCACGCATATACATCCATACATATAATCTGTAAGGGATCTAAGTGGTTTCTCTCTCCTTCATCCAGAAAACCTATAGGGACTTCCGACTGCAGGGTGTGCTGGAAGTCACCCTGAACAGTAAGACCTATGACACCCTACACAGACGTTTAACGGTAGAGGAGGCTACAGCTTCTGTTTCAGAAGGAGGAGGACTTCAGGGCATCACGATGAAAGACAGTGATGAAGAAGAAGAAGGCTGATGACACGCAGCTCTGCAGAAGGAAGGAGGACCTTGACTTTATTTTGTACTTGTTCTTGTAATTACACTGATTGTTTGGACCAAATATAAATGCTTGTATTTCACGCTACATTTAAAAAGTTAATGTGGAATTAGAGTTAAAGGAGAAAATGCAAGTATTTTTTTAAAAAAAAAAACAGCCTTTTTTTGTGTAGCTTGATCTAAAATGATGACCTTTGGCTGGCTCTGTGATTGGAACATGAATCTTTTTTTGAAGAAGATTTGACCTTTGTTTTCTGTAATAACATCAAAGTCATGTCCTGTGTTGTGAAGTGAGATATGTATTTCTCATGATAAAACATTGTGAGAATAAGCCACTTCTAATCACTGTGCCAGTCCCATCTTACGTACCCTTGTTAAAATGGCGTGTACTTGACAGTTTATCATTTATGTGCAAGGTTTGTCTCCTAGTCAAATTATCATTGTTGTGATGTGTAACCTTGGCTCTTAGCACTCCAAATTGGTCTGCAGGTGTATTCCTGGGCTTAAAGGATTGCCAAACCCAAATATAGACTAGATTATCCAATGGACTTGTGTCTTGTTCCATTCTGAATATGTCTTCTCTCAAGTATAAAAAAAAATCTCAAAGTGTGGGTAATAAACGTGCTGCCTTCAACATACCATGTTCTACTTCTCAGTGTAACAGCTTGCAGGCAATGGAAGTCTGCTTGGCCCTAACCACCTCTGTATTTATTAGGATTGTATAAATTAAATGCAGTAAAAAAATGTTAGCAGTATTACAAACATCTCAACAGTTGGCTCTGTGTTTTTATTTTGTTTATTTATAATCAAATGAGTATGAGATATTAACACTGCTTTCCACCTAGTAGACACACACTTGTTCAAAGAACTAGTTACTATGACAGCACATTTCCATAGCAAAGGTAATGTTGACTACATACTCATATATTATGTATTACTAGTTAACATTATCAATTAGTGTTAATAATGAGTAATACTAGAAATGCAAATAATGTTAACTAGCAATTGACATTTAATTAACTTTTTTCTTCCTCCAAAATATTTTCTGGCTATAATTTTGAAGTACTATTTATCTTTGATTTTTTTTTTTCAAAAATATGTCAGCATTCATTCATAAGTAATTTCTAAATTTTTTTAAATTGTTATTTATTTATTTGGGCTGCATGTTATCCATGTGGGATCTTAGTTCCCCAACCAGGGATCGAAGCTACGTTCCTTGCAGTGGAAAGCACAGAGTCTTAACCACTGTACCACCAGGGAAGTCCCCATAAATAATTTTTAAATGAAGTAAGTTAATGTAGAATAAGTGAAGGTACCCCTGAAGTTGTGTAAACATAATTTCTGAAGCACTGGAAGTGAACAACTTCTTGGCTCTCCACATTTACTCTGGTGCCTGACCTAGACTAGGCCACAGTTAAAATACTGTAAAATATTGTATTCGTTCAGTGCTGGGTCCGAGGGGTAGGAGACCCTATAATACAAGGTAAACTGGACAGGAAATTTCTTCTCCTTTCCTGGATTAGAGACCCACTCTACATTGACAGGCAGTCTGTCTTGGAATGCTGTCCTTTCCTTTCTTGTCCACCATCATGCCAATACTATCCTTTTTTCAAGTCCTCGACTATCCAGTCATGCTACCCTCAAATTCCCAGTGGTACCCTCCCCAAGGTAGCTCTGCACAGCTCAAATTGCTCTCTACTTGGAAATTATTCACACTTCTTTTCCTTTATGTCAAATGCCTGTTTCTTTGACACACCTTGTTTGTTGTTTAGTGTCTAAGTCTGGTAAACAATCTGCCTGTGAAGCAAGAGAGGGGGATTCGATCCCTGGGTCGGGACCAGCCCCTGATGGGTTACAGTCCTAAGGGTTGCAAGGAGTCTGAACATGACTGAGCACACACAGTTGCTAAGCCTTGTCCAACTCTTTGTGACCCCGTGGACTATAGCCCACCAGGTTCCTCTGTCCATGGGATTTCCCAGGCAAGAATACTGGAGTGGGTTGCCATTTCCTACTCCAGGGGATCTTCCCGACCCAGGGATCAAACCCAAGTCTCTGGCATTGGCAGACAGGTTCTTTACCACTGAGCTACGAAGCAAATCCTTGAAACAGCACATCTAAGAGTAATTGGTACATTTTGTCCTAAAATGAATGATGACCCCACTCTCTTAGCCATATATATATTCAAGGACTATCTAGCTGATAGAATTCAGAAATAAAGGGGAAAGCATGTGTTGTAGGGGAAATAAATTAGTTGGGACCAGGAGGGTCTCACTGCTGACCTGACCTATGTCACCTTCTTTGCTGGTCACTAGCCTTCTTTGCTGGTCAGCCTCTTGTAGCTTCTCTCCAATTTGGGTGTTCTTACCTTTTACACCCAGGAGATTTCTGAAAGTTTCCTCCCCAACTCCAGTCTCCATGGCTTGCACAGAGAGGACAACAGTCAGGGCAGGTAGTGGAGATGCTTACGGTTTTGTAAGGAGTGTGTGGACTCACCTTTGAGCCACAGAAAGGTGTGTGGAAAGAAATTTATAAAGTTACCCTGAAAAAGAATGAAAAGTTATTTTTGGGTTTTTGCCCAGAAATGCTCTTCAATATAACTGCAAATTGCTTGAAATAACTTCATATATTATTGTTCATTGGTGTGTGTAACTGTGAAGGTGAATGCCAAAGCATCTGTCTATTAAAAGGAAGCCAAGTGTTGTTTTTTTAAATTAAGAATTTAATTGAAAATCTAACAAATGTAGCACAATTTTTGAAATGAAAATAATTTTTAACTTAAAAGGAATCTCTCTACCTTCCTAAACGTCTTGAGAAAGGGCAGGGGGGCGGGCGGAACCTTCTTTGGACAGTTCGGTGACTGTTACAGGAGAAAATAAATAATAGTCTAATATCCAGCCGGAATGGGTTTATTAAATAACACATCTAGAGGGAAAGTTTCTCCAAGCACTTATTGGAGAAAAATAAAAATAATAATAATGCCTTTTTCCCGGAAAGGGAAAGAACCACACAGAGCTTAATGGAAACCTCGCAGCTCCAGCTGTGGGTCGTTCTTGTATTCACGGATTTTTCCACTTGAATTCCCTTTAGTTCTTGTTCATTGTCCCTCGCTCTGGAGAAAGGATTTCCTGCTACTTTTGCAATAAGCACGCGGGCAAAGCGATTCGGGACTCCCGCCGCGCCCCCAGGGGCACAGCCGGTCTGGCCCCGCGGCGACTGAGGGTGAGGGGGTCCCTGAGCTCCAGGAAGGTGCCCTTAGTGGGAAAGCAGCCACTCAGCCATCGCCATTCCTGAACCCTGAAACCTTTTCCCTCTGCCGCGAGAGAGGCGCGCCCGCAGCCACCCCGCGAAGGCCCGCGGAGACCCCAGGCCCGGCCTCCCAGAGACCCTTCCGCCACGCCTTTGGTAAAAGGCCCTATGGAAGAAATTAGAGCAAGAGCTCGATCGCTTTTATTTCTTCCTCCCGACACAGAAGATGGAAATTTCCCGGTCCGGATCCCTAAAGGGAGGTGACAGATCGATGTTCCCAAGAACTGTTCACGCGCCGCTAGCAGAGCGGCGACTCGCCGGGAGATCGCGTAGTCCGTTGGCCCCCGGAGCCTCTGTGCTCGGCCTTCCCCGCATCCCCCGCCCGGCCGACAACCCTCCACCCATCCCACCGCCGCGGGCTCAGCCCCGATCTCCGAGGTCTAGTGTGTTCGGAAGGGTGGGGCTGAGTCCCCATGTCGCCCCTTCCCCGGTGCTGTGCAGGGAGATGCCGTGGGCGGGGGTCTCCTTTTCCCTTCAAGTACGACTCCCTGGACCTGCAAGAACTTTCCGGAAAGGCCGACGGCTCACTTGGCCCCGGTATTTCGCTGCAGATGGAGTCAAGCCTAGGGCCCTGGCAGACGCAAAGAGGAGCGGGGTAGACCCCAGCAGCAGGGACAGCTCCCAAGTGCCCCACCCCCAAATTGGGTCCCACCCCCACCCGCACCCCGGTTTGGGCTGGAAGATGCTGCGGAGCGCACCTGCCTTCATCTCTGTAAGATTGAAGACACTTTAAGGGAACAGAGGCGCTGTGAGCGCAAAGCTCTGAGAACGGGGTTATCCAGAAGTCACAGGGAGGGTCAACCACAGCCTCTATCAGGGTGCAATTGCTGTTGCTAAGTCACTTCAGTCGTGTCCGACTCTGTGCGACCCCAGAGACGGCAGCCCACCAGGCTCCCCCGTCCCTGGGATTCTCCAGGCAAGAACACTGGAGTGGGTTGCCATTTCCTTCTCCAATGCATGAAAGTGAAAAGTGAAAGTGAAGTTGCTCAGTCGTGTCTGACTCTTTGCTACCCCATGGACTGGACTACCAGGCTCCTCTGTCCATGGGATTTTCCAGGCAAGAGTACTGGAGTGGAGTGCCATCGCTTTCTCCCATTGGGGTGCAATACGTGACAGTTTTAAGGGAGAAGGAGACCCTGGAGTGTGAGTATGTACCTAGAGAAAGGAAGCTAGGCAACAATGCGATGTGTTTCCCCAGGTGAAAAAGACCCCAGTGTAAAGAACTACCCAGAAGCGAATGCACGTGACACAGCTTTACGGAAACCGTAAAGAGCTACGACCTTAGAGCTAGAAAAACCTGGGTTTGAATCCCAACAGCTACACACGTTGTCCCCTCGTCCAAGCTCTTCTCAGGCAAGTTACTTAAACTCTCTGTAAAGAAGGTGATTGTGAGAGTTAGAGGCATGTAAGAAGTTGTGACCATTGTTAATTTTTTTTTTTAAATTTATTTCTTTTTTGGCCATACCACAGGGGATGTGGGATCTTATTTCCCTGACCGGAAATTGAACCCGGGGCCCACTGCAGTGAAAGTGCAGAGTCTCAACAGATGGACTGCCAGGGAAGTCCCCTGTTAACTATTTCTAAATGTAGGGGTGGATTCAGAAGAAATTGAAGGAGATCAGCTCTGCCAGTGTACACGACCACTCTCCCACAGCCCAGTTCCTCCGGGTTGGCTCAGGGTCCTTCCAGATCACAGTCATCTCAGTGGACCTTTAGCCCTGTCCCTGGCATGTCCGTGGACTGGCTAGAACTGTCCAGTTCCAGGGTTATTTATACGGCCAGCCTGGTAGAAGGGGAGGAGACAGGGTGGGTCAACTCAATTGTCTCCAAAGAGCGGCAGCATTCCTCGGCCTCGATGTTGGGAGGGGAGGCCACTGGAGACGTGTCTTGGGGTCCACATGGGTATATTGTTTGCCAAGGCCTCTGGAACTGTACGGTTCCGATCTGGGGGTGTCAAACCACAAGCAAGGAATCCCAGGCCTCGGCCTGTGCCCAGTAGGTTGAGTTCAAGAGACTTTCAAGGACAAATTGCTGTTCATTAATGTTTTCCAAAGTTTAGGGAGGCTAGAATGACGTCCTGAGTCAGCCCAGAGATGCTCGCACAGAAAGCGCTTGGAAAATTCGAAGCGGCATCAACAGAGAGGCAGAGGAGGTCAAAGGCCGCCCCAACCTCAGCCTTCGTGACCTCAGCCTTGGCAGCCAAGTATAAAGGGCAGCGTTTAGGATGACTGACAGCACGGAGTCTTGCCCCGAGCGTTGAACTGACAGCTCTTGTAGACTGTTGGAAAAATGCCAATAGCGTGGAGACCCTGCGTGGGGCGAGGGTGCACCGAGGGTCATAAACCAGGATGCCCGTGGTGGGGGAGACGCAAGCCCCCGGTGATGCCGGGGCCAGGCACGCAGTGGCCTTGAGGAGGTAGAAACTGATCACTCACCAAAGAGAAAGATTCAGAGCCCTGCTTTGTGCTGGGACTAGAACTGCTTTTTTTTTTTTTTTTTTTTTTTAATGCTGGAGGGATGTTCCTCGGCCCCCTCAGTCCTTTAAGATATCCTGCTTGCAGCTTTCTGAGTTACAGACCTAGGGAACACGATTTCATGGCCCCACCTCCAACTTCCCACTCCGGAATGCCACGGTGACTTTTATCTCCCCTACTTTGCATTTTATATTAAAGTTAGCTTTATTTATGTGCTTATTTGCAGTGTGATTCAAAAATAAATCAGCCAATAATCATCTTCTAGATTTGTCTGAAATCTCCTTTCGTGTTGTCCATCCCTTGGACCAGCGGTTCTCTGGTCTGAGAGGAAGTGAAGAGTTGATTTCAAACTCAAGCACCATCAGGCACTCTTTCCTGGGCCCTGGCACAGGCTTGTTTATGAAGCCTCTACAAGGTATGCACCTTTGGAAAAACTGAAAGTGGTGTGTCAAGTTCTTTTTCTACTTTGTCAATTCCAGTTTACCTTTTTTTTTTCTCTCTTTTGTTAAAATAATTATTTATTTATCTATTCATCTGCATCAGGTCTTAGTTGCATCTTGCAGGATCTTCTGTTGCCACCCACGGACTCTCCAGTTATAGCACCTGGGCTCAGTAGTTGAGGCATGTGGGCTTAGCTGCTCCCTGGCCTGTGAGATCTTATTTCTCCCACCAGGGAATGGAACCCCTGCACTGTTGCAAGGCAGATTCCTAACCATTGGACCACTAGGGAAGTCCCTGGTTTGCCTTTTAACACCACCTCCTTTCTGACACCCAACTGGTAACACCTCTCTTGGGTATGATTGCCAGAAAGAAAACTTTAAATACTGAAGTTTGTTGTTAAGGGTATTTTCTTAAAATGCCAAGGAAGCAAAGCTAATTGTAACTTTGGAAGGAGATTTTGGTAGGGAGGTAGAAAAAAAAATTCATTAAAAGGGGTTATATTAGTAAAAGGTCAGAACTCAACAGGACTCGATTTCAAAAAGTCGAAAAGTGAAACAGAGAAATGCCAGGGTAGCAGCAGATTGTATCAGGGGAGGGCTTTTGTTAAGCATCCCTCCCCAACCCTCACATACAAACCCAGAACTGGGTAATGATTTTTTAAACACACGTCAAAGTTGCTATATTGAAGAAGCTTACTTATAGTCATTTATTCAAACCGTGCAGTTTTGTTACATTGGGTGATTGCTAGGTGTGTTCTTTCATATACTTAGGACGGTCTATCAGAAATTTGATTAATTTTAGAAATGCATAGCAGCTTCTAAAGAGATGAAATCTGCTTTGATCAAATTGGGATTTTTGAAAAGCTTTTGTGAAAGGTTAATTCGCACATCTACAGAAGAAATTGTCCTCTGGGGAACTCAAGGCTGGATGTGGAAGAGGAGGCCCCCAAGGATAAGGAAAGTCCTCAAGGTTGTGAAAAAATAATTTAGCAAATGGGATTCTTCAAGTGTATTTTAGCATTTCCATGTCTATAACCAGAAAGCAAATCATTGAGCAGGACAGTTGTTTTAAAATACAGTTGTCTGAAAAACATTTGGGAAAAGTTTATAGCTTAACTTTTTAACAAGGTGATGGATAGCTTTTCATATGCAAAGTAGTTTTATTTTGAAATCTCTTTTCAATCTCAAAGCCTCCCAACAATAAAGTGGGCTTTGATTTAGTCCCATTTTACAGAAAAACAATTCAAGGCAAAGAGGAACTGCCACCATCCATTCTGGTTAACAAGGAGTCCACTAGCTGTGTGGCCCTCCCCAAGCTGGCACTCCCGGGCTAGGAGGCCAAAGCAGGACTCCAAACTGGCATCATTTATTTCAGCCCTGAAAATGTCTGGGACACATCGGTAGGAGTACTTACAAAGAAGTTTCTTAGAGGGGAGGAAAGTTTCTCAATTTCAATGGCTAATTGAAGAAACTAGTTATAAAAGGATGGAAAGAAACAAAGAGAAGGAAAGAGGATTATTATTTACCCTTTATGGGGCAGCAATGGGGTGGGGGTGCTTAGTGGAGGCAGAATTCACTGCATACTTGAAAAAGTAGATGTTTTCTCCTCTTAAGTTCCTGCCTATACAGGTTTAACTAAAAGCTCTAGAAATTAAAATAACTGTAAACTGCTAATGGGTTGGACTGAATGTTAGAGAATGTGGCCAACTTTGCACACAGGTTTTGCAGAGAAAGGGGAAGCTGGAATAACAGTCAGATGCAGAAAGGCAGAGATGGGAGAAAAAAAGGCCTTTCCTCTTGCCAATTTCCAATGACAACCACCTCAGCAACTGGGCATGAGGGGAGCATGCCACTGCTCACCCGCAGACCGACTAGACTTGCCTGGCGGGAAGCACTCGGCAGAGGCATAGACCAGTCCAAAGAGCACCTGCTAAAATAAGGGGATGCTGGGATCCCACAAACCTTGTCCTTAGGTTTTCCCTTGCCTCGTGTTGCACAGGGAATCATTAAGAAAATGCCTCCAGTAGGGCTCCAGAATTTGAATTTGGGTGAACTCCGGAAACGGTGAGGGACAGGGAGGCCTGGCATGCTGCAGTCCATGGGGTCACCAGGAGTCATACACAATTTAGAGAGTGGACAGTAACAACAATCCCCAGTGGTAAAGAATCCACCTTCCAAGGAAGGAGATGCTGGAGGCAGGGGTTTGATCCCTGGGTCAGGAAGATCCCCTGGAAAAAGGAATGACTACCTACTCCAGTATTCTTGCCTGGAGAATCCCATGGGCAGAGGAGCCTGGCGGGCTGCAGTCCATGGGCTCCCAAAGAGTTGGATACCACTGAGCCACTGAACACGCACATCTGAGTTCAAATGCAGAAAGAAAATAACCTAATCCAAAAGGTAAGACAGCAGTTACATATATTTTGTAGCTACTATGTTTTGCGCTTGGCTCTTACATTTATGTTGGTCAGTTGAAGCCACGTTGACAGTGGGGCCTTCACTTATCTAGAGTAATAATAAATTGAAATTTCCTATTAATATTAATATTAAAGGGCAATGAATGTGCTTTATGAATAAAAGGCCCACGTTAGCCAAATAAGAGGGGAACAGGTCCTTTGGAAAATGAGGGACCCCAATTACTGTCATGTCCACTGCCTTTTGAACACAGCATATGCTCTCAATTTTTAGAACTCTTTTGCCATCAATGAGAAATCTAAATCAGCATCACTAAAGCCAATCTCTATTTCTCTTTTTTTTTCCTCCCTCTCTGCCTTTCCTTTCAACACTGTTGTGAAACTTCAGTTACTCTCCCGCGTGAGCAAAAAGCTCAAAGAATCAGCGACTGTGCCAACACCGGGAACATATCCAGGCCCATGGTGCGAAAAACGGAATATGTGCTGTCGAATTATTATTTTTGTCCTTTAGGTTTACATCGACGCCCTTATATTATGTAAATTTCTGAGAAGCTGTGAATCACAGGGTTAGACAGAAGAGAGTCCCCCCTCCACCCTCGCCTTCACTTGCAGCAGGAACCCGACCCCATTCAGCCTTTGAACGGTTCACAGCCTTGTTTCTTCCTCCCGCTTTTTACCCGGACCCAGCTTGCCTCCCTGCCCTCGACCTCGCGGATCTACAGAGAATCAGAGCCGCCCACCCGGCCCAGGAGCTGCGGCGGGCCGCGTTCCGGACGTCAGCCGACCGTCGAGGTCACCGCGGTTCGCGGAATGCTGTTTCTCTGCGGCCAACGTCCACATGGACGCGGGAGGCTTAGCTTCGCGGGGTTTCTGGCACCCTCTTCGTCTGTGAGACCGAGGGGAATCTCTGAGGGCAGCAGACCCACTATTTGTGAAATTTTAAGTTCTTAAAAAAGAGACGGTGAGAAAAGGAAAAATGACTTCCAAATGACTTCAAACTAAGAAGGCAATGATTTAACCTAACATGGTAAAAGTTGACAGATTCCTTAATGACGGATGGATCAAGCCTCATCTTGGGATCTTCCCGGCTTGGGTGTTACAGCTCAACTCTTGGAAAAGGGTCAACAGCTGTGGGATCTGGTCTGAGAGAGGCCTTAGGGAGGGAGGTGGCGGGGATCACAGAAGAGCGTTGGCCCCCACTGAGAAAAGGGGGCCGGCCAGTAGCTGAGCGACCCCTCAGCTTCAGGACTGGGGAAGCCCCCTGCAGGCGGCCGCGGGGGCATTGTGCTTTGTGGACAGCCGTCCCATCTCCTGTGAAGAGGGGAGAAAAAAGGAGGGGCTTGACAGGGAGAGTTTAGGACCCGGAATAAAAGGACAAATTGGAGGGTGAGGGCAAGAGGGGAAGGTAGAAGGAAATTGTCTTAGAACAGGAGAATCTAGTTGGAAAATTCCCTCGCATTCTCCAGGACTGTCAGAAGACACGAACTCATTCTAAGCTCAAGCAAAAGGGCCCGAAGGGACTCTTCGTGGGGACAGGCAGCGGGGGGCTACAAAAGTGCAGTACAGGACAATGGACTGAAAGGTTTTGGGGGGAGAACTCAGAGATACCCCCGCCCCACCGTCTCCATATAAAATTGGCTTAAGAAAGTGTTCTCCGGGAAACTCAAAATGATGGGCAAAACTAATAAAAAGATGTTCTAGTTCCTTCTTGGGCGTGTCACCGCGTCAGACCTGTTTTCTTTCACCTGACAACTAGATTCAATGACCCTTCAGTTACACTCTGAGTCGTCAAAGCAAGTCTATTAGCAAATGTTCTGTTCAAAAACTTTACAAACACGATTTCTCTGCCATCTGTTAACGTGGTCTTTAAACCCGATCCAGCACCCCCTCCCCCTCCCGAAATCCTTTGGAGGTTTTGGAGACCCCCCCTCTTCTCGCAGCCTTGGGGCCCGGAGGGAGGGCAGCCGCTGCAGGATCCGCCGGGGTGCGCGGGGAGAGGGAGGCGAGTGATCACGCCCGGGAGGGGCCGCGGGGCCCCCAGGGCTGGTGGTGGTCCCCAGGGCCCGAGGTCAGAGGGATCAGGTCGGCGAGCGCACGGCGCTGGCTGACCCCGCACCCAGGAGGCCGAGCCGGGGCCGCGGAGTCGGCCGGACTGGCATCGGCACCGCGCGGCGGGCGGGGAGGGAGGGTCGAGCGGTCGGAGCGGCCCCCGGCTCCCAGCCCCCTCCTGGAGGCCGGAGCCACCGCCCCCAGGCCTCTCCAAGGCCACCGCTGGGAGCCCGGTCGCCCTTGGTCTCGCTAACGTCATTTGAACTGTTTGGGACTTCTGAGCAAGAGCCAATGAGTGGAGAGTCCGGCCGGGGAGAGTGGGTCAGCTTTTGTGTTTCACTTCAGGCTTTTATCACCTGGCTCAACTTCGGCCTGTTTGTCGGGAGTGAGGCCGGCGCCCGAGCTCCCACGCTACCGCCACCGGGAGGCAGTCCCCTTCGGAGGCCGGGGCTGGGGGCGCCAAGGCACCCTCAAGGCACCGTCAAGGCGGTGATGGAGGCCCAGGCACCCGAGCGCTGAAGGTCGGCGCGGGGCGCTCGGACGGCCGGGGTCCAGGGAGGTAACTGAATTTATAAACGACTCTCAGAGATTTCTGTCTCGCCCAAAGATTTTTATTTACCTCGATTGCTTCTCCGGTTTTCTAAGCTCGTTCATTGCTCTGTGTTATTTGAATGGTGACTGTCGACTTTTATTTCGTGAGAGATAAGAAACTTGGACAATAAAACTGCTCTAAACCTCGTGCGTAATATCAAGGAAAGGTTCGCGTTGTGTGTTAAATACAGTTTTTATTTTGACCAAAAAAGCACCTTCAAAAAAATATCCCGACTGCGGCAAAACGCCAAGCGGCAAATTGCATAACCGTGCTACCAGTGTAAGACAAGAGAGCCTACTTGAGGTATCCTTCTTCTCATTGTTCACTTGCCGGGTTTCGGTAACATCGCTGTAAATTACCAGCAAAACTTTGCTGGTTTTTTTGTTGCTTAACTTCTAGGCAGCTCCTCGAATATGTTGGAGAAATTGGGTTGCTTGTTTATAAACTTCATTTTCCATCAAGTCCAACCCTGAATTGCAGCCTGGTAGTCTGGAGGGAAAACACCTCACAGGCCTGTGGGAACGGGTGAGAAAAAGCCCAGCGTTAGTGGAAGGGCAGAAACAAACCCAGGGCAAGTGTCCTGCCAGCTCATTACCAGCTCTCACCTTTGGGGCTCTTCATTTACTCTGACAAACTGACCTACTATGCAAATGCTGTTCTGAGAGGAGTAATTTCATTTGGTTTAAGGGAAACCCTAATATGAAAAAAGGAGTAACAACAAAGACCTAGGGATAAACAAGCCCTATCTCCATCCCTCCTCCCTCAAAAGAAAGGAGGGGTCTTCCAGTTAACTAACCTCCTATACTCCTAACCTGGGATACTTACTGCCTTTCAAGTGCTATATGAAATTAGCAAGAATTCCTTATTTGCCAGCAAACTAACCAAAAGCAAAAGTAGAAGCCTTAAATCTGAACTCTTGGCCTGTGTATTTGTTAATGTCCTGGAAAGTTAGTTCTCACAGTATATTCCTGAACTAATCAGAGGAACACAACAGGCTCTTTCGTTGAACTCTGCAGACCCTTCCTATTTGTGTCCTATTCCATCACCCGCCTCCATCACACACAAGAAATAACAAAAGACCAGTCAGAGATAAAGACTGAGCAAAACTGTAGGAGAATTTATGAATGTTTTTCCTCCTCTAGAAGGAAGTACATTACCCTTGCTACTATTTATTAAATAGGAAAAAAGTGGGGATGAATCTAAATGCCTGGGAAAGTGTAAGGGGTCATCATCTTAATCTCTTCTCTCTTTTTTAGCTTTCAGTAACTAATAAGAAGCAAAAAGAAAGCTGGATAGTTGCTTTTGCTGAAGAGGTGGGGGTGGTAGATGTTGGAAAGCCCTGAAAGTCTTAAAAACCTTAAAAATGTGACTGGGGATGAAATAGGGCACTTGGTAGGAGGATGAATACATTATAATATTTCCCAGTCTACTTTTTAGTTTTTAAATATTCAGCAGTATTTTGTGACATCAAAGAAGAAGAGGTTAAAGACTGTGGATTATTTGGTAACTGATGGCGCTATTATATTGTCTTCTATTGCAGATTGCACTAATCATGACCCGTAATGGCATTTCCTTGTGACAGGTACATAAATGAAAAGCCTGTGAAAATTATGCAAGTTCTTGAAAAATATCAAGAACACAGGTTAGGAAGCATTGAGATGAAAATCAGATTCCCTAGAAAAAAGAAGAGAACTTTTAAATTACTTTTGCAAAACAGAACTTCTTTCTTCTTTTCTCAGAAAGTCTTAAGTTAGAGTTTGTTATCTGGTTTCTTCCTACCAAAGGTTTTTCTGCTTCCACATCTCATGCAAGATAAACCACCCATTTGAAATTCACCTTCCATGAGGATTTAAAGTAGTAGGGCAAATGAATACTGCTTTTCTGTGGCTGGGAAGGGGAGGGATACTTAATCGTCAGTTCTAGTGAGCAAAGGGGGATTATAGGATTCTCCGAAGAAAATCCAAAGAAACCAAGTTTCTATTTTGCCATTAACAAAACAAACAGGTCTCCTTTGCATTCTTTTAACAAACAATTTTAAAGTGTTGAACTGTTTTAGAAGCCTCTAAATTTGTCAAATAAGCTCTGCTTTCATTGGTGGTGTTTTTGTTGTTGTTATTTTCCAAATGTGCTTGGAAAAAAACCAAAGTACTGGATAGATTTGTTAATAAAATGGAAGAATTTGCTGGATTTGTGCATTTTTATTTCAGAGAGCCCTAATTTAATAGAGATTTTTTAAAATTAACATATAGGTTAGTTTTTTTAATGGAAAATATTCAAGGAGTGTTAGAATCACAAGATCTGGATTTATAAAGCACCTCCTCAGTCTTTAAGGTAAGGAAGATCCAGTCTAGTAAAGGACGGGTATAATTGCTACTTTGCGATATTTGTGTTACTCAAATGACACTATACTTTCAGACAACACTTGTCAAAAAGACAAATCTGCAAGAGACCAGTGAAAAGCAAACCACTGAAATATTAACCCTACCAAACACATACTTTAGCCAATAATTTTCCCTTACAATTCAGTGTCCGATGAAGGAGAAATTTACCGGGGTCAAATCAAGGCTCTTTGCCGTTAAGGAGGAGGGAGTGGGGGAGGGGAAGAAGAGGGAGGGACACGCGACAAACGTAAAACAAACTGGTGGCATTCAGCCTAGGAGACAGGTAACGTTCCGTAAGCGGGTGAGTTGTACATGTCAGCTAAGCGCTCCAAAGCTTTCCAGAGTCGGGCAGTTTCGTGCTTCTTTGCTTTTTCCTTTAAACTGGCACTGCATCGGAGGAGTGCAGCAGGAGGGGGATTTTTCGATGTTGAGAAGCGACAGGTAGGAAAGGAAACCTGATCCGCCCCCAAAAGGCAGCAATTAAAGTCTTAACCAAGATCCATCTGTCGTGGGACCCCCACCCCCACTTTCCCTTAGCAAAGCCGTCCGGCGCTCTTTGTCTGAGTAGGGGAGAAGACACAAGTTCGGCGGCCCCAACAGCAAACGGAAAGACAGTTTCCAGCCTGGGCACACCCTGGGTGACTGCGCTTGGGTCAAGGACCGCTCCAAAGTGCCCCCGGGGGCGTGGTGCCTCTTCCAGAACCCCGGCCCGCGTTCTGCGCTCGCCCCATTCTGCACTTCTCTACCTCTGTATCTGTCCTCTCAGCAGCCCGGCGCCACCTCGAGACCTGAAACCCGGCACTTGCAGGCCTAGTGGCTAAGGCCGGTCGCATCTGGACCTTCCTCCCACCTGGCCCTTCGGCTACCTTCAACTTCCAATAAGACTCACGCCTCCTCCCCCATTTCCTTAGCAATCGGGTTTCCCCCACCCCACCCCCACCCCCATCCATCCAGCTGCTCTGTTTCGCGGCTGGGCATCTCTCCGGCTCTCCCAGCCCAGACTCTCGGTTTCCACTCTCCTTGGCCCGCCGAGCAGAGGCGGGATAGATCCCCCCCAAAAGACAGAGGGAGTGGCTCCTAGCTTCTTTTGGGCAATGGGGAAGGAAAAAGGGACTATTTTGGAGTATATGGAGGTCAATTTCCTCCGCTTGGGGTCCAACTTTGCATTCGGTGTGTAATTGATCAGCGGCTCAACAGTTCCAGGGTTTCTAGTTTGCTTGCATCCAGCTTCCCACCGCCGACCCTTTCCATCGCTCCTGCTGGAAGAGGACGCCCACACCCGCTTGGCCCGATGTCTGGCACCCGCCACCACCCGTTCTACACGCACCCATTCGGGGTAACTCACCAGGTAGATGGCACCCTGGGCTGCTGCGGGTGGCCACTCACAAGGGCTTGCAGGCCGCGAGACCTGGGAGCTGGCATCTCTGCGCTGTTCCTCTGCCTCTCGGCGCGGGCTCCAGGCTCCCACATCGTCCCGGTGCAGCGGCTAGTGAATGCCCGGCACTAGCACATCTGGCCGCAAGGCTAAGCTCTGCAAGATCGCAGGCTGGCCAAGGGGAGCGACCAGGATCGTGCGCACCGCTGCTCCCGGAACGCTCCTAGCCGCGGCCCGCCTGAGAGGTGAGAACCCGCGCTGCCGGAGTCGCTGGCCCTGGAGTCTTCCGGGAACACTCCTGACGCTCTGCAACAACTCCCAGGGAGTTTTGGCCTAGACGTCACACCCAGAGGGTGCTTGGAAGTGGGGCGTTGCAGGACATAGTCTCCAAGCGTTCTCTCCGAGGCGGAAGCGCGGCTAAGGCCACTCCCGGAGCGCAGGCAGGTCGCTATACTCATCGCCCCCATTTGCCCCCCTGCACACTCACCCTGGTTGTCGCCCGCGCTTCTTTGGGGAGGCGTGCGGACACCAGCAATCAGAAGATTGGAGGAGGAATCAATAACATTGCTTCCCTTCTCTGCCCAACAGTTATTTTAAATGCTCCGAGAGAGCTCTAGCTGAGCGCGGGTACTTAAAGAAAGACTCGTTCCGGGAGAGCGCGCGCGTATATTTGTGTGTGAGGGGGGTGGGGGTGGACTCGGTCCTAGCCGAGGCTTCTTTTGGTGTGACTCTCGCGTATTCCCTGCAACTCCTCCTTAACTTTGTGGATGGAGTGTGTCTCTCCCAAGCTTTTGTCGTGGCATCGCACTTACAAAACCACAAACACAAAACAATCCTCCGGTAGGCCTTTAATTCTCAGAGGCATTTAGGGAGGCCAGTTACCTGCTGGCGTCTTCCAAATGGTCCAGAGTCGGTTCGGGCCGCGGAGACTTCGGGACTCCGGGAGTCCTTGGTCCCGGGCCCCAGAGGAAGAGAGAGACTGCGGGGGAGGAGGCGCGGCTCCCACCCAGGTCCAGCACCGGCCGGGAGAAACCAAGCGGGGAAGGCTAGGATTTCGCTGCCGGAGGCTTCCTGGCCGTGGCTTTCTAGAGCCTGGCGTTTGATAAATATAGCCTGGCGTTTGCCCCTGAATTAGAGTCTGTTTCCTTATTTAGCCCTTGCACAATGATTTTAGATGATGTCATTTAGAGCTAAACGAGAAAATTGATCTCAGATTTGCTTGGCTTCTAAAGCCTGGTTAAGCAGATTGAGAATTAAAAAGACAGAGGAAAAAGCAAAGCGGGGGAGGGGGGGCGGACGGAGGAGACCGAAGTGTGCGCCCGAAGAATGTGTGAGCGGAGGGGAGGGCCCGCGGTGCGGAGGAGAGCGCCCCCGCCTCTTCTGGGCGGGGGAACCTCACTCACCAATGAAAAGTAGTCACTGACTGCCGAGGGGGGGAAAAAAGTTTTCCTGTTGACTGTTGGAAGCGAATTGAGCAATTATCTAGTTTACCTTCTCCTCTTGGAAGTTAACGATTGGCGAGATCTTGGCTGCGTTATTGACACAACACTTTCTATTGATAGAAATAAGTAGTGATTGTCCCCGAGTCATTGGTGCGCCAAGAACTCTGCGATGGGCTGGCAGGAGTCCATTGGGCTGGGCAGGCAGGTTCGGCTGGTGATGCTGGGGAGGAGGAGGAAGAGGCTGCTGGTGGTGATGGTGCCCGTCCCCTTCTCCGCAGGTCTGTGACAAGCAGGGAACAAGGCAACGACGGCGCAACCCGGCCCCGGCTGACGACGGACGCTGGCGACTCCGACATGGACAGTAGCTGCCACAACGCGACTGCCAAAATGTTAGCGACTGCTCCGGCCCGGGGCAACGTGATGAACACCTCCAAACCCTTGGCTTTCTCCATCGAAAGAATCATGGCACGCACCCCCGAGCCCAAAGCCCTGCCCGTCCCCCACTTCCTGCAGGGAGCCGTGCCCAAAGGGGACCCCAAGCACTCGCTGCATCTTAACTCGTCGATCCCCTGCATGATCCCCTTCGTGCCTGTGGCGTACGACACGAACCCCAAGGCGGGGATGACGGGCGCAGAGCCCCGAAAGGCGAGTCTCGAGGCTCCGGGGGCCCCGGCCTCAGCACCCGCGGCGCCCGCGTTCAGCTGCAGCGACCTGCTCAACTGCGCGCTGAGTCTCAAGAGTGACCTGGCCCGCGACGCGCTACCGCTGCAGCAGTACAAGCTGGTAAGGCCGCGGGTGGTCAACCATTCCTCCTTCCACGCCATGGGCGCCCTGTGCTACCTGAACCGAGGTGACGGCCCGTGCCACCCGGCGGCCGGCGTCAACATCCACCCGGTGGCCTCCTACTTCCTCAGTTCCCCTTTGCACCCGCAGCCAAAAACGTATTTAGCCGAAAGGAATAAACTGGTGGTCCCGGCGGTGGAGAAGTACCCCTCGGGAGTAGCTTTCAAAGACTTGTCTCAGGCTCAGCTGCAGCACTACATGAAAGAAAGCGCCCAGCTTCTGTCGGAAAAAATAGCATTCAAAACCTCTGACTTCAGCCGAGGCTCTCCTAACACCAAACCCAAAGTTTTCACTTGCGAAGTGTGTGGAAAGGCAAGTACTGGGGGGCGGGGGGCGGGGGCGGTGAGTCTTCTTTCCTTCCTTCTAAATTTATTTTGTAATTATTTGTATACACTTGTCAGAATGTTATCACCTCCTTCCCTTTCCTCTACCCGGGGGTGATCTCCAAGGGCTGTTTGGGCTAACCTGTTGTACTTGTGTTTAATTTTAAGGTCTTTAACGCGCACTATAACTTAACCCGTCACATGCCGGTGCACACAGGAGCCAGACCCTTCGTTTGCAAAGTGTGTGGAAAGGGCTTCAGGCAAGCCAGCACCCTGTGCAGACACAAGATCATTCACACCCAGGTGTGTTCGACTGTGTCAGTTTCACCTGGTTTGTTTCCGAACGGTTTTGTTTTTGTCTTAATGGCCGATAAACTCTTAACTCCCTGCAGTTAAGGTTTGTTTGAAATGTGCCGGCTGGACGAAGGGGAAATGCCGGTATTGTTTACCTTTGTTCTGCTTAAAAGCATGAGGGAGAGCATGACAGTGTTTTGAGTTTTTCAGACTCCACTCAATAACAAAGTAGCTTCACTTCTCTGCTTGTTTCTTCTTTCCGCTTAGGAAAAACCCCATAAATGTAACCAGTGTGGCAAAGCGTTTAATAGAAGTTCTACTTTAAACACGCATACCCGAATACACGCAGGCTACAAACCGTTTGTGTGTGAATTCTGTGGCAAAGGATTTCATCAAAAAGGTATGGAACCCAGAAGGCGTTGTCTTTCGCGGGAGTCTTACCGAAAGCCCTCAGTTCTGGGGGCTGTTTCAGAAGATGTGTTTTAAGTGCACCCAGTTACCAGCGCGTGCGTTGCCTTTCCAACCTCCTATCCCTAAGTGGGATTAGACAAAGGCATGGCTCGTACACAGAGGGGATATTTCTTTTTAACCTCTTGTTCTCGTTTTATAGAACTGAATTAATAACTATTGTATTGAAATGTAGCGGGAACGACCTCATTGTCGATATTTTAAAATAACTTCGGGGAGCCGAGTGCAGGTGGGCATCTAAGTCCTGCCCGGGGCTGTCGGATCTGTGGCCCCTCTTCTCCCGCCTCCTGGTCCTTCCATCGTCTGCCTCTCCCTTTTCAAGCTCTCTTTTCAGGTCCACGTCCCTGTCGTTTGTCTGTTGCAGGGAATTACAAAAACCACAAGCTGACCCACAGCGGGGAGAAGCAGTTCAAGTGCAATATTTGCAACAAGGCTTTCCATCAGGTTTACAACCTCACGTTCCACATGCACACCCACAACGACAAGAAGCCCTTCACCTGCCCCACGTGCGGCAAGGGCTTCTGCCGGAACTTTGACCTCAAGAAGCACGTCCGGAAGCTACACGACAGCGGCCTCGGGCTGCCGCGCCCGTCGGCTGGGGAGCCAGGTGCGGACCCGTCGCCCCCTCTCCAGCCGCCGCCGCCGCCAGCGACGCTGCCGCCTCTGCCGCCGCCGCTGCCGCCCCCGGGGCCCCTGCAGCCTGGGCTCCATCCGGGCCACCAGTGATCAAGGCCAAAGTCTCTTCCCCGCCCCAGCCGGGTTCCTCACTCCGGAAGCAGCTGGCGGAATAGAGCTGGACCTCTCTACCCAAACTCGTCTGTAGAACCAAGGGCATGTTGGGCCCCACGCGTTAGCGCCAACCAGAAGCCTCTGAATCCCCTGGTCTTTTCTCCTCTTGCATGCACCTGCTACGTGGTTTCGTGTATTATATGCTATATAGGCACTAACAATTATGAGAAAACTTGGGGGTTTGTGTTCTGATTTTTTTAATTTGGAAAGACTTTCATCTCGGGTGGAGAGATGGTGTTTCTTTTGTTTTTTAAAACAAATTTTCTGCTGTATTTATTGAGATCTGTATTACCCTACGCGGGCTTGCTGCAACCGTTTTAATTTTATTATTGTATATATTCCCATTGTGTTGATTCTGCAATCTCGAGATGCCTGCCGATTGTTTATTACCATTTTCTCTTTCCCTGAAGTCAAAACCAAACTCTGTGTGTATGTTATATATACACGCATAGATGTGTGTGTCTGTTAAGACACATGCCACATTCATGAGCTCACATGCACATATGCACACATACACGTTAGATAAGGGTGGTTCATTATGGATGAATTTGAAGTTGAAATTTTGGTTTTGATTCTTGCACGTGAAAACTGCTTCATTGACTTGGAAATAAATCCTTGGAACATGCTTATTTAATCAACAACCTTCAGGGCTCTGTTGCTGTTTTTCAGCTAGAGATCACTGATTCTGACCCCCTCAGCCTTCTTCTTTTTTAAAATGTTCAACCATGGATTAGTACTGCCCAATGTTCTAAACAATTCACCAAGAGCAAATAATAGTCTCTCCAAATAACAGCAAATTGTTACAACTTTGGTAAAGTAAGGAAATTTGATTCAGTTCAAAGAAGATGTGGGCTTTCTAACAGAAGCATATCTTTGTCCTGGACCATCGGATGTGTTTGTGGTGCAAAGTTAAGTGGGAACAACATATCTAGAAGGTGCATGCAATACACACCTTCACACAGGATTACAAGGATGCCTTGTAAACGGGGGATCTATTGTTCATACCCTGAAGGCACAAACTGACTTGTACACAGCTGGCAAAGGAAGCCTGCATGTTTTTATGTGTCTATGTATGTTTGTAGACGAATATGCCTCCATTCAAGGAGGAAACATGGATGAAAACCAAACTGTGGCGGGTGCCAGGTCCTTGAAATGCTTCAAGTGTTAATCAGCAGCTCTGCTGTGAGCTCGGGCTCTGGTGTTTTCTAACTGCAAGTCTCTCCTGTTTTCTTGCCAAAACAGTGAAACAACTGCTAAAGACTTTAATTAAGAGGGGTAATTAGTTCAGATTTATCAAAGCCGGGTTGTTATACTATTAGCTGCTCAGTAGAAGCTGCCAGACAAGCTCCCAGCCCAGCCCAGCCATCCTGCTGCAGCGGGGCCACATCCAGGGAGAGAGGCTGGGGGTGGGGGGAGTGGGCAGCAGGGGTCCCTGTAACCCCGGGAGCCTCGGGGTGCATCTCAGCCTCTCCCTCGGCCTGGCGCTCTGGCTAGGCCAGGCTATGATGCAGAACCCACCGCGGATCCTCACCAAGAGCTTAGGATCCCCTCCCGCACCGGGGCAGGGCGGTCTTCCTGGCCCTCCTAGTGCCTCGACGGTTGCAAGAGAGGTTCGGGGAAGGAGTTTAAATTTTTGATCTGGCCTCAAAGAGAGTCTTGAGGGCCGCTGAAGGAAATGCGGCGAAAGAGACAGGCTGGAGGAAGGGAAGGTAGGCGGGGGACACCTCCCGGCGAGACGGCGATTTCCTTGTCAACAAGAGCCCCGCATTTCCAGGTAGTGGAAGGATTGACGGCTTCCAGGATCCGAGAACCGACGACCCGAGGGGTTCCTCGGCGGTCCAAGACTGAGAGAGGTGGTAGACATCCTGGGTGAGGCGACCACCGACGAGTGGGTGAGCGGGTCCCACAGGACACCCTAGCCAAGTTCCACTGGAACCCCTCTCGGGTTGGGGAGCCCAAGACCCCGGCCACGGAGTGGACAGCAGAGCTTCCGAGAGTAAGGAATTCCTGGTTCCGCGTGCAGAGGTCGGGTCTAGACTTCCCAGCCCTTGAGCTGGGACACACGCCCTTCATCAGTCACCCCATCGCCCCCGGGGCACTGGGACTCTGAAGTCCCAATCCGGCAATCTAGAAATCGAACCCCAATCTTTCTCTTTTCTTGACCTCCCCACACCTCCCCTTATCCTTTGCTGAGACTAGATCCCTGTTAGATTTAACTTCAGAAAGAGATGGAGAGTTTTGAAATTCCATAGGTGGGTAAATTCTGAATCTACGAGGCTGGCAGAACGGCCATTCCTGTTGAATATCTCAGCCAAGTAGAAAATCTTGTCCGAGGTGCTTGCCACATTCCCTCAGAGCAGCTGCCTGAGCCCCAGGGAGCTTGGGGGGAATATCGAGGTAGCTTAGTCGAATCTTGAAAGCGTTTGTTCTCTTTAGGTACACAGAATGAAGTCAAAGGTCATTATAAAGGGCAGAAAATGGCCTTTGCCTCTTGAATTTATTCTCAATAAGTATTTGAACTTATTCTCAAAACCAGGATGTAATTCTCCCAGACTTTCAAGGTTACACAGTTTTACTGGTGGAAAAGAAAATGAGCATATTTGAGGAAAATTACTAAGCCATAAAGCACTTATAGTTAGGAAGTACTTATAAGTGGTCCTCCCATCTTTTAGCCCCTGCCAGTGTACCTTGACTTGTGTTGAAAAAGAAGTCTTCTAGGGAAGGATAAAATTGGTCTGTTGAGGGGGGCCGAGGTATAGAGGATGTTATGGTAATCTGAATGACCTTTTGCAGGTCTGATTTGGGATGGGGCAGCCATTCCAGAGAAGACAGGCAATGGAACCCTTGTCTGTCTGGTCACAGGTTTCAGTAGCCTGAAGTAGTGATGATTAAGTAGGAGAAGCCAAAAGGAAATTCTCAAATCTAAGCACTCAGGAGAACTACTTGTCAGGAGGTGAATCATCAATGAACTTTGATTTATGACAAAGCTGTTAGAACTCACTGAACATCAAGGAGAATCTCTTTAAAGACAGGATGAGCTTAGAGATTAGTTGGAGTGGTGGCTGCTGGGGAAGGGGGTGTTGAAAATTGACGAAAAGGGCTACTTAGCTAATAGTCAATAGAAGACCTTACAGTTCTCCCACTTCCAACAGATATTAAAAGGTGCCCTTTCACTATCTAACCTGAATGTTTGTGTTTGTGTGTGCTTGTATAAATGTTTGTGTTCATTCATGAGATAGGCACCCCAATGGTATGCATCACAAATTGACTCACATCTCAATCCACTATCTTTAGCCAGCAAATTCTCTCCTTTTATCTGCAGAGGGGAATGGTTTATCTTCAACTCTCAGCTGGAGTTATTAATAACTTTGGGTACAGGGGAAGGTGGCCCATCAGACTGCAGGAACCAGTTTTAGAAAGTTACTGATCTGGGGCCTTATGTTTTGCTCAGTTTGGGAAATCACAATGTAGAATGGAATTAATAACATAAGTAATTAACACTTACAAATTTTATTTTAATCCAGATCCCAAATTCTGATTTCTAATAATCTCTTCTCAAAGGATATAAAATGTTCCAACTTTAAAAAATTTAGTTTGAGAACAAGTTGTTATTGTGCAAGGTTAGGACTGAAGTGTCAATTTTTCAATAGTAAATGGAAGGATTTTTAGGGGCTCATCAGAGCAGTTATTTGTTCGTGAAGTTTGCAACTTAGTGAGTTTTTTTGTAGAACTTTGCTCCTTTCTAAATATGAAAGGAATGAATTCACAAGGTGCAATGGAATCTAGTTTCCAGAAACGTGAACACTGTATTAAACAGTTGCCTCTTAGTTAGTGGCAGATAAGTCAGAAATCATAATTTTGTTAGATGTGGGGACAACTCAAAGCATTGACTAAGTTATAACTGTAATGGAACATTTTGTCTTTGCAAAATATTTATCCCCAAATATATAGTATAAAATACAAATGATCTCAAATTCAAAATTAGGGTTTATTTCTTATAGAAACATTTTTTTGTCACTTTATAAACCCTTTTAATAGGTAAAACCTTTATGATGCATAAAGTTTTTGATTTTAAGGGATCATGACTTGCTCTGTTACAAACAGTATATTTCAAAAGCATGAAAAGTAAACACAAACCTAAATCTCAGTGGGTAAGAATATGCAGTTGTTGTCTGGTCCCAGGAAACATTGCCTTTTTCTATATTTTTGCCAAAAACACATGTTGCTTTCACACAAGAAATTTGTTTCCATTAGGTTAATTAAAGACCAAAAAATAAATGATATTTGCAATTATAAGATACCTTATTATAGATGTCATTGTTTCTAGAAATCTATTCATATGTCCATTCCAGCTCTAGGCAGACTAAAAACAAATACATTCATCAACCCACTGGTCATTAATATTCTCTTGGTGTTGAAGCAATTGCCAGTTCAAGCCAGGATAGGTTACTTACTCCAGGCAATAAAGAAGAGGAAGCTTGGTTTTTAAATGACCTTGATAGGAAAAGCTACCTCTGCTATTATACTTTTTCTGCTTGTATTGTAACATGTTGCTTATAATGAACTTTGAAGAAAAGTCAAAATCCATCATGCATTTGACCATTCAAATATCACAAATAACCATATACATTTTCTGTTCAAGTCCAAGGTGATATTGGTGTCAAATGAAATCATATTGTTATTGGTCTTATGAAGATCAAGTTATTAAATAAAGATGAAATAAAATTCTGTCAGTACAAGTCTCCAGGGCTAATATTTTGCTGTCAAACAAACAAATGTTTCTCATGGGCACAAAGCTATGGGAGTAGGGAGAAACAGCATCATGTACCAGTTCCTCACTCAAGCTACAAATCTATTCCCCAGTGAAGAACAGATTTCCAGTCTGATTGAATGTTCTTCTTGATAGCAATAATACACACTTTTTTGTGTGAGAAATATCAAAGTTCAGACCAATGCGGAACCCTTGAAGCATAGTAGCAAATATTGAGATATCTCTTGATAGCCCACATAGAAATGTAACTGGAGGAGAAACTGGCAAACTGTTTCAGTATTCTTGCCTGGGAAATCCCATGGACAGAGGAGCTTGGTGGGCTACAGTCCATGGGGTTGCAAAGACTTGGACGTGACTGAGCACTCACGCATACATAGAAATGTAATCTGTCAGTTAAAGGTGAACAAAACCTGGAATTGGTGAAACATTCCACACATGTAGATTGTTTACACAAATTTCTGAGTAAGATTTGCATTTTTTAAAATTTCGGCTAGAACTAAAGTTTGGAAGAAACCTCTATAGAACAAACAGCCTAGTTTCTTCAACAAACATTAGTAAGAGAGTGGGAGGGACAGCTGGAAAAAGAGAAGCAAATGGTACGGGGACCTGTAGAAAGGCTGAGCGCAAGGCGGAAGAGGATGAGGGCAAGGAGGAAAACAACTATCACTTAGATTAAAAAACATTTTTTTAATGTGGACCATTTTTTTAAAAGTCTTTATCGAATTTGTTACAATATTACTTCTGTTTTATGTTTTAGCTTTTTGGCCCAAAGGCATGAAGGATCTTAGCTCCCCCACCCGGGACTGAACCTGTGGGTTGCAAGAAGGGGAAGTCTTAACCACTGGACCGCCAGGTAAGTCCCCAAAGAGATTTTAAAGATGGTTGCCATGTTTTTAACATAGCTATTTAACAGTTGCTAAAATAGTGCTATTAATAATCAACCGCTACATATAAATCTTATTTCAACCCCAAATTAATGAAATAAACTGTAAAAATGAAAGTCATTTGTAACATCTGAGACAATTGGAAATTTGAACACTGTTTAATAAAATTAACAAATCATGTTTACTTTCTGAGATATGAAAAAAGAATAGTGGTTTTGTTTTACAAAAAAAAACAGTTCTTTTAGAACTGCATTCAATGATTTAAGAGTGAAGTGATATCAGGAATTTGCTTTAAAATAATCCAGGAGAAGGGAAGGGGTATAAGTACAGATGAGTAACATTGGCCATGAATTAATCCTTGTTGAAGCTGGGTAATGATAAACAATACTATATTATACAACCTGAATACTTTGATTAAATTTAAATTTTCACTTAAAAATATTTTACAGTAAGTTGTATCATAAAACATTTTCTCCCTAAATACTCCTATTCCTATCACCTGAAAGCATTACTTGTGTATCCTGAATAAAGCATTAATTGTCTATGCTGTTCTTTTTAGTCTGATTCTAGCATTAATACCATTACAATAAAAAACCTTAAACATTTTGTAGAATTAAATAATTCTACAATAAAGCAATTACATAACTGTCAGTTTGTGGAAAAGAATGTAAAGGAAGAGAACCAATGAATCTACTCTCTAAAGAAGCAAAATGTGAGAATAAATGACAGTTGAAAGATTATATTGGTTAAGATATTTGTGATAGTCAGAAGAAATATATATATGCAAGGGTTAAATGAAAAGCAGTACAAAAAAGGGAAACTTCAGCATTGTGTAGCAACTCAGTACCAAGAAAACCAAAACCAAAACTCAGTGTTCATTCATTATTTCATTGATTCATTCAAAGTGCTTGGGTCTGGGTATCCAATAAGAATTAACATTCATATTATTTTATGTTCCTGTAATTCACATTTTATCTTGGAAAACAAAAAATTGTGTGTAGGCTCAACAGACTTCCCTTTCACTAAGACTGATATGATCTAAATGGATGAAAGACCTCCTTGCTAATATAGGACCTAATGTAGGAGCCTCTGGTATGGTACCATGGGACCAGATGACTAGCTGCTGGTACATTGACTACACTGGACTCCTTCTTCTTGAAGGACAGTATGTTGTTTTTTGCTGGAAAAGATACATATTCTGTACATAGATTTGTCTTTCTTGTGCATAGTGTTTTTGCCAGCACTTTCATTTATGGATTCGCTAAATTCCTCATTTACTTTTCTATCACATGAAATTTTCAGGCTAAGAAATTTTACAGCAAGAAAATGAGGCTACTAAGTACCCAGTGAGTACAAAGAAATTTGCAATGCCTAAGAAATCCAATGCATATAATTGTTGTTATCCATCATATGTATCTTACAAATAGCTGAGAAAAGAAGAGATGCTAAAGGCAAAGGAGAAAAGAAAAGATGTATCCATTTGAATGCAGAGTTCCAAAGAATAGCAAGGAGAGAGAAAGAAGCCTTCCTCAGTGATCCATGCAAAGAAATAGAGGAAAACAATAGAATGGGAAAGACTAGAGATCTCTTCAAAAAAATTAGAGATACCAAGGGAACATTTCATGCAAAGATGGGCTCAATAAAGGACAGAAATGGTATGGACCTAACAGAAGCAGAAGATATTAAGAAGAGGTGGTAACAATACAGTGAAAAACTATACAAAAAAGATCTTCATGACCCAGACAACCACAATGGTACGATCACTCACCTACAGCCAGACATCCTGGAATGCGAAGTCAAGTGGGCCTTAGGAAGCATCACTATGAACAAAGCTAGTGGAGGTGATGGAATTCCAATGGAGCTATTTAAAATCCTAAAAAATGATGCTGTGAAAGTGCTGCAATCATTACACCAGCACATTTGAAAAACTCAGCAGTGGCCACAGGACTGGAAAAAGTCAGTTTTCATTCCAGTCCCCAAGAAAGGCAATGTCAAAGAATGCTCAAACTGCTACACAATTGCACTCATCTCACATGCTAGTAAAGTAATGCTCAAAATTCTCCAAGCCAGGCTTCAAGAGTATGTGAACTGTGAACTTCCAAATGTTCAAGCTGGATTTAGAAAAGCTGGAGGAACCAGAGATCAAATTGCCAACATCTGCTGAATCATCGAAAATGCAGGAGAATACCAGAAAAACACCTACTTCTGCTTTATTAATTACGCCAAAGCCTTTGACTGTGTAGATCACAGCAAACTGGAATATTCTTGATGCTGCTGCTGCTAAGTCGCTTCAGTGGTGTCTAACTCTGTGCTACCCCATAGACAGCAGCCCAACAGGCTCCTCTGTCCACAGGATTGTCCAGGCAAGAATACTGGAGCGGGTTGCCATTTCCTTCTCCAAGGCATGCATGCATGCTAAGTTGCTTCAGCTGTGTCTGACTCTGTCCGACCCTATGGACAGCAACCCACCAGGCTCCTCTGTCCACGAGATTCTCTAGGCAAGAATACTGGAGTGGGTTGCCATTTCCTCCTCAGGGAATATTCTTAAAGAGATGAAAATACCAGACCACCTGACCCGCCTCTGAGAAATCTATATTCAGGTCAAGAAGCAACAGTTAGAACTGGACATGGAACAACAGACTGGTTCCAAATCAGGAAAGGAGTACATCAAGGCTGTATATTGTCACCCTGCTTATTTAACTTTTATGCAGAGTACATCATGAGAAACGCTGGGCTGGATGAAACACAAGCTGGAATCAAGATTTCCAGGACAAATATCAATAACCTCAGATATGCAGATGACACCATCCTTATGGCAGAAAGTGAAGAAGAACTAAAGAGCCTCTTGATGAAAGTGAGAGAGGAGAGTGAAAAAGTTGGCTTAAACCTCAGCATTCAGAAAACGAAGATCATGGCATCCAGTCCCATCACTTCATGGCAAATAGATGGGGAAACAGTGGAAACAGTGTCAGACTTTATTTTTGGGGGGGCTCCAAAATCACTGCAGATGGTGACAGCAGCCATGAAATTAAAAGGAAAAAAAGCTATGACCAACCTAGACAGCATATTAAAAAACAGAGACATTACTTTGCCAACAAAGATCCATCTAGTCAAAGCTATGGTTTTTCCAGTAGTCATGTGTGAATGTGAGACTTGGACTATAAAGAAAGCTGAGTGCTGAAGAATTGATGTTTTTGAACTGTGGTATTGGAGAGGGCTCTTGAGAGTCCCTTGGACTGCAAGGAGATCCAACCAGTCCATCCTAAAGGAAATCAGTCCTAAATATTCCTTGGAAGGATTGATGCTGAAGCTGAAACTCCAATCCTTTGGCCATCTGATGTGAAGAAATGACTCACTGGAAAAGACCCTGATGCTGGGAAAGATTGAGGGCAGGAGGAGAAGGGGACAACAGAGGATGAAATGGCTGGATGGCATCACCGACTTAATGGACATGAGTTTGAGTAAACTCTGGGAGTTGGTGATGGACAGGGAGGCTGCAGTCCATGGGGTCGCAAAGAGTCAGACATGACCAAGCGACTAAACTGAAGAATTTTCCACAGGTTTTTTTGTTTTTTACACAGGCAGCTGAGTAGTTATGGAAAAAATACATATGGTTCATACCTCCTGCCTTAACCAAGGGAAATTGCAAAAGGACAAATATTTATATGAAAAATATGTAACCATAAAAGAAATAGAAGAAATTATGGAATATTTTTAATACTCATGTAATGAGGATAACTTTCTAAGTATGGCAACAAATTCAGAATACATTAAAGAGATGTGTATAAACTAACCTCATAAATATGAAAAAAAAATGCACATCAAAAAAAAAAAAGGAAGCAAAGTCAAAAGAAAATCACAAACTGGGAGAATGTTTGCAACTTAAAAACCAAACATAGAGCAAATATCCTTGCTGTATGGAGAGTTCCTGACACATTTGTTGTGAAAAGGATGTACCTAACAAGTGTTTATAGAAATAGTTCTTTAAAAAGAACATACAAATGTTTGGTAAACATCAGAATATGTTCACCCTCACTGTATTAAGAGAATTGTAGATTAAAACTTCAATGAAGCAATTTTCACCTATCTGATTAGCAAAGATTTAGCTCACTTTGTTGGTGAGGTTTGTGGAAACAGGCACTCAGGCATTACTGGCGGTGAATTCTGACTGATACAATATGGGTGGAGGGCAGTTTGACAACACCATTCCAATTATGGGTTGTACATTGCCTTTGATGCCACAATTCTACTTCCATGACTTTATCTCATATTTGGAAAATTCTTATTATATAATTTATTTCAGTATAATTGATCAGAGGAAAGACTGAAAACAGCTTGTATTCTGTGCCTGCTGCTGCTGCTGCTAAGTCGCTTCAGTTGTGTCCGACTCTGTGCGACCCCATGGACTGCAGCCTACCAGGCTCCGCCGTCCACGGGATTTTCCAGGCAAGGGTACTGGAGTAGGGTGCCATTGCCTTCTCCAATATCTATGCCTAGAACTAGGTTAAATTTACTGTACTTTATTCATATAGTTAAAACCATGAAATCATCAAAAAATGAGAAAGGACTTTAGAATGTGGTTGGAATTTTACAAAGTTAAGTTTAAAAAAAAAACAAGGTTTTACAAATATCATATATTGAGGCATATATATGGAATCCAGAAAAATAGCACTGATGAACCTGTTTGCAGGGATGGAGTGGAGACGACGCAGACCTAGAGAATGGAGTTGTGGACACAGTGGGGGAAGAAGAGGGCAGGACAAATTGAGAGAGTAGCATTGACAGATATACACTATTATGTGAAAAATAGCTAGCTAGTGGGAAGCTGCTGTATAACACAGGGAGTCCAACCTGGCGCTCTGTTATAACCTTGAGGGGTGGGATAGGAGGGGGGAGGAAGGCTCAAGAGGGAGGGGTATATATATATACCTATATATCAGCTCAGTTCAGTTGCTCAGTCATGTCTGACTCTTTGTAATCCCATGGACCGCAGCACACCAGGTCTCCCTGTCCATCACCAACTCCCGGAGTTTACTCAAACTCATATCCATTGAGTCGGTGATGCCATCCAACCATCTCATCCTCTGTCGTCCCCTTCTCCTCCTGCCTTCAATCTTTCCCAGCATCAGGGTCTTTTCCAATGAGTCATTTCTTCACATCAGATGGCCAAAGGATTGGAGTTTCAGCTTCAGCATCAGTCCTTCCAATGAACATTCAGAACTGATCTCCTTTAGGATGGACTGGTTGGATCTCCTTCCAGTCCAAGGGACTCTCAAGAGTCTTCTCCAACACCACAGTTCCAAAGCATCAATTCTTCTGCACTCAGCTTTCTTTATAGTCCAACTCTCACATCCATACATGACTCCTGGAAAAACCATAACCTTGACTAGACGGACCTTTGTTGGCAAAGTAATGTCTCTGCTTTTTAATATGCTGTCTAGGTTGGTCATAACTTTCCTGCCAAGGAGTAAGCATCTTTTAATTTCATGGCTACGGTCACCATCTGCAGTAATTTTGGAGCCCAAAAATATAAAGTCAGTCACTGTTTCCCCATCTATTTGCCATGAAGTGATGGGACCGATGCCATGACCTTAGTTTTCTGAATGTTGAGCTTTAAGCCAACTTTTTCAGTCTCCTCTTTCACTTTCATCAAGAGGCTTTTGAGTTCCTCTTCACTTTCTGCCATAAGGGTGGTGTCATCTGCATATCTGAGGTTATTGATATTTCTCCCGGCAATCTTGATTCCAGCTTGTGCTTCATCCAGCCCAGCATTTCTCATGATGTACTCTGCATAAAAGTTAAATAAGCAGGGTGACAATACACAGCCTTGGCATACTCCTTTTCCTATTTGGAACTTCCATTTCCAGTTCTAACTGTTGCTTCCTGACCTGCATTCAGATATCTCAGGAGGCAGGTCAGGTGGTCTGGTATTCCCATCTCTTGAAGAATTTCACACTCCAGAGGAGAGTGAAAAGTTGGCTTAAAACTCAACATTGTGAAAACTAAGATAATGACATCTGGTTCCATCACTTCATGGCAAATAGATGGGAAACAGCGGAAACAGTGACAGACTTTATTTGGCGGGGGAGCTCCAAAATGTCTCTGCTTTTTAAAATGCTGTCTAGGCTGGTCATAACTTTTCTTCCAAGGAGCAAACATCTTTTAATTTCATGGCTGCAGTCACCACCTGCAGTGATTTTGGAGCCCCAAAAATGAAATCTCTCACTACTTCCATGGTTTCCCTATCTGTTTGCCATGAAGTGACGGTACGGATGCCATGATGTTACTTTTCTGAATGTTGAGTTTAAGCCAACTTTTTTCACTTTCCTCTTTAACTTTCATCAAGAGGCTCTTTAGTTCTTCTTCACTTTCTGCCATAAGGGTGGTGTCATCTGCATATTTGAGGTTATGGATATTTCTCCTGGCAATCTTGATTCCAGCTTGTGCTTCATCCAGCCCAGCATTTCTCATGATGTACTCTGCATATAAGTTAAATAAGCAGGGTAACAATATATAGCCTTGACATACTCTTGTCCTGATTTGCAACCAGCCTGCTGTTCCATGTCCAGTTCTAACTGTAGCTTCCTGACCTGCATACAGGTTTCTCAAGAGGCGGTCTGATGGTCTGGTATTCCCATCTCTTTAAGAATTTTCCACAGTTTTGGGCGATCCACATAGTCAATAAAGCAGAAGTAGATGTTTTTTGGAACACTCTTGCTTTTTCTCGATGATCCAATGGATGTAAGTCAAGTACTCAATAAAAATTGATTAAAAAAGAAAGAAAATGAGAGTGGCCCTGTGTACTAATCAAGATTTCTGAGAAGAGCCCACAAACCTGGATCTGTAGATCTGAAAAGAAAAGGAATTTATTAAGTAGGATTCATTTGGCTTACAGATCCTATTGCTCACAGTTTGGGTTACAGAGTTTTGCACTGAACTCAAGCAGAAACAAAGGGAGGCAAGGCATAGCCAGGGTTCTGTCTAGGATGCTGCCAGTGGCACCATTGTGCTAGATACTTGACTCCATCACAGCCATGGGTCCTTTGCTAATATCTCAGAACAATGAATCCCAGCCAGAAATCCCATGTTGGCCTCTCAGAGAGAATGGCGTTTGGGTGTTTGTTCTACTCATCCGTCTAAGCTTTCCCAGATTAGAGATTCAAGGCTCATCAAAAAGCCTTAAAAAATGAGTTACAAAAGGTCTTTCTTTCTTTCCCCACAGCAACAGTCTATGCCGACTGGTAGAGTAGGTTGAAGAGTCGCATTTAAAGGAGAACCTGGTGATGAAACACATTTTCCTCCTACTTGGCCACCTGAATTACCCTTACAATTTTCATTTGATTTAGCCCAAACACATTCCAAGAAAGGTTTCCTTAGGGGTATTGGGAACTATTTTTTTGTTGTTTTGTTCCAGAAGCAATTAAAAATAGGTTATTAAAATACACACATATGATAAGAAAAAGTTTAAAGCTAACAGGTGAGAAAATGGAGGCAGGAAACATAAAATCAAGCCTGGGTTAGGTTTAGTACCTGGAACTTATAGCCAGATCTTAGTGGTTTCCTGGCACAGAGACACAAATTTTGTTTTATGCATTCAAAAAGCAAACATGAAAAGAGAGAACTCATCAGTGTCGTGATTGACTATATCTATGGGAAGATTTGTCGGGAAGAAATACACTACGCTGGTAGTGAGACACGGTAGGAATTTCCACGGGTAGGTCTTCCTAGAGAGAAGACACTGAGAGGATGCAGTGAATTTCATCCTCAAAAATGTCTGAGTAAACACTCAACTCTTAAAAATTGTTTTACGTAGTTTTGCTAGCCTGGGCCATTGGCAAAATGTCAAAGTACAGTTGAGGGGCCTAGCAGTTTGACTTCTTCAACAACTGTATTAAAATATAATTTATATATTATATAAAATACTCATCTAAAGGATACATTTTAATTTTTTAAAGTGAATCCAGAGGGTTATGTAATCATTAGTAAAACTGCTGAGAACAATTTTGTCCCCACAAAATAAACCCCCACCCCTACAGGTGCTCACTCACTTTCTCCCCACCTCCCAATCCCTGGCATTCTCTGCCCTGCTGCACCTGGGAAGCTCTTCTACCCTATGGATGGGGGCTGCATGGGGGAGGGCGCATACTCTGGGGCCTGGAATCTCCAGTTTCTGCAGCCTGGGCCTGGGAGAAGGGGATGAGAAGCACAGGCAACTTGCACCTTCCAGGAGGAAACCAGTACTTCCCTTGGACTGCAAGGAGATCCAACCAGTCCATCCTAAAGGAAATCAGTCCTAAATATTCCTTGGAAGGATTGATGCTGAAGCTGAAACTCCAATCCTTTGGCCATCTGATGTGAAGAAATGACTCACTGGAAAAGACCCTGATGCTGGGAAAGATTGAGGGCAGGAGGAGAAGGGGACAACAGAGGATGAAATGGCTGGATGGCATCACCGACTTAATGGACATGAGTTTGAGTAAACTCTGGGAGTTGGTGATGGACAGGGAGGCTGCAGTCCATGGGGTCGCAAAGAGTCAGACATGACCAAGCGACTAAACTGAAGAATTTTCCACAGGTTTTTTTTGTGTTTTACACAGGCAGCTGAGTAGTTATGGAAAAAAATACATATGGTTCATACCTCCTGCCTTAACCAAGGGAAATTGCAAAAGGACAAATATTTATATGAAAAATATGTAACCATAAAAGAAATAGAAGAAATTATGGAATATTTTTTAATACTCATGTAATGAGGATAACTTTCTAAGTATGGCAACAAATTCAGAATACATTAAAGAGATGTGTATAAACTAACCTCATAAATATGAAAAAAAAATGCACATCAAAAAAAAAAAAAGGAAGCAAAGTCAAAAGAAAATCACAAACTGGGAGAATGTTTGCAACTTAAAAACCAAACATAGAGCAAATATCCTTGCTGTATGGAGAGTTCCTGACACATTTGTTGTGAAAAGGATGTACCTAACAAGTGTTTATAGAAATAGTTCTTTAAAAAGAACATACAAATGTTTGGTAAACATCAGAATATGTTCACCCTCACTGTATTAAGAGAATTGTAGATTAAAACTTCAATGAAGCAATTTTCACCTATCTGATTAGCAAAGATTTAGCTCACTTTGTTGGTGAGGTTTGTGGAAACAGGCACTCAGGCATTACTGGCGGTAGTTACGACTGATACAATATGGGTGGAGGGCAGTTTGACAACACCATTCCAATTATGGGTTGTACATTGCCTTTGATGCCACAATTCTACTTCCATGACTTTATCTCATATTTGGAAAATTCTTATTATATAATTTATTTCAGTATAATTGATCAGAGGAAAGACTGAAAACAGCTTGTATTCTGTGCCTGCTGCTGCTGCTGCTAAGTCGCTTCAGTTGTGTCCGACTCTGTGCGACCCCATGGACTGCAGCCTACCAGGCTCCGCCGTCCACGGGATTTTCCAGGCAAGGGTACTGGAGTAGGGTGCCATTGCCTTCTCCAATATCTATGCCTAGAACTAGGTTAAATTTACTGTACTTTATTCATATAGTTAAAACCATGAAATCATCAAAAAATGAGAAAGGACTTTAGAATGTGGTTGGAATTTTACAAAGTTAAGTTTAAAAAAAACAACAAGGTTTTACAAATATCATATATTGAGGCATATATATGGAATCCAGAAAAATAGCACTGATGAACCTGTTTGCAGGGATGGAGTGGAGACGACGCAGACCTAGAGAATGGAGTTGTGGACACAGTGGGGGAAGAAGAGGGCAGGACAAATTGAGAGAGTAGCATTGACAGATATACACTATTATGTGAAAAATAGCTAGCTAGTGGGAAGCTGCTGTATAACACAGGGAGTCCAACCTGGCGCTCTGTTATAACCTTGAGGGGTGGGATAGGAGGGGGGAGGAAGGCTCAAGAGGGAGGGGTATATATATATACCTATATATCAGCTCAGTTCAGTTGCTCAGTCATGTCTGACTGTAATCCCATGGACCGCAGCACACCAGGTCTCCCTGTCCATCACCAACTCCCGGAGTTTACTCAAACTCATATCCATTGAGTCGGTGATGCCATCCAACCATCTCATCCTCTGTCGTCCCCTTCTCCTCCTGCCTTCAATCTTTCCCAGCATCAGGGTCTTTTCCAATGAGTCATTTCTTCACATCAGATGGCCAAAGGATTGGAGTTTCAGCTTCAGCATCAGTCCTTCCAATGAACATTCAGAACTGATCTCCTTTAGGATGGACTGGTTGGATCTCCTTCCAGTCCAAGGGACTCTCAAGAGTCTTCTCCAACACCACAGTTCCAAAGCATCAATTCTTCTGCACTCAGCTTTCTTTATAGTCCAACTCTCACATCCATACATGACTCCTGGAAAAACCATAACCTTGACTAGACGGACCTTTGTTGGCAAAGTAATGTCTCTGCTTTTTAATATGCTGTCTAGGTTGGTCATAACTTTCCTGCCAAGGAGTAAGCATCTTTTAATTTCATGGCTACGGTCACCATCTGCAGTAATTTTGGAGCCCAAAAATATAAAGTCAGTCACTGTTTCCCCATCTATTTGCCATGAAGTGATGGGACCGATGCCATGACCTTAGTTTTCTGAATGTTGAGCTTTAAGCCAACTTTTTCAGTCTCCTCTTTCACTTTCATCAAGAGGCTTTTGAGTTCCTCTTCACTTTCTGCCATAAGGGTGGTGTCATCTGCATATCTGAGGTTATTGATATTTCTCCCGGCAATCTTGATTCCAGCTTGTGTTTCATCCAGCCCAGCATTTCTCATGATGTACTCTGCATAAAAGTTAAATAAGCAGGGTGACAATACACAGCCTTGGCATACTCCTTTTCCTATTTGGAACTTCCATTTCCAGTTCTAACTGTTGCTTCCTGACCTGCATTCAGATATCTCAGGAGGCAGGTCAGGTGGTCTGGTATTCCCATCTCTTGAAGAATTTCACACTCCAGAGGAGAGTGAAAAAGTTGGCTTAAAACTCAACATTGTGAAAACTAAGATAATGACATCTGGTTCCATCACTTCATGGCAAATAGATGGGGAAACAGCGGAAACAGTGACAGACTTTATTTGGCGGGGGAGCTCCAAAATGTCTCTGCTTTTTAAAATGCTGTCTAGGCTGGTCATAACTTTTCTTCCAAGGAGCAAACATCTTTTAATTTCATGGCTGCAGTCACCACCTGCAGTGATTTTGGAGCCCCCAAAAATGAAATCTCTCACTACTTCCATGGTTTCCCTATCTGTTTGCCATGAAGTGACGGTACCGGATGCCATGATGTTACTTTTCTGAATGTTGAGTTTAAGCCAACTTTTTCACTTTCCTCTTTAACTTTCATCAAGAGGCTCTTTAGTTCTTCTTCACTTTCTGCCATAAGGGTGGTGTCATCTGCATATTTGAGGTTATGGATATTTCTCCTGGCAATCTTGATTCCAGCTTGTGCTTCATCCAGCCCAGCATTTCTCATGATGTACTCTGCATATAAGTTAAATAAGCAGGGTAACAATATATAGCCTTGACATACTCTTGTCCTGATTTGCAACCAGCCTGCTGTTCCATGTCCAGTTCTAACTGTAGCTTCCTGACCTGCATACAGGTTTCTCAAGAGGCCGGTCTGATGGTCTGGTATTCCCATCTCTTTAAGAATTTTCCACAGTTTTGGGCGATCCACATAGTCAATAAAGCAGAAGTAGATGTTTTTTTGGAACACTCTTGCTTTTTCGATGATCCAATGGATGTAAGTCAAGTACTCCAATAAAAATTGATTAAAAAAAAGAAAGAAAATGAGAGTGGCCCTGTGTACTAATCAAGATTTCTGAGAAGAGCCCACAAACCTGGATCTGTAGATCTGAAAAGAAAAGGAATTTATTAAGTAGGATTCATTTGGCTTACAGATCCTATTGCTCACAGTTTGGGTTACAGAGTTTTGCACTGAACTCAAGCAGAAACAAAGGGAGGCAAGGCATAGCCAGGGTTCTGTCTAGGATGCTGCCAGTGGCACCATTGTGCTAGATACTTGACTCCATCACAGCCATGGGTCCTTTTGCTAATATCTCAGAACAATGAATCCCAGCCAGAAATCCCATGTTGGCCTCTCAGAGAATGGCGTTTGGGTGTTTGTTCTACTCATCCGTCTAAGCTTTCCCAGATTAGAGATTCAAGGCTCATCAAAAAGCCTTAAAAAATGAGTTACAAAAGGTCTTTCTTTCTTTCCCCACAGCAACAGTCTATGCCGACTGGTAGAGTAGGTTGAAGAGTCGCATTTAAAGGAGAACCCTGGTGATGAAACACATTTTCCTCCTACTTGGCCACCTGAATTACCCTTACAATTTTCATTTGATTTAGCCCGAAACACATTCCAAGAAAGGTTTCCTTAGGGGTATTGGGAACTATTTTTTTGTTTTGTTTTGTTCCAGAAGCAATTAAAAATAGGTTATTAAAATACACACATATGATAAGAAAAAGTTTAAAGCTAACAGGTGAGAAAATGGAGGCAGGAAACATAAAATCAAGCCTGGGTTAGGTTTAGTACCTGGAACTTATAGCCAGATCTTAGTGGTTTCCTGGCACAGAGACACAAATTTTGTTTTATGCATTCAAAAAGCAAACATGAAAAGAGAGAACTCATCAGTGTCGTGATTGACTATATCTATGGGAAGATTTGTCGGGAAGAAATACACTACGCTGGTAGTGAGACACGGTAGGAATTTCCACGGGTAGGTCTTCCTAGAGAGAAGACACTGAGAGGATGCAGTGAATTTCATCCTCAAAATGTCTGAGTAAACACTCAACTCTTAAAATTGTTTTACGTAGTTTTGCTAGCCTGGGCCATTGGCAAAATGTCAAAGTACAGTTGAGGGGCCTAGCAGTTTGACTTCTTCAACAACTGTATTAAAATATAATTTATATATTATATAAAATACTCATCTAAAGGATACATTTTAATTTTTTAAAGTGAATCCAGAGGGTTATGTAATCATTAGTAAAACTGCTGAGAACAATTTTGTCCCCACAAAAATAAACCCCACCCCTACAGGTGCTCACTCACTTTCTCCCCCACCTCCCAATCCCTGGCATTCTCTGCCCTGCTGCACCTGGGGAAGCTCTTCTACCCTATGGATGGGGGCTGCATGGGGGAGGGCGCATACTCTGGGGCCTGGAATCTCCAGTTTCTGCAGCCTGGGCCTGGGAGAAGGGGATGAGAAGCACAGGCAACTTGCACCTTCCAGGAGGAAACCAGTACTTTAGACTGGGAGCTGGGGATGGGGGTAGAAGAGAGGGTAACACTTACCTTCTTCACTGTATCTGCCTGCAATAGAGCACCCAGGGATCCAGGACTGAGCTTCTGTATCGTGGAGCTAAGCGTAGGATGATAAAGAACTGGGCCATGGTTCAACCACCCCTGACTCTCACTATAATTACAGGATTTGGTTCATTTTCTTAAATGAATGTTTCTGCACTTCTCATGTACCCTTAAGAATAATTTCCAGAGATTTTAAGTGATTATTTTGTATCTATATCTATATATGTATATGTAATACATATACACCCTTATGGCAGAAAGTGAAGAGGAACTAAAAAGCCTCTTGATGAAGGTGAAAGAGGAGAGTGAAAAAGTTGGCTTAAAGCTCAACATTCAGAAAACGAAGATCATGGCATCTGGTCCCATCACTTCATGGCAAATAGACGGGGAAACAGTGGAAACAGTGTCAGACTTTATTTTTGGGGGGCTCCAAAATCACTGCAGATGGTGACTGCAGCCATGAAATTAAAAGACGCTTACTCCTTGGAAGAAAAGTTATGACCAACCTAGATAGCATATTCAAAAGCAGAGACATTACTCTGCCAACAAAGGTCCGTCTAGTCAAGGCTGTGGTTTTTCCAGTGGTCGTGTATGGATGTGAGAGTTGGACTATAAAGAAGGCTGAGCACGGAAGAATTGATGCTTTTGAACTGTGGTGTTGGAGAAGACTCTTGAGAGTCCCTTGGACTGGAAGGAGATCCAACCAGTCCATTCTGAAGGAGATCAGCCCTGGGATTTCTTTGGAAGGAATGATGCTAAAGCTGAAACTCCAGTACTTTGGCCACCTCATGCGAAGAGTTGACTCATTGGAAAAGACTCTGATGCTGGGAGGGATTGTGGGCAGGAGAAGAAGGGGACGACAGAGGATGAGATGGCTGGATGGCATCACTGACTCGATGGACGTGAGTCTGAGTGAACTCCGGGAGTTGGTGATGGATAGGGAGGCCTGGCGTGCTGCGATTCATGGGGTCGCAAAGAGTCGGACGTGACTGAGTGACTGAACTGAACTGAACTGAGTACATATATAATTTAATGTATTTGTTGTTGCTTAGTTGTGTCATACTCTTTGTAACCCTATGGGCTGTGGCCCATCAGGCTCCTTCTGTCCATGGAATTCTCCAGACAAAAATACTCAAGTGGGTTGCCATTTCCTTCTCCAGGGGATCTTCCCAACTCAGGGATCAAACCCACATCTCCTGCTTTGGCAGGCGGATTCTTTACCGAGTCACATGGGAAACCCAATTTAATATATACAGTATAATAATTTAATAATATGTTACATAAACATATATAAAATATATAGTTTTTACCAGTTAGATTGTTGTTTTGCTTGAGAACAGGACTTCTGAACTCTTTATTCCCACATTCTGAAAGTTCTAAACAGCTATTTTTTGTCTTTCTTAAGATATTTCTCCAGTACATCAAAGGTGAAATAATTACACCTAAATCGTCTGCCACATCCTCTCTCATTTGCTCCATAACCCCCACACTGGTGTTCTCTTAGCCTCTTCAACACAAAGACAAACATGATAACTCTCCAGTATGGGAGGGTCCTCAAAAAATTAACAGAGCTACCGTGTGATCCAGCAATCCCACTTCTGGGTATATGTCTAAAGGAAATGGAAACTACTATCACAAAAAAAATTTGCACTCCTATGTCCATTGCAATATTATTCCCAAAAGCCAAGATATAGAAACAACCTAAGTGTCCATCAATAGATGAATAAATAAAGAATGAATGAATATATATATACATATATATGCACATATATATGAATATTACTCAGCCCTGAAAGAAGGAAACTCTGTCATTTGCAATGGCATGAATGAAGCCAGAGGACAATATGCTAAATGAAATAATCCAGTCAAGGAAAGATGAATATTGTATGATATCATTTATCTGTGGAATCTGAAAAAAAAAAATTGAACTCATAGTAACAGAGAGGAGAATGGTGATTACCAAGGCTATAAAGTGAGTGGAAAATGGAAATGCTGGTCAAAGGGTACACACTTTCAGTTATAAGATACAATAATTTCTGGAGACATAACATACAATGGGATGATTATAGTTAGTGTATTACATCCTTGAAACTTACTAAGTGAGTTGATCTCACCTGTTCTCACCACACACAAAAAGAATTACTATATCAGGTGATGGACATGTGAGTTAGCTTGATTGCAGAGATCTTGTCACAGTGTATATGTTTATCAAAACATGATGTTGTATAACCTAAATATGTATGATTTTATTTGTTAATCATACCTTTATAAAGTGGAAGGAAAAAAGTCTCAGACTCATAGTCAATGATGGACATCGCCAGTGCTTTCAAGAAATATCCAGTTTCTCAGAAGTGGATGAAAATAGGAAGTTCCCAATTGCAACTTTTCAAAAGCAGCCAAGTAGTTTCTTACTATCCTTCTATTTGTGACACTAAACTACAGACGTATTGATAACTTCCTTGGTGGGGGATCCAGGAAAGGGAGAGCTCAGTGGTTGACACCCCTCAAGCTTGCATCCAGCCTGCTTACAATCTTAGCCTTAAGACCTTTCAATCCTGCTGTTTTCTCACCCCTCATCCCCTGCCATAGTCAAAATACAAGTCTACCTGGTCAATTTGCTCTTCCACAAAGTCATCCTCATCCTTCAAGCCATTCGTCAATTCCAGCGATCTTCTTCAGCCAGATCCTCAGCATTTCACAGCCAGCATGACTTCAGCCACATGCTTGTCAGCATTTTCAGCATCTTAGTCCCCTTCTATTTCATTGTACCCCCACTTCAAGCCTCAACCTTGAATCAATTCATATTCCTGTTTTCTCTCTTACTGCACAGTTTGCTAAAGTGCTGCTAAAGAAAACCACAAAACTGAGTGGATTAATGCCACAGTACACAACCGGTTTCAATTTCAGCTGGGGAGTTCCACCTCCCTGAAGGCAAAGTAGCTACATAAATTATTTGGAAATTTTCTGCATGAGAGATTTATTTTTCCCCATTTATTTATGTATTTAATCTCATATATATATATACATACATATATATATATATATATATGTATCAGTATAGGCTGACAGATGTTTATTTTATACTTTGGGTTATAATAAAACACCACTTTATTTTTTGCTCAGATTGTCTCAGCTTTGGCCATTGGAACTTCTTTCAGTTGGCTCCTGGGTCCTTTTGACACATAATCCCATTATTGTCAGTGTGTGTATGTGTGTGTGTATGCCTGTGTGTGTGTGTATTTGAGTACTTTCTTACAGTGGCACTGCAAGATGTTCCAGGCATTAGCTAGGACTTCTAGAACATTACTGAAGAAGAATGGTAAAACAGAACATCCTTGCCTTGTTCCCAGTTTTAGGGGTAAAGCATCCAGTTGCTCATCAGTAGATTTGATGTTAGCTGTAGATTTATTAAAGATAGTACTTATCAGGTTGAGTAAGTTCTTCTCTATTCCTAGTTTGCTGAGAGTTATTACTAACTGGTGTTTGATACTGCCAAATGCTCCTTCTGCATTAACTGGTATGATCACATAATTTTCTCTTTTAGACTATTGACATGGTGGATTGCAGGGGCTTCTCAGGTGGCTCAGTGGTAAAGAATCTAGCTGCCAATACAGGAGGTGCAAGAGACATGGGTTTGATCCCTGGGTCAGGAAGATCCGCTGGAAGAGGAAGTGGCAACCCACTCCAGTATTCTTGCCTGGGAAATCCCATGGACAGAGGAGCCTTGTGGACTACAGTCCATGGGGTTGCAAAGAGTCAAACCTGACTGAACACACACGCATGCATGGTGGATTACATTAATTGATTTTTTAATGTTGGATCAGCCTTAGATACTTGGACTAAGTCCCACTTGGCTGTAGTGTGTAATTCTTTCTAAACATTATTGGTTTTATGCAAATATAAATAAAAATATCTCTTCCATTAAGGGATCTTATAGTCAATTAGGGAGAAATAAGCAGGTATACTCTTAAATATAATGCAAGCTGGAGCATAGCAAGTATTCTAAAGAAGGGGAAATTCTCCATGTTTTTAATGGAGGGAAAGATCACATCTGGTTTGGAGGAGTTCAAAGACCCTGCTGTGTAAAATATGGCTAATATAGAATCAGAAATTGAGACCTGGGAGAAACTTTTGGATCATCTAATTCAAACCCTTTCTTTTTCTTACAAATGAAGTTGTACATTGTCTCTCTCTCTCCCCCTAAATAAAGAGATGGAATCTGATCTCACTTACCCCATCTCTATGTCAGTAAGTTTTCCTCTGCCTCACACAGCCACCCGCTTAAATAGGTAACATAAATCTTGACTTTTAAGTAGCCTATTTAGAAAATAAGCATGGCTGTTCCTTTGAATTTCCTCATTTCTTTCATAAAAAGAAAACTGGAGGCACTAGATGGGTATGGAATTGCCTAATTCTGCAATTGAGTAACTCAGTCGTGTTCTCTGGCCTCAGACCTATGAAACCAAACAAAGAAAACATAATCCCCTTCTGCTACAATCTGTAGCTCCCCAGCTCCTCCCCGAGGGAAGGAGGTGATGCCCTGGTTGACGCAGCCATTACTGTGTGTTTTTTGCACCAACTTGCCTTGAACATGTAAGTTAGTTCTTTTTTTTTCTAGACTTGGGCCAACTTTTTCCCCACAAAAAATCTACAGAGACACTTAAGTTGAAGTTCACCTGTGTTTAATGTTTGCAATTTAAAGAGGTGAAGTTCACTTTGCCCTAAGGACATTTTTAATAAGGAATTTCTTTATTCTGAGAAGTATATGTTTAAAGACTGTTCAAAATGAAAACAGCCTGTATCTTACTTGCTTTACAGCATTGCCAAAAATGGGGTTCTCCCTATGAGAGCCGTGTGCAGTAGTAGATGGATATTTTTCATTTTGGTATTTTTGATAAATATCATCTTGATATTTCTCATCTCATCCCATCTCACATAGAGAATTAATTTTCCTGAAAGAGCAATGATAACACTGAAGATGATAACAACAATCGTGTCTAATATTTATACTTAACCTTACAATGTGTCCAGTACTTTGTGGAGATGATTTTATTGAATCCTCTCAACCACCCCCATGAATTAGGAATTGTTAATATCATCCCCATTTTGGAGAGGGGGTAATTTTGCTTTATATAAGTAATTTGCCAAAGGTGGCAGAGTTAGGAAGAGGCTCAGACAATGTTTTAGTTGCAGTATATCTGACACAAAGCCTTCAGGTTTTGCTACAGTGCTCTAATAGTCCATTGCCACTTATGGTTATCCCTTATCAGCCCAAGTCCTTGGACAACACCCATTTCCCCTCCCCCAACACGCTCACTCACTCACTCACCTCCATGGCTTCTGTGGCTTCCAGTTATCGTGACATTCAAATTCCTCCACAAAGTGCCTGCTCTATAACTGCTTCCACACGAGAAGCCTTCAATCCCGCCAAAGAAGTCACTTCCTGCCCCCCCCATGAAGTTTCACCTTTGTTCAAACAGCTGCCTTCGGCCTCCATGCTCCCCCCACTTCCCTCACCCTCGCCTCCTTACCGCCTGTCTACATTCTAGCTGGGTCAGCGCAAAAGAAAAATTTCCAAGGATGGAGAGAAGCTAGGCAGTGGGTGGCTGAGCCCAAGGTGAAATAAAATAATGTTTTCTTATATTGATTTACCAATGTTTGTCTTTTTAATTTCTGGAGAGCCTCAACTGCATGCAAAAATGTTAATAGGAGTTGAAGGTCTCTTATTCATACAGTTCCAATCTATTCTGCAAATATAAAGCGGTGAAAATGATTCGGATGTGAATAATCCCCCCTCCCCCAAACCTTTACTTATTGAAATGGAGCAGAGCTAATTACCAGGTTGGAAAATCTGCATCCACACAATTTGCCAGTCTCACAAACATAATTTTCTTTAGAATGAACAGAAAATATTTGCTCTTTTAAAAGCTGTTGTGAATGGTGGGACTGTGTTCTTTCTGTCTGCAGAAATGTGGCTGCACCATTCACTGCTATTACTCCTCAGAGCAAGGGATTTCTCTCCCTACCCCTTGCCTGTCCAGGACCGTGGGGCTCAGCATATGTTAAACTCCTATCTGTATTCATCTCAGCGTCGTGATCTGTGTGTTCTGCTGGTCATCGTGTCCACTGGGGAACGTCAGTGTGATCATGGTAGTTTGGGTATTTGTCATTTCTTCCTGCAAGATGACTTCACGTTCATACTCAAGTTGGGAGGATAAAGATAACCTGTCACAACTCAGGGGTTTATTTAACCACTTAACTTTTTTTATTTCGCTGAGAGTGGGAGGAAATTTTCATTGGAGCTGCTCTGTAAAGGGGGTGGAATGAACGTTTTTTGTCTATGAGCCTTAGGAACCATCTGGAATACACATGAGATTCGTTTTCTGTCATTGTCTCTCCCAACCATGAGGCTGTTGTTCCAGGTGTGTGAAGTGCCTGTAAGGCTTATGTTTAATACTTGATTTTCATTATGCCCAACAGCTTGGCCCTTTATTCTCTGAGGGATGTGTTTTCAATACCACGGGAGATTTCTTTATACCCAATCAAATGAATCTTTACAAACAGCTCAACTGGTGTAAAGTCTCAGGTGGGCTTAAGGGACCTACAAGAGCAAGGTTGATGTGTAGGCCCAGGGGGCATTCAAATGTGGCTTTATATTAAAGGCATTTTGAATTTCTCTGTTCTGGTTTTCTAGGAAAACAAGCACTCCTCCTCCTGAAACTAAACAAGCCATGCCAGGGTTTCTTGAAACTTGTGTTGGAAAAAGAAGCAGCAGGGCACATATGAGATACACAGGAAAGTGAATGAGGATGCTGGGGGAGACAAAGATGTTGTCTGTAGAGGCATTTCTAGAAATGGATGAGATTTTTGTGTTGTTCAGAATTAACACATTCTCTATTTTAAGACTTTTTTTTTTGACGTGGACAATTTTTAAAGTCTGTTACAATATTGTTTCTGTGTTAGGCTTTGCTTTTTTGGCCTCAAGGCATGTGAGATCTTAGATCTGACCAGGGATCATGCACCCCCGCCATTGGAAGGCAAAGTCTTAACAACTTGACTGTCGGGGAAGTTCGCACATTATCTTTAAGATAGAAAAAAAATCAGTAAACAAAATAAATGAACACAGCTACATATGACAATAGCCATAAATGACAATTCACTCATAGGTGAATTTTTGGAGTATAATTTTAAGTGAAAAGTACCCAGAGATTACATCTTGCATGACACCTTTAAATAATCCTTTTCATTGTGACATATAATACACTAAAAATGAGTAAAGAGATCCTTTTATAAGTTTTAAGACAACCAAACAAAACTTTATGCTATTAATAAATACAGTTGAGTTTAATATAATTATATCAAAAAGGAAGACAACAATGAACTCAAGTTTCAAGGTGAGCGGCAAGGACACAGGATGGGTGAGGATCTCATGTGGCTGTGAGTTGTCATCATTTAAATTTTCTCTTAGATGGTGATTTCACAATTGTTTATTATATTATTGAAACCAATAAACTGACAAATGAACAATAAATAAATAGGAACTTTTTGCATATCACTGATAGAAGCCTGTTATGAATTTAGGATTATGGTTAGTGCAGTTATCTGCGCTTGATGTCCAAAAAATAATTCTGACAAAGGAAAAGAGGAAAGAAATATATATTTGCCCTTTGAGTAATATACTCCAAGCATAGCTGCTCCCATATTGCACTATGTGTCTTTCCCCCCAGTACTGGACATTAACTATTCACCTTGCCTTTAGATAGATCACTAGAGAACTCTCAATTCCATCAGCAAGCCTTTGGGAAACTACCCTCCTCTTGCAGCAGAAAAGTAGTGAGAAAAAAATTTGTTCTCACATGTTCCAGGCAAAAGCGCCCTCTACTGTCAGGTAGTGGAGTGACAGTCCTGCTGGGACGCTCACCAAGCCCATATTCCAGTAGAGCTCTAGTCGAGGTGTACGTCTCCACCATCAGAAATAAGAGAACTAAAAAAATAAGTTGAAAGTCTTCCCTGGTGGTTCAGTGGTAAAGAGTCCTCGTGCCAGTGCAGGGGATACAGGGTTGACTCCTGATCTAGGAAGATTCCACATGTCATGGGGCAACTAAGCTTGTGCGCCACAACTCCTGAGATAGCGCTCTCGAGCCCGTGAGCGGCAACCACTGATTCTGAGTGTCCTAGAGCCAATACTCCACAGAAGAAGCCACCGCAACGAGAAGCCTGCGAACCACAGCTAGAGAGTAGCCCCCACTCGCCTCAACTAGATAAAGCGTGCATAGCAACAAGGACCTAGCACAGTCATAAATAGAGAAATACTTTTAAAAAGTTTCAAAATTGATAACTTGAGTTTCCAAACAGAACAAACAATCCTCCTTGCCTCCCACAAACTTTCTAAATGTAGAACTTCTAAGCCTGACTTATCTCACTGATTTTTTTAAATCCACTGTTTGCAAGTTGGGTTTCCTGGGAAACAAGCTGACTTGGAGATACTTGAGATGTATTCTTGGGCATAACCTCTATAAAGATGGGAGGGAAGCGGGACTGGCAGAGGGAGAGGTTGGACTGTTAACGCAGTCTAACAGAAGCCTCGCCCGACCCCACTGTGTGCTGTGAAGCTGGGATCAGTCTTCAGAGATGTCCTGAATGGAGGTGAGGGGGCTGAGCCTTCCAACACCCCTTCCCCAGGAGCAGCCCACATCCAAGACTGCTTTTCGGGAGGATTTTCCTGTTGCCACTTTCTTCTGGGCACTTCCTCTCCCTCCAAGTGAGGAGAGAGTGACACTGCCGCCAATTTTTGTCCTGCGTGTATATACTGAGCCAACTCATCTACGACTGCAGCTTGACCTCTTACCACCTCTGTCCTCAGGGCCTACACTCGCACTCGGCTACACGTGTGAGCTGAGCAGGAAGCACCGTTGCACTAGTAATGGATGTCACAGGCGTCTGGGCCATTGCTGGTACTGTTAACTGTGCCTCTGGCCTTGCTCAGACCCCATCTCTAATGCACCACTTCCATCTAGTTCCCACTCATTCTCTCCTGCGGATGCCATGGCCTTACTCCAGAATTGTACATGTCTCACATTTCGATTCTCCCACAGCAGCTTGCCATAAATCCACACAACATCTTTTCCATCACGGATTCCTCTAGGACCATAGGGTCTGCTGGGTTATACAGCCCAGTGACAGGGTTGCTTGTCCCACAGCCTAATCCTGCCCCAGGGCCCCTTACTTCTCTGGATCTTATTAAAAGCTGTCAACCTTCCATGTCATTCAGTAAGTGGTTTGGAGCAGCATTTGCAAGTGTGAAATGTGCTGTCTCCAGAACCTAACATGTGGTAATCCTGGCATACCTCAGACCACTAAAATCTTAAACAACTTTTACTGATGTGATTGACTTCTGAGGCTTCTTCAGGTTTATTTATTTATTGAAATTTATTGAAATTTGGCTATGCTGGATCTTCGTTGCCGTGAGAGAAATTCTCTAGCTGACGCAAGAGGGAGCCACTCTCTAGTCGTGCAGGGGCTGCTCATTGTGGTGGCTTCTCTTGCTGGGGAGCACACAGGCTCCAGGGCGAGCAGGCTTCAGTAGTTGTGGCTCCCGGGCTGTAGAGCTCAGGTTCAACTGTTGTGTCACTTGGGCTTAGTTGCCCCAAGGCATGTGGGGTCTTCCCAGATTAGGGATTGAACTTGTGTTATAACAGATAGATTCCAAACAGGAAAAGGAGTACGTCAAGGCTGTATATTGTCACCCTGCTTATTTAACTTATATGCAGAGTACATCATGAGAAACGCTGGGCTGGATGAAGCACAAGCTGGAATCAAGATTGCCGGGAGAAATATCAATCACCTCAGATATGCAGATGACACCACCCTTATGGCAGAAAGTGAAGAGGAACTCAAAAGCCTCTTGATGAAAGTGAAAGAGGAGAGTGAAAAAGTTAACTTAAAGCTCAACATTCAGAGAACTAAGGTCATGGCATCAGTCCCATCACTTCATGGCAAATAGATGGGGAAACAGTGGAAACAGTGGCTGACTTTATTTTTCTGGGCTCCAAAATCACTGCAGATGGTGACTGCAGCCATGAAATTAAAAGACACTTACTCCTTGGCAGGAAAGTTATGACCAACCTAGACAGAATATTAAAAAGCAGAGACATTACTTTGTCAACAAAGGTCTGTCTGGTCAAAGCTATGGTTTTTCCAGTAGTCATGTATAGATGTGAGAGTTGGACTATAAAGAAAGCTGAGCACAGAAGAATTGATGCTTTTGAACTGTGGTGTTGGAGAAGACTCTTGAGAGTCCCTTGGACTGGAAGGAGATCCAACCAGTCCATCCTAAAGGAAATAAGTCCTGGGTGTTCATTGGAAGGACTGATTTGAAGCTGAAACTCCAATATTTCGGCCACCTGATGCAAAGAGCTGACTCATTTGAAAAGACCCTGATGTTGGGAAAGATTGAAGGCAAGAGGAGAAGGGGATGACAGAGGATGAGATGGCTGCATGCATCACCAACTTAATAGACATGAGTTTGGGTAAACTCTGGGAGTTGATAATGAACAGGGAGGCCTGGCGTGCTTTGGTTCATGGGGTCACAAAGAGTCGGACATGACTGAGTGACTGAACTGAACTTCCTGCATTGGCAGGCAAATTCTTTACCACTGAGCCACTAAGGAAGTCTCATAAGGTCTATTTTAAATCTTCTGGAATACAGGTGCTTTACCCAAACTTTCAACATACTAGCTACTTTTGCTCCTCTGTTTTAGTTATCATGATAACGTTGGTGGAGTGGCCAATGGCATGTCACAAGGGATGTCCAGACCTAGAGCTCTTTTAGAAAACTTTGTAAACAATTCCCCAAAGTGGTTTTACTAATGTTTCACTCACACTTGGTGCTATGTGGAAGGATCAATTGATCCACATTCTCATTAGAATTTGATAAGGGCATACTTTTAGACTTTAGCCATTCTTACAGGTGGGATGTTGTACCTCATTGTGGTTTTAATTTGACTTTATGGTGATTGCAGCCATGAAATTAAAAGATGCTTACTCCTTGGAAGGAAAGTTATGACCAACCTAGACAGCATATTCAAAAGCAGAGACATTACTTTGCCAACAAAGGTCCATCTAGTCAAGGCTATGGTTTTTCCAGTGGTCATGTATGGATGTGAGAGTTGGACTATAAAGAAAGCTGAGGGCAGAAGAGTTGATGCTTTTGAACTGTGGTGTTGGAGAAGACTCTTGAGAGTCTCTTGGACTGCAAGGAGATCCAACCAGTCCATTCTAAAGGAGATCAGTCCTGGGTGTTCTTTGGAAGGAATGATGCTAAAGCTGAAACTCCAGTACTTTGGCCATCTCATGCGAAGAGTTGACTTCATTGGAAAAGACTCCGATGCTGGGAGGGATTGGGGGCAGGAGGAGAAGGGGATGACAGAGGATGAGATGGCTGGATGGCATCACTGACTCAATGGACATGGTGAATTTGAGTGAACTCCACGAGTTGGTGATGAAAGGGAGGCCTGGCGTGCTGCAATTCAGGGTTGCATAGACTGAGTGACTGAACTGAAATGAACAATTAGTGGGATTCCCTGGTGGCTCAGATGGTAAAGCATCTGCCTACAATGTGGGAGAGCCAGGTTCGATCCCCGGGTCAGGAAGATTCCCCTGGAGAAGAAAATGGCAACCCACTCCAGTACTTTTATCTAGAAAATTCCATGGATGGAAGGAGCCTGGTGGGCTACAGTCCAGGGGGTCACAAAGAGTCAGACACGACTGAGGGACTGCACTTTCACTTTCAGTGATTAGTGATTTGTTTTTTTTGTCTGGCCATGCCTCACAGCTTGTGGGGATCTCAGTTCCCCACCAGGGACTGATCCTGGGTGCTCAGTGAAAGCCCTGAGTTCTGATCACTGGACCACCAGGGAATTCCCCTAATAATTAATGATTTTGAGTGCCTTTTCTTGTAATATAGCCTATACCTATATTTTCTATTATCAAGTGTCTATTCAAGTCTTTTGCCCATTTAAAAAAAAGGGGGGATTTTTTTTCTTTTTTTGTTGGTTTGTAGTAGTTGCTAAAAATATAGCAAGGCCATGATTTCTTTTTAAAAGCATATCCCCGGAATACCATGGCCTGATTATTCATTTTTAAAGGTGACTTTGATGAGCTGAACTTTTTTTTATTTAATGAAATCTAAACTATTATTTTTTCTTTTATGATGAATGTTTTTTGAGATTTGAGAAAACTTTTCCCACCACAAATTCATGAAGATATATGCCTATATTTTCTGCTAAAAGCTTTATGGATCTAGCTTTTACATTTAGGTCTATGATCTATCTCAAGTTAACTTTTGTATGTGGCTGCTCAGGGGTAGAGGTCCATTTTTTTACATATGTTTATCCCCTTCCAGAATTATTTGTTAAAAAGACTTCCTTTTCCCATTGAATTGACCATACGTGTGTTTATCTGTTTCTGGACTCTATTCTGTTTCATTGGTGTATTCATTGATGCTTAGGCCAATTAAATATTTAATAAATGTCTTATTTTTGTAGCTTATAAAGCCAGTGAGTCAGGCAGAATAAGTTCTTTACTTTGTCCTTCTTTTAAAATATGGCTTTGGATATTGTAGGTCCTTTACATTTTCGTATGCATTTTAGAATCAGTATGTATATTTCTGTAAAATTCCTTCCTGGAATTTTGACTGGGATTGCATTGTATTTGGAGAGAGAGGAAATATTATGATATTGAATCCTTCAATCCATAAATGGGTTATGTCTTTTCATTTGTATATGTCTTCTTTAATTTCTTTCAGCAATGCTTTCTATCAATAGTTTCCAATGTTGGTATATTTTGTGTTGTTTGTTGGATTTATTCCTAGTTATATGGTGTTTTTGATGGACTTGCAAATTGTATTTTTAAAAAGTAATTTTAAAATGTTTTGGATTACAATCTATTTTTGCATCCTGTCCTTTTATTCAACCAAATTAATAAATTCCTTGGTAGTAGTAATTTTTAATAGCATTATTTATTAGCATTTTATTTTATTAGTGGTTTTATTAGTACTTTGGGAAGATACAATTGGGTTTTCTATGTGTATTTGAACATTATTTGAGAGTAGTGGGCTTCTCTGATAGCTCGGTTGGTAAAGAATCTGCCTGCAATGCGAGTGACCTGGATTTGATCCCTGGGTTGGGAAGATCCCCTGGAGAAGGGAAAGGCTACCCACTCCAGTATTCTGGCCTAGAGAATTCCATGGACAGTCTATGGGGTCGCAAAGAGTCGAACACGACTGAGCAACTTTCACTCACTGAGAGTAGTGATGATTATGCTTCCTCCTTCTAATATTTATGCCCTTCATGTTTCTTTTTTTTGCTTTGAAACATTGGCTAGAACTTGTACAATATTGAATGGAAGAAGTGAGACCAGACATCTTGCAACATTCCCAGTATTAGTGAAAAAGAGGTTAGTGTTTCATATTATGTATAGCATTAGCATTAGCAATAGTATTTTATGGATGTCCTTTATCAAAAGGAAATCCCCTTATTTTTTTTAATTTTAATTATTACTGGAGTCATAGTTTCTTTACAAGGTTGTGTCAGTTTTTGCTGTACAGCAAAGTGAGTCAGTTATACATATACATATATTCCCTCTTTTTTGGATTTCCTTCCTATTTAGGTTACTACAGAGCACTGAGCAGAGTTCTCTGTGCTATACAGTAGGTTCTCATTAGTTATCTATTTTGTACATATATTGGAGAAGGCAATGGCACCCCACTCCAGTACTCTTGCCTGGAAAATCCCATGGATGGAGGAGCCTGGTAGGCTGCAGTCCATGGGGTCGCTAAGAGTCCCACATGACTGAATGACTTCCCTTTCACTTTTCACTTCGATGCATTGGAGAAGGAAATGGCAACCCACTCCAGTGTTCTTGCCTGGAGAATCCCAGGGACGGGGGAGCCTGATGGGCGGCCGTCTATGGGGTCGCACAGGGTCAGACACGACTGAAGCGATTTAGCAGCAGCAGCAGCAGTAGCGTATATATATGTCAATCCCAGGATCTCCCAGTTCACCCCACTCCTCCTTCCCCTTCTTGGTGTCCATACATTTATTTGTTCTCTACTTCTGTGTCTCTAGGAAATTTCCTTCTCTTTCTAGCATGATTAAGAGTTTTTATCATTAATACATTTTTTCCATCTGTTAAGATATCAAATACTTTCTCACCATCTATTAATATGACAATATGTTTTATCACCTCACAATGTACCTTCAAATAGCATTGTATTACCTCGTGAAAAAGTATAATAATACAACTGCTTTTATTCTTTCTCCTGACATATGTTCTCTTATTCTTTTAGGTTTTATTTTTGTATAGTCTATAACCCCAGTATTATCAGTTATTGTTTTTCATAATTAAGTCTTTTAAGTAAATTATATATATACATATATATATTATTTTGTCTTTCCCATCCTCATTCAGTGCTCCATTTGACAGTATTTTCCTTTAGCCTGAGAAACTTCTCTCAGTGTTTCTTGTAAAGGTCTACTGGAGACAAAATTCCTCAGGTGGTCCCTAATGAGAATGACTTTATTTCATCTTCATTTTTGAAGGATAATTCTGCTGGAAATGGAATTTTAGGCTAGGAATTTTTTTTCTTGCAGGATTTTAAAGTTGTTTTTTTTTTTTTCATTCTCTTTTGGTCCTTTTCACTAGCTTTTTTTATTGTTTCTGATGAGAAATAAGTTATAACCCACATCAGCCATTGTTTTTTTTTTCCTTTTGGCTGATTTTTCAAATCCTCTCTTTATCTCTATTTTTTCAGCAGTTTAACTTATACGTGTGTGTGTGTGTGTGTGTGTGTGTGTGTGTTTTTGTACTCGACTTGTGGTCACTACACTGCCTGGATCCATGATTTGATGTATTTTATGATTTGAGAGAAAAATTACCATTATTTCTTTGAATATTTCTTCTGTTCCTTTTCTTACTCTTTTATTTTTGCTGCTCCATTTATATGTATATTTGACTCCATTTATATGTTTATTGTCCCAGACGTTTAAGATGTTCTGTTTTATTTTTTACCTTTTTTCTCTTTGCATTTTAATACGAATATTTTTTATTGATTTATCTTCAAGTTTGGGGCTTCCCTAGTGGCTCAGTGGTAAAGAATCTGCATGCAGTGTAGGGTTGGGAAGATCCTCTGGAGAAGAAAATGGCAACCTACCCCAGTATCCTTGCCTGGAAAACCCCACGGACAGAGGAGCGTGGCAGGCTACAGTCCATGGAGTCACAACAGTTGGGCTTGATTTAGCCACTAAACCACCACCACCATATTCAAGTTTACTTATTTTTCCTCTGTAGTACCCAGAGTGCTATTAAGACTATTTCTTGAATTCTTTTTTAAAAAATTAAATTAATTTACTTTTATTGATGCTTAGTTGACCAATATTGCTTGAATTCTTAATTTGGATTCATATTTTTAATTTCTAGTGATTTTATTTAACTTTTGTTTACAGTTACATCTCTCTTCTAAAATTCTCTGTCTATATATGTATACATTATGTCTTTTATACTACATCTTTTGAACATTTATCATAGTTACTTTAAAATCACTATGTTATAATTATGGGATATTTTAGATATTTTAGATATATATCTCTTAATCTGCTTCTATTCACTGTTTTCCTCTCTTGGCCATGGATGGTATTTTTTTGTTTCTTCTTGTGCCTTACATAGTTTGATTGTATGGTCAGATATCATATATGTGTAAGAGAACAGTAGACATTAAAGTAAATGATATAATGATCCCATCTTTTCTGGCAGGCTACTGGTATAGAACACTAAGGTAATCTCATCTGTAACTGAACTGAATCTCAACTTTGTTGCAGCTTTACATTCAATTCACCTCTGGTTTAAATATCTTGGGGGGCAACATCAGAACTTTTCTTCAGCAGTGCTTCGTTTCTGAAAGAAAAGTGAAAGTGTTGACCACTCAGTCATGTCCGACTCTTTGTGGCTCCACAGGCTGTAGCCCACCAGGCTCCCCAGTATCCATGGGGATTCTCCAGGTAAGAATACTGGAGTCAGTAACCATTCCCTTCTCCAGGGGATCTTCCCAACCCAGGGATCAATGTGGGTCTTCTGCACTGCAGTCAGATTCTTTACGTCTGAGTCGCCAAGGTAGCCCTTTACCAAATATCTGGAGATCTTTGTGCTCTAAAGCCTAGTTGCCGGCTTTTCGGGTTGTTGAAGAGCACTTCAGGAGATATTTCTCTTGGCTCCCCTGCATGTAACCAATCTTTTTGTGTATCATCCCTCTGTACTGGGTGAAAACCTGTAGGAAAATTGGGGTAGGCACAGACTCACTCTTGGCTTGGGATCCTCAGGGTTCCAATCCACACGTGCTGCCACCAGAAGCTTGTTGAAGATTCAATTGGTCACTCTTTACCACTGCCAAGGGTGCCTTCCACCTCTTCTCTCTGCTCTGCAAGAGATGGAAGAAACTCATTACTATTAGTTTACTTTGGTTTCTTTGTGTCGTCAGCTCTCTGGTTGTTAAATAAAGCCATGATTTCGTGTCATGGCTTTTTCTCGTTGTTTTTTTTTTTGCAGAAGTTTAGCTTTTTCAGCTGGTTGACAATAGGGTTGGAACAGGGGTCTCTTGTTACTTTCTGTATTCTAACTGCAAGTGGAAGTCTCTTGCTTTTTGTCCACTATGTCAGCAAGAAAAGGGGAAGATTCAGAAGCTTCTACCTGGTGTTCTTCTCTGCAATCATTTTTATCCTGCATGTCAAAGAATTACTATGTTAGTTCTGTGTTGTTGTGCTAAGTCGCTTCAGTTGTGTCTGACTCTTTGTGCCCCCATGGACTGTAGCCCACCAGGCTCCTCTATCCATGGACTTTGTCCAGGCAAGAATACTGGAGTGGGTAGCCATTCCCTCTTCCAGGAGATCTTCCTGGCCAAGGGATCAAACCCATGTCTCTTGAGTGTCCTGCATTGGCAGGCAGATTCTTTACCACTCTGCCACTCTAGCAACTGGGATCTAATGGCACTTCAGATCTCTGAAGATCAGCTTCAACCCAGCCCATTTGTCCAAGAGTCCTAGAAAAAAACAAAACAACAAACAAACTTTGCATTCTCTCTCCTCAGTAAACAATCACCCAAACAACTGGCTATAGGACCCTTTGGGGAAGGATTGGAGGATTTATTATCATGTATACTTGCCAGAATTTTGCAAGGCTCTTTCTCACAACACTTCTCTCTGTCTGTCTCTGGACTACATTATTTTCTCACTCGTTCAAATGACGATAAAATGGAAAATTGCAGGGCACCAAGAGATGCAACATTCTAAAGAGTTTTTCAATCCATTTCTTTCCTGTCAAATAGGATACTAAGCAATGCTGAGATGTTTAACTGCTGCTTCCAGTCTTTTGCCTAAAGGTGGGATTCTGCAATTATTGAAGGATTCAGGGCCATGAGATGACATTATCTCCTCAGAATTGGAGATGAACTACAAGCAGAGGTTCTTGAAACTTCCAACTGAGTCTCTGATGTGTTGAAGTATTGTCTCCCAAAGGAGTGATTATGATCTGTTTTTGTTAACTTTCTCTGGGATGCCAAATTCCAGCAAGTGTTTTATGTAACCCGGAATCTAATCATCACTCATTATTTTTGATACTTTCTATTAAACTAAATGCTAAAGGGAAAGTTTCTCCCTATTGTCCAGAAGAAACAAGAGTAGGTTTGCATAATTTCTAAACAAGCAGGGACTTGTGATAGAAAATTTGCAATATTATATGTTCTCTTCCTTGGCTGAAATATACAGCCTATCTTCTGGGAAGTGAAAGTGTTAGTCACTTAGTCATGTCCAACTCTTTGTGACCCTGTGGACTGGGCTCCTCTGTCCATGGAATTCTCCAGGCAAGAATACTGGAGAGGGTAGCCATTTCCTTCTTCAGGGGATCTTCCCGACCCAGGGATTGAACCCAGGTCTCCTGCATTGCAGGCAGATTCTTTACCATCTGAGCCACCAGGGAAGCCTATCTTCTGGGAAAAGAGCCCACAAAGAGCAACGGATCCTAGTTCCAGTCCCAATCTGTTAATTCCGTCTCCGCCTCTTGAGTGAAATGTAGTTATTTATTGCTTACTGACAAATGTTCATTGAATGCCTACAATCACTCATGCATTGTCCCAAATATTGGAAATATATTGGTTAAAGGAGATGAAAGCCCCTGATTTCATGGAGATTCCATTCTAATGAGGGGAGGTAGTAAAAAATAAATTAATATGTGAAATGGAATTAAATGTTACAGAGAAAAATAAAGGAAGGATGAAGGGAAATGCTTCTGGATTGGAGTTGGTAGTGGTTTTAATTTTTTTAATTAATTAATTTATTTGATTGCACTGGGTCCTAGTCCCCACATGCTGGGTCTTCACTGTGGTGCCAGACTCTCTAGTAGTATGTGCGATCTTAGTGCCCCACCCAGGGCCTGAGCCCATGTCCGCTGCATTGCAAGGCAGGCTGTTAACCATGGGACCACCAGGGATGGCCCTGGTGTTAATTTTAACTAAGCTAGTTAGGAAAGGCCTCTTTTTAAAAGATTACATTAAAGGTGTTTGTGGGAGGATACCCAAAATCTGAAAGCCCCACGGACAGGCATTTTTTCCGAGCATCTCCCACACCTAAGTTAGCAGGAGATTGGGACCAAAATCCAGGTATTAGAATTCCCTGTTCCCTGCTTCATTCCATTATGTGACACTGTTACAAGGACTCATAAGGGATTCACTGAAGCACTGTTTCAAGCAATGTGAAGTAGCTGTAAGCTGTTGGCAAACAGGAGTGGCAAACAAATTAGCCTAACGAGTCCTTATTGATTACCTACTGTTCAGAGAAGATCACCACTTCCCTAGGGATCTCAGAGGAATGCACACTGGATTTTCTGCCTCCAAGAAGCTGACAACATGGGGTGGGGGTGGGGCCAAGGCGCAAACAAATAAAACAGATGTTCTGAGGATACAATCTGAACAGTGCAGACGCCGAAGGACAGCTAAGGATGCTCTTAGGGCAGTGTCTTTTGCCAAAATTCAAATGACTTTCTTCACAGGCTTGCTGGGAATAAAGAAAATTCTGCTCCTTCACGGTCCTTTCAGCCTCGCTCATGCACATGGATTATCATACTGTCAACAGCATAATCTAATAAGAAGGATGGCACTCTATTGTCTTTTGTTAGCTGGCTGAAACCCAAGGACTGTGGTTATTGAATACAGAAGGGCAGACAGATGGAAGCTTCAAGCTGTCCTGTAATTGCAGAGTAGCCTTCTCTTTGAGAATCCTTTCCAGGACAGCACTATTACCTGCGGTTAAGTTGGATGGTACCTTCTAAAGTAATATGGAATAGGCCTACTGACGCAGTTTAATTGTTACCAATTAGATTAGCAGGAAAACTTATATCAGACACCATGACTTACCTAATTGGACTACAGAAGTGAAGCTGTCATATTCAGGATAAAAAATAGTTGTTTTCAATGCCAGTTTTTACACTGCATGAAAAAATAGTGGCTGGAAACTGGCATTATATTGCCTCCTTATAGGTTACCGTCTATGGGGTCACACAGAGTCGGACACGACTGAAGTGACTTAGCATAGCATAGCATGCTGTGTACAATGGTGTGGAAAGTAAACAAGCAACTGGAAAGGGTGTTAAAAAGTAGTTTTGATAAAAAGTAGAAAAATTCAGAAAGTCTAAGAGGGAAATGGCAAACCACTCCAGTGTTCTTGTCTGGAGAATCCCAGGGACAGAGGAGCCTGGTGGGCTGCCATCTATGGGGTCGCACAGAGTCGGACACGACTGAAGCGACTTAGCAGCAGCAGCAGCAGCAAGATGTATCTACTTTGTAGGAAACCTTGCTGTTTACTTGATCAAGCAAGTCCATTAAGGCACGATTCAGTCAAACCAGTTGTTTGTCCTTGCATTGTCATAAAAGCTTATAATTAAAATCTTCTGGCATTTATTTGTCTTGATACCTTGAAAAGGACTCAGTCTCAGTTAAAAAATATTGCTTGAATTTATTTTTACCTACATTTTAAATATATGCATAAATATGTACATACATATATACATTTCTATTTACAACAGTTCAAGTTTTATCGATCATTTAAACATTTCCCATTTCATCCTGTTTAACAAGAATTATCAAAGAAAGAGCATGAGTTGCATTTCAGGTTATATGAAACATTTGCTGGAAGGTGATAACCTAATTTTGGGGGATTTATGCTTCATTCCATTGCTGACTTTGAGTTCATTTTCCCAAACATTATTGACTGGAGACATTTCAGTATTCACTTACATAACAAATCACTGACCACAGGCATTAGTTTCTGCAAAAATCCCCCCGTCAATAATATGTCAACATAAAATAAACTCTGTTAATAAATATGTAACATTTTTTCCCATATTACGTATTTCCCATATTACATATTTCTTAATTGGGAGATTTATGGTCTACTAGGTTTTCTTGTTATTAAAGTGTTATTAAGGGTCTTCCTTTAGGAGTTTGAATTAATTAACTCCTCAATATCTGATAGTCTTTTAAACACTTAGAAGTGTCAATTAAAGTTAGGAACAGTATTGTTGGATTTTTATTGGAAACTTCATTAAAATTGTTTCAAGATGATCTACAACAGATCCCAGAAAAAGCAGCTTCTAATTGAATTCATATCAGAATCCCCTGTGAAAAGGGACTGTCTATGCTTCATGGAATCAGGTACCATCCAAAGACCTGGTTTACTTTAATTCTCTACAGGCCTAGAACTTACAGGCAAGCAGAAAGTTCGGTCTCATCACTCTTAAGGTTGTCTTAATGAACCTGGTGAACTGGAATAGAAAGGTCTTTCAGGGACTTCCTTGGTGGTTCAGTGGCTAAGATTCCCTGCTCCCAATGTGGGAGGCCTTGCTCTGATCCCTGGATGGAAGACCCTGTGTGCTACCACTGAGACCTGGCTCAGTCAAATAACTAAATATAAATGAATAAGTATTTTTTTTTTAATTTCTTTCAGCGTGTCCCCTTGAGTGTCTCTCTACTGAGGGAGTTGAAGGAGATGGCCTGGTCACTAAGCCGGGGGTAGGTTAGAAGTAGAACTAAGCTGTGTTGTAATTAACAAGTTATAACCAACAAGTTCATCTGTGGTAGGTCACCATTAGAGAATATGGTGTGAATTGGGGAAAAAACAAAAACCCTGTTGAATATGGTCGAATACGGTGGTGTGCAATCTGTGATTGATTGGAAGAAAACAAAATTATTGCCAAAGATGGTTGGCAATTACCTAGCAACCCTCTCTGGCCTTTATCTCTTGCTCATCCAGACACCTAGAATAGGTGGTACTGGGGGCACAGGACAGGATGGCACTACAGCGATGAAGGAAACTTTAAAGGCTGTGGAGAACAAGCGGTGAGTTTAAAGTAATCCAAAGCACCCAACACCTAGCTGAGGCTTGAAAGAAACAGAGCTGTAGTTGTCTGAGGAAATGCAGGTGGACCCAGAGAAAGACTGAGAAATGGAGTCAGGGCCAGGATGGATATAAAGGAACACCCATGAGAGGGATATTCTGGAGTAGGGGTAGATTTTGTTTCTGAATGCAATAACTGAGTGCTGTTATTTGTGTTTTCTCTGAAAGAAAAAAAAATTTGTCCTTGGCTGTGCTGGGTCTTCATTGCTGTGTGTGGGTTTTCTCTAGTTGCTGTGAGCAGAGTCTACTCTCTAGCTGTGGTTTCTCACTGTGGTGGTGTCTCTTGTTGAGGAGCAAGGGTTCTAGGGTGCATGGGCTTCAGGAGTGGTGGCTCACAGCATGTGGAATCTTCCCAGTCCAGGGTTCGAATCTGTGTCCCCTACATTGGCAGGTGGATTCTTAACTACTGGACTACCAGGGAAGTCCAAAGAAGTTCGTTTTCTTCCTAATAAACTTGTGATCATGATGATAGCAGGAATAGTGGATATGTCATTATGGGAGAGACAGGAGTGACCTGTATGCAGGTCAAGAAGCAACAGTTAGAACTGGACATGGAACAACAGACTGGTTCCAAATTAGGAAAGGAGTACATCAAGACTGTATATTGTCACCCTGCTTATTTAACTTCTTTGCAGAGTAAATCATGCAAAATGCCAGGCTGGATAAAGCATAGACCGGGATCAAGATTACTGGGAGAAATATCAATAACCTCAGATATGCAGATGACACCACCCTTATGGCAGAAAGTGAAAAAGAACTCAAGAGCCTCTTGATGAAAATGAAAGAGGAGAGTGAAAAAGTTGGCTTAAAGCTCAACATTCAGAAAACTAAGATCATGGCATCTGGTCCTATCACTTCATGGCAAATAGATGGAGAAACATTGGAGACAGTGGCAGACTTTATTTTGGGGGGCCACAAAATCACTGCAGATGGTGACTGCAGCCATGAAATTAAAAGACGCTTACTCCTTGGAAGGAAAGTTATGACCAACCTAGATAGCATATTCAAAAGCAGAGACATTACTTTGCCAACAAAGGTCCATCTAGTCAAAACTATGGATTTTCCAGTAGTCATGTATGGATGTGAGAGCTGGACTGTGAAGAAAGCTGAGCGCTGAAGAATTGATGCTTTTAAACTGTGGTATTGGAGAAGACTCTTGAGAGTCCCTTGGACTGCAAGGAGATCCAACCAGTCCATTCTGAAGGAGATCAGCCCTGGGATTTCTTTGGAAGGAATGATACTAAAGCTGAAACTTCAATCCTTTGGCCACCTGATGTGAAGAACTGGCTCATTTGAAAAGACCCTGATGCTGGGAAAGATTGAAAGTAGGAGGAAAGGGGGATGACAGAGGATGAGGTGGTTGGATAGCATCACTGACTCAATGGACGTGAGTCTGAGTAAGCTCCAGAAGTTGGAGATGGACAAGGAGGCCTAGCATGCTGCAGTCCATGGGGTCGCAAAGAGTCAGACATGACTAAGTGACTGAACTGAACAGAATCTTTAATATCTATAATAATATGATCATCTCTGTTTCCCATATGACAAAACAGGCACAGAGAGGTTATATAATTCATCCATCATCATAGAGCTAAGGGTGGTAAACTGCAGAGTCAGGATTAGATTCCCAAAAGTCTGCTTTCAAAGTCCAAGCTCTTAGCCACTATATTACCCTGCTACCAAGCAGCAAGAAGCAGATGTGGGGTGAGAAGGTGAAGGCAGTGGATATATGTTAGGAGGAGGGCAATAGGGAATGTGTCAGATTATCTATCTAACATATAGATTATTTTAGAAACATGGCTTACATTGGCTCATATTTTTCAGATCCTCCCACTCAAGTCATACCTGTGCCAGCAGTGCTAAGATTATGTTAAAGAATAGGTTGTGTGTGTGTGTGTGTGTGTGTGTGTGTAGTGTTTCAGATAGCATCTTCACATCCAATTTCCTGAGCTATCCCTTCAACAGTTCAAATGAAAGAAGTAAACTATCACTTGAAAAGGATGTATTATATAAAATGTATTTCTAAGAAACTTGAATTTATTTCAAAATTTTTGTTGGTGCTCAATTTACTAAAGAAAAAAAAAACATTATTTCATGCAACTAGCATTCTCAAGAATTGAAATTTGTCCGTTAAGTGCTAAGGATTTCGTATGCTATCAGGTTTTAAACGTTTCTGAAAGAACACCTAAAAGCACCAATGACACAGGTTATTCTGCTGTGTGTTCAGAATTAGAATAAAGCTTCTGACAAAATCATCAATGTGCTGACGTTGTTATTAAAGGTCCTTAACCTTTTTATGGAGCAGTTGAACAATACTTGTTTGTTTGTCCCAGAATCATGTCGGAATGATTGTTGGGTTTCAAGGTTTTCAGGTGCTTTTTTCTTTTCTTTTTTTTTTTTTTAAGCCAAAAGTGATGCTGGCAGAGACAGAGTGCTGTGACAAAAGCTGCTTGTAACAGCGGAGATGAGTTCTCATGCTATCCTTAATAGTGATAAAAGTGTTTAGCCATGGGTAGCTTTTTTCATACACTTATTATTTTTAAGCAAAGTACTTGCATAAAATAGCTTTTTTTCCCCCTTTGGAATTCACTTCCCTTTCAGAGGTTGTAAAATAACCTGTTACATAAACTTACAATGGATATTTCAACAGTGTTTCACATTGCCTCGAGTGAGGTATACATGGGTTTAATCAAGGGCATTGAGAGGCTCCATGTGCTGTCGCATCTCTGGATGGGACTGGAACTCAAAGCCACTACATTTTTGAAAATGTGACATTCTGATTCACCTCCCCACTTTACTCTCTGGTTCCTTAAAAAAATATTTAGAAATGTATAAAGAAGACAAAAGTCTTACTGACCCTCCCAAGTCAGTACCCAACAAGGATTCTTCTGCCTGGTGTTGCTCTCTCCATTAGGAGACCCAGGTTGGTTCAGAAGCAAAGAAACGCTTAATTCTTTGGTGAAAGATTGGAGAGAGGGGTTTCCCTGGTGGCTCAATGGTAAAGAATCTGCCTGCCAATGAAGGAGACACAGGTTTGATCCCTGATCTGGGAGGATCCCACATGTCACGGAACAATGGGGCCTCTGTGACACAGCTCCTGACCCTGCACACCCTAGAGCCTGTGCTCCACCAGAGAAGCCACCGCAGTGTGGTGCACCGCAACTAGAGAGTAGCCCTCCCCTGCTGCAACTAGAGCAAAGCCCATGCAGCAGAGGAGACCCAGTGCAGCCAGAAACAAATAGATAAATAAAATTACTTAAAAAAAAAAAAAAAAGAGGAGAGAACAAGATGGTGGAGGAGTAGGTGGATGTGGAGTACATCTCTCTCCAGGGATACATCAGGATTACACCTTCCAGACACAGAAGTGCATGCAGAAAACCAGCTGAAAGTGGACAGGGGTACCTGACCAGCAGAAAATAATATATAGAACCATGCAAAACTCGGTAGGATGAAGGAACTAAGGGGGGAAACACGAGTGTTAGTAGGACTGGACCTGCCCTTGGCAGGTGGGGGAACTGAAGCAGGGCTCTGATCCCCACAGTGGGGCAATTGTCTGAGTCAGAGGAGAAACATTTAAGGCTGAGAGTGAAAGAGCTGATCTGTGGCAGCCTAAATGAAATGAGAATCAGGTAGTCCTTGCCACAGCCATACATACTCAAGAGGGACACAGGTCCCCTGGAAGGCTCAGTGGCTGGGGGCTGGAGTTTAGGGATTGTGGAGCAATCCTAGGGTGAGGGTTGCTGTTGAATGTGCAGAGACAGATAGAGGGTATGCGAGGGAGGGGATTGTGGTGGGAAATTCCTGTGGAGGAAAGCCAGGCAGCCATGGAAGCAAGGCAATTCTGCTGAGTCACGTGTAGAGGGTGGAGCCATCACCACAGCCTCTTTCTCCCCACGCGCCAGCATTGGCAGCTTAACAATAGAGAGGCTGGCCCATCAAAAGCCTGACACACTGAACTAGAGAGTAGAATCTCACCCAGGGTGCCCTTTAAGTGTCTGACATGGCAATCTACAGGGTAGGATCCCAGTCAGGGGGGCCCCTCTATGTGCTTGGCACTGAACAATAGAGAAGGACCCCAGGCAAGGGAGACCTCTACGTGCCTGAACAGGCGGAGCTACAGAGAAAGACTGGTCAAAGAGGCCTTTTGATTACCGGCTACAAGAGGCTCGAAAAAAGATTCTGATAAGGCCATAATGTGGCCTGCCAGGCTTCTCTGTCAGAGGAGTTCTCCAGGCAAGAATACTGGAGCATATTGGCCAATACTGGTTGCCATACCCTTTTAGAGCACAATATTTCCTGCTGCTGTAGCCATCAACTCCCCTGAGTACCTGGTGTGGCCAGAACTCCTACAACCCAAGCAGCTGCACCACCTCCACACCTGGCCCTCACTGGGGCAGACCCAAGTCCTCCAGGGCAGCCTCTGGAACAAACCCTAGTGGACAACCCACATGCAGAGCTGGAAATAAAACCACAATTGAAACCCAGGGGCAGTGTGGATAAGGAAGAAGACCCAAAACCTTCTGACCAGCTGTACAAACTGCAGATTAAATCCACACAATCAACTGGGCAGACTCTGTGTCTATGGAATATATAAAAGGACATTGGGAGCTCCCACAAAAGAAAACACACTAGTTCTGATAGCTGCGGATGTTGGAGGCAAGAACACACAGGAGTAGGACCAAATTAGAAGCTGAGCTGCTCCCACAGCAGTTCCAGAGACCAGCACAGTGTTGAAGGTCATCCTAGGGAGGTGAGGTGGACTGTGACTCCCAGTGAGGGAAAGAACTCTCACAGCAGTGACTCAAGAAAAACATTTATTATCCTTACGTTTTGACTTGTTCTGTAGATTCTTTTGTGTTTTTTTTTACTTTTTTCTTTTTTTTTCTTCTCCCCCACTTTGCCCCCAAATTGTAATTGTTGATTTTATAGGCACTATGAAATCTATTTAAGGTTTTGAGCTTTTTTTTCCTCGGTCATTTTTTATTGTTGTTATAAATTAGAAGACGCTTATGCCTTGGAAGGAAAGTTATGACCAACCTAGATAGCATATTCAAAAGCAGAGACATTACTTTGCCAACGAAGTTTCGTGTAGTCAAGGCTATGGTTTTTCCTGTGGTCATGTATGGATGTGAGAGTTGGACTGTGAAGAAGGCTGAGCGCCGAAGAATTGATGCTTTTGAACTGTGGTATTGGAGAAGACTCTTGAGAGTCCCTTGGACTGCAAGGAGATCCAACCAGTCCATTCTGAAGGAGATCAGCCCTGGGATTTCTTTGGAAGGAATGATGCTGAAGCTGATCAGCCTCCCTGTCCATCACCAACTCCCGGAGTTCAATCAAACTCACGTTCATCGAGTCAGTGATGCCATCCAGGCATCTCATCCTCTGTCGTCCCCTTCTCCTCTTGCCCCCAATCCCTCCCGGCATCAGAGTCTTTTCCAATGAGTCAACTCTTCGCATGAGGCAGCCAAAGTACTGGAGTTTCAGCTTTAGCATCATTCCTTCAAAAGCAATCCCAGGGCTGATCTCCTTCAGAATGGACTGGTTGGATCTCCTTGCAGTCCAAGGGACTCTCAAGAGTCTTCTCCAATACCACAGCTCAAAAGCTTCAATTCTTCGGTGCTCAGCCTTCTTCACAGTCCAACTCTCACATCCATACATGACCACAGGAAAAACCATAGCCTTGACTAGAGGGACCTTTGTTGGCAAGGTAATGTCTCTGCTTTTGAATATGCTATCTAGGTTGGTCATAACTTTCCTTCCAAGGAGTAAGCGTCTTTTAATTTCATGGCTGCAGTCACCATCTGCAGTGATTTTGGAGCCCAGAAAAATAAAGTCTGACACTGTTTCCACCGTTTCCCCATCTATTTCCCATGAAGTGATGGGACCGGATGCCATGATCTTCGTTTTCTGAATGTTGAGTTTTAAGCCAACTTTTTCACTCTCTTCTTTCACTTTCATCAAGAGGCTTTGTAGTTCCTCTTCACTTTCTGCCATAAGGGTGGTGTCATCTGCATATCTGAAGTTATTGATATTTCTCCCGGCAATCTTGATTCCAGCTTGTGTTTCTTCCAGTCCAGCGTTTCTCATGATGTACTCTGCCTATAAGTTAAATAAAGAGGGTATACAGCCTTGATGAACTCCTTTTCCTATTTGGAACCAGTCTGTTGTTCCATGTCCAGTTCTAACTGTTGCTTCCTGACCTGCATACAGATTTCTCAAGAGGCAGATCAGGTGGTCTGGTATTCCCATCTCTTTCAGAATTTTCCACAGTTTATTGTGATCCACACAGCCAAAGGCTTTGGCATAGTCAATAAAGCAGAAATAGATGCTTTTCTGGAACTCTCTTGCTTTTTCAATGATCCAGCAGATGTTGGCAATTTGATCTCTGGTTCCTCTGCCTTTTCTAAAACCAGCTTGAACATCAGGAAGTTCACGGTTCACATATTGCTGAAGCCTGGCTTGGAGAATTTTGAGCATTACTTTACTAGCGTGTGAGCTGAGTGCAATTGTGCGGTAGTTTGAGCATTCTTTGGCATTGCCTTTCTTTGGGATTGGAATGAAAACTGACCTTTTCCAGTCCTGTGGCCACTGCTGAGTTTTCCAAATTTGCAGGCATATTGAGTGCAGCACTTTCACAGCATCATCTTTCAGGATTGGGAATAGCTCAGCTGGAATTCCATCACCTCCACTAGCTTTGTTCGTAGTGATGCTTTCTAAGGCCCACTTGACTTCACATTCCAGGATGTCTGGCTCTAGGTGAGTGATCACACCATCGTGATTATCTGGGTCATGAGGATCTTTTTTGTACAGTTCTTCTGCGTATTCTTGCCATCTCTTCTTAATATCTTCTGCTTCTGTTAGGTCCATACCATTTCTGTCCTTTATCGAACCCATCTTTGCATGAAATCTTCCCTTGGTATCTCTGATTTTCTTGAAGAGATCCCTAGTCTTTCCCATTCTGTTGTTTTCCTCTATTTCTTTGCATTGATCGCTGAAGAAGGCTTTCTTATCTCTTCTTGCTATTCTTTGGAACTCTGCATTCAGATGCTTATATGTTTCCTTTTCTGCTTTGCTTTTTGCTTCTCTTCTTTTCACAGCTATTTGTAAGGCCTCCCCAGACAGCCATTTTGCTTTTTTGCATTTCTTTTCTATGGGAATGGTCTTGATCCCTGTCTCCTGTACAATGTCACGAACCTCCTTCCATAGTTCATCAGGCACTCTATCTATCAGATCTAGGCCCTTAAATCTATTTCTCACTTCCAGTGTATAATCATAAGGGATTTGATTTAGGTCATACCTGAATGGTCTAGTGGTTTTCCCTACTTTCTTCAATTTAAGTCTGAATTTGGCAATAAGGAGTTCATGGTCTGAGCCACAGTCAGCTCCTGGTCTTGTTTCTGCTGACTGTATAGAGCTTCTCCATCTTTGGCTGCAAAGAATATAATCAATCTGATTTCAGTGTTGACCATCTGGTGATGTCCATGTATAGAGTCTTCTCTTGTGTTGTTGGAAGAGGGTGTTTGTTATGACCAGTGCATTTTCTTGGCAAAACTCTATTAGTCTTAGCCCTGCTGCATTCTGTATTCCAAGACCAAATTTGCCTGTTACTCCAGGTGTTTCTTGACTTCCTACTTTTGCATTCCAGTCCCTTATAATGAAAAGGACATCTTTTTGGGGTGTTAGTTCTAAAAGGTCTTGTAGGTCTTCATAGAACCGTTCAACTTTAGCTTCTTCAGCATTACTGGTTGGGGCATAGACTTGGATTACTGTGATATTGAGTGGTTTGCCTTGGAAATGAACAGAGATTATTCTGTCGTTTTTGAGATTGGATCCAAGTACTGCATTTTGGACTCTTCTGTTGACCATCATGGCCACTCCATTTCTTCTGAGGGATTCCTGCCCGCAGTAGTAGATATAATGGTCATCTGAGTTAAATTCACCCATTCCAGTTCATTTCAGTTCGCTGATGCCTAGAATGTCAACATTCACTCTTGCCATCTCTTGTTTGACCACTTCCAATTTGCCTTGATTCGTGGACCTGACATTCCAGGTTCCTATGCAATATTGTTCTTTACAGCATTGGGCCTTGCTTCTATCACCAGTCACATCCACAGCTGGGTATTCTTTTTGCTTTGGCTCCATCCCTTCCATGCAAATGGGAAGCAAAAGAAAACTGGAGTAGCAATCCTCATATCAGACAAAATAGACCTTAAAATAAAGAGGATTATAAGAGATAAGGAAGGACACTATATAATGATCAAGGGATCAATCCAAGAAGAAGACATAATAATTGTAAATATCTATGCAACCAACATCAGAGAAGGCAATGGCACCCCCCTCCAGTCCTCTTGCCTGGAAAATCCCATGAACAGAGGAACCTGGTGGGCTGCAGTCCATGGGGTCATGAAGAGTTGGACACAACTGAGCGATTTAACTTTCACTTTTTACCTTCATGCATTGGAGAAGGAAATGGCAACCCACTCCAGTGTTCTTTCCTGGAGAATCCCAGGGATGGCAGAGCCTGGTGGGCTGCCGTCTATGGGGTCGCACAGAGTCAGACACGAATGAAGCGACTTAGCAGCAGCAGCAAAAGCAATCACCCAATATAGGAGTACCTCAATTCATAAGACAGATGCTGACAGACATAAAAGGAGAAATTGACAGTAACACAATAATAGTAGGAAACTTGAACACCCCACTCACACCAATGGACAGATCATCAAAACAGAACATTAATAAGAATACACAAGTCTTAAATGACACATTAGATGAGATGGATCTAATTGATATCTTCAGGACATTCCATCCAAATGCAGAACACACCCTCTTCTCAAGTGCACATGGAACATTCTCCAGGATAAACCACATCTTGGGTCACAAATCAAACCTCAGTAAATTTAAGAAAATTGAAATTGCATCAATTATCTTCTTGACCACAATGCTATGAGACTAGATGTTAATTATGGGGGCGGGGGAGTGTAAAAAATACAAACACATGGAGACTAAACAATACTTTTCTAGATAACCAACAGGTTACTGAAAAAATCAAAAGGGAAATAAAGTTTCTAGAAACAAATAACAATGAAAACACGTCAATGCAAAACCTATGGGATGCAGCAAAGCAGTTCTAAGAGGGAAGTTTATAGCAATACAATCCTATATCAAGAAACAAGAAAAACATGAGTAGACAACCTAACCTCACACCTAAAACAACTGGAAAAAGAAGAACAAAAAAACCTCCAACAAATTAGTAGAAGGAAAAAAATCATAAAGATCTGAGCAGAAATAAATGAAAAAGAAATGAAAAAAACAATAGTAAAGATTATTAAAACTAAAAGCTGGTTCTTTGAGAAGATTAACAAAATTGACAAACCTTTAGCCAGACTCAACAAGAAAAAAAAAGAGAGAAGAATCAGATCAACCAAATTAGAAATGAAAAAGGAGAGGTTACAATAGACAATGCAGAAATACAAAGGATTACAAGAGACTATTATGAACAACCATATGGCAATAAAATGCATAACCTGGAAGAAATGGACAGATTCTTAGAAAAGTTCAATCTTCCAAGACTGAACCAGGAAGAAATAGAAATTATGAACAACCCAATTACAAGCACTGAAATTGAAGCTGTGATAAAAAATCTCCCAAAAAACAAAAGCCCACGGTCAGATGGCTTCACAGGATAATTCTATCAAACATTTAGAGAAGAGCTAATGCCTATCCTTCTAAAACTCTCAAAAAATTGCACAGGAAGGAGCACTTCCAAATTCATTCTATGAGGCCACCATCACCCTGATACCAAAGCCAGCCTACTACTACCAAAGCCACCCTAAGACAACACACAAAAAGAAAACTGCAGGCCAATGTCACTGATGAACTTAGATGCAAAAATCCTCAACAAAATTTTAGCAAACAGAATTCAGCAACACCTCAAAAAACTCACACACCATGACCAAGCCATCCTTTAGGACTAGTTGGATCTCCTTGCAGTCCAAGGGACTCTCAAGAGTCTTCTCCAACACCACAGTTCAAAAGCATCAATTCTTCTGTGCTCAGCTTTCTTTATAGTCCAACTCTCACATCCATACATGACCACAGGAAAAACCATAGCTTTGACTAGACGGACCTTTGTTGGCAAAGTAATGTCTCTGCTTTTTAATATGCTGTCTAGGTTGGTCATAGCTTTTCTTCCAAGGAGCAAGTGTCTTTTAGTTTCATGGCTGCAGTCACCATCTGCAGTGATTTGGGAGCCCCCCAAAATAAAGTCTGCCACTGTTTCCAATGTTTCTCCATCTATTTGTCATAAAGTGATGGGACCGGATGCCATGATCTTAGTTTTCTGAATGTTGAGTTTTAAGCTAGCTTTTTCACTCTCCTCTTTCACTTTCATCAAGAAGCTCTTTAGTTCTTCTTCACTTTCTGCCATAAGGGTGGTATCATCTGCATATCTGAAGTTATTGATATTTCTCCTGGCAATCTTGATTCCAGCTTGTGCTTCATCCAGCCCAGCATTTCTCATGATGTACTTTGCATGTAAGTTAAATAAGCAGGGTGACAATATACAGCCTTGACATACTCCTTTTCCTATTTGAAACCAGTCTGTTGTTCCATGTCAGGTTCTAACTGTTGCTTCTTGACCTGCATACAGGTTTCTCAGGAGGCAGGTCAGGTGGTCTGGTATTCCCATCTCTTTCAGAATTTTCTTTCTTTTTTTTTTTTTTTTACATGGTAACTGCACATTTACTTTATTAAAAAAAAAAAAAAAACAACTGACTTTTGCTTTATAAAAGTGGTTTTACATGTATTTCTTTACTTTATCCTTATTTTAGCTTTATTCTAGTTGTGTCCCAAACGACACAACTTTGTTGTAGATTTGTTGTAGAAATCTTTTGTACAAAATATAGCTTGAGTTCCATGTGTGATAAATATGCAACAAGAAGCCTCTTTTTACACAGTGTCACGAAATAGCATTTTTAGAAGAGTGGAGAATTGCATAAAGGAAAGAATATAGACTTTGAATCATCTGAGGTCTGTCACCTTGACTTTCTGCATAACTTTTCTTTTTTTTTTTTTTTATTCTTCCAATTTTATTTTATTTTTTAAACTTTACATAATTGTATTAGTTTTGCTAAATATAAAAATGAATCCGCCACAGGTATACATGTGTTCCCCATCCCGAACCCTCCTCCCTCCTCCCTCCCCATACCATCCCTCTGGGCCGTCCCAGTGCACCAGCCCCAAGCATCCAGCATCATGCATCGAACCTGGACTGGCAACTCGTTTCCTACATGATATTTTACATGTTTCATTGCCATTCTCCCAAATCTTCCCACCCTCTCCCTCTCCCACAGAGTCCATAAGACTGTTCTATACATCAGTGTCTCTTTTTGCTGTCTCGCACACAGGGTTATTGTTACCATCTTTCTAAATTCCATATATATGCGTTAGAATACTGTATTTATGTTTTTCCTTCTGGCTTACTTCACTCTGTATAATAGGCTCCAGTTTCATCCACCTCATTAGAACTGATTCAAATGTATTCTTTTTAATGGCTGAGTAATACTCCATTGTGTATATGTACCACAGCTTTCTTATTCATTCATCTGCTGATGGACATCTAGGTTGCTTCCATGTCTTGGCTATTATAAACAGTGCTGCGATGAACATTGGGGTACACGTGTCTCTTTCCCTTCTGGTTTCCTCTGTGTGTATGCCCAGCAGTGGGGTTGCTGGATCATAAGGCAGTTCTATTTCCAGTTTTTTTAAGGAATCTCCACACTGTTCTCCATAGTGGCTGTACTAGTTTGCATTCCCACCAACAGTGTAAGAGGGTTCCCTTTTCTCCACACCCTCTCCAGCATTTATTATTTGTAGACTTTTGGATCGCAGCCATTCTGACTGGTGTGAAATGGTACCTCATAGTGGTTTTGATTTGCATTTCTCTGATAATGAGTGATGTTGAGCATCTTTTCATGTGTTTGTTAGCCATCTGTATGTCTTCTTTGGAGAAATGTCTATTTAGTTCTTTGGCCCATTTTTTGATTGGGTCGTTTATTTTTCTGGAGTTGAGCTGTAGGAGTTGCTTGTATATTTTTGAGATTAGTTGTTTGTCGGTTGCTTCATTTGCTATTATTTTCTCCCATTCTGAAGGCTGTCTTTTCACCTTGCTAATAGTTTCCTTTGATGTGCAGAAGCTTTTAAGGTTAATTAGGTCCCATTTGTTTATTTTTGCTTTTATTTCCAATATTCTGGGAGGTGGGTCATAGAGGATCCTGCTGTGATGTATGTCGGAGAGTGTTTTGCCTATGTTCTCCTCTAGGAGTTTTATAGTTTCTGGTCTTACCTTTAGATCTTTAATCCATTTTGAGTTTATTTTTGTGTATGGTGTTAGAAAGTGGTCCAGTTTCATTCTTTTACAAGTGGTTGACCAGATTTCCCAGCACCACTTGTTAAAGAGATTGTCTTTAATCCATTGTATATTCTTGCCTCCTTTGTCGAAGATAAGGTGTCCATATGTACGTGGATTTATCTCTGGGCTTTCTATTTTATTCCATTGATCAATATTTCTGTCTTTGTGCCAGTACCATACTGTCTTGATAACTGTGGCTTTGTAGTAGAGCCTGAAGTCAGGTAGGTTGATTCCTCCAGTTCCATTCTTCTTTCTCAAGATCGCTTGGCTATTCGAGGTTTTTTGTATTTCCATACAAATTGTGAAATTATTTGTTCTAGCTCTGTGAAGAATACTGTTGGTAGCTTGATAGGGATTGCGTTGAATCTATAAATTGCTTTGGGTAGTATACTCATTTTCACTATATTGATTCTTCCAATCCATGAACATGGTATATTTCTCCATCTATTAGTGTCCTCTTTGATTTCTTTCACCAGTGTTTTATAGTTTTCTATATATAGGTCTTTAGTTTCTTTAGGTAGATATATTCCTAAGTATTTTATTCTTTCTGTTGCAATGGTGAATGGAATTGTTTCCTTAATTTCTCTTTCTGTTTTCTTATTATTAGTGTATAGGAATGCAAGGGATTTCTGTGTGTTGATTTTATATCCTGTAACTTTACTGTAGTCATTGATTATTTCTAGTAATTTTCTAGTGGACTCTTTAGGGTTTTCTATGTAGAGGATCATGTCATCTGCAAATAGTGAGAGTTTTACTTCTTCTTTTCCAATTTGGATTCCTTTTATTTCTTTTTCTGCTCTGATTGCTGTGGCCAAAACTTCCAAAACTATGTTGAATAGTAATGGTGAAAGTGGGCACCCTTGTCTTGTTCCTGACTTTAGAGGAAATGCTTTCAATTTTTCACCATTGAGGATAATGTTTGCAGTGGGTTTGTCATATATAGCTTTTATTATGTTGAGGTATGTTCCTTCTATTCCTGCTTTCTGGAGAGTTTTTATCATAAATGGGTGTTGAATTTTGTCAAAGGCTTTCTCTGCATCTATTGAGATAATCATATGGTTTTTATTTTTCAATTTGTTAATGTGGTGTATTACATTGATTGATTTTATGGATATTGAAGAATCCTTGCATCCCTGGGATAAAGTCCACTTGATCATGGTGTATGATCTTTTAATGTGTTGTTGGATTCTGATTGCTAGAATTTTGTTAAGGATTTTTGCATCTATGTTCATCAGTGATATTGGCCTGTAGTTTTTTTTTTTGTGGGATCTTTGTCAGGTTTTGGTATTAGGGTGATGGTGGCCTCATAGAATGAGTTTGGAAGTTTACCTTCCTCTGCAATTTTCTGGAAGAGTTTGAGCAGGATAGGTGTTAGCTCTTCTCTAAATTTTTGATAGAATTCAGCTGTGAAGCCGTCTGGACCGGGGGCTTTTGTTTGCTGGAAGATTTTTGATTACAGTTTCAATTTCCATGCTTGTGATGGGTCTGTTAAGATTTTCTATTTCTTCCTGGTCCAGTTTTGGAAAGTTGTACTTTTCTAAGAATTTGTCCATTTCTTCCACGTTGTCCATTTTATTGGCATATAATTGTTGATAGTAGTCTCTTATGATCCTTTGTATTTCTGTGTTGTCTGTTGTGATCTCTCCATTTTCGTTTCTAATTTTGTTGATTTGATTTTTCTCCCTTTGTTTCTTGATGAGTCTGGCTAATGGTTTGTCAATTTTATTTATCCTTTCAAAGAACCAGCTTTTGGTTTTGTTGATTTTTGCTATGGTCTCTTTTGTTTCTTTTGCATTTATTTCTGCTCTAATTTTTAAGATTTCTTTCCTTCTACTAACCCTGGGGTTCTTCATTTCTTCCTTTTCTAGTTGCTTTAGGTGTAGAGTTAGGTTATTTATTTGACTTTTTCTTGTTTCTTGAGGTGTGCCTGTATTGCTATGAACTTTCCCCTTAGGACTGCTTTTACCCTGTCCCACAGGTTTTGGGTTGTTGTGTTTTCATTTTCATTCGTTTCTATGCAAATTTTGATTTCTTTTTTGATTTCTTCTGTGATTTGTTGGTTATTCAGCAGTGTGTTGTTCAGCCTCCATATGTTGGAATTTTTAATAGTTTTTCTCCTGTAATTGAGATCTAATCTTACTGCATTGTGGTCAGAAAAAATGCTTGGAATGATTTCTATCTTTTTGAATTTACCAAGGCTAGCTTTATGGCCCAGGATGTGATCTATCCTGGAGAAGGTTCCATGTGCGCTTGAGAAAAAGGTGAAATTCATTGTTTTGGGATGAAATGACCTATAGATATCAATTAGGTCTAACTGGTCTATTGTATCATTTAAAGTTTGTGTTTCCTTGTTAATTTTCTGTTTAGTTGATTTATCCATAGGTGTAAGTGGGGTATTAAAGTCTCCCTATTATTATTGTGTTATTGTTAATTTCTCCTTTCATACTTGTTAGCATTTGTCTTACGTGCTGTGTGGTGCTCCCGTGTTGGGTGCATATATATTTATAATTGTTATATCTTCTTCTTGGATTGATCCTTTGATCATTATGTAGTGACCTTCTTTGTCTCTTTTCACAGCCTTTGTTTTAAAGTCTATTTTATCTGATATGAGTATTGCTACTCCTGCTTTCTTTTGGTCCCTATTTGCATGGAAAATCTTTTTCCAGCCCTTCACTTTCAGTCTGTATGTGTCCCCTGTTTTGAGGTGGGTCTCTTGTAGACAACATATGTAGGGGTCTTGTTTTTGTATCCATTCAGCCAGTCTTTGTCTTTTTGTTTGGGGCATTCAACCCATTTACATTTAAGGTAATTACTGATAAGTATGTTCCCGTTGCCATTTGCTTTATTGTTTTGGGTTCGAGTTTATACACCGTTTTTGTGTTTCCTGTCTAGAGAATATCCTTTAGTATTTGTTGGAGAGCTGGTTTGGTGGTGCAGAATTCTCTCAGCTTTTGCTTGTCTGAAAAGCTTTTGATTTCTCCTTCATACTTGAATGAGATCCTTGCTGGGTACAAAAATCTGGGCTGTAGGTTATTTTCTTTCATCATTTTAAGTATGTCTTGCCATTCCCTGCTGGCTTGAAGAGTTTCTATTGAAAGATCAGCTGTTATCCTTATGGGAATTCCCTTGTGTGTTATTTGTTGTTTTTCCCTTGCTGCTTTTAATATTTGTTCTTTGTGTTTGATCTTTGTTAATTTGATTAATATGTGTCTTGGGGTGTTTCTCCTGGGTTTATCCTGTTTGGGACTCTCTGGGTTTCTTGGACTTGGGTGATTATTTCCTTCCCATTTTAGGAAGTTTTCCACTATTATCTCCTCAAGTATTTTCTCATGGTCTTTCTTTTTGTCTTCTTCTTCTGGAACCCCTATGATTCAATGTTGTAGCGTTTAATATTGTCCTGGAGGTCTCTGAGATTGTCCTCATTTCTTTTAATTCGTTTTTCTTTTATCCTCTCTGATTCATTTATTTCTACCATTCTATCTTCTAATTCACTAATCCTGTCTTCTGCCTCTGTTATTCTACTATTTGTTGCCTCCAGAGTGTTTTTAATTTCACTTATTGCATTATTCATTATATATTGACTCTTTTTATTTCTTCTAGGTCCTTGTTAAACCTTTCTTGCATCTTCTCAATCCTTGTCTCCAGACTATTTATCTGTGATTCCATTTTAGTTTCAAGATTTTGGATCAATTTCACTATCATTATTCGAATTCTTTATCAGGTAGATTCCCTATCTCTTCCTCTTTTGTTTGGTTTGGTGGGCATTTATCCTGTTCCTTTATCTGCTGAGTATTCCTCTGTCTCTTCATCTTGTTTAAATTGCTGAGTTTGGGGTGTCCTTTCTGTATTCTGGCAGTTTGTGGAGTTCTCTTTATTATGGCGTTTCCTCACTGTGTGTGGGTTTGTACAGGTGGCTTGTCAAGGTTTCCTGGTTAGGAAGCTTGTGTCGGTGTTCTGGTGGGTGGAGCTGTATATCTTCTCTCTGGAGTGCAATGAAATGTCCAGTAATGAGTTATAAGATGTCTATAGTTTCAGGGTGACTTTGGGCAGCCTGTATCTTGAAAGCTCAGGGCTGTGTTCCTTTGTTGCTGGAGAATTTGCTTGGTATGTCTTGCCCTGGAACTTATTGGCCCTTGTGTGGTGCTTGGTTTCAGTGTCGGTATGGAGGCATTTGATGAGCTCCTGTGAATGAATGTTCCTGGAGTCAGGAGTTCCTGAGTCCGGGTTTGGACTTAAGTCTCCTGCTTCCGATTATCGGTCTTATTTTTACAGTAGTTTCAAAACTTCTCCTTCTATACAGCACCATTGATAAAACATCTACATTAAAGATGATAAGTTTCTCTACAGTGAGGGTCACTCAGAGAGGTTCACAGGGTTACATGGAGAAGAGAAGAGGGAGGAGGGAGTTAGAGGTGACCCAAATGAGATGAGGTGAATCAATAGTGGAGAGAGGGGCTAGCCAGTAGTCACTTCCTTATGTGCACTCCACAACTGGACCACTCAGAGATGTTCACGGGGTTATACAGAGAAGAGAAGAAGGAGGAAGGTAACAGAGGTGGCCAGAAGGATAAAAGGGGGGAATGAAAAGGAGGGAGACAGATCCAGCCAGTAATCAGTTCCCTAAGTGTTCTCCACCGTCTGGAACACACAGAAATTCACAGAGTTGGGTAGAGTAGAGAGGGGTTAGGGAGGAGACACAGGCGACCTGGTGGAGAAAAAGGAGGGTCCAAAGGGAGAGAGCAGTCAAGCCAGTAATCTCACTCCTAGTGAAAATGGGTCCTGAAGATTGGGTCCTTAAAGGTACAAAATTGGTAACAAATACATAAAAGCAAAAATTAAAAATCTAGAGTAGAGTTTGGAATTTCAAAAATACGATGTTAAAGAAAAGAAGAAGGAAAAGAAAGAGAGAAAGAACGAACAAACAAAAACAAACAAGGTCGCGAAAATTATAAAGAAAGTACAGGTACAAAATTGATAACTAATACCAGAAAGCGAAAATTAAAAATCTAGAGTAGAGTTTGGAATTTCAAAAATACGATGTTAAAGAAAAGAAGAAGGAGAAGAAAGAGAGAAAAAACGAACAAACAAAAACAAACAAGGTCGCGAAAATTATAAAGAAAGTACAGGTACAAAATTGATAACTAATACCAGAAAGCAAAAATTAAAAATCTAGAGTAGAGTTTGGAATTTCAAAAATACAATGTTAAAAAAAAAAAAAAGAAGAAGAAGAAGAAGAAAAATAAAGAGAGAAAACAAACAAACAAATACGAACAATGTCACAAAATTATAAAGAAAATACAGGTACAAAATTGATATCAAATACCAAAAAGCATAAATTAAAAATCTAGAGTAAAGTTTGGAATTTCAGATATACAATGTTATATAAAAGAAGAAGAGAAAGAAACAGAGAAGAAGAAGAAAAAAAAAAAGTCACAGAAATTATATAAAAAAAAACTATAGGTACAAAATTGATAACATATACCAAAAAGCGAAAATTAAAAATCTAGAGTAGAGTTTGGAATTTCAAAAATACAATGTTAAAGAAAAGAAGAAAAAAAAAAAACAAACAAACAAAAAAACAAGGTCAAAAGATTATAAAATATATATATATGAAGTTTGCTGAAGAAGAAAAAAATAGGGTCTTTTTTTTTTTTTTTTGCAAAGTAATAGGTTATAAAAGTGAAAATTAAAGGAACAATAGAGGACTTAAAAATTTTTTTTTTTAAAAAAAAAAAAAAAGAAAGAATGATCGTAAAAATAATAATAATATATCTAGGACTTTTTTGTTGTTGTTTTTTTTTTTTTGTGGGTGTTGTGGGTTCAGTTCATTTTTGGCTAGTTCCTTGGTCAGATTTATATTTCTCAAGATCTATAGGCCCCTTCCTATGTAGTCCGTAGTAACCACAGGGTTTTGATCTATTGCCTGTAGCTTCCAAGGCGTTTCCCTCTGTTATATCTTCTTCTGTTTGCTAGTCTCTTCAGTATCTGGTTTCGCCCTGACTCAAAGGGCACGGTGGAGGACACTTTTTTTTTTTTTTTTTTTTTTTTAGGCTTACTTGTTCAGTCGCTGTGTGGGGAGGGAGGGAGGGATGCTGCAAACAAATACCACTGGCGTGGGCTGCAGTGCCTCAGCCACCCTGGGTCTGCCCCTCTCACGGCGCGTGTAGCCTCCTGTCCACACTGCTCGGACTCTAGGTTGTTCCGCCGGGAACAATCCGAGGCTGGCCCTGGGCTGCATGCACCTCCCAGGTCCAAGCCGCTCAGGTTCAGGCACTCGGGTAGTCCTCAGAGGCGCAGACTCAGTTGGGCCTGAGTTTTGTGCTCTTCCCAGGTCCGAGCGCCAATTTGCTCTTCCCAGGCGAGCGCCAATGCTGCGACTTATCGCCTCCCCGCCACTCGGTTATCTGGATGTAAAACCGGCGCACCTTCTCAGGCAGATGTTGACCGTCCAGACCCCCAAGAAGTTTTAGTTAGCAAAGAAGCCTGCTTACAATTTTATAGACAATGTCTCTCTGGGGCTGCGATTGCCCCCTTCCGCTCTGGCTGCCTGTCACCGAGGGGAAGGTCTGCAGCCGCCTATCTCTGTTCAGTCCTTTGTTCCGTCGCGCGGGCCTGGCGGTCTTAGGTTAGGCTGGCTTTTCGCGTGGTAGGTATCCCACAGTCTGGTTTGCTAGCCCAAATTATTTCGCTCAGATAGCGCTCAGGTATTCAGGTCAGATTCTTACTCTCAGCGATGCAGCCCACGCCGCGCCTCCCTGCCCAGCCCCGGTTTGCTAATGGCGGATGCAGGCGTCTGCGCTGCTTCCTGCTGGGGGGAGTTACCGTAGGGCTCGCAATCTGCGAGTTTTAAATTGTTTATTTATTTTTTCTCCCTGTTATGTTGCCCTCTGTGCTTCCAAAGCTCGGCACAGATTCGGCAGTGAGAAGGTTTCCTGATGTTTGGAAACTTCTCTCTTTTTTGAGATTCCCTTCCCGGGACGGAACTCCGTCCCTCCCTCTTTTGTCTCTTTTTTTTCTTGTTTTTAATATTTTTTCCTACCTCCTTTCGAAGAGTTGGGTTGCTTTTCTGCGTGCCTGATGTCCCCTGCCGGCATTCAGAAGTTGTTTTGTGGAATTTACTCGACGTTTAAATGCTCTTTTGATGAATTTGTGGGGGAGAAAGTGTTCTCCCCGTCCTACTCCTCCGCCATCTTGGCCATAACTTTTCTCTTTCAGAATTTTCCACAGTTTATTGTGATCCACACAGTCAAACGCTTTGCCATAGTCAATAAAGCAGAAATAGATGTTTTCTGGAACTCTCTTGCTTTTTTGATCATCCAGCTGATGTAACCTAGCAATCCAACTCCTAGGCATATACCCTGAGGAAACCAAAATTGAAAAACACATGTATTCCAATGTTCATTGCAGCACTATTTATAATAGATAGAACATGGAAGCAAGCTAAAAGTCCATTGACAGATGAATGGATAAAGATGTCATGGTACATATACAATATACACAATGGAATATTACTCAGCCATAAAAAGGAATGAATCTGAGTCAGTTCTAACGAGGCAGATGAAAACGAGGGCCTATTATACAGAGTGAAGTAAGTTAGAAAGATAAAGAAAAATATCATATTCTAATAAGGGATTGGGGGCAGGAGGAGAAGGGGATGACAGAGGATAAGATGGCTGGATGGCATCACCGACTCGATGGACGTGAGTTTGAGTGAACTCCGGGAGTTGGTGATGGACAGGGAGGCCTGGCATGCTGCGATTCATATGGTCGCAAAGAGTTGGACATGACTGAGCGACTGAACTGAACTGAACTGAACTGAATGCATATATATGGAATCTAGAAAAATGATACTGAAGAATTTATTTACAGGGTAGCTGTGGAGAAACAGACATAGAGAACAGACTTATGGACATTGGGAGAGGGGAGGAGAGGGTGATATGTATGAAAAAAGTAACATGGAAACTTACGTTACCATATGTAAAATAAATAGCCAACAGGAATTTGCGCTATGGCTCAGGAAAATCAAATAGGGATTCTGTATCAACCTAGAGAGGTGAGATGGGGAGGGAGATGGGACGGAGGTTCAAAAGGGCGGGGATATATGTATACCTATCGCTGATTCATGCTGAGCTTTGACAGAAAACAGCAAAAGTATGTAAAGCAATTATGCTTCAATTAAAAAAAAACAAAAAACAAAGAATGGAGAGGTGTGATCTTACTGAAGGCTGTAAGTGGGGCTGTGAGTGGGGCTGTTTTTAGGGAGGGGGAAAGACTGGGTCCTTGCTGATATTGTGCAGACACATGTATGATGCACTTGGCTCAAGATTGCAATGCCAGGTTGGTCCAGGGCACAGCCTCTCTGCACATGGCCTGCCTCCCACCATCTTGAATTGCAGTGTTGTGTGCAACGCTTCATCACACGGCCTGCCCAGCTCAGGTGTCGGTGAAGCCATTTCATGCTAGGAACTCTGCTCTGAAGTGTGGGCTGCGTGGCCTGTGCATGAAGCAGGCACCCGATGAGCAAGTGAAACTAGACTATCCAGAAAGGAAAAGAGAAAAAAGAGGTTAGACTTAATTTTAGTATCCAGATTCTATTTTTATTTCTTGGGAAATGTTAGTGGGTTTTGCCAGTGAGAAAAATGATACTGTTGCACCATCCAAACACTTCTAGTTGAACTTTTTACTTAAAAAATTAAAGTACTACATTTACATGAGTAAGAAGTTATAATAGAGGTCGAAATGTAACAGTATTGGAATGTTTGTTAGGGCTTCCCTTGTAGCGCAGCCAGAAATAAATAAATAAAAGAATTGTACTAAAGAATCCACCTCCAATGCAGGAGACCCTGGTTTGATTCCTGGGTCAGGAAGATCCCCTAGAGAAGGAATAAGCTACCCACTCCAGTGTTCTTGGGCTTCCCTGGTGGCTCAGCTGGTAAAGAGTCTGCTTGCAATGCAGAAGACCTGGGTTCAATCCCTGGGTTGGGAAGATCCCCTGGAGGAGGGCACAGCAACCCACTCTGCTGTTCTTGCCTGGATAATCCTCATGGACAGAGGAACCTGGTGGGCTGCAGTCCATGGGGTTGCAAAGAGTCAGACACAACTGAGAGACTAAACACACTGTTTTTAATATCGTGATTCACAGGGACTCATTTTACTGTTATGCTTCATAATAGAGGTTTCACATATTCTTTTGGATGCATGATGGTCTTTAGCCCTCCCTCAAATAAATAAACAACAACGAAAATAAAGAGATTGAAACAAAGAAAAAATCTCTTCCATAATGTGGCACTTGCCTTAAAGGGAACTATTATTTTCGTAATTTCTAGTTTATTTTTCCTGGAAAATGTCTTAAGCATATAAAAATACATGTTTTAAAAGTTCTTTTTTTTGTACTATAGTTAAGACAATATGGGGCTGCTAGGCAATGAAGCTCTAGAGCCAGAAACTGGGATTGGAATCCTGTCTCCTCTGATGACCAGTTCTGTGACTTTGAGTTACTTAATCTCTTCATGCTTCAGTTCCTGCATCTGTGTGTGCAAAGTTGCTTCAGTCCTGTGCGACTCTTTGTTATGTCATGAACTGTAGCCCTCCAGGCTTCCCTGTCCGTGGGATTCTACAGGCAAGAGTTCTGGAGTTGGTGGCCTTTTCCTACTCCAGGGAATCTTCCGGACCCAGGGATCGAACCCGTGTCTCTTAAGTGTCTCTTAAGTCTCCTGCACTGGCAGACGGGGTGTTTACCACTATTGCTGCCTGGGAAGCCCTCCTTGCAGGTAGATTCTTTACCATCTGAGCCACCAGGGAACTCCTTTTGCATAAAAATGGGGCCAATAAGCCTCAGAGGTTGTTTTTAGAATTAAATGTATTATCTATGTTACATACTCTTCTGATATAACATTTAGTAAATGTGAACAATAATTTTATTTATGTAAAACAGATATTTATTTTTCAGCTTTATCGAGGCTGAATTCACAAAATTGTAATACATTTAAAGTATACAGCATGATAACCTGATATCCGTATACATTGTGAAAGGTTTCTCCCCACTGAGTTAATTAACATATCTATCACGTCACATAATTACCTTTTGGGATTTTTTGAATGAAAAATATTAAGTTCTACTTTCTTAGCAACTTTCAATTACACAATACAGTATAATCAACAATGTCACTATGTTATCCCTTAGATCCACATCTGTCTTACTGCTGAAAGTTGGCACCATTTTGCCAACTGATCCCTATTTACCCGACCCACATCCCTGGCAGGGCTTCCCTTGTGGCTCAGCTGGTAAGGAATCAGTCTGCAATGTAGAAGACCTGGGTTCAATCCTTGGGTTGGGAAGATCTCCTGGAGAAGGGAAAGGCTACCCACTCCACTGAGTGACTTTCATTTTCACCTTCGGCAACTGCTTTTGTATTCTCTATTTCTATGAATTTGACCCTTCCTTCCTTTTCTCCACCCCTCCTTCCTTTCTTTCACGTTTCACAAATAAATGACAACACAGTGTTTGCCTTTCTCTCCCTGGCTTATTTCACGTAGCATAAAGCCGTCCTGGTTCAGACATGTCCAGTGTGCATCCAGTTCCTGTGTGGGGGCTTTCCCCCCACATCAAGCAGTTCTCAGGCATCAGTTGGGTGTCCTAGTATTCATCTCACTTCTAATGATATCTCTCTGGAGGTAGCATCAGATTCCATAGCTTTAGGGCTCACTCCTAGAAGACTGCCCCCCCCGTGACAAACACAGTTTTGTTACCTGTGTTTCTGATTGATTGACTATAGATTAGAAGCTCCTCTAACCCACTGCTTAGGTTTCATTAATTTGCTAGAGTGGCTAACACAACTCAGAGAAACATTTTACTTACTAGATTATCTGTTTATTACAAAAGGGATAAAATACAGGATCAGTTGTATGAAAGAGATGCTTAGGGCAAGGAAGGGGGAAAGGATTTGTAGCTTCCATGCCCTCTCTGAGTATATCACTCTTCCCAAATACCACAAATTCGCCAACTGGAAGGCTCTCCAAACCCTGTTCTTTGGGGTTTTTATGGAGACCTCAATACAGAGACTTCTGTGGTTAATCAACCTCTGTTCTCTCCCCTCCCAGAGGTCAAGGGAGTGGGGCTGAAAATTCTCAGTTTCCAATCACATGGTTGTGTGCCCCGATAACAAGCTTTCCAAAAGTGATCTCACTAACATAACGAAATGCACTTTAATTGCTCTCACCACTGGAGAAGCCAGCAGCAGAGGATGAGATGTTTATATAGCATCATTGATTCAATGGACATGAATTTGAGCAAACTCTGGGAGACTGTAGAGGACAGAGGAGCCTGGTGTACTGTAGTCCATGGGGTGGAAAAGAATTGGACACGACTTAGTGACTGAAGAGCAACATCACTGGAAGTTCCAAGGGTTTTAGGAGCTCTATGTTCAGAATGGGGATAAAGACCAAATATTTATTTCTTTTAAAAGATGTTTATTTTATTTATTTATTTGGCTGCACCACGTCTTAGTTGCAGCATGAAGGATCTTTTTTAGTTGGGTCATGCAAACTCTTTGTTGACGCCTGTAAGATCTAGTTCCCTGTCCAGGTATCAAACCTAGGCCCCTGAATTGGGAGCATGGAGTCTTAGCCACTGGACCACCAGGGAAGTCCCAAGGTCAAATATATATTTCTTAAAAATCATGTTATATCATGTTGTCACAAATAAAAGTTTTTCTTTTTTATGACTGAATATACTCCATTGTAAATACATGCCACATTTTCTTGATCATTCATTCATTAATAGACACTTAGATTGTTTCCATTCCTTGACTGTTGTGAATAACGCTACCAACGAACATGGCCACACAGAGATCTCTTTGGGAAAGTGATTGTGTTCCCTGTGAATACGTGCTCAGAAGTAGGATTGCTGGATCATATGATGGGTTGAAGATGCCCTGGAGAAGAAAATGGCAACCCATTCCAGTACTCTTGCCTGGAAAAGCCCATGGACAGAGAAGCCTGGTAGACTGCAGTTCATGGGATTGCAGAGTCAGACACGACTGAGCGACTTCACTTTCATCCTAACAGATGAGAAGTGATAATCATTATGCTTTCGATTTGTATTTCCCTGATGATTAGTGATGCTGAAACCTTTTCATGTATCTGTTGTCCATTTGTATGTCCTCTTTGGAAAAAATGTCTAGTCAGGTCTTCTGCCCATTTTTAAATTGCATTATTTTTTTTTCAGCTGCAGGAGTTCCTTTGTCTATTTCGGATATTAACCATGATCAGATATGTGGCTTGCAAGTATTTTCTCCCATCCAAAATTTACCTTTTCACTGTCTTAATGTTTTCCTTTGCAGCAGATGCTTTTTAGTAGATACAGTCTCACTTGTTTGTTTTTGCTTTGGTTGCTTTGCTTTTGGTGTCAAATCCAAAAAATTATCACCAAGACCAATGTCAAGAAGTTTACCCCCTATGTTTTCTTCCAAGAATTTTGTAGTTTCAAGTCTTACATTCAAGTCTTTAATCCATTTTGAGTTAATCTTTGTGTATGGTGTGAGATAGGGGTCCAGTTTCCTTCTTTTGCTTGTGGCTGTCCAGGTTTCCCAACATCATTTATAAAGGAAGAAACTATCCTTTCCTCATTGTATATCCTCTGTTCCTTTGTTGAAAATTAACTGACCGTATATACATGGGTTTATCTCTGGGCTCTCTACTCTGTTTCATTTATCTATATATCTATCTTCATGCCGATGCCATATTGTTTTAATTACTGTGAAGAAAGGGACAGTGTTAGTTGCTCAGTCATGTCTGACTCTTTGCGACTCTATGGACTGTAGTCCACCAGGCTCCTCTGCCCATGGAATTCTCCAGGCAAGATTACTGGAGTGGGTTGCACTCCCTTCTCCAGGGAATCTTCCTGACACAGGGATCAAACCCAGATCTCTCACATTGCAGGCAGATTCTTTACCATCTGAGCCACTGGGAAGCCCATAACTTTGTAATATAGTTTGAAATCAAGAGGTGTGATGCCTCCAGTTTTGTTCTTCTTTCTCAAAATTACTTTCTGGTTCTATTTAAATTTAGGATTTTTTTTTAAACTATTTCTGTGGAAAATGCCATTAGAATTTTGATAGGGACTGAATTAATTCTGTAGCTAACTTTGGATAGAATCTGGATCACAAGCAAGGAATATCTTTCCACCTATTTGTGTCTTCTTCAATTTCTTTTGTCAATACCTTACAGTTTTCGGTACACAAATCTTTCATCTCCTTGGTTTATTCCCACCTATTTTATTCTTTTTGATGCTATTGTAAATTGTATTGTTTTCTTAATTTCTCTTTCTGATAGTTCACTGAAAAAAAATTATACTTCAACACTTGCCTTTGAATCACACTGTTTTAGATGTGTCTCTTACATACAATATATAATTTTAAAAATTTACCAAATATAAGTTTTTTTCTTTTAGCAGATGAATTTACAGTTTATATTTATTATAACAAATATATTGAGCTTTATTTATTTTTGTCATGCTAAGTATTAATACTTCATAATTTTTCTTTTGCTAAATGAATTTCTTGATGTGTGCAAGTTTTTTTTTTAATAATTTTGACAATTTTTGGTTTCTTTTGATACTTCTTCTTTTTTTTTTTTTTTTGATACTTCTTCTTACCCTTATAACTTTATATTCCAAATTTTTGGAATTAATATTCCAAAATTTGGAACTAATTTTCCAAATTTTTAATTTGGCAAATTTAAGGTATACTATTCCTTTTGGAACGAAATAGGAAAATTTGCATTTTACACTTTCCCTTAGCTCTTTCCTTATCTTTCATCTTCCAAATGTTGTTAGTTACACTCTTATTTTCAGTCACTTTTGGTAGTTTCTTATACGTGGCCTGAACAACGCCAATTCTTTAAGTTTCTTGAGTCTTGCCTGTGGTTTGTATTAGTTTCAGGTGTACAGCAAAGTGATTCACTTATATATGTATATTTTTTCAGATTCTTTTCCCTTATAGATTATTACAGGGTATTGAGCTATACAGTAGGTCCTTGGCATTACGGTAATTTCTAAACTCTCTTTTTTTGGTCCTTCAGTTTGTTTTCAATCATGTTTAACATGCTGTTAATCACTAGTAGTAGTAAATGTAAGTTACTATTACTATTCCAGTTCTTGCATTAGGTAGTGAAATTCCAAATGTTCATTATGTTTTTGAGGTAAAATAAAGTACAAAGAGCAAGCTTGTTATGATTAAATCAATTCTGTGCTTCAAATTCCTAATAAAAATTTTCAAATAATCTCAGAAGCTTTAATAGCTTTTTCTAATTGAAAATTTCTATTTTTTCATTTTAACACTATTCTATACTATCACTAGTGACTTCCCTGGTGGCTCAGATGGTTAAGCGTCTGCCTACAATGTGGGAGACCTGGGTTCGATCCCTGGGTCAGGAAGATCCCCTGGAGAAGGAAATACCAACCCACTCCAGTACTCTTGCCTGAAAAGTCCCATGGACAGAGGAGGCTGGTAGGCTACAGTCCATGGGGTTGCAAAGAGTCTGACATGACTAAGCAACTTTACTTTCATTATACTATGCTAGGAATCTTCATATAGCATTATTTCATAATATAATAGTCCCCAGAATCCATCAACATTAGAATGCAAAAGTAAATTGTGGTATACGCATAAAACAGAGCAATGAAAATGAAGTACTGTGATACACACAACAGCATGAATTAATCTCAATAATGTTGAAAGGCAATAAGCCAGACACTAGGGTACATACCATGTATTCCATTTGTATAAAGTTGAAGGATGGACAAAACCATTATAGAGTGTCGGAAGTCAGAGTACTGATTAACCTTGAAAGTGGGGTGGAGACTGGGAGAAATAACGCAGGAATAGGCTTTTGAAATACTGGTAATGTTCTATTTCTTGATTTGGTTACTTGGTGTGTTTTTTTTTTTTAATTTATTGAGCAATATACTTATTACTTGTGGACTTTACTTATGTGTTCATTCATCTTCAGTGAGAAATTTACTTGTAAAAACAATCTGCATATTCTCTATTCCAGAATTTGATACTAATTTATGTAATTTTTTCAATTTTTTAAATGGTTCAAATTGCCCTTTATGGACTATGTTCCATATAACATCAACTGTTTGCTAGGAAGTATACTAAATATTTTGCATTTGCTATCCTATTAAATCTTTATAATAATCCTGTAAGCTAGAAAGATCCTTTATGCATAAGAACTAAATTCAGAGAAACAAAGTTTTTTGCCCAAGATCATACAACCAGTAGTACAGCTATACTCTCCTACCCTGACAATATTTAAAGCTACAAGTTAATTTTGGAGCAGAAACAGTTTTCAAATTGGAGTCTTAGGTATGGAGGACGTAGCTGAGTCACTTAACCTAGGTGTTTTTACTTAATAGTTGTAATAGAAATTACCTTTGACAAGCAAAGCAATGCCAGTACTGTTTTTCCTGAGTTTTTGAGTTCCTAAGTGAATAGAGGGAGAAGTCATAGACAACCACTAATAATACTAAGTACTTTCTTTGGACATGGTCACCTGAATTGGTTTCTAAATAAAATGCTTGGAAAATTAACATTCATTTCTATTTGTTGTGGAACAAAGAATTCCAACCAATCACTGGATTTCTGAGGCTGTGATAAATACTTGCCTCTGTCCTTTGATGCTTTACACAGGGAAGCAGACTGCCTAACACTCCAAAGGGATTCTACTATGAAACATATTGTCTGACATTACATTAAATAGCTTGAAAATACTGTAACCATTGATGCCCAGTTGTTGTTAAAGTATCTTAGAATCAATGAAAGAAATTAATAAATAGAAAACCCAGTCCTAAGAGAGATCTTCTTATGGTTTTCTAGTTAAGAAAAAATAAATTAACACTCTCAGCAGGGGGAAAGCAGTAGATTGTGTGGGATTCTCTTGAAAATGAAGACTTCACTCCCAATGTTAATTTAATTTGGATGCACTTCTGAGGAAGTCATTTATCACCTTACTATGCATATATCTTGAATAAAATTTATAGTTCTATATAAGCATTTAGTAAAATATACTTCTATCTCTGGAAGGCCAATTTAGAATTGGCTAATAGAAGCAACAATTGGAGGAAAATTTTGATAAGAGAATAACCCCTTCACATGTCTTATGAGCATCAGTGTTATGATCAAAGACTGAGAACAAGGAAGCTCTGGTTGAATTTATCCACTCCTTGTGCTATTTATGATGCCCTGGGCATCAATTCTTTGATTCACAAGATGCAAATTATCAGTATGCTGACTCCATTTTCAGCAGTCATGAGTTTGGGAAGCTTAGGTAACAAAAAGACTAGAGCTGTTTTGCCTTACAGAATCTGAGCTATATTAGATGTCAGCGTGAACTAGGGTACAAGTATGGACAGCCTAGTTCAAGAACGGATGTGCTGGGCAAATAATTATATCAGAAAGCAAGACCTATTCCACTGTACTACCATTGACTGTTCACCCCTAACCTGGACTTGCTGTTGGGAGGCCCTTTCTATCATACCCTCTTCATGCCTCTGTGAGCTCTCAGCTCTGAACAAAGCTCTCAGCTTTTTTCCTTGCTGAGAGGACAAAAGAGTCCAGTCTTTACTAAACATCTTAGTGTTTTGATTTCCTCATTCCTGTAATTGAAGGCCTTCTTTCCTTGCCATGGTATCCTGAATAATGATAGATCTGACTACTAAAATGAATTCAGTCTTTCGTTAAGAAAAGGGGAAAATCAAATATTTGAAGATCAGAGGGTTGCAGATGTTTAGCAGATAAAGAAGTATCAGGAAAAAAAGGCTATGACTCTGCTGCCAGCATAGACTTGGACTGTGTGGGTTCAAATCCATATACCTCCACTCACCAGCAGTGAGACTGGGAAACCACTTAAACTTTTGAATCCTCAGTGTTATCTTCTATAAAGTAAGAATAACAGCTAATTCTTGAGGGGTGAGGTAAGGGATAGAAGCAATCTTATAACCGCAATGTTTATTAATTATAACTATAGTATTCATATAAGTATATATATAATTTGTTATATATTATAAAATATAGGCATGATAGAATAATTATCAGAGAAGGCAATGGCAACCCACTCCAGTACTCTTGCCTGGAAAATCCCATGGACGGAGGAGCCTGGTAGGCTGTAGTCCATGGGGTCACGAAGAGTCGGACACTTACTGAGCGACTTCACTTTCACTTCCATGCATTGGAGAAGGAAACGGCAACCCACTCCAGTGTTCTTGCCTGGAGAATCCCAGGGATGGCGGAGCCTGGTGGGCTGCCATCTGTGGGGTCGCACAGAGTCGAACACGACTGAAGCGACTTAGCAGCAGCAGCAGCAGAATAATTATAAATATGTTTCATAATTGATATATATTTTATATGATGTATTTATTATATTTTATATAAATATATGTAAGTATAATTATAGTGATTATTTTCATCTTAATTATAATGCCTAGCACATTTAAGATGGCCACGTTTAAAGCTGAACATTTCTAGGTCTGTTTTAGTGGCTCCCTCTCCATCTGGGAAGCACATGATTGGAGCACGTGATTTGAACACAGCCAATCAGAATGACAGGTACCAACTCTAGTCACCGTGATTAGCCTAGGATGGGCAAGGGACTGAATTGAGTCAATCACTTGAGATCTTTTTTTAATCCCCTTTTATCAGTTGCTTACTGTAGGGCTTTTACTATAGTTTTTATCGTTATTAAGTTTCCTGAATGTATGCCATAATGATAAGTAATTAATCCATATATTTATAGAAAATTCTGGTGAATAATAATGAAGCAACTTCGACATTTTATATATTAAAGGGGGAAAGAATGAGAAGTGGGTCAAGTAGTAAGTAAACATTAGTTTCTAATGGTTGGATGATCCCATGCATTTCCTTTTATTTTATTCCTTAGGCTGGTTGGAGTAAGAGCCCTGTCACACACAATCAGAAGAGTCCTGACTAATATTAGGAAATAATAAGAGTCATCCATGTCCAGAGACATTGTTCAGTGGGCTCTGGGGCCAGCGCCCAGGGCAGCGTAACCAGAATGACCACAGTTGAGTCCTTAATAAGACCATAATACTCAGATCAGCTGGGGTAAATCAGATTTTAGGGGACCTCTAACAACTTTTACAAATCAGAGGTGGCAAATCTCAAACACCTGGATGACAGAATAATTGCTACTAGAGCTAAGACATCACACCCCTGCTCTTGCTGCAGGCCACTCTCAAGGCAAATTGTCTTCTTTGATCAGAGAATTCATCCCTTTGGTTAGAGTCTCCTGGTGTTCTGGACAGAAGCTTTAAAATTCTGCCTCAATTACCTAGAATGTACTCTTTGACAGTTACTTAATTTTAAATCTCATCAATATTTTGCATTTCTTATCTGAAGTTTTAAACAAAAATACAAATTCTAACTCTAGTTTTTTAAAATTTAGTCATAAAATGGTTTGGACTGATAAGCTGATTGACTTACACGAAGAATTTTATTTTATTTTAATTTTTTAAAAAAATTTTATTTTTAAACTTTACAATATTGTATTAGTTTTGCCAAATATTGAAATGAATCTGCCACAGGTATACCTGTGCTCCCCATCCTGAACCCTCCTCCCTCCTCCCTCCTCATACCATCCCTCTGGGTCGTCCCAGTGCACCAGCCCCAAGCATCCAGTATCGTGCATCGAACCTGGACTGGTGACTCATTTCATACATGATATTGTACATGTTTCCATGCCATTCTCCCAAATCTTCCCACCCTCTCCCTCTCCCACAGAGTCCATAAGACTGATCTATACATCAGTGTCTCTTTTGTTACATGAAGAATTTTAAACCTCCTGAATTGTCTTTCCTCTGTCATTTTACCCAGTGGTGATCATCTTCATCCAATCAGCTTTCAGTATTTGATTATGTAAATAATGCCCCCAGGAAATCTGATGTTCTGATGATAGTGACCCTGGTCAGTGACATTTAATCGTGTCTTTATCCTTTACCTAGTTTTCTGTCATACCTCTCCGACCCCTCACCACCGTTGGTCATCCCAGTAGCTGGTCCATTTATGTCTTATTTCTAGGGCAGAAAATTGCCTGTATTCGAAAATGCTGTAAGAAGCCGTGGGCTCTGGGCTCCCAGCTGCCATCTGAGTAAATAATGCTTTTTTTTTCCAATAAAAAGATCATGCAAACCAAAGGTCACATTTAGACTTACTTTAGTCTTTTATATGATCAGCCATCAGAGATGAAGCTAGCAGTGGGATGTGGACAAGAAAGACTCTCAATTCTGATTTTCATCTTTGCTCCCTGGCAACACTTCCTGAGAACAGTGTGAAGGAAATTCCAAGACTAAATAGCCAATGGCATAATATACTTTCCGGCATGCTGAGAAATAGAGAATGAAGAAAATTAAAGCTCCCAAAGTTTCCCATGAAAGATTTCATAAATTATCTTCTAGCACAAAATTGAGGTTGAAAATAGCTCCCCATAACATTTTTTTATACTTGTACCAGGTTTACAACTATGACAAAAATAAAAAATTATGTGGGCATGGATATATAATATACTTAACTATGAATGAATATAATTTTAACTGTAACTAAATATGTTGAATACTTACAGTTTTACAGGCACAGGGTGGTGTGCTTAAAGGAGTTGGCTCATTTAATTTTCACAGTATCCCTAGAGCAGTAGCTATTATAAAGTCCATTTTACAGATGAGAAACTGAGGGTTGTGGGTTAAGAAATTTGCTGGCAGAGCAGGAACTGGGGCTTCAGGGCAGTTTTGTCAGTTTCAGATCCTGGACAGTGCTGACATTGCTGTTCCATGGAAAACTTAAGGAGAAGAGGGCAACAGAGGATGAGACGGTTGCATGGCATCACTGATGCAATGCACATGAACTTGGGCAAACTCTGAGAGATGGTGAGGGACAGGGAGGCCTGGCGTGCTGCAGCCCATAGGGTCATGAAGAGTCAGGCACCACTGGGTGACTGAACAATAACAACACTTAAGCAAAACAAAAAACAAAAAACCCTACCCAAACTTGCTCAATATGCAAGCATATATTTATTTTTATTTTTAATGTATTATTTTGAAATAATGATAGTGTGTTAGGGTCCTCCAGAGAAACAGAACCAATTGGAGGGGTGTGTGTGTGTGTGTGTGCTCAGTCGTGTCTGACTCTTTGTGACCCCATGGACTGTAGCCCACCAGGCTCCTCTGTCCATGGAATTTTTCAAGCAAAAATACTGGAGTGGGTTGCCATCTCCTCCTCCAAACGATCTTTGCAACCCAGGGTTTGAACCCATGTCTCCTGCGGCTCCTGCACTGGCAGGCTGATTCTTTAACACCAAGCCATCCAGGAAGCCCTGTATGTATGTGCATATATATATATCTATATCTATATCTATCTATCTATATATATATCTATATCTCTCTCTCTCAAACAATGTGGGGTTAGGGGCACCAATGCCCCCAGGCTGTAAAAATATCCATGTATAACTTCGTACATGGCCTTCCCTGGTGGTTCAGATGGTTAAGAATCCGTCTATAATGTGGGAGACCTGGGTTCGATCTCTGGGTTGGAAGATCCCCTGGAGGAGGGCACGGCAACCCACCAGTATTCTGGCTTCCCCAATGGCTCTGTGGGTAAAAAATCTGCCTGCAATGCAGGAGACACAGGTTTGATCCCTGAGTTGGGAAGATCCCTTGGATGAGGAAATGGCAACCTACTCTGATATTCTGGCCTGGAAAATCTCGTGGACAGAGGAGCCTGACTTGCTACAGTCCATGGGGTCACAAAGAGTCAGACATGACTGAGCAACCAACATATAACTTTATAGTCAGCCCTCCATATCTGTGGTTCTGCTTCTGAGCATTCAGTTAAACCCAGATTATATAGTGCTAGAGTTATATTTATTTTTTAAAAAATTTGCTTATGAGTGAACCTATGCAGTTCAAACCTGTGATGTTCAAGAGTCAACTGTTTAGGTATAAATTTATATATGTATCTCTGTTTCTTATTTATCATAAAAACATGTTGCAATAAACAGTGGGGTGCATGTATTTTTTTTTAATTATGGTTTTCTCCAGGTATATGCCCAGGAGTGGGATTGCTACGTCATATGGTAGTTCTATGTGTGGTTTTTAAGGACCCTCCATACTGTTCTCCTTAGTGGCTGTATCAATTTACATTCCCACCAAAGGTACAGAAGGGTTCCCTTTTCTCCACACCCTCTCCAGCATTTATTGTTTGTAGATTTTTTCATGATGGCCATTCTCACTGGTAAGAGTTGATACCTCATTGTGATTTTGATTTGCATTTTTCTAACAATTACTACAGGGAGGCCTGGCGTGCTGCAATTCCTGGGGTCGCAAAGAGTTGGACACACTAAGCACTGAACTGAACTGAACCGAATAATTAGTGCTGTTGAGCATCTTTTCAACTGCCTCTTGGCCATCCTTTTCATTGTTTTAATTTCGTGGGTTTGTTTGTTCGTTTTTGGGAGCAGAAGGATGTCACCATCTTTTGATAAAGGCACTTTTTTTTTAAACTTTTCAATATTGTATTGGTTTTGCCATATATTATAAAGGCACCTTTTAATCCATTGTATTCAGGAAGCTAGATACTTGGTAAATAAAATTCCATTTATGAGCTCTCATGTATAGCACTGTTTTGAGTTCTATCTGGGGAATACAAATAATCATAGGATGTAGTCATTGCTCAATAAGCTTATGGTCTGATTAAGACACAGACACAGAAGGCATAGGAAACTTCATCCAACGTCTTTTCTTACTCTTTGAGGACTTGACTACCTGACTTTCAATTCATGTGTTGGCTTGGGGTTTATCTAGAAGTAGGAATATATGTCCCAGGCTTGGTCTTTGGGAGAGTTTCATTTTCCAACTACTATGATGGCTTCAAAACTGGGCTTGGAACCCAGGTTAGTTAGGTGAATTTTGAGACTTTTGAAAAGTAATTTTATTTATTAACTAATTTATTTCAATTTTTATTTTTGGCTGTGCAGGGTCTTCACTGCTGCACAGGCTTTTCTCTAGTTATGATGAGATGGGGCTGCTCTTTAGTTGCAGTTTGTGGGCTTCTCATTGCAGTGTCTTCTCTTGTTGCAGGCTCTTGGTGCCCATAGGCTTCAGTAGTTGATGTTCCTGGGCTCAATAGTTGTGGCTCATGGGCTGATCTTCCTGGACCAGGGATCAAACCTGTGTCTCCTGCATTAGCAAGAGGATTCTTTACCACAGAGGCACCAAGGAAGGCTGAATTCTGAGACTTTTGCTAGAGTTATTGCAAAAGAAAACCTTTGAATGAATTTTATATTAGCAAAATTTAAACCTGAGGCTTCCAATGGGTCATCTCATAGAAAGCAAACAAAAAATGCCTGAGAAGAAAGCCAGGGTAGAAGGTAGCAAAACTGAGAGATGGAGGGAAGAGACCAAGGTTGATGCCATCACTGGAGCCTCTGAATTTAGCTTTGTCTGTGTGTTCATCACTTGAACTTCCTAGTTATCTTTTTGGCTTGTGCTAGTTTGAGTTTTTTTTTTTCTATTCATTTCAACTAAGATTTGTAACCATATAGGAATATTATACAGACATGCAAAACATGCAAGGAAGCTTACCAAGTAAAATAAACTATCAGCCAATTTCTTGGGAAATCGAAAAGTCCATTCCTCTTTCTAGGCCTAAATGTTCCAGGTTTGATTCATGCAAACTAGGGAGGAGTTTGGGGAGGAAATGGTAGCCATTGGGATAAGTTTTAAAAGTATCCTCAGAAATTTAGGTTTCATTGTTGATAATGGAGCCCAAGATTCAATGTGAAGAAATTTTCTTTCTTATGACAAACTTTATTGTGGATCTAGAGTTTCAGCATATGTCCTTGGGGAGAAGTCCTGAAAAGGACAACAAAAATAGAAAGAGAGAGAATTTGTTTATTGGAAGGATTGAGGCCTAGGTGGATAATGTTTAGGCATGTCAGGCCCTGGAGTAGGAAATAGCAGCCCACTCCAGTGTCCTTGCCTGGAAAATTCCATGGAAGAAGAGTCTGGAGGGCTATTGTCCATGGGGTTGCAAAGAATGGGACACAACTGAGCATGTAGGCACAGGCATGACAGGAAGTGCTCTGGAGTAGGATGGATCCACAGTGGAGGCTTCCTTCTGGTGCCCCCTGATGCTCCCTCCCTTTCACTGGGAATATCTTTTGGGCAAATCTAGAAATCTCTGCCTGCCCAGAATCTCCTTCCAGAGAGCTCAGCAACTCTTGCTTCAAGAAATAACATCTTTGAATTAAGGCAATTACATTAAGACATACTATTGTGTTTATTTTGTATTTTTAGGTCATGTCATTTTGAATATTATGGTCATGACATTTTATTTTATTTTGCTGCACCACACAGCATGTGGGATCTTAGCTCCCTAACAAGGAATCAAAACTGTGCCCCTGCAGTAGAAGTGTGGCGTCTTAACCGCTGGACCACCAGGGAAGTCCCTATAATAGTTTTTAAAATAGACACTAGAATCCATAAACCAAGGGCATTTTTGCCCTTGAGATTGGTTAATAAAATTTTCCAACCAAGATCTAAGGCACAGAACTGGCAAGTTCTAATCTGAGTAAAGTAGAAGGGGTGATGGAATGTGGAATCCAGAGGAGGATCAGTTATGGTGGCCTCTGGCTTGCTGCGACTACATAGGAGGCCTGTGAGAACAAGGGCGTGAAGAACCTGTCTGATCAACGTTTGAGTTGTGGCCCTATCGCTTCCCTTGGCAGTTCCTAGGAGCTCAGTGTCCTTTTCCTTAAGAAAGGGTAATAAAAATATCTACCTCCAATGACATTAAGAACATTTGATAAAAATGGGCCATAGACCATGGAGCCTGAGCGTATGCATAGATGCTCAATGTATGTTTGTTATTATCATGTCATCTTCATCACCATTGCTGTTGACTGGTTTTATTACAACAGGAAAGACAGATGCTTTAAGGAAGGTAGCATGACTTAATTCCCAGGTTTGCTTCAGGCAAGTATATTCTGTTAGAGCTGCACTGTCCACTGGAGAACCTGATGGGGACTTGACGAGGAATGGAAAAGCTACGTATGCTCTGGACCTCAGTAAGTCTAGAGAAGAGTAAGATGAGAGAATTGTACCAAAGGGAAACAGACATCTGCTACTGAAACGTGTTCCATACAATTCAAGGAAATTACCCACCTCATTCTTTTTTCCTTATCACTACAAGCATATACTGGTTTATAAATATCAATAATATCTGAGTGTTTTATCAGGTCCAAATAAATGAATGCTTTTATTGGTAGCAGTTTTCCTCATTCCTTGAATCAGAAATGCTAAAATCATCAGAGCATCTCACTTTGAACACTGTATGTGCTTAATTGGATTCTGTTGGTCTCTATAGCCCCTAAATACCCAGACAAAATATAAAACATCCAGTCCATGTTGTAGTATTACCAAAACCCATGTCCAGAGAGCCAGAAGCATGGATGTGTGGTCCTGTGGAGTCAGAACATTTTGATGCCACATAATGTTTGATGAGTGGGGATTTCCCCCTCTCTTGCTGCTCAGAAAACAACACAGATCCAACCAGGGTCAAGATCCTGAGTCCTAGAAAATCCACTTAGCTTCCATATTCAGAATTTTTTGTATTTGTGTCAGGGTGCAGTATAGGAAAATGAACACAGCTTTGGAGTCATGCAGACTTAGGTTTGACTTTCATTTTATGTACTTACTAAACCTGTGGAATCTTATTAGAGCTCTTTGAGACTCATTTCTCGCATTTGCAAGGTGGAAATGATCATCTGTTCTGTGGCCAGGGGACATGAGGGTCATATCAAGGTACTGTGATCTCCATGTAGACCCCAAGAGAACTGGGGTTCTCCTAGGAGAAGCTCCTAGGAGCTTTTCCTCCTAGGAAAAGGTATATAGGGAAGTAGCAACTATGAGAAGCAAAGCTCTGACACCAATTTATGTCTCTCACACCCTGAAAGTGTGGAAGTGTTAGTTGCTCAGTCATGTCTGACTCTTTGTGACCCCATGGACTGTAGCCCACCAGGGTTCTCTGTCCATGGGATCCTCCAGGCAAGAATACTGGAGTGGGTAGCCATTCCCTACTCCAGGAGATCTTCCCAACCCAGGCGTCAAATCCAGGTCTCTTGCATTGCAGTCTTTACCATTTGAACCACCAGGGAAGCCCCTCTTCTACCCTATGACTCAGTAATTCCATTTCTAGGTCCTCTCTGGGTTGCACACTTCTCACTGTATCTTCACATGGCAGAATAAGTTAGGGAGCTTTGTGGGTTTTGTTTGTTTTATTTCATGCATTTATTTTTTAAATATTTATTTATTCATTTGACTGCATTGGGTCTCAGTTGAACAGTATGTAGGATCTAGTTTCCTGATCAAGCATAGAGACCAGGCCCCCTGCACTGAGAATCTTAGCCACTGGCCCACCAGGAAAGTCTTTGTCTGATTTATAAAAGCGCCGGTCCCATTCATAAGGGCTCTGCCCTCATGACTTCAGCACTTTTCTAAGACCCCACCTCCTAATATCATCACAACGGACATTTCAACATACAGATTTTAGGGAGACACAAACATTCAGACCACAGCAGACTTGTATGTGTTTTGAAGGTAGAGAATTGAATACACATTCAATGAGAAAAAGAGAGGAGTCAAGGATAATTCCAAGTATTTCTGGTTTGAGCAACTGGAAGGAAGGAATTGTCCTATAAGACTTTTTTCTTGTCTTTCAAGCACCATCCTTTTCTGGTTTTCCTCTTTCTTCTGTGCATATTATTTTCTTGGCGGTATGTGGGCATCTGCTTATGATATGCCCAACCAGTCAGTAGATAAAGTACCTTTTCCCCCCTGGCTTTCTTGAGATATAATTAACATATAATACTGTGGAATTTTAAGGCATGATTTGATATTAATATATATTGCAAAGGGACTTCCCAGGTGGCTCAGTGAGAAAGAATCTGCCTGCCAATGCAGAAGACACAAGAAATGTGGGTTTGATCTCTGGGTCAGGAAGATCCCCTGGAGGAGGAAATGGCAACCCACTCCAGTATCCTTGCCTGGGAAATCTCATGAACAGAGGAGCCTGGCAGCTACAGTCCATGGAGTAGCAAAGAGTAGGATACCACTGAGCATGCACGCACACACATGTGCATACATAGAAAAATGATTAAAGTACAATTGTGGATTAGATGTGTAAATTACCGTCAGAGGAAATTGGAAACATGAACCAAGAGCAACTTGAAGGTTCACTGCCTTTAAGAGAAGGTCACTTTGATGAGGACATCAAAGGATGACTTCATAGACCACAGCAAGATTGAGAAAATCCACCAAAGGAACGAAACACTGGAGTAAGCTCCTAGAGCAGACTGTTGGGAAAAATAGGTGGTTATCATAAGCTTTGGGTATTTCCCAACCTGAATTCTTATTTCTGGAGCATATTTGCATTGCTTTCTGTGTCTGTATTGCAAGTTTCTTCAAGTTTGCTGTGACTTAGCTTGTTTGAACAGTTTTCTTTGGATTAATGTAATAGCAAGTTTAAACCCTCACTGGTGCTGTTACATACAATTTGCTTTGAGTCACCAAGTTTAAATTGTTATGTTCATTTGTACACGTATTTTGTTTCTTCAGTTACAAACATGTGGTGCAGAAATGTTAGTTTGTAGTGTTGACTAGAGGATTAGGGTATGATTTTACTTGATTGAAGTATTTAGTTTTTGATGAATATTCAAGTTCTGCAACTTAAATATTTACTGCTTGTGCATCAATTTCAACGGGAAAAAAAAGCAACTTTAAAAGATAAAATTTGGTGCCATCCAGTGGCAAAATTGTGAATTGCCACATAAGAGCAATTGTGAGGAGAATTTCATGGTGAAACTAAATTGGTTCCTTAGTATATCCTGTAACCCACAGAGACACCAGCAACTATAAAAGAAAAACATGGCATAAGTTTGGAAGTACATTTAACTGCAATATGGCATAATATAATATAGAAAAAATATTGAATTAAGAGAAGGTAAACATGTTCTGGAGTTGCTTCATTTATAAAATGGGAATATGTTCCTACACTATGGCTAAGAGCTGGAAAGCTTACATTTTTCAAAGATTTAACTTGCATATTATACTTTGGCACCAACTGTATTAGACAAATAAGATTTTTATATTGCACTGTTAAATAAAATCTTTATATTTGTGAATTTGAAAATCTTTCTAAAATGTTTAGTTCAAGTTACACGAGCCTTGCAGAAATCTGAAATTTTCGGTCATCCATAGGAAAAATATGAAACCCCTCTCCCCGGGTGCCAAAAATAAGAGTGAAAGTCCTCATCGTGTAGGAGACTCTGCCTGCTGACACATGCATTCTGTTGAAGTACCAGGACCAGTTGAGTTATAGCCATATGTATTAAAAATCCTTTTTTTCAATGAGACATTCATTTATAGTACAATGACCTGGTTAGGACTTGTATTGTAGGTTCAGCTGTTGAAAAACATTCAGTAATAACTAGTTTAAACAAGACAGAGATACAGATCTCTCTCATGTTAAAGTCTGAGTAGGCATTTTAGAGCAGTCATTCTACAATCATCCAGGATCCTGACTCCATCTATCTCTGGCCTTAAACATGCAGCTTCCATCTCATAGTCTCTGATGGCTGCCCTTCTCCTCTTATCCCTAGCTTTCTCTGCACTTGACCTTTGAAAGCAAATGAAGCAAACGAGGTAAATGGGTCTTACTCTGCTTCTGACTCTCTTATCTACTGAAAGTTCCGTTCCTGACGAAACATCTGGTGCAAAAATAATACCAATATACTCTTCTATAAACGGAACATACACAGTAAAATGAACTACCATTTTACACCTTTGGTTTCACATATATCCTAACAGTTTTCATTGTTAGCTGTCTTTCAATAACTTGATTACATTGAAATGCCCAAACGTTTGCTTTTGTCATTTGAAGGTCTCAGGCAGAGACCGTTTTATTGTTGGACAGAAATCATAAGTTCTTCTACCGTGGCCAACAGCTAGTATATTCTGGACTGACTGGAAGTTCTATGTCCTCCCAAAGGGATTCTTTTCACCACTCACATTTGGAGGCAGCAGAAACAGATTTTACTTTCTTGGGCTCCAAAATCACTGTGGACAGTGACTGCAGCCATGAAATTAAAAGACACTTGCTCCTTGGAAGAAAGGCTGCAACAAACCCAGACAGTGTATTAAAAAAGCAGAGACATCACTTTGCTGACAAAGCTGCGTATAGGCAAAGCTATGGCTTTTCCAATAGTCACGTATGGATGTGAGAGTTGGACCACAAAGAAGGCAGAGCACCGAAGAATTGATGCTTTCAAACTATGGTGCTGGAGAACACTCTTGAGAATCCCTTGGACAGCAAGGAGGTCAAACCAGCCAATCCTAAAGGAAATCAACCCTGAATATTCACTGGAAGGACTGTTACTGAAGCTGAAGCTCCAATACTTTGACCACCTGATGCGAAGAGCTGACTCCTTGGGAAAGACCTTGATGCTGGGAAAGTTTGAAGGCAGGAGGAAAAGGGGACGATGGAGGATGAGATGGTTGGTTGGCATCACAGACTCACTGGACATGGATTTGAGCAAACTCCAGGAGATAGTTGAGGACAGGGAAGCCTGGCGTGCTGCAGTCCATGGGGTTGCAAATAGTCGGACATGACTGAGTAACTGAACAAAACAGTAACAAATTCTTAATCCATTTTGGAATTGAATCTGCTTATCTCTGCCCTGTCACATTCTCTCTTTTTTAGATCTGCTTGTGCAAAAAGGAGCTGTGTCTTGGTCTTCTATCCACAGGGCGGCACACTAAGATCAACACTGTCCTTCACTTAGATCTGCTAAGCTCCAGTGCTTCTCAGTGTATAATCATAAGGAATTTGATTTAGGGCATACCTGAATGGTCTAATGGTTTTCCCTACTGCTGCTGCTACCCCATTTTCTTCAATTTAAGTCTGAATTTGGCAGTAAGGAGTTCATGATCTGAGCCACAGTCAGCTCCAGGTCTTGTTTTTGCTGACTGTATAGAGCTTCTCCATCTTTGGCTGCAGAGAATATAATCAGTCTGATTTCAGTATTGACCTCTGGTGATGTCCATATAGAGAGTCTTCTCTTGTGTTGTTGGAAGAGGGTGTTTGCTATGACTAGTGTGTTCTCTTGGCAAAAGTCTGTAAGTCCGTTAGCCTTTGATCTGCTTAATTTTGTACTCCAAGGTCAAATTTGCCTGTTACTCCAGGTATCTCTTGACTTCCTACTTTTGCATGCCAGTCCCCTATAATGAAAAAGACATCTTTTTGGGGTGTTAGTTCTAGAAGGTCTTGTAGGTTTTCATTAGAACCATTCAATTTTAGCTTCTTCAGCATTACAGGTCGGGGCATAGACTTGGATTACTGTGATATTGAATGGCTTGCCTTGGAAACAAACAAAGATCATTCTGTCATTTTTGAGATTGCATCCAAGTACTGCATTTTGGACTCTATTGTTGATTATGATGGCTACTCCATTTCTTCTAAGGGATTCTTGCCCATGGTAGTAGATATCATGGTCATCTGAGTTAAATTCACTCATTCCAGTTCATTTTAGTTCACTGATTCCTAAAGTGTCTATGTTCAGTCTTGCCATCTCCTGTTTGATTACTTCCAATTTGCCTTGATTCAAGGACCTAACATTCCAGGTTCTTATGCAATATCGCCCTTTACTGCATTGGACTTTACTTCTATCATCTGTTATATCCACACCTGGCTGTTGGTTTTGCTTTGGCTCTATCTCTTCATTCTTTCTGGAGTTATTTCTCCACTGATCTCCAGTAACATACTGGGCACCTAGGGAATTCATTTTTCAGTGTCATATCTTTTTGCCTTTTCATACTGTTCATGGGGTTCTCAAGGCAAGAACACTGAAGTGGTTTGCCATTGCCGTCTCCAGCAGACCACATTTTGTCAGAACTTTCCACTATGATGTGTCTGTCTTGAGTGGCCCCATACAGCATGCTTCATAGTTTGACTGAGTTAGACAAGGCTGTGGTCCATGTGATCAGTTTGGTTAGTTTTCTGTGATGGTGGTTTTCATTCTGTCTGCCCTCTGATGGATAAGCATAAAAGGCTTATCAAAGCTTTCTGATGGGAGAGACTGACTGAGGGGGAAACTGGGTCTTCTTCTGATGGGCAGGGCCATGCTCAGTAAATATTTAATCCAATTTTTTGTTGATGGGTGGGGCTGTGTTCCTTTCCTGTTGTTTGATCTGAGACCAAACTATGGTGGAGGTAAAGAAGACAATGGTGACCTCCTTCAAAAGGTCCTGTGCACACACTGCTGCACTCAGTGCTCCCGACCCTGCAGCAGGCCACCGCTGACCCATGCCTCCACTGGAGACTCCTGGACACTCAAAGGCAAGTCTGCGTCAGTCTCTTGTGGGGTCACTGCTCCTTTCTCCTGGGTCCTGGTGTGCACAAGGTTTTTGTTTGTGCCCTCCAAGAGTCTGTTTCCCCAGTCCTATGTGGCTGGTGGCTTTATGGTGGGGTTAACGGCAACCTCCTCCAAGAGGGCTCATGGCATACCCAGGTCTTCCACAATTGAAGCAAGTAGGGAAAACCACAAGATAATTCAGCTATGACCTAAATCAAATTTCTTACTTTACAGTGGAAGTAACAAATAGATTCAAAGGATTAGATCTGATAGAGAGAGTGCCTGAAGAACTATGGACGGAGGCTCATGACATTGTACAGTAAGCAGTGATCAAGACCATCCCTAAGAAGAATAAATGCAAAAAAGCAAAATGGTTGTCTGAGGAGGCCTTACAAATAGCTGAGAAAAGAAGAGAAGCAAAAGACAAAGGAGAAAAGGAAAGATATACCCATTGGAATACAGAGTCCCAAAGAATAGCAAGGAGAGATAAACAAGACTTCCTCAGTGATCAGCACAAAGAAATAGAGGAAAATAATATCATGGGAAAGACTAGAGATCTCTTTAAGAAAATTAGAGATACCAAGGGAACATTTCATGCAAAGATGGGCACAATAAAGGACAGAAATGGTATGGACCTAACAGAAGCAGAAGATATTAATTAAGAAGAGGTGGCAACAATACACAAAAGAACTATACAAAAAATATCTTCATGACCCAGACAATCACAATGGTGTGATCACTCACCTAGAGCCAGACATCTTGGAATACGAAGTAAAGAGGGCCTTAGGAAGCATCACTATGAACAAAGCTAGTGGAGGTGATGGAATTCTAATTGAGCTATTTCAAATCCTAAAAGATGATGCTGTGAAAGTGCTGTACAAAATATACCATAAAACTTGGAAAACTCAGCAGTGGTCACTGGCCTGAAATGGTCAGTTTTCATTCCAACTCAAATAAAGGCAATGCCAAGTAATGTTCAAACTACTGCACAATTGTACTTATCTTACACGGTAGTAAAGTAATGCTCAAAATTCTCCAAGCCAGGCTTCAACAGTATGTGAACCATGAACTTCCAGATGTTCAAGCTGGATTTAGAAAGGCAGAGGAACCAGAGATCAAATTGCCAACATCCGTTGGATTATCAAGAAAGCAAGACAGTTCCAGAAAAACATCTACTTCTGCTTTATTGACTATGCCAAAGCCTTTGACTGTGTAGATCACAACAAACTGGAAAATTCTTAAAGAGACCTACCTCCCGAGAAATCTGTATACAGGTAAAGAGGCAACAGTTGGAACTGGACATAGAAAGACAGACTGGCTCCAAATCAGGAAAGGAGTACGTCAAGGCTGTATATTGTCACCCTGCTTATTTAACTTCTATGCAGAGTACATCATGAGAAATGCTGGGCAGGATGAAGCACAAGCTGGAATCAAGATTGCCAGGAGAAATATTAATATCCTTAAATATGCAGATGACACCACCCTTATGGCAGAAAGCAAAGAAGAACTAAAGAGCCTCTTGATGAAAGTGAAAGAGGAGAGTGAAAACCCAGCTTAAAACTCGGCGTTCAGAAAACGAAGGTCATGGCATCTGGTCCCATCACTTCATGACAAATAAATGGGGAAACAATGGAAACAGTGAGAGACTTTATTTGTTTGGGCTCCCAAATCACTGCAGATGGTGACTACAGCCATGAAACTAAAGACACTTGCTCCTTGGAAGAAAAGCTATGACCCACCTAGACAGCATATTAAAAAGCAGAGACATTACTTTGCCAACAAAGGTCCATCTAGTCAAAGCTATGGTTTTTCGAGCAGTCATGTATGGATGTGAGAATTGGACTGTGAAGAAAGCTGAGAGCCAAAAAATTGATGCTTTTGAACTGTGGTATTGGAAAAAACTCTTGAGAGTCCCTTGGACTGCAAGGAGATCCAACTAGTCCATCCTAAAGGAAGTCAGCCCTGAATGTTCATTGGAAGGACTGAGGCTGAAGCTGAAGTTCTAATCCTTTGGCCACCTGAGGTGAAGAACTGACTTATTGGAAAAGACCCTGATGCTGGGAAAGATTGAAGGCAGGAGGAGAAGGAGACAACAGAGGATGAGATGGTTGGATGGCATCACTGACTCAATGGACATGAGTTTGAGTAAACTCTGGGAGTTGGTGATGGGCAGGGAGGCCTGGCTTGCTGCAGTCCATGGGATCCCAGAGAGTGGGACATGACTGAGCGACTGAACTGACTGACCTGAGTGCTTCCCAGTGATTCTACCACATTTCTCTAGTCCTGTCACACTTCTACTCATTGGTGAACACTTCATTCTTCTCTATTATCAAATTTCCAACCTTTCCCTCCCCAAACTACATGATCAGTTAATGACCCTGCTTTATTCCTTGCTAAGAAAATGAGGTAATTAACAAAGGATTTACACAGGATCCCACTATCTAATCTACTAAAGCATCAATACCCAAACTCATGTGACTTTCTTCTACCCCTTGAAGGAGATGAACAGCTTATGGTCCCATTTGAGTCCATCTCTCCTCTTGTGTCCTGAATTCCATTTCTTCTCACTTTCCCAAGGATATCACTATAGCAAGTCTCCCCTTCTCTTTTCATAATTATTATTCACATCAGTATATAACATATGGTAATATTTCTCATCTAAAATAAGTTTCTCTGGATCTCACAACTTCCACTGGCTTCTGCCATGTCTCTGCTCCTGTTGATAACAACATTTCTCGGAAAGGTAGTGAAACTGAGCAGGATGCTGTGGGCTCCGGGGTTCCAAAATCTTCCTGCATCCCCCATTTCTTGTCTGCAGGAAAAGGTTTTCACCTCCTAGACCTTCCCTGAGTTACAAAGGGCAGATTCAAACAGTTACTAATTAGGGAAGGGCCCTCCCTAAACAGAAGCAAAGGAGGAACAGTCAAGAGCAACAGTGCAGAGACAAAGCAGGGTCTTGGTTCCTCCTCAAGAGATATACCTTAACAATATATCATTGAGTTCCTTTGCAGAAACTAAGGCCCCCACCTGGGTGGAGGATGGTAACTTCAGGCAGAGCACAAGATTTCTGGAGTGCCACCCTGTTACCTCACCACCAACCAATCAGGAAAAAATTATACATCTTGCAGCCCTCACCTCAAATTTGCCTATAAAAACAGTTCCCCTAAAAACATTTAAGAATTCGTATTTCTTGAGCATGAGCTGCCCATTCTCTTTGTACGGCCCTTCAATAAACTTTTCTCTCCTCCAAACTCTGATGTTTGGTTTGTTTGGCTTCACTGTGTACCAGGCATGTGAACCTGTGCTTAATAGCCTTTACACTTACTTCCCCTCCTCCCATTCTCCCATGAATCTGTTCAAGGAGGAGACTCTTGAGATTCCCTTGGACAGTAAGGAGATCAAACCAATCAGTCTTAAAGGAAATCAATCCTGAATATTCCTTGGAAGGACTGATGCTGAAGCTGAAGCTCCAATACTTTGGCCACTTGATACAAAGAGCTGACTCACTAGAAAAGACCCTGATGCTAGAAAAGATTGAAGGCAGGAGGAGAAGGGGATGACAGAGGATGAGATGGTTGGATAGCATCACAGGCTCAGTAGACATGAGTTTGAGCAATCTCCAGGAGTTGGTGATGGACAGGGAAGCCTGATGTGCTACAGTCCATGGGGTCACAAAGAGTCAGACACGACTGAGCGAATGAACAACGATAACAGACTTTCATTCCCATCACTGTACTCAGAGTTGTTCCACTCAAAGTTAGAAGTGATCCCCCCATTCCTAAATCTTTGTGTTGTGCCTAGTCTCTCAGTTGTGTCTGACTCTGTGACCCCAGGGATTGTAGTCCACCAGGCTCCTTTGTCCATGGGATTTCCCAGGCAAGAATGCTGGAATTGGTTGCTATTTCCTACTCCAGGGGATCTTCCCAACCTAGGGATCAAACCCAGGTCTCCCGCATTGCAGGCAAATTCTTTACTTCCTGAGCCACCAGGGAAACCCAAAAATACTGGATGGGTAGTCTATCCCTTCTCCAGAGGATCTTCCTGATCCAGGAATTGAGCAGCAGTCTCCTGCCTTCTTTACCAGCTGAGCTACCAGGGAAGAAGCATTCCTAAATCCTGTGGAATATTTAGGTCTTCATTTATCTTGATCTATCAGAAGTATTTGCCATCACTTTCTCTACCTCATTGGTTGCTCCTTCTTAATTTCCTTTGGTGGATCCTCTTCATTTTTCCAACTATTTTTCCTCTGTCATTTTCCCAACTCTTTTTCCTCTGTCATTTTCCCATTCCCACATCACCTTTCTTCTTTAAATCCACTCCCTAGGTGTTTTTATCCATTTGCATGGGTTAAGTAATCTATGGTACTTAAAAACTGGATGACTTCCCAAAGAATTTTGTCTTCAGTGAAGCCCTCTTATCTCAGGGCTTCTCACCACTTCAGACTTGTAAATCCAGATGGTCACCTGACACTTCCATCTAGCTATCTAGAAGGCATTTCAAAAATAACATCACTAGAAACATAGTCTTGATTTTTTTCCTTAGGTCTGTTCAGTCTCAGCCTTCTCTTCCATAGTAACTGGCAGCTCCATTCTAAATTTCTGAGACCAAAACTTAGGAACCATCCCTGTTTCCTCTCTTCCTCTTGATGTCTAAGCTCAGTATGTTCAGAAAATTCTGTTGATTCCATTGTTGAAATGTATCAGGATTCAGTTAGAAAGGCAGAACCCTACAAGATCTGTATCTATACCTAAGAAGGATTTGTTGCAAGGAAGTGGCCTTATAAAACAATTGTGGAGCTGGTTAAGCAGTGTATACAAAATCATTGTCATCACATTTGATACAGAATCTGGAAGCCCACAGCTCAGGCAGTCAGGATGAGAAGATCTGTATCTATATTTATATATAGATTTATTTATAATAAATAACCATATACATATTTAAAGATTATATTTATAGATATCCATATACAGATAGATATATACATATATCATTCTGTGCTCATGTCTCTCACAAGACTCTATTGGGACCCACCCTAATCAAAAACTTACACAAAAAAGAATTCTGGGATACATTATTCAACCTACCTAAGTGAACAAACCACCACAGTCCAATCCCTGGTTTACTTGGCATGCAAATACATTTCTTAAAACAAAGTTAATCTCAAACTGTGACAATAAGAAAGTCATATTTCCACCTCACTTGCTGCAACTCTATCACATATAACCGAAAAACCATCTAACCCTTTTCTGAGGAGAGGCTGCAAGTCTCTTTTTTGTCTTTGGATCTTTATCCTTCTCCTATCTGATTTACACTCCCTCTTTCATAGCCTGTTAACTTAAACACTTAGTTTTCTACTGTTCATACAACTTATGTTAGATAATAAAGGGTGAAAGAGGTAAGAAAACAAAAATATTCACATAAAAATAAGTAAAAACACTCATAGCTATTGCAGTCCTCTTTTCTGCAACAGGTCACATGATTGTAGCTAATATTTATGGTGACATCCATGCAGTACCCCTTCCATATTTCGTTTGTCCTGAGAATTTATCTTAACTTGTCATGAATCTTTGCCTGGTGAGGTGACCCCAAATTGCATTTCTGAGGGGTTTGAATCATTACAAGTTCTGCTTGAATTGATAGTTGCTGTTTTCCATGGACTTTACTTACAAGGTGTGTGCGTGTTCAGTGGCTCAGTCGTGTCTGGCTCTTTGTGGCCAGGCTCCTCTGCCCATGGGATTCTCCAGGCAAGAATACTGGAGTGGGTTCCCATTTCTACTCCAGGGGATGTTCCCAACCCAGGGATTAAACTTGTGTCTTCCTCATTGGCAGGCAGATTCTTTACCACTGAGCCACCTGGAAAGCCCCTTTTATTCACAGGATATGACAAAATAAAGAGGTGACTAGAGGATTTTGGCACCCCACTCCAGTATTCTTGCCGGAAAATCCCATGGATGGAGGAGCCTGGTGGGCTGCAGTCCATGGGGTGGCTGAGGGTCAGTCACGACTGAGCGGCTTCACTTTCACTTTTTACTTTCATGCATTGGAGAAAGAAATGGCAACCCACTCCAGTGTTCTTGCCTGGAGAATCCCAGGGACAGGGGAGCCTGGTGGGCTGCCATCTATGAGGTTGTACAGAGTCGGACACTACTGAAGCGACTCAGCTGCAGAGGATTTTTTCTCTCACTGTGTACTAATAATTTCAATGTCCCCCTCTTCTCTCAGCATGCATCAGCCTTTAGCACTACTTGCTAGAGTACCTTCTAGTCTTCTTGTTCTGCCTGTTGATTCAGTGTCATGAGGCGCTCAAAGTGTCCAGGTGCAGTCTCACCTCTCAGTACAATGGATCCTTTGTTGTGCTCTAGAGAATATCTTAAAAAAAAAAAAAAAATTGGAGTAGAATTGGTTTAGAACATTCTATAAGTTTCATGTGTTCAACACTATATTTCTGCTTCTGTATACACTACAGTAGTCTTGAAGGAGGAAGCAGACAGAATAGGCTCCATCTTGAAAGCAGGACTCCATCTTGGGCCAAACTGTGGACTTTGAGCTATATGCCCAGTATCTATGAAAATGACATACCAACTGGAAAACCAGACCCCCCTGGATAGAAGAGCTCCAGGGCTCATACCTAGACTCTCTGTTGCCTAAAAGAATATCCTAATTATCTGTGTAACCGAATAGAATCATAAATTCTATTATGCTTATTGGGGTATGACCACAGGCCTATTGATAATTGTCCACTGTTAGCTACCTAGGCTTAAGTCATATGAATCATGGGTTAATTTTGATTGTATCTTTCTTTTCCTTTGTTCAGACTAGATTCAGGGAATTTGGGGAGGTGGGTTTGGGCACGTACACTTAGGGTATATAAGGTTTTCAGGAAAACTGGTCAGGGTCCTTGGCTAAGAGAAGACTCTGCCTTGGGCCCGCCAGTGTAATAAACTGCACTCCACTATCTGCATTGTCCTTCTGAGTGGGTTTGTTTCCCAGAACGAGTGGCTACAGCATTTGGTGCATGGGCGGGGAAACTCCTCACTTTGAGGAGACAAGTCCCATTTCGGACTACTCCAAGGCCTTGCAGCTTGAATCTCCTAGAGGTGGGGAAGGCGCCTCACCCTTCTGGAAGGATTCTGCTTCTCAATGCCCAGACCTTTCATGTTAGCAGGTAGTGGACGGTAGCAGGGGAACTGAGTGCTCAGGTGAGGAGGAACCCACCCAGTAGGGTGGAAGAGGGGGCCTGATCAGCCCCCTGGGAGTGATTAGAAGGGGCACAGACCCACAGGAGCCTGGAATAGACAGGTGGCAACAATCGCTTGGTACATAGGTTGACAAGCGTGTTAGGGCTTAGGAAGGAAATTTGTGAAGGTCATTTAGGAGGTGGTGTCCGTGCCGTCTTGGGGAAAATTATTACCAAGCAATTGCTACGGGATTTTTAGGAGAAGAAACTTGTGTGTTTTTTTTTTGTGCTTGTATTCTGCCGTCCCCAAGGAGACTGTCAGGAACTGACAGTCTGTCAGGCTAGAAGGAGGGGGATACATAAATGAGTACGAATGGGCTTTTCTGGAGACAGCTGGGACGTGGGATATTTAACCCATCTGTATTTTCATCCACACCTGATCAAGCCCACCAAGGCAGAATGGACTTTAAAAGTTAAGGGAGAAACAGTCTTGGATCACGTGGTGTTCTGGTTCGGCTGTGCTGACGGGCAAGTGAAGACACACTGACCCCCCTTATCCCTCTGGGATCTGGCAGGTAAGGCTCTTCTCACCCCAATTAGGAAGGAGGCAGAATGGCAATTTAAGTGTCATTGAGTGGAAATATCAGAAGTACATAGGGTACTGAGAACTTCGTAGACAGAACGAAAAGGAAAAGTAGAAGAAGGTCCGAGAAGGTAAGCAAGATGGGGAAGTGAATCTAAGGCAACTGTATTGGAGTGCATGATTAAACATTTAAAGAAGGGATTTGGAGGAGACTATGGGGTGAAGATGAAGTCTAACCGCCTCCACATACTCTGTGAGGTTGAATGGCCCCCTGTGGAAGTAGGATGGCCACCAGAGAACACCATGAACTTAAAAATAGTGGAAGCAGTCTAGACAGTAGTCACAGGAGAGCCAGGACACTTGGATCAATATCCATATATTGACTCATGGCTAGGGTTAGCTCAAGACCCTCCCACTTGGACAAGGTTCTTTATTCAGAAGAGAAAGAGAAAAATATTAATGGCACAAAAGTTGACTGATGATAAAAAGGGAAATTCTACAGGATTTGGACGGGGATGAGCTGGCCCCTCCCTCATACTGGATAATGACGTGTCTGCCTCCCAGTGCTCCACCAGGACAGGAGGCCACCTTACTGCCCAATCCAGGGCCAGGTGAAGTTCCGGCAGCAGCCAATGCTCTTCCACCAGCTCTCCCGGAGTTCGTAGAGCCGCCGTTTCGGTAGGCTCCAATCCCAGCAATGGAGACCTCTGGTCAATGTCCCCAGAATTCCACCTCAGCTAGACCTCCTAGACTGTATCCACCTCTCCCAGTGAGTACTGACGGGAAAGGGGAAGAAAACACAGCAGTTAGACAGAGGCTGCGCTCTGCCAAGGAACAGGGGGAAAGAACCCCACAACAGATGCCCCTCAGAGAGCTACAACAGCCTCCAGTTCAGGACGCATGGGGCACTACCATCAGTCCCCTGTAGCCTGTTATTACCAGCCATTTTCCTCTATGGATATATTAAACTGGCAGAGACACCCTCCACCATACTCGGGGGAGCCACAAGCCATGATTAGGCTAATGGAGACTATTTTTCGAGCCTACCGCCCTACATAGGATGACATAATCCAACTACTAGTCTTCCTTTTCAGCACTGAGGAAAGACACAGGATCCTAACTGAGGCCAGAAAATGGTTAAGAGAAATGGCACCTGAGGGTACTACAAACCCGCAGCGGTGGGTAGAACTAGCCACCCCCGATGAGAGGCCCAGCTGGGACTGTAACGCAGAGGAAGGGAGGGGCCACCTGGAGAGATATCGGATGACTATTTTACAAGGTCTCAAGAAGGGGGCCCGAAAACCTATGAGTATCGCAAAACCCTCCTAAGTGATTCAAAGGGAAAGCGAATCACCCTCTGAGTTCTGCGAAAGACTGTGCGAGGCCTATAGACTTTATACGCCAATAGACCCAGCCAGAGGCTGCTGGGTCTCAGATGTGATAAATGCAGCCTTTGTGTCTCTAGCCTACCCTGAAAATGTCAGATGGGGGGACACCAAGTGACTCATGAATTTTTATACATCCCTGAATGCCCAGTACCTTTCTTAGGAAGAGACTTGCTGTCTTAACTGGGGGCACAAGTGACCTTTCCCCCCACGAAAGGCCCACTGTTCGTGTGGGCTCAACCACCTATTTACTCTTCCTCTCAGTAACCCCTCAAGATGAATGGAGGTTGCACAATCTCCCGGAAAGGAAACCAGACAGGCTAAACAGTCAAGAGAGAGAGTTAAGTCAACAATTCCCTGAGGTCTGGGCAGAAGACAACCACCCCCAGGCTTGCAAAACAAGTCCCACTGGTAATAGAACTCAAACCCGGTACAAGTATGTCAGCACCCACCTTGGGCCTGCCAGACCTTGCTTAGCTGTTTGCTCTTTATGTGACTGAAAAGAACAAGGTGGCTACGGGAGTGTTGTCCCGGACTATGGGGAGATGGGACAGACCAGTGACTTATCTCTAATCAGCTGGACAGTGTTGCCACTGGGTGGCTGGGATACTTACGGGCAGTTGCTGCAGTTGTCTTACTGGTCCAGGAGGCAACCAAGCTGACTGGGCCAAGATTTGTTCGTAAAAGTCCCGCATCAGATCAATACTCTCCTGCAAGTGGACCCCCATAAATGGCTGTCAACATCCCGGATTACTCAATACCAGGGACTGTTATGTGAGAACCCCCATGTTACTACTGAGCCTTGTCAGGCCCTGAATCTGGCCACTCTCTTTCTTGTGGGAGAAGGTGGGCCCTCACATTATTGCAAGATAATATGCCAGCAGACCTGACTTGAGAGACCAGCCAATCCCGGACCCAGATTTGCTCCTGTACACCAACGGCACCAGCCTGGTGAAACAAGGACAATGACTGTCGGGATATGCAGTAGTCATGGAAGAAACCATCGTTGAGGCTAGCTCCGCTCAATGGCCGAACTATATGCTCTAACCCAGGCCCTCCAGCTGTCAAAAGGTAAGAAGACAAACATTTACACAGACTCCAGGTATGCTTTTGCCACACTACAGGGCTCTGTATAAGGAGAGAGGCCTTTGGCAGCTAGTGAAAAAGATATTAAAAATAAAGAAGAAATTAAGACCCTGTTAGATGCTGTCTGGGAACCAGAAAGGGTTGTAGTCATACACTCCTGAGGACATCAAAAAGAGGATTCCCCCCCACCCACCCTGGGCTCAGGGAACAGACAGGCAGATAAGACTGCTAAACAAGCAGCTGAGGGCTTGGGGGTGACAAGTGAAGCCCCTGTTCAAGCTCTCATATTGGTGGAGCTACCTGAGCTAATGCTAGACTCTCCAAAATACACTGAAGCCCCAAACCAACTAGCCAAAGCAGAAGGGGCCATCCAGACTGAAAAGGGATGGTGGGAATTGCCAAGTGGCAGATTATTGGTACCAGAGGAGCTGGCACCCACTCTGGTAAGCCAAACACACCAAGTGACCCATCTAGGCCATGATAAACTGGAAGAGCTAATTTGAAAATATTTCTTGGTTCCCACCTCTCTTCCCTAATGCAGGACAGAATTTCAGAACTGCACTGCCTGCTCACAGGTCAATACTGCCTCTCAGCACAGACAGAAAACTCCAGGGATTCCGGTAAAAGACACGCTGCCCTTTGAACACCTGGAAGTGGACTTCACTGAAATGAAACCTCACCGACACTACTATTACCTGCTGGTCATAGTATGTACGTTCTCGGGATGGGTAGAAGCTTTTCCTACCCGGACTGAAAGAGCATCAGAAGTAGCCTGGTGCCTGCTTAGGGAGATAGTTCCCAGATTTGGATTTCCTACCAGCATTGGATCAGACAATGGCCCAGCTTTTGTAGCTGATTTAGTACAACAAGTAAGCAAAACTTTAAACATCAAGTGGAAATTACATACAACATATAGGCCCCAGAGTTCTGGGATGGTGGAAGGAACCAATCAGACACTTAAAAAGACATTCTCCAAGTGGAGCTTAGAGACTGACTGTTCATGGGTAGACTTGTTTCCGATGGTTCTGCTCAGACTGAGGATGACCCCACAGTCCCATGGCTCTTCTCCATACAAAATTGTGTATGGGAGGCCTCCTCCCATAATAAAACAGGTGTCAACAAATTTGCCTCAGGTAAGGGGAGATGAGATTTCACAGCATATGGAACAACTGGGTAAGGTAATAAATCAGGTAACTAAGTTTGTACAAGAAAGGGTGCCATTCCCCCTTGGGGAACAGATTCACGAATTTGTGCCCAGGGATCAGGTGTGGTCAAGGCCATCACGACTCCTTGGCCCCTCATGGGAAGGGTCCATATACTGTTGTTCTAACCAGCCCTATGGCAGTTAAAGTTGCAAGTGTCACTCCCTGGATCCTCCACATGAGGGTGAAGAGGGCATACCATGCAGACCCAGGGGACGCCGAGCAGACTACATAAAAGGACCCCACTGATCCCTGTGAAACCAAGATCATCTTAAAGAAGAAAAAGAGATGAAGCTCTACAATCAACTGCTGCTTCAAGGACTTGTTGGTATCATCTTGCGACTAACCATAGTTTCAGTACAAAGAGGGACCTGTGCTGTAATTAAAGTTGAATGTTGTGTATATATTCCTGATTTATCTGGCTACATATCAGCCACCCTAGATGACATGAAAGGTCAGGTAAAAGTTATGTCTGAGGATAATCTTCCTTTTTGGACTTTGGTCCTATCTTGGGTGAAGGGTGAATGGTGGAAAACTACATTTACCATTGTTATAGTTGCCTTGATAGTTCTGCTTTGTGGACCCTTTATTTTACAATGTATTATGAACTTTGTAACCCAAAGGTTGATGTTGTTCTGCCAAATTGAAGGTCGGAGAGTCAGGGTGCAATAAATCCCTATGAATGATGCTCATACTATGAATTAACTATGGTGTTTCCAGTAGTCGTGTATGGATGTGAGAGTTGGACTGTGAAGAAAGCTGAGCACCGAAGAATTGATGCTTTTAAACTGTGGTGTTGGAGAAGACTCTTGAGAGTCCCTTGGACTGCAAGGAGATCCAACCAGTCAATCCTAAAGGAAATCAGTCCTGGGTGTTCTTTGGAAGGAATGATGCTAAAGCTGAAACTCCAGTACTTTGGCCACCTCATGCGAAGAGTTGACTCATTGGAAAAGATTCTGATGATGGGAGGGATTGGGGGCCGGAGGAGAAGGGGACGACAGAGGATGAGATGGCTGGATGGCATCACCGACTCGATGGACGTGAGTTTGAGTGAACTCCGGGAGTTGGTAATGGACAGGGAGGCCTGGTGTGCTGCAATTCATGGGGTCGCAAAGAGTCGGACAGGACTGAGTGACTGAACTGAACTGAATGAGTTAAGAGCATCAAGAGGAGGGAATGAAGGAGGAAACAGACAGAACAGGCTCCATCTTGAAAGCAGGACTCCATCTTGGACCGAACTGTGGACTTTGAGCTATATGCCCAGTTACTATGGAAATGACATACCAAATGGAAAACCAGGCCCCCTGGATAGAAGAGCCCCAGGGTTCATACCTAGACTTTCTGTTGCCTAAAAGAATACCCTAATTATCTGTGTAACCGGATAGAATCATAAATTCTATTATGCTTATTGGGGTGTGATCACAGGCCTATTGATAATTGTTCACTGTTAACTATGGAGGCTTAAGTCATATGAATCACGGGTTAACTTTGATTGTATCTTTCTTTTCCTTTGTTCAGACTAGATTCAGGGAATTTGGGGAGGTGGGTTTGGGCACGTACACTTAGGGTATATAAGGTTTTCAGGAAAACTGGTCAGGGTCCTTGGCTAAGAGGAGACTCTGCCTTGGGCCCGCTGGGGTAATAAACTGCATTCCACTATCTGCATTGTCCTTTTGAGTGAGTTTGTTTCCCAGAATGCGTGGCTACAACAGTCTCACCACCAAAAATTTAGTTTTGTGAAATGAAATTCACATTTTATGGCAAGACAAGAAAAATTTAAGCAAAACATTTTTTTCCTGCTCTTTGGCCTCTTCTCTCCCCTCTACCATGCACTGTGTATCTGCATTATACATCAACCAAACCTCCCCATCGGCAGAAATACCTGATCAACCATAAAGAGCGACATTCTCTGAGCATCAACAAGGTAACTCCTTAGACGATAAAATTCCTTCTTGATCTTGTAAGGAGTCACAGTGACCCACCACTTCATATTTACAGATCTAGGATTATGTAAACTTTCAAAAACACATCATTTAAAGTATAGCTCTCTGTCTTAAAAAACTTATATAAATGACTCTTGACTGCTAACGGGTGGGACAGTCCTCAGAACTTTCTGGGAGGCCATTTTCAGGTTATAACCCTCAGTTTGGCTTGAGTAACATTTCTCATTTCTTTCTTAGACTGACTGATTAATTTTTCTATTGACAGTTTCCACCCATCACCACAGAGGGTCTAAATTTAACATAGTGACAAAGCGTAAGGAAATGAATTGAGGTCGAACATTTAAGCCACATCCTCCTTCTTTTTTTTTTTTTTTTACATCCTCCTTCTATCTTTTATTGATAATAAGGATCATGGTTTGGTCTCTGTTAGATTGCTGCATCTCTTGGGGTAGGGAAGAGTGGAGTGATATTTTTTGGCTCTCTTAAGCTACAGTCACAAGGCCTAGAGCATTGAAATAAATGTAAGTATTTCATTTTTAAGATTATATCCAATCCAGCCAGTGTAGACATTTAGGGAGCTGTCCTTTCAGAACTTATGCTGAACTCACTGAAGCTCTCAGTTTATAGGAACTGATTTGCACGTGCCCATGTTTTACATTGAGAGGGTAACAGGCAGGAAGGCCTGGGATCTCCAAATGGAAGAAATAGGCTGCAAGTGTCAGACTTTCTTTTATCTCTCTCTTAAGTGGAAACAAACTACAAGTGCCAGATTTTTTCCCCCTTCTCTGTACAAAGTTAAAAGGAGGTTTCTTTTAAAATTCTGTGTTGCCATGACAACACCTGGTTCCACCTGAACTTAACTTTTCTCAAACCTTGAGCTAACCAGTGCGGTTTTTCTTATGGAAGTGTCTTTCTTAAGCTATGTTAATGTATTTGCTTAGAAACCTGACTTTCTTCAAGATTCATGTCATTTGTTTCGTGGCCTGGAATGACTCACCTTGTGCCCATGTTATCTCAAAATGCATCTTGTGGGTGAGGGGTGTGGTGCCACTCTCTGAGTTTTGAGACAATTCCTTTCTCTAATTAGAAGCCTGCTAGCAGGTATATTGGAGAAGGAAATGGCAACCCACTCCAGTGTTCTTGCCTGGAGAATCCCAGGGATGGGGAAGCCTGGTGGGCTGTCATCTATGGGGTCACACAGAGTCGGACACGACTGAAGTGACTTAGCAGCAGCAGCAGTAGGTATATAGCTTCCTGCTAAAAACTAGCAGGGGGAGCACTCTTTCTGCCCCCTTCTGATGTCTATGTCAGAAGCTTTCTCTATCTCTTACACACTTCAATAAAACTTTATCACAGAAAAGCTCTGTGCAATCAAGCCTCGTCACTGGCCCCGGATTGAATTCCTCTCCTCCAGAGGCCAAGAATCCCCGTGTTGTTCAAGGCTCGGCAACAACTTTTCAATATGAGGTGTTCAGCTGGACTCTTACAAAGATATCGCTGCTGAACCCTGGGAATCTCAGACCCTCAAAATTGCCAGAACTTAAGTTGCAATTGTTGTTCAGTTGCTAAGTTGTGTCCGACTCTTTGTGACTCCATGGACTGCAGCATGCCAGGCTTCCCTGTCCTTCACCATCTTCTAGAGTTAGCTCAAATTCATGTCCATTGAGTCAATGATGCCATCCAGCCATCTCATCCTCTGTCGTCCCCTTCTCCTCCTGACCTCAATCTTTCCCAGCATCAGGGTCTTTTCCAATGAGTCAGCTCTTTGCATCAGGTGGCCAAAATATTGGAGCTTCAGCTTCAGCATCAGCATTAGTCCTTCCAATAAATATTCAGGTTGATTTCCTTTAGGATTGACTGGTTTGATCTTCTTGCAGTTCAGGGGACTCTTAAGAGTCTCCTTCAGCACCAAAGTTCAAAAGCATCAATTCTTTGATGCTCAGCTTCTTTATGATCCAACTCTCACATGGTACATGGTATAACTCTCACATTGGTACATGACTGCTGGAAAAACGGTAGCTTTGACTGTAAAGACCTTTGTCAGCAAAGTGATGTCTCTGCTTTTTAATACACTGTCTAGATTTGTTATAGCTTTTCTTCCAAAGAAGAATAAACGTCTTGATTTCATCACTGCTGTCACTGTCAGAAGTGATTTTGGAGTGCAAGAAAATAAAATCTGTCACTGTTTCCATTTCCCCCCATCTATTTGCCGTGAAATGATTGTACCAGATACCATAATCTTCATTTTCTGAATGTTGAATTCTAAGCCAACTTTTTCACTTCCCTCTTTCACCTTCATCAAGAGGCTCTTTTGTTCCTCTTTGCTGTCTGCCCTATTCAATTTTCTCCTGGTTGATAGGTATGCTGCTGCTGCTAAGTCGCTTCAGTCGTGTCCGACTCTGTGTGACCCCATAGATGACAGCCCACCAGGCTTCCCCATCCCTGGGATTCTCCAGGCAAGAACACTGGAGTGGGTTGCCATTTCCTTCTCCAATGCATGAAAGTGAAAAGTGAAAGTGAAAGTGAAGTTGTGTCAGACTCTTAGCGACCCCATGGACTGCAGCCTACCAGGCTCCTCCATCCATGGGATTTTCCAGGCAAGAGCAGTGGATTGGGTGATAGGTAGAGTCTTTCCAAATTTTAATAGCTTATTGTAAAGTGTTTTCTGGTTTCACACAGTACAAAGGAGGTTGTCCCTGAAATACATTGTGCATAGAGAAAAGGGGATTGGTTAAAAAAAAAAAAAAAGTGCAGCAACAGTAGTCCTTTGAATTAAGCCGGTAAGACATTTATTATGTCTGAGATGTTTTGTACTTTTTCCCCAGATATGCACATTCTTTCTGCTTTCAGAATACTTTGACAGTTGTAACCAGAGAAACAGAAAGGATGGAAGTTTTAGAGTAAAACTGCATTTATAAAGCATTTGTATCACAATATAATAAATCTTCTTCAAAGTCACTTATCACCTACATTTTTCAAAACTAACTGCATAGTTAACTGCTAATAACATGCTATACAGCTGAAAAAAAAATCACCTAATCCAATCTAAATCCCTTTCCAAGAGAATCACTCAGTGGTATTGTTAAAAAAAAAAAATGGAATAAAAAACACTGTTCACCTTGTAACCATTATTGCATGTTCATTGCTGAGACTTCTGGTTTGGTTGCCATTGAGGGATTTTTCTTTGAAAATGTGAAAATCAAGGTAACAGTTTATTTTCAGACTTTTGTTACTATGGAGGTATTCATTATCTTGGAACACTTAATGCAAAGGAAACAAATAGAATTATGGGAGGCATAAATGGATGTGAACTTGTGACCGCCTCCTCTGAAGCTAGAGCAAGTCTTTTTCCTTACCTTTCTCAATAGATGGTTTGAAACAGATCTGTGAGAATATGGGGAGGCAACGGAGGGAGTCCATTAAGCAAAGTCTGGGGGAGTTAACTAGGGCCCTACTACCATTAATGCTAATACAGGGTTTCACCTTAGGGAGTGGGGAGCCATAGAAACAAAACAGGTGAAAAGTCAGGGTGTTTGGCATGGCGTGGTTGATATGACGAGCTCAGCCACCGTGTCTTCAGGACTTCAAGTGGATGTCTAAGCCCCAGTTTTGGTCATTTTCTAGGTTCTTTAAATGGATCAAGGCAACAAATGAGACGTATCGTGAATGGAAGCCTGGTGGCTCTCTTTAGGGACTATCTCCTAAGTAATTCAGACAGCATCTTGTTCTTGCCTTCTATCTAACCAGAGGTTATCTCATCAATGACTCCTGGTCCTTGGCTCTCAATACCAAACTCACTACATCTTAGGTCTCATCTTTACTCCATACTTAGACTTCCCAGGAAGTTTGAAGTGAGTCCTCTGGCCTTTTTTTCCACCCCATAAGCATTCTTCTCCATAGTGGTGGTAGCGGTGGTAGTGGTGCTAGGGCAGGGGCAGGTGGGGGTGGGGGTGGAAGGCTGATTTAGTGGAGCCTGAGTCACTGTGCTAAATTAATGCCCTTTGGTGGCACAGACTCAGCTTTCTGACACTCTGTTCAAAGAAAGTGAAAGTTTTAAGTCAATCGTGTCTGACTCTTTGTGACCCCATGGACTGTCCATGGAATTCTTCAGGCAACAATACTGGAGTGGGAAGCCACTCACTTCTCCAGGGATCTTTTTGACTCAGGGATGGAACCTGGGTCTCCTAAATTGCAGGCTAATTCTTTACTGTCTGAGCTACTAGTTAAGCTTGATATGCTGTTGGATTTAAACAAAAATTAGATAAATTGGAGTGTCTTCACAACAAGCAGAAGACTGGGTAGATGAGGTAGGGCCACTTCTTCTCATCCATGCTGCTGGCTATTCGATGATCAGATGTATGCTCTGCACAACCACTCACCTTCTACCTGCCTTTTCTTCCCTTAACGTCCTCTCATGTAGAAGATCTCAAATCAACTTAAAGCTAAACTGGACTTTCTCATCCATCTTTTACCATGGAGATACAGAATACTTGCCCTCCTGTTAACAAAACTGGCAATAAATTCTTGCTTAGCTATTTGATTTTTCATAATATCATCTCTCACCAGGCAGCCCCAGAAGGGAGGAGGGGCCAGTTACAGGAACTAAAATGCTGCTGAAAACCCTCTAGTTTAGTTTTCACCACTTTGTCATCCTTATCCAGTTCAGTTTAATTGTTCTTGTGCCTCCTTCTCAGGCCTCCTTGAACTTCCCCCTGACAACAGCTCCTCTCTTCCTTTCAACTGATATTCTGTTGTCAACAAGCTCAGAAATACTCCAGACAATCCCTTTACCTCCCTTCTCAGCAAAATCTTGACTTTTGTCTGATGAAAGCACAGTTATGTTTTACAATACCCCAAGTGGAGACCATTTTAACCCGTTGTTATTGTTATTTAGTCACTTCAGTCGTGTCCGATTCTTTGGCGACCCCATGCTCTGCAGGCTGTCAGGCTCCCCCGTCCATGGGATTCTCCAGGCAAGAATACTGCTGGAGTGGGTTGCCATTTTAACCTGTACATCACGGTACATGGAAAAAAGACTGTAACAAGTGTTTAGTAGTAAACCTTGGAAAAGTCTTCATGACTGGGGTTAAACAAAGAGTTCTGGACAAGGTATCAAAAGCACAGTCCACAAAAGAAAAATATTAACACATTAGACTTCATAAAAATTAAAACCTTTTTCTCTGTGGTAGACATTTTTCAGGAAAAAAAAAGAGAAGTTATAGATTTAAAGAAAATATTTGCACTCCAGATATTCTATAAAGGGCTTATAACCAGAATACATAAAGTATCTCAAAAGTGAAGAGAAAACAACCCAATTAAAAATGTGGAAATGCTTGAAAAGACACTTCACTAAAGAGCTTATGTAGAAGGCAAGTAAATAGCACATAAAAAGATATCCAACACCATTTGCCACTAGAAAAACACAAATTAATACCATAATTTTAATACCACTATAGTATCTCAATCAGAATACCTAAAATTAAGATGAGTAAATATACCAAGTCCTAATGCTGATGCAGAGTAACTGGAACTCTTCTGGACTCCTGGTGATAATAAAACACAGTAGAGCCATTCTGGAAAACAGATTATCAGTTTCTTTTTTTTTTTTTATTAAATTAAAATTTTTTTGTTTATTTTTCTTTCTGCTGGGTCTTTGTTGCTGCATGCAGGCTTTCTCTAGTTGCAGTAAACGGTGGCTACTCTGCGTTTGCAGTTGATAGCTTCTCTTTGCGATGGCTTCTCTTGTTTTGAGCACAGGCTCTAGGGCACACAGGCTTCAGTAGCTGCAGCACTGGAGCTCCGTAGGTGCAGTGCACGTGCTTAGTTGCCCCACGGTATGTGGAATCTTCCTGGACCAGGAATCAAAGACATATCCCCTACATTAGCTGGCAGATTCTTAATCACGAGACCACCAGGGAAGTCCTGGTAGTTTCTTAAAAAGTTAAATTTCCCTAAAACCTAGCAATCCCACTCCTAGGTAGTAAAATGAGAACATAAAAACCTCTACAGATATTTGCAACTCTATTCAAAATTGCCAGGAGTCAAAACACTAAAGTGTTCTTTAGTGAGTGAATGGATAAATTGTAGTACATACATACCATGGAATATTATGCAACAATAAGATGGAATGAACTATTGATATACTCTACAACTTAGATGTTTTCTGAATATATAATGCTGACTAGAAGAAGGTTATCGCAAAATTGCATACAATATGATTCCATTTGTATGTCTTTTTTTGTTTTTGTTTTTTGCTACATTGCACAGCATGTGGGATCTTAGTTCCTCAACCAGGGATGGAACCCACACCTCCTGCATTGGAAGGGCAGAGTCTTAACTATTGGACTACTGGGGAAGACATTCTTGCAAAGATAAAAAAATAGCAACACAGAGCAAATCAGTGATTGCCTGGGGTTAGACACAGGAGCACAATGTTACTACAAAGGATGTTATGAACATGGAGGAAGTTCTGAGGATGATATAACTATTCTCTATACAACATGTATCCTCTCATTTTTGCTGTCTATATTTCAGTTCAGTTCAGTCACTCAGTTATGTCCAAATATGTTCAACTCTTTGCGACCTCATGAACTGTAGCAGACCAGGCCTCCCTGTCCATCACCAACTCCCGGAGCCTACTCAAACTCATTTCCATTGAGTCTGTGATGCCATCCTACCAACTCATCCTCTCTTGTCCCCTTCTCCTCCTGCCCTCAATCTTTCCCAGCATCAGGGTCTTTTCAAATGAGTCAGCTCTTTGCATCAGGTGACCAAAGGATTGGAGTTTCAGCTTCAACATCAGTCCTTTCAGTGAACATCCTGGACTGATCTCCTGTAGGATGGACTGGTTGGATCTCCTTGCAGTCCAAGGGACTCTCAAGAGTCTTCTCCAGCACCACAGTTCAAAAGTATCAATTCTTCAAGCGCTCAGCTTTCTTTAGAGTCCAACTCTCACATCCATACATGACTGCTGGAAAAACCATAGCTTTGACTAGATGGACCTTTGTTGACTAAGTAATGTCTCTGCTTTTGAATATGCTATCTATGTTGGTCATAACTTTCCTTTCAAGGAGTAAGCGTCTTTTAATTTCATGGCTGCAATCACCATCTGCAGTGATTTTGGAGCCCCCAAAATAAAGTCAGCCACTGTTTTCACATCTATTTGCCAAGAAGTGCCAGGACCAGATGCCATGATCTTAGTTTTCTGAATGTTGAGCTTTAAGCCAACTGTTTCTCCCTTCTCTTTCACTTTCATCAAGAGGCTTTTGAGTTCCTCTTCACTTTCTGCCATAAGGGTGGTGTCATCTGCATATCTGAGGTTATTGATATTTCTCCTGGCAATCTTGATTCCAGCTTGTGCTTCTTCCAGCCCAGCATTTCTCATGATGTACTCTGCATATAAGTTAAATAAGCAGGGTGACAATATACAGCCTTGATGTACTCCTTTTCCTATTTGGAACTAGTCTGTTGTTCCATGTCCAGTTCTAACTGTTGCTTCCTGACCTGCATATAGGTTTCTCAAGAGGCAGTTCAGGTGGTCTGGTATGCCCATCTCTTTCAGAATTTTCCACAGTTTATTGTGATCCACACAGTCAAGGCTCTGGCATAGTCAATCAAACAGAAGTAGATGTTTTTCTGGAACTCTCTTGCTTTTTTGATGATCCAGCGAATGTTGGCAATTTGATCTCAGGTTCCTCTGCCTTTTCTAAAACCAGCTTGAACATCTGGAAGTTAACAGTTCACGTATTGCTGAAGCCTGGCTTGGAGAATTTTTGAGCATTACTTTACTAGCATGTGAGATGAGTGCAGTTGTGCGGTAGTTTGAGCATTCTTTGGCATTGCCTTTCTTTGGGATTGGAATGAAAACTGACCTTTTCCAGTCCTGTGGCCACCCTGAGTTTTCAAATTTGCTGGCATATTGAGTGCAGCACTTTCACAGCATCATCTTTCAGGATTTGAAATAGTTCCACTGGAATTCCATCACCTCCACTAGCTTTGTTCGTAGTGATGCTTTCTAAGGCCCACTTGACTTCACATTCCAGGATGTCTGGCTCTAGGTCAGTGATCACACCATCGTGATTATCTAGGTCGTGAAGATCTTTTTGTTCAGTTCTTCTGTGTATTTTTGCCACCTCTTCTTAATATCTTCTGCTTCTGTTAGGCCCATACCATTTCTGTCCTTTATCAGGCCCATCTTTGCATGAAATGTTCCCTTGGTATATCTAATTTTCTTGAAGAGATCTCTAGTCTTTCCCATTCTGTTGTTTTCCTCTATTTCTTTGCATTGATTGCTGAGGAAGGCTTTCTTACCTCTCCTTGGTATTCTTTGGAACTCTGCATTCAGATGCTTATATTTTCCTTTTTCCTTTGCTTTTTGCTTCTCTTCTTTTAACAGCTATTTGTAAGGCCTCCTCAGACAGCCATTTTGCTTTTTTGTCTTTCTTTTTCTTAGGGATGGTCTTGATCCCTGTCTCCTGTACAATGTCATGAACCTCTATTCATAGTTCATCAGGCACTCTGTCTATCAGATCTAGTCCCTTAAATCTATTTCTCACTTCCACTGTATAATCATAAGGGGTTTGATTTAGGTCATACCTGAATGGTTTAGTGGTTTCCCTCACTGTTTATACTTACTAATACCAAATCCTGTCTGAGCTTTAACCTAGTCTTTAACAACTCTAGTCTCTAACACGGAGAAGGCAATGGCACCCCACTCCAGTACTCCTGCCTGGAAAATCCCGTGGATTGAGGAGCCTGGTAGGCTGCAGTCCATGGGGTCACTAGGAGTCAGACACGACTGAGCAACTTGACTTTCACTTTTCACTTTCATGCGTTGGAGAAGGAAATGGCAACCCACTCCAGTGTTCTTGCCTAGAGAATCCCAGGGACGGGGGAGCCTGGTGGGCTGCCATCTCTGGGGTTGCACAGAGTCGGACACAACTGAAGTGACTTAGCAGCAGCAGCAGCAGCAGGCTCTAACAACTCTAGTCTTTAATTTCTAAGTTCCTACTATACACTGTCATTTAGAGATCTTGCTGGAATATTGCATTCAATTTATCTAACCCAACACTTCAACTCCACCTACTCTGTGTTAGTTACTATCCTTCTATTCTACTGTTTCCACTTCTGCCATTTCTGGCTCCTCTCTTTTCCAGGCATTTTCAATGTTCTATTGATTCTACCTCTGTACTATCTTTCTCATCAATGTAATCTTCCTTTCCATGTCTATGTACTTTTCTTCTGCTTCTGAAATGCCCCAGGTACATCCATGCTGGTGGTCATGAGAACTGAAAGAATACCTTTTCAGCTGTCTGTGTTTTGATTTGGAAACTTCTTCAGGCTCACTCTTACTTATCTTACTTCAAGCCTCCTCTTGTATTGGCTCCTATTAGTTTCAGATCACATGCTGCCCCTTTTTTCTTCTCTACTAGTCCAAGTGCCTCCCCCAGGGTTCTCTACCATCTACACGGTCAGAGCCCCATGCCAATAATTTTATGACTAGGTGATTTCTGATAGGTATCAACATATCCCAAGAGAGTTCAGAAAATTATATATTGTCACTAAGGCTACTTCATCACAAACTTTAACAACAACAACAACAACAAATTCTGTCAGTTAACTCTGAAAGTTTGCCAAGGAGGAGAAAGAAAGGAGATGTAACTATAGCATGGCATTGAAACTGAGTTCCTCTGCCAACTTTATAATTAAACTCTCTGTCCAAAACATTATTTTCTTTCTTGTCTAATACCTGTTTCCCTCAAGACTGAAGATTATGAAAGAAAAGTAGGGACTGAAACTAAGTCAGACCCTGTGAGACCCTCCCAGGTACAAAAGCCTTCCGTGTCCACCATTTTTAGTTCATAGGAAAAAAGCTTCAGCCTCCCAGATCTTCCTTGAGTTCTAAAGGACAGATTCCAAAAGTTACTAATTAGGGAAGGGAGGAAATGGAAAAATGAAGAAGAAATGGTCAAGAAATAATAGTGTGGAAACAAACAACTCTCACCCCAAATTTTGTCTATAAAAACACTCCTTTGAAAACCAGTGTAGAGTTTGGGTTTTGTTTTGAGCACAAGCTACTCATTGTCATTGCTTGGCCCTGAAGTAAATCTTTCTCTGCTCCAAACTCGGACATTTAGATTTGTTTGGCCTCACGGTGTTGGGCTCACCAACTTACATTCTGTACAACTGATGTTACATTAAAAATATACCATCTTGTAGAGATTACTGGTGATAGAAGCAAGGTCCGATGCTGTAGAGAACAATATTGCATAGGAACCTGGAATGTTAGGTCCATGAATCAAGGCAAATTGGAAGTGGTCAAACAGCAAATGGCAAGAGTGAAGGTCGACATTCTAGGAATCAGTGAACTAAAATGGACTGGAATGGGTGAATTTAACTCAGATGACCATATCTACTACTGTGGGCAGGAATCTCTTAGAAGAAATGGAGTAGCTTTCATGGTCAACAAAAGAGTCCAAAATGCAGTACTTGGATGCAATCTCAAAAACGACAGAATGATCTCTGTTCGTTTCCAAGGCAAACCATTCAATATCACAGTAATCCAAGCCTATGCCCCAACCAGTAATGCTGAAGAAGCTGAACTTGAACAGTTCTATGAAGACCTACAAGACCTTTTAGAACTAACACCCAAAAGAGATGTCCTTTTCATTATAGGGGACTGGAATGCAAAAGTAGGAAGTCAAGAAACCCCTGGAGTAACAGGCAAATTTGGCCTTGGAGTACAGAATGAAGCAGGACAAAAGCTAATAGAGTTTTGCTAAGAGAACACACTCGTCGTAGCAAACACCCTCTTCAAACAACACAAGACAAGACTCCACACATGGACATCACCAGATGGTCAACACCAAAATCAGATTGATTATATTCTTTGAGCCAAAGATGGAGAAGCTCTATACAGTCAGCAAAAACAAGACCAGGAGCTGACTGTGGCTCAGATTATGAACTCTTTATTGCCAAATTCAGACTTAAATTGAAGAAAGTAGGGAAAACCACTAGACCATTCAGGTATGACCTAAATCAAATCCCTTATGATTATACAGTGGAAGTGAGAATAGATTTAAGGGACTAGATTTGGTAGACAGAATGCCGGATGAACTATGGACAGAGGTTCGTGACATTGTACAGGAGACAGGGATCAAGACCATCCCCATAGAAAAAAAATGCAAAAAAGCAAAATGGCTGTCTGAGGAGGCCTTACAAATAGCTGTGAAAAGAAAAGAAGTGAAAAGCAAAGAAGAAAAGGAAAGATATAAGCATCTGAATGCAGAGTTCCAAAGAATACCAGAGAGAGGTAAGAAAGCCTTCCTTAGGGATCAATGCAAAGAAATAGAGGAAAACAACAGAATGGGGAAGACTAGAGATCTCTCCAAGTAAATTAGAGATACCAAGGGAACATTTCATGCAAAGATGGGCTCGATAAAGGACAGAAATGGTATGGACCTAACAGAAGCAGAAGATATTAAGAAGAGGTGGCAAGAATACACAGAAGAACTGAACAAAAAAGATCTTCACAACCCAGATAATCAGGATGGTGGGATCACTGACCTAGAGCCAGACATCCTGGAATGTGAAGTCAAGTGGGCCTTAGAAAGCATCACTACGAACAAAGCTAGTGGAGGTGATGGAATTCCAGTTGAGCTATTTCAAATCCTGAAAAATGATGCTGTGAAAGTGCTGCACTCAATTTGCCAGCAAATATGGAAAACTCAGCAGTGGCCACAGGACTGGAAAAGGTCAGTTTTCATTCCAATCCCAAAGAAAGGCAATGCCAAAGAATGCTCAAACTACTGCACAATTGCACTCATCTCACACACTAGTAAAGTAATGCTCAAAATTCTCCAAGCCAGGCTTTAGCAATATGTGAACCATGAATTTCCAGATGTTCAAGCTGGTTTTAGAAAAGGCAGAGAAACCAGAGGTCAAATTGTGAACATCCACTGGATCATTGAAAAAGCAAGACAATTCCAGAAAAACATCTATTTCTGCTTTATTTCTATGCCAGAGCCTTGGACTGTGTGGATCACAATAAACTGTGGAAAATTCTGAAAGAGATGGGCATACCAGACCACCTGAACTGCCTCTTGAGAAACCTATATGCAGGTCAGGAAGCAACAGTTAGAACTGGACATGGAATAACAGACTGGTTCCAAATAGGAAAAGGAGTATGTCAAGACTGTATATTGTCACCCTGCTTATTTAACTTATATGCAGAGTACATCATGAGAAATGCCGGGCTAGAGGAAGCACAAGCTGGAATCAAGATTGCTGGGAGAAATATCAATAACCTCAGATATGCAGATAACACCACCCTTATGGCAGAAGGTGAAGAGGAACTCAAAAGCCTCTTGATGAAAGTGAAAGAGGAGAGTGAAAAAGTTGGCTTAAAGCTCAACATTCAGAAAACTAAGATCATGACATCTGATCCCATCACTTCATGGGAAATAGATGGGGAAACAGTGGCTGACTTTATTTTTGGGGGGCTCCAAAATCACTGCAGATGGTAATTGCAGCCATGAAATTAAAAGACACTTACTCCTTGGAAAGAAAGTTATGACCAACCTAGATAGCATATTCAAAAGCAGAGACATTACTTTGCCAATAAAGATCTGTCTAGTCAAGGCTATGGTTTTTCCTTTTCCATACATGACCATATGACCATACATGTGGTCATGTATGGATGTGAGATTTGGACTGTGAAGAAAGCTGAGCACCAAAGAGTTGATACTTTTGAACTGTGGTGTTGGAGAACACTCCTTAGAGTCCCTTGGACTGCAAGGATATTCAATCAGTCCATTCTAAAGGAGATCAATCTTGGGGGTTCACTGGAAGGAATGATGCTAAAGCTGAAACTCCAATACTTTGGCCACCTCATGCCAAGAGTTGACTCATTGGAAAAGACTCTGATGCTGGGAGGGATTGGGGGCAGAAGGAGAAGGGGACGACAGAGGATGAGATGGCTGGATAACATCACTGTCTCGATGGATATGAGTTTGAGTAAACTCCAAGAGTTGGTGATGGACAGGAAGGCTTGGCATGCTGCGATTCATGGGGTCGTCAGGAGTTAGACACAACTGAGCGACTGAACTGAACTGGGAGGTTACTTTGTTCCCCCCTCAAAATTCATGTTGAAGCCCTTAACCCTTAAACTTCAGATGTGTCTAACTTTAAAGATTATTCAAAACAATAATTAAGTTAAAACGAGCTTGTGAAGTGGACCCTAATCTGGTTTAACTGGTGTCCTTATAAAAAGATAAGATCAGACATACAGAAAGATACCAGAGATGTGCGTGTGCAGTCAAAATTCTCTGTGAGGATGTGGTGAGAAGCTGGCCATCTGGAAACCAAGGAAAGAGGCCTCAGGAGAAATCAAATGGGCTGACATTTTGATCTTGGATTTTCAGCCTCTAGAATTGTGAGAAAATTAATTTCTGGTTAAAATACCCAGTTTATGTTGGTGGGAATGCAAACTAGTACAGCCACTATGGAGAACAGTGTGGAGATTCCTTAAAAAACTGGAAATAGAACTGCCTTATGATCCAGCAATCCCACTGCTGGGCATACACACTGAGGAAACCAGAAGGGAAAGAGACACGTGTACCCCAATGTTCATCGCAGCACTGTTTATAATAGCCAGGACATGGAAGCAACCTAGATGTCCATCGGCAGATGAATGGATAAGAAAGCTGTGGTACATATACACAATGGAGTATTACTCAGCCATTAAAAAGAATACATTTGAATCAGTTCTAATGAGGTGGATGAAACTGGAGCCTATTATACAGAGTGAAGTAAGCCAGAAGGAAAAACACCAATACAGTATACTAACGCATATATGTGGAATTTAGAAAGATGGTAACAATAACCCTGTGTACAAGACAGCAAAAGAGACACTGATGTATAGAACAGTCTTATGGACTCTGTGGGAGAGGGAGAGGGTGGGAAGATTTGGGAGAATGACATTGAAACATGTAAAATATCATGTAAGAAACGAGTTGCCAGTCCAGGTTCGATGCACGATACTGGATGCTTGGGGCTAGTGCACTGGGACGACCCAGAGGGATGGTATGGGGAGGGAGGAGGGAGGAGGGTTCAGGATGGGGAACACATGTATACCTGTGGCAGATTCATTTTGATATTTGGCAAAACTAATACAATTATGTAAAGTTTAAAAATAAAATAAAATTTAAAAAAAATACCCAGTTTGTGGTATTTTGTTATGGAAGCCCTAGCAAACTAGTACACCATCCACAAAGGCAGTGGAATGCATTCATTGTGCAAGCTGTAAACTAGTATAAGGGCTTCCTTGGTAGCTCAGCTGGTATAGAATCCGCCTGCAATGCAGGAAACCCTGATTCAATCCTTGGGTTGGGAAGATCCCCTAAAGGAGGAAATGGCAACCCACTCCAGTATTCTTGCCTGGAGAATCTTTATGGACAGAGGGTCCTGGTGGGCTACAGTCCATGGGATCTCAGCGTTGGACATGACTGAGTGACTAAGCAGAGCACAGCACACACAAACTAGTATAAATACTAATGATCAGGCCTCAAGGGAAACATCAGGCCCTGGACAAATTGGATAATCATAATAAAGTAGAGCAAAAAGGAAATTCCATTTCTCCACTTTCATCTCTTTTTTCCCCCCATTTTTTGAGCTAATAATACATGTAATAGTTAGGCCATCTAATGTCATTTTAAATATACATATGTTGAAACCAATCTATCTATCTTTGTAGCAGCAGCAGTAGCCAGAACACAGGCCACCTCTTTCCTGCTTCCTCTCATTGATTCAGAATGGACAGTTATGGGGAACCAGAGAATTGATGCTTTGAAACTGTGGTGCTGGAGAAGACTCTTGAGAGTCCCTTGGACAGCAAGGAGATCAAACCAGTGAATCCTAAAGGAAGTCAATCCTGAATATTCTTTGGAAGGACTGATGCTGAAGCTGAAGCTCCAATACTTTGGCCACCTGATATGAAGAGCTGATTCACTAGGAAAGACCCTGATGCTGAGAAAGATTGAAGGCAGGAGGAGAAGGGGACGACATAGGGTGAGATGGTTGGATGGCATCACAGACTCAATGGATGTAAATTTGAGCAAACTCTGAGAGAATGTGAAGGACAGGGAAGCCTGGCATGCTGCAGTCCATGGGATTGCAAAGAGTCAGACAAGACTGAGTGATTGAACAACAGGAATGGGCAACAGTAGAGATGCAAGAGATGAAGCATTTGCCCACTATTCTTCACATTCTTCTCTGGCTCTGTGAGATGGATATGAATGGCTGGGAAGAAAACCATCCTTGCTGAGTGATGGGACTCCTCTGCAAATCCCTCAAAATGATTTTTAATGCTTTCAGGTTAAATGTGTGAGAACCTGGCAGCCAAGAGCTACAACATACCTTGGGATGGCCTGTCCCATCCTTTATTTCTGAACTGTCTCAATCAAACCTCTGAATTTGAATCTAGTGATGTTTCTTTTCCTTTTTCTTCTCCTCCTTCCCCCTTTCCCCTTTCTATTTTGATAAGTGCTGCAGATACTCCTTCTGATCGGGATGTCAGATTTGGCAGGGGTGAAGGGGTATGGAGAAGTCCATGAGCAGTGAGTACTTTATTCTATTTTACACACATCTCATCTTGATTATGTTCATTTAGGCAAAATTAAAGTATTGGTTTGCTTTTACCCAACTTCTCCAACCACTCTACTGGTCCCCAATCTCCTTCTTCTCAAGTATTTCATCTCTTCACCATTTCATATTTGATATGTCTGAAGTATGACCCAAACTGTTACTTGATCTGAGCTTTACGATCCACCTCCCCACCCCTTTTGCCTCTTAAAACTCTAATTTTACTTTCATTTGTGCACTACTGGCAATCTTTAAATCTCTTTCTCTCTCTCTATTTTCTTACAAGCTTCATTCACTTTATTTTTTTTTCCATTTACTTATTTTTTTTAAATTTTAATTGGAGGCTAATTACTTTACAATATTGTATTGCTTTTGCCATACATCAACATGAATCCGCCACGGGTGTACACTTTATTTTTCTCATAGAAAAGTATGCGGTGGCTACAGTTGGAGCCTGGGTCCTCTGCATGGAAACTCTGGTGGAGGTCTCTGCAAGATGGTCAGTGAATTCCTAATACCAAGACTGGGTGAACACTGTCTCTTTCCAGAGATAGGAGTGAGATAACTATAGATTGGCAATGGCATCAAAAGTGGTCTTGGCCAAGTTTCCCAGAATGGTGGAGCAGCCCCTGTCAAAGGTGTAGAACTCTGTCAATTCCGACCATCAGTAGAAGCTTTTTGGGCACAGGGGCTGAGACCAGGCCGGAGCCCCTGGACGCAGGCAGGGAGTGGGTGCTCCAGCACACAGCTCCAGTGACCAGTTACCTTGGAAGGGACAATATGGGGCTTGCAGATCTTATTCCCCAGTAACCTCATCGCACACTGACAATGGAGAACTTGGCCAGAGTGCTGGCCCCACAGATGTTAGTGGTTACCTCCTTGGGAACTTGACACCAAAACTGACATGTCCCTTGTAATTCCCGATGGCAACAAATGCCTTGAACTTGGTCTACTGGCTAGCATAGGGCTGCTTTTGCACAGGCATATTCTTCAAAACCTTCTTCTTGAGGGATGCCCTGGGGAAAAAAGTCAGTGATCTCAGATCCCTTGATCGGCAGAGAGAAGAGATAGATCTCCTCCAGGGACTTGATCTTCATGTCGTGACCAGGTGGCCCAGCTTGGTGACATGGCAGGAGGGGGGTGGCTGGGTGCGGGAGTGGGTGAGTGTCGGGGGCGGCGAGGCCAGTCCATGTCCTTGGCCTTGCTTCTGCCAGCTTTGCAGCGTCGGCCTCAGCTGTGACCCGGGCATGGACACAGGTGCCCAAGCCTCCCAGAAACCACTACAGGAGGGTTTAAAACACACATTGTGTACAACACTCTGTGTAAAAGACAGGAATGTGCTCCAGGGCCCTGGGGCTTCCAGGTACTGCCGTGGCATCAGGGGTGTCATCCGCCATTTGCTGTTTTTACACAGAAGAAGCCAAACACCTCTGCTTTTTTCCCTACGTTTTCTCCAAAGATCCTTATTGGCAACACTGAATTTCTCTGTTGGTCCATCTATAAATAATTCCTTGAGGCTATTGCAAACACAGCTTCTTCTCCCCTACCCTGTATCTATCCATTTCTTTCCGTTCAGACACCATGACATCTAGAGCCTTGGAAATAAATAGATCATCTTGTATAGTCAGATTATATTTTCTATTGATTTTGAAGGTGAGAGAGGCTGCCACCCAGAGAAGATAAAAGCTTTCATGCTTCAGGACCTTATAGCAGGCAAGTTCTGGGATAGAAAATTGTATAGAAAGGCAGTCATCTTACTAAAATTAATCACTAATCCAGGTTCAAATTCACAAATTATTCTTTCTGAAAATAACAGCATCGTGGTTAAGAGCTTGAGCTTTGGAGTCCGCCAGGAAATGAACCTAAGCTTAGTTTCTCAGCAGGGATCTGTGTGTCTTCATTTAACTTTTCTGAGTCTCAGTTTTCTCAAATTGATTGTGACTATTAATATCTACCTCATGGGATAGTGTATGGCTTGCATGGGCTGTCATAGATTTAACACTTTTCACAATATCTGGCATGTAGGTGTTCAAAGATGGTACTTTTTTGATTACCATTTTATTACCATATAATTACCACATTGTTTGCATTTTACCCCTGTATACATTTGTATTTTAAATGTATTTCTTGTGTCAATAAAAATTTAATTGGTTGATCTAAAAAAGAAGAGGAAAACTTTATTCGAGCCAAATTGAAGATTATAACCCAGGAACTGTGGGAAGCCCCAGTGATTCAAGAGCTAAAGAATCTACCTGCAGTGCAAGAGAAATGGATTTGATCCCGGTATCCAGAAGATCCCTGGAGAAGGAAATGGCAACCCAGTCCAGTATTCTTGCCTGGAAAACCCCATGGACAGAGGAGGCTGGTGGGCTATAGTTCATAGTGTTGCAAGGAGTTGGACAGAACAGAGCACAAACTCAGGTACAGCATCAGAGCACTCTGAGAACTGTCCTGTCCATTAGAGGTCAAAGCACAGTAATATAAGTTTTTTGAGAAGAGAGCTGTATTTTAAATGGTATATTCTTGACAGCTGACACAATCCTAGATCTGTAAGTACACAGTGGTGGGTCATTGTGACCCCTTATAAGATGAAGAAGGAATGTTATCTTTTAAGGGATCATCTTATTGGTGCTAGGAGAATGCTGCTGTTCATGGTTGAGCCGGTATTTCTGCCTTTGGGGAGGTTTTGCTGATGTGTAACGGAGATACAGTGCACAGTAGATGCGGGGAGAGGAGGCCAATGGACCAAGAAAAAATTTTTATGTTCAAATTTTTCTTGTCATAAAATATGACTTGTATTTCTCTTTTAAGACTTTCTAAAACATATATTATATTCTTAGATTCTGACCTCTACTTTCACTACTCTGTTGTTCATATTTGTTTTTTTTTTTTTCAATGGAAACCTTTCAGGTTATGGTTTTCATGTACTCTAGGATCATTTGCTGCATATTTTTCACTGATATCCTATAGAAAATATTTAGGAACTCATTGATTTCATGTAAGAATTAACTATCTGTGTTTATGTAAATAGTTTTCTTATATTCCCGCTTTAAATACATCAGCACAGGAATCAGTCTTCTCCACGGAATGAAAGTAACATAAGCCAACCATCAAAATACTGTTAGGAATACTATGACAGGAATTAAAGTAAAAGAGCTCAAATCCCTAGAAGTTTATATTGGGGTATTTCTACAAATCTACATGCTTTCCATTATATCTGAATCTGGAGATCTTAAGGTTAAACCAAGTCCACATTAGATTATACAGATAAAATCATTTCAGTGGAAACGATGGTTCTTCAGCCAGGATGCTGAGACTTTTTTTTTAAATTCCCGATTTCATTATTTATTTCTTTTTGGCTCTGCTGGGTCTTTTTTGCTGTGAGAGTTTTCCCTCCAGTTGCTGTAAGTGGGGGCCACTTTCTTGTTGTAGTGTGGGAGCTTTTTATTGCTGCGGCTTCCCTTGTTGTAGAGCACAGGATTTATGGTGTGTGGGCTTCAGTAGCTGCAACACGTGGGCTCAGTAATTACGGCTCTCAGGCTTTAGAGCACAGGTTCAGTAGTCACGCATGGGCTTACTTGCTCTGTAGAATCTGGGATCTTCCTGACCCAGGGATTGAACTTGTGTATCCTGCATCGGCAGGCAGATCCTTTACCACTGAGCCACCAGGGGAGCCTGATGCTGAGTCTTAATAAGATTTTATTCTGGTGATTCTTTAGCTCCTCCAATTATATATCTTTCTCCTTTCCCAATATTACTTTTTCCAATCTCTCTACTTCCCCACTTCTCTGCTCCATTTTAAGGCTAAGTATAATCAGTACTGTTAAACTGAATTTCCATTCATCAGTAACAGAGCTCTACAAATTCTCCAACTGAAACTCATTAGCAACTGTGAATATTCCTTAGTGTTTACATTACACTGTATTTTAACCTTATTTACATGGATAACTCACACCTATCATTCCCAACTTTATAAGCCATCATAACAGGTCACACGGAGAAGGCAATGGCACCCCACTTTGGTACTCTTGCCTGGGAAAATCCCATGGACGGAGGAGCCAGGAAGGCTGCAGTCCGTCAGGTTGCTGAGGGTCAGACACGACTGAGCGACTTCACTTTCCCTTTTCACTTTCATGCATTGGAGAAGGAAATGGCAACCCACTCCAGCGTTCTTGCCTGGAGAATCCCAGGGACGGGGGAGCCTGGTGGGCTGCCCTCTCTGGGGTAGCACAGAGTCAGACACAACTGAAGCGACTTAGCAGCAGCAGCAGCAACAGGTCACAAAAATTCAACAAAGAGAATGTCAGTTCCAAGGACTGTTACTATCATAAGGATAAGAGTTGAATATTCATTAGTGCCAGGAAATTTTTAAAAATGTCCAGATATACTCTGGTAATTTTGTTTGCTCCAAATGACATTGGCAAACATGTAGAGTATTATTGAAGAGTATTTCCAGTTATAATTATATCAAATATAATTTTAATAAATTATTTCTAAAATTGATAGATTCTAACAAAATTGCATCAGCATGTTATTCAAAGTCATTAAACCTCAAAAGGAAAATATAATCAAAGCAAAATAATTATAAGACATGTTGGGATTTGCTAAGTAATCTTTCCATTTAGAAGTGGATTTAGACAGTAGGGTACCAAGCCTCTATAACAGAGAGTCTTACATACACACGTTCATTTAGTCTTTCATGTTAATTGATTTAGAGGGACAAATATTGATGTTTGCTTCATAAAGAAGCTTTAAAAACTCTTCTCAACCTTAAATTTTATAATTCAAGTGTTATAACTTAAAAAAATGTTTTTTTTTTCTTTTTAATGTCGATGTGACCAAGATGCTGATTATTATCTGAGTGCTACATCACATCCATTCTCCAGGTTTCTAACTTGATCGGGCCCAGGAGGCTGACCTCTATGGATTTCATTCCCAGGGTTTGCCCTAAGATCTCCTGTTGAGTTGGGTTGATGAGCTGCTCTGGCCAAAGTTTGGAGTACAGGAAAAATATGGCAAGGGACTATGAGTTAGAGTCCCTGGCTGAGACCCTGACTTATGTTGGTCTCAAGAGTGATCCTCAAAATGGAATTCTCAGGTTGCAACATTCACATACTTGAATGCATAGATATCCTCGTTGGGAGGACACGGGATACAATAACATCACATTACTCAAATTATCATTAAAGGTGGCATGGGATGGAATATGGAGCTTCACCAGTGGCTCAGCAGTAAAGAATCAGTCTGCAATGCAGGAGACTTAGAAGACTCTGGTTCAATCCCTGGGTTGGGAAGACACCCTGGAAGAGGGCATGGCAACCCACTCCAGTATTCTTGCCTGGAGAATCCCATGGACAGGGGAGACTGGCCAGCTACAGTTAATGGGGTCACGCAGAGAAGAACATGACTGAAGTAACTTAGCACACATGTATGTAATAGAGTACAGGGAGTGAACAAAGTAGTGAGGGACCAAATAGTCTTCCACTTAGTTGATATGGCAACCATGGGGTGGATTGTGGAATGGACTGGACACTTCTGGATACTCTGGAGAGTGTACATTAAAAGATAAAGTCTAGAATTCCCAGTTCAAAACACTAATCGGTGGAAAATTCCAATAGCTCAATAAACCTGAAACACCAAGGACTCAGATTTTGCAGGCAAAAATGTTTGGGTAACTCCACCAGATAAAGAATTCTGTTCAGCCAAGATGCTGGTAGAAAGTAGAGGAATGAGTGCTAAAAGACATAAGCTGTTGTTATTGGTTTTGTAGCCAACTACAAAAAGCTTTCCCAGCAGTTTTAAATGAATCGCTTTCCTCTTTTTCCTTCTTACATTTTATGAAGAGTGTCAGTGGTGGCTAACATCACAGTCTAGATTCCAGGGGTGGGAAGTATGACAGAACTGATATCACTCAACCACGACACTACGGCTGATGAGATTTTGTGTTTCTCCTGTGCAGGGTTCACAAGGTCTTCATTTAGGCAAAGGTCAAGGGTAAAAGCTGAGCAGCAAAATGAATGGACCGTATGCTTTATTCTCTGTTTGCATACCCCCACCTCACACTTTGATCCATACCATGCTCTTTACCCTCTGTGTGTCAGACACTGACCTCTATTGGATTCCATTATCAGGCTTTCCTTGTCCTTTGACCTCTATCTGGATTTGGCCAAAGGGAGACAATAATAGGGTATTGGGAGGTGAAAGGGAAAGCATGTTGGGTTACTTATCCCCTTTGCACCTTTACTTTTGCTTGGCCAAAGTTGTGGCAGTGGCTGTGTTCTACAGCTACAGCTTTCGTCCTTCAGTTCCTCTTCTACGGTCCCAAATATTTTCTAGGTTATGGAGACACTATTCCCATTCTTGTCCCTTTGGTTGTGAAGTAGCAATGATCTGCCACTCTTGCTGATGATCCCTGAGTGTTTCAGTAAGCCTTGCCCATACTTCTTTCATGGAACTCTTTCAGTTACAGTCTTTGTGTTTGCCATTTCTTTCCTGCTAGTACAGCAATATCGGAGAAGGCAATGGCACCCCACTCCAGTATTCTTGCCTGGAAAATCCCATGGATGGAGGAGCGTGGTTGGCTCCAGTCCATGGGGTCGCTAAGAGTCGGGCACGACTGAGCGACTTCACTTTCACTTTTCACTTTCATGCATTGGAGAAGGAAATGGCAACCCACTCCAGCGTTCTTGCCTGGAGAATCCCAGGGACGGGGGACCCTAGTGGGCTGCCCTCTATGGGGTCGCACAGAGTCGGACACGACTGAGGTGACTTAGCAGCAGCAGCAGCAGTACAACAATATACCATGGAAGGAAGAAAAAAAATTGAGAGGGACTTGGTAAGGATAGCCGTTGGCAGTGGGATGCACCTACAAGTGGTGGAGAAAATGTGGCTAGGAGAGCAGAGCTGAGAACGCAGAGAATATGGACACAGACAACAGTCGGTATTCTAGATGAATAGCAGTCAGCATTATAGATCATAGCAATAAGTAGTGGTGTTAACTGATAGGCATGTGGGGTAAAGGAGGTGAGAATCCAAGTGAAGTTAGTCTCTGGAAGAACCTGCTAGCCAAGTGGACAAAGTAAATGAATCAGGATTTTCAGGTGTCAGGGCTTCAGGCATCAGAATTCTCATTTCTGTTTGGGACTTGGCAAGTGCACAGAAAAGCTTTGGTTTTGATGACAGTTTTTGAACAGATTACCAAACACTGTTCATTTACTTCATACACTAGCTTGTTTTTTCATCCATTCATCAAATATGTATTGAATTCCTTTTATACTGCAGGTCCTGAGTTGGACACCAAGGCTATAAATAAATGTGTGTAAGATATATTATCTTACTTCATGGGATTCACAACTTACCAGGAGCTGAAGACATGTATGAATGTAACTAGTACTTGGTTACTAAACTTCTTTTTCTGGGTATATCCTGTAGGTACCTCATACTAGATATGCATTCAACCTTACTCCCTATTTTCTAAAAAGCACAACTCTCTTCCACTCTCCATTTCATGAACGGCAGCATGGCTATGACCTTGTTTCAGAGTTGACCCCTTGGCCCACTGGAGTCAGTCATTCTTTTTTTTTCTAAAATCTGTTTTGTATACATTCCTATTAGAGGATTTTTCTTATTTATGCATCTGATGAGCAGCCAAGGTTGAGAAACTACTGTATTAGATATAAATTCTTCCTAAACTGCGCTCATAATTGGTCCATAGAGAAAGGAGTCAGCTGTATCTTGTAGGGGGAGTGTATGTATGTTTGTGTATATCCAGGAAGGAGAAGAGTCCAGTATTTCTTGCTAAGTTGTATATATGGAGCTGGTGGTGCTTGTTGGAGATGTCAGACACATAGTGTGTGATTAGTTGCTCAACCACGGATTCTCAGGATGATATTATTTGTAAGAATCTCCACATTCAAGCTGTCATCATTGTTATCAGCACTCTGGGATCTTAGGGACTGACTCGTACAGATTGAACTCTAAAGCCAAAAATGTCAATTTATTATTATTTTTTTATAAGATACACATGTCATTGCCTGACAGTGTATTCTGCCCTGTGCAGGGAAGTCTGATTATAGCTGGACACAACAGAATTGAATGTAGCATAAAGAAAATAGGTTTCGGCTTCAGCCCCTCCCTTACTTGAGCCCTGTGAGTGCTGGGCTTGACTGGGAACTGTAGATTATTCCCAGTAGAGAAGGGAAGCCAGAGTTGAAACCAGGAAGTATTTCTATGTAAATATTTTTGGTAAATTGCCTGAAGAAATCTCAGAAGAATGGGACCTGAATTTTCAAGCCCCTAATAATTCATCATGAATTCTTTTCTTAGTATAAATAAGAATTCATTATTGTACTTAATTTTAAATTTATAATTTTGTCTTTTTTATTGAAGAAGTTCCAACAGATGGTATCTCAGGTTTCCCTCAAATCTGGATCTGTCCCTGTGTCTCTAACATGGGGATCTGGGCACTGCTGGCTTGACCAGATGATTATCTTTCATGGGCAAGATTCTGTTTACCTTTTTGATACCATGCATCTCACAGTTCTGGGGTTATCGTTTCATTGCTTCAGGCAGAAAACAAGCAATTAAGTTACAGCTTGTTTACATGATTGTATCCCATAGAGATCTTGAGAGGAAAACAGGTTCTCCTGAAAGGGACCTGGAAAATCCCTTCAGTGATTCATTTAAAAACAGTTCCTACGCCTTAGCTGGTGGTCTTGTAGTTAAGAATTTACCTGTCAAAGTAGGGGACATCGGTTCGATCCTGGTCCAGGAATATTCCACATTCCCAGGAGCCACTAGGCCCAGGCGCCACAACTACTGAGCCAGAGAGCCTAGGGCATGTGCTCCACAAGAGCAGCCACCACAGTGAGAAGCGCACGTCCTGCAATGAAGACCTCCATCTTGGTGCTAGTCATCTGTTTCATTGGAGGGTGATACTTGTCTTTTTATTCACGTTGTCAGGCTAGTGTGCCCAGTACACCATATGTAATAATAGCAACATTACCATTTTCAAGATAGTACTCACCAGTGAAAACTTTGATATGCTTTTTGTCAATCTACCTCATGAAGAAGCATGGGTTACAGAAGACTTGTCAGAGATGAGTGATTAAAAATGTTTGTTTCCACCATTCTCTTTTTGCAAGGAGCTGCATCAGGCATTACTGACAAAATAGAGGCATGGCCCTAAACCCCCTCCCTTTGTTCCGTAGGCATGGACCGGACCTGGAATGAAGGAGTTAGTCTTTGTGATTCTGACTTGTTTTTCCCTTTCCTCGGGCTGAGTTGACTGAAGAGAATATTAAGGTGCTTATTGTTTTTGAGAGGAGCATGAGAAGGCATAAAGCCTTCTGCAGCTGTGCTCAAAGAATAATTTATAAAGTTAATCACTGACATTTGTTCAAGGACTTTTACAAAAAAGTGTTCCAGGGTGAGCACACAGGCCACAGCTTGAGGCCATGGGAGGGATTGCTATCTGAAGCCCATTTGTGAGAAAAGTTTATGGCAAAGGAGTTTGCTGAAGTTAGGGCTTAGGAATAATTAAAATAGTTAGGAGCTAAAGATTTAAGGATTGCTGTAATGTTAGCATATTCTACTATAGCTTATAAAAATTAGGGACTTTAGAGATATTATTAGGTAGAAGCCCTTTCTAAGAAATAGTGAGCTTGGGATACTAGGGGCAAACAGGACTTAGAAAGATAAGAATTAAACTGAGGAATGTGGTAGGCAGCCCAGACATTAGCATGAGTTACAGTGTATTCACAAGGACACATGAGAAAAAGTAGATAAGAGAATCACTGAGGAAGGAACTCGTTTTGAGGGGCAACAATGATTTTTGGAGAAAAATAAATCTGGGTCCATGGGAACTAAAAATATCAAACCTCTGACCTAATGCTTTTGTAAAAGTATAAAAGAGAATCATAAGCTTGAAATAAACAGGCAGTCCAAGAAAACTGAGAGGCTGCCTCAGTTTCTCTCTCGCCAACACCACTCACCCCTTCAGGTTGAATCCCTGGCTGCTGGAGCTGGACTCCGGCATCTTTTCATATAGGCATTTTTGTAAGCAAAATACTTTTGCTAATGAGTCTGTAGAAAATGCAGGTATAAGGGCGTTTCTTCAAAATCCATAGGTGTAGGTCTTCTAAAAGTAGAATCAACCGGTCTCAGTGTACCTGTATTTCAGGTTGATTGTAGAGCTCACAATGAAGCTGTAGCTCAATTTCATTTTCTTTAGACATTTAAAGCAAACAACCTTTGAAAGATCAATCTAAAGAAGTGATCTTGATTTAAATTCCTGCCGATACAGTTACTGTATGTTTCTATCTTCTTCATTCATTGCATGATTTTACTTTTTTGTGTGGGTCCTCAGTGATACATGAGCAATCACCATAATATTGGGGGACAATCTGGCTGTTTGATGAATTAAGTCTGTACTAGGTTCCTAAGGCCCTCTGTAACAGAGTGGCAATGACTAGGGTTGTTGTTTTTCAGTCACTAAGTCGTGTCTCTTTGTGACCCATGAACTACAGTGTGCCAGGCTTCCCTGTCCTTCACTATCTCCCTGAGTTTGCTCAAGCTCATGTCCATCGAGTTGATGATGCTATCCAACCATCTAATCCTCTGTTGCCCCCTTCTCCTCTTGCCCTCAATCTTTTCCAGCATCAGGGTCTTTTCCAATGAGTCAGTTCTTCACATCAGGTGGCCAAAGTATTGGAGTTTCAGCTTCAGCATCAATCCTTCCAATGAATATTCAAAGTTGATTTCCTTTAGGATTGACTGGTTTGATCTCCTTGCTGACCAAGAGACTCTCAAGAGTCTTCTCCAACACCACAGTTCAAAAGCATCAATTCTTCGGTGTGCAGCCTTCTTTATGGTTCAACTCTCACATCTGTACATGACTATTGGAAAAATTATAGCTTTGCCTATACAGATCTTTGTTGGCAAAGTAATGTCTCTGCTTTTTAATACGTTGTCTAGATTTCTTATAGCTTTCCTTCCAAGGAGCAAGCATCTTTTAATTTCATGGCTGCAGTCACTATCCACAGTGATTTTGGAGCCTAAAAAATAAGATCTGCCACTGTTTCCACATTTTCCCCAACTATTTGCCATGTAGTGATGGGACAAGGGGACTTAGAGCAACATAAATTTATTGCTTCACAGCTCTAGAGACCGGAAGTCTGCTATCAAGGTGTTGACCAGGCTGTGGTCCCTCTGTAGGCACTATGGGAGAATCCTTCCTTGCTTCTTCAAGTTCCTGGTAGTTTCTGGGGTTCCTTGGCTTGCAGGACTAGAACTTCACCTCTGTTTGTCATGGCTTCTTCCCCTAGTGTGTCCTTTTTTTCTTTTTAATTTCTTTGGTTGTTCCAGGTCTTAGTTGTGGCACATGAGGTTTTTTTTAAGTTGTGAGATGTGAGATCTAGTTTCCTGACCAGGGATCAAACTTGGGCCCCCTTGCATTGGGAGCCAGAGTCTTAGCCACTAGACCACCAGGAAAGTCCCCTGTGCCCTTTTCTTTTAAAGGCATATTGTGATGGATTTAAGCCATCTGAATCAGGTATGATCTTGTTTTGATTCTTTCCTTCTTTTTATCTGTAAAGACTCTATTTCCAGATAAGGTCACATTTCAAGGTTCTGGGTGGACATAAATTTTGGGGCAGGAGGGTGCCATTCAATCCACTAGAAATCCTCTGAATTCCATTAGGTGCTAGGAATGCAGTTCCCTCCCTGACAAGAGAGATGGTATTTCCCTGTTGTGGGATCAGCAGGTGGGACAGCCAGGCATCTGCCAGCCATGGAGCTTTCATGGCAGCCAAGAAGCTGAGTATGTAAGCAGGCCAGGTAGCCTGTGCCCTAGACAGAGGCAGGAAAAAGCAGAAGTGGTTTCTAGTAGTGAAAGTTTTCTTGAACTTAATTCCTTCTTAAAATTCAACAGAGGTGTTCTAAGATGTGGGTATCATCCCCCAGCCTTTGCTATCTTTGTTGTTCCTGAAACCCCTTTCTTTTCTGTTCTCTGTGGCAACTCATTCTCTGGTCTCCCTCACATTGGACTTGAGTAAATTTTGCTTTAAGCCTTCTGCTCCTGGGTCTCACTTTCTACCCACTTCATTCTTTATCCTTATTTTCTCCACTCTTCCTCATTTTGTTCCTATTTCATCCTTGGTCTAAATCTATTTCTTTCACAAAACTACACAGATCCCTCAGACCCAAGTGGGTGTAGAGCCAGCAGTGGACACCAGAAGTTTCCAAAGACAGAGCACAGGTCTTAGACTCCTAAGAGTTTATTCATTTCTGTGGTATTTGTCTTGACACAACTTCGACACTGGGCATTTAGCCTCTTAGGGTAGGGATTGTGTTTATTTAAACTATGTTTACAAAATAGCTAAGAAATATTTGGAGTTAGCCCGCATATATGGGCCCAGGAAATAATCTCTTTATGGAGCAAATTCTTGTCTTTCACGCTTTTGCCTTTGTTTTGTTTTAGTTTGTTCAATGATAAATGAGAATGATGGACAAGCCTGTGCCTATCATGGGCAATGTCCACATTACACCATTCAATGACAGCACCTTCCTTTGATGTTCTTTCTTCTTTTCAAATTTTATTGTGTTTGTTTCTGGGGAGCTATACAGATGGCAATGATCATGAGAGTCAGTTCAATGTCAGGGATACATTCTCCACCTGACTTCCTGCTTCCTGATGTGACCTTGTCTATGCTGAGTTTCTTTTTCCTAGCTGCTGCTTCTTACACTCCAGAAAACAATATGTATATTCTTGTCTTCTTCCTGTCTCTAGAGTGAGATGACTACAGTAAAGGATTGGTTTCATTCTTTCCCTAACCCAAACCAGGACTAGAATGAGAAAACCTTCACCCTCTTACCTTCTCATCTTGGCCTTCTGTTTATCTCCAGCTCAATTACACTGACGATGACTCCAGAAAAACTGCACTTGTATTTTATTTTTGCTTTAAATTCTTCCTCCTTTCTCCAATCTTTTCTCAGTCCTTTAAGAGATCTTCTCTTCAGAGATTTTCATTCAAACAAGGCTGAGAGGAGGAACACTGGTTTTTCTTCCTTGATTTGAATATGTTTTAGTTACATTTGAATATATTAGATTCATTATTTTCCAAGGAGATATATTCCAAAATATATTCCAAAATTTGCATTTCCCCGATTTGCTTGTATTCAGTTCAGTTCAGTTCAGTCGCTCAGTCGTGTCCAACTCTTTGCAACCACATGAATCGCACTACACCAGGCCTCCCTGTCCATCACCAACTCCCGGAGTTCACTCAGACTCACGTCCATCGAGTCAGTGATGCCATTCAGTCATCTCATCCTCTGTCGTCCCCTTCTCTGCCTGCCCCCAATCCCTCCCAGCATCAGAGTCTTTTCCAATGAGTCAACTCTTCCCATGAGGTGGCCAAAGTTCTGGAGTTTCAGCTTTAGCATCATTCCTTCCAAAGAAATCCCAGGGCTGATCTCCTTCAGAATGCACTGGTTGGATCTCCTTGCAGTCCAAGGGACTCTCAAGAGTCTTCTCCAACACCACAGTTCAAAAGCATCAATTCTTCAGCACTCAGCCTTCTTCACAGTCCAACTTTCACATCCATACATGACCACAGGAAAAATCATAGCCTTGACTAGACGGACCTTTGTTTGCAAAGTAATGTCTCTGCTTTTTAATATGCTATCTAGGATGGTCATAACTTTCCTTCCAAGGAGTAAGCATCTTTTAATTTTATGGCTGCAGTCACCATCTGCAGTGATTTTGGAGCCCCCAAAAATAAAGTTTGACACTGTTTCCACTGTTTCCCCATCTATTTCCCATGAAGTGATGGGACTGGATGCCATGATCTTCGTTTTCTGAATGTTGAGCTTTAAGCCAACTTTTTCACTCTCCACTTTCACTTTCATCAAGAGGCTTCTTAGTTCCCCTTCACTTTCTGCCATAAGGGTGGTGTCATCTGCATATCTGAGGTTATTGATATTGCTTCCTCCAGCCCAGCGTTTCTCATGATGTACTCTGCATAGACGTTATATAAGCGGGGTGACAATATACAGCTTTGACGTACTCCTTTTCCTATTTGGAACCAGTCTGTTGTTCCATGTCCAGTTCTAACTGTTGCTTCCTGACCTGCATACAGATTTCTCAAGAGGCAGGTCAGGTGGTCTGGTATTCCCATCTCTTTCAGAATGGCTCTGGCATAGTCAATAAAGCAGAAATAGATGTTTTTCTGGAACTCTCTTGCTTTTTCAATGATCCAGCGGATGTTGGCAATTTCGTCTCTGGTTCCTCTGCTTTTTCTAAAACCAGCTTGAACATCTGGAAGTTCACGGTTCATGTATTGCTGAAGCCTGGCTTGGAGAATTTTGAGCATTACTTTACTAGCGTGTGAGATGAGTGCAATTGTGCGGTAGTTTGAGCATTCTTTGGCATTGCCTTTCTTTGGGATTGGAATGAAAACTGACCTTTTCCAGTCCTGTGGCCACTGCTGAGTTTTCCAAATTTGCTGACACATTGAGTGCAGCACTTTTACAGCATCATCTTTCAGGATTTGAAATAACTCAACTGGAATTCCATCACCTCCACTAGCTTTGTTCGTAGTGATGCTTTCTAAGGCCCACTTGACTTCACATTCCAGGATGTCTGGCTCTAGGTCAGTGATCACACCATCGTGATTATCTGGGTTGTGAAGATCTTTTTTGTACAGTTCTTCTGCGTATTCTTGCCACCTCTTCTTAATATCTTCTGCTTCTGTTAGGTCCATACCATTTCTCTCCTTTATCGAGCCCATCTTTGCATGAAATATTCCCTTGGTATTTCTAATTTTTTTGAAGAGATCTCTAGTCTTTCCCATTGTGTTGTTTTCCTCTATTTCTTTGCATTGATTGCTGAGGAAGGCTTTCTTATCTGTCCTTGGTATTCTTTGGAACTCTGCATTCAGATGCTTTTATTTTTCCTTTTCTCCTTTGCTTTTCGCTTCTCTTCTTTTCACAGCTATTTGTAAGGCCTCCCCAGACAGCCGTTTTGCTTTCTTGCATTTCTTTTCCTAGGGATGGTCTTGATCCTGTACAATGTCACGAACCTCTGTCCATAGTTCATCAGGCACTCTGTCTATCAGATCTAGTCCCTTAAATCTATTTCTCACTTCCACTGTATAATCATAAGGGATTTGATTTAGGTCATACCTGAATGGTCTAGTGGTTTTCCCTACTTTCTTCAATTTAAGTAATTTGGTAATAAAGAGTTCATGATCTGAGCCACAGTGAGCTCCCGGTCTTGTTTTTGTTGACTGTATAGAGCTTCTCCATCTTTGGCTGCAAAGAATATAATCAATCTGATTTCGGTGTTGACCATCTTGTGATGTCCATGTATAGAGTCTTCTCTTGTGTTGTTGGAAGAGGGTGTTTGCTATGACCAGTGCATTTTCTTGGCAAAACTCTATTAGTCTTTGCCCTGCTTCATTCCGTATTCCAAGGCCAAATTTGCCTGTTACTCCAGGTGTTTCTTGACTTCCTACTTTTGCATTCCAGTCCCCTATAATGAAAAGGACATATTTTTTGGGTGTAAGTTCTAAAAGGTCTTGTAGGTCTTCATAGAACTGTTCAACTTCAGCTTCTTCAGCATAACTGGTTGGGGCATAGGCTTGGATTACTGTGATATTGAATGGTTTGCCTTGGAAATGAACAGAGATCGTTCTGTCCTTTTTGAGATTGCGACCAGCACACTTATGGCCGAGAAGAGCTACCCCAGTCGGAGGCCAGGGGCGGTGGCCGTGAAGAGCTACCCCACGTTTGAGGAGTGGTGGCTGCGCGGGCGCAGGAGGGCCTAGAGGAGCTATTCCATGTTGAAGGTCAGGAGGGGCGGCAGTGAGGAGATATCCCTCATCCAAGGTAAGGAGCAGCAGCTGCGCTTTGCTGGAGCAGCCGTGAAGAGATACCCCATGTCCAAGGTAAGAGGAACCCAAGTAAGATGGTAGGTGTTGCAAGAGGGCATCAGAGGGCAGACACACTGAAACCATACTCACAGAAAACTAGTCAATCTAATCACACTAGGACCACAGCCTTGTCTAACTCAAAGAAACTAAGCCATGCCCATGGGGCCACCCAAGACGGGTGGGTCATGGTGGAGAGATCTGACAGAATGTGGTCCACTGGAGAAGGGAATGGCAAACCACTGCAGTATTCTTGCCTTGAGAACCCCATGAACAGTATGAAAAGGCAAAAATGATAGGATACTGAAAGAGAAACTCCCCAGGTCAGTAGGTGCCCAATATGCTACTGGAGATCAGTGGAGAAATAACTCCAGAAAGAATGAAGGGATGGAGCCAAAGCAAAAACAATACCCAGCTGTGGATGTGACTGGTGATAGAAGCAAGGTTCGATACTGTAAAGAGCAATATTGCATAGGAACCTGGAATGTCAGGTCCATGAATCAAGGCAAATTGGAAGTGGTCAAACAAGAGATGGCAAGAGTGAACGTCGACATTCTAGGAATCAGCGAACTAAGATGGACTGGAATGGGTGAATTTAACTCAGATGACCATTATATCCACTACTGCGGGCAGGAATCCCTCAGAAGAAATGGAGTAGCCATCATGGTCACCAAAATAGTCCGAAATGCAGTACTTGCTTGTATTACCATAGCATATAATTGTTACTCAATTTATAAAATGTAGAGATGTGGAACTGGAAATTTAGAGATCCTGGTAGACTTATAATAACAATTACTAAGCAGATGATGGTGAGCAGCAAACCTGTCCAGTGAGTTAAGCCTTGATGCATAACTCTTGAGGGATGTTGTGAACTCTTGGGGATTTTGTGAAACCAACAAATGTTGATCCTGGGCCTTGGAATTTTCTTAAAAATTCTTTTTTGCAGGAAGGCTCCTGAAATAATGATACTGGTAACGGCAGAGGAGGGGAAATAAAAAGTAGTTTTATCTGCTTTATTCATCTAAGGTGGGGGCAAATATAATCCCCCAGGACATCACTGTTTCCACCCAGAAACTGTTGCAGGAATTATGACTTTTCTGTGGATGGTTCCTGCTCTTACCTTACCTAATCAGATTTTTAGATTCCTTGGTGGTAAAGGAGGTACATTTCCTTCCCAAGATAATTTGGGAGTTAGGCAACAATAGTAATTGTCACTTAGATATTTTTCTTTCCTAAACTACTTCTTATTTTAAACAACATAAGACTTGGTACTTCCTGTCGGTAAGACGTTTATTTATAATAAGTTGAATATCTTATTAGGGTGAGTGGTATAGGTGATACTGTGAAATTTACTGTTCATGTGAGAAACATAGAGTCTTGAGATCAATAGATCAAATGTCCACCTCTTTTCTTTTTATGGCAAAATTCACATAAGATTGAGAATGAGTTCTGAATACAAAGAAAGAAGTGCATGAAACAGAGTAAAACAGTAAATCTCAATAATAGTTCATGCATATTGAGTATGTCCGTCACTTAAACTTCTTGAGAACATTATCATGTTTCCCAATGTCCTGATGGGAAAATGACTTGCTAGAGAGTTGGTGAAGGAGGGATGAAGTCTAGGTCTGGCTCACTGCAATGCTCACGTGCCTAACTACTACCCTTATGGCCTCTCAGGAAGAACAGAACCAAAGTAAGGAACAAGGGAACAAAGTCAAAGAATGTGGAGAAAGAGAGGCAACTTGAGTGGCCTAGACCCAACTTTCCAATTTCAAGAGTATTGACCTAGCACCCTACATGGGTAGAAGGGTTCTCCCCTATTGAAGGAGTCTAAAGGATTGACTGCAGAAGTCCTCTGAAAGCACTTTAGGTGTATCCAAGCTTTGTTTTTCTTGCATTTATTGTCTCTCAATTGTGAAGAAATTTCTGATACCTGTCACACTTATTACAACAATCACTATGATGAAAAACCTTCGAATTCTCCCATTTTAAGGATGAGTATTTTTCATGTGCCTATTTTGCAAAATCCTTGAGCACCATAAACATCTGAGTGATGGTTTGGAATTCAAGGGAAGGATTTTTTTTTTTTTCGGCCAGGTTAATATTTCATTACCAGGTCAGAAGTGCACAGGATTTCAAAATAAAGTAAAGAGAGAGCTAACGGAGCATCACAGGCTCCAGAGTCACCACAATCCAGGAGCCTTTCCAGGCGGTGCCCATTGAGGGATGCAGTTTTGATAGTTTTCCCATAAGTGTTCCACCATTTGCAGAGTAATTCACGGTGATCAATCATTCATTTCAACAAGCATGTCTTGAATACCTTTTGTGTTGAATATGCTCCTTTGAACCTTCTAGAACTCCTGTCTCCTCTGTACCTGCTCTGTCCCTGAAGGGTTGGCCTTTATGGACTGTATCAGCCCTCTGGCTTTCCTTGTGTCAAATTTGTAGAAAGCACTAGCAGGAGGTGGGAGGGCAGGAGAAGGAAGTCGGGTTATTCATTCTATGGGCTGGGGTTCTGCAAACTATGACCCTGGGTCCAAATCTAGCCTGCAGTTAATTTTTGCAAATAACATTTTATTGGCACACAGCCATGCTCATTCATTTAAGTATTGTTTGTGGCTGCTTTTAGTCTCCAGATGTCAGAATTGGTGAATTGTGACAGAGATTTAATGGCTTGCAAAGCCTAAAATATTAATTTTCTGGTCCTTTACAGAAAAAGAGAGTTTATTGACCCTTGCTTTAGATAAATCCCTCTCTGGGCAGGCTTATTGATTCCTTAGGCATCTCCATTCCTGTCAAAAGTCATCACTGTCTGGTGGCTTTCCCTATAGCTTCTGCGACAGCCCAGGTAGAGCTCTTTCTGTGTTCTGGTAACTGTCTCTTCCTCTGGACCTATTAAGGCCTACAGGTGTCTCACTGTTTCTAGTCCTGGAGAGCAAGTGGGCATCACCATCTTTTATCTGTTGCCCTCCTTTATCCCTGCATATACTCCCTTCATGTCTCCTAATTTACCTAATTGAAACGACAGAAAACTGCAGATAAATAGACAACAAGAGACTTTGGGAAAATAAATAATAATTGTCTGTTTCTTAGCTAGATGCTTGGCAGAGCACTTTGGACATCATCTCATTTTATATCCCCACAATAACCCCTGAAGTAGTCCCTATTATTTTCCTATTAATAGATAAGGAAATCTAGGTTTTTTTGAAAACTAAGTAGCTTATTCATGATTTATACTTCGAGGAGGAAAAGTAAGGATTCTGATCCAGGCTCTTAATCCTTAGGAGATAACAAAGGACAGATTGTGGTTCACTATTCTTTTCAGGCTGGTGTTGTTGTTGCATAAAGCTGAGATGGCTGATTTTGGCCACATTTTGAAGGAACTCAAACACTGTATGAAGGACCATGGGCAAAAGAGTCTGGGCATGACACACTAAACAGACATGTGTATCTCCTGGAAAAAAGCTTTGAACTCATGACTATGACATTTGTTTAGTGATATGCACTTTCCAAAATATTTTCACAGCCTCATAACAAGCCTGTGAAGCCAGATGACAATTCTTAGAACAGTTATAGAGTTCAGCAAACTGAGACTGAAAGATTAAGTATAGCATATCCACACCCAATGAGTATTAAGAATTCATGCATATGTGACAAAGTCCAGTGTTCTTTAAAAGCCCTGACTAGGGCTTCCCTGGTGGCTCAATGATAAAGAATCTGCCTGCCAGTGTAGGAGACATGGGTTTGATCCCTAGTCTGAGAAGATCCCACATGCCGCAGAGCAATTAAGCCTGTGTGCCACAGCTATTGAGCCTGTGCTCCAGAGTCTGGGAGCCACAACTTATGAGCCCTCGTGCCTCAACTACTGAAGTCTGAGAGCCCTAGGGCCCATGCTTGCAACAAGAGAAACTACTGCAGTGAGAAGCCCATGTACCTCAACGACAGAGTAGGCCCCACTCTCCTTAACTAGAGAAAAGCCTGTGGGCATCAAAGACCCAGCACAGACAAAAAAAGAAAAGAAAAGAAAGTCCTGGATAATTGGCCCTGGAAAACAGGAGAATATCCGTTTTGTGAATACTAGCTGCAGCTCTAGAAGCTGAAAAACGAAGTCCATCTGTAGTCTTCCTAGGGTGTCAGTGGCCAGAGGGTAATATTTACTTCTGTTTTGAAAATTTTCTCCAACATGTACTTTTCTCATACCTGCCACAGCTGGGTTTAAACGCTCATGTCAACAATATTGAACCTAGAACATTTTTATAAACTCCACTCATATCTCCAATTACAAAGAAAATTAGAGCCTTCTCTGGAAGTTGAGTTTTCCCTCTGCATCTTTAGCTTTACATAGCCAAGATCATATTCCTAATCATTCCTCTAAAGCCTTTCCTTCCTGCTATGTTTCTCTGCACTGTTCTCAGTATCATCCACTTCCTAATCACCACTTAGCCAAGCTTGAAACACCAAATTTGCTTCAGTTCTTCCTCTAACCTGTCATACTTACCTGTAGTGTTGACTGTCCTTTTAAAGTTTTCACTATCATTTTTACTCAAATCCCTTCTATACACTACCTAGGCCATATTCCCTTAAGCACGCAACTCTGATCATCTCATTGATTTGAGCGAAAAACCTCTGGGCCTACACACTATTTATAAGAATAAAGTTCAATGTAAAATTATTAAATTCATTAATGAAAATTAATGTTCATTGGATGTGGACACACAACACTTAATTTTTCAGTCTCCGTTTGCTGGACTCTAAAACTGCTCTAAGAACGGTCACCAGGCTTCGCAGTTTTGTTGTGAGGCTGTGAAAATGTTTTGGGAAGTGCATATTGCTAAACGAGCGTGATATACACGAGTTTGAAACTCCCCCCCCCCACCCCCGGAGATATATCCATCTGTTGAACGTGTAATGTTCGGACTATTTCCTTCACCGTCTCCGCTTGTCCCCTGCTGCGGACAGTTACAAACTTGGTCAATAACCATCCTGGAAGGACGTGAGGTCCCCGGCTACGGACGTAGGTCAGAGATCTAAAAAGGCAGAAAGATTTTCTGGGTGGAGCTGGGGCAGGGTATGACTAGTACCTGGCAGCGCCGCCGATTGGAGGAGAAGAAGGTTGTTCCCTCAGGGCGGGTGCTGATTGGCTGTGGAGGAGGAGTCATGACGTCCTAAGAAGTTGAGCAAACACCTCCTCCTCACCGCCTGCATCCCAATTTCGGCTGGAAATTTGGAGCCTCCCCTCCCAGGGCCCGGGAGCTCACAGGCGGCGGGGACCGGACGAGGTGAGGGCGGGTTGGGTGCCAGGAGGAGCTGAGCTGATGGGCAGTGGGCTCAGCCTGTGAGATGAGTTTGGAGACCGCTGGCGGGGCTCTGCCTATCCGCCGGGAGGTGTGGGCGAGTGTTCTGCCTACTCCTCCCTGCGGCGCTGGGGACCCGGGAACTCTGCGGACGCCGGCCGTTGCCGGGACAAGAGTGGGGAAGAGCGTGAAGAGCGTTCGGGCCTCCTCTCCAGGCCTCTCCCCGAGCGTTTCCCTGCGGACGAGGGGTGGGAAGTCGGGGGCAGTGGGCGTAGCCCCGGAATTGCTGTATATGCAGGAGAAGGGATGGCAACGTGGATTTCTTTTTTGGCCAGGGCTGAGGTGGGGGGCGGTTGCTGGGGAGTAAAGAATTGGTATTGAAGTTGTAGAACAAAGCCTCTGTTAACTCTTGGACTGTGTGCTTATTTAGATAGGCGGCTGCGGCGGGTGGCTGACGGATGGCGGCGGGCACCGCCCCTCCCGCCCAGTACGCTCGCACCCCCAGGCTTTCTTTCAGCGCGGTTACTGGTTGACCTTTTCAGCCCCTGGCCTGCTTAAACAAATTCGGATCACAAACTTATTCACACTGCCCATGTGGACCTGACCTTTCTCTGGGATGGGGGCCATCCCCCTCCATCCTCTGACAGACAGGAAAAGTGCGGAAGTTGAATGTTTGGATATCTGCGTTTCCTGAATTTCTGAGACTCCGCAGGCGCCGTGCAGGCCAGTGGGAGAGTTCGCCCGCGGAGGGGGCGCGGTTAGAAGCAGTTAAATACCCTGTTTAACTCAATGGGGCTAAATGCCCTGGCTACTTCTGGAAGAAATATGCTTTCCAGGTACGGATTTTAAGAGAGTGGAAGTGGCTTGTGGCGTGGGGAGAGGGAGAGAGTGTGTTTAATAACTCGAACGAAGACGAGCATTTTTTGATGTTGTGGGTCGTCAGTTATTCGGACGTGAAAATGTAATTGATTAGGGCGACCTAGCTGTGCACAGGAGTGAACGCTCATCGACTTTGACATATGGCTTTCATATACTCTATATTGAAACAACAACAACAGCAACAAAAACCAACCATGACACTGGGTGTGGGCTGCTTCTATATAGGTGTGTTGTGAACTCCTCTCACTCCTCCTCCCCCTTTTTTGCTATACAGAGGAGTGAACCTGTGGGCCACAGAATGTTCTAGCTGTGTAACCTGGTGGCCCCTTCTGCAAAATGAGCTAGGAGGACAAAGGTTTAAGTCAATGTCCCCAAGTGACTTTCCCACTCTCCAGAAAATCCTATTTGTTATCAGCCTCGCTTGTTATTGGTGACAGCATCATCAGAACTCTGATTTATTTGTAATTGAAAATGTATCCCATAACTAACCAGTCCTCAAGCATTAGCAGGATTTTGGAAATGATCTTTGGTGGGTAACCAATCCCATTTAACACAAAATTTTCATTTTTTCCACATATTCTTGTATTAATTTTCTCATAGAGATAACACTACAAACAGTGACAAGTTTCTGTGGTGAGGCCACAAAAAATTCTGTGGAATTTCTGGAATCACAGAAATGCTGTATATCTGGAATGGAAAGTAACCAACAATGTTATTACCATATTCATAGAATTAAGATACAGTCGATTATTAGATGTATCCTCCTTTCAAGGATGCTAAAATGTGAAAAAAAAGTAATTTAAATTTGATGAATTATAGTATTAAAATGATAACTTATTATCTTGAACCCTCATGCCTGAAGGGTGAAGGTAAAGAGAAGGCTTACTGGGCTTTTTAAATTTTTTTTTCTAAAGAAGTAAGAAGAGGGAGGGATGAACATAGAGTCATTGTGAAGGCCTCCCCACAGTGTGACCCAGAGGAAGGGAAAGTGATGTTCTACTGTCAGGGGTGATGGATGGCTGTGTTTACCTTTGAGGAGAGGGCAGCTTTGCAGCCTTTTGCTTAGCATTTACTGAGTGTTTATGACATGCTCAGCACTTTATGCCTATTAATGCAAATAAATTTCTCAATAACCCTATGCTGCTGCTACTGCTAAGTCGCTTCAGTCGTGTCCAACTCTGTGCGACCCCACAGACGGCAGCCCACCAGGCTCCCCAATCCCTGGGATTCTCCAGGCAAAAACACTGGAGTGGGTTGCTGTTTCCTTCTCCAGTGCAGGAAAGTGAAAAGTGAAAGTGAAGTTGCTCAGTCGTGTCCAACTTTTAGTGACCCCATGGACTGCAGCCTAGCAGGCTCCTCCATCCATGGGATTTTCCAGGCAAGAGTACTGGAGTGGAGTGCCATTGCCTTCTCCGCAATAACCCTATGAAGTAGGTATAAATCCCATTTTGCAGGTGAAGTACAGACAGATACTCACCAAGGTCTTTGAGTAAGTGGGAAGCTGAGGAACCCAGGCCGTTTATGGAGGAGAGTAGTCAGAATTTTTTGTGAGGTATCCCCCTCCTATTTTTGGCTCCTGGTCACTGCAGTTAATGCAGGTAACTTAGGTGAATATCCTGTCTTTCTTCATAGTGCTTTTGGTATTTTGTTTCCCTGTTTGTGTACTTTGGCTATATCTTCATGAGTGAGAGTGCCTGTTTATGTTCTAAAATTTGAATGCCTTTGTAATCCACAGTGTCCAGTCACTACTATACTTAATGTTGTTGTTGTTCAGCTGCTAAGTCGTGTCCGACTCTTTGCGACCCCATGGACTGTCCTTTACTATCTCTGGGAGTTTGCTCAAATTCATGTCCACGGAATCAGTGATGCCATCTAACCATCTCATCCTCTATATACTGTACTGAATAGAATCAGCATATTAAAGCTGAAAAGGATGTTAGCATTATATTCCAGCCTGAATTATGAAACTGAAGTCAAGGAAGGAGTCCCATATCTAGTTATATGTCTCAGCAACCAGATCTGGATTTTAATACCATTTTTATTTGTATTTCATAATATTCATTGATCTATGAGATCTTGACAAGAGATTACATCTTTTGTGAGCCTTGATGGGCCAGTGGTAAACATGAAATCCTGTTCTTATTCATGAGTCTATTTTGTTTGCTTTGCTGGTCTTTATTACATTCATTTAAATCTGCTCATTTATTTATTCATTCTTTCGCCAAATATTTAAGTTCTCCTGTAGGGAAGTCACTAGAAATATAGAGATGAGGAAAACAGTTCATTTCTTCAAAGAATTTATAGAGTTTAACAAAGAAAGAAATTAAGCAAATAAACATTGTGGATAAGACTCCAATTCAGAACTAACTTTGCATTCCATCTCAGTGAAGCTACATTTGTAGGCTAGAGACCAGGAGACTGGTAGGTGGTATTATCTTTGGATGACTTTGAGTAGTTGATGGACTTGAGAACACATGATAATCTTAGATCAGGTTAATTAACACTAACAGATACGCCTCTCCCTCCAAGTCTACTTGTTTTTCAGATCAGATCAGATCAGATCAGTCGATCAGTCATGTCCGACTCTTTGCGACCCCATGAATCGCAGCACGCCAGGCCTCCCTATCCATCACCAACTCCCTGGACTCCCCTGGTGGCTCAGACGGTAAAAGCGTCCGCCTACAATATGGGACACCGGGTTCGATCCCTGGATCAGGAAGATCCCCCTGGAGAAGGAAATGGCAACCCACTCCAGTACTCTTGCCTGGAAAATCCCATGGATGGATGGAGGAGCCTGCAGGCCATATTCCATGCGGTCCCAAAGAGTCCTACACGACTGAGAGACTTCACTTTCACTTTCACTTTGTAACCAGTTTAACATTAAAAGAATATAGCTATGCAACAGGAAATAGAAGTATATGGAGGACGGTGTTCAAGCCTCATGGTCATGCCTCATTCAAGCCTTGTTCATGTTCATGTTCAAGTCTTGTTCTAACAAGCCTTGGGGGAGTTCTAGGCTATCACTAGGTGTTCTGTTAATTTGGAACTCTTATGAACCTCTTCAGGATCATTATGGTCTGGATGCCAAATATGTAGTGTGGGCTAAGATTCATGGTCATGAAGTTGCTTGCCTTTATTGCATCAGGGCTTCCTGGGAAACTACGGCTTTTATTTTTTTAATTTAAAAAATATATTTATATATTTGGCTGGGCCAGGTCTTAGTTGCAGCACACGGGATCTACCATCTTCTTTGAGGCATGTGGGATCCTTAGTTGCGGCATGTGGGGTCTAGTTCCCTGACCAGGGGTTAGACCTGGGCCCCCTGCAGTAGGAGCTTGGAGTCTTAGCCAATGAACCACCAGGGAAGTCCCATCGTGGCTTTTTAAATATACTTGCATGTTTTGAATAAACTGGAAGTGAGGGTATAAATCATTTGCATTTCTCACCCTTTATTTATTTTAGTCAACTGAAGGCTACTCCATCCTTAGTCACTCTGAATTTAACCAAAATGTATGCCTGATTGTATGCAAACAACTTGACATTGAGAAATCTCCCCCTGTGATTTGGTGGTTTTAGTGTGAGTCACTGGATTGTATTCTAGTGGAATTATTTCAAAGATCTAAAATATATGGACAAAGAGCACATTTCTGATTGGGGGCTAGAGAGAGATGATATGGCCTTAAATTTTCTTTAATAAAGAGTGTCTAATCCTTTTTACATATCCCAATGAAAGCAACAGAAATTAGAAGGGGCCAAGCCTAACTCTGTTTTGTATTTTATTGTTGAATTCAGTCCTGTCCGACTCTTTGCGAGCCCACGGACTGCAGCATGCCAGGCTTCCCTGTCCTTCGCTATTTCCCGGAGTTTGCTCAAACTCATGTCCATAAAGTCAGTGATGCTATCCAACCATCTCATCCTCTGTTGTCCCCTTCTCCTCCTGCCTTCAATCTTTCCCAGCATCAGGGTCTTTTCTAATGAGTCATAATACCCTCAGTTCAGTTCAGTTGCTCAATCATGTCCGACTCTGTGCATATTCTATCTTGGAGCAATTCAGAAATTCTCACTGTTACATATTTCTTGATGACCTGAGAATGAAATGAATGGTGGTCCCAGGAAGTTTTATACTTGAGAGCAAGGTTCAAGGCTCAAGCAGTTACTGATATAATCAGACTCTTCTATAATCATCTCCTTACTAAGCATCCAGAAACTTAAAATTTACCTTGGCCGGGGCTCAGGATGGATTTTTGGTGACATGTAGGATGGACGCACCCCATGCTGTGGGAGAACTGGTCATATAGCCAATACCATATGGATCTGATTTCTTTCTGAATTGAGCTGGCAGGAGTAACATGTGCCGGATATGAGAGGTGTGGATTTGCAGGCTTCGGCAAAGAATCCCTAGCATTAACTGTTAACCTAGCTAGTCGGATTTCACTTCAGTTGCTTCATCTGTAAAATGATGAGAATAATAGTATCTGCTTAATTAGATTGCCACAAGAAGGAAATGAAATACTGTCTATAAAGTGCTAAGCATAGTGCTTGACATATAATGTTAAATCAGTGGTAACTGTTGTTCTATTTCTTTAGAAACAAAGTGTTAGGAATTGGGATTCAAGGATTCCCTCCAAAAAGTGAAAGTGAAAGTAGTTTCCTAAACAAAACAGAGAAGGTCAGCCTGTGCTACTTTACTTTCCTCTTCCCCAGGAAAGTCTGCCTCTGCAAACACGTACGTGAGTGTATGTGTCTGTGTCTCTCCTCCCACACCATACCCCCGACTCCAAACAAAGGAGGTATGGAGGAAGAGGAGAAGGCAGAAGAGTGTTTCTGAGAAAGGGGAAGCTGTGGTTTTAAATCAAACTTGGGCTGAGGAGAGAGACTGAATTACTTGGATAGGTTTCCGAATCTTTGTGCCAAGAACTGCTACTAAGTATAGAAGATTAGGATCACTTGGTCACCCATGGTATGTGAGATAAAACCCCTGCTGGGAAGATGGGACTGTTTGTGGGCTTGTCAGTATGTTGAGAAAAATCACTTGTCTTTGGAACTGATTTCATTCGTAAACATATGGTTGCAAGTTCTATGAAATATTGCAGATTTTCCTTTGGCTTGAGGGAGAATAAATGTTATGGGCTTGGAGTTAACATAGTCTGTTTAAAAATAAAGCTATATATATATATATATAAAATCAAAGCCTTAGATAGAGTATGTAAGTCTTACAGAAATGTTGATCATCTGTATTTGGCCTGAGTAAAAGTTAGCCTGAACTCCTCATGATCAGACTGTTTACTTGCTGTGTGCTGTGTTTTCTCTCCCTGCCCTTCTTCTTCTAAAGCCTTCTTAGCTGGACTCCTTGCTGTTTGCTTTATTCTTTTACTCTGTGTTGTGAGTTATCCTACAAATTTTCTATCTAGGGTGATAAGTAGTTCGCCTCTAGGAAATTACTTGTATGTTCCATTGTTTGGACAAAGCTTCCCTCTCTTTAAGGTGGGCCTGGTTTAGAGATTGCAGTCTGATGTAACAGAAATGTGTTCCATAAGAATTTTGCTATATGCTAGGGAATTTCCAGAACATATAAGATCATTTAGTATCTATATTTTGATGCCAACCTTAAACATAGAAAAGCAAGGTTTAGCATCCAAATGATCTGAAATAACCTCTGACTAAGTTTATGTTCCCATTTGAAAACTGTTTAGTATTTATGCTTTAGAATTTTTTGTACAATTTACTCTGTGCTGACACATAGTAAGCCTCTTGTAAATATTTCTTAACTGAACAAATGAATAGAGTTATATAATCTGGGACAGCAGTTAGAGAACTGATTAAGACAGGTCTGGGTTTAATGTAATAGCAGGGAGGGGTGGTAGGGTAGAGGACAGGTTGGAAAGGCGAAAAGCAACAACAGGGTCAGCAAAGTGAGGCTGAGGGGTGTCGGGAGGGGCAGGGGTTTAGGGACATGCTTTCCAGCTTCTAACACCTGTGGTAAAAACATGTTTGTTTTGTTTTCCAATCTGCCAGAACCAATGCTTTTATAAAATTCAATACCAATGAATTACTAGAAAAAATGATCCTGTCATATAAAGATTTCTAAGTGCCTACTTTCTATTTCTGTACACATCTCATCCTGGACCAGTAAAAAGCAGTTCAGTGACCGACAACAGGCTGTAAAACACACTGAGTAGATTAAACTGGAAAGAGGTTGGAGCTAGATTGTCAAGGATCTTGTACATTATGAAAGGATTCTAAATTTTTCATCGTTAAAATTGGTATGAATGATCTTCCTGTATTTGTAGATTAACTTGCTTAAAACCTTTGTGCTAAATGTATGGTTTGGTAAAACATATATTTTAAAAACATGATTTTGACACAGTGAATATTGATTAGTGTCCTGTCAGTGCTTGGGACTCTTTTTAATTTTGGATTTACCTTTGTTTGTGAAAGTTCAGTTTTGGTTGGGTAAAGGAACACTGTAATGTCATCCAGGTTTTCCCTCTCCCTTCTCCACCTTGAATCTGTTACCACCCGGGTTGGTTAGATTTTACAACAGATTTCTCAGGAGACCAGAACTGACCTGTGAGCCCTCCTGCCTTTCATTGCCCTGCTCGTACAATGTCTTTACAGTCACCAGGTTTCAAGATGCTGCGAGTGTCCAGAACCAAACTGGGCAGGCTGAGCCCCAGCCTCTCCAGAGGGCTTCACCACAAGGCGGTGATGGCCTTGAGGCGGGAGGATGTGAATGCCTGGGAAAGGCGGGCTCCTCTGGCTCCCCGGCACGTCAAAGGGATCACCAACCTGGGATACAAGGTCTTAATACAGCCTTCCAATCGGCGAGCCATTCACGATAAGGTAATATTTCCAATTTGTAAAGATATGTGAAAGTGAAATGACTCTATGTATGAAAATTACAGAGCATCTGAGTGAACCTAAAACGTTAGCTGTGCTGTGCTGTGCTTAGTCGCTCAGTTGTGTCCAACTCTGCGACCCATCAGGCTCCTCTGTCCCTGAGGATTCTCCAGGCAAGTATACTGGAGTGGGTTGCCGTGCCCTCCTCCAGGGGATCTTCCCAACGCAGGGGTCAAACCTAGGTCTCCCATATTGCAGGCAGATTTTTTACCATCTGAGCCACTAGGGAAGCTCAAAAGGTTTGCTAGTGTCAGTTAAGGACCACACAACAGTATTTCTTTACTTCAGTTGTAGTGAGATTATATAGTTAGGAGACTTCTAGTTAGAATACTTTCTTGAGCCCAGAATTTAGCCAGTAAGTATTGTTTTCACTTATTCCATGCTTTCTCCAGTTTAGGGATGACATCCCATCATTCTTTCATGCGCGACCCTGGTTCTAGGACAGGGAAGACCGACGTCTCCAGGAAATGGTTTACTACGTAGAGTTTGTTCACAAGTCCTAACCTTGCCAGTCACCTCACATTCATCATTCATTCTTCACCATAATCTTATGACACAGATTTAACTTTTATTTTTACTTCAGAGACATGCACGTGGTTTTTCTTCTGTGAGCCATTTGAAAATATGTTGCAGACAATGACACTTTATCTCTAAATGCTTCAGTATGCATTTCCTAGGAATAAATAGTCTTTCTACATAACCATAATTGTCGTTTCATTTTCACACCTAAGAAATTAATAATCCCACAAGATCATCACATATACCCATTTCAAATTTCCCCTTGTCCCTAATGTCTTTTAGGGTTTTTATTTTAAGCAAGGTTTAAATAAGGTTCATTGAATTTATTATTATGTATCTTTAGTTCTTTTAATCTAGAACAGTACTAGGTTTATTGTTAACTAGGCTTATTGTGGTGATCCTTTTGCAATGTATACACCTGAAACTAACTTTGGTATATACCTGAAACGAATATAATGTTCAGTTTGGTCATATCCGACTCTTTGCGACCCCATGGACTGCAGCACGCTAGGCTTCCCTGTCCATCACCAACTCAAATTCATGTTCATTGAGTCAGTGATGCCATCCAACCATCTCATCCTCTGTCCTCAGTAAGAGGACACTGAATGGAATTTAATATTTCTTAGGAGAATGGTTTTTTTGTCTTTAGACTGCATCTCACAAAGAATATTCAGAATGCTGTGTTCAAAACATATCTGAAGTAGTTTTTCTGTGTGGCTACATGTCAATGTAATATCCAGTTGGATTTATTTGTTTTTGTTTCTATTAAATTTTAACATTTGCTTTTAAATCCTTTTTGATTTAGTTTTATTTTTAAAATAAGTTAAATATTTATAAGTTTTAAAGATGTTGTTCCTGTTTTTCAGTCATTAAATTGTATCTGACTTTTTGCGACCCCATGGACTGTAGCCCTCTAGCTGCTCTGTCTATGGGATTTCCTAGGCAAGAATACGAGGTTGGGTTGCCAATTCCTTCTCCAGGGGATCTTCCCCACCCAGGGATCGAACTCACATCTCCTGCATTGCAGGTGAATTCTTTAGTCTCACTTTAGTGAAAGTGAAAGTCGCTCAGTCGTGTCCTACTCTTTGCGACCCCATGGGCTATACAGTCCATGGAACTCTCTAGGCCAGAGTACTGGAGTGGGTAGCCTTTCCCTTCTCCAGGAGATCTTCCCAACCCAGGGATCAAATCTGGGTCTTCTGCATTGCAGGGGATTTCTTTACCAGCTGAGCCACAAGGGAAGCCCCTTTAAAGATTGCTGCTGCTGCTAAGTCGCTTCAGTCGTGTCTGACTCTGTGCGATCCCATAGATGGCAGCCCACCAGGCTCCGCCGACCCTGGGATTCTCCCGGCAAGAACACTGGAGTGGGTTGCCATTTCCTTCTCCAGTGCATGAAAGTGAAAAGTGAAAAGTGAAAGTGAAGTCGCTCAGTCGTGTCTGACTCTTAGCGACCCCATGGACCGCAGCCCACCAGGCTCCTCCGCCCATGGGATTTGCCGGGCAAGAGTACTGGAGTGGGCTGCCATCGCCTTCTCCGTAAAGATTAAAACCATATAAAAAGATGCAACACAGAGAAGTCTTGCTGTTATCTTTATCCCCTCCATCCCATTCCTATCTACCTTGTAGGCTACTGTTTTCATTAGTTTCTGATCTATCATTCCTGTTTCTTCTTACAAAAATGTGTGTTATGTGTTTTCTTATTTTCCTTTTAATCTTATGCAGAACCTTGTGTACTGCATATACTCTTTCACACCTTGCTTTGTTCTTTGGCATATTCCCTGATGCTGGGAAAGATTGAAGGCAGGAGGAGAAGGGGATGACAGAGCATGAGGTGGTTTGACAGCATCACCGACTTGATGGATGGAGTTTGAGCAAACTCTGGGAGAGGGTGATGGACAGTGAAACCTGGTGTGCTGCAGTCCATGGGGTCACAAAGAATTGGACATGACTGAGTGACTGAACCGAACTGAACTGAAGGCATATCCTGGAAATCTATCTATGTCAGTTCATAGAAATCAGCTTCATTCTATTTAATGTCTATGTAGTAATTACTCTGTTATTATTGCTCTCTGATTTATCATGATGTATTTAACCAGTCTACTATAAATGGGCAGATTGTTTTCAGAGAAACCAGACATGAACATGTTTATTACTTTTACTGTCTCTTCTCTAGATTTATGCTTTCCTTTCAAGTAGATTCATAACTAGATTTATCTTCATTTTATTTAACTGCCACCTCTGATGCCTTAAAAATTCTGCCTGGATCTTCCTGCTGCTAAGTCACTTCAGTTGTGTCCGACTCTGTGCAACCCCATAGATGGCAACCCACCAGGCTCCCCCATCCCTGGGATTATGCTACCTTTTTATTTAAAAATCTGAAATAATTCTTTGTGGCCTCTATGTACTAGTTATGAAATCTCAGTTTAATGTGTAAAACTCGGGTTTCCCATTGATAAAATGGGGATAATAATAGCATCTACCTCATGGGAGTTTTGAGAATTAAATAATTCACCCAAAGAGCTTAGCAAAGCGTACAGTAATTTATTAATAAACATCAATGATTATAATTTTTATTTAACAAAGATCATATTCACAATGATGATATTCAATCTACTTTTCTAAATTGATTCACTTATTATGCCCTAAACATCTCCTTACTTTCCCATCTCAATATTTGTATGTGTTTCTTCAATGCCTCTTACTGGTATTAGCACCTTGTATTTCCTATCTCTGTTCCTCCAAATCCAACTCAGCCTTTTAGATTAACTTAAATTTCTGTATTTCCATTGAGAGTTATCTCAATATCTGTTAAATTAATATATCATTTAGATTATTAATAATCATACTAATTATCATTAAGTAATGATTATTCATATTAAGAATAATCATACTATTCTTTTGAATTCAACCTAATATATTGTGCCTCTAATTCTTTCTACAATATTTTGTGAGCTCCTTTATAGGAGGAAGCTTGTTTGTCTTTCTTTGGGTTTTATCTCATCTCTATCACAATCCACTGTACAGAGTAGGACAATAGTAAATACTAATTGAACCCCACTCCCCAAAAAAGAAAGAAAAGAAAATGTTGCAGATTTATGTCTTTCTTTTAAAAATATACTAAAGAAATAAATTCCTGGGCTTCCCTGGTGGCTCAGTGATAAAGAATCCACCTGCCAATGCAGGAGACATGGGTTCAATCCCTGTATCAAGAGGATCCCCTGGAGAAGAAAATGGCAACCCACTCCAGTATGCTTGCCTAGGAAATTCTGCAGACAGAGGAGCCTGCCAGACTCCTGTCTGTGGGATTGCAAAGAGTCAAACACAACTTAGTGACTAAACAACAATAACAACAATAAATTACTATTACCATTTCATGTTTCACAGCATTGTTGAAAAACATATATTTTACAAGAATATTTAAATCACGTGTTCTAGTGTGTTAGTGGCTATTCAGTTCAGTTCAGTTGCTCAGTCGTGTCCGACTCTTTGTGACCCCATGAATCGCAGCACACCAGGCCTCCCTGTCCATCACCAACTCCCGGAGTTCACTCAGACTCACGTCCATCGAGTCAGTGATGCCATCCAGCCATCTCATCCTCTGTCATCCCCTTCTCCTCCTGCCCCCAATCCCTCCCAGCATCAGAGTCTTTTCCAATGAGTCAACTGTTCTCAAATAAAATTATGTGCTGAATTTTCTGATTTTTGTTTTTGCTGCAAAAGTCAAACATGTTAAATTCATCTTTAGTCAGCAAGTAAGAATTTTATAAGTCGTTTTCCCATTATTTGTTCCTTATGTTTTATTCTTTCAAAAGTTTGTGTCTTTAACTGCTAAATTTATTTGGTAAAGAAAATATGAATACAACAAATCAGGGGAATAACTTTCAATCAAAATTGCATTCCCAGGAATATGTCAAAGCTGGTGGCATTCTCCAAGAGGATATTTCTGAAGCTTGTCTAATTTTGGGAGTTAAAAGACCGCCAGAGGAAAAATTAATGCCCAAGAAGACTTATGCATTCTTCTCCCACACAATAAAGGCTCAGGAGGCCAATATGGGTTTGCTGGATGAGATCCTAAAACAGGTATTTAGTGGGCAATATTCATAAATGTTAACACTGAAACTTTTTTTTTTGCTTTTAACTGTCAAGCGGAGTTTTAGTTTTCTTTTAGCATCTAGGAAATACATCATGTTATTCACCTCAACAGGAAAGATGATCTGTAAGATAGTGCTTGAATAGTTCTGCTGCTGTTAGGGCTCCTCTGCAGGGCAGGGTCATAAAAAGAAGAATCAAACATATTTCATTCCTTTTGTATTCTAAAATGGAAAGAATGATAGAAGCATTTGTCCCAAATGATCATTAATTTATAAGGTTAGTTGGTCAAATATAGCCGAGTAGAATTTAAGAGCTGAAAAGAACCTTAGGGATCATACAACCCACCCTAATTTTTCAGATGGAGCCCAGAGAGGTGAAGCAAATTGACTGAGGATGCTCTGTAGTACCAGAACTGGACTGGAGACTATTTTTACATTTATTTTTACATATTCATAAGGGAAAAAAACTTTTTTGAGATTATTAGTACTGTGGAAAAACTAGCATCTATTTAAATTACAGAGTATTCACTCAGCAAGTATTTACCAAGTGCCTACACTGTGTCTGACACTGATTACTGCAATGAACAGAGCTTATATTTGAGTGGAAGGAGACAAATGATAAATAAATGACACCTCATACATTGCTTGGTGATATATGTAATGGAGGTAAATATGATACAGTAGAAAAAAGGAGTGCTGGGCACAGGGGGAGATGACAATGCTAGTTTAAATAGGATGGCTAGAGAGAGCCTCATCGATAAGTTGGAACTGAGCAAACCTTTGGTGATGAAGGGTCAAGCCATATCCATCGGGGCAAAGTCTGCTAAGCTAAGAGAATAGTAATACAAAGCCCTGACAGTCTTTTTGAGTAGAGGATTAGAGAAAATCATATTCTAAGATGCTTTTTCTGCCCTGCTGTGTGAATAACAGTTGGAAGTGAGAGGAGAACAAAATTAATAAGACTGTTAGTCTGGACTAGTCCAGATGCTAGGCTGCCAATGATGGTGGCTTGCACGGAGGTGGCAGAAGCAGAGGTTGTGACACATGGACAAAACCTGCGTATATTTTAGAGGTCTGAGCCCACAGGAGTCACTGATGAAGTGAGTGTGGACTATGAGAGAAAGAGAGGAGTCAGAGCTGACTCTTAACGGATTTTGGTTTCAGTAACTTAAAGGAGTTGCCTTAGATTGAGATGATGCCACTGCCAGAGGAACGGGCTTGTTTGGAAGGATCGAGAGTTGGGTTTAGGGCCTGTTGAGTTTAATTTGTCCATTAGACATTGAAGGGGAGAAGCTGAGTGGGCCACTGAATGTGATCTGTAGTTCAGGAAGCCAGCTCCTCCTGATACACAGTTGTCAGAGACTAGAAGGTATCTAAAGCCATGAGATTGGATGAGGACAGGGAGTAAGTGTGGATAGAGAAGTCCAAGGTCTAAGTCCTGGAGTAAAGATATTAGGCCCTTAGAAACTAGACTAGCATTTGACAGTAGGCAGAGGACAGGAGAATTTCATGAACAGTAAAAGCAGTAGAGGAAAATGTATTTTATATAGGTATCCAGAATACATTCTTACTCTTTTCAAATTCACTAAACAGAGACTACAGTTAATTTTCAGTGTTTCAAAAGAACAAATTCAAAAACTAATTAATGAAAATATTAAGAATGTTTCACGTTAAGCAGATAAACTGCTCAAAAAGTACTTCAGAAACTTTTTTTTTGGGTTGTATGAACTTTTGTTCATTTCAAGAAAATTAATGAAAACAGACCCAGCAGGGCTGCTTTTGGGCAACATTTTTGTAACAAATGACTTGGAGTTGGATGAATATTAAATATTCTTAAATACATGGACATGGTAAAAATTATATTATCTTTGAGGAAATAGAGTATTTAAGACATTCTATAATTACAATGTGTTAGTAGCTTTTAAGTATGAATTAATAGAGGATTTCCAAGAGAAAGAGAAAGGGAAGATTCCTTTTCTTGGAGGGAAAGGAAAGGGGAAGGATATGATTTTAGTGAAAATGAGGAAGTGAAAAACAAGCAGCTTGTTTTATTTTTTAAATAAAGCTTGCTTGTGAAAGCCTGGAGAGAGAAAACAGAGAGAAAGAGAAAGAGATACTAAGAGAGTCAGAAGGAGAGAGAAGAAGAGGAAGAGAGAGAATGAGATAGATTTGCGTGTATGGACTTGAGAGGGTGTTTTGTTGTCGTTTTTAAGGTATAAGGGAGACTTGGGCATATTTAGAATGGCTGAGGGGAAGGAACATAGTAAAGAGAGACAATGCAGTAAAGAGAATAAGTTCAAGAGTGGTCTTGGAAGACACAGAAAAAAGTTGGGATCTAGCTCACAGGGATTAGTCTCAGGAAGGACTTGTTTTTGAGACTAGAGGGAAGGATGTGAGGATGAGTGGGGCATTATGTAGAAATATTGGTTGATGGTGCTGGGCTAAAAGTTAAAAGATATCATGCCTTTGTTATTTTATTGCCTGCCATCAAGGGGCATTAGCATCCTGCTAGGAGCATTCTTTCATTTCTCATCACAAACCTATCCTTGGTTTGTGACCCAGCATTTTCTAAATGTTTCATGGTGCACCTCATGGTAACTTCTGTTAGCAAGTCAAGATATATTTTATAAGAGGGAAAAATGTGAAATACCCACTTGCTCATATATGTGTTCTACCCACTGAAATTAAGCTGGATGATTTAGAAATTTTTTATCATTTCTTCAGGAAATCCGACTTATTGATTATGAGAAAATGGTGGATCATAGAGGAATACGGGTGGTGGCATTCGGACAGTGGGCAGGTGTGGCAGGTAGGTATCCAAGGCTGTTACATCGCTCACTTTCTAAATTTTCCTGAAAAGTAACTGTTTTTTCTGTGGCAAGGGGATGGGAGTGTTCATTTCCACCAATAAAAATAAACATGGGGGAGTGTGAGTAAGGATGATGAATATCGGGGGAATAAAATGAGACACTACATTTATTACAGAGATAAAGAAAAGGAACAGAGAGAAGGACAACAGCTATGGTTAGGCTTGGAATTTTTCTGTTTGGGAGCTGGAAAGAGAGGTCAGTCTGGTGATGAGAAATTTGAAGGATGGAAGAAAGGGTGAAATGGGAGAGGTAAGATGTGGAGATCGGAGAAGGCAATGGCACCCCACTCCAATACTCTTGTCTGGAAAATCCCATGGACGGAGGAGCCTTGTAGGCTGCAGTTCATGGGGTCACTAGGAGTCGGACACGACTTCACTGTCACTTTTCACTTTCATTCATTGGAGAAGGAAATGGCAACCCACTCCAGTGTTCTTGCCTGGAGAATCCCAGGGACGGAGGAGCCTGGTGGGCTGCCATCTATGGGGTCACACAGAGTCGGACACGACTGAAGCGACTTAGCAGCAGCAGCAGACTACTTGAAGGTCTGTGATTGTCAGAATAAGTAGACAGAAAATTTGTAAGGTACGGAACACACAGCACTATCAACCACCGTGACATCAGCGACAGTTCTTGTGCACCCAGCATTCCACCTAGCAACTTGCAGAACAGAATAAACATTCCTTTCAGGTCATGTGGAACATCTACCTAGATGGGCCATGTGCTGGGTCACAAAACAATCCTCAATAAATTCAAAAGTTTAAAAACCATAGAGTATGTACTCTGACTATAATAAAATTGACTTTGGTATTATAATGCAAAGATATCTAGAAAATTTCCAATATTTGGAAGATAAACCACGTTTTTAAAAATAATTCATGAGTGCAGAAGATCTCACAGGAAAAATTAGGAAATATTTTTAATTGAATGAAGAATTAAAACAGCACACAAAAATTTGTTGAATGCAGGTAAAATGCTGTTTAGAAGGAAATTTATAGCATTTAATGCTTTTATTAGAAAAGAAGAAAGCAAAAACTAAAAGCTGGTTATTTAAAAAAAAAAATCAGTAAATTTTATAAACTTCCAGTTAGATTAATTTTTAAGAAAAGAGGCAGAGAAGCCACATTTCAAAAAAGCAATATTAGGAATACAACAGGAATTATCACTATATACGTCACAGATTTTAAAAGGATAAGGGAATATTATGGATAGGCCAATAAATACGACAATGTTGACAAAATAGGCAAATCCTTGCAAGACACAACTCACGAAGAAATAAAATTCTTGAATATCAATGTACAAAATACATTATAGGCATTTGTCAAGAGAAGCAAATTATTATTTGTAAAGAATTATTTGTAGTAGCTTCATTCGTAATAGCCCAGGCAATCAGCAGAGGAATGGATAAATAAATTGCAGTATAGCCATAGAATGGAACACTCCTCAGCAATAAAAAGAAGCAAACTTCTTATACACACAAAGTATGCATGAATCTCAAAAGCATTATTCTGAGTAAGAGTAAGACAGATGAAAGAATAATAAATATTTAAAATTTCATTTATGTGCAACTGTAGAAGAAACTATGCTACACAGACAGAAATAGAATCAGTTGTTCGGAACCAAAGCTTGGGGAGGATTGACTGGTTGATGGGAGTAGCCTATATCTTAATTAGGTTGGTGGGAAGATGGGTGTGTACATTTGTTAACGGTTAACAAAGTTTAGACTTTAAATTGGTGTGATCTATAGTATATAAATTATTCCTTAAAAGTAAACATCAGAAAAAAGATCAAAGAAAATTTGTCAGAGATATGGAGAGGGAAAGTTCTCTTCCAAGAAAGAAGAAGGGGAGAACGGATGCTGAGGTCCTCACTACGGGCATGCTAAGTTTTTGCTATTGAAGGACATCCAAAATGAGAAATCCATGAGGTAGTTGACTGGGTCTTGAAATAAAATATCTGTGTTAGAGATAGACTTGTAGTCATCAGCATACAGAGAATACCTGAAATTTAGGAATGAATGAGTTTAGCTCAGGAAAATAAAAATGTAGAGGTTGAAGAGAAGAGAGCCTAGAACAAAATCCTGGGGGTGACAGTGTTAAGCAAGGGGCAGGGGACACTAATATACAAAGAATAGGCATGCAAAGAGGAGCATGAAGAAATTTAGGGTGATGGTGTGTTCAAGCCAGGCACGCTGAGGGAAGAGAGTTCCAACAAAAAGAAGCTCTATAATCTGCCTGCCGTGCAAGAGACCCCAGTATGATTCCTCGGTCTGGAAGTTCCCCTGGAGAAGGGATAGTCTACATACTCCAGTATTCTTGGGCTTCCCTGGTGGCTCAGACTAAAGAATCCGCCTGCAATGCAGGAGACCTGGGTTCGATCCCTGGGTTGGGAAGATCCCCTGGAGAAGGGAAAGGCTACCCACTGCAGTATTCTGGCCTGGAGAATCCCCATGGAGAGAGGAGCCTGGCTGGGTACAGTCCATGGGGTCACAAAGAGTCAGACACAACTGAGTGACTAAGTACACATTGCCAAATGCCTCTGACAAGTAAGTCAAGGTCTGCAAAGTGTCCACCGAGTTTAGCTGTGTAGGTCACTGAAATAGCTGAGGGTGGGAGGAGGGGTCATAAGGTTAATGGTGACTTTGTTTTCCACATGTTCATTTGTTTTTGGTACCCGAGAAATGGAGGTGTGTTTAAATGTTAAGAATTAACCAATATGAGAGGGTTAGAAAGAGGACATAATTCCAGAGTAAATTCCTGAGTGAGACAGGAAGGATGGGATCTGGAGCAAAGGTGGAAAGATTAACCTTAGAGAAGAAGAGGCACACTCTTTCCATTTTAGCAGGATTGGAAGTGGAGGGGACAGGAGGTGGGTGCAGCTGGGTTAATACTTTTGATGGCAGAAATTTGAGGGAATGGATAGATAACTTCTAGGGCCCCTTCCAAACCTGAGATGCTGTGGTCCATGCTTCCTCAGGGCATGGAGCAGGTTGGAGAACTGGCAGAGAGAAGAGTTTCCAGTTCTCCTAACTAACCGTCTTTCTGTCGGTCTGATTCTGCAACAGGAATAATCAACATTCTTCATGGGATGGGTTTAAGGCTCCTTGCTTTGGGACATCACACACCTTTTATGGTGAGATGTTTATTGTGTCTCATTTTTTTTTTTTTAAACACGTCACATTTTAAACATAGAAACGTGTCATGGGTGGTCAACTAATGTGAATCACATATGCTTGTTTGCAGCACATTGGCATGGCTCATAACTACAGGAACAGTGGTCAGGCTGTGCAAGCTGTCCGCGATGCTGGCTATGAAATATCTCTGGGTTTGATGCCGAAGTCAATAGGGCCCTTAACATTTGTGTTCACAGGGACTGGTAATGTATCTAAGGTAAATTCCAATTGTCTTCTTTCCGTAAAGCAGTCTGGAACTCGGGCACTAACCTGAAGGATGTGGGCATTTTGTTGATGCTTCAGAGCCTTTCTTTTCCATGACTGGGCATTCTATTCTTGGTACTTTTCTTACCTATGAACTTTTCCTGTAGTAAAGAACAGTACTGGTCCAAACTTACTCTTTTTGCTTTTAGTTGATTCCAAGCTGTCAGGGGCTTTGAATGCTTTTTCTTTTCTTTTTAGACAGATAATTCCTTGCAGTGAAAAGTTCTGTTCTTAGGGTGCTCTATTTTACCTCAGTCTGAGATGTCCCAAAATTTAGAAGTAACCCCAAGATGAGATGCTAAGAAACTTAATTCAAGACTAGAATAAGTCTTATAGCTATAATTATGTCATAATTAATAAGTCTTATAACCTATAACTATAGTTATAAGTCTTATAATTAATAAGACTATGCTGTGCTATGCTATGCTAAGTCACTTCAGTCGTGTCCGACTCTGTGCGACCCTAGAGACCGCAGCCCACAAGGCTCCCCCGTCCCTGGGATTCTCCAGGCAAGGACACTGGAGTGGGTTGCCATTTCCTTCTCCAATGCATGAAAGTGAAAAGTGAAAAGTGAAAGTGAAGTCACTCAGTTGTGTCCGACTCTTAGTGACCCCAAGGACCGAAGCCTACCAGGCTCCTCCATCCATGGGATTTTCCAGGCAAGAGTACTGGAGTGGGGTGTCATTGCCTTCTCCGATAAGTTTCTCTAGGGGATCACAAATGCATTCTCAAAACTACCCCAGAAGGAAGAAAATAACAGTTCTAGTCTTATTAGTTTGGAGAAGGCAATGGCACCCCACTCCAGAACTCTTGCCTGGAAAACCCCATGGATGGAGGAGCCTGGTGGGCTGCAGTCCATGGGGTCGCTAGAGTTGGACACGACTGAGCGACTTCACTTTCCCTTTTCACTTTCATGCATTGGAGAAGGAAATGGCAACCCACTCCAGTGTTCTTGCCTGGAGAATCCCAGGGACAGGGGAGCCTGGTGGGCTGCCGTCTATGGGGTCGCACAGAGTCAGACATGACTGAAGCGACCTAGCAGCAGCAGCAGCAGAGAAACTTATAATTGTAAAATAGATCTTTCTTCCATGAGACTGTTTTACAAACAGGACATCGCTATAGTATACTGTGAGATAGTCATGTGATTTTTTTTTTTTTTTTTAGGAAATACAGTTTCCCCACTTCAAATAATTTCTGCAATGGAACAAAAGTTAAATAGAAATATTTTTATTGTACTCTCAATTCTAAACACTTTTGTGTCTGTGCTGAATAACTTTAAGTAAAAAATTAAAGCCCAACATGCATGCGTGCGTGCTCAGTCCCTTCAATTGTGTCCAGCTCTTTGTGAGCCGATGGACCATAGCCTGCCAGCCTTCTCTGTCTGTGAGATTCTCCAGGTAAGAATACTGGAGTGAGTTGCCTCCAGTTGCCTCCTTCAGGTGATCTTCCCGACCCAGGGAGCGGACCCACATCTCCCGTGTCTCCTGTACTGCAGTGTTTTCTTTTACCCAGTGAGCCACCTGGGAATCCCCCCCTCCAATGAGTGGTGTTTAAATGGTTTGCAGGCTGTATGCAAGAAGCTCCTCCGTACTTTCCTGTTGTGGTCCCAGCTGCAAGGCAGGGCAGGTAGAGCTTGTAATTGTGGGGAAAGTGAGTTGGAGCCTTTTGAGGAAATGAGGAAAACATATTGGCTCTTTTCCAATTGATTTTAAAATGTTTACTCATGCATTATTTACAGGGAGCCCAAGAAATCTTCAATGAATTACCTTGTGAGTATGTGGAGCCACATGAATTAAAAGAAGTTTCCCAAAATGGAGGTGAGGAGGGGGGAAGAGAGAGTGACTATATGTATCTTTGACTGTTTTTAACAGTTTGTGCATTATAATATTTTATCATCATAAACCTATATCACTTGTGACCCACTTTACTAATTTCTTTCTCCTCTGCAAGACCTGAGAAAAGTGTACGGGACAGTGTTAAGTCGCCATCATCATCTTGTCAGGAAAACAGATGGTGTATATGACCCTGTAGAGTATGACAAATACCCCGAGCGCTACATTAGCCGTTTTAATACTGATGTGAGTATCAGACCTAGCTTTTGAGTTACTTGCTCATGATACACTATAGTTAGGGCTGTTTTTAAGGCGAGAAATTGTGAATGTGTACCTTGATTTTCAGTTCCCCGTGTTGATTTGTTGTGAGTCCTTTGGGTATTATGAGTTGTTCTTAGGAATTGTTGGCTTTTATTGATGTTTGGAGTGGCCTTTGCCTGGTAACTTTGTGGCTTCTGTGGGTGTGCCCTTTTCTTCACTGACTCTCTTTCTACTTGAGGTCTGCACATGCTTAATAGCTCTAAACCATTTCCTGTGGGTTACTGTTTTCTGTATTTATCGTGAGTTAGTACTTGGACAAAGCACAATGTGGATGAGTTTTGATTTCAACATTGGTCCATCATTTCTATGACCACAAGTTGCAATCATAATCTCTGCCAGCCATCTTGAAATACATTTTGATTACAGGGAACCAGTGTGAAATAGTATGGTCTCCACTGTACAAAAGTTACTTCCAATTCACATCCTTCTGCTGGGGACACGATGGTCTCATCTTGTAAAAGGGATAATATATGTGTGCTCTGTAGTCATTGGTTATGCATTCATCCTCCTCAAAATTAGCCAACAAAAATGCATGCACCTATTGTGGAAAGGCAGGTTTTAAATAATTTTAAATGTTTGGACAAATATAGCATTTATAGATTTTGGTATGAAATTCAGTGTTATAACATGTAAAGCATGTTATAGAAGAAGGACCTTTACCTGCACCTTGAGAATGCTTGAGATGCTTGAGAAACAGGAATTATAAAAACTAGTTTTAAATTGAAAAATTTTGAACCTAGTAAATTTCCATCCCTTCTCTTTTCCCCAATCACAGAAGTATTGGTGATTGGATGCATCCTAAAACTTATAATGACCTAGTTATCATGTATGCATGCATGTTGCACATTTGTCCATTGGAGCTTACAGATGTTATCTGATTTAATCTTCACAGCATTCCGTTGAGGAATGGGGTACATATTATCCCCATCTGGCAGGTAAGGAAAACAGAACCCAGGGAAGTTGAGGTAGAATGCTTTAGATCATACTCTACTAGAGGCTGAGCTGGAAATAGAACACTTGGTTGCTTAAATTTCTATTTCTCTTTTATCGGCTATGCAGTATATTGTAGAACACTGATATTGATTATATTTATGTTCATATGTTTTTCTATGAGGTAGTTCTCCACCAAAATCTGGGTGGATATTTATTGCCTTTCCTTCAAAATGTAGCCACTGACTTGGCAAATAACAAAGTCAGTTAGAGGTAATGTTGTTTCTCATGAATTTTACTGATAGTTCTCTTTCAACACACTGCACTGAAAAGGGCTATTTCCTATCTTGTTGAACTTAGGATTTCCTTTCCAGATTGCACCCTATACAACTTGTTTAATTAACGGGATCTACTGGGAACAGAACACCCCTCGTCTACTCACCCGCCAAGATGCTCAGAGTCTCCTGGCTCCAGGCAAGTCCCCAGTTGCTGGTGTTGAAGGCTGCCCTGCATTGCCACACAAGTAAGGACTTCAGCAATGACAGCAGTGTTCAGCAGCAGGCCCACTGGGAGAGTATCACACACAGGGATCCAAATAGCACAGGACTTGACTGTTAGTAACTGGTTGTCTGCCTTCAGTTCAGTTCAGTTCAGTCGCTCAGTCGTGTCAGACTCTTTGCGACCCCCATGAATTGCAGCACGCCAGGCCTCCCTGTCCATCACCAACTCCCAGAGTTCACCCAAACCCATGTCCATCGAGTTGGTGATGCCATCCAGCCATCTCATCCTCTGTCGTCCCCTTCTCCTCCTGCCCCCAATCCCTCCCAGCATCAGAGTCTTTTCCAGTGAGTCAACTCTTCTCATGAGGTGGCCAAAGTACTGGAGTTTCAGCTTTAGCATCAGTCCTTCCAATGAATACCCAGGACTGATCTCCTTTAGAATGGACTGGTTGGATCTCCTTGCAGTCCAAGGGACTCTCAAGAGTCTTCTCCAACACCACAGTTCAAAAGCATCAATTCTTCTGTGCTCAGCTTTCTTCACAGTTCAACTCTCACATCCATGCATGACTACTGGGAAAACCATAGCCTTGACTAGACGGACCTTTGTTGACAAAATAATGTCTCCGCTTTTGAATATGCTATCTAGGTTGGTCATAACTTTCCTTCCAAGCAGCAAGCGTCTTTTAATTTCATGGCTTCAATCACCATCTGCAGTGATTTTGGAGCCCCCCAAAAATAAAGTCTGCCACTGTTTCCACTGTTTCCCCATCTATTTGCCATGAAGTGATGGGACCAGATGCCATGATCTTAGTTTTCTGAATGTTGAGCTTTAAGCCAACTTTTTCAGTCTCCTCTTTCACTTTCATCATGAGGCTTTTTAGTTCCTCTTCACTTTCTGCCATAAGAGTGGTGTCATCTGCATATCTGAGGTTATTGATATTTCTCCTGGCAATCTTGAGTCCAGCTTGTGCTTCTTCCACCTTACTTAATATCCTGGCAATATTTGACAGTTAACCTTCTCTCTCTCTGTCTCTTTTTTTTAAATTGAAGTATAATGATTTACAATGTTGTTAGTTTCAAGTGTACAGCAAAGTAATTCAGTTATACATATGTATAAAGCAACATCCCCAAAGTTAGAAAAAGTGTTCTGGGCTTAAGTGATCTGTGTTAAGTGATCACTGAACTCTGTGATAACATGTTAGGGAGAACTGATATAACAAGGTTTCTTTTTCTTTCTTTCTTTCTTTCTTTTTGCCCTAGGCAGCCAGTTTATTTTTTATTGAAGCATAGTTGATTTACAATGCCATGTTAGTTTCAGGTGTAAGCACAGTAATTCAGTTTATATATATATATAATATATATATATATTCTATTTCAGAATCTTTTCCATTATAGGTTATAATAAGATACTAAATATAGTTCCCTGTGCTATACAGTAGGTCCTTTTAAAAAATCTATTCTATATATAGTAGTGTGTATCTATTAATCCCAAACTCCTAATTTATCCCTCCCTCACCTGCTGTGCCCATTGGTAACCCTAAATTTGTTTTCTGTGTCTATGAGTCTATTTCCTTCCCTCCTTCTTGAAATTCTCTTCTCTTAACTTCTATGAATCCACATGTAGCTCAAAATTAAACTCCTCAGAGAGGTCTGTACTTGCTTCCCCATTCCCATCTCTCATCAGTTTGTTACTGTTTTTCCCCCTGAAATTCTTTTGTTTATGATTTTAAATTTTCTTGTATTTATGATTTTTCCTGCCTTAGTAGAACTTAATCTCCTTAAGGATAAGGGCCCTATTTGTCTTGACCACAGATATCCAGTATGTTGTTTGAAGTACAAAGTTCATTCAATTAATAACTAATGTTGAATAAATTAAGTAATCCATACATATTTGTGGAGCACCTGGTCTTCCTGGCACTGTGCTAAGCTGAGTGATAAAGAAAAAATATGACTGTTACCCTCATGCATGTAACTGGCATCAGGTAAATGCCACGGTAATGCTGGGAGCAGTCAACATCAGAGGAGTTTAGAAGAAAGTGGGAGGGGGTATGGGCTTGGCAAAGTCTTTAGAGAGGAGTAAGAACAAGGATTTCAAGTCACAGGCTTGGTGTTTGATAAATATGGAAACACCAAAGCACAATTTAAGACAGTGAGTGGGATAGTCTAGCCCTAGGATAGGGTTTATATGGGCAGTTGGAAACTAGAGACTGGGCAGGAAAATTGTGGCCAACCTCTAAAAGATTTCTAATCCTGGGCTGAAACTTTTGTTCATAATTTCAGAGATTTCCATGTATTAACATGTAAAATTATACACTATTAAGCAGGGTGGAGGTAGTGCAATTGAAAAATCTAAGTTGTTTAAAGTTAACTAAGGAGTTCAGCTTTAGGCTGTTGTCAGTAATTTCTCCAGGAAAGCTTTTAAAAAAAAATCTTTTTATTGAGTATAGTTGATCCGCCTGCAATGCAGGATACAGGAGACATGGGTTCTATCCCTGGGTCGAGAAAATCCCCTGGAGGAGGAAATGGCAGCCCACTCCAGTATTCTTGCCTGGAAAAAAAAAATTGCATGGACAGAGGAGCCTGGCGGGCTACAGTCCATGGGGTTGCAAAGAGTCATATATGACTGAGTGACTAAGCATAGCTGATTTACAATGTTGTGTTGGCGTCAGGTGTACAGCAAGTGAACCAGTTATACAATACATATGTGTGCATACGTGCTAAGTCACTTCAGTCCTGTCCAACCCTTTGTGACTCTGGACTATAGCCCTTCAGGCTCCTCTGTCCATGGGATTCTCCAGACAAGAATACTGGAGTGGGCTGCCATGCCCTCCTCTAGGGGATCTTCCTGACCCAGGGATTGGACCCATGTCTCCTGTGGTTCCTGCATTGCAGGCAGGTTCTCTGTTGCTGAGCCACCAGGGAAGCCCACATATCTATATCCACTCATTTTTAGGTTCTTTTCCCTGTAGGCCATTACAGAGTAATAAGTAGAGTTCCCATGGTACAATAAGTCCTTACTAGTTATCTATTTTATATATAGCAGTGTTTATGGGGAAGGGATTTTTCCTTTTTGTTTCATCTCTTTTCGTTTCCTGTCTTCCTCTTCCTCTTTTTCTTTTTGCTTGTGGTGACTAAAACTCCTATCAGGAAGATTCTCTGTATCCCAGAAGATCTGTTTCCTGAACAGTGAGCCATAGGAAAAAGAGCTAAGAGCCTTAGAAATATTTGCCACCTACTTTAAAAAATTTCTAAGCACTTTTCATTTTTATTCATTTTTAATTCTGTTGGAAACTCCAGAGATCCATGCTCTCATCTAAGTATTGATGTTATTTACAGACTTGTGGCAATATGTGACATTTCAGCGGACACAGGAGGATCCATTGAGTTTATGACTGAGTGTACGACCATAGAGCGTCCCTTTTGCATGTATGATGCAGATCAGCATATTATTCATGACAGGTGAGTTTGCTAAAGCTGTTAGATTGGGAGAGATACATAACTATATATCATTTACTTCCTTTTATACACTACTCTAAAATACCCACACTGAGTGACTGAGCACAACAACAATGCAAGTTTCCAGAGATATGCTCCAATATATTTAAAAACTTGGTGGAAAAACCACATACAAATTTGAGCACTTAAATGCACACACACACATATATATGTACTGCATTTCAAAATGGGTTGCTGAAGAAGGGAAAGCCTTTTGTTTGAAAAGGCTTGTTTATTTTCTTATATACCATGGCACAAAATTACAAATATATAATAAAGCAGACATCTGGAAAAGTTAGAACTTACACATAAATTTTGTCCATCTGAATGAAACATGTTGCTTCTCCTAGTGTGGAAGGCTCTGGGATTCTGATGTGTTCCATTGACAATTTGCCAGCACAGCTTCCAATTGAATCTACAGAATACTTTGGAGACATGCTTTACCCTTATGTTGAAGAAATGGTAAGTGGACTGGTAGCATCAGCAACATCTCTGTGGCTATAAGTAGAACTTTGGAGTGATCTTATGAATGTTCTGGTCTTCTGTATCTAAGAAATCTGTTGTAAAATGAAATGCCAGCCCTTCCCCAAAGCACTTACTGACACTCTTATTTCACCCATTCTGCTTACTTGTTTCATGGGAAATGTTATTTTGTAACTGCCATCATGCTTCATTACAATTGCATTTGCCTCTCATTATGCATACTTTATTAAGAATGTTCCTGACATTGGAGATGAGGTTTACTTTATTTCCACTTTTCTTCTGCTTTCTAGATCACTTCATATTGGGGCGTTCTTACTGTACTGTGACTGGATGTGTGTGTGTGTGTGTGTGTGTGTGTATGTGTGCGCTCAGTCACTCAGTTGTGTCCGACTCTTTTTGACCCTATGGATTGTAGCCCACCAGAGTCTTCTGTCCATGGGATTTTCCTGGCAAGAATACTGGGGTGGGTTGCCATTTCCTGCTCCAGAAGATCTTCCTGACCCAGGGATTGAAGCCATGTCTCCTGTATCTCCTGCACTGGCAGGAGGATTCTTTACCACTGCGCCATGGATTTGAAAAATCAGAAATGGAATATTTTGTTGGAGTTTAATCAGTAATGCTTAGTTAAATGACAGCCTATGTTCTAGTCATGTATTATTCACTGTGATCAGTGATTGTTGAAATACTGGGTTTATCTATTTTTTAAAAAAGAATTTACCTTTATTATTTATTTATTGGGCTCTGCCAGGTCTTAGTTGTGGCATGCAGGATCTTTAGCTGCAGGCATGTGGGATCGAGTTCTCTGAGCAGGGATCGAATCCTGGCCCCTGCTTTGGGAGCAGAGTCTTAGTCATGGGACTACCAGGAAGTCCCAGTATTGTGTTATCTAAATTCCACTTTCTCTGTTAGAAAAAGGCTTTCTTGTTTCATTATTTATCCTAAACATTCACACCCATCATGCTTTATTTCTGTTGCTGATGGTTGTCTGCCTCTGGCAAGGTTCCAAAGGTCTGAAGAGTGGCTCTCGTGCTTTTCATCCAGTTTCACCCAGGAGCTCTCAAACTAAGATGGGGCAGTAGGTAATGTGGCCTGAATACGTGCAGCTTCCAGTCTATCTTCTTTCACTTACTATTCTATTTTGACCCTTTATTTTTCCTCCTGGAATATGTCAGCAGGGAGATATAACAGGCTTTAGAAAATGCAGGTAGCGGGCATTATTATGGTTGGAAACAATATTATACAGCACTTACTATGTTCTAGACAGTGTTCAGGTTGTTTATTTGGCTGCATCGGGTCTTGGGTGCATCACGGGAATCCTTTGTTGCAGCGCATCAGCCTTCTAGTTGCTCTGGAGCGCCCAGGCTCAGCACTTGCAGCACGCGAGCTGTCTAGCTGCAGCTCAAGGGCCTAGTTGCTGTGTGGCATGTGAGATCTTAGTTCCCCAACTAAGGATTGAACCCACATCCCCTGTATTGCAAGGTGGACTCTTAACCACTGGGCCACGAGCGATGTCCCCAGATTACTTAATATATTTTAATTTTTAAATACTCATGATCACCCTCTCAGGTAGGTACCATTATCAACCTATTTTACTGATTAGAGAACTGAGGCACACGAAGAAGTGAAGGCTGAGAAGGGTTGCTGACGCATCTGGTGCTGGACCTGAGCTGTGTCTGGAATTGACTCTGAGGAGTTCAAGTAGCTTGAGAAAGGATAGTACAAATGTCAAATTTTACTGGAGATGTCAACTTGTTTTATGGCCTTGAGCCAGGCACTCACTTGCTTTCTGCACCTCGGATATTTTACCTATAAAATGATATTTAATTTTAAAAATATTTTTAAAATTTATTTGCCGTTATTCTTTTTCCTTTTTGGCTCTTCGTCGCTGTGTCCGGCTTTCTCTGGCTGTAGTGAGCAGGGGCCACTCTCTAGTTGCAGTGCTCCGGTTCGTCACTGCAGGGGCTTCTCTCGTTGCAGAGCACAGGATCTAGGGCATGTGGGCTTCTCTAGTTGTGGCGCTCGGGCTTAGTTGCTCTGTGGCATGTGGGATCTTCCCTGACCAGGGATTAAACCCCCGTCTTCCTCATTGGCAGGCGGATTCTTAACCACTGGACCATAGGGAAGTCCTGATAATACATAATCTTAATGGTCCCTCCAGTTCTAACATTCTGTAACTGTAAATGTCTAAGTGGCTGAAAGGCACATATATATATATTTTAAAAGTAATTTACCCAGACGTTTACTATTTGCAGTGATGCTCATTCATTTCCCTCTGGGATCATTTCCCTGAAGAATCAATAACTTTCATTAGCCCTTTACATGAGTTTTTTATTTCAGATTTTCTTTTTTGCAGTTCTAAAATTTCTTTTTTTTTTCTCCTGAGAATTTCTTTTGATTTATCTTGAGTGTAGTTTTCCTTATCACATGGAGCAGAGTTGTAAAAGCCACTCTACGGTCTACCTGTTATTTCCAAAATTCTGGGTAAACTTCAGCTTGAAATATAGTGATTGTCTTTTCCCCTGAGAATGAGTCGGGTCATAGTTTTCTGATTTTCTTAAGCTGAATAATTTTGAAGTACACTGTGGATCCAGTGAAGACTCACGCTGTGGAAATTCCAGATTGTTACATTTCTCTGTAAAGTGTTGATTTTGTTTGGTTTATTTGGCTTTTTTTTTTTTTTTTTTTTTTAAGCAGGCAATTAATGAGGCTAGACTTAAACTGAAAACTCTGTCTCACCTGAGACAGGTATCTCAAGTAAAAGTTCAGCTTTTTCATCCTTTCTGGGCTGCTTGTCGTCTGACCTGCGCATGCTCAGTCCTTCCAGACTCGACCCAGAGCTGACATGGAAGCTGGGCTTCACTTTTATCTGAGTCTGTCATTTCTGGCATTTCCCGCTCACATTCTGGAGCAGGCTGTGGTGCCCAGGGTTTCGTTCCTGTTCCCTTACACCAGAAAGTCAGTAAGCTTGCTGCCTGTTTCTACTTCCTCACAGCACACGGCCCCTCCTCAGGGCAATACCAAAAGGACAGCACACTCAATTTCAGCACTGATTATTTCTTCCGAGTTTTGACACTCTCCCCAAACCGCCTGCTCTTCTTCATTCTCTGAAACTGTCATGTAGTTAGTTTTGCTTGTATTTTGTCCAGAGTTTATAGCTGTGATGTATAGAAGGGATAGTTAGCACTTCGTCCCTACCTGAAATAGAACCCCTCAGTCATAATGCATTGATTAGATCAACTTGACTCCAGCAGAGTCTTGGAATAGCTAGAAGAGCTGTTGCTGAGCCTTTGGCTTTCTTTCCTTTTTTAAAAAATATAATTTTATTTATTTTTGGCTGTGCTGGGTCTTGGTTGCTGTGAGGGCTTTTCTCTAGTTGCCGCAAGCAGGGGCTCCTCTTCATTGCAGTGTGAAGGCTTCTTATTGCTGTGGCTTCTCTCGTGGAGCATGCGTTTGAGGGCACATGGGTTCAATAGTTGCTGTTCCCTGGCTCTAGAGCACAGGCTCAATAACCGTGGTGCATGGGCTCAGTTGCTCCACGGCATGTGGGATCTTCCCAGACCAGTGATTAAACCCATGTCTTTTGTATTGGCAGATGGTTTCTCTACCACTGAGCCACCAGGCAAGCTCTGAGCTTTTGACTTTAATTCATTTTTTCGAATCCTTCAGGTATGCATTTTAGTGCAATGCTTAGCTTATAAGGCCAAATTATGGAAAATGTTGCATACTAATTTGCCTTTATGAAAGCATTTGACTATTATTTCTTGAAATGTCATTTTGTTTGGCTGCTCTGACACCATTTACCATCTAAGAAGTTGCTACTAGCCATTTTCAATTCACAAATGATCATGCTTCAAAATTTCAACTACAAGTTTAGTTTTCTTGGACCTTAGACCACAGTTTTTCATTGTCCTTAGTCAAAATTGCCTTTCATTGAGTACAGTTGATCTCATACAGATGTTAGGAGAAAAACAAGCCAATTCAATGAAATTCTTAGTAAAGTGTGTTTGAGAGTTAGCCCATGTAACTGATGAGGGCTAAGTAAATTTGAATGAAATTTTCTTTTTTTTTTTGGCTGCACCCACAGCATGTTCTATGCTAGTTTCCTGACTAGGGATCGAACTCAGACCCTTTTCATTGGGATCATGGAGTCTTAGCCACTGGACCACTGGGGAAGTCCTTAAATAAAAAAAAATTTTTGTTAAAGAACAAATACAATTTTTTTACATTATATGATAGTATACAATATTAAAGGGTCACAGATAAGTGATACTTAAGTATATAGCATGATAAATTATCACAAAGACATGCAGGTGAACGCTACAAGGTGAAAACTAGAACAAGGTTGCTGCTAAGTCCTTCAGTCGTGTCCGACTCTGTGCGACCCCATAGGCGGCAGCCCACCAGACTCCTCCGTCCATGGGCTTTTCCAGGCAAGAGTACTGGTGTGGGGTGCCATCGCCTTCTCCGAGAACAAGGTTAACATCCCAGAAATCCCCTGTGCCTCTCCCAGCACTATCCCGACTCTCCTTCCTAAAGGGACCTAGTGTCTTGACTTATAACTGTGGATTAGCTGTGCCTTTTATGGGAAAATTTTATTTTATGAACATATTAATCAGAGTTTAAAAACACTTCTGATACTTCTAATGAACTTCTTGGGTCTGTTTAATGTTCTTTGTTTTACTTTTTCTTGGTTTTTAGTCCGTTCTTATTATTTAATATGCCTGTTTATTTTTGATTGAATAGGCTCTGGATGGTGTGTGTGTGTGTCATAGAGAAGATTTTCTTTGTTTCCGGCAAGGAGGCTAGGAGAAAATCACCTCCATTTAGTTAAGAATGGAAGTGATTCCAAAGCTGAGTCTTGGTCCTTTGGAGAACTACATTTTTCAGTTGACCCTTTATTTAGAATATAATCTTCAGGATCCCAAATGGAAATCTGACCTTTATTAGGATCCCCTTCAGCTGAACTTAAACTCCAGTGTTTTTGTTTTTTTTTTTCCCCCTGTGGTCATCCACAAGCTCTTCTCAGTTTCTCTCTGCTTAGCATCCCAGCCACTGCTTCCACATTGGCAGCTACATCTAAGAAAAGTGCTTAGATTTGTTGACACAACCAACTTCTCTAAATTTTAACACCTTCTTCCTTTTATATGTCCCTGCTGCCAAGTTGCTTCAGTCGTGTCTGACTCTTTGCAACCCCATGGACTGTAGCCTGCCAGGCTACTCTGTCCATGGGATTCTCCAGGCAAGAATGCTGGAGTGGGTGGCCATTTCTTTCTCTGGAAGATCGGTCTTCCAAACAGGGTGGTGGGATTGTCTTGGAGGCATCAGTCTCAGCACTGGACATATGTAAAAACTGATGACTGTCTCTATGTAGTCTTGATAATATGTGTACCTGCTTGACACTAAAAAATTAAGTATATTATCTATGTTCTTTTGATAACAGTATGAAGCTATATTTAAAGTACCTTGGATATATCTGGGGTTTAGTTTCAGGCCACTGCAATAAAATGAATATCACAATAAAATGAGTAACACAAATTTTTTGGTTTCCCAGTGCATATATGTTATGTTTAAACTATACTATAGTCTGTTAAGTGTACAATAACCATAGGTCTAAAGATGACATACATACCTTAATTAAGAAATACAGTATTATATATCAACTATGTGTGTGTATTAAGTTGCTTCTGCTGCTGCTGCTACTGCTAAGTCACGTCAGTCGTGTCCGACTCTGTGCGACCCCATAGAGGGCAGCCCACCAGGCTCCCCTGTCCCTGGGATTCTCCAGGCAAGAACACTGGAGTGGGTTGCCATTTCCTTCTCCAATGCATGAAAGTGAAAAGTGAAAGTGAAGTCGCTTAGTCGTGTCTGACTCTTAGCGACCCCATGGACTGCAGCCCACCAGGCTCCTCCGTGGACTGCAGCCCACTAGGCTCCTCTGTCCATGGGAGTTTCCAGGCAAGAGTACTGGATTGGGTTGCCAGTGCCTTCTCCAATTAAGTTGCTTCAGTTGTATCCAATTCTTTGTGACCCCATGGACTGTAGCCCACCAGGCTTCTCTGTCCATGGAATTCTCCAGGTAAGAATACTGAAGTGGATTGCCATGCCCTCCTCCAGGAGATCTTCCAGACCCTGGGATCGAACATGCATCTCCTGCATTTCAGGCAGATTCTTTACCACTGAGCCACCAGGGAAGCCCATATCAACTATAGTTCAATTTTAAAAAAGAAAAAGAATATTGCTAAAATACGTTAACCATCATCTGAGCCTTCAGTCAGTCATAATCTTTTTGGCAATAGTAATGTCAAAGATTACTGATCACAGATTAGCATAACAAAAGTAAAAATAATGAAAAATTTTGAAATATTGTGAGAATTACCAAAATGTGAGACAGAGACACAGAGTGAGCAAATCTGTTGGAAAAAGGGCACCAATAGACTTGCTCAATACAAAGTTGCCACAAATCTTCAATGAAGAAAAAAATCAATATCTGTAAATGACAGTAAGTTGAACCACAATAAAACAAGATATAGCTGTATATGCACTGTCCTGTTTCCCCCTGATTTTCTTTTTTGACGGGACGGACCCTATAGCATTCCAGGGCATAGGATATCCTTTTGAACCAATGTGGAAGTTTTGTTTCAGTTGAAGTCAATAGATATTTATTGTCTATTGGAACAAGGCAGACATCTAAATGAAGAGAATTTAAACACAGCTGCTGACCTATAGATGCATGAGGTCCAAGAAGGGCATAAGACACGTGTGCAATTCTACTGAAAGATGGAATGTGATAGTCACAGGAAGATGCTAATGACGTTGTGGAGGGAGAGGATCTGTCCAGTTGAGCAAGTCGGGAAAGTGGAAGTAGGAGGCATACTGTGCGATGTAGATGGGGGAGCAAAGGTGGGAGCTAATTTAACATAAGGTTTCTGTGTACTGTCAGATCAGATGGAATTAAGTAAATATATTGGTTCCATGTTAAAAGGGGTCTTAACACTGGGAAAATAGCTTGAAATTAATTTAGAAAAGAGTGATGAGCCTCAAAAGTGTTATATGTGAAAGTGACAAGACCTACCACATGCTTCAGGAGGCTGTGCTTGCAGTTTTGTATTGGATGAATTCTAGCAAGGGAGACAGTTAAATGCGGTAATTTAGCAGCCTTTTTAAAAAAAAATTATTTATTTGGCTGTCTCAGGTCTTAGTTATGACACAAGGGATCTCGATCTTTGTTGCGGCATGCTGGATCTTTAGTTGTGGCAGGTGAACTGTTAGTTACGGCATGTGGGATCTAGTTCCCTGAGCAGGGATCGAACCCAGGCCCCCTGCATTGGGAGAGGGGGAGTCTTAGCCACTGGACCACCAGGGAAGTCCCAGAGCAACCTTTTGTCTTTGTTTGATATTTGCCTCTCTTTAGGTGGACTCGTGACAATTATTATTTTCTTGGGGAAAAAATGCTCTGAATTTTCAATAATGACTGCATGTATCCACTAATATATTTATTGAATATTTGCCATCTTACAATTAGTAGCCTTACAGCAAGATGCCAAGTGCAGTTCCTAATTTCCAGGTCTGTTTGGGGGCAGGTTTTGATAAGCTTCCCTTGTGGCTCAACTGGTAAAAAATCCGCCTGTAATGTGGGAGACCTGGGTTCAATCCCTAGGTTGGAAATTCCCCTGGAGAAGGGAAAGGCTACCCACTCCAGTATCCTGGGCTGGAGAATTCCGTGGACTGTATTGTCCATTGGGTCACAAAGAGGTGGACACAACTGAGTGACTTTCACTTTGATAAAGGCTTCTCTTCACAGAGAAGGCAGTTCTTCAGCTGCATCTCGGAGAACAAAGCGAAGGAGTTGGAAGCAGCAGAGTAACATGTGAGTTGGCTACATGGTGTGGCCAAGAGGCAGGTGAGGACGTGATGTGGGTACCCAGCTCCAGGCTGTTCACATGATTGGAGTGTTGGGTGTGAGGCCAATGCGGGGGTTGAGGCAGGAGAGGCAGAGCCAGACTACAGAGGGAGCTTGAGACTAACTCGAAGGCAATGGAAATCTACTGAATTATTTTAAACAAGCACAGGAGCCTGTTTAAATACAAACAATCAGATTTGTGTTTCAGATTGGAGATAAATGGAGGGAAGAGATGTGGGAGGTAGTTCCCATGGTCCCAGTAAGGCCTACATAAGGCTATAGAATTAGAGATGAAGAGCAGAGAGAGAGAATGAAAAGATACATAGGAGTTGAGTGATTTAACCATATACTGAGTGAGATGTGAACTCATTTTATTATCTATAAATGGCTCTTGCCTCGTTGACAGGGTTGGTAGGTGGAGGAGTCAGCTTGAGAAGGAAATACTCCAAAGGTAGCTGGGAGAAAGAGGCAGTGGGAAGACCCCAAGTGTCAGTTTCATCCATTCCCCTAAGAATCCCTGGCTTATAAATATGTATACCTGTCTTTTTTTTTTTTTTTTTTTCCCAGGAATAGTGAGCCTAGGTATCTGTTTTAGATACATGGAAGTAGTTTTGTATTTCATTTAATACAGTAAATAAATACTGTTCTGCCAGCATCTGGTAGGTACATTTAACACTTTCTTAGTTGGGTGAGTACTGTAGGGTCTTGATTGTCTCATTGGCCTTAAGGCCCCACCCCTTAGAAGCAGTCATACTTATCGGATCTTTACCCTTTGGCATCTATTCAAAGGTTGGATCCCTTGGAGGAAATGAGAAGGATTGGAATGCTGGGGTGTCAGTATGAGGTGTGGCTTTTGTTGTTGGCCATCGACTCATACTTTTGTGAGATAATGGGAAGGGTATGAAGGATTTTTTGAGTCTACTGGGTCAAGTCATTTTCCTTGACGCTTCTGAAATGCTGATGTGTCTATATATGGAACCATTGCTGACCTGAGGGAGACTCCTTATGGTAGCATACCCCATTTTCTATTGCTAATAGAACAGGCTGAGCCTTTGGGATGGGATGGAGGTCCTCAGAGTGAGGACTGTGGTGATAAAGCTTGTGGTGATATTTGCCAGCATGCTCAACTTGACACAGGCTTCCCTGGTATCTCAGGGGTTAAAGAATCTACCTGCAATGCAGGAGACACAGGGTTTGTGGGTTTGATCCCTGGGTCAGGAAGATTCCCTGGAGAATGAAATGGCAACCCACTCCAGTATTCTTGCCTGAAAACTCCCACGGACAGAGGAGCCTGGCGGGTTACAGTTCAAAGAGTAGCAAAGAGTTGGACATGACTGAGCGACTAAAGAACATACACTCAATGAGACACATCTAACTGGTGGGGAAGTCTAAGTTTTTTGTGTTTCCAGTAAGCAAATGTGATTAAGGTTTTGGAATTGGAAATTGTACTGAATAAACATGTTTTGGGGGCAGAATTCATTGCTTGCAGAAGACTCCTTTTGCCAATTAATTATACAATTCAGTGATTTTCAAAAAACTTTTCTAAACATTTTTTCCTTTGACTAATATTTTAATATAGATAAAATTTCAAGATGCCTTCTTTGCAACATCATTTATCTTTTTCCAATTTCATTTCCTTTTCAGATACTATCAGATGCGACACAGCCTCTTGAAAGTCAGAATTTTTCTCCTGTGGTGCGAGATGTAAGTTATGAGAAGTATTTCTTTCCATGAATGTATTTTTTCCACACCTTCCTTGATCCCTTTTCCTCTTTCCCTCCCTGTCTTTCTCCCTCTCTGTCACTCTCTCTTTTCTCTGTTAGTCATGAGCCCATGATTGCGGGACTAAATGTGCTGACTAAAGAATTGTCTTGTATCATATATATTCAGGCAGTGATTGCATCTAATGGCATGCTGTCTAACAAGTATAAATATATCCAGAAACTCCGAGAGAACAGGTAAGCATCATTTACAACCTCTTGTTTAATACGTTTATTCTTGGATCTCATGAGTATTTTTTAAATGCTTCCATATGAGTTCTTGATGCTAGGATTATGCAATATGTATTTTTTTAATGGCTGTAAATATTAGGAATTTCAAATGAAGTGACTGGCTGAAACCAATGTGAATTATTTTCCTTTGAACAGTATTGTAGCATCATTTTGGCTTCCTAATATCCATGTAGACTTGTGTGTAGATAAGCAAAACTTCAAAAGCTCTGTCCCTGTTCTTTCTCTAGCATTTTGCATATTGTAATGTCTCAACTATTCTCTCAAAGGAAAATGAGCAAGCTAACCCTTTCCTTGGCACGTTCAGATTGATTTCTAGTTGAGGATTTGGATTCTCTTTTGCTTAGGATAATATATAGCAAACTGGACTCTTGGTTAGCAATTAAGAAAAGTACTGAAAAAAGAAAATGGTGAGAGGTCAGTTTTCCTTGGGGTTCTTATTAGGAGGAAAGTGTCAAAAAGTAATGAGACAAATCCACTGGAGAGAACAGTTCTCTTAGGAAGATACTTAGCTAAGGCCTTGGTTTCCATAATTGGCGTTACTACTCAAAATTGGAAACACAGACACTGACATTGGAATGTTCTGGTCTCCAGCTGGTTGTACTTGGTCTGTGTTTATGCCTGCTCTATTGGTCCATTCACATTTAACAAAATGACCCATGCATTGAATTCTCAGGAGAAGCCAGAGTGGGAAAATTAGAAACTAACTGCCTGATCTTCTCTCTGTTATTCCACCTATAAGAAGTAAATAAAAGATCAAGTATTATTGTTATGCCTTTTCTATGTGTGTTTGTTAGCTTATACTTACTTTTGTGTGTTAGTGAAATATTCTGGCATGAAACCAGGGGTATATAATTTTTTTTTTTTAATGAAAAAGCAATTGGTTTATAGAACTCCATAGGTGAGTGTCTTCTAGGGGAAACTTCATATATTTGTTTTTCATAGTTTTGTTTATCTTTGGATTTTCATTCTGATGATCTCTTTCTTGCATGACTAACATGTCTATGACATGTCTAACATGACTAGTCCCTCTTTATACACCATATTCCATGTAGCAGCAAGTGTGACTGCTAGGACTTCCTGCCTTCCTTCCCAGGTAGAATCTTGTGCCAAGAGATTGAAAATGAAGATTGCATTTTGGAAGGAAATTAGAATTTCCTTGAATCCCTGCCTTATTGTTTTGTTCTCTTTATTCCTTGTCCTGTGCTTAGTCGCTCAGTTGTGTCCGATTCTTTACAACCCCATGGACTGTACCTTGCCAGGCTTCTCCATTCATGGGGATTCTCCAAGCAAGAATGCCGGAATGGGTTGCCATGCACTCCTCCAAGGGATCTTCCTGACCCAGGTCTCCCACATTGCAGGCAATTCTTTTACCGTCTGAGCCACCAGGGAAGCCCCTTTATTTAGCACAGTAATTATTAACCAGGAGTGTGGGGTTGCTGATGGGGCAGATAATATTAATATCTAGAAATGTTTTTAAAAATGTATTTTGAACATTTTCTTTTTAGAGATCAAAATAATGTGTTTCATATTCCCAAACTACAGAAGATGTTATTAGAAAGGATCTATAATAGCCAATAATAGTGCTTCCTTCTGGGAGATGAAATGGGATAGAGGTGGAAGTTAAATGAAAGCTCCCATCATCAGTGATAGGAGTGTCGGGGGTGAAGAGGGGTGGGAGAATTTTATATTTACATTTATTTTTATTTACTTATAATTAATGAAATTAAGTGAAATTAAATTAAGGTTAAAGCTTGAGAGACATCCTAGCCTAAAAGATTCCAGCAACAGAGCCTTCTGCTTAAGTCTCTGGCACCAAACCATTTCCATGGTTTTGTATTGATATCTGGGAATTTGATTCAGAAGACTTTTAATGAGTATCTTTAAGACAGAATTCAATGAGCAATAGTGGGCTTATAAAGATGGAGAAGACTTAGTCACTATCTTGGAGGTCAGAGTTTGTACGAAAGACAAATCATTAACTGTCAGGCAAGTACAAATTCCAACAACAGAGAAATTCAAGAATTAGAGTTCTGCCTAGTGATTCATCTTAGGTTTCTACATTTAACCCATTCCATTTGTGATTTCAAGATTATAGTTTTAGAAAGAGACTCACAAACTTAGAAAATGAACATTCAGTTTCCCAAAGGGAAGGGATAGTTAGGGAACTTGGGAAGGTCATGTACACATTGATATATTCAAAAGGGATAACCAACAAAACCAACAAAGACCTACTGTGTAGTACATGGAACTCTGCTCAATGTTATGTGGCAGCCTGGATGGGAGAAGGGTTTGGGGGAGAATGGATACATGTATATGTATAGCTGAGTTTCTTCATTGTTCACCTGAAACTATCACAACATTGGTTTTTCTTTTTCTTTTTTTTTTTATCACAACGTTGTTAATCAGCTATATCCCAATACAAAATAAAAAGTTTAGAGTTTGAAAAAAAAAAAAGAGAAACAAAATAATGGTTTTCACTGGTTTCAAGTGACCTGAAAGATAAATCACAAGACTGTGTCTAATATGGATAATAACTTCTTGCTCAGATTGTAGTATCCTCAGATTGTTGTGAGGGGTAAATAGGTTTCTGATAAAAGGCCCCTAGCATGATTTTGAATCAATGTCCTCCCCCAGAAGGATAAAGTGTGAGACCAAGTGACTCAGTTATGAACAGCCAGGCATTGGCCCAGCACTTCTACCTCACTAGTGGTACTGGGAATTCACACCTATCAAAGATGTCTGGATCTATTGTTCATTATATGGGATATAAAATAATTAATGTAAATGTTGGTATTGGGAACTCCTGATGAGATTCTTATTGTAAGAAATGTGGGGGGAAAATGATTGCTTCACAGTCTAAGTTTTATTTATTTATTTAATATAAATTTATTTATTTTAATTGGAGGCTAATTACTTTACAGCATTGTATTGGTTTTGGCATATACATTGACATGAATCTGTCATGGGTGTACATGTGTTCCCCATCCTGAAACCCCCTCCCACCTCCCTCCCCGTACCATCCCTCTGCGTCGTCCCAGTGCACCAGCTCCGAGCATCCTGTATCATGCATCGAACCTGGACTGGTAATTCGTTTCACATATGATAATATACATGTTTCAATGCCATTCTCCCAAACCATCCCACCCTCGCCCTCTCCCACAGAGTCCAAAAGACTGTTCTATACATCTGTGTCTCTTTTGCTATCTTGCATACAGGGTTATCATTACCATCTTTCTAAATTCCATATTATGCATTAGTATACTGTATTGGTGTTTTTCTTTCTGGCTTACTTCACTCTGTATAATAGGCTCCAGTTTCATCCACCTCATTAGAACTGATTCAAATGTATTCTTTTTAATGGCTGAGTAATACTCCATTGTGTATATGTACCACAGCTTTCTTATCCATTCGTCTGCTGATGGACATCTAGGTTGCTTCCATGTCCTGGCTATTATAAACAGTGTTGTGATGAACATTGGGGTACACGTGTCTCTTTCAATTCTGGTTTCCTCAGTGTGTATACCCAGAAGTGGGATTGCTGGGCTGTATGGCAGTTCTATTTGCAGTTTTCAAAGGAATCGCCACACTGTTATCCATAGTGGTTATACTAGTTTGCATTCCCACCAACAGTGTAAGAGGGTTCCCTTTTCTCCATACCCTCTCCAGCATTTATTGCTTGTAGACTTTTGGATAGCAGCCATTCTGATTGGCGTGAAATGGTACCTCACTGTGGTTTTGATTTGCATTTCTCTGATAATGAGTGATGTTGAGCATCTTTTCATGTGTTTGTTAGCCATCTGTATGTCTTCTTTGGAGAAATATCTGTTTAGTTCTTTGACCCATTTTTTTGATTGGGTCATTTATTTTTCTGGAGTTGAGCTGCAGGAGTTGCTTGTATATTTTTGAGATTAATTCTTTGTCAGTTGCTTCATTTGCTGTTATTTTCTCCCATTCTGAAGGCTGTCTTTTCACCTTGCTTATAGTTTCCTTTGTTGTACAGAAGCTTTTAATTTTAATTTTGGCCCCATTTGTTTATTTTTGCTTTTATTTCCAATATTCTGGGAGGTGGGTCATAGAGGATCTTGCTGTGATTTATGTCGGAGAGTGTTTTGCCTATGTTCTCCTCTAGGAGTGTTATAGTTTCTGGTCTATCATTTAGACCTTCAATCCATTTTGAGTTTATTTTTGTGTATGGTGTCAGAAAGTGTTCTAGTTTCATTCCTTTACAAGTGGTTGACCAGTTTTCCAAGCACCACTTGTTAAAGAGATTGTCTTTTCTCCATTGTATATTCTTGCCTCCTTTGTCAAAGATAAGGTGTCCATAGGTACCTGGATTTATCTCTGGGCTTTCTATTTTGTTCCATTGACCTGTATTTCTGTCTTTGTGCCAGTACCACACTGTCTTGATGACTGTGGCTTTGTAGTAGAGCCTGAAGTAAGGCAGGTTGATTCCTCCAGTTCCATTCTTCTTTCTCAAGATTGCTTTGCTTCTTCAAGTTTTTTTTGTATTTCCATATAAATTGTGAAATTATTTGTTCTAGCTCTGTGAAAAATACTGTTGGTAGCTTGATAGGGATTGCATTGAATCTATAGATTACTTTGGGTAGTATACTCATTTTCACTATATTGATTCTTCCGATCCATGAACACGGTGTATCTCTCCATCTATTAGTGTCCTCTTTGATTTCTTTCACCAGTGTTTTATAGTTTTCTATATATAGGTCTTTAGTTTCTTTAGGTAGATATATTCCTAAGTATTTTATTCTTTTCGTTGCAATGGTGAATGGAATTGTTTCCTTAATTTCTCTTTCTATTTTCTCATTATTAGTGTATAGGAATGCAAGGGATTTCTGTGCATTGATTTTATATCCTGCAACTTTACTATATTCATTGATTAACTCTAGTAATTTCCTGGTGGAGTCTTTAGGGTTTCCTATATGGCAGAAAGTGAAGAGGAACTAAAAAGCCTCTTGATGAAAGTGAAAGAGGAGACTGAAAAAGTTGGCTTAAAGCTCAACATTCAGAAAACTAAGATCATGGCATCTGGTCCCATCACTTCTTGGCAAATAGTTGGGGAAATAGTGTAAACAGTGTCAGACTTTATTTTTTTGGGTTCCAAAATCACTGCAGATGGTGATTGCAGCCATGAAATTAAAAGACTCTTACTCCTTGGAAGGAAAGTTATGACCAACCTAGATAGCATATTCAAAAGCAAAGACATTATTTTGCCAACAAAGGTCTATCTGTTCAAGGCTTTGGTTTTTCCAGTAGTCATGTACAGATGTGAGAGTTGGACTGTGAAGAAAGTTGAGTGCCAAAGAATTGATGCTTTTCAACTGTGGTGTTGGAGAAGACTCTTGAGAGTCCCTTGGACTGCAAGGAGATCCAACCAGTGCATTCTAAAGGAGATCAGTCCTGGGTGTCCTTTGGAAGGACTGATGCTAAAGCTGAAACTCCAATACTTTGGCCACCCCATGCAAAGAGTTGACTCACCGGAAAAGACTCTGATGCTGGGTGGGATTGGGAGCAGGAGGAGAAGGGGACGACAGAGGATGAGAATGGCTGGATGGCATCACCGACTCAATGGATGTGAGTCTGAGTCAACTCCAGGAGTTGGTGATGAACAGGGAGGCCTGGCGTGCTGCAATTCATGGGGTCGCAAAGAGTTGGACATGACTGAGTGACTGAACTGAACTGAACTGATATAGAGGATCACATCATCTGCAAACAGTGAGAGTTTTACTTCTTCTTTTCCAATTTGGATTCCTTTTATTTCCTTTTCTGCTCTGATTGCTGTGGCCAAAACTTCCAAAACTATGTTGAATAGTAGTGGTGAGAGGAGGCACCCTTGTCTTGTTCCTGACTTTAGGGGAAATGCTTTCAATTTTTCACCATTAAGGATAATGTTTGCTGTGGGTTTGTCATGTACAGCTTTTATTATGTTGAGGTATGTTCCTTCTATTCCTGCTTTCTGGAGGGGTATTTTTTTTTTTATCATAAATGGATGTTGAATTTTGTCATAGGCTTTCTCTGCATCTATTGAGATGATCATATAGCTTTTATTTTTCAATTTGTTAATGTGGTGTATTACATTGATTGATTTGCAGATATTGAAGAATCCTTGCCCACTTGGTCATGATGTATGATCTTTTTAATGTGTTGGCTTCTGATTGCTAGAATTTTGTTAAGGATTTTTGCATCTATGTTCATCAGTGATATTGGCCTGTTGTTTTCTTTTTTTGTGGCATCTTTGTCAGGTTTTGGTATTAGGGTGATGGTGGCCTCATAGAATGAGTTTGGAAGTTTACCTTCCTCTGCAATTTTCTGGAAGAGTTTGAGTAGGATAGGTGTTAGCTCTTCTCTAAATTTTTGGTATAATTTAGCTGTTAAGCCGTCTGAACCTGGGCTTTTGTTTGCTGGAAGATTTCTGATTACAATTTCAATTTCCATGCTTGTGATGGATCTGTTAAGATTTTCTACTTCTTCCTGGTTCAGTTTTGGAAAGTTGTACTTTTCTAAGAATTTGTCCATTTCTTCCACGTTGTCCATTTTATTGGCATATAATTGCTGACAGTAATTTCTTATGATCCTTTGTATTTCTGTGTTGTCTGTTGTGATCTCTCCATTTTCATTTCTAGTTTTATTGACTTGATTTTTCTCCCTTTGTTTCTTGATGAGTCTGGCTAATGGTTTGCCAATTTTATTTATCCTGTCAAAGAACCAGCTTTTGGCTTTGTTGATTTTTACTATGGTCTCTTTTGTTTCTTTTGCATTTATATCTGCCCTAAGTTTTAATATTTATTTCCTTCTACTAACCCTGGGGTTCTTCATTTCTTCCTTTTCTAGTTGCTTTAGGTGTAGAGTTAAGTTATTTATTTGACTTTTTTCTTGTTTCTTGAGGGATGCCTGTATTGCTATGAACCTTCCCTTTAGCACTGCTTTTACAGTGTCCCACAGGTTTTGGGTTGTTGTGTTTTCATTTTCATTCATTTCTATGCATATTTTGATTTATTTTTTGATTTCTTCTGTGATTTGTTGGTTATTCAGCAGTGTGTTGTTCAGCCTCCATATGTTGGAATTTTTACTAGTTTTTCTCTTGTAATTGAGATCTAATCTTACTGCATTATGGTCAGAAAAGATGCTTGGAATGATTTCAAATTTTTTTTAATTTACCAAGGCTAGATTTATGGCCCAGGATGTGATCTATCCTGGAGAAGGTTCTGTGTGCACTTGAGAAAAAGGTGAAATTCATTGTTTTGGGGTGAAATGTCCTATAGATATCAATTAGGTCTCACTGGTCTACTGTATCATTTAAAGTTTGTGTTTCCTTGTTAATTTTCTGTTTAGTTCATCTATCCATAGGTGTGAGTGGGGTATTAAAGTCTCCCACTATTATTGTGTTATTGTTAATTTCCCCTTTCATACTTTTAGCATTTGTCTTACATATTGCGGTGCTCCTATGTTGGGTGCATATATATTTATAATTGTTATATCCTCTTGGATTGATCCTTTGATCATTATGTAGTGTCCTTCTTTGTCTCTTTTCACAGCCTTTGTTTTAAAGCCTATTTTATCTGATATGAGTATTACTACTCCTGCTTTCTTTTGGTCTCTATTTGCATGGAATATCTTTTTCCAGCCCTTCACTTTCAGTCTGTATGTGTCCCTTGTTTCGAGGAGGGTCTCTTGTAGACAACATATATAGGGGTCTTGTTTTTGTGTCCATTCAGCCAGTCTTTGTCTTTTGGTTGGGGAATTCAACCCATTTACGTTTAAGGTAATTATTGATAAGTATGATCCCGTTGCCATTTACTTTATTGTTTGGGTTCGAGTTTATATACCCTTTCTGTGTTCCCTGTCTAGAGAAGATCCTTTAGCATTTGTTGGAGAGTTGGTTTGGTGGTGCTGAATTCTCTCAGCTTTTGCTTGTCTGTAATGCTTTTGATTTTTCTTCATATTTGAATGAGATCCTTCTAGGTACAGTAACCTGGGCTGTAGGTTATTTTCTTTCATCACTTTAAGTATGTCCTGCCATTCCTTTCTGGCCTTAAGAGTTTCTACTGAAAGATCAGCTGTTATCCTTATGGGAATCCCCTTGTGTGTTATTTGTTGTCTTTCCCTTGCTGCTTTTAATATTTGTTCTTTGTGTTTGATCTTTGTTAATTTGATTAATATGTGTCTTGTGGTGTTTTGGCTTGGGTTTATCCTGTTTGGGACTCTCTGGGTTTCTTGGACTTGGGTGATTATTTCCTTCCCCATTTTAGGGAAGTTTTCAACTATTATCTCCTCAAGTATTTTGTCATGGTCTTTCTTTTTGTCTTCTTCTTCTGGGACTCCTCTGATTCGAATGTTGGGGTGTTTAACATTGTCCCAGAGGTCTCTGTCCTCATTTCTTTTAATTCATTTTTCTTTTTTACTCTCTATTTCATTTATTTCTATCTATCTGCTACCTCACTTATCCTATCTTCTGCCTCTGTTATTCTACTGTTGGTTCCCTCCAGAGTGTTTTTGATCTCATTTATTGCATTATTCATTATATATTTACTCTTTTTGATTTCTTCTAGGTCCTTGTTAAACCTTTCTTGCATCTTCTCAACCCTTGTCTCTAATCTATTTATCTGTAACTCCATTTTGTTTTCAAGATTTTGGATCATTTTCACTATCATTATTTGGAATTCTTTATCAGGTAGATTCCCTATCTCTTCTTCTTTTGCTTGCTTTGGTGGGCATTTATTCTGTTCCTTTACCTGCTGGGTATTTCTCTGCCTCGTCATCTTGTTTATATTGCTGCGTTTGGGATGGCCTTTCAGTATTCTGGCAGTTTGTGGAGTTCTCTTTTTTGTGGAGTTTCCTCTTGGTGGGTGGGCTTGGATGGGTGGCTTGTCAAGGTTTCCTGGTTAGGGAAGCTTGTGTCAGTGTTCTGGTGGGTGGAGCTGGATATCTTCTTTCTGGAGTGCAATGAAGTGTCCAGTAATGAGCTATGAGATGTCAATGGGTTTGGAGTGACTTTGGGCAGCCTGTATATTGAAGCTCAGGGCTAGGTTCCTGTGTTGCTGGAGAATTTGTGTGGTATGTCTTGCTCTTGTTGGCCCTTGGGTGGTGCTTGGTTTCAGTGTAGGTATGGAGGCATTTGATGAGCTCCTATTGATTAATGTTCCCTGGAGTCAGGAGTTGTCTGGTGTTCTCAGGATTTGGACTTAACCCTCCTGCCTCTGGTTTTCAGTCTTATTCTTACAATAGCCTCAAGACTTCTCCATCTGTCACTTCCAAGGTGGTTCCCTCTGATTTAGCTTCTTCTGTTTGCTGGTCTCTTCAGTGTTTAATTTCCGCCCTGACACAAGGGGGCGGTGGTAGACACTTTTTTAGGCTCACTTGTTCAGTCGTGCTGTGGGGAGGGAGGGATGCTGCAAACAAATAACACTGGTATGTGTGGGGAGTGCTCTTCCAGTCTCGGCCACACTGGGTCTGCCCCCACTCACGGTGTCTATGCTTTCCCTGTCTACACTGCTTAGGCTCTAGGTTGCTCTGCCAGGAACTGTCTGAGGCTGGCCCTGGGTTGTATGCACTTCCCAGGTCTAAGCTGCTCAGGTTCAGGAACTCGGGTAGTCCTCAAAGGCGCAGACGTGGTTGGGCCTGAGTTTTGTGCCCTTCCCAGGTCCAAGCAGCTCAGGTGAACAGGTGTTTGGCGAGTGCGGTTGCTGTGACTTATTGCCTCTCCTGTCCCTGCTGCTCGGTTTTCTGGGTGTACAACTGGTGCACCTTCTCAGGTGAATGTCGACTGTCCAGAATCCCAAGAAGTCTTGATTAGCAACGAAGACTGCTTGCAGTTTGGTAAATGATGCCTCTCTGGGGCTGCAATTGCCCCCTTCTGGCTTTGGCTGCCCTTGCCTGCCTGTCTCCAGTGGGGGATGGGCCGGTCCGCAGCCGGCTAGCTCTGCTCAGTCCTTTGTTCTGTGAGCGGGCCTGACAGTGTCTTAGGTTAGGGCTTTTCCCGGATTAGCTATCCCACAGTCTGGTTTGCTATCTCAAGTTAGTTCCCTCAGATTGCCCTTGGGGCATTCAGGCCCAGTCCTTACTCTAAGCAATGCAGCCCGCACCTCCCTGCCCAGCCCCCACTTGCTAGTGGCGGATGCGGGCATCTGCGCTGCTTCTCTGCTGGAGAAGAGCAGTAACTTCTCTGGAGTTACTGTTGGGCACATAATCTGTGGGTTTTAATTATTTATCTATTTTTCCTCCTGGTTATGTTGCCCTCTGTGGTTCCAAGGCTCACCACAGACTCACCAGTGAGAGTGTTTCCTGGTGTTCGGAAACTTCTCTCTTTTTTAAGACTCCCTTCCCAGGACGGATCTCCGTCCCTACCTTTTTTGTCTCTCTTTTTATCATTTATATTTTTTCCTACCTCCTTTTGAAGACAATGGGCTGTGTTTCTGGGTGCTTGATGTCCTCTGCTGGCATTCAGAAGTTGTTTTGTGGAATTTACTCAGCGTTCAAATGTTCTTTTGATGAATTTGTGGGGCAGAAAGTGATCTCCACGTCCTATTCCTCCGCCACCTTAGGACCGCCTCTGGACTGCCTCCTGCTTCACAGTCTAAGTTTTAGTTTGGTTTGGGGACAGCAATGTTTTATTTAAAACTTTTTTTGTTAATATTTTCTCCCCTCCTTTTATTTATAGGGAACATGCTCAGTCACTTTCAATGGGCACCAAGAAAAAGGTCTTGGTTCTTGGATCTGGTTACGTTTCTGAGCCTGTATTGGAATACCTGTTGAGAGATGACAGTATTGAAATAACAGTAGGTAAATAAGCCCCGATTTTTAAAGAAGAAGAAGTAAAACTGATTTCAAAACATGTTACTCTGTGAATTTTAAATCACAGTCTTGTTTCTAAACTTCAAAAAATTATTTTTGGAGGTGTTAAAGTGTGTTTTACTCTCTGATTATTGAAAGGAAATCTAAAGCTTGGACTTTTTAATTCTTGAAACAGGTTCTGACATGAAGAATCAAATTGAACAATTAGGCAAGAAATATAATATTAATCCTGTTAGCCTGCACGTTGGTAAACAAGAAGAGAAGTTGAGCTCCTTGGTGGCAACACAGGATCTTGTCATCAGGTTAGTATGTAGCAAGAAATGATTGACATATGTTTCGTTGTTATTTTTTAGTTTCTCTCCTCTTCTGTCTTCTCCTTTCCCCTTCTCCCCCTATCCTTCCTTCCTGTCTCTTCTCCTTTTCTCTTCTCTCAGTAAACTTTTAAATTGAAGTGTGCATCTGGGAAAGTGCATAAATCAGAGCTAGGTAGTTTAATAAATGTTCACAAAGTGAACACATCATGTAACCATCACTCACATCAGAAACAGAATATAATAGCAGCCAAGAAGCACAAGGGTAGTCCCATCCTTCAAGGGTAAGCACTGTCCTGGCTTCTAACATAGAGATGCATTTCTGCTACTTTTCATTCTGTACAATCAAAATCTTTCAGTGTGCCCGCTTTTGTGGCTGCCTTCTTTCATTCAGTATTGTGACTGTGAGAGTCCTCTGTGGTGTTGTCTGTGACTGTAGTTTATTCTCTTTGCTGTGTAATGTTCCATTATGTGAATATACTATAATTATCCATTTGACTAGTGATGGATGTTTAGGTTGTTCCCAGAATTTGGCTATTATGAATTGTGCTGCTATGAACACTTTAGTCCTTGTCTTTTGGTTACCATATATATGCATTTCTGTTGGATATTTACCTAGAAGTGGAATTGCTGGGTCATGAGGCACTCATGAGTCATATTTTGGTGGCTATTTTAACCTTTGGACTTACAAAGCTTAAATTAGAGTGAGTAGATTCTTTAGCCCTGTGACCATTTTTAGCCTTAACGGAGAAACAGACCTTGAAATATATAATTTATTACTATCTAATACAAATACAGATCTAACTTCTAGATATAGGGCTACGGATATTAGATACTTCATTTTGAAATTACCAAAGTGATGAGAATAAGCTGTTTATTCCTAGAATATATTTTTTTCCTAGAAGACAGAAGGAACTTAAGCTGCTCTTTCATAATTATATCACTTTCATAGTTCCAACTCAAATGATATCTTTGGGAGAAGTTCTATGATGTCCTCCTTAAAAAAGATAGGGGGGCTTAGAAAACAGACACAATGAAAGGTAATACTAAGTGGAACTTTCACATTATGTCTTCATATAGGATCACTCTGAACACTCAAAAACATTATTCAATTTATAAAAATTTAATGTGCATTAATTATTTTTCAGTAAAAACTTATTAATAACCAATAGAACTTGTCTTTCAGGATATGATTATGAAAGCAAGCCCTTATTCAAAATGGAATATTGTAGCCTACTGATAAAGAGAATTTGTTTTGCCACACATAGGTACCTAAATATAAAATTGTTGTTTGATTAAAAAAAGAAAAGATAATAAAACACATTTTGAACAAAATTGAAAGCAAAATATGACAAAATCCTGGACACAGACAATAAGCTAATAGGTATAAATTTTAAAATTCATTGAACTTGTGACCTTTAATAAGATTTAACATTAGCAAAATCTGTTTTATATTTAATTTTTCTTAGTTGATTGAGTTTCTATGCTGAATAGTGGAAATGCTGTTAAACATTGCTATCCTGTAGTGTTTCTTAAATACCTTTTTATTTTTTAATTTGGAAAAAGAATGTTTTGATGTAAAATGTTAGGGGCTATCAAAGTAAAATGTATGGAGAATGTTTCACAAGATTTTGTAATAATATGTCAAATTCTCATGGTTGTATTTTGCAATTTTAGTTTTTAATGAGCTAATGAAAAGTCATAATTGAGTTTGATATATTACTTTGAGAATTAGATTTATATTTTGTCTATGTTTGCACAAGTGGTGGCATTTCCAACTATTTGGATTGAGTTATGTGCTGGTGAATAGATGCTCTCTTACATACATAACGAATTATGAATTCTAATCCCTTTGTCTTATATAGGCACCACCAGTCAAAGTCCTATCATTCTAGTTCTCAGCATGTTATTAGATTAGTGCTGATAATGCCAAAACTTTTCTTAGATCTTGATAAAATTTTGATCAGGCAAGTTTTCATTGTGAAGAATGTGACCAAAAAAAAAAAAAAAAATCTTCACTTAACCTTTAAGATGATGCCATGGAACATTTTCCGTTAATACTTTTCCAACAGAGTTTTGCAGATATTTGGTACATTGGCTTTTGAAGGGCTACTATATCAGTAACAATTATTTTTGATTAAAAAGCTGAAATACAGAGATAAAGAGTTTTCATATTGTCATTGGCAAGATATGTACATAATTCTGTTCTGCATGGTAATAAATCTAAGTAACAGTACTCTGTTCTGTTAACCTGAGGAGAGATAAGTGCCTGAGAGGTGATTTTATTGTCTGATTTTATGTGAAATACAGAAAATCTGAAATAAACAGGATGAATGTAACAAGAACAGCAATACACTATAATAATGTTTATAAGTTTGTATTTATATTTTCATTATACTGTGTAGATAGCTTTACCAAATAGGTAATAAGCTAGTAGAACGTATTGTTATGTGACTGATAGGATGCTTATTAGTACTTGGATAGAATATGAGTGGAGAAGGCAATGGCACCCCACTCCAGTACTCTTGCCTGGAAAATCCCATGGACGGAGGAGCCTGGGAGGCTGCAGTCCATGGGGTGGCTAAGAGTCGGACATGACTGAGCAACTTCACTTTCACTTTTCACTTTCCTGCATTGGAGAAGGAAATGGCAACCCACTCCAGTGTTCTTGCCTGGAGAATCCCAGGGACGGGGGAGCCTGGTGAGCTGCCGTCTATGGGGTCGCACAGAGTCGGACACGACTGAAGTGACTTAGCAGCAGCAGCAGCAGAATATGAATATACTAATATATATCAATATTTGTGGAAAGTCATTTTTTTGTGATTGTGTAGTCCCAGCACCAAAGTAAAATATCTGAGCGAGATGCTTAGAAAACAAAGTTGAGTTTTGAGTACAGTTTCAGTTTTTGCTCACCATATAGATTTTTAGGGCTTCTTAGGTGGTAAAGAACCCACCTGCCAATGCAGGAGACATAAGAGATGCGGGTGTCATCCCTGGGTGTGGAAGATCCCCTGGAGGAGGGCATGGCAACCCACTCCAGCATTCTTTTTTTTTTTTTTAATTTATCTGTTTTTTAAATTGAAGGATAATTGCTTTACAGAATTTTCTTGATTTCTGCCAAACATCATACTCCAGCATTCTTGCCTGGAGAGTCCTATGGACAAAGGAGCCTGGTGGGCTACAGTCCATAGCGTCGAAAGGAGTCAGACACGACTGAAGCAACGTAGCACGCGTGCATAAACTTTTAGCTGTTTTGATAGCTTTTACAACAATTAATACCCTTAAAACTCATTTCCTCCTCTGGCCTTGCTTGCTGCTGCTGCTGATGCTAAGTCGCTTCAGTTGTGTCTGACTCTGTGCAACCCCATAGACAGAAGCCCGCCGGGCTCTGCGGTCCCTGGGATTCTCCAGGCAAGAACACTGGAGTGGGTTGCCATTTCCTTCTCCAGTGCATGAAAGTGAAAAGTGAAAGTGAAGTCGCTCAGTCGTGTCCGACTCTTAGTGACCCCATGGACTGCAGCCTCCCAGGCTCCTCCGTCCATGGGATTTTCCAGGCAAGAGGACCGGAGTGGGTTGCCATCGCCTTCTCCTCTGGCTTTGCCTAGACTCTCCTTTTTAATGTAACATATATGCAGAGTACATCATGAGAAACACTGGACTGGAAGAAACACAAGCTGGAATCAAGATTGCTGGGAGAAATATCAATAACCTCAGATATGCAGATGACACCACCCTTATGGCAGAAAGTGAAGAGGAACTCAAAAGCCTCTTGATGAAAGTGAAAGTGGAGAGTGAAAAAGTTGGCTTAAAGCTCAACATTCAGAAAACGAAGATCATGGCATCCGGTCCCATCACTTCATGGGAAATAGATGGGGAAACAGTGGAAACAGTGTCAGACTTTATTTTTCTGGGCTCCAAAATCACTGCAGATGGTGACTGCAGCCATGAAATTAAAAGATGCTTACTCCTTGGAAGGAAAGTTATGACCAACCTAGATAGCATATTCAAAAGCAGAGACATTACTTTGCCAACAAAGGTTCATCTAGTCAAGGCTATGGTTTTTCCTGTGGTCATGTATGGATGTGAGAGTTGGACTGTGAAGAAGGCTGAGTGCTGAAGAATTGATGTTTTTGAACTGTGGTGTTGGAGAAGACTCTTGAGAGTCCCTTGGACTGCAAGGAGATCCAACCAGTCCATTCTGAAGGAGATCAGCCCTGGGATTTCTTTGGAAGGAATGATGCTGAAGCTGAAACTCCAGTACTTTGACCACCTCACGAGAAGAGTTGACTCATTGGAAAAGACTCTGATGCTGGGAGGGATTGGGGGCAAGAGGAGAAGGGGACGACAGATGAGATGGCTGGATGGCATCACTGACTCGATGCATGTGAGTCTGAGTGAACTCTGGGAGTTGGTGATGGACAGGGAGGCCTGGCGTGCTGTGATTCATGGGGTCTCAAAGAGTCGGACATGACTGAGCCACTGATCTGATCTGATCTGAATGGATTACCTTCAGAGAAGGCAATGGCAACCCACTCCAGTACTCTTGCCTGGAAAATCCCATGGACGGAGGAGCCTGGAAGGCTGAAGTCCATGGGGTAGCTAAGAGTCGTACATGACTGAGTGACTTCACTTTCACTTTTCACTTTCATGCATTGGAGAAGGAAATGGCAACCCACTCCACTGTTCTTGCCTGGAGAATCCCAGGGATGGCGGAGCCTGGTGAGCTGCTGGGGTCGCCTAGAGTCAGACACGACTGAAGCAACTTAGTAGTAGTAGTAGTATGGATTACCTTGACTTAGTTTAATGACAGCCATTTGGAATACTTGGAGGTAAAAAGAATAGCAACCCTATCTTTTACTAGGGAATTCAAGACAGAAAATCATAGAAATATAAGGATAAGTAAAATAAATTCTATTAAATGTTATAAAGGCATAGCTGAGTGCATACAGAGGAAGATCTGGATTTGGGAAAATCTGGGAAAGTTTCCTGGAGGTTGTATCTTTTCAGACTTTTCTTTAAGGAAGGTTTGACCTGGATGGGAGTGGACATGTGAGGGACAATTTTAAGTGGAAGATATAGTGAAAGTAAAGTTTCAGAAATGGAAAAGTAAAGGCTGTGAGTGGAGAATTATAACAGCTTCTATAGTTTATAAAGGAGATATAGGGAGGAAAAATGGAAAAGTGAACTGAAGATCATATTGAGAAGAGTTTTAAGTACAAAAACAGGATGAATTTATTCTATAGTCTTCAAGGAGTAATTGATCATCTCTGAGAGAATTATCAACGTGATGTCTTCACTTCAGTGCAAGTCAAGGTGTTTTGGAAGGAGAGTTGGAAAGAAAGTTTCTGATCAGTTTCTCCCTCTGTTTTTAAGCTTATTGCCTTATGTATTGCATCCTCTTGTGGCCAAGGCATGCATCGCAAGCAAAGTTAACATGATCACTGCAAGCTACATCACCCCAGCGCTAAAAGAATTAGAAAAGAGGTAAGTGTCAGTCAGTTTTCAGCAGCTCCATGGAATTTTAAAATTTTTCTATCCGAAGTTTCCTTCTTTCTCTTTCTACCTCTTTTAGTGTGGAAGATGCTGGCATCACAGTCATTGGTGAATTGGGATTGGACCCTGGTCTTGATCATATGTTGGCAATGGAAACAATAGATAAGGCCAAAGAAGTGGGAGCCACGGTGAGCCCAACTGACATCCAAAGTTCCATTTAGGAAATTATTAAGAGGTCTAGATTTTTGTGTATGGAAATAATTTTTCTACAATTTTGATTAAAGAAACTGCTATATTTTTTAAAGGTTATATTCCACTTATAATTATTATAAAATGTTGGCTATGTTCCCTCTGTTGTACAATATTTCCTTATAGCTTTTTTTTTTCAGGCACTTTCAAGATCATAGTTTATTACTTCAGATAAAAAGATAGTATACATATTAGGGAATCCCTTAAAACTCAACTCTAGAGTTATACACCATCTAGTACTTTTGCACTGAATATTAACCAAAAAAAAAAAAAAAAATCTCTAAACCCCTGAAAACCCCACTAGTAATATGAACTATGGTAATAAAAAATTTGACATTTAATTTGTTCAATATATAGTATTTACATTATGAAACCCAATGGTGATCCAATAAACAGTGCTATGCATTATTTATGTGTAATAGTTTGTACCTCTTAATACCCTGCCCCTCTACTGCACCTCCCCGCTTCCCTTTCCCCACTGGTAACCACTGGTTGGTTCTCTTTTATCTGTGACTCCGCTGCTTTTTTGTTATATTTGCTGATTTTTTTAGATTCCACATATAAGTGATATCATGCAGTCTTTCTCCGTCTGCTTATTTCACTTAGCATCATACCCTACAAGTCCATCCATGTTGTTGCAAATGGCAAGATTTAATTGTTTTTATCACTGAGTAGTATTCCATTGTATATATATACCCCATCTTCTTTATCCATTCATCTGCTGATGGACACTTAGGTGCTTCTGTATCTTGGCAACTATGAATAATGCTGTGATGAACATCAGGATGCATGCATCTTTTTAAATTAGTATTTTTTTCAGATATACACCCAGGAGTGATACATATGGTATGTAATATGGTAATTCTATTTTTAGTTTTTTGAGAAATATCCATGCTGTTTTCCACAGCAGCTGTACCAATATACTTTCCCACCAATAGTGTATACGGTTCCCTTTTCTTCATATCCTCTCCAGCGTTTGTTATTTCTGTTCTTACTGATGATAGTTACTCTGACATGTGTGAGGTGATATTTCTGATTGTGATTTAATTTGCATTTCCCTGATGATTAGCAATGTTGAGCATCTTTCCATGTGCCTGTTGGCCATCTGCATTTCCTCTTTGGAAAAATGCCTGTTCAGGCCTTCTGCCCATTTTTAAATCAGGTTGTTTGTTTTTTTTGATGTTAGGTTGAATGAGCTGTTTATATATTTTAAGTATTAATGTGTTATTAGTCATATCATTTACAAATACTTTCTCCCATGCAGTAGGTTGTCATTTGTTTTGTCAATGGTTTTCTCTACTGTGCAAAAGCTTTAAATTTTAATTAGGTCTCATTTGTTTATTTTTGCTTTTATTTCCTTTGCACTGGCAGATGGATCCAAATATCTCTCTCTCTCTCTCTCTCTCTCTCTCTCTCTCTAATTTGTGTCAAAGAGTGTTCTGCCTGTGTTTCCTTTAGGAGTTTCATGGTTTCTGGTTTCACACTTGGGTCTTTAGTCTATTTTGAGAAAAAGCTGCTGCATTCTAACTCATACTGTGACTAGAAATTTCAAGTATAATTTTGAAACTGCAGAAATATTTGTGTGGTTAAAAACAGTCCAAGTCTTAACATAAATTTTTAGAGAAATAGATGCTATTATAATATTTTGGTTTGATAAAAGACTTAGACTGCTACTTCATCCAAAATAGACTAGAGACCTAAGTGTAAGACCAGAAACCATGAAACTTCTAAAGGAAAACATCAGCAGAATACTCTTTGACATTAATTACAGCAAAAAATATTTTGTTTTTTGATCTTTAGACTGCTTTGAAAATTCTGTAGTATGGTTTGACTTTTAAAAGTGAGAAAAATTCTTTATAATATTATCAATCTGTTGGTATATAAAGTATCTTTTATACATAAGAAGGAGCTATTGGACATAAAGTGTGATGAGTCAGATTATATATAACCTAAAATAGATTATAATCAAATAAAAATTCTAATTAATTAAACTGTATCATATAATTAGCCATATTTTATATTAACATATGAATCAGCATGAATAATTATGCACACATAACCAAATTATAATCAAATATATAATTTGAATTAAAAGGAGGCAATGATCAAGCAGAATTGAACTAACAGTTGGAGTTTTAATAGAGCAAAATGATAGTCACTGTATCTAGAGGATTAAAAAAATATATATATATAAATATAATGGACTTAAGTGATGTTTGGCTTTAAGGATGTATTTTTGAAAGCCTTTGTAACTTTAAGAAAGGAGAAACTCTAACAAGTTTACTTTATTTGTGTCATTGTACTTAATTATTTGGATAGATTATTCTATCTTATTGCTGATTCTTTATTTTACAGATTGAATCTTATGTTTCCTACTGCGGTGGCCTTCCAGCTCCTGAATGTTCAGACAATCCTTTGAGATACAAATTTAGCTGGAGTCCAGTGGGAGTTCTGATGAACATAATGCAGCCCGCTACCTACCTGCTCAATGGAAAGGTGAGGGAGGGTCATAAAGCTTTAGAGAGATAAACCCAAAATAACTGCCTAAAAAATCCAAAATCCTTTTCCCTGATTCCAAGGCCCTTCAGTGCTGGCTGTGCTGCTTGTCCTCCTTTCCTCCTTCTGCAGTGTTTCCCGGCGTGTATTTTCTGTTCTTTTCAGTGTGCTCTCCCCACCATCCCCAGCAAAGCTCATTCTTTCCTCTGCCTTCTTGCAAGTTGTTTCTGCAGTTTAAACACTCGGCTTCTCTGCCTGTGTATCTGCTGGTCATCTTGCAGTTTATTTCAGCATGACAAATGTTTACTGAGTCCCTGTTATGTGCTAGACTTGGGCCAAGGCACTAAAGGTTATCATGCTGAATGAAGTTCCTGATCTCAGAGAACTCATGACTGGAATGGGGTGGCTCTTGGGATGGAGAATTTGGTGGGTGAGGGAAAGAAACTAACATTTCTTTCCCAGCTACTGTGTGGCAGAATGTAAGAGCTCTCTGAGTTTAGTATTATTTTCATCATTTTACTATAAGGAAACTGTGGCTCAAAGAGAATGTTCACAGCCATTTAGCTGGGATTCAAATCCAGGTCTAAGCCTTTTTACCCTCTCTTTTACCAGATAGCTTCATGGCAGGAAAGGCAGACACTGGAAAAATTGGTATAATTCAATGATAAAAGTTCCAAAGTATGCTAACATGTCACAGTGATGCAGATGAAAGAGGAATTGACTTCATTTTGGTGAGGAGGTTGGGGAGAGGAAAATTAGCAGGAAGAGACATACTCAGCTTTGAGGGTTAAGAAGGTGCCAGCTTGGCAGAGACACTGCCACTCATGACTGTGCTGAGTGTCAATTTCATCCAGTTCTTACAACAACACTATAAGGTTACCTTTTCATACTGTTCATGGGGTTCTCAAGGCAAGAATACTGAAGTGGCTTAAATACTGAATACTGAAGTTGGCTTAAAGCTCAACATTCAGAAAACTAAGATCATGGCATCCGGTCCCATCACTTCATACAAATAGATGGGGAAACAGTGGAAACAGTGTCAGACTTTATTTTGGGGGGCTCCAAAATCACCATAGATGGTGACTGCAGCCATGAAATTAATAGATGCTTACTCCTTGGAAGGAAAGTTATAACCAACCTAGACTGCATATTAAAAAGCAGAAACATTACTTTTTCAACAAAGGTCTGTCTAGTCAAGGGTATGGTTTTTCCAGTAGTCATGTATGGATGTGAGAGTTGGACTATAAAGAAAGCTGAGCACTGAAGAATTGATGCTTTTGAACTGTGGTGTTGGAGAAGACTCTTGAGAGTCCCTTGGACTGCAAGGAGATCCAACCAGTCCATCCTAAAGGAAATCAGTCCTGAGTGTTCATTGGAAGGATTGGTGTTGAAGTTGAAACTCCAATATTCTGGCCACCTGATGCAAAGACCTGACTCATTTGAAAAGACCCTGATGTTGGGAAAGATTGAAGGCAGGAGGAGAGGGAATGACAAAGGATGCGATGGTTAGATGTTATTACTGACTCAATGGACATGAGTTTGGGTAAACTGCTGGAGTTGGTGATGGACAGGAAGGCCTGGCGTGCTGCAGTTCATGGGGTTGCAAAGAGCTGGACACAAATGAGTGAATGAACTGATGAGGTTTCCAAGATAGAAACAAGCATAAGAAGTGCTAACTCAGCCTCAGTTAGAGATGGCAGTTGGCATTAGTGAAAGTTGCTCAGTTGTGTCCAACTCTTTGTGACCCCATGGACTGTAGCCTGGCATGGACTGTAGCTTCCCAGGCTCCTCTGTCCATGGAGCTCTCCAGGCCAGAATGCTGGAGTGGGTAGCCATTCTCTTCTCCAGGGGATCTTCCCAACCCAGGGATCGAACCCAGGTCTCCTGCATTGCAACCAGATTCTTTACCATCTGAGCCACCAGGGATTGCCAGTGTCCAAATCACATTGATCTGCTTTGATACTTTATGCTCTTGACTGTAAGGAAAGACTCACATTTGGGAACAAATATAACTGGACCAAGGGTTCCTCTTTATGTTTTTTGCCCCAAGCACCTCACTCACCTATGCTAGTCCTACCTCTACAGGGAGTGATAAATTATGTGATCAGACATGGGTCTTAAAAAAGATTATTCTGGCAGCAGTATTATAAGTTCTCAGTGTATCTGTGATCTAAATGTATTTCGTGTGAAAAAAGTAAATTGAAAGAATTTCTTAGGGTGAATGTTATTATCAACCACTAGGTTCTGTACCTATGATGAGTGTGGCTCCCAGCCTTGCCTACAAACTGGAATTGCCAAGGCACTTTAAAAATACAGATGTCTGGGCTACCTTCCCCAGAGATCTGATTTGCCTGGGCTTGGGGATCTTTAAAAACCTCCCAAATGATTCAGCTAATGTGCAGCCGAAATTGAGGTGAACTGATTTAATGACCAGAGGACCAGAGCTGAACTTAAAACATAACAGAGCAAGCAGGACACTTTATGTTGATTCTGGAAAGACACATTCACATGTTTCAGGATATGAAACAGGACCCCTAGGTTCTGGTCCAAGTGCTGATATTCCTAAGTGTCACCAAAGACCATGCAGTTGTAAAGGTCAGCTGGGCATCAGTGTCCTGATGGTGGGCACTAAGTTTCCATCTAGTTCTTCAGGTCTACAAATCATGAAGGTTTGGGCCCCAGTCTGAGGTTCTACCAGGCACACATCCTTTTCTACACCACTGCCGATCTCCTGTTGTATGTCAACAGCCCCTTCCACCAGCTGCTGTGTGGATCAGAGACTGACCCACGCTTGGTATAAACTTACATATGAATGCAAGAAGAATTCTTGCTACAGTCATGCAAAATGCTTATTATCAGGAAGCCATATGAAGATTATATGGCCAGATAAAGATTATAACAAGGAGGTCAGTGGAGAGCAATATGTGCAATAGAAAGAGCAGGGAGCCTGATGCCACGGGCCTGGCATGGTGCTCTAGCTCTGCCATTTGCTGGCTGGTCAGTACTCAAACCATCATTTCATCTCTCTGAGCTTTGGGTTCCCTGCCATAATCATACCAGCCTTGCAGGGTTCTTGCAGTCGGGCTCTGTGAGGTCATATAGATTACACTCTGCTTAACAGCAGATTGTCAGGCATGTCTTAAGTCCCCAGCAAATATTAGCTGCATAAAGACATAAATGGTGATGAGAACTCAGGGAAAGCAAGAAGTTGTTTTCAGGCAGTAGAAGTTGTATTTGTTGAATTTGAAGTTTTTCCCTTTCATCCTGAACTCCTTGTGTAAAAGAGGAGTGCTTTTTGCATCTCCCTGACACTGTGGAGGACACCAAGAGAAAACACGATGCCTTTCTTTTCTTTGCTAAAACGATACTTTTCTCAAGGTCTCCTCTTGTGACTGCAGCTTGTCCTGACCACTCCAGCCCCTGTTAGCTATTCTCTTGTCTGAACTCCCACACTTTGATTGTCTGTGTCTAAGAACTTTCCGGATGCTGTATTATTCACTCAGCGATTCAAGTGCATCAGTCTATCTCCTAACCTGGATTGTTAGACTTCTCAAAGCCTCTCCTGTCCCTCCATCCTCTCTGTCACCATCACCTTTTGCCATGGAGCAGGCCTTACATAATTTACAGAATCATCATGGCAGAGTCAGGTGGCTTCTCTGGCTTCTGCTTGAAATCAAAACCTTAAACTTTTCCAGCAACTCAGGCAGCAGCCTAGGATTTAGGATGTTTCTCACTGGAAATTACCACAAGGATGTAGGACCATGAGCTCTATTACCAGTACTATTGTTCACTTCTAACTTCTTTTTTTTTTTTTTTTTTAAGCAATATATTTCTTTTTTTATTTTTATTTTTATTTTTTTAAATTTTATTTTATTTTTAAACTTTACATAATTGTATTAGTTTTGCCAAATATCAAAATGAATCCGCCACAGGCACACATGTGTTCCCCATCCTGAACCCTCCTCCCTCCTCCCTCCCCACACCATCCCTCTGGGTCGTCCCAGTGCACCAGCCCCAAGCATCCAGTATCACGCATCGAACCTGGACTGGCAACTCGTTTCTTACATGATATTCTACATGTTTCAATGTCACTCTCCCAAATCTTCCCACCCTCTCCCTCTCCCACAGAGTCCATAAGACTGTTCTATACATCAGTGTATCTTTTGCTGTCTCGTACACCAGGTTATTGTTACCATCTTTCTAAATTCCATATATTTATGTATTTATGTTTTTCCTTCTGGCTTACTTCACTCTGTATAATGGGCTCCAGTTTCATCCACCTCATTAGAACTGATTCAAATGTATTCTTTTTAATGGCTGAGTAATACTCCATTGTGTATATGTACCACAGCTTTCTTATTCATTCATCTGCTGATGGACATCTAGGTTGCTTCCATGTCCTGGCTATTATAAACACTTCTAACTTCTAATCCTGTTTCCAACACATCTGATTTCCTTGCACATGTTTGGAGACAGTGATTGTGTCTTCTCTGATTTGTCTTCGCTCCATGGGTGGTGGAACATTGATGGCATCTGGTGGTGACATGGCAGACCTTTGCCACCATCTCCTTCAGCCTCCTCTCCAAGTCACTCACAAGCAAAACACATACTATAAGTAAGGATTGTGTTTGTTCTGCAAATACAGCTTCGAGATGGGTTTTCTGCCTCTTTTTCCTTTGCCTGCCACTCTCTTGACTTTAGCACCCAGCCTCCCCATTGTAGTTGCTGCTCTCCACTGCCTGCAGCCATTCTTAATGCAATTTTCAGGTGCATCACCAGTGGCATGATCAGGAATGCTGTACCTGGTTCATCAATATCCTTCTCAAAACACTGATCCACAAATGAGCACCATTAACGGGACAGTATGGTATAGTAACCCACTCCAGTGTTCTTGCCTGGAGAATCCCAGGGACAGGGGACCCTGATGGGCTGCCGTCTATGGGGTCGCACAGAGTTGGCCACGACTGAAGCGACTTAGCAGCAGCAGCAGCAGCAGCAGCACAGTATAGTAGGGGTATAGAATCCCTATAGAATCCCTCAGTGGTAAAGAATCCATCTGCCAGTGTAGGACATATGGATTTAATCCCTGGGTCGGGAAGATGCCCTGGAGAAGGAAATGGAAACCTTTCTACTCCACTTTCTTGTCTGGAGAATTCCACGGACAAAGGAGCCTGGTGGGCTATAGCCCATTAGGTCACAAAAGAGATGGACACAGTTTAGTGACTAAATAACAGCAACAAATGGTATAGTAGAAAGAACACAGATGTTGGATTCAAATACTTCAGTTTAGTTCAGTTGCTCAGTCATATCCAACTCTTTGCAACCCCATGGACTGCAGCACACCAGGCTTCACTGTCCATCACCAACTCCTGGAGTTTATCCAAACTCATGCCCATCAAATCAGTGATGCCATCCAACCATCTCAGCCTTTGCCATCCCCTTCTCATTCTGCCTTCAATCTTTCCCAGCATCAGAGTCTTTTCCAGTGAGTCAGTTCTTCACATCAGGTGGTCAAAGGATTGGAGTTTCAGCTTCAGCATCAGTCCTTCCAATGAACACCCAGGATTGATCTCCTTTAGGATGGACTGGTTGGATCTCCTTGCAGTCCAAGGGACTCTCAAGAGTCTTCTCCAACACCACAACTCAAAAGCATCAATTTTTCAGCACTCAGCTTTCTTTGTGTCCAACTGTCACATACATACATGAGTATGGAAAAAACCATAGCTTTGACTAGATGGACCTTTGTTGGCAAAGTACTGTCTCTGCTTTTTAATAATGCTAAGTTGGTCATAGGTTTTCTTCCAAGCAACAAGCATCTTTTAATTTCATGGCTGCAGTCACCATCTGCAGTGATTTTGGAGCCCCCCCAAATAAGGTCTGTCACTTTTTCCATTGTTTCCCCATCTATTTGCCATGAAGTGATGGGACTGGATGCCATGATCTTAGTTTTTTGAATGTTGAGTTTTAAGTCAGCTTTTTCACTCTCCTCTTTCACTTTCATTGACAGACTCTGATTCTTCTTTGCTTTCTGTCATAAGGGTGGTGTCATCTGCATATCTGAGGTTATTGATATTTCTCCCGGCAATCTTGATTCCAGTTTGTGTTTCATCCAGCATTTCACATGATGTACTCTGCATATAAGTTAAATAAGCAGGGTGACAATATAACCATTGATGTACCCCTTTCCAGATTTGGAACCAGTCTGTTGTTCCATGTCCAGTTCTAACTGTTGCTTTCTGACCTTCATACAGATTTCTCAGGAGGGAGGTCAGGTAGTCTTGTATTCCCATCTCTTTAAAAATTTTCCAGTTTGTTTTGACCTACACAATCAAAGGCTTTGGCATAGTCAATAAAGCAGATGTTTTTCTGGAATTCTCTCGGTTTTTCAATGATCCAACAAATGTTTGCAGTTTGATCTCTGGTTTCTCTGCCTTTTCTAAATCCAGCTTGGACATCTGGAAGTTCACAGTTCAAGTACTATTGAAGCCTAGCTTGGAGAATTTTGAGCATTACTTTGCTAGCATGTTAGATCAGTGCAGTTGTGCAGTAGTTTGAACATTCTTTGGCATTGCCTTTCTTTGGGATTAGAATGAAAACTGACCTTTTCCAATCCTGTGGTCACTGCTGAGTTTCCAGATTTGGTTGCATATTGAGTGTAGCACTTTCACAGCATCATCTGTTAGGATTTGAAATAGCTCAACTGGAATGCCATGACCTCCACTAGCTTTGTTCGTAGTGATGCTTCCTAAGGCCCACTTGACTTTGTATTCCAGGATGTCTGGCTCTAGATGAGTGATCACACCATCATGCTTGTCTGGGTCATGAAGATCTTTTTTGTATAGTTCTTCTGTGTATTCTTGCCACCTCATTTTAATATCTTCTACTTCTGTTAGGTCCCTACCATTTCTGTCCTTTATTGTGCCCATCTTTGCATGAAATGAAATTCAAATAGACCTGTGTTTAAATCTGCCTCTGAGTGACTGTCTCAGCCTCAGTTTTTACCTCTGAAAAATGGGTTATTGTGTGGATTAAAGGTTATGTATATAAGGCACCTGGCACACAGTGGGCCCTGCATAAATGCTTGTCTGTGTACTGCTCGTGTTAAATGTATTGTTGGTTTAGCAGTCAAGCTTATTGTCAGTGGTCCTCTGTGGCCTGGAGACATGTCAGTGTGGGCGACATGTGGGGAAGTCTTGCACTTAGAGCAGCGTACACCAGCAGTGAGTAATGAGCCAGTGTCTCTGCTGGAAGTGGATCTTGGATGTAATTGTTGTCGAGTCAGAAAAAAAATTCATATTCTCTGCCAAATAGATAAGTATGTCTTTCTTTCTTGTCCAAGTCATACAGGACAGGGCTTCTGAATGAATCCCATGATAGGTCACTAGAAATGCAACTCTGAATTGATACCAAATTACCCAGTAATGTTGGGGTCCAGTTGCTTCCATTTCAATCAATAAATGGATCATTACCATTCAGCTTATATTTCCTTATTTTCCTTATAAGGATCTCATGATGGTTTTAGGAACCAGCTGATTTATTTCTGACTAGTACAGTGCTGGAATATAGTGCTCTTTATTGACTTTTTCTTAAAAATCCCTAACCTTCAAACACATAACCAAATTTTAGAATTGCCATAGGTTGTAGAAGAGAGACAGGTGAGAAGACTCTAAAAGTTAACATTTGCCTATTTATTAGACTTAAAAAAAAATTTAGAATCCTGATGGAAGAAGTTTGCTTTAAAGAAAAGTGCATTTGGGAAATGTTTACTGTGAAGTTCAGAAAAGTTTCACAATAAAATTAAACTAAAAGCATTCCTCACTTCCTTCTGATTCTCCCTCTTGGAATTTTTGATGGTGCTTGATGCTCTTTAAAGTGAGGCTTTAAAAAAAAATTTTTTTTTAATAGCCATGCCTCATGGCATGTGGAATCTTAGTTCCCCAACCAGGGATCAAACCCTTGCCCCCTGAATTGGCAGAGCAGAGTCTTAACTACAGGACCACCAGGGAAGTCCCTAAAGTGAGCCTTTGACAGCAGAGACCCCACCAGGCCTGACTCTGAGGTCAGCACTGCCTTTCCTCCTGGGACTCCAGTTCTATATACATATGTTTCCATTTTCCCCTTCATACCAAGACACATGTCAAACTTTCCTATAGATAAACCCCATGAAGCATTAAGTTTAGCCAAAGGTTCCTTTGAGCAAATTCCCCAGACTCCATCCAAAGATCCATCGCCAGCTCCCTCGAAGTGTTGTTTTGTGAAGCTCTCAGACATGGTCAGATATTGTTTCCAGGGGTGGGAGCAGGACTGAGTCTAGTTCCACCAGGATGCTCAGTTCTGACTGTATTCCTCCAGAATGTTTTCCATGACCTAAGGGATGATCATCTGCCTCACAAGTTGAAAGAAGAATTTAGCCCCTTATTCAAGATGAAAGGGAAAAAAAATCCTTCACTGCATCTTGATTGTATATGATGCAGGGAGAGGTGTAGGAAAGGGGATTCCTGAGACACCAGAAGAGCTTGGGATCCGTGTTGTGATTTCTCACCAGCAGTAAGATCAGGAGGTAGCATTTTTATTTATTTAGTCATTCATTTATTTTCTTTGGAGTCTCACTGTGTGTTCATTGCATTGTCCTTGTGAGAGGGCGTCTCCCCGACTCCCTCTCCCGACATCCACAGGCTGGTTGACTGGTCTAGGCTGTGAGTGTCTTATTGCTGCTCTAGTGCTGCTCCCGGGTCTTGGTGGACATTAAGTAAAGGTTTGTTCAGTGAAGAAAGCAGTGCATGGAGGCAGGAGCTGAGTCTTATTCATCACTGTCCTATTCCCAGGTGCCATTCTGGCACACACACAGCAGGTGCTCTGTAAATGCCAGGTGTGAATGGATGTGAATGGCACCTGACGTAGCATTCAAGACAGGGGATGGTAGTGAAGAGAAAGAACAGAGTGAGAATGTGGCCATTTCTATGTGAACACAGAAGGCACCTTGAGTATCTATTCTTATAGTGTGTTGCCTATTTAAAAACAGAACTCTAGGGGACATAATTCAGTGTCATCTTATCCAGGGGCTAGGGGAAATCAGAAACAAGATCTTAGTAAAAAGTGAAATGCTTTAAGTCAGATTTTAAAGCTTGGGAGAACAATGGCCTTGTGAACTAAGCTATTAGTGGAACAGGTTGAGCTTGGGATGTTGACCAGGGTGAGTGTTAGTTCCTCAGTCGTGTCTGACTCTTTGCAATCCCATGGACTGTGTAACCCACAAGGCTCCTCTGTCCATGGGATTCTCCAGGCAAGAATACTGGAGTGGACTGCATGCCCTCCTCCAGGGGATCTTCCCAACCCAGGGATTGAACCCAGGTCTCTTGCATCCTTACCAACTGAGCCACCAGGGAAGCCATTAAAATATTTTTTCAAATCACCTGTTGCTTTTTTTTTTTTAGTAAAAGCTGATTTTTTTTTTTTATATACATGAAGGATGAAGATAAGTCCAAAGAGAGAATCCACTGTTTTAACTCCACACGTGATTTTTCAATGTTCCCAGGTTGTGAATGCTGTAGGAGGTGTCTCCTTTCTGGATTCAGTCACTCCCATGGATTATTTCCCTGGATTAAATTTGGAAGGTTATCCTAACAGAGACAGTACGAAGTATGCTGAGATTTATGGCATTCCATCTGCTCACACTTTATTACGAGGGACACTGAGGTACAAGGTAAGTGGCTCTATTTGAGATGAACAGGTTGCCCGTTTTGATGTAAGTAATGCAAGCATGTAATTTTTCTTCGTAATCAAAATAATTAAGATGATAAACCAGATTGGAGTCTGTTCTGAGAACTCTTTGGATTGAATATTTCAGGAGATAACACGGCTGGCGCAAAAATGGAGTTTTTGACTCATGAGAATTGTGGGGGAAGGTGAAGGGCCAGCTTCAGATGTACTCAGGTTTGGGGGTCCAGTGACCTCACGGGGACTTGGTTTCTCTCCACCTCTCAGCTCTTCCTTCAAGCTTTGGTTGTGTCCCCTGCCTCACAGAATGGCAGGATGGTAGCAGGATCTTAGGTTCACATCCATTGAGAATGAAAAACTACATCTTCACAGTCAAAAATAGAGTTTTAATCTCATGGGCCCCTGAGATCAGTGCAAAAAAAGGTGCCAATCAGCTTTGGCCCCTGTTTTTCATACCCAGAGCTGATAATGTAGTCAGTGTCACCTTTCCCAAAGCAAATCGTAAATGTTTTTTAACCACAAAATAGAGTGTCGATACTAGGACCATAAATACAAATGTCCAGTACACATTTTTGAATCACAGAAGAATAGTTACAAGTGTGACCAGATTAAGACAACCAATATAATGGTTTCCTAGGGCTGTATAATGAATTACTATGAGAGTTTTAACAACAGAAATGTATCCTCTCAACAGAGTGTGTGTAGGGTTTGTGTCTTCTGGAGGTTTCCAGGGAGAAACCTTCTCGTGCCACTCTCACCTCACTACCAGTGATTGCAGGCAGTTCTTGGTGTTCTTTAACTTGTAGACGTATTGATCCCATCTCTGCCTCCATCTTCATATCATCTTCTCCTGCTTATGTCGCTGTGTCCTGTCCTCTTCTTGCCAGGACACCAGTCACTGTATTTAGGACCCACCCTAAATACTGAGATCCTTAACTAATTACATTTGCAAAGATTCACATGAGGTCTTTGAGGTCCTGAGTGGTCATGAATTATGACAGGTACATATTCAACCCTCTATTACTAGCATACCTAATATACATAGACCTCTAAAAATTAGGGATCTGATTTCAGATCTCACTGCCCTATGAGATTTTCTGGTACCTGTGCTCTCATGAATGTGATTTCCTCACTGGGAACTAAATGGATTGTCAGTGATAACATCTTAAGTAGATAGAAGAACCATGGATGTTTCATAAGCCTTTAGGCACAGGACAAATACTAGTGGAAACTGAAGTCATGCCCTCCCAGATCTGGCAGATTCTTGATTCTGTTTTCTTCTTGTTCTAAGACGGTAAGTAGGAACTATTTTTTTCAGGGGATTCAGAAGTTAGGACTTTATGATCAGTTAGTCAGTTCAGTCAGCTCAGTCGCTCAGTCATGTCTGACTCTTTGTGACCCCATGAACTGCAGCACACAAGGCCTCCCTGTCCATCACCAACTCCCAGAGTTTACCCAAACTCATATCCATCCAGTCGGTGATGCCATCCAGCCATCTCATCCTCTGTCGTCTCCTTCACCTCCTGCCCCCAATCCCTCCCAACATCAGGGTCTTTTCCAAAGAGTCAACTCTTTGCATGAGGTGGCCAAAGTATTGGGGTTTGAGTTTCAACATCAGTCCTTCCAATTAACACCCAGGACTGATCTCCTTTAGAATGGACTGGTTGGATCTTCTTACAGTCCAAGGGACTCTCGAGTCTTCTCCAACACTACAGTTCAAAAGCATCAATTCTTCGGCACTCAGCTTTCTTCACAGTCCAACTCTCACATCCATACATGACCACTGGAAAAAACATAGCCTTGACTAGACGACCTTTGTTGGCAAAGTAATGTCTCTGCTTTTCAATATGCTATCTAGGTTGGTCATAACTTTTCTTCCAAGGAGTAAGCGTCTTTTAATTTCATGGCTGCAGTCACCATCTGCAGTGATTTTGGAGCCCCCCCAAAATAAAATCTGACATTGTTTCCACTGTTTCCCCATCTATATGCCATGAAGTGATGGGACCAGATGCCATGATCTTCGTTTTCTGAATGTTGAGCTTTAAGTCAACTTTTTCACTCTCCTCTTTCACTTTCATCAAGAGGCTTTTTAGTTCCTCTTCACTTTCTGCCATAAGGGTGGTGTCATCTGCATATCTGAGGTTATTGATATTTCTCCCGGCAATCTTGATTCCAACTTGTGTTTCTTCCAGTCCAGCATTTCTCATGATGTACTCTGCATAGAAGTTAAATAAGCAGGGTCACAATATACAGCCTTGAGTGCTCCTATTCCAACCAATCTGTTGTTCCATTTCCAGTTCTAACTGTTGCCTCCTGACCTGCATATGGGTTTCTCAAGAGGCAGGTCAGGTGGTCTGGTATTCCCATTTCTTTCAGAATTTTCCAGTTTGTTGTGATCCACACAGTCAAAGGCTTTGGCATAGTCAATAAAGCAGAAATAGATGTTTTTCTGGAACTCTCTTGCTTTTTCGATGATCCAGCGAGTGTTGGCAGTTTGATCTCTGGTTCCTCTGCCTTTTCTAAAACCAGCTTGAACATCTGGAAGTTCACGGTTCACATATTGCTGAAGCCTGGCTTGGAGAATTTTGAGCATTACTTTACTAGCATGTGAAATGAGTACAATTGTGCGGTAGTTTGAGCATTCTTTGGCATTGCCTTTCTTTGGGATTGGAATGAAAACTGACCTTTTCCAGTCCTGTGGCCACTGCTGAGTTTTCCAAATTTGCTGGCATATTGAGTGCAGCACTTTCACAGCATAATCTTCCAGGATTAATTCTATCACCTCCACTAGCTTTGTTCATAGTGATGCTTTCTAAGGCCCACTTGACTTCACATTCCACGATGTCTGGCTCTAGGTCAGTGATCACACCATCGTGATTATCTGGGTCATGAAGATCTTTTTTGTACAGTTCTTCTGTGTATTCTTGCCACCTCTTCTTAATATCTTCTGCTTCTGTTAGGTCCATACCATTTCTGTCCTTTATCGAGCCCATCTTCGCATGAAATGTTCCCTTGGTATCTCTAATTTTCTTGAAGAGATCTCTAGTCTTTCCCATTCTATTGTGTTCCTCTATTTCTTTGCATTGATTGCTGAGGAAGGCTTTCTTATCTCTCCTTGCTATTCTTTGGAACTCTGCATTCAGATGCTTATATCTTTCCTTTTCTCCTTTGCTTTTCGCTTCTCTTCTTTTCACAGCTATTTGTAAGGCCTCCTCAGACAGCCATTTTGCTTTTTTGCATTTCTTTTCCATGGGGATGTTCTTGATCCCTGTCTCCTGTAGAATGTCATGAACCTCATTCCATAGTTCATCAGGCACTCTCTCTATCAGATCTAGGCCCTTAAATCTATTTCTCACTTCCAGTGTATAATCATAAGGGATTTGATTTAGGTCATACCTGAAAGGTCTAGTGGTTTTCCCTACTTTCTTCAATTTAAATCTGAATTTGGCTATAAGTTCATGATCTAGGCTACAGTCAGCTCCCAGTCTTGTTTTTGCTGACTGTATGGAGCTTCTCCATCTTTGACTGCAAAGAATATAATCAATCTGATTTCGATGTTGACCATCTGGTGATGTCCATGCGTAGAGTCTTCTCTTGTGTTGTTGGAAGAGGGTGTTTGCTATGACCAGTGCGTTCTCTTGGCAAAACTCTATTAGCCTTTGCCCTGCTTCATTCCATACTCGAAGACCAAATTTGCCTGTTACTCCAGGTGTTTCTTGACTTCCTACTTTTTGCATTCCAGTCCCCTATAATGAAAAGGACATCTTTTTTCGGTGTTAGTTCTAAAAGGTCTTGTAGGTCTGCATAGAACCATTCAAGTTCAGCTTCTTCAGCATTTCTGCTTGGGGCATAGGCTTGGATTACCGTGATATTGAATGGTTTACTTTGGAAACGAACAGAGATCATCCTGTCATTTTGAGACTGTATCCAAGTACTGCATTTCAGACTCTTTTGTTGACCATGATGGCTGCTCCATTTTTTCTAAGGGATTCCTGCCCGCAGTAGTAGATATAATGGTCATCTGAGTTAAATTCACATTTAACTCAGATTTTAGTCCATTTTAGTTCGCTGATTCCTAGAATGTCGACATTCACTCTTGCTATCTCCTGTTTGACTACTTCCAATTTGCCTTGATTCACAGACCTAACATTCCAGGTTCCTATGCAATATTGCTCTTTACAGCTTCGGACCTTGCTTCTATCATCAGTCACATCCACAACTGGGTGTTGTTTTTGCTTTGGCTGCATCCCTTCAATCTTTCTGGAGTTATCTCTCCACTGATCACCAGTAGCATATTGGGCACCTACCGACCTGGGGAGTTCCTCTTTCAGTATCCTATCATTTTGCCTTTTCATGCTGTCATGGGGTTCTCAAGGCAAGAATACTGCAGTGGTTTGCCATTCCCTTCTCCAGTGGACCACATTCTGTCAGACCTCTCCACCATGACCCATCCTTCTTGGGTGGCCCCACACGGCATGGCTTAGTTTCACTGAGTTAGACAAGGCTGTGGTCCATGTGATCAGATTGGCTAGTTTTCTGTGAGTATGGTTTCAATGTGTCTGCCCTCTGATGCCCTCTGGCAACACCTACCATCTTACTTGGGTTTATCTTTCCTTGGACGTGGGGTATCTCTTCATGGCTGCTCTAGCAAAGTGCAGCCACTGCTCTTACCTTGGATGAGGTCAGCCCCTCCTGACCTTGAACATGGAGTAGCTTCTCTCAGCCCTCCTGCACTGGTGCAGCCACAGCTCCTTGGACGTGGGGTAGCTCCTCTTGGCCGCCGCACCTGACCTCGGACGTGGGGTAGCTCATCTGGCCACTGCCCCGACTTTGGATGTGGGGTAGCTCTTCTCGGCTGCTCCTGCGCCATTGCAGCCTGGCGCTGTAGGTCACCGCTCCTAAGCTTCTGATAACTTTAGGTATATAATCTCTGGCCAAATGTATAGACCCCAAAATAGAGGTTTTTAAGATATTTAAGAATGAACTAAAGCTCTCAAGAATGTGTAGGGGTGAGAACCATCCCACCGAACCTGAGAGAATGGATGTCACAGAGTTCATATTCATGAGGGCCACCACCCTGAGCAATGTCAGTAACCCTTCAAGTAGCCAGAATGTTCTTTTCAGTGTTAGAGATGAGACCCTGTCACCCAAGTATGATTGTGAGACTTTGACTTTTTCCCTGCACCTGCTTATCACATGAGTCCTTCTAGACCCAGCTTAATATCACCTTCTCATGGGATCTTAACTCCTCTCCTTGACTCCCCTCCCCCACATCTGTGTGAGTTCTCCTTGGTGCTCCCACAGCTATGATAGCCCACTCTAGGGCAGTCCTCAGTGGTCGTGGTTTTGCTCTCTAAGGACCAGGCTTTATTCATTTGTCTTATCTGAGCCTTCTCCTGGACTATAGTGTCTTCATGGGTGGGGAATGCATATTTCATCTCTGTGGCCTCAGCCCTAAGCACAGCAATTTGCTAAGGACTTACTGATAAAGGAATACACATAATAAATTCATCTCAAGAGGTCACCATAAAAATATATTTCTGAGATTGAGAAATAGCTCAGACATGTCTCAGTATCTGAGATTTTGGAAGAAAAGCACTCCAGCATTTATCAGATCCTAGAAGCAAGCTGGAAATACTGCTGTTTTGTTTCTCCTCTTTGAACTGTATTTACATTGGGTTAGAGCAAATGAGTGTGAATTCTTTAATTAGTAACCTTTGAACAGTTTTGGTGGTACAGCTTTTCAGAAATGTGAAAATCCACACATTAAATGATGAAATATCCAATGGCAACAGAAACTATATCTTAATAACTTTATTGCTTTCTGAAATAATCTCCTGCCTTTCTCTTCTTCCTCCTCTTCCTTCTATTCTCTCTCTGTTTCTCTCTCTCTAACTGCAGTGGCTATAAAGCCCCTTATTTTGACTTTCTCATTGCACCCTCCCCCCACCATGATTTGCTCACAAGAGAACATACATTATGATCTTCCTTCACTTTATTATCACTCAGAATCCATGCATCCTGTCATTTGTTTTTAGCATACTGGATGATGGATAATGGGGCGAGCGCATGGGGATGAAGGACACACATACTTTCTATGCCTGCAGTTCAGCAGCTGAATAGACAGTGAATTACAGTTTGTGTTAAGTGCCATTGTAGAGGTATGCACAAAATACTGCAGGAACCCAGGGAAGGGAGTGCCCACTTACCTAGTGGTGAGCTCAGATGCACTGAACTGGGCCTTAAGAGTAAACATTTCATAGGTGAGAAAGAGGTGTTACCACATTCCAGGCACAGGCAGTGTGCACCAAGGCCCATGTTCTGGAAGAGCCCAGCAGCTTATTTAGGGAATGTGAGTGGTGGAGAAGACCATTAGTGAGTCCGGCTGGAGGGGTGGATTGGCATGGGTTTCATGCCAAGAACTTTGGCCTGTCCTACAAGAATTAAGGACCCATGAGGAATTTTTATCAGTGGTGACATTTTAGAAATTTCGAATTCTTACCTTTTCCCCTGCTCCTTATTTGCATTAGAATAATGACTCAAGGAGTGGAATGGATTTTCTGCTTTGGGGGATATTCTTACATGCTCCTTCTTCCATTATAAAAGAGAGGACAACTATTCTGTTAAATATAATTCTGCTGACTTGAGTGTGTAACACAAGAGGAAATTTGCTTGTATGCTGTCAGAAAAGCACCACTCACATTACCAAGAAAAAGTAAAGACCCTGTTTCGCAAGTTCTCTTAAGTAAACCAGTGGAATGGCTGTTACACTACTGATTTTGGTTTGAACCAAAGGGTGGCTGCATCAATGCTAGCAATACAAATGGCTATCTCTGCCAGTTTTCTAAATGAATTATGAAGATAGATTCTTCTTTTAAAAAAGAATTAAAAACAATTGTAAAGACATTTTCATGTGTTGCTTACCAAATCTTGTTACAGGGGTATGCCAAAGCTTTGGGTGGATTTGTGAAGTTGGGTCTCATAAACAGAGATGCGTTTCCTGCCCTTCAACCTGATGCCAATCCGCTCACCTGGGTGAGTGACTCTGGAATTACACATTGTCTGCTGCTCTTCAGAAATGCCTTCTGAAATGGTCAGGTTTGAACCTGGGTTTTAACCAGCAAAGAACCCATCCTATGGTATATGTGCAGGAAGTTAAATCCTAGTTCCAAAGTCCCCTTTCCCTTCACTGTTTTGGGAGGATGGAGGGGACATGGAGGCTGACCCATGGGGCCTTTTTCCTGTGGCAGCTTGTACCACTTGATTGCCCCCTCAGCCCTGAGCAGAAATGGGCTTGCCCTCTGCGTTGGGCTCTGAGCTTTGCCGCTTGTCTAAGTGCTGGCCCCATTGACGAGAGTTAAACTAGGGCCTCCTGAACCTGGGAAGGCAGGAGAGCTCCTGGTGGTATTCCAGAACTGATTCCCAACGCCCAAATTAGGTCAACCATTTGTAACCATGAGGAGTTTGAGTTTTTAAGTACTGAGTTTATGCACATATCTGTATTGTATTTAAATCCTACAGTCTCAGGGTTAGAAGGAACTTTGGAGACTTGGAGTGAGTGAGTGAAAGTCGTTTAGTCGTGTCCGACTCTTTGCGACCCCGTAGACTATACGGTCCATGGAATTCTCCCGCCAGAATACTGGAGTGGGTAGCCTTTCCCTTCTCCAGGAGATCTTCCCAACGGAGGAATTGAACCCAGGTCTCCTGCATTGCGGGCAGATTCTTTACCAGCTGAGCTATCAGGGAAGCCCTGGAGACTTGGAACTGAATGTAAATAAAGCTTCCACTAACTGCCAAGAATTAATTTGTTACCAACTGGTTGTCCAACTTAAATTAACATGCCCATATTTCAAAAGAGATGCCAGAAATCTGTCCCAAGGAGATAAGAATCTGTACTGCTAATCCCATAAGTCTCCCAGTGAAGCTGTGGTATTCTTGTTAGCTGGTTGCTTTTAAATTCTCATTTTTTGTGTATATAAGAGTTTTTTCAATCTAAGTTTCAGCTTTCATAAATTAACTTGTTGGACAGAAGTGAATAAATATCCATGGAATGAATCTAATATTGAGGCAATTTGATTGGGAAGGTTGGTACAAGCATTCTTGGGGCTGGTCCCCTTATCTTGGCAGCTACAGTCTAGAACAGGAGCTGGCAAACTGTTTTTTTGGTAAAAGACCAGATTGTAACTTTTTTAGGCTTTTATGGGTCACATGGTCTCTGTCAGACTCCTCAGTTCAGACTGCTTATAAAAAAAAGAGCATGACTATGTTTCAATAAAAGTTTTTATTTACAAAACCAGGTGGTGAGCTCAATTTGGTCTGTGAACTAGTGTTTTTTTTTTTTCCTCTTTGTGGGAAGGTTTTTGATTTTTAATTGGAGGATAATTGCCTTACAGTGTTGTGTTAGTTTCCGCTGTACAACAAAGTAAATCAGCTACATATATACATATATCCTCTCCCTCTTGTCCCTCCCTACCAACCCCCATCCCCCCACCTAGGTCATCACAGAGCACCAAACTGAGCTCCCTGTGCTATATAGCAACTTCCCACTAGGTATATTTTACACATGGTAGTGTATATATAGTGTGTGTGTGTGTGTGTGTGTGTGTGTATATATCCATTCTCCCCATTTTTCACCTTCTTCTTCCCTTGCCGAGCAAGCTTGTTGATCTTTAATCTAGAGCACAGCCTGGAGAAAGTCTTGTTTAGAAAATGGAAAAAGCTATGACCACCGTTTAACTGTTCTTCCTTTGAGATTCTATTATCTGCACAATCTCCCTCATTTCCTGAACTTACAAAAGAATCGTGGTTGCTACTAGCAACCACAGCAAAGATCCTTTTACTCTATCCTGGCCAAAACAAGAATACCAAATCCTAGACTTCTGGAGGGCAAGGGATAATGGGTGAAAGGTGATGAAGAGGATCTGCAAAGGCAGGCAAAGTGATCACAAATATGATATTATTCTTTTGGTTGATTTGGTGCTATGACTCATTTTTATTGCTGAAATATCATGCTAAAATACCACCCATTTATTGATGTGTAGGTGTGCAGACATATGTATGCACATGTGTATGCCACAATTTACTGTTTCTGATTATCTCTAATTTACAATTTGAGGTCCAGTGTCTTCCTAGGATAATCTCTAAACTTATTTTTTATTCTATTTGGAACTTAGAAGCTGTATCTTTGTTTTTCTAACCAGAAAGAACTCCTCTGTGATCTAGTTGGGATTTCATCCTCTTCCAAATGTGATGTGCTTAAGGAAGCTGTCTTTAAGAAACTGGGAGGAGACACAACCCAGTTGGAGGCTCTCGAATGGTAAGCACGCACCAGTCAACCTAGAGCAAAACACTGGATCAATGATCACTTAGTTCTTTCTAGTCGAAGAAAGGTCAAGATAGAAACAGACATTTCACATTGTCTAATGTTGGCCCATTGTAGAGAGATTACCACATACTATGTACATAAGGGGATTAAAAAGTAGGTACAGAGAGGAATTCAATGGCAATTATAACTTGAGAAATACTTATTTTTGAGAAACATCACTACTCAGTTTTCGAGAAAGGTAGGGTATTTTTTCTCTCCTGTAGGAGATTCTCCCACTCTTCTTTACTTTAAAATACTTATTCACCTGGCCGTGACACATTCTGCTGGTATCCTTCACATGGGACAACCAACCTGTAAGTTAATCTCAGGAGAAGCTTGGCAACAGTGTGCACTGACTCTGTCAGGTCTGGCTCCAGGCAGCACTCATGGGAGAGTCTGGGGATGATTCTAAAGGTGAAAACATTACTGTTATTATTTAACAGGAACTTGGGAGTCCTATAACTTGAGCTGTCATCTTATGATTCTGCCCTTTCAAGACGAAATCCAATGAGTGTTCCCTTCTGCTTCCCAAGTGAGCGTGTATGTAGGACTTGGAATTAACGCAGCCATCTCTTATTTTTCTCAGGTTGGGGCTACTCGGGGATGAACAAGTCCCTCAGGCCGAGTCTCTCGTGGATGCCCTCTCCAAGCATCTGGCCGTGAAACTTTCCTATGGTAGGCCATGGGCTATGAGCTGAACATCCCAGAAGGATCTTAAGAGCCAGTGAATTAGATTGGAGAGCAGGAGTCACACAGTGGGAATGGACAAATGTGATGTGAGGGAAAGAGCACTAGGGCTATTTCTCCAGAGGGAAGACTAAGAGAACTACTAAGTAAGAGTGAACTGGAAAATATGGCAAAAGAAACCATTATTAGTTTTACTTTTAATTTCTGACACATTAAGGGAGTGCTGAAGCAGCATTCTGGGGAGAATAGAGGATGGCCTCTCCAGCAGTACTCTAGTGTCTGTAACTGGGTTAGAGTGAGACCAGTCTGGACAGAGGATCTGGTCAGAGTTATCATTTCCTTGAATTTTTAATTTGTCCTTTGGGCTTCAAAGCAGTATATCTAATTATTTAAGGATATACATAATGGGAAAGAAAACTTGAAAGAAGAAGGGGAGGAGCAGGGGGATGAAATATGGTATTGGAGTTGTAATGATAATGACATTTTCAAATGTATATTTATTAATTTTAAGGTCCTGGAGAGAAAGATATGATTGTGATGAGAGACAGCTTTGGAATCAGACATCCTTCTGGACATTTGGAAAATAAAACTATTGATCTTGTGGTTTATGGGGATGTCAATGGTTTTTCAGCCATGGCTAAAACTGTGGGGTTACCCACTGCTATGGCAGCCAAGATGTTACTTGATGGTAAGTTCTTTCATTGAAGGACCAAGTCTGTCTCCATATTATCTCCAAGTCATTCAACACCTGGATGACACCAAGACTAATCAAATAGTCTTCAGTATGACACTGGCTTTCAATAAAAGTGAGCCAGTTCAGAAGATCCAAGTTCTGGCTGACTGGGAGATCACCTTGTAATGAGTAAAAATTATGGGCTTTGGAGTTAGACCTGATTTCTGTTCTAGGTAAGCCCCAAGACGGCTGAGTGATGGAATGCCAGTTACTTAGAATCTCTGCATCAGAGTTCCTTCATCTGTAAAGTGGGGAAATTGTCATCACTAATCTGTGGGGTTGTATGACACTGAAGTGAAATAATACATAAACCTCCTATCACATAGAAGGGGTCCCCAGGGAATATTAACTGCCTTCTTTTCTTTCCTTTTTTTCTTTTTTTGTGTCTTTGGGTGGTAACACTGAAATAGTAGAGGGTAGTCACTTCCAGATTTTCAAAAATATAAGCCATATTTTATTAATCCTCATATCACAACATACTATCAATGCTCAGTATATGTTTTGAACGAAAAGAATTCAAATTTCAACTTTCCTTAAGGTCATATATGCTTTCAGTAAGCATGATCTCTGAATTTAACACCTCATTTTGTCCTTATAAAGGTGTGAAGGGAATAAAAAACATCAAAGCACATAAATGTGAAATAAACAGAAGATATATCTATAGTAGCATATTGTTGTTGTTTAGTTGCTAAGTTGTGTCCAACTCTTCGTGACCCTATGGACTGCAGCCCACCCCCCTCACCTGTCTGTAGAATTTTCCAGGCAAGAATACTGGAGTGGTTTGTTATATCCTTCTCCAGGGGATCTTCCAGGCCAGAGATCAAACCTGTGTCTCCTGCGCTGGTAGGCAGATTCTCTAACACTGAGCCACCAGGGAATGTTAGTCTATGTCCAGTGAAACTACCTACTAGTTATTGAGGAACTATAGTGAAGAAGTGATGTGGGATGAGGTCATCATGGCCTTTAAGGAAAGTACCCGAATTTATTCTTTCAGCCATCCTAACAGATGCCAGTGCCCAAGTTACCAGATTGGTTTCATTTTTTTTTTTTTTTTTTTGGCCACACCGTGCAGCATGTAGGATCTAAGTTCCCAGACTGGGAATTGAACCTATGCCTCCTGCAGTGGAAGTGTGGATGGAGTCTTAACCACTGAACTGCCAGGGAATTCCCTCAGATTGGGGTAATTTCATTGTGTTGGTGAGATTGGGGTAATTTCATTGTGTTGGTGTTCAAAGATGACATCAGCAAATCATACCAGTTAGGTTTACAAGTTTTCTTTCTTATACTCTTTTCTCTGATCTGGTAGTTAATGCAGTTAAGTGTATAAATTCAGACTCAGCCCCTAAGTTCAGCTGTGCTATCCATGAACCCCTTTTCCTTACAGTGTGTTGATTATGTAATAATTTAGTAGGAGATATTTAAGCTGCTATTAAAAAAAAAATCCCTAGGCTGCCAACAATTCATTAACTTGGAGTTTACTGCTATATGGTGATTCTTGCTGTAGAAATTAACTGTTCTTAACACCTTTAAAATGGTAACTTCAAACTTATTTTCTTCTAGGTGAAATTCAAGCTAAAGGCCTGATGGGACCCTTTTCAAAGGAGATCTATGGACCAATATTGGAGCGAATTAAAGCAGAAGGCATTATGTATACTACACAGAGCACAATCAAACTATAATTGAGAATTATATTTTGTTTTGATCTTTCCAGCCAACACAGCTCTGAACTTCTGTGCAGCAAGCATGCTTGTTAATGTGATATTTTAAAACATAAAGCATGATATGTTTTGATATGTCAATACATGGTGTTTTTGAAATATAAATCTCTATTTTAATATGAAAACATTTGTTATAAGAGATGCCAGTAATTATCAGAGAACTTTAATAATTCTATCATGTATTTTTTCATGTGTATGTAAAAATGATAATGCTTGTACTACTTGTTAACTTATTATGCAACTTTTTTTCTTACAAGAATATATTTTCCTATAATTAGCAGGTGAAGTTTTATCTTTTTAGTAAGAAGAAAATTTCTTCACACAGCTTTATTTTTGTTTTGCTCTTGTTTTTCAGACTGATTCAGCTGGATGTTTCTAGATTACCTGTCTACAAGCTTTTGCAATAATGCTATTTTGTGCCTTTTTGTAAAATTATGATTTAAGAAAGTGACATTTCTGATAGTTTCCTCTTTAATGTTTAGAAAAGGAATAGGTAAGATTAAATCAAAATCTACAGGATCAGCCCATTAGGCACAGGAAAAGAATCTAACAAATCCAACATTCTTTTGTGATAAAAAGCACTCAACAAACTAGGAATAGAAGGGAATTCTTTAACCTGATAAAGCGTACCTATGAAAAACCCAGAGCTAATATCATACTCAATGATGAAAGACTGATGGATTCTCCCCTGAAATCAGGGACAAGACAGAGATGTACACTCATGCCATTTCTGTTCAGCTTGTACTGGAAGGTCTAGATGGGGCAATTAGGCAAGAAAATGAAATAAAAGACATCCAGATTAGAAAGAAAGATGTAAAACTATCTCTGTTTGCAGATGATATAATCTTATACATAGAAAATGCAAAAGAATAATCTAAGAAAACATTAGATCTAATACATGAGTTCATCAGTTGCAGGATACAAGATTAACATTCAAAAATTGATTGTACTGGTACACAGTATCAATGAATAAAGCAAAAATGATATTAAGAAAACAATTCTTAAAATAGTGTAGAATAGGAATAGAATGAGAGTTCAGAAATAATGCTTATTGACTTTTGAAAAAGGTGCTAAGACAATTCAGTTGAGAAAAATAGTCTTTTCATCAAACGGTGCTGAAACAACTGGATATCCACATGCAAAAGAATAAAGTTGGACTCCCTACCTCACAGCACATATAAAACTTATCTCAAATTGGACCAAATACCCAAATATAAGAGCAAACACTGTAACACTTTTAAATGAAATCACAGGTGTAAATCTTCCTGACCTTGGATTAGGCAATGGTTTCTGAAATAAATGACACCAAAGCACAAGCAACAAAAGGAAGAAAATAGATAAATTGGATATCATCATGATTAAAACCTTCTGTGCTTTTAAGAATACCATCAAGAAGGCAAAAGACAACCCACAGAATGAGAAAATGTTGCAAATTATATATCAGGTAAGAGAAGAACTTGAATAGATAGAGAACTATTGTATTCAATAAAAAGTCAAAGAGCCTAATTTTAAAAAAAGGGATAAAGGATCGGAATTGACAGTTCTCAAAAGAAGATATACAAAAGGCAACTGAGCACATGAAAAGATGCTTAACACACGTTAGCTATCAGGGAAATAGAAGTCAAATCTACAATGAGATAGCACTTCAACGTCACCTGGATAGCTATTGTGAAAAAATAGTAAGTGTTGGTGAAAATGTGGAGAAATTGGAACCCTCATAAACTGCTGGTGGAAATATACAATGGTATGGCTGCTTGGAGAAACAGTTTGGCAGTTCCTCAAATGGTTAAACATAGAATTACCATATTATCCCTGGTGAAGAGTGAGGCTTCCCTGGTGGCTCAGACAGCACAGTGTCTGCCTGCAATGTGGGAGACCTGGGTTCCATCCCTGGGTCAGAAAGATCCTCTGGAGAAGGAAATGGCAACCCACTCCAGTACCTTTGCCTGGAAAATCCCATGGACGGAGGAGCCTGGTATGCCACAGTGGGGTTGCAAAAAGTTGGACACGTCTGAGTGACTTCACTTTCACTATATTATCCAGTAATTCCACTCTTAGCTATAGGAAAAAGTGAAAATGCATCCACACAACTTGTAAACAGATGTTTATAGTGGCATTATTCATAACAGCCAGAAATAAAAACAAGTCAAATACCCATCAAATAAACAAAATGTGGCATATCCAGACAATGGAATATTATTCAGCAATTAAAAAGAAACTGGGTACTAATACATGCCACGACATGGATAAACTTCAAGTGAAAGAAGCCAGGCAGGAAAAGCCACATATTGTGTGATTTGATTTGTATGAAATGTCCAGAATTGTTAAATCCCTATATAGAGAAAGTAGGTTATTGGTTGCCTAGGACTGGGGGATGTTGGGGAGGAGCGGGAGTGACTGCTAATGAATTTGGGGTTTTGGGGAGGGAGATGAAAATGTTATAGAATTGATTTTGTGGTAATGGAGGTACTACTCTATGACTATACTAAAAACTACTGAACTGTGCACCTTGTGTGAATTGTATGGGGTGAGAATTATTTATCAAGTTGTACAAATTAAACTTTATTTTTCTCCTTGAAGGAAAAATGCTTATGTTGAGGGATATAAATTAAACCTTCTGTGAGACTGTGCTCATATTCTGGCATATGAAACTAATTCTGCTGTCAAAATAAGCAGGTATGATACTTGGGACATATGGCAGTTGAGAAAATATCTATGCTATTTGAAAAGGATCGAAGTTGATTAAGGCCTGGTCCCACTTGTCAAAAATAATTATGTAGAGATCAATAATCTATAAGTAAGTAAAGACATATCTGTTATGGCAGTTTTTTTTTAAATTACAACATTGATTTTAATATAATCAGTTAGGAGATAATGCTTGTGTTGAATATTCATTGGAAGGACTGATGCTGAAGCTGAAGCTTCAATACTTTGGCCACCTGATGTGAAGAGCTGACTCACTGGAAAAGACTGTGGTGCTGGGAAAGACAGGAAGAGAAGGAGACAACAGAGGACGAGATGATTGGATGGCATCACCAACTCAATGAGTTTGAGCAAGCTCCGGCAGATGGTGAAGGACAGGGAAGCCCGGTATGCTGCAGTCCATGGGGTCACAGAGAGTCGGACACGACTGAGCAAAGAACATCAACAACCGTTGTGTTGCATTGGTTCCACTTGCAGTCTGGAAGAGCACTCAGATGACATGGGATCCAGGGAACTAGGGTGGGAGGGGGAACCCACTAAGATAACATAGCAACTGGTTTGGCTGTAAGTGATAAAGGGGTAGGATTGAAGAGGGGGATCTAGTGCTAGAAAAGGAAACGTCAGTAAGCTTGAGTAAAGGAAGACAGAAATGCTGCATTGGCTCGCAATAACAAGTCATAAACTAAAGCATACAGGTGGAATCTAGGAAAATGGTACTGATGAACCTATCTGCGAGACAGGAATAGAGACACAATGTAGAGAACAGCTGTGGGCACACAGCGGGGGAGGAGAGGCTGGGACAAACCGAGAGAGTAATACTGACATATATATGTGTGTGTAAAATAGCTGGTGGGAAGTTGCTTGTAGCACAGGGAGTCAGCTCAGTGCTCTGTGATGACTTAGAGGCGGAATGGGGGGAGGTTCAAGAGGGAGGGGATATACATATATATATATATATATACACACACACATATATAGTTATGACTGATCTGTGTTGTACAGCAGAAACCAACACAACATTGTAAAGCAATTATCCTCCAATTAAAGCTGTCCAGCAAGGATTTCAGTAGTAAAGGTGGTGGTGGTAGGATCTGGGTATGGATGGATAGATTACAATTATGAGCATTTAGCCCTTGAGCTACATTTGTGAATCCCTGGTCTAAAGCTTTTGATAGGCTTAATGCTCACATCTTCTGGATTTTTCTATCTTTTTTGGCCTCCTCCAGATAAAACTGGTATTTATATTTCCCATTTTCCTTGTCCTAGACTCATGAGACGCTAGAAGTCCCTCTGAGAAGCAATGTGATTGTTTCTACCACATACTAGCTCTTTCCTTTTCCACAAACTGAGGACAAAAATAACCCACAGCATGGTTATAAAGGGTCTGAGAGAATGTAAAAGCCTGATGTCTAGTAGATGTTCAAAAACACTAGTTTTTCTTTTTTTTTGCAATACTCTTTTCAATAACAATTTGCTTGAAATTTATGTTAAAGATAATGATATTTTAGCTCTAAGATATTTTTCAATGTTTTGGATACATTTGGAAGACTCAAGGATCCATGCCTCTCAGGCAAGTCATGGATGTATCTGCTCCATAAGGAGAGTCGTAAAGTGGTTATAGAGAAGAGACCAAAATTATCATTAGGCCAGCTCTGACTTTACAGAAGAGAAAATATGTCTCACAAAGTTAAATGACTTGCCTAAAGTGATAAGACGTACTACTGAAATTTGATCAGCATTCAAAAACCCAGGATACTTTTATAAAATTTGGGAAGAACTCTGATTTATAAAACCACCCTTCCCATGGGTTGTTAGGGTCACCACTAGCCCAAATGAGGCCTTTTTGAGAATTAGAGAAAAGTACTCCTTCTAGGTACTTTTGTCAAAAAATTGTCATCAAATATGTAAATTAGAACAATACACTTATTGTCTAATGGAAAAAGTCATATTAATCATAATGTTATAATAAATATTAATTGTATTAAGTACTGCTGCTGCTGCTAAGTCATTTCAGTCGTGTCCGACTCTGTGCGACCCCATAGACGGCAGCCCACCAGGCTCCCCCGTCCCTGGGATTCTCCAGGCAAGAATACTGGAGTGGGTTGCCATTTCCTTCTCCAATGCATGAAAGTGAAAAGTGAAAGTGAAGTCGCTCAGTCGTGTCTGACTCTTAGCGACCCCATGGACTGCAGCCTACCAGGCTCCTCTGTCTATGGGATTTTCCAGGCAAGAGTACTGGAGTGGGTTGCCACTGCCTTCTCCACATCCTAATCAATATTCAATATCTGTGGTCATGTATGGATGTGAGTGTTGGACTATAAAGAAAGCTGAGCACCGAAGAATTGATGCTTTTGAACTGTGGTTCGGAGAAGACTCTTGAGAGTCCCTTGGACTGCAAGAAGACCCAACCAGTCCATCCTAAAGGAGATCAGTCCTGGGTGTTCATTGGAAGGACTGATGCTGAAGGTGAAACTCAAATACTTTGGCCACCTCATGCAAAGAGTTGACTCATTGGAAAAGACCCTGATGCTGGGAGGGATTGAGGGCAGGAGGAGAAGGGGATGACAGAGGATGCGACGGCTGGATGGCATCACTGACTCGATAGACATGAGTTTGAATGAACTCTGGGAGTTGATGATGGACAGGGAGGCCTGGCGTGCTGTGATTCATGGGGTCGCAAAGAGTCGGACACGACTGAGCGACTGAACTGAAATGTGCTTTGATTGGCTCCCCAGTAGATGCAATGCACAATTTGCATAGCCATGCAGGTAGCTAGTCTTATCTTTTGTATAGATTAGTCTTCTTTATAATGGTTTACATTTGGTGATTGTATTGGAAATATGTTGACCAGACATGAATTCTACTGGAAAGGATCCAGTGAGAAAAGCTGCCTGTTCTGAAGAAATATTTGTTAGTCACTGGCAGCTAATCTAATAACTTCCTATTTCCAATTTTCTTTTAGTCCTAACACTCATTCTTAATTTTACTTAATTAGCAAGAAATACAAAACACAGAGTTAAGTCCTAACTTGAAGCTTCCTGGTGGCTCAAATAGTAAAGAATCTGCCTGCTATGCAGGAGATCCAGGTTCGATCCCTGGGTAGGGAATATCCCCTGGAGAAGTGAATGGGTACCCACTGCAGTATTCTTGCCTGGAGAATTTCATGGACAGAGGAGCTGGGTGGGCTACCGTCTATGGGGGTCACAAAGAGTCAGACACGACTGAGTGAATAACAAGAACCAAATAATTTAATAGGGGTAATTGTGCTGTGTTAATACACACTGCTCTGCTGTCCTCAGATGTTCAATTCTGTTTCCTGTGGGCCTTACTGCACAGTTTGGGAATCAACTCTACACACTGTCCCATCCCATCAACCTTTTTTTATGTCCATCATTTCAGAGGGAACATATCCATAATTTTCTTCTACATGTGCCTCAGTACTCCACAAGCAAACACAAACTGATGGTGATATTTATATTTATTTTTGCAATGTCTTGGATAAAAACCATTTAAACAATGTCAGGTAAGGTGTTATTCTCATAAAAACATCTTCCTTCAAAACAAATGTATTTTTATTTTCCATAAAAGTTAAAATTACATGCTAAAACAGTTAATCACAACACAAAACAATATCAAGAAGACTCACAGAGTAAGACCAGATAATGAGCTGCATCATTAAACTAAATAATTACACAGAACTAGAAAACTGACTCAGTAGTAAAATATAAAAATCTACAATTATAAATATAAATTTGGTCCATGGAGACACTAGAGCAGTATTTACAGTAAGTATTAGATTATTTCTACATTAGGTGAATACTGCAGTTGTAAAATGTTGAATATCATAGGGAGCAGGGTGTTTTATTTACAGTATACTATATTAAAAGTTATATTTCTAGCAAACCTGATGATTGCTACAAATACAGCTAAAAATTTGACACTAAAAACAAACATGTTTTTTGTTTGGGATTCTAGTTGGGAATTCCTAGTATCTGTAAATTGAAATTTTCTGTTAAAATCAATATGAAAAAAAGATACCACAATTTCATTCTTAGAAATACTGTAAATTTCAATCATTTTAGTTTAAACACAATAAGTGAATTACAAGAAGGTTTGCAAAAAAGGCACACATTGTTAATGATGTAAATTTGGCAGCAGAATCCTATGTCATGGTAGTAACTGTCAGGTGATGTGAAGTAAACAGATAACAGAATTGATTTTCCAGTCAAATTTTAGAAAGAGGAAAGCAAGGCTCACATGTGGGCTCTTCTCACCCCTTTCCATGTCAAACTAAAGACTCTAAACTCTCGGCTATATTTCCATCAGCCAATGCTGCGCCATTACTGTCCAGAGAGGTGGATGGGTTCTCTTCCTGCCTTGTGCTCACAAGGCTGAGGACGGCTTTGTAGAGAAACTGATACTGCTCCTGGAGAACAGAGGTGGTAGGAAACAGGAGACTCAGTGAAGACATATAATTTTAAAAAGAAGGCATGTTTGCAGTCATCCTTTGCCACTGTCCAAGGAAGGTCACTGTGTGAAGGGCTCTGTTATAATTGGCAGAGGTTGGCAGAGGTACACCATCCATATTAATGTCTCCTTCTGATTAAATTTTAAAGTAGCTCTACAATTAGCCAACGCTTACGGACCTAGAACATTGGCCCATATACATTTGCCAATGGTAAGCACTCCATTCCTACTCAAACGTCATGGAATCAATCATAAGGAGATGTGATAAGGTTCTAATACTGATTTATCAACTTGTGTGCAAGCCCTTTGGCACTCGACTCTTGTATCCCACTGAGTTATTCATTCTCCATTCTCCAGTTGTTACGAAACCTCAGGACTGCAGTGTCAGCACGGGAATTCAAGGCGAATGCAGGCCTTTCACAGGACCCACTGTTTACCCAGTATTCTTCACATTCTACCAGCACGGGTAGTCCTATGTCCTGCTTGGTGCAAAGGAGAGCATGTGTCCTGCTCTGGTTTCAGAGACACACAGAAGAATAAAGAGTTGCTATCTTTCAGACGCCAACCTGGGGATGGTGAGGTGGGGGCAAGGCAGTTGCAAAGGCTGTGAGCTAATGGCTGGCACCACAGTAGGAAACCATTGGCACCACATGTCTTAGTAAATGCATTTGTGAAACTTGGGTGTAGGTTTAGTCTCCAGAAAGCAATTTCAAATGACAAGCTTGGTACATACAACTCACCTTGCCTGAATGAGACTTTTAACAAGGGCTCCTCTGAAGTGTGTGTGCACAAGGCTTTCCCTGCTCTCTGACCAGCTGGTGTGGGCTGGAGCTTTGAAGATGGACCCTTTATAAGGCCCTTCCATATACAGACCAGAAAGTTAGAAGGGAGCCTATGATTTCTGCATTCACCTAAGCTTCTCCCACTAGGGTATGCACAAAGTTCCCTATTGTCTTTCTAGCCCTTGTTTCTAGTATAAAAGCTTCCAAATTATTCTCAGAGTTGAGACTTATCTTTCCAGATGTGTTATGCTTTTTCTTGATTGTATGAGTGTCTTTCTCTTTTTTAAAAGTACTCTTAGAATTAGCTACTTCTTAAGTTTAGAAAATGAATTTGGCTTGATAAAAAAGCAAACAACTGAATTCTATTTTCTGACTGCTCTTTGAGGCTATGCAGAACTTGAACGCTGGAATAAAATGTTTATTTTGCTGGATAAATCAGATTAGTTGGTGCTTCTACTACAGATATTTTTTCAGAATTATACTAAGTCTCACAAAAAAGGCACACAATGAAATTGAAAATTTTTGATCCATCAATTTTCTGGAAGATAAACTTTAAAAGTTTATTGTTTATAGTTCCAGTTCTATGGATTGCAAATGGATTATAATTCAGCTTGAAAACTTCATGTTAATGTTATCAATGTGTTCTTTTTGATACACAACAAAATGATTTTGGTAGCCCCTAGAAAGTAACAGGTGCTCTAACAGGAAAAGCTTGAGTCGCTGTCTTGTTACTTACAATGTCAGCAAAGACTCCTGGCCTCATCAAATTGATCATCTTGGCTACCTGGTACACATCCATGGAATTTTCTTTTTCAAGTTGGTGCATAAGGGTCGTCAGAGCACAGAAAGTTCCAGCGGTCACTCCTCCATGCCTGGAGGCAAATGGAAGGGACAAAGACTCCATTCAGATGCATCAAACATTCACATTTGGAACTCACAGAGCATGTGGCCTTGACAACTTGGCAGTAAGGACACTGAAATTTTTAATATATTGTCTCCTCACTTTATTGTCCATGGAACTATGCTTTAATCTGAAACACTGTGGAATGTTCACAATATTAGTAATGAGACACTTTATAGAAATTAAGTATTTGGTTATACATTTTGTTTTATTATACTATGGAATGGGTTGGCCATAAATCAAAATAATCTGACTGAGGTTAATCTAAGTATCATATATAATATGCACATGCATTTTGGTTTACAACAGAAACTTGGAAAGATCAATTGGATACAGATTTCTATTTCTGGTAAATAAAAATGATATCATGATATCAATTTTATTCCAATCCCATGAAGTCAGTGGCTGAGGAATGTCTCCCTGGTTAGAACGTGTAAAAATCCAGGTTCTAAAACACTGACTCATCACACAAAGTGTTCTCAGCATAGAATGCAAGAGCAAATGCCTATGACCCTGCACCCATCTTCTGCCTTCAGCAGGAGCTCTAAGTGGAAAAATACCCCAAACTATTCTGTGTTAATCATGTCCATGAGAAGCAATAATCTACCCTGGCTGAATAATTCACCATGGGTCCAAAATATTAGGTTAGTACAAAGATAACAGAAATATACACACACCCAGAGCATGTCAGGTGTGAAGAGGTTTAAGGTGTGGCACTTACTCATCATGAACAATCATGGGCCCATCCCTGGTGGCAGCTTCTTCTTTGATAATACTTATAAGTTCAAAAGTTTTACTAATGGGGCTGTCTGGATTTGGCCATTTGGGACACTGAAAGTGCCGCACTTCAAGTACATAATCATCCTACAAGAAGAGGTAAAATTAGTGTTTTAAAAAGTGTCATATTGGGAGGTGAGTAGATGAATTGAGGAAAATCAGTAACTACAGGAATGCAATAAAACCAAATCATATGCTGAATGCAGGAGTCGTTACAGCCCATTCATTGCATCATAATGCGACGAACTAGGGTTTTTGTTTTTTTTTTAAACTAAACTCCTGACTATCTACAAGACACCAATTTGAATTCTTTGTCAATAATTATTTCTGTGAAAATCAGGAATTGCAGGAAGGTGATGAAACCAAGTCACACACGGAGTGTAGCAGTCGTTGTAGCCCATCCGTTATCATGAAGGGAGAAATCGCCATGACACCACATTTGCCGTGTACAGATGTGGCCTCTTTTGTATTCTAAAATAATCCTTGTTGGTGGACTTTATATTGCCAATCAAATCATGAACAGAGATGTGGCTGTGTCCATAAAATTAAACTTAAAAAGAGAGATCTTCTGTTTTAAAATTTGCTTTAAAAATTGTGCAGACATTCCTTTACAAATTATGAATCATTATATTGTATACCTGTAACATATAATATTGTAAATCATCTGTATTTGAAGTAAAACAGAAAAAGACAGCACAGACTTCTTCAAATAGCAGCATTACTCAGGTTCAACTAAGGGAAGAATATGATTGCATGACACAGTGCGGGAAGTGCCGGCAAGGAGGGTGGAGACACGGGTCCCACTCTAGCCCCGGTTCGAATCCTTGCTTAAGTGACCAAACCAGGTTGCATGACTTTAACGCTCTTGAACTTCTGATCCTCAGTTTCCTAAAGTGGCTTATACATATACAGGAATCTGATTTATGACTGAACTGGTATTGTTGATCTATAAATGATGCTGGAACAATGGCTCTTCACATGAAACAATAAAACTGGACTCTTGACTCACAAAATATAATATGAAACATCAATTTCAGGCAGAACTATAAAACATTTAGAAAACAATGTATTTGCATCATCAATTTTATAAGTGTTGGTCAACCAAATAGTCTAGCAAATACTGAATCTTCTTATATATCCTATATGTTTTACCAGTTTCAGAATTAAAGTGAAACACTTAAACCATCTAAAATATGATTTAATTTTTTTCTGATTGAGCAAGTCCTCCGAATTTCACATACCTTACTCATCATTATTAGCATCTTTTAGTCTTTTACAGGAGCCATACAATAATTTATGAACTATGCTGTAATTACAGAAATAATTATTGACAAAGAATTCAAACTGTAGACAATCAAGAGTTTAGTAAAACAACCCTAATTCATTGCACTGCATGTTTTCAAAGCAGTTCTTCACTGAACAACCCCCTGTACATCAGTAGAGGACAGTAAACTTGTTTTTACTGGTAGGTAATATTTTTCCCATTTTATTTAGGAGAAGACAAGGTAAACACTGGCCTTAAAACATGAGAATTAGGATTAATAAAATTATTTGTTTTTACTCTGTTTAGTTTCAACTTAACTTCTATCAGCAACTGCTTTGGAGTAAAGAGAAATTTTTGACTTCCTGTGTGTGTAGAAATCAAGGATGGTGGAGTTTAGTGATGGCTAATTGTTTAATGATTCTATAAGATTTAAAAAAATGAAAATAACATGTAAGGTAAAATTTATTATTTGGGTAATTTGCCTCAATTTATAAGAAATCAGATTCCTTCTTTTAATTTCTAGGAGAGATCTTTAAACTGGCATACATTTAAAAAGATGAAAAGTTTATCATTTAAACTATGTCCATACCTGTGTAGCTTCTAGGATAAAATCTTGCATTATAAGTTTTTCCTCGTTAGACAGACATTTGTGTTCTTCAGCCATAAGAGTGACCTTAAAACTCTCACAATTTATAGGCTCATCTTTATTTGGCCAGTAAACAAATTCATCTTCTGCCTGGAGGATTAAAAGACAAAGACGATTCTAGATTTAATAAAATGTCTAAGTCAGACTGTGAAACAAAGTTAACAGGTTGCTGTAGAAAATTCAACTCAAATTTTTCTTTGAATCTCAAAATTTACTCTTAAAATATCCTAACAAGTTTTATTTAAAAAATGCAAGTAGAAGTATATGGACTGACTTCATTCATGATTGCAATTCTAATTCCCTAAGCAGCGTAATAAATACTTAAGTTAATTTCAACCTACTTTTATTTAAAACTGTCATTCAACAATTTCAGACCTGAGATATTGCATTCAAACCAGATCCAATAATAGACAAGGTGCAACTTCAATATTAGTTCGTTAGTTGAAAAAACTACTTTGTGTACTGGACTTTTGAGTAGTTGTGCCTTGTTACCTACCCTAAAAAGAAAGTGCCAAAAGTGGCCGGAAGGGCTTACCATGTTCTGACCATCTGGAAGCATAACAACCAGCTGGGCGTTATGGTCCCATATCATCCTCCAGAAATCCTGGATGGTGTGGAGAAGGGGATGCTGGGTGATGATGAATTCATTGCTCTGATAATAGCCCTACATAATCAAAGAGAGGATAGAAAGAGCCTTGGCATATGACTGTAAATATTTAAGACAGTTATAGGTTAATGGTCATGTTAGTCTTTTTATTTTTAGATTGTGTCTGTAAATAATAATGTGATTATTATAGCCAATGTTATGGACCCATCCTATATGTCAGGTACAGTGTTAAGCATTTTCCTTCTTTATTCCTCACAGCAGTACTATGAGAAAGGGAATGTGAGCTTCACTTCATACGTAATTAAACTGAAGCTGAAGAAGTTATCACCTTAAGTTATCACAAGTTATCACTTCTAGGAGGAGACTTAACGAAATGGCTTGTGGACTATGTCTCCCACACTAGATAGAAAAGAAATCTAGAAATTCTGCATTTCTTAAACTTCTTAAGTCCCAATGGCAGTGCCAAATTTCACACCCACTGGCAATAGGATACTTTACGTCTTGACTGCCTCTACCGGAGAGGAACTAGGGGTGTGAGTGAGTGAGTGAAGTCGCTCAGTCGTGTCTGACTCTTTGCGACCCCATGGACTGTAGCATACAAGGCTCCTCCGTCCATGGGATTTTCCAGGCAAGGGTACTGGAGTGGGGTGCCATTTCATTCTCCAGGAACTAGGGGTGCCACCTTGCAAATGTTGCTACAGAAACCTGAAAGCTGGTGCCATTGAATTAATCATGATTTCCATGCTGCTGCTTACCAAAACCATGGCTCCTTCTGCAATGGAATCTCTTAGATCCCATTCCTAGCTCCCATAGGCTCATTTGAAGTATGGAATGTTTTTTACTTTTTTTAAGCTTTATCTTCATTTATTCATCAAGTAGAATTCTACTCAATTTACTTTCTTTTGGTTACAATCTCATTTGATAAGCAGAAAACTTTTAAGTTCATATATTCAGATTTGAATGAGTAGGTTGTACATAATTAAATGTTTTTCTCCTTAATTGTAGATGCTTTGGGTAGGAAAAGATCTTTTAAAAAAATAATTTAACTTATTTCTGGTTCTGCTGGGTCTTTGCTGTTTTAAGGGCTTCGGTCTACCTGCAGTGAGCGGGGGCTCCTCTCTAGTTATGGTGCACGGGCTTCTCATTTCAGTGGCCACTCCTGTGGAACACGAGCTCTAGGGCTCACGGGCTTCAGTAGCTGTGGCACGTGGGCTCAGTTGTTTGGGGCTCCCAGGCTCTACAGCACACACTCAATAGCTGTGGCACATGGGCTTAGCTGCCCCTCAGCACATGGAATCTTCCCAGATCAGAGACTGAACCTGTGTCTCCTGCATTGGCAAGTGGATTCTTTACCACTGAGCCACCAGGGAAGCCCAGGAAAAGACCTTGAAAGGACTTCCAGTCTATCCTGCAACTTCAGTCAATATCCCGTATCATTCCAAGTAGATAAAAACTCATTCTATTTTGCAAATCTTCAGACGTACTGTGGCAAGCTTTGTAGGTAGCCAGCATTTAATTATTTTCTTGAAAAGAACAGCCTTTTATCTAACTAACACACAAAGCAATATTTACATTTGTTCTCAATCCATTCTCGATTTTTGAGTAAAGACATCTGCTTCGTATAGTATTAAGAAGCCCGTTTAAGTATGGCATGCTTTTAGATAACTCCTGCACCTCTTGCTTGGCAGTCAGATTCTTTACCACTGTGCCACCTGGGAAGCCCTAAAAATGAAAGTGTTAGTCACTCCGTCATGTCCAACTCTTTGTGACCCCAGGGACTGTAGCCCTCCAGACTCCTCTGTCCATGGAATTTTTTAGGCAAGAATACTGGAGTGGGTAGCCATTCCATTCTCCAAGGGATCTTCTGCTCCAGGGATTGAACCCATGTCTCCTGCATTGCAAGCAGACTCTTTACCATCTGAGCCACCAGGGAAGCCCTTTTAGATGCCATATATCTCCTTGTTTCCTGTATAGATATGCCTTGGTATTTTCTTTTCTAGTTAAATAGAATAGTGATTTGGGCATGGGAGTTAGGACCCTTTCATCTGAAGGCAAGCTCTGTGATGGACTGGCCTGAAATGGAAACGAAGGTCAAAAAACAGCTAAAGCACTCACTCCTCTCATAGTAGAGCTAAATGCAGACAGAAAGTGTTGAATCTTTAGAAATCTAAGTCGCCAAATGAGCCCAGTTTGCAGGGTGAGAACTGTGCTGCAGACCTGGAGTGATGTCAGTGAGACTGGACTTGCTAATGCTGGTGTATCCTGGTTCTGCAGGAAATTTGCTTTGGTGAATGAAATGGAGCCACTTAGATAGGTAAGTGGTTTTGTATCTACTCATCATGTTGAAGCTGAAACTCCAATCCTTTGGCCACCTGATGCAAAGAACTGACTGATTTGAAAAGACCCTGATGCTGGGAAAGATTGAAGGCAGGTGGGGAGGGGGACAACCGGGGATGAAATGGTTGGATGGCATCACCGACTCGATGGACATGAGTTTGAGTGGACTCTGGGAGTTGGTGATGGACAGGGAGGCCTGGCATGCTGCAGTTCATGGGGTCGCAAAGAGTCGGACACGACTGAGCAACTGAACTGAACTGAACATCAGTTCTGAATGGTGAGTTTGGTTCCTGCATCTACTCAGTTGCATTGACCGAGGGTTTTCCAGTCCCAGCACACATGAAAACACCGAGGAATGCTGTGATTCCATTGTTGCTGTGGGCTGCGAACCTGCAGTCATCAGATTTGACTCGTGTCCACCCGTGGTATTTGCCAGTCACTGATTCAGGCAAACCACCCTGTTTTGGTTCTGGCAACATAAGCTTGCAGTCGGTCTTCCCAGTAGCTCTCTGACTTACCATGATGTAGGAGGCATTGATGTAGTCTGCGCCTTCTCCACTCAGGGATGAAATGCCAACCCTGGATCTTTCCACTGGGAACACAGAAGATTCATCATAAACAAGTAAGCTCTAGCACTATACCTCCTTTCCACCTCCTCAAATGGCAAAAAATAGCTGCATTTTGCAAGTTCAGTGTCTTTGACTTTTTAGCTAATTTTTCTATGTATTTTGCACTCAAAGTTTGAGTCCTTGTTAAGTTACATTATCTGACATAATTAAATGAGTATATTGCTTTTGTTCCAAGATGGAAAACTATTGTTAAATTACCTACAAGGCTTCTATTAATATTATTTTAAAAGTTGGTTTTCCTTTTTCTTCCAAAGTTCAACATAGCTTACCAGGGATGATGGAAGACGTTCTGTTCTTTTCTCTGTTGCATTGCTTTAGGGCTGTAGAATAGTCACTCTGCTGTATATTTGATTGACTCAAGAGCTGAGAAAGAATGTCAAGGAAAAATATAAATCATTTCGTTTAAGCCACTCAAATATTAAACCACACACACACACACACACACTCATACTCATATTTACACATGTGACTCAACAAAGATATTTAGCTCAGTCGTGCCTGACTCTTTGCGACCCCATGGACTGCAGCGCATCAGGCTCCTCTGTCCATGAGATTTTCCAGGCAAGGATACTGGAGTGGGTTGACATTTCCTTCTCCAGGGGATCTTCCCAACCCAGGGATCGAACCCAGGTCTCCTGCACTGAAGGCAGATTCTTTACCAACTGAGCTACAAGATATTTAACTTATTTTCCAAGAATTCCTTGAATTAAAGTTGTTTAGGGGACTCCCTGATACATTTATGTTTTATATTCTATTCCAGGAGGGATGGAAGAAGCAGGGAAAGCTTGATACCTAGTTTGACTTTGAGCATTGGGACCCTTCCTCTATGGTGTGTGCTCTCCATGTTCTCTATTTGAATCTCACACTGCAGCTGGAGATAAACTGCATCGTGTGTGTGTGTGTGTGTATACACACACATGTTGTTTAGTTGCTAAGTCGTGTCCAGCTCTTTGCGACCCCATGGACTGTAGCCTGCCAGGCTCCCTCTGTCCATTGGATTTTCCAGGTAAGAATACTAGAGTGGTTGCCATTTCCTTCTCCAAGGGATCTTCCCAACCCAGGGATAAAAACCACATCTCCTGCATTGGCAGACAGATTCTTTACCACTGAGTCACCAGGGAAGCCCTTATATATGCATATAGTTTTTTATTCGTTATTTTGGGCTTCCCTAGTGTATTCGACTAAAGAGTCCACCTGCAATGTGAGAGAGAATGACAATCCACTCCAGGATTCTTACCTGGAGAATCCCCATGGACAGAGGAGCCTGGTGGGCTACAGTCCATGGGGTCGCAGAGTCAGACATGACTGAGCAACTAAGCACAGCACATTCATTATTTTAATACTTCATGACATAAATAATCTACTTGCTATTTATCTATTCTGCAATTAGTGAATGTTTGCATTATTTTCAATGTTGCTATTTCAAACTTTGTAGCAATGAATAGCCCTTGTATATTTCTTAATATGCACATATGTGAGGGTTTCTATAAAGAATTTGCAGTCATTGGTGTTAAATTTTTGACAGGCTAACAGATGAAAAGTAGTATACTGTGGTTTTGATTAGCATTTTCTTAATTATAGTGCAATGGTGAATTTTAGTTATTTCTTCTTTGATGATTGCCTTTTCATATTTATATTTCGTTTTCATTAATTTGCCGGGGGTTTGATGTCTTAAATGTAAATCTACAGTCTACTAAGAAAGTTGCAAATGTCTTTGTTCTCTTTATCAAATAGACATTTATAACTGAATTACTGTTTTTCCTTAAGATTTTTGTAAATTACATTTTTATTTAAGAAGTTCTTCTCTACCTTCATGTCCTCAAAATACATTTTCCAATATTTTCTTACAGTAGTTATAAAACTATTTCCATTTTAAGAATTTAATCCATCTTGAATAATTTCAGTGTTTGAGGTGCGGTAGATACGTAATTATACTTGTTTCCACATGGAAACTGTCCCAGTATCATTTACTGATACTTACAGTCCATTCACCAATTTTTAATGTCATATCTATCACATAACAATTTCCACATGCACATGGTTCCTCTGGCTGATTTGTCTGTTTTTCAACATTGTCATTCCATAAAAGGTCTTTCACATATAGTTCAAGAAATTTCTATTCCTTATTGTTCAGTATTGCTTTGAATATTTTTGGTTCTTTACTTTTCAATGTAGATTTCAAAATCAGTATCAAACACAAAAGCCTGGCATGAGGTACATTTGTGATAGATATTTTTTGGATACATAGACATGCAATTTCATTTTAAGAAAATTTTTCATTGGATAAACATGAATAATACCTGTTTTTTATAGGACAGTGTACACACACACACACACACACACAAGCACACACCCCTAAATTTCCCTAGTTAGGATGCTAACAGGAAACAGTCAAATGTCTCTCTTTTTAAAATGGATTCTGTTTCATAATTGATATTTTCATTCTGATCCTGAATTACCCAGTATAAGTGATATAAATTCTTTTAGGTAATTGTGTAAGGGGTAAATCATATTTAAGTGAAAATTATGTTAGAAATGGCTAATACATATGTATTTTTTAAATTAGAGAAAAGCCATCTTAGCAACATCCTGTTAATGCTTTATATTTCTTTCTTATCTGTTTCTGGAAGCTGGACTGTGCACTTTTCTTCCTTGAATTGTTTCTTAACTACTCAGATAAGTTTAGCTGAATAAACATGTATGTCTCCCTCTCTTCAGGTTTTAAGTTCAGGTTCTAAACCTAACCTGTCCCTTACTCCTCCCAGAGCCCAAAAGATGCTGAATGAGAAGGCAGAAAGTCAGGGAATTCGTAATGACTATATCTTCTATGTTGCAAGCTGGAGAAAAGAAAGAGAAAGAACTTCAATCTCAAGGTTTGTTAACTCTCCTGGGTTTTTCCAGGGCTTCCTGAATTCTTCCAAGATACTCCTTCAGAAACTGGCCCTGCTTCTCTAGCAACCCAGGGAAGTAAGAGGTTGGTATAGGAATAAAAACTAAGATCATGGCGCTGGTCCCATCACTTCATGGAAAATAGATGGGGAAACAATGGAAACAGTAACAGACTTTATTTTCTTGGGCTCCAATATCACTGCAGGTATGAAATTAAAAGATGCTTACTCCTTGGAAGAAAAGCTATGACAAATCTAGACAGTATATTAAAAGGCAGAGGCACCACTTTGCAGACAATGATTTGATTAGTCAAAGCTATGGTTTTTCCAAAAGTCATGTATGAATGTGAGAGTTGGACCATAAGGAAGACTGAGCGCCAAAGAAGTGATGCTTTCGAACTGTGGTGGTAGAGGAGACTTTTGAGAGTCCCTTGGGCAGCAAGGAGATCAAAACAGTCAACCCTAAAGGAAATCAACCCTGAATATTCATTGGAAGGACTGATGCTGAAGCTGAAACTCCAATCCTTTGGCCACCTGAAGTGAAGAGCTGACTCATTTGAAAAGACCCTGATGCTGGGAAAGATTGAAGGCAAGAGGAGAAGGGGATGACAGAGAGTGAGATAGTTGATGGCATCACCGACTCAATGGACATGAGTTTGAGCAAACTTTGGGAGACAGTAAAGGATAGGGAAGCCTGGCATGCTGCAGTCCATGGGGTCGCAAAGAGTCGGACATGACTGAGTGACTGAACAACAACAACAGGAATAATAGACAACAAAACAACATAGCCTTCGTTCCTTTGGAAAGCCACAATTCTTCTGATCTCCCTATCTCCACCAGCAGGTCTGATAACAACTGCTTTCTGAATTCTTCGCTCACTGGTTTCTGGAAGTCAGACAGCTAAGTTAAGTTGTGGGAGGTAGAATGTTGAACAAAGCATGCTCCCCTTGTGTAGCTGACTGCCTTGTGACAGGGTGGGAGGCAGAAACTGGGGTTGAAGAAGCTATTCTTAAGGGGTGGCCTATTCTAGTCCAAGGCTTCAAGTGAGACAGGTTCTTCCAGGGAGCAGCACAGACAGCCGGAGCCGCAGCACTCGTGGTTAAGTGGTCTGGTTTTCTTAAAGTGAGAAGAGCACTTAGACTGTCTGTGTTAGAAGTTCTGCCTGTTCCTCCTGCTCTGCTCTGCGCCCTGTTTCCTGGACCACGCCTGCATTTCTAGGGTTTCTGGGAACTTAACCTCTTGCGACTCTAAGGTTCTCACTGAAATTCACCAAGTGGCTTTGTGGCCGGTTGTAAAGAACACAGTGTAGCCACTGGACCAACAGAGTACCGAGCCTGTCCACACCGCCTTGTCCACTCAAATGAGGAGATGCGGGAACATGCCAACCCATGGTGACACCCGAGAGAGGGACTCTGAAGAGAACTCACCTTGAATTGTTTCTCTAGCTTTGTTTTGCCAGTTGGTCCAGGAATGAGGAGCCCGTTAACATAGGCATGGATGTGGCTGTCTGGGACCTCAGTTTCTTTACTGAGTATGGCCTCGACCAGCGCGTCATGAATGAAGACATACTGTTCCTGGCAAAACAATGACAAACAGGAACATCACTATAGGCTCTCCCTACACGTGAAAAGTTCTTGGAAGTGTTAGTCATTCAGTTGTGTGTGACTCTTCGCAACCCCATGGACTGTAGACTACCAGCCTTTGCTGTCCATGGGATTCTCCAAGCAAGAATGCTGGAGTGGGTAACCATTCCCTTCTCCAGGAGATCTTCCTGACCCAGGGATCGAGCCCAATCTCCTGTACTGCAGGCAGATTCTTTATCATCTGAGCCACCAGTGTCTCAGCACAAAACTAGCATTTTCCTGGAACTTCCCTGGTGTCCCAGACACACTGGGGTCTGCACTCCCAATGCAGAGGGCCTGGGTTCAATCCTTGATCAGGGAACTAGATCCCACGTGTGGCAGCTAAGAGTTTGAGGGCCGTAACTGAGATACCCCGTGCCACAATTAAAACCCAGTGCATAAAAAGCAAATTAAATTTTTTTTTGGAAGTAGTATCTTTCATTGACAGACAAAAGAGTTTTACAAAATGGAAGGGAGAACTCACAGAGGTTGCTTACTAGTCCTGGCAGGAAGTCAGATGGAGGAAAAGGAGTAATACAGAAAGAACACAACTGTTTCCACTCTCATCTCTTTATTTCACGTGCATTGACATTTAGAGAAGGAGACCACTGCAAGATTTTGGGAGGCAAAGCAATGTCTTCTCTGGCCATCCTTCATAACTGAGACCCTCTTCCACATTTTGCACTGACCTCTATTTCTGATGGGTCTTTCCCTTCTGTCCATTCCCGTTCTCCTTTTAGCCAGTCAAATGTAATTCGGCAGAATCATTATACATTTTTAAGTTATCTTCTATTTCATGGATGGGACTCTTCCCTGGTCTTATCTAACTAGAATGTCATCTCCTTGATGGATTGAAGTTTGATTGGTTTCAAAGCCATTCAGTCATAGGTTTCTTATTGTTTTCAAGCTGCCATCCATAGTTTTCAATTTAAATCCATTTTTATTTAGAAATAGTGGAAATAAAATACAAGCATGGAGACTTTGTCCTGTGTCACATATGGGCAAATGAAATGGGCTTAAAAAAGAATTTAATTTGAGCATGCATGTGCTAAGTTGCTTCAGTTGTATCTGACTCTTTGCAACCCTCCAGACTATACCCCACCTGGCTCCTCCGTCCATGGGATTCTCCAGGCAAGAATACCAGAGTGAGTTGCTATTTCCTCCTCCAGGGGATCTTCCCAACCCAGGGATCAGACCTGACTCTCTTATGTCTCCTGCATTAAAGCCCTAATTTGAGCATAATTCATATTATTTAAATAGGAGAATGAATCTATTTGCTCACTACACACAGGAAAAAGATATACTGAAACCCTAAACTCCTAGTACCTCAGAATGTGACCTTATTTGTAAACAGGATGATGCAGATGTCATTAGTTAAATGAGGTAGGCTGACATCCTTATAAGAAAGGGGAAATTTGGACACAGACACAGGGGGAAGACAGCCGTGTGAAGATACAGGCAGAGATTGGAGTTACGCTGCTAAATCCAGGGAAATATGAGACTATCAGAAACTTGAAGAGACATGGAAGGATCCTTCCCTAGAGGACGTGGAGGGAGCATGGCCCTGCTGCCCACACCTTGATTTTGGACTTCTATCCTCCAGAACTAGGAGATGATACATTTCTGCTGTTTTAAGCCACCCAGTTCATAGCACTTTATCAAGGGGTGCCCCATGGGACTAACGAATCTGGTAATACAAACTCTGGCCTATCCAGCATTTAGGGACATTTCCAATCCTTAGATAAATTATAAATTAAATTATCCTCCTTATCATACCTCAGTTTGCACCAAGTAATTTCTTTGTGAACGAATGTGTTTTAAAAAGCCAAATACGTTGACGGTTCCTTCATGTTGAATCTGCTGCAGCATGCTGTCTAGCACAATGTATGTGCCCGTTCTTCCAACTCCAGCGCTGAGGAGCACACAAAGAAAGAGCTGGTTCAACGTCAAGGATAAAGTACATTTGCCGATCGGTCACAACTGGCTGTCTTGTAAATTAATTTCCTTTTCCAAGCCACTTAGTAGGTAATTTAGCAGTCCCCAAAGTAAGCAGCTTAAGAGTTAAGCAGAATGCTTCAAATAACAAAGTTTTTCTCTTTTCTTTTTTGCCGACAGGTCAAACTCCAAAGCAATCTGATCATTTCTGTTGGAGACTTTTTATGTTCAATAATTACAGTTATTATTCAGCTTATATGATACAATGAAAATATTATGTATCAGAGCCTAGCAAACAGACATTTAATTTGAGAAAAAAGAAAACATCAGCTTCTCCAAACTCTGAAAAGACAAGGTCTCCAGGTCGGTACTGTCAGGTAAACAGGTTTGTAAAGGTTTCTGCATTAATGGGAAGAAAGCGTTTGTGAAGGCTTTCAGCTGAAAATATCATTTCCCTGAGATGGTGAGGAATAAAGCATAACTTCAGTCATTTCTAAAGGGCCATTATCTACCGACTTCTTCAAAGCCTCTAGCAGAGGGACAGAATTCAGAGACACAGATTCCTTTCAAACGCTCTGACGAGTAGGAAGTACTAGAGTGAAGAATTAGCAGCTGCTCTCAAAATGCTCTGGGCCTCCTCCATTCACCAGGAAACAATCTCTGACCTTCAGAGCTATTTTTCTTGCATCTTCCTGTTTCCCTCAACTTCCAGGCTCAGATAAAAAACCTGAAGATAGATCTCTCAAACTTTGTCTGAGCCTAACTCCGGAAACAGGTAATCAGAATGTGTGAGATACACTGCATATCAAAGGAAAACACTTGTTTCTGTAAAAATACAGATGCTGCTTTGACAAAAGTGCTCCATGTAGAAACGAATTAGATTTTTGTGGTTAGCACTCAGTAAACATTAACTGCTATTTTTGTTTTAATTGAAAGATATTAAATTAAATCCTCTAATCCATTTTTCTCTTTCTTTGAAATATCATTATTTCTATTAATCCATCCTGTCTTGGAAGTACCTGGGCTTTCAATAGGCTCAGGGTATTCAGAGTATTAGAAAGAACTCAGGAATATGAGTTTTGACCCCAAACTGTTTAAAAACAAATTAAAAGTATTTTGCTGAATTCCTCACATTTTGTGGGCTTTGATTTTTCTAATATAAACCTGGCTTATGAAGTCTACAATAGACTATTAACTCCCAGGAACATGGGTTGCATCTCAAGGATTTTTATCTCACACTATATTGTAATAAATGTTTGTTTAATTACAAGACATTGTTCTGTCTGCTTCACACCTTTCATAAGTTGAAATCCAATTAAACAATCAAATAGAATAATATACATCATAGAAATAACTGGTGCTTTGAAATATTCAGGAATCCAATTCTGAGTCTGGCATACTCACTTCCTAGGGACCAATATTTCATGCCCCTCCCTTTGTGAAATCATTTCCATTTTGGCAAAACCTTTGTTCCACTGATTCCCTTTTTATTAGCATAAGCAATTCTATGCGTTTACAATCCGGCGCTGAAACTCACCTGCAGTGGACAACAACAGGCCCTACTGCGTGGCGCTTGGCATGCGAGGCCTTTCTCACAAAGGTTAGCACTGGCAGCGAGTACTCAGGCACTCCCATGTCAGGCCACTGAGTGTAGTGGTACTGGGTAACCACGCGCCCACTGGGTCTTCCTTTCTGGGAACCCTAAAAGAGACCAGACAGCTAATCAGCTAGTTACAGGAACATACACAAATGGGGTCCTTAAACATCAACTTAGGATTCAGAGCTTGATGCTGGTGGTTCATGCTGCTGCTGCTGCTGCTGCTAAGTCGCGTCTTAGTCACGACTCTGTGCGACCCCATAGACGGCAGCCCAACAGGCTCCTCTGTCCCTGGAATTCTCCAGGCAAGAATACTGGAGTGGGTTGCCATTTCCTTCTCCAATGCATGAAAGTGAAAAGTGAAAGTGAAGTCGCTCAGTCGTGTCTGACTCTTAGCAACCCCATGGACTGTAGCCTACCAGGCTCCTCCGTCCATGGGATTCTCCAGGCAAGAGTACTGGAGTGGATTGCCATTGCCTTCTCTGGCTGGTGGTTCATAACAAAGCTCAAAAAAGTACATCGTCATTTGTGATGGTTAATTTCTCATATCAACTTGGTTAGGCAATGGTGGTCACTAGCTTGGTCAAACCAGTCACACCAAATGTTACCATCAGGTATTTTTTTAAGATATGATTGACATCTGAACCAGTAAGAGTTCCAGTAAAGTGGGTGAGGCTCGGAAGTATCAGTTAAAGAACTCGAGAGCAAAGACTGAGGTTTCCTGAAAAAGAAGGTATTCTCAAGACTGCAATGTAGAAATCTTGCCTGAATTTCTAGCCTGGAATAAATTCTTAAAAAAAAAAACAAACCTCTCTGTCTAAATACATATATATTTATATAAACATACATATGTTTTTCTAAGGAACCCTGACTTATAACTTGCTCTTTTTCTTTTCCTCCTCCTTCTCAGTTTCCACTATTTTAGTTGGATGTGCAGTTATCAAATGGCACAAGAACTGTTGTTCATGTTTCACTGAAACTATTGGCACTACAAAGAATGTGGTGCCAAAGCCACATCTGGGATTAAGAGGTTTGGAAGACATCTTTGGGATGGAGCTGTAGCTGTGATAAGAACAGTTTTCTTTTCTTTTTTGACTGTGCTGGGTCTTCTTGGTGGTGCACGGGCTTCTCATTGCGGTGGCTTCTCTTGAGGAGCATGCACCCCAGGCTCATGGGCTCAGTAGCTGAGTATGTGAGCTTAGTTGCCCCACGACATGTAGGATCTCAGTTCCCTGGCCAGGGTTCCTACCCACATCTGTTGTATTAGAAGATGGATTCTTAACCACTGGACCACCAGGGAAGTCCCAATTAAGAACTCTCAGTGCCTTTAGTTACGTGTATTTTTACTCTATTTTGGTTATACCACTTGTTCCCTTTAAACAAGATGGTATGATGGACCAAGATGTGTAATTCAATTGATGGTATCCATCATGTGTGGACTCACCTTTTTGATCTTTGTGTTTCTTAGAGTAAAATTCCTCACAGTGTAATAAGCAAGCACTTGAATACTCTTTTGAGTGACCAGAAAGTTCCCATACTCTTCACTCCCATCCACAGGCCAGTACTGGTCACACTTTCTCTGTGAAAGAGAAAGGAAAAATGCTATTTTCATATTTCAAATGCTTAGTCTAAGTTACCCCTGAAATCAGTAAAGATCTGATACCATGACACCCTTATTCTTCTAAACAATTTCTTTCCTTTCTCAGTGACTGTGAGTTAGTTGTAGAGAAGAGAAAGGAGAGAGCTATGGGGCTGAAAGACCTGAGATGATGGATCCAAACTCCTCCTTCTTTAGGATGAGAAAAGTGAGGCCAGATGTCCTGAGTCACTGTGAAGCCAGGACTAGAATCCGGCTCCTGTGAATTAAAATCTACTTCACTCTGCATAGCTTTTCAATGAACCTTATTTGCTTTTTCTCATGGAATGAAGAATGCATTTATATAACCCATAGCTTAATATATAATGAAGATTTTGACCTCTGTTTCCCTTTTATTTATTTATTTTAAATGTATTTATTCTTCATTGGAGGATAACTGTTTTAAAATATTTTTGTTGGTTTCTGCCATGCATCAATGTGAATCAGCCATAGGCATACACATGTCCCCTCCCTTTTGAACCTCCCTCCCACCTCCCACCCCATCCCACCCTCCTAGGTAATCACAGACCACCCGGTTGACCTCCCTGCATCATATAGCAAATTCCCACTGGCTGTCAATTTTACATATGGTAATGTATATGTTTCAATGCTACCATTTCTCTTTAGCTGTTTTATCTACTAGAAAGAAATCCTGATGAGCTTTCCTAACTTTTGCTGCTTCCTAACGCTGACTCTATCACAAGCAACTTAAAGCACTTCCAATCGCTCTCTTGGAGAGGGAATAAGAGATAACCTACATACCCTTCCTTTCTCCACAAGGTTCGTTATCATGACAATAACTTCCACATTATGCTCCCATATCATTCTCCAGAAATCTTCGGCCGTGGATTTCAGTGGGCCTTGGGCAGCAATGTAAGCTTTTGGTCTGTTGTAGCCCTGAAGAGACAAATGACAAATATTTCTCACTAACACATTTGTATGCCATTTTTACCTGTTCAGTTTCTAAGATCAGCACAGTTTTGCTATCAAAGAAAACCATTAAAAAATACTTTAAAGCCAGAAAAAATGTACTAGCACAGCAAAGACAACAATTCTTCTTTAACTATGATATATATATATATATATAGTCTTTGCATTGACACAACCATTGTTCTCTGCACCTCCAGTCTTAGTGCATTTAATCCAAGTCTGTTAACTGTGCTTAATACCTGGTCCTTAATTGTGCAGCTTTGAAATGTGTTTGAGGCATTAGGGCTCAGTTGTCTGTAATCAGGAAACCTTTGGTGTTTTCTCCTTATGGTAGACCTGAGCAATGCTAATCATTCACAGCTATCTTCACTTATTACCTGCTGTTGGCCAAGTTTACAAACATTAACCCTAACCCATAATTTACATGCAAAATGGAAGAATCATTCTTAATTTGGGGATAAGCAAGCTGAAGCTCAAAAGAGTTAAGTGGCTTTCCAAGCTTTCAGTTAGCCAATGGCAGAGTTGCAATTCAGAGCCAGTTCCAACTCCAAAGCCCATATTCAGTCTGACGTACACACTCACAGACATGGAAGCCTGAAGTGACTGCCTAAAACAAACCCACTGGATACTTATATTTGGTGCTCACTTCTTTGAATTAGGGAGCTTCCCTGGGGGGTCAGATGGTAAAAGGGTCTGCTTGCAACTCAGAAGACCCAGGTTTGATCCCTGGGTAGGAAAGATTCCCTTGAAAAGGAAACGGCAACCCACTCCAGTACTCTTGTCTGGAAAATTCCATGGATGGAGGGGCCTCATAGGCTATAGCTCATGGGGTCACAAAGAGTCGGAACGGACTGAGCAACTTCACTTTCACTTTCTTTCTTTGAATTAACTGCTCTTTCTTTGAATTAACTATTTCTTTCTTTGAATTAACCTGAAGGCAGCTAGACTGTAAGGTCAGTGTCAGGAAAATAACCGAGTTCCATTGGCATTCAACTGACCACCGGGAAACAGCAGGAAGTGAGTCAGTGGTCTACAGCCCCTGGAGATCGCCAGTAAGTTTCACAAAGCTGGGTATCCTGATACACGCCCAAGGTTATAAAGGCTGGTTACTGGTATAGTAATCACATGTTTGCCTTTTAGCCAATTCTTCTGTGGGAACTTTGCAGTCAAAACTTATTGATTATCTGCTATCTACATAATTTTTCACTAGGAACTATGGGATGGAAATGCCAAACAAGCATTGATCCTACACCTTTTAATTTAAGGAGTTACAAACTTATCAGAATACATACATCCTACCTTGCATGTACATTCTCAGCCCAAATTCCCTCTCTCACCTAGGAAATAAACCAGAGCTTGAGTGCCATTCAATCTGAAAACCTTTAGCCATGGGATCTCTTACTCCTGATTTGTATTTTTTATCTTTCACATAATATATGTTAAGCACTATTATGTGTACAATACTCTGGTATAATATATTCACAATCTAATATGATTTTCATAAATTTTATTTTAAATATGCTTACATCAACATAATTGGCATTGATGTAATCAGTCAGTTTGCCATCCTTCTCAGCAAGCTGTGCGAGTTTAACTCTACTATGATCATCTGTAATAGAAAAAGAAAATATTTCATTACATCATGAACTGCTTTTCAGCATAAAGGTCATTTACATTTACATGATCATTTATCAAATACAATTAAAACCAGTGCAAATATCATTTACTTTAGTTGGCTTCTGGAAGATACAAAGATGACAAAAATATAGATAAATATAGATGACAACAAAAACCATTTCTTTCAGGAAGGTTTCCAATACAGAAGGTGGGAATGGACATATACACAAAGAAGAATGTTTGGGTGTCAAGAGAGAAGTGCAGAGTCCTAGGGGAACACTGGTTTGGGATGAAAATAAACCTTTTCATAGAGGTTGACTCCTAAAGTTGGCATTTTAGATGGGCTTCTAAAGGTAGATACTGGGGCTGTGAACACTGCAGAGCCAGTGAAGGGGAGAGAACAAGCTAAGGAAGGATGGTAGCATGCATGCTTTGAAAAGGAGGCTGACAGAGTAAAAGAAAGTAGAGAAGGAAGCAGGAGGGCTCCAGGGAGTTTCTGTGATTAGTTACAGCAGGCAGCTCTTTCAAGGGAAGACCTCAAAGAGGAACTACTGCAAAGGGAGGCAGGAGAACAACTGGCCAAGAATGACGGGCATGGATCCTGCACTGTCAGTGAAGACGGCATGAAGACCATGGTAACTTGTACATAGTTCAGTCACTCAGTCGTGTCTGACTCTTTGCCACCCCATGCACTGCACCACGCCAGGCCTCTCTGTCTACCACCAACTCCCGGAGATTACTCAAACTCATGTCCATTGAGTCCGTGATGCCATCCAACCATCTCATCCTCTGTCGTCCCCTTCTCCTCCTGACCTCAATCTTTCCCAGCATCAGGGTCTTTTCCAATGAGTCAGCTCTTTGCATCAGGTGACCAAAGTACTGGAGTTTCAGCTTCAACATCAGTCCTTCCAATGAACACCCAGGACTGAACTCCTTTAGGATGGACTGATTGGATCTCCTTGCACTCCAAGGGACTCTCAAGAGTCTTCTCCAACACCACAGTTCAAAAACATCAATTCTTCAGTGCTCAGCTTTCTTCACAGTCCAACTCTCACATCCATACACGACCACTGGAAAAACAATAGCCTTGACTAGACGGACCTTTGTTGGCAAAGAAATGTCTCTGCTTTTGAATATGCTATCTAGGTTGGTCATAACTTTCCTTCCAAGGAGTAAGTGTCTTTTAATTTCATGGCTACAATCACCATCTGCAGTGATTTTGGAGCCCCCGAAAATAAAGTCAGCCACTGTTTCCCCATCTATTTCCCATGAAGTGATGGGACCAGATGCCATGATCTTCGTTTTCTGAATGTTGAGCTTTATGTCAACTTTTTCACTCCCCTCTTTCACTTTCATCAAGAGGCTCTTAGTTCTTCTTCACTTTCTGCCATAAGGGTGGTGTCATCTGCATATCTGAGGTTATTGATATTTCTCCCGGCAATCTTGATTTCAGCTTGTGCTTCCTCCAGCCCAGCATTTCTCATAGTTATATATAGTGCATGGTCATAATTAAATGTGTTGAAATGAGGAGTTCTGGAATAACTTCAGTTCTACAGAGAAACTATGTTTGGAGGAACTGCTTAATAAGAAAGCAAAGCATCACTAGAAGGACACTTGGTGGTTTCCCTGGGCAGATTAGTTTTTTCAAGGATGAAGAAATGAATACAGAACAAATGAGATATTCTGGAATAGTAATACTTTGGTGATATTGGCAGCTCACAAAGATGTAGGAAATGTACACAGAAATAGATGTGTGGCCATGGAAAGATGGCTTCAATGCCACGCTGACCTATTTTTGTATTTTGGTGCTGAAGGGTCTTACTGGGTAAACTTTCTGTTTTTTTTCTTCATCTGTAAAGTAGAAATGTTATTACCTATCTTGCCAGGTTCTTTCAGGGATGAAATGAAATAACAGATTTATTTAATTCACTTAAAATATTTTTAAATTAATTTTTTTTTTTTTAAATATAAATTTATTTATTTTAATTGGAGGTTAATTACTTTACAATATTGTATTGGTTTTGCCATACACTGACATGAATCCGCCACGGGTATACACGTGTTCCCCATCCTGAACCCCCTCCCACCTCCCTCCCCATACCATCCCTCTGGGTCATCCCAGTGCACCAGCCCCAAGCATCCTGTATAATGCATAGAACCTGGACTGGTGATTCGTTTCATATATGATATTATACATGTTTCAATGCCATTCTCCCAAATCATCCCGCCCTCTCCTTCTCCCACAGAGTCCAAAAGACTGTTCTGTACATCTGTGTCTCTTTTGCTGTCTCGCATACAGGGTTATCGTTACCATCTTTCTAAATTCCATATATATGCGTTAGTATACTGTATTGGTGTTTTTCTTTCTGGCTTACTTCACTCTGTATAATAGGCTCCAGTTTCACCCACCTCATTAGAACTGATTCAAATATATTCTTTTTAATGGCTGAGTAATACTCCATTGTGTATATGTACCACAGCTTTCTTATCCATTCATCTGCTGATGGACATCTAGGTTGCTTCCTAAAATTAATTTTTATTGGAGTATGATTTATTGGAGTTGATTTACAGTGTTTTGTTAGTTTCTGCTATATAGCAAAGTGAGTCAGTTGAAATAACAGATTTACAGTGCCAGGCATATAGTAGGTGTTCAACAAATGTTAATCTCCATCCCCTTCTTAATTACTGGTAGGGATTTTCTATTTGGGCTTCCCTGGGGCTCAGTGGTAAAGAATCTGCCTGCAATGAAGAAGTCATGGGTTCTATCCCTGGGTTGAGAAGATCCCCTGGAGGAGGGTATGGCAACCCACTCCAGTATTCTTGCCTGGAGAATCCCATGGACACAGGAGCCTGGTGGATGAAAGTCCATAGGGTCACAAAGCATTGAACACAAGTGAAGCAACTTAGCATGCACCCATGCATTTTCTATTTAGCTTGCAGAGGGAATGGTCTAACAACCACTTCACTCTAAGAAGCAACTGAATACAGCTGAGCTTTTACATGTAGTAAGACAGTTGCTTCCACTGAGGAGGCCAAACATGAAGCAGAATCTTCTATCAAAATTGAAAAATTGGTGTAAACCTTGTAGGGAAAAAAAGCAACATCTATGCAAACTACTTAGCAGTGTGATCATAAAAGTTTCTATTCCAGAAACTAGGATGGAACCAGAATTTAAACAACCATGCTGTAACACCATGTTCACACAAATCTAGGAAGACTTACTGAATATGTAAGAAAGGAAGTAAGTTGAAGTTTTGGGGAAGAATGAAGATGGATTTCAAGAGATGAGGGGGATGTAAAGGAAAATAAAAGGGAACAGATGTAAATAAGACATGCTGTAAGAAGATGGAAGAAACATGATAATTGCATAGAAAAATAAATAGGTATACTTGCCCTAAAGAAAAGAGCCAGACACCTATTCAGGGAGGAGAAAAAGACAATAAAAGGAGAGAAGAAATAAAAAGAAAGAATCCAACTAACCTTTTATCAGCCCCCAGGGAGAATGGCAAGAGAGGAACAGAAATGTTAGGGAAAAAGAGTCTAAAGAAAATCCCTTTTGGTTAGTAAATTCACATAAAGGGGATCTCAAGTGAAAATAGAACTACGAATACAAACAATGACAGAAAACATAAGAACAAATTTACAGGCTATGAGGTCTGAAGAAAGGACTGGATTAAAACATGAGTTTATTTTGTTCAAAAGAAACAGATGTCATTAATTGCATTTAAGCTGGAGTAGTTAAACAATATGTATTATCTAACACAAGTCTCATGTCCTGATACAAAGGTCCTGAAACAGATTCACTGAGGTTCACTGTCAGAGAACTTCAGGACACTGAATTAAAAGCACTGCAATGATAAGGTCAGAGTTGAGTGAAGGATATACTTACAGGCAACAATATTTATGTATCGGTTCTTGTGCTTATTGTCGGGGTGATTGGAGCTGTCTGCTGTGATACCTAAATCAACAGTACAGCTCTGCACCTCCTGTAAAGAAATTGCATGGGTAACATTTTAATACACATCCTTTCAAACAAAGTGCCTTAAAATACACTAAGGAAGACAACAAACAAAACAATCTATCAAAAAAAATTTTTACATGTTATATCAACTATTTCTTGGCTATAAGAAAATGCAGTGAAATAATGCCTTACCTGGTAAAACTCTTTCAGTGTCTAATGAGGGAATGAATGCCAAAAAAGTAAAGAAATCAAATTCCACAGCACACGACAAATGAGAAAAAAAAGTGTTCATATTAGGTTTACAATGGAAAACCATGATCATGCAATAAATACATTTGTCAAATACTAACACAACAGAATGTTTCAAACAGTTGCATGCAAATCAAAATTTCTAACAGTTCGGAACCTTAAAATCATGTAAAAGGAAAAAAAGCACTTTTAAAAGGGGACAGTGGTATAATAACATGATGAATTTTTAAAATGTTGATGAGAAAAACCACATATTTGATGACACATTTTGACATATGAGTCAGATTTGCTAATATTCAAATACAATTGTATTTGATCATGATAGAATTAATTGAAACTGAATTAGTGATACTTTTTTTGTTGTTGATTTTGAGTAATTTTAAGACTAAACAGCATCCTTAATTAGGTGGTTTGTAACAGATTTAGAGTTGTCAACACATTAGACATCTCCTAAAGTTTTTTATCATATATATTATGTCTTTGGAAATAAAATTTAAATAGTATAACTTTCTACATACTTAATTAGTAGACTTCTTATTAATTAAAATTAAACCTCAATGAGTTGAGAAAAATTATTCCTGCCATTTAGCTTTTAAAAAGAATTAAAATCCTTCTAAGGTATATCTTCTATCTAAATATATTAGTTTGGAATTTTCAATTATTTAGTACACATTAAGATAATAACATGAAAGCCTTATAATTTTTGAGAAAATATACAATCTAAATATAAATCTGATTCATTGGCAAAATGGCTCAGCCCTTTACTAAATAAGCATCCCAAGGCCTCTTGTGCAGCAAGTCATTCTGATTCTAAATTTAAAAACAATTTAATATATGACCCACTTAAAAGGTACAGAATTATTAATTATTAAGCTACTTATTAAGTTAATAAAAAGCTTTCTTCAATCAATGAGTTAGGAGCAATGGAATTAAGAATACACTTTTTGAGTAAAAGTGTAAGGTTATTTTATTAATTTAATCATCATGAACTGCCTAATACTATTTAAAATGATTTATGATTTTATAATTATGAAAACTGTGTATCTACTTTTGTATTTATGCTATCAGCAACTTTTACAATAAATTGTCTATTTTTCCTTATGGATTTTAACATCTTGAATGTTAGACCCATCCTTAACATATTCTTCTTTTTGCAACTAGGATTTTGTTTGATCGATGCCTGATAGTTTCTGTAAATTCATATTGCACCACCTAGTAACCTCTGTTATGTTAGGAAAAAATAATTTGATGTTTTAAAAATATAATTCTTCATATTATTCCATTTTATTTAGTAGTCACCTCATAGTACTTTCTTATTCAATACAGCTATGACTTAGATTTCTTTTAAGATTAAATTAGCTGGCTTTTACTGTTTTTAATTTAGTGACAACATATATTTCATTTATCTTTCCTTTGGTATTTTAAAGCTTTCTAGTCTCTGTCATTTTCCTTCCATAACTATGCTCTTGGGGATCTGATTCATGGGAAGAAGTTGCGGGGTGTATTAGGTACTGTGGTATAGCCTCTGATCAGGGTCAGATCTCAAAGGGCTTCAAACAGGGACATCGATTGAGTACTTGGAGAGGCTGAGGTTGGGCTGGGGAGCCCCTGATTTCTAGAATGGAAAGGACAAGAGTGTTAGATTTCAATCCCAGCCCTGCTATTTGCTTGAATGCTCAATTGTGATTCCTTGCGACCCCATGGACTGCAGCCTGCTAGTCTCCTTTGTCCATGGGATTTCCCAGCCAAGAATACTGGAATGGATTGCCATTTCTTTTTCTAGGCTATCTTCCTGACCAACAGATAGAACCTATATTTCCTGCATCTCCTTTTTTTTGCCTTTTCATACTGTTCATGGGGTTCTCAAGGCAAAAAGACAGGACACTGAAAGATGAACTTCCCAGGTCGGTAGGTGCCCAATATGCTACTGGAGATCAGTGGAGAAATAACTCCAGAAAGAATGAAGGGATGGAGCCAAAGCAAAAACAATACACAGTTGTGGATGTGACTGGTGATGGAAGCAAGGTTCGATGCTGTAAAGAGCAATACTGCACAGGAACCTGGAATGTTAGGTCCATGAATCAAGACATATTGGAAGTGATCAAATAGGCGATGGCAAGAGTGAACATCAACATTCTAGGAATCAGTGAACTAAAATGGACTGGAATAGATGAATTTAACTCAGATGACCATTGTATCTACTACTGTGAGCAAGAATCATTTAGAAGAAATGGAGTAGCCATCATAGTCAACAAAAGAGTCCAATATGCAGTACTTGGATGCAATCTCAAAAACAACAGGATGATCTCTGTTTGTTTCCAAGGCAAACCATTCAATATCATGGTAATCCAAGTCTATGCCCTGAGCAGTAATGCTGAAGAAGCTGAACGGTTCTATGAAGACCTACAACACGTTTTAGAACTAACACCCAAAAGAGATGTCCTTTTCATTATAGGGGACTGGAATGAAAAAGTAGGAAGTCAAGAAACACCTGAAGTAACAGGCAAATCTGGCCTTGGAATATGGAATGAAGCAGGGCAAAGGCTAATAGAGTTTTGCCAAGAGAATGCACTGGTCATAGCAAACACCCTCTTCCAACAACACAAGAGAAGACTCTACATATGGACATCACCAGATGGTCAACACTCAAATTGGATTGATTATATTCTTTGCAGCCAAAGATGGACAAGCTCTATACAGTCAGCAAAAACAAGACCGGGAGCTGACTGTAGCTCAGATCATGAACTCCTTATTGCCAAATTCAGACTTAAATTGAATAAAGTGGGGAAAACCACTAGACCATTCAGGTATGACCTAAATCAAACCCCTTATGATTATACAGTGGAAGTGAGAAATGGATTTAAGGGACTAGATCTGACAGACAGAGTGCCTGATGAACTATGGACAGAGGTTCGTGACATTGTTCAGGAGACAGGGATCAAGACCATTCCTAAGAAAAAGAAATGCAAAAAGGCAAAATGGCTGTCAGAGGGGGCCTTACAAATAGCTGTGAAAAGAAGATAAGTGAAAAGCAAAGGAGAAAAGGAAAGCTATAAGCATCTGAATGTAGAGTTCCAAAGAATAGCAAGGAGAGATAAAAAAGCCTTCAGTGATCAGTGCAAAGAAATAGAGGAAAACAATAGAATGGGAAAGACTAGAGATCTCTTCAAGAAAATTAGAGATACCAAGGGAACATTTTATGCAAAGATGGGCTCAATAAAGGACAGAAATAGTATGGACCTAACAGAAGCAGAAGATATTAAGAAGAAGTGGCAAGAACATATAGAACTGTACAAAAAAGATCTTCATGACCCAGATAATCACGATTGTGTGATCACTCACCTAGAGGCAGACATCCTGGAATGTGAAGTCACGTGGGCCTTAGGAAGCATCACTACAAACAAAGCTAGTGGAGGTGATGGAATTCCAGTTGAGCTATTTCAAATTCTCAAAGATGATGCTGTGAAAGTGCTGCACTCAATACACCAGCAAATCTGGAAAACTCAGCAGTGGTCACAGGACTGGAAAAGGTGAGTTTTCATTCCAATCCCTAAGAAAGGCAATGCCAAAGAATGCTCAAACTACCGCACAATTGCATTCATCTCACATGCTAGTACGGAGAAGGCAATGGCAACTCACTCCAGTACTTTTGCCTGGAGAATCCCACGGATGGAGGAGCCTGGTAAGCTGCCATCTATGGGGGCACACAGAGTCGGACATGACTGATGCAACTTAGCAGCAGCATCCACACATGCTAGTAGAGAAATGCTCAAAATTCTCCAAATCAGGCTTCAGCAATATGTGAACTGTGAACTTCCAGATGTTTAAGCTGGTTTTAGAAAAGGCAGAGGAACCAGAGATCAAATGCCAACATCTGCTGGATCATCGAAAAAGCAAGAGAGTTCCAGAAAAACTTCTATTTCTGTTTTATTGACTATGCCAAAGCCTTTGACTGTGTGGATCACAATAAACTGTGGATAATCCTGAAAGAGATGGGAATACCAGACCACCTGAGCTGCCTCTTGAGAAACCTATATGCAGGTGACAGAAGCAACAGTTAGAACTGGATATGGAACAATAGACTGGTTCCAAATAGGAAAAGGAGTATGTCAAGGCTGTATATTGTCACCCTGCTTATTTAACTTATATGCAGAGTACATCATGAGAAATGCTGGGCTGGATGAATCACAAGCTGGAATGAAGATTGCTGGGAGAAATATCAATAATCTCAGATATGCAGATGACACCACCGTTATGGCAGAAAGTGAAGAAGAACTAAAGAGCCTCTTGTTAAAAGTGAAAGAGGGCAGTGAAAAAGTGGCTTAAAGCTCAACATTCAGAAAACTAAGATCATGGCATCTGGTCTCATCAGTTCATGGCAAATAGATGGGGAAACAGTGGCTGACTTTATTTTTGGGGGCTCCAAAATCACTGCAGATGGTGACTGCAGCTATGAAATTAAAAGACGCTTAAGTTATGACCAACCTAGACAGCATATTAAAGAGCAGAGACATTACTTTGTCAACAAAGGTCTGTCTAATCAAGGCTATGGTTTTTCCAGTAGTCATGTATGGATGTGAGAGTTGGACTATAAAGAAAGCTGAGCGCTGAAGAATTGATGCTTTTGAACTGTGGTGTTGGAGAAAACTCTTGAGAGTCCCTTGGACTGCAAGGAGATCCAACCAGTCCATCCTAAAGGAGATCAATCCTGGGTGTTCAGTGGAGGGACTGATGTTGAAGCTGAGACTCCAATATTTTGGCCACCTGATATGAAGAGGTAACTCATCTGAAAAGACCCTGATGCTGGGAAAGACTGAAGGCAGGAGGAGAAGGGGACGACAGAGGACGAGATGGTTGGATGGCATCACTGAGTCAATGGACATGAGTTTGAGTAAACTGCGGGAGTTGGTGATGGACAGGGAGGCCTGGCATGCTGCGGTTCATGGGGTTGCAAAGAGTTGGACAGGACTGAGCGACTGAACTGAACTTCCTGCATCTCCTGCTTGGCAGGCAGATTCTTTACCACTGAGCCACCTGGGAAGCCCCACCCTGCTATGTACTAAGATAAGATACTTGAGATAGGGAGATTATACTATATTATCCAGGTGAGCTCCAAATGCCTTCAATCCTAAATCCTCATAAGAGTGAGGCAAATGGAGATTACACATTCATAGGTGCTAAGTCCATTCAGTTGTATCCAACTCTTTGCAAGGCTATGGATTGTAGCCCTCCAGGCTCCTCTATCCATGGGATTCACCTGGTAAGGATACTGGAGTGGGTTGCCATTTCCTTCTCCAGAGGATCTTCGCACGTCTCTTAGACTGGTTCTTTACTACTGGCACCACCTGGGAAGCCCATGCTGTTTACTGGTTGTTAATAATTAACTTTTGTTGAAGATGCTTTCATCAATATGATTAGATATAAAAACAAATAACTTCCAGAATTGGGTGAATGTTGATTGTAGACGTATCTAGTACCATGACTGACATGTAGGGAGTGCTCAACGAAGGTGACTTTATGCTGTGGTTTTTACTGGTAACTGTTGGCTGAGGGCACACTATTTTGAAAAATCTTCTTAACTGATAATTCAGTGGGCCTTGATAAATTTGCAGTAAATTTCCCTGTGCCTACCATCTAAGAGTGTTTTACAGACTACTACTAGAAAAATTTTCAGTGATTGTGAAGTTCCAATGTTTTTTAGAAATGCGTATTTTCTTGAGAAGATGGGACTTTACCTTGGGTAATATTTATTATGCCTTGTATAATAAGCGTTTTTGCATTTACACTGTTGTAATCCTTATAGGTAGGAGTTTGTATGTACTTTGGCTCAAAATTATGAAATTTACTAGTTTATTATAATCTATATGGTTTAGAAAATTAAAAGGAATCAGTGTTACCAATTCAGATTAAAAAAAGAATACTATAGTTCTGATTTTATGGGAATTAAACATGGTTTTGTGTTTCCAACTAGTACAACTGAATTTTAAAATGGAAAACCAATTTGCTAAATTATATAACTATCACACATATCCTAAACACATAACTGATTATGGAAATAATAATTTCACTAGAATGGAAATGGTTTCAATTCAAGAAACAGCCTATTGGTGAATTTCAAAAAATTACTATTTTCCATACTGTTTAAAAGAGACATATTAAAATCATACCTCAAATTCTTCAGTAAACCCACTACTTGCATGTAAGTCTGCAACATGCTTTGGAAAGTGCTTTATTGGAATTGCTCCAACATCATCTAAGTGAATAAAAAAAATTAAGTTGGAAAGGATAACTCAACAGAAATAAATGTGCCTCTCATTTGTGGGGATTTATAAAGAGCTTCCTTCTAAAACAACTTCAAAATTCAATTATTCCTATAATCTCAACTGAATCTATGTTCAGAGAAACAATAAACAACAATTATCAGTTTTCCCTACATTTACTATTAATCATAACCTGCATTTTAGAATTCTGATTTGATCAGCAATCTTTTCCTTTCATACACTAAAGAGAAAATAATTAATTTTCAATGTTACGTTATAAAAAACACCCAATGGACTGCATCGCTTTATGGATAATTTTCTTTAACATGAGTGGGAGTTGCCTGTCAATTCTAGGGGGAAAAATGCAGAAATAATCTATTTTCAATTTTACTATGGATTTAACATAATATATAGTGCAATTTCAGTTTTATACAATTGTACGATTTAGAGTCTCTCCATTAAATTGTCAGATGTTTACATTTGAAAATATTTTTTCTTTTTCTCTATAAATAATAGAAAACATTTATATGCAGACTATTCATTAAGTATACTGTCAAGAACCTTTGGGACTTTTAATCTGTAAAATTTCAAGAATTCTAACTTGAAAAAAATGCTATGTAAACAAAGTCACTGGATCTGTTAATTAATTGTGAAGGGGCCAATTTTTTTACCTGTTTCTGTTTTTTCTCTTTTTTCCCCCCTGGAAAGGCTTTCTTAGATTAAACATATTACTAGTTCACAGTGTGCAACTTCACAAGTGATATCTCTGACAAGGAAACATCAAACACATTTCACTAGAAACAGTTACTTACATCAACAGATGTTCAGCATCTAGGCCATTTAATATTTTTAAGCTTCAGTTACCAAGAATTTGTTGACTTAAAAAAAAAATTAGAATCCATCTGTTCTCTTTCAGATAAGTGTACCTGAATACTAAAATTGAATTAGCAAGTTAAGCTTAAGAAACACTAGACAAAGGTGTAATTCCACCTTCACACCTACAGAAGCACCTTGCCTAGAAGTAGCTTTTATAATTAGATAAGAAAACAGAAATAACTTGTCACATCTAAATCATTAGTCCTAAGCTCTGTCAAACCCATGGATATTCCTCAGCAGAGCTAACCTTTTTCCATGAGTAAATTGATTACTTCTCACTTGCTATCATGTCTTCCAGTAATTTCTTTTACGAATTGGTCTGCAAGTAGGTGAGACTAGCTTATCTTTTTATTTTCTGATTTCACATGAACGTATGCATATGTTGGGGGTGCTCAAGAGTGCATCTTTGAGAGCTGAGCAGACAAAAGGAGGAGATGCCCTTGATCACCATTCTTCTGAGAAATAGGACAGGGGGTTCTGGATTTCCTGGACAACCCAATTTTGGATTATTTTATTTATTGTTAATAATAAACTGTGTTGGACTTTAGATAATGTTAGAGTTAATTTGCTTACCCATGCTGACAGGGTATGTAGGAGAGGTATGTTTGACAGTGAAGGGAACTAAACCCAACAGATAACTGAGAGCAATCAGTCTCAAAAATTCTAAGCATGTTAATAAGAAATGGTGCTGTACTAAAAGGACGGACAGAATTTTAATATAAACTGGAAAAGCCAATAAAACACTGGTGGTTAAAGACACAAAGTCGATAAAAGAGGTGAAAGAGCAAGACAGGTCTAACTCCTACGTCTGTTGAAAATTACAATGAAAATGCTTCTGTTTTATTTTTCTGTTTTTTAAATCGCATGAGACTTCAGAAGATAACATCCTGTAGAATGTGCACCTCAAGCAGTAACATACGGCGTCTCAGACAATTTAAAAAGAGACTTCTGTACAAAGACACGGAGAGGAATGTTTGCTTTTGCTTTCCCTGGTCTCCTTGTCCTTGTATCATCCTCTGTCCTCCTGTTCTTCCTTAATTCCCACATGTCTAGACAACTTTTTGTTGTTACCACTTTTCATCCTGAAATGTTATAAAATGCTAATTCAACAAGTGTCTGCGACCTTAGTGACAATGTGATTTCCAGAGTCAGTGAGAGTCTTAAAGTGACTCCTGCTAATTCTTGAATATTGTTAACTAGGTAAGTTCTGATAAAGCAGTTGATGCTTCCCAGGTATTCAACGGTCTGACACTTTTACTTCACATATTTCAGGCAACCACACTTTCTTTGTGCTCATGTTTCTCTTCTACCTTCACTGTTATATAGTTTCTTTATTTTCCCCTAATGTAGTTAAGAAAACTTTTCCCACATTCACTCAGATAATCAGAAAGAAATTAAAGTTTATTCTTATTTTTGTGGGTTTTGTCCTGTCCGTCCTTACTGCATTGATTTAGTCTGACTTTTGGTGTTTAGATATCCACTAAAGTAATTGAAATAACTGAAAGTCAGCATTATTCCTTACTAATATATTATTGCTATAAATATTTATGTTCTTTAACATACAACATCTGAACAACTATAAATTATTTTGTCACATCACCTGTATGGTTAAGAATATTCAAAATTAACAAGTTAAAAACCTGAATGCCTGATACATAATATTTTAGGCAACATAGACATTTACTAATCTACATTATAGCATTTGCAAAGTACTTCAATAAGGACAAACCTTCCAACATCATGCTTTTCATTTAACATCTACCAGCTACTCTGGGTCACACTTTAAGCTATTACCTGAAATTGGAAAGATAGGTGTTGGAGGTGTGGATATTACTCGAGGGGAAGTACTGTCCTCTAAATAAAAATGTGCAGTCTGGAAACATTTCCTGGAAAGAAAAGAAGGCAATTTATACTACTAGCTGGAATGGACAAGAAGACAACTTCTGAGATGCTTAAAAATTATGACAGAAATCTTCAGAATTAAAAAACATAAGTGGAAATCTATCACCTACTTTTACAAAACACAGTTATTAAAGAATTTTACAGCCTCCAAATTTATCTCAGTTTTACCTGTTCCAGATGCGAAGAGCGAGCAGGTATCAGACATGCTATAAGCAAAGGTAACACTTGAACTTGCAGTTGGTGCCAAGGAGTAGGATAGCTCAATACCCTAGCTGCTCTTCTACTGTTGCTGTATACCAGGGTGTCCTGCCACTTTGGACAGGATCAGAGTGGAAAAGATAGCCTATCCAAAGCTATTTTTCACTCAATATTTAAAGGATCATGCCGTTCTGAGGCTATTCAGCTGCTAGCAAAAGTTAGCAAGGAATGACCAGGTAGAAGTGAATTTCCACTATGGTAACATTTTGATGAAAAAATACAGCTTTATATTACAAGTGTGACACTGTCGTAAGGACAAAACGAAGTGAAGAAATAATGAGCGTGTAACCAAAAACGGGTGATTTTCTCTCCAACAGATGCTAGCCTTGATGAGGGTTTTGAGAATGAATATATTTGGAATCAACCACAACTATGACCTACAAGGTCACCTGAATCTATTTTCATTTAGATAATAAGAGTAACATCTGGTAAGAGCTCATGCAAACTATTGAGAAGAGCAAAGAACCAACTGCTGCTGTAAACTAATGCAAACTATCATTAATTAAAAAATGTAGATAATTAAAACTGCTAATGACACTCTTTGATGTGGGTCATTTAATTTATTTGAAGCATTACTCATAAGTGGTTAAGTTTAAATGGAAAGATCTGTTTGAGTGAAAGTGCCAATCTCGTTTTTCATTTGAAAAATCCAAGCAACAAGATACTTATCCTAATGAACTTTAACATTTGTTCTTATATGACACACTTCAATTGTGATATTTTCTTTCAATAATCAGTTCTCTGCATAAAATTCTTCAATGGTTTCCCACTGGAATAAGAACGATATTCATTATTTCAGCAAGGGCGGTTAGACCCTCTGTGACCTGGTTCCCCCTCCATATCCCCACCAGCAGTCTCATCTCTTATTACTTCTTCTGCAACCACTAGGCTCTAACCCACTGGTCATCCCTTTCTCTTTCCAAGAAGTCCTGCAATATTATCCCAGGGTCGTGGTTCTTGGTGTTCCCTCTGGCCACTTGCCTCTTTCCCATCACTTACACATTGGCTTAAATGCCACTTCCTCTGAGAGTCCTCTGACCACCTAAGCTATTAATAAAACTATAAGCCCCTCTGGCTAAGTCACTATTCTACCCCTTTTTTGCTTGTTTTATGGCACTTATCACTCTCTGAAATACTTTATTTATACATTTGTTTATTCATCGTTCATAATTTTAGTTGGTCCTCCCTCACCAGAATGTTAAGTCCCCCAAAAGCAAAGATCCACGTGCGTGCTCAGTCGTGTCTGACTCTTTGCAGCCCTATGGCCTGTGGCCCATCAGGCTCCTCTGTTCATGGAATTTTCCAGGCAAGAATACTGGAGTGGTTTGCCATTTCCTTCTCCAGGGGATCTTACTGACCCAAGGATTGAAGCCACATCTCCTGTGTCTCCTGCACTGGCAGGCAGATTCTTTACCACTGAGCAACCTGTGAAGCCCAACAAAAGGCAAGACACTTGGTCTTAATGTAGTGTTAGTCCTCATAATAATGTCTGGCGTGTTATAGGTGCCCTGGAATATTTGTTCAATGAATTCACTGCCATAGGTATCAATAGTACAAAATTATATAGTTTATTTATAACTCTAATGTCACAAGTTTAAAAACAAATCCAAAGGTAATGATGTGCACAGCAAAAAAAAATAGCTATCTGCTGTGATAGTATAATCATAATCAAACCTGTGAGAGTACAGATAATTGACAGAACACACGAATGTCTTCGACAGGGAAGAGGTGATGTAGGAGGAAGACAAGTGCATGTACCATCAACTGTGATGTGGGGCAAAAAGGCCCCAAGCAAGGCTCATATCCTGAAGAGTGGAAGAAGCCTGGCAGAGTAATGAGAACTGGAAAGAGGAGGGCCACAGGTCTCAAGATGAAGATTCTTTTCTATTGAAAATCCACATCTGAGCAGAACTGACACCAGTCTGGAGCAGAAACTTCAGGAAAGTGTGGGTCATCTGTGCAACCACAGATGTAGTATCTTCTGCCCCACTGATAGGGAGACACTGGATTTGATACTTGCTTTTAAGATCACAGGATTAAAAATCTCTTTGATTCCTTTAAAATATGGTTGCAAAAGCCAGCTGAAAGGGCTTTTCTTTATTTTTCAATGAATCTTAGAGTTGTAAAATATTTAATACCTTAAGGGACCTAGTGCAATATCACAGCTAATATCAGAGTCCTTCCTCTAGCATCTCTGACATATAAAAAGGATTCAGTTTGAATCCTTCTGTGACAAGGAGCTTACTTCTCTATGAATCATCTTTAGCTACTACACATTTCTTACACTAACCCGAACATCAATCCCTTGTAAGTATCTCCAAATGGTACCCAAAGAGGAGACCCTCCTGTTCCAATGTAACGCCTCTTACTGTTGATATTTTTCTTATATTGAGCCTCAAACCTATCTCCCTTTTACTTTGACATATTGGCTTTAGCTCTATCTTACAGATTTTTAGATTGTAGTATCCAAATCTTTAAATACCTAAACCCTACCTATCTGTGGTCCAAACCTTTTTTGACTTTTCTCCTTGAAGTTTATGTTCAATAACAAATGTTGTAGATCACTGAACATGTCTTGCCTGCTCTAACTCAGTTATTTCTTCTCCCTGCTTTAAACATGGTTCTTCTTTTGACCAAAATGCCTCGGTCACTAATGTGCCATGCAAATATTTCCTTTCAAAAGACAGCTCAGTGGCATCTTCTCTGTGAAACAGCCTCTCATTTCTCAAGCAGATTCTTGCACTCCACTTTCTGTTTCTATTATAATGAACACAAACGTCCATTCACACTCTTGTTTAAAAAGATTGCTTTGAAAAATATGCTTAATTAATCCAAGAATGACCTTCAATTTATTTTAAATATTTTAATTAATTGGTGGTAAAAGTAATCATTTTGTAGTATATTTGTTTTGGGCCTTTATCCTCATTATATATATTTTTTAAAGATGGGGCCATGTCTTTTGATTTATGTAGACCCAATTTTAAATACAATGCCAGGAGTGCAATAGGTATTAAATGTTGAATGATTAGATGGATTTACAGTAGAATTTCCAGTAGAATTCCACCAACCATAATGTATACAGATGCATCCTAGACTCTCTTGCCTACCGGAGCCTCAAATGAGATTAACTTAAAATTTCAAAACATTTGGGAGGAAGAGGTAGAATATACAGCTAGAGAAGGATGGATTGATGGGTGGATGGATGGATGGATGGATGCCTAGATGGAGGATGTGTCTGAGAGAATGGGAAGAAGGCAATATCTCTTAAAATGGGAAAAGGCAAATTAAGACATATCAGTACCAAGGTTTAAGATGTTGCTAATATTCCTTGTAGTAAATTCCAGCTCCTCTTTTCAGCTATGTAATCAAACATTTGTTGGTTTTAGAAAATAAGTGGTCTAGTAATGTTACTTGTATTAACAGGTAACAAAAGAATCTTATAAATCATACCAATAAGCTTAAAAGTAGGAAACAATTAAAATAGTACAGGATTCATTCTGGATGAAGAGCATCTGTATGTGGCTTAGGAACTCTTTATGGTACAGTCTTACCTAGGAGGTGACATTCTATATAAAAGGTAGCGTGGCACTGGAGTCCTCCATTCTGGATGGTAGCTACCAATGACCCACAAATTTAAATTTAATATCAAGAGAAAAATTATATTGCTTCTCTTCCCACTCTCTGCAGTCAGAATAAGGGTGCCTATGGAAAACTCTGTTCTATATTGCTTTTGATGGAGTGCTGTTTATTTGAACACATTTTTGGTATTTTTCATATTCTAACTACTAAAAAAAGCTCTCCAAAATTTTCTCTTTGTCATCTTTAAAGTGAACTTTTTGAAGCTATTCTTATGGAAATAATTTTGTGTCTTGGAAACTTATGATTTGGCTCATGTAAATTATACCTTAAAACATCTGGAAAATAATTTCAAGGCATATTATTTAATGTATGACAAGATTTGGTATCTATGGTCCATCTGTTCTGTATCAGCAGTGAGTGTCTTCACGTCTATGTGCTAAGTGTTTGTAACTCCGTCTCCTGCTAATTATCACTCAGCCATGAAGAAAAAAGTGATGACTGTTTTAAACTTGTAGACATAGGTCCTATCAATCAATGTTAATCTGATTATTTAATTTACACCTTTTCATCACATTATTTGGAATTAAAAGCTAGAAATGTATAATTATTATTCCAGTTTTTGGATCCTTACACAAATATGAAACAATATTCATTATGCTGTACTCATCACAGAAACCCTGAAGAAAATCTGACTCCAATCTAAAAGATAATCTCTCCCCCAAATAGTAAAAAGAGGACACTAATTCCTAGATGGGTGACTTGCCCAAAGCTATATAATAAATGTTGGGCAGAACTGGAAAAGAGACCCAGATTTTATCACCTCTGATTTGTTCTGCCTTCCTGCTATGGCATGCTTTCTCTTAAGGTTTATACCAAACATAAGAGACCACTTTGAGTTAAGTAAATTAGGCAAAAGAGAGGATTTACCATACCATTTGTGATTATTTTTTCTCCTAAAGAATTAGGTTAGAGAAGTGTTTTAATATATAAACTGGAAAAACTTATAAGGACAATGTTACTATTAGTATTAAGAGTCTTGCTGGTATGTCATTAGATTTTTAAACCTTTCTACAGGCTATAGTTTGCACAAAGGTCTAAAATGTTTCCATATTGGTGAATGAAATCATGTTGCTCAGAAATGCAGCTACCCTTGGATGTGAATAATTCAGACAAACTGTGAAGAATGCACTGCCATTGTCATTTTGTAGTTTAGCAAATAGTACTCCTAGTGTATTTGTCTCACTGATGTAAAAAGTTACATTTGGGAGTGAATTAACTTCAAATGGCCGTGAGTTGGACAGTTATGTTAAATTTGTAAATGGATAAGTAAGAGTAACAAATTTTATCAGGACGTTTGATTATTAGATATAAAATATATACATAAAACTCTAAGAGTGTTCATATTTTAAACTAACACTCTGTACTCAAATTATATGTGTTATTTGTAAGGAGAACAGAAACATTTCATGGAGGAAGGTCAAATTAGTATTTTCCAACTTATAATTTCATCTTTTTTTATCCACATAAGTATGGATGGAATGGCCTACTAATAACAAAAGATATAAACCACTCCAGACTTGACTTTACCATGAAATCTCAAATCATATTAAATAAGGCACTGATTTTCAATTTTGTAGAAAATAAACTTGGAATATTAAGTAACAGATTAAAAAACTCATTCTAATTACTTCAACCTTTTAACTATAAACTATCTAACACTTTAACTGAAATTTATTCTAACACTATTTACTATGAAATAGAATATGATCTCATTTCCCACCCTATTTTATGTTTGTCTAACTTCAATTCCCATTAACTTCAAAAATTGACTTGGCAGGGAAAATCAGCTTAGATATAAAACAGTAATCTGAACAAACATGACATCAGTGTTGGTAAGAAGTCTGGCCAACAAGTCCCGTGGGGAGTAAGAAGAAAGCAATATGAATTCTTGGTGAGCAAACATTTATGCATTAGGTACTGTGCTGGTGGTACTCTGCTAAACATGAAATCTTCTGTCAAAAAAGGCACTGGTGATTACAGGAATCATTAAAGAAAGCAGTTTTGTTTGCATGATGTTATGGACACAACAGACTCCTAATCCATTCATGATAACAAAAGCATGATCTGTTTGCTATAGTCTGCAGTCTACTCTGTTCTTCAAAAGAAGTCAGATATGAAATATGGCTGCTCATGGAAACAGTCTACCTTAGTCAACCAATATACAACCACATGCAGCTAGATGATCCAACCCCACAGTCTCAGACACACACAGCTCATCCCTCCTTTCCAGCCTTCCTACCTGCGGGGACCCTGCCTGGCACACCCTTCTCCTTTAGTTCCTCTTTGTGAATCCTATCCAGCTCAAGCTCAACATTTCTCATTTATGCTGTCCATTCTGGCCCACCAAGCTCCTTTTTTCTCTGACTACTCTTAGCATTAAGAGATTTCAGCTACCAAAACCTGACAACGATGCCACAAAAAAAGAAAACTATAGGCCAATATCACCGATGAACATAGATGCAAAAATCCTTAACAAAATTCTAGCAATCAGAATCTAACAACACATTAAAAAGATCATACACTATGACCAAGTGGGCTTTATCCCAGGGATGCAAGAATTCTTCAATATCTGCAAATCAATCAATGTAATACACCACATTAACAAACTGAAAAATAAAAGCCATATGATCATCTCAATAGATGCAGAGAAAGTCTTTGACAAAATCCAACATCCATTTATGATAAAAACTCTCCAGAAAGCAGGAATAGAAGGAACATACCTCAACATAATAAAAGCTATACATGACAAACCCACACCAAACTTTATCCTCAATGGTGAAAAATTGAAAGCATTTCCCCTAAAGTCAGGAACAAGACATGGGTGCCCACTTACACCACTACTATTCAACATAGTTTTGGAAGTTTTGGCCACAGCAATCAGAGCAGAAAAAGAAATAAAAGGAATCCAAATTGGAAAAGAAGTAAAACTCTCACTGTTTGCAGATGACATGATCCTCTACTTAGAAAACCCTAAAGACTCCACCAGAAAATTACTAGAGCTAATCAATGAATACAGTAAAGTTGCAGGATATAAAATTGACACACAGAAATTCCTTGCATTCCTATACACTAATAATGAGAAAATAGAAAGAGAAATTAAGGAAACAATTCCATTCACCATTGCAACGAAAAGAATAAAATACTTAGGAATATATCTACCTAAAGAAACTAAAGACCTATATATAGAAAACTATAAAACACTGGTGAAAGAAATCAAAGAGGACACTGCTGCTGCTGCTGCTAAGTTGCTTCAGTCGTGTCCGACTCTGTGCAATCCCACAGATGGCAGCCCATCAGGCTCCCCCGTCCCTGGGATTCTCCAGGCAAGAACACTGGAGTGGGTTGCCATTTCCTTCTCCAATGCATGAAAGTGAAAAGTGAAAGTGAAGTCGCTCAGTCGTGCCAACTCTTAGCGACCCCATGGGCTGCAGCCCACCAGGCTCCTCCATCCATGGGATTTTCCAGGCAAGAGTACTGGAGTGGGGTGCCATTGCCTTCTCCAAAAGAGGACACTAATAGACGGAGAAATATACCGTGTTCATGGATTGGAAGAATCAGTATAGAGAAAATGAGTATACTACCCAAAGCAATCTATAGATTCAATGCAATCCCTATCAAGCTACCAACGGTATTTTTCACAGAGCTAGAACAAATAATTTCACAATTTGTATGGAAATACAAAAAACCTCGAATAGCCAAAGCAATCTTGAGAAAGAATGGAACTAGAGGAATCAACCTGCCTGACTTCAGCGATCAAGACAGTATGGTACTGGCACAAAGACAGAAATATAGATCAATGGAACAAAATAGAAAGCCCAGAGATAAATCCACGTACCTATGGACACCTTATCTTTGACAAAGGAGGCAAGAATATACAATGGAGAAAAGACAATCTCTTTAACAAGTGGTGCTGGGAAAACTGGTCAACCACTTGTAAAAGAATGAAACTAGAACACTTTCTAACACCATACACAAAAATAAACTCAAAATGGATTAAAGATCTAAATGATAGACTAGAAACAATAAAACTCCTAGAGGAGAACATAGGCAAAACACTCTCCGACATAAACCACAGCAGGATCCTCTATGACCTACCTCCCAGAATATTGGAAATAAAAGCAAAAATAAACAAAAAGGACCTAAGTAAAATTAAAAGCTTCTGCACAACAAAGGAAACTATAAGCAAGGTGAAAAGACAGCCTTCAGAATGGGAGAAAATAATAGCAAATGAAGCAACTGACAAAGAACTAATCTCAAAAATATACAAACAACTCCTGCAGCTCAATTCCAGAAAAATAAACGACCCAATCAAAAAATAGGCCAAAGAACTAAACAGACATTTCTCCAAATAAGACATACAGATGGCTAACAAACACATGAAAAGATGCTCAACATCACTCATTATCAGAGAAATGCAAATCAAAATCACAGTGAGGTACCATTTCATGCCAGTCAGAATGGCTGCTATCCACAAGTCTACAAGCAATAAATGCTGGAGAGGATGTGGAGAAAAGGGAGCCATCTTACACTGTTGGTGGGAATGCAAAATAGTTCAGCCACTATGGAGAACAGTGTGGAGATTCCTTAAAAAACTGGAAATAGAACTGCCATACGACCCAGCAATCCCACTTCTGGGCATACACACTGAGGAAACCAGAATTGAAAGAGACACATGTACCCCAATGTTCATCGCAGCACTGTTTATAATAGCCAGGACATGGAACCTAGATGTCCATCAGCAGATGAATGGATAAGAAAGCTGTGGTACATATACACAATGGAGTATTACTCAGCCATTAAAAAGAATACATTTGAATCAGTTCTAATGAGGTGGATGAAACTGGAGCCTATTATACAGAGTGAAGTAAGCCAGAAAGAAAAACACCAATACAGTATACTAATGCATATATATGGAATTTAGAAAGATGGTAATGATAACCCTGTATGTGAGACAGCAAAAGAGACACAGATGTATAGAACAGTCTTTTGGACTCTGTGGGAGAAGGAGAGGGCAGGATGATTTGGGAGAATGGCATTGAAACATGTATAATATCATATATGAAATGAATCGCCAGTCCAGGTTCTATGCATGATACAGGATGCTTGGGGCTGGTGCACTGGGATGACCCAGAGGGAGGGAGGTGGGAGGGGGGTTCAGGATGGGGAACACGTGTACACCCATGGTGGATTCATGTTGATGTATGGCAAAACCAACACAATATTTCAAGTAATTAGCCTCCAATTAAAATAAATAAATTTACATTAAAAGAAGAGAGATTTAAGCTGCCATGCATACACTTCTGTGTAATATTTTACACATTTTTCACTGAAAACTCTTTCTCTTCAATAAGCATAAACATCTTGACAGTGGTGACTCTCCATTCATTCCTTTTTTCATACGCTCCCACAGTATTTCACCCAATACTAAGCACATGGGAAACAGTCAATAAACATATTAAATATTTTTTAATAAACTGAGAAAAGATATTTTGGAATAACACAAAGAGTGGTGATGATAAACTTATAGACGGATGTTGCTAAACAAAAGGAAATGGAGTATAAATCTTCTGAACAAAACCCTCTTTTAAAACAAAAGGATAAAGTACTAAGTTATGCCCTTTCTTGGTTTAGATAGGTTTCCTTATATCATCATAAAGTCCTTGCTTTCCAACAGACACGGTTATAGCAGTTATACTGATTTGTATTACATCCCTAGTAAACATAAATTTGCACTGTGTTCCATTTGCTATAGGATCAGAAGTTTATGTCAGGTGCACTGTTCCTTGCCGTTTAAAAGTTTCAATAGGTTATTGATAAGAATGAAGCTATATCTCATCTTCAAGGCAAACAATAATGAATTTTAAAATCCCATTCCTGTTAATATAGTCATTTACTTTATCTTCAAATTGCATTCTATTTTAATGCTTGATTTGTACTTTTGTGTATGGGTTATCATTTTTTGTATTAGCATGCAGTTGATATGTATCTTGTACAAAATCCACTGCTATAAAAATATTTTTCACTATATCAAAAACGATGTTTTCCAAAATAATAACTTTTAAAGTTATAAAAGCTCAAGCATTTAACTGAGAACCTTAGATGCTATGGTAACATCAGAATGTTCATTAGATTAACATGAAGGTAAAACTGTCAAAATACTGTATTAAATATTAACTGAAGTCAAAGTTCCTCCATTTTACCTTTAATTGTTTGACAGAAGTGTGAAGAATAGTCAGATCTTTTATTATTATGTCTTTGGATTCACAAATCTTCTTACTCAGAGTTACCTGGATAAATTAGTGGTAGCTCTCAAGTACAGTGAATTTTGAGTATGTTTTGCAGAACATTCAGGTAAAACAAAAGTAAAATCTGAGCTCTATGAAATACACATCCAAAACATTTAACTTACCTCCAGTAGATGAGAATACCCACAAGAACCACTAGACAGATAAAAGTCAGGGCCGACACGATCACAAGGGGTATAACTGCCTTCTTCTCGGATTCCAGCCCCTCAGCTAGACCAATACGAGACTCATGGCTACTATTACTGGCCTCTGTAGTCGGAGAAAATTGAGAAAGTTGATATTTAAGCTTGAGGAAAAAGCACAACATTTTTCAACCGAATAACTGCAATCTTCTTGCTGTTGCTTACCTTTAAAATTTCTCTGACCCAAAGCTTAAAAGTAAGGCAGTTACAAAATAAATGAGTCATAGGTGTGAAATATACTGTGTGGGGAATTTAGTCAATAATTATGCAATATCTTTATGGTAATAGACTTATTGTGGTGATCAATTTGAAATGTTCAGAGGTATCGAATCACTATGCTGTGCAGCAAGGACTAACCTGGTGTTACAGATCAATTACACTTCACAAACAAACAAGCTCATAGAAAAAGAGAAAAAAAGGAAGGCAGGCTATCAGAGCTCAGGAACTATAATATCCAGCAAAGACTGGTAACCAGGAAGCAAAATATTGCCTTGAAAAGCTTGTGAAAGGAAACTAAAGTATTAAAATAAAAACTATTCAGTTTTTTAATAAAAATGATCCAGAAAAACAATGCTACTTACTGAATCACCATATATAATCTTGATTTCCCAAAATGAATTGTAGTGGAAATATTTTTCATCCCACAGTTAGGTAAATAATTAGGAGCAATTAATAATTTAATAAAGAGAGACTCTTAGGATAACTCTTCTTACATTAAGATAACCCTTCAATCCAGCAAACTATTTAAAATTTAGACATTTTGAATTCCCTTATTGCCAACTGTTTTTTTCTATCAAAAATAAAAATACTTTTGCATGTGAATTGAAGGAATGCACAGATCTAAGGCATTCTTTTTAAATACACAAGTGTAAATTATGAAAAAGTCTAAATTCTGTCCTTGGGTTATTTTAGAAGATAGCAAATAACTATTTTTTTGTGACAAATCAGGTACATTTTTGTTCTAGAACTTTAAAATCACTGCAAACAAAGCTATCTTTCTAAGTTGTTAAAAAACGTTTTAGAACTTCAGAGTGTCAGTGACCAGTCACAATTCCTCCCTTCTACTTTGAGGTATGTGCAGTGGGAAACCAAGATGATTGTACATCAGAACCCTAACAGGATGCTACAACAAGCTGACACCGCTACAAACTAACAGTCCTTATCCTGTCCACCTGTAGGATCTCTGGAGTAATTAAGTTTAAATTCCTCATCAGAGTCTACCTTGCTTCCAACATATATGGTACATCTGGTATAAAAGTACCTTGGTATACTAAGTACCATACTCTTAGTGATAGACAATGGGCATTAATTTAATTGAAAATACTATCAATTTAATGGAAAATATCTGAGGATAAATTTGACAGTCACAGATTCATAAATAGAGCACTGAAATATGTCTAACTGGAGAGAACTTGAGAGTTAAAACGATAGACTCCTTCTGTAAAGACAGGTGATGCAGAAAGGGTCAAGAATTTAATCCACATATAGGAAATGCATCAAAGGATTATAAGTGGCAACCAAATATTCCAAGATGTGTATTTTTATAATTACAGAAGCATTTGTGAGAAAAAAATGGAATTCAAAGTTGTGACTGGAAATAATGAAACTGTTTAAAAAGTGGGAATATTGTAAGTCAGTTGATCCTTGAGCTGTAGTTAATATTCTTATGAGAGAAGGCTAAACTTCACCTTCTATTACATTAACCATACACTCTGGTCATTACCTACTGTGGGGAGACTTATTCAGAAGCCTAAGTTTGAATGCACTGGTATTGCTTTATGAAATTTAGGAAAGCATTTTGTTTCATACACAATTGTCTTCCCATTTTTTTCCTATTGTTACAATAGAAATAGTTTGTGGTTAATAAAGGAAATAATCCACTTAGCAAAGTCTCTGGTACCTAGAAATTACAAAGGAAGGTTAGTATTATTATCTATTTCAGTCATTCTTGAAGTAGGTCCCCCAGAATAGTGGCATCGGCATCACCTGAAACTTGTTAGAAATGTATATTTAGGGCCCTTCTTCAACCATCCCAAATCTACTGAAAAAGAGACTCTGTAGGTAAAACTCAGCAATCGATGTTTTAACAAACCCTCTGGGTGATTCTGATCCACATTAAAGTTTAAGAACCAATGATGTACATTAACTTACATACAAAGTGAGTTTATATAATTTCACTAGTCTTCAACGACCACAAATATTCATTGCAGTAGGCACATAGCTATATGTGTGTATATATATGTATTTAGATGTGTACATATCTCATTTATATAGATGTATGTACATACATATATATGAGATATGTCTGATCAAATATGTGATACATATGTCAGATATATAACACATGAAATATGTAACAAATCACAATATATATATATGTCATGCATACTATATACATGCATTATACACACACATGCACACACTCAGAATCTTGTATGTAGACTTTACTCATAAGTTCTCTGGGATGTCTGATTTTAAAACAAACCTTTTAATTAGGGAATTGGAATGATAAAGCCAAGATAATTACATATAATGAAACCTAAATATTTTATATGAGCTACCACATGAAAGTAAAAACAATCAACTGGCTGCTTTGTATACTATAATGAAGAGCAACTAGTTATACTGCTTTTTATATTCATTAGTTGACACTAAAATATGTTTGGATATGGCTCCATAGTATATATGAGTTACCTAAATAATAAGGCAAGAATGTGCTAATGATTAGGAAATAAATAAGAATAATATTGGTTTACAAATTAAGCATTATTTATATTTATATATATTCTACTGTTCTCAATCATGAAAATGTAGTCTCTAAGAGACAGACACCAATGACACATGTTTCCAGTCTTAGTTTTTTTTATTAACTTCCTGTGTGACCTTGATCAAGCAGTCTAGTATCTTTAGGACTCAGTCTATGCATTCATAAGTTGCAGGTACTAATATCTGTCTTATCTATATTATTTTGAGGAGCATGTCTTATAAATTATTCTACATTCTAAAAAATAGGTAATAAAATGGTAAGTTTCAGAATTAGTCTATATGCATTTGATAGAGAGGCATTTTCAATTATTGGATAAGACAAACTACATATGATTTTTTAGATATGTTTTAAAAACAGGCAAGAATTTTCCCCTATATGATCTTATTTATGTCATCAATTACATTACTTGATGCTGTTAGATGTTATATTCATATTGTTTTCTCCTCATCAGTAGGAAAACATCCTCAAATTAAATAAATCTAATTAGTGCATTGAAGAGAAAATACAGTAATTTTAGTCAGTAATTTCAGGTTTGACATTTTATAGTATATAGTCTTTTCATAACAGATAATCTAGCAATAACATATAGATGATGTCACTATAAAATAAGATAGAAAAATGGATGCATTCCTGATGTTTTCTTTTTAAATCAATCTAATAAAAATTAAAAAACCAAAAGAACTATAATTGAAGCCGGATAACAATTCATATATAAGGCAATACTAATGAATATGGTGACCCATGTATTATACTTATTTTCACATAACAGAGTTTAAGTGTTGAAAACTGGAATGCAATGCTAAGTAGGTATCAAATCAGAATGTAAAGAAACTTCTCTATCAAAATGTACACGCTTTTAATTGCTGCTGCACTGAAGGAAAAGTACATAACTCATTCAAGGAAAGGAAATAACAAAGAGGAAAACTATCCTAATAAGACTGGTATCTATGTTCTGGATTTTAAATACCTACTTTTACAAAATAATAGTGCAAGATGTTACTTTATTTTTTGACTCACTGTTGAGATTTAAATATTTTTCATTGTTTATTTAAAAAGATGCCTTAAAATATAGTAAAAGCAAATTATAAAACTTAAGATCAAGGCAATGAAATTATCTAGTATTTCATATTCTTAATGGCACTGAATTTCCCCTTTCTGCACCGCCCCCCGCCACCCCCCGGCATCTAAAGCAAACATCTGTATTATATATACTGCAAGCAATCTGCTGGAAGAAACATCTGGCTATAAATTAGTTTGCATAAAATACATTAACAAATGAAATGCATTTCTACAGAAAATGTTCTTGTGTTGTACACCTTGTCATACAATACCTATACATATTATGCATATTAATGGCCATTATCTAACTTCTTAGAAAGGTATGTAACAACAAGTATAAAGTAGAAGGTATTTTGTTAGTTCACACTGCCCTCTTTAGGCAATGTTAAGGTAATCAAAGAGACATTCTTTAAAAATTAAATCTTAAAAAAATATCTTACCATTAAACTTTCAAAACATAGCAATAGAACTTTTTTCTAAAGTCCCCAATCTGATGTGGATGTCCAAAATATCTAATTGCTTTCCACTGAGTGGGTCAGAGAGAGACACATATGTCGTATTATATCAGAGTTTGTAATTCGATATTTAGTTGGCAATGTAATTTAGAATACGCATAAATATCAAAACTAAAATCATCCAAAATACACTCCAATCTATTATTTAAAAAGCAGTGTACTAAAAATGTATTATATACACATAATTGCTCTCACATATAACAGGCATCTTGTGGAATATGAAAGAATTGACAATAGAAATCATCTTATCTGTTTTGGAGAGAGTTAATCTAAGGATAAAAACACATTCAGTATTTCTTTGAAATAATGAAAAAAATCAAATTTTAAAACCTGTAAATTGATTTATAAATATCCTGACTTTTAAAAACGATGGCCATTTTACCAAATACCTCTTTCCAAGATTTTTCTTTTTTTTTTTTTGAGGCAGAAAGCCATCACACCTCAATCTATCCTTTGGATTCGTAACTAACCTGCCTCTGAAATGTTGAACACTTCTGAATGCCCGCTAGTAATAGTCGGTGTTGAGGACTGTGGGGATCCAGGAGTTATTTCTGAGTCACCTGTTTCCAGTACCCCATCACCATCTTTTTCATTAATATCAGGAAAACTGAAATCTGTGGAAGTCTCATTATCATTAAGGCTATCTGAGGCACCTTGCCCTGATCCACTCTCTTCATCACTGGTAAGAACTGCCCAAGCGTTAGATTCTGGACTGAAAGGAAGCAGGGTACTGTGAGTCTGAACATCATTTTCCTGTTTTCCATCATTGCGCTTCTGGGGTGGCACATTTGTTGGTGGTGATTTATCAGGACTTCTGTCCATATCAGTCTGATCGTCTGATATGACACCTGTGATTCTATTTCCTTCTTCAGAATTCTGAGATAGTGCATATGAGATTGGGTTATTCTGATCCACAGAACTGTTCTGCTGGGTGTCTGATTCATTCATCACCTTTTCCTGTGATTCTCTATAGGAGAAGCATGACATACACCTATTGATGGATAAGCCATCCTTATCTCTGTCATCATAATCATCATCACCGTAATCATCAATATCACCATTGTCACCACCACCCACCAAATTGGCATCAGATCGGGCACTTTGAATTGGCTCAGAAGTTGTTCTGGAAGGAAACAGCAACTTGGTTGTGGTTACAGAACCATCCTTGTTGGGAGAAATGGCTGAAATGGAAACATACACATTTCCTAAAGGGACAGAAGGATCAGCAGTTACAACTGGATCAGAAACAACTGTAGGAATACCAGCCAATACCTCATCGGTGACAGGGCCCTTGGTGGAGGTGAAGACTTCATCAGAATAAACAAGCTTATTTATAAGCGTATCTGGTGGTGCAACTGATAAAACAGGAGTAGCAAATGCATGCCTTCCTTCTGGAGGAAAGGCCTGGTTAAGCTCCAAATTGGCAGTTTGGAACAACTCATCATTACTGTACAATGAAGGTACTGTTTGGTGGGAACTTTCGCTTTTATGCAAAAGTGGTTCAGAATATTTCTCACTTGCATAAGAAATGGTTAAAACTTGAAGTGAAGCAACATGCGTATTAGGAGTAGATGATACATCAGAGATTGGTACAGATGGAGAGTGCAGCGTATTTTCCCTTGAAGCGGCACTGGATGCCATGAGATGTGGTACTGTAGAACTAATGTGATCGACCTTGGGGGTTTCAACCACTATTGGGTCACTAGGCACAGCTGGCAGAGCAGTTTTAAGCAACAAGTCAACACCAGAAGCCTGAAAGGAAGGTTGCAGCAATACTTCAGTACTAAAAGAAGCTGAGGGCTCATAAACTAAGAGCTGAGTTGAAGGAGATAACATTTCACTAGAAGTAGGGTCAGAGGATGCTGGCTCTGAGTGTGCACTAAGCGCAGGTTTAAGTGAAGTGTCACCAAATGCTTGAGATACAGCGTGTGAAGACTGAACTGGAAAGTTATTTTCTGGAATTTGACTAATCTCATGATCATAAACCTTAGTGGCAGTAAAAGCAAGAAGCTCTGGGAGGATGCCCTCTGGGCTAGAAGTGGAGGCAGAGGATTCTTGTAAAGAGGCATTCAATGTATTTACACGATCATATGGGTCAGGCATGACTGTGCTTTCAGAGGGGTAAACCAGGTCACTGAAAGAAGAAATGTGCCGTTCTGTCTCCTCTCCGTGTATTCTGTCACTTTTAGAAAGTAGCTTGTTATCGTCACCAGACATAGAGGTTGGATATGTAAATTCAGCTACAGAAACGGGTGAAGATATGTTAAGGGCTGTCAGACCGTCTGTGTCAGGCACAAAAAATTCACTATCAGAGGAGGCTCCAGACCACTCCCCATCACCAGAGAGCCCCTGAGTGGGCTGCAGCAACAATGCGCTTGGGGTTACTAAGGGAGACTCGGGCATCGGTAGGTGGTGACTAGGACTGCTAGATAAGGAACCCTGAACAGAATCACGCCCAGGTACCGCAGAACTGTCAGAAACCCTGAAGAGGTGTTGGGAGCCCTCCTCATTAGTTAAGGCATAAGAAGGTTCAGGCCCTGAAGAACGTGCATGCATCATGACATCACTGCTGGATGCTTCAGCTGGAGAAAACACAAGCGTTTGATAAAGAACAGCAGGCTTGCTAGCACCAAATTCCAAGGTCTCCGAAGCAGCACGCGTGGTGATCTGATGCGACACGGCATCAGAATACGGAGCAAGGCTGGGCTCTAACAGCAAATCACCCCCAGCCACCGGCAGAGAAACATGCAGGGACCCCTGATCGCTCTCAAGAGCTGCAGTAACTTGCGGAAGGATCTGAGAGATCGTATACACACGGTGAAGCAATTCACTACTGGAGGAAGCGGAGGAAAATGGGAGCAAAGGCGCACCATCATAGGAAGACAGGATGGATTCGACTGACACACCGACACTGGGAAATACAGGTGTAGCATGCAAGGCCCGATCACTACTTGAAGCAGCAGGGGTAGTGTTGAGGGTCTGGTTGTCAAGCAACAAGGGGGTGACTAGAGGAAAGACTTCACTACTGTAGGAAGGTTGGAGAGATGCCTCACCATTGTACACTGGTTGAGTTGTCTGCGCGTGTACCACGTTGACGGTGGGGACCGAATGGTGTTGTCCGGAGGACGGAGTAAAAGCGTGAGGTGTCACCTCAGTGGGAAAGTACGCAAAGGTAGAATACTGTGGCATTCGCACATCTGAGACCGAGGGACCCTGTGACAGCAGTGGGCCTGGAGGAGAGGATTCTGTTGTCTTCTCAGATTCGTCACTATCCACGTCGGTGTAATTAGTCTGGAGAAGGCTCTCTCTACCTGACCCGACATCGGGCAGTGTCGTCACGTCTGTCGTACTAGGAAACCACACATTTCCATCAACGGAAGGATCCTTGAGAGATTCTTCCGAACCTGAGGAGGCTGAATCTTCTGAAGCATTTCTCGCAGATTCTGGGATAAAGACATCGTATGTGACGACCTCTGGGTTTTCTGAAGGAAATACACCGCCATGGGGTGTGTTCTCAGAGACGAATGGCACAGCGGAAGTTGCGGGACTGGAGCCGGAAGAATCATCGGCTCCTGGATCGAGCTTGAAACTGGTCAATAAACTCTCTTCCTCACTGATATCAGTAGATACCTCTTGCGATTCCGTCGTAGAAACTGTATCTGAATATTCCACCGTCCCGGACAAGTTCATCTGTGGAAATCGGAGAATGGTTTTAGAGTCGTCACTTGAAGAGGCTGAAGTGCCTGCCAGAGTGAGAGGGGGAGGCTGGGTCACAGTCTGTGAAGTCGAAGGAACGTCTTTTTCTGGGTCTAATTCAGTGACCGGCTGGGAAGTGGAATCTAAAGATATGTTGGGAATATCACTCTTTCCAGAGAACTCGCTTCCTCTTGCTGGGGAGCGGTTAGTCTTAGCCTCGTTGTATTTGGTCCCCACTCGGTTGTAATTTGTTGTGGTAGGAATCTGAGGTTCCTTTCTCCTAATCTGGTTTGTGGCACCGTCTCTACCAGGATTCACAGCAGTGTCTCCTTCCATGTCCTTTCCCTCTTCTTCCTTTGAAAAGCAAGTAAGATTTAATGGGATATAAGGAAATTAGAGAAAAGTGATTTTTTTTTTTTTTTTTTTAGTTCTACCAGTGTATTGCTACCAACCCATCTCCCTCCACCCTTCTCATGCACGCGTGCTCAGTCATGTAACCCCATGGACTGCAGCCCTCCAGGCTCCTCTGTCCATGGACTTTTCCAGACAAGAATATTGGAGTGGGTTGCCATTTCCTTTTCCATGAAATCTTAATAATATCTTAAACTGCATTATACTGTGATTCTTCACTCGTGGGATTTTGGAAACTTCTCATAAAGCACCACCCCTCTAGAAGACACGCCTCTATCTTGTAACCAGTATTATCCACACTTGAGGGACAGTAATTCAACTCAACGAAAATATCTTATGGCTGCTTCTTAAAATTTTACTTTATGGAAGTAATTAATAGATATCACAGCTTTGAAAAGGAGACACAGTGTAGTGGTATTTACTTACTGAGAGTGTTATTTAACATGGCATTTATTTTCTTGTGTTTATATTTCTCTGTTTAGTTCATCTGGCCACAAGCTAAATAATAATTAGCTTCTTGTAAAATGGCAATAAAACAACTTATTTCAAAGATCAAAGTAGTTGTATATTCAGACTATTTGTATGTATTCAGAATACATCACAATTTTAAAGCTATCCTAACAGGAAAGTTTAAGACTGGAAGAGGTTTTTGGCTTTGTTCGTTTTTGTTTTAAATACTTTTCCCTAGGAGTTCATCTTAAACCTAGGCAGACATTTTTAACGACTGGTCAAAATATGGGCCTAGTTCTAGTCATTTAATTTTGTGTTTCCTTTAGAAATACCACTCAGGTGACTCATGAGCACTTAGTTACTATGATGGCCCAGGAGTGATCTGGCTAGAGGTTAACCAAAATCCATGGTCTCTTTTTATTTAAACTGTATATATTATAATATGTCTAAATCATATGTTTAAAACATTGAATTGCCAAACATATTAAGATATGATATTTTTTGTTCACTTGGGACATGAATTTGTCAGTTTCATAGCACTGTCGTCTATTAGATCTTTTAAGGTCACGCTCCTTGAAAAAAAGAAAAAAATGACCAAGTACAAATTGGTCAGTGAGAACCTGACCAATATCAGTAGAAAGAATCTGAATCTTAAGCCATGTGTGCTCATGAGCTTTTGTCTCAGACACACAGAAAGCTACATGTATGAAACAGAAGATTTCAAGCTTAATGACTGCATTGTTATCTACAGCTTAATTATTCAGTTGGTTTAAAGTGGTTTTTTAATCTTAAGGCATATGCGACAATCCTGAGAAGTGAGTCAGCCTTAATGCTCTGGATTGTATTAATGCTAAAATGGATATTCTCTTAGATTCTCCAGATCCATTTCCTCCCTAGTAGTATTCCTTGATAAAATTTTGCATTCTGATTGATGCCATGTTCACAAGGACAACTAGAAGATTTTACCACATAACTTCCTGAATAAATATTCTTCTCATCTTCAAGCCCCAAAACTTCATGCAAAAGGAAGTAAGAACAGTTTGCCTCGGCTCACTCTTGGTGGAAAACACTCTTCTTTCCTTAGAAGTTCTTACAAACATTTGCTTTATAATTTGATACAGTTTTGGTGAAGATCAGTGTTAACCTTAGCAATATGTAGTTTCTGAATTCTTTCTCACTTTTCTAAATCTGGATACTTGCCAGTTTTCTGGTATCACACCACACTCTTACCCTCTACCAAGACATTTAAACTTTGCTCTATTTGCTCTATTAAAATTTGCTCTGCTCTATTCAAACCTCCATTTTCTTCTCTCCTCATTCTCAGCAGATGGTTTTCCTGATTACAGAGGCAGTAGAAGCCACCAGACAAAAACTCAACTCTTACTAGCATTAAAACATCAAAACCCACCAGGACCAACCAAATCGACCTCCGCTCTTCTCATCCTGTTGTAACAGAGTTGTTGTTCTACTTCCTTTCTAATTTCTGCATTTGTGTTCAAATCCATTCTCTATCATCCTCTCAGGAATTAAACACAACTATTTCCCTCCACTTTGTATTTTCAATTTTGCTTTCTTAAATGGATCACTCTTACCAGCTAAAACCCAGATCACTCCTATTTAAAACGAGCATAATGGAAAATCTCCTATTCAACGCCTAGTATTCATTTTACCTCTCCCCTTTTCTTCACAGTAAAGTTCCCAAAACACATGTCATCTATCTTCTCTATATCCTCTGACAATTTCTTTTCTTTAGAACTTTTATTTTTTGGTAAGTTTTTTTTTTTTTTTGCTTCATTGTGCAGCATGTGGGATCTTAGTTCCCTGGCCAGGAATTGAATCCATGCCCCCTGCATTGGAAGCGCGAAGTCTCAACCACTGGACGACCAGAGACTAGAAGTCCCTGATCTGACAATTTCTTTCAAATTCCACATACCATTGCTTCTCTTCCTCTTTGCTTATTATCCCACACAAACCTCCTTTATCATCCTCCTACTATAAGCTATGTAGACTTCTATAACATTGTTCTTAAAACATAATGCCAATCACCCTTTATTCTGTTACATTTTTGGGGAATAAAAACTATACACACACGAAACACAAATTTCTCTTTCATCACTGTGAGATTCTTAGAATCTGAAGAAGGTGATGGACCTTTCATTAATCCAGCCAACTAAGTCTTATACATTTCTATGGGGTCATACTGTCTCATGTCAACGTTTCAAGAAGAACATAAGATTCATGTTCTATGATTACTTTATATATATATATGAAAAAACAAATATTTTAATGGACACTGTTTCCCAAGATTAAGTTATTGTGAATCTTTCCTCCTCTATGGTTTTGATATGGATCACACCTGTTATCCTTTATGATATCTATTAAAATTTTTTATTGAAAAGCCTTGATTGTGCTGGAGATAGTTTGTCTTTCAAAGTCAGGCATTCCTATTGGAAGAAAACTTGAGGAACATTCCCGAAACTATTCATTTCCACGTTGTTGTTGTTGTTTACTTGCTCAGTCATGTCTGACTCTTTTGCGAAACCATGGACTGTAACCTGCCAGGCTCCTCTGTCTATGGGATTGCCCAGGCAAGAATACTGGAGTGGGTTGCCATTTCCCTCTCCAGGGCATCTTCCCAACCCAGGGATTGAACCTGCATCTCTTGCATTGGAAGGCATATTCTTTACCACTGAGCCACCAGGGAAACCCATATTCAGGCTTAAAACCATTACTGATACATTCCAGGTGTTTGCCAACTTCTATCATTCATTCCTGCATGAATCAATGAAGGTGAATAGTGTTATGAACTGTGTTTGTGTCCCCTCTAAATTCACATGCTGAAACCCTACCCTCTCAAAGTGACAGTCTTAGGAATTGGGGCCTTTGGGAGTCAGTACTAAATGAGGCCATAGGTGGAAGCCTCATGAATGGGATTCATGCCTTTATATTGAGTCATGAAAGGTTGCTTCTTCTGTTCTTCTCCACCATGTGAGGACACAAGTATGCAGTCTACAACTGGAAGGGTGTTTGACACACATCACACACACACACAGATATGCTTAGCTGAATTCTATTGTGAACTCTTGGTGAAATGTGGACTGCTCATTTTGCTAAAATAGTCCTTTGTAAGAGAGAATTGCCATAAGATAAAAAATCACTGAGATAACGGTTCATGTGAAAACACAACCTAACCACTATTTACAGCTAGACAAGAATATTCGTTTTCACAAGTTATCAGCTCATACACATATATGCACTAATGGACACATTCCTACTACCATTAACAATAGAAAACCTGGATTTAACATATTATCTCAGTTCTGGTGAATAGCATATTTGGGCTTAGGATGAAATATAAGATACAAACAGTCATTTTCTCTCTATTTCAAAACTTACGACAATGTTAAAATTTATAAATATCCTTAAAGGCCCATTTACTTCAAGGACCTTGTGCTGGCAACAGACTTTATAATATGCATAGTCCAAACAAAAATAATCAAATTAAATGGGCAAAAGAATATATACACTTTATATTCTGGTTCACATTTATTATCAATCTATCAATCACTGGTTAAGTTAGTCAAAAATAAGCTGTAGCGACATTATGAATTGCTTAAATATTACTTTAGTTTGTTAGAAACATTTAGAAAATGAAAAAGTTCCAATTTGCAACTACAGTTCATAGCTATCATTATTTTTAAAGTCCATCATTTTTCTAATTATCAACAAACCTTTCCTATCTCTTTTTAAAAACTATACCAATTAAAGTGTCTTCCAACTTCTTCATAAAACTCATGTTATTAATTATACATTAATCTACAAAGCTCAGCAACTAGTGCTACAAACAATGAATCATGCATGCAACACGAACTTTTTATTAATGCAACATCTGAAACCTAACCAATAATTCAAAATAGACTTTTTAATATTTACGCACTTGAATAAAAAATAGCTATGATACCTTGATTATTTCTTCAGTTCCAATTAATTCGGGAAAGAGGTCAAGTTCTACAAAATTAAAAACAAAATTATTAACATTTTTATTCAACTATTTCAGCTTTATTGGTCTACTTTTGGATGGAAAGAGAGAAAAGGAAAAAAAATAATACTGTTAGCTTGGAAAATACAGAATTGCTCAAAGAAAATTTCAAATTTCAGTTTCCAATACTGCTGAACATTACATAACACAGCATTATGTAAACGAACAGGAAACTGCACTCAAAACCTCGATGTCTATCCTCAACTCCAACTCCTTTCCCTATTTCCACCCCAGCTATGATTGAAACTAAGAAGGGAAAAGAAGACAGTGAGACTGATATTACTGGGTGCAAATAAACCCAAGTAACTTTTCATCAGTGCAGACTTACTGCTGATAAAAGCATAGCTGGGAAAATGCCAGGGGATAAGTGACAGATACTCTTATTCAACTACTTATTCCTTAAGGTCTTCTTCTGACTGAAGGTCAAATAGTTATTTTTTTTTAATTAATTAATTTTTGGCTGTGCAGGGTCCTCAGTTGCTGCGTGAGGGGCTTTCCCTAGTTGTGCGGTGAGCAGAGGCTACTCTATAGTTGCGCTGCATGGACTTCTCTTGTTGCAGAGCATGGGCTCTAGAGCATGGACTTGGTAGTTATTACACATGGACTTTGCTCAGAAGCATGTGGAATCTTCCCGGACCAGAGATCAAACCCACGTTCCCTGGATTGGAAGGAAAATTCTTAACTACTGCCCAACCAGGGAAGTCCCAAATAGTTCTTTTCACTCTTCAGATTTGGGCTTATACGTATTTGTACACAGGGTGCTTCCCCAGGTAGAAGCGAGAATGTTTTCTAGCAGGTCCAGCCTGGATTGGCAGCAGGAAGGACAGACCAGAGTGATTCCCATGACTTCTTCCCAGGGATACACAACTAATACTGCTTATGAAAGGAATGTAAGGACCAGGATCATTTAAGTCTGACTTTCCCAACTGGACAGAATCAGCATATTTCATGTTGCTGTGTCGTGCTTAGTCGCTCAGTTGTGTCTGACTCTTTGCGACCCCATGGACTGTAGCCTGTCCATGGGGATTCTCCAGGCAAGAATACTGGACTGGGTTGCCATGCCCTCCTCCAGGGGGATCTTCCCAACCCAGGGATCAAACCCAGGTCTCCCACATTGCAGGCAGATTCTTCACCATCTGAGCCACCAGGGAAGCCCATGAATACTGGAGTGGGTAGCCTATCCCTTTTCCAGGGGATCTTCCAGATCCAGGAATCGAACCAGGGTCTCTGGCACTGCAGGCGGATTCTTTACCAGCTGAACTACCAGGGAAGCCCAGTCTGATGATAGCTTAATCCTAAAACAAGACCCATCAGTAAATGTTAGAAAAGATGAGGAGCTACCAATAGTTCTCTCTCTCCAGTAAGGAATCTAGGCCCTCTGCCAAGTTACCAAAGGGCTTGAGGACCACTTATCCTCACTCTTCATCCAAGCTGCATCAGGGAGACAGAAGTCAGAGTAACTATTAGGGCTTGAGCATTATTACAAAGATACCTTTCTTATTCCTATTATTTTAGAGAATCTATCCCATCTCCAAAGTTTATGCTTTTCACTATCCTAAAGCTGTTTATGTTCTATTTTTTTATGCCTCTATAGATCCTCAAAGGAAATGCATGTTCTACAGAATTTTCAAAGGCATAAATGAACTAACATTAAGTATTTATCAAATCCAGGCCTCCTTTATCCTATAAACTGTATTGGGTTTATTTTCATGAAAAAACTTCTAGGTACTAAGAAATGTAAAACTATAAAATACAGTAATATGCTTGAATTTTATTTAGAAGAGAATTCAAGTAAAATATAGAAGCCCAGCCCCCATGAAGTTTTAGATAAAATTAATACTACTGACTAGTTAAATATTTTAAAGTTACTTACCCTGAACAATTTTTGGTGCAATAAAAATGAAAATAGTCACTGTAAACAGTCATATCTTAAATTTTAACTCTCAATTATTATTATTTTCTTGTTAAAACTAACCATGAATCTGACAACTTTCATTTGGATCTTTAGTGTTCTCCTTTTTCTATTTTTGTCACCATGAAACCTCTTACTCACCCTGTTTTTCATGTTATTTAGTCTTTACTTTTAAAAATTAAAATGATTTCAATAGTCTGATACAACTGTGTCTCTATAACCTTCAAGGAAACCAATATAATGTGAATTTAAAAACGGGATTCAACTTAACTGTGAGAGAGAAATAAAAAGAACTTTTAATATGATTTTCTAAAAATTACAATTAGAGAAGTTCATGCATGTAAAAATCTCCAATTTCAGTATATGAGACAATACATAATTTTATTAAAAATATTTTATATGGAGTCACAGCTTTTTATGTACTTTAAAAATACTTTAATATTAACAAGGGCAAATCATAGTCAAATACTATTTTGAGATACATATATATATATATAGTACTCTCGCCTGGAAAATCCCATGGACGGAGGAGCCTGGTGGGCTGCAGTCCATGGGGTCGCTAGGAGTCAGACACGACTGAGCGACTTCACTTTCACTTTTCCTTTCATGCATTGGAGAAGGAAATGGCAATCCACTCCAGTGTTCTTGCCTGGATAATCCCAGGGATGGGGGAGCCTGATGGGCTGCCGTCTGTGGGGTCACACAGAGTCGGACACGACTGAAGCAACTTAGCAGCAGCAGCATACACATATATATTATACTTTAGATTTTATTCTGTTAAGAAGCTACAGAAAAACATCTCAATGAGAGTCCATTCTCTTCAACATGCTTACAGAGGTGTTTTTAAAAAATGGCCTAACTTCATTTAACTTAACATACTTGTAATGACCAAAGGTGATTCTCTTATTAATTGTCAGGTTTGGGGTAGAGTGTATATAATTATCACATTAAGGACAAATTTTTTCTTTCAGTACTCTGTGTGCACTGCATTTGATTAATTGTTATCCTTTAATCAAAGAATAACTTAACTATATAGATTATAATTCCCATTAAGCTAAAATACATAATTCTACTTAATCATACTGTCTATGAGTATGATCAGCGAGTTCTACTATAGCTGGCTTTGCTGTTTATTGCAATAAGAAGTTTCCTTTAGGCCCCCTCAGGCCCTAGGAGCAGAAGCCCTTTGATCTCTTTTTATTTCATAGCACACTCATGGGTGAATTAGGTGTAGGTGCCTTCATGTTGGTATGTAAAAACCCACTTTGAAGGATCTTCCTTGTGATTTCCTACTAGACTCAGATCATTTGAATTGACTGAAATACTGGCGTTGTCCAGGAATTTGCCCTGCCCAAAATAACCCAGAAGTCTTCTGCTGAGACTCCTAAGAACAATTTTGAAATAAAATAATTTTAAAAGATTGCTTCTAACTCCCTGGAGAATCTGAGCCATACTCCTGGGTCTGAAAGTTCATAGCACTCAAGGTCTAACTGCTGACTGATGAAGGTCTCAGGATGGGTCCCCACTGGCCTGCTGTTGTTATTGTTAAGTTGCTAAGTCGTATCTGACTATTTGCGACCTCATGGACTGTAGCCCACCAGGCTCCTCTATCCATGGAATTCTCCAGGCAAGAATACTGGAGTGGGTTTCCATTTCCTTCTCCAAAGGATCTTTGTGATACAGAGATTGAATCCTTGTCTCCTGCCATTGCAGGTGGATTCTTTACCACTGAGCCACCTGGGAAGTCCTTTGGCCTGCTGCTTCCTTGCAAATAATAACCAACGTTTTAGTGGTCACCAGTCTGGCTCAGGCACTACTGGGGTTTACAGAATCTTCTCACTTCATCAAAACAGACCCCAAGAAAGCTGCAAAAACAGCCCAGTAGTGAAGACTGTCAATATATTTTTTTTTACTGAACACTTAAAATTCACATTTATGGGATAACAGAATAAAACCTATGGGTCATTCTGGTTCTGTTAGATTTTCTAAAAGAGCATGTTACTCAACATTCCACAAAACAAAAAAGCAACACTGATGTAGGTAGGCAAGCAAGGCTTATTTAATTGTTTAAAGGTTTTCAGCCAAGTTTCACAGTGCGAAAAGGCAAAAGCAATGTAAACTGCAATCTTTGTAAAGGGTGATTTTTAAATATCATTATATAACATTACCTGTAGTGTAGTATGGTACAGGCTGAACAAGGACAATGTATAGTGATTTAACAAAGACAGTTGTTATACAAATGAAAAGGACACAAAACAGGAAAATGCACTGACCTAATTCACCATGTATTTAAATTGAATACATATGATTATCAAGATCCTAAGACATGTACTCAAATAATGTCTTCTATAACTATATAATAATTAGATCTATATTGTAGAAATAAGCATAATTATAGCTACAACCAAATAAAAAAGTTTTTAAAAAGAATATCCACTTTAGTTTAACCTTGAAAAGGTTTAAATTCTTTTCTGAACATGAGTTTATGTGTTAATTTTAAAATAGCAATTTATAATAACATCTAATGGACACTATGGTGATACTGCTGTACACAACAAATATAATTAAAATGCACAAGCAATAAATTAATTAAATTAGCCAACTTTAAATGCACAATTTGGAAGATTGGGTTTTACTTCACAGATATTGATTAGAATATTTAAAATCTGTGACTGAAAGGATGAGGGCAATTATACGTGACCTCTGTCATTCCTTTTTAACAGAAGCAACAAATAGTACAGTCTTTAGAAAACAGCTTATCCAAAATAATGATAGAATAAGTCAGTAAGGTACATTACAACATTAGGTAGTGAAACAACACGATTAATAGGATGAAATGGTACTAGTAAAACCCGTGAAATAAACAGCAAACTCAAAAGACACTTAACATCTATATTAGCCACATAAATTGTAAACTTTACAAATCTTGTAGGAACCATCACACTGAACCACAGGACGGCACTGCTATCAAGGCTTTTACTGCTATGTATCTACTATAGAAACAATATTTTAGATAACGTAATTTCAATAATGAACTAAAAATATATGGACTGAAATGCCACTGTAGTCTTCCTGATCAGAAAGAATGAGTTCTGGAGACAACTAATATTTTCCTTATAAAAATAGGAAGAGCTGAAACTTTGCATAAATTGGTCTTCAACGAAGAACTTTCTGGAATAACTAAGGGATAAACTAAATTTTAACCCTTGATTTTTAAGAGTAATATCATAGCAGAATATCAAATCAAATATGACCTTTTACTAAAACATATTAATGTACAAAATCCTCTAAGGCACTGAGACATCCATGGAGATTAAGTGATGTGTCCAAGCTAGCATCTCATTAGTTCAATGGTGTCCCGATCCTTTGAATAAATAGAAATTAAGTTATAATACTTTCTATTTTGTACAAATGTGAAAGTGCTACAAATGATATAAGAACTTGTACTTTGTGCCAATATAGACTCAGTCTAAAAGGATCACTCAGAAATTATATCTATAGATAATAGACATTTGATCTGTTTTTCCATATGCAATAAGCTTCTTTCTTAAAAAATAAGAAAGAAAAAATTCAGAAAGTCTAAACTTTTAGCATAGAGGCTAGAGAAAGAAGTGTTAGTTGTTCAGTCATGTCAGACTCTTTGCAACCCCATGGACTGTAGCCCGCCAGGCTCTTCTGTCCAAGGAATTCGCCAGCCAAGAATACTGGAGTGGGTTGCCATTCCCTTCTTAAGGGAGAGTTAGAAAATGCACAACATAAATAGCTAAAATTATTTTTTTTGACTGGGAAATTGTACTATGTTCAGAAATTAGAGCGGTATAATTAAACTAAGATAGTAAAATTAAATGAATGGTTTTAATATAATTCATCACCTAAAATACACAATAGGACTAGAGGAGATTTTTATATACCATATTTAATCAATTCACATGTGATATTGCCAAAACACAGTCAATGGTGCACTGCTAAAGATGTCATTTTCGGAAGGATCAATATGTGGAACTTCAGTGAGGGATGACATTCAATGGAAAAGCATCATATGGTATAGCTGAAACCATGGGCAGTTAATTTGATACTCACCTTTCAATAACACTTAGAGCTCACATTTCATTTAAAAATAACCTGATTTTGCAAAATAACGCTAAATAAAAACAGTAGGAAAGATGGTTATACCTAGACATGAGGCAGGTCATAATATTATTTTTAAATAATGATATTGCCATTATGAGAGTGCTGTCCTGTGCTTAGTCGCTCAGTCATGTCTGACTCTGTAACCCCATGGACTGTGGTCCACCAGGCTCCTCTGTTCATGGGATTCTCCGGGCAAGAATACTGGAGTGAGTTACCATGCCCTCCTCCAGGGGATCTTCCTAACGCAGGGATTGAACCCAGGTCTTCTGCATTGCAGGTGGATTCTTTACCATCTGAACTACCAGGGAAGCCCATCATGAGAGTAGTAATATTCATTAGCTCTCAATGTTCTAAGTTGGGAAATACTTTGACAAGTATTATGGCCTGTGGCTTGGAAGGATCCAGAATCTAACATCTAATGTTCTGATAAATTATGTAACTTAAAAACTCAACTAGTTAAGAACTATGATGTTATGAACAAGACCCTGCTATGGCACATAAACCACAAAGGAAAATCAACAGACATCAGTTTTCCTTCTCTACATAAAAGTGAAACATGCTCCAATTAGTATCACTTGTAACCACTGCTATTAAAAACCGGTGAAAATTTCAGAGAGTAGCCTCATAATAGGGATGACCAAAGAATATTTACATTTGTGTATGTGTGTGTTTGTATACATTTATGAACACGCATATGCATGACATGTATGTGTGTATACATGCATATACATGTATATGTACTATATAATTTCATTTATTACTTTAAAATTGCTTATACTAACAAAAGAAAGACTTTAGTTATGTACATTTGTAAACTGTCCAATTATGATAGGCAGAACCTCCTTCAATTATTGCATATGCTTTGAGATCAAAGATTTTCCTGTAATACTTAAAGACGCATGCAAATAAAATACAATCAGAAACAACTTTTTTGCTTGCTTTTATGGAATAAACCCAGCAAACCTAAGAAGAAAGATCCCCCTCACCACCAATTTATAAAAGATAGATGAAAATATCTAAGATAAACTCCTGAGATGCTTTGTATAGGTATTTCAAAGTACCTCACATGATCCTTGAATCATGTACATACTTACTACAAAATACTTTGGGGGCTGAAAGAGGGAGGAAATAAACACAAATGAAACAAACTCTTCATTATTCAAAATCAAAGTCTTTATATTTTCTTAGCTATTTTCATTGATGACCACTACAGACATTACAATAGGTTTGGCAGTTCTTATTTTACAAATAGAAAACTTCAGTATTAAGAATAAATTCACATATTGTGCTATACCATATCTGCTGAATGAAAATGAAAAAGGAGCTCTGTGCTTTACAAAATTACCTGATAATCCAGACTAAAAAAGAAATCACTTTGCCTTTTGGACAAAGAACATAAAGTCAGAAAGAAACCACCAATGCATTCAGAAATTAAACTAGCCTCCTTTATTTAATAAGGTATATCAGGGGGGCACTTACCAGGGTCATCAGAAGGCATGTCCACAATCAGCTGGTCACTATATTTTCCATATAAGCCATTAGTGCATATGGCTACTATTTGAAGAACATAACTCATATTGGGTAGTAAATTATTAAGAATAGCACCCTAAAAGAAAGATGGCAATAACTATACAAATTTGTCATTCTCAGAGGAGTGCTAACATACTAGACATCTCTTCTTAGAAAACATTTTCTCATTTGTCAATAAAAAATTTTGTATTTTATTAACCTGAGAAAAAATTTTACACAATGTTATCAGGCTGAGCTTGTGATAGTTGTGAGTTAGGAAGATACTGGTAAACTATGCTTTTATTTATTTATTTTTTTGCTCTGTAAAAATCAGATTTAGTTTCAGAAAATTTCATTTTTTAACTCAAACTCATGAAATTCATAAATGAGTAGCCAAAAGTGTAGATTACTATTTTAGACAAACATGTAGCATTTATAAGAAGCAAAATGTGAAAAACTAATTTCTTTCTTTTTCTTAACAATATGTAAACCAGACAGTAATAGAATTATTACCTTCTTCACATCATTATGAAATGAATAATAGTATATTCTCATAAATTCCACTTACAAATTTCTCAGTTCACAGTGTTTGTTCTAGACATCTAAATTAAAAAGTTGTTACAAACCTCCCCATTTTGTTTATATGATTTCCATACCGGTTTTTGTATAGATGCAGGCTCGTAGGGCTTGAGGGACTCCTGCTGTCTATATTCAGAGTTCAGTGTCCTGGACCTGCCCTGGGGCTTCCCTAAGCAACACCCAGATGGGATTTTCTCAATTATACCACAACCACCAAGGAAAAGTTAATACTGAGATGCTCAGAATCTGTACTTTATTTTCTTTAATTCTTGTCATGGGTGGACAGGAAGAAGACATGCATTGCTTCCTAAGGATTACCTGCCTCCTGTCCCAAAAATTCTGTCTCAATTGATTTCACATTTGTTACTTGGAAATTTGAATCAAAGAAAAGGACTTTCAAGACCTCTACACTGTTTTCTACTCTATTTCCCTTGTGCTGATACACTATGATGAGGAAACAAAAGACAACTGTATCACAGTACTGATATTTTAGACCCAATTCCTTCTCTAACTGGAAGTTGTTGTTCTGTCGCTAAGTCGTGTCCGACTCTGCGACCCCATGGACTGCAGCACACCAGGCTTCCCTATCCTTCACTATCTCCTAGGGCTTACTCAAACTCATGTCCATTGAGTCAGTGATACTATCCAACAATCTCATCCTCTGTTGTCCCCTTCTGCTCCTGCCCTCAATCTTTCCCAGCATCAGGGTCTTTTCCAATGAGTTGGCTCTTCACATCAGGTGGCCAAAGTACTGGAATTTCAGCTTCAGCATCAGTCCTTCCAATGAATATTCAGGATTGATTTCCTTGAGGATTGATTGGTTTGATCTCCTTGCTGTCCAAGAGGCTCTCAAGAACCTTTTCCAGCTCCACAATTCGGAAGCATTAATTCTTTGGCACTCAGCCTTCTTTATGGTCCAACCCTCACATCCAACTGTGAGAGTACAAAGTATTTGACTGTTCGAGTCCTTTTCTTTGTAAAGAAAGGCTATACTAGATGATATCCAGTTCTAAGTCTTTTGAAAGTTATTATCGGCAGAGCTGTAGTCTCCATGTAATTAAAAATACTAGTAAGAACCTAGGGCTTGCCTGGTGGCTTGGATGGTAAAGAATCCACCTGCAATGCAGGAGACGTACATTAGATCTTTGGGTTGAGAAGATCCCCTGGAGAAGGGAATGACTACACACTCCAGTATTCTTGCTTGGAGAATTCCATGGACAGAGGAGTCTGGCAGGCCATAGTCCATGGATTTGCAAAAAGTCAGACATGACTGAGAGACTACATTTTCACTTCACTAGTATTAATCACTGTAAATTTTAAATAATTAAATATAGCTTCTGCATCCCTCTCTCCCCACTAGATAGCTCATACAAAGCCTAAAGTCATCAAAGGCAACAATATACAATCATTCATAAGTTCTTATCCTAGATATTAAACTACAATGACTACAATGCCATCAATACATGAAACAATTGATCTTATAGTTACCAAATCTTGATAGCCATCTGTCAAAAACTCATGCTTGGTTTGGTCTTCTCCCTCCAACTGCTGGTACAGAACGGCAAACTTCTCGATCATGGTATCATAAACTACTCGAGGTCTTTCCCACGTAACGAGAAGGCTAGTATAATTCTCTGGGTCAGCTTGAACATTTTCTGGTTCTGAACTACAAACTTCAGAGGAAAAAAAAAGTACAGTTATTGACACAACTGTCACCCTCTAGAATCTTAACAAGTGAAACACATTCTATGAACATTTTTGCTGTATTTTAATAGAGGTTGAAAAGTTACACTTTCCCACTGTGGCTCTTTTGTCCAAGCCATGTCCTGTATCTGAAATACTTCTCCATTCCCCACTGTGAATGAAAAAGACTGCCTGCCTGGCTAGTAAACAAAGGATGTTATAACCATCAAGCCATCACTTTAGAGCCTCCCTAATGGTGTACCCTGAGGAAACTCAGGATGAGAAAACACAGGAAACTGGTCCCAGGTAGCTGAGGTCTATACCCAAGGAGCAATTTCAGTGAGACCAGAGTCTTGAACCTTCCCATACACAGAAAAGTGCTAACTTCCTTGAGAGTTCTGGTTTCTCTAATTAACAGTAATCTTTTGGTGTTCCTACTATGTAGTCTTTGATGCAAAAACTCCTACATATCCTGACCCTCCCCTTGCTTCTTTAGAGCAGCCCCTCTGTGATCTGAGAGTCCTGTCTCCCAGGGTTGAAGTCCTCAGAATGTCCACCAAATAATCCATAACTCTTGACTTTCAGCTTGTGCATTTTTTTTCAATCAACACCTCCTACCTCTGTTCAAGTCAGACCTTCAAAGAATGTCTTTACCACGTGCAGTATTCTCTGTTATGCACACTCTGACCTCTGCTGGATTGATATCTGTCATTTTCAATTGTCTGTCTTGTTTTACCACAATTACTGCATTAATTGTATGTTCTCTTATATTTTTCTTTCCTGAATAAGTCTTTGCTCCTCTGTGTGTGCATGCTAAGTCGCTTCAGTCGTGTCCAACTATGACTGTAGCTTGCTAGGCTCCTCTGTCCATGGGATTCTCCAGGCAAGAACACTGGAGTGGGTCGCCATGCCCTTCTCCAGGGGATCCTCCCGAGCCAGGGATTGAATGCACATCTCTTATGACTCCTGTATTGGCAGGCAGGTTTTCACCACTAGTGCCACTTGGAAAGCCAATCTTTATTCTGTGAGTAGATTATAAGCATAATAACCAGAGTTTTTTTTTTTTTAATTTCTATATTGCATAGAAAACTGTCTTGAATGTATGGGGAATACAAATTCATTTTCATAAATAAATAAAGGATATCTTCAAGTTTATGGTGTTTTTATTATTCTTATTTGGCTCATATGAGGAGAATTTCAAAACTAAAAGATGGTCTTGTTTGTAAATCTTTGAAATAATTAAAAATTCCCTATCACAGAAAACCATAGGAGAACAACTGAAACTATTATTTCAATATTTTTCAGACCTGCTGACAAAAAAGTCCCACTTTGGCCTCATAAATAGATTAAGCAATTAATTTCAGAGAATTATAAGATATGTCTGTCTTAGCTGAAAAAATATTTTGAAACTCGTTTGGGGACTTCTTAAAATGAACTGAAGCCCGTGCTGGAACTCATGGCAAAAATGCAGTCCCATCAGAAAGAGCACTCTGATACTTTCTGAAATACATTCATAATGTGATCATCTGAACTAGTTGTGAACAAAAAAAATTTAAAAATGCATGATATCATGCTAATGAAGCATAGTAATAAATATAATATCTTCCAGGCTGGAGAGATTTGGGGAAGAGAGGGAGAGAAAGGTCTCCAAGGTCAAATAGTAATCACTATGATCACAGAATCCAGGCTTTGCTTTAAAGGTATACCTGAAATTACAAAGTCACCACACGAGACCACACAGTCCATTGAAATCAACCAATCATCACCACTACCAAAACTATTTCTAGGACTCAATGGAAACACGCAAGCAGCACCATGAGAATGTGACCAAAAAGCCTTTTTGTCTTTACTGGGCTGTAGTTTTCCCCATGAACACAGGAGGGCACCCAAAACTAACAACTGACCTTATAAATGGAAACATTTTATATACAGTATTCAATAAGACATTTTAGCATATGTATGCTATGCAATGGTACAGGAGTGATTCAGAGCAATGTAAATACATATACACATATATGCTTTAAATCAATATAGGAATAACTTTATATGAGTTAGAGACAGAACTTTTCACTGTTAAAATTATAATATTATTTGTTGGTCAAGGATATAGGGTGCAGTGTTCCTTTGGGAATAAGAGAACAATTCTTTCATTATCAAAAAACATGAATTCACAATAAGAAAATGTATTCCTATTTAGGTCTAGACGGCATCATCATTACTCGATCTAGTGACACTTCTACAAATGTCCACCAGATGGCAGAAGACCACATCATCTCAAAAGTGAGGCGGTCACTTAACATCATTGGAGACACAACATTGCCTTGGTCTTGCTTCTGATGAACCTCATGTCTGTTTTTAAAAGGCTGAAAGTGATTTTGGACAATATCATTTGTAGATTTTGTTCAAAAGTCAACCCCACTTTGCACAGAGTGAGAATGATTTAAAGTGAACTCTTTTCCTCAAAGATGAAACTATCTTAAAATGCATGAAAGTTTTATGCATGCCCACAAAACATAAAAATCGGAGAAAAATATAAAATTACTGACTTCAAAATACACAAAGGACTGCTTCCTCAATAGTGCAAGGAATTTTGATCAGGTGTCTGTGTTTATCTCCCCTTAGTATTAGAAATCAGCAGGTACTTCAAATTCTAAGAATCAGCATTAATATAAAATAGGACTCTAAAAAGAAATTCACATTTCTTTGCCACCAGGTTTTAATTCATTTACTTTCTTCTTTATATATCTGTAAAAGCTTATTAGTAATTTAATAGTTAAAATGTATGTTGTAATTAGAAGCTTATTTTTAAACACTCTTTTTGTTTATTGATAATCATAGCTTAGTAACACATTATAAGCTATAGCTGAAGCTTATCTTTTAGATGCTGAAATACAGAATTTTATAGAAAAAAAATATATACTTTAGAATGTATTCAAGAGAAAGACTAGTACTTCTATATGTAGTCTATGACCTTGCCAATGGGTTACTCTTCTAAGGTAGGACATCCTAGCTATCTCCTAAATAACAATCTTGCTAATTCACCACTTGGTGTTCAGACATAAAACTGGGTAATGTTTCAGATGTAAAACTGACTACAGAGTAAGTTATTAATTTTCACTAAGTTTTCCAAGCTTCCCTTGTTCTTCATATTAAAATTAGTTTATCTTATTAGAAGGGCATACAGTTTATAAAGCATATTATCTGGATTGAAAAATCAAGAAGGACTTTCCAGATCAACATATGCTGACACCAATTACAAGCTACATTAATAAGATAGTAACAAAAATATAATTTCCTTGATTATAGGGAGCTCAGTACTATGTTGTGGAGAAGGAAATGGCAACCTACTCCAGTATTCTTGCCTAGAGAATCCCATGGACAGAGGAGCCTGGTGGGCTATAGTACATGGGGTCGCAAGAGTCAGACATGACTGAGCAAATAAACCTACCTACCAGAACTATGTTGAGGTCCCATTTCCTTCTTTAGGAATGAATCACATGCCCTGATTCCTTTCTACGAGCTACATGTGACCTGGATCATAGTCACTGATTCTTTAAGGAACACTGACCAAGGAGAATCTGGTTCCTGCAAGCTCGAGGCTATGAGACAGGCTGTGACAAAGCTGGGGTCCTTGTCAAGTTGCACAGAATACAAGCAATACTGTAGTATAAGTGCAACCCAGATGGCACAAGTAGTAAAGAATCTGCCTGCCAATACAGGAGACACAAGAGATGTGGGTTCAATCCCGGGGTCCAGACCATCTCCTGGAGGAGGGCATGACAGCCCACTCCAATATTCTTGCCTGGAAAACTCAATGGACAGAGGAGTCTGGCGGGCTACAGTCCATGGGGCCTCAAAGAGTTGGGCATGACTGAGCACTCAGCACAAGTGCAAAGGATCCTCACATATAAAGAATGAGAGGTTCTTAATTAAAAACTTGTTTTTAACATTCACTTCTTATCTGCTTGGCTCTAGGCACTCTTGGACATACAAATAAAGGAGGTACCATCTTTGCCTTCAGGAAACTCATTTCTAGGATAGCCTCTCACCCTTAAATTTAGTAAGCCATTAAATGTAATGGGTGCTTTTAGTTTCCAAATCCTAGATGCCATTTACAGAGGAAGGCAAAATAAACTGTAAAAAAAAATTCTGTGATTTAGCCAAATTAGGTTGTGCTTTTCAAAAGTATAGGTTTTTATCCACTAGAAATTGTAAAAACTCCACAAACATACCTCACAAAGTCCTCCACCTTCTCATTACTTAAATGAATGGATATGAAAAGTGAACACCTCCTACACAGGAATGTCCACATAAGATTAATACGCTAGGCACTGAGTGTCATGAGGAAACAAGAAAAAAAGGAAGGAAAAGAAAAGGAAATAGGTAAAGAAAAGCACAAAGGAGGAGAACCTGACAACTCTCACTGTGACAAGTCTCGTGACCAGCTCATCATTAAAGCTGGTGCAGGTGGTCCAGGGGAGACAGAAGGTCCCTTCTGCCTCTGCTGCTCTACGTGCCCACCTTGGGAAAGGGACACATGCCCTGGGGGAGAAGGTGCAGTCTTAGCTCCATGGATCATGGATAAAAATGAAGAGGGAGGTGAAAAGATCGGGTGATGATTTTGGGGGAGTGGCAGAGAGAACGTCCCTAGGTTTTTACCCAGTATTTCCCATTGTCTTGAGGTTTGGTACAGGTGAACACAGCCCATGGCAAAGTACCTCCATGAGTGCACACTAGTAAATCCACCACCTTCTTGCTTGAGGTTTATGAGCCTCATTTTAAAAATTATCGAGACAGGTAATTTAATGACTACTGTGAGAAGCACCCGAAGAGGGACAGACTCAGAGGACAATCAGTATTAAGGTTGTGATCTCCCTTCAGGGAGTAACAGATGTTAACAAAACTAATGTAAAGATTGCTACAAATGTTAAAAATAAGAACTAAAAATGATCTGTTATTGCTTTGTACTTTTCAATGATTATACCCCATTCCCTTTAGATAAGTAACCAAAAAAAAAAAAAAAACCTTTCAAACTGTACCTCAGTCAGTCAGTCTTCTCTAGGAATACACAGTAACTTTGTCAACCATTCAATTCATAACATACAATCTTCCAAGAAGTAAATAATCTTCCTGTACTTTTCTCTATATAGTTAGAGCACAAAGTTAATATACATGTGACCTTAATGAATGCTATTTACAACTACTGACCTTCTCAAGAAGGTGGGTCTTCTGATGCATAATTCATCGTGACATTTTCTCAGGAAATTACAGAAAATTTCTCATAGCTCAAATACAACATCAAGCTATGAAGACACACTTTTCATGCTACCCTTCCTTGAAAATCATTTCATATTTTATAGTTTTTTTAAAGTTTGCATTATGTATATTACAATGCTAGCAAATGAGATTTAAAGTGCATTTATAACTCTACTTAACAAATAAAAATCTTAAACATTGAAAACTTGGATAGCACCCTATACTTGTGATAGCTTGCCCTCTGTCTCTATATACAAATAGACAGCTGCACACACACACACACACACACACACATATACAAGAGTACATACGCAAACACACACACACATACTGTATTAATAGAAACTATGGATCTGGGGTATTCAAGAGTACACACACACACACACACACATTGTATTAATAGAAGCTACAGATCTGGAGTATATTATGTTCAAGGGACTGGACTGCCTTGTAATCTTTAACTTATTTAAACCTCAAAACAACCCTACGAGGTAGCCATTTTAAAAAATTAAAAATATATATGTATTTTGGCCATGGCTTGTGGCCTGCAGGATTTTAGCTCCTTGACCAGCTACTGCACTTGTGCCCCCTGCAGTGGAAGCATGAAGTCTTAATTACTGGATGGCCAGGGAAGTCCCAAGGTGAGCATTTTAAACTCATTTTATCAGTGAAGAGAATGAGGCTTGATAAAATGAGTTTAAATGCGCACCTTGGGACTTCCCTGGCCATCCAGTGATTACGACTTCTAATGGAGAAGGCAATGACACCCCACTCCAGTACTGTTGCCTGGAAAATCCCATGGATGGAGGAGCCTGGTAGGCTGCAGTCCATGGGGTTGCTAAGAGTCGGACACGACTGAGTGACTTCACTTTCACTTTCCACTTTCATGCCTCGGAGAAGGAAATGGCAACCCACTCCAGTGTTCTTGCGTGGAGAATCCCAGGGACGGAGAAGCCTAGTAGGCTGCAGTCCATGGGGTCGCACAGAGTTGGACACGACTGAAGCGACTTAGCAGCAGCAGCATGTAACTAATAAGTATTTGCACTGGGGTTTGAAACCAGAAGTTGACTGGGCTTTAAAGCCCCAACCCCTTCCCACAGTACTTCACGAGGCCCAGGCTTCTAGAGGCAGAGTCTTGATAGTGGAAGGAGAGGGCAGCGGGCAGGTATTGGTTCCTGGGAGGCAGGGGACAAAGCTGGACATCACCTCCTGTTTGTGTGGTTACTGACATATATTTCTCATGAACTAAAAGACAATTTTTACTAATTCCTTCAAGATCAAATGGTTCTACTAAATTCTGTGATTCTTAGAAGAGCCAGCGCCCATTCCATGATGCCAAAAATACATGCCTTTTAATAAATAGCAATGCTATGTAAAAATGCAAAAATAGAGGACTGAGTTCTGGTAAAATACTCATTCAGTCACAAATGTTTATTGAGTTTTCCTATGAATGCAAAAAAAAAAACACAAAAAACAAATAAGGCTTGATCTCTCCCCCCAAGAAGTTTACATGGATATGCAGACCTCACATAGCTTTTGCAATTACTTGCAATGTATTTTGCATAATATATTTTTCTACCATGCATTTACCAAGAGTAGGATTCCAACAATTTTCATGACACGTTTTCCTTCTCTCTTGGTCAAAATGAGGACATTAGAAATTTAAAATAGCAAAATAAATAAGTATAACCTGAAAGTCCCAAGCTGGGTGACAAACTTAATAAATTGCTATGACGATACTATACATAAAATTAAGAATGGTATTAATGATATATTTATATCATTCAGTAAAGCAAAATCAAAAAACAAGTATGGTACAGCCTCATTTTTGTGAGACATAATAATATATTTTTAACTTAAGAGAAAGGCTAGAAAGATATTCCCCCAAATTCTCATAGCAGTTATCTCTGGATAATAACATTATAGGGGATTTTTATTTTCTTCTGTGTGCTTATCTATTTTTTCCTTTTATACAATGTTCATGTAATAAAAACATACTTTCAGATTAAATCTAATAAAGATTAAATCTTGAACATAAATGCAACCCTCAATTCTTATTTTTAAATTCAGTTCAAGAAAGTAAAAGGGCAATACTGTATCATTAAGGAAAAAAAATCATAGGAATATGCACATGGAAAATAAGTGCTTGTTGAATGCAAATACTCATGATGGAAAATGCAAGAATTCAACCATCATTCTAGTTTTTGAAAAAAGCCAATATTAAGTTTTTAAAAAAGTTTTATGTTATTAAAGTCATCAGTTTTTATTATAAAATTATGCAAGGATAAATTATGTTCCCTTATAAATATACAGCATGGTGGAGAAAGCTTTGGAAGTCTTCAGAATCAGGAAGATCAGGGTACAAATACTGACTCCAACCTTTTACAGTTCTGTGAACTTGGGTGAACCAGTTAATATCAGCTTCCCAAATTATAAAATGAGAAAAACAAGCCTAATGCCTGGTTGAGCACACTGGTTCATGTGATATATGTTAGCCATTACTGCTTTTGTTATGATTACTTTTAGCCATAATCACTTAACTGTGAAAATAGGGACTTCCCTGGTGGTCCAGTGGTTAAGACACTGAGTTTTCCAAGGAAGGGGATGCAGGTTTGATCCTGGTCAGGGAATAAGATCCCACATGCCATGAGGCATGGCCAAAATTTTTTTAAAAATTCAAAAAAAAAAAAAACCAATATTCTACATTAAATCCATTCATATGGGTTTACACATAAAATGATGCAAGAAGCACCCATCAAGCTATATCCTGCCATACTTTTATTATACACAAATCAATTCCTTCATTTTGTGAATATTTGATGAATGAGAGCTTTACTTTTGTCCTGCAATCGAGGCAAAGTGATAAAAGACTTAGTTACTTCCTTCAGAGGGTGGTGGTGGGGACAGATAAGTAAACAGACAGTATCATACTGCGGCACCTGCTAGGAAGTCTGGATGCACAGCGGGTAGGAGCTCCTGGCACACTGCACCTCCAGAAGGGCATCGTTTATCTGGTACCCTATGGGCTCAGCACTTCCATTAACACACAGTCCTTCCTTGGGCCAGCGCCAGGCTTGGTAGGGCTGGATGGAGGGTCAGACATGGCTCCTTGGTGGAGGCAACTGCTTACGTACTTGAGTCTTGAGGACAAGGGGGAGACAACACAGGAAGACTGCAAGGAAGAACACGCCATGGGAAGGAAAAAGCGTGTCTAGGTGCAACCTGGGAGAGTGTGGTCTGTCCTCTTCAGGGACCTCACTGAGTTCAGGATAAAGGAAGGAAGTTGGCCGGGGAAGAGTAAGCACTGAGGCCAGTAAGTACCAGACAGGACCTACCACGCAATGACAAACAATTTGGGTTTTATCCTAAACGCAGTGGGAGCCGCTTTTGTGTGCTGTGCTTGCTCAGTCACTGAGTCGTGTCTGACTCTTTGTGACCCCATGGACTGCAGCTCTCCAGGTCAGGTTACTCTGTCCATGGAATTTTTTAAGCAAGAATACTGGAGTGGGTTGCATTTCCTCCTTCAGGGGATCTTCCTGACCCAGGGATGAAACCCATGTCTCTTGATTCTCCTGCACTGGGGCAGGCAGATTCTTTACCAGTGAGCCACCTGGAAAGCCCATGGGAGCCACTGAAGAGTTTTAATACAATATAACTAATAACTAGTACAACTAATACAGTATGACTAATTCACGGCCAAACATTGTCTATATTTTGTTATTTTGTCATTTGTATTTCAGAAAAGGAGATGGTTAGATCTATTTATTATTTTTAATCAATTGGGGATTATTTACCACACAAGAGGTCTTAGTATTTAGTATTGTTGGTAGAAATATAATTAAATTTCCTCACTTTGGAGCAATTAATTTGAAACAATGTCATAGTAAACACAGCAATTCATCACTGTTGTACTTTGTTTATGTTGTTGTTAAAGGATAAACAATCTCACAAATACTACTTTGAAACAACAGAAACATGCTGCTTTAATGCCTAATCTTTAAAAGCAGACGATTATTGAATTAATATTATACACAGCCAAAAATTCATTATGGGGCTGGGATCAAAGAAGACCATGTTCTTAGAAAGGTTTTCAGTCCCCAAAGCAGAGGCCACTTCAACTCTTTCACGAACCAGCGCAGCCTCACAGTGAACTGAAAAGAACAAGTCAGCAGACGCAATGACTGTGTCCTCTGGACACTTTGAAAGGCTTCTGACTGCCGGGTCAGCTTCAAAAGACCCCGAGGGCACTCCGCAGGCTTTCCCTCTGCCTCCTCTCCATCGCCTGGGCTTGACAAGGACAAACTTCTTTTCTTTTAAAGAAGGAAACTGGGGAAAGGACTCACTTTTTATTCATTAATAATTCAGTGCCTTGGGTTTCTGTCCGTACTAGACACTAGCCTCTCTGGGAGCTGCCAACACACAGACGAGTACTTCTGTAAAACCCCAACACACGTCAAGACTCAGGTCAAATGTGCTTCTCCCACGGAGATTCCCAAGTCATCCCAACAAGAAGCAATCTTCCCAAGCTCTGAACACCTCACCCTTATTCTTTCCCCTCTTAGAGCTGTTACACAAGCAAATGCCATAAAGTGAATTTGGAGGTGTGTAGGTGGCTTTGCCACCAACTACTGTATGTTTTAGGAAAAAACTTTCCTTCCTGAATCTCAATGTTTCTGACTTGCAAAATGGTTTTATTCATGGAAGGAGGAACAGATTTTCTTCATAGTGTGTGCACATAATTCACAATTGTACTGTTTATTTGGCTGTGTTGGGTCTTACTATGGTACGCTGGATCTTCGTCACATCACGTGGGATCTTTCCTTGTGGCACGGACTCTCTAGTTGTGCCTGGGTGTAGCTGCTCCCTGGAATGTTGCAGGGAAGAATCTTAACCACTGGATCACCAGGGAAGTCCCCAGGACAGATATTTTTAATTGTCATTTTATAAATATGGCAACTGAGATTCAGAGAAGTTAAATAGCTTACCTAAGGCTACAATTCTATAATCAAAATATTTCCAAAAATCGAAGTCTTGTATATTGTCCATGATGCCACAATTACCTCCTACAACACTGAATTTAATAGGACTTAACAGAAAAATTATATTTCAATACACACCTGCTTCATGAATCTCTTCCTTTCCAGTATATGAGGAAAACACCTGCCTGGAGAACTTGTATTGTTGTTCTCGAAAATTATTTTGTAAGTAGTCCATCAACATGACATAACCAGACTGTTGCATTGTAAGAACTTCACAGAAAACAGCCAACTGGAAAGAAGATAATTTAACTTATAATTTAACATACTTGCTTCAAAGGCATATCAGCAAATGCTTTAAAACAGATATTCTGTAGAAAATATTTCTTTTTAAATTGCTTCAAATTACTCCATTTGTTTGAACTTCCAAGATTACCTGGCTTTCAGAAATGCTAACTGTATCTTTAAAAATAATCCAGTCGACGGTGTCTGTGCAGGGAGGAGATGTCAGGGAACCATTGTAAGTGTAATACTTGTCAGTTGAGTTTGGCAGAAGGTTCAGCAATGTGAATGGATCCAACGCAGCCTGTTTCCCTACAAAGGAATCATATACATTTCAGCTGAAATCCTAACACTGGAACTTACCTGTTCAAAGCCTCTATGCAACTGAAACATATATTTTGGTATGTATTTAATCAGAACTGAAATTTTAAGAACATTTTAGATACATATCTAAAATGGAGATAAAACTGGCATATTCTAAATTTTCTTGCACATATCACAACTTAGTGTTAGTTGTTCTATCTTTACATGGGCAAGATGCTGGAAAGATTATTTTTCCATATGAAAGATTCAGAAGTCATATGGCCATATGAATAGATACCAGGAAATCATTCAGTAAGATTGAATACCAACTTTTGGAAAACAAAACCATATTCTGATGAAAATTATCTATAATGAACATCATATTTTAGGATGACTTACTGAAAGGTGTTCCCCTAGTGATAAAGAATGAGACAAGGACATCTTCTAGCACCACTTCTTACACTGAACTGGAGGACCAGGACAATTTTTTACTTACAATAAAGTAAGAAAGAGGAAAAAAAAGGCCAAGATGGACTAAGAGAACAATGGAAGAGAATAAAGAGTCCAGATCCACACATATGTGATTATTTGACTTATAACAGGAAAAAGTATTACGTAGTTGAAATGCATGGCCTTTTCAATAAACCATGCTATATCAATCAGATATACTTATGCAAACCATGAATCTTTATTCCCTCCTTCACACCATAATCACAAATCAATTCTAAGTAGAGTCTGGATCTAAATGTGAACAGAACAATAAAGACTTTAGAATAAAACATAGAAAATTATCTTCATAATCGTAGGATAAGTTGAGATTTATGAAATAGCTTGCAAAAAGTGTTATTCACAGAGGGAAAAATTATCTACTTGATACTCAGTCTATTTGTCAACAGTCACCATTTAGAGAGTAAAAAGGCAAGACAAAGAATAGGAAATGTATTTCAAATTTTATATATGAAAATATTATTATTTTATAATAAAAATATTGATTTTTTATTTATAAGTTGAATTGAGAATAGAAAATTCCTACAAAAAATTGGTAGAGCTTTCCTAAGTCTGGGAACCTTGAAACAACCCAATTATAGCTGTCTCCTTGAAAAGTCCCATTTTTGATCTTGCGTCTTTCAAATGGCTCTTACCAAAGGCACTGCCTTGGCCATTTAGCTCTCTGTGTACCAGTTCTCACTCATATGGGTAGCAATATGCTTCCCAGGAGCTTCCCAGGTGGCTCAGTGGGTAAAGAATCTGCCTGCAATCCCTGGGTGGGGAAGATCCCCTGGAAGATGGCATGGCAACCCATTCCAGTATTTTTGCCTAGAGAATCCCACAGACAGAGGAGCCTGGCTGGCTATAGTCCATAGGGTTGCAAAGAGCTGGACATGACTGAAGTGACTGAGCATACATGCAGGCATGCTTACCAGTATCTAACTTATTTTCCCATCCTCTTAACTCTTACCCAGCCAAGTGCATGTCTTCTTTTCTGTCTCGTACATTTTGGTCATTAAGAAATAGTCCCCAAAGCTAATTTCATCTAGTCTAAGTGAGGTGCCACAGTGCAGAATAGTACCATATGAATTATCTGGGGAGCATTAAAAAAAAAATACCAGTGTCCCAGACCCCATCTGCAGCAGTGGGACTTAAGTATCTACATTTTTTAGGCTAGCTGTGCCTACATGTTTTAAAAAGAATCCCCAGATGATTCAAACATGTAGCCAGGGTTGAAAACCTCAAGTAGAGTGAAGGCTTTACAAGATTTTAGTCTTAGTGAATCCCAAAGTCCTCCTTTTAAAATGAAATAATTGGATCAGATGACCTTAACAGTATATTACAGTTCTACACGATATGAGGACTGGACACATCCTCATGGAAAAAAATTATTTCCACTGGGCTTTCCAGGTGACTCAGTGGTAAAGAATCTGCCTGCTAATGCAGGAGATGCAAGTGACCTAGGTTTGATCCCTAGGTCAGGAAGATCCTCTGGAGTAGGAAAATAACAACCTGCTCTAGTACTCTTGCCTGGAAAATTCCATGGACAGAGAAGTCTGGTGGGCTACAGTTCATGAGGTTGCAAAGAGCTGGACACGACTGAGCACACTAGCACACACAAAAGTTAAATTATTGAATATTAATTTTCCTGTAATACAGAAATTTTTCTCAGGAAGAGGGATAGTGCTAATAAAATTATAGATAACTTCTTCCAGTTTGAAGTTAAGACTAAATCTTAGAAGTAAAAATCTGTTGATTGAATTGATAGTGCTGTGTACGTACAACCCAAATCTAGTTTTAATCCACTAGAAAATTCAGGTTACATTAGGTTTAAAGGATTAATTAGTAACTTCTAAAAGTATGTTTTCCTCTCCTGCAAAGTCAAGACAAGATTATTTAGAATTCACTCAGATTCAAGTTTGCAGAAACTAAGGAAACTATTTCAAACATGTGAATATTTAAACATTTTCAAATTTATGTTTTTGATATCTCAAAAATTTGTGATTAAATAGCCTCCTTTTTAATCATCCGTGGACTACATTTCTTCCTTTGATGAAGGAAAAACTTCTTTTACAAATGTTCTGCGGAAATACGGAGGTGGAGAACACTAATTAAGTAAGGAGTCAGAAATTGACTCCCTGCTAATTTAGGTGCGAAATGAAACTGACAACAGGAGACCTAGAGGCCAGAAAAGGAAAATCAGATTTGAATAGGGATGGTGAAGTAGATAATTTTTGTGAAATCGGGAAAGAAATAAAAGGGGGGAAAAGTTAGGAAGAAGCGAAAGAATCAGAAAAAAAGGTGATTCCTCCTTCCCTCTTTTCTATACAGAATCCAGTCTTCCTGCCTCTGAAGCACACACCACTCATCTAGTCTCTGTTATGAATATGTTGAGTACTTTCTACCTTATTTTTTTATTATGTACCTGCATGTCCTAAGTTTCTTTCCAATATTCCAAGACTTTGCAATCACAGTAGTATTTTTTAATTGCACCATCACCTTACAAGAAAACTGGACTAAGGTGGTATCTCGTGGCTTGCAAAAACATGCACTTCATCTGAATAACCTCACTATTGCTAAACAAGAATCATACATGAGTCAGTGTTGCTCTATTTGTGATCAGTCATTCACTCTGTCATCCTCTTCTTTCTTAATCAGTGATAAACAAACCAATCAGATCTTCCTTCCCTGGAAGGCTGATGGCAGGAGGGGGAAAGATGAGGAGAGTGAGAGGGAAATAAAGACAAAGACCATTTCTAGGTCCAGGGCAAGGAAAAAGCCATTTAATACTTAAAACCAATTCATCACCTAGGATAATTAGACTTAGGATGGTGGTGGTGAGGATTTGTCAATATACAAATTCCTGGGCTGCGTTTGTGATTAGGAATGCTTTCCTAATCACTTGACTAATCAGATGACTTTTGTACACAAGTCATCTGATGAGAATTCCCATTTGAGAATCACTGACGATGTTACCTGGGTATGACTCTTCCTTGCAACTTGAAAGATTTCAATGAACAATTTTTGTGTGCATGTGCGTGGGCTCTGTTTGGGGAAGATTAATGCATTATCTTTCTACTGTTATCTTTGTATTGCTATATACCCTATTTCTCACCACTCCATGTGAGAGCAATGCCTAACATAGAGCAGGTGTGACCGAAGAAAGGGAAAGAAAAGAACACAAGAAAGAGGGAAGGGAAAAGATGGGCTTGTCTCTTAGAGAAAAATACAGGAACTGAGCCACCAGCTCACACTGTGGTAAGACAGATTTTATAATCAGAAGGATGTTTGGGAAATGTTGGTTTTTGTGGAACTCACGTTATATGAAGAATATGTGGCAGGATTTGGGAGTTAGTTTCTGAGTCACTGTCTAAAGACCAGCATTGCCTTCAAATTCCCAGCATCAATGGCTGGCAGCCAATATTGGGAAGCCTTCTGCTTATTGGGCACTGGGGGACTTTCTAGACTCTGAAACAGGATTACATTTAATCCAAGAATTCTCAAAATGGAAACATTTAACTTTGGGAGGACTTAATTTACTTAGTTTGGACGGATCACATTTCACAACTATTTCAATCAAATTGACAGGTGTTTTATATGTGTTTGGAAATATAGAATTACTATAAATCTCTACAATATATTGGAACAATCTTTTTGGACAGACAGGTCCTAAATCCTGGCTTTACCACTTACCAGTTGTATGGGCTTAGGTGTCCTTGCTAAGTATATGGAAATATTAAGTAGATGAGCTGATAGGCATAGAGGATTTTATTTTTTGGTAAAAAAAAAAAAAAAAAAGGAGGGAAGAAGTTGGTACACTGGTAGAGAGACAGAAGACAGAGAGGGGAACAGAGGGCAGACAAATATGTGTTCCCAGCCAGCCCAGGGGACCATTTGTACTGCTTCTGAATTAAGAGCCGGGACAGAGGCAGGATGCTATCAGGAAACCCATATTCCCAGGAAGGGTATTATGCAACAGGTTCTGATGAAGTATCCCCCTTAATGGCTTACAGACAGTAGATATTAGAAAGGAAAGTTTAGTCCAAGAACATGAGCAAACTGATTTCCTAAGCTCATACTATACCCTCCTATAGTCCCCCAGAAACACTGAAGAGGCCTCAAGTAAGTGGTCCAAGTGTCACAGTTACACAAATCAGGACTAACAACTAGTGTTAGCATCACTTCTGCGGTCCCCACAGCCTGGCGCAAGGCCTGGAAACATTCATGTTCACATTTTACATCATAGGATTTCAAACTAGTTGCCTTCTTGCAGTCTGCATAGATTCCACTTTCTGACTAAATGAGGAAAAAATTAAGTGTGGCTTATGGTATTCAGTGTTAAATTTTACAATCTGGGTAGATGCAAGGAGATAACAGCTTGATGCTGTGTTTGACTATACCTTTCAAAACAAAAAAAAATGAAAGCTGCACTGTAGGAGCTCACATATTCCCAACTTCTGAAAAGATTGGTTAATTCAGGTTCTCACATAAAATTGACAAAGATGAATTAATCCTAGGCCAGACTTCTGCTTTCAAGAAAACCATCAGTTGTGAGTTATGTTTCTGATTTCAAATTTTGCAGCTTTCCCGAGAGGAATAATCCTCTTTTTATTGATAACTCAGGACAACATTAATACCCTGTTTGTGGGTACTTAATAAAAATAAAATAATGTGTTTTCTGTTTCCTGCCAACTTTGTCAAAAGCATGTGCTGTGACAAATTACAAGATCTATGAGATAGGAAGCAGAACAATATAAAAGCACAGCGTGTCTTGTTATATGTAAGCATTCGCCTTCCAAAAAATCTTATATTGGTAAAGCAAAGGACTTACCAAGGAAACCACCAAGGAATAATTTGAACTTGAGTAACAATTCCCTTTTCACTTTAGAATATAATTTTTATTAAAATTAACTGGTTTCAGATCACACATTAGAGTCTTTTATAGATAAACCAAGCAGAGATAGAGTAAAAAAATACATTTAAATGCATAATGTGATTAAATTATTTTCAGTAATAAAATTATAAAACTTCAACTTCCTACTTACATTAACATTTTATGATTTTCTGTGACAAAAATTTCTGATTAAATTGTTCTTCAATGAGAAATGTATAAATTGTCAAGGGTCAGATGTGAGAGATTTCTCCCCTTTACAAATATCTTCCCTTATTCCTTGGTACAAGCAATTTTAATAACATTGCAAATTCATACGAATCCAAAGTAAATCTGGAAGAAAGAGATTTCTCCACATAGCTTACCAAAACGACTAACCCTCTCCACTCCATCTATAATTGCCTTGTAGTCCAAATTTTCTTCTATTCCAACCTGTGAAAGAATGACATTCTAAAAATGGTATAAAATATTTGACTAGGTATTCATGTATCGATTAGTGAACTCCATTTTAAGTATTCCAAAGTAACGTCCTCTAAAGGCACACTTTTTTCCCACAGCAAAGTAAGAACGAATAAAACAAACACCTGATTACTTCAATTTCCAATTAAGAAAAGAATATTTTAAAATGTTACTATTCACAGTCGTTGCTGTATCACATTGATGCTCTGCAAATGGGCAAATCTCATAGTGTACAAGTATAGAGATTGGAAGTGACATTCCTAACTAAGGATGGGGAGCATGTGATTTTTTTTTTAAAAGTAATAAAGAGAATTAAAAAAAAAAAAAAAAAATACAAGAGCCCTTCTACAAAAACCTTTTTATTTTGTATCGGTGTATAGCACAATGTTGCGACAGTTTCAGCTGAACGGTGAATGGACTCAGCCATACACATACACGTGTCCATTCTCCCCCAAACTCCCCTCCCATCCAGGCTGCCACATAACATGGAGCAGAGTTCCATGTGCAACACGGCAGCTCCTTGTTGGTTATCCATTTTAAACACAGCAGAATGTATATGTTCATTCCAAAATCCCTAACTATCCCTTCCCCGCAACCCCTCCACTGGCAACCATAAGTTTGTTCTCTAAGTCTGTGAGTAAGAGTCCCCTTTGAAACATACCAGGTAAGAGGTTGTTCTCTTTGAAATGATGACCAGGTATCATTCCATTTGTGAGCCCTTCTATTTGTTAAAAAAAAACGTGCTTTGATATTCCCCATGATTGAAAAGTTAGTGCTAAATCCCTATGTGAATATATATATATATACACACATATGATTACCTCAAATAAAATGGATAAAGCTCTTAACTTCCCTTTTCCTTTAATTGCTTCTTCAAAACTTGAAAATCGGTCTGCATCAAAGCAGTAGATCTGCATCTATAAACATAATATTGATGGCTTTATTACAAAGACTTCACAAAAACTTCAGCAAAAAGACAATAAAATAATTAAATAATTTATCAGTTCAATAAGTTCAATTTGAGACATTTTATAAATGATATAATTCTATATTTTGCAAAATTTCAGAATATTTTATTAATTACATGTATACAAAGCTACATTTACTATCAATTACTCTTCAACAAAGAACAAAATATGAAGTTAGACAGATCTAGACCTGAAATTACCACTTTGAGACTGAGCAATTTTCAAATGTAATATATTTACTTTACTTTAATTTTTTGGGCTGTATTTTGAGTGGTTTGCAGGATTTTAGTTCTCTGACCAGGGACTGAACCTTCATCCTTGGCAGTGAAAGTACAAAGTCCTACTCCCTGGACTATCATGGAATTTCCAAATAAAATAAATAATCAGATGCTATTTTAATTATTTTGATGGAATTCTTTCAAATACGGTTTCAACCTTCCTTGAGTGGATGTGACCTACTTGATGGTCTGAGTTACCAGTTTTGGATATTACTGTCTTGAGCTCTACTAAGAGTGAAACCCTCAAGGAATCTCTGCTTCTACCTAAAAAATACCAAAGGAGTCCTAAATTCCTTTTTTCAAGTCTCTCCTCCTGCTGTGAGGTTATGTGTGTGTGTTAGTCACTCAGTCGTGTCTGACCCTGTGATCCCATGGGCTCTCATGGGTTCACCAGGCTCCTCTGTCTGTGAAATTCCCCAGGCAAGAATACTGGAGTGGTTAGCCATTTCCTTCTCTAGGGATCTTCCTGACCCAAGGATTGAACCCAGGTCTCCCACACTGCAGGCAGAGTCTTCCCTATCTGAGCCACCTTGTTAATTTCTACTTCAGTCCATACATCTATGATAGCCTTCACTCTCTGATAGGTTGATGTTCCTCGTGTCATGGGCTTGGAAATTAGATACAGGTAGTTTAAAGATGTAACTAAGGTAAGAACAGAACCCTCAGAGATGATTAATGTGCAGTGAGGGCTGTGATCAGAGAACTAATGGGTGTGAAGCAGAAGAAAGCAGTGTCTCCTGTATTGGGTAGTCACCAAAACCTTTCAGCCACCCTGAAGCATGAATGATTCTAAAGCTGGCAAATGAGAAGGCAGAAGAGAAGTGTGTTCAAGTCAGAGGGTCCGGCTAGGAAAAGCCTACAGGCAAGAAAGTATGAGAAGTGTGGAAAACTGAAAGTGTTAGGATTTCAGCTGAGCACATGTGAGAAGAGAAGAGAGATATGAGACTGGAGAAGTGGGCAGGGGTCACAGCAAGAAGGACTGTGAGGTAGTCCCAGCAGTTTGGGCCGGAGGGCAATAGAAAGTCCTTGATGGGGGGGCAGGGCTAAGGGGTAGGGGTGGCCAGTGGAAGGGATTAAGACTGGAGAGAAACTAGCTTCAGGGACATCCAAGTAAGAGACTAAGATGGCTGGAACCTTTTTCTGACCTCACACATCATTTAGGGGCAGAACTGAGGAGATGATTATAGGATGTGAGAGGCCAGGAAAAAAGAGCAATCAAGGATACCCTCTAGTTTCTCCACTTGCACAATTTTTTTTTAAATGTTTCAGTAAATTATTTTATTTGAGAATGACCTAGCTATTCAATAAACTTCCATCACTTAATTTAGCACAACTCAAGAAACCAAAATCTGGAGAGACAATTTATTATTTTTTTTCTTGGAGTATAGTTGCTCCTGCTTGCACAATTATATGGTGAGTGTTTTAAAAAATAAACAACAGGGAGCTCCCTGATGGTCCAGTAATTAGGATTCAGGGCTTTCATTGCTGTGGGCTTCAGTTCCATCCCCACTTGAAGAACAAAGATTCTGCAAAGCACATGGTTTGGCAAAAAAAAAAAAAAAATAAATAAATAAAATAAAACCCATTAATGTTTACAAATTGAATAAAAAGAAACAACAAACAAATGACATCTCTGAGAGATGATTTGAGGGGCTTCTAAATAAGAAAAATATATGAGGTTTAGTACACAGATTCTGTACAATTTTACTGAATCATGGCTTGTGTTATTTTTAGGGTTTTCTTGATTTTCACCTCTGTTCTAAGGAGTACTGTGAGAGAGCTAAACTCTCAGAATTGAGAATGTTACCTGTTTAATGAGTTGATTTTCATATTTCTGACAAACAAGATTTGATAAATATACTTTTCTTTAAGGATATTTAAGAAATTATAAGCCACACATTTGAATGTGTTTATCCACATTATTTTTTAATCCTTTATTAAGTAACTAACTCATTTTATTTTTATTATCAATAAATGCTTTGAATTATAAAAGTAAAAATACAACTTTAACACAGGCAATCTAGAAAATATGAGAATTTTAAAGGAGAAAAGGTAATAATGCCATCACCCAGAGAAAATTACAATTTATGTTTTCTTGGTTTCCTTCCATTATTTTTACAACAGTAATAATTCAACCTTTCATTTAACCCTCCTAATAACTCTACAGAGAAGTGTTACTACTATTAAGTCAATTTCACAGATGAGAAACAGAAGCTTAGGGAAATTAAATAATTCATACAATGTCATGTCATATAACTACTAACTAAATGTGAAGCCAATATTCAAGCCTCGTCGGTTTGACTTAGACTCTGGACTCTCTCTAGGCCATTAATTAGTTTCACACTTTACAAAATTTAGAATAATAACACTGTATATACTATTTTACCTTCTGCTTTTTAAAAGCATTCATATCTTATGACGAACCTTTTCTGTTAAATAAATCATTCTAAAACAGGATTTTCACAAGATCTATAATAATCCATTGTAATGTAATCATTTCCTTTTGTTTCAACTTTTATTATTGTAAATAAGTCTTTGCCTCCAAATTTTTGAGTATGTCCTTAATTATTCTTTAGACTAAATTGCTATAAATTGAAATGTAAGTATTGAGAATAAAACATCTAAAGTTATTGATAAGAACAAGTGAAATGCTTCCCAGAAAGTCTTGCCAATTTATACCTTCTCCAGACATGTGTGAAAGTGTTCACATTTTTAATTGTATATTACTATGCATTATATTTATTTGCTGATTTTAAATTTGAAACATTTTATCACTTTAATTTGAAGTTTATTGATTTTTTAGTAGTTGAAGTTTCCCTCTTTTTTCCCTAATGGGCTATGGGAAGAATTTCATTCATTCATTCACTCATCAATATTTACTAATCATCTATAATATAATGTGATACTCAGCATTACTAGAAAGTGGAAAATCAACTATAGATCTTATATAGCTCAGTCCAGAGAGAAATGCAGATATTAACCAAGTAAACAAAATATAACTGTATAAATTACAAAGGAATCAAATTATATGTTAAATGAAATCCCAGTGACTTAGAAAATGAAATAGTAAGTAGTGGGACTACTGTCTTACCTCTAATGGAAATTTTTGCCCTTCTAAACTATGTTCTGATCCATCAGATGACATATTGCATTTTCCCCAGTGAAAAGCTATCTTGCTTGCTTTGAACACTGTTTCTGAAACCCCTCCACTGAGACGGTAGTCATTAGTGAGATTAATTTCCACTTGAAAAAAAAAAACACAATAAATTGACATCTAAGTTTTTGAAAATCAAAATTACAAGTTTAAATTTTAAGGTACATTAAGAACATAATGTATTTGATAAATTTAAAAAATAAGCTACATATTTTGAAAGCTGAACTTTGTAACTGCATAATATACTTAATGTATCCTACTGCCACAAGTGTAAAATAAATCCAAGACCTTAACTGCCATACAACACTTAAAACAAGAGACAGGCAGTTCACCTACCCTGTGGGTAGCCTACGTTTTTTTTGTTTGGTGTCCAAAACCCTGCTCCTCTAATGCCTCACATGGTGGAGAGGGGACAGTTAAAGCGAGAAGGAACAGAAGACTGGAAAGGAAAGGTCTTTTCTCCAACCTTCTCATGTTCCTGTTTCTCTTCCTTATTAAGCTGCTGCTGCTTTTGTCCCATCTCCTTACGTTTCCAAGCATCACCCCAGGCTTCATCAAGTTTCAGAATTTCTGTCCTAGACTGTGGCAAGGAAGGCGGGAGACCTTTTCCTTTTGAAGGGGTTTTAGCCATCTCATGTTTGAAACCTGGCTGGCAAGTCTCAGAATCTTAAACTCTAGAGATCCCTAGCAGATACCATCTACTATCTGTATTTTAGGAGTCATCTGGGGATTAATGATTCTCTTGAGAGTTTAATGCAGGATTTCAATGTCTCTCAGTCAGATTTAAATAGTCTTTGTTTCATTGGGCAGAAATCACTTTTGGCATTTGGAACTGAATCCAACATACTGCGCAGTGTAAAGACTTCTGAGTAAAACATAATTTCTAGGCTGCATTTTTTTTTTCAGCAGACACAGCTAGTTAGAGATATACATTTTCATGAATAATAACAATAGCAACAAATGACAATAATGGTCAACATTCATTTATCACTTATGACATGACAGGCATTACATTACTTTACATGTATTAAATATTTGATCCTACACAATAGAAGGTGATACCATTACAATCCCTATTTTACAAGATAAGGAAATTGGTCACAGCAAGGTTAAGGAACTTGCTCAAGGTTCCACACTGTGCTTTAAATGGCCAGAATTGAACCTAGAAAGTGTGGCTCTAAAGATTAAGTGCTTGACCACACTCCACCAAGAAGAATGAAGCAGAGATTACATGCTTTACTTCTTTGTAACACCCACTAAAACTAGTAATTAAAATGTCTAACATTTAGGACAATATACTATTATATATTTAATTAATAATACATTATCAGTTCAGTTCAGTCGCTCAGTCGTGTCCGACTTTTTGCGACCCCATGAACCGCAGCACGCCAGGCCTCTTATAACATATAAAATTATTCATTCAACAAATACTTATTGAGTGCTTATTATTTGTCAAGCACTGATCCAGAAAAATTCCTACCTTCACAGAATTTAAATTACAATATTCACACAATTATATTAGCAAAATATGGAAAATAGAGAAAAATATCACTTACAATAAAATCACCCCAACATGGCTACTACTATAGTGAATATTTTTTCTAATCTTTTTCCCATGAGTATATTTGCTTTTACATAACTTGTTGATATACATACAATTTCATTTAAAACATAACATCAGAAAAAAATGCTAGCTTTTGTAAACTTCTATTTGTTGCTTACTGGAATTTTTATGACATAATTTGCATACTAAGAAAAAAAGCTTTATTAGAGAGTGCTTCCTAAGTATAGTATATAATTTAAAACTTTCTATCTAGAAGGACCAATAATTTCTTAAAATTCAATTATAGTAGATTGCTTTTTTCACATCCAAATATTGAACATAATATACAACTGAGTAGAAAAAATCAAATAAAATGCACAAGAGAAAGAAATCCTGATTGACTAAGTGATTAACCAGTGATAGAGTTATTAAGTTAATTAGCTATATATTATGTTATCTTTATCAGCTCTTCCTGTGGAGGCATCTTTATTGCTATATTACTAGAGAACATTATGACTTTGGTTATTTAATTGTTTGTACACATTTCTAAAGGTCTAAACTTCCAATTTTCTATTTGATTTCTTGTACCCATAGTTTCTATCCAGTTCATACTACATACATCATTCAAAGAAAAATTTAATGAAAATAATCTAAACACATTCTAAGTCTGATAAACATATTAAAGTCAGAAATAAAATGCAAGTATTTTACCTGTTTTCCCAGTGTTATGAATGAATGTGTTTTCCAAAGATGTTTTATCCCAATCCTGAAATTTAAGTTTCTTCAGATTCACATTTACTTGTGTAAGATCTTCATCAATATTGATAGGAGACTGTTTGGGGCTATTACATGTTGGATATTTCTTTCCCCAATTTTTTTGATTCAGTGCTCCTAGAGGAAAAAATGGCAATAAGTTTGGTTTTTAAATAATTATGCAAAAGCTAAATTTTATGTTTATAAAGTAGTTAATGTTACATAAAAATAGACAGAACATTGGGAAAAACTGAGACATCTTTAAACCTATTCTTAAGAGCAATTACAATTGGTCTCTGTATTCACGGGTTTCACAACTGCAAATTCAACCAACCTCAGAGCAAAAATATTTGGGAAAAAACTCCAGAATGTTCCAAGGAAACTTTAATTTGCCAAGTGCTGACAACTATTTACATAGCATTTACATTGTATATGCAACTGTTTACACAGCATTTATATTGTATTCAGTTCAATTCAGTCCCTCAGTTGTGTCTGACTCTTTGAGACCCCATGGACTGCAGAACGCCAGGCCTCCTTGTCCGCCAGGCCTCCTTGTCCGCCAGGCCTCCTTGTCCGTCACCAACTCCTACAGTTTACTCAAATTCATGTCCATTGAGTCGGTGATTCCATCCAGCCATTTCATCCTCTGTTGTCCCCTTCTCCTCCTTCAATCTTTCCCAGCATCAGGGTCTTTTCAAACGAGTCAGTTTTTCACATCACCTGGCCAAAGTATTGGAGCTTCAGCTTCAATATCAGTCCTTCCAATGAACACTCAGGACTGATCTCCTTTAGGATGGACAGGTTGGATTTCTTTGCAGTCCAAGGGACTCTCAAGAGTCTTCTCCAACACCACAGTTCAAAAGCATCAATTCTTCAGCGCTCAGCTTTCTTTATACTCCAACTCTCATATCCATACATGACTACTGGAAAAACCATAGCCTTGACTAGACAGACCTTTGTTGGCAAAGTAATGTCTCTGATTTTGAATATGCTATCTGGGTTGGTCATAACTTTCCTTCCAAGGAGCAAGCATCTTTTAATTTCATGGCTGCAGTCACCATCTGCAGTGATTTTGGAGCCCCCCCAAAATAAAGTCTGCCACTGTTTCCATTGTTTCCCCATCTATTTGCCATGAAGTGATGGGACCAGAGGCCATGATTTTATAGTTTTCTGAATGTTGAGCTTTAAGCCAACTTTTTCACTCTCCTCTTTCACTTTCATCAACTGCTCTTTAGTTCTTCCTCACTTTCTGCCATAGAGTGGTGTCATCTGCATATCTGAGGTTATTGATATTTCTCCTGGCAATCTTCATTCCAGGTTGTGCTTCATCCAGCCCAGCGTTTCTCATGATGTACTCTGCATATAAGTTAAATAAGCAGGGTGACAATATATAGCCTTGACGTACTCCTTTTCCTATTTGGAACCAGTCTGTTGTTCCATGTCCGGTTCTAACTGTTGCTTCCTGACCTGCATACAGATTTCTCAAGAGGCAGGTCAGGTGGTCTGGTAATCCCACCTCTTTCAGAATTTTCCACAGTTTGTTGTGATCTATACAGTCAAAGGCTTTGGCTTAGTCAATAAAGCAGAAATAGATGTTTTTTTTGGAACTCTCTTGCTTTTTCAGTGATCCAGTGGATGTTGGCAATTTGATCTCTGGTTCCTTTGTCTTTTCTAAAGCCAGCTTCAACATCTGCAAGTTCAATACTTGCAGAAGCTGAAGCCTGGCTTGGAGAATTTTGAGCATTACTTACTAGCGTGTGAGATGAGTGCAATTGTGGAGTAGTTTGGACATCCTTTGTCATTGCCTTTCTTTCAGACTGGAATGAAAACTGACCTTTTCCAGTCCTGTGGCCACTGCTGAGTTTTCCAAATTTGCTGGCATATTGAGTGCAGCACTTTCACAGCATCATCTTTTAGGATTTGAAATAGCTCAACTGGAATTCTATCACCTCCACTAGCTTTGTTCTTAGTGATGCTTCCTAAGGCCCACTTCACTTCACATTCCAGGAAGTTTGGCTCTGGGTTGTGAAGATGTTTTTTGTACAGTTCTTCTGTGTATTTTTCCCACCTCTTCTTAATATCTTCTGCTTCTGTTAGGTCCATACCATTTCTGTACTTCACTGAGCCCATCTTTGCATGAAGTGTTCCCTTGGTTCCCTAATTTTCTTGAAGAGATCTCTAGTCTTTCCCATTCTATTGTTTTCCTCTATTTCTTTGCACTGATCATTGAGGGAGGCTTTCTTACCTCTCCTTGCTATTCTTTGGAACTCTGCATTCAAATGGGTATATCCATCTTTTTCTCCTTTGTTTTTTGCTTCTTTTCTTTTCACAACTATTTGTAAGGCCTCCTCAGAAAGCCATTTTGCTTTTTTGCCTTTTTCTTGAGGATGGTCTTGATCCCTGTCCTCTGTACAATTGAGCCACATTGTATTAGTTATTATAAATAATCTAGAGATGATTTGAAGACTATGGAAGCATGTATATAGGCGATATGAAAATACTACACCATTTTATATAAGGGATTTGCACGTCCACAAATTTTGGTATCCGAAGGAATCCTGGAACAATCCCTCTCTGATATTGAGAAACAACTGTATTCCTAGATTTAGATTCTGGGTTTTAATATGGTACATCATGAGAACAAGAGAAGGGGTCAACAAGACCCTTGTTTAGCCATCACACTCTTACAAATCCACAGAAAATCCATTTGTCTTATCAGATGTTAGTCCTAACCCAGGGGTCTAGATTAAAACATGTCCAGTTGATAGGAGTTAGATTATGATCTGACTTCCTTAGCACTCTCCACAGGGTGAAGGTGGACGCTGTAGACTATATGTCATCCCAGCCATTGACTGATTTGGTTTAATTTCCATTTATGTGTGTGTTGTGTGTTAGTCACTCAGTCGTGTCTGACTCTGCAATCCCATGCAATCCCACTCTGTAGCCAGCCAGGCTCCTCTGTCCATGAAATTCTCCAGGCAAGAATACTGGAGTAGATAGTCATTCCCTTCTCCAGGGGATCTTCCTGACCCAGGGATCAAACCCCAGTCTCCTGCATTGCAGGCAGATTCTTTACCATCTGAGCCACCAGGGAAGCCCAAATTTCCATCTGCTCAGGGTCTCATTTATATAAACATAATCATCTGGGCTATCTTTGAAATATCTCTTTCTTTTCCCTCTTTTCTTTTTTTCTGGTCATAAAAGTTAACAGACTTTGTTGTTTAACAAGAAGAAAAATAAAACAGGGCTTTCCAGAATTTTGTTTACTGTAAAGTGAATTTTCATCTGTTCCACAGGAAGAACAGTCCTCTCAACCAAAATTGCCCTGTAATTTTGCCTTTATTTCAACACTACCTGAAGCCATAAACCATCTCTCATAACCTTACCTCACTGGATATTAACTAAAGTACCCACGAAGTGCTAAGAATAGGTATGTCTTATTTAATGTTCATTTATTAAAATACAGGAAATGTTGCAGATCCAAGTCTCAACCTTTTCTCTGGCTAAACTCTAGCATTTCTGCAGCCATTCCATGAAAGAGAATGCAGCACCATTTTCAGCTTCTTCCTTTCAAATGCTTTTCTTTTTGAACATGAGTATGGGTAAGGCCAAGATTTTAGACTATTGATGTTTAGAGAAATTATAAGAAAACATACTATCCATACAACTCTAGTCTATACCATCTTTTTGGGATAAGGCAATCAGAGAGGATGACTTTCACACAAGCTGTCATTGTGTGCTAAAGCTCATTTTGCATAATTTAACCCAGGAAAGAAATAATAATTAATCACACCATGGAATTGCCTGCATAGCCTGGGAAAATTAGGCAATTCATCTCCTAGTGAGGCATTCACCAGAATCAATAATAGGTGCTGAAAACTTATTTTGTTTTAAAATCTTAGCTCTAAGCTTAGAGTGCTTGAATACAATATGCTTTAAATATGCACAGTGATGCACATTTTGGCTTCTAGGAACAACTTTAAAGAATTGAGTAATAATACTATGTTAATTTCACTGTAAGGAACATTGGCATGGAGACAAGAAAGCACTGCTTGTTTTACTCATGTCATTGTAAGCGAAACAAGAGAGAGAAACTGCGGTATGAATCAATAAAGCTCTTCCTATTAAATTTTTAAAAACAGTACAATAAATTCTGAGCACACTTAGGAAGAGTCTGATAGTTGTGATGCATAGAAACACAAAATTTTAAGTCCCTAGTAACACTGAATACGATTTATAACCTGTTTTGTCCATAATATTTTGTGCTCATCTTTATGTGGATTCTAACTTAGCACATCCATAACTGAACACTTGATTTCTGCCCTACTGGTTAGTGCCTCCTACGTTCACTGTCGTTCATAAACACAGAAGTCATCCTCATGCCTCTGTTTCCTCCTCAGCAAGCCCTTTGGGATCTACCTTCAAAATATTTCCTTAATTAGGTCGTTTCTCATCTCCACTGTTAGTGCCCTAGTCCAAGCTACCCTCATTTCTGGCCTGAAGTCTTGCTGTTCCACAAGCAGCATCACCATCAACTAGGAGATTGTTAGGAGAGTCAGGTCTCCACTGCAGCTTCACCAAGTCAGAATCTACATTTTAACACAATCTGCAGGAGATTCATATACACATTAAATTTTACAAACAATGACTTAGACATATCCAGTAGTCATGGATGTGAGAGTTGGATCATAAAGAAGGCTAAATACTGAAGGATTGACGTTTTCAAACTGTGGTGGTGAAGAATACTTTTGAGAGCTCCTTGGACAACAAGGAGATCAAATCAGTCAATCTTAAAGGAAATCAACCCTGAACATTCATTGGAAGGACTGATGCTGAAGCTGAAGCTCCAATACTTTGGCCACCTGATGAGAAAAACCAACTCATTGGAAAAAGACCCTGTTGCTGGGAAAGATTGAGAGCAGGAGGAGAAGTGGGCAACAGAGGATGAGATGGTTGGATGGCATCATACACTCAATGGGCATTAGTTTGAGCAAACTCTGGGAGACAGTGAAAGACAAGGAAGCCTGGCATGCTGCAATCCATGGAGTTGCAAAGAGTCGGACATGACTTAGCAACTAAACAACAATAAAGTGACCCATGTCTACCATGAGATAATACAGGTTAAGCTACTAAATTTGTAGTAATTTGCTGTGTGGCGTAAGAAAACTAATGCAATCTGTAGCTAGTCATCTTTTAAAGCACATGTTTGATTACATAACTCCTTGACTTGCTGCTGCTGCTGCTGCTGCTGCTAAGTCGCTTCAGTCATTTCCGACCCTGTGAGGCCCCATGGACGGCAGCCCATTAGGCTCCCCCGTCCCTGGGATTCTCCAGGCAAGAACACTGGAGTGGGTTGCCATTTTCTTCTCCAATGCATGAAAGTGAAAAGTGAAAGTGAATTCGCTCAGTCATGTCCGACTCTTAGCAACCCCACCGACTGTGGTCCACCAGGCTCCTCCATCCATGGGATTTTTCCAGGCAAGAGTGCTGGAGTGGGGTGCCACTGACTTAGGTCCTTCCAATGCATTTTCATATTAGAATAAAATATATAGACTCTTTCCCAGGGCTGACAGACCCTGTATGATGTCACCAGTCACATCCACTCGGATCTCATTTTCTGCCACTCTGTGGTGATGACTCTCTAATCCAGCCACACTGACTTCTTTTCTGTTCCTTAAGCATGAGAAGCCTCGGGGCTTACCACTTGCTGCCACTCACTTTCTGGAATCTTCTGCCCCATTTGTTTGCAAGGCTTCTTCTGATCAGGTCTCTGCCCAAATGCATCTCTTTAGAGAGAGGCTTTCTCTAAACAATCTGTATAAAATACACTTCCCTTCCTCAGCAATTCTCAATCACTTCTCCTATTTTATTTTTCTTCTCCTAAGTTACTAACTGGGGCTTCCTAAGTAGTGCTAGTGGTAAAGAATCTGCCTGCCAATGCAGGAGACATAAGAGACGTGGGTTTGACCCCTGGGTGGGAAAGACTGCCTGGAGCAGGGCATGGCAACCCACTCCAGTATTCTTGCCCGGAAAATCCCATAGACAGAGGAGCTTGGTGGGCTATAGTTCATGGGGTCGCAAAGAGTTGGACATCACTGAAGCGCCAGCACAGCACAGCACAAGATACTAATTATGTTTATTTATTTGTTTCCACACTCTAGCATCTAGAGAAAAGCCTGGCACATGGTAGGTATTCAATAAATGTTTGTTGAATGACTGAATCAGACAAAAAAATGTTATATTAAAAACATTTTTTTAATATATATTTTAAATAAAATGTCTTTCATTTTATTAGTCTGAGCTCACAGGGGTCTAACATAGGATGAAAATAAGAAAAAAAAAAGAAAGAAAACTGACCAACTAAAGAACATTTCTAAATTCAACTGTAGGCCACATCTACCTGTCTGTTATATGACAATTTTGTTGAGTAGTCCCAACTAAACTTCTGCTAAAGGATCTCAAGAAAGATCTGATGTCCACACTGGGTGTTGTCTGACGGTATATGATCCCAAGTCACTGGATTATGTTTGAAGTGCATCAAATGACTACACTGAGTGTGGACTCAGTTTAAATCACCTACTAGCTCATCATGCCAACTACAGCATAGGTTCAGGAAGACTCCTTAATTTCTGTGATTAAAAGACAAAAGAGTGAGAACAGGGAAAAGAAAATTTGTCAGTGAAAAGGCTGTAAAACAGAAAAAGTCCAAAAATATGACCTTGATGTTATTTTTGCAATGGACTCTGAAAAAAGGATGTTTCAGATACTCATAAGTAGAAATCCAGGAAAAGAAAATTGTGTTAAAATTGTGCACAAGGATGAAACATAAATCAAAGAAGCATTAAATATACTTTAGCTGTTTTGATAATGAAGCAATATTTAACCCTATGCTTAAATATTATTTTTAAAATTCCCAAATTAATGTTTTTAATTTTGCAGTTGGAGACTGCAGTCCATGTAGTAATTAAAGCCAGGATGATGTATCCAAGAAAGCAGGTGTACAGAATTGATTAGAACTATACTGTATCACTTGAGAGTTATTAACAAATGTTGTGAAGGAAGAAATTAGGATATGCATTGTCATTGCAGCAGAAGATCAGCACGGTGATTTACCCATCAGGAGGACTGCAGACTACTAAATGACAGCTCTGGAGAATTAAATTATTCATTCACATAGTCGTCCATTCTTTCATGCATTTATTGACTCACCTGAATTAGTGCCACCCCTATGAATTTCCTGTGCTCACCTCTACTTGAGCACTTCACAGACTGTCTGTTGTTTGTCAACTTATCTATCATATCTATATCTTATCACCAAACTCTGAGTCTGGCACACGGTAGACACAAATTAAGTGCTTGGGCAATAAACTTTGAACACCAAGCGAATATATCCAGTATTTACATCCTATGCACTCTTGATTCCAAGCAGAATGGAAAGCAATTGTAGGCTCTGTAGGAAATATGCATGAGTTCAAGTTTGTTTGATCCTTGTTTATTCTTTCATTCCAGAAGGTTGGGAATGTGTTCAATAAAAAATAAGACAAGTGCATAAAGGAGTAGATGGGATGAAAGAAGGTAAACACGGTTATCAACGCATGCAATGCAGGTTTTGAGGGACAGACAGAATCCAGAAGGCAGAGGGCAACTGAGAGCATGTCTGCTTGGGAGATGAGCCTGAGCAAACTCACTGTGGGAGAAAAGTGCAGGCAATGCTCAGAGAGAAGTGAGGAGGGAGTGAATGCCTCTTTACCGAGGGAGACTGAAAGGCAGGCTGTAATCAGATGTAGTTAGGGAGGCCAGTGGGAGGCACTGAGGCTTTGGAACACTAAGGAGCTCACTGTTGCCTCATCAGAGAGGTTGAACTGGCAGGAATGCAGGATGAGCAGGAAGAGGGAGGCTGCATAATGAGTGGACACTTCCACTGGCATCTTCTATGTGTCTTCATCTGATTTGATAAAGTTAGTTGCTCTGTTGTATCTGACTCTTTGCAACTGCATGAACTATATAGCCTGCCAGGCTCCCCTGTCCATAGAATTTTCCAAGCAAGAGTACCAGAATGGATTGCCATTTCCTTCTCCAAGGGATCTTCCTGATATAGGGATTTAACCCAGGTCTTCAGCATTGCAGGCAGACTCTTCTCTGTCTGAGCCACCAGGGAAGCCCAATCCCAGTGCAATGGACTGAAGGTTTAAGTCCCTCCAAAATTTATATGTTAGAATCCTACTCTCCATGTGATAGCCTTTGGAGGTGGGGTCTTTAGGAGGTGATTAGGTCATAAAGGCTCTGACTGACATCAAGGATTAGTGCCTTTATTAAAGAGACCCCAGAGAGATCCCTCGCCCCTCCTAAATATGAGGTTACAGTGAAAAAACAGTGATCTAAGAAGCAGCCCTCACTAGATACAAAGTCTGCTGGTGCCTTGACCTTTAACTTTTGGTTCTTCAGAACTGTGATAAATAAACTTCTGTTGTTTATAAGCCACCAGTCTATGGTATTTTGTTGTAGAAGCCTGAATGGCTAAGATAGCCTGGATCTATTTGGAATACAGTATGTTTCTGTTTCTTGCTCATACTGTAATTTCACAGAACCTTTCTTAGAACCTGGCACTTAAGGCCTAAATAAATATTTCCTGAATGAACAATAGTTCAAGAAAATATCTATAGTTACCTGTACTTCAATATCTTTGTACTATATACCTTCTAAATAGGAGCACATTCTAAAAAACATTTTGTGTAGGAAAGTATTTATTACTCCATCAGTGTCCAGCATAAAAATATCAACTGGGGAAAAATAGAGTTTAAAATAAAGAAGGGTGAGTAAAATACCAATGCATACTTTTTAATATTTGAAAAGTGAGAAAATGATGAAAATGAAAATCAAAGGAAAAAAAATCTTTGTTCCCCTCTTTTTTACACGATTCTTGAGTCTAATCTTCCAGTATCAGAAAAGTTAATAAAATAATTAAAATATAGTATAAGGCATTCAGCAAAGATCCACTGAAATTCATATAAACATGATTTAAAATCCCAATGTTTATTTCTTTTCAAGGTTACCATAAATTACTGATATTTAACAAGATTTGAATAACAGAAGACTTGGAACTGATTCTTTAAAAATCAAGATATTGTTAAGAAAAACGTATACTGCTTTTAATCTTAATGGATTTCTTGTCTAGTCCAGATTTTGATGTAAGAAAACATTTGTGCCTGTACATATTTACATATAAAATATTATTAAGAGGAAAATATAAATGTAATATTAGAATGTAGACTACAATAATGATTGTGGCATTAATGCAAGTAACTGCTTTGAATAAACTCCTCTCAAGATTCCATATGCCATAAATCAAAGCTTTATAAAGTACACTGGACTTGCTTCATAGGTACTAACAAATACACCAAAAGCTAAATGTGTAAGTCACTGAAGTAGCACAAAGTTATCAGCAGTGAGATGTCATAGATTCAAATTTCAGTTTATTTAAATACAGAAATGAAGTAAATCAGTGTTACTTTCAATAAAAATATAGCATATAACTGTACTCCAGCAAAATGGATAAATATATTTAGGTATGTAAACACTTTTCAGATGATATAATCAGCTGCTTTAGAAAGTGGGTTTCCTCAAAGATAAGAAAATAAACTCCCAAAGTACTGAGCCAACAGTCATTGAGTGATTTCATGTCACACCAGTAAATATCTTCACATAATTTGAAAGCAAAGGAAGAAAGATGTCCGAGGTAACTTTCCATGTTGAGAAGAAGAATGAGGATGTATTTTTATAAGCATAAATCGGCATGCCAGCTTATGGTTTTGGTTAAAGAGAGGTTTCCAGAGCTAGAGAGATCAAAGCAGTTGGCAAATATAAATTATGGTTGCTATTAAAAATGTGCTGAAAGCAGATAAAATGCAAACAATTTCAGCATGACACGTTGTTTAGTCAGGACGGCATTTTCCATTATTATCTGCCCTAATGGGATGCTGACATTAGGGCAGCAGAGAAGCTTTGCAAGCCTGGCAGATACATCCAACTGACAGAGGGTTACAAATGTCAGGGAAGGTACTTATCAATTTATACAGGAAAAGGCTAGCACAAGATTTCCTTAAGGACTATATTAAAGAAGATTATTAGCTAATGCTCAGTAAAAATAAATACAGGGAGTGATTAGAAATTTACTTCCAAGTTACTGTCTAAAATTTTATGACTTTTTCTTCTTTAGAAGAGAAGCAAAAAGCAAAGGAGAAAAGGAAAGATATACCCATTTGAATGCAGAATTCCAAATAATAGCAAGGAGAGAAAAGAAAGCCTTCCTCAATGATCAGTGCAAAGAAATAGAGGGAAACAGTAGAATGGGAAAGACTAGAGATCTCTTCAAGAAAATTAGAGATACCAAGGGAACATTTCATGCAAAGATGGGCTCGATAAAGGACAGAAATGGTATGGACCTAAGAGAAGCAGAAGATATTAAGAAGAGGTGGCAAGAATACACAGAAGACCTGTACAAAAAAAGATCTTCATGACCCAGATGATCACGATGGTGTGATCACTCACCTAGAGCCAGACATCTTGGAATGGGAAGTCAATTCTTAGTGATGCTTAGGAAGCATCATTACGAACAAAGCTAGTGGATGTGATGGAATTCCAGTTGAGTTATTTCAAATCCTAAAAGATGATGTTGTGAAAGTGCTGCACTCAATGTGTCAGCAAATTTGGAAAACTCAGCAGTGGCCACAGGACTGGAAAAAGTCAGTTTTCATTCCAATCCCAAAGAAAGGCAATGCCAAAGAATGCTCAAACTACCGCACAATTGCACTCATCTCACACGCTAGTAAAGTAATGCTCAAAATTCTCCAAGCCAGGCTTCAGCAATATGTGAACCGTGAATTTCCAAATGTTCAAGCTGGTTTTAGAAAAGGCAGAGGAACCAGAGATCAAATTGTCAACATCCGCTGGATCATGGAAAAAGCAAGAGAGTTCCAGAAAACATCTATTTCTGCTTTACTGACTGTGCCAAAGCCTTTGACTATGTGGATCACAACAAACTGTGGAAAATTCTGAAAGAGATGGGAATCCCAGACCACCTGACCTGCCTCTTGAGAAACCTGTATGAAGGTCAGGAAGCAACAGTTAGAACTGGACATGGAACAACAGACTGGTTCCAAATAGGAAAAGGAGTATGCCAAGGCTGTACATTGTCACGCTGCTTACTTAACTTATATGCAGAGTACATCATGAGAAAAGCTGGGCTGCATGAAGCACAAGTTGGAATCAAGATTGCCAGGAGAAATATCAATAAACTCAGATATGCAGATGACACCACCCTTACGGCAGAAAGTGAAGAAGAACTAAAGAGCCTCTTGATGAAAGTGAAAGAGAGTGAAAAAGTTGGCCTAAAGCTTAACATTCAGAAAACTAAGATCATGGCATCCGGTCCCATCACTTCATGGGAAATAGATGGGGAAACAATGGAAACAGTGGCAGACTTTATTTTTTTGGGCTCCAAAATCACTGCAGATGGTGACTGCAGCAATGAAATTAAAAGACGCTTACTCCTTGGAAGGAAAGTTACGACCAACCTAAACAGCATATTAAAAAGCAGAGACATTACTTTGTCAACAAAGGTCCATCTAGTCAAGGCTATGGTTTTTCCAGTAGTCATGTATGGATGTGAGAGTTGGACTATAAAGAAAGCTGAGCGCTGAAGAATTGATGCTTTTGAACTGTGGTGTTAGAGAAGACTTTTGAGATTCCCTTGGACTGCAAGGAGTTCCAACCATTCCATCTTAAAGGAGATCAGTCTGGAGTGTTCATTGGAAGGACTGATGCTGAAGCTGAAACTCCAATACTTTGGCCACCTGATGTGAAGAGCTGACTCACTGGAAAAGACCCTGATGCTGGGAAAGATAGAAGTCGGGAGGAGAAGGGGACAGCAGAGGATAAGATGGTTGGATGGCATCACCGACTCAGTGAACATGAGTTTGGGTAAACTCTGGGAGGTGGTGATGGACAGGGAGGCCTGGCATGCTGCAGTTCATGCGGTCGCAAAGAGTTGGACACGACTGAGAGACTGAACTGAACTAAACTGAATAGCCAAATAACAATGTTGTGATAATTTCAGGTGAGCAGTGAAGGGATTCAGTCATATATTAACATGTATCCATTTTCCCCCAAAACTCCTCCTTTCAGGCTGCCACATAACACTGAGCAGAGTTCCCTGTGCTATATAGTACGACCTTGTTGGTTATCCATTTTAAATATAGCAGTGTATACACGTCAACTTTACTAGTTTGGAAAAATCTGAGATAAACAAAAATCTCAGAGAATAATAACAATAAAAATTATTGCTCTAAAATGTAATAATGGCTCAGTGGTAAAAATCTACCTGCAATGCAGGAGACAAAGGAATCGCAGGTTCCATCCCTTGGTCAGGAAGATTCCCTGGAGGAGGAAATTGCAACCCACTCCGGTATTCTTGCCTGGAAAATCCCATGGACAGAGGAGTCTGGCGGGCTACAGTACATAGAGTTGCAATGAGTCGGACGTGACTGAGCACACACACGTGCACAATGTAATAAATAGCTTAAGTTTTTCCAGACCACAGAAAAAAAAGAAACAAGATGAAGAAGATCTGAGGACAATGACACAGTAGAATATTATTACTCTGAAGATAAGTAATCACAACCTGATAATATGTGGTGGGTATAAATGGAATCAATGTGCAGAACAAGGAGCATGGTACTCACAGTGAGTCACAATTAACTAGTGCTTTAATCTGAAAATGAAATGAAGCCTATAGAGAAGGCAAAAATAATTGAAATAAGGCAGGAAATTGTGCAGGGTACAAACCAACACAATAGAACTGAAGACTAAAAGCAGGATGCCATTTCAAGGATTTAGGAATGTTTAAATGATTTTTATTTGAAAGTGAGAAAGAACTGAAAGTGCAAGTGTTAGTTGCTCAGTCGTGTCCAACTTTGTGACCCCACGGACTGCAGCCTGCCAGGCTCCTCTGTCCGTGGAATTCTCCAGGCTCTGAAGAAGACTGGAGTGGGTAGCCATTCCCTTCTCCAGGGGATCTTTGTGACCCAGGGATCAAATGCAGATCTCCTGCACTGCAGGCAGATTCCTTACCATCTGAGCCACCAGGGAAATGAAAAGGGGAGAGAGGCAAAGGATGACTCCCAAGATCCTGACTGGAGCACACTGGGGTGTATCAGGGTACCTGTGCCACCGATAGAGAGAATGGATGGGAAGAAAGACTCTGCACCTGGATTTGGATCTGCAGACTGAGATTTCCATGGAAGTTGGTTAGGCAATCAAAAATATGAATCTGAGAGGCATTAAGAAGTCTGGACCACAGACAGGTACTGGGGAACACAGCATGAGAGGACAATTTAAAACCATGAACATGGATGAAATACTTCAACTTAACAAGCAAGAAGATTAATGATAAGACAGTGAAGAGTATTAACATTTAGGGAGTCCAAGGGAAGGAGGAAGTACCCAAAGAAATTAAGAATAAGTGGCCTGAAGGAGAATTGCAAATTTAGAAGAAAACCTTATCCTGAAAGTCAAAGAAGGATGGCTGCAGCAATGAGAGATTATCGCAAAGTAAACATCACACACATTAGAAAGCCCACAGGGTCATGACTGAAGAACAACTATGGGAGTGAGTTATTTCTTAACTCCAAATCCTGTATTTCTAGAATAAAACTATTTAAATGACATGGTGGATCTGAAATTTAGACTACAGTAGGCAGAAGATAAAATTAAGATGACAGAGTAGCATCAAAAAAGAGTTTTTTAACGCTTGTTATCAAGTAAGAAGACAGGGCAGCATACAAAGACTGATGCAAGCATGAGGAATGCTTTTTTTTAAAGACACAAATTTAAGCATGCATATATAAAGAGGTCAAAGAGTTATTACAAGAAGGAGCTTGAATAATGTGAGGTCCATGATTGAGGTCTCCCTAAGGGAGGAAGGTAAACTATGGATGGAGGATTATAGCCTGTGAGAGGAAAAGAAACATTTTTAAAAAATCAAGGAAATATGGATTTGCAAACAAGCGCAGTGGCACCCTATTCCCCGTACTCTTGCCTGGAAAATCCCATGGATGGAGGAGCCTGGTAGGCTGCAGTCCATGGGGTCACTAGAGTTGGACACGGCTGAGCGACTTCACTTTCACTTTTCACTTTCATGCATTGGAGAAGGAAATGGCAACCCACTCCAGTGCTCTTGCCTGGAGAATCCCATGGACAGAGGAGCCTGGTGGGCTGCCGTCTATGGGGTCGCACAGAGTCGAACACGACTGATGCGACTTAGCAGCAGCAGCAGCAGAGACAGAGGAATAAAAAATCTAATGGTTCAAACCACAGAGCTTCAGGTGTGGAGTAGAATCTCATCCCATGGAAGGAAAAGAGGTTGGTAGTTGAGCCGACTACGGTTCAATCACACGGCCATCATTTATAGGCACCATTCACTTGAGGCTCAGTTGCTTTCTCTGTCACAGGAACAATAATCTCTTTCTCTCACACTGTGCAAATTAAATGAGATAATACATGTAAATATGCTGGCAGATAGCATGAATTTCCTTCACCCTTGTCTTTATTTTCTCAGGAAAACTGGAACCAAGATACAGTGGCAGTGGGAGAGATACAAGAAAGAGAATGGGCTTGAGGAAACTTGTGGAAAGTGAAATTGTGGCCATTCAAGACTGATGGAAAACACTGAGGGCTCCACTGGTGCAGGCAACCACGAACTTGTCAAGGCAGCACTGAAAAGTGTGTTCGTGCGGGTTTTTGTTTTTGGAAAATTAGTATTCCTGGTGGACAAGTACAGGAAGTAGAAGAGTTGCAGTCCCACTATGGAGATCAGTAGGATGTGTGTGATGGAATAACAGAAGGTCAGGGAACTGGAGACTCTGAATAAAGAGTATTGAAGCTCCCTTCCAACCCCCAGTCTCAAATCTGGTGGAGGAATAGAAACACAATTTTTTTAAAAGGCCATTAAACAGCTACAACCACAGAGTCATCTGTCATCCTTCATTTTGTTATAAAATGAACTGTTATAAAACGGTGAAGCCCAGTATTGCACTGTTTCCATTGCTATAGCCTGGTATCAAATACTTAATCAAAATCAGAAAAATACTGCTGAAATTCAGCAATCCCCAGAAACCATGAGGGGTTTTTGTTGCTCTATCATCACCTGCCAAAAAGCCATCACCTCTAAAAGAAAGAAACGGTTCAGGTTTTAGGTAACTCTGTAATGCACTTATCTTACACGCTAGTAAAGTAATGCCCCAAATTCTCCTAGCCAGGCTTCAGCAATACGTGAACCATGAACTTCCAGATGTTCAAGCTGGTTTTAGAAAAGGCAGAGAAGCAAGAGATCAAATTGCCAATATCTGCTGGATCATCGAAAAAGCAAGAGAGTTCCAGAAAAACATCTATTTCTGCTTTACTGACTACAACAAAGCTTTTGACTGTGTGGATCACAATAAACTGTGGAAAATTCTGAAAGAGATGAGAATGCCAGACCACCTGACCTGCTTCTTGAGAAACCTGTATGCAGGTCAGGAAGCAACAGTTAGAACTGGACATGGAACAACAGACTGGTTCCAAATAGGAAAAGGAGTCCATCAAGGCTGTATATTGTCCCCCTGCTTATTTAACTTATATGCAGAGTACATCATGAGAAACATTGGGCTGGATGAAGCACAAGCTGGAATCAAGATTGCTGGGAGAAATAGCAATAATCTCAGATATGCAGATGACACCACCCTTATGGCAGAAAGTGAAGAAGAACTAAAAAGCCTCTTGATGAAAGTGAAAGAGGAGACTGAAAAAGTTGGCTTAAAGCTCAACATTCAGAAAACTAAGATCATGGCATCTGGTCCTATCACTTCATGGCAAATAGATGAGGGAACAGTGGAAACAGTGGTTGACTTTATTTTTCTTTTTAGTTCTCCAAAATCACTGCAGATGGTGATTGCAGCAATGAAATTAAAAGATGCTTACTCCTTGGAAGGAAAGCTATGACCAACCTAGACAGCATATTAAAAAGCAGAGACATTATTTGCCAACTAAGGTCCGTCTAGTCAAGGCTATGGTTTTTCCAGTGGTCATGTATGGATGTGAGAGTTGGACTGTGAAGAAAGCTGAGCACCGAAGAATTGATGCTTGTGAACTGTGGTGGTGGAGAAGCCTCTTGAGAGTCCCTTGGACTGCAAGGAGATCCAACCAGTCCATCCCAAAGGAGATCAGTCCTGGGTGTTCATTGGAAGGACTGATGTTGAAGCTGAAACTTCAGTACTTTGGCCACCTGATGTGAAGAGCTGACTCATTTGAAAAGACCCTGATGTTTTGAAAGATTGAGGGCAGCAGGAGAAGGGGATGACAGAGGATGAGATGGTTGGACGGCATTACCGACTCGATGGACACGGGTTTGGGCGGACTCCAGGAGTTGATGATGGACAGGGAGGCCTGGCATGCTGAGGTTCGCATGGGGTCACAAAGAGTCGGACACAACTGAGCGACTGAAGTGAGTGAATGAGTGAGTGATTAATGTTATGACCTTTATATCTGCCTGATTCTCTCCAAATGAGTCCATTGTGTTTAATATTCAGAATTGAGACTGAAGGCAGTGACGACTGATTAACTACAGGACTTCAGTATAGCATCTGCTCTTAACTATCTGACCTCAGTGAAAGGCAGGCAAACTATCTAGGGAATGATGAGAGAGATATGGGGCAAGATTTCATTGTTGCTGCAGTCTGACTATTACCAGGGAGATGGCAAATACAGACTCCAAAACATCCTTGGAAATTACTCCTTGAGAAAAGACTCTTATAGATCAGCTGTGAAAGCTGCTTTAGAGTCATTGTAAACTCCTCTGTGGTCATTAAGTCTTCCTCTTCTCTGACAAATGAAGAAGCAAACGCTTTCAGCAAGGAAATAGCACAATAGAGAACAGTGGTAGCAGTGGTGACAGTGACACCACCGTCGTATGTGTACTCAAAGCGTATTGCCCACATACTTACTATTGGTATGGTGCATGACTGAGGCTCTGTTTCCTGCTTTTGCTAGGAGGATCACAGATTCAGAGTTGAAGTCTGAGACACAGATATAACCTGAGATCTTTCCATCTGTAATTGCTATTCAGTTGCTAAGTAGTGTGCAACTCTTTGCAACCCCACGGACTGCAGCACGCCTGGCTCCCCTGTCCTCCACTATCTCCTGGAGTTTGCTCAAATTCATGTCCGTTGAGTCAGTGATGCCATCCAACCATCTCATCCTCTTTCATTTTCTTCTTTTGTCTTCAATCTTTCCCAGCATCAGGGTCTTTTCCAATGAGTCAGCTCTTCACATCAGGTGGCCACAGGATTGGAGCTTCAGCTTTAGCATCAGTCCTTCCAATGAATATTCAGGGTTGATTTCCTTTAGGATTGACTGGTTTGATCTCTTTGTAGTCCAAAAGACTCTCACGAGTCTTCTCCAGCACCACAATTCAAAAACATCAATTATTTGGCACTCAGCCTTCTTTATGGTCCAACTCTCACATCCATACATGACTACTGGAAAAACCATAGCTTTAACTACATGGATCTTTGTTCCCAAAGTGATGTCTTTACTTTTTAATACATTGTCTAAGGCTTCCCAGGTGGTGCTAGTGGTAAAGTGCCTGCCAATGCAGAAGACATAAGAGACACAGGTTCGATCCCTAGGTTGGAAACCCTGGAGAAGGGCAAGGCAACCCATTCCAGTACTCTTGCCTGGAGAGTCCCTGGCGGGCTGCAGTCTATAGGGTCGCACAGAGTTGGGCAGGACTGAAGTGACAGCATGCAAGCACAAGGTTTGTTACAGCTTTCCTTCCAAGGAGCAAGCAAATACTTTATTTGTAATAGAACTTCTGATAATTTTCCTACAGTGTTGTTTCAATGTTTTGATTACAGAACATGCTGCCTATTAGACCAAAGTTTCTGATTCAATTCCTATATAGACCATCTCCTTTCTGTATGTTTATTACAAAAGCTGTGGATGAATATCACAAATACATTGGTCCAGCTAAGAATTCTGTTTTATATCATCTTCAGATCCCATCAAAACTTAATTTCATTAAATACAGCTTTTACTTGTTCATTTATTCACTCATCAAATATTTATGGAGTGCCTAGTGTGAGACAGAATAAACGCCTGGTACAAAAGATTCAAAGACAAATAAAACAGCATCCTTCATCAAAGAACTCATTTTCTAGTGAGAACCCAAGACATAGCAACTGTTAAATATAATACAGTCTACTAAGGATAATAGCAGAGATATGCATAGAATATTCCAGGGACATAAATGAGGTGTAGCTAACCCAGATGGGACGAGAGACAAAGAAGGCTTCCTGAATGACAAGTTGCCTGAGATAAGTCTTAAATGATGGGTCCGCTCAGTCATGTCTGATTCTCCGCCACCCCATTGACTGTAGCCCACCTGGCTCCTCTCACCATGGAATTCTCCAGCTAAGAGTACTGGAGTGGGTAGCCATTCCCTTCTCCAGGAGATCTTCCCAATCCAGGGATAGAACCCAGATCTCCCACATTGCAGGCAGACTCTTTACAATCTGAACCACCAGGAAAGCCCAAATGATGGGCAAGTATTATCAAATTAAACATGGGGAAAAAATCCAGGGCTGAAGGTACCCAAGAAGATAGAATCGCATGAATTCAGAAGAGAGAGAGAAAGAATGGTTATCTGAGAAAAAGACCCAGAAATTTTATATGCTGATACATAAAAGCCAAGGCTGAGAGGAGACAGGACTGAGTACGGTGAGGAGACACTGAAGATCTAAATGCCTCGATAAAGGGTTTGAACTTTTCCAGGAGGCTATTGAAGAGATTTCAGTTGTAGATGGCAAAAGTTATGTGTAAGTTTCATGGAGGTAACTATGGTTACAGAGTTGAAGAGACAAAACTGATGGCAAGTCAATTAAAAGTCTGAGCAACAGTTTAGGAGAAGAATAGTTAGGATCTAAACTGGGGGAGAGAGAAAGAGGGAGAGGAAAAAACTCAGGGCTGAGGAGTTGATTAGCAGTGGGGTAGTGAATGGTCATTTTAATGACTCTGGCTTGGGTGGTTGAGGATCGCAACGCCGCCAGTCAAGAGGAAACAGTTTATATTCCCCCAAGGGACCTCTTGCCAGGTCATTCTCTCCCATGTCATTCGCCATGGCCACCAGGCAACTAGGCGTTCGTTTCAGGGGAGGGAGAACCACAATCTTCTACGGTCTACACTATAGACCCAATAGGGCTTCACAGGTGGTGCTAGTGGCAAAGAACCTGCCTACCAATGCAGGAGACATAAAAGAGGTGGGTTTGTGCAATCCCTGCATCAGGAAGATCCCCGGGAGGAGGGCATGGCAACCCACTCCAGTATTCTTGCCTGGAGAATCCCATGGACAGAGGAGCCTGACAGGTTACAGTCCAAAGAGTTGGACACGACTGAAGTGACTTAGCACGCACACACAAATGCACACTGACCCAATAACCAGGGAATAGCATGAAGGAGGCCTAACTGAATGCTTCTGCAAGTCAAAGCTCTGCCGTGGCTGTGGCTAAAGTGGCACCACTGATTCCAGGTCTTTGCAGAGCACGGTGGCCAGTTTCAAGGAACTAAAATTATACAAAAATTTTAGCCTGATGATTCCATATATGAGAAAATGGAAAATGCCAATAAAAACATTGGTCTCACCAAAAGCAACATAAAGAATAATTTAATGATACCAGACTTTTCAAACATTAGACTGATGAATAATAATAAACTATGTGACATCAGTAATCATTTTGATTGCTCTTAAAACAAAATAAAACCAGAAATGTTTCTGAAAAGAACAGAAAGGGTTAGGGTTTAAAAAAAAATTCCCCCAAAGAGTTGAAGGCCTGTTTGCCTTTTGCATAAATCTAACTTTCTCAGTCTTGTTATTATATCATGGCCCTTCCAAACAAGGTAAAGGCTATATAGACAGACATATGGATTTTACTCGGAGAAAATAACGATAACTAAAATTGTTTTCTTCATTAGCAATTTGAAATAAACTGTCCAATGAAAGCTAACAGAACTTATGAAATATAAAAGAAATAGATGATGAAACATTATTACCCCAGTTAAAAACCTAAAATGAGAAAAAAAGTGGTTAAGTGCTAATAAAACTAAATTTCTATTTAAAGATAGCAAATTTAATTCTTGGCTTAAAATAATCTTAAAGTTGACTCATGAATTACAATAAATTGTTTTAATGTTATAATAAACAGCTTGTGAGAAACACATAGTCTACTGCTGTGTTTCTGCTGCCTTTCTGTTTTCTGAATCTCCACTTATTTTTTTAATTAGTCTCAAGTCAGGAAACATCTGAAAACAGAGAAGTCTGAGCACTGATTCTTTCTTTTTTTTTTTCTAATTTATTTTTTAGTGATGCTTAAATAAGAGTTTTTGAAGATAACTAATTCCAGTACATGGCAATTTATAATTCAGATAAAACGAAGTGGTAGTCAATTTATCTCACAAAGAGATTTATTGCATTGCAGCAGTCCATTAAACTTGCAAGTGCCCTGCTCTTTAAGCATACACATAGAAGGCTAAAGGCTTTAACTAAAATGATATGAGTCTCTGCCAATGGATTATCAATCTCCAATAAGAAAAAAATATTAAAACTGTCAAGTAAGTCAATTATATTTGATTTTTAATCAATTGATTCTTCAAGGTTTTATCCTGTATGTAAAATAAGGATGTATTTGCATGGAATCAAATATACCTTGTGTCCCGATCAGTGAAAGAGTGTGTAACAGTGTTTTCAGTTACTATAGATTTAAGTAGATTCTCTTTTCCAATGAGCAGGTTCCCTCCCCACTTCAAGATGAAACAAAGATGGTGTGACAGGAAGCTGGAGCAAAGAAAGTGAGAGAGAGCAAAGGAAGCAGAGAGAAGCCCCTTGAGAAGTTACAAAACTCCTGGAGAGGGCTCAGGACTTACACAGGCGTCAGACCCTGAGCGGATGAAGCGGCAGGGCTGGCCTTTAAGCCAATAGAAGCTAGATCTTTGAAAAGTGGGGGGGCCCCAGCTGACATCTGTTTTAGATATTTCCAACCAGTTAAAACCGAGGAATGCCAAAATCAAGAAAGAGGTAAAAATCAACAATGCGTGTACAGAAGAGCAAATGTCTTTGTTTGCTCTGGTTTAATGTGGTATCCCTGACTTTGCATACACCATTAACAAATAATAAACACCACATTTCTAAAAAGTGTTCAAGTCAGTCACATTAGGAAAACTCTTCAAATAAGTCCCTATTTTCCACTCCCTCAAGACAAGACTTTAAAAAGTTATGCTAATAATACCAAATGGTATTCCAAATGTTTTCCTCAGTGGTAGACTGCTGAGGTTATAATCATCTCAATACCAAAGAGTCACTGTAATTCTTTAAGAAATCTATTTAAAATGTTGGGAGCTTCAAAGAAGCTGACCTTAGACAGTATCTCTATAAAGGCTGACAAACTGGTTTAGCACAAAATATTTATTTTCAACTAATTCACCGTGACTCCATTTGGTAGATCTCTAGAACACCAAATGGAGAAAATCTTCCAGATCAAAGATCTAACTCCATCACAACGCATCATGACTTTCATTAAATCACTAAGTCATTAATCTTCTAAATCAAAAATACATTTAATGAATTAGTCTTCTGATTTCATGTTTAAAAAGAGAAAAATGAAATTTGATGGGTATTAGAAATGACATGCTGAGATCACAAATGTTATGTTTCTAAATACAAAGGATCATTTTCTGACTATTCTCTGGACTTGTATATGCCTACTAAAATTGTCAACGTTACTAAGAAATGGACAATACTAGAGCTGAAAACACAAACATAAGTTTTTCTTCAGTCAGTCTAAGGTCTAGAAGGAGAAGACATATGGATAAACAAATAAGTGGAATGAGAATTAAAAACTGTAATCAAAACATCTTTACAGCAAACAAAAGCCCAGGTCCAGATATATATATATATATTTTTTTAATGTTTCATTTTATACTGGAGTGTAGCCAGTTAACAAAGTTGTGATAATTGCAGGTGGACAGCAAAGGGACTCAGCCATACATATACACAAACTCATTCTCCTGGGCCACCATTGGTTCTGAAATGTAGAAAGCTGACAAAGATGTTCACTAAAAAAGGAACTACTCCTGCTTTCTATATCAAGCCAGAACATAGTTGCAAAAATACTAAAAGAAAATTTGGTTTTAATCAGAACCCTCCTGTTTGGGATTAAAAAGATCATTCACCTATTATCTGGTGTCTGGGTTTATCCCAGGGATGCAAGTTCTCTATCCTGATTTCTGATTACGGCTTGTCCACCATTAACAAATTGAAAAGAAAAAAACCATATTCATTATCCCAATAGATGCAGAAAAGCCTTTGACAGGGATTCCCAGCCTCCATTTAATGCCTGAAAACTCTGAGAAAGCTGATGTGAAAAGATAGAAATAAACCTCAAATAAATAATAAAAGCTATAATGACAAACCATTGAATCATTATCCTCAACCATGTCCTCCACCATTCCTGAAAAAGTCAGGAACAAAAAACCAGTCCCTGGTGCCAAAAAGTTTCAACATAGACTTTTGGATCACCCTTAATAGATTTTTCTGCCTAGGCAGAAAAAGAAATAAAAGGAATCCAAATTGGAAAAGAAGAAGCTAAAACCAATTTTTATTTTTTCAATATTAGGATGATCATTTCTTCTAGAAAAATAAAGACTCCTCTCAAAAATTACAATTTCTAATCAAATTATATCTACTTGCAGGATATAAAATCAACACACAGAAATGACCCTTATCACAGATCCTATACACTAAGTAATGAGAAAACAGAAAAATGAAATTAGGAAACAATTCCATTCACCATTGCAATGGAAAGAATAAAATACAACTAGAATATATCTACCTAAAGAAACTAAAGACCTTATATAGAAAACTATAAACACTGGTGAAAGAAATCAAAGAGGACACTAATAGATGGAGAAATATAATATGTTCATGGATTGAAGAATCAATATAGTGAAAATGAGTATACTAAAAGCAATTTATAGATTCAATGCAATCCCTATTATAACCAACAGTATTCTTCACAGAGCTAGAACAAATAATGTTGGAATTTGTATGGAAATACAAAACCCTTGAAAAGCCAAAGCCCCTCTTGAGAAAGAAAATGGAACTGGAGGAATCAACTCTACCTGACTTCAGGCTCTACTTGGAAATATGCACAGTTATCAAGACAGTATGGTACTGGTACAAAGACAGAAATATAGATCAATGGAACAAAATAGAAAGCCCAGAGATAACACAAAATAATGGGTCTCCAATGATCACACACTCTCTCTCAATCACACACTCTTATCTTTTTTTTTTTTTTGGCAAGAATATACAGTGGATTAAAGATGCTCCTGCTTTAACAAGTGACCTGCAATGGCAATCCACTCAACCACTTGCCTGGAAAATGAAACTAGGATACTTTCTAACACCATATACAAAAATAAACTCAAAATGGATTAAAGATCTCAACCTAAGACCAGTCTCCTTCTCTTCCTTCATATTTCAGCAAAAACCATGGGATTTTCCAGGCAAGAGTACTGGAGTGGGTTGCCATTTCCTTCTCCAGAGGATCTTCCCAACCCAGGGATCAAACCTGGGTCTCCTGCATTGTAGGCAGACGCTTTACCATCTGAACCACAAATTGGTAAGTATCACTTACAATTATTCTTTTTATTGTATTTATTAGCATGTATCATTTCTCTTAGTTCTCATGAATGCTCTTTCAAGCAGGCAGATAGATCAATGAATTAACATTTTTGAATAACTAAAATGTATAGCAGTATGTATTTCACAAATGTAAGGGGAAACAGGGTCACTAAGATTAATAAATCCACTAAAACTCTCTAAACAGCTGCAGAGAATTCAGTTCAGTGGAGCATGAAACCCCATTTCATGTGCCCCAGTTTGTCATAGTAAGAGATTTCAATATGTGCATTAAAAGAAAACACTTATTTAGAATCCAGAATGGTAATGCTACCACGACAGATCAATTTATAGTTTTGTCTGGATTTGGCCTCACAAACAAAACTCTAATAGAGGCTAAGTAGCAGAATCTTAAAGAATTACAAAATAGATTTTTACTGCAACATCCTACTTTCATTTATTTTAGTTAGAATTTCTGGCATACTTGAATAAAGGGTACTTCAAATAAAATGATGTATTTATGAGGCTCCATGCATTATTTTCTAACCCAAATTACTTCCATAGAAAAAGTTTCTATACATTCAATGTAGAATTACCAATTCAACTATCTTTGTTTTCAGTTAAAACTAGAGGTAATGCAGTAGTTGAAACTAGTGTAATCTCATTTCTGCTCTGATAGGCATATATTGGTGGGCTCTGTGATAATATCTTTCCTTTTTTTTCTATTAAACAAGTAAAATTTTCATATATTCTAAATGTAAAGAGCAACCCATATGAATTGTAAAAAAACTCCATAACCTTCTTCACCTTCTATTCCTTTTTTTAAAAAATGTAAGACTTGTTAACTAGTTGGTATAAAGTTATCCCCCAGTATCCATGGGAGACTGATTCCAGGACCCTCTCATATACTGCAGCTGATGGATACTTAACTCCCTTACATAAAATGATGTAATATTTGCATATAACCTATATACATCCTCCCATACATTTAAAATCATGTCTAGATGGCTCATGATGTTGAATACAATGTAAATGTCACACAAATATTTGTAAATACAACGTAAATGCTATGTAAATAGTTAGCAGCACCTGGGCAAATCCAAGCTTTGCTTTTTGGAACTTTCTGGATTTTTTTCCTGAATATTTTCAGTCTATGGCTGGTTGACTCCAACATTCCTATATGACATTCTCTTTGAACCAACAGGTCTCTGATTCCCTGGGCCAAACCATCGTCTTGAGTTGGTGCCCTCCTCACTGCACTTAACACTGTCCTGGTCAGTCCACCTTTGTTGATCATTCCACGGTCTCAAACTTTTATTTTGCTTGCCCTCTCCCGGTGGATTTTTAAAAAACAGAAAACAAAACACCTTTTATTTTATTTGGAGTATAACTGATTAACAATGTTGTGATAGTTTCATGGGGACAGCAAGGGGACTCAGCCATACATATACATGTAACAATTTTCCCCCAAACTCCCTTCCCCTCCAGGCTGCTCCCTAACATTGAGCAGAATTCCCAGTGATATATGGTAGGTCCCTGTTGGTTATCCATTTTAGATATAGCAGTAAGTACACAATGCTATATCCTAACGGCTTTAAGACTGAAATAGGAAAAAATGCAACAAAAGGGAAAAGAAGGGAAGAGGAAAAACAGAGGAAGACCTCCAGTTCTTTGTTTATGCATTTACATTTGTGTATATAAGCACATATCTGTAATCATTTATCTTCTTATTTTTCTACATAAATGAGAATCACGTTACATATGTCGATATGACCTGCTTGTCGCCTCTAAACAATAATGTGTTGGAGATCATTCAGCATAAGCCACATTTTAAAAAGTGACTGGATAATATCCCATAGCATGGATATATGATAGCTTATTTTACACACACACAGACATGTGCAGTTTATTTACCCCCCTACTTTTGGACAATAAGGTTAATTACAATTTTCTTTATTATAACCAAAGCCTCAAATAATGTATATGGGCCCCTATGTTTTTAATCTCAGTATACAAATCTCATCACATTAAAACAGAGCAACAAATTTTAGAGAAACTATAATGCAGTCATAACTTCCTTGATTTATGGCTTCTAGAAAGCTGCTAAAGCATGAGATAACAAGCAAAATATTCTAATGAAAATGAAACTATTCTTTTATCTGGTATGATGTGAAAGGCATAAAAAGGCTTGCTGATCAAAATTATCTCCCTTACACACTGACACTGTGCCTGCAGTTCTTACGAAATTATTCTTTCAAGGATTCATCCTACGAAGACAGTGTGACATCTCCCCCGAGAGGGCTCCCGTGAACTCATTAGTTCCTATTACTGTCTCCAAGTGCAGCTCATTAGATTGGGCAAACAATATTTGAGAACAAGTACTTAGAGATGAAGTTGTCAAGGACAGGTAGCTGCGTATGAGGCTTTAGATGAAAGGCTGATAAGTGGAAGAGCAGATTACTGGGAAATTCCTAAGAATGGGGTGTGCCTGAAAGGCAGGTCCTGTGGGGAAAAAAGGATGGTGCTCAGGGCAGCTGCTGGAGTTGCGTGAGGGGTGTCTAAGGTGGTTTACTGGGAGAAATGGTGCCCAAAGAGCAGTTTCAGGGACTTGCTTTGAGTCAAAGCACACATGCTTCACAGTCTCTGAGGGAATGGAGAAATATGACAAATTTGAAAATTTAGATGACCACAAAATGCACTTTGCTTTCATTGGTTAGCCAAAACTGGCTTATTTTGTTAAATGATAATTCTTCTATTTTAACAGTTTTGTTATATAAAAGTAAGAAATTATGAAATCAAAGAGAACAAATATAGTTGATTAACCATGGGTAAAATATAATAAAGCTGTATTCCTCAGTAATGTTACTTGAACGAAAACTTCATATCATCAGTTTTCTTAGCACAGTCGTTAAGTCATTTTAGAAACACTAGGGTGTTACTATAAGAATATCTCATATCATATATATTGTATTGGAGGAGGAAATGGCAACCCACTCCAGTATTCTTGCCTGGAGAATCCCATGGACAGGGGAGCCTGGCAGGCTACAGTCCATGGGGTTGCAAAGAGTCAGACACGACTTAGCAACTACACATATATAATTTATAAGCAATTGTGTTAAGTAATATTTACACGTGTTGTGATATCATTCTGTTGAGATGTGAAAGTAATACAGGGTTTTTAATTAGATTAAATTACACCCTTGCCAAGGCAATTTTGTTAAGTAACTCTGAATATGTTTAAAAATAGAGACATCTTCAATCTTGAAATAAATTTTACTTAAATTTTATCTCTTCTTTTTACAAGAAAAACTGTGTACAAAAATATCAGTTATTATGCACTCTTATGAAATCCAACACCCTTCAAGAATAAATTAACCAAGGCAACCAGAGTATCACATTTGTAGTGCAAAAATAAGCTACTCTGAATTCCATGATGGTAGGGTGTGGGGATCAGTAAGTCACAAAGTTAGCAAGACATAGGCAGGTAAGAGGCCAGGAAGAAGCCAACCTGTGTGTCAGATTATAGGGATTGGGGGAGAATACAAAAAGACTAGGATTACCCAGGATGAACATCTAAAAAGCTGAATGAAGCTGAAACAGGTTAGACTAGACTCTTCACAAAGTGAGGAAACCATGTTTTCTTGGCAGGCTGGCAACACTCAAGGGAGTGGACTCAAACCAGTCCCTTTCAGTAACTGCTTCCCCACCCTATCAATCCTACTATCTCAGGAAGGGCCACGCCAGTCTGTGTATCCAGAGAGTTGGTAAGTGAGGTGTGCTCACTGGGTGTGCCAAGGCTAAGGGTTGAGACTGCAGGCTGAAGTTTTGGGAACCCTTCAAGAATAGCATCATCTGTTCCACGAGGCTCCCTTAGCCTTTCAGTGCCCCCCTTAACTCTCACAGTTGATTTGGCTTGTAAAGATAAACCTGATTCTTCCATTTCTCAGAGATCCTAGGGGTTCTCCTTTTTAATATTTATTTATTTATTTATTTTTGGCTGTGTTGTGTCTTCATTGTTGCATGCAGGATCTTTTGTTGCTGCACGGGGGTTTAACTGCCCTGCTGCATGTGGGATCTTAGTTCCCTGACCAGGGATCAAACCCACATCCTCTGCATTGGAAGGCAGACTCTTAACCACTGGACTGCCAGGGAAGTTACGAGGTTCTATATGGGAAACACTGAGTTAGTTATCTACTAGGATTTGGGGACTCTTGAAGAACATGAATCCTATGGACCACTACTCAGGGTTGTTTCCCATTTTACTCTGCTGGGTTAAGGTGGTCTTTCAGTGTGCAACCATACCAAGAGAATATCTTTAAATCTTGAGGATGACACCATTTCTAAAGGAGGCTCTGTGCAACTTTTCTGCCTTTTGTTATGTTCAGTCTCTTTTCCAAGAAATGATTAAGAGCCATGGCAACTGATTTTAGGGTTAGCGTAGGACAGAAACAACTCCAACGTTCCACAGGCTTCCAGGATAGAGGCTTTGAATTCCCTGACAGACTCATGTTCTCCCTCATCATGTAAGCCCAGGAATATGGAGATCTTCAGATTGCTGAACAGTGGCTCTATATTGATGAATAGTTACTTAGGTATTTATAGGTAATCACTAGGTCCTTTCCCCACTTCTCAGACTAGGATGAAAATTCTCATTTCAAATTCAAGACCTCTAAAAAGTATTTGCCACTCATAACCAGACTGGAGTCTGCGTGTTCCTCTGGCTTCTCTGTCACTAATCACCTAGATTCCTGACCAACATCTAATAGTACATGCATGGTTGGTGGGGTGCAGAATGTTAAATGAGTAAAGGAGACTTCATACTCAGGACATGATCCCTACTGAATTCTATTCTGCAAGTACTTGGAATTTGACCAAAATGATAAGCTGCTTCTTCCAAACTTTTGAGAAAATGACCCTGTCACTAAGTCTAGCATTCCTCTCAGGGTTCTAGAGAAGCAGCTGTCTTTAACCCAGGAGGGATATCCCATGGCTAACAAGAGAGAGGGAATATCTTCCCTCTGCACTGGACTTGGATATAGATGTTATACTTGACCCACTGCCACCAGGGTGTGAGTGAAGGGAGCTTCAGAATGCAAAGCAACAGTGGATAGCCTAGTTATAGATCTTAGTGAAAACTAGACTGTGTTCAGTAGTTTTTTAGGAATTGCCAACGTTGACTAAGTCTAAGCAAGGCTTAATTGAAACTTTATATCACCTGGGGTAATATTGTGAATCCTCCCAAGCCAAAGGGCAAAATTGAGTCAAAAGGAAATTTCAAAAAAAGTTTTCCCCAAACTTTCCATTTAAAAAATTTATCAAAACTAACATTTATTTAAATTAAGACATGGCGTGTCCTTACAAATTTTGTTGTTGTTTATTTACTTGAATGCACGTGGCTCAGCGGTAAAGAATCTGCCTGCGATATAGGATACTCGGGTTCCCGAGCAGTGATCCCTGGGTTGGGAAGATCCCCTGGAGGAGGAAATGGCAACCTGCTCCAGTATTCCTGCCTGGAACATCCCATGGAAGAGGAGCCTGACAGGCTACAGTCCATGGGGTAGCAAATAGTCGGACATGACTGAACATGCACACACATTTACTTGAATAAAGTTAATCTGTATAATTCTGGAGAGTGTCCAGAGGATAACAGACTAAAATGACTGTACACAATATTCATGAATGAGCTGGCATCTTTATGCAACATTAAGTCACTAGGAGTCACTTCCTTTACCTAGAGATGCTTGTTTTCTGCTGCCAAATAAGTATCGCTCAATTAAAATGTGGTGAATGAATGAATAAATGAATGAAGTGGACTGTCTAGCAAGTTAAGGCTCTATCATCCACTGTAAGAGTTTCAAACAAGTCTTCTGCTGGGATAACGAGATCTGATTTTCTGATTTTTTTCCCTCAATTTCTATGGACAAATATTAAAACTTTCAAAAATATTGCCCCCTCCCAAGAATGAGAGACTAAATTCCAAATAAAATGCAGCCCAGTGATGGAAAATATAATTTGTATAAATAGCAGTAAAATCATTTAGTCTGTGTGGCTGACATTGCAAGTGAAAGTCACTCAGTCATGTCCGACTCTTTGGGATCCCATGGACTGGCTGTAGCCTGCCAGGCTCCTCTGTGCAGAATTCTCCAGGCCAGAATACTAGAGTGGGTAGCTGTTCCCTTCTCCAGGGGATCTTCTCAACCCAGGGATCAAACCCAGGTCTCCTGCATTGCAAGCAGATTCTTTACTGTCTGAGCCACCAGGGAAGCCCAAGAATATCAGAAGGGATATGTAGCCTATCCCTTCTCCAGTTGATCTTCCAGACCCAGGAAATGAATCAGGGTCTCCTACATTCCAGGTGGATTGTTTACCAGCTGAACTCCCATTAGTGACTTGAAAAGTGACAAACATATGAGTTACTTTGAAACAGCTACTGAAAAAAGAAACGGATAACATTTACTAAAAAAAAAAAATTTCAGAAAAATTTCAATCTTACTTGTCAAGTTGTGAAGGTGGCATTAAATTACATTACCAACAGCCAAAATATTTAGGAGGAAATCGCTATTAGAAGTATAGTTTAGGAGAACCTGGCTTCCTTGGTGGCTCAGACAGTAAAGAATTTGCCTGCAGTGCAGGAGACCTGGGTTCGATCCCTGGGCTGAGAAGATCCCCTAGAAAAGAGAACAGCTACACACCAGTATTCTGGTCTGGAGAATTCCATGGACAGACAAGCCTGGCAGGCTACAGTCCATGGGGACGCAAAGAGTTGGACACGACTGAGCGACTTTCACTTTTCTTTAAGAGAACTAGTGCTTTGCACATGGTTCAGTGATACAGAATCAGCCAGAAAATGCAGGAGACACAGGGGACATAGGTCTGATCCCTGGGTTGGGAAGATGCCCTGGAGTAAGAAATGGCAACCTACTCTAGTATTAGGAGAACTACAAGACTGGAATTTGGAAAGTCAAAAGAAAAGAAAAAAGAATTCAGAAACTAATAATACCATTCAGATAGCATTAGAACCCAGGCTGTTTTGGAACCAGGTCAATAGAAAATGATTTTTATTTAATTTTTAATTTTTTTATTTTTTAACTTTATAATATTGTATTGGTTTTGCCATATATCAACATGAATCTGCCACAGGTATACACGTGTTCCCCAACCTGAACCCTCCTCCCTCCCTGTACCATCCCTCTGGGTCGTCCCAGTGCACCAACCCCAAGCATCCAGTATTGTGCATTGAACCTGGACTGGCAACTCGTTTCAAATATGATATTATACATGTTTCAATGCCATTCTCCCAAATCATCCCACCCTCGCCCTCTCCCACAGAGTCCAAAAGACTGTTCCATACATCAGCGTCTCTTTTGCTGTCTCGTATACAGGGTTATTGTTACCATCTTTCTAAATTCCATATATACGCGTTAGTATACTATATTGGTGTTTTTCTTTCTGGCTTACTTCACTCTGTATAATAGGCTAACGTTTCATCCACCTCATTAGAACTGATTCAAATGTATTCTTTTTAATGGCTGAGTATATGTACCACCGCTTTCTTATCCATTCATCTGCTGATGGACATCTAGGTTGCTTCCATGTCCAGCTATTATAACTATAAGCAAGGTGAAAAGACAGCCTTCAGAATGGGAGAAAATAATAGCAAATGAAGCAACTGACAAACAACTAATCTCAAAAACATACAAGCAACTCCTACAGCTCGATTCCAGAAAAATAAATGACCCAGTCAAAAAATGGGCCAAAGAACTAAATAGACATTTCTCCAAAGAAGACATACAGATGGCTAACAAACACATGAAAAGATGCTCAACATCACTCATTATCAGAGAAATGCAAATCAAAACCACAATGAGGTACCATTTCACGCCAGTCAGAATGGCTGCGATCCAAAAGTCTACAAGCAATAAATGCTGGAGAGGGTGTGGAGAAAAGGGAACCCTCTTATACTGTTGGTGGGAATGCAAACTAGTACAGCCACTATGGAGAACAATGTGGAGATTCCTTAAAAAACTGGAAATAGAACTGCCTTATGACCCAGCAATCCCGCTGCTGGGCACACACACTAAGGAAACAAGAATTGAAAGAGACACGTGTACCCCAAGGTTCATCACAGCACTGTTTATAATAGCCAGGACATGGAAGAAAATGATTTTTAAAAGGTTATGAAAAAGAACTTTCCTTGGCAATTACTAGAGATAAATGTGTCTAGAGTAATTCAAGATAAAGATGGCCTGCAGCCAGACTCACTAGTGAGGGATTCTCACTGGACTCAGCCAGGCAGGTAAAGATGCCCTGTCTAAATAAGCAAATCAATGGAAGTTGTGTTAACAACTGTTCAAAAGCTTATCTTCTCTCTTTATTGATGCAGACAGCAGGTTTTGAAAATAACATTTAGAATATTCTCATATGTTAAATAGAAGCAATAATAATATTCTTCTAAGTCAATATACCACATCCAGAGAGCTAAAGCACTTCCATGTGGATAAATGTATTCAAACATGTGCTTTTTCTTTTATATTGTATTATTCATTTATTCCCCAAATTAAGGCCATGCAAGGAGAGAATGATCTAGACTCTGGAAATGGCAGGATGAATTTCCCCAGACAACAGCAGCAAAATCACTAGAGAATTGTTGGGTGTTAAATTTACAGCCTCTACCTCAGATTTACTGAATCAGAAATTCTGGAATTCAGACCCAGCAATCCTATTTTAGATTAATTTCACAATATTTAGGTAATTCTGATGCACACCAAAGTTAAAAACCACTGATTTAGATTATTAGCTATCTGTTTAATGTTTCTATTAAGTTTTATCATTATAATTTCTGCTTTGGCAATTTTATTTTCAAAAAAGGAGGAAAATGTAAAAGCTTAGTCAAAGTGTTAGTCACTCAGTTGTGTCCAACTCTTTGTGACCCCAGGGACTATAGTCCACCAGGCTCCTCTATCCATGGAATTCTCCAGGCAAGAATACTGGAGTGGGTTGTCAAAAAAGCTTAGGAACAACCCAATTAAGAAAATGGAATCCCATACTAATCTAGAATTTTATTATTTTTCAGTTCAGTTCAGTTCAGTCGCTCAGTCGTATTCGACTCTTTGCGACCCCATGAATCGCAGCACGCCAGGCCTCCCTGTCCATCACCAACTCCCAGAGTTCACCCAGACTCACATCCATCGAGTCAGTGATGCCATCCAGCCATCTCATCCTCTGTTGTCCCCTTCTCCTCCTACCCCCAATCCCTCCCAGCATCAGAGTCTTTTCCAATGAGTCAACTCTTCGCATGAGGTGGCCAAAGTTTGACTGGAGTTTCAGCTTTAGCATCATTCCTTCCTAAGAAATTCCAAGGCTGATCTCCTTCAGAATGGACTGGTTGGATCTCCTTGCAGTCCAAGGGACTCTCAAGAGTCTTCTCCAACACCACAGTTCAAAAGCATCAATTCTTCGGCGCTCAGCCTTCTTCACAGTCCAACTCTCACATCCATACATGACCACAGGAAAAACCATAGCCTTGACTAGATGAACCTTTGTTGGCAAAGTAATGTCTCTGCTTTTGAATATGCTATCTAGGTTGGTCATAACTTTCCTCCCAAGGAGTAAGTGTCTTTTAATTTCATGGCCGCAGTCACCATCTGCAGTGATTTTGGAGCCTCAAAAAATAAAGTCTGACACTGTTTCCACTGTTTCCCCCATCTATTTCCCATGAAGTGATGGGACCGGATGCCATGATCTTCGTTTTCTGAATGTTGAGCTTTAAGCCAACTTTTTCACTCTCCACTTTCACCTTCATCAAGAGGTTTTTGAGTTCCTCTTCACTTTCTGCCATAAGGGTGGTGTTATCTGCATATCTGAGGTTATTGATATTTCTCCCAGCAATCTTGATTCCAGCTTGTGTTTCTTCCAGTCCAGCGTTTCTCATGATGTACTTTGCATAGAAGTTAAATAAACAGGGTGACAATATACAGCCTTGACGAACTCCTTTTCCTGTTTGGAACCAGTCTGTTGTTCCTGTTCTAACTGTTGCTTCCTAACCTGCATACAAATTTCTCAAGAGGGAGATCAGGTGGTCTGGTATTCCCATCTCTTTCAGAATTTTCCACAGTTTATTGTGATCCACACAGTCAAAGGCTTTTAGTCAATAAAGCAGAAATAGATGCTTTTCTAGAACTTTCTTGCTTTTTCCATGATCCAGCGGATGTTGGCAATTTGATCTCTGGTTCCTCTGCCTTTTCTAAAACCAGCTTGAACATCAGGAAGTTCACAGTTCACATATTGCTGAAGCCTGGCTTGGAGAATTTTGAGCATTACTTACTAGCGTGTGAGATGAATGCAATTGTGTGGTAGTTTGAGTATTCTTTGGCATTGCCTTTCTTAGGGATTGGAATGAAAACTGACCTTTTCCAGTCCTGTGGCCACTGCTGAGTTTTCCAAATTTGCTGGCATATTGAGTGCAGCACTTTCACAGGATTTCAGGATTTGAAATAGCTCAACTGGAATTCCATCACCTCCACTAGCTTTGTTCTTAGTGATGCTTTCTAAGGCCCACTTGACTTAACATTCCAGGATGTCTGGCTCTTGTTATTTAAATAGGGAGAACTTTCACGTTGTCACAAAAAGTTATTTTTAGTTGATGGATCTTCATATACTATGAGCAACCATATGATATACAACTATTTGTGATAATTTAGCAAGAATCTTAACACTATTAAACGGATAATTTTAGCAATAACCTATAACATACAGTCCTAAGATGTGTGAATTTCAACATGTCTTGTAATCTATTCTAACACAGACCAAATATGGTGAGAAACTTGTGTGTGTGTGTGTATACATATATATATAAAATTGACAAAGTTTAATACTTATCTGACCAACAGCTGCTTGCTATTTAATTGCTTAGCATTAGGAAACTGGAAGGTGATGAGACTATTTAATGTCAAATATTAATTAGGATCAGATAAATACGATTCCTTAGATCTCTGTGGTATCTAATCTATATAAACATCTTGCAGTGATAACTCATAAATGATTAAACAAAGGTCAGACGCATTAGTGGAATTTATATCATGTGCCCAAACTTAATTTTCCACTCAATTTACTTTTAAAAAATGTTGATGGGATAAAAACATGTCAATATGACTTAGACTTTAAATCAAATCTTCTTTCTTGTGTTGAAGCATAAAAAAAGCAACCTCATCACCATAAATGAAAGTAGTAGAACAGTTATTATAATTTACCAAAACACGCACACATGCAGGGTAAAGGATAATAATTAAAAGTCACAGAATTTTCTCCTCAAATCTACTCCAGAGTCCCATACACATGTCCCATACTGGCTTTCCTCACTACATCCACAGAAACTAAAGATGTAATTATTCTTCTAAAGGAAACAATAGACACTGCACTCTAAAGAACCATTCTCCTCGCAACAGAGAATGAACTCTTTCATGTCTATAGAAGCTCACTTAGAAAATGGGGAAGTGGAATGGGGGATCCTTTGATCTACAGGTCAGCAACACTGTCGATCAATCTGCAGAAGCATTTGAGCTCCAGGAGCGGGTGACTGCTCTGAAGCACATTCTGAGGGCAGAGTGAGGCTACAGGTTACCTGCATAAATTGTTCTGATGTTTTAAAAAACTATACTTTCTGGTAAATGATGTAGAAAATGTGACTGAGTTGGCAGTGATTCAGACAATCAACTATGAGAAATTGATTCTCACTGAGCTAGGATAATGATCCTGACTGTGAAACGAATGCAAAGTGAATACACTGCACTACAGCAGAGAAAAAATCCAATTGTGTGAGATTTTAAGTGCCCTCCCTGGAATCCTGTTTAGATCAAGTTTGGGTAAAATCCAAGTGGACCGTGATATGCCTATCCTTCTAGGAGCATCGTATACATTTCCATACTAAATTTATTACCTGCTTTTTAAGGATATTAATGATTAACACAGTATTTCCGACTTTACTGATCAGTAAAGAAGTTCTGCTTCAGTCAAGTAGGAAGAGACCCAGATACAAGGCTCTCAGACACATAAACTATTAGATCATTATATGAAATGAGGACAGACAATGAAGCAGAAGACTTTCTGTGATGCAAAACAACTCATTCATCACACACAGAATTAAAAAAATTAATTTAAATAAATTTATTCTATACTATATTAATTAGACGTTTTAAGCCCCCTTTCCCCAACTCGGCTATAAAATAAATATATGTTTAGTGTAGACCGGCTGGAAGATATGGACAAGCAGAGATGAAAATAAAAGGCCCCCACAATTTCACTTTTCAGAAGAGATTGCTCTTAATACATTATTTTAAAAGATACATGCATAAAGCAAAAAAAAAAGGACCATATCAAACACACTGGCTTTGGAATCAGCATTTTAAAAAATATTTACATGATAATTAAGAGATCTAACAGCTCTGTGTTGTTATCCACATCACTGAAACACAAGACTCAGATGTGGCCATAAGGAGTCTCAAGAAGAGCACTGGGAGTCAAGCCCCAGGTTCAAGTTTCCAGTCTTTGCTCAGTTTTTAAATCTGAGCAGGTGACTTCATCTTGTAAAATGAAAACACTATCACATCCCAGCTTTATTCACTCATGCCAGAAATAAATTGCAGGGACATACCAGGTGCCACTACCCCACGTCCCAGGTCAGGAGTAGAGGCTGAGCTTTGCTGAACCTGCCAGGTGGAGATACCCCACGGCCAAAGTCAGAAAAACCCCAGTAGGCACTGGAGTGGCTGTGAGCAGATATCCCATGTCCAAGGACAAAGGAGAAGCCCCAGCAAGACTGTAGGAGGGGCAAATTTGCGTTTAGAATCAAACCCCATTCCCGCCAGAGAAGCTCAGAGGGCTCAAACAAACCTTGTGTGCACCAGGACCCAGGGACCCCACAGAGAATGAGATAGAACTGTGATTGAGCATCTCCTGTGGAGGTACGGGTTGGCAGTGGTCTGCCGCAGGGACGGGGCTCTTGGTGTGGGTATGGATTAAGTCCTCTTGGAGAAGGTCGCCATTAACCCCACTATAGAGCTTCCAGAACTTATATAGGACTGAGACTCTTGGAGGACACAACAGAACCATGTGCACAAGAACCCAGGAGAAAGGAACAGTGACCCCACAGGAGACTTGCCTGTGGGTGTCCGGGAGTCTCCGGCAAAGGCATGGGTCAGTGGTGGCCTGCTGCAGGGTTGGGGGCACAAACTGTAGCAGTACATGCCTGGGATCTTTTGAGGGAGGTCACCATTATGTTCATTACCTCCACCAGAGTTTGGCCCCAGGTAAACAGCAGGGAAGGAAAACAGCTCCACCCATCAACAGAAAACGGGATTAAAGATTTATTGAGCATGGCCCCACCCATCAGAACAAGACCCAGTATCCCCCTCAGTCAGTGTATCCCATCAGAAAGCTTTCATAAGCCTCTTATCCTTCTCCATCCAAGGGCAGACACACTGAAAACCACCATCACAGAAAACTAAACAATCTAATCACATGCACCACAGCCTTGTGTAACTCAATGAAACTATGAGCCATGCCATGTAGGGCCATCCAAGACGGACGGGTCATGGTGGAGAGTTCTGACAAAATGTGGTCACTGGAGAAGGGAATGGCAAACCACTTCAGTATTCCTGCCTTGAGAACCACATGAACAGTATGAAAAGGCAAAAAGATAGGACACTGAAAGATGAAATCCCCAGGTTGGTAGGTGCCCAATATGCTACGGGAGATCAGTGGAGAAATAACTCCAGAAAGAAGGAAGAGAAAGAGCCAAAGCAAAAACAACACCCAGTTGTGGATGTGACTGGTGATGGAAGCAAAGTCCGATGCTGTAAAGAGCAATATTGCATAGGAACCTGGAATGCTAAGTTCACGAACCAAGGCAAATTGTAAGTGATCAAACAGGAGATGGCAAGAGTGAATGTCGACATTTTAGGAATCAGTGAACTAAAATGGACTGGAATGGGTAAATTTAACTCAGACGACCATTATATCCACTACTGTGGGCAGGAATCCCTTAGAAGAAATGGAGCAGCCATCATAGTCAACAAGAGTCCAAAATGCAGTACTTGGATACAATCTCAAAAATGACAGAATGATCTCTGTTCGTCTCCAAGGCAAACTATTCAATATCACGGTAATCCAAGTCTATGCCCTGACCAGTAATGCTGAAGAAGCTGAAGTTGAACAGTTCTATGAAGACCTATAAGGCTTTCTAGAATTAACACCCAAAAAAGATGTCCTTTTCATTATGGTGGACTGGAATGCAAAAGCAGCAAGTCAAGAAACACCTGGGGCAACAGGTAAATTTGGCCTTGGAATACGGAATGAAGCAGGGCAAAGGCTAATAGAGTTTTGCCAAGAGAACGCATTGGTCATAGCAAACACCCTCTTCCAACAATACAACAGAAGACTTACACATGGACATCATCAGATGGCCAACACCAAAATCAGATTGATTATATTCTTTGTAGCCAAAGATGGAGAAGCTCTATACAGTCAGTAAAAACAACACTGGGAGCTGACTGTGGCTTAGATCATGAACTCCTTATTGCCAAATTTAGACTTAAATTTAAGAAAGTAGGGAAAACCACTAGAACATTCAAGTATGATCTAAATCAAATCCCTAACAATTATACAGTGGAAGTGAGAAACAGATTTAAGGGACTAGATCTGATAGACAGATTGACTGGTGAACTATGGATGGAGATTCATGACATTGTACAGGAGACGCGATGAAGACCATCCCCAAGAAGAAGAAATGCAAAAAAGCAAAATGGTTGTCTGAAGAGGCCTTACAAATAGCTGTGAAAAGAAAAGATGCCAAAAGTAAAGGAGAAAAGAAAAGATATACCCATTTGAATGCAGAGTTCCAAAGAATATCAAGGAGAGATAAGAAAGCCCTCCTCAGTGATCAATGCAAAGAAATAGAGGAAAACAATAGAATGGGAAAGACTAGAGATCTCTTCAAGAAAAGTAGAGATACCAAGGGAACATTTCATGCAAAGATGGGCTCGATAGAGGACAGAAATGGTATGCACCTAAAAGAAGCTGACAATATTAAGAAGAGATGGCAAGAATACACAAAAGAACTATATAAAAATATCTTTATGACCCAGATAATCACGGTGGTGTGATCACTCGCCTAGAGTGAGATATCCTGGAATGTGAAGTCAAATGGGCCTTAGGAAGCATCACTATGAACAAAGCTAGTGGAGGTGATGGAATTCCAGTTGAGCCATTTCAAATACTGAAAGATGATGCTGCGAAAGTGCTGCAGTCAATAAGTCAGCAAATTTGGAAAACTCAGCACTGGCCACAGGACTGGAAAAGGTCAGTTTTCATTCCAATCCCTAAGAAAGGCAATGCCAAAGAATGCTCAAACTACCACACAATTGCATTCATCTCACATGCTAGTAAAGTAATGCTCAAAATTCTTCAAGCCAGGCTTCAACAATACGTGAACCGTGAACTTCCAGATGTTCAAACTGGTTTTAGAAAAGGCAGAGGAACCAGACATCAAATTGCCTACATCCACTGGATCATTGAAAAAGCAAGAGAGTTCCAATCTGTTTCTGCTTTACTGACTATGCCATAGCCTTTGTGTGGATCACAATAAACTGTGGAAAATTCTGAAAGAGATGGGAATACCAGACCACCTGACCTGCCTCCTGAGAAATCTGTATGCAGGTAGGAAGTAACAGTTAGAACTGGACATGGAACAACAGACTGGTTCCAAATAGGAAAAGGAGTACGTCAAGGCTGTATATTGTCACCCTGCTTATTTAACTTATGTAGATTGCATCATGAGGAATGTTGGACTGTATGAAGCACAAAGTGGAATCAAGATTGCCAAGAGAAATATCAGTAACCTCAGATATGCAGATGACACCATCCTTATGGCAGAAAGTGAAGAAGAACTAAAGAGCCTCTTGATGAAAGTGAAAGATGAGAGTGAAAATGTTGGCTTAAAACTCAACATTCAGAAAACTATGATCATGGCACCTTGTCCCATCACTTCATGGCAAATAGATGAGGAAACATTGGCTGACTTTATTTTTCTGGGCTCCAAAATCACTGCAGATGGGACTACAGCCATGCAATTAAAAGATGCTTACTCCTTGGAAGGAAAGCTATGACCAACCTAGACAGCATATTCAAAAGCAGAGACATTACTTTGCCAACAAAGGTCTGTCTAGTCAAAGCTATGGTTTTTCCAGTAGCCATGTATGGATATGAGAGTTGGACTATAAAAAAAGCTGAGTGCCGAAGAATTGATGCTTTTGAACTGTGGTGTTGGAGAAGACTCCAAAGGGTCCCTTGAACTGCAAGGGGATCCAACCAGTCAATCCCAAAGGAAGTCAGTCCTGAATACTCATTGGAAGGACTGATGCCGAAGCTGAAGTTTTGCCACCTGATGGGAAGAACTGACTCATTGGAAAAGACCCTGATGGTGGGAAAGACTGAAAGCAAAAGGGGATGACGGAGGATGAGATGGTTGGATGGCAAGACAGACTTGACTGACATGAGTGTGAGCAAGCTTCGGGAGTGGGTGATGGACAGGGAAGGCTGGCATGCTGAAGTCCATGGGGTCTCAAAGAATTGGACACAACCAAGCCACTGAACTGAACTGAAGAATGTTCTCATCACATTCCTATTTTTCTATCCAGGGAAGAAGCATACTAGAGAGGCTGGAAGCATAGCAATTTCTCTCTTGCCCATAGGTTAACACGGCCACTCTGTTTGCATGCAATAATCTTTCACATGTGTTGGTTTAGTTAGCTCCTACTTATGTTTTATTTCAGTGTAAAGGAGCTTCCCGTGAACCCCTTAAGGTATATAGGAGCTACAGACCTGGGTCAGCACAGTCTACCACTGGGGCATTTATCACACTTGGTAATCACCATAATTGTCACGATTGTGACTGCTTCCATTTTTCAATACACCCTGGAAGATGACACAGTGTCTGGCTCATGTTATGCACCCAGTAAGTATGATTTCATTAAATGAATGCTCTCAAAACTTGAAATTTCCCTTTGTCAAGGAATATATATGATATTCCTTGACAAAGGAATATATATGATAACATCCAGGTAGAAGGCAAGTCGAGCAATCAATAAGAAGTCAACTCCTTCACATTTTAACACAGATTAACTGAACCTAAGAATCTCCTTCAGGATACATGGGACACTATAGGTATGGGTGCAAGTTTGAGGTTTTTAGAAAAGAAAAACTGTATGTTTTTTATGAAAAAAGTGCTGCAAGGAGCTCTTATTTCCTAGAAACGCTAATGAAATATGAAAGAAAATACCCATGTGAAAAAGCTAGACTAGCCATTAGTTGTTTAGAAATAATCCAGTTTGGAATGTGCCAAGTTTTGAATGTGCTTTGACGCTGATTCTGGGTGGTTCTGCTATTGTTTGAATTTCCAAATGGCAAACGGCTCTAAAATACAGCTTTTCTTGTTTTCCAATTAAGATTTATAGCCATTTTCTATAAATTTCAGCTATTATACATACACATTGTACATAAATTTGTTTTCTATATTTAATATATTTACATAAATGTATCTGTAGGTAAATATTTATACATACATTTATATTATGCTTATAAATACATACATATATTCACAAACATAAATACATTTATGTATTTACACATAACTAAGTCTACAAATAGCGAAGTGAAAGTCACTCAGTCGTGTCTGACTCTTTGCGACTCCATGGACTATATAGTCCATGGAATTCTCCAGGCCAGAATACTGGAGTGGGTAGCCTTTTCCTTCTCCAGGGGATTTTTCCAACCCAGAAATTCAACCCAGGTCTCCTGCACTGCAGACAGATTCTTTACCAGCTGAGCCACAAGGGAAACCCACACCTACCACACTTTTATATATATGTATATATCAGATCAGATCAGATCAGTTGCTCAGTCGTGTCCGACTCTTTGCGACCCCATGAACTGCAGCACGCCAGGCCTCCCTGTCCCTCACCAACTCCTGGTGTACATATATATATATATATATATATATATATATAATTTTTCTTAAATGAACATGCATTGTTTTTACAAAGAGAAATAAATGAAGCGATTTTCATTTTGGGGGGAAAACATATACCAGATCATTACTCTTGATACTAATCAAGATAATGGCTCAGAGCTCTATACTTCATTGATTTGGTCATTGGGAGAAATGACAGGAGCAGAGAAATGATCAGAAAGGTACCTATCATCTTATCACACTCAGTTTCCTCAGGCCAGATATGGTCTCCTCTTTCTCAAAATTTTGTTATCAAAATTCACTCTGTTAAATTAGACAACTAGGTAGTATCTTCTAAGGGAAAAGGTTTAGCCCAGGTGGACAAGAATCGGATTTTAAGTCGAAGGTTGCTGCTCCTTCCTAGACAAGAGCCTGTCAGTTGCCTCCTGGGCTATGGGCAGGGGCTGGACTGGACTGGATGCCTGCTCTTCAGCTGCTTCATGTGAGTCTGTCTGGGGACTCCCAGGGTGGTCTTCTCACTTCAGGCTTTTTGAGAAGGAGCCCAACGTGGAGCTTGCTTGGGCTCTCTGTTTGCAGGACAGTGCCTGCAGGCATTTGAGAGGGAGGGGATCTCTAGGTGGGGAGAAGCCCCGCAAACAGCTGAGAGCATCACAGGGAAGCTGGACTGGCTGATGCCAGCCTCTACTCTGCACTCAGCCTCTGCTGCCAGGCTTCTTCCTCAGTCACGGTAATTATCTCCCGGGGCGCCCGACTGCTTCTCTCAGTTCTGGCTTCCAACAAGTCCACCTCTCTAGGTTATCAGCTACTCCTCTGAATCTACCTGTAAAAACCATTCAAGTTCGCTTCCCTCTCCATGGAACCCGGGCACATACTGTTTGAGGAAGAAATCTAGACAGCTTTCAAGTGTCCGAGAATATTCTATGATAGTTAAGAAGCTCCCTGCAGTTTGGAAGCTGGTTTGCCAGAAGCCACAAAGAACCTCTAAAATCCTCTGCACTCCAGCCAAGAAAAGTTCTACCTCTGGCTCAGTCAAGGCATCTCTTAGCTGAACAAAACACATCACAGAGTTAAAAAAAGAGACCTGGTATTAAGAGGCAGCAGGATAGAGAGGCAGCCACATAGATATAAAGATATATAGATATATATATACATTCACTGGATAAAGGGGAAAAATCAGTCCTAAACACATCTGAATATATTCAAAATAGCTTTTATAATTCTCTGCTTCACTTAGTAAGAAATCTTTCTGAATGTCACGACTTTCTTGTCGGTACAGTGGATACGAATCTGCCTGCCAACACTGGCGACGTGAGTTCGACCCCCGGTCAGGGAAGATTCCCCATGCAACGGACCAACTAAAGCCCCTGCATCACAACTACTGAAACCTCACTCTAGAGCCTGCAAGCCGCAACTACCGATTCTGGGCATTACATCTGCTGAAGCTTGCACGCCTACAGGCTGTGCCCCACAACAAGAGAAGCCACCGCAACTAGAAGCCCGAGCACTGCAGCTAGAGAGTGGTCCCCTCTGGCCGCAACTAGAGAAAGCCCACGCCCAGCAACGAAGACCCAGTGCAACCAAAAATAAATAAATAAAGGAATCTTGATGTTAAACAAAATGAGTTACTTACATATTTCTCTCTCTGCTCTTTGAAAACCCTGAATTTAAAGAATCAGAGTTACCTATAGATCAGTCTTATGGACTCTGTGGGAGAGGGAGAAGGTAGTGAAATTTGGGAGAATAGCATTGAAACATGTATAATATCATGTATGAAATGAGTCGCCAGTCCAGGTTCGATGCACGATACTGGATGCTTGGGGCTGGTGCACTGGGACGACCCAGAGGGATGGTATGGGGAGGGAGGAGGGAGGAGGGTTCAGGATGGGGAACACAGGTATACCTGTGGCGGATTCATTTCGGTATTTGGCAAAACTAATACAATATTTTAAAGTTTAAAAAAAAAAAAAAGAAAGAATCAGAATTACCATGCAGAAAACAGGAAACTAAGCCTTGCACTCAGCCTTTACTGCTTCATAAAATAGGAAGGTGACAAAGGTCAACTTAAAATAATTGCATGATATTTTGCCTAAAAGTTGAAAACATTTAAATGAAATTTGTGTGATAACAAAAACTGTGGACTGATCTTAAATTGTTTTAATTAACATGCAATATTCTTTTTTTTTTTTTGGAAGATGTATTTTATAAAAAAGGAAATTTCAGAGTAAAGAACACAGAGAATGACTATGGGTCAAAAAAAGGAAAGGGGAACGGTCAACCCAGACACTAAGCCCACACATATGAGTGCAAACAGGAGAAATAGCCAGATGTTCTCATCTTGAGCTACTAAGGAACTTGCCCAATCCATTCAAGACTACCAAATAGAGTCAGCAGAGGTAATTACAAGGCTGGCCTAGAGAATCTATGCAATTTTCATCTTACTCACAGGGGAATACTGCTGGCATATTGTTTTATTCTTAGATATATTTAACAATGATTATTTAATTGTCTATGGCCATACCACCCTGAACGAGCCCGATCTCGTCTGAGTATTTAATTGTAATGTTATTCTGCAGCCACACCTTTATTTTTTCAATCCTAAAGTGATAATCTGCAGGTAAATAAATTCTGAGTTTTAGATTATTTAATGAACCCTATTCAGCCTCTCATGAAGCATGCTCTACTCATCCCATTTACCATAAGAAACATACATCTTAGCTAAACTTTTTAAAGATGTATAGATGATAGGAAATACCTGTCTACAATATACAATTAAGCAAGTCAACTCCCTCTCATCCTCTTGTGAGATTATCAAATACACCCAAATTTGTTTGTTTAATCTGTTTGGTCTCAAGTTACTACTACTAAGTCACTTCAGTCGTGTCCGATTCTGTGCGACCCCATAGACGGCAGCCCACCAGGCTCCCCCGTCCCTGGGATTCTCCAGGCAAGAACACTGGAGTGGGTTGCCATTTCCTTCTCCAATGCATGAAAGTGAAAAGTGAAAGTGAAGTCGCTCAGTCGTGTCCAACCCTCAGTGACCCCATGGACTGCAGCCTACCAGGCTCCTCCATCCATGGGATTTTCCAGGCAAGAGTACTGGAGTGGGGTGCCATACTGCCAACTAATGATCACTTGGATCTGTTCAATCTGTAGTGTAATTGTTCAAAGAGATTTCACAAAGTGAAACACTGATTTGATTCATGCACAATTAGGCAGAGTGTTATTAAAAATTATTTACTGAAAGAAAATTGAAATACAGAGCAAACAGTCTGGTCAGTCTGAATGTTAGGGGTGACCAGGAAGTCCTCATGCTCTGATTAGATATCTGTGGCAGCCTCACACCTCAGCTCAGCACAGTCCCTACGTCCTGACTGGTGAAAATGCAAAGCTGGGCTCATTATCCAACTGCCTTGCCCTTCTTAGCTAAAACTAACAGAAGCGTGTTGAAAACCTTTTGCTAGAATATACGTATTTAAAAAATGAGCATGATACAATAGCATACAGTAAGAGGTGAAGGTCTCCTGCCTCCAGCGGCCCTCCACAGTCCCATTCTTCAGGGGTAAACCGCTGCCAACAGGGTGGTGTATAACCTTCCAGGTTTCTCTTCTACGTCATATAAATATATAATATCTTACAAAAATGAGGCAACTCTATACACAGAGTTCTAGAACGTGCCTTTTCATTCTTAAGTTGGAAATGAGAAATGAATAGTCTAAGATAAGGAGCGATGATTCAGAGGAAAGCATCATATGTTAAAAGAATTTTCAGATTCCAGATGTAAAGAGATGACCAAATGAGTCAAAAATCAGTCATTATTCAATACAGATTTAAATTTTCTTTCTGAGTTACCTATTTCTCCTAGGTTAAGAGAAGCAAAATTACTAAACCCAACTATGTCCAAAAATAAATGCCAAACACCAAACCACACAATACACAACCTTATATTATGGTTCCTTTGTTTTCCATAAGTAGTATCTTCTAGTCTATATATTTGTTGGAAATACTATTTAGACAGGATATTCTATTTGAGGAAGCAGAATCAGTTTGGCATTCAGAGGTTCCCTCCTTCTGAGGTGTTCAGTCAGGTGTCCAGTAGTGACTCCTGTGTGGTCTAATGCAATCTTGTTTTGCCAATGCAACCCCTTAACTAAAACTTTAAAGTTCTCTGGGTTTAAGAACACTTGAAAATATATCAATACACAATTTCCAGTTTCAAGCTGTTCTTAAAATATGGTGAAAAGAAACATCTGAATATATGTATTTTTAAATCCAGGAAATCATTTCAATAGTGATCACTTCTAAGAAATACGCAATGGAAGTCCATTCATTTCTGATGATCTCACTGCTTAAGGTGATAAGGTCTAACAACTCAGAGGGAAGATTTTAATCTCGTGATCATTGTGGGCTACATGTTCATGATATATATTAAAAAAAAGACCAAATGACTTAGTTTTTCTTTCTTCATTGAATTGTCTTTGTATAGACATTGTTAATAGAAAGTTTATCATTAATAGAAAGAAGGACATTCATTTTCTGAAATCCTTACATGAAATGAAGTTACTAAGGAAAGAACTGGATTTTAGTGCCAATGTTCTCAGATTTACTACTCGCTCTTTCATTGCAGAGTGATAAACTTTGCTCACCTTCTCGTAATAACTTTAAAAATGGGACTGTTCACTGTATTTACCAACCCTGCCATTTCTCAGCATAATTATAGGATATACCCTGAATAGAAAAGTTGTTTATAGTCTATGTAAAAACACACAACTGAAGGAGTGATCTCTTCTCCTCTCTTCCACTGTTTCTCTATCCATCTGACAGCCAGCATGGATTTTTATTGTTTCTCCACATATTGCAGTTGTATAATATTTCTGAAACAACCTTAGCTTAAGTGATTCTATTTAAATCATGTTTGATGTACCATGTGACATTTTTAAACAGCTTATGGTAAAGCAATGAGCTCTCTTACAGGCAGATGTTATGATGCTCTTAGTAACTTTTATGAATAGAATTCTATATATACATTCAAGGGCAAGTCTTTTCTTCCAAGATTGAAGACAGTCTAACAGCTCAACAAGATAAGCTATTATGAACAAAACTAGGACTAAGTGTGGTCAAAATCAATTTACTTCAGCTGTTCATCAATTAAATTTAAGACTCTTAAAACTAATTTATCCTGAAATTTTATAGTTATCACACGTAGTTTTTCATTTTCCAGGTGGGATAATAAGCATAGAAATTGAAAATACTACCAAGCATTATTATATTAAAAATAAAAAGAGATAATATATTTAACATTGAATAATCCATATTTAAAATTTTTGACTTGGGTATGATTTGCTTGGGAGAGAAGTGTTCATTTGGATAAAGGCTTTTTTTAATTTGTTTTCTTTTTGACATTCTATGAATTCAGACAAAATACTCAATCTGCACTCAGCTTGAGCTAAGCAGCTGTAAAATGTCCTCATCTGAAACTGTAAGCAGGACCTGGAATCAAATCCAGAGAAACTAAGACAGAAATTTATTAAAAAAGAATATAACACACCCTTTTACTGAAAACAAAAGTGAAACTAAGTTAAATAAATGGATTGTCCTTTTTTTTTAATACCAGTTACTCAGGTCTACCATTCTTATTCAATTAACCATTACGCAGGCAGTATTTATTTACCATTCATCCTCCCAAAACCCTAACCTAAACCCTGTTACTGGGGGTAATTTAAGAAATTAAGTAATTGACTGCTTTGATCTCCTTGTTGACCAAGAGACTCTCAAGAGTCTTCCTCAGCACCACAATCTGAAAGCATCAATTCCAGTTAATCCAAAAGGAAATCAACCCTGAATATTCACTGGAAGGACTGATGCTGAAGCTGAAGCTCCAATACTTTGGCCAGTGATGTGATGAGCCAATTCACTGGAAAAGACCCTGATGCTGGGAAAGATTGAGGGCAGGAGGAGAAGGGGATGACAGAGGATGAGATGGTTCGATGGTATCATTGACTCAATGGACACAAGTTTAAGCAAATTCATGGAGATAGTGAAGGACAGGGAAGCCTGGTGTGCTTCAGTGCATGGGCTGCAATGAGTCAGACACTTTAATTTCTTGTTGCTAGTTTCTGAACAACAAATTAAATAATTAGAAAAAAAGCAAATTAAAAATCGGATTTTACTTTTTGTCAATCAAGTTGACCAGATTTTTAAAACAAGTGTGAGTAAAAATGTGAGGAAATGGATAAAAATGTGGGGAAAAACAATTTTCTAAAATTTGACCATTATATCAATATTAAAAACACTTGGCAATTTGATCCAACAACTCTCTCTTTGTTGAAGTCTATTTTTTCTGAAAAAACAATTGCTCAAGGAAATAGAATTCGAGGATGTTCATTACCTTGGATATATAATAGCAAAACATAAAACTTTACAAAATAATAAATTTAAATAATTAAAAATGGCACAGAGTTATGGAGAATCATTGTTATGTATTTCTCAAGATTAAAAAATTAATAATAAAAAGTTTGTCCTTATATATAGGTCATAATTATAAATGGGTAAATTAAAGGCAAGTCTTTCTATATAATGTCATATAGAACTACCACACACCCATCTGCACAGAAGTCACAAGCTAGACATGCCTTAATTTGTTCAATTTTTCCTGCTTTAATGTATATCTTGATTATTCTATGTTCTAATTTAACTCATTCCATCCAAAAGGTGATATAAATAGCTAATAAAAATTAAAATCCTGACTTCAAGAGTAATCAAACAGAACAAATTAAAATTAAAATGTCATTTTTTAAGCATATCAGATTAGTGAAGATTTTCAAAATGACAGTCTTTAAATCCTGGTTTATTCAGTGGGGTGGTCACTTACTTATACATAAGCACATACATGCTCTCTAGAGGCCAGCTAGGTCATGTGTATCTAGAATTCTGAAAGCATTTATTTTTTTCTATTCAGTAATGGTATATCAAGGATTCTTTAATAAAAATGATAAAAATATAAACCATTTCTATTCATGTATTTATCACTGTTTATAACAGCCTGAATATCCAAATATTAAAAATGAAACATTTATCCTATAGACTGTTAGGCAGACACTAAGTACCAGGATCAATAGGGATTATCACTAAAATAAGGCAATGCTCAAAAATAATTACTAGAATAAATTGGATGCAAAACTCTAGGTAAGACGCATATACACATAATATAATATAAACATAATATAATAAAAACTGTCCTGAAAAGAATACACCAAATTTTCTAGTGGATATACCTGGAGGGAGTAAACAGTGCTTTTATATTCTTCTTTGTATTTGAATGAATTTTTTTTTAAATTTCTACTTTTAAAGTAAGAATTAAAAAAAGAAAATGCATGCCTCACTACAAAATTCATGGTGCTGCTCTCTTTCATCTATAAAACAGATTGGCTAGATTCATGTTAAAGGTCTTTTAATTTGATTCCAATTTATTAACCCAATCTTATCTCTAATGAGTACCCAATTCTACCATTGAACTCTATCTCAGATGGTTATCAGGCATGTTATGTTCCCTCTAGAGTCCACCCAAGCTCATCCAATCAGGCCTAGAGCTTCTCGTCTTTCCTAAGGTTTTTGATCATCATTTCTGATGGAACTATTTTAAGCCAACATCAGCTATTAATGATGCTCTAACTCATGTCCAGTAATCACACAAAATCACATTTAACCCTGATTCCAATTAACTTAGCACGCTAATTCAGAAGGAAACTCCTTTTGAAGGCAAGACTACCATCATTATTTGTTAATATTAATCATAACAACAACTGTGATCATAACAAGTATAGCTGATAAAGTTTATTGAGAATTTTCTATTTACAAGAAGGCACTGTGTCAACTCCATTTAATGTTCAGAAAACTCTTCCATTTCACAGATGAGAAAACTGAGACTCAGTTAGGGTACATACTTTTCCCAAGGAGATGTAGCTAGTGTGGATCTGAGATTCAAATCTAGCTCTGTCTGAGATCAATATACTCTATTCTGCCAATTTGTTAATGGAAATTCACTAGAAATCATTTTGCATATGATATATTTTTAGTGATTAACTGCATTCCCATATAGCTAAGTTAAAATGATGTGTGGAGCTACAAAATTTTCTTTTACATATAAGAGCAGATACAAAAAACAATGATAATTTTCATTGAATTTCATTATATTCTAATATATTTACCTGTATAGGACCAGCCAATCTCTTCAACAAGTTTTCTCTGTTGTCTGTAGTATCCATAAATCCAATCTACAACCAAGAAAAAAAACCAATTGATCAATGTGTAGAAAAATGTATATGTACAAATTTTAAAAAACATAAGAAGCCCAAAGCACCATTCATACAATAACGGTCCTCGATTATTCTTTTCTATGTCATCTTCACAATTTCAACTGCCACCACTATAGACTCCACCATCCCTGTTCTGGAAATTAGTGTAACTTTTAGCAGGGCACATGTTAAAACTGCTGAAGTTCAGGCAGAGACAAAGAAGGTATTCTGTGAAAAGCATGAGCAACCTAGAGGATTTCATCTCATAGAGTGACTAGGGTCAGAAAGGACAGCCTATTCTATCTTTAGATTTTTCTTACCATTCCGTCAATGGAATACGCGAAATCCTACTAACTAGAGAATCCCAGGGACAGCAGAGCCTGGTGGGCTGCCGTCTATGGGGTTGAACAGAGTCGGACATAACTGAAGCGACTTAGCAGCAGCAGCAGCAGCAAGATAGAATGGTCGGAGAAGGTAATGGCAACCCACTCCAGTACTCTTGCTTGGGAAATCCCATGGACGGAGGAGCCTGGTAGGCTACAGTCCATGGGGTCACGAAGAGTTGGACAGGACTGAGCAACTTCACTTTCACTTTTCACTTTTATGCACTGGAGGAGGAAATGGCAACCCACTCCAGTATGCTTGCCTGGAGAATCCCAGGGACGGGAGCCTGGTGGGCCGCCATCTATGGGGTCACACAGAGTCGAACACGACTGACGTGACTTAGCAGCAGCAGTGATACTTTTCAAGTTACAACTCAAGTTGTATCTGTAAATGCTTCTAGGAGATCCAGAGGTTACCATGTTTTCAAAATTTACTTCTAAGGCACAACAAAATTAATAGTCTTGAAGAAATGGAAATTTCAGTGTGTGTGTGTGTGTGCGCGCGTGTTGGCTGGGACAAAGCTTGTGTTAGACAGTGTAAGTGAATTTGTCTCTTAGAGGAACAGTGATGCCTGAGGGCGATAATCCAGTGGGAAGCTTGGGGCATCATAAAATAGTGGACTTTTCATGACCTAGAGAGAGAAGCTCTAGTTCTTGAACACGGGGCAAGGGCTACAGAAAGGAAAATGGATGGAAGCCAAAGGCTCACTCTATATAGTTCAGAATTTTGCCTGGAGTCATGCCTGTACCCAAGAAACAGGGACGTTATGATCCATTCTCCTCTTCGTGCTATTGTCCCTTTATTCCAGCCTGTCTTAACACTACTATGCCATTTCAGCTACATTGTGAGCAAAATACATCTTTGTGAGCTAAGTTTGGAAGCTGATCAGTGTTGACAAAACTGTTTCTGTAGAAAAGGCTACAGGAATTTCCTGGTTGCCTGGTGGTTAGAATTCCGGGCTTTCACTGCCGTGGTGAGTTCAGTCCCTGGTTGGGGAACTGAGATCCTGTAAGTCACATGGCATGACCAAAAAAAAGAAAAGGCTGCAAATAACTAGTTTACAAATGAACATGTGGAACATTACATATTCATAAATTGGGGTTCTGTCCATATGGTTTTCATTTGAATACAAGGATTTATTTATACCATACTGCAGATATGCATACATATTATATATATTTCTCATCAGTTTTGAAGAGAGACTCTTATTTCCTCTTATTCTCTTTACACAGATTTTTTTTTCTTTTTTGACAGTTCCCAATTTAAGGGAGGCAAATATCTCAAGCACGTTTCAGAAATTATTTTTCTTCGATTCCATGTTATACACAATCTGATTAGCAGAACACACCAATAAGAACACATCAATACATACTAAAATTTTACAAAAACTTAAAAGCAGGCTATCTTACAGAAATACACATTCTGAATCCATAGATTATTGAAAACCAAAACCTACCTTGGAGAAGGCAAAAAAAATTGTTTTAAAAATTTCTCTACCCATAAATATTCTATTGACCATGTAGCACATTTCAACAAACATTTGTTTTGATAAAGGTTTTATTGAAATATGATTTACACACCTTACAATTCACCCAGGAAAGTGTACAACTTAATGGCACTTACTATACTCAGAGTTATACAATCATCACTACAGAAAATTTTAAAGCATCTTTATTATCCCCCAAAAGAAACCTCATACCTTTAGCTGCCACCCCCAACCCCACCTCAACCTCCATTAATTTATAGATTTGGATATTCCAGATATTTCTAAATACATAATCATGTAATACATGGCTTTTTATGGCTGGCTTCTTTAACTTAGCAAATTAATGTTTTCAAGGTTTATCCATGTTGTAGAATATATGAGTCCTTCATTCCTTTTTTTAAACTTTTTATTTTGTATTGGAGTATAGTTGATTAACAATGTTGTGACAGTTTCAGGTGAATATCACCTGGAGAAGGAAATGGCAATCCACTCCAGTATTCTTGCGTGGAGAATTCCATGAACAGAAGAGCCTGGTGGGTGACAGTCCATGGAGTCGCAAAGAGTTGGACACGATTGAGCGACTAACACTTTCTCTTTTCATTCATGTATCTGGGTTTCTCTGGTGGCTCAGCTGATAAAGAAATCTAATTGCCAATGCAGAAGATACAAGAGACATGGGTTCGATCCCTGGGTCAGAAAGATCCCCTGGAGTAGGAAATAGCAACGCACTCCAGTATTTCTTGCCTGGAAAACTCCAAGGACAGAGGAGCCTGGCAGGCCCCAGTCCATGGGGTGCAAAAAGTCAGACATGAGTGAACACATATGCAGGCACATACACGTATCCATTCTCCCCAAACTTCCCTCCCATCCAGGCTGCCATATAACACTGAGGACAGGTGCATGTGCTGTACAGTAGGCCATTATTGGTTATCCACTTTAAATACTGCAGTGTAATACTTCATTCCTTTTTATTGTCTAATAGTATTCCATTGTTCGGTGTCCAAGACGGCCTTAAAGCTCCCCTCAGCTTGACTAAACTTTGGACAGGCTACATCCTAGCTCTATGTTTCTGACCTCCTATTTCTTCCAGCATTTCATTTATACATTCTTTCTTTGTTACTTTGAGAAGTACATTTTTTTAATAGCCCATATGCCGTTCTACAACTAGGACTGTACTTATCAAAACTAAGGAAAACATCTCTCTGAAAAGCAACTATCAAAGGAAATAAGCACCCTTATCTCCCACCTTCTGTGGGAGGGTAGCAACCTAACTTCCATTGAGGTGTCTTGCTCCAAGTTGTAAAAACTACCTCTGCCATAATGATATAGGCTTATTTTTCTTTTGGGTGGAGCCAACTAGCAAATGCAGATGGCCGATGACTTTCTCCAATGTCCTGAATTACATTTACACTGGGATCAACCTAGCTCTCAAAACACCTTACCTTTTCGGCCTCATCAGAGTTGAGTTTAGATTCGGGTCTGCCTTCTCGCCCTACTGCAATTGCCTTGAATACAGTTTTCTTTGCCTGTTTCATTTTGTATGCCGCAATTTTTGTTTTGATGTTGGCTGTGCCACTTTCTATTTATCCATTCATCAACTGTTGGATACTTGTGTTGTATCCTCTTTGGGGCTATTGTGAAAAATACTGCTTTGAATGTTCATGCATATATTTGCTTTTCTATTTAAAAATTAAACATTAGGCTCATAACACATTTTTTAGAATTGTCCATAAAAGGGTAGTCATTTAAGGTTAAATTCTGGGGACAAGTGTTTTTTCATGATCAAGGAATACATACAACTAGATGTGAGGACCTCAAAGGTCATTTGATTCAGAATTTAACAGCCTACAAAAATTCCTATTTTAGAGATAAGACAAATCTTTTCAATGGAAATTTAAGTGGTTTGTACAGGCAAAAAGTGAAAAAAATGGAAACAATAATCCATGGCTCCTGCCTCCTACTCACTAAGTCTTCCCCAATATCAAGGGTTCCTAACAATCTGGAGTTACTGGTTATTCTCTTAAGTTCTCTGCCTGAGTAGGAACCTCTTCAAGAGAAACAAAATAAAAAAAAAAAAATTTACTGGGGTTGAATTTCCCAGTAGGAATTATTTGGGCAAATAAAGAGAATTGACCATATATCTGACCTGACCTGGCCATCACTTGGAATTTTCCTCTGAAACTTTGCCCTGCCCATAGGGAAAAGATTTATTCTCATCATTTATGTTTTGAATAAAAATATTTTTTTAAATGTAAAGACATTTTTGACATATAAATGCATTTTGGTGATTTCAGAAGACCAAAGGCCATGTAGAACCTATAATTAACAAGTATTCCACTGGAAAAAAAAAAACAAACAGTAAGCTCTTGTTTTAATGATTCAGGCTAAAGGACGACAGCAAAATATCAGCAGATTTTAGCTTTCCTTGGAGGGCTTTACTGCTACACAATCAGCATTTGTCCTTGGTTTTTAATTACTTACGTTAAGAAAGCTTTTTTCAATACAAGATTCCCAGGTGTTGGTAGCTCTCTTCAGTTCCTTTATGTATTGTTCCCTTAATTGTTACTTCAAACAATCCGTTACACATTCATATGCTAATTACATGGTCCTTGGGCGTGAGAGAGTACCCCACTTTTAAAATTCTACTTAGAGGTCTGATAGATGAGATGTGATAGCTCCAATGAACAAGAAAAAAAGAATCTAGGTTCACTTTTTTTTGTTGCATTGTATACTTTGAAAACCAGTAAATCCTATATAGAGTAGAGTCTATCAAAGTGCTTACATATTTTAAAATCAATTAAAGTAATGAAATATAGAATTACTTTTTGTTTCTGTGGGTTTTAGCTTCTTTAGCTTGTATATTTTGTTTCTTTCTGTTTAAAAGTATTTGCTCCGTCTGCTTCGGTGTGAGTGTTTTGTAGGGATAAAACTAAGAAATAAATTTCAAGAATGATTGGTACACATGATGCAGAGTAAGAACATAAACATTAGTAAACCTTTTTAAAAGGTAACTAAACTTTGTCCTGAAAAATTATTCTTCATGAAGGGGCTACCAAAATTGAGAGAAATTTGGTTTATACTATTTTGCTGCTACTGCTACTGCTAAGTCGCTTCAGTCGTGTCCGACTCTGTGCGACCCCATAGACGGCAGCCCACCAGGCTCCCCCATCCCTGGGATTCTCCAGGCTTTTAGGTAACTTTAAATGTCACTGTTTCAATCTATTCAAGCTTATACTTATTGTGAGCATTTACATATTTTGCAAACATTTATATGCCACATATTCCTTTACTTTTCTTTAGATCCACATAATGGAAATCAAAGTTTTGATAACAACTAGAGGGAAGATGTATATAAATTCAGCATTTTTTGCTTATTTTTTTAAACAAAGAAAAACTCAAGGTGCTCATTTTGTATTAAAATATCACTACAAAAAATAAATAAAATATCACTACAAGTATTTTGAACTATATAAATCCCTCTGATTTTGCCCTGAATGGCTAAAGAAAGTCTCTGCTTTATGCTGATCAACAATTCATCACCTGCATTCTATGATATAATCTAGCAGCCATGCTCTGACAACACACACACACACACACACACACACACACACTGCTATTAAGAGGCTAAATGTATGACAGAAGAAATAGAGTGGTCCACAGAAAAAGACTTCCCAGGTGGTGCTAATGGTAAAGAACCCTCCTGCCAATGCAGGGGACGTTAGAGACCCGGGTTCGATCCCTGGGTTGAGAAGGTCCCCTGGAGGAGGGCATGGCAACCCACTCCAGTATTCTCCCCTGGAGATTCCCATGGAAGGGGAAGCCTGGCAGGCTACAGTCCATATGGTCTCAAAGAGTTGAACATGACTGAAGCGACTTAGTAACACATAAGCAGAAAAAGAAACTTCAGGTAGAAAACAGCCACAGATAAAAATCTGAAGACTGGGATTCTGAAACTGGATTTCTCAAAGTAGACTTTTCCAAGGTAAATGATAATTGTATGCTTCACAGCCTTTAAAAATATCACTAAGGAACTTCAGAGGAGGGGGAAAAGGAAGTCAGTTGATGGGAGAAATCTGGAAAGGTAGAAAAGAAGGAATAGAATTTAGAGATGAATCTTTAAAGCTTTTGAGTATAGACTTTGATGAGGAAAGACTTGGGACAGGGACCAAAATGGATCATATAGAGGAAGGGCATTGGGCACCAAGAAGTGGCAAACCAGGGATTTGGGCAGCCAGCTGGGCTATCCTATGGGGGGGTGGGGGGCGGGGGCTGTATAGGTCCCTAGGGACTTATTTTTGGTGACACTCACCATGATACAAAAGTCGCATCAATTTTCACTTTTTTATTTCATCCTATACTCTCCTCTTATCTAGAATTCCTTTCAAAACAGGAAAGACATACTGGAAAGTGTTCAATATATTCTGTATATTGAGTATACTTTAAATAAAAATATTAAACAAGCACAAAAATGAACAAATATTTCTAACTGAAGTGAAAGAGGTAGAGGGCAGTAGAAGAAAACAGGTCAGTGGCTACTGACCACTTGAAGAAGAACCTGGAAAAGCCCGTAAACAGACTAGGATTATCAGAGTGATTGACAGATACGAATAAGGCTGACGTACCAATGATAATAAAGATTGATGGTTATGGTAGTCATAACCATCAATTACTCAAAACAAAAGAAGAGCAGTCCCCTCTCAGAGAAGAAAAAATGTAAAATCAGAAATGAGTTCCTTTAAGGAGAAAATCAGCTGTGAACACATCATCTGGCTACAGAAGTCTTTTATTCCTTTAGATATTCTACTGTCAATACCTTTGTTTGTAAAGGAAGCTGAGTTTATGACTCAAGTGATCTAAACCAAAACCTTGATGAGTCAACCAAGGCAAACTTTCCAAGCAAAATTACATCTGCTGTATCGTGAGTACACCACAGAGTCTATAAAATCATAATACCATACATGGCAGGCTTGACCTGGATATTTTCCTGTCATTCAATGTTGACTATTAGTTTGCTTTTGAATTGTGTTAGCACATTTTTTTAGGGCTTCCCTGTGGCTCAGCTAGTAAAGAATCTATCTGTAATGCAGGAGACCTGGGTTTGATCCTGGGTTGGGAAGATCCCCTGAAGAAGGGGAAAGGCTACCCACTCCAGTATTCTGACCTGGAGAATTCCATGGACTGTATAGTCCATGGGATCTCAAAGAGTCTGACACAACTGAATGACTTTCACATACTCCATTTTTACCTATCTAGAATATATACTTGTATCCAGTATATATGCAAAGACATTTGTGAAACATAATTTAATTAATTATGGAAATTCAGGTAACTTGTTTAGTGCATATTTATAGTTCAAACATGGCACTTACTGTTAATTACTACAGATGTAACTTTAAAAAATACACATATATTCAGTTCAGTTCAGTTGCTCAAGTCGTGTCCGACTTTGCAACTCTATGAACTGCAGCACGCCAGGCCTCCCTGTACATCACCAACTCCTGGAGTCCACCCAAACCCATGTCCATCGAGTCGATGATGCCATCCAACCATCTCATCCTCTGTTGTCCCCTTCTCCTCCTGCCCTCAATCTTTCAAAACATCAGGATCTTTTCCAGTGAGTCAACTCTTCGCATCAGGTGGCCAAAGTATTGGAGTTTCAGCTTCAACATCAGTCCTTCCAATGAACACCCAGGACTGAACTCCTTTAGGATGGACTGGTTGGATCTCCTTGCAGTCCAAGGGACTCTCAAGAGTCTTCTCTAACACCACAGTTCAACAGCATCAATTCTTTGGCGCTCAGCTTTCTTCACAGTCCAACTCTCACATCCATACATGACCACTGGAAAAACCATAGCCTTGACTAGATGGACCTTTGTTGACAAAGTAATGTCTCTGCTTTTGAATATGCTATCTAGGTTGGTTATAACTTTCCTTCCAAGGAATAAGTGTCTTTTAATTTCATTGCTGCAATAACCTCCTCCAAACCACCTATCTTCCAATTCCAACTGTTTTCCAGGGTTAGAAAAAAGAATACCATTAGTTTTCTCCCCTTTGCAGAGGTTTAAAAATATAAGTACTTTTTTATCCATTCATCTGCTGATGGACATCTAGGTTGCTTCCATGTCCTGGCTATTATAAACAGTACTGTGATGAACACTGGGGTACACGCATCTCCTTCAATTCTGGTTTCCTCAGTGTATATGCCCAACAGTGGGATTGCTGGGTCATATGGCAGTTCTATTTCCAGTTTTTTAAGGAATCTCCACACTGTTCTCCATAGTGCTGTACTAGTTTGCATTCCCACCAACAGTATAAGAGGGTTCCCTTTTCTCCACACCCTCTCCAGCATTTATTGCTTGTAGACTTTTGGATCGCAGCCATTCTGACTGGCGTGAAATGGTACCTCATTGTGGTTTTGATTTGCATTTCTCTGATAATGAGTGATGTTGAGCATCTTTTCATGTGTTTGTTAGCCATCTGTATGTCTACTTTGGAGAAATGTCTATTTAGTTCTTTGGCCCATTTTTTGATTGGGTCATTTATTTTTCTAGAATTGAGCTGTAGGAGTTGCTTTTATATTTTTGAGATTAGTGGTTTGTCAGTTGTTTCATTTGCTATTGTTTTCTCCCATTCTAAAGGCTGTCTTTTCACCTTGCTTATAGTTTCTTTTGTTGTGCAGAAGCTTTTAATTTTAATTAGATTCCATTTGTTTATTTTTGTTTTTATTTCCAATATTCTGGGAGGTGGGTCATAGAGGATCCTGCTGTGATGTATGTCGGAGAGTGTTTTGCCTATGTTCTGTACACCCGTGGCAGATTCATGTTGATGTGTGGCAAAACCAATACAATATTGTAATTAGCCTCTGAGAAGAAGGGGACAAGAGAGGATGAGATGGCTGGATGGCATCACTGACTCGATGAATGTGAGTCTGAATGAACTCCGGAAGCTGGTGATGGACAGGGAGGCCTGGTGTGCTGCGATTCACAGGGTCGCAAAGAGTCGGACACGACTGAGCAACTGAACTGAACTGAAGCGAAAATAAATAAATTTAAGTACTTTTTACCATTTTAAAACTTAAACTGCAGCTTATCTCTAAATAGAAGGGCACACGAATCCATATTATTAAAGATAAGAATTCTGGAAAAATATGTTATTAGAGTACAGATGACTTCTTTATTTAATGATAAGGTTAAAGAGATGAAAAAGCAGATCCCTGAGGCACTGGTAAATTGTAAAAAGAGATGGAAAGATTGAACTTAATGGACAATGTGAAAAACAGAGGGAGCCATTTCCTCCATATGTTTGTTTTGGTAGTCAGATGTCCAATTAAATACAAATTTTTCATAGGACTAGGGAAGGGTTTGGAGGTGAGCAATTATATCTTAGTGCTCCTTAGACACTGAGGACTGTGTATACCTTCCAGAGAGGGTTTGTATGTTGGCAATATGTCTACCAAACCTATTCAATGAAAACTCAAAATATTCATAGGCTTGTCTTGGAAAGTCACCAGGATATTTTCTTATACTTACATATGTTTTACCTAATGTGATTTATCTATATTCATAAAGTTGAAGCATTTTCTGTTGAAAACATGTTAATAATTTTATCTTGATCATATAGTAATACCTATTTCAGATAAATTTTAAAAATAAAGTTAAGCAAAACTAATTTAAAAGATCACCTGTAATCCCATCTCCACCATAAACTAGTATTTACAATCTTGTACATTATATATGTTTTTTAAATGTTATGCTATGCAATATAATAACTTTACATTAACTGAATTACATTGTTTCATTATTTAGTTACTTGCTTTTTCTACATAATAATCATTCATGTCTCAAGTTAATAAATATGGTTTTATAGCACCATAATAGTTCACTTGAAGCATTCACTATTTTTTTGATATTAAAATAAAAGGCTGATTTAGATTTGGAAAATTTATTCCTTAGGATTAAATAACATGAGTGATAACATTTTCCATTAAGCTAGTTTGAACTTAAAGCTTTTGAGTATAGATTTTGATGAGGAAAGACTTGGGGAGAGGGACTGAAATATTTCAGATAGAGTAAGGGTGTTGAGCAGGAAATTAAGTGCCACTTTTCATGGATGGAGGAGCCCGGTAGGCTACAGTCCACGGGGTCGCAAAGAGTCGGACACGACTGAGCGACTTCACTTTCACTTTCTTTCTTTCTTTCTTTTTTTTTCCTATCAGTCTTCTAGAACACCAATAAAACACTAAAATGGAACAAGCTCATTATTATTGTACAGTACTAAAATAATTATAGTTATTTTGTTTTACCTCCATAACTAACAGTGAATTTATTCTAGTATAAGAGAAAAACTCAGTTGTTGATGAAACAGTGATAACAAGAACAGAGATAGAAATAACATGTGTATTAGTCCTGGGTGTTCATTGGAAGGACTGATGTTGAAGCTGAAACTCCAATACTTTGGCACCTCATGCGAAGAGCTGACTCATTTGACAAGACCCTGATGCTGGGAGAGATTGAGGGCAGGAGGAGAAGGAGACGATGAGGATGAGATGGTTGGGTGGCATCACTGACTAGATGGACATGGGTTTGGGTGGATTTCAGGAGTTGGCGATGGACAGGGAGGCCTGGTGTGCTGTGGTTCATAGGTCACAAAGAGTCGGACACGACTGAGCGACTGAACTGAACTGAACTGAAAGATAACTATTGTGCTTAGTTGCTCAGTTGTGTCCGACTCTTTGTGACCCCCATGGACTGTAGCCCGCCAGGCTCCTCTGTCCGTGGGGATTCTCTGGGTAAGAATTCTGGAGTGAGTTGCCATTTCCTACTCCAAAAAATAATATTAATATTAAAAGTATGCAAAAATCTGTATGCAAATGTATATGAAAAATGAATTAATCACGTTACAAAATATGTTATTATATTTGTGTTCAGTTCAGTTCAGTTCAGTCGCTCAGTCATGTCCGACTCTTTGCAACTCCATGAATTGCAGCATGCCAGGCCTCCCTGTCCATCACCAACTCCTGGAGTTCACTCAGACTCACGACCATCGGGTCAGTGATGCCATCCAGCCATCTCATCCTCTGTTGTCCCCTTCTCTTCCTGCCCTCAATCCCTCGCAACATCAGAGTCTTTTCCAATGAGTCAACTCTTCGAATGAGGTGGCCAAAGTACTGGAGTTTCAGCTTCAGCATCATTCCTTCCAAAGAAATCCCAGGGCTGATCTCCTTCACAATGGACTGGTTGGATCTCTCTGCAGTCCAAGGGACTCTCAAGAGTCTTCTCTAATACCACAGTTCAAAAGCATCAATTCTTCGGCACTCAGCCTTCTTCACAGTCCAACTCTCACATCCATACATGACCAATGGAAAAACCATAGCCTTGACTAGACGGACCTTTGTTGGCAAAGTAATGTCTCTGCTTTTCAATATGCTATCTATGTTGGTCATAACTTTCCTTCCAAGGAGTAAGCGTCTTTTAATTTCATGGCTGCAGTCACCATCTGCAGTGATTTTGGAGCCCACAAAAATGAAGTCTGACACTGTTTCCACTGTTTCCCCATCTATTTCCCATGAAGTGATGGGACCGGATGCCATGATCTTCGTTTTCTGAATGTTGAGCTTTAAGCCAACTTTTTCACTCTCCTCTTTCACTTTCATCAAAAGGCTTTTTGGTTCCTCTTCACTTTCTGCCATAAGGGTGGTGTCATCTGCATATCTGAGGTTATTGATATTTCTCACGGCAATCTTGATTCCGGCTTGTGCTTCTTCCAGCCCAGCGTTTCTCATGATGTACTCTGCATATAAGTTAAATAAACAGGGTGACAATATACAGACTTGATGTACTGCTTTTCCTATTTGGAACCAGTCTGTTGTTCCATGTCCAGTTCTAACTGTTGCTTCCTGACCTGCATATAGGTTATGTATTATTATATTATTATGCCATTGTATACTATTATAAGGACTTCCCTGGTAGCTCAGCTGGTAAAGAATCCCCCTGGAATGCAGGAGATTCTGGTTTGATTCTGGGTCAGGAAGCTCCTCTGGAGAAGGGATGGGCTACCCAGTCCAGTATTCATGGGCTTCCCTGGTGGCTCAGATGGTAAACAATCTGACTGAAATGTGGGAGACTTGGGTTCGATCCCTGGGTTGGGAACATCCCCTGGAGGGTATGGCAACCTACTCCAGTATTCTTGCCTAGAGAATCCCCATGGATAAGAGGAGCTTGGTGGGCTAGAGTCCATGGCGTTGCAAAGAGCTAGACATGACTGAGCGACTAAGCACAGCATAGCATACTTTCATAATATTATCTGTATAATAGCAGTGTGTTATTATTCAACAATCTAAATAATGGTTCTGTCATGAAGTCTTATGCTCATGTGCTCTTACTAATTTTAATTGGGTGTAGGGCAAGAATGTCTGCTGTGTTGCTCAAGGATTAGGATTGGTGGGAAATTCTCAACAACTGACATCCTAAAATAGCCAAACAGAGAATAAAATGTGATTCCATTCACATCTACCATGAAAAGCGTAAAACACCAAAAACTGCATAAAGAGATGAACTATTATTAATATAAAAATATGAATAAATAAAGAGGTCTACCACATCCTTAAATGGGAACATTGAACTTGGGGCAAGTTATCAGTTCTTTCCATATTATTAATGAACAGTTCAGTATCAATGGGGTATTTTTAATAGGCAAAATGATTCTAATGTTCATTGTTGTTTTATAGCTAAGTCACGATCAACTCTTTTGAGACCCCATGGGCTGTAGCCAACCAGGCTCTTCTGTCCATGGAATTTTCCAGGCGAGAATACTGTAATGGGTTGCCATTCTCTTCTCCAAAGGATCTTCCTGACCCAGGGATCGAACCTGGGTCTTCTACATTGCAGGCAGATTCTTTACTTTCTGAGCCACCAGGGAAGCCCAAAACATTCCATGTTTGTCAATAAGTATAGATTGCGTGTGTGCATCGTAAGTCACTTCAGTCACGTCCGACTCTTTGAGATCCTATGGACTGTAGCCCACCAGGCTCCTCTGTCCATGGGATTCTCCAGGCAAGAATTCTGGAGTGGGTTGCCATGCCCTCCTCCAGGGGATCTTCCTGACCCAGGTATCAAACTTGTGTCTTTTACTGTCTCCTAAATTGGCAGGACGGTTCTTTACCACTAGTGCTACCTGGGAAACCCCATTAAAACACATTCAACAAATATAATGATATATTTCAAACATATAGAATTCTTACAAATTGCTAAAGGCAAATACATGAGCAGAGAAATTTTTAAAATGCAAAAATAATTATTAAAGCTATACAGAACTATTAGACTATCAAAAAACATAATTTAAAATAACACTGAGACATCATTTTTCAGTTATCAAATAGTCAAAGGTTTATTATTTTAATTTTTAAAATATTCAATGATGCTCAAAATAACTTGAGATGTTCTTTTGCATACAGGTGGAAGTATGAACTAGTATAAACTCTACGGAAAGTAAGCTGGCAAAAGTTAACAAGATTCTTAAAATACTTCATAGCCTTTGAGACAGTAATTCTATTCCAAGGAATATATTTTAAATGATGAGCAGAGATGAGAACAAAGTGCCATGTACCAAGATGTTCAAAGCGCTGAAAGTAACAGTGAACAATAGGAAAGTATGTTAATGTTCAAAAAGTGGAAGAAACCTAAATAAATTACATAATGTTCATAATATGAAATTATGTGATTCCATTACAATTAAGTTTCCCAAATACTTACTGATGGGAAGAAATGCACATGATACAAAACATTATCAAGTTATGATGCCATTTTGAAACTATCACATATATTCAAAAATGTAAATCTCCTCATGTGGTGACACTTGGAGTGATTTTTACTTTTTTATAAGTTCTTATGCTTTGCATACATTTTATGAGTTTGTACAAGTTAGTATTTTAAAAATGTAAAAGTATATATGCACTTTGAAATAATATTTCTAATTCTACAGCAAAATTGCTTAAAGACAAATATATAACTATATTTTGAAGATGGGGTAAGGAAAAGCTTGAAACCCATTTTTTCACTGCTTATCTTGGATTTTACAATAAAAATCTTCTCCTTATTCACAAGAGCCTGAACGCATTAGTTAGTGTTAATGCTAGTGTTAACCACATATTGAGGTGAAGTATAGCCAAGTCTACACATGGTAGGCAATCTGAGCACTTCAGCTACCAAGAAAACCAAAAAGAAGAGCCATAGCAAAATAGGCAGTACAGTAGCTCACGGACCATCTTATTGGCCAAAATTATCAGACTGACTGGATCATTTGGTTTTGGGTAGACCTTGAAGTAGCCTTATTTAAATTTGTGTCTTACTTCTAATAAAGCCTTTTGCTTAGATAAAATCAAGCCCAAAGATAGACTCTATCCATTAAGTGGGAAAATCTGGTAACTTGGAGTTGGCAACCTACTTTGAAATAGGTGTGGTTCATCTGTTAAAACTGCTGCCAGGGTGTTGACTGATTTGACTATGTAGTTACATCTGGGCAAGACAGAGAGATTTTCTTGACTTCTTTCCAGAGTACTGACTGAAAATTCATTTTCGTTTTTCATTTTGACTTATTGGTTTAGAAAAAAGGAAAACTTTTTTTTATACAAAGCTTATTCACTGTATAAAATGTATTTTATATTAGTGAAACTCCTCAAATCCTATAGGCTCAATGGGTTGGCACAGTACAGGAATGCTCCATCTGGCTAGCAGATAAGTTTTATTGGATTTCCTCTGCCTGATATTTTCATGAACACCACCCCCAGCCCTATTCCCCCTACAAGTCCTCTACTTTTTGTAGAACATCCCACCTGTACTCTCTTATCTTTATCCTGTAGATGTACATTCTCCATGAACTTGGTGTGGAACATCATTCCATGAATATCATGGAACCACCAACATCAATCATCAATCACAACACATTTACCTTTAAATCTTGCATTGGTGACAGCTCCACACCAACGACAGCACTGGGTCTTATTGGCCCGCTGTTGGCAAAAGCTTTTCCTAACTTCTGCCTAAAACTTGAAAGCTCTCTGCAGCAGCAGATGCTCAAAGATGCTCATTAGGTTGCCTAGATAACCCAGGTTTACTGCACTCAGAGGAACAATATCTAAAAAGCATTCCTGTTCAGAAGATAATTAACAACCTTGGAGAATAGTGCTCATTAGTTACTTTTTACACACAATCACAAATGGTTAGCCAGGGGTTGGATATATTTATTTTGGAATAGTTAACTCAGTTGGAACAAATATGTTTTCTCTCCAGGCTTATCATTCTGTTTGTAAGGACGTTAAGAGACTGAACAAGTTAATGCAGTGTTTTCAACCTGGATTGCAACCAGGACTCAGCTGGCATTTTGCCTTAGGGTTACTGGGCCACTGGGCCACCTCAAGATAATTAACACCTTCCTGTGGTGTCTAATATGACAACAGTGATCGTTAAACTTAAAAAACCACCTTATAACATATAAAGGGTGGCATCTTTGCAATGTGAAAACAAAAGGTGTTTTTTATAAAAAGATTTAGGCCTTGGGATTCATATATGTATGTCATGAAGACATAGATATTGAGATAGAATTTATGTTTTCTTCAATACATTTTTAAACATCCACCTGACTTCACACCTTCCTGAAGTTTAGGCTTTTTGCCACTGATTTCATTAATGGCTAATATTTTTGGTGGAAAATGTTTAACTGATAACCTACCATATATCTACCCAAAACATTGATTTAACCTTGGAAATAAAATATCATAATACCCTACCCACTTGGTGCTCAATCAAGTAAATGGTACTGTATTGATGTCTTGAGTTTTAAACAGGAGAACAAAGGAGTGACTGAACAGATCCATGATTAAAAGAAATGCTACAATCATTCCAAGTCTACTCTTATATATAAACAATGAACTTTTGATTAAAAATAATGCTCTTCTTTTCTCCAATATTTATTCTTTAAATGGTCATACTGATTGAACAGAAATTATAAGATGAAAAGGCAAAGGCTAAATGTTTAGAGATCTTAGGCCTTTATATTTAGCATCAATATTTCACTAAAAGGTTTCATATTCATGTTATATAGTTTACAGCTACTTGCCTCCTACAACAGCTCAGCTTCTCCAGTAAAGGGTGCTGCTCACAAAACTGAAGAGCTGGTTTTCATTTGTGATATACTTTGAAAGACTGTGAATCATAATAGGAAGAGATCAGAATTAGAAATGGAGACAGAAGAGCTAGGAATTTAAATCCTGGCTATTAAACTTCCCAGCTGTGGGCCTTTGGAAGAGTCATTTGCCCCCTCAGTGACTCAGTTCCTCTACCTGAAAAATAACTCCCTCCTATACTGGTAATGGGGGTTGGGAGTCCAAGGAATTAATTCATTTGAATGTATTTATAAACATAAGCAATTATGTTTTCATCTGGAAAGTAAACTGAAGCTGATTGACACATTGACACATTATTTAATGAACTGTGGAGGGCAAGAATTTTCTCTGTCCATTCTTTTATGTTCCATGTGAGAGACATTAGTCAATTAATATTGCTGAAAATGACTGTTGGATTGTTTATTAGCTCTTTGGGCAAGTCAATGTTTCTAAGTCTCAACTCCCATATCTATAAAGTGGGTATAATAATCAGTATCAACATTTTGTTGTTCAGTCGCTAAGTTGTGTCTGACTCTTTGTGACCCCATGAACTGCAGCACACCAGACTTCCCTGTCCTTCACTATCTCCCAAATTATACTCGAACCCATGTGCATTGAATCGGTGATGCCATCCAACCTCTGTCGGCCAATTCTCTTCCTGCCCTCAATGTTTCCCAGAATCAGAGTCTTTTCCAAGAGTTGGTGCTTTTCCAGAGTTGGTGCTTCACATCAGGTGGCCAAAGTATTGGAGCTTCAGCTTCAGCATCAGTCCTTCCAATCAAATTACACACACACACACATTTTTGCAAAACAACAAACTTAATTTGCCACCAAATGGGGAGTGGCAAGTCATTTTACATGAAGATATTTTCAGAAATACGTCTACTGAATTTCAAAACAGGGAAAAGAACACATTTTCTACCGATGTTTTATAGTCAGATTTACTCAATAACATAATATAACTGAAAAAGATCCAAAGGAGAACTAAGCTGTCAATAATAAACAAAATTTAATTTAACAGACATTGCTTCACTTTAAAAGCAGAACAGTGTAATCTCCCTCATGGTCGAGTGGTTAAGTTTCCGTGCTTCCACTGTCGGGGGGCGGGGGGCACAGATCTGATCCCTGCCCAGGGAACTAGGATCCCGTGTGCTGCATGGTACAGCCAAAGAAAGAAAAAGCTGAACGGTTACAGAAATAGCTTCAAAGCCAATGAGGACATATAATTCTTTTATACCACATTAGCAATACCTGAAGTTCCTATTTTGGCATCTTCAACATACATGTAACTACCATGAATCCAGATGAAAGTAAGTTGCAAAAACTATTCCACAGTAATGGATTTAATATAGGCAACTGTGTCTAATATAAAGAAGAAAATCTGGGGCAAGAAATTCAAATACCATCAAAAACTAACAGTAGATAGTTGAGGAAGTTGACCATACCACCATTAAAAATCAGAAAGACAAGCTCAAAAGTAGAAATGAATTACTTAATGATGGGAAAACTGGCTCTCATTCTTCAACAGCATTTTTAAAAATTACTACAGATAAGAATATTGATATATCATTTAAAAAGTTAAATTATGTGAAAAATCTTTTTGAAAAAGTAGAAAAATCTATTTATATTTTTAAAGATTTTCATCAAAATACTGGGGAGATTTTAAAATAATTTGTGTTTCAAAGGATATATTTTAATTACTTATTAAAAATCCAATTCTGTAGAATGCCCCATTGCATCACAGTGGTGTCAAATGGAATGTGCATGCAGAATTCATTTAATAGTCAGTGGATTCACATGAAACCCCACGCACTAGGGATGCACAGCTTAAAACAGAAGCTCTTCAAAGAGGTTACCAAGGAGCAGCATAATGCCTCAAGTGCTTGAACATGTCACTCAAGGTCACCGGCAAGCTAAGAAAACAGTAACTGCTGAACTACACATTATTTTACTTTATTATTATTATTTTACTTTTATTTTTTAATTGGAGTTTAACTGCTTTTCAGTGTTGTGGTAGTTTCTTATGTATAACAAATCTGTACAGCTATGTTTATGTATGTCCCCTCCCTTTTGAACCTCCCTCCCATCCCAACCCCCCATCCCCATCCCACCCCTCTAGGTCATCACAGAGCACCAACCTGAGCTCCCTGTGCTAAACAGCAGTTTCTTACTATTTATTTTACACAAAGTAGTGTATATGTTGGAAAAGGCAGTGGCACCCCACTCCAGTACTCTTGCCTGGAAAATCCCATGGACGGAGGAACCTGGTAGGCTGCAGTCCATGGGGTCGCTAAGAGTCGGGCACGACTGAGCAACTTCACTTTCACTTCTCACTTTCATGCACTGGAGAAGGAAATGGCAACCCACTCCAGTGTTCTTGCCTAGAGAATCCCAGGGACAGAGGAGCCTAGTGGGCTGCCGTCTATGGGGTCACACAGAGTCGGACACGACTGAAGCGACTTAGCAGTGTATATGTCAATCCTAATCCCCAATTAGTCCCACCCTCCCCTTCCCTCTGTGTTGTATATTAACACATATATATGGAATCTAGAAAAATGATACAGATGGACCTATTTTCAGGGCAGGAATAGAGATGTGGATGTAGAATATACATTATTTTAAACTACCATTTTTAACCCCAGAAAAAGTATCTTACAGAAATTGACAAGCCTTTTAACTGACCTCTACGTACTTCCAACTAACTGAAATGTTTTGCTTCATGTAATATTTAAATAAATGTTTATTAGGGCAGAATTCTCAGAAGCCTCTCTTGAGTGAGAGCAAGGAACATTACTTGGCTTTTCTCAAGATCTGAGCTAGAAGCCTGAGGCTAAGCACTCACTTTCTGCCTGAAAACTCTAGGTAGTACAATGTCTGGAGGATGCGCTGTCCCTGCACCACCGAGCAGCGAGCGCGTGCTGATCTGAGGTAGTGTTCCAGGCCAGGGGAGTGGGTGGTAATGCCATGCCTTGACTCGGCTTTCCATCTCACACAGAACCCCGTCAGTCAGCAGGAGCAGGTATGCAGTATAATGAGATGCCATAGCAGGCCTTGCTGTCTCTCCCCAGAGGGGAAAAGCCCACCCCCATTTCCCTGGAACATCCAACAAAAATTAATGTAGTTTAATCAGCCCCTCGTACCACATTGCCCTTAATTCCCTGCCCACCAAATTATCTATGGGAAACCTAGCAGAAAACCCTGGGATGTTCTCATCTGTAAAACCAGTCTGGCACATAAGCAAATAAATGAATGAAAGATATCAATCTCACGTTACATTCCGTTCCATGCTCAGAAGTATAGCAAATGTCCACTAAAAACTTTTCAGGAAGAGAAAAACATTGAGAATTTCATTCCACAATCTTCAACAATCTTTTGTGTTCTGGTTTTAATCATATTTTTCATTTTGCTCTTTAAAATACCACTGACCACTGAGGACATTTCAGATTAAAAAAAAAGATTAATAAATAGTTTACGATTATAATGAACTTGATTCTTTGAATTCAAGGCACATCTTGAGGGTTTTTCACAAAAACAATTGATCCTTTTCATGGCTTAATTCTGCTGTAACTTCCTGCACACAGCCAGCAGATTACCATGGACACACACACTCGATGCTTTTCACTCTTTCTGGTCTCCAGAAGTTTGCATTTGGGTTCAAGAAGAAAGAGCAGTGGGGTCTTTTCTATGCATGAAGCTTACTTAAGACCTGAAACAATATGTACTTTTGTAAGTGATAATACAAATCACCATCAGAAATTTATAAAACATTAAAAGAATTTTTTTCTACACAAATAAAAATAGTATGCTTTAAAAATTACAATAAAATCAAGTAACCACAAATGAACAATTTAAGACAGTGGTAAACACATATGCTTTCACAGAAGTGTAACGAGGCACAGGTGACAAAAGCAAAGCCAAGCCTTTGCTTCTCTCTAAACAGGTGTCATTTATAGAGGGAAAGTAGATAAATGTGCAATTTAAAAAGTAAATATAGTCAGTGGAGCTGGGTAATTCCAGGCAACAGATTCGGTTTTCCCCAGGAACTAATTTGGTTTATTTTTGCCTGAACTTTATGAATGATATTCTAAATTGTTTATTTAATCTGTCTGTCTGAATATTACACTTGGAATTCTTTTGCTTCAATATTAAATAACTTGAAATTACTCTGTCTTATTCTATTGTACTGATAGTACTCAATTAAAAAAAAAAAAGAAATGAGAGAAAACTTTCCCTCATCAGATCAGATCAGCCGCTCAGTTGTGTCCAACTCTTTGCGACCCCATGAATTGCAGCACGCCAGGCCTCCCTGTCCATCACCAGCTCCTGGAGTTCACTCAGACTCACGTCCATCGAGTCAGTGATGCCATCCAGCCATCTCATCCTCTGTTGTCCCCTTCTCCTCCTGCCCCCAATCCCTCCCAGCATCAGAGTCTTTTCCAATGAGTCAGCTCTTCGTATGAGGTGGCCAAAGTACTGGAGTTTCAGCTTTAGCATCATTCCTTCCAAAGAAATCCCAGGGCTAATCTCCTTCACAATGGACTTGTTGGATCTCCTTGCAGTCCAAGGGACTCTCAACAGTCTTCTCCAACACCACAGTTCAAAAGCATCAATTCTTCGGCACTCAGCCTTCTTCACAGTCCAACTCTCACATCCATACATGACCACAGGAAAAACCATAGCCTTGACTAGACGAACCTTTGTTGGCAAAGTAATGTTTCTGCTTTTGAATATGCTATCTAGGTTGGTCATAACTTTCCTTCCAAGGAGTAAGCATCTTTTAATTTCATGGCTGCAGTCACCATTTGTAGTGATTTTGGAGCCCAGAAAAATAAAGTCTGACACTGTTTCCACTGTTTCCCCATCTGTTTCCCATGAAGTGATGGGACCGGATGCCATGATCTTCGTTTTCTGAATGTTGAACTTTAAGCCAACTTTTTCACTCTCCACTTTCACTTTCATCAAGAGGCTTTTTAGTTCCTCTTCACTTTCTGCCATTAGGGTGGTGTCATCTGCATATCCGAGGTTGTTGGTATTTCTCCTGGCAATCTTGATTCCAGCTTGTGTTTCTTCCAGTCCAGCGTTTCTCATGATGTACTTTGCATAGAAGTTAAATAAACAGGGTGACAATATACAGCCTTGACGAACTCCTTTTCCTATTTGGAACCAGTCTGTTGTTCCATGTCCAGTTCTAACTGTTGCTTCCTAACCTGCATACAAATTTCTCAAGAGGCAGATCAGGCGGTCTGGTATTCCCATCTCTTTCAGAATTTTCCACAGTTTACTGTGATCCACACAGTCAAAGGCTTTGGCACAGTCAATAAAGCAGAAATAGATGTTTTTCTGGAACTCCCTTGCTTTTTCCATGATCCAGCGGATGTTGGCAATTTGATCTCTGGTTCCTCTGCCTTTTCTAAAGCCAGCTTGAACATCTGGAAGTTCACAATTCACATATTGCTGAAGCCTGGCTTGGAGAATTTTGAGCATTACTTTACTAGCGTGTGAGATGAATGCAATTGTGCGGTAGTTTCAGCATTCTTTGGCATTGCCTTTCTTTGGGATTGGAATGAAAACTGACCTTTTCCAGTCCTGTGGCCACTGCTGAGTTTTCCAAATTTGCTGGCATATTGGCTGCAGCACGTTCACAGCATCATCTTTCAGGATTTGGAATAGCTCAACCGGAATTCCATCACCTCCACTAGCTTTGTTCTTAGTGATGCTTTCTAAGGCCCACTTGACTTCACCTTCCAGGATGTCTGGCTCTAGGTCAGTGATCACACCATCATGATTATCTGGGTTGTGAAGATCTTTTTTGTACAGTTCTTCTGTGTATTCTTGCCATCTCTTCTTAATATCTTCTGCTTCTGTTAGGTTCATACCATTTCTGTCCTTTATCGAGCCCATCTTTGCATGAAATGTTCCCTTTGCATCTCTGATTTTCTTGAAGAGATCCCTAGTCTTTCCCATTCTGTTGTTTTCCTTTATTTCTTTGCATTGATCCCTGAGGAAGGCTTTCTTATCTCTTCTTGCTATTCTTTGGAACTCTGCATTCAGATGTTTATATCCTTCCTTTTCTCCTTTGCTTTTTGCTTCTCTTCTTTTCACAGCTATTTGTAAGGCCTTCCCAGACAGCCATTTTGCTTTTTTGCATTTCCTTTCCATGCGGATGGTCTTGATCCCTGTCTCCTGTACAATGTCACGAACCTCTGTCCATAGTTCATCAGGCACTCTATCTATCAGATCTAGGCCCTTAAATCTATTTCTCACTTCCACTGTATAATCATAAGGGATTTGATTTAGGTCATACCTGAATGGTCTAGTGGTTTTCCCTACTTTCTTCAATTTAAGTCTGAATTTGGCAATAAGGAGTTCATGGTCTGAGCCACAGTCAGCTCCTGGTCTTGTTTTTGCTGACTGTATAGAGCTTCTCCATCTTTGGCTGCAAGGAATATAATCAATCTGATTTCAGTGTTGACCATCTGGTGATGTCCATGTATAGAGTTTTCTCTTGTGTTGTTGGAAGAGGGTGTTTGTTATGACCAGTGCATTTTCTTGGCAAAACTCTAATAGAGTCTTTCCCCTGCTTCATTCTGTATTCCAAGGCCAAATTTGCCTGTTACTCCAGGTGTTTCTTGACTTTCTACTTTTTCATTCCAGTCCCCTATAATGAAAAGGACATCTTTTTTGGGTGTTAGTTCTAAAAGGTCTTGTAGGTCTTCATAGAATCGTTCAACTTCAGCTTCTTCAGCATTACTGGTTGGGGCATAGACTTGGATACGAGCTGCCTAAAATAAGAGAATTGTCCCAGTTTTTTGGTAAGCAACCCCAAGATAAACTTACATTTCACACACTATCAGTGGGTTGGTTTATAATATTTTTAAGATTAGCACAGGTAAATGTAGCATCATTTTATCAAATATATATTTGATAAATAAATTAATTCAATGACTATAAACACACAAAATATAAAAACATGTGGAGAAGAGGGTGGGACAAATTGAGAGAGTAGCACTGAAACCTACGTATCACCATATGCAAAATAGATAGCCAGTGGGAAGCTGCTGTATAACGCAGGGAGCTCAACCTGGTGCTTTGAGACAACCTACAGGGATGGGATGGGGTGGGTGGTGGGAAGGAGATGCAAAAGGGAGGGGATATACGTATACTTTGGGCTGATTCACACTGTTGTATGGCAGAAACCAACAAAACACTGTAAAACAATTATCCCCCAGCTAAAAAGAAAAGAAAAATACAAAAGAAAATCATCTGGAGATGTGCCAAATTTGAGGTAACAACATAAGAGCTGAACAGACGACTATTCGACACACCTGTCGCCCACTAGAGGCACCACACCACTGACCAGTGGGAAGCCCTGCCCACCACCTGTCAGCAAGTCCTTCCCCAGGGCCTCTGCTCAGCATTCCCCTGCCTGGGTATCTCCACCCATTCCTTTCTCTGCCTCCCTACCCATGCCCAATCCTTCTCATCCTTCCTGTGGTGTCCTAACACTTCTTCAGAGAAGTCCTTTCTATTGTGATTCTTGTATGCAAGAATCTTTCTCACCATTACAATGAATATTAAGTAATGTAATAATTTTTTGATACTTGTTTACCATGCAAGACTCTGAACTCGTTGAGAATTGCAAATGTGTCTATCTTATTCTGCTGTATACTCAGCACCTAACCTAGGCACACAGTAGGTATTCAATACATATTCACTAAATGAATCAACTACACATTTGGATTTAAAATCTCAGAGGACTCTTCCTGCCACATTTAATTTATTTATCCTTCTCTGGCCATCAACATTTTCCAAACCAGTGATTGTGCTAAATCTCCTCATTTATATTAGGAGCTGACTCAGTATTCTGTCATGGCCAGGAAAACAGAAGCCACTGCGCAGGAAGATTTGCAAGTCCCTTCCTCTCTGCCTGTTAATCGCCTTTTATCTTCACTCACAGACCTCTTTCACCTTGTATCTCATATAGAAAGTGTCTCCATAGTTTCCCCTCCCCTAACCTCCTCCAGGGTTTCTTGGGCTTCAGTCTCCCTCTCTTCCCTGAATTGTGTTCTTAGCCTCTTGTAACTCACTCAAGCCCAATACCCTAAAATGCCCTTCCCATGACCCCTCTACTAAATACACTAAGCATCTGTGCATCCATACCTTCGTCTACGTATGGTGGCTGTCATTCTCCTTCAATGAATAGAGGCTCATTTGTCTCTCTTCTGTCCAGGTTCATGTTAAGAGCAGAAACTGCTGAATCCTTGTATACTCTCTAGTACCAGGCACAGAATAAGTGCTCATATATACTTCACACAACTCTCTTGAATTGATTTTTTAATCTAATTCTTCTATCTAATACTAATACTTAAAATCTACTACTACTGGAATCTTTAATTATACATTATCCCTTTACAGGTATAAGAATCTGAGTTTTCATACTGCCGGAAAATATTACATCATAATTTTCTATTTCAAATACAAATACATGGAAGGTGATAGTTCCCTTTCTATAACAGGTCATGTTATGAAATAGATCTTAAAGTTCTTGAATAGAACTTTAAGAATTTTCCCATGTAAAATTCTTTCCGTGTAAATTTAACATTGAGATAAATGTAAGACAGACCATCTACTTTGCTGCTGCTGCTGCTGCTAAGTCACTTCAGTCGTGTGCGACTCTGTGCGACCCCACAGACGGCAGCCCACCACGCTCCTCCGTCCCTGGGATTCTCCAGGCAAGAACACTGGAGCGGGTTGCCATTTCCTTCTCCAATGCATGAAACTGAAAAGTGAAAGTGAAGTCACTCAGTCGTGTCTGACTCTTCGAGACCTCATGGACTGCAGCCCACCAGGTTCCTCCATCCATGGGATTTTCCAGGCAAGAGTACTGGTGTGGGGTGCCATCGCCTTCTCTACTTGTCTAGGTGTTTAAAATGTTGAATAGCTTATTGAAATGTTGAATAGTTCATTAAAATGAAAAACATTTCATCTCTGTGTGTGTACAAAATTGAAGCCTCCTAATACATATTACATAGCATATGATAAAATAGGTCTTATCCTCTGAAATGTGCACTGCTGAATGAGGCTACAGTCAACTGCTTGGGAAAATACAGACATTATCTTGGTGATAATGTGGGTTTGGTTCTGGACCATCACAATAAAGAAAATAATACTGAAATAAATTGAGACCCAAATTTTTTAGTTTCCCAGTGCATTTAAAAGCTATGTTTATACTACCTTGTAGTCTAATAAGAGTACAATGGCATGATGTCTAAAAAAACAATATATAAACCTTAATTAAATAATTTCTTATTAAAAATTGCTAGCCATCATCTGACAACACAGGTTTGCTACAAACCTACAATTTATAAAACACAGTACCTGCAGAGCACAACAAAATGAATCACAATAAAAAGGGGTGTGCCTGTGATTGGATTGCCATTGCAAACTACTTGAGAATGCAACTGCTTTCTCCATAACTTCTCTTAGCTTTGAAACTTTCTCTCAACACCCCCAGCAGGGGAAAGGCCTTTAAAAGTCTGCAGTCTTTGTGTGTGTGTGTGTGTGTGTGTGTGTGTGTGTGTGTGCATCAGAGTTTTATTAAAGTAGAAAAAGGGACAGAGAAAGCTTCTGACAATCACACTTTCCTACCATGCCCTGCCACCCATTTAGGTTTCAAAAAAAGTGAGAGGCTGTGGAAGAACAAGAAAAAAACTTAAAAAAGAGTCATAGATAGTGAGTCATATGATAGTGATCATAGACAGATCACTCAGGTGTACATCAGATTTTAGACATGAATTGTGACTTTAAATGTATTCAATATAGAAGCATTTGTCCTTTACGGAAGAAAACTGCAATGTACACTTACTAGCTATTACTATACCTGGGCCAAGAAAAAATAAAATTGATTTTATTAAACTGGCTGACTACACTGTAATCAGATTAATCCATAATTGATGTTTTCAAATAAATAGTGAAAATGAGAACACAGAATCTTTTCCCAATTATCCCACAGCTTAAATCTATGTAGGTTATAACTGTGTGTATAATTAAGAAAAGTACCTACTTTCTTAAGTCAAGCTTTTTAGATGTTAGGGAAATTTGGTTCTGTATGTAATCATTAAGAATTGAATGTATTCTTTTTAATGGCTGAGTAATACTCCATTGTGTATATGTACCATAGCTTTCTTATCCATTCATCTGCTGATGGACATCTAGATTGCTTCCATGTCCTGGTTATTATAAACAGTGCTGTGATGAACATTGGGGAAATATGTATAATATCATATATGAAACGAGTCGCCAGTCCAGGTTCAATGCACGACACTGGATGCTTGGTGCTGGTGCACTGGGATGACCCAGAGGGATGGTATGGGGAGGGAGGAGGGAGGAGGGTTCAGGATGGGGAGCACATGTATACCTGTGGTGGATTCATTTTGATATATGGCAAAACCAATACAATATTGTAAAGTTAAAAAATAAAATAAAATTAAAAAAAAAAAAAAAGAAATCACACCTGGAAATAAAGAGATTTAAAAAAAAAGAGAATTGAATGTAATTTTTTTTAATAGAAGAAAGACTATTAGTAAGTGCAATATTGAATCTTTGCTTAATCTTAGATATGAGTCTTTGTACCCCAAAGCACAAAAACATCTTTGTAACCTACACACAGGCTGAAAAGATTACAAAATGTTTTGGAAAAATTTCTATAAAAGTTTTTCTGTGGTAGTTAGCTAAGTTATTGTACCATTCTTTTTTTTCATTCCATATTGAGAACATCTATGGATTTTTATGAAACAATTCTCTTTAAATTTCACTTTTGCAAGACTATGAATGCTGTTAAGCTCTAATAATATGTATTGGAATCTCAGGTTTCTCTATTTTCAGGTATTTTCTGCTTACAAAATTGATGCAATGTTGGTTTTAGAATCATATATTCCTCCCATTTTATCAACTCGATGTTCAAAACCTATCTCAAATCACTTCTCTCTATTTAACTTACCTCCACCCAGACTCAAACCATCACCATCTTGTCTATAAAATAATGCAACTGCCTCCTAGCTGGTGCTCCTTGTTTCATCCATCCTTCCACTGTCTGCCCTTTCTTCCTTTAAACCCCCTCCCGTCGTTCAGTTAATTCATTGATTCAATCAAAAAAAAAAAAAAAAAAACAATCAAAAGCACCCAGATATACCATGAAAAAGCAACCAGCAGTCTGTCCCTGAAGGCTCTTATTTTACTAAGAAAACCAAAAGTAAACAAGGGAGATAACAAATCAGTCAGTCATATGCAGGTAGGAAGGTGATAAACGCTCTGGAGAAATGCATTAGGACAGAATAAGGCGGATGAGTAAGCAGGTGCAATTTTACATGGGGTGGGCAAGGACAACCTGGCTGAGAGGGTGCCATTTCAGCAAAGACTTAAAGATGAGTGCATATGCCTACAGATACCTGAGGGGAAAGCAGTGGTGGCACAGGTGCAGTCCTCAGGACAGAGTCACAACTTTAAGGAACGGCACGGAGGCCAGCGTGGCTGAGGCACAGAGAGAGGGGGGAAGACAAAACGAGGTGGAAAAGACGAAGATGGCTCTTCCATCCTCCAACAGCCATCCTCTCCAAACTTACAACATGAAGATCAAGTTTTAGAAATATTCAAAATTATAATGATGTCAGTACTGACTGCCAAGTAAAGCAGTACACTATGATTGTTGTTGTTAAGTCGCTAAGTCGTGTCCGACTCTTTGTGACCCCCACGGACTGTAGCCGGCCAGGCTCCTTCTGTCCATGGGATTTCCCAGGCAAGAATACTGGAATGGGCTGCCATTTCCTTCTCCAGGGGATCTTCCTAATCCAGGAATCAAACCCATGTCTCCTGCATTTACTACTGAGCCACCAGGAAAGACCTACACTATGGTGGTGGTTCAGTCACTAAGTCAGGTCCAACTCTTGCAACCCCATGGACTGTAGCCTGCCAGACTCCTCTGTCCATGGGATTGTCCAGGCAAGAATACTGGAGTGGGTTTCCATTTCCTTCTCCAGGGGATCTTCCCAACCCAGGAATCGAACCTGGGTCTCCTGCATTGCAGGCATATTCTTTACCAACTGAGCTATGACGGAAGCCTCAAAGTGAAATTCACTCAGTCATGTGTGACTCTTTGTGACCCCATGTACTATACAGTCCATGGAACTCTCCAGGCCGGAATACTGGAGTGGGTAGCCGTTCCTTTCTCCAGGGGATCTTCCCAACCCAGGGATTGAACCCAGGTCTCTGCATTGCAGACAGATTCTTTACCAGCTGAGCCACAACAGAAGCCCACTATGATTATGTCCCTTCTAATCAATACTTTCTTATTCCTGCAGTTACTTAATGCTTTGGGTTTTAAATTTCATTCATCTTCTCAGTACAAGGGCTTTGTTGTTGTTCAGTCTCTAAGTCATGTCTGACTCTTTGTGACCCCATGGACTGCAGCACACCAGGCTCCTCTGTCCTGCACTAGCTGCCAGAGTTTGCCCAAACTCACGTTCTTTGAGTTGATGCCATAATCATCAACATCAATTCAACTATCTCATCCTCTGTTGCCCACTTCTCCTCCTGCCCTCAATCTTTCTCAGCATCAGGGTCTTTTCCAGTGAATCGGCTTTTCCCATCAGGTGATCAAAGTAGGGAAAACCACTAGACCATTCAGGTATGACCTAAATCAAATCCCTTATGATTATACAGTGGAAGTGAGAAATAGATTTAAGGGCCTAGATCTGATAGACAGAGTGCCTGATGAACTATGGACAGAGGTTCATGACATTGTACAGGAGACAGGGATCAAGACCATCCCCATGGAAAAGAAATGCAAGAAAGGAAAATGGCTGTCTGAGGAAGCCTTACAAATAGCTGTGAAAAGAAGAGAAGCAAAAGTAAAGGAGAAAAGGAAAGACAGATATAAGCATCTGAATGTAGAGTTCCAAAGAACAGCAAGGAGAGGTAAGAAAGCCTTCCTCAGTGATCAATGCAAAGAAATACAGGAAAAGAACAGAATGGTTAAGACTAGAGATCTCTTCAAGAAAATTAGAGATACCAAGGGAACATTTCATGCAAAGATGGACCTGATAAAGGACAGAAATGGTATGGACCTAAGAGAAGCAGAAGATATTAAGAAGAGGTGGCAAGAATACACAGAAGAAATGTACAAAAAGATCTTCACAACCCAGATAATCACGATGGGGTGATCACTCACCTAGAGCCAGACATCCTGGAAGATGAAGTCCAGTGGGCCTTAGAAAGCATCACTATGAACAAAACTAGTGGAGGTGATGGAATTCCAGCTGAGCTATTCCAAATGCTGAAAGATGATGCTGTGAACGTGCTGCACTCAATATGCCAGCAAATTTGGAAACTCAGCAGTGGCCACAGGACTGGAAAAGGTCAGTTTTCATTCCAATCCCAAAGAAAGGCAATGCCAAAGAATGCTCAAACTACTACACAATTGCACTCATCTCACACGCTAGTAAAGTAATGCTCAAAATTCTCCAAGCCAGGCTTCAGCAATATGTGAACTGTGAACTTCCTGATGTTCAAGCTGGCTTTAGAAAAGGCAGAGGAACCAGAAATCAAATTGCCAACATCTGCTGGATCATGGAAAAAGCAAGAGAGTTCCAGAAAAACATCTATTTCTGCTTTATTGACTATGCCAAAGCCTTTGACTGTGTGCATCACAATAAACTGTGAAAAATCTGAGAGATGGGAATACCAGACCACCTGACCTGCCTCTTGAGAAACCTATATGCAGGTCAGGAAGCAACAGTTAGAACTGGACATGGAACAACAGACTGGTTCCAAATAGGAAAAGGAGTACGTCAAGGCTGTATATTGTCACCCTGTTTATTTAACTTCTATGCAGAGTACATCATGAGAAACGCTGGGCTGGAAGAAACACAAGCTGGAATCAAGACTGCCGGGAGAAATATCAATAACCTCAGATATGCAGATGACACCACCCTTACGGCAGAAAGTGAAGAGGAACTAAAAAGCCTCTTGATGAAAGTGAAAGAGGAGAGTGAAAAAGTTGGCTTAAAGCTCAACATTCAGAAAACGAGGATCATGGCATCTGGTCCCATTACTTCATGGGAAACAGATGGGGAAACAGTGGAAACAGTGTCAGACTTTATTTTTTTCAGCTCCAAAATCACTGCAGATGGTGATTGCGGCCATGAAATTAAAAGATGCTTACTCTTTGGAAGGAATGTTATGACCAACCTAGATAGCATATTAAAAAACAGAGACATTACTCTGCCTACAAAGGTCCTTGACAAAAGTCAAGGCTATGGTTTTTCCAGTAGTCATTTATGGATGTGAGAATTGGACTGCGAAGAAAGCTGAGTGCTGAAGAATTGATGCTTTTGAACTGTGGTGTTGGAGAAGACTCTTGAGAGTCCCTTGGACTGCAAGGAGATCCAATCAGTCCATCCTAAAGGAGATCAGTCCTGGGTGTTCATTGGAAGGACTTATGCTGAAGCTGAAACTCCAATACTTTGGCCACCTCATGTGAAGAGTTGACTCATTGGAAAAGACCCTGAAGCTGGGAGGGATTGGGGGCAGGAGGAGAAGAGGACAACAGAGGATGAGATGGCTGGATGGCATCACCGACTCGATGGACATGAGTTTGGGTAAACTCCGGGAGTTGGTGATGGACATGGAGGCCTGGCGTGCTGCGATTCATGGGGTCACAAAGAGTTGGACACGACTGAGCGACTGAACTGAACTGAACTGATCAAAGTATTGGAGCTTCAGCTTCAGCATCAGTCCCTTCCAATGAATATTCAGGATTGGTGTCCTTTAGGATTGACTGGTTTGATCTCCTTGCTGTCACAGGGACTCTCAAGAGTCTTCTCCAGCACCATGGATCGAAAGCATCAGTTCTTCAGTGCTCAGCCTTGTTTGTGACAGTTAATAATGGCTTTATTTTTAAATTTGACTCATTTTAGTACCAAGTGCTAATTTTCCCCAAATCTGAAAAATCTCTCTGGATCTTTAAAACCATACAGATTTCAAAACTGTTTGCTGTGGTAAATGAGTTACATCAAACAGCAATTCTATTTTTAACCCCCCTCAAATCCTTCTGTTTTAATCAGCAGCACCACAGCCTGCTGCCTACCTGGTATCCTCAGGTTCTCCTTCATTCTGATTGCTGTTCCATTAATTGCAACTCTGGTTTCCTGAATTCCATGAAACTCCCTTATGGACTTATTCCCTTGCTTTTGGTGGAGCAGTGAAACCCATTTTCTAGCCTCTTCTAAGCAAAAGTATATGAGATGAACGTCTTCAGACCGTCTGAGATCATCTCGTTCTCTTTACAATTTGAGGTTGAAATAACTTTGTCTCTTAATTCCTCAAGGTATGTAATGCTCTTCTCATTTCCAGTCCTGATGCTGAGGAACTTGTTGTATTTTTTAGTCTTTTGTAGATTGAGTCTGTTTTTCTGTTTTGTCTTTAAACTTCAGAATCTTTTCAATATCCAGTATTTTGAACTTTCATAATGATATGCCTTTGGTTTGAACCTTTTATCATTGAGTATAACTGGGTCTATTTTGGCTCTTTCAACTTAGAGATCTATGTTCTTCAGTAATAGGATATTTTCCTGCTATTTTCTTTATAAATATCTCTTCCCCCCATTTTTTTTCAATTTCTAAAACTATTAGTTAGATATCAGCTGGATTGATAATCTATTTTTAAGTATCTTCTCTCTCTTATTGTTCACATCTTTGGGTGTTTGTTTTAAATAAAGTTTTCTACTTAAAATTTGATCATCTATTTCAACCAGTTTCATTCTAAAATTTTTTTTAAAAACTTTTATTTTCTTATGAAGCCATTTTAGAGGAATCTTGTTTTCATGTTATGAGTGCAAAATCTTCTATTATTTCTCCAAATATATTAATTCTATATTTTATAAAATTTAATTCAATTTTCTGCTTTCTCTCAGTTTCTTCTGAGTTTCTTCTTTTATGTTCATTTATTTGTTTGTTTTGACCACTTTCATGCTGGAGGCTTTGCTGTAATATCTGGTCATCCTCAACTAACCCTTCTTATTTATGAGAAACACACAAAAATATAGAGCAGTGGTATCTGAGAGGAGTTTATCAAATGATGTGTTTCACTACAGGTTGATAATAAGATAAATTTTTCATTGTAGAGTTCCAAATACTCAGATCTATTTATTCATGCTTTTGGCATTCTGGGACCAGGACAGAGAAATGTACTTGAAGGCTTCACATATGTCACTCTTCCCTAGGGGCTCAGATGGTAAAGAATCTACCTGCAGTATAGGAGACCTGGGTTCAATCCCTGGGTTGGGAAGATCCCTTGGAGGAGCTCATGTCAACTCATTCCAATATTCTTGCCTGGAGAATCCCCATGGATAGAGGAGCCTGGTGGGCTACATACAGCCCACAGGGTCACAAAGATTCGGACACGAATGAGCGACTAAGCACAGCACAGCATGTCACTCGGACTTTCAGTTAATTCCCTTATTTTTACCTCCTGTGCTTCATTCTTCTTATGTCTGCTATGTCTGGGTCTCCAAGACAAGATGTAAAGAGTAAGATGAAAGTTTAATTTGAAAACAGAAGAGCAAGCAAACTGATTCAAAGATAACCTTAGCACACACACATGATACATATATAGAACAACCAGATATGTCACAACAATACTAAAACCTAAACAGGTATGCAGATATCCAGCACATCCTAAATAAATTTCTACAAAATCTCAGCATTCTGTGAAAAATTTAAGACTATGGATTTTTTCCATGTACAAGAACAATTCACTCTATATTTGCAGTTTGCCAGTTCTTACCCAATATATCTGACATTTATTTCAAAAAGATCAGTAGCACTATCACTAGGGTGTCATACACAATGTTATTCTAGCCTGAACATTGCTTACTGGGAACATTTTTAGGATCTAAATGGTTATTTACTGACCTATTTTAAAACCTCAGTTCATTCAAGTTTCTAATGTTTAAGAAGTGCATACCTAAAGTGTGGTTGCTTATAATTAAAATGGGAGCCTGGTGGGCTGCCGTCTATGGGGTCACACAGAGTTGGACACGACTGAAGCGACTTAGCAGCAGCAGCAGCAGAAATACAGAACAAATCATTACAGAAATATAAGATCCATTCCAGAACACAGCAACTGTAAGACTGAAGAGTATAACATCTGAAGCCCCAGAGGAAGGCTGGGTAAAATAAAAATCTGAGGCAGAAACTAAAATATAACACAGACAAAAAGGAACATAAATGCTGGATGCATCAGCATTCTTAAAAGGAAGAGAAAAAATAGAACACAAACTAAGAAATACAGATGCTGTGCAGTTCACATTCCTTTCTAACACAACTGAACCATATATTTGATAAAATCAGCTATTTCAGAGGCATAAATTCAGCTGCTAAAGAAGTTAGTTGACCTAGATAGACATGCAGTTTAATACCTGGCAGCCAAACATATAAGGCTGTGATTATATGGGCCACAACTAACTGCCATCACCAACACATTTCGCTAAAACATTGAAGAGAAATTACTCATAACTGTTCTACAGGCAAACGATTAACTATTCCTAATTTAAAACACGGTGCCTGTCTTCTTCCTCTACTCTTACTTGACAACAGTTGACGCATTTGATTAGAGTTTGACATGACCAAGACCAAAGTTATTGGTTTAATTCTCACATCAGCCATTAATGTCTCCTTGGTTTGTACTTGAATATTGAATAGCTAAATTTGGTTATCATTTCGTGATTGGGCAGACATATGAGTAGATAAATCCATTTAGTAGGTTATATGAAGAGCACATAACCTTCAAATAATGACTCAGTTTTATTTCATTATGTATTTGAAAAGTGTATGACATTTAATCTTGTGAAGTTTATAGGTGGAAAAGTTAATATATATGAGATAAATTAGACTGTGACAATATGCTAATTTATTTATTTTTTAAAACACCTTGACCTCAGGCCTTTCTAACTGCTTTTAATGTAAAAGCACTCAAAATCATGAGAGAACTGAGGCTATTTTCTTATCACTTAAAATATTCTCCTAAATTTACCAGTAAAAAGATAAAAGGTGAAAAGTTAGATATATGCTGAGATCACTCTTTAATGTATGATCCTGGTTCAACACCAGCAAAATGTAAAAACATTCAGCACCTACATGCCTCCTAATAAAATAATAGGATACCTCAGGCTTCCATTCATAAAATATCTGTTCTTAGTTATTCAGGCAGACACAATAATGGAAAATGAATGCCTTGGAGTTATCTTCCACATTTAATTCATTTTGAATACATGAGAGCTGTTTGTTCAGCTCAGTTCAGTCATTCAGTCATATCCAACTCTCTGGGATGCCATGGACTGCATCACACCAGGCTTCCCTGTCCATTACCAACTCCCAGAGCTTACTCAAACTCATGTCCATCGAGTTGGTGATCCCATCCAACCATCTCATCCTCTGTCGTCCCCTTTCCCTCCTGTCTTCAACCTATACCAGCATCAGGGTCTTTTCCAATGAGTCAGTTCTTTGCATCAGGTGGTCAAAGAACTGGAGTTTCAGCATCAGTATCAGTCCTTCCAATGAATACTTAGGACTGATTTCCTTTAGAATTGACTGGTTGGATCTCCTTGCAGTCCAAGGGACTCTCAAGAGTCTTCTCCAACATCACAGCTCAAAAGCATAAATTCTTCGGGGCTCAGCTTTCTTTAGGGTCCAACTCTCACATCCATACATGACTACTGGAAAAACCATAGCTTTGACTAGACAGACCTTTGTTGGCAAAGTAATGTCTCTGCTCTTTAATATGCTGTCTAAGTTGGTCATAACTTTTCTTCCAACAAGCAAGTGTCTTTTAATTTCATGGCTGCAGTCACCATCTGCAGTGATTTTGGAGCAAAAAAAAAAAAAAATAAAGCCTGACACTGTTTCCATTGTTTCCCCATCTATTTGCCATGAAGTGATGGAACCAAATGCCATGATCTTAGTTTTCTGAATGTTGAGCTTTAGGCCAACTTTTTTACTCTCCTCTTTCACTTTCATCAAGAGGCTTTTTAGTTCTTCTTCACTTTCTGCCATAAAGGTGGTATCATCAGCATATCTGAGGTTATTGATATTTCTCCCAGCAATCTTAGTTCCAGCTTGTGACTCACCTAGCCCAGCATTTCTCATGATGTACTCTGCATATAAGTTAAATAAACAGGGTGACAATATACAGCTTTGACGTACTCCTTTTCCTGTTGTTCAATGTCAAGTTTGAACTGTTGCTCTTGACCTGCATACAGATTTCTCAGGAGGCAGGTCAGGTGGTCTGGTATTCCCATCTCTTTCAAAATTTTCCAGTTTGTTGTGATCCACACAGTCAAAGGCTTTGGCGTAGTCAATAAAGCAGATGATTTTCTGGAACTCTCTTGCTTTTTCGATGATCCAAAGGATGTTGGCAATTTGATCTCTCACTCCTCTTCCTTTTCTAAATCCAGCTTGAACACCTGGAACTTCACATTTCACATACTGTTGAAGGCTGGCTTGGAGAATTTTGATCATTACTTTGCTGCTGCTGCTGCTAAGGCACATCAGTCTTTGCTAGTGTGTGAGATAAGTGCAATTGAGATAAGTTTGAGCATTCTTTGGCATTGCCTTTCATAGGGATTGAAGTGAAAACTGACATTTTCCACTCCTGTGGTCACTGCTAAGTTTTCCAAATTTGTTTGCATATTGAGTGCAGTGCTTTTACAGCATCATCTTTTAGGATTTGAAATAGCTCAACTGGAATTCCATCACCTCCATTAGCTTTGTTCGTAGTGATGCTTTCTAAGGCCCACTTGATTTTGCATTCCAGGATGTCTGGCTCTGGGTGAGTGATCACACCATTGGGGTTGTCTGGGTCATGAAGATCTTTTTTGTACAGTTCTTCTGTGTATTCTTGCCATCTCTTCTTAATATATTCTGCTTCTGTTAGGCCCATATCATTTCTGTCCTTTATTGTGCCCATCTTTGCATGAAATGTTCCCTTGGTATCTCTATTTTTCTTGAAGAGATCTCTAGTCTTTTCCATTCTATTATTTTCCTCTATTTCTTTGCACTGATCACTGAGGAAGGCTTTCTTATCTCTCCTTGATATTCTCTGGAACTTTGCATTCAAATAGGTATATCTTCCCTTTCCTCCTTTGCTTTTTGCTTCTCTTCTTTTCTTAGCTATTTGTAAGACCTCCTCAGACAACCATTTTGCCTTTTTGCATTTCTTTTTCTTGGGGATAGTCTTGATCACTGCCTCCTATACAACGTCACGAACCTCTGTCCATAGTTCTTCAGGCACTCTGTTTATCAGATCTAATCCCCTGAATCTATTTGTCACTTCCACTGTATAATCATAAGGGATTTGATTTAGATCATACTTGAATGGTCTAGAGGTTTTCCCTACTTTCTTCAATTTAAGTCATTTGTTATGATGTGTAGTTTTTAGTAAAACTAACAAGATTTTTAACAAACATGTCATTCTGCTTAAAAATCACTTTTAGATTTGCTGCTGCTGCTACTGCTGCTAAGTCGCTTCAGTCGTGTCCGACTCTGTGCGACCCCATAGACTACAGCCCACCAGGCTTCCCCATTCCTGGGATTCTCCAGGCAAGAACACTGGAGTGGGTTGCCATTTCCTTCTCCGATATGTGAAAGTGAAAAGTGAAAGTGAAGTCGCTCAATCGTGTCCGACTCCCAGCGACCCCATGGACTGAAGCCTATCAGGCTCCTCCATCCATGGGATTTTCCAGGCAAGAGTACTGGAGTGGGGTGCCATTGCCTTCTACTGTATACCTAATAATGGCAAAATAATATTCCAATTTTTATTTATGTGATAGTTATAATTAAAATGGAGAAGCAAATGGCAACCCACTCCAGTATTCTTGCCTGGAGAGTCCCATGGACGGAGAAGCCTGGTAGCCTACAGTCCATGGGGTCGCAAAGAGTTAGACATGACTGAGCGACTTCACTTCACTTATAACTAAAATTATATAAAATCTCATTCTTGTTTTTATCTTTTATTGCATAGTCCCATTATTATTCAGTGAAACTGAACCCCTGTGAATAGTGTTTATTAAGGTAATGAGATATTTACATCAAATATTCACAAATAAGAGACTTATTTAAGCTTTAAATTCTAATACCTGCACTGAAGAGTTAAAACTGGGAAATCATTAACAAAAATTGAGTCACAGATGTAAAAACAAACTTATGGTTACCAAGAGGTAAGTGTGGGGAGGGATAAATTGGGAAATTGGGATTGACATACACACACTTATATATATATATATATAATATATATATATATATTAGATTCTTATTGACATACACACATATATATATATATTAGATATATATTAGATTCTTATTAATTGCCTATTTATAAAATAAGCAATTAATAAGAATCTATCACATAGCACAAAAAACTCTACTCAATACTCTTTAGTAACCTATATGGGAAAAGAATCTAGAAAAGAGAGGATACATGTGTATGTATAATTGATTCACTTTTGTGTACAGCAGAACTAACCCAACATTGTGAATTAACTATACTCCAATAAAAGTTAATTTAAATAAATAAAATAAAATTGGGAGCTTATTTTGGGCTCAGGCTTCCCTGGTGGCTCAGATGGTAAAGAAACTGACTGCAGTGCAGGAGACCCAGGTTCAGTCTCTGGGTTGAAAAGATCCCCTGGAGGAGGAAATGGCAACCCGCTTCAGTATTCTTTCCTGGAGAATTCCATGGACGGACGAACCTGGTGAGCTACAGTCCATGGAGTTGAAAAGAGTCAGACATGACTGAGTGACTATCACTTCATGACATTACATCAAATTGTCACCTTACAAATGTGAAAACAAAATAATTAGGAGAAATAGTCGTAAAATACTATAGATTTTCTTGTGGTAGGACCACATAGAAACAGTAATAAAATTTCAAAGCAGGTCTTAATGGGAATACTGAATACAGCCCAAATTTTAACTTCTAAAAATATGGATCATATACTTCATATTTTAACAGTGAGTAAAATCTGCAAATTCACTACTTTTATTCATATCGGGAAATGAAGAACAAGCAAGCTCTCTCAATGATGTCCAGCCAGTGAATGTCTCTGATATGCTTTAAAAGTGTAGTTAAGACCCTCTGCTATTGCCCATGCCTCACCCAGGACCTCCTCTTGAAATGGAGGGAAAAAGTCAACCACCTAAAACACCTTCAGACCTTTTGAAAACTCAGCTAGGTAAAGTATCCAATAAACAATAACAATGCTCAACTCAAGTATAATTCTTTATAAGCCAAAAAGCTTAATTTGAACTATGGAAGCCCATCTTGTGACACTCTACCTAAATTACTAAACTGAATTTCAGACTGCTGGGTAGAGACTGGGTTGAACAAAATGGACAGCATCTTAATAAAAAATAATTCTTTTTATTTAACCTCCAGTGCATTAGTAAGAAGACAATCCACATAATTTTATAAATTCACTGCTCTTAAATATAAAAATAAATAAACATGTTTCATATCAGGGAGTGATTAATACTCATCCATATGCTTTCTGAAATCCAAAATTTGTGTTTTGAATCCAAAGGTTCACAAGACAGAAAACATTCCAGACATAACCTTTCAAGTTCTGAAATAGTATTTAGTCAATCACAGACCCTGTGGTTTTAAAATAACTGCTTCCTTTGAATACAGGATGAACCCTTTTAAAACTATTATGACCAGGTTAACATCTAAGACCAGAAATTCATCAAAAGAAGTTTCCTAGAATAAAGTACCATTGAAACATTACAATGAGGGTAAGAGTATTATACAGACAGAGAACCAAAATTTTTTATTTGAAAAGTAGTGTCTTAGTAATCAAGGTTCTTGTGCCCTTTGTAGTGGAGGCAATTGTAGTGGAGGCAATTGAAGAGTGGAGGCAATAAGAAGAAAATTATTTGTACTATCATCAGGATCTCTTGTAAATCTGGCTAAAAATCTAGGAGAGAGATATATCAGGGTGATGAAAACAGAATAAAAGGGAGAGTTAGAAAGCAAGGAGGAACTAAAGAGCCTCTTGATGAAAGTTAAAGAGGAGAGTGAAAAAATTGGCTTAAAACTCAACATTCAGAAAACTAAGACCATGGCACCTGGTCCCATCACTTCATGGCAAATAGATGGGGAAACAATGGAAACAGTGTCACACTTTCTTTTCTTGGGCTCCAAAATCACTGCAGTCATGAAATTAAAAGATGCTTGCTCTTTGGAAGAAAAGTTATGACCAACTTAGACAGCATATTAAAAAGCATACATTACTTTGCCAACAAAGGTTCATCTAGTCAAAGCTATCGTTTTTCCAGTAGTCATGTATGGACCATAAAGAAAGCTGAGCACCAAAGAGTTGATGCTTTTGAACTGTGGCATTGGAGAAGACTCTTGAGAGTCCCTTGGACTGCAAGGAGATCCAACCAGTCCATCCTAAAGGAGACCAGTCCTGAATATTCATTGGAAGGACTGCTGCTGAAGCTGAAACTCCAATACTTTGGCCACATGATGCAAAGAACTGACTCATTGGAAAAGACCCTGATGCTGGGAAAGACCAAGGAGATGGGGACGACATGGTTGGATGGCATCACCGACTCAATGGACATGAGTTTGAGTAAGCTCCGAGAGTTGGTATGTACAGGGAAGCCTGGCGTCGCAGGCGGACATGGGGTCGCAAAGAGTCAGGCACGACTGAGTGAACTGATTAATAATTTGCTCCTATCTTATTTCTGAGTAGTCCTCTATAGATATACCACAGTTAAGGTATGTCTCACAAATTTCAATAAGCTGTGTTTCAACATGTTTTTTAATTTCACTTCAGGCTTCTTTGACTTGTATTATTGATTCCATTGTGGTTGGAGACACATTTGATACGATTTCAATACTGCAGTCCATGGGGTTGCAGAGAGTCGGACACTAGTGAGCAACTGAACTGAACTGAGCTGATCAGAATAATATTGCAGACTGACATGGGGCAAGACCACATAGAAAAGGTAATATATTTTCAAAGCAGGTCGTAATGTGAATTCATATCACCGATCCTTGTTTTTCTTCCCGCTATGTGTGTGCACGCATGTGTGTGTGTGACTATAAAGACTAGAACAAAGAAATTGCTGCACACATTGCATATACTTGCAAATCTTAGCAAAATCTTAGATTTCAATCTTATGGTTGTCAATTTCCACTTCTTCCAGAAAGCCCAGATATTCCTGAATGATTCTCATGCCCTAATACCACATTTGCATGGCTTTGTTGTAGGCTGAAGTCAGGAAGTGGGGAGAAGTACCCTTACCAGAAGCACTGTGTAGGGCAGCTGCCCTTGATAAGTCACCCTACGTCTCGCTTGTCCAGGATTCTTCCCACAAAGGTTAGGAAGAACTGAAAGGGATGCCTGCCGGGGTGATGGCTGACTGTGGTAGGATTTGTTCTCTTCGTAAATCCTGGGGAGAGTGCTGCCTCCAATTGTCGGTGGTTTCCATTGAACGTGGAACTCGGGTTCCTTGGTCTTCACCCCAGGACAACTATCAGCAATTCCAAGGCAAGAGGAAAAGTTCTCAGGATCACACTGCAGAATTACATTATCTATAGTTTGTTTCATTAAATTAACTTGAAAAGCATATCCTGAAGTTCAAATCAGTAAAAGAACATTAAGAATTTTAAAGGTTTGAGATAGACCTACATAAATATTTGTTGCTGTTGTTTACTTGCTAAGTTGCATCTGACTCCTTGCAATGCCATGGACTTAGCCCACCAGGCTCCTCTGTCTATGGGTTTTCCCGAGCAAGAATACTGGAATGGGTTGCCATATTCTTCTCCAGAAGATCTTCCCAACCCAGGGATCAAATCTGCATCCTTTGATTTGGCAGACAGATGCTTTACCACTGAGCCATCAGGGAAGCACATAAATATAGTTCATTTAATTTAAAAAGATCTTTAAATACATGATAATAATTAGGTTCATGTAAAAACCTAACTATGATAGATTATGTATCAATATATAGTTATTTTTCTATGTATATGCTAAGTCACTTCAGTCATGTCTGACTCATTTGGACCCTATGGACTGCAGCCCACCAAGTTCCTCTGTACATGGGACTTACCAGGCAAGAATACTGGGATGAGTTGCCATTTCTTCCTCCAGGGGATCTTCCCGACCTAGAGATCAATGTTAGCACATGAAGAAAAATACAACACAGAGTAAATGTTCTCTAAACAGCAGTTGAAAAAAATGAATGAATATTTGAATAAATGAAATAAGCATAAGAAATTAAATTCAAGAATTTGCTAAAAAGTTAATCCTGATGGCTCAGACAGTAAAGAATCTGCCTGTATGCAGGAGACTTGGATTCGATTCCTGGGTGGGGAAGATCCCTTGGAGGAGGGCATAGCAACCCACTCCAGTATTCTTGCCTGGAGAATCCCATGGACAGAGGAGCCTGGCGGGCTATAGACCATAGGGTTGCAAATAGTTGGACATAACTGAGGCAACTGAGCATGAATGCACACAATCCAAATATATATAGGACTGTGTCTAAATTACAAGAAATAGTAGGTGTTTAGACCTTAAGAGTTTGCAAGAAAAAAAAATCAAGTGAAATTCACCTCTGAATATAAATTATTTTTTTCTATATTATTCTGATAAATGAGTACATCTTGGAGCTTTCACTCACAGATCTCCAAAGAATTTCCCATTATGTTGGGCAGCTCTTTAACAAGAGTGTATACTGATCTTCCACTTCCTTCGACAGTAGAAGACAAGGGGATTAAAGGCACCAAGCTGTTTTTCCAGTATTCCATTCAAGAGGATGGCTGCCAGCTGAGAGCACCCCAGGAGGAAGGGAGTGTGGGGTGGATCACTGGTGGTGAGGTCTGAGATGGGAGGAGAATGACAGTCTGGAGCCAGGTTTCCTGTGGCAGGGATCTGCGCCTTGAGGATTCCTCTGTGCTTGCATGCTAGGTCACTTCAGTTGTGTCTGACTCTTTGGGACCCCATGGGCTGTAGTCCACCAGGCTCCACTGTCCATGGGATTCTCCAGGCAAGAATACTGGAGTGGGTTGCCATGCCCTCCTCCAGAAGATCTTCCCAACCCAGGAATCGGACCCACATCTCTTATGTCCGCTGCATTGGCAGGTGAGTTCTTTACCACTAGCGCCACCTGGAAAGGGATCCCTCTGGGGCTCAAGCAAAGAGAGCAAACACATGCTCCCCAAGAGATTCAGTTATAGGACCTCACCCACAGAAGGTACTAACTAGAGAAAGAGCAATGACCAAAAAGTAATCTCTTCTTTCCTTTCCTCTAGGACTGTCAAATGAGAAGAGTGTTTAAGAAGAAGGAGAAGAAGGAGCCAAGTGGCAGACTGAATTTCTATCCTTCAAGCCCCTCACGCTTGAGCCAAGGGATGGGTAAAAGATGAACCGAGTTTGAGGCTTTTTTTCCCACTGAACTGGACTTTCAAAAACCAAGAGTGGCCAGAAATTTGTCAAACCTGCCAAGGTTGCTGTTACATGGTGGAAAAGGAGAATCTGACCTTACCAGGTTGGACACAATGATGGAGTCAAAAAATAAAAAGTGCTTCTATTTATATTTCACTCAGTTGATGCTTCTCAATAGTTAGTTTTACTCAAAAATGAACAGCAGAACCCATGTTTTCCTTTCACTTGCCTCAAAATCTAATAATCTTGATCTATACGAAGCAGAGAAATCAAGTAATTTAACATTAGTCTATAATAAAATTAAACTGTACCATTTTTTGTTGTTAAGAAATGAACATGACAACAGTTTTTTAAGTAAATAAATTACATTGCAATTGATGTGTCAGAACTATAGGATTTGCAGCAAATTCCTATCTATCACCTTCATGCATTGGAGAAGGAAATGGCAACCCACTTCAGTGTTCTTGACTGGAGAATCCCGGGGACAGGGAAGCCTGGTGGGCTGCCGTTTATGGGGTTGCACAGAGTCGGACATGACTGAAGTGACTTAGCAGCAGCAGCGTATCTAGCAGGAAAATAGGCATTTTTATCAAATCAAATAATTTTTGCAATCACCATACAATATTGTATGTGATACTTAGCCACAAAGAGCAGTTGCTCAACATTAAGTGATGCTATAGTCATTAGCAGAGTTTAGCACCAGGTCTGTACAACAATAGTATCCTATGGAAGCAAGGGACTGGGCAGGCTTGTTCTCCTCTGGATTCCCACCACGCAGCCAATGTGTGTGTGTGTGTGTGTGTGTGTGTTAGTCGCTCAGTAGTGTCCCACTCTTTGTGACCCATGAACTGTAGCCCGCCAGGCTTCTCTGTCCATGGAATTCTACAGGCAAGAATATTGGAGTGGATTGCCATTTCTTTTTCCAGAGGATCTTCCTGACCCAGGAATTGAACCCTGGTCTCCTGCATCACAGGCAGATTCTTTACCAGTTGAGCTACAGGGAAGTCCTCAGCCAGTGCCTGATACATAATAATCGCTGTGTATTGAATGGGCTTCCCAGGTGGTGCTAGTGGTAAAGAACCCACCTGCTAATGCAGGAAACAGATGCAGGTTTGATCCCTGGGTTGGGAACACGGCAACCCACTCCAGTATTCTTGCCTGGAGAAATCCATGGACAGCAAGCCTGGCGGGCTACAGTCCACAGGGTCACAAAGAGTTGAACACAACTGAACAGACTTAGAACACATACATGAATTAACGTTGGAGCATTCAAAACAGGGAATCTGTGGTAGGCAGCTGTCACCTCTGGTTCTTCTTTCTCCTACATTAATAAGCTGCTGCTGCTGCTGCTAAGTCGCTTCAGTCATGTCCGACTCTGTGCGACCCCACAGACGGCAGCCCGCCAGGCTCCCCCATCCCTGGGATTCTCCAGGCAAGAATACTGGAGTGGGTTGCCATTTCCTTCTCCAATGCATGAAAGTGAAAAGTGAAAGGGACGCTCAGTCGTGTCCGACTCTTAGCGACCCCACGGACTGCAGCCCACCAGGCCCCTCTGTCCATAGGATTCTCCAGGCAAGAGTAGTGGAGTGGGGTGCCATTGCCTTAATAAGCAAATCTACTTATTTTCTACATTTTCCTAAATAGCAACAGAATCCTGAGGAAATACAGAAAGCAATATTTTAAGATTTTTGCTTCACTATGGGCATGAAAGATATAACAAATACACCTTCAGAAATGAATAAGACAAAGAAATTAACTTTTTTATGACACTGGATTGCAATAAGTGAAAGAAAATTCTGGATAACAAATTATTGGAACTAAAGAATCTTTTGTGTTCTGATATGCATTTATGAAATAACTCATAAAATCACTTCAGTAAATAAAAGCTAAGTAATCAAAATTTTCTAAATATATTTTCCTGAAAAAAAAAGTCAAAGGCTAATAAAAATAAATTCTGCTTTGACTTGTGAAATATTCCATCAAATTTCATCAAATTTTAGAATATACTAACCAATAAAACGGAGAAGGCAATGGCACCCCACTCCAGTACTCTTGCCTGGAAAATCCCATGGACGGAGGAGCCTGGTAGGCTTCAGTCCATGGGGTAGCTAGGAGTCGGACACAACTGAGTGACTTCACTTTGACTTTTCACTTTCATGCACTGGAGAAGGAAATGGCAACCCACTCCAGTGTTCTTGCCTGGAGAATCCCAGGGACAGGGGAGCCTGGTGGGCTGCCGTCTATGGTGTCGCAGAGAGTCAGACATGACTGAAGCGACTTACCAGCAGCAGCAACCAATAAAAACATTTTAATAACTACACAATTCCATAATATTCACTAAATCATTTTTAAGTGATCTATGTTTTATATCTTGGAACAAATAAACAGAAAAAAAATTTTAAAGTCTCATTGTTCTGTTTCCCCAAATAACCATTTTAACAAAATACATCTTTCTTGCAATAATATTTACCTAAATCCAGCTTTTATAACATTGCTCGGGAACTTTACATTTCCTTAGTCCTAGTTTTAGTCCTGTTTTCTCACTTTGAGTAGGCTGTGTATATGAGAATGAAATTACTGGCACACATGACTTTGGCTGAATTATGGAGGGGACTTCTGAAAATATTGTTCTCTGTTACTACTTCCATTCCAAAGAAAGAGCCACTATTACTCAGAATCTAAGGGCATTCACAATGATAAATACTAAAAACAGATTGAGGTACACACACAGGGACGAAACTACCAAGAGCCTCTCTTCTCTTTGGGCTGAAACACTTCAATGTAAGTTCTCCTGCTTACCAACTACATGACATTGAGCACATTTTTTTGACCTCTCCATACTCCATGTCATTTGTAAAGTGGATGTAACAAACCTCTTGGGGTTGTTGTTAACAGCTCAACTGAGTGAAAAAAAGGAAACATCATTGCTTGATACACAGATTGTGTATAAAAAACAGTGGTCTTCATGCTTCATAACAGACTTCACAGGTAGGAATTTCATCTTCATTTTATATCCAAGCACTGATCATGGTGCCTATCAAAATATATAAAATAACTTCTGGTTTCAGGTGTGGGTGTGTGTGTGCTCAGTTGGGTTTGACTCTTTGGGACCCCATGAATTGTAGCCCACCAGGCTCCTCTGTCAAGGAAATTCTCGAGGCAGCAATACTGGAGTGGGGTGCCATTTTCTACTCTAGGGGATCTTCCATCCCAGGGATCGAACCCGTGTCTCCTACATTAGCAGGTAGATTCTTTACTACTGCACTACCTGGGGGTTTCAGGTATGTCCGTATATTCCTGAGTCCTTTGACGAATGTAAAGATTTAAAGCAAGCAGGGAGAAGCACCTGAGTGAATACGAGCAACGAGACTTTCCTTAATTTATAGCCCAGAATGAACCAATATAGCAAGGCTATTTGTTGGGTTTTTTAAAAACATATACAGGCCCCCAAGATCTTTTTACCAACTCAATAACACTTATATGCTATAGGTGAGTTAGCCTTTGGCATCGAAGAGGTCACAGACTAGAATGGGATGAGAAATGTATAAACAATTACCATACAATGGATGCAAGCAATGACAGAGACCTCAGAATACAGCCTCACAGAAGACAGAGTGCCCCTCCTGAGTAGTAAGAAAGGTATCACAGACAAGGTGATGCTTGTATTCGGTCCTGGAGAGGCCTCCACTGGGTTAACTGGTTTCCTGAGTTGCCAGGGCTTTGATCTTGACTCATAGTTGATGTCTGTGTCCTTGGCATCTAGTTTCAGTTGATCCTTTCTATTTAGCCTCTCTCCGGTCATGTTTCTTCTTTTCCGCTCCCAAACTTGACCTCTCCACCCTGAAAACTAAATATGATTCTTGACACCTGTATCTCAGGTTTCAACATCTGCTCTTGTGTCCTGTTCTGCCTCAGTCAAAGGCTGACTCCCCTCTGCTCAGGTTTTGATCATGAGAGTATCTGCTGACTAGGTCAGAATATTCTTCAGGAAATGGATTTGGGTCTCTTCCAGCGAAAGCAAGGCAAGCCCCAACACTTACTCACTGAGAACACGGTTATCACTACTACTACACAACTAACTCCCGAGCCACAAATGATAATTCCAGAATTTGCTGGAATTTAAAAACCCTCTTGTCTGAGCCTCCAAGCTTGGTCTTTAACAATCCATAAAGTACCCTCAACCCGTAGACTCTATGTAACACTGCCTCCAGGGATCTGTGAAGCTCCAGCTGAAAGCTCCTCCACCTACATAATTTGTATAGATTCTACATATGGGTGGTTTGGGATTGACACATATACACTATTGATACCATGATGTATAGGTGGGTTACTGTCCACAGGGTCACAAAAAGTCGCACACAACTGAAGCGACTTCACACACATAAAACTGTTAAACATGAAAATATACTCTATAACACAGGGAACTCTACTTAATGCATTGTGGTGACCTCAATAGTAAGGAAGTCCAAAAGGGAGGGGACATATATGTGTCTATATGGCTGATTCATTTTGCTGTACAGCAGAAACTAACACAACATTGTAAAGCAACCCTACTCCAATAAGAAGTAATTTTAAAAAAGAGAGATATGATACCTAAAAAAAGAAAAAGAAAGCGCCTTAAAGTGCCAACCCGGCCTGCGCAGGATGTAGAACCTTCCAGTCAGATCGATTCTGGAACAGGCCTGAGGTCTGGTCTCCTGCAGCCTCAGTCCACAGCCACCCAACCGCCCCCTGCCACCCCTCCACGGAGCATCAGCTCTGACTCCCAAGAGCTCCAGGAGGGAGAGACAGTCTGAAAGAAATAGAAAAAGTTCCTAAATGCTCATTCTGTTCAGATGAAACCTGAGCTTTCAGTAACTTTAAAACATTAAAAAACTTTAAAAGATTTAAACTAAAAAACTTAAAAAAAAAGATTTTAAAAAGCTTCCAATGACACAAAAAACGTGATATGAACTTGCACAGATGGTAGAATTATCTTTCATATATTCAGTGTTACACATAAAAATATTAAGAATAAAATGAAGGAAAAAAGATGCAGAAAATGAATTTGAGAGGTCTGGAAATCATGTATGAATATTATCTCCAAGGATTAGAAGTTAGAGATATTTTGAGTCATGGCTGAAAATAAATTAATTGATTTGAATTGGGTCACGAATGGCAATGCCACGTAGTACTGGCAAAGAAGAGAAAGAAAATAGAGTCAGGACCCTATAACTTTTGTTTCAATCCAATGAGAACTGTCAATACTTTTGGAGCTAAGAAAATTTTAATGTCCTGGGACTTCAATATTAAGATAAACTTAGAGCGAGCGAGCGAGAGAGAGGGAAGAAAAACAATGGTAGATTTTTAATTTAGGGAAGTTTTACATACAGCAATAATTTGAGACTTCACGATGATAAACAGGAGCATTAGAATTTTCTGGGTTCTCTAGTAATGTCACTTTATATTAATTCCTCATGCTGTCCCATCATTAACTATTCTGTTTTATGCCTTCTTCTACTTCTCACAAGTATACTCTGCGTTCATTTTTCCCTTCAAGCTAATCAATCACTACAATGTTAAGTAATTCACTCTGCACTTCGGTAGACTATATATGTACGAAAAACCTCGCTATGCAGCAAGATATACTTATGGTTGGAGTAGCATCCATCCTGGTCTGATGTCTAAATCGGCAATACATTCAGCAGCACTTCTCAGGCAGAATTCTCAGTTTACTCAAACACGTTCACGATTATTTCTTCATCTACTCAAAGGAAGTGTAGGAATACAAATGAATTTGCCACTATCTTTGCAGGAAAAAAATAACACTGCTTTTTCTAAATCAGTAGGGGTTGACAACAAACTTCAGTGTCTCATCCTCTAAAAAACACTATTTGAATATAACATAGATGATACCAAAGAGTCAGACATGACTGAAGCAATTTAGCATGAACACCTATTACATTTACACTATAGCTACCCAAAACAGCAGATGAAAGACTTCCAAGAAATTCCTTTAATACAGAGACACCTCCTGAACTGCATGCTATCACAGTACTTTTGGATTGGGGAAACATCTATTTCCTACTTCTTTTAGATGTTTTTATACTTACACTTTTCCTAGAACATGAGAAAGACCATCCAATCCTTGCATGATTAGAAGAGATCTTCTCTGATGAGAATTCAGTGAGTGTGGTGAGATTTATGAAGTCTGCACATATTCTTGGATGTCTTCAAATGCTTATATGTTTAATTGTTTCAACACCAGAATGGGTCATACTTCTCTCTATACATTTTCAGGTTATCACTTTCTATGACAAACTGAACTATACCACCAATAGATGTGACATCCCTCCTTCACTGGGAAAAAAATTCTTCTCCTTCCACCTCCACTTATTCCTCCTCTTTGTCATCCTCTTTACTTAACTAGGACAACCAATAGACTACTATGATATTGTAAATTTTTAGGGAAAATAACCATTGCTCAAAAACCTGAGTTAAATGACTGAATGAGAATGAATTCAGAAAGTGGATAATGGCATCATACACCATCACACTCCTTGCTATTTCTGGCTACCACAGTCCTTAAGGGTCTCTTGATCACTTGCACTTTGTGCCCATGAAGAGTAAATGTATCCACTGCAAGCTGCTTTGGGAAAGAGGCAGAGAAAGTTGCTCTGCTCAGAAAGATCATTTGCCCAGGTTTCCTTCTTAGTGGGGAAAGCGAAGATGACTTTCCAGCTGGTGAAAGGGAGGGATCTTGGTGAAATACGGGCATTAAGACAGTGGCATAGGGGGCAGACAGACAGCCCTGTGCCCCAGGTCTGGGGAGAGAGGCAGGCACAAAGGCAGATAGAACAGTGACCAATGTCCATGCTTCAGAAAGCACCATTGGTGGTAGTAAGCCTGAAACCAACAATATCAGGTAAAAATGTCAAGATTCAGGTTGCCAAATCGTGTTAATTTTTTCCCCAAAGAGATCAGTTCTTTGAAATGTGTGTGCTAAGATGAAATTACGTTAAACCTTAACTCCAACCATGATTATGCATAAAGCTATTTTCACTGAAAGGCACAGGGGTTAAAAGCAGAGGTTTTGAAAGCAACAGAACTGGGTTTCGATCTTCATTCTGCCACTTTCCAGGTGTGACTTGAAGGAAAATAAAAGATGAATAAGAAGGGGCACAACAGTAATGTCTATCATAGCACTATAATGGTTACATGAGAACAAAAATGTTTGGTACCACAGATGTCTCAACAAACAGTTAAAATCTGGGAGTCACCCAGGTAGAGAATATGCTCCCCAAGTGGCTCAGTGGGTAAAGAATCTGCCTGCAATGCAGGAGACACAGGCAATGTGGGTTCAATCCCTGAGTGAGGAAGATCCCCTGGAGGAGGGCATGGCAACTCACTCCAGTATTCTTGCCTGGAGAATCCCATGGACAAAGGACCCGGCCGGCTACAATCCATAGCAAAGAGTCAGACATGATGGAAGCAACTGAGAACACAGGCACACACATGCAAAGGTAAAGAAGCTGCCTGCCAATGCAGGAGATGCAAGAGACTTGGGTTTGATCCCTGGGTTGGGAAGTAGGAAATGGTGACTCACCCCAGTGTTCTTGCCTGGAAAATCCCATGGACAGAGGAGCCTGGTGGGCAACTGGACACGACTGCACACACTAGGCAAATAGTGCAGCATCCAAAGAAATGAGTCTTGAAGACTCCAATATTTAAAGGTTCGGGACATGAAAAGAAACCATCAAAAGTGTTTGAGGTTGCCAGTGAAGTAGGTAATCAATGAGATATCAAGGCTTGGGGCTCTATAAGTCAGGTGAACAAAACGTCACCAGAAAAACAAAGTGATATCTGTCAATAGCTGCATGAAGATCAACAAAATGAGGACCAGGGACCTTGACTATTGGGGGTAGCCATGTTGGCTACCCAATTACATCAATTACTGATGTAATTGATGAGGACAGTTTTCTGAGTCGTGGATAGGGAATCCTGTTTAGAGTGGTCCAGGAGTAAATGGGAGGGGAACAAAGGGAGAAGGAAATACTTTACACAAGTTTAACTGGAAGGAAGAAATGGAGCAGAAGTCTTTTTTTAATGTTAGAGCTAACAGCATGTTAAGAAACACCCATTATTTTAAACACATTTACTGATTAATTTGTATTATCATATGTTAAGCTAACAATATGAAAGAAAAAATAAATGATTTAATTATGAATGTATATAATGCCCCCCCCCCCAAATTCTGCTGCTAAAAATGTGACTGTTAGCTGTAAGCATTTGCACAGAGACTTGTTTCTGGATGGAAGTTCTTCCAAAACACTCAGAGAACTCTCATCTAGATTTTCTAATATCATGTTGCCCCTTCTGGTTTGCACAGATAATTTCTCATCAAAAGCTTCCAAAAGTCACAGTAAGCTTTTCCAAAAACATAGACCACTCATAACCTTAAGACTAGCATTGCCTCCAATGAACCATAACATGAATGGCTGAATTTTGTGTGAGGATTCTCACACAGAACTTTTAACTCAGGCTTCATTTTAAATAACCAAAATAATTAAAACATCTTTAAACAACAGGATGGAAATTCATGTTAAATCCACACAATTCCTCTCTGTGCTCAGAATTTTAAAACTTCAATAAATTAATTCACTCCTTATGTACTTGTGTATTAAAACCTTTCCCAAAGGAATCTCATGGGAGCCTTAGTCATTACTTATAGCTATTTGTCAGTTCTTCATCAGATCAAATATTGCTGTTTCCAGCTATTATATAATAATACCTTTTTAAACTTTTAATAACCTAGTTAATATTCTATCAAGCATTACTATTTATTTAAATAAGCACTCTTTTTTAATGTCTTTTAATTAAATATCTGAATATTGTAATTATTTTCCTCAGACATTCTGTTTTTCTCTTAATTTTACATTTCTTCATTTTTAATGATTACATTTTGTCCTGGACATAGTAAAACATAAACTTTAAAATAACTTCTTAAATCACCTGTTATTCAATATTAGTGCAATTCACCCTAAGTTAAAACTAATGACTATTTTTCAGTACAAGTGATTATATATTTTAGTGGATCCTCTGTCCTACTCTAACCAGGATAAGTTTTCCTGAATTAGATTTTACCCTTGTTGTTCGTAGAATTGGGAAGTTAAACAATTCTATGTGCAAATAGTTTCTATGTGTCTGTTAGTCTCATAAGTGTGTAAACCATTTTTATTGAACAGAACACTAACTTCTATAGTATGTCACCAAACATTTACCCCATCTCAACAGATTTTTGTTTTTAGCAATCTATTTGTTTCCATAATCTCTTTGTGTTTTGCATGTCTTCTCCAGCTATGTTGTAAACAAGGTCAGCAGCCCAAAGAAAAGATACTCTGATTCTTGTCACAAAACATAGTTTTACAAAGTCCCTCACAGCCCCTCAGGCGTGGCAAGGCATAATTCTGCTATTTCCACATTTTTAGAGACTTTCAGGTATGAAGAACACTGGCTTTTTCTTTTCCAAGAAAAACAGCTGTAAGTCTACAAATCAAAAACTCAGGCTGCTCAAAAAATATTTTAAAGCTTTGGGTCCAAGATAAAAGGCTGACAATACAGCTATTGACAGCAACAGGTAACCAGGGGCTGTAAAATACAGTGTTTTCTCCATGCCTGAATCAAACAGGATCTCACATATCTCAGATCTTGTTCTTGGTTTAAAAAAAAAAAAAAGGATAAAAAGAACCGAGAGGAATGCTTTTGGTTGGCACTGGCTCGGGTGTTGGAGGGACGAGGAGGTGTTAACAAGAGGGATCCGGTATCTTTTTGTTTCGTGAAAACCCTGGCTTGACAGGAAATACAGGGAAAACTTAGCCACAGAAATGGTGCATCCGCTGTACAGGCCAAAAAGTAGATTCTCCCACCGCTCCTTAGAATAAAGAAACTTATAGTTCTCTTTCTCTCCTGTTTCTGGCCAGTCATCTTTCTTCCCTTCTTCTGCATTCACTATTGTACTCTATTCCAATCACTTAATTTTCTTTCTTAAAAGTCTGAATGCCAAGAGGAAAAAGCCCTTAGGAAGTCGTCCACGATGGTTTGCCAATTCAGTCCAAAATCTATATAGACTCTTGGACCTATTAAAGTGAGAATGTGATTTGATTGACCTATTTTTGGTTTGTTTTTGTTTTTAAATAAGAGGGATTGAGTGAATTTGAGGGTGAACTGAATTCTAATTCCTAATGCTAGGAATGTAATCCCAAGTTTCTTACCCTGCCAAGGAGCGCACTGAATGAGTTGAGGTGGTGGCGATACTTTCATTTGACTAGAGAGATTCTGTTATATTTTCTGTTTTTAGGGTGACTGCTTTGGAAAGAATTTCACTCACTGACTTATGCCACAAGTATTAACTGAGCACCTACTATATGGGCCAGGGGTCTCTAGAGTCTTGATATCAGGCTCCTTCAAGTGAAAGAGCCTCAAAAACACATGAAATACAATGGGAGTGATGTGTACCCCGTCTCTGCCCAAGAACAGGGATATGTCAGAGAAGGCTTCACAGTGGAGGTGAAAAATAACCAGGGATGCAGACAGGAACAAGCCACCAAAGAAAAAGGAAAACCCTGAGCCAAAATGAAGGCTTACAGGTGAGAAAGTTCAGGACAATCTGGACAGGCAGCCTGAATTCAGGTCTTGAAGCAGCTTGTCTTCCTAAGGACACCATATGATATCAAGAGTTACATGAACCTACGGGTCTTTCCCCAAAATGAGTAGGAACAATAAAAACAACACAAAATCTGTTCTATTGTTTTCTCAATGGTTTCCAGGGATGGAAACCCTCATTCCTATATCCTGTTTCATTACTGAGGTTAGATGCAGGAGGATTTCTTCCTGAGAATTATAGAAACACAGTAGTAAGAGGAAAATCTTTCTCCTGTGATTCAAGTTTCTAAACTTGCAAAAGGCCTTTTTAACACTGGCCTTCGACAAGCAATGATTTATGTCATGTAAGTAATGACTATAGTGTGTTTATTGAACTGTATGCATTTTGGTGAGGATTTACTAAATTAATAAGAGATGTGTTTGTTGCTATATTCATGGCCCATGTATGTGTGCATTTATGTGTGTGTAAGCATGCATGCCTGAGAGAGAGAGAGAGATTTAATATGGTGGAACTTTCCAGATATGTTTTGATCAACCAATATATGTGTCTGGAATTTATAGGTGGTGCTGCAAGAACATAGGCAATATGCAAAAACTTTTCATTCTTTGTTATTGAGTATGGTATAAGAATCTTAAGAAGTTCAATCAGCGGCAACTTAAACGGCAGACTACAAATCCTAAGTGGGATGATGAGAACATATTTTCTCACTGGCACTGCATAGTCTGGCATACTAGAATGTAGCAGAATGCAATAAACAAGCATAATTACTTTCACACAAAAAGTCTATATCAATCTTTTCTTGATGACCTACTTTCAGTGAGTTTTCTCCAGCAATGCAATCACCCAAACAAATCTCCAGCAGACTGTGTATGACAGTCTCAAAGCCTCATGTTTTAAAAAGTCAGCACTCCCCATGTATGAAAAGGGAAAACTCACAATGTGGAAGTACGCATTCTCCGCCAGTATTCAGAAAAGACCCAACCCCTCTCCCAGTAAAAGGGTTTATATGCCATTATCATTAGCAGAGAGAGTATTTGGCTAAACATTTTCTTACCTTCACTTGCTTGAAAGCTATTGTGTTGAATATAACTTAATCTCTTATCATGTTTGTAAAAACTAACAGTTCTTTTATTTTTTCAAATAGATGCTATAAAATTCTAATTTTAAAACATGGAGTAGAGAGGGGAGGAAAGGGGGAGAAGAGGAGAAAACAGCCACCTTGAAAAGTTCCTGGGAAGTACAGAACCGGAATACTTTTATACGGATGTTCAGTCATTTTGGAGGGGGATGGAGGGGGTTGGGGTAAAATTCTGAATAAACTATTGAGGAACAAAGAAGCATCTTGTGTGTTCTTGATCTCTTCTGCCAAGAATACTAAATGACTAAAATGTAATGAAAAGTTAGCAAGAAAATAAGTTGGAACCACAGGCAAGAGAGAAGCATTATGGGATATTCTCTTGCAGGATGGATGATGCCCAGGTTGTACTGCTTCATAACGGATTTCAGGACAACATGCACTAACCATACTGGCTAATTTAACATGACTTCATTCTTTGTGCTTCTTTCCAGGAATCCATTTAGCAGACAGCACTGCTATCTATGTCCAAAATTCCTGTCCCATTCTGATAGACTTTTAACTAAGAATCATATGCATATCAATTCTTTCTTTGAATTGTAGCACCAAGTGTTTACCTTTGTCACAGAATAGCAGCTGCCACCACCAAAAAGTTACCCTCAACTGGGACAGACTTAACTATGTAAATTACGTGACATTTTCCTAGCAGTAAGTAATGTTGAAGAGAACATACAAGAGTGTTTTAACCCACACATTTTGCCTATATATTTTGCTACTTATTTTGAATGTGGTAGAGTAGAATATTGAAGGGAACACAAAAAAAGCTTAAAATTACTGAATGAAACAGTAAATGCTCCATGTTCAAAAAAGAGGAACTGCTGCTCATTTGCTCACAGAGACGTTTTTTAAAATGAATTCACATCTTTATTTTGTATTTTTAAATGACTTTCACAGACTTAAAATCTGATTCATACAATCTAACATGTATTTCATTATTCTCTATTCTAATATGCTCCCACTAGGTTATGTTTTATATCTGTAATCAGATTAACTCCTCAAAGAGAAAAACTACTGAAGTCAAGCACAGCGATAAGCACACAGTGGCTGTTCAGTGAGGTTGGTGAAATGAGCTCCATTGATCACAACCGGACTCAACCCCTTTGGAGAACAGCACTGTATTCAGGTCACAGGAAAAGACAGACCTTCTTCCTCTCCTTTCTTTACACAGGAGGAAGGAAAAGTCAGGCTTAAAATATCCTGGACAATTCCTTTCATTATACTTAATGATTTTTCCCAAAGATATCATCTTTGAATGCTTAACAAGTCAGTATCAGTTTTGAGAAGCAAGAAAACATGCATGTGTGTGTGTGTATAGTATATATCCATATTTATTTATCATGTGTATATGCATATCTACACAATATATGGCTTCCCAGGTGGTGCAGTGGTATAGAATCCACCTGCCAATGCCAGAGACACAAGAGACCTGGGTTTGACCCCTGGGTAGGGAAGATCCCCTGGAGTAGGAAGTGGTGACTCACTCCAGTATCGGGCTACAGTCCATGCAGTCACAAAGAGTCAGGCATGACTGAGCAAGTGAGCATGCACACACACACAAACATAATATATGCATATATACTTATAAATATATTTATATAATAAAGTATTATATATACTAAATGTCATTTCCCCACTCTGAAAGCCAAGGAAACTTGACTGTACCCAAATATTACTCATGAATTCATTTAGCCATACATTTTAAATACAAAAGCCTTGCATTCAACTCATACAACATAATATAGCTGTATTTTTTCATTACACAAGGAAAATATGCTTACATTTCTATCCTTGATAGCTGCCATTTTATCCTTTTCTGAAACTTCATGATTCATTAATTTACCACTTCATGCATTCTTAATACATCTTAAGAGATATACAATAGATAAAATCCTATTCCATCTTTCATGATTTGAAAGAAAAAGATTGCTAAAATCAACTTTAAAACAAATTCTAGGAAGACTATTTTCTGGATCATTTTCCCACTGCACTGTTTTTATGTAAAACACCAGCTGCCAGCAGTATACAAAGGTATCAGCTTATGTGATAGGAATGTGATAGCCTTCAAGTAATCCGAAATCATGGATATTAAGAAAGCCTACTTACTGGCAGACAGCTGACTGAAATGTCACAATGTACCTGTGCTCATTTTAAAAAGGCCAAACACAAGGATTTTAAAGGTGAATGAAGTAGAGAGTTTTGATAAGACACTAAAGTTAACCTGACACCATGAATATACTCAAATCCCTCCTATCCTTAAAAAAAAAAAAAAGCTTTTTTAAGAGTTGTGACTAAAATCAATAAAAATAGATCGTTTTTAGCAGCACTATTTCTTCTTATTACTTCTCGAGGCGCTGAGTTAATCAGTTCTGAGGAAATGTTTACCATCAATTCCTCCGTCTTGAGGTAACCAATTTGTTGTTCTACTAGTCAATAAATAAGCAGTCTTCACACTATCTTCCTCTATGTCTCTTTCTTCCAATTATCAAACTCTATAGAACTGTATGTATTTGCTGCCTCCATTTCTCCTTCCCTGGTATTTCTCTGACTTTAAACGGTCCTAGCTACATCTTCACCTTTCCAGAGAGGACATTCCACCGAGGACCACCAAGGACTTGCTCTCCAGAGTAAGTAAGAATGACATCAAGTCCGAGCCATCATACCAATGACACATGTCATAGGAGGCAATGTATTTGAAATACTTTTAAACATTCAATTACTATATAAAGAGGAGGGTCTTATTATACCTCCAAATGATCTATCACATTTCCACCATTACACAGGGTAACAGTCTTTTACCTGAGCTTCCTGATTCCTAGTCTCACTCCGCATCAATCCACCCTACACTGATATACTGAAGTCATCTTCCTAAAGAAAAGAGACCTACTCGAGTCATTCCACTGCTCAAAACACTTCAATAGCTCCCCCTCATATATGGGATAAATTCCAAAATCCTACCTACCATTTGAAACTATTCCACTAATACACACCCTTCCCAATTTGTTCCTCCCTCAAAACATCACGTTATTATTTTCATTCCATGCTTCTGTGCATGCCATCCTTTTTACCACTAATACCCTCCCAAACAGTGACCCTTGAAGACCTATCCTTTCACCCTTCAGGATCTCCACCAACCCCATCTCCTCTTAGAACTGTTCCCAGAGGTGAGTTTAGTCTACACTCTCACACAACTCACACTTTCATATTCTACAAACTCTGCCAAGTATGAGAGCTACTTATGTATGGATCTTTCTCTCTTCCAAAGGTTTAACAGATGCTAGAGGAATATTCTCTCTAGGAGAATATTTATTACAAACAGTGTGCTCAGTAAAGATTCAATGAATTGATATGTGCTTGTGTTCTCACCATTTAGTCATTTAAGATTAAAAATATTAAAACAGTTATTTGGACCATCTAAAAATATTCTTTGTTAACTTTAAAATGGGGTTATTAGTGCTTTTCAAATATGGTAAAAACAAACAGCCTAGACCTGGCAAATAATGAAAATGTAATATAAAAAACACACCCACAAAATAAATTGCTGAAATGAAAAGATACAGCTAGATCTTGTATCTACTAGATAAGAGAAAACAATAACCCTGACTCTAACAAATTATGCATGGAGAAAGAAAACAAACCACTGAATTAAACAGTAAGAATACGTATTATTGACAAAACAAACAATACTATGTGTCCATGCCCTGATAAACGCACCCGAGTCTCCCATCTCCAAGTGGTTCAGTAATCCTCCCATCTGCTGACAGACTTGAATCTCTGGACCAACTCCAAGACTGTCTGGCCTCCTGAAGTTCCTCTGGACTTCAAAGACTATGAGGTCAACCACTATAGTCCATACTCCTCCGCCTAGGGTTACTCTGAAACTGAAACTGCCTTAAGAAGAGGGGGGAGGGATGGGAAGTTTTCCAGGGCCTTTGTCCTGTGGCACTAGCTTTGTTTTAGGATGGCATGAAACTTGCCAACATAGCTACCTTAAGGAAAATGAACTAAGATTTAGTAGTATCACGAGGTTGACCCAGATCTGTCATTTTAAACACCAGCCATACTCTGTAATCTACCTGGGGAGTTTTAAGACAATACTCATGTCTGGGGCCCACACTCTCACATGTACTTGATCCAGGGTAGGGCCCAGATATCAGTATGTTTTCAAAGTTCCCCTAGTATACAGTCAGCTCAGGCTGCTATAAAAATACCATAGATTGAATGGTTTAAATATTTATTTCTTACAGTTTTGGAGACTGAGTAATTCAAGTGCGAGGGGCTAGAAGATTTGGTTCCTGGAGAAAGTGCTTTTCCTGGCTTACAGACAGCTGCCTTCTCTCTGTGTTCTCACTAGGTAGAAAGAAAGCGCTCTGGTCTCTCATTTCTTATGAGGGCCTTAATCTCATCAACGGGATTCCACTTTCATGATGTCATCTAAAACAAATGATCTCTCCAAGGTCCCACCTCCAAATACCATCATACTGAGGGGTTAGGCTTTCAACATAAGAAGAATGTTGGGGGAAAATAAACATTCGACCCGTTAACACCAGACAATTTCAAAGTACAGCCATGACTGAGAACCACTGACCTAGACCAAGGGTTATCAACCTTCTATCACACCAAAACAAACATGATGAGGAGATCATGTGTGCAGTGCACTCCAACGGGCAGACCAAGATTCTGCACAATTCTGTGTGCCAGGTGAGTTGCCACACTTAGGAGTCCTATTCAAGAAGATGCAGTGTCAGAATGCAAGGGCAAAAACGTCATTACAGAAATGATTTTTAATTTGCTGACCAGGTGACTGAAAACTGTGAGATAATCCAGAAAGTTCCTTATATCTGGCCAGCATTTTGTTATTCCAAACACATAACTGGGACTCTAGTGGTGACCAGGATCTCTGCAAAAAGAGGGCATTCTAAACAGCAACATTTTCTTTTATTCCTGCTCAAGGTACTAAGTTAATCAGCTCAAACAAAAGGTCTAGTATGAAGACCCATCTTTAAATAAATACGTTAGCGCTCTCGGCATCAAAAAACAAGCAGTTTGGTCAGTGATGGTCAAAGAACAGAAAAATTGTGAACTTAAGTGGGGAAGGCTAGAACGATTCTCCAAGAATGGAAAGGTACCAGTGGACACTGTTTATGAATATTTTAATAGAAAATCCTTCTTTCTTGCTAATTAATAAATCATTTTTTTCAAATATGTAAAGACAATATTTCCAAGGAAACTTATAAAAAATTTACTTTTGTCAATGTGTACATAAATAATACTTGCTTATTGAATGAAACCAGAAAGTTCCTATTAACCAGGACTCTGATTAATCACATTTACTCTAGTATCTGTGTGGAAGTATCAGAAACAATAAAAAAAGACACTCTTCCCATGTTAACATATTAGAATTTTTAGGCAGAAAGAAATGTTAATACATAATTTAAAAATTACGTTAACTACCAAATTCCCAAAATTATATTAACACATCAAAAATATTTTTAAATAAGGATATCAAATAGTATCAATTTCCTTCCTATCAAACTCTTTATCACAGTGCTGAGCTATGTTGAATTTCTTTTCACCTTTAAATTCTTGCTCAAAGGAAGTAGGGTATAAAGGAAACAGAAGCCAATAAAAAAAAAAGGTGAGTGAGAAGAAAATACAGCAAAGATCCTAATCAAAGAGCAAATCTCTTTTTCTGTTTTTGACTCTTGTGAAAATTTGTAACTCATTCCATGCCCTGTTCCACTTGAATTCAACTAAATTCAAATATTCGTGGAATATCTGCTCTGTGCAGGGCTGAACTAGGTGCAATACATCACCTCTGGGATTAATGACAAAACAGACAGATTGCTAAAGCACGAATATTGACACAAGGTGACTGCACTTCCTGTCATTGATCTGCATTCCAGAACTGACTTGGGCCACTACCTCTTAGGGCCAGCTTGACCAGAGAAGACTTCATCCAACATGATGGTTTCTGATTAACTAAGAATACTGTCTTCATGGGATCAAGATACTGCATTTTTCATTACTGACTACTGACCATCCCTCACCCCCACTGCCCTGTCTCCCTAACAGGTAAGCATGTGAGTGGTGCACACGCGTGCGTGCACACACACACACACACACACACACTGGCTTGATGCCCTGCTCCCAGGACATATCCGAGCTTCATTGCTGCCAACTCACCTAGAATTATTAAATGCTCACTCAAAATTGCTTCTGCCACTACACCTGCAGCATCTGTCATGCGGGCTGTATTTCTTATTCACAGATAGTGTCAGGATCTAGGTGATGCTTAGGTGCATTTCTGGGAGAACCAAAGAAAAGGAAGGTCTGGTGCCAGGAGTGGCGTTAAAGATGGATGGCTAAAGATCAAGGCTGACCTAACTTCAAATTGAAATCAGAATCAAAAAGAAGGAAATGCCAGAGGAAACTGGCTGATCTCAACAGCAAAAAGCTATTACTAAGAAGCCTCACAGTACTGTCTCTCTATGACCTTCTGCATTAAAGATTTATTAAGCACCCATTACAGGTGCTAAGTCCAAGAAAGCTAAGTCAAAGGGCGAATGAAACACAGTCTTTGCTCTCAAGAAGCTTGCCTAGCTTGTCTAGGGGAGACAGGCAGAGGCATGCAAAGCAACACAGTGAATGTTAGAACAAATGCAGAAAAGGAGTTGTGGCAGCTCTCACTCCTGGGACATCAGCTCATCTCTTTCTCTCCCAGTAACCAGTCCCTAAAGGCCACAAAGTGGCCCTTTAACTTCCTTCATCTATGGCTGCTCTATTTCCAGCCACCAGAATGTCTCTGTGATTTTTGTATGGCTGACACAGCACAGGCCAAAAATAATCAACATGTCTACATTTCAAATAATTTTAATGACTCTAGGAGTCTTTTTAGCTGAGTTGACTTTTCATCAGTACTATCAATCAATACTTTATCAACTTTTGATTCTAAAGCAGCGAATACTTGATCAACTTTTGATTCTAAAGCAGCGCTGTTTAATAGACTTTCTGCAGAGATAGAAATATTCTCTGTGTGCACTACCCCATGCAGCAGTCACTAGTTACATATGCCCACTAAGCACTTGAAATGGGGCTGGCGTGAATGAGGGACTGAATCAATGCATTTCAATAAATTTCAAATTAAACAGCCACTTACGCCTAGTGGCCATGGCACTGCATAGCACGGTTCTAAAATAGAAGTGTTTTAGGACTGTGCCATATGATCAAATAATTTGTCCCTTAATGCCTGTATGGACGTTATACACGCCTCCAAAGAATTACAAACTCAGATAAAAACTGATTTCCTTTTGTAACTTGTGGCTGCTGCCAGGAATTACTCCCAACAAGACATTAAATGTTAAAGCATAATCGGAAGTACCTATGTCTAGTTAAAACTGGTTCTGACTTTTATCATTCTCACTTCATGAAGTGGGAAACATTTTAAAATGTTTTAAAGTTAAGATATTTAACACATTAAGAGAGATTTTTGGAAGACTTATTCTCAACTAGTTCTAAAAGAAGAAAATATCTTCAAAGTGAGACTTAAAGGAGGTGTTCAACGTGGGGACTGATTCAGATCAGCTGGACTGAAGGTAATGAGTATTAAGACTTTGGACACTGATGTGCTGCTTAATTATCAGTGCCTACCAGATGCCAGGTACTTAGGAAACTTGCAATGGAGGAGTAGTTAAAATAGTATGGGGAGTTCCCTGGTGGTCCAGTGATTAAGAATCCACTGTCCAATGCAAGGGACGCGGGTTCAACCCCTGGTCAGGGAACTAAGATACCACATGCTGCAGGGCAACTAAGCGACTGCAACGAAGGAGAAGCCCACTTGCTGCAACTAAGACCTGATGCAAGCAAAAATAAATATATATTAAAATAAATAAATAAAACAGTATGGATGGGAATTTCCATATTTGGATCACGGTGGTTGTTACCTGACTACATGCATTTGTCAAAACTTTCCAATGGTACATTAGAAATGATAAATTATGCCTTCTTTTAAAAAAAGAGAGAGACAGAAAGTAATATGGGAGCACATGGAAAAAGTCATGAATGGAGATCTGCAAGAAAGTAAATGGGAACGTGAAATATAGCATCACCTCTTATATGAAATGAATTAGTAAATTCCAAACAGCAAACTGATCTCCCAGGAATGAAAGGAGTCTCACACTTGAGAGTTAGAACACACAGACTGAGACAGGCTGTGTGACATTTGGTAAGTCATCTGACTTCTCTGTGCTTCAGTTCCCTCAGTTGAAAGATGTGTAAAATGAAACACCTATCTGAAAAAGTTTGGGGAAGAGTGAAATGAGCAAATCTATGTAACTTGTTCAGCACTGGGTCTGCACCTGGCAAGCTCTGAGTACATGGTAAACAGAACTAAAACACAAGCTCATCTTCTCAATCAAACTCTTCCTCTGAGGTCCTCTCGTCCTGAAGGAGGGAGGTTCATTTCCATACAACAGTCTAAACAGTTGGCGAGTCAGTAGTCAAGCAATGCTACCAGGTAAGACAAAACTCAAATCTCCTCAGAGTCAGCGGAATGAAGAAATGCAGTTCATGCTTCCAGAAAAATCTGTATTTTTGCCAGAAGCAAAATTCCCACAACATAAAATTATCAGCAAGTTCCCAAACGTCTAGTGCAGACATGTGAACATAAGTGAATAGTCTATAGTCTACATAAAAAGGAGAGAGAGATGAAATAAAGAAAATTACTACTCTGCAAATCAAAAGTAATTAATTTTTTGAATGGAGACTAGTTATTATTGGGAGAGGAAAGGCAAGAATATTTTCTGTCCCTGGTTACAATCTGTCTTCTGAAGATAAATAGACCAAGCTGAGAGCCACAACATACTGGATTGTACTGATTTCACACTCAAGATAAATTAAGCAATTAATTCTTGCAGAGGAACTGGGTATAATTTGTAGTTAATGTGGCCCTTAAAGCAGTAATACATGACGTAAAAGTTCAGAATTTGATTCAAATTTAACAGTACTATTTAAACATTTTAGTTTAGTGTACCTTGCATGGCTATAACTCACTTAATTCAAAGATTCTGAATTCTCATTAGTTGAAAGAAACTATTCCTCCTTAAGACGCTCCTCACATACCTACTTCTCCTCCATGACTCATAGTTAAGCCTCCTTACAGGAAGCGACTGTAGATTTTCCCATTACCTGTTTGGTGGGTCATAATTAAATAATAGAGTTATACAATCATTACATTAGTTCTCCACCTCATAGAAAGCCTCTCAATTATTTTAGAGAACGTCCAAATTCACTTAGGGAATTAACTTGGAGTCATCTTTATTTTCTGCCTCTTGGATAAAGAATCATCTTCAGTTGAATAACATTACATATTGTGTTCCTCATGTGATTTTTTTAAAAATAATATTGTCAGGTATCAGAAATCAAGTCCACAGTGAAAAACTGTTAATAGTCCAGAAACTTTATGGACATTTAAATGTCAAACTAGCTCTGCAGCTGTCAAAGTGTGGACCTGGACTGGTAGCACCTGTATATCATGGGGATTTGTTAGACATTGAGATACTTGGCCCCACCCCAGACCTACTGAATCAGAAACTCTTCGGGGTGGGCCCCCACAATGTGTGCTCTAACAAGCTCTCCTGGTGACTCTGATGTGCCCTAAAGTTTAAGAACTGTGATCTAACTAATTTTGGTAAAAACATTTGAGGCCTCAGGCCAATCTTGATATGATTATACAAATAGATGAACTCACAGATAGTTTTAAAGCCCCCACTTACTCCCCCTCCCCCCCAAAACCCATGAAAGTGAAAGTGTTGCTCAGTCGTGTCCAACTCTTTGCGATCCTATGGACTGACTGTAGCCCGCCAGGCTCCTCTGTCCATAGGATTCTCCAGGCAAGAATACTGGAAATGGTAGCCACTCCCTTCTCCAGGGGATCTTCTTGACCCAGGGATCGAACCTGGGTCTCCTACATTGCAGGCAGATTCTTTACCATCTGAACTAAAATGATCTCTAGTAGTAATTTCGAAAGAAAGAATTCGTTTTACTCCAAATAATCTGATGAAGAGTTTTCTGTTTGGAGAGTTATTTAAAATAAGCAATTGGTCCCTATGTCCAATTCAAAATATCAGGACATTCTGGAGACAAAAGTGCTAAGGTCATTGTTGCTAAGTCACTTCAGTCGTGTCCGACTCTGTGTGATCCTGTAGACAGGAGCCCACCAGGCTCTCCTGTCCCTGGGATTCTCCAGGCAAGAACACTGGAGTGGGTTGCCATTTCCTTCTCCAATGCATGAAAGTGAAAAGTGAAAGTGAAGTCGCTCAGTCATGTCCAACCCTCAGCGACCCCGTGGATTGCAGGCTACCAGGCTCCTCCGTCCATGGGATTTTTCAGGAAAGATTACTGGAGTGGGGTGCCATTGCCTTCTCTGGATAAGGTCATTATGACATTCTAAATCGCTAACAATGAACACCTTATGAATTCTACATCTTGTTCTGGATAATGGTAAGGATTGGAGCCGTCAACCTGCACAGCAAGTCTCAGTGGGTGGACCTTCCTGAGCATATACGACACATGCCAGTCCTCTCATTGGCTCCAAAGACTTTAAAGATGAGTAATAAAACACATCCACAAATTCGCTAGTGGACGCTGAGAGGAAAATAATTGAAGTGGAGACCAAACTTATTTGTAGCTAATGTGCTCTCGTTTTTCAAAATGTGCTATCCTGAGATCAAATATTCATTCCGTCTAAGGTAGCCATGGCCCCAAAGCCATGTAAGCAACAATGTAAAACGCCAACTTTGTTAAAGTGGGAAGGGATATGAAAGTGTTTACCTGCCACTCTCAAAAAACTCATTCTGAGTTCTAATGCAAGCTCACATTCAATATTATCACATAAACTTGTGATATTCTTAAATAACTCATTTAATTCTTTCCAGTTAAATTTTATATCATCAAAGCATTAAAGAAAATGTACAATAAGCTGAAATCTATAAACACCAAGCAACAGGCTACTACTAATAATGCTTTACTGAGAAAAGCCTTTGCAAAACATGGTGTATTGAAATGCAATAGGATTCAGCCACAAAAGGGAATGAAGTACTCATACACGCTACAACATGAATGAATCTTGAAAACACTATGCTATGTGAATGAAGCCAGACACCAGAGGCCACATATCATATGGTCCTATTTATATAAATGCTCAGAATAGATACATCCATAGAAAAAGAAAGTAGATTAGTGATTGCCAGAGCTAGGGTCAGAGAGAATGAGGAATGATTGTTCATGGACGTTTCTTTGGGGGCTGATTACAATGTTTTATAAGTAGATGAGGAAGGCTGCACAACTTTGTGAATATACTAATACCCACTGAACTCAACAATTTAAAAAGATGAATTATGCCATGCAAATTATATCTCAATTTTAAAACTTCACAATATACTCAGGGCATGTGGTTTAGGTGGCATACAAATAAATATTCTCTAGTTTATTTTTATATTACAGTGAGATTTTAAGTACCAGGAGAATCTAGCTTTATTGTTAACACAGATCTATAACAGAAACGTTAATTCAACAGGTGTGTATTCGATGACCGCAGCACTTTCAAAAAATGTCTTCCCCTCACCAGAATCAATTGTATGGTTTTAGAGAAAACCAGGACCAGATTCCCTGCAAGTCTTGAAATGTCAACCATGTGCATCACATCATCCCTGAGCACTTTCCTAAAGCTTTTAGAATTTAAATCATGTCCATGTATCTGGCATGCTATTGGCAACTATCACCATATTTACAATGAAATTTCCATTAGTTAGAACATGGAAATTATTTCTTTTTGTAAAGATCACCATGCCAAGAGCAGCACCATCTCTTGGGTGAAAAACATAGGTTAATATCTATTTCATTATGAGCAACCTAGAAAACAAATTAGGATCCTCTAACTGAAAAACAAGTCAAGTACCGGTACTCACAAACAGGGGTACATCTTCTACCTTTCAGGTTAATGCCTCCAAATCTATTATATTCCATCATAATAGAACATCTTCACGAAGGAAAAAAGACATTTCGTTAACAGAATACAAAAATCTAGTTTTATAATTCTCGCAGAAAATGCTAGGAACACTTGGATCTGCATTCCAGGTAAGTATTCTACCTGGCTTTTTCAGAAGGCAGTTTCAATATTAAAGGTGTAACCTGGAAGGTGGTGGGTTTAAGATGAATCCCAATAAGTATCAACCTATCTATCTGACGTTGGCAGCAGTGGCAGAACGTTGACGGAAATTTTGATTAAAACTTTTTTTTTTTTAAGTAATGCCCAGACTTGAATGTGACGAAATTAAAAGTACAGAAAAACACGGAAAAGTCAGGTTGATGCCTGCTCCTCTTACTACCTTTCGGGTGTTTGTGTGTGCGTGCGTGTGTTTAATTCGCAACAGACACGTGTATTTCTCATTCAACCCCCAAATATCCATAGCGTGAACTTAACAGCAAGAATGCTATACACTACGTAGCCCCGCAGCACGACTGCATTTATCTTTTTTAAAAATGTGTATCGAAGAGGCTCTTTCTGCACTTTGCAAAGAGGAGAGAGACGAGCTGCGAGGACAAGGAGCGCGATGGGCAAGCCCCCTCTCTCGGCGTCGGGAGCACCATTCCTGCTCGCAGGTGGACCGCAGCGGAGGTGCGAGGTGGGAAGGGGGCGCATCCTCCCGCGCCACTGACACCCGCCGTGCCGCCGCGACCACCGCGGTGGGCGCCCCAGTCCGCCGTCCCTCTGTCCTCCCTGCTAGACGGCGGCGCGGCAGCAAGTACCGAAGGTTCTGAAAACCCCCGACCCGTGTCCCAGACGATCCCGGAGGGGAAATGTTAATGTTATCACTCACCCAGGCGGCAAACACAGAGGAGCTGAATGCAGGCGAGGAAGCGCTTTAGGATTAGCATTTCCAGACGATCTGGGGGTTCCCACCGCGCGGCTCCTCTGCGGGTCTGAATGGAGAGGGAGGGGGCGCCAAGGAAATGTTTTCTCCTCCGGGGGATGGACTGGTGCGAGGTTGTGCGTGTGAGCGCGCGCGCGTGTGTCTGTGCGTGTGTAAGAGAGGGAAGGAGAGAAATAACCGAGGAGAGGACGCACGGTGCTCGCGGGCGGGGGAGTCGCTAGCCGAGGCGCATGTCGGGCGTCCAAGACTCGGTCTCGCTGGCCGGCGGCGGCCGCGATCTGAGCGCTTGGAGCGCGGCGGCGCCTGTGTGCAGGGTGCGCGCTCCGGCCGGGCTGTGCGCGCGGCGGGGGCGCGGGCACGGGCGGGGGCGTCGCGCCGCTGGGAGCGTGCGGCAGAGCGGGGTCGCGCGCGGGGGGCGGAGGGGCGCGGCTGCGGCTCAGGGGCCGGGTCCCAGAGTGGCGATTAGCAGAGCGCCCCCGCCTCCCTCCGCCCCGTGCCAGAAGCTTCGCTGCCCCGGAATTTGTGGAACCCGCTGGGGTTTAGAATCTTCGCCGGAGAAAATGCCTCTTCATTAAGAGTCCTTCATCCCTTTGGAGAAGAGGAAGCCCAACTCCCATTGTCCGGCGCAGCTAGAGACTGAGCTTTGGGGTTCACCCCTGGAAATGTTTTTCATTTGATTGTTGTCCTCTCTGCGTATGCTAAGTTGGTACACTCAGAAAGAGGTGGGGGCCCTCTGGGTAACTTGGGTTCCCATTTCTTTTCATTTTTCAAATCTCCAAAGTAGTTCCAGACCACATTTCCTTCGGGGCGGTTGACTGCAAATAATCTCCGGCCGTGACTGTGAACAGTTAGACTCTTGCCCCTGCCCCGGACTCCAATCGAACTCTCCTGCTGTGCACAGCTGCCTGGAGTAACTTTAAGCTCAGCCATGGTCCTCCCGGGCGCAGGGAACTCCCCAAGTGTCTCCTTGCAGAGTTGAAAGGGAAGATTTTTTTTTTAATTGCTCTATTGCAGGATATACCCCCCAAAAAAAAAGTAACACATGCCTTGAACTGGAATGTCACACTGTATGTGCCTTCTATGTTTCTACTTATATAAGACTCCATTTGTAGCCTTTCAGGAGTCCAGTCTAAGGTACAGAAAGTCAAGTTCTGGAATTATCCTTGTATTCTTAGTAATCATTTGATGTAGGTTATCTGTACAGTGTGTTCTCTCCATGTCTTGTTCTTGTCTCAAAAAATAGTATTTCAGCTTTAAATTTTTCAAGAAAGCTTGCCACACACAAAATTGGGTTCTGAATGTATTTTGGTTGTCACTGCTGGTTCTTACTAATATCCACAGCCTCTGAACACTAAGTTAAATACACAGAGTTAATATAATGAAATATACTGATGCTTCTGAAATTGATTACAGTCATGTAATACGTTTCAAATCTCTGTGTTTATTATATGTGTTTGTTCAGGAACACATATAAATAGTAAGAAAGTGACCCTTGATCTTGTTTTTTCCCTGAATAAAAATAGGAATGCTGCAATTTTTATAAGAATTGTGATGGAGATTGATGATTGCTTAGGTGAGTTTCCACTTAAGAAGAAAACTTTGGCTTGCGTAGCAAGAAGTGTGTATATAAACTAGAAATGCACTGAAAGTTCACAGAAAGTGTTTCACATGGACTGGAGTAAGCGGAGAAGGTTTCCTAGAGATGTGTAGTTAATCCAGAATGACTGGCTGGAAAAAAAAAATGATGTCAAAGAGGGTGGAGACAAGAATGAAAGAAGCAGATGTTATGTGCTATAAAAACAACATGAATTAAATTTGAGCAGATTGAGTGGGGTGTGATCACAGGGAATGTTGATTGCCTAGTGGAGGAGCTTATACCTGAAATACTAAGCAAGAGTTAACTACAAAAGAAACTTCTGAGAACATCTGTTTAGAAACAAGGTTTGCTCAGGGGCCTGTATGGTGTTCTATGTGATCTCAATTATCAGATCTAGACTAGACTGCCAGAATAACCCAAGAGTAGCAAAATTTACTCTTAACTCTCCTCTTATGTGGCCCCAAAGTCACATAACTAGTCACTTTTTTTAGATTACTAGGACTGTTGAAATCAAAATTATCCTGTTAAAAAGGATAGGTGGATCTTGTGGTCTCTGCTAGTTTTATTCTCACAATTAAAAGTATTGTCATTTACCCAAGAAGTACAAAAACCACCTTGAGAGAGTAGTCAAGTTGCTGTTGAGGTTTGTTTGGGCAACAGGATGGAAACCCATTCTGTGTTACTGAGAGCAATGCAGAACTGATTTAGAGGACAAGCCACTGTGGATCTGATAGTCCCGGGGAGGGCAATGGAGTGAGAGGCTTCAGAGGTTTAGTCCTTGGAAAATAGGTCTTTGCAGTCATTGCAATAGCCCAAGTGTGGAAGAGAAGCCATCAGAAGGGCGAGAACATCAAACACATTGTAACTCACATTTCACAACTTTATAGCAGTCACAGCCATTTCTGAGATGTGTTACCTGAACACTGTACATTAGCCATTGTGGGTTAAAGTTAGACTTAAAATCAGGAGCCTCTGTGCACAGACTCAATCTATCATCTATTTATCTATCTACCAATCTACTTATTTATTCACATATAAATATATATTCTCTTTCTATATGAATATACTTACATATTTTATATTTATTTTCTTTATTTAATATATAATCCAGGTATATTTTGTGTATGTACGTGTGCTGGTAAAGTTTAGTTGTAGTATGCTGTTTCATGTCAATCGCATTTAAGTCCTGGAAGTTTATATTTATTTACATACAGAGTTCAGTACATTCCTGGAAGAATACTTTTTCTCAAAAAAAAAAAAAAAAAAAAAACAGGATACAATTAATATGATAGTTGGGTAACTTAATGAACCTTTTGCTTCTTGGAGGATCTCACCTGGGATTTTATGGTGAACTGTAGCCAGAGGCTTTTCACCATAAACTCTTTGTTTAATTTCTCAGTGTTCAGATGAAGATTTGGATCTTCTAGTGGGTCTTCATTTTAGTCCTCGGCCAGAGCTGTGGTGTGTGCTTAGTCTCTCAGTCATGTCCAACTATTTGCCACCCCATGAACTGTAGCCCACCAGGCTCCTTTGTCCATAGGAATTTTCCAGGCAAGAATACTGGAGTGGGTTGCCATGCCCTCCTCCAGAGGATCTTCCCAACCCAGGGATCAAACTCAGGACTCCCACATTGCAGGCAGATTCTTTACCATCTTAGCCACCAGGGAAGCCCCAGAGCTGTGGTTTCCTCAAATATAACCAAAATTTCAGGCAGGCATCCAGAGTTTTCTCGGGCAGAAGAACGCTGTGTCCATTTCCATCCATTGCATAGCCACAGCTATACCCAGAAAGAGAGTAACACCTGGGTTGTTGCGCGTATGAATTGCCAAAGGGTAACTCTGGTGGGACTGGAACTCTGGCTTCTTTCTTTTTAAGGTCCTTGCAGATAATCAATAAACAAGTTATATCAAGAAATAGAAGAGAGTTTTATTTGAGCTACAATGAGGACTAGAGCCCGGAAGACACAAGTTCAAGAAGCACTTGAATTGTATTCCACCAGATTACAAAATGGGGGAGGCATTTATCGCTAAGACCTGCAATAGTATAAAAGTTACTGGTCAAGAATTGGGATTGAGGCTGGCAAGAAGTCAAGGTGCTTGTTAAGCAAGGATTGACTGGGGACTGAGATGATTGCATACTTACAGGGGAGACATGAAACCACAGGCTTGCATCTGGCAACTGCTAGCTGCTAGCAGATAGTTTTGAACATGGTTGGTAGTGTCCTGAGTTTGACAGAGTCCAGAATGTTCAAGTTCTCAGTGATGCAGGAACGTGTCTAAAACCATATCCACGATAGCCACATGGCTCTGTTTTGAATACCTGAACCACAATTACTCCATTTTGATTTTTAAATGCATTCTTTAATGCAATTAAAATTCTTAAGATTCTTTAATGGCTAAAGCAGATGTACAATCCATAAGAGAGACTTTTCTACATAGCATAAAGTTCAAGCCAAATCATATGTGAGCCAGAATGACTTCCCCATACTTGAATATGTGAAAATTTCTCCCATTAGCTGGTACTAATAATAATTACTTTGTTGAGCTATGCCAACAAAATAAGCTAGAGAATAAATATCTACATCTACATCTATATCTATACCATCATCTGTCTATCTCTATTTCTATTGGTTCTTTAAAATCCATCCTTGACAGTCACTCATTCATTCAACACATTTCTATTGTGCACCCACTATGTATCATGCATTGCTTTAGGTGCTAACCATTCAAGTGTGAATTACTCCAGCTCTACCATAAAGGCACTCAGACAGAAGAGGAAGACAAAGTTACTACAAACTATCATTGCAGAAGATTTCCAGATAAAATACAGAATGCCAAATTAAATTTAAGATTAACTGAATAATTTTTTAGTACAGGATAATTTAGTACATTATAATGCACTAAATTTAATGGATAAATTTAAAGAGTAATTTCAAATACAGTAAATAAATTTTTAGTACAAAATAATTTTTAATGTACCCCCATGCAATATTTGGACATATTTCTATTTTTAAAAGTTTATTGTTTATTTGAAACTCAAATTTAACCAGATGGCCTATATTTTTATTTGCTAAATCTTACCATCTCACATTTATATATCTGGGAATTGTCTGATGTCAGGGTTAGTCATTTGTGGTTGTGAAATGTCCATTGTTTCCCATAAGCATCCTTACTTGGCAAATTATTTCCAAAGTGTTCCTAACATAAAGATAGAGGCAGATGGTAGAAGGGGGGTGTTTTATCTGCATAATCTGTTTGACTCGTAAATTCAGTGGAAGTGCTAAGAAACTGAAGAATACTGTAGAGTCAGTGAATAAAATATGGAATTAAAGGGGAAGTAAAGTATCTATGCTTTTTATACTATGACAGTAATACATTGTTCCCATATAGCTCATATGGGTGTGCACTCAGTCACTCAGTCGAATCCAACTCTTTTGTGATTCCTATGGACCGTAGCCCACCAAGCTCCTCTGTCCATGGAATTTTTCAGGCAAGAATACTGGAGTGGGTTGCCATTTCCTACTCCAGGGGAGCTTCCTGACCCAGGTATCAAACCTGAGTCTTGTATCTCCTGCATTGGCAGGTGAATTCTTTACCACTGTGCCACATGGGAAGTCCCATAGCTCACATACATTGTTACTTATTTTTATCTATTGTCACAGACAAATATATTTCAGCAGAAGTCATCAGGTTGGATTGATTAAATGTTTACCCTCTGAAAAAATAATTTTTTGTAAGGAAGACACTTCTTAGTAGATTAAGATAATTGTTAGTTGTACTAAGACAAATGTATTCCATAGAATGGGAGAGCAATTCCTCTTCTACCTTTGCTGGTTATAAGCTAATGACTGATATTTCAACATCTACATGTCCCACTCGGTTATCTCTACTCACCACCATCAGATTATAAAACATAGTAAAATAATTATATTTTTCTTTTCCCCTGACAACCATGATCTGAACAGTTCAAGTAAGTTCCCAAGGATGTATTCTCAAAACTCTATGGCATTAAAGAGAAAATCTAGGTTTATTGCTACTTTCATTTCCTTGCCATTTAAATGTGAAAATGCACTTTTCCTTGTTCTGTCAGAGACAAGCATGGGATATAAAGCCTTCTTACAAGCTTAATTTAAAATCAATATTTGCCTGTTCTCTAAGCCTTTGAAAAATGTCTACGCTAGTATTAGACTAGAAAGCAAGTATGTAAAACAAATTCTGAAGACCAGAGAATCAGCATTCGACTGGGTCATTGGGATGAGCTATTCTGTTTATTGCCTATCTTTCATCAAAAATAACATAAAGCCACTCTAGATGATTCATTATACTTTTGACAATGTTAAAAATAATTATGTACATTTTTTCTTTTTAGCCAAAATATTATCTCTCTATAACTGCCATCCATCTGATTTTAGGACCAGAACAAATCTCTTCCCTTTACTTCTAGAAAGAACTGCTTTCCTCCAATCTCAGATAATGAGGTTTCCTTTCCTGGCTAAATGCTCATTCTTCCAAGCTTGGTCTGAACCCTCTGACTTTTCTGGAGCCAATGGTTCATCATTTCTTTGAACCTCTCCTTCCTAATATATTCTTCTGACTAAGCTATTAAAATATTTTTCCATTAAAAATCTCTTCTTGACCACATGGCTCATTATAATTATAGCATTGGGTGTGTCTTCCTTCATAATTTTCTTGTTAAGAATAGACTATAGTCATTTTCTCTACTTCCTTACCTCCATTTGTCTCAAACCACTAACACTAGGTTTCTGCCTTCCTTATTCCATTTATAGAGTTCTTCAAAGAGGATAATATCATATCCTAATGATCTTGCAAGTACATAGCACCTGAAACTAAAAACTCACCATTCTTCCTAAATGAGCACTTTCTAGAGTCCTCAAAGCCTCAGTAGTTTCCTTGACCCCTCTTCCTCAACACCCCCATCTAATCAGTCACCAAGTCCTACAAATTACTCTTAAATTCCATCCTGTCTGTATCATTATTTCTGTACGTAATCAATGGGCCTGACACATATTCTGTACTTAATGTTTGAGAACATGAGCTAATTTATTGAAAAAGAGTCACTATCACAACAGTACTACTGGCTCCTTCTCTTGCCTGCTTCTAATAAGGTTTCAGGGAGCTCTGTGATGTTTCCCTATCAGTTCCTAGATACTAATTTAGATCCCCAGACTCAGGAGGTAGCCCCTCTCCCTTGTCTTACCTGTTGGCTTTTCGGTAACAGACTTAGATAGCTCATGACATATTTGCCTTGACTTAGAACTTACCTAGTGGTTTCTGTTTGTCAGCTGATGGCATGACTGGCAGGCCTAGAACATCTCCAGTGTATTCCCAGCCTACTATGACCTTCTGTCCTCTTCCTGTGTAATTAACTACTCCTCTGCTGATTGCATAGAAGCAGAGAACAGGCTGGATCTGAAAACTTCAATCTTTCCCTATTGTTTCCAACAGAAGTATTCGGCCTTCAGTTAATTTAAAAGTTTTTTCTACTGATACATATACACACACACACACACACACACACATGTATATATATGAAATAAAATATTTCCTTCCATATCAGTAAAGCAAGGATGTCACAGGCATAGAAATTCCAGCCCTCTAATGTAAGGCCCTGAGCCCTAAAGGCACTCAGGAAGGAGAAGAATACCTGCGATCAGGCAGCCATCAGACTGCAGCTACTGCCTATGGTGAGACCCAAGGAAGCTCAGGATGTGAAAAAACACAAGATACTGGGCTGAATAGGGTAGCTGAGATGTATATGAAAGGAGTGATTTCAGTGAGCCCAGATTCTTGCATCTTCCCATACATAGAAAAGCACTAAATTGCTTAACTTGGGATAGCTGGTTTTCTTTAATTAACAATAATCTTTTGATGTTCAGACTACCTGCCCTTGGATACAAAACTTGTGTATAACCTGCGTCCTCCTCTGGCCTCCTCAGAGCAGTCCTCTCAGGGTTACTTGAGATGCTATCTCCCAGGCTGGAAGTACTGAAAAGTCCCACTGCATAAAACATAACTCTTAACTTTTCTGTTCAGTTCAGTTGCTCAGTCGTATCCAACTCTTCATGACCCCATGGACTGCAGGATGCCAGGCTTCCCTATCCATCACCAACTCCTGGAGTTTACCCAAACTCAAGTCCATTGAGTCGGTGATGGCGTCTAACCATCTCATCCTCTGTCATCCATTTCTCCTCCTGCCCTCAATCTTTCCCAGCATCAGGGTCTTTTCAAATGAGTCAGCTCTTCGCATCAGGTGGCCAAAGTATTGGAGTTTCAACTTCAACATCAGTCCTTCCAATGAACACTCAGGACTGGTCTCCTTTAGGATGGATCTCCTTGCAGTCCAAGGGACTTTCAAGAGTCTTCTCCAACACCACAGTTCAAAAGCATCAATTCTTCAGTGCTCAGCTTTCTTTATGGTCCAACTCTCACATCCATACAAAACTACTGGAAAAACCATAGCCTTGACTAGATGGACCTTTGTTGGCAAAATAATGTCTTTGCTTTTTAATATGCGACCTAGGTTCGTTATAACTTTCCTTCCAAGGAGTAAGCATCTTTTAATTTCATGGCTGTGATCACCATGTGCAGTGATTTTGGAGCCCAAGAAAATAAAGTCAGCCACTGTTTCCACTGTTTCCCCATCTATTTCCCATGAAGTGATGGGACCAAAGGCCATGGTCTTCATTTTCTGAATGTTGAGCTTTAAGCCAAATGTTTCACTCTCCTCTTTCACTTTCATCAAGAGGTTTTTTTAGTTCTTCTTCACTTTCTGCCATAAGGGTGGTGTTATCTGCATATCTGAGGTTATTGATATTTCTCCCGGCAACCTTGATCCCAGCTTGTGCTTCATCCAGCCCAGCGTTTCTCATGATGTACTCTGCATATAAGTTAAATAAACAGGGTGACAAGATACAGCCTTGACATACTCCTTTTCCTATTTGGAACCAGTCTGTTGTTCCATAACTATTGCTTCTTGACTTGCATACAGATTTCTCAAGAGGCAGGTCAGGTGGTCTGGTATTCTCAATTCTTTCAGAATTTTCCACAGTTTATTGTGATCCACACAGTCAAAGGCTTTGGCATAGTCAATAAACCAGGAGTCGATGGTTTTCTGGAACTCTCTTGTTTTTCTTAACTTTTAGGTTATGAATATTTTAAAGTCTCTCTCTCTATATATATATATATATATGTATATATTTATATATTTATTCATTTATTTATTTTGGCTGCACCACTCAGCATGCAGGATCTTAGCTCCCCAACCAGGGATCAAACCCATGCCCTCTGCAGTGGAAGTGTTGCAGTCTTAACCACTGGATCGCCAGGGACATCCCAAGTTAATTTAAAATTTTGAGAGCTAAGAAATATCTGTATTTCCAGGCATTTACAAAACCCTGACATTTGCCATTAGCCATTCTCCCTAAGTGTCTACTTTTACTTACATTATTCCTAGACATTCTCTCCTGTTCCCTAAAATAGGAATAAAAGCTGAGGAAGCCCATGCCCTTGGAAGATTCTCTGATTACTTTCATAAGAAAGAATGACTCAAACAGGTAATACAGTTGAGAAGCTGGTATAAAGCAAAGTTCTAGAAAGCTAGTGATCAATGCTTTACTGTATTTCCTCTTGTAAAAGTGATTGTAGCCACAGGGACATGGCAACTATTAGGTGCCAAACATTGTTCTAAAGATGTTGTATATAATTGTCTAATCTTCCAGCAAAACTGTGATGTGGGTAACTTTACCATATTCCCAATCTCATGAGAAAACTGAGGCAAAATGATTTGTCTAGTCACACAGATGATAAATGACAGACCTGGGATGTGAATTCATATATTTAATCATTAATCTACACTGCCTCTCTCTGAAGACCCTTAAGAGATTCTACACCAACTATTCCCTACCAAACTCAGATCAGGTGCCTTACATGGTTGAAAGATGTTTCTATTTTGCTTTCTTGATACATAGTACACTTCACAAGTTTGTCCCCTGTCAAATGTCAGTAACATGAACTGTAACATGTGTGATGTGGGAAATAAATATCTACCCAAATTAGATTATTATTAGCCTGAGAAGAATATTGGTTTGTGTTTCTCTTCTCTTCAGTTACCTAGTGTGTGTGTATGTGTGTGTGTGTGTGTGTGTGTGTGTGTGTATGTGTGTGTGTGTATGAAACAAATCTATGAAAAGATTTGGAAAATCAATGTAATTGACCAGAAGGTGACATCAAGACTAGAAGAAAGAGGGACACCTTTAGGACTTTTGTTTTCTTCCCTGAAGCCCCTAGCACCTGGTGAATTTCCAAAATCTTATCAAGAAAACAGCATATAATAATATTTATCCTTTATTGCTATCAACTCTATGCCAAATATTTTTGCATCTGTGATCTTTAATTATTCCAAAACTTAAAATTGGATATATCATTTCTCCATTTCTTAGATATTTTCCAAGGCTGAAAGAGCTTAGAATAAATCAGAGTCAAAGAACTTGTGATGATAGAATTGGAATTAAAAACCAAGTTTCAAGGGATTCCAATGTGTATGCCTTTCCCATAAACAAACCTTGAATTTAGTCAGCCAGTGGAAGGCATCTTTCTGAAACAGCATTAGCTCAGTACGTACCAAATCCCCTAGTGAGCACTATAGTTCAAACTGAATCGACAAGATTCCTGCTTGCTTTATATTCCAATGAAACTAGTTCTTCATAGCATTTATGCCTATCTGTCTTTGTATGTATAAATTTGGCAAATTAAAATCTGGAGCCCAATCAAGCATATTTAGTGAAGAAATGTCTAAGGATATGGGTAAATTGATAAAATAATAAAAGCCTACATGGGGAAAATACATAATGAAAAGTGAAGTTGGCAAATAAAATTAAAATATTTGGGACTTGACTGGATAAAAAAAGTTAATTTTTCAATCACTAGAAGCCAGTTTAGCTGCACTGAATACGGTTGTGGGGGGAATCTAGGCTGCTTTGAGCTTTTGGCATTTCCTTCTCAACATGCATTTTGACAATTTCACGGTAAGAAAGTATTGGTGGGTGTTTCATGTCAGCTGAGATATTTCCACACAGCTATGACATCTATCACCTCCCTTCCAGCCCATTAGTTTTCCAAAGTGCCTAGAAGGAAAGGAGAAATTAATATAGGTAAATAATAGATATGTCTTCTACGCAGAGTGAAAACAAGAGAGAGAGAAACAGAGGGAGGAAAGTACAAAATAAAAGGATATATAGAAACTCAGAATCACTGTTTCATGACTGCATAATAGTCTGATAATGGTTTTGCTATTTTTTCTTTGATTCTGAATATTAAAAAATTATCTTAAAGACTTTCAGAGAAAAAGGTCTATGGAAATCTCATTGTCAGAGTTAGAACAGCTCACAGAATGTCTATCCATTGCTGTTCAGTTGCTAAGCCATGTCTACTTCTTTTAAACCCCATAGATTTGCAGCACACCAGGTTCCTCTGTCCTCCACTATCTCTGGAGTTTGTTCAGATTCATGTCTGTTGAGTCAGTGATGCTATCTAACCATCTCATCCTCTGCTATCCCCTTCTCCTTTTGCCTTCAATCTTCCCTAGCATTAGGATCTTTTCCAATGAGTCGGCTCTTTGCATCAGGTGGCCAAAATATTGAAGCTTCAGAAACAGTTAACCCATACCCTCCATCAATCTTTGGCATGTTGCTTCATCCTATGAAGGCTTCTGTAGGAGGCTGAAGAGGATGGATGGTTAGGAATGAAGGGGCTGACTATGACAGCAAGACAAATAGCTTTGTATTACAAAAGCAAATCACTTCTCTGAATCTTTCCTACTTATTTCACTTTGAAAATAAAAACGTTGATTACATTTATAAACTTTAAGATAAAGAAAGCATGAATTCATTTATAATAACACTAGTCATTCTATCACTGCTTAGAAAATGAAAAATGATTTTACCACTTTTACTTGAGCTGTATTTCCTTCAGTTTACAGTAAGAAAATGGTTTGGAAAAAAAAAAAAAAAAACTGCTGGAAATAAGTAAAGAGCCTGAGGAAAGAACATGGTCCTTCAGCTCAAATGATGGACATCGTGCCTCTCTCTGTCATCTCTTCAGAGCTCGTGTAATTAGTTCAGTTCAGTTCAGTCATTCAGTCATGTCCAGCTCCTTGCAACCCCATGAACCACAGCATGCGAGACCTCCCTGTCCATCACCAACTCCCAGAGTTTACCCAAACTCATGTCCATTGAATCGATGATGCCATCCAACCATCTCATCCTCTGTCATCCCTTTCTCCTCCTGCCCTCAATCTTTCCCAGCATCAGGGACTTTTCAAATGAGTCAGCTCTTCACATCAGGTGGCCAAGGTACTGGAGTTTCAGCTTTAGCATCATTCCTTCCAAAGAACACCCAGGACTGATCTCATTTTGAATGGACTGGTTGGATCTCCTTGAAGTCCAAGGGACTCTCAAGAGTCTTCTCCAACACCACAGTTCAAAAGCATCAATTCTTTGGTGCTTAGCTTTCTCTATAGTCCAGCTCTCACATCCATACAAGACTACTGGAAAAACCATAGCCTTGACTAGACAGACCTTTGTTGAAAAAGTCATGTCTCTGCTTTTTAATACGCTGTCTACGTTGGTCATAACTTCCTTCCAAGGAGTAAGCGTCTTTTAATTTTATGGCTGCAGTCACCATCTACAGTGATTTTGTAGCCCAACAAAATAAAGTCAGCCACTGTTTCCACTGTTTCCCCATCTATTTGCCATGAAGTGATGAGACCAGATGCCATGATCTTAGTTTTCTGAATGTTGGGCTTTAAGCCAACTTTTTCACTCTCCTCTTTCACTTTTGTCAAGAGGCTCTTCTGTTTTTCTTCACTTTCTGCCATAAGGGTGGTGTCATCTGCATATCTGAGGTTATTTGATGTAACCTGGGAGAAATCTGATATTTCTCCCAGCAATATGATTCCAGCTTGTGCTTCTTCCAGCCCAGTATTTCTCATGATGTACTCTGCATATAAGTTAAACAAGCAGGGTGACAATATACAACCTTGACATACTCCTTTTCCTATTTGGAACCAGTCTGCTCTTCCATGTCCAGTTATAACTGTTGTTTCATGACCTGCATGCAGGTTTCTCAAGAGACAGGTCAGGTGGTCTGGTAGTCCATCTCTTTCAGAATTTTCCACAGTTTATTGTGATCCACACAGTCAATGGCTTTGGCATAGTCAATAAAGCAGAAATATAAGTTTTTTTGGAACTCTTTTGCTTTTTTGATGATCCAGGGGATGTTGGCAATTTGGTCTCTAGTGCCTCTGCCTTTTCTAAAACCAACTTGAACATCTAGAAGTTCACTGTTCACATATTGTTGAAGCCTGGCTTGGAGAATTTTGAGCATTACTTTACTAATGTGTGAGATGAGTCCAATTGTGCAGTAGTTTGAGCATTCTTTGGCATTGCCTTTCTTTGGGATTGGAATGAAAACTGACCTTTTTCTAGTCCTGTGGCCACTGCTGAGTTTTCCAAATTTGCTGACATATTGACTCTAGCACTTTCACAGCATCATCTTTCAGGATTTGAAATAGCTCAACTGGAATTCCATCACCTCCACTAGCTTTGTTTGTAGTGATGCTTTCTAAGGCCCACTTGACTTCACATTCCAGGATGTCTGGCTCTAGGTCAGTGATCACCCCATCGTGATTATCTGGGTCGTGAAGATCTTTTTTGTACAGTTCTTCTGTGTGTTCTTGCCACCTCTTCTTAGTATCTTCTGCTTCTGTTAGGTCCATACCATTTCTGTCCTTTATTGAGCCCATCTTTGCATGAAATATTCCTTTGGTATCTCTTATTTTCTTGAAGAGATCTCTAGTCTTTCCCATTCTCTTGTTTTCCTCTATTTCTTTGCATTGATCGCTGAGAAAGGCTTTCTTATCTCTCCTTGTTATTCTTTGGAACTCTGCATTCAAATGGGTATATCTTTCGTTTCCTCCTTTGCTTTTTGTTTCTCTTCTTTTCACAGCTATTTTTAAGGCCTCCTCAGACAGCCATTTTGCCTTTTTGCATTTCTTTTTCTTGGGGATGGTCTTGATCCCTGTTTCCTGTCCAATGTAACGAACCTCTGTCCATAGTTCATCAGGCACTCTATCAGATCTAGTCCCTTAAATCTATTTCTCACTTCCACTGTATAATCATCAGTTCAGTTTAGTTCAGTTCAGTCGCTCAGTCATGTCCAACTCTTTGCAACCCCATGAACTGCAGCATGCCAGGCCTCCTTGTCTATCACCAACTCCCAGAGTTTACCCAAACTCATGTCCATCGAGTCGGTGATGCCATCCAGCCATTTCATCCTCTGTCATCCCCTTCTCCTCCTGCTCCCAATCCCTCCCAGCATCAGAGTCTTTTCCAGTGAGTCAACTCTTCGCATGAGGCAGCCAAAGTACTGGAGTTTCAGCTTTAGCATCATTCCTTCCAAAGAACACCCAGGACTGATCTCATTTCGAATGGACTGGTTGGATCTCCTTGCAGTCCAAGGGACTCTCAAGAGTCTTCTCCAACACCACAGTTCAAAAGCATCAATTCTTTGGTGCTCAGGTTTCTTCACAGTCCAACTCTCACATCCATACATGACTATTGGAAAAACCATAGCCTTGACTAAATGGACCTTTGTTGGTAATGTGTCTACTTTTGAATATGCTATCTAGGTTGATCATAACTTTCCTTCCAAGGAGTATTTAATTTCATGGCTGCAATCACCATCCGCAGTGATCTTGGAGCCCTAAAAATAAAGTCTGACACTGTTTCTACTGTTTCCCCATCTATTTCCCATAAAGTGGTGGGACCAGATGCCATGATCTTAGTTTTCTGAATGCTGAGCTTTAAGCCAGGGATTTAATTTAGGTCATACCTGAATGGTCTAGTGGTTTTCCCCACTTTCTTCAATTTAAGTCTGAATTTCGCAATAAGGAGTTCATGATCTGAACCCTCAGCTCTCGGTCTTGTTTTTGCTGACTATATAGAGCTTCTCCATCTTTGGCTCATGTAATCTGTTACATACAAATTGAATGGACTTTCCAGATTTTCACTTACTTGCAACAGGTGATTGAAGAATATAGACTTGTAGAGGTAAAAATATGAGTTTACATATTTTTCATTAACTGTCCTTATGAGTTAGTATGCTATAAACTGCTTTTCCTATCCCTTATTGCATCTTGGTTAGAGTCTATTCATTTTTCAGGCACTTTTGTTTATTAAAACTACACTCAAGTCTACACCATGAATACTGTATGGATTCAAATGATCTTCCTTGTCTTCAGGGGTAGACAGATTTAAGCAATTTGATGATGGTGCATTCTTCTTAAAGGATTTTTACCCCCACATTTCTAAGGGTTCTGACTCCTCAAGGGTTTGGGATAGAGATATCAGAGAAAAGTGAAAGTATCTCCTCACTTACCAGTATAAAGACACAATCCTCCTCTTATTTGTCTTGCCACTTCTCTGACTGTCATTGATTGACTGTCAATGCTCTTGAGAGAGGATTCAAAGTGGAACTCTTGATTGTTGGGCAAATGTATGGATGTCTTGGAGCTTCTCCACTACAAATTTTTCTGATGTGCATGATTTAGTCCTGGAATATACCATGTTACATGGCAAAGGGGAATTAAGGTTACAGATAAAATTAAGTTTGCTAATCAGCCTCTAGGTTTCCCAGGTCAGGTTGGGCTCCGTCTGTCAATGCAGGAGACAGAAGAGATTCAGGTTTGATCCCTGGTTGGGAAAGATTCCCTGGAGTAGGAAATGGCAACCCACTCCAGTATTATTGCCTGTGAAATCCCATGGACAAAGGAGACTGATGGGCTACAGTCCATGGGGTTCCAAAGAGTTGGACATGACTGAGTGCACACACACACACACACACACAGCTTGCAGAATTGAGGGAGATAAATTTGTTGGTCATAAGCCACCTAGTCTATGTATTTCTGTTATAGCCATTTGAACAGACTAAACACTTTCTAATTTTTATTTTCTCTCCTACCTTTCTGTTTTTTTTTTTCCTTGCCAGAAGATTTTTCTGAAGTGTTTTCCAACACATCTGTCAAGTTTATTGCTTCTCTCTTATCACAGTTTTAATTTTTAAAAGCTCTTTTGGTCTCTAAATGTACTTTAAGAGTAGTATATTGTTTTTGTTCCATGAATGCTGCATTTTACCATCTATTTTACTCTCTTCAGAGACTAAAACCCCCAGTCTCCACCAGGAGGGGAAGGTATCTGAGTGTGTGAAGTAAGTGAGAAGATCTAGGACTCTAGCTTCTGCAAATTCAAATATGAGTTTGTTTCTCTATATGACAAAAAATAGAATTATTGCTCTATAAATATTTACACATCAAGCTCTCCTAATTTTTTTCGGTCTTCTCACTTCTTCTTCTGGCAGTATGACACTGATAGATTTTCCTCAACAGTTAGCTTATCCACAAGACGACTCCATAGGTTCCACGCCTAGTGTCTAGAGTTCATTTTCATGATCATGTTTGATCTAATGAACTTACTATAGGTATGATGTTGAGAGAAGAGTTTCCCTCATCCTATATATCCTGCATATACTCATTTTATGATACCACTTTGATATAATATGATATTTTATGATATCACTTTCTACAAAAACTTCAATAAGTTAGAGCTGTAATTTCTGGTAGCTGATTCAACCACAGTGGAAAAAAAACAGGAAAATTGTGCTGTCATGAATCGATCATTCATATTAAGGTGCTTACTTAGCAAAGTGAAGCTTCACTCTTTGCAGTGATGAGGACTACATTTTGTAGGCAGCCAAGCAGAAAAGTAATAAAACAGGAGCAAGTGCTGGCTTTGTCTAGAATTGAACCAGTCTGCCTAGAGCAAAAGGGGAGAATCTAGCAGAGGGGTGTCAATTCATGAAGGGTTGGTTTTTTTCACATGCAGTAGCTGAGACATCACAGTTAAAGCTCAATGTGAGTTTTGAAGCACAGGGAACATGCCTTGTCTCTGGTCTGTCATTACTTGCTATGTGAGCTTCAGGCAGATTACTTATCTAAACATCAGTTGTCTCCTTGGTAAAGCAAGGACAGGATTCTTCTGAAGAGTAAATGAGATAAACTTTGTGAGTGCCCTTTGTAAAATTTAAAATGCCATGAAGATCCAACTGGTATGATTGTTTAATGCTTTCTGTAGCTGAAGGAGGAATGCATTGCAGGGCACAGCCTGATGTAGCAGATGCTCCATAAAGAGCATCTTCCTTAATCCAAGGAAGGAAAATAAATGTCCTCTCGGTAATAAACAGTTATAAGACACCCTAGAGATTTGAGTGCTACATTAACATTTTTGGGGGAAAGGATAATAACATGGACTGTTCTAAAATCCATATAATCTAATTTTTTGAAGATTATCAGTGTTGTAGAAAGAGCAGCAACTATACAGGGAGATATATATATATATATATATATATATATATATATATATAATATAGCACAAGTGGTTTCTCCTTTTCTCAAAAGTGAGACTAAATAAGTTAAAATTTACATGAACAATCAACAGCTTAGGTGATCATGATAATAATAATGGTGAAGTTTTTTAGGACTTTTTAGGACTAGAAAAGAAATTTAGAAATCCTCTCTTTTACATTTCAATGAAATAAGATTACTCAGAGATCTAGTTGAAGTACAGTAGTTATTTACTTAAATGACTAAGTTACTAAATAATCTAATTAGTAAGAAAACCAGAACTAAAATACAAATATATTGAGCCTTCATGCAGTCCTCTTTCTACAACACCAGGCTGCCAGTCCAATATCATTTACACTTTTGTTTCTTTGATAGGATTTTAGAATATAGTGGTCGTTGGTAAACATTTGGTTATAAAACATTCTCTTATTAAAAAACAATAAATGTTTTTTCCTGAACAGGCCTATTTCTAGAAATTATGCTTCCTAAAAATATTCACTGATTGTATACCGTGTCTCCTTGGCTTCTCCCCACCTATTCAATTGTTAAAATTATGTAGATAAAATAAACTATTAATTTCCTAAAAGTAGTAATAGATCCTATGGATTATCTCCCTCAACGTGTATTCCAATCTGCTTTTGTGATACAGAGGCTGGAAAACTAAAAACACTATGTTTCTCAGATGCAGTCAAAGCAAGAATTTCACCCATCAGATGACATAGGGGAGACCTACTTGGAAGTAAGTGTGGTCAGACATAAGGGCCCCTTTTCCCACTGGTTCAAATAGTGGTGGAGGAGGCCTAATTCTGGGACTGTCAGAATTTTGGAAATTCTTCAATCTACAGATTTTGTATTGAATTAGAGGTAGCCGCTTTCTGTACTTCACAATCTAGTTGCCATAATTATCATATAGTGTTTGCATGCTATCCACTTAATGACCAAATCATACTTTTATTGAATGTTTTTCTATTATGGACTTTTTTTTAATTGATGGCTTTCAATTTGTACTATTATAAATAATATTGTAGTCTGAATGCATAAGTTATATCCTTCAATTTTTTTTTCTCCTGAGGATAAACAGAATTGAGGTTGTGAGCTGAAAGGCATACTCACTTTTATAGGATATTATTATGAAGATATGCCTGAAAATGGAGAAGGCAATGGCACCCCACTCCAGCACTCTTGCCTGGAAAATCCCATGGACGGAGGAGCTTGGTGGGCTGCCAGTCCATGGGGTCTCTAAGAGTTGGACACTACTGAGGGACTTCACTTTCACTTTTCACTTTCACGCACTGGAGAGGAAATGGCAACCCACTCCAGTATTCTTGCCTGGAGATCCCAGGGACGGGGGAGCCTGGTGGGCTACCGTCTACGGGGTTGCACAGAGTCGGACATGGCTGAAGCGACTTAGCAGCAGTAGCAGCATGCCTGAAAAGGGGCCTTTTCTGGACAGAGGGAAGAGAAATGGATCTATGCACAAATTGCAAAATTCCAAGGTATTTGAGACTAGTCTCAATCACTGAGACTAGAGAGTGATTGTTTTGTCTTGACTTCCTCTGCAGACCACAGCTAAGAAGATTCCTCTTGATGGAATGATGCCAATCAAAGAAGGTGCAGAAAGGATGGTGGAAGTTTGGGGAACCCACTCTTTGGATGGAGTAAAAGTGAAAAATAGAGCTTCAGTCTGGCTTCTACTCAACCCCCAGGAAGCAAGCTAGAATCTACAAAAATGTTTACCGGATAACCTTTATAAAATTAGACATAGTTTAGATCAGATCAGATCAGATCACTCAGTCATGTCTGACTCTTTGTGACCCCATGAATCTCAGCACGCCAGGCCTCCCTGTCCATCACCAACTCCCGGAGTTCACTCAGACTCACGTCCATCGAGTCAGTGATGCCATCCAGCCATCTCATCCTCTGTCGTCCCCTTCTCCTCCTGCCCTCAATCCCTCCCAGCATCAGAGTCTTTTCCAATGAGTCAGCTCTTCGCATGAGGGGGCCAAAGTATTGGAGTTTCAGCTTTAGCATCATTCCTTCCAAAGAAATCCCAGGGCTGATCTCCTTCACAATGGACTGGTTGGATCTCCTTGCAGTCCAAGGGACTCTCAAGAGTCTTCTCCAACACCACAGTTCAAAAGCATCAATTCTTCGTCGCTCAGCCTTCTTCACAGCCCAACTCTCACATCCATAGATGACCACAGGAAAAACCATAGCCTTGACTAGACGAACCTTAGTTGGCAAAGTAATGTCTCTGCTTTTGAATATGCTATCTAGGTTGGTCATAACTTTCCTTCCAAGGAGTAAGCATCTTTTAATTTCATGGCTGCAGTCACCATCTGCAGTGATTTTGGAGCCCCCCAAAATAAAGTCTGACACTGTTTCCACTGTTTCCCCATCTATTCCCCATGAAGTGACGGAACCGGATGCCATGATCTTAGTTTTCTGAATGTTGAGCTTTAAGCCAACTTTTTCACTCTCCACTTTCACTTTCATCAAGAGGCTTTTTAGTTCCTCTTCATTTCTGCCATAAGGGTGGTGTCATCTGCATATCTGAGGTTATTGATATTTCTCCCAGCAGTCTTGATTCCAGCTTGTGTTTCTTCCAGTCCAGCGTTTCTCATGATGTACTCTGCATATAAGTTAAATAAACAGGGTGACAATATACAGCCTTGACGTACTCCTTTTCCTATTTGGAACCAGTCTGCTCTTCCATGTCCAGTTCTAACTGTTGTTTCCTGACCTGCATACAAATTTCTCAAGAGGCAGATCAGGTGGTCTGGTATTCCCATCTCTTTCAGAATTTTCCACAGTTTATTGTGATCCACACAGTCAAAGGCTTTGGCATAGTCAAGAAAGCAGAAATAGATGTTTTTCTGGAACTCTCTTGCTTTTTCCATGATCCAGCAGATGTTGGCAATTTGATCTCTGGTTCCTCTGCCTTTTCTAAAACCAGCTTGAACATCAGGAAGTTCACGGTTCACATAGTTACTTTCCAACTATTTACAGACAACACAATCATTATAGAGCTTTAGAGAATTAGAAACTTTCTCTTGTTTTAAATTGTTATTTGCTTGGTAATTTTCAGTGAAATAATTAAAATGAATAAGGATGTGTTTATGATCGGGAGCACCAAGATAGGAAGGAAGCAAGGGACTATTATTCTTTGGAATCCCACTGGAGTAGCACTATTTATTGTGGGCTGCTCTGTGAGGCGAGCTGGCTGGTCCCTTCTCATGCCTGAGCCTGGGTTCTAGCACCTCAGTCAAAATGTGCCTGGAGATGGAAAGTGCTCTTATACAAATAGCCAAAGACTACAACGGTATCTAAGTGGTATATTTGATAGGACCAAAATCAGCTAGCAATATTTTCTTTCTTTGTTCACACTAGTGTTCTTAACAGTTATTTTATGTCTGTCTTCATTTTGTTCTTGGCAGAACAAAATTGTCTACAATAATATTTAGCACATAAATAAATGCAATCATAATGTATATCTCTAACCCAGTTAACACATAAGAAGGCCTAGCAAATCAATGAATAAAAACCTACCAGACTGAGAAAAAAGATTATTCCATTGTCAACTCTATTAAAATATTTATTTACCACCTGCTTTGGAGAAATATCAATAACCTCAGATATGCAGATGACACCACCCTTATGGCAGAAATGAAGAGGAACTAAAAAGCCTCTTGATGAAAGTGAAAGTGGAGAGTGGAAAAGTTGGCTTAAAGCTCAACATTCAGAAAACTAAGATCATGGCATCCGGTTCCATCACTTCATGGGAAATAGATGGGGAAACAGTGGAAACAGTGTCAGACTTTATTTTGGGGGGCTCCAAAATCACTGCAGATGGTGACTGCAGCCATGAAATTAAAAGATGCTTACTCCTTGGAAGGAAAGTTATGACCAACCTAGATAGCATATTCAAAAGCAGAGACATTACTTTGCCAACAAAGGTTCGTCTCGTCAAGGCTATGGTTTTTTCTGTGGTCATCTATGGATGTGAGAGTTGGGCTGTGAAGAAGGCTGAGCGCCGAAGAATTGATGCTTTTGAACTGTAGTGTTGGAGAAGACTCTTGAAAGTCCCCTGGACTGCAAGGAGATCCAACCAGTCCATTGTGAAGGAGATCAGCCCTGGGATTTCTTTGGAAGGACTGATGCTAAAGCTGAAACTCCAATACTTTGGCCACCTCATGCGGAGAGTTGACTCACTGGAAAAGACTCTGATGCTGGGAGGGATTGGGGGCAGGAGGAGAAGGGGACGACAGAGGATGAGATGGCTGGATGGCATCACCGACTCGATGGACATGAGTTTGGGTGAACTCTGGGAGTTGGTGATGGACAGGGAGGCCTGGCGTGCTGTAATTCATGGGGTCGCGAAGAGTTGGACACGACTGAGCGACTGAACTGAAATGAACTGAACTTGGACATTGTACTAGATGCCATGGGGATGGGGATAGTAGGAAGGTACCAAGAAGCATGAGAAATATCTTTTCCTGTCCTTGAGGAACTATTAGGGTTAATTTAATGAAAACTGATTGATCCTAGATAGCTCGACAGTTGGACATTAGGTGAGGTGAGACATATACATGCATACATATGTTACATTTCGTTCTTTGTAAATATAGTATAAAAATGAAGTCTTCAGTACAAACATGCACACATATAAGCAATGAGTCTCCTCTTAGGCTACCATTCTTATAATGCTCATGTTTAATGTATTTTATAAGTGATTGTTGGATATACCCAAGAATGTACTCTAATTTTATCATGAAAATGGATTTTTGATTAAGAACTATAGACCCTCTACTTTCCTGTCTGATGTGTTGATTTCTCAAGCTGGCATTCAGGACAGGTGAGTTGCAAAATACAATGAAGCAATTCATTGTGGGTGAACAATAACAAACTTAAATGGGTTGAAATGATTTTAGGGCAAATTTCACAAAGCTAATTGCACTTCAAAGCAATCTCTCTTTTGAGTCAAATCTAACCAAAGAATTGAATGTCATCCAGTTATTATATAAAACAAGTGTAAACTAGATCACAGTATAGTACTCTAACATAGGGCAATACTACATAAAATAAGTAAGCACATCTTTTGGATAAATTAGACTATGTAATATAAAATATATGTAAGTTAAACTATGTTATATAAAGCATAAGTGATTATATTTATCATGTCTTTCATAAATGTGGACTTCCCTGGTAGCTCAGACAGTAAAGTGTCTGCCTACAATGTGGGAGACCCAGGTTCAATCCCTGGGTCAGGAAGATTTCCTGGAGAAGGAAATGGCAACCCACTCCAGTACTCTTGACTTGAAAGTCCCATGGACGGAGGTGCCTGGTAGGCTGCAGTCCATGGGGTCGCAAAGTGTTGGACATGACTATGCAACTTCACTTTCTTTCTTTTTTCATAAATATGAGAAATTGGGCAAAATATATAATAATCTTGCAGTATTCATTTAATCTCATATGTGAAAATAAGTCCATGTTTTAAAAATATATTATCCTAAAGCAAGATATAAAATGTTATGCACTTTATGCATAATGATGATCATTATGTAGAGGAAATTGACATTCCTTAAAATTTGGCTGTTATATATATATCAAATAATTTTTACAGATAAGGCAAGAAACCTCATATGCTAAGATTATATTTTTATAAAATAACTTACTTTGTTTAACAAAATTTATATGGGAAACTATCAATTAACTGTGTTGATTTGCTATTTATTAGAATTGTCTAAAATATCTTCTGAAAATAGGCCCATCTGGTAAATAACATTCAGTATTCCTTTTAATTCATTGAACTGCTTTTTTTCTGACAAATATAAAGAGCTTTTAAACTATCCTTATATAATAGTTTTACCACGTAATGAATCATTTTTTAAGCAATGAGATGAATTAAAAACAATAGTTGACTTGAACAGAAATTGCATTGCATCCAAAATTAATTATCCCTAAAGTAAAGTTTCCAATTTATTGCTGTATTTTTATTATTGAGATTTTAATTATTCAGAATGAAATGAACAAAACTAAGTGTTAGTGGAATTATCCTGAGCTGAAACTGCATTTTGTGGCTTGTATCAATTATGATTTATTATACTGGCTTGTTTTCACTTTTGAGAAAAACTGAAGAACATGCCAAATATGGCAATAAATCAGTGTGGATTGGCCAATCGTTGCAATTTCAAAAGTCTTTATACTTTTTGTATCAGCCTACACAATATCTCTGGAGAAGGCAATGGCACCCCACTCCAGTACTCCTGCCTGGAAAATCCCATGGATGGAGGAGCCTGGTAGGCTGCAGTTCATGGGGTTGCTGAGGGTCAGACACGACTGAGCAACTTCACTTTCACTTTTCACTTTCATGCATTGGAGAAGGAAATGGCAACCCACTCCAGTGTTCTTGCCTGGAGAATCCCAGGGACAGCAGAGCTTGGTGGGCTGCCGTCTCTGGGGTCACACAGAGTCAGACACGACTGAAGTGACTTAGCAGCAGCAGCACACAATACTCATGAAATGAGAAAATAAGTTACTATGCCATAATCTAGTGGTATTTTATGCCTTTAAACACTAAAGTTTTATGTATTTTTATTACTAATGTAGAAATACAAGACTCTTAAAATTACTATAATGTAAAGAGTAGAGACATTGTTAATGATTTTATGAACAGATCAAAGGAAATATAAATTATCTTCTGAGACCAGGAAGCAATTGTTTTGTCCTGGTTTCTTCATAGACCTACAGGCTGAAAATTCCTCTTCATGAAATGATAATAATTGAAATTAGGGGCAGGAAGAATGGTGGAAGTTTAGGGAACCCTCCTTCTGAATGGAGTCAAAGTAGAGAAAAATTTCTGAAATTATTTGTAAAAAAAAAGATAAGTTTTGAAATGTACTTTAAAAATGGCTTACCATCTATATTAGTTATCTATTGCTGCATAACAAATCACCCCAAAGCTTAACAGCTTAAGGCAAATAACATTCTCTCACGTTATTTTTAAGGATTAACAGTCCAGGCTCGGGACTTTCCTGGTGGTCTAGTGGTCAAGAATCCACCTGCCAATGCAGGGGACATGAGTTCAATCCCCGCTCCGGGAAGATTCCACATACCTCAGGACAACTAGACCCATGTGCTGCAATTACTGAACCCACACTCTCGAGCCTACTGAAGCTTGCACACCACAGTTTGCCCCACTCATGCAACTGGAGAAAGTCCACTTGCAGCAGTGAAGACCCAGGCAGTCAAAAATAAATAAATATATAATTTAAAAAAAAAGAAGAAGAATCCAGGTACAGCTTTACTGGCTGGTTCTGGCTCAGGGTCTCTCAAGAGACTGCAGTTGAGCTGTTGGCTGGCATTTCAGTCTTTGATGCCTTGGATGGGGCCTGAGGGTCTGTTTCCCAAATCATTCACACATGTACTCCTTCAGTTTTTCACCATGTGCTGCTCATGGCATGACTTCCTCCAGTGCAAGTGATCCAGGATGGAGGCTGCAGGCTTTTATAAACTACCTTCAGAGCAGCACACCTTGACCTCCACTGTGGTCTACTGGTCACATAGACCAACTCTGGTGTAATGTGGGACCTGACTATACACGGATGTGAGTACTAGGAGACAAAGCTCAGTGGGAGTCATGAGCTTTGGAAAGTGGTTACCACACCATCCTTCATTCAGTTGTTTATGCATTCACTCATTTGTAAACATCCATCAAGTCCCCTTTATGTGCCAGAAACTGTGTTAGATCCTAGAGATAAAATAACCAAAATAGACACAGTTTCTACTCATGGAGACAAAGTATCAGACGTTTACAGTGGTTAAAGCTATATTGGGCTTCTTGGTGGCACTAGTGATAAAGAACATGCCTGCCAGTGCAGGAGACGTAAGAGATGTGGATTTGATCCCAGGGTCAGGAAGATCTCCTGGAAGAGGGCATGGAAATCTGTTCCAGTATTCTTGCCTGGAGAATCCTCTCAGACAAAGGAGCCTGGTGGGCTACAGTCCACAGGGTTGCAAAGAGTCAAACATGACCGAAAGGACAACAGTATCAGCAGTTATATTAAAAAGTCCATAGACTGTCTCACAGGCTCCCATATATTGTGTATTTCTTTAACATATTTCTGGTGCTTGTTTGACTCCATGGGTAAAGGGAACATTCCCACACCAACAAATGATACACTTCCTCTTCTCAGATAATCTTCATTTCCATTCCACCTTACTATACACTCTATGCAGACCATGGAACTTTTCTTCATCTAAAGCCTTTCACCTCCAATAGCACTTATTTAAATAATCCAGGACTTCCCTCGTGTTATAGTGGATAAGAATCTGCCTGCCAACGCAGAGCACATGGGTTCAATCCCTGCTCCAAGAAGATCCCACATTCCACAGAGCAATTAAACCCATGTGTCATACCTATTGAGCCTGCAGGCTGCAACTGCTGAAACCTGTGTGCCTAGAGTCTGTGCTCTGCAACAAAAGAAGCCACTGCAGTGAGAAACCTGCATGCTGCAATAAAGAGTGGCCCCCGCTCATCATAATTAGAAAAGGCCCGCACAGAGCAAATGAAGACCCAGTGCAGCCAAAAAATAAATAAACACATAAATAATCTGTTAAGCACAATTGATAGTCACAACTTCCTTATAAAAAGAATTGTAGTAGGATTGTGCTTCAACACTGTTATGATTTCTAGTTCACTTATCCATACTTTATTCACATCTGTTAGCTTTCTCCTATCTCCTCTCCGCTTTCTATCCTCTTAGTCTCTACAATCCATCATTTTTAGTTTCCTGTTCCAATATTCCAATTTCACTTCCCCTTATTTTGCAAAACTTCAAACTAGGAAGAACCCAATTATCTGATTTTTTTAATGCCTTTAAGTGACAGCTAGAGCACTGCAAGAAAATTTAAAACAGGGTGAATGGGTTTCACTATAAATGTATAATTGTCAAATGCATAGGTATCCCAAGTATGCCAGAAACCTGATCTCATTTTCCAAATCAGTTTGTTTTCCACTATATACCACAGGGATTCCATTTCTTTTCCACTCCCCTTAAGTACCTGACCCATCTCCACTTTAATGCCTTCAACTCTCAACAGAAAACTTCCAAAGAGGAAATAGAAATCACCATCTGGAATTTCCCCAATCTCCCTTCACTGTATTTCCAAACATAATTTTGCATCTGTTCTGTCTTCATCTCTTTTCACTTACTGAAGGAAATGCACTGCTCTGTTCCCATCCCTTCTGTGTGCACATGGATCACACCTTCAGTCTAGCTGCTGCTGCTAAGTCACTTCAGTCGTGTCTGACTCTGTGTGACCCCAGACACGGCAGCCCACCAGGCTCCGCCGTCCCTGGGATTCTCCAGGCAAGAATACTGGAGTGGGTTGCCATTTCCTTCTCCAATGCATGAAAGTGAAAATTGAAAGTGAAGTCCCTCAGTCGTGTCCGACTCTTGCAACCCCATGGACTGCAGCCTTCCAGGCTCCTCCTTTCATGGGATTTTCCAGGCAAGAGTACTGGAGTGGGTTGCCATTGCCTTCTCCGCTTCAGGCTAGGGTCACCCACATCAAAAATTACACACATCATTTCTCTGATATCTTTTTGGTTTCTTTCACAATGTCCTGAGTCTTTGATTTCCTGCAAGGAGCAAGGTGTTCTCAAATTTCTAACAGTGGGAACCCCCTTAGGTGGCACCAATCTTGATTTCCAACTGGAACAATGGTGTACAAAAGGAAAAGTGATGGCACGTATGTCATAAATCTAAAGAGAACAGAGGAGAGTTCTGCAGCTTGTACCACCTGAGTGATGCCAGCCTCCTATCCTCCAGGAATACTAGCCAGCGAGTTGTGCTGAAGTTTGCTGCTACCACTGGGGCCACTCCTTTCGCTGGCTGCTCTACTCCTGGAACATTCAGTGACCAGATCCAGGCAGGCTTCCCAGAGCCACCGCTGCCGGAGCCTCCCGATCCCAGAACTGATCAGTAAGTAGCCTCTCACAGATGCGTCTTAATATGAACCCACCCACCATTGCTCTGTGTGACACAGACTCTCCTCTGCACCATGGGGGAATCGCCATCATCACGGGAACAACACAGGAGACCACTCCCAAGTCTGCAGTAGTGGATGCTCGCTGCAGAAGTTCTGCGCATGTGCCCCATCATCCCTAGCGCGAGATCAGCACCATCTCTACTTCCGCTGTGACCCAGAAGAGGCAGAAAAGGAAGAGCAACCATTACTGGAAAGTCCTGAGACCAGGGAGGAATTTTGGGTGAATGGAGTGCTCCAGCTCCCAAATGTACTGCTGCTCTTCCCCAAGTCACCTGAGAAGGCGCAGTTCCCTTCCGAAGACTGAGCCTCAGCCCAGCCGTCTAGGACTGGTCTGCAGTCCCCACGGTTCTGGCCGCTGAAGGGGTAGGAACAACCACAGAGTGGTCTTAAGCTGTTCTCTCACAGACTCAAACACAGAATTGAAGTAAGGTTGACAGGAGATAAACAGTTTCTTTATAACCAACCAAACAACAAATGAAAAAGACATTTAATTTTTGGTTTCTTGATGAAAGTGAAAGAAGAGAGTGAAAAAGTTGGGTTAAAGCTCAACATTCAGAAAACGAAGATCATGGCATCTAGTCCCATCACTTCATGGGAAATAGATGGGGAAACAGTGGAAACTATATCAGACTTTATTTTTGGGGGCTCCAAAATCACTGCAGATGGTGATTGCAGCCATGAAATTAAAAGACGCTTATTCCTTGGAAGGAAAGTTATGACCAACCCAGATAGCATATTCAAAAGCAGAGACATTACTTTGCCAACAAAGGTCCATCTGGTCAAGGCTATGGTTTTTCCAGTAGTAATATATGGATGTGAGAGTTGGACTCTGAAGAAAGCTGAGCACTGAAGAATTGATGCTTTTGAACTGTAGTGTTGGGGAGAAGACTCCTGAGAGTCCCTTGGACTGCAAGGAGATCCAACAAGTCCATTCGAAAGGAGATCAGCCCTGGGTGTTCTTCGGAAGGACTGATGCTAAAGCTGAAACTCCAGTACTTTGGCCACCTCATTCGAAGAGTTGACTCATTGGAAAAGACTCTGATGCTGGGAGGGATTGGGGGCAGGAGGAGAAGGGGACAACAGAGGATGAGATGGCTGGATGGCATCACTGACTCGATGGACGTGAGTTTGAGTGAACTCCGGGAGTTGGTGATGGACAGGGAGGCCTGGCGTGCTGCGATTCATGGGGTCGCAAAGAGTCAGATACGACTGAGCGACTGAACTGAACTGAAGATTAAAAAAAAAAAAAATTCTAAAAGACAATCCCATCACTCTTCCTCCCTATAACCTAAGAATTAAATAAGGGAGAAAGTAAGTGAGAAAACAAGGAAATAAGTTTAACAGTATATTAACAATTACTGATTATAAAGGCTTCAACTGCAGAAAGTTATGAATTCAAATGTTTGGTGCCTCAGGAAATATTTTCCAAATTATTAAATCCATTCCTCTCTATCCCAGTGAGAGGTTTCCTCCCCTTCTTCAGCAGAAGTCTTATAAAGATAATTGCTACAGCTCTCCAGATGTGATTTCATAACTCTGGAATCAGTTTAAAGAAATCTTACGCCTCCCATTAATACTGTAGTTGTATAGCTTATTTTTCTGATGAAAAAATAAGCCCAGGAGATATATGAGAGGTGAATTCCTCATGACAATTATTTGTGGTGGTAAATTTATTTGAATTTTTTATTGATTTTATTATTTTTTTTTCTTATCTTGGAATGAAATGGATGGAGAATTGGAGTTGAGCTGAGAAGGCCTCTATGTTATGCTGTTTGTCAGTGGGTGCACATGTATGCACATGTGGGTGTGTGTATGCATCCAGGGGACAGGTTTGATTATCTTTTGCTGCCACATTTCTTACACTATCCCTTTACTTTCTGAATTTTTGATGTAAGACAGTTGATCAATGTGAAAATATAGAGTTAGCAAAGGTACCATTATAAAAACTATTGTTGTTGTTCTTTAGTCACTAAGTCATGTCTGACTCTTTGTGACCCGAGGACTGTAGCCTTCCAGGCTCCTCTGTCCATGGAATTCTCCAGGCAAGAAAACTGGAGTGAGTTGTCATTTCCTTCTCCAGGGGATCTTCCCGACACAGGGATCAAACCTGCGTCTCCTGCTTGACGGTTGGATTCTTTACCACTGAGCCAACTAAGAGGTCCGAATAAGAACCATTAGGTCCACTTAAAAATGAATTATAGTCATAAGAGGCTAACCAGATCCTTAGTTGAAAAAGGCAACATGGTAAAGAAATGAGAAATAATGAAAAAAAAGTGGAAAGCCTGAAAATGCACTTATAAAAACCCTGCTACACTGACATTTCCACAACTCAAGTTCTATGAGATGCTCTGTCTCTCGGTCTCTGTCTCTCTCACACACAAACACACTTGTTATTTTCACAGTTTAAAACTACACATAACAGAAGAAAACTGTTATAGATTGTAGTCCTATAGATTAAGAGAGGTTTCTGTGACTCCACTCAGTGAGAAACCCCTCTGTCTGCCCGGCAGAGTAGGATCCCATATACCCGCTTATGAGGCTTAAATGCTGCAGAGAGGACGGGTGGGGTTGATGGGGGGAAGGTGGGCAAGGACTAGAAATATAGCTATAAACATAGGCCGGAGAAAAGTAGGAGTATTTTCTGGAAAATTGGCTAGATCTGTGGTTGGTTCTATTGTGGTCCAGTCAGATGACTCTGCAGTAATGGTCACAGTGATCAGTGAAAATCTTCACACTCTCTCTTCATGTCTTTGGTGGCTGACAGTAGACAAATAGCTGCCGCAGCAGGTGAAATTCTCACATACTCTCTTAGAAAAGATGCTGGTTTCTCTGATAAAGAAATGGTTGCACACTTCTCATCAGGGAAATTCAAAACAAAAGCAGGATACATCACCTTACATCTGTTAGAATAGCTACCGTCCAGAAGACAAGAGACAACAGTTGCTGGTGAGGATGTAGTCAAAAAAGAATCTTTTTTAAATTTTATTTTTAAAATTATCTAATTTTTACTTTTCTCCAGAGGAAAGCATTCTAAGATTTAGTCCTTTAGACACTAATTCTTATAAAAGTTTTTTTTTTTCTGAAAAGGGAATATGTGTACACTGTTGGTGGGAATGTAAATTAGTCCAGCTACGATAGAACATAATAGGGAAGGTCCTCAAAACACTAAAAATAGATCTACCATATGATCCAGAATTTCCACTCTGAGTATATATTAATACCTTAGGGAAATAAAAACTGGATTTCAATGAAATATATACATGATTATGTTTATTGGAGCATGATTCATAATGGACAAGATATGTAAACTACACAAATGCTCATTTATGGATGAATAGATAAGAAGTGTGCTACATATACACACTGGAATATTATTTAGCAATGAGAAGAGAAGAGGTTTTCCATTTGTGACAACAGAAATGGACTTGGAGTGCATTATGCTGAGTGAGGTAAGTTAGATAAAGACAAGTACTGTCTCGTATCACTTATATGTGGAAACTAAAAGGAGTGAAAGCTGGAAAAAGAGTAAAATGATGGTGACTAGAGAAAGGAGATAGAGGGACAAGAGTGATGGTGTTTGAGGGCACAAACTTGTAACAATGAGCAAATAAACCGTAAAGATCAGTACTATGATATGGATATTATACTGATTATATTATTGTATCACTGTATTATTGATATGTACAATAATATCCTACTATAAGAAAAAAGAAACGGTTACAAGTCAATAATAGATTGGTCAATTAAACACCTTTTTCTAGCTGACTAGTTTACAATGGCACCCCACTCCAGTACTCTTGCCTGGAAAATCCCATGGATGGAGGAGCCTGGTAGGCTGTAGTCCATGGGGTGGCTAAGAGTCAGACACGACTGAGCGACTTCCCTTTCACTTTTCACTTTCATGCATTGGAGAAGGAAATGGCAACCCACTCCAGTGTTCTTGCCTGGAGAATCCCAGGGACGGGGGAGCCCGGTGGGCTTCCGTCTATGGGGTCGCACAGAGTCGGACACGACTGAAGCGATGCAGCAGCAGCAGCAGTTTACAAAACACAATTCCTTTGTATTATTTTGCAGTGTATGATGTAGCAACCCGGTGTTGTAGCCAACAGTGGAGCTTTTGTGGTCCTCTTGTTATGTGATGTTTCTTGGGATGAGTATGGTTGAAATGGTATAATTAGAAATAATTGATGGGGCGGGGCGTTGAAATGATATAATTAGAAATAATTGATGGAGAATGTGTTAATATAATATGTATACCTCCCAAATATCTTCTCAACTTTAAATTTGCTGAAGCACCAAAAAGTTGACTGTTAAGTTGGAAGTGTCTGGCAACAACGTAGTACATCAGAATTCCTTCTATCACATCAAAGTAGTAATGAAGTCCACCCAACAAATAGTCCAGGCCATACAACAATGAGTAAAGGAAATCATGTCAGATAAGCCAGACATAATTTACTGCTTTCTGATTGTGAAATGAAAGTGAAAGTGAAGTTGCAGAGTCGTGTCCGACTCTTTGCAACCCCATGGACTGTAGCCCACCAGGCTCCTACATCCATGGATTTTCCAGGCAAGAGTACTGCAGTGGGTTGCCATTTCCTTCTCCAAAGTATCTTCCTGACCCTGGGATTGAACCCAGGTCTCCCGCATGGTAGGCACATGCTTTTACAGTCTGAGCCACCAGGGAAGTGAAACACAGTCATACAATCTCCTGGGAAAGATAACTTCATTTCAATTTTGAATACTTTAAAATTTCCAGAGATAAAGCTATTGGAAAGATAATATTAGATACTGAAGATAATGAAAAAAAAATTTCTAGATGTCATTCCATATGAATAGAATCCTTCAATACCATTTAACAGAAAGTTTTAAGCATATTATCTTGAATGACTACTAAAGATATGATAGTTGAGATATGACTGCATGTAGGTATATAAATTGTAAGGTTGATATGTTTAAAACTGTTCACAGATCAGTTCTATTTTAAGACGACAGTTTCTGGCACTTGGATGGTCACATTTGATTCATTAGAATTCTCTGTGAAGTCTGATTTTATTACAGTAGTTATAAATGGTGATTGAAATGTACAAGTATTATGTTGCACTATGAGGTTCTTACACAACTAATGAAATTGACTAAATCACTCATATAAATAGAGGAGAACTTGGATGTGGTGCTCTGATAGATAAAACTTTATATGGTTACTCACAGAGGTATTGTTTTCAATTAAGAATCACGTTTGAGTTCCTTGAATCAAATGGGTTATTGTCTATAGAAGTGCTCTCTAATAGAACTCTGTGATGATTAAAATATTCTATATCTGCGTTGTCCAATATGGTAGCTACCAGCCATATGTGGCCCCTGAGCTCTTGAATGTGGCTAGCATATCAGAGAAACTGCCTTTTTAATTTATCTTTGTTTAAGTCTGAATTTCAATGGCCACATGTGACCGATGGTTACATTTTTAGAACAGTGCACATCCATGGCATTGACGTGTATTGGACATAAAAGTGAATGCAGGGGTTCTGACCTCATCCGCTCTTGCAGGTGTGACAATGTGATTAATCATGAAACAATGCTAAAGAGGGTAAAATAGGAGATTATAATTTGTTGGTATAATTAGTGGGAGTTGAATATTTAAATGGTTATATGAATTTTAAGTTAGTCACTTAGTCGTGTCCAACTCTTTGTAGCCTGCCAGACTCCTCTGTTCATGAAATTCACTAGGCAATAATACTTGAGCAGGTAGCCATTCCCTTCTCCAAGGGATCTTCCTGACCAAGGGATCAAACCCAAGTTTCCTTCATTGCAGGCAGATTCCTTACCATCTGAGCCACCAGGAAAGCCCCCAAAAGTTAGTCGCTCAGATGTGAAGAGCTGATTCATTTTAAAAGACGCTGATGCTGGAAAAGATTGAGGGCAGAAGGAGAAGCAGGCAACAGAGCATGAGATGGTTGGATAATATCACGGACTCAGTGGATGTGAGTCTGAGCAAACTCCAGGAGATAGTAAAGGATAGGGAAGCCTCGCATGCTGCAGTCCATGGGGTCTCAAAGAGTTGGACATGACTTAGTGACTGAACAACAAAAATGACTTTTACTGATTTCAATGAGGGTATAGCTGTAATGCATCCAGTACTAAATTTCCAGGGACACCAATATAATTTTAAAGGAAGTCATTCACAAACCTCAGTAGTAAAGCAGATATAGCAGATAATGAAAAAACAATTCTAAGCCCTTGAGCATCTAGAAAATAAAACAGACCTGTTGTAGAAACTGTCCATATTCCATTATCAAAAATGATCTTACTTCCTTGGACTGGAAAAAAATGTAATTTTTAAAACCTCTGGTAAAAATAGGAGTATAATTCATCAGTTTATTGAAGAATTTTTTTTTTATTTGGATGAATTAAGAGACTTCATTCCTAACATCTTTAAAGATAATTAGGGAGTTCCGTTATCTGAAGTTTACACTAATGCAGTAATTGACATTGAAGACTCTGGAGTACTAATAAAGCTGAATCCATGCATGATTGCTATATTCCTTCACACTATCCTGCCCAGTCAGTCTTTGAGAAAATATCCCACTATCCTACAAGTAGAAATTGGCTAAGAAATCCACATGAAAATTTGGATGTAATTTGGCTGGTGAAAGAATGAGGTATTATAATAAAGTAATTCAGTTTTCTGCTATAACTCCTGTCAAAATGCTAAATGATAGAAGTATAGGAATAGAAGAGGCATTTCCTTAGTTGTTATTTAATTCTTCTTCGCCAGGATTTCTTAAATAATTACAGGATAGAATTCACCACACCAACAAAGACAGCAACATTTCAGGAGTATGTTGTAGTGTAGAGATTTATATGTAAAATAAATATATACTAATATTTTTATAAAAGTGAAGTAGAGGGAAAAACAATAATAGAAACAAAGAGAAGGACCTAAGCAGTATACAAATAGAACAGAAATATTTGAAACCTAGCAATGAATTTCTACTGGAAAAATATATCTGAGGAAATTTCTGAGAAATTAACACAGACATAAAAGGATGGAAAAATATGAAAGATCAGTTCAGTTCAGTTGCTCAATCGTGTCTGACTCTTTGCAACCCCATGGTCTGCAGCACACCAGGCTTCCCTGTCCATCACCAGCTCCTGGAGCTTGCTAAAACTCATGTCCATGGAGTCAGTGATATCATCCAACCGGCTCATCCTCTGTTGTCCCCTTCTCCTCCTGCCTTCAATCTTTCCCAGCATCAGGGTCTTTTCTAAAGAGTCATTCTTCACATCAGGTGGCAAAGTACTGGAGCTTCAGCTTCAGCATCAGTCCTTCCAGTGAATATTCAGAATTTATTTATTTTAGGAATGACTGGTTTGATTTCCTGGCAGTCCAAGGGACTCTCAGGAGTCTTCTCCAACACCGCGGTTCAAAACATCAATTCTTTGGCACTCAGCTTTCTTTATGGTCTGACTCTCACATCCATACATGACTACTGAAAAACCCATAGTTTGACTAGATGGACCTTTGTGGCAAACTAATGCTTCTGCTTTTTAATATGCTGTCTAGGTTTGTCATGCTGCTGCTGCTGCTAAGTCACATCAGTCATGTCTGACTCTGTGCGACCCCATAGACAGCAGCTCACCAGGCTCCTGTCCCTGGGATTTCCCAGGCAAGAGTACTGGAGTGGGTTGCCATTGCCTTCTCCCTAGGTTTGTCATAGCTTTTCTTAATAGGTTAAGATAAAGATAGATTATAGATTTTCTTGGAAATAAGGCATCCTCATCTAGAGTATAACACAATTTTTTAGATGCAGATTAGAAGAAAAATTAAATGAATCAACATTTTAAAACAAGAAGTTAACTTACTGGTGCAATCATTTTACAATGAGTCAAATCTTCATGTTGTATACCTGAAACTCATACAGTGATGTGTGTCAATTATATCTCGATAAAACTGGAAAAAAAAAAAAAAAAAACACAGAAGAGGGCATAAGCTACTATGAACAAGGATCAGGAGAGAAAAAAAACAACAGCACTTGACCCTCAGAGTTACAGATATAGTAATTATTAGAAATAGATTATAATAACTTATGAATAAAAGCTTAAGGAAATTAAAATATAAAGCCACCAAAATAAGCAAACCATAAGATCTAAATAACAAGGTAAATCTGAAGAACAAACCAGAAATTCAAAACAAAAATCATTGAAACTGTAAAATAGATCTAAGAGATTATTAAAAATTCAGCAAAAAGAAGGAAAAAATAAAAGACAAGTTAGGACATAGGAAGGCTAGAATGAGAAAGAGTAGCATACACCTTATCAGAGTTCTGAAAGGATAAAAAGGCAAGAATGGGAAGAAGTAATATTTGATGAGGTAGTGGTTGAGAATTCCCCCAACTGAGGAGAGACATTAATTCTCAGATTCAGAAAGCATTCCAGATCCCAGAACAATGAATAAAAATAAATCCAATAAAAATTCCAATTCAAGACATATTTAACTGACTTTGAAACTCCAAAGATAAAGACATTAAAAAAAACTGGCGAGTAAAAGTAACTTACCTATAATGTAATGTCAGTTGGATTTACCACAGGTCTCTCAGAAGCAACAATAAAAACCAGAAGATAATAAATTAATATCTTAGAAAGTCTTGGAGAAAGAACTATCAACTTAGAATTATATACTTGGCAAATTATCTCTCACGATTGAGAAAGCTAACTTCAAACAAAAACAGATTTTATACAAGTATACCTATTTAAAAGGAAATGTTACAGAAAGAAGACAAAAAGTAAATCTATCTCAAACTAATTCAGACATACAAATAGGAACAAAAAAATTAGAAATTTAAAAGCAGGTGGGTTAATCACAAGTTATGAACCATAAATATCTGCCTTGTAGGGTTAGTAAACTAGATAAAACTTCAGTTCAGTTCAGTCTCTCAGTCTTGTCCGACTCTTTGCGACCCCATGAATTGCAGCATGCCAGGCCTCCCTGTCCATCACCAACTCCCAAATTCATGTCCATAGAGTTGGTGACGCCATCCAGCCATCTCATCTTCTGTCATCCCCTTCTCCTCCTGCCCCCAATCCCTCCCAGAATCAGAGTCTTTTCCAGTGAGTCAACTCTTCACATGAGGCTTATGTCTGGACAAAGTGTTACTTTTAGATAGGAGTTGTGTATAGGTGTTGAAGATGTATATGTTAAGTGTATGTGAAGAAGAAGATTGTTGTTTAGTCACTGAGTTGAATCTGACTCTTTTGTGACCCCATGGACTGTAGCCTACCAGGCTCCTCTGTCCCTGGGATTTCCCAGATAAGAGTACTGAAGTGGTTTGGCATTTCCTTTTGCAGGGGAACTTTTCAACCCCGGGAAACAAACCTGTGTCTCCTGCATAGGCTATTTGTCACCACTGAGCCACCTGAAGCCTGAAGAAAAAGGTAGGCATTGATTGTTTTTTATTTTATAAATTAAACGTGCATGTTATTTTTTTAGAATACCAATTCACAATAAAAGTAGAGTATATAATATTCAAATTAGTAGTGTATGTAATATATATATATACACAATTAATTAAAAATGCCACTAAAAAGCAAGAAAACAAAAGAAATGAGGGTTAAATATATCAGTACAAATACATGTAAATGGATTAACCTCTTCACTCCTACACACAACTGAAAGATAGAGACTGTTGGGTTATAGGTTGCCTTCAGAAGATACCTATAAAGCATAAAGACACAGAGCGTTGAATATACTTTTCAGGATTACCAAGTAAATTCAGATATTTTCCTTTTTCTTTTCTCCTACAAATCATTTAAAAGTGATAAAGGGAATAAAAGCTAAAAATACAAAGGCTGGGCTTTTCTGGTAAAATGAGGCAGTAAAGAAAACCTTAAACCATAAAGTGGTGAGAGAGCTGGGAAACAGTAGCCATAAGAGTAGGAAGCAGGACCTCACGTCCTCCAAGCTCAGAGAGTGGTGAAGAACACATCCTGTCCTAAATCCTGAAGAACACATCCTGTCCTAAATCCCTCGTCCACAGCAGTTGAAAGGTGCTACATGAAATCTTTTATGACCTTTCTTTGATTTGTTTTTCTTCCAAGGTGGAGGAGTCAAGTTTAAACCAGCAACCACACAACAAAGAAGCCTCTTCTCTAGCAAGCAGATGGCCTCTCTAGCTGCAGTAGGAATTCGAGTATTATAAAATATTGTCCATTTCCACTGGGGGTCATAAAGAAAGGTCTTGCTAACCTGAAGCACTTCCCCTCCTTCCCTCAAAAGTGTGAGATCTTTTGTTTAGAAATTATTAAAAATTTTAAGATGGTGACAGAAGAGCACAGAGTCCTCTGTGCAAAGAACCTTCTATAACTGCACAAGCTGTGTGTCCACAAAGTTTTTTTCAATGGAATTCTCTTTCCCAGAAAAAAAAAAAAAAACTCACCTCCTGAAAATACGAAATAAGGAAGAACCAGAAGAGAGTTTAATTGGAGATACTACAAGAAAATGGAAGCAAGGGAAGAGGAAAACAAATTCACAAAAGCAAAAGCTTCACCAGAAAATGTTGCCATGAAATGCTGAGAAACTGTCAAATTTTAACCATGAAAAATAGAAAACATGAAAAAAAAAAGAGGGGGAGGAAGAGAACTTAATGAAGCATTTGCCTCTTTGCGGAAGAGTAATGAAAGAAATGATGAGACATCAGATGATGAGAACTGAATTGGCCAAATGCCTGAAAACAGTAAAACATAGTGTAAACCAGTGGTTCTCAAGCCTGGCTGCATATTAGAACCACCTGTGGAACTCTTAAGTCACACCAGTGCTCCAAATCTGGGTGCATAGATTTTTCTCTAATAGTTCTGGGCTGGGGCCTGCACACTGGTATGTTTCAACATCTCCGTGTGTGTGCCTGCTAAATTGCATCAGTTGTGTCCAACTCTTTGCAACCCATGGACTGTAGCCCTCCAGGCTCCTTTGTCCATGGGATTCTCCAGGCGAGAATACTGGTGTGAGTTGCCTTTCCCTTCTCCAGGGCATCTTCCCAACCCAGGGATTGAATCCACGTCTCGAACATCTCCTGAACTGACAGGCAGGTTCTTTACTACTAGTGCCACCTGGGAAGCCCGCAGATGACTAATGGGCAGCCAGCATTGATAATTACACACAACTAAAGGAAAATTAGAAGGTAGGGAGACAATTTAACAGAAAAATTAGGAGGATGAGAGATGCTGCACGAATTTCCTTATTTTTACTAGCTGAAGATAAATATAAGCCTGTAAAATCAATTAATAGAAGTATAACTACATTTTTCAGCACAAATGGAAAAACTAAGAAACATATTAGAGTTAACTAAAATTAGATAGAGGAGGAAATGAGCTGAAATAAAATAGATTTCTTTTTTTTTTTTGAAGGAAATTTAGAAATATATTGACCAAATATGAAAAAGACTAATTTAACATATGAGTTATAATTATAAGGGGAGCCAGTAGTACAGAATAGTCTTCCCTGGTGGCTCAGAGGTTAAACCATCTCCCTGGAATGTGGGAGACCCAGGTTCGATCCCTGGGTTGGGAAGATCCCCTGGAGAAGGAAATGACAACCCACTCCCGTACTCTTGCCTGGAGAATTCCATGGACTGAGGAGCCTGGTAGGCTACAGTCCATGGAGTCGCAAAGAGTCGGACACGACTGAGCGACTTCACTACTACTAGTAGTACAGAATATAGTATTTCTCTATTTTTAGGAGATGCATACATCAAAAACAAATAAAACAGAGTGAATAACTTTTTAAGATATCTTTCAGTTCAGTTCAGTTCAGTCACTCAGTCATGTCCGACTCTTTGCGACCCCCATGAATCGCAGCACGCCAGGCCTTCCTGTCCATCATCAACTCCCGGAGTTCACTCAGACTCATGTCCATCGAGTCGGTGATGCCATCCAGCCATCTCATCCCCTGTCGTCCCCTTTTCCTCCTGTGCCCAATCCCTCCCAGCATCAGAGTCTTTTCCAATGAGTCAAATCTTTGCATGAGGTGGCCAAAGTACTGGAGTTTCAGCTTTAGCATCATTCCTTCCAAAGAACACCCAGGACTGATCTCCTTTAGGATGGACTGATTGGATCTCCTTGCAGTCCAAGGGAGTCTCAAGAGTCTTCTCCAACACCACAGTTCAAAAGCGTCAATTCTTCAGCATTCAGCTTTCTTCACAGTCCAATTCTCACATCCATAAATGACTACTGGAAAAACCATAGCCTTGACTAGACGGACCTTTGTCGGCAAAGTGATGTCTCTGCTTTTGAATATGCTATCTAGGTTGGTCATAACTTTTCTTCCAAGGAGTAAGCGTCTTTTAATTTCATGGCTGCAATCACCATCTGCAGTGATTTAGAAGATATGAAATATTTAATAAGACTATGACATCCACATCTGTCATAAGGTAAATGTGAATTGTTTTAATTCACCTATTAAAATAAAAATAATTGCTCTTTTGATCACATAGAAAGTCCCAGTTCTATTATATATGTATGTGTATGTGTGTAGGCATAAGTATATAGAGAGAGTTTGATTGTTTACCTCCATCTCATAGAGTAAGAAAGCTAGGACATTTTATGCCACTCTTAACTGAAGTTGGGTCAGGTTTCTAAAAATAAGTAAAAATTCTAAGATAATTCATAATTTTAAAAAGTAGGTAAACATTTAATGTATTAATAGCTAAATATTATTTTATGTGGTAGAAGATAAAAATTATATTTATGTGAGGCTTTATGAATCAATAGACTTCTCTGTCAAAGGACTGAAGGAAAAAAATTAAAGAAAATGATTATGTTTAATTTTATATATTGTATTCTTTGAGTTGATTTTTATCCAAAAATGTTAAGCATAGTTTTAATTTTTTTTTATATGTTGGGTTTACACTGGTTTTTCTGGATTATGGTGTCTATTTTAGACATTTATTTGTGTATACATTTATTCAAACATTTGCAGGGAGTATTTTTATTCTTTTAGAAAGGGATAGTAAAGGAAAATTAAAAACTATTTCTCTCCTCACAACACTTTAAAAACTGACTACTTGGAGTTAGTGTAGACCCACAGGGCTTCCCTGGTGGCTCATATGGTAAAGCATCTACCTGCAATGCTGGAGACTCAGGTTTGATCTCTGGGTTGGGAAGATCCCCTGGAGAAGGAAATGGCAATCCACTCTAGTATTATTGCCTGGGAAATTCCATGGACAGAGGAGCCTGGCAGGGTACGGTCCATGGGATTGTAAAAAGTTGGTCACAACTAAGCAACTAACACACACACAGGCTAAGGGCTCAGTCTCACAAATTGGCCCCTACATCAGATGACAATGAAGAGTCCAGGCCTCCAGTACTTCTAAATCTTCTGGCTATAAATCAGGGGTTCCCACAACCCCCTCTTTGGGTTTGATAATTTGCTAGAAGAGTTCACAGAACTCTGGAAAGTGCTGCGCTTATTACCCATTTATAAAAGGGTGCAACTCAGGAGCAAGCCATGGAAGGTGAGCATAGCACAAGGTCTGGGGAAGGAGCAGGAGCTTCTGGGTTTATGTGTTCACCAATCCAGAAGCTCTGTGCACCCCTTCATATTTAGGATTTTTTAATGAAATTTCCATTACAAAAGAATGATTTGTTGAAAACATTGGCCATGAGTGATTAAGTCAATCTCCAGCCCCTTTTCTTTCCCTAGAGGTAAGGAGTTGAGGGGGGTCTTCCCTTGTAGCTCAGTTGGTAAAGAATCTGCCTGCAATGCAGGAGACCCTGGGTCAGGAAAATCTCCTGGAGAAGGAAATGGCTACCCACTCCAGTATTCTTGCCTGGAGAAGCCCATGGACAGTGGAGCCTGGCAGGTTACAGCCCATGGGGTCACAGGAGTTGGACACAACTTAGCAACTAAATCACCAACAAGGAGTTGGGGCTGAAAGTTCTAACTCTCTAATCACGTGGTTGGTTCCTCTGGCAACCAGTCACCTTTTTCCAGGAGTCACCACATTAGTATAAACTGGGGTTAGATCAAGAGGGATTTGTTATGAATAACAAAAGATGCCTCTCTCACCTTTATCACTAAGGAAATTCCAAGGGCTTTAGGGAGTTCTGGTCTAGAAACAGGGGGCAGAGATCAAATATATATTTCTTACTATGTCACAAATGGTTAAAAAAAATAAAAGAAGGTATGCCTTGTATATTAAAAGGACATATAAATTAATGACAAAGGATGGGATAGTTAGAGAAACATGAAACTATTGACAATTTAGAATCCAGAAAGAACTTATATTTCCATTTAGATTAATATGCACATGCATTAGAGTTTAAGTCATGTTCAATTTATTTACTTATAAAGCACATTAAAAATAATCTCTATAAAATATGCTAAAATTTTTTAAGGTTGAAAAGTTAATTAGTAAATTTGACTGCCTTTTTTCAGTACCTAAAATGCAATCTGTTAGTCTGTGGGCGGAACTTGTTGTTATTTTATTGTGTTATGCACTGACCAACTGTTAATTTATATTAAGCCAGGTATGGATAAAAAGAGCAAATTATTTTTTAAAACAATCAGAAATATGTCCTACTTCTTCCAATAAAATTCCATCCTAGTACTGTTAATTGCCCCTGGCTTTGTATAGGACAACAGATGGACTCCACGGCTGAAAGGAAAAATTCATGCATTCCAAAGGAAATTTTAGTAGAAATTCTCAAAGGAAAAAAAATAAGGGCATGAGAGCATTTGAAGACAAAATCATACGAAATTTATGTGATTATGGGCCAGACATAAATGTTTTTAAGGTGTACAGGTAGAAATACAAGTTTCCCTTGCTGTCTAGAAGTAGAGCTTTCCTATGAAAGCTTTCATAGGCCAAAAAGTATAAAGGCAAGAAGCAATTACCTTAGGACATTCCTTGCTAATGGACGCACAAAATAAAGGGAGGTGAAAGCACAGATGCTTACCGACACAGTTCAAAGCTTAGGGCACCTTGATGTTGAGATGCTGCTGAGGTGGGTCCTGGGGAAGAAGCTTGGCGAGACCACTCTCACTGCATGGGGTGCACTGCCTCTATAACAGCTTGCTGCAAAACAAATAGCTGAATGATATTTTCATTTTCTCCTTTTTCCATAAAAATGAAAATCCTCCTGAGATTTCTTTTTGTTAGCTAAAACAAGCACTAATGTAGGTCTTTCATGAACATAAAGTGGAGTAAAGTGAACTTATGAAAAATGGAGAACACTTGTGAATACTTTCCATTTGATAATAGTAGGGAAACAGTTTTTAAATTTATAACTTATCTATAGTTCCATGCTTTTTAATTACATCATACCCTTTTTGTTCTTAGGTTTGATATTCTGTTAAAAAAAACATATTTGGTGAGCAACATATTTTTCTCAAGGTTCTTATTCTATGTTTGAGCAAAAGGGCCCCCCTCCCAGTGCAATCTAACACTTTTGTATTAAAGGATGACTAATTATGCCCTCCTTCTCTTGTTCACACTTTTCACTAGTCAGATGAAATGTTTTGCAAATTTATAGCTTATGCACCATCTGGCTTTGGTACATAATTCACACAGTCAAAGACAGTGTAGTTTAGTTACATGACTAAAAGGAATGGATTTGAATCCAGGGAGACCTTCCTTTGTCATAGGCTGTATGAATATGGATTAATTATTTACTATCTCTGGTCTGCAGTTTCCTTATCTGTAAATTGAAGACAACATACTTACCTATGGAGTTGTGATATAGATGAAGTGATTTAAGTAGAGAAAGGTGTTGGTTTAGAAACACAGCACATGTCTTTTAGAACTGAACATTCACTAGTAGTTGACTATTAATTTTTACCTAAGTATAAAGAAAATGTAACCATTCAACCCGGTCTAATATCTTTTATGAACAGGTGGCAGTTCCTACAATGATGATTAGAGTGGCAAGTGTTGTAGGACACAAAGAAGGGGGTATCAATTTGCTTTTGGAGACAATAAGAGGCCTGAGGAAATATAAAGATGTTTCAACTAAAAAAAAATAATTTGAAAAATTTTACTTAATATACCAAATGTTTGATGGTGATAAGTGAAAGTTGCTCAGTTGTGTCCGACTCTTTGAGACCCCATGACTATACAGTCCATGGAATTCTCCAGGCCAGAATACTGGAGTGGGTAGCCTATCCCTTCTCCAGGAATCAAACCAGGGTCTCCTGCATTGCAGGCGGATTCTTTACCAACTGAGCTATCAGGGTATGGACACCAAATCAATACAAAGTTTGTGTGATCCTCCATTTTGTCTATCTATCTGTCTAAAATTTTCAGCCCTGCTCCAGTTTCGGGACTCAAGTTACAGTTCTCCCAGTCCTCGAGGTTCCATGCAGTCTCTTGGAATTCACAAAATCCTGTCAGCCCTCATCTACCACCATGTCTTCCATTTAAACTGTAGAATCCAAAAAGCTCTCTAATGAGATTAAGAAAGCATGAGTTCAAGGTTCAGACAATTTCATAGTTTTGTGTGTTATGATTTTTTTTGGCCTTGCATCTTGTGGGGTTCCCTAACCAGAGGTCAAACCTGGACTGGCAGTGGAAGCCCTAAGTCCTAACCACTGGACTGCCAGGGCACTCCCTGATACTGTTAGTTTCCTGAGAGTAAAAGCCACCCTGAAGAGGGAATTCCCAGCTGTGATCGTTTTCCAGAAGTCTCTGCCTTTATTAGGATAAACGAGGGGCTTCCAGGTGGCTCAATGGTAAAGAATCTACCTGCTAATGCAGGAGAAACAGTGGACGTGGGTTTGATCCCTGGGTCGGGGAGATCCCCCTGAGAAGGAAAAGGCAATCCACTCTAGTATTCTTGCCTGGAAAATCTGATTGACAGAGGAGCCTGGCGGGCTGCAGTCCATGGGACCGCAATGAGTCGGTCACGACTGAGCATGCGTGCACCTTAGATTAAGCGAGTTCCAAGAAGTATTTTACCCTGCATCTGTTGAATCTCAAGTATTTCTTCAGCTTAGATTGTCTTTATAATAACCATGTGTTAAAGGAAATGTTTCCATACAGTGAATTCTATCCCTGTTTTGAGATGTGCTTGTGATTGCAGGCCCCCCAAATCCCAGATTTGGAGGTCTGGGAAAGTCAGTGATTATGTCCATCACCTTAGTTATTAAGGACCCTTCTTTCCTGCTGATCACGGCAGTATTGCTGCTATTGAGGGTCATATTCTGGGTGACCAATGACTCTGCCTCATATGAACCTTGTGTATTCTCCCACAACAAATGTCTTGTAGGCTGCATAAAACATACAAACTGGGACAGGGGAAAGAAATTAAAGTGATTCGCTTGGAATTTGTAGCTATAATATATTGACTATATAGCTATACAGCACTATTTAATAGATACACAATATGAGGCACATGTAAAATTTCAAATTTTCTAGTAGCCACATATCTTTAAAAGTAAAAATAAACAAATAAAATTCATTTTAATAGTGTATTTCATTTAATACAGCATATCTAAAATATCATTTCATCATGTAGCTGATACAAATACCTTATTGAGATATTTTCATTCTTTTTTCATATGACAGCTTCAAAATCTGGTGTGTATTTTATATTCATATTGCAAGTCAATCAGAACAGCCCCAGTGTGGGTGCTGACTGGTCTCTTGTGGCTTGTGCCTTCCATATTGGACAGGAAACAGGCATATGTTTAATCTGACTTAAGGAAAACCATGGTAACACAAGGAAAGATATTCTCATTCTAGAATTTATGATTATATTTTATTTTTTATTGAAATATCATTGATTTACAATGTTTCAGGTGTACAGCAAGGCAATTTGGTTATTTGAAACAACTTTCCAAGACACACAAACTAGGCAAGGAGTGAGTAACCTGGCGCATAATATTTCACATCTCCAAGATGCAAAATACGACCACCTAGAGATCCATAGCATGAGGACCAAATGTCAAATGTGAAATTGATCACAAAACAGAATTCTCTAATTTTATTTTATTTTAAACTTTACATAATTGTATTAGTTTTGCCAAATATCAAAATGAATCCATACAGGTATACATGTGTTCCCCATCCCGAACCCTCCTCCCTCCTCCCTCCCCATACCATCCCTCTGGGCCGTCCCAGTGCACCAGCCCCAAGCATCAGCATCATGCATCGAACCTGGACTGGCAACTCGTTTCCTACATGATATTTTACATGTTTCATTGCCATTCTCCCAAATCTTCCCACCCTCTCCCTCTCCCACAGAGTCCATAAGACTGTTCTATACATCAGTGTCTCTTTTGCTGTCTCGTACACGGGTTATTGTTACCATCTTTCTAAATTCCATATATATGCGTTAGTATACTGTATTTATGTTTTTCCTTCTGGCTTACTTCACTCTGTATAATAGGCTCCAGTTTCATCCACCTCATTAGAACTGATTCAAATGTATTCTTTTTAATGGCTGAGTAATACTCCATTGTGTATATGTACCACTACTTTCTTATCCATTCATCTGCTGATGGACATCTAGGTTGCTTCCATGTCTTGGCTATTATAAACAGTGCTGCAATGAACATTGGGGTACACGTGTCTCTTTCCTTCTGGTTTCCTCAGTGTGTATGCCCAGCAGTGGGGTTGCTGGATCATAAGGCAGTTCTATTTCCAGTTTTTAAGGAATCTCACACTGTTCTCCATAGTGGCTGTACTAGTTTGCATTCCACCAACAGTGTAAGAGGGTTCCCTTTTCTCCACACCCTCTCCAGCATTTATTATTTGTAGACTTTTGGATCGCAGCCATTCTGACTGGTGTGAAATGGTACCTCATAGTGGTTTTGATTTGCATTTCTCTGATAATGAGTGATGTTGAGCATCTTTTCATGTGTTTGTTAGCCATCTGTATGTCTTTTTGGAGAAATGTCTATTTAGTTCTTTGGCCCATTTTTTGATTGGGTCGTTTATTTTTCTGGAGTTGAGCTGTAGGAGTTGCTTGTATATTTTTGAGATTAGTTGTTTGTCGGTTGCTTCATTTGCTATTATTTTCTCCCTTTCTGAAGGCTGTCTTTTCACCTTGCTAATAGTTTCCTTTGATGTGCAGAAGCTTTTAAGGTTAATTAAGTCCCATTTGTTTATTTTTGCTTTTATTTCCAATATTCTGGGAGGTGGGTCATAGAGATCCTGCTGTGATGTATGTCGGAGAGTGTTTTGCCTATGTTCTCCTCTAGGAGTTTTATAGTTTCTGGTCTTACGTTTAGATCTTTAATCCATTTTGAGTTTATTTTTGTGTATGGTGTTAGAAAGTGGTCCAGTTTCATTCTTTTTACAAGTGGTTGACCAGATTTCCCAGCACCACTTGTTAAAGAGATTGTCTCTAATCCATTGTATATTCTTGCCTCCTTTGTCGAAGATAAGGTGTCCATATGTCGTGGATTTATCTCTGGGCTTTCTATTTTATTCCATTGATCAATATTTCTGTCTTTGTGCCAGTACCATACTGTCTTGATAACTGTGGCTTTGTAGTAGAGCCTGAAGTCAGGTAGGTTGATTCCTCCAGTTCCATTCTTCTTTCTCAAGATCGCTTTGGCTATTCGAGGTTTTTTGTATTTCCATACAAATTGTGAAATTATTTGTTCTAGCTCTGTGAAGAATACTGTTCGTAGCTTGATAGGGATTGCGTTGAATCTATAAATTGCTTTGGGTAGTATACTCATTTTCACTATATTGATTCTTCCAATCCATGAACAAACCAGCTCTCCAACAAATACTAAAGGATATTCTCTAGACAGGAAACACAAAAACGGTGTATAAACTCGAACCCAAAACAATAAAGTAAATGGCAACACTTATCAGTAATTACCTTAAATGTAAATGGGTTGAATGCCCCAACCAAAAGACAAAGACTGGCTGAATGGATACAAAAACAAGACCCCTACATATGTTGTCTACAAGAGACCCACCTCAAAACAGGGGACACATACAGACTGAAAGTGAAGGGCTGGAAAAAGATTTTCCATGCAAATAGGGACCAAAAGAAAGCAGGAGTAGCAATACTCATATCAGATAAAATAGACTTTAAAACAAAGGCTGTGAAAAGAGACAAAGAAGGTCACTACATAATGATCAAAGGATCAATCCAAGAAGAAGATATAACAATTATAAATATATATGCACCCAACACGGGAGCACCACAGTACGTAAGACAAATGCTAACAAGTATGAAAGGAGAAATTAACAATAACACAATAATAGTGGGAGACTTTAATACCCCACTTACACCTATGGATAGATCAACTAAACAGAAAATTAACAAGGAAACACAAACTTTAAACGATACAATAGACCAGTTAGACCTGATTGATATCTATAGGTCATTTCATCCCAAAACAATGAATTTCACCTTTTTCTCAAGCGCACATGGAACCTTCTCCAGGATAGATCACATGCTGGGCCATAAAGCTAGCCTTGGTAAATTCAAAAAATAGAAATCATTCAAGCATTTTTTCTGACCACAATGCAGTAAGATTAGATCTCAATTACAGGAGAAAAACTATTAAAATTCCAACATATGGAGGCTGAACAACACGCTGCTGAATAACCAACAAATCACAGAAGAAATCAAAAAAGAAATCAAAATTTGCATAGAAACGAATGAAAATGAAAACACAACAACCCAAAACCTGTGGGACACGGTAAAAGCAGTCCTAAGGGGAAAGTTCATAGCAATACAGGCACACCTCAAGAAACAAGAAAAAGTCAAATAAATAACCTAACTCTACACCTAAAGCAACTAGAAAAGGAAGAAATGAAGAACCCCAGGGTTAGTAGAAGGAAAGAAATCTTAAAAATTAGAGCAGAAATAAATGCAAAAGAAACAAAAGAGACCATAGCAAAAATCAACAAAACCAAAAGCTGGTTCTTTGAAAGGATAAATAAAATTGACAAACCATTAGCCAGACTCATCAAGAAACAAAGGGAGAAAAATCAAATCAACAAAATTAGAAATGAAAATGGAGAGATCACAACAGACAACACAGAAATACAAAGGATCATAAGAGACTACTATCAACAATTATATGCCAATAAAATGGACAACGTGGAAGAAATGGACAAATTCTTAGATAAGTACAACTTTCCAAAACTGGACCAGGAAGAAATAGAAAATCTTAACAGACCCATCACAAGCATGGAAATTGAAACTGTAATCAAAAATCTTCCAGCAAACAAAAGCCCCGGTCCAGACGGCTTCACAGCTGAATTCTACCAAAAATTTAGAGAAGAGCTGACACCTATCCTGCTCAAACTCTTCCAGAAAATTGCAGAGGAAGGTAAACTTCCAAACTCATTCTATGAGGCCACCATCACCCTAATACCAAAACCTGACAAAGATCCCACAAAAAAGAAAACTACAGGCCAATATCACTGATGAACATAGATGCAAAAATCCTTAACAAAATTCTAGCAATCAGAATCAACAACACATTAAAAAGATCATACACCATGATCAAGTGGGCTTTATCCCAGGGATGCAAGGATTCTTCAATATCCGCAAATCAATCAATGTAATACACCACATTAACAAATTGAAAAATAAAAACCATATGATTATCTCAATAGATGCAGAGAAAGCCTTTGACAAAATTCAACATCCATTTATGATAAAACTCTCAGAAAGCATGAATAGAAGGAACATACCTCAACATAATAAAAGCTATATTATGACAAACCCACAGCAAACATTATCCTCAATGGTGAAAAATTGAAAGCATTTCCTCTAAAGTCAGGAACAAGACAAGGGTGCCCACTTTCACCATTACTATTCAACATAGTTTTGGAAGTTTTGGCCACAGCAATCAGAGCAGAAAAAGAAATAAAAGGAATTTGGAAAAGAAGAAGTAAAACTCTCACTATTTGCAGATGACATGATCCTCTACATAGAAAACCCTAAAGAATCCACCAGAAAATTACTAGAAATAATCAATGACTACAGTAAAGTTGCAGGATATAAAATCAACACACAGAAATCCCTTGCATTCCTATACACTAATAATGAGAAAACAGAAAGAGAAATTAAGGAAACAATTCCATTCACCATTGCAACGGAAAGAATAAAATACTTAGGAATATATCTACCTAAAGAAACTAAAGACCTATATATAGAAAACTATAAAACACTGGTGAAAGAAATCAAAGAGGACACTAATAGATGGAGAAATATACCTATTAGATTTAATTTAGATGATTTCTATTGGTTTTACTAGTGAAAACAGTGGAAAAATGGAAAATAACATATGAAAAATGTCTTCAGTGGAATCACATTACTAACATGGATATTTCATTTCTTAAGAGCTCTTCTGGTCACAGTTTGCAAATCACTGTCAGCTAGGTACTGAATTTTTCAATAAATAGATTTCTCTCTTTTGTGAAATTAGCTTACTCTGCTTCTTCTTGTTTGTAATTGTCATAAATATGGAAGCATATAACATATGGTAGCTTTATTTCTTCATCATTATAAAGATGTATGACACCAGGAAGAAAAAATTGAATGTAAAGTGTGTGTCAGCACAATATAGATAATTAATTGTTATTTAAGATATACTAGGGGATGGTTTTTATTATAAGCAATCTTTGTGTTTTCCAGGCCTTTGAAGAATTGTATTTATGACCATTTACTACTCAGAATATAACCCTGAAATCCTCCCCTCTGCTTTATAAAAACAAATCATACTGTCAAGCAGTGTTTTCCCTGTGAGTTTATCAAGTCACAAGGTAAGTGACAGTTCACCATATAAAGCTGTTTAGAGTAAATAAAGATACAGTTTACTATAAGTGATTACCTAATCTCCTTTTAACTCCTGTAAAGTCTTGGCATAAAAGTAGCTTGAGTAATTGACAATGGGGCATAGTTTGAGATGACATATTGTAAAAATTTTTATTTTTGAGAACTACAGAAAGTAATGATTATGGAGATATCTTTTATATTAAGAGAATATCTTTTATTGAGCACTTATTTGCTTCTTTTGAATAGCCCCTCTTATCTTAGATGTTAAAAAAGGAAATAAATATACCTTTCTACCATATCAGACCCCAGAAATTGAATATTAAGTGTCATATATATGTACATGTATATACAACACCCTCTAGAATATACTAGGAATTTAAAAAATAGAACTAATTTAAAGTTGCGCTTTTCTGGGGATCTTTAAAAAAAAAGAAAAGTCATTGGATAAAAAAGACAGATCCATTTAAAACACTCAACCCAAAATGGAAACAAAACCATATGTGTACATGTGTATATACTAAAGGAAAAATCTATGTATATATAGCATATATATATATATACCTCCTCTCCTTTAAAGTAGCACAAATGAGGCATCATCAGCCAAACTGGACACTTTATGTCTTGTAAAGTCACTTTTCATGCAGATTACTCGGAAGGTTACTGTTTGCCTCTCTTGTGCGACTTCCATGAAATCAGCATTCAGTAAGCCTGGCTTCCTGGCAACAACGGAACATTCATCTCATGTGTGAGGGAAGAGATCCCTCCAATGAGAAGGGAGGCAGAGAGTGGGAAAAGTGGCAACTCGGGTACAAAGGAGCAAAGAACGGTGATTCATAAGGAGGGTGGGAGAGCCAGGCCTGCCTGCCTCCACGCCTGCCACAGTATAGATTCCACTCCTGGCACTTACTTGGCAGATGAACCACAAGGGCACTGACTGCCAGCTTTATAAAGGTAACCTTTATGTGAAGAGGAACTGTTCTTTGACAATGTCTCCAATTTGCTTGCCATAAGAAATTTTTTTCGCAAAGAAAAAGAGGGAAATTCATGAAGAAGCATATTTCATTCTTCTATCCTCATTTACCTCTTGCTGCAGAGGCAATGTTCAGGATTCATTGTGAAAAAATTCCTCTATGCCTTGTGTGTTCTTCATTGTCCTTAAGGATGTTTAAAAGTCAGTTAATTAGAGAACACAGCAACAATGGCTTTCATTAGTTCACTGTATTTTATTTCAATTCAGGGCCGTACAATAACTAGTCCTCCCTGGTAACCTTTTGTATGGTTAATTCTTTCAGTTCATCTCATTCCCAAGAGGTCAGTCTCTACCTAGAATGTTGCCTTCTGTCCCAGTATCCCTACTTTCACCCACATGCCACATTAGAAAAGTAGCTGTGACGGTGGCCTTCTTGCTTCCATTTAGATGTCTGCTGCTGCTGCTGCTGCTGCTGCTAAGTCACTTCAGTCGTGTCCGACTCTGTGTGACCACATAGACGGAAGCCCACCAGGCTCTCCCGTCCCTGGGATTCCCCAGGCAAGAACACTGGAGTGGGTTGCCATTTCCTTCTCCAATGCATGAAAGCGAAAAGTGAAAGTGAAGTCGCTCAGTCATGTCCGACCCTCAGCGACCCCATGGACCGCAGCCCTCCAGGCTCCTCCGTCCACGGGATCCTCCAGGCAGGAGCACTGGAGTGGGGTGCCTCTAACCACCTGTAATTTATTATTCTCAGAACTCATGTACTGACAATCAGAGGTGCCAAAAGAGATAAGACACCTTATGTCTGAGAAAGAGAAAGCTCTTGCTTACGAGAGTTGGAGGGAATTTTATACTCTCACAGTTAGATGCATGAATTCAGTGGAAGAAAACAAAAATAAAATCTCACCTTGTTTTTTGATGAATATAGAAATACCAGGAACAGTCTCCATACTGAAAAAGAAGTGTATTTGAAGAGTTTACCTGCCTGTGCATGCTGAGTAGGCTGCCAGCTGAGACTGATGGTAAGCCCATTCAGAAATTTCAAACCATAGCTCCTTCAGGAATAATGTGCTATTGTGCCTGCTAGCTCCAAGCCAGAAAGGGCTTTTCCCCTTACAGCTGGCCTCAGGCTTAGTGATGAATCACTTGCTTCTTTATACTTTTGCTCTTCGTATTTTGTTGAAGATTACTGGCCATAATTGATGGCTCCATGCAATTCGTAAAAGCAGAAAATAGCTGCTCTAGCATAAAACAAGAGGAAGAAAAAGGCCATACTGTATGTCTACCTTAGGTTTGTCACCAAACTAGTCAGTTATGCTTGCCCAAGAATGGGAATTTAGTTTCCTATTTTGTCGCTCAGATATTATGGTCTTTACTCATAACTGGATCATGCTGTAAATCAAAAAAATAATGTCTTCTAGACTAGCGCATGGAGAAGGAAATGGCACCCCACTCCAGTACTCTTGCCTGGAAAATCCCATGGACAGAGGAGCCTGGTAGGCTATAGTACACGGGGTCGCTGAGGGTCGGACGCGACTGAGCGACTTCATACACACACACACACACACACACACACATAGCACATACTTTTAGGCTAGACTGAATTGGCTCCATTGAAAGGGTGTTTTGGATTATAAAAACAGTATCATATGTTCACTTTCTATATATTGGTATTGCATTGTGTACTTTTTATTTTTAGTATTTATCATAATTCCAATTTATCAACTATTCATTCATCACTTATTTACCAATAAGTTTAGCATTTGTAAACTAAGCCCCAAAAGAGATTCCTCTTGGTCATTGCTTATCCACATCACCTAGCACATGTGAGATGCTCAATAAACATTTCAAATTATTGGATGAAAGACTAACACAAGGATGTATAACATAAGGTCTCACTATATTATGTACTTTGTTACGAAAATCAGCCAAATATATGCATTTATATGAAAATATGAGCGAGAGGTAAAAGTAACAAGATAGGGAGTGATATAGAAGTTTGGGGGAAGATACATTTACTTTTTTAACTCAGAAGGGAAGATTAGAGCAGGTTACAAGGCAGGAACAGTGAAGCAGGGCTTGAAAACAGAAGAGCAATAGAAAAATTGAGGGACTGAGAAGCATCAAATTATTTGGGTAGAACAGATTGAAGCAAAGGGCTGATTTATGAAGTTGTTGGAAATCATGCTGGAAAAGACAGATGAGGGGCACTTTACCAAAAGTTCTGTGTAACAAACTGTAGGATTTAGTTTCTATTTAGTCAGAAAAGGAGTCAGCAAGGCTTTTCAGTAAGTCAATACCAGGATCAGAGGGAGGCATTGGGAAGACAAATCTGAGAGCATTGGGAACAATTTGTTACAATGTGAAGAAGGAAGAAAGGAATTGCATTAAAATGCTATTGTTATTGTTCAGAAAGTGGATAATGAAGTATAGTGAAGAAGGAGCATTTAAACTTAGGAGAATGATGACTTAAAGGTTATCAACATCAGCTAATAAGCCAGCCATGGCACTATTAACAGAAATATTAAAAACCAAGCAACGAACAAGTTTGGATAAGATGATGTTAGTACTAATCATGTTAGATTAGAGGCACTGATAGACCATGTTTAGAAATTTGACAATGCAATTGGAATTTCAGAGTTTAAATCTTCATGATAGAGCAGTGCAGGATAGTGGGAAATAACAACATGAGGAGCAGTTCAGGATAGTGGGAAATACCAACATGAGGAGCAGTTGATGGATTAAGTGGATTGGAGATGAAGGTCATTAGGTTATCAGAGCTAAGAGGGTGAGGGTCATTAGTGCTGAGTAGTCTAGGGGTAAAGGATGAATGGGAAGAGAAGATTTACTTCTAAGGAGGAAATGAAGAATATGTTCCTTATTGCCTCCTTAGAATGAACTATGACAGACTTTACTTTCTTGGGCTCCAAAATCACTGCCGACAGTGACTGAAGGCATGAAATTAAAAGATGCTTGCTCCTTGGAAGAAAAGCTACGACAAATCTTGACAGCATATTAAAAAGCAGAGACATCACTTTGCTGACAAAGGTCTGTAAAGTCAAGGCTATGGTTTTTCCAGTAGTCATGTACACATGTGAGAGTTGGACCATAAAAAAGGCTGAGCACCAAAGAATTGATGCTTTCAAAATGTGGTGCTGGAGAAGACTCTTGAGAGTCCCTTGGACAGCAAGGAAAAATCAACCCTGAATATTCATTGGAAGGACTGATGCTGAAACTGAAGCTCCAATACTTTGGCCACATGATGCAAAGAATTGACTCACTGGAAAAGACCCTGATACTGGGAAAAGATTGAAGCCAGGAGGAGAAGGGGACGACAGAGGATGAGATGGTTGGATAGCATCATCAACTCAATGGACACGAGTTTGAGCAAACTCAGGAGATAGTGAAAGACAGGGAAGCCTGGTATACTCCAGTCCATGGGGTTGCAAAGAATCAGAATGACTGAACGACTGAACAACAACAGCAATACAATTTTTTAAGGCTCTTGTTATATATTGATAATATGGTGCTATTGTCTCTCTCTCTTTCACCACCCCCCACACATGCATATACATATTCATGTTACACGGTTGGTTCATACTAAATTTGAAGTACTAGGTACTATTTCTTCCTGGTGGCTCAGAGGTAAAGAACGCACCTGCCAATGCAGGAGACATAGGTTCGATCTCTGGGGTTGGGAAGATCCCTGGAGAAGGAATGGCAACCCACTCCAGTATTCTTCCCTGGAGAATCCCATGGACAGAGGAGCCTGGTGGGCTACAGCCCATAGGGTCCCCAAAATGTCAGACATGACTGAGCAAATAAACAACAACATTTCTTTTTCATACATATAAACTGCTACTAAATTAGATTTTCTCATTTGAATACAAAAGCAATCTTAAGACTCTATTTTGAATCCTGTTTCTGCACTACATCCAATCCAGGTTTGTGTTATCTGTAAATTATATAAGCAAACCTTCAATATCTTCATCTGTATATGGTAAAAAGTCTGAACTATGCAAAACCCAGGTCTTCTTGTAGTTTACTAAAGTCTCCTTATATACTGAAATCAAATTAGTTAAACTTTAGAATCTTTGAATTTTAGAGTAGGAAATCAGCTTGGAATAAGTCATCTCCTGTGAAATCATCTCCTTAATTTTTTAATCAATTAAGAAACAGACCCAAAGAAATTTGCTAATGTTTACAAGGCCACACAGTCAGAATGATAAAGATACACACTGTTGCTGTTCTACATATTTAATTTCATTCTCATTTTCCTCCCTACCTGCCAATTGTTTTTATCCAAAATTATATCATTGGAAGATTCACTACACACATCATTGAAATCAAGAACTTTATATCAACTAATTACTAGAGAAATGCAAATCAAAATCGTAATGAGATATCTCTTCACACCAACCAGAATAGCTATCAGCAAAAATCCACAAGCAGTAAATGCTGGAGAGACTGTGGAGATAAGGAAACCCTCATTACACTGTTGGTTGGAATGTAAATTGGTACCGCCACTATGAGTTTCCTTAAAAAACTAAAAATAGAGCTACCATATGACCCTGCAATCCCACTTCTGGGCAAATATCCAGGAAAAAAACCACGATCTGAAAGGATACATGCACCCCAATGTTCATTGCAACACTGTTTATGATAGCTAACACATGGAAGCAACCTAAATGTCCATAAACAGAGGAATGGAAAAAAGATGTGTCCATTATATATACAATAGAATATTACTCAGCCTTTAAAAAGGATAATATAATGCCATTTGCAACAACATGAATGGACCAAGAGATTGTCATATTGAGTGAAGTAAGTCAGAGAATGAGAAATATCGTATGACATCCCTTTTGTTGGAATCCAAAAAGAAATGATGCAAATAAACTTACAAAGAGACATTACTTTGCTGACAAAAGTCCATCTAGTCAAAGCTATGGTTTTTCCAGTAGTCATGTATGGATGTGAGAGTTGGACTATAAAGAAAACTGAGTGCCAAAGAATTGATGCTTTTGAACTGAGGTGTTGGAGAAAACTCTTGAGAGTCCCTTGGACTGCAAAGAGATCAAACCAGTCCATCCTAAAGGAAATTAGTCCTGAATATTCATTGGAAGGAGTGATGGTGAAGCTGAAACTCCAATACTTTGGCCACCTGTTGCAAAGAACTGACTCATTGGAAAAGACCCTGATCCTGGGAAAAGATTGAAGGCAGAAGGAGAAGGGGACAACAGAGGATGAGGTGGTTGGATGGCATCACCAACTCAATGGACACGAGTTTGAGCAAGCTCTGGGGGTTGGTGATGGACGGGGAAGCCTGTGTGCTGCCGTCCAAGGGGTCACAAATAAGCATGACTGAAACGAACTGACTGAAACTTAGAAAACAAAAAGAGACTCAAAGACTTAGAGAACAAATTTATGACTGCTGGAGGGAAGGGATAGTTAGGGAGTTTGGAACGGACATGTACACACTGCTATACTTAAAATGGGTAACAAACAAGGATCTACTGTATAGCAAATGAACTCTGCTCAATGTTGTGTGGCAACCTGGATGGTAGGGGAGTTTGGGGAAGAATTCATATGTGTGTCTGTATGGCTGAGTCCTTTCTCTGTTCACTTGAGACAGTCACAGCATTGTTGGTTAGTCTGCTGTACTCCAATACAAAATTAAAAGTTTAAAAAAATTTAAAAATGAGAAAAAGAAACCTTATGTCCATGACATTTTCCTCTCAACATATCAGCAGGAATGAAGTCAAAATGGCATACCTTGCTTTAGTGTGCCATTTATTTATTCAGCCTGCATTTTCTCACTGTCCTAAGGGAAGTATATACACTCCCCTTTTAGCTTGAGGATCATTCTCTGTTATGAACAACTAGAAACAAAATTAATTTGATGGGATCTCAGTGTCCAGCACCTTTTCACTTGAGGAAGCAGAAAACTGTGTCACAGAGAAATAAAATGGCTTGCACAAGAGTGATATTGAGCCAGTTGCCTTTTCTTTTTTATTTGTTAACATTACATCTTAAGTCCTGAGACTGTTCCTCTTTCTTTTCACTTGGAACAAGCCATGAGCCTCATCCTGTTCAGTGAGGACTTCAGTCTTCCTGATACTATTCATACAAGTTCACACTAATCTTTGGCTTAGTCTTGGTCATATGCCCACATTCCGTGGCTTGTTCTAGTTCCTTTTAGAAGGTGTCTTTACTTGCTTCCCTCCTTAAGATTTTAGGGCATTTTTAAGTGATTACTTAGTTAAAATTCTTTCCCTCCAGCCCATTCCAGATTATTCCTGTTATTACAAAGCCGATCTTTTTATAACAGCATGTTTTTGCCCTAAATTTTTAAAATATATTTTCTAAAACTCGAGTAGAACTTTCCCTTCCCATACCTTACTGTTACTTGGTAATAATTGTTGTTACCAAGTCTTGTGTAGCTCTGTAGCCTCTACCCAATATTGCCACATCCACATTGTGAATTTGTTCTTCAGTGATGACTAAAACTAGGTAGAGGCGATGATAGATTGGGATTTGGGGACTGACATGTACACACTGCTGTATTTAACACAGATAACCAACAAGGACCTACTGTGTAGCCCAGGGAATGCTGCTCAGTATTCTGTAATAACCTAAATGGGAAAAGAATTTGAAAAAGGATAGATTCATGTGTATCTATAACTGAATCACTTTGCTGTACACCTGAAACTAACAGAACATTGTTAATCAATTACACCTGTCTGAAAGGGGTCTTTCCCATTTCTGATGTTCCCCAGCAATGCCTGTGATGGGGTGTGTAAATCTGTCTAAGTGTACAGTTCAGTATTGCAAACCTTCCCCTTGGATGCTGACATAACCCACATTCTCCACAATCAGCTTTATTGGTAATAAAGGTGGTATATCTTTATATTTTTTCCTTTTCTATTTGTGTTCTCTGTCTAGCTCTTCTCTCTGTTAGCTCAGGCAGGGGACAATGGACATTAACACTTGAGTTCCATCAAACCCAACGCCTAAGAACCATGTCTTGAAACACTGAATCCAACTGCAGTGCCTCTGGTGAAAGCTTGTTGGCCTGCCACCTTGATGGTCCTTAAAGATAGCTCTGAGGGGCTGTGTGGCCGTGAAATGCAGAAAGCTCTGTTGATGGAGAGAAGAGGAAAAGGAGTTAGCAAAGGAAGTAGGAAAGGAAGGAATAGATGGAAAGTGAGAGATAGTACAGGAATTTACAGATACACAAAGCCCATAAGTTCTCCAAATAGCTTCAGATGTGTTATATACTGTGCACGTGGTGATTTTGATGGGAAAAAAATAAGAAAGATGAAAAGGTAGCCAGAAAGGCTATTAGGAGAATAGATGCTCTAATCTTTTTTTTTTTTTAAGATAAAGGATATTGATAGAAGGAAAGAGTCCATGGAAAAGACTGAAAATGCTAGAAAGGAAGTATTTGTGTGTGAGTATGTTGTTGTGTGAGGGGGAGGGAGAGGGAGGGAGAGAGAGGAAGAAGAGAATCTTACATCAATGTTTCTTAAGGTAATTTTTAAATTCAGATTCTTCAATAAGCTCAGGGATCTGTATTTAACACCTGGTGAGTGCTAAACACACTAAAGATTAGTAACTATCACTTAAGTGTCTTGGAATGGGATGTACTTTTGTGTTTACTGGCAAGAGATTAGCTTTAGATAAGAAGTAAAGGCCCTCTGACTCTAGATGGAATGATGACAAGATAGAAATACGTTTAGTATATGGTGAAGTAAAAAAAAAGATATATAAAAAGGTGCAAGAAGACCTGTGTTACTTAATGTTGCATGATTTTTTGCTTTTATTATTCTTTTAAAGAGAGGAATATTTTCTCTGTGTATTAGTCCTTGTGCATATGTTCTCAGTCGTGTCAGCTGTTTGTAACCCTGTGGACTGTAGCCCTCCAGGCTCGTCTGTCCATGGAATTCTCTAGGCAAGAATATTGGGTTGGGTTGCCATTTCCTCCTCCAGGGGATCTTCCCCACCCAGGGCTCAAACTAGCATCTCCTGTGAATCCTGCGTTGGCAGGCAGGTTCTTTTACCCAGTGAGCCACCTGAGACAGTCCATCAGTCTCTGTGCTTGGTACTTTGTGTGTGTTAGTCACTCAGTTGTGTTTGATTCTTTGCAACCCCATGGACAGTAGCCCGCCAGGCTTCTCTGTCAATGGGATTCTCCATTCAAGAATACTGGGGTGGGATGCCATTTCCTTCTCTAGCTTGGTACTTCTATTCTATGCCTTAATACTCAACACTGTCTCTATACAGTTGACATTATTTTCTCATTTGTCTTAAAAAGAAACTAAGATTCATAGAAATTGAGTAATATGTCAGGATGACACATTCAAGTACTAGTAGAACTGGGGTCTGGTTTCAAGTAAATCAGGCAAATCTGTCTCCACATCTCCAACTTCTTTAGTATAAGGTAAGGGTATTCAGACATTTTCTGTAAAAGGCCATGGAGTAAAGGTTTTATGTTTTGTGGACAGTTACTTAACACTGGTACTGACCGCAAAACCTGCCACAGATAATAAGGTAAATTGTGGGCATACCTGGTTTAAGAAAAGCTTTATTTGTGGATACAGAAATTTATAGGAATTTACAGATATAGAAATAACACAAGTTCCCCAAATAGCTTCAGATATATTACATAACTGTGCAAGTGGTAATTTTGATGTTAAAAAATAAGAGAGATGAAAAGGTAGCCAGAAAGGCTGTTAGGACAATAGATGCTCTAATCTTTTTTTTTTTTTTAAGGTAAAGGATATTGATAGAAGTAAAGAGCCCAGGAAAGAGACTAAAAATGTCAGAAAGGAAGTATTCATGTAATTTCCATATATAACAAAATATTTTTCTTCTCTTCATGTTTTTTCAACCATTTAAAAATGTTGAAACCATCTTAACCTTGTGGGCGGTACAAACCCAGATGGTGGGCCATATTTGGTCCATGGGCTTATCAGCTCCTGGCATAAGGCTCTGGCTATCAGATTCATGCTCTCCACATCATTCTTCCAAATGCAGGATCTGAGATTATCCAATCAGAGCAAAAACTACGGTTTATAGTGATAAGTAACTTTCTGAAATAATCATTGTTTTTTTTCAGAGGAAAAACATGATTTTGTTAGTTCTGAATCATTTCCCATCTTTTGATCCTGGATCAAAAAAAGAAAAAGCAGACTATAATGGAGATTACGTCGCCTGTCATCTGTTTGGTTTTCAGATTCTTTTTCCCACTGCTCTGAGATGGAGGAGTCTTGTCTGTATGGATGCCTCCTTATTCTCTGGCTTTTGCTTAGTGTTGGCCAACAAGGAGCCCTGGTAGGGAATGAAAGGGCGGGAGGAGAGTCCAGTTAGGATCTGCATTCATCTACTCCCTCCCTAACAGGTCCATGCAGTTTGGATGCTGGCTCTGAGGTCTCAGCTCCTTTTCAAGCATCTCTCTTTGTGGTGCACCTCCTCCCCAGGTTCTAGAAACCACTCTCCTCCTCTCTACTTCCAGTCTAGGAGGAGTTCTTGTCTCCTGCACTGCTACCCAGGGGGAGCTGCCCTATCTCTAAGGTTTTTCTCCATATCTTTCTTGTACCTTTGTATCCAGTCCTTTTATTGCTCTCTTCCTATGTTACACGATTTGATTGTGCCCTGTTCCTTGTGAGAAACACATGAGGTGAGCACCCTGTCTAATACAGAGAACGAGATGGTGCTTGTAGCAGTATCTGTTTAAGAGGCTTCTGCAGAAGGTCTCATCCTCTGCAGGAGGAAAACTTGACCATTCTTTCCTTTATGTCCACACTGTACCCTGTAATATATTTTTCACAGCTTTATTGAAGTTTGATGTACAATAAATTGCACAGACTTAAAGTAAATATTTTAATAAGCTTTGATATATATGTGTACCCATGAAATGAACATCAGAATCAGGGTAATGAGTACATTCATCACACCTGAAAATTTTCTTTTTTCTTTTTTTTGAGCTTGATCTCTTTCTTTACTGCTCTCCCTCTCCCATTTGACCCCATCCCCAAGAAGTCACTGATCTACTTTTGGCTATTAAAAATTCATTTATTCTTTTAAGAATTATTTATATCTTAAGAATCATTTTAGTATGAATTTGCTTGTTTTTGGTCCAATCTCTTTCTCTTGGCATAATTGCTTCTTATAACATATTCAGTTGTCATATTACAAAGTGTTTATTGCCTGTGCATGCCAGCATATCTATTTGCCTCTATTTAGACTTCAAGTTCTTCAAAGTATGCCGCACTTGTCATTGTATCCCTAGAACGTGTCACAGCACTTGACATAGAGAAGATACTCAGTAATTAGGGAAGGAAGGAAAGGAGGGAGCTGTGGGATGGCACCTAGCATCCATCCCCTGAGAGCCCTTTGCTTCTCTAGCAATGAAATTTTTTAAGTAGCTCTGTGAACAGTGTTTAATGATCTGTTCAGAATTGAAGCCTGTCAACAGGACTGGCTCTGTCAGGAGATGAAGCAGATAACTTTCTTCCTCTTTTACATGCGAGCTATCATCCTGCGTTTGCCTTGTCCTTCCTTTCTCCCATCTCCTCTATAGAATCCAGAAATCTACCTGTCTGTTGTATGTAGAGGATGCACCTGCAATTTCTCACCACCCAGGCCAGCAGGGGAGAGAGGAGGAGTGGAGAGGGGATTTCTGGGGAGGAGTGATAAGGTTAGACAGCACGGGATTCCAGGGCTGAAGCAGAAATAGTCTTACATGCATGTGGGGTGAGGGTGTGGATCACATAACTCCCATATAGGTACTTCCCTAGAGAAATGAACAGAAGATACACTTTCGTAGTTTCTTCCGCTATCATTTTGGGCTAAATCTGTGGAGTCTGAAGTACCTGGATTGTCTTTATTGAGAGCTAAATAGTATGATTCCTTCCATTTAGATTTCTGAACTTGAGACAAGAAGATTGATTCTGCAGGAAAGCACAGGCCTTGAACAATCAGCTTTGGCCTCGGGCTACAGTGAGTACATGGATTGGTTTGGTTAATGGTCTGAAGATCCTGTGATAGAACCCTCTCCCCTCATTCAGATAGAGATGTCTATCTATGTTAGTCCATTCAAGTTCAGGCATAGCCTGGAAAACTCCTCTATGTTCTCTTCTCCCATGGGTTTATCAATGCTTTTAACATCATGCCTTTATTCTGGGACACAGATGGACAATGAAAGTCCTACAGGATTAAAAAAGGTAAGTAATTCCAACTACCTCTTCCATCTTTTTTAGATGCTTCGTGGTCTTTCATCAGCCCCTTAACAGAGTCAAGACTGATTATTTACATTTTAGTGTGATTGAGTTCTATAGACAAGCCCAAGCTTGCTGGGCTAGCAGCCAGCTTACTCCCAAGGCATCCTCGTGCCATGGAGTGTGTGTAACTAAAATTCCAGGCATTTCAAAAGTGTTGCTTCCAATTCTTTACAGTTACATAGATATAACAATTTATACAAGAATGAAATAGATTTCTGCGTTATCCTGGAAACTTAACTGCCATATGTAACATGTTGTAGAAGTTTCCTTCTATTTCTTCTTTGCTAAGAGATTTCTTTAAAAATCAGTAACCGTCTCACGCCAGTCAGAATGGCTGCTATCAAAAAGTCTACAAACAATAAATGCTGGAGAAGGTGTGGAGAAAAGGGAACCCTCTTATACTATTGGTGGTAATGCAAACTAGTACAGCCACTATGAAGAACAGTGTGGAGATTCCTTAAAAAACTGGAAATAGAACTGCCATACAGCCCAGCAATCCCACTTCTGGGCATACACACCGAGGAAACCAGAATTGAAAGAGACATGTGTACCCCAATGTTCATCGCAGCACTGTTTACAATAGCCAGGACATGGAAGCAACCTAGATGTCCATCAGCAGATGAATGGATAAGAAAGCTGTGGTACATATAAACAATGGAATATTACTCAACTATTAAAAGAATGCATTTGAATCAGTTCTAATGAGGTGGATGAAACTGGAGCCTATTATACAGAGTGAAGTAAATCAGAAAGAAAAACACCAATACAGTATATTAATGCATATATATGGAATTTAGAAAGATGGTAATGATGACCCTATATGCGGGACAGCAAAAGAGACACAGATGTAAAGAACAGTCTTTTGGACTCTGTGGAAGAGGGAGAGAGTGGGATGATTTGAGAGAATAGCAATGAAAGATGTATATTGCCATATGTGAAATAGATCGCCAGTCCAGGTTCAATGCATGAGACAGGGCACTCAGGGCTGGTGCACTGGGATGACCCTGAGGGATGGGATGGGGAGGGGGGTGGGAGGGGGGTTCAGGATGGGGAACACATGTGCACCCATGGCTGACTCATGTCAATGTATGGCAAAAAATAACCCTGTATGCAAGACAGCAAAAGAGACACAGATGTATAGAACAGTCTTTTGGACTCTGTGGGAGAGGGAGAGGGTGGGATGATTTGGGGGAATGTCATGGAAACATGTATAATATCATATAAGAAACGAATCACCAGTCCAGGTTCGATACAGGATGCTTGGGGCTGGTGCACTGGGATGACCCAGAGGGATGTTACAGGGAGGGAGGTGGAGAGGGGCTCAGGATGGGGAACACGTGTACGCCTGTGGCGGATTCATGTTGATGTGTGGCAGAACCAATACAATATTGTAAAGTAATTAGCCTCCAATTTAAATAAATTTAAATTTAAAAAAATGTATGGCAAAACCCACTACAATATTGTAAAGTAATTAGCCTGCAATTAAAATAAATAAATTAAAAAAATCAGGAATGGATGGTGCCTTCTTTCAAATACATTTTCTGAGTCTTTCTGAGATTATCCTGTTATTTTCTCTTTTGTATGGTGATATGGGCAATAACACTGATGGATTTTTGAATGTTAAATCAACCTTGTATTTCTGGAATAAACTCTACTCAATTAACAAGTATTATCCTTATTTTTGTGGTATCATTTTTAAAATTATTATTATTTTGCTGAGGATTTTTTCAGCTATGCTCATGAGGGCTACCTTCTGTGATTTCTGTTATGTTTATGTCTGGTTTTGGTATCAGAGTAATACTGGCCTCATTTAGAATAATTGGGAAGAATTCACTCATTATCAATTTTATGGAAGAGTTTGTTTATAATGTTAACTCTTCCTTCAGTTTTCAAAACTGGGAAAATTCACCAGTGAAACTATCTGTGCCCAGAGTTTTCTTTGTGGGAAGGTTTGTAACAAAAAACTTAACTTTTTAATGGAAATCTACTGTTGTGTCTTTGTTTATTTCTCATTGAAATTTTGTTAGTTTTTCATTTCATGCAGTTTGAAGTTCTCTTACTGTGTGTATAAATGTCTGGGATTATTATATCTGCTTCATGAATTGACCTATTTATCAATAGGAAATGACCTTTTTCTATATCTGGTAGTATTCTTTGTTCTGAAATTTACTTTTTCTGATATAAATATATTGATTTCAGCTTTCTTTTGGTTAGTGTCAACACAGTAAATCTTTTAACATCCTCATACCTGTAATTTGTGTTTTTTTTTTTAATTTGAAGTGCATTTCTTATAGGCAGCATAGTATTATGTCTTGTTTATTTATCCTGTTGGAAAAATCTCTGCCTGTTAATTGGGTGTTTAGACCATTTACATATTTAGTGTTTGTTCATATGATTTTGTTTAAATTTATCATCTTGCTACTTGATTTCTGTTTCTTCCACCAGTTCTTTATTCCCTTTTCCAACATTTTCTGCCTTCTTTGGGATCAACTGAACACTTTTTGTGATTTAATTTTAATTCTTCCGTTGGCTGAATGGCTGTAAATCTTTGTTCTGTTCATTTTAGTGGCAGCTTTAAAGGTTATAGTATACAAGTTTAGCTCATTACAGTCTACCTTCAAATGATACTATACCACTTAATCAATAGTATAAGAACCTTATGGGATTTCCAGGTGGTACCGTGGTAAAGAATCCATCTGCCAATGCAGGAGACTCAAGAGATGGGGGTTCAATCCCTGGGTCAGGAAGATCCTCTGGAGTGGAAAATGGCAACCCACTCCAATATTCTTGCCTGGGAAATTTTCATAGAGAGGAGCCTGATGGGCTGCAGGCCATGGGGTCGCAGAGTTGGACATGACTGAGCAGGCATACACCTATACAAATCTTATAGTGTACTTGCATTTCTTCTGTACCAGCCTTTGAACTAACACTGACCTACATTTTACTTTTACATTTGTTATAAAGCCCATGATACATGGTTTCTACTTTTGTTTAAACAATATCTTCTAAAGAGCTTTACATAATCACACAAAGCTTCCTCAGCTTTTACGCAAATACAAATGAGGTTATGTATTTTCTGGTGCTCTTCATTCCTTGTGTAGATCAGATTTCCTTCTGGCATCATTTTTTTCTGCCTGAAGGTCTTTCTTAACGTGTCTTATTGTGCACGTGTGTTTGTGATAAATTCTCTCAACCTTTGTATAATTGAAAGTCTTTATTTAGCCTTTGTTCTTTAAAGATATGTTCTGCATTTTTTTCTTTCAGCCTAATAAAGATATTTCTCTACTATCTTTTTCACTTGCATTGTTTCTGGTGACAAATTTGCTATAGTCCTTATCTTTATTCCACTTAGATAGTGTCATTTTTTTCTCTGACTGCATTTAAGTTTTTTTGCTTTTTGTTTTTTTCTCACGTTTTAAGCTGTTTAATTATAATATGCATTGAGGTAGTTTTCTTCATGCATCAGATCAGATCAGATCAGTTGCTCAGTTATGTCCGACTCTGCGACCCAATGAATCACAGCACGCCAGACCTCCCTGTCCATCACCAACTCCTGGAGTTCACTCAGGCTCATGTCCATCGAGTCAGTGATGCCATCCAGCCATCTCATCCTCTGTCGTCCCCTTCTCCTCTTGCCCCCAATCCCTCCCAGCATCAGGGTCTTTTCCAATGAGTCAGCTCTTCGTATGAGGTGGCCAAAGTACTGGAGTTTCAGCTTTAGCATCATTCCTTCCAAAGAAATCCCAGGGCTGATCTCCGTCACAATGGACTGGTTGGATCTCCTTGCAGTCCAAGGGACTCTCAAGAGTCTTCTCCAACACCACAGTTCAAAAGCATCAATTCTTCAGCATTCAGCTTTCTTCACAGTCCAACTCTCACATCCATACATGACCACAGGAAAAACCATAGCCTTGACTAGACGAACCTTTGTTGGCAAAGTAATGTCTCTGCTTTTGAATATGCTATCTAGGTTGGTCATAACTTTCCTTCCCAGGAGTAAGCGTCTTTTAATTTCATGGCTGCAGTCACCATCTGTAGTAATTTTGGAGCCCAGAAAAATAAAGTCTGACACTGTTTCCACTGTTTCCCCATTCTTCATGCATATTATACCTCAGACTTATGAATTCTTCAATTTATACAGTTATAATTTTCATTGAATTTTGACTATTTCTAGGCATTATTTCTTGAAAAATTAGTCAGTCCCACCCTCCAGCTCCTCTTCTTCTGTGATTCCAATTACATGTATATTAGGCTGCTTAAAATTGCCCCACAGCTCACTGATGCTTTTTCACTTCTTTTCTGGCTCCCTTTGCTCTAGATATTTCATTTCTGATAGCTTCTATTGCCATGTCCTCAGTATATTAATTTATTTTTTTGAATTTATTTTATCTAGCTTTTTATTTTAATCTCTATAAATTTTATGAGGGTCTTTAAACTTTTAAAATATCTTCCATGTCTACACACCTTTTGAATACATAGAATGCAGTTTAATTGATATAGTATTCCTGTTTGATAATTTTAACATAGATGTCAATTCTGGGTTTGTCCTACCCAATGGAATGATTTCCTCTTTATAAGTCATATTTTCTTGCTTCTTTGGGTGTCTGAGAATTTTTGATTGGCATTGGGAATTTCACTGGGCGTTGTGAATTTTACATTGTTGGATGTAGTTTTATGTTTGTATTTGTATAACTACTACTGAGGTTTTTCTGTGATATAGTTACATGTCTTGAGAAATTGATTATTTCAGGTGTTACTTTTAGGATTTTTTATGGACCAGAGCAGCACTCATTTTTAGACTAATAATTTTCCATCTTCAAGGTAAAAATCTTGTGTGTACTCTACTTATTGTCCCTCTATTTTTGAGGGTTATTCAGTTGGGAGGTGGCAACAGGCACTATTCCCTGCCTTGTGTGAGCACTGGACATTGTTTTGTTGTTGTTTAGTCACTGACTCATGTCCATCTCTTGAGACTTCATGGATTGTAGCCCGCCAGCTTCTCTGTCCATGGGATTTTAGGTAAGACTATTGGGGTGGGTTGCCATTTCCTTCTCAGGGGATCTTCCTGACCTAGGGAACGAGCCTGTGTTTCCTGTTTGGCTGGCATATTCTTTAGAACTGAGCCACCAGGGAAGCCCCATAGGGCAATGCTACTGTTAGTTATTTTGGGTGGTTCTTTCGTGACTCGTGTAATTTCCTCAGTGAAAACGTAGTTCAGCACACAGGTGAATACTTACAGGGGACAACTTACACATCGATTATGATTCTCTCTCTGTTTGAAGTTTCTCCCTTTGCTACTCTTTCCTGAGAACTCCAGATGCTTTGTTTTTTCCAGATGATCAGTTTCATCTCCTCAACTCAAGGAGTCTCCAATCTCCACCTGGTTTCTTCCTTCCTGCACTATGGTTTGGAAACTCTCAAGAATGTCATAGAGCTCATCTCATTGTTTCCCATTTCTAGGGATCATTGTCTTTTGTTACCTGATGACAGTGCCTTGCAAGTCACGGTTTCACATGTTTTCAGTTTTTTGTTGCTTTGGGTGGAAGGATGGAACTTGTTCCTGTTTCTCCATTGCGTGTGGGCTGATGTCTGCAACTTTTTTATAAAGGGAAAATATATCAACAATTTAGAACAAGTGACTAGGGATAAATTTGGAAGCATCAACTGTTTTTAAGTTAGGTATTGGCTGTATAATTAGTTCTTTCAGAATTAGAAAAAAATGAGGAAGCTAAGATAACTTTCACTGTATTGAGCAATAAGAATTGTTTATAATGAGACCTTTCAATACTTAAAATAAGCTGAAATATCTTTTGAGATATTGAAAACATGTTAGGCTATTTCAGCAAAGTTTTATAGTTCCAAATTATCTTGCATTCCAATAAATAACTCATATTATGCATATGGTAACTTTCACTTAAAGAGGATGCTTGTATCATTTTTCAACTATTTAGGAGAAAGTCCAGCATGGATTGTCCTAAAGGTTTTGATCATTTTATACTATTTTCTTATAACTTTATTTTCTCTTCACTCTCAGCTTCTTCTGGGTGGTTTTTTTATTAGCATTGATTGTTAAAGCAAAGATCATTGTATTGAGTTTTAGATTTGGTCATTTTCCAGTTGCTCATATAAAAAGCTATATGAACAACTTGAGGATTCTTGGCCTGCTTGAAGCACCAGATTGTGTTTGGGAATATATTGATGACAAAATGAAAGAGATTAAATCTAAAGAAGATACCATATGCCTGATATAATCTCATTTGAGGTCTGTTAAAATGGAATAGATGCAAAGCAGAGTTATACAATCATAGACCATAGTATAGAGCCATATTCCTTGAAGTGCCAGTTCATGATAAAAAGCTTGCATGGGAATGCAAATAAACTCAATAGATCCTTTATTGGGAAAGTCTTTTTTAAGCCTTTACTGAATTTGTTGCAAATTTGCTTCTGTTTTATGTTTTGGTTTCTTGGCCGGGAGGCATGTGGGATATTGGCTCCCTGACTGGTGATCGAACCTGCACCCCTTGCAATGGAAGGTAAAGTCTTAACAACTGAACCATCAGGGAAGTCCTGAGAAAGCCTTAATATGAAAAAAAAATGTCAATGAAACTAGAGAGTGTGCTTAGTAATGGCAACAGACTGAATGCTTATTTCCCCCCAAATTGATATATTGAAATCCTAACCCTGAAGGTGATGGTATTAGGAAGTGGGGTCTTTGGGGTGATGAAATTACAAGGCAAAAGCCCTCATAAACAGAATTCAGTCAGTTCAGTTCAGTTCAGTCGCTCAGTCATGTCTGACTCTGCGACCCTGTGAATCGCAGCACGCCAGGCCTCCCTGTCCATCACCAGCTCCCGGAGTTCACTCAGACTCATATCCATTGAGTCGGTGATGCCATCCAGCCATCTCATCCTCTGTCGTCCCCTTCTCCTCCTGCCCCCAATCCCTCCCAGCATCAGAGTCTTTTCCAATGAGTCAACTCTTCACATGAGGTGGCCAAAGTACTGGAGTTTCAGCTTTAGCATCATTCCTTCCAAAGAACACCCAGGGTTGATCTCCTTTAGAATGGACTGATTGGATCTCCTTACAGTCCAAGGGACTCTCAAGAGTCTTTTCTAACACTACAGTTCAAAAGCATCAATTCTTCGGTGCTCAGCTTTCTTCACAGTCCAACTCTCACATCCATACATGACCACTGAAAACACCATGGCCTTGACTAGACGGACCTTTGCTGGCAAAGTAATGTCTCTGTTTTTCAATATGCTATCTAGGTTAGTCATAACTTTCCTTCCAAGGAGTAAGCGTCTTTTAATTTCATGGCTGCAGTCACCATCTGTAGTGATTTTGGAGCCCCCCAAAAATAAAGTCTGACTCTGTTTCCACTGTTTCCCTATCTATTTCCCATGAAGTGATGGGACCAGATGCCATGATCTTCATTTTCTGAATGTTGAGCTTTAAGCCAACTTTTTCACTCTCCTCTTTCACCTTCATCAAGAGGCTTTTTAGTTCCTCTTTACTTTCTGCCATAAAGGTGGTGTCATCTGTATATCTGAGGTTATTGATATTTCTCCTGGCAATCTTGATTCCAGCTTGTGTTTCTTCCAGCCCAGCGTTTCTCATAATGTACTCTGCATATAAGTTAAATAAGCAGGGTGACAATATACAGCCTTGACGAACTCCTTTTCCCATTTGGAACCAGTCTGTTGTTCCATGTCCAGTTCTAACTGTTGCTTCCTGACCTGCATATAGGTTTCTCAAGAGGGTGGTCAGGTAGTCTGGTATTCCCATCTGTTTCAGAATTTTCCACAGTTTATTGTGATCCACACAGTCAAAGGCTTTGGCATAGTCAATAAAGCAGAAATAGATGCTTTTCTGGAACTCTCTTGCTTTTTCCATGATCCAGCGGATGTTGGCAATTTGATCTCTGGTTCCTCTGCCTTTTCTAAAACAAGTTTGAACATCTGGAAGTTCACGGTTCACGTATTGCTGAAGCCTGGCTTGGAGAATTTTGAGCATGACTTTACTAGCGTGTGAGATGAGTGCAATTATGTGGTAGTTTGAGCATTCTTTGCTACTGCCTTTCTTTGGGATTGGGATGAAAACTGACCTTTTCCAGTCCTGTGGCCACTGCTGAGTTTTCCAAATTTGTTGGCATATTGAGTGCAGCACTTTCACAGCATCGTCTTTCAGGATTTGAAATAGCTCAACTGGAATTCAATTTCCCAGCTGTGAAAATTCACAAGATTAAGATAACCTCACTAAGCTTCAGTTTCATTATATATAAAACAGGAGCAATGGTAATCATACCTACCCCACAGAGTTGTTGTTTTAGTTGCTAAGTCTTGTCTGACTCTTTTGTGACCCCCATGGACTGCAGCCTGCCAGGCTCTTCTGTTCATTGGATTTCCCAGGCATGAATACTGGAATGGGTTGCTATTTCCTTCTCCAGGGAATCTTCTTGAGTCAGAAATTGAACCCATGTCTCCTGCTTTGGCACATGGATTCTTTACCACTGAGCCACCATGGAAGACCCCTATAGAGTTGAAGTGAGGATTAAATAAAATATTCACGTAAAGCATTCAGCATATACCATGCTCAATACGTGTTAGCTCTTATAATTTTTGTATCAAACTAAAGTACTTTATATAGTATTTGACCAAATACTATAATATTTTATAGATATTATGAAGTAATAAGTAGGAAGAAGATGTATGTTGTGGGGGAAAGGATCACACCAAGTTTCAAAAGTTATATCACAGGAGGATATACATTTATTAAAGGTGATAACATTCTGTACCTAGCTTTGGTCAGCTGAAACAGCAGAGTTGCAAACCAATATGTTTTAGACTCCATGAATCCTGAAGATTTCCAGAAACAAATATTAGGTCTTCCTTTGAAATTTTCTACTTGAATGTGCAGGAGTCACCTGGTAAAAATCACTTACAGGTCATTCAACCAAATCCATACATGGATGCTTTTCTAAAGGTGAAACTTTCAGGAAAACAGTCTATTTATTCACAATAATTTCTACTGTATTGGAAGACACTCTTACTTTAGATGCTAGTAAAACAGCACTCACTGAAAGAGACAAAGAGTATATAATGTCATTCAAGTCAAGAGGTTGTACCATGGAAAAAGTATCCCTAAACATAAATCCCATGACATCAGAGCCATTCTTGGTGTTCTGGGAGAATACTCATTCAAGGGCTTAGCATGAAATGAATAATTGCTGAACAGCAAAGAGGAAAATACCAACAACATGAGCTAACTTTTGCTTGGTTCTTTTGGGAGGACTCTAATTGGAACCAGCCTTAGGCAGATTCAACAGGTGCACTAAGGTCTTGACTGCCACACCTACACCCACAAGGGAAATATGGTGCCCTCTTCCCACCATTCGGGGCTCCCAAGTCTGGCCCTGGTGAAGGAGTAGCGCTCAAAGAGATCAGCTCTTGGGGAAAGTACAAAGTGTCAGCAGCATCAGAATGATACAGAAATCTCACTTAGGATGCAAACCCTAGCCATGTGCTACTGGGAGGGGTCAGCCTGCTATCAATGGGAGAGGGTATCATCACAAAACACCATCTCTTCCTCACCACCTTTTCATTGTGACTTACCTTGTAACCATCATGCCTTCAATTGTGTGTTTTATACTGCTTACTCTGATAACTTTTCACTGTGGTCTTGCTATGTTGTTAAAAAGGCATCACTTTGGGACTTCCCCAGTGGTCCAGTGGTTGAAACTAGACTCTGTGTTCCTAATTCAGGGGGCCGGAGTTCAATCCGTGGTCAGGGAACCAGACCCCACATGCCGTAACAAAGATCCTGTGTGCTGCAACGAATACCCAGCCCAAGCAAATACATTTTTACTTTAAAGGCATTGCTTTGAGAGAGTGTACTCTCAGGAAGATTCACTCTCTCGTTTTATTCTAGACTCTGCCTACATATCACATTGTTGAGAACCTCTCTGGCCACCCTCTTTAATGACACCCTACCTTCTTGCTCAGTCTAAATCCTTTTCCAACTTCTGTTTCTTCCTAAAATGTCAGTACCCTATGTTATTTCTAGTCTATCCAAACAACTCAAGTCAGCTGTTAAAAAGTACCAATTCTACAACACAAAGATTTATGACTTCAAGATCCAGGGCTTTTAAACCTCCTGGTTTTTTTTAAATGTGTTTCTTCTGTGAACTGTGTCTCTTCCTCAGATATGTCTCTGTGACTTCCTCTACTACCTTCTTCTGACAGATGTCTTACTATAAATAAGGTCAGAGGAGGCTTGGAAAGGAGACTGTGCGAGTTTCTGTGTCAAGCGCCGCAACTACTCCTAGTGATTCAGGTTCCTACCACCATTTATAAAAAGCTGTTCTATCCAGTTACATAATATTTGGAAGCATGTGTCTTCTAAATCCACTTCTAGAGCTGTTGACAAAGAAAAGGGTGTATGAGTGTTGGGCTGGGAGCTGGCCGCCTTCTTCAACTAAAATTGCCCAAATGGCACTTTCTGATGAGTCACAGAGTCTACAGGCAGGGTGCTCCCATGTCATTACCAAGGTAACTGCAGCGCTCTGCTCTCCGAACACATTTTCAACAGGGCTGGATCTATAAAGAAACAGACAAGCCAGTCTTTTTTTTTTTTTTTTTTAATTTGAGGGCCCTCAAAAGGCTAGCCTGAATACAAATTTTATTCATATTTACTTGATCTGAAATTCCTAGCCTAGTCATCTTCTAGAGATACCCATCTCCTAAATAAATGAAGATTTCTTTCCTCTAGAGTTACAAAGGAACTACTTGACACGTCAGCAGGGGTTAGTCACCTGATCAATATTTCATCATATCTTTCTTCAATCAGGGGACTCAAGTACCTGACAGGCGAATGAAGTGTGGCAGTTGATTATGAGAATTAAGATATTGTATGTAAGGCACTCAACACTTAGAAGGTGCTGAAAAGATAGTAACTCTCATTACAGAAGAAAAACAGGTTGAATAAATGATTCCTATAAACCTACTAATAACATCTTTATGATATTGTTCCTCAGATTCCATGTAATTGTTAGGAGAATTAGAAACGTTGCTTCCACATGTGCTCCTGCAGACCCAACATCTCTGACAAAGAAGCCCAGCTTGTTTTCTCTTGATCATTTCCACTTCTGAACTATTCACACTGAGATATAAATGATTAATATCAAGTTAATCCTCAATATGGAAAAGAGAACACCAAAATGTCAGGTAACTTAGAAGAGACAGGTGTGCATCGATAAGTACAATACTGATTTCTTCTTACTTGAGTCTCAGACAACCTTTATTCTCTTTTCAACTTAGCCTCCTGTTTTTCAGTTACTGAGGGCCCTGCGCACTGTCTTGGTAAACTCTGAATTTCCTGAATGCTAACATTTTCTCAGATGCTGGCCACCTGAAGACTCCAGCTTGCTTCTTATGTTCAGAAGACTCCTCAGTTTCCTCATTACTATGATCATTTCTCCCCAGGCTACCTATTTTCTTAAGTGAAGACACAGTAGAATAAGTAAATCAAATGCTTGAACAAATGATTTCAGAGGTATCAATAGGGGATTTGATTTTCTTTTGGCTTTTGCAGACTTGGGGTAACAACATTGATCCACAGGTTCTAACCTTTCTGAAACTATTATGTTGATGCCCAGTGGGCTCCCCTTATGTAGACTTTGTGATCAAAAGGGTTAACAAAGATATGCTATTCATAAGACTCTAATTAGAGAAGGAAAAATAGTCTCATTTCCTATGAAAGGCAAGATCTAGTTTCCTCTGGAAAATCACCAAAGCAAGCTTCCTTCATCAAATTTACTGATGCCACATGCTCTTTAGAGTTCTTACAGGGAGTTAGGAAGCTAGGTTCTTTTCATCTCAAGCTCTTGCCCCTCCCTGGCCAATCACTCAACCTCTGACACTTGGTTTCCTCAGTAAAATGAACATTCTGTCTACATTAGTTACTTTACCAAATGTTAAGAAAATCAACTAAGATAATATATGAATTTTTATTCAGAAAACATCATGGAGCAAGGTGTGTCAGATAATCTCTTGGACCCAGGGAGTATAACAATAAATATATAATAGCATAGTCCCCTCCCTCAGCTGGGAGTCAAACAAATGAATGATGAATGCTCATCATAATAAGTATGATATGAAGATACAACAGAAACCCATTTACCCATGAAGTTCAAATTGATAGAAGACTCGTTATCAAAAAAAGAATTTAAATGGACTATCCGGAAAATCCCATCGACTGAAGAGCCTGGCGGCCCACAGTCCACAGAGTCACAAAGAGTTGGACCAACTGAGGGAACCGAGCATCATATGAGTGATACACATAGAACTTTAATGTACCCATTGAAATATAAATTTATTTGGTCAATCTTTTAATATTCCACATAATTCTTTTGAATATGGGTAAACTGATTGAAGTTCTGACTTCCCTTTCTTCCATAAACCATACCTGTAAGACATTCTGTATAATACCCAGTTAATTATAATTTGCTTAAAGCAGAATGAGAGCTTGAAGTCACTTGGAAAACAAACTAGTAAAGACATTTATAGAATCCTGTTATATTTTTAATGATTTTTTCCCCCTAGTCTTTTATTATCGTCTAACCAATATCTCACTCAATAGAATTTTTCTTAGAGGTTTGCCCACACGTATCTTGGTTTTCGTTTCATTTATATTGTGTTGGCTTACATATTAAATAAATAATGAAAGTATTAAATACAAATGGCAACTGTCCCTTGGTGAGCATAGAACTCACAGGGCAGGGGAAATGGTGCCCTGCCCTGGAGATAGACTGCCTGCCAGGAGCTTTGAGCAGGTGTTGACAGCAGTCTATGTGCTTTCATGGGGAGTAGAAAGGGTGTTCGTGAATTCAGTACTTGTGGCGTTTGTTCAGTAAAGATTGGTTAAAACCCCTTTAGCCTATGTATCAGTACAAAGTGCTAGGAGAGCAGAGTAGAGCTACTTCTGCTTGGATTTGATCTGAGATGGACATCACAGAGAACATGCTATTTGCATCCAGATCTTAAATGAGTCCAACAGGTTAAACAAAACACTCAGTTGAGGAGTTGACAAAAGGCAGGAGGGCATTCACAATGAGGAAAGAGCTTGTGGAAACCAGAGAGGGAGGAACCATGGAAATATGTTCAGCCACACTTTCCAGGTGCCCCTTTGGGAAATGTGGCCAAAGAATGGGGTACCAGAAATGAAGTGAACAGGTAGGTATGATTTTAATCACTATGTTCAATTTTTCAACGAGTCTGCAATATTCACCCAGGAACACCTAAGGTCTCTGAACATTCAGCTCCTTTTCATGTTACCTTGCTAAAGTTTCTGAACAAGTTCATCCACTAAACATCCTTCTGTTGATGGGAAAGAAGGGAGGTCAAGAAGAACTTCAATATGGGCACCATCCTGGCCTGGAGGACCCCCAGGGAGACTTCATCACTGGTGGACTGAGAGGATCAAAGACTCATTTGTGCCCAGGGAAAGTGCAAGCTTCCACCAGTTCCCCCTGCTGAGTAACTGTGATTACAAAGAAGGTGTTGCAAAACACCTTGTAACATTAGGAGGTTGACCTTTACCCACTAAACTTTCCTTTAGGGATCACTCATTACCTAATGCAAATCTTACTCCTTTTCCAGTATGTGCCCAAATGCCACCTATTTGTGGACAGTGTTTCCTGAACACTGTCCACTGCCTCTTAGTCTGATAACATTACTCATCCCCCTGCCCTCCATGCATACTTCTTAAACCTCTGTTAGAGAGCTTACTTCATCCTGCCTTGAGCCAGGGTCTGTTGGATGTGTATCTGTCACTATTAGGAAATTGTGAACTGCCTGGAACTGAATCTTTACTTTCAAGATTCTATTGTCCCCAACAGCACCTTCTACAATGTAGTCAATACGTTCACAGTAGGTACTTACTTGCTCAACTGAAGAAATGAAGATATGAATGAGAGGTCTTGATAGCCTGGAAGAGAAGTGCAGTTGCATTTATGGAATATGCCCTAGAAATAAATGATGGCAAGAGTTGGGAAGAATAAAGAATTTGGGAGAGGTCTAGTGCTCAGGTACAAGCAGATTAGTGGTCTGGAAAAATAGGATCTTTGAGAAAAGTTTAGAGGAACTGGGATGGATTAATATGGAAATAAGAAAATTTAGGGGAGCAATGTCAGACTTTATTTTTTTGGGCTCCAAAATCACTGCAGATGGTGACTGCAGCCATGAAATTAAAAGACGCTTACTCCTTGGAAAAAAGTTATGACCAACCTAGATAGCATATTCAAAAGCAGAGACATTACTTTGCCAACAAAGGTCCATCTAGTCAAGGCTATGGTTTTTCCTGTGGTCATCTATGGATGTGAGAGTTGGACTGTGAAGAAGGCTGAGCACCGAAGAATTGATGCCTTTGAACTGTAGTGTTGGAGATCCAACCAGTCCATTGTGAAGGAGATCAGCCCTGGGATTTCTTTGGAAGGAATGATGCTAAAGCTGAAACTCCAGTACTTTGGCCACCTCATGCGAAGAGCTGACTCATTGGAAAAGACACTGATGCTGGGAGGGATTAGGGGCAAGAGGAGAAGGGGATGACAGAGAATGAGATGGCTGGATGGCATCACTGACTCGATGGACGTGAATTTGAGTAAACTCCGGGAGTTGGCGATGGACAGGGAGTCCTGGTGTGCTGCAATTCATGGGGTTGCAAAGAGTCGGACACGATTGAGTGACTGAACTGAACTGAACTGAACTGATGTGTTGATTCTACTTGTCAGGGCTCTCCCAGAGTGTGCACGCAGGACCCCACCAGTCTTTCATGGATGTGTGTTGTATGTGTAAACATGTCTAACGGCCATGAGGAGACTGGGCCCCGGGGTGGAGGTACTCTATCTACCCAGCACCAACTCTATGTTGGCACTGGTTTAAATGAGGAAAAGGAAAATCTCATGGAGTACTGCACAGTTATCCAGGGTGTGATAAAAGAAACGTGAGAGCTTTCTCCTGTTTTCAGAGTGAGACAGCTGATGGCTTTCACTCAGGAGAGTGGGGAAGCAGGTGGGGTCATCACCTATACCTAGCTCTTTCAGCAGCCTACACTGGTACCCATAGAACTGGACATTCCTTGAAGAATCACTGAGACCATAAGGTGAAAGTTATTTTTCACATGAGAATTAATTATATCTTAAGAAGTGATAACTGCTATCAAAACAGAGGGGGATGCAAGCTTATTTGTGCAGTTGCTTATTTGTGTGTGTGAACTGTGCATTTACCTGTTATTGTCTGAAGGCAAAACTTCAGAGCTGAAAAGAGATGGCCTGACCCTGGGGCTAGCCAGTGTAGAAAGAAATCATTTGCATAAATAGTTTTCTCTCCCCTGGGGCAGACCTGCAGCTCATCACTAAGGAGCTGTAGTGGGGAGGATGAGGAGAGGGAGAGAGGACTGTTTCTTTCACTTCTGCAGTCGGTTGACCTCACTTTTCCCTTGAATAAGTGAGTCTGTGGTGTTGCCAGCATTCATGCTTTTCCACAACCTAAGTTGTACAGAGAACCACAGCTATTTTCAGTGGACTCAGACCCCAGCTGAGTAGCATTCTGCCCTTTTACTTTTTTTCCCAGAACTGAAAAATACAAAACGATCTGGCACTAGACCCTAAGAACAAACGCACTTCTCCAATTCTTCATTTCCTCCCCCAAGCATACTAAGGGTGATAACAAGAACAACCCGCTCCATCTTCCTTCACTTGAGACTCACTGAAGCACACCATTTACCATCAGTGTGATTTACAGATCATTTTGGTTTCTCAGATGGCAATTCAAATGAACATTCTGGTAATTATTCCCTTTTAATGAGAGTGAGCACTATCTTTCTGATGAGAATCTCAACAAGAACAGAAAAACAAATCAAAACAAACAAACAAATGCTCTAAACATCCTGGACTGATGAAATTAAACAAGAAAACAAGCTGTGAGCCCTTCTTGATTCAATTTGAGTTTTGAAAATAATGAACGGTAGTCATGAACGTTTTAAGCTTCACACGAATGCATATTTTAATAACTCTGAATGCATCCACGAATTTCTCTTTTATTTTTGCCTTTTGAAAACAGTAAAACTGAAACTGTCTTGCCTGGATTTAAAGAGATATTAGCTTTCTCCTCACATATTCTGTCTGGCCTTGGGAGAGTGGCCCATTGTACTCAAGGACAACAGTTTCTTTGCAGCGCTGAATCTTAGACACTAAAGACAGCCTCTCTTCAATGGGGTTACTACAGGGGAAAAAAGAAAATTTCAGTGCATCATAGCAGGGACAATCTAATCCTCTTTGCTGGTACATCTGCTCTGGCAGTTTTGCTCCGCAAATCAAAAGGCAACCCATCAATTAAAGTTCCTTTCCCTTTCCTTTTTATTCAGCTTGTGAAATGTGACCAGTATTCACCAAAAAAAAAAAAAAAAGTTTCAGACCACTTTGCTCACAAATATCCACCCCAAGGGTGTGCACTTTGATTTGTTGTCTGGTTTCCGCTGACAGTTCTTCCTTTTTTTTTTTTTTTTTTTTTAAGAAGGAGCCCTTCTGCTTTGGCAGAGTGCAATATATTCAGAGAGCTTTACAAAACAAAGCTTTCAGCTCTGAGTCAGCAACAAACTCATCTTTGTTCGCGTGGTTCTATTAAGGAAAGAAGGCCAATTTTCTGCAGGTTTCTATGGCTGACTTCACAAAGGCATCTCTCTGTGTGCAAGCGCTCTGGCAGGAACCGCCGACTCTGAGATCATCGTTTTCCGTAATGACCAGCTGCAAGGATGGGAGAAAGAAAATCATAAACTGGTTTATAGAGTGATTTTCCTAAGGAGCCTGAAATACAGATGCATTCACTGGGAGACACAAAATAAAGGCAGCTCACTGGTTGCGTTCCCATGTACAGGCCAAGGCCTCCTCCACATTTTCCTTTATCTCCACACAGGCTTTGATGAGATATTCAGGTCATTTGTCTTGAGGAGGAAGTGAAGCTCATTTGCATTTCCCTGGGTTTCCCAGGGAATTCCCAGGAATTCTTGCCCTTCCTTCGATGATGTTTTCTTGTGTTTGGCATCACATTAAATTATAATCTCACAGTGTGTCTCCAGGTATTGAACTTTTGTTTACCCCTGGAGCTAGAGCTGGGCTTCCCAGGTGGCACTAGTGGTAAAGAACCTGCCTTCCAGGGCAGGAGACGAAGTAGATCCTGTGTCGGGAAGATTCCCTGGAGAAGGAAATGGCAACCCACTCCAGTATTCTTGTCTGGGAACCCCATGGACAGAGGATCCCAGTGGATTGCAGTTCATGGGGTTGCAAAGAGTCAGATATGGCTGAAGTGACTTAGGATGCATGCAGAATTAGAGCACTGTTAAAATCTCCCGTTGGCCCGCGAGGAATATGGTAAAATTCAGAATAAACATCATAGTCTCAGACTCCCGAATCAAGGTTTTTCAAAACCATCAACATAATCCTACTTGTCATGAGGTTTAACAGAGTTTGCAGATATGGAATTGTGTTAGTGCTGCTTCCTTAAAAGTGTTCTAAGGATGACTTTATACATATTTGGATTTCAAAGAACATTTCCAGATTTAAAAAACTTGGGAAATGCTGGTCTTAACAAAATGAAACTTCTTTTTACTGAAGTCTTAGCATATTAATATACTAACACACACTGTCATTTTCTAAGAAAAATGCCTTTCCTCTACCCTCATCCCCATGGGAATATTTGCTTATAATAGTACTCCAAAGATCTCAGGGCTTCCCAGATGGTCCATTGGTAAAGAATCCACCTGCCAATGCAGGAGACAGAGGAGACTGGGCTTTGATCCCTGGGTGGGGAAGATCCTCTGGAGGAGGAAATGGCCTGGGAAATCCCATGGTCAGAGGAACCTGCTGGGCTATAGACCATGGCATCGCAAAGAGTCAGACATGACTGAGTGACTGAGCATAGACGTACGTATGCCAAAGATCCCACTTTGGTGGGAATAAATGCTGACCAAATCCAATGGGATGATTGACAACCAAAGGCTTCCAAAGCTTAGTCTAACCCAATGAAGTCTGCAAGAGGAGTTTGAGGCATTTGTTTTAATATGAGTATATCAAATATTTATAGTCAGATGTTATCTGAAACTAGCTATTCAGAAATCAATTACAGTGTGAAATAAGAGAGCACTGGGCCTTTTTCCCTTCCAGATGCTATCTTTTCACAGGCAGAGTCTTAGGAGATGTCTGTTGGTTTGTAGATATACTGGTTGTATGACTTCCTTGGCTCTAGGTTGTAGAAAAAGAGCTTTAAATGAAACAGATAGAGATGCCTGACTTTGTGGAATTTAATTCTAATGGAGGGAAAGCTGTGATAAAAGGCTAGGTTGTGCTGTTTCAGAAATGTGCTGTGAAGAGAACTGAAGGAGTGTAAGGGCAGAGAGGACCATGGACAAATAGTGTTTGATGTGCTGAAGAAAGATGGCCTCTCTGATGAGGCCACACTTGAGAAGAGACTTCAATTAAGTTTGGAGCCAAGATTTCCCCAGCGATTTCAGCTCGTTGGGAAAGAGCATTCCAGAAAGAAGGACCTGTAAGTGTAAGGGCTCTGAGGCAAAAGCACACCAATTATGGTTGAGTATACCAAATGCAGCCCACAGGAGTAGAGGGAGGAGAAAGGGAGTGGTAGATGTATTTACTGACCTAGGAGGCAGCTCACACCTAACATACATGGGACCAAGGGCAAAAGCCAATGGAGACCTCTGTGATTCAATGTCTAAATAATTAAAAGTTACAAATCAAGCTAATACACTCTTAAGTAAAATATGTTCTCATTCCCTTCTTTAACCTTTATAACACCCAGGGGGCCAGATGTAAATGTAAAATTCTTGGACTCATGATTCTAGGTTGATGAATAGGAAGTTGTCCCTGATCCCTGGTCTGCGCCCTTCGCTTTCCACCCTCAGTCCCATTCTGTAGTGTGAGTGATTATACATATATATGGATATCCAAGATCATTTTATCCAAGATCCACATGGATTCAGCCCTTCAACAGCTGCCTCTTGGTTGCCTCTTGGGTCTAGAGTGTGCACAGCTGCAATAAGGCCTGTCCTTAGAGAATCGGATCGTATGGAATAGATCGCAGCCCTGGAAACAGGCTGCAGACATCTGGGCAGGGAACCAGGGCACGTTCTATAAGTAGGCTGTTGACTCCATTTGTGCATATTCCAGTAACTTACTTGTAGACTGCTCATCTGGTGGCAGGTGTGTAGTGTAGTTGGGGAGAGGTGAAAACTGGGCCCAGAAAAGCACTTGCTCCAGCCTGACTTCTAAGCGTAGTACCAGCAGGCTTTGTAGAGCTTGGTAAAGATTTGGCTCTTAATGAACAAAAATGGGAAGACATGGAAGTGTTTTGATTTGCATTTTCAGTCTCACTCCGACTATTTGTATGGAGAGTACCCTGGAATAGAACAAGAATGAAAGGAGTGAGCCCAGTTAAGAGGCTGTTGTATTAGATGTTCATTGACAGATGAATGGATAAAGAAGATGTGGTACATATATACAGTGGAATATTATTTAGCTACAAAAGGAAAAAATTTGAGTCAACTGAAGTGAGGTGGATGAACCTAGAGCCTGTTATACAGAATGAAGTAAGTCAGAAAGAAAAAAAACAAATAATGTGTATTAACCCATATATTTGGAATCTAGAAAAATGGAGCCAATGAACCTATTTGCAACACAAGAATAGGGATGTGGATGTAGATAACAGACTTGTAGACACAGTGAGGGAAGAAGAGGGTGAGATGAATTGAGAGAGCAGCATTGACATACAAAATATTCTTGAATCTCTGGAAGATGGTCTTTAGCAGAGACCTCGAGATTAAGATTCTCTGGATCTGCCCAGAAGCAGTCTTCTGAAGGATATTGTTTCATTTCAAGATCATCAGACTGAGCAGATGACTAGGTGATATATATACATCTATCTCTACTATAGATAGCTTCTACCCAAGATCCACAGTAAAAGATTGTGGATTGTAATGCTTTAATCTCATTATTTTGTTGCAACCCTGAGACTGAACCCAGGTTTCCCACATGGCAGGCAGATTTATATTTAGGAGGTTTACTCAAAAAGTGGTACAAAGAAAACAATAATGACAAATGTATTATCAGTTATTATGTATAGATTCCCACTATCTAATAGATAGTAAGGGATCGATCCATTCAGAAATATACCAGAATGTACCTGCCAAAGTGAGCATTATTCTCTTGGGAGGCTAGTTTTCCTAGCACATTTAGCTGTTAAATAATTAGCAATATATTTGCATAAGAGAATTTTTTTTTTAATTCATTAAACAATTTCCTTAACAGTGCTGCAGTTTCTAAAGCTTGACTTCTAACGAAGACAGCTGTGTATTGTTTTAAATTCACTTTAAAATTATTAAAATTGAGGCAAACTAAATTTTTCTTAAAAGAAAATGTATATGAATAAACTATGACAAAAACACCCAGCAGTTTCTTAATGAGCTTCAATAGAGTTGTCCAAAATGAACTGCCAAAGATACTTTCAGGAACTAGAAACAAACCCATAGAGGCCAAACTTCCTGTCTGAAGTTTTGCTCCAGTTAGTATTCCTAAAGCCTGATATAAAAATATCAAAGGAAAATTTATTTTCATTATCCTTAGGAGATAATCCCCAATAGTAGCCTAGAATTGCCACTTTTAGCTCACTGAGAATTCAAGATCTCCCAATTAATGGTGTGTTTAAAAGTACCATTTATGACCAGAAAACAAACTTTTGGCCTAAAACATTTTGTAAATTTGTAAATGAAAAGAAAGGTAAAGTGGTTTTTGTGAGACTAGGGTATTTTATAAGCGGCCCTATGGTTTTCTAGCTAGAAGATGTAGGAAAATGTTTAGTTTCTCTTTATTGTCTGAAATTTCTTTTTGAAATCTTCCTTGTTGGCTTCAGTAATTAGTTTGACTCGTCCACTGCCCTGCAGGTGTCCCAGAGCCAGAGGGTTGGTCCAAGAACTTAGCACTCTCCTGTTTAGTCCAGAGAGGATGTGGCCCTGAGTGTCATGCTGATGGTGAAAATGGAGAAGCTCAAGAAGATAAAGAAAGCAAACAAAAGGTTGAAACCCTTGGATGCTAGTCTGGATGAGACAGAGTGAATCTGGGGGAGCAAAAATGAGGGTTGCATAGTTGTCATGCTGATCTCCCCTGCAGGATGGGAAACAAGAGAAAATGGTGACTGTTTTGTAAAGACCCTTATCCAATAGTCCCTGGACACCATGTTGTGCATCCTAAATATTGTCTTCTTTAATAAAGATGATCCCATCATAAGAAACCCAGAAAAACCCAGAAGCTTAATTGGAGAAGGCCAAGACTAGGATAGAAGAAACCATGTAAAACAGTATTAAGGTTTTGTTTGTTCATTTGTTTGGTTTAACTATGCAGAAGTAAACTGACCATCAGTTCTGTTCAGTTCAGTTCAGTCGCTAGTCGTGTCTGACCCTTTGCGACCCCATGGACTGCAGCACTCCAGCCTCCCTGTCCATCACCAACTCCTGGAGTTTACTGTACAGCTTATCAATTAAAGCTTCAGGTTACCTTACCTGTGCTCATGCTCAGTCGTGTCCTGCTCTTTGTGAACCTATGGACTGTTGCCCGACAGGCTCCTCTGCCCATGGAATTTTCCGGGCAAGAATACTGGAGTGGAGGGCCACTTCCTACTGCAGGGGATCTTCCTGACCCAGGGATAGAAACCAAGTCTCTTGTGCCTCCTGCATTGGCAGACAGATTCTTTACCACTGTACGTATGTTAGTTGCGCAGTCGTATCCGACTCTGTGACTCCCATGGACTGTAGCTTGCTAGGCTCCTCTGTCCATGGAATTCTCCAGGCAAGGATACTGGAGTGGGTTGGCATTCCCTTTTCCTGAGGATCTTCCCAACCCAGGGATTGAAACCAGGTCTCCTGCATTGAAGGCAGATTCTTTACTGTTTGAGCCACCTGGAAAACCCAACATTTCTGGGAGTTATTGTGAGTTTTCTATAGAGGGGAGAATCCAAGTTGGTATCAGGAAGCATTTCTCTGTTTGTATTTCTGGTGAATGGCTCAAAAAATCTCTGAAGAAAAGGACCATGCATCTGTAGTAATTTTGATAGTTGATTTTTCTTATTCTAAATAAATAATCACTTTTGTGATTATGCACAACCTCATGTTGTCTTTGCATTTCTGTATTTCTTCTAAAGGGTGTCCCAATATTGTATAAGCTTCAGGCCCAACAAAATATGGATCAGCCCTTGATTTTGTTTTATAGTTAGTTCACAATTTCAAACAGGCAGCTGGACACTTTCTTGACACTTTAGAAACATATATCCTGTGAACAGATGATTTATGAAATATCTATAGTGTTTGCTACTTATGTCTGAGTGATCTTCTTGGAAAGACCCATCTCAGAGAAAAGGTCACTAAGAGAGGAAAGGGCCTCCAAGAGGAGACTGCCTTCTAACAGTTTTATTAGAAGACTACAGAAGTTATTTAGTCTTCTTCCAACACATAGCTATTAAGAGATGAAAAAACCTGGTCATCATATATATTATGCATGAAAAATGGGACACCACATTATAGGCAGCAGCTGGAGCCATTTGGGTTATTGACACGTATAGTATGTTATTATTAAATTTGGAGAGTAATTTTGATGCTTCTGAAAGCAAGAATTTCATGTCCTTGTGTACTTTGTCAACATTTTTCATGATATAAAATGTATTTCCTCTAGCAGAGGATACAAGATAACAAAAAATTCTCCTCCTCATGGAGTTTACTTATGCAAGCTTTTAGCAGCTAGTAGGTATTCAATAAATATTTATTGAATGAAGAAATTATTTCAACTCTCAGATAATGACTCCTAGATATAAAGGGTATATATTTAAATGACCCAGTGATGATCAAACTTCAAAAATGACTAGTGCTTGCTCATGGATGGGAAAACAATTTTTAAGGAATTTTTCAAATTATTGATTGTATTTTTATTTTAAAATATGTATCTTTTCATTTTTAGCTGCTAGCATTAGTTGCTAATATGTGGTAGATGCTCAATAAATGTTTGTTGAATTCATGAATGAACTAGGCATATTAAGGGTTAGTTCATCAATCTGAAATTGCACATAGTTTGTTTACATTTAGCCTGACAATTTATTTGAAAAATGATATGGAATTGTCAGCAATATATATAAGTTACATCTAATTACAGCTATGCATGAGACCCCCAAGGAAAATTCAAAAATAGACTAGATTAGAAGTAGAGAAAATTTTTTAGTCTCAAACTGACAACCCTGCAGTAATTATATGGTTAAAGATAGTAAGGAGGGCCAGTAATAAGCATGGTCCAGTAAAAAGGACAAAGGTGGAAATTTGAGGTTGTGAAAAAAAAAGGACGTAAGGGGGGTGATTAAGATATATGCAGGAAGTGATGGTTTACTTGATGAAGCTAAAGCAATAGTATGTTAAAGAGTAATGAGATGTTTGTTTAGAAAATTTGGGTACTGTGGACCCTGTTGATGAAGGGCCTTAGATGCCAGGTTCAGGGATTTAGATGAGATGCCAGGCAAGAGAAAGTGATTCTAAGAGACTGACATGGTGAAAATAGTGTTTGAGGAAGATAATCCTGGCAGCTGTGTGCAGGATAGAATGACAGGATCTGAGGCTAAAGATTTAGCAGATAACTGGGGGCTTCACAGTAATCCTAGTAAGAAGATGAAGTTCTGCTCTTGGGAGGTTTCTAGAGAAAGGAAGAGGAAAATAGAAATGCACAAAGAGGGGCAGAGCCAACATTTGACTGACTAGGGGGAGATTTAGGATGCCAGTTAAATGGTGGGGTCCTCTGACTGGGTTTAAGACTTATTTACATTTCACAGACTTCACGAGACATGCTGTCTAACATAGCTGATGGAAAAGTATGAAACACAGAGATGCAAATTGTAAACTTTGGGAATTACCAACATGCGTATGGTAGCTGAAACTGCACAAATGGGTAAATAGAATATACAGAAAGAAGAGAAAAAAAATCAAAGTAAGCTTTATGAGTTAAAAATAGGAAAGGAAGGACTTCCCTGGCAGTCCAGTGGTTAAGACTGTATTTTTCCCATGCAGGGGGCACGGGTTCAATCCCTGATCAGGGAACTAGTAACCCAAATGCTGATGACCAAAAAAAGGCGGGGAGGGGGAAAGGGAAGGGGAGGGCAAAGGAGATGGAAAAGAGGGAAACCACAGCTGAAGAAATAGGAAGATCCTGTTTTATGAGGAAAAGGAAAATTCCAGAGACAATGACCACTGGGACAACTATAGTCAAGGAGACTGAAAAGAAAGTTGGAGATGTGAAAACTTAGGAGGGATATTCATTCATCTGGGGTAAGAGGAGGGAGAAGAAATTGTTTCCTTCTTTTTAAACAACTTTTTCATAATTACCTGGAAAAATATGAGAATGGACATTGTATTACCAATGCTTTCAAAAAGATTAATACAAGTTTTAATATAAAGGATTACATACTGATGTATAGACTTGATTCAGTGTTGCTGCTGAAAGCTATAAAGTGAAAAAATTAGATGATTTTAATCCTCACAGCTAAAGATAAGCAGTTCAAACCAACTCCTAAATGGAAGAATTAGATATACTTTTAACTTCAGAGTGGATGAGTCATATTTTAAGCGTTCTTTGCTGGACTATTCTTAGTGACTAGATGCAGAGGCTGGTGGATATGTTTCTGTTTTCTCGCTTAGTTTTCAAAGCACTGGAAATAGAAAGGAGTGAAGAATTTAACCTTGTGGAAAACATTAAAAAAATGCTTATTTCTAAACTTACTGAAAATCTGTGAGAGATGCGAAAACAAGTCAAAAGTTGAAAGGAAATTGAGATGTGTACTCCTGTCTCTATGACTGTGATATTTACAAAGGGAGTAAAACAAAAATAGACTTCTCTTTTAAAAGATTAAGGTCTATATGTATTTGATAACAAACAGTAAATTATATTTAAGTACATTTTGTCATACATGGTAAAACATGATTTCCTATTAAAATGAGTCTATGTAGTCAGTTTTCTTGTGCTATATGCTCCAGTCATGTCTGACTCTGTGACTATTCTTATTGGTAATGTAAGGCTGACAAGGCTGAAAGTTATTTATAGTTGATTCTTTGCAGTACTGTTGTCAAATATGCATGTGACGGTGCTCAGGGCTTATGTAGGTAACTGGTTTATTAGGCAGGTTCATCCTGGTGGGGTATAAAGTGAAGTGAAAGTTGCTCAGTCATGTCCAACTCTTTGTGACCCCATAGACTATACAGTCCATGGAATCCTCCAGGCCAGAATTCTGGAGTGGGTACCTGTTCCCTTCTCCAGGGGATCTTCCTAACCCAGGGATTGAACCCAGGTCTCCCACATTGCAGGCAGATTCTTTACCAGCTGAGCCTCCAGGGAAGCCCAAGAATACTGGAGTAGGTAACCTATCCCTTCTCCAGCAGATCTTCCTGACACTAGAATTGAATTGGGGTCTCCTGCATTGCAGGCAAATTCTTTTCTAGCTGAGCTACCAGGGGTGTAAGTATGAAATAAATTTATTTTTTTCCAATTTTACTTCAACCATGCTCTCTTAAGTCATTCTTTCCAGACCTCATAAAATTATCTTAGATTGTTTCCATAACTTAAAATTTTAAAAAAATAGGGATATAGTTGCTTTACAATGTTGTGTTAGCTTCTGTCGTACAACGAGGTGAATCAGCTTTAAGTATACACATGTCCCCTCCCTCTCGGACCTTCCTCCCACTCCCTTAGCCCAACCCTCTAGCTCACCACAGAGCACCAGAGTGAACTCCCTGCACTGTGCACTAGTTTCCCAGTGCTATCTACTTTACTCATGGCAGTGTGTGTATGTCAACCTTTCATCCATTCCAAGATATTGAAAAATTGATTCCATTCTAGGATGACATAGGTTCAACTACGTGCCAAATTATCCCAGTTTCCCTCTGTGTCCTGTGCTTGTTTAAAGGTCTGAGGAGACTGCACTGTGAAGTTATGGGTCCTGTTCTTTCATTTCTTCTCCCTTTCTAATTCTGTCCCCTCCTTTTCTGGGTTTACCTTTCTCCTCTTACAGCAGAGCCTGGGAAGAGAAATATGAAACAGGTCAAATGTTTACACCTGCATTCCAAAGCTGGCTTTCTTATCTGGGATGCAAGTATAAATTATTAAAGAGTTCTACTCAGATTCTTACTCTCGGGTACCTCCCATATTCTCTTGTTGCTGTACTCTTGTCGTTTGTGATGTTAGTAAGGCAACTCCAGCATGAATACTCTACAGTTTCTATCTGGGTAAATAGTGGGCCTGCAGACTGCTCCAGTGTTGTTTTATCCAGGTAGACACAGAAGGCATATCCCCAGCAGTGCTGTCCGTGGGAAATTAGGTGCAGTTTCTCCTTTGTGCAGGTAACCCCAAATTCAAAAGAATTCTCTCCACTTGACTTGTGGTTGCTCAAGGGATAGAATCACCATCTTTTCCCTTTTGCCTTTCAGGCAAGTGATAGCTCCCTGCCTACTGTAGCCAGCACCATAGGTCCTTAATCATTACCTGTTGGTTGGCTTCTCTTTATTAACTGTCCGCATCCTGTGCATTGTTCTCTTACTAAACTCTCTTCAATAATCTACTAGAATATGTCTTGTGTTTCCTGTCATGACTCTGACTAAAATGAATGATAAACACAATGTCTACAACTGCATACCATGTATGTTTTAAGGTGAAAATGTGATTTACACATATTGTCTTATGAGCTATTCATATCCAAATTTACTAGAGAGAGAACTTTGGAATATGCTAATTTGAATTAAATCTCAGTTCTGACATACATGAAGTTGATGTGAATATTCATAGAGTTGAAGATTCAATGACATAAAGGTGATAAAGCATACCACTCACATAGGTCATATTCAGTATTCATTCAGCATCTACTTGATGCCGGGCACTATGTTCTTCCTATACTGTAAAATGTTTTATAAATACAAGTTAATGTAACTCAGTATGATAGAGGAGAAAATATTGAAGCCATGAAAGCGCCCTTGTTTGTGTGGAATGAGGAAGACCAGATTGGAGAAAATATCACTGGCTCTTTCTAGTGTCCTTCATTTGATTCTCATAACCCTCTCTACTAATGAAATTTAGGAAAGCAAAATGTTTTAAAGTATTGAAATTGCCTGGGAATTACTTTATATATGAGAGTAACAAAAATGAAGGGAAAAAGTATCAAGACAGTGCTACGATTACTAAGTGGAAATACAAAATAAAATTCAGTTGAGTTCAGTCACTTAGTCGTGTCTGACTCTTTGCGACCCCATGAATCTCAGCATGCCAGGCCTCCCTATCCATCATCATCTCCTGGAGTTCACTCAAACTCATGTCCATTGAGTCAGTGATGCCATCCAGCCATCTCATCCTCTGTCATCCCCTTCTCCTCCTGCCCCCAATCCCTCCTAGCATCAGGGTCTTTTCCAATGAGTCAACTCTTCGCATCAGGTGGCCAAAGTTTTGGAGTTTCAGCTTCAGCATCAGTCCTTCCAATGAACACTCAGGACTGATCTTTAGGATGGACTGGTTGGATCTCCTTGCAGTCCAAGGGACTCTCAAGAGTCTTCTCCAACACCACAGTTCAAAGGCATCAATTCTTCGGCGCTCAGCTTTCTTCATAGTCCAAATCTCACATCCATAAATGACCACTGGAAAATAGAGTCCTCCTAATTTAAAGCCTTTAAAGTAAATTTCAAATGCTCATAATTAATATATGAGTAGATTTTATTTCAAAAAACTTTGCTTAAAGAAAGAATGTCATGCTGAGCATTAGTAAGTTTGGAATTTGGATCTATTTCTGCCTTTGGCTATTAACCTTGGACAATAATTTAACTCTTAGAGGTATTATTTCTAGTTCTGTGGTTCAATTAAAATATTATTAACATAAATTTATAAGTAACATGGTTAGTATTCCCCTCAGTACAGTTGAGAAAAATATGTTAGACTCCTATGATGTGAAAAGCCCTCTGCTAGGTATCCCTATGGGAAGATAATGGAACAAAGATCTCTACCTGACATCAGTGAAATAGAGGGAGTCAAATGGCAACGGCAGTGAGAACTACATACATCTACAGCCAAGATTAATAAAGTATTTAATGAAAATGCCAGAAGGAGCCATTTTTCATGTTTGAGGGAAGAAACGACACTGCAGAGTAGACAGCTTTTATAAATCAGTGATTCTAAGTGAAAATTGTCTTCAAGAGAAATCACACATTAAAAAAAAATAGTTCTCAAAAGTATTTGCATCTTTTTTTGTGGGGATGAAAAAATATCAAACTTCAAAATTACTGAAAAAAATTGAAATCGAGTAAAAATGAATATTTAAAATAGTGCTTTGCTTTAGCGTCAACACCAAAGTGAAGGCTTCTGTTTTCCCTATTCAACATTTCATCAAGGATCCCATCTCTGCACAAATACAGGGGAAAACACAGTTTCCACACAGTCACCTGATAAGTTTGGTGATATGCTAAGATCTGTAATGATGACCATGATAATAACCTTTTAAAACTCTCAAATATTACTATGCCATTGTGACAGGACTCTGAATATATGTTATAACCAGTGGTATCAGGGGTTCTATACCATAGTCATCTGTACTCTTATACATTCAAATATGTGATGAAATTTCAATGTTTAGAAGTTTCTAAATCCCAGAAGCCAAGATGATTCTATAACTATGGGAATTCTTTAAAGCTCCATTTATATGGGTCAAGTATATGATGTGACTGTATGGTACATATATTTATAGATTAATCTCTTGGACTTGGAACTCAGTTTTGTTATTACCAGTGTTTCTAAAGTCACAGATATATTTATTCTATATCTGGAATTAAGTTATAATTTTATCAGGAAAGCAATCTAGTTGAAGGAAATATAGGTGTCTGCCTGGAATGCAGGAGACCCGGGTTTGATCCTTGGGTCGAGAAGATCCCCTGGAGAAGGAAATGGCACCCCACTCCAGTACTCTTGCCTAGAGAATCCCATGGATGGAGGAGCCTGGTAGGCTGCAGTCCATGGGGTCACTAAGAGTCAGACACGACTGAGCGACTTCACTTTCACTTTCCACTTTCATGCATTGGAGAAGGAAATGGCAACCCACTCCAATGTTCTTGCCTGGAGAATCCCATGGACGGAGAAGCCTGGTAGAATGCAGTCCATGGGGTCGCACAGAATCGGACACGACTGAAGCGACTTAGCAGCAGCGAAATATAGAAAACCAATAATGGACAACAATACAAAAAGAAATTGACAAATCCACAATCATAATAAGTTAGTTTAGTGTGAATTTCTCAGTGAATAAAAACAAGATAAGGGAAAAATCAGTAAAGAATTCTTGTGCTAAAATCTTTAGATTTGAGCAATAGAATTAGCAAATAAACTAGGGATGGATATAGAACAGTGTATTTAACAACTTCTTTATAAACACTAGTGGCAAAAATGGAAAAAAAGGATTAATGAACTTGAAAGAGATCAATACAAAGAAAGTTTAAAAAAAAAAAAAACAACCAAAAAACAGCTGGCACATAACACCAGAAACAACCTCAAAGAATATACAAATAATAGAACACAGAATATACTATAAATGTAGAATATACAAATAGTCATATCATATATTAATAAAACTCCAGAAGAATATTTACCAAAGAGTTAACAGATTAACAATAGATAATAAATATTGTTTAATTTCCCTTTCTTTTTCTATGTTGTCAAATTTCAGTAAATATTTAAATGCTTTTTATAAATAACATTTTTCATCCATCAAAATAAGGAGAGAATATTCTAATAATTAAAGTGAAGCAGTATTTTCCAGTGTGAGGCAGAAGTAATCTGTACAAAATCATCTCAGTTTTCTATTTTAAAAAGATTCCCAGGCTCTATGCCAGACCTGTAATTATAATATTTGGAGGGTATGCCTGGAAACCTGAAGGTTAATCTTTTAGCATTCAAGTTAGAGAACCATTGAAATAGAAGGAAAGTGGAGTTAGTCTAATACAGAAAAGCTAGCAATAATCTCAATGATTGACAGTTATAATAAATGCCAGATAGATTTCCTTCTCTAATCAACTTGATACGGCAGGATGAGTCAACTGTGGATATAGAATCTGTTATTTTACCATCATATTCACATTAGAGCTTGGTTTTGTGATTTGAGAAATAGAACCCCTTAATGGAATTAATTTTGACATTGACAAATACAGGTGATTCACTTAGCTTTACCTTACATACTTGTGAAGTGAAATTTCAAAAGGTTATTTTGTTATTATTTCAAGCATAAAAGGATCAAATCCTTAAATGCACTCGGTTTAGATGTACCTGTATATTCCTGCATGTACATAGCTAAAGACTAAATATTCTTTTAAGTGGATTTGGGGGCGGGGATAGTAGTTTGGACAGAGGCTCTAAAGAATAGGCACTAAATAAATTATGCCTTCAATTCTTAAAAAACAAAAGCTCAGCAATTTGATAAATGTCTATGAAGTTGGATTTCCTTTCATCCCCTACTAAGGAAACTTACTCGCAGTCCAAATGGTTAATAACTTTTATTTTGCTAGAATTTTATATAATTCAAGTGAATAGAGTCAGAGTCAAATATAGGAGATGAGACCACCCACAAAGCAGTTTAGCAATATAGTAAGAACACTAGTGCTGAAATCAGGCCTGGGGTTCAGGCTTAGTTCCTGCACTTATTTGTGTAATATTGGGTGTGTTATTTAACCTTTTTAAGCCTCAGTTCCTCATCTGTAAAATAAAGCTTGAATTATTGAACTCAAAGAAACATTTATTTTCTAGAAGAGTGCCTGGTAAATAGTAAACGCTCAATGAATTATTTCTATTATAATATCAATAAACATTAGCATATCTGTATTAGGGTTCTCCAGAGAACCAGTATGAACCTACAGAGATATAGATACATATGTATTAGTTGGAGTTCTCTAGAAAACCAATATGAACCTATAGAGATATAGATATGAAATATATAGATAAGTGTGTATATGGGGGGGAGGTGGAGAGAGAGATTTATTGCAGGAATTGGCTAATGCTATGACAGAGGATGTGAAGTCCCACAGTCTGCTATCTAAAGCTGATGAAACAGGAAAGCCAGTATCGTAACCTACTCTAAGTCCATGAGCACTAATGTCCAAGGGAAGGAGAAAATGGATGTCCAGCTCAAGAAGAGAGCAAATTCACTCTCCCTGTACCTTTCTGTTCTATTCAGGCCCACAACAGATAGGATAATATCCACCTGCACTGGTGAGAGTGAGCTTTACTCAACTTACTAATTTAAATTCTAATCTTTTTTGGGAAACATTCTCATGGATGCAGCCAGAAGTAATGTTTACTAACCATCTGGGCATCTTTTAATCCAGACAAATAGACATATAAAATTAACAATCACAAATTCATATTCCCATTTTCCTTCTAATGAAAGTGCATTTATATCTGTGTTAATTTTTCTTAAATATCTTTCTTAAAGTTTTATTTGTCAGAATTCATGAAAGTTCTGTATATGTTAGAAGAAATATTTTGATAAGTGGATTGAGTGAGAGTATGAGAACTTTAGGGGGTGTTTCTGAAAAATCTCTTGTCCCCCAGAATTCTATCCCAATATAAATCACTTCTACCATCTTCTGTTCATTTCGCTAGCCATATCAGCTCCATCTTTTCCCTATTTTAAGCCTCCCCTCAAGTTCTCCTGTCAGCATGTGAAGTGAAATTTTGGCTTCTATAAATTTTACTTTCATACTCATTACCAAATATGACACATGACAAAGGTTTGGTCTTGGATTCCATGCCCTTTAGAATATGTAGAAGCATTAGAAAGTTTAAATAATTCTGTCACATGTAGTATGTATAATATACATATTAATGTTTGTCTACATATATGTAAAAGTATATGTACCCACCCACTAAACACTATGCAGGTCAAGAAGCAACAGTTACAACCAGACATAAAACAATGGACAGCTTCAAAATTGGGAAAGGAGTACATCAAGATTGTGTATTATCACCCTGCTTATTTAACTTATATGCAGAGTAAGAAAAGAAAGCGAAGTCACTCAGTCATGTCCAACTCTTTGCAACCCTATGGACTGTAGCCTACCAGGTTCCTCCATCCATGCGATTTTCCAGGCAAGAATACTGGAGTGGGTTGCCATTTCATCGTGCAAAATGCTGGGCTGGAGGAAGCACAAGCTGGAATCAAGATTGCCGGGAGAAATATCAATAACCTCAGATATGCAGATGACACCACCCTTATGGCAGAAAGTGAAGAGGAACTAAAGAGCCTCTTGATGAAGGTGAAAGAGGAGAGTGAAGAAGCTGGCTTGAAACTCAACATTCAAAAAACTAAGACCATGGTATCTGGTCCCATTGCTTTATGGCAAATAGAAGGAGCAAAAATGGAAACAGTGACAGACTTTATTTTCTTGGGTTCCAAAATCACTGCAAAAGGTGACTGCAGCCATGAAATTAAAGGACACTTCCTTCTTGGAAGAAAATCTATGGCAAACCTAGATGGCATATTAAAAAGCAGAGATATCACTTTGCCGACAAAAGTTTGTATAGTCAAAGCTATGGTTTTTCCAGTTCAATTCAGTTCAGTCACTCAGTCATATCCAACTCTTTTTGACCCCATGGACTGCAGCACACCAGGCTTCTGTGTCCATTACCAATTCCCAGAGATTGCTCAAACTCATGTCCATAAAGTTGGTGGGTTTTTCCAGTGGTCATGTACAGATGTGAGAGTTGGACCATAAAGAAAGCTGAACACCAAAGAATTGAAGCTTTGGAACTGTCATGCTGGAGAAGATTCTTGAGAGTCCCTTGGACTGTGAGGTGATCAAATCAGTCAGTCCTAAAGGAAATCAACCCTGAATATTCATTGGAAGGACTGATGCTTAAGCTGAAGATCCAATATTTTGGCCACCTGAGACAAAGAGCTGACTCATTGGTAAAGACCCTGATGCTGGGAAACATTGAAGGCAGAAGGAGGAGGGGACAGAGGATGAGAAGGTTGGATGGCATCATTGACTGAATGGACATAATTTTGAGCAAACTCTGGGAGATAGTGAAGGAGAGGGAAGCCTGGAGTACTGTAGTCCATGGGGTCTCAAAGAGTCAGATATGACTGACCAATTGAACAACAGCAACCCACTATAAAAATACTTACATGGTCTTACAGGCACAGGATAAGGTACGTAAACTTCAGAGGACTCTGTAGGGTAAAACGTTGTCCTGAGCACTCTATGGAGCCTCCTGATACAGGGCACTGGGACTACAGCAATCGATGGAAGAATGAAATGTCATCAAAACAACAACAGTCTTTAAAATCTTATCCTTTTTGCTCCAGTTTTCTTTCTAACATACTTTATTGTCTGAAGTTTAGTAGTTTCCATTAAAGTTGATTCTGCTGATTAACTGTAAGAAAGTAAAACAAATCAATCAGGATTTTCTTTCCCACTGAAAATGACATGAGATGGCATCACTAAACAGGAACACTTCAAAGATCCATACAGTTGATGAATTAAAGAAGAAGTGTAATTACTGCCACAAAGTGTAGCTGTTCATTGTTCAGCCCACATATGCAAATCATGACATTTGTGACTACCAATCACTGCCAATTGTAAAGGAATGACAAGGATTTATTAATGTCAGCATCTCTCAATCAGTGAGATGTATTACAAGCAGTAACATCAACAACATCCCTTCCCTTTCCTCTTGTCCTCTTTGTAGGCTCTAGAAGGTCCCTCCTGGGAAGGACATGAGGCACTAAGTAAAGGAAACAGAGAGAAGGCGCCTCAGCTGTGGAGCTGTGGATGTGGAGGTGGGAAGTTGACAAAACATAGAACTTCATTCTCCCTGGGACCAGCCCTAGCCAAGAATGTGCAAATACCATCATTCCTTGGGAGGAATTAGACTATCTCAAGGCTACTGTCAAGACAATGTATCCTAGCTCAATTTCCAAGCCTCAGCCACCATGCTGCTGCTAAGTCACTTTAGTCATGTCCGATTCTGTGCAACCCCATAGACAGCAGCCCACCAGGCTCCCCAGTCCCTGGGATTCTCCAGGCAAGAACACTGGAGTGGGTTGCCATTTCCTTCTCCAATGATGAAAGTGAAAAGTGAAAGCAAAGTCCCTGGGTTGTGTCCAACTCGCAGCGACCCTAGGGACTGCAGCACCAGGCTCCTCCGTCCATGGGATTTTCCAGGCAAGAGTACTGGAGTGGGGTGCCATCAGCCACCATAGCATGGTTATAAAGAGCTGAGGCGGCAACCCCCATGGGAAACTATATTCTTGATATCAATGTCTTTCTGCTGGTGTTCCTCTGATCACACATTTTCCTATAACATGATATCCACTAAACAGTACACTCATAATCTTTTCAAGAGTGCAACTAATCCTTAGTAAAAAACTGAGGAGTTAGGGTTGTTCACCAGACAGGTTTATGACATTAATAGCTCCTTGTCAATCCATGTGTGTTTCAAACATGCTCCTGTTGCACCTGATGGCCTCTGGAAACTGTTTTGAATACCTCTACTCAGTCCTGCTCATTATGACCTGCCTATTCTCCATTTCAGTCCTTTACTACGGATACCCTTGTGTGGCCCTGCAGTCTCCTGGGACAAGGAGTTGGATTTCAGTCCCTCTTTACTCAGCAACAGAAGTCAACAGAAGCTACTGAATCTACAGTCTTGTGCTTTATATTTCTTAACGTTTCCCTGGCTGAGCCTTCATGTTGATAAACATATCCTGTTGTCTCTCAAGTTCATGCTTGTTGGTGTGACTTGAATTAAAAATCCTTGAATTTCGACTCAAAAGATGCATGTTTAGTCCTGTATCTTCTACTTACTCACAAAAGACCTAAGGAAGCAATATCTTAAGCCTCAATTTCTACATCTCTTTAAAATAAAGTGATGGTAATTGTTCTCTTTATGAATTGTTAGGAAGCTAAAGCTAAATGTGTGTGAAAGAAAGTGGTAAATTATAAAACACTGTACTGGGGCTTCCCTGGTGGCTCAGTGGCAAAGAAGCTGCCTTGCCCATGCAGGGGACACAGGTTCAAACCTTGGCTGGGGAAGATCCCAGGGGCTGCGGGGCAACTAAGCCTGCACGCCACAACTGTTGAGCCTGTGATCTAGAGCCTGTGCTCCACATCAAGAGCAGCCACCTCAATGAGAAGCCCAAGCACCACAGCTAGAGAGTAGCCCTCACTCGCCACAATTGAAGAAGGCCTGTGTGCAGCAACAAAGACCCAGCACAGCTATAAATAAATACATCTTTTTAAAAAATGAAAAATAAAAATAAAACTTTGTACGAATACAAGGAGTATGGTGGTGGGCCGATTCCTAGATGTCCTAGATTCCTTTCACCCAAAGAGGCTGTTCTGTGCACAAAAAAAGCAATATTTATGGATCTATTATTCTATTATTAAGATGTGCAATAAAAAATTAAAGTGAAGCCTATATAAAAACTTCTGATTGTTATATTTTAGTAGATTTGGGCTATTTCTATTTTAGAAAAAAAGTTCTCCATTCAAACAAGGAACTCTGTTGGTGGGATCATGAGCAATGAAAAAAAGAGTGGAATTTGTTAGGGAAAAAAAGGGTGGGGGAGCTGAGAATAAAAGAATATGGACATAGTGATGCTGTGATTCTGTCCTGTTGTCTAACTGAGTCCTATCCTTGGAAGATGAAAGGCTGCCTGAGGCTCACACTTGATGGGAGTCATTATGTCAGGGATCACAATTTCATACAAGTGTATGCAGGTTTCTCTTTTCACTTCTCTCCCAGGCTTCAATATTAAATTATGCTGAAACTACTGTACTTCAGGACTGAATTAAGCCATTCTTTCTTCATTCCAGTCTCCTTGGCTGAAAACGCTGGGGCACAGTTCCTGTTTCCATTATTGCCTGATGGAAGAGTTAAGCTCCCGGGGCCGCCTTTGAAAAAATGTTGTGGCTAATGATCTTACACAGGTGTTTGCCTTGAGTCAAACATAGAACTTATGTAGAATTATATATGGACTAGTGGTGAACATTCCATTTATGAGATAAGGAATCACTGAAAATTTTTCTCATTTTACTTTAATGGTTGGGATCATTTTATCCCAGCAAAAGCACTTGACTCTGAAAGAGCAGTGGTAGAAATGCAAATACTAAATGCCCCCAGAATATAATATTTTGACCTCTAGGAAATTCATCCAAAAGTAGAAAATTATATTCAGAGTCAAACATTTCCTTAAGCAACTATATTATCACTGTATTTTATAAAATTTTCAAACTTACTTTGTAATGGGCTGTGCAGTATTATTTTTAAATACACATTTAATGCAGCATGTGATTTAGAAGTTTTTATTTTTAAAAGAGTAAGGATCCATTGAACAAATTAGTAATAGAAACCAATGATAGGTTTCTTATCACAGTAACACCACTTTAATAAATTTTAGTGGGAAAAAAATCAATAAAATATGATATGAGTTTTCTACATCTGTATGTTATTCCTTCTTTCACTCAGACCTTTACATTGCTGCTATCTTTAGGACATTAAGAAAACTATTAATTTCTCCACATCTTAGTTTCTTTTTCTGTTAAATGTGGTGGTTTTAAAGATCAAATAATTTACTGTACATGCATGGCACATAGTAACTATTCCATAAATATCAGCCATTATGATTATTGGATATAAGTAACTTTTAATTTCATGTCTTAGATAGGATAATTCTGTGTTTTTAAGACAGCATAAATGTCAGTGCAAATAATTATATTTTTATAATCATTATTGAAATGTTTCACTTTTGCCAAATACAACATACTTTTCAATTTGAAACGATATTTCCTATTGCCCTTAGTTTTAAATCATGTGGTGTTAAAGTGAAGTGAAGTCGCTCAGTCGTGTCTGACTCTTTGCGACCCCATGGACCGTAGCCTATCAGGCTCTTCCGTCCATGGGATTTTCCAGGCAAGAGTGCTGGAGTGGATTGCCATTTCCTTCTCCAGAGTGCAGCTAATCAATGTTTTTGTAATGCCTGTTATGAATCAGGTACACTCCAAAATTCTTTGGGAGATTTAAACATTAAAAAAACACCTTCAATTCCCTAAACCATTTAGAATTTGTTGGCAGAGACAGGTACATTAACAAGTTAACTTTAGTACAAAGCAGAGTGGGAATAATGCTTTAAAAGAAAAATAGACATAAAAAAAAAGATTCTAAAAATAAAAGAAAAATAGATTAAAATGTTCAGGAAAACAGACAAGATATATATATATATATATATATATAAATATAGGCTGTACTGTTAGAATACATAAAAACTTCAGATAGTAGTAGAATTTTGGTTCAGGAAGAACATTCAGGCAGAGGAAAAGATGAAAGTAAAGACATTGACACATGAATATGCATAACATACACAGAAAGTAAACACTAAGCATTTGACTTTGAATCATGTGGTAGGAATGCGATAAACCTCCAAAGGGTGGGACACATCTCAAGACTGGTCAAATCCAGATGTGAAAGAATGAGGGCAGGAATATTAAGCTCATGAGAAGCAAGTGGGGATGGAGAGGTGGGGGCAGGTAAGGGAAACTTTGTAGAGGCAGATGTAGTGGGTTTTCATAACTAATTGAATGTGAAGATAAGAGATCACCCTGATTCTCAGGTGGCATTAGAGGTAAACAACCCTCCTGCCAATGCAGGAGACATAAGAAATGAGGGTTCGATCCCTGGATCTGGAAGATCCCCTTGAGGAGGAAATGGCAACCCACTCCATTATTCTTGCCTGGAGAATCCCATGGACAGAGGAGCCTGATGGCTTGCAGTCCATAGGGTCGCAAAGAGTCACACATGACTGAAGCAACTTAGCACACACGCACATGCCTGAAATAATAATAAAGTTGTTGCTAAGAAAGGAACAAAGGAGATTTGGTATATCATGTCAACTTTAGCCATGTAAAGATTAAATATCACTCATAGGATTTTTTGATGAAGACATTTGAGAGTAGAAAAACTGGGTTTGGTATTCAGGAGAGTGGTCAGTCATCAGTGACTTGAGTGTAATTGGCATAGAAGTGATAGTGATGCTTTAAAAATAAATGAAGTTTAATTTTTTAAAAAAGCTATTTTGATGGTTAAAATTACTGGTCAAAAGCTACCTAAAAAAGAATAAATGAATTAAAGTTCATCAATAATTCCAGCAACCTATATACTGCAGGGGGCTTCCCTGGTGGCTCAGCTGGTAAAGAATCTGCCTGCAATGCAGGAAACCCTGGTTCAATTCTTGGGTCGGGAAGTTCCCCTGCAGAAGGGATAGGCTACCCACTCCAGTATTCTTGGGCGTCCCTGGTGGCTCAGATGGTAAAGAATCTGCCTGCACCCTGCAACATGGGAGACCTAGGTTTGATCCCTGGGTTGGGAAGATCCCTTGGAGGAGGGCATGGAGACCCACTCCAGTATTCTTGTCTGGAGAATCCCCATGGACAGAGGAACCTGGCGGGCTACAGTCCGTGGGGTCACAAAGAGTCAGACATGAGTGAGCGACCAAGCACGGCACAGCGTACACTGTAAGTAAATTCACTTTTTGAAACTTGGTTTAATTCTTAAAGTAGTATTATTATTTCAATTGCTGCTTAATGATTCATGAGTTCTTATTTATTTATGTGTGTTTTATTTGTAATTTATGATTTTAAACTTTTTAAAAAACTTTTTTATATTGGAGTAGAGTTGATTAACAATTTTGTGTTAGTTTCAGGTGTATAGCAAAGTGATTCAATTATGCATGTACTCAGTATTATTTTCATTTGTCTCCTTCTGTCTCTTATCTTTCTCCCTCCATTCCTTCACACTAAATTTCTTTGTTCTTTCTGATTCCTTTTGACTTTCATCTTCTAATGTAACAAGAAATGATTTTCTAATTTTTGGACTGTTAGTCCATGACATTCGGCATGATTAGCTAAAATGCTTTGAAAATCAGTTATGAAAATATGGAAATGCATTAACATATTTTTGAGTGATGCCTCCAGAAACTTACAATCTAAAACTCTAGCCAAATTTACACTGAGGAGATAGCTCTATTTCTGGATAAGCACAACCTAGCTTTTCTCCTTAGAGGTTTATAACATATACTCAACAAACATTCATTGTGTACTATGTTCCAGATACCAAGGATTTAAACTGCAGAGCACATAGTCATTTTCTACAAGTAGCTCACAATGTAATGGCCTTCCATGACAGAATTTGCTTTAAACTGTTTTCTTCCCTAGGGCCCTCATTTCAGGCACTGGTGTTTGCCAATCCATTGTATGCAAATGTATTTAATTCTACAATTAAAATTGTTTTCAATTTATCATCTGTGGTTTGCTGCTTGTTTGGTCAGGTTATTCTTGAAAGGAATGACCATACTTTATGTTTTAAATGATTCAGTAAGTATAACCTTATACAACTCAGAGATCATGAAAGTGATCAACACGTAGAAATTTAAATTCTTGAAAATTTTCTTCTTGTATCTTTTTATCTTAACCACAGTATTTCTGGAGTTTCTTCTTTGGTACCTGATATTACATACTGAGTGGCTTTCTGTTTGATCATCTAAACCATCATTTAAAATCATCGTGCTGGAATTTCAGAAAAAGAAATGAAATTCTGACGTCTCTGCATTTTTGAAATCTTTACGAGAAATAAAGTAGGTGTGCAGAAAAAACAGGCTTTACTTTGTTCAAAAAAGTCAATGTGAAATGTGCAGGACAGAGCTTTTTGTTTTCCTTCAGCTTTTGTAGGTCCTGGAGGCAAAGATGCAGTAGTGCTTATTATGATCAATAGAAAGTGGTGTCTGGGAACACAGATTCCTGCCAGGGTGAAGTTCTCAGGCCCCTACATTTGTACTTGGCCATGTGCACCTAAGAGTCTTTTCTCACTAAGAGTCTCACCCCTGCAGCTCCCAGTGGTAGGGAATATTGATTCAGGCATTACCCCCTCATCTGATTTTAAAAAACGTAAGGATTTAAAATATTGCATTTAATTTGTAACCGTTATATTAAAAATCTTTTAATATATTTTTTGTTTGTTTCTTTTATTTTCCTTTTAAATTTTTTGGATTTGAAGATAGCCACAAAGAAAATGAGCAGAAAGAAAAATTATGAGAAACTATAATAGTTTGTAACTTTCTTAAAATACATAAAACTTGAGAATCACCAATTATACTGTGAAATGATACTTGGGAAGAAAATCGCTTTTCACATCAGGGTACTAATCCCTGCTGCCAGAAAACCTCGTTATTAGTAGTTAGTTTTAGCCAAGTTGCTGTGTTTCTTTGCCCATCTAAGAAAGACCTCATCCTTTCTTGGCCCCCCTCCCAGATAACAAGCTTTTGCTTAGCTATAAAATTTGAGAATGGATGTAAGGATGTTGACTAGACTACAACTGATTTTTCATTTTTTCCCCCCTAGCTTGCTACCTGCTTCTCTCTGTTACTAATTAGTGTAATATTCCCTGTCATTTTGAACTTGGGCTTCCCTGATGGCACAAGTGGTAAGGAGTCCACCTGCTAACACAGGAGATAATACAAGAGATGTGGGTTCAGTCCCTGGGTCGGGAAGATCCCCTGGAGAAGGAAATAGCCACTCACTCCAGGATTCTTGCCTGAAAAATTTCATGAGCAGAGGAGCCTGTTGGGCTACAGTCCATGAGGTCACAGAGTTGGACATGACTGAGCACATAGCACAGCATATTTTGAACTTGAATTTGATTGTACTTTGATGAGATATATACTAATTTTTTTTTAATTAGAAAGTCAAGGTGGTATATTTAAGAGAGAACAGGATTTAAAGCCAGGAGGCCTTGTTTCCACTTCCATCAATTCCATTTGCTGTCTGTATGACCATGAACACATATTTTAAAATTTTTGAATATCAATTATCTTTTAAAAATATGAATCATAATAATTATTATACTTCTCTCACAGAATTATTGAATGGATCAAAAGACAATGTATGTAAATGCATTTAGTAACCATATGAAAATTGTTAATACTGAGTTAGAAAGAATACTTTAGACTATATTCAGAATTTGATATTTGAATTGGAGCTCATGTTTAATTGTACATTATTCATAAAGAAAATGGTAAGAAGAAAGGAAATTAATTAATGTAATGATAAAATTACAGAGGAAACATTTTGACTAAAAAAGGACCATTTTTAAGGACTTTGCCACATTCAGATCAGATCAGATCAGTCACTCAGTTGTGTCTGACTCTTTGTGACCCCATGAATTGCAGCACGCCAGGCCTCCCTGTCCATCACCAACTCCCGGAGTTCACTCAGACTCACGTCCATCGAGTCAGTGATGCCATCCAGCCATCTCATCCTCTGTCATCCCCTTCTCCTCCTGCCCCCAATCCCTCCCAGCATCAGAGTCTTTTCCAATGAATCAACTCTTTGCATGAGGTGGCCAAAGTACTGGAGTTTTAGCTTTAACATCATTCCTTCCAAAGAAATCCCAGGGCTGATCTCCTTCAGAATGGACTGGTTGGATCTCCTTGCAGTCCAAGGGACTCTCAAGAGTCGTCTCCAACACCACAGTTCAAAAGCATCAATTCTTCGGCGCTCAGCCTTCTTCACTAATTACTACTAATTTATACACAATGCTACTGCTGCTGTTGCTGCTGCTAAGTCGCTTCAGTTGTGTCTGACTCTGCAACCCTACAGACGGCAGCCCACCAGGCTCCCCCGTCCCTGGGATTCTCCAGGCAAGAACACTGCCATTTCCTTCTGCAACGCATGAAAGTGAAAAGTGAAAGTGAAGTCGCTCAGTCGTGTCCAACTCTTAGCGACCTCATGGACTGCAGCCCACCAGGCTCCTTCGTCCGTGGGATTTTCCAGGCAAGAGTACCGGAGTGGGGTGCCATTGCCTTCTCCGACATAATGCTACTAAGTCTAAATAAATTTCTAAGTTGAAATAATGCTTGCATATAATTTCATACATCAGTTTTTAGTGTAAGAAATCTAAACAAGAGTGGATTAGAGCTTAATCTAGGATATTAGAAACTTGGTCATTTGTTTGTTTATGGTTTGTTAATTTCATTTGTTGGCCATTTGTTTCATTGTTCTCTGACTTACCAGCAGAAAGATTCAAGAGACAAGAAGTTAATTTTTGAAATGTTTCCATTTATGATGAAAATAACAGTGAATTTAAGATAACTAATGTAAAAAAATTCTAAGGACCTCCATTTCCTTGTCTGTAATAATGATTAGTCCTTCTAAAAATTCCATTAACTTAGTATTTCATGCTTGTAGTTCCTGGAATACTGGATGTGAATGGTTTGAGATATTTGTTAAAATGTACTTTGCTCAGACTTACTGAATCATACTCTTTGAAAATGGTGGCAAGAATACCATCATTTTTCCTTCTTTGTAAAGGTTGAATAATACTCCACTGTATGTATAAACCACCTTTTCTTTATCCATTTGTCTGTCAATGGACACTTGGTGCTGCTGTGCTAACACTGTGCCTTTAGTTGACAGTCTTGTGCTGTATACTTAAAACTTCTCAAAAGAGGGGATCTCACATTCAACCTTTTTACTGCAAAACAAAAACCAGAAAAACACAAGCACACTTTTGAAAGTAATGGATATGTCTGTTAATCAATTGCAATGATGGTTTCACAGGTGTTTGCCCATTCCAAACTTAGCACATTGCATATATTAAATATGTGTGGGGTTTTGTAGGTCAATTATACCCCAATAAAACTTAAAAAGATATCAATATTTGCAATACAAATAAGTATGGTGAATGAGTCTTCAGCACATTAAAATTTGCAGATCACCACACTGGTCTATAAACCCATGTATGTGTGTGTATATATGCCCCATTTTATTCCCATGCTCATGCAACCTGGAAAAGCACATATGTTGTGGGCACCACATATTATTAATTTAAAACCTCAAAAACACAAATAATTTTTAAAATTTCTTCATTTTAAGCTTAAAATGATGGAGTTTAAAATTAGGTCAGCTAATGGTAACAAAGAAAGTGTGTTACAAATTAATCTTTGTTTTAATGTGTTAACTATTTGCATTTGAGCACACTCAATAATTGAGCAAGAATCACATAGATTACAACTGTTTGAAATGATCACTACAATCACATTATACTTATCACCTCACAAGAGGCATGGGCTGACTTGTGTCTTGGAGTTAAAGCTCATAAAAGAACGGCATCCCATCTGGCTGGACCAGGCATTGTTGGATACTCTCTAGCCGAATGAAGGCCAAGGTGGGAAACTCTTCTGCAAAGTGGTAGTGCCCTTCCTTGTTCAATTTTCTGAGGCAGGATTGAGGCCATGTGTGAGCCCCATCCTGTATGCCAACTGGCTTTTTCTAAGCTGTCTCAGAAACTGAGATCGCAACAGATGTATGTGAACGATTTGAGATCTTTCTTCTCTTTTAATTTTCAGCTATTACTTTCCCTCTGAGCACTACTTTCACTGAATCCATAAGTTTCCATATGTTGCATTTTCATTTTCCTTTGTAGAGGAAATCAGGAAGAAAGAGTATGAATTCATCTTGGACTGTGTTGAGTTGAGGTACCTGTGAGACAGATGCTGATTAGGGAAATATATTTGTACCTTGAATTCAGGAAAAGGTATTGACTTCAGTTATGGATTTGGGAATAATTCACATAGAGTTAGAAGTTGATACTGTAGAGAATAATTAAACCCATGTCAATGGCCAAGAGGTGGAAAGTATTCACTGAAAGGGGAAAGTCTGTTAAGAATGCCACTATTTGAAAATTGGTTAGGGAGGAACCCAGCAAAACAGGCTGAGGAGATGATAAAGAACTGGGAGTGGGGATCAGAGGAAAACAAATGGTGTTTCAACAAAGAAGTGGAACATTTTAATAAAAGATGCAAAGGTGCTAAGACGTTGAGAGATATGAATAGTGAAAAGTGCCCTCAGGGTGTGACGATCCGGGGTAAATGGCAGTCTTAGAGGATACAGTGGAGGGATGTGATTGGACTGGATGGTTGGAGATACTAAGGCAGACACTGGTTTGAGAGGTTTAATTGTAAAGGATAAAACAGGCATAAGGTGGCAGCAGATTAGTAACTTAAGGTTGAAGAAAAGTCTCTTTTTCATGGAGTGACTTCAAAAAATTTAAAGTTGACAGAAAGAAGCAATTTAAAGGGAGAGGAAGAGATTTAAAGGGGACAAGGGATAATTAATATCCTGTCATTCCTTAAAAAAAATATGGATTTTTAAATTTCCTTGAAGGTTTGTTTGTTTTTTTAAGCACATGTGACATTTCTTTAGCTCAATATTCTTTTTTTGGAATAGGTCATTCTCATGTTTGGATTTCCATGTTCTCAATCCCAAAATTCACCCCCTGCCACACACACACACACACACACACACACACACACTCCCTACTGGTGATGGTACATAATTGATATTTCATAAATATTTTCTTACTACTTGACAGTTTAAAATATGTCAAGGTTAGTGACCTAGAAAAGGCATTTCTCAGCAGCTTCGCCAGTAGCTTTCTTCTCTATCGTAATAGAAAATGATAAGCCGTGTTCTCATTCTCTTGTTAGTATTCCGTAGCAATAGATGAATGGTAAATCCTCACTGAATAATTTAGCTCAAAATGTTTACCCTTTGATGTTCAAGTAAGGCGTGACTGGAAAACACCATGTACTGAATCTATTCTCAGAAGGTATCAGTTCAGTTTATTTAACACTTTAAACGCCAGGTGAAACCCTGAGAAACAGAACAAAAAGCTTCTGAGCAAGTTTCAGATTCCTGTGATGCATTTACACCACTCTCCCTGGCCCTCCCTCCCCTCCCCTCATCTCCATCCCTGGTGGCTCAGAAGGTAAAGAATCTGCCTGCAATGAAGAACACCCAGGTTCAATCCCTGAGTTGGGAAGATCCCCTGGAGAAGGAAAGGGCAACTCATTCCAGTATTCTTGCCTGGGAAATCCCATGGACAGAGGAGCCTGGAGAGCTACAGTCCATGGGATCACAAAGAGTTGGACATGCCTGAGCAACTAACTCACATGTAATTTTTAAGACCTTACAATTTCCTGGGCACTAGGATTCACGAAGGAGGTATTGATAGAGGTGTGTCAATTAGCAGGAAGAACGTTGAACAGAAACAAACCAGGGTCCCAACTCTGCCTTTGCCATTTAAAAACTCCCAGTTGGCCAAGACACTTCAGTGAGTCACCATGTCCTTGTTTTTAAAGCCAGACAGAGTTTACTCACCAAGCTGTCTATTGTCAGGGTTAAAGATACTAATAAGTGGGGTGGCACACTGGGAGCCCACAATGAATGGGTGCGTTTTGCTGTAGTCAGTTTCTTTTGGAGCAGTTTCTTTTGTCTTGTTCCAACCTTCACCTTCAGCGGGAAAACTATGGGATTTCGATTCCTTCTCTCTCCTGGATTTCTTGTTTGAGCCAATTTATGCTCAAACCTGTGATGTGCTAGAGGGAGGTCCTGGACCTTTTTTTTTTGGGTTCCTGTGTCTGGTGATAAATGGAACACATGACTGAGATACACTGACTATAATTACAGCAGCTTTCCTTGGCAGCTGAGCTTCTTCTGCTCTTTTATGTCTTAGAAAGGCATATTTATTAATATTTAACTTTTATGTATGTGCCTACCTAGTGGTGTGTGTTGTACAGATAACACAAAAATACCCAGTCTTTGGGCTTCAGAAGCTAAGATGACGGACAGCTCTATTCATGGCCTTGAGGGGAAAAAAGTAGAAAGCAGCTGTGTGCGGGCAGGGGGTGCCACTCTCTGACCCAGCCTGCTTTCTATCCCCTGTCCTATATAGACTCAGTCTGTTTCATGCGCACCTTTGAGATTCCAAGAGCTCTGTAGGGGAGCACGTGGTCAGCACACAGTAGCCTGTGGCCTGCAGGGTTTTCAGGCTGCGAACATAGAGGCAGAGGCCAGGTTAAGTTTTCTCCCACTTGTGATTCCTAAGAGACAGAACTCAACTGGGCAGCAGGTTAGGGCACCTGCCAGGATCCCAGAATCAGGCAGTCTCCATGAAGCAACTAAATAGAAGGTAGAGAAGACAGGAGTCAGAGTTGAGGGCTCTTGGGAACTTCAAGACAAGCCTAACTCCTAACAGCCTGGCTGTGGAAACGGGCCAAGAGCTATTGAGAGCTCGTCGCTTAGCAACAGGACACCAGCTAATAAAGGCGAGTTGGAGGCTTTTTAGTTTCCCAGACTGCAGGTAATTTTTCTAGGGGGAGCCTGGAAAGCATGTGCTTGTCTTTTTCTTCTATGGAGTCTAGCATTTGCTCAGCCCGTCAATTGGGCAACAAAATGCCGTGAGTTCTCCCTGTATGCAGTGAGATCTGGGGGTTCTGTCTCTTCAGCAGTGTGAGCACAGATACTATATTTAAAGTAGAAAGCTCAGGGGTAAGTTGGTAAGCGCCACTTAATGCAAAGAACAGCAGCCGCTGCATACATTTCTGAAATAAGAAGGCAGATGGGAGACTAGCAGCTGTGATAAGAGAGCAGTAAATAAAACATCAGCTGGAGTTCTAAAAAGAAATATCTTATCAAAGACTGATGGCATCTTCTACTTAGGAAACATTTATAATTCCTAGGTTTCCTTGTCTTCTGATGAACATGTTGTCGAAAACCAGGATAGGAGAACTGCAGTGAAAAATATGGGGAGTCAGCAGTGCTCCCTTCAGTCATGTCTGACTTTTGCAACCCTGAGGACTGTAACCTATGGGATTCTCCATGCAAGAATACTAGAGTGGGTTGCCATACCTTCCTCCAGGGGATCTTCCCGACCCAGGGACTGAACCCATGTCTCATTATGTCCCCTGCACTGGCAGGCAAGTTCTTTACCACTAGCACCACCTGGGAAACCCCTCTAACCTGAGAACTGTACATAGGCAAATAGGTACCAGGCCATGATCAGAAAGAAAACTGAGAGAAAGCACTTAAACATTTTTAGCAATCTGATAGAGTAGCTTTATGTCTGTTGAATCTAATTTGTAAAAAGAATCAGGCCTTATATTTTTGTCTTTTTGGTTTATTTTATATTAATAGTAATTCATTTTTATTGTATTAAAAGAATTAGTCCATTATGGATTGAGAATTAAAATCAAACAAACATAGAAATAAAAAAACCTGCTCTAGACCAGGGTCAGCATGCTTTTTATTCTTAATTAATTTATTTGGCCATACTGTTTGACATGTGGGATCTTAATTTCCCAACCAGAGATTAAACCTGTGCCCCCCTGCAATTGGGAGCATGTAGTCTGAACCACTGGACCTCAGGGGAAGCCCTCAACATGCTTTTATTTTATTTTATTTTCAACATGCTTTTAAAATAAAATCTAGATAATAAGTATTTTAGGAATTTTGCAACTGTACAGTTTTGTCACAACTAGTAACTTAGTTGTTAAAGGGCAAAAGCAGTCACAGAAGACAATACATAAATGATTTTTCAGAGTTCCTGAAAGGACAAGAATCTGTAGGCGTGCCTACAGATCAGACTGTATGACACTTTTTGTGTCTGCTGGCTAGTAAATATTTCTGTAAAGGGCAAGATGCAGCGTAAGACTTACTTTGCTTGAGTAGTGAGGTTGTGAGGGAGGAGACACATAGCTCTATCCACTTCTAATTTTTCAAACCTAATAGTGTGAATGGCCAGATTGGCGTCAGACAGTTTGCCACATCAGATATCATCAATGTCTTTACAGCACATGACCCTGCTAAAGAATATTATTTTTCTTTTTCCTCACCTTCTAAAGGAAGGTACAAAAAAGAGATATCTTGGGTTTCCCTGGTGGCTCAGCAGTAAAGGATCTGCCTGCAATGCAAGAGAGGTAGGAGATACGGGTTTGATTCCTGGGTTGAGAAGATTCGCTGGAGGAGGGCATGGCAACCCACTCCAGTATTCTTGCTGGGAAAATCCCACAGATGGAGGAGGCTGGCGAGGTGTAGTCCATGGGATCTCCAAGAGTCAAGGCATGACTGAAAAGGACCGACGCAACTGAGCATGCATACGCAAGGAAGACATCTTGGATTTCCTGGAGGAGAAGGACATCCTGAGCACTGAAGATAGCTGTGTTCAGAAGGACAGGGATAGGGCAAGTTTTGTCTACAACATGGATTTGTAATGGGACCTTTGGTGTACAGCAATGACAGAAATCAACTCTATCTAGAACGGAAAGCGGTGTAGTTTTCCAGGCTTTGAAACAGAAAAACTGGCTGGTCTGAGAAAGAGAGATCCCTTGGGAAATAGAAATGAGATCCGGGGTCCTAAAGTGGAAACCAGCTAAGTTGATTTTGACACTTTGTTCTGAGGGCCAGGGGTCTCCTCTTGATGTATCTGTGAGAAACCCTTCCTCATATTTGTAGTAGGAGGCAAGTCCAAACAACCTTAACCTTGGAGACAAAGTGACCTTTCAAGACTAAATGAGGCATAGGGTGTGTTTAAAAACTCTTCTGGGCACTTGAAAGCCCTTGGTAGGAACCTCCACTGAAGGAAGGGGAGGTAAGGGTTCCGGGTGGATGCATTGTTGGGCTCAGCAGCTTTCTTGAGCTAGATGGTAACCTGTGAGTGACTGGGTAAGGACTGAAAATGAGGGCTGAGTGCTGCAAACTTGGGAGCTCAACAGGGGTGTCCTCTGTGCTAACTCAGTCTAAGAGAATGAGATCTTCCATCAGAGAGATCGACAGTGTCCTGGGATCAGCACCACCAGAGCGGCACCAGTTCTCAAGAGTGACACCACGTGGCAATGAGAAGAAAAGCAGCCTTGACGGAAGTCTGCATTCTCCCAGCTTGGATGTTAAAGTTGGGTTGACGCCTTCCTTTCAACTACATCAACTGCTTGACGCTTGATAATTTATGGGAAAGACATAGTCATGAAAAGTGAGATGCCTGATAATAAGGGGATGGGATCTTGAGTCACTAACTGGAAAATAAGAGATGAGATCATATCGCTCTCATTTGTGAAAGAGTTCAATGGATTATTGTAGTAATGAAATAACCAGTGTATAGATTTCTTGAAAAGAACAAATAAAATGATGTTATTGATAAAGATATCAGGTTTCCCTGGTGGCTCAGTGGTAAAGAATCCGCCTACCAATGCAGGAGAAATGAGTTTGATCCCTGATATGGGAGGATTCCACACATGGCAGAGCAACTAAGCCTGTACACCACAATGATTTAACCTATGCTCTAGAGCCCAGGAGCCACAGCTACGAAAGCCCGCACACATGGTAGAGCCTGTGCTCCACGACAAGAGAAACCACTGCACTGAGAAGCCCGTGCAATGCAATCAGAGAGTAACCCCTGCTGGCTGCAGCTACGGGAAAGCCTGCACAGCAATGAAGACTCAGCACAGAAAAATAAATATAAATTAATAAAATTATTAAAAAATAATAAAGGAACCACAAGGTAGTACATATTAATCTCCCACATTGCAGGTGGATTCTTTACCAGCTGAGCTATGAGAGAAGCCCACAATTAGTCTCAGAGGCTGGCAATTTGATATCAAATAAAGAAATGCAAAAAGGCAAAATGGTTGTCTGAGGAGGCCTTACAAATAGCTGAGAAGAAAGAGAAGCGAAAAGGAAAGATATACCCATTTGAATGCAGAGTTTCAAAGAATAGCAAGGAGAGATAAGAAAGCCTTCCACAGTAACCAATGCACAGAAATAGAGGAAGACAATATAATGGGAAAGACTAGAGGTCTCTTCAAGAAAATTAGACATACCAAGGGAACATTTCATGCAAAGATGGGCACAATAAAAGACAGAAATGGTATGGACCTAGGAGAAGCAGAAGATATTAAGAGGAGGTGGCAACAATACATAGAAGAACTGTACAAAAAGATCTTTGTGACCCATATAACTACGATGGTGTGATCACTCACTTAGATCCAGACATCCTGGAATGTGAAGTCAAGTGGGCCTTAGGAAGCATCACTGCGAACAAAGCTAGTGGAGGTGATGGAATTCCAGTTGAGCTATTTCAGACCCTAAAAGGTGATGCCGTTAGAGTGCTGTACTCAATTTGGAAAACTCAGCATTGGCCACAGGACTGGGAAAGGTCAGTTTTCATTCCAATCCCAAAGAAGGGCAATGCCAAAGAATGTTCAAACTATCGCACAATTTCACTCATCTCACACTCTAGCAAAGTAATGCTCAAAATTCTCCAAGCCAGGCTTCAACAGTATGTGAACTTCCAGATGTTCAAGCTGGTTTTAGAAAAGGCAGAGGAACCAGAGATCAAATTTCCCAACATCCGTTGGGTCATTGAAAAAGCAAGAGAGTTCCAGAAAAACATCTACTCCTGCTTTATTAAGCTTCCCTGGTGGCTCAGATGGTAAAGCGTCTGCCTACAATGAGGGAGAACCGGGTTTGATCCCTGGGTAGGGAAGATCCTCTGGAGAAGGAAATGGCAACTGACTCCAGTACTCTTACCTGGAAAATCCCATGGATGGAGGAGCATGGTGGGCTATAGTCCATGGGGTCACAAAGAGTAGGACACAACTGAGCTACTTCAATTTCAGTTTCACTTTTCCTGCTTTATTGACTATGCCAAAGTCTTTGACTTGTGTGGATCACAATAAATAAACTGGAAAATTCTTAAAGAGATGGGAATACCAGACCACCTTACCTGCCTCCTGAGAAATCTGTATGCAGGTCAGGAAGCAACAGTTAGAACTGGACATGGAACAACAGACTGGTTCCAAATAGGAAAAGGAGTACATCAAGGCTGTATATTGTCACCCTGCTTATTTAACTTATATGCAGAGTACATCATGAGAAATGCTGGGCTGGAAGAAGCACAAACTGGAGTCAAGATTGCCAGGAGAAATATCAATAACCTCAAATATGCAGATGACACCACCCTTATGGCAGAAAGCGAAGAAGAACTAAAGAACCTCTTGATGAAAGTGAAAGAGGAGAATGAAAAAGTTGGCTTAAAACTCAGTATTCAAAAAACTAATATCATGGCATTTGGTCCCATCATGGGAATAGATGGGGAAACAGTGGAAACAGTGAGAGACTTTATTTTCTTGGGCTCCAAAATCACTGCAGATGGTGACTGCAACCATGAAATTAAGAAGCTTGCTCCTTGGAAGAAAAGCTATGACCAACCTAGACAGCATATTAAAAAACAGAGACATTACTTTGCCATCAAAGGTCCATCTAGTCAAAGCTATGGTTTTTCCAGTAGTCATGTGTGGATGTGAGAGTTGGACTATAAAGAAAGCTAGGTACCGAACAACTGATGCTTTTGAACTGTGGTATTGGAGAAGACTCTTGAGAGTCCCTTGGACTGTAAGGAGGTCAAACCAGTCCATCCTAAAGGAAATCAGTCCTGAATATTTTTTGGAAGGACTGATGCTGAAGCTGAAACTCCAATACTTTGGCTACCTGATGTGAAGAACTGACTCATTGGAAAAGACCCTGATGCTGGGAAAGATTGAAGGCAGGAGAAGAAGGAGATGACAGAAGATGAGATGGTTGGATGGCATCACCAACTCAGTGGACATGAGTTTGTGTGAGCTCCGGGAGTTGATAATGGACAGGGAAGCCTGGCGTGCTACAGTCCATGGGGTCACATAGAGTTGGACACAACTGAGTGACTGAATGGAACGGAAAGAAAATGTCCTGGGCAACTGTTGTTCTTGCTGTACTTTATTTTTAAAATTTTCCATATCTGGAGGACCATTATCGATTGAGTTGTGTCCCCCAAAAGATATGTGCAAGTCCTAACCCTCAGGGCTTGCAAATGTGACTTTAGTTGGAAGAAAGATCTTGGCAAATGTGATCAATTTAAAATGAGATCCTTAGAGTGGCATTATCCAGTATGACTGATGTCCTTGTGGGAAGAAGGGAGACACAGAGAGAAGCACACAGAGAGAAGTAATGTTGGAGGCAGAGATTGGCATTACGATGCCACTAGTCAAGGGATTCCTGGAGCTCCTGGATGATAAAAGAAGCAAAAAAGGATCCTCCTTTAGAGGAGCCAGAGGAAGTATGGCCCTGCCAAAACCTTGATTTCGGACTTCAAGCCTCCAGAACTGTAAGAGGAAACATTTCCATTATTTTAAGCCACCACATTTGGGGGGCTTTGTTATAGCAGCCCTAGAAAATTAATACAAAGACTAGTGTATTGAAAAATTGAGATTTTTCTTATCACTCAGAAAGAATGTCAAGTCAATGTAGACAAGCTACTGAAAAGTGTGAAAGTATAAAGACCTTCATCTATAGCTTGAAGTTGAAGAATGAGCCTAGCCAAGGCTGGAATCTCTTTGTAGAAGGTGCATATGGCAGCTTCCAGGACTCGTGCTAAGTCACTTCAGTCCTGTCTGACTCTTTGTGACCCTATGGGCTGTAGCCCTCTGTCCATGGAATTTCCCAGGCAAGAAAAATGGACTAGGTTGCCATTTCCTTCTCCAGGGGATCTGCCTGATGCAGGGATCAAAACCAGGTCTCTTATCTCCTGCACTGGCAGGCAAGTTCTTTACCACTAACTTCCACAGGACAGTTAAAGGAGTCCAAAAGATGAGATGGGACTCCTTTCAGGCCTTTGAGGGGAGAATGGAAATGAGACATTGCTCAATTTCTGCCTTCCTCAAGAAGTTCCTGCTTTTTCCCCCTTCTCTTGGCTTTTCCATCTTTCCTCTTCTCTGTCTCTTCCCCCTGACCCAGTAACCTCTGCAGTGTCTTTAGTAGAGTCCTGAAATATGAAAGCTTATATAAAACCCATGCTAGCTAAAAGATGCCCAACAATTTCCTAAAAAGCTGTCCTGAAACCCTTCTCACCTTGGGAACTGACGTGTAAATAAAGAAATTCCCTAAGACCCAAGTGATTCCTTGGGATTTCAGCCAATAAGCTGAATCCCCTTTTGTTTCTCAAAGTTAGTTAATGAATGTACTGGACGGCTGGTTTCTTTCCCTGAGGAAGCACCTGGTTTTGAGCCTGGACCATTTGAAAGAAAGGGAGTAGAGTAACAGGTGTATCAGTGACCAGCTTGTTCTTCCTGAGAAGGACATTTGGATTATGTCAAGGAAGGGCACAGGAGCCTTCTGGAAAAAGACAAACTTTCTCACCCCAGCATTTACCCTGATACACACACCCCTCACAGAGATGCTACTCAGGAGTGACAGAGGAATCTCAGAGATAGAGGAACACTGATAGATACAAGCTCTGGAGCTCGAGATGGAAATACCAGCAGGGGAGTCTTCTGAGTTAGTTTCCTAGCAACACAAAGCCAGTGCAGTTTTGGCATTTTGTTTTCATTCCTTGAGAATAATGACTCCTGAAAAGAGCCTGCACATTAAAAAAAAAAATGAGATAAGGAAGAATTACTGATGGCTAACTTTTCATTGGAGTCCTGTATCTTAACAACAAGTCATGTACAACTCTTGCAACCCCATGGGCTGTGTAGCCCACCAGGCTCCTCTGTCCATGGCGTTTCCTGGGCAGGAATACTGGAGTGGGTCACCATTTCCTTCTCCAGGGGATCATACCTACCCAGGGATTGAGCCTGTTCTTCTACACTGCAGACGGTCTCCTGCATTGCAGGTGGATTATTTACTGACTGAGCCACCATGGAAGCCCATTATAATGCCTAGATTGTCACTAATCCATGCCTGTTCAGTGATTAATGACAACAGATTCTAGCTCTGTGATGTAACACTATAAAATGGGAAGTTCAAGTTCTCTGTTCTTTCATGCATACTCAAGTATTTTTCACGAAACATTCAATCAAGAGAGAATATGATACTTACTCCTGATACCATTTATGCCATTAAGAACCCCTCTAGTAAAGACTTGTATATGGAGTGTTGAAACTTTTAGAAGCTGCCTCTGAAAATGGATCACAGCTTTCAGTTATTAACAAACCATCCTTGAAGTATGCATATCTGATTAGAGTACTAAAAAATATTTGCTAACTTATCCCACTTCCCCTCCCCAGAGGTTACACAAAGTTAACTTATATACATCACATTGTTCAAAATATTTTTAAGTACATTTAGAGAATTTGACATCTAGTTTTCTTGTTCATCAGATGCTCATTTTCCTCTGAGTTATGAAAACCTGCTCTCAAACTTTATTCATACAAAAGAATAAATACTAATTTCTTTGAATATGTTCATGGGGGCAGAGATAGAAGTTGAAACCTTTTTTATTTTAAAATTATTTTAAAAATAGGACTGATCCCAGGAGATCAGCTCCTTTATGTCCCTTAGCATCCTCTCCTGTCACCCTCAGTCAATTAATCAATTGTTTGAACTAAAATCTTGCTAGTCAAAGAGGGAAGAGAAACATGTATCACTTTAAGATGCCTCTGTTTAAATTTGCTGTTGATGAGACTTAAAGAGCAGTGGCCACTGCTATATCTCACAGGTAATATTTACCTTGTTGAACATATTAAATACCAGAAACTGGCTCTTAGCTTAAGAGGCTCAGAATTTGAGTTTAGAACTGATCAGAACTATTTAGAACTGATTAGATTTGGGGACACCCACTAATGCTAATGAAGCAACCAAAGGACTAATGTGTAGACTGGAAATGTTTAATTCACAAAGAAAACCATGACTGTCAAGTGGACTTAGTACTGACATTAATTTGACCAATATATTTTCTCCTTGTGTGCATACCAGTGGGGAAATCAAAGGATCAAGTTGGCAATTGAACAAGGAATGGAAAGAGAAGGGCTTGGTTATTTGATAGAAATAGTTTATGCCACTGGGCTCTGTCAGGCTCATGGGTTTCCATTATTGGTATTTACCTGCCAAGAGGACTATTTCCTCGTGTTGATTCAATAGGTAGCCTTATGCCCATCCTCAGCTCGGTTGGGAACTGAATTTTGTGCTTTCATGGCTGTAAATCTCATTTTTTATGCTTTCATGGCTAGAGAGCTTCCTTCTACAAAACACATCCCCTCTATAAAGATGAAAGCATCTTCAGTCTGGTTAAAGACTGGTGGTTCTTGGAGCCTCCGGGCTTGCATACCTGTTTTGAGCTATTAGTCAATTTTATGTTTCAACTCACATGGCAACTTAATTTCGAGCAGAATGAATTCTCATAGGCACATCTTGTTTTTCCATGTACCACTTATAGCTAAGGATTATTCTCCTAATCCACATGAAAGAAAAACACAGAAGTCTTTTGCTATTAGAAATGAAATTCTAGGAGACTAGCTTTTGTAACAGTGATTTGTATAGGCATCGCTGGGGTTCCCAAGTGTCGCAGTGGTAAAGAACCTGTCTGCAAACGCAGGAGACACAAGAGACTCCGGTTGATCCCTGGGTTGGGAAGATCCTGTGGAGGAAGAAATGGCAACCCACTCCGGTATTCTTGCCTGGAAGATTTCTATGGACAGAGGAGTCTGGCGGGCTACAGTCCATGAACTTGCAAAGAGTTGGACACAACTGTGCATGCACTCACAGGCATCGGTAAATATCTGTTGAGTTAATAAGTTAGTAAATGCCACTCATACTAGATCTGGAAAGAAGTTTCAAAAGTGGTGAAATAAAGGCAGGGACATCTTCGGAAAACCAAGGTAACTTGGCATGTTTATCAAAAGCTTGGAGCCCAGACTTGCTGTTTCGAATGAGTTTCCTGCTGTCAGAGGGAAAGAATCGCATCCAACAACTGGATATGAATCCACCAGTAAGTCATGGGGAACCTAAAACTATATGGAATGTTTCCAACAGCCTCCGTTCTGTTTTGAAGGAAGAAATGCTTCGCGTCTTCCCCCTCTCCCTGTACCGCAGCACTGAGCTCTCCTTAGGTTTTTTCTCAACAGGAGTAAATAAAACAGCGTCCAGTGTTAATGACGGGGAGGCGTCATGACAAGAGATAAAAGGGGGAGAACATGTACTGGGAAGAGCTTTGAAAATTAATTAGCAAAGAAAGGTAGCTTTGTTAAATCCCAGTGCTCTAAATAACCTACTTTTGAAGATGATGCGTGCATTTGGACAACTTCTGTTAAATCACTTTTATTGGACTGTGCTCTGATTATTTGCTTTTCCTTTGAAATAGGATCTTCTCTTTAGAGGTTTTAGCCTACTTGAAAACTTTACTACATTTCCAAAATGCATTATGATACTGCATTCTGCTTGGCTTTAGTTTACTTCAAGAAAGAACCATAGTAAAAAAGGAACAAATACTCTTTTAGTGTTTCATTTCTGTACCTTGTTTCATTTGTTTAGGTATGTGCTTTCTTGTTGATCAAGATCATGCTTGCCCAAGATGAAAGTCTTTTTTTTTTTTTTTGCAGTAAAGAATTATGGGTTTTTTGAAGCTAGCTGGAGTTATCTGGAGTTATATGTTAATAATAAATTTTAAGCATTATAACAATTAACAGTTCTCTAGAGAAAGTAAGAGAGATAGCTTTCTCTGTAATTCAAATGAATCAAGTTTGTAAATGTATATCTTATCATGGTTCTCTCCTGCTTTAAGCATTTCAACGCATTCGGGTAGTTTAGTTCCAAATCAAAGTCACATTCCTGCTTGTCTCTCCAGCCCCACCTTTCAGCATTCCTCACCCCTGCTCACTCTCTGTGCTCAGGCAGGACTGAAAACTTGCAACTTCAAGAATTTGCCACCCTTTCTCTCCCCTTCTAGCCCACGTACCTGTTGTTCCTGTCACCTCGGATGCTAGTTCCTCGGCTCACTATCTCCATCCACCTACTTAAACGTTGTCCTTTTTTTTTTTTTTTTTTTGGAGGGGAAAAGAAAGCTCATAATTTTATTGCATACTGTACAGCTTAAAAAAACCCAAATGATATAAAAGAATTGGAAGTGAAAAGTAACAGTCTTCTGTCCACGCCCCCCTACCCCGCCCCACTTCCCCAGTCCCTGGCATTACTGCCTAGAGGCCACTTTTTAAATTTCTTTATTTTATTATTTTATTGCACTATACTTGATTTAAAATATTGTGCTAGTTTCAGGCATACAGTAAACTGATTCATATATTTACACTAACGTGTGTGCTTAGTCACTCAGTCATGTCCAACTCCTTGTGACCCCATGGACTGTAGCCTGCTAGGCTCCTCTGTCCATGGGATTCTCCAGGAAAGAACACCGAAGTGGGTAGCCACTCACCTCTCCAGGGGATCTTCCCGACCCAGGGATCAAACTAGGGTCTCCTGCATTGCCGGCGGACCCCCCACCGGCCTAGCCACCAGGGAAGCCCACATCAGTCATGTCCAACTCTTTTGCGACCCATGGACTGTAGCCCACCAAGTTCCTCCATCCATGGGATTCTCCAGGCAAGAATACTGGAGTGGGTTGCCATTCCCTCCTCCAGGGGATCTTCCCGACCCAGGGATCGAATCCAGGTCTCCCGCATTGCAGGCAGACGCCTCAACCTCTGAGCCACCGGGGAAGCCCATATATATATAAACTCTTTTCCAGATTCTTTTCTATTATAGATTATTACAAGATATTGAATATAGTTCCCTGTTGTTTATTTGACATATGTTTTGTATCTGTTAATCCCATTTGTTGCTGTTCTGTTGCTTGGTTGTGTCCAACTCTTTGCAACCCCATAGACTGCAGCATGCCAAACTTCTCTGTCCTTTACTATCTCCTGGAGTTTGTTCAAACTCATGTCCATTGAGTCACTGATGTCATTCAATCATCTCATCCTCTGTCACTCCCTTCTCCTCCTGCCCTCAATCTTTCCCAGCATCAGGGTCTTTTCCAATGAGTCAGCTTTTCTCATCGGGTGGCCAACATATTGGAGCTTCAGCTTCAGCACCAGTCCTTCCAATGACTATTTAGGGTTGATTTCCTTTAGGATTGACTGGTTTGATCTCCTTGCTGTCCAAAGGACTCTCAAGGGTCTTATCCAGCAGCACATATTTAAACCATCAGTTCTTCAGCGTTCCGCCTTCTTTATGGTCCAACTCTCACATCCATACCCAACTACTGGAAAAACCATAACTTGGACTAATTTGACCTTTGTCAGCAAAGTGATGTCTCTGCTTTTTAATATGTTGTCTAGATTGGTCATAACTTTTCTTGTCCTTTTTTTTTTAACCATTACCTTACAGGACTCTACCAACCATGGTGCCATCACTTAGGACTAAAATGGCCTGTATACTCTATCCTTCAGAAATACTGAATGAAATAATAAAGTTAATGAATAAATGAATACTTCATTAATTCTATTTTTCAGTGGATAGGGCTAGAAGTTTCTTCTCACCTCTTCTACTTCACAAACTTTACTCTTGCTGTCCATGTTATTGGCTCCAGTAATTTCCATATAAAGTTTTAGAACGTTGCTGCTCTGTGAATATCATTTGCATATAATTATGGTCTTAAATTCAAAGGTCTTTACATGCCTCCTTCGCTTCAGTCATGCACAACTCTTTGTGACCCTATGGACCATAGCCTGCCAGGCTCCTCTGTCCATGGCATTCTCCAGGCAAGAATACTAGAGGGGGGTGCCATTTACATAGCCCAATGATTCAGTGGTATCTTTTCAGATATGTAGAGAATATCTTGTCCCTACGATCCCTCTCTTTTCCTTCTGGTTAGGTTTTATTTTGAGTTACTCCATACTGGGACTCACCTAATACATTAAAAAGTATCAGGAAGAGAAAAAACTTGTATCTATCAAATTCACTACTTATCTCCTCTGGTAAAATATGTTCTAAAGCGAATCCACTATATTGCCTTTGGAAGAGTGTGTGGAATGAAGAGGGTATACGAAAAAGAGATTGTAGTTTGTGTATACCCACCACCAGAAAATTTAAATGGTTTTGAGTGAACTCCTTTTTTGGTTAGTTATCCCGTATTTTGAAATTTGAATCTTAATCTACAATGTTGAAAAATATCAGGTTTGTTTGGCTTCTACAATAAAACTTACAATTGTGAATTTTGTTTTGGGGGGGGATTATAACTTAAGATAATGCTTTAGGAATATATATATATATGTTTTAAAGCATGCCTTCATTACATAAAATGTATATCTATAGATATCCATATATCTATATTAATGGATATATATATAGTAATCTGTGCCATCTGAAAATGGATTCAAAAGTCAGTTAACAAAAAAAAAGTAAGTTACCATATTTCTTCAGTTCTAAGATACCATTTTGTATAGAGAGGGAAAAGCACTTCCTTGTTGAATAAATACACTAACTGTAAGACATATTGTGAAAGAAAAATCAAAATGGAGTCAGTGTTAGTAAGAGAGCTCTCTAAAATAGAGCAGGGAGGCCACCAAGGAAGAGTAACTTAAGCACATCTCAGCCTGGATGGAACCTACAATATTCCATAAATAGCCTATCTATATATCAGACACTTACCTTAAAATAACATGCAACAGCCTATCCCTTAAGGACAAATATTTATTTTCTCACGACCAGATCAATCATAATTCTTGTCAAACAACTTTAATACTTACGGCTTTTGCCATTATAAGGTCCTGACTCATTCTCCTCCCCAGAGTACTCTTTCAGTTTTATCCACATCTGTGTCTAAGGAATTGCAATTCCTAAGACCCCAAGTAAACTTCAAATTTGCAGCCTTCTGCATTTTCTTGGTCAACAGTATCCCAGTTTTAGAACATTAAAAGCATAAAAATGAGCATTTTGAAATCAAAGATATATTATGTATTTTTTTATTCTGTCAGAAATCAAGCTTGATTATGTAGTCCTTGTTATACAAGTATATTCTACATTTTTCCATTTAAATGTGTAGAATGAACACAGAGTTACAGCTGATTTCTAAATATGGCTAAATGAAAGTCTTGCTTTCTCTACAGTGAAGAAACATCAGTACTTCAGATGCCTCTTGTCAAAGTTGTGATGGTTGTCTGTCTGCACATGTACAGGTTACACTGCCTCATGGTTGAGTATTTCAGTATTGATCTTTTACTGCCTCTCTGTTATTTGAATCTGCAATATTTTCTTTTATCTTTCATTTCATCCAGAGATGTGTCAATGCCCAAGCATAATTCTGGAATGGAACAAAAGTATTACTTGGGGGCTGAGTGTAAGTGTCATATTGATCTAGAGTTTGGCTTATTCTCATTTCTGCCTTTCCTTTGATGTAATCATCAATTAATAAAATTAGGGTTTTGTCATCACCATAGTCCAGTGTTTTTCATAGTGCAGGCTAAGGATCACCTGCACCAGAGTCTCCTGGATTCTGGCAGAAATCGTAATTCCTAGATACCCACTCTGACTTCCTGTGCTTGAATATCAAAGGCTGGGCCCTGGAGTTTGTATTTTTAACAAGTTATCCAGGAGACTTTTATGCATGCTGAAGTCTGAGAAGTTTGGCCTAGTGCAGTATGCACTTAGGAGCTAGACTGGGTTTGAATCCCTGTTAAAAGCAGAGTGACCACAGACAAATGATCTACACTGTGGTTCAGTTTACTCCTCTGAAAAATAAGATAATGTCAGTGTTTTCTTAATAGGGATCTTTTGAGGATTAAGTGAGTGAATATTTGTACAGCACTTAAAATAGCGTGCAGTATGTTGCTGTTGTTCAGTCACTAAGTCGTTTCTGACTCTTTGCGACTCCGTGGACTGCAACATACCAGGCTTCCCTGTCCTTCATGATCTCCCAAAGTTTGCTCAAACTCAGCTCCATTGAGTTGGTAATGCTATCTGACCATATTATCTCATCCTCTGCCACCCCTTCTCCTTTTGCCTTCAATCTTTCCCAGCATCAGGATCTTTTCCAGTGAGTTGACTCTTTGCATCAGGTGGCCAAAGTATTGGAAGTTCAGCATCAGTTCCTCCAATGAATATTCAGAGCTGATTTCCTTTAAGATTGACTGGTTTCATCTCCTTGCAGCGCAAGGGACTCTCAAGAGTCTTCTCCGGCACCACAATTCAAGTGCATCAATTCTTTGGTGCTCATGTAATAAACACTATATAAGTGTCTTTCCAAATCTATAGAAACCATAGAAAAATAACAGATTTTTATTTAACAAATATTTAGCAAACACCCACTATGTTCTGGGCACTGGTCCCAGTCTACAAAGTGCTTGTATTCTCTTGGAGGAATTTCATGTGAACACTCATGCACTCTGTATGTGTATGTACTAAGACCTTCAACAACTGTCACCTGATTAATTCTCTCAGTCCTCAGAGGCAGGTAATGTTATTCTCCTCCTTTACAACTGTGTAAACTGTATCACAAAGAGGTTAAATAATTTGGCCACGTTTGGACAGCTACTAAGTGCCAGTGTTGATAATGAACATGGGCAGTTGGACTCCAGTACACGCTCTTTTCACTTTGCTATCTTGAACTGTGCACGTACTCCATTTAAAGGAATGCTCAAGAGACCAAGCCTAAATTGCCTCTTGGTTGAATGAGGATATATCTGGAGGAGAGAAAGGAACTTGTATACAGAGGTTTCACTTCCCAGTAGGTGTGGGTGGGGTGGGCCCTTACCCTCCTTTGAGGGTTTGGCTCAGATGCTATAATATATTCACAGTAAGTGAGATGTCTCAAAAATTATATTTTTAAATAATGCAAGTTTAATTCAGAGTTAAATCTTGTTTAATCTCCATTGGCTGAATAATCTAATTGTTCCAAATAGCTATGCTAACCTTCTTAAGCCTGTAATTGGTGTCACTTGGTGGTCAAGTTGATTAGCAGGCTTTTTGGGTTTGGGTTGTACTTCATTTTCTTTACTACCGAAAGAAGAAAATTGTTTAGGGTGTGGTATCCATGAACAATACCTTATGTTTACACAAAACCTCTCTCTAGGTGTTGAAAGACTTTCATGCCTACTCCCTTTCAGTCTGGGGATATGTGTTTAGAGGTCATGATTAAGGATTGATACCAGGAATTATTTTCTGGTGTATTATTCAAGTTCCAGGTTGCCATTTGTTCACATGGGGCATGAATTTCACGATTATAGATAAGAAGAGATTATGTGAGGTAATTCACCCTTTTGGTTTCAAAAAGAACTCTTTCTTTTATAACTACACTGGAAATTATTTGGTGACAAGGGAGGAGTGTGGCTTTAGTAAAGTTTCTGATGTGTGGTAGTTGGAGAGGAAGGTGTTTGAAAACTAACTGAAGACTAGAATTTCTACTAGCTGTTTGCCATAGGGATTAAAGCCATTTTCAAATTTCATTTAGTAGAGATCAGACTAAGTTTAAAAATTCATAAAATAGGCATGAGTTATGTGGCCCTACTGCCCACAGTCTTTACCCATCCACTTTATTGCTTCCTCAAAAGTGTTGACTTGTGGACATGTAGACAAAGCTTCACCAAATTTCCAAATTTTTAAAGAGGTTTCAGAAATCTGGATTTCTATATAAAATCTTCTGAATTTTAAATTTACCCATTTTATTTTAATCATTGAGTGGGCAGAACAAAACACATTTGCATGCTGGATACAGTCTACTGAGCAACAGTATATTACTTCTGCTTTAGTCTTTCTGTTCATTACAGCATCAGACTTTACTTTCACCACCAGACACATCCACAACTGGCTGCCATTTCGTTTTTGGCTCAGCCTCTTCATTCTTTCTGGAGCAATTTCTCCATGTTCCCCCAGTATCATATTGGACACCTACTGACCTAGGGGGCTCATCTTTCAGTGTCATATCTTTTTGCTTTTTCATACTGTTCATGGGGTTCTCAAGGCAAGAATGTTGAAGTGGTTTGCCATTTCCTTCTCCCGTGAACCATGTTTTACCAGAACTCTCCACCATGACCCTTCTGTCTTTGGTGGCCGGCCCTGTTGGGCATGACTCATTGCTTCCTTGAGTTACATAAGGTTGTGATCCATGTGATCATTTTAGTTAGTTTTCTGTGATTGTGGTTTTCATTCTGTCTGCCCTCTGATGGATGAGGATAAGAGGCTTGTGCAAGTTTCCTGATGGGAGGGATTGGCTGTGTGGAAAACTGGGACTTGCTCTGGTGGGCAGGGCCATCCTCAGTAAATCTTTAATCCAATTTTCTGCTGATGGGTAGGGCTGTGCTCCCTCTCTGTAGTTTGGCCTGAGGTGGCCAGTCCTGGAGTCCGTAGTCTGTCTGGTAGGGCTAATGGCAGCCTCCTTCCAGAGGACTTATGCCTCCCAGGGCTGCTGCTGCCAATGCCCCTGATCTGAAGGCAGGCCACTATCGACACACGCTGACTCCAAAACACTCACAAGCAAGTCTGACTCAGTCTCTTGTGGGCTCACTGCTCCTTTCCCCTGGGTCCTGGTGTGTACAAGGTTTGTTTGTGCCCTCCGAGAGTCTCTGTTTCCCTGGTCCTATGGAAATTCTGTAATCAAATCCCAGTGACCTTCAAAGTCAGGTTCCCTGGGGATTCTCAGTCCCTTTGCCAGAATGAATTCAAGATGAATACTTTTTAGAAAGAAAGTATCATCATCACTGTTCTATAATCTCTGTTTAATTTTTCAACAAAATGAAAATGCACTAAACTCTTCAGTGGCTCCTTAGTGCCCACATTATGCATATGAGTGCATGCATGCATGCCTAGTCATAGCCAACTGTGTATGACCTCAGGTACTGTAGCTAGCCAGACTCCTCTGCCCACAGAATCCTCCAGGCAAGAATACCAGAGTGGGTTGCCATTCCCTTCTCCAGGGGATCTTCCTGATCCAGGGATTAAATCCAGATCACCTGCATTGCAGGTATGTTCTTTACCATGCAAGCCACCAGGAAGCCCACCCAGTTCAATGCCCACAATCAAAACTCTTTTAATGAAATTCAAGGTCTATTAGTATTTCCTGCTCTGTATTCCACTGCTGCCTCTGTGTGCGATGGTCTCACCAGGTGGCTCTTTCCCTCCCTGTCCTGCTGAGGAACTCCTACCCATTATCAACACCAACTGGAATGTTGCCTGCTGGGCGGAACTTTCTAAGTGAATGATACGGCGATTTTACAGTTAACCAGAATGATGTGCAGGAGGAAAAACCTGAATAGAAACTATCTTTATAATTGATGCCTACAGACATGATTTGATTCACTTTCAATATTTTAAAAGTCAAATCAATAAATATGTATTGAGTCCCTCCTATATGCCAGTCACTCTGCTAGGCACTGGAATCATGAGGATTGAAAGAACCGTCTGTCCCTGTCTTCAAGTTGCTCACACCTAGAACTGAAATGCCATCAAGCAGTTGGAATGCAGCATTAAAAATGTTTTATTGGATTTTGTTAGAAGGTGCCAAAGGGAAACAGAAAAAGAAAGGGCTCTAGGAGGACTCTCCAGAGGAGATACAGGAGATGAAATGGAAGGATGAGAAGAAACCTTACATGGGGCAGGAGAAAGGAAGCCATTGCAGGCAGAAGAAAAAGGCATTTCAAGCAGAGGGATCAATATGCTTATATAAGAAAGCCTGGTAAATTCAGAGAATAGCATATTGCTTCCTAGAATTATAAATTCATCCCAATGTTTAGGTGACTACCAACATTGGGTTATCACTCTTACCCTGTGCTGTAGTTTATATGGAACTTGGCCATGAAATCATTTTTCAAGGCTTCTTAGGATAAGCTATGAGCCTCTTAGTGGAAACCCTTACTGACTCAATAGATAAATACTGCTTTTCAAGTCCCTGGACTACAACCAAATTAAGGAATCATCTCCACGTACCCAAAGTCTTGTGTTAAAGTAAAAAGATATCTTTGTTTACAAGTTCTATCTTGCCCAGTTCCTTGGCTCAAACCATGAAGATTTCCATACCACCCTTCCTGCATTCTGTTGGATCAAAGTCAGTATTTTCTTCAGAAATTTTAAATAATCTGAATGAAATTTCATTGCATATAGTTTGCAGAATTGAGATCCTTGATTGACATTTGCTTGTCTTGAAGTATTTGAACTTAAAATCGCTAAATTAATAATGATCCCTGATTGCTTCATCTCTAAGAACCTCATTGTTTCCTATGGTTTGAATTAGGTATGAGGAGCACTCCGTACAATAACAGCCCCTGTAAATGAATATGTCACCTTGTAGAAAAATAAGCATCCTCCCTCCAGTTCTCCTTAAATAATAGAACGTCTGAGAATATTGCTAGAAAGTAAAAAACTTGTAAATTATAAGATTGTGGTATTATATTTACTTAAAAAAAACAAAAAACCTAGGACTGGCTTTTAGTAACCAAGATGACAAGCAGCAAGAGCTTTGAGATTGCTGGGTCCTTAAAAGGTGTGGTTTTACCAATAAGGCAAATCTTGGGGCACATTGAGTCAGCATATAAAAAGGCAGTGAGCCCGGCTGTTGCCATTCACAATTTTGTCCCCGTTAAACTCCCTTTTGAAATTAGGTCAAGCAGGAGCAGAGGCAGTGTAAGGTACAAAAAGTCCTTAAATGACAGCTGGGATAATAGTTGATAACTTGCTACTCTGTCTATCTTTGCTTCTCTTCACCTTCCTTCTTTTCATTTTTTCTGCATTGATACACCTTAGGCTTGCCAGTAGAGCCAGAGGCTTTCATTCACTCTAACGGTCAATTTGAATTAACTCTTTCCAGCTCCCCAGTATTATAAACCATTGAAGTCAGGGACCATGTTACTGTGCCTGCCTGTTTTCAGTATCTAGCAGAAGGCCTGCTTTACACTTAACTCCACAAACACATGTTAAACCTGAATGAGATAGGTTGTATACCTTAAATGTATATAATGTTATATGTCAATTATACCTCAATAGAATTGGAAAAAAATGTGAATAAAAATGCTTTTATTATACATGTAGCAAATATTTGAAATATTGAAATACTGGCTGGTTCCTACTTCTGCTTTTTTTAAAAAGTAATTACAGTTGGAAATTTATATGTTTAACTCAGACAATGTCAAAATGTATATATAGATATAAATATATAGATATAAGTATATTCTCTGGTGACTCAGATGGTAAAGAATCTGCCTGCAATGAGGGAGACCCAGGTTCTATCCCTGGGTTGGGAAGATCCCCTGGAGAAGCAAATGGCAATACACTCCAGTATTCTTGCCTGGAGAATTCCATGGACAGAGGAGCCTGGCAGGCTACAGTCCATGGGGTCACAAAGAGTCGGACATGACTGAGTGACTCAGCACAGCACAGCATATGTTAAATGTTCCACAACTGATTTCAAGTTTCTCATGGAATTGTCTGTAGTACAGACAATTGACTAGATAAAAGAAATATAGTCTTTTCCAGGATACTACCATCCCTTTTTGTGGAAGGTATAAATACTCCGTATTTCATACTTTCTTCCATCTCTTCCTTTTCAAAATGGACTTAGGATAAAGAAGGAAGATAGGTTTTAAGTGCTTTCTTGCAGGAGAGACAGGACTTCACACTGGTGAGCAGACACTTGTGCTGAGCTTTCAGGTATTCTAGACTCTAACGTTGAAGTCTATGGCAATGAAATCTTGGCAAAGCTCCCAGGTTGTTTGGGCATCTCCTCTGCTGCCTCAGCCCTACCTTGGCTTTCTCTGGCCCATGGACCTCTCTATGGCTTGGATGAAATTCTCATTCAGTGCATTCATTTCAGGCATCTCATCATCCAGCCACCATTTTTATTCCTAGACGATCCATCTTTCCTGTGAGAAATCTCCTTCCAGCCTGAATAAGGAAGCTAGATCGAAACTTTTTCCTATGTGCCCCTTTTTTTAAAAAAATTAATCATTACTTTCCTCTTCATAGTTGAGAATTGAATCTTGGGAGTGCCTATGAAGTAGTTTGGAATTTAGTGTCTGACCTCTTGTCTCACAACCTGTTGCCTTCCCCTCCTCTTCCTCTAAAGCATAAAAGCTTTCTTTTCATTTTCATTATTGTGTGTCAGGGACATCCCCCAATGTCATATCCTCTACTTTATGGAGGTGGCATCAAGGGAACGTGATTTATAGAAAGGAATAAAAGCACAATGACTCAATATTTTCCAAGTATTATCTTCATTTTACCCAAGAGAAAGCTAAAGCTCAAACAGGTTAAAGTAACTTGATTGCAAAGTAGCAGAGCCTAGATTCAAAGCCCAGCTGTAAAGCTAAATGGTGGCCTGATGCAATTTGAAGTTTTCGAGTGTTTTAATTCAAAGTTAGCAGCTTCTTATTTCTCTTGGCAAGTTTTATCACCAGACCTTGCTTCTTATCAAATTAAAAACACAATTTGATAGCACTTCTCCAACCTCATATAATGTTCATCACATGAGACCAGAAGCAATTGCCCTAATTAATTAATTTGACAAAACAGTTTATGTGTGAAAATGAATTAATGATCAGGTGAAATTAAAATCTAAATTAGGGAAGCACATCTTTCACTTCTCACTCATGGTGTGAAGACTGCCTTCAGTTGAGTATTATCCCTGATACAAGAAATAACTGCATAACTATAATTAGCAAAATTCCTTTCATTTGATTCTAAAGAAAAGCAAAGAAACACTTCTGCACTTAAAACCACTGATCTGGGAGAATAATGAACTAGGATCCATATTGTTTAAAAAGCAATGACTTTTAAGTTTTAAAAATAGAAATATAAGATATAAAATTCCTTTTTAAAAGCAAACTTTAGAATATGATTTTTCAATACATACTGTAGATACAGATATCCAACAGTTAGATTTTCCCTCCATCCATTGCTCCAGCCTGGTGTTAACAATAATGTCCTCAAAGAAGAATGTTTCTGGGTCTCACCACCATGTCAAGGACATGGGAATTCTCTCTTTAAATTAATTCTGCATATCCAATTTCACATGTCCTCCACCAACCAGTCATCTGGATGGCTCCATTGCACTGTTATTTTCTTGGTGATAGTCCCAATCAAGGCTACCCATGTCTGCCAAGCACTGCTCTCCCTGATGGTCTTTGTAAAGATTTCCCTCTGCTGGCAATGCCCACGGACTTGTGAGCCAAGACCCACCAATGCCTGATGTTTCAAAGATTTATGCTTGCTCTCATGAAGCCTTGCCATGTCTCATGAAGCTTGCCATTTGTCAGACAGTCTACTCAGCTGTCATCAATGACGCTGACACCGTGATCTCAAGACACTATCGAGCTTTCATTAAAGCCAACCTATTAAGCTACTACATTCTTAATACAATTTTTTAAGGTAAAGCTTATGAGAGCTTAGCCTTAATCTAAGGATGGGTTGAAAATAGACAACATATTATGCAAAGAACTACCCCTTTCCTACTATACTCACCTCATTGTGTCCTAGCCAAACGTACCTCATCTCTTTCTTTTCTGGGTTGAGGATTTTCCTAGGAACTTTTCCATTCCTTTATGCAAAAAATAGCTGGAGCGAGAACATCTTAGCTTTTAATGAAGATTCTGAAGTCTTTCTTCCTGACCTTCTGCTTATGTTTACAACTGCCTACTGGATATTTCTATTAGATATCCCATCTCTTTCTTGAATTCAAACACTCTGAATTGAATTCATCGTTTCCCCTGAACTCCTATCTGGGTTTCCAGGCTCAATAAATAGGACTACCTTTCATGCAGTTACCTGTATCAGAAACCTGGGCATTGGGACTTCCCTGGTGTTCTAGTGATTAAGAATCCACCTTGCAATGCAGGCGGATTCTCAACAGTCCCTGTTGAAACTGCCACACTCTCTCTCATCTTCAGGCCTTTCCAAATACTGCTTCCTGCATGAAATGACATTATTAAATATTTGTTGAATGAAAGATGTAATGAGTAATATTTTCCCAGGGCAGAGTACATTAAAGACCCATCAACAGGCAGATTCCTTGATTCTATTTATCTTTATCTGAACAATTTTACTACATTTTAAAATGTTTGCCATTTTACAAAATAAAAGTGATTGTGTCTGACTCTTTGAGACCCCATGGACTGAATAGCCTACGAGGATCCTCTGTCCAGAGCTCTCTAGGCAAGAATACTGGAGTGGGTTGACATTTCTTTCTCCAGGGGATCTTCCCGACTCAGGAATTGAACCCGTGTTTCCTGCATTGACGGAGAAGGCAATGGCACTCCACTCCAGTACTCTTGCCTGGCAAATCCCATGGACGGAGGAGCCTTGTAGGCCGCAGTCCATGGGGTCCCTAGGAGTCGGACACCACTGAGCGACTTCACTTTCACTTTTCACTTTCATGCATTGGAGAAGGAAATGGCAACCCACTCCAGTGTTCTTGCCTGGAGAATCCCAGGGACGGGGGAGCCTGGTGGGCTGCTGTCTATGGGGTCGCACAGAGTCGGACATGACTGAAGCAACTTAGCAGCAGCAGCAGCTCCTGCATTGAAGGCAAATTTTTTTACCTTTATAGGGAAGCTCTACAAACTGAAGGTAGTACTTAAATTGGCATTTCAATAGCTACCTTGCAGATTTGTTTTGAGATTCTAGCAGGACTGTTCAACAAATTCTATTGCGTGGGTTCCAGTATGGTCCTCCTCTATCTGAGAGTATCATCCTCTTTGATTTGGGTGACATCATGAAGATATAGCTAGTGCCTACGGCAGGATGACAAGTGTAGTACAGTGAGGGAATCACTGGACATCTTCCAGCTGGCCAAATCCCTCAGATCAAGCCTGGCATAAATGGAGTGACAGATGTCACTGTCAGATTGCTCTAACATCCTTCATATGACCTACCGCTAGATGCTCCAGTTTTGTTTCAAAAAGCTTAAGTGAGCTTTGCAAGTTTGGATAGTGAAAAAAGAGTAAATAATTTTATGGCTTGTTAAGGTCAAAGGCATGCAATCTATTTAGAATCAGAGCTAGCAACCTCATCATTCATGAGAGCATCTGGCTGCCATCTACAGGATGCTGGGCATGTGCCAACTTTGATAATTACATTCAGTTTACCCACCTTTCCTCATTGCTTCAGTTGGATGACACACTTTCAGTTCTGTTCAGAAGGCACTGCACATGATTGCTAGTATATTCTACAAGGCAACTATCTCACGTTAGAAGCTGTAGCACTTTATGGGAAAATGAAGTGAAATAATTGCACAGTAAGTTCAGAAATGTGCTTAAAGTGGGAAATTGTGAGGTATAAAATTTTAATTGTATTACTCAGGGAAATTTAAATATGTTAGCTGGCATTGACTCTCTAGTTTATTAAAGAAGAAAATATTTGTTCTTACCTGATCTGACATTTCAATTTGGTTTTATTGTAATTAGATAATAAGATCACTATAATACTAGACACAATAGGCACACACACACTGAAGAGGTTTTGTTTAGTGTAAGTTGGACCTTCTTTTTTTCTAATTTAAATTTTATTTTTGTGGCTGCTTTGCAAAACATGTGGGATCTTAGTTCCCTGACCAGGGATCAAACCCATACACCCTACATTTGAAACATGGAGTCTTAACCACTGGACCACCAGGGAAGTCCTGAGTTGGATTTCATAAAGTTTAAAATGTGAGTTAAACAGCAGACAAGTATTAATTTATCCTGAAAATTTTTGAAAGTGAAAAAATATTTTATAGTCATTGATATTTCAAAAGAATCTACTATTCAAGGAAGGGGGAACTTAGGAAAGTAAGTTGGAAATTAATAATAGCCAACACTTACATACACTTCACCACGTGCAGGGAAATATCCTATGTGATTTGCCTATATTCACCAATTCAGTCTTCATATGAACTCAGTTAGGTGGGTACTTATAATATTTCTATTTTACAAATGAAGGAATTGAAGCACAAGTAAATACGTTTTCCAAGGTTGCAGATCTAGTGAATGGGAGAGCCAGGATTCAAACCCAGAGAGTCTGGCTCTCAAATTCATACTTTTAACCACCGTGCCCAACTGCCTGCTGCTGAAAACATCATACAAAGCAGCTCAGTTGAACACTCATTTGAAGCCTAACATTGGAAAAGACTCCAGTGCCAGGAAAGATTGAAGGCGGGAGGAGAAGGGGACAACAGAGGATGAGATGGTTGGATGGTATCACCGACTCAATGGACATGAATATGAGAAAGCTCCGGGAGTTGGTGATGGACAGGGAAGCCTGGCAAGCTGCAGTTCACTGAGTCGGAAAGAGTTGGATATGACTGAGTGACTGAACTAAACTGAACTGATAAGCAAAGTAATGTGCTAAATGCTAGGAAAACTGGATCAAGTCTGATGCCACTGTTTAAGGGCTGTATAGGCTACTGGAAACACAAGAAGTGTACATGATGTCCTCTAATGAGGACAAAAGAGGAGTAAAATTAACATGCAAAAGGAGTACCAAGAGCAAATTTAGATGGGATGTGGAGGATTGGCCATCAGACAAGTTGCAGCAGGCAGTAGACTTTGGGGCTAAGTTTACTGGAATGAGATTCCAGACATGCAATATGAAGTAATCAGAGTCATTAAGCATAAGAGGGATTTGAAGGGTTGGAAATGAAATTAGAGAGATATGATGGTGCTGCTGCTGCTAAGCTGCTTCAGTCATGTCCGACTCTGTGCGACCCCATAGATGGCAGCCCACCAGGCTCCCTTGTCCCTGGGATTCTCCAGGCAAGAACACTGGAGTGGGTTGCCATTTCCTTCTCCAATGCATGAAAGTGAAAAGTGAAAGTGAAGTCGCTCAGTGGTGTCCAATTCTTAGTGACCCCATGAACTGCAGCCCACCAGGCTCCTCTGTCCATGGGATTTTCCAGGCAAGAGTACTGGAGTGGGGTGCCATTGCCTTCTCCAATGATTGTGCTAGATTATCAAAAAATGACAGGTGTGTTTTTACACAGAAAACACATATGTGTATACCCAGCATAACATCTCGTTGTGTGTATTATATATCCACATAGTATTCACTGAAGATAAATATTTGTGTCTGTGTTATTTAGAAGGATGTTGTGCTTAACATAGGTAGGTTTTCATTCACAATAGCATAGTAAAAAAGTTGAAATCCTTGATCAAATGTGCAATATCTCTGTGACTTCAGTTTCCTGACCTAGATTATGGAAATAATAATACCTATCTCTTTAGGATCCCTGCAAGGTTTAATAAAATAATTCATATAAATGTGGCATCCCTTATAGGGATCCTAAAGAGACAGATACTATTATACCATGTTCTAAATCAGGATATTGAAGTCACAAAGCTACAGTATGCCTGTAATCCAAGCAGTGCAAAGGGTGAATTGTGCTTGCTTCCCTAGATGCTGAGAACACTCCTGACAGACAACCTTCAACTGTCTGTTCCTTCAGGGTCGCCTCAACTATAGAGAGCCGTATTTCCTAAGGTCCTACCTCTTCCCAGTGTAGCTCCTAGCCAATGACTGTTTGATGCAAGTACACAAACATCTTTCCATCTTGGCCTAACCAGGTATATCCTTTAGCTCCAAAGACTGCTGTTGTGTAAGCTGAGGTATACTTTGGGTTACATCATAGCTTGACTTCTGCCTTTGCAAATCCAGGATACCTGGGGGGGAGGGTGTAGTGTGGTAAATTAGGAAATTGGGATTGACATATATACACTGTTGATATATGTATTAATATAAAATAATATAACACACAGAAGTCGCTCAGTCGTGTCCAACTCTTTGCAACCCCATGGATTGTAGCCCACCAGGCTCCTCGGTCCATGGGATTTTCCAGGCATGAATACTGGAGTGGGTTGCCGTTTCCTTCTCCAAAATAATATAAAATGGATAACTAATGAGAATTTACTGTATAGCTCAGGAAACCCTACTAAGTGCTCTGTGGTGACCTAAATGGGAAGGAAATCCGAGAAAAGAGAAGATGTTATGTATATGTATATAGCTGATGCACTTTGCTATACAGTAGGAACTAACAACACTGTGAAGCAACTATACTCCAATAAAAATTAATTTTTAAAAATTCTGTGCATTAAAGTCTATCTTAGAGGAAACCTAACTTGAGACATCACTTGGTAGTGGTGCATGTGGTGGCAGTGGTGGGCGCTGTGACTTCCCAGTGCTTGCAGGGTTGTATTTCTTGTGCAGAAATTGTATAGGTGGGCAGCAGCCTCTGCCACAGTTTCATATGATAGTCTGTGGACCTGCACTATTGGTGGGAAGTTTGTCATTAAGCCAATTCTCTGGCATAGTATTGGCCTTTCTGCCTAGATGCTTAACAATGTATTTTTCTCTAGCTCTTTCAACAGTTCTATGGGATATCCAATATCCTTTCAATAAACTGCTGTTTAATCAGCCTAAATCAACTTCTGTTATATAGTCAGTTCAGTCTCTCAGTGGTGTCTGACTCTTTGCAACCCTGTGGTCTGCAGCACGCCAGGCTTCCCTCTCCATCACCCATTTACTGGAGCTTGCTCAAACTCATGTCCATCGCGTTGGTGATACCATCCAACCATCTCATCTTCTGTCGTCCCCTTCTCCTCCTGCCTTCAATCTTTTCCCAGCATCAGGGTCTTTTCCAATGAGTCAGTTCTTCCCATCAAGTGGCCAAAGTATTGGAGTTTCAGCTTCAGCATCAGTCTTTCCAATGAATATTTAGGTCTGATTTCCTTTAGGATTGACTGGTTTGATCTCCTTGCAGTCCAAGGAACTCTCAGGAGTCTTCTCCAACACCACAGTTTAAAAGCATCAATTCTTCGGCGCTCAGTCTTCTTTATGGTCCAACTCACATCCGTACATGACTACTGGAAAAACCATAGCTTTGAGTATATGGAACTTTGTTGGCAAAGTAATGTCTCTGCTTTTTAATATGCTTCCTAGGTTTATTATAGCTTTTCTTGCAAGGAGCAAGTGTCTTTTAATTTCATGGTTGCAGTCACCATCTGCAGTGATTTTGGAGCCCAAGAGAATAAAGTCTTTCACCGTTTCCATTGTTTTCCCATCTATTTGCCATTAAGTGATGGGATTGGATGCCATGATCTTAGTTTTCTGAATGTTGAATTTTAAGCCAACTTTTTCACTCTCCTCTCTCATTTTCATCAAGAGGCTCTTTAGTTCCTCTTTGCTTTCTGCCATAAGAGGGGTGTCATGTGCATATTTAAGGTTATTGATATTTCTCCCGGCAATCTTGATTCCAGCTTGTGCTTCTTCCAGCCCAGCATTTTTCATGATGTACTCTGCATATAATTTTAAAAAGCAGGATGACAATATATGGCCTTGACATATTCCTTTCCTGATTTGGAACCAGTCTGTTGTTCCATGACCAGTTCTAACTGTTGCTTGACTTGGATACAGATTTCTCAGGAGGCAGGTAAGGTGGTCTGGTATTCCCATCTCTTAAAGAATTTTCCACAATTTGTTGTGATCCACACAGTCACAAGTTTGGGGATAGTCAATAAAGCAGAAGTAGATGTTTTTCTGGAACTCTTTTGCTTTTTCTGTGATCCAAAGGATGTTGGCAATTTAATCTCTGGTTCCTCTACCTTTTGTAAATCCAGCTTCAACATCTGGAAGTTCTTGGTTCATGTACAGTTGAAGCCTGGCTTGGAGAATTTTGAGCATTACTAGTGTGTGAGATGAGTTCAATTGTGTGGTAGTTTGAACATTCTTTGCCATTGCCCTTTTTTGGGATTGGAATAAAAACTGACCTTTTCCAGTCCTGTGGCCACTGCTGAGTTTTCCAAATTTACCAATACCTGATTGATATATTCCCCAGGATAGAGCAATGATATGAGTATTATGGATATAAATTAAATAAGCTCCATGGAGGAAGTATTTTGGGCTACATTAGCAATAGTGAAGGGAGAGCAGCATGTTGGAGAGGCATGTTTTTATCTTTGTTGGGAAACAAAGATAAATAAGTTCAGTCATGCATATGGAAAGCAGGTTGATATAACAGAAAGGAAAGGGAAGGACAAAATGAGAATGATGAGACAGGGATTCCAACCTAATGGAATTTTATTTATATTTTGAAAAAGATGAAATAAAAATCAAATCTCTGTATACACAAGAAGTTTTAATTTCATTAAATGGACACAGTTTTTTAAAAATACACATTTCAGGTAACAAATGTCTAGTTCTATTCCATGCCTATCAGGGAAATAGTTGTGGATTTGAAGAAGATCTACAGTTTTCTAATGAAAAAAGCTGGCCTTGAAAGCTAGATGTGAATAGATTGCGTCTTTGCTTTTATTCATCAACATGCCATAATAGTGAAAAAAAAAGTCTCTCATATGCAACAAAGTTTTGAATTTAGATACACATTGGCTAACAGTATGACTTTAATTTCATTAGAATATGACCAAAGTACAAAGACAGCAAGCCTGGCAAACTTAAAAGGAAATCATATGTTTAAACCACATTATGTTATTTCTGTTTAACAGCCCAGGTAGTCTGTCAAGGAGTTGAGTTTAGTGCTGGTGGGTCAGAGGTCTCTAGTTCTGTTTTTTAAAAGCAGCTAGAGTCTTCTGGGGAGAAGGCAATGGCACCTCACTCCAGTACTGTTGCCTGGAAAATCCCATGGATGGAGGAGCCTGGTAGGCTGCAGACCATGGGGTCGCTAAGAGTCGGACACGACTGAGCGACTTCACTTTCACTTTCCACTTTCATGCCTTGGAGAAGGAAATAGCAACCACTCCAGTGTTCTTGCCTGGAGAATCCCATGGATGGAGAAGCCTGGTAGGCTGCAGTCCATGGGGTCGCACAGAGTTGGACATGACTGAAGCGACTTAGCAGCAGCAGCAGCAGCAGCAGCATGTTATTTTTTTATTTTATTTTACTATGTGTTATATTTAAATGGCCCCCACAGACATAGCCATTTTGGGAAGGGGAATTTTTCTATTTGTTGACTTGAAATGTTTTCTTTTCCTGATTTGTAGACCAGTATTTGATGGCATTCAATAGCAATAAAATAGCAGTGTTTAGAAAAACCGATATGAGATGATTTCCTAGGAAATGGCTATGTAGTTGGATAAGTCTGGCACTTTGCCCTGAATGTCAACAGTATTCAGGTTGTGTCAGAGATACCAGGAGAAAATGTGTTGCCGATACCGCAGGATGACTTGGCTTCCATTTCTCTGCAACTCTGACCTGGAAACCGGTAACAGAGGTGCCCCACCTGTTTTTTTCATAAAATGAAATAGAGAAACAGAAGGCGATTTCTAAAAGAGACAAGGATTGGAACTTGCAGAGTGTCATATAACAAATTCAGAAGTGTTCTACCCAGAGAAGAGCCAATGGGTAGTGTTGACTACAGAGCGCAAAAGCAACATGTTTCTCTTGGCAGTGGCCAGAAACAGCCAGGTCCCCAAGGAGTCTTTCTGGCCCTGGGTCCCTTAAGATGGAAAGACCCAAACTCTTGGGAAGAAAGTAATACAGAAAGGAAATGAAAATTAGATTTACATTTGTGCCCTTCATGCAGATATAGCATAAACCATAAAAGAGAAAGGAACTATTATTATCAAAAGCCATATTGTGAAACTGGAAGTAGGCTCTTTTTTTGCTCATTTTGTATTGCTTTCCACAGTTCTGAAAAACCATAAAACTCAGAAAGACTGTCAAGTTCCAATGCTCTAATTTTGTTATTATTTGGGATAGATAAGTGAGATAAAGACTTACAAGAGAAATGTAGCTACATAAACTAGACATTCTTTCCTCTTCTCTTATAAGTAAAGTTTCCATTCTTAGTGAAGTTAGGAGACAAACTGCAAAACATTCTTCAGAGTATCTTTCAATGAAATGTAGAAGCCTATCAGAAGATTGTGGAGGGAAGCTGGGGAGAGAAAACTAAGACTACTGTAATTCTACTCTCCTGCAGCTAAGTTCAGTTTAGTTCAGTCGCTCAGTCGTGTCCGACTCTTTGCGGCCCCATGAATTGCAGCACGCCAGGCCTCCCTGTCCATCACCATCTACCTCTGAGGTTCACTCAAACTCATGTCCATCAAGTCGGTGACGCCATCCAGCCATCTCATCCTCTGTCATGCCCTTCTCCTCCTGCCCCCAATCCCTCCCAGCATCAGAGTCTTTTCCAATGAGTCAACTCTTCTCATGAGGTAGTCAAAATACTGGAGTTTCAGCTTTAGCATCATTCCTTCCAAAGAAAGCCCAAGGCTTATCTCCTTTAGAATGCACTGGTTGGATCTCCTTGCAGTCCAAGGGACTGTCAAGAGTCTTCTCCAACACCACAGTTCAAAAGCATCAATTCTTCGGTGCTCAGCCTTCTTCACAGTCCAACTCTCACATCCATACATGACCACAGGAAAAAGCATAGCCTTGACTAGATGGACCTTTGTTGGCAAAGTAATGTCTCTGCTTTTCAATATGCTATCTAGGTTGGTCATAACTTTTCTTCCAAGGAGTAAGCATCTTTTAATTTCATGGCTGCAGTCACCATCTGCAGTGATTATGGAGCCCAAAAAGATAAAGTCTGACACCGTTTCCACTGTTTCCCCATCTGTTTGCCATGAAGTGATGGGACAAGCTGCCATGATCTTAGTTTCTGAATGTTGAGTTTTAAGCCAACTTTTCCATTCTCCTCTTTCACTTTCATCAAGAGGCTTTTTAGTTCCTCTTCACTTTCTGCCATAAGGGTGGTGTCATCTGCATATCTGAGGTTATTGATATTTCTCCCAGCAATCTTGATTCCTACTTGTGGTTCTTCCAGCCCAGCGTTTCTCGTGATGTACTCTGCATATAAGTTAAATAAGCAGGGTGACAACATACAGCCTTGACATATTCCTTTTCCTATTTGGAACCAGTCTGTTGTTCCATGTCTAGTTCTAACTGTTGCTTCCTGACCTGTGTACAGATTTCTCAAGAGGCAGATCAGGTGGTCTGGGATCCCCATCTCTTTCAGAATTTTCCACAGTTTATTGTGATCCACACAGTCAAAGGCTTTGGCATAGTCAATAAAGCAGAAATAGATGTTTTTCTGGAACTCTCTTGCTTATTCAATGATCCAGCGGATGTTGGCAATTTGGTCTCTGGTTCCTCTGCCTTTTCTAAAAGCAGCTTGAACATCTGGAAGTTCACGATTCATGTATTGCTGAAGCTTGGCTTGGAGAATTTTGAGCATTGAGCATTACTTTACTAGCATGTGAGATGAGTGCAATTGTGCGGTAGTTTGAGCATTCTTTGGCATTGCCTTTCTTTGGGATTGGAATGAAAACTGACCTTTTCCAGTCCTGTGGCCACTGCTGAGTTTTCCAAATTTGCTGGCATATTGAGTGCATCACTTTCACAGCATCATCTTTCAGGATTTGAAATAGCTCAACTGGAATTCCATCACCTCCACTAGCTTTGTTTGTAGTGATGCTTTCTAAGGCCCACTTGACTTCACATTCCAGGATGTCTGGCTCTAGGTCAGTGATCACACCATCATGATTATCTGGGTCATGAAGATCTTTTTTGTACATTTCTTCTGTGCATTCTTGCCACCTCTTCTTAATATCTTCTGCTTCTGTTAGGTCCATACTATTTCTGTCCTTTTTCGAGCCCATCTTTGCATGAAATGTTCCCTTTGTATCTCTAATTCTCTTGAAGAGACCTCTAGTCTTTCCCATTCTGTTGTTTTCCTCTATTTCTTTGCATTGATCCCTGAGGAAGGCTTTCTTATCTCTTCTTCCTAGTGTTTGGAACTCTGCATTCAGATGCTTATATCTTTCCTTTTCTCCTTTGCTTTTCACTTCTCTTCTTTTCACAGCTGTTTGTAAGGCCTCCCCAGATAGCCATTTTGCTTTTTTGCATTTCTTTTCCATGTGGATGATCTTGATCCCTGTCTCCTGTACAGTGTCACGAACCTCAGTCCATAGTTCATCAGGCACTCTATGTATCAGTTCTAGTCCCTTAAATCTATTTCTCATTTCCACTGTATAATCATAAGGGATTTGATTTAGGTTATACCTGAATGGTCTAGTGGTTTTTTCTACTTTCTTCAATTTAAGTCTGAATTTGGCAATAAGGAACTCATGATCTGAGCCACAGTCAGCCCCCGGTCTTGTTTTTGCTGACTGTATAGAGCTTCTCCATCTTTGGCTGCAAAGAATATAGTCAATCTGATTTTGATGTTGACCATCTGGTGATGTCCATGTGTAGAGTCTTCTCTTGTGTTGTTGGAAGAGGGTATTTGCTATGACCAGTGCATTCTCTCGGCAAAATTCTACTAGCCTTTGCCCTGCTTCATTCCATATTCCAAAGCCAAATTTGCCTGTTACTCCAGGTGCTTCTTGACTTCCTACTTTTGCATTCCAGTCCCCTATCATGAAAAGGACATCTTTTTTGGGTGTTAGTTCTAAAACGTCTTGTAGATCTTCATAGAACCATTCAACTCCAGCTTCTTTAGCGTTACTGGTTGGGGCATAGACTTGGATTACTGTGATATTGAATGGTTTGCCTTGGAAACAAACAGAGATCATTCTGTCATTTTTGAGATTGCATCCAAGTACTGCATTTCGGACTCTTTTGTTGACCATGAAGGCTACTCCATTTCTTCTAAGGGATTTCTGCCCACAGTAGTAGATATTATGGTCATCTGATTTAAATTCACCCATTCCAGTCCATTTTAGTTTGCTGATTCCTAGAATGTCAACGTTCACTCTTGCCATCTCCTGTTTGACCACTTCCAATTTGCCTTGATTCATGGACCTGACATTCCAGGTTCCTATGCAATATTTCTCTTTACAGCATTGGACCTTGCTTCTATCACCAGTCACATCCACAGCTGGGTATTGTTTTTGCTTTGGCTCCATCCCTTCATTCTTTCTGGAGTTATTTCTCCATTGATCTCCAGTAGCATATTGGGCACCTACTGACCTGGGGAGTTCCTCTTTCAGTATCCAATCATTTTGCCTTTTCATACTGTTCATGGGGTTCTCAAGGCAAGAATACTGAAGTGGTTTGCCATTCCCTTCTCCAGTGGACCACATTCTGTCAGACCTCTCCATCATGACCCGCCCGTCTTGGGTGGCCCCACAGGGCATGGCTTAGTTTCAGTGAGTTAGACAAGGCTGTGGTCCTAGTGTGATTAGATTGACTAGTTTTCTGTGAGTATGGTTTCAGTGTGTCTGCCCTCTGATGCCCTCTTGCAACACCTACCGTCTTACTTGGGTTTCTCTTTCCTTGGACGTGGGGTATCTCTTCACGGCTGCTCCAGCAAAGCGCAGCCGCTGCTCCTTACCTTGGAGGAGGGGTATCTCCTCACTGCCGCCCCTCTAAACAACATATATATGTGTATATATACAGCACATCTCCTCATCGCCGACCCTCCTGACCTTGAATAATTTGCAAGGAACTGGTGCAACTCATTTAAAAGCAGGTATGAAAAGTAATTGGGACTTCCCAGGTGATGCTAGTGGTAAAGAACTCTCCTGCTAATGCAGGAGACATAAGAGACACTGGTTAGATCCCTGGGTCAAGAAAATCCCCTGGAGGAGAGCATGACATCCCACTCCAGTATTCTTGCCTAGAGAATCCCATGGACAGAGGAGCCTGGCAGGCCACGGTCCACAGGGTCGCAAAGAGTCAGACGTGACTGAAGCAAATTAGCCTGCATGCACATGAAGAGTATTTAGCAGAGTATCCATACAAAGACACTAAAAAGAAACGAGAGGACAGTATCAGAAAATTTAAAAATAGATGGATACTCCAGAAAAAAAATGTTGACATTGAGCAAATGAAAAGTTTGAACCAAAATCTTGCCCTGAATTAACACAAAACAAGCAAACAAGGACAAAATTCAATGAAGCAATTGCTTCTATGATAGAAGACCACAAAACAAAAATGCAAAACTCTGGGGAAAGATGGCAAAAGATCAGGAAGAGGCGAAATTGTGCTCAAGAAGGAAAATATATAAAATTAACAAAGTTATACATATATATTATTTTCAGATTCTTTTCCATTACAGATTATTATAAGATATTGATTATAATTCCCTGTGATATACACAGGTCTTTGTTGTTTATCTATTTTATATATAGTAGTATATACAGTCCTGAGATTACCATACTAAGTGAAGTAAGTCAGAGAGAGAAAGACAAATGTCATGTGATTTCACTTGTATGTGGAATCTAAAAAGATGATACAAATGATTTTAGTTATAAAACAGGAATAAATTCACAGTCATAAAAAATAAACTTAAGGTTACCAAAGGGAAAAGTAAGGCAGGGAGAGATAAATTAGAAGTTTGGGATTAACAGGTCGCAAAGAGTCAGACATGACTTAGTGACTAAACAACATATATATGTGTATATATACACCACATCTTCTTTATCCATTCATCTGTTAATGGACATTTAGGTTTCTTCCATGTCCTATGAACACTGGAGTGCATGTATCTTTTCAAATTAGAGTTTTTGGCATTTCTGGATAGATGCCCAGGAGTGGGATTACTGGATCATATGGTAACTCATATTTTTAATTTTTTAAGAAACCTGCAGATTGTTCTCCATAGTGGCTGTACCTATTTACATTCCCACCAAAAGTATAGGAGGCTTCCCTTTGCTCCACACCCTTTCCAGTATTTATTATTTAAACAATCTAATCTTTGTCTACACAGAACCAGTTAAGTAAATTATATTGTATCCATAAGGACTTGTGTATTGACATGATAAGTTCTTCAAGAAGCACTTAATGGAGACCAAACACCTGTCCAAAACATTATAGTACACTATCATCATGTAGAAATGTGTATGTTTTCCTTATATTTAAAAAATGTGAAGAAGAGACTAGTAAGTAAAGTTACTTATAGGAAAGAAAAAACTAGTAGGAAGTAAGAAGTTTACTTATAGAAAAAGGTGGAAACAGTGCAGATGGTGGACAGGAAAGAGTAGATGACTTTTTACCGCTTACTTTTTTATTTTTCTTTGATATTTGTTCCATGTTTATTAAACAATGGAAGTGTATTAAATAAACAGTTTTAAAAACTGGGGTAAATATTTGCAGTCTGCCTCAATATTGCAAAACTGGATTTTTAATATGGAATCTAGTTTTGTTATACATTTATAAACTTCAGTGGCACAGCAAGCATGCCCTTACAGCTTCATGTTCATTCCTTGGCCCTCTGCAATTCAGGTTCCACTGAAATTGCTCTTTCAAAACTGACTAACAGCCTGGCCTCCTAATTGCCAACTCCAATAATCCCCCTCTCATTTGAATTTCCTGCAGTGGTCTATGCCGCTGTCCGCCCCCTTCATTACTGAAACACAGTTTCTTTGTTTGCATGTCACCAACCACTAAAGTCCTGGCTTTCTGCATCCCGTGAATGCCCAGGCTCTCCTTCACAGGATTCTCTCCCCTGTGGGTCTTGGGAACAGTGGGATAAGAAAGCTTTGTTAGTTATCTTTCCTGATTGAATGCCCTACCACTCCTGACAATGGCGAGAGCCTATAATGCCAATTGTGTCAAGATTTTAATAATCACTGGAAAAAAGACCCTCATTGGAAAAGACTCTGATGCTGGGAAAGATTGAAGGCAGGAGGAGAAGGAGATGACAGAGGATGAGATGGTTGGATGGCATCACCAACTTGATGGATATGAGTTTGTGCAAACTCCGGGAGTTGGTGATGGACAGGGAAGCCTGGCGTGCTGCAGTGCATGGGGTCGCAAAGAGTCAGACATGACTGAGTGACTGAACTGAACTGAACTTTAATAATCAAAGGACCTTTCCCCCAAACTAAAGATCATTATTGACTGAAGAGACAGAAAATACTTGGTAGTTCTATTATTTCATTTCCTTATAGTTACTGTTCTCTTTTTTCAAAATGGCACCTATAGTACTTGAAAAGAGTGGAACTGGTGCCGGGATACGAGATGTGGCAGGGACCTAGCCTCTGGGCCAGACTACTGTCTTCAGATTCCAGCTTCATTCCTCACTAGTACATGACCTGGAGTGAGTTACTCCCACTGTGTGTGTGTCTCATTTGCTCCTCCCTGAAAGGGAGCTGTCATAAAAGCATCTTATTAATTGGGCCCTTGGGCAGTCTTTATGAAGGAATAGATATGAAATCACTTTGAACTGTTGCTGGCATCCAAGTTCTTGCAACTATTGCTGACAATGTTCCAAGCAGAAGATCCTAGAACAGGGAATCTAGAGTCAGAAATCTGAATTTCAGTCACATTTCTGCTACTAATTGGATTTATTTTCTGAATAGCTTTTTATTTACTGCCTATAAAATGGGAGGTGGAAATATGGTCTCTGAAATTCCTTGTGGTCCTAACAACACCTAACTGCTTTGAGAAACAATGTATTAAGCATGTTTACTTCAAAGTCTGATAGCTGAAGCACTGCTTGGTGTATAAACTGGAAGCTATTTTAAGGTCAGAATTAATGGCATCACAGAATGAGCAACAAACTAGCTTATTCTATGAATTTGTGGTGTTTTACTGATTTTTGTCCACTTCTGTTGGGAAGGAAAAGAATCCTGTTCTTCAGAGATAAAGTGGCTCTTGTATGTATGTAATAAACACAGTCCGTTAGAAATATCTAATATTTGAGAATAAAATAAATATTGTGTAGCTTAGAAATAGGCTACTCAACAGAACACCCATATTAGAAATAAGGTATTTATTTTGACATTACAAATGTAACTTGACAGTTAGATTTTATCTCAACATTATTTTTGAAAACAAGTTATCCCTTAAATTCTACATTCTTCCAGGTTCCTTGGTTAAAACTTTAAGCCTCTATATTTAACAATTTATTATCACTTACTCTTTATATCCAGTATAGCCCTGAGCCCTGGCTTCTCTTTTGCTTCACACTCCATTGCCACTGGGTCCAAATCCTTTTCACATTTTGGTGTGGGAGCAATAGACTGTCCGTCTCAGCCTTCCTATTTTCAAACTATCACACAGGCCACTGCCAAGTGCCTTCTTCTTTAAAGCACTAAGTGCTAATACTCCTATTTTCAGAAACCACACTGGTTCGCTGCCACCGTGTATTAAGTTTAAACATCTCCGTCAGACTCACAAAACTCTCCTTTAACTGCTCCAGCTAACTTCCTTTCTCATTGCTTTCTTCACCTTTGCCTCCTCCCAGCATAGATTTCAGTTTCCTCACAGTCTCTGCACACAACACTCTTATTCCTGATTTTACGCAGAAATTTGGTTCCTCTTCCTGAAAGTGTGTGTTCAGTCACTCAGTCATATCTGACTCTTTGTGACCCCATGGACATTAGGCCACCAGGCTTCTCTGTCCATGGGATTTTCCAGGCAAGAATACTAGAGTGGGCTGTCATTTCCTCCTCCAGGGGATCTTCCCCACCTAGGGATCGAACTGAGTCTCTTGCATTTCCTGTATTGGCAGGCGGATTCTTTACCAGTGTGCCACCTGGAAATCCTCTTCCTGAATAACTTTTTCTTATCTTCTCTACTCACCCTATCCAACAGTCCATCCATCCTCTCCACCCTTGATGACATGTCAACTCAGAGTTTTGAATGAAGCTTCATATATTTACTAATAGTGCTCAATACACTAGGGCTTCCCTGGTGGCTCAGATGGTGAAGAATCTGCCTGCAATGCAGGAGACCTGGGTTTGATCCCTGGGTTGGGAAGATCCTCTGGAAGAGGAAATGGCAACCCTCTCCAATATTCTTGTCTGGAGAATCCCATGGACAGAGGACCAGCAGGCAACAGTCCATGGGGTTGCAAAAGAATCGATCATGATTGAACAACTAACACTTTCTTTCACTTTCTATGCAGTTAGTATCAGCAATACAAAATTTTATTACTCTTCAATTATTTCAGGTTCAGGAATTGTAATAAATGAGCACCATAATATAATGGAAAATCCACTGACTTGAATTTAAGAAATCAGTTCTGCTTTTGACCAGCTGTATTTCCTTTGGCAAGTCAGTCTCAGGGTCTCACAAAATTGTTATAAATATTAAAAGTGTAAGATGGAAACCTATTTTGTAAGCCCTAAATGCAATGCCAATATTACTGTTGTTAATGTATTATTTCTGTGAAGAACAACACATCTTTGGCAGTGTTAGATAAATAAGAGTCCTGTTAGAAGTGTTTAACAAATATATCAAGTTAAAGAAACCACGAAGCAAAGTTTGTATTAAAAAAGGAAAATTTGAATTAAATGTGAAGCCATAGGGGCTAAACTTGTTCAGTCCTAAATATGGAATTCGATGGCAACTCTCAGGAGAAGGAATTCTCATATAAAAAAGGATGAAACATCGTTTATTCAAGTGCTTCCCAAGGAAATACTAGTAGCAGCTGACTGCACCCATGGCAAGTTACAAGTAACTTCCCCTAATTGCACTGTATTGTCACTGATGAAAGATCTATTTCTATGAATGGGGAAAACCTAATTAGGCCCTCCTTGCAGAGTGAATCCCAATTCTATGTACATATTTTCCCCTGGGACCATTCTGCGTGATATCTACAGGCATCTATTGAAAGCAGTGGAGACTTGGCTGACTGGGGAAGTTTAATGGGAAATGCTTTAAAACAGAAAATGCTAATGAATTGAGAACACATATTATATTCCAGCAAAGATGAAAATTATATGAGAATAATTAACATTGCAAATCACAGTTTGGTTGCTAAACTATAATACAAAAATTCAAGAATATAGGATGAAAGTGGAAATATAAGGTACTTTCAAAAACTATTTGTTGAAGTGCTTTTCGTACAGAATGAATAAATTCTAAGGATTCATGAATATTTTCTTCTAAATTTTCCACATCACTGAAATGGGAGGGAAGGGACAGGGCACAACCTTTGAAAGAATGACATAGATATAGGACATGACAAAAACTTTAGGATCAACTAGGTCCAAGATGGTGGAAGATTTGACTTCCAGTGGAACTTGATCTTCATTATGTGCTCATTATATTAATAATACATTAGCATGTTAAGGAAACATTCACCAGCACCATGACAGTTCCATGAACAACCATCAAAGATCAAAAAGTGAGCTGGTGGCCCAATTCTTGGAAATCTCTGCCCCTCCCCCCAAGTAATTAGAATAATCCTCCCATTCATCAACCTATGAAATTACCCAGTCCATAAAAGCTAACTACCCCCTATTTTGAGGCCTTGTGTCTTCTAAGACAGCCCACACATTGTCTGTGGAGTGTGTTTCTCTTTAAATAAATCCCCTTCTTACCTATCACTTTGTCTCTCACTGAATTCTTTCTGTGAGGCGACACCAGGAACCTGAGCTTCATTAAGTCCTGATACCAGGTGTGTGATCTCAGCTGAAAGACGATAAGACGATAGGTTCAAGTCCTAGTCTGTGTTACACAATTGAAACACTAAATCATATATTTCTGCTCAACCTGAAAGTTAGAACTGAAGAGTAGTAACCAAAGTGGACTTGAGGTATATCTATAGAAAGCTAAGATTTGGGGTAAGTATAACAGAGACCCCTAATTGTCCATCATTAGCTGTGCTTCCCATAGTCTAAGGTTGTTGTGGGCAAACAGTTGCCCAGACAATAATTACATTTCCAATCTCCCCTTGCATCTAAATAGGACTACATGACCAGTTCTTCCCAAATGCAATGGGAACAGAATAGATCAATTTCTGGCCAAGATGGTGATGCAGAGGTGTGTATTCTCTTCTCCCACCTGCTTAGAGACTCTGAGGGAAGGGTACAGCTGCTGGAAGGAAGAATTCATGTGCCTGAGTCACAGGATGAAGGAAAACCATCCACTTGCCAACTAGGAACACTGAAACTTGTTGTTTTTCAGTTGCTCAGCCCTGTCCAACTCTTTGTGACCCCATGGATTGCAGCACGCTAGGCTTCCCTGTCTTTCACCATCTCTTGGAGCTTACTCAAACTCATGTCCATTGGGTTGGTGATGCCATCCAACCATCTCATCCTCTGTTGTCCCCTTCTCCTGACTTCAGTCTTTCCCAGCATCAGGGTCTTTTCCAGTGAGTCAGCTCTTCCCATCAGGTGATCAAAGTATTGAAGTTTCAGCTTCAGCATCAGTCCTTCCAGTGAATATTCAGGACTGATTTCCTTTAGGACTGACTGGTTTGATCTCCTTTCTGTCCAAGGAACTCACAAGAGTCTTCCTCAACACCACATTCTTTCAGTGTGTAAGAATGATAATAGTCTTTATAGACTTTATTGTTTATAAAACATATTCTTATATTGTGACCTTCTCTAAGTGACTTTGGGAATTGTGTTTCTATCCCATTTTATTTTAACTCAGTCATGCCTTTTATTTTGACCAGTAGCCCTTTTCAAAATTAACCATTTTAATTCTGAGTACCACCAAGAAGATGTTTTCTCATCTTTCTTAGCAGCTTACAAATAACCTACCTCATTTACCACTGTCTCTCAGTATGTCCTTGCATGTAACTTTTCAATTTTTTAGTTATAACATCTGTTTTGACAATCCCCACAGCGGTTGTTTAGAACCCTAGCATCCATCACTTATTGCACATATCAGCTGGACAAGGTATAGGAAGTCTTGCTTTGAAGAATTAAGCTGGTTGTGGTATAGGGCACAGTTGGTCATGATAGTATTTGGCTTCCAAGTTAGCTTTAACTTTGGCTGAGCAAGAATAAAATTACTGTGGCGATGTAGTATGCAATGGGAGGACATAATTTGGTCGGAAACTATACTACTTAAAATGTCAAACATTTCAGAACAGTTTTTAAAGTGTTGCTTGGAAGTTTCACTAGGGAAAAAAATCTAGATTTAAGACAAATGCAGAAAACAGGCTATAAAATATTTAGAGCCAGTCTTTACCTAAGAATCGATTCAAGGCAAATTAACAAAAGGTGCTTGAAGCGGGGGAACTATAAATGATGTGTTTGCTTGGGAAGTGAGGGTAACATTTACACCTTAATAAGGGTAAGACTGGATAACCATGGGTTGAACAAAAGCATGTAATTTTTCTTTATTTTCCTTTGTGATCTGGATAGGAGAGGTCAAGGCTGCATGAACAACTTAAAAGAAGCTGTATTTTTGAGACCCATAATTAGGACCAGAGAATGGAAAGTTAATATATTCTAACTAATTAGTCTAAATTGGAGCAAGCAGAAGTGCTGCAGCTTCTAAATCAAACTCCAGAAGCACTGAACACTCCAGAGGAGCTTGTAGAATTACAGATTCGTAGGCTCCGCCCCAGCTTCTGATGCAAGTTTGGAGTGTAAACCTAGAATCTGAATATTTGATTTGAGGACAGATGTTCCATAGAACACGCTTTTAAAAATCACTGCTAAATAGTATTACAAATTTGTATTTCCTGTTAAAATAAGAAAGGGAACTAGTTTGGATAGTAAAATGAATGAAAATGATCACAAAATGTGAAATGTAAAATTGCCTATGTGCCAGAATTGCAAGCAAAGCAGCTGTGCTTTGAGTATTTATAAGCAGATATTTGCGTATTTTGTAATACTCTATAGACTCTGTTTCTTTGATCATTAACTTTTAGTTAGAACCATTGAGATAGCTTTTATATGTACATCTATGATGGGTAGGCGGGTACAGTGTTGAGTGTGGACACTGAAGACAGACTCCCTGGGTTCAAATCCTGGCTCCAGCGCATAAAGGATATGCGGACTTGGAGAAGCTCCTAACCTCTTTGTACTTCAGAGTTCTTACTGTCAAATGGGAATGATGATAATATTTATATCATGGAAATTATTTAAAAGTAAATTATTTAACACATATAAAACAGAAAATTTCCTGGAAGCCCAAGATTATTTCCATATTATAGTTATTGCCTAATAGATAACTACTGAAATAAAATAAATATATGGATATATTTGAATATATATCTATGGTGACAGATTTGGAATGAATTGAAGGCAGTTGTTGCTCAGCCTAAAATATGAACCCATAAGGAGGAGGATAAAGTAAACAGAATCAAGTCAAGTTTAGAGTGAAGCCTTGCATTTTGGTCTTTTGTTATGTTTCCCAAGCTCTTTATTGGTATATTCTCTCTTAGAGGTTTGTTTTTAAATTTTTCTTAATTAGCTATATTTTAAGGGATGAAAGCCCTAGAGAAGGGAACAGCAACCCACTCTCGTATTCTTGCCTAGAGAATTCCCTAGACAGAGGAGTCTGGTGGGCTACAGTCCATGGGATCACAAAGAGTCAGACAAGACTGAGCAACTAACACTTTCACTTTTCCCTTTCAAGGGATGAAAGAAATGGCTGGAAACCATTTAGGGATACTAGAACAGACTTGTCCTTTTCTTTGGAACCCATGCTTCTCTTATTCCCTATACTTCTCCCCAGTTTTTATTTTCCTGAGACCATGGAGAGAACAGATACTTTTCAGATTCTCTCCAGTATTCCAAACACTTGGTACAATTTTTAAATAATTTTACCCATAGGAATGAGGAAACCATAAAGTTTGCAAAATACTGTCTTCTAGTTTAATCCCATAGCCAAAATGTAGGTAATTTGAGACCAAAAAGCTAAAAAGAAAAAAAAAAAAAAAGAACCATCTATGTCTGATGAAATGAGCCTGGCAATCATCACCTCAATTCGACGGTAGAGTATCCAGTTAGGAACCAAAACTGAACTCACCAGAGAGATATTCATTTGGATATACATTTTACAGCAGCAGAACTCCAGTTTGGGAGCTGGGGTCTGGGACAAAGGTCTATATGATTAGAGTTCTGGGGCAGAAGAGCCCTCACATATGAAGCCAAGATTCAGAGTGAGGCAAAGGGTTGAGACTCAGGAAGAGATACCAGGCACTCTTTTAACAGCATAAAGCAACAGGGAAATCAATAACATAGACCTAGAGGAGTCATCTGTAGATACTGGAATTCTAAATCTAGCAAAGGAAGTGAATTGTAAGGCCCACCATATGGGGCATCAGCAGCTGTTGATAACTTCCTGCCCGAATCTCGCTCAGCAACTAGAACAAGATCAAACTTTCAGTGGACCTTCAAACAATAGATGGGTCTAATGAATCTTGTTGAATAAAATAGAATCAAAGATCATTTCTGTTGTGCTGTACTACTGTGCCAATTTGTCATTCAGGGGATAATAAATAGGTCATGGTGAATAGAATAGCACATGGACTCTGGAGAGGATATTGCCAGCAAACAGCAGCAGCCATAGAGAGAATGTCTCACAAATGAAAAGGCCTGCATCTTGACAACATGTGTTTGATGCCATGTGACTTCAAATGATTTTAAGAACTGCCTGTTTTGCTCAACAGAATAATGTGTAATTATTTTAATTAACCAGAAAAATTAATTGCTGCATGAGGTTAGAAAGAAAAAAAAATGCATGGTAAACATTATTTATGAAGAAAGAGATACCTAAAAATCAGACTGATGATCAAAAACTTATTATAAACCTTGTGATAGAGATGGCCAGTTCCATCATAATTTTGTGTCAATTAAACACTGATGTTTATCCTTTCCTAGAGAATAACAGTTCTGGTGTGCAAAGAAAATGTACATTGTATTTTTAAAAAACTTTTGATGTGGACCATTTAAAAATTTTTTGATGACTTTGTTACAATATTGCTTCTGCTTTATAGTTTTTTTTTTTTTTTTTGGGGGTTGGTTCCAAATAGGAAAAGGAGTACGTCAAGGCTGTATATTGTCACCCTGATTGTTTAACTTATATGCAGAGTATGTCATGAGAAACGCTGGACTGGAAGAAACACAAGCTGGAATCAAGATTGCCAGGAGAAATATCAATAACCTCAGATATGCAGATGACACCACCCTTATGGCAGAAAGTGAAGAAGAACTAAAGAGCCTCTTGATGAAAGTAAAAGTGGGGAGTGAAAAAGTTGGCTTAAAGCTCAACATTCAGAAAACTAAGATCATGGCATCTGGTCCCATCACTTCATGGGAAATAGATGGGGAAACAGTGGAAACAGTGTCAGACTTTATTTTTTTGGGCTCCAAAATCACTGCAGATGGTGACTGCAGCCATGAAATTAAAAGATGCTTACTCCTTGGAAGGAAAGTTATGACCAACCTAGACAGCATATTGAAAAGCAGAGACATTACTTTGCCAACAAAGGTTCGTCTAGTCAAGGCTATGGTTTTTCCAGTGGTCATGTATGGATGTGAGAGTTGGACTGTGAAGAAAGCTGAGCGCTGAAGAATTGATGCTTTTGAACTGTGGTGTTGGAGAAGACTCTTGAGAGTGCCTTGGACTGCAAGGAGATCCAACCAGTCCATTCTGAAGGAGATCAACCCTGGGATTTCTTTGGGAGGAATGATGTTAAAGCTGAAACTCCAGTACTTTGGCCACCTCATGCGAAGAGTTGACTCATTGGAAAAGACTCTGATGCTGGGAGGGATTGGGGGCAGGAGGAGAAGGGGACAACAGAGGATGAGATGGCTGGATGGCATCACTGACTCGATGGACGTGAGTCTGAGTGAACTCCAGGAGTTGGTGATGGACAGGGAGGCCTGGCGTGCTGCGATTCATGGGGTCACAAAGAGTCGGACACGACTGAACAACTGAACTCAACTGAACTGAGGGGGTGCCTGGAGGATTTGGCCACAAGGCCTGTGAAATCTTAGCTCCCTGTACAAGGAGCAGACCTGCAACCCTTGCATTGGAAGGCAAAGTCTTCACCACTGGACCATCAGGGGAGTCCCCAAAATATACATTGTATTAACAGTGCTTATATCTCTAAATGATACCTTTGACAAAGAGCTATTTCTTGCTTTCTTGTTTTCTTTCTCAAACTTTAATATTTGTTTAAAAACTTTTCTTCTGTATTAGCTCAGAATCTAGAAAAGATTTTTAACTATAACAATTCAAGGCGAGCACTAAACTATATTACTTCAGGGCTTGTATCTTGGCAAGAAGAAGGAATGGTTGGTATTAATGGGAGCATAACAGTTCTGAAAGAAAACCAGCTCATGGCATTATGAATCATAGGGCTCTAAAACATTTATAAATGAATGAAAAGGCTTGGGGCTGACATGAATTATGAGTCTCATTAGGGCACTGTAATATCTCCAGCAATGCTTCAGAGGGAAATGACACCTCCCAAGAAAAGTGTTAAGACTTCTGTTACATTATTTTTCTACTAGTAATTGGCTATGGTCAAGGTGGGCTATGATCTGTATCCTTGGAGTACACATGGCAACATATCTCTGCATATAAATGTTTCCGTCTGTCAAGATCCTGTAAGACTCCTTTCTTCTAAGTGCCAAGCATTACTGTTGACCTTCAAGAAATAATAACAGGCCCTAGTATGAGGACAGCATTTCCAATCCTTCCATTCCTTTAAATAGAGCTTATGTAGGCTACAATGATCCTATTATTTTCCACATGTTGATAGACAGCAATATTGAAGAAGATAGCTTCCAGAAAAAAAATATTTTTTACTTACAGTGGTTATGAAAAAGAAAAAAATAAGTGGTAAACTCCTTATTCATGCAAATATAAATGCTCTTAGAATTAGCACACCTTTGATTTTTATCATCTCATTTCAGCTTTGGCTAATGTATCTTCACTAATTATGAAGTTAGTGAATTGAGAGAGAAGCCTGCATTATCAGTCATTCCCAAGAAAAGCTTGTATTATTGTAAAAAAATAAATAGGCTTATCAAAGCATGGCTTTAAGCAATGGCAAATTTAATTTAAGGAAAGTACACACATTACTTCTAATGTCTGTCTCTCTACCAATCAACTATGATGACGACTAATTAGAAATATTGTGACTGCAATGTGTGGCAGGGATACTGCTCTATGATTGCTGAGCTTCTTTTTCCTCCTAGGACAAGATGTGGACTTCAGAGCCCAGCCTTCTTTTAGTGATATAGGGCCGTGTTACTGAGTTCTGGTCGATGAATGTGAATGGAGGTGATATTTGCTCCTTCTAGTCTGGCCTCTAAGAACATCCTGAGTGATACCTTCTGCTCACTCTTTTCTTCTTGCCAGTTGATCACAGTCAGGTAGAGGACTCCAAGGCCTTAGCAAAGTGAGAAGCTAACAGATCAAAAGGATCCTAGGTGCCTGAAAAATGCCACAACTCTTTGATAACCCCTATCTGATATAAGGTAAGTGATGAACATTTATTATGTTAAGTCACTGAGATTTGGAGGTCATTTGCCATGGTTCTTAGCCTACTTTTGTGAATTAATAATAAACACATTTTTAATTTAAAATGTATGAAAATACAAACTCAAAATATTTCCAGGACACACAGCAAAATGGAAGGTGTGTTTTCCTTCCTTAGTCATGGGTTACAGGAATGTGTTCTCAGAGATCTATAGATTTTAATTTATCAGAAAATTGTGCTGTTAAACTGGTAAATTATTGGACCAAATTAAGCAATTCTTAGAGGAAAGCACTTTCAGGAACGTAGTTTGGCAGATAATCCACCAGCCAATTCAAGAGAGACAACAGACTTGAGTTCAATTCTTGGGTCAGGAAGATCCTTCTGGAGAAGCAAATGGCAACCCACTCCAGTGTTCTTGCCTGGGAAATCCCATGGACGGAGGAGCCTGGCAGGCTGCAGTCCACAGGGTCGCAAAGAGTCAGACACAACTGCGCAACTGAGGGCGCACACACACACACACACACACAGAGTAGCACACGTCCAGTCATTATTTGGATCCCATCTTCTGTCACTTTATCCCAGTTTCTACTGCTGGCTCAGCCTCTTGGCCTTCCAATCCCAGTGACCATTCCTAGATATCAGAGTTCAATATCTGACCACACACCATCAGAAAAGCTCTGTCCTCCATTTTCCTTTTCTTCTCTATTACAATTTGGTTAGTTTGTAGAATAACTGCTACAATTAGTATGTAAAGTTTGGCATGTTCATTGGGATTTGCTCTGCTAATCAGACTAACTTATAGCTTATGAAAGCCTTTTTTGGGGTAGTGATTACTATCTACATGTTTTCTGTGTGACTTACCAGTACAGAAGACCTGAATCATTGTAGCAAGTACAGAAGATATTAAGGAGAAGAGAAAAATAATGCTTTTACTTTGAAACCTGCCATAGAATATAAAGCTCATTTTGGTATATTTTAACCCTAAGGTATGAATACATAAAGCACATATAGATAATTAAGAAATCCATCTATAGTATTCCTAATGTCATAAAACTAAAGCAGGGCTAGTCTCTTAAATCATGAGTTCTTATACTTTCCTTTAGGAAGAACTCTACTTGTTTCTCAGGAAGCTTTACATCTCCCTAAAATTTGTATCCTGATGTCTTAACCTTCCAGGACTTCATAGTGTGACTGTTTGTAAACAGGGTCATTGCAGATGTAAGTGGTTAAGATGAGTTCTTACTGGTGTAAGAGGGGTCCCTATTCCAGTTTTACTGGTGTCCTGATAAAAAGAAGAAATTTGGAGACAGACACACATACACACACACGGGGAGACCGGCCTTGTGAAGACAGAGATCAGCCAGGGGACAGATTGCCAGCAAGCCATCAGATGCTAGGTCAGAGGCACGGAACACATTCTTGCTCCCAACTCTCAGAAGGAATCAAACTAGGAGTGATATCAACAAGATAGTGGAATAGAATAATGGTCACCTGCTTCTTTCCCCTCAACTCAGCAACAATAACTTGGCAGCCTTCAAGTTATTGCCAACAATAACTAGGCAAAAGGACCTTTGTGGAAGCTTTGGGATCCTAGTAAGAGACTGTGAAACACTAGTAGAGGCCATGACCCAAGAAGGGTGTTTTGAAAAGGCAGCCCATGCCCAGGTGGCAGACTTGCCAATCCCAACTACAGACTTGAAAATAGCCCTGTCTCCCGGGGGACTCAGCTACAGCCAGGAGACAGGGGGACTTGCCTGGCATCATCCTGCCACAATACCATCTGCCAAGGGATTGTGCAGAAGTCATGCCTACCCATGCCCCAGGTATCCAGCCAGCCAACCCCAGTCCTGGCTGTGGACCCTGAAGGGGCATGTGCTCTAGCTCCAACCTCTCTCAAGATGCTAATCTTACCTCCAGGGATCCCCTGGGAGATATGTCTATCTGTGCCTGAGGCAGGCCCTCCAACCTGTGTCCAACTGCAAATCCTGAAATAGCTCTGTAATTTGGCTCCAACCGCTCTCAGTCCTGAACGAGGAATTCTCTTGTTCAGCCAGGGACCCACCAGAAGACACATTCTTGTGTGTACCTGGAGATAGGCCTGATGACCTCAGTCCAACTGCAGATGTTAGAGGGACCCTGACACCCTTGACATCTGTCTTCAGGCTCTCACAGCCATGGTCCAGGAGCAGTCATGTCTGCCCAATGACCTCTTCTTGCTTCTCATGGCTCTTCACACTCCTTGGCTTGTGGCAGCATAATTCCGGTCTCTACCTTTGCCTTCCTCCTTGTGTCTCAACCCCTCCTCCCCTTTACTCTTTTAAGGATACTCGTCATTGGATTTAGGTAGGGTCCACCTGGATGAGTTCATCTGAAGATTCTTAAATAATCACATCTACACAGATCCTGGGCTTCCCAGGTGGTGCTAATGGTCAAGAACCCGCCTGCCAAAGCAGGAGATATAATAGATGCTGGTTCAATCCCTGGGTTGGGAAGATCCCCTGGAGGAGGGCATGGCAACCCACTCCAGTATTCTTGCCTGGAGAATCCCATGGACTGTAGCCCATAAACTAGCCCATAGTTTATGGGCTACAGTCCATAGGGCCACAAAGAATCTGACATGACTGAAATGACTGAGCATGCACTCACACAGATCCTACAAAGGTTTCATCCACAGATAGTGGGGATTCAGACCCGGATATATCTTTTGAGGGGCCAATATTCAATACCATCTTAAAATAGAGAATAACTGGAGAGTGATAAACCTTGGGAATATAGAGAGTGCTGAAAATAGGCAATATAACTGCTAAATAAGGATGACAACATCTTAAAATAGATAATAACTGGGAGACAATAAACCTTGGGTACATAGAGTGCTGAAAATATGCAATATAACTGCTAAATAAGGACTTTTGAAATAGATGACAATTTTTGTAATACTGCAAAGGAAACTCTCATAATAGTCTAGAATTAAAAATACTAGTCTATCTCAACAAAACTTGGGAGTAGAAGGTTAAGGGAAATGAAAGTATTTCAAAACTGCTAACTTGTTGGAGGGAGGATGAGAGCAGTGGGGAAGTAGAACATCTTGATGGAGAAACAGCTGGAGGATTGTTTTCTATTATCAGAGAACTAAGTGATGTGAGATTCAGAAAGTGGAAGGGAATTTTCTGTCTTTTAATAAGAAAGAAGAAATGAGCGACAACTCTATTAACTCCTCCCCACTAAAAAAAGAAAGAAGGAAAGCAGCATTGCAAACAGGTACTAGCATAACAAAAATGGAAGATGTATATTAAGTAAATCACTAAAAAGACAGTTGCACCAAAATTATTACATAAATCTAATATAATTGCAAGTAGGCGCTCAATAGGGATTTTTAAAAAATATTGAGTTTCAATAATCTTCGAGTTCATATGGAAGAATCAGTTCAGTTGCTCTTTGTGATCCCAGGGACTGCAGCACACCAGGCCTCCCTATCCCTCACCACCTCCCGAAATTTGCCCAAGTTCATGTCCATTGCATCAGTGATGCCACCAAGCCATCTCATCCTCTGATGCCCCCTACTCCTGAAAAGAATATTCTCATATATTCTTATGTATAGGTGGCATAAACATGAATTGTTACAACATCCATGGGTATCAGTCTGGTAGTATTTACTAGCTAATTCCACACAACCATTGCACTCTTGCAAATCTAAATAAAAGCCACGATGTAAGTTCTAGGGACTGAATTATGTCCCTCCCAGAATTCATATTTTGAAGTCCTAACCTCCAACATGATGGTATTTAGAGACAGGGCCTTTGGGAGACAGAGTTAAAACAGGTCATGAGGTTGGTGCCCTCATGATGGGGTGACTGACCTTATGAGAAAGGATACCAGAGAGTGCATCCTTGCTCTTGCCCTTGCCTGTCCCTTCTCTGAAATTTAGTACATTCCTGTAATTGAACTCTACTTAATAGTGCTTTCTATTATGCATGTTTGTATGTATCACTATCATGTCAAGAGCTTGTGAAAACAGATTGCTGCTTCCCATTGCCAGAATTCTGATGCAGTAGATCTATGTAGAGACCTAAAATTGCATTTCTAAAAACTTTCTAGAATAATGCTGATGCTGATGGTCAGGGGCTGACACACTGAGTACCAGTTGTCACTGAGAACTCAGTTGAAGTACTGAGTACTTCTGTGAAGTAATAAAAGAGAACATCTGCACTACATACAGTCATAATGAATAGAAAAAGACACACCTATAAACTACGTAGAGTGCTCAGTCTCTAAGTTGTGTCTGATTCTTTGCAACCCTCTGGACTGCAGCCCACCAGGGTCCCCTGTCCATGGGATTTTCCAGGAAAACTACATCTATAATGAAGTAATTAATATAATACTCAAATATGCATAACTACATACATATGTAGTTACATATATGCATAACTACACTATGTTTAGAAATGTAAACATAGATGCTAAAGCATTTTTTTAAGCAAGGAAATGATTATCAACAAAATTTGGATAATGGTTATTTCTGATGGGAATAGAAAAGGCAGGAATAGAAAAGGCACCTGGGGAGTGTTCAGTTCTGAAAGTGTCCTTTTTCTTTATATAAACGATGTTTTCATAGTGTTGACATTATAATTATTCTTTATTCTATTTTTTAATGCATTCTTCTGTTCTTAGATCTCGTAGACTCTTTGATGATGGTCATTCTGACCCATGTAAGATAGTGCCTCATTGCGGTTTTGACTTGCATTTCTCTAATAATTGGCATTGAGCTTCTTTTCATGTGCCTATTGGCCATCTGTGTGTCTTCTTTGAAGAAATGTCTATTTCAGTCTTCTGCCCATGGGTTGTTTTTGATTTTGAGTTTTCTGAGTTGTCTGCGTATTTTGAAAATGAAACCGTTGATCAGTCACACTGTTTGTGAATATTTTCTCCCAGTCCATAGGTTATGTTTTCATTTTGTTCATGGTTTCCTTTGCTGTGCAACAGCTTATAAGTCTGATTAGGTCCCATTTGTTTATTTTTGCTTTTATTTCTTTTGCCTTGGAAGACTGACCTAAGAAAACATTGGTATGATTTATGTCAGAGAATGTTTTTCTATGTTCTTTTTTAGGAGTTTTATGGTGTCATGTCTTGTATTTAAATCTTTAAGCCATTTTGAGTGTATTTTTGTGTATGGCATGAGGGTGTGTTCTGGCTTCATTGATTTACCTGTAAGCAAAGGCAATCTTAATGATAGATGGAGTAACAAAAGTTATGTGAGTAGCTTTGAAAAAAATAGTTTTGAAAAAAACTTTATGGAATTAATAGATATTGTAAGAAGGTCTTAACTTTCCCTAGTGACTAAACTTTCTGTTGAACTATAGACTATTTAACAATAGAATACTTTTGTGACCTCCATGGATTGTAGCCCACCAGGCTTCTCTGTCCATGGGATTTTCCAGGCAAGAATACTGGAATAGGTTGCCATTTCCTATTCCAAGGGATCTTCCCCACCCAGGGATTGAACCCATGTCTCTTGCATCTCCTGCATTGGCAGGCAGATTCTTTACCACTAGCGCCACCTGAGGAGCCCAGAATAATACTAAGAAGTAAGTAAATAACTTGTTGAATGTTTTTGCCCACTGTGTACATAGTGGGGGTAACAATAAATACTGGTTAATGATCACAGTGGATTTGGGGCTTACAGATGCCTAGCAGGGATTCAGATTTGGAATTTTCACAAAGATTCTAAGGTAACACCTTTCGATTTTAAGAATGATAAGAATGATGCTGTGCCCCTGAGTGATGCAGACTTTTAAAAATATTTATTGTGTTATGAAGATATTTACTGTCAGTTCTGTATCCTGGGAGATGCTTTATTATTCATTTCAGAGCAGCCCAGTCATGGATTTAATTTTATTGACGTCACTGCAAATAATCTGCGCATGAAGTGATGGGGACACACCACTCCTTGACTCACATCAGGAATTAGGTCTCACTTCTTCCTTGCGTGGAGGCATGTGTGTATACACTCCCCTCTGCTGGAAGACAAGGATTATAGAGACACAATTTCATCACTGCTTGTGACAGATGCTAAGAATATGGGAAAAATTAGAATAAATAAACTTCTAACTAACTTGATGTTACTTACTATAATCTCCAGGGCATGAAAAATAGGCTTCAGAGTAGAGAAAAATGGTTAAGAAGCTGGCAAGAGAAGATGCGTCTTGAACTATAAGCTTTGGATCATATCATTTAGATATTCTAAAATAATTATAAATAAAAATTTAATAATTATGTATACTCATCATCTCGTTTATAAATTTTTTTCCTCTGGAAATATTTTTCAAAGTGAAGTAATCTCCTGGGAACCCACAACTCTTGTATAAATTGAAACAGCTATTTTATTGAACAGCAAAGCCAAGGTGTATTAACTTTGGCCATAGTGACCTCATCGGGCCCAGGTTAAGTAGTGAATAATCTCTACCTATTCCTAGAATAGAAACCTTTATAACAGGTGATATAGGAAGAGAACACAAAATAATTTCCTATTTATGTCTTTCAAAAACTTCCTGAAATTTTTCTTACTATTTTGTTTGTTTTGGAACTCAAAACTCACTATTTTGTTTGTTTTGGAATTCAGGTGCAGAGAATTGGAGTAATCACACTCCTTATTGTATTATCACCCTTTGTTCTTGCATAGTCTGGTTAAACTGCTTTCTCAGGTTAATCTCCCACCAGCATTGCAAGAGTTCCTTTTTACACACATCTTCACCATCACTTGATGTTATCTACCTCTCTATGTTTGCAAAACTGGAGGAGAACAATTTTTACCTGAAACTAAGATTATGAGCCTTGACCGTGAACAGATTTTGTGAGCATGGAATTTGAGAGTGATCAATTAATATGAGGAAGCTTTTCTTCCAGTAACATTAAAAAGATTTTCATGTAATATTCTCCTATTGCGTACAAAGAAGTTACATAGAGAAAATATAATTGAAGGTTTTCCAGAAAATACGTACCTTTCATTATTTGGTCAAGTCTCCTCAACTTGAATATATTTGAAGACTCATTTCCACATGAGTACATTTTTTTCCCTTTTTAAAAAAAATTTCAAGGAGTTGACAGCAGAAATAAATTCATTGAATGGACATGAATCTATTATATTGGTACTTGAAAAATTCTAGTGATTATCCTAAAATAAAAGAAAATAGAAAAATAATTATGTAATGAAAAAGAATACCATGTTAATATAATGAAGGTCTTTTCTTTCCCAAATAGATTTTCTTCCCCAAAGTTTATTTTCTATATAGACTTTGGTCTTGAAAGCAAATAAAAAAAGAGAAAAAATGGTTTATTTTTAAAATTAAACATGAGTAGTAGGTGATTTTAATACATTAAGACTGCCAACTAGAAAAAAATTCTAAATTATAAGACATCTACCATATGGCAAGTAATTAGGAAAAATACTTTGCAAAGAGTTGTAGATGAAAGAAAATTATTTAGTAATGAATAGAAACAACTATTTAAAATAATTCATTTAATTGTCTTGACATTTGAAACTAAAACTCTAAAGAGAAAGAATTTAAAATCTCTCTATGATTAAAATAGAATTTAGGCTTCGGAACTAATTTAGCTGGAAATTACTGGAAGTTTATAATGGTTATAGAACCTAATGAAGTTGGGCTTTGTTTTTTCATGAATGGAGAGAGAATAAATAATGGATTTGGTGTCAAAAATAATTTACTGTGGAATTGTGATTTACTGTGGAATTGTGATTGATTCTGACTATCCAGTGACTAGTTCTGAGAGAGTTGGTATTAAAATCTTGTTGTATTATTTGACCCATGACATTACTACTTTGGCCACATGATGCAAACAGCCTACTCACTGGAAAAGCCCCTGATGCTGGGAAAGACTGAAGGCAGAAGAGGGCGACAGGATGAGATGGTTGGATGGCATCACCGATTCAATGGACATGAACTTGGGCAAACCCCCGTAGATAGTGAGGGACAGCGAGGCCTGGCATGTTGCAGACCTTGGGGTCTCAAAGAGTTGGACACAACTTAGTGACTGAACAACAACAAATCATGTAATTTTTTCTGAACTTGTTTCATAGTGTATACAAAAAAAAAAATCACCCTCAATTCTATCTCTCTCTACAGATTGATGATAATCCAAAGATTTTTAGGCAGTTATGACTACTATGTAAAAGGTGGAGTTTCCGGTGCTCTATAACTGCAACAGGAAAACTGCTGGGGGGAGAACGGGAATAGGCTGCCTTTGTTATGCTAACTTAGCTGTAGGCAAATTTTGTTTCAGACTGAGGGCGAAGCACCAGATCTATGTGGAGGAATGCTTTGGCTAGGCAGGAATAATAGCTTTCTATAATAATAATCAATTTTACATAAAATCAATAATGTTGAGCTGAGGTCTGTCCTTACTCAGTGAAATAAGGCAAAAGGGAAATTGCCCCTGGCTAAATCTTGAGATGTCAGCCTTCCTTTCCACAGTGACTGTCTCAAGTTTTTTTGTCTCAAGTTTTTCACCTTCTCTGACCTCAAACAGGGAAGGAGAAACTAGTCTTATTGAAACCGATTCCTTTCCCTCTTCTTTAATATATTAAGAGAATGGATTAGATGTGGAGATAAAAGAAAAGGGAAAACTCAAAGACAGGAAATTCACTGAACAGTGAGGTCATTTACTGAAATGGAGAAGACAGAGAAGAAATAAATTGTAATTGAGGGCAGTCAAGAATTCTTTATTTGTCCCAAAATATGTGAAATTATTTGTTAAACCAGAACCTTATGGGGAACACATGTACACCCGTGGTGGATTCATGTCAATGTATGGCAAAACCAATACAGTATTGTAAAGTAATTAGCCTCCAATTAAAATAAATAAATTTATATTTAAAAAAAGGTACTTTCTAACTTTTTAGAAACTGGAATAAATGAAATATTTTAATTAATTTTACTTCAGTCTTTAAATTTTTAGGTAAGATACAAGATGCCTTTAAAAATGTACCCATTTTAAAACCAAAGCAGAGGAATATAAAAATACTTTCTTTAAAAAAAAAAAAAGTAAAATTTCACATTTACATAAGACAAATCAATTCAAAAGCTTCTACAGAGCACGTAGGTAATAAGATTTAGCCTCAGATGAATTTCCCCATGATTCCTTTTACCCACCCAAAGTATTTGACATCTCACACCACTAATACAAAAAATATGGGGTATTTATGGGGATAAACTCTCTTCTAGAGAAGTCCTGATATGATGAGATTAAATTATGCCAAAAATACTTTTGAAATGCAATATATATGACACTAACTGAAAGTGAAAGTTGCTCAGTTGTGTCTAACTTGTTTGCAACCCCATGAACTGTAGTCCAACAGTCTCCTCTCTCCATGGAATTCTCTAGGCAAGAATACTAGAGTGGTTTGCCATTCCCTTCTCCAGGAATCTTCCCAACCCAAGGACCAAACCCAGGTCTCCTCATTGCAGGCAGATTCTTTACTGTCTGAGCCATCAGGGAAACTCTAACTAGAAAGATGGTTTTGAAATTTAAAAATGTTGAGAAATTTGGATTACAGTGATTATAACCTGTCTGGTTGATTAATCCCATAAATCTATCTTCACAGTTGCTTAAACTAAACTGACTTAAAAGTATTTCTGTGATACTCAGCTCAAATCTCACTCTTCCTGTTCCATAATTCTTCAATTAGTGGCTTGAATGCTAAGTTGCTTCAGCATGTCTGACTTTTTGTGACCCTATGGACTCTAACCCACCAGGCTTCTCTGTCCATGGGATTCTCCAGGCAAAACTACTGGAGTAGGTTGCCATGCCCTCTTCCAGGGCATCTTCCCAATCCAGGGATCTAACCCTAGTCTCATGTCTCCTGCATTGGCAGGCGGGTTCTTTACTGCTAGCCACCTGGGCTTCCCTAGTAGCTCAGATGGTAAAGCATCTGCTTCTATGCAGGAGATCTGTGTTCAATCCCTGGTTCAGAAAGATCACCTAGAGAAGGAAATGGCAACCCACTCCAGTATTCCTACCTGGAGAATTCCATGGACAGAAGAGCTTGGAGGGCTACAGTCCATGGGGTCTCAAAGAGTTGGACACAACTGGCAACTAACACACGCACACACACCCTTGGGAATGACTAATTCCAATTCCCTTAGTTAAAGAATAGTCCCAGTGACTGGTTCCCTGGCCCTGAATTTCACTTGCTCAGTGACTCTGACACATCTGATTGTCTGCACTATCCACCATTTCCATCTCTACTTTCATGCTTCCACCTGCTGATGGTGCGGTCTTGTCTCATGTGGGTAGATAGCCTGAATCTTGGACTCACTGTGTCTTGTGTATCACTTATTTTTTCCTTCATGGATTGTACCTCAATTTAATTCTCTTTGTTCGCATTATCACCTGACTCTCTCACTTGACTCAAATAAAATTCTCAGCTTTTGTTCCCATATATATATGTATTCCAGAGCTATTACCCAGATCTTTAACATCCCCCCAGACTGAGTCCCAGGCATAATTCCTTGATTATCAGGATCAATGTCTGTTTCTCTCTTTTGCCCAGAATTTTTTGTATGCTCCATAATGACACTATTGTTGATAAGATACTTTGTCTCCATATATGCTCGAATTCCTATCAAAAAGTATTGTTTTGTTTATCATCATCACAGAAGAATAAAGCTTTCAGTTGTATATGACACTGTTAGATACTCGAAAAAAGTAAATTTGACAGCACTGGTTCTTATATTTCAGGAAGTTATGATTAAAAAGGAGATAGAGGCACACATTTTTTAAAATAAAATTCTACGTTATCTGAGTAATTTGTTATACTTATAGTCCAAGGGCATTAGTCGAACCCACCAGAGATGATGAATGTTGATTCCGTGTCATCCTATTTCAAGGAATTTATTAAATGTATCTGTCAATGTTTTTATGAGAACAGTGATCCAGGACACAGTGATGAAATGTGACTTTGAAGTAGATTCCTAAATCCACCATGCTGCCGATCCTCACTCCCACTATGTTTTCTTCCCTCTTTCTCATGTTTCTGGGATATTTATTTCTTCAGTTGGTGGTCACAGTATTTAAAATATGTGATTAAAACCAGTAAGCTTAAATATATAAATATGTCCTTGTGTGCAAAAGAAAAGACTCAGTTGATGCCAGAGATGTTAGAGGACTAATATGGCAAACACTTACCATTCTCTAGCCAATGTCACTGCTTGGTAAAACAGGACCATAGGGAAGGATGTTGTTTTTCTCCCCTTTAAGCTTTTAAGGTAAACTGAAGTGTCAGGCTGGACCAGAAAAGAATCAAATCAGTTATAGAAAGAGTCAGTCATGGGTACCATTCATCAAGAAGAAATAGATGAAGACTTCTGTTATTGTAGAATAAAACAAATCAGCCAATCTTCTCCATAAAAAAGAGAAATAAAACTGGGGGAAAAGCTGACAAAAATAACCAGAGTTCTTGAAATTAACAAAAGGCAGATAAATTGAGACACTCATTCTTGAAAATTTTCTAGATCTTCAGATAAGAATAGCACATGATTTCAAATCAACCATTACAGATATGTGCAAAGAATTAATGGAAATTGCATTAAGAAAGTGAAAATATGATACCAATTACTAAATACTTAGGGAATTTTAATAAAGGAAGAAAATGTATGAAAGAAAACCAAACTGAAACTTAGATTTAAAAGTGTAATAACTGAAATGAAAGATTCACAACATGGGCTCAATAGCAGATTTGAGATAGGAGAAGATAAAAATAGAGAACTGTAAAGTAGATCAACAGAAGTGATCCAATTTAAAGAACAGTGAAAAAAGACTGAAGGAAAATGAACCTATTGAATTCTATAAAGCACATAAAAATATCTGTAACAGCAGCTCCAGGAGAAGAGGAGAATAAAAGTGGGCAGGGTAGATATTTGAAGAAATAATGGCTGAAACTGTCCCTAGTTTGATGAAAAGCATTAATTTACACATCCAAGAAGCTTATCAAGCTATAAGTTAGATAAACAGTAAGAGATTCATAGTAAAACTGCTGAAAGTAAACACAAAAATAAAAACTTGAAGGCAGCAGGAACAAAATAATTCATCATGTACTAGGAAACCGCAAAATGATTAACCACTGACTTCTCTTCAGGGCTGTAGTCCATGGGCTTGCAGAGGTGGACGTGACTGAGTGAGCATACAACACGCACTCATCAGAAACAATAGAAACCAGAAGGCAGTAAACTGACATAGGCAAAATGTTCAAAGAAGACAAACCTGTCATCCAAGACTTCCATAATCCTCTAAACTTTCCTTCAGAAATGAAAGTGAAGTATACACATTCACAGATAGAAACTGCAAAGAATTTTTTGCCTGCAGACTTGACCTAACAACAAATACCTAAGGAAATTCTTTACGTTGAAAGAAAATGACTATAGATATAAACTTGAGTCCACAGTAAGGAATGAGAAATGCCAGAAGTTTTTAACAGGTAAATAAAAAGAATTGTATATACATTCCCTCTTTTTTTTAAAATGTAAGATTGTTCAATGTAATAATTATAATACTGTTATGGGGATGGGTGTGTGTGTGTGTGTATGTGTGTGTGTGATAATTATAGCAAAGAATGGAGGAAGAAATGGCATTACATTGGAGCAAATTTTCTAGTTTACAAACGTTAAGTCAGCATTAAACTCAAGTAGATTGAGGTAAGTTTAAAAAGTATATTGTAATACCAAGAACAAACACAGATAGATGGATAGGCAGACAGATTAAAAAAAAAAACAAATGGTGAAAAAAACTATGGAATTAAGATGGTAAATTAAAACATTTACGCAAAAGAAGTAAAGAGGGAAAAAGAAACAAAAACATGAGACATAAAAAAAATAAATAGCAAATCAGATCAGATCAGTCACTCAGCTGTGTCCAACTATTTGCGACCCCATGAACCGCAGCACACCAGGTCTCGCTGTCCATCACCAACTCCCGGAGTTCACTCAGACTCATGTCCATCGAGTCAGTGATGTCATCCAGCCATCTCATCCTCTGTCGTCCCCTTCTCCTCTTGCCCCCAATCCCTCCCAGCTTCAGAGTCTTTTCCAATGAGTCAACTCTTCGCATGAGGTGGCCAAAGTACTGGAGTTTCAGCTTTAGCATCATTCCTTCCAAAGAAATCCCAGGGCTGATCTCATTCAGAATGGAGTGGTTGGATCTCCTTGCAGTCCAAGGGAATAGTAGATGGAAATCCAAATGTATTAATAATTGGCTTAAGTATTAAGTGACTAAACATTTCAGTGCAAAGGCAGAGGTTGCCAGACTTGATGAAAAGCAAGATCCAAAGATACGTTGTCTAGAAGACACACACATTAGATTCAAAGACACAAGTAAGTTAAAAAGATAGAAAATGATACACTACACAAACAGTAACTGTGAGAGAGGAATTTAAGTAGCTATAGTACTATCAGACAAAATTGAGTTTTAGAAAATAAATATTACTAGAGACAAAAGAGGGACATTTCTTTAAAAGGTTAATAGCATCTGAACAATATACAAATTTTAAATGTATATACTCTTCACAGAGCTCAAAATATTTTAAAAAAAAGATTTGACAGAACTGGAAAGAGACACAGAAAATTCAGTAATTATAGTTGAATATTTTAATACTCCTCTTTCAGTAATTGATAAAATAACTCAGCAGTAAGTATATAAAAGAACTGAAAACATTATCAACAAATCCAGTCTGTGTAACTTATGGAACACTCAACTCATCAACATTAAAATATACACTCTTTTCCAGTGCACACAGAACACTCTCCAGGATAGGCCATAGGCTAAGCCATAAAACAACAAATTTACAACAAATTTAAAATGATTTATAATAAATTTTTAAATGATTGAAATTCTACAAAGTTTGAACTACAGGCATATTTAAATCTCCATGGACGGAAAGCCTGGCAGGCTACAATCCATAGGGTCACAAAGAATCAGACAAGACTGAACTGACTTAGCATGTAGCAAGAGAGAGAAATTAGGAAAACTCTCAAATATTTGGAAGTTATACAACATACTTCAAAATAATCCCTTGGTCAAAGAAAAAAATACTAGAGAAGATTTAAAATATATATCTTGAATTAAATGATAAAAAAGTACAAAATAGCAAAGTGTAATACCAAAAGTGAAAGTTGCTCAGTCGTGTCCAACTCTTTGCTACCCCATGGACTATACAGTTCATGGAATTCTCCAGGCCAGAATACTGGAGTGGGTAGCCTTTCCCTTCTCCAGGGGATCTTCCTAACCCAGGGATCAAACCCAGGTCTCCCGCATTGCAGGCAGATTCTATACCAGCTAAGCCACAAGGGAAGTCTGTAATACCAAAAGATGATTCTTTTAAAAAAAATCAATAAAATTGATAAACCTTTACTTAGACTGATATAGAAAACCATGAAGATACAAATTGTCAAAATCAGAAATGCAAAGGGGAACATCATTATAGGCCCTACAGAAATTAAAAGGGCATATTTAAGAAATATAACAAACTGCATGCCATAAACTGAAAAAAAAATAAATGAAATGGAAAAATCTTAGAAAGGACTCAAATTACCAAAAATTTCTCAAAGAAAAATGGAGAGGGGGGAAGCTGAATAAATGTTTATCAAGTAAAGATCTAGAACCATAATTTAAAATATTCCAATTAAAGAAAAACAGCCCAGGCCCAGAAGACTTCACTTTTGAGGAAGAAATATTAGTGCTACAAAGACTCTTTCAGGAACAAGAGGAGAGACCACTTACCCTCTCATTTTATAAGGACAGTATTACTCTCATACCAAAGATATCTTGGAAAAGAAAACTATAGCTCAACATCCCTCATGAAAAGATTCTTTACCAACTGAGCTGTCAGGGAAGCCCAAAATCCTTTAAAAAATATTAGCAAACTGAATCCAGAAAGATGAAGAAGGATTATATACCATGAACAACTAGTATTTATCTTGGGGATTCAAGGAGGCTTTTAACATCCAAAGTTAATTACTATAATATGAAAGTGAAAGTGTTAGTCACTCAGCTGCATCCGACTCTTTTCAACCCCATAGACTGTAGCCTGCCAGGCTCCTCTATTCATGGGATTCTTCAGGCAAGAATACTAGAGTGGGTAGCCATGCCCTTCTCCAGGGGATCTGCCCAAACTAGGCATCAGACTCAGGTCTCCTGCATTGCAGGCAGATTCTTTACCATGTGAACCACCAGGGAAGCCCAATTAATATAATACACAATATTAATAGAATAAAAGACAAAAACAACATGATCATCCATTATAATAGGTACAGAAAAAGAACTGGACAAAATTCAATGGCCGTTAATCATAAAAACTCTAAACAAATTCAGAATAGAAGCAAACTTCCTTAATTTGTCAAAGGGTAAGTAATCTTATAAAATTTACCTGTAAAAACCTATAATTAACATCATATATAACTATGAAAGATTGACTATTTTCTCCCTACAATTAGGACTGGACTTCGCAGGTGGCCCTGTGGTAAAGAATCTGCCTGCCAATGCAGGAGATACAGAAGATTCAGGTTCCATCCCTGGGTCAGGAAGATACCCTGGAGGAGGGATCTCCATGGCCACCCATTCCAGTATTCTTGCCTGGAGAATCCCATGGACAGAGGAGCTTGGTGGACTACAGTCCATGGGATCATAAAGAGTTGGACACAACTGAGTGACTGAGCAGGAGCATGAAGATTAGGACTAGTAAAAGAGGTGTGCTTGTACCGCTCCTAGTCAACATTGTACATAAGATTCTAGTCAATGAAATAAAGCAAGAAAAAATTTCAAACTATCTTTATTCACAGAGTTGTACATGACTGAAGTGACTTAGGAGCAGCAGCAGCAACAGACATGATCTTTTAAAAAATATCCTACACAATCTACAAACAAAAATTTTTAGAACCAATAAGTGGCTTATCAAGTTCACAAAATACAAGATTAATATAAATAAATTGATGATACCTACATACTAGTGACAAAAAAATATATAATTAAGAAAACAGTTTGATTCACAATAGCATCAAAAATAATTAAAAACTATAAAAAAGTTTAGCAAAAGAACCATATGTCTACATTGAAACTACAAAATATTGTTGAATGAATTTAAAGAATAACTAAATAAATGCAGAAATATACCCTGTTCATGGACTATATGGCTCAATAATGGTATGATGGCAATTCTTTTCAAAAGGATACGAAGATTCAATTAAGTCATTATCAAAGTCCCATCCAATTTTTTTTTTTTTGATGAATCAACAAGCTGATGTTAAAATTTATATGGAAATTCAAGGGAATTAGAAAACAATTTTGAAAAAACTTATGCTACTTACCTAATTTTCAAAATTTACAATAAAGCATTGTAATGAAAGTATGGTATTAGTTTAAGAACAGGCATACAAATCATTGTAATATATTAGAGAATCCAGAAATTTATAGTCATTTGAATGTTTACACAGATGTCAAAGTGTAAAGTGTCAAATGCGAAAGGATTAGTTTTTTCAAGAAAGGTGCTAAAACTGTCAGATTTTGTAAAGTGAATTTAGTATCTTTTCAAGTGCCATACAAAAAATTTTACTCAAAATGGATCACAGACATGAATTAAAACTATAAAATGCCTAGAAGGAAACTATAGGGGAAATTTTTGACTTTGAATTAGTCAAAGACTTCTTTAAATAAGACACCAGAAAACATATTCCATAGAAGACAAAATTGATGAATTAGTCTCCACCAAAATTAAAAACATTTGCTAAAGACTCCGTTAGAAAAATAGACAGAGATGAGAAGAAATTATCTGAAAATCATATTTTATAAAGGACTTGTATCTGAAATATATAAAGAACTCATCACTTAATAATAACAAATAAAAATAAGATTTGAATAGACATTTTACTGAAAAAGATATACACGTGGCTGTAAAGTAAATGAAAATATATTTAACATCATTAGTCATTAGACAAAAAATAATTAAAACAACAATGACCTCCGAAGATGGCTCTGCAATCATTCAAAAAGACTGACAATACCAAGCATTAGTAAGAACGTTGTGGTGGGCAGACTCCCTTGCTATCCAGAGATGTTCATGTCTAGTCCTTGGTATACATCTTACCTTGCATGGCAAAAAGAATTTGCGTATATGATTAAGTTAGGAATCTTAAAATGGGAAGATTATACTGGGTTTTCCTAGTGGGCCTGATATAATCACAAAGGTTTTCATGAGAGGGAGGCAAGAGGGTCAGAGTGAAAGAAGATTTGATGATGAAAGCAGAAGTTGGAATGATGTGAAGCCAGAAGCCAAGGAATGCTGGTAACCTCTAGAAACTAGGCAAAGTAAGAAAAATTTAAGAAACATGTTTTCTCTGGAGCCTCCAGAAAGAAGGCAGCTTGGTTGACACCTTGATTTTAGCCACATAGATTCATTTCAACTTCTGACCTCCACAACTATAAGAGAATATATCTGTATTCCTGTGACTATGCTTATGGTAAATTTGTTAAAACATCAATAAGATACTAACACAGAAGTGGAAAACCTCGAACCCTCATACATTTCTAATGGGAATATAAAAATGGTATAGCCACTTTGAAAGCAGAGATTGACAGTTACAACCCAGAAATTCTACGCCAGATATCTGCCCAAGAGCAGCAATACCATATGTGTGCACAAAGACTTATACACACATCTTCATAGCTGCATTATTAATAACAGCGAAAAACCAGGGGGAAAATCCAAATGTCCATTAATTTGTGAATGGATGATATTGAGCTTTCAGGGTGGCTCAGTGCTAAAGAATCCACCTGTCAATGCAGGAGACAAGGAGATGCGGGTTAAATCCTCAGGTCAGGAAGAGCCTCTGGAGAAGCAAATGGCAACCCACTCCGGTATTCTTGCCTGGAGAATCCCATGGACAGAGGAGCCTGGTGGGCTACAGGCTATGGAGTCGTGAAGGAGTTGGACATGACTTAGCACCTAAACCACCAAAATACAAGGCAATATAACCATTGTAGTATAACCATTGTGCAAGGAAATAATAACAGTGACAAAATAAACTATATAGCCACAAGAATGAACCTCAAAAATCATGTTAAGTAAAAGAAGGCAAACACAAAAGTCTTTATATCACATGATTCCATTTCATAAAATTCTTAGAAGAGTCAAAAGTGAATTCTATAAACAAATCAATCAGTGTTTCCCCGGTAGAGAGCTAAAATAGATTGTAAAAAAGTACAACATGTTTTTAAGTGGCCGTGAAAAAGTTCTAAAACTGGATTGTGGTGATTATTGTACAAGTGTAAAATCTTACTAAATATCATCAAGTTGTCCATTCATTATAGGTAAATTGCTTTGTATATAATTAGCTCAGTAAATCTGTTAAAAGTGGGGGGGGGGAGGAGCTAAGATGGCGGAAGAGTAGGATGGGGAGAACACTTTCTCCCCCACAAATTCATCAAAAGAACATTTAAACGCTGAGTAAATTCCACAAAACAACTTCTGAATGCTGGCAGAGGACATCAGGCACCCAGAAAAGCAACCCAAGTCTTTGAAAGGAGGGAGGAAAAAATATAAAAGACAAAAAAAGAGACAAAAGAGGGAGGGATGGAGTTCCGTCCCGGGAAGGGAGTCTTAAAAAGAGAGAAGTTTCCAAACACCAGGAAACCTTCTCACTGCTGGATCTGTGCCAAGCCTTGGAGCACAGAGGGCAACATAACACGGAGGAAAAATAATCAATTAAAACCCACAGATTATGAGCCCTACGGTAACTCCCCCAGCGGAGAAGCAGCGCAGATGCCTGCACACGCCACTAGCAAGCGGGGGCTGGGCAGGGAGGCGTGGCGCGGGCTGCATCGCTTAGAGTAAGGATCTGGCCTGAATACCCCGAGCGCTATCTGAACGAAATAATTTGGGCTAGCAAACCAGACTGTGGGATATCTATCATGCGAAAAGCCAGCCCTAACCTAAGACACTGCCAGGCACGTGCACGGAACAAAGGACTGAACAGAGATAGCGGGCTGCAGACCATCCCCCTCCGGTGACAGGCAGCCAGAGCCAGAAGGGGGCAATCGCAGCCCCAGAGAGACATTATCTATAAAATTGTAAGCAGGCTTCTTTGCTAACTAAGACTTCTTGGGGGTCTGGACAGTCAACATCCGCCTGAGAAGGTGCGCTGGTTGTACACCTAGATAACCGAGTGGCGGGGAGGCGATAAGTCACAGCAACCGCGCTCGCCAAACACCTCATCACCTGAGCTGCTCGGACCTGGGAAGGGCACAAAACGCAGGCCCAACCGAGTCTGCGCCTCTGAGGACTACCTGAGTGCCTGAACCTGAGCGGCTTGGACCTGGGAGGTGCAAGCAGCCCAGGGCCGGCCACGGATGGTTCCCGGTGGAGCAACCTAGAGCCTGAGCAGTGTGGGCAGGGAGGCTACACGCGCCGTGAGCAGGGGCAGACGCAGTGTGGCTGAGGCACTGCGAGCACACACCAGTGTTATTTGTTTGCAGTGTCCCTCCCTCCCCACAGCGTGACTGAACAAGTGAGCCTAAAAAAAAAAAAAAAAAAAAAGTGTCCTCCACCGTCCCCTTTGTGTCAGGGCGGAAACTACACACTGAAGAGACCAGCAAACAGAAGAAGCTATAACAGAGGGAACCGCCTTGGAAGCTACAGGCAATAGATTAAAACCCTGTGGTTAGTACTGTCTACATAGGAAGGGGCTTATAGATCTTGAGAAATATCAGTTGGACCAAGGAACTAGCCAAAAATGAACTGAACCCACAATACCCACAACAAAACCAGAGAAAGTCCTAGATATATTTTTACTATTTGTACGATCATTCTTTCTTTCTTTTTATTTTAAAAAAATTTTTAAGTCCTCTATTATTCCTTTAATTTTCACTTTTATAACTTATTACTTTGCAAAAAAAAAGACCCTTTTTTAAAGCAAACTTCATATATATATTTTTTATAATTTTTTTGACCTTTTTTTTTTTTTTTTTCTTTTCTTTAACATTGTATTTTTGAAATTCCAAACTCTACTCTAGATATTTAATTTTTGCTTTTATGTATTTGTTACCAATTTTGTACCTTTAAGAACCCAATCTTCAGTACCCATTTTTCACTAGGGAGCGAGATTACTGGCTTGACTGTTCTCTCTGCCTTTGGACTCTCCTTTTTCTCCACCAGGTCGCCTGTGTCTCCTCCCTAACCCCTCTCTACTCTACCCAACTCTGTGAATTTCTGTGTGTTCCAGATGGTGGAGAACACTTAGGGAACTGATCACTGTCTGGATCTGTCTCCTCCTTTTCATTCCCCCCTTTTATCCTACTGGCCACCTCTGTCTCCTTCCTCCTTCTTCTCTTCTCTGTATAACTCTGTGAACATCTCTGAGCGGTCCAGTTGTGGAGTGCACATAAGGAAGTGATTACTGGCTAGCCCACTCTCTCCTCTGTTGATTCCACCTCATCTCATTCGGGTCACCTCTAACTCCCTCCTCCCTCTTCTGTTCTCCATGTAATGCTGTGAACCTCTCTGGGTGACCCTCATGGTGGAGAAACTTTTCATCTTTAACATATATGTTTTATCAATGGTGCTGTATAGAAGGAGAAGTTTTGAAACTACTGTAAAAATAAGATCGATAACTGGAAACAGGAGGCTTAAGTCCAAACCCTGACTCCAGGGAACTCCTGACTCCAGGGAACATTAATTGATAGGAGCTCATCAAATGCCTCCATACCTACACTGAAACCAAGCATCACACAAGGGCCAACAAGTTCCAGGGCAAGACATACCAAACAAATTCTCCAGCAACAAAGGAACACAGCCCTGAGCTCCAAGATACAGGCTGCCCAAAGTCACCCCAAAACCATAGACATCTCAAAACTCATTACTGGACAGTTCATTGCACTCCAGAGAGAAGAAATACAGCTCCACCCACCAGAAAACCGACACAAGCTTCCCTAACCAAGAAACCTTGACAAGCCACCTGTACAAACCCACACACAGCGAGGAAATGCCACAATAAAGAGAACTCCACAAACTGGCAGAATACAGAAAGGACACCCCAAACTCAGCAATTTAAACAAGATGAAGAGACAGAGGAATACCCAGCAGATAAAGGAACAGGATAAATGCCCACCAAACCAAACCAAAGAGGAAGAGATAGGGAATCTACCTGATAAAGAATTCCAAATAATGATAGTGAAATTGATCCAAAATCTTGAAATCAAAATGGATTCACAGATAAATAGCCTGGAGACAAGGATTGAGAAGATGCAAGAAAGGTTTAACAAGGACCTAGAAGAAATAAAAAAGAGTCAATATATAATGAATAATGCAATAAATGAAATTAAAAACACTCTGGAGGCAACAAATAGTAGAATAACAGAGGCAGAAGAGAGGATTAGTGAATTAGAAGATAAAAGGGTAGAAATAAATGAATCAGAGAGGAAAAAAGAAAAACGAATTAAAAGAAATGAGGACAATCTCAGAGACCTCCAGGACAATATTAAACACTACAACATTCGAATCATAGGGGTCCCAGAAGAAGAAGACAAAAAGAAAGACCATGAGAAAATACTTGAGGAGATAATAGTTGAAAACTTCCCTAAAATGGGGAAGGAAATAATCACTCAAGTCCAAGAAACCCAGAGAGTCCCAGACAGGATAAACCCAAGGTGAAACACCCCAAGACACATATTAATCCAATTAACAAAGATCAAACACAAAGAACAAATATTAAAAGCAGCAAGAGAAAAACAACAAATAACACACAAGGGAATTCCTATAAGGATAACAGCTGATCTTTCAATAGAAACTCTTCAAGCCAGGAGGGAATGGCAAGACATACTTAAAGTGATGAAAGAAAATAACCTACAGCCCAGATTATTGTACCCAGCAAGGATCTCATTCAAATATGAAGGAGAAATCAAAAGCTTTACAGACAAGCAAAAGCTGAGAGAATTCAGCACCACCAAACCAGCTCTCCAACAAATACTAAAGGATATTCTCTAGACAGGAAACACAAAACGGTGTATAAATTCAACCCAAAACAATAAAGTAAATGGCAACGGAACATACTTATCAGTAATTACCTTAAACGTAAATGGGTTGAATGCCCCAACCAAAAGACAAAGACTGGCTGAATGGATACAAAAACAAGACCCTACATATGTTGTCTACAAGAGACCCACCTCAAAACAGGGGACACATACAGACTGAAAGTGAAGGGCTGGAAAAAGATTTTCCATGCAAATAGGGACCAAAAGAAAGCAGGAGTAGCAGTACTCATGTCAGATAAAATAGACTTTAAAACAAAGGCTGTGAAAAGAGACAAAGACGGTCACTACATAATGATCAAAGGATCAATCCAAGAAGAAGATATAACAATTATAAATATATATGCATCCAACACGGGAGCACCTCAGTATGTAAGACAAATGCTAACAAGTATGAAAGGAGAAATTAACAATAACACAATAATAGTGGGAGACTTTAATACCCCACTCACACCTATGGATAGATCAACTAAACAGAAAATTAACAAGGAAACACAAACTTTAAGCCATACAATAGACCAGTTAGACCTAATTGAGATCTATAGTACATTTCATCCCAAAACAATGAATTTCACCTTTTTCTCAAGGGCACATGGAACTTTCTCCAGGATAGATCACATCCTGGGCCATAAATCTAGCCTTGGTAAATTCAAAAAAATAGAAATCATTCCAAGAATCTTTTCTGACCACAATGCAGTAAGATTATATCTCAATTACAGAAGAAAAACTATTAAAAATTCCAACATATGGAGGCTGAACAACACGCTGCTGAATAACCAACAAATCACAGAAGAAATCAAAAAAGAAATCAAAATTTGCATAGAAATGAATGAAAATGAAAACACAACAACCCAAAACTTGTGGGACACTGTAAAAGCAGTCCTAAGGGGAAAGTTCCTAGCAATACAGGCATACCTCAAGAAACAAGAAAAAAGTCAAATAAATAACCTAACTCTATACCTAAAGCAACTAGAAAAGGAAGAAATGAAGAACCCCAGGGTTAGTAGAAGGAAAGAAATCTTAAAAATTAGGGCAGAAATAAATGCAAAAGAAACAAAAGAGACCATAGCAAAAATCAACAAAGCCAAAAGCTGGTTCTTTGAAAGGATAAATAAAATTGACAAACCATTAGCCAGACTCATCAAGAAACAAAGGGAGAAAAATCAAATTAATAAAATTAGAAATGAAAATGGAGAGATCACAACAGACACACAGAAATACAAAGGATCATAAGAGACTACTATCAACAATTATATGCCAATAAAATGGACAACATGGAAGAAATGGACAAATTCTTAGAAAAGTACAACTTTCCAAAACTGGACCAGGAAGAAATAGAAAATCTTAACAGACCCATCACAAGCACGGAAATTGAAACTGTAATAAAAATCTTCCAGCAAACAAAAGCCCAGTTCCAGATGGCTTCACAGCTGAATTCTACTAAAAATTTAGAGAAGAGCTAACACCTATCCTACTCAAACTCTTCCAGAAAATTGTAGAGGAAGGTAAACTTCCAAATTCATTCTATGAGGCCACCATCACCCTAATACCAAAACCTGACAAAGATCCCACAAAAAAAAGAGAAAACTACAGGCCAATATCACTGATGAACATAGATGCAAAAATCCTTAACAAAATTCTAGCAATCAGAATCCAACAACACATTAAAAAGATCATACACCATGACCAAGTGGGCTTTATCCCAGGGATGCAAGGATTCTTCAATATCCGCAAATCAATCAATGTAATACACCACATTAACAAATTGAAAAAATAAAAACCATATGATTATCTCAATAGATGCAGAGAAAGCCTTTGACAAAATTCAACATCCATTTATGATAAAAACTCTCCAGAAAACAGGAATAGAAGGAATATACCTCAACATAATAAAAGCTATATATGGACAAATTCTTAGAAAAGTACTGACAAACCCACAGCAAACATTATCCTCAATGGTGAAAAAAAATTGAAAGCATTTCCTCTAAAGTCAGGAACAAGACAAAGGGTGCCCACTTTCACCATTACTATTCAGCATAGTTTTGGAAGTTTTGGCCACAAAGAAAACTAATCAGAGCAGAAAAAAAATAAAAGATATCCAAACTGGAAAAGAAACCAAACTCTCACTGTTTGCAGATGACATGATCCTCTACATAGAAAACCTAAAGACTCCACCAGAAAATTATTAGAACTAATCAATGATTATAGTAAAGTTGCAGGATATAAAATCAACACAGAGAAATTTTGCATTCCTATTACACTAATAATGAAAACAAAAAACATTGTTTGCAAACAAAAATTTATAGCAATATAAAATCAACAGAGAATAAAAGAAAGAGAAATTAAGGAAACAATTCCATTCACCATTGCAATGGAAAGAATAAAATACTTAGGAATATATCTACCTAAAGAAACTAAAGACCTATATATAGAAAACTATAAAACACTGGTGAAAGAAATCAAAGAGGACACTAATAGATGGAGAAATATACCATGTTCATGGATTGGAAGAATCAATATAGTGAAAATGAGTATACTACTCAAAGCAATTTATAGATTCAATGCAATCCCTATCAAGCTACCAATGGTATTCTTCACAGAGCTAGAACAAATAATTTCACAATTTGTATGGAAATACAAAAAACCTCTAATAGCCAAAGCTATCTTGAGAAAGAAGAATGGAACTGGAGGAATCAACCTACCTGACTTCAGGCTCTACTACAAAGCCACAGTCATCAAAACAGTATGGTACTGGCACAAAGACAGAAATATAGATCAATGGAACAAAATAGAAAGCCCAGAGATAAATCCACGCACATATGGACACCTTATATTTGACAAAGGAGGCAAGAATATACAATGGATTAAAGACAATCTCTTTAACAAGTGGTCCTGGGAAAACTGGTCAACCACTTGTAAAAGAATGAAACTAGAACACTTTCTAACACCATACACAAAAATAAACTCAAAATGGATTAAAGATCTAAACGTAAGACCAGAAACTATAAAACTCCTAGAGGAGAACATAGGCAAAACACTGTCCGACATACATCACAGCAGGATCCTCTATGACCCACCTCCCAGAATACTGGAAATAAAAGCAAAAATAAACAAATGGGACCTAATTAACCTTAAAAGCTTCTGCACAACAAAGGAAACTATTAGCAAGGTGGAAAGACAGCCTTCAGAATGGGAGAAAATAATAGCAAATGAAGCAACTGACAAACAACTAATCTCAAAAATATACAAGCAACTCCTGCAGCTCAATTCCAGAAAAATAAATGACCCAATCAAAAAATGGGCCAAAGAACTAAACACACATTTCTCCAAAGAAGACATACAGATGGCTAACAAACACATGAAAAGATGCTCAACATCACTCATTATCAGAGAAATGCAAATCAAAACCACTATGAGGTACCATTTCACGCCAGTCAGAATGGCTACGATCCAAAAGTCTGCAAGCAATAAATGCTGGAGAGGGTGTGGAGAAAAGGGAACCCTCTTACACTGTTGGTGGGAATGCAAACTAGTACAGCCACTATGGAGAACAGTGTGGAGATTCCTTAAAAAACTGGAAATAGAACTGCCTTATGATCCAGCAATCCCACTGCTGGGCATACACACTGAGGAAACCAGAAGGGAAAGAGACACGTGTACCCCAGTGTTCATCGCAGCACTGTTTATAATAGCCAGAACATGAAAGCAACCTTGGATAAGAAAGCTGTGGTACATATACACAATGGAGTATTACTCAGCCATTAAAAAGAATACATTTGAATCAGTTCTAATGAGGTGGATGAAACTGGAGCCTATTATACAGAGTGAAGTAAGCCAGAAAGAAAAACACCAATACAGTATACTAACACATATATATGGAATTTAGAAAGATGGTAACAATAACCCTGTATACGAGACAGCAAAAGAGACACTGATGTACAGAACAGCCTTATGGACTCTGTGGGAGAGGGACAGGGTGGGAAGATTTGAGAGAATGGCATTGAAACATGTACACTATCATGTATGAAACGAGTTGCCATCCAGGTTCAGTGCACGATGCTGGATGCTTGGGGCTGGTGCACTGGGACGACCCAGAGGGATGGTATGGGGAGGGAGGAGGGAGGGGGGTTCAGGATGGGGAACACATGTATACCTGTGGTGGATTCATTTCTATGTTTGGCAAAACCAATACAATATTGTAAAGTTTAAAATAAAATAAAAAAAAAAACAGTGGGGGGATAAAATTAAAAAATAGATGAAGTTCTCTCTTCAAAATTTCTTAAGGAGTTGTTTTATTCAGAAGAGATTGTATGAACAAATTCCTAAACCAACTTTCCTCCTTAATACTTGCTTAAATTTAGTACATTTAGCCATATATTTACATATTAATTGTCTTTCTCATCTTACTAGAAAATGCTAAACTTTGAGAACAAAAATAATAGTTAATGTTGAATCCATACCACCACTATTCCTCTCCAAGAATCCTCCATGTATTTGGGAAATATTTGATGAATCATGAGAAATCAATGTTCTCAGCTCAAACATCAGTGATTACTCTAACCCCCTAAGAAAATGTCTTTTGTCATGAGTTTTTTCATGGTTAACCCTTGATGTCATTCTAAATTTTAGATATTGTTCTATTCTTAAGTTTCTGTGAGCACACAAGGAAAGGGGCAGGCGGAAGAGAGTCTATACATTTTTTTTCCTCATTAGTAATTCTGTTCCCTCATTTCTCAAAATGTGTATTACCATTCCTAGAAAATTTTTTAAGTTTTTCACTTTATATAATTTGGCTTTATATCAATAACCTCAGATATGCAGATGACCATTCTTTCTGCCACCGTTATGGCAGAAAGCCAAGAGGAACTAAAGAGCCTCTTGATGAAAGTGAAAAAAAGCTGGCTTAAAACTCAACATTCAGAAAACTAAGATCATAGTATCTGGTCCCATCAGTTCATGGCAAATAGATGGGCAAACAATGGAAACAGTGAGAGACTTTATTTTGGGGGCTCCAAAATCACTGCAGATGGTGACCGCAACCATGAAATTAAGAAGCTTGCTCCTTGGAAGAAAAGCTATGACCAAGCTAGACAGCATATTAAAAAGCAGAGACATTACTTTGCCATCAAAGGTCCATCTAGTCAAAGCTATGGTTTTTCCAGTGGTCATGTATGGATGTGACAGTTGGACTATAAAGAAAGCTAAGTGCCGAACAGCTGATGCTTTTGAACTGTGGTGTTGGAGAAGACTCTTGACAGTCCCTTGGACTTCAAGGAGGTCAAACCAGTCCATCCTAAAGGAAATCAGTCCTGAATCTTCATTGGAAGAACTGATGATGAAGCTAAAGCTCCAATACTTTGTCCACCTGATGCGAAGAATTGACTCATTGAAAAAGACCCTGATGCTGGGAAAGATTGAAGGCAGGAGGAGAAGGGGATGACAGAGGATGAGATGGTTGGATGGTATCACCGACTCAATGAACATGAGTTTGAGCAAGCTCTGGGAGTTGATGATGGACAGGGAAGCCTGGCATGCTACAGTCCATGGGGTCACAAAGAGTAGGACATTACTGAGCAACTGAACTGAACTGAATTTGGCTTTATATCCTGTATGTTGTCCCTTTTCTAGCTTTCCTCTTCTATTAATGACTCCTTATTTTGAAAGAAAAATTATAATATGATCAGGTGTTCAAGTTCATATTTGGAGAATTTCCCCCATTCATTACTTCATCAAATAAATCTCTTCTACCTTGACTCCAACTGAATTATTTAATCCATTCATTTTATTATCCATAAAATTTGATTTTTTATATGCATAAAATCAGCCATGTGGTGAGTCACATCAATTTTTAAATAATCTGAAGTGAATGAACTGGCTAAAATGAAGTTGATGTGCTTAAGCAAATGTCAGCACTGCCAAAACCAATTGCCACCAATAACTTTTTAAGAAATGACAGCTGTCCAGTCCTGCAAGTAATATCTGTGGGGATGATAGACATTCAGTCATTTTCATTCAACAGGCTCCAACCTCCTCTCAAATAGTGCACAAAGTTCAGGAGATGCAAAATCAGAAGAGAAAATGTTCAAGTTTGGAGAAACTCCCATTGAACTAGAAACAGACGTGGTAAGGGATAATTTGCTCCACATTGTGACCAGAGCTATCAGTTCAGTTCAGTCGTGTCTGACTCTTTGTGACCCCATGGACTGCAGCATGCCAGGCCTCCTTGTCCATCACCAATTCCTGGAGTTTACCAAAACTCATGACCATTGAGTTGGTGACGCCATCCAACTATATCATCCTCTGTCGTCCCCTTCTCCTCCTGCCCTCAATCTTTCCCAGCATCAGGGTCTTTTCAAATGAGTCAGTTCTTTGCATCAGGTGGCCAAAGTATTGGAGCTAACCCTTTAGCATCAGTCCTTCCAACAAATATTCAGGGTTGATTTCCTTTAGGATGGACTGGTTGGATCTCCTTGCAGTCCAAGGGACTCTCAAGAGTCTTCTCCAACACCACAGTTCAAAAGCATCAATTCTTTGGTGCTCAGCTTTATTTATAGTCTAACTCTCACATCCATACATGACCACTCACATCCATACATGACCGGAGCTATAATGTGATGTAAACAAAATGTTGAAATAGTTCAGAGATAGTAAATACATTTTCTTGGTTCTTCTACTGCTCATCCTCAATGCTACAAACTTCAACCAATTTCTTTTCTTGATTCCTTATAAGGAAACTGAAGAGAAAGCAAGGAAGGGATTAACACAAATGTACCTCAGCAGAATGCTCTTTATGACAGTAGCAGCTACATATTCTTATTTTATATATATATATATCTATATCTATTTATATATAGATTATTTTTTTATGGTAGCTTAAACAAGATCAACATTTATTTATGTTGCTTACGTTCACATAACAATAGATATATATAGATAGGTATAGATAGATAATTCAGACAGCAGTGTACATATATAGTACATAGTATATATATATGTAGCTTCAGGTTCTATAATCAGAAAATATTATCTTAATAGTATATACATATCTTCAGGTTCTGTAATCCAAAAATATAACAAAGAGAATGGCTGGCTCCAAACAACTCAGATTAGTGTCAGTTCTTTCATTAGGAGAGATTATTCAGGGACTATCGGATAAAGACATATTGAATACAAGCACTTACTATAATTTCTTCTCCAGACCCATTAAAATAATAATAGACTTTAAAAGATATTACACTCACAAGGATGTAAAAAATGGGAGAAAAGAGGACAGCAACCAAATTTTGGAAGGCCTAAAGAAGAGGAGTATATTTAGCAGCTCCCCAAAAATGAGTTCTAAATTGGCTATAGAGAGAGCTAAGAATAATCTTTAAATTCTTTAAAGTTTTAGGAATTGATGATACCATCCTCTGAAAGTGGAACATTATTGAAAATCAATTTGAGTAATAGATAGTTCTCTACATCCCCCATCTCCAGCAAAATAAATAAAAAAGCAAATAGATAATTGAATTTTATTCTCAAATATAGGCTCTTTGGACTGCCAAACATGAGAAAAGGATAATAGCTACACGTGTATAGGAAAAGGTCAGTTTTCATTCCAATCCCAAAGAAAGGCAATGCCAAAGAATGCTCAAACTACCGCACAGGCTATCTCACACGCTAGTAAAGTAATGCTCAAAATTCTCCAAGCCAGGCTTCAGCAATATGTGAACCGTGAACTTCCTGATGTTCAAGCTGGTTTTAGAAAAGGCAGAGGAACCAGAAATCAGATTGCCAACATCTGCTGGATCATCAAAAAAGCAAGAGAGTTCCAGAAAAACATCTATTTCTGCTTTATTGACTATGCCAAAGCCTTTGACTGTGTGGATCACAATAAACTGTGGAAAATTCTGAAAGAGATGGGAATACCAGACCACCTGACCTGCCTCTTGAGAAACCTATATGCAGGTCAGAAAGCAACAGTTAGAACTGGACATGGAACAACAGACCGGTTCCAAATAGGTAAAGGAGTTCGTCAAGGCTGTATATTGTCACCCTGCTTATTTAACTTATATGCAGAGTACATCATGAGAAACACTGGGCTGGAAGAAGCACAAGCTGGAATCAAGATTGCTGGGAGAAATGTCAATAACCTCAGATACGCAGTTGACACCACTCTGATGGCAGAAAGTGAAGAGGAACTAAAAAGCCTCGATGAAAGTGAAAGAGGAGAGTGAAAAGTTGGCTTAAAGCTCAACATTCAGAAAACGAAGATCATGGCATCTGGTCCCATCACTTCATGGGAAATAGATGGGGAAACAGTGGAAACAGTGGCAGACTTTATTTTTTGGGCTCCAAAATCACTGCAGATGGTGATTGGAGCCATGAAATTAAAAGATGCTTACTCCTTGGAAGGAAAGTTGTGACCAACCTAGATAGCATATTCAAAAGCAGAGATATTACTTTGCCAACAAAGTTCCATCTAGTCAAGGCTATGGTTTTTCCAGTGGTCATGTATGGATGTGAGAGTTGGACTGTGAAGAAAGTTGAGTGCTGAAGAATTGATGCTTTTGAACTGTGGTGTTGGAGAAGACTCTTGACAGTCCCTTGGACTGCAAGGAGATCCAACCAGTCCATTCTGAAGGAGATCCGTCCTGGGATTTCTTTGGAAGGACTGATGCTAAAGCTGAAACTCCAGTACTTTGGCCACCTCATGCGAAGAGTTGACTCATTGGAAAAGACTCTGATGCTGGGAGGGATTGGGGGGCAGGAGGAGAAGGGGATGACAGAGGATGAGATGGCTGGATGGCATCACTGACTTGATGGAAGTGAGTTTGAGTGAACTCCAGGAGATGGTGATGGACAGGGAGGCCTGGCATGCTGCGATTCATGGGGTTGCAAAGAGTCAGACACAACTGAGCGACTGAACTGAACTGAACTGAACTGAATAGTACTTTAATACCAGAACTTCACATTTTTCAGTCTTTTATTCTGGGAGTTGGGGGAATAGAGAAACATACCATAGGAGAAGATAATGAGGGAAGAATAAGAGCACTAATTTAAAAATCCATTAAGAACCCAAAGAAGAACCATAATAACTTCACTATTTATTGTCACTGATATTTTTATGAAACATTTGTGCTAAAAATAAAGTTTTGTTTGAATTTAGAATCATTAGTCTGAAATTATCAAGCTGCAAAAATTCACCTATGGCAGCCACAAGTATATGTCCCAAAACTTGTCCATTTATGTCCAAGGGGTGGTAATAAATTTAGACAAAAGAAAGTCAAACATGACCTTCAGAATTTTCACAGTAAATTTAATGAGTGCTATGGTCTGAATGTTTGTGTCCTCTCCCCCTACAAATTCACAAGTTGAAATCCTGACATCTAATATGATGGTGTTATGAGGTGGGGCCTTTGTCAGGTGATTAGATCATGGGGTGGAGCCCTCCTGAATGGGATACCAGAGTCCTTAGCCCTTTTCACTTGACAGATGTTGATAATCCAACAAGCTACAGGAGAAAGAGTACCAAGGTTTAGGTGCCGCCAAGAGCTGTGAGGATACAGTGAGAAGTCTGCTACCTAGAAGAGGGTCTGACGTTGCAGCTATGCTGATCTTTGACTTCCGGCCTCTAGAACTGTGTGAAATAAATATCTATTCAGTTGATTAAGAATCCATCTGCAATACAGGAGACTCTGGTTTGATTCCTGGGTTGGGAAGATCTGCCCAAGAAGGAATAGGCTGCCCACTCCAGTATTCTTGGGCTTCTCTTGTGGCTCAGCTGGTAAAGAATCCAACTGCAATGCAGGAGACCTGGGTTTGATTGCTGGGTTGGGAAGATCTCCTGGAGAAGGGAAAGGCTACCCACTCCAGTATTCTGGCCTGGAGAATTCCATGAACTGTATAGTCATGGGATCACAAAGAGTAGGACATGACTAAGAGACTTAAAAATAAATAAATAAGCCACCCGCTCAGCAGTATTTTGTTATAGCAACCTGAACAGATTAAGTCACTGAGATTCTGTGTCAGTGGGGACCTTGTCCAGTGCACTGAAAAATAATTAGGGACAGGAAGAATGCTGACTTTATAGAAAAAGTCATTATGGGTCTCAAGAATATTAAGAACTTGATCACAACACTTTGATATTTGCACTGAAAAAGAAAAAGTCACTGTTTACTCTCATTTGTATTCTGAAACACAAATAACATGAGCGAGTAAAAAGGCATCTCAGGCAAACATTGAATGACACAGTGATAATGTCATATTTATCTGACACTGTTTATCAGACACTATGGTATGTGTTCAGAATACAGTGTATTAGGGACAAAAAAAAGCACTAGAAACATTCCTATATATATCTGTTGACCCAATAAGTTCATTACTAGGAATATTTCTCCCCAAATTTCACATATTTACAAAAATATATATACAAGGATGTACATTGCAATATTATATCTAAAATAAAGGAAGAAAACAAATGTTCATTAACTTTAGAATTTTCAATTGATCCAACTGAATTATAGAATATTAAAAATCCATTTGAATGTGCATACTTATACACATCTTAAGCGTATATATTAATATATCCAAGATTTTTAGAAATAAATTTTTAAAATGGTGTTTATTTGTTTGGGGTTGTGCTGGGTCTTCACTGCTGTGTGGGCTTTTCGCTAATGGTGAAAGCAGGGGCCAGGGCTTCTCGTCGCAGGGGCTTCTCATTGTGGAGCATGGGCTCCAGGGCACACAGGCTTCAGTGGTTGCAGCACGTGGGCTCAGTAGTTATGGCTCCTGAGCTCTAGAGCACAGGCTAAATAGTTGCAGTGCCTGGGTTTAGTTGCTTCTCGGCATGTGGGATTTAACTTGTGTCTCCTGCATTGGCGGGCAGCTTCTTTACCACTGAGCCATCAGGGAAGCCCCCAAGATATTTTTTAATGAAATAATCTTTAAAATATATTACTGTATCTCATTTATAGTTTTGAAAGATCTGTATGTATGTACACATATGAATTTCAATGCCTAGAATGGGCTCTAGAAATGCACACAGCTTTCTGGTAGTGATTACCTCTGAGAGGGTTATACGGGAAGGGTGAGTGTTTAGAGAATCTGTGTATACACTTTGGTGACAGCCCTCCTAAGTCTGAATCCTGGCCACTTGCTGTATGTCCTCTCTAGATCCTTCAGTCTCCTCATCTCTAAAGTATCTGGGTGCCTGTGAGTATTGCTTTGAACAGATACAGAGCATAATCAACATTATATGAATTAGCAAGTGTGAAACAAAGGTTCATCAGCATTATTAAGGGAGAATTTTAGTGCAACTGCTGTTTTATTTAACTCTTTCAGAATAGATCAATGTACTAGCTTATAGTCTAAAATAAATAAGAGCAAATCCAGAAATTTTGATGTAATTGTTCTAATAACGATGGAATTGTGTAACAATGTCGAGGCATTGAGTTCCAAGACCTCCTGCCCATTCACTGCTAACTGAACTAAACTACTCAGAGTAAATAATTGCTCCTCTACTATCTCAAGGGCAGGAAATTATTGCTCTTTCCCCTTTATGAATCCCACAGTGCTGTGTACACAGCGGGTGTGCGCTAAATGTTTGCTGATAATGATAATGGTGGGGATGCTGACAGCTGTGACACACTATAAAGCTTAATTTAAAAGCCATCAGGAAAATGTAACACAAAATATGGCCCTTCTGAATTTTGTCTGCATGGGAAACAAATTCTGTTAGCTTATTAATAAAGTAATTCAGTGCACATTGTACTATTGATTGCTTTGGTACCATCTGAGTTTTAGCTCATCTGTATGATCTAATTGTTATTTCAGATGATTCAGAGGGCAAGGCAAGGCCCATGCCCATTATTTCAGTATTAAAAGTTGGTTTCCTGTAAGCATTTCCTAAATTAAATGCACAAAATAGACGTTATCAACTAAATTATGTTTAATCCCTACAGCAAGACTTCACGGCAGTGTAACTGTTTTCTATTTCCTTAAATTGCAGTGGAACTTTGTTTCTGCAGGGACTTACTCCTTTTCTGTGTGTTTCAGCCAGCCACACATGGAGAGAATGACTTTATTGGAAACATGATGGTGCCTCTCTCTTCTAGCTCCATCCACATTTTGGGGAGTGGGGGTCTAACTATTTATGTATAGGGTACACTGCCTCTCATGTGCAATCACTGAAACATCAGCAAGGTAGCATATCAATGACAATTATCCTTCCTATCAGCAAAATGTGAAATTAATCTTTAATGATGAATCTCCATCTCCTTGGTGACTGCAGTGATAGGAAGAGACTCCGCAGTAAATAATACAGAGATGGTCCACTGCAGAGAACAAGAGCCAGGACTATGGCATATAGGTGGTCTTTCCCCAAGGGGAGAGTCTCCCTCCATAACTATACCATCAGCATCTAGTCAAGAAAGGAAAACAAGGCTAGTTATCTGGACAGAGACATTTTTTTAAGTTAGTTTTATGGCTTTGTCTTTTGTGATAGTAAAAAACACATAACAAAATTTACCATCTTAACCATCTTTAAATGTACAGTTCGGGAGAGTTATGACAGTTTTGTGAAACAGATCCCCAGAATTTTTTATGTGCTCTATGTGCTACTTTATTTTTTTAACTTTTTATTTTGTACTGGGGTATGGCCGATTAACACTGTTGTGATAATTTCAGGTGAATAGCAAAGGAACTCAGCCATATGTATATGTGTATCCTTTCTTCCCCAAACTGTTTCCCATCCAGGCTGCCACATAGCACTGAGCAGAGTTCCCTATGCTATACAGTAGGTCCTTTTTGGTTATCCATTTTAAATATAACAGTTTGGACATGTCCATCCTGAACTCCCTAACTATTCCTGCATCCCACCCCTCCTCCCTGGCAACCATAAGTTCATTCTCTAAGTCGTGAGTCGAACAGGGAAATTTTAACATAAAGAATTATGAACTAGTAACGGATATGAACTACTTAGAGGGGCAAGGAAAACTCTAAAGGCTACAGAAATAGCAGATGAAGGGAGCAGTTGCCACTCTCAGGTAGAGACAGAACACCCAGGAAGGGACAAGCTGGGAAGAGGATCCTACCCGTGGCTGAGATCCAGACCTCATTGGAGAAGGTGGCCCTGTGGCTCACTGGATGACAGAAACGTGTCCGGGATGAGCCTGGCTGCCGGCGTGCTGATGAGACACACTGATAAACTGCCGGAGCGTTAATGAGACTCAATGGAAAGTCACCCAAGTGCCAGCAAAGACTGAAAACTCCCTGGGAAACCACTTACTGGGATGATAGTGAGATTTGCAAAGAAGTCTACCCTCAGGGTGCCCATGAAGCTTTCCAGTGGGAAACCAAGCACTGGGATGCCTTCTTGACTTCCTGGACAGCCACTGGCTGGGGTGGTGGCAAGATTCACTGAGAGGTTGATACCACTTGCAGCTGCACACTGAATGATGCAGAAGGCAGAAGCACATCATATCTGGGACAGGAAGCCCCCTTCCTGTGACCGTGTCCCTCCAGTGTTCTCTATTTGCAATATTAATAGTGTCCCAGCTGGCAGAGATATATTTGCAAGGTTGAGCTTCTGTATCGCAAAGCGGGGCAAAGAAGAGTGGATCAGGAGCTCAGAGGCAGTGCATTGATAACTGGTACAATAGCCAAGCCCGAGAGACTGCATTCAGGATCCTCTGTGCTAGTGCCCTGAACAGAAGTTACCAGGAAAATTGATGGTGTCTTTCATGGGCACTGGTGGATAGAGACCATGTTGATGATTACCACACAGAGGAGCTTAGAGATACATCCCGCAAGTGCCGATTCGTGTAAATACAAGAGAATCTTACTGGAAGAAAACGTAAATAGCCAAATAGAAAAACACAAGTGGACCCCTCAGCCATTCAGATATAATTGGATGAATACCATGAAAAAGGCTCCTAGAGGGGCCCACCCCAGTAATAAACTATCCATTTAGGAAAGTGAGACATATCCAGACCAGGCATGCTGCAGTCCATGGTCCGCCAAGAGTTGGACATGACTTAGCGGCTGAACAACAATTTTACAACAGAAGCTTTCTGAGTCAAGAAAAGGACTTGTGAGAAGAAAGTCTCGAGAATTCACTACTAGCTGGTATCAGCCTGTTTATCAGTTGAGCTAACTCATACCTGCTGAACCAACCAGCTTTTGAAATACCTGGGGAAACTATGGGGTAGCTTTTGGTGATCAAAAAAAAAAAAAAAAAAAAAAAGAGCATGGGACTACTCTGGCAGTCCAGTTGTTAAGGCTCTGTGCTTTCATGGCAGAGGATTCGGGTTTGAGCACAAATAAAATCCTGTATGCCATCGCCCAACAAACAAACAAAAGCCTGTAGGAGAGGAGCCAGAGAAATAGTCTTTGGGGTCTCAGAAACATGTAGTCAGGACAAGTGGATTAACTGTAACATACATAGATTGTATACAAAGATACTGAGTTGACCCAAGAAAATGGATTACAGACAGATACACATGAATAGAGGAAAGAATTATCATATAATCCCTTCACCAACAGATGAGTAAATTTACATCTGACACCATTTTGCTTAAAGTACACCATCGATATCTTGACCGTCAAAAAGGATCCATATTTTAGTTTTAAGAAAGTAAGTTCAGATACCATGGAAATTTTTTTATTGGCCTAGTTTTGTTTCCGCATTGTACTGGAGATGAGGAGTAAATGTGGAAAACAGAAATAAAGAAGAAGCACTTCTGCTTCTTTCCATTTCTTTTTTGTATTACTCTACCTCAAGCTCCGTATCCATACATTCCCTACTTTCCTTAAAGAGCTAAATTATCTCCAAGGATCAGCAACATACATCCTTTTCCTACAATCCATAGAAACAACCCCACAATTTGTTTGTGTGCATGTGTGCAGGTGCACGTGTGTGTACTCTTAAATCCTAAATTCTTTACTGATATTGTAATAGATGCCATCAGTTGAAGCCTGCATATCATTCTTTTTTCTTCCTTTTATTAATAAATCACACACACCTTTATTCAAGTTTGAGCAGGCACAAGGCCACCCAGCTAGACTGCATTTCTCTGACTTCACTGGCATTTAGCTGTGGCATTGTTACCCAATTCCCACCAAGGAAATGAGAACAGCAGGAATTTGTGCATTTCCCTGGTGCTTCCAGGACTCCCCTTCCCCTCTTTTCTCCTATTCTTACTGGCGGCTGGAGCAGTCACCTTCTAGAGATGGAAGTCACATGTTGAGGAGGACGAACATAAATATCTCATCTGTCACTTGGAGGACTTCACGGAGCAGACATATTCCATTAAAAAGAATCAAACAACTTTGCACTAGCTATCTGTTTGCTGTATAACACGGGGAGCTAAGTTTGGTTCTCTGTCATGATCTAGAGGGATGGAATGGTGGCGGTGGGAGGGAGGTTCAAGAGGGAGGAGATATATGTGTATTTACAGCTGATTCATGTTGTACAGCAGAAACTAATATAACATCGTAAACCAATTATCCTCCAATAAAAATAAATTTAAAAAGAATCGAACATTCACTTTATTTAAGCTCCTTCATTTTAGGCCTCAGTTATAACAAATTAACTTGTACCCAGACTACAAATATTAAACTATAGAGAACTGCCAACCTATCTTGTGATGCTGTACTAGGAGAGGTATGAAATTCTGAAGTCTCCAGCATGTATTTTTCATCTAATTCAGTCTTATTCTTACATCTATTTATGTCCGCTTTACTGTACAAAATTTCAGCTGCTTCCAAGATATCTGGCTTTTTGTTAACACAAATCTGGCTGATATTTATTTTCAGTTCACTAGATGTTAATGTATGATATTTTCAGGTCAATCACTTGTAGAAATAAACTCTAAAGGTACTAAATATTACTCATTGTGTTCAAGAGGCCAGAATGATTGCATTAAGTTAAACCTCTGTCTTTTTAGCTGATAAGCAGTGATTCCCATTATGACAAAGTTGTGTTGACTATCATCAAAAGAAATGTTCTAGTTCAAAGACCTCTAGTTTTACTGACTAATTTGGCGGAAATAAAACTAACGCAGTTTTCGCAATGAAACTGAGACTCTAAGGAATGGTCTATAGAAATCTCCCTGTGCAAAGGCATGATTAATTAGTATGCTTCATTTAATCATCTCTCTTTTTTAAATTTTACCAAGGATGTTTTTCCTCCCTTAGCATATGATTAGAAAATTATTGTATTTCATGCAGCTTTGGAGAGCATTTGCCATCTTTAAAATTTGAAGAGTTACAGGTCATATTCCTCTGCACTGGAAAACCCCACTAAGAAGCTAGTTGTTTATATAGTGAGATTTAAAGGCAGAAAAACTTTCATTGCCTTAAGATATCTCCTTCTCATTATAGTAAGCCAACTCTCATTATGAATGTCTCATGTATTTTTTAGAGTATTATCTTCGGAAATCCCTATTCAAAATGTGATTGTGCCATTTTAAATGGATAGTAGTAACGTAGTGTATGACATGTTCATGTGTTGACAAAGATGGAATTTTTAATTACCAAGTGTTACAAAGCCAGATGGCATGAGGTTTTAGATCATGAGGGAGAAACATTTTTATATTAGGAAAAATAACAGGCTAAAGAGCCTATAAGAAATGCTCTAGTGGACACTGAGTCATTCAGGAAGCACTGGGACACACTGGATTGTGAGGAAATCTTCTTATTGGCAGAATTTGAATGGGGTCTAGGGAATACGGGCTTCAAAGGTGGCGCTAGTGGTAAAGAACCCACCTGCCAATGCAGGAGGTGTAGGAGATGTGGGTTTGATCCCTGGGTCAGGAAGATTCCCTGGAGAAGGACATGGCAGCCCACTCCAGTGTTCTTGTCTGGAGAATCTCACTGGCGAAAGGAGCCTGTTGGGCTGCAGTCCAGGGCTCACAAAGAGTCAGACATGACTGAGTAACTTGGCACACTGGCACGCACTAGGGAATGTAGTAGTAACTGTATTTCTGCATATAACTGTTTTATTTATTTTGATGGCTGTATAATGCAGCAATAGGAAAATAAAGAAATAGACTCTAAACTATTTGAGAATGGTAGGGAATTAGCTGCCAACTCAACTGGTTCAGAAAAAAATAAAGGCTGTTTGTATTAGACCTGTAACTATTCCGTACATTGGTGATTGGTCAAAAAAAGTATTTTTTAAAAAATTCAGAAATCAACATTGAAATGCTTAATCTCATTAGAGTTACTTCAATTTATTTGTACTTCTTAAATAATAGCTACTGCTTTTTAAATGTGCTTCAGTCTATACATGTTCAACTCTGAGTATTATAACAGAGATTAAGAGTACAGAATCTAAAACTGGACTGAGTTTGAATCCAGTTCTGTCATTTACTATCTGTGGGGTATGGGCAAATTATCTCACCTCTCTGTTCTTCAGTGCCTTATTTATAAAAGGTAGAATAAAATGAGATAACATGTATAAGGCATTATAGTATTGACTAATACATATTTATGGCTAAATACATTTTCCTTGGTGCCTCAGTGGTAAAGGAATCCACCTGCCAATGCTGGAGATACAGGTTCTATGCCTGGGTTGGGAAGACCCCCTGGAGGAGGAAATGGCAACACACTCCAATATTCTTGCCTGGGAAATCCCATGGACAGAGGAGCCTGGTGGGCTACAGTCCATGGGGTCACAGAGAATCGGACATGACTCAGTGAGTAAACAACAACAACAACCAATGTTGTAGAGTCAACATTGTTGAAGAAAGGATTTTGAGTTGTTCTGAATATAGTAAAAATATACAACTACTAATACAGCAATACTAATGACAATAATACTAATAATATATGCCAAATCCATGACTCATATTTTTCACAATAAATCATGATTTTCATTTTACCTACATTAAATATTTAGCTATTTCTCATAGGACTGATAACTCTATTTTCTCCTTCAGGACTTTCAAGGTGATATATGATAGATATAGAAATAGAAGCATTTTTAGGGAAGAATTTGAAAACTGCTTGAAACTGGGAGTTAAGGGCTGTGTGCTTTGGATAATAAGACACTTGGGACAGTACTTCATAAGGTTATACGAGCCAGCTCAGACTATAAAAGCAATACTAGAGGCTACCTGGCATCACACTATTTTCTGGGAAAGCTGTGTTAATGAAATGCAGTCTCAATTCCTTGGGCTGGTGGTTTTTGGTTTGTTATCAAAGAAATATAGAAGGTTTCCTGCCCAAAACCCTTATGCCGAGAATTCAATGACCTTCACAGAACAGGCTCAGCAAATTCCCATGATGTCAGTCCCTTGGGCAGTTTTCTGAGACAGCAGGTCATGGCAGGGACTTCTTGGCAATATTCCACAAAGTGGGGAAAAGCTGCGAAGTGGGGAACCAGCACTGTTCACACAGTAAGTAAATACATCACACTGAGTCTATCTAGTACTGTCATAGACTTTCCTTTCATTAAAGAATCCCTAGAGAATATTTTTTTCAGTAGAAACAGATTTCTGTTTTCATTCTAGATCAGGCTATTCTGACTCAGATATTCAGATCCCGAAACAGGAGTTTAACGAGACAGGTGAGGGGCCTAGAGTATCATCTCCTACGAAGGCATGCCTTGTTAGAATGTAGTATTAGCTCCAAAAGAAGTGGTAGGTTCATTTGTTTTGTTTCTTAGATTCCACACATAAGTGGAAACAGACCATATTTGTCTTTCTCTGTCTGACTTATTTCACTTTAGCATAATACACTCTAGGTCCATCCACTTGTCAGAAATGGCAAATTTTCATTCTTTTTCTATGGCTGAGTAATATTTTATTATATATACCACACCTTCTTTAAGTCCAGTCATCCATCAGTGGACACTTATGTTGCTTCCTTATCAGGCTGTTGTAAATAATGCTGCAATAAACATGGGGCATATACATTTTTAAAAATTAGTGCTTTCATTTTCTGCAAATAAATACCAGGAAATGCAATTGCTGGATAGCAGAGTAGTTCTATTTTTAATTTTTTAAAGAAAACTCCATCCTGTTTTCCATAGTGGCTATACTAATTTACATTTTCATCAACAGTGCACAAGGGTTCCCTTTTCTCCACCAATACTCTCACCGATACTTATTATTTTTCTTTTTGATAATAATCATTTTGACAGATAGGTGGTGATATCTTATTGTGGCTTTGATTTGCATTTATCTGATGACCATCCCCATGGAAAAGAAATGCAAAAAACCAAAATGGCTGTCTGAGGAGGCCTTACAAATAGCTGTGAAAAGAAGAGAAGTCAAAAGCAAAGGAGAAGAGGAAAGATATAAGCATCTGAATGCAGAGTTCCAAAGAATAGCAAGAAGAGATAAGAAAGCCTTCCTCAGCGATCAATGCAAAAAATAGAGGAAAACAACAGAACGGGGAAGACTAGAGGTCTCTCCAAGAAAATTAGAGATACCAAGGGAACATTTCATGCAAAGATGGGCTTGATAAAGGACAGAAATGGTATGGACCTAAAAAAAGCAGAAGATATTAAGAAGAGATGGCAAGAATGCACAGAAGAACTGCACAAAAAAGATCTTCATGACCCAGATAATCACGATGGTGTGATCACTGACCTAGAGCCAGACATCCTGGAATATGAAGTCAAGTGGGCCTTAGAAAGCATCACTACGAACAAAGCTAGTGGAGGTGATGGAATTCCAGTTGAGCTATTTCAAATCCTGAAAGATAATGCTGTGAAAGTGCTGCACTCAATATGCTAGCACATTTGGAAAACTCAGCAGTGGCCACAGGACTGGAAAAGGTCAGTTTTCATTCCAATCCCAAAGAAAGGCAATGCCAAAGAATGCTCAAACTACCGCACAATTGCAATCATCTCACATGCTAGTAAAGTAATGCTCAAAATTCTCCAAGCCAGGCTTCAGCAATATGTGAACCGTGAACTTCCTGATGTTCAAGCTGGTTTTAGAAAAGGCAGAGGAATCAGAGATCAAATTGCCAACATCCGCTGGATCATGGAAAAAGCAAGAGAGTTCCAGAAGAGCATCTATTTCTGCTTTATTGACTATGCCAAAGCCTTTGACTGTGTGGATCACAATAAACTATGGAAAATTCTGAAAGAGATGGGAATACCAGATCACCTGACCTGCCTCTTGAGAAATTTGTATGCAGGTCAGGAAGCAACAGTTAGAATTGGACAAGGAACAACAGACTGGTTCCAAATAGGAAAAAGAGTACGTCAAGGCTATATATTGTCACCCTGCTTATTTAACTTCTATGCAGAGTACATCATGAGAAACGCTGGGCTGGAAGAAGCACAAGGTGGAATCAAGATTGCCGGGAGAAATATCAATAACCTCAGATATGCAGATGACACCACCCTTATGGCAGAAAGTGAAGAGGAACTAAAAAGCCTCTTGATGAAAGTGAAAGAGGAGAGTGAAAAAGTAGGCTTAAAGCTCAACATTCATAAAACTAAGATCATGGCATCTGGTCCCATCACTTCATGGGAAATAGATGGGGAAACAGTGGAAACAGTGTCAGACTTTATTTTTATGGCTCCAAAATCACTGCAGATGGTGATTGCAAGCCATGAAATTAAAAGACTCTTACTCCTTGGAAGGAAAGTTATGACCAACCTAGATAGCATATTCAAAAGCAGAGGTATTACTTTGCCAACAAATGTCCATCTAGTCAAGGCTATGGTTTTTCCAGTGGTCATGTATGGATGTGAGAGTTGGACTGTGAAGAAAGCTGAGCGCCAAGAATTGATGCTTTTGAACTGTGGTGTTGGAGAAGACTCTTGAGAGTCCCTTGGACTGCAAGGAGATCCAACCAGTCCATTATGAAGGAGATCAGTCCTGGGTGTTCATTGGAAGGACCGATGCTGAAGCTGAAACTCCAGTACTTTGGCCACCTCATGTGAAGAGTTAACTCACTGGAAAAGACCCTGATGCTGGGAGGGATTGGGGGGCAGGAGGAGAAGGGGACAACAGAGGATGAGATGGCTGGATGGCATCACCGACTTGATGGACATGAGTTTGAGTGAACTCCAGGAGTTGGTGATGGACAGGGAGGCCTGGTGTGCTGCTATTCATGGGGTCGCAAAGAGTTGGACACGACTGAGCAACTGAACTGAACTGAACTGATGACTAGTGATGTTGAGCATCCTTTCATGTGCCTCAAACAAGCAAATATAACAAAACAGAAAAATAACCACAGGTACAGAGAACATACTAGCAATGGCCAGAGAAGACAGAGTAAGGCTACGCGCTAAATAGATGAAGGGGATTAAGAAGTATTTTACTACCAGTTGTAAGATAAATCAGTCTCAGGGATGTAATGTATGGCACAGGGAATATAATTAATAATATTAATAACTTTGTACAGTGCATAATGTATAAAAATATCAAATCATGTATAAAAATATCAAATCACTATTTTCTGTACACCTGCACCTGAAACTAATATAATATTATGTTAACTCTACTTCAATTAAAATAAAAGTAAAGAAGCAGTGGATGAGAGGTTGAATACTACTACTACAGCACTTCAGAAGACTCTGGTTTGTTATCACACAGCTAATGGATTCATCCTGTATTGCCTGTTCTCTTTCCTGGTGGTTTAGTCAATAAATCGTGTCCAACTCTTTGTGGCCCCATGGACAATAGCCTGACAGGTTCCTCTGTCCATGGGATTCTCCAGGCAAGAATACTGGAGTGGGTTGCCATTTCCTTTTCCAGGGGATCTTCCCAACTCAGGAATCGAACCTGGGTCTCCTACATTGCAGGCAGGTTCTTTACCAACTGAGCTACGAAGGAAGCCCCATTCTCTTTCCTAGATTGCTAAAATTTGAAATTAGCAGAAGATAAATTCACAAGATTGCATAGGAACCCAAACTTTGTTTCACGCTAAGAGAGGAGAGGATGGAATTTAATAGATAGGAAGAATATTCTTCTCCTAGTGGACTTTTGCTATTCAACACTTATTCTGCATTTACCTCTTCTAAGTTCTTTGTTAAAATAATACTCCCACTTAGACTATAGGACTTAAGGTTAATGTTTATTTTTAATACTTTAAGGTTAATGATATTCTGTATCTAAAGCACTTTGCACACAGTGACTGACACATTGTAGATGTTCCATTGTACACTTAACAATTTTTATTTCACTCTCTAATTCCGGTCAGGCAGATAGTTGGTCATCAGCCAAAAAAATTGTTTTTTCTTTCCTGCCCTCTGGGATTATTGGCCTTTTGCTGATCTCCTAAGATATTTTACCATTCTGTTCATCAAAGATCTGCTCTAAACCATACCTTCCCTCAAAGCAAAATAAGTAGAGTCAGAGAGGCACGGAGTCAAATGTTGGCAGTGTCCATCGGATGTGTCATAGCCAAAGGATCCCATGCATCTTGGTGTCATTCCCAAGGGTATCTCTAGTATGGAGCTACTTGAATTAGACTACCTGCCTCTAATTCTGTTGAATGAATATTCTATTCATCTCAACAGCTTCCTTTGCATTGATTCTACATTCACTAAGCAATCTTTACATTTTTATTTTACTTCCTATATAATTCTTCCTACAAGAAAAGAATATTTGCCACATACAATTCAATTTTTATCCCTACATTAGTTATTTCTCCCCCCAAATTAACAAATTAATATTCAGGTTTCCTATACTGATTTTGAAACTTCATTTGGGTCTGTCCATGAGCTGTGGCAGGAATCCTAAGAATAACAAAGTTCTTTCTGAGGCTTCAAGGCTAGAGAAACAGACCTAGCTTCAGAAACAAATAGCAGCCACCAACCAAGGTCTTCTGAGACATAGGCTGGTGGCCTTTCCCCGAGTGAGGTCATCCTCTGCGGCCCATGGGTAACCTGATGCACGTCACAGTATTTCTGTAGAAGACATTAGTGATAGTACACTCTTTCCAGTGGCTCTGGACTCAGACACAGATCTGGCTACTGGCTTGTCAAATGTAATCTATCTGACATGAAATGGACATTGAAGGGGTCATTTCTACAGTCACCATACAAGACCACTGCACAGATCATACAAATGTTTCAGTCATACTCATTATCCATACACAACACTGTGCAGTCATTCTGGGTGTGAGGAGGACCTTGATAGTGTATATGACCTTAACAGGATGTGGTCCTAACAGTGCTCCAGTCGTGGTCTTAACAGTGCTCAAGTCTAGCTGCCTCCAAGCATGTGGAAGCTGAGCAGTACACTGCAGGGTTGACTCCATTTTACTCTTTTTAACTATCACTGAGATAGGCTGCCCAGTAGAAGCACATAGGAGTTTTTTCAGATGATCAGGATGCCCTGATCAGACTAGAACTGGTTAAATTTCTTATTATTATTCTGCTTTGTTTTAGTCTTAATTTCAACAACAATGATCAAACTTACTTATTTTTTTTCTTTACTAATTTATTATTTATCTTCATGGCAAGTAGGTGAGACAGGTAAGGTAGATTTGATTGATGAGGAAAGAAGCTTAGAAAGGATAAACAATTATACCAAGCTCAACACAGTCAATAGATGATAGAGTTGGAATTTGAAACTTGATCCAAAGACCTATGTCATGTATTAGTTTAATAGACTTTGGAACAGTGTTCTTGCATTTCAGTATACTTAAGAATCAGTTCGGAGAAGGCAATGGCACCCCACTCCAGTACTCTTGCCTGGAAAATCCCATGGATGGAGGAGCCTGGTGGGCTGCAGTCCATGGGGTTGCGATGAGTTGGACATGACTGAGCGACTTCACTTTCACTTTTCACTTTCATGCATTGGAGAAGGAAATGGCAACCCACTCCAGTGTTCTTGCCTGGAGAATCCCAGGGATGGGGGAGCCTGGTGGGCTGCCGTCTATGGGGTTGCACAGAGTCGGACACGACTGAAGCGACTTAGCAGCAGCAGCAGCAAGAATCAGTTGGGACCCTGACTACATATCAAACTAATTCAAGCTGCTAGTTAGTTTTCCCCAAAACAATTGTAATGAAACAACAGTTAGAAACAAAGTGGGGAGGTGGAGGGAAGGGAAGGAAATGTGGACCTGAAAATCGAAACAAAAACTGTGACAAACTTTTAGAGGCGCAAACGTGTTGAAGTTGGTTAGAAATATATAGACATAATAATGGTAAGATTGGTTGGATAAGAGCTATGTAATTAACTGAATTCAGAGAAAATAATTTTTAAAAAGAAAATAGAAAATGAAAGCTAAGAGATTTAAAGAACAGAAGCAGAAGTATCAAAATTGAAGAGTAGGTACTACCGAAAAAAAGGGAAAATAATAAGCCAAGAAGAAAATATTTGAGGAAACAATATCAAGTTTGTCCAGTTAAAGTAAGATAAAAGATTGAAGGGCTTCTCTGTTAGCTCAGATGGTAAAGAATCTGCCTGCAGGGCAAGAGACCCGGGCTCGATCCCTGGGTCAGAAAGATCCTCTGAAGAAGGGAATGGCAGCCCACTCCAGTGTTCTTGTCTGGAGAATCCCATGGAAAAGAGGAGCCTGATGAGCTACAGTCCACAGGGTCACAAAGAGTTGGACATGACTAACACAAAAGACTGAAAATCTAGATTGAAAAGCCTTAAAGAGAAACAGGAGAGAAAAGAAAAAGGAAAGCTTCATACTCAGACATATTATGATGAAATTTGTAAACGTCAAAGAAAATATAAAAGTTTATGAGAGCAAGGACCAAAAAATTTTAGGAAAGCAATTTCCTGGGTTAAAGAATAGACGCATTTGTAATATTAATTGGTATTGCCACAGTTACTTGCTATAGGAATCGCAGCAATTTATACTCACACCAGCAAAGTATAAGAGATGTCTGTTTCCTTCAGCTCAGCCAGCATGGTGTGTTATCAGACCTGGAATTTTTGACATTTGATAAATGGCACTTCAGAGTACTTTTCATTTACAGTGACCTCAGTATGAGTAAAGTTTTATATATTTTCACATGTCTAAAAGGCACTCGTGTGTGTGTGCTAAGTCGCTTCGGTCAAGTCTTTTTGACCCCGTGAACTGTAGTCCACCAGGCTCCTCTGTCCCTGGGATTATCCAGGCAAAAATACTGGAGTGGGTTGCTATGTCCTCCTCCAGGGAATCTTCCTGACCCAGGGATGGAACCCACGGCTTTTACCTCTGTCTGCATTGGCAGGTGGGTTCTTTACGGCTAGTGCCACCTGGGAAGTCCCCCAGACCATCCACATACCCTTTAATATGAACTGTTTGTTTTTCACTCACTTTTTCATTAGGTTTTTGCTCTTTCTCAATTTTCTCCCCCATTTTGTCACTTATCTTCTGAATTTGCTTATAGACAGAATTTCTGATTTTTATATGAATAAACATTAAAATTTTCTTTTATAATGTCTGAATTTTTGATATTGTAAAGAAGGATCTTTCCACTCCACAGATACAATTTCTAGGGCTTTAAAAAAAAAAAAAAACTCCTAAGCATCAACTTTGGAATTTCTGGTCCTGTAGTTCTGACATGAAGTCAAGACTGCTTTAGAAATCTCTCTAGCCTAACCTACCCTCTTGTTAGATACTCAGCAAGTGATGAATGGTGACAGTAACCCAAAGATCACTTGATATTAGACCACTCAGTGAAGATAAAGCTCTGATTCCCCAAATCTGTCAGTTCATTGTTGTTCAGTCACTTAAGTCTTGTCCCACTCTTTGTGATCCCATGGACTGCAGCACGCCAGGCTTCCCTGTCCTTCACCATCTTCTGGAGTTTGTTCAAACTCGTGTCCATAGAGTCAGGTGATACCATCCAACCATCTCATTCTCTGTTGGCCCCTTCTCCTCCTGCCCTCAGTCTTTCCCAGTATCAGTATTTTTTTTCCAATGAGTTGGTTATTCTCAACAGGTGGCCAAAGTTTTGGTGCTTCAGTATCTGTCCTTCCAATGAATATTCAGGATTGATTTCCTTTAGGATTGACTGGTTTGATCTCTTTGTTGTCCAAGGGACTCTCAAGAGTCTTCTCAGCACCACAGTCTGAAAACATCAGTAAAGTTGTGATCACTTTGAATACTTACATCACAAACGCATAATTTCAAAATTGTGAAACTAAGGAGTCTGTGAATAAGCCTCCCTCCCACAGCCCCACTGCAAGGATTCTGCTCACCTCCATTAGAGTCACTGCTGTTTCCAGATCGTAGCCCACTTAGCACAGGCGAGGGGGCGGGGAGGGATGATAATGCAACTCAGGCCACAAACAGGGAAAACAGAGCTGGTAGTACTAGAAAGAAGTTTCTTCTTTTGTTGCCCCTATTAACCTGTTCTGTGCACTCAAAATGATCTCCCCTCTCTTCCATCCATTAAAAATGCACAGATTCATTTAGCATAGCAAGCTTCTTTTCCTGGCTCCCCCTTCTCCCTCCCTGCTCACTCTATTGAGTTTTTAGACATCATTTGGTTCAGTGGTTTTCAACCCCTGCTGTACAATAAAGTCACCTAAAGAGCTTTATAAAACTCCACTTGCTAGAGCCTCAAGCTAAGCCTATGAAGTCCGAATCTCTGGAGGTGGGGGTCCAACATGTTATCATATCTTCTCAGGTGATTCTAAAACACAGCTGACAGTTCAGTTCCCCCTCATCTAGTTAAATCAATTAACACTTCCTGCATAGTGAACAACCAGTCCAAGGATGCAACCGAATTTTGATAAACCTTGAGAACTGCTTTTGGGATGGTACATTCTGGATAGAGTGTGGTAGCAAAGAATTTGTTTCCCAGAGAGTACCACGAAAAGCATGGGAAATTAGGATTAGGATTTGAAATAGTTCAGCTGGAATTCCATCACCTCCACTAACTTTGTTCTCAGTAATGTTTCCTAAGGCCCACTTGACTTTGCATTCCAGGATGTCTGGCTCTAGGTGAGTGATCACACCACCGTGGTTATCTGGGTCACGATCTTTTTGTATAGTTCAGTGAGTTTTGCCATCTCTTCTTAAAATATTCTGCTTCTGTTAGGTCTTTGCCATTTCTGTCCTTTATTGTGCCCATCTTTACATGAAATGTTCCCTTGGTATCTCTAATTTTCTTGAAGAGATCTCTAATCTTTCCCATTCTGTTGTTTTCGTCTATTTCTTTCTTTGTGCACTTAAGAAGGCTTTCTTATCTCTCCTTGGTATTCTTTGGAATTCTGCATTCAGTTGGGTGTCTCTCCTTCTCTCCTCCCTTTCTTCCTATCTCATTATTCCACACTTCACCCACCCCACCCCCACCCACCTAAAGTATAGGCATCTTTTTGTTTCACACATAGCCTACTTTTCAGACATTAAGTATTTGATATTCCTCAGCACAAGAGCTGAGAAGTCTTTTCTCAATCAATCAAATGCATTTTTCTAATATTTAAAGATGTTCGTCATGGTGAAGCAATTTAACTCTCACTTCCTGCATGTTTAAATGTGAATGAATAGGCTAATGTGTAACTTGGATTCTATCTCTGCAGACTGGCTGCTGGTATTTATAGCTAACCTTTTAGACAATAACTGCTGTTCCAAACCTAACAATCTCATTCTGTTCACCACAGTCTTTTCCATATCCAATGCATATGACCTGAAAATAGAATTTCCTTGATTCTAGTTGTTTTCTCCATTTTTCCATTTTGCCCTTAAGTCTTCCTTTTCACTGTTCCCCACAAGGTAATTTTGCTCTCTTTCCAACTCAGCAATTCCAAATAACTAAAGTATATCTTTTTGAAACAAATTTTATCTACACAGATTGAAAACGTGATTGTGTTAATGACAGCATTACTTTGGTTATTGCAGAAAACAAAATAGGTTTCTCCCATATTTTTGGCCAAATGTACATTAAACCCATTCTCCTTTGATTTTATATTTTCATTTTGTATATCAAGAATAATAGATCCTTGTTTAATGTGCAGGTAACATATTTTTGTTTCAGGAGTTAGGATATAATAATTTAAGATGAGGGACTTATCTAAAAACCAGGCTCTGAAAGATTATAAATTTAAATAGTTGTGACATTAAAGATTATACATTTAGATATTTATGATATAAAATAACCTGATTCTTTATACCATAAAAGGTTTATATTTTTTAAAATACAGACAACTAAATCAGAAAACAATATTAAAATAAGGTCTATCAAATTTACCAATTTTTAAAACTTCAATTCAATTATATAAAATGCGATTGTGAACTCACTCTGATTAAAAGCTTAAAGATGTTAAACTAGTACTAATGAAACAACAAAAAGTTTCTTTTACAATTAAAGATAACTTGAGTATATGGGGAATTCTTATTTGCTGGTAAACAAGCTGTGAACCAAGCAAAGTTATACAAATGTGGATGACTGAAAGCTTTTAAAGCATCCCCAATATGGAAATAATTTGCTAGTATATTCTCAAATTTATCAGCATGTTGTTCTACATTTATGTTCACTATTTAATATAGTTTAAAATAAAAGACTTCCTGCTCACCACATTCTTTCCCTTCTATAGCAATATGTGGCCAAACATGTAAATTAATTTTTATGAATCATTTTTCTTAAGTTTCTTCAGTCCATTTGAATGTCTTTCGCCTCCTTGTTTTATATCTTATTTTCCATGTCACTTTCCAAATGAGAAATGTCAGTCTGTTTCAGCTTTAAGAGTGTGCAGCTCTTAGATAGCACTTAGGGTTAATTAGAATTTTCTGTCTGGTTACATTCTGAAAATTAACAAGTGAGTTTATCAATAAGCCTGTGTTACCACTTCCATTTCTGCTGTTCCTCAACATGGTATGGGAGTCTGACTTTGATCTTTCATGGTAATGATTGCCAAGTATAAAATTCTTACTATGGCAATTTTCTGGGTCATAATTTTCTTTTTCAATAAGAAAAATATGGCATTTTTAACTGGTTTATATTGTTTTATGGTACTTTAAAAAATATTATGTGCCTACAAAAATTAAATGGAAAAGTTTCCATAATTAAAGAATTAAACTACCAGTTAGAAATGTGGCTTTATCTTTGGTGTAATGTCCATGTTTATGGCTGAGATAAAGAATCAACTGAATTAACTAGATGGAATTTAACAGAAATGTATGTCATATTTTCTGCTTATAATTTTACAAGTATTTAACAAGATCCATCGAGTACAACTTGTCAAAGAAAAGGCTTAGAAGTTGTGTTGGACAGTAAGCTTCATGCCAGTCAAGAGTAGCTTTGAAAAAGTGAATTTGTTATTTTGCTATCTTATAATAGAATATTGTGTTGGATAATCTACTCTTCTCTTTACTGGTTAGGTTATATCTGATGTATTCTGTATAATCTAGTCATCACAGTTCATGTTTTTTCTAAAAGATACAGGCCAGGGTCCCATACAGTATTTCATGGAACATATTTTATCAATAGCTGTTGGGGGAAAAAGAGGTTCTGAGGTCAGCCACTGAAGTAAACAGATTTCTTTATTGTAAGGCTTTGCAATGCTTTTAACATGCAAAGCACAGTTTACCTCTATGAGAGGATATAGTGTATACATTTTATTCCCTAAGGTAATTGACACTAGAATTCTCTTTTCATACAGAAGCTATTACCATATTGAAAAATAACCCAAGTGATAACTGGGTTCTACAGAATACATCTGAGAAAATGCTGATACATTCGACTGGGACTTGATCAAACAAGAATAACCAGCAAAGCATTTTTCCATTCCTGGCCTGGCCTCCTCATCACACCAGTGTCTCTCTTCTGGTCTCTTTTCTGTGACCTAGTTGTTGTCTTGAAGTTTGACTTATACTCAGATAAAAAGAAAAATTTATTTTTTGCCTTATGAAGTATCTGATGCAGACTCAAGAACAGATTTGCTTGCTCAAATTTAAAAGTCAAAACTGGGATATTAGAATGTATGCAAGCTGTTGAAGGTGACATATTTACAATGTAGTACTTTCCTTTAATATGGAACACTTCTATTGGAATTACCATTTAGAGATGGAGTTTGTTACTGACTGTTCCATAGCTTCATGCATGCATGCTCAGTTGCTTCAGTTGTGTCTGATTCTTTGTGACCCTATGGACTGTAGCCTGCCAGGCTCCTCTGTCCATAGGGATTCTCCAGGCAGGAATACTGGAGTGGATTGCCATGGCTTCCTCCAGGGGATCTTCCTGACCCAGGGATTGAACCCACAACTCTTATGTCTCCTGCATTGGCAGGAGAGTTCTTTACCATTGGCACCACCTGGGAACTCCTTTTCATAGCTTCAGATATATATATAAATTTAGTTAAATTTTCTTTAGGGGTATGTGTAAAGCAGAATATCATCATTTGCAATGTACAAAATGACTCCAGCACATGCCAGATAATCTTTCAGTGAGCAAAAGACCTACAGGAATCAAAAAATTATGAAAGTACATTTCAGAGCACCCTAAAAGCCAGTCAGCACAGTCATTAATCTAATACTTTAACTCCTTCTACCCATTAAATGGCTTGGTAGCTAGGGAGATTAGATGGGAAATACCCACAGTGAGAATGTCCAAGTAGAGCTAACTGACTCAGGTGACCATCACATTCCTCTCTTTTCTGAAATATTATAATTCTGATGTGAAGGATTAGAATTAATCCAGAATAGGAAATATCATACAATTTTACATATTGAATTTAAGTAATCTTATGTTGATCTGTGCAAGGCAATTGCTGGCATTATTGCATCAGTTGTTTTAAATAGAAGCTATTTGTAAGACTCTGCTCTTCTACTCACACTGCCTAGACACACCAGAGGTGGGAAATGGCTCAGAGAGGGAATGGAGAAGAGTTCATGCTTGACAAATGTCCTAAAAAAATCAATAGGCAGTACGTTTAGCTTGTATTGTTTCTAATGTAGATCAATATCTGGCCTGCAGAGGGCATCTGTAAGGTTGAGAGGTTCCTGCCTGAAGCTGATGCCATCTTAAGCTTAGCCAGTTGAGAGATCGATCCTCCTCTCCCATCTTTCATTTCTCAGATGCTATCAGTAACTTTGAAGAGTTCTTGAAATTTCCACATACACATAAAAATGTAAACAATAGAACCTCTAGTACATTTGGGGAATCTCTAGAGCAGAGGGAAAGAGAAGGAAATAGAGGTAAACAATAGAATGGGAAAGACTAGAGATCTCTTTAAGAAAATTGGAGATATCAAAGGAACATTTCATGCAAGGATGGGCATGATAAAGGACAGAAATGGCAAGGACCTGACAAAGGCAGAAGAGATTAAGATGAGGTGGCAAGAATACATAGAACTATACAAAAAAGGCCTTAATGACTGGGGTAGCCATGATGGTGTGCTCCCTCACCTAGAGCCAGACATCTTGGAGTATAAGTTAAGTGGGCCTTAGGAAGCATTACTACCCACAAAGCTAGTGGAGGTGGTGGAATTCCAGTTGAACTATTTCAAATCCTAAAAGATGATGCTGTTAGAGTGCTGCACTCAACATGTTAGCAAATTTGGAAAACTCAGCAGTGGCACAGGACTGGAAAAGGTCAATTTTCATACCAGTCCCAAAGAAGGGCAGTGCCAAAGAATGTTCAAACTATCATATGACTGTGCTCATTTCCCATGCTAGTAAGGTTGTACTCTAAGTCCTTCAAACTAGGCTTCAACAGTACATGTACCAAGGAGTTCCAGATGTACAACCTGGGTTTAGAAAAGGCAGAGGAACCAGATATCAGGTTGTCAACATTCACTGGATCATAGAGAAAGCAAGGGAATTCCAGAGAAATATATACTTCTACTTTATTGACTACAAGAAAACTTTGACTGTGTGCATCACAACAAACTATGGAAAATTCTAAAAGAGATGGGAATACCAGACCACCTTACCTGTCTCCTGAGAAACCTGTATTCGAGTCAAGAAGCAACAGTTAGAACCTTACATGGAATAACTGATTGGTTCGAAATTGGGAAAGGATTATGACATGACTGTATATTGTCATCCTGTTTATTTAACTTCCCTGCAGAGTACATCATGTGAAATGCTGGGCTAGATAAGTCACAAGCTGGAATCAAGGTTGTCAGGAGAAATATCAACAGCCTTGAATATGCAGATGATACCACTCTAATGCAAAAAGCAGAGGAACTAAAGGGCCTCTTTATCAGGGTGAAGAGGAGAGTAAAAAAGCTGGCTTAAAATTCAACACTCAAAAAACTAAGATCATGGCATCCAGTTCCATCACTTCATGGCAAATAGAAGGAGAAAAATTAGAAGCAATGACAGATTTTCTTTTTCTTGGGCTCCAAAATCACTGCAGATGGTGACTGCAGACATGAAATTAGAAGACACTTGCTTCTTGAAAGGAAAGCTATGGCAAACAGTGTATTAAGGGGGCTTTTCTCGTGGCTCAGATGGTAAAGACTCTGCCTGCAATTCGGGAGATTGCAGGATGGTAAAGAATCTGCCTGCAATTCGGGAGACCTGGGTTTCATTTCTGGGTTGGGAAGATCCTCTGGAGGAGGGCATGGCAATTGACCCCAGTATTCTTGCCTGGAGAGTCAGCATGCACGGAGGAACCTAAAGGGCTACAGTCCATGGTGTCGCAAAGAGTAGGACATACCTGAGCAACTAAGAATAGCAGCACAGACAGCGTTATTGAAAAGCAAAGATATCACTGCCAACAAAGGTCTGTATAGTCAAAGCTATGGTTTTTCCAGTAGTCATGTATGGATGTGAGAGTTGGACTGTAAAAAAGACAGAGTGCTGAAGAATTGATGCTTTTAAATTATGGTGCTGGGGAAGACTTGAGAGTCCATTGGACTGCAAGAGATCAAACCAGTCAATCCTCAAGGAAATCACCTCTGAATATTCATTGGAAGGACTGATGCTAAAGTTGAAGCTCTAATACTTTGGCCACCTGATGCAATGAGCTGACTCTTTGGAAAAGACCCTGATGCTGGGAAAGATTGAAGGCAAAAGAAGAGGACCTCAGAAGATGACATGGTTAGATAGTATCACTGACTCAGTAGACATAAACTTGAGCAAACTCCAGGAGATGGTGGAGGACAAAGAAGCCTGGCATGCTGCAGTCCATGGGGTTGTAAAGAGTCAGATGTGATTTAGTGACAGAACAACTTAACTAAAAAGTCCTTGAAAAAAAGAGTTGAGGAAGTCTAGAATGAATAGAAGTCAGTGTAGAGCTGTCATCAAATGACTGCCACTGTACAGACAGATCTTTGTGGACTCAAAACAAGGAAACAAGGACTTAATGTAAATGTAACCTGAGTTCAGATATGCTGATTTGGGTGTACAGTATCTCTCACTCCATTCTTCCCACTCCCCATAGCCAGGTATTTCCCATAATGTACATAACCCCTCCATGCCCAGATTGGGGAAAGTCCTTTTCTCTTGATGCTAATGCTTTTTTGAAACACACACACACACACACACACACACACACATACACACAAGTTCTGGAATAAACACCTCCCAGATCCAGCACAAACATTCTCAGCTCCTACCTTCCTAACCACATGCAGAGGCTGGCTCTTTCCACTATAGTAAATTTTTTCGGGAAGATTATTGCCATGTTCTTTTCCCAGGGCTTGACTGGTGTCACTTGAATCCACATCCAAAAAAAAAAAAAAATCCCCCAATTTCAACTTTAAAGAAGAAGGTGTTGGATATCTGAGATCCTTTTCCTTCCAAAAAATCCCTAAATTAACTCTGTACCAAGTCCTCTGCAGAACATTCACATTGTGGAAAACAAGAGGCTTCTACTAAATTGTGGAAGGTGAAATCAGTGTCGTGATGGATTTCCTGTTACCCTCTTTCTCCTGGAACATTTCTTGAAACGGTTATTGTCATCATGATTACTTGCCTTTCCAGTTATGCCTCTAACAAAAAGAAATGACTGCTTTTGTTTCTATCACTGGAGTGGTTTCAAGCTGAGACTAGACGATCACTTGTCAGGAATGTTCTGGAAGTGATTTATACATCAGAGAAGTTAACTCAAATGACCAATAATCTCTTCTTCCAATTTGGAGATTGTATCTCTCCACAAGAATTTTCCAGTTTGTTAAAAATGTACTCTTTGGAGGAATTGTGTGTGCATTAACTTTTCTAAGAAATACTTTCATTAGACCTAAATAGTCCTTTCTCATCACAACATTTTTGTGCAACTAAGCTATCCAAAGGGAAGTGGTGCCTCATTATCTGAGCTCATTATCTTAGTACCAGAGTCAGCCTTAGCCTCGGAAATACTTGTGTGATTTTGCTAGGGGTTGACAGATGGACTGACAGACAAATGCCCAGCTGCTGTGGCAGGTCTAATAGAGGAAGCCTGGCCCCCACATTCACACAGCCGGCTCCTGACAGCAGGGACCACAGAGCAGTGGACAGGGCATCTGCCTTTTCTAACTGCCATGCGCTACAAACGAGAAAGTGGAATGGAATGTTAATGTCTTAGCCAAAAACCCGGGTGAAATATGTCAAACACATAAAGTTAATTATATCACACGTCCATTAAAATCAAAGAAAGAGACATGGGAAGAGAAAGAGAGAGACAGACCCAAAGTCAGTTTTTTTGGAAACAATGGCCATTTGCTGGTTTTACTGAATTGAATCCATTTTGTTTCAAATAACTCAGCCTTCATGTTGTTAAGGCCAAACCCATTCTTGGAACTTAAGAGATAGATTCAAATTATTCAGAGTTTAGACAGTTGTCCAAAGTTTGTTAGAAAACCTAAGATTTGTGTCTAATATCAAAAGTCCTGTATTCATGATTTCCAGAGTACATGAACTTTAGTAACTGCTGCAAATATTGCTTTGTCCAAATGGGTTGTAGCAAACTGAAATGATTTTTTCCTTGTGTTCATCTCATTTAAAATTTATTTGGCATCTATTCATTTTACCATTAAAGTAAGTCAGTGTTATAGCCTTGAACATGGGCTGCACTATCCATATTGCTAATTAACACAAGATTGAAAGTTAGCAATAGTTAATGAACACAGAAGACTAATTTAAAAAACCCAATACTCCTCCCCATGCCCCCCAAAAGATGCCTTAATTGATCTTCAATTCAATACTCTTACAGAAAACCATTGCATACCTTTAGGAATTGCTCAGAAAACTCTACGTGTAAAAAGTGTGATTTTAGTTTGTTTCAAAAAGCTTGAATTGAGCTCATGGACATTGAAATAAAATCCTAGGCAGTACAATGAAAGTTGTTACTACCCAGCAGAATGATAAAATTAGAAAAGCAAAATCATACAGAAAAATTGAACCCCTAAAGTTGTGTTGCTTAAAAGAGAAATTTAAAGCCCTCTCAATGGAAGGAAGTCTTGTTTTGGAAACCCCCTTCTTCAGAAGCTTTCTACTTCGTGCAGCTTTATCTTTAATTCATGGACTCTGGTAGACAAAAGGACATTACCATTGAAACTGGATTAAAAGCTAAGAGCTCAGTAAACACCTTATGCAGTAGATGTCCAAGGGCTTTTTTGTCAAGCCTCTCTCACCTCTTGGACTTCCCTGGTGGCTCAGATGGTAAAGCGTCTGTCTACAATGTGAGAGACCTGGGTTCAATCCCTGGGTTGGGAAGATTCCCTGGAGAAGGAAATGGCAACCCACTCCAGTACTCTTGCCTTGAAGATCCCATGGACAGAGGAGCTTGATGCAGGCTACTATCCATGGGGTCGCAGAGTCGGGCACGACTGAGCGACTTCACTTTCACTTTTCTCCCACCTCTTATGTTGAGAGCTCCCACCTCTTTTTAGACTCCATCCTTCCACCCTGCTTCAGCCATGCATTTACACAAGGACCACCACTGCCATTATATTACCTTGTTGCCCCAGCAACATGGGCACAAAGCTCAAGCTACATCAGTTAGAATCCTTACCTGATGTTTTAAAAATTGGAGCAAAGAAAAGAGATTTTATTTTCTGGTGGCGGGAATCGGGGATGATGTGGGTTCTGAAGCTGCGGACAGCCATGCTTTCATGTGTAAAGAAAACTACTGAGGAAATGAACAGAAAACACAGAGACTGGAGTACGAGAGAGAGACAGTCCATGTGATACTCAGGCCTGGACTGCTGTTTTCCCTGAAGTGCTGTCCTTAATGCTACGGACTTCCTGATAAAAATTCCCCTTTGGGGGCCAAACTAATTTAAATTAGTTTGCTGTTATTTGCAAACAAAAAGTTCTGAACAATATTCTCTGTGCATGACAATTGATTGATGGGTTGGAGCAGGCCAAGGTTTGGTCAGAGAAAATAAATATGTTTCCAAAAATATCTGCTGTGTTCACCTTTCATGTATTTTATCATTTGTGACCCACACAGTTGCTCCAGCCACTGCGCCAATAATAACATGCTATGCCTACATTTCAGGAACATCTTCCCATCCATATCCCTGTTTTCTTCAACTGATAGCTCAAAGCAAGCTTGCACAGTAAATCTCCTATCCTGGCATTCTATCTATGGCGCACAACAAAATAAAGTATAGACCTATCAAAAAGCCATCTCTGTTGTACAGTTTTTTTGTAAGTCAGATCATCCTGCTAATTGGCTCATAAAAAAAAAGTGAACTCGCTCAGTCATGTCCGACTCTTTGCGACCCCGTGGACTGTAGCCCGCCAGGTTCCTCTTTTCATGGGATTCTTCAGGCAAGAATACTGGAGTGGATTGCCATTTCCTTCTCCAGGGGATCTTCCCAACCCAGGGATCGAACCCGAGTCTCCCGCATGACAGGCAGATGCTTTATCCTCTGAGCCATCAGGGAACACATGAATTGGCTCATAAAAGTATCCAAAAAAGTGTGATCACTAACATTTCCAAAACAGGTGGTCTGATGCCACACTCAGGATTGTCTGACCATGACCCTGAGACACTCTTGGGGCTCTGTGAGTCACCTGAGACCTTAGACTGTCAGATGCATGGCTTGAACCCAAGTTCAGCTTTCTATATCACTGGTGGGGCTTCCTTCTCCTGGCAAGAGAAACCATATCTCCCCATAAGCCTCAACTCTTCTAGCACTAGGCACCTGGCTCTCCCAGAGAAGGCTTATAAACAACCAGCACCTGAACTCTGCTTGCCGAACCCCCAAGTGGACTATAGGTGGCAGGTCTGCCGTCACACTTGATACAGAGGCGCCATCCCTTCCCTGCAGCGTTTAGCGGCTCCAGAGAGCTCGTCAACTTTACCAGGTGCTCTCTGGGGCTAATGAAAGATAGGTTATCAAATGTCCTCTCGCTTTGCTGACCATTATTTGTATATTGTGAAAACCTGCTCCTTCAGAGATAGCGTGTGACATTGGGGAGTTCTCAAGCCGTGTTGCACTACAGGGGGCAACCACGAAATGACCTGCCTGGCTCTACCTGTTACCTGGTGAAGTGGCATACCCTTGACAGACATCAGGGTTGGTTCTTCTTAACCACCTCTCCTAATTGCGTGCCAAGAATTAGTGTTAATTCATTTTATTTATTTGTTTATTTTTGACTGCCCTGGGTCTTCGTTGGGGTATGTGGGCTTTTGCTAGTTGTGATGAGTGGGAGGTACTCTCTAATTGTGGTGCGGAGGCTTCTCATCGCAGTGGTTCTCTCACGGCAGATCATGGACTCTAGAGCGCTCAGGCTCCAGTAGTTGCGGCATTGGGCTCAGTAGTTGTGAAGAATGGGTATTAGTCCAGCTGCTTTTTATGTCTGAACGTGAACAGCGAAAACTCAAGGACCACGCCGGAGCTGAACTATATAACAGGGTCTGGAACTAAAGGGATATGCTCACATCTGCCATCTCTTGGCTAAACGGAGTATCTGCTCTGATGAATTCAACTCAGCAAATCATATACCCCCTGCTCTGCCGTGCTGCACACTGTTCTAAACACTTTGGGGGATTAGAAAATGAGCCACATCTCTCTCTGTAAACAGACCTTGGTGTGATCACAGATATTATATTCTTGCAGCAGCTTGCTTGTTTTATTGCTTGAACTTTTTTCACATCAGGAAGACTAATGCCTGGCCTTTTCCAGACAGATAAAAAGCTCTGTGCTTGGGGTAAAAATACAAACCTAACACCTCAATAGTTGCCTAACACAACTTAGAGAAGAACCAAGTGGGCTTTGGTTGGACACTAATGGCAAGTTTGGATCTTGGGAACTGAAAGTAAAAAGGACACTGTATTTGACTCAGATAACTAAAGACAGGAAGGGCCTGACACTGAGTATAAGTCAGTCTGCAGAGAGCACCCGAAGTCCAGGTTCTGCTCAGTCACTCAGCCTTCAAAACCAAAGGTTTTGGAACCAGAAAGAGACAGCAAAGTCAAAGGATTAGCAGGACTGAGCCTCAGTGGAGCTGGTAGGGGGAAATGAGATGTAGAGACAGGAGGAGCAGAGATGGGGGCCAGAACAACCACTGCAGACAGAGTGGCTTTTATTTCCCAGAAGACTTGGCGGTACATGAGTCAGACTTTTAAAAGTTCAAGGCGAGGGCAGATAGAAGTAAATTAAAAAAATTATTATTCTTGTATTTCCATTGTACCGGAATTATTCAACTTTCTTGAGGCTAATTCCAATACGGCTGAAAACAGGAAGAAGTGCTTTTTTTCCCTCACCTTGAAGAGCATAGAAGCTACAGCTTGAACCATTCTTTTTAATCTTTCAGGCAATGTAAATGAAAGCTGTAAAGCAAATATCTTTGTTGAACAGCAAGATAAAAGTTATTTCTGAAGTGGAATGTAGAAGATGAGGTATAATATTTCGAGTTTGGAAATAATAAAGCAATTTTCTGAGAAAAATTTTATAGAGCATTTCCTAGTAAAGTGACCTTCTGTGTCTCTGGTCAAAGCCCATTTACTCATTTTTTTCATCCATTCTGTGAAAAGCTTTGAATTAATGTCAATTTATTAGCTTTCACTTAAGGCAAAATTTTTCAACCTCTGATTGAAAATATGTTTCACATATTTTATCTGACATGTATTCTCTCTTGGTATCAATCTTCTAAACTGTTAACATTAAAACTAGAGTTTATAAGTTTCAAAAAGTGCAATAGGTAAAATTAATGCAAATAATGGCTAAAGAAAAAAAATCCCCAATTATCAAAGAAAGATATAGTGACACTCATTTTAGATACTTGCCCTTTGCAGATGGATGCAATAAATATATATTGGAGCTTCCTCCATTCCAGGCACTGTTCAAAACCCAGGAGATCACCAGGGAACAAAACATGGACACAGAGTAGAGGAAGTGGGAAATTAACAATACATATGCAATGATATTAAATGGTATATAGCAATATAAAGTATAGATCTAATAACACAAGCATATAATAATGGTAAATGTAATGAAGGAAAAATAAAGAAAGCCAAAGTTCTTGGACAGCAAGGAGATCAAACCAGTCAATCCTAAAGGAAATCCACCCTGGATATTCATTGGAAGGACTGGTGCTGAAGCTGAAGATCCAATACTTTGGCCACCTGATGTGAAGAGCCAACTCATTGGAAAAGACCCTGATGCTGGAAAAGATTGAGGGCAAGAGGAGAAGGGGATGAAAGAGGATGAGATGGTTGGATGGCATCACTGACTCAGTGGACATGAGTTTGAGCAAGCTCCGGAAGATAGTGAAGGACAGGGAAGCCTTGGGTGCTGCAGTCCATGGGGTTGCAGAGTCAGACACAACTGAGCGACTGAACAACAAAGGGGATGGCAAGTGATAGAAATGCCATTTTAGATACAGGTTTTCTGGAAAGCAAATCTGGAACCAGTATTGTCTAAATTTTAAGGACTACTGATCTAGAGACAAAGAGGTTTAATCCCAACTTGGCAATTCATTAGCATTATGTTCCCAGGAAGGTTATTGTGTCTCCCTAAACTTCGGTGCTCAAATTCATAAAGTGGGGATAAGGGAACCTCTTTCCAAGGACTGGTGTGAGTGCTTAGCCAAGTGCCTGGTACCCACAATACTCCATGAATGCTCATTATTATTATCTGAGATGTGAAACTGTGATTTGTTTTTTTTGTTTTTAAAGCATTCATGCTGTACATCACTGCTGAAATAAAGAAGCTTCTTCAGCTATCATGGCCCCATGATCACATCTATGGCTCTAACAAATAGACTTATAAGCAAGCTGCCTGGCTCTCATCTTACATTCCTCTGTATTTCTCCAGTATTCAGTGGACTCACCTCATTTCTTAATAACTTAGTTTCTTTGGGGTGCACCTAAGTCATTTTTACTGACTGTCTCTACTCTAGCAAAATGAAGTGTATAATTGTTTAACTGCCAGAGGTTATAGTTGCCTTTTTATTTCCCTATAGCACTTCCAATATGGGAACATTTTTTCTAATTACCAGGTTTATTATCTATCTTCCAACTGGGCAATGCTACATCCTACACCCAGTGGGGGTAATTATAAGACATGAAAAGAAAGAAACTTGCAAGTAAAAAGATAGCACCACATTAAAAAAAAAACTCCCAGACTGGATGTTTTGCAGCATTGCCATAGGTAATAGATGTGCCAGTTCTGAACTGATGAAGCTTTTATTTTCTAACATGCTTTTAAAGCCAAGAACATCTAAAATGGAGGGAGATGATGGTAGACACAGCTCCTGCCTGTACTCTGCTTGACTTCACCGGTACTTCAGCACCACATCACCAGCAATGTTATTTAGCTTGATTGCATACTGCTTAAATCCTTTCCCACGCCACCTGGTTATTCAGATTACCTGGGGAAGAAATCATCCAGAAAACTACTTTCTCAGAGTAGTTTGCAAGAGAGATGAAGTGACCTGGGCCATAATTGGTGACAGAATCAGAAGTAAAAATCAAGTTCTCTGAATCCTACATCTCCATATTCATTCATTTTACACTCAGCTTCCTGCTCTGAGTGAATATGACAAAACCATCCCACAAGATAAACAAGAAGAAATGTATTAAGAGAGGTGGGATGGATTTTTGTATATAGTGTGGGTTTTTCTACAAACCATCCATAAATGCCGTTAACGCAGGTCATATACAGCTATAATGTTATTCAAATTTATTCACTTTTGCAAAAAAATCTGTGAGAAAACAAAATATTAGTCTTCATGTTTTGATCAGTTTAACAGATAATGTGTACTGAGCAATACCACCAAGACTACTACAAATTCCATGAAAACCAAAGATCTACTAAAGAAACCGGAATATGTCACTAAGCTTTTGGTCATTGTACTATTCCAAAATAAGCTTTTGGGGTGAGATTTTGTATAGAATCTGTCTGGTGCTTGAATCCACAGCAGCCTTTTCTTTTATATTTTCTTACATGTGTGCATGTGCTAAGTCGCTTTAGTTGTGTTCAACTATTTGTGATCCCATGGACTGCAACCTGCCAGGCTCCTCTGTCTGTGGGGTTCTCCAGGCAAGAATACTGGAGTGGGTTGCCATTCACTTCTCCAGGGGATCTTCCCAACCCAGGGACCGAACCCCTGTCTCGTATGCCTCCTGCATCGGCAGACAGGTTCTTTACCACTAGCACCACCCGGGAAGCCCCATTTGTGCATAAATTGCTATAGCTACATCTTTTAAGAGAACCCATGATGAATTCCTAATGATCATTTCAATAGGGTAAACATAAACAAGAGACATCAATTATCAAAAATAAAAGCAAACAGTTCCAAATTCCACATGCCTACACACACATGGAGTTATTGGCAAAATTCATCAAGTATTGCTTTTAAAATATAGGTTAAAATATTGTCATTTTTTTCATTTTGAAATATGCAAAAGTATATTTAAATATGTATTTCCTTATATACCCCAGGAAGAGGAGCTCCACCCTGTGTCCTGTGCTTTCATTGGTCCTGCATAACACAAACAAAAAAAAAGAAACATCTTACAGAACCTCTGGGTACCACTCAGAATCGTCAGTGCTACTTATAGCACAGCCTCCCCTCCAAACACCTGTTCTAATGATCAGCACCATTCAGGCCTCCAAGGCATAACTACCCATATCTCCTGCTTTATATTCTGGAAACAAAAGGCAGATGCAGGTGTGGGCTGTGAAAGTTTGTGGGCTGTGCCCCTGCAGACGCTGGTGATGAATGCTACTTCAGAAAGGAGCGCAGAAATGCTTGGGTAAGAGAAAAGACAAATCAATCTACTGCTTGGATCCTGCCTCTCAAACAGCATGAATGCAGCACTGTGTTCCATACCAGCAACAAGAGTCCACTTCTAGGAAACTATTGTATAGCAAAATTTCAGAATCTGATTTTTTTCTATGTGTGTTAATTGCTCAGTCATGTCCAACTCTTTGCAACACCATGGACCCGCCAGTCTCCTCTGTCCATGGAATTCTTAAATCTAGGAAGCTATTGTATAGCAAAAATTCAAATTTCTGATTTTTTTCTTTGTGTGTAGTTGCTCAGTCGTGTTCAACTCTTTGCAACACTGTGGCCTGCCAGTCTCCTCTATCCATGGAATTCTCCAGGCAAGAATACTGGAGTGGGTTGTCATTTCCTTAAATCTTTAAAAAAAAAAAAACTTAAAAAAAATTTATTTTATATTGGAGTATAGTTGATTAACAGCAATGTGTTAGTTACAGGGTGCAGAGCTAAGTGATTCAATTATATTCATACAAGTATCCATTCCCATTCTTTTTCAAATTCTTTTCCCCTGTAAGTTATTGCAGAATATTGAGCTTAGTTCTTTGTGCTATACAGTAGGTCCTTGTTGGTTGTCTGTCTTAAATACAGTCGTGTGTACACGTCAGTCCCGAACTCCCAGTCTGTCCCTCCCCCCTCCACTACTCTTTTCCCATGGTAACCATAAGTTGGTTCTCTAAGTCTGTGAGTTTTCCTGTTTTGTCAATAAAATCATTTGTATCATTATTTTAGATTCCACATATAAGTGATATATATTCAAAGAGGTGCAATAATTTTTATAAATTTAAAAAGAAACAACCTAGATTCTCAAAAATAAAAGTATGATTTAAGAAAAGTATACACAAATATGATGAAATATTGCAACCAGATTTCTTTTTATGGCTGCATGGGATCTTCCTTACTTTGCTCAGGCTTTTTCTAGTTGTGTTCTCTTTGTTGTAATGCTCAGACTTTTCATTGCAATGATTCTTTTGTTGCAGAGCATAGGCTCTTGGTGCTCGGGCTTCAGTAGCTACGCAGTAAGTGAAATCTTCCCAGACCAGGAATCGAACCCATGTCCCCTGCATTGGCAGGCAGATTCTTATCAACTGCACTGCCAGGGAAGTCCAGATTTTTTTAAAATTATGTTTTTAAGGAATGTTTATTGACTTAAGATAATATTCAGGGGAGATAAAGGAGATACAAAAAAGTGTGTTTCATGTGGTATCAAATTTTAAGAAGTATATATTGTTAAAAGACAATTCAGAGAGCTTTACTTAATATGAATCTTTTATTGAGCAAAGAACAAACAATTTGCAAACAGGGTGACTTCAAACCCAAAGTGATATGACGTACAGAAACATGACGTTTCAGAAAGGCTTATAAAGTGAAAATGAGGAAATTGCTTAACCTTCATAATTATTGGTTATTACGATAGAAGTTTCCAGATGGCAGGGACTGGTTAAAAGTGACTCATACTATTTTTGGAAAATGAATTTTGTTTCATTTATAAACAGAGGCATTTATAAGAAATAACCTAAGTTAAGAGTTGCTTAAGTGACTTTGTCCGCTTGGGGGAATCTTTAAGCCTGGTCTCCATTTTATTTTATTTTATCAATATGGAAGAAGATATATCAAAAATACTCATAGTAGGTATGAGTTTGAATAAGTGAGGGTCAATCAACAGGACTCAGCTAATAACTACTTACAACAGAAGAATATTTATTGTTAAAGTCTAGAGGTAAGCTCTAATAGTATTCATTCAACCATTCAACTCTCTCACCAATGATCATAGTTTTTTCTAGTCTTTTGTTATGTTGTGTGTGTGCTTAGTCACTCAGTCGTGTCTGACTCTTTATGACCCCATGGACTGTAGCTTGCCAGGCTCCTCTGTCCATGGGGATTCTCCAGGCAAGAATACTGGCGCAGGCTACTATCTCCTCCTCCAGGGGCTCTTCCCAACCCAGGAATCAAACCCCAGTCTCCCGCATCGCAGGTGGATTCTTTGCCATTTGTTATGTTATTCTTAGCATATTACTTCTGGCCCTCATATTGTTGTCTCATGGCTTCAAAATAGCTGCTGCAGCTCCAAGGCTTATATACTCACAGGACTATATTCAAACAAGGATGTAAAATGGATGTCAGCAAAAGAAGACTTCCCTAAAATTCAGTCCTCTTTTCAGGGAGCAAAATCTTGCCAGAACTCCATGAAGACTTCCCTTGCATATCATAGGCCAGAACTGGGTTCACATGCTTAAACATGGAAAGAATAATAATGGTAATATTTATGCTAATTTTAGACTAATCATGAGGATGGGCATTTTGTCACTTATAATATGGTTTCAGATGAGAAAAAATGACCTGGATAGATAATCAACAATATCTCCCAATCAAAATTATCACTGAAAAACAGAATTACAGTTGATTTCTACTCATTGTCTTTTTATATATATTTTGAAATGTTATTCAATGAGCATGTATTACTTTGTAATAAAAGAACTTTTTCTTAAAGAAAATGCCTCAAAATATTATAAAACTACTAAAGAATTTTTCAACCCGATGACAAATACATGAATTCACTGGCCCAAGAGCCCTCAAGGGTCACAAAAACATAATCCAATACATTTGCAAAAACCTATTATAGCTGCACTGCTATTTATGGCCTCAAATCAAATTGACCTGCTCAATATGATTTAGGTTATAGCTAGGGGAAATGTTTGTCTTGCTAAATTTAAGGAACAATAAAATTGACAAGATGAATCTGAATCTAAACCTTGTCAGGCAAGACCAGTATTTATACCAGTGGAGACCTCATGTTCATACAGATGATGTCTTACCCAGCTGCTTATTCCCTCCTTCTCTGGTGGCTGCTATCTCTAGGTTCCAGATCTCCCAGGCAATGTAGCCAATTTTTAAGTCTAATAAATGTTTTAAAATATAGCCTTAAGGAAAAATGAAAAGAGAAAATCCCAGGACAGAATTTCACAGCAGTTTTAAGCATAACTTTGATTCTAGCTCCATGATCTTTGCTGCCTTTGAAATAATGAATTTGTTATTACCAAGAGCAAAGGGAAACTACAAAGGCAATTAAGAGCTCATTTTGGAAAAGATCCATTAAAGTTTCTCATTATGATCTCCAATAAAATCAGAGATATGGTGGTATTTATATTTTTAAATTTAGATACCACAGCATACATAAATATTAGCATGCATGTTCTTCCAGGGTTAATATTTCCCTGCTCCTTAATCGTCTGTGTGTTACTGCTGAAAGTGAATTTTTAGTTGAAATGTGATTGAAAACCAATGTAAGGCAGTCTAAATTTTAGAAAAACTGCTTTCTAAATCTTACTTTTTACTATTTTATGGTGGACTGTGCTTTCAGAGAGATTTTAAAAATGAAAGACTTTGTATTAGCAAAGTGTTCAAACTGCTATTAACAAAAGAATCTAAATATTGTTAATTTAAAAATATACAAAGTGCTACTCACCAAAATGTTCACAGTTGTCACCTCTGGGAAAGGCATGGAGTAAAGATCAACTAAATTTTTTCTCTCTACTCTGTATTATTTGAGCTTTCACGGTAGTATATATTCATGTATTACTTATGTAATTAAAAGTGAATAGAATTTTTTAAAATTTATTTTATTGAAGTACAGTTGAATGGTGTGTTACTTTCTGGTGTACAGTAAACTGATTCAGAAGTGAAGTTGCTCAGTAGTGCATGACTCTTTGCTATCCCATGGACTGTAGCCTACCAGGTTCCTCTGTCCATGGAATTTTCCAGGCGAGGGCACTGGAGTGGGTTGCCATTTCCTTCTCCAGGGGATCTTCCCCACCCAGGGATCGAACCCAAGTTTCCCACATTGCAAGCAGATGCTTCACCCTCTGAGCCCCTAGGGAAGCCACATACACTTTCTTTTTCATATTCTCTTCCATTATGGTTTATCATGGGATATTGAATATAGTTTCCTGTGATACATAGTATGACCTTGTATATTTATTCTATATATACTAGTTTGCATCTGCTAATCCCAAACTCCTAATCCATCTCTGCCCCACTGCTCCTTCGGGTAACCACGTTTGTTCTATGTGTCTGTGAATCTGTTTCTGCTTCACAGATGAGTGCATTTGTGTCTTAGTTTAGATTCCACATATAAGTGATATCATATAGAATCTGTCTTTCTCTTTCTGACTTAGTTCACTTAGCATGATAATCTCTAGGTCCATCCGTGTTGCTGCCAATGAAATTATTTGATCCTTTTTATGGTTGAGTAGGATTCCATTGTATATATGTACCAATCTTCCTTATCGATTCATCTGTTGATGGCTATTTAGGTTGTTACCATGTCTTGGCTGTTGTAAACAGTGCTTCAGTGGACACTGGGGTATACGTATCTTTTCAAATTATAGTTTTGTTCATATATATACCCAGGAATGGGATTGATAGATCATGGCAACTCTATTTTTAGTTTTTTAAGAAACGTCCATACTGTTTTCTGGGATTTCCCAAGTGGTACTAGTGGTAAAGAACCCACCTGCCAATACAGGAGACATAAGAGATGCAGGTTTGATCCCTGAACTGGAAGATCCCTTGAAGGAAGGCATGGCAACCCGCTCCAGAATTCTTGCCTGGAGAACCTCATAGACAGAGGAGCCTGGTGGGCTACAGTTCATAAAGTCTTAAAGAATTGGACATGACTGAAGAGATTTAGCACACACTGTTTTCCATAGTAGCTATACCAATTTACACTCCTATCAACAATGTAGGAGAGTTCCCTTTTCTCCACATCATACACTGTCTCCAGCATTTGGAAAGTGAACAGTGTTTTAAAAAAAGAGTATTGTGTGTAGTTGTGTTTCATTTCCCACCGTTACACAGCATGTATTTCGTGCCAGGCTTTTCAAGTTGTGGTCCTACTGGTGTACCAGAGAACTCTCTAGGGACAAAATAAACCTGGATTTACTCTACTATTAATTATTTAAAGCCATGTTTTTATGTTAAAGTAGATAGGATGCAAAATTTGCTTAAATTATTAATGTAAACCATGAGACCTCAATCAAAGTCATATTTGCTGTGAGCCACTTAGGGTTCTAGCTTGTAGGGAAACTTGAGAATCACTAATTCTTGTCTCTTTAAGAGCTGAAAGTGAACTTTGGAGAAGCTTAGTGACTTTGTCTAAGTCATAACTTCTCATTTCCATTGTTAAAGAAAAATTATCATGACACTTGTTAAAAACAATAAAGAAGACTTTATGCCAAACTATTGCAATAGGGAGAGAGATTGATCTCAACTCTGAATACAGCAGAGACAGTGGGATTTATAACCAGAGTGGGAAGGTCTGTAAATAGAAAATTACTAAAAGGAGATTTTAAGAGGAGAGGGATTCTGGCTTATCAGGATTCCAGCTAAAGGTGGACCAAGGGAGAGGCCTAGTGGGGAAAAGGGCTCAGAGGACCATGACTAAAGTTTAGTCAAAGAGGGAGTCTTTGTGACTGTGAGCTCTATTTTTGTTTGGCTCTTTTCTTCCAGCCAATAGCATCTGCCACCAAGATTTTGTTTTGGCTAATTGACAAAACCAGTCTTTGGTTGGGAGAGTGAAGATGGTAAGGTGTGGCAGAGTTTTGAATACTTTCATGGACCTTCAATTTTCTAACAGTTAAAACAAAGAAATAAAATATGTTTTTTTATTTCTAAAATATTTATGGGAAAACAGAAGCATACTGCCCATGCAATAGTTAAAAAGACTTAAAAAAAAATGATTATCCTTACACATCTGTAAGGAAATTATATGAATTCTGACCTCAATCTATCCACTTCCTACCCAAACACAAAGCATGAAATGATACATCTGCTAAAAATGGTAGAGCTTTGCTTTAATTCCTCCTCTCTCAATTTTACAAACAAATTCCAAGAGGCCAAAGGAAACATATTATTTTGAAAGTGTAGTTCATTTCTCAAAGATATTATTATTTCCCTCATCACACAGTATGAAGTTTCATGTGGTAGCCCATGTAATTTTTATAGCTAAACATATGGTTCAAGGACAAAACAGTCATGGTCCACAGAAAGCAGAGATTCAACAAAATGGCAGCCATTGCTTCACTTAAGTGGGTTGATCCTAACTTTCTTATATATCTGGGAAAGTGTATAAAAAATCTTCATGATTTAAATATCCTGGGGCACTATTCATCACAGAAACAAAGTGAAAAAGAAGTAAGTTAATTTAAGGTTTATTATCTTTAAAGAGATTTAGTGTTAAAATTCTGATTGCCAATTTGCACCATATTTATGTTTGGTTATGGAAGGCTTCAATTCTCTCTTTATGCACCTTGGCTCCTGTCCGTAGGCGGATACCCATTTTTTTTCCCTTGGAAGAGATGTTGGGATTTGAGGTTGGGCCAAGAAAAGCTAAAGCGGCTAGGAGGCACTTACAGATGGAGATAATTAGCATATTAAAAATAGGCCAGCCAGATTTTTTTTTTTTTAATCAGGAAGTAGAGGGGTAAATGCTCTCTCTGGCAAGACTATAGAAGCTGTGTGGACAGAGGAAATGTGATTCAAATTCTGGTATGAGAATGGTATTTTACTTGAACCAGGTTTCAAAAGACTGAAGCAGGAGTTCCTTTTACTGGAAACCATGGAGTTGGCGGGCTTTGTAGGGGCCTCCCTTGAAATTCTGCTCCAAGGCCACTGTTTTGAATTTTGTTTGAATATCTTAGAATAGGAGACCCTTGGTTTCAGAAGACACAGGATAAACATGGTGAACTCTATTGCCTTCTAATGCCTGCTAGCGGAAGTGGCATTTCTGATACCACCTCCCATTGAGAGAGGATTATAGAGGAAGGCAGTAGGTGGGAACCACAGCCCTAGAACAAAACTGCTCAGGCTTCCAGGGGCTATTTTGCCAATTCTAAAGCAAAGGCTTGAGGCTGATCTGGATTCAGACACTATCAATGGGATATGTTTGATTGCCAGATAATTCACTGCAGTTTCCTGAAGTTCTGATTCACAGACTGAGCCCTTCATATCATATGTTCCACTCATTCTCCGAAGTTTACTGTTATTCAAAACAGAAAAGGGGGTGTCTGTCTGGAACTGGGCTTCTCATTGGGTGGTGTGGGCATTGATGACTAAATTATGCATGTAGGCCAGGGGTTTTATAACAATTAATAGAAATGAGAAATTCCTCAATTCTAATGAATAACTGGAAGTCTAGTTAGCTGTCTTTTGCTGAGTCTACCTACCATGGATTTTACAAATACAATATCTTGACAATTACTTTTTTGAGCTTCCTTTTTTCCATACAGGTAATTAAATGCTACAAAAGAATGTAGAGAAGATTTTAGAAATTACATGAAAAGCTAAGAAAAAGGTGAAGGGAAAATTATTAGTCTGGGATGGTTTCATTAATGACCTACTTAGAGAAAGTGAAGTAAAAGTGAAGAAAATGTTAGTTACTTGGTCATGTCTGATTCTTTAAGACCCCATGGACTGTAGCCCACCAGGCTCCTCTGTCCATGGAATTCTCCAGGCAGGAATACTAGAGTGGGTTGCCATTCCTGTCTCCAGGGGATGGAATTAGACCAAACGACTCTTGTCTTTATTTCCATGGCTGTAGCTCTATAATTTAATAAGCAGCCACTCCTATTGTCAGATAGGCACTTGGGTTTGCATCATTAGCATCAATATCAGGGTAGGGGAAAGAGGAAGAGGTACACTGCTTGCTTTCAACATGTCTTGTTTGACTTTATATGTGTGTTTCTAAATTTTCAACCAGTCCATCCTAAAGGAAATCAGTCCTAAATATTCACTGGAAGGACTGATGCTGAAGCTGAAACTCCAATGCATTGGCCACCTCAGGCGAAGAACTGACTCATTGGAAAAGACCCTGATGCTGGGAAAGAATGAAGGCAGGAGGAGAAGGGGATGACAGAGGATGAGCTGGTTGGATGGCATCACCCACGCAATGGACATGAGTTTGAGTAAACTCTGGGAGATGGTGATGGACAGGGAGGCCTGGCATACTGCAGTCCATAGGGTCACAAGGAGTCGGACACAACTGAGTGACTGAACTGAACTAAAATTTTCATAAAATTGCAAATTTTAAAAATGGAAAATAGCAACAACCCCAAAGTAAGAATAAAATTTTATTCAGGTCCAGCTTCCTAATATGTATAATTCTCCTTCAGTTCAGTTCAGTTCAGGTGGAGTTTCAGCTTCAGCATCATTCCTTCCAATGAACACCAGGACTGATCTCCTTTAGGATGGCCTGGTTGGATCTCCTTGCAGTCCAAGGGACTCTCAAGAGTCTTCTCCAACACCACAGTTCAAAAGCATCAATTCTTCGGTGCTCAGCTTTCTTTATAGTCCAACTCTCACATCCATACATGACCACTGGAAAAACCATAGCCTTGACCAAATGGACATTTGTTGGCAAAGTAATATCTCTGCTTTTCAATATGCTATCTAGGTTGGTCATAACTTTCCTTCCAAGGAGCAAGCGTCTTTTAATTTCATGGCTTCAATCACCATCTGCAGTGATTTTGGAGCCCCAAAAAATAAAGTCTGACACTGTTTCCCCATCTATTTGCCATGAAGTGATGGGATTGGATGCCATGATCATAGTTTTCTGAATGTTGAGCTTTAAGCCACCTTTTTCACTCTCCTCTTTCACTTTCACCAAGAGGCTTTTTAGTTCCTCTTCACTTTCTGCCATAAGGGTGGTGTCATCTGCATATCTAAGGTTATTGACATTTCTCCCGGCAATCTTGATTCCAGCTTGTGCTTCTTCCAGCGCAACGTTTCTCATGATGTACTCTGCATAAAAGTTAAATAAGCAGGGTGACTATATACAGCCTTGACGCACTCCTTTTCCTATTTGGAACCAGTCTGTTGTTCCATGTCCAGCTCTAACTGTTGCTTCCTGACCTGCATATTGGTTTCTCAAGAGGCAGGTCAGGTGGTCTGCTATCCCCATCTCTTTCAGAATTTTCCAGTTTATTGTGATCCACTCAGTCAAATTCTCCTTAGTCCACTTCTAATATTAAAGACATAGTTCTGGGAGTTATATGAAAATGAGATAAGAGGCTGTGTAGATCAAATATTTGTGCCCCACCCCCAATATTTATGCAGAAGCCCTACCCTCAATATGATAGTATTTGAAGATGGAGCCTTTGGAGGTCATTAGGGCTAGATGGTGTCATGCGGATGGGGTCCTCAGGATGTGACAGATTCCTTATACACAAAGATAGCAGAGAGTTTGCCCTCTTACTCTCATCACCATGTGAGGGCAGTCATCTACAAACCAGGAAGTGAGGTTCCTGCAAGAACCCAACCATTCTAGCACCCTGATCTTGGGCTTCCAGGCTCCAGATTATTAGAAAATAAATTTGTTGTTTAAGGTACCCAATGTCTGATACTTTATTATATAGCCCATGTTGATTAAGAAAGATGCCCAGAGTTCTTAGAGTGATCCATGTGGCCATGAAATATGTCATAATATTAGCCATACTACATTGCATTTCTTCCAGAACTGTATATATTTTAGCAAGGGAAAACACCAAAGAATATTCAAAAAATATTGTCTTACTACCTGTTGGATGCCTTACTTCATAAATAGCATTTAAAATGACCATCAAAGTTTTTTTTTTTTTTTTTTTAATTTACCACAAGAAATATGGCATTCTACTGTGTTGTTGGCTACATTATGGTGTTGGGTTACATGTGCCCCTTAGCTTTGGTCAGAATTGCTTTGGCCAGTTATGAGATTCACATTGCTGCTTCAGTAGGTGATCCTCTGACAGAAAGAGAGAAGCAGTATTTTCAGATGTAAACTAGTCTGCCAGTTAATTGTCATTAGTATCAAGGCTTATAAGAAACACTTTACACAGAGAAAAAGATTGGCTTGGTTCTGTAAACTACTGAAAACTGTGAAATTTGGAACTTGGTTTTGCTTGTATTGAAAGCACGTTTAACTCTTCATTTGAATCCTGAAGGTTGACCTGGTGTAGAGTGTGTGGAAGTTAATATTACCAACTTAATATTAAATTAACCTTGGTTAAAATTTTAAGAAGCACAGATCACAAATCCCAGTGATAATTAATGAGAAAATTTGAATGGAGATATGAGAATTCAAAGCATTGAGCTGGTCATGATACTGGAGTCAAGATAAAGGAATGGATCATATTTAATTATAAGATATCATAAAGTTATAAACAACATAAAAAGCACTAGTAAATGGAGGTAAAGTCCAATTCCACTAAAATTTCTTTAACCTATGTATCCTTTTATCCTGAAATGACTTTCTGTCCAGCTTGCTTACTAAGCAGGATGCCAGGTAGCAACTACTCCTTGAGGGTGTCTATGTAGGAGAGGCTTGAACCTCAGCTTACATGAGTCTACACAGAAATCACGTGTCTTTCTGTGATAGGGGAGGACGGGAAGCCAAGAGGGGTACCCCTGAGGCCACCCTCACCTCCCAAGATCCCTTGAGAGGCTGCCATGACAGAGGAAAATTTTCTCTAGACTCTCATTTTTGGGGTGAACAAAGGAAATGATTTTTGCCACAAATCCAGGTTTTAAAACACCATAGAGATTCTCATTCTTTCACATGCCTGCTTGAGTAAACAGACTTGGAACTGGACATATTCCGGAAAGTAGAAGGAAAGAGTTGATGACACAAGAATGTCATTTTTACAGGTTGATGCATCTTCTTGCTGTGGTTAGTGTGGCAGATGAAAAATAGTTACAAAAAGTGCAAGTAGGTTAATCTGAGACTATTGATTATTTTTAAAAATATTTATTTTTTTGATGTACAGTTGACTTACAATGTTGTTGTGTTTAATTTGCTGTACAACAAAGTGATTCAGTTATATATATATATATAACATATATATAATATATTCTTTTTCATATTCTTCTCATATGGTTTATCACAGGATATTGAATATAGTTCCCTGTGCTATAGACCTTGTTGTTTATCCATTCAATATATAATAGTTTGCATCTACTGATCCTGAACATTCCTCTCCCATCCCCCTCCCCTTGACAACCTGTTTTCTATATCTGTGAATTTGTTCTATTTCAAAGATAAGTTCTTTTGCTCCATCTTTAGATTTCACATGTAAGTGATACCATATGGTATCTGTCTTTCTGACTAACTTCACTTAAAGTGATAGTCTCTATGTCCATTCATGCATGCGTGCTAAGTCCCTTCAGTCGTGTCTGACTCTTTGCAATCCTATGGACTGTAAATTGTCAGGCTCCTCTGACTATGGCATTCTCCAGGCAAGAAAATATTGGAATGGATTGCCATGTCCTCCTCCAGGGGATCTTCCTGACCCAGGGATCAAAGGAGAAGGTCTCTTACCTCTCCTGCATTGGCAGGTGAATTCTTTACCACTAGCGCCACCTAGGAAGACCCTAGGTCCATTCATGTTGCTGCAAGTGGCACATTGTTTAATTTTTTACGGCTAGTATTCCATTGTATATATGTACCACATCTTCTTTATCCAGTCATCTGTTGATGGACATTTAGGTGGCTTCTGTGTCTTGGCTATTGTAAGCAGTGTTGCTATGAACGTGGAAGTGAATGTATCTTTTTGAATTAAAGTTTGTCTGGGTTTATGCCCAGGAGTGGGATTACTAGATCTTACGGCAACTCGACTTTTAATTGTTTTGAGGAATCTCCACACTGTTTTCCACAGCGGCTGTGCCAGTTTACATTCCCAGCAACAGTGTAGGAGGGCTTCCTTTTCTCCACAGCTTCTCCAGCGTTTGTTATTTGTAGACTTTTTAATGATAGCCATTCTGACTTGTGTGAGTGGTACTTCACTGCAGTTTTGATTTGCATTTCTCTAATAACTAGTGATGATGAGCATCTTTTCCTGTGCCTATTGGCCGTGTGTATGTCTTCTTTGGAGAAATGTCTATTTAGGTCCTCTGCCCCTTATTTGACTGGGTTGTTTGGGTTTTTTTGTTATTAAACTGTATGAGTTGTTTGTAAATTTTGGAAATTAAGCCCTTATCAGTCGCATAATTTGCAAATATTTTCTCCTAGTCCATAAGGTTATCTTCTCATTTTGTCTATGTTTTTCTTTACTATGCAAAAGCTTATACGATTCATTAGGTCCCATTTGTTTGTTTGCTTTTATTCTATTGCCATGACAGACTGACCTAAGAAAACATTGGTATGATTTATGTCAGAGAATATTTTGCCTATGTTCTTTTCTAGGACTTTTCTGGTGCCATGCCATATATTTAGGTCTTTAAGCCATTTTAAGTTTATTTTGTGTAAGGTGAGAGGGTGTGTTCTAACTCCACTGGTTTATGTGTGGCTGTCCAGCTTTTCCAACACCACTTGCTGAAGAGACTGTCTTTTTCCCATTATATATCCTTGCCTCCTCTGTTGAAGATTAATTGACTGCAGGTGTGTGGATCTGTTTCTGGGCTCTCTATTCTGTCCCATTGATCCATATGTCTGTTTTTGCGCCAGTACCTCATAGTTTAGATTACTGTAGCTTTGGAGTATTATCAGAAGTCTGGGAAGGTTATGCTTCCTGCTTTGTTCTTTTTTCTAAGGATTTCTTTGGCAATTCTGGGTCTTTATTCTTCCATATAAATTGTAGAATTATTTGTTCTAGTTCTGTGGAAAATGTTGTAGGTTATTTGATAGTGATTGCATTAAATCTGTAGATTGTTTTGGGTAGTATGGCATTTTAACTGTATTAATTCCTCCAATCCACAGGCAATGGATTTCTTTGCATTTCTTTAAATCATCTTTAATTGCCTTTACTAATGTTTTATAATTCTCTGCATATAAGTCTTTCACCTCATTGATCAGGTTTATTCCTAAGTATTTTGTTTGCTTTGATGCAATTTTAAAAGGAGTTTCTTTAACATTCCTTTTCTGATATTGCATTGTTAATGTAAATAAATGCAACCTCTTTATGTTAATCTTGTATCCTGCTACCCTGCTGAATTTATCAGTTCTAAGTAGTTTTTGTGTGGAGTCTTTAGGGTTTTCTATATGCAGTATCATGTCATCTGCATATAATGACAATTTTACCTCTTCCCTACCAATCTGAATACTTTTTACTTCTTTTTGAGACTATTGGATTCTTGAATAAACTACAGAGAATGAGAATTTTTAACTCTTATTATCATTAATTTAATTTATATCTGTTAAATTTACCATTCTTTCTCCAAAGTAGAATTTAAACTTAAACTATGAGCTAAGAAACCCACAGCACCCTTGATTAATGCTGAAAAACATTATAAAGATTTCCCCATCTGTCTACAATTTCTATGACAGCTTCTCGTCAAAGTGATGAAGTATTTGCATCCATTATCAAGCAAACAACCTGAATCCCCTGCCTTGAGATAGATCCCACAAAAAGTAACTACTATTTCAAAGGCTTTAGAAATCCCACAGACCTATTTTTGCTTTATAAGAAATTCTACTTCAATGTCATAAGGCAAAGTAGCTGACAAAGTGGTTATAGAAAACAGCTAGCGTTCGGAAAGTTTGATGAGTTCTGTACCTGTTCACATCTTCGGTTTGATGTCTGTTTTTGAATCCTTTATGGTCTACTTTCTTCCTTTCATCCACTTAACATCCCACAGTGAAGTCCTCTTGGGGACAAACTTTTCTTTCAGATGCTTTTCCTTTCTCCACCCATTACCAGGAGCAAAATCATCAATAATGACTGGGATCCTGAGTCTACCTGAAATGAAGAGAAATGTAGAGTCTTTCCAGGAACCAAAGAAATTCTAGGTTTGCATGGGTTTGAGAAGGAACAATACTGAGGATTCCAATATCAAAGAAGGCTTAGAAATAAGAGTCCAAAGCAGCTGGCATGTCAACCAAGTATTTTTTAAACCTCTCCATGTGCTCAGAGGTAAACCAGTAAGAAAGGGGTGAAAGTGAAAGTGAAGGTATCAGTCATGTCCGACTCTTTGCAACCCCATGGATTATACAGTCCATGGAATTCTCTAGCCCAGAATACTGGAGTGGGTAGCCTTTCCCTTCTCCAGGGGATCTTCCCAGGGATCAAACTCAGGTCTCCCACATTGCAGGTGGATTCTTTAGCAGCTGAGCCACAAGGGAAGCCCAAGAAAGGGTAACAATTGGGAAATATCAACCAAAGGTGTGAAATGAGGGAGCAGTAGCGTAAAGGAATCTTACTGATCTAATAGTCTGTAATTCATGTTCTTTTCCATTGTAGAGCTTTAGCATTAAGGTAGGTTGGGAGGGAGCCCAATCCTATGTGTAGCAAGTTTACAGTTTTCTAGGTTATTATTTGCAAGTCATTTAAACTTTTTGTACAGATCATTAAAAGAAAGACCCTGGCCTAAAAAGAAAAACTCATGTAAATCAAAATGACATTGACCAAAAAAGAAAGAAAGAAACTAACAAGAAAGAAGTATGTAAAGGCCTGGGAATATAAGAGATAGGTAAATTTGGGATCAATGAGTTAGGATTACAGTTAATACTTAGCAAATGTTTATTTAACACTAGTATTTGCTCAAAATGTTATACTTATTATCTCACTTAATAGAGAGGTAAAGTAGTCATCTTAAGCCTGCACAAATACTTATTACACTTGAAGACAGAAAACTCGATTCTCTGCCTCCAGGGCCAATGGCCTAGTGTTTTTAACTCGGCACGTGTTCATAATCTGGAGCCTTAAAGTCTCCCAAACTGATGGCCTGATTTTAATTGTTCAAAGGAGCAAGAGCAATTGCTACTAGATGCAATTGACTACGGAGAATTTGTTTTTACAAGTAGCCAGTTAACACGAATGAATTATGAGGTGACTTGTCACTGGCAAAGATCAGAGATCCTGTCTCTCAGGTACCCACAGGGGTTGGAGAACTATATCCTTGGGCTCTTCCCTCTTAAGGGTCTGTACTTTTTGAAGGGGAAGGAAATGCTGGAATGAGGACTACTGTCACCACAGGGTCAGCAAGAAAGTCAGTCCTCTGAGAAGAGCAGATCTAATGGTGAAGTCAGCGGCCCAAGATAATGAAAGAAACCCTGGGGGAATAAAAGCAGGAAAGAAACAATCTGGAGATGGTTAACAGGAAAATACTAGTGCACTTGCAAGAAAGAAATCCATCAGTATAAAGTAAAAACTGAAGAACCCCTGGGAAATAGAGAAAATGCTGGAGAAGTCAAGGGTTTCTTCAATTTTCTTTCTCCTTGGTCTCCAGGTAACAGTTATATGGCACAAGCATATTTTATGGGATGAGATGTTAGAACACTGCTTTCATACATGTAAAAGAGCTAGTCATCCTCTGCCCCTGGATGGAAATGGACGTGTTTGGTCACCACAGTTGTTGTTAGTTACTAAATGGCCCCACTTCAGTTAAAATGTAGCAATCAAAATTCAGAAAGTGGTTAAAAGTTGCTGTCTCTCCCCAGCCCCAGAATTTCTATTCTTCCTCCCACTTTGCTGGTCCAAGGGTGACCCCTGACCCTTCTAGGGTTGGAGCTGGAGAGAAGAGGAGACTTGAGGGAGAGTTCTCTGAGCTTGGATGCTCCATGCTACCTGGAGCATAATGCTCTTCATAGCCCCTAGCAATCTAGCAATACCACCCTCCAACTTCTCTCTCTAACCCTTTTGGAAAAGACCTAGGATGCCTCCAAGGCCAAGTTTTCTCACCAGTGGTCCACATCACACCCAAGGGAGGTGCTCACTACTCAACAGACCCAGTGAGCTCCAGGGTGGCTGGTGGGTCCTTCAGCTTGCCTGTCACACATACCCAGCCAAACTATCATCCCGAAGATTTCTCAGGAGAGAGTCAGATACAAGTCCACTGTGTCCTTCAACCTTGGAGGACATATAGTGAACTCTCCTGGTGGTTCAGTTATAGATCTGGCTTAAGGAAAGGGACAGGCATCTCTCAGAACTTGCCCTTGTAGAGGGTCTGGGCTGTTAGTACAGCTCTCAAAAGAAATTCTCCTGAGAAGTTACACTTCAATCTCCTCTACCCTTTTATTGTCCTGATAAGGATGAGGAATGTTAAGGATTGTCTACTAGTTCTCAGACTCTTACTTTTTCATCTCAATCCGGCACTTCAATTTAGAATAGGTACCTGTTGTTTTGCAGCAAAACTTCCATTCCACCATCCTGTTACATCCTGCCTATGTTGTATATTTGGTATTTTCCATTTTTACATATAACCCAAGTTTTCCAGACCTCACCAGATTGGGAGTATAAAATAAATTTGAAGACTATTTTTATGCCCAAATTATGATGGTAAGAGTTCCAGCTGGTTGGATGACTAGTAATTTGTGCATGTCCAAGTGTTCCCAAGTTATTTCAGGGAGTTCACCAAAAGGATGCTACTCACATACCCACAAGCCAGTCTGTAACTGCGTGGTATCTGGTTTTCCCTTCCTTTCCTACCCTGGCTTATAATTTTCCACATTCTCTGCCTGCAGATTTGAAGGGTGTCAGATCCTTGCTGGTTTCTAAAGTGGGGCGGGGAGGAATGGCCTCTTCTCCAACTGATTGCCACATTTGGTCCAGAAATTAACTTTTGGCCATCTCCTTCATCCCATAAATCCTTTCTCTAGTCACTCCTAAAAACAAAAAATAGTGCCATTATTTTTGTGAATGCTACTTTTCTGACCTTGAGTGTATAACCCAATCTAAAGTTCTAAAATAATAATAACTCCCATCCTTAATTTCCCACTAGCCACAGATACCAACACCCCTAGATTCCTTCCTTCTCTTCTCTGCTGCCCAAGTCTGAAATAGAAGCCTCCATACCTAGTAGTGTACGGAAGGCAAGAGGAGTAACTCATGGGCTTCTGTTGGCTAAGGACATCCAATATTATTTTTCACATACTTCCAAATTCAAGAACTACTCAGAAAAAATGTAGAGCAGATGACACCATATATAGTCTGCTGCTAATGGAGTTCAGTTCAGTTCAGTTCATCCGCTCAGTCGTGACCGACTCTTTGCGACCCCATGAACTGCAGCACGCCAGGCCTCTCTGTCCATCACCAACTACCGGAGTCCACCCAAAGCCGTGTCCATTGAGTCGGTGATGCCATCCAACCATCTCATCCTCTGTAGTCCCCTTCTCCTCCTGCTCTCAATCTTTCCCAGCATCAGGGTCTTTTCAAATAAGTCAGCTCTTCGTATCAGGTGGCCAAAGTATTGGAGTTTCAGCTTCAGAATCAGTCCTTCCAATGAACACCCAGGACTGATCTCCTTTAGGATGGACTGCTTGGATCTTTTTGCAGTCCAAGGGACTCTAAAGAGTATTCTCCAACACCACAGTTCAAAAGCATCAGTTTGGTACTCAGCTTTCTTTATAGTCCAACTCTCACATCTATACATAACCACTGGGAAAACCATAGCTTTGACTAGATGGACCTTTGTTGACAAAGTGATGTCTCTGCTTTTTAGTATGCTGTCTAGGTTGGTCGTAACTTTCCTTCCAAGGAGTAAGCATCTTTTAATTTCATGGCTGCAATCACCAACTGCAGTGATTTTGGAGCCCAGAAAAATAAAGTCAGCTACTGTTTCCACTGTTTCCCCATCTATTTGCCATGAAGTGATGGGACCGGATGCCATGATCTTCGTTTTCTGAATGTTGAGCTTTAAGCCAACTTTTTCACTCTCCTCTTTCACTTTCATCAAGAGGCCCTTTAGTTCTTCACTTTCTGCCATAAGTGAGGTCTCTGAGTCGTGTCCAACTCTTTGGGACCCCATGGACTATAGCCTACCAGGCTCCTCCATCCATCCATGGGATTTAAGGGTGGTGTCATCTGCATATCTGAGGTTATTGATATTTCTCCTGGCAATCTTGATTTCAGCTTGTGCTTCTTCCAGCCCAGCATTTCTCATGATGTACTCTGCATATAAGTTAAATAAGCAGGGTGACAATATACAGCCTTGACATACTCCTTTTCCTATTTGGAACCAGTCTGTTGTTCCATGTCCAGTTCTAACTGTTCCTTCCTGACCTGCGTACAGGTTTCTCAAGAGGCCGGTCAGGTGCTCTGTTATTCCCATCTCTTTCAGAGTTTTTCACAGTTTATTGTGATCCACACTGTCAAAGGCTTTGGCATAGTCAATAAAGCAGAAATAGATGTTTTTCTGGAACTCTCTTGCTTTTTCCATGATCCAGCAGATGTTGGCAATTTGATCTCTGGTTCCTCTGCCTTTTCTAAAACCAATCTGGAAGTTCACAGTTCACGTATTGCTGAAGCCTGGCTTGGAGAATTTTGAGCATTACTTTACTAGTGTGTGAGATGAGTGCAATTGTGTGGTAGTTTGAGAATTCTTTGGCATTGCCTTTCTTTAGGATTGGAATGAAAACTGACCTTTTCCAGTCCTGTGGCCACTGCTGAGTTTTCCAAATTTACTGACATATTGAGTGCAACACTTTCACAGAGTCATCTTTCAGGATTTGAAATAGCTCACCTGGAATTCCATCATCTCCACTAGCTTTGTTCATAGTGATGCTTCCTAAGGCCCGCTTGACTTCACGTTCCAGGATGTCTGGCTCTAGGTGAGTGATCACACCTTCATGGTTATCTGGGTCGTGAAGATCAGGGGAACACATAAATATGTACAAGTACAAATGCAAAGAATAACTCCAGAAAAACCCACAGAAGACTGTAACAGTGGTTGCCTCCAGGGTGGGAACTTGGTGACTGGGGATCAGAAGAGAAGGCTTACTTCTCACTTTGTTTCATTTGTACCTTTCGAATGTTTTACATGCATATGTCTTCTTTATTCAAACTGCAGTTTTCAAATTCTGTTCCTTCCTGGGTGGGCTTTTGTAACCACTGTATCTAATCAAGTATGACAGAACTGATACTCTGTGACTTCTGGAAATGTCATTAAAAAATGAAGCAGCTAAAGAAAAAATGACATTTTCAAGATTACTTCATAAAAATATTTTCCTTCAGAAATATTTCCTCTATTGCAAAAAGATCTGCAATGAAAAAGCAGATTAAAATTCTTCCCTTTCCTGTGCATGATGATATTTTTCAAAAATATTCTTTTCTAAAAAGCACTGCTCTACAGTTTCCCCTCTTGTGCAGTGTTCTGACAAAATATAAACTCTTTTGGTTTAAGTCTTCATAGCACTGAGGAATATAGACAGTGACAAATTGCAAACAGTGGCTGATTCATTACTTGTATTCTGTGTAATATGGATTCCACATCCCCTCCCACCAATGTCCTTTCAAATGAGCAAATATCAAAAGTTTCAAAAGAAGCAGAGACTTTAGTATTGTTATCTCATGTATTTTTAATTGAGTAATTCTAAATTTATGAATAGTGTATCTAGAATGTGCTTTTACTTCCAGGAAATAAATGTATTGCTTGTTATTTTTTCTCTTAGGTTCTGTCTACGCAATAGTACAAAAAAGGATTTAGTAAGGAAAAATGAACACCATGATTCATTGTCCCTATGACACTCACATGTTTTTCCTAACAATGAAATATTTTTCCAGATCCATACCAACTGGAGGGCTTCCCCTTTGGCTCAGATGGTAAAGAATCTGCCTGCAATGCAGGAGAGCTGGGTTCGATCCCTGGGTTGGCAAGATCGGAGAAGCAAACCACTGCATTATTCTTGCCTGGAGAATCCCTTGGACAGAGGAGCCTGGCGGGCTATAGTCCTTGGGGTGTCAGAGTCAGACACGACTGAGTGACTAACACTTTCACTTTCATACCAGTGAAAGAGCATATAAAGGAAGAGGGTCGGGAGCAGGAGAGATAAGGACAGTAATTAGGGAGGTGATATACACAATCAGAGTGCGTGGATGATAAGAAGATTCAGTTAGAAAATCATCTGAACTCCAATAAGGTCCTGAGGGTTAACAGAACCCTTTTCTTTGAGACCCTTTCCCCACCACTCCTTCTCCTCAACTTGGGAATATGCTCAAGTCTCTTCCACCTTAAACTCTGTCTCTCCACACACACACACACTCACACACCCTTACAACACTCCCAGAGAGACACACAGACCAAGATATACACACAGATACATACAGACATAGCCACACATATGGATAGACAGACACAGGTTCACACACATTGTCATACACACACACACACAGGCATACTACCCACAGTTACCATCTTACACACACATGCACCATTTCTAGGTGCTCTGTTCTCCAGCTCCCACCTCTTACTCTTCGGCTGTGAAAGAAGCCTTTTAAGAAGGATCTAGTCAAGGCTATGGTTTTTCCTGTGGTCATGTATGGATGTGAGAGTTGGACTGTGAAGAAGGCTGAGCACCAAAGAATTGATGCTTTTGAACTGTGGTGTTGGAGAAGACTCTTGAGAGTCCCTTGGACTGCAAGGAGATCCAACCAGTCCATTCTGAAGGAGATCAGCCCTGGGATTTCTTTGGAAGGAATGATGCTAAAGCTGAAACTCCAGTACTTTGGCCACCTCATGCAAAGAGTTGACTTATTGGAAAAGACTCTGATGCTGGGAAGGATTGGGGGCAGGAAGAGAAGGGGACGACAGAGGATGAGATGGCTGGGTGGCATCACTGACTCGATGGACGTGAGTCTGGGTGAACTCCGGGAGTTGGTGATGGACAGGGAGGCCTGGCGTGCTGTGATTCATGGGGTCGCAAAGAGTCGGACACGACTGAGCAACTGAACTGAACTGAACTGAACTGACACTTGTTACCCCCATTCCATCTCCCTGTCCTTCCTTTTCTCTCTGCAGTCTGTTCCCAGATCCCCACATCATTAAATCACCCAAACCCCATGATGGCGAGCCCCTCCAGTACTTTTGCCTGGGAAATCCCATGGTCAGAGGAGCCTGGCAGGCTACAGTTCATGGGGTTGCAAAAGAGTTGGACACAACTTAGCAGCTAAACAAATTCCATGCATACATTTCAGTCCTTAGTTTCTCCAACCTCTCTTAGCATCTAACACTGTTTAATGATCCCTTGCTGAAAAACACTTGTCGGTTGAGTTTTGTGAAACTCTTTTGTCCTTATTTTTCTCTTATCTTTCTGACTACTCCTCATTTATTTAACAATTTTATTATTTTTAAATTATTATCTCTTCCATATATTTTACATATCAGAAACTACAGCTTCTTCTTTCACCGAGCTTACAGACAGTTGGGGAAGAAAGGCAGTAAAATCAGCAAATATTATAAAAATCCATAAATGTCATGAATGGAGAGCAGGATGGTGGGACATGGCATGGGCATCTGAAAACAGTGGCTAAAATTGATTGAATTTCTCACTGGGAAAACAGTGATGTGTTATCTTCTTTAACCTTCAGTATAAGTTATGTATCATTATCTTCATTCTTGAGAGGGGGAAACCGAGGTCTAGAGGTATTAGGTAATTTGTAGCCTACTAGATAAGTTGAGAAGGCAGAATTAAACCCCGAAGTCCAAAGAATGCTTATTCTATCCCACCATACTCCCTCTAGGAAGAATGAATGGATCCTGGGGAAACTGCTGCACAATTTATTCTGTTTTAGGGCGATGGGATAACTGTCTTCCTACCTGTATTACACACTATCTTACCACACCCTCCCCCACTTTAGCATGGCAGACCAGATCTTTGCTACTTTTTAAACCAGCCCCAAGGAGCCTTCCCCATTCACTTTTCACCACTTCTGTTTTTTTATCTTGTCCTCTTTACCCTTACCTCAGCCCCACCATTATATTCCCAAAGAATATTTAATGTTATGGTCATAAAAATTTTTATGACATTGTCTTATTTTCCTTAAAGTCAAATAATATGCATATTATTACAGTCTGAAAGACCACATATATGTGCATAAAAAGACTAAAAGGATAATTGTAAAAATATTATCAATAGTGATTTCAGAAAGCTTTTATTATAAGTGATTTTTATTTTCTTGTTTATGATTTCTGGGTTTTCCAAGAGATCATTGATAAAAAAATGTATTTTATTTATTTTTTTATTTTTTTTATTAGTATACATGTGTTCCCCATCCTGAACCCTCCTCCCTCCTCCCTCCCCATACCATCCCTCTGGGTCGTCCCAGTGAACCAGCCCCAAGCATCCAGTATCGTGCATTGAACCTGGACTGGCATCTCGTTTCATACATGATATTTTACATGTTTCAATGCCATTCTCCCAAATCTTCCCACCCTCTCCTTCTCCCACAGAGTCCATAAGACTGTTCTATACATCAGTGTCTCTTTTGCTGTCTCGTATACAGGGTTATCATTACCATCTTTCTAAATTCCATATATATGCGTTAGAATACTGTATTGGTGTTTTTCCCTTCTGGCTTACTTCACTCTGTATAATAGGCTCCAGTTTCATCCACCTCATTAGAACTGATTCAAATGTATTCTTTTTAATGGCTGAGTAATACTCCATTGTGTATATGTACCACAGCTTTCTTATCCATTCATCTGCTGATGGGCATCTAGGTTGCTTCCATGTCCTGGCTATTATAAACAGTGCTGCGATGAACATTGGGGTACACGTGTCTCTTTCCCTTCTGGTTTCCTCAGTGTGTATGCCCAGCAGTGGGATTGCTGGATCATAAGGCAGTTCTATTTCCAGTTTTTTAAGGAATCTCCACACTGTTCTCCATAGTGGCTGTACTAATTTGCATTCCCACCAACAGTGTAAGAGGGTTCCCTTTTCTCCACACCCTCTCCAGCATTTATTATTTGTAGACTTTTGGATCGCAGCCATTCTGACTGGTGTGAAATGGTACCTCATAGTGGTTTTGATTTGCATTTCTCTGATAATGAGTGATGTACAGATGGCTAACAAACACATGGAAAAAAATGTATTTTAATAATAAAAATTGAACAAAATGTTTGGAATAGCTACTATACCAAAGTACCTTTCTTTCATAGCATAGTTATCAAATCCTCTGCAATTTGCTATAAAACAGAAAACAAAGGAGGCAGTTGCATTCATAGCCATATTGTTAAGGTTGGCTACACTACGTGTATTATGTATGTGACTATTTAAGGTAAAAAAATGAAAAGTGGATCCATTTTCACTTAGGTGGTAGCAGCTCCTCTGGCAGGCAGCATATGCAGGCATGGACCGAGCTGAAATCATTTTTTCCTACTTTCTAAGTTCTGTAGGAGTGAAAGCACAGTATGTATCTTAATGCTCTGTCTCCCAACAGGGGCTCTGGTATGTCTGTCTCAGCTGGAAGCAGCTCTTTGCACATGTCTCAGAATCATAATGAAAACAGTCTCTTCTGGAAAATAAATGTGTCTAATATAGAGGTCATAAATACAAAAGGGAAAAAAAATGGTGTCATTAGCCATCTTGACCCCAACTGACTGAATCCCTCTTACCCTTACAACATCATTCTTCCTTTTTTCAACCTAATGCCATCTGGTTCAAAGATTTGGGGCTATTAGCATCATTAAAAGTAATCTTAGAAACTTGTAATTTACATGCATCAAGGGTTTTAAGGCCAATGAGCTCTATAAAATATCCTGCAAGAACCCAGATTTCCAAAACACATTAAAAGAGCAATGGTTTTGCTTCTGTCTTTGAATTTAGTTTTAACTGTAGTCTTTCTCTCTTGCTCTCTCTCTCCCTCAGATTGTCCTGAGCCTTATACCTCAGGGTTCCTACATACCACTGTCTCAACTGCTTTTACTACCCATCCTTTAGTTTCCCATGAACTCTTTAAAAAAAGGATCTCAGAATCACAAAATTTTAGAAGGGACCTTGGAAGTCTCTGTTCCAACTGTCTCTTTTTTGTAGATGAGGACACTGTAGCTCACAGAGATTAAGTGATAATTTGGATTATCAGGATTACAGCAATAACTCGCAGCAGAGAGAGATTCCTAACTACCTGCATGCTGACTCCCTTGAGTCAGTAAATTTCTCCTAAGGCAAGGACTTCGAAAACCATGTGACAGCATTAGAGCAAACTGTAATCTCAAGAAAGCCAATGCTGTTTTCCCAAGACTTTCCAGAGTGCTCCTTGAAACTCAAGGCCTCCATGACATCAACAACTGTTTGTTTAAGAGCTACTGCCTGCCTAGTTACTATATGCATCATCTCCAACCTTTTGAACAACCTTCAAAGTATCTATCAAAATTCCCCATTTTCTGATGAGGGGCCTGAATCATTGAGAGATGTGAGCAATTTGCCTAAGACCCCATAGCTGAACATAGCAGATCCAGGACTCAGACCCATCTCTTAAATACTTTTTGTGTGTGCTAGGTTGCTTCTCCTTCCATGATACCAGATCTTAAGTCCAAGGACAAAGGGATTTATCTGTGCCTCTTTTTAAAGGGCAGGACAAATATTTAAGGTTTGTAATAAAACATATGCATAGTATACTGCTCTTGTTTTTATTCATTCATTTATTCATTAGTTCGGCAAGTAGGCATTGGAAACACAGGCATTAATACAACACTCCAGAAAGAATTCTAAAGTAATCATATTCAGTAGAGAAATCAAATACTCAGAGACTTTAATCACTTAATGCACTTAATAGGTTGTTCTGGGATATACACATAAAAAGAAAATGCATTTAGAAATGATTCTGAAGGTAGCAAAATAGTAGATGGTTGGAAAGCAAAGAACTACACAAAGAAGGAAATTATTTTGCCAGGTCAAGAGAAAGCAACATGATAATCATTTTCCAGTGTATCAAATGTTGTTATCCTAACAATGATAACAGACTGTTCTCCATTTCTAAATGAAATGAGACAGAAAGAAGTATAGGAAGGCATAGATGGCTTGCCTAAATGTATTCAGTAGTCTCCTGGGCATGTTTCTAAATTTTGGTTTAATTTATGGAAAAAAGATCATAAAATTTCCAGAATGGTGGACTCTAATCACACAAGAGTGTATAAACTCTGGTGGTTTACAAACAATAAATTATGATTTTCTTTAAGTAAGTTACATGTGAAGAGAAGAATGGGGGGAAAATGACATTAAAATAGTTGACATCTCCAAAATTGTGTAGAATGAAGCATGTTAATATCACTATCCTGCAAAACACCTAGTTTTACCACTTTCCACCTAAAGTTATTCTAATTATTCCTGCAGAAGAGTTAGCCAATATTTCCATGACCATGTATATCTTGGTGGCCACAGCCTTGCCCTTCTCTGTCACATCTACATGTGATTTGGAGCAGGTGTTATCTGAAGAGCTCCCTTCCCAAATCTTTCCTAATGCAAGAACCCTTAAGTTTTATAGATGTAAAAACTACATGGGTAATCACTGGTGCTGACTCACAATTATGGGGCCCAAATAAAACTAAGGAGATGAAGTAGGAGGGAGAAAAAAAAGGTCAGTAATATATTTTGAAGGGATTCAGGAATGACACTTGAGCAAGCTTTGTATCTCTCTTTTATTTATTATTGTTTTTATTGATGTACTGTTGTGAAATAGTATGTATTATGGGTGTACAATAGAGTGGTACAATTTTTAGAAATTATACTCCATTTATAGTTATTATAAAATATTGACTATATTCCTTGTACATTACAATATATCCTTACATAAAAATTTGTAGCTTTATATCTTTTAAATTCCTGTGTAAAGTCAGTTGCTCTGCAGATTAGTACCTATTTATAGTGGTGTGAAGATAAGTGAGTGTGTTATATGCAGTATATATAATGCTTACAGTAATGTCTAGCATTTGTTGTGGTTTAGTCACTAGGTCATATTCCACTCTTTGTGGCCCCATGGACTGTAGCCCTCCAGACACCTCTGTCCATGACATTTCCCAAGCAAGAATACTAGAGTGGGTTGCCATTTCCTTCGCCAGAGGATCTTCCCAACCCAAGGATTGAATTGGGTTCTCCCCAACTCCAGTGTTCTTGCCTGGAGAATCCCAGGGACAGAGGAGCCTGGTAGGCTGCAGTCCATGGGGTCGCTAAGAGTCAGATATGACTGAGCGACTTCACTTTCACTTTTCACTTTCATGAATCGGAGAAGGAAATGGCAACCCACTCCAGTGTTCTTGCCTGGAGAATCCCAGGGATAGGGGAGCCTGGTGGGCTGCCGTCTATGGGGTCGCAAAGGCTGTATATTGTTATCCTGCTTATTTAACTTATATGCAGAGTACATCATGAGAAACGCTGGGCTGGAAGAAGCACAAGCTGGAATCAAGATTGCCGGGAGAAATATCAGTAACCTCAGATATGCAGATGACACCACCCTTATGGCAGAAAGTGAAGAGGAACTCAAAAGCCTCTTGATGAAAGTGAAAGAGGAGACTGAAAAAGTTGGCTTAAAGCTCAACATTCAGAAAACTAAGATCATGGCATCTGGTCCCATCACTTCACAGGAAATAGATGGTGAAGCAGTGGAAACAGTGTCAGATTTTATTTCGGGGGGCTCCAAAATCACTGCAGATGGTGATTGCAGCCATGAAATTAAAAGACGCTTACTCCTTGGAAGGAAAGTTTGACCACCCTAGATAGCATATTGAAAAACAGAGATATTACTTTGCCAACAAATGTTCGTCTGGTCAAGGCAATGGTTTTTCCAGTGATCATGTATGGATGTGAGAGTTGGACTGTGAAGAAAGCTGAGCGCTGAAGAATTGATGCTTTTGAACTGTGGTATTGAAGAAGACTCTTGAGAGTCCCTTGGACTGCCAGGAGATCCAAGCAGTCCATCCTAAAGGAGATCAGTCCTGGGTTTTCGTTGGAAGGACTGATGCAGAAGCTGAAACTCCAATACTTTGGCCACCTCATGGGAAGAGTTGACTCATTGGAAAAGACCCTGATGCTGGGAGAGACTGGGGGCAGGAGGAGAAGGGGATGACAGAGGATGAGATGGCTGGATGGCATCACCGACTCGATGGACATGAGTCTGGGTGAACTCCAGGAGTTGGTGATGGACAGGGAGGCCTGGCATGCTGCAATTCATGGGGTTGCAAAGAGTTGGACACAACTGAGCGACTGAACTGAACTGAACTGAATCGACTTAACAGTAACAGCAGCAGCTTCAGCACTGCAGGCAGATCTCTTTACCACTGCACCACCAGGGGGCACCCTGTAATGTCTGGCATAGAGTAAGCTGAATATTAACTATCATGACTGTTATAAATATGAGACTCCTGGCTCTTGTCTTAGGTTGAATTTCCTAGAAGCAGCCTCTGAGATCATGATTCCTTAATCGCACTGAAGAATTGATGCTTTTGAACTGTGGTGTTGGAGAAGACTCTTGAGAGTCCTTTGAACAGCAAGTAGATCAAACCAGTCAATCCTAAAGGAAATCAACCCTGAAAATTCACTGGAAGTACTTATGCTGAAGCTGAAGTTCTGATACTTTGGCCATCTGATGAAGAGAGCTGACTCATTGGAAAAGACCCTGATGCTGGGAGAGATTGGGGGCAGACTCATTGGAAAAGACCCTAATGCTGTGCAAGATTGAAGGCAGGAGGAGCAGGGGATGACAGAGGATGAGATGGTTGGATGGCATCACTGGCTCAATGGACATGAGTTTGAGCAAACTCCAGGAAATAGTGAAGGACAGGGAAGCCTTGGGTGCTGCAGTCCATGGGGTAGCAAAGAGTCAGACCTGACTGAGTTACTGACCAACAACAACTCCCTAGAGAAAGCAGTTAGGGAGGAAGGGAAGCAGGGAGAGGCAGCAAAAGAAGCCAAACTCTAGTAGACTTCAGACAAAGTCCCAGTTCCTGCCTGATCCTTTGAGGCATTTTGGAGCATAAATGCTACCTCAGCATTTGTCCTGCCTCAGGGCAAGAGAATTGGGGTTTCATACCCCCACATTGGAGTCATCAGGACATGTTTTACCATCTTTGCAAATAGCCCAGAGGCAGTTTCTGAAGGAGGTCTCAGTGACAAGCAGGTAGAAGAACAACACAGAGGAACTAGGGGCTGACACAGAGAGCAGGTAAAAGGGACTCGGGAAATCTGGGTGGAGCACTGACAGTGCTCTTTCCAGCACTCCAGTGGTACTATACAGTCTCACCAGCATCCAGTGAGCCAGTTTTACTACTTGATTTATATTCAGCCATTCAACTAGTGTCCATGCAATACATGTGCACTCACTCTGACAACCTTGTTTCCCTAGCTTTGCTCCCTGACACCAGGAAAGTGATTGTTTCTACCAAAAGCCCCATTCTTATTTAAGTGTGCATGCATGCTAAGTCACTTCGGTTGTGTCTGACTCTTTGCAAACCTATGTACTGTATCTCACCAGGCTCCTCTGTCCATGGGATTCTCCAGGCAAAAATACGGGGGTGGGTTGCCATGCCCTCCTCCAAGGAATCTTCCCAACCCAGGGATTGAACCCATGTCTCTTAGGTCTCCAGCATTGCAGGCAGATTCTTTACCACTAATACCACCTGGGAAGTCCCAAGTTAAGTGTAGCTTTCAGTAACAGTTGCTGCTCCTATAATTCAATAGCAAAGAAACAAATAACCTGATTAAGAAATGGGCAAAGGACTTGAATAGATATTTCTCTGAAGAAGAAATGCAAATGGCTCATAGTTATGTGATAAAGGTATTCAACATCATTAATCATCAGGGAAATGCAACTCAATACCACACTGAGATATCACTTCACACCTGTTAAAATGGCCATCATCAAAAAACACAAAAGATAGCAAGTGTTGGCAAGGCTGTGGAGAAAAAGGAACCCTCGTACACTCTAGTGTGGAAGTAAATTGGTGCAGCCGTCATGGCAAATCATATGGAGATTCCTCAACCAATTGAAGACAGAACTAATATAAGATCCAGCAATCTCCCTTCTGGATAGAACACCAAAAGGAATTGAAATCAGGAGCAAGAAGAGATTTCTGAACTCCCTTGTTCTTTTCAGCATTACTCACGATAACCAAGACATGGAAGTAACTTAAATATCTATCAACAGGTGAATGGATAAAGAAGATGTGGTGTAGACATACAATGGAATATTATTTATCCCTTAAAAAGAAGGAAATCCTTCTATTTGCAACAACATAGATGAACCTAGAGGGCATTATGCTAAGCGACACAAGTCAAAGAAAGACAAATTCTGCATGTTACCACTTACATAAGGAATCTGAACTGGCCAAACTTGTCAAGGCAGAGAGTGGAATGGCGGTTGCCAGACAGTAGGGGAAGGAGGTAATGAGAAGATATTAGTCAAAGAATACAAGTTTTGGTCCTGCAAGATAAATCAGTCCTAGGGATCCACTGTTTAGCCTAGAGCCTACAGTTAAAAACATTGAGTCGTATACTTAGAAATTTACTGAGAAGGTAGATCCTATGTTTTCATATCACTGAAATATAATAATAATAAAGATGGCAGGAGGTGGTAGGTTTGTTACTGGCATTGATTGGGTTGATGATTTCAAAGATACATACTTATCTCCAGACTCATCAAGTTGTGTGCATTATACATGTGCAGCATGTCGTTCAGACTTTAATAAAGTGGTTAAGAAAAACAACAGTTAATCCTTTGGATAATATTAGTTGTTGGAGTCTCAGAGCAAGAAAAAGGTTAGAGAAGGAAAGGTAGGACAATTAGGTGAGATATAGCTGTGATGCAAGGCCAGTGGTGAATCCCCAAGGGCAGTGCCATGCACTTACTCTTCTCTGAGAGATTCAGAACGGAGGGCACTTGGTCTTGAAAAACATTCTTACCACCTCTGCACTCTAGTTCGATGTACTTTCTGACATGAAAGTTTGCACAAAGGAAGGACTTGGAGCCCAAGTATCCAAGATGTAGAAAAGCACACATTATGAGTGGGGTAATGACAGCCAAAGAGCCATCCATTGCCAAGCCTTCTGCTATCACAGAAGAAAAGAACTGACTGATTGTGTGTATGCGTGTGTGTGCGCTCAATCGTGTCTATTAATGACCCCATGGATGGTGGCCCACCAGGCTCCTCTGTCCATTGGATTCCCCAGGCAAGAATACTGGAGTGGGTTGCCATGGCCTCCTCCAGGGGATCTTTCCAACCCAGGGATCGAACCTGCGTCTCTTATGGCTCCTGCATTGGCAGGCAGGTTCTTTACCACAAGTGCCACTTGGGAAGCCCAATTAAACTATCACAAAGCTAATTTTTCAACTTCCAGATTATATATACCTCCCAACTCTCAATCTACCACTCATTTATTTTACTGGTTTTGCTTCTACAAAATCGCTTCCTTGAGTAATTATATTGTGAAGAACATTTGACTTTTCAAAATCAATTCTTAAGTTAACTATCCCCAGAGCACCTGAAAAATTGCCTATCTGATGGAAAAAAACATTTTCATTTTTATGCTCCAATAACTCAAAATTGGCACAGTGAATTTTTATCAAACATTTCAAAAGAGGGGAAAAAATCAGTTCTGGATTGAAAGTAAGAATAAGAAACTCAGAGCCCGTGGGGGACAAGAAACTTAGAATGAAAGTGCTTTCTCAACCAGAGCACTCCTGTTGAGACATGATAATAAAATGTTCACAGTAATGGAGACAAAATCCTAACTGGCACAGCCTGAACAAAAGAAAAAAAACCTTTATATTTTTGGAGGCATATCTGTTTGTCCAGGCATTTAAGTCTTTCTTTAGACAAACATGTCACTTTTTATTGCTCACCAAATATTGAATTGGTTGGATTAAATCTTTGAGTCTGATCTTGTTTTACAAAACATGAAACCATTTTCCGAGAGTTGAGTGAGCCCATGGATGAAAGGCATGTATACATTGTTATTACACTCATCTTTCAATGGAGCTGAGCTGACAGGCAGTATCTAATCTATTTCCCCATTGTGCTTAAATTTTAAAAAGAAAAACACTGAAAAGATTTAAAACCATCTGCAAACCTAATTAACATGAACTCTAAGGGACTGTCTCAATTCTATTGTTATACAAGAATGCTATTATCCTAAGTATTGTTTGAAATAAGTGGGCCATAGCCAGACTGAAAGGCCATTTTTGGTATTTGGAAATTCTCCTAGCTCTAGTAGAATCTGACTTGCAATAAACTTAGAGTTCAGTGTGAAGTCTGCTGTTTTCACTAGCCAAGAAACTATTTATTAAACAGCTACTATGTAAAACTTACAGTGGCAGGTTAATATATCATAATCAGAGTACATTCAATTTTTTAAGGAATAATAGCATTTGTTGGGCAATTCAAAGAGTCTTTCTGCAATGGGGAGAGGTAACAGGCTGTAGTTGAAATGCTAAAACAACTATATATGATGTAGTTGAAATATATATGTACACACATATGCTGCTATTTCATAGCTGTCTGTGAAAGTGACAACTAGATGACCAGATAATTTTTTAAAAGTTCACAAGAAGAGATCCCACCATATTCACTGGGAACAATCATATCATTCCTCTAGGAAATCCTTTCCTAAAGAGATGCATTGACTGGGACTTTAAAATGAGTGGCCAAAATGGTAGAGAGAAACCTAACTCCTAATAAATGTAGGTGATCTTGAAGCAGAGGAAAACTGTGTTTTTCCCAGGATAAGAATGAAAGCAGGGGTCTGCATAACCTAGGGTTGAGCAGGGAGGACAGAGATTTCTTGGCTCTTCAAAAAGCATAGAAGATGCAAAAAGCAAATTATAGACTCAAAGGAGTCTCACTGGGGCTTAAGGAGACTGCAGTTATTCACACAGACATGTGAGGGAGGCTCCACTGGGACTGCAGTTGTCTCAGCATGACAGGTACGAAGGCCAGTGCCCAAAGACCAGGATCAATTATAGCTCAGTGGTGGCTATCATATGTCATAGGATGATTGAAGATCTGAGATTCTCACCTGGGTGATACTTTCAGTTCAGTTGCTCAGTCATGTCTGACTCTTTGCGACCCCATGGACAGCAGCATGCCAGGCCTCCCTGTCCATCACCAACTCCCAGAGCTTACTCAAACTCATGTCCATTGAGTCAGTGATGCCATCTAACCATCTCATCCTCTGTCATCCCCTTCTCCTCCCGCCTTCAATCTTTCCCAGTATCAGGGTCTTTTCAAATGAGTCAGTTCTTTGCATCAAGTGGCCAAAGTATTGGAGTTTCAGCTTCAACATCAGTTCTTCTAATGCATATTCAGGACAGATTTCCTTTAGGATGGACTGGTTGGATCTACTTGCAGTCCAAGGGACTCTCACCAAGGGGTGATACTTTAGCCTCCCATTACCCAGACCGTTAGAAGGTTTAAGGGGAGAAAGAGAAGCAAAAATCAAGTTATTTCTTTGCACAGTGAGTTTTGTGGCTATAAATTCATGTTGACTGGACACAATTATACAATGCAGAGGTTGATTGAAGCCATGAAATTAAAAGATGCTTCCTGCTTGGAAGGAAAGCTATAACAAACCGAGCATGCATGCATGCTAAGTCACTTTAGTCGTGTCCGACTCTGTGTGACACTACAGACGGTAGCCTGTCAGGCTCCTCTCTCCATGGGATTCTCCAGGCAAGAATACTGGAGTGGATTGTCATGGCCTCCTCCAGGGATAACAAACCTAGATAGCATATTAAAAAGCAGAAACATCACTTTGCTGACCAAGATCCATATAGTCATGTATAGGTGTGAGAGCTGGACCATAAAGAAGGCTGAGCATCACAGAATTAATGCTTTTGAATTGTAGTGGTGCTGGAGAAGACTCTTGAGAGTCCCTTGGACAGCAAGGAGATCAAACAAGGCAATCCTAAAGGAAGTCAACCCTGAATATTCATTGGAATGACTGATGCTGAAGCTGAAGCTCCAACACTTAGGCCGTCTGATGTGAAGAGCCAACTCATTGTAAAAGATCCTGATGCTGGGAAAGATTGAAGGCGAAAGGAGAAGGGGCCAGCAGAGGATGAGATGGTTAGATAGCATTACTGACTCAGTGAACATGAATCTGAGCAAACTCTGAGAGAAGGACAGGGAAGCCTGGTGTGCTGCAGTTCATGGTGTCACAAAGAGCCAGTCACGACTCCGGGATTGAACAACAGCAACCATTCTGTCATTCAATGGCATTTATTGGGCTACAGCCTTGAAACACTAATGTCTTTGGATGATAGCCATTATGTACAGTAAGTTCTAAGAAGCATATACATGAATGATAAAATAAGCAACCCTGTCCTCAAGCTGGTTATAGCTAATTAAATAGAAAAGCATGTAAAGAAGTGATTGTGTTACAGAGTAATATGTGTTTTAATGGAACATAAACACAGCTTCTCAGAGGGGTATATAGGAGAGGCTCATTATGCAAGACTTGTAGAGTTTTTACATACTTTTAAGAGTTGAACCAGAGAGGAAGCATTTTACCAGACAGAGGAAACAACAAAGAATAAAAGCTTGCATATACAGCAAAACATAGAGGGTTTTAAAAAATGTGCAATTGACCCCTGAACAACACATGTTTGAACTGCATGGGTCCACTTTCACTTAAATTGTTTTTATTTTATTGATTTATTTATTTTGTGGCTGTGCTAGGTCTTCCTTGCTGTGTGTGGGCTTTCTCTCGTTGGAGCGAGCAGGGGCTACTCTCCAGTTGCAATGCACAGGCTTCTCACTGTGGTGGCTTCTTTCGTTGTGGAGAGTGTGGGCTCAGTAGTTTTGGCATAGGTGCTTCGTTGCCCCACAGCATATGGAATCTTCTGGAGCAGGGATTCAACCCTTGTCACCTGCAATGCCAGGCAGATCCTTAACCACTGGACCACCAGGGAAAACCCCTGCTTTCATGTGAATATTTTTCAAAAAATACATTGGAAAAAAAATTTTGGAGACCTGAGACAATTTGAAAAAATTCACAGATGAAATTGGTAGTCTGGAAATATTAAAAAAAAATAAAAAATATTCCATGAATGCAATACACATATATATATATAGATACTGGTTGAGTTTTATATAGGCTTAAGTTAGTGATATTTCATATAAGATTAATAATGTGTTAGTTTTCTTACTGTTTTGTAATTTTACTTTCAAAGAATTAACATTACTGCACAGTATGCCTCACTCATAATTGGAGAAACTGTGTATCAGCCTGTCAAGACAGGTAAGTGGTTTTTTAAGAAATATTACAATGCTACCAATACTGTATTATGAATATGACTGCAATACTGTATGCCATGAAAATTTTACAAAAATTCATTTATTAGTGTGTAGGCTAGGCTACCCTGAGGCAATTGTATTGATTACTCTAGGCTCCCATTAACAATCATCCTGCTGCTTTTTTGTTATCAATGCATAAATTGTTATACCTGCAAAGATATATGAGTTTCATTTTCACAGTTTTCATTATTGATGTCTTGTGTTAGTAATACATATAATATCTATGTATTTTGTATCATATATGACATTTACATAGGTACTGACAGACGATTCATCTTGTAAATAGATGATGTGAACATACAGTGTCAATAAATATTAATACAATTCAGTACTGTGAATGTATTTTCTTTTCCCTATTATTTTCTTAACAAAGTTTTCTTTTCTCTCACTTACTTCATTGTAAGAATATAGTGTATGATACATATAGGTACAAAATAAGTGTTAATAGACTGTCCAAGTTCCAGTCAACAGGAGTCTATTAGTAGCTAAGTTTTGAGGGGGTCAAAACTTATATGCAAATTTTCAGCTGCCAGAAGCTCAGCACCCCATGTTGTTCAAGGGTCAACTATAAATGGTTTAGAATAGATATGGAGTAGACTCCAATTGTGGAAAACATATTGGAAAGGTAGGCACAGGCCAAAATTATGGAATTTTTTGCATATCTAAAGAGTTCATTCTTTGTTTTTTGATTGTGTTTTAATTAAGGAGATTCTAAGAAAATTTTAAATGATTGCTAATTATCAAATAGAGTATTAATTTTAATTACCAATGGCCATTAAAAATATTTATCTATTTATTTGGCTGCACAAGGTCTTCACTGCAACGTGTAGGATCTTTAGTTGTGGCAGGGGACCTCTTAGCTGCAACATGTGGGATCTAGTTCCCTGATCAGGAATTGAACCCTGCTACCCCCGCATTGAGGAACTTCATAGTAGCTCAGCAATAAAGCCTCTGCCTGCAATGCAGGAGACTCGGGTTCGATCCCTGGGTCAGTAAGATCCTCTGGGAGGAGGGCATGGCAACCCACTCCAGTACTCTTGCCTAAAGAATCCCATGGACAGAGGAGCCTGGTGGGCTGTAATCCATAGGGTCACACAGAGTCGGACATGACTAAAGCAAATAAGCAGCAGCAGCAGCCCCTGAATTGGGAGCTGAGTTTTAGCTCCTGGATCACCAGGGAAGTCCCCTGATGACCTTTTAAATTACATCTTAATTACCCTCCTGGTAAGGTAGGGACTCCCACCTGATGGTTATGGGATGGCTGAATATATAACACCCAGCACTGGACACAGTGAGGTCAAGGGGAGTTTGTCATGTATACTTATAGCCTGGGGGAGCAGAATATTGCAACCTTGCAAGGTCAAGGTTGCATTCAGGAAGAGAGTGAACCAGCAGGTGTTGTGGTGGGAGGCAGGTTCTGTAGTATTAAGACTGTGATGTGTCCCTGAGCTCTGCTGGGAGGATGTGATTGACTTGCTTGAATACTTCTGTGGGCTGGCAGAGAACAGAAATTCCTACTGAAATCCCAGAAACAAATAGGAAGGGCACCTGGTCCTCTTGATAAGGAGGGTGGTTTGACTAGGGAACATTATTAACAGGAATCCCTGGAGGAGGGCATGGCAACCAACTCCAGCATTCTTGCCTGGAGAAGCCCATGGACAGAGGAGCCTGACGAGCCACAGTCCATAGGGTCACACAGACAGAGTCCGAAAAGACTGAAGCGATTTAACATGCATGTGTGCATTCACAAGAGTAAAGTAGGAAGGGGAACTTGGAATTAGATCACTTGAAGATGAAATGTTCTAAAATTCTAGTATGTTATTTAGAAAAAAAATGTAGTACAGAGTATGTACTCAATAAATACTCCCTTCCCTCGCCATCTTTTTTTTTTTTCTGATCTCCCCATAGAGTAGTTTGCATAACACTCTGCAATTCTCTTTTTTTTTTTTTTTGCATTTATCCAATGAAGCTTTGTCATATGATTGTGCCCAAGTGATTTCCATCTCTAGAAGAGGTATCTGCTGCTGCTGCTGCTAAGTCGCTTCAGTTGTGTCCGACTCTGTATGACCTCAGAGACAGCAGCCCACCAGGCTCCCCCATCCCTGGGATTCTCCAGGCAAGAACACTGGAGTGGGTTGCCATTCCCTTCTCCAATGCATGAAAGTGAAAAGTGAAAGTGAAGTCGCTCAGTTGTGTCCGACTCCTAGCAACCCCATGGACTGCAGCCTACTAGGCTCCTCCGTCTATGGGATTTTCCAGGCAAGAGTACTGGAATGGGTTGCCATTGTCGTCTCCAAGACGAGGTATCTAGCACTGCATATATCTCAGGATTCCCTACACTGCTGGGAAAGTGCCATGTACACAGTAGTTACTCAATATATTTATCAAACTGAACCCCAAAGCAGTCAAGTAATTTGACCAAAACAAGAATTAGCAGAGCCAAATCTCTTGACACCAATCACAGAATTTTTCAACTCTACCATAGTAGGGACTACTTGTATAGGGAATACTTCTTATAGAATGAAGGAGGTTATTTTCTTTAGGAGGTCACATTGTCTCTAGAAAATTATTCCCAAAATATATTTCAACCACTTTAACATGCTTCCCTGATAGCTCAGTTAGTAAAGAATCCATCTGTAATGCAGGAGACCCCGGTTTGATTCCTGGGTCAGTAAGATCCCCTGGAGAAGGGAAGGCTACCCACTCCAGTATTCTGGCCTGGAGAATTCCATGAACTGTATAGTCCATGGGGTGCAAAGACTGAGCAATTTTCATTCACTTCACTAGTAGGATTTAACAGAAAATAAACATGAACAAAATAAAACATTAAGTTCTGACACAATATTTTAAACTGAAAATATTAGAATTTAACTAGTTCTTGATAGCTTCAAATCATTATTAGCCTTCCCTGTATACTACTCCTTTTTTCTTTGTTGATTAGTCACTAAGTTGTGTCCAACATTTTGCGACCCCATGGACTGTAGCCTGCCAGGTTCCTCTTTCCATGGGATTTCCCAGGCAAGAATACTGGAGTGGATTGCCATTTCCTACTCCAGGTTATCTTCCCAGCCCCAGGATTGAACTCATGGGTCTTACAATGGCAATTGAATTATTTACCATTGAGCCACCAGGGAAGCCCATTGTCTCTTAGTTAGACATTTCTTAATATATCTAAAATTGTTCAGTAGAAGACTGATGCCATAGGAAACATATGAGCCCATCCCCAGAACTGGATATCGCTGGTCTAGGGTGAGGCCCAGGTGGACATATACACCTCTAAGATAGATTTCACTGAGATTCAGTCATGTAGTCAAGTGCCTCTAGGATATTTCCACTTTCTGTGGAAGCTGTCCACAGACACCTGCAATACATATAAGACATTTCAAATTCACTTTTTTCTCCCATACCTGCCCCTTCTCCATATTCCCATTCTAGGAAATCACCATCACATCACCTCACCACCCATCCTCCAAGCTACCCAAACAGAAAACTTTGGAGACATTCTTAGTTTTTTCTTTTTCCTCATCCCACTCCTGCCAGAGTCAATTAGCACCAAGTCTCATGCATTTTCACTCAACACTCCTCAAATGTCCCCAAGTTCTCTATAACCACTCCTAATGACTTAGCTTATGTCCATCATCCATTGCATGACTGAAAAATTCTATTCGGTTTATATCTTTGAATCAATCATTGAGCTACTAGAGAGTTCAGGGGAGACTATTATTCTGAAAATTCAAATCTGAGTGTGTTACTTATGTTGAAAGGCTCTCAATGACTGCTCTTTGCCTAAAGAACGAATTATGAGGACCTCCTTATCCATCCCCTCTAATCCTTTCTTTCAGAGTCCAACCCCATATTTCTACACACAGTCTAAGCTTTGGTCCTGAAGAAATACCTGGAGAGCTTGGAAATCACTCTTCAGTTCCATATTTTTCATATTGCTTCCTCTTCTAAGTATGTCTTCCACCAGACACCATAGGAATGAAAAAAAATCTTACATTCAGAAATCACACAGCTGCTGAAGTTCAAATCTTAAATCTGCTTCTTACGAGTGTATTACTTAACTTCTCTGATTCCTCTTTACCCTCTTAGTATGGGGTAATAAAAGTACCTACAAGAAACATTAACTATAAAAGAATTAATGTTTTTCCAATATTGAATAGATTGAATAGTACATGGTTTCCCTGTTTCCCCAAGGTTGTGCAAAGCATAGTTTTTATTTGAAAATTCCTTCAATAAATACACAAGTATCAAAAAAACCCACCCAGCTTAGCCTTGAGAAAACAAACATGTTTTTATTGAAATATATTGGATTTACAAGATTGTGTTAGTTTCAGGTGAACAGCAAAGTGATTTGGATATATACATAAATTTTTGCAGATTCTTTTCCATTATAGGTTGTACAAAATATCAAATATAGTTGCTAATTATTGTTGCTATTGTTGTGTTGTCACTAAGTCGTGTCCAGCTCTTTGCCACCCCATGGACTGTATGTAGCCTGACAGTCTCCACTGTCCATGGGATTTTCCAGGCAAGAATACTGGAGTGGGTTGCCATTTCCTTCTCCAGGGGATCTTCCCGACCCAGGGCTCAAACTCGAGTCTCCTGCATCGGCAGGTGGATTCTTTACCACTGAGCCACCTGGGAAGCCCATAGTCCCTTATACTATACAGTAAATCCATGTTGTTTCTCTACTTTGTATATAGTAATATATACCTGTTAGTCTCAAAGTCCTAATTTATGCCTCCCCCTCTTTCCCTTTTGGTAACCATAAATTTATTTTCTAGGTATGTGAGTCTATTTTTGTTTTGTAAATAAGTTCATTTCTATTATTTTCTAGATTCTACATATTAATATAAGTGGTATCATATAACATGTTTTTCTCTGTCTGACTTACTTCACTTAGTATGATAATCTAGGTTCATCCATGTTGCTGCAAATGGCATTATTTCATTCTTTTTGTAGCTCAGTTGGTAAAGGATCTGCCTGCAGTGCAGGAGACCTGGGTTCGATGCCTGGGTTGGGAAAATCCTCTGGAGAAGGAAATGGCAACCCACTCTAGTATCCTTGCCTGGAAAATCTCATAGACAGAGGAGCCTGGTGGGCTGCAGTCCACGGGGTCGCAAAGAGTCGGGCACGACTGAGCAACCAACACTTACTTACTAATATTCTATTGTGTGTGTGTGTGTGCTGCCAGAGAAAACATTCCTGGAACCTAACAGGTTCCTCTAGATAAGTTTGCCTGGAGGGTGACACCTGGGAGCTGCCTTGCTTAGCTTTGAAGCACTCTCAGACTCACCAAATCACTTATTTCCATAAAGTATGACCCATGCTGAGGCAAGATGGGTTTAGCAATGTGCTCCCATGGTTGGATGTAAAATTTGCCAAAGTGAAATACTTGAACTGCCCCTTAAGTTTGATAGAACCATATCTTTTTACCCTGACCTCCTCTCTACCACACTCCCTTCCTGCTCAAGATACTTGAGTGGCTGTGGCATTTTTTAGGTTCAGATAAGCAGAGGTTGGGAGAAGGCAATGGCAACCCACTCCAGAACTCTTGCCAGGAAAATCCCAGGGACAGAGGAGCCTGGTGGGCTGAAGTCCATGGGGTTGTGAAGAGTTGGACATGACTAGGCGACTTCACTTTCCCTTTTCACTTTCATGCATTGGAGAAGGAAATGGCAACCCACTCCAGCCTGTTGTCTGGAGAATCCCAGGGAGAGCGGAGGCTGGTGGGCGGCCATTGATGGGGTCACACAGAGTCGGACACGACTGAAGTGACTTAGCAGCAGCAGCAGCAAGCAGAGGTTGAGTTGGGAATATGCCATTTCAACTGCAATTTGAAAATGAGTATTGGAATGTTGTAGGAAAGCAAGGTATAAATGACAGATTCCCAATTTTCTTATATCAGAGGTAACTCCCTTATACATCTTTAAATTTATTCATTAAATAAGTGAAAACATTTTAGATTAATAAAAAGTTAAGCAAAGGCCATCAAGATGAGTAGTGAAATCAAGAGGAATTAACTTTTCATTGGAAAGTGAATTGTAACCAAAAATTAATCAAATTATACCAAAAGCAATAATTCATTAAGAAAAAGAGATGCATTTACAAGAAAAGTAATGAATAGACTCTTAGAGTATTTGGTAATCCAAATGATGAAGGGGAACAAATCGTAGGAACATGTTGGAAAAATATTTCAAATACATATCTTCCTTTTGTCCTTAAGTTAATAAACTTAGGAGCCTGTCCCATTCTTTTAAAAAACAATTGGTTATAAATAAATACTGTCTTATATTAATAGTTATAATGTCCTGATTGTTTCTGTATATTCACTCTTTGCTTTCTTGTATAGAAACCTTTCTTTTTTGAGAATAAGGTACACTGCCATATGTTGTCCTATAGCAATTCATATCTGACCTCAATGGGTGCATAGGTAGATTCTGAAGAATTTACGTGGAAAATTATGCCCATGTTCAACAGTTTCAAGAATTGGTATGTGCCTGCATGTGTACCTAGTCACTTCCATCGTATCTGACTCTATGCAATCCTATGAATTGTAGCCTGCCAGACTCCTCTGTCCATGGGATTCTCCAGGCAAGAAAAACAACCCACTGGAGTGGGTTGCCATGCCCTCCTCCAGGGGATCTTCCCCACCCAACGATCAAACCCACATCTCTTGTGTCTCCTGCATTGGCCATTAGCACCACCTGGGAAGCCCCAAGAATTGGTTAAAAAACCATTAAATTTTTTTTGTTGTTCAAAAGATAAAACCTGAAAGTCACTGTATAATGAAAAAGCTTATTTTCAACATAGTCAAAATGATCATATGACTGAGTGTAACTATTATGCTTACTGAAGAGGTAGTTATATTTTATGAAACTGAGGTTTTGGTTAATGTTCTAGAGAACACTTGGGAGTGAGTGAATTTAGGGCATACAAGTCATTTTTACCTAGTTGACAAGGTGATAATTGATTCTTGATTACTTGACACGTATAACTGTCCCTGGCAAGTTTCTGAGTTCCACCAGATGTTAGGCACGGCTTTTAGAATGCTTAAGGACAGCCTCTTTCAAGGTTCATGTCACTGTATCACTTCAGGGAAACAAAACCTTCATGTTTCATGTCATCAGAATGTGACTCCTTGGATATCCCTGTTACATAATACAGTTCTTACTCTGATGGGGACAGAAACCAATTCATTGCTCTACACAGTGGTTGTATGTTATTGATTTAAACCCCAAACTATATTGATGTCTCAAAGTTGGACCCTCAGAAAAAAAAAAAAAAAACTATAATTTAAGCAAATTTAAGTGAAAACTCACTTTCTTCCTTGGCAGATTAATTTCCTATTTTTCATCTTTAAAGATGACACATGAGCTATAACAAAGGGGTCATCATTTGCTTTACAAAGGAAAATGAGAAATATTTAGCGACTCTTTCCTGTAAAAAAGGTCCCACTTCCAAAAAAGTACCTTCCTTTATGGTATTGAATTTAATTATTCAATACCTTAAAAACAGAACTTTTAAGAGGCAAGTGAGGGACTTTCCCTTCTGGGAAGATGACGTACACATACTGTTTCCTATTGCTCCTGCTACATACAACTAACACCCCTGGACGTGATACACAAGACAAACATAAAACCGGAAGGCAGAGAGAAGCCAGACCAGACGGGAACCTCGGGACCCAAAGCCCAACTTGATGATACATTCCTGGGGATTTCCTGTTTTCTGGTTTTTGAAGATTTTGTCTCATCTATCCCCAAGCGTAGAGCAATGAAGATGGTTACCTGAAGATGCCAATGAATGGAGACAAAGCAAACAAAAAACAAACTGACAAAAAAACCTGAAACCTGTTCTCACTAGCCAGAAGACCAGGAAAGGGACATCCTACAAAGAAAAAAAAAAATATATATATATATATAAGTATATTGCTGCATAGACTGTTATGGTGACTGTGGGTTGCCTTGTTGTTGGCCTTTCCCCCAGGATCTGAAAGAGCACTACAAGCAAAACGTTGTTGCCACGAGAGCAACCTTGGAGGGCTCACCCCCACTGCAGACCACGCTTGGGCTGAACTTGTGCAGTTACAGGGATCCAGCCCTCAGAGAGCTCTTGATGTTTGCTTGCTCAGTCATGTTCAAATCCTCACAACCCCATGGACTGTATCCCACCAGGCTCCTCTGTCCATGGAATTTTCAAGGCAAGGGTACTTGAGTGGGTTGCCATTTCTTACTCCAGGGGATCTTTCCAACCCAGGGATAGAACATGCATCCCTGTGTTTCCTGCATTGCAGGAAGATTCTTTACCTGCTGAGCCAACAGGGAAGCCCTCAGAGGGCTCCGCACGCGGTTTAATAATCTCTTGTTGCCATCTTGAAATTCGTAATGATTTTTGAACAAAGGGACCTGCTATTTCCTGTTGCCACTGAGCATCACACATTATGTAGCTGGTCCTGACTGTGGATTCTAAAGTGTTTGGTATTTGTGTTAACAATTGTTTCGTGTCTGACATTATGCTGTCAGCAAAGTGAGAGTAAATGTTTATCAAATAAAGCCTTGTTATATTAATATTTCATGATCATCAACTTTTAAAGCCTGCAATACAAATTGTACTTATACTGTCATTGTTATAAAGATATATATGAATATGATTCTAGCCAACCATGCATTATGAAAGGTCCCAAGCAAAGGGCACAAATCCAGTTCACTCAGTTTAGTACTTATATAATGTAAACTTGGAGAAGGTAGTCAGGTAACATTTATCCTGACTCCTCCACATTCTTCCCTGTATTTTCTTGTGCTTTCCACCATGAACACACAGCCCCTCTTGTTTCAGATCTATTCTCATGATAAGGTCTTATATATTATTTTCACTTTACAATAAAATTTTACCAATTAGTAGATAATTCTGGAATATTTTTATTTTGCTAACTCACTTCTAATTTTGGAATGCAACATCCTACCCAGTAGAAAAATGATCAACATCAGACTTGAAAATGACAAAGGCACTCTTCAAAGGTCTCTGAAATTTTGCAAACAGGTGAGACCTAGACCTACTCTTAAATGATATGGTTACAAAATGGCAGAACTTTTCCAAAGAGCTATTTGCCCTGGTTGCTTTAAATTAAACATTTTATAAACTACAAAAGGAAGCTGAGTTATAATTTTATATTATAGTTTGATTTAAACACATGTGTAGAATAATTATTCTGATTTCTAAACCTATAGTTTTTTTGTTTGTTTTTCTCTGGAAGTTTCATTTGTTTTTGTTTGTTTTTATAAGCCTTGAGCATTGCAATGGTTTAGACTGAGATAAAGTTGGATTATAAATCTCTGTCTCTAATGGATTGCTTTACCCAATTCACAAACCACTTTATTTCACTCACAGATACTCTAAAAAGGGAGAGATATCTAAATTTACAGTATAGCTGTTGCCATAATGTCCCTATGTGATCAAATTTTAATCAGAAAAAAACTGCTGTATTTGTGCTAACATAGTAAACCATCAATCAACGCCTTGATGCATAAGCCAGCACTTCCCTTGGCAGCATACTCAGGGAGATGGAACAGAGGCAGGAATTCTGATGCTCAGACAATTCCCTGCTGTTCCAACGGCTCAGGGTCACTTATATGTTGACCCTGGTTTGTGACAGAACTTAACTAAGAAGGAATTGAAGAAATTTTATACTTTTACATATTTTTCTCTTAAGTAAATTTAGATATTGGGGCTTCCATATTTAGATACTGGTGGCTCAGTGGTAAAGATTCCACCTGCCAGTGCAAGAGATACAGGTTCGATCCCTGGGCAAGAAAGATCCCCTGGAGAAGGGAATGGCTGCCCACTTAAGTATTCTTGCCTGGGAAATGCCTTGGACAGAGGAACCTGGTGGGCTTCTGGGGTTTTGTCCATGGGATTACAAAAGAGCCAGACATGATTTAGTGACTAAAAACAACAACAACAAAATGTATATATTGTCTTTCAATAACTCTTTGAGAAAAGGACTTTGTGGTATTAGAAATGAAAACAGTAATAGTTATACATTCAGAACCTCTTCTTAGACCCTGATATTTTTCAACCTTTTCAGTCAACTTCATCTTCCTTTCTAATGTGCTTGTGCTCTATTAGAAATATTTTTTACACATATCAAGGATTTGTTTAAAAGAAAACGTATCTTTTTTTTCCATAAGAAAGTATTGCAATATGATAGTCCTAAAGAGTTAAATAAAATAGTTTCTTCCTAATTTCCATGTTACAACATGCATTCTGGTTCAATTTTTAATCTCAAATATGTATTCTAGCCATCCTTTAATTTCAGTGGGATATGTACACAACACGTATTTGAAGAGAAAATTGTACCAGAGGTTGAAAAATATTTCAAGGATAAAAGTACAACTGAAGTGTTCAGTGAGATCTAAATCTTTATTATTTAAATGATGTTAAATATAAATCAAAGTTATTGACTCTTTGGTGTCTCAGACACTTGCTAGTGCAAGTAGAGGTTACACTATTCTTTTCTGCAAATAGTTGGATGGCATCACTGACTCGATGGACATGAGTCTGAGCAAGCTCTGGGAGCTGGTGAAGGACAGGGAAGCCTGGGGTGCTGCAGTCTATGGGGTCCGGACACGACTAACAACTGAACTAAGGCCTCGAGAGTGTACATGTCGGATATTGATGTTATTCCTCACATATTTCACTAGATGGCGCCATGAGCCTCTTAAATAGAGTACCAGACACAAGCACCCTTAATAACATATATTTCTTTATTTCAGCATTTCCTTAAACTGTAAAATAGTCTTTCTGAAAAAAATTAATTACTTTTGCACATTCTATATTTTTATATATACCTAAAACCTATGCTTTTCTATCAATGTTTTTTAAAAGTCATAAAATTCCATTGGTAACTATAATTTTTTTTACCCAAACATTGCTATTTTTTATGGTACTGGTTTTTCTTCTTTGATTGTGAATCATTTATGATGATTACTCTACTTGGTATCATCCTGCCAAGCTGCCAAGGTTGCACTTGTAGTATCTTAACAGCTTAGTTTTTCAGAATGTACACATGTCTACGAGAAAATTAGAAATAATGGCTGATGGAAGGTAAAGAACCATATCTGAAGTCAGATCTACAAGAGAATGGTCACATAACCCAGCTCTCATAATCAGGAATCTTCACAGTATAGTTTCTCTGATTTTTAAGATTTATTGAACGAAGCAAGCCATGAAGTGAGTTGGAAAATTATGGCCTCAGAGTAGAATCTTCCCTTTGCTGATGTTGAAAAAGAAGTTTCTAATTTCCAGACTACTGAACCTCCATTAAACAGTAGGAGCTTGTCAGTATATAATTTCCACTAGTCTTTAGGAGAGTTTCTTTCTTTTATTATTTAATTAAAGTATCAGTGTGGAGATAATGGAGATAATGCGTATGAAGGACTAAATGTTCACATTGGACTCTGCTAGGTATAGGTACAAAGATCAACTGAAAATTGAAAACAGGAGGAAGAAACTCAGAGACAGATTTGTACAGTCAAGCCCAAAAAGATGTTCAAGACAAGGATCTCACATAGTTGGCCCTATGGCATTTTGCAATGCCTTGAACCCAAATTCTCTGGACACAATTCATTAATACCTACTGCTGGGCTTCCCAGGTGGCGCTAGTGGTATAGAATTCACCAGCCAATGCAGTAGCCGTAGACGTAAGACCTGGGTAGAGAAGATCCCCTGGGGGAGGGCATGACAACCCACTCCAGTATTCTTGCCTGGAGAATTCCATGGACAGAGCAGCCTGGCAGGCTACAGTTCTAGGGTCTCAGAGTCGGACACAATTGAAGCGACTGAGCTCACATGCTATTTTGCACAGAGCTTTCCTAGAAGAAGATATTTTCTGATCAAATAGATCAAGTAACTAAAACTTATTTTAGTTATCAATAGGAAGGGGCAGGGATACCAGAAATTGGACCACTCTCCACTTTTTGACCTTTTATGGTCAGTTTAGGAATTGTCATGGCACCTGTGGGTGTGTTGTTTAGTATTTGCTATTTCAATGAGCATATAATGAGGCTCAAGGTCTACTGGAAGTGGAATCTTCTGCCATCCTGGGCCTAGCTGGTTCTAACTAGTTTATGTCATGTCCTAGCTGGTTCAAACTAGTTTGTGTCATATAGCTGAAAATAGCTATGTCGTTCTTTTAAATGTTGTGCCCTGCCCCCTTTCCTCCCATCTCACTGGTAGAAAACACATATGTGTGTTTGTCTTAAGGAGAGAGTTCTAAATGTATAGGTTGTTTACTAATTTCTGAAGAATTAACTCTGCAGTCATATCAGATATTGAGAAAGTATAAAACTGTCAGTTAATAGGTGTGTGGTCCTGAGTGGAATATTAACACCACTGAGCCTTAGTTCCTTGTCCCTAAAATGGGGATAATATTGATCTTACATAAATCCTTATATGGATTAAGAAAATTTAGATGTCGAGCCCAGGCCAACACTTACTAGATCTTCAGCCGATATGATTTTTTCACTTCTCACAACTCCCCTACTCAGAGTGATAGGATGTTATTTAAAATGGGCAGGTAAGCACTAAATTGATGGCATTTTAAAACAATGTAACAGTCTTTATTTTCTCAGTGGTTAGATTCACTATAACAGCAACATGTTGTTGTTATTTAGTCACTCAGTCCTGTCCGACTCTTTGCAACCCCATGAACTATAGCCCAGCAAACTCCTCTGTTCATGGGATTTCCCGGACAAGAATACTGGAGTGGGTTGCCATTTCCTTCCACAGGGAATCTTCCTGAGCCAGGGATAGAACCTGGGTCTCCTGTGTTGGCAGGCAGATTCTTTACTGTTGAGCCATCAGGGAAGCCCAATAACAGCAATGTAAAAGTCTTTAAAAACTTATAATTTCCTGCTTTCCATATCTCTAATTTAGAGATTATGCAAACAGTACTAGTAGCTCTCATAGTCTTATCTGATGGTTCTATAAGCTGATAGGTTTTCCCCTCTATTTCTCTTACTTGTCTGGGTAGTAACAAGGAAAGAGAATGCATTCCCAACCAGTACCCACTCACCTCAGCCACACAGGGAGTTCCCCTGGATCCTGAGCATAGGGCAAAAGGAACCCAACAACTACGAAGATTTTGTCTCTGTGTCCAGCTCCTTTCAGGAGAAGGAACAGTTCTAATCTTAGCTAATTGCCCCTGAAACAAAGAGCAGGATGTTGGCTAAAGGCAAAAGGGGAGGGGTTTGTGTCTGGTTTTGTCAGCAGTTTCAGGCAAAAATGAAAAAGTCTGTGTTTGGCTTTGTCATACGGGAATCGTGAGAGAGAGTGGACAGCAAATCCCAGATAAATCAGATGCAGGAGGATGGCTTTTTTTGGTAATCTGATTTTCAGAACATAAAAGGGTGAGGGATTTCAAAAGACCAAAATTTGGACAGGTTTCTCAAGCATCATTGTTTTCTGAAAGCACAGTTTAGTTCAGTTCAGTCGCTCAGTCGTGTCTGACTCTTTGTGACCCCATGAACCGCAGCATACCAGGCCTCCCTGTCCATCACCAGCTCCTGGAGTCCACCCAAACCCATGTCCATTGAGTGGGTGATGCCATCCAACCATCTCATTCTCTGTGTCCCCTTCTCCTCCTGCCCTCAATCTTTCCCAGCATCAGGGTCTTTTCTAATGAGTCAGTTCTTCCCATGAGGTAGCCAAAGTACTGGAGTTTCAGCTTCAACATCAGTCCTTCCAATGAATTTTCAGGACCCATTTCCTTTATGATGGAATGGTTGGATCTCCTTGCAGTCCAAGGGACTCTCAAGAGTCTTCTCCAACACCACAGTTCAAAAGCATCAATTCTTCGCCACTCAGCTTTCTTTATAGTCCAACTCTCACATCCATACATGACCACTGGAAAAACCATAGCCTTGACTAGATGGACCTTTGTTGGCAAAGTAATGTCTCTGCTTTTTAATATGCTGTCTAGGTTAGTCGTAACTTTCCTTCCAAGGAGTAAGCGTCTTTTAATTTCATGGCTGCAGTCACCATCTGCAGTGATTTTGGAGCCCCAAAAAATAAAGTCAGCCACTGTTTCCACTGTTTCCCCATCTATTTGCCATGAAGTGATGGGACCGGATGCCATGATTTCTGAATGTTGAGCTTTAAGCCAACTTTTTCACTCTCCTCTTTCACTTTCATCAAGAGGCTCTTTAGGCTCTTCTTCACTTCCTGCCATAAGGGTGGTGTCATCTGAATATCTGAGGTTATTGATATTTCTCCGAGCAATCTTGATTCCAGCTTGTGCTTCCTCCTGAAAGCACAAGGCTCGTACAAAGTTCAACATTGCCAGGCCCTTCTCCCCTTTAGTTCAAGATGAATGAACTCCATACATTGTTGGACAACTCAAAGGTGACCATGATGACCTGAGTGGAGTGAACCAGGATCTAAGAAACATTCTGATGGGGACTCTTGTTGTAGTTGTATCTATAGAATTAATTGAATTATCTGTTAAGAGGCATTGGCAGGGGTCAATTGTTTTGGAGTTCTGGAGATCAGTCATGCAAAGAGAGGGATGTCTTAAATGAAAATAGAAATGCTAATATAAAAGTTTAGGTTAAAGTGAAGAGATAGGAGGGAAACCATGATAATGTTTGGTCCAGTGGGATCCAAATGTTGGTGGATGGAAATCTTTATATCACACAATACTGCTCATTGAAGTTAAGACATCAGTACTCTTGGTGGTGTTGTCTAGTCTTGGTTGTTGTTCGTTGTGTAGTTGCTAAGTCATGTCTGACTCTTTGTGACCCCATGAACCGCAGCACATCAGGCTTCCCTGTCCTTCACTATCTCCCTGAGTTTGCTCAGACTCATGTCCATTGAGTTAGTGAAGCCATCCAACCATCACATCCTCTGTTGCCCCCTTCTCCTCTTGCCCTCAATCTTTCCCAGCATTAAGGCCTTTTCCAATGAGTCAGCTCTTCACATCAAGTGGCCAAAGTATTGGAGCTTCAGCTTTAGCACCAGTGACTAAATGGTGCTATTCAATGACTATTCAGGGTTGATTTCCTTTAGGATTGACTGGTTTGATCTCTTTGCTATCCAAGGGACTCTCAAGAGTCTTCTCCAGCATCGTAGTTTGAAAGCGTCAATTATTCGGCATTCAGCCTTCTTTATTGTCCAACTCTCACATCCATATATGACTACTGGAAAAACCATAGCTTTGATAGATGGACCTTTGTTGGCAAAGTGATGCCTTTGCTTTTTAATACTGCTCACATAAAGACATTATGGCCCAAACATTTCACTAACTTCTTTAGTGGCCCAGTGACTTGGACAGGGAGAAATCCAGCCCATGCATGGTCTTCTGTGGTGGTGAGCCCTTCAAGGTTGGTATCATGTCAACAGGCTTTGGGCTTACTGGGTAGCTCAGCTGGTAAAGAATCAGCCTACAATGCAGGAGACTCCAGTTTGATTCCTGGGTTGGGAAGTTCCCCTGGAGAAGGGATAGGCTTCCCACTCCAGTATTCTTGGGCTTCCCTGGTGGCTGAGACTGTAAAGAATCCACCTGCAGTGAGGGAGACCTGGGTTCAATCCCTGGGTTGGAAAGATCCCCTGGAGGAGGGCATGGCAACCCACTCCAGTATTCTTGTCTGGAGAATTCCCAAGGACATAGGAGCCTGGCAAGCTACAATCCATGGAGTCGCCAAGAGTTGGACATGACTGAGCAACCAAGCACAGCAACAGGCTTGAGTTCAAAATGCTTCTTCAGAACCTTGGAAGAAGGCCAACAACAAGGCAACCTAGAGTCTCTGTAAGGAGCCATGCCATCAGATTTCTGTTGTCAGTGATGCCAAGTGAGGAGGGAGGGAGAAAATTGGGAAACATTAGTTGAAGGGCTGTAGCCAGATAGTGAAGGAAGCAAGAGGTTCAAATTTGATAAGAGTTGACAATTTGTGCAAGTTTAACAGTATCCAGTCTAACTTACAGGTAGGTAACTAGTTTTTCCAGAGTCAGGAAGGAACTCAACTGAATCTTAACCAAAAGAGACAGAGTTTGCATGTCCATCAGTTACCTGCAATTTACAAAGAGATACAAACTAGTTCAAAGACGATGAACATATCGATGTGTCATCATCTTCATCCATCCTAATCTAAGCCTCCACATTGAAAGACCCACCTTAACCCAAACTTCAAATTCTCAATTAATATCAGACCTTGACTTTGCCTTTTGGAGACAGACACAGCTCTGTCAAGGGAGGCGAGACATAACAAGCAATAAACTCAGATTTGTCTTGTCAACAGTTGCATTAATGGTATACTTGGAGGGATGGCATTTGACAATTGAGTATCAAACACTGTTGGGTTGGAGAGCTGGGCAGTTTTTGGGTACCAGTGATGAAAGGAAGTGGGAATATAAGATAGGGTCAGGTGTCAGTTGAAACTTCTTCCAGGTGTGTGTCTTAATGAGTCTTAGAATGAACAAATTTGAGGCAACCTTCAGACTGAGAAACATATGAGATTTGACATTTCTATAACAAGAAAAATTTACTGAAGTCTTTAAAGCAGTTGATTCCATTTAGTTAAATTTGTTTTATGCAGTGTCATCCTCTATTAAGCATGCTTTGTGAACCTTTTCTCTCCTGATTATGAAAAGGAAATCTCCCATCTGGGATTAATCACAATGTCCAAACAAATAAAATTCTGATTTTAAGTTTAGTATCCATTTGTGTTTTATTAAATTATGTTTAAAATTAACATAACTTCTCACTAATATTTATCATCACCAACACCATCGCAAAAATTCAGGAAAGTAGACTAAATAAAATTTAAAAGGTAAATGTTTTCTGACTCTTTAAGGTTATTGTTGTTGTTGTTGAGTTGCTCAGTCATGTCCTACTCTTTGCATCCCCATGGACTGCAGCATGCCAGTCTTCCCTGTCCATCACCAACTTCCAGAGCTTGCTCAAACTCAGGTCCATTGAGTCGATGATGCCATCCAGCCATCTCATCCTCTGTCGTCTCCTTCTCTTTTTGCCCTCAGTCTTTCCCAGCATCAGGGTCTTTTCCAATGAGTCGAATCTTCGCATCATGTGCCCAAAGTATTGGCGCTTCAGCTTCAGCATCAGTCCTTCCAATGAATATTCAGGATTGATTTCCTTTAGGATGGACTGGTTTGATCTCCTTGCAGTCCAGGGGCGTCTCAAGAATCTTCTCCAGCACCATAGTTCTAAAGCACCAATTCTTTGGCCATTCAGCCTTTTTCATTGTCTAGCTCTCACATCTGCCTGCATTGCAGGAGAACTGGGTTCAATCCCTGGGTTGGGAAGATCCCCTGGAGAAGGGAAAAGCTACCCACTTCAGTATTCTGGCCTGGAGAATTCCATGGACTGTACAGCCCATGAGATCCCAAGGACTCAGACACAACTGAGTGACTTTCACTTTCACATCTGTACATGACTACTGGAAAAGCGATAGCTTTGACTACACAGACTTTGTCGACAAAGTGATATCTCTGCGTTTTAATATGCTGTCTAGGTTTGTCATAGCTTTTCTTCCAAGGAGCAAGTGACTTTTAATTTCATGGCTGCAGTCACTGTCCACAATTATTTTGAAAACCAAGAAAATAAAATCTGTCACTGCTTCCACTGTTTCCCCATCTAATTGCCATGAAATGATGGGACCAGATGCCATGACCTTAGTTTTTTGAATTTTTAATTTTAAGGTTACAGTAGGTGCTTTAAAAATTAGAATTTGTAAATATACACACTCCTTAATTTCTGTATCTAGTAAATGCTTTAATGAAGGTTTTTATTACAAATTTTTTAAAAAGGATTTAGCTATTAAAAGGGAAGTTTTACAACCCGTGTGAATAGACCTGTGAGAATAAATGTTAAATAGACAAGGACAGAGATGAAACTCTAATATATGATCATTGGATTTCCGGGTGCCACATTTCTTCATATTCTGGGTTTCTTGGGCTTATGTGTATTGTTACATTATAATTGGAGACTTCCACCCAGTTCAGAGCTGATCTTTTCACAGCTTATGTACTCTTAGGTTAGTTTTATCTAATAGCTTCAGTCAAAACTCAGTTTGCATAGAAATTATGCATGACACAGAGGGAGGAAAAAGAAATTTTTAAAAGGGATAATAGAGATACCACTCTGTGGCTCTGAAACCATGATATTGTCCAAACATATTATAAACAAGAACTAAAATTGGTCCTTCCTTGGTATACTAGCAAACTAGGAAATCTTTAGCCATCTCTTTTGTTTCCAATGTCTTGTCAAGATTGTAAAACACACACACACATGCACTAAAATAATTTTCTTTAAATACAGATATGATAAACACTGCCAGAAGCTAAAACCTGCTGTTTAGTTCAGTTCAGTCGCTCAGTAGTGTCCGACTTTTTGGGACCCCATGGATTGCAGCACGCCAGGCCTCCCTGTCCATCACCAACTCCGAGAATTTGCTTAAGCTCATGTCCATTGAGTTGGTGATGCCATCCAACCATTTCATCTTCTATCGTCCCTTTCTCCTCCTGCTTTCAATCTTTCCCAGCATCAGGATCTTTTCAGATGAGTCAGCTCTTCGCATCAGGTGGCCAAAGTATTGGAGTTTCAGCTTCAGCATCAGTCCTTCCAATGAATATTCAGGACCAGAAACCTGCTATAAACAAGTGTGTGTTACTTTCCCTCCTCAGGTATTAATTTTTGAACTGGTGACTGTATTTGGGCGGAGGATTAACAATTCACTTTGGGTTTAAAGGCACAAGTGTGACTGAACTCATTGGAATTACTGATTAACATTAACGAGACTCAACTTAGCATTGGGCTTGTTGGTAAATGTCAAAATCCCTCATTAGGATTTCATGAGTACAATCAATACTACTAAAGGAAGTCAAACAAATTTGGTTGGTAGTTGTTTAAAAAAATACTTCAAAGGTACTTGAGACTAGAACAGGCAACATTTATAGGGACTAATCTTTGGATTATACTTTAAGGAGGTTATTCTGTTCTGGTGACTTTGCTTACTCTATTTGCATGGGAGGCGTATTTTCTTTCTTTCTGTTTTGTTTACCTCTTCTGTTGTTGCTTTTTAGTCACTAAGTCATTATTTACCTGCACATGATTTATACCCCACGCCCAAGATAAGAGAAACCCAGGTAAGATGGTAGGTGTTGCAAGAGGGCATCAGAGGGCAGACACACTGAAACCATACTCACAGAAAACTAGTCAATCTAATCACACTAGGACCACGGCCTTGTTTAACTCACTGAAACTAAGCCATGCCCATGGGGCAACCCAAGACGGGCGGGTCATGGTGGAGAGATCTGACAGAATGTGGTCCACTGGAGAAGGGAATGGCAAACCACTTCAGTGTTCTTGCCTTGAGAATCCCATGAACAGTATGAAAAGGCAAAATGATAGGATACTGAAAGAGAAACTCCCCAGGTCAGTAGGTGCCCAATATGCTACTGGAGATCAGTGGAGAAGTAACTCCAGAAAGAATGAAGGGATGGAGCCAAAGCAAAAACAATACCCAGCTGTGGATGTGACTGGTGATAGAAGCAAGGTCCGATGCTGTAAAGAGCAGTATTGCATAGGAACCTGGAATGTCAGGTCCATGAATCAAGGCAAATTGGAAGTGGTCAAACAAGAAATGGCAAGAGTGAATGTCGACATTCTAGGAATCAGTGAACTGAAATGGACTGGAATGGGTGAATTTAACTCAGATGACCATTATATCTACTACTGCGGGCAGGAATCCCTCAGAAGAAATGGAGTGGCCATCATGGGCAACAAAAGAGTCCGAAATGCAGTACTTGGATGCAATCTCAAAAATGATGGAATGATCTCTGTTCATTTCCAAGGCAAACCATTCAATATCACAGTAATCCAAGTCTATGCCCCAACCAGTAACGCTGAAGAAGCTGAAGTTGAACGGTTCTATGAAGACCTACAAGACCTTTTAGAACTAATACCCAAAACAGATGTCCTTTTCATTATAGGGGACTGGAATGCAAAAGTAGGAAGTCAAGAAACACCTGGAGTAACAGGCAAATTTGGCCTTGGAATACGGAATGAAGCAGGGGAAAGACTAATAGAGTTTTGCCAAGAAAATGCACTGGTCATAGCAAACACCCTCTTCCAACAACACAAGAGAAGACTCTACACATGGACATCACCAGATGGTCAACACCGAAATCAGATTGATTATATTATTTGCAGCCAAAGATGGAGAAGCTCTATACAGTCAACAAAAACAAAACCAGGAGCTGACTGTGGCTCAGATCATTAACTCCTTATTACCAAATTCAGACTTAAATTGAAGAAAGTAAGGAAAACCACTGGACTATTCAGGTATGACCCAAATCAAATCCCTTATGATTACACAGTGGAAGTGAGAAATAGATTTAAGGGCCTAGATCTGATAGATAGAGTGCGTGATGAACTGTGGAACGAGGTTCGTGACATTGTACAGAAGATAGGGATCAAGACCATCCCCATGGAAAAGAAATGCAAAAAAGCAAAATGGCTGTCTGAGGAGGCCGTACAAATAGCTGTGAAAAGAAGAGAAGAGAAAAGGAAAGGAGAAAAGGAAAGATATAAGCATCTGAATGCAGAGTTCCAAAGAATATCAAGAAGATATAAGAAAGCCTTCCTCAGTGATCAATGCAAAGAAATAGAGGAAAACAACAGAATGGGAAAGACTAGAGATCTCTTCAAGAAAATTAGAGATACTGAGGGAACATTTCATGCAAAGATAGGCTCGATAGAGGACAGAAATGATATGGACCTAACAGAAGCAGAAGATATCAAGAAGAGGTGGCAAGAATACACAGAAGAACTGTACAAAAAAGATCTTCACAACCCAGATAATCATGATGGTGTGATCACTGACCTAGAGCCAGACATCCTGGAATGTGAAGTCAAGTGGGCCTTAGAAAGCATCACTATGAACAAAGCTAGTGGAGGTGATGGAATTCCAGTTGAGCTCTTTCAAATCTTGTAAGATGATGCTGTGAAAGTGCTGCACTCAATATGCCAGCAAATTTGGAAAACTCAGCAGTGGCCACAGGACTGGAAAAGGTCAGTTTTCATTCCAATCCCAAAGAAAGGCAATGCCAAAGAATGCTCAAACTACTGCACAATTGCACTCATCTCACATGCTAGTAAAGTAATGCTCAAAATTCTCCAAGCCAGGCTTCAGCAATACGTGAACCATGAACTCCTGATGTTCAAGCTGATTTTAGAAAAGGGCAGAGAAACCAGAGATCAAATTACCAACATCCGCTGGATCATGGAAAAAGCAAGAGAGTTCCAGAAAAACATCTATTTCTGCTTTATTGACTATGCCAAAGCCTTTGACTGTGTGGATCACAATCAACTGTGGAAAATTGTGAAAGAGATGGGAATACCAGACCACCTGACCTGCCTCTTGAGAAATCTGTATGCAGGTCAGGAAGCAACAGTTAGAACTGGACATGGAACAACAAACTGGTTCCAAATAGGAAAGGGAGTATGTCAAGGCTGTATATTGTCACCCTGCTTATTTAACTTATATGCAGAGTACATCATAAGAAACGCTGGACTGGAAGAAGCACAAGCTGAAATCAAGATTGCCGGCAGAAATATCAATAACCTGAGATATGCAGATGACACCACCCTTATGGCAGAAAGTGAAGAGGAACTCAAAAGCCTCTTGATGAAAGTGAAAGAGGAGAGTGAAAAAGTTGGCTTAAAACTCAACCTTCAGAAAACGAAGATCATGGCATCTGGTCCCATCACTTCATGGGAAATAGATGAGGAAACAGTGGAAACAGTGTCAGACTTTATTTTTTGGGGCTCCAAAATCACTGCAGGTGGTAACTGCAGCCATGAAATTAAAAGACACTTAACTCCCTGGAAGGAAAGTTATGACTAACCTAGATAGCATATTCAAAAGCAGAGACATTACTTTGTCAACAAAGGTCCGTCTAGTCAAGGCTATGGTTTTTCCTGTGTTCATGTATGGATGTGAGAATTGGACTGTGAAGAAGGCTGAGTGCTGAAGAATTGATGCTTTTGAACTGTGATGTTGGAGAAGACTCTTGAGAGTCCCTTGGACTGCAAGGAGATCCAACCAACCATTCTGAAGGAGATCAGCCCTGGGATTTTTTTGGAGGGAATGATTCTGAAGCTGAAACTCCAGTACTGTGGCCACCTCACATGAAGAGCTGACTCATTGGAAAAGACTCTGATGCTGGGAGGGATTGGGGGCAGGAGGAGAAGGGGACGACAGAGGATGAGATGGCTGGATGGCATCACTGACTCGATGGACGTGAGTCTGAGTGAACTCTGGGAGTGGTGATGGACAGGGAGACCTGGCGTGCTACGATTCATGGGGTCGAGAAGAGTAGGACACGACTGAGCAACTGAACTGAACTGAACTGATATATGTATGCATAATGGCTTCCCTGATGGCTCAGAAGTAAAGAATCCACCTGCGCTGCAGAAGATGCAGGAGATTTGGGTTCAGTCCCTGGGTTGGGAAGATCCCCTGGAGGAGGACATGGTAACCAACTCTAGTATTCTTGCCTGGAGAATCCCATGGACAGAGGAGTCTATCGGGCTACAGGCCATAGATTCGCAAAGAGTCAGACGAGACTGAAGCAACTGAGTACACACAGACGTATGCATAGCCATTCATTCAGAAAAACATTTTTGAGTGTCTCCTAGGCTGCTAACACTCTGTTGGGTGCTGGAAACTTAGAGTTAATGATAGAGTCCTGTTTCTGCCCTCACAGAAGCTTCCAGTCTAGAGAAGGACACAATTACAACACACTGTGGTAACATGGACGGAGGAGCCTGGTGGGCTGCGGTCAGTGGGGTCGCTGAGGGTCAGACACCACTGAGCAACTTCACTTTCATGCGTTGGAGAAGGAAATGGCAACCCACTCCAGCATTCTTGCCTGGAGCATCCCAGGGACGGGCGAGCCTGGTGGGCTGCCGTCTATGGGGTCGCCCAGAGTTGGACACAACTGAAGTGACTTAGCAGCAGCAGCGGTGGTAAAACAAGATAAAATGTGGAAAGTCCAGTGTGATTTCACAGCCTCCAGGAGGGGCACCAAACAACTCTGAGAATGGAGAAAGAAGTCAGAAACAATTCCTGGAAAATGTACCAATAAAATGAAAAGGTAAGTAGGAATAAGCCATGTCAAGGAAGGAAGAAAGGCAGCAAAGATTTTCGCATGTGCTGTAGGAATGTGACTGAATCAATCAAATCTAGATTATGGGCACTTTCAGAGTAAAAACTCTGCCTTATGTAACCTTTCTGTCTAGTTCAAGGATTGGCATTTGGTGCATGTACCATAAATGGCCAATGAAGGAAATAAAGGGAAAGATGCAGAGAGTTATAGTGTGACCAGAAAGGTAGACACAACCTGCTGGTGGATGAGATTTTTTGATACCCTATACAAGTGATCCTAGGGGGTTAAGTGAGGTAGCAAAAGTTAATTTCATCAGGCCAAGGATGCCAACAAAACATGGAAAGAGACTTCTCAAGGGTTATGTGTTCCATTTGAAAAGTGTAAACCATGACTCAAGTGAGAGCTGTTTCTTACAGCCAGTTGGCACGTGACTCGAGAGTAGATCAATATGAGAATTAGACGTAAGTGTGTGAACCAAAATGTGGATGAAAGACTTCCCTAGTGGTCCAGTGGTTGCACTTCCAGTGCAAGAGGTACAGGTTCAATTCCTAGTTGGGGAACTAAGATGCCACACACGGTGTAGCATGGCCAAGAAAGTATAAACAAAACAAGGTGTGGATGAGATGTAAGGAAGGCATGAGAGCAGGAAAGAGTAAAAATCAATAGGTTAAAAAAGTACAAAAAGAAAACACAAAAGTCTTTGAGTAAGAAGTTAAACTGGGAATAAAAAGATAAACAAGTGGAAAGGAGCAAAATACAATGCAACAGGAAATAAGGTTTAATATCCATTCCAAGTCAAACTCATGAGAACAAATACAAAGAGAAAAACCTCCCAGACTTTTGGGGCTATATTATCAAAATACCTAAAGTCAGTGGACCAGAAAAATATACTCACCATTTATTATGACAGGAACAAGAGTTTCTACGTTATGAAATCAAACTGTTGTCAGGCAAACAGTTACTGATCATTTTTGGAAACTATTGCCCTGCTTTTTCTCCTTCAAAAGGGATTTTTTTCTAACATGTATTTATGGCATTTGTTTAACCACAAGGAAACAGTCAAATTATTTTGTTTATAACCTCAAACCCCAAAACTTGTTCAGAACAGAAATATGAACTAGAAAAAAATTACATGGTAAATCAAACCCTCATTTTGGGGCTGGGACACTATGCAAAGTGGTTTATAATTTGTTCTTTGCAGTGTAAATGAAAACCCCAAGATATTGGCAGATGAAGAAAACTTTTTTTTTCCTTTAAAATTATCTTTTAGTACACATGAGAGACATTTCCCCATTCTATAAAAGTGTAGAAGAAAAATGACCTTTGAGAAAGTGGTAATTTTTAAGTCTAAAAATGTATTACTTAAGAAAAATGCAAATCAAAATTACACTGAGATGCTACCTCTCACCCATCAGATGAGCCAAGGCTGAGAGTTTAAAAACCCGTTCCATTAGCGAAGCTACAGGAAGACATGAGTGAAGATGGCGGCACTGCAGAAGATCACAGCCACTACGGAGGAAAATTTGACAGTATCTAATAAATGTGCACATGCATTTCCCTTTTGACTCAAGCAACACCACTTCCAGGAAACTGTTTCAGATAAACATTCCAAAACATAAAAATACAAATGAAGCAGAAGTAAGGAACTGAGAAAGAGTAGAAATCAATGAAAGAAAACAATAGAGAAAAATCAATGAAACCAAAAGCTGGTTCTTTGAAAAGATCAATATAACTGATAAACTAGAAGTAAAAAAATGAACAAAAAGAGGGAGAGAGAAAAAATGAAGAATATCAACAAGGAAGGAATGAGGCAGCATTGTACAGATTGTATAGAAATTTTGAAAAAGAGCGAGTAAGATAACAAAAAGCAGAAAGATGACAAATACCTTTATGTTAATAAATTTTACAACTTAGATGAAATGAACAAACTTTTTGAAAAACCATTTTTTAAATAAATAAATTCGTGATTATTGGCCTCCAAGTCCACTTGACTTTACCACTGAATTATATCAACCATTTAGGAAGAAATAATATCAAGTTTACACAGACTCTAACAAAACAGAGGGGGCAAAACTACTTTCCAGTTCATCTGATGGCATAAAAGCATAACCTTGATACTAAAACTTTATGGCAATCCTACAGAGAAGGTAATTAAAGATCAATATTGATCATAAACATAGACATATATTTTAAAATATATTTATTAAAAACTCATTAATTTATGAAAAAGATAATATGTATGACTGGGATGTAAAGCAAGATCGGCTTAATATTCAAGATCAATTAGCACATTAACTGAGAAATTTTTTATGTTTATTTCAAAAAAAGTATTTGACAAAATTTAATATCAGTTAATGATTTTTAAAAATCTCAGCAAACTCTAGAGAGAAATTTTCTCAGCCTATTCAAAGGCATCTTTAAACAAACAATCAAACCCCCAAAACTATGAAAAATTTTCACACCTGGTCATCAAAGGATAAACACCCTCTAAGATGGGAAACAAGGAAGGGATGGACACTCTCCTCACTCATATTCAGCATTCCTCTGAGATATTCTTCATGGTATGAGGCAGGGCTCTTTAGCCCCCTGGAGTACTTCCATAGTGTGTCCAGCCTACTACCCCAGTCAGACCCCTGTCTGCTGAAACTTCGATCACTATTCATTCAGAACATCTATATCCAGCCCACGCTGTGGAACAGTAAGACTTCAGGGGGCTGTGTGTACCGTACTACTTCTCCATGTTTAAGTTATCCCTGGTAAAACCTATATTACATCTATGCCGCATAATTCTAGTGTTTATAGTGTATGTGATCCCTTTGCATGGGTACTGAATACAACTTGAAATTTATCCATATAGGTTTTATCTATACACATTGTGAAAGATTAGACTAGGAAATAGCAACCCACCGCAGTGGAAAATTCCATGGACAGAGGAGTCTGGCAGACTACAGTCCAAGGGCTCGCAAAGAGTCAGACACAACTGCGCAAGGCACAGCAGCAGCAGTGTTCTAAAAGATATTTGTGAAAAGTTATTATGTGATTATTTTTAGTAATTGCAAAATATTGAAAACAATCTAACTGCCCAACAAGAGAATAGTGGTAAAATAAATCCTATACATCCAGAAAAGAGAGGGCTGAACAGTCACAAAAATGACTGAAGGAACTCATTGTGCAATAAAGTGTATTGATCTCCAAGATACAATGCTAAGTGAAAGGGCATTGCAAAGAAAATGTGTATCATACAAGAAGAAGTGAGAAAGAGATAGAAAGACAGATAGATACATAGATACAGATTTAGTTGAATCTGTATAGCCTATTTCTGTAAGGATACACACACACACACACACACAGAAAAAAAGGTCAGTACTAGTTAATTGTAGAGAGGGCAATTTATTGGCAGGGTAACAATAGAAGGGAGATTTTTTACTATAGCTGCTTTCTCTTCTTCCTTTTGAATGTCGAACTGTCATGATATAGTAGGTAATCCAAAACTAAATCCAATTTAAATTTGAGAAATGAAGAAAAAAACTCCCTAGTATGCATCACAATAATATGTCATTCTTTAGCCAGCACATGAAGTGTCTCCTACTATTACACATAAGACAGGTTGAGATGTGAAAATGAGAGTGGAATCTAGATGAAGAGAGATAATAGTGCAGAGAAATAGTGTGGGAATGAAATGTTGTGTGCCAAGTTCCAGGACACTGTAGAGACAATCTGCAGTTTGTGGGAGCCAGACTTGAAGTTTATCCTATGAAAGGTTGATCCAAATTGACACACAGGACTGTCTCCCAACCCCCGTCCTTTTCACCACTGCCATTGCCAGGCCATCCTCCAGCTCAGTACCAACACTGTGTAAACAGGGCTGTCTCTCACTTCTCCCCGACCTGACCTCATTTTATCTGATACTTGAAAATCCTTCTCCATGCAGTCAAAGCTAGCAAAGAAGATAAAGTAGGATTTGGAGGCAGATGAATAATTGATGGAAGATGAGGGGAAAAAAAAATACTATGATCAAATCTGGGAACCTCACCACCAAATTTTAACATAATTTACATGAGAAAATTTATTTTTAGTTCCTACACCACCAGCATTTATATAAAACACTTTGCTTGGCAATGGATTTTTTTTTTTTTGGATTTGACACCAAAAGCAAAAGCAATGAAACAAAATAAACAAGTAGGACTGCATCAAACTAAAAAGCTTTTGCACAGCAAAGGAATCCATCAGCAAAATGAAAAACCAATGTTTGAAATGGAAGAGAATACTTGTAAGTCACACATCCCATAGGGAGTTAATATGCAAAATATATAAGGAATTCAATAGCACTATGGAGAAGGCAATGGCACCCCCTCCAGTACTCTTGCCTGGAAAATCCCATGGACGGAGGAGACCGGAAGGCTGAAGTCCATGGGGTCGCTGAGGGTCGGACACAACTGAGCAACTTCACTTTCACTTTTCACTTTCATGCATTGGAGAAGGAAATGGCAACCCACTCCAGTGTTCTTGCCTGGAGAATCCCAGGGACGGGGGAGCCTGGTGGGCTGCCGTCTATGGGGTCACACAGAGTCGGACACGACTGAAGCGACTTAGCATAGCATGGAACACAGTATGGAGTTTCCACAAGAAATTCAAAATAGAACTACCATATGATCCAGCAATCCCGCTTCTGTGTGTATATTCAAAAGAAAGGAAATCACTACCTTAAAGAGATATCTGTACTTCTATGTGTTCATTGCAGCATTATTCACAATAGCCAAGGTGTAGAAACAATCTAAATACCTGTAAGCAGAAAAATGAAGAAAATTTAAAACAGAATATCATTCAACCTTTAAAAAGAAGGAAATTCTGCCATGGATGAACATGGAGGGCATTATGCTAAGTGAAATAAGCCAGACAGAAAAAGACAAATGCTGTATGATATCACATATATGTAGAATCTAAAAACAAAAATCAGAAAGTAAAATAGTGATTTCCATAGCTTGGGGCTAGGGGAAATGGGAAGAGTTTGTGAAAAATGTGCTAACTTACAGTTAAATGCCTAAGTTCTAAGCATCTACTGTACAGCTTGGTGACTATACTTATTAACACTTGTATAACTGAAATTTGCTAAGATAGTAAATCTTAAGCATTCCCACCAAAAACAACTCACACACAAAAAAAAATAAAAAAAAATAGGTAACAGTATGAAGTGATGGATATATTAAGTGGACTTGATTGTAGAAATCCTTTCACAAATTATTAATATGTTGTTGTTTTTTAGTTGCTAAGTCATGCCTGACTCTTTGCAACCCCATGGACTGCAGCACACCAGGCTCCTCTGTCTTCCACTACCTCCCAGAGTTTGCTCAAACTCCTGTCCATTGAGCTGGTAATACTAAATCATCACATTGTACACTTTAAATATATTACTATTTTGTTAATTATACCGCAATAAAGCTGGGAAGAGAAACACTTGGACAGACAACTGGATTGTAAACGATGGAACTTTGTATTTCCACATGTAAACATAAAGTCTAAAGGTCATCACAGCAAATGAAAGGAAATAGCAAGTATCAGCAAGACTGATATTTAGACCCCATTAGTAAGAATTCACTTAGTTCTTGAAACTAAATCTTATATGGAAAATCATTTGGGCACAGATAATGCTGGTCAGTTTACAAAGATTGCCAGAAGCAGAAGATATTTTAGTATAGACCTTAAGGGACAGTGGAAAATTCATAAGAGCTTGAAGTTGGCAACTTTAACTTTTTTTCCTTATATATCGCTGCCACAAAAATACGTGAACCAGATGGTACTGCTTGGCTATTTATAGTTTGTGTTGAAACTTGTTAAAGACAGTTTGGATCATGATTGAGGAATCTTATCACCTCTTAAATGAAACATACCACAGGGTTTTTCTTAGAAGGTGTTAGGAAGGCAGCTGGTGATTATAGTCAATGTTTCTTCTTTCTACAGATGATAAATCTAAAATCACCAATGGCCTTCTGGATGTAAGCAAATATACACAGAAAATCAAAGATAAAATTGGGAGATATTGAATAGTCAAGTGTTCCTTGGGTCCTTAACATATAATAGATGATGATGATAGAGAGATAGACAGGGGTTTAGACACATATAAATACATATTTTACTTCAATGTATCTTTTCCCTTGAATGAGTTGTAGATGCCATCAGAGCTGTTCAACTATTTCCTGTTCCTGCCCTTCTGGACACTTTGGAAATGTACACTTCTTGGCTCCTTTGCCTTTGGGTGAGGCTATGTGACTACTCCTAGCCACTGAACTGTGAACAGATGTGCAGGGTGATACTTCTGCGCAAGTACACCTAAGTGACAACGTGTGTATGTGTTAGTCTCTCAGTTGTGTCCAACTCTTTGCGACCCATGGATTGAAACTCACCAGGCTCCTCTGTCCATGGGATTCTCCAGGCAAGAATACTGGAGTGTGTAGCCATTCCCTTCTCCAGGGGATCTTCCTAACCCAGGGATAGAACCCAGGCATCCTGCATTGCAGACAGATTCTTTACCATCTGAGCCACCAGCGAACCCTAAGTGACAATGCCAGACATCAAAAAGATTTTTTTTCTTCTTGTTACGCTAACCAACAGCCATTGAGGCCATGGTTTCTCCTGCAGCTTTGGGCTTTAAACAAAGTTGGCAATAAGCAAAGTCCTGTTACCAACCTATGATAGGTTTTTATTATGAAAAATATCAGAAGCTAAGATAGCACAGCTTCATCTGGTGCTCCTAGATGTCTATCATAAAAAATTATTTTGAATTATTTCATTCTGAATTTAATATCCTTATTTTCCTCTCTTGTGGAAATCCTAATTAACCTCATAAAATCATTTTCTAACTTTCTGATGTTTGTTCCCCTAATGCCTATTTCTTTTTTCTTTACCTTCTGGAAGTTTCCTCCTTTTGTGAGATAGTAATAATGCCACAGTCCCTATGTTAACATTAATTCTAGTAGCTTCTATGTTTTTGCAATCAGAAGAACTTAACTAAGATAGTTATTTTTCAAAATAGTGAATATTCCCAGGTTTTTATTTATTTATTTTTAATTTTCTGCAGCATGTGGATTTTAGTTCCCTGACCAGGAATCAAACCTACATCACCTGCATTGGAAGGCAGAATCTTAACTACTGGACTGCCAGAGAAGTCTCTAAGAGAGTTATTTGTATGATGCAGCTGTAGCATTGCACCTATTTGCCAGAAGTATATCTTTGGTTTGTTATTTGTTTTTTATCCTGCTTCATGTAGAGAAAGAAATGTTTTCTCTAGGAATAGACTTTGTCCTTTCTTCCTTTTCCATTAATAAATAATCAGCTGCTGCTTTATTGCTTACTGACTTCAGCATGACCTGCTCCAGTCAGGGTGGGCCTGTGTTAAGATAACATTGAGTGCTGTATAAATTAGACCACAAACATTAAATGGCTCAAATATATTAGCTTATTTTTCCCTCAGGAAAAACTCTAAAATGTCTGGTTAACAAGCATTTCCTCCATATTTAGAAATTCAAGGACTAAGTCTTTTTCCTATGTTAGTGAAAGTGTCTCAGTCTTGTACAACTTTTTGCGACCCATGGACTATACAGTCCATGGAATTCTCCAGACAAGAATACTGAAGTGGGTTAGCCTTTCCCTTCTCCAGGAGATCTTCCCATCCTAGGGATCGAACCCAGGTCTCCCCACTGCAGGCAGATTCTTTATCAGCTGAGCCACAAGGGAAACCCTTTCCTATGTTAAGGGTTCCTATTTTCTAGATCCTCATTCTTATCTGCATTCAGCTGGCAAAACAGGAAAGGATAAAGGAAGCATACTTTTTTCATAAAAGCTTTAACCAGGAAAGGAACCACATCACTTATGCTGACATTGCATTAATACCAGGACAATTACAACTATAAGAAACACTGGAAAATGTAGTCCGACTGTGACAGGGAATACATGCAACAGGATTTTGGGTAAATAGCTAGCCCAGCAGTGTAGAGAGAGAGTAATAAGGCCCAGTGAGGCCATGAGCAGGAAAGAGGCCTGATTCCTTTCAGAATCTAAGGGATTAAAATGCTGCTTCCATGCAACTGTGCAATAGAAAATAGCATTAAATAATAAAAATTCAGGATGCTTGCTTGGAGCTGAATCATTCTATGTAACTGATCTATAAAGACATGGCTTCGTATATAGTAGTAGGTTGGCACCTGCAGGGTGATACAAATTCATAGATCTTTTGGGCTATGGTGTTGACAATATCTCCCTTGCTTGGGAAAGGTTAGGAAACTTTAGCTGGGGAGAACCCCAACATATGTGGACTCTGGTTCTGTTTATCATCTTTCTCTGACAAATAAACTGCACTCCACAGAGATATCTGAATTAGCATTTTTGTCCTGAAACAAAAGTGAATTGCCTTGCAGTCAATCATTTGTTAACTGCGAAAGTATCACTGAAATGTGAGAACAGAATAAAGATGTTTTCATATACACAGCATTTCAAAACTTTTTATTTAACATTTGTGTAAACTAAAATCAGAAAAGTGTGATGCTAATACTCAGTACACAGATTCTCTTGGCTTGTCAATTTTTTAATTAAAGACAAGATAGTCTACTGAGGGCTTCTCCAATGGCTTAGATGGTAAGGAATCCACCTGCAATGCAGGAGACCCAGGTTAGATGCCTGGGTCAGGAAGATCCCCTGGAGAAGAGAATGGCTACCCACTCCAGTATTCTCACTTGGAGAATTTCATAGACAGAGGAGCCTGGTGGGCTACAGTCCATGGGATTGCAAAGAGTCGAGCATGTCTTACTAGTGAAATGTGTCTAGATTTTATAATCAATCTCCTGGAATTCAAATCTTTGCTTGAAATGTTAATAAATATATGACCACAGGAAAGAGGTTATATTGCTGTTGTCTGTGTCTCGCTTTCTTTCATTGTAAAAATCAAGATGAAGATGGCAACCTCTCCGGGTTTCTGTGATGATCAAAGAAAGCATGCATGTGGAAACATCTGATACTTAAGATGGGGACTGAGGGAATATTATTATATTATTTTAGATTCTTAGCCTTTATTATCAATAAACACTCTCCACCTTCTATGTTTCCCATGTATGTTTCATAAAAATTCTTTTTCTTAAAATGTGGATATTTTTTTAATCCCTTGTTGTGGTTGTTTAGTTGCTCAGCTGTGTCCAACTCTTTGCAACCCATTGACTGTAGCCCATCAGGCTCCTCTGTCCATGGGATTTTTCCAGGCAAGAATACTAGAGTGGGTTGCCATTTCCTTCTCAAAGGGATCTTCCAGACCCAGTGATCAAACCTGTATCTCTTCCATTGGCAGGCAGATTCTTTACCACTGAGCCACCAGGGGAGACCTTCTTTATCCCTATATCCATTTATATACAAGCACTGTGCTGTAAGGTAGATGATTTACCATGTGACCTATGATTATTGCACCAGAAACCATTATCTCCCAAAATACGTTTTTTGCAGTTAGTTAAACATGCCTTTTGACGAATGTCCTCTCCAATGCAATCAATGTAACAACTGATGTGAGTCACCTCCAAGATATCTGGGGCAGTAACCATCAGGCTGATCCTGAAATCAGTATTTCCAGGATGACATAGCTCCCTTTAGTCTGGGTCTTCAATAATTGTATGGAGAAAAAAATCACCCTACTGAACTAAACAAGCTCCCAGCACTGGTGAGACAAAAATGAATGGTATTCAACTACTGATATTTTGTGGTCTTTTACAGAAACCTACTCTAATCAATATGCCAAATGAACCTATCATTCGGAATCTCAGGATCCATATCTGTAAAACAAGAGAGTTGGACCCAACTACTTCTAATATTGCTTTTTACAAACGTGCTATGATCCTTAAACTTAGCTTACGAAAGGCATTCTATAAATATTAATGTGTTCCAAACTGTAGGGAGCTACACATTAAATAGAATATTTACATTCCAGATATTAGGAGGGGAAAGTAGAAAAATAGGCATAAGTTTAAAAAAAAAAAAAAAGGTGAATCCAAGAGACAAGGAAAGGATTTGGGCAAGAAGGAAGGGAGGGGAGAAAGAGATTACACAGCAGATCCAGAATAACCAGAATGCTGTTTGGCCTTGAAGGCTGAGGGCTGTGCTTCTCAAAGCAAACAGAGGGAGCCTTGTACCCACAAAGAACAAGACAGTGTAATGTGATCGCTTGACTGAGGAGAGAAGCAGGGTTAATTGAGAGGGGAAAAGGACTTAAGGAGAGTCAGACAAGAAAAACCCATGTTCAGGAAGAGTGAAATTAGAAACCGAGTTAGAACCACTGGAACCTAAGAATGGCCACTCTGAGTCAGACCAGGGGATCCGGCAGCCCACTTTTCTTTTGCCATCATTGACCTCAAACATGTGCCTTCTTTGCCTTTTCTGGTTTTATTACACTCTTTTAAATGTGCAGCAACAAAATGTGCAAAAAAAAAAAAAAAAGAAACCAAACTCCACAAGAAGATAAACAGTGGTTTTACAGAAAGCTGAAATGATGGTTCCAGTTTGTTTCAAAAACATTTGCTGTATCTCAAATGGACTCAGAAATGGAGTGAGTGAGAATGTTAATCAAGTACAGATGATGGCAGTAATGACGGGAGGTATCAGAGGGTAAGCTAAAAGCAGAGGATCTTCCCAAAGTCAGACAAAGGACCAAGGTCTAGAACCAATCATTTAAGATGCAATAATAAAACATATAACTTTTTCCAGTGCCACCATATGCTGGCCACTGTGTTAGGGATTTCTCATGTGCTATTTCATATCTTCCCCCCAAATAACTTTATCCCTACTTCATAGACTTGAAAACTAACTGTGGAATAGCTAGAGCAAAAAGTGGGTTGCAATTTCCAATACAGTCTGTCTTATTCCAGTATCTACATGGATTAGCTACATTAGATTGGTAAGCAAAAGTACTGAAGGGTAAATAGCAAATAGCATCTTTATGAGAATCATAAAGATTCAAAGACTGAATCTAAAGATAAACTTTCAAAGGTAAGTTGGTAAGTTTCTTCCTTTGTTCTAAACCCAGTCTAACCAATTTACAATAGTTTCTAGACTGGATTCATGCCTTTCCTGCCTCTTCTCACTCTAGGGACCTTCCCCCTTCTCACAGGTCCCCTCCTACCATTCACACCACCCAAGACAACCCATCAACTGACCTCTTAATAATTGATTAAATTTTCTTTCTCAACAATTTGAACTAAGAGACAAAAGCTGTCATTGGTTGAGAGCAAGTACTTGAGCTGAAAAATCCCATGGTATCTGGGCAGCCGTAAGAACTATAGACAAGATGAGCAACTCAATGATACATATGTGAAGTATATTCTTAAAATACAAGAAGAATGGACTAAAGGAGAATGAGAAGAGAAGAGAGAGAGGAGAGAAATCAGTGGCCCCTAAGAGTCTGAATATGCCCTCAGATCTCCACTTTCCAGTTTCCATCTCCAGTGTCATGAATGTTTAGCTCTCCCTTCTGCCTTTAGACGTTCTGGGATTCCCCAGGTCCAGAAACTAATTGTTGAATAAATGGAAGTATGTGCACGGTTTAACATTAGAAGACTCAATAGTGTAAAGATTTCAATTAATCTCACATTGATTTATAGACAATATGATCTCGATCAACAGCTCAACAGTTTTTTGCTTGTTTGCTATTTATAGAAATGAACAAACTGGTTCTAAAGTATATATGGAAATCTGAACCCCTGGAATATCTAAAATCATATGAATAAAGATGGAGGACTAATGCTAACAGCTATCAGTAGTTAATATAAAGTGATGGTAATTAAGAGAGTGGTATTGGCATAAGGTGGACATGAATTTGAGCAAAATCTGGGAGATAGTGGAGGACAGGGGAGCCTGGCATGCTACAGTCCGTGGGGTCTCAAAGAGTCAGACATGACTTAGCCACTGAACAACAAAAACATTGAAATAAAGATAACAGAATAAATCAAGGAAACAGAATAGAGGCTCCAGAAATATACAGACACACAAACAGACATTAATTTATAATAAAGGCTATTGTACAGAGTTGCTCTATACTGTTTATTTCTCCCAGCCCCATATACTCCTGTTGAGACCTAACCTCAGTGTAATTGTGTTAAGAGGTACAGACTTCAAAGAGGGTGATGAAATCGTAAATGTAGAGCCTTTATGAATAGGATATGTACCTTTTAGAGGCAACCCCAGAGAACTCCCTGCCCGCCTCCTTAGTTACTGCCACAGAGGGTCCCCAGAGCACACTTACAAATTTCCTTTCCACTACCTCAATCTCTCTCTGAACCTTTACTTATTCTTTTATTCTCAGCTATCATATGTCTCCACACCATTTCAAGATGAGAATGAGCCCCTTGACTAGTTGTCCATATTCTGTCCTTCCACCCTTTTCTCATCATTTCCTGAATGTTTCCCATTTAATGTCACACTTCACTGGCTTTCCTTTCTTGCTCTATAAAATCAACCCCCTCCCATTTAAAACAAAGCAAAAAGAAGCTGCTGAATTTAAAAAATTATATTTACTCCTCAAGACCGAGTCCCATTTTCTTGTTGAACCAGACTCGTCACCACCAATTTGCCACTTGTCACAGCAATTCTTTCTGCTTCTTAATGCAGAAAACCTCGTCCTCATCCATTACCCAAGTAATCCTCTTTTCTCCCTCTTCATTTCACTCTTCTTTGCAAGAAGCAACTCTACTGACCTTCGCCTACTTCTTTCAATTCTCACCTTTTTCAGCTTTGGCTCATTTAAACAATTCTCTTCCTACATTTCTGAATGGTATTTCTCACAGTGCTTACTGGTTCCTGTTCTTCTATCCACCTGTTAAGTGTAAGCTTTCCCAATTATTGATCAGCTTCTTCTTTCTGAGCTATTTTATTCACTCTTTCAGCTTTCACACTCACCTCTAACCAGAATGACACTAATATCTCCAATTTCAGAACTCTGCTCCCTTCTGAGTGTCAGACTTAAACATCAACTGCTGCTGGACACCTCCATATACAAGACATAATCAGACTCTCTACCATCTCTCCAAAATGAATTTCCCTTAGTATTCCCAGTGATCTGGCCCTAATCTAATCTTTCCTGACTCACACTATCTGCCTTTCTCTTTTCCAGCAACGCAGAACCATGCACTATGTCTGCCTCTCTGGCTTCACACACATTGCTACAACTTTGTAGCATTCATTTCTCCTCATTTTCCTCTTGTGAAAACCCCATCAATCTTTCGAGGCCTAACTAATGTCACTTTCTCTGTGAATTACTTCAAAAAATTTTGGTCTAAATTAAACTCTCACATAAAGGAAAGGTTTATGTTGTCACTTGATTTTTATAGCTTTTAACATATACTGCTCCATATTTGATAGTTTTATACATTTTTATTAGGGTATAATTGACATACAACATATGAATTTCAGGTGTACAACGAAATGATTCAATATTTGTATATGCTGGAAATGATCACTGCAATAATTCCGATTAACATCTGTCATCATGTATGTTGCATAATTTTTTTCTTGTGATGAGAACTGTTAAAATTTACTCTTTAAGCAACTTTCAAGTATACAATACAGTATTATTAACTACAGTCATTCTAATTGAGTTGAGAAACCATTAGAGGATTCTGAACAAGGGGATCATGGGATCTATTATTCATATACATTTAAATCATTCTGGCTGTAGTGCTGAGAATAAAGTGTGAGAAAGGGTACAGACAGAGAAAACTTGGGAAATACTGAGCAGTCCTGGAGAAAGAGCATAGGAGATGATGAGAAGAGGTCAGCTATGGAGCTTTTGTTTTTTGACTATACCAGGTGACATGCAGGATCTTAGTTTCTAGACCAGGGATTGAACCCATGCCTACTATGGTGGAAGCTCAGAGTACTAACCACCAGACTGCTAAGAATGCCCCTGGAACTCATTTTGAAGTGAGAATTCTTAGGCCTTGATAATATATTAAATGTAGGCATGTAGCGGGGAGGGGAAGATAATCAAGTATGAATCCTCCATTTCTGTGTTGAGAAACTGGATAGAAGATAATAAGTTGAAGAGGGCTAGGGGAAAGCACAATATTTTCATTAGAAAGTAGGGCAGAAGAGTTCTGTGTTTGATACACTAAGTTTTAGACATGTAAGATATTTTTAATCCTCACAAAAGTCTTACAAAATAGATGATATCATTATCCTGTTTTACAAGCAAAAATGCTGCATATTTAGAAATATATTGTTTCATCATCCTAAATGAAGCTGGAATTCCTTCTCAGGTCTTTTTTAATGAAGTGTTTCAAAGATGCCCCATTGCTTCTCTAGGAGGCATCCAATACAGGTCAGGGTCAAGGCAGAAACAACTCAATTTGGGTCCTTCACATCACTGAACATCAGCTATTTAAAAGATGCTTCTGTAAAATCAATCATGTTGGAATTTTTAGGTGTTTAAACTCATATATAATTATTATTTAAAGTGGAATTACCTTCCTATGCCTTGGGAAATATATTCCTCCTAAAAAATATCCTTCCATATCCTTGACAAAGGAGGTAAATTTAGATAGTGAGTGGAGTACCTTTCACCTTTATATATAAGTTCTTGAGAACTGCTTCATTGTTTTAGCTCTGCTTCCAAGGAAAATCTCAACTGTTCTGTTGGTGAGCAAGAATAAAAGAAGGAAAACAGACAAGCAGCCTTTGCAAACATATGAATCATAAAAGTAAAAACCTGCTTAGTTATCTCCCTATCATCTTTCAAATTCATTTTTACCATGATCATCATAAAAGCTGTGGCTTTATTAGTAATTAAGTGATTGCGATAAAAAATGGGGCCTAAGTAAATGCCACACTTTTTAAAAACATATATTCATGTTTTACTAAAAGCTTTCATGAATCAAATAATAACCTTCCTAATTCTAATAGCTGGACTCTCCCTATTCATTAGTTCTGTGGAACATTTATTATGGTCTTGACCTACAGCCTAATTTTCCATTGTACTCAAAGAGCCTCCATTTATATTAATTGGTGTGTGTGAGTAACCAGAATAACCCTTTCATTCTCAAACTTTCTAATAGTTGATATTTTGTTCCACAGAAACAACCATTTTTCTATGAGAATAATTATTATTTCAGTTGATCCAATCTGCCTTCTCTTTCTCAAAAGCTATTAAGCTGAATACAAAGCTTTGATCTTTTGCAGTATTCTGCTTCCATGAACCTTGCATGGAGCAAAATGACTCTTGCACAACAACATCCCTGGGGAGATGAAGTGCATATGGTGTAATTCCCACTTAACTATTGTAGTCTCTACTTTTGGAGACATGTTTTCTTATACAACTGGGCCTACGGTTCAGTCCAGTATGGTGATTAGGACAGTGATAAAGAATAAAGGCTCTGGGGTCCCACTGCCTAGGTTCAGACCTACCTGTTACAGACTCTCTTGAGTTTGGTCTTCATCTGCAAAGCAAGAATAATACTTATCCTTTACTATTGTATAGTATCCTAAACAATTAATAGATTATTTGAAAATTTAACTTGTAAATATATACAACACAATTCTTAGCATATATGTGAGACTAAGTATTTTTTTCCCATTTGTTTCTCCAGTTTGACCACAAATAGGTGGCATGTGTTTCATTTCTCTTTTACTAAATTTTCTTTTTCTCCTTTCATCCATCAATGAAAAACAAAAATTAGAATTCATGGTCTAGTTGTAGAAATGAATAAATACAAATTAAGGCTAATAAGGACCTATGAATCAGTAGCATATCTCAAAACTCTATAAACATATGAACTGCACTTGAAGATTTTTTAGAGATAATAAATGTAAGGGTTGTTACTCACAGAATGGTTGACACATAATAAAAGATAACATTTGAGTAGTAAAAACTGTACATTCTCAACTGAATGACTTCTGCTTAATTATGTATTCAATTGCACTCATCTCACACACTAGCAAAGTAATGCTCAAAATTCTCCAAGCCAGGCTTCAACAGTACGTGAACTGTGAAATTCCAGGTGTTCAAGCTGGATTTAGAAAAAGCAGAGGAACCAGAGATCAAATTGCCAACATCTATTGGATCATCAAAAAAGGAAAAGGGTTCCAGAAAAATACCTACTTTTGCTGAACTGACTACGCCAAAGCCTTTGACTGTGTAGATCACAATAAACTGTGGAAAATTCTGAACGAGATGGGAATCCCAGACCACCTGACCTGCCTGCCTCCTGAGAAATCTGTATGCAGGTCAGGAAGCAACAGTTAGAACTGGACATGGAACAACAGACTGGTTCCAAATAGGGAAAGGAGTACGTCAAGGCTGTATATTGTCACCCTGCCTATTTAACTTATATCAGAGTACATCATGAGAAATGCTGGGCTGGATGAAGCACAAGCTGGAATCAAGATTGCTAGGAGAAATATCCATGACCTCAGATATGCAGATGACACCACCCTTATGGCAGAAAGTAAAGAAGAACTAAAGAGCCTCTTGATGAAAGTGAAAGAGGAGAGTAAAAAAGTTGGCTTAAAGCTCAACATTCAGAAAACGAAGATCATGGCATCTGGTCCCATCACTTCATGGGAAATAGATGGGGAAACAGTGGATACAGTGACAGACTTTATTTTTTGGGCTCCAGAATCACTACAGATGGTAACTGCAGCCATGAAATTAAAAGACGCTTGCTCCTTGGAAGAAAAATTATGACCAACCTAGACAGCATATTAAAAAGCAGAGACATTATTTTCCCAACAAAGGTCCACCTAGTCAAAGCTATGGTTTTTCCAGTGGTCATGTATGGATGTGAGAGTTGGACTATAAAGAAAGCTGAGCACTGAAGAACTGATGCTTTGAACTGTGGTGTTGGAGAAGACTCTTGAGAGTCCCTTGGACTTCGAGGAGATCCAACCATTCCATCATAAAGGAAATCAGTCCTGAATATTCATTGGAAGGACTGATGCTGAAGCTGAAACTCCAGTACTTAGGCCACCTCATGCAAAGAACTGACTCATTAGAAAAGACCCTGATGCTGGGAAAGATTGAAGGCACAGGGAGAAGGGGATGACAGAGGATAAGATGGTTGGATTGCCTCACCAATTCAATGAACGTGAGTTTGAGGGAACTCCGGGAGTTGGTGATGGACAGGGAGGCCTGGCGTGCTGCAGTCCACGACTGAGCAACTGAACTGAACTGAACTGAACTGATGTATTGGGAAACTAAGAAGAATTTGAATCAATATGTTTTTCAGGAAATCTTAAGGCAGAAAATGAATCAATGCTCTATTATTATATTGGTCTGGAGGTACAGTAATTTAGGGATCATCATATGGTAACCCCAAGGACAGAGGAGCCTGGCAGTATTGCATAGAGTCCATAGGGTTACAAAGAGTCAGACATGACTGAAGCCACTTAGCATGCATGCATGCACACATATGGTAACCATTCTCTGTGCTCCTAAATATAGCCACAGCCTTATAACTGTTGTCCAGACTTCACCAAGACCAGGCTCCTTGGGCTACCAAGAACACATTTTGTAGGATCACCAGTATAAGAGAGGATGATAATAGGTTTAACATTTCCTTGACCTGGAGTTCTCTTCCACCAGACACCTGCATCTCTATGTTCAACTTCACATTATGGATAAGCTCCCGGGGACCACACCTCAGGAAAACAAGAGAGCATCCCCCTGCCCTGAACTCTTGATCCCATCTTTCAGCTTTACTTTCCTTCATTGTTCTTATAGTCACAAGACATAGTTTAACTTTATTTATGAGGGCTGAGACTTTTTTTTGTTACTGTACAGTGATTGGTAGATTATTGTTGCTAAATGAATAACTATCTATTAAGTAAATAAATAAATCTGTGCTTTTAAAAATTCTATGTATGTGTTATATTGATATATATATATATATGGAAATCTTTGCTTTTGCTCAGTAGTAGAGAACCATTAAAATGATAGTGCAAGCTGAAACAGTGAAAAGCAATCATAACTGATGGGGAAAAATTCTGATTTTTCTATGACCTTTCAAAGTGAAAGTGAAAGTGTTAGTCACTCAGTCGTGTCCAACTCTTGGAGACCCCAAGGGCAGTAACCCACCAGGCTCCTCTGTCCATGGGATTTTCCAGACAAGAATACTGGAGTTGGTTGCCATTTCCTCCTCCAGGGGATCTTCCTGACCCAGGGATCAAACCCGAGTCTCCCACATTGCAGGCAGATTCTTTATCATCTCAGAACTCTAAAAATTCTCTTACTGTCTAAATATATAGACACATTAAAAATAATAGTAAAACTAACATTTACATAGTATACCATAATGTAAAATATTAGAAACATGGAAAATTAAAGTGGTTTATTCCTTTGTTTAAAAAAATTAGCAAGAATAGTTTAAACAGTGCTTGCTTCTCATCAGTTAACTCACCACATGGAGTGAGCATCTTTATTACACCTTGATGAACTGTCATAATCCTTAGTAAGTTCAGATCAGCCTGACCAACATTTAACCCTTTGTCCTTCCAATAGCATGAAATACCTCTGGGATTTCCTTTTATGTAAGATCTTTTTTCAATGTGACTTCTAAGACTCATCATCCTTTTCATTACAACCCTCCCCTTATTTTATGCTGATGAGGTCGTCCTCATTCAGTTCTTCTGTCAGCAGATCACCAGCAGCATTTTCAACATCACCTCTGGAAGCATTGTAACTTCACTTACATCTGATTCGAATCCCACAGAGTATGTGCATCACACGATAATAGTTTTTGTCCTATTGAACAAATATTACCTGCTTTTCTTTCTGCCATAATGCCTAAATGTTTTCAACTGCATACACATTTCTCCCCAGATTCAGTTAAACTTACCTGCTTTCCGCTGTAGTATCCAGAGCCTGTCCTAAAGTCTGTATAAGAAAATAAGCTTTAAAAATTAAAACACCTCCTTGGCCCATTGGCTGGATTAATGACATCGTATTTATATAAAAATACAGTATATTTTGCCTTTCACTTCTCTTCTATTCACAGCTATTTGTAAGGCCTCCTCAGACAACCATTTTGCCTTTTTGCGTTTCCTTTCCTTGGGGATGGTCTTGATCCCTGCCTCCTGTAAAATGTCAAGAACCTCCATCCATAGTTCTTAAGGCACTCTGTCTGTTGGATCTAATCCTTTGAATCTATTGGTCACTTCCACTGTATAATCGTAAGGGATTTGATTTAGGTCATACCTGAATGGTCTAGTGGTTTTCCCTACTTTTTAAAATTTAACTCTGAATTTGGCAATAAAGAGTTCATGGTCTGAGCCACAGTCAGCTCCCGGTCTTGTTTTTGCTGACTGTATAGGGCTTCTCCATCTTTGGCTGCAAATAATATAATCAATCTGATTTCCATATTGACCATCTGGTGACGTCCATGTGTAGAGTCTTCTTTTGTGTTGTTGGAAGAGGGTGTTTCCCTCTGACCTATGACCAGTGCGTTATCTTGGCAAAACTCTATTAGCCTTTGCCCTGCTTCATTCTGTACTCAAAGGCCAAATTTGCCTGTTACTCCAGGTATTTCTTGATGTCTTACTTTTGCATTCCAGTCCTCTATAATGAAAAAGACATCTTTTTTGGGTGTTAGTTCTAAAAGGTCTTGTAGGTCCTCATAGAACTGCTCAACTTCAGCTTCTTCAGCATTACTGGTCAGGGCAGTAACAGACTTGGATTACTGTGATACTGAATGGTTTGCCTTGGAAATGAACAGATATCATCCTGTCATTTTTTAGATTGCATCCAGGTACTATATTTCGGACTCTTTTGTTGATTATGATGGCTACTCCATTTCTTCTAAGGGATTCTTGCCCACAGTAGTAGATATAATGGTCATCTGAGTTAAATTCACCCATTCCAGTCCATTTTAGTTCACTGATTCCTAAAACATTGATGTTCACGCTTGCCATCTCCTGTTTGACCACTTTCAATTTGCCTTGATTCATGGACCTAACATTTCAGGTTCCTATGAAATATTGCTCTTTACAAAATCAGATTTTACTTCCATCACCAGTCTCATTCACAACTGGGTGTTTTTGCTTTGGGTCTGTCTCTTCATTCTTTCTGGAGTTATTTCTCCACTGATCTCCAGTAGCATATTGGGCACCTACTGACCTGGGGAGTTCATCTTTCAGTGTCCTATCTTTTTGTCTTTTCATACTGTTCATGGATACTGAACTATAAAGTAGTTGGACTATAAAGAAAGTTGAGTGCCGAAGAATTGATGCTTTTGAGCTGTGGTGTTGGAGAAGACTCTTGAGAGTCCCTTGGACTGCAAAGAGATCCAAACAGTCCACCCTAAAGGAAATCAATCCTGAATATTCATTGGAAGGACTGATGCTGAAGCTGAAGCTCCAATACTTAGGCCACCTGATGAAAAGAACTGACTCACTGGAAAAGATCCTGATGCTGGGAAAGATTGAAGACAGAGGGAGAAGGGGATGACAGAGGATGAGATGTTGGATGGCATCATTGATTGACTCAATGGACATGAGTTTAAGTAAACTCTGGGAGTTGGTGATGGACAAGGAGGCCTGGCGTGCTGCAGTCCATAGGGTCGAGTCAGACACGACTGAGCAACTGAACTGAACTGAACAGTCTATTTTTGTATATTGTATTTTGTATATTGGGGGTAAAAAAGCAAACTTTCACATTTTTAAGTCCCCAAGACAAATAAAGGACAGTAGTAAGTGCTTTAAATGTTAAACTAGTTTGCTTACATTTTCTCTTTTCTGCTGGGAAACTGAGAGGCAACACAACTACATATATTGCTTTCTGGGCATGAACAGAATAACAAGTGTATAGAGATCAAACACTGACAGGCTTTGAAAAGTGACGTGAAGGTTCACTGATCATGACTGGCATCTGTTATTTATGTAGTGACTTGTGAGCCAGCAGCAAAGTTTGTACCTTATGTAATTACTCAGTAAATATATTGTGGAAACTAAAATTTGAACAATGGTGGTGTTGAGGTACTTGGTGTCATTAAGTCAGGTAACTGCAATTCATGTGTGTCGAAATGGTGCAAAGTGAGGACTCCATATACACATATATATACATATATATATGTGAAAGGACCTGTTTCCAGAATTCAAATTTGCTTTGTTCTGAAACTGACAGAGAGAAAAGCAATTTAATAAAGTGTAGATCAGAAAATATACATCTAGCCAAATGATAACAGGATAAAAGAGCCAGAAAGATAAGAAGGTAGAAATGAGGGTAAAGAAGAAATTCACATCCTGTCTCAACAAGGAATTGGAATATGCTTAGATTCTGCATTCCTCAGCTAAAAAGCAATGTATGGACCCAAGGACAAGGAAGGATAGAGTGAGTCATCAGAAGACTGCCTGAAGTTTCTGCTTGATTTTCATTCATATAAACCTTGTTTCTAGAGATAGGTTCAGGTAAACACCCAAGGTGTGTATGGGAGTGGGTAGGGGAGTGAAGTCAGGTGGCCTTCGCTGCCCAGGAGAGTAATTGGTACCCCTGCCATGCCTGACAGTGTGACCTGGGGAATCCACACTTGCGCTGAGAGCAAAAGGAGGGCGCTGAGCAGGCTGATAACGTTTTATCAGAGAAAGGAGCCGCGTATCTGATTTCGCCTTCAAACTGCAAACGTAGCCACTGAACTCCACTCAGCCCCAGCCAGACACACCCACTCCCACTCCACAAGATCTTGCTTCACTGGCCCTGCTTGTCCATACAGCCTTCCAGGCTCATACCAGGCACACAGTTTCTCACAGTCTCAGTTTTGCTTCATTCACCTTTGCCAACAAGAAGACTTGGGCCCTTGCATTCAGCTGGATAGTCAACTTTGCTTTCCTCATTGGTGAAGGAGAGTTTTACCCCCAAGTCACTTCCTAGATCCAGCTCTAGCAGATCAGATCAGCCATTTCCCTTTCCCTAGAGAGGACAAGGACTTTCCAGGTGGTGCAGTGGTAAAGAATCCGTCTGTCAATACAGGAGGAACAAGAGACGTGAGTTTGATCCCTGGGTTGGGAAGATCCCCTGAAGGAGGAAAAGGAAACCCACTCCAGTATTCTTGCCTGGAAAATTCCATGGATAGAGGTGCCTGGAAAGCCATAGTCCATGGGGTTGCAAAGAGTCAGACACAACTGAGCAACTGAGCCCTAGTGCACACACACACACTGATACACATACACACAGAGGACACTGTTCATCAAGCACCATCAGGGTATGCCCCCCTCCCATGATTACTTTCCATTTCCCATCCATCAATTAGATGTCCCCACATACACCTGCTGATTTCTTACTAGGAGTGTTTCATCACAAACTGTAAAATGTATTTAGTTCTTATTTCAGAGCATGGAGTCAGTTATTCTCACTTACTTTCCTTTATTTTCACGTGTTTTCAGAATCTTACAAGTGTTATTCCTAGACCTTGAGTGAGGAGGGCGCCCATTTAACAATTACAATACAGAATTAAGTACTCCAAATAAAGAAGCGAGCTTGAGCTTGTTGGCAATCCCTATAGAAGTTTATTCTGTACAAGGCTTATTTCTCTGTACCTGTAGTTAGTGTCGTTTTCTTGCCTGTATATTTGGACATAGGATTTCTTGAAATAAGTTTTTTGTGTCTCCAAAAAACTAAGTGACTGATAATTGGGTAACACATTTGATTAGGAATCAGGGTCTTAACTGTGAGAAAAAAACACAAAATTTTCTTATATACAAGACAATGAAAGGAGTCTTCTTTGGAAGTGCCATGGCCAATCTTCATTTGTCACTATAGTATACTTTCCTTGTTATTTTAGTCACTAAATCATGTCTGACTCTTTTGCAACCCTGTGAACTGTAGCCCACTAGGCTCCTCTATTCATGGGATTTACCAGGCAAAAATACTGGAGTGGTTGCCGATTCTTCCTCCAGGGATCTTCCCAACCTAGGGATCAGCGTCCCCATCTCCTGTGTTGGCAGGCAGATTCTTTACCACTGAACCACCAGGGAAGCCCAGTATACTTCCCTACAGAATAGTAAAAAATGTCCATTGAGAGACTTGAAATCAGGTGACCAGCTACATAAGGCAGGGCAGTTAAGTAGTGGAATTCTAAACATGGAGGGGCTTTTATTTAGTAAAATATGATACTATCAAGCAAAAAAAAAAAAAAAAAAAAGAAAGAATACTGTTCGAGATAGCTGAAACAGTAGCTACAACCTCAGGCTTCAGGACAAACAGACACATTTCCCCCCAGGACTTATGCATTTCAAAATTCTGTCCACGTCCAAGTTCCTCAGACTTCAGTTGATCTTATGCCAAGATTCTCATACATCTATTTTACATAAGAAACCCCAAAGGTATTTACCAAATATACAGCTATTCTAACTCCACTCCACAGAGATTCTAAATCAATTGGTTTAAGCTACTCTTATTCTAAGTACTGCCTTGGCCTACTGTAAAACACAAAAATATTTCTAACGCCTAGAGAAGGAACATTACTGCTCCTATTTAAAGAATAATTAGGAAGAATGCTAAATGGCAAACATCTTTTATAGTTAGTGATAGGATATGTGTGTTTTGGACTTGCTTTCATATTGAATATAATCTACAGCAGTGTTTCTCTAACTTTGTTTTGCCTTAGATTTACCTGGAGGGCTTGTGAAAACAGATTGCTGGCCCTTAACCTAGTCTCTTCTTTCGTGAGTCTGAAATGAGTGCTGGAAATTTGCATTGCTAACAAATACCAAGAGTTACTGATGTTACTGCTCTGGGTGCCACATTTGGAGCACCACTGATCTATAAGACATGCTTGTTTTGATTTACCTGTTGACTTCTTGGCAAAGACAATTTAAAAATGAAGATGACTACACATACTGATTGAATGCTTAGTATGTGCTGATTCTACTTTAGACATTTGTGATATTCTGAGGAATCAGTCAAACACTGACTGCAACAGTTTGATATAAATAAGTAACCAGAGATATGACCGAGAACCATGCCATATATACATGACTATATGTAATTGGATCGTAAGAGAACAATGACATTCAAGGACATTCAAGATAGCAAAGCCTACCTCATAAAGATGTTGTAATTAGCCCTCCAGGCTCCTCTGTCCATGGGGATTCTCAGGCAAGAATATTGGAGTAGGTTGCCATGCCTCCTCCAGGGGATCTTCCCAACCAGGGGATCAAACCCAGGTCTCCTGTACTGCAGGTGGATTCTTTACTATCTGAGCCACCAGGGAAATGCTGTAAATGATTAATTATTTGCAATATATTGAAATAACATCTCATCCACCATAAGTGCTATTTGTGTTGATTAGTGATTTTTCACAAAATATGTAATTTAATCCTAAAGACACTACCATGTGGGCGCTGTTATTAGATCTGTTTTAAAGATGAGAAAACTGAAGCACAGAGTGGTTAAGTGACTTCCCCAAAGTCACAAATTAAGTGGTGGAAGCACTTCTGTGCATTCATGAAGTTTGACTTCAGAATTCATTTTCTTAATCTCAGTGTTATATTGTTTCTTGAGAGAAGTGACTTGGCGAAGACAGAGTTCATAATATATACTATATGAAATATACTTAGAGCATATAACTCAACTGCAAGTCAGTCGCTTTAAAAACATTAGCAGCAGGTCCACATTTCCTTCAGACCAATGAGGAAATTAAGCCATTATTATAACTATTCTTTCCAGAACTGAGACCACTGGAAAGCAGGCAGCATAGTTTTATAGAGAGAACATTTGCTTTAAAATCTGACAGCCCTACTCTGCTCTATATCTGCAGGCAAGTTATATAAATTCTCTGCGGCTGTTCAATCATCTGTAAAGTATTGATGGCAGTACCAACCTCATGGCATTGTTTTGCAGATTAAATGGCATGCTGTCTGTAAAGTCACTACGACAATCCCATGCATAGGTGGATATCAAATAATATGAGTTCCTTCCTCCTCTAAAAATTATATACTAGAATATTTCTAGTTATGAAAATACAATAATACTTCCCACAACAATGTCTTTCTCATAAGGAAAAAAAGCACATGTAGCCTATTCATAAACACAATGAACCACCATGTGTGAGGTTTGACCTAAGAGTTTAATGTTCTATTGATGGTTTCAATGGGCTCCTCCTGCCTTAATCCAGTGGTTGAAGCTCTCCTGAGTAGATGGCAGAGGAGAATCTTTCTTCCATTTCTACTTAGGATGCAGAAGTGAGAACCTCACTGAACTGTTAGTTTGCCTTTATCTCTCCACTTAAACTGTTGAAATTTTCCGTATCCTCCTCCTTCTAATATCATTTAACCATAATTTTGATTGTCAGCTATCATTTATTAGAATACTTAGATTTCATCCCTAGAGAATATAGTACAATAGCTTTTTGTTTTGAAACATCACTGGGTAAATGGATAGAAAACTGGAGTTGGGAAAGTCAAAAGTGATAAAAGTGAACAATTGTATGTACTATAATTTAAATATGTCAGCAAATATTACCTTTACCGCCCCGATTGTGGAAGTGATCCCATATAGCCAGAATCGGGTTATGTATAAGTGAGTATACATACACACATACACATATGCATACTTTTCTCATATATGTATACATAGATATGGGCTTCCTGGGTGACACTAGTGGTAGAGAATCCACCTGCCAATGCAGGAGACAGAAGAGACATGAGTTTGATCCCTGAGTTGGAAAGATCCTCTGGAGGAGGTTATGGCAATCCACTCCAGTATTCTTGCCTGGAGAATCCCATGGACAGGAGCCTGGTGGGCTACCATCCATAGAGTCGCAAAGAATCACACGACTGAAGCAACTTAGCACACATACATAGATATATGTGTGTGTACATACACAGACATAATATATACTATATTAAATATACTATATACTGTATATTATATACTATACTATATTTGTCTTTGAGATTTTTGCCTTACCCATCTGGCCAAGCAAGTTAAGGTCAGACAGATAGTAAGGAAGGACAAATGGATGTAAAGTGGGAGAGAGCAATAACAATCTGGAACGCAAATGCATGAGCCAGAACCCAGAGGCACAGGCTGACACCTAGATCAGTTCACACTGGCTTTGGTCTTGGTTTGAGTAGACATTCTGCAGACACCAGGTTCTTCTTCAGAGAACTAACCACACATACCTAGTCCAGGAGACAGAGAAGCTGAAGAAGGATTCAGGAGAAGATGGAACAGTTACAGACCTGGCTTCCGCTCTCCAAATCTCCCAGGAGAATTTCTCTCATGGCCCAGGGTGACCAGAAATGTACAGGAAAGAGAATTCTGGTAAAGGTAGTGTAGCTCAGCCAATGGATCAATATGAGCTGGTATATTATTAAGCTAGATGAATATTACTGAAAGGTTCATAATCAACTGACACAGTTTAGAAAAGTCTTTTGTTTTTTCCCTCTCTCTCATGATCAAGTCATTTTTCTTTAGCCTGGCTAGATGTCTTCAGATCTAGTTTCCCATTTGTCATTTTAAAATCTAACTCCATGCTGTATGTTAGTAGTTTGTATTTTTGTATCCGTGAAGTATACATGGCATCATTTTCTCAAATACAAAACATCTTGCCAAATATAGTTGCATACGTTTTCATGTTTTCATAGATTATTTTTAAAGCTGGTGATTCTCATTACTTAAATTAGTTCTTGGATATAAATTAGGCAACTTAAAGTGACATATTACTCTTCCAATTTTATCAGGTATTACTTAGTTACTAGGGATCTTTTACCACTGATACAATCTTGCTACCTGCAAAGTAACATCTCTAAACCACAGATTGATGGTTGGGCTTCCAAATTCCAGCCTCTTTCCCTACCTGGTGAATTGACCTAGCAATTTGAAAGAAAATAAAAGGAATCCTCATGCTCTACTTTCTTCTTTTTCCTGAATCCCAAACCTCCTTCTCTTTGTCTGGCCCTCACCTCATCCTTGTAATTCACTGCAGCCAAATTTGCCTCCATATCAAGATATCGCCTTACCCAAAGCCACACAGATCCCCCAACATGCTTTTCGCCCCCACCAAAAAATCACTCTCCTTTCCTGGTCTTGAGCAAAAATGTATTAATGCGCTAGCATTATAATATCTAAAGCAATAGGTAAGAGTACTAATATCTCTCATTTCTGTCTTCAAACATTACTGCCACCCTGCTACTGAGCAGGCAGCTGAGCCGTCAGGGTGGAATATTGCCTCACATCCTTCCGACACTTTCCTTTTAACTTTTTAAACCGTTTTTCAGCTAAATGCTATTCCTTAGGCAACTAATTAACCCCTTATGGGACTCACAAAGCTGTGAGTTCTTGAAACAATCCTCCGATCTTTCTTAAAGTTTCTAAGTAAATAGGGTAGAATAAACTCCTTTTGTATTTTCAATATATCATAAAACATATTTTTTGGTGTTGCTAATTCATATGAATTTATCTTAAGGTATATTGTGGCATAGTACTTTATTCAAGGTGCTTTAATACTGCCTCCTGTGTTACATGGTGATTTATCTACTTATATGACCTTTTTTCACTCCAGGTCACATTCCCCTGCACTTTATTTCCAGAGTGTAGCAAAGGATATGTAAGTAGTAGTATATGTAGTATGTAGTACTGATATGTAGTAGCCATTCGGGAAAGGATGGTTGGATAACAAAGGTCATAAATGACTAAAGTCTTCTACTAAATTGTATCTAATGTCCATTTTCTTCTTATCCTGAGGGGTAGTCTGAATCAAGAGGGTTGTGAACCCCATCTTCAGTAATCTGTATGAGCTGTACCTTCCCTGGGCTTCCCAGGTGGCTCAGTGGTAAAGAATCTGCCTGCCGATGCAGGAGATGCAGGTTTGATCCTTGGGTCAGAAGATCCCCTGGAGAAGGAACAGGCAACTTCATCAAATATTCTTGTCTGGGAAATCCCATGCACAGAGGAGCCTGGTGAGCTACAGTTCATGGGGCCACAAAAAGTCGGACATGATTTAGCGACTGAGCATGAGCATGTACCCTCCCCACACTGCAGTGAGAAATGAACACTGAAACAATCCTCAGGCAAAAGCATCAGCTTAGAAATGCCATCTGGAGGGCCTTGTGACATCCCCACCCTAACATGAAATATCTGTCAGTGTTCCTAGTTGCAATCAACAGATGATGACTCTGACTGATTAAGCAAAAAGGCAGTTTATTCAAAGCATATCCAAAATCTCAAAATTGCTAAGAAGGCTGGTGAACCAGACTTCAGGCTAATTCTCAGGAACCAAGCCTAAAACCTCACAAGAGAATTGGCCTGATGAAAGAGCCTGCTGTCGCTACTGCTTTTCTTCCCCCTGAGTACTGGAGGAAACTTGGCAGCACCACCCCATCCAGGCTACTTCTGTGCCAGCCACTCCACCTTGGACCCTCTGGGAAACGGCCCCCACCACTGCCAAGGCTGAGTTTAATGCATCTGTTGCTACATGCCTGAGCCAAAATGGAAGCTCCTCTCAAGGCCAGTACCTTCCTGTCGGTTCTGATAGACATAGCCTAGGCCCGGTGCCTGCATTTTATCTGCCAGCAAGTCTGGGGATTTGAGTTGTGACACAATAAAAAAGCAGGCCTCATTGCACAGTAATTTATCCAAATACTTCAAAGGAGATGGCTAACTTTTAAAATTACAGTTACTCTTTAGAGACCAGTTCATGCTTGTTCCTATGACTTATTAATCTCCATTTTCCTTTCAACACTCAGCTTTGAATCTCAGTTTCCTTAATTCTAGGTGAGAGCCTTAGTCAAACTCCCGGAAGGATGCTCACTGGCCGAAATAGCCCAGCTGACCTTTCTCTCTGTAGGATCAAGAGATGAGATTAAGACAGGAACTGTAGCCCTATGTCCCTTGTGCTCATGCTTTGCAACCCCATGGACTGTAGTCTGCCAGGCTCCTCTTGTCTATGTGATTCTCCAGGCAAGAATACTGGAGTGGGTTATCATTTCTTCCTCTAACGATCTTCAAGGCCCAGGGATCAAACTTGTGTTTCCTGCATCTCCTGCATTGGCAGGTGAATTCTTTACCGCTGAGCTAGCTGGGAAACTCAACCCTATGTCCGTATAGATAACTAATTTTAGATGACCTGTCTACGGACTCTGTTAATGACTTATATGGTTGAAATCAATTAGATGCAGCAAAGAGCTGCTCAAAGAAGTAGATGCTGTTAATCTTAGGGAAAATATTATTTGTATTTCTTAAACTGATAGTGATTGAGCATATAGTTATAATTTCCTCTTAGTTATTTTTCTAAATTGAAGTATAATTGACACAATATTATATTAGTTTTAGGTATACAAAACAGTGATTTGATATTTTTGCTAGAGTATATTCCATATTAAGTTGCAGTAATATATTTACTATGTTGTACTTTCTTATTATGAACAGAATGATAGGATGTGTTTTGATAATGTTAATTTATAAGTGCCATATGAAAAAAAAATCTTTTCAGAAGTCAGAAGTAGACAAGATTGTACTAATTGAAAGTATCTAGTTGACAGTCATTTTTGAACTGATGTCATAAGTTTTGCTTTAAACTTCAATGAATTTTCTTTTGCCTCCATTTCAACCATACATTCATATGACCAAACCTCGACTCATCATCTTCCTTCAAAAGTATTTCATTTCCAGGTTCCTAAACTCAAATATTCTTTCTCTGACTGTATCATTCTTTCCCCTTTCTCCTTCTTCTGTTGTCTCCACTGAACCCGTTTCCCCATTTCACAATACGGCCCTATTGCCCTATTGTCGTCATTGTTGAGTCGCTGTCATGTTCAACTCTTTTGTGACCCCATGGACTGTAGCCCGCCGGGCTCCTCTGTCCATGGAATTTTCCAGGCAAGAATACTGGAATGGATTGCCATTTCCTGCACCAGGGGATCGTCCCAACTCAGGGATCAAATCCACGTCTCCGAGTCTCCTGCTTGCAAACAGATTCTTTTACGGCTGAGCTGCAGGGGAAGCCCTACAGACCCTATATGCTTCCAATTATCCTATTACATCACCTTTTTCTAATTTTACTTGCCATCCAACTGGACCAGAATCCCATGATCGCACCGCACTTGTCTCTTTCTCAGCTTCCACACTGAAATTGCCAAACTTTGCTGGAGTTAGAAAATCATACTAATGAGATTTGTTAAATGTGTGTTCTCTCACTTTGAGTGTCTACGCTGCTCATCCTCATTTATGTTCATCACTTCTTGTTAATGTCCTATTTCCCCAAAATGGTTCAAAGAGACAACTCTCATTACACCCTTTCTAGGTCTTCCCTTTGGTAGATTATTTAACTTTTACTCAATTGAGCCATCACCAGCATTAAAGCCATGCTGCCTACCCAGACATAAAATGCTGAAAATAATGATAAATTATAAAGTGTGATTATATAAGATTTTAATATGTTTGTTCTCACGGTTATGACTCTAGTTCAGGCTCATATTCAAAGGCATATTTATCATAAAGCAAATAAATCAAGCTTTGAGGCCCTTTATTTGTACAAATCTCAAAACCCTTGAAGGGATCTGTTTTCATTTTCTATTGATATATAATAAATCACTTTACAATTTATCAACTTAACACAACACACATTTTATCTCATAACATCCTTGATTCAGGAATCCACATATGGCTTTATCTGGGTCCTGTGATTCAATGTTTCTCATAAAGCTTTAATCAAGGAGCTGGTCAGAGCTGGGATCTCATCCAACAGGAAAAGGACTGATATCCAAATTCATGCCATTGTTGACAGATTTCAGTTCCTCAAAGGTGGCTGGGCCAGTAACTTTCTGCTTCTGTTTCTAACTGGCTGTCAGCCAGAAACCAGCCTTAATTCCTTGCCACATGGGCCTTCCCAATATGACAACTTGCTTTACAAGACTAGCAACAAAGAGAGCTTGCTCGCAAGATGGAATTGACTGTCTTATATAACTGACATGACTTGATCCCATTACCATAGTCACATTTCGTTGGTTAGAAGCAAATCACTAGGCCAAATTACACTCAAGGGGAGGAGGTCACAGAAGATTATAAATTCCTGGAGATAAGAATCATTGGGTCCATCTCAAAATCTGTCTACCCTAACAATATGTTCAGTGGGTCATATCTTCAATATTTCCATAAAATTTACAAAAATAAGATATGTTAACTGCAATTGGTTAAAACTACTGTTTCTCTCCACTTCTACATCCCTCCTGTCACAAACTCCCCAGCAACATCCACAGTCCTGGGAAGTGGCACTGGAATGATTACTCATTCACAGGAATTTTGTAATACTTATCAGAGAAAATTATTAAGGTTGAGTTGCAGATTCTTTACCATCTGAGCCATCAGGAAAGCCCAAGAACACTGGACTGGGTAGTCTGTCCTTTCTCCAGGGGATCTTTCCAACCCGGGAATCAAACTGGGGTCTCCTACATTGCAGGTGAATTCTTTACCAGCTGAGCTACCAGGGAAGCCCCACTGTCACTAGTATGGTCTGTTAAGTAGTTCATAGTTACTTCCGTGTGCAGCTAATTTGTTGCTAGTTACTCAGGTATGTAAGGGATTCCCCGATGGCTCAGCAGGTAAAGAATCCACCTGCAATGCAGGAGACACAGAAGACACAGGTTCAGTCCCTGGGTTGGGAAGATCCCCTGGAGGAGAAAATGGCAACCTACTCCGGTATTCTTGTCTGAAAAATCCCATGGCCAGATAAGCATGGCAGTCTACAGTCCAAAGGGTCGTGAAGAGTTGGACATGACCAAATGACTAATACACACACACGGGTATAGGAATGGCTTCCAGGAATATATCACTTGCCTACTATACAGACTCAGCCAGCCTTGTGACACAAAGCAGAGGTCCTATCTTTATATGAACATGTCTCAGGGTGCCAGCACTGGCAGATACTAGGGGATTTGAAAAGTATAGAGATTGAAGCTGGCTTCCCTGGAGTCTCAGATGGTAAAGAATCTGCCTGCCAAAGCAGAAGATGCAAGAGACACTGGTCCAGTCCCTGAGTTGGGAAAATGCCCTGGAAAAGGAAATAGCAACCCACTTCAGTATTGTTGCCTGGAGAATTCCATGGACAGAGGAACCTGGCAGGCTACAGTCCATGGTGTTGCAAAGAGTCAGGCACAACTGAATGACTAACTCTTTCACTTTCAGAGCTTGAAACGAATGTGGGGGCAACTCAAGATGAGACGTATACAGTTAGAAGGGGAGGATTTGGTCCTCATCAGTGTCTAGTCAAAACAAGTTCTTTCTTGTTAAGAATATGTCCAATAATGCAGCATATACAGTTATAAATGTGCCACATGTTTTTTGTCTTTCCTGATGGCTAATTTGTGAAATATAATTATTAGATGTCCTGTGTTAAGACAATAGCACCAAAGTCTGTGGGCAAAGTTGTATATTTTATGTATTTCATCATATCAGAGCACATCTTAGTGTGACATTACCAGTAGTGAAAGTCGCTCAGTCATGTCTGACTCCTTGTGACCCCATGGACTATACAGTCCATGGAATTGTTCAGGCCAGAATACTGGAGTGGGTAGCCTTTCCCTTTTCCAGGGGATCTTCCCAAGCCAGGGATCAAACCCAGGTCTCCCACATTGCAGGCGGATTCATTACCAGCTGAGCCACAAGGGAAGCACATTACCAATAGGAGGCTGTAAAATCAGGAGAAACTTTTTAAAATTACCAATAATTTTTAATCATTATTCATCATACTGCAAAAAGGAAATCTTCCTGTTCTCTCTATAGAAAATTATAATAACATATATTATTATCATATTATTATTATTATAATAATAGGAAGAGGCCATAAGTGAGTATGCAACCAAAATATAGATGTAAGAAAAATAAAATACTGCGAATGTGTCTTGGTAGTTTTTATGATGGGACGACAGCAAAGATCTTGAAAATTTTCAAGATTAGAACAATGGTCTGTCCCACATTTCTGAAAATCAGTACATTCTTGATGCTGCTATTCTGAGGGCATGGATGAAACTGAGAAGCCCCAGAGGGGAGCTCAGCTCTTTCTCCAGGAACAATCCTCCCTTTCTCTGAGACTGTGGTGGTTGGTAGCTGAGCGTACCCCGTCTTGGTGCTACAGCAGGCCAGTGCATTTGCTTGCGCAAATTGCGAAAGTTCTGCTCCCGGGCTTTCCCAGATTAGAGAATTATGGGTTGAATTCTGTCCCTCCAAGAGAGAAATGTTGGAGTCCTAACCCACAATACTTCAGAATGTAGCTTTATTTAAAAACCATGGCCTTTACCTAGGTAATCAAGTGAAAAGGAGGTCATTAGGGAAGGTACTAATCCAATATAACTGGTGTCCTTATAAAAAGGGGAAATTTGGATGCAGAAACAGACATGTACAAAAGAAAGACATGCAAAGACAGACAGAAAATGCCATCTCTAAGCAAGGATTGCCTGAAGCTATCAGAAACCAGGGGAGAGGTACAACCCTCACAAGGAGCCAACCTTGAACTTCAATTCTTCAGAACTATGAGATAATAAACTTCTGTTGTTCAAGCCTCTCAGTTACAGTACTTTGTGATGGCAGCTTTAGCAAACTAATAAGGGTTTATTTCCATAGAAAAATTTATACCAAACTAATGTCTCCTTAATATTTATCCAATAGAATTTTTTCAATTTCTTCAGAATTATCTACATTTAAGCCTAAATGCAAAATCAGAAATACCCCCTAAAGCCTAAATGGTATATGGCCATGAAAAAAATAACAACTAAAAGATCTCTTGATATGAACATTTCTTTTTTGGAACTGAGCCAGTTTGGCAGGAACTTCCTCCTCTGTGCTATTACCTCTGACAGTATTAACAGGCAGTGTAGCCCTTACACCCTTAGGGCAGAATGAATGAAGCCAAAAAGGTTCTTGAACTGAAAGGTGAAGAGGAATATGCCAGGAGCACAATGTAGTTTTGTATTGAAGTCTCTCAATTCTTGGGCCAATACCGTATTTACTTTAGGGATTGAAGAAATCGTCGTACATCCTGGTTTAGTGAGAAAGGTACTTTAAAATTCATCCAAATGGCTGTTCCCTGTAAAGGCGTGCCTATAAACTTCTGTTCTTTTCACAATGGACAGCCTGAAGGGGGTGTTCTTCCATCCGGTTTTAAAGGGAGAAGAAGAGGCACACAAATAACTGCATGCCTAGATGTTAATGGGAAAACTGGTGCAATCTAAGTAACTTCTGTAAGTTAATTAGTAGATCATATCAAGGATAATTTCTTGGTTTTAATCATTGTATTATAGTTACAAAAGATGTTGGCATCAGGAGAAGCAAGTTGAAGGATATATAGGAATATTGTGCTATTTTTCAACTTTTATTTAAGTGTAAAGTAAGTTTAAAGGTAATTTTTTATAATTGATTTTTATTGGAGTATAGTTGCTTTACAATGTTGTGTTAGCTACTCCTGTATAGCAAAGTGAATCAACTATATGTATACATATATCCCCTCTTTTTGGATTTCCTTCCCATTTAGATCATTGGTTTTTGTTTGTTTGTTTGTTTTTTATTGTAATCTTCAAGAGTTCTTTTTTATGGCTCAGAAATGGACCTGTTTCTTATTCAGCAGATTTAAGTTTGCATAATTTGTTGGGAAAGAAGATAAATGAATGAATGGAACTAGACCTATTGTGTAAAATAAATCAAAGAATTTGTTTAGTGAATATGCCTTGGGATATATATAATATAAACATACGTGTGTGTGTGTGTGTGTGTATACATATATGTGTGTGTGTGTATACCAAACTAGTATATATGACTTCTCTGGTAGCTCAGTGGTAAAGAACCTTCCCACCAGCACAGGAGATTGGATACATACTCTTGGTCAGGACGATCCCCTAGAAGAGGGCATGGCAAGCCACTCTACTATTCTTCACTGGGAAATACCATGGACAGAGGAACTTGGCGAGCTACAGTCCATAGGGTCACAAGAGAGTCAGATATGACTTAGTGACTAAACAACAACAACTAGTATATATACTAGTTAGGAGAAAATTTTTTTCTCCTCTCTCATAGATCTAATTGAACCATTTGTGAAAATGAATGTTTGTTTTAAAGGGAAAAATTAATGTTTGTGCACATATTTGCACTTCCACTTGCTTGTATGTATATGTGTATAGAAAGATGGACTACATGAGAGAGAGAGGGAGGGAGGGAGGGAGGTTGTGAGAGAGACAAGAACTTTAAGAGTTACCTACTATATTGATTTCTTATGCCTGTTATAATAAATTTTCATAAATTTGGTGGTTCGAAACAACAGAAAGGTATTCTCCCACAGTTCTAAAGGCCAGACATCTAAAATCCATTTCATTGAACCAATTAATGTCAGCAGGTCTTTCCATGTCCATGCTCATACTCAGTCATGTCCGACCCTTTGGAACCCCTTGGACTGTAGCCCGCCAGGCTCCTCTGTCCATGGAATCTTCCAGGCAAGAATACTGGAATGGATTGCCATTTCCTCCTCCAGGGGATCTTCCGGACCCAGGGATCGAACTTGCGTTCCCTGCATTTCCTGCATTGCAGGTGGATTTTTTTTTTTACCACTGAGCCATGGGGAAAGCCCTTGTCATCAGGTCTTTGCTCCCTCAGAAAGTGCTAGGGGAAAATCTGTTTCTCATCTCTTCCAGCTATTAAGCATTCCTTGGCTTGTGGCTACATCATTCTAAACTTTGCCTCTGTTGTCACTTGGCTTTCTCCTCTTCTGTGTATACAATCTCTGCCTTTCTTTTTATAATGCTTGTGATGGCATTTAGGGCCCACCTGGATAATCTTGTGATCCTTAGTTTAGTCACCCCACAAAATCTTTGCCATATGTAATGGATTAAATAATGTCCTGGAAAAATTCTTGTCCACCTGGAATCTTGGAATGGGACTTTATTTGGAAATATGATCTTAATTACCTTTGTAATTAGAGGAAGGATTAAGATGAGATCATACTGGATTAGGGTAGGCCCTAAATCCAATGAGAGCATCCGTATAAGAAACAGCAAAGCACAAAGAGACACAGGAAAGAAGCCCATGTGAAGATGGAGACAGATATGATGTTATCACAAACCACAGAATATGAGGATCCATTAAAGCTGGAAGAGGAAAGGAAGGATTCTCTCCTGGAGCTGTCAGTGAGAGAGTATGGTCGAGCCAACATCTTGAATGCCAACTTCTGGCTTCCAGAACTGTAAGCCACCTGGTTTATGCTTATTTCTTGAGCAGCCCTAGAAAACTAATATACCATATAAGGTACCAAGGACAGGTCTCAGGGATTAAGATACAGACTCTATACTCCCTACCATACCTGCTGTAGCCTCAAAAGGGTAGGTATATTCGCATATCACTTAGGGCAGGTGACCTCACATTGCTCTTGCTTGGTGACAGTAACTGTCCTAGATTATTTTATTAGACTTGTTGAGACAAAGGCAATCAAATGTCCCCTTTGGCTCAATTTTGGCTCCATTTTTGTATGCTTTTCTCCTCCCCTGAGCCTGCCCTATGTAAATTGGGCTAGCCAGGAGGGCTGTTTGTTTTACCTGAGGTTCTCACTCAGGTCCTTGGACCTTCCTTCGTTCTATTTTCGTGGGCTTTTCCCTTGTCTTTTAGCCACCACTATTCTGGACTCCTTTTCCTATTCTAACTACCTAACATTCCCCCCCTCAAGAGATAGGAGCCCCAATTCTTTGGGAATAGGAGCATCGAGGTCTCTCTGGCTACATCCTGCTGAACTGGGATGGGGAGGGGCACTGGGCCTCCCCCTCTTGCTAGTCTCAAGCCTCAGAGTCCTTATAGTGGTATCCATCTAAGGGTGAGTGATATTTTCAATGGTTGGCTATAGTTTTATATATCCTTGTTGAACTGGCCCTGCATGTTGTAGCTTGTTGTCCTGGGCAGACACAAAATGGGTTTGATAATTATCAATTATCAAACAATTGATAATACATGGAACAATCATAAGCAGCATCAATATGGTGATGACAGGGACTAGCAGGGGCATTAGCCAATTCTGAATTTCCCATCGCCAGGAGGATCCCCCAAAGAGAGATTGTAGCCACCCCAAGAACTCTCCAGCTCATTCTTTGAGATCCTGTAGGGTCTAATATTTTTCTTGAGGACTGTGAGATTTTCTTTAACTTAGCTAGAGGTATTTATCCAGAAACAACACATCTCATTCAAGATGGCTCAAGTCCCTGCTTGTTAAGGGATCAGGAGACCTACCTCCTGTCTATTTTGGAGTACAGCCCCTGCCAAGCTGTGTTGGTTCTTTAGAGCTGTCCTGAGAAATCTTATCCCCAGAGACTTGATTTTGGGGGCGTTCATTAGAATGACACTCATTTATAGTCCTGAATAGGTATCTGAGATCTTCCAGGAGCTCACAGATGTATTGACTGTCCTCTTCTGTTTTCTTCCACGGTTTGACTAATGAGTAATGAATTAGTCAATGAGTAATGAATTGCCCCTAAGGAGCAGATTGGTCTTAGTCCTTATGAGATGCTATATGGGAGACCTTTTGTTTATGTCAATGACCTCTTCCTAGATCCAGAGGCTCAGACCCTGAGTAATGAATCCAGGGGATTAATGAATCCAGGAGTCATGTCCTGGTACCCTGACTGCTGTAGGGGTAGAAAGTATTATAGGGTAGGGGCCCTTTCCATATAAGCTGGAGTTAAGCCTTTGGGGACCCATCCTTCCAGACTTGCTGCATGTGTCTTTCTGTTGCCTCCTTATCTCCTGTCCCCCTCTGTCTCTCTCCATCAGGTTTTCTAGATGACCCCTACTCAACCTTTCATATCCACATGATCTCTAGGAAAAGATTCTGAGGTTCCCTTTGGTCCAGATCTTTCTCCTATATTCAAAAGCCCAAAGGATCAAAAATTCTCCTAACATTCTAAAGAATCTCCTTCTAACTATGCTTATCTCTCAGGTAGGGAGGGAACCAAGCTTCCCCCACTCCTAAACATCCTAAAGAATTCCCTTCCAACTACTCCTATTTCTCAGGGTGGGGAAGTACCAAGCTTCCCTGACTCCTGAAATTCCCTTAACCCCTCAGATTCTTCTGATGAGATAAAGACCTCACTCTCCACCAGATGGAGAATGAAATGGCAACCCACTCCAATATTATTTCCTGGAGAATCCCATGAATGGAGAAGCCTGGCAGGCTACAGTTCATGGGGTCGCAAAGAGTCAGACACGAATGAAGTGACTTCACTTTCACTTTCTTTCCTTCCAGACTTTAATTAGGACTTGAGTCCCTGGAGCATATAGTGGTGGCTCTTAAGAATCTTTTGGGTCCTGGTTGATATTCCACAAGTGTGTATCTTGTTGGAATTGCCCAATGGCCATGGTATAAGACTGCAGGGTCTGAGCCTCTGGATCTAGGAAGAGGTCATTGACATAAACAAAAGGTCTCCCATATAGCATCTCATAAGGACCAAGACCAATCTGTTCCTTAGGGGCAATACAGGTGTGGAGGAGAGCTGTTGGTAAAGCCTCCTTCCATCCCGGGAGGTCTCCTGGGTTATCATTTTTATTGCTGATTTTAAGAATGGTTGGCTCTTTCTACTTTTCCTGAAGACTGAGGCCTCCAGGCACAATGGAGGTAATGAGTAATGCCCAATGCTTCAGAGAACCCTTGGGTGATCTTAGAAGTAAATGATGTCCCATTGTCACTTTGTAATGACCTGGGCAGACCAAATCTTGAAATGATTTCATGGAGCAGTTTTTTTTTTTTTTTTTTTTTTTTAACCACCTCCTCAGCCTTCTCAGTCCAGGTAGGAAAGCTTTCAATCCATCCTGTGAATGTATCTATCATGACTAATAGGTATTTATACCCTTGAGAAACTGGCATCTGGGTGAAGTCCATCTGCCATTCCTCTCCTCAGTAGATCCCATGCTGTTGGACAGGCTGGGCCAGCTGGCGTCCTTGAGCTTCTTAGGGGTTGTTTACCTGGCAAATGGGACAAGAGGAGACCACTTGCCTTATAGTCATTTTGGAAGCTTGTTCCTCTGAAGGACCTTTCTAGTAATCTTTGGAGGGTCTTTTCCTCTAACTGAGTGGTGGCGTGTAAGGAGTTAACCAACTTCCATTGGAGGTTCCCAGGCAGAAAAAGGAGTCCCTCCTTTTGGAACCACCCTATATGATCTTCTTGAAAGCCCTCACTCATAGCTTTCATATGAAAGACTTTCTGGCAAATTAGTCTGTGGAACTAAGGTGGCAACCCCTATTAGGTCACTGTTCTGTAATGCTGCTCTCTTAGCTGCCTGATTGGCTGCTTGGTTTCCTCGTGCCACTTCCGTGCTCCCTTTTTGGTGTCCTTTACAATGGGAGACTGAAACTTCAATGGGAAAATGGACTGCTTCCAAGAGTCTAAGGATTTGATCACCATATTTGATTGGGGACCCTCTGGTGGTCAAGTGGTCCCTTTCTTTCCAGATGGCAACATGTACATGTAGCACGAGAAAGGCATAGTTGGAGTCTGTGTAAATGGCTACTCTTTTTCCTTTTCCCAGCTCTAAAGCTTGAGTCAAGGCTATGCGCTCAGCTAATTGGGCTGAAGTACCTGGCGGCAAAGGTTTAGCCTCTATGGTCTCAAAATTGGAGACTACCTCATATCCGGCTCTTCTTTTTACATCCAAGACAAAGCTGCTTCCATCAGTGTACCAGATTTCCTAAGGACTGGTCAGTGGATCTTCTGACAATCCCTCTCAGAGTGTTGTCCAGTGGTCCAAGGTTTCTAGGCAAGAGTGAAAGGGGAGAGAGCCCTTGGTGGTAGGCAGAAGGGTCAGAAGGGAATATAGTCAGGCCTGGATTTTCCATCAGCACTACTTGATATCTGAGGATCCTTTGATCAGACATACATAAATGGCCTCTCCCATTTAGGAGTTGTTTCACTTGGTGGCTGGTAAAAATAGTTAGTTTGCCCCCCAAAGAGAGTTTTTAAAGCATCTTCTATCAGGACTGCAATAGCTGCCAAGATTTTGAAGGCAGGGAAAGACCTCTTCCCAATAAGGGATTAGGACACTCAGGGACCACCAGAAACTGGTGGGAAAATATTTGTGCATCCCAGCAACAAAGAAGTGCTTGGGTGAATCTTTTGTAATTGTTTTTCCTGTAGCACCCCAAATGGTACAGGTTTGGGAGGAGAAGGCTCTGGAGTAGGTAAGGACAGATACAGGTACACAGGTAGCCGCTGTGTCAACCAAGAAATTCTTGGACCTACATGCCGCATCTAGTTGCATCCTTGACTCCAGCCCCGTGATGGTTATCTATGACTGGCAGCGGGCCACTTCAGTCCTGTTGAACCATCATGAGGGAAGGCTTGGCACTTGACCTTGAGGCCTTTGTGCCCCAAGGGCAGAATGCCACCCAATGTCCCTACTGATGGCATTTGTAGTAAGCCATTTTAGGAGACTTGTCAGTGGTTTGACACTCTTTGGTCTAATGTCCCACCTATCTACAGATTAGGCATTTGCCTTGTCCTTTAAGGACTCAGGGTTTACCATAGGGCTCCCCTGGAGGGTTGCCAGCATCTGGGCATGCCTTGTCTCTTTCCTTTTCTCCCTTTTCTGAGCCTTGGCCTCCTTCTCCTGTTCTCTGTTATGAAAGGTATAGGTGGCTATCTGGACCATCTCATCTAAAGAGGCAGCAGGGTCCTGCTGGTGTAGCTGTTATAATTTTATCCTGTTGTCTGATGCACATTGAGATAGGAATTTGTCCTTTAAAATCACCTGTCCCTCATAGGAGTCTAAGTCCAGATTGGTAAATTGCTGGAGAGCCTCTTAAACTTTCCAGAAATGCAATGCAGTTCTGGTTAGACTCCTGAGTTATTGCTGAGACTGGGCACAGTCCCACAACTAATAGGCTTCCTTCTATTTCCATGGGTGGACTTCCTTAGGGGTGAGTCTTTCTAAAGCTTATCCTACCCAGTACTGTTGTAACCTGAGAGCCGGGCGTCCCCGGGTCAGGGTGCAGATCCCCAGGCAGGTTTAGGGATGACAGCCTCCTGGAGATTGAATGCCGGGGCAGGTCAAGGCAGGTCAGCCTCCCAAGAATTGGGTCCCTGGGCAGGTTAAGGCAGGTTGACCTCCTGGGACCCCTAGGCTGGAGTTGGGCATCCCCAAGATCTCCAGTGTGACCAGTGCTGGGTAGGATTGAGGGGCTGTAATCTTAACTCTTTGCTGGTTTGTCTATCATGGATGGGAATAGATATCATGATGTAAAGCAATCCAAGTTTGTGCCCTCAGACTGGGAACCTGGTGAAAGAGCTGTAAGCCTTATCCTCTTATTGCTCTGGGGGAATGTAAGTCACTAATTTCCTCCCCTAGTCCTCCATAAGAGCAGTTTAAGGTATTTCCAATGGTAAAAATTTAATTGTCATAGACACACTTTAGGTAATAGCAGAAGTAATGACAAAGGAGTGGGTTATCTCGTCCTGTTAGAGGCATTAGTTCAGTTCAGTTCAGTCGCTCAGTTGTGTCTGACTCTTTGCGACCCCATGAATCGCAGCACGCCAGGCCACCCTGTCCATCACCAACTTCGGAGTTCACTAAGACTCACGTCCATCAAGTCAGTGATGCCATCCAGCCATCTCATCCTCTGTTGTCCCCTTCTCCTCCTGACCCCAATCCCTCCTAGCATCAGTCTGTTCCAATGAGTCAGCTCTTCACATGAGGTGGCCAAAGTACTGGAGTTCCAGCTTTAGCATCATTTTCTCCAAAGAAATGACAAAGGAGTGGGTTATCTCGTCCTGTTAGAGGCATTAAGTGTATTTTAATAAGCGGAGTGGAGTGATGTTGCCTACAAGGGGGCAGGGTCCTGGTTGTAAGAGTTAGTAAATGGCTTAAGGACAAGTTGATAAGAGGCAACAGACAGATGTTCAATAAAAGTGGAGTGGAGATTTGACCCAGGGATATGTTTGTAATTTTAGGAGAAGGGTGGTAAGGGTTTGGGCCCAAACAGCCTGCAGGGCTAACTCCCAAAGTGGCAAGCATTATCCCTGGAAGCCCAATTGCCCTTGAAGGGATGCCATCAAAGATGAACTTCCAGCAGGCATTGTGTGTCTGTCACCCACCCTAGAAGATTCACTGAGAAATGCTGTTCTTGCACATGTTGTAGGAAACACAGAAGATGAGGGCCTGAATATCTAGAGGGATTGGATATTATACAGTATTTTCCTCCCAAGGGCCAGCTATTTTCTGGTTGTCCCTCCAGAAGATTGTAAAGGCAACATTGTGGGCCCAGATGGGGCTCAGGAAAAGAGGATGAAACAGGAAGGAAGGGGGCAAGGCACAACTTTTGAAAGAATGCCCATAACATGAAAGTGAAAGTGAAGTCACCCAGTCATGTCCAACTCTTTGTGACCCCGTGGGCTGTAGTCTACCTCGCTCCTCTGTCGATGGGATTTTCCAGGCAAGAGTACTGGAGTAGATTGTTGTTTCCTTCTCCAGAGGATCTTCCCCACCCAGGGATTGAACCCGGGTCACCCACATTGTAGGCAGATGCTATACCATCTGAGCCACCAGGGAAGTCCTAAACCAATTAAAATCAAATGGGTCCAAGATGACAACTCAAATTCAACTAAACCTTGATCCTCAATCTGCAAGAAAAATGACACACCCAGAGGTACTAGGGCAGTTCCAAGGCACTGTCAAAAGACCAAGGAGTGGATGGTTCCCCAATTGTTGGAATGATCCTCCCACTTATTAGCATATGGAATTACCCAGCCCATATAAAACTAACCACACCACATTCCGTGGCCATTGCACTTGCACTCTTCAATGGCCCACACCCTGTGGAGTGTGCTTCTCTCTAAATCTGAACAAATCCACCTCTTACCTATTGCTGTGTCTCTCAGTGAATTATTTTGCAATGAGACATCAAGAACCTAAGTTTTATTAGGTCCTGAAGCCAGACACCGTGGATTTTGGCTGGGCTCAAGTCCCAGGAGAGAGGAGCTGAAGAATAGGAGGAAAAAGCAGTGGGAGCCAAGGAATCCCCTTCATAACCTGCCAGAAAATCTGCTAAATACCTGACCTGTGCTCACAGTTGTCACTGGCCTGATCCTTGGCACAAAGAAGATTAAGGACAAAAGAACCCCCACCCACTTGGGCAACAGCTACTAGGGCACCGCAGATAGTGGAGATTTTGGGACACACTGGGGTACCCCCTGGTGCTTGCCTATTTGCAGGGGTTCAAGGAAACAAGAAACAAGAGATTGTAAAGGAATTAAGATTTTGTTAGTCATATGTCCTTCCTGTCATAGGAGCAAGGACTTCCTACCCCAACAGGAGGTCTCCTGGAGTCTGAGACTGAGCCGCGTGGGCTTTCTGCCAAGTTTGTTTTTGCTGTCCTTATTTCCAGCATGGTGGGCTTCTTGTCACTTCTACTGCACTGGATTTTCTTAGCTTCCACCGTGGGAGCTTTCGCTGTTGCGCTTCTGCTGTGCTTGGCCTCTGATTCATGGGGGCCGAGCAGAGGTTGTTCCAGCCTGGTTAAATCTGAGAAATGGCACCATATATATCAGGGGAGTGTGTATTTTCCTCGGTTCTGTCTTGCTGCAGCAAAAATCTGAAGCAACGGACAGACCAGTGTTATAGCTCAGTTTTATTTAGAAAGCAAAGGAAAATACATGCTCAAGGCATGAGAGTGGGCCGACCCAAAAGAGAAGCAAGCCCTTGGCTCAATTTTGGCTCCTCTTTTTATGTGTTTTTTCTCCTCCCCCTGAGCCTCACCTATATAAATTGGGCTAGCCAGGAGAGCTGTTTGTTTTACCTGAGGTTCTCACTCCAATCCTCGGATCGTCCTTTATTTTATTTTTGCCGGCTTTTCCCTTCTTTGTCTTTTAGCCACCACCATTCTGGACTCCTTTTTCCTATTATAGCTACCTAACAGTATCATAAGACAACTGACCCCCAATTCCAAAATACTGAAGAGGTGATAATTCAAGGGAAGGAAAATTATTTTAATTACCTGTGAATATATACTTACATAAATGATAACTGAAATATGCCAGGGACAATTAAATGAGAAGACATAATAGCATATGTAATTTATGTAATATAAACAGTAAGACTCAGAGGAATTAGGTGGGGAGGGGGAAGGATTTTTGACTTGAGGCAAGTGGAGAAAATTTATGAAAGAAAAAGAATTTGAAGTAGGTCTTCACCCTGGGTAGCTTCCCTGGTGACTCAGTGGTAAAGAATCCACTTGCAATGCAGGAGATGTGGGTTTGATCCCTAGGTCAGGAAGATCCCCTGGAGAAGGAAATGGCAACCCACTCCAGTATTCTTGCCTGGAAAATCCCCTGGACAGAGGAGCCTGGCAGGCTACAGTCCATGGGGTTGCAAAAGAGTCAAACATGACTAAGCTAGTAAACAACAACTTCACTCCTGGCTAACAGAGGAGACAGGAAACCATTCTGCCATCACTCAGGACACGTGGACTTGAGTACTCCACTCTCTGAACCCTCCAGTTTGTTAACCTTGTTAGAGTTTCTGACCCTTGTGCTCTTGCATTTCTTCAGTGAACCGGTCACTCTGGTCTTTCTGTTCTAGTCTCAGTTCAGTTCAGTTGCTCAGTCACGTCTGACTCTTTGTGACCCCATGGACTGCAGCACGCCAGGCCTCCCTGCCCATTACCAACTCCCAGAGCCTACTCAAATTCATGTCTATCGAGTCAGTGATGCCATCCAACCATCTCATCCTTTGTCGTCCCCTTCTCCTCCCGCCACCACTGACTCATTCTACTCTGGCTCTAATCCCATTATTCTCCCATCATTGCTTTTCACTCTTCTCCTTAGTTGGTTCTCTGCCACATCTCTTAAATAAACATTCCATTCAGGCAGTAGTCTATACATCTCCCTCTTACCTCCTATATATTAGCCTAATAGCCTTTGAGTTTCAATTCTCCAGATAATAAACCAACTTCTTTTCCTTCAGCAGGGAGGGTAGAAATCAGTGTAATTACCCGGCCCTGTGAAGCACAGGAGCAGCCCTACAGGCAGCCTCAGCTCTCTGTGTAGACTCTCACCCAATCCCTCTGTTTTTAGCTCCTTCTTCCCCCAGTCCTGCATGACTGCCATCCTAAGTCAGGATTTTCTAGATCTTGTTTACTGCTGGCATGCTTCCTGTGGGTCTTGAAAATGGCAGGTTTCTTTATCATCTATATCAGCAGCCCCTCCTCTCTTCCTTCTATGTCAATTTTCCTGTTATTTTAGAAGAGATTTATCAATAAGGAATATTAGCAGACGGGAAGCTGATTAAAAACTATGAGCTTCCCCAGTGGCTCAAACAGTAAAGAATCTGCCTGTAATGCAGGAGGCCCAGGTTCTATCCCTGGGTTGGGAAGATCCCCTGGAGAAGGGAATGGCTACCCACTCCAGTATTCCTGTCTGTAGAATTCTATGGACAGAGGAGCCTAGTGGACTAGTCCATGGGGTCTCAAAGAGTCGGAAACAACTAAGTGACTAACACACTTAAACTTATGCATTTGTGCTGACTTTTCTTTACTGCTTTGAATTTTGCATTATTTACAAATACATACTTAATTTAAGGTCATGGCTATGAAGGGCTTCTCCACTGCATAATAAAGCCACCACCAGAGTTTCTTTGACCTTTCAAGCATCAGAGTTTACTCCTCTAGGCAATAAAGTGTGTCATACTGAAAAGCTCTCTGTCTAAATTTCCTAGTGCAAAGGTTTTCATATCTTTAAAGGGAAAAATAAAGGAACTAGTACTTATTAACTTGATTGTGCTCCTATCACTCTCTAATTTAACTCTCATGAAATCTTTTGAGATAGGTTCTGCTGTATTATCGAGACTATTTTTATAGATGAGAAGCCCCGGACCAGAGGTTAAAGGAAATTTCTTAGGGTCATACACAGCTAGAAAAGAGTAGTGTAGGGTTCCTTCCAGGACTGACTGCAGAATTCACGTTCTCCTACCATATAATCAGTTCACGTGACTCCCTTCCATTGCCAAGGCATGAGTTTGACATATTCTGCCAAAATTGATGGGTTTCATTAAGATTCAAGTGATACGATATGACAGTTATGGTCTCTCCTGAAGTTGTCCTGTAAATCATGGCTTACAAATGGTTTTCTGTATGTCATGTCTATCTTTAAAATTATGCATTTACATCAGAAAGTCAAAACCACATTTCATTTCCAAAACCGCCAGTCAGTTAAATGCATTTTTCTTATTTGTACTTTATTTTTTTAAAAAGTAGTTTTGGACCAAAGCTAAGAACACTGCTTTTTTTCGTTTTTCATTATCAAAACTCTTAAATACACTACCTCGCACGTGTGGGACACAGTGGTATTTACCAACTTTGAGCAAATTTATTTCATTTGTGGTTTTGCTTGTTTTGTACCTTGTTTTCTAAAAATAAAAATAAATTCTTATTTTTTAAAGAGCTTTGGCACTTTGGAGCCAGACAGTCCTGGGTTTGATTTTTCAGCTCTGACACTCAGTAGGCTATGTGAATTTGAACACATTTCCCAGGTTTACCTCCATATTCTAAGTTGGTGGTTATGATAACTAACTTATGAGTTTGTAAAGAGGGTTAAAAGAGACAATTTCCTAAAAGGTCATGTGGAGTACATTCTTCAGCGATTATCTCTGCCTGATTGGTACCATGCAAGGAAACAAAAACAAGTTTGATTCAGGCTAGTACAAGTAAGAGGAGTTATTGTAAAGGTACCTGTGAAGGAAAGTTCATTGAATAGTCATCAAGAATAAAGGCAACTTGCAAAACGGGCTTTGCCAGCTTTCCTTTAGGTGATTAACACATGGGCTCCATCTCCAACACCCCATCTCTGCTTCTCTCTGAATTCCTACCTCATTCTTGTCTTTCTGCTAATCTGTTTCCTCTGGTTATTCACAATTTTGCTCCTTGTGACTCCTGCCTGCATGTGGTTTTGACTTACAACACTACCAACTCTTTCTTATGGTATCTTTCAAGCACCCTCTTTTGCTTCTGCTAATAATAGTCAGATTACTTCATTTACTTTGTAATTCAGATTCTTTTTCAATTAAAAAAAATCTTTACTTTTGTTTATTTACTTATTTTTTGCTATACCAAGTGGCTTGTGGGATCTCAGCTCCCTGACCAAGGATTGAACCTGGGCCCTCAGCAGTAATAGCTTGGAGTCTTAACCACTGGACCACCAGTGTTAGTTTCTCAGCCACGTTCGACTCTTTTTGATCCCATGAACTGTAGCCTGCCAGCCTCCTCTGTTCAAGGAATTCTCCAGGAAAGAATACTGGAGTGAGTAGCCATTCCCTTCTCCAGGGCATCTTTCCCATCCAGGGATCAAACTGGGTATCCTGCATTGCAGGCCAATTCTTTACTGTCTGAGCCATCTGGGAAGTTCCTTAATTCAGATTTTTAAGATTAGTAGTTCATTGATTGATTTAGTAGTTCTTTGATTGATTCAGTTTATCTTTTCAGTTTTTGACCTAGATTGTACAGGGTAAGTAGATTATAGTAGGTAACTAGCTTAAACAAGGTGGAAAAGGCAATGGCACCCCACTCCAGTACTCTTGCCTGGAAAATCCCATGGACGGAGGAGCCTGGGGGTAGTCCATGGGGTCACTAAGGGTTGGACACGACTGAACGACTTCACTTTCACTTTTCACTTTCATGCATTGGAGAAGGAAATGGCAACCCACTCCAGTGTTCTTGCCTGGAGAATCCCAGGGACGGGGGAGCCTAGTGGGCTGCCGTCTATGGGGTCGCACAGAGTCGGACACAACTGAAGTGACTTAGCAGCAGCAGCTTAAACAAGGAAAGAGAGTCAGATGGTCCTCTTTGCAAAATGCCATGTAATCTTCTGTAAAAACTAAATGTAGTGGTTGCCCTGGAAGTTATATGAGTTGGCCAGATAACTCTTAAAAAGGCTAGATCAGCCGTCTGTACCCTATGTGTTTTAGTTTCCTTTTCCTTTTGATTTCATGGACCTGGAATGACAAAATTACTCTGCAGATTCACCATTTGTCCCCTAACCTCATTCCATTTTTCTTTCTTAGAGGACTGAGTGATGTTTTCAGAAACATGAAACAGAAACTGACCAATGGGCCCTGCAATTAGCTTACTATGTATTCTGAATCTACCAGCATTAATGCAGGTAGCTGGTAGGATGAAAAATCAATTCACTAAATTTTTGCTGAGTTTCTTTATAAGCTCAGCACAGTATTGGGCATTATGGTAGCTATAAGAATCAGGACCTGTCTTTAAAGACCCCAGTCTTGTTCATTTATAAAGGACTAATTCACAGGAAACAATCTAGAACAATTAATAAGATACCAGTGGGGGAAGCGTAACTAGAATTGAGACTAGATTTGCTCTAGTTCTGAGTTTACCATTAATTAGGCAACTGAGATTACCACTAACTAGGCCTCAACTAATTTGAGATGAGGGAATTATGCTAGGTTATTTCTAAAATCCATTTCAAACCAATAATCCATGTTTCTATATTTTAAGACCAAAAAAGGAGATATTTTTTTTTCTTATAATTCTCCTCCTTGCCTTCCACCAGTTGAACTTAGACTCCATGCAATAGGATTTCTATCATGTAACTTTCTTTCACTGATTCAGATACACTGGAATGGCCTTTGACCCCCCTTTTAAGCTTAGATTAACCCCCATTGACCACTGAGAGGCAGATCACTCCTTTGTGGGAGCCATGCTTGGTATTGGCTTGGTGCCTTTCCTTCATGCTCTCAGAAGAGTCTCACACTTTTCAGATATTAGCTGGGTTCATCCTAGCTCTAGATGAGATTTATCCATCTCTTATTCCACAACTAGTGCAAGGACCAATGGCTTTGATAATAACACTTAAATCACAGCACATCTGTGGAAACTTCCATATCTTAGATTTTCTCACTTATTTTCACTGCTGCTTAAGCCTGCAAAGATCTTAAAAGTAACTTCCTGAATTGTAATTATACCAAAAATGTTCAGAGTAGTAAGCAGAGTGCCAGACAATTGTGTGTATGTGTGTGTGTAATATATAACATCTAGTATTACCTATTGGAGAAGGGAATGGCAACTCACTCCATATTCTTGCCTGAAAAATCCCATGGATAGAGGAACCTGGCAGGCTATAGTCCTTGGGGTCACAAGAGTCAGACAAGACTTAGTGACTAAACTATATTACCTATGATGTATTCAGTTCAGTCGCTCAGTCATCTCCAGTTCTTTGCAACCCCATGAACTGCAGCACACCAGGACTCTCTGTCCATTACCTACTCCAGAAGTTTACACAAACTCATGTCCATTGAGTCGGTGATGCCATCCAACCATCTCATCCTCTGTCGTTCCCTTATTCTCCTGCCCTCAATCTTTCCCAGCATTAGGGTCTTTTCAAATGAGTCCGCTCTTTGCATCAGGTGGCCAAAGTATTGGAGTTTCAGCTTCAACATCAGTCCTTCTAATGAACACCCAGGACTGACCTCCTTTAGGATGGACTGGTTGGATCTCCTTGCAGTCCAAGGGACTCTCAAGAGGCTTCTCCAACACCACAGTTCAAAAGCCTCGATTCTTTGGTGCTCAGCTTTCTTCGTAGTCCAACTCTCACATCCATACATGACTACTGGTAAAACCATAGCTTTGACTAGACAGACCTTTGTTGACAAAGTAATGTCTCTGCTTTTTAATATGCTATCTATTTTGGTCATAACTTTCCTTCCAAGGAGTAAGCGTCTTTTAATTTCATGGCTGTAATCACCATCTGCAGTGATTTTGGAGTCCAAAAAAAATAAAGTCAGCCACTTTATTTTTAGAGACAATTTCCCCATCTATTTGCCATGAAGTGATGGGACCGGATGCCATGATCTTAGTTTTCTGAATGTTGAGCTTTAAGCCAACTTTCTCACTCTCCTCTTTCACTTTCTTCAAGAGGTTCTTCAGTTCTTCAATTTCTGCCATAAGGGTGGTGTCATCTGCATATCTGAGGTTATTGACATTTCTCCCAGCAATCTTGATTCCACCTTGTGCTTCATCCAGCCCAGCATTTCTAATGATGTACTATGATATAAGTTAAATAAGCAGGCTGACAATATACAGCCTTGACGTACTCCTTTTCCCATTTGGAGCCATCTGTTGTTCCATGTCTAGTTCTAACTGTTGCTTCTTGACCTGCATACAGGTTTCTCAAGAGGCAGATTAGGTGGTCTGGTATTCCCATCTCTTTCAGAATTTTCCACAGTCTATTGTGATCCACACAGTCAATGGCTTTGGCATAGTCAATAAAGCAGAAATAGATGTTTCTCTGGAACTCTCTTGCTTTTTCGATGATCCAGCAGATGTTGGCAATTTGATCTCTGGTTCCTCTGCCTTTTCTAAAAACAGCTTTAACATCTGGAAGTTCATGGTTCATGTATTACTGAAGCCTGGCTTGAAGAATTTTAAACATTACTTTACTAGAGTGTGAGATGAGGGCAATTGTGCGGTAGTTTGAGCATTCTTTGGCATTGCCTTTCTTTGGGATTGGAATGAAAACTGACCTTTTCCAGTCCTGTGGCCACTGCTGAGTTTTCCAAATTTGCTGGCATATTGAGTGCAGCACTTTCACAGCATCATCTTTCAGGATTTGAAATAGCTCAACTGGAATTCCATCACCTCCACTAGCTTTGTTCATAGTGATGCTTTCTAAGGCCCACTTGACTTCACATTCCAGGATGTCTGGCTCTAGGTCAATGATCACACCATCATGATTATCTGCATCATGAAGATCTTTTTTGTACAGTTCTTCTGTGTATTCTTGCCACCTCTTCTTAATATCTTCTGCTTCTGTTAGGTCCATACCATTTCTTTCCTTTATTGAGCCCATCTTTACATGAAATATTCCCTTGGTATCTCTAATTTTCTTGAAGAGATCTCTAGTCTTTCCCATTCTATTGTTTTCCTCTGTTTCTTTGCATTGATCGCTGAGGAAGGCTTTCTTATGTCTCCTTGCTATTCTTTGGACCTCTGCATTCAAATGAGTATATCTTTCCTTTTCTCCTTTGCTTTTCCCTTCTCTTCTTTTCACAGCTATTTGTATGGCCTCCTCAGACAGCCATTTTGCTTTTTTGCATTTCTTTTTCTTGGGGATGGTCTTGCTCCCTGCCTCCTCTACAATGTCACAAACCTCTGTCCATAGTTCTTAAGCCATTCTGTCTATCAAATCTAGTCCCTTAAATCTATTTCTCACTTTCACTGTATAATCGTAAGGGATTTTATTTAGGTCATACCTAAATGGTCTAGAGGATTTCCCCACTTTCTTCAATTTAAGTCTGAATTTGGCAATAAGGAGTTCATGATCTGAGCCACAGTCAGCTCCTGGTCTTGTTTTTGCTGACTGTATAGGGCTTCTTCATCTTTGGCTGCAAAGAATATAATCAATCTGATTTCAGTGTTGACCATCTGATGATGTCCACATGTAGAGTCTTTTCTTGTGTTGCTGGAAGAGGTTGTTTGCTATGACCAGTGCATTCTCCTGGCATAACTCTATTAGCCTTGCCCTGCTTCATTCTGTACTCCAAAGACAAATTTGCTTGTTACTCCAGGTGTTTCTTGACTTCCTACTTTTGTATCCCAGCCCCCTATAATGAAAAGGACATCTTTGTTGGGTGTTAGTTCTAAAAGGTCTTGTAGGTCTTTATAGAACCGTTCAACTTCAGCTTCTTTAGCGTTACTGGTCGGGGCATAGACTTGGATTACCGTGATACTGAATGGTTTGCCTTGGACATGAACAGAGATCATTCTGTCGTTTTTAAGATTGCATCCAGGTACTGTATTTTGGACTCTTTTGTTGACTATGATAGCTACTACTTTTCTTCTAAGGGATTCCTGCCCACAGTAGTAGATATAAAGGTCATCTGAGTTAAATTCACCCATTCCAGCCCATTTTAGTTTGCTGATTCCTAGAATGTCGACGTTCACACTTGCCATCTCCTGTTTGACCACTTCCAATTTGCCTTGATTCATGAACCTAACATTCCAGGTTCCTATGCAATATTTCTCTTTACAGCATTGGACCTTGCTTCCATCACCAGTCACATCTACAACCAGGTGTTGTTTTTGCTTTGGCTCCATCCCTTCATCTTTCTGGAGTTATTTCTCCAATGATCTCCAGTAGCATATTGGACACCTACCAACACACACACACACATGCACACACACACACACACATATGTGTATATATATACACACACATATATATATAAAATTTTAAAAAATCAGGTATTTTGTATATTTTTATATAAGGTACTTACTGTTCCTGCTGCTGCTAAGTCGCTTCAGTCATGTCTGACTCTGTGCGACCCCATAGATGGCAGCCCACCAGGCTCCCCCGTTCCTGGGATTCTCCAGGCAAGAATACTTGAGTGGGTTGCCATTTCCTTCTCCAGTGCATGAAAGTGAAAAGTGAAAGTGAAGTCGCTCAGTCTTGTCCGACTCCTAGCGACCCCATGGACTGCAGCCTACCAGACTCCTCCGTCCATGGGATTTTCCAGGCAAGAGTAGTGGAGTGGGTTGCCATTTCCTTCTCCAATAAGATACTTAATTTCTTTGTAATTCTTAGTACAGAAATATATCCCATTCCTGGGCCTTTTGCTTATGATTCTCAAACTGTGTGTCATGACATGTTTAAGTCCCACAGTTTTGACAGCTTTTAGTGACAGTTAACTTGAGGCTATTTCCACCTGAGATGACTGAGAATTGGAAAACACAGTCTTTAAGTTTCAAGCCTATGAGGCTTAACAGATAAGATATTTTCCCTGGATTGACAAATAATACATTGGTATTATTTCAGTACCATCTGACTCCGATTGACTGGTGGTTTATATTTGTAATCACATCTTTTCAGAAAAGGGAAATTTGTGTGACTTCCTTCTTCCTTTCTACACCTAATTCCATGAGAGGAAGAATTTTCCAGTTTTCTGTTTCTCTATTCTAATGCTCGATTAGGTGGAAGGCAAGATTAGGTGTCAATAATTGCTAATATCAGATTAAATGAATTAAAAGCCAAAGCAGCTAGGATTCTAAGGAATACCATAGAACTAAAGGAAAGCACAAGCTCCCTGTCAAGTGATGAAGACTCCCTGGGCCTTAAAACAAAAGAGGGGAAGGCATCACCCAAGTGTAGGATTACCAGCCTTCAAGAAAGTGGGAAAAGAGATGTCTGTATTTTTTTTTTTAATCTCAAATGGTCCATGAAGTTGATACAGGTTTTAATCTGAAGATCATTTCACTTTTCCAGTTAGCAGAGCTTCGGAGAAAACTGAAAACCAGTAGCAGAAAGGTAAGTGAATACTTTAGACAACTGCCTCAGAGGAAAATAGATGTTATCTCTACCAGAAGGGAGTGTTAACACCGGTAGAACTAGATACAAGATGCTCAGATCATCACATAAGATGCCAATCAAGGATGACACTGGACGTGTCTGCAATGAAAGGGCTATGTGGTTAGTGTCTTCCCTCTGCATCCTAATCCCCCACCCGCCCACCCATTCCCACCACAATGCAAGGGACTGTATACAGAACACAACACAGGGAACTACAGGAAGCAAAAGCTAATTGCCATGCATTTTCCTCTACACAAGATAACTAATAGAGGGGAAAAAAATAACTTGTTGGTTTGTTTCAAAAAGTTTGACCTGGAATACTATTTTATGCCATTAAAAATCTGACACTTTGCCTTGCTGATCTAGAACCATTGGTGCTGCTGCAGGGGATACTACCAAAGTCCCCTGGGATATTTTGTAGAAAGGCAGTCCCTGTTCTCTGTGAAGGAACTTCGCAATGCAACACTAAGTTTTCTCACATTATCTGCCAGGTCTCCTGTATTTAAATTCATTTTGGGTTCTCTGCATAATGTTCTTTCAGCACAGTTTCTGGCAAACTTGTGACCTAAAGCAGAAAATAAATCAATGTCTCTTAGGTTTTTTTTTTTTTTTGCTTGTTTGTTTAAAGTCTTTGTTGAATTTGTTACAATATTGCTTCTGTTTTTATGTTTTGGTTTTTTGTCTGGGAGGCATGTGGGATCTCAGCTCCCCCGCCAGGGATCAAATCCACACCCCCTGCATTGGAAGGTGAAGCCTAACCACTGTACCACCAGGGAAGTCCCTGTTTCTTAGTTTTAAAGAAAGGCCTTCTTCCTACTTGTCACCACTCAGGCCCACACAGAACTGGAGGCAGGGGAGGAGTTGGAATCGTTCCAACCGTCACAGAAACCCTGATTCGTAGCACATAAGGTAGGATATTGCAGCCTCACCCTCTGGGTTCCAAAATCAGGTATAGAAAGAAGCATATCTAATCTAAATGCAGGGAACTGTAAGAGGCTTACCAACACTGTGTTATTTTCTTCAATATCATCCTTGAATTTGTCCATTTACCTCTTTCATTGTGCCTACTTATTTATCTCCCTGGTTCGACTCACCTCTTACTTCTCATCAGCTATCATCTGGTAATCCCTCTAGTCATCTTACTGGAAACAAGGTGTTCTAGTTTACTTGGACTGAATGGGAACATAACGTGCTCAGATTGTACCTTGACGCAGATCGCTTCCCAAAAGAACTTTGCTTTTTAACTGACCTAAATATGAGGCCTAATGTCTTCAGATCTAGAGATGTTTTATCTTGCTCCTCCGGGTCCTGCTAAACACTCTGCAGGTCCATAAACATCTGGGCTGGTGACAGCCTTCTATGCACAGAGATTAAGGTCTGTAGAGGATTAAAAACAGCAATAAAAACAACTAAAAATTAGTCTTCTTTAAATCATCATCACGCAACAACACTCTACAATGATTGTATGGGATGGGAACGGCCACCTCTCTAGTCCTGCCCTTGCTAAGCCATTCCTCTTGGGTCCTGAGCCAAGATCCTTGGGAGAGAATGGCATTTTCTTTGATAGTTTCCCAAAACTTCTTTCTGTTGTCTAGCCCTTGCCATTCACCTTTCAGATCCTCTGATGACCTATTTGGAGGTCTCCATGCCTCTCTCTGTGGGACTTGGTATCCTCTGTCCAGACATGTTTCCCTCTGTCCTAGTGATCTTACTGGAAAGTTGAGGTTCATACTGGCTTCCCCTTTAGTTGAGCAAGCCTTCTTGGTCTTTGTTCCAAGTGAGCTTGGGACTTCCTTTGCCCTTAAGCCAGTGGCTTCAAGTGTGAATTTTGTATAAAAAAAAAAGCCTACTCATATTTGACTAACCCCCTTCCATCATACCAAATGTACCTTGACCTTGCCCTCTTTGCAAGCTATTATTTTTAAATTTGCTACTAAAATCTTATTTTGGTCTCTTTTTCCTCCACGGAAATCATCTTTGATTATTTAAAAATAACTAATGAGAACACACTGTATAACACAGGGAACTCTACTCGGTGTTTTGGTGTTGACCTAACTGGGAAGGATATTCAAGGAAGAGGGGATATATATATATATATATATATACCTGGTTCACTTTGCTGTGCTGCAGAAACTAACACAACACTGTAAAGCGACTTTACTCCAATAAAAAACCATCAAATAAAAAAATTTAGCTACATGTTTAACTAAAGGTTTAAATTTATTTATAGTTATAAATTTAAATACTTATAGTTATGTAGTTCATGGTATCAATAAATGTAAGAGTCTGGAAATGCAAAAGCAAATTTTTAGAAATTATTATTCTTGAAAGTACATATTTCCTCATATTTTATCTCTATAAAGCACAGTAAAATTGTTTTACTTTCAAAATTGGTACAACATAAAGACAAATATTAAGAGATGATAATAAAAAAGAACCAGAATCAAGCAATCAATCAATAAAAATACCTAAACCAGAGTTTCTCAGATGGTAGTCATTCACATACCACTTTCACAAACTTTCTTGTATTTAATTTCCACTTAAATAGTTGTTCACTTAGTAACTGTCATAATCATGGTGTTTTCTATCAGTAGCTCACATATTTTGGAAAATCTAGCTTTATCTAAGGAGAAAGCAATGGCATCCCACTCCAGTACTCTTGCCTGGAAAATCCCATGGATGGAGGAACCTGGTAGGCTGCAGTCCATGGGGTTGCTAAGAGTCGGACATGACTGAGCGATTTCACTTTCCCTTTTCACTGTCATGCATTGGAGAAGGAAATGGCAACCCACTCCAGTGTTCTTGCCTGGAGAATCCCAGGGATGGGGGAGCCTGGTGGGCTGCCATCTATGGGGTCGCACAGAGTCGGACACGACTGAAGCGACTTAGCAGTAGCAGCAGCAGCAGCTTTATCTAAATCTACAGTATCAATAATAGACATTGTTCCACCAAGAAAGAGAAAACTTGTTCTTTCAACATACAATATCATTTTATAGAGAAATAATTTTTCTATAGAAAACAATATATTAATGTATTCCTTTTGTCGTGACTAATATATACTAAATTGAATTGTATTCATGAATTGGTATTTATGAATGCCTTTCTGACAATTGATAGTGAACTGGTGAATGAAGGAATATATTATAAAGAGCAGAAGACTAAATTAACAATGTGTCCTCTCATGGAACCCTTCTGATTTTTCTCCCTTTCCTCAATACAAAATTTTTAGGAGACTCAAGCCTCTGAGACACCTAGTCTTCTGATTAAGTTATCGATCAAACCTTCTGCATAAGTGATTTTTTAATCACTTAATACTTTCACTTTTGATTCACTTTTTTGTTATGGTGTTGAGTAAACTCTCAATGATCCAAAGATAAAGTTGAATAATTTGTCAGAGGATCATTGAGTAGTATGTAGAGAATAACTATATATATAATGCTTTTGAACTATGGTGTTGGAGAACTCTTGAGAGTCCCTTGGACTGCAAGGAGATCCAACCAGTCCATCCTAAAGGAAATCAACCCTGAATATTCACTGGAAGGACTGATGCTGAAGCTGAAGCTCCAATACTTTGGCCACCTGATGTGAAGAGCTGACTCATTAGAAAAGACCCTGACCCTGGGAAAGATTGAGGGCAGGAGGAGAAGGGGACGACAGACAACGAGATGGTTGGATGGCATCACTGACTCAATGGACATGAGTTTGAGCAAGCTTCTGGAGTTGGTGAAGGACAGGGAAGCCTGGCGTGCCATAGTCCATGGGGTTGCAAAGAGTTGAACACAACTGAGCAACTGAACAATATATACAATGTTCCATTTTACTGAGTATCACTTATAGACATGCTTATTTGTGTTTTAGACTTTCAAAGTGTTCTTTTCATGAACTCTAAATGGTAAAAATAAAATTCTCTCATCTGTTCTTGTATATATATATATATATATAACCTTTTATATATATATAAATAACCTTTTATATATATATACAAATAACCTTTTATGTATGTATAACCTTTGAATCAAAGAATGATTGTGGGAGGTTTTCAGAAAATGGTAGCCTTCAATAACTATTGCAAAAGGCAGGAAATTGAGTTTTTCAGGTGTTCAGTAACCTGAGCCATGATCAAACCGTGAAATAGTCCATTCTAGTTATTTTGCTCTTCAGAATCCATGTAATGTCTTTCAAAGACCCAGGAGAGTTGAATTGCTTTTGAGGCAGAATGACTAGATTTTTTGATTCCCCAAACTGCATTAGGTTTCTCATCACTCTCATGAGAAAGAGTAATGCAGACCCTTGGCAATGAAGCCAAAGAGGGAACAAACAATGTCCTGACTGTCTTTTCATCTGAGTAATGAGGTGACACATTCTAACCCTGGGTTAATATGGGTTTCTCAAGCTATAGCCTCTCAACTTTGAGAAAGCAGCTTTACTTCACTATTTTTATTGCTCAGTTGTGCCCTTACTACCCAAACATTTTCAAAGTTAGATTCAAAATTAGTTACACTGCATGAGAGGCACATAACCCCATTACTTAGAATGTAGTTTCAACCTGGTTGTAAAAAGTGAGAGAGATTTTTGTGTAATGAGTAAAATAGTCATTTTCCATTATTAAATCATAAAGGTTAAAAAATGCAGTGATGTTATATGAAGACAGAACTGAATAGAGAATTACATTACATTGATTACATTTGACACCGGAAAAATTCAAGTAATAGGTAAGCATAAAACATTCCAAGAAGTACTGTAGCTTTGTAAATTGAACTGGAAAATCCTTGCTCAAATGATATGATAAATTCTGATTTTTAACCCTGATGAAAATTGTAGATTTGTAAGGCAAACTGAACAACGACTCTATTAGAACCAGGAGTAGAAGGTACCGTATTACTAAGGTGATCCAGATTTCTGAGGATTTCAAGATTGTGTTCTAAAAGATTGAGTAGACTAGAAACTGAACTCCAGGTAACTAGGCGGCATTCTCTAATATAGTGTTGTATCCATATATGAGGGCTAGAGGTAAAAGTTTACCCTTTGGTTGTCATATACTAACTTTAAATCTTCATTTTTAATGTAGAAAATAATACAAAAACTTACCAAAATAAGCATAAGTGAAGTAAGAATTGAATAGCTACAAAAATTTAGAAAACTTGGAAATGAAAACAATAGCATTATGGAAATGGAAACCTAGAGAGATGGGGAAAATTCTAGAATGAAGAGACCAGTGAATTAGAAGATGGCATTGGGAATTCACTCATAACTCAAAGAACACAAAGAAACAAAAACACATAAAAGAGATGAATTAGCAAATAAGAAGCTCTAAAATGTGTTCAATAGGTGTTATAGAAGAACAGAAGGAAGTAGCAGAGAAGTCAACTTGTGAAGAGATTACTGATAATTTTCCTAAAGTGAGGAAAAATTAAAAGTACTCTGAGTGTCACAGTGATACCATGCAGGGCCCTCTGGGCACAAAGCCTTTCTGTGTCCCCCATTTCTTTGATTATAGGAAATAACCTTCATTCAGCCTCTGTGACTTTCCCGTTGCTCCAGTGGGCAGATTCAAGCAGTTGATTCATAAAGGGAGGAGATTTGAGATCACGAAGAAACAAACAGACAAGAGCAGCCTTATCTCAAGGTCCTGTTTCTCCATCAACGGATATGCACAACATCTTTGAGCTATTCTGCAGACACTGAAACCCCCTCCAGGTGGAAGAAGTCAATGATTAATAATGGGAGACTGCTCACAAGCATGCAGACCCCAGGCCAGTTAGACGCAACGGTTGATGAGGCTGACTCCCACTTATCTCACCAGCACCCCATCAGAAGAATGTCCACAGGCTGACCACGCCCTCTTTGAACAAATACTATAAAAACTTCTCATTGTTTTCCCCAACTTGGGACACGTGGTTTGAGGGCATTATCACGCTGGGCCCCTTTTGCCTGAAAAGGTAATAAAGCTATTCTTTTCTACTTCACCTAAAACTCGGCCTCTGAGATTTTATTTGGCACCTCTGTACAGAGAAGCTGAGCTTTTGGCATCAAAAGTACAAATAAAAGTTAAATTTATGCCTAGGTATTTCCTAATGGAACTGAATATCCGTCAAAGAGAAAAATCTGAAAAGCTATCAGAGAGAGAGATCACTTACACTAATTAGGCTGACAGAAGACTTTTGAGCACTGCACTAGAGACCATCAGAAAAATATATAAAAATGAAAGGGAAAAAAATGTAGTCCAGTATTACACAGCATGTTCCTAAAGAATAACTTTCCCGTATATGAAGCAAAATGGAAATTAAACACAGTGAGAAACTTACTATCATAGCAGGATGTTCATCATGGCACATTTTATGGTCGAAAAACTTGGAAACAAAGACAATGTACATCACCAGGATAATGATTCAAAACACTGTGTTGTATATCATGAGATGTTATTCCGTCATTCAGTTCAGCTCAGTTGCTAAGTTGTGTCTGACTCTTTGTGACCCCATGGACTGCAGCACACCAGGCCTCCCTGTCCATCACTAACTCCTGGAATTTACTCACACTCATGTCCATTGAGATGGTGATGTCATCCAACCATCTCATCCTCTGTCATCCCCTTCTCCTCCCGCTTTCAATCTTTCCCAGCATGAGGGTCCTTTCAAATGAGTCAACTCTTCGCATCAGGTGGCCAAAATATTGGAGTTTCAGTTTCAGCATCAGTCCTTTCAGTGAACACCCAGAACTGATCTCCTTTAGGATGGACTGGTTGGGTCTCTTTGCAGTACATGGGACACTCAAGAGTCTTCTCCAACACCACAGTTCAAAAGCATCAGTTCTTCGGCACTCAGCTGTCTTCATAGTCCAACTCTCACATCCATACATGACTACTGGAAAAACCATAGCCTTGACTAGACAAACCTTTGTTGGCAAAATTATGTCTCTCCTTTTGAATATGCTATCTAGGTTGGTCATAACTTTCCTTCCAAGGAGTAAGCGTCTTTTAATTTCATGGCTGCAGTCACCATCTTGCAGTGATTTTGGAGCCCCTCAAAATAAAGTCTGACACTGTTTCCACTGTTTCCCCATCTATTTCCCATGAAGTGATGGGACCGAATGCCATGATCTTCGTTTTCTCAATGTTGAGCTTTAAGCCCAGTTTCTCACTCTCCTCTTTCACTTTCATCAAGAGGCTTTTTAGTTCCTCTTCACTTTCTGCCATAAGGGTGGTGTCATCTGCATATCTGAAGTTATTGATATTTCTCCCGGCAATCCTGATTCCAGCTTGTGCTTCATCCAGCCCAGCATTTTTCATGATGTACTCTGCATATAAGTTAAATAAGCAGGGTGACAATATACAGCCTTGATGTACTCCTTTTCCTATTTGGAACCAGTCTGTTGTTCCATGTCCATTTCTAACTGTTGCTTCCTGACCTGCATACAGGTTTCTCAAGAGGCAGGTCAGGTGATCTGGATTTTCATCTCTTTCAGAATTTTCCACAGTTTGTTGTGATCCACACAGTCAAAGGCTTTGGCATGGTCAATAGAGCAGAAATAGATGTTTTTCTGGAACCCTCTTGCTTTTTCGATGATCCAGCAGATGTTGGCAATTTGATCTCTGGTTCCTATGTCTTTTCTAAAACCAACTTGAACATCTGGAAGTTCACAATTCATGTATTATTGAAGCCTGGCTTGGAGAATTTTGAGCATTACTTTGCTAGCATGTGAGATGAGTACAATTGTGTGGTAGTTTGAGCACTCTTAGGCATTGCCTTTCTTTGAGATTGGAATGAAAACTGACCTTTTCCAGTCCTGTGGCCACGGCCAAGTTTTCCAAATTTGCTGGTGTATTGAGTACAGCACTTTCACAGCATCATCTTTTAGGATTTGAAATAGCTCAATTGGAATTCCATCACCTCCACTAGCTTTGTTCGTAGTGATGCTCCCTGAGGCCCACTTGACTTTACATTCCAGGATGTCTGGCTCTTGGTGAGTGATCAAACCATTGTGATTATGTGGGTTGTGAAGATCTTTTTCCCACAGTTCCTCTGTGTATTCTTGCCACCTCTTATCAATATCTTCTGCTTCTGTTAGGTCCATACCATTTCTGTCCTTTATTGAGCCCATCTTTGCATGAAATGTTCCCTTGGTATCTCTAATTTTCTTGAAGAGATCTCTAGTCTTTCCCATTCTGTTGTTTTCCTCTATTTCTTTGCCTTGATTGTTGAGGAAGGCTTTCTTATCTCTCCTTGCTATTCTTTGGAACTCTGCATTCAAATGAGTATATCTTTCCTTTTCTCCTTTGCTTTCCACTTCTCTTCTTTTCACAGCTATTTGTACAGCCTCCTCAGACAGCCATTTTGCTTTTTTGCATTTCTTTTTCTTGGGGATGGTCTTGATCCCTGTCTCCTGTACAATGCCACGAACCTCCATTCATAGTTCATCAGGCACTCTGTCTATCAGATCTAGTCCCTTAAATCTATTTCTCACTTACACTGTATAATCATAACGGATTTGATTTAGGTTATACCTGAATGGTCTAGTGGTTTTCTTCACTTTCTTCAATTTAAGTCTGAATTTGGCAATAAGGAGTTCATGGTCTGAGCCACAGTCAACTCCCAGTCTTGTTTTTGCTGACTGTATAGCTTCTCCATCTTTGGCTGCAAAGAATATAATCAATCTGATTTCAGTGTTGACCATCTGGTGATGTCCACATGTAGAGTCTTCTCTTGTGTTGTTGGAAAAGGGTGTTTGCTATGACCAGTGTGTTCTCTTGCAAAACTCTATTAGCCTTTGCCCTGCTTCGTTCTGTACTCCAAGGCCAAATTTGCCTGTTACTCCAGGTGTTTCTTGACTTCCTAATTTTTCATTCCAGTCCCCTATAATGAAAAGGACATTTTTGGGGGGTGTTAGTTCTAAAAGGTCTTGTAGGTCTTTATAGAACCGTTCAACTTCAGTTTCTTCAGCGCTACTGGTTGGGGCATAGGCTTGGATTACCGTGATATTGAATGGTTTGCCTTGGAAACGAACAGAGATCATTCTGTCATTTTTTGAGATTGCATCCAAGTACTGCATTTCGGACTCTTTTGTTGACTATGATGGCTACTCCATTTCTTCTAAGGGATTCCTGCCCACAGTAGTAGATATAATGGTCATCTGAGTTAAATTCACCCATTCCAGTCCATTTTAGTTTGCTGATTCCTAGAATGTCAACGTTCACACTTGCCATCTCCTGTTTGACCACCTCCAATTTGCCGGGATTCATGGACCTGACATTCCAGGTTCCTATGCAATATTTCTCTTTACAGCATCAGACCTTGCTTCTATCACCAGTCACATCCACAGCTGAGTATTGTTTTTGCTTTGGCTCCATCCCTTCATTCTTTCTGGAGTTATTTCTCCACTGATCTCCAGTAGTATATTGGGCACCTACTGACCGGAGGAGTTTCCGTTTCAGTATCCTATCATTTTGCCTTTTCATACTGTTCATGGGGTTCTCAATGCAAGAAAACTGAAGTGGTTTGCCATTCCCTTCTCCAGTGGACCACATTCTGTCATAATTTACCCTGTTATTTACCTGGGGCCAAACTATGGTGGAGGTTATGAAGATATGATGACCTCCTTCAAAAGATCCCATGCATGTACTGCTACACTCGGTGCTCCCAACCCTGCAGCAGGCCACCACTGACCCACACCTCTGCCAGAGACTCCTGGACACTCACAGGCAAGTCTGGGTCAGTCTCTTGTGGGGTCACTGCTCCTTTCTTCTGGGTCCTGGTGCACACAAGATTCTGTTTGTACCCTCCAAGAGGCTTAAAGCTTAGTTGTTGATAAGAAACCTGAATACATTTTAAAACTGCATTTGATTAGAGGAGAAAGCAGTGGTCATCACATTTTTTATAAACACAACAGTCTTGCTGGGGCTTCTCCTTTGCCCTTGGATGGGGGGTATCTCCTCACAGCCGCTCCAATGACTACCATCTTACTGGGGTTTCTCTGACCTTGGACGTGGGGTATCTCCTCATGGCCCATCCAGCCATTATTCAGTCATTAAAAAGACCAAATTAGAATCATGTCAGTTTCTGTTATATTTCCACCTAAAAGAGAATATCAAAATGCAGAGAGGTAGATATAAAATGATACCAATATTTAAAACTAAAATGCTTCCAGTGAAAAAGAATGCCCACTCCATTCATATGTGTATGTATTGTATGCGATTATAGGAGAAAGCACCCTTCATGAATCATAACCTTGTCGTGGTGAAGGCACTTACAGAACTCAATGAAGCTATGAGCCGTGCCATGCAGGGCTACCCAAGATGGATGGGTCATAGTGAAGAGTTCTGAGAAATCATGGTCCACTGGAAGAAGGACTGGCAAATCACTCCAGTATTCTTACCTCAAGAACCCCATGAACAGTATGAAAAAGCAAAAAGATATGACACTGGAAGATGAACCTCCCAGGTCAAACAGTGTCCAATATGCACTGGGATGAGATGGTTAGATAGCATCACCAATTCAATGGACATGAATTTGAGCAAACTCTGGGAGATAGTGGAGGACAGAGGAGCCTGGCCTGCTGCAGTCCATGGGGTTTGCAAAGAGTAGGACAACAAGTGACTGAACAATAGCAACTAGAAGAAAATTACAGAAAAGTATATATAAGATTAATTAGTTAGTAGTTGAAGGAGGTGTGATAGGTACAGAAAGAGTGGAGGAGATGAAAATTTAGTTCATTTTCATTATTACACAAAAATAATTTTGATCAGAGCTCCTCAGGAAAGGCTAAAATTCCTCAGGAAAGGCTCTGAAGCAAGAACACAAACTAGTAGGAAGGGCCCCTATGAGGCATAAAGAAAAGGATCTTCTGTTGTATTTGCATAAGGTGACAGAAGGGTCTATCTGGTCCCTATGAACAGACAGACAGGCAAACATCATTTGTCTAGTATGTTAGATGGCCCAACTCTGCCACACCTTTCTGTGTAGAATGCTTATGTTTTCATTTCTTCCTGTTATTTTACCTTTGTTTTTAATATGCATTTCTGATTAGAAACAGAAATAGGAAGAAAGTCATTAAATGATTCCTGTCGATCTTGTACAGTTTTGTTTTTGAAAAAAAAGGCAAAAAAATAAAAAATGCACATTTTTCCAAATAAAAATTTCATTCTCATGTGTCAAAGGTTGAGAATAGAAGGTGAGAAGGTAGAGTCATTGAGTCTAGAGAACTCTTATGGAACTTTCTTATAAAATGAAGCAGGGATATGAGTCAATGGCTAGAGATATTGGAATTAAGTCGGACACGACTAAAGTGACTTAGCACACCTGTACACATTTATACATACATAAATGAGGCTGCTTTATTTTGAAAAGGAAATAAAACTATATTTATTTATGGTTATCAGGGCCCAGAAAGGGGGCAGAGGGAAGGCATAAAAGATCAAAGCTATCTATAACTTTACCACGGCCGGGAATTTCCAACCTCACTACTTCTTTCTAGTTTGCTAACTCCTGGTTTTTGAGATGCTTTAAAAGCTAAACTCAGCAAGAAATGCAACCCAAAGATGTGACTGAAGTTGAACTGAACTGGTCAAGTTTCATGTTATGTATATCCTTTAATATAACCTTTTTATGCCAAAAAGTGTGTCATACATAAATGAAATGTTATGCTGGCTGAAGGCTTAGCAGTATTGGTCTGGGTCTCAGATGGGTGGTTAGAGCTCAACCTCTCATGATTTCTTTGCCCAAACATGCTTATTCACATCTAGGTGCCCTATGGTTTTGTTGCTATGCTTATGTAAATTTATTCAAGAATATAGGTATTGTCTGAGGCAAAGAGCTAAGTATCTAATAATCTATTTCTGAAAAGTGAAAGCAAGTGAAAGTGAAATTTGCTCAGTTGTGTCTGACTACAGTCCATGGAATTCTCCAAGCCAGAATACTGGAGTGGGTAGCCTTTCCCTTCTCCAGGGAATCTTCTCAACCCAGGGATCAAACCCAGGTCTCCCTCATTGCAGGCAGATTCTTTACCAACTGAGCCACAAGGAAAGCCCAGGAATACTGGAGTGGGTAGCCTGTCCCTTCTCCAGCGGATCTTCCCAACCGAGGAATTGACCCAGGATCTCCTGCATTGCAGGCGGATTCTTTACCAACTGAGCTATCAGGGAAGCCCAAATGCATAAAAAGGAACATGATGGGAAACCACTGGGATTCCACTAAGATGCTTTTCATCCATCAAATTCATCCTAAATGATGAAGATCCATCAAAGCACCTCATGCTTTTGTCTTAGAAGCCAGTTTAGTTTAAATCAAGACTTAGGGATGGTCAGTGCTTGCCACCAGCCACAGGTCACTATTCAAATTTGGATTTAAATGTTAAAGTTAAATAAAAGGAAAAATTCTGCTCCTCAGTTGCACTAGCCACGTGTGAGTGAACAGCACAGACATTTCATCATCACAGAAAAGTTCTATTGAAAGTGCTCATTCAACCATGGAAAGCTCCTGTAATTTATCTCATCCTCAAGATTGTTTCTGGTCCAAGGGATGCATAAAGAAACAGGAAATCTTGATGCAGCCTCAGAACCACCTTGGACTTCAAACAGACCCCAAACTAGAACTCTGAGCTTTTCCAATCTGGCCCTCACTCAGTGTAGACCCACATCAACCGTCAGAGTTTAGAAAGAGGATACACTGAACTTTATGCCTCAAATGACATAATAGTGTCTGGGAAGATCTTTTTAAAACTATGAAGTGCTATGCAAAAAATATTCTATTTCCCTAAGCAATTGCTTTTACTTTGTTGTGGGAATCTCCCTAGGTTATTATATTCAGTTTTGGACTCTACAGCTTGAGACAAATGCAGAAAATTTGGAGGCAGTTTAGAGGAGACCCACAAAGATGATGAAAGGCTTAGAAAATAAAATTTATGGTTCAAGACAAAAGTCATTTATCCTAGGAGAAAATTTTACAATTATCCCCAAACATATATTGTATATTATATGAAGAATGTTGTCCAGCTACATTTAAGAGATGTTATGGGCAGAATAGAAGAACTAGAGCAAATTAAGAGTGCAAGGGAAATTTCCTGATAATGGTGGCTGAGCTGGAGCAGGCTACTGAGAAAGTTTAAGGAATCTTTTCAGGAAATATTTAAAAGCAGGAAACTCCATGTAAAACATTTTTTGGTCACTGACTCCTGAGGAAAGTTGCTGCTGCTGCTAAGTCGCTTCAGTCGTGTCCGACTCTGTGCGACCCCATAGATGGCAGCCCACCAGGCTCCCCCGTCCCTGGAATTCTCCAGGCAAGTACACTGGAGTGGGTTGCCATTTCCTTCTCCAATGTGTGAAAGTGAAAAGTGAAAGTGAAGTCGCTCAGTCGTGTCTGACTCTTAGTGACCCCATGGACTGCAGCCTATCAGGCTCCTCTGTCCATGGGATTTTCCAGGCAAGAGTACTGGAGTGGGGTGCCATCGCCTTCTCCGAGGCTATTGGATATTTATTATGAAATTAGGAAAATAGACTAGGTTTCATAGAATGTTAGTTCAGAGAGAATCACCTTATTTACACTTTTATCACTTTATTTTTCCAGATATTTGACATTTTTATTTTAAAATTGTAGTAACTAATCTTGGGTTTGGAGTGGGGTGCCATTGCCTTCTCCGCCTGAGGAAAGCAGTCAGAGATAACTCATGATGCATTTACTGTAACGTTTTATACCATGTGCAAATCTGGTCCCAGTTGGGTTGGCCCAGGAATTGAGTCTGGCTCATACCAAGCCAGACTTCCCTTGTGCCTTTGGCTTCCCTTGTAGCTCAGCTGGTAAAGAATCCACCTGCAATGCGGGAGACCTGGGTTCGATCCCTGGGTTGGGAAGATCCTCTAGAGAAGGAAAGGCTACCCACTCCAGTATTCTGGCCTGGAGAATTCCATGGACTGTAGTCGGACACGACTAAGCAACTTTCACTTTCACTTTCAATCCAGGCCACCTACAGCCAGATCAATAACTACAATGAGGGCCCCATTCCACTGGGGGACTTTCTCCTGGGAATCATGCAGAGGATAGGTTATTGCTTCCCCAGAATCCACGTATCCTTTTCTTATAACTTAACTCTTTATTTTTACAGTGGAATTATCTCTGACCCGCCCCATAGAACCCAGGTCCATTTAATCATCTGGTTAACTTCCCCTGGCCACAGTGATTTATTCAGAAATAACAAGCAACACAAGTAAATCCAATAAGACTCAACTTCAGGATTTTTTTTTTTTTTTTCTAAACTGTTGGGAATAGAGAATCTCTTTAGTGACTTGTTCGGGGGTGTGAGACAATAAGCCTCTTTCTGCTGCTGCATGTAGAGTAGAACTGTAGTGCTCCTGAGAAGCACTTATATTCCATTTCTCCAGAGGAGAAGGATTTGAGCTCCTGCCAGGGAACAAGCAGCTAGAGACACTGAGCAAACCCCTAGCAAAGGAACCAGGGAAGGAAGGGAGAAGGAAGGGGCAGGCCAGCTGCTCTGCAATACACAGACCTTCCATCCATCTCTCTGTTTATGGCAACTTACTCTCTCACATTCAGTGATCCTTGACCTCATCACAGTTCTTTGGAACAAATACGTGCTCAAAATATGTGCTCTTCTCCTCCTAAACAGTTTTCTCTGCCCCTTCATTCAGTTACTACTGCACCCTGCTTTCCCTCAGCCAAACATTTACTGAAATTTCCCAGCCATGGAGGTCCACTCCCCTGTCTTTAGAGTATTTATTTTTCTTTTCCATCTTTTTTGAGTATTCTTATCCCTTACCATCATTTTAGTGTGGCCTTAGGAAGGAGATAGATGTCTTTGGTCAATTCATCATCTTCAAAGTATTTTTATGATGACAGCAAACCAAAATATCTAAAAAGAAGCAAAACAGAATGAGGATAAAGAAGGAGAATCAAAGTAAGACAGTGTTCGTTAGTTGTTGTCCTGACAAAATGACAGGGGCGTAGGATGGTCTTACTCAAGTGGTTCCAAAAACCCACCATATCCTTGCACATTCTCAGAATAACAGCTAACAAATACTTTGGAGAGGTTGGAGAGCAAATCGTCTGGATCCTGGCAGAGACCTTGTCTGTAGATGTTTGCAACTACAATTTTCCCCTGGCCCAGTGAGAGTCTTATGTAAGTTAATTTGGTTGTTTGGGTTTTTTCCCTCTACTTCTGGATTAATTTCAGTTCTTTTCTCTTAGGCAGTATTTTAGTTTACTTAACCCATATTTAATAACTAACAAGTTCAAAGTATTGTGTTTTGTCCTGAAGAACAATGATGAAGATTTAAATCTTGCTTCAATTTTTTGTTCACTCTTTTGGAGAAAATCAGTCTGTATATTGCAAAATACAAGAAGAGAAGTATTTCTGGAAGAACAGGGCGTGGCAGAGCAGGAACTGGAGATGAAGTGGGTAAGGCAGTGGTTAAAGGCAGTAAGAGGAAATATTTAGAACTAGTCAGTCCTTTGGTGTCAAAAGGGAACATTGGTGTTTCCAGATTCCTCTTTAAAATTTCATCTCAGTAGCCGGATTAGTGTTAGAGAGACTTACCCAGATATGTGCTGCTGTGCTCAGTCGTGGCCACCTCTTTGTAATTCTATGGACTGTAGCCCACCAGGCTCCTCTGTCCGTGGAATTTCCCAGGCAAAGAGTACTGGAGTGGGTTGCCATGCCCTTCTCCAGGGGATCTTTACCCAGGGATAGAACTTACATCTCTTGTGTCTCCTGTGTTGGCAGGTGGGTTCTTTACCACTAATGCCACCTGGGAAGCCCACCCAGATATGAGGGTGGAAAATTTGTCTGGTGAAGGTGTTATTGCTGAAATACACACTTTCATTCTATTTTTGAGCTATAATCTACAATCTTTCATGGCCTTCAGTTTCTTATTTAAAAATCTTAAGGTTGTCCTAAAATTTTATTGTTTGAACCCAAATTCTGGCTTCTGAATAGTCTTCCTATTTCTACCACATCCTATTCCCCAAACCATCAAATTCTTTTACTTTAACCTTGATTTGGATTTCTGCACTACTTATTTCAGTCCCCACCTTAATCACATTTCTTTCTACCAATTTATTTCTAAGGTTGAAGTAAAGTTCAAATTAAATGTAGCAACACAAAAACTTACAAAAAAGAAAGAAGACTACAATTTCTTATCAGTGTAAAAGATACTATTTGCAACTCAAAGCATACCAAATACTCCCAAATCCATGAGTGGATTTATATTAATTTTATTTTTTCAAGGATATCCTAAAATGGGATTGTTTTTTACCTAAATGAATCATTCTACTGTTATGATAATAATAGCCCTCCCAAATTGAGAAAGCCCAGGTTTTTTGATACTATAATATACTGCAAAGTCATCACTCTATCATATAATTTGGACAAAAAACTTTAATTTTGTTTCCCTTTATGATTAAAAAGACTGTCTTAAAATTGGATGACTTTTTGAAATGGTCAAGAATTCTTCATTTTTGTTCTCTATCAGAATCATCCAAGTTGGTGCCCAAAGAAACCTTAATTATAATGATATAAAATTTACTGAAAAAAATAATACTGTGCAAGCAGTGTTTTCTCCTTTTACATATTATGAAAAGTGATAATATTAGTGTGGCATGCAAGGGTAAGCTGTCGAGGCTGCTGTCAGTCAGAAGCAATAAACTGAGTAGTGAAAGGAATCCTACAGACTGATGGGACCTGCATTTCAGGATTCAGGTTCAACACCAAGGATCCCCAAAGGGAAGCTTGGGGTGCATCATAGGCTTTGGTACAATCGTTGCCTAAAACTCCATCCATTCTTTTCTGTTGCTGCTGCCCACAGTCCATGACATTTGGGATCTTAGTTCCCTGATCGAGGATCTAACCTGCATCTCTGCACTGGAAGTGTGAAGAGTGGAGTCTTAACCACTGGATCACCAGGGAAGTCCTCATTCAGCCTTCTAAATCCACACATCTATCTACCCCACCTCATATCCTCAAAGCCTTGTGTTTTTGCTCAAAATGGACCATGCATATGTGATGTCTTTTTCATAGTGGTTTAATAATTTTTAAAAACCAAGAAGAAATAACAGGTGAAAATAGAATTTTACTATTTTACATTAGGGTACTATTACTGCATTATGCATTATAACTTTAGAGTTAGACCTGCTGTGAGGGGTCGGTGATAAAATTGTTGGGTATTTAACAGTGATCATATCAACCATTAGAAGTACATATTAGTTCTCATTGTGACTTAAGTTGTATGAATCATCAAAAGCCCAGCAAAAGGCATTATGAATTCAAGAAGTGTCTCCTCTATTACCCAGGAGACCAATAAAATGCCTTAAAATTTGTGTTCATTACCTTCTACTGACTTAGGTTTGTAAAAGATGCTATAAAGACAATGAAATTATATGCTAGTTTGAATCTGCCTGCAATGCAGGAGACCTGAGTTCAATCCCTGGGTTGGAAAGGTCCCCTGGAGAATGGAATGGCAACCCACTCCAGTATTCTTGCCTGGGGAATTCTGTGAACAGAAAAGCCTCGTGGGCTACAGTCCCTGGGGTCGCAAAGAGTTGGACATGACTGATCTACTAACACTTATGACTGCAGTTGTACAGTTCTGTTACAAAATAACTCCCATGACGAAGGAGAGGAGAATCATAATGGTAGAAGAAAGGGATATCTTTTTTCCTTTTTCAAAAATAGAAAAGAAATGCATACTCATTATGAGATCTTTAGATAATAAGTAAAGGAAGACTTGTCTCAGGTCAAATACTGAAAAGGCTCAAAGACTTTTTTTTAATAAATAAATAAGAAACATAGATACAAAATTCTAAGAAAATAGGATGATGGCTAGAATGCATCAAGTTTTCGATCCCAGACTCAGAGCAAAGCAGTTTTCCCAAACGTTCCAAACCTATCTAATCCTCAGAACAATCCAGTGAGGCAAGCATGCTATCTTCATCAGATAAATGAGAAGACTGAAAGTAAACAAAATTAATTGGCCAGTCTGAGGATGCACAGAGCCAAAAATAGATAGAGCAAGATTAGAAAGTTGGAAGGACCAATGTAAGCGCCCTTCATCTTGACTGCATTGCTGTAGGCCCATCATCGCAGGAAATAGACTTCCAAGAAGTCAAATCAGCTCACTATACTCACTTAACAGGACAGTGAACAAATGCCAGCAGTCCCCACACTATGTTTCACACTGGACTCTCCTGGGGAGATTTTACGACTCCTAACATTCAAGCTTCATTCCATATTCTTTAAGTCATAGTGTCTGATGGATGGAGGAAACCCAGTGTCAGTACTTTTAAAGATTCCCAGGCTTGCATGCTTAGTTGCTCACCACATTCCGACTCTTTGCAACCCCATGAACTGTAGCCAATCAGCCTCCTCTGTCCATGGAATTCTCCAGGCAAGAATACTGGAGTGGGTAGCCTTTTCCTTCTCCAGGAGATCTTCCTGACCCAGGGATTGAACCTGGATCTCCCACATTGCAGGTGGATTCTTCACCCTCTGAGCCACCAGGTGACCTCTGAACACAGAAAAATTTAGAAATTACTAACTAATGCTCATTCTGGAGGTTTCGACCTAAAGCTCTTCCTGTTGGTCTAAGTGTCTCATAGGAAAACCACTGAACTGAAAATTCTGGAGCTAGACATTCAGCTCCAGACTAAGACTGCTTCCCAAGTGTGGAAACCTCCCCTTCCACCTCCACTTTCAAGAGCAACCACTGATATACATTATTCAAGCAATGAGTTATGCCCAGGCGAACTGAGCAATGGCAGCAAGATTTCTCATACACTAGAGCAATGATGGCTAAGTGTATAGAAAAGTGTGAGAAAAAATTTGACAATTAGCAGTTATTTTGATACTTCTAGACAGCCAAAAGGGTAAATGAGGCCCAAAACTCTACTTGGGGACCTAATTATCCCAATGGATGTCTCCCATGAACAAATTAGTCATCAAATGGCCTTTTCCCTTGTTTCATAAACTCCAGCATATTATAAATGAAACACTTATCTAGGAAACTTCTTTTTGCTATCTTTTGTAGAAGGCAGGGATTGAAGAGGATCTTACAAATAATCCAGGCCAACGATTTCAGTGTACAGCCAAGGAAAATGAGGCCCCAGATCACTGCTTTCTTCTCCTATCAAAGCAACAGGGCCCTGAGGACTTCATGATCCAGTTTATATTATCTTGGGGAAGTAACCTGGGGTTGGCACAGTGCAAAAAGGGTGTCAAAAGGCTTGGCAATGGCAGTCTGTCTGGGGAGGGATGAGGAAGTAAAACTCCGTGTTTTGCTTCCCTGGACAGGTAATGCATTCTGCCCGGTATGACCTGAACATAGAATTTTTTTGTTTTTTGATGTTAAAAACATTGTCTATCAGAGCTTTCTCTCTCAGAAGAGGCTGTGCTACAGATTTTGGGATTTCCTGTAGCAATGCAGCAACTTGCCTACTCTAGGGCTTTCAGAGGAGATGACAAGGAGTCCAAAGCCCTTGCTTTGCAACAACCCTCCCCTCCCCTCCCACCCCCCCCACTCCCCTCAGCACCCATCATCCTCCCACAGATCTTGAGGTCTCAGGAGGGTGGGCCCCTTCCTCAGCCTCAATTCCTACAGATCTGGAGTGCCTACCAAGACCTGGATGACTTGTGACCTCAGAACTGCTGTGGGCCCTGGCCTTTTTTTTTTGCTCTGCATCCTTCACAGGAAACCAGACAGCTGAGAAAGGAAGGGAAGAAAGAACCAGGCTCGGGGTGGTTTCCGAGGATTCTCACCCGATCTTTCCACACAATTATCATTACTTGGGGCTTCCCTGGTGGCTCAGACAGTAAAGAATCTGCCTGCAATGAGGAAGACTCGGGTTCAATCTCTGGGTCAGGAAGATTCCTGGAGAAGGAAATGGCAGTCCACTCCAGTATGCTTGCCTGGAGAATCCCTTGGACAGAGGAGCCTGCTACTGCTGCTGTTAAGTCGCTTCAGTCATGTCTGACTCTGTGTGACCCCAGAGATGGCAGCCCATCAGGCTCCCCCGTCCCTGGGATTCTCCAGGCAAGAACACTGGAGTGGGTTGCCATTTCCTTCTCCAATTCGTGAAAGTGAAAAGTGAAAGTGAAGTCGCTCAGTCGTGTCGGACCCTCAGCGACCCCATGGACTGCAGCCTAGCAGGCTCCTCCGTCCATGGGATTTTCCAGACAAGAGTACTGGAGTGGGGTGCCATTGCCTTCTCCGACAGAGGAGCCTGGCGACCTACAATCATGGGGTGGCAAATCATGGCATGGCAAAGAGTCAGACATGACTGAGCAACTAACACTTTCACTTTTTTCGTATCATTACCTATATCCACACTGGTCTCCTAACTTTAATAGCTTAAATTTTTTAAACTACATTTATTCTCTTAAGAAGATCTCTATAGAGAAGGAGAAGAAGGAACATAGGTTTTCCCTTGAATTACTAGAAGAAGTATAAAGATTAGATACTTTATAAAAGTAAAATCTGTGCCTTAACCTAGCCAGATAAAATGTATCCTAGCAAACCAGTTCATTAATGACTGTCTTGTGTGTGTTAGTTGCTCAGTTGTGTCCGACTCTTTGCGACCTCATGGACTATAGTTCACCAGGCTCCTCTGTCCATGGAATTCTCCAGGCAAGAATATTGGTGTGGGTTGCCATTTATTTCTCCAGGGGATTGTCCCTGCCCAGGGATCAAACCCAGGTCTCCTGCAGTACAAGCAGGTTCTTCACCATCTGAGCCACCAGGGAAGCCCACCAACAGATTATTTCATTACAGTGTTAGAAATGCTTCATTGACTCCCCATAGTAAATACTGTAGAAGATTACACTGTTAGAGAGAGGATAACTGCGGGAGAGTGGTCTAAAGTAATAGCAATTTTAGAAGTCAGATCTCAGATTGTGTTTGCACTGAATGTATGAATGAAATTTCTGGCCTCTTTTCCACATGTAATGTCAATCAAAATGGCTCTTCCAAAATATATCAAATATAATGGGTTTTATTTGTGTAAATTTTGCATTGACTCCACTCATATGTGGTCTTTAGGATGCTAGAATCAAGTAGGTTCACTTTTCTGTTTCTGTATTTAAGCATTTCTAAAACTTGTAGGTAAACTGTCCTTTCTTTTAATTCCCATATCTCCCTCCCCCTCAAGCCACATTATTTATCCATCTGCAGCTGAAAAATTCCCATATCTCTTGTTCTCCATTCCTACTGCTCTAGGCAAATGTCCATCACCCCAAAAACTTCTGAAATTTTAGATTCATCCATCTCAAACCCATCTTTCCTCATGCCAAAACCTTCCCACTGTTATTCCCTTTGGCTACAACGCATTTGTAACAGGAATGAAAATTTGCTGTAGAAAAAGATGAATCAAACTTGCTTTCATAATACAGGACAGCTGGATGAATTATGACTTTTTTTGTTCAGAATCATTTACTTATATGAAGGCAGGCCCTGCAGCTCAGTCAGAACTGGAATAATTGACATGATGAAGACAGAAAATTCTCAGTATAATTAAGGATGGAAAAGAAAAAAAATTTTCCTTGGAAGTCAGGGGAGATAAAGAGGTAGGAATCCTGTAACTAGAAAAGAGGCCTTAGACAAAAGATTTAGGTAGAAGGTAAGAAAGGACTAGGGAAAGAAAGAGCAAGTGAGAACATCCTTCTGGTGAGTCTGTCTGTGGATCTTGAGGAAAAGTAACATGTGTGATTGAGAGGGGCTTCGAGAACCCTCTTTACCTGGTCAGAGAACCTCTTTTTTTTGTACCATATATTATGAAGTGTATACGATTCAAGGTTACCTGTGTGAACTATAACACCGAGAAAAAATTCACCTCTGTAAATTACTATGTTAATTAAAAGGAAGGACATTCACTAAAAATATTAATCATGAGTTGGGAACTCAGAGAGAAGGGCTATCATATTAGTAACAAAAAGCATTTATTAGTGCAACATGTGGTGGAGGATTTTCAATAGAGAAGATAGAAACTTCACTCTGGAGGAAGGTTCCAGATAGTACTAATGAGAGGATAACTTTGTATGTCAGACTACACATGTTGGAGGAGATTGAAAACCTGGAACAAATTGCCCCAAGGTTAGACTATATCCACAGACACTTTTCTTTTCTGAATTTTGTGAAGGGTGCCTTTCTCCCTTACTCATCAATGTGGGAGTACAGGAAAGTTCCTTGGAGTAGTCCAGTTACTTTAGGAATCTCCATCATATTGACTTCTCTCTCCTCCCTCTTTTCTTTCTTCTTTCATTCTTTAGAGAAACACAGGGCAGTGGGAAAGAATAAGCCACTCTTTAAAGAAATCGAGCCCAATTTCCCCTCTGGATTCTTAAATAGTATTGAAATCACTCCTTTAATGAAGTAAGTGAATTGAAACCATGATAGGGTTTTGTTTAGGGTTGTTTTTTTCTTTTTTGGATAGGATTTTTAAAATTACTTATTTGGGGTGTCTCAAGTAAAATAGAAGCAACATGAAGGCATGGATTTTTGTCTTGTTGTTCAATACTTTATGCTTAGCATCTAGAAAAATGTCTATACATTTTTCTACATGGTGCTAAACTCTACATGCTGAATGGAATAAATGAATGTTCATATGGCCCCATTATCCTCAAAGCCTGTGTAGATGGCTGTTACATAAAACAGCCCTGTGTTATGGGTGCTTCAGTGAATATAGGAGGTAGAGCAGCAATGTTATGTGGTGTGATTCAGGGTGAAGGTGACAGCTGCAAGAGCTAAGAGCATAAGCAGGGATTAAGAAGGAGCAGAAATGATGTGGAACAGGAGATCAGGAAGACATGGGGAGGAGGAGAGACCTTCCTTCCTCCAGAACATAGGACGGTGGCCTAAGCCAACTGTTTGGATTGGAGGGAAAGGTGACCCAGAAAGGCAGGAGAGGTAAGCTGAATGAATAAATTGTGAAACCACTCTTTCCCTGTGGACAAACTCCCAGTCAGTCTGGATCTTTATCTAAGCCCGAGATTTGGAACCAGGGACGGAAACCTCAATCACGTCAGATAAAGGACCAAGGGTAAGTCGCACCTCGCTCCGCTGTCAGTTCTTAGCCCTAGACCAACACACCTACACTCCAGGAATTAATGATGATGAGCTGAAGTGTCACCTTAGACTGCCTGAACCCGCCTTACTTTTTCGCTGAATTGTTCTCTATCCCTGGTCCAGGCTCTGCCTAGCTCTTGACACAGCAGAACTAATTTCAAGCCTAACTTTGGTCTTTTTAATTTGACACCAAAGACAAAAACAGTAAAAATAAACAAGTGGGGCTATACCAAACAAAAACACTTTTTAAAAATTATCTGTGCACTTCATTTTGTGGTTGTGTTGGGTCTTCACTGCTGCTCATGGGCTTTCTCTAGTTGCTTTGATCAAGGTCTGCTCTTCTTTGGGGTTCACGTGTTTCTCATTGTGGTGGCTTCTCTTGTTGCAGAGCAGATGTTCTAGGCGGGCAGTACCCCAACCTTCCCCCTAGTAACCATAAGTTCATTCTCTAAGTCTGTGAATCTGTTTCTGTTCGGTAACTAACTTCACTTGTATCATTTCTTTTTAGATTCTGTGTATAAGCTATACCATACAATATTTCTCTCTGTCTGACTTACTTCACTCAGTATGACAATCTCTAGGCCCATTTATGTTGCTGCAAATTCTTTTTAATGGTTTAGTAATATTCTGTTGTAAATATGTGCCACATCTTCTTTATCCATTCCTCTGTCGATGGACATTTAGGTTGTTTGCATGTCTTGATTATCATAAACGTACATGTAGAATCTTTTTTTAAACAAAAGTCAAACTCATAGATACAGGGAGTAGAAAAGTGGTTGTCAGAAGCTAGGGATGGGGGAAATAGAGAGAGGATGGCAAAGGGGTACCAACATTCAGTTATAAGATGAATAATGTCTATGATTCAAATGTTTAACAAGGTAAAATGTCAAAAACACTGTACTACATGATTGAAACTTATTAACAGAGTAGAACTATTGTTCTCCCGTACAAAAAACGTAAATATATAAGGTGATGGATGGATGTGTTAACTAACTTGAGGGGAGGAATCCTTTCATTATATATATATGTGTCAAATCACCTTGCTGTGATTGGTCAACTTATCGATTTCTCCAAAAAATGTGCTTGATATTATAGTTAATTGTGAAACCAACCCAATGTAGAATTAGAATGCCCCTTGCAGATCATTCAGACCAATACTCTTACTCTATAGATGAAGAAAGATGTAGAGGAAACTGGGTGACTTTCAAAAGTCATGAAATGAGCTGGTAGATGACCCAAGACTAGAACCCAGTTACCTAACCCCTAGTCCAACATTCTTTCTGCTTTATCATGCTAATTTTCTGAGAGAACTGTGAAAGTGAAAGTCACTCAGGAGTGTCCAACTCCTTGAGACCCCATGGACTATACAGTCCATGGAATTCTCCAGGCCAGAATACTGGAGTGGGTAGCTGTTCCCTTCTCCAGGGGATCTTCCCAACCTAGAAATTGAACCCAGGTCTCCCGAATTGCAGATGGATTCTTTGCCAGCTGAGCCACAAGGGAAGCTCAGAGAGAACTATAGTAGCTCACAATAGAAAAATATTTTTTAAAAGCCTTATTGACAGCATTCTGCAATTAGAATGGCTCAGATGATTTTTTTTTCCTACCCTGAGCACCAAAACTTTTGATGTAATAATAAAAATTATTTTTAAGTATTTACTAAACTAATGTGCTAAGAACTTTATATTCTGTTCTTTGGTTACAAGCAACAGACAATGGCAAACTTTCCAGGTGGCACCAGTGGTAAAGATTCCGCTTGCTAGTGCAGGAGACATAATGAGACATGGCTTTGATCACTGGTCCAGAATATCTCCTGGAAGAGGCCATGGCTACCCTCTCTAATATTCTTGCCTAGATAATCCATGTACAGAGGATCCTGGTGGGCTACGGTCCCTAGGGTGGCAAAGAATCAGACACGACTGAAGTGACTTCTCTCTGTGTCTCTCTCTGTCTTACACACACACACACACACACACACACACACATAATAGACCATGACATGGCCATTTAAGCAAGAACAGTGCTCCTAACAATCAAACAAAACAAAGAAAAAGTTGAAAAATCGGGTCTTAGAAAGGGCAGGAAACAGAATGCCTCCCAAGATCTAAGTAGCAACAATTCTCCTAGAAGGCACACTTCTCATGTGTCTCCATTCAAAATTCAATTTTCTGGAAAGAGATTATGGTCACCCTCGCCTTGATAATGTGCCCCTACTTGACATTACAGGGTGGGATCCTATGATTGACAGCCCTCCAAAATCACAGGTAGTAGTAAAGAAGCAGAGCCTCAAAGGTGAGATGCCGCATGACCAAAAACAAAAGTTCCCCATTCTCTTGTTTAATCCTGACAACATGATGTGGTAGGTTATATTATCCCAGTTTTACTAAGAAGGAACTTGAGTGTCAAGAAAGTTAATAACGTGCCCGCTAGAAAGTGTCTAGGAAGCGGCACTCACATGTCTAATATTTCTCTTGGCTCAGTCCTGAAGCTCTTTCTCTTTTTTGAGCACTGTCTTTCCTAAATTTTTGTTCCCCTCTCTTGGTGGCATTCCCTATTCTGTTGCTGAGTGAAGGAATTAGTTAGGGTAAGATAGAATAGGCTCCCTTTATAGGAAAGGTCACTTACAGATTTAAAATTCTGGGATGAAAATGGAATGCATGACCATGATGCTCTATTTCTATTTCTGAAACAATTAAGTCTTCCCTCATGGCAGGATTATTATTTAACCCCTTCACATCCACTACAGAGTGGGTATGGTAATGTGCAATTCACCTTGGATTTGCACAGCTCATTTCTGTCACTGGATGTGTTCTTACCTATCACTTCAACAGAAGGTGGTAAAATTTGATAAAGATAAAATTCTGTGCTTTTATACATTCAGAGTGATCGTTAACAGCTCCTCTGGGACAAAAATAAAAAGAGCGTAGGTTGGGGGAAAATATAGGTCTACCCACAGTTTTGCAAGAATTTTTCTTTCTGTTTCTTCCCAAATAGCGATAATAATCAGCTCAGAATTGATTAGGTTTAATAGATTAAAAAAAAAATCTCATCTAGCTAAAAACCTCTTTCCTTTAAGGAGTTTTATGCTTCAAATTTTAATGGCATAGCCTTTTAACTGTTTACTTTGAATTATGTAAAGACTAAAAATGTATGTTAGTTTTTTTAAATCTCTAATTACTTGGTTTAATTAATAGAGACAATTTCACAGCATAGACGAAAACCAAAGCTTTTATGAGTCACTAATTTATTTATCATAGGAATTAATTTAATTGCCTGTTTCATGCTTAAAACAGCTTTATAATCTTGGTTAAGTAAGTTTCAATACAATCCATGATACATATTGTAAATGATGCTCACTTATTTTTTGTTATTGTTCAACCGAGTTAGTATTGTTGTACAATACTTCCACTGTAAGGGCAATTTTCTACATATAGCATACATGCTGATGAGGATGGCTTCTCATTAGAGAAGAGCACTTTAAAGGGTATTTCATGTGGAAATTTAGAATAAAGCGTTTGAATAGCAATTGTGTTGTCATCTTCAACTGTACTTTCTTTGTTTATATGTTTATCCTCCAGGGAAGATGTTATGTTAGTCATGGTAGTCTTGTCTTTAATGATTCTTTGGACAAATATTTATTTAGTGCCACTTGGTATATTCTATCTCCAGTGGACTATGTTCTGTCAGAATTCTTCACTATGACCCGTCTGTGTTAGGTGGGCCTACAGGGCATGATTCATAGCTTCATTGAGTTATGCAAGCCCCTTCATTAAGATTGTGACCACGAAGGGGAAGTGGAAGCAGTGACATATTTTATTTTCTTGGGGCTCCAAAATCATCATGAACAGTGACTGCAGCCATGAAATTAAGAGACGCTTGCTCCTTGGAAGAAGAGCAATGACAAACCTAGACACTATATCAAAAAGTAGAGACATCACTTTGCCGATAAAAGTCTGTCTAAGTCAAAGCTATGGTTTTTCCAGTAGTCATGTATGGATGTGAGAGTTGGACCCTAAAGAAGGCTAAGCGCCAAAGAATTGATGCTTTTGAACTGTAGTGCTGGAGAAGACTCTTGAGAATCCCTTGGGTTGAAAGGAGGTCAAACCAATCAATTCTAAAGGAAATCAACCATGGATATTCATTGGAAGGACTGATACTGAAGCTGAAGCTTCAATAGTTTGGCCACCTGTTGTGAAGAGCAGACTCTTTGGAAAAGACTCTGATGCTGGGAAAGTTGACAGCAGAAGGGGAAGGAGGCAGCAGAGAATGAGATGGATAGATAACATCACCGACTCAATGGACATGAATTTGAGCAAACTCTGGGAGATAGTGGAGGACAGGGAAGCCTGACAGGGTACAGTCCTTGGGGTCACAGAGAGTCGGACACAGCTTAGGGACTAAACAACACTTGGTTTATGGTACTATCCTACGTCCTAAGAAAATGGTGATTGAACCAGGCTAAGTGGAGCTTAAATTCTTATGGCAGATAAACAATACACAGGCAAACAAATAAGTACTATAAACTTACTATTAGCACCATGAAGAAAACAGAGTAAGGAACTAGTCAGTGCTTAAGTGGTAGGTCAGGCAAAGACTCCCTATTGAAAGCTGAGCAGAAAACTGAATGATGAGATAAAGCAAAGTTCTGAGGGAAGAAAATGCCAGGTAGAGATAAGAGTATGTGTACAGACCATGTGGCAGGAACCAGCCTGGCTGGTTGAGGAACAGCAAGAAGGTCAATACACCTGGGGCCACGTAAACAGCGAAGAGGAAGAAATGAAGTCAGGGAGATAAGAGAAGTGCCTGATTTCGCTGACTATGCGAACTTTGGACAGGAGTTCGGTTAGACTGGAAATGAATTGTGTATAGCTTATGAAAAGACGGCATATGTTCGACTGGCTCCTGACTATGATGCTTTGGATGTTGCCAACAAAATTGGGATCATCTAAACTGAGTCCCTGGAGAAGGCAATGGCTCCCCACTCCAGTACTCTTGCCTGGAAAATCCCATGGACAGAGGAGCCTGGTGGGCTGCAGTCCATGGGGTCGCCAAGAGTCGTGGACTGAGTGACTTCACTTTCACTTTCACCATGAAAAGCAAACATTTTTGTGGTTATCATAGTGTATTAGTCAATCTGGAACAGAATTTCTTAGTCTGGAACACCACAGCTACACTTCAGGCTCCCAGTCAGCATTTCCACGGCCTGCTGTTAAATATAAGTCCACAGCCAAGGCTACTCAGGCACCTAAGGCAAACCTGCTAGAGAGGCAGAGATCAAAGCAAAGACAGACGAGATGACAGAGCACAAGCAGGAGAAGCTTTTCTGAAAAACTGCATTAGAATCTTGAGGATGGTGGGGAAGTCAAGTCCTACAACAGAACCACAGCCGCCTAGGGCAGAAGCATAGAGGGCAGAGGTGGCAGAAATGAAGATTCTAGTTTAAAAAATGAGAACTGAGACATTAGCTACTGTGATGTACAATATTGATCATAGATTCACACTTTTCTAGGAAAGTTTGAGAATGAATTAATTATAAACACATAGAAAACTAAACAAATGAGAAAACAAGACAGCTGTTATCTAGGAAAACATTTTAAAAGAAAAAATAAAATTTGGCTCAGCTTCAGACAGAATTTACTTACTCAAATGCACTAAATATTAATTTAATTATTATCAGTATTGTAGGAAGTATCTTGTGTTTTAATAAGTTTTGTCTTGAACAATTGGGAAAACTGATACTAAATGAAAAACACCAAAAGAATGACATTGAAAACTGAATTCTGTGTATGTGTGTGCTATATGTGTGTGTATGTGTTTGCATATATGTGTGTATACGGGTGTATGTGTGTATATCTATGTGTATATATGTGTATATGTGTGTCTATGTGTGTATGTGTGTGTTTTTGTGTATGTGAGTCTATGTGTGTATATGTGTGTTTATGTGTGTATATATGTGTGTGTGTGTATGTGTTCTGGATGGGATGAGTTTCATATACCAAAAAAACTAGCAAAACCAATACAATATTGTAAAGTTAAAAAATAAAATAAAAAAAAAAAGAGTTGAAAATTTAAGTTAGTGGTGACAATATCTGTAAGAAAAATTTGTTATTTTTTAAGTGCATTTTAACTCTAGACTGTGCCAAGTTTGTCAAAAATGTTTTCTGACAAAATAAAAACTCAGGGTCATGGGCCAAACAAACCTAAAAACTAGCTAAGGTGGTCACTGTATGCTCTTACCTGGGAGTACTAAGAGCATCAGTAAACACAGAGACTACAGGTCTATATATTTTTTTAACTTTTAAAAAATTGACCCTTAAAATAAAAAAAAAAATTAAAGTACAGCATCCACAAAATTGAGAGCAGTCATTGACAGCTGCCAAGAATCTAAGGTGAGGAGTCTCTTACTCCATGAAAAGCAAATCTTTACTGTAGATTAGAATTTTTAATCTTAAAATTTGACTCTAATATACTTGATATGAAGTTCAAGGTATATCTGTGAAACAAAAATTTGAATAGATATTGAAATTTAGTGGGTTGAATGGAAGCTCCCAAAATGATACATCCATGACCTAATCCCCAGAATCTGTGAATATTACCTTATTTGGAAAAAGAGTTTTGCAGATATGATTAAGGATCTTGAGATGAGGAAATCAAATATCCAAATATCTATCCAATTAGGCCCAAAAGTCAATGATGAGTATCCTTATAAGAGACATACAGAGAAGAAAGCAGACACAGAGAAGAAGGTGATGTGAAGATGGAGGCAGAGGTTAGACTGATGACACATGTAAACACAATTCGTAATTCTTCTTTTAGCATCAAGTGAAAGCAATTGATAAATGCCTGGTTGGTCCTCCACCAAACACCAAGCCTTACATCCCCATCCAATCTATAACCCCTTTTTTGTTCCTCTTTTTCTCTTCAAAATTAAAGTTCTCCTTTGGTTCTCAAGCTTATGTTCTCTTTACCGTATTTCATGTATACAGACATCAATGGGCGGTTGGATGATGAAGTACTTTCTTGAGAATGGTGTGGGTTCCACGCTGTTTAGAAAGAATCTAAGTGGAAAAATCTGCTTGTGCATTGAGTTAGCCAAATAAACTCTCCTAGGTGGCTACCTGGTCATTATGCACATGTGGGGTTCCTTTAGGTTAGTGCAAGTTATGGTGCTATGCTTAGTTGCTCAGTCGTGTCTGATTCTTTGCAACCCATGGACTGTAGACTGTAGCTCTTCTGCCATGGGGATTCTCCAGGCAAGAATACTGGAGTGGGTTGCCATGCACTCCTCTGGGGATCTTCCCAATCCAGGGATCAGACACAGGTCTCCCATATTGTAGACAGATTCTTGACCGTCTGAGCTACCAGGGAAGCCCAGGATACTGGAGTGGAGCCTATCCCTTCTCCAGTAGATCTTCCCAACCCAGGAATCGAACCGGGGTCTCCTACATTGCAGGTGGATTCTTTACCAGCTGAGCTACCCAGGAAGTCCACAAGTTATGGTGAGTAAATAAACAGAGCAAGAAAATAGATTTACTTTACTTCCATAAGTAAATGCCAAGTATTTCCCTAAGCAAATGCTTTTAGGAAGAGAGCCAACGTTGTATAACTATAACGATAAATCTAGTAAATAGGAATGAAAAATATACAACCTATGAAAATTAATTAGCTTTTAAATTGGAAGATAGAAGCTTACCCCCTTTCATTTCTGTTGAACTTCGAAACAAACTTCACATGCATAATAGACAACAAAAACTGTTGAAACATAAGAAACACTATCAAGAATATAAATATTAATATATCTTTACTTTGTTCAAAATCTTAGTCATATAGGTGTGTTTTGTTAATCCTGTACAGATTGTATAAGATGAGAGTTAGTTCAGGTCCAATGTGTCTATTTTGCAGATCCTATTGACAAAGATGGATTCATCTCATTCACTTCCTCATGAATTATGGGATCAGGAGTTAAACATATTTATTGAAATATGTTAATAGTGAATTGAAAGACATAATTAAAAGGGAAAAGTAGATGTTATTAACCTTTCTCATTCTCTTTCCTTTAAAATTTCTCCCATGTGGAAATAGAAAAAAAAACAAAACATCAGTTCAGTTCAGTCGCTCAGTTGTGTCCGACTCTTTGCGACCCCATGAATCGCAGCACGCCAGGCCTCCCTGTCCATCACCAACTCCCGGAGTTCACTCAGACTCACGTCCATCGAGTCAGTGATGCCATCCAGCCATCTCATCCTCTGTTGTTCCCTTCTCCTCCTGCCCCCAATCCCTCCCAGCATCAGAGTCTTTTCCAATGAGTCAACTCTTTGCATGAGGTAGCCAAAGTACTGGAGTTTCAGCTTTAGTATCATTCCTTCCAAAGAAATCCCAGGGCTGATCTCCTTCAGAATGGAAGCTTAAAGCGATTATAATAAATTAGCATAGTTCTTGATTCCAGTAAGCTTCTGATTGATTATATGCTTTAATTTCATCTTTTAAGTCCACAGGTGTTGTGAGATAACAATCTCCATTTCTTCTTATTTCTAAAAATCTATTATTTTCTGATATTGTGTAATCTCTCAATTTTGATCTATGATGATTAGGAAGATACATAGATTTCACTTAATGGGTTACCTTTTAAAAAAATTCTAATGATGGCAAATAGAGTTGTATTAGAGGTTGATACAAACACATATTCACTATTTCCTGAGGGTACACTTCAGTCAATGCCAAGTTCACCTTCCTGGAGTGACTGGAAGGCTTGTCCTTCCCTGAGCTATCCTTTCTCCTTCATTTTCTATTACATTTCCTTCAGGTATTGGCTTTGGCCTCTACTCTTGAGTTGCTAAGTTGATCAAAGTTTCCTGCCTTGGAAATTACAATCTCAAGTCCCTATTACCTCAAATCTTCCCCCATCGTATCGTAAGCTTTTTGAGGACTTGGATTTTTACATGTTCTTTTCCGAATTCCCAATTCCTTCAGCTGTACTTGGTACAAATAGATATCAAATAAGCATATATTCAGTGAATGGATTCTCACAGGATTATTAGGGTAACTAAAAGAACTTTCTCTTGCTAATATTGAACAATTTACTTGAAGACCATGGGGAACCCAAATGGAAGACACAAAGAAGATGAAACAGAAAAGCCCATCCTCGTAGAATAATAAACCACTTCTGAAAAAGGAGTCATCAACCAGCATCTGGGAAGATAGATTAGGTGCTTATTGGGTGTGGGTGTATTGGTTGATCACATATATATCACAGACCAAGTAAGACGAAGTAACATATCTGAAATTTGAAACCAGAACTCATTGGAAAATGCATTAGGGTATGAACATTTGGAAAGAAAATTGACAGGTGAGAGATAGTCTTTCAAAAAGATGGCATCACCAGAAGCCATGTGGCTGCCAAAAGATTAGGCCAAGATATCTTCCCAGGCAAGTAGTGAAGAAGCCACATCCTAGAAAGCTGAGCTCATCTTAATGTCTGACAGTCTTCCTAAACAAGGGCTCCTTCTTTTCCTAGGCTCTGGATTAATTTTCATGTAGGAGAAATACATTGGTATTGAGAGGGAAAAATCACTAAAATAAGGTAAAAAAATTTAGATGTAGTTATAATAAAGAAGAAAAGGTGGGGGAAAGCCAAGGCAGTCTAAAGTCACGTGGTAGAAGATGTCTTTATCAGTTGGGGTCAGAGCTCTTAGGAAAGTGAGAGATACACACGGTTGGAGACCAGCCCAGTGTCAGATAACAGACAAGAGCATTAATTAAAAAAAAAAAAAAAAAAATGAAAAAGCATGCTCCTGGAGGGACAGAGATCCCCACTGACTCACTTACCTTATCTAGCTTACGGGGACAACACAAAGACATCAGAGGCGGGCTTTCTCTGGTTGCGAACAGTGGGAGCTATTCTCTAGTTGCGGTGCACAAGGTTTTCATTGTGGTAACTTTTCTTGTTGCTGAGCACCAGCTCTAGGGCATGCAGGCTTCAGTAGTGGTGGCACCTGGCTTCTAGGGCAGGAGCTCAGTAGTTGTGGTGCCCAGTCTTAGTTCTTCTGAGGCATGTGGGATCTCCCTGATCAGCGATCAAACAAACGCATGTCTCATTCATTGGCAGGTGGCATCCTCACCACTGAGCCACTGAGGGAAGCTCTTTATTTGCTTTAAAATCTACCATTCTGCTCTGTGATACCCATTCCCTGACTGTTTCTCTGTTACTTTTTTTTATTTCAATTTTTCTCTTAGCTTCTTAACGAAGTCATTTTATCGTATTATAATAAAACTTGCCCAGAAGTTGCCCAGGATGAAAGAATTTTTTCTTCTTCTGCCTAGATGAGAAGAAGCAGGGAATAAAAATAGCCTAAAGATTGGTTTATGGTGGTGGCAATATATATGGAATTCACAGAGGGAAATGATGGATGGGATCTATGCAGGAAGCAGAAGTTAACTGTGGTAAAATGAGCCTCAGGATCTAGATTTTAATGGTGTGTGCTTGGAGGGGCGTTATTGTCAGATTGTGTCTTTCTATCTACATTCTCCTTTTGTTTTTCCATAAAGGACATGTTAAGAGCAATAGAGAATTGAAGTATTACACATTAAATGTAATTCCAGTGCCTATTTAAGGTCACTGAAACTTGACAGTGGAAAGTGACTATGCAAAAAATACAAAGATGTCAAGGATTGACTTTTAATAGTCTGAAAGTTTATCAAAATGATTAAACCAAACCTAAACATATCAGGTATGCTTAGTAATTTTCTTTTTTCATTACAATCGGTCAAATGTGTGTTAATAACCAACCACTTAGCCTTTGCAGTATGGCCTTTATGAAAGCTTTCATAAAATGTTAACTCTATAAAATGAAATTCTGAACATGATATCCTTTGCACTCTAAGTTGTGGAAAAGTATTTTAAGAGTGTTATATGAGAAGCAGTCTTACTCCCAGTCTACCAAATTCATTTTACCTTAAGGATGCTCATTGGTACTTGGAAAGGAAATAGGATATACGGTAGGAAATCTGGCCAATGGAGTGATTTACTTAGCAATCTGTTGGTAATTGAGAGAGTTGTTCAGGTGACTGCAGTCTGATGTTTATGGATGGGCTTCAGGAGGTCCCTATATCTTCTGAAATGATAGGCATGTCAAAAAGGGAAAATGTTATTTTTAAACCATAACTTCCTTCTAAGGAGATTGAAAGAAGTCAAAGGAAACCACAAGTTCTCAGAAAATGCTTGATTGCTGCTTACAGAGCAGGTGGCCCCTTTGTTGAGCTAAGCACCTGTATACTTTCTTTCAATATTTTTTCAAGGGAAAAAGGTCTATGGTTTTCATCAAATACTCATCTGTACAGACAGGCAAAGAATTTGACAAAGAAAGGAACTAACAAAGAGGACAACTTAATTTTACGTTAAATATTTCTGGACTCTCCTGATATTTTTTTTAAATCTCCATGTCTATTTTTTTTTTCTTTACAAAGACAAGTCAATATCCCCAGGAAATTAAAATTCTTTTTCGGCATTTCCTCTTTTTCTTCTTTCTAGATATTTGTGCTTTGACATTGCTAAAAAGATCTTTTCAAAACCAAAATGACTCATTCCTTTCCTTTAATTTTTCAGTTTTAAAAGATTCTCAGCCTTTTCTTTTTGAAGCTCACTTCACAAATTTCCATTAGACTCTGGACTCATGAAAAATCCAGCTGGATAGCCTGTGCCCCTTGAATGTCTGCATGTGGCTGATCCATGAGTTTATGAAGGGTTTAAACCTGTCTTAAGCCAATTTGCTCATTACATCATTTAGATTATCTGTTATAGTTACTGATAGTTGTCAAGACAGGCGATTGAAAGCTAATATCTGCAAACTTGTCAACAGTGTATAATGAAAGTGAGCCTTAGACTGAAATCTGCCATATATACATTTATTAAACAAAGGTTTATTAGCGACATGGGCACAAAACAAGATAAGACCGTTGACAGAAATGCTTCTATAAACTCTGTGAAATACCAGTTCTCTGTACTCTGAAGAGGTTTGAACACAACTTGCTTAAGAGATTCATTTGATTCTGACACAAAGTTCTGGAGGCAGAAACATTCTAGAGACAGTAACTTTAGGGATCATCTTTCAGAATACAAGTTGTATGTATGTGTGCTCAGTCACTTCAGTTGTGTCTGACTCTTTGCGACCCTGTGTACCCCATGAGGTTCCTCTGTCCATGGGATTCTCCGGGCAAGAATACTGGGGTGAGTTGCTATTTCCTTCTTCAGAGGATTTTCCCGACCCAGGAATCAAACCCGCATCTCTCATGTCTCCTGCATTGGCAGGCAGGTTCTTTACCTCTGGTGCCACCTGGGAAGCCCAGAATACAAGTTACTAGAGCCTTATATCTTGTTCATACAATGGGGATGGAATGGTAAAAAATGTTTCTACTAATACATATATCACAGAGCCACTAATTCTGCCAATGAGTGAATACAGTTTGTAACATTTATTGTAGTAATCAGCAAAGTCTTTGGTGTTGATGGGAGATAAACACATCTGTCATCCGTGCAGTATTGCTGCTTCTAGGGAGCTACCTTTCTTAAATGTGAACAGGTAACCCCAAACTTGTCTATTTCTGATTAAGGCACTGGTTACTCTAGAGACCAGTTCAAACTTAAACAAACATGTTATCACATTCTCAAATCTGAAGTGCTTTACAATAACATACAGATGTCACAGCAGCCACTTAAGCTTTTCCCTCATTCCTGAGATGCCCACATATGACCTCTTCTAAGCTAAATCAGCTTTGCTGCAACTCATGCAAAGAGCAGCTTTGGGGAAGTTGGGAGATTAGAAGGTTTCGTGGAAGGAGGGGTGTCTAGGTTAGGAAAGGGTACCACAGCTTTAGAGCCAAGAACAAGGAACCTGTCAAGGACCACTTAGCAAGAAGCGTCCCAAATCTTAGCCCTGGAGGCTTACTGTCCACTCAAGTTCACATTGCAATATATTGGGTTGGCCAAAAAGATGGAAAAACCGAATGAACTTTGTGGACAACCCAATACCTACCATGTCTGATTGCCTTCCTCCGGGATTAGGTTTGTTTCTAACTGGTAATTTCTGGCAACAGAGCTTTCCAACTTCTCTGTCATCTAAAATCATAATCTTGGTACATTTCATTTCTGCAAGATTTCACATCCATTCAATCTTGAAGCTTGCCTGGTCTCTATTTATGGTATTTCTCAACCTATGACATCATTTGTGCAAAATAAAAAAGCTGTGTCTTGTTCAAAAAGCAGAAAAAAGCTACTGTGAAAGGAACTAAGCAGTCTTTCTCTTTCACTCTGTCCTGGTGTTATTTTCATTTGTGATTCAATGAAGCACTCCCTCAACATAGGGTCACTCGGGCCCTGGCTCATGACTACTAGCAGCCAGGTCCACTGTCCCATGAGCTGCTAGATCACATTCCAGGCCCCAGGTGAGATGAGGGAAGCCCTCTGCCCAAATCCCCAGTGGATGATGACCCATGGGATTGTAGCCTCTGTGCCAGGACACGCTTAGGGCCTGGATTGGAGGAACGAGAGAGCTTGCTCCAGTGGGGTTGCCCACTGAAAACACCATGCCCCTGCCAGCTAGAGGCTGGGCCTCCAGGCCCTCTGTGAGATGCGGTGGAGCACGCATATGCATCTATAATGCTCTCTGTGCCAACAGGAGGCCCCACTGGGGCAGAGGGAGTAGTGATCACTTTGCCAGGACAGGGTGAGAAAGTTAGGCACAGCCTAGGATGCCAAGGGTAGGGGTGAGTCTGGTGGTAGAAAACCCACTCTGGGGCAAGAAGGAGGCTTGGGGACGTGGGTGGTATTACAAGTGAACAGTGGCTCCAAACATCCAAAACTTGCTTCCTTGCCCCATCAGATTTCACTTACAAAACACAGAGTCGAAGATAAAATTGTTAAGAATTTAAAGACAGTGACCACAGAGCATTAAATTGCAAGCAGGGTCCTTGTGACTGTGGGGCCCTATGATGGTTAGTCCTATATATTGAGTATATCAATTTGACTGGGTCATTTCGGTGCCCAGATATTTGATGAAACATTATTCTGGGTGTTAGCATGAAACTGTCTTAGGATGAAATTAGTATTTAAGGGATTTCCCTGGTGGTCCAGTTGTCCCATGTGGGAACACCATTTCAATCCCTGGTCGAGGAACTAAGATCCAACATTGTGTTTTTATTTTGTATCTAAGTCGTGTCTGACTTTTTTGTGACCCCCTGGACTATAGCCCGCCAGGCTCCTCTGTCCATGGGACAGTCCAGGCAAGCATACTTGAGTGGGTTGCCATTTCCTTCTCCAGGGGTCTTCCTGACCCAGGGATTGAACTTGTGTCTCCTGCATTGGCAGGCAGATTCTTTACCAGCGAGCCACCAGGGAAGCCCAAGAGCCCACATGTCACGAGGCAAGTAAGCCCATACACTGCAACTAGAGAAACACCCTCTCTCCATAATGGAAAGCCAAGCCAGCCAAAAAGAAAAAGAAATTAACATTCAGATCTCTGTGTGTATGTGCTCAGTCGTGTCTGACTCTTCGCAACCCCATGGATTATAGCTTATGAGGCTCCTCTTTCCATGGAATTTTCCAGGCAAGAATATTGGAGTGAGTTGCCATTTCCTTCTCCGGGGGATCCTTCTAACCTAGGAATACAACCCATGTCTCTAGTGTCTCTTTCAAGTCTTTATCACTACACCACCCAGGAAGCCCCATTGTAATCTGTAGACAGGAGTAAAGCAAATTGCCCTCTCTGATGTAAGTGGGTTTTATCCACTAGGTTGAAGTTTGTTTAGAACAAAAGGCTAACCCTTCACTGAGTAAGAGGTTTCATCCTGCTTGACTGCCTACAAACTGGGAAAGCAGCATTTTTTTGCCTTCAGACTCTGCCCAGGGCTTAAATCTTCTGGCCTTGGGACCGGAACTACGCTAGTGGCTCTTCTGGGTGCCTAGCTGGCCAGCTCACCCTGAAGATTTGGGGACTTAGCCTCCATAAAAGCATGAGCCAGTTACATATATTATCCCATTGGCTCTGTTTCTGGGAGAACCCTGACTAATAGAGGCTCTGTGTGCCTGAGTGCTCCCCTGTAAAGCCTGCCTTGGGTATCTTCCATAACCTTCAGTTTCTTTATTCCCACCTTTGCCAGGTAAGCTCAGAACTTTGTCTCTTCTTGTGAGTGTCATGCCAAAGCTCCCAGCTACTCTCATTTGGGGCACTTTCCTATCAGAGTCTCACAAATAAAATCAATCATTGTCACCCTCTTTTAAGAAACATCCATGGTTCTCCTTATCATAAACTTCCTTTACATTCACAATCCTTGGGGATCTAACCTCAATGTAAAACTTGCCTCAATATCAGCCATTTCCCCTCATTAATTTTACTTCCTTCATACTTACATTTGGGTACTGAGGTCATTTCCACCACGATACTTTTGCCCACATTTTTCTTCAACCCTTAAATGAAGCCCACTGCCTTTTAAGGCCCAGTTTAAGCTATTTGGGCTTCACTGATAGCTCAGTTGGTAAAGAATCTGCCTGCAATGCAGGAGACCCCTGTTCAATTCCTGGGTCAGGAAGATCCCCTGGAGAAGGGAAAAGCTACTCACTCCAGTATTTTTGGGCTTCCCTTGTGGCTCAGCTGGTAAAGAATCCACCTGAAATGCAGGAGACCTGGGTTCAATCCCTGGGTTGGGAAAATCCCCTGGAGAAGGGAAAGGCTACCCACTCCAGTATTCTGGCCTGGAGAATTCCACGGACTGTATAGTCCATGGGGTTGCAGAGAGTTGGGCACGACTGAGTGACTTTCACTCACTTAAGCTATTTTTATTTATTTCATATAGCTCATGAGAAATCTACCTAATGCCAGTTTACAGTGGACTAGCTTTCTTGAACCTCTTGTACTTGACTCCTCTTCTCACTTGTATTTATGCACTTCTTATAGCTACTGTCGTTAAGCTTTGGCAAGTGTTTTCCCTATAATGTGACTACAAGTTATTCATAGATACCATGGTACATGGATCATCTTTCCTAGGAAATGTTGTATTCCTATTAGGAGCTCAAGGAATATTCTTAAAAGAATGAATGGATAAGTTAACTATTGCTCATAGGTTGAATGGTGCCCTCCTGAAAGATATATCCACATCCCAACCAACCCCTGCACTTGCGAAGGTGACTTATTTGGGAAAAGCCTGGAAAAAGTTCCTTTGTAAATGTCTTATTAGATTGGTGCAAGAGCAATAGCAAACATAATTGCTATTGGTGCAAACATAATTGTGGTTGACTTTTGTACCAACTACAATTACTTTCGCACCAACCTAATAAATTAAGGATCTTGAGATAAGAGCATACTGAATTATTTGGCCCTAAACCCAAAGACAAGTATCCTTATAAGACATAGAAGAGAAAACACAGAGAGAAAAGGAAAGGGACAGGTGAACATAGACACATTGATTAGAGTGATACATTCACAAGCCAAGGAATACAGGAAGCCACTAGAAGCTGGAAGAAGAAAGGAATTCCCCCTAGATCCTCCAGAGCAATTGCAACCCTATCGGCCCTGATTTCCAAATTCCAGCCTCTGGAACTGTGAGATAATCAATTTCTGCTGTTAAACCACCTAGGTTTTGGTCTTTTGTTATGGGCAGCCCTAGGAAACTAACATGTCCATCTTTCTCTTGGGATCTTTGTAGAATTAGTCTCCATGATGTCTGTGTATAATAGTAGAACCATTTTTATCTCAGAAGCTAAAGATAAAATTGCCCTAAGCACCTCACATAATGTGTACTACTTGAAATCTTTAAAACGACAGGTGCAAAATTCTTCCAGCTTTTTCAAAAACTGACATTCAAATTACATGATTTTTCAAGAATGCTGTATAAATGACTCATGTGTATTCTAAAAATTTTTATTTAGATTCACATGAGTAGTAAGAAATAAAAGAGAGATCCGGTGTACCCTCTTCCCAGTTGGTAAAATCAAACGGTAACATCTTACAAAATCTTAGTGCAATGTCAAAACCAGGGTATCAATGTGGATACCTGATCTTATTTGGATTTCCCCAATTTTAATGATACTCCCTTGTGTGTGTATTTAGTTTATGTAATTTGATCATCTGTGTTGGTTTGTATATCCAAACAAAACAAAAGTCTTCTTCTGCCACAAGGATTCCTCAGACTGTCCTTTTTTAACCACACTGGCCTCCCTGTGTCTCTGCCCCCACCTATTCTATCCTTAGTTAGTTAGTTCAGTCGCTCAGTTGTGTCTTTCTCTTTGCGACCCCAAGGACTGCAGCACACCAGACTTCCCCGTCCATCACCAACTCCTGGAGCTTGCTCAAACTCATGTCCATCGAGTCAGTGATGCCATCCACCTATCCTTAAGGATAACAAATTGGTGAATCTCAAGGGCACTAAGCTGAGTGAAAAAGCCAGTTCCAAAAGGTTAGATACCATATGATTCCATTTACATATCATTCTTGAAACGATAAAATTATAGCAGTAGATAATAGGTTAGTGTTTGCCAGGCAGTGTATATTGTCTTGAAAGTAAAAGTTATTCAAAATCTCTCAGAAGACTTAAAGTTATCCTATACAGCAAATTAATTCTGAGACTCAGTAAAATATTTGGGGAAATCTTTTGTTTGCTTGTCATTATTTTGATACCGGGTATACTCAATTCTTGCTTTGGGAAATGCACTAAAATGCCCAATGAGAAGCCTCTGAAATGGATTATATGTTATATGTTAAGCCCTTTGGTAGGGAAAATGACCCACCTCGTATGAGAGGTTTTCAGAGAGATATGATAGAACTTAACAACAACAAACAAATGAACAAACTGCGGATGGAAATAATCAGTAAATAATCTATAATGAGAATAGAAAAGTATCTCATTCTAGCCAAACTGAGAGCTATCGCCCAGGAGATACAGATTCAAGAAGCACTTTAATTGTGTTCCATCAGACTGCAAATTGGAGACCAGGGAGAGTTGTAAAGGCAAAAATCATAAGGTTATAGTTACTTACAAGAGTTATAATTGGAGCTGGCAAGAAGTAAGAGTGCTTATTAAGTAAGGATTGGTTGGGGTCTGAGATAGTTGCATGATTACAAAGGGGAGACCTTGAGACCTTAAGGTTGTAGCTGGCAGCTGTTGGCAGATATAATTTTGAGAACAGCTGGTGATGTCCTTGATACAGTTTGGAAAATTCAAGTTCTCAGTGATGTAGGAACATGGCTGAACTCACATCCACAATGGCACCTGGCTCCATTTTGAACGCCTGAATTGCAGTTATTCTCTTTTGATTTTTAAATACATTCTTTTCTTTAATGGTTACAGTAGATGAGCAATGGATGTTCAACAGAACAGAAGACAGTCTATTCTAGGCAGCATAAAGTTCAAGCCAACACATGTATAAGCCAGAATGACTTCCTTATACCTCAATATGTAAAAATTTCTTCTATCAAAACAAAACAAAAAACAGAGACTTCCCTGATTTGGTGATTAAGATTCTGCCTTCCAAGACAGGGGGTGTGGGTTCGATCCCTAGTTATGAAACTAAGATCCCATATGCTGCCAGGTGTGGCCAAAAAGTAAAAAAAAAAAAAAAAAAAACCCAAAAAACTGGACAAGATTGCAGAACAGGTACAATAGTGATTACATAAGACATAAGTTAAAGTTATGTCTCCAATAAAGAACTGAGAGAAAAAATTTGGCAGATGAATTAAGGATTTGAGAGAGTAAGTAATTTAGGTTAAGATAGAGAGGCACAGACAGTTAATGATAAGCCACGTGGCCTCTGGATTCCTGGAAGAAGGTAAATGGACTTGTGATAAGCTTGACTACTTAGGTCTATCATTGGTGATGGAGAGATGACAGTTCTGCTGGGTTGAATAGTGGCAAGGGGGTGAGGAGACACAAGGTGTCATCTCCTATGAGTCAGAAAAGCTGTACATGAAGCAGTAGTACAAAAAATAACAACAGAGGCTCGCAAAGATGGGTCCCAAGAGTTTCAGAGAGAACCAAAGTAAGGTCATGCAAAGTTCCAGGACAATTGGCAGTCTGAACTGATAAGCGCATGTGCTGCGTGCTGAATCACTTCAGTCGTGTCTGACTCTGTGTGACCCTATGGGCTGTAGCCTGCCAGGCTCCTCTGTCCATGGGATTGTCCAGGCAAGCAAACTGGAGTGGGTTACCATGTCCTTTTCCAGGGGATCTTCCCAACCCAGGAATCGAACATGCACCTCTTATGTCTCCTGCATTAGCAGCACCTGGGAAGCCCTGGGAACTTAAAAGCATATCTCCTCAAAGTTTTGCAGTCAGATAAGTGGGACAGTGGGGCATTTAAGAAGTCTCTGAGACCATATATGGCAAATGAGTTTTATCTCCTATACTAAAAACCATACTAAATGTTTTCCATTACTAAAGAAAAAAATGCAAACTTTGTCAGGGAATTGTTATTGTTTTCATTTATGGGGTAGAAACTGGCTTGGACAGAAGAAGCAACTTGCCTAAGGTCACTTAGCAGCTAGTGACAGACAGAGTCAGCAACTATTAATAAATTCATCTGTCTGACTTCAAATCCAACCCAACTTTCCCATCTCAATGATGGGGTCAGGGAGGGGTATCCTGGAGATACAGAGGAGAAAGGGAATTTAGGAAGGTGATATTATTTTGGAATCTACAGAGACTAAATCCTAAGGAAATCAGTCATGAATATTCATTGGAAGGACTGATGCTGAAGCTGAAACTGCAATATTTTGGCTACCCGACGTGAAGAACTGACTCCTTGGAAAAGATCCTGATACTGGGAAAGATTGAAGGCAGGAGGAGAAGGGGATGACAGAGGATGAGATGGTTGGATGGCATCACTGACTCAATGGACATGAGTTTGAGTAAGCTCCAGGAGTTGGTGATGGATGGGGAAGACTGGTGTGCTGCAGTCCATGAGGTTGCAAAGAGTCAGACACAACTGAGTGACTGAACTGAACTGAACTGATAGAAACTGAAGGTTAAATCCCCCACTCCTGTCCTTTTGAAAGTGAAGTGAGCAATTTCCCTGGGTTTTGCTTCATGAATAGAGACGGAAATTTTGACTATTGGATAGAACTCTACAAAATACCAGATGCTATATTTGAGCAGAACTTCTCTGGGTAAATAAATTACACTTAAAAATATGTACCAAACCTCACTGAGGCTGCAGCAATTCTACAAGAAACATTTCAAAATAAAAGTGCAAGAAATGAAGAATTTAGGGACTCATAAATGTCCTTTGATACTTAATCAGGATGCAAGTTCAGAATAGCTCAGATGTAACATATTTGGGCAGGGGATAGGGGGTCGGGACTGAAGAAACTGTAATAGAAAATGACCTAAAATTATATCAAGTTCATGAACTTGTATCATGCTCATTTGGGTAAGTAGATTGATTCCCTTCCCTATCTATGTCACAGGTGTGACAAGGAAAGGCATTTGGCACATACAGCCTTGCACAGATCACATAGGCTGGAGGATTTGAAAGTCAGTGGCATCGTCTGGGATTCTAATGTTTCTAACTTATTCTTTGGACAGGTGATGTTGAAATTAGTACACGTTAGGGAGAAAGTTCAACGAATTTAAGAGAGCATGTGTTGTCATTCAGTTGCTAAGTCATATCCGACTCTTTGCGACCCCATGGACTGTAACATGTTAGGCTTCCCTGTCCTTCTCTATCTCCTAGAGTTTGCTCAAATTCATGTTCACTGAGTCGGTGATGCTCCCTAAACATCTCAAAAGATGAGGACTCTCATCTTTTGGAGTCCTCTACAAAAAGAACACACAAAGATGGCAACAATGCATGGAGTAGGTATTGTTTCATTTTATTCTGCTTGGTTTGCTACTTGTATGTTTGTAGACATCCTGTAGTTACATGGGATTTTTGGCCTCCTGGAGTGTTGCTGAATTATCTTTAGTGACCACTAAATCCACTAGAGAACAGGTCTTAATGCAAAACTAATCATTGGTTGATATTTTGTTACCCATATTCCTGTGGCTTGGCTCAAATCAGAGCAAACAATGCATTTCAATTTAGTGTAACTAGAGATCTTACTGCTTAATAAAAATACCACAGTCACAGTGAATCCTTTCATGCTCGGACTAAAGGATTTTTGTATTTGGTTCTTAATCAAAGATTGAAGTTACAGACTGAAGCAATTATGTTTTAGGAAAATATAAAATTTGCTCGGTATTAATTTAGTTCCTTCTTCTCAGAGGATTTTTCTGGTGGACATTTTTTTTTTTTAATGAGACTTAGAAGTGTTTTTAGATGACTTAATGTGAGGATTATTCATTCATTTACTTAGAATTATATGAATGTTAGGGGTGCAGTCACATTTTTCCATTTTCTCTGTGGCTGTAAAAAAATTATTTTCTCCCAAGGTCTGATTAATATATTTTAAAAATATCTCATAGACATATGTATCATGTTCATATAGGATATGTGGGGGGTGTGTATATGTGTGTGTGTGTTTAAGTTGATTTCTGGCTTCTGTATTTTTGCTTGGCATTACAAATAGGTAACCTTGCCATATTAGACTTTAAAAAAGTATTTTTTAGATTATGATGCTGAGTCAGAAATTTTTCTAGCCAGTAATACTTTATAAGACAGAAAAATAAGCTATTTTTCTGAAGAACCACTAATAATCTTAATAATTGTTTATAATACACACTTGTCCATACTTTCAGGGAAAGAAGGTTTCCTGGCAGTCATGAGTCCATCACATTTTTAGATGTGGGTTACCATATTCAGTATATTATTTAATATGATTTATAACCAAGACAGAAGTGCCAAATTTTCCCACACTGAAAGATCTATTAAAAGATCTAGTTCAAACCAGAACTTCCTAGGGAGTAGAATAAAGACATCATTAAAAAATTCAAATTTTTGTGGTATCTGTAATTTTCTTACATGTTGCTAGAAAAGTAGTAATAGATGGAAAACTGGAGTCCTTCTTTATGTAAAAATACATTTGTTATAATGATTGCATTGTATTTTTCATATGTTTCATGGTAAATTAAACCACTCATTTTGTATAGATGGTGTTTCTTATGTATCACATGTACATTGTCTACACAAAATGAAGACAGTGCGCCAGGCTCCTCTGTCCACGGGATTCTCCAAGCAAGAATACTGAAGTGGGTAGCCATTTCCTTCCCTGGGGGAATTTTCTGATCCAGGAATCGAACCTGGATCTCCTGCATTGCAGGCAGATGGTTTACCATCTGAACCAGCAAGGAAGCCCTATGTATTGAATGCAGTGTCACAAAATCTGTGGGCATGCCAGCTTTTAAAAGGATACTATTTTGCTTATATAAGGTTTTAAAGTAATCAAACTCATAGAAACAGAATGCAGAAGAGTTGCAATGGACCAGAGAGAGAGAGGAGGATGTGGAGTTATTGTTCAATGGGTACAGAGTTTCAGTTTTTCAAGATGAAAAGAGTTCTGGAGGTGGAAGACTGTGCTGATTACACAACAGTGTGAATGTACTTAAATCACCAGACTGTACACTTAAAAACCCTTAAAAGGGTAAATGTATCTAAGGAAAGGAAAGGAGGGGAGTTTAGGGTGAGGCATTTAGGCAAAAGTCCATCTCACTCACTAGGCCAACACAGGCTGTGAAAAAGAGAAGTCGGGAAATTTGTCTTCTTTACAGAGACACCTAGGAGTAAACTTGGCTCATGACTGGTCCCACTTAGCAGGAAAGGAGTTGGTGGGATGAGAGGAGTAACACTCGTATCTTGTGGCTTTTACCTGTAGGCTGGAGGAAGTTTGAGAGGTTTGGGTCTCTTCTCTGTTTTTAGTTATATATTTCTGTATGGCTGTTCTGGGTTTCCATTGCTGTGTGGGCTTTTCTCCAGTTGCAGCAAGTGGGGGCTGCTCTTAGTTGCGGTGCGTGGGCTTCTCCTCGGCTAGCTTCTCTTGTTGCAGAGCATGGGCTCTAGGGCACTCAGGATCCAGTAGCTGCGACATGTGGGCTCAATAGTCACAGTTTCCGGTCTCTAGAGCACGGGCTCAGTATGTGTGTTTGTGACTAACGACAGCAACAACTGACATGTGGGAGCCTCCTTGACCTGTTTCTCCTGCATTGGCAGGCGGATTCTTTACCACCGAGCCACCAGGAAAGCTCAGTTTGAGACTTCTAAATGCACATTTTTGTGACTATTCTGAACAACACTTTTTAAGCCACACCTGAGTGTGGTATTTCGGAGAAAGCAATGGCACCCCACTCCAATACTCTTGCCTGGAAAATCCCATGAACAGAGGAGCCTGGAAGGCTGCAGTCCATGGGGTCGCTGAGGATTGGACACAACTGAGCTACTTCACTTTCACTTTTCACTTTCATGCATTGGAGAAGGAAAGGGCAACCCACTCTAGTGTTCTTGCCTGGAGAACCCCAGGGACGGGCGAGCCTAGTGGGCTGCCGTCTATGGGGTCGCACAGAGTCAGACATGACTGAAGTGACTTAGCAGCAGCAGCAGAGTGTGGTATTTAACTCAGTGTATAGGTATTGCATTTGACACTTTTTATTATTTTTTGTTTTTATTATTCTACCTTTGTGTTTTTCCCCCACCCATGATATTCTTTAAAACCTTGTAGAGTTTCTGGCTATCCCTCTACAAGTTTGGGGTGACAATCCAATATAAGCATGCTCTAATATTTTAATGTAATCCCACTCCTAGGACTAGTCAGCTTGTATTTATGTATGTGTTTATTTTAAATTTTTTTTGTTTGTTTTTTACAAACCTTTCCCTCCATGTTTCAGTGACCTATTACTACATTAAAAAAAAAAAAAAAAAAAAACCCTACCACGGAACTTAGCAATTGATAACAGCAACAAACAGTGATTTCTCAAGATTATGTGGGCTGGCTGGTTTGGATGGGGTGGCTCCCACATGTTGTTGTTTGGGGTCACTCTTGGTGTGCTCAGCGAGAAGCTCCACTCAGGCTGGACGACGCAGATGACCTCAGTCATCTGCTGACTCAGCTGAGTGGTTGGACGGTTTGGGCCTAACCAGGCCTCTCTTTCTCTCCATGGAGTTTCTTCTCATTCAGTAGCCTGATCTGAGTTTCTTTATGTGGTGATGGGATTCTAAAAATAATGGAAGCTTCAAGGCCCGGAAGTTATCCAGCATCACTTCAGCTGCATTCAGTGGGTTAAAACAAGTCCCAGGACAGCCCAGTTTCCAGAGGAGGGACACAGACTCTACCTGTTGGTGGTAAATGTGGCAGGAATTTACAGAAATGGGAGGAATCATTGGTTGCTGTATTTGCAGGCAATCTCTACTCCATATACAGATTATTGTTGTTGTTTAGTCACTAACTTGTGTCTGACTCTTTTGTGACCCCATGGACTGTAACCCGTCAGGCTCCTCTGTCCATGGGATTTTCCAGGCAAGAATAAAGGAGTGGGTTGCCATTTCCTTCTCCAGGGATCTTCCCGATCCAGGGATAGAACCTGCAATTCCTTCATTGGCAGGCTGAATCTTTACCACTGAGCCACCTCGAAGGCCCGCATATACAGATAACTGATGCCAAATGAAATGTTCTGCTTGAGAATGGGCCCAATTAATATTCTGAGGCTTTGCATCAAGCTTAACCTGTAGCAATATTATGTAATTCTTATGTGGGAAATTGTACAGTATAAGCTACAGTTTTATGTAAAAACTTGAAGCCACTGAAGAGGGAATGAATTTTCTTTTCCAAGTTGAGACAAGGGTGAGTTTTGAGGCTTGAAATTTTGGGCATTGGGGGTTTGAATCTTGGCCCTGTTATGCACTTTTCTCCTTGGTATTTAGGATTTAGGTATAATAGGATTATTGTGAGGATTAAATGAGTAAATATATATATATATATGAAGTTTAGGAAAGAGCCTGGAACACAGCAAATACATAATAAACATTGGCTTTAAAAATAAAAATCATCATGCTACTGCTAAGTTGCTTCAGTCGTGTCCGACTCTGTGCGACCCCAGAGACGGCAGCCCACCAGGCTTCCTCGTCCCTGGGACTCTCCAGGCAAGAACACTGGAGTAGGTTGCCATTTCCTTCTCCAATGCATGAAAGTGAAAAGTGAAAGTGAAGTCGCTCAGTCGTGTCCGACTCTAGCGACCCCATGAACTGCAGCCCACCAGGCTCCTCCATCCACAGGATTTTCCAGGCAAAAGTACTGGAGTGGGGTGCCACTGCCTTCTCCCATGAATTATCATTACCTATTATTAAATGTAATATATTATTATAATGTAACACAGAAACGTTAGTTTGGATTAAGCCTCTCGGAGCTGCAGTTTTTTGTAGTCTTATTAACTTTATCGTTAATCCTGACTGTTTTTCCTGCTTTCCTGCCTCTTGCCAAGTAAAACAGCAGGTGAAAAAAATGGTTGATTAACAGCTGTGCTAAAGAAATGATTTACCAACTTTTAAACAATGCAATCCGTATGAAAAATATAATTTACACTGTAGCCCAGGATGCTGTAATCTACTCAACTACACTTAATATTGTACAAATATTTCATGAAACAGTATGTATTTTCAAGTTATGCTAGGAACTCTGATTTTTTGTTCTATTCTATTTCAGTGAATCAATAACAAAATGTCGATTGTGACCCACTATTATTAATTTCATTACCTATTGAAGGGTTTGAAGCTATATATTATGGTCATTGGTTATTCAGCACATGTTCAACCCAGAAATTGTTTCAAGTGTAGTGCTATAATACTATGCCATATGTTCTTTCCATACAGGCCAATTTGATTATGGAGCAAAAAGTTGTTTTTTTTTTTTTCACAAATATGGCCTGACCTCTCTAATCAAGAGGCTTCTAAATTCTCTCTTTGGCCACCTGATGTGGAGAGCTGACTCATTTGAAAAGACCCTGATGCTGGGAAAGATTGAGGGCAGGAGGAGAAGGGGATGACAGAGGATGAGATGGTTGGATGGCATCACCGACACGACAGAAATGGGTTTGCGTGGACCCCGGGAGTTGGTGATGGACAGGGAGGCCTGGCATGCTGCGGTTCATGGGGTTGCAAATAAGTCAGACACAACTGAGTGACTGAACTGAACTGAAATTCTCTCAGTGGGACCTAGGGGTCAAGGGAAGGTGTGTACATGTTGTATTTTTGTATAATAAGAAATGAAGTGCCTTATTTGTTTGAAGCTAGATGGACCAGGCTAGAATTCCAACTTCACAACTTACTCCCTTATATTTTCAAACAAGTGATTTAAACTTAACTTTGAAGTCTTGGGTTTTTTTATCAGTTAAAGCAAAACACAGCTATTATCAACTTCAGTCTGAGTTGTGAGTATTAAATGAGAACACATTCCCAAAGGCCCAGCAAGGTGCAAGCAAAGAAGGCTCTCTTCATCCTATCATGGAACACAAACTTCCAAATTCATAGCTATTATTTAAGTTCTGTATTTTCTATTTTTCCAGGTATGTTAAGACTTGGTAGAATACTATGATTAAACTCTATTATTTCTTTAATGCAATTTAATTTCTACAACCATGTATTGTCCTGATATTCTACCTAATATTGCTAATAAGGGTTATAGTTATTATTTTGGAATATGGATAGGAATTATGAAACAATTTTGCGTTTGCAGGTTTTGGTTTGACCTCCCAGTTAACACATGATCGTGCGAAAAGGTGTGTACAGGAGAAAAACATTTCTTTTATGTTGCTAAATACATTAAACGAAAGTGAGGTGCAAAATACAAGAATTGCCTTTCTCCTTGAGCCCAACATTTAAGGTTACCAGCGTTCTAGTGCTCAGTCAGGTAGTATCTTTGCCATAGGTGAACTAGTTTGGAAGGAGTCAGGAGGAAATAATGATCATCTCGAATATGGAGCTCTAAAATGGGACTGATTATTTTAAATTTTCTTCCTTTAAGGCGGGGATTATAGAAGTGTGACTGAAGGCAGAGGGTGGCGGACGGGGGAGGGCGAGGAGAGGCCGTGACACTTCTGCCCTGTCCTGGAGTGCAGACGGCCGCCGCCCCCTTCGCTCCCACGTGGCAGGTCCAGACAGCCCGGCGCGGACAGGGGGCGGGGCCGCAGAACCCCTCCCTTTGCTCTCAGGCCCTTCCTCAGGCCTGCACGGCGCCAGCTCAGTCCTCCACCGCCAGGGGGCGGGCGCGGCTTGCCAGCGGCGGGGGCCCATTGGTTGCGCCGGGGAAGTGGGGGAGGCGGCCCAGCGGCGAGCTGGCTTCCTCCTGGCCACTCGCAGGGGTGAGGGGAAGCCGGAGGAACCCGGGAGGAAGCCGAGGAGCGAGCGGGAGGCGGCGGCAGCGGCTCCCGTCGGCCTTCTGCAAGACTGACCGTAGGGAGGCCGGAAAGCGGGCGCGCGCGGCGGACAGGCGGGCGGGAGGCCGGTGAGACGGACGGGGAGGCGGACCGTGTCGCGGCCGAAGGCAGGGAGGCTGGGGGGAGCCGGGGACCCACCTTCACCTTCATCTTCCGCTCACCCCGCGATTGCCGGCCCGGGGCGTGCCCGGGTGGTCGGGGCGCGTCCCGCCGGGGGCAGGGCGCGACAGGAGCGGGGCACCGGAGCGTGGCGGGCCGGGGGTCCAGGCCGCCGGCCCCGCGCGGGCATCCCCAGCCCGGCGGCGGGTCTCCGGGCTCCGCGGAGGGCGGGGCGGCGCCTGCACCTGGCGCTCCGGCCTGGGGCTGGCACCTGGGGCGCGCGTCCCGCGCTCGGTCTCCAGCTCGGGTCGGAAATGCGGGCCGAGTGCTCTAAAGGGGCGGGGATGGAGTTGGATGTTGCATTAGAACTCTGTGGAGGGCGATCTTGGCTTAGTTGTAAAGTTTTAGTGTCTTCTGAGCTGGAGGTACTTTTTATTTTTTAAACCTATCCAGCCCATTGGAATTCAGTATCACGGATGGACGTACTGTTTTTTCTTTTCTTTCTTTCCCACTTGTTTGCTGCTAAGCTCACAGTTTCTACAATATGTTACAATTTGTGACCCTAGATCTAAATAATGAGTGATGGACTGACAATCTCCAGCTGTAATTTTTTTTGTGTTCATCACTCTGTATTTTTTAAAAAATTTCTTATCATACAAAACTGTTTAATTCACAGAAGCTTTTCTTTGTTTCTTTCTATTTGGCCAAAAAGAATATGAATACAGTTGCTTACGAGGCGCTGTGCCAGCTGCTTTCCGATGCACATTTTATTTCTTAACGACCCATAGAGTAGGTCCGTTTGTGTATTTTCCCAATTTTACTGAGAAAATATGATCTCCCCTAGAGGTTAGGTTCAAAAAGATAGAGACTAGCAGGAGATCCCAGACCCCTTGAACTCTTAACTACCTTTCAGGGCTAGTGATATCCTGTCAAATTTTATAGGTTTTGGGGAGACCTTAATGTTTTTCATACAGTGCATTATTGAGTACAAATTACTGACACCAGCGGGAGATTGGCAGAATCAGCATCTGGTTGTGGTCATATCCATATCATTAACTATACCTCCTTTTAAAGGCTGCCAGTCTCAAGTTCTGTGGCAGTTTACTAATTAAATCACAGCGTTCCCCCCTCCCCCCACCCTTTATACAGGTGTGAGAAGCTGTAGTCTGTGTAATGTTTTCTAAACTCATTTTTCTTGATAGCAAGAAAGAGTTTGATGCCGTGATACTCTCCCAGGGGATCTCTCAGAATCACCTATAAATGAGGCTTCAAAAAAGGACACAGGTCAGGTTCCTCCCAAGACCCCAGTGGAGGGATCTTCTGTTTAAAAGGGAGTAAAGTAAGACTGAGCCCACTAGGTTAAAGTGGCCTTTTAAATAAACTTAATAACTGTTACAATTTTAAAAAGAATTACTAAGTAACTAAATCTTTTGTAATTAAAGAAGATACCTTTAAAAAGGAAAAGATCATTGGAGAGAATGTCAGAGGATAAAGAGATTGTTGTTGAATGGTGATAAGTAGTCCTTGTGGGACATCAGAGAGTCTGACTTTTATTTAACCACATATTTTAAGTCTTAAATGGTCAGCCTCAGTATTTGAAAACTTGTATATTCATAATTAGACATACCAGAGTACTTATTTGTGCCTGCTGGTAATTATAGGTAACATGGATACTGTGAATAAGGCAGCCTTGGCTCTCAAAGCTACTGTACTTTCTCTGAGGTATGAATCTTCCCCCACCCCGCCACTCCTTACTTTTATAACTCCTTTCTCAAAGCTGAAAGGTCCAAGACCTAAGAAGAAAGAGATTTTGGTCTTATGCATCACAGAAATGCATCTAGCTGAGAATTTAGTAAATAGCAAACATTTGTCTTAAACTTAGTCCAGAAGAGTTCCTGAACTTGGGATCAGAAAATTGGGATTTTAAGCAGTAATTCTGCAATTAGTTCATTGCCCAATAGAGGGCATTGACCACCTTATTAATATCATATTTTTGCCTAATTTCCTTAATCTGATTGGGGTGATTGCACATGACTCCCAAGCTCTTTAAACTTGAAAAGGTTTTGTGAATTTTATTCTGCTCTTAAAATAGAGTCAGCTGATATTTTCTCAGGGGAGAAAATTATGTTCCACTACCTCTAAGTTTCTAGTTTCACCCCATCAGTATTCTTCCATTGTCTTCTTCACTTTTTCATTTGATTCAAGCTGTTTTTATTACTTATATCTCCCTTATTTCTAATCTAATTAATTTTCATCTATTCTTTATTTTTCTAGCTTTACTCTGGTGAGTTTTTCAGTTGCCTTTAAAAATTAAATTTAATCTACGTAACATAAAATTTACTATTTTTAAGTGTACAATTCTATGACATTTAGCGCATTCATAGTATTGGGAGGTCATCACATCTTTTAAAAATACTAATTTATTTAATTGGAGGCTAATTACAGTATTGTAGTGGTTCTTACCATACATTGACATGAATCAGCCATGGGTGTACATGTGTTCCCCATCCTGAACCACCCTCCCACCTCCCTCACCATCCCATCCCTCAGGGTCATCCCAGTGCACCAGCCCAGAGCACCCCGTCTCATGCATCGAACCTGGACTGACGATCTGTTTCATATGGTAATATACATGCTTCAATGCTATTCTCTCAAATCATCACACCCTCGCTGTCTCCCACAGAGTCCAAAAGTCTGTTCTTTACATCTGTGTCTCTTTTGCTGTCTCACGTATAGGGTCATCATTACCATCTTTCTAAATTCCATAAATATGTCTTAATATACTGTATTAGTGTTTTTCTTTCTGTCTTACTTCACTCTGTATAATAGGCTCCAGTTTCATCCACCTCATTAGAACTGATTCAAATGCATTATTTTTAATAGCTGAGTAATATTCCATTGTGTATATGTACTACAGTTTTCTTTTCCATTCATCTGCCGATGGACATCTAGGTTGCTTCCATGTCCTAGCTATTGTAAACAGTGCTGCGATGAACATTGGGGTACACGTGTCTCTTTCAATTCTGGTTTCCTCAGTGTGTATGCCTAGCAGTGGGATTGCTGGGTTGTATGGCAGTTCTATTTCCAGTTTTTTAAGGAATCTCCACACTGTTCTCCATAGTGGCTGCACCAGTTTGCATTCCACCAACACATCTTTTTAATTCTACATTTTCATCACCCCAAAAGGAAACCTCGTGTTCATTAAGCAATTACAATGGGAATTACCCCATTCCCCAACCTATGGCAACCACCAGTCTGCTTTCTCTACAGATTTATCTGTTCTGAATATTCCATGTAAATGGAGTCATAAGATAGGTGATCTTTGTGTCTAGCTTCTTTTACTTCACATTAAGTTTTAAAGGTTCATCCATGTTGTAACCTGTATCAGCATTTTGTTCCTTTCTATGACTGAATAATATTCCATGTATAGATACATACCACATTTTGTTTAGTATTCATCCATTGATGGATCCTCGTGAGTTTTTGTGTGCCAGTAAGAAAAAATTATATAGATGTTTGTAGCTGTGAGTCTGAATTGATTTTCATCATGGCTTGTTTAGGTAGTATCATGGTTATCAGATGTACTGCCTAGCTATCCGTGTGCCGTGCTATGCTATGTTGCTTCAGTCATGTCTGACTCTTTGTGACCTCATGGACTGTAGCCCGTTAAGCTCCTCTGTTTATGGGATTTCCCAGGCAAGAATACTGGAGTAGGTTGCCATATCTTCCTCCAGGGATCTTCCTGACCCAGGATCCAACCTGTATCTCCTGTTGTTTCCTGCTTTGGCAGGGGGATTCTTTACCACTGTGCCATTGGCAGTTAGGATATCATTAAATGTGTCTTGAAAGACCTGTGATTGACAAAAAAATGAATTTTTAATTGGTTCAGAAAATTTTACACTAGAAGCTTCTTACTATCTGTTCTTTGCAAATGGCTGCTAACTTGCATTCTTGATTTTGTGATAGAAATGACACACTCTCCAGGCCCTTGGGCAGATGGAGGCTCTTTGCTTCTCCATTTCTTCACTGTAAATAATTTGACTAACAGAATTATGTCTGCGCTGGTACAGTGAAATTCTGAAGACTAACTTAAAGACTGTATAAATGAAGGGAATATATAGGGGACTTCTAAAACATTCAGAATAGGTACCTGTACCATCCCATCTGATACAGTGTAAAATATTGGAATTATAGGAAATGAAGATAGTTATACTCTATGGAAATTGTACCTTTCTCTTGTCTCTTTTTGTAGCGATTTGTGAACTAGACACTTCTTTACTTATGTTCAACTTATAGTTAAAATGTATTTAGTTTTATTTTGCTATTGATCATATCTCTCCCTCCCTCCTTCCCTTTGTGTCTATCAATCCATTCGTCCATCTCTCTTTCTCCTCTTGGATGGTATAGTGTAAGATTAAAGCAGGTTACATTACAGCCATTTAGTCAGCAATTGTGAAACTCTGCAGGAGCTGACAGAAGAAATGTCATTTTGTCTTGTTTTCTATTTGGGATATGTTTGTACTCTTAGTTACAGAAATCTGATCCCCACTTCATTTCTTCAGTTGGATTATGAATTTTTAAGCAAAATTCTGATTTGGTAGAGGAAAGCTGCAAGAAAATATTGGGATGGTTTTAATTTTACACTCTGTTGTAAGCATTGCAAACAGGAGTTCTCTTTGCTCTGTTCCTCACACAGTGTTTCCAGGTTTATCCACTGCTCTTGTCTCCCTCACTCTCACAGGAGACGCGGCCCAGAGTCTAGCTGATTTCCATTGTTAAGAAAAGAAAGAAGATTCTTGTCTTGTGAGTTTTACCTTTGGGCTCTTGTGGCCTAGATCTGACTCACTCCCCAGCCCTACTCTAGACTTCGCTGTGTGTTTGGATTGATGTACTGTTGGGCTGAAGTACTCACATCTGAGCTTGACTGAGGGTCACCTGGGGAGTTTATTAACCATGCAGGGTTTTAATCCTCTCTCCAAGAAATTCCAGGCTCAGGAATTTGCCTTGTATTGGGTTGGCCAAAAAGTTCATTTGGGCTTTTTCGTAAGATGTTACAGAAAAACCCTGATGAACTTTTTGATCAACCCAATAAAAGGCCTACCAGTAATTGATGTTGTTGTTTAGTCGCTAAGTTGTGTCTGGCTCTTTGTGACCCCATGGACTTCAGCCCACCAGGCTCCTCGGTCCATGGGGATTTTCCAGGCAAGAATACTGGAGTGGGTTGCCATTTCCTTCTCCAGGGGATCTTCCCAACCCAGGGATTGAACCCAGGTCTCCTGCATTGGCAGGTGAATTCTTCCCTGCTGAGCCACCAGGGAAGCCCTGTGTGCGCGTGATGTGGGCTATTTTATAGTTAGGGCTTCAAAGAACCAGATATGGGATTTCATTGAATCTAAGCTGTTTGTAAGGTACACCATTATTTTACACACTACTAAGAGGAAGAAATGTGGTTGTAAACCTCATCCTGATTTAAGACTTGTTAAAAGAAAGGAGATAGTGTGCTTCTTAGAATCAGTAAAGTAGAATGTCAGGTACCTGAGACACCACAAGCCCCTCTTGTTACAGTGAAGGGTTATAATGAAGCCATGGGTAAAAAGAATTATAATGTAACAGTCCTTTAGGCCTTATACTTTGTAAAATTTGTTTATAATAGAGTTTAACATAGGATGCCTGTACTTGACCTGTGTTTGTAATGAAGATTACACTGATGCCTTTGTTTTAAAATGCAGTGTAACTGTATCAGAGTGTAATGCACTCTAGTTTGGCCCCATGTTATTTTCAGCGTACCCATTTCCAGTCTTTTATGTGTGGGTGTTGCAGATCAGTTCAGAAATCTTATTTTTAAGCTTCTGTGTACTTTAGTGATTTCCATTTTGTGTAGTCCATTAAAATTTGTACTTTATGCTACAGTGACATTGGTGTGGCTTGCTCATTTGAGTTCTTTTTTGTCACCCTTTCTTCTGTTAGAGAGTTCATAACCCCTGATGCCAGCTAGCCAGTTACATGCATATACACCAGCCACCTGTGTTGAGTAGTTTTAGGATTTTGTGGTAGTAATCCGTGTCAGCACCAAGTTTGGTGTTGACTTAAAAAAAGTCACACGCTAAAAGTTGAGAGTTATGTTTTACTTGGTGGAATTTTTAGGACTTTAAGCCCAGGAGACAGCATCTCAAATGACCCTGTGAGAACTGCTTTCATGAGGGGAGGCAGGGGACAGGTTATATAGAAGTTTCGTAACAAGGGACAGGTAGTCCGAACAGCAAAAGATTATTGTTAATTAAAGGAAGCCAGATAACTCAAGGAATTTATTGCAAGAGTCTGGGCTCACTGAAATCATTCCTTTCATATGTATCTCAGCTATCTGGGTCCTGTATCCTGTGTTTTCCACATCTTGAACTTTCTTGGGACTCTCTGTAGGGAGTGGCTGTAGTTTGATGGCTGCTAGATCACAGGTATTCTCTTTTCTGAGTGCCCTTAGGGCTTAGGAACTCACAGTGGAGGGCTGGAATCTCCTTGACTGAGACATTCTTGGTTACTGATGTGGCAAGAAATACTCCATTTCTTAGTGAAAGTCTCTCAGTCATGTCTGACTCTTTACGACCCCATGGACTGTCCTGCCAGGCTCCTCTGTCCATGGAATTCTCCAGGTAAGAATATTGGACTGGGTAGCCATTCCTTTTTCCAGGGGATCTTCCCATCCTATCGAACTCAGGTCTCCTGCATTGCAAGCGGAGTCTTTACATCTGAGCCACCAGGGAAGCCCAAGAATACTGGAGTAGGTAGCCTATCCCTTCTCCAGGGGATCTTCCTGACCCTGGAATCGAACCAGGGTGTCCTGCACTATAGGCAGATTCTTTTCCAGCTGAGCTACCAGAGAAGCCCATTTCTCAGTGGGTCACAGTGAACCAGAATTCTGGCTACCAACTTCAAAAGAAGCACCACAGTGGAACATTGGGGCCTGAAGAGGAGACTAGGTTAAAACATAGGTTAAAATGAATCTTTCTTCACCAGTGAGAATTCAGTGAAGAACAGCCCCTCCTGCTATGCTGCTTCCTCCAGTGGCATCATTTTGGCAAATGAAATATTTTTTGTCTATAGAAAGCTGCTTAGACTTGGGGTGGGGTGGAGGGGGATATGTGTCCATTTAGTGTCTAATCACTTGGAGTATATACAGAAAACATGTTTAAATGCTTGTTAATCAACTGAAGTATTTTAGATGTCTAATATCTCAACTATCTGAAGGGGAAAGAACTTTAGGTCTCTAGCTGATTCATCTTGGTGGAAGGACTTGTCCTGTGGAATTCTCGGTGTTGGGTGAACAGTGCTGAAGTAGTTTTGCGCTTAGAGGGTGGTATGTGTGGTCTGGCAGGCTCGGCTCCCTCCTTCCTTCCACCCGTCATTGGGGCTGAGTCAGGACAGGCAGGACAGTTGCATGGTTAGCACGGCTGCTTGTAACTGGTTTTTAACTGGAGGGACAAGACAGGATGACAGTTATAGTTTGTCTTGTCTCGTTCTTAAAAGAATGGAGTTTTATCCAGCTGCTGCACATCAGATGGAATATCTCTGAAGTGTTACTTTGTCCAGGCACTGCCAGGAGAAGCAAATAAAAGCAAAGGATAGCAATTTATGGTGGGTGGACTACGGAGGAAAGCTGAGTGCACCCAGAATATTTCAGGGAGAGAGGTGCCCTCTGGCTCATTTCTGCTTTTCCATAGTATGCTTTTAATTCTGTTTCTGAGGCCCAGTTAGATACTAATCCTCTTTTTAATGTAATTTCAATGTGATGCTATTAAGAAAATAAGTAAAACCATATGATGCTAGTTCAGAAAAGTTTCAAATCCAGGATTAGATCATTTGTATCCCTGCCTTCTTGAGGTTTTCAGTAGAATATTACCATTTCCTTCTGAAGAAACTCACTTATTGGATCTATTGAATTATTATTTTAAAGTGTTTGGTCTGTTGCTTTGTAGTTTCGTCTTTTTGAAGGCCATTTTGCAGGAGAGTGGATACACTTACATTTTCCTCAGTGATCTTTGGAAAAAGTGAATATATTCTTGGCACTGTAGAATTATACAGATGTCCTCCTTTCCTTCCCAAATGCTTTGTTTTTAGCTCCTTTTTCTTTTCTTTTTCCTTCTAGTAAGATTAGTTTGATCATTTAAAAACCTAGGATACTTTTCCAGTTGTTACGCAGACATCTAAAATTTTCCCTTTAATCTTTTCAGGTCATACTTCCACTTAAGTGTCTGACACATGTGTGTGTTAAACTGGTAGATTTTAGAAACATCCATTCTCTAGGATTTTGTATCAGAGTCTCCTATGAGAACTAAAATATTTTCAAGGTAGTAACTGGGTTTTTTTCTGTTGCTTAACAGAAAACAGCAAATTCTATTAAATTCACAATACTTATAATATAGTGATAGCAACTCACGTATTTTGAATGTTAAGATTCTTTCAAGTGAATGCAATCTTCTTACCATCTTCATTTTGTTATTTCAAAAATGTACCCCTCTTGGTGAAGATGTGTGCAAATGGCCTCTGGATGAGACGAGTACTTGAGAACAGTCTGCACCTGATACGGTGATAGCTTTCTATTAAAGCGAAGGTTCCTTAAAACTAAATATTTGAAATTTAAAAAATTGATCAGACACAGTTACCCATATCCTTTTGCCCTTTTAAAGTCCATCACACACACACACACACACACACACACAAGCAATCACTTTTAAACACTTAACCAAAGCAGTTAAGCTCTCCTCACCATCATTTTTACAGTTAATGAAAGGATATATAATGAGCTTAATTTTTCTCCATTTTTTTTTAAATGTCTCCTGGGATCCTTTGAAAAACATTCCAGAGTCTATAGATTTATTCCTGTCTTTACTGTAGGTGGACAGCTTCATCTGTAGGAAAGGAAAGACGCCTTCCTTTCTTTTGAAGAGAATCTGTGATGTTGATTCTCATTGAGTAGATGCTTCTTATGTGGAGAGCAGTTGATTGTGAAAATGTGTGGTGAACATGAATGGAACAGAGAATTCAGGGTTGTTTGATCGGTCCTTCCTCTCTGCTGGTACTGCTCAGAGGTCCCATAGAAGCCATATGGGAATTGTATACTGCAGGTAGTCCAGCAAGAAATGTTGGCATATTAGAGCATGGTCAGGAAAGTTTTTAATTCCTCTATTTTAAACGTTTTTTAAATTTCAATTTCATTTTTTTATTCCTTTACCTCAGGTGGCAAATTATGACTGATGGGTCTAATGGGTCACGAGCCAAATTGGCTTTTGTATTTTTAAGTGATCAAAAAGAAAAAAAGCAAAAGCAGAATAATAGCTTATAATGTGAAAATTTTAATAAATAAAATTTTTTCTTTATAACACAACTGGGCCCATTTGTTTCAGTATTGTGAACAATTGTTCTCCAGTTATAACCACAGAACAGAGTAGGTTTGACAGAGACTCTGTGGTCCGCTGGCGGCTCAGCTGGTAAAGAATCTGCCTGCAATGTGGGAGACCTGGGGTTCAATCCCTGGGTCCAGAAGATCCCCTGGAGAAGGGAATGGCAACCCACTCTGTATTCTTGCCTGGAGAATCCCAAGGACGGAGGAGCCTGGCGGGCAACATTCCATGGGGTTGCAAAGAGTCGGACCTGACTGAGGGGCTAACACTTTCACTTCGACACTGTGGTCCACAGAACTAAAGCATTTACCCTCTGGCCCTTTTACAGAAAGTTGCCAACACTTGCTCTGTTTTATTTACATAAATGCAAGTATTTTTTGCAAATAATTTTCTTTAAATACCATACTTGTATTTGTAAACATAATATTAGAATAATTTCCCCTTGTGACTTTTAGCTGTAGCATTCTTTAGGTTTCAGCATTGTGTCATTTTTCTCCTTTACTGCTCTGGGACTGAAAATTTCGTCTATTACATTCTGGTCTTGAGGGGATCTGGGTTCTCCAGAGAAACAGAACCAATAGGAGACCATCTGTCTGTCTGTCTATCTCCCTGTCTATTAATATCTACCTTGTGTGTATGTACTCAATTGCTCAGTCATGTCTGACTCTTTGAGACCCTGTGGAGTGTAACCCACCCAACTCCTCTTTCCATGGGATTCTCCAGGCAAGAATACTGGACTGGGTTGCCATGTCCTCCTCCAGGGGATCTTTCCGACCCAGGAACTAAACCCGAGTCTCCTGCACTTGCAGGTGTATTCTTTACCTCTGCACCACCTGGGAAGCACACGTATCTGCCTACCTAAGATAAGTAACTATCAGAAGGAATCGGCTTGTGCAGTTGTGAAGGCTGAGAAGTTGCAGGATCTGTAGTCAGCAGGCAGGAGAGCCAGTGATATGGTTCCAGTCTGAGGCCACAGGCCTGAGAGCTGGGAGAATTAAGTGGTATAAGTTTCAAATCTGGAGGCAGGTGAAGACCTGAATATTCATTGAAAGGACTGATGCTGAAGCTGAAACTCCAATACTTTGGCCACCTGCTGCAAAGAACTGACTCATTGGAAAAGACCCTGATGCTGGAAAAGATTGAAAGCAGGAGGAGAAAGGGACGACAGAGGATGAGATGGTTGGATGGCATCACTGACTCGATGGACATGAGTTTGGGCAAGCTCCTGGAGTTGATGATGGACAGGGAAGCCTGGCGTGCTGTGGTCCATGGGGTTGCAAAGAGTCGGACACAGCTGAGTGACTGAGCTGAAACTGAAGATCGATATCCCAGCTTGAAGACTATAGGCAGAGAGTGAATGCTGCTCTACTCAGCCCTTTTTGTTCTCTTCAGGCCTCCCAACTGATTGAACAAGGCTCACTCACTTGGGGAAGGCAAATTGCTTTACTCTAATGTTAATCTCATCCAGTAAGATTCTCACAGACACATCCAGAATGTTTAACCAAGTACAGTGTCTGGGCACCCAGTGGCCCAGTGGAGTAGACACATAAATTAGCCATCACAAGGCCTAAATGTACTTCAAATCAATTTTTAGACTTTGACTTCTTTTCCCGTTGGTCTTCTGGAAAAGCCTTAATTCACATGAATATTAGAATCGTCTATTGATTCTCAGTTGATTCATTTAAAATTGCCGTCTGGGAGGAAACATTTTCCTCTACCCTTTTAGTTTCTTTTGGCTGGTCTAAAATTAACATGAAACAGATTAACAGAAAGTCAGAAGTTTAATAACATGTATACATGGGGGAGATCCGAGAAAAATGAGTAACTTGCCAAAATGGCGGAAATTCTCACATAAAATACTATCTTCAGCTAAAGACAAAAGAGAAGGAATATGAGGGGTAGTGGTTTGGGACTTCAAAGGGGAGGAGGGGGCAGTTCCCTTGGAGACAGAAGAGCAAATGTTTGGTAAATGTTTCCTGGGTCTTGCAGTGACAATGGGATACCTAGAGGAATTTTAGCAAGCAGATTCTGCTAGGTTCCTCGCTATCTACGCATCTGGTTCATACTATCATTATCTATGGTAATAGCTTCTTCTGAATAGACCCCCTATAAATTCTTAAGGCAGCAAAGGGGGAAGATCAGGATCTTTTTCCCTTGACTGTTTCCAACTGGAAGTAATTAACACACCAAAGAGACCTTTGGGGTTGCAAATTTTGTTTCCTTATACTGCCGTTTGGCCATAACTGAGTTAAACATGGATTGAATGGAGTGGTTCAATTCAGTTCAGTTGCTCAGTCATGTCCAACTCTTTGCAACCCCATGAGCGGCAGCACGCCAGGCCTCCCTGTCCATCACCACCTCCCAGAGTCCACCCAAACCGATGTCCATTGAGTCAGTGATGCCATCCAACCATCTCATCCTCTGTCGTCCCCTTCTCCTGCCTTCAGTCTTTCCCAGCATCAGGGTCTTTTCAAATGAGTCAGCTTTCCTGATATTTTTGGTGTATAATTGTATTTTCTTCTGGTTTAATTGATTGTTGTTTGTTGGTATTCTTCATTCTCTTGTGGCCTTTCTGTCTTGCACGAAGTGTTCTAATACACAGGCTTAGTCATTTTGACAAACCTTCAGAGCCCTAGAGTGGCTAGTTGGCAGCAGGGATTAGTGATTCCCAGAGCAATTTGCAAAAGCCAGATTGATTGGCATGGAATTTTGTCAACAAGCTTCTTAGAACATGTCAGAGAGCTGCTGGGGTGAAAGGGAGGTGGAATTGTTTACAGTATCAGCTTCTTACTTACCTTTTATATGACCTTGAACAAATCTCTTGACTTCATCTATAATGCTGTAGGGTTGTTGGGAAGATTACATGAAATAAGAATGTGTGACTTACTCAGCTGTTTGCCTCATTACCTAGTTTTTGCTAACTGGCACAGTCTTACACTCATGGTGAATAATCGTTCCTAGGGCTTATTTTGTTGGTGTAGAATGGTGCTCTTCTAATTCACCGGATATAGCTTGAGTCCACTTCTCAAGGAGAGAATGACAGTATCATTTGACCTGTGTTTTTATCCATCATCCCTTAGAATCAGTTGACTGATTCTAAGACAGGATCTGTTTATTCAGGCCTAATTTTAGCAAATCTCCATAAATTAAATCAAAGTAGATGGTTGGGCTAAATGAAATGTTTAAATTACAAGAAATTTGAAGAAATCTAGTGTGTCAATCAGAGGTCCTAATTCAGGCTCCCTCCTTCATTCTAGATTACTTACTTAATTAGTGTTTATCCAGAATGGTGTTTCATTGGTCAGAGCAAGCACAGTGGCCCTGCTTGCAGTGCACCCTGATGGTTATGCGCTTTACACATTAGCAACCGATGATATGGGTAACCATTGATCTAATACATGGGAACTTGTTTTGACCTAGACTACACTTTTGGGTCGGGGCGGGGGAGAGAGAAAAATATACTTCACAAATATACTATATATATATTTTAATCTTTAAAAACACTCTCCTTCCACCCATATTCCTGTTTTGGTAAATGACTCTAATTTTTATATCTCTCTTTTTTAATGAATATATAAGAACAGTTATCAAATTCTCACCTCTTGACCCTGAATTAAAGAGCTCTGAATTTCTAGCAGAGGCCTTGTCCCCCCTTTTGATGTGGTGTTCATTTTCTCTGGACCTGTTGTACCTCCATTTGATTGTTGGAGATTCAGCCTGAGGTGAATACCAGACTCCCTTAAATGTTCCTTCCCCGGGACAATTCTCTGTAAATGTTTTGTTTGTTTTTAATGTCCTTCTAAGAAGACAAGTTAGGAATGGTTTGGAATTAGCACATTGTAAACAGATGCCCCTTGATTTGCTCTCAAATACTTTCAGTATTCTTTCCTTATGCCGATCTACACTCTTGCATCATTAATTTGCTTCTTAAGCAAACTAAAAATGTGTTTGTGGCTGAGATTTGATGAGGTTTTAGAGATTTTATTAAATGTTATTCTCTGAGAAATTCAATGGAAAACATGAATTCAGCTAGACCATTGCAGTTGCTTATATTGTGGTATTACTAGTGGGAAGTTTGGAAGCAGGCTGGTTAGGCAGACCAAATGAGGGGCAGTACATGAGGCAGTGATTGTAACGGTACAGGTGTGACCTCCTTGGCAGGTAATGGAAACCAAGAAATAGAACAGCAGGTATCTGCTCAACTGGTTATCATACTCCAGAGAAATTATCCCAGGCCACATTCAGATAAGAGTGAGGATATTTTGCAGTATTAGCTGGGAGGAAAGGCATGTGTGTGTGTTGTGAACATAGTGTTCTATCTTGCTGGAAGTCAAAAGAGGATTTATAACTAGTTGGGGTTTTCATTTGAGAAGCCAAGTTTTCCCCCAGCTTTTATGTGGTGGCTTGTGGCTACTTCAGTATCTGTTTCCTTTTAATGTTTTCCTGGCCTGTGGCTAAGCAAGTTGTTTAAACAGATATATAACATTGACTTTTCCTATTATATAGAAGGTGTTCAGATAACTCATAAAGGAAAAGAAATCAATAATACTCAGTTCAGTACTAGTATAAATGTTGATATTTTCTTCAGGGTAGATTGAGCAGAAGGAAGTGAATTCACATAAGAAACACTGGTTCTTTTTTTATGCGCTCCATCCCCACCCCCTATAATTCCTAATTGGTGAATAAGAAAACTGGATGTCTCACTTCCTTTCAGTGTCCTTCGGGGATCTGCTGTTGTTTTTATTTGAGCCATTCTATGAATTACATGATCAGACAGCAACATTGAAACATCCAGGTTAAAATACAATCTAAAATAAAGAAATATATATATTTTTATGGGTGTACTTTATTAATCAAAATTTTCTTTTGAATTCTTTTCCTGTACAAGAGATTGAGTAAACTGTGGACGGTGTCCAGCTGACCTTGAGCACGAATTTCCTATCAAACTCATATACTTGCTTTCCTAATTTAAAAAAAAAAAAATTTTGCCTATCTTGAGTTACTTCTTAGGGGAGAAACACACAAGCCTATATACAGATTTTTTTTTCAGTACCTACTTCTTGTTGTTATTAGAATAATAGAAAATTATAGTTTCTTTATTTGATGTATAACATACACTGTCGATAATCATAATTGCTGGGGATATTTAAAATGGCAATTCTGTACGTCTAAATATGTTCTTTCACAAACTTATATTGAAAACATGAAGAGGAAGAGGAACCCTGGTACTAAGATAAGGTGCCTTTCCTATAAGTGCTTATTATAGTGACACCCGAACTGTGTCCTACTGAAAATGAAATAGCATCATATACTGGCGTGAGCCCTGGAGCAGGAGCGCGCAGACATAAATCCTCTCCCCATTTCTCAAGTAATTTGTCCCTGACTAGATAAGCAGCTTAAGTTCTTTGAATCTCAACTGAAAACTGAAGGTTTGGAACTAAATATCAAAAGTTTGTTACAGATGGGTAATCACGGAGAACAACAAAGCATTATCTTCTGTCCACATGCCTGATGGGAGGTTTTCCCGCGATCCTTCAGAGCTGGGGGACAGAGTAATTTTAGATACACCCTCCTCTCAGGAACTTTTATGGTCCAGTGGAAGGAGACAGGCCCAGTGCTAAGGGGTTTTTCCATTAAATTTTAATACTGGTAGAATACTTAGAAATATCATGACATCTATTTAGTTTAATATATATACTCCGAGGGCTTCCCAGGTGGCGCTATGGTAAAGAACCTGCGCCAATGCAGGAGGCATAAGAGACCGAGGTTCAGTCCCTGGGGCAGGAAGATCCCCTGGAGGAGGGCACGGCAACCCACTCCAGTATTCTTGCCTGGAGAATCCCATGGACAGAGGAGCCTGGAGGTAATGGAGTCCATGAGGTAACAAAGAGTTGGACATGACTGGAGCGACTTAGCATGCACACACATTCACTCCAAATTAAACTCAATCTAGGGAGGAAGGCTCATTCTAGACCTAACGATATTTGCCTTTTCTTTTGATTTTAGGAGCTTATTGAATGAAAAGTGCCAGAGACTGAAAAACCAAACATGAGGGTAGCAGGTAAGATACTTAATTCAGTAGGAATGATTTTACTTCTTGTGTAACCTGTTTGTTTTGTGATGACTGAATGACACTATAAAAAAAAATCATTTTCTATATTGAGTGCAACTGAATATAACAAACTAAATCATTATTTAGCCTTTTTACCTTTTCAGGTAGTTGGCAAATCACAAATGGAACGTTTAGTGGATTCTGTATAAGTTTTTGTAGGGTACTTTTGTTGAAATTATTTATGCTAAATATTTTCAGTTAGGTTTTTTAATGTTTATGTCCTTATACATTAAGCTTGTTTGCCTAGTTTTATGTATATGTGTGTATGTGCACCCCATCACAGGCACTGCCATAGAAGACATTCACATTTTACATAGACACTTCCACTAAGTAGAGTGTGTCCATCCTAGGAGAGACCTTGTCATTTCTCAAAATCAAGATAGTCTTTCTTTTGATTATCATCTCATCAGTAAACAAAATATTCTTACAGGAACATCTCTAAGAGTATAGGTCTAAAAGTACATTACTTAAGCCCAGAATAAAGCAAGTTTCTCTTTCTCATATAATTCTGCATTCATTCTAGTTGAAATTAGCTTTGTCATCTAGTCCATTTCTCTGATTCTGACAAATAATACCAAGGTTAATTGATGCATAATTATTCACTGAATGCTGATTTTATGTTTGGCATGCTTCCTAGTATTGGTCTCAAAGGGACTACTGTTAATGAAGGAATAGGAAGATTAGCTTATTAGTTTATTGCTTTTAGACTAATTAATCTCTTCTAATTAAAAAAAAAAAAGATCCTGGTTGCTTTGAAATATCCTTATAGCCATTATTCTTACAGTGAGACATTAGTAAATATTTCAAGTTTTTCTAGGTTTATGAAAAACAGGGACACTCTTGGACTAGAGCAATCCATGGCTGAAAGGAAGAGGGATTCTCGTGGATGGAATGGGAACTGTGGTGTACTGTGGGTAGGCCCTTCCAAGTCCAAGGTGGATGGTGACAGCTCTGGAGGAGCCCCTCTGCAATAGAAGGTCCATAACTATCATCATGGAGGTGCTGCTGGTATTCGCCTGCCTGCCTCTCTCAGGGATCTTTTGCTTATTCTCTTACCGGTTAGTTCTCCACCTCCAACTTCTCTGTCTCTTAGAGCTTTTGTTTTCTCCTAGTTCCTTTAATCAGTTCAGCTCAGTTCAGTCGCTCAGTCGCGTCCGACTCTTTGCAACCCCATGAATCACAGCATGCCAGGCCTCCCTGTCCATCACCAACTCCCGGAGTTCACTCAAACTCACATCCATCCAGTCAGTGATGCCATCCTCTGTTGTCCCCTCTCCTCCTGCCCCCAATCCCTCCCAGCATCAGAGTCTTTTCCAATGAGTCAACTCTTCGCATGAGGTGGCCAAAGTACTGGAGTTTCAGCTTTAGCATCATTCCTTCGAAAGAACACCCAGGGCTGATCTCCTTCAGAATGGACTGGTTGGATCTCCTTGCAGTCCAAGGGACTCTCAAGAGTCTTCTCCAACACCACAGTTCAAAAGCATCAATTCTTCGGCGCTCAGCTTTCTTCACAGTCCATATCCATACATGACCACTGGAAAAACCTTAGCCTTGACTAGACAGACCTTTGCTGGCAAAGTAATGTCTCTGCTTTTCAATATGCTATCTAGGTTGGTCATAACTTTCCTCCCAAGGAGTAAGCGTCTTTTAATTTCATGGCTGCAGTCACCATCTTGCAGTGATTTTGGAGCCCCCAAAAATAAACTCTGACACTGTTTCCACTGTTTCCCCATCTATTTCCCATGAAGTGATGGGACCAGATGCCATGATCTTCGTTTTCTGAATGTTGAGCTTTAAGCCAACTTTTTCGCTCTCCTCTTTCACTTTCATCAAGAGGCTGTTTAGTTCCTCTTCACTTTCTGCCATAAGGGTGGTGTCATCTGCATATCTGAGGTTATTGGTATTTCTCCCGGCAATCTTGATTCCAGCTTGTGCTTCTTCCAGCCCAGTGTTTCTCATGATGTACTCTGCATATAAGTTAAATAAGCAGGGTGACAGTATACAGCCTTGACGTACTCCTTTTCCTATTTGGAACCAGTCTGTTGTTCCATGTCCAGTTCTAACTGTTGCTTCCTGACCTGCATATAGGTTTCTCAAGAGGCAGGTCAGGCGGTCTGGTATTCCCATCTCTTGAAGAATGTTCCACAGTTTATTGTGATCCACACAGTCAAAGGCTTTGGCATAGTCAATAAAGCAGAAATAGATGCTTTTCTGAAACTCTCTTGCTTTTTCGATGATCCAGCAGACGTTGGCAATTTGATCTCTCATTCCTCTGCCTTTTCTAAAACCAGCTTTTACATCTGGAAGTTCACAGTTCACATATTGCTGAAGCCTGGCTTGGAGAATTTTGAGCATTACTTTACTAGCGTGTGCTGCTGCTGCTAAATCGCTTCAGTCGTGTCCGACTCTGTGGGACCCCATAGACGGCAGCCCGCCAGGCTCAGCCATCCCTGGGATTCTCCAGATGAGTGCAATTGTGTGGTAGTTTGAGCATTCTTTGGCATTGCCTTTCTTTGGTATTGGAATGAAAATTGACCATTTCTAGTCCTGTGGCCACTGCTTAGTTTTCCAAATTTGCTGGCATATTGAGTGCAGCACTTTCACAGCATCATCTTTCAGGATTTAAAATAGCTCAACTGGAATTCCATCACCTCCACTAGCTTTGTTTGTAGTGATGCTTTCTAAGGCCCACTTGACTTCACATTCCAGGATGTCTGGCTTTAGGTGAGTGATCACACCATCGTGATTATCTTGGTCATGAAGATCTTTTTTGTACAGTTCTTCTGTGTATTCTTGCCACCTCTTCTTAATATCTTCTGCTTCTGTTAGGTATGGTTTCTTATAATTGAGTAGGTCTTGATTTAAAATTAAGTTCTGTCACTAACTAGTTATGTGACCTTAGTAGGCAAGGGATCTAGATTTTTCACCTTGGTTTCCTTATTTGTAAATTGAAAATAGTATCTTGAGTGAGTGAATTTGCTCAGTCGTGTCCAACTCTTTGTGACCCCACGGACTGTAGTCTACCAGGCTCCTCCCTCCATGGGATTCTCCAGGCAAGAGTACTGGAGTGGGTTGCCATTAGGCTGTGCAAATGATACTGTGCTTATAAAGCATTTAGCTCTGTAATAGGCACTCAGTAAATGGTGTGTGTATATATATTATATATATGTATTTATAAATATGATGTAGATAGTTTGTTTAACATAGGCTTATGTTTAGTTTGGAATGGAATTTAGTCTAGAATATTCATATATTATGAACTTGGTGTTTTAATTGTTCTAATATTTCAGTTGTGAACAGCCAAGTTTTCATATATCTATTTTAAGGAATAGGGAAAGATTATTTGCACATGCCCCTGATGCTTAGAAAATGAGATGTTTAGACTGTCATGTGACATATAATCTTCCAGCCCTTGGTCTTAAAAGATCAAGAAGAAACATGCCACGTGTTAATCATTCATCTGTTTAGCAAACATATATTGAGAGTATGACATATGTTGAGAGAATGTTCAAGGCACTTTGCTAGACCCCGTGAGGAAGAGTTCAAACCCAGTGGAATTTTATTTCCTCACATAGATGACCTGTAGTCAGTCTTGAAAACAGGAGGCAGTTTTGGGAGCAGGAGAAGGTACAGCGCAGGAGGCAGGGATGGGAACTGATTAGTAGTTAGGCTTCCTCCTTGCCATCTCATTTCTATGTTTATAGAGCATCATAAGCCCTTCTGATTACCATCAGTTCATTCACTTCCCTCCCCTGTAAGGATGCATTCCCAGTCATTTCAGGTTTATAAAATTAGGATGAACACAGCTCTTTTTTCCTCTTCCTTACCCATTAAGTTGAGTTTGGGTAGTTTCTCTGAAGAATGTGGTGCTTTGCTATTAGTGACAAAGCACTGGGCTGTGTCAGGATCCCCAGGCTCCTATTCTTGTGCTGATGCTAAGAGAGCTGTAATCTTGGACACTTGCCTCACTTGGGGACTTTGTTTCATCAAGGATAGGAAACAAAGATGAGATGACTGTTGATCCTTCACATCAGTGTAAATGAAATTTTTAGTAACCTGAGAGGGGAATGGAGATTATTCAGAAAAATATTAGTATTGTTTCTGAATAAACTAATGAGATGTCTCTGAAATTCTAAGAGGAAGAAGATGTTGTTCCTTTCCGGTCATTTTCGTTTCTGTTTCTTTCTCATACTTTCACTTTCCAAGATTTGCTTAGCTCTGGAGGAGAAAGACAAGTGCTGATTCATATTAAGCAGTTAATTAGTTAGTAGCAGTGCTATTTGTAAGGCACTCAGAAATAGTTAAAGATAGGTATGGAAGGCTAAGAGTGTTCACAGAGCTTACCATGTAACCATTTTATGAAGCAAATGAAGTAGGTGCTGAATTAAGTCCTGCAGGAGTGGGGAAGGCATGTCTTAAACTTCCTGGTATGGGGAGATATTATTGTTCCCCAAACCAGGAGTACTTGTGTGCTCCACGAGATATGTGGGTTGCAGAGGACAGTAAACTCATTACCGTTCACTTGAGAACTCCTTGCCGAGTGGACATCCCGTCTGTCGCCTTAGTGTCTCCAGAAGGGTCAGTGTTTTTGTGTCCTCTGTATCTAGCACTGCCCTTTATAATTGAAAACGACTGGAAGTGAGTCATCCCACAAACTTGGTGTTGGTATTCCATTAGTCATGATACTTTGGTGTAGTCAGTCAGAAGTTGATAGTGGGTCATGTTTTTTTTTTTTTTTTTTACATGTGAGAACTAAGCAGATGACTTAAAACAGTCCTGTGTCTAGGTTGCTAGCCAATCTCATACTTCCTTGATTAGCAAAGTCAATCAAATTGACTATTGGTATACTTTTTGTTGTAACTCAAGTAAAATTAAAATCCAATAATAAATATTAGATATTTAATAGTCTTAGGGAGTTTTAATATTCACTTATACTTTTCCATGGTAATGCATAATACAAAGTTCTGTGGGCTCATAAGTTCATGTTCAATTGTTTCTGCCCTGTATATAGGTGCTGCAAAGCTGGTGGTCGCTGTGGCAGTATTTTTACTGACATTCTATGTTATTTCTCAAGTATTCGAAATAAAAATGGATGCAAGTTTAGGAAATCTATTTGGTAAGTTTTTATTTTTTTCACCCTTTCTTGAAGTTCATTTGTGATGAGATTGTCTTTAAATTTTTATGAGTTATCAACATTGAGTCACTCTACTGTTTAATCTGTCTAGAAAAGAAAATGTAATTATATTGGTAAGTGCAATTCATTAGAATATTCTAAAATACACAATAGAAAATCTTACAATTAATTCGATATAAAGCATGAATCCTGTATTCAACATTTTGAATGTATTTAATGGGGCCTATTTTATGTGTGCCTAGGGATATTAATCATGGCATTTTAAATGCACATTCTAGAAGATATCACACCCTATTTGAATTGGCTGCTTAAAAACTTGGAGCCGATTCTAACCCTCAATTAGCAAGTGATTAGGAGTCATGATAAAACATTTTAAATAGACATAGACATCCATCTTGCTTTTCCTACCCTCATTTTCTTTCTGCAGAATTTTTCTTTTTACCAATTTCTTTGATGCTGTGTTGTAAATGTCCCACTAAAAGCTGCCTTACTTCAGTTTTAAACAAAATCTTTTAAGTTGATAAAATAAGTTAACATTTGAAATATTTGAATAAGCTTTGGCTGGGCACTGTTTAAAGTATTAAAAAATTACTAATGAAAGGTCAGACTGTGAAACATAGAAACAGTGTTTTGACCTAGTAGGCAGAGATCAGATGAAACAGCCTATGGATCTCTGGAATAGTTTATGAGTTTTGCTTTCCATAAGTTAGTATTTGGAAGGGATCCCCAAGACCTAATAAACTCCCTCTCACATCTAGTTTCAAGACTCCTTAAACCACTGTTTCTCTAAATTTTTTATGTCAGAGGAATCTCTAGGGAATCTTGATAAATGCAGGTTCTGATTCAATGTCTGGATGGGGCCTGAGAGTCTGCATTTCAAGCTCCCAGGTGATGGCTGATTTCCTCTCCAGAGACCATGTACTGGTATTGGGCTTTAGACAGTTCTGACACATAGTCCTTAATTTCTGTACGTATTTATTTTTATACATTTTCAGGTGACTTTTCTTACAATGACTACTTAAAAGTGCTTCCTTATATTGCACTGAATTCTACCTTTTATACTCCAAGTAATTTTAGTCCATTGGTCTTACTTCTACCTGTTGGATCTCTCACATAGTTAAGCTGTGGTTGTTCTCCACCAGGCCATCTTTGTCTAAGGTTTTATCTTATCAATTTATGAAATCCTCCCTTTGAACCATTCTTCTTAATGTGCTGGTTGTTTTCCTCCTAACCGTCTATTTTTTGGCACGCAACTTAAAATGAGGTATCCAGGATCAAGCGTAGAATAGTTGTTGCAAGTGTGGTGAGACATGTCTTGACTTCTGGGCTGTGTCCTGTTGCTGCAGAGGGCCAGCTTGGTTCCTTTGAGAGCACAGCTGGTTTCAATTGAAGGGTGGGGCGAAAACAGGGAAGGCATTTAGGACTTGTTCAGTGTTGCTGTGGAAACAGTGTGTTGTAGCTCGTTCTTCTAAGAAAGGTTATAGTAAAGGAAGATGGTTATGGGATCCTAGCTCAAGGCCGAAGGAAGTTGAAGATTTTTTTTCCTTTTTGATGTAAGGGAGAGGCTTTGGCTTGTCTGTAGTCCTTGGGCAAAAAGTCAGTGAATTACAGATCAATGGGAAGAGATTGAACAGACAGAAAAGGTACAAATGAAAAATTATTTTGGGAAAAAATGCAGTTTTCAGAGAGAAGAGATTGGGTGAGGTCACAGTGTTTCTCTGGTTTGGATCATCATCTCTAGTTTGGATGGTTTATTTGGGCATCTCAGAGATGTTCCTGTGTCTATTTCTCATCTTTGATATCTGCCTGTGTCAACACTGCCAGAGGGATTCTCTCAAAACTCTTGAACTTTCAGTATTTCCAGCTACTGCAGAGTAAAATCTAAACTCCCTACCAGGATAGCACTCAGTCCCAGCCTGCTTTTACCTTCCTGACCTGTACTTCCCCTCACCCACTTGCTCTGTCCATGTGAATGTGATCTACAGACACAGACCCTCAGCCTTTGTTCATTCTGATTTCTTGTTGTTCAGTCTCGAGGTCATGTCCAGCTCTTTGCAACACCGTGGACTGTAGCCTGCAAAGCTGCTCTGTCCTCCATTATCTCTTAGTTCAGTTCACTTCAGTTGCTCAGTCGTGTCCGACTCTGGAGGCCTCCCTGTCCATTACCAACTCCCGGAATTTACCCAAACTCATGTCCATTGAGTCGGTGATGCCATCCAAACATCTCATCGTCTGTCGTCTCCTGCTCCTCCCGACCTCAATCTTTCCCAGCATCAGGGTCTTTTCCAGTGAGTCAGTTCTTTGCATCAGGTGGCCAAAGTATTGGAGTTTCACGTTCAGTATCAGACCTTCCAGTGAATAGTCAGAACTGATCTCCTTTAGGATAGACTGGTTGGATCTCCTTGCAGTCCAAGGGACACTCAAGAGTCTTCTCCAACACCACAGTTCAAAAGCATCAATTCTTTGGCACTCAGCTTTCTTTATAGTCCAACTCTCACATCCATACATGACTACTGGAAAAACCATAGCCTTGACTAGATGGACCTTTGTTGGCAAAATAATGTCTTTGCTTTTTAATATGCGACCTAGGTTCGTCATAACTTTCCTTCCAAGGAGTAAGCATCTTTTAATTTCATGGCTGCAGTCACCATCTGCAGTGATTTTGGAGCCCCCCAAAAAATACAGTCAGCCACTGTTCCTACTGTTTCCCCATCTATTTGCCATGAAGTGATGGGACCAGATGCCATGATCTTCGTTTTCTGAATGTTGAGCTGTAAGCCAACATTTTCGCTCTCCTCTTTCACTTTCATCAAGAGGCTCTTTAGTTCTTCTTCCCTTTCTGCCATAAGGGTGGTGTCATCTGCATATCTAAGGTTATTGATATTTCTCCCGGCAATCTTGATTCCAGCTTGTGCTTCATCCAGCTCAGCGTTTCTTATGATGTACTCTGCTTATAAGGTAAAATAAGCAGGGTGACATATACAGCCTTGACATACTCCTTTTCCTATTTGGAACCAGTCTGTTGTACCATGTCCAGTTCTAATTGTTGCTTCCTGACCTGCATACAGGTTTCTCAAGAGGCAGGTCAGGTGGTCTGCTATCCCCATCTCTTTCAGAATTTTCCACAGTTTATTGTGATCCACACAGTCAAAGGCTTTGGCATAGTCAATAAAGTGGAAATAGATGTTTTTCTGGAACTCTTTTGCTTTTTCAATGATCTAGCAGATGTTGGCGATTTGATCTCTGGTTCCTTTGCCTTTTCTAAAACCAGCTTTTACATCTGGAAGTTCTTGGTTCATGTATTGTTGAAGCCTGGCTTGGAGAATTTTGAGCATTACTTTACTGAGTGCAACTGTGTGGTAGTTTGAGCATCCTTTGGCATTGCCTTTCTTTGGGATTGGAATGAAAACTGACCTTTTCCAGTCCTGTGGCCACTGCTGAGTTTTCCAAATTTGCTGGCATATTGAGTACAGCGCTTTCACAGCATCGTCTTTTAGGATTTGAAATAGCTCAACTGGAATCCATCACCTCCACTAGCTTTGTTCATAGTGATGCTTTCTAAGGCCCACTTGACTTCACACTCCAATGTGTGGCTCTAGGTCAGTGATCACACCATCATGATTATGTGGGTTGTGAAGATCTATTTTGTACAGTTCTTCTGTGTATTCTTGCCACCTCTTCTTAATATCTTCTGCTTCTGTTACATCCATACCATTTCTGTTCTTTATTGAGCCCATCTTTGCCTGTAATGTTCCCTTGGTATCTCTAATTTTCTTGAAGAGATCTCTAGTCTTTCCCATTCTGTTGTTTTCCTCTATTTCTTTGCACTGATCACTGAGGAAGGCTTTCGTATCTCCTCTTGCTATTCTTTGGAACTCTGCATTCATATGGGTATATCTTACTTTTTCTCCTTTGCTTTGCACTTCTTCTCTTCTCATAGCTATTTGTAAGGCCTCCCCAGACAGCCATTTTGCTTTTTTGCATTTCTTTTTCCTGGGGATGGTGTTGATCCCTGTCTCCTGTACAATGCCATGAACCTCCATCCGTAGTTCAACAGGCACTCTGTCTATCAGATCTAATCCCTTAAATCTATTTCTCACTTCCACTGTTTAATCATAAGGGATTTGATTTAGGTCATACCTGAATGGTCTAGTGGTTTTCCCCACTTTCTTTAAGTCTGAATTTGGCAATATGGAGTTCATGATCTGAGCCACAGTCAGCTCCCAGTCTTGTTTTTGCTGACTGTATAGAGCTTCTCCATCTTTGGCTGCAAAGAATATAATCAATCTGATTTCAGTGTTGACCATCTGGTCATGTCCATGTGTAGAGTCTTCTCTTGTGTTGTGGGAAGAGGGTGTTTGCTATGACCAGTGCGTTCTCTTGAAAAAAACTCTACTAGCCTTTGCCCTGCTTCATTCTGTACTCCAAGGCCAAATTTACCTGTTGCTCCAGGTGTTTCTTGACTTCCTACTTTTGCATTCCAGTCCCCTATAATGAAAAGGACATCTTTTTTGGGTGTTAGTTCTAAAAGGTCTTGTTGGTCTTCATAGAACTGTTCAGCTTCTTCAGCATTGCTGGTTGGGGCATAGACTTGGATTACTGTTATATTGAATGGTTTGCCTTGGAAATGAACAGAGATCATTCTGTCGTTTAAGAATTTGCTCAAATTCATGTCCATTGAGTCGGTGATGCTATCTAATCCTTTCAACTTCTGCCATCCCTTTCTTCTTTTGCCTTCAATCTTTTCCAGCATTAGGGTCTTTTCCAATGAGTCACCTCTTTGCATCAGGCGCCCAAAGTATTGGAGCTTCAGTCAGTCCTTCCAGTGAATAGTCAGGATTGACTTCCTTTAGGATTGACTGTCCTTACGACTCTCAAGAGTCTTCTCCAGCACCCCAGTTCGAAAGCATCAATTCTTAGGTATTCAGCCTTCCTTATGGTCCACCTCTCATATCCATACATGACAATTGGAAAAACCATGGCTTTGACTCTGCTGATTCTTTACCTACACATCTTTCTTTCTCTCTCCCCATCATCTGTTAATTGTTCTCGTTTTTCAAAACTGCACGAGTGCCCCTTCTTGGGAGAAATGGTATTTGAGTCTCCCTCTTTCCCTGTTAGATTGTTGCTCCTTTTTGTAAACTGTCAGTTCTACTGCTTAGTACTTATATCTCAATTTGCCCTGATTTTATTCTGCCATAAATTATAGAATTTCTTTTCTTTTATTCTTTACCATGTATTTGGCTTTCCTTACTGGAGAACAAATGTTGGGAGCAGTAATGTCTTGCTGACTCACCCGGCATCTAGCACCAGATGCTATAGATAGTACATGCTGATTGAATGGAAAATGAATGTAGATAATTGAAGATTAGGACTTTTGTGTAGAGAAAGAGTGTTTTCAAAGTAGGATTTGTTTAAGGCTGTGTTAGTTGACAAGCCCCTGATTATCAGCTATGAACAAACACTGAGCTACTTTAACTAAGGCAGTTGTCTGTATTAATTTTCATTTCTCCTAGTGTTAGGAACCTGCAAGTTTTTATTGTATGTGTTTTAGCTATTTAGTTTAGGCATTCTTTGGGCAGCTGGTTTATTTTGTTGTCATAATTGAAGTTGTACTCTGTATCCATCTACACAACCTTATTGGATTCCAATCTACTGAACTGGTGAAAATTTAATTTGTGTGGTTATTTTTAATTCTCATTTCAGAATAATTGAGTAAAAACGGAGATATGGTTGTATTTGTCATTTGTTGAGCATCTAACTTAAATTTAGTTTGGCATTAAGATTGTTTCTATAATCAGTATTTTGAGGACCTCATGAGGTTAACTGTAGTTTTTTGGATGGTGAATTTTTCCCATTTTTCAATTTATTGATTTAATAACTTACTTGATAGTTTATGTAAATTTACATTTGAGTTAATTATATAGTGCTGTTTTAGAAAAATAAGACAAACAGTTCTAGAAAAGACAAATGAAAATTTTCCCTAAAATTAGTTGAATGTACAAATATAAATTGTGATTTTTTTTAAGCAATCTTTAACGAAACTTTTTAAGATAATTATAGATTCATGTGCATTTGTAAGAAATAATATGGAGAGATTCTATATACCCTTTACTCAGTTTCCCATTGGTAACATCTTAAATTCCATACAGTATCACACCAGGACATCAATGTGGGTACAGTCTACCAGTCTTATTTATGATTGTGGCTTAATACAGGATTAGTTTTCAACATGGATACTTAACAAAAATGTGCTGAAAGTAGTCCAGATTATTTTTACATATATTGTTGCCTTCAGTCCTTACTATTCTATTAATTTATTTTTACCTTTTAAATTTAAACCATTGAAATAATATATATGTAAATCACTTGAGCTATTATTAAAAACTAAAGTACAAAATAATTATATTAGGTTTCTTTAGCCTGACTCATTGAAAGACATTCACTGAAAAAACAAATCAGAAATGTTTGTTGTTTCCTTGAAGTGAAGAACTGTATATATTGAAAGACATTAAGAATTAAAGCCATCAAGGTAGTTTGAGGAATTAAGGTTGCAGAAAAGGAGGTATTTTTGTGTTTGTATGCTGTGCCCATACTCTATAACCATCCTGTTTGATTTATGAAATGTTACCTGTTTACCCTCCAGGTGTTAAAAATTCTCAGAACTGCAGGCCAGATAGAGGACTTTTGCTTATACATATTGGATAAAATTAGTTTTAATCTGAAAAGATGTTCACAAAGGTTTTTTTTTTCCCTCCTTTGAGCATCTTCTCCCCTTACTCTTACACAAATTAAATGGAAGTAATTTGCTCAAAAGTCTGATGATTAAGAAACATTTACCCCAGATTGTGTCCCAGTAAAGTTTTTAAATTGAATGACATTATTATTTATTTATTAATCTCTCTCAAGTTTCCCAGTCAAACCAGTTTGATCATTTTAGAGGCTCATCTGTGATTTTCCTTCTACCTCCTTTTCATCAGCCACACTCTTCCTTTGAATGTTAGTAGATTATTGATGTCTCTAAGATTTCTCTCATCAGCCCTCTCCTCATTTTAAATCCTCTCTTTGCACTACCTCATCATTTGCCAGTTTTCCGGTTTATATCTTCATCCCTGGTCTCATTTATAGCCGACTTTTAGACTTCCACCCAGATCATCTCAAAGTATCTTAAAATGAACAGGTCCACAGGGAACTCAGCAGCCATCCAACATCCTATCTCCTCGCTAGATAACAAACATCATGAGTGAGAGATAGTGGTTTTTTTTCTTTGGCTCATGTGAATGGATGAAGGAATGCTTCTAAAGGTGGATGTCTGAGAAGTAAACTTGATTCCTGCTTTTATTTCATGCCTCCTTCAGGTCTGTTCCACAGTCTCGTCAGTGTTGCTGCCTTAGTTGTTCTGAGCCCGTCGACTACTTTCAAACCCACAGTCACTACCTTTGTTTCAGCTGCTACCTGTTTTTTACCTGGATTACTTAAGCAGTGTCCCTGTGCTTGTGGACTCATCTCAAGTCTTGAACCCTCTGCAGTCTATTCTCCATTCTGCAGTCAGAAGAATGATCCTGAAAGCTCCCTATCCTGGCTTCCAGCTTCTCAAAGGACCAGTGGTTTTTGTACCTGTGATAACTAGACCTCAGACTGTCCCATTTCGGGGGGGATGCAATATGAGTTTGCCTGCTCGAATGAGATATGGCTTTGAAAACTGATTCTTATCAATGACTGATTATGGATAGGACAAATCCAATCGGTGAACCTATCTGATGTCAGTTTCTTTCTCTTTAAAACAGAAGTGTTAGTGTTAGTTGCTCAGTCATGTCCTACTCTTTGCAACCCCTGGCTCCTCTGTCCGTAGAATTCTCCAGGCAAGAATACTGGAGTGGGTTGCATTCCCTCCTCCAGCGGATCTTCCCAACCAGGGATCGAACCCCAGGTCTCCTGAACTACGGACAGATTCTTTATATTTTAGCCACCAGGGAAGCCCCAAGGTGATGAACAAATCAACAGTACATGATAAAGTACTTGACAGAGTGCCCCATGTATGTGAATGAGCTGTTATATTACCCATGTTCTGATCCCACTGTCTTCTACGTATCTTCCTGTCATAAGTAAGGTATACAAGCATTCCTGATTTGAACAGTGTTCTAACACCTGAGCCTGATAGTATATGTTTGTTTAGGTCTAAGTGAAATTGAGACTTTCTAGTCTACATGCTCGGAGAAGACGATGGCACCCCACTCCAGTACTCTTGCCTGGAAAATCCCATGGACGGAGGAGCCTGGTAGGCTGCAGTCCATGGGGTCGCGAAGAGTGGGACACGACTGAGTGACTTCACTTTCACTTTTCACTTTCATGCATTGGAGAAGGAAATGGCAACCCACTCCAGTGTTCTTGCCTGGAGAATCCCAGGGACGGGGGAGCCTGGTGGGCTGCCGTCTATGGGTTGCACAGAGTTGGACACGACTGAAGCAGCAGCAGCACCAGCAGTCTACATGCTGTTAATCACTGGTTGCTAGTTACTCTCTGATTTTCGTTTTCTTATTTACAAAAATGAGGGCTTTGGACCAGATGGTGTCTAGAATTTATCTTTCCCTTTTATGATATAATTAAGGAAAGTGAAAGAATGAGCCCCAGCAGCTTCATTTACTAATTGATCATTTTTTATTTCCTTCAAATCTTTGTCCTTATCTATGCATGTTCTTAGTACTCACAGATAAAGTTTATTTTTTGCTTTATTCCACGCATTAAACTTTTCCCATGTGACTGCATTGCCTTTATTACTTCAGTGGTACATAGTATTCTGAGTATTCTGTAGAGTTGATGACCTTCAGTTACTTAGTCATCTTCCTGTTTTTAAACATTCACATATTATTTTAAGTCTTAGCATTCTTTTCTGTTCTCTCTTTCAGTACTGGTTTTACAGGAAATTCACAGTTACCGAAACAGTACAGAACTAAAAACTATTTATAGTCAAACAGCTGGCAAGCATTTATGACACCACATGCTTATTGGCCAAATCCAGAAATGGCTATCCACAATACTGTTGATTAGCTGTATTGTATTCTCAGGTGGATCTAATGGTAAGAAACCTACCTGCCAATGCAAGAGACTGGTTCAACCGCTGGGTCAGGAAGACCCCCTGGAGGAGGTCACGGCAACCTGCTTCAGTATTTTTGCCTGGAGAATCCCATGGACAGAGGAGCCTGGAGGGCCCTAGTCCATAGGGTCTCGAGGGGTCAAACACGACTAAAGCAACTTAACATGCATAGCGTGGGCTAAGATCAAATGTTAGTGCTTTTAAGAAGCTCTAAGTGTAGATTTCTAGGTTAAGATTTACTGCATTCAGGTTAAGATTGATCAGGAAATTCTGGCTTCCTTTAACTGATAAATGATTTTTTTTTTGAAAAAACCCTCTTAATAATGACCTTTTTTTTTTTTTTTCTAATTACACCTAGTACATTGTGATTTTAGGGAAATTAAACCTTCCTACCCTCACTGGCCCTCTTGTGTTCTTCCCACCAAATCTCTCAGCCTAACCTCTGAGATAGATTCATGTATATTATCCAGGACTTCATATGCATATGTATACAACACCATACAGCAGCAACAATTTTTAATAAGGCCATATAAAGGGAACTTTGAAATACTGTATGATATCACTTACATGTGGAAAAAAGATAAACTCAGAGAAACAGAGGTGAAATGGTGATTACCAAGAATTGGGAGAGGGTGGAAGTCATGAGGAGATGTTGCTCAAAGGATACAAATTCCCAGTTATAAGATTATTAAGTTTGGGAATTGAATGTACAGTTTAGTTCAGTTGCTCGGTTGTGTCCGACTCTTTGCAACTGCAGCACACCAGGCTTCCCTGTCCATCACCAACTCCCAGAGCCTACTCAAACTCATGTCCATCACATCGGTGATGCCATCCAACCATCTCATTCTCTGTCATCCCCTTCTCCTCCGGCCTTCAATCTTTCCCAGCATCAGGGTCTTTTCCAATGAGTCGGTTCTTCGCATCAGGTGGCTACGGGACTGGAGTTTCAGCTTCAGCATCAGTCCTTCCAATGAATATTCAGGACTGATTTCCTTTAGGATTGACTGGTTGGATCTCCTTGCAGTCCAAGGGACACTCAAGAGTCTTTTCCAATACCATAGTTCAAAAGCATCAATTCTTTGGTGCTCAGCTTTCTTTATAGTCCAACTCTCACAGCCATACATGAAAGTGAAAGTGAAGTCTCTCAGTCATGTCCGACTCTTTGCGACCCTATGGACTGTAGCCCACCAGGCTCCTCAGTCCATGGAATTTTTCAGGCAAGAGTACTGGAGTGGGTTGCCATTTCCTTCTCCAGAGGATCTTCTCAACCTAGGGATCGAACCTGGGTCTCCCGCACTTCAGGCAGACGCTTTACTGTCTGAGCCACCAGGGAATCTCACAAATCATCCATACATGACTACTGGAAAAACCATAGCTTTGACTAGACGGATCTTTGTTGGCAAAGTAATGTCTCTACTTTTTAACATACTGTCTAGATTTGTCATAGGTTTTCTTCCAAGGAGCAAGCATCTTTTAATTTCATGGCTGCAGTCACCATCTGCAGTGATTTTGAAGCCCCCCAAAATAAAGTTTGTCACTGTTTCCATTGTTTCCCCATCTATTTGCCATGATGTGATAGGACCTGATGCCATGATCTTAGTTTTCTGAATATTGAGTTTTAAGCCAACTATTTCACTCTCCTCTTTCACTTTCCTCAAGAGGCTCTTTAGTTCTTCATTGCTTGCTGCCATAAGGGTGGTGTCATCTGCATATCTGAGGTTATTGATATTTCTCCCGGCAATCTTAATTCCAGCTTATATTTCATCCAGCCCAGCATTTGTACAGTGTGGTGATTATAGCTAGTAATATGATTGGGATTTACATTTATAATAACTGAAACTAAAAAAAAAATGTAAAGGTAAAAGCAAAATGCTCTATCAGTAATAAAATAATGCCCCCATAACTCCTCATGATTGTTTGTAGTAAATTAGGTAGCCTAAAGTTACTTTCTCACTTTTCCTCTAAAGTAATATTCATGTTTTATTTATTGTATGCTAAGTAATAATTCAAACACATTTAATAGACCTATTACCTCTATACATGTTAAAAAGTGATACTTGCCAAGAGCCTTATTCCTTCTAACAAAAATAACTTTTTTTTCCTTAGCAAGGTCAGCATTGGATGCGGTTGTACGTTGTAAGTATTTCCACTCAATATTTTACATATAGTTTATTCTTTTTCTCTTAAGTTATATGGAAACTATTTGATTAGATAGCTCAATATTTTGGGTGTTTATTTATAATGGATATTTTGTTCCATTAATGTTTTTTAGCTTCAGTATTTTAAGTATAGAAAGTACGTTAAAGGAGAATTCCTAGTTAGACTTAGTTTGTGAGCAGATATTCAGTGATGCATCAGGCATATGTGGAGTGGAAATGAAGAGTAACAATCCCAAACCTCCCACATCCTGGCTTTGTAAAATAAACCTTAAAAATAATTAAATAAATTATATTTGCCCTCAGTGAAGATCATGTTACTTGTTCCATTTATATTCATTTTTAGTTTGTTTCCTAGGAGATTGTGTGTGTGTGTGTTTTTTTTTTTTTTTTTTTGAGGTTCTTTGAAACTCTTAGGGGAAAAAAAAACTAGCATGTAGTTTGAAATATATATATATGTGTGTGTGTATATATATATATATATATATAAATATATATATATATCTTGGTGTTTGCATAATGCCCTTTGTGGTTTGAGATATGAAGCAAACTAAACAGAATCTGTTAACATTTTTTTCTTTGGAAAAAAAAATTTTTTTTTTTTCTCTCCAAAGCTACAAAACCTCCCAGATATAAATGTGGAATCTCAAAAGCTTGCCCTGAGAAGCATTTTGCTTTTAAAATGGCAAGTGGAGCTGCCAATGTGGTGGGACCCAAAATCTGCCTAGAGGACAATGTGTAAGTGCTTATCAATTTGGAAGTATAAGGTGCACTATTAAATTTTAGCAAATTGAATCTGAGTTTATTGGATCTTTTGAAAATGTATTGGGCATGCCTTTACTAAAGAAAAGTAAGGAGTCTTAAAGTTCTTAAATTTTGTATGACTGTGATAAGAACATAGCATTTATCCAGCTTCATATATAGATCAGAGTTTTCCTCTGAAAGAATTTTCTATATCCCATCTGATAGTCATAGAAACAGATGGCTATTTAATTTTGATTCCTAAGTAATAGGGGCAAAGTTAATTCATTTAAATTAATTAAAATTAAAGTTCACTTCCTCAGTCATACCAACCATATTTCAAGTGCTAATAGCTACATGCAGCTTGTGCCTACCCAATGTAACAGCGCAGGTAGAAAGCGTTTCCATCACTGCAGAAAGTCCAAGTAGGCTTATTTTTGTCAACTAGACTGCCCTAGATAATGAATGCTTTATCTTACAAACCAACATTTCTCATTTTAAATGTTTGAGTGCTGCCTGCTGAAGTGTGAAGTAGCCCAGTAATAACCTCAAGTCCGTCATGGCCCAGAACTGCTTGCCACTAAACTGAATGGTTTCCTTTATTGAGATGCTCTGCAGAGTATACCTTTTTGGCTTTTTTAGTCTCCTACTCCTGTGTCACTTGTCGTGAAGTTCCTGGATTAGAAAAATGTTCTTTGACCCCTCAATCTAAAGTTGGACACCTGCACCTCACTTCACTCACCCCATCAGTGTTCATCACGCCCTTGCCGTCACACATGTTCTGGGCAGTGTGTACCATATTCTCTAAGTATTCTGATGATCATTTCTAAGTTCCTGGCTCTGAAGTCACAAACCCTGCTTTTTGTTGGTTGCTTCTAATCGGGTCTTGTTTGAAAAATTAGATATATGATAGGCTTTACATAAAATAATATATGTGCCATTTAATTATATAGAGTAAAGAGTGAGGTAATTTTATAGATAGGAGGAAATGAGGCAGTTTTTCCCAGCTTTTTGTCTTTTCTTTTTAATATAGAAGCGCTAACATTTTTATTCTCGCCCCTCTTTTCAGTTAGCTGTGTGTAGGATTTAGCCTCTTAGAATAAAACTTTTACTGTAAAATTAAAAGCTTGAGCCAGGTGATCCTAAGGTCCCTGCTCATTTCCTTTATCCTCATGCTGATGATAATCCATTGTTCATCCGTCGTCCTCTGATGTCTCATAATAGTCTTGCTTTACTGAATTGAAAGCATTTGGCTTTTCGAAGTTTGTAGATTTTGCATTAAGTAACATCCTTCCCATTACCTTAGAATGTTCCATTCCCCCTTTTCACCTTGTTTGGAGATACTTGATTCTGAATAATAAGTAGGAAGTTCTCTTCGAATGCCCAGCCCATTCATGACAGGCCATCTTCATCTTATCTCTGCCCCCTTGAAGCATGTAAGTTTTAATTCAAAGAAGAGATTAAACTAGTAAATAAGAACAGGTTGTCTATTCACAGATTATAAGTTAAAAAGAAGAGAGAAGTGTATTAAGCAGTGGAGTCTGGTAAAAAAAAAAGTATTGACTCAGAGCCAGAGAATTTGGTTCTAGCATCATGGGCGTGTCATGTAGAATTATATTTCAGTTTGTTTAACCATAAAACTGAGACAGGCCACCTGTCCATCCACTTTTCAGGAATTTTTCTGCCATTCCTGTGAGAGAGTGAATAATTGATGGGATTTTATAGTTATGCCCCAGGCCCTGAAATCTAGTCCTTGAAATAGGGGACTGAACTATTGACCAGGTATACCTAGTAGAGAACCGGTAGGGACAATTCAGTCTAGTGCTTTCTTTCCAGTATGTTCTAATTCTGTATTGATTTTTCCATAAAAATTTTAAAGAAGTCTGAATTTTCTTAGCATCATTCATTCCATCCACTTTTTATTCAACAGGTATTTACTGAGCACAGTTCCTGCTCTCATGGAACACACAGTCTGGTAGGGAGAAGGATATTTAAGGAGTAAATGCAAAGAAATAGTTAGAAATTGTGGCACACCCTGCCCAGAGCAGCAGGGTGTGATAGATACTGATGGGGGCAGTGAGATGAGATAAAGGTGTCCAACTTTAGACTGAGTGGGTCAAGGAATGTTTCTCTAAAACAGTGATATTTAGTCTGAGAATTAAAGGATAAGAAGGAAGACCGCCAGGGGAAGACCATTCTAAAGAGCAAGCTTGAAGGCCCAACGTGGGAAAGAGCTGGAGAGAAGTGGATAACGGCCAGGTCGTTGGAACTTATAGGCCGTGCAGAAAAGGAGATGAGATCTTTTTCTGAGAGTGTTGAGAGGTTGTTGAAGGTTTTCAAAGTCTGGCATGTCTTCACTTCATTTATATTGAAGAAAATGATCTGACTGCTGGATAACATGATGAGAGAAGTAAGAGTAGACAGAGCAATTGGAGGGCCTTTCCCAGGTGCTGGCACAGTCTTTCGATTCCCCCCCTGCCACACACAGTTGGCAAGAGACTTGTTTGCATGTGTGCTCACTGAAATATGTAAGTGGATCCAAGAATACATAAGTAGAAATTTTAATATTTTCCTACACATGCTGTAAGTATACACAAACTCATTTTGCAGACTACTAGTCCAGATCAATGCTTCTCAGTGGGGGCAGTTTTCTCCCTAGGGGAAATTTGTCAAGGTCTGTGGACATTTTGGGGCATCAAAGTTATGGAGGTGCTGCTTGTAGAGACTAAGGATGCTCTTAAATTTCCTACAGTGCACAGGACAGCCCTTCCTCATGAATTATCAAACCTATAATATCATCGTAGACTAAGATTTAGAAACCCCAATACAAACAAAGATTAAAATAGGGTCATGGTCATGGTTTAAAGGACAAGTAGATGCCGTCAAGATATATTATGGAGATTAGATGGATTTCAAACTTCTCATTAGTTAGAAATATTTAGAAAATCCCAGGTATAAATATGAGGTGCCACATGATACATGAATTATAGCTTTTTTTTTTTTTTTTTTTTAGAGAAGTGGGGATAATTTTTTTAGATATTGGGAATAATACTTCATCTTTTATTATAGTCTTAATGTTTGTACACAAGTTATGTGGTGGACTATTTTGAGGGATTTTTTTTTTCCACATTGACGAGCAAGATAGGATTTTTGGCTGGGAGGACCAAAAGATAAAACCAAGGATATGATGTAGGTACTTACATAATCATTTTAAATGTAACTATATAAAAATATAAGAACCATTCTAAGCTCATGAGTGGAAAAACAAAACAGCCAGCCAGCCAGCTGGCTAGATTTGACCCATGGGCTGTAGTTTGTTAAACCCTTCTCTAAACAAATCATTTTAAGGCATAATAGCTGGAACATGTTGTAGGTATTTGAAACAGAACTGTATTCAAAGGTGTAGAATCTGTCTATAGAGTATTTAATCATTTTCTTTAACTATTTGCCTGCAGGTGTGGAGTGGTGGGAGGAACCTTCATATTCATGAAAGAGAAAAAAGTATTTCAGCTTGTGTTAGTACTGGGTGACTAACCTGTGTACATTTAAAATCTTCACTGATTTGTCCTTTGCTGGCTATAGGTTTCCCCTGATGGAAGTTTGGTTTTTAAAACCTGATAAGCTACTGCCCTCTTGTGGGAAGCCCATGTCACCATGTAGCTCTGTTGCCTTTCTTCCTCTCTGATGTACACAGCTGCTGCCGCTCACTACAAATGATCTCTCCTGGAGAAGACACCGTGATGCTTAATTATAACTCTAATGGTTGATTAATCATCACTGTGGCTTCTTCACATTAGTGACGGCTATAACACATTTGCAAAAGGAATAGAACAGATGTACTTGAAACTTCCCTGTTTTATGCAACAGTCTTGTTTGGTACTTCTTACAGACCACCTTTCAAACCTGGTTTTGCACACATGTAGAAAAGATCTATGTTTTATTTAACTATTCCTGGGTCAGGAAGATCTAGAGAAGGGATAGGCTACCCACTCCAGTATTCTTTGGCTTCCCTTGTGGCTCAGCTGGTAAGGAATCCACCTGCAATGTGGGAGACCTGGGTTTGATCCCTGGGTTGGGAAGATCCCCTGGAGAAGGGAAAGGCTACCCACTCCAGTATTCTGACCTGGAGAATTCCACGGACTCTATAGTCCTTGGGGTCACAAGAGTTGGACACGACTGAGCAACTTTGACTTTGACTTTTTCAATTTTACAGAACAAGTGAAATTTTGAAGGCAGATTCACAAGTATGAGTAGATAGTCAAATGCTACTAAGTCGTGTCCGACTCTGCGTTCCCATGGACTGTAGCCCTCCAGGGTCTTCTGTTCATGGAATTCTCCAGGCAAGAATACTGGAGTGGGCTGCCATTTCCTTCTCCAGGAAATCTTCCTGACCTGGGGATAGAACTCTGCATTACAGGCAGATTCTTTACCATCTGAGCCACCAGGGAAGCCAAAATTTTACAAATCAAAATTTTATGCTTTTCCTTTTTCAGTAGATCTTGGAGTAGAGTTTTTCTTTTACTTTTCAGTTTTGAAAAAATTACAGAAATCGCAGGCAGTTGCAAAGGTAGTACAGAGAGATCCCATGTGCTCTTTACCCATTTCCCCATGGTTAGATCTTACAAAATGATAGTACAGTATCAGAATGGAAACTGGCAATTAGTACAGTGTCTGTGTATAGTTAGGACTAGAGATCTCTTCAAGAAAATTGGAGATATCAAGGGAATATTTCATGCAAGGATGAGCACAAAAAGGACAGACACAAAGGACCTAACAGAAACAGAAGAGATTAAGACGAGGTGGCAAGAATACAAAGAAGAGGTTTACAAGAAAGGTCTTAATGACCTGGATAAGCATGATGGTATGGTCACTCACACATCCTGGAGTATGAAGTCAAGTGAGCCTTAGGAAGCATTACTACAAAGAAAGCTAATGGAGGTGACGAAATTCCAGCTGAGCTATTTAAAATTCTAAAAGATGATGCTGTTAATGTGCTACACTCAATGTTTGAGCAAATTTGGAAAACTCGGCAATGGCCACAGGACTGGAAAAGGTCAGTTTTCATTACAATCCCGAAGAAGGACAATGCAGTGACTGTTCAAACTATTGTACAGTTGTGCTTATTTCACATGCTAGCAAAGTAATGCTCAAAATCCTTCAAGCTAGGCTTTAGCAGTTTGTGAACCAAGAACTTGCAGATGTACAAGCTGGGTTTAGGAAAGGCAGAGGAACCAGAGATCAAATTGCCTACATTCATTGGGTCATGGAGAAACCAAGGGAATTCCAGAAAAACACCTACTTCTGCTTCATTGACTTTGAATGTGTGGATCACAACAAACTGGAAAATTCTTCAAGAGATGCAGTACCAGACCACCTTACCTGACTCCTGAGAAAGCTGTATGCAGGTCAAGAAGCAGCAGTTAGAACCGGACAGGGAACAACTGACTGGTTCAAAATTGGAAAAGATGTACAATAAAGCTGTATATTGTCACCCTGCTTATTTAACTTATATGCTGAGTACATCATGCAAAGTGCCAGACTGGATGAATCACAAGCTGGAATCAAGACTAACCTCAAATACACAGATAATATCACTCTAATGGCAGCAAGTGAAGAGGTACAGAGAACTTCTTGATGAGGGTCAAAAAGGAGAGTGAAAAAGCTGGCTTGAAACTCAGTATTCAAAAAATTAAGATCATGGCATCTGGTCCCATCACTTCATGGCAAATAGAAATAGAAAAAGTGGAAGCAGTGACAAATTTTAATTTCTTGCACTCCAAAATCACTGCAGATAGTGACTACAGCCACAAAATTAAAAGATGCTTCCTCCTTGGAAGAAAAGCTATGACAAACCTAGACAGTGTATTAAAAAGCAGAGACATCACTTTGCTGACTTTGGTTTGAGAATATTGTATAAATAGAATCATATAATATGTAAGCATTTGAGATTGGGTTTTTTTTTCATTCAGCATAATGGTCTTGAAATATTATTATGTATTAATAATTTGCTCCTATTTTAATGCTGAGTAGTACTCTGTGGATATACCACAGTTTAGCTATGGCTCACAAATTTTAATAAGCTGCATTTTCAGTGTGTTTTTCAATTTTTCACTTCAGGCTTCTTTGACCCATAGGTTATGTTAGAAGTATATTGCTTAGTTTCCAAATGTTTGGAGAATTTCCTGTTATCTTTTATTGTTGATTCCATTGTGGTTGGAGACACATTTGATATGATTTCAGTACTTCTAAATTTGTTGAGGTTTACTTTATGGCCCATGATATGGTCTATCTTAGTATATTCTGGAAGAATGGGTGCTTGGAAAGAATGTATATTTGTCAGCAAGTAGAATATTCTTTAAATGTCAATTAGACCCTGATGGTTAATGCTGCTGTTGAGTTCTGTATACTCTTTTTAATTTCCTGTCTTTCAGCTCTTGAGAGAGGGATATTGACATGTCCAACTGTAGTTGTAGATTTGTCTTTTTCACCTATGTGTTTTACCTGGGTTTTCTTCACATGTTTTATACCTTGATTGCTTGGTACACACACTTGGGATGGCTATGTCTTCTTGCTAGATTGACCCTTTGATCATTATGCAAACTTCCTCTCTGTCTCTGATATTTTTCTTTGCTCAGAAATCTATTTTAATTGATGTTAATATAGCCATTCCTGTTTGCTTTTGTTTAAACAGCTTTATTGAGATATAGCTCATTTACTGTACATTTACAGTACATTCATTTAAAATACACAGTCAATGGATTTTAGTATATTCACAGATGTGTGCACCCATTACCACGGTCAGTTTGGGAACGCTGTGTCCTTTAGTTATTGTCCTCCTGCTTCTTTCTCATTGTGCTCTGCTGTTACTTAGGTAACTGCTAAGTTTACTTTCTGTCTCTATAGGTTTGCCTATTTTGGACATTTTATGTGTGTATATATATATATATATATATATAAATATGTAGGGGTTTTTTGGTGATCAGCTTCTTCACTAAGCACAGTGTTTTCAGGGTTCATCCATGTTATAGTATATATCAGTACTTCACTTCTTTTATGGCTGAATGATAGTCCATTGTATAGATATGTCACATTTTGTTTAGTTTCATTCATTTCATTTCCATTCATTAGTTTGTAGACTTCTGGGTTGTTTCTACCTATTTCTTATAAACAGCATGTAGTTAAGTCCTATTTTAATCCACCATCCCAATTTCTATCTTCATTGGATATTTTTGACCTATTTATACTTACTATAATTATTGATGTGTTCAGGCTTAAGCCTGCCATTGTATTACTTTCTGTTATCTGTTTTTTGTTTTTGTTTTCTTTTACTGCCTTCCTGTGAGTTATATGAACATTTCTAAAGACTTTTTATTTATTTATTGTGTGTATCTCTTTGTATAGCTTTTTTAGTGCTTGCTTTTGAAATTTACAATCTGGCCCATAACAGAAAAATTTTGCTGACTCAAAGTCTAGACTTAAGAAAATGAGGGAGAAAATGTTCATTGTCCAGAGTAAAATTAAAAGTATGTTATGTTTGTAGATATTAGGAATAGCACAAAAGTTGAGGAAGTTATCTTTCAGTGAGTCAACAAAAACATCACTCACATCATTGACAGACAAGTGAAATTCTAGCATATGTCTTTATTGTTCACTGTTTCAGGTTTTTCTGACTTTGTTTTATTCTTTAAATGAAATAACATGCAACATTTGTGTTGGAATTTTACTTGTTCATCACTTGCTACCATAGGTTAAGTAAAATGAGTTCCATGAAAATCATAACACATTCTGTGAGAATCAGTGGCTAAGTGAAATTTATGATCAAGTATGTATTTTATTATTTGGAAATTGTGTGCTTCAGATCCTTTCTGTCAGTAAAAATTATAATAAACTTACATTGTTGGTTGAGAATGTAATTATTTCAAATAGGTAAGAGATAGAAACAGTCTAAATATCTGTTGATAGATGGATAAAGGACAGACAGATGTATCATGTATGAGTAGTGTGTATTCACATATATGCATACTCACTTCCCCACCACCTCAAACCACTTCTTAATCATTTAACAGCACATCACTGTGAATTTTTAGAATAAAAGGTACCTACACTTTTAGTTTAATAATTTTAATTCAACAAACTGAACTGATAAAAAGCAAATATTTTTCTCGTACCTTCCATTTCACAGTATTTATTATCTTTACGTAATGGTCTGTGAGCTGCCCGCGGAGGTTGATTACCGCAGAATGACATTGCAAGTCTTATAGTTCAATGCTGTAATTATATGAATACAGTATTCCTGCTTCTGGGTATTGAGAAATTTTGCATCAGTAATCACTAAGAGAATGTTCACAATTAAGTTAAATCTTACTTTCAGAGTATAAAAGATTTTGGTAGCATCTCACCTCTGTTTCATGTCATATTAACTTTGCAGAAAGGACACTAGAGTTTACCCTTGTTTATTCCCTTGAGAATGGTGCAGGCTGTGAGCATAACGTCCATGTGTTTGATGGATTTTCTAAAATGATGTTTCATAATCTGATGCAGGGCAGCAAGAAAGAGTCTAGTATTTTGACTGTAATACTTTTTAATATATATTTCTATTTGTGAAATCTTACTTAAGAATGTTGCTTTTAAATTATTCAGTGTTAGACTGTCTTCTCTGACCTGGTAGAGACCTTTCAGTCTCCACTGTGGTATTAAACAGCTGTGTGTATATATAACATTCCCAACTGGTTTTTTTTTTTTTTTGGCATGAATGGCTTTCCCTGATGGAGTTTATGTGCAGTATCTTAATTCTAAATTTGTCTTAACTTTTCCCCCTTCAGTTTAATGAGTGGTGTTAAGAATAATGTTGGAAGAGGAATCAATGTTGCCTTGGTAAATGGTAAGAATAATTATTTTACCTTACAAGTATGGTAGATATAAGAGTATAGTGGTATATAGGTATATTTATATGGCCCAAAATAAAACAGACTCTTATATCAAGAGATCAGGTAAGAAAGACTCAAGCTTGACATTAAAGCTCTCCCCCGACCCTCCCACAACATCAGCTATGAGTAGAGATGAGACACTGCATTTCAGTGTTTATATCATGTTCTCTTAGAAGCATCCAACTTGCTGTGCAGCGTATAGAGAGCCTCCCATGAGATTGTCAGGGTACAACATTATCTAACAATTGATGAATTCTTGCTGTAGATATTGGAATCCTAACGTAATATGTCAGAATGATCTCTGTTCGTTTCTAAGGCAAACCATTCAGTATCATGGTAATCCAAGTCTATGCCCCGATCAGTAACACTGAAGAAGCAGAAATTGAACGGTTCTATGAAGACCTACAAGACCTTTTGGAACTCACACCCAAAAAAGATGTCCTTTTCATTATAGGGGACTGGAATGCAAAAGTTGGAAGTCAAGAAACACCTGGAGTAACAGGCAAATTTGGCCTTGGAATACTGAATGAAGCAGGGCAAAGGCTAATAGAGTTTTGCCAAGAGAACACACTGGTCATAGCAAACACCCTCTTCCAACACCACAAGAGAAGACTATACATGTGGACATGACCAGATGGTCAACACCAAAATGAGACTGATTATATTCTTTGCAGCCAAAGATGGAGAAGCTCTATACAGTCAGCAAAAACAAGACTGGGAGCTGACTGTGGCTCAGATCATGAACTCCATATTGCCAAATTCAGACTTAAATTGAAGAAAGTAGGGAAAACCACTATTCAGGTATGACCTAAATCAAATCCTTTATGATTATACAGTGGAAGTGAGAAATAGATTTAAGGGCCTAGATCTGATAGACAGAGTGCCTGATGAACTCTGGACAAGAGGTTTGTGACATTGTACAGGAGACAGGAATCAAACTATCCCCAAGAAAAAGAAATGCATAAAAGCAAAATGGCTGTCTGGGGAGGCCTTACAAATAGCTGTGAGAAGAAGAGAAGCGAAAAGAAAAGGAGAAAAGGAAAGATATACCCATATGAATGCAGAGTTCCAAAGAATAGCAAAGAGATAAGAAAGCCTTCCTCAGTGATCAGTGCAAAGAAATGGAGGAAAACAATAGAATGGGAAAGACTAGAGATCTCTTGAAGAAAATTAGAGATACCAAGGGAACATTTCAGGCAAAGACGGGCTCAATAAAGAACAGAAATGGTATGGACCTAACAGAAGCAGAAGATATTAAGAAGAGGTGGCAAGAATACACAGAAGAACTGTACAAAAAAGATCTTCATGACCCAGATGATCACAATGGTGTGATCACTCACCTAGAGCTAGACATCCTGGAATATGAAGTCAAGTGGGCCTTAGGAAGCACCAAAGAATTGATGCTTTTGAACTGTGGTGTTGGAGAAGACTCTTGAGAGTCCTTTGGACTGCAAGGAGATCCAGCCCATCCATCCTAAAGGAGATCAGTCCTGCGTGTTCGATGGAAGGACTTATGTTGAAACTGAAACAATAGTACTTTGGCCACTTGATGCGAAGAGCTGACTCATTTGAAAAGACCCTGATGCTGGGAAAGATTGAAGGCAGGAGGAGAAGGGGATGACAGATAATGAGATGGTTGGATGGCATCACTGACTCAATGGACACGAGTTTGAGTAAACTCCAGCAGTTGGTGATGGACGAGGAGGCCTGGTGTGCTGCGGTCCATGGGGTTGCAAAGAGTCAGACACGACTGAGCAACTGAACTGAACTGAACGTGATATAGACTGACACGAATGCGGGTATGTAGAATGACAGAAGGTGCTGGAGTATTTCATATGGTGTGGGGTTGAATGAAGAGTCAGAGTCAGTTGTAATTTTTCAGTATTGTCCACACTGAATCTTGAACATCTCAAGTGTTCTTGAAAAATCACATCTGAATATATGAACCTGTGAAATGAGACCCAGCTGCATACTTCTCTTTTTGGCACAGTCACCCTCTGAAGAGTCACCCTCTGGGGAGAAGAGAATCCACACCCACCTTCTCTAGTTCATACTGTAGGAAAATAATTTCTATAGCTTTCACAATGAGAGAGATATTTTTGTTTCTAGTTTCTGCATTTTCCTTTGTATAAAAGATTCTATGCATATTTGTCCAATTGATAGCAAATAAAACGTTTTAAAAGAAAATTAAATACAAATTTTTTTTGCAAGATTGCTTTAATAACAGAAAATAGCATGGATTCATTTTTTTTAAGGTTTATGTATTTGTGGGTAATTTTTAAATAAGGGAAGACAGTAACACATAAGGATGAAAAATATATAACTTTAAATTTGAATTGTCTAAAGTCAGTAGTAATTTCTGTTTGCTACTCTTCAGCTTACAAAATTAATGAGAAAGTCCTATTCAAAAATCACCCTTTTAGAAAAAAATTTTAGATGCATGCAATTCAAATTTTAAGTATTTGTCATAATAATTCTCTGCTAATGGATTCACGTTGGACAAGATCATATGTCTTATACAATGTAGAGTATATTTCAGTTATGTAATTTGCTATGAATTCAATCTCTTTTAGGCAAAACGGGAGAACTAATAGACACCAGATATTTTGACATGTGGGGAGGAAGTAAGTATAAATTACGTGTAACTGTTCTGTTGCTTGCACTAAATCATACCAATATAATGTAGTCCGTTGATGAGAAAATAATGGTACTATTTGGTTTTCATTTTGTTTCTTTTCACTGAATGTCCAGCTCATATTTAAATGATTAGTCATACCGGATGCACTTCACTTTTTTATAAAAATTGTTGGTGATGTGTAATTAAGAGCAGTCATAATCACACTTGAGATTTGTTAAAGTCTGAGTCCTGTTTTCTGCAGGACAACTAATTCAAAGCTTTAGGCTGCTTTGGGTTTCTGTCTGAAATTTCTAAAAAAAAAAATAAGTAATTTGAAGAAGGGCTTAACCAGTGTAATCGTGTTGACTTCACTGAATTGATTTTTTTGCATAAAATTTTCAGTCTCAAAACTAAGTTCATAACCAGGATTATTATTCAAATAGATGAATATTTGAGAGAAGGAGTAGAATTTTCTTTCCAGTTTACTGTACTTAGAGCAGTCCACAGATAATCTTCCTAATTTGGCAGTTCCAACGAGCAGGTGGAAATTAGTCACCAGCCTGCAGAGGGAAGGACCTGGCACCTCAAAGAAGGTGGTGCCTGAAAGAGAGACTTCTTCCTCAAGTCTAAAGGAAGGCCAACACTGATTTAACTGTTGATTCTTTTCTAAGTTGAGGCTCTCCCCTGCACCTCCTCATCCACTTTACGAATTCCCTGGAAGCCAGCAGTTGTTAGGCTTCCCAATTTTATCTTGTTCTCAGACCATTGAGCTTTTCTAATATTTCTTCAGCCTGTAATGAGATGCCATGTATTATTTATTTTTTAAATGAGATCAGAACTTTTCATGGTGTCAAAACATGTATGTTGTCAACTTAAAATGTGTCATCAGTTTTAGATTCTAAAGGAATAATTGTTTCTAACAAAATTTATCACATGGAAAACCTCTTCTAAAACTGTTGTTGAAATCAGTCATGTGACCGGAAGCTCTGGTATTTCATCTCAGGTCAGCAAACTACGCTGAAAATACCCCTCAAATTTAGAAGTAGTTGCCATCTTTAGTTTTAAATAGAAGTTATTTGTTAGCTGCTCTGTTACATTTTTTTCTGAATTAAAAACACTATTACTTTAAGATAGAATCCAGTTTTAGAGAAATCTTTGGAACCTTTGCTGTGGAAAGAAACTGAATAGTTTTGAAGTAGTATTAGACTTGGGCATTTAGGAATCTGACATTGTAAGGAGTTCAAGATGTAGAATGATTTGTATTGATAGTTCCCAATCAGCCTCTTTGGTATCACCAGTTTATAGTCACCAACATGGTTTAATCCTTTGTGAATCTTAATACTGCAGATGAAGCAGGTAATGACTACAATATTTGCCTTAATTAGCTTGACTTTTAGTGATAACTAGCTTACATTTCTTCCCCTAGTTTATAGTAGGTAGATATTCCCAGAAGATTCCTTAAATCACTATGGATGTATGTACACTTGTCCCACAGTATCTGCAGGGGACTGGTTCCAGGACCCTCTACAGATAGCTCGTAATCTTCAGGTGCTCAAGGTCCATAATTGGCCCTCCGTACCTGCAGTTCTGCATCCTCGGATTCAACTAAATGAGGATCACATGGTACTGTAGGATTTATTGAAAACAAATCTGTGTATAAGTGGACTCCTGAGCTCAAACCCCTGTTGTTCAAGGGTCAGCTGTGTACATATTTATATATATATTTTTTAATTACAGATCCTTTTGTGCAGTAAATAAAAGTTCTCTTTTTTAGAAAAGTATCTGTGCAAACAACTTTACATATACTCAGGGAGTCCATGAACCTTTCTCCTGTCTCCTAAACTTCTTACTTGAAATCATGTCATACTTTAATATGCTATGGATTTTTCATTTAGCCCCTGGAGTATCAGTTTGAAACACACACAGGGTGAATCAGAATTGGGAAATTTTAAGTTTATATGAAACTTAATTTTTATCCTGTTCATAAGATTTCTCTTTTGGTTTCTCTACATTAGAAATTATCAATTTACAAACACTTCATTTTTTGTACTGTTAAGTTCTAAGAGATTATCATGATGGTTAGTCATTAAAAAAAAAAACAAAAACACTTAACCCTTTCTGTTTTTTTTCAGATGTGGCCCCATTTATTGAGTTTCTGAAGGCCATACAAGATGGAACAATAGTCTTAATGGGAACATATGATGATGGAGCAACCAAGTATGTAAATTTCAAAATATATGCAACTTTGCAGATCTATAATTTATAATAACATAAGCAAAACATTTTCAACGAAAAAATTTATAAAACAGTCAAGTAATCCAACTTTCAGATAAACACGGTTAACTTTTAAAAATTTTACTTTCTGTGTAATTATCATTCATCTCTGATTGCGAAATTAGAGTCACATTGCACATAAAGTTTGCTATATTCTTTTATGTTCTGTTTTTAACAACTGTAAATTGTTTTCTCTGACAATAATATTCTTTAGTACCATTTTCTTATGGCATTTCCCAAAGTGTGTCTGTCCTGTGAAACCCCAGTCCTTTAAAACTGTAGTGGCTCTTCTAATCTTTTATCATGTTAAGTTTCTAGGTCATTTTACCCTCCTGGTTGCATTTCTTGGGCATTCTCTAGGTGATCATTGTCCCTCTTAAAATGAAGCCCCAAGTTGGCCATAGTGTTCCCGAAGTGGTCTGGCCAGTACAGGGTACAGAGGAGGTGCTCACTCACCATGTTTGAGAAATTACGGTTAATGTTCATGAAGACTAGTGATGCATTCATGTTCTTTAAGCAGTCATGTCACAGTGTTCGTCAACTTAAAGTCTCAGATCTCTTCATTTGATCTCAGAGGTTTTTTTTTTTTTTTAATCACTGACAAGTCAGGTCCTTCTCCCCATTCAGAACTTGGTTTTGTTTAATGTGAATGAAGACTTTATATTCATATATCCTTGTTAAATTTAATTTTGCTGTTATTGGCCCACTTGGTCTTGATGCTGACATTTGTCCTATGAGATTTCCATTGTCTAGGCTTTGTACTCTCTCCAGAGTCATTCAGATTTCTAAATCTAAGTCATCAATGATAAACATGTTTACTACAGGCAGTGTGCCACCAACTGGAGACCACTTCTGAGGGATTCATCTATTAGCCAGCTGCAGAAACTACTTTTTAGTTTCCAATGTACTCTAATAGGCATACTGTCCAGTTGCTGTTTAATTATTTAATTTTCTGAGACTGTCAGATGCCTTCTTGAAATTCATGGATAATGCTAATTATAATACCCTGGCTTACTGCCCCAAAACTGTGTATAAAGCTGAAAGTATGAGATGATGTTTACATGGCTTTATTAATCTAGCCCCCTTCCTACTACTCTTTCTCTTTTTTTTCTTATTCTTTCTTTAATACTCACAGGATCTCCTTCTTGTAATCCATTCTAAAATTTTGCTAGGAGTTAGATTTAGTTTTATTGAATTATTGTTTTTAAAAATTCCCTTGTTTTTTTTAAAAACTGAAATATTTAACTTTTAACGTCTTAACGTCTTCACTTTCCATGATGCTTCTAAAATAACTGACATTACCTTGAAGATTATATTAACAAGTTCCTTAAGAAATTAAGGGTGTCACGTGTGGGCCTCGAGGCTTAAATTTAAAGTACTTACTATGAACATTCCTGAGCCACTCTTCCCTTTTTATGTTGATCAAAGAGTGTTTGCCTCCTTGGAAAAGACAGTTGTGTTTTGATCTCGATACCCTATCATTCTCCTGAAACAGTGGATCCCCTCATTATTTATACTTGGCAGCAAAATTTCTCTCTGTGGCCTTTAGTAGTTTTATGAACCTCATCTCATTTTGAGCACTCAGGTCTTCCTGGTAGTAGTATTAAAAGTGTTGTCATTAGTAACATGGTTTGCCTTGTATTTTTGCACACTCCTTTTCTTAATTTGAACCCATCATGGGATAGACATGGACTCTGGCAGTTCAAACCCAGATTGTTCCAGGGTCAGTTATATATCTCCAGAATTAATGCTGTGTATAAATGTATTAGTTACACTGCACTGCCTTTTAAAGAAATGGGATATTTTGACATCTGCTATATCAAGCACTCAAAATATTGACTGTGTTGCATGGTTTTCAACATTTCTTTGAACCATGAAATCATCTTTTATTTAGTTACATAGAAGATAGCAAAAAAGAATAATAAAATTCTACATAAGCAGATTAGAAAACTTCAGAAATTGTTGAGGAAGTTGTCTTGTTATAAACTTCTAGTTAGCTAGACACAGGGACATATGGCATGGGTACCCAAGCCCACCCCCAGGTTTGGTTATTCACTGGGAGGAATTCAGGACTCTGCTTATAGACCTGCTCACTCAGGGCTACGATTTGTTACAGCAAAAAGATGCAAAGCAGAATCCGCGAAGGGCAGCTAGTTCAGAGCAGAGTCTGGAGGGAACCAGGGCACCAGGCCTGAGTTTCCAAGAGTCTTCTCCCAAGCGGAGTGACACAGAACATGCTTAATTCCTCTAGCAAGAGATTGTGACAACACTGGGATGTGCTGTCCACCAGGGAAGCTTATTAGAGCTCACGGCCCAGGGTTTTTACTGGGAGCTGGTCATGAGGCACCGTCTGCCTTATGCATCCCCAAATTCCAGATTCCCAGCCAGAAAGTAGGTGTTTCGTATAAACTACTTTGTTTGCACAGTTTAGACACATGAGAGCCATTCTGATCAGTTATGGGAATGGGGAACCTTCCCAAATCCAAGCTTCCAGAGCCAGCCAAGGACCAGTCTTGCTCTTAGGCCTTTCTAAGCCCTGCTGTAGTAATCCTTTTCTGCTTAGGACCTCAGGGTATTCTCAAGGGAAAGTAAGGAAAGATGAGCAGAATCAAAATGGAAAGCTCAGTTTAATGTTGCTGCTAGATTGGTTAGTTTATTCATGCAGATCAAAACAACAACTTCTATAATTTGGAAATGCAGAAGGAAAAATGACTGTCCTTCATTATATTTCTTAATTGTAAAGTTTTTTAGATAAGAAAAAATTGCATGTACTTCTGGCAGGCGGCCAGGCCTGCATTTGGATAACCACCTACTATGAAGGCATTTTTTGTGTATGAAGCAATCTCTTGGCATTTGTGAACCTAACATTCAGCTATTTACAAGCAGCCCTGAAGCCTGCACCCTGAGGTGCAATTTGTGATTTTTCTGAGATGTAACTGACTGAATCCCGTAGGCCTTCCTCCAGGAGGTTGTCACTAGGCTGCCCTAGTAAGCACGACCTCTGTTCTGCACCATTTATTCTAGATAAAGCAGCAAAATTCACTACTAGTGCTGATACCAGTAAAAAGTTCTAATTAAGGGGCCAGCAGTAGAACATTTGAATAAACTAAAGAGTGGAATGTAATAGTCTGCAGATCCATGACATACTAACACTGTTCAGAAGCAAATAAACAGTTCAGACAATACTTTCAGGGGATGTCCATCTACTACAGAAATTGCTTACCAAATAGGCAGATGAATGAAAGTGATAGCAATTCATGTAAGGACGATTACAAGAAACACAGCTACAGACCCACTTTGGGGAGAAAGCCAGACGCAAATATGTGTAGTTGTGTGTGAAGGTGTCAGAATCTTCAGAAGCTGAGACTTCACTGGTCCTTTTGCACAGCCATTTCATTTATTTTGATTTCCCTTGGTTATAAATGCATCACTTGATATAGTTATGAATCTGAAAGACTAAGTATTCCAGGTCTGCCCCTGATTTTCTCACCGATTCTTATGACCTTTCCCAGGAGGGCAGTAGTGCCCAAGCTGTGGTTAAAACAGTTTCACTGCCCCCTGGATGTGACTAATTGTGAAGGGCTAATGACATATGTAGCTCTGTCCTGTTCATGAAGCTTTTTTTTTTTAACATAAAGTATCCTGTTTATCTTCAGGTTAGTTACGTGAGAACTGCCTTGCCAGTTTCAGATACTTCACATAAAATATTTAATGCCCTAAAAATATTTGAAAAACTTGAGTCATTTTGCAAACATTTGAAGTTAACAGAAAAAGTCAGGTCTCTTATATTTGCCTGTAGAATTGAGTATAAACTCACTGTATGTCAAATAAAATTATTTTTTAAATGTTGTCAATCCCAGTCAGTAATCAGGACTTTCCTATTGATAAATGTGTTATTATCTCTTCAGGCAAAAATTACTGTTATGAAGTAGATATAAGTAAACCTAGTATTAGAAACATCCAGATTTCTATTAGCACTTACCTTAATTCTACTCAAATGTAATTTACAAAGAGTTTAGTGGAGATTCAAAGTGATTTTTAATTTTACAAAGATGTTGACTACTTAAGATCTTGTATTAACCTGAATAGGTATCTACTGACAAAAAATGACAGTTTCCTATTTTTATTTGATGGAATGTAAATGAAAATGAACTGTTGTTGTGAAATTAAGACACAAATAAAGGTACTTCTAAATAGCATAAGCTAGAAATTTATTTGCTAGATTTCATAACTTTCATCATTAAAGAATTCAAATAGTAGGAATGTTACTCTGATAAAATTTATTTTTTTATGTTCTCTTATTTAAGCCAGGGTTTTCTCATTTATTTCATGGTTGTATGTTAAATATTGTAAGTGTATCAGTATTCCTTAGACCACATACAGTACACTACGTTTACTGTATCATTCTTTTTCTCTTCTTCAAGACTCAATGATGAGGCCCGGCGGCTGATTGCTGAATTGGGGAGTACATCTATTACTCATCTTGGTTTCAGAGACAACTGGGTCTTCTGTGGTGGAAAAGGCATTAAGACAAAAAGCCCTTTTGAACAGGTTAGTGTCTCAGACTTCATAATTAATGGGCAACAGCAATTGTGTGAAACCATTCACTATGTATTCCTATCCCAGTTATTTGCAACTTAGATAAAGCAGACATTAAATATGTTTCCATAATATATTTCCATATTTTTTCATAGGTTCCTGGCAATCAGTTATTTGAAATAACCATGATACTATTTTAATTTTAAAATTTAAAAAAGTCAAATTCTACATGAAATTTTTTTCCTATGTGACAATGCATTGGCCTATGATTACTTGTATCATAAGACCTTTAGGAGGTTGGTTATTAAAAATTTTAGCTGAACTTTTGATATTAGAATCAATGAAGTACAGATATACTTTAGAACTTAGTAGAATGTAAACTTATGTTTGACTTACAAAGGATCTTTAAAGACCATCTGTGGTGTTTTGTTCTTTCAGTTCCTCTTTGAAGGTCTGCCACTGTATGCCAGACCCCAAGCATTGCTCATTTAATATCTTGAACACTAATTTATATGTTGATAGAAGTGTTACTGAAATGAGTATACTTAATTATGTTATTGCAGATATGCAGTTTGCTAAAGTACTATACTGTGGTTGTGTTCCAACAGCACATAAAGAACAATAAGGACACAAATAAATATGAAGGATGGCCTGAAGTTGTGGAAATGGAAGGATGCATTCCCCAGAAGCAAGACTGACGTGGAGAAAACCGAAGGGAGCACACTTTCACTGTTAGTGGGAAAACCCTACCAGAAAAACTACATGTAAATATTTTAAGAGCATGCAGCCATCTCGGTGTGTGCATGTCCATTATCTCTTTTGATATCAGGATTATTTATTGCTAACGTAAATAGCTGTCTTTGTAAATAGTCATCATAATGAGCAAATCACTGAACCATTTTCAAGCACATCTCTCTAATGGTACAATTTCAGACCATGATGCTAATGGCATCTTTTAATTCTAAAAGCATACCAATGGCTAACTGAACAGATATGAAAAATATATTGATATATACTAGTCGCTGTGAAAATCTATCATGGAACGATATGGATTTTAGGGAGCAGACTTTGTTTTCTTTTACATATATATATGTATATTGCCTTCTGATGATAGTATCTTTTAAATTAAAAAGATATTGGGCTGTAATGTTACTTTACAGTCTGACTCCCCTGTTGTATTTCTTTTCTTAGTCTTTCTCTTCCCTTCCCAAGAAACCTATAAATAAAATAAGAAAACATATCAAATACATGAAAAGCACAACAGAATTCTTTGTTTAATGTACACAGTACAAAGTAAATATATAAATGTAGATGGCATTCAGGACTGTAGCTTGATGGATTTTGTGTTAGCAGTGTGAATAACTTGATTTTGCATAAGCTATTCAGAGTGAGGCAGGAGGGGGCAACTCCCCAGAGCTGAGGAATCTGGCCAGGTCCCTTCCCCAGCCTTAGTAGGTCATTCAGGACAGCATATTAGTACAGTTAGAACCTTACTGGCCTAAGTTTTCCTTATTTAATTGTTCTCAGCCTTGGCCAAGTGGTTTGGAAAGAGGCGCACTTTAATGTCACAATGATTTTAGATTGTAAACCCAAAGATTCTGTATTTACTTTCATCTGATTTCTGATAGTAATTTTTGCCTGAAAAGATAACAACATATTTATTTATCAATAAAAAAGTCTTAATGAAGTGATTGGGACTGTTAACAGTTAAGAAATACTTTTATTTGATACACAGTGACTTCATACCCAATTCTACCTAAAAATATAAGAAATCCAACTTTTTTGTTAGCTTCAGATGTTCAAAAAATGACTCAAGTTTCTTAAAATATTTTTAGGGCGTTAAATATTATGTGTGAAATATCTTAAACTGGAACATAAAAAATGTAATCAACAAACTGCCACTCACAGTAAAAGGCAGCACTTCAATTTTGGATCTAAATTTTAGATGCCTTACGTAAAGAAAAACTAAAAGCAGTATTTTTTATTTTGCTATAAACTGAGTTGGAAGTTATTAAATATCAATGAGTTTTGGGGTACTGTTTCTTCCCTCAAACTGAATGTAATTCATGAATCAATGCACCTTACACATCTAAGCAATTTTTGTAAACTTTTCAGATTTTTGGTGCTGATACAGTAAATCACTTTCAGCATGTGTATTTTAACATTTCAAATACTTCCTGTGATTCTGTAAATTAAAAAAATAGCTATTTTACAGTTCCAGGGATTGTGAAATAAGTGTTGCTTTTTTTTTTAAGTAATGAGAATAAATATTCTTGATTTTGCATTTGTGATTTTTTTTTTTTGTATTATCTGGCAAAGTAATATACCTACAGAACTTCACATTGAGGTTTTATTGTCCTGCTTAACATGCAAAATTTAAGTCATTCCTGTGGTTAAACACACTAATATCCTCAGGATATATCTTAATATGGATAGAATTTAAGTATCTAGATGACAAGACTTCTGTTTCAAGATAAGGACTAACATGATCACGTTAGAGGTGTGTAAAATGCCAAAAGATTGGTTATTTAATTGCTTTCATGCAGTTTGCTATTGTTTCAATTCTGTCTTGTATGGTTTATGTCAACATAACTTTGAAAGCAATAATTTTACTGTATTTTACTTTCAGATAGCTTTTAAAAATCAGCATTATAAATGCAACAATGCTCATTTAGTGTTCAGAATTTTCATTAAAATCAGAAACTTAGCATTGACACTTTGGTCTTTTAAATGGTGTTTAAGGACTTAATGGATGTGTATTTTTTATTTGTAATCATAGATACAGTCCAAGACAAGTTTATTATGATATGCCTGTTAAAATGCAGTAAAGACGGTAGGAAAAAAGTGTTATCTGGGGAACTGAAGAAAAATTGAGCCAGAATCTTTATATTCCTGACTTTGATTAAAATTTATCATTGTTCTTTCTGTGTTGTGTTCATTTGCAAATGAATTATCTGATATTTTGTAATTTTTTTTTGCCAGATGAAGCTCAATGCCTTTAGCCTGAAATGCACTTTATACTTAGTTTATACATATTATAAATAAATTGACCCCTCCAAAAAGATGATAGTTTCATTCAATTTGGTTGACACGCCCCATTTTTAAATGAAAGAATGAGAAATGTGCCGTGTTCAGTTAGGAAAGCAGTTGAAAGTAGAAATGCATTTAGAATATTTTTAAAAATGAACGTGAAAGGGGAAAAATTGCTTGTGTTGATCAGGAAAAAGATTTGCCACTCAACCTCTTCAATTGGGCCTTCTATAGCAATAAGTACATGTAAACGAGGAGTGGATAAGGTACCAGAATTTACTTTTTTTTAAGCATTACTCAGAAGCATTCCCAGCAAGTCCCTTCCCAGGGTGACTCTTCTTTTGCATACCTGGTTTTTGATTGTTACATGCCAGTATCTAGTTAATCTCTGTTTCCCTCAAAACTCCCTTGATTTTTTTTTAAATTTACTTATTTTTAATTGAAGAATAATTGCCACTGATGAAAGAAATCAAAGATGACACAAACAGATGGAGAAACATACCATGTTCATGGATCAGAAGAATCAATATAGTGAAAATGAGTTTACTACCCAAAGCAATCTATAGATTCAATGCAATCCCTATCAAGCTACCAACAGTATCTTTCAGAGAACTAGAACAAGTAATTTCACAATTTGTATGGAAAATACAAAAAGCCTTGAATAGCCAAAGCAATCTTGAGAAAGAAGAATGGAACTGGAGGAATCAACCTGCCTGGCTTCAGGCTATACTACAAAGCAACAGTCTTCAAGACAGTGTGGTACTGGCACAAAGACAGAAATATAGATCAATGGAACAAAATAGAAAGCCCAGAGATAAATCCAAGTACCTATGGACACCTTATCTTTGACAAAGGAAGCACGAATATACAATGGAGAAAAGACAATCTGTTTAACAAGTGGTGCTGGGAAAACTGGTCAACCACTTGTAAAAGAATGAAACTAGAACACTTTCTAACACCATATACAAATATAAACTCAAAATGGATTAAAGATCTAAATGTAAGACCAGAAACTATAAAACTCCTAGAGGAAAACATAGGCAAAACACTCTCTGACATAAATCATAGCAGGATCCTCATGACCCACCTCCCAGAGTAATGGAAATAAAAGAAAAAAATAAATGGGACCTAAGTAAACTTAAAATCTTTTTCACAATGAAGGAAACTATAAGCAAGGTGAAAAGACAGCCTTCAGAATTGGAGAAAATAATAGCAAATGAAGCAACTGACAATCTCAAAAATATACAAGCAACTCCAGAAAAATAAGCGACCCAATCAAAAAATGGGCCAAAGAACTAAACAGACATTTCTCCAAAGAACACATCCAGATGGCTAACAAACACATGAAAAGATGCTCAACATCACTCATTATCAGAGAAATGCAAATCAAAATCACAATGAGGACCATCTCACACTGGTCAGAATGACTGCTATCCAAAAGTCTACAAAAAATAAATGCTGGAGAGGGTGCAGAGAAAAATGAACCATCTTACACTGTTGGTGGGAATGCAAACTAGTACAGCCACTATGGAGAACAGTGTGGAGATTCCTTTAAAAACGAAATAGAACTGCCATATGACCCAGCGCTCAGCCTTCTTCACAGTCCAACTCTCACATCCATACATGACCACAGGAAAAATCATAGCCTTGACTAGATGAACCTTTGTTGGCAAAGTAATGTCTCTGCTTTCCAATATGCTATCTAGGTTGGTCATAACTTTCCTTCCAAGGAGTAAGCGTCTTTTAATTTCATGGCTGCAGTCACCATCTGTAGTGATTTTGGAGCCCCCCAAAATAAAGTCTGACACTGTTTCCACTGTTTCCCCATCTATTTCCCATGAAGTGATGGGACCGGATGCCATGATCTTCGTTTTCTGAATGTTGAGCTTTAAGCCAACTTTTTCACTCTCCGCTTTCACTTTCATCAAGAGGCTTTTTAGTTCCTCTTCACTTTCTGCCATGAATGTGGTGTCATCTGCATATCTGAGGTTATTGATATTTCTCCTGGCAATCTTGATTCCAGCTTGTGTTTCTTCCAGTCTAGCGTTTCTCATGATGTATTCTGCATATAAGTTAAATGAACAGGGTGACAATATACAGCCTTGATGAACTCCTTTTCGTATTTGGAACCAGTTTGTTGTTCCATGTCCAGTTCTAACTGTTGCTTCCTGACCTGCATACAAATTTCTCAAAAGGCAGATCAGGTGTTCTGGTATTCCCATCTCTTTCAGAATTTTCCACAGAAAATTGATGCTTTCCGAAGAATTGATGCTTTTGAACTGTGGTGTTGGAGAAGACTCTTGAGAGTCCCTTGGACTGCAAGGAGATCCATCCAGTCCATTCTGAAGGAGATCAACCCTGGGATTTCTTTGGAAGGAATGATGCTAAAGCTGAAACTCCAGTACTTTGGCCACCTCATGCGAAGAGTTGACTCATTGGAAAAGACTCTGATGCTGGGAGGGATTGGGGGCAAGAGGAGAAGGGGACGACAGAGGATGAGATGGCTGGATGGTATCACTGACTCAATGGACGTGAGTCTGAGTGAACTCCGGGAGTTGGTGATGGACAGGGAGTCCTGGCGTGCTGCAATTCATGGGGTCGCAAATAGTCGGACACGACTGAGCAACTGATCTGATCTGATCTGATTTATGACCCAGCAATCCCACTGCTGGGCATACACACCAAGGAAACCAGAATTGAAAGAGACACATGTACCCCAATGTTCATTGCAGCACTGTTTACAATAGCCAGGACATGGAAGCAACCTAAATGCCCATTGGCAGATGAATGGATAAGAAAGCAATGGTACATATACACAATGGAATATTACTCAGCTATTAAAAAGAATGCATTTGAATCAGTTCTAATGAGGTGGATGAAACTGGAGCTTATTATTCAGCGCAAAGTAAATCAAAAAGGAAAACACCAATACAGTATATTAATGCATATATATGAAATTTAGAAAGATGGTAATGATGACCCTATATGCGAGACAGCAAAAGAGACACAGATGTAAAGAACAGACTTTTAGACTCTGGGAGAAGGCGAGAGTGGGATGATTTGGGAGAATAGCACTGAAACATGTATATTATCATATGTGAAATAGATCACCACTCCAGGTTCAGTGCATGAGACAGGGTGCTCAGGGCCAGTGCACTGGGATGACCCTGAGGGATGGGATGGGAAGGGAGGTGGGAGGGGGGTTGAGGATGGGGAAAAATACTTTTAAAAAGGAATGAAAAAAAAATTGCTTTACAATATTGGTTTCTGCTGTATGTCAACATGAGTAGGTACACATATATCCCCTCCCTCTTGAACCTCCCTCCCATCTCCCACCCCATCCCACCCCTCTAGATTGTCATAGAGCATTCAGTTGGAAAGCTCCCTCAATTTAACCTGGCCTCAGCCTCTCCTATTGTTCCTCTCCCTGCCCCCATCTCCTTTCTTGAGGTTCCAGTAAAATCAAGGGTTCTTGTGGTTTAGTCACTAAGTCGTGTCCGACTCTTGTGACCCCATGGACTGTAGTCCACCAGGCTCAAGATACTGGAGTGGGTTGCCATTTCCTTCTCCAGTAGATCTTCCCGACCCAGGGATCGAACCCACATCTCTTGCATTGGCAGGCAGATCTGTCATCCTGCCCCAGAGCCTTCCCCCATCCAGGGAGGGTTAGAGTACCAAGGGCTGCTGAATTAAGGACACACTTCCAACATCACAATGTCTCAGATTCTAGGAGTGCTCAGAAAGGAATAGGAATTGCTAGCCCATCACTTCAGTTTCAGTTCAGTCCCTCAGTCGTGTCCAGCTCTTTGCCACCCCATGAACTACAGCATGCCAGGCCTCCCTGTCCATCACAAACTCCTGGAGTTCACTCAGACTCACGTCCATCGAGTTGGTGATGCCATCCAGCCATCTCATCCTCCGTCGTCCCCTTCTCCTCCTGCCTCCAATCCCTCCCAGCATCAGAGTCTTTTCCAATGAGTCAACTCTTTGCTTGAGGTGGCCAAAGTACTGGAGTTTCAGCTTTAGCATCATTCCTTCCAAATAACACCTAGGACCAATCTCCTTTAGAATGGACTGTTTGGATCTCCTTGCAGTCCAAGGGACTCTCAAGAGTCTTCTCCAACACCACAGTTCAAAAGCATCAATTCTTCAGCACTCAGCTTTCTTCACAGTCCAACTCTTACATCCAGCCCTTCATTTAGAAACAAAAGAGAGGTTTCTCTGGGGTTTGTTCCACAGGTAGTTTATAAGCAAACAACACAGCCAAGACATACAGCTACTTCACAGGTACAGCGAGCTGCCATTGCTGAGCTCACTGCTCAGCTTATAGAAATCATGCCTGTCACTGGAGTGCATCAACTATTGAAAGAATAAGTTGAAACTCAATTGGCAAAAGATATTCCCTTTACTGTAAGCTCCTAGTTTCCATATAATCAGCCCATACTGTGACCACAACCATGAAATTAAAAGATGCTTGCTCCTTGGAAGAAAAGTTATGACACACCTAGAAAGCATATTAAAAAGCAGAGACATTACTTTGCCAACAAAGGTCCGTCTAGTCAAGGCTATGGCTTTTCTAGTAGACATGTATGGATGTGAGAGGTGGACTGCAAAGAAGGCTGAGCGCCACAGCATCGATGCTTTTGAACTGTGGTGTTGGAGAAGACTCTTGAGATTCCCCTGGACTGCAAGAAGAGCCAACCACTCAATCCTAAAGGAAATCAGTCCTGAATATTCATTGGAAGGACTGATGCTGAAGCTGAAACTCCAATCCTTTGGCCACCTGATGCAAAGATCCGACTCATTGGAAAAGACCCTGATGCTGGGAAAAATTGAGGGCAGGAGGAGAAAGGGATGACAGAGGATGAGATGGTTGGATGGCTTGGATGGCATCACCAACTCAATGGATATGAGTTTGAGCAAGCTCTGGGAGTTGGTGATGGACAGGGAAGCCTGGCGTGCTGCAGTCCATGGGGTTGCAAAGAGTCGGTGATACTTTAAATGAAGCTGCTAGGGTTTCTGTTGTTGACCCTGTCCTTTACATGCTAGTCATGTTTTAGCCATAGAGGAAAGTTAAGTCCGCCTCTTTTTTTTTTTCCAACCCGATCCATCACTAGCTAGTGATGGAATTCCAGTTGAGCTATTTCAAATCCTGAGAGATGATGTTGTGAAAGTGCCACGCTCAATATGCCAGCAAATTTGGAAAACTCAGCAGTGGCCACAGGACTGGGAAAGGTCAGTTTTCATTCCAATCCCAAAGAAAGGCAATGCCAAAGAATGCTCAAACTACCACACAATTGCACTCATCTCACACGCTACTAAAGTAATGCTCAAAATTCTCCAAGCCAGGCTTCAGCAATATGTGAAACGTGAACTTCCAGATGTTCAAGCTGGTTTTAGAAAAGGCAGAGGAACCAGAGATCAAATCACCAACATCTGCTGGATCATCGAAAGAGCAAGAGAGTTCCAGAAAAACATCAATTTCTGCTTTATTGACTATGCCAAAGCCTTTGACTGTGTGGATCACAATCAACTGTGGAACATTCTTCAAGAGATGGGAATACCAGACCACCTGACCTGCTCTTGAGAAACCTATATGCAGGTCAGGAAGCAACAGTTAGACCTGGACATGGAACAACAGACTGGTTCCAAATAGGAAAGGAGTGCGTCAAAGCTGTATATTGTCACCCTGCTTATTTAACTTCTATGCAGAGTACATCATGAGAAACGCTGGGCTGGAAGAAGCGCAAGCTGGAATCAAGATTGCTGGGAGAAATATCAATAACCTCAGATATGCAGATGACACCACCCTTATGGCAGAAAGTGAAGAGGAACTAAAAAGCCTCTTGATGAAAGTGAAAGAGGAGAGTGAAAAAGTTGACTTAAAGCTCAACATTCAGAAAACGAAGATCATGGCATCCGGTCCCATCACTTCATGGGAAATAGATGGGGAAACAGTGGAAACAGTGTCAGACTTTATTTTGGGGGGCTCCAAAATCACTGCAAGATGGTGACTGCAGCCATGAAATTAAAAGACGCTTACTCCTTGGCAGGAAAGTTATGACCAACCTAGATAGCATGTTGAAAAGCAGAGACATTACTTTGCCAACAAAGGCCCGTCTAATCAAGGCTATGGTTTTTCCTGAGGTCATGTATGGATGTGAGAGTTGGACTGTGAAGAAGGCTGAGGGCCGAAGAATTGATGTTTTTAAACTGTGGTGTTGGAGAAGACTCTTGAGAGTCCCTTGGACTGCAAGGAGATCCAACCAGTTCATTTTAAAGGAGATCAGTCCTGGGTGTTCTTTGGAAGGACTGATGCTAAAGCTGAAACTCCAGTATTTTGGCTACCTCATGCGAGGAGTTGTCTCATTGGAAAAGACTCTGATGCTGGGAGGGATTGGGGGCAGGAGGAGAAGGGGACGACAGAGAATGAGATGGCTGGATGGCATCACCGACTCGATTGACATGAGTTTGAGTGAACTCTGGGAGTCGGTGATGGACAGGGAGGCCTGGCGTGCTGCGATTTATGGGGTGGCAAAGAGCTGGACACGACTGAGCGACTGAACTGAACTAAATCATAAGGGTCGAACCCTAACAAATGGGATTATTGTCTTTATAAAACAGATCCCGGAGAGTTCCTTGGCTGGGCTTCTGTGCCATATGAAGATACATTGAGGAGGTGGTCACCTGTGGGCCAGGACATAGCCATTTCCAGACATGGAATCTGTTGTCACCTTGATCTTAGACTCCCCAGTCTCCAGAACTGTAAGAAATACACGTGCTATGTATTAGCCACCCAGTTAGTGGTGTTTTGTTACAGCAGCCTGTACAGACCAAGACACCAAGCCAGACGGGAACTGTTAAATGACTAGGATAACAGGATCATCAGACAGGACACAGCTCTTCACCTGAGGTTCTCCTTGACCTCCAAGCTCCTGACTATATACTACCTACCCTTCTACTCTAGGGCTTCCCTGGTGGCCCAGATGGTAAAGAATTTCTCTGCAATGCAGGAGACCTGGGTTCTATCCCTGAATTGGGAAAGTTCCCCCAGAGAAAGGAATGGCTACCCACTCCAGAATTCTTGCTTGAAGAATTCCATGGACAGAAGAGTCTGGTGGGCCACAGTCCATGGGCTCTCAAAGAGTTGGACACAACTGAGCAACTAACACTTTCATTTCCACTCTACCCACACTGACACCAAACTCCCTTTCATAGGCAGAACTCAAGCTTTTGTGTATTTCCATGCAACTAGCTTTCAGATGATCGCATGATATAGTTCCACATGCTGGCCCCCATGAATATGTGAAATTATGTGACTTCAACCAGAGGCAAGGCATGTTTTCTGATTCCTTCCTGTGGCAGCAGCTGAGTCTTAGAGGACAGTCTGCTGAAGCTCCAGGATGGGAGACACAAAAACCTTCAAACACTCCACTCATCTCCTGGGACTGTGATCAGGTCAGAGGAGATGCTGAGACCTGGCAGACCCCCTTGACCCCAGCACTGGCTTCTTGTGAAGGTTCTTACCACACACAGCAGTTCCTGGACAAGAGAGGAATCTTGAATGGGAACTTTGAAACCTTTTTTTTTTTTTTGATTTCTGGGATCAACACTTTCCTCACAAGTCTGTTGTTTGAAATTTACTCATTTGACTTTCAAACACATTTTCAGCCATGCATCATGTGTTCAAACCCAGCCCTGCTTGTCTACCTACCATACAAGTGCTGTTGCTATTGCTTAGATGTCACCTCTTCAAATCAACTAGCTGGGGCCAGGAATTCCCTGCTGGTCTTAGCCCTCTGCATCACCAGTGGAATGAGATGGCCACCTGGAAACTGGTTTCTGCGTACCCCCATGTAGTGGGAACTTGATTCGAAAAGGAGTGTATGCTTCATTCAACAAGAACAGAATGGATTTCAAAGAAAATGTCTCCAGGTCAAGTTCAGAGCAGAAAGCAAATGATGCTGAGGAGTAGTTAGAAATATATTCAGGCATGGGGAAATTGTACCCGGAGGGTTGTAGTTAAGAGCTGACAAGTGAGGATTTCCTGATGTGTGAGGAATTAGCCTGTGTCCCCTTGACCGAGGGGAGTGCACCTTTTCCAGATTCTATTCTCCCTCAAGTGTAAGGACCTGAGATTTAAGATCAGTAAATGAGCTGATACCTGACTCCTATAGAAACCTTTGGCCTGGGAATGGAATTGAAAGCCACTTCTTGTGGAACTGTTAACACCTTGCAAAGAAGTGTTAAAATCTCATTATGAAGAAAAACAAACCCCATTATGAAAATACCCTGGAGACATTTCCCTGTAGTTCTTGAGCCCTGGGAGAGTGGGTCACAGGCATGGTTACAGGCCTTTGCGACAATTGAAATTTTGAGACAGTAGTTCCTGTATTTAGTTAATGAATTTTAGATGTAGTATCTCAAGGAATGATAAATTTGGCATTTGGGGGAAGCAAAAGTGCTCAAACTAGCAGAGGGGAGAATTTTTTCTTATAAATTTATCTTTCAGCTTGTAAAAGTGTTAAACCTATGTCTATTACGTATCAGAAATGTGAAAGAGGATTTATCACATTCACTTTTTCAGTCCCCCCTTTTGCTACTATGCCATATGCTACTTCTTGTCTGGCTTGCATGGAGCCTTGTGAAGAGCACAAATGTGTAAATGTATTGTGTGCCAGAAAGTTTGAGATCAAACAATTGAAATGGATAGAACTTTAAACTTACCCAAAATTGTTTGTCAATTGTGTCTCAATAAAGCTGGAGAAATTATAAAAACAATACAACTGACAAAATTTTTTAAAGATTTTTAAAAAGCAAAGTGTAGATGTACTAGAAATAAAAAGGTAATTACTGACTTACATTTTGTTTATTTATATCTTTCTTTGGCTTATGAAGACATGAAGTTATGTTTAAATATGCAGTTAAATTTAGTGATATTCCCCTTTTACGTTCAAGCATGCTAAGTCACTTCAGTAGTGTCTGACTCTTTGCGACCTTAAGGACTATAGCTCGCCAAGCTTAGAGAATCCCTGTCCATGGGATTCTACAGGGAACAATACTGGAGTGGGTTGCCATTCCCTCCTCCAGGGGATCATCCCAACCCAGGAATCGAACCTGAGTCTCTTACAACTCCTGCATTGGCGGGTGGATTCTTTACAACTAGCACCACCCGGGAAGCCCGTTCTTCTTTTATCAAAGACTAATTAGGGGCTATCAGGAGCCACCCTGCCTCTTTCTTCGTTAAACATGGCCAGGTGGATATGGGCCATGATCATGGACAGCTATTTGTTGCTGACACGCAGAAGAAAAAGCTTCTTAGTCTCTTTGAAACTGAATCACCCAAGGGTTCAGAATGGTATTTTAACAGAAGGAAACAGGCAGCCCTATTTCTCCCTTTCTCCCTGCTCTTCCAATTCTCATACACAAATCAGATCCTTTCACTTTTTCTGTAAATTTAAAAGTCACATGTAAGACCTTGTGTTGACTTTGTCCACATTTATTATTACTCTCCCTTTACAACCAGTGGGCAAGGCTGCTTTTTCTAGCATGATTTTGTTTCAAGGGATTTTAATCATGCAAACCATCTCTAGTGGTTTTTCTTTGGATGTGCATGTAAGCCATTACCAACAGTAAATTTCATCTATTAAAAATAGCACCTTATATAACAATTGGCTGTAAGCACAACAATGAAAAGGATGCATGTATTTATTTAATGTCACACTAAATTAGTTTGATCTTCACCCCTAGTCATTTCCTTTGGAATGATTATTAGGCTCTTGAAGCATAATCCAACTGTTAGCCACACTAGGATCTAACTAGAGGGAAGTTTAAATCACTTAGAGCTTAGAAATCAAGAGGCAGTGTATTTTAATTACATTTCATGGTGAATTCTAAGAACTCAATTCTCCCATCACTTCTCTCCAGCTTCTCAACCAAGTTTATATAATCAAACCAGGGAGGAACATCCTGTAATTGTCATTATATTTACAAATCCCCAAACTCTTTAAATGATACACTGTAAACTCTGTACTGACTATTTTGTTGCTGTGAGAGGCACCATAATGATATGATGGTTAAGGAAACAGTCTCTGAAGCCAGCCTGTTCTGTGTGACCTGGGCCAGCTACTTACCTCACCACTACGATGTCTGTTTCTGTAAAGTGAGGACTATAAGAGGGGTACCTATTTTATGAGGTTATCATGAGGCTCAAATGTCTTAATATATACGATTTATTTTGAACAATATCTGGTACATAGTAAGTGCCATCTAAGTGTTTACTAATATTTTCTTTTTCAAAAGAATTGAGTCCTTGGTGTACCACGGTTTCTCCTTTCGTGCTGGACACCCATCTGTCCTTCTCAGTTTACCTTATTATTCTACTCCAAGAGAGGTTATGAATTATTACATCTGGTCTACACTGAAACTGAAATTAAAAAAAAATAAGGCATCTTGGCCAACTTCCCTTAAGAAAGTCTTGTTTTGCAGAATATACATGGTTCCTGGAGATATGATTTGAATTTTTCTTTCCTCAAGTCAGCTAAGTGGATTATAGTGTTCTCAATCACTAACTGGCTCCAAATGGTAGGTTTAATTCTCAGTACTTGATGAGGAATTTGGAAGGTGATGTAAAAAGTATCAGCAGCTCACCAAATTGACTATAAACAAATATTTTGATGGAAAGCTTATCTGGTTCCACATCTGAAGTAAAACCAAACACATCAGTACTGACTATACTTCAGAAAATTAAAATGTTTCCTAAACACATGACTAGAACTGAGAGAGAATCTGGGCATAGAGGACACTTTATGGTAATATACACCCTGGGTTTTCTCTGTGGAGTCATCCCTTTCCTATTCTCAAACTGTGTGGGTTTAGTTGGAATGAACCCCACAGCCATTTCCCAGCATGGGTCTTGATTGCTTTAATATGATCAGTGTATTTATCATCAAAACCCAATTCCCATTGACCATTCTGATTGGCTCAGAGATAGGCACAGCAACCAATCAAAGTCAATGATGACTTTTGATGGACATTCTGGGAAATAAGCTTTCCTTCTCTCTTGTGCTGGAGCAACGAAAAAAGAACGTCTCTTTCCTTAGAATGGCAACATGCCTGTGCCAATGCTCAGTTGTCTGACCTTTTGCCAGTGAATGGACTGTAGCCTGCCAGTCTTCTCTGTCCATGGGATTTTTTTTCTAACAAGAATACAGGAGCTGTTGCCATTTCCTCCTCAAGGAGATATTCCCCACAGAGGTTGCGAACCAGCACCTCTTGTGTCTGCTGAATTGCAAGGGGGTTTCTTGACCGCTGAGCCATCAGGGAAGCCCCAAGAGAGTGTTATGTCTGGAAGGACCTGTGACAGCCATATTGCTGAGAAAAGAGCCTGAAGCTGCTGAGAGTAGGGTTTGGCTGGTTGGCACAGAACCCTGCAGAGCCTGCAGTAGAAGCCAGCTTCTCTAGGCTGGAGATGAAGAGATCTGAGCCCTGGCAATGTTCAAACTTTTGGATCAAACTTAACCTGAATCAATCACATCTCTATACTTTCCAGTCACTGAATCAGTGTATTTCCTTTAATGTTTGTCAGTCTGGGTTGCTTTTTTTTTGGTTGCTTTTTTTGTTACCTGCAATATAAGGAGCCCAAGTTGGTGCTAGTGGTAAAGAAGCTGCCAGCCAATGCAGGAGATGTAAAAGAGGAGGGTGGAGAAGATCCCTGGAGGAGGACATGGCAAACTACTCCAGAATTCTTGCCTGGAGAATCCCACAGACAGAGAAGCCTAGCAGGCTACAGTCTGTAAGGCACAAAGAGTCCAAAACAGCTGAAGCAGCTTAGCATGCACACAAGAAACAGTGCAGGCACAGCAGCTTAGACTGGATAGAACTGTTTGGGTCCCAGAACACGTATTTATTTCAAGAGCACCATGATGCTACCTGTACTATGATTGGGACTGAGAAGGAAATAGACCAAAACTAGGCTGTCAGCTGGTACAATACACGTGAGACATTCAGGGATGGCTTCCAAGCTGATGCCAGGGAGAAGGGAAAGAACCCAAAGACACAGGTCTGGAGTTGGGAGTTATTACTCAGGCATGCAGGGGTGGGAAGAGGGCTGGGGGTGTCGAGTTGGCACCAGTTTTTCAGAAACGGCTGAATAGTAATCATGTTTTTGTGAATTAAAGGCTCCCCTGTTCTCACAATTGGTTCCTAAGGTAATTATGAAAAGTTTTCTAGTCAATAGAAAGAAATGGTCATTAATGGAAACTGCAGCCTTCATCGTTTAAGAAAGAGTGCTTATTTTCAATGCAGATAAAATATTTACTTAGCAAAAAAAAGAGAAGGCATACTAATAAATGTCAATTATTCAGGTTACTCTAATCAGTGGATGCTAAAGAATGGCAAACTGCTCTTTTAAATAAGCACTATATTCATTCATTTGTCATTTTGGAGTCTCTTACTCAGTAAATAGTAATTTTGTTCAACTTTAAGGGTCACAGTAAATGTTTAGCCTTGATTTTAATATTAGATCAGAGTCATTTTCCATGGTTTGCTCTTTTTCACAAATTATTGCTCTGCCTTGGTAAATTAATTGAAAGGAAATAGGATGAGACTAGGGTGGGCAGGGAAAATTTTCTTTAACTTATTTTAAGAAAATGAATATTCTTTCTTTGTCCATTCTGAACTTAGAAAATCTTTTTTTTTCTATATGATACTGAAGTATTTAACAATTCATAAAAAAACAGCATTTACATTAAAACACAACCTTAAATACAGCCCTGTAATTTTTACCAGGAACCTTGTAAAATAGGATGAATATACATGCACGAAAACAAGAAAAGACCATATACTAAAACAAGAAAGACCATTCAACATTCACATGAAAAAGCAGCATTAAACACAACGTAATAAATATCCAGGATATCAAATCCACAAATTGATCATTATTCTGATTTAGATCCTTTTTCCAGTTAAGCCTTTTACTGTATAATTTATTATGATAACCTTACAAGTTAAACATAATTAAAAACAGAATTCAACTTAATCTGACTGCTGAAATAGCACAATTATCAATATATTGCAGCATATTTTAATTTATAACATATAAAACTGCCATTTTGGCAGGAAATACACATCCATATAACTAACTGCTCAATGAACTTCTTCTGCAATGTATAAAAAATGTCAGAGTCAATAGTATGAAAGGAAACAGAAGCTAATATTATTTCTGAGATAATTTTATTGCCTTAGCTCTTGGGCTTTGGCAAAAAATATCTTAAGTTTCAATATATATAATTAAATACAGTATTTACAAAATAGAAAAAAATCTAGCAAAGTATTGTAAAAAATACTGTCTTTACATATTTAAAGTGTGCTTTTCCTTACAATGCATGAGAGCCCTTTATATTTTTACCTCTCATTGTCCCTTATGCTTTCAGAATCCCTTCTTCCACCAATAATTCAGGGCTGAGATTTTAGAAATAGAAACTAATTGATAATAAGAGTGTAAAGTGAAAGGTAAAGGTTGCTATATACCTTCCTGATGTTTTTCTTGATAAATTCTCTGGGTTAAAAGTCATTTAAAATCCAAATCATACATTTTGCTTCTTTTGTTTTGTCACTAAATAACTCTAATAAACATGTTTTAAGTGATGTTGTATCACTTAGGAAGATTCTTTCTTCCGAAATGAATGAAGGTTTACGTAGGCATCTACCAACTCTGTTAACCTGTCACCATCTTCTGTTTCTATGCACAAACAGTATTATTTCTTCATAAAAAGCTACTGAAAGAATAAATGAGATTCATGTTTGCTGTTCCTTGTTGCTACAATAGGTGTTTTAAAAAATGACTAATATTCACCCACCACTACTGAGTTCCATAGTCCAGGACCTTATCCTGAGTATGGACCAGGTCTCTTGGCATGAAGACTATTTTCCATTCTTCCTTATGAGACAGATGGTCTTCCTTGTATTTCAATTTATATTCCCTAAACTACCAAAATGTGAACCCAAACTTTTTCCATTCAGAATCCCAATAAATCCACATGCTTGGTGTGTGATTAGACATCAGATAAGAGGACCTCTGTGAGGGGCTGGAGGATCTGGGAATTCTGAGGAGGAGGCAGGAGCCAACTTCCCCAGCTCTGCACAGCGGGAGGCACCCTCTGGGTGGTATTCCCATTATACTTCTGTCACTGAGGACTCTTGCCCAAGGCTGGATGGAGTGGTTACTTGCAAGTGTGGACATCAGTCATGCTTTCACACCTCCTGCAGCGGACATAACAGCACCAGATAAATTTGCATTCACATCTCTCCACGTGCCTGACCACATGGGTGTTGTAGCCTCGGCCACAGCAGAGGAGGTTGCAGCCATCTGCGCCCTCCGACGTGCGGTTGCACTCTCTGCCTTGAGTCCCTGGGATCCCGAGTTTCTTATCCTCAACACAGTAATTGGGAGACTTATTGACGTAGAGCAGATCATCCTTGCGGATTGGTATTTTCCTCTGATCTTTTTCTCTCCTGTGCATTTTCCTCTTTATTTTGTCTGAGATTTGCACACTGTTTTCATATTTATCCTTCAACAGATGGCCAATCTTTTCAAAAGAAGACATTGTTTTCCAGCATGTTTTCACAGCGCAGGAGCCAGAAACTCCGTGACAACGGCAGTCTAAGGACATCAACTTGGCGACAGCCTGCAACCAACAGGAATTGAGTGAAACATCGTTCATGAACTGTTTTACCCAAAAACAAAAGCACCACCCACCTAGTCACTTAACTTTCTGGATCTATTTCCTCCTATATAAAAGCAATGGTTATATATTTCAATGAAAGTAATAAAATGATTTTTAAAATACTTCAATTAAATAAGAAAGATAAAATAATAATAATTTTAAAATAAGGATGGTTTTGGACTTAAAAAATTCTTTTAGATTGCTTAGAACCCAAATGTTTGGTCCTTCTCTTGACCCTACAGAGCAAACCTTTCTAATTTATAACTGTAGGCCAGGCTAATAATGTCATCAGAGATGAGCTGAGCTAACAAAGGGAAGCTACTTTTATTTCTAATCTCTCACTTAATCTTGGGTGTCAGAGGATGTTCATTCATGCCTCCATGTTCCTGATACTATTCATTTTAGCATCTTGCCACTTGGAGTGTGGTTCATAGACCAACAGCACCAGCACAGACATGCAGACTCTGAGCCCCCCACCAAAACTGCAGATTCACAATCTGCATCTTTGTAAGATCCTTGGGTGACTTGTATACACACAGAAACACCTGTGGAACTTTACAGATAACCCGAGATTCTCACTTAATTTGTCAGGGTGGGGTCAAGGCAATGACTTCTACAAAGCTGCTCAGATGAATCCAAGAGCATCCAAGGATGAGATCTACCAAATTGAGTGTGCTCAGGTTTTATCACTGCAAAAATCAGTTATATTCACAGGGGTTTGGAAGGGTGGCATGCTATCCCCTAGTCATAGACCACATGAGAAACCCTAAATTGGCCCAAAAGAGATGGGGCTGGAGAGTGTGGCTGCTCCCAGCCAATTCTTCTCCTCTTCTGGAAAATTAATTCAAAACATATGTCCCATTCTTGATGGATCAGTAGCACCATTCTAACATGGAAAAGGAATAATATTTATATGATTTTTCACTTCTAAATGCTGAGTTATTTTATTCAGACTGAGGAATTAAATGTGATTACATACATCGGTAAGAGCCCACTGCCTGACACACATTAAGGTCAAAATAAATGCCCCCTTTCCCTGAAGAGCAAAGATTTCAAATAGAGCTAACCAAGCGAAAACAATACAGAGATTTCTAAAACAAAAGTTTTAGAGTTCTAATTTCTTACATACTGGGCTAGTCAGCGTAACTTCCTTCAATCCCCAGAGGATGGCAGAGCAGATTAATAAATTGTCAGGACTAACTGGAGAGTTGACATTCTGTCAACATGCCGGGTAAAATAAAAAATGATCTATCCATTCAATAACTTGGAAATTATGTGTGTAATCTCACCAAAGAAAGAAAAAACCCCACAGCTTAAATTCCACTTACAGTTCTTATCAAAACTATAAAAATGACAGGGGTTTATACTTAGCAATTTTCTACCACACTTGACATTGACATGTATGTGGAATGTTACATTTCACATGTATGTGGAATGTTACATTTCTTAACAAATTAACTAAAGTTTCTGTACTAGCTAATGAGACAGAGTATTTCAAACAATTTATTGTATTTTCAGACTTGAATGAGAGCATATGGTATTGATTTGTGTAGTATTCAATAGTTTTTATTAGTGTTTAAAATAATAAACCAAACAATATTTAAACATTGCCCTTTATAGAATGCAACACATATGCTTTTTTGAATTCATAAAACTAAGGAGCAAATAGATATGTCTATTTCTTATTATCTTCAGTAAAATTTATCTTTCAATGATACAAAAACAATTCATAGAGTATGGTGCACAAACTGATTCAGTTAAATTGATGGCATTTGATATTCACAAAACCTTCAATTCTTTAAAATATCTCCAGGTAAATAAATGTTAAAAATATTGCAATCTGCCAACTTTTGTTCAGATTTTGAGTGTCCGAAGGATATAAGAAAAAGAGAGCTCAATCAATGCCAGGTAGCCATAAAACAAATTGTCCAAAGAAAGCCAAAAATCTAAGAATGTAAGTTTATGCGTTGAAACCTGATCATCCTTCATTACAGTCATCACTTATGATTTAGGACTGCCTCTTGCTCAGATTCTTGACTGAGGAGCTCACTTTTTATTAAGCAGTTCAGGCATCATGTAAGGTGTTGCCAATTTGCAAGTCATGGAGGACAGAACGGATGCTCACCAAAACACTTGAACCGTTTTAACTCCCTTCTATCGGTAAACTGCATCAAGAGGATGCAATAAAGACCAACTTCTTCAACAATGAGACAAATCAACAATTTGTCTTCAACAAATGAGACACTGCTAGGAACTCAATGATATTGGGAGGCTCTGATCTGGCAGGTTTTCCTGCAATTCCTCAGCCCACAATAGTATCAGTCCAAATTGACACACTACCGCTCAGGTTTGAAGGATAAAAGAGAAGACTGATTTTGAATCTGGGGATAACACCTGCTGAATTTGTACTGAAATTTGGGGCGAGTTTCCTGCCCTAGAAAATAAGATACTTTTAAATACCCGGAGTTAACTAAATTTTCCGAAGGTATTTTTAAGGAATTTTATTCTAATGTCTTTTAATTCCATTACACTTTTGTCCTTAAAAATAAGAAAAGAAAGCATTTTTATTATACATGTGAATATTATTCACATTTATATTCTATGATACAAAGACAAATAACGTGATGCACAATTTAAATGATGATACCTTTGTAAAACTCCAAGGCAGAAACTTGGGCAAATATGGATAAAATAAAGCAATGCAATCACCATAAGGAGAATTTGGTGAAATGCAGAGTTCAAGAGCAGATAACATGCAGACACATATACACACAGGATTTAACTCTACGGAGCTTAGTGTTTCTCAGAGCACATTTTCATAAATTATTTTACTTGATTTAGCTTGATAGGAAAAAATCCCTTGCATATAGTAGGCAGTTAATGAAGAACATGTACCTGCTTATTATTCCAATTTGACAGAAAAATTAATAGCCTGGTTAAGATATTTATCTTCCGTAAGGAAAATTGGAAATATATAATATGAAGCCTTTATATGCAGCAGGATAATTTCGGTAGAACAAAGAAAAATGAAAGTGGAAAATTCAAGTGTATTTAAGAACACTCCAAAAGTACATATTCTGAAGTTTTTCAGCTGGGAGTTTTAATTGATGTCAAATAGCCATTCTGAGCTGCAATGATAGCAGAGTGATTTTCTAGCAGGAAAAGTAAGAGAATAGCAAGAGAATGAGTTGTGTGTGGTTATGAGAAAATTCCTTTCTCTACTTAGTTGAGTTGTTAAGGTTTATAACGATATTAACAGAGGAATGTTTTATTAACTATTGCAAACAGATGTGCACATTTTGGTATAATATTTTTAAACTAGGGGAGAGCAATTAGGAGCATAGCATTTAATCTACTGGTCTCCCTGTGTTAAGTTTTAGTTTGATAAATTTCTGATGAAGTGAAATAGGAAAGATGCATCATTAACACTTAATGTAAAAATAGAAACTGCTTGAGAAGTGGTCTAAGAAGTGACTGGCCCCACAACTTTGACTCAGAGGTAACACAGCTGGAGGTGACCGTTTTCCAGTATATTGCGTTATCCAAACTTCACAGAAATGACCAAAAAAAAAAAACCTATTATGGAACATTTTGTGACATTTCATTTTGTTCACTATCAGATAATCTGTTTAAATTTTTATGAAAACGGTGACATAAACTGTATGACTATATGCAGAATTCCTATTTCTCTGATCCATTTTGTCCCTTTCAGTTAAAAAATATATTTGGATCTGCTGAAAAACAAAACATTTGCATGTTATTCAAGTACTTATAAATATTCTTGAAACAGGTCAATGAAATTTGGGGGTGGGGCCCATGCCACTTTTTTGAGTTACTCATTATAAAACAAATTATGGGGTAGGGAAACTTAAAAGTTTATGAGGTGGACATGGGAAGAATGGAAATATTTTAAGCACACCAAAAGAAATACCCATAAATATTCCAAGTCACATTATTCCCAGAAGTTCTGCCCTTGGAAGACATCACATCATTCTCTTAGCCAATCACCATTTAGCAACATTATTCTTGGAGTCATAACTTTAGGAATGGTGTCAGAAACCAAGTGGGAATTAGAGTATTTAAGGTCAGTGGTTAGAAAATAATCTATTCTGCTCACAGCACTACTAAGCGCCAGTACCCACATTGCTCTGAATGCTTTCCTACATTTGGAGCTTGGGATTTTGAGATGAGGAAAATCAACTCAATTGAATGCAGACCTTGAAACCTTACACAGAAGAATATGCCTATTAGATGAAAATCTTAATGGCCAATATTGAAAATGTAGTTGTTTGTTCTTCCATGTTAGATAATATCTTGGAAACCTAGTTGATTTTTGTTGTTGTTGCGGTAGTGGTGGTGATGGTGGGTTTTTTTTTTTTCTGACCACCAATGGAAAGAAAAATATTAAAATGTTTTGAATTGTAATACTTCATGAGAAAAGACCAACAAAAACATCAATGTAGTACCCTCAAAATATCCAGGTAATATTTTGTAATATTTTAAGATTCCATCTTGACCAATGTGGAAAAAATGAGATTCCGTAGAAAAAACGGAAATTTATCCAAAATGTATATATACCTATAAACTGAATTTTTGCTGCATAATTAGAATAATAGCAAAAACCTCAGTAAAGTAAGGAGACTGTTTTATTGCCAACAAACAGTGGATTTAAATTGATGCTGAATAGTTGTATGTTTTTAATAAAATCAGAATATAAATAGATCAGATCAAAGTTAATAGTTACAGAGGCAAATATTACTGCCTAATTAAAAAAATAAGATGGAATAAAATTAAATAACTGCCTAATATCACTAGTAAAAATACATTTTAGAATACTTTGGGATTTTTCATAAGGCTGGAGACAACTTTATTCAAAAGAATGAATTATCACATGAATTTCAAGTTTTGTGTTCTGATTAAAGTCTTTTTTGTCTCTACCCAACTATTCAAAGAGTGACTAAAGAAGTTTTAAGATCTAAGGTGACAATAAATATTCATTTAATCATTTTCTTGTTTTTAAAACACACTAATTTGACCTGGAGTTTTTCTCTAGTTTAACTCTAGAGCTTTAAAGAACAAATGTTAATTACATCTAAATTCTTTTACATTAATATGTTAGAAATAATAAAAATTCCTTTATTAGATATTATTTAAACTGAAGTGAAAACTCATTCATTTAATCTTTTTAAATGTAAGACTTTATCAAAAAGAGACATGGTGTCAGCAGGAATTACTTTAGTGAAATAAATTAGAATTTCAAAAAAAAAGTGAAAAGCTTACATAGCTATTTACTGATTTTCCTATTTCCTAATTTTCCATTTTGAATCAATATTCAAATTGAACTGAATACTCAAATTTGAATTTAAAATGTTACAGTGATATATTGAGTTTTCAGTTTTAGTATTTAAAACCAAAGTGGTTAAGTAAAGAAAACTGGCAGAAACTTGCAACTATTCCAAGCGGGTTCCATTTATTCACTTTCCAAAAATGTAAAACAAATGCAACATATACTTTAAATATTCCTGAGAGATACCGCAACTTACTTTAATTTATTGCAGGAGAATGTGGCAGATTGCAACGACTACTTTGGGACCTTTGCAGGTTATTGAATATTTACAATAATATAGGATATGTGGTGATATTCCTGTCCTGAAAAGATTATTACAAAATAGAAAATATATATTCCTAAGAGAGGTTTTAACTGTTTTTGGAAAGTCACTATGAATTGCCAAGTAATTCAACTATGTTGTAGAACTCAAAGCTTATTGCATCAATATTCATTAAAATAAGTATATAAAAGTTAAATTAAGCTACAGATTACTCCATTTTAAGAAAATTTAGTATTAAAAATTCATTTATAAGGTTAATTAGATGGTAATTCTTCAAATTTTCCTCTCCTTGAATCTTTAATATATCTCTATTTTAAAATACCAAATATTTAATACATCTATAGTTTCTTTACATTTATTTATACTTCTCAGTTTTTACAGTGAATCTACATTGCTTTATAATAACTAGTTCCTTTAAATAAATTTTGTTTTTTACAAAAATTATTGAGCTATGTATTCTGTAATGTATTTGAGAACATTTTGCTAGAGAAAGGAAGGACAGACTGATAACTTCTTTAAGATGCCATTGCCAATGAAAAAATATATTTAAAAAAATAATGAAAATTCACATTTGAGAAAATGAAATTTGATTCAGTCTCGTTAGAAAGGCAGATACCGTACGTCTTATTTGGGTTTCTACAACTAATCATCTAAAGGGGTGGAATAAAATGACCCAATGGGCACTAGTACTTCTATTATTTTATAATTGGTGTTTTAGGTATACGAATATACAATCACAAATACTAATACATTCTGTAACAAGATTCAAGTCACAGCAGATGGAAACTTAAACTAAATCAATGTGGTAGTACAGGCTCATGAAATAAAAAAATATATATTTATATATATAGCTGCTGTTATATAATAAAAATTTAATATATATATATATAAATTTTTTTAGCCTGAAAGTGTTTAGTTTTTAAACCATTTGACTATTTGGTCAGATTGATCTAGAAGTGTAACCCTAGTGCTATTATACCTAAAGGCACTGGATTTCTATTCCATTTTCTAATACATACCTGCCTTCCAGCTTCATTGTTATGTAGGTTCATTGCTAACAGTACTTTGCTTTCCTTTGCCGTGGTGTTTTTGATGGGGAAATCTAGGAACTTTCTGCTGAACCACATGCCATACTGGACATCATCAGAGCATCCCCCCCAATGCCAGCCTTCACTCGCTGAGCCGCCGTTCTGCAAGGTGGTGTCACAGGAACACTCGGTCATGTTGCCTGCGCTGCATGACCTGGTCACAGAATGCACCAGGCCTGCAGCCATCACAGCATAAATAAATGCTGTTTCCTTGGTGCCTAGAATAAGAAATAAGTTGCTAAATGAACCAGCCATACCATTCTCTGCTTATGTTCATAACAAAGCCGCCTACTTACCCTCTTATCAGGAAAGCAACTTTCAAGGGATGCTTTAATGAGTACACATTTACAAAGGACAATTTCATATTGTTCTCATCTTTTAAAAAAGCAACATTAATTTTCAGTATGATTTTCCTTTATTGTATGTCATTAATTGTCCTCATACCTTAAAATCATCTGTTTGTATTTTAAATTTGAGATGTAAGTCAGCACCCAGCTCAGTACTTAATAGACAATGAAAATTCAACAAATACACATTGAATTTAAAATCCCTTGCATGGACATCGTACACAGTCAGACAATGCTCCAAGGAGCCCCGCTTATCTTTCTCTTTAAATTTAAAACGTTATCACAAAACACAGGCTGAAAAATTGGTGTGACTTTTGTTTGTACAAAAAAAATCCATGTCAGGATGCAAACTAAAATTAAGCAAAGACTAGAGCAATTAGGAGATAAACGTTATAGTTTACTTTCACATCAAAGATGTTTTAACGATATACTGAATAACAATATTAATATGAAAGTTAAATATATTCATATTTCTATATACAGTATTATATCCTCTCACACTACGAAGGGCAATTAAAGATAATTGAGATGTCATCAGCAAAAAAAAAATTGTTATGGAAAATCACTGAATACTGAGTATGGATATAACACACCTGCAATAGGTTTCGAACTAACATCTTCGGAAACTGAGGTCCTATTAAAATATTAGTAAAATGGATCGAAGGGACCCAGCAGGCGACTTTCCCCCTCCTTAGAGATGTTTAGATTGAAGTAGAAACGTTATCACGCCGTTGTCCAATAAACCTTTTCAACAGCTGATACCTCTACATTTCAGCAACTGTGAAGAACACATCCTCTTTTTTTCTTTTTTTCTTTTTGCAGGGAATCAGTGCTCTTTCGGAAGGGTGTGCCGGCCAAAGCGCAGCGGGGCAAAAGCGAGGCGGCGGTGAGTGTAGGGACCCGGCGGGGAAGGGTCAAAGGTGGAAGGGGAACGGAAATGAATATGAAAAACGACTAAGAATCTTTCAGAGCCCAGGTTCTGAAATTCTTTGAATCTGCTGACACCTCTGTGCCTTTATCCTTACTAAGTCGCTAGGCACGTGAGAGTGGAACTTTGTTTCCCTGCCGATTCCCGCGCCTCGGATGTGCGCACAGGAGAAAGGGTAGAAGGAAAGGAATAGAGGGGAAAACCAAAGTTGTGCTCGAGTTAGCCTCACGAGGGTTGTCTGGGACAGTCCCTTTTAAATCGCCATTATTCCGTCTACGCGGTGTTCCCGGGAACCAACACCATGGGGTTTCGCTGCAATTAGCCACTTGTCCAGGGCTCAATGAGCAGCGGAGCTGCTTAAATCAAAGCAGATGCGGCCTCGGCATTCCCTGCAGCCGACATCATGTTTCTCCAGCTGGTCCCCCACGTAGGGGGGCGCTACGGGGTCCGAGGGGTCGGCGGGGTGGAGCGTCAGAGTTTTTCTTCCAGCTCCAGCCGGGAGCCACGGGAAGGAGGAAGAGCTACACCTCCACGCGCTGCGCTCTGGACCTGGGGTGTCACCCCACCCCCACCCCATGACCGCACCTGCACCCGGATCTGGCTTCCGTCGCCCCCCAATTTCCTTCCACTAAAGGACCTCTCTGGGGAATTTAAAGAGCGACGGGACCGTACGAGCACTGATTAATTTACAGGAATTGCAGGTCTCGCCCCCAGTCCCGCGCCAGCCACGAGTCCCGGGACTCACCGCTGCTCAGCTCGTAGCCAAAGAGAGGGCTGGTGCCCGGCGCGGAGGCGGCGGCCACCAGGCAGTTCCATCTCTCGTGCCTGAACTGGCTTCTGCACTCCTGAATGCCCAGCCGGGCGCCCTCGCGGATGCTCGGCAGCAGGTACGGTTTCCTCTTGCACAGCTCCTTCTGGCGGCTGTTCAGAGGCAAGTTGGCACAGCCCAGCTTCTCCGGAACCCCAAAGGAGGCGATGCCCAACCACCTGTAAGACACGGCCGCCCCTAGCGTAAGCCGCTGCCCTGCTCTCCTCCCCAAGCCCAGATGTTTACCCGAAATTTAGGTCACCCGCCCTAGGACTCCCGCCCCTTCTCCCCCGCCCCAGCTGAGAGTTCCCTGAGGCTGGGCACCCCCTTTTGCCACAAATCCCATGCGCCCCTGCTGCCCCCATACTCACATCCAGTTTCCTTGGGCTCCGCAGGGGAACAGCGCGAGCACGGCTGCCCACAGCGCGCACAGGCGGGACAGTCCCAGGAGCGCTGCTCTGTCCATGGCCCCCGCATGGAGTCCCCCAGCCCCAGCCACTCCTCTTCGACCCTCCCCACCCAGAGGCCCACCAGGCCAGAGGTCAGTTCCCCCGCACCAAGTTGTCCCTCGCCTCCCTTGTCCCTGCAGACAACGTAAAAAGGCCAGCTGTAGTAGGTGTTCTCAGCAGCTTTCCCCTCGCGAGCGGGGAGCAGCGTGAGGAAGTTGAGAAAATAGCCTGGGGCCCTCCTCCGGCGCCAAGTTGGAGATGTGCAGGAGATGCGGGAGCGTCCGTCGCATTCCAAGGTGAGAAACTTCTGTTGATGTAGCTCTGTCTCCATCGCCCCCGGCCTCTCCTCCCATCTCCTCCCCCCTCCCTGGCTGCGCTTGGAACCTGATTGGCCCAGCAGCGGCCCCTCATCTCATCATCCCCGGACTTCAGGCTCCCATTGGCTGAGAGCGGACTCCGCGGGGGACGTTCGGGCCCGCTGCTTCCCGACAGCAGGTCCAGACCCTGTGTTCCTGACCTTTCCTCCCGTCTCAGTCTCCGGAGAGTGGGTCTCTGCGGGAGGAATATTGATACAAGCCGAAGACTATAGGGGCGCTTCTGTCTTAATGAACCTGGGCGAAGGTGTGGGTTCAATGGGCGATGTTTGAGAACCACCCACCCCAGTCGCATATGGATTAATTATACTCTGGGTGGAGCGGCTGGAAATTCTCACTGCTCACGTTTCTTTCCTCTCCTTTACCTCACAGAAGAATAGTTTTTTGAGTCCGAGTTGGTACCAAAAAGTTGACTTTTCACACCCTGACTGAGGTCTCAACATGTCAGCAGACTTGAGAATGAGAGAAATACTGTCAAGCTTGACATCTATCGTCATCTGTGCAGGCATTTACTTTTATCGAAAGGGAAGATTCTAGCCTAGCATCTATTAATAATCTATCATATTTAAATTGTGTTAGGTGATTTCATTTTGCCGATTTGTCTCTTTTTTTTTTCTTCGATCTTTGAGAGCACTGTCAGAGATGAAGGGCAGAGAGTAGATGTGAGTGAGAACTGTCTGGAGAGTTCTAAAAAAAATTGAGGGTCCTGTTCTCCCTAATGCATACTATGCCTTTCTCAGGGAAATTGGACACATTGAAGACAAATTTTAGAAACTTATTTATGAAACACCTACTGTGTGTCCAGTAATGTGGGAATTTCTGAAGACTAGATTCCTTTCCTTAAAGGCACAAAACAGCCATAGAGACAAGTCTGAAACAAATTAATTTGATATTATTAATAAATAAAAGCATAGAATCCAACAAGTTACTCTTCTGGAGTCAGAGTTCAGATGCGGGAGAATGTTCTGGTGCTTGGCAGTTAAAAAAGATTAGCTAACCAGTGTTTTCCAGGATAGACCTCTGGGGAGAACTCTGAAGTCAGATGGCACATGCTTTTAGCTGTGGTATCAGAAAACTCTGTTTCACCTAATTGGCGACAGGAAATGGGTATGAGAGTCATCACCTACTCCTCAGAGGACTTCTGAAATGTTAATAAACTCTCAGGATATACCAGCTTGTGTGTATGAGTTGTTCAGTCATGTCTGACTCTTTGTAACCCTATGGGCCTTAGCCCACCAGGCTCCTCTGTCCATGGAATTTTCCAGACAAGAATACTGGAGTGGGTAGCCATTCCCTTCTCCAGGGAATCTTCCTGACCCAGGGTTTGAACCCAGATCTCCTGCTTGCAGGCAGAGTCTTTGCCATCTGAGCCACCAGGGAAGCCCAGCTTAGTGGATTCCAAATTCCAGACTTACTCCAATTAAAGATTTACTTTATTTGCTTTATCAGCAAATAAAGTATTTTATTTGCTGCATATCCTCTCTATTGGCCCAGAGCAATAAAAGCTCACTGAAATTCCCATCTTCTCCCATTCATTCCTTTATCCAACAAATATTTATTGAGTGAACGCTATGTACCAGGTCCTAAAGCCACATTGTAATTTTTAGAGAGTCAAGTTGATGATAGGGTGCAGTTACGGATCCAGAAATATTTTGGCTAATGGCTAGTGGCCTCTCTGAGAATCAGAGCCCTCATCCAAGCTCACTTTATTCGGCAGACCTCTCCAGGAGGCATTGTGGAGCACTCCCTGCTGAACCCCTGCCATGGGGCCCAGTACACCAGATACTGGTTCTGAACACAACTTACTGAAGGGATTAACGTGGTGAGGAACATCCTGAGCAGATACCTAAGTGGCCGAGATGGTGTAATTAGAGAAGAGGCTTCCTCTGCAGGGGAACTGAGGGATTGGAGAACGTGAATACTTGAGGCTGATTTTTCGAGCCAATGATGATAGATGTTTTAAGGAAGTTGCTGGATTTTTTTTCTTTTAGAAAGATATACCGAGCCTCTGTTATGGGTTAAAAAGTGGGGCTAGATAGCACTGAATTAAATAGTAGTGGAGTTCACAGCCCCATTGACAAGACACAAGGAGTCAGGGGGTCATAGCGAGTGTAGTGAACGCAGTGGGGACACAGGGCGCGCCAGGAACAAGCAGGGGGATTACTTAATCTAGTTTGGGAGTGGGGTCACTTGAATGTTGCCTTTGTTGCTACTCCTGCGATCAAGCACTGTCTAGGCATCCAGATAAACCCTGAGAGGGCCATTCACAGCCTTCTATTCTTAGAGTCACTGGGTCAACTATTTTCAAGTCCAAGACACAGTTTCCGGGCCATGTACCTCTTGTGTATAATCTGAGGCCTTAGGGATCATTCTGTCCATACCTTTAAAGCAAAGAAAACATTTCTAGAAGTTGGTCCAACTGAAGAATTAAGCTTATCATTCAATGAGCAGACATTTAGGCACTTATTTTGCATCAGGCGTCTTGAACTCTCATGCACTGAGAGCCTACATCCCCTCACACCTCGCCCCTCTCACCACCCTGTGTTTTCTCTTAACTCTCTGTCTTTCTCTTCTCACTCCACACAAAGATTCAAACTCCTCAAATTGGTACTCATTTTATAGATAAAGAAATGAATTTAGAGAGATTAAGAAACTTGCTGAAGACCACTCAGAAAAATAGTAGGGTCAAAAATAGATCTTATTTTGAAAGTCTTGTGCTTTCTACCACACCGTACTGCCGCAGAACCTGACTAAAAAGTACTGATTGCTTGCTTTCCATCTCTCTCTCTCTTTTTTTTTTTTTTGACCAAATCGCAGGTATTGGGTCTCAAGGTCCAAATTCCTCTTTCATGATCTTTATACCACAGTTCACAGATATCTCAGTCAAAAGAGTTGTTCTGTTCTCTGAAGATTAAAAAAAAAAAAACCCACAATGGATAGGTGGGTCTCCTGAGGAGGTCTCCCTGAAGTCCAGTCTCTCAGAGGCGAATGGTGGTCTGCATGGATACCCTTCTGTTTCCCACTCTTTGCTGTTTGGATTGTGTGCACTGGGAGAAAGAGTGGAAAGAACACTGGGCTGAGTTGGGTGACGGTCCTTCCAGTCAGCAGGCTTTAATCTTGCAGTCAATTTCAACTTTGAGTCTCAGTTTTCTCACTTGTAAAATGATGAAAAGCTCTTTTGGTTCTAAAACTCTAACTGGAGTTCCCACGGGGCTGGAGAGAGGGAGGTTGTGTGTGTGGTTCTGTGTGATTGTGTATGCCTGTGTGTGGTAGGGTGCGAGGGACTGCCTTTGCTAATGAATTTGCACTCCCAGGAGGAGGAACCTTAGCTATTGGGTTTGGCAAACAGAGAGGAGCCCCTGGTCTTAGGATGGCACAGGCTAGAGTGTTTTGGCTTCCATTTTTTACCTTCAGTTCCACTTTTCCTTGTGGATTTCAATTTAAACTAATTATTGACAGAAGTATTACGTATTATATAAATGTATAATTTATGTTACATTTAAAATTATATAAATTGTCACTATTTTTATATTTATAATTTATACTAATATATTTATTGTAATCTGATCAGGTCACATGAAACTATAGAAGATGTAAAAAGTTACAGGTATCTTCTTTATCTTGAAATATGAAGGTGAAGGGCTTCTTCAGAATCTAATTTGTACCTCTTATTAATTAGAAGTGGTTCATCTCTACTATCACTAGTGGGGATTATGCTCTCTTTAGCTTTAAATTAAAGCTAAAGCATAAAGTTAATGATGAGTCAAATCCAAACATATCCACAACTACATGTTTCAAATTGCTTATTTCTTTAGCAGCAAGAAGGAGTCTCATTTCCTATCTACCATTTTTGGTTTGTAATTGGGAGAGAGCGTGAAATATTAACTGGTCAACAGGGTATAATGTGGTACTTATTGTCTTTTGCAAGCTTTCTAAAAATGATATAAAGATAATGCCATTAATTGTTCATAAAATGGGAGCTGCAATTATATCATCTCATGATCTGAGCCCAGCTACCCAAAATTTGATTAATGCTATTAAGCAAAGCACAGTGTAATTCCAAGTTTGCACAGGTTACTGAAGCATCTGTAGCTTCTTGATCCCACAAGGAAGTACTTGAATTGTTTTTGTAGCAGGGGTAAGGTGTTTTTAGCTACATTCTAGAAAAGAGGATGTAGGAGGGAGAGTCAAAGGAAATACTCATTTCACTCAAAGAAACTTTTCTAAGAAACTGAATCTCACCAGTCGGGCCAACTGAACCAAGAGAAGTAGCTGCACAGCAATAAATCCCACCTCCCACCCAGGACAATTGAAGATTATTAGTTGTTGAACCCAGCGGAGACTGTGCCTTCTGGTTGTTTTTCCCAGTCCCTGAGAAACTCAGCAAAAAGTCTGCCTGAACAGATATGCCTTGGACTCTGCCTTTGGCAGTCCATCAGAGAACGAGACTTCTAAGGGCCTTGTTGTAAGAATTTCTGCTGCAGATCACAGAGACTTATGTACTGGAAACTGATACCAGAAGCACCCCAGCTGGTCTTAACTCCCATGATGGAACAGAAGAGCAGAGGTGACTTTTTACATAACTGGGTCCTCATCCATTCTATTTTAAATTCCACCTGGATGCTACCAGTGTGGAACGGAGCGCAGGCTTGTGACCACTGGCTCTCAGGAGGGGGCGGGGAATGGCATTCTGGATGTCCTGCTGCCCTTTGGTGGCCTGAAAAGCCCGACTTGGAGCAGCAGAGGCGACACGAGTAATGAAACCAGGAGAAGGGGCTGGGGGTGGAGAAGGATGCTCTCTTGTCTTGCTTTTAAAATGTTCACAACTCTGAAAGTAAAAAAAAAAAATTTTTTTTTGTTTATTTGTCCTAGAAATTAAGATTGAAGAAACCTCATTAAGTGTTTATTAGAAAGTGGCTTATCTCTAGTGATATTTTGTACTGGTTATGCAATCTTTTGGAGCGAGGGAATAAAAGTAAAATACGATCCTTGACAAACAGGACTGGTCACTATTTGTCAAAACTGAAATCCGTGGAGAACGTTAAATCTCTCCACACCCCTTTTCATTTTTTTTTTCTGAATTCTGCAAAACAAAGCAACTCAATTAATGAATTGTTATTGACTTTAATAAGTTATCATGAAAACTACTTCAGAAAATCTGGACTTTGATTTTTTTTTTAAGGAGTACTGTTTATGGAGAGATCACTGGGCTGGCTATAATGGAAAAAACAAATTTTCTCTCTTTTTTCCTTTCTTTTTTTACTAAAATAGAGCCATCTCACACTTTAAGGGAAAAAACTTCAAGGGAAAAGTAGTTTTAGAAAGAATTGATGGTATCTGTCTTATTCCAACTGTTGGTCTGCATAATTTAATTGTTGTGATGTAATAAATATCCTGCTGTCAACAAAACGCCAGCCAAAAATCAATTAATGCTGAAACTGTATGTTGGAGGCTGTTCCTACGTTTAACCATTAGGTACCGTCTTCATTATGGTGGGCAGCGTGTGGAAGTGGGTTTGTTAAGTCTGGTCAATTGACAATCATCATTCTGTGTTTACTCTTCTTCACCCAGTGGTGAATCACATTTAAATTTAGCTTTTATTTGTTCACTTTCCGACTGAAACCTTTATGACTTCTTATTTACTCCTACCTAAATTTTAAACCCTTTGGTTAGACTTCTAAAAATCCTTCACTCAGGATTTGTCTTTAGCTGTCATTTTTTATTAAAGTCACTGTATTTCCTCATGCTTATTCCCTCTAGGCAGCCCAGCTTGTTTCTTCCCTTTTCCACAAGCAGAGTCTGCACGTTTCTATTTCCACTTCTTGAGAAACACTCCCTCTCCATGCCTAGAATTTTTTCCCTTTCCTTTTTACTTCCCCAAGCCCACCTACCCATTCTTTATGTCACATTTCTTCAGGAAGCCTTCCACAGTTCACCATATTAAAGCCTCTCTGTCTTCTACTTCACCCGAGGTAGCTACTAGAAAATGTATCGTTTAATTTACTTCTGCTTTCTGAGGGTTTAACGTGCCTTTATTGTAAGTCACCAATAGATTATAAACCTCTTCAAATCAAAGAATACAAGGAATTGTTTTGCAGCCCTCTCAATGCCTACAACCAGGCAAATGTGTAGTAGATACTCGATATTGGTTGTGTGGTGGTTGTTTTAATAGATAAAGCATCTTTTTTAATGCTGGAATAAGTGAAGCATAAAGTCGAAAACTGTCAGCTTTGACATTGTCTACTAATTTACCACTTTTCGATTGGAGATTCACCATGACTTGTACCTAGGACGTTGCATTAATGCAGGCCACGTGGTTTGCACAGTTTCCAAGGGGACCACCAGATTGCTAGGTCTAGAGTATTCACAGCTTTGGTTTCTGCTAGTGTTAAAATCAGTAAATAAACGGATACTCTTAAATCTTTCTGACAAATCTGTAGCCCTGCCACATGCTCTTTCCAGGTATGTCTGTTGAGCTCTGCTAATAACTCCGACTTTTACCGGAGCTGTCTCCAGAGACAGCTTTTATTCCAGTAGGCAAGTGCTCAGAGCCCAGGAGATTTACAAGCGTTCAGAGACATAAACACGGATGGCGGAGAAGGTGCGAGGTGTGTTCCAACTGCAGCCGTCTCACCTTCTGTTAGTGATTACGGGAAGAGGCATCAATACAAAAACAGCCGGTTCGAGGGCTCTCAAGTTTGCAATCTGATGAAGTCTTCTGGTGCCAGACCAACTTCTGGGGTTGTCACATGGCTTAGGGAAGCAGCTTCCAAAATGTGCTGAAAACCACAATATTGATATGCTGGGCCACATGCCAGAACAGAGCCTGAGTCCAGCCGACTGGGTAAAGGATTCCAGTTGCTACTTTAGCACCAGCGTATTGTCGGCAATCCCCAGGGCACACTCATGAAACCAGCACCAAACACAGTGGAGCCACTTTTTAATGCTGTTTTGGGGAGAGAGCTAATATTTGCCTTATAGGTTAACTGAGTTATGGCAGGCTTCGGCAGAGCAGAGTTTTCCTTCAGGAACTGATTTGGCCTTCAGCATATCTTAATCTTAGAGTGATTGTTGGCAGTCCAGGGTGGGGTTCAGCTCTGGAATCTTCCCCTTTGCTACTTCCCTCCTCTCCCTACCCCAGGGGTTCTGATGAATAAAGCATGCACACAGAGAACTGAACCAGTTTGGGCAAAGTATCAGGTTTATTAGTCGAGCTTTGATTATGCAAAGCGAAGTTTTCTATTCCTTCCCCCTGAATTGAAGATAGCAAGACAGAGCCAATAGATCCACCCAGTCTCACGCTGAGAAACTGGGCCTGAGAGAGGAGGCTGGCAGGAGGCCACGGGAAGTGGAGAGGTCAGCTCACTCTCCCGAAGCATGTCCACCAGGCCTATGAAGACAGCACATGGGGCCATCTTGCTTTGGAGGTACCCCAGTGCTATCAGGGACCAACTGACTGGCCACTCTTTCTCTGCAGGGGAAGAGTAACCATGAGATAGGAAATAAGGTACAGATTTCCTCATCATGGAAGAAAGAAATGAGAGTACAGATACTTAAAGGATGTTCTCACTTCCTGGGGCAGAGAGAGCAAGATAATCAGCTCTCTATCTACTGATAATCAGCGGATAATCAGTCTGCTGCCTCCTGTAAAATGCAGCATTGCAAGCCCTCAAGATAGATGGGCAGGCAGCTGAAGAACCCCCATGGGAGCTATGGGCAGGAGAACTACGACATAAGGGCTATGGACTGTATTCTGAGAAAAGGCAAACTACGCAGTGATGATTAGCATCGATGTAGGGAGCTGGGAGTCACGGGCACAACAATGCTTATTGCAGCACTAGCCCCCGTGCCCTTGGAAGACAGTCTGGATTGTACTGACGAACCCAGAGGAACAGATGGATGAGTTCACCAGAAAGCATAGTGTCCCTGAATAAGGCCATCCTCTTCCACTTATTTAACCTCAGAGCACATTATTTGGTTTATTTTTTGGCTTGGGGTTTCCTTTGGTAACTGTAAAATTAATTCATGGTCCCTCACAGGTTGTCATCGTCTCAGGGAAGTGGCCTAGAAACATGTTGGGTGGTCTAGAGTAATCAATACAAAGTTAGAAAGGTAGACCAGGAGAAGTCACGAAATAGGTCATTAACAGAAGGCTTAACGTAAGAGGATAAATTTGAAAACTATATGGTCATATGGATGTAGATGGATGTTCATTAAAATGCTGAAGAAATATTTTGATTAATTCATATGCACAATTGTTTGTTGATAAGTTGCATACAATTTTAGACCAGACAAAACACATTAGAGCTGCTTATGATTGCATATAAAGAAATAAGCTATATTTTTTCAGGATAATTTAGGTCATTTGATAACACATAACAGAGGGTTATTTTTGTTAAAATTGTTTGCTTTAGGGTGTGTCTTGACTTGGCATTCCAAAGCAAAAGAAAGGAGTTGAAAGTCATAAATATATTTCACAGCTAGAGAAAACAGAAGAACCACTTAGAAAGATTAAGGTCACACAGCATTGTTTACCTTTCTGACTGAGTTCTATTCAGTAGCCTCTTGGACTCTTTCTTTCTTATAATATTTCTGTGCTTTTCCCCCTCATATTTAAACTATATCTACCATTCTGTAATCTAATCAAAATAGTACAACAGAAAATCAAGGGAACTTTGCAAGACAACTTAAATAAAATCATCCTTCTACTAAAATTCTCACAATACTACAGGTTTTTAAAAATTATATATATGACATAATTAAACAATTATCTAAGTCCTATAACAAACAAAAAAAAAAAAACCCAGCAGTGTCCTACTTCCCCATTTGCCATATATCATTCCATAAGAATAATAACTTTCAGCTCTTTTAGCTGAATTCTTTTGGTATTTTGCTCTAACTCGTTAAGTATCATCCTTGTACTGTTACTTCTTAATTTTGAAAATTTTAGGCATTGTCTGTAACTTTCCACTGTGGAAGCTGCGGTTTTGCTCTGTTTCCCCAGCCCTACTCCCTCATATGTATTTTTGTAGCCTTTATATTCCCAATACAGATGTCAAAAAATTGTGGTTAGATCAGCAGTCAGTTTTTATATTATTGTGACACATAATGTTATTGATGCTAAGCTATGTAGCATACCATGATTATTTCCTTCCTTTTCCTTACTTGCCTTTTCTCCCTATTTTCCTGTTTTGCTTTTGGTTTTTTAATTTGTTTTTTGGCCATGTCTTGCTCTTGTGGGATCTTAGTCCCTTGACAAGGGATCTAACTCTCATCCCCTATAGTGAAAGCCCCTAGTCTTAACCCTCGATCACCGAGGAAAACCCCTTATTTTCCTGGCTTCTATGTGCTTATCACAAATCTAACCCCAAGCCTCCCGATTTTCTAAATTTCCTCAAATGAGTCAGTGCATGTGTGTGCTTGCTAAGTCCCTTCAATCATGTCTGACTCTTTGGAACCCTATGGAATGTGGCCCATCAGCCTCCTCTTTCCATGGGTTCTCCAGGCAAGAATACAGGAGAGAGTTGCCATGCCCTCCTCCAGGGCATCTTCTTGACCCAGGGATCGAACCTGAATTGCCTGCGGCTTCTGCACTGGGGGCAGATTCTTTACCACTGAGCCACCAGAGCAGCCCAGATGAATCAGAAGTTTCATCAGTTTTATCTTTTTGACAGTGCATCCCCATGTCCTGTGACCCGTCCCCACCTGGAATGGTTGCCTCCGCATCTGTGATCTGCTTCACCATCATCCCAGAGATCACATTTTTCTTGTGTCTCTTTGTAGAAACCTCAGTTTCTGAATTTTATCTATTTCCCGTTATTGGTTTAGTTCTCTGTTCTAGGGGAGCACATACTCTTGTAGCTTCCCAAGAAAGAGTGAATGGGAGTTAAGCTAAGCTTTATGAGAACTTGCCTGTCTTAGAATAGCTGTTTCCTATTCTAGCAGTTTGACTAGTATTACATTCTAGGTTAGGGATAATTTCCTTTCAGAATTTTGAACACACTTCTCCATTGTTTTCTAGCTCCCATTTTTACTATCAAAATATCAGAATGTACTATAATTCCAGATCCTTTTGTATATGAATTAATTTTTTTCCTTTGATATCTTTTAAAATCTCTTTCTCTATGATATTTGGAAATTTCATGATATGTGGCTAGATGAGGGTGTCTTTTCACCTACTCTAGACTCTCAGTAGACCATCTCAATGTGAAAATTATGCCTTTATAGGAAAAACATTTTTAAATTGTTTCATTGATGATTTTCTCTCCTCTGTGTCCTTTCTCCTTTTTTAGAACTTTTATTTTGTGAGGGTTGGATCAACTTTCTGGTTCTATAAGTTTTGTAACTACTGTGTTCTAATGTCATATCTTTTTTTCCCTCTAATTTCTACGAAAATTTCTCAGTTATATCATTTTTTGCTTCTATTGAATTTTTCATTTTTGCTAGTATACATGTGGATATGTGAATATGTGCACGTGTGTGTGATTTCCAAGAGATCTTCTTTACATTCTGTGCATATTTCATTTCAAAATTAATTAATACTCTGTGGTGATTTTAAGGGTGTGATATCTTCTTGCCATTTTTAGTATAGGTATTAGTTTCTTATTACTGCTGTAGAAATTCTCACAATTTTAGTGGCTTAAAAAAACATATATTTATTTGTGTTACAGGGGCTTTCCTGGTGGCTCAGTGGTAAAGAATCTGCTTGCCAGTGCAGGAGATGCAAGTTCCATCCCTGGATCAAGAAGATCCCCTGGAGGAGGAAATGGCAACCCACACCAGTATTCTTTACTGGGAAAATTCCATGGACAGAGGAGCCTTGCAGGCTACAGTCCATGGGGTCACAAAGAGTTGGACACAACTGAAGCGGCTGAGCACACGTTATGTTACAGTACTGGAGGTCAGATGTCTATAGGGTTGATCTGTGGGTCAGCAGGGCACTCCTTCTGAAGGCTCAAGGGGAAAATCTCTTTCCTTGCCATTTCTAGCTTCTAGAGGCTGCCTGCATTCCTTGGCTGCTTCAAGCCACTCTGACCTCTGGTTCTGTAACCTCTGACCTCCTTCACTGGCTGTGACCCTCCTGTCTCCCTCCCATAAGGACTTTGCTAATTATATTGAGATCATGTGGAAAACCTAGGAATATCTCTCCCTTTCAAGATTCTGACCTTAATTACACCTGCAAAATCTCTTTTGCCACGTAAGGTAACACATAAATACATCCTAAGACTCAGAACATGGTAGTGGGTTGAGTGGTGTCCCCTCCAAAAAATACCTCCACTGCCTCATACCCAGGACCTGTGAATATGATCTTATTTGGATTTTTCTGAATTATATTTCTTTGTAGACATAATTAAATTCAGAATCTTAAATGATATTGTCATGGGTAATCTGGATGGGCCCCAAACCCAATGACAAGAGCCCTTATGAAAGATGGCAGAGGAGAAGACAAAGAGGAAAGGGAGGAGGCCGTGTGAAGACTGAGGAGGACCTTGGAGCAGTGCTACAGGGAATATTTGGAGCCACCAGAAGCTGGAGGAGGGGGACTTCCCTGGTGGTTCAGTGGTTAAGAATCCAAGTTCCAATGCAGGGCACACGGGTTCAGTCCCTGATTGGGAAACTAAGATCCCGTGTGCTTCAGGGCCACTAAGCCTGGGCACCACTATGAGAAAGAAGCAGATCTCATGTGCCACAGCTAAGACTCGATGCAGCCAAAAATAAGTAAATAAATACTAAAAAAAAAAAAAAAAAGAAGCTGGAGGCAAGGAAGTATTCTCCTCTAGAGCTTGCACTGGGACTCTAGCCCTACTGACATCATTTTTTCAGATTTCTGGTCTGCAAAACTGTGAGTGAATAAAATTCTGCTGTTTTTAAGGCACTCTGTGGTATTTTGTTATGAAAACTCTGAAAAACCAATACAGATGTGGACATATTTGGGGGGCCATTATTCTGTCTAACATAGTATATTAATGATATTATTTGCAATTTTCTTACCCCTGCTTATTGCTTTCTTCAGTTTGTTTTGTCTCTATCTGTCATTATAGAAGCTTGACTCAGATGTCTGGGGACCCTTGTTTTTGGCTCAGGATTACGAGGGGCGTATTTAGTCAGTTAGCTCTGAGCATATGGGTAGGACTTACTGATTTTGGATTTTATGTTAGAGTGATCTCAATGGATCATTTTAGTAGCAAATCTTTAATACCAGTATATTTGTCTTATCTCTTAGACTAGTCAGGTTCCCCAAAAAGACTATCCCAGTCTCTTGTTTTGATGATATTGGCTAATGTTTTTCAGTCTAGCAGAGGGGAGGACTTGAGAGGTTCACTGTTTAAATATTGTGTGGGTTTGTTTGTTTCAATATGACTAGCCTTGTACAGAAAATCTAATATAGACCTCACTGAAATATCTTGGTAACTTAAAGGGTTAAGCTTCCACACTGGAAACACTTGAATCAAAATAAAGGACAACTTTTATTATTAGGAAATGTAAGAAGTACAGTTAGCAAAGGAGTTACCATGGTTAGGTTTATTCTCAAAACAAGAAAATTCTCATGATTCTGAAGACTAAGCTAAGAAAATGATTAGTCCTCTTCAAAAGTAAAAAATACGACATTTTTCTTTTTTGACTGCAATTAGCCTCTCTCTGATTAACAGCATCTCTGTATTTTGTTAGCAATGCAGTTGCCTAATGGCTATAAAACCAAACACACATCTGGATAATTGAAAATGTCAGCTTCCAATTGGAGATGATGACCCATTGTTGCCTGTTTGTGGCACAGCCTCTAAGTTCCACTTGCTGAATTTGTGGTTAACTTTTAGACCATTTTGGCTGATTGATAATCGTGACAGCAAATGACATCCGCTACCACTTAGGTTTTCTAAACCCCCTCTTTCTTTCTCCCCTTAATTCATCTTGCTCCCATTCCTTCTTTTCCTTTATTCTCATATTCTCTTGCTCCCTCTTTTTAGTTTTCTTTCCTTCTTGTAACCTGATGACCAAAACTGGCTTGCCTTGCCAAATGGTGTGCTAGCCAAAAAAACAAAACAAAACAACCCTGATCTTTCTGGAACTACAAGAATTGGTGGTTTAAGTGTTTGAATCCTGTTCCCCCAAGAAAAATTTGGCCAGTGGTCATCTTTCGGTACAACGTAGAAATAAACACTGCAAAGTCGAGCATACTCTTTTTAGGCTAACAGCTATGCTTTGTATTTGCAGTGAAGAGACAGAAGAATAGAAGTTTTTTGTAGTTTACCCTCAGGCCACTAAAATACCTTACCTTTCTGGAGACCAGATACAATGTGCATATTTAGTCAAATTTTAAAACTCCTTTAAAGTCCTTTACAACAGGGAACTTCACCACTGTGTTCTTTAATCTGCCTTATTCACCAGTGACTATTCCCATCTTAGAAGCTGAATGAACATGTGTTCTCATATAAGTGATCTGGAGGAGTTTGTGTAGAAACTCTGGGGGAGAGGACTACTGTCATTGTACACTTGACTAAGTAATTCATTTTCTCTCTGAAAAATGCACCTGCACAGAGCCACGAGCATGGATAAAACACTTAGGACACAGCTTACCAGATGAGACAAATTGGTGCTGGCAGTCTTTGAGATAGTTGGCATCATAGCCCCATTGCACTGATATCCAAATCCTCTAAGCAATAAAGGAGGAACATAAGCTTTTTATTTCCATCAACAGTTAAGCCGATGAGTGATCGTCTCCATTTAACAATGCTTTACATCTTTGGCAACCGTCTAAAAATGGCCTGCCTTTAGATGCTCAGGGCCTCCTGCTTAAAAATGCAGTGCAAACAAAAGCACAATCTTTCATTGCTTTATCATGTGAATGATCTGGAGGGGTTTGTTTGGAAGCTCTAGACGGCTGAGAGGACCGCTGTCATAATACTCTTGACTAAGTAATTTTTAGTTTGCTTTGGGCAATGGAAACCTGCAAATGAAGAGCTAGAAGGGGAAAAAATGTGGGTCTTCTAACTAAGCTAAATTGATAACATGGGAAACAAAGGTAGGTAATGGGAATAGTCCAATCAGGCCATCTCTGAAATCTTCACCCCTCCAGGTGAAAAATTTGAATTCCTTTAACAGTTCCACAAAGGTACTATATTCCAAGTTTGCTGCTCAAGGATACATGAGTTGTTTCAGCTTTTAGAAGTGAACTTGGCATGACACTTGGGCACATTGGCAGCCAATGCCCCTTGCTTCTCAGGCACCTTTTTTTCTTTGAGGAATCTTCTTTGCCAGGGGGTTCCCCTCAAAATCATACCCCATTCCTCTATTTACTCAGTGCATTGAGTTTAGCCAGCTACTGGGAGAAAAACTGTGTAAGTAAAATCACTCATACTTGAAGGGTCCAACAGCCCCAGTGTTCCAAGGATATCAACATCTTAAGAGACCCTGAAGGTTAATGTAAGTAATTTCACTAACTGAAAGGATTTCCAACAGAAGAATCTAGTAAAATAAGGAATTGTGGACGCAGTGGGGAGCCATCTGGTAACAAAGCAAGGAAGCTTTCCTTTTGCTCTAAATTCCGATCAACTGTGCAGAAGTAAGAGCATTATCTGCAGCCCTCTTTACACCTCCCATATGCATAGTTAAAAGGCATATATAATACCACTCGCAAAACTAAATTGCTGAAGACTATATCTGCCATCCAGTTTTAGGAACAAATATGCAGACAAATCTTTTAGTTAATCCACTGTTGCAAAAAATTATGGAATTGATGAGTGTAAAAGATGCAAGTACCTATTTGAAACTCACCAGAAACAGATTCTACCTATGCTTTTCAGTGACAATGTTATCCCTCTACGCATAGCACTTTCAATTCCATAATTAGATTCAGTTGCATTGTTAATGTACTGTTGACATTAACTTGTATCTCATATACACAAGACTGGGAATACACATATGTTAACTTGAAACAGCTGTTTGCAAAATTACTACAATATGGCCAATACTTCTTTTAACCACTATGTCCTTCCATTCAAACATGATTTGCATCTGTAAGCACTTATTATATATAAAATTAAAGGAAGATTTATGACATAAAATGATAAATTTTGATGCTACATTAATATTGCATTTGACAATAGCACGGTAGAAAAAGAAAGTTAATAGAAATCTTTCTACAGATCAGAAGCTGTGCCTCACTGGTATGCATGCCGGAAGGGGCATCTTCCCACATTCCCTAGGGTCTGGGTAGACAACTTTGGGTGGGACCATCTCTATAGTCTGTCTCTTGTCTCCTCTGTTCTTGGGAATGGTAGAATCTTTGAAATAGTTATGTGATGCTCCTTGCTTCTTCCAACAGCCCCATTTCTGGTTAGCTGATATCTGAAATTCCCCAGCTAAAAATGTCTGACTTTGTTCTCTCAAAACCTCAGTACCTTTGTGAGCATTTGAGGTATTAGCCCTCATGTTTCATTGAACCTGGGCATGATTTCGTCAGACCCTTTCCAGTTTTGATAAAGGCAGAGAAGCAACTGCTGAGATGAGCAATGCAAGGGGACAGCAAAGAGAAGGCAGGGGCACCTCTGTCTTGCACAGACTGCAGACCTTAAGGCCTGGCACCCAAGTATCAGCAGCTCCCCCCCGAGTGCCTAACAGCGCCCCCCAGAGCCCAGGGGGACAGCTTCCATGTGTGGTTCACACCTACCTCAGCTACCTCTTCTGGGCCTTACCTTAGTCCAAGGGGTTCCATGGGAACAGACCAACAACTAGAAGGGGTTTAAAAAGCACTAACACTGTTTACAGGGCTTCCCAGGTGGCTCAGCAGTAAAGAATCCGCCTGCAATGCAGGAGACACAGGAGACATGGGTTCGATCCCTAGGTTGGGAAGATTCCCTGGAGAAGGGAATGGCAACCCACTCCAGTATTCTTGCCTGGAGAATCCCATGAACAGAGGAGCCTGGTGGGCTACAGTCCATGGGGTTGCTAAGAGTTGGACTTGACTGACTGACTAATACTTTCAACTTTGAATGCTATTTCTAACATAATGCTTTGTCAAAGCCTCTTGGACGAGTTCTATTTTGAGGACGATTTCTAACTCCCCAAAAATGGTAGAATTGGGTAGTGCATTTATTTTTTCATGTTAGAAAAATTCACTGAATGTCTTTTCTGTGCTAGGCAATTTATTTCTAAACTGAGAATGCAAAGATAAAAATACTAAATGAAAGAAGCCAGCTGCAAAAGAACACATATTGTATAACTCCATGTACAGGACATACTCAGGGCAGGTTGATCTATAGATACATAAAGCAGATGAGCAGTTGTCTAAGGCTGGGGTAGAGAAGAAAAAAGGGTGGAGAGTAATCCCTATATTTCTTTTTAGGGGTCAAAAAATGTTCTAAGGTTAGATTATGGTGATGGTGCAAATAAGTAAATTCACTACAAACCATTGAATTGCACACTTGAAATGGACACATTTTATGGTATGTAAGCTGTATCTCAGGTTTCCTGGGCGGCACTAGTGGTAAAGAACCCACCTGCCAATGCAGGGGACTCTAGAGTAATGGGTTTGATATCTGGGTCTGAAGATCCCCTGGAGGAGGGCATGGCAACCCACTCCAGTATTCTTGCCTGGAGAATCCCATGGACAGAGGAGCCTGAGGGGCTACAGTCCATAGAGTCAGAGAGACTATGAGTCGCAGAGTCAGACATGACTGAAATGATTTAGTATGCACACATGAACACATTCAAACTATATCTCAATAAACAGTTAAAAGGAAATACTAAATAAGCGCAACAAACAAGCAAAAAACTCAGTTCCTTCCTTGTGGAGTTGATATTCCAGTGGGTACAAATTATTAAACAAAGAAAGATAAATGTTGAGATGGGGTGGGGTGTGAAGCCAAGAGCTCTGGGAAGCACAAAGAAAGGCCCCTTTGACCAGGATTTGGGGAATCAGAAGAGGATTTCTAGAGGAGATGACATTTCAGCTGAGAGGCAGTAGCCAGAGAAAGGAGGATGAGAGAGATATATATGCTGAGCTCCGACTCTGTGTTAGGAATTACTTGATAGAAACATGCTGCTGCTGCTAAGTCACATCAGTCATGTCCGCTCTATGCATGAGGAAGAGTTAATCCCAGGCCTTGAGAAGCTCAGGTTAGTAGATAGTTATTATATAATGTGGTAGTGCAATGACAGAGTTGGAATATAGCGGCTGCGGAAGTAACAAAAAGGGGGAAAAATCCACTTGAGGGAGACAGTTCCATTTTGACCTAATGAGCTGTAGAACTGTGATCTTCCAAGTGCCTCTTATGCAACCTGACCTCACCCCAGCTTGCTCCTGCTCAGTTACTTAGTTCTGTCAAACTCTGTGCAACCCTATGGACTATAGCCCTCCAGGCTCCTCTGTCTATGGGATTTTTCAGGCAAGAATACTGGAGTGGGTTGCCATTTCTGCCTCCAGGGGATCTTCCCAACCCAGGGAGTTCGAACTCACGTCTCCTGTCTCCTTCATTGCAAGCCAGTCATCAGTGAAGACCCAGGATTCAGTTAAGCCACCTGCTCCCTCCCCATCTATGTCTACCTTTACCCGTGGGAAAGACCTTCGAGATCAGAGCAGCTTAGGGAAGACATGAGATGGAGAGTAGGGAGGAGGTGAGAGATAGGGCACATCAAGGCATCCCTGACAAAGAGTAATTCCCCTCAGGGAGCCCTAGTGATCCGTTTTTATTCTCAACAGAGCTTGGAGCTGCCCAGTTCTCTTTCTTTATCCAAACTCACTTTATCATCTTAGTGGAGTCCAAGCTTTGCAAGCATCTTCTCCTGCTGATTATTTCTGGCAGTTTGGTCACTTGTCACTTCCCGAGACATCTGCCAGAAACCACCTCTCGCATGTCCCTCGGGGCTCTGCTTGGCAGACGCCTCCAGCCACATTCCCCACGTGTCTGGACGAGCACCTGCCTGAGGCCTCCAGAGATGGAGAACCTACTATTCTAAAGGTTTTCTACAGTGTATAAATCAAAAATAAGAGGAAAGTTTTAAAGAAATGAATACAATGTTTATTTGATATTTGGTACCTCTCAGCTATCTATTTAATTTTGTGTGCAGGTGTATGCACACAAAGACACCTATATTTGCACACATATGTGTATTTTTTTTCCAGTATGAACTTTTGTTTAAAATAATCCAGAATTCCTGTTTCTGAATCCCTTACTTGACGCACATGCTCTGCCCAGACACAAACCAGAGAAGGCTTGATTTTGGCCTCCACGTTTGTGCTTTCATGTCTGCAGACACAGGATATCAAGTCCGCACTCAATGGTAAAGGGAAGGCATGTATTTTCACTGTGATTGATAACAGTTTACTGAAGACCCTGCCCAGGGAGGCTTCCACTGGAAGAGAAATCGACTTTCAGCAACTCAGTACTTCAAAGGCTCATGACGACCCCAGGTAACAGAAAAACACCGCTTAGGCCAATTACTCACTTGAGACTGCCCATCCTTCTGGGAAGTGGAAACTTGAGATACAATGTCTGTATCACTTCATCTCAGAATACATAAATAATTCATGGAAGATTTCCATTTATTGATAGAGTAGGTGGCCAAGAGCGTTCTGGTTGTTTACCAATAACATGGCCCCGGAAACTCCATCCTATTGAAACGATTCCTGTTCTTGGCAGGAGTAATGGTGCTAAGGTTGTATCCACACCCTTTTAAAAACATGCCATTGATTCTGCATAACTAATGTGAACATTGAAATGGGGACTTTTTAAAGACATGTATGGACAGAGACCAGGTTCTCCCCAGGGGGTATGCACATGTAGTGGAAACTGGTGAACCCAAATCTGTCATTTGATGACTAAACTCATTTTAGGCTACAAAGGCATTGTTTCAATTCCCTTCTGTGTGATTCTTAATTCAGACCAAATTTATCTTATAAGTAGAAGAAGTAGCTGCAAATAATTTCATGCCTTGCCAATGACATGGGCACTGATTTTTAACAAAAGGCTCATAAACTCTTTTTATGATACTGTAAAACTGGTGTGCTCATGCCCATTAAAACATAAGCTTTATGTTACATGTAATTAAGGTGAGGAAGAGAGAGTAAAAGTGTAAGTTTTAAAATGTATCTTGTATTACATATTAAATTCATTCATAAAATACCGCACACATTCCATTTCAAAGGCAAAGCTAAGGATAAACAGTAGAGTGAACGATCCCATAGGTGAAAAAAAAGAAATGAATTGAAAAATGGATTGCTATTTCAAGTTCTCCAGAGGTTATACTATACTGGTGGTTAGAGGTCACTTTCTATTTTTTCTGATTGTAAATAAGAAGATATCATTAAAGGCACATTCAGTTGCTATTTGGTCAGTCTAAGTTATAATTTTTGGTCCAATAAAATTTGAAAATTATTATTTATTTTTTCCTGAGGAATGAAACCCTCCAAGTGACTTGTATATTAAGAAGATGTTTGAAGAGATGTCCAGGGTCTGTCAAAGACAGCTGGAGAGGGTGTTCATAATTTTTATCCATCCCAGAAGCCATTGTGGGAAGAGGCTCTCCTCTCTATGTAGTCCCCTTTTCTGACCAAGTCTCATGATGATGGATCTAATGCATAAACATAAGCCATACTGGTTTCAATGTTGGCATTTTATACCATCCTCTCATCTCCACGCATTGATTGCAAAGGGACGTCAAGAGTTTTGAATCTCAAACCTTCAGCTGTTAATGTTAGAAAATCTACAGGAGGCCAAACAACCTCTTATACTGAAATGAAGATTAGTGTTAACAACATATGCCCATTTTATGTTCATGTTAAATTTTTTTTCTAATATTTGAATTAATAATTTAATTTAAAGAGCAGACAAATTATAAGCCAAATAAAAAATTAAATTATAGACTGTAAGTAAGATAAAAATGTTGACCCTGATGCCATAGACTAAGATTTTAATCTATAGATTTTGAACAGATTTTATTATTTAAAAAGATGGAAGTACAATTGAATAAAATATGTAAATAAATCACATACCATCACCATTAAATCACTTAAACGAGCATTAAGAGCTGCATCAAATTGATGTATTTCACCAGCCAACCATAAAAGAAGGAAAATCACTATGAAGCTGTTGAAAATCAGTTGAATCCATTTGATACTTATGACACCATGTTGTTTCTGAATCCTGAGGTCCCTATGGTCAACTGTAATCACTTTGCTTTTTAAAAAATCTAAACATTTTAATGATTTTTATAGGAATACTTTTCCATGTAATAAAAATAATAAGAACCTACACAAACATTTCTTATGAAAATAACTTGATTAGATATATTAAATGTTTCCTCATAACCTAATCTAAAATGCAGTTTTCCCCCAGATATGTTATACAAACAGTTGGAAAAGGACTTTTGAAAAAAACTAAGTGAAAACAGTTCTTTGCAGAGAGTGCTATGGACTTGGGAGAAAATACCAGTCAGCATAAATCAAATTCAAAACCTGATATACCTAAATATGATGATCCTTTTATAGTGTTTTTTCTAATCATGGCTGCTTTCATTTTGCTCCTACCATTAGCTGGGTTTAAGTAATTATCTTTATTTACACTGCAGAGAGACTTACAAATTGTAAATACCATCCATAAGTTTTAAGAATTTGTATTTTGATTGTGTATTGAGTGTGTTAAAGCATAGTGGTCCAACATTTAATAGAGCTATAAAACAAATTCTTTATATGTCAATAAACATAAAGAAAACAAATGGAGCATGATTTTTAGGAGAGGACTGTATGGTCTGAATCAGTTAGAAAAAAAAATAAGTTCTACAGCTCCCTACACCAAGTGACTGAACCGTGAAAGAAATATGGAAGTTGATAATAGCAGTTACTCCAGCAATAAAAACATGATAAAAGGCTCTTTGACAGTACGAAGGCCTGGAAGCTGTGCCAAATTCAAAATCTAGTTTGTAGGGGCTGGCAGTATCCTGCTGCCTTTAGTAGGTCTTTGGGGTTTCCGACAGCTTTTGGTCCATCTCTGTAAGTTGAAGTGATCTATCAAAATGCCTTAGTTTTGAAGAGTAGTCAAAATCATTTGAGCTTTAAATACATATTTTAAAACAACACTGCAGCAGTATTGGCAGAGCAGTTACTCCTTGCTTTGGTCAAAATGGCAGAATCTGCTGTAGTGTAATACCACTTTGTACTTGGATATGTGTTTTTGAAGTTATCAGCCCATATGAGCTCACTCAAAATCTTGTTTGCTCATTTTAAGTATGATAATTCTAGTTACTGATTTCGATGATACTTTGGTCTTTTTTATAAGATGAAAATACACAGAGAAAACTTTAGATACTGCTGAGTCTTTCAGTATTTTCTCAAACTAAGGAGCTCATAAAATAATATTTAGTAAGATCCTCGCCCTGATCATCTCTCTACGTTCTGAACTTATTGCTGTATTAGATACCAGCCACTCCCCTTCACCCTCTCCCACCATGCCAAAGCATTGTGGCTTTGAAATAACTCTTACTAAGTTACATAATTTTTGACCAGTTTCTGTATTTCTTTTTGGAATCATTCAGTGAGATGAAACTAAAAAAAAGAAAGTTCAGGTGCAGAACAGCATTATTTTTTTCTCCATAAACATTACCAGAATGGTTTCCATCTCAAAAATTGGTGATTTTATCCAAAGCTTTCTAAGTGGGAATAGTTCTGTAGGGCAGACTGCAGCACAGAGGCACCTACTTGAAGAGGATTAAATGATCCAATGTAAAGCTGGTGGTGAACCTTCTTGTTTGCACATCCCTAGGGGATCCTCTTTGCTTACTTGGATGGCTGGCAAATAGTGTACTGTGCCTTTAAACACACACACACACACACACACACACACACACATAATCAACAAGGATGCTTGGGAATGCTAATGCAGTTATTCTTGACTTTTAATATTATAAATGTTTTCTTTAGATTGGATACCAATCAATTCTTGCCAAAAATAATTCACTTAGGTTTAACTTTTACATCAAAAAAATATTAAAATACCTACTCTATTTTTCTCATTCAAATTATGAACTTGTCAAACACACACAAATATAAATGCACACACAAACACACACCTATTTTCTTAAGGTAAGTAAAATGAAGAAACAGTTAGAACTGGACATGGAACAACAGACTGGTTCCAAATAGGAAAAGGAGTACGTCAAGGCTGTGTATTGTCACTCTGCTTATTTAACTTATATGCAGAGTACATCATGAGAAACGCTGGACTGGAAGAAACACAAGCTGGAATCAAGATTGCCGGGAGAAATATCAATAACCTCAGATATGCAGATGACACCACTCTTATGGCAGAAAATGAAGAGGAACTAAAAAGCCTCTTGATGAAAGTGAAAGTGGAGAGTGAAAAAGTTGGCTTAAAGCTCAACATTCAGAAAACGAAGATCATGGCATCCGGTCCCATCACTTCATGGCAAATAGATGGGGAAACAGTGTCAGACTTTATATTTTTGGGCTCCAAAATCACTGCAGATGGTGACTGCAGCCATGAAATTAAGATGCTCACTCCTTGGAAGGAAAGTTATGACCAACCTAGATAGCCTATTGAAAAGCAGAGACATTACTTTGCCAACAAAGTCCGTTTAGTCAAGGCTATGGCTTTTCCTGTGGTCATGTATGGATGTGAGAGTTGGACTGTGAAGAAAGCTGAGCACCGAAGAATTGATCCTTTTGAACTATTGTGTTGGAGAAGACTCTTGAGAGTCCCTTGGACTTCAAGGAGATCCAACCAGTCCATTCTGAAGGAGATCAGCCCTGGGATTTCTTTGGAAGGAATGATGCTAAAGCTGAAACTCCAGTACTTTGGCCACCTCATGCGAAGAGTTGACTCATCGGAAAAGACTCTGATGCTGGGAGGGATTGGGGGCAGGAGGAGAAGGGGACGACAGAGGATGAGATGGCTGGATGGCATCACTGACTCAATGGACGTGAGTCTGAGTGAACTCCGGGAGTTGGTAATGGACAGGGAGGTCTGGTGTGCTGCGATTCATGTGGTCTCAAAGAGTCAGACACGACTGAGCGACTGAACTGAACTGAATTGAACTGAAGTAAAATGTGGGTTTTTTTTTCATTCAAAGAGTTAACTAAAATGATTCTTAGCATTTCGGTGCCTTGCAGACAAAACTTGTCACTGTATTGTATTCAAAAGCTTTGTCATTGTAGAGCAGGGAGTTCATCTGATCAAAATTTGTAGAGTATTAGGGTTGGAAGGAAGTATATGGTCATATTACTAAACTATACTTTAGTAGTTGAGTCCACAGGATGATATTTTTGGTGTATGGTGGTGGTGCTTTAGTCGCTAAGCTGTGTCTGACTCTTGCAACCCCATAGGCTCCTCTGTCCATGGGATTATCCAGGCAAGAATACTGGAGTGGGTTACCATTTCCTTCTCCAGGAGATCTCTTCCACCCATGAATTGTACCCAGGTCTCCTCATTGCAGGCGGATTCTCTACCGACAGAGCTACGAGGGAATTCCTATAAGGTGTATACCTCCAGTAAAAAGGAAAATAAAGCATATTCTCCAAACATGGATTATTACTAGTAAGACATTTATTAATTGTATTATTACAACTGTTTCTAAAATCCACTACTATTTCAGTAGTAAAGAGGTAAATGCAAAGCTAACCTCAGTCAGAAGTGTATTTACAGTTAGGTTGGCAGTAAATTATAAGACACATCCACTGACTATAATCTGTTACAGAATATGTAATACATTAAAACAGGATAGAGGAGCTACATGAATTGGCAACATTTTATATCATTAAAAAAGCACTAAAAACCAAAAAATGATGCTTACACATAGCTGTAGATACTATAAAATATTTCATTTTTAAAGTTAATTCTGTACCGCTCATTTAAAAAATTTATCACCTGTTTTTAGACGCAGGTATGTGTTGTTTATATCAAGTGATATTTGTGCTTAGATATAATTTAAGACCATTAAATATAAATTTATGTTTACTTTCATATAAAAATATATATAAAAATAGAGTATTTAAAGGAAGTTTATATTCATACTAAGGAACTGATCAATCAAAATAGATTTGTTTTTGGTATAGTATTGGAATTGAGGTATTTGTGCATTTGGTAATTTCAGCTAAGCACTGAATTAGCCCTCTCAGTATTTTTTCCCCAAAAGAAAAATAATCCTTTAAGAGTCATTGTAACTGTGAGATGTTATCTCACAACAGAGCTTTTGTACAATAAAGAAATTTACTATTTTAAAATATAGAAGAGAAAGTTTTCAATTACTAGGATTAGATATGTTTTATATATATATATATGCCACAGTTTTATAAAAACTAATTGTATGTCTATTCTAAATTTGGATTAGATACACTCTCTCAGGAAAATTAAAATATGTTTACTAGCAACATAGTAGTATTTGTGGACATATACGAATGCTTTCTGGATATAAATGCCTATGCAGTTGAGAATGCTTAATACTTTTCAAATATTTACATAAAATATTAATATAATCACAGTCTTAAATTATATAGGGCTCTAATAGCAAACAAAAGCTTTTTTCTTAAGTAATATCATCAATGAAACATAATAAAGTAACCCATAAGGAACTATATCTTGTTTTTCTCACTTTAAAATTATATACTTAATCAACTCAGACTTCAGTTACCCATCCAAGTTCACGGACAGGCTAGGAGGGAATGTTTATGAAAAGTAGAAAGAGTGCAAAGTTAAATATATTGGTGTTTTAACTGTAAAATATTATGCTTCCTATTTCTTTCATAGAATCTCTTAGAATTCCCTGGAAAACATTCCTGTTATTCTCCTTTCAGTTAAAGGATTTAAAAATCTAGGAAGAAACTGTTTTCATAAGCATTAGATTCACAAAGCCTAAACCCTCATCAATGCCATGTTTTCTCCTGGTAAGGGCAAGCACAGCACAATCCCCATTGGCAGGTGGAATGTAATTCCTCAAACCCTTTTCAATATTAAAGTACCAAAAAAGATGATAACACAATACTCAAGAGCATGATCTTTTTTCCTCACTTATCAAATGTCTATATTTCTCTTTATCATCACAGTGCAATACCGGCCCAGAGTTGATCTAGTTTATGATTATATTTCAGGTCACCTTTTTCTAGTTCTGTCTTTCATCTTGAAACCAACTGATTTCCAAGTGCACATCCTGATTTTATAAAGCTGTAGAAAAAAGTGTAATGACATTTTTTTTAGCTAAATGTGCATCAGTGTATATGTGTGTGCCCTTGCGCCTGAGTGTGCGTGGTAGAACCAAAATACAACTGATGACCAGGATTTGGTTCTTAGACCATTGTCCAGGGGAGTGGCTTGTATCCAATTCCAAGTTCAGTCCTTCTGCAGGGCTTCCACAGTTCTTTCAGGGGCACATATCCTGCTGAGAAGGATTTCAGAGCAAACCTGATTAATTGGACCTCTGACATGAAACGGTGATTGAACATTTGTCATAGAGTCTTGTCGTCTTTGTTGCAATTTGCTTTGATTGCTGAAATATTTTCCCACAATATGATTTCTTGATTGTTTCATTTTAAGAAAGTGATCCTCTTTGGATAATTTAGATTTTATCACCTGCAAATAAAAGAAAAAAAAATAGTGAGGCAAAATCAAGGACATTTGAATCCAAACTACTACACAACTGCACTCATCTCACACACTAGTAAAGTAATGCTCAAAATTCTCCAAGCCAGGCTTCAGCGATACGTGAATCATAAACTTCCAGATGTTCAAGCTGGTTTTAGGAAAGACAGAGGAACCAGAGATCAAAATGCCAACATCCGCTGGATCATCGAAAAAGCAAGAAAGTTTTAGAAAAACATCTATTTTTGCTTTATTGACTATGCCAAAGCCTTTGACTGTGTGGATCACAGTAAAGCGTGGAAAATTCTGAAAGAGATGGGGAATACCAGACCACCTGACCTGCCTCTTGAGAAACCTGTATGCAGGTCAGGAAGCAATAGTTTGAACTGGACATGGAACAACAGACTGGTTCCAAATAGGAAAAGGAGTTAGTCAAGGCTGTATATTGTCACCCTGCTTATTTAACTTCTATGCAGAGTACATCATGAGAAATGCTGGGCTGGATGAAGCACAAGCTGGAATCAAGATTGCTGGGAGAAATATCAATAACCTCAGATATGCAGATGACACCACCCTTATGGCAGAAAGTGAAGAAGAACTAAAAAGCCTCTTGATGAGAGTGAAAGAGGAGAGTGAAAAAGTTGGTTTAAAGCTCAACATTCAGAAAACTAAAATCATGGCATCCGGTCCCATCACTTCATGGAAAATAGATGGGGAAATACTGGCTGACTTTATTTTTCTGGGCTCCAAAATCACTGCAGATGGTGACTGTAGACATGAAATTAAAAGATGCTTACTCCTTGGAAGAAAAGTTATGACCAACAAAGATAGCATATTAAAAAGCAGAGACATTACTTTGCCCACAAACATCTGTCTAGTTAAGGCTATGGTTTTTCCAGTAGTCATGTATAGATGTAAGAGTTGGACTATGAAGAAAGCTGAGTGCCAAAGAATTGATACTTTTGAACTGTGGTGTTGGAGAAGACTCTTGAGAGTCCCCTGGACTGCAAGGTGATCCAACCAGTCCATCCTAAAGGAGATCAGTCCTGGATGTTCATTGGAAGGACTGATGTTGAAGCTGAAGCTCCAATATTTTGGCCAGCTGATACGAAGACCTGACTCATTTGAAAAGACCCTAATGCTGGGAAAGATTGAGGGCAGGAGGAGAAGGGGACACCAAAGGATGAGATGGTTGGATGGCATCACTGACTCAATGGAGATGAGTTTGGGTAAACTCCAAGAGTTGGTGATGGACAGGGAGGCCTGGCGTGCTGCAGTCCATGGGGTCGCAAAGAACTGGACACGACTGAGTCACTGAACTGAACTGAACTGAAGAGCAGGATAACTAACTCACAAAGTTGAACAGCATCTCTATACACAGATGTTGCCCAAATGGCATGAGTATGACTGACATGATCAAGAATCAGTGTAAATTATCTTTCAAAAGGAAAAAGGTTGAAATGAAAAAGTATGCTGCTTTTCTTACTTCAGGGCAGCTGTCTCTAAGGCAAGTAAGGAGTCTCAGATGGTGTCTTTACCACACTGCTATGAGTGCGTGTGTGCGCATATGTGAGTGTATTTAGGTTAGATGTTAATAAATAGAAGACACTCACATCTTGCTGAGTCACTGATTCAAATGTGGTACTTTAAGCCTATCATGACATCCTTTTAGAGAATGATAACTAAATGATAACTAAAATGACTTTCAAAGGAAAGAGAAAATGTTTTTGCACCTCATACCCACAAGCTGACACTGTTACAGCCAGTGGTTTCACTTCTCTGAGAAAGAGGTAAGTTATGGAACCTGAAGGAGCCGCCTAAGTTCCATGACGCTAATAGCTTTATAAATGTTTGTACATATTTAGATATATTTTTATCTTGAAATTGTTTTCATTAGGCAGTATAAACATTTATAAAGCATAAAAGAGTATCTGATAAAAAAAGTTTACTTCCCATCACTGCTCTTTATCTCCAGTCACTCAATACCCTCCCCAGAGGCAATGTATATTTTAGTTTTTTTCCCATTCTCTTCACAGATATTTTAGGAATATTAACACGCACACATACAAATAAAAAGGCCACATATATTGTCTATTTGTACAATATATAAAACACAGCTTGGTGAAATCTTATCATTGTCAGCTTTAATCACTGGGTTAATGTACCACAGGCTGTTAGCAACAAAAGTCAGAGAAAATGAGGTGGGGACCAAGAGAGACTGGCGTGGGGGGAGGGTTGAGAAGTAGGGAAAAGAGAAAATACTGGCAAAAATGTTTTGAATGTGTTTGCAGATGAACAGCAAATCTTTTAATTTCATCATACTAATACAATTGTAAGACATTACTTTCAGTCAATATGGCACATTATTTATTTATTACTAACACCAACAAGGAGAAGGCAATGGCAACCCACTCCAGTACTCTTGCCTGGAGAACCCCAGGGATGGGGGAGCCTGGTGGGCTGCCGTCTATGGGGTTGCACAGAGTTGGACACGACTGAAGCGACTTAGCGGCAGCAATGCCAACAAAGGTCCGTCTAGTCAAGGCTGTGGTTTTTCCAGTGGTCATGTATGGATATGAGAGTTGGACTGTGAAGAAAGCTGAGCACCGAAGAATTGATGCTTTTGAACTGTGGTGCTGGAGAAGACTCTTGTGAGTCCCCTGGACTGCAAGGAGATCTAACCAATCCATCCTAAAGGAGACCAGTCCTGGGTGTTCATTGGAAGGACTGATGCTGAGGCTGAAACTCTAATACTTTGGCCACCTCATGTGAAGAGCTGACTCATTGGAAAAGACTCTGATGCTGGGAGGGATTGGGGGCAGGAGGAGAAGGGGATAACAGAGGATGAGATGGCTGGATGGCATCACCAACTCCATGCACATGAGTTTGGGTGAACTCTGGGAGTTGGTGATGGACAGGGAGGCCTGGTGTGCTGCGATTCATGGGGTCGCAAAGAGTTGAACATGACTGAACAACTGAACTGAACTGAATGATTAATGAAAGCAACACAAGCTAAAAAAAAAAAAAAGAACACTAGCTCATATGGTTTTTAAAAATTCTTTTGAAGGCTATGTAATGGTTTAGGTACATATTTTCTGATAAAAGAATGCAGTGAACACAGTTCCAACAATATAGAATATGTGAAAAAAGTAGCATTTTATTTGGAAGGTAAGTCTTTGTAGTTAAGTTGTGGGTGAGCAGAAACCATTTCAGAAGAGTTGTGTGAATACAAAGTCTGTAACAATCTATACAAAAAGGTTAAGGGCAGTCATTTTTGGGTGGAGGAATGACAGGCAGTTTAAAATGTATTATTTGTAACTTTTTGGTTCTTACTTTTTAATTTTACTACAATAAATGTGCATTACTTTATAATCATATGAATTGTTTTTCTGTAACTATGGGAGGTTTGGCTTTTCGTGATCAGGCCCCTCAGATGAAGTGACGCTTAAGAAGTTCAGTGAAGTCAGTAGGTTGTGGTGAGGAATCCTTCTGGATCATAATTTACAGCTCGATCTGCAGTTAACCACTGATTAGTATTCCAGGTCCCAAAGTTGTATGTTTCTATTATGGGTCACCTTCCACCTCTGGTTATATGATAATGTTAAGTATAGGCTGGGGACGTGCACCAATGTTTTCCAGAAGGTTTTGTCCATTTTGGAGGCGGTTTGTATTCCTCTATAGCAAGATTAGTGAACATTCTTAAGGAAGTTGATTTAAGCAAACACTTAAGCATAAATAATGTAGTCAACCCTGAAAAAATATTATTCCAGTGTTCTGAAGCCAAAATAAGGTTAATTTTGTTTATATAATGTTACCTTAAGTTCTGGCTTTTGCAACTGCCTGATGATCTGCATACTAATTACAATGAAAAATAAAAGGAGATTCATCCCAATGCAAAAAGATTCTATTCCTTAAAAATTATTTTAATGTTTTCTGTGATTTCAGGGTTGCATTTGATGTTGCATTACAAATGTCGGATAATACTAGTTTAGATGTTTACAGCAATTTTGAACACGATTCATAAAAGGGATATACAAAAGTATCTATTTCCAGTGTATTTGTATACACGTGGGAGTAGTGTCAGTCTTTTGCCAGATAACATACATAGTTTTATTTTTGATAAAATAGTTCTATTTTTAAATCACTATGCTGATCTCTGAGAATTGAAGATTGAATGATGGGGATCCCCCCCAACCCTGCACCTTCTGAGGGCCAGTCTAATGTCTCCTACAGTGCCAATGCTTCTTTATGGTATATAAGACTGATTCCTACCCATGATGCCAGGGATTGACCCAGTACTTAATTCAGTTGGTTTCCTTTGAATACTATTTTTCAAGAAATAATCAAAGATAATAAATTTCCCAGTTTCTTTTGTTAAGCCAGTATTACTCTGCTGAATCCTAAAACAGACAAACCTACAGAGAAAGAATTTCAACTTTGATTGGTCAAAACACAGACAGAAAAAATCCTCCCAAAATGCTACTGTAAATTTAATCTCATATCATTTAAAAAATGTATCAGTACTGCGTGCTGTATCACTCTGTCTCTCTCTTTAGTTGCTAAGTCATGTTCAACTCCTGTAACCCCATGGACTGTAGCCTGCCAGGCTCCTCTGTCCTTGGGATTTACTAGCATATACAATTTATTTCAGGAATGTTAAGCTTCAATATTATGAAATATTTTGTCATAGAAGGTTAGTGAAGAATTATTTGTAGCTATATGATGTTTGCCTGAAAACTCAAAGGAACCTACTGTAAAATAATGAAATATTTTAAAGTTAATATTTAAAAATTAAATAGCTCTTCTATAATCTATCACCAACTAATAAGAAACAGAGAAAAGATTTCATTACAATACTAAAACAACTTCATCAAATTTGATGATGATCTATAGAGCATAGGTGAAGAATGAGTCAAAAATTTAATGAAACATAAAAGAAAACATGAATAAATATAAAGACATAACATGTCAAATCTTTCCAAGTTAATTAAAGTGCTATTCCAATTTTAATCACAGCAGGATTGGGGGGGGGGATACATGACAAAGGAATTCTAAAACAGATCTCAGAAAATAAATGTAGGAAAATGGCCAAGACCATTTGGGAAAGAAAAAAGAAGCAGTGATGAGAGGAGATTTCAATACCAGATATTCATTCATCAAAGGGACTTGAATTTAGCTTCAATCTACCACAGACGCAATTTGCTGGCTGTGTAAGCCAAGTATGGGCTTCCCAGGTGGCTCAGTGGTAAAGAACCTGCCTGCCAATGCAGGAGATGTGGTTCGATCCCTGGGTCAGGAAGATCCCCGGAGTAGGAACTGGCAATCCACTCCACCAGTATTCTTGCCTGGGAAACCCCACGGACTGGAGGGGTACAGTCCACAGGATTGCAAATAAGTCAGACATGACTGAGTGACTGAGCAAGCATAAGCCAAGTAGAAGTAAAATTCAACACTGAGAAAAAATAGGAATTTTCACACTGCAAATTAAAATGTACTTTACAAACTGCCTGTTCCCTAAAAATTTTCATGGAAAAATAAGGCAATTCTAAATAGGACCCAATGTCATATAAATCTAATGACCATAAATGTTGACAGCCAAGTAGTTTTAATTACATGGGATTAAAATCAAGCGTGTGTGTTTAAAATGGAGCTCTGTACCAAATTTCCCTGGTGGTTCAGCTGGTAAAGAATCTGCCTGCTATGCGGGAGGCTTGGGTTCGATCCCTGGGTTGGGAAGATCCCCTGGAGAATAGAAAGGCTACCCACTCCAGTATTCTGGCCTGGAGAATTCCATGGACGTTATAGTCCATGGAGCCGCAAAGAGCTGAACACGACTGAGCGACTTTCACTTCACTTCATGTACCAAATTGCAAATAGGATCTCCAGTGGAGAAGGGAGTGAAAATTCAGGGGGTGTGTGTAGTACAAAAACGAAAGAATTTTTGTTTTTATTATATATACTTCAAAAATTTTTAGAATTAGCAAGAATTCATGCAATCATTTTAAAAGAGAAAAGCAGTAGAAGATGATGCTGTATATTATAAAATCAAAATATGATTTATTTTTGCCATATAATATCCATATTTCAAACTTTGGAGTTCTCTCTCTTAAGAAACAAACACACGGAGTAACTCAGATATGGTCCCTACCCTCAAGGGCACTTTATAAAGACACATGTCTTAGATACTTGAAGTAAGAACAAGAATGAAATGACTTCAGAGACATTGTCTGAGACTAGATCCCCAAGCTCAGGTACTCTACTGTTCCTTAGTAAATATTAATACATTAAGGAGACAGTGCTAATTCATGATGGCCATGATACCTGTCCACACAGCTATTATTTCTTTGTAAAATTTGGTGTCTGGCATTGCCATCAAACTGCTATCTCTTGAGTTTCAAAATATTACTGTATTTTACCTACTCTTCTGGACTCTAAAGTGGAAGAAAAGGAGTTAGCTATATTTTTACGTCTTGGAAATGCTATGCAAGTGACCGATGTTTGATTCCTGTAAAGACTGAATTGTTTCTTTCCTTTGATCTCATGTGTGGAAATATGTCCATGTGAGTCCTTCCAAAATCAGAGGACCGGTTGGGATTACTAAATTCCAAACAGAGTGGTAACTGGAATGTGGCTTTGAAAGAGAGGTGTCAGCAATACAAATGTTAGGCTTATCTCTGGAGAATAATAATAGTAAACAACAAAATGAGCTCTTAGAAAACAAAGGCGAAAAATTTAGGCCTTGAACCAGAGACAAAGGATTCTAGATATTTGTGTAGAGTGGTCACCTCAATCAGAGACAAACATGAATGGCTTGATGCTTCCAAATGCTTCTCTAAATCTGGGTGCATAGGATGTGACAACTGCGAAACTGACACATCTACCTAGAAGAAAAATGAACTACTAAATATGGTTAATAACACATAACCAGGTGACTGGGTAAATGTCTACATTACCTGTGAGCGTTAGATGACGTTTTTTGTTTGTTGCTTGCTTTTTGTGTGTTTTTTTCTTTTTGGCCAGTTTAATATAATCCAAAGAAGCTCCTTGTCTTTAGTTTTGTTTTTGTTATTTTCTTTTTGTGACTTTGCTGTATCAAATTATATTTAAAATTAGACAGAGAAAGTGAAGGACAATTGGTTTCCATGAAGTATGTTAGGTCAGCATTGTCCCATGATCACAAGTATAAGTGTAATAATAAAAATTATTTTTGTCTCAGCAATATTCAAATTTAGATTAAGTTACAAGTAGGAATAGATTTTCAAGTAAAGATTATAGTGTTTCAAAACTGTAATAGATTTTTAATATAGTTTCTATGGAAACTTGGAAAGGGGTAATTTTGGAGCTGGAATCAAGGGCTGTAATGATAAGATATAGGATATGTAGATGATTACATTTCTTTGTGACTCAGTGTAACAAAAATTCTGTGCTTTGGTGTGTAAAAGCAACTTTTACTTTCTCTTAGGCTTCTTATATGTTAAGAGATCTCCCAATTTATGATTGTAGATCTTTCCACATCCATCCATAATTAAGGATTTGGGCACATAGACATTTTAGAAGACATACAAATGGCCACAATTCTACTTGATTAGCTTGGGTCAATGGCTATTGTTAAGACTTAACAAACATGAAAAATTGTTATAAATTACACAACAGAAGTACATGGCAACTTTTACTATTAAATTCATGTAATGTCAACACTCAAAATTGATTTCGCATAGTCATCAGAATGAATGTATTACCATGTCAATTAATTGCTGCATCTAAAATAACTATGAATTAAAAAAAAAAAACTGATATACAAAGGGAAAGCTTGGTGAACTGGAAGAGTGTCAGGCAGATTACAAGTAAATACCTTTTCTAAAACTGATCTTGACTTGAATAATACCCGAGGAACTTCTGATGTGGTTCCAGATCCACAGAACAAAATAGAAAACAATTTTCAGTGATGCAAGTGTTCCAAAATTTCTAGACCAGATTAGGGAGGATATTCTGATTACAAATGTGTTTCACAATCATGCCTGAGGTCTGAAGAATGAAGGTAATGGTTTTCTAAGGTGGGAAAACACGAGCTTGAGCAGGCAAAACCAGCTAACACAGTCTTTGAAGATAAATGGATACTACTGAGGTACTTTTTATTTGGCATAGTCATTCTGAAGACAGGACATTCAATTCACAATCCAGTTGCAATATTTATGATCAGCTGAAAAAAATAGCTTAAGAATTCACAGAAAGAGAATAAAAATAAAGTGACAAACAATAGCTAGAAGCCAGTCCTTAAAATTCCATTTCAGGAAACCATGCAATTTTTACAGATAATAAGGAATTCTTTCACGTACCTCCCCCACTCCCAATATTTAATTATAGCCACATGAAATAAGCTATGTTTTGAGTGAAAGGAGTCCAACTTCTGAATGGGTCAAAGATGCTGAGGATTAGAGGGCAAGACTAAAGTTTTCTTTAGGAATGAGGTTTTTATTTTTTTTCTTTTTGTTTCTGGTGTTTCTAAATACTCAGTGTCTCTGTCTTCCAACCTACCTCCAAATTATCAACCCTTCTTGCACTGAGAACTGAGCTTCTTTACTTCCTGCCCGCAGTCAGAACTCAGTTCCTGACTCTGGAAACAGATTCTCCTCTGATGTGGAAAGATTCATTAGAAGGAGTTACAGACCTACAGTAGTTTACTGATTTCAAGTTAAACTGTTGGTTCTATCTTGCACTTCTACACAGTTCCCCAGAGACTAACGCCTTGTCTTAAACTCAATTTCCAAAGTGGCTAAATAGTCATGTCACTGAATTCTTGATACTGTTGAAATTACCTTTGTTAGTCAAATTGATTTCAAACACTATTTAGATGGACTTGTTGAATCCTGAAATCTATTTTGATCTTAACTCACCAGTATTTGTTTCCCTACATCTCTCCTGAACTTAGAATTTTTATTTAAGAATATGGCACTATTGGGAGTTCCTTGGTGGCCTAGTGGTTAGGATTCTGCACTTTTACTGCCATGGGTTCAATCTCTGGTCAGGGAGCTGAGATCTTACAGTGGTGCAGCACAGCCTGTACATATTGTTGTTTAGTTGCTAAGTCTTATAAACCTTTTTTGGGATCCCAGGGACTGTAGTCCGCCACGCCCTCTGTCCATGGGATTTTCCAGGCAAGAAGTGCTGGAGTGGGTTGCCATTTCCTTCTCCAGGGGATTTTCTCAACCCAGGGATTGAACTGGAGTCTTCTGCATCAGCAGGTAGGTTATCACCGAACCACCAGGGAAGCCCTAGTCTACATATGCATATGGCATACAAATGTTATCAGGACTTCCCACGTGGCACATTGGTAAAGAGATGCAAGAGACATAGTTTTGATCACTGGGTCAGAAAGATCCCCTGGAGGGCATGGCAACCCACTCCAGTATTCCTGCCTGGAAAATTGCATGGTCAGAGGAACCTGGAGGGTTACAATCCATGGGGTCACAGTCGGACATGACTAAGTGACTGAGCACTCACGCACAAAGCGTTATCTAGAAACAATTACTGTGGACCAACATTTTCCACTATTGGAGTCACTAGAAGGATTTGCCCAGCACTATTCTGGAGTTTTTAAAAGAGATCTTCTTTTAGGCCATTTCATTTCTCATCAGAAGAGATCTCCAGCCTCCTGTCTGAGGTGACATGCGACTGATTGCTGGTATTTAGGAGGCTTCAGGACTTTAAGAACTCTGCTTTTCAGAAGCCAGTCTCATGTTTGACTTTCTAATTTCAGCCTCTAGATTAGTTTGCTCTTTGCTATACCTGTCTTTCTGAGTCTAGACTCTCTGCTGTTCAATTTTAAAAGAAATCCCATGTGTATGGGTGTAGGTTCTTGGCTGCATGGATTGGGGTGAGGGACTCAGTGTCCATTGCACACAGACTGTCAGCCAATTGTTTTCTGATGCGTGCTGCAGCCCTGCCTCCCTCAGCACCCGGCTCCTTCAGGTCTGAACCACACAGAGGATCCGTGAGTCAAGCCTGCCCTTGTTATAACTGGTGTTTCTCTTCTGTAGGCACTTTATCGTTTTTTAGGGAAAATATAAACTTTTGCTTTTTTAAACTATGAAAGAATTTTTAAATTTTTAATATTTTAAAGTTTTTATTGAAATAGAGTTGATTTACAATGTTGTGTTAGTTTCAGATATACAGAAAAGTGATTCAGTGTGTATATATATATATATATATACACACACATATACAGCAGAGAAGGCAATGGCAACCCACTCCAGTACTCTTGCCTGGAAAATCCCATGGACGGAGGAGCCTGGTGGGCTGCAGTCCATGGGGTCGTGAAGAGTCGGGCACGACTGAGCGACTTCACTTTCACTTTTCACTTTCATGCATTAGAGAAGGAAATGGCAACCCACTCCAGTGTTCTTGCCTGGAGAATCCCAGGGACAGAGGAGCCTGGTGGGCAACTTAGCAGCAGCAGCAACACATATACAGACACACACACATATATTGTTTTTTAGATTCTTTTCCATTGTAAGTTGCTACAAGATATTGAGTATAGTTCCCTGTGCTGTATGTAGGTCCTTATTAGGCATTTTACACTATAATTTTTCTTGCAGGCTAAGTCAAACTTCTTAAAATGAATTAAGATTTCTTGTCTGTTATGAATTATTTCTTATTCTGTCTTTTTTTTTGGGTGATGGTGGTGGTGGAGATTTATGTCTTTAAAATCTTTTTTTGTGGAGTTTCAAGTGGAAGAGAAGACAAATGCTTGTGGTCAATCTGCCACATTTAATCTGTACTCCAAGAGTGATTTTAGACCTTATTCTCTATGCTAGGTTTCCCAAAATGTGTTTACTGAGGTGTTAATAGTTATTATTAAAAAAAGAAAAGTGGTCTGTGGTCAACATTTTGGGAAAAACTGGGTCAAACTAAGCTAAACAGTTTCTTTGCTTGTAAGGGCTATTGGGATCATTTAATATACTAATATTATTTAAGAATCCTTTAAGTGGTAGTATTTCCCAAACCGCAGATCTTGATTTCACCAGGCTAGAACACTAAGACCTAAAGTAAGAAAAATGCTAATCAAAGCAATCCAAAGTCCATCTCAGCTTGGCACTTAATCAGTTCACTGCATATAACATGAAATGAAATAGTGATGGGTCAGCATCTCTTTCTAAGGCCTACCAACATTCCACATTCCAGACTGCAGAGGCAGGGCTGGATAGCTGCCTCCTGGGCCATCATACTAGTGCAACATAGAGTGACTGACACTTTTCTGTATTTATCCTCCATTTAATTATCCTTCTTCAGAGAGACACCCTGATGTTATTGGTGTTATCACCATTCAATATAGGATGCTCCCTATGGAAGAGCATTTTGTACCAAGCTATCTCAGGAAAGGCTGAGCTCCATTATGGCTAATGAGCTCATTGTCACCATGTACCAATCTTTAATCAACCACTAGAAAAAGCTAGAATTCACTTGCATCCTTTCCAGGTTTTAGCTCACTCACAGTTGATGTTTGCCGCATAACTAAAGGCACCATCCAAAACCACTCTTGGGCAAGAGCTACCTGGATCCTGTTTGTTGTCCTGTATAAACACTGGGAAAACAAAATTCCATTTCTACCCATGAAGAGAAACACCTGCTTTTCTAATCAGCAGGAACAGTTTAGTCAAAATTGATGCATACCAGTTGGAAAATTGTTTATAGATTCATGATGGCAACACACCCTCTCTTGCTGCTTTGACAGATGAAAGAGACACCCCGAGACCTTTAATCTCACCTATGGCGACAGGGGCCCACTGGAGCTGGTTTGTTATGTCTATGATAGAATTCTCACCACAAATCAAAGAGAACACACCGAGATCTTACACTGATGATTACAGCAATCTTTCTCAGGTATCTGTGAATCTATAACGGGAATGGTTCCATTGAATACCAAAAGATACAAGGCTCCCAAATTCAAATTCTTTTTGCTTTAATACAGCAGATCTTAATTCTTGCTTTTATGGTACAACAAATTCCTTTGCCAGCTCCTGAGTCGAGCACAGAGGAAAATGTGGTTGTTATTAATGAATTTCTGCCCTTTAATGTTTTGTATGAGACCAATAATCTTCGTTTTCCCAGCTTGCTACATTCATCATTAAACCATCCTTTTTTGCAAAATGCTTTAGATATTCTTGATTGTTTATAATAGGCTAACAGTGATTTAAGATGTTGGGTGACAGTTTAGAAAGCTTATAAAACACTCAGTGTCAGCACTGGAGACTTCCTGAGGTACAAGTGGTACAAATTGTTCAAGAGTTAAGCAACAATTAGGCCTCTGTGATGAATGACTTTAGAGACTTTGTGATGAAGGGAGTCAGTTGAGAAAGACGATCTTATCAGTTCTATGTTGTAACTGGAAAGGCAAATGCTCCCACAAATATTTCAGCTCCAACATGAAAACATTAAAATGGGTAACACTGCTCCAGAATCAACAGAGAAAATCTGGGTGATATGCATATACCTTACCATCAAGATGGCACACATCAAAAATAAGGATTAATAAAACATAATTTATATATAATAATTGTACACAAAAATTATAAAATCAAATTAATGAAGTAATTTCCCAACATGCTTAACTCATGATTATGAAAATTAAGGATTTTTTATTAGTAATATTTATAAGCCAATATTCTAGTTTTGATGACTCAAAGAGCTTTACTGTAGTTGACAAATTCCATGACTCTCCCTGTCAACTGGTTGATCCTGTGGCAGAAGATATATATAAGGCAATCATGTGGGAAAGGCATCTTCTTCTGTTTTTATTATTTATTTATTGGCCACACCATGTGGCTTGTGGGATTTTAGTTCCTGACCAGGGATTGAACCTGGGCCTTCGGCAGTGAGAAGGTAGAGCCCTAACCACTGGACTGTGGGGGAATTCCTGCATCTTCAGGTTTTTAATTGGAGCCATGTGAGACATCACTGGAAGATTTGTCTTTTTAGACTTCCAGAGCACTGAAGCTGAAAAAAAGAAAAACAGATACCCTCCCTAAAATGCTAACTGAAGACATATTATGTAAAAATAAATAAATAAACCTTTTCTAAATGAGGGGAAAAACCCAATCTGTATGTTGTCTTTCAAAGTCCCACTTTCTGTGGGTTGACAACCTTTGGCTTGCTTTTGCAGCCAACTCTGATACAGGGCTGGCTCAGCTGCAAGTTCACTGTTTCTTCCTCTTCCAAGCTGCCTGCTCTTGTGTTTCTCAGTCTTGACCTCTTACAAATAGGATAAGCCCCAGAAGGATATTTTCTTATGGAAGAAGTAAGTAATCACACAGTATCCTACAGCTTAAAATCTGTTCTGCAATGGCATGGTCAAGCTTCAAGTTGCTAAAATCTAAACTCGAAAGGACATGCTTTCTACTGTTGGTGCAGCCTCTCGCCTCTCTGAGATACAGTTCCATATATCACACAAAATTGTAACATGACTCCATTAGCAGAATGTACAGAAGAACCAATGCAGGGTCAATAACTTTTGGATATTCATAAAACTCTGAGGATCGAGATGAATTATAACAGTCATCTTAGGGCTGAAAAACAGGATCAGAAGAAACCTTTAGAGTTGTCATCTCACTCATGACTGTACTCTGGTTTACAAAGGGACACAAGAAAGAACAATTGAATCAGTATCTGAGAGGATGATCAACCAAGACAATGTTCATTGCAGTTTCCGCTGAAGCTCCTGAGATCTAGTCAACAACAGGAGCCAAGTAACCTCATTGTCGAAAGCAACATAGTGGTAATATGTGCAAAACTTGCCAAAATGTGGACAAAATTCAGCTTAGCAAACCCTGATTAAGAGCTGGGCAAAGGAGAATAAGGAAGAGAGAGAGAATTTCTATGAAGGACGTTCTTAAACTTTGTGATCTTGCTCCATCTTGGGTGGTTGCTTCATTCCTGCTTTAAGCTAAGTGAGACGGGATTTCAAGACACCAACTTTGAGAGGTAGACATGTGTCCTCTGGGGACTGGAAGCATGAGAACTGGTATGAGACATGATGCTACAGATCAGCTTTGAAGTGGAAGAGAGTGAGAGATCAAGAGTGAGAGTGAGAGTAGAGAGAGAAAGAGAGGAGAAAAAGAGGCAGGGCTCCACTGGGAGCTCACGATATGTCTGGCAACAGCACAGCAAGGATGAATGAGGGTTTCTTGTGGACAACACGGGGGCAACTGAGTATAGCAAGCCCAGTGTCATGCTGTATATTTTCCACGAGGATGCCTGGTGAAGCAATGACCTGCAAACAGGAGGACAGACAGTTGCAAGCCAAGGGGCTAAGGAAGGAATACAGCTGTAAGTGAAGTATTCCTCTGTCAAAGGAGCTATTATCAGAGGGCCCAGTAGGGGCGTCTTCAAGGAAGCCCACAAGAGCACCCTAGACAGAAAGAATTAGCATGCTATACCCAGAAAGTACATTCATGGATTAGGCTTATGCTCCTCAAGTAAGACTTTTGTTGCCCTTGCTGCTACTGCTAAGTCACTTCAGTCGTGTCCGACTCTGTGCAACCCCATAGACAGAAGCCCACCAGGCTCCCCCGTCCCTGGGATTCTCCAGGCAAGAACGCTGGAATGGGTTGCCATTGCCTTCTCCAATGCATGAAAGTGAAAAGTGAAAGTGAAGTCACTCAGTCGTGTCCGACTCCTAGCAACCCCATGGACTGCAGCCCACCAGGCTCCTCCGTCCATGGGATTTGCCAGGCAAAATTACTAACTACAAATAAAAATCAATTTTACCATGAAGAACAAAAAACTTTTCAAAACACAGACTCTTCTGTTAATGCATTGGATAAACCAATGGAGGAAGGTAATCTATCAATTTAGCAATTAAATTGCCTTGTTTTCAATCTTTTTCCATTAAAGATATCTCCCCCCTTCTGTGGACAGAATTTCTGATGGGAAGTCTCAGAGTCTACTAGAAAAGGCAAGTGTTCTCCATCTTCTGCTTATGTTGGCTAGCTATTCTAGTCTTCAGGTGTCTACATGAACACTAATTATTTTAACACTTCATTTTGCAGAGCCTTGAGTTGTGACTACTACTTGATTTGGCTGAGTGATGATGAATACATTATTTAATCTCCTCCAGACATAGTTTCTTTGATGCAAAATAAGATTGACAATGCAATTAAAGATGCAATGAAATTTTAAAAAATCAAAAGCTACAAAAACCATAGAGCCAGCATAAATACCTCATGGAAATGACACCCGCATGTCCCCTGCAAAAACTCTTTGTGTCGCCCCATGGTTATAGCAAATGTGTCAACGACTTCATAGCCATATTTTTTTGCATCTTCCAGGATAATCAAATTTTTTTTCCATAAATTCTGAACTTCATTCTGTATTGGAAAAGAGAAGAGTGAGAATTTTGATTAAAAGGACTGGTTTATGATTTAAAAACTCAAGTTAAAATCACATAAAAGTCATCTTTTTTACAGATTGATCTTATTGTAAGACAAAAAATGAATTTCTTTAAGATGTGTTCTAATTTTTTCAAAATATAAATATCAGTGCATATATAAAACAGCAATACATTAATGTCTATAGTGGCACAGTTCAGAACTTTTTCTTCTATGAAAAGTGGTTAGGTTTATTGTCCACAGAGATCCACTGAAGTATGTAAAATTCTCAATTTAAAAACCAAGACTTGAAAATCACAAATTCTATCTCCATTTATTGGAATTTTTCACTTGAATATTAATTAGTATCTATTTTGCATTCAGCTCTGTGCTGAGGGACAGGTATACAAGGGTAAGTAAACCATAGTGCGTATTCTTAAGACAGGGCATTCAAACAGGAGAAACAAATATGTAAATATTTACTGAGTCCTTTATTGGAGGGAAATATACCAGACTCTGGGCTTCCATGATGGCTCAGTGGTAAAGAATCCGCCTATAATGTGGGAGACGCCAGAGACGTGGGTTCAATCCCTGCGTCAGGAAGATCCCCTAGAGAAGGGCATGGCAACCCTCTCCAGGATTCTTGCTTAGAGAATCCCATGGACAAAGGAGCCTGGCGGCCTAGAGTCCAAAGGGTCACAAAGCACCTGAGCTCCTGCACACAAATCAGACTCTGGCTTGGGAGAGAAAAGGGAATAGCTCTGCAGGGGCATGGCAGATTTCAAGAGGGCTTCCTGAGCTGAGTGAGGTTTGCTGTTGGGTGGGAGTAGGGAAACAGGGGGAGTGGGCTTCTGGGAGCCCCAGAAGTGAGTAGTGTCTCCATCTGTTGCTTCTGTAAGTCATATTCCTCCCTCCCTCCCCAACCGTGCTCAAGGCATTGATGGAGATCAGCAGAGGTTCTAGTTTAGGTCCACTGTTGAGAAGAGGGACTACTTCATTAAGTATAATGGCTCCAGGATTCCTCATTGGCTTGACCAAGGCTTTCTCAGACCTACCTGTAGTCTGAGACTCTTGATACCTAATCCACCCTTCTTCCCCTCCCTTCGTATCAGACACATTACAGCCAAACATGGTTCCCAGTACATAGTGGACACTCAAGATATATTTGGTGTAAGACCGAGTGATATGCATTGGGTGGTGTGGTCTGAAACTCTTCCCACCTACTCCTGCCCCTCCCTTTTATTCTTCTCAGACATTCTTTCCAATAAATCCTCTTATCTGGTTGATCCTGTCCTGGTGTCTGTCTCTTTGAGAACCCACACTGCCACGGGGAGGGAATTGTATTCCTCCTCCCTTTTCTAAAGATCAAAAAAATTTTTTTTTTATTTTCAAGGTAAAAAAGCAAATAATTATTTGCATTTGTTAATCCAACTGCAAGATAAAAAAAGCAGTACAAAGGTGTCTAATTTTCTGTCTTTTCTGTGCTTGCACACCTATTTTGGTGACATACAAAGAAGAGTGTTTCTCACCAAATGAAGGTAGTGAATAGAGAAGGATCATAAAGGAGAAATCTGGAGGAAAAGGAACAGATGGGAAACAGTCTGTGTCGTCACCTGAAAAATACTGCTCAAGGTGCTCAATAATGTTTATAAAGTTTTTTCTTGTCTGGTTACAAGTGCCCTCTCAGCTTTAAGGTGCCCAGTAATAAAAAGAAGAAACTTTGCAATAAGTGGTTTCTAGAGAAAGGTCAGTTCTCTGAGAAAGAGACTCTGAGCCAGAAACCGGCAGGCAGGGGGCCAGCAGGAGGTCCCCCCGTCCTTGGGATCAACACCTCCAAGAGAGTGAGGGAAGACAAACTGGGCAGAGAGAGAAGTTGAGCTGCAATATTGTTGCAACACAGGCTTCTGCTGATCCCACCAGAAGTTCTAGAGCTGGGAAGAAGGCCCTTCTGAGATGGTCCAAATTTAGAAAAGGGGGCTGAGCCTTGATTGAGGCTCTGCCCAGAAGGAAGAGAGGCTTTCTGAAAGTCTCCTGTGTGCTGAGATTTGTGGTTTGCATTTGGGGACCAGAATGAGCAATGCAGACCTCCCTCCCCTACCCCGACCTTGCTCCCACTGAGATTAGACCAGAAGGGGAGACAGACAACCAAGCCAGGGATCTGTTGAGGGACACAGACAAGGGCACCAGACAGTTACAGGAGCTCATGGCAGGAAGAGCCAATTGAGTCCAGGGTCTTCTCAGTTCAGAAGTCGTCAATTAGGTTTTCTCAGAGGAACCTGCACTTAAACTAACGCTGGAAGAGTGACCGAAAGTTTCCCAGGTGAGAAGGCGGTGGAGAGTGGGCTCCAAGAAGAGGGAACGGCAGCTTTAAAGATCTGGGGGTGACTGAGAGCAAGGCGTGCTTGAGGAGCCAAAACAGTGGTGGAGTGAGTGCGTGTGTGTGTGCACATGTGTGTGTGTGTACATGTGAGTACACATGGATGCATATACACTGGATGCAAGGACTAAGTCTACCTAGGAAGGTGGAAGCCACATCTTGAATGGCCACGATGAGGATGATGAATGCCAAGGTCGGATGACGAGTTCAGGTTTCTTTTCCGCCTCCACTTACTACCATAACTTCCTCTTTTGTTTGATCATTTCCCTTCCTCTTCTTCCTTCCTTTCATCTTCACCAAGCCTGCAAAACTGATGAGCACCACTGAAGCCCTGATGGCAGGCACAACGGTTCATGGTATCTGGCACATGGTAAGTGCCAAAGGTCTGTTTGCTGAGATGAGTTCATTCTAAATCTACCTGGAGGCATCACAGTTCCTCCAGTTCCCGTTGAGAGGCCGCAATCAAGGAAGCAAAATGGAGCTACCAAAGTCCTCAAGAAGGAGCTGCAAACATGACCTGCAGACCTCAAATAACATTAAAGGAGATTCAATTCATAACCCATAGAAGAAATGATCAAAAGACCCCTCTTCTAATCCCCGAATCCCTTCAGCTACCCCAGATGCCAAATGTCTCAACTCACTTTACATGACCTTAACCCTGCCTGACTTCAAGAAGCTGAATTTGGTGGTTTTACTTTGGCCACTTTCTACTGTTTCTCATGCTTTTGCACCACAGATCTGGTGGCCAGGAAAGTAACGTTTCAAGAAAGGAGAGGGGGATCCTATGATGTGTGCTGGAGAAAGCTAGGAGCACTCATAATTGACACAAAAATAAATCTCACTTGGTTGACACATTCAATGGACAGCTTCCTGTCTCCCCAGTTCCCAGTGCTTCCTGAGCTCCCCCTGAGCAACTGCACACAATCCGGGATGCCTGTGAGCTCTCCTTGCTGAGCAAGAGCAGCTGTTTGTCTTACCTACAGATGGTGTCTTTCTTTTATGAGACTTGTATTTAGTGTTGAGACTACCGATTTACTGTCTTCTATGAGAACTGATCAGAGGCCTCGACTCCTTTCATTTATAAACATCCAACCTGAGGCAAAATGAATGATACTACTTCAAAGACAAATTCTGAAAGCAATCAGTCAGAAATCCTCTTCCCCAAAGCCACTCTTTTCCAAATTACTCATTGATACTGACAATTTCGTATATGATTTTAGCAGGAGCCTTTACAGTGTTTGAAACGTGAATGAGGTAAGAGGATACTTACAACATAAGCCCTCTCATCTAACCCTCAGGTTTTTATTTTTTCAAACTCTGGTCCCACTTTCTTCTTTATGAATTCAAAGCATTATTTATGGGCTGGTGTCCCCTTATGTTTCCCTTATGGGAAACAATGGAAACAGTGAGAGACTTTATTTTGCGGGGATCCAAAATCACTGCAGATGGTGACTGCAGCCATGAAATTAAAAGACATTTGCTCCTTGGAAGAAAAGTTATGACCAACCTAGACAGCATATTAAAAAGCAGAGACATTACTTTGCCAACAAAGGTCCATCTAGTCAAAGCCATGGTTTTTCCAGTAAGTCATGTATGGATGTAAGAGTTGGACTACGAAGAAAGCTGAGTGCCGAAGAATTGATGCTTTTGAACTGTGGTGTTGGAGAAGACTCTTGAGAGTCCCTTGGACTGCAAGGAGATCCAACCAGTCCATCCTAAAGGAGATCAGTCCTGGGTGTTCTTTGGAAGGACTGATGCTGAAGCTGAAACTCCAATACTTTGGCCACCTGAAGTGAAGAACCAACTCATTTGAAAAGACCCTGATGCTGGGAAAGATTGAGGGCAGGAGGAGAAGGGGACGAAAGAGGATGAGATGGTTGGATGGTATCACTGATGTGACGGACATGAGTTTGAGTAGGCTCCAAGGAGTTGGTGATGGATAGGGAGGCCTGGCATGCTGCAGTCCATGGGATTGCAAAGAGTCAGACACGACTGAGTGACTGAACTGAACTGTCCCCTTATTTCTAGGAATCATTATAACTGATTTGAAATCATACTCCTTAAGTGTACCATCTGCTTTGAATTTTATGAAGGTTGTTGAATATTATACAGTGCCTTTTGGGTTCTTTTTCAGACACCAGCAAGGATCCTTACAGGAACCATGAAATTCACACAGCCTGGAAAATATGGATTTACCTGTGTTAAGAAGTGCACTCCATCCACTGGCAAATGAAATCCAATTCCCAACGTTTTGATGATCACAAGGATATTGAGTAAGTCTTCCCTGTGAAATAAGCAGATCTCAAGTCATAAACTCTGATGACATTTCTAGATGTCTGTATTTACACAAGCAAGTGGAGAGGAATTCCTTTAGAATGTGATCATTGCCATATAGGACTAAACTCTCATTTTATAGATTTGCTGTACATTAGTGCTTTTGTGTGTGTGTGTGTGTGTGTGTGTGTGTGTGTGGATAGTTTTATGTGTCAGTGGGCATGTTTTGATCTGTAGCAAATGGAGATTTGGATGCTAAAGAGCCATGTTGTGATTGGATACAAAAGTATTTTTGAAACATTTTAAACTGGACTTGAACTGCTGGATTCTAAATTACAAGTTGTCCTTTATATAAAATCTTGATAAAATTCACTCACATCAAGAGTAAATTTTTTTTTTTTTTTTACTTAGACAACAAATGATAATTATTGTTGCAGGAATTTACCTTTTTAAAACCTTGTGAATAATTTGCAGGTGATTGGAATTAAGCCACTGAACACCACCAACAACCAATACAGTCTGGCTGGTATTCTCCAGGGGACCTGATCTGAAATCCAGAAAGAAAAACATGTGTTGCTTTGAAACACATGGTAAACATTTTAACAGCACCGCCTCACATTTCATTGAACCCTAGCTGGCATCCTAATCACAAGACCTCCTTATCATTTCTACCTCGTTTTCAGCCATATTATTAATACTTGGTATTTAAACTTTTCAGCACATCTAATACACAGCAAACAATCATGACTGCTAGTAAAATATCACTACATTGTGGTATGGTTTCATTCAAAACTGTTCCATTGTACCTTTGCAAGAGATGTTCAAGGGCTTTTTCAAATGTTGGTCTCAATGAAGGGCTCATCCAAAACCGGGGATAGTAGGAATAACTGATCAAGGTCTTCCCTCCATTGACATTGTGGTAGAATTTAGTGCCATGCACTTTCTGCCATTCCTCCAGGGTTTCATTTAATCTTTCAATCAGATAGTACATTATCCCTCTGTTGGTTGAGTCTCCAATGAAAAGAATCTACAAGTTAAAAAAAATTTTGCTTTCAAATCTGATGTGTACAAGACATAGAAGACTATAAAATAAGTAACCTGATGAAAACAGAGACATACATCCAATTGAAAGACAGCCCTTTAAACTGTAAGAAATGACATTAATTCTTCTCTCCCAAACCTGTTCATTTTCCTTTTCCATATTCCTAGTAATGACATCATCTACTGACCCACTAACTCACGTTTAAAGCTCTTTGCTTTCTTTGTGCTATCTTTAATTTTTCTATCCCTCTTAACACTTCACTTTCTCATCTAATCAGCTTAACGTGTTATTGATTTAAATAGTCATAAGGTATTCTAGTGGAAAAGGTCAGTTTTCATTCCAATCCCAAAGAAAGGAAATGCCAAAGAATGCTCAAACTACCACATAATTGCACTCATCTCACACGCTAGTAAAGTAATGCTCAAAATTCTCCAAGCCAGGCTTCAGCAATATGTGAACTGTGAACTTCCAGATGTTCAAGCTGGTTTTAGAAAAGGCAGAGAAACCAGAGATCAAATTGCCAACATCTGCTGGATCATGGAAAAAGCAAGAGAGTTCCAGAAAAACATCTATTTCTGCTTTACTGACTATGCCAAAGCCTTTGACTGTGTGGATCACAATAAACTGTGGAACATTCTTCAAGAGATGGGAATACCAGACCACCTGACCTGCCTCTTGAGAAACCTATATGCATGTCAGGAAGCAACAGTTAGAGCTGGACATGGAACAACAGACTGGTTCCAAATAGGAAAAGGAGTACGTCAAGGCTGTTTATTGTCACCCTGCTTATTTAACTTCTATGCAGACTACATCATGAGAAACGCTGGGCTGGAAGAAGCACAAGCTGGAATCAAGACTGCTGGGAGAAATATCAACAACGTCAGATATGCAGATGACATCACCCTTATGGCAGAAAGTGAAGAGGAACTAAAAAGCCTCTTGATGAAAGTGAAAGAGGAGAGTGAAAAACTTGGTTTAAAGCTCAACATTCAGAAAACGAAGATCATGGCATCTTGTTCCATCACTTCATGGCAAATAGATGGGGAAACAGTGGAAACAGTGTCAGACTTTATTTTTTTGGGCTCCAAAATCACTGCAGATGGTGACTGCAGCCATGAAATTAAAAGACGCTTACTCCTTGGAAGGAAAGTTATGACCAACCTAGAGAGCATATTCAAAAGCAGAGACATTACTTTGCCAACAAAGATCCGTCTAGTCAAGGCTATGGTTTTTCCAGTGGTCATGTATGGATGTCAGAGTTGGACTGTGAAGAAAGCTGAGCACCGAAGAATTGATGCTTTTGAACTGTGGTGTTGGAGAAGACTCTTGAGAGTCCCTTGGACTGCAAGGAGATTCAACCAGTCCATTCTGAAGGAGATCAGCCCTGGAATTTCTTTGGAAGGAATGATGCTAAAGCTGAAACTCCAGTACTTTGGCCACCTCATGCGAAGAGTTGACTCATTGGAAAAGACTCTGATGATGGGAGGGATTGAGGGCAGGAGGAGAGGGGGACGACGGAGGATGAGATGGCTGGATGGCATCACCGACTTGATGGACGTGAGTTTGAGTGAACTCCAGGAGTTGGTGATGGACAGGGAGGCCTGGCGTGCTGCAATTCATGGGGTCGCAAAGAGTCGGACATGACTGAGTGACTGAACTGAACTGATTCTAGTGTTGTAAGTGTACTTAGAGATGTTCCAGTCTCTTTATTTTGTAGATCTTAGCTAGCTCAATAGAAGTCACGCTACTACTTGAGAAACAAGCCACAGAACTAGAATTTGATTTTCTGAAAAGCAGTCTATGTTCCAGGGTGCATGTCCCAGGGCCATTTGCCATGGAAGCCTCTCATGTATCACCTCCTGTAAATTCCATAAGCACAGTCTTGCTTGAGGCTCCCATGGCCTCAAAGGTGTGGTGTTGCTAACACTTGCTTAATAGATCTTCTTGTATCATGTATGTGAGCCGCCCAGTCATGTAACACTCTGCCATGCCTTGGACTGTAGCCTGCCAGGCTCCTCTGTCCATGGAATTGTCCAGGCAAGAATACTGGAGTGGGTTGCTGTTTCCTTCTCCAGGGAATCCTCCTGACCCAGGGATCAAACCCAGGTCTCCTGCAGTGCCGGCAGATTCTTGACCATCTGAACCACCAGGAAAGCCCTCTTGCACCATGGCTGCCCTCTAATTCATTCTCCACACAGTAATACTGTGATAAATTTCCAAATGTCTCCTCTCCCTTTCATGCTCAAAAATCTTATCAGCTCTCCATGTTCTGCAGAGTCAGGTTTTAACTCTGAGGTTCAGTTAACATTTACTGAATTTTTATTGCATATCAGCTTTTGCTTGGTGGAGATTTCACACTGAGTACTCATTTTAATCTCCATAATCATGAGATGTGAGTCATTATCTCGTTTCACAGATGAGGTATTTGAGGCTCAGGGAGATTGAGGTTATAAATCTAGTAAATGGGGAACACAGGACTCAAATCCAAGTCCTTGATCTCCAAGGGCAGGGTCAATGGCCCCATCCTCTCAACACTTTCCTTCAAGTAAGCAGGTCAGATTTCTACTTTTTCACTGAACATGATTTGCAATCAACAACATCTGTTTTTCCTTGTGCTAATCCATCTGCCTAGAAAGCCCTGCCCTCTGCAAAATAGTCTGTGTAAATGCTATACAACCTCCAAACTTAACACGGACGTCTCTCCTAGAGGGTCTTGTCCAATGCCCCAGTCAGAATGACCTTTCTGTCCTCTGTGACTTCATTATAATTTTCAGTTCCATTACTGATTTTATCAAAGACTACATGAAATTACAGCTATTTGTGACTCTATCTTTTTTCTTATATCATATCAATAAGTATTTAAGGTCAGAGTCAAGGTTAATTTCTAAATTCTGATTTCCCCCATAGTATTATGCATGCATTTAAAAAATATTTATTGACCTGAAAGTCAAAGGGACTTTTGTTAGAGACAATTCCTTTTAATGTCTCTGGATAAGGTTTAATGCCTTCTTCAGTTCTTTACTCTTTCTGTTGAGATTTCCCTTTGCATTGTGTGCTGCATGCTAAGCTGCTTCAGTCATGTCCAACTCTTTGTGACCCTGTGGACCATAGCCCGCCAGGCTCCTCTGTCCATGGGATTCTTCAGGCAAGAATACTAGAGTGGGTTGCCATGCCCCCCTCTAGAGGATCTTCCTGACCCAAGGATTGAACCCACATCTTTTATGTCTCCTGAATTGACAGGCAGGTTCTTTACCACCAGCGCCACCTGGGAAGCCCCCCTTTGCAATAGCCATGCGCATATTTTCTTCTAATTTTAAAGTGGCCACTACCATCACTTGTCAGGCACTACTGCATTCATCCATCCATAATGAATTTAGTGAGACTCTGCAAAGGTTTATTCTTTCGTGGTATATTCAAGTAGCAGTGTGAAGAAATCCAGAAGGCATTCTCTTTCAGAAATTCCCTTCCAATCACTATTACAATAAGCATCGCCAAGCTCAACAAAGTGACCTAAGATGTCAAGGCCCCAGTCACTGATCCTCTAGGTCAAGTTCCATCTGGAGTGTCAACATCCCAGTATAAGAAAAATACTCTGTGAAATCACTTGAAATTCTCCTTACTGGATTTGACCTATAACTATTTGTTTGTTTTTCCGGTCCAGAATTCTGGTTTTAAAAAGGAACTCTGAATAATCAGAACAGCTCTTCATTTCAGAGACTAGTAAAGACCCAGCTTTATTTGTGTTGTTAATAGTTTGCTAAGGCTGTCATAACAAAGCAACACAGACTGGGTAGCTTAAATAACCGACATTTATTTTCTCATGATTCTTGCCCAGTAGTCCAAGATCAAAGTATTTGCATGGTAGGTTTCTTCTGAGAACATCTCTGCTTGACTTGTAGATGGTCATCTTCTCTGTGTCCACATACGGTCTTGTGTGTATGTCTATGTCCTAATCTCCTCTGCTTATAAGGATACTAGTCATATTGGATTAGGGCCTAGCATAATGACCTTATTTTTTCCTTGTGCATGCGTGTTCAGTCTCTCAGTCATGTTTGACTCTTTGTGACTCCATGGACTATAGCCCCAGAGGCTCCTCGGTCCATTGGATTCTCCAGGCAAGAATACTGGAGTGGGTTGTCATTTCTTCCTCCAGGGGATCTTCCTAACCCAGGGATCAAACCAGGTATTTGCATTGCAGGCAGATTCTTTAACATTGAGCCACCAGGCAAGCCCCCATTTTTCCTTAATTACCCTTTTGGAGGCCCTGTCTCCAAATACAGTCACATTCTGAAGTACTGAGAGCTAGGACTTCAAAATATGAATCTGGTTGGGTAGAAACACAATTCAGCTCTTAATACCAGTAAGGGACCTTGGCAATCGAGGCGAGCTAAATTTCCACTACAGATTTTTCTTACAGATTCTTTCCATTTCAGTATCAAGATGCAGTGCCTCCTAGCATTATCTCTGGGCAGCCAGTAAGATCGCTGCGTGTCTGTGTTGTGGGCTACAGAAGCTGAAGAAAATCCAAGTAGCTGCCTATTCCTAAGAGAAAACATATTTTCTAAATGTCCAGTCTTTTCTGTGGGGTTGTAGGAAGATGCAGACCACCAATGCATGACAGAGGCAAAGAATCTGCTTTTCAGAATTCTTAGGTACTGTTATTTATTAACCAGATGATCTTAGACAAAGTATGTGACCTCTTTGTGGGTTCATTTCCTTATGTGTAAATTGGGGAAAATAATGGCAACACCATAAAAGACTTTAATGAGCTTTTAAATACTTATTTCTGGCACCCAGCGCACAGCAAGTAAGGGCCAGCATGAAGGCAGAGGAAAGGCAAGAAGTGTTTTGGAATGCTTCTTGAGTGCCCTGCAGTGCACCGCTTGGTTGCTGTTCAGTTGCTGAGTCCAACTCTTTGCAACCCCATGGACTGCAGCATGCCAGGCTTCCCCATCCTTCACTATCTCCCAGAATTGGCTCAAACTCATGTCCTTTGAGTCGGTGCACTGCTAGGCACTTTATTTTATTTTTATATGATGCCAATTTAATGCCATCAATTTGCTTTGTTTTAATAGGAAATAGTTTGTACGATTTTTTTCTTATAAGCATTCTGTAACTATCTTTGATTTCTCATTGATCCAAGATTTAGGAGAGGGAGCTTTAGTTTCTAAGTGGCTGCATTTCTGTATTGTTTTGTGTTACTGGCTGTTAATTGTTGGTTTTCTGTAATATGTACTCTGGGATCAGTTGACATGTGAGATCTTAGTTCCCCGACTAGGGATCGAACCTGTGCTTCCTGTAGTGGAAGTACAGAGTCTTAAGCATGGGACTGCCCAGGAAGTCCCTAGGCACTTTAAATTCATTAGGTACTTCAAAGAAAAAGTCAGTGAAGATAGGAAGTGTCTAAATCACAGCATCCTCTCTCTTGTCCTACTAACCCTGTTACAGACTCTCAACAGGGCTTGTAGGTTGCTGGTGAAGCACGTTCTGAATCAAGCAGACTGACAGCCTCTGAAAGGTCCCTCATGTATCCACTGCTCATCAGTAACTAACAAGCTCCGGGAAGAAGGAAGGGCATCTGCAAAATACCACCACCATCTGCAAAACAAATTCTCCTAAACTGCAAACAGCGAGATAGCATTTTTTGAATCTAGTAGACACAGCTCTGATATAGAAGACTATGTTCTAGAGAATTACTCTATCCCAATGCCTTCCTATTCATGAAAGATAGAAATGATAAATTATAACTAAGATGTAAATGCACTTGTGAATTTATGATTGCTGGTTCTGTAGAGGAAGCCATTTTTGGAAGAGGTTAATTGGTATTCTTAACTAAAAGATTTCTAACTTCAAAATATCAGCTTTTAAAATACACACAACTAGAAAATAATACCAGGGATAAGCGTGGTTCTTTTCAGCCACATGATTTGTATTTGGTCTTTATTTAGATCATTCCACTTGGTGAATTTTTAAAAGGAAATGAGCAGGTTATTTGTTTTCAACTTCCATTGTAAAGGGTCTAAATTACTATAACATATACGTATAACTAGCCACACAATTTGTAAAAAATTCTTCTTTCCTGTGAAAATTACTACCTTATACTAGTAGGCACAGGTGTTGGCTGGCAGATGCAATCAAAGAAGAAAAAGTATAATTAACCAATACGCAATTATAAAAATAATCAGTTAGCAATAAAATATTAAAATAACTGTTTTTTCCCCCTATCAATTTTTTTTTAAGCTCCAATGATATTAAGCACCACGGGAAAGTTTTTTCTTTCTTTGTTTTAACTGTTGAATTTCAAGTGTCCAGAATAGTGCCTAGAGTAAAAATTAGTCTTTATTTTTTAACGGAAGATTGGAGACTTTGATGTTCTGTATATAAATTGGCAGTTTTCTACTTCTAAGAAATACTTGAGAATGCCCATGAAAACATATTTTAAAAGCAAAATAAGTTGGAAGCAACATAACATATATCTATCAGGTTGATTATATTAAGGTATAATCATATACTTTAACTTGCTTACTCTTTTAACAATGATACTGAAATAAGGGTATATTCTGATGTGGAACATTTTAATTTACTTTTATAAAAATCTGATTATAATCAGAATATACATATTATTGAATTTTTGGAAAAGTAAAGCATATGAATGCATAGAAAAAGGATCAATCCAAGAAGAAGATATAACAATTATAAATATATATGCACCCAACACGGGAGCACCACAGTACGTAAGACAAATGCTAACAAGTATGAAAGGAGAAATTAACAATAACACAATAATAGTGGGAGACTTTAATACCCCACTTACACCTATGGATAGATCAACTAAACAGAAAATTAACAAGGAAACACAAACTTTAAACAATACAATAGACCAGTTAGACCTAATTGATATCTATAGGACATTTCATCCCAAAACAATGAATTTCACCTTTTTCAAGTGCACATGGAAACTTCTCCAGGATAGGTCACATCCTGGGCCATAAAAAACAACCTGGTAAGTTCAAAAAATAGAAATCATTCCAAGCATTTTTTCTGACCACAATGCAGTAAGATTAGATCTCAATTACAGGAGAAAAACTATTAAAAATTCCAACATATGGAGGCTGAACAACACACTGCTGAATAACCAACAAATCACAGAAGAAATCAAAAAGAAATCAAAATTTGCATAGAAACGAATGAAAATGAAAACACAAAAACCAAAACCTGTGGGACAGGGTAAAAGCAGTCCTAAGGGGAAAGTTCATAGCAATACAGGCACACCTCAAGAAACAAGAAAAAGTCAAATAAATAACCTAACTCTACACCTAAAGCAACTAGAAAAGGAAGAAATGAAGAACCCCAGGGTTAGTAGAAGGAAAGAAATCTTAAAAATTAGAGCAGAAATAAATGCAAAAGAAACAAAAGAGACCATAGCAAAAATCAACAAAACCAAAAGCTGGTTCTTTGAAAGGATAAATAAAATTGACAAACCATTAGCCAGACTCATCAAGAAACAAAGGAGAAAAATCAAATCAACAAAATTAGAAACGAAAATGGAGAGATCACAACAGACAACACAGAAATACAAAGGATCATAAGAGACTACTATCAACAATTATATGCCAATAAAATGGACAACGTGGAAGAAATGGACAAATTCTTAGAAAAGTACAACTTTCCAAAACTGAACCAGGAAGAAATAGAAAATCTTAACAGACCCATCACAAGCATGGAAATTGAAACTGTAATCAAAAATCTTCCAGCAAACAAAAGCCCCGGTCCAGATGGTTTCACAGCTGAATTCTACCAAAAATTTAGAGAAGAGCTAACACCTATCCTGCTCAAACTCTTCCAGAAAATTGCAGAGGAAGGTAAACTTCCAAACTCATTCTATGAGGCCACCATCACCCTAATACCAAAACCTGACAAAGATGCCACAAAAAAGAAAACTACAGGCCAATATCACTGATGAACATAGATGCAAAAATCCTTAACAAAATTCTAGCAATCAGAATCCAACAACACATTAAAAAGATCATACACCATGATCAAGTGGGCTTTATCCCAGGGATGCAAGGATTCTTCAATATCCGCAAATCAATCAATGTAATACACCACATTAACAAATTGAAAAACAAAAACCATATGATTATCTCAATAGATGCAGAGAAAGCCTTTGACAAAATTCAACATCCATTTATGATAAAAACTCTCCAGAAAGCAGGAATAGAAGGAACATACCTCAACATAATAAAAGCTATATATGACAAACCCACTGCAAACATTATCCTCAATGGTGAAAAATTGAAAGCATTTCCTCTAAAGTCAGGAACAAGACAAGGGTGCCCACTTTCACCATTACTATTCAACATAGTTTTGGAAGTTTTGGCCACAGCAATCAGAGCAGAAAAAGAAATAAAAGGAATCCAAATTGGAAAAGAAGAAGTAAAACTCTCACTATTTGCAGATGACATGATCCTCTACATAGAAAACCCTAAAGATTCCACCAGAAAATTACTAGAAATAATCAATGACTATAGTAAAGTTGCAGGATATAAAATCAACACACAGAAATCCCTTGCATTCCTATACACTAATAATGAGAAAAGACCCTGGTTATTTTGAAGTGAATGACAATTTATTCTTTTTACTAAAAATATGCATATTCTAAGTGAACATATATTGGCTTTTTATGTGAATTAAAAAAATCAGTCAGCAATAGCGGCAGCAATTAGATTAAATCCTTGTGTTTAAAAGCATTTTGAAAACTCATGCAAAAATAATCAGCTTAACTAACTTTACTTCTATAGAACAATGGACTAAGAGGGAAAGATTATGCATTGGCTCAATAAAACCCATCACAAGAATAACGTTAATAATATTTTGGATTCCAGTGGCAGCTTTATTCCAAAGATTGAATGGCATTTTCCTAAGCAGCGTCTCTCTTCTGGTCCTGGGGTGCAATGCAGGGAGTCTACCTCCATCAGTGTGGGCTCTGGAGAGGAGCAGAAACATCTGTGTCTCACTGTGGCATGAGAGGCTGGATCTCAGCTCGTCATCAGGAAACAAAGATGTGTTTAGCAGAGTTTTGCATCTGTTTCTATTCCCCAAACTTGACATGCAGGGTGTCACTAAAAAGTATAAGGTCTGGTGTTTTTCCTACTAGTTTTCATACCGCCATGGACTATAAGACTTAGAAGCACACCTCGTTCTTAGGCTTTATTAAAGCTTGCACTTGATTTAAAAGTCTTCTTAAAAACCATGCAATGGTTTAATTATCTTTATTTTCTTTTCTAATTTCTCAACATGACATACTCTCTGCATTAGGTGACATAGGCTAAGTGCTATTAACAAATAGAGCCTTGCAATGTATAGTGGCCTAAACACTATCGACGTTTACTTCTTCAGGAAAATGGTCCAGGTGGTTCGAGGCAGGGGTATGTGTGGGGGCAGGGAGGTCCCTCAGGGTCCCAGGATGAGTAGACCTGGCCTTCCTCAGCTACAGTTTCTGAGAACTCACTGGGTGTTGACATCCAGCCGGGGGAGGAGTAAAGAGCTGCCAGGTTTCCTACGGGCCCACCCTGAGGGATGGGCCTGTCACTGCTGCCCACATACCATTGGTTAAAACCCAACCATATGGTCACACACCTGACTGCAAGGAAGACTGAGAAATGTAGTCATGCTTTGTGCCAGGAAGCGAAAGAAATGAGTATGATGAATGCCTAGCTAGTCTTTACCATATTCTCTCACATGCTAAGTGTGGGAAAAAAGAAAAACCACTAAATTCAGATTTTCCACCTGTGATTTAGCAAAAGTATGAAGTATATGGAGGGCTTCCTTTGTAGCTCAGTCAGTAAAGGATCTGCCTGCAATGCAGGAGACCCGGTTTCAATCCCTGGGTCAGGAAGATCCCCTGGAGGAGGAAATGGCAACCTACTCCAGTATTTTCACCTGGGAAATTCCATGGACAGAGGAGCCTGGAGGGCTACAGTCCATGGGGTCACAAAACAGACACAACTAAGTGACTAAGCGACAACATGAAGTATATGAAAGGCTAAACTTATCATCCATACGATGCATAGAAGGACGTCTACTCTTAGAGAAATTGGTTCTCTGGGACAAATACAAACAAGAACAATCATTTATCAGTGAAAATGCAATAAACACTTTCAGAATTTTTGATTAAAATATAAAATAAAACAATTTTCATCCCATTTTGTTTCATCATGGGTAAAGGAAACTAATGATGATGACACCCAAATATGTAAATATTTTACTCCATTACCTCCTTTCTCCACACTCACCAATAGTAACAAGGAATAGTTAGCAAAGCGAGTTATAAAGAAATGAAGAGGGGCAATGGGGGCTCACTGTGATAACTCAATAGGTAGCTTGTTGGGTCTCAGATTTTTCTGATCTGTTGGAGCTGGCAAAGAAGTGGGTATATGTAGAATCAATAGATAGGGAGATAAATCCTTGATTTAAAATAATTTTCCATCTTCCTTTCCTCTTGCATAGGTTCTACAATATTCACATAAATGGGGATATTTCTTCAGAGCCAACAAAGTGCGTGTAGATGCCAGCACAGATCTCAGCCAGTTAATAGGAACCCACTGGAACCTTCCAAGAGGGGAAATTATATAGGAGCTCCTTGTCCATTAATCCTGACAACACCTACTTACTGAGGAGCTCTCATCATGGTAAATAACGGAAATGAAAGTGAAGTGAGGCGTAGTCTTATTCATTACATCTAATCCAGGGCCAAGCATAGCCTATACATTTAGAAAGCTCCACGGTAACTCCCATGAGCCTCATGATTGAGCACCACCACTCTCATAAGATAACTGCCAAGTGAGGTAGTGGAGGGTGAGTCAGCTCTAATATGAAGGGGAGACCAATCAGATGGCTAATGATATTTAGGGCAGGATGAAAATCAAGCTCAACAAAGCATTTCTCTATGAAATGTAATATGATTGCAATGAATGTTTTTCAATGATGCATTTTGATCAAACTAGCTATAGATGACCAACCAAAGTGCTCTTTGGGGTCAAGAACAGATGAAAATTTACATAGAGACAAGTCACTCTAAAACACATGAAATTTGGCAAAAATGAAAACAAACAGCAATATCACCTAGACATGGATTGTCTAGCTGCTTGAAACAAAGGTGACTTCTATTCTTCTATATACAGAGGAAAGCCCTTTCCTGTGTATTGTGGGCTTTATGTGTATGCCATCCTTTCCTGGTAAGAGTCAGGTACACTCCTTTCCTTCTATTCACCTCTTTTTATTGAAACTGACAAGCAACAATGAATTGTGTAACCATAATGGAATTCACATATTAACCAGAACATACTATTATAAGTTGGGCGTACTTCAAATATGTGAACAACTTTAAGTCCAAGACAGTACTTAACTTGCAAACATTGCTTTAAAAATGCAAGTTACATTTCCTGTTTTAACAGCTGAGCTTAAATGCTTTCAGTAAATATTGCCTTTTTATATTTTCCTTTCTGAATTGTACCCTTCTGTCAGGTATTGAGTTTGTCAGCTGAACTATGTTTTCAACTGACAAACAAAATACAAGCTTATTTTATTCAGTTTGGTCAGATTCCTAAGTTTTTTCAGTTATAAATTTCACTATCCTCCTTCTAAACTATTTCTTATGTATTTTGCATTGTGATTACAAAACTACGCTCTGATAAATTTTTATAAAGCTCATTTTATTCAGTTTGGTCAGACTCCTAAGTTTTTTCAGTTATAAATTTCATTATCCTCCTTCTAAACTGTTTCTTATGTATTTTTTGCACTGTGATTACAAAACTATGCTCTGATAAATTTTTATAAATGTTCCATTCAAAATTTACTGAGTAAGAAAGAGGCGTGTATGTATTTAGAGATATTCGTCAGAGTACAATTTAACACATAGCCTATACTTTTTCAATGGAAATTTTGCTTTGACTCAGCACGATGGTACATCATAAAACCTATGCATATTTACAAAAGCCTACAAATTAAGTAATTCATATTTGGATAAATTTAGAGTTTAAAAGGGGTCTTATATTTACCTGCCCTCCAGACACGAACAAGTATGCCATAGAAACTGATACAAATGCTCTGAGAAGCCCTGTGTCATCTTTGTCTCAGAGACCAGCCTCCCATTCATAGAAGTAAAGGCTAATGACTGAAGTATAAAAAGTTTGGCCCCTCTTACACATGGAGTGCAGTGACATTCCCAGTCAAAGTTACAGGAAACTTGAACCACCTCTTAAACCCCAATTGATTCGTGTTTTCTTCCTTCTCCACAGGTGGGCCTCCATTTCCAAATATAGCTTTCCACTCATCAATGTAAAGCAGTAGTAAAACGATGTAAAAGGTCATAATAACAACATAAGGAAATTCAACTGAGAAAAATGAGTACTTCGAGATTTTAAAGAAATTGGAACACTATTTGAAGGTCTAACTTTCCAGTAAGTCTCATGGGCCCAAATTCTATCTCCTTTAAATTTGGTTCTTTGGAAAAAGATAACTCAGTTTAATGTATTTCCTTAAAGGTCACCTTGATTGAAATTTAAAATAAAGTTTTGTTTTTTGTAGCACAACGTATTTGTACTACTATACATGGGAACAGTGACATGTTGGATTCTCACTGTAAAATTTTCCATATTAATTGAAATTGAATTTTCCATATTAATCGAAAGCCTTCAAATGAGGAAGGGCACTGCAGCATTAGAAATTGCATGTCTAGGTATGTCTCCACTTTTACACAATCCAAGATGCATAAATTGGAGCAAACTGAACATGAGTAACTCAGAATCATCTCCATGTACCCTTCACCTGCTTGGTTCATGCCCATTGTCTGTTCCCTCCATTCTCTATTCCCTGCAGTAAGAGAAAAATCAAAGGAAGCACTAAGCTCGAGTGATATTACCCTCATTGCAGGTTCTTTTGAGAAAAATGAAGATCTTTTTTTTTTCTAGTTCAATTAAACTCTTTCAAAGTCATGTGATTGGTAGATTGCTTATAACTACCAACACCACTCTGCCCGGGCACTTTCTCTTTCAGCAACTCTCCAAGACTCTCCCAGCCACGTCAGGCATCAGCCTCTGGGCTTTTCCCAACCTCTGCAGTGATTGTGCTATACTGTAAAGATCACTTGTCTTCTCATTTGTCTCACTCCTCTCTCATTTGTCTTCTCCTCCTAGATATCTGGCACCTGGAGAATCCTGCTGTGCACACCTAGAATAGATTCATAGCTCAACAAAAGCTAGGTGAATGAATAGACAAGGTGACAGCCCAAAAGTTAGAAAAAGTGATCTGGGCTTAACTGTGTTAAGTGATCAGCTGGATTCCACTCTGTGATAACATGTCAGGGAGAACTGAGATTGCAACGTTTCTGACCTGGGGCAGCAGAGTTACTTCGATGTCTTCAATGAATTAAAAAAGTCACTTCATTCCTGAGAGCCAGTCAGAGGCGCTTACTGCTCTCTGCTGTACTTAGGCATTTGAAAGTAAATTTCTGTATAATATCACTCAAATAATATGTTTCTTTTCTTGAACACTTGACATGGCAAAAAGTGTCCCCTACCGATCCTCCCCAAAAAGCTGAGCATTTATAAAAAATGTTTGTGTTACTTCTTTTTCTATTTTTGTAACGATATGCTTTAACATGTACTGGACTGGCCAAAAGGTTCACTTAGGTTTTTCTATAACATCTTATGGAACAGCCTATGGTAAAATCCGAACAAAATTTTTGGCCAATTCACATATGTCTTTGAAATAGAATGGTAACTATAAAAAGTTCTAGGTAGGATAAGAAACTGTCTCAGTAATGAAAAGAAAGAGTTTCAAGATCACAGGTATATTTACATTTTACTCTGAAAGAATAAGAAATAGATGTGCAGGGACAATATTCTGTTACCAACCCCTAATCATAAGTGGAACTTTCTGCAAATAAGTGCTATTTCATACTCGTAATTGTGAATGTTGACACGACCATCTCTGTGCTGTGTGGTTTATGAGTACATAAACCTGTCTGCACATTACCAAATCCTGTGATTCGGAATACAAAATGTCTTTCTGTTTTCCCCTGCTTTTCATCTCCACTACCTCTGCCTAAGTTCTGATGTATACAGCTTTTTAAAAATACAGATTTTGGGATTTAAAAAGGTGCTCACCCATTGTAAAAATAAAGGTAATACACACATGTATCCCCTGCTTTCCAAAAGTTCAATTTATGCCACTTCTTTTCATGAAAGACCTACGTTAGGAAAGGCTTTTTCCCTAAAAGCAAAAATCCTCTTTAGGTTTCTTTTTTTGGTGAGCAAAAACAGGTACTAACATAGGAGTTTCAGGAAAGCAAAATACTATAAATTGAACTTTCAGAAAATGGGGAGTACTCTTTGGCTTCCTCTATTTCGATTTACCAAAGACTTCATTGGAGAGCTCTACTTGTGGATAGTGGAGAAAACCTGTATGTAAAAAGGTATCTTTACACAGGTGGTGCATTGGTAAAGAATCTGCCTGCCCATGCAAGGGACGCAAGAGACGAGGGTTCAATCCCTGGGTCAGGAAGATCCCCCGGAGAAGGAAGGGGCAACGCAATCAAATAATCTTGGCTGGAAGATTCCATGGCACACATACACACACACACAACCATAATTTATTACGTGAACTGGCTTTGTGGCCATATGACCTGGGCATTCACACAGGGTCTGTGTGTATAAGGGTCCTGTACTTGCTTTCTGGCTCTGCTTTTACTTTCTCAAAATTCGTAATAATTATTGACCACAGGGTCCCATTTTTCCGTTTCACCCCCAGCCTGGCAGTACATATGGCCAATCCTGTCACCATCCCACTCCTTCGCCACTCCCCTGCACTTACGTAATCACTCTTAAGGCTTGTTGCTTCCAGAAATTTTCTGTGTATGTAAGCGTGGAGGCATTAGGTTTTGCATTGATGGAATTATGCTATACATATTCTTTACTTTCTTTGCCTTCTCAGTGTCGATGATGGAATTTTTCCATTAAGCAGCCTCTGCCTCCCTGGCATCCACACCCATTTTCTCTTCCCCACAGGCATTCTCCATACTGCTTGCGGGATGATTTTGCTAATTCTGGTTGTGCTCTTCTGATAAAAATGTACAATTCTTCCCTATTGTGTATATAGTAAATTAGCATCCTGGTAAACAAAACAGACCAGGATACTAATTTACAAGGACCATGGACCACGGTCAGTGTGCTGGTAAATTTGAGTTTCTAAGCTTGCATGTCTGAAGGACACTTCTCGACCCAAAGAGTCACTAAGACAAGCCCTGGCTGGTCTGTGTGGGGATCCCCTGATCTGAACACATGCCTTTATTTTCAGTCTTCGTAACGCCATGTCTCTCTAACAGGTAAGAAGAAGATCTTCCCTTTTTCCTATCATTACTTTGTAGAGTTGCTAATAATTTGCCTTGAAATGATCAAAGACAGCATTGTGGTCTTCATGCTTGTGTCCTCCCGAAATTCAGTTGTTGAAACCCTAACGCCATCCCACCCTCAACAGGAGACAGTAGTAGGAGGCGGAGCCTTAGGAGGTAATCAGGTCTGTTATTGTCTAGTTGCTAAATCAGTTCCGACTCTCTGCAACCCTTTGGACTGTAGCCTGCCAGGCTCCTCTATTCGTGGGACTTTTCCAGGCAAGATACTGGAGTGGGTTGCCATTTGCTCTTCCAGGGGATCTTCCCGACCAGGGATCGAACTCATGTCTTCTGGGTGTCCTGCACTGGCAGGCAGATTCTTTACCACTGGCCCACTGGGGAAGCCCCCTTCAGCTTTAGATGGGGCCATGAGCGTGCAGGTTTCATGGTGGGATTTGTGTCTTTATAAGAAGAAGAAAACAGTAGAGCTCTGTCTTTGTTTCTCTGTCTCTGGCTCTCTCTACTTAATATGTTACAGTGTTAGTTGCTCAGTAGTGTCCAACTCTTTTGTAACTCTATGGACTGTAGCTCACCAGGCTCCTCTGTCCATGGAATTCTCCAGGCAAGAATCCTGGAGTGGTTTGCCATTTCCTTCTCCAGGGGATCTTCCTGACCCCTGATTCAGGGATGGAACCTGAGTCTCCTACATTGCAAACTGATTCTTTATCATCTGAGCAAGGTAGCCAACAAAAGTCCAGAAGGCCCTGATCCTGAACTTCTCAGCCTCCAGAAAAGTGAGAAATAAAAATCTATTCAAGACACTCAGGCTAGGGTATTTTAAGACTGACAGGTAGGAAGGTATTTCACTTTTTACAAAGTTGATTAATCTGCAGCATGGGATTAGATCATAAAGATTCACACCTTTTTTTTTTTTTTTTTTTTTTGACAGATGAAGAAAATAAGCCTGAGCAACAGTGTCCTGTCCAAAGCCATAGACTTTAGTGATGAGTTTTAACATCTACTTTCAGGTTAATATATAGTGACATCCTGGAATCTTCTTGAAAACTCTAAATTCTGAGGTCAGAATGATATTCTGAAAAGGTATGAAGAAGCTTGACTTCTGGGAACCCCTGATGGCTCAGACAGTAAAGAATCTGCCTGCAATGCAAGAGACCCAGATTCAATCCCTGGGTTGGGAAGACCTCGTGGAGAAGAAAATGGCAACCCACTTAAGTATTCTTGCCTGGAAAAGTCCATGGACAGAGCAATTTGGTGGGCTATGGTCCATGGAGTCACAGAGTGAGACACGACTGAATGACTAACATTTTCACTTGGAATCTTTGTGAACACTATAAACATTTTCACTTGGAATCTTTGTGAACACTATAAATTCTGACATCAGAATGATATTCTGAAAGGGTTGAGAAGTCTGACTTCTTAAATCAACAAGTACTTTCATTGCTTCCAGTCCTACATTCCTAGGATATGAAGTTTGGATTGTCCAGATTGGTGGTGAAAACTGCCTGAATTGTGGCAGCTCACATACATGTATGATCATAGATGAATTAATCTCTCTGAACTTCAATATTCTTAAGTAGAAAGCTGCTGCACAGATTTCTGATTAGGAATAAATAAGATTTTAATGTATTCATTTACTTAACAAATATTTATTAAGTGATCATTATGTATCGAATTCTTGTCTGGAGAATTCCATGGACACAAGAGCCTGGTGGGCTACAGTCCATGCAGTTTTACTATGTCAGACACAACTGAGTAACACTTTCTTTTTCTTTATGATTCATAGAGCATCTTTAAAAAGTTGGTTTTTAAAATCAGTCTTGCCTGTGTTTGAGAGCTTACACATAGTTTGCAAGGACATGTCCATCTAATTAAAAACTACTTAAAAATCTGGAAAAGGATTACTTACTTCACATTACCCAAGCATCTCAGTCTATTCGCCCAGTTTGCAGGTTCGAGAACTCTGCTGGAATCTACCTAGTCAGAGCACTCCTAGCAAGGAGACACCACATGTCCAAGAAACCAGCTTAGAAGCCGCCCTAAAGGAAAAGCAGTCTAGCGAGGTCCACGCGAGACCTGCCCGGGGAATGTGAGAGAAGATCAGGAAGGTTAGCGTGTAAAAACAGTGTCATGCACGGGGTAAGCTGGAGCAGAAGTCTTACATGCAGAAGCATTCCACTGCCTGTGTGAGCCACAGATGGCCATTTCAGCTGCAGTGCCTGTGAGAGCTGCCGCTGACAAGGCCAGCTGCTCGGAACCACCAACTGTCAGTTGATGTGGCCAGCTCTTACCCATGTGTGCTGAGAAAACCAGCATGGAACTGGGTCAGCACAGAACACGATTTTAATAGCCTCAATCTGTCAAGTAGACTTCTTTGGAAACAATGAAACAATTGAGCATTTTGAGCAAAAATGGTTAAGGCTCTTCTATGATAAGGCACCCATTCAAAAAGTCAAACTGCATCCAGTTAGTCCTCCTGTGCAGAGTGAAGGAGCAGGCATGGGTCTAGGAGTTAACAATGGTGTGGTTTTCAGTTCTGCAGGCGGCCTAAATGAAAAGTCTCCCCTGAAGAATCCAGAACCTACCTTCCTTCCTCCCAGGCACTGCTGGAGTTGAGGCTTAGTCACGACACCGTATTGGCAGTGGTGAGGCTGCCAAGTGATTTCTCTCCAGTCACAGGTCCTGTTGTCTGAACAGCTAAGGCAAGGCACGATCCACTGGCCTGAAATAGACAGCAAAACTTCTTTGGCTCAGTTTCTATGGGTGAAGTTACAGTTTGCACGAAAGTCTAGAATTCAGTGATGGATGGCACACCATTGCAGAAATCACAGTGAGGAGACCACACTCATATAAACCCAGGGGAACAGTGCATGGCTTCCTGCCAACCAAACAGAATCACATCAGGTAGTCATGTTCTGAAATAACACAGTTCATGTTGAAGTCAAGTGCGAATTCTGTTCTGTGAAAACACATGCTTATAAAAAAATTAAAGTGTTTGGGTACTACTCAATTATTATTTATTTTCAAACGGTACATGAGGTCTTTCATAGGACTGAAGTCTATAGGGAGTCACTGACACTGACGTAGTTGGCCACACATATTTCCTAGCCTAACACATGCTTAGTTACCAATCCAACAATAGTCATATTCTCTGCTATCAAGAGCTTCAATACATAATAAGACAGTTATTTTAATATTCTGATAATTTGCTGTTTTGAAGAATAGTCTTAATTTGATATATGGCCTTTTTGCTGTGAATCTCTTCACTTCTTTCTAGCTCTGTTGCCTTAATTTTTTCATCTGTTAGAAGTGGAGTGTACTATTCTTCTCACATGATTGGTATGAGGATTTAATGCGATTATATAGTTAAAGGACCCAGCACAATTATGTATCCTACTCACCTTTGTTACTAGCTAAGTTCAGGCACAGAGTAAGGCACAAGCTTTGGTCAATGCTTATAAGATAAATGAATATCCTTAAAAAGCTGCATGTAAGATCTTTCTTATTTTATGGATAAAGTAACATGTATTCAAATGTTGCAGCTTTTAGGGTGAGTAGTCACATTAATTATTTAATAATTTATTAGAAAAATATCAAGACATAATTTGGATTTTTAAAAACAATTTTCTTTATTTTTGGCTGTGTTGGGGCTTCCTTGTTTTGTTGGCTTTTCTCTAGTCGTGGAGCCTGGGTCTCTCATTGTGGTAGCTTCTCTTGTTGTGGAGTGAGGGCTTTAGGACAAACAGACTTCTGTCGTTTCAGCTCTTGGGCTCTAGCGGCACAGACTCAATAGTTGTCGCGCTCGGGCTTAGTTGCCCCGCAGCGTGTAGGATCTTCCCAGACCAGGGATCGAACCTGTGTCTCCTGCATTGAAGGAGCCACTGAGCCACCAGGGAAGCCCCTGGATTTCAATTTTTGTTTTCTCCTATTCATCTTTTCAGAAATGGAGACTCAATCAGCATGTTAAATACAGAGCAGTTATTTGTATTTTCTGTGGCGAATATCTTGACGTCTCCAGCAAACACCCGCTGTACCCCAAAGATCTCGCTGATGTTACCGCTTCACGTTTCTCTTCAAAATATGGAGGAGCTAAATATTCCCGGCTACTTTTTGAGTTACAAAGGAAAGTTTTAAACAAGTTTATCCCTTCTGGCTTTGATTTGTGGTTCTGCTAACAAAAGTATCTGGTGTGACGTTAATTTTGCGTGCATACTGGTCACTTCAGTCGTGTCCAACTCTTTGCAACCTCATGGACCATAGCCCGCCAGGCTCCTCTGTCCATGGCATTTTCTCAGCAAGAATACTGGAGTGGGTTGCCATGCCCTCCTCCAGGGTATTTTCCTGACCCAGGGACTGAAACCCACATCTCCAGCACTGCAGGCGGATTCTTTACTGTTCAGCCACCAGGGAAGCCTGTGACATTAATTTTAGAGGGAAGAATTTCTATTTTCAGGGGATGGTAAAATACACTTTGCATTTCATAACTCAGGAATGTCAGAATTGTGTATGTGAGTTTTTGTGTGGGTGGAAATAGTTACAAATAATAAAATACAGAAACAGATCTAGTTTATGGCTCTTACTGGTGGATCCCAGAAAGGGAAAAAGCATGTGTATATTAAGAAAGAGAAACTGGGAGAGACAGAAGAAAATAGAAGGGAAAGGAGATGAGAACAGCATGCCTTCCAAGGAAGAGAAGGAAACATACAGCAGAACTGCTTTGGGGCAAATTGTGTCAACAGGAGCAGGAAGTTGAAATACAGGACATCCAAAAGCAATGTGGACTTATTTATTCCTCTCACCATAAATTTTTTTCTTTGCTTTGATTTTTAAACTTAATGAGAATTCCAGAAAACTGCCTCATTCAAAGTCCACCCATTAAGTAACATCTCCAAAATTTCAGGTCTGGTGAATGACCTGAATTTCTCTATATACATATCACTGTCTAGCTAGTAGGATTTTAATTCAATACATTATTGATGTATCTACCCTCTTAGGTATTAGGCATTCTTGTTGGTAAAATAAGATAATGAAATAGTTATCTAAAAAGAAATAGTTATTAAATATCACTAAAAAAGAAATAGTCAACATTTTTATAGCACCTCTCAGATGTTGGATATTCTGAGCACTTAAATACATTAATTTATTTAGTGTCAGAACCACCCTATTATTATCCCCATTGCAGTATTAACTGAGGCTCAGAAAGGTTAAGTAACTTGTCCAAGATCTTTTAGCTAGGAGGTGGCTGTATATTAATTTAAAATATACAGGATTGGAGCTGAAGACTGTCCCAGAGTCCATGCTCTTAACTATAATGTGAAACTTCAAAAATCATAATCAGGTGAAGGGTTAAATTACATGTATAAAATTGCCATTTATACATGTCAAAAGCTTAAGAATAGGTAATTCATAATTGAGTAAAACGAGTGGAACTCAAAGATCTTGGGCTTTGGAGACAGACACACCTGAGCTCTGCCTCCATGGAGCTCTGTAGACCTCAGTGCAGTACATTAAAGCATCTGAGGACTTCCCTGGTGGCTCAGTGGTAAAGAATCAGCCTGCCAATTCAGGAGACACAGGTTCAATCCCTGGTCCGGGAAGATCCCACTTGACGTGGCACAACTAAGCCCATGTGCCACAACTACTAAGCCTGTGCTCAGAGCCCACGAGCTGCAACCACTAGAAGCCCGGCAGCCCTAGAGCCTGTGCCCTGCAACAAGAGAGGCCACCACAATGGGAGGCCAACATATCAAAAAGTAGAGAGTAGTCCCCGCTGACCGCAACTAGAGAAGAGCCCGTGCAGCAAAGAAGACCCAACACAGCCAAAAATAAATAAACAAAATTTTTTTAAAAGTCAGCTGGAAAAGTTTTAAAAATCCTCACGCCCAGCCTGTGCCCTAGACAGATTACATCAGAACCACTGGATGTGGAACTCAGGCATCAGTGTATTTTTAAAAGCTTTTTAGGTGATTCCAATATGCAGTCAAGGTTGAGGACCATTGTTTATCTTGGAAAAATTACTTAATCTTTTCATGATTACACTTACTTCTCTATACGAAAAATATGTGTAGCATCTGCCACAGCGCCTTTACACTAGATGTTGATGAATATATTTCCTGCCCTCACCCCACTTCACCCTAAGCAAACCATGGCAGTTTAGAATAAAGACAGCATGGGAGTCAGAGTTGTCTGGCACGTTCCATGGGAGCAGATAAGATGTGAGGAGGTATTTGTGAATAGATAAGATTCAGAGAGGTACAATGGGTGATTTTAAGTGGAGAGACAGACCTGACTGTAGTGAGACTGAGGAAGTGACTGTTGTCCATGACAGATTGTGTATACTGGGGAGAAAAAGAAGGTCTGCTTAGTGAAAGGGGTTTCCAAAGTTTGCAGATGTAGAGAATAGTATTAATACTAAAAGCTACAGCACCAAACATTTGGGAGTGGTGTTGGGTTGTGGATGGCAAAATGAAGACTGTTTTCAAAAGTGTTTGTTTCTCCATCCAATTCTCTTTATAATTCTTCTGTGGTTTTCATTCAGAATATTCTAATTCTGATTTTGCCCTGATATACAGAATTTGTAATCAATAATCCACTTCCTTCACATATTTGTTTGGCTCCTAATACAATTTGAATTAGACATGGCCTTCAGTTTATCCCTCGTTGAAGAATTCCTCAAGAAAATCTCCTTCTGAAAAAGTCTTTTTTTTTTTTTTTAGAGATTTTGTGGGTTGTGGATGCAGTTGGAAGGGGCCTGGGATCACCTCTTTTCCATCCTTTTCTTTTAAAGTGAAGATAACTGAGACCTAAGATGTTAAATAATGGAAGTAGGATCATGTCAACGACAGGGCTGGACCAGAATTGAAGTCTCAGAGTCTCCAAAGTGCTGATCTATTCATCATGTTAGGTTAGAGCAGCACAAAATCATCAGTCGAAAATGCAATATGGCTCAGCAATCTCTCTGGTAGCACTGACAGAAAAGCCACAAACAGGTTGTCATAATACATGTATTTTTATTTTTAAAAGCTGAATTTGCTCAGTGGGTTCATGTATTCAGAGACTGTTTTTAAATAGATTATTATTTTTTTTTCATAAGATGGTGGCATGTTGGGGACACACATGTGTTTCTGCCAATAATATATTATTTAATAATACTTTGAAAGGCTCAGTTTTCCTCAGAACCTTGAGTTTCTAACAGCATGTGTATCCTCTTTGCCCAAACACTGTCTCCCCCGATAAATTTGTTGACAGCTAATTTTTCACAAACTGAGATCTTTGGCCATTTGCTGCTAAGGCTGAAGAAACGTGACCAATTGCATGCACAAAGATCCTAATATGGGTACCATTACTTTGTGAGCATAAAATCACATGCACATAAAAAAGATGCCTGATTGGGTCTCTGAAAATTCAGCCCCAGTGGTTCATATGACCATGTATTGATAGTCATCACTCTTTGCAGTTTTGTATTGCTTAACAATGCTTTTTTATTGTGAGTTAGTAATACTACTTGAAATAGACATCTGTATAACATCTGCAGGACTGGGATTTCTTGACATTTTAAATGATTCCAGCTCACTAAAAATTGTCAAAAAGGAGGGCATACATTCTATGTTATATATTTAAACAATGAATGAATCAAAGCTGTGATTCTGAAATAAAATATGACATATGTCATAGGGAATAACATTCTGAAGAATGAAACTACCTTTGGGGAGAAGTTATTTAATTTATCATTATAGCTTTATATTTAATGCAAGTTAGATTTATGTGAATTGAATTGGGGGATATAATGGAGAAAAGAAGTTAAACTTTGTGATTTAGTAAGATGTAAAATCATATAAACAATAGCACTAATTCCTGACTCTATAATGCTATAAAACAAGGAAGTTTTTAATTGAGAAGAAAAAGAGTCTATATTTTCAATATTATTAGAATTATTAAAGTATAAGTTGCTATATTTCCTTCCAAAAAGATATGATAAAACTTTTTGTTTATATATTATAAAATATAATCTAAACCATTTTCTTTAAAGGTAATTCTCATTCAGTGACCATATAAACTTCTGTCTGCAAATTAGAAGAATTATTTTTTTCTTTCCTGGGTAAAATATTTTATTCTTAGGTTGTATTTTATAGTTAAATTATTTTCAAAATTCAACTTAATAAAAAAGTCACTCAAAATTATATTAGCTGGTGTTATTAAAAGAACATTTTTCAAAGAGAAAAAAAATGGATCCAATTCTGGCAGATAACTGTAATGTGCTCTGAAAATAAGGTTTGGGGACCATTCTATGACCTTATAAGCTAAATCTAGAGCACCCAAAATAAACATCCTTCAGTGTCTAGTGTGACAACTTCTTTCAACAGAGGGGAGTCCTACCATTAAATCATCTCCAGGAGTGAAAGAGAGAAAAAAAAAAAAAAAAATCTATCCTTGCAAACTTATCTCTGAACTCACTCATTTACCTTGAATCTTTAGGTCTCTAGCACCTCAAGGGTAGAGGGGTTACCCTTGGTTGATTTCACAGTCTTCTGTGAAAGAGAGGAGGGCTTGAACCTTGGTTTTAGTTCAGCAACAATTTTTAAATCATATATTGACACTGAAAGATGAATAAGGTACAGTCTTTGCTCTGGACACACTTGAAATCTCATGCAGCCTTCAGGACACCCTTATGGCTGATGCACCTTTTACATGTTAATACACCTACCTTGTGCTATATGTACGTATACTCATATGTATATATTATTTCCATCATAAAATATAAAATAAGCATAATTATATAAAAATAAAGGTACATATATTTTCATCTTTACTGGCCTCTTCCCTGTGCTGTTTTGTACTTCTCTCTCTCTCCTTGCTTGGCTATATTATTCCCCTTTGAAGACTATTGATTAGAGAGAGAGGAACATGTGAATCAGACTCCTGAAACATTATGAGGTAAGTGCTATTTGAAAACATGTGCATAGAACATTCTGGGTGCATGTGAAAGTGTTAGTCACTCCTGTCAGACTCTTTGCAACCCCATGGACTGTAGCCCATCAGTCTCCTCTGTCCATGGAATTCTTCAGGCAAGAATACTGGCAGGGGTAGCTGTTCCCTTCTCCAGGGGATCTTCCTGAACCAGGGATCAAGCCCAGGTCTCCCTTACTGCAGAGATTCTTTACCATCTGAGTCACATAAAAGAGAAGCAAATCTGGGGGTGAGGCGGTAAATAAAGACTTCCTGGAGAAGAGGATATGGCATCAGGAGAACTTGGATCAAGATGGGAAGAAGACTTTTAGGAGCAGGGATCAGCACGGACAAGAGCTGGAGTCCTGCAGCCGATTATCAGTATGAAATGAGGTCCAGAGTCTGGGAGGAGTTAGGAGAGATAGGATGGGTCAGATTATTGTCAGGCTGAGGAATATGCGCTTGATTTGAGGAGTCAATATTTGTTTTTTTCAAAGAAGCCTAACTACTCAAGTTCCCAGAAGGCTCCTGTTTTATGGCAGCCTCTGTTGTAAGGACCAGGTAGAGAGACAGCTTCAGAACAGGGCTTGGCAAAAGTTACTATAAGTTTAACAGACAGGAGAAATTGCCACTTCTTGAGGAATCTCAGTAATGTACCTTCAACTTTTTATTGAAGAACTTTTGACTTGGTTCAGTAGGAGGAATCGAATTAAGTTGTTTTATGGTTCTCATAAATTGTAACCTGATTAAATAAAATACCTAGACATATGGATGTCTCCTTTGTATACAAGAGTATATATCTCATTTAGCCGAGAATCATAAATCATACCACCTGACACACCGTAATGGGTAAATCCCTCTCTATGCACTGTCTGTAATTTATTATTTGGGACACATGTTCCAGAACTGGGAAATGCCCACGTTTGTTAGCCGTGCATGCCAAATTGCAATTTGTCCCACCCATTTGTGAAACTCATATCCCATTCAAGCTGTAGTGTGAAGTTCATGGCAAGGGTAGAAAAGATCCTGAGTGTTTTCTCAGACTTTTTAGATGAAGGGAGACCTTGGGTCAGGATGCCAGAGCGGTAACCAGGAAGCGCAGAGGAGATGCTCTTTGCTCCTCTTACTGCCTTGGAGGTATTTTTAGTCCCAGCTTTGGCTTAACCTCACTGGTCTCCACTCAAAGAAGAATGCTGAGGAAGGAAAGAAACAGGGGAAGTGGACAGCGCCTCCAAAGAGTCTCATTCCAGATCTGCCCTCGGTTTAGGCAGGATGAGTACTGCAATTTGAATTGTTTAGAAGTGGATCTTTCTATTTATTTACTTTGTTGGAGTATAATTGTTTTACAATGTTGTGTTAATTTCTGCTGTACAATGAAGCGAATCAGCTATTTATATACATACATCCCCTCCCTCTTGGAGATCCCTCTCGCCCCGTTCATCCCACCCCTCTAGGTCATCACAGAGCTCTGAGCTGAGCTCCCTGTGTTATAGAGCAACTTCCCACTAGCTATCTATTTTACACACGGTAGTGTATATATGCCCGTGCTATCTTCCAATCCGTCTCACCCTCCCCTTCCCCTCTGTGTCTACACATCCATTTTCTACATCTGCGTCTCTATTCTTGCCCTGAAAATAGGTTCATATGTACCATCTTTCTATATTCCATACATATATGATATTTGTTTTTCTCTTTCTGATTTACTTCACTCTATATGACAGACTATAGGTCCATCCACATCACTACAAATGACCCAATTTTGTTTCTTTTTATAGCTGAGTAATATAATATTCCATTATGTATATATATATATCTATATATATATATATCTTCTTTATCCATTCCTCTGTTGATGGACATTTAGTGTGCTTTCCTGTATCCCAGTGTTAATTGTAGCACTGTTTACAATAGCCAGGACATGTAATTTGAATTTGACATCCCAATTTCCCTGCCTCTATTCATGTTCAATATATGGGAGACATTAGTGACCACTCCCAAAGATTTTTTTTTTAACTTGAAGAAATGATATAAAACTGAGCTTCTATCCTTTGCAGTTCTTTGGGTTCACAAGGTCAACTTATTTTGTACTTACTCTGTAGAAATTATAATGTTAAGTGAATTGGTAGAGTCTGAATAACTGAGACCCCTTGTCCTCATCCAGCTTACAGCCTGGGAACACTGACATCAAAGTCAATTACATACTTAATTATTTAATGGGGTCGCAAAGAGTCAGACACGACTTAGCAACTGAACAACAATGAACAACAATCATTTAAATAATTGTGGAAGCTGCAAAGGAAGAAAAACACTGGGTGCTATGAAAACATATAGTAAGGAAAACAAGTCAGGGGCTCAAGGGAAGGCTCTATGCTATGACTTTTTGACTGAGATCTATGGTGAATATGCATTAAACTAAGGAGAAAGCAGAAGGTGAAAGGAACGGATTTGATTAATCACATATTTCACATACTCAAACAATGCATTTTCATTAATTATATGTGTGGCAGTTCATAGTAATTAAAAAGCACCAGATCACCTTGAGTTTTTTGTAGAAGAATAGCTTAAGTAACCATCTACTACTTATGTATACTAAGGGATTTTTTTTAAAAAAAGAAATGATAGTGTAATAGTCACCTTTTGTATCCCCAGATGGACAAGTCTTTAGTTCGGGCTGTGAAATGGCTTCAATGTAGTCAGAGGAAATAGGCTGTAACCCACAGGTTTCCTCTGGCTGAATCAGCAAACCACAATCCTGCATTAAAATGATAAAAGTTAGCTGTCATAGTAATTAACCTGACCTGTAGTAATAAAATCTCAAAAATACGACTTCCTCTGCCAAATAACCTTTATGGATAAAAGGGAGCAATCCATGTTTACCCTTCTCTTGATATTTATCCATTGATAGTTGTTTTTGCTATTAATAGCTGCTTCTATTAGGGGATTCATATAAATTCTAATGATAACTTAATCTTTATTTTGGCATTGATAGTTATGTTATTGTTCTGCTGATTTTTAAAGAAATAAGTGTTAGTTATTTTAAAAAATATCCCTTTGTGTTGTTGACTCATTAAAAAATAAAGTATAAGAGAGGACAATACATTAAGGGGAGACAATGTGATTCTGTGAGATAACAAATGGGAAATACTTGGGGAGAATGTTAATTTAACAGATGCATTTCATTTCAACACACATTTATTTAAGATCTATGATTTGCTAGAAATGGAATCAAATATGTATATTTTATCTAAAACATTTTACATATTTATAAAAGTAGGTAGGTAACAGCTCACTGCAATGAAACTCATTAGAGAAGAGGCATGTTCTGCACCAAGCAATGCCTTCTGTAGTCTGCCATATGCATTGCAGAGGGGCAATCCATTGGCTTTGAAATCTCTCGTCTTCTCCAGTATATCACGCTTCTCTTGTTTTCTCTTAGCTGATCCTACAAAGCTGTAGGCACTGTACCTGTCCTGTGTCCATCTAACCGACCTCATCCAGTTCCACTGCCACCCTTCTCACGGGGTTCTCCCTGTCTACCAAGATTAAGGTCAGGTTAAAATGCAATAATATCTGTTAGGAATGCTTTCTTCCTAATTTTGCATGGAGAGCATCTTTTGGTGTTTGAGGTCTCTTGAAACGGCAGCACAGTGATGTGTCAGCTTTTGTCCACATCAGCATCCTTTGTTTCCTTCGTCTTCACCATTTGGTAATTGCATTTGTTATTTGTGCCTTTTCCACTAGACTGAATACTCCATGAGAATGGATAATTATTTCCCCTCACACATAAATCCCATCCCTGGTGTACAGTAGACAACGATAAATATTTGCTGAATGTGTAAAGGGTTAGAGTTAATTGTCCCCCTTTTCATATCATGCATTCTCAGTAATGGAGAGAAATAATTGGTTTGACCTCTTTGCTCTGTATTTCTGCCTCTAACGAGCAATTGCTGGTCACTTCTTTCACACTTTTAAACGTCCTAACCACCAACTCAGATTCCTGGATCTCACACAAAAGATCCAGAGCATCAGGGAACAAAAGGAATGGGGGTAGTCTAAGGACTTTTAAAATCTTGATTCAGTACACATATTTTCATTTTTTAATTCATCACTGAAGTTGAAGTTTAGGAAACTGATTAAAATTAGAAATATGATTTATGTTAAAATGTTCATTATATTATAATAAAGCAATTAAAATAGCATAAAGTTTATAATGATGTGAGAAGATTTAGTCTGAATAAACATCTATGAATGATACATGTTCATGTATGTGTGATACCTATTTATTCATCTATCTATTCATTTGTTTTTAGTGGAGACTAGACCTTTATTTTGGAGAAGGCAATGGCACCCTACTCCAGTACTCTTGCCTGGAAAATCCCATGGATAGAAGACCCTGGTAGGCTGCAGTCCATGGGGTCACTAAGAGTCAGACATGACTGAGCGACTTCACTTTCACTTTTCACTTTCATGCATTGGAGGAGGAAATGGCAACCCACTCCAATGTTATTGCCTGGAGAATCCCAGGGACGGGGGAGCCTGGTGGGCTGCCCTCTCTGGGGTCGCACAGAGTCGGACACGACTGAAGCGACATAGCAGCAGGAGCAGCAGCAGCAGCAGCAGACCTTTATTTAAGGCCTTTATTAATGGCATTATATATCTATCAGAATTTTAAAAAATATGTATATCAAATGTTAGGGAGGGCAGGGAGAAATAATTACTATAATACACTGATGATAAGCACTGCAAATTAGTTCAGCTTTTTCAGAAGGTAATTTACACTAAACTTAAAAATTCACAGATTCCATAGCCCCAAAGTTAGAGTTCTTAAAGTTTACTCCAGAGAAACCCTCATGCAATGCATAAAGAATATGTATAAAGACAGATCTAATGGACTAAGATGGGAAGATTTCCCAGGCATATAATTAAGAAAACAACTGAAGACCTTGTTTCATTCCAGAATAATATATTCCAAATGAAACACACTGAGAACATGCCACGCAGTCACCTAAATTCAGGTATTTCATGTTGAGATGTTGTGTTCAATCTACTAATAATGCAAATAATGTTGAAAAGTCTGGATTTAGATAAAAGTTTGCCTAAAGATGATTGCTTGTTTGGGGTCTCTGGGGTGTGCAGGTGCCAAGGTCCCAGATGGTCTCCTCTGTCAAAGTTGGACATGTCATTGGTCTGTCAATCAATCAGATTGTTAGGTGCGCTGATGGCTTGTCCTGTGAGGAACCAAACTCAATTTCTGATGAGTGGATGCAGGCTATTTCAGATATATTAGTCACAACCAGTCTTTTCGAGAGACTATATCTGAACTGAAGGATATGAAAATCCTTCAGGGGGGATGAGAATTTTAAGCAGAAGGAATTGCATGTCAAAGGTCATGAGGTGACAAAAGGATTTATCTGACATCTTAGGCACAAAAGAAAAACATTACTGAAAAAAATGATATGCTGATAACCTATATGTCACTTTTTTCTTGAGCTGCACCTCTGAGGTTATCTACCCTAAACTCTTCAGAGGGAGAATGATCATCCATGATGTGGTTCTGAGCAATTCTGGATACAGCTTTCCAATGGAAAGGTATTGATTTAATACCTAGAACCTGCAAAATGCCTTGCTGTGAAAGCAGGTCCCTGACCTCAAGCATAATCCAGCTCATCATCATAAATTTCTTCTTAATCCTGAACTGAAATCTCCATCTTATTTGTTCTAATTGTCCTCTTTGGTGCAGCTTAGAACAAATTTATTGTAATAATATAGAAGCATGTTCTGACCTGACTTCAGAGCTGCTGAAACAAATGACTGACAATAGAGAATGATAATTTTTTAAATGTTCAATGTTGACACTGAATACCCAGGACCCCACATACAAGCCTATGATAGCAGAGTAAACATACACAGAGCCAGAGAAATGTAGTGTAAGTGGGAGCCAGACAGGGTGACCACTCCTGCTGCTTACAACCCTGGTCAAACCAACGTGGAAATATAACATGCAGCCAAACTTCTCTCTTCCTCTAAGTATTTATGAAACCTGTTCTCAGGCCACATGAACCATTGACTATCCCTTTAGATCTTAAAAGTGATAAACCTCACTAATAAAAAATTAAACAATTTTTGAAAGTGAAAAACTCATTAGCATCCATCATTCTTTCTTCACTGGTGTGATTAGTAATTTGGTCAAGTTCAGGCATATTCAAGTAAATGAATAATAGCTCTTCTGGCTTGGAGCCCCTTAGTTTAGAAAAGGCAGAAGTTAGCAGAGATGCTTAAAATTAACCCCAGAAAGCTCCACCTTTAGACTGTATCCCTTTGCTGGAGACTTCATAAATTCCTGAATGGACTGTCAGTGCTTTCAATACAGTGTAACAAGATAATTAACAGATTTTCTCATTCAAACATGTGCAGAGTGTATGTATGTGTGTGTGTGCATATATATATGTATATATACATATAATAAATGATTTTAAAAATTTGCTTAACTTTTCATGAAATGCCTTAGTGACTAACAGAAGATATTAAGGTGCACTTGGCTTTGATCTCTGCCCTACCCATAAATACACGGCCACTGTTCTTGTTACCAATTCTTCTGGAAGTCCATATAGTTTTTACAGAAGTATTTGGCCACAAAGGAATTAGTAGTTTTCATTTTTAATGTGATTTTGCTTTGTTTTTAGAGTAATATCAAATTGGACTATTTGATCTGGTGTGTGTGTGCTTAGTAGCTCAGTCATGTCTGAGTCTTGTTACTGTTTGGACTGTAGCCCATCAGGCCCCTCTGTCCATGGGATTTTCCAGACAAGAATACTGGAGTGGGTTGCCATTTCCTCCTCCAGAGAATCTTTCCAACCCAGGGATCAAACCTATGTCTCTTGCATTGGGAGGAGCATTCTTTACCCACTGAGCCATCCGGGGTAGGTATCGTTAAACCTTACCTACTTTCTGGCCCCATAGAATCATCTTTTAAGGTCAAACCGTTCTCCCTTTCTTCCACTAAATAATGAAAAATGTCTACATTTTAAATTTTAAAATATACAGTCATTCCTCGTGGCACCCAGCTTTTCCCAGAGGGACCCATTCCCTTTCTCGGGGATGATGCTATTCTTCGTAAGTTAGTCGTGACCGCTCAAACCTGACAATCTTGGCACAGTTGCCTCTCCCAGAGAGGCAGAGTCCTCTTTCAGATTAAGACTGTTCCTTTTCCCATGAGACACAAAGTTCCTGACGAGATAATTTCACTATCTTGTGCCAAGGGGATAAATTATTTTCTATGTTCACATTTTCTCTAAATTTAACAACTGCTTTCCTTATGTTGTAGTCAGCCAGCCATAAAATAGTAGCTATTGTGAGATTCATAGTATCAGACACTGAATGAATATGTATAGAATAATCAGGTGAGGTATACATTAGCGATAAATCATTACAGCATAGTCCATCTGAAATCATCTTTTACATACCACAGTGATCCTAAAACTGAATGTTTTTCATAAAGAAAATGCACTTATATAAATGCGTATTAAAGGAGATGTATTTACTTTTTAGCAGATAATTGGAAATAACTCACAAATATAATTACACTGCTAAGATTGAATCCTACAAATATACTTGGTAAAGTTTACAAAGATTCATGTGCAAGAAAATTTACTAGAGAACTTCGTGTAATAACAGAAAACTTGATACACCTTAATTGTCCATCAACAGAGAACTGGCGAAACAAGTTATACATCCATATGATGGAACACTAATTCTCTGAAGAGAAGAAGGCAGAGTAAAGGATGGAGAGACAGATATTAAGAGCAACAAAGCACGTTTCAGGACATTATTAAATACATCTTGATTTTATTTAGTAAAATAAAGTGCTAGAAATGTGCATATGCTTGACTGTGCATACATAGATTCCGGAAGGATACACTGGAAACACTGAACAGTGGCTTTCTTGGAAGTTTAAGGATGGTAGGCTAGAGATGGGGAAGCAAAAATGAACTTTTTTGAAGATTTTACCATTGGTATGAACCATGTTTTTTTTTTTTTTTTTTTTAGCAAAGAAAATTTAAGCAAAGAAAACAACATTTAAAATGGCAAAGTAAAAGAACAGGACATCAGAAAAATATTGGTAGCTCTTTTGAAGGTATGTTAGTTTCCTATGGCTCCTGTACTACAAACTGGGTGCTTTGAACAAGAGAAGTTCTTTTATAGTTCTGGGAACTGGAAGTCCAAATCAAGACATTGGCAGCTTTGGTTCCTACTGAGGGCTGTGAAGGACTATGGGTCTGCATAGTCATTTAATACTGTCCTGTGTCCACAGAGTTAATAGTTTATCAGAGGAAATATAACTAAAAGGGAACTGAGTACATGTTCCAGGTAGAAGGAGGACCATGAAGCATTCTAAAACTGAGTGAGGATTATAGTCATTCAAGTTCCAAGTGCATGGCATTTGGAGAACAAGACAGCAAGTAGATAGCAGCTGCTGCTGCTGCTGCTAAATCGCGTCAGTCGAGTCTGACTCTGTGCGACCCCATAGACGGCAGCCCAACAGGCTCTTCTGTCCCTGGGATTCTCCAGGCAAGAACACTGGAGTGGGTCAAGTAGATAGAGATCAGTAAAATTATTTTGGAATCATAATTTTAATCCTTGGCTCACTCTAATGACACAAAATTTAGGATCATGGCAATGAATGAAGCTTCTTTAATTTTCTTCTGTTTAAAGATTCTTATCAGAGAAGTCTCTAGGCTCTGTCCTCTTTTATAAAACTTACAAATTTTTTTTACTAAGCAGCTGCTCTTTTAAAGGACAGTACAAAATTAAACATTTTTATGGAGGAGTAAGGGACATTTTGACTTTAGTTTGTTCTAATAAAATATTTGCAGTGAACAAGGTTTACCTATATAATTGCCTTATTTTAAATTTTAATGAAACTAAGTAGCCAGTCAAGTCATTCTACTTCGTGCGGAAGGGACCTCTAACAACACTGCTTTAAAAATTGATGTGTTTCAATGCTTGATTTTATTCTGTTTTAGACAAGCTCGGGTGCATTCAGGGTGGTATGGCTGTGGATGTTATCCTGTTTTAGTAAGAGTTCAAGTTTTCAATTTTAATTGTTTTTTAAAAATAATAGAACTTGTGTTAGGTAGCCGAATTGTGTATGAAGTTTTGAGTTGCTATTTGTATTTTGGGCTTCATAGCCTTATTTATAACACATCATTATCCAAGTAGTAATGAGCTATCATATAACATCATTGTGTGTGTTTCTTTCCTTAAATAATCATCAGCTGAAAAGTGGTGGTATATTATACTAAGAATTTTTAGTCCCCTATGAACTCAGGAACAAAGGAAATTGAAACAAATTATAAACAGATGAATTAGCTCTAGTCAATTAAATTTACTAATATGACCTCAATATTTGGAACACTTCTTTATATTTCTCATGCATTACAAATCCCTCAACTAGCAATATACAGTTTTCTCTTTTTTTAACCTTAAATTGTTCATTCACTAAGTTGTGTCCAACTCTTTTTCCACCCCATGACCTGTAGCCTGCCAGGCTTCTCTGTCAATGGGATTTTAAGGCAAGAATACTGGAGTGGGTTGCTGTTTCCTCCTCCAGCGGACCTTTCCAATCCAGGGATCGAACCCATGGCTCCTGTCACATCTCCTGCACGGCAGGTGGGTTCTTTACCACTGAGCCACCAGGGAAGCTCTGTTGGGTCTCCAAATTAAACAGGGTGAGGCCAATGTGATCCTGCTCACTCGAGTCCATTCTGAAAGGCGCCCTGTATTCTCAATTTAGAAATACATTTGAGTCTCCAGGATTTGTAGAATTTGGACTGGAAAATCTAGTGAGACAGGGGCCTGTGAGATGACTAATGCTTCCCACTTCCGGTGAGCTCCAAGGAAAGCAGGCTTTGTTGTGGTCTTTCAACACTTTTGGTTTGGGTTCCAGATGGAGTCCAGAAGGGTAGATGTGCATGTAAATGAAACAAAGAAGAATGATTTTATGTCTGGATATTTGAAGAACTTCAGTTCTTTTTGATTTGTGAACAAAGAATGTGGAATTGGAGCTGAATGTATAACCATGGACTCTCTTGCACGTTGAAGAAACTGGATCAGTTTGGGAAATGACAGAACAATAATAACAATGACAGAAAGAAAAGCTTATGTCATATTCCAAAGGAGCAAATTAATTATTTGTAGACTGAAGAAGAAATACTATGGTGAGTGAAAATAGGCAGTAGGCTACAGAGATATTTTAAAAGATGTGTATTATCAAGAATGTGATACCAAACATAACAAATGTTTGCTATATATAAACCAGCAAGCAGGTCTTCTCAGGAAACAGTGATCAGTCACAGTGACCATAACTGCTATTAGAAGTATTGCAGCACGGACTGCCCCACTTATAAGTAGTCCACTAATAACGTATATAAGGTTGTGATTGTTAAAAATGCAGCTCTTGGGACTTCCCTGGTGGTCCCGGGGTGAAGACTCTATGTTTCCAGTGAAGGGGGCACAGATTCAATCCCTGGTCAGAGAACTAAGATCCCATATGTTGCGGTTTTCCTAGCTCTGGTAGGAAATACGAATGGCACAAATAGAGCTGAATATTTTAATAAAACATGTAGGTACAGTAATTTTGAACATCATGGGAGCACTTCCTGACTTCACTCATCTTGGTAACTTCTATACAAAGACACCTACACCTATACACACATACAGTGATGCTTAGAATTGTGAGACTTTAAAACCTGGGGGAGCTTAAACCAAGTGACATGAAATATGTTAGGTTACAAAATAATTCTATCATTACATGTCTCAATTGATAAATTCCACCTCCTTTGAGACTGTAATAGTATTTTTAGAACACTAAATAGCATTTTTAAAGACTCACTAATCAGCAACCTGTACATTTACAGTTAAGCTCAAAGCACACTATATGTAGCTTAATTCTGTAGAAGAAAATGCTGATGCACCCCAAACTGAGCATCAAAACTGCTGTGATATTACAAGGTCAAAATTTAATATTACTTTTTAGTATAAACATATCCTAACAATGTAAAATGAGATACCTAAAAGAATAATTGTGTTCTGACAGGAAAATCCTTTCTTTGCATAGTCATATTTTAATGCATGTTAATCAGACTAAAGGTCATTCCCCTAAGATATTTAGTAGTTACACAGGAAACATGTAACAATGGAGAAACCCAGTGAGCACTACCCTCATCAAGTGATCAAGAGAAACACATCATTTCTGCAGTATTCTTGCCACAAATGTTGAGCTTCATCTAGTAAGGAGAAACCATGATACAATTCAAGATTGAGAAGCATTCTACAAAATAAGTGACCTGCATTATTCCAAAGCATCAAAGTCATGAAAGATAAGGAAAGACTGTGGAAGTGTCATAGATGAAAGAAGATAAGAAAAATGACAGCTAAGAGCAATGAAAAACCTTGGAACAGAAAAACAAATATCATTGGAAAAACTAGTGAAATTCATATAAAATATTTGGTTGAGTAAATATGCTGTACCAATATTAACTTCTTAGAATTGATAAAGTACCATTGTTGTATAAAATTTTAATATTAGAGGAAACCGGGTTGAGTGTATTTAAGAACTTTCTGTAACTCTAACATTAACATTAAAAGTGAAAATATTCATGTAATTTGATCACCATATTTTAGAATTTTCTTGAAGGGCAAAAAGAATGTTCTAATCAGTCAAAGCCTTTTACAAAGTTTTGTTGGAGTTTCTTTCATACAGCAGAGCAATTAGCCACATCTTATTGGCGTTCGTCGATATCCCATAGAGTTTGATCCACAAGTATTTTGCTCTTAAAATTTATAGGAATTGTGGGAGGAGAGTTTACAGGCTAAAGAAAAACCTACTTTATTTCTGGACTAACTCTTCAGGAGATAAAAATCTCCTGGTGATCTGGCGAGGATCAAAGGAAATGCCATTTATATTGAATCAACAGAGAGCCTAGGGACTTTGCTGGTGGTTCAGTGGTTAAGACTCCATGCTTCCAGTGCAGGGGGTGCAGGTTCGATCCCTGGTTGATGGACTAAGATCCTGCATGCCATGAAGCCAAAAAAAACTTTTTAATTAAAAAAAAAAACAAAACAAAAAAAACAGATCATGCCAAGCATGGGGGAAGGCACGCCTACACACCACTGCACTGAATCTTTACAATGGCTTGAAGTGCATATTTTCCTTATTCAACAGATGAAGAAAGAAAGATGTGTAGAGTTTCATAGAAGTTTTCTGAAATCAAACACTTTAGCAAGCAGAGTGGCTAGAGTTGGAAGCCATAGGTCTATCTGACTTCAAGCCCATGCTTCATAGACTGAAAAACAAAACAAGATAAAACAAAACACACTGTACTAAGACATGAAGATCATGTTTATGAAACATTTAGACCAATTAACTCTTCATCAGGGAAGACTCTTTTTTCATGGCTGCAGATGGCATCTCTAAACATAACCAGCTGCACTTTAAATGCTTACAGTTGGTCAAAAGTGGGGACTAGGCAAGGGTGTGTATGATTCAGGCCAAATCTATTCCCTCTGGTGGAAAAATAAAAAGCCTCCAAATACCTTTCCAGCTTATGGTTTGTTACTCAAATAATTTTTAGTTTTGAATACTAGCACATTACAAAATTAATTGTTAGCTAAAGACAACATTGATTCCCATGGTAGACAATGAATATTTATTACTGCCTATCATCAAGGAATACAGTTTTCACGTGATTTTCAAAGCCATCAGTACTCATTTGTCGTGTATTTTCAGTTCTCCAAAGACGTTTATAGTTTATGACATTTATTCATTTGTTTTGTTTCAATTGATTCCTTTAACAGACATTTGTTCAGCATCTCCACAGGCCAGCCACAGCCCCTGCCCTCATGGAGTTCTAGCGGAGAAAACAGATATGTAAACACACAATTGCTGTAGAAAGCACTTAACGGTGGTAATGAAAATAGTTTTGGACACAGGATTGGCACAAAGGAACAAGATCGACGCTGTTTTACAAAAGAGATTATAACTGGAACTCTATTGGAGTTCACCAGGCAGATGGGAGCTGGTGGGCTTCCAAGCAGTGGAAACAATGGAGGCAGGCAGGGGTGATGGTGGCTCAAAGCAGCTGATCTCCCATTCTAATGCTTACAAAAACGTGGGCATCCTTTATATCTGCACCCTAATTTATAAATCGCTGCTGGTTTTTTTTTTTTCCCCCTTGCTGTGACCATTAGCTTGGGATTCAGTCCTCAGCCATAAAATGCACAGCACTATCTGGAGCAAACTGGGAATGGATTTTGCCTACTTGTGTTTGGGGCTGTGCAAAAACATATGGTGTCAGTTACAAAACTCTGGAGCAGTTTATCTCAGAACCTACTCCCGCCATATCAGCTCAAGCTTTGATAGTGTCAGTTATCAGCAAGCTTGCCCAGGAAGGAGTGGGCATTTTCCTGTGGAATATGTGCTATCTTCCTTGGCATCCAATGCAGAATTAAGGGTTGCCCATTTTAATGGAGGAACTTAAGACTCCATGACCCCATTATAAGCAGGCGTCCTGGAGAAATTTCAAGATATAAGATTATCATTGAGTTTGTCTTAAATTCCCCAGAGGTTTTACATGAGCTCATTATTTCCTGAACTTGAATACTGTTGCCATGATTTGATCATTACTGGGTAAGTGGTGGTCATAACTCCCTGTGTGGGATGAAATACCTCTTTCATTCAAAGCCAAGTCTGATGAGTGAGTCCTTATAGATCACATCTCTCTAAGTCTCCACTGATTTAGCCTCCAAAGGCTGCTGTGGTGTGTCTGCCCCAGGATGCCTCCCTCCACTTAGCTGAAACCACTGGGTCTTTCGTCTGCCCAGCGGACCTGCCTTCTGCCACTGCTTCTCCATAATCCACAACCACGTGGCATTTCAAGTTGATCTCTACAGTCTGTCACTTCTTTGCATGAGTCAACAGCTGTTGTGGGATTCTGCTGTCACCAATCAGATATGCTTGCCTGGCCTTGCAGAACCGAGCTGTAGGGAATGTTGCTTTAAAGTAAGAGGCCTGGCTTTGTTCTAGAACTCTGCAGTTGTTACCCTGCCCAGATCTGATACTTGGTTGCTCCTCGGTGTTTTATCTTTAAAAGGCCATCTGTGTTGGGCTCCACTGTATTGACTGACTTTGACAGGTCAAAACCAAAACGGACATAGCACTTGACAGGCTTAAATCTCACTGATTTCCCCTCCCTTATACCAGGTATTCCTTGTCATGGGAGCTGGGATAAGACTAAATGATTTAACACTTAAAGCTGATGACTGGGGAAAAAATAATATCTAGGAGCATAAACTGTTCTACAGACTGGCCACTGTTTTTTTTTTTTTATCATTCCTATGGTGTTTCATGGGCTTCCCACGTGGCACTAGTGGTAAAGAACCCACCTGCCAATGCAGGAAATGGAGGAGTCACAGGTTCAATCCCTGGGTCCATAAGAGTTCCCGGAGGAGGGCATGGCAACTCACTCCAGTATTGTTGCCTGCAGAATCCCACGGACAGAGGAGCCTTGTGGGCTACAGTCCACAGAGTCGCAAAGACTCAGACACGACTAAAGCAGCTTAGCACGCATGCATGCATGGTGTTTCATAAAGTTTCAAAATGCTAATTCTACTCTAAAATCTTTATTGAAATAAAAATTATATAATAATTCAGAGAAGGCTATATGTTTCCCAAAATATGTTCCATGAAATACAGATTTCTGGGAGGCTAGTAAGTAGGTATTAAGTCAAAAAATAATGGCATAGACAAACTAAACTAATTTTTGGCAAAAAACTTTAGATTTCCTTATTTTCATTATCAGTATCGCAGTGTTCTACTAATAACTTTTTATCATTTAGTAAAGCTGATTCTGAAAAGTGTTTAACAAGTTGTCACTGTTAATACTACAGATAATTCAGCTATTTCAGAGCTTTAATTTTCTGAGGAGAAAGTCACTTTTTAATGAAATCTCTTCAACTATGCCTTAATGAACCCATGATCAGGAGAATCTCTTGAGTTGGTCAAAAAGTTCATCCGGGGTTTTCTATAATTACCGAAACTTTTTGCCAACGCAATACATAAACTTAGCTGTTTTGATGACTAGTTTGTGTCAAAAATACTGAACTAAGAAATAGTATGAGATCACGTGTTTCTATGATGAGGTTGTGAGTGAAAATCTCATATGTGGCAGCAAAGACCAAATCAAAAGAAAAACCACAAAGCTATATGGAAACAATTTACAATTTATTCTGTTTAAAAATAGTAAAATCATTTACTACTTTTTAAAAATTATAAATAAAAAGAATATTCTGTGATGACAGACATCTGCCTGGCATAACTAAGAAATCATTCCTGGGAAAGAATAAGTTCTTGAGTTAGCTGCAAGTTTTCCTTTTGTAGTAAGTCACATATTATGTACATGATATAATCCTATTCTAATTCATTTCTTTGTTCATTTATAGCAAGTGTCCTGGGTATCAATAACAAAAGTCATAATTCAGACTGTACACTATGCTACTAAATTTAATTCTTAAAGTCGGATTTCTTTTCTGAAAACATCAGTCACATTTATTTGCTACATCAGATGTTATCCATTATTATGCCCCTGAAATTGGTTACATACTAAATAGTTCACCTATGAAGTCTGAGTCCTGGAAAACAGGGTCATTGAGGCCAGGGTGGCACATGAAAAAGCAATAGAAGGGTCTGGATTTAATACGATTAGTAGTATGGTGGTTAAGGGTGAATGCTATTGTGTAAGACTGCAGAATTCAGATTTCGGCCCCACCACTTTGTAACTCTGGGCAAATTAAACCCCTAGTTGGGTAGTTTCCTCTTTGTGAAAGCCTGTCTTACAAGACTGTTGAAAGGATGAAACACATTAATACACATAAACAATGAAGAATCATGCATGATCCACAATGAGGGCTCAATAAATGAAGCTATGATGAGAACTGAATAGCGTGTGCCAATGGGCACATTATGTACCTTATACAACACAGCTATGAGTTAGAAGGTGTTAGCTGCACTAAGAGTGCTAAACAAATAACACTTAAGTAATTTACCACATGTGTGGTCAGACTTCAGATACAAGTCTGTATGATTCTAAAACCCATACTATTTCCTTATGTCATTCTGGAATTTAAAATAAAAAATCTGGGTTAACACTAGGTTCTAATGAAGAGAAACTAAAGAGCCTCTTGATGAAGGTGAAAAAGGAGAGTGACAAAACTGGTTTAAACTCAACATTCAAAAAACTAAGTTCATGGCATTCAGTCCTATCACTTCATGGCGAATAGATGGGGGGAAAATGGAAACAGTGACAGACTTTATTTTCTTGGGCTCCCAAATCACTGTGGATGATGACTGCAGCCATGAAATTAAAAGACATTTGCTCCTTGGAAGAAAAGCTATGACAAACCTAGACAGCCTATTAAAAAGCAGAGACATTACTTTGCCGACAAAGGTCCATATAGTCAAAGCTATGCTTTTTGCAGTTAGTCAGTTCAGTTGCTCAGTTTTATCCAACTCTTTGTGACCCCATGGACTGCAGCATGCCAGGCTTTCCTGTCCATCACCAACTCTTGGAGCTTGCTCTAACTCATGTCCATCGAGTTGGTGATGCCATCCAACCAACTCATCCTCTGTCATCCCCTTCTCCTCCTACCTTCAATCTTTCCCAGCACCAAGGTCTTGTCAAGTGAGTCAGTTCTTCACATCAGGTGGCCAAAGTATTGGAGTTTCAGCTTCAGCATCAGCCCCTCCAATGAATATTCAGGACTGACTTCCTTTAGGATGGACTGGTTGGATCTCCTTGCCATCCAAGGGACTCTCAAGAGTCTTCTCCAACACCACAGTTCGAAAGCATCCAACTTTCACATCCTTAATACTGGAAAAACCATAGCTTTGACTAGATGGACCTTTCTTGGTAAAGTTATGTCTCTGCTTTTTAATATGCTGTCTAGGTTGGCCACAGCTTTTCTTCCAAGGAGCAAGCATCTTTTAATTTCATGGCTGCAGTCACCATCTGCAGTGATTTTGGAGCCCAAAAAATAAAGTCTGACACTGTTTCCATTGTTTCCCCATCTATTAGCCATGAAGTGATGGGACTGGATGCCATGATCTTAGCTTTCTGAACGTTGAGTTTTAAGCCTACTTTTTCACTCTCCTCTTTCACTTTCATCAAGAGGCTCTTCAGTTCTTCTTCATTTTCTGCCATAAGGGTGGAATCATCTATGTATCTGAGGTTATTGATATTTCTCCCAACAATCTTGATTTTTCTTGGTTTTTCCAGTAGTCATGTTACAGGTATGAGAATTGGACCATAAAGAAGGCTCAGCACCGAAAAATCGATGTTTTCGAACTGTGGTGCTGGAGAAGACTCTTGAAGAGTTCCTTGAACTGTAAGGAGATCAAACCAGTCAGTTCTAAAGGAAATTAATCTTGAATATTCATTGGAAGGGCTGATGATGAAACTGAAGCTCCAATACTTTGACCACCTCATGTGAAAACCTTGATGCTGTGAAAGATTGAGGGCAGAAGGAGAAGGGGGCAATAGAGGATGAGATGGTTGGATGGCATCATTTACTCAATGGACATGGGTTTGAGCAAAATTGGGGAGATAGCAAAGGACAGGGAAGCCAGGCGTGCTGCAGTCCACAGGGTCACAAAGAGTAGGACACGACTGAGAGACTGAACAACAAGGCTAGCTCTGTAAATGGGACATTTAAATTACTTTCTCTGAGCCTTGGCTTCCTCACATTTAAAACAGGGATTTATTGCTCATATACACCTAGCATTGTTTCTATTCAAAAACGAATGTGTCAGAAGGCATTAGTCCTTTGTAAATCACAACAGTGCTTTTTTGTAAATTCTTGATGACCACTATCTAATCTATTACTTATCAACTGGCTGAATACACATGTAGCAGCAGTGAACTCAATTAAATATCTATATAATTTAAATTTCCTTTGAGTTGGCTTAACATTTTCAGGTTTCCCCCAGACCACCACCACTTTGGGGAAGTTTCTTACACACATATGAGAAAAAATTATTATTTTTTATTTGCAGCTAAGTTTTATGAAAAACCAAGATAAAAAGTATATCTATTTCATTTTTAATTCTTTAGGTTACAAATAAAAATCATTTATTCCTTATAATGAGAATTAGACATTCAAACACTTTTCTCATATTTTCAAAACAACTGTAAATCACTAAGAATTAGAAGATGGCTTGATATTGTCAAGCAGTATTAAATGGTACAAGTAGGTTGCAAGCTAGGAAAAAAAATTATTGATGAAACTGTATCTCCCCTGATATACATAGGAACAGGGAACCAAGGATGTTCCCTTCATTATGGAATAGGAGAGAAAAAACAATGTTTTAAAGACCTGCTTTTAAAGTTCACAACTAACACTAAATCATATTGGTTTCAATAATTCAACTGTAAGTTAAAACCATTTACTTGAGGGTTAAGAAATTGTTGTGCTCCTTTTCGCTATTATTAATCTTTAAACTCTTTTAAAATCACTTTATAAGTGTTAGCTTATTTAATTCTTAGTGAAGTTAAATAGCAATATACAGTCAGTCTTCTGAAGCCATAGATTCCCCATGCGTGGCTTCAATCAAACACTGATCAAAAATATTCAGGAAAAAAAGGTTCCAGGAAGTTTCAAAAAGCAGAACTTAAATTCGTCATGCTATTTACACAGCATCTACATTTACAACTATTTACATAGTGTTTATGTTGTATTAAGCACTATAAGTAATCTAGAGATGATTTTAAAACAGCGGTTCCCATCCTTCTTGGGCTTCTGTGATGTCTCAGTGGGTAAAGAATCCGTCTGCAATGCAAGAGGAGACATGGGTTCTATCACTGGGTTGGGAAGGAGATCCCCTAGAGAAGTAAATGGCAATCCACCCCAGTATTCTTTCCTAAGAAATCCTCATGGACAGAGGAGCATGGCAGGCAACAGTCCACAGGGTCACAAGAATAGGACATCACTTAGCAAAACTAAACCACCACTCAGGGATCAAACCCATGTCTCCTGTGTTGCAAGCAGATTCTTTACCTGCTGAGCCATCTGGGAAGCCCCAAACCACTCCCACACCACCTTTTTGGCACCAGGGACCAGTTTTGTGGAAGACAATTTTCCACAGACTGGGGAGGGGGTGGTTTGGGGATGATTCAAGCACGTTACATCTATTGTGTACTTTTATGCCACTGCTAATCTGACAGGCGGTATGGGTCCACGGCCTGGAGGTGGGGACCTCTGATTTAAAGTATACAGCAAGATGTGTGTAGATTACATAAAAATCCTACACCATTGATACACATTTAAGGCACTTGAGTACTGTCAAAGCAGATGCCAAGGGATGACTGCATATGTAAGTCCTTTCTAATGATTTTAAAAACACCTACAGTCATTTCCATATTAGAGAAATAAAATTCATTATGAGTAGAAAATAATTAAAATTAAACAAAAGATAGAAAGCTTCAAACTTCAAATGTGCTTAGAGTATCCATTGGTCCTTTGTTTTTTTTTAAAAAAACAAAACAAAACAAAACAAGATTAATAGAAACCCGTGTCTTCTGAAGCTTTGCCTACCACAGCGGCTACTGTCTACTTGAACGCCACAGAGAAAGTCATTTGGAGTTCTTTTTGGAGGCTGCAGACAAAGTATTAACATAAGTGTTGATGGAGGCTATATCTTTATTTTGTAGCCAAGAAATTATTTATCATTCATTTACTCAGAGGTCATCTGTTGTGCTCTACCCATATGCAAAAACCACAGAGAGATGTATGTGATGAAATAACCCTAGTTTTCAAGAGTGTTCAAAGGAGGTCAGATTTGAAGGATGAGTAGGAAGAAAAGAAAAAACAAGTATTTTCAAGAAAGGGGAATAAATATGCATGATCTAACAATTAGAGAGGTGTGGTATATTTTAAGAACATCAAGGACAGAGGTATGGCTCATCTTTAGGTTTTGTGGGAAGTAGGGACCAAAGTATGCAGTGATAAAAACTATACCAAGGGATTTGGATTTTATCTTTTCTCTCTCATTTACTTAATTACTTGCTAAGTATCTATGTTCCCTATGAAGTTGGAAAATAAAAAATAAAATACAAAAGTAAATATAAAGTCAGGTGGTATTTTGGCTTTCCCCATGCTTCTATACATGCATACTGTTCCACCTGTGTATTATATACATAATATTTATTACATGTGCAACTATTTACTGTTTACCGTATTTTATAACCATTTCTTAAATCTTGATAATATATTATGAACATGATGGAAGAATATTAATGGTGACAGGATGGAGTAGGATCTTGTAATACAATTAGATCTATTGTTTAAAAACACACACAGAAACTAGACTGGAGACTTCTGACTCTAGAGGCAGGAAGATGGGTCAGGAAACTATTAGAAATGTTCAGGGAAAGGAATGAAGGGCTGAATTAGGATGATGAGAAAGTGGCTAGGATACAAGAGGTGTGTAGGAGGAAGTTATAAGCAGTGAAGGGGAGAGGGAAAGGATAACTTTTGGGAATCTTTGGGCTCCTGGATGGAAGGGAAAGGTCTGAGTACAAAGTGAGGTGGAGGGGGAGGTATTCAGCTTAGGTGTTGAACTGGAAATATTTGTGAAATATGCACTGACTGTCCATTGGACAGTAGGATAAAATACTTAAATGTAAAACTCTAAGGAATACGGGAATATTTATCAAAATGCTGTTTCTCCAAGTCAGAGTAATGTTCCTTTGACTAATCATTCACTGTGGTTATGAGAAGTTGCACAAGTCCACCCAAGAAACGATTTGTCACATTTCTGGGATGATGATGTGCTACCATTATTCAACTTAGTAAAAATTCACTGTCTCACTAGTGGGCACAGGCTCAGATCCAAAGTTTTTGGCTTAACAATCAAAATCCTTTGCAATTGAAATGAATCTTTCTCACTTGAAGGCCTTTTCCCTGTTTCCCGTCATCACCCTGTATTCCCCACACAATCTACCTGTTGTTCCCCTATGCTGTCACCCCTGTCTAGAAGTCCTAGGATGCTTGGGGCCACACAAAATTGTTCTGTCTTGTGAGAGGTCTTTCTTGGTTCCCACTCCCCTTCCTGTTCAAAAGAGGTTGTTCTCTTTGCTGCATTGTCATAACACATCACTTTTATCAGGCATATCATACTCCGTTATAACTACTTGTTTATAGGTAGGTATATTGTTCTCTTCAAGTTTCCTCAAAGATTGATACTTATGTATCTATATATTTGTTTTATATATGTATATGTGTACATATGTATATGATTTATTCATCTCTCTCCCCTCATACATATATACATACATATGAGCCACCCAGGTGGTCTAGTGATAAAGAACCCACCTGACAACACAGGAGACATAAGAGATGCCAGTTCAATCCCTGAGTTGAGAAGATCCTCTGGAGGAGGAAACGACAACTCACTCAACTCACTCCAGTATATATAAATATAAATATAAATATAAATATAAATATAAATATAAATATAAATATATGCTTTCCTGGTGGCTCAGATGGTAAAGAATCAGCTGGCAATGCAGGAGACCCAGGCTTGATCCCTGGTTTGGGAAGATCCCCTGGAGAAGGAAATGGCAACCCACTTTAGTATTCTTGCCTGGAGAATCCCATGGACAGAGGAGCCTGGTGGGATACAGTCCATGGGGTCGCAGAGTCGGACACGACTGAGAAATTAACACTCACGTCATATACCCCAAGAACTAGACACCTAAGTAGTATACAGACAATAGTATCTACTGAGTAAATATAGGTTTTAAGTCACTTTGCTTTGCTCAGTATATGATTTGCATTAAGCCATATATTTAATCAATATTAAATATCAATTCAATTCTCTTTCAGCTTCTTTGTATGAAATGATATGTCCTTTGGTAAGAAAAAAACCTGAAATTAGTGCTACGGAGAGAAGAATCAATATCTCCAGTGATGTACATAAATTAATGGAGCACCTCCTTGTACAAGTTTTTGTCAATATGTCTGAGACCTGGGCTGACCATGAGATTTGTATTTTTCACTTTAACATAAAAACGTGTAATAAACTCCAGTGTTGATGGAAGTGTGAAGACCCAGACACGCTCACACATTGTTTATGGAAAGTGATTTGGCAAGGTATATTAAAGTTCAAAATTCTCATTTGTTTTCATCTATTAATTTCACTTTTAGGAATCTTTATGCTAGAAATAAGGGTGCAACTATATAAAGATTTATATCCCAAAGAATGAACAAATTTATGATAGCAAAGAATAAAAAACCATCTGAATGCCTGTCAATAAAGGACTAAGTAAGTCAATATAGCACATTTACACAATAAAATACTATGCAGCCATTAAAAAGATGGAGATAATTTTCATCACTGTTCTAAACAAATGTATAAACATATTAAGATTGGAGGAAAAGAAAGTTTCACACCACTACTTCAGCACTGTTTAATATTTTTTTAAAGACACATACATATGCAGATATGCATACAGATATGTTAGTATCAACGTGGTCAAAATCTGGAAGAGTATTCTCCCAACTGTTAACAGTATTTACTATCACAGCATAAGTGCGGGTAATTGAATGAGTGGACAGCACATTTTCACCCAGTATTTAATTGCTTTTCTAACTGTGAAAAAAAATGGGATTATGAGTAACTTTTTCCTTTTGATTCTCAATAGTACTTCAACCAGTAAAAAGAAAAAAGGGAGAAGAGGAATAAATTGGGACATTGGCATTGACATATACACACTACTATATATTTTATGCTATATTTTATTTAGATATTTTATAAGTTACACTTTATGACTAAGAACCTATTACTGTATAGAAAAGGCTTCCTAGGTGGTGCTAGTGGTAAAGAACCCGGCTGTCAGTGCAAGAGACACAAGGGACGCGGGTTTGACCCCTGGGTCGGGAAGATCCCTTGGAGGAGATCAAGGCAACCCATGCCAGTATTCTTGCCAGGAGAATCCTATGGACAGAGGGATCTGGTGTGCTATAGTCCATAGGGTTGCAAAGAGTTGAACATGACTAAGGCAACTCAGCATACACGTACTGTATAGCACAGGGAGCTCCTCTCAATGCTTTCTAATGGCCTATATCTAAAAAAAGAGTAGATGTATGTTTCACTTTGCTGTGTACCTGAAGCTAACACCATATTGTAAATTAACTATACTCCAATAACATTTTTAAAACTTTTAAAAAAGATTAAAACAAGAATAAAGCAAATTGGCATGTACTGATCTAGAAAGATATTCATATTATTGCAAGTGAAAAACACATTACAAACAAAAGTTTATGTTGAACTGTTTCATTTTTCACTAAATGTATATAATAGTTAAAAGGCTAGATGTGTATATACCAAAGTGTGATATTTGGGGCAAGATTAGAAAAAGTGTTCATGATTTGCTATAAACATTTCATAATACTTGAAATAAAAGCAATTAAAAAATAGTAAATCAAATAACCACTCATGAAAGGTCATCATGGTTTACTTTATACCCTAGATATGTTCTTTAGACGTTCTGTGCAAATTGAATTTCAGTAAGGAAGATTATATTTTAATTAGATCAGTAGAGTTTTCAATTATGCAAAATATCATTCTGTAAAGTGAATATACTTTTTTGTGATATTAATACTCACGACTCCCGGCTGCCCATTTTGGCCTATTTAAGACTTGTCCTTTGGAGAAATAGAAGTCAGGGGTTCTTAATTATCTGTTTAAATCTTGTCAGAGAAAAATGTCATTTTTTGCTTTTATTAGCCCTCTCAGGGAAAGCTCCACGCCCCACTTCTATGCATCTGGTCCCTCTTCTTCCTTTTGAGGGAGGGGCTCTGTTTCTGGCAGTTGAAGCTCCTTTTAGCATTGACATTGCTTCCATTTCAAGATGGAAGAAGGAAGGCTACTGTTGTCTGTACTTACACAGAGGGAGCAGATGGCTGGATTTGCCCCAGTTAATAAATCCTGAGCCAGTAGCTGTCCAGCAGCTTTCCTGTCAGAGGGATAAACTTTTTCTTGTGGGCAAGTTGATGGCCACATATGGTCCAAAGTCAGCTTTTATCAGCCTGTTTAAGGTAACAAACTAAATGGCTGGGTAACTCTCAGCTTTTTTTCCTGTTTCCTACCCAAGTTCTAGGGTCTTTCAGTCTCTGAATATTTAAAATACATTGAAACTAAACAGGTCACAGCGCCTTCAAAGACAGCAAAGTGTGAGCTCGAACCCAGGAATCTCTCCAGGTGAATGCTTTTGAGAGATTCAAGATAAGCAAGCAAAGTGAATGGTTTCAATTTTATTTATTTATGCAAAATCATATGCAACTTTATTCTTTCATTTGGAACTCCTAAAGAAGAAAATTAGTTCAATGTTAACTGGAGATCAGTTTTCAGAAAATAAAAATAAAAAATAAAATACCAGAACCTCTGAAAGTGTGAAAGATTATATCCAAATATAAACCAGAATAATATGAATTAAATCCATATTGTATCCTGAAAATAGACTTTCCTAAATGTCAACTGAAGAGTGTCCAGAAAATGTTCTACAGTGTGAATTGTGAGTTAAGAATACAAAATTACTTACAGGTTGAAAAAATAAAAGAGGAGTGAAATCATTCAGTTCAGTTCAGTTTACTCCAAATGGAAGTGCTGCATCATTGACAGGTAAGTGGGATTTATAAAATTTCAAGTTATAAAAAATTTATTATTGGGTTAGCTAAATAATAATAAAAATAATAATATCTTATGAAAAACCCAAATTAATTTTTTTGATCAACCTAATAATTTCTCTGTTTCTAAAGGGCAATATTTCTGATGCTTTCATAAAACAAGGGAAGGCTTTTATTGTTCAACAACATATAAATTTTTTTTAAATCCTCAAAAAAGAAAAATTATAGTAATTTTCATATCTATTAGCAGAGTTATGCTGTTTCCTCAGTATTTAAAATTCACTGAAAATCTTAATCCACAAAATAGACCTCACTTTCCAGAGTGGAAATTAATGTAGCTTTTTTTGAATCAATAATGAAAAGGAACTAAGTTTCAGAAAAGAAAACCAATGTTTTATGAAGGTGGCCTGCAGAGCCAATTTGAATCATCAAGATTAAGCAATGACCCATTCTTGGTTATATTTATCTGACCATTTTCTTCAGAAAAGAACACTAATAGCTATATAAAGCTCCGACACATGTTGCACAGAAACGACTATATAATCTGCTATTATTTCTGCCTGTAAATGACTACATGTCTCGCACTAGCCTGCGGCAGAATTGACTGCCAGGAAACTTGACCTGCATCATGGGCTTAATGAAGCTCTAACTTTCTGTTTATAATTCTTTCCACTTTTAACTAGTATTGTATCCAGGGGAAATGAGATAATGTGCTTCTCCTTTTTAGATCATCTGGGCTACTGACCAGTCCTCCGAGAAGGGATGAGCAGAACCATTTGGACACAGTGCAGGCACTGTGACCAGCTCTATCCATCACTCCGGAGGATCAACCAGACCCAGCCCAGGTGGGACCCCCGGGGATCTTCACCCACGGGAGCAGGGTCTGAGACCTGGCTCCCTGTAGTGGCCTGCTAATGGGCATGCTTTGAAATATATCTGCACAGAATTTCCTCCTGCCTTTTCCCAGAGGAAACTTAACAAGGTTCAGCTTCACCAACACTTTAGAGAAGTTTTCCTTCAGCGTTTCCAGACTTTTTCCAATACTTTTTCTCATTCAAGGGCTTCTACTTTGTAAATCTGTTATGGATTTTTGGGTTTCTGATCTGTTGAGTACCTAGGTCACCATGGCAAAAAGCAAAAGGCACCACTAATTTTGTAACTAAACTGTAAATGAACTTTGCTGTACGCTGTGTGTGCTCAGTCGTGTTCAACTCTTCTAGTTTGTCTTTTAAGCCCCTTCGGCTCAGAAGGTAAAGAATCTGCCTGCAATGGGGGAGACCTGGGTTCAATCCCTGGGTTGGGAAGATCCCCTGGAGAAGGAAAGGGCAACCCACTCCAGTATTCTTACCCGGAGAATCTCATGGACAGAGGATCCTGGTGGGCTATAGGTCATGGGCTCGCATGAGTCAGACATGACTGAGCGACTAACACTTTCGCTTCACACCTCTTGGAACAAATGGTTTGAAGCTGAGACATCATTAAGTAGGTGAAAGAAAGTTTTAGAGTAGGGATTTATCTTCCTGTGAATGTCCTGGAATGCTGGTGACTGTGGTGAATCTCTCCTTTCCGAACCCTTCTATGTCTCCTCTCATTGACAGTGAAGAAGGGGGCCATGAGAGAGTTGTGGCGGAGAGGGAGATGTCTTGGCTTTTTTGACTACGTACCTGGGAACAGCACTGCCCCATATCTTCAACTAGCAAGCAGCTTCCTACCTTTTATTCCCCCATGTCTTTTATTTCTCTCCTATTCTTTCTTCTAATCTTCTATCCTTGGACACCCAAATGTGACCTCTGGGATAGTACAGAATGGCATGTTGGCAGAGTGGAAGCCATGCTGCTGGTGGCTTAGCAGTTGACAGAGGAGGATAGAAAGATGCTAAGATGACCTCAGCAGTCACAAGGATAGAGAAACAATTTATTTTAAATATGGAGGTGACTTGTATGTTTGCTGACAGAGAGGGAGGAGGTAGTACAAAGGGCGAGTCTGAAGGATAATGAATCGATGGAGCAAGGCTTCCAGGAGATAGGAGGTGGTGAGGTGTGAGGGCAAAGACAGGTTAGCTTTGGAGAGAGGAGGAATCTGTGAAGGTATAGAAGAACTTGGAGACATTGTCGGTTCATACCAGCTGACTTTGATCTTGTTAATGATCTATTCAGACTTAGGGCATAGGGATGAAAGCTTTGAGAAGAGTGGAAAAGATTTGGAATGAATGGATCATGTCCTCTGCTGGTGGGCCAGGTGTGACATCTTTATTTATGACGGGCTATACGTCAGTGTGTCTTAAAAAGAGACCAACAGAAAAAAAAAAAAAAAAAAAGGATCAACTGTTTTCAGAAATTAACAAAAGCCTAAACTCAATGGAGGAAAAATTCTAGAAAAAAAGTGTAATCAATGTATTTTGCATCAAGATTGTTTTGGAAACCAAGTACACAAGCCTTACTGGAGATGCTTTGGAAAATATGTCAGAAGACCTGGCTTACAGCACCAATTCGGCTACTTAATAGCTTTGTTGTCATTGGCAAGATCATTAACTATTTCCAAATCAGGTTGTCCACTTGGAAATGGGTATCCATTGATACACTCAATAAATATTTATTGACTGCCCACTACATGCCAGCAGCTCTGTTAGGGACTGCAGGCCCAGGACTCGCTCTGTTCTCAAGTTTCCATCAGTGGGGTGGCTCCCAACCTTGTTTCCTTTACCAGGAGGGCCAAATGAGTTAATACAATGGCAACCCACTCCAGTATTCTTGCCTGGGGAATCCCATGGACAGAGGAGTCCGGCAGGCTACAGTCCATGGTGTCACAAGAGTTGGACATGACTTAGTGACTAAACCACCAATGTGTTTTGGTAATTCTGAAGTCCAACAGGAGAAAAATAAATCTAGAGGAAGTCATTTTTTTTTTCTTGAAACAACTGTCCTGTTGTGATCATGATCATAAAAGTGGGGACAGTTTCTGCATAGAAGACTCTTCCTCCAAATGATGTCCTACAGCTCTCGCAGGCTTAGAATCCCTTCCTTAGCAGCCTCCCAGCCAGGCATGGCAGCACGGTCCCTCACTGCAAAGTGGGGAGCTCAGCTGTACACTGGGCTCATGATAGCCTCACCACTTCCTCGTGTCTCCAGTGACTGGCTGCCCTATGCTTGTGGCTGGCTCCTCTGAAGACACCAATGCTAATTCCAGCAGGGGCACGACACAGAGGCATGCTAGCAGCCAAGTGTAAGCCAGAGAGTCCTTTGATCTGCAGCCTGGTGCATTCTTTGAATGGTCAAAACTTTGGAAGGACAAGCTCAAAGAGTATGGTCTGATGATGGGAAGCCAGGTCAAAGGTAATGCCCTGGAGAGGATTTCTGGGAGTAGAATTAAGAAACTGCCTTTTCTTTTTGATGTCTAAGTCTAGAATGGAAAACGTATCCCCTGAGATGTGCCCAGAAGCTCTGGGAAGAGTCTATCATGACAGCTATGGCCAGTTTTCATTTCTTTAGACTACATCCCACGTTCCTTTCTCATTTCATATTTTCGTTTTCTCTGACGTGCAAATATTGTTGTCAGTGGTGGAAGGCAGTGGGAATCTTTCTCTTGTGTTTAGGCTCAGGAGTTAAAAAACCAGGATTTTTTAAACAAGAAAACACACAGGCTGCAGGTTAGGTGAAGAGCAAAGGCAGAAAGAAAGATGATATAGGGTTTTTCTGCTGTCTTCTGTCTTTCTGCTTTCTGTCTGTGTCTGTGAAGGACTGTATCTCTAAAGTGGATTCAGATATTAGATTCCTAGAGAGTTTACCAGCTTGTGGCAGAAGCCCATTGTCCCACATGTACATGTGAGGAAAGGAACAAAAAGCTGTGAAGAAGGCAATTTCCTGGACATTCATCTCAAAATATTTGATTTCAGTAAATCATGTGCTTCTTTGGGGTAGAAAAGTATATTTTCCAGAGTTCCTTCCTCAAGTTCTGATTCTTGACCTCCCCATCTGACACATTTGTCTCAGATCTCATTTTCTCAAAAAATTAAAGCACTATCTGGTAAAGGCAGAAACTCCCACACGTGTTACAGTGAAGGCAGGTTTTTGTTTGTTAAATTCTGGTGTGTGATTCCCTGCCTGGCCTGATCTAAGTTCTGTTCACTGGTTTTCTTGCCCTCTCCTGTTCTCTGATTTGCCTGGAATGTGCATGTTCTCCTGTGAAAGACCCTTACAAGGACTGCTGCCAGGAGCTGGGAGGCGTTTCCTAGGGACAACTGTCTCTCACTGTCCCTTTCTCATTAACCTCAACTTGGTGGTGTGCTCTCTCTCCTTGAACTTATAAAGTTCATTTCTCTTCAAGGGCTCTATTCTGCATTGGTCTCTACTAAATTTCTATTCAATTCAATCCCACAAATACTGATAATTTTGCTTTGTTCAGGGTGGGATCAAGATGTGAATAAGACTCTCTCTCCCTTTTCTTCTAAGGAACATAAAAACACTTGAGGGAGACCACCAACTGCAAAATAGGCCAAATGCTATAGTGGGATGCTGCTGGGCACTCTGGAGAAGAACGAACCTAAGGTACACCCACATCCTCAGGAAGGCTTCTCAGGACCTCTCTATTCTGCCTCTTTTCCGATTTCCAAATTCCTACATCCCTTAGCTTGGGCTTAAATCAGCATTTTCCACAGTTGTTTCTTGTAACACTAGACCCAAGAGATGTTCTGTGAAGAAACAATTTCATGATCAATTAAGAATAGGAAATATCATACATACATTCTCTTTTCAGAAATCTACACTGTACATCAGCACATCTGAGGCAGAGAAGCAGAAGAAACTTTGTTTAACCCAGAATATTTAACCAGAATGTTTTAGCCCAGAATATTCTGATCCTATAAATCCAGAATATTCTGATTCAGAATATTTTTACCCAGAATATTTAATCCAGAGTATTCTGATCCTATAAATCACACTGATTTATACAAAGGCCTGATGCTGAAGCTGAAGCTCCAATACTTTGGCCACCTGATGTGAAGAGCCAACTCACTGGAAAAGGCCCTGCTGCTGGGAAAGATTCAGGGCAGGAGGAGAAGTGGCCAACAGAGGATGAAATGATTGGATTGCATCATCGACTCAACTGGACATGAGTTTGAGCAAGCTCCGGGAGACAGTGAAGCCTGGTGTGCTGCAGTCCATGGGGTTGCAAAGACTCAGACACCACTGAGCGACTGAACCACAATAAGTCACACATCACTCTCTGCAAAATTCCTTATAGGAATAGCCACAATTTTCAGACCACACTTTGAAAACATTACCCTAATTGATTCATTAAATGATGAATGTGAAAATATGAAAATCCCACTCGTTTGCAAGATTTTATTTTTACAACCATGTAAACAGATTTTATTTTTTTCACCTTTCACACCAAATGGATTCTTCAGTGTGTAGAATTCTGCTGTCCAGTAACTACATGTAACTTGTCTCAGTTTGAGATGCATTGAAAATGTGAAATACACAGCAGCTTTAGAAAACAATATGAAAAAAGAATGCAAACCTTTCATTAACAATTTATATTGATTACATATTGAAATAATTGAGGTATACTTGGTTTAAAGACATGATTAAAATGAACTTTTGCCTTCTATCTCACTAAAAAAAATTACTTAAAAAAGAACAGTTTGTAAATATAATGTACTATCAGTAAGAGATAAGTAAATACCAACATATAATGGGAAAATAATGGGAAAATATATATTTTATTTTGGGAATATATATTGAATATATATATTTATATATATATATATATATTTATATAATGGGAAAATACAAGATGTGGCATTTCAGTTATTTTTGTAACATGTTTATGAGAATATGAGGTCGCCCTTTCCTTTATTTTTAAAATTAATTAAGTTGTTTTTACTTTTGGTTGCACTGGGTCTTGTTGCTCCGTGTGGGTTTTCTCTAGTTGTGGCAAATGGGGGCCGCGTTCTAGCTGTGGTGTGCCAGCTGCTCATCGCAGTGGCCTTTCTTGTTGCGAAGCGTGGGCTCCCGGGCACACTGGCTTCAGCAGTCGCATGGCTAGGGAGCTCTAGCGCACAGGCTCAGTAGCAGTGCCGCACACGCTTAGTTGCCCCAAGGCATGCGGGATCTTTCCAGACTAGTTATCGAACCAGAGTCCCCTGCTTTGCAAGGCAGATTCTTAATCACTGGACCACCAGGGAAGTCCTTCCCTTTCCTTTAAATTGCAAAATTAGAAAAGTCAACTTTGCCTCTTTCTTTTTTACTTTTTAAAATGTGACTACTAGAAAATTAAAATTACATATGTGACTAACATTATCTTTCCACTGATGGCACTGGCCTAGAAAACAGGAATTGCATTTTCCCCATATTATGTACTTTCCTGTAGTACACAGATCTTTACCCAATGAAGATATTTAAAACACATTTGTCGGGTGAATTAATTTGGTTGCCAAGGTCGGGAGAGCCCCTGAATTGAATCTTATTCTCAAAGGTAGTCCCACCCTGATTCATTATTACACCTGCTGTGTGGACTGTTCCTGTTGTCCATTCCCTGCTTCAGCCTACTGATCTCAGAGAACAAGGGCCAGTAGTGTTGAGCTGATACCACCTGAGACCTCTTGTAAGGTCCTTCCTAGCTCTCTGGTCAGAATGCTAATGTGGACTTGAAATTCCTATGTCAGCTAAACCCTTCTATAGCATTTCAGTAAATTTTGATTGATTTTAGGCATTTACAGACTACAGGTATTCCTGGGCATTGACTCTGTACTTATCAAATAGGTGGCCATTGTTTCTCATAACCTCTCTCATGTTACCCCTTGCAGGAGAAAAAAAAAAAAAAAAAAGGATTAAATATCTCCACAATTATTGTTGCAGGAAGGGGGACCCCTTCCAGGGCCCGAAACTGTGCTCCTGTCTAAAACTTGGAAATGAATTGTCCGAGGAGACACATGTGTTGACAAAGCAAGAGACTTTATTAGGAAGGGGCAACTGGATGGAGAGCAGCAGGGTAAGGGAACCCGGGAGAACAGCTCTGGCTTCCAGTCTCAGGTTTTTTGGAGATGGGGTTAGTTTCAGGGTTGTCTCTAGCCAATCATTTGGACTCAGGGTCCTTCCTGGTGGCGCATGCACCCCTTAATCAAGATGGATTCCAGCAAGAAGGATTCTGGGAGGTGGTAGGACATACCAACTGATGTCTTCTCTCTCCTTTGGACCTTTCCTGAATTCTGGTAGGTGGGAGGTTGTTCTGCATTCCTTAACAGGACCAGCTGTTGTAAGATAGCTCATGCAAGTGCCTACTATCTAGCCTGGCCAGGGCTGGTGGATTCAGTCAGTGTTTTTCCTAACATTATCACACTGGCTTCAGGGAATCTTCACAGATGAGTACTGAACACTGAAGGTCCACATAGTAAAGCTAGGAAATAAACTGATTTAGTCTGTGTTTTCATAATAGAAATGGTAAGATAAAATCACACACTTTGATAAGTCATCCCACATCTGTAACATAATCATACCCATGAGTGGAATCTTATAACCACCCACATCTACAGCCAGGACAAGGGGTTTAAGGTGGCTTTATTTCAGCTGAGCATATGTAGCAGCCTCTAGCCCAGAGAATTTCAGAGAGTGGTGAAAAGACAGCCCTGATGGCAGCTAAGATGAAAGTTGCCTAGAGAGGAAAACAGCAGGATTGGGCAGTGTTCTCCAAGGCGTAACTCTGAGTCAAGAACAGAGAACACCACCATGGAAAATAAACTGCAGATGCTTTTAGTCAGACAAAAGTGTGCCTGCTCCACTCACACTCACCATCCAAGGAGAATTATAATGAAAATGAATCCGATATATGAGTCATCTTTCATGCAGAAACACAGCATGTACACAAGTATGCATGCACCATACTGATGTAATGATCAAAGATGAGCTTACATTTGGATCTACAGAAAATCATCAAGGGAGATGTATGCCCATGGCATTCAGGACTTTGTGTGTGAACAGTATGGCTTCTCATTTTGTCAGACTAATCCTACACAGTCATCTGAGACTTTCTAGTGTGAGGATGCCAAGATGGAGGGGAATGGAAGGGCTTTCCTTCTTAAATAATAAAAATACTCTGCTGGAAATAGCTTGTCTTTTGCATAATAACTGCCATCCCCAAACACTATTTTTTGACTCTTTCATAGCAAACAAGTTGAAGCAGTGTTTCTTCATTGCAATCCAACTGGAACTCTTTTGTTATTAGACACAGTGAAACACATTTCTGAACACATCTCCCCAATATTAAAAGATAAAACATCAATGATTATCCATGGGTATTAACCACGGACCATATTTCCTGGCCTGGCCTTTAGCATTTTTATAATTTGGCCCAAGGTACTACTAGTCTGTCTTTACCTCTATCATTGGCTTTGGATATTCTACAGACTAGAAAATTGGGCAGCTTTTTCCTTCACCCTTGAGATCCAGCAGCCCCAGCCTCCAACTCTGCCTGTCTAGCTCACACTCAAGAGCCAAAGTTCAGTCTAGCTCCACAGTTCTCCCAATAGCTGGGCCTTTCCATCCTCTGGGTCCCTTCAGAACTTTCCTAAGCATTTTTCTATCCCTCCCCCCACCTCCAGGTGTATTGAGTTAATAGTTCTGCCTGAATTAAACCCCAGCTCTGCCAATTACTAGCTGGGTGACACTGGCCATTACCTAACCTCTCTGTGCCTCACTTTCTCAAACACAATAATTAGTGTAATAATAGCAACTACCTATCAGGTTGTTATCAGGAATAAATGAATTTCCATTAAGAGTTTTGAACAGTGCTTGATTTTTGTAAGAGATCTGTTATTAGCAGCAGTTGTCATAGTGATGGAGTTAGTGGTATTACTAGTTTTGTATCCCTGTCAGCACTTCATGTGAACTTGTACATTACACATGATCAATAAACATTTATAGACTAAAAGAGTAAGTAAATAAACAGAAAGCAAGAAGTTTAAAAGTGAGAATCAATGTACTAATCTGCTATTATTTTTAAAAACGTATCTAAGAATTCTCTCTTGAGAATGTCAGGACTTACTTGATACTCAACAGGGGAAAAAATTATAATTTTTTAAAAAGGAAGAACTAAATAAAACAAAGCTCTGCTGCTGGCAATTTGCAGATGAACTAGAATATTCCCCGTGTTGTACAATACACCCTTGTAGCCCCTCTTGTGCCCAACAGTTTGTATCTCCCACTCACCCACCGCTATGTTTCTCCTTACCCGCCTCTCACCAGATAACCACTAGTTTTTTTAGGGGAACCATGGACTGAAACCGCCTACCCTGGCCATGGTGACCACTTGCTTGAGCTATCTTACCACAAGAGGTCCTGGTAAGGAACACAGAACTAACAGGTTATCATCAACCGGAAGAACTCAGGAAAGGTCAAAAGGAGAGGAGGAGATGCCAGTCCATATGTCCTACCAACCTCCCAGAATCCTTCTCACTGGAATCCATCTCTGCTGAGCAAGGCACCCGCCACCAGGAAGGACCCTGAGTCAGAACGATTGGCCAGAAACTAACCCCATTACCACAAAACCTGATACTGCAAGCCACATGGCAGAAGCAGTTCTCCTGGGTCCTTTTGCTCTGCTGCCTTCCACCTGGCACTCCTTCCCAATAAAGTCTCTTGCTTAACTAGCACATGTCTCCTCAGACAGTTCATTTTTGAGGGTTAGACAAGAGCTCACTCTCAGGCCCTGGAAGGGGTCTCCCTTCCTTTAACAGCTTGGCTGAACTACTTTTTGAAAATATATATTGTAGTGTGCAAGTCTGGAGAAGAAAACATTTAACTTAATTTTTACTCAATGTTCTTCATCTGTAAAAACTTACATAAAATGAAAACTGAGTTCAGTTAAGGCCGAATGACAGCTAAATGGAGTTGTTTAAGTTTCCAGATGACTTTTATGCCCATTATCTCATTAAAGCTTCCCTGCTCTAATGAGCTAGACTTGTGGGGAAAGATTTAAAAATAAAAACTAAAAAAAAAAAAATGAAGTGCGGTCTGAAATGTGGCTGCATCTAGTCTTCCCCATAAGCGTACAGTAGCTCAGGGCCTGAAGAATCACTCTCTGGCTTTCGAAAATCAATGTGCATTTAGTGGAAGAAAGCTGTAGCCTTTCAGTTACTGTATTTTTCTCTGCTGTCATGCAATGATGTCCTGCACTAAATTTAACATGTCCCCAGACTCCTATTTAATTCGCACAGCTGGGAGACACGACAAACCCAGCCAAATCTGTTTTCCTAGAGTACCTACAAATCTGCCCCTTAAAAATTTATTTTCTTCACTATAATGGTCTCCAACTAAACTCTAATAGATTTTGCCACAGAGCTGCTGCTTTAATCAGAGAAGAGAACTTTATGGGTTTATTAATCGTGCGCTTTCTCAAAAGCTACTGATTAAGCATTTGCCTTTGGTTGCAAGCAGTCAGAAGGTATACTGGAGGCTGCTGGCTTACTGAATGTCCGTCTGCAGGTAGCTGTCACGCGAGGCCCACAACAGACTGCATACAGATAGCGCCAACTGAGCAGACTAACGTTTCAATTCTCTCCAGCTCTTAGCAACAGATTGCTCACAGCAGTCTTCCCCCCATCATCTTATTCACAAGGGCTATTCCAGCAAGCAAGAGCAAAATTCCTCCCTGGTCTTCACATCCCAAAGCAGCTAAATTATGTCTGAAAACTGAACGACATGCTTGGCCAAAGAATGTATTTTACCACGAGACAGCGCTTACAACAAAGTTTACTTTGGCTTGCTCAGCCAGCAGACCCACTGAACACCATCTCCCCCTGCCTTCTAGGAAAGCGGCAAAAGTTGCTTCAAGTGTTACATTCGTGGTGCAAAAGCAACTGCCAAACAACACAACAAGGCTTCCTGGACTCCAGAAAAACCCCTACTTCTCCACAGTCGATTTATAGCGCCTTCAGGAGAACACACATTCAGACTAACGCTGATCAAGCTTGAGGTTTTGTTAGAAGTCATGATGGACCCCAGGAATAGGCAGGGTAGTGTTTTTGCAAGAAAATTAAACTTGCATTTACTTCCTTGTTTTATGAAGAAGATAAACACTTTCTCCAAAATTCACAGCTGTCTGGATGTCACTTAAGTTTCTTAGATATATATGCAAAATTTCCCCTATGCCTGTAACAAGCATTACCATGTGGAGATGAAATATTCTTGAGGTAAACTTAGTTATTATTCCATGGCTTGCCCAAACTTTCCTACACTTGGCTCCAGAACCAACATTTAAGCAGTATTTCATATTCTGAGACTAGCATAAGTGTGTTAGATGTACTCCTCTGTTGACCTAAAATAATCAAATTTTTTAAAACACTAAATCTTTACTTGAATTATCAGCATTAGCTATGTTGACATACCTTCAATCACTTGAGAAATGAGCAGTTCTTTGTTTTAATAAGGGCTCCTGCATAGTGAAAGGTGCTCCCGAGCATCCCCAAGAAAAATGAGATTAATTAAATGATGGAAGAAAAAAAGGAAAATGTATTTTTTTAACTTATGTGTCTTCATAATCAGGTTGCTAATTCTATACAAGGATTTCTAGGGTTAACGGTGTGAAGAAAAATGAAAGTATTAGTTGCTTAGCCGTGTCCAGCTCTTTGTGACCCCATGGATGTAGCCCTCCAGGCTCCTCTGTCCATAAGGTTTTCCAGGCAAGAATAGTAGAGTGGGTTGCCATTTCTTTCTCCAGGGGATCTTCCTGACCCGGGGATAGAATCCAAATCTCCTACATTGCAGGCAGATTCTTTACGGTCTGAGCCACCAGGGAAGCCCAATGGTGTAGCTACCTGTGTAGCTATCTTATCATGTCTACTAAATGGGTCTGAGGTCTTACGTATTTATATTTGTATTTCCTACTTTTGAATGAATATTAATAAAAACAAGAGACTTTAGTATGACGGTTTGTATATTGTAAAATACTAAGAAAGAAAAACATACCATTTCTAGAAAAACTAATAATGGGGATAACTTTAGTTCTTATCTAATAGAATTTATAAAATTAAAAACTCCTTTTCCACTATGAGACATTAGAAAGCCCCAAAACACAAATGAATTAACATTCACTTCTGTTCTTCATATTATATTACATTTTCTAATAAGCAATGAGGCACACTGAATTGAAAAGCTTGACAGATTTAACAGGAAAAAAACCTCAAACCAAGTTCAGCAGGTAATTGGAATGATTATCCATTACCGTTTCGCTATGTGGGGACAATACATGCTTTGCTTCAGCGGCCTAGGAAGCTGATAAAATACATTTGTAGTTTGGCTTATGATAATTAATTATTTTAATCAGTATTATTCAGGTAGTGTCATGAACATTTGTTACTGCTATCATTTAAAAATATATTATAGTCAGTGCTTGCTCATCCACAGTATAGAAGCCAAGCCTGCATAGATATATGAAGTCCACAGATAATAATTTCTGTCTTATTTTCTTACATATACATAAGAGAATACACTGAATTTACTTCTGAATTTTTATATCAGGCATTTATTATTCATATCCCAGTTTTACAGGTTAATGAGAAATAGTCAAAATTTTGCATAAGTCAGAACTAGAATTAAATCTTTACTATCAACCCTGGGCAAGTGATTGCTCTTTTAAAACATTAAGTTCCTCATGTGTAAAGTAGAGATGATAACACATATGTAGTAGGGTTTGGGAAAGCAAAGTAGATAAATGTATATATATATATACCTAAAGGTAGATATATATGTGTGTGTATATACCTAAATGTACAGGTACCTAATGAAGCAGAGGGGCTTTCCTGATGGCTCAGTGGTAAAGAATTCCACCTGCCAATGCAGGAGATGCAGGTTTGATCATTGGGTTGGGAAGGTCCCCCAGAGAAGGAAATGGCAACCTACTCTAGTATTCTTGCTGGGAAATCCCATGGACAGAGGGGCCTTGAGGGCTACAGTCCATTGGGTCGCAAAAGAGCTGGACAGGACCTGGTGACTAAACAACAACCACAACAAAATTGAAGCGAAACACACAGAAGGTGGTCAGGAAATTGCAGGTTCCCCCATTTCCCCTACCTTGCCCATGCTCTACGTCTCCTCTCTTTCATTTGCTTATAACCTACTCTTCAGAATCCTGGAGCACATCATAACATAGCTGAAGTTTTCAGATGACCCAAGAAAAGATGAAGAAATTATAGAAGAAATTGAATTAATGTGATTTTATTAGTTGAAATGATCCAATAGAAACTTCCACACTAAAGAACGAAAAACTTCAACATCTACCAAACAAGGCTTAAAGGTATTAGGGTACTAACAACAGTTTATTTTTTTAACTAAAGTAACCCAGATTGTTCACATTTTCCATCATTTAGCTTGGTATCTTTAATACAATGTTGGCCGGACTAACTGCTCTCACATTTCACTTCTGGTTCTTTCTCTTCTAATTTTTTTTTTATTGAACATTTGTTCATATGCATTGTAAAAACAAACAGAAATTAACCATAGTGATGGGTAAAACATAAACCACAAATATGACTGAGTCAGAGGAGGTTGTTTTGGGTAACCCCAAATTCCATGTCTCTGTGTATTTCAGTTCCTGTGTCAACTTATTAAATGATAAATGAAAGAGATCAGATGGACAGAAGAAAAATTAATTCATTTTAAGAGTTCTATATGCTCTAGGTCAGAACCCAGATCCAAAAGGAAATGTGATCTAAGTTTTGAAACCAGTAGTGTCTTAGAATGATTTTACTTGATAAAGTTCCCAGAAAATAACATGGTTGAGTCTGGCGACAAATTGTCAAAAAGGCAGGGGGGAGTACTCTGCTTCTCCTCAACTGAAAACAGAAAAATCTTATCTAATTTGCCTATCTGTTCTTTAGTTTTGATATAAGTGTACTCTCTTTGTCACTGGGGATGAACATTCATTGATTTTAAAGCATGTGTTTTGTATTCAGACACAGGCATGAAGAGAATATAATTTTTTTCTGAAAATCTATTTTGTTTTCATCTTTCTTCTATTCCCCCTGAGTCCTAATAAGTGTTAGTCATTCAAATGCACAAGGTATCAAACATTTGATACAATATTAAGATATGTGACAGGTACTAATAAGGTAAGGTTAGCCCTTACCTTAAAGAATCAGGTAAGGTTAGCCCTTGTACTCAAGGATGCTATTACTTGGTTTCAGAGAGTATACATCTAGAGAGCATATTAAAAAGCAGAGACATAACTTTACCAACAAAGACATCACTTTACCATCTAGTCAAAGCTATGGTTTTTCCAGGAGTCATGTACAGATATGAGAGTTGGACCACAAAGAAGGCTGAGTGCCAAAGAACTGATGCTTTCAAATTGTGATGCTGGAGAAGACTCTTGAGAGTCCCTTGGACTGCAAGGAGATCAAAGCCATCAATCTTAAAGGAAATCGACCCTGAGTATTCATTGGAAGGACTGATGCTGAAGCTGAAGCTCCAATACTTTGGCCACCTGATGCAAAGAACTGACTCATTGGAAAAGACCCTGATGCTAGGAAAGATTGAGGGCAAGAGGAGAAGTGGGTGGCAGAGGGAGAGATGGTTAAATAGCATCACCAATTCAATTCAATGAGCATGAATTTGAGCAAACTCCGGGAGATAGTGGAGGACAGAGGAGACTGGCATGCTACAATCCATGACTACAAAAAGAGTCAGACACAACTTAGCAACTGAACAACATACAAAGCAGCACATAAACTCACACATGTCATCCATCATATACACAACGTATTCTCCCTGCCGTAGGAAAGGATAAGGGAAAATTGTGAAAAAGAATAAGATTACACAAAAAAGTACCAAAGATATTTAGGAAGTAGCCAATAGATGTAGCAGTGAATGCAAATTCAAACATAATATTGAAGGTTAAATTGACTTTCCCCTCCTCAGTTTCATTCTTCTCTGCCTTGGCTCTCAGATTGGCTCATAAGACTAGAAATGGAATTGTTGTAGAAGATATTTTCAAGTATGTAAAAGTTTATTTATAGATTACTCATATACTCATTATCTAGGAAGTATTTTTGTTATTGCCATTTAGACAAGAGATCAAACAATAGTTTGACTAAATTTTTTTGTGGACCTCACCACAGTGTCAGTATGTTGTTATCCTAGGGAAATTGCTGAAGGGAAGTGTATAAATTCGAATTGGGCAGATAACAGGGTTTCCTTTTTTCTTTATACCATCTTTCTCCATTTCTGTGATGAGCTTGCCAATTAAAAATACATTTTGATTGAGGTCTGAAACTGATATTTTGGACTCAAAATTCAATGAAAAAGAACCACAGAGGCATGCGACCAATAACCACTCAAATTTAAGCGAATTAGAACTCTTCTGTTTTGCCACACTAGTCAGAAAGCCACAGGCATTCCACCACCCCAAAAAGATCTGGAGAACTGACGGAAAGTATAAAAAATGAACACAGATTGTACATAATTGTGCTCCTACATTCTTACTCCAACAACCATAGAAAGAACCCCAAATTTCAATTCAAAGGTCTCCCTTGCAAAAATAAGTTTTTCTAATAACAATTTGACTAAGTTTTTCACTCAAGTGTTTTTTAAAATATGCCCTTAAAAATCCATAAACTACACAACTCATAGTTTTGATAGAAATGAGGCAAATTTATGTAAAAAAATTATCCTTAACTTTTCCTTTGTACTTTTTACACTTGAAAAATAGATCCATGTGGATGACTTTGAGGGATAAAATGCATTAATTAATTCTGTTTCACAAATATTTACTGAGAAATTTGACTAAATCAAAACAATTCATTGGATGTGAAAGATACATAAATAAAAGAGTCCCAGCCATTAAGAGGGCTTCCCTGGTGGCTCAGGCGGTAAAGAATCTGCCTGCAATGCAGGATATCCTGATCCAGTCCTTGGGTCAGGAAGATTCCCTGGAGAAGGGAACAGCTGTCCCTCCAGTTTTCTTGCCTGGAGAAGTCCATGGACACAGGAACGCAGCGGGCTTCAGTCCATGAGGTGGCAAAGAGTCTGACTTGACTGTGGGACTAACACTTTCACAGCCATTAAGAAGTTCTTAACAGGTAAGATATACCCTTATAATACAGTGTAATATGTGATCTGTGACAGGTAAGAAAAGATAATCTGATGAAGCCTGAAGTTTCCTCCTACACTTGGTCTAAAACTTAGAGTGAATTCCTAGGAGAGATAAATGTGAACTGAACATATTTACCAGGAGAATGAGAGGAAGTCATTTTTTTAAGCAAAGAGGTGCGTGCTAAGTCGCTTTAGTCATGTCTGACTCTGTGTGACCCTATGGACTGCAACCCACCAGGCTCCTCTGTCCATGGGATTCTCCAAGCAAGAAGACTGGAGTGGGTTGAAGAGCCATGCCCTTCTCCAGGGGATATTCCTGATCCAAGGATTGAACCCATGTCTTTTATGTCTCCTGCATTGGCAGGGGGGTTCTTTACCACTAGCGCTACCTGGGAAGCAAAAGGGTAGTGAATAAAAGAATAGCAAACCAGGGGAAATAACAGTAAAATGAGGAGTCAAAAAGATGAGGCAGAAGGTGGGAACTGGAACCAAGAGGGCCATTAATAAGGAGACTAGATTTTATCCAGAAAGTGTGGGGGCCAAGAGATTTATGGGTAGAATAAAATCATAGTTGCCCCTGAGAAAAATCACTTCAATGCCTAGAACTGCATGAGACTAGAAGTAGAGAGAAAAGTTTGTCAGAAGTCCAGGTGAGAAATAATGAAGTATAAAATTCAAAAGATACTAAAGTTGCAGAAAAGTTAAGACTTGTTGATCCATAGGTGTAGTCAGAGGCATGCACAAAGACCAAAATCTTAGCAACAGGGACGTCCCTGGTAGCTTAGTGGTAAAGAATCAGCTTTACAATGCAGGAGACACAGGTTTGACCCCTGATCCAGAGCGATCCCACATACTGCAGAGCAACTAAGCCTGTGCACCACAGCTACTGAATCTGTGTTCTAGAGCCTGGGAACCACAACTATGGAGCCCAAATGCCACAACTTCTGAAGCCCCCATGCCCTAGAGCCCACACTCTGCAACAAGAAAAGGCACCACAATGAGAAGCCTGTGTATCACGAGAGAGTAGTCCCTGCTCTCCACACTAGAGAATGCCTGCACAGCAGCGAAGGCCCAGGGCAGCCAAAATACATAACAAATAAAGTTATCTTTAGAACATCATAAACGAATCTTCCTAAATATATTGATTAATGTATTTCTATCTTCTTTTGAGAACTGCAAGGATTTTTGCCACCTGACTTTACAGCTTGATCTCAATTTAACTCACAGTGACCTTGGAGGCAGACAAAAATGAAGGTTCACCCAGATCGTCTAAAATTCACCATGAAAAGGCACCCGTTTTCTACACTGTTTGGATGTAGAAAATTAATTAGCCTTTCTTTGACAACTTTTAATAACTCTTTTTTTTGTCTACAAAGCAAATGAGTTTCAATGCTCCCACGTCACCAAGGGAACCAAGTGAGTTTTCGGTTGGGTTTTGTGCCCCAGCAACACTGAATTACATGTATTTCTCAGATATGCACAACTGCTTTCCATCTGACTTCTGATGTCTTCCCTCTCGGTATGGCTGAGACTATGCCCTCCTCCACAGCAATCCCTTCTACCAGTCCTTCAAAACCATCTCAGATGTCACTTCCTCCAAGAAGTCTTCCTTAATACACTGAAATCGATGCTTTACATTGTAGACTACAAGATATAGACTTACAGTGTCCTTTGCCCCGTAGAGCACAAATTCCTCTTGAAATCTGCAAACTGTCTGTTAATCTCCATACACTCTGCTCAGTGTTTTTAGAAGACTTTGAATTTGAGTTTACATTTCAAAATGTGGCAAAAAGCATGCATCATTTGGTTTCCACCACCACCACCCCTATCCTCTGAGATTTTGGGATCTTTTCATCATTCTTTTAATTTCTCTTTCCCTAATACCCCACAGTCCTAGCCTCCAACTGACCTTGACATTTACAGGCTAAAGGAACCAACATTGTAACAGCCAAGACTAGCTAGACAGAATTTAAAACTCAGTGATGATTTAGGGATGGAGAAAATCTGATTTGTACATGTGTGACTTCGGTAAACTAGTTTAAAATTTAACTTCACATGACTTCACCAAGATTTAATAAAATTCTGTCATCACATTCAGTTTCAATTTTAGACGTTTGTTAAATGTAGAATAATTCAGAGCTGATTTCATTTTTCAGTTTGAGAAACTGTATTATTTAAGAGGGCTTTTGATGGTTAGAAAAAGATATACATTTCTCTGATAACAAGAAATAAAAGTGGACGGATAAAAAGTATTTTATTAACTATCACCTGGTTATTGATTTATATTCTTGTTTTCCTGAGTCTAGAAAAACTTTGTCTCTCTAATTTTTCTAAAATTAGAATTGAAATTAGTCAACAATACATGGGATTAGAGCAGGTTAGTGTCTGAAAAACACAGGGCTGGAAGTGAGAAAATCTTGGCCTTTGTCCTATAAAAAATATTTAGCTATGTGATCCTAGACAGAGATTAACTGCTTTTGGCCTCAGGGTCTTCTTCCACAAATTAGGAAGAAAAGGGAGAAAATGGGCTAGAAGTTACTTTCAACCAATATAGCCAAATTGAATTGATATCTAGGAAGGCAACTGTGCCATGTTAATAATAACATGCATACACACCAAATATTTCATTTGTCACAAATTACTTCATGAGCTTTTCTAGGACTTTAAGGGCTTCCCTGGTGACTCAGACCATAAAGAATCTGCCAACAATGCAGGAGACCCGAGTTCAGTTCCTGAGTTAGGAAGATCTCCTATTAAAGGGAATGGCTACCCACTCCAGTATTCTTACCTGGAGAATTCCATGGACAGAGGAGCCTGGCAGGCTACAGTCCATAGGGTCACAAAGAATCAGACACAACTGAGTGACTAACACTAACAAGGACTTTAAATGACCTTGTGGAGTTCTAAAGAATAAAGAGATGTTTATACTTCACTTGACCATTTCTAAGAAATATCCTTAAACTTTACAGTATCAGATAAACAATGGGTCAGTCAGTCAGTTCAGTCGCTCAGTCATGTCCGACTCTTTGCGACCCCACGGACTGCAGCACACCAGGCCTCCCTGTCCATCACCGACTCCCAGAGTTTACTTAAACTCATGTCCATTGAGTCGGTGATGGCATCCAACCATCTCATCCTCTGTCGTCCCCTTCTCCTCCCATCTTCAATCTTTCCCATTACCAGGGTCTTTTCAAATCAGTCAGTTCTGTGCATCAGGTGGCCAAAGTACTGAAGTTCCAACTTCAGCATCAGTCCTTCCAATGAATATTCAGGATTGATTTCCTTTAGGATGGACTGGTTGGATCTCCTTGCTGTCCAAGGGACTCTCAAGACTCTTCTCCAACATCACAGTTCAAAAGCATCAATTCTTTGGCGCTCAACTTTCATTATAGGCCAACTCTCACATTCATACATGACTACTGGAAACAATGGATGAATGCATACAAATACACAAATCTTTTAGGAAACTAAGTCAGATCATGCCATGCCTGTTCTCAAAACCACACAACCCCTTCTTCTTCCCCAATAATAAAATCTAGCTTTTAATGTGGTTGGCAAGGTTTTTCACGATCTGTCTCCACTCCCCAACCTTCCTGTACCCACTTTGTTCTACCTCTCCGCTCTCCTCCTCACGCTCTTGGCTGGAGTCACACTCCCTCCCCTACTCACTGTTCTGCAAATCAAGCATATAAACACGTCTAGGTCTTTGCACTTGCTGTTTGGGCAGCTCTTCCCAGAGAGCAAGGTTCTCAGAGCAAGGTTCAAGTCTCTGGTCAAATGCCATCTCATCACAGGCACTTCCCTGGCCAGCTACTGAAAAAGCACCGTTCTCATGTTTTGTCCTTTTACTATGCTTGATCTGTCTTCATGGAACTTCCCAGGTGGCACTGGAACCCGCCTGTCAATGCAGGAGACATGAGACTCGGGTTCACTCTCTGGGTGGGAATATCCCCTGGAGAAGGAAATGGCAACCCACTCCATTATCGTTGCTTGGAAAATCCCATGGACAAAGGAGCCTGATGGGCTCCACGGGGTCACAAAGAGTTGGACACGACTGAGTACATGGAACATATCCGTCTTCATAGCACTTATCACTATCAGACAAATCTGCATTCTCTATGTGTATGTGTGTGTGTGTGTGTGTGAGTGTATTTAAATTTTAAATATCTCTTCAACCCAATGTAAATTGTATGAAAGCAAGAATTTTGTCTGTTTTCGTTTATTGCCTGGTTCTTTTCCACTGTTACTGCCTGGTGTCTGTAATAGTGCCTGATACCTACTAGACACTCAGTGAATACTTGTTGATTTACCTGTGGAAGGAATAAATAAATCTTTACATCTCTATCCTAAATGGATATCTAGTTCAGATGGCAACTTATATATTAAAAAAGAACTTAAGAAAGTGAACAAAGGTTTGGCTAGAACCATCTTCATCCTTTTCAAAAAATTAGGGGGACTTAATTACCCATGAATAAACTATTTTTCATAAATTGCAAGGCAATTTGGCTAAATTATTTATGCTAACAATCTTTCTTTGATTTTACGGGTCTTCTTCACACACATTTCAAACCTATCCTCCATAACGAGAAAAGCTCCTCTGGATGATGGAGGTGTTTAAAGTGAGGGTAGCACTGAAGACCGTTATGTGACAATATATGTTCAGGACTCAGGAATGCCAGAATCTCACCATAGAGGTAGCCATTTTTCGTTGAGAGGTTCCTGATACAAGGGATGATGTTAACTGGGAGCCAGAGTCACCCAGGTTCTTGTCTGTGTCCCAGTTTTCTAGTAAATTGGGCAGCTCACATAGACAAGGAGCCATGTCTCCATGCCCCAAGATCAAATCCCAATCTTATCATCCTTCTACCCCCTTTCCACTGAGATAACAGAGTCCCAAGTCACACTTGAGATGAGATGGACTTTTCTGTGCTCACCTTAGTCTAATTGTCAGTCACATTACACATATTTTAACCACTACTCCTCTTCTTTCTTGGCTTTGTGATGCTACACACTCCAGATTTTCTTTCTTCATCTTTGCCTCTCCCTGCTGCTTTTCAGTCTTCTTTTCTGGTTCCTCCCCTTCCCCACCCCTAAAAGTTATAGTCTTCAAGCCTCAATTTTTGCATCTCTTTTTTCCTCACAAACTCCCTCTAAGAAGTGCCATCCATTCCCACAAAGTTATTTAGATCTAATGTTTTATTTGTAGAACATTCAGACAAAACAAAAATAGATTAATTGGTATACTGAATACTGGTCTTCAACAATTAGCAACATATGGTCAATCTTATTTTATCTAAACTCCTATTCCCTCACATACTCTCACTTGATTTTTTTAAAGTCATTTCCAGACATCATGTCATCTCATCTGTAAATTCTTCAATGTGCCTACGTGCTAAGTTGCTTCAGTCATGTTCAACTCTTTGTAACCCTATAGACCGTAGCCCTCTAGGCTCCTCTGTCCAGGCAAGAATACTGGAATGGGATGCCAGGGACTGAACCCACATCTGTTACATCTCCTGCGTTGGGAGGTGGGTTCTTTACCACTAGCACCACCAGCAAAGCTCCAAATTCTTCAATATGTATATCTAAAAGATAAGTACTTTTTAATATAACTAAAATATCACTCTCAAATTTTTTAAAATTAAAATTTCTTAGTCTCAGAAAATATCCAGTGTTCATTGCTTACATGTTACTCTTATTGTTTATACATGTATTTTAATCATTGCTTTGTTTGAATTATGAGTCTAATAAGATCTAAACGTTGCATCTAATTGAGTGGTACTGTGTTCGTCCTTATTGGATCATATTAAGAAGCACATAGTGTTTGGTTGTTCAATCTGTAAAATTAAAACAAATAAATAAAAATTTTAAAACCTATGTTTCAGACTTCATATCCACATTGTAATATGGAAGAGACCGGAGTCTGAAAAGTCAGCTCCTCTCCTTGTCCCTCCAGGGCGACAGAGACTTTGTGATTTCTGGGTTGCCTCACCCTCCAGGGCGACAGAGACTTTGTGATTCCTGGGTTGCCTCACCCTCCAGGGCGACAGAGACTTTGTGATTCCTGGGTTGCCTCACCCTCCAGGGCGACAGAGACTTTGTGATTCCTGGGTTGCCTCACCCTCCAGGGCGACAGAGACTTTGTGATTCCTGGGTTGCCTCACCCTCCAGGGCGACAGAGACTTTGTGATTTCTGGGTTGCCTCACCCTCCAGGGCGACAGAGACTTTGTGATTTCTGGGTTGCCTCACCCTCCAGGGCGACAGAGACTTTGTGATTTCTGGGTTGCCTCACCCTCCAGGGCGACAGAGACTTTGTGATTTCTGGGTTGCCTCACCCTCCAGGGCGACAGAGACTTTGTGATTCCTGGGTTGCCTCACCCTCCAGGGCGACAGAGACTTTGTGATTCCTAGGTTGCCTCACCCTCCAGGGCGACAGAGACTTTGTGATTTCTGGGTTGCCTCACCCTCCAGGGCGACAGAGACTTTGTGATTCCTGGGTTGCCTCACCCTCCAGGGCGACAGAGGCTTTGTGATTCCTGGGTTGCCTCACCCTCCAGGGCGACAGAGACTTTGTGATTCCTGGGTTGCCTCACCCTCCAGGGCGACAGAGACTTTGTGATTCCTGGGTTGCCTCACCCTCCAGGGCGACAGAGACTTTGTGATTCCTGGGTTGCCTCACCCTCCAGGGCGACAGAGACTTTGTGATTCCTGGGTTGCCTCACCCTCCAGGGCGACAGAGACTTTGTGATTCCTGGGTTGCCTCACCCTCCAGGGCGACAGAGACTTTGTGATTTCTGGGTTGCCTCACCCTCCAGGGCGACAGAGACTTTGTGATTCCTGGGTTGCCTCACCCTCCAGGGCGACAGAGGCTTTGTGATTCCTGGGTTGCCTCACCCTCCAGGGCGACAGAGGCTTTGTGATTCCTGGGTTGCCTCACCCTCTGTTTTGCTTCTCAGCTCTTCTATCACCTGTGTACGCAATTCCTTCAATTAAATTAACTCTGAAAGATCTGGAGTCTTTCCTCTTCTTGGCTGATCTGGTTGAAACCAGACAAGAAGATCACAAGTTTGGTTTTGGTCACAATGAGTCTGGGGTGCCTTTAGGTGCAATGAACATAAAATCTAAGCTCCCTGTCAGGGTCTACAAAGATCTGATGATCTGGTCCTAGGTACCTCTTCATCCACTCCATTCTCTCCAGGTACCACCCTCTCCCTAGTCCAATCACTTTCTCACTAAACTGACCTTTTTTTTTTTTCCTTCAAAAATGCTAAGGTCTTTCTTGCCACAGACCTTTAAACAAGCACTTTCTTATGCCTGGAATTTTCTTATCCTAAGCTTTCTTAAGACTGGTTTCCTCTTATTTGAAATATCCCCTTCACAGTGAAAGATTCTCTGACAACCCTGTGTACAGGGCTCCTTGTCACTGTCCATCATTTCTCTTACAGCATAATTCACATTCTTTGCATAATTCTTTGCATAATTCACAATGACTGTATCCTTTACTTGGATGTTTAATGTCTAGATCCTCAAGTATATTTTACGTTCCATAAGAGCAGGACAAAAATTATGTCCCCAACAAGATACATCTTGTTGACCACTGTATTTTAGTGCCTAGAAAATTGTATCCACAATGAAAAGAATAAATGAGTATGTTTCAGAACTTGCCAGGTATGACAGGGAGCAGCCCGCAGATGGATCTACAGTTTAGGCTGCAGGGAAGGTGGAAGCATCAGAGTCAGATGTACCCAACTGCAGAATCCATCTAAGCACAGTGTCCTGGCTCACTGAGATATATGTGTAAACACATTCCCTTGTTGTTTTTTTTTTTTTTTTTTTTTTTTTTCTTGGTGATGGTTTGAGAAGGTGGGTAGGGAATTTTTCTCTTCCAGAAAAGACAAGACAAATTTGATCAAACTGAATCACTGGGTAAGAAATCCAGTTATTAACCAGCTTGATTAAACCAGTGCCATTAGACTTATTAAGATTTAAGATAATTTTAAGATAAAATTGTTTCTACAATTTAAAGAATATATAATTCTTTCATTTCGTAAAGTCACACAAAAGATTTCATTGACAAACTGTTAGATATCTCTAACAATTGGTGTTTTATTTTTGTAATTTTGCTGAGTATATGCACAATATCCTATGTACTGTGAATCTTCTAAGAGTTATGCATTATGCTGGTGTTCAGTTTTTCAGGCACCAGAAAATAAAAAATGCATACTGGCCTGGGGATAGCATTTCTGTGGACGCATAAAATATCAGGAATTCCAAATAGAGCCATAATGACTCTCCTTATAATAACCATATAGAAGATAAGTGCTAGTGTCTCCCCCACAATATTCAAACATTATTTCATGAACTTTTAAATTTGTGGAAAAAGAAACTTACTACAAATTCTCATGCTTGGAATTTCAAGGTAATTTGCAAGTTGTGACGTAAAATTCAAAGCATATTTTATCAAAGATAGAGAAAAAATAAAGACCACAGCAAAAATTTGGATATCATTTGCATATGTGCTGCCCTGTCTGCTCAAAATTGTAAATAAAAAGGTCTTGGATATGCAATAACACCTTGGGTAGGAAGGCAAATAAAAACATGAAACTAACTGCCTTTCTTCTCCTGGGTCTGTTTTCTTAATTATGTTATGGAAGGGCAACCAGTATAGCTACTAAAAACATGCATTTCATAATAATTGGTGTTGTATCCAGTTCATTGGGTATAGTTCTTGACACTCTTAATACATTATCATACATGGCTAATTAGCTGTTTGAAAAGCATTCACAATGTCCTGTGTCAGGTGACTTCATGCCCACTGCAGTTACTACCTGCCCACTGCAATTTTCCCAGCACATTGTTTCCTCCAGTCTTGTTAGAATAGGGCTTATTAATTGCTTGAGCAGAGAATCTCAGTTAGCAGCAGCAAGCGGTGCATCTAAAAATCCATTAGGAAACTGTGATAATTGGACACAGGTCAGCAATAGCAATTCATCACAAGAACCCCCAGTAAACATGGTTTGCCCATAATCACCAAAGGCAGTTGCTTGCTGAGCTTTGCACTTACAAATTACGGTGCTTCATAGAGATGGAGAATGAAGTGCAGAAGGTAGCCATGTTGAACTTGACCTTTCTTTCTCTAGTTTCTACCACAACCTCCACTATAACTTAGATATTGATTCCACAGCTTAAAATTATATTCCTAATTCCAGGCAGGGCTTCCCTGGTGGCTCAGTGATAAAGAATCCACCTGCCAATGCAGGAGACGTGGGTTCAATACCTGATTTGGGAAAATACCACATTCCATGGAGAGACTAAGCCTGTGCGCCACGGAACTACTGAGCCCATGTGTTGCAACTACTGAAGGCCGCACACCCTAGAGACTTGCTCCACATCCAAAGTCACCACAATGAGAAGCCCATGCACCACAACTTGAGAACTGCCCCTGCTCCCCGGAACTAAAGAAAAGCAGGCACAGCAACAAAGACCTGATACAGCCCAAAATAAATATAAATAAATAAATAAGATTATTCTTACAAATACCCAGAGACAATGCACTGTTTTTCATGAAGAACGTATAGAAACATAGAAAGGATGCTATTGCTAGAGAACTTCTGTTTTACTTTGGGTCTTAGGGGTGGTGCCAGGGTTGCACTGAGCCACACCTGGGCTTGCACATCTTATACTACCATTCATGACGAACAGCATCCAATTCTGAAATTGTTTCATGGCAGACGGCTGCACAGCATTTACTGCGAACAGAGTGAGGTTAAGCTCCTCAGAAAGGAATCCCTATGTTGCCTTCACTCCATACTTAACCATAATAATTAAATAGTTCCAGACACAACAATAATTATTTTTATGCTTTCGACCTCATACTTAACTGAATATCGTTTCCCTTCCCCGGGCTCTGCAAGGGTGACATTGCTAAAGAAGTTAACTGTTTTCAGAGAGAAGAAGTTGTTCATTTTTTATCAAAAACTTATTAATCCCCTAATTCCTTATTAATTCACTATCGGTGGAAATGGACTATGTTTCTACTGTATCCATTTTACAATGAATTTCTGTTCATCCACCTCCAGTTCTTACTCTCATTTCTTTGCAAGGTTTCTGATTCAGGCAGTTGTTAAGTGTATTCAAAGTATGACTCAGAAAAGAGTTAACAACTGTCTTTACTATTGCTAAAGTTGGAAGAAATGGAAAACCCACCCACTGGTTTTCTGTATGACACACGATGCAAAACATATTAAGAGGAAATATGCATCCCTTAAAAGTTTAACAAGAAAGGTTATGCATTGTATTTGCTTTTGATGGGTGTAGTAAAACCCAGAAATAATGAAAAACAGCTTCAGGATTAAATTAAAATAATCACGTTATTTACTTTACATTTATCTGAAACTGGACCAGACTCTCAATAGTGTTTCCATTTCTACTGTTCACAAAAAGTGTTTGTTTTCCCTCAGTTTTTCTGCAGACTTAAGGTACTCTCTCCATCTTTTTCGTCATCAATTTATTGTTTAAATGATAGGAAAAGTGGCTAAATCAAAATGCTTCAGCATTGACTAAAAAATACAACTGTGGTTCCACTTCCTTCCCCTTGGGTGAAGAGTCACACAAAAGAAAAAGTTTTTAGAGAAAGTGCTGAGAATGATTGCTTCCCCTGCTGCCGGACAGTCATGTCTGACTCTTTGCAGCCCCATGGATTGTGGCCCACCAGGTTCCTCTGTCCATGGGATTTCCCAAGCAAGAATACTGGAGTGGATTGCCATTTTCTCCTCCAGGGGATAATCCTGACCCAGGGATCAAATTGATGACTCCTGTGTTTCCTGCATTACTGGTAGGTTTTTTACCACAGAGCCACCTGGGAAGTACTTATTCAGTTATTAAGACTTAAACTTGTTATGCGCCTTATTCTTAATATATATATTATAAACTAGCTTTGAAAGTAAAACTGAAATCCACCTGGCAAAAAAAGAATACCAATAATGTTCTTCTAGTCACATCTATGAGCTTCCCTGGTGGCTCAGATGGTAAAGAATCTGCCTGCGATGCAGGATAACTGGTTCAACCTCTGGAGCTGGAAGATCCCCTAGAGATGGAAATGGCTACCTACTCCAGTATTCTTGACTGGAAAATTCCATGCACAGAGGAGCCTGGTGGGCTATAGTCTATGAGGTTACAAAGAGTTGGACATGACTGAGTGACTAACATATATATATATTCACATCTAAAGGCTTCCTAGGTGGCACTATAAAGAATTCACCTGTCAATGGAGGAGAAGCTAGAGACACAGGTTCGATTCCTGGATCAGGAAGATCCCCTGGAGTAGGAAATAGAAACCCACTCTAGGATTCTTGCCTGGAAAATTCCATGGACAGAAGAGACTGGTGGGCTACCATCCATGGGGCCTCAAAGAGTCAGACATGACTGAGTGACTGAGCACGTTCATATCTAATCCCCACTAGTAGGTGAGATATTTCATCTAGTTAAACATTTACAGGAGTGGTTTGCTACAGCTATTCATTCACGTCTCTGCTGTTGGTTACTTTGTCTACTAGGGACAGAGGCCTGTGGGGAAACATGAAGATGAAACCCACTCTGTATATGATGCACAGAAGACTCCCTTCTGAACTATGCTGCCGATATCTGGAATTCCTGAGACTCCGCACTGCCCTCCCATCTCCCCTTGGGAAGCTTCTTGAGGATAACAGCCCTTTATGTTCTCAAATCTACGTCCAGATTAATATCCAGTAAATTCTTCTTGGCTGATAACTGTCACTGACTCTAGCTTTCAAAAGTTGGAAAATCTTGGAAGCAAATATCAGTTAAATTTCAAAATTGTTACTGCCATATGCCACTTCATTTCCTGCTGACAGCTACAAAAAGAAGAAATTCTAAGCTGAGTGGAAGAGAAGCTGCTGAAAACCTTGAGGGAAAGAACTTATTGGGTTGTCAAAGCCAGATGGTTTCTAGGCCCTCAAAATCTAGATAAGTGCTTGGCACTTGGGGAAGCTTGTGGGTTCTATGGGACATGATTACTACGAATTATCTATAAATATTAATAATTGCAATTCTTTGGGCAGATTTTTTACATTTTTGTAAGGCTTTGTAGAAAAGCTAAATGAGCTTATTTCGTCAAAAGGACAAAGGTTGGAACTTAGGATATTATTATAAGTAAGAGTAACTCTTTGAAGAAAAAATGCTAATTAGAAAGGGGAGGGACTTCTCTGGGGGATCAGTGGTTACACTTCCAGTGTAAAGGGTGTGGGTTCCATCCCTGGTCAAGGAGCTAAGATTTCACATGCCATTCAGCACTGCCAAAAAAATAAATAAATACATGAAGACGTTTAAGATGTAAAGGGGAGGAAGGTAAGAAGAGGGAGTGAGGTAAAAAGAGGGAACTAATACACTTCAAATGTCTTTCATATACCAGGCATAGTGGTCCTCAGGCTTCATAATTAAATCATTGTTTAATTAAATAATGCTCCTAGTGGCACAGCCAAGTATGTATTATTTATCCCCATCTTAGAGATGGGGTGAAGTAATTTACTCTAAATAATCCTAAACTAAATGGGACACTGGAATTTAAACCCAGGCCAGTCTGTCTGGCTCTAGAATTTATGCTTTTCCTAGTGATGTTTCTTTCTCTGTGGCCTGCTGTTTTCAGTTACAGTGAGCATCCTTTGAATGAGAAGAGAAGTCTCTGCCTTAGAAACATAATGATGCTCAATGTGTGTGCATGCTCAGTCACATCCAACTCTTCGTGACTCCATGGACTATATGTAGCCCATGAGGCTCCTCTGTCCATGGGACTCTCCAGGCAAGAATACCAGAATGGGTTGTCATGCCCTCCTCCAGGGGATATTCCCAATGAAGTGAAGTGAAGTGAAAGTCTCTCAGTCGTGTCTGACTCTTTGCAACTCCATGGACTATACAGTCCATGGAATTCTCCAGGCCAGAATACTGGAGTGGGTAGCCTTTCGCTTTTCCAGGGGATTTTCCCAACCCAGGGATCAAACCCAGGTCTCCCACATTGCAGGTGGATTCAGGGATCAAACCTGCATCTCCTGCATTGCAGGCAGATTCTTTACCCCTGAGCCACCAGCGGAGCCCTCAAGGACGCTCAATAACCCCAAAGCAAATAATGAGAGAAGAAAAGGAAGGAGGATGGGAGGGAGGGAAGAGAGGAGGAAGCCAAGGAGGAAAGGAAGGCAGTCAGGAAGGGACGGATGAAAGGGGAAGGAAGGGAGGGAGGGAGGGAGAGAGAGAGGAATAGAGGAAGCAGCGAAGGAAAGAAGGAAAATGGCTTCCTGAACTGTGACCAGTTACTCTCTCCATTAAGTGGATTTCTTTCATTTTGATAAGGGCTGATCTGGTTTTAACGTAATAATAAATACCTCAACATGGTCTACCTAAGTTTCCTGGTATTATTTTTATGAATTTTATATAAATTTTTATTTCAGGAAATGTAACATCATTAAAACGTTAAAAAGCCCTTATTTAAGTATTTGGTATGGGCTGACAGTTTTAATTTTACTGTAGCTTTTACTGTGGTTTTTATTGTTTCTTATTGTTAAAAGAACAAAAATATTTTAATATGCTGGATGAGTCCAGTGCAGAATTTTCTTGTGAGGGAAGCAGACATGTGTGACACAGCTGAGGCAGATAGACATTAACAGCCCCCTAAATAGTTTTCTGTTTATTTTGGAATAGATATGGCTTTTGAATTTCCATATATCAGCTTTGTCCAGAAATATCTAATTCAGAATCACATTAAAAGTTATGAGACTGAAAACATAAATAATAATGCATCTAATATTCTTTTATTTAGAGTTGTCTGATGATTATACCCCAGACCTGCCATAAACGAGGCTTGTGACCTCTGGAAAGCAACTCAACCATTCTGTGCTTCATTTTTCTCATCTGTAAAATGGACCAAATAATACACCTTTCTCACATTTCTCACAGCTTTACAGGGTAGATTAAAATATTACAAATCTCTTCATGAAAGTAACAATACTTGCAAACTTTTAGCATTAGCTAAGCTGACATTTTGGTTAAGAACTGACTAGTATCTCTTAAGAGATGAAACTGGAAAGCCCTTCTAATATTATATTTCTGATATAGAATATAACTTTAAAAAAATGTATGATTACCATTAAAAATCAGTAATATATTTATGTATGAATCAAAGAAATATTTCATGAGGAATTATTTCAAACAATTACCTTGAATTCCATTCAAAGAAATACGTAGATTCCAATATAATTCAGTCATTACTAGGATATCTGGGGCTAGTGGTTCTTTACCGATCAATATGCAGATATGAAAAGATTTGAGCAGTTGAGAACTTCATGACCCCGTTTATTTTTTCATTTTTCATATTGCTACCCCTACACGGAATAGCCTCTAGCTCTTATATGATAGTAAAATACTTCTAAATCTTAATGGATACCTGAAGAATATGCCTCTGTGTTAAGCAAGATAGGGAAAACATATACCTTTTTAAAAAATGTGAAACAAATCTATTTGCAGGTCAGGAATAGAGATGCAGACTGAGAGAACAGACTGTGGACACAGAGGGGGAAAGGGAGGGTGTGATGAATTGAGAGAGTAGCATTGATATATATACACTTACCGTGTGTAAAACAGATAGCTAGTGGGAAGTTGTTCTATAACACAAGGAGCTCAGCTCAGTGCTCCGGTGACCTAACAGGTGAGATGGGTGTAGAGGGGTTGGAGGGAGGCTCACGAGGGAGGGCATATATGTATACATATAGCTGATTTACTTTGTACTACAGCAGAAACTAACACAACATTGTAAGGCAACTATATCCCAATTTTTAAAAAAGTGAAATAGATATTAGCTGAAAACACTTGTCTCTCCAGCAGTATGATAATCACTCACGTGAAGGCATAGTGAATTATTTCATAATGAATCAATGAAGACATAAGAATCATCACACACTATCTTATGCAATATGCCTGACTGCAACAGAACTCTTGCTGTTGAGTATTTCTTGAAAATGATAACAAATAGTAATTTTAAAAGTTATTTTGGAAAACGAGTCAAGTTAGTTTGGAGACAAATGCTCAGACACATCCCTGCTCATCAGCACATTAGTTTTAAAAATTACCAAGTATTCAGATGAGGTATTCCTTTTAAAAATGACTGACTGACCATGATAGTATTCTGTTCCTACCATAAAAGGCAGATTTAACTCTTTTACTTTTTTCTCTTCATTTTGTCCCCAGCCTGTGCTGAAGACAAATCCAAGTGGTGCAGAAACAAATGGGGCTAATAACAGCAGATTTAAGTAGTACTAAAAAGTATGTACTAAGGTGTAATTCACTGGGGGAGTGACTGCAGGATTGAAAACACTTAGGGAACGAGAATAACTAGAAAACGTACCAAATAATTCTAGATTTCTGTATGAACTCTATGTGGTTGTATAAAATTAATTACTATTTTTAGGATGTTACTATCCTGCCAGTTTCAAAGTATTAATATAACTATTAAGTTCTCTCCCCACCAGGACTGTTTACTGTGTAATTTTTGACTTTTCTAAGGTCTAACTTCTGTTATGTGTTTGGCAAAAAATTAGAATCAGAGAAATGGTGAGTTTAAACTACCACTTACATTGATGAACATATAGAATCTAGTGTTATTTAAAAGAAAATGGACAAAACAGATGGATTCTGATTGAAAAGGAAAAGAGGATGTATTTGTAACTGTGCATAGTAGTGGAGAAAACCAAACTAAGAGCTTCAGAATTCTCCAAAGAAAATCAAATCTGCTGCCACATTAAAAGCCTATTTCCAGTGTTTTCTTTTCTGAGATAAATATATTTTTAAAAGTCTGAGGAAACATTTATACATTGATTTTAAAAAAAGTAAAATAGACCATCAGCTGAAAATAGCTGTCTCCCTGCAGTATGACCATCTACTCGTGTGAAAACATAATGAGTTTGGTTTAGGAATCATCACACAAATCTCCCACAGTTTGCCCAAGTGCAATGGAATGCTTCCTGTCAGTAATGTGTCAGGAACACAATGGAATATTATTCAGCTATAAAAAAGAACACAGTTGAGTCAGTTCTGATGAGGTGGATGAAACTGGAGCCTATTATACAGAGTGAAGTAAGTCAGAAAAAGAAACACCAATACAGTATATTAATGCATTTATAGTAACAATGACTGTATATACAAGACAGGAAAAGAGATACAGATGTGAAGTACAGACTTTTGGACTCTGTGGGAGAAGGTGAGGGTGGGATGATTTGAGAGAACAGTACTGACACCTGTATATTACCGTATGTAAAATAGATGACCAGTGCAAGTTCAATGCATGAAGTAGGGCACCCATAGCTTGTGCTCTGGGACAACCCAGAGGGATGGGGTGGGGAGGGAGGGAGGGGCATTCAGGATGTGGGGACATGTACACCTGTGGCTGATTCATGTTGATGTATGGCAAAAACCACCACGATATTGTAAAGTACTTGCTGCTGCTGCTGCTGCTAAGTCGCTTCAGTTGTATCCGACTCTATGCGACCCCATAGACGGCAGCCCACCAGGCTCCCCCATCCCTGGGATTCTCCAGGCAAGAACACTGGAGCGGGTTGCCATTTCCTTCTCAATGCATGAAATTGAAAAGTGAAAGTGAAGTCGCTCAGTCGTGTCTGACTCTTAGTGACCTCATGGACTGCAGCCTACCAGGCTCCTCCGTCCATGGGATTTTCCAGGCAAGAGGACTGGAGTGGGGTGTCATTGCCTTCTCCAGTAAAGTATTTACTCTCCAATTAAAATAAATAAATTTATATATGCCGGGTTGCAACTGATATTATGCCAGGATTTTGGAAATCCAAGAAACCTCCTTCATTGAGAGGAGAGTAAAGTGATGTGAACTTTGTCAAAGTCAGACAATAAATAGAAAAAAACAACTGCAAATAAGCTCTGTGCTGTAAGTGTGAAGTTGATTGCAATGTGTATTACCGAACACAATCGCTTTTAGCTCCTTTTTCTTCCTTCACAAACACTGTGAATAATTGAAAACAGTAAATGTTTATTAATGAAACTTTAGACTACCGAAGGAATATAACTAATTTGGCTTCTTATTCTATTAATTAAAATGTACTTCTCCCTCTCTACTTTGGACCAGCGCCAAACAATAACTTTTATACAGAATGATTATGAAGCTAACAATAAACTGCTATTTTGAGCTTAAAAGTCATTGCCATTGAGCTGTTATTCATTTCAAATCTTAAGCATCTGACACACAAATTCACATTAGACAATAGAAAAATCAAATGAGGATATGAAGCAAGTAAAGTGAGTTCCATAAATAAAAGCTGAAAGATACAGGGTCATGAAAAAATCATCTTTCGGTGCTGTTTGGAAGAAGGTACCAGAAACATTCCATTCTGTACACTATTGTGATAGTACGTCAGCAAGACGTAGGGCATAAAATCATCTTCAGATAATAATCCTCCCAATCCTTTAAATTTATTGCCCCTATACATTAAAACGCAAAGGGCCATGTTTAGTTGGACGCTTTCTGACATGCTCTGTTTGACCTCACTCCAACTATCAATCTCTACTTCATTCACTGCCAAACTTCTTACAGAGTATGTGCCTCTAGTGCTGTTAATTTCTCTTACTCACTCCTTTCTTACTCCTAGCAACCTAGTGCCTGCCCTCATCATTCCAGAGAAATAGGACCTTCTGAGATCTCTAACCTCCTAACTGGCTGGGCCAAGAGGTCAGCTCATCCTCTCACTCCTCTCCAGAGTCTGAGATCACTCCTTTTAGAATATGTTTCTCTCTTGATTTTTCAAGGCATGGTACATGTAGTTTCCCCTCCCACATCTCTGACCTTGTTTTTCTGTTACGTGTGCTGGCCCCTAACTTTCCCCTACCCTCTACATATAAGGCTATTCCAGAATTCTCCCCTTGGATATCTTTTCTCCCCTGTCTTTCTTAGATAATCTCATTTGCTTCACAGACTCAGCATTTTCATACTAACAACACCCATATCTCCAACCTGGGTCAACCCTCCCCTTCAAATTTCTCTTGAGTTTGCCTGATACCTCTGCCGCTTTTCTCACTTGTGCCTTCAACTCAGCTGGTCCATTGAACATCCTCATCCCCTCCACTGCTTGTCTTGCTTTCCTGGGTATCTCTTGGAGCCACCATTTGTCTTCTGTCATCTAAGCTCAGATCCTTCCATCACAGTTCACTGCTTCAGCGGCTTCACTCCCTGATGGGTACATTCCTGTCCATTTCCACTGTTGTGCACACTGCAGTATCACATACAACCAGCTTATCTGGCTGCTCAACTTCTTTTCATGTTTAAGACTCTTCCTCATACGTGCTTCAAGTGGGTATTTCAGATCAGGCAACCCCCACTCCCTCTCTGCCCTGCCATTAGAGCCTTAGGTTAGTGCCCTTTGCTGTAACCAAAAAAGTACACATGTATTAGTACAGTAGCTGAAAATACACACATGTATTAATGTAGTAACTGCAGGTTTCACAGATCACAAACACAGGTATGTGAAAGTAAAGCTTTCTTTCCCTGAAAAAAATTAATTTCTAGTTACATGCCTACAGTGACAGAAAGAAGTTGGTACAAAGGCTCCTCCTCAGGACACTTGCCAGTACCAGCTCTCTTTCTTCCCTGCTGCTTCTTACTTTTCTTCCACAATTCAGAGAACCATCCTGTCTTAGGGGTGGTTGTGTGGGACTGGTTCCTAGAAACCTTTTCTGTGGGGCAGAATTCAGTTTATTGAATTGACTTTATCTTTTGTTCATGCTGTAACAGCCTTACTACCTAGGGTAAAAGCTACTTCCTGCAGTGAAGGCAGGTAGAGATAGCCAGACGAAGAAGGAAGAGGCATAGGTTAATATTACAAAATATTGTTTCATTACATTATAATAGCAGAACTTAAAAAACCATAGGCAAACATCCTCCATATAGGACAATCACTCAGCTGCAGTGCATTGCTTCCTAGAGGCTATTCATTGGAAGGAGCTGCAGGAGTCAGGCCCCCTGACTTTAGACTATATTACAAAGCAAATTCAGGGAGATAATGAAGGACAGGAGAGCCTGGCATGCTGCAGTTCTTGGAGTTGCAAACAGTTAGACATGACTTAGTACTGAACAACAACAACAACAAAACTATAGTAATCAAAACAGTATGGTACTGGCACATTAATAGAAATACAGATCAATGGAATAGGATAAAAAACCCAGAAATAAACCTGCATACCTATGGTCAATTAATCTATGACAAAGGAGGCAATAATATACAGTGGAAAAGAGTCCATTGACTACAATGGAAAAGAGAAAAGAGTAACTAGACAGTTACATGTAAAATTACAACATTTGCTAATATCATACACAAAAATAAACTCAAAATGGGTTGAAGATCTAAACGTAAGACTGGATACTATATCTACTAGAGGAAAACCAGAGGCAGAACACTCTATGACATAAAGCACAGCAATCTTTTCAGATCTCTCTCCAAGAATTATGTAAATAAAAACAAAGATAAACAAATGAGGTCCAATTCAACTTACAAGCTTTTGCACATCAAAGGAAACCATAAACAAAATGAAAAGTCAACCTACAGAATAGGAGAAAATATTTGCAAATGATGCAAATGGCAAGGGATTAATCTCCAAGCCCATGCAGCTCAATATCAAAAAACAAACAAAAAAACACAATAAAAAATGGGCAGAAAATCTAAATAGACATTTTTCCAAAGAAGACATACAGATGTTCACCATTACTAAATGTTAGAGAAATGCAAATCAAAACCACAGTGAGGTACCACTTCACATTGGGTTAGAATGGCCATCATCAGAAAGTCTACAAATAATAAGTGCTGGAGAGGATGTGGAGGAAAAGGAACCCAGCCAACAGCTGAGGGGAATGTAAATTGGTATATTATGGAAAACAGTATGAAGTTTCCTTAAAAAGCCAAAAATAGAGTTACCATATGATTCAGGAATTTAACTCCTGGGCATATATACAGAGAAAACCATATTTCAAAAAGATGCATGCACCTCAATGTTCACTGCAGCACCATTTATAATAGCCAAGACATGGAAACGACCTAAATATTCACTGATAGCTGAATGGATAAGGATGATGTGGTATATGTACATAATGAAATATTGTTGTTGTTGTTGTTTAGTTACTAAGTCATGTTCAACTCTTTGAGACCCAATGGACTGTAGCCCACCAGGCTCCTCTGTCCATGGGATTTCCCAGGCAAAAATACTGTAGTGGGTTGCCATTTTCTTCTCCAGGGTATCTTCCCAACCCTGGGATCGAACCCACATCTTCTGCATTATCAGGCAGATTCTTTACCACAGAGCCACTAAAGGGAAGCCCCCAGTGGAAAATTACTCAGCCATAAAAAAGAATGTAATAATGCCATTTCCACCAATATAAATGGACCTAGAGATTATTATACTAAGTGAAGTAAGCCAGACAGAGAAAGACAAATATCATATTATATGGCTTATATGGGGAATATAAAAAAAGTGATAAAATGAACTTATTTACAAAATAAAATACTCACATAGAAAACAAAACTTATAGTTACCAAAGGAGAAAAGGAGGAGGAATAAATTAGGAGTTTGGGTTTAACATATACTCACTACTATATGGGAGAAGGCAATGGCACCCCACTCCAGTACTCTTGCTTGGAAAATCCCATGGACGGAGGAGCCTGGAAGGCTGCAGTCCATGGGGTTGCTGAGGGTCAGACATGACAGAGCGACTTCACTTTCACTTTTCACTTTCATGCATTGGAGAAGAAAATGGCAACCCACCCCAGTGTTCTTGCCTGGAGAATCCCAGGGACGGGGGAGCCTGGTGGGCTGCCGTCTATGGGGTCGCACAGAGTCGGACACGACTGAAGTGACTTAGCAGCTGCAGTCGTGTCCGACTCTGTGCTACCCCCATAGACGGCAGCCCACCAGGCTCCCCGGTCCCTGGGATTCTCCAGGCAAGAATACTGGAGTGGGTTGCCATTATATGCAAAATAGACAACCAACAAAATACTACTATATAGCGCAGGGAACTATACTCAGTATTTCTGTAATAATATATAAGGGAAGAGAATCTTAAAATAATAAATATATGTATACATATATGTATATAGAACTGAATCACTTTGCCATATACTTGAAACTAACAACATTGTAAATCAACTATACCTCAATAAATTCTTTTTAATTAAAAAGAATCTAAAACCACAGACAATATTTTCAAAGACATTATCTCACCATATACCTCAACCAAAGCATTTCCAAAGAAGGAATCATTTAAGGTAAACATACGGCCAAATATGTGAGATTTGTTGGTTGGATTTCAGAGTTTTAAAGCCTTTGGTGGAGAATTTTTTCATGAATTGAGAGTTTTCACATAAAATTAGTATTTTCTAATATTTTCCAAGAAAATATTAAAAATGGGCAATGGCAGAGAAGTTTCATGGAACTGGCTTGAATAGGGGTTGAAAGGATAAAGAGAGGAGGAGGTGGTGCCAAGGGAAGAGGACTAATATCAACTCAGCACCTTCTATGGATCATATGACACAACTGTCCCATTTAATCCTTGCAGTTAGGGAGGTGAGATTCCATTATTCCCTCCTTAAAAAGCCAGTAAGTTTCACAGCCAAGAGAGGAACCTGTATCTCTCTAAGAAGCCATATTGCTGTTCAGTCACTAAGTCACGTCCAACTTTTTTGTGACCCCATAGACTGTAGCCTACCTGGCTCCTCTGTCCACGGGATTTCCCAGGCAAGAATACTGGAGTGGGTTGCCATTTCTTTCTCCAGAGGATCTTCCTGACCCAGGGATAAAACTCGAGTCTCTTGCACCGGCAGGCAGATGCTTTACCATAGAGCCACCACTGAATGGGAAATAGTAAAACAACTGACTCCATTGCAGCTAAGTCTCACTGGTCATTCCCATGAAAACAAACACATCAAAATACAATATGTATTTGTTAGCCATCTGTATGTCTTCTTTGGAGAAATGTCTATTTAGTTCTTTGGCCCATTTTTTGATTGGGTCGTTTATTTTTCTGGAATTGAGCTACAGGAGTTGCTTGTATATTTTTGAGATTAATTCTTTGTCAGTTGCTTCATTTGCTATTATTTTTTCCCATTCTGAAGGCTGTCTTTTCACCTTGCTTATAGTTTCCTTTGTTGTGCAGAAGCTTTTAATTTTAATTAGGTCCCATTTGTTTATTTTTGCTTTTATTTCCAATATTCTGGGAGGTGGGTCATAGAGGATCCTGCTTTGATTTATGTGGGAGAGTGTTTTGCCTATGTTCTCCTCATGAAAAGATGCTCAACATCACTCATTATCAGAGAAATGCAAATCAAAACCACAATGAGGTACCATTTCATGCCAGTCAGAATGGCTGCGATCCAAAAGTGTAATAAGCAATAAATGCTGGAGAGGATGTGGAGAAAAGGGAACCCTCTTACACTGTTGGTGGGAATGCAAACTAGTCCAGCCACTATGGAGAAGAGTGTGGAGATTCCTTAAAAAACTGGAAATAGAACTGCCATATGACCCAGCAATCCCACTGCTGGGCATACACACCAAGGAAACCAGAATTGAAAGAGACACGTGTACCCCAATGTTCATTGCAGCACTGTTTATAATAGCCAGGACATGGAAGGAACCTAGATGTCCATCAGCAGACAAATGGATAAGAAAGCTGTGGTACATATACACAATGGAGTATTACTCAGCCATTAAAAAGAATACATTGGAATCAGTTCTAATGAGGTGGATGAAACTGGAGCCTATTATACAGAGTGAAGTAAGCCAGAAAGGAAAACACCAATACTGTATACTAACACATATATATGGAGTTTAGAAAGATGGTAATGATAACCCTGTATGCAAGACAGCAAAAGAGACACAGACGTATAGAACAGTCTTTTGGACTCTGTGGGAGAGGGTGAGGGTGGGATGATTTGGGAGAAAGGCATTGAAACATGTACATTATCACATATGAAACAGATCATCAGTCCAGCTTCGATGCATGATACACGATGCTCGGGGCTGTTGCACTGGGATGACCCAGAGGAATGGAATGGGGAGGGAGGTGGGAGGAGGCGTTCAGGATGGGGAACACGTGTACACCAGTCGTGGATTTATGTCAATGTATGGCACAACCAATACAATATTGTAAAGCAACTAGCCTCCAATTAAAATAAATAAACATATTAAAAAAAAATAACAAAATACAATATGTAAGCTGCCACCATTCCCTACTACTCCAAAGTAAACAGTGTACTGATATCAGAGTTCTCTTACTTCGTCGGTAGTAAAATTAAGTACTTGTAGGTCCAAACAGGACAGATTTACCTTAAAGCTATCAATCCTATTCTGTGGAGCACTATCATCATGGGTGTTCCTTTCCAACCATTTCAGAAATTCCCATGATAGAAATAATATAAATAACTCACATTTTACTTCAGATTGCCCTGGTCTTTTTCCAAATGGGAGACTACCTGCTGAAAAAAATGTACAGTAAGTACATTTTTTTGTACAGCTGAGTGGTTCTTTCTACTGTTTCTATAAGTGAACAAAGTAGTGATTTTTCTTTCTAAACCAAATCTGCTTCATGAGATAAACTTGCTGTGACACAGATAAAAAAAAAATCTGTCTCCCTCTAGGAGCCACTGCACCTTTTATATATTTGTGAGCTGCTGTCAGGCAGGCTCCTCTTCTCCCCTTTTGGACATATTTGGTTCCTTTAATCATGGCTAATAAATCAGTCCTTTCATTCTCTTAATGGTTTTCCTTGCTTTTCTCTGAACGCATCCAATTGGTTTATATGCTTCTTAGTGATGAACAAACCAAAACTTAATGTCATATTACAACTGTGACTCTTTTTCTGCAGTGTTCCAGATGTGATATTACAAAAGCTATCAATTCCTCATGTGTGCATGCTTGGTCACTCAGTTGTGTCCATCTCTTTGCAACCCCATGGACTATAGCCCACCAGGCTCATCTGTCCTTGGGGATTCTCCAAGGTAAGAACACTGAAGAGGGTTGCCATGTCCTCTTCCAGGGGATCTTCCCAATCCAGGGATTGAACCCAGGCCTCCCACATTGTAGATAGATTCTTTACTGTCTGAGCCACCAGGGAGGCCCTGAGCCACCAGGGAAGCCCATCAATTTCCTATAAAATACTTGAAAAAATATCCAAAGAAAACCAAAAGACACGGAGACAGTGGTGGCTTCTATGAAGCCAGTTCTGGTGGTGTCACTCAGTGAAATATTTATAGAAATTCCTCTCTTTCATTGTTTTTGGTAGGCATTGTTTATTATTTTTTAAAAGAGCAATTATGAGATTCATAATACTTTCAGATTTTTTTAAAGCATATGAAATCTTTATTATTCTAACCCTTTCTCTGTGGAGAGGGTCTTCTGGCACTGGACTAATTCCTTCGTGCCTCAAACCTGCCTGTCCTGTCACCAAGTGTCAGTCATTCCGGTCTCCTCGGTGCTGAAGGCCACTCACCTCAAGTCAACTTGCTGCTTCTTATACCCCTACTGCCAGTTTCTATGATAAAAGATAAACCATATCCCACAGTCTGGCTGCCTTGCCTGATAAATCTTCTGTTATCAGGAGCTGCTTCCCAGCTTCCCTCACTTCAGAGGCTCACTCTGGCGCCAGCTTTACCTTCCTCTATCCCTCTACCTTGGAAAAGGAAATGGCAATTCACTCCAGCACTCGCCGGGTAAACAGCCGTGTCATGCTGACAAGTTCGAAAATATGACAGACCTTAACCCAGAATTTATTTTAACTTAAAAATTGGACTTTCATTTTAAAGATAATTCATTTTTTATTTTGCAGCTTTCCTGAAATATTCATATTCGAATCCAAGAAACATTCAGATCAGATCAGTCGCTCAGTCATGTCCGACTCTGCAACCCCATGAATCGCACCACACCAGGCCTCCCTGTCCATCACCAACTCCCGGAGTTCACTGAGACTCACGTCCATTGAGTCAGTGATGCCATCCAGCCATCTCATCCTCTGTCGTCCCCTTCTCCTCCTGCCCTCAATCCCTCCCAGCATTAGAGTCTTTTTCCAATGAGCCAACTCTTCGCATGAGGTGGCCAAAGTACTGTAGTTTCAGCTTTAGCATCATTCCTTCCAAAGAAATCCCAGGGCTGATCTCCTTCAGAATGGACTGGTTGGATCTCTCTGCAGTCCAAGGGACTCTCAAGAGTCTTCTCTAATACCACAGTTCAAAAGCATCAATTCTTCGGCACTCAGCCTTCTTCACAGTCCAACTCTCACATCCATACATGACCACTGGAAAAACCATAGCCTTGACTAGACGAACCTTTGTTGGCAAAGTAATGTCTCTGCTTTTGAATATGCTATCTAGGTTGGTCATAACTTTCCTTCCAAGGAGTAAGCGTCTTTTAATTTTGTGGCTGCAGTCACCATCTGTAGTTATTGTGGAGCCCAGAACAATAAAGTCTGACACTGTTTCCACTGTTTCCCCATCTATCTCCCATGAAGTGATGGTACCAAATGCCATGATCTTCGTTTTCTGAATGTTGAGCTTTAAGCCAACTTTTTCACTCTCCACTTTCACTTTTATCAAGAGGCTTTTGAGTTCCTCTTCACTTTCTGCCATAAGGCTGGTGTCATCTGCATATCTGAGGTTATTGATATTTCTCCCAGCAATCTGTGTGTTTCTTCCAGTCCAGTGTTTCTCATGATGTACTCTGCATATAACTTAAGTAAGCAGGGTGACAATATACAGTCTTGACGTACTCCTTTTCCTATTTGGAACCAATCTGTTGTTCCATGTCCAGTCCTAACTGTTGCTTCCTGACCTGCATACAAATTTCTCAAGAGGCAGATCAGGTGGTCTGGTATTCCTATCTCTTTCAGAATTGTCCACAGTTTATTGTGATCCACACAGTCAAAGGCTTTGGCATAGTCAATAAAGCAGAAATAGATGCTTTTCTGGAACTCTCTTGCTTTTTCCATGATCCAGCAGATGTTGGCAATTTGATCTCTGGTTCCTCTGCCTTTTTTAAAACCAGCTTGAACATCAGGAAATTCACGGTTCACATATTGCTGAAGCCTGGCTTGGAGAATTTTGAGCATTACTTTACTAGTGTGTGAGATGAGTGCAGTTGTGCGGTAGTTTGAGCATTCTTTGGAATTGGAATGAAAACTGACCTTTTCCAGTCCTGTGGCCACTGCTGTTTTCCAAATTCGCTGGCATATTGAGTGCAGCACTTTCACAGCTTCATCTTTCAGGATTTGGAATAGCTCAACTGGAATTCCATCAGCTCCACTAGCTTTGTTCGTAGTGATGCTTTCTAAGGCCCACTTGACTTCACATTCCAGGATGTCTGGCTTTAGGTCAGTAATCACACCATCATGATTATCTGGGTTGTGAAGATCTTTTTTGTACAGTTCTTCTGTGTATTCTTGCCATCTCTTCTTAATATCTTCTGCTTCTGTTAGGTCCATAGCATTTCTGTCCTTTATCGAGGCCATCTTTGCATGAAATGTTCTTTTGGTATCTCTGATTTTCTTGAAGAGATCCCTAGTCTAGATCCCAAGAAACATCAAGCAGTAATAACCTTGATGGGTTTTAGTTAAGGCAGAATGAAAGCTTAGTAGAGAATGTAAGACTCCGAAACCAAACTGTTCACATTTGAATCCCAGGTCCACTATCCTGTGTGATCTAAGAGATATTTAGCTGCTCTGTGCCTTGGTTTTTAAAAGTATAAAATGGGGGCTTAATAAGAGTATCTATTTCAAGGGTTGTTGTGGCAATTAAATGAATAACAACTCTTATTTTCTGAGTGAGTACCTATAAGCACCTCTGAAGAAAGGCATGCCATTAAGCTAAAACATAAGGGAGTATATAAAGTCCCTTCTAGCCTCTCCTCAAAATGGTCTGTGCCTCAGGGATGGTGATTTCTGGCTGGAAATTCAAAGCATGTACACACACACAAAGAAAGCGAGCAAGCATAAGGCAGTGTATATGCTTTATACACTCATTTGTATAAAGTCTGAAACTATTAATCACTAAGGACTTGAAAATCCTTTAATACTAAATCTAGGTGTTTCTTCTTAGCCTGACAGGCAGAGCCAGCTGGATGTGTCTACACACTGAGAAATCAATTACATGCATTTTATCCACTTTATCATAGATTATATTGTTTGGCACCTGACTTTGAGCAGAACGATAAAAAATCCTAAAATACACAGGTATTTGGTCTAAGCTATATACTTATTTATCTATCATCTCTCCACTTTTGATAGGTCTTCCTTATATTTTAAGCAGACAGGCACATAAATCAAATTTCTGAAAGGATTTATGAAAATTCTTGCTAAAATATTTTGACACCAATGTGCATGCTCAGTTGAAAAGTCATGTCTGACTCTTTGCGACTCCATAGGCCCATGGGATTTCCCAGGCAAGAATACTGGGATGGGTTGCCATTTCCTTCTCCAGGGTATCTTCCCAACCCATGGATCTAACCTGCATCTCCTGCATTGGCAGGTGGGTTCTTTACCACTGAACCACCAGGGAAGCCCCACTGACACCAATACCACTCTACTCTTCTATCAGAAAGCAACTTCCTACATTCTTCAAGTTTCATAGGAGCTTTATTAACTATAGTCAAGTTTAAAAAAGAGAAAAAACCTCCAGAACAGTTCAAATTCAAAATAGAGGGGAACAAATTAGAAAAGAAACATAAACAGTATGTTAATCTGGACAAAGTTGACAAAACTGTGAGACAAAAGAAATATATTCTTGGCTTTCAGCACTTGCCTAGCATTCTGAACTAAGCACTGAACTTATAGAAAATATGTAAATATATTTATAAATCTGTAAATATGTCTCCTAACATTCAAGGAGGATAATGATTCTAGAGGATAAAGATTTCTGCCCCTCCAGTACAACTCTTTCTTCAGTAGACCTAATCACTTTGCTAGTGTACAGAGGGGACTGGGACTTCCATAGGGATGTAGTGTGTGAGTTACTAGTTGTCTAATCTTGACGGGTCATTTATTTAACTTTCCCTCCTCTCAGGCTCTATGTTACCACTCTATGAGTGTTCTACTCATAGACTAGAATTTGCACTGTGAGCCACCTCAAAGCCTTCCTTTTCAGAGAAAGGTGTAAATGTGTGTTCAGTTGTGTCCCACTCTTTCCTCACCAGGCTCCTCTGTCTGTGGGATTTTCCAGGGAAGAATACTAGAGTGGGTTGCCATCGCCTTCTCCAGAGGATCTTCCTGACCTGGGAATCGAACCCCAGTCTCCCATATTCCAGGCAGATTCTTCACCATCTGAGCCACCAGAAAAACCCTAAGGTGTACATAAATAATTTTAAAAAGAAAAAGCAACTCAAAACTAGACTCTCTTTCTTTAATTTTCTTTTTAGTTAATTTTATTAGAGTATTAGTGTGTGTGTGTGTATATATATACACACTCTTTTTTAGATTCTTTTCCCATATAGGTTAAACCTAGATTTTCTGATTTGAAATTCCAAGGTCATGATAATAGTTGAAAATACATCACTGTCCACTAGAAATAAGTAATAAATATTTATTGATTTTATAATGAATGCATTTTGAGGAATAGTAAATAGAGATTTTTCAATTACTAAGCACTGAGAGATTTGAAAAGAGGAAGAAATACCATTTTATCCATTTTGTGGTAGGAATATACAGGCTGTATTTCTCAGTTGGTAAAGAAACCGCCTGCAATGCAGGAGACCCAGGTTCGATTCCTGGATCAGGAAGATCTGCTGGAGAAGGGATAGGCTACCTACTTCAGTATTCTTGGGTTTCCCTTGTGGTTCAGCTGGTAAAGAATCCACCTGCAATGCGGGAGACCTGGGTTCGATCCCTTTGTTGGGAAGATCCCCTGGAGAAGGGAAAGCTACCCACTCCAGTATTTTGGCCTGGAGAATTCCAGGGACTGTATAATTCATGGGGTCTCAAAGAGTGAGACACAACTGAGTGACTTTCACTCACTCCCTCAGGGAAAATTTGGAAAAGCAAATAGTATTTTTCAGATAATTTCATAGTATTATTTTATTGTATTGATTTAGGTTTACAAAGAAAGCCCAAATAGATTATATTATTTTAATAACATGTGTAGGTTATAGAAAAACATAATAATTACTAGGGCAGGCTTAGGAGGTATTGTGGATGGACATAACAACACTGTACTGTTTAAATTCTTGCCTCCAGTGAAGTCTACAATCATGTGAATAATAACAGAATTTGGAATATGGTATTTCACTAACAAAGATACAGCTATTGTTAAAATGTACTGGCTAATGGACACATAAGTGATCATGAAGTAAGTGTACTAATTTCTCTATATTTATTGTTATTATTATTATTTTTGCAGCATTTTACTGACTTTATTTGGAGAAGGCAATGGCAACCCACTCCAATACTCTTGCCTGGAAAACCCCATGGACAGAGGAGCCTGGTAGGCTGCAGTCCATGGGGTCACGAAGAGTCGGACACTTACTGAGCAACTTCACTTTCACTTTTCACTTTCACACATTGGAGAAGGAAATGGCAACCCACTCCAGTGTTCTTGCCTGGAGAATCCCAGGGACGGCGGAGCCTGGTGGGCTGCCGTCTATGGGGTCGCACAGAGTCGGACACGACTGAAGTGACTTGGCAGCAGCAGCAGCACTGACTTTATTCCCTGTGCTGTGTGCTACATCCTTGTGACTTATTTTATAGCAGGTAGTTTTTACCGCTTAATCCCCTTCACCTATTTCACCCACCCCACCCCTTTCTGTGTATCTGAGTCTGTTCCTGCTTAAATTAGGTATTACATTTTTCATTTGATAATCTAAACTATTATTTCTGTGATCAGTTAAAACAAATTTACTCATTGGAACATATGTAAAGAAGTATTAAAGAAAAGCAGGCATTTAAATTTGAGTAATTTTAATGTTTAGCACATGAGTTTTTCTAAATTTACATGGTCAAGAGAGATTAACATTTACTGAGTATACCAGAAATTCTTTAACCAACACTGCAAATCATTTGACGATGGCCAAAAAAAAAAAAATCCTCCTTGGTAAGTTATATTAGATTAAAAGATATAAAGATCTCATCTTTTGAATTTCAAAGACAGATGAAAACTCATTTTTCATTACACTTTGACATCCTCATCATAGTACTTATGACAATTATAACTAATTTATTATTTGTATAATTATTTATTAAACATTGATTTTTTTTCCCACTAGACTCTGAAGTCTATGAGGACAGAGATTATATCTATTTTAATCTGCACTGTATTTGGAACATTGTAGTAATAATATTAACAACAACAATAACGTGTTAAATTTTATTGAGTGTTCAGAGTTTGTCAGACCCTTTTCAAGCATTTTACATGTATCATTGTAAAGTTCATTTGATTACATTTGTTGTGTTAATAAGTCCATGCATAAGAACTTAAATTTATAGAATGAAGTACAAAAGACTCTTTTGCCAAGCAGAATGGGGCCCAGGTTGAAAGGGCCTATAGAGATCAGATACTTCAAATAAATGATTAAAACAAAGAGGCCACAGATGGTCAACAAGTGTATGAAAAGATCCTCATCATCATTAATCATCAGGAAAATACAAATCAAAATCATAAAGAGATGTCGCTCACACCTGTCACAATAACCATCATCAAAAAGAACACAAACGACAAATGTTGGCGAGGATGTGGAGAAAAGGGAACCCCTATACACTGTTGCGGAGAAGGTGATGGCACCCCACTCCAGTCCTCTTGCCTGGAAAATCCCACAGACAGAGGAGCCTGGTGGGCTGCAGTCCATGGGGTTGCTAAGAGTCGGACACGACTGAGCGACTTCACTTTCACTTTTCACTTTCATGCATTGGAGGAGGAAATGGCAACCCGCTCCAGTGTTCTTGCCTGGAGAACCCCAGGGACAGAGGAGCCTGGTGGGCTGCCGTCTATGGGGTCACACAGAGTTGGACATAACTGAAGCGACTTAGCAGCAGCAGCAGCAGCAGCATACACTGTTGGTGGAAATGTAAATTGTTGCAGCCGCTGTGGAAAACAGTATGAAAGTTTCTCAAAAAACTAAAAATAGAACTACCACATGACCAGCAACTCCACTTGGGGAATATAGCCAAAATTTTGTAGTTACTATAAATGGAAAAGTAACTTTTCAAAATTGTATTTTAAAAGTGTAACTTTAAAGTTGCTTCATCAGAACATTTTCTAAGTATGTGCACATATACTTATGTTGTATTTGATACTAATTTCAATTGTTATCTGTCATTATAAATCTAGAAAAAGTTTTGAAAAATCTAGTTGAGGTTTTAAACTTCAACTTGATTTTCTCTTTTCTTACGAGCATGAAACATCTGTAGAGTTTGCCATATGGAAGTGCCTGGCTTTACAAGTAGTAGTCTTTTTTCTAAAAAAAAAAAAAAAAAATCAGAACATGTTTTGGCAAATAAAATCATGATTAATATAAAATCATTAATCATAATAAATATAATGTTTAAGAGAATACAGAATTTTGATCCTGTGGTTAGGGCAGACTATTTTTGAAATATTAGTATCTTCTCACTAACTTAAGAATTGCAAATTTTAAAAAGCCACTTTAGATTTTCAGAGTGAAAGTTTAAAAATGAAAAAACGGTAAAGAGGTCAGCTGATAAGTAGCTTTTATTGAGCAACTCTCTACATTCTACAACTCTGATAAGTAACAAGTACTCATGCAATTATGGTTCTAAAAATTAGGCCAATAAGAAAGTACTCCACATACACAGTGTAGCTGAGTTGAATAAGGACCTCAGAAACTGAGCTCAGCTCTTGCAAGTTTAAAAGCAATAGACTCTTGAGGTGAACTAAAACTAACATGTTCTAGTACATTCCTTCATGCCAAAAAATCCACGCAATGCCATTTGACTTTTATATGAGATCCCAAATACATTAGGACATCTGCTTCAAATAGTTATAAGATGAAGATAATACACCTATTATTTTCATTAAGTTTCCCAATCAGACTTTATGCTATGACCCCTTTCAACAATCCCATGATCTTAAACGTGATACCCCACCTTGCTAGAACATGATGCTTAGAAATCAAACAAAATTGGCTGAACCTAGTGAAGGATGAAGGACTCAGTCCTCGTTTTGTTTCAAAGAACTTTTTCCATAAAGAAATGAATTCCGTTGACAGCCCCTTATTCATAGGGTCCTTCCTCTCTCCCACAAGGGCTGAGGAAGGTTTCTAACACTCTTTTGCCACCCTCTTGGCTGCACTCTGATTTCATGACCTTCGAGTTAATCCTTCTTTTCTTCCTATTAGCAAGTGCAAGTGGGCTGACTTCAAAAGAACTGTAACAGGTCACAAGGTTTAATGGGCATAGAGATAATCATCTAAATTACATTTCTAGGTCTGATGGGCTAGACAGACTCAGAGGGTGACTCTACCAGCAAATTTGCTGTTAATCAGCCAGGTTGGTGGGTCTGAATGAAGCCTTTGCCTTCCTCCCTGAGGGGCTGGGTCGCACTGACTGATGAGTAAAGGCAGCTGCATTAACTTTCTTCTCCCACAAAATGTGTCGTGTCCCAAAAGGACATGAAAGTCAAATGTGGCCACAGCTCAAACACCAGACGCACTCTTTTCATCTCAGTGGAGTTATCTGCCCTCTACTTGTAGACGGTGATCCTGAGACAACAGTTGTTGCTGATTTTCACGATCTGTTAACACTCAGGAATTTTTACATTAAAGAACTTTTTTTTCCTACATTTGTTTCTTGCAGCATCTAGGAAAATGCCATAACCTACTCTCTCTCTCTCTCTCTATATATATATATATTTTTTTTTTTTTTTTTTTTGCTGCATGATTCTTAACTGTAACAGGAAGAAGAGACATGGAATGACTCTAAAGATAAAAGGAACCAAAGTAATTTGCCTCTTAAAATTCAAAGACAAACATCCCTTTGGAATTGGCAGAGGGAAAAATATACAAGTTGTTTTTACGATGCAGGCTCATCCAATCTGGTTACAAATTTCATTGTCTCATGAAGAAAAACAGCAGGCTTTCCTCTGATAGAGTATGGTGTGAGAATATATGTTAACTATATTTAACTAAACCCCCAAAAAGAATGAACTGGAATCATTTTAAATTAATCAATATGCTGAATATAAGAACAAATATGATACAGTATCTCTCATATCTGTGACACTTTATAGTTTACAAAAGGCATTTCTATTCATTATAATTTTATTCTCAATTACAATCCAATGAAATAGGCTGGGGAAAATATTATTATCTTCACTTTAAAGATCATAGCAATTTTCTAAGTGCCATTTCAATGTTATTAAGGTAGCAAGTGATACAGTCAGCACAAAAACCTGGGTCTTTCGATGCCACACCCAATGCTTGTGCATAAATGAGTAACATTTCATAAAATGTGGTCTTCTGGTGGAATGCACTAGTGGCTTAAAAAAAAAAAAAAAGATATTCACTCAATTAAGCCTTCTTGGCAGAGGTGGTAGGTAAATAGGTTTACACAATCAGCATTCTAAAGTGAAAAATATAAAATACACTGAATTGATTTAACAAGAAGGATGTTACTATGTTAAAACAGCTACATATATTATGTTTCTAAAACCCTGGATAACTCTGAATAGCACAGACTGTATAAAAGCCACAAATATAAGAAGTCATATTTTGGTTTGATGCTGAAGTGACCATGTTGAAATTTAATAAACAAATGGAATACAAATGATTTAAGTAAAATCCCAGAATAAAAAGAAATATTGGACTTTTATAAATGCCAATATTAAAATATTTTAAGACCTTTTTCTAAATTATAAAAATTTTACCTTCCCCACTCACCCACATACCAAAAAAAGAAACAGAAAGGAAGAATTTCGAAACTTCAGACTCAGTGGTGGTTAATTACACAGAGGGCTGAAGTAGGAAGGGGATGTACTATGAACTCTGTGGTAAGGTCTCTTGAGACTGGGGACAGAATGAAAGAGAAGGAAATTAGAGTGTGGAGGGTATTAATTTCTAAGAAAAGGACTTTTTAATAAAGTACAGATTGGTCAGATGATTACTAAACATATCATCGCTCTCTGATGACTGAATACTAGGAGGAATAGGGAGAAGATTATTTGAAGATATTCGTACAATAATATGTCACCAGATATGAATCTGGTCCATTAATGAGAACAGCCTTTATTTTCAATTTAGAAGTTTCAATTTTTTAATGTTTAATAAAAAGAAGTAGACTTTGGCTTTTAAAAGTTGTTTTTTTGTCTGTTTGTTTGTTTTTTACCAAAACAGATATAAACGAACAAAAAGAAACAAGGAAAAAAAAAACACTGCTTATTGGATTCTCAAAAGAAGCTTTTATCCAAAACATACTACTTTGTTTGGTATGTCTTTTACCTGATATTTGATGAAGTTTTCCTTTTGGTCTTGGTTCCTTTTTGTCTGCATAGATTTGAATTACATTTAACAAGGGCAAATAAAACTAAAAACATAATTATTCATGTTATCAAAATAATCACAGAAATACTCAATCTGATATGTTATATAAGCAAAACATAAATGCCTTTGACAATTTTGGGGAATTCAAGAAAAACAAAGGAAAACATCTTTGTTGTTCAGAATCACTTATGGGAAAGGTTAGGAAATGTTAAAAAAAATGAATAAAAACACATTTGTGCCATATGCCATAAAACAGAGTAATCAATATAAGGTTGAAAGTCAAACTTATGGGACACAACACTAAAGGGGTTTATTTTGTTCCCAGGAAAAATAATATCCCTGGTGATATAATCTAGAAATTAGTCTTTTCACACACCACAACAGAGTATTCTGAGAAGCAAAGAAACTCTTTCTTATTATACAAATAAATGGACAACGAAAAAAAAGAAAGAATTGTATTGAAAAGAGAATGCATCTGAGTTGTGTAATCCTAAAAGCAGGTTCTTTTTATATGAGAAGGAAGGGCATATGTTTGAGGAGTTTTCATCCTCAAGTCTAAGAATCACTAGAATAAGGAAAAGCAGTGACAGGAGAGAAAACTAAAAATAGAATTACCATGTGACCCAGCAATCCCACTCCTGGACAGATAATCAGAGAAATTCACAATTCAAAAAACACATGCACCCCAGTGTTCATAGCAGCACTATTTACAGCAGCCAGGACATGGAAGCAACCTAAATGTCCATCAACAGAGAAATGGATAAAAAAGATGTGGTAATACATACAGTGGAATATTACTCAGCCATAAAAAGGAATGAAATTGGATCATTTGTAGAGACATGGATGGACCTAGAGACTGTCACACAGACTGAAGAAAGTCAGAAAGAGACAAAGAAATATATATTAATGCATATATGTGGAATCTAGAAACATGGTATAGATTATATTATTTGCAAAGCAGAAATAGAGGCACAGACCTAGAGAACAAACATATGGACACCAGGGGGGAAGGGAGACTGGGGTGAATTGGGAGACTGAGACTGACATATATACACTATTAATACTATGTATAAAACTGATAAGGAGCTTCCCAGGTGGAGCTAGTGGTAAAGGACCCACCTGCCAATGCAGGAGATGCAAGAGACGCTGGTTCTATCCCTGGGTTTGGAAGATTCCCTGGAGGATGTCATGACAACCTATTCCAGTATTCTTGCCCAGAGTGGACAGAGGAGCCTGTCCATAGGGTTGCAAAGAATCAGATATGACTGAAGCGACTTAAGAACATAGCACACATAAAATAGATAAGGGCTTCCCCCATGGCTCAGCAGTAAAGACTGTTTGTAATGCAGGAGACACAGGAAATGTGGGTTTGATCCCTGGGTCAGGAAGATCCCCTGGAGGAGAAAATAACAACCCACTCTAGTCTTCTTGACCTGAAAAAATCCCATGGACAGAGGAGCCTGGTGAGCTACAGTCCAAAGGGTTGAAAAGAGTGGGAAATGACTGAGTGATTGAGCACAAGCAAGATGAAATAGATAACTAATGAGAACCTACTATACAGCTCAGGGAACTTTACTCAGTGCTCTGTGGTGACCTAAGTGGGAAGGGAAGCCAAAAAAGAGGTGATGCATGGACATGTATAGCTGATCACTTTTCTGTACCGTAGAGACTAACTCAACATTGTAAAGCAATATATCCCAATAAAAATGTTTTTATAAAAAAGAAAGACACTGAAGGCAGCCAACTACGGCAAGAAAGTGAGTGCTGATAAAATGGTCCAACCCTCTCTGGGGGAGGGTATCAAACGGTGACACTTAAGAAGTTAAGGTCTCAATAGAAGTGAACTAAAGAAGTTACTAGAGTGAAGATGAATTAGATGGCAAACTGTGGGTCTAATCCTCCAAATCTACTTTGGCACACAGCCCCTTTAAACTCTGGGCCAAGTAGTCAGCAGAGGGACTGGCCCATGGCATTTGGAAAAGCGAGTGATCACAGAGTCTTAATGAGCCCCTTGATTCAGACTTGTGATGTCCTAAACTTTTGCTCTGTGGTATTTACAAACACACACACAGTGGAAAAGAGAATAGCATCTTGCAGTAAACTGCGACTGGGATATCCTTCTAAGTTCATTAGTGAGGTTTTTAAAAAGTGGGCAGAAAGAATTCTTTCTTTAACATTGCCACCAAGTGGCCAACAGTCTATGTCTTGGAGAAGGAAACAGAGTCTATGTCTCAGATACTTTGAAGAGAAACTGATTGCTTCTTTTTAAAAAATTATTTTTATTTAAAGTAGAGTTGATTTAAAATGTGTTAGTTTCTGTTGCACAGCAAAGTGATTCAGGTATACAAATACATACATCCACTCTTTAGATTCTTTTCCCACATACATCATTACAGGGTATTGAGTAGAGTTCTTTTTGCTGTGAGTAGGTCTTTATTATTTATCTACTGCATATGTAGTAATATGTATATGTCACTCCTAGTTTATCCCTCCCCTCCCTTTCTCCCTTGGTAACCATGTTTGTTTTCTACTTCTGTGACTCTACTTCTGTTTTATAAATAAGTTCATTTGTATCATTATTTTAGATTCCATATGTAAGCAATTGCTCCTTGAGGGCACCTATTGATATTTTATTCCGTCTTTGGAGAGCTACTGGTATGTGACGCAGCCACTTACCCTGTGACCAGTGACAACAGGAGTGACGGTACCAAGAGAGGCCTCCAGACCAGAGGGTTCTCACGGTGTGACACTGTCTGTGGCTTCTACTTTCCTTGATTCCTGTTTTCTGGTTCTTTAATCGTCCTGCAATAGCTCAGTTCTCTAAGTTATCAGGTATATTTTGGATAAGCTCCTTTTCCATTTAGGTTGACTAAAATTGATTTCTGTTTCTTGCTTCCAAGAACCTTGCTTATTAAAGGAGATTATAATGTAAGGCAATGGGAAATGGGGATGGGGGAATAAATAATGAATTTGACATGAAAGATGTTGAATGTGACAGAAGATAGGTTATCTAAGTAAAAATGATTCATATGCAAGTTGGAGAAGTGGGCAGAATTCATGAGGAAGGTTGAGATTGGAGGCAGGTATTTTCATCTTTACATTTAAAGTCCGAGGACTGGGGGAAGTATTCACAGAAGATGAACCCTATGTGGAATCCATGTGGAATCTCTTGTGAAAGGGTATTTGCTTTGGGTGACTGAGCTCTTACCAGTTCTAGAGATAGATCTCTTTGGGGTCAGCCAATCAACAGTAAACAGTTGGGTAAAAAATCATAGATAGTGAGATTCATGGAGATTTTTGAAGAACTCTAGGCATGGGACATGAAGACATGAAGTCTATTACAGCCATGGCCACGTGTAGACACCTGCAGTTGCCCAAAAGTTCCCAGGTGGAGTCTGGGGGAGGCTATACACCAGTGAGATGGGGAGGAAACAGGTGACACCATTTAAGAACTGAGTCAAGGCTTCACCTGAAATCAAAAATATAGCTTTTTTTCACTTATATCAACTAGTAAATCCTCTTTATTTTAAAATTCAATTCAAATTAGGTTTTTAACATAAGCGACATAAGTTGTTTTAACTACTGGATCCCTTCTCCTCAACTCCCAGTCTTCCTCCCCACACATATTAAGTTTGTCATTTGTAATGTGAGTGAAGTATGTTATATCAGAAGATATAAACTGATGGTCCATGAGTTAAATCTGATCACAGCAATTTTATTTGTTTCTTTGGCTTGCAGAGGACCTCTTTTTAAAAATTATTGCCAATATATAAAAAAAAGGGGGGTCTTCCATTAAAATCCAAATATTTCATTTTTTTTCTTTTGAAGACTCAGGAGATCTGACAATGCAGAGTCAGAACATTCATCACGAACTGAGTAGTTGATGTTCACCTTGTATAAGACATATTCTTTCTATTTCTCACAGTCCCTACCACTTTCTATTGCCTCACACTTGGCCTAATTCTGTCTTGCATGTTACCTTCTGAAAGGATGTGTTTCCAACACTTCATGGTCAATGAGGTCTGTACCAGGCCTCTTAAGTACTTCATTTAAGTAAAAGGCAAATGAATGTGAGCAAAACGCAGTGAAACTGCCAGTCTTAAAAGAGGAACTAACTCACACCTGGAAGCTTAATCATACTCTTTATATAAGGCTTACAGGAATTTATCTGGAGCAGAACATGATTTGATTATGAAAAATCCAAAGTTCTGACAATAGACACTTTTATTTCATGGCTGAGAAGGTTTCCTCATTTGTCCTCTAGGGCAAAATACCTTAGTAGGTTAGGAGCAGCTAATTGCACAACAGTGAATATCATGAGCTTTAAAACCAGACAGACCTAAATTTAAGTCCCAGGTTTTCCTCCATGTTGGCTGTGATGATAGTGTCCATCACATAAAGTTGTCATGTAAAAAAAAAAAGTGATAAAATAAGCCAAGAACAGAAGATGGCATGTAGACATTTAATATGATAGACTGCTCTACTGCCTGAGTTTATTCCAATAACGTATAATAGTTCTCATTGAGACGAGGAGTTTCAACCTGTAAGGTATAAATAAGAACTAATTTTATTTTTTCCAGTAACTACAACTGTCATGCTTGGTTGACTAACCTATCCCCTGTCTTCATGGGCCTGGATCCCTTAATTATATTAAAGCTCCGTATCATTACACCTCAGTCATTGTCAGTTATTAAAAAGTCTCATTTTCATTAGAAAGACTTAAGCCTATTCACTAAAAACTAATTTTTTACTAGACCCAAAGCTTTCCCCAGGGAAGGTTAGACTTGTAGCTCCTACAGCTTATAATGGACTTAATTCTAAGATGGCCCTTATAGTTTTTGGCCCCTGGTATATATATAGGTTCTTCCAGTTATTCAAGAAAACCCTAATCTAGGTGTTGTGTAATAACATCCCAAATCGGTTGACACTAAATTAGGGAAATTAAATCTGGGTTTAGAAATCAGAGACAGAGAAGACAGAGAGAAAGAGAGAAATCCTACTAGTTGTGAGAGATTTCCCCATTTCTGGCTCGGGAGATGATGAGAATCACACAGCAAGGAATGCAGGCAGCCTCTAGGAGCTGAGAGAAGGCCTCAAAACAGAAACTTCAGTCCTACAGTGGCAAAGAAGTGAATTCTGCAATGACCTGAATAAATGTAGAAGTCAATTCTTCTTCAGAGCCTTCAGCCAAGAATTCCACCTGACCAACACTTTGGTTTCAGATTCGAGCCCCTGAGCAGAGAACCCAGTCATACTGTCCCTGGATTTATGAACTACCAAACTGCGAATGAGTAAATGGATGTTGATTTAAGCTGATGAATTTATGATAATTTATTGCATAGAAATAAAACTCTAAAACCAGAAGGCTGGAGGTAGTGGATGGGATATGTTCCCTCCCAGCTTTCCTAAACTCACTCCTCTTGATTTGAGTCAGGAGGAAGGAGAAACAAAGAGAAATCTTTTCAGCAGTCATCACTGTTGACCTAGCTCCTTGTCTACACGATGTGGATGGGAGTTGTTGTAGTTCAGTTGCCCAGTCATGTCTGACTCCTAGTGACCACATGGACTGCAACACGCTAGGCCTCTCTGTACCTCACCATCTCCCAAAGTTTGCCCAAGTTCATGTCCATTGCATCAATGATACCATCCAACCATCTCATCCTCTGATGCCTTCTTCTCTTTCTGCCTTCAATCTTTCCCAGCATCAGGGACTTTTCCAATGAGTAAGCTGTTAACATCAGATGACAAAAATACTGGAGTTTCAACTTCAGCATCAGTCCTTCCAATGAGTATTCAGGGGTTGATTTCCCTTAAGATTGACTGGTTTGATCTCCGTGCTGTCCAAGAGACTCTCAGGAGTCTACTCCAGCACCTCAGTTCGAAGGCATCAATTCCGTGGCACTCTGCCTTCTGGATGGAGGGGGATGGAGGTAGCCTTGAATAAATGCTGATGATGAAGCAGTTGCCTGGAACACTGAGTCTCAGCCACCTTTTCCAGTTGATACTGATTTAGAAACACAGGATGTCTCATGATGGGTCTCTGATGAGCTTCCAAAATCCAGTATTTTTCTACCTTCTACAGCTTCAACACTGGGGGCTATGGCTTGGGACAGACATATCTCCAGGCCCTGAGATATACCCCTTGGAATAGATACAGTTCTAGGTCCTTTTTCTTTCTTAGGCTCTGAACCCTACCAATTGCAATATTTCAGAAAGTTCTTTCTCCTAGTAGTACAAGGCTATTCTGCAAGCCATATAACTAAGCAGGCATCCAACCAGGTAAATAAACACCTTTCTCTCCTTGAAATCATTTCCAAATTTTCAAGGTGATAAGAAGAGGTGAAATCATAAACCTCTTTCTCCAGTTGAAGCAGAGGGAAGTGGGTAGGCTTACTTCTTGACAATGCATTCCCCAAGGTCAATTTGTCTCTTTCTCAGTCCCCTCATATGTCTCTTGATGCTGAGTATATGAAAGTCTGAAGTTAAGAAGGAATTCTTACTGAGACATAAAGAATTTAGAAACTTTGCATTATTTGGTTACCTTCAGGGGCAGGAATGATGCCAACACTCTGGTGTGCGTGTGTATGTGTGTGTGTGTGTGTATGTATCTATGTGTCTGTGTGTCTGTGCATGCTCAGTCCTGTCCGACTCTTTGAGACCTCATAGACCATAGCCTGCCAGGCTCCTGTGTCCATGGAATTTTCCACGCAAGAATACTGAAGTGGGTTGCCATTTCCTATTCCAGGGGATCTTCCCAACCCAAGGATCAAACCCATGTCTCTTATGTCTCCTGCATTGGCAGACAGGTTCTCTACCACCAGTGCCATCTGGGAAGCCCTGATGCCAACACTGCCCTCCTACAAACGTAATGATGCATTTTAACAGTTTGAAAAGGTTGTGCCTCTAGGACATAGAGCATAATAGCTTTAAAAAACAGAACATCTATTTTGTATTTAGCTTGGAAGTATCATTTAATTTTATAAACATTAATTAAGAATCTTTCTAAGCTTCCCAGGAGGCACTAGTATATCTTTCTAGAATCTCTCTAGGCATTGTATTAAGTGGGGATGATAAAAGATCTAGAATTTGCCTGAAGAAACTTACTCAGTTTGTATGTATGCACACACACATCCATGCACACATGTGCATGTGAAAGAGAGAGATAGAATGAGAAAGACAAAGAGAGGTAGAGAGATGGTAGAGAAACAGAAAAAGTTCCAGGAATAGGTTGCTAGTTAAGTACAGTGTTATAAGAAAGATGCCCACACAGATTTCACCATCTTGAATAATACTGTGATAATGGGTAGGAGAATTCATTGGATTTAAAATAACACTTGAATGAGGCTATGAGTGCTCCTTCTAGTGAAAAATAAGAGTTAGGTTCATTAAAAAATACATTTAAACTATTCAAGATGTAAACATTACTCTGCCGACAAAGATCCACATAGTCAAAGCTATCGTTTTTCCAATAGTCCTGCATGGATGTGAGAGTTGGACCATAAAGAAAGCTGACTGCCAAAGAATTGATGCTTTTGAACTGTGATGTAGGAGAAGACTCTTGAGAGTTCTTTAGACTGCAAAGAGATCAAACCAGTCCATCCTAAAGGAAGTCAGTCCTGAATATTCATTGGATGGACTGATGCTGAAGCTGAAACTCCAATACTTTGACCACCTGATGCAAAGAACTGACTCACTGGGAAAGACTCTGATGCTGGGAAAGATTGAAGGCAGGAGAAGAAGGAGACCACAGAGGACGAGACGGTTGAATGGCATCACTGACTCAATGGACATGAGTTTGAGCAAGCTCCTTGAGATGGTGAAGGACAGGGAAGCCTGGCAAGCTGCAGTCCATGGGGTCACAGAGTTGGACACGGCCGAGTGACTGAACAACAACAAAGGACTTTGGGAAGGTCATGAACAGATTGCTGTATTTAAAATGGATAACTTATTGTATAGTACACGGAACTCTGCTCAATGTTACGTGCCAGCCTGCATGGGAGGCGGTTTTGGGGAAGAATGGATACATGTATATGTATGGCTGAGTCCCTTCACTGTTCACCTAAAACTAATCACAACACTGTTAATCAACTATACTCCAATACAAAATGCCTATGGTGTTAAAAAAATAAAAGAATTAAATTAAAAAAGAAGATTTAAACATGTGTTCTCCCTCAAATTCTTTCTTGGCATAATGAATCTAGCTTCTTCTAAGGAGCTAGACTATGTTAAGAGCCAAAGGGAAGATTGATCTAATGCATCCATGTACTTCTGTTTGTGTTTTTTGATAAAGCAAAACAAAAAAGAACATGAACAAACAAATACAAACTTTTGATCAAGTCAGAGGCTCTCTTTGATCTCACCCAGAGAAGGATCTTACTGCAAAGTGACCATCCTTCTGTACCCATGGATCCTCAGGGGAGTTTCAAAAATCTTAATTTTACTCTTCAGAACGATGAATTTCACAGAGGAAATTCTTTTATATTCTTGTTTGAGTATATTCTTGTTTGGTAAAATTTATACCATTTTTATTATTATACCCAACAAAAGTGAAACCTTTATTCTATGGGTCTGCAAAAGCAACTTTTGAAGTCAGATGCATCTATCAACGTACTTATTAGAGGCCTTTTTTTCCCCTACAGTTCTGGAAAGAGTTGGAAAGCAAATGTCAACATGGTTTAGATATTCATAATTGTTTACACATGTTTCAGTAACAAAATATATTTGGGGGGTTGGTGTTTTACTTTAGGATTTGAGGCAGCTGGAAATTATTATCATTATGGGCAAAAGAGTTCTAACTAGATAATGGTGTTAAAAAGAATATCATATCCCTGGAATATTCTTTCTAATATGCAGCACCTATTATTTTATTAAGTTGAGTTTTTAAAATATGGATTGGCTGTTGTCCGGTCAGTTACACACAAAGATATCTAAGGAAATAGATTCTCAGAATTAGTATTAAATAGAAAATGACTGTGGTTTACTATTAGTAATATTATTATTGTTATACAGAGAAACCTTAGTAACCCTTTTAAGGACTAGATAGCTAATATTCCACATATTGCAAAGACAGATTTTTATTAAATATTTAAGAAATGGGACATTGTCACCAATCATGATACAAGGTATTCAATACCTTGAAGATGTGTACAAATTCTTTTCATATTTGCTTATCCAGGGGAAAAAATGATGATTAATAAGGGATTCTGTGACTCTCAAACTTGAAGTGTTTCTTCTAAGGAGCTAGATTGTGTTAAGAGCCAAAGGGAAGCTAGGTTCAAAGGAAATTCATCTAATATTTGTGCTCTGGTTATAAAGGGGTGAGAGGCTGCTCATTAGCGGCATGTCGCCAGTTGGCAGGAGGGCTGTGGGCCAGACGGAGGGGTTAGTGTGATCACAGATGGAGTCAGCATGGGAAAGAGGATGCCAGAACGTCCCAGGCAGTGCGTGCTATTTTCAGGGCTTTACACGAATCATTACTTTTTCATTCTGTGCCAGTATTGACACAGACAAATGTATTTGTTGACTGCCTATTGAAGATTTGCAGACTACCAAAATAAGTCTCATCCTTGGAGACGTCACTCAGAAAGGATTTTTAAAAATTCTGATTTATAACTACCTCTAAATATAATGTCTCCCTTTCATCAAAAGGATATTGTTTTTATATCAAGAGAATGCCGCTAAGACTTAACAAATAAGAGTGTGGAATGGCAGAACACATAGTCTAAAGAAGTAGAGACCTCTTTCTATTCAAGGAGAGTGGTTAGCAAATTCGCAATTGATCATTCATTTTATAAATAGCAAGTTTGCATTAGAGACTTTCTTAAGGATGGAGAGCTGGTTCGACTCAGGAACTAGGTCTAGGTCTGGATTCCAATAGCTGTTCTACATAGGGTACAACTACTCGCTGCCAGGAGAGTTGATTACCAGCCCATGGGTTCGAATCACCACTTTGCACTGACTGGAAATGACTCTTGGTAAATTACTGATGATAAACCTTGGCAAGTTATTGAGATTTACTTGTATCCAGGTGAGGAGTTAGACATCCAAGATCCCCCAAACTCCAAAGTTCAGTGTGATGTTGGAACACAAGACTGACAAATGTCATAAAAATGAATATAACTGCTGCCCACAGAGCTACCAGTCAATTGTCACTAGAGACATACTCAACTACTCACTCTCCTCCACTCGCATCTCCCCATTTATAGCTTTGGCCACTGAAGCCCTTCTCCCCACATGTGTTGTTGCAGGGCTTCCCTCCTCAGGACCACCCCACTATACTCATTATATCCTCTGTTAAGAAGATTTTCTTCCAAGTTCTATTGAGATAGTCATGACAGTAGTCATGCAGTAGTCATATATGGATGTGACAGTTGGACTATAAAGAAAGCTGAGTGCAGAAGAATTGATGGTTTTGAACTATGGTGTTGGAGAAGACTCTTGAGAGTCCCTTGGATTGCAACCAGTCCATCCTAAGGGAGATCAGTCCTGGGTGTTCATTGGAAGGACTGATGTTGAAGCTGAAACTCCAATACTTTGGCCACCTGATGTGAAGAGCTGACTCATTTGAAAAGACCCTGATGGTGGGAAAGATTGAGGGCAGGAGGAGAAGGGGGCGACAGAGGATGAGATGGTTGGATGGCATCACTGACTCAATGTACATGAGTTTGGGTGGATTCTGGGAGTTGGTGATGGAGAGGGAGGCCTGGTGTGCTGCAGTTCATGGGTCACAAAGAGTCGGACATGACTAAGTGATTGAACTGTACTGATAGACAAGAGGATTTTCTGAAGGTTCCCTGTAACCTCACATCAGATGCCTTTTATAGAAAAAGGAATGATTACATGATGCAAACAATAACCTGCAAATTAACATTTGGAGCCAAAGTGTCCTGAAAAACATATACTGAAATAATTCAGCAATCTAGTTTTGGAGTGGAGTAGAGTGGCTAAGAGCATAGCATGTAAGTAGCAGAGCTCTACAACTGGGATGCCTGGGTTCAAAAACAGCCTCTGCTACTTCTAAGCTGTGTGACATTGGGAAAGGTCTCTGGACTTCCATTTCTGCATCAGTATAATGGGAATCATACAAGTTTCTACCTTGTGTTTTGCTTTGAGTTAATCAATGTAAAGCAATTAGAATAGGACCTGGCACAAAATACATGGTGAAAAAAATGCTAACTACTGTGCATTTTAAATATACTTGAAAGAGATAAATCTCTCATCTGTGAAGAGTATTGATATTTGGGAAATATCAAAGTCATTTGGAACAAAGTCTGATTTTGAAAAATGTGGGGAAAAGTTTAGAAGTTTGGGTTGAAATTAAAATGTATATATAGAATAAGACTTGTTTTCTCATTTAACTTATTAGCAGGTATAAATAAGTTTACTGTCTTTTGAAGTGATGGTTTTCAAAATGAAAATCCTTCTTTTAAAAGCAATTCTATATACTAAAACATTCAATTACATTATGGTTATACTTTGTGCCTGATGACACAAAGGCATGCTCCTTGTCCTTTGTTGTTCATTTCTAAAAATGGCAAGGGGAACACTGATTTCCTTATCTTTAATGGAATCCACCAGAAGCATAGTGCCATGTTAGGAAAATAAATACTTCCCCTCTTTTTGTTGAAACCTCTTTAAATTCTCAGTCTCTCAGTTGAGGTTGGGAAAAAGACAACATACAAAATTAATCATGCAACTATCACAATTAAAACACAAGTATTTTCAATTCTGGAATTTTTGTTTTAGCACTTTCACTACAAAATTTATAGTATAATTTAGCATGGGTGATTTGTTCTACAAAGCCCTTCACAGGTTTATATCTTGTTAAAAAAAAATCTCCAATGCATTCGGCTAGACCTCAATAGAAAAAAAAAAATACAGCTTGTCTTAAACTTTTCTCCTATACCAATCTTGAGACATATTTTATTGATCTGCTATTTATATTTTTAAAACACATAAATTGAGTTCTTCCTGTGCCCAAGCACCATTCAAGCTCATCACAATATTAACTCAGGTTTTCCTTAAAGCCACCCTAGGGGGTCAGTACTATTATACCGCTGACAGATGAGTAACTTTTCATAAGGTCTCCAAATATGCACATGACGAACTGGCAGCATAAATAATGTTTTGATGAAAATATTTAGGAGTGGCTATTTCACTTGATGAAAATGTTTCCCTCCCTATTATTTCTAAAACCTTTGAAATCTGGGTCTCTGAACTTTATCAGGAATTTAATTTTCAAATAACCTATCAGGTCAAGAATTCCACATGCAAAATTTATTTTCCAAATCCTTAGGTCTGGAAAGATCATCCTGAAGCATTTGGGAGGTGATAGGGAGGAAAAGCAGAGGAGGTGAACCCTCCCCGCAAAAGTCAATGAAAGTCTGTACCACATTGTTAAACAATGAGGTTCTGAAGAGCTGGGGGGCCACTGGGAGTGGAGAGGTCTGATCTGCTTTGAAGAGTGAAGTCATGCTCAATGTTTTAAACTCATGAGTCCTGCCTTAGAAAAAAAAAAAAAGGATGCGGGTAAGAAAAAAAAAAAAAAGACAAATTAGCAGCATTTTCAAAAGAAGTTAAATATGTCAGGCAGTCAAGTGTCCTAATTCTGCCTCGAGGGAACATGTGTCAAACCAGCTTGTAGTTCTGCAATCGGTAAAACCATCTGCAAAAAATATCCCGTCCCTCATTCCTGTTTCTACAACACACGCCTATGGAAGGAAATGTTAGAGTTGCTCAACTACATGTGGAAATTTTCCTGGAATTACCTAATTAAGATGTGGGGCCCACCTTTCTTTGAACAACAACAACAAAAAAAAAACCCAGTTTGTTATAGCCTGCTGAAAGAAAGCATATCAATGGCTTGGAATAATGAGGATAATAGAAATTGCCCAAATGACATATTATTAAAATTTCCCCCAGGACCACTATGACCTACAACTCATAACCACAAATATTTACTTCTAAGCCAATATTAGATTTGGTGGTGTGTTGCTTTGAGAACTATCAATAATTGCCAATTCTCTGTGCTTATAAAGATTATTGAAAGACCACCCATAACCCCAAAATGTACTATAATTCTAGATACTAATTTCATCATTAGAACTACAAGTCAAATAATATATGCCAATAGTACAGCTGCTGGGCCAAAGCAGGTGCTCAATAAATTGAATTACAATCATGTACCTTTATGCTGGAAATGAAATTGTCCTTTTTCTGCTTGTTGCTGCTAGTGATCTTCTGCTTCAGATTATGAGTTACTAGCATAAGCTTTTTTTTAACCTGGGCTTTTTCATATCTGAAAGTATATACAGCACTGGATTTGACTGCACATGATTCCTTGAAACAAGGGCTCAACACTTTCATGAGAGATTCAAGAGGGTACCTGCCTTCTCCAAAGGTTAAGAACCACTGGCCCAGAGACATCATTTGTCTTCACTTGTCTTACACAGAGCCAAACTATGTTGTTTGATGAAGCCAAAAACGTGTTTTCAAAAATGGGACTTCCCTGGTGGCACAGTAGATAAAAATCCACCAGCCAATGCAGCAGTCACAGCAGTCAAGGTTTCAATCCCTGGTCCAGGAAGATTTCATATGTCATGAAGCAACAAAGCCCATATATTACAACTACTGAACTAGCACTCTAAAGCCCACAAGCCTCAACTACTGAAGCCCGTGCACTTGTGCTTGGGGCCTGTGCTCCGCAACAAAAGAGGCAGAGGCCATGACAAGAAGCCCACACACTGCAATGAAGAGTAGCCCCTCACTGCTGCAACTAGAGAAAGCCTGCATGCAGCAACAAAGACGCAACGCAAACTATCCTCCCCCTCTTGCTTTCAAGAGGGAGGGGGACTGATTAGACTGTTCAGCCTAGCACCTAAGGTCTCTCCCCTCTCTTACCACAACGCTTGTTATCCAGGTCTGTACCTTTGCTAGAGTTAATCTGGACTTGAGAAATGGATAAGAAAATGGAGAAGGAGACATCAAAGATCTAGGGATCCTCTGGAGCATTAAAGCACCCCCCCTAAAAAAATGGACTTGGGAGTTATCAAAAAGGAACTTCGTTTAAATGCTTCTCTTTTAACTACAGTCTCCTTCTAAGTTGCAGATGTCACATTTGAAATCCGGTTACTCTAACAGAATATTTTATTTAGAAACCTCCCAGGGTTGTGTTTTTTTTTTTTTTTTTTTTCCCTGTCCAACTCTGAAATCAGACTATTCTTAGAATGCCAAAACATAAACTTCAAACGAACATGAATGTATACAGCAGAAGGATGCACTCAGGGAAACCTCTGGATGCTGTCGGAAGCCAGGAAGATCTGATTCTCTTGTAGAGGGTCTTGGCGCTGCTGCGCTAACGGTAGTAAAAGTTTGTTTCTTCTTGTAAAAGAAGCAGATGTGACTTGGAGAAACATGGAGAACAGATGTGCTGAGCAAACGTTTTCATTTAAGTGGTAATTTATCTGACTGTAAGCTACATTAACTCATGAGGTGAGTGTTTAACATAACTCGTTTTCACCAACTCAGAAAGATAATTTATAGAAGCATTAAAAGAGATCATGAATTAACATAACCCTCTCATCTTTGCCTGCTTTTGCTTTTATTTAGGAAAATGTATAGATTTTTTAGTCTTTATTAAAATTTTTAAACTTTTTATTTTATATCCAAGTATAGTTGATTAACAATGTTGTGATAGTTTCAGGTATACAGCAAAGTGATTCAGTTATATATTTGTCTGTTTTTTAAGAAACTAATGTCACACAAAATTTCCAAACCTTCGGTGTCTATGAAGGCTTACCAGGCACTGAGGTGGGCCTCTGCATTCAGAATGTCTGGTTGCACAAACTGCTCGTGAAAATAACAGATCATTCCCCTTGGTGCGACATGGACTCGTGAGAACACTAGTAAAGAGTTGCTCAGGCTTAGAACACAGTATTTGAAACAACTGCAGAAGGCTAAGTGCTGAAGTCAAGGACACTTAACAAGAAAGAATGCCTACAGTCACGGTCATTGCTAATGAAATGGATGCCTCTGCTGCAGATCCTACTGAGGGAAGTAGAAGATGAGGGCCATTTGGCACAGTGGGAACCATGCCTACAATACACTCTACTTTTAGTTGCCAGGAAAATGTTTGAATCACCTTTAAATTTAGAAGGAAAAAAATGAACTTGTAGGTCCAAGAAAAATCTCTATAAAAATGGGTTATAGAGATGAATATTAGTATTTTCATCTTTACATATATGTGTGTGTTAGTTGCTCAGTCGTGTCTGACTCTTTGCAACCCCACGGACTGTAGCCTACCAGGCTTCTCCGTCCATGCGATTCTCCAGGCAAGAATACTGGAGTGGATTGCCCTTCCCTTCTCCATATTTTATTTATATATATATATATATATAAACACAGTTATAAAATATAATTTTAAGTATTTTCCATGAAAGAAGGGAACCACAAAGGCAAAAGTGCAGAATCCATGAACTTCAGGAATGCAAGTGTATGGAACAGCCTAAGTCACTCACTGTCCTTTCTAAACTCTCAACTACTTCTTCCTGTCCTGAGTCCTTTACAATTCCAGCAGTTCCTCAGTACTACTGGCTCCTACTTCTTTCGAGGTGCTCTTTCTTCCTGTTCCTCCTCCTCTATACAATGGCAGGTAAGCCGTTGAGGGGGATCGGGACCAAGAGTTTTCATGTTGACAGTGATGATGCTGATTCAACACTGACTGAGCACTTGATCATGCACTAGGCTTATGATAGAACTTTGCACTAATTATCTACCTGAATCCTCAGACTGATGTGACAAGATAGGGTCTATTCCTAGTTCTCTTCTTAAGGGTAAGGAAACTGAAGCTTAGGGGAGCTTATATGCCTTGCACTAGGAGACACTAGGGCAGTGAGGCAATGTGGACAGTTAGAAGCAGAGTTGGGACACAGTCAGGTTTCCCTGACAGCGATTACAAGCAGGAACCTTGAAGTCCATGGCTTTTAACCACTAGGTTAGGTGAATGATCTGAGACTTTGCTGAGATGCAAAATTTGCTCTGATAATTTACACAGAGACAACTGACAGGCATTCTATTTATAGGACAAGAGAAAATACTCTGACTTTTACAAAGGAGACATTCTCTTCTACACGTTTTAAAACTAAATGCAGTATTCACTCACGGCTTTCAGGAACCTACTAATTTTCACTCATTGTAGGCTTCCATGACAGAGAGAGAGCATAGGAAGTCACTGGAGGTGGAAATTTACACTTGAAGAAACTGTGATGCCCGTGAGAAATATCAACCAAAATATAAAAAGCATTTAATATAAAATCTAAATAAATATAATACAAAAGATAAATTAATATAAATAGAAGTCAGTCAATAAATGTATAAATAAATATAAAAATATAAAATACCTTAAGATTTAGTTTACTCTTTAGAAGGGGATGAAGGGAAATAGATAATAAAATCACTTACCTTATCTAACTTGCTTGTGAGGATTAAATAAGAGTCTAAAAGTTAGGATTTTTTTTCACTTTGATAAATGTGTCATTGAACCATTGTCAAATTGTCAGCTCTACAGTACAGCCTTCTCACTATTATAAAGTAGGCATGAATAAATTTTTTTTTAATTTTGAAAAAAAGTACTGTGGAGGTTTTTAATAGAAATATTAAGATAGTGAGGTGTGTTAAATAGTGAAAGTGATTAATCGGAAATTGCTCTAATTGTATAATCAAGCTTCACATTTTTAAAAAGCCTGTGCACTGGAAACCACTTTACCAATTAGTAGCAATAATAGTATTCTGGCTAAGTAGAATTCTAATATGTAAAACATTATAACCTGATTTAAATATCAGACACCAATAAAGATAGTCAGATATTAGGATATATCTAGTAAGATATTAGATACTAGCTTGAAACTTTCCTCACAGGTATACTTTCAAAGGGAAGACTGATACTTGATATTACCCACCAAAGTAAAGATTTTGAAGACTTCAGAATTTTTCAGTGACTCTAGAAGAATATAAAATGTATCAACTGTAGGGAATTCTCTGACAGCCCAATGGTCAGTCCATGTTCTCACTTCAGAAGTCCCAGGTTCAATCCCTGGTGGGAGAACTAAAATCAACAAGCCATGCAGCTGGCCAAAATAATACTAATATTTTGAATAAAATTAAAATGTATCACTGTATATGACCACAGAAACAAGTTTAGTTAACTAAATTTTAACAGGTTGAATTCTGGCTGAATGAGTGTTTCCTGAAAAGGTCAAAAAGATTGTTAAGTGTGAGGAGGGTTTTAGATTCTATAGTCCAGAGTAACCATTAAGAGGATTGATTTGAGTCAGATTCATATTCAAATTCCACCTTTGCCACTAATTACATATGTTACTTAGAAAGCCTGGGTAAGCTTCTAACTGTTCTAACTCTTCTAAAGTCTTAGTTACTCTATGTGTTAAAAAAAAAAAAGAGAAGAGATAAAAAATCATCTGTTTAAGGCTGTGGAAAACACTGAGTAAGGTAGGAAGATAAAGAGCTTAACACGATGCCTGGCACATAATAAAAATTCTATAAACATGACCTGACTACTCCACGCTCTGCGGCTGCTGCTGTCAGCATCTTCCCCCACAGCACAGGGCAAATTTCTAGTAACTCAGGGCAGAGCAGATACTTTAAACAGTTGCTGGTTGGGGGCATTTCAGTACAACACAGACTCTATTGTTGGAAAACTAAATTGCATTCCTCTGGTATGTTGAGGTGAACAAGGTAACTAAAAACCACTAAAATGAATATTTAATCAATACTGCAACTGTGGAAATGAACAAAGGTTTTTATTCAGCAATCATTGCTAAATGCTCTTCTCTTTTATTATGGATATTTGCTAAAGCAAAACAACTATCACATGAGTTGTTTTATAATAACCTTCTGTGATGTTATTAAGATACAAAAAATAAATGGGAACATTATAAAGCATTTCCAAATGCTATAACTGGAGTCATTCACATAGCATTTAAATAACTCAGCATCTAGATTGCTAATTAGTGTTCTTGTTAAAAAGCCACAAATACCAGTTTTAAATGTGTAGCCAAATGCTGGACATATCACCTTTTTAAAATGGTATTTTGCCTTTCCTTGGTATTTTCCCTTTCTTTATTAATTGCAGATAATTTTAAAATGAAAGTTGTTTCTAGCAAACAGATCCATGAAATATAGTCTCCTATGCTTTTGTGATATGACCTTTCTATAGATGTTATTTATGACTCTACTCTGGCACAACACTTTGGGAGCAAAATGTATATGAGACTGTAGATCATCTATACATATCAACTTCTGTGGATGCTATATTGTTATCCATGTCAAAAATTTTGATTTGGTGAGAGATATTAAATGAAATATTTCCCCATCTGTATTTTAATTTCCTTAGAACATAAATATATCTTATTAATTCCTGCACATGACATATTCCAGCAATAATAACAGTTGATTACTTTCTAAATCTTTCTTTCTAACAGCAAAACACTATCCTATTTATGGATAAATCAAAATGAAGTAGTCTAGGTATGTTAGTTGACTTTTTATGTTTCATTAAGAATCATGTTTTCTATAATTGAATGTGTATTTCTGATTATAATTACATTAGACAAAAAAGACAGCAAATCAGTGAGTAGAATAAAGAGCTGTCAGAGTCCTGTCACCAACTCCAGAGATGATTAAAAGCATAAGGATGAAAAGAGATAAGAAACATTCTTCAACAGTCAACACTGAAGGATTACCTTTAAACTATTCATACCTTCTGTATGTAAATTCATACCTCCTGTAGTGTAAATCCACTACAGATTTACTAGCCTTATTAGTAGAAAGTAGAAAAGCAGGACCTCTTATTAATATACATCAGTGGTTCTCAACTGGGGCCAATTTTGCCCCTCAGGGGACATCTGGCAACATCTGGAGATATTTTTGGTTGTCACAGCTTGGAGAGGGGTGTGCTACTGGAATCTACTGGATGGAGGCCAGGGATGGTGCTAAAGATTCTATAGTGCACAAGACACGCCCCCAGATGAAGAATCATCCAGCTTCAATATCAGTAATGCTAAGGTGAGAAGCCATGGTCCAAATCTGGTTTTTTAATATCAGCCAAGCAAACTAGCCCTTTCTCCCTCACTGATAATAACTAAACTAAGAGTCGCCTCTCTGACTATTATATGCAAATTCCAAATGGCAATATAATAAGAAACAGACACTAAACTCAAATAGAGAGCCCATGGAGGGAAAAACCCTACCCCCGCCATTGATTCCCCCTAGTTCCCAAGGCCTCTCATGCCTAGTCAAGTGTCTAAAGCAATCCACATTATTTATTCAGTATCTGTTCACTCATTTTATGGTTTCTAAAAGGAAGGTTAACTAATACCCAGTGCTTATTAGACCCTTTTCCATGTTATATACTAGAGTACTGCTGTGGGACCACACATAAACTTTAAATTAAGACCTTCTGGAAAGGATTCCTATAAATGACTGAAATACTTCTCTGCAATCATCAGTAGAATATGTCCCACAAGAAGTTTCTAATATTTTTCTTTATATTATAGTAACACATTCTAAATATGATCTATTGCCTAAGGTAATTGTATAATAATTAACTTGTTTATGATCAATACACTTGAGAAGGGAGGAATGTCTGGGAATATATTACATACTTTCCCACTAATGTATTTTTCTTATATTATTGAGGTATAGTTTATATCTAGTATACATAATTTATATATAGCTAAACATACTTATAAGTAATATTTTATATACAGTTAATTGAACAAATCTGAAGTGCTCAATTAAATTTTTATACTTCTATAAACCATCTGGCTATATATGTAACCACCATCCCGATTAAGGTATAGGGCATTTGCCCTAAAAGTTTTTTCAAGCTTAGAAGCTCCCACATCTTTTAGGTAACCACTATTTTGATTTCTATCACTGTAGATTAGTATTGCCTGTTTGTATGAAATAAAGTATGTCTTTTTATGTCTGGCTTCTTTTTCTCAACATAATGTTTTGGAGATTTATCCATGTTTGTATGTATCAATAATTAATTAATTAAAAATGTCTCAATAGTATTACATTGAATTTATCTGTTGAACTTCTTCCAGGTTTTATATTTTATAAACAGCCTTTAGATATTATACAATTGATATGAAGACTTCTTTCTTGTTCTTAAAAGAAATGAGTTATCAACCCATAAAAGGACATGGAGGAAACTTAAATGGACATTACTAAGTGAAACAAGCCAATCTAAGAAGGCTACTACTGTATGATTCCAACTGTATGACATTCTAAAAAAGGTAAAGCTACAGAGAGAATGAAGAGAAGAAAATGGCAACCCACTCCAGTATTCTTGCCTGGAGAATCCCATGGACAGAGGAGCCTGGCAGGCCATGATCCACAGGGTCACAGAGAGTCAGACATGACTAAAGTGACTAAGCACGCATGCACAGAGAGAATGAAAAAAAACTTAGGACTGGCAGAAGTTGGTGGGCAGTTGGGGAGATGAGTAGGTGGAGCACGGAAGACTTTCAGGACAATGAAAATCCTTTGTATGATTTCATAATGTTGGATATGTGTCATTATACATTTGTCCAAACCCACAGAATGCACAACACAAGGAGCAAATCCTAAGGTAAACTACGGACTTTTCGTGATTATGATGTATCAGTGCAGGTTTGTCCCTGGTAAAAAAATTTACCAATCTAATGAGTGATGTTGATAAAAGGCCATATATATGTGAAGCTGGAGATGTATGGGTAATTTCTGTACCTTCTTCCCATTTATTGTAAATTTAAAACTACTCTAAAAACTAAAATGCTTTAAAAGTAAAAAAAATAGATTGCTTGGATTTATCTTTTGATGGACCTATGACTTCATTTATCTTGGGTCGGTAGATAGTAGCATTGCTGTGTCATAGGATATATGTATGTTAACTATAGTAATACTGCTAAATGTTTCCAAAATGGGCAAACACTTTATATTCCCAGCTGTGTATGAACAAAAAATTGTTCCACATCTTCTCCAACACTTTGTATCATTAGTTCTTCTAGTGTTTTTCACTGCAGTGTGTGGGTAGTGGTATGTCCTTATCATTTTAATCTACATTCTCCTGAAGACTAATGGGGATGACCATCTTTTCATATGCTTCTTGTCCACTGGGTTATCCTATTCTTGTGAAGTAAGTGCCTTTCCAAGTCAGCCTCATTTTTGGACCACTTTCTTGAACCCCCTAGCTCAGGAGAGCTGCAAATGTGAGGAAAAAAATCAGCTGGCACCAACCAACCAAGAGGTTACCCAGCGGTCTGGCTGCTGAGCTCCACTGTCGCCTTTTTCCCTCACTCATCCCACCTAAGTGTTCCTGGTTTGTGTAAAGGGGGCTTCTCTTCACCATCCTCCTCAGGGTGGTTCTTCTTGTCAACTGACCAGATCAATATGAACTTCTGGAGGACAGTAGCACCTCCTCTGCTGGTTTATTCTTTTTCCTTGGGCTGAGGAGGAGAGTTCAGGCCAGTGTTAGCAGGGCCCAATGCCTATTTAACTAGACAACTGGAATCAGGCAATGGGGGAAATGGGCAAGCTCCAGGGGTCTGTGTCCTCACCGGAGTCAGTATGGACAGGTCTGCTCCTCAGCAAAAGACACAGCAGTCAGCGGTTGCAGGGCAGGGAGCTGAGCCAGCAGCATAGGCAAGGGCTGGGACTGCTGCTCCTTCCACAGCCCCCCATGCGTCACTCTCACTGTGTCCACCCACCCTGGCACGAGACCACCTCAACAGCAGTGTGCTTTAATCACAGGGCTTTGCAATACACCAAGGGTCAATGAGAGGTCTTATTTTATTAACATCTAGGAAATAAGGAAACCCAAAGGAAACTTAAAAAGCATCTAATCCAATTCCTCATCTGCTCATTGAGAGATGGATTTCCAGCTGATGCTTGAATACCTCCTGGGTCAGAAAAGTCCCTACAGCAAGAGACCCCATTCTGCCAGAAGGCAATGTAACATAACATGGACTTTGGAGTCAGGCACACTCAGATCTGAATCCAAGCCCCACCACTCACTAGCTGTGTGACCTTGGGCAATATCTTTAACCTCTATGATCTTTGGGATTTCTCTTCTGAAACTGAGGGCTCAGAGTAGAATTCAATCCACAAGGACGCTGTATGGATTAAAGAGACTACAACTAACATAAAGCATTTAGGACACAGCCTGGCACATAATAAATGACAGTCAATAGAATCTATTTGGGGGCAGTTTTGACCTTTAAAGAACTCTTTTATACAACGTGGATCAAAACTCCTACACTGGAATCTGAGTTAACAGCTTCTGGAGTGACATCAAATAAACTCTTTTTAGTTTCCAGTGGGAGGGACAGCCCCAGTGTCACAGGATTGTGAAGCATGTCTGGGGAGAGTAAACAGGCCAGGTTAGCAGAAGCATAAAATACACTGACAACTAACGAGACACGAGGCTGAAAAAACATATGGACTAACATGAGGGAAGTGAATGACCATGGGAGGGGGCGCTTGGAGCATTTTTGGCAAAGCTTATGACAGAGTGTGCTTTAAGTTGATGAAGATCAAGCTTGTAAAAACTGAACTGGAGAAGAGTCAGTCAGATACGAGGAAACAAAGCTAGGGACTATTTTAGAATCTGAGTCAACAAGTAACAAGAACTGAACCAGAATAGTGTCATAAGAAGGACAAAGGATAAATCAGAGATAAGTGAAAAAATCATAGAGATTTCAGCTCCGCAATGTCCCTTCTACTCGTGGGATCATCTCCATTCCTATTGACACTTCTCTAGATATTCATCATGTATATAATTACAATTAAACGTATAAGGGCTCTCCAAATGATAGCCAGGAAGGAATATATACTCCTGAAATCTGTGTTTGTGTTAAAATATCCAGCATAAGGATTTTACATTTTTATGAACACTTAGAAATTGAAGATTTTTCATATTGATCTACTAATACCCATTAAATGGGTTTTGCATATTGCAGAGTAATGAATGAGTCATTTACCATGTTTTAAGTTTAGAGTGGAATCAAAATATAAACCTTTGCCAATACTCGTGGGTATCAATTACATTTCAAAAGATACAGCAAAAATTCAACAGTACAAACCTAGCTGGTGACAAATGAAAAGTAAAAACACATTTTTTCATGCCTTAATGTAGAAGTTTTATTTTCCTTTTCAACCTTTATCATATATTTACTCCATTTAAAAGTCAGATTTACTAACAAAAGTTATGAGTAACCTAGATAGCATATTGAAAAGCAGAGACATTACTTTGCCAACAAAGGTCAGTCTAGTCAAGGCTATGGTTTTTCCAGTGGTCATGTATGGATGTCAGAGTTGGACTGTGAAGAAGGCTGAGCGCTGAAGAATTGATGCTTTTGAACTGTGGTGTTGGAGAAGACTCTTGAGAGTCCCTTGGACTGCAAGGAGATCCAACCAGTCCATTCTGAAGGAGATCAACCCTGGGTGTTCTTTGGAAGGAATGATGCTAAAGCTGAAACTCCAGTACTTTGGCCACCTCATGCGAAGAGTTGACTCATTGGAAAAGACTCTGATGCTGGGAGGGATTGGGGGCAGGAGGAGAAGGGGACGACAGAGGATGAGATGGCTGGATGGCATCACCAACTCGATTGACGTGAGTTTGAGTGAACTCCAGGAGTTGGTGATGGACAGGGAGGCCTGACGTACTGAGATTCATGGGGTCACAAAGAGTTGGACATGACTGAGCAAGTGAACTGAACTGAACTAACCGATAAAAATGTAGTCACCCACAGACTTATAAAAATTAAAATCTACATTAAAATGAAATATATTCACTTTTTAAAGTGAAAATAACTGTTGTTTGTAACCATAAATATTCTGGAAAAATATAATTCACACTATTAGCTTTCCTTCAAAGATTTTTTATCTGAAGAGTTAGTTTCTATCTAAAATATGAGAGTGAGATAAGCAAAAACAAAAAATAGAGTCACACACCAAAGAAGGTGAGAACATTTAGTTTGGAAATAACTACACACACACTGCATACACATACTTAGACAAAAGCACACCTCCCTCTAGGCTTTGGTTTCCCCCTCAGCAACATTTTTGGTGTGGTTCTAGTATTTGTTTTCCCAGTTGGAAAAAGACTGAGGGATAGCAACCTTATAAAACAAAGTGAAAAGTAGGTAACTGAAAGGAACCTAATCTTGAAGTCTTCTCCAGAGTCTAGACCTGTGTTTCCTCAACTGTGTTCCACAGAAGAATATTAATAGCTAGTGCATTAAAAAGATGTCAAAAAAGTTTGAAAATACTGGACACTACATATCCTTCTTTTGAAGAGGACCATATAAGTACATGGAATGTTCGGAAGTCTTACAGCCAGGAAACCTACTTTATTTTGTTTAACCCACTGCTTCAAAACCATGCAACACTACTCTTTCCCATCTTTTTTTTTTAAAGTATACCTACTAATATCTTTCAGAATACTAGTTCTATCCTGCTTTAGACCAATCTTTATGCCATTGTGAAATTCCCTTTGAGTTGCTAGTAGTTCATACATCACAGGCATATATTTTCTTGAAAAACAAAAATCTCATAAAGTAGCGTTAAATTCTTTTTGTTATTTTTGTTTTAGACCACATCACATAGTTTGTGGGATCTTAATTCTCCAACCAGGTATTGAACCTGGCCCCTGAGCAGTGAAAGTGCGGTATCCTATCCACAGGACTGCCAGGGAATTCCCATGTTAAATTCTTGAGAAGAGATGAAATGGTGGTGGTGGGTAGAGGGGGAGAAAGAACACTCCATATCGCCCCTACATTTAAGAAAATATGGTATCCATCCTACTCACTCAGGCCTATTTGGCCATTTTTATCTTTTATTAACTGACTATGCTTCATGCTCCCACTAGCATATCAATCACTGAGACATGACATAGACTAATCCATTCTAAGTGGATTAGTACATATGGTAAGGGTATCCATGACGACTTCCCTGGAATTACTTGTAGCCAGGGTGTATGATGTAAGCAAATATAGAAGGTTATAACATAGATTCCTAAAAAAGGAAAACTGAGGAAAGAACCACCAAATAAGACAAAGTCTCTGGGTAATGTGCACCCTCCTCCAAAGTCAACAAGGCTACAGAATGGTATGTGCTGCTCACAGGAGCATTTGCAGCCTTTAGACATGATTAGGGTACAAGAAGCAAAGAAGAAATATATCTACTCAAGAAAATTTAATTTCATTCATCTGGTATCCTTTTCATAAAATAGTTTCATAAATTTTCCTCTCATTCTTTAAAACAAATTCCACTGAATCTAGTTTAAAATTTCAAAGTAGTTTCAGGGACAAATCCAAGAAACACAGCACAATTTAAAAAGGAAACGTAGAACCAATTTCACAACTAAGTATGAGCACTCAGACTTTTTTTCAATATTAACCACAATAAATCCACTGCACACTCTCAGTGCAGGGAATAGCCACCACATGTAAAAGAAAATCACTCATAAAAAAGGTGTCTTAGATACCTGGCTGGGACTCTTTTTTGAAATGAGATCACAGTTGCTTGGATTTGAAACCATACATTTTTTTCCCCTATTAATTTTCATTTGACCTTTTTTCACCTGGGTAAAAGGATCACTCCCAATTCAACACATGTGTAAATGTAAAATCCACTTACCTGCACAAATCCGCATGCTGTGAAGTCCTCAAACAAGGGCAGACTTGGACGGTCTTCTCTATAGATGGTAAGTTTGTACGTGGTCAGGGTCTCACCCTGAGTTGGAGATTTATCCACCACAAGCACTGAGATTTTGTTCATCCCTAAACCCAGAGAATAGTTGGCAAAGCTGGAGAGAGAACAAGAAAGAGAGAGTGAGAATGAGAGAAAGAATCCAAATTGATTCATATATCAATATTTATTGGGTCAATAATTTGCATTAAAAACAGATAAGATCTGCACCATTTCATAAGAAATCTAAAATGTGAAATATTTTAACTTATGTTTCATTGTGCTTTGGTATGCCAACATTTATCTAGCAGAGCAAGTCAAGTCCCTTACCAATTATAGGGAAGGGAACTAATATTTATTAACCATCTGTCAAGGTCATACATTATCCCATTTAATATTTACCAATCCATACAAAAACTAAGGCTGTCCCCATTTTAAATATAGTAGAGTATGGTAAAGTCAGGGTTAGGACCCAGGTTGGTCTGACTTGAATTCTCTTTTCTTTCTATTATACTGTTTTAGCTCCCAGGAATGTTGAATGCATTTCGTTCCCTACAGCATGGGAAAATGAGTATGTTTCTTGTCATGGACATGGCATGTCATAAGGTTCTATCTTCTGTTCAAATGATAAACCAAAGAGTTGGTGACTCTCAAAAGAGTCATTAGGAAAAAAAATCTCATGAGACTAGGAAAGTTAGTGTTACCATGTCCACAAATTTTATCAAGTAATCAGCACCTGAATATTCAAAAACTCAAGGAGTTGGGTTGGGATAGAAGGAGGCTACTGTTAGGAAGGATTAATTCCTCAACAATCTAAAAACATTAAGATAAGAATAAACCCAGTTTTCCCCCAGTGAATCTTCTTTAATATTTCATATCACAAGATCCTCTGTCATTACAACATTGTTAGAAAGATTAAACACGAACATGGTTAATAGGTCATCATAGCACTTATGTGTTATTTTAACCACATGACATCTGTGAAGCAGAAGGATTTCACTCCCTGGCAATCCTCCAACAGATACTGTGCCTCAGGTCTTCTGAACCATCTTCAAAAGTTGTCTCCAAGGTCTGTCTCCTGCTAAGATGTCTACCCTCGGCCCCTATCAACGCCCTCATACCTTGGTCCTGCCCGTTCCTGCAGGTACACCCTGCACTGACTCTTAGAAGTCTCTGCTCCAATTGTCAGTGTTACCACATCAAATGGGACTTCAGAGTAATAATCTTTGATCTTCGGGTTAAATTCAGGATTTAATTCCAAACGCGGATGTGTGAAGATCTGCTTGATATGACATTGTGCATCTTTATCTGTTTAAAAAAACAAAAACAATGACAAAACACAACTGTGGCATGCATAAATGGTTAAAAATCAAATGTGATTACGGTTTTGAAAATTCTTTTGCATAACTTTGGTAATCACTGCTGATTTTCCATTTGGTATTCTGGTAATAGCTGATTTGTGGCTTCACCTGGATTTTCTACTTGCCAAATTTTGTAGACTTTACCTCATGTAACTGTTGTTGACTTTAGTTGATATTTTTTGCTCAGCCTTTAAAAATTTAAAGGCACAGCAGGTCAGAAAATGTCTCTCCAGTGAATTGATAACATTTCATAGCACTTATAACATCTATCAACAATACGTGAACCATGAACTTCCAGATGTTCAAGCTGGTTTTAGAAAAAGCAGAGGAACCAGAGATCAAATTGCCAACATCTGCCAGATCATCGAAAAAGCAAAGAGTTCCAGATAAACATCTATTTCTGCTTTATTGACTATGCCAAAGCCTTTGACTGTGGATCACAATAAACTGTGGACAATTCTGAAAGAGATGGGAATACCAGACCACCTGACCTGTCTCTTGAGAAACCTATATGCAGGTCAGGAAGCGACAGTTAGAACTGGACATGGAACAACAGACTGGTTCCAAATAGGAAAAGGAGTACGTCAAGGCTGTATATTGTCACCCTGCTTATTTAACTTATATGCAGATTACATCATGAGAAACACTGGGCTGGAAGAAGCACAAGCTGGAATCAAGATTGCCGGGAGAAATATCAATAACCTCAGATATGCATATGACACCACCCTTATGGCAGAAAGTGAAGAGGAACTAAAAAGCCTCTTGATGAGAGTGAAAGAGGAGAGTGAAAAAGTTGGTTTAAAGCTCAACAGTCAGAAAACTAAGATCGTAGCATCTGGTCCTATCACTTCATGGGAAATAGATGGGGAAACAGTGTCAGACTTTATTTTATTTTATTTTTTTAGGGCTCCAAAATCACCACAGATGGTGATTGCAGCTATGAAATTAAAAGACAATTACTCCTTGAAAGGAAAGTTATGATCAATCTAGATAGCATATTAAAAAGCAGAGACATTACTTTGTCAACAAAGGTCTGTCTAGTGAAGGCTATGGTATTTCCAGTGGTCATGTATGGATGTGAGAGTTGTACTATAAAGAAAGCTGAGTGCAGAAGAATTGATGCTTTTGAACCATGGCGTTGGAGAAGACTCTTGAGAGTCCCTTGGACTGCAAGGAGATCCAACCAGTCCATCCTAAAGGAGATCAGTCCTTTGGGTGTTCATTAGAAGGACTGATGTTGAAGCTGAAACTCCAATACTTTGGCCACCTGATATGAAGAGATGACTCATTTGAAAAGACCCTGATGCTGGGAAAGACTGAGGGCAGGAGGAGAAGTGACGACAGAGGATGAGATGGTTGGATGACATCACCGACTCAATGGACCCGGGAGTTGGTGATGGACAGGGAGGCCTGGCGTGCTGCGGTTCATGGGGACGCAAAGAGTCGGACACGACTGAGCGACTGAACTGAACTGAACTGATAACATCTATCAAACAACTGTTTAAATTGTTGTTTTAAATTTAAACAATGGGGGAGATGATTCTGTGGGGTAACAGAAAGGTACCACCAGGGAATAAGGAAAATTTCTTGATGGGAGTGTCATTAAACTGTTGCTGGATTGATGTGTAGCTCAGAAGCAGTAGGGTGGAGCAAAGAACGTGAAATCTAATATCATGCCACACACTTAGACATGAAAACCCCTTCATACTCTGGCTACCTTAACCTAAGTGCCCTAAAGTAGTGCTTTTGAAAGAAGCAAAGTGCTATTTTCTGGTCAGTTTTGTTATAGAACCTAGTGTATTACTTCATGGGCTTCCCAGGTGGGGCTAGTGGTAAAGAATCCACCTGCCAATATAGGAGATATAAGAGACGTGGGTTCAAGCCCTGGATTGGGAAGATGCTCTGAAGGAGGGCATGGCAACCCACTCCAGTATTCTTGCCTGGAAAATCCCATGGACAGAGGAGCTTGGTGGGCTACAGTTCATACACAGAATCCAAAGAGTAAGACATGACTGAAGCAATTTCGCATGCATGCATGCATGAGTATTACTTCATATCATTGATTCTAAGTCACTTTTTAAGAGTTTCTATTTTTTATGAGCTCAACTTTTACAAAAGTATCTTAGTGAGAAAAAAAAATATATATATATCTTTAGGCATATATAGCAGCCACCACTAAACTAAACATATTGTGTTCATATTTTGAAATAAACAAACTCAAAAGCAAATGTTTTCAAATAAAAATATTAACAAGTTTTTTTTTGTTCCAGAAAACTTTTTTATAGTCAAAAAACTTCAGTAAAGATAAAAATAGGAAATACTATAAAAATCAGTAAAATGAAAATGTCTTCTGTTGCCTTTAAGTAAGATTTTCAATGATATTTAACAACATAGCAACAAAAAAGATAACACCAAATCTGCCATAGGAAGCTATATACCTGAACTTAAAGAAAAAGCCTATTATTTTGTTAACTGCTGTCTCTTCCTTTATTATTATATAGCTTTTATACAATTTCTCTAAAATCAAATCTAATGATTTGTTTTCAGTTCTTTAGCATTTTCTCATCACCTCTATAATCTAGACCAAGCTCCCAATATAGCTTACAAGACATTTCCTAACCATTTCTTGGCTTCTCCCTCTCATCTCCCACCATATTCTAGACTTCGTGATTCAACAATATGAAAACTTTTATATTTCTTTTTCAGACAAGGAGACAGATATACCACCAACGTTATAGGTGTTTTATTCTACATCTGAGAACTAGGTGTCAGCTTAACTCCCATCTTGCCCTTAAATGATGAAAGTGAATAAATTTCACTCACATTCTATGATTGTTTTCTCAACTGAAATAAAAGGAATAAAGAAAAAAGAACTACTTGAGGGGAAATGTCATTAAACTGCCATTGGACTGATACATAGCTTACAGACAGTAGGGTGGAGCAAAGAATGTGAAAAAGCTACTCAGGTACAAATTAGGAATAATATTACAACTACTCAGGTACAAAGAGAAGTTGTTTCTTTCTTAGGAAGAAGCAACTACTGAGGTACAAATTAGGAATAATAATGCAATACATATATTGTAATTTCATTGTAAGGAAAAAGTCAATAAAAATAACTAGTTAATTGATTGATTTTACTTGTTACCAAAGATTGTATCTGGGTGATGAAGGTGGACTGCATCTATAATTTCAATGATTCTACTAGCTCCTAAAGTGTTTTATAATAAAGGAGAAAAAAATGAAAGGATAAGGGTGAGACTGTGTTATTCGATTTCATCTTGAAAAGTACCATAGCTTTTCATTCAAATTCAAACACATTAATAAGACATTCATTTTTTTCATCAGATTTTTTTTTTTTTTTGGCATGCTCTATGCTCAAGGGACTGAGATAAGTACAGTAAAAACTGGCTGTTTTTGGTCATGAGATCTGATTCTGTTGGATACTGTGAACCCAAGGTAACACTTTAAACAAGTTGGAGTTCAGGATATGGAATGTGCTTTCAAGATTACCATTTCCTAGGCAGAAAGGGAATATAAATACACACACTATACTTTTATTCTTAAAACCAGATAGCTGAATAACAAAGTGGAAGATTTTTTTTCAAAATAGTAATCATAGGAAATATGCTTTAATTTTATATATTTTAATAAAATAGTGAGAGTTAATTTCCCTGTAGTTAATATTTTGACTTAATAGTGAACATTTTCAATGAGGCCTGCTCGTGGTGGTTCAGATGGTAAAGAATCTGCCTGCAATGCAGGAGACTCAGGTTCAGTTCCTGGGTTGGGAAGTTCTCCAGGAATAGGGCATGGCAACCCACTCCAGTATTCTTGCCTGAAGAATCCCCATGGACAGAGGAGCCTGATGGGCTTTAGTCCATGGGGTCACAAAGAGTCACACACAGCTGAGTGACTAAACACTCTGCCCATTTCAACACTGAAAATCAGACCTAGAAGAGAGAAACTGAGTAATCATTTTCTTAAGCAAGAAATTATTTTCTTTAGCAAGTGCTTGTTTTTGGTTTCATCAGAAACTCTTCAACTCTGGCTTAAGTGCTGCATCCTAGACCCCTGCTTGAAAGCTGATTTCATCCTGACATCATCTTCAACTGAATCATCAGTGTTGCTGCCTACAAACACCTGGTGTTTCCTTGGCATTCTTCCCAATCCAGTCCCAACTTGTCTCAAGCCAGCTTACCTTAGCTCTGCAGAGAACCCATTGTGAGGCAAGGTGGGAGCAAGCTGCTGAACACATTTGGCAAGTACTTATGGGAATGCTGTTTGAAGTCTTGGTTGCTTTTAATGGATTTCTTTTAACCGCAGAATTTTGTTGCCCTCTTGAGGGATAATCGTAACTCACATTAAACACAAAAACAGCCTAGACACTGAAAGATAATCCCACCTGTTCTAAGGCATCATTGAGTTATTTTTTTAATCTTAAATAAAAGTAGGAAGATTAATTTTGAAGTCGCAGGTATGACTAGTTTTTAAGCAACACAGAAATCTGAGCAAAGTTGAAGTGCTTTTTAACATGTTCACATCCTCTACATTATGTTACCTGGGAACTGAGCAAAAATGACATTACCTTGTATCGTTTTTCTACTTCATAAATGAGGAAACAAAAACCAAAGAGGGGAAGTGGCTTTCCTGATCTAACCCAGAGCCTGGCCCACTAGACCCTCAACAAATGTTTATTTTAATCTTGTTCCTAGTTTTCTCAAAACTAGTCCTTTTCCTATCACACACCAGGTACCAACCAGTTTCCCAAGGGAATTGAGTAGTATGTACTTTTCTAGAAGTGGGAGATTGGATGGTAAGTGCAGAGAGGGAATGGTATAATACCTGTTACTTTTTACTGGTTAGCAGTGTTTCATTCAAAATGGTATTTTTTCTTTAAAAAGCTTGTTGATTCTGTTAAACCACATTTTGTATCACCTCTCAGCCTATACTGATTTTAATGAAAGCATTAAAACATAATTGCATTTTAGAAGAGACAAATTGAATTGGAAGACTTTTATTTATAATAAATTAGACCTTGGCCCATAAATTGTATTGTTCTCACCTTTAATGATTTATCAGAACAGATTTTTTTGTGAAAGGCTAAATTTTCAGTGTATGTTTTTATATATGCATGTGTGCTAAGTCTCTTCAGTCGTGTCCAACTCTGCAACCCTCATGGACTGTAGCCCTCCAGGCTCCTCCATCCATGGGCTTTTCCAGGCAAGAATACTAGAGAGGGTTGCCATTTTCTTCTCCAGGGGATCTCCCCAACTCAGGGATCTAACCCAGGCCTCCTGCATTGCAGGCAGACTCTTTACCATCTGAGCCACCTTAAAGAGCTCATTACAAAATGCATTTATATTACTGATTATACCTTGATAAAAGAAATTCATGAATTTTAAGAAAAAAATAAATTAAAATTTGGCTTAAAAACTTTTAATTGTTATAAAGAAAACCACACGTAAGTGCTATCCATTGCATCAACAATCTGACCGAAACAAATCACCGCTGGATGGTGACAGTCCTAAAAATCAATACACAGAGAAGATGCCAAGCTCTTCCATTTAAGTGGTTCCCATAGCAAAGTATTAGCACTATTGGGGCCCCTGAAAATAAGTTTGGAAGTTACTGTTCTTAAATAAACGAAGATACAATATAATATTTCATTTTATAAAATGGAAAGTAAAAAATAATTATGCAAAAATGACAAATACTGACTCATTCGGAAAATGCATAACTTCTGAAAATTTACTCAAAATACATTATCATCCTAATGATCTCCAAACTTGATGATTTATACAAAGCAGAGGTCTGCCTAACTACTGATTATAATTCTCAAATACTTTCATTGGAACTCACCATTATGGCAATGCATTTCTTTGGTTTCATTCATAATTTGTGGAACCACAGCTAAAAAAGGAAATGTACATTTAAAAAGGAAAATATTAATTAAAATACAGAGAATACATATCCAGGTGTCTGAAACACAGGTTAACTGAATGAAACATATTTTATTATTTAATTGTTATTACATTAGAAAGCACTTCTAAGTTCAACTGAAAGCTACGGTAAGACCAAAGAAATGATTAGGTTAAAAATAACAGAAAAATGATAAGTTCACATAAGAAAATATTAAGAGAGAAAAATGAATGGTCTAAATGCCATTCATTACCTGAAGGTGATCTATCAAAATTCCTCTTGTTCTATTATGATCTTACAACTATAATTTCCCAAATCACTAGAATCACATAAATTCCATCCAGTTGGTTCCACTGACATTTACTCTAAGTTTCTGAATTCAACCAAACATTTATCTAAAAAACTCCTAAATGGAGATTGATGGGACAAAGTGGGAACACTCATAGTGCTTAAAGAAATCATTTAAAGATTTAAAACATGGTGGGAGAGAGAAGAGTAGTTCAACATCAGTTCTTCCCTTAGCTTAGTGCTTCATTTTATTAAGTCAGTGATTCTCAACCTCTACCATGCCTCAGAAGCATCCGAAGGGCTTGTTAAAATATAGAATACTGGGCCTTAAACCCAGAGATTCTGATTCAGGAGATCTGAACTTTCTAAGCTTTCCAGATGATGCTGATGTTGTTGGTCTAGGAGCCATACACTCAAAACCACTGTGTTGGATTAAACCTTGATTTGTAATAGGAAAACTTTGATTTTTTTAAAAAAGACATGTGTACTTTTCATCTTCTTAAAATTATAAATATTTTCTTTTCATGTGACAAAAAGCTCAAAATTTTTTTAGAAGAAAAAATATAGGGAACAGGTAAGACTAAGAGAGAAAATCAAAGTCACTATTAATTTCCCTTTAGGTCCATGTGGCATGTAGTCAAATGTTTCATTGAATAATATATCTTAAACATCTTTCATGTATAAATATTTTCCTATATATTAGGGTGGATTTATATTTTACTGGATGACTATGAGATGGATAGATAACTTCACTGACTCAGTGGACATGAATTTGAGCAAACTCTGGGACACAGTGAAAGACAGAGGAGCCTGGTGGGCTACAGTTCATGGGGTTGCAAAATGGACATGACAGTGTCTCTGTTATGAATAACAACAAATAGCTTAATCCATTCTACTATTACTGTGATAATGGTAGTTGTTATTTTTTCCTTTATAATTTATGCAATTAAATTTTTGGGTACATTCTTAATTATTTCCTTAAAATCAGTATCTAAGAGTGAAATTTATGGCATATATGAATAACTTTTAAAGCTTTTATTACATGTTGTTAAATGGTCCCTTAAGAAATATACACCCATCAGCAATGAGAATGCTCATTTCCCTACACTCTCCCCAGCTCTATGATATTTAAGAGGAAAAAATCTCTCCAAATTTGAGGGGAAAACAGCATTTTTCCAGTCTAGTTTTAATTATTGACTGCTAATAAAGCTAAACATTTTTTATGATTTTGGCCAAACAATACTTATTTTCATGTTGAAAGAAACAGGAGGACATCTTTTACCTTTTTTATTTTCAATTGCATCAAATGGTACTCGTGGTTTTTTAATGTTTCCATCTTCTGTGAAAGAATTCCTGCAAATGCAATATCAAACAGTCCTGGATCAATGCACTGAACAAAATTCATGGAAATTACATCTAACACACTATCTTTTTTTCCTGTGTGAACACAGTTATTTTGATGAACACAAAGAAAAACGTTCTGAATTTCATTCCTCTAAACTGGCATTCTTGTCTCAAGTGAAGTGGATGGAAATCTCATCATCTCTAATCAGCAGAAGCCCATATGAAGAAAACCAGGGCAAAAAGTCACTCTTTGGTCCAAAAGGGAACAATCTCTGATAGCCTAGGTCCAACAGAAGTGACTCAGGAATACACATTCTTAGTGGAATCTGTTTGGCTAAAATTACAAAGTCTTGTAGCAAGAAGCTTTGGAAACTCTGAGGCACAGACTGAGAACATCCACATAATCTAAGAAACTTAAGCGTACCATGCAGAAAATAACCTGTCTTGCCAAGACCTCTATCCTTAAACTCTGATTAACAGGGATGAATATTAAGGGTTAGTTATATCTTGGTGTGTTTGCCTCATTTTTCTGTTGTATAACTAAATGCTCAGCCAGATTGCCCTTTAAATCCTCAAATTTAGGACCCAAATAATCTAAGTGGCAGACAGAAAAACTGTTGGTCCTTATAGAGAATACCAGGCAGGATGTGACTTGACTTCACTGTGCTATGTTGGGAGGCTCCATTTCTACTGCAATGAAACAGAGATAACAATGCTGGCCTTACTTCACAGGGATGCTATGAAGATTCAACAAATGCTCTGTGTTAGTTTAATTTTATAAAGATTTATTGTCCCGGATATTGTATGGGACACTGTGGTAGAGATGAATAAGGCATTTTCAATTGCCTCAAAATATAAACATTAGATAGAAAATTAAGAAGAATCAGGAATTAAAACTATTGTTAATGATGGAAGGTGTGATAACTTTATTGCAGTTTTATTTTCAAGTCTTTTTACCCTATAGTATATGCAATGATGTAATCGGGGTGAAAAATAACATGTCGAGGACTTTAAAATACTTTCCTCCTCCCAAGGAAGGAAAAAATAGATAAAGCAAGCATGGGATGAGATACATTTACTATAAGTTTGAGTGCCAGGCCAAGGTAAAAAAAAAAAAATTTTATTTCATATGAAGCAAACACTTTAAGTAAAGCACATAAAAGATACAACCTTGAAATGCATATAAAATGATTTTTATAAAAGTTACTATATCAAGGGAATGAAATGTTTTGTATGTTAAGGCATCCCCGAAGTGAGTTCTTGTGTAATTTTTCGAATAACTTGTTTTGAAAATGTGGATTTTCATGGAAAGCATGTGATTAGAGCAAATTACACCTGCTACTTTATTTCCAGTGAAGTGAAAATTAACAGACAGTACACACACATTGATTTTAGTGTTTTCATTCTGTTCAGATTTCCACTCACTCTGTTAGGACCCTTGGATTCTGAGCCTCAAGGCACAGACAGAAGTGGTCACTTTCTTTAAATGTTGCTTTTCTGTCTATTTGTCCTCACCTTGTTGCTATAAGTGGAGGATGTTTATTTAAAGTGTGAAGGAAGTCGTTAAAACCCACAGATAATATAGGTACGTAATACTGGCCTTTAGAGTATGAAAAACTAGAGGTGACCATTGTGAAGCTAGGGGCAATTATGAACGACTACATCTGACCTTCCTGTCAGCATGAGATCCTGGTATAAATAATAAGACCAGAAAGAAGAGGCCAGGGTTGTAGTTCCAACTCAATTAGCTGCTCGGCTTGAGCAAATGACCCATCTTCTTAGCACCTCAGTTTCCTCATCTGGAAAATGTATATGACACCGATCCTTCTCGTGATACAGCATGAATGATAATTAAATATATACATACATACTCACTGGTAAATTTGAAGATAATTAAATTAACTAGTCTTTCTTAAAATGGCCTAGAAACAATTTATCTAATTGTTTCTTTTTTAAATTAAATTTATTTATTTTAATTGGAGGTTAATTACTTTACAATATTGTATTGGTTTTGCCATGCATCAACATGAATCCGCCACGGGTGAACATGTGCTCCCCATCCTGAACCCCTCTCCCACCTCCTTCCCTGTACCATCTCTCTGGGTCATCCCAGTGCACCAGCCCCAAGCATCCTGTATCCTGGATCGAACCTGGACTGGCGATTCATTTCTTATATGATATTATACATGTTTCAATGCCATGCTCCCAAATCATCCTACCCTCTCCCTCTCCCTCTCCCACAGAGTTGTTTCTTGATAAAGATTTCAAGTTTACTTATCACAGTGTTAACTTAGATAAGTCTTTCAAACTTATCTTGCTTTTCCTATAAATGAAAGAAAAACATTTCGCCCTTTTTAGATGTTAAGTGACCTTTGGATGGTATAGGAGCAGGAAAGAGAAAGTATATTAATACTTAACTACTTATCTGTGATGCAGCATACCACACGCCATGCAGTATATGAAGCTTATCTGATATAGTCTCGAAACAATTCTTGGTAGGTTGTATAATCCATAATTTACAGGTATGGAAACTGAATTGCAGAGGAAAATCTTAGCTGCTGTAATTAGTAAAATCTAAACCTAGGATTTTTGAATCCAAGTCTGTTTGATTCAAAAACGTCCTGACTTTTTCTAACTATATTTAACAATGACATTCAGTAAATTGCATTGTGGGAAAGAATCAGTTAGGGTTAAAATTAGGCTTAAATCCAATATTCTGAATTTAAGACAAGTCAATTGCTTAACTGTGTAACAAATGTGGACCTTGAGAGAAACTTGGAGAATAAACTTTCCAAGCCTTGCATATCTCAAAGGAACTTAACTTACTTAAAGTTAAAAACAATACTTAAATAGACTTCTTGGTAAATCAAGTCTGCTCTTCCTCTTTCGATAATGATGAATGAGACAGTCTTCGATTGAGTGAGTGCAAAGAACAAACAAAGGGACATTGAGCTATATTATTTAAAACCTAACTTTCAAATAAACAAAACCTTCTATCAATCCTATTACTTCAGAGTATTGAGGGAATAAGGCCAACTGCATAAAGTTGTGGCAATTAAAGTGAGTTCTGGACCTAGGAGACGTTCTAAGAATTCTTCAACTATGTGATTATTTGTATTTTTGAACTATAAAAAAAAAAAAATGTTCCTCTAGGGTTGTTTTCACTGTCTCCTGAGGCAGAAGGAAATAGGAAAGTTGGTAGAATTGAGTCCGTTCACGAGGGTGACTTCAGAGACACCGACGAGCATGGCACGGTCATCTAGTCTTTGATCCCTCTAGGTGGTTGGGTTTATTTCTGTTTTCCTGGCAATAGACAAGTCAAATACTTACTTAATTCCATCATATAAAAGGGAAGTAGACTTAGCTGGCACCGTGGGCACTGCCCCTTCCTCCACTGACTGGGGGTATCATTATGTTCACTGGACCAGCAGACTCTTATTTCCTCATTACTACCCCTCATTAGAATGGAAGTGGATGGGGGAGGCCAAGGACCTTTTCTCCTGGCCAAATGCTCCTCTCTGAGATTCCATCTTTAAAAAAAAAAACTCTAATCTTGCGGTAGAGACAGACATATTTATAAATTTGGATATGTTTTGTCCAGAATAAACTCATGCCTCAAAAACTCTAAATGAATGTTCATACCATCCTGGCCTCCACTCTGACGGATAGTTCATAAAATAAATCTCACCTAATTCTTTCTGTCTGATGCTCCTGAAATTCAAGGATATATATCACAGGATGAAACTAGCTTGAAACTTTTATTTTTAAACTTGACTTTTGAGTGGAGTCAAGTCTTGCTGGTTTGAAAAACTGTTGGATATATTTCTGTTACAGTGTTTGAAGACCACTAGAATCATTATGGTTTCAATGTTTTAAAGAAGCGTATTTTCCAGAGCATGAATTTTTGGACACACTTCTTTTTGTTGCTTTCTTTAATGTAGGCAATGCCTTTTGAAATCAATCTTTAGAGATTTTTGGGGTTGCACAATTCAAATTTGTGGCTCTCTTACCATTCCAGCGGGTGTGGCTCTGCCTTTTTATTCAGGAGCTGAAATTGTTCAAATACACTTAAAAGAGACCAGTATTGCGTCAGGATGGAACCAGGTTTTCCCATAGGACTTGTCATACCATAAAATTCACCAATCAGAGATTGAAATCCAGGAGTAGTAGACGGGAAGAGCTGAGAAGGAATATTCAAGAACAGAATATCAGAATAAGTGATGGAAAAGAAAATATAGTATTACTTGGGAAGGCTTTATATTTATTCAGATATTTTAATTAGGCATTTATTTTAAAATATATTATCAGTACCATAATTTAATTTTCTGTGTTTCTGTCAATGTAAAGGTCACTTTTTATAAGGAACTAATTTTGCTGATGTTTATATTTTCAAATGCGGTGAATTTTATTTCTCTTTTCATTGAATGAAAACAGCTATCTCCTTTCTATAGATACCCCAAAACAGCTGAATAACAGAGTTAGGTAGCAGGAAAAATAAGATGAAATCCTCTTGGATTATAAGTGTCTTATAAATGTCAGGGTGAGAGATATTAACCCGACCCAAAATAAAAAATCTATGGTCATCCTCTTTCTATTCTGAGAGTCAGATATTAATGTTTGCCTTTTCTCCTATAAAATAATTTTTCTATTCTTCACATTCTGCCAAGAGAAGTTCTTTACTTTCCTAATGTCTTAAATTAAGAATTCCTGAAGGATGAGGCCAGGTCTCTCTGATTATCTTTGTATGATATTGTGACCATAACTGTCACAAATGTAACACTTACTGTATTTAAATTAATTAAAATAATCCATCAACTAAGTTATCTTTTGAGTAATAAGCTTACTTTGAATCCTCTAAAATATGGGGTTAAGTAATAAAAACAAGTGTGAAACATTCACTAATTAAGCTAGTTAAAATTCGTACACGTAGCATCTGAATACAAATTTTTAAGTAAAAAATAAATATTTTATCCAAACATTAATAACAAATTATTAGTAGACTTTTAAAAATGCTACTTTAAAGAAACGCTTTATATAAACAAATCTTATGTAGAAAAATATGAATCCAATATAAATTATTTATATAAGGGCAGAACTAGAAACAAAGCAAGTATGAAGCATACAGATATACGTATAATGAATTATCCATTGATATTGATCAATAACAGAATCTAGGAAAATACATAGAAAATAAAATAAATGCCATTTATACTTTCAGACTGAACCCAGTAAAAGTTACAATTATTAATATTTACATTTTTTTCCCTTTGGAGTTTGCTATGGAGTTATAACAAACTATTTTATTGAATAATGTTTACTTTTATACAAACAAAAGGGGCATAATAAGCAGAAGGAAATTTTGGATACATGTAAATGTCCCAAAGCAAACAGCAAACTTCTTTAGAAAAATGTTAGCATTTCCCCCTTAAGAATTAGCAAAGCCTCCCAGCTATATTTATTCCACATTCTTTTACCTTTAGTAAGTCATGTATTATCTGCATACTCTTAAAGAATATGTATTCTGCTCATCTTAATCCTCATATCTCTAAAAAGAAGCTTACAAATATTTCTATTCCTTAAGGAAATATCTTCGAGTTTTAAGTAAAAAATCAAGTAGCTCATGGCTGATCTACTATAATCTCAGTAATCAAGAGGAATCAAAGGTCATTTTTGCTTTACCAGTTGGAATTGTCCCAAACTCCCGAGTTCCTTTATAAAAGTCATAATTGAGTTAATCTCCTCTAAAGACAGGCACCGATTTAGTTCTTTTTGATAATTTTCACCCTATACCAGGGGGAAAAAACACAACTCTTAAGCAATTGTTCCAAAGTCAAGCTATGTTTAGCACAAGTCAAAACCCAAATTTTAAACTCTAACAGCTGAGCTAATTAATTCTAAATAATGTAGCAACTTCAACTCGTCAAAATGATGTCAGAATACAAGAAAACTTTATGTTTGACAAAAGAATCTGAAATAGCTCCGTAGTGCTTTGGCAGCAAGGTTGGGAACTTGGGCCCAGAAGGACAGAATAAGTGTAACAGTTTGGAAAGGCAGGAGGTCTTTTTTTGGCCTTTAGGGAACCAAAGATCAGAGCAGGAAATTTACGCATGAACCTCATGTATGTCACACTGCCATTGTCACATTTCATGGATTCCAGTAAACAGACTTACCCCCACCCCCATTTTCCTCACATTTATTTTTTATAATGCATCCCTGAGAGCAAAAGATACACATCTTACTATTTTCTCCGGGTCAAGTGGTTCTAATTGTTTTAATGACAATCCACTGACTAAGGAAGGAAAACTGGGAACTCTAGGAATGAAGCAATACAATCTTAGGGAGACAAGAGTCTATAACATCTTAACTCCCAAAACCATCTCTCTGTAGAGGACCATTTGTTGGTGAGACCTTTCACATTCTACTTTTCCAAATTTTCCAATTACGGTTTTAAAACAGAAAGATACAGAGAAAACGATACTACACCTAGATTACTAATCTGTACAGATTTTTTCATACATCAAGAAAACTTGTACTAACAGATCACAAAAATTAACCAGTCTTCCTCTGAAGCACTATTCCCTAATCATCATCTAACTGTTAACCAGATGTAACTGCTTAAAAAAAAAGAGTATTATAACTTCAGCCCCTTGATTTTAATCTAGAGCACTAACAACTTCCAAAAGGTTCAGGTATTCCTTAACAGTATTCTATAATACTTAACATGCATTATGCATTATAAGAACAAAATTCCCTTGGGAATTAGGAGCTGATTTACTTCATTTTCAACTTCATTTACTTCAATTTCATCATAGTCAGTCATTCACATACTTAGTAGACACAAAAATAATATTGATCCTTACATCAGAAAAATATTAAGAGGTTTATATAATAGGTACAAATCAATTTCAAATGAATTATCAAGTTGCTTAACTGCACAGTAAAGAAAATGATACTTAAAGATGAAGGAAAAATACTTGTCAGTAAAAAATATGCGCTTACCTTAACTACGGCTGATCTATAAAGTCTCTGAAGTATCTCAGAAAATATGGAAAGGGAAGAGTCATTAGACAGGAGAAAACTGAAAGTATCCTTTAAAAGAAATTCTTCTATGTTTTGGTCCTCAAAGGCCATATCATCATCATCTTGAAAATTTAAATGCTCATGCACCTGTGAAAGAGTTAAATAACAGCAAATATTTTTTATTGACTCACTTTTAATGCAGTGGAATCACTTCTAAGACATGATTCATTTCCCGTTGGATTACAGATCAGAACTGACATCTAGTGGTCCTTTTGGAGGTCAACAATTTTATAAAAATCTAAGTACTGTTATTTCCAAAATATGATCCCCAGGTGGTGCTAGTGGTAAAGAACCCACCTGCCAATGCAGGAGACGTAAGAGACACAGGTTTGATCCCTGAGTCGGGAAGATCCCCTGGAGGAAGGCATGGTAACCCACTCCAATAGTCTTGCCTGGAGAATCCCCTGGACAGAGGAGCCTGGTGGGCCACAGTACACGGGGCAGCAAAGAGTCGGACACGACCGAAGTGACTTAGCATGCATGCAAGTAAGTACATTACTGTTTTATAGAATCATATGAGTTTATCTTAAAAATATCATTGATGAACTTGTGTTCATGGAAATAATATATAATACCTCTAAGCAATAAATTTTATAAAATCATAATGTAAACTATTAGCTTTGTGGGTAAAATAATGAATAAATGAACGATAAAAGATGTAGATTCATAAAATTTTAGAATTTTAGGGATAAATCTTTGAATCGACCAAATGTTTGCATCACGTATAATGCAATCAGTCTCCTTGTGTTATAATCTGAAAACCAGTCAATACAGTAGGAAGTCAAACTCTTGTTGAACAAATGTTTTTTCTTTTTTTATTGAAGTATAGCTGATGTACAATACTATGTAAGTTGCACATATACAATATATGTGTGCTGCATGCTCAGTTGCTCAATCATGTTTGACTCTTTGTGATACCCTGGACTGTAGCCCGCCAGGCTCCTTTGTCTATGGGATTTCCCTGGCAAGAAAACTGGAATGGGTTGCCATTTCCTACTCCAGGGTATGCATAAATTTTATTCAGTTTCTCTTGCCATATCATAAATTATCTTTCTATAGACTAACGCAGTCAACTTTTAAAACCTTCTTGCCACTAAGGGAAATTCTGGATTAAAAATATGTTGGAGGAGATGATATGAATGAGTTAATTTAAGATGAAGTAAAAGAATCAGAGTGTACAAAAAACATGCTTCAGTTTATATATATTCATACAAATACTGAAAACAAATATTCCAAAAATTCCTATGGTTTTAAAGTTAAAATATAGGCCAGTTTTAAACTAAATATCTATATTTAAAGAATAAAGGAGTTAACTTTTGTGAATAAGCTAGGTAACCTGCTATTTTTTATTAACTATATGTCTGCTACTGCTAAGTCACGTCAGTCGTGTCCGACTCTGTGCAACCCCATAGATGGTTTTAAAGTTAAAATATAGGCCAGTTTTAAACTAAATATCTATATGTAAAGAATAAAGGAGTTAACTTATGTGATAAGCTAGATCAGTCAGTTCAGTCACTCAGTTGTATCCAACCCTTTGCTACCCCATGAATCGCAGCACGCCAGGCCTCCTTGTCCATCCCCAACTCCCGGAGTTCACCCAGACTCACGTCCATCGAGTCAGTGATGCCATCCAGCCATCTCATCCTCTGTCGTCCCCTTCTCCTCTTGCCCCCAATCCCTCCCAGCATCATAGTCTTTTCCAATGAGTCAACTCTTGCCGTAAGGTGGCCAAAGTCCTGCAGTTTCAGCTTTAGCATCATTCCTTCCAAAGAAATCCCAGGGCTAATCTCCTTCAGAATGGACTGGTTGGATCTCCTTGCAGTCCAAGGGACTCTCAAGAGTCTTCTCCAACACCACAGTTCAAAAGCATCAATTCTTTGGCACTCAGCCTTCTTCACAGTCCAACTCTCACATCCATACACGACCACAGGAAAAACCATAGCCTTGACTAGACGGATCTTTGTTGGCAAAGAAATGTCTCTGCTTTTCAATATGCTATCTAGGTTGGTCATAACTTTCCTTCCAAGGAGTAAGTGTCTTTTAATTTCATGGCTGCAGTCACCATCTGCAGTAATTTTGGAGCCCAAAAAAACAAAGTCTGACACTGTTTCCACTGTTTCCCCATCTATTTCCCATGAAATGATGGGACCAGATGCCATGATCTTCGTTTTCTGAATGTTGAGCATTAAGCCAACTTTTTCACTCTCCACTTTCACTTTCATCAAGAGGCTTTTGAGTTCCTCTTCACTGTTTGCCATAAGGGTGGTGTCATCTGCATATCTGAGGTTATTGATATTTCTCCTGGCAATCTTGAGTCCAGCTTGTATTTCCTCCAGCCCAGCGTTTCTCATGATGTACTCTGCATATAACTTAAGTAAGCAGGGTGACAATATGCAGCCTTGACGTACTCCTTTTCCTATTTGGAACCAGTCTGTTGTTCCATGCCCAGTTCTAACTGTTGCTTCCTGACCTGCATACAAATTTCTCAAGAGGCAGATCAGGTGGTCTGGTATTCCCATCTCTTTCAGAGTTGTCCACAGTTTATTGTGACCCACACAGTCAAAGGCTTTGGCATAGTAAATAAAGCAGAAATAGATGCTTTTCTGGAACTCTCTTGCTTTTTCCATGAACCAGCAGATGTTGGCAATTTGATCTCTGGTTCCTCTGCCTTTTCTAAAACCAGCTTGAACATCAGGAAGTTCACGGTTCACATATTGCTGAAGCCTGGCTTGGAGAATTTTGAGCATTACTTTACTAGCATGTGAGATGAGTGCAATTGTGCGGTAGTTTGAGCATTCTTTGGCATTGCCTTTCTTTGGGATTGGAATGAAAACTGACCTTTTCCAGTCCTGTGGCCACTGCTGAGTTTTCCAAATTTGCTGGCATTTTGTATTAACTAGATGTCTGCTACTGCTAAGTCACGTCAGTTGTGTCCGACTCTGTGTGACCCCATAGACGGCAGCCCACTAGGCTCCCCTGTCCCTCGGATTCTCCAGGCAAGAATATTGGAGTGGGTTGCCATTTCCTTCTCCAATGCATGAAAGTGAAAAGTGAAAGTGAAGTCGCTCAGTCATGTCCGACTCTTAGCGACCCCATGGACTGCAGCCTACCAGGCTCCTCCACCCATGGGATTCCAGGCAAGAGTACTGGAGTGGGTCGCCAGTGCCTTCTTCAGCTAGATGTCTATTTTCCTGCATTAACACATAGCTTTATGCCACATTACTTCATAAATAGTGGTTGAACCATAAAAACAAAATGTGTGTTTGTTCCATGGAAAGCAGAGTGGGCACTGTAACTCAAATCATAGACTCTCCATATACTAGTTAATTCTTTGAACTACAGCAAGAATACTGGCAGGGGTTGCCATTCCCTTCTCCTGGGGATCTTCCCGACCCAGGGGTCAAACAAAGGCTCATCACTAGTGTCACCTGCATTGAAGGCAGAGTGTTTACTGTCTGAGCTACCAAGGAAGCACAAATATAAGTTTGTTGTAAGTTTGATGCATATTGCATTTATTGATTAGTTACAATGAATGAAAGCAACAACACACACACACACACACACACACACACACACACCCTTCAGCCAAAAGGAAAGCTCCCGTGAGCACTCTGGCATACTCACCTGAAGTACTACAGGGGACCTGACACTGCCGTAACCAATATCGAAAGTTAAAAGTTGAAAACAAAATCTGCATCTGAAATAAAAACCAGGGTAACAATAAAAAGGAATGAAATAGTGCCTTTTGCAGAGAGGTGGATGGACCTAGAGATGCCAGGCAGAGTGAAATAAGTCAGAAACACAAATACCGTATAGTGTCACTTACACGTGGAATCTAGAAAGATGGTAGAGATGAACTCATCAGCAAAGCAGAAATAGAGTCACAGATGGAGAGAACAAACTTGTGGTTACCAAGCGGGTAACGGGGGTGGGATGAATTGGGGGTTTGGGATTGACATATATATATATATATATATATATATATATTACTATGTATAAAATGGATAATTAATGAGAACCTTGGAGAAGGCAATGGCACCCCACTCCAGTACTCTTGCCTGGAAAATCCCATGGATGGAGGAGCCTGGTAGGCTGCAGTCCATGGGGTCGCTAAGAGTCGGACATGACTGAGTGACTTCACTTTCACTTTTCACTTTCATGCATTGGAGAAGGAAATGGCAACCCACTCCAGTGTTCTTGCCTGGAGAATCCCAGGGACAGGGGAGCCTGGTGGGCTGCCGTCTATGGGGTCACACAGAGTCGGACACGACTGACTCGACTTAGCAATGAGAACCTATAGGATAGCACAGGGTGCTCTACTCAATGTTCTGTGGTACCTAAATAGGAAGGAAATCTAAAAAAGAGTGGATACATGTATATGTACAGCTGATTGATGCACAGCAGAAAGTAACACAACATTGTAAAGCAACTGTACTCTAATAAAAATAAAATAAACACAACAGATGGTAACAAAGATGTGTTATATTTGCTATGTTTACTGTATTATTTGGTACTACATCATTAATAATCACTGTGGTTAAATTTCAACATCTATACTGATTACAAAGAGCAGTGGCTTAGATAATCTAAAATTAAATACAATTTATCTTTGGATTTGGAACCTGTTTCATTACCTACAGAAAATACAGATATATAAAAAGTATTCATAACTCATTAAATGAAACAATGAAGTTGACTCCATAAACACACAATATGGGAAAGGAACCTCTCCCACTTCTCCATGCTAAGCATTCTTATTCACATAGAAAGCATGATAAAACTTATATGGAGGCACCTCCTTTTCTTAACATGCTAGATTTAACATTTCCCTAGAAAAAGGCATTAAATTATATTCAAGTAAATTGGATGAGATGTGGAGATAAGAGTTATTGAATTTTGTTAATAAAAGCACATAAATAAAAATATAATTAGTCAATGGAAAGCATATATGATAAAAATAGGTGAGCTTGAAAGGGGTTACAATTTAAAAAATAATTTACATATTAACTGTGCTTTATTTTTTGTCACCACTGTTTAAATACTGTGAGTCTTTAACATACTCTGAACTTTTAGGGTCTACAAATTACAAAACATAAGTTTAGAAGTTCATACTTTATATTACATACAAATTTCCAAGTAGCACCTACTTGTGATAATTAAGATACATTTTCATTAACAATCAATTTTTAGAAGGTAGGTTTTTTGGGTTTTTTTTTTTTAACATTAAAATTTGCTTTTACCTTTGGAAGATCTTTGGTCCCAGAGTAGATGTTTCACTGAATACTTCAGCTGCTAGTAGGAGTTTGCTAATGGCTTCCCTCATGGTATCAAAAGCCTGAAGAGGTGAACTGGCTCTCAGGAATGTCTCAAAAAATGTTTGCAGCTGTGAACAAAGTAAAGGATTCATATGTTTAAAGGACAATTTCAGTTTGTCTCTCTATCATTTCCAAATGAATAATGTGAAAGATCTCTTTAGGTTATCTGTCTTTGACGCACTCAAAAAAACTCCTTAAAAAGGAAAATTTGATCATCTAAGATATATATAAAGTATACTGAAAGAGTATACAATATACGTAAGGTATATTGTATAACAAATATATATTATCACATATTATACAATGTGATATATATTATATACGTTTAAAAACATATTACAAGCCTTCTGATTGAATGTGGGATACCAAAATATCTCGCAATTTAAGTTATTTTAAAGGCGCTTACTCCATTTTTCTCCTCATTCCATGGCATCTCACCATGGAAAGTGAAGTGCAAGTATCACAGAGCTTGTGATCGAACTGCCAAGTTGAACGTGGGACACTTCATCTAGGTAAACTTGGACTTGCAACTCACTTGAATTTTTGTCTCTTTTCTTTAAAATGAGTTACAACCTACCAACGAGAGAGTTGCCAAATCAGAAGTCACTGTAAAATACAAAATTTAAGTCTAAGCTTTTTATTATTATTCCTTTCCTGCATGATTTTTGTATGAGAACGAAAAGAACTACATCAAAATTGCTTCTTCTTCTTCATGGTGTGGGAGCTCTAGTCAACCAGGGAAGAATCTAAGAAAATCTCAGTGTCCTGAAATTTTCATTTCAGGCTTTGTATGACTGGAGAGAATGGGGCCTCATTACAAAAATGGGCAGGATGTTAGGTTTATGCCTTCAAAGAAACACAAATAGCTATTTTTATTTGCTTAAATATTAAAAGAATCACAACCACAAAACTATATCTTCAGAATGCTCAACACCAAGGCTCAAGTCAAACTTTTTAAAAAGTATAAAATAAACCTCATATTGATTCATAAACTGTCTCTGGGTAAGCATACACTTTCAAAAATGAAGAACAAAAAATATTTTCAGAAAAAACATGCAGCAGGTATACTACTAATATTTTTGGAAGAACAGACTAAATTTATCTAAGCTGTGTAAGACTGCAAAGGGAAAAACTTTGGTTGCTCTAATAATGAAGGACAGATACTGGCACAAATCACCTGAGGGAGATGGTAAATGTATCTTTAAAATATACAAGCAAAATTCCCCCAAAAGAAACAAATGCTGACTTCATAAACTTTTCCCAGCTGAAAAACAGAAACATAATGAGATATACACTTTAAGACCCTATAAACATGTCATTAGCATTTGGCAATTGGGATGTTTTTCCTTCTCTGAGGACTAAGGAAAATGAATGCAGTAATTGTAGGATCAAAAGAAAACAAATCCAGGCTAACACTAGAAGTATTAACACCCTTGAGTCAAAACAGAGTAACATGTTTTTCCAAAGAAAAGTAACTCATCACATTTCACTCAGTTCACCATATTACATAGAAAGGGTTACCGATAATATTATTGCATTTTCCCATTTATATGTTTTCTGAATATCACAGGGGTCAAGGTTAATAATTTAAGAAGGTTGGAAACGTTTGTGTAACACATAGGATCTGTGAGATTGATTATCAAATTATATCCTCCATGGTGAAAAATTATTAGCAAATTAATGTTTAGGGTTGTATTTATTCTTCTACTGTGGAAATGTATATTTCTTAATTTTTGACTGTAATTAATTTTCGCATGTAAATTCCAGAATTACACAGGTAATTTCGCGTGTGTAAGCACTGTGTGCTGAACTTCGGAGGACAAGGTACTTAGCACAGTAGCCTCTATAGATTTAGAGGCTAAAAGTCCCAGGTTCAACTTTGATTCTGTGCCTGTAAATTGCGAGGCCTTGTGAGTCTACTAACAGTAACTTTATAGATGTATTGCTAGGATTAAATCAGAGAATGGACTCTCACATAAAAGTCCACCACCACCCATCAGACATCAAATACTCAGTACACATTAGCTTATTTTATTAATTAAAACAAAAGTCCACAGCATTCCTTCAAAGATGAACATTTAAAATATATCTGATAAGCCTTTCAATAAAATAGATCCCATACGTGTCCCAGGAGAAATGAAAGCAGAGAACTGAAGGACCAAAATGTTTCCTCCCATTTCCCTAAAACTCAGACTGCTAAGAGGAGAACTACCCTCAACCTACAATCATGTAGCAGGGGGACAAGACACAGCTGCCATTACAAACAGAAATGTGGAGGGAAGAGATAGCAGTGATATTTAAAAAGCACAATTCAAAAAAAGAGACTTCTTTCATTTTTCTATTTGTTCTGTTACCAGTCTTTATCTCTATATCCATTTCCTTCTATTTCATTACATGCATTTCCACTTATCTAAGTCCTTCAAGTCAAAGAAGATTTTAGATGAGTTGCTTCTTTAATTTATTTAGTACTGTGGCAAGCAAACTACATATGTAGGAAGTGAAAGTAGACTTATGCAAATACTTTTTTTTTTTTAATCATCAACTTTCAGCAGGTTGTCCAGAGAGGGCAAAATAGTTATATCAATTATTGAAACTAATCCAGGGAGGCTAAGTGGAAGAATTCTTTGAGTGTCTGCTCATTTTGTTTTTCATTATACTAACTGTATTTTCTTGGTCAAATACCTGAGTTTTATGTATCTCAATGTGCTCACATGTAGAAAAAGAGAAATGTGTTTAATGATCTCATGAGACAATGTCAAATCTGAGATTATTTGATAGTAATTCCATTCAAAGTTATCAGAACCCACTTCTCACTCAGGAGCTTCCTTAACCCAAGCACAAATGTTACTTGAAATAACATCTTCACTTTCACTGCTAATTTAAAGTCAGCCATGAACTCAAATATCATGGAGACATCCTTGTCTCTAGATCAAGACTTTTAATAGATGTTTTTAAATTACCTAAACATGAGACTATAAGATCCCAGGGAAAGCAGTGCCTTGGTAGTGAGGTAAAAATGAATAAAAGAAGATCTTAAAATGTTTCACAAGACATGAAACTGTTTTATGAACTATAAATTTTCCTATGTCAGTGCAAAAATGAAATACAAATTAAATGCAAAACAAATTATGTACAAAATGACCTTGTAAGATCAGGGCTGTAAAACCAGGCAGTTAAAGCATCACCATTGGTTTGTACTTGTGTAAAATTCAAGCAATAAACCAACAAGGTATTTGTAATTTTCACATCTATCCATTCAAGGAACTTCCTGAAATATTTGTAAATGGGTTGAAATAATCAACTAAAAATGGAAGGACAAGAGAAACTGAGGATGGACTTCAAAATATTTGTTGGAAAACTTCAGTTAGGTTTTTGATATCTTAAAATATTTCTAAATTGCCCTTATATTCACCTCATTCTCTGACTCCACTTTCACAGCCCCTCCTGCACTAAATTCTGGGCTTCACCCAGCTGATTTCCTTGATCCACCCATGAGATCTTCGGCAGATTGTTCTCTGTGGCAAAAGACGCTGTTCTGTTAAACCTGCTAACTGTCCATGGTGGTGCTCTCATCGCCAGTCCGTGAGCTCTGTCAGGGCAGACACTGTACCATTTTATCTTTGAGTGGCCAGTATCTAACACAGGACAGGTATTAAGTAAATACTGTTGAGTAAATAAACCTAAGTATAATATTACAGAAACCACAGAGACTTTGATAAAAGAAATAGCTCACTGGAGCTTCTGGATAACAAATTTTCTCCCTACGACAGACAACATGTGTATCTCTCATTTCCATCTCAGGAGAGAGGGAAGATGAGCATTCTTCTGGTGACCTGTAATAAAATCTTTGAAAAATAGAAGCTCACAGCTGTTCAAGAGAATTTCTAAGATAAGAAAATTTAATATGAGTTAAAACATGGGATGAAAGATTAACCAATATTAGAGGGTTCTTTTTTTAAGTCATGTTCTTGACTAACTGGGAAACTCTAGCAGAATGTTGATATTTCAATATTTTGAATTTTCAGTAGTTAATAGGATTGTATCTTATTAAAGTTTACCAGAATTTCTCTCAATATTAATGTGGGAGAGGGGAGCTTTCATTTTCTCAAAGTAAAGAAGTATATTAGTAATTAACAACAGTTTGTACCAACAAGCATATGAGAAGATCTCAATATCATTCAGATCAGATCAGTCGCTCAGTCGTGTCCGACTCTTTGTGACCCCATGAATCACAGCACGCCAGGCCTCCCTGTCCATCAACAACTCCCAGAGTTCACCCAGACTCACATCCATCAAGTCAGTGATGCCATCCAGCCATCTCATCCTCTGTCGTCCCCTTCTCCTCTTGCCCCCAATCCCTCCCAGCATCAGAGTCTTTTCCAATGAGTCAACTCTTCGCATGAGGTGGCCAAAGTCCTGCAGTTTCAGCTTTAGCATCATTCCTTCCAAAGAAATCCCAGGGCTGATCTCCTTCAGAATGGACTGGTTGGATCTCCTTGCAGTCCAAGGGACTCTCAAGAGTCTTCTCCAATACCACAGTTCAAAAGCATCAATTCTTTGGTGCTCAGCCTTCTTCACAGTCCAACTCTCACATACATACATGACCACAGGAAAAACCATAGCCTTGACTAGATGAACCTTTGTTGGCAAAGTAATGTCTCTGCTTTTGAATATGCTATCTAGGTTGGTCATAACTTTTCTTCCAAGGAGTAAACGTCTTTTAATTTCATGGCTGCAGTCACCATCTGTAGTGATTTTGGAGCCCAGAAAAATAAAGTCTGACACTGTTTCCACTGTTTCCCCATCTATTTCCCATGAAGAGACAGGACCGGATGCCATGATCTTCGTTTTCTGAATGTTGAGCTTTAAGCCAACTTTTTCACTCTCCACTTTCACTTTCATCAAGAGGCTTTTGAATTCCTCTTCACTTTCTGCCATAAGGGTGGTGTCATCTGCATATCTGAGGTTATTGATATTTTTCCCGGCAATCTTGCTTCCAGCTTGTGTTTCTTCCAGTCCAGCTTTTCTCATGATGTACTCTACATATAAGTTAAATAAACAAGGTGACAATATACAGCCTTGACATACTCCTTCTCCTATTTGGAACCAGTCTGTTGTTCCATGTCCAGTTCTAACTGTTGCTTCCTGACCTGCATACAAATTTCTCAAGAGGCAGGTCAGGTGGTCTGGTATTCCCATCTCTTTCAGAATTGTCCACAGTTTATTGTGATCCACAGTCAAAGGCTTTGGCATAGTCAATAAAGCAGAAATAGACGCTTTTCTGGAACTCTCTTGCTTTTTCCATGAACCAGCAGATGTTGGCAATTTGATCTCTGGTTCCTCTGCCTTTTCTAAAACCAGCTTGAACATCAGGAAGTTCACGGTTCACATATTGCTGAAGCCTGGCTTGGAGCATTTTGAGCATGACTTTACTAGCCTGTGAGATGAGTGCAATTGTGCGGTAGTTTGAGCATTCTTTGGCATTGCATTTCTTTGGGATTGGAATGAAAACTGACTTTTTCCAGTCCTGTGGCCACTGCTGAGTTTTCCACATTTGCTGGCATATTGAGTGCAGCACTTTCACAGCATCATCTTTCAGGATTTGAAATAGCTCAACTGGAATTCCATCAGCTCCACTAGCTTTGTTCATAGTGATGCTTTCTAAGGCCCACTTGACTTCACATTCCAGGCTGTCTGGCTCTAGGTCAGTGATCACACCATCGTGATTATCTGGGTCGTGAAGATCTTTTTTGTACAGTTCTTCTGTGTATTCTTGCCATCTCTTCTTAATATCTTCTGCTTCTGTTAAGTCCATACCATTTCTGTCCTTTATCGAGCCCATCTTTGCATGAAATGTTCCTTTGGTATCTCTGATTTTCTTGAAGAGATCCCTAGTCCTTCCCATTCTGTTGTTTTCCTCTATTTCTTTGCATTGATTGCTGAAGAAGGCTTTCTTAACTCTTCTTGCTATTTTTTGGAACTCTGCATTCAGATACTTATATCTTTCCTTTTCTCCTTTGCTTTTCACTTCTCTTCTTTTCACAGCTATTTGTAAGGCCTCCCCAGACAGCCATTTTGCTTTTTTGCATTTCTTTTCCATGGGGATGGTCTTGATCCCTGTCTCCTATACAATGCCATGAACCTCATTCCATAGTTCATCAGGCACTCTATCTATCAGCTCTAGGCCCTTAAATCTATTTCTCACTTCCATTGTATAATCATAAGGGATTTGATTTAGGTCATACCTGAATGGTCTAGTGGTTTTCCCTACTTTCTTCAATTTAAGTCTGAATTTGGCAATAAGGAGTTCATGGTCTGAGCCACAGTCAGCTCCTGGTCTTGTTTGTGCTGACTGTATAGAGTTTCTCCATCTTTGGCTGCAAAGAATATAATCAATTTGATTTTGGTGTTGACCATCTGGTGATGTCCAGTGGTCATGGTGGAGAGATCTGATAGAATGTGGTCCACTGGAGAAGGGAATGGCAAACCACTTCAGTATTCTTGCCTTGAGAACCCCATGATCAGTATGAAAAGGCAAAATGATAGGATACTGAAAGAGAAACTCCCCAGGTCAGTAGGTGCCCAATATGCTACTGGAGATCAGTGGAGAAATAACTCCAGAAAGAATGAAGGGATGGAGCCAAAGCAAAAAGAATACCCAGCTGTGGATGTGACTGGTGATAGAAGCAAGGTCCGATGCTGTAAAGAGCAATATTGCATAGGAACCTGGAATGTCAGGTCCATGAATCAAGGCAAATTGGAAGTGGTCAAACAAGAGATGGCAAGAGTGAATGTCAACATTCTAGGAATCAGAGAACTGAAATGAACTGGAATGGGTGAATTTAATTCATATGACCATTATATCTACTACTGTGGGCAGGAATCCCTCAGAAGAAATGGAGTGGCCATCATGGTCAACAAAAGAGTCCAAAATGCAGTACTTGGATGCAATCTCAAAAACGACAGAATGATCTCTGTTCGTTTCCAAGGCAAACCATTCAATATCACAGTAATCCAAGTCTATGCCCCAACCAGTAATGCTGAAGAAGCTGAAGTTGAACGGTTCTATGAAGACCTACAAGACCTTTTAGAACTAACACCCAAAAAAGATGTCCTTTTCATTATAGGGGACTGGAATGCAAAAGTAGGAAGTCAAGAAACACCTGGAGTAACAGGCAAATCTGGCTTTGGAATAGGGAATGAAGCAGGGCAAAGACTAATAGAGTTTTACTAAGAAATCAATATCATTAGTCATTAGCAAAATGCAAATCAAAACCACAATGAGATATTACCCCACATCCATTAGGATGACTACTATCAAAAAACCCATAAAATATTAAGTGTGAGAAAGGATATGAAGAAATCAGAACCCTAGAGCACTGTTGGTAGGAATGTTAAGTGGTGCAGACACTTATGCAAAACAGTATGAAGGTTCCTCAAGAAATCAAAATAGAATTATCATAGGATGCAGAAATTCAAATTCTGGATACAGAGCCAAAAGAATTGGAAACAAGTTCTTAAAGATTTATTTGTTCACTCTTGTTCACGGCAGTATTATTCACATAGCTAAAGAGTGGAAGCAACTCAAGTATACATCCATGGACGAATGGATAGACAAAAGGTAGAATAGACAGACAATGTAATATTGAAAGTAAGTGAAAGTGTTAGTCGGTCAGTCATGTCCAACTCTTTGAGACCCCATGGATGTAGCTTGCCAGGCTTCTCTGTCCATGGAATTCTCCAGGAAAGAATACTGGAGTGGGTTGACATTCCCTTCTCCAGGGGATCTTCCTGATCCAGGGATTGAACTCGGGTCTCTTGCATTGCAGGCAGATTCTTTACCATCTGAGCCACAAGGGAAGCTCAGTGTAATATTATTCAACCTTAAAAAGGAAAGACACTGCAATTCAGATGAACCTTAAAGATATTATGCTAGGTGAAATACTCTAGTCACAAAAGACACTGTATGATTCCACTTATACAAAGTATCTAGAGTAGTCAGGTTCCTAGAAACAGAAAATAAAATAGTGGTTGCCAGTGGCTAGGGGGAGGGGGAAATGCAAAGTTGTTTCATGAGTATATAATTTCAGTTCTGCAAAAATTCTGGAGACTGATTGTGTGTGTGTGTTAGTTCCTCAGTCGTGTCCAACTCTTCGACCCCATGGACGGTAGCCCACCAGGCTCCTCTGTCCCTGGGATTTTTCAGGGACAGAGGAGCCTCCTCCATCCATGGGATTCTTCAGGCAAGAATACAAGAATGGTTTGCCATTTCCTTCTCTGGGAGATCTTCCCAACCCAGGGGTCGAACCCAGGTCTCCCACATTGCAGGCAGATTCTTTACTGTTTGAGCCACCAGGGAAGCCAATCATACAACAATATAAATATATTTAATAGTACTGAACCATACACTTAAAATGGTTAAGATGGTAAATTTTATGTACTCATTGCATGCATGCATGCTCAGTTGCTTCAGTCATGTCCAACTCTTTGCAATCCTATGGACTGTAGCCTGCCAGGCTCCTCTGTCCATGGGATTCTCCAGGCAAAAATACTGGAGTAGGCTGCCATGCTCTCCTCCAGGGGATCTTTCCAACCCAACGATCGAACCCATATCTCCTGCATCTCTTTCACTGCAGGCGGACTCTTTACCAATGAGCCACAGAGGAAGTCCTTATGTGTGCTGCTGCTGCTAAGTCGCTTCAGTCGTGTCCAACTCTGCTCGACCCCACAGACGGCAGCCCACCAGGCTCCGCCGTCCCTGGGATTCTCCAGGCAAGAACACTAGAGTGGGTTGCCATTTCCTTCTCCAATGCATGAAGTGAAAAGTGAAAGGGAAGTCGCTCAGTCGTGTCCGACTCTTAGCGACCCCATGGACTGCAGCCTACCAGGCTCCTCTATCTGTGGGATTTTCCAGGCAAGAGTACTGGAGTGGGGTGCCATTGCCCTTATGTATACATTATCACAATTTAAGAAAAAATTTAAACAATACTGCAGTTTTCACAGCCTCACTCCCTCCAACAATCATGTTTAAACACTTGCTAATTTTGTACCATGGAAGTCCAAAAAAGCACCTTTTTAATGGTTATAAATTATGCAAAAGAAACAAAATTAAAAATATTTCCTCCCTTGCTCCATTTCTCAGCTCCTGCAAATAGTGGAAATGGTTTCCATCTCTATTCCATTTCCTCAGAACCACTGTTTTATTGAGAAACGATCATTTAACCTTGAAATATTGTTTAGTATGAAAAATACCACACAGCAAGCTTTAATGCTAGTAGGAGCAATCCAGAATAAAGGACACATTTTCTGGGTTGGCCAAAACATTCATTTGTGTTTTTGCATTACGCCTTTGGACAGACCTGAACAAACTTTTTGGCCAGCCCAAAATGACCAGTAGATCTTCAAGGATTTCAACCCTGAATATTCATTGGAAGGACTCATACTGAAACTGAAGCTCCAATACTTTGGCCACCTGATGCGAAGAGCCGACTCATTTGAAATGACCCTGATGCTGGGAAAGGCTGAAGCCAGGAGGAGAAGCGGACGACAGAGGATGAGATGGTTGGATGGCATCACCGACTCAATGGACATGAATTTGCACAAACTCCAGGAGATGGTGGAGGACAGGGAAGCCTGGCGTGCTGCAGTCCATGGGGTTTCAAAGAGTCAGACACAACAGAGACTGCACAACAAATATGATGGAATGCAAAGCCTAGGGAATGATCGTTTCAAGTTAAAAGATCAATATCACATAAGAGATCAGACTCAGTTTTATCCATGATAGAACTAAGGACACAATTAAATACATGAAATCCAGAATCTATGTTCTTTTCCAAATTAAAAGGGGAATAAGTATGCATTCAAATCTACTTCTTTTTAATACATTGGAATTTAAGTATATAGTTCTTGATCAATATTATTATTCTGCCTTTTACAAAATCAGCTAGGATCTGTCTGTCTTACTCTGAACTAACCATTCTCTTTCCCTAGCATTTACTGAACTCTTAAAATGTAACTGAAGGAATCTGAATACCTCAGAAATAGGCATACATACAAATCTTAAATAATTTCTAAAACAAAAAAAATGCACCCCTTAGATGGATATGACTTCTTTTTATTAAGTTAGTTGAGTCTTTGTATCCACTGCTTCCTCCAATAGCTCAGCGGGTAAAGAATCCACTTACAATGGAGGAGATGCAGGAGACATGGGTTCGATCCCTGGGTTGGGAAGATCCCTTAGAGGAAGAATGTTCTTCCTGAAAATGTTCTTGCCTGAAAAATCCCAGGGACAGAGGAGCCTGGTGGGCTGCAGTCAAAGGGTTGCAAAGAGTCAGCTAAGACTGAGCAACTAAGGACTTTTGTATCCAGTAAGACAACAAGAGAAGGGGATGACAGAGGATGAGATGACTGAATGGCGTCACCAACTTGATGGACATGAGTTTGAGCAAGCTCCAGGAGTTGGTGATGGACAGGGAAGCCTGGCATGCTGCAGTCCATGGGGTTGCAAAGAGTCAGGACATGACTGAGTGACTGAACTAAACTGAAGACAATAGTATTTATTGTTAGAATGAGAAGGGTTCAGCATTGGTACTGATATTATTTTCAGTGTAACCATGGAGAATGTTTGTTCACACAAATACACAGATGTAAATGGAAGGGTTTACTTAGAGCAACATGACTTGACTCCTTGAGCTCCCTCCAAAGTATATTAAAAGAACACATGATTTATCATGAAATATTTAATTTTGTTAAAAAACTGAAAACGACCTGAGTTGTGGAGGATTTGTCAGTTATTGATTAACATCCTTACTTAAATGTGTCTGTTTCAGGGAGGGGTTGCAGAATTTTTGTAAAAACCATATTTAAGTGTGTCTGTTTGGGGGAGGGGTTGCAGAATTTTTTCACTCTGGAGCAATCATTGTCATATTAGGGATAGATGAGTGCTAGGTTTTTCTTTTGAAGAGCAGAGGGGTGTCCATGCAGGGATGGGGGCAAAAATCACCTGCTTTAGAGGCACAGTCTCAGCGAGATGAAATTTTAGGAAGGTGTATATGTGAAAGATGAAGTTATCAGCATTGATTCTCTTGAAACTATCTCTGAGCCTGTGAACCTGGAGAGTCTTCATGGCTCCCCAGAGGCTTACAATACTCCACTTGAGGATCACAGCTCTGGACGTGTCTGGTCCACAGGACACATCTGCTGCCCATCAGAGGGCTATGGTAGGAGATGAAGTGCTGAGAGCATTCTGGACCTTAGCAAGAAGTCTCCTTCATGTTTTAAAGGAGCATGATTTGGGGAGGGGGGGATCCCATATATAAAAACAGAAGGAAAAGAGGAAAAAAGATGGGAGAAAGGGAGGGTAACAATGACTAAATTACAAACCTAAGCACTGATGTAAGCACTGATTTCATTTCATGCTCATGTGGTATTTGAATATAATTCTATATCACACTTAATAATACTCACTAACCTTAGCCAAAGTGAAAGTGAAGTCGCTCAGTCGTGTCCGACTCTTTGGGACCCCATGGATGGTAACCTACAAGGCTCCACGGTCCATAGGATTTTCCAGGCAAGAATACTGGAGTGGGCTGCCATTTCCTTCTCCAGGGGATCTTCCCAACCCTTAGCCAAGCTGACACCATATGTCAGACACTGTGTGTTTCTCATGCACTGTTTTGTTTATAATCATGGCAATGCTATGAGGTTGATGCTCATTATCTCCATTTTACTGATGAAGAAACTGAGGCTTGAGAACACAAGTAATCTGCCAACGTTTTTACAGTTAAGAGGTAACCAACATGAAGCCATTTTCATATTGAAGCCAATCTACTTGGCCACAAAGCCCCAGCATCACTTCTGCCATTGTGGCTTTGAGTACACTGGGTTTAGGAAAATGGAAAGTGAAAGTGAAGTCGCTCCATCGTGTCCGACTCTTTGCAAACCCATGGACACCAGGCTCCTCCATCCATGGGATTTTCTAGGCAAGAGTACTGGAGTGGGTTGCCTTTTCCTTCTCCAGGGAACTTCCAGACCCAGGGATCGAACCCAGGTATCCCTCATTGTAGACAGACGCTTTACCATCTGAGCCACCGGGAAAGTGGATGGACCCTGAAATACTGAAGAATGAATCATCTGTTTTTACTTTCATGGAAAATGTATTTGAAATTGTCACAATTCTCAAACACCCACACATCTAAACTATGAATTCAACACCTTGAACATCTGTGTAGTTTTTTGAGAAACTAAGAAAATTTCTATGTAACTTAAACCAAATTGCCTAGGATCAAGAACAAATTTCGTGTTAAGTCAAATGATTTAAGAACATAAGTATTCTCATCATTTGTTTTAGCTCACCGAAAATTGGCTAGCTTTAGGGTAAACCACAGGAAAACTAAATTAATTGACTGAACTTAAATTAGGATAGTTTTTACTCATTCTCTGGAATTAGATCAAAACTCCAATATTTAAGTAAGTGTCATGCTTCCAGTGACAGGGATAATTTTATTCATTTGTACTTCTTAATAACCCTAAGCTTTAAAGCATATATTAAAATTGGAAATTCAGAAAATAGATTCTTAACCAGTTTCATGGTTAAAAATTTTTAAGTTTCTCATACGTATATGAGAGGATTGATCAGGAGCAAGGTGCCAAAATACAAAAAGCTATGCAGAGCATAACATTTTAATTATTTGCTTTGAATGGAAGAACCCTGATCGAATTATATTCAACCTTCTCACAGAACTGGCAGGTTATCTTTATGGCTCCTTCTAGAAGCTCTCAGTAGGATATAAAGGATCAGAGAGATTTTAGAGTAAAGAGCAAAAGTTGAAGTTGTAAAGGTTTTATCATTGGACTCTGTGGATATATATCTACTCATTTTCTTTACATGAATGCCATTGTTCAAGTAGGTCACCAATATTTCCATTATAGTTAAAGCACAGATCGTCTTTAAGCCTCTGGTAAAATAATGTCTGTGGGTTATCTGGAAATTTTTCCATCATTTATTAATTGTCGAGTAGAAAATGATATTGCAATTTGGTAATATTTACAACTAGTAATATTTGTAACATGAAGTACAAAATCAGCAAAGAGGGATGCATTTAACAGAAAGAAACCTGTCCCATATATCTATAAATACTCTCAAATGAATAAGAAAGTAAAAACGGAAAATACTTTCCACTTACCTTCCAGATATTTTATGCAGAGCATCTATTTTAGGTCTTATTAAGTTTCATGGTCAATCACAAAAAAAAAAAAAAAAAAAAAAAATGCATTCATTATAAAAATAATGAGTTCTGGGTGTACAATAAAGAAAATGATAGAGCAAACTGCCCTAACATATGAAGGCTGTAGTGTTAAAGTTTGTTAAATCCGTGCTAGAATTATCACAGCCTCCTGCTATTCTCTCATATGTCTCTCATATCTATACCTCTCTCTTACCAGTGTTCAAACAAAACTCATTCTTTTATATAGGATATTTTAAATGAATATTTAAATATGATGCATAGTTTAAAAGCTCATAGTTTAGTATTCTAATTCAACGTAATTCTATGTAGCCCAAAACGATGTCTTCTCTTTGTGGTATTGACTACCAACTTCTGTTTTCCCTACCCCCAAATCATTTACTCCTTCATTGTTGCCAGAGTCATCTTTATGAAGCACAGTTCAAATCATGAAGGTCCAGTTCAGTTCAGCTCAGTTCAGTCACTCAGTCGTGTCCGACTCTTTGCGACCCCATGAATCGCAGCACACCAGGCCTCCCCGTCCATCACCAACTCCTGCAGCTCACTCAAACTCATGTCCATCGAGTCAGTGATGTCATCCAGCCATCTCATCCTCTGTCGTCCCCTTCTCCTCCTGCCCCCAATCTCTCCCAGCATCAGAGTCTTTTCCAATGAGTCAACTCTTCGCATGAGGTGGCCAAAGTACTGGAGTTTCAGCTTTAGCATCATTCCTTCCAAAGAAATCCCAGGGCTGATCTCCTTCAGAATGGACTGGTTGGATCTTCTTGCAGACCAAGGGACTCTCAAGAGTCTTCTCCAACACCACAGTTCAAAAGCATCAATTCTTCAGCACTCAGCCTTCTTCACAGTCCAACTCTCACATCCATACATGACCACAGGAAAAACCATAGCCTTGACTAGATGGACCTTTGTTGGCAAAGTAATATCTCTGCTTTTCAATATACTATCTAGGTTAGTCATAACTTTCCTTCCAAGGAGTAAGCGTCTTTTAATTTTTAGATGTCCCAAATGTTTACAGAAGAAGGTGGTATAATAAACAGTAGAAGCCCTTTTACCATTTCTGCTACAAAGGGACAGCTATTTTTATATGAGAGCTCAAAAGTGACATATGCTCTTCTTAAACATTTTAATTTGGAAAACATGAATGTATATTCCTCTGTCAGTCTTACAAAGCCAAACCTATTGGTCAACTGACTGGAATTGCCAGTTATCTAACTTACAGAAACCCCGCCCATGAGTGGGTTACAACCTCAATTAAAGCAAGAATATAAAAATACTTGCCAAGAAATCTCGGCAGAATCTTTCCAGGTCTTGCAATGCCACCCCCTCATACTCTGAAAGTTGTAGTTATGGTTGTTTAGTTGCTAAGTTGTGTCCAACTCTTTTGCGACCCCACGGCCTGTAGCCTGCCAGGCTCCTCTGTCCATGGGATTCTCCTGGCAAGAATACTGGAATGGGTTGCCATTTCCTTCTCCAGGGGATCTTCCCAACCCAGGGATCAAACCTGCCTCTCCTGCATTGGCAGGTGGATTCTTTACCACTGAGTCACCTGGGAAGCCCCCTGAAAGTTGTTACATCACATTTAATCCACCTGCAGTTTTTCTAAATTGATTCTTTTATAAATATTCAACTTTGCTTTTACAGAAGCAAGTATGTCTTTTTTTGCACTTCCAGTTCATCAGAGCATGACAACTTAAGCATACAGATACTTGCACTGAGCTCTTGTGTCCAGCAGTCAGCATGCTTTATGGAGGGCACACAGGCCATGGCCTAATACTGCAAGGAGTGAAGCAGTAATTAAGAGATATTTTATTCATTGGAGATCTGAGTCCTAATTCTAATCACATTTGTTAGCTCTGTCATCTCTACTAAATCATGAATCTTCATTTCCTCATCCATAGGATGGGTGAGGAACATAGCACCCGATCTCGCAGGGTTCTTAAAAGTATCAGATGAGACCATGCATGAGAATACATTCAGATGTATAAAATAACAGTGGGGTCCTTTTACATTCTCTGTGTGCATGCTCAGTCTATTCAGTCATGTCCGACTCTTTGTGACCACATGGACTGTAGCCTACCAGGCTCCTCTGTCCACGGGATTCTCCAGGCAAGAATACTAGAGTGGGTTGCCATGACCCCCTCCAGGGGAATCTTCCTGACCTTGCATTGCAGGCAGATTCTTTACAGCCGAGCCAGCAGGGAAGCCCGTTTTACATTCTGCTGCTACTGCTGCTGCTGCTAAGTCGCTTTAGTCATGTCCGACTCTGTGCGACCCCATAGACGGCAGCCCACCAGGCTCCACCATCCCTGGGATTCTCCAGACAAGAACACTGGAGTGGGTTGCCATTTCCTTCTCCAATGCATGAAAGGGAAATGTGAAAGTGAAGTCTCTCAGTCTGTCCAACTCTGAGCGACCCCATGGACTGCAGCCCACCAGGCTCCTCCACCCATGGGATTCTCCAGGCAAGAGTACTGGAATGGGGTGCCATTGTCTTCTCCATTTACATTCTACTGTGCATGAAATTCAGGACCTTCATGATCTGACTCTAACATAGCTCTTCTGGTTCCCTCTCTGACTCCACAATCCTGAGGCCTTTGCCTCTTTCTTCTTTCTCCATCCTTCCTACTTCAGGCTACCCTAGGATTCTTCCCACTCTGGAATACATACACATTTTTGCCAATGAAAGCAGCTCATATTTCTGAGTCTATAGCCCACCTTCCACCTGCGTGCTTCATGATGTTTATCCAAAGGAAATGCAAACATCCTCTCCCTACTCCTAAAGAAACTCTACTCATTTTTCCAAGCTCAGCTAAAATACCACTTATTTTATGAAAACTACCTCACTTTCTCCAGACTGGAATAATTCTGACTCTTGACTATTCCTGCAAACCAGCCATTTACTGGCACTCAGTTCTTATTAGAATTACTTATAAATATGTGTTAGTGAAACATTTTTTTTTCAGTCAACATATGTCTTTTGCACTCACTGGAGAGCGCCTTGAAGGCAAAAACCAACATTTCTCTCGAGTCCCTCTCCATATTGCCAGCACATAGGTACCCTTTCAACAATCTCAGAACACAACTGAGCTGAAGTGACTATGAAAGATCACAGAAATCATCAACATGGTTTTTCCTTTATTTTTGACTCCATGATCAAACATAAAAATTATACACATGCAAGAAGACAGCGAGATTAAACACCGATTTCCCACCACTTATTACAGGGAGATTTTTTCCTCCACTTTTCTTTATGATGGGCATACAATCATTAGAAGTTTCATCCTCAACTACAGGGGCTAAGTCATTAGACAAGACGCCTTCCCCTCTATTTTCCTCTTTGTCTCCTGCCCCTAATTTGAATATTTCTCTGTCCTTCCATTGAAATTCTTTTGGCGAAACCTGCCATTAATCTGCTCTAATGTGAAAATCTTTCTTTTCATTGATGTGGCAGTTTGCAAAGACTGGCCTCAAAATCTTTCCACTCTTGTCGGCTCACCACTTCCTCTCATGCAGAGGTGGGGTCTATTTCTTGACTCACTGAACCCTGGCTGAGCCATGTGATATTCTTTGGTAATGGGACATTAGCAAAGGTGACGTAAACTGTTTTCTTTTCCTGGGGCAGCTGTAACAATTTACCTCAAACATGGTGACTTAAACCAACATAGGACTCTGGAGTCAGACTGGAGACTGGGGTTGAGGTATATACGCTATTGATACTATGTATAAAGTAGACAACTGAAGGGAACACATTGTGCTCTATTAATAGGTGCTCTGTGGTGTCCTAAATGGGAGGGAAGTCCAAAAGAAAAGGGATATGTGTACATGGCCCCGGTGTTGCTGTTGTTGTTCACTCGCTCAGTCATGTCTGACTCTTTGCAACCCCATGGACTGCAGCATGACAGGCTTCCCTGTCCTCCACCATCTCCTGGAGTTTGCTCAACCTCATGACCATTGAGGCGGTGACGCCATCCAACCACCTCATCCTCTGTCATCCCCTTCTCCTCCTGCCTTCAATCTTTCCCAGCATCAGGGTCTTTTCCAATCAGTCGGCTCTTTGCATCAGATGGCTAAAGTATTGGAGCTTCAGCTTCAATATCAGTCCTTCCAATGAATATTCAGGGTTGATTTACTTTAGGATTGACTGGTTTGATCTCCTTGCTGTCCAAGGGACTCTCAAGAGTCTTCTCCAGCACCATAATTCGAAAGCATCAATTCTTTGGCACTCAGCCTTCTTTATGGTCCAACTCTCATATCCATACATGACCACTGGAGAAACCACAGCTTTGACTATATGGACCTCTGTTGGCAAAGTGATGTCTCTGCTTTGTAATACACTATCTAGGTTTGTCATATCTTTCCTGTCCCAGGAGCAAGAGTCTTTTAATTTCATGGCTGCAGTGATTTTGGAGACCAGAAAAATGAAACCTGCAACTGTTTCCATTGTTTCCCCATCTATTTGCCATGAAGTGAGGGAACCAGATGCCGTGATCTTCTTTTTAAGCCAGTTTTTTCACTTTCCTCTTTCACTTTCATCAAGAGGCTCTTTAATTCCTCTTTGTTTTCTGCCATTAGATTGGTATCATCTACATATCTGAAGTTGTTTATATTTCTCCTAGCAATCTTGATTCCAGCTTGTGATCCATTTACCTCAGCATTTCTCATGATGCACTCTGCATATAAGCTAAGTAAGCAGGGTGACAATATACAGCCTTGACGTACTCCTTTCCCAATTTTGAACCAGTCTGTGATTGGCCCTGGTGATTCAGTGGTAAAGAATATGCCCGCCAATGCAGGAGATGCGGGTTCAATCCCTAGGTTGGGAAGATCCCCTAGAGGAGGAAATGGCAACCCACTCCAGTATTCTTGCCATGGGAAATCCCATGGACAGAAGAGCCTGATGGGCTACTGTCCATGTGGTTGCAAAAGAGCTGGACATAACTTAGTGACTGAACAACAATAGATATGTATACATATGGCTGATTCATTTTGCTGTACAGTAGAAGTAACATAATATTGTAAAGCAACTATACCCCAGTAAAAATTAAGTAACAAACAAAACTCCACCAATAAGGGGGGGAAGCAACCGAAATGTATTGTCTCAAGTTCTGGAGGCCAAGAGTCTAAGCTTAAGTCATCAGTAGGGGCACATTCTCTCCTAATGCTCCAGGAGACAATCTACTCTTCATTTCTCCCAGCTTCCTGTGGCTGTACGCATTCCTTGGTTTGCGGTGGAGGTAACCTCCACCTCCATCTTCACATAACCTTCTCTGTGTGTCTTCTCTTCCTCTACCTGTACATCAAATCTCCCTCTGCCTTTCTGTTATTTATAAGGGCGTGTGTCATTGGATTTAGGGCCCGCTTGGATAATCCAGGACGATCTCAATTTGAGACATTAACTGAATGAAATCTGCCAGGGTTCTTTTCCAAATAAGGTTATGTTCACAGGTTCTGGTTGTTAGGACACGGACATATCCTTTGCATATCACTGGAAAACACCCTGATGCTGGGAAAGATTGAAGGCAGAAGGAGAACAGGGCGACAGAGGATGAGATGGTTGGATGGCATCACTGATTCAATGGACATGAATTCAAAGTCTGGGAGATGGTGAGGGACAAGCAGGCCTGAAGTGCTGCAGTCCATGGGGTCACAAAGAGTCAGACACGCCTTGGTGACTGAACAACAACAACAAAAATATCCTTTGGAGGTCAACTGTTTAACCCACTGCACAAACACTTGAAAAGAACTTGGCCTTTAGGCCTTGCTCATTTGCTATTCTTGGGCACCCAGACAATGCCACCTTATAAAAGAACACAGAGTCCCTGCTGGATGACGAGAAACATGTGGCCAAGACATGGCCCCAGATAATACCCAGCCAACAGGCAAGCACGCGAGTGAGGCCAGGCTAGACCATTCGGCCCCACCAGCTGCCTGCAGAGATCAACAGAGCCTGCCCAGCCAACCCACAGAGTCATGAGAAATAGTAACAATTAGTTGCACAAAGCCACTATGTTTAGGGGTGATTTGTTATGTCAAGAAGCAATTTGCTTTTTTCTGTGTTTAAATTGTCTTGTTTTCTTCTTTTTTTTGATAAAAAGAGAAGAAATTTCTGTGCATTTCTTTTGTTCATCAACTTTCCATTTGAGGGAAAAGGTGATCTATGAGCTTCACGCTTCTTCATTCTTAGTGCCTGGAACGCTCAGTCGAATGCCTGCTGCTTCAGGTTTGGCTTCTTCTTTTCAAACACATCCAGCCTCACTCTGGCTTCCACCCCAAACCCTTTCTACGTGCTCAGATTCCTAAGCATCCTCTTCTCACTCTCTTATCAAAATACAATGCACTTGATCTTCCAACTACCCTCCAAGGGAACTGATCTGGGAGTTGAGGTACCATCCTTTCAAAAATAAACTTTGAACCCACAGTGACTGAGAAGGCACGTCTGCCTCGGCTGTTTTACAGTAATATGTACCTGGACACCTGGGACTGGCCTATTAACCCTGGAAAGGATGAGCAACTAGTTATTGAGATACTCATTGCTTTATATCTTAGAAGGGATGGGATACCTCTGTTGGAAATGGCGGGAGGGAGAGAGGGATGGGGAGGAGAAAGGCAGGGAAGAAAGTGAGCAGGGGAAAAGAAATACCAAATTCTAAGACAAGAATTTAGTCTGTGTGGCACTCTCAGGCAGGTTAGGAGCAAAGGAGCCTACCAACCAGACGATGGGGATGGGTGACCTGCCAAGAGAGCAGGACCTTCTCTTCTGCCTCAACTTCCTCACTTCCCATTTCTCTGTCCACTCCCTTCCGCACGCTCTGTCTCAGCAAAGAGCATCACTATTCATATGATGGCTCCTCTTTGAACCCTCTCTATCTAGCCTCTCCCTCTCATCGGCGACTCTTGTTCGCCCTCCAAAAGGGGTCATCAGTTTCTCTCCTCCAGATCACGGCTCACCAACACATCCAAGCCACCATCCTCTTCCCCCAGATGCCTTGTAACTGACGGTTCTATCTCCATTGACAATCCTCTTCAATCTGTTCTCCACACAGCGGCCGAGTGGGTGTGAAAAGGCAGACCACACGATGACAGTGTGATGATGACAGGACTCTTCTACCTCGGGGCGTTGGAACGGGGCCTTCGCTGGGGATGTTTGGCCACTAGCTCTTCTAAGGACACTCAGACTTCTCCATGAATTCCAGCTCAAATGTCACCTGATCCGGGAGATCTTTCTACCTCTCCTGAAGTGGGCAATTCCATCACTTTCTACACATCATCCTTTGTCACTTTATTCTTTAGCTACATTAAAAATCAGCATTATGCCAAGTGAAGTAAGTTAGACAGCAATACACGAGTAGGGGAGAGGGAGGTACAAAGTAAGACAGGCTCAGGCATGTCTGGTACGACACGGGGGATACAGCCAATGTTTTGTAATAACTAAATGCAAAGTGAGCATTTTAAATTGTAAAAAAGTTATTATCTGGATCTCTTTGTATATGTATAATTAGTTTTTATCTGTATTTAAACTACCACTCATCAGAAGAATAAACTCCAGGAAAGAAAGGCCTTCATTTTGTTTGTTACCTTATCAGTTGAACCTAACACAAAGTCTAGCATATGAGAAGTGCCCAATAAATATCTGCAGAAGGAATCAAAAGACTCATTTAACCCACAGGAAACTAGTCCTATTTTTCAGATAGAAAAAGTGGTTCAGAGAGATCCAAAGACTGGCCTGAGTTCACAGAGTTGGTACAAGGATCGTCTTACTGCACATCCATTCTTAGGCCCCTAGAGGTCATGCTTTGGGGTTTTTCTTTTTAGTTCTGTAGATCAAGCACTATAGACCCTGAAATAAGGATTTATTTCTCGCTCCTTTAGAGTAAAAATGCAACTGGATATATGCTTCTCACTCAGCCTGAAAGATGTCATCATTGTCCTATTCATATTTTAAAATCACATTTCTTTTTTAACAGTAACTCCCAGAAAGCATGAAAATGAAACATATTTCCTCAGCATAATGTTTTTCTTCCGTGACTTCTGAGTTTAGCGTGATAATTTCACTCTCTGTTACTTGAGGACATATTCTTTGTGTAGATGATTTGGGTAATCAAGTATGTGGAAAAATCCTCCGGCCTTCCAAATACATCTGGAATCAAATTTCTGGTAGAAATCATTTTGGAACAGTAGTTTTTTAAACAGGTAGAGGTGATTGTGATAGCTGGAACTATTGGATTCTGGAAGACTATAGACACCAGGCATCAGGAAACTGGTTTAGAGGGGCACACAACCACGTATAGACACATAAGCTACAATACTTTGGCCACCTGATGCAAAGAGCCGACTCACTGGAAAACACCTTGATGCTGGGAAAGACTGGAGGCAAAAGGAGAAGAGGATGAGATGGTTAGATAGCCTCATGGACTCAATGGACATGAGTCTGAGCAAACTCCAGGAGATAGTGAAGGACAGGGAGCCTGGCATGCTGCAGTGCATGGGGTTACAAAGAGTCAGACAGGACTTAATGACTAAGAAGAACAACAACAAATAGGTAGGGATAGCTGGAATTCCTCTCTTGTTGACAGTCCCTTTCTCCAAATGGTAGAACTTGCTTCACAGAGGTTTTACCAACTAGGTTTAAGTACAGAAGTGAGGGAGAGAGGACAAGCATGAGAGAGAGGATAGAGTGAGGGGTGTGGGGATGCTCCATGTCAGGAAATGAGGAAGTCAGAGAATGATTGTTTTACTGGAAGATGCTCCAAAGAGAACTTAAAAAGGAAACAAATCATTTGTATATTATAGTACGTGTAGAACATAGCATGATGACATGTGCAGAATCCTGAGAAAGAATCCATCTTCATCTGCCTCAGCAACATTCAGAGAAATGAAAGATAAACCTTCAGTTCCACCTCACAATACTAGGTCATCTATATAATTCAAAGAAATTCAGGTTAAAAACCACTTTGAAGTTCAAGTTGAAATCAAATAGAAGTACACAAAATGATACGCGGATAAAAATAATATGCTCTCAAATGCTCAGTAGAAAGTGCTAGTGATAACGTTACAGTAATTTTTCTAAAATTATGTATTGCAAAATCTTCTTAAATGAAAACAATCCCCTGTAACTTACAAATGTTGATATTACAAATAATTGTGTGACCTAGGCGATTTAAATTGCACTGAAGATTTACCACCATTCAGAATCTCTACTTAGCAATATATCCTTACTACTGCAACCTGGATTATCAAATGATTTTTAAAGAATAAATACGTATAATCCAGTGAAAGAAAATGGTCAAAGATTTGCTATCCAAGTACAGTATTTTTGCTTTCTCTTTTTCCTTCACTGTTGGAGAGTGCAGGAAATACCTACAAAGACCACTTGGGGGCAATACAGTATTTTTGTTTTGTCTCATCACATAGCAACATAGGTTTCTGAGAAGACTGCGGTTTCTTTCAAATTTGAAGCCACATTTTAATCTATGGGAGGGAAAAGGCTGTATTTCATCTTAAACTTACAATGCATAAATTACATAAGACAAATGCAAGTCAGATTTTCTCCTGAAGGGAGCAAAAGTCTGGCTTCCTTTAGCAGACAAATCAGTCTTACCTAGTTGGCACATCTGGGAATATTTTGTATCTAGAGTTTGTCACAGCCTTAGAGATACATCTCAACGAATAAAGGAAATTGTTAATAGAAATGTTTAAAATGACAAACACGCCATAATCTTCAGAACATACTGGCGCAAAGCTATTTTGTTTCTCTACCTAATGTGAAAATGTAAATATCACCTGTCTTCTCCACTAGGTATATGTTTTAGAATAAACTTAGGCATTAAAGTAATTAAACTTTAGCGATATTTACTGTCATTGTCTTCACTATTAGTAGTTTGCATTCACATCACATTTTGTAAAGGGGTTATTAGTGATTATTCTTTTCAGCAATTTGATGAGTGGAGTCTCTATTCCAAGCCATTTCTCTCCCTTCTGCCTGCTGAGTATTAAGTATTGTGTCAAGTACTGAAGGTTTTTTTTTTAATCAAAAATAAACAGAATCTCTTCTTTCAAGAATTTTACATGTATTTAGGCAAGTAAATTTTTCTGCTTAGTTTTTGTTCTCTTGATTCTTTCACTTTATCTGATTTTTTTTTTCCTCCCAATATATTTTCTTGCCCTCAGGAGATTCTGAACATTACCACAGGGATGCAAAACTCAGGTAAGCCTTATTGTCCAAGTCTAGGAATCAAGGTTATGAAATTAAATTTAGCAACTCTCTTGGTGCCTTCTCAGAAATGGAAAAAATCAGGAAGATGGCAGAGTTTTGCCTTGATTTGTGGGTCCACTACCCAAAGATTCATCTTAATAAACCTTTATCATTAGGAGGTTAGTGAAGGAAGAGACTGGGCTTCCCAGGTGGCACTAGTGGTAAAGAACCTGCTTTCCAATGCAGGAGACATAAGAGACGTGAGTTCGATACCCCACGGGATCGGAAGGTCGGCAAGATCCCCTGGAGGAGATCCCCATGACAACCCACTCGAGTATTCTTGCCTAGAGAATCCCAAAGTCGGTCACGACTAGTGACTTAGCATGCACACATGCACGAAGGAAGAGATTATGGTGCCTCTGTCTTTGAATATCTGCCTGGCTTAGCTAGCTCACCTATTGAAGAAATAATGAGAAACTGAAAAACTAAAATGGTGTTCTCCGTGGATGCTTAAACTGCTTTAGAACATTACTTACAAGAGACCTCATTTTTCAAGCTCATTTTTTTTATTCTAAACACTTGTTCTTTTATAATCTTCTGATCAGCGAAGTGTAGCAGAAATCAAGGCAATACATCTGTATGGGATAATGACAGAAAGAGGACGAGTCTTCACAGACTAACTTACAAGAGCTCCTATGATGTCCACAGGCCATGGACTTCTATTGGTCTTTGCAAATCCTGGACGTCTTCCTCATTCCCACCAAGATGTCCACTAGATGGCGCCAGGGAGAAGCGTTTTGAGTAAGACGGGCAAAGAAAGGGCTGTGAGGTGGAAAGTGAAGAGAAGTGAAGTGAAAGTCGCTCAGTCGTGTCCGACTCTTTGCGACCCCACGGACTATACAGTCCATGGAATTCTCCAGGCTAGAGTACTGGAGTGGATAGCCTTTCCCTTCTCCAGGGGATCTTCCCAACCCAGGGATCGAACGTGGGTCTCCCGCATTGTAGGCAGACGCTTTACCGTCTGAGCCACAAGGGAAGTCCAAGGAGCAGGCAAAAGCCCTAAATCCCCAAATACCACCGAGGTCTTCCATCTCTTAAGCTTCCTGAATGCATTCACTTACCTCACCTGATCTCACACCGAAGTCTCTGAATATCAGTTAACCTCCATTTTTCTGGATAGATAATTGACACGTGTCCATTGTTTTTTTTTTTTTTGCATTAAAGGAAATAATAATTAGCAAAGTATTCATTAAGATTAGGTTTCACCTTTATGTTGTCACTACAATGCATATATAATAATGTGCCCATATCAGATAATTATATCAGTTCACTACATTAGTTCAGAAGAGAGAACAATTAACAGAGATGGTTTATATAAATTCATTGTATTTATTCTCTGTTGTAGAATATACTCTTAAATATTTCTTCAAATTTCAGTTTTTAGCAAGTTACAATTAATAAGATACCTTTAGTAAAAATGGTAATGATAGACAATCATTCATTGACTAATATTTTTTGTGCACCCGACACTCTCCAGAGTTTGCCTACAGTTCTGAAAGCTTAGGGTCATATATTTAAATGGTCATTTTGGATCAAGTAAAAGTGATGATAATTAATGAATACTTTTCTTCCTATTTGGGCTAATAATCCAGATTCCATAAAAGAATAAATGAATGAATGTACAGAATTACTTGAAAGCTTTTATGGAACAAGGTGGAAATGAATGAGTGAATGAAAGAAATGAAATGAAAGTTTTCAGCACAAGAGATAAAGCTAACACACCAATGCCATTAACAGCATAACGTTGTTTTGCATTTATGCACTTTAAAATCCTGTGCAATTGCAAAATAATCATTCTTTTTCTAGAGCAAACAGATCTGAAATAGTATTTAACATCAGTGTGGGTTGATAAGTGTTAATTTTGCAATTATTATTTGGGTTTTATTGTAATTCAGCTCTAGTCATATGTTTCTTTAATTTTATGCTGGTTATCTATAATTCCTATTTATATAAAATCATACTTAAAAATGAACACCCTGATGCAATTTTAAAATTTAATCCAAGCAAGAGTAGACTAAGTAATACATCAATTCGTTTTACAAACTCCCAGAAGCAGGATTTTATTCACATTCTTCCTACAGCTGACATAAATCTCCTGGGCCTACAGAAGAGCCAGATGCTCAGTGAAAGTCTTTTACAAGGTCTGTTCCATAGTCTGCAGTCTAAGACGTAAAATGAAAATCAGGAGAAGAACACTTCCTCAAGTTGAAAAACTGTATTGTAACTTTATACCTGCTCCCAAAGATATTACTCATTTTTACCTTGGGAATATATGAGCTATCTCATCTGACATTATGAAAGGCACAGCATAAATATCGACGACAAATGAGGCTAACTTCATCCCTGCAACTGTGTCATGTTTCCAAAACTGAATAAGAGATATATGCATCCATTAAAAGGGGTCCTTGTAAATAACAACATGCCCCTCTTTGCCAAGGTTCACTCTCTCCTCTGTACACATCTGCTGATTCCATCGATGTGAGAGGGAACCGGAAATGGAAGAATGGTCCCCCGAAGGCCAATGCAGTGGGGGTAGACAGCTGGTGATTTAGAGACTGGGCACGAGCTTGCTTTAACTTTGGTTTACATTGGAGATGATTCTCATAGATACTGACGAGCAAAGCCAGCAGTGTCCTGTGTTTTCCCGTTTTTATCAAAGTGGCCTTGCCTAGAAATTCAGATGATGACATCTGTCTATTACATTTACTGGAAGGCCACTAGAAGATGCTTGCAAAACACAGGGGCTGAATTAAAACAGTTAGGAGTAAATAGCCTTGGGCAATTTCTTCACGTGGTTAAACATTTTTAAATGATCGCTGATGGAATTCATCCCAAGTATGTATCAAGAGCTAATGACATTCAAGGAATTATCCTCATGTAACTTTTGAATACCAAATATTAACAAAAGAACATCTTCGAATATGGAATTGTGGATCAAAACAGGAATTCATTTAAATTATTTCTCAGCTAGAGAAAATAAGGCTTTGGCTAGGTCTTCTTCCAGGAATCATAAGTCACTCCAGCAATACATTTTCATCAAAGCAGTCAGCTAGAATCTCCAGACATCATAAAGAAGTTACAGATAAGAGTTTCCTCTCTGCTGGATAACTTTACAGTGGATGAAGGGATAATTGTGTCTTTTCACTCTAAGAACCAAATTTAAATTTCTTGCAGTTAATCTATATGACCTGTGTTTAAAGACAGCCATGGACATATTTGACTGAAAATTTTGGTTAGAATGGCTGTGGAAGAGTTTGACTGGTCAATTCGTAGGTATAACTGGAGTGTTTTATCATTGAATTGAGAGGTTTTTCTCAGGGAACAAATTTCTGAATAAAATATAGCTTGAAGTTGGATTTATTCACCAGGAAAATAACATTGCCTTAACAGCAGCAAAAATAGTTGTTTTAAAACTGGATCATATGATATAATAATCAAATTTTGCATTTGACATTAATTTTCTTTCCCTTTTTCCATCCTCCCCTGGTACATTTGAACAGTCTTTGGAAATCTCAAACATTTATATTTTAAATTATTCTTTTGTACAGAAGAGGATTTTAGAAAAATTTAGTTTATAAAGCTTCTACTTCCATTATTTCTCAAATTTGCATTGATGATATTTTTCAACTCTCTCTAAAGCTTTACCACATAGAGTATCTCAGCAGCAGACCTAATTGGAAATAAATGAGCTCACAGTTAAATCTGTTACTGCTTTCATACTCCTTTAGCTGCCAGAATGTTCTATAAACGGCCACTGATAACCAGTTGAGTGGGCTTGCTTCACTGCCCAGTGCATAAATCACTAATGATTCAGCCCTAGGATTCAGGACTCAGTACACAAACACACAAATTATGTCTTGTGGAATTTTCAGAATAGTATTTAATAAAACATTGGTATCACCTGGTTGGGCTTCCCTAGTAGCTTAATTGGTAAAGAATCTGCCTACAATGCAGGAGACCTGGGTTCAATCCCTGGGTCCAAAAGATCCCCTGGAGAAGCGAATGGCAACCCACTCCAGTATCCTTGCCTGGAGAACTCCATGGACAGAGGAGCCTGGTAGGCTACAGTCCACGGGGTCGGAAGAACTCAGACACGACTGAGCCACTAACACACACACATATCACATGGTTAGTCTTTAAAGTAGGTCTTGGTCCTATCCATCACATTAGCATTGAAAACATTTCCATGTATTTTTTCACATCTAAAAATATCATATAGAAGCTACATTTTGGAGGATGGGTGGGTAATTTAACAGATAAGTATAATCTAGGTGTTTTAATGGAAGCTATAAGTACTTCAGTTGAAGGGTAAAAGAACAGACCCTGGCTTTCTGAATCTACCTGCAGCATGAAGTATAACTCTGGCCTCTAGAAGGAAATCACTGTTCTCTGGAACATTAACCCAGGAAGCTGCACTACCTCCCCTTTGACAGCAGATAATAGTATTGTCTAGAACAGTCAGGCAAGATCTTGAAAAGACAAATCTCAAGGACAGGATGAAAATGACAAGAGCTACGTGCTTTCCTGTGCTAAGGCTGCGGCTCGCATCTGTCCTTCATACATGACAAAGATATGAATAAGAAGAAACAATGTAGAGAATAAAGTATGAAGACCTGAAGAAAATCAAATCACAAAGAACTTTCCTTTTCATATAATTTTCCTACAGGGGAATGTGGTGCTTAAATAAAGGAAAAAGAAAAAAAAAAAAAGATTAAAAAAACAACTTAAAAACAATTACCTGGAATATCTAGGAGCTTCAGTTTCCCAGCAAGATGGTGAACTATTATAGGTTAAGTGAGACCAAAGTAGGAATTTAACTAAAGAACAAATCAAAACTTGTGTGACAGTGATTCTGAAAGATATTTTGAACTGGCTGGGAAAGCGGTGGCCATGGGCAGTGTTAGTTGCTCAGTCGTGTCCAACTCTTTGCGACCCCATGGACTGTAGCCCACAAGGCTTCTCTGTCCATGGAATTCTCCAGGCAAGAATACTGGAGTGGGTTGCCGTTTCCTACTCAAGGGGATCTTCCCAGCCCAGGGATTGCACTGCAGGCAGATTCTTTACCGTCTGAGCTACTGTGGGCAGGGATGACTGCAATTAGAGGAGAGTGTTGCCAGAGATTTCTTTGAGAGGATAGGTTGCAGTAACCTGCAACAGGTTTGCTTCCCTCCGGCCTCTCCTGGGTGGTACCCGAGAACAATCACTGACTGCTCCTTCTCTATTAGGGATGTGAAGCCTACAGGATTCAGGTTGCTGAATGTCTCACTCAGGTGAGGAGCTGATAAGTGTGGGATTACATCACATCTGGCATTCATTCCTTCACCTCCTTCTCTCCCAAACCCTAAGGTTGATGAATTATAACGAAGGGAACTGTCTCCTCCCAAGACTCTTCTACTTAAGGGATTAGGGAGTGAGATTCTCAACACAGAAGTCACCTGATACCATAGTGGCAGAGAGAGATGATGAAAAGTGCTTTTACAATGCCTGGAACTCACCTTCAGCCCTCTTTTGTCGCTGTTGTGGGTTTTTACAAACATTTATTTACTTGGCTGCATCGGGTGTTAGTTGCAGCAGGTGGGACCTTTCATTGCAGTGCTCAGACTCTCAAGCTGCGATGCACAGGCTCAGCAGTTGTCGCGTGCGGGCTTAGCTGCTCCACAGCACGCGAGATCTTAGTTCCTCAGCAGGGGTCGAACCCACGTCCCCTGACTGGCAAGGTGGATGCTTAACCACTGGACCACCAGGGAAGTCTTCCATCCCCTTCGGATTTACCTGGCCTTCCCCTGATATGATAACTACAAGAATAAATAGTATCTGAAGGATAACTTAAGCTCAAAGAACAAAAGAGGGCATGCGCGAAAAGTACAACCACCTCGAAAAGAAAGTAATAAACTAAATGCTACATATCATGCTTCTAAAACCGTGCTTCTAAACCACAGGGGCTCTGTGGCAATGGATAGAACACTGGACTTCTAAAAGTCATGAGCTAGGCATTCGCAGCAACATGGATGGATCTAGAGATTGTCATAATGAGTGAAGTAAGTCAGAGAAAGAGAAATATGATGTTGCTTATATGAAGAATCTAAAAAGAAATGATACGAATGAGCTTATTTACAAAATGGAAACAGGCTCACAGACTTAAAGAATGAATTCATGGTTACCAGTGGGGAAGAGTGGGTAGAAGGGAATGTTTAGGGAGTTTGGGATTGGTATGTACCCACCGCTATATTTAAAATCGATAACCAACAAGGACCTACTGCATAGTTCAGGGAACTCTGATCAATATCATGTAACAACCTAAATGTGAAAAGAATTTGAAAAAGACTAGAAACATGTATATGTATAATGAAATCAGTTTGCTATACACCTGGAACTAACACAACATTGTTAATCTCCTATGTTCCAATATAAAATACAAAGCTAAAAAAACTATAAAAGAATAAAATTAATGGGTTAGGAATTTAAAATAAGCATGATTAATATCCTCATATTAGAAATAATGGTCGATGGTAGGGAAATGAAATATAGAAAAGGATCATTAAAAAGAATCAAGAGGAAAAACAGTAAGAAATCAACTGCTGTAAGTAAAAACGTACATAGTTCTCAAGTTGAGAAGGCGATGGCACCCCACTCCAGTACTCTTGCCTGGAAAATCCCATGGACGGAGGAGCCTGGTGGGCTACAGTCTATGGGGCCGCAAAGAGTCAGACACGACTAAGCCACTTCACTTTCTCAAGTTAAGGGGTATTAGCACATGAAATGGAGAAGAAAATGGCAACCCACTCCAGTGTTCTTGCCTGGAGAATCCCAGGGACTGGGAAGCCTGATGGGCTGCTGTCTATGGAGTCGCACAGAGTCGGACACGACTGAAGCAACTTAGCAGCAGCAGCAGCAGCACATGAAATGAAGGGGTCGAAATTTGAGCAGAGGAAAATACTGTGGCAAAAATATTACAAAAAATAATGGAAACAAATTCCCCAGAATTAAAGAGTAAAGACTTCAGGCTCAACTGAAAACACAGATAAGAAGCAAATCTAGGAGGATGCTGTGAATAATCAGGGGATGTGAAGGTGACAAATTCCTTGATAGAGTTTGATTATGGCTTTGTATTTTAAGAAAATACCCCCCCCCAAATGATTATTTCAATCAGAATTTTTAAATCTACACTGTGACGACGGAATGTGGAGAAGTGGCATAGACAGCAAATGACATTCGTCATGAGGGGGCAGAGTGGAAGGTACTAAAATTTAAGAACTTAATAGGAGAAAATAAGCATTGAGTATATGTCTCAAATGAAGGATATCCACAGTATGTTACATTCAGAATATATAACTTTTAAGCTAACAGAAGAAAATTTCATCTCTACAGTGAAAAACAGAAAAAGATATTTTAAATGAAACGAATGCACTGAAAATTTTAAAAAATAAGATAGTAGGAATAAGTCCTAAATAATCTATGCAAGTCAATTAAAAATCATAAATTAAAAAATGAAGATTCTCAGATTGGGTGAAAACAATAAATTTCAAAACTCTACTGACTATTAAAAAATCCATTTACTACAAAGACATATCAAAAGGGAAAAATTTTAAAAACATATGCAAAAACAAAAATATAAACCAAAAGAAAATTCACAAAAATCTTAACATAGACTAAAATAGAATTTAAGCAGTTGTATCCTAAGACAAAAGAAAGCTAAATATACTGGCTAAAGGAACTATGGGCTTCCTAGGTGGCACAACGGTAAAGAAACTGTCTGCCAATACAGGAGTCTCAAAAGACATGGATTTGGTCCTTGGGTCGGGAAGACCCCCTAGAGTAGTAAATGGCAACCCTCTCCAGTATTCTTGCTTGAAAAATTCATGGACAGATGAGCCTGGCAGGCTACAGTCCACAGGGTGGCAAAGAGTTGGACACGACTGAGCCTGCGAGCGCACGTGCACAAAGAGGAACCGTGGAAAAAGACGTTGTAGCCGTCATAAATAGGTAACAATCAACAGGATTGCAAAATATTCAACTAACAGGATGACAGGGAGAAACAGACCAACGATTTTAGTCAGCGATCTTAACACATTCCACTTAGCAACTATTAGATCAAACAGGAAGAAATCAAGTATCTGCAAAATATGATCAATAAGTGAGCCTTTAAATATATATAGAATTCTATAGCCATGTAGAGTTTTTGTTTCTAAGCACTCATGGAAAATTCTTTTTTTAATATAAAGATTATTAGTCAATAAAAGAAAGCCTGGATAAATTCCAAGATACCAGTAGCATACAGGATTTGTCCTCTGATAATAATGCAGTAAATGAGGAATTCATAACAAAAGGATAGCCGAAAAAGAATCCTTTCTTTATAAATTGAATATGTTATCAAATACCTTGAGCTAAACAAGGCAATCATAAAGAATATTAAAAAGTAGAATTAGATAATTCGAAATTTATGAGACATTACTAAAGCAGGACATAAAAGGAATGCATAGCTTTAGCCATTTTTGCTAGGAAACAAAAACGTTAAGCATCAAGGAGGCAAACATTCCAATGAGAAACTAAAAAGGAACAATAGAGCAAACAAAATACTAGACACCAAGAAATGATGCAAATTACAGTATAAATCTGTGAAACTGGGAACAGCAACATCAAAATGATGAAAAAAATTAACAAAGTAAAAACTTGTTTCTTTAAAAAGATTTAACCAACCAGCAGAAAAACTTCTGATAATTTTAATAGGAAAATAAGAAGAAAATGCATCATGCTTATCTACAAAGGATAAACTGAAAAAGATGAAATAGCTGCAAACACAACAGATATAAAAATAAAAACATTATAATCTATTATACACTAAAGAATTTAAAAATTTGATGAAATTAGTAACCCCTCCCCAAAAATACCAAACTGTACATGAAGACATTGAGAACTTAAAATCAACCAAAATGTTTTCAATAAATTGAAATGTCAATGCTGTTTTTAAAAAACCCTTCGAATCTTATTTTTTAAAGAGACGTACCAAATTCTTGAGGGCAGTCTAATTCCTCTCTTATATAAGCTGATTTAAAAAAACTGAAAAAGAGTGAACATTATCCAGCTTAATTTTATGAAGCTACAAATAATGTAAATTATAAAAACTGTATGAGAAACATAAGAAAACATAAGTCCACATCATTTATGAACATAGGTATAAAAATTGTAAATAAATCCAACAGAGTATTGAAAATAGTCCAGAATAATCAAGTAGGTTTTATCTCATTTATGCAGGGAGTTTGTAATCAAAAGAAAATCTAGCAACAAAATACACCAGATGAACGTGAGGATAACCATGATTAACTGAAATGTAATGATAGACCCACTGCAGTTAACTGTACTATTCTCCTTGCTTTGGCAGAAATTGTAAAGGTTAAATACAAAAAACCTACTGTAAGCATTTTACTTAACAGAGAAACCTGAGATGTGTCCATCTTAAATGATGCTCAACTCAAGAACACTATGAATTCTACTTTTAAAGATAGTATTGGCTATCCTGGACAACATTAATCAAGAAAAAGAAAAAAAAAAGGAAGAAGAAAAGATAGCTAAGAATTAAAGGGAAAAGAGATTCACATGGCTTTATTTGCAGATAAAATATCTAGTAAAACCAATGATATGGATAGTGAACTTACTGAAACAAGTTTATCAAACAGAAGTTCAACTCTAAAAGCAGAATTTCTCTATCCTAATAATGGGCTTCCCTTGTGGCTCAGATGGGAAAGAATTCGCCAGCAACGCCTGCAATCCTAATAATGGGCTTCCCAGGTGGCACTAGTGGTAAAGAAGCCACTTGCCAGTGCTGGAGACAAAAGAGTCGTGGGTTTGATCCCTGGGTCAGGAAGACCCCCCAGGAGAAGGAAATGGCAACCCACTCTAGTGTTCTTGCCTGGAGAATCCCGTGGACAGAGGAGCCTGGCAGGCTTCAGTCCATAGGGTTACAAAGAGTCAATCACGACTGAAGCAACTTAGCATGTATGCACTATCCTAATAATAACCAACTGGAAAATATAATTTAAAAACCAATATCAAAAAATACTTTAGGGAATCTCGAAGTAAACTTAAGCAAGACTATATAAGATCTCTGTGGAGGAAAAAATAATAAACTCTAACAAAGGACAAATAAAATGACCTGAATAACAGAGAGACTTAATATTATGAAATCAATTCTTCAAAAATTAACTATAAATTCAATGTTATTATATATTGAAATTTCAGTAGGATTTTAAAAGTATACTTGATATTCTAAAATGTTTATAAGGAAATAAATGTCTACCATATAGTTAACTTAATCTTGAAAAGAAAAAGTAAAAAAAACGAGCCTCCTCTGTCAGCCATGAATAAGTATTTATATTGCCAAAATAATAAAAACAAGTGTGCCAACTGAAACAGAACAGAAATCCCAGCGGCATCCCCGTATACAGGTGGAATCTTATACAGTACATGTGATATGGGATTCACAGGGAATAATAAGTTTTTAGCTCATGAGAACCAATTATAGAGAGAAAAAACTGCATCAGAGGTGGAACTCTAATTGAATTAAATATTTATATGTCCAGAAAAAATTATAAAAGTAATGGAAAAAATGGAGAAGTACATCTTTGTGACTTAAGAGAAAAGAAATGATTTCTGAGACCAAATTTCTGAAGAGGAACCATAAGGAAAAAATTAATTTGATTAATCAGCTGAAAATTTATAATCAAAACAGAACACTATAATAAAGTTCATAGATGACAAATTGAGCTATTTGCAAGAATGAGTTCCCACTTTTCACTTGATGCAGCTGGAAAAGGTCAAATGTTGGCCTAATTGTTGCAGCATGGAAATGGATATATGCATTCTGAAGGGCAAACTGGTATTATTTAATTCTATCAAATGAACCCCTATCTTATGACCCAGCAATTCCAGCTTTGGGTATGTATTCTTCAGAAAATGATAAGCAGGTTCATAAAGAGTCAAACAGAAGGATTTGTACATTTGAAGTATTGTTTGCTTCAGCCAAGAGTTGAAGCAATCAGGATGTCTATCACTGGAGCTGTGGATAGGTAAAATACAATGCAATACACATTAGCAATACCATAAATCAGTGAAAAGTAACACAGAAGATGTATACACAGCAATGTGTATGGTTTCTTCCTCAAAGTATGCAGTGCTGCATTTAAAAAAAAAAAGGTTAGAAAAAAATTATCTAATATAATACAATTTATATACTAAAAATACTGACATGTATAACAAAATAAAGAAGCTTATTTTACAAAAATATGCACAAAAAGATACACATTAAGTCATTATAATGATGGCCTTTGAGGGGCTTCTGGGCTCAGACGGTAAAGAATCTGCCTGCAATGAGGGAAACCCAGGTTTTATCCCTGGGTCAGGAAGATCCCCTGAAGGGCATGGCAACCCACTCCAGTATTCTTTGCTGGAGAATTCCAAGGACAGAGGATCTGGGTGGGCTACAGTCCATGGGGTCACAAAGAGTGGGTCACGACTGAGTGACTCACACTTGAGGGAAGGAGAATTAAGTGGGAACTGGGAGTAAAACGTGAAAAATAGAACAGATAAAACAAGAAGATTGCACACACAGATGCTGCAAGTTCTACAAGGACAGGGATTCTGATCTCTGCTCAACAAACATTTTCCAAATACATGAACGTGACATGAGTTGAGGAATATGATTCTTGTATCTCTCTATATCCAAGTTCCATAGGAACTTGGTTGAATCATAGGAAAGTAATTTTTTGTAGGTTGAAAATATCAAAATATATTTTATTCTGGACCTCTTTCAGATCTGATTCAAATTACAGTTGTCAAAAGCAATACAATGCAAAGGAAACTAAAACAACAACAAAAAAATGTGCCTAGAAAGGATAAAAGAGTGACAAATCATTGTGATGTGGAACCAAAATACATCGAATTAACATGGTCCAGGACAGCATAGAGTATCTGTATCAGTTCCTCACAACAGTCATGAAAACTGAACAACAATTCTTCAACATGTACAAAAAGACTGTCATGGGCTGGTTTACACTTTTAAACAGTTTTAAAAACTGGATAACTAAAGAAATGATGCAGATATAAGTTCACAATTAGACCCAAAGGATTTGTTCAAAAATTAGAACATTATAGCTACAATGTCGAATACTTCTGTAAGGGATTACAGAGCTATGAGTCTGTGTTTTTGATGAGATGGATAAGTACATTAGACTAGATACAACATGCAGAATGTTTTCTTGAACTTATCCAAAACTCCAAAGAAAACATCATGAAACAGATTACCATATGCCCAGATTATTCACCCTGAACACTTCAACATAAAGGCAGAAATAAAGAATGCTATTAATACTTCAGAACTACTGATATAAGACATCAAATTTCTAAATCAGTGTATTAAAAAAGTGAACACTTCCTCTTTTTTCGCTCTCTCTTCTACACTTAACTAGATTCATGTTTTTTTTTTTTTAATTGATATTGAATGTGACACGTCAGAGCTATTACCGGAAGGAGTTGAATCATAGGAAAGTAATTTTTTGTAGGTCACAATTGTCAGCAATTTCATACAATTCAATTTAACAGAAAAGGGCAATTGGAGAATAATTAATTAAAGGTTCTTAGGGAATATAAATAGCCACTGTGAAGACTTGTAGGAGAAAACACAAAAGACAAACCAGATTAGATTCCAGTTTTTCATGATTAATTAAAAATCATATATACTGATATACTGATTATTGTCCTTAAATTTAACTACCCTTAAGACCTAAGTCATCAACACCATTTCCTTACAATATCAGTTATCTGTTTTACTAAGCGATGTAACCCTTGCATCTTTCATCACGCTTATCTGTTTTTTCACAATATTTAAACGTGCCTTTTAGAAATCTTTCACTGTTGGAAGATTTTCCAAAACTTAAAGTGTAGTTTATGTAAGATAACTTCTGAAAAGTATCAATTATAGCCACTTTTAAATCTCTTGAAATTATAAGAGGCACTTGTGCCTTCTCTTTTTATTAAACCGTTTTATTCTGATTAGAATACAAAAATCTGTACATATTTAATGTATACAAGATGAAGAGTTTAGAGATACGTATACACCCATGAAACCATCACCGCAATCAAGTTATAAACATATCTATCCCCTCCAAAAGTTTCCCTCCATCCTACCTATTTGTTTAGTGATAAGAACACTTAAAATCTATCCTCTTAGCAGATCTCAGTATTATTAACTATAGGTACTATACTGTAAGTATATAGATCTCTAGGACTTATTTAGCATAACTGAAATTTTACACCCTTAGACTAACACCTCTCCAGCCCCTGGTAACCACCATTCTATTCTTTGCTCCTGTGAGTTTGACTAGTTTAGATTCCTTCTATAAGTGGGATTGTGTGGTATTTGTTCTTTGAAGGCATTTTGTTTGATTTTATAGAAGTAATTGTTCAGAAAACAGAAAAGAGGAAGTGGGAGGAAACTGAAAGTAAGCACGTATGTATTTCCTCTTACCTGTGATTTGGACAATTAATTTTGTAAAATCAGAAACTCCTTAAAATTTATCAAATATACTCTTATTAGGCTTAATTTTTGACTGAGCTAAGCTGAATTACCTCTTAAAACTAAACTTTTTGGAGGTTATTATTAAATTCTTCCCTGAAAACTTTCTCATCATGCTTTATATCAGGGCTCACTATGTCAGGCATCCTTGAGAGAGGTGTTTTTTACTCAACAAATATTCCATATTGAATGGCAAAATGAAATAGGCACTATGCTTCCTAAAAATAAAGCAAAAGGCATAAGGGCAAAACTATATTTTCCTTTGTTGCATTGACTACATTTTTCTTAAGTAGAAAGTCAACTCAAGAAAAACAGACCATAGCTGAAAACTAGCTTTATAATGGGTCAAGGAACTGACTAAAATGATAAATTGAGGTGAAAAAAAAAAAAAGATGTAGCTTTTGTGATCTCGAGTGAAGCTGTTTCTAGGTGATTTTTGAACTACATTTATTAAATGAAAATCTCTGCTTGCAGCAATAAAATGATACAATCTTTGTTCCATGGGAGTTGATAATCATAAAGGTCAAAAAAAGGCAACCCAACTCACTTTATTTATCTTCAGTATACTTTGTGGGAAATAACTGCTTCGATGGAAATTTTACCTTGACAGTGAAGCGTTTTTTCTTTGGTGGATTCCAAACCATGCCAGTTGAATGAATGAATGCACGCAGAGGAGTTAAGGATGTCACCAGTACATATGCTTTAAGAATTACAGATAAGTCTTTGGCTCTCAAGAGTGTTTCTTGTGGTGCAAGGGCTGTAGTTTGATTCCTAAAAAATACAAAACAAAATTAAAGCTCCATAATTTGGAGTGAGTATGTAATTTGTAAATTACCTCAGCACTTTGTACACCCTATCTTTCACTCCTTGAGCCCCAGCCTTCAGTATATGGGCTTCCCTAAACAAAGGCTAAAATAATACCAAAAATAAGGTTTAAAGATCTAAAAAAATGTTAACATTAGTCACATCTGGTACCATCCCAACAAAAGAGGTACATATAAAAGTTTAGGAAACCCCTGAAATCTTCTTGTTCTGCCCTTATCTACCTTAGCTCTATCTTTTCCTCTACAAGATATTGTTTCTCAGTAGTGGACAGATAATGAAAAGTATGCCAAAATACTTTCCCCACTAATTTGATTCTACTTCCGGTGGCTCAGACGGTAATGTGTCTGCCTACAATGTGGGAGACCCAGGTTCGATCCCTGGGTTGGGAAGATCCTCTGGAGACGGAAATGGCACCCCACTCTAGTACTCTTGCCTGGAAAATCCCATGGACGGAGGAGTCAAGTAGGCTACAGTCTATGGGGTCGCAAAGAGTCGGACACGACTGAGCGACTAAACTTTCACTTTTCACTTTCATAATGCACAGGTGGCGCTAGTGGTAAAGAACCTGCCTGCTAATGCAGGAGACATAAGAGACGAGGGTTCGATCCCTGGGTTGGGAAGATCCCCTGGAGAAGTGAATGGCAACCCACTCCAGTATTCTTGCCTGGAGAATCCCCATGGGCAGAGGAGCCTGGCAGGCTACAGTCCATGAGGTTGCAAAGAGTTGGGCATGACTGAAGCGTCTGAGCATTCATGCCAGCAATAATCTACACCACATGATCATTAAGGGTTAATTTAAGGGATGAAGTTTCAGGAAACACTTCAGTCTAAAAAAGGAAAAAAAAAAAAAAAACACCACTGGTTGAATATTTTGTGATGAAGCAAATAGACTTTCATCATGTGTGTATGTGTGTTTTTAGTCTCTCAGTCTGTCCTACTCTTTGCAATTTGACTCTATGGACTATAGCCTGCCAGGCTCTTCTGTCCATGCAATTCTCCAGGCAAGAATACTGCAGTGAGTTGCTGTTGCCTTCTCTAGGGGATCTATCTGACCAGGGGATCGAACTTGCGACTCCCGCATTACAGGCAGATTCTTTACCGTCTGAGTCACCATGGAAGCCCACGTCCATCATAAATGGTACCAAAATGTATGTATGTGTGTGTGTGTGTGAATCGATCAGTCATGTCTGACTCTTTGCGACCCCATGGACTGTAGCCCACCAGGCTCCTCTGTCCATGGAATTCTCCAGGCAAGAATACTGGAGTGGATTGCCATTTCCTTCTCCAACCAAAATGTATAGCTATTTTCTCTTCTGCAGCCTATTTCTGTATTTCAATTATCTAAGTTCGGTCAATGAAAAGAGAGTGTTATTTCATCTTTTGAAGTCTACATAAGCAGAAATACATATGATTCTTCAAATACTAGCTAAAAATTATAAAATGACATGAGGCAAACTGTTTATGCCTTGGATAAGATTATTAAAATCTCTTAGTTTTTCACTGTAATTTATCTACATGACAAAATCATTTCCCTGGAAGCAACTTAAGTAAATTGGTACCCTACAGTTGTTTTCTTAGAGCCCTAAAACAATAACTAGAAAAAAATCATTCAGCCATACTCAAAGACTAAGGCATGTTATTTGAATATAAAATGGAAGTTAAAATTTTATAGTTTCACACTGTCAAGATTTTAAATTCAATTTCCATTAATGTAACTTTCTAGATAAGAGTCCTGTTTACCCGAATGTTTATTTTATGGCAAGAGAGGTTTGAATTAGTCTAGAAGAAAACAGACGGTGGCATTCTTTATTAAGAAGAGATAGTTGAAAATTTATGTAACAGAACCTAAAATTTCAAACATGTAAAACCCCTAGATGTGTCTAGTGCTTTTTTTCTTATTGACTATCTTCTAAAATGCATGCCTGGTGTAACAATTCAAGATGATTAGCTTACAGCTGTTCACGTCTCCAGTCCCCTGGTTTCCACATCTGCGACTTCAGTGTTTTTAAAAGGTGACTTGAAGTCCTCAGCTTTAATTGTATGCTCTGATTCAGACACACAGAAGGGCTCACCAGAAGTCGCAATTCTGGAAAGATTCAAAAGAGCAAAAGACAGTCATTTTATTGTTTCCTTTTGGAGTGACTTCCAAAATAGAGTCTTGCTGTGTTAACCTCCTGGGTCCAAGGGAAACAGGCAGCAAAATTTCTCTCCCTTCTGAATCAAGGTTAGATCCATCAAGCATGAAGGCATGTTTAGACAGGCCTTTGCTTAGTGGTATGTTCTCTTACCATATACTAGTAAAACAATTGTAATAACATTTAAATTTTCTTGCTCAGGAGGGGAAATAGATATAATGTCTCCCTCTCCATCCCCAGGAGGGTCTATCTTCTGTACGGCTAAGAGATGCACTCTTGAATCAGGGAATGGTGGTGTAGGAACTGACTTCTGTTTGTGATGAGAATACTACATAGACAACTTGAGTTGACTTCCTGACAATGCAGTCCTTCAAAAACAGAGTTTGTCATGCTTCTTGACCTTGATAACCTCAAGAAGTGTTTCATTATTTTGTAGAATATTATTTGTGCTTAGTTGCTCGGTTGTGTCCGACTCTTTGAGACCTCATGAACTATATAACCCACCAGGCTCCTCTCCTCTGTCCATGGGATTTTCCAGACAAGAATACTGGAGTGGGTTGCCATTTCCTTCTCCAAGAATATTATTTAGTGAGTTTTTTAAGTGTATAAAAGTAAAAACCAACAATGATGACTTATTTATGAACACATATTGATAGAAGGTAATTCTGTATATCCATATCAGCATATACAGAATTACCTTATACTTCTTAATGGTTTGGGTGTTCCATTTAATGAATATATTTAATTTAACCATTCCCTTATTGCTCTGTATTTAGATTATTTTTGTAATGTTTTTTTCTTCTATTTCAAAAATACCATAATGAACACTCTTAACATCTAATCTGGTGTACTTTTACAAGTTTATCTAGGGATGAATTCAAATCTATATGTGTAATTGTTGGGTCAATGGGTAAATGCATTGTAAATTTGATCAACATTACTCAATTGCCTTCTAAAAAGGTTGCCCCAATTTCACTCTCTCCAACAGTATATTAAAAGTTGCTGTTTCCTTACTGCCAGGTCACAGAGCTTTATTTTTAAATTATACAATTTATCTAGCTCCCCAAATAGAATAAAGCCTTTAAATCATTTCGCCCCTCGTGCATGTTTCATCAATACTAACACAGTCTAACTTAAAATACTTCATGCTCTTAAGTAAAAGTCAGCAGAAGTCAAGCTGTTCAATGTATTCTCATATCTCATTATTTAGCACAGTGTGATCTTTCTCAAAAAATGATAGCCTGTTTGTAAGAGTTACTTATTAATGAAGTTCTAATATATCATAATAAAGGAAATATTCAAATTGCTTGTTTCTGGAGGTGACAAATGAAGAGCCATTAAGGTAATTTCTTTCCCTGAGCATCACAACTACAAGAGAGTTTAAGCATTAATACAGTCCTTTACCTTTGCAGTAAGAAAATAGGTGTTCTTACCCCCGCCCCCCCACTCCCCGCAACTAAATAGACCTGGGTGGTTCAGTGGTAGAATTCTCACCTGCTATGCAGGAGGCCAGGGTTCAATTCCTGGCCCATGCAGCTACAGGGTCCCCTTGGGCTTCCCAGGTGGCTCAGATGGTAAAGAATCTGCCTGCAAAGTAGGAGGCCTGGGTTTGATCCCTAGGTCAGGAAGTTGTCCCCCAGAGAAGGAAATGGCAACCCACTCCAGTATTCTTGCCTGGCGAATTCCATGGGCAGAGAAGCCTGGCGGGCTACAGTCCAGGTTGCAAAGAGCTGGACACGACTAAGTGACTAACACCTTCACTTTCCCTTTTACCTTTGCTACCAGGAAGCACAGCACAAGTTTGAAGTCCAAGCAGAGGTGACTTTGAAAAACCTAAACATATTAAGTGTTTCACCAAGGTAGGAGCTCAATGGTTTGAAGAAGTAGTCAGCAAATATGTCAAAAGAATACATGATTTCATGTCATCTTAGTTCAAGTGGAGAAGCCTAAACATGTAGTTGAAGAAATCCAATGTAGGAACTGCCAAGAATATGTCAAATTTCCAAATCAGTCCCTGAAACTGTGATTGAGTAATCAAATTGAATATTGACTAAAGTAAACTTTACCTTTTGTGATATATATATATGTATATATGTGTGTGTATATATATATATATATATATATATATATATATATATAAGACATTCCATTATATCATTCCAGGTTTGGAGGTTACTTTGAACAATTCTAAAACAAAAATCAAACAAAAATCCCCACAACTCTAATTAGACCTCCCCCGACACATAAAATTATTTCATTTCCCTTGATTACAGCTAAAAATTAAAAATAAGTTCCATCAATATATTTTAAAACTGCAACTACATTTTATCAAGCTTTAATAAATATGTGTGGAAGCTTTAAGTATCCTAAGTTTTTGTTTAACAGAGTCAAAAATTTGTTGGTAGTCACTATAACCTATAATGTTATGGCATGTGTGCTAAGTGGCTTCATGTCTGACTCTTTATGACCCCCATGGACCGTAAACGTAGCCCACCAGGTTCCTCTGTCCATGGAATTTTCCAGGCAAGAATACCGGAGTGGGTAGCCATTTCCTTCTCCAGGGTATCTTCTTGACCCAGGGATCAAACCTGGGCTTCCCACACTGCAGGCAAATTCTTTACCATCTGAGCCACCAGAGAAACTCAAAACCTTATTGGGCATATCTGTCAAGGTCTTCTCAACAGACCAGTTCAATCACTTATTTAAATATTCCCTTCCCCTTATCCCTTGACCCTCAAACATGCAGAGGAGCCTAGAAGTCTCCTACCAACAATGTCAAAACCAGCTTCTGGGTTTGGAAGGAATTTGGGAGATGAGGTGCTATTTAGTCTTCTAAATGGCCTTGTAGTTCATTAATGTGCTTATTTTCAGAAAGTAATTAAATACTGAGGGCTCAGTGTCCAATTTTCAGGTTTTGCTACCTCACACTTTGAGTTCTCAATGGGTAGCAGATACAGATGTGAAGTATCATACATGCTCTTATCTATTGACTATTCTTGGCTTATCGGAAAGAGTCCTGAAGCCATAACTTGACTGCTCACTTAAGACTGCTCTTTCATACATTCTAATATCTGGCTGTCTGGGTCCTAAGTACCTGCTGACTTTTGTGTTGCTTTCTGTAAAGGAAGATTAAACTTGGGGTTTCATTTTACTTCTTACCAACCAATGATTAATGGGCTTGTGACACTGTCAAGGAGTCTTCTAGAATACAGGATGTCATTCTCCAGGAATCTTTTGAACTTCCCACATCACAGACCATAAGACTGATACAAGTATGCAATAAATATCTGTTGTAGCAATGAACTAGTTTGGGGAGGGGATGGTATTAAGCTAATGTGCAGTTGGAGAACAATGAGCATTTTAATGTATTCAAAAGATTTTATTTGGTTATTTATTCTTTCACTTCTATGTGGCATGTAATTACATACATCATAGGCAAAGACTAAACACTGGAAACACTTGTACTAGCAAAGATTAGCTGCCAAATTTACACTGTGTTTGATTTAATGTTTTACCCCGTGGCTAATAATGAATAGGAAAGTGATAGTGAAAGTGTAATTATATTTCACAAGTGTTTAAATATTGTCTTGCATTTCATATTAGGAAGCTAAATTTAGCCAGTAATTTCTTACTTTAAAACTTCTAGCGAAGATAAAAGCCCTTAATTAACAATTAACAATTGGTTTTGAGATTAGAAGTGTAGATAAGTATTTATGAATGTATTCACTGTTCTTCCTGCAGGAGGGCGTTTACAAGGCTTACTCCTTAGCTTGCAAGATAGCCTCAGAACTTTCATGTACAGCAAATTTAAACAGAACAATTGATATATGTACAAGCTAAAGTCATAACCAGGAAATGACTCTATCAGTCAGGGCACGGGGAGAAAACAGATGGATGACAGTCAAAGGAATAAGCCAAGACACTACCAGAGACTAACTAACCAAAATAGATAATCAACAAGGACCTACTGCAGAGCACAGGGAATTCCATTAATACTCACTACTCTATAACAGGGCTTCCCAGGTGGCACTAGTGGAAAAAAAAAAAAAGCTTGCCAATGCAGGAGACAAAAGAAACTCGAGTTTGATCCCTGGGTTGGGAAGATCCTCTAGAGAAGGGTATGGCAGCCCACGCCAGTATTCCTGCCAGGAGAATCCCATGGACAGAGTAACCCAGTAGGCTATAGTCCATAGGGTTGCAAAGAGTCAGACATGACTGAATCAACTTAGCATGCACACACTCTGTAATAACCTGTATGGGAAAAGGATCTGAAAAAGAACTAGATGAATGAATGTGTGTAACTAAATCACTTTGCTTTTCACCCAAAACTAACACAACACTGTGAATCAACTATGTGTGCGTGTGTGCTCAGTCGCTTTAGTCATGTCCTACTCTTGGCGACCCCATGGATTGGAGCCCACCAGGCTTCTCTGTCTGTGGAATTCTCCAGGCAAAAATACTGGAGTGGGTTGCCATGCTCTCCTCCAGGGGATCTTGCCAACCTAGGAATCAAACCCTTTGACATCTCCTGCATTGGCATGTGGGTTCTTTATCACCAGCACCACTTGGGGAGCCTGAATCAAGTATGCTCCAATATAAAATTAAAAAGAGAGACTATCAAAGAAAGAGTTGATAACAAAAGCAAGAGTAGAGTTGCAAGAAAAAACGCCAGGCAGTGAAGCTCCCAGGGCTGAACAACAGAAGCTCTTACCACCCCTAGCCCAGGAGGGAGCCGATTACAGACCCAGGAAAAAGGCACAGCTGCGGGAGAGGACACAGAGAAGCAAGAGTGAGGGCCACAGGGAGAAGTACCCAGGCACTTCCAAGTCAGGGTCCTGCAGGGAAGCAGCCAGGGAATAAATGCTCTCCCCATGAGCTCTGGTCTCCACTGGCAGGGATGGTTCTTCTCTCACCATCCCAACATGGTGTTTGTTAGAGTGGTGTGATTTGCTACAATCTCAGCAGGACACTGCACCACTGGGGCAGCTCCAGTGGGGGGCAGAGACAGACACCTCAAGGTTAACTGTCTAAGGCCAAGAGGCCTCGTAGGAGCAGAGCCTCCGAACCCATGCTGAGCACAGGAAGCCATGAAGAGAAGGTCACCGGCAGACAGCCAAGGGACCGGCTGCACCTTGTAAGGAAGGGGCCATTCCATAAGGAAGGCTTTCGGGAAGGGTTTTGTTTGCTTTTTCCACACAAACTGAACCCGGGCCTGAGAAGACATGGGTGAAACCCATAAAGACACCTGTTCTAAATTGTCCAGCTCATTGTAATTAAGTTGCTAACCAATATATTTTTTTTAACTTTTCAAATGATATTCCAAATAACATTTATTTTAAAAATTCTAATTCCTGTCTATAAATGGGCTCTTATTCATCGGGTATATGACCATAAGATAATTCCTTAAGTTTTCTAAGTTCTGTGTCTTTATGTGAAAAATGAGAATAATAAAAGTAATGTTAAAAAGAAGAACCTACCTCATATGGATGCTGAAAGGATTAAATACTGAATTTCCTTTAAAGTCCTTTGCAGAGCACTGGGCATATGTTAAATGTTCAAAAAAACATGCTAAACAGCTACTGGTTGTAGTAGTTTAGTATAATCTTTTTCTATAGCATAGAAAACCTGTTTGTCACTTTGGAAGCTTCGAAGTATAATTAAAATGCTATTCTTTTTGAATTCATCCAACACTAAGGGGTTCTCACCACTGTTGGCTATCTGAAAAAGGCTAATCTATTAAATTTTCTTTTATGTGATTCTTAAACATCTGACATTTCACATTAGTTAAGAACAAAGCAGAAGTATGCGTAATAAGCACAAATATGTAGTCTAAAATTAAACATAGCAGCCTTACTGAAGAAGGCCTATAAAGACACGTGCAACTTTCAGTGACTTTCCTCAAGTTTAGCATTGCGGTTGCCCAGTAAAGCTGTTAAAGGAGTTCTTTATTAAGGATAGATTTCCATAGATGGGGTAAACCGAGGGCTAACCCAGTTACTACAATATTTATGTCTGTTCTGTATTTTGTTCAGGAAAAGACTTTTGCAAACAACCAGTACAAGGAGTTCTTAGTCAACAGAAACAGATCTTAGTTAACAGATTTATTACACATAAATAAAACTCCCTAAACAATTCGTGACACATGGATGAAACTCCCTGGACTATTTCAGACCTACACTTGAACTTAAATGCTATAATCTGAGGATTTATATTACTTCAAACACATCAATTCCTTAACACAATTTTACTTTTATTTTAAGCAAGTGGCATTAGCTAAAGAGTACCTTTGAGAAAATGGATATACCAAACACATAAAGGCATGATTAATACATAATTCTAGGCTGAAGTCAGGCAACTCAAAATTCCTGTTTTGAGACCTGACATTATTATATTATTACCTATGTGGCTTTGATACCAATAGTTGACACTCTATATTTTCAGTATATCTTTCCTCTGTTTGTTACTACATAAGGGTGTCAAACCACAAATACAAATGGCATAGTAATTCAATACAGTACTTTTTTGGGGTAAAGAATAACTTTCACTTTATTTTATAGGAAATGAGATGCAGTCCACATCCTGATGTTAAGTGGAGACACAATCTGAGCCATAAAAATGACCAGATCAATTTCAGAGTAATGTACTTTAAAGGAATAGTCATTGCATAAAGTTTCCACCAACTAACCAATCAATCAATCAACTGCTTACTGAGAATTCAGTAAAGTAAATGCAAGCCATAAATGCCCTCCTTTCTGTTCTTTTTCAGTGGAAGTGTCAAAGTCATGCAATTCTACAAAAATAATTTTCCCTATGGACTGCTCTGTGTGTTGACCAGGACAACATAAAAACCTTGAATTCTGCTCATTTTCCTTGGTAATAAAAGCTATGCCGAGACTACAATTTCAATTTTCTTGCATGTGACTTCACTGCAATGACCAAACAGCATGAAAGACTGTTTTCTTACCTTATGGCAACTTAATTTGCTTTGATGCTTTTCTACATAAATTTTCCAGGGGAAAAGAAAAGGGAAGAAAATACTTTACTACTTCAAAAAAAAAAAAAAACTTTACTACTTCAGTAAGACCAAAGATGAATAATTTGGCATAAATCAGTGAGCATCATTAATAACAATTTGAAACACAACCTCCAACAAATATTAGTACCTAGAGTGCAACAAATATGATAATAGAGTAGCTGTCTAAGCCCGCTCACTGTGAAAATAAGTTAATCACTTTATTAATATTAAACTTTTTCTCAGGAACATTTTCTGGAGTAAATGATGAAACTTTATTGATATCATCTACATCAGAATAAGTAATGACTTATTAGAGGTTTGTAACAGTGATTCAAAATTCTTTTTAAGTATATTGAAGTCAATCTCAATTTAAATGTAATACACAAACACAGTGAGTCATTGCGCCTATTTTAAATGAAACAATGCATTAACATAGCTCTTCTTTAATGGCAACTTCACAGATCAACTCCATCTTCAATTTTCACCCCATATTTTTGGTATAATAAAGTATACATGATATTTCTATCAATTTCCTCTCTACTCCTTTAGTATTTACAGATAAACTTATTGTATGTGAACCAGTACATATTTAAAATATCAATATTTTCATAATATCTGACTCCAAGAGTGAGACAAATACAGAACATGAAGAAACTAGAGGCAATTGCCGAAATGAAATCTAATGAGGGCCAGAGGTCCCAACGCCAGAAATAGGTCGAGAACATGGCAATACATCAGAAAAGATTTCTGGTTATGACACTGAAAAAATATATCCCAAAGGAACCATTTTGTTCCCAGTTTCTTTCCCTCCAATTAATCAGCAATATGATTGGAGTCTGTGGCTGTCAGTTTTAGCTGGGTGACACAGGAGTCCACTCTTCATAGATGAGGACACAAACAGACAAGGGTCAGAAGCCAGGCAGAACCTGATCAGAGTTTCTGAAACAGTGTCTCAGTTCCACCCTGAGCTGGTTAAGCCCATCAGCCAGATACGTTTGGCCTATTTTGCATCTTTGGGGCCTCCCTGGTGGCTCCGTGGTAAGGAATCCGCCTGCAATGTAGGAGTCGTGGGTTCAGTCACTGGGTCGGGAAGATTCCCTGGAGGAGGAAATGGCAACCCACTACAGTATTCTTACCTGGAGAATTCCGCGGACAGAGGAGCCTGGCAGGCTACAGGAGCTTTTGCGCAAAGGAACCTTTGCGACCTTGCAAAGAGTCAGACACAACAGAGTGACTGAACTAACCAAAGCGGGGAAGAGTCTTCATATCTGAAATGTTAAGTAACTTTTGGTCTTTAAATATGTTAATTAGGTGATTAATTTTGAATTCTTCCCCCTAAACTCTCTACTCTGGATAGAATTCAGGCCAGGACATTCAACTCAAATAACTATTTTCTAATACAAGAATACTCTTCATGTTTTCTCCATACATCTTTCATCTTTTGTACTGCCAAGATGCTTCTAGTATACATGTGCATGTGTGTATTATATGTATTACCTAATTTATATATGTGACGTTTAATATATAACATAAATACATATTTGTATTACATAAAATATTAGTTCTATATACATCTATTATTTTCCAGAGATTTAATACACTCTAACTTAGACTAGAGTTTTCACATCAGCATTTTATTTCAATTAACACCACTCGTTTGCATGTTCCTATAACAGCAATCCCAGACTGAACTTCTAGGTCTAAACTGCTACGTGTTGTTGCTGTTGTTTAGTTGATAAATCACATCCAACTCTTTGCAATCCCATGGACTGTAGCCTGCCAGGCTCCTCTGTCCATGGGACTTCCCAGGCAAGAATACTGGAGTGGGTTGCCATTTCCTCCTCCAGGGGATCTTCCTGACCCAGGGATCGAACCCATATCTCCTACATTGCAGGCGAGTCTTTACCACTGAGCCACCAGGGAAGCCCAAGCTGCTATTTATACTTTAAATAGGTGGGTAGGGGATACTAAGTCATTTATATTTTGCTATTTCTTATGAAACACAATAAATGTTTTAGGGAAAACAATTCTCTGGCACCCAATAATATCTCAGTCATTTTCAATAAATTTGGATGGGAAGTTATTGCTTTAAAAATTTCTGTGATCTATGGTATCACTCAGGGGTTCAAAGTCATGAAATGACAGTCATACTCTCTGCTAGAGTTTGACTCTGTAGACTCAGTCAATGGAAGCTGAATCAAAAGCTTGGATTGTAAGCAGTGGAAAACATTCAAGCTCATTTTAAGTCTAAAGAATTCAAGCTATCTTTAAGTAAAGGGAAAAAGAATGAGTAACAGTGAAAAAAATATCAAAGTATAGGTTTTATGTTCCTCTTTTCCCCTCTAAGAGAGAATGATACATGCTAATTTGGGAACCAAGTTTGTAATGTTGTTTGAAGTAATGGGAAAAAAATAAATTGATCTTTAATCGATATAAATGAGTCAGAAAGAGAAGAGTGAAAAAAGAGACCAACAAGGAGAGAGGATGTACAGGATGGGTTTTGGTGAGCTGACAGGGTTGCCTAGGGAAAAAAAAAAGAGGGTTATAAAAGCAGAATTTGGCAGAAATTTCACTATGTGTTGAGTATGGCTATTTCCCCTTTGGCTGCCATTTTGTCCCGAGATCTCCTTCCCTCCAAAAAAAGGTACTGAAAAATTTAAATTACACCTTGAGGTTTATTTACAAATAAACTGTGTTATTGTTTGAGGGGGTGTTTTATTTGTTTGCTTACCACAACATAATGCTCAGCATTCTCTCCAGGGGCCATTTTTCCCGGGCCCCCTACCATGCCCAGGGCCAAGGTCAGGTCCCTTCGGCCCAGTTGGCTGCTGGGGCGGACCACTGAGAGAAAGGCAGGCGAGCAAAATCTGATTTAGAGAAAAAGTACTTGAGGTCTCTATTAGGAGAAAAGTTGAACTTAAGAGTGTTCATTCAATTTCATAGATCTAGAGTGAAAACTGACAGAAGTTCACAGCCGCTATCACCCACCAAATGATTAGCAGTTCAGGTTTTCAGCTCGCTGCCTCACACTCACTCACCCAGCTTCCAGCTTGCCACTATGGGCTGATTTCTCAGAATGCTGCGTTAATTCAGCATTTTCTTCAAGAAATCTGGCTTTTATTTACCAAATTGCTTAAACCATTCACAGTATCCACTGGTCTCAGGAGCTTCAGGTGACATTAAGGCACATATTTCTGACTAGAAATTTTCAAAATTCACGTGAGACACTAGGATTTGGGGGTGTTTTTTCAGTTTTGCTTCCCTCGTGAGCTATATTCCATATAATTAAGGACTTTTCACCCACTAAATGGCTTAAAATGTTGTTCCAGTAGCTTACAAACACAAAAATATTCTACTAAAATCTGTCTTAAAGGTAAAATTTCTCTTAATTAAAAGAGTACACCTGGTACTTTGCTTATTTTGCTCTTGGCATAACACATGTAGATTTACCAATAAATCATGTAACTGGAAAATTTTAAATATCACTGTGGGTGGTATCTTTGCTTTTTATAGCCTTCTATGAATATAGTTTAAAGTTCTCTCCCTTCAATGACACAAGCTTTTCTAAAACTGGCTGTTGAATGACCTACAGAGGACTAAGAGAAGGAATCTAGAAAAAGAAACATTACAAAATACTGAGCTGAAAAGATAAATTAGTCATAATCAGTTTACTTAACTACATAATCTTTCTCTTTTTCTTCTTAATTCTGTATTTAGAAACAAAGTAAATACTCCTGCAGTATTGGAACACAAGAATATAAATATAAATATTATAGCTATATATTTGAAGGATAATTGCAGCCATATTTCCATATTCTATTCAAGAGAAATATTTCAGGTACAGTCATAACACTGTTAGAACTCAATGATGTTAAACATAACCATCCAAACCCCCAAAAACAGGAAAAGAAAACACACCCACTTTTCGTTGTTGTTCTCTGAAACCATATAGTCAACGAGGGATGACAAGAATGCAATCTGGTTATTATTTACGAGCGTATTGGAGTTTTAGTGTGACACCAATCTGAATTCAACTAGGAATTCACCATGTCTGGCCCTGATTGGAAGAACCATGGGTGAGGCTTAATAGTAAGAAAACTGTCCTAAAGAAGAAAGAGTGGATGGAAGAGAAGGCCAAGGATAATAGGATGACATGAAAGAGGCGGGGCAGCATTTAGTATGTTGCTCCAATATTCCATAGGGCTTACTTCCACCCCAGGTTTCATGTCAGAAGCTAAAACAACACTGAAAAAAATGTTTTTTCAGTGAGAGTGTAACATTCCATGCAACAGAAAAAAATTATAATGTAAAGAAAGATTTTGACTATTTATTTATTTATTTTTACTACTACTAAGTCAGTTTAGTGTTGACTTATTCTGGCTTCTGAGAACACCAGTGGACTTTCAGCCAGTGGACAAGACAGTGACTGGTACGTGGGACATGGCCCCAGTTGTTTCAGCAGCAGCCAGAGGAGAAGCAGGCAGCACATGAACCTCAGGATCCCTGACACTGAGCATGGGACAGCAGAGACAACGGCAGGTGCAACTGCAGCCTCTTCCACGTGGAACTCTGGTAGTAGGACACCTTTGGTGCGTGTGACCAGTGGTGTACACTGGCAGCAGAGGACCACAGGGCAACAGAAGTACAGTAATCAGTGGATGTGGTATCAAGTGTAAGAGGATTGAGTTCATGAGCACATATGATACACCCTCTGAGACAAAGGGGGCATTTGAGGCCATCACAGTGATTGTGAATGCTACTGAAATTTAATGGATGAGGGTTATAAAGGCTAGCTCTCTGCCTGTCTAGGATAAAGCTGATGTTTATTTGGAATGCATTGGTAAGGTGCAGAGCCTAATGCCTGTTTGAATAATTAGATGTCTATTCTCATGGGCCAGGGCACATACCGCAACACCTGCTGCTATGATGAGTATCACTCTGTGCAAAACAATACATTCTCCCTATCCCATATCACTTTTGAATGTCTTGCTGGACACCGATGTGGACGAAAAGGCTGTTGGTAATTATTTGAACCTAGATCTTGACTCCACTTTATGTATAAGCCCTAGGCATTTTACCCAATTTCAATATACACTGAATTTTTCAGGAATGCAATTTCATAGTCAAGCAAAGGAACACTATACTCTGTTTTGCTTGTGGCTTTCTCAAGAGTTGTTCACCAATAGCAATGTAATGCATGGAATCTTGGTTTCCTTGCGATATTAACTGAACCAATCTGAATTTGCACCTGTCACATTCAGGGAGACTCAAAATAAAAGGGGGAGCACTTGACTATTTCATTACACTTTAAGATATCATTATGCCTAAATATTTACATATTGGACTTCCCTGGTGGCTCAGTGGTAAAGAACCTGCCTGCCAGTGTAGGAGACCCAAGAGATGTAGGTTCAATCCCTGGGTCGGAAAGATCCCCTGGAGGAGGGCATGGCAACCCACTCCAGTATTCCTGCCTGGAGAATCCTATGGACGGAGGAACCTGGCTGGCTGCAGTCCATAGCGTTGCAAAGCGCTATGGTCCATAGCGACACGACTGAAGCCATTGAACCCAGCACCAACATTTACATATTACATTACAAATTGTTATACTACAAAGCACTTTCCATTTGGGCTTCCTAGGTGGCGCTAGTGGTAAAGAATCTGCCTGCATTACAAGAGACAAGAGTTTGATCTCTGGGTTAGGAAGATTTCCTGAGGAAGAAAATGGAAATCCACTCCAATATTCTTGCCTGGGAAATTCCATGGACAGAGGAGCCTGGCGGGCTACAGTCCATGGGGCCACAAAGAGTCAGACATGACTGAGCACATGAGCACTTTCCTTCTATTTGCCCATTACATTAAGGATTGTTGAAATTACGTGTATAGGTTAGTTATAGACACTTCCTTCTAGATCAACAAGAAATCAATAAATAAATTTATCAAAAAAGAATTTGAGGTCAGATAGGAATGAATGAAAAGATTGTTTTAGGATGATCCAAAAGTGACTGGAAGCAGGATTTTGAGAGAAGGGGGCTGAAGATGGTGAGTGTAGGTGGACGCAAAGAAATATTTTTGTGACCATTTTAAGAACCTAGCTTTATTCCCAGGTTAGTGAATCCTAAAAAACATGGGTCTCACCAACTAGATAAGAGGACTTGTTGATAGTACTTATCAACTAATATTTATGGAAATGCTTATTAAATATTTAACATTTGTGGGTTGCTGGCTTGTGTGAGAGGCATTATTCCAAGTACTTTACATGTAGGAACTCTTATCCTTTTACCAATCCCCAGAGGCAAAATCATTATTGTCCTTACAGTGCAGACAGAAAACTGAAGCATAGAGAAGGTAAGAAACTTGCCCAAGGACAGTGGGCTATTAAGAGGCCAAGAAGGGATTCGCACACACGCAGCCAGATTCAGTCTGCTCTTGCCACTCCCCAGGAGCAGATGCACAATCAGGTCAAAGCAATTACTTCCTCTGAAAACCATTTTCGAGAACCATTAATCCACAGAAATCATATATCACCCACAAAACATAATTTGGTTCTACTTACATTTATTAATTTCACATCCCCAGAATGGTGCTTTATAAACCCTTCTGGCAGCACAACCAGTGAATTCTAAAAGCCCTCCCTTGAAGGTCAGAAGAGTAGCCTTAAACAGCCAGGACAATTAATACTTGGTCCTTCCACATAGCCCGAGGTGGTCACTATCATTCCAGAGGCCCAGACCTCAGGTTGGTGGTACACCCACATCTGAGTTGCCCTGAGCCCCAGACCTATGGCTGCGGTATGAAGTTTGCCACAGTAAAATTTCTAGTTAGCCTAAAAATGGTTGTGGATGGTTTGAGGAGCTGACCCTGAGTGGGCACATCAGATAAAAGGTAACAGAAGAAAGGTAAAGAAGACCCTCAGAGGATGATATGGTTGGATGGCATCACCGACTCAACAGACATGAATGTGAGTAAACTCTGGGAGATAGTGAAAGACAGGGCAGCCTGGCATGCTGCAGTCCATGGGGTTGCCTAGAGTCAGACACAACTTAGCCGCTGAACAACAACAAAAAGAACCCTCAAGAGATAAAGTGCCAGTGAGTGATGACAACCTGAGCTTTTGACTCTCCGAGGGCTCTCAATTCCCGTCTGTTACTGAGTTCCCAATTAAAAGGCTAAAACAACAAAAAAGACTAAAAGAAAAAACTATTTCCCACCTGCAGCAAATTCACTTAACATGTCCTTATATGTAAATATTATGGTAAATAAGAAATTACAAGAATTGTGTTAGTGGATCAAATAATAATAATAAAATGGTAAACAAGTTCTCTTTTCACTAGACCCAGGTATTAGGCTTTCTTAAATAGTTCCTTTCTTACGTTCTTGCATTATAAAAGATAGGCTTAAAATATAGTATTGCAGCTCAAGCTTATTACAAAAGGTAGTGCATGGTAACTAAGATATGGATCTTCGCCTTTCCAGCTGTGTATGTAGCTCAGACATTCTTGGAGCTTCCAATCCTTTATCTAAAGAAGATACGTTAGTATTTGCCCCACAGATGCTTACAGAGGGTTAAAAGAGTAAGCAGATAACGTGCTTGACACGGCAACTAGCACATAATACGTAAAGAATTAGTGTTACTACATGTTATTATTTGAAGGTAATTTATTTATAATATAACCTTGGGGCATAAATCATGAAGACCCAGTGTATTTATAAAACAAACACAAAACTAGTACTAATCCTGTTGATCTGTACTCAACCTCTAACTTTAGATAATACTTAAGCATAAATAGTCTTTCTTTTCATCAGAATGTCTCTAAAAAGAACAATATATATTGCTGTGACAGTTTTATGTCCATCTGAAAAGCTGAACATCTCATTCAATTTTCCTCTCCAAATCGATTCATGGATATCTTGAGTAATACAGAAATAATGCCTTACATAATACTTTTATAGATTACAACACATATTCTTCTATAAAGCATTTTCATGACAATTCTGTGAAGAAAGAATGGTCAGTAAAATTGTTTCCTTCTTACAAGTCCAAAAATGAGGCACAAATGGGCTACATACTTTTCCCAGGGTCACATTACTATAGGTCATAACTGCGTGCATTTCTTCTCATATGAAGACCACAGGACTCCTGACTTGAAGGCTGAAGGTTAGAATTCTTCTGATCTCTTAGGCTAAGATTCTTACCAGTATTTATGAGCATCTTCTGAAGATTCAGAAATGAATGAGGCAAGATAGTCCTTCAAAAGACTCTCTCAGCTAATGTGGCTAAATTACCTACTTTTGTCTATTTAGGAGTAAGTTGACCCTTCCATAAGCTACACATTTTCTTCTGAAATGACCATCAACACTGGGATTGTACTGCTGCTATGATTCTCTGCATACTAAGTCGCTTCAGCTGTGTCTGACTCTTTGCCACCCTGTGGACTGTAGCCTGCCAGGTTCCCCTGTCCATGGGATTCTCCGGGCAAGAATACTGGAGTGGGTTGCCATGCCCTTCTCCAGGTGATCTTCCTGACCCAGGGATGGAACCCACATTTCTTGGGTCTCCTGCATTAGCAGGCGGGTTCTTCACCACTAACACCACCTATGACTATGAAAGTGAAGTCGCTCAGTCGTGTCTGACTCTTTGTGACCCCATGGACTGTAGCCTACAAGGTTCCTCCATCCATGGAATTTTCCAGGCAAGAATACTGGGGTGGGTTGCCATTTCCTTCTCCAGGGGATCTTCCCCACCCAGGGATTGAACCCGGGTCTCCTGCATTGCACAGATGTTTTTACCATCTGAGCCACGAGGGAAGCATTATGACTCTATGGTATTAAATGCCTTAGAAGAAAAGAGAAAGTTCCATATTTTACCGTTAGATGGAGGTAACAGAAGTTAAAAAAAAAAAAAAAAGTCCCCAAAGTGTGAGTCACAGGATTTGAATGGGATTTACCATAAAATAAGAGTCTGTGCATCTCTCCCAGACAGAAGCACACCCAACCCATCATCAAAGAGTAAAGCATATTCCCAAATGATCCTATTCATTCAGTTAATTATACTTCTGCCAAGATATGTATCCTTCCTAATCACAACTTCAACTACAAATGAAGGAGTCTAAGATTCTGTTTAGGGAAATAAATGTATTTCACTTTGTTTGTAGCTTGCAGCAACTCTTATTTTGGATCTTTATCAATATATATTTCAACGGGATCTGTCAGACTGGAAGACATTAAATGTCCATTAAAATGTATCAGTCCTAATACACTGTATTATTAATTATTATGATTACAATAAGTTCAATAGACTAGCCATTAGAGCGTCGTCTTCCCATGAATAATGTGTTATATAACATACACTTTATGAAGCTGTGTGCCTTAAAGCTAATGTATCACTTTAGTGGGTTTTCATTTCCTAATGTTGATGAAAAATCAGTTCCCAGTTCAGAAGTTCCATGAAAATGAGCAAGCCATGAGCACTGCAAATCTACTAACATTGTTTTCCTTTTATAACATTTGCAATTTTGTTGTTGTTGTTCAATATCTACCTCTCCCACCAGAAGGAGACTAGGGAAGAGATTCAACATACTATATCCTCCAACACCAAAATCTGTGTGTGTGTGTGTATCTCTGTCTCTGCATATATACACAGGAACAAATGAATCAAAATTATAGAACAGTTCTCCTTTACTTATTTAGTTTACTCACAAAGCAAGGCAAGTGTATAAGTTTTGGGCTTTCACCACTTAAGCAGCTAAATCCTAGAAACTGATTTCACTCTGCACTCTTCTTAATCTAGCTCTTGTAATCTCCAAAGAGTGTAGCCCCTGATGGCTTAAAATAAAGGGTTTTGCCATTCCCGTAAGAAGATTTTTCCATCTATTTTGAAGCAAGTTATGTTTTGGGGCCCACTGTAGTCCATGGGGTCGCAAAGAGTTGGACATGACTAAGTGACTGAATTGACTAACTGAAGTTTTGGGGGTGGGTTCTTATCAGGATATCAGATTCACTGCTATCATTTCTGTTACAAACACAGTGGATCAGGAAGAAATGGCATAGGGAATATTACACTCACTGCTTGGGTGATGTGTTTGCTGAGGAAAAAGCAAAGAAATGTGGTAGAGTTTATTTTAGATGACAGTATACTGAGTCATGGAACGTGTCTACACACAGCGAGGAATAAACTATTGATTAATAGTTGCAGGCTGGGCAAACAGGATAAACAAATCCATGAAGTACAAGCAGAGTTTACTGAGTTTTTATTATGTAATGCAAAGGAACCCAGTTTTGTTGTTTAAAGTTGTTCATGCTTTTACAAGTTATTCAGATGCAACACCACTCTCCTATGTATAGCACAGAAATAAGTAAATGGGGACTTGCTGGAAAGATCTGAAGGGCAAAAGTGAGGATCTCTCGTATCACCTCTTCTTTTATGGTCTGTTGAAATCAGAATTAATCATCAGAATCATACACATTGTTGCAAGTGGGCTATGCAAGCTTGCTCCTCGTGTGTCCCAGTGTCTGGCACAAGATAACAAGCTCTCCGAGTGAAGTAAATCAATATACCTACATGATGGCAGGAGACACACAAGTCATGCCCCAGAAATGTAAAGTTCACCAAGTCAGTCCAAGTTTAAAAGGTCAGGGTCATTGAACCAAAGAGCAGAGGGATTAATCAGCTCCCTGAGCTCATCCGTCTCAAGCACAATCTCAAAGATGTCAAGGACTTGCCAAACGTTTACTGGAAAATGGACATGTTGTCCCTTTCACACTGGCCTGATGCCAAAATCGCAAAGTATAACTCCATGCACAGCACCAGAGCAAGAAGCACCTTTGGGTCAATGAGTTTGGTCTAGCTTCTTTCAAAGAAAAAGCGAGTCCCCGAAAGCTCAACACGCTGACCCTCACACCCTCGTGCTACCAGCCTGCACTGACCCTCCCTACCTTGCCAGTGGCCAGGTGTGAAGCACTTCACAGTATGTATCCCAGACACCTCGACAAGCCTGCATCTTAGGTTGTGAGATATGCCAAATGGAAGGAAGAGTTATGTAGTTTACAACTAACAGGCTATAATAAGCAGCAAATATTTTTTTTCCCATTTTCAAGGAAATGAAGCAAGGCGATGCTATTGCTTTCTCAAAATCTCCATTTGATTCTGTCTGTGATTAGTTCATTTAGAGATTTATGGCTCACAGGCAGAATGATCAAGTTTATGGATAGGTCAGACTCAGGAAGTGATCACTGCATTCACATCATGAAATTCTGACTGGTCTGCAATGGAGTCTAAAATTCTTATCCATAGAATTATTATTAGGGGTTGAAGTACATACAATTTTTTTTTTTAAAAAGGTATACTTGAAAGAGAAAAGTATAGCTGAATGAACTAATTTCTCATTTTAGCTAGCTCTGGAGAGCAGAGAAAGGTCTGAGAACTAGGGTTCAAGGCAGAAAGTAAGAAAGAGAAGGAAACATGGATATTCTCTTACTTTAAAATGAATCAGGTTCCCCTGGTGGCTCAGTGGTAAAGAAACCACCTGTCAATGCAGGAGACATGGGTTTGATCCCTGATCCAGGAGGATCCCACATGCTGCGGAGCAACTAAGTCACCACAACTATTGAGCCTGTGCTCTAGAGTCTGGCAACCGCAACTACCGAGCCCATGTGTTGCAACCACTGAAGCCCAGCGGCCCTAGAGCCTGTTGCCTGCAACAAGAGAAGCCACCATAACGAGAAGTCCATGTATTGCAGCTAGAGAGTAGCCCTCGCTCACCACATCCAGAGCAAAGACCGCACAGCAACAAAGACCCAAAATAAATAAATAAATAAAATTATAAAGCGAATCTGTCCATCAGATTCTCCAGTCTAGAATACTGGAGTGAGTCTCCATTTTCTTTTCCAGGAGATCTTCCGAACCCAGGGATCAAATCTGCATCTCTTATGTCTCCTGCACCAGCAGGTGGGTTCTTTACCACTGGTCCCATGGGCTTTATCATAACCAATCAATAAATATTTATCAAAAATTGATAATAATTGACATTCATTGTTTTTGTCTGCCCAACATCTTTCTTCCTTTGGGGATCTGTTCTCCTCTCACCAGATGGATCTGGTGAACTACCAATCACAGTTCCTTCCTCTTTCTATCCCTTGGCTGTTACAGGCTGAAATGTATCCTCTGAAAATTCATGTTAAAGCCCTAGCTCTCAATGTCTCAGAATGTGACTGTGTTTGGAGAAAAAAATCTTTAAAGAGATGATAAAATTAGATGAGGTCATTAGGGTAAAAGCAGGAAAAGTGAAAGTGAAAGTTGCTCAGTCATGTCCGACTCTTTGTGATCCCATGGACTATACAGTCCATGGAATTCTCTAGGCCAGAACACTGGAGTGGGTAGCCTTTCCCTTCTCCAGGGGGTCTTCCCAACCCAGGGACTGAACCCAGGTCTCCTGCATTGCAGGCAGATTATTTACTAACTGAGCTATCAGGGAAGCCCCAAAGTAGGTAAAGGAGAGAGCCACAGCCTCGTGTTAGGACAGTAAAGGGAGCTTGGGCAGAGAGTTATGCTGGGAGATAATGGGAAACCAGGGAGAAATGTTGTTCAGAGCCTTGAATGCCACCCAGAGGAGTTTGGAGGAGAGAAAATGAAAGTGAAAGTGAAAGTGAAGTCATTCAGTCGTGTCCGACTCTTTGTGACCCCAAGGACTGTAGCCTACCAGGCTCCTCCGTCCATGGGATTTTCCAGGCAAGAGTACTGGAGTGGGTTGCCATTTCCTTCTCCAGGGGATCTTTCCAACTCAGGGATCGAACCTGGGTATCCTGCATTGTAAGCAGACGCTTTACCATCTGAGCCACCAGGGAGAAGTGGCTAAGAAAGCAGACTCCAGACTCATGCGGACTATGTGCAGATATCATTTGTTAGATGTGTGACACTGAAAATTTTACTTAACTTCTCTACACTCGAGTAAAATAGGAATAATAATGATGACTGCCTCACAGAGACATTGTGAGTACTAAAGAATTAATATATATGTGTATATATGTAAGTACATATTTTTATAATAAAATATATTATTAACATATATTTTACATAGATCTTGCATACATAGGTAAATGATATAATAATGTAAGATATATATAACATATATCAGGGTTACTCTTATTACTTTTATTCTTAACAATATGGTATGAATATTTTTCTATGCCAATAGATGTATATCTGCCATCATTTTTAATGTCTTCACAGTTTCCCACTGAAAAATACGCCATGATTTATTCATGCTTGAATCGAATAGTAGTCTAGTATGTAAAAATTGTTCATGAACAGGGAAGGTAGGGAAAATTATGTAGTTTCACTAAATTTAAATTTTCTTCTTTCTTTTTCGCTTATCTGTATTTTCTATTCTTTTCATAACAAATGTATCTCACGAGCACAATAACAGCATAAAAAAAGGGAAAGGGAACAGGAATTTAAAAAGGCATGTCTGATCATTTTTCAAATTTGATTTCTATTTTCCTTCTCATGGTGGCCAAAAATGTTAACAGGACACAGGAAAGAGAAGAACATTTCTACAAACTTCCATGCTTGAAAATAGAATCACGCTTGATAAATAGAATCCACCCCCACTGACCACTGTTCATGCTCTCTATCCTAAAGTTCCTTATCGAGAGCCGTGGTTCCCAGCCCAAAGTCTTCAGAGGATTTTTATGGGTCAGACAGGTGGCAGGCAGTGGCCTCTGGGGGCCACAAGGAGGAAAAAAAGAAAGGGCAAAGAAGAGGATAAAGAGGGAAGGACCCTACCCTTTTTCCATCAAACCAAAGTCATTTCTTCCTACATTACATAGGGTTTCTGGGGTGTATGTGTGTGTGTGTGTGTGTGTGTGTGTGTGAGGTTTTAAGTGGTTCTTTTTTAAAGACAAAAATAATCCACCTCACACCCATGCAACCAAGATCAATGCTCTCTCTTTCTGATTTAGGTTTTCTGGCTACAGCTCAGACATCTTCCCTTTCTTTCACAGGATCCACAGAGGAAAAATGCTGAAGCACAATGTCAGCAAGAAGTACTGGATTTATTTCCTCTGTCCTGAATGCAGAACCATTAAGATGAAGAAAACTGCCCAGAAAGCTGATCTATAAGAAGCCCTAAAACATTACTGGATAAGAGAAGAGAGACCCTTCTTACCACTGTCTCTCTACTTTGTCCTTAGCCTCCTCTCTAAAGAAATGGTGAACATATATTTAAAGATTTGGGGGTTGAAATGGTACAAAAATACAAGCCTGTCCATAAAAAGTCTATATCCATCCCCAGCCTGCATGCATGAGGAGAACCAACAATGTGATAAAGTGTTAAGCATATTCTTTTTAGACAGGAATAAGGTGACCAGTCTCTGGGCTGCAATGAAAATCACCCAGAAGTGGATACCAGTCATGTAATTTATTGGTATCTTTCTGCTTTGTGTGTGTAATATGATAACAGTCCTCTAGTTCTTTCATGGATACAAATACCTTATTACTCAAAATGGGTAATTATATCTTGGAAGAAGGAGACAGTATTTTCCACTTCTCCTGCTGGTACTCTGCCTCATAGAGCCAACTCAATACTGAATTTGTGCAGTGAGTAAAGGGATAAATCCATCCAAGCATCACCAAAGCCCTCTAATAATCACCAGGGTCCCCTTCTACCACTCTGAAGAGCTATTTACTCAGTCGTGTATGACTCTTTGTGACTCCATGGACTGTAGCCCATCAGGCTCCTCTGTCCATGGAATCTTCCAGGCAAGAATACTAGAGTGGGTAGCTATTCCCTTCTATAGGGGATCTTTTCAACCTAGAGATGGAACCCAGGTCTCCTGCACTGCAGACAGATTCTTTACCATCTGAGCCACCAGGGAAGCCCTTCCACCACTCTAACCCACTCCATCAGTATCCTCTCCAGTCTTCTATTTAAAAATATTAGAGGAACTATTATATACCAGGAATTATGCCCATACACTTGAACTTGAGAACAGGGTGTCTTAGTCCTTGTAGGGAGACAAACATATACAAATACAACTAAGACACTGTGACTAGGCTACTCTGGAAGCTTTCACAAGTACAATAGAAACAAAGAGGAAAGAAAATGTACCTGTCTCAGCAAATCAGGTAGACTTCTACTCAAGAAGACAGTCCTGAGTAAAAAGAACTTAGATTTTCAATATAAAATATATTTATTTCATATTTGCTTCATTTGCAAAACAAAATGCTTAACTGGGAAGGAATGTGTCATTTTCTTATCACTTAACTCTTCTGAGACAAGCAGCTGAATGACAGATGTAAGCTCCCAGCATCTAACTTGTTTAGCCCAACTGATGGCTTGCTAAAACCACAGGAGTTAGAAACCACACCCAAACCATCAGCACTTTCTGCCAGCTTTTCTTTTGAAATAAAATATATCCTGATCATGCAAGAGAAGGTCTTCTCTACTCTGCTGAATTGAACATAGCATTAAGAACCACAATGTGCTTCCATCAGCCTTAGAATGTATGGAAATTCCTCTGATATTTTCCTATGAGTGCTAGGGCTAGTATTCAAAAATTTTTAATGTGTTTTCACAAGTATCCTAGAGGGAAATTTGGATAGAATGCCTCCGGGACACCAGCTACTTCTATTGGTGGTGGTGGCTGAGCTAACAATTGCAGGAGTAGTATGATTTTTTTTTCCATTTTAGCAAGTGAGGAAGACATGGAAAGAACAGAGAACTTGTGTGTTTTCTTCAGTGTTTACTGTGTGGGAGCAGAGAAGACAGATTGTAAAATTTTTCTGAATTGGTGGCTTAAGAGTTGATGTTTAAGGAAAAATATATTTAAGGAAAAATATATACAGCTGTAAGGAAATACTCCAAGTGGCAAACTCAGTGGTCCAGGCTTGGTAGGAAAGAAATTATGACTGAATGCAGCAGAGGGACTTGGAGAAAGTAGCAGAATTAAGAGTAACAAAAGTGACATCTGAGGTTCCAGGCTCAGAGATATCGAAGGAGGGAAAAAGCCAGAAAGCCAGTGATTATAAAGGGGTGAATTAAAGTCTCAAAGATGGATATAGTTGTCTGTGATGCAAATTACTAATCAGCCAGGCTGCCCAAATGGGAGGCTGAAGATGAAAAGAAATGAAGGTCATGGATTTGATGAGATCAAAGAACGGTGATGATGAATGGGTCCTTGGTGTGGGCATCAAAACTGACAAGAATGACGGCAGGTCTGAAGTCTCCAGAAAGAGTCAACCCACGTGATGATTTTCTTATTGAATATGCTGAATGATCAGGATGTTAACAGATGAGAGGAAGGAGGGGTAGCAAAGAGATGCCAACAGTTCTTCCCAACACTGGAGATTAAGGTTTTAGTAGAACACCCAGCTTCACTGTCCTTAGGGATTAGGAAAGAAAGTAACCATTTCAGGAGGTGAATGGAAGCTGGAGTTACCAAGTGTGTAGAGAAATGCAAATATGCTAAGAGGAAGGAGCTTAGAGAAGTGTGAGGACACAAACATGGGAGCAGAAGGACCAGGCTGCCGGATGGGTCTGGATGTCAGTGGTAACTGGATTCTACAGGTCTGAGAAACACGGGGGAACGTTATGTGTCCAACATTGCCACTCTGTCAAGGCATTTCTTGGCAATGTCACATGGTACTGCCTTGCACCTTCCTATGTTTTCAACTCCTCTTCTCTTCTTAAAGTCCAAATGACTTACATTAATGAGTCTATAAATTTGATGACAAGCTGAATATTGAAAACGCGCGGGTCATTTGATCTTGAAAGCTTCTGAATTGTTATGAACTTCTTATGTCACGTACTAGGCTCTCATAAACACTTGGATGTGTGACTTCTGGTCTCAATAAAATCTATCCCTGGCTCAAGTCAGAGCATAAGAGCTGGTTACCTGGGCCTTGCTGTTTAGTCCCTAGACAGACTGCAGTGAGCAGGCCAAATAAATTTGTCTTATTTCTGAAAGAAATGGGGAAAGATCACTCTGGCTAGTGTTTATAATGAACTGGATTATTCAGAAGCAAGAAAAGAAATGGGAAGGGTATGAGAGCACGTTGACTTGGACAAGACTGGTCATGGTAGAGATGGAGGAAAGTAGACGGATTCAGTAAGCTTTGGGAGTGAACGGCTTGCTGCTAAACTGAATAGGAATTTGAATGCACTTCCAGAAATTCTACCAATTAGAAATTCATTGGGTTTGCAAACTTCTTTTATAAAAATGCAAATACATGTAAGAGGCTTATGACTGGGGTGAGGGTATAATTTAGTTTGAATTAGTTCCATCAGCTTACTTTATTCTATCACCTAGCTGAAGTCAGTCATACTAAAGAGGTAAGGGTTTTACTTGGGGAAAGAATGTTTTGCACAAAGAATATAATCGTGTGTGGGACAGAAGTGGAAAGGCAGAAGCATGAAGGCACATTCAGAGAACACATAGAGGGAGTCCAGCATTTTAGAGCATGGAGAAGAAGCTAACTCTGGTGTTCTCTCAAAGTCTGCCTGATTGCCTCATAGAGCTGTGTCCCCAATTTTCTTTAATACTGAGAACCTCATTACTCACATTCTTGTTTGAAGGAAAACATTACTGTAGAGGAAAGGAAAAAATGAAATCAATAAAAATTCTCAAATGGTGTTCAGTTCAGTTCAGTTCAATTGCTCAGTTGTGCCTGACTCTTTGCAACCCCATGAATCGCAGCACACCAGGCCTCCCTGTCCATCACCAACTCCTGGAGTTCACTCAAACTCATGTCCATCGAGTCAGTGATGCCATCCAGCCATCTCATCCTCTGTTGTCCCCTTCTCCTCCTGCCTCCAATCCCTCCCAGCATCAGAGTCTTTTCCAATGAGTCAACTCTTCTCATGAGGTGGCCAAAGTACTGGAGTTTCAGCTTTAGCATCATTCCTTCCAAAGAAATCGCAGGGCTGATCTCTTTCAGAATGGACTGGTTGGATCTCCTTGCAGTCCATAAGCATTGATAATTTCCATGTTGCTTCATTTAAATTCAAGCTAGTCTACTTGATTCCCTGAAAATATTTCACTGGTATCATACAATAAACAGAAATTTTTAGACCTAAAATTTTTAAAACAATCACCAATTCCATGTAAGATAAATAACTAATACTGATTGATATTTTAAAATAAGTTCAATTATGTTATTAAAAGATATATTTTATATTCGGTAGTAAATATCTATATTTTTTAAAAGTCCAGGCTTGTTGACATACAACAAAAGAGTTAAACTCTGTTTATCATTTTCCTTTTCTTTTTATATATTCACATGTTACTGAAAAGATGAGGCCAGAGATCTTAAAATGTTCAAAACTTTGAGTACAAGTTTGGGTACATTTCAAATTTCACATGAAAGCTAGTACTCAGAACTGAGATAAAACTGGAAAAAATGAGCAATAGCCAAAACTTTGGCACACTACTAACCAAGGCTTCTTGAATGGCATAAAAGAGAACAAAAACAATTGACAACTCAAATAAAACAGTTTCCCTGGTGTTTTGTTTTGTACTTATATTTCAAATATAGAAAAGAAATCTTTTTATCAAAAAAATAAAACTTAATAAAAAGCAATTTCCCAGATGGGGTGCAGTGGTAAAGAATCCACCTGTCAATGTAGGAGATGCAGGAGACATGGGTTCGATCCCTGGGTTGGGAAGATTCCTTAGAGTGGGAAATGGCAGCCCACTCCAGCATTCTTGTCTGGAAAATTCTATGGACAGAAGAGTCTGGAAGTGTATGCTCCATGGGGTCACAAAGAGTCAGACACAACTGAGCACGCATGCACACACGTGCAATAAACAGCAACAAAAGTCACTAGTAAAAAACTGGGGCCAATGAAAAATTATGAAGCATTTGTCTTCAAACACAAACACGTTAAATGGCAAGATAAAAATGAACCTTTGGGCTAGCCAGTAAAAATTCCATGGATTTGTGCCTTTCCACGTGAGTCACAAGTCTAACAGCAGGTACACTCTATGCAGCTGGGACACGGAAGAGACTGTGTGAGTCTTACAGGCTGTCTTTAAACTCTCCCCTACATCTGGCTCAGATTCTGTCCTGCCACACTTGCAAGGTCCCATTCAGATTCATGGGGATGATCATCCCTGCCTTCGTAGCATCCGTGTTGGTACCTACTGCTCAAGATAAAGCCTGGCACAGCATGTCTGTATGGGAAAAAGGCACAGAGGAATTATGGAATCTCTGAGTTATTAATAATTGCCAATGTCTTATTTTTATCGATTAAAAAAAAAAAGCCTGAAGTGCAAACCAGGCTTCAAATCTTGTTCCAAATTATACATTGATTAAGCTTCAGAACTCAAACCTGTCAGGTATTCTTTTCTGAAATCGTTATGAGATACTTCATGTATTTTTCACATTTTTGCATCATTTGCAAACAGAGGCACTAAGAATCTGTTCTGAACTATCTTTTCAAAGATATTTATGCAGCAGATAGCCTTGAAAGATACAGATGGTGTCTCTCTCCAGATCAAAGAGAAGGTTTTGCCCAGTATAACAAAAATAATGGGTCTTTCTGGGGCAAAGGGTAGGCACACTCACGGACCTTATGAACATTCAAACTCTCTAAGCTAGGAGCTCTGCTCTTGAAATGCAAACCACTTAGTATACAAGTGTCACCACCTAGACCTCTTCACTTGCCCTGTGGGAGCTGGGATGCACTGCAAATGCTGATAATCTGTCTGCCTCTCTTGCTATAAATAATAAAGTCATTTGTCTCTGACCCAGGAGTCTCCTGTCTTCTGTCAGCTCCCATGAAACTGGCAGGCAGACTTGTGAACTTGGAAGAAGGTGAATTCTGACTCTTCACAGGTTCGGCAGAAGCATAAAATTGTAGTGATAATCCATCACATGAAGAGAAAAAATATTGAAAGTCCTGTTGTCGGACTTTTTACATCTAGGATGACCCAGTTACCATTTTGGAGCACGATGTGTCACTATATTAATAGTATGTATATAAATACGTATTAGTTGTCAAATAAAATTACATACACATAATTCCATGCACTATATAGTCTATGGAGTCACAACTGAGCAACTTTCACTTTCATACCTGTATACTTAATTTTTTAAATTAAATCTGTGAAATGGGTCTCACTATCCTCACTTTATAGCTTAAAAAAAAAATAACAACAACTCAAATTTAACTCACACACCTTATAGGTGGCAGAGGTAAAAATCTTTGGTTTCAAAATCTGTGTTTTGTCTGTCTCAAAATGGCATAGATCACTTTAGTTTTAAATAAAATGACTAAAGTATATAGCATTATGTTTAGTTTTACCATCTTTTTAATAGTACCTACTTTTAAAAATATTTTTAGGTACAGGCATGATGCTATCTGATCTGTATCCAATATTAAATATTCAGTATTCACAACAAATAATGTGTTTTTTAATCTTATTAATATTAATGTTATATTGTATACTGTATATTCATAGCCATTGTCTCCAACATAAGCTATTGTTTATAAAGCTTATACCAAAAAAACAGTGCTGTAGACCTATTCCTTTAAAGCTACACATCTAAAAAATTATCTTCAGCTATAGAAAGATAACATTACAGGAGAAATAATTCCATTAAAAAGGCTGTATATTCCATGAAATTACCTTGTTAGTCACAGAGATACATAGAAAATTACAAACTAGGCAGAGTGAGGAAAGGACTATATATGTCTAGAACTTATAGATGATTTTGAGAATAAGAAATGTTTAAAGCAGCAAGTAGACTAAAATTTTTTAATCTTACAGAAGCAAAATGTAAACTTAGGTAAGAGTTGTTTGGGGAATTTTTTTGAAACTGGTAATTCATATCTGGCTACAAACAGGCTTTCATTAATATGCTTCTTTTCTGCTAACTCCAGTGCTTATCAGTCATTTTGAAATGCAAACAGAAACAAAGAAAAACATACTTTAAAAGTACGTAGGTTCTGTTCAAAATGTAAACAAATGTTTTAAAAATTGACTTAATTAAAGGATTTCTAGATACATATTAATAATGTACTGATGGGAATAATCAGTTTACTTGCGTCTCACAAAAACATTGTTTTATAAAATAATATTCACTAAAGTTTACATAAACAAAACAAAGAGATCATGGAGTCAGTTACAAGTGTCATATAAAATGATTCCTGCATAACCAAGTTTATATATCGATTATTTATTTTAAACAAGTACCTTAAATTGAAAGGTTAATTGCTAATTTATGACTATTTCAATCTTTGGTAAATGACAAGAGAAGATGGTAGTCTTTATAGTGGGACATATCAATGTGGTTCGTTTGCTGTAGAAGCAGAAACCCCATGGAAAAGCTGATACCAGTTTTCTGATTCAACTCAGATACAAATTAATTTTAAAAACATAATTAAAACTATGTGGATTTAAATATTAATGATATAGTGTAATACTTTCTAGGGACAAACATTAAGTGTGTTTTAAACTAGAAATCTGAGGAACTCTTTCATTGATGAGTTTTCAAGTAGGCTACATCAGTGAAGACTCATATGCAATCTGATGTTTTCTTTCCACTCTGGGACTCTACGAGGAGGCGCGATGGTAATTTTTGTCCCAAATTTCTAAAGTTGTTGAGACAAATTGAGAGACCTCCAGGAAGCAGAAAGAAATTTGTTAAGATTGGAATCACTTAAAGAAATATATTTTTTAAAAACCTCAAAGTTTGTATAATTAAGAAGTACTATAATAATTGCTTTTAAAATGAAGCAACAATTATTTTGAAAACAAATACACAGGAAGAAAAAGAATATTCATCTAGAAATTTAGAAGGCAAAACTAAGGGAAAGAATTTCAACGTTGTGTGCTATTCCTTATTATCAAAGTCTTTCTCTTTGGCAAAACCTTGTGAATTCTAGAAGATTTGTGAAGGTGGCATTGATGAAGACAGGAGCCTAGTATGCTGATCTGAGGGCTCCTTAGTTGTGTCTGCTGAGGAAGCCTATATATCTGACAGATTTATGCATAAGGAAGCAAATGAAAGATTACCTGGAAATCTTTTAATGATTTGACATAATCCTTCCTTTCTGCAAAGCTGATGCTGTATTTCTGGTAACATGTTTACCTGAAAGGAAAGGAAAAAGTTCTGATGAGTTAAGCATTCATAAACACTAAGCCAAAGAATACACAAACAGCCCACAGGGTACAGGTAGGAAGTATTGTCTACACCATCCACTCCCTATCTTCAAAACTCTGAAAGTCAACATTCAAATGCAAATTAATAGAGTGGTTTATTTGATAATAAAAGACAAAAATTGCCCTTAGGAATTTTCAAAATATTTGGGAACATTTTTTAAAACACAGACATACTTCAATGTCATGATATTGAGTCACAGACATCTAGTGCTAATGCTTAACCTGTTAGCATTTATAGTTTTCACTCATGCTAAGTTGCTTAGTTGTGTCTGACTCTTTGCAACCTCATGGACTGTAGCCCTCCAGGCTCCTCTTTCCAAGGGATTCTCCAGACAAGTATACTGGAGTAGGTTGCTATGCCCTCCTACAGGGGAATCTTCCCACCCCAGGGATCAAACCCACATCTCTTATGTCTCCTGCATTAGTAGATGGGTTGCTTACCACTAGCACTACCTAGGGAGAAGGCAATGGCGATCCACTCCAGTACTCTTGCAGGGAAAATCCCATGGACGGAGGAGCCTGGTAGGTGCAGTCCATGGGGTCGCAGAGTCAGACACGACTGAGCGACTTCACTTTCACTTTTCACTTTCATGCATTGGAAAAGGAAATGGCAACCCACTCCAGCGTTCTTGCCTGGAGAATCCCAGGGACGGGGAGCCTGGTGGGCTGCCGTCGATGGGGTCGCACAGAGTCGGACCGGACTGAAGCGACTTAACAACAGCAGCAGCAGCAGCCCTACCTAGGAAGACCTTTTCGTTTCATGCTACGTCTGTGCTCGGTTGTGTCCTACTCTTTGCGACCCCATGAACTGGTGGCTCCTCGTCCCTGGGATTTCCCAGGCAAGAATACTGGAACTGGTTGCCATTTTCTTCTCCAAGGGATCTTCCTGACCCACAGGATGGAACCCATGTCTCCTGTACTGCTGGCAGATTCTTTACCATTGCACCACTTTTCACATCATATTGAAGGGTATTTATTGCTTCAAGTATAAAATCCAGTCACCACAGAACTCTATTTTAACAGAAACTTGCTCTTGGGAAGCTTTATAAATGTAGTCATAAATTCAAACACATATTTTAATTTATAAAGAAAAAATACAAACAATTCTTCTCTTTGGAATTTACAGATTAACTAGCTATTCTCAACTGAATCCCCCAAAGAACATCAAATATGGTAACACTTCATTAAAACCAACAGAAAGATTTACTATAAATTAGCTTGAAAATCAGATTCATTTTTGACCAAATATTGATTACTTTCAAATTAATTCAGTCCATCCTAAAAGTGTACTGTATTAAGAGTTTCTTTCAGGCCTGCTGACCTGACTGGATAGAAAGAATTCAGTTGCAGCTGGAGAAAAGAGAAAGAATCAAAAACATGAGTTTTAGTCCCACTTCTGGTGGGTAACAGAGTCAGAACCTTGAGCGTATCACCTTACTTCTCTTTTTCAATTTCTCCATTTGAAAAATAGAGCCTTGGGTCTCTAAATACCACTTCTGCTCTAAGCTTTGATCAATTCAACAATTCAACCACAAGTTATAGTTTTAAAAAAATGATTCATTTAAAGTGCTTTGAAACAGTTCATCGATTAAAAGTTTTCTAACCCTTGCAATGTTGTTAACTCTATCCGTTTATTCAGCAAACTGTAAACTTCAGCTCAGGTCAGGCATAAATTTTTTAATGCTCTGTTTTTTTTTTTTTTTCCAAGGATTGAATATTTTTTATTCCTCTATAACTTTTAATGCAGAAAATCTCTTCTATAAAAAACAAAAATTAATTTCTACTGATAAAACCATTTCTAATAAAGTCTCATTTTAATCTCTGAGTGTACATAAAAATAATGTATTTAACTCATGTATATGTAAACTTTACTATTCAAGTTAATCTGTGCAAAAGACGGATCTTTCCAGGTGGTGCTAGTAGTAAAGAACCCTCCTGCTAATGCAGGAGACATCAGACGAAGGTTCAATCCCTGGGTTGGGAAGATTTCCTGGAGGAGGAAATGGCACACACTCCAGTATTCTTGCCTGGAGAATCTCATGGACAGCAAGCTTGCCGGGCTACATTCCATAGGGTCGCAAAGAGTCAGACACAACTGAAGCAACTTAGTATGTGTATGCAAAAGATAAATAACTAGTATGACTCAATCCAGTTACTGAATCTCTACATTTGCAAGGTTCTGTGTTATGAATGATATTTTACTTTATTTTTAATTCTTTTAAAAATTTTTTCCCATTTGGGTTATTACAGAATACTGAGCAGAGTTCCCTGTGCTATACAGTAGGTCCTTGGTTATCTGTTTAAAATATAGATGTATATACATGGGGTTTCCCAGGTAGTATTAGTGGTAAAGATCCTGCCTGCCAATGCAGGAGACATAAGAGACGTGGGTTCAATCCCTGGGTTGGGAAGATCCCCTGGAGACGGAAACGACAACTGACTCCAGTATTCCTGCCAAGAGAATCCCATGGACAGAGGAGCCTGGAGGGCTACAGTCCACGGGGATGCAAAGAGTTGGACACAATTGAAGTAACTTAGCATGCATGTACGTGTCAGTCCCCCAAACTCCCAGCCTATCCCTCCCCTCCCCATCCTTCCTCTCTGGTCACCATAATTCAATCTCTGTCTGTGAATTTGTTTCTGTTTTGTAGATGAGTTCATTTGTATTTAAAAAAAAATTTTTTTTTTTGCATATAAGTGATATCATATAATACTTGTCTTTGTCTGACTGCTTCACTTAGTATGATCATCTCCAGGTCCACCATCCATATTGCTGCAAATAGCATTATTTCAATCTTTTTAATGGCCAACTAATATTCCACTGTATGTGTGTACCACATCTATACTGTACTAAAGCCCAGGCTGCAGCAGAACCCATTCTTGGGAATATAGGAATTGAGAAAAGTGGATAGTATACTTTAGATTTTAGGATGTCTACATTTCTCAAATTCAAAAGTGATCACTTTTAGAGTCTAAATGTAGGAAAAGAAGGGCCTTCATAAAACCCTAAAGTTTTCAATTCAGAATTCCTAAGAGAGGCTGGAGGGAGGGGACAGACCATTGCAAAGATCTGGGGAGTCCGCAATAGAGGTTTAGTGGTTTTATGCTGTAATTTTTACCATAAAAACACATTTCTAAATTCGATTGTGAAAAGGTTTAAAAGCCCATATACTTGAATCATTTTCCTCTATTTAAGGGAAAAAAAAAAATTACTCAGTTGCTACTGACTAAATAGAATCTGTAATGACAGAAGGGCCAAGAAAGAGAAGCAGCATTAGCTAAGTAGCAGGAAAGGCTGTGTACAGGTCCTATTTAAAACCTCCACCCACTTCTTGAAGGGCTCAGAGAAAATATGCTACTGTTGCAGATGCTTACAACATCCTTATTATACCACCCTGATTTCTACAAAGTGAAAGAAAGTAACTGAAGTCGCTCAGTTGTGTCCAACTCTTTGCAACCCCATGGACTGTAGCCTACCAGGCTCCTCCGTCCATGGGATTTTCCAGGCAAGAGTACTAGAGTGGGTTGCCATTTCCTTCTCCAGAGGATCTTCCCAACCCAGGGATCGAACCTGGGTCTCCCGCATTGTAGTCAGATGCTTTACCATGTGAGCCACCAGGGAAGTCGACTTCTACAGAAGGAAAGGAATTGCAGAGCCCTGGTAAAACGAACTACAGGAACAGAACTAATGGGCTAGAAGAATGTGTGTAGATGCTGCAAAGACAGAGTACAGCTTACACAGATTTCAGAAACAAAGGATAGTTCCTGTGTCTTATCAGAGAGATGGTCCTGCCAATGCAGGAGATGTAGGAGACCTGGGTTTGATCCCTGGGTCGGGAAGATCCCCTGGAGAAGGAAATGCCAACCCACTCTAGTATTCTTGCCTGGAGAATCTCATGGACAGAGGAGCTTGGTGGGCTACAATCTATGCAGTGGCAAAGAGTTGGACACAACTGAGTGACTGAGAATGAGCACGGGATGACTTTTCACATGAGATCTTGTGTCCGGATGATGAACTGACTGAGGGCCAACCAAGCACTTGCTTCAGAAAGCCAGAGCCAAGCCAAAGGAAGCAATTGCTCTCACTTTTGCATCCCCCACCCAATGACATGCTTCCCCTGCTCTTTGCTCCAAAGCACATCTTTGGAATTAACAGAGTCGAAGCAGATGATATGACCCAGGCAACACGTGACACTAGAAGTATCATCTCCGCTCTACGCTGGAACCGAGCATCAAACTAAGCAGTTAAACTAAATAAACACAAAGAAGTAAACACACACGACGCTACGGGTCTAAACAGCTTTGGTAAATCAACTTTATTACACATATTTTAACTTTGTATTAGTTAAACCTAATACATCATAAAATATACAAGATTTGCTTCATTACCCAGTGGGACACAATCAGAGAAGTTTTCACTGGGATTAGCTGACTTGTATACAATGAGCTTCTCTGGCTTAATACTGCAATAATTATTTTCAATTGAATTTGTTTTGGGCTGGGCAATTTTAAGGGCAAGGCAACACTGAAGAGAAGGTACAGAGATTTCCCATATGCCCATCCCCCCACCCACACACAGCCTCCCCCATCATCAACATCTCCCCCAGAGAGAGAGGTTACAACTGATGAACCTACAAGGACACATCATTACCAACCAAAGAGGCACTTCTAATACATGCTGATCTTGTACTGGGTTTGAATGCTTTATGTATACATGTGTATATGTGTGCGTGTGCATTTTATAGAGACTGCTGTTTTTCCTGGCACAAAAGCTTCTGTATCTTTGAAAGGATTTGAATATATATGAAATAAATGATATAATAACATTTGAGCCACAGAATATTTCTGAGATCAAACTGAGAGAAAGGAAATGTGCATTTAAAAATATTTCAATCCCAATGTACCTTCTACAAACCTAATCTGTGGTAATCTGTTATTTAAACTGTTTCCATTACATACTGTCAGAAGCAAAAGAAAAAAAATCATTCTTATTTTGAGATATATTTCATTAATAAGAGCAACAGTAGAATATTAATTATAAACATTCAGAAAAGGTTTATTATCAACAACAAAAAAACCTAAAGCCACAGTAATACCATTAACTCATAAGGAAAGCAGACATTTGAATTTGGGCTATTTACATAAAGTGTAAAAAAGCACCCAGGGAAAATTTTGCCTCTGGTTTCTCATGAACATTGAGAGTGAAACACATGTCACGTTGTATCTTAGGAAACTGTTCTTTTTCTTCATTAGATCTGCATAGATGTTCACATCTTTTATTTTATCAAAAATCAGACCTTCTCTGAAAGCTGTTTGGCATATCCATAGGGAAGAGAATTAATGGCAAGAAGGGAACTAGCTAATCAAAGAAAAAAAGTCTTATTATCATCCACGTCTCTCACATGCAATTATCACTCCATCATATTTACCTGAAAATGACCTAACAAGCTTTAAAATAAGAGACTTTGCAGTAGTTCTCAGTGCTCCAAGGACGAAACACAGTGTCCCAGATTCAAGGACGGCTAGCTCTACAAACATTCAGAGTTAGAAATGAGTCTCTCTGCTCTTAAAACCCTACAACATGCCAGAGGTGACAGAGCCCCACTGACTTAGTGTTATCCCAAAGAGTGGACCTCGCTTCACTTTTAGCATCACATGAACCACCAATACAGTTTTAAGTTCCTTTTAGTCTCTTCCTGGCTAGAGAAACTCCTGGTCATTCATCACCTATAACAGATCTTAAGATCATTTTCATTAAGCACTTAAATTCTAAAGCTCTGAAGTGGTGAGTAATTCTAACATGAACCAGTGACCTTCATTGTAAGGTCACTGACAATCCTAACACATACCATAAAAATCTGAAGCAACTTCTTTTTTGATTATTTATGTTTACATAAACAAGTCATGATTCACAAAACTTCAGATTATTCATGCTCCAAAGTGGCAGTTATCTAACATGGATCATTTAGAATTTATGTATTCTTTAAGAATATTGATTAGACTAGGGTTTAAATACAGTGGCTAAATGTTTATTTAGAAAGGTTCTATAGTGATATGGTTAAGAACACAGAATTTAAAGTAAGACTGCCAGAGTTTGAATCCTAGGTGCTTCATTTATTAGTAAGGAAGATTTAAGCAGTTTTCTCAACCTCTCTGTGCTTTGGTCTCTTCATATATAAAGAATGGATACAAACAAATACAGTAAACACTTAGAATGGTACCAGTAGGAGGCTGCGGAAGAGACTGCAAGGTAGGAGTAGAGAGAGGGTGAATACCTCCTTATCTTTTTGGCTTCCCTCTGTAGGGCTATGATTTGGTGATGGTTACATTCTTTGACATATATAGCCCCTTCCCACTGATCTTTCTTTCTTGTCTCTGGCTCTTACTAGGTTCTGCTATATCATTTCTTCTACATACCCTTCTTCAGATCAAGGGTGGTAAAATCTTATAATGTAGCTGGTCGCTGAGTGCCTCTAAATCTTTTTGTTTCTCTTTTCCTGCCAAAAGCTCTGTAAATAGCTCTTTCATTAGTTTTTCTTCAGTTAAATTCTTGAGTATGGCATTTGCTTCCTGCTGCGGGCTGACTGATGTACACAGCAAATGTTGTCAACTTTATCCTGTAGCTAAAATGGGAAGCTGTGCAAGATTTTAATGACAGGAGTAATCAGCTTAAGTCAGCAATTTGTATTTTTCACTCTGGTAACTGTGAGCAGTATGGATTTCAGGGGCAAAACATTCTTGCTTTGGAAAAATCAGTGAAGAGATTTTGGCAATTGTCCTGGTTACACAGGGTGACTGATCAGAATACAGGTAGTAAGTATGGAAAGTAGGTATGATATTTGAGAACTATTTAGAAGTTAAATTCCTTAGTATTCGTGATTGACAGAATGCAGATGACATAGGAGAAAAAGGGCTCAAAGGTGAAGGCTAATTTCTGTCTTAGGAAGTGACAGAGTGGTTAACCACACTTATGACAAGCAGGGCAGTTTTGCAGAGCTTCTAAATGCCAGCACAGAAGTGAATTTACCAGAGACGACAGTGAATCCATTTACTCTTCATTGAATCTGAGGTGTTTGTGCGATATTGAAGTGGAGCTGTTCAGAGAGTAGTTATTCAGGAAATCCTGAAGCCTGGGAAACTGCTTGGAACTTCAGATGTAGATTTGGGAGTCATCGATTACAAATGATAGTTGAAACTTTAGAGGTGGTGTTGGGGAACAGAGGCATTTGAAGAATGGACAGAGGAAAGGTGGCTCTGAAGAACGCAGAAAGGACAGCCAAAGATGCAAAGATGTACAAGAAAAAGCAAAAGAATGTGGTCCTCCAAGGGAGGGGTCAGAAGGAGGAAGGAGTGATCACCACTGTCAATTGCAGAAACACCGAGTGATCGGGGAGCTCCTATAGTTCTCTTTACTACTGAAAAACATCTATTGGGTTGGACATTTTTCTCATAGGTTTGTTAAAGGGACCATAAAGATGTAAATTCTCCAGCACAGTGACTAGCACATTGTAAGCCTTTTGTTAGTTTTTCTAAAGTACTTATAAAAGTTTATACACAGTAGTAAATATTGGATGTCAACTTTAAAAGTTAATTTAAAAACTATAAATTTTGTTGTAATTCAACTTAAATTTGAAAACATCAAAACAAGGAATTAGTAAATAAAATCTTTACTACTTGGATAAACAAGTGACCAGGGTAAGCAAAAATCCATAGGCTATTTATTTCTTTGGAGAAGGAAATGGCAACCCACTCCAGTACTCTTGCCTGGAAAATTCCATGGACTGAGGAGCTTGATGGGCTATTTCTTAGGCCAAATCTTGCATCCTACTGGGTAAAATTGGATATTGATTGGCAGGAGTTGAAGTTGAAGGCATGCATGTGTCCTAAGTCACTTCAGCTGTATCTGACTCTTTGTGACCCCATGGACTATAGCCCATCAGGCTCCATTGTCTATGGGAGTTTCCAGACAAGAATACTGGAGTGAGTTGTCATGCTGTCCTCCAGGGAATGTCCCTGACCCAGGGATCAAACCCATGTCTCTTATATCTCCTGCATTGTCAGGCAGTACTACTAGTACCACCTGGGAAGCCCCAAAATGGTGAACGTTTTATGGTGAAGTGTAGAAGGAATGGCCATTGAAATTTTTTCAAAGATGCAATGGCTCCAATTTTTCAAGACATTTTTTTTGAACATTATGGACCAGGAAATACTGGTGTTAAAAAACCATAGGTCTATTTACAATAGCCAGAACATAGAAACAACCTAAATGTCCATCAACAGAGCAATGGATAAAGATGTGGTACATATATACAATGGAATATTACTCAGCCATTACAAAGGAACAAAATTGTGTCGTTTGTAGAGACATGGATGGACCTACGGACTGCCATACACACTGGACTAAATCAGAAAGAGAAAAACAAATATTGGATATTAACGCACATACATGGAATCTAGCAATATTGTATAGATGAACATATTTGCCAAGCAGAAATAGAGACACAGATGTGGAGAACAAAAGTATGGATACCAAGGGGGAAAGGGAGAATGGGATGAGTTGGGAGTGACATAAATACACGACTGTGTATAAAATAGATAGCTACTAAACAGCACAGGGAACTCTATGAATGCTCTGGGTGACCTAAATGGGAAGGGAATCAAAAAAGAAGGGATATATATATATATATATATATCTGACTCACTTTGCTATACAGCAGAAATTTTAATACAACATTGTAAAGCAATTATACTGTGATAAATAATAAAAAGGAAAAACATTAAATTTAAAATAAGTAAATATGGTCATAGGAAACTCAAAAAAATACCTATAGGTCTGATTAGATTTGTTCACTTTTTGAAAAAGAATGTTTACCTTTTGATGTAAATTTAACTGGCACATGTCTTCCTTTGATATGCAGGGTTTTCCACCAGGTGTCTTAGAAGACAGGCAAATAAGCAGATCCCAAGAGTCCAAATCACCTAATAGCAAAAGAGTATGGAAAAACAAACACTTTATCAGATTTGTAAAGGCACCATTTACGTCTTCAGATTAAAGAATGTAAATACAAGTAACAATGATTCTGAATATACTCAAAAGACAATATTCAAAGTAACTAAAATTCAACTTTTCTAATTAAGCAGAACTTACATTTTCATATTGTATCTTAGGGAAAATCCAATGATCTGAAGTTATATCAAGAAATTCCTCTAAAAGACAAAATTAGAATGTTTCAAGTCACTAATTTTATAAATTTATAAAGTCTCAATTGGAAATTGGAAAGAAAGAAGCTTATAAAGTATTTTTAAGAGATGAAGGAGTTGTAAATCAAATAACAAGAAGCCAAAACACTGAATATTTTGTTCTGGGCCTCTGTATTACCATTAATTTTCATACGTCTTAAAAAAATTTTTTTAAAGATTGTTTTCTACTTTTTTATAATTTTATGTATTTGTTTATTTTATTTTTGGCTGTGCTGGGTCTTCACTGCTGTGTGAGCTTTTCTCTAGTTGCAGCAAGTGGGGGCTACTTTCTAGTCGTAGTGTGCTGGCTTCTCATTGCTGTGACTTCTCTTGTCAGGCACAGGCTCTGGGGCATGTGAGCTTCAGTAGTTGCAGCACATGGGCTCAGCAGTCGTGGCTTCCAGGCTCTAGAGCACAGGCTCAGTAGTTGTGGTTTATGAGCTTAGTTGCTCTGCAGTATGAGGAATCTTCCCAGAGCCGGGATTGAACCTATGTCTCCTGCACTGGAAGCAGATAGGTTCTTTACCACTGAGTCATCAGGGAAGCCCCCAAAAATACTTTGATGATTTTTTTTACAAAGAAAAAGTTGGGCTAAGTAGGAAATAAAATTCGATGAAAAATTTAAGACAGGTTTTTTTCAAAGACAAATGTATGTTCTAGTTACAGTCAGCAAAGCTGACTTTAAAATACAGAGTATAACATAGACTAAAGCAAATGATATTTTAGCTATTTCACCAAGAACAAAGTTCTTTGCCAGTAAATCATAGTTACTTGCCAAAATAATCTCTGCAGAATACATTCTTGCATAATGCTTAAACTTTTAAAAATTAACATTTATGTGGCTAGATGGGTTTATTTTCCCTTATTCTTTTTTGATCTATTTACATAAATTTGTGTCAGCATACCCCTGCATATAATTGATGCTTAGAAACATTTTTTATATGAATGAATGAATAAGTAGCTAATGACAGGAGTAGTAAATACATTACTTCAGAGACAATATAGAAATATCTATCTCAAAAAAAAAAAAAACACAAAAAACCCATAAAAAGAACCTTAAGTAATACTCAAAAGAATTGGTACTACTTGGGAAATTTCTCCATTTTAGATGGAAATCCAGTTGAGAAAATGAGGCAATTTCTGTACACATGGCATCTTTTGTTGATCAATCCTAAGATAAATGATCCTTCAAGTAACATTTAGTATTTGTTAGTATTTATGCCAGACCTCACAAGTCACTTCCTGCATTGTTAGTAGCTTCAAAAAGCTAGGAAATATTCAAGGCCATCTTAAAAATGTCCTAGAATTTCTCACTTGATAGCCTAATGCTTTCAAAGAAGAGCCATACAGGGGAAAAAAAGGTTGATGAGGAATAATGATCTATGATGATTAGGAATGAAATTTCATTGTTCACTGCTGCCGCTGCTGCTAAGTCGCTTCAGTCGTGTCCGACTCTGTGCGACTCCATTGACGGCAGCCCACCAGGCTCCACCGTCCCTGGGATTCTCCAGGCAAGAATACTGGAGTGGATCGCCATTTCTTTCTCCAGTGAATGAAAGAGAAAAGTGAAAGTGAAGTCGCTCAGTCATGTCTGACTCTTCGCGACCCCATGGACTGCAGCTTACCAGGCTCCTCAGTCCATGGATTTTCCAGGCAAGAGTACTGGAGTGGGGTGCCATTGCCTTCTCCGGTTCACTACTTAAGTCCTTTTCCATTTGACAGGTCCTGTGCGGTCTGAGTTATTTGGTCTATAGTTGCCCTGGTGCTAGATGGGAAACCTCTCTGCCCAACCAAAGGATCCAGACAACTGAACTCAAGTTAACGTCTGAGCTTTCATCCTAGAGCTTTTCTGCTTGCTTGATGCATCTCAAGATGCTGGAGGATAGCACAGTAGTTCAACAGACCAAGGAGAAATGATGCTGGTGATGGGGAGCTGGGAGAAATCTCATCTAGTAATAGCCATCGGGCCTCAGATGTCAAGGGACTCCCCTGTCTCATGCATCCTCACTTTGAAGGAAACTACAAATAGATTCCCGTAGTCAAAACCTAATACTCTATGATGATCCCAATATTTTATTTTAAACGTGCATCTGGCATTTTCAGCCAAAACCATTTAATATGGATTCAACAGGGAAAACACAGAGACTGTTTTCATTTGCTATTACTTCTAGCCCAAGAAACTAAAACACTAGAAGAAACCTGCTGTCATAATACACACAACTAAATATTTTAAAAAGATAAGAATATGCAGAGAGGGGAGAATTTCATATTATGGACTATACTGTTTGGGTGTTAAAATCAGAGTATGTTTTGTATTCCTCTAAGTCTGAAGCATGCCCCTCTTCACTACCCAAGGCATACACACAATTTCTAGAGTTGATAGAAATATATATTTAAGTCATAAATGTTTGAAACTGGAGACTCATTTAAATAATTCAAAGCATTCAATTTACTAAGAACCTCCTCTGAGCCAAACACTACTAGAAATATGAAAGTCAATAGCAAAACAAAAGGGCAGACAGTCACTGCCCTTAGCAATCTGTAAGGGATCTAAACATCAAAAGGAATTTAGGCTAATTCATGAAGCATCACACAATTTCTTGACATTCATAACACTACCCCTCATCTCTCAAAAATATTTAATTAGCATTTTAAAATAAAAGTTAATATTTCAAAGCCACTTTATAGTACATCAATTTCCTCTTAAAATGAAGGAAACTATAACTCAAAACTTTAAGTGATCTCTTCATATGGTTCTTGCCTAATTCTTGCCACCATGATCTGAAAAAATGCTGATTGTTTCCACTCAAAATTCCTATTGTTATTTTATTGTTACTCTACCTCTATTTCCTAGTTAAATTTTCTAGTTAAAGTAGACCTGTTCACCTTCTCTTCATTTCTTACTCCCGTCAAGTCTGCTCCTCTCCCTGACTCCTACAGCCCTTTTTTAAAGAAAAGGCATTATTTGTTTCATGAGTGGTGCTATGTATTCAAGCTTGGTTTTAGAAAAATACCCCAAAGCCATGCTGAAATCTAGAAACTGGGCAGAGAGCAAATCACACTTAGTAGTGAAATAAATCACATTCAGAAGTCAGCCTTGGAGCATCTTGGATACAAATCTATGCCCCAACAAGACCAGAAGTATGAGTGTTTAGTGGACAATGCCCGCGTGGACAGCAGAGACTGCAGAGGCACAAGGGGAGTACCAGCCACATATGGGGTGTGTTTGGCCTGCACCGTGTTTGTTTTGGTTTTAATTTTAAGCACTTGCCAAAATGCAAGTCTCAGCACAAGTCACATAAAAATCCAGATTTCAGCTTTCACTTGAAAACATAGACGTTTTGGGTTCATATCCCACAAGGCAGCCACTGACAGTTGAGGGCAGCTTCCCACATTTTCTGTGGTTGTCTATAGTAGTCCTGCCTGGTCCCACCTCTGCCTGGGCTTTTTGCCTTTAGTAGTAGCAAATAGTCCTTAGAACTGGCTGGTGTAAAACACTGGTGTGTCAGTTTTCCATGAATCGTTCTTTGAGCAAGTTGATGTTCCAGCTTTTAATGAATTAGGCTTGTTCATTAGTAAATAGGTTTTGTTGAGATGACTGTAGGCAAGTTGCTATTTGCTCAGTTGGTCTTTAAAGGATGTCTGAACATACCCTTTGATTTCCATTTTTGGCTTTTCCACAAGGTTGAGTAAGGTCACTTCAATTCCAAAGACATTTGGTTGTTCATGCTAAAGTTGGCAGGGGCTTAAGTGTGGCCTCTTAGAGTCTTCTTTCTCCGAGAAGCCTGGGGAAAAAAAAAATCAAGACTGCCCCAAAGCCATCTTTTTCCCATATGTCTTTTCAGTTGGATTGTTAAAGTGGGCCAGGTCCCACTCCTAGGGGGACCTGCCTTCATTTCTTTCTTGTTCACACTCTTTTTGGATTCTCTCCACATTCAGTGTGTCTTGGGCTGTTGCCACAGTTATAAGTGGCCCAAGATAGGCTCTTTCTAGACACTGAGGCAAGTATTTTTGGTGTTGGTCTTACTTGATGTGTTTCTTCTGCCCCCCGAATGTTGACATTAGTTTAAGAGCTGAGAAGTCAGATTTGAATTGTTGCTGTATGCAGAAACTAACACAACATTGTAAAGCAACTATACTCTGATAAAAAGTAATTAAAAAAAAAAAAGATTTGGATTGAGGAAAAAACGGGCAAAGCAGGTCCTGGCCAATTTGGATGATGGCTTCTTAGGTTTTCCTGGCACAGGGAAAGATGACTTTTATGTGACTCAGCCTAATCAAACGCCAAGGCCACACCATAAATAAGGAAGAACAGCAATAGTAGTGATAATGAATCAACAGCAAATAGTCCTTGAGTACTTATAGTATACCAGGTACTGTTCCAAGTATTTGCATTAATTAATTTATTCTACACAATACCCTGTTAGGTATATATATTTTTTCTTTTTTCAGCATCAGTCAGTCAGTTCATTCACTCAGTTGTGTCCGACTCTTTGCGACCCCATGAATCGCAGCACACCAGGCCTCCTTATCCATCACCAACTCCCGGAGTTCACTCAAACTCACATCCATCGAGTCGGTGATGCCATCCAGTCATCTCATATCCTCTGTCGTCCCCTTTTCCTCCTGTCCCCAATCCCTCCCAGCATCAGAGTCTTTTCCAATGAGTCAACGATTTGCATGAGGTGGCCAAAGCATAGAAAGGTTAAATAACTTGCCCAAGGTCAGCCATCTAGTTCAGGGTGGGAAGAGAATTTGAATATAGGAAGTCTAGCTCCAGAAACCATGTTTGTGATCATTACATCATTATTGTTTCCAAAAAAAAAAAAAAAAAACTGGAAGGCAAGAAAGACATCTAGCTTTTGACGCCTTTTATGTATTAACTTACGCAGAACTTCGAACAACACTGTGGAGTAGAAACTATTATTATATATACTTTACAAAAGGAGGAACAAAGAGGAACTATTTAGCTTTGGTGTTTTCTCAGTTATTGATATTTTTCATTTGGGATCATGGAGGAAAAAAAAGACTATAACTCAGCTGTTCCTAGAACCTCAGCCAGCAATAGCACCCTAACACATTATTAGTGATACCAGTGATAACTGAAGTAACAGAAATACTAATGTATAAAAGATCTCTCCCAACTGCAAATGGACTGGGGAACGATAAATATTAACTGGGTTTCCACCTACTTTTGAAAAGAAATCTCTAGAAGTTTCTCAGATTTGTTTTGATGGTTGTAATAATTTCTTTCCCTTTTCTGTCACAAAGAAACCAGAGCAGGGCTAGCTCTGAGATCAGGCTGGCCAAGCCCCTAAGAGAGATCACAGGACATGGTTCTAGGAAAACAGGATGTGGATGTTCATTCTCCATCTCAAAATTACAAAAACATGAAAAATCTACAGGATTCTTCCCCAAAACTATGGAACACTATTGTTCATTATCATGCCTCCACAGCATTGACTCTGGAAGCAATGAAACTCCATAGATAATTTTAGAAGGCGACATCAAGTTCCAGATGTATTCATTCAGACATAATATGGTGGCGCTGATCGAGTTTTTATCCTTCTCTAAGCTGTTCTCTGGAACAACCTAATGTCTCAATATAAAAATAAGAGCTATTTTTGAAGGTTTTTGTTCTCATTTTTGTTTTAATCAAGCATCTGCCCTAAGGAGTGAGGCTGCCTTTAGAATATTTCCAGTTTCTCACAGGCAGGCTGCCATGTAAAGCAAACAATCGTTTCCTGGCTCTCAAATGACCTCCTCATTGATAAAGTCTGCTGGATCAGTAATTCAGTCCAGAGAACAACAGAGAGCTCTGAGATAGCATCATTCCTATAGGTGCTGTTTACTCTCAAGGAATGACAAATCTACTCCTGCTTTATTTTTCTCCATAATATCTATCAGCATCCAACATATTATATATTTCTTGTCTATTTGTTTATTGTCTGTCTCTCCCCATTTGAATGTGAGCTTCTTGAGGGTTGAACTGGGTCTATTTTATTCACTGCTGTATTCTTAGTATCTATAACAGTGGCTGGAAGTTAACAAGTATTTGCTACCTGTTTGCTAAACATGTAAATGAATGACCAACTGAATGTGATCAGTTGTTAAATCAATAACTAAAATTCATATCCTAGGATATTGAAATATTTTTGTAAAAATTAAAAATGGATGAATAATAAGAAAAATATTAGAGTAGTTTTTAAAAAAGGATATAAAGATACATTTCTTAGTAAGGATGGAGAGAAGTACATAAGAAGAACAAAGGTAGCTATTCATTGCATTTAAAGAATTATAGTATCAATTATGAAAAGTAATAAAAAATTTCAAGTGCTTTACTTATTAGAAACTTTTCTGTGAACACATACACTATATTGAAGCAGAAAAGACTTATAAAATATGACTTGGAAAATAAACTTGTCTAGGAACTCTTAAGATACATAGCCTTAAAACCAAGTCTCATTTATTCTATTAATACTATCATATTCCTTAAGAATACAAAAGCATGATGCCCTAAAATCTGTTATTTCCATGTGAAATACTAAAAAAGCTTAATTTTAAAATAATAGATAACATTCCTTCATAATATAACAATGATTTAAAAATACATAATATTCCTTTATTATATAACAATTATTAAATGATACATAATGTTCATTTATATATTATTGTGTATTATATTTATATATTATATGTATTATGTATTCCTCTATAACATAACATGAAGACATTTCATATATTCACTGTTCCAATTTTATACCCTTTTCTTAAGAGTCTTATTCATATTCAGTCGCTCAGGGTGGCTCAGATGGTAAATAAGATTCTTACCACATAAAAGTCTTCCTTTCTCTGTATCCTTCCTTTACCAGAATTAGTAGTTTATATTCATGAATACTTATTAACTTATTGATAATAAATTGGGCTCTATGTTTGATTCTACCACAAGATTGTTTGAGTATGAAACAGCCGTTCCTGAGTCAACTTGTATTAACTAGTTCCCTTAACTGTATTCCTAATATGATGGATCTACAGAACAGTAACACAGCTCTCATAATTCATGGCTTTACTTTAAAGACAACAAACATTCAAGTTGTTGTATCTAACACTGATTATAGTAGACACTTACTAGATGTTTATTGGATTTTATATTTCAATTTTCAGAATTTATTTTAAAAGCAATCATTATATTGAAACTTGAGATTTTCAATGTATTATATAACATGGTCTCAAAATCTAATTAAGTCTGGTTTCTTGCCCCAAGAGTCTGGTCATGGATTTTTGCTTGTTATGCCTCTGGCTCCTTATCCTTTAAAGAGTTGATGATGAAAACTTTTGTGTTTCACCAGAGAGAAATTCTAAACCATTCTCTCCCTTGATGTTCTAAATCCACACTAGAGATAAAATTTTCCCATCCTAATGTCTATCCACTTTCTGCCCTAAGAGAGGTTTGGAGATTGTTTCTGAGAAGAGTTTTTTGAGCTCCTGAAATTCTTCTATTCACCTACTCATTAGCTCAAAAAGGCAACATTTTAAACTTTTGCAAAAGTTAAAAGACTCCTGCTCTAAAGAAACTTTTCATTAAGAAGAGCATGAAAAAAAATAGATTTGTTTATTCATATGAAATAAGCCTGAGAAATGTTTACTTTAGAAGGCTTGCTGAAGTTTCCTTCCACAAGTTTTTTTAAGTGATTTTATTTTTATAAAGATATTCATGCCACTTTTGCAGTCTTCTATTGAAGTATAACTGATTAGATGTGTGTGTCTGTGTGTTTAAAGTTTTACTGCTTTAAAGACTATTGTTTGCCTGTGAGAAAAGTCTTATTATTGCATTTTACCAAATTTCTGAAAGTCTGGAATTCTCACCAACTTAGGCAACTTTAAAAGAAATGAACTCTGCAGCAATTTAAAAATCAGACTGTACCTCTCACCCAGGTATCAGTTTCTAATACCATTCTCCAATAAGAAGAAACCAGGGGTCTTTGGAGACATGGCTGATTCAAGGGCTGGAGAAGTTAAGTATACAAGATGAGTCTAGGACACCATAGTTCCAGAAAATGAAAAAAAGCCTCAAAACCAAACAAGCAAATAAATAAACAAAAGCAATGATGGAGGTATATTAAAGAGGCATGGGAGCCAGTGGTCAAAACTGGCACAATTTTAGAAAAAAAATAAGTAAAGTAATATTGGATTATAACCCAAAGTATAAAATAAATATCCACTAGTCCATATGGATATAAACAAATTATTGAATAAATAAACAAATGAGGAGGAAGAGACAAATCTTTGGCATGGAAAAACACCAAATAATTTCCATAGCTACTACAAACTCAAGGAGGTAGATCACAACTTTCTAGTCCTTCAGCTTGAGTTGTGCACAAGAACACCCTTTCAAAGAGTCTCGTATAGAAAGGGGGAATAAAAAAATAATTTGCAGTGGAAAAAACCTGACAAACACTACCCCAGTTAGGTGATTAAGGTTCATATCGACAGTGAGAAGTAATGTGTATAGTCCATACCATTCCCTTGATACGATAAGAGAGGAATGATGCTTTATCTCTGTGGTCTTACTCCCCCAAACCATAACCCCAGACTAATCAGAAAAACACCCAGGCATATCCCAATTGATGGACATCGAAAACATCTGACTGATTCTTCTCAAAACTGCCAAGGTCATCAAAAAGAAAGAAAGTCTGAGAAACAGTCACAGCCAAGAGAAGCCTAAGGAAACAGAACGACTAAATGCAATATATCTTGGATGGGATTTTGGAACAGAAAAAGGACATTAGGTAAAAAAGTTTAAAAATCTGAATGAAGTATGGACTTTAGCTTTTTGTTTTATTTTGTTTTGTTTTTAAGTCAGAATAAATATACTCTCCAGAGAAAATAAGATGATGACCGTTAAGTATATGTGGCTGTAGCTAGACACATATTAATTATATATCTCATTAAGTATTTTATATGTAGCCCAGGTGGTGCTAGTGGTAAAGAGTATGTCTGCCAGTGCAGGAGATGTAAGAGACACTGGTTCGATCCCTGGATTGGGAAGATCCCCTAGAGGAGGAAATGGCAACCCACTCCAGTACTCTTGCCTGGGAAATCCCATAGACAGAGGAGCCTGGTGGGCCGCAGTCCATGGGGTCACAAAGAGTCAAGCACGACTGAGCACAAATTTTATACTAAAAATGTTGTATTACAAAACCAATCTGCACTACAATGCAGAAAGTGAAAAATAAGTACTCTCTCCAAGATGGATTCTCTGATAATAATTCAAATGGTATTTAAAATACAAAGGGCTGAGAAACATATCAAGTTCAAGGTTTGAGACCCTCCTCAATACATGTTGGAGAAGGAAATGGCAACCCACTCCAGTATTTTTGCCTGGAGAATCCCATGGATGGAGGAGCTTGGTGGGCTACAGTCCACGGGTCACAAAGAGTAGGACACGACTGAGCGACTTCACTTTCAATACATGCAGCTCCCCAAATTTTTAGTCTTTCTTTTCACTTGTTACCATTTTTCTCTAAACCCAAACTCCTTGGTTGCTTTTATTTACATTCATTGCTTTAGCTATATAGCTTCCCTGCCACTGATTCTCAAATTTACATTTCTCAACTTTTCTTATGTTTCAGATTTCCAGTTACTTCCTACAACAGATGCCCTGCTGAATGCATCAGAACCTATAATCTGCCAAAAAAAACTGTCAGTCCTTCCACTTTTGTTACCATCAAAGGTGTAGCCACCTTCTCTCCCTCAAGCTGGAAAGCATTACGTCATCTTCAACTTGGACTAGTCTCCCATTCCACTTGCCATCGATTTCCAATTCCCATTCAGTCTAATTAGAATTTCTTAAATATTCTCTGACTTTTTCAAATCCTATCACAGTCTCTAAGATTTCACATCTCTGCAAAGCCTCCTAATTACTGGCCCTGCTTCTAATTCTTTTCCCTTCACTAATCCATCTTCCTTCCCTAGGGCCATGATTATCCTCTGAAAATAGGATCTTATCATCGCCAGCACAAAAGAGATCAAATTCTTTAGCAAGGCAAGGGAGATCCTTCACACCAGCTCCCACCTAGTCCTCTCGCCCTTTCCCTCAAAGCAGCACCCCAACCCCCACTTCCTCTTAGCCACTTGGACCCTTATTGGTGTCTGAGACTCCATACACTTGTAGACCTGTGTGCCCTTGCCTAGAGCTCATTCTGGTGAATGCTCTTGCCTCCAAAATCTGCTTGAGAAATCATTGTCACATACCTAGTATTCCACTTGTGACATCTTGATCCCCACATTCAGGATGCGTCACTTCCTTTACTATTCTCTCAGAATGTTTTATTTCTTTTATTCATACTACTTCTATTGTATCTTGGTTTAGTCGCTAAATCATGCCCTACTCTTTGTGACCCCATGGACTGTAGCCCACCAGGCTCTTCTGTTCAAGGGATTCTCCAGGCAAGAATACTGGAGTGGGTTGCCATTTCCTCCTCCAGAGGATCTTCCCAATCCAGGAATAGAACCCAAGTCTACTGCATTGCAGGTAGATTGTATCTTACATTACAGTTAAATATGGAGGTCTTTCTACACAAAAATGGTCTTTGGATCTGTAACATTTTCATATACTGAAAGCCTGTTAGAAATGAAAGATTTTAGTCCTCAATTTGTGTGTGTGTGTGTATGTGTATGTGCGTGCTCGCTAAGTCTCTTCAGTCGTGTTCAGCTCTTTGCGATCCCATGGACTGTAGCCCACCAGGCTCCACTGTCCATGGGGTTCTCCAGGCTAGAATACTGGAGTGGGTTGCCATGCCCTCCAGGGGAACTTCCCGGCCTAGAGATGGAACCCGTTTCTCCTGAGGCTTTTGCATTGCAGCCGGATTCTTTACAGCTGAGCCACCAGGGAAGCCCCTGGATCTGTAACATTTTCATATACTGAAAGCGTGTTAGAAATGAAAAATTTCAGTCCTCAAGTTAGACCTCACCAAATCAAATTTGTGAATAACAATGTCCCCAGGTGATCATACACACAAATGAGTCTGAGAAACACATATACACCTACACCTCTGCCCTGTAGTTCCTAGAAAGGTCTTACCTTCATAATGCTCTCTCTCCAGCCACACCAATTTTAGAGTTTTACATAAATAACCTTGCATTACATAAACCATGTTTAGTGTCAATATTAAGATATTCTGATGCCTGGCTATGATGTCCTGGTCATAATCCTTGTTATGAGAGTGACACTTTAAACTGGGTTCTTTTATTACTTGAGTACTTGACATGAGTTTCTGATAGACACTCCTTACACTGAATTCCACAGTACAGTGCAGGAGGTTTTAGTGTATCATTAGTGAGGTGCCACTTCATTTAACCAAATATTATTCCTTCTTCCTGTTTTATTAGAAGTCATTTTCAATGATTTCTTTCAAATGCAGTGAATAAAACCTAATCATATCTAATTTGACACCGTATAATAACGCACTGGGAACTGTGAGCAATCTGAGAGGGAGGTGGGGGTCACTGATTTAAAATTTTATTCTAAGAATAATTCCACACTAATTCAGCACAGATGAGAACTAAGGCTTGAGAAAATATAGTTCACTAGTATGAGAAACGGAGAAGGCAATGGCACCCCACTCCAGTACTCTTGCCTGGAAAATCCCACAGACGGAGGAGCCTGGTAGGCTGCAGTCCATGGGGTTGCTAAGAGTCGGACACGACTGAGCGACTTCCCTTTCACTTTTCACTTCATGCATTGGAGAAGGAAATGGCAACCCACTCCAGTGTTCTTGCCTGGAGAATCCCAGGGACGGGGAGCCTGTTGGGCTGCCGTCTCTGGGGTCGCACAGAGTCAGACACGACTGAAGCGACTTAGCAGCAGCAGCAGTATGAGAAAAAGAATCAGTTCTATCAATGGCTTATTACTTAATGACACAAGCATTTTAAGGTTGCACAGCTCTTATTCATAAAGCATTATTTTCAATAATCTTTGAGGATTTACTTAAAACAATCATAATATTTCCATGAGATATTTATGAAGCAAGTCTTATCTTCTATTTTCAAACTAAGCAATAGGTAATCTAATGCGCTTATTCAAGGTCATTCCAAAAAGCAGATGTGAAGAATAAAACTCAGACCTCCTAGAAATAATAATACCAGTACTGGTGGGATATTATGAAAATTTAATGAGTTAATATTGGTAACATGCTTAGAACAGTGCCTAGTACTTGATAAGCTTTACATAAGTATTTGTGGTTAAATGAATAGACAGGTGGGTAGGAGGTAAGATACAGGCAGATAAATTTGAGGTCTCAGTGATAATAAGTCTTGCAGCTTATTATTCAGGGCTTCTGATTAGAGTGATAGAAGAGTCTTTTAGAAAATACAGAAAATAATCTCTCTCAACTCTGTGTCACTCCTTCATGTTTCATTAACAGGCCTTCATACCATAGGAGGAATGTATGTTAACTCACCAGATACCCACTCATTGCTGGTTTTGATCTAAAGCAAGAGAGGACCTCATCAATATGAGGCCTCAGTTAAAATTCATATGCATTATCTAGAACTGGGATCCGCAGTTTTCTCTCATTGGCAGTACAAGTGCATTTGCTAAAATATGAGACATCTTTGAGCCCTGAAACTGCCGATGAAGAAAGGTACTTGTCGTGAGTGAGCAGCAATGAGTCCCATGTGGTAGCTGTAACCTGACAGGTAGGCCACCCTGTGGGGCCCTAAAATGGGTGCTTCAGGTAAGAAGGGCCTCGGTAAGGGTAGACAGGACTATTGGCTAAAACACATTTCATCCACTTCACGATTTTTGTAAAATTGGCCCTGTTCCCAGGAGCCAAAGGCGTATCAGAAGTGTCTCCTGGGGCTAATAATTGTGTCATCTATGAGATGAAGAACATTTAAGCCAATATGAAACTATGCCAAGTACTTTTAAAGTGTATTGTTCCTATGCATCTGAGAAGCATATTTTTTTCCACATATTTTAATAGAATTCTGAAAAATCAGAATTTTCCTCTATAACATTACTTTTCCACCCCTCCAAAGATTCTTCACACATAATTTCCTATTTTTCTAATTATTTATTACTAAAAAATTGTAATCTCATTTCCCTCATTTTGATTATCCTTATTTGAAGCATCTTCTTTTTCTTTGACATTGTTAATTTTAATCTATTACCTTCTGATGCTTTAACTTCTATCATATAGATTCCCAAGAATAATATTACTGGCTTAAAAATTATAAGTATTTTAACTGTTATAGATGTTCCAGATTGCTTTCCAAAAAAAAAGACTACAATATTTCTCATTTCCACACTCAGTGTATGAAAGCTTTCCTTGGAATATCCACCAGCAGTAGGTGATATTACCAAACTTAAAATTTGCCAGTCCTGTGACTGTAAAGTGATATGCTATACTTTAAATGGTCTTTCTGTAACTTTTTGTGAATTTCATATCTTTTCATCTTTATTTTACCATCTGGATGTGAAAATACAAACTGCTTATTCATATCCTTTATATAAAAAAATTTTGAAAATAAAAAATTAAATTTAAAAAGACAGCATTTAAAAATAGAAATTGTTTTAAATTAATATATAAGTAAAACTTCCTTCCCTATTAAAAAATTTAAATGATGTGACATTTTTAACTTCACCAGATTAAAAAATGTGATAACATCTAATACTAAAGATCCATGGAGAAATAGCACTGTCAATGAAAGTTAAAATATGAGTCATAATTTTGTAGAGGAATGTGGCAGGAGGAAGCACAGTTTTGATATTTTGCCCATGTCGACATCCTAGGAATCAGCAAACTGAAATAGACTGGAATGGGTGAATTTAACTCAGATGACCATTATATCTACTACTGCGGGCAGGAATCCCTCAGAAGAAATGGAGTAGCCATCATGGTCAACAAAAGAGTCCGAAATGCAGTACTTGGATGCAATCTCAAAAATGACAGAATGATCTCTGTTCATTTCCAAGGCAAACCATTCAATATCACATCTAATCCAAGTCTATGCCCCAACCAGTAACACTGAAGAAGCTGAAGTTGAATGGTTCTATGAAGACATACAAGACCTTTTAGAACTAACACCCCCAAAAAATGTCCTTTTCATTATAGGGGACTGGAATGCAAAAGTAGGAAGTCAAAAAACACCTGAAGTAACAGGCAAATTTGGCCTTGGAATACGGAATGAAGCAGGGCTAAGACTAATAGAGTTTTGCCAAGAAAATGCACTGGTCATAACAAACACCCTCTTCCAACAACACAAGAGAAGACTCTATACATGGACATCACCAGATGGTCAACACTGAAATCATATTGATTATATTATTTGCAGCCAAAGATGGAGACGCTCTATACAGTCAGCAAAAACAAGACCAGGAGCTGACTGTGGCTCAGACCATGAACTCCTTATTGCCAAATTCAGACTTAAATTGAAGAAAGTAGGGAAAACCACTAGACTATTCAGATATGACCTAAATCAAGTCCCTTATGATTATACAGTGGAAGTGAGAAATAGAGAAATAGATTTAAGGGCCTACATCTGATAGATAGAGTGCCTGATGAGCTATGGAATGAGGTTCATGACATTGTACAGGAGACAGGGATCAAGACCATCCCCATGGAAAAGAAATGCAAAAAAGCAAAATGGCTGTCTGGGGAGGCCTTACAAATAGCTGTGAAAAGAAGAGAAGCGAAAAGCAAAGGAGAAAAGGAAAGATACAACCATCTGAATACAGAGTTCCAAAGAATAGCAAGAAGAGATAAGAAAGCCTTCTTCAGCTATCAATGCAAATAAATAGAGGAAAACAACAGAATGGGAAAGACTAGAGATCTCGTCAAGAAAATCAGAGATATCAAGGGAACATTTCATGCAAAGATGGGCTCGATAAAGGACAGAAATGGTAGGGACCTAACAGAAGCAGAAGATACTAAGAAGAGATGGCAAGAATACACAGAAGAACTGTACAAAAAAAATCTTCACGACCCAGATAATCATGATGATGTAATCACTGACCTAGAGCCAGACATCTTGGAATGTGAAGTCAAGTGGGCCTAGAAAGCATCACTACGAACAAAGCTAGTGGAGGTGATAGAATTCCAGTTGAGCTATTCCAAATCCTAAAAGATGATGCTGTGAAAGTGCTGCACTCAATATGCCAGCAAATTTGGAAAACTCAGCAGTGGCCACAGGACTGGAAAAGGTCAGTTTTCATTCCAATCCCAAAGAAAGGCAATGCCAAAGAATGCTCAAACTACTGCACAATTGCACTCATCTCACATGCTAGTAAAGTAATGCTTGAAATTCTCCAAGCCAGGCTTCAGCAGTATGTGAACCGTGAACTTCCTGATGTTCAAGCTGGTTTTAGAAAAGGCAGAGGAACCAGAGATCAAATTGCCAACATCCGCTGGATCATGGAAAAAGCAAGAGAGTTCCAGAAAAACATCTATTTCTGCTTTATTGACTATGCCAAAGCCTTTGACTGTATGGATGACAATAAACTGTGGACAATTCTGAAAGAGATGGGAATACCAGACCACCTGATCTGCCTCTTGAGAAATTTGTATGCAGGTCAGGAAGCAACAGTTAGAACTGGACATGGAACAACAGACTGGTTCCAAATAGGAAAAGGAGTTCGTCAAGGCTGTATATTGTCACCCTGTTTATTTAACTTATATGCAGAGTACATCATGAGAAACGCTGGGCTGGAAGAAACACAAGCTGGAATCAAGATTGCTGGGAGAAATATCAATAACCTCAGATATGCAGATGACACCACCCTTATGGCAGAAAGTGAAGAGGAACTAAAAAGCCTCTTGATGAAGGTGAAAGTGGAGAGTGAAAAAGTTGGCTTAAAGCTCAACATTCAGAAACTAAGATCATGGCATCCGGTCCCATCACTTCATGGGAAATAGATGGGGAAACAGTGGAAACAGTGTCAGACTTTATTTTGGGGGGTTCCAAAATCACTGCAGATGGTGACTGCAGCCATGAAATTAAAAGACGCTTACTCCTTGGCAGGAAAGTTATGACCAACCTAGAGAGCATATTCAAAAGCAGAGTCATTACTTTGCCAACAAAGGTCCATCTAGTCAAGGCTATGGTTTTTCCTGTGGTCATGTATGGATGTGAGAGTTGGACTGTGAAGAAGGCTGAGTGCTGAAGAATTGATGCTTTTGAACTGTGGTGTTGGAGAGTCCCTTGGACTGCAAGGAGATCCAACCAGTCCATTCTAAATGAGATCAGCCCTGGGATTCCTTTGGAAGGAATGATGCTAAAGCTGAAACTCCAGTACTTTGGCCACCTCATGCGAAGAGTTGACTCATTGGAAAAGACTCTGATGCTGGGAGGGATTGGGGGCAAGAGGAGTAGGGGGCAAGAGGAGTAGGGGACGACAGAGGATGAGATGGCTGGATGGCATCACTGACTCGATGGACATGAGTCTGAGTGAACTCCGGGAGTTGGTGATGGACAGGGAGGCCTGGCGTGCTGCAATTCATGGGGTTGCAAAGAGTCAGACACGACTGAGCAACTGATCTGATCTTATCTGATCTGAATACAATAATTCCAAATTATACCCAAATCTCAAAAAAAAAAAAGCAATATAAATAAATATTGTGGTAAAGTTGTATTTTATATTAACAAAGTTAAAAAAATTCTAAATATCTTTCATATACTTTCAAGAAACTAGGATGATATTGTGGTTAAAATCTCACATTTAGAGACAGACAGTCCTTGGGTCAAACCTTAGCTCCATCATTTATGATATGTGCTACTCAATTCTGCAAGTGTGAAACGGAAATAGCTACCTTGTGGACTAGAAGTGAGAAGACAATAAGTTAATGTATATAAGCTGTATAGCACAGTACATTTAATTAGTGATTTACAAAGGCTAACTTAAAAACTAGTGACATGACACTTTGTTACAATTCTTAAAAACTACATTGACATGGAAAGATAATACAGTCTTTATTTTTATCAAAATATTAAAAATGTATCAAGAATTCCCTGGTAGTCCAGTAGTTACAACTCTGTGCTGCTACTGCTGGGAGCCTGGGTTCGATCCCTGGTCAAGGAACTAAGATCCTACAAGCCACATGGTATGGCCAAAAAAAAAAAATTTTTTTAAGTATCTGTTAAAACATGTGGAGTAAACTTGCAAAAAGAGGCAGGAGACAACTGTGTTATCTCTGCAGTGATTTTTGCTTTTACCTTGGTACTCGCAAATGCTTGATTCAATATTCTATCAAAAACATAAAACATCTTGTTAAATGGGAAAACTATTTTCTAAAAATGTGGTTTGAATATGCATCCAAATAAAGCACTATTATTCTCTATGAAAAACAGACATTGAGTCTTTTCAAACACTGTACATCTTTCAGAGCACTCTATGATGCCAATCAACTGCTATATAGAAATGAAAATAAACGTAAAATTAAGCTAGACCTCAATCATTTTACAATTTCAAATGTCTCTGATATAAAATACTCAATATGACAAAGTGATAGAATTACGTTCCATAAGACGAGAAACAGTATCAGTCTCAGGGTGCTATAGTCATGCTGTGTACAGTTATGAGTGGGAGATTTCAGACAACACAAAGCAAAGTCTTCCTGATAAAACTTAATATGCTATTTCTTCAAAAATGAACAAATAACGAACATGAATCCTTGAGCAAACAAGCCAATGGAAGGGCAAACACTCATGATTCCTGATACTGGCCCTCTCGGATGAGCCTTCAGATTACCATGGAATGTGCCTGCCATTTTCACATTCCCAGCATTCCGCCATGATGCTAGCACCAATTTCCAGCAGAAACTTAATCTGTCTTATACTCCAGCTGTGAACTTGGATTTCCATACCACACTTCCATAGAATAATTTTCTGAGGGCATTATTTATAATAGCAAAACATTAGGAAAATCATAAATATCTAACAATATGGGAAAGATTAAGAACAATAAATAAATATTACATACATCCAGTAATATAATGTTAAGTAGCCTCTGAAATAATATATACCAAGTTTTTATGGAGTGTATTTCTGACATAACAGTATGCTAAAAAAAAATCAAACTAGAAAATTGTATAAAATGTAGAAAAAACTTGTAAAGAAGTATGTCTTTGTTGGCATTTTAGGTAATCTCTCTCATTCTTTATTATTCTTTTTACATTTTTTTTTGCATTGTTATTTTTTATTTTTATTTATTTTTTTAAATTTTATTTTATTTAACTTTACAATATTGTATTGGTTTTGCGATATATCAAAATGAATCTGCCACAGGTAGTATATCTAATCCAAAAATCTTCATTTTATGTAAAATGAAAGGAATCTAAGAACTTAATTAAGTAATTTAGTCATGGTTTCACAAAGACATAGAAACCCAAGCCAAAATTCCTCTTTTCCACAGTACTATCTTGCTTATCCTTCAGTTCAGTCACTCAATCATTTCCGACTCTTTGCGACCCCACAGACTGCAGTACACCAGGCTTCCCTGCCCATCATGAACTCCTGGAGCTTGCACAAACTCATGTCCATTGAGTTGGTGATGACATCCAACAATCTCACCCTCTGTTTTCCCCTTCTCCTCCTGCCTTCAATCTTTCCCGGAATCAGGGTTTTTTTTCAAATGAGTCAGTTCTTCGTATCAGGTGGCCAAAGTATTAGTTTCAGCTTCAGCATCAGTCCTTCCAATGAATATTTAGGACTGATTTCCTTTAGGATGGACTGGACTGGTTGGATCTCCTTGCAGTCCAAGGGACTCTCAGGAGTCTTCTCCAACACCACAGCTCAAAAGCATCAATTCTTCAGCACTCAGCTTTCTTCACAGTCCAACTCTCATATCAATACATGACCACTGGAAAAAACCATAACTTTGACTAGATGGACCTTTGTTGGCAAACTAATGTCTCTGCTTTTTAATAAACTGTCTAGATTGGTCATAGCTTTTCTTCCAGGGAGCAAGAATCTTTCAATTTCATGGCTGTAGTCACCATCTGCAGTGATTTTGGAGCCCCTAAAAATAAAGTCTGTCCTTGTTTTCATTGTTTCCCCATCTATTTGCCATGAAGTGATGAGACAGATACCATGATCTTCATTTTTTGAATGCTGAGTTTTAAGCCAGCTTTTTCACTCTCCTTTTTCACTTTCATCAAGAGGCTCTTTAGTTCCTCATCACTTTCTGCCATAAGGGTGCTGTCATCTGTGTGTCTGAGGTTATTGATATTTCCCCTGGTAATCTTGATTCCAGCTTGTACTTCATCCAGCCCCGCATTTCTCATGATGTACTCTGCATATAAGTTAAATAAGCAGGGTTACAATAGACAGCTTTAATGTACTCCTTTCCCAATTTGCAACCAGTCTGTTGTTCCATGTCCAGTTCTAACTGTTGCTCCTTGACCTGCATACAGATTTCTCAGGAGGCAGGTAAGGTGGTCTGGTATTCCCATCTCTTTTAAGAATTTTCCAGTTTGTTGTGATCTACACAGTCAAAGGCTTTGGTATAATCAATAAAGCAGAAGTAGATGTTTTTTGGAATTCTCTTAATTTTTCTATTATCCAGCGGATGTTAGCAATTTGATCTCTGGTTCCTCTGCCTCTTCTAAAACCAGCTTGAACATCTGGAAGTTCTCAGCTCACATACTGTTGAAGCTTAGCTTGGAGAATTTTGAGCATTACTTTGCTAGCGTGTGAGATGAGTGCGATTGTGCCGTAGTTTGAGCATTCTTTGGCATTGCCCTTCTTTGCAATAGGAATGAAAACTGACCTTTTCTAGTCCTGTGGCCACTACTGAGTTTTCCAAATTTGCTGGCATATTGAGTATAGCACTTTAACAGCACCATCTTTTAACTGAAATAGCTCAGCTGGAATTCCATCACCTCCACTAGCTTCTTTCATAGTTATGCTTCCTAAGGCCCACTTGACTTCACGTTCCAGGATGTCTGGCCCTAGGTGACAGCTAGGTGCTTCTCTTTGGGTGCATATAATTACCATTTAGAATAAATCATCTGTCCATATTTTTACCTTGATTTCACTATCTTCAAGCAAGCCCATCATGTCCAAAGACAGTGTAAATTCAGCTACTTGTTCCTATCCTTTTAAAACAGTGTCACTGGGCTTGACTGCAAATGATTAAGCTTTGCATGTACCAAGGCTTTGCATGTTGACTCACAATTAATGGGCTTAGCATCTATATAAATTTTGGAGGGGCTTCTCACCAAGGTAAAAGATTGATTTGGGGTCCCATGGAGGCAAATGGGAAACAGTTTGGCCATTAAATACTTAAAAGGGCAAATAGGCAGAATATCTTTGTGCTTCTGGAAGAAAGACTGAAAATCTGTAATAAAGAATGACCTAGGACACTAGTTTTCAACAAGTGGTCCTGGACAGCACATTAGCATTACCTGGCAACTTATTATTTCTCAACTCACCTCCACGTTCTTACTGAATCAGATCAACTGAGAGTAGGGCCCAGCAATCTGTGATTTACCAAACCTTCCAGACAATTCTGATACACACAAAATTTGAGAATCATAGTTCTAGCAAATCAGCAGATATTACAGTCAAGTTTTGCCAAAAGTACATTCCTTAAACATTCAGGCAAAGAGTCTCTTTACCTTCTGATAAGTATAAAATACAGAGTGAACAATTAGAGAGTCAAGGCAGGCTAAGAGACATCTTTGCCCTCTACGCCCTTTAATCACTTGTTTGGTCACTCTGATAACAAGATGGAATGCTAAGTGGATTTTTTAAATTCCTAAAGTTCCCGGCTCTAAATAGATCATTTTGTTGCACAGATGATGAGATTCACATACGATTTTCATATTTTTCCTTAGTGAAAGAGCTGGAAAGAGTTTTTATTATTATTAAAGGCTATTATTAACTTATTAGCAGAATTCGTCTTTCTTTGGAAACATAGACATCACTGACTTGACCCCTCTGATACAAGGTTACAGGGAACTTTCACTAGAGGTGGTGGGCCTGTGAGTTCTGTTCTTCAGTTGATAGACACAGCCCAAAGCACATTTCATTTAGCTCTACAACAGTTATTTCCTATAAAGCACTCACTATTTTTTCTCTAAACTTCAAAGAAGCAAATGATGCCGGAATATCTGAAGTATTCAGCTCTGTTATTAATATATTTACAGGTTTATTTTTTCAATGGCTTATTCATTTAATTGTGTACCTACTAGGTATACACAAGACACTGTCCTAGGCACAGTATAAAGAATAAACAGATGAATAAAATACTTCCTGTTCTACAAGAAGTTTATCATATAGAAGGAGAGATGAGATTAACAGACAAAAACTATTAAAAAATAAAACACAAGTATAAACTAGGCATCAGAGGTGTAGGAATAACGAGTGATGAGGCCTTAGTGAACTTGTTTACCATTTTGAGTTTGAGGGGAATTTATGGGTTAATTTTGGAGAAGGAAATGGCAACCCACTCCAGTGTTCTTGCCTGGAGAATCCCATAGACAGAGAAGCCTGGCAGGCCATGGTCCATGGGGTTGCAAAGAGTCGGATACAAAACTGAGCAAATGACACTATGGGTGAGTTTAGATATTCATTTGGATTTTAAGATATGGTAGAAAGGAGGAAATTCTAGGATACAAGTCTAAATAACACTGCAAAGTAGAAAGCTTTGCAATGGGATCAGGCAGAGGTGAGTAGGTTAATCAAAGTGGTTCTCCATCCCACCCATACATTAATATCACCTTAAAGTGAAAGTCGCTCAGTCATGTCTGACTCTTTGCAACCCCATGGTCTATACAGTCTATGGAATTCTCTAGGCCAGAATACTGGAGTGGGTAGACTTTCCCTTCTCCAGGGGATCTTCCCAACCCGGGGATCAAACCCAGGTCTCCCGCATTTCAAGCAGATTCTTTACAAGCTGAGCCATAAGGGAAGCTCAAGAATACTGGAGTGGGTAGCCTATCCCTTCTCCAGGGGATCTTCCCTGGGATACTTTAAAAAAAACCTGATGCCTGATATCCAGAGAAAACTATAATTCAAAAAAGATACATGCACCCCTGTGTTCACTGCAGTGCTGTTTGCAACAGCCAAGATATGGAAACAACGTGAATGTCCATCAGCAGATGAACGGATAAAGAAGTGGTACATATAGACAATGGAATATTACTCAGCCATAAAAAAGAATAAAATAATGTCATTTGTAGCAAGATGGATGGACCTAGAGATTAGTATACTAAGTGAAGTAAGTCAGAAAGACAAATATCATATGATATCACTTATATGCATAATGTAAAATATGACACATATGAACTTATCTACAAAGTAGAAATAGACTCACACATAAGACAACAGACTTCAGGTGCAGGTTTCAGGGGCAGGGAGGGATGGATGGGGAGTTTGAGATTAGCAGGTATAAACTACTATAAAGGAATAGATAAACAACAAGGTCTTACTGTATAGCACAGGGAACTGTATTCAATATCCTGTGATAAACTCTAATGGAAAAAGAATGAGAAAGTATGTATACATAACTGAATCACTGCTGTACAGTAGAGATTAACACAACATTGTAAATCAACTGTGCTTCAGTAAAATAAATTTTTAAAAAAGAACTCAGGTAAAATAAGAACTTTAGGCCAATAAAGTTAAGATTTTCTTTTTAAAGTGATGTCCAAATCCAACTCTCTGACCCCGCAATTCTGACAAAATTTTCTAAGTGGGTCCTGGGCATTGGCTTCTTTAATTTCTACATTTCCTAGGTAATTCAAGTGTAGGAACAAGCCTGAGAGCCATGCTATCGCAGGGGTATGGAGGTATCCAACTCCATGGCATGGGAAGTGCAGAATGTTGGGCTAAGAAATTTGCATTCTGCTTCAGTTCAGTCACTCAGTCGTGTCCGACTCTTTGTGACTCCATGAATTGCAGCACACCAGGCCTCCCTGTCCATCACCAACTCTCGGAGTTTACTCAAACTCATGTCCATCAAGTCGGTGATGACATTCAGCCATCTCATCCTCTGTCGTCCCCTTCTCCTCCTGCCCCCAATTCCTCCCAGCATCAGAGTCTTTTTCAATGAGTCAACTCTTTGCATGAGGTGGCCAAAGTATTGGAGTTTCAGCTTCAGCATCAGTCCTTCCAATGAACACCCAGGACTGATCTCCTTTAGAATGGACTGGTTGGCTCTCCTTGCAGTCCAAGGGACTCTCAAGAGTCTTCTCCAACACCACAGTTCAAAAGCATTAATTCTTCAGCACTCAGCTTTCTTCACAGTCCAACTCTCACATCCATACATGACTACTGGAAAAACCATAGCCCTGACTAGACAGACCTTTGTTGGCAAAGTAATGTCTCTGCTTTTGAATATGCTATCTAGGTTGGTCATAACTTTCCTTCCAAGGAGTAAGCGTCTTTTAATTTCATGGCTGCAATCACCATCTGCAGTGATTTTGGAGCCCAAAAAAATAAAGTCTGACACTGTTTCCACTGTTTCCCCATCTATTTCCCATGAAGTGGTGGGACCGGATGCCATGATCTTCGTTTTCTGAATGTTGAGCTTTAAGCCAACCTTGTCACTCTCTTCTTTCACTTTCATCAAGAGGCTCTTTAGTTCCTCTTCACTTTCTGCCATAAGAGTGGTGTCATCTGCATATCTGAGGTTATTGATATTTTCCTGGCAATCTTGATTCCAGCTTGTGTTTCTTCCAGCCCAGCGTTTCTCATGATGTAGTCTGCATGTAAGTTAAATAAACAGGGTGACAATATGCAGCCTTGACGTACTCCTTTTCCTATTCGGAACCAGTCTCTTGTTCTATGTCCAGTTCTAACTGTTGCTTCCTGACCTGCATTCTGCTTACTGCTGCTGCTGCTAAGTCGCTTCAATCGTGTCCGACTCTGTGCGACCCCATAGATGGCAGCCCACCAGGCTCCCCTGTCCCTGGGATTCTCCAGGCAAGAACACTGGAGTGGGTTGCCATTTCCTTCTCCAATGCATAAAAGTGAAAAGTGAAAGTGAAGTCGCTAAGTCATGTCGGACTCTTAGCAACCCCATAGACGGCAGCCTACCAGGCTCCTCTGCCCATGGGGTTTTCCAGGCAAGAGTACTGGAATGGATTGCAGACATAAAAATCATTGAACACTTCTCTAGAGGGAACTGACGGGAGCAGAGCTATGCTTACGGAATATTAAACTGGCACTTGTGGGACTTCCCTGGTGGTATAGTGGTTAAGATTCTGCCTTCCAATGCAGCGGGTGTGGGTTCGAAATCTGGTCAGGGAACTAAGATCCCACATACTGCAGGGTGAATCCGAAAATGAAAATAAATAAATAAATAAATAAACCTTGAAAAAAAACTGGGAATATTGGAGATCAAAATGAAATATTTAAAAAATAAAAATAAAATTAACTGGCATCTGTGGTGAAGATGTATAATATAAGGAAGAGACCAGCATCTGGGAGAGTAATTGTTACTGTGATGGCACAAGGGAGGCACAGGAACTGTAAGGAGTGTGGAGTCATGGCTGAGAAGGCATATCACAGGGTGTGGTGTCTGTTGTGTGTTATGGTGAAGGAGAGAGAGGATCTGATGATAAGCTTTAGAGTCTACAAGGCTGAGGGCTCACAGTCAGCATTACTAGTTAAGAAAAACATTCCCAGAGAATGGAAGCATCATGCATTATCCACCATTTATACATATCGAGGTCCTGGGACATACAAATGAAAACATCTATCAGGTACTAGGAAAATCAATGCTTTCTCAAGACTCTGCCTATAGGTGACAGATTAGGATTCAACATTATTTTTAGGTTATCCCCAGAGAAACTTTCTTGAGATATAAGTGACATCTAACATCATGTTAATTCAGTGTGTACAACATGATATTCTCTCTCTCTCTCTACATACATATATCTACTAAGCACATATATATGCTATGTGCTTAGTCACTTCAGTCATGTCCAACTTTTTGTAATCCATGGATGGCAGCACGCCAAGCTCCTCTGTCCATAGGATTCTCCAGGCAAGAATACTGGAGTGGGTTGTCATGCCCTCCTCCAGGGGATTTTCTGACCCAAGGAATCCTCCTGCATTGCAGGCAGATTCTTTATCACTGAGCCACTGGGGAAGCGTGTGTGTGGGGGTTGTGTGTGTGTATGAACTGTGAACTTCCAGATGTCCAAGCTGGATTTAGAAAAAGCAGAGGAACCAGAGATCAAATTGCCAACATCCGTTAGATCATAGAAAAAGTAAGAGAATTCCAGAAAAACATCTACTTCTGCTTTATTGATTATGCCAAAGCCTTTGTCTGCGTGGATCACAATACACTGGGGAAAATTCTGAAAGAGATGGGAATACGAGACCACCTTACTTTCCTCCTGAGAAATCTATATGCAGGTCAAGAAGCAACAATTAGAACCGGACATGAAACAATAGACTGGTTCCAAATTGGGAAAGAAGTACGTTAAAGCTGTATATTGTCACCCTGCTTATATAACTTTTTTGCAGAGTATATCCCATGAAATGCACGGTTGGATGAAGCACAAACTGGAATCAAGATTGCTGAGAGAAATAACCTCAGATATGCAGATGACACCACTCTTATGGCAGAAAGTGAAGAGGAACTAAAAGCCTCTTAATGAAAGTGAAAGAGGAGAGTGAAAAATCTGGCTTAAAACTCAACATTCAAAATTACTGCAGATGGTGATTGCAGCCATAAAATTAAAAGATGCTTGCTCCTTGGAAAAAAAGCTATAACCAATCTAGACAGCTTATTAAAAAGCAGATACATTACTTTGCCAACAAAGGTTCATGTAGTCAAAGTTATGGTTTTTCCAGTAGTCATGTATGGATGTGAGAGTTGGACTATAAAGAAAGCTGAGCGCCAAAGAATTTATGCTTTTGAACTGTGGTGTTGGAGAAGACTCTTGAGAATCCCTTGGACTGCAAGGAGATCCAACCAGTCCATCATAAAGGAAATCAGTTCTAAATATTCATTGGAAGGGCTGATGCTGAAGCTGAAACTCTAATACTTTGGCCACCTGATGAGAAGAACTGACTCATTGGAAAAGACCCTGATGCTGGGAAAGATTGAATTCAGGAGAAGGGGAGACAGAGGATGAGATGGTTGGATGGCATCACCGACTTGAAGGACATAAGTTTGAGCAAGCTCTAGGAGTTTGTGATGGACAGGGAAGCCTGGAGTGCTGCAGTCCATGGGGTCACAAAGAGTTGGACACAACTGAGTGACTGAACTTCCTGATATATATAGTAGAAGTTGCTCAATTGTGTCTGACTCTTTGAAACCCCATGGACTGTACAGTCCATTGGATTTTCCAGGCCAGAATACTGGAGTGGGTAGCCATTCCCTTCTCCAGGGGATCTTCCCAACCCAGAGATCAAGCCCAGGTCTCCCACAATGTAGAAGGATTCTTTACCAGATGAGCTACCAGGAAGCCATATATATGTATTTATAGTATGTGTGCGTGCACACATGTGTGCATATTAAATAATAATAACCACAATAAATCTAGTTGAGATCTGTCACCACACACAGAATTATGCCTTTTTTTTTTTTGGTAATGAGAACCTTTACAATATACTGTCTTAACAACTTTCAAATATACAATATAGTATTATTAACTATAGTCACCATGGCTTAGATGGTAAAGAATCTGCCTGCAATGCAGGAGCCCTGGGTTCGAACCGTGGGTCAGGAATATTCTCTGAAGAAGTAATGGCAACCTACTCAGCATTCTTGCTTGGAGAATTCTATGGACAGAAGAGCCTGGTGGACTACAGTCTATGGGGTTGAAAAGAGTTCGACACCACTGAGTGACTAACATTACTACTACACTAACTACAGTTACCATGTTATATAATACATCTCCAGAATTTATTTATGACTGGAAGTTTGTCCCCTTTGACCACCAACTCCAGCCTCCAGCAGCTGCTAATTTGTTTTTCAGAAGCAATTTTTCAATCCACAGAGTAGAAACGTTTCTTTGAGGGAGTATCAAGTCACGTGGAAAATAAGATGACTAGGGATAAACATATTGGAGAAAACTGTCATCTGGAAGAAGAACATAAAGAAGGATGGGACAGGAAGGTGGGAGAAGCAGGCAAGGCACAATTACGGAAATTAAGAGATGGGAATACCAGACCACCTGACCTGCCTCTTGAGAAACCTGTATACAGGTCAGGAAGCAACAGTTAGAACTGGACATGAAAAAACAGACTGGTTCCAAATAGGAAAAGGAGTACGTCAAGGCTGCATATTGTCACCCTGCTTATTTAACTTATAAGCAGAGTACATCATGAGAAATGCTGGGCTGGAGGAAGCAGAAGCTGGAATCAAGATTTCTGGGAGAAATATCAATAACCTCAGATATGCAGATGACACCACCCTTATGGCAGAAAGTGAGGAGGAACTAAAGAGCTTCTCGATAAAAGTGAAAGAGGAGAGTGAAAAAGTTGGCTTAAAGCTCAACATTCAGAAAACTAAGATCATGGCATCTGGTCCCATCACTTCATGGGAAATAGATGGGGAAACAGTGGAAACAGTGTCAGACTTTATTTTTTTGGGCTCCAAAATCACTGCAGATGGTGATTGCAGCCATGAAATTAAAAGATGCTTACTCCTTGGAAGGAAAGTTACGACCAATCTAGACAGCATATTAAAAAGCCGAGACATTACTTTGCCAACAAATGTCCATCTAGTCAAGGCTATGGTTTTTCCAGTAGTCATGTATGGATGCGAGAGTTAGACTATAAAGAAAGCTGAGTGCTGAAGAATGATGCTTTTGAACTGTGGTGTTGGAGAAGACTCTTGAGAGTCCCTTGGACTGCAAGGAGATACAACCAGTCCATCCTAAAGGAGATCAGTCCTGGGTGTTCATTGGAGGGACTGATGTTGAAGCTGAAACTCCAATACTTTGGCCACCTGATGCAGAGAGCTGACTCATTTGAAAAGACCCTGATGCTGGGAAAGATTGAGGGCAGGAGGAGAAGGGGACGACAGAGGATGAGATGGCTGGATGGCATCACTGACACAATGGACATGGGTTTGGGTGGACTCCGGGAGTTGGTGATGGACAGGGAGGCCTGGTGTGCTGTGGTTCATGGGGTCAGAGAGTCGGATATGACTGAGTGACTGAACTGAACTGAACTGAACTGAAGAGAGAAAAGGGTTTGTAAGAAAATGGTGGACCCTATAGCACCCATTCAGTACTAGGACAAGTGTTTATTCCACTGGTTCATACTTTTCACCAAGTTTGGGAAACTCTGCTAGAGCAAGATCAAGGACATTAAGAAATTATCTCAGTGAATTTACATTAAATTTTAGTTTATTTTCTGCTCATGCTCAAATCTGCACTTCTACCAAAAATACTGCAATCATAAATATAGTGGCTGGATTTGTAACAAAATGGAGTTTCTTGGCAAATTCTGAAAGGATAATTGGGGAAGGTAGAGTGTGGTGTGGTGCAAGTCTGATTATTGAGGATTAAATAGAGAGAGATTACCAAGAGGGGGAAAAAAATCTCCTTTCCCTTGAGTCTCTGTTTCCCAAACTGGTTTTGACTTCTGCAAAGAGAATCTGTTAACAGGAAGTAACTTTAGCTAAAAATAAGATAGAAACCATACAGGATATCCAGAGGGAAACAGTAATTAAAGAGGAAGTGACTTGGGATGTTTCAACAATATTTATAACAATGAGAGTAGAAAGTAAAAGTGATATAAGGTCCTCTGTTTATTTTTTGAGTTGGTTTCTTCAATGTTGAGTTTCATGAGTTATGTGTATATTTTGCATATTAATCCTTTATCAGATAAAATTTTTCCAAATTTCAAAAAAAAAAAAACAAAAATTGAGAGGCAGCCCTGAAAATCTGGTTCGATGCTCCCAAACTCCTACCAGTTTGAGGACAAGGTCTAAAATATTTCAAGCAGCTAAATCTGCTAACGCACTAGCATAGAAACACACTATGTCTGAAGTCTCCAAATTCCACACACTCTGTCTCTTGAAAGGTCCCATATGAAGGAGTTTGTTTTCCTTCCTGGAGTCTTTCTCCATCTAAATATGATATGAATATTTGTTTTTACAAATTCAACCTGTCATTTAAAGCACAGTTTAGTCTGTGGCAAAATCAAACAAAAAAGTCTAAATTTTCAAACAAACAAAAAATCCCCCAGTATTTTCAACTCTAAAGAAATATGAAGAGAACAAGGACCTGTAACAAATTACCTGATAAAAGTTCCATGCTGCATCTTTTTAAAAAAGTAGAAGCAGAAGAAAGTGCATTTAAAGTAACAGTACAAAGGATCTTCAAAGCGGCATTAAACATTTCCCAGCTATGGAAAACTCAAATACCCAATCTGGTTTCTATGAAACTTAAAAAGATCAAACAATTAGAAAGAAAGTAGGCTTGAAGGAGAAATGCTAGGGATTTCAGTAAACATCTGGTTACCATTTTCAATTGAAAGAACTAACCCACTTAAGGAAGTAGTTTAGTTTCTTTGGAGTAAAAATGAGACAGTGGCTTTTTGTTCCCTTTGCACAGTGGAGGGTAAAGGAAACATCAGAGTGGGGAGATCACTCATAACTCAGCTTCTATAAATAAGAAAAGTTTTTTTTTTTTTTTTCCAAAACTAAAGTAAATTGAACTTGGATCCCTGTAGTATAAACAATTCAACCAAGTTAAGGTTAAATAAACATTCCTTGAGCGCTCCCCTGCCAATTAAGGAACACATTCTGTTTGGGAGTAAATACATCAGTAATTCTATGAGCGATGAGGAAAATAACAATAAACCCGAACACACAATTACTATGTGTCATGATACAATAAAATAGAACAGTGCAGCCCTATGCCATTTCTTTGATTCAGTTTCTTTTCTTTTCTAGTTTGATTAACTCAGGGCACAGAAGCGCTTCTGATACCGTCCAAAACCTATTACTTGCCTAATAAAAAACGTATGTCAAGTGCGTTCCAGGCAAAATACCGACAAAGCGAAACACTGTGCCTTTCAAATGTGACCTTTCCTCTTCTGTCTTCCTGCTGAACAGTCCTAGTGCATATTAAACTCAGGAAGGCAGCAGGGGTGCTGGTATGGGGCTGGAGGGGAAAAGGAATGAGTTCATTAGGCTCTCATATTGTAAAGCAGAAGAAGCATCTGCTGTCAACCTGCACCCCCAGCCTAAAGGGACCACTTCCAGTTCGGCCTTCGGGTCCACGTTTCTTCGCTCCATCTTAGCTTCCTGTTCCTCTCTTCTGCCAGAGGACAGGAGACTAAAGGCAAAGACTAAAGAAAAGGAATTCTAGAATAATAGAGGTTTAAAATCTTGTCTTGACTTGTGGACACAGTGGGAAGGAGAGGGTTGAAGAGAATAGCATTCCAGGGAATGATCGAATAGGGATAATCTAGAATAGGGAAGAATCGAGACAGTAGCATTGAAATATATACACTACTGCAGCGTGTAAGATAGATGGCTAGTGGGAAGCTGCTGTATAGCACAGGAGCTCAGCTTGGTGCTCCGTGATGACCTAGAGGGGTGGGATGGGGGGTGGTGGGAGGGAGGCTCAACAGGGAGAGGATATATGTATACATATTACCTGATTCATGTTGTACAGCAGAAACTAACACAACATTGTAAACCAATTATACTCCAATTAAAAAAAATATTGTCCTGCTTCCTCTGATTTTGTGTGTATGAGTGTTAGAGCGCATCCCCAAACTGCAGATTTGAAAAAGACTTTGATGCTGATTTTATGCATTCTCCTGAGTGATAAAGCAAGCCCTCTGCAGCATTCCTGCTTTGCTCTTATTCCATCAAAACTTCCTACTCTTTGAGCTGGGCTATTCCAGTGCTGGGTAAGTCTGATTGATACAATGGTCATCCTTCAACAGGTCCTGGGCCTTCTAGGGTTACTACAAATAAATCCTGTACTCAAGCGACCTTTAAACAGTGGGGATACAAAAATATTGGCCCAACTACTTGCAGGCCTCCCAGAAATGGTCTTTTCAATTGGAACAATCTATTTTCTTGTTCCTGCTACAGTTCTTGGTTTGTACTGCAACTGTAGAAATATGCCTCCTCAAGTATACATAAATAATTCCAAGCCAAAGATAAAATATACTCTGCATCAGAGTCTCCCGAACTACATATTACTTAGACTCTACCCTGGGTGCAAGCTTAAAACTTTTGGAAAATATTTATTCTCTCTTAGGCCACTATTCATTCTATGAACTAAAACAATGATTTACTAAATAGTACCTGGATGCTAGGAAAGAGAATTTGATGGTGACTTTCTTTTCCTTTAGAGACGTACATGCTGTAAAAATCTTGGGTCATATGACGCTTTTCAAAGCAAGGGACTAGAAGTGAATGTTTCACACAATGCTAAGAACTCACCGACAGGACCTAAATGACATGATAGGGGTTTTCACCTTTAATGCTCTCTACAGTCATGAGCAGCAAAAGATATAAGCTTACTTTTCCGTGTCCTTTACTGGAGAGCAGCTTTAGGTAACTCTGTGTGTTCCTCTGTTTTATGGAATATTAAACCTTCAATGAATCAGTTATCATCTCTAAACAGATAGCCCGCACATCTATATCTCCCGCTTGACCTCCAGTCTCTGCTAAGTACATTCATGTGAAAATCTCAAGGCACCTGAGCCTGCACATGTTTAGAACTAAACACATCTGCCCTTCCTGCAAAAACAACAGGTTGAGGAATACCGCTAAATATGTCAGAGGAGTCTTGAAATCCAAGGAAGGGGAAAACTGAAAAACAGACACAGGCATTAAAAACCTCAACAGTCTAGAATTGTTTGATGTATAAAGTGTTAGCTTTATCTCCTACCACAGTTGTGGTTGCATTATTTTTGTTATATGAGCAGATTTGAACATGAGTAGAATATCAATGTTCCTTTAAATTTACATAAAAATGAAAGGCTGAAGAATTAAGTTTTAATGTGAAAGTTTAAGGTAGTTCACTATTTAAGGGGCTCAACTGTACTATTTCATCTTTATTTATTTATGTATTCTAATAAATATTTATCATGTGCCCCTATGTGGAGGGCATAGTTCTATGTGATGAGCTGAGCAGACAGGGTTCCTAATCTCAAGGAGTTGACAAATTTTTTTTAGAAGTGAGGTTGTTTTTCCTAATGAAATGATCCAGGAAACCGTGTGTCAGAATTTCAGGAGGGTTAACAACCCAGATCGTTCATGAAAAAATATTAAGTTGGGAAGGAGACTTGAATAGGACTTAATAGGGAGATTTTAATGCAAAATTTCCAGTAGCAGCAAGCACCCTTCTGCTACTGGTAAGTTGTGTCCGACTCTTTGCAACCCTATGGACTGTAGCCCACGAGGTTCCTCTGTCCATGGGATTTCCCAGTCAAGAATACTGGAGTGGGTTGCCATTTCCTTCTCCAGGGCATCTTCCTGACCAGGGATCAAACCCATGTCTCCTGCATTGCAGGCAGATTCTTTATCACTGAGCCATCAGGGAAGCCCCCCTTTAACGTACCTCTCCACAAAGGAATCTTCATGATCTCCTTTCTGTATCTAGTTCCTGGCAGCAGTAGCAATATTATCTCCCATTTTTGGAGTGCCTACCACATGCCATTCTCACAACAGTCTCAAAACAATCCATTTCAGAAGAGAAAAACGAGGGCTTTGAGAGGCCAACTTGTCCAGGGTAGTGTAACCATTAAGATAACACTGGAGACTCCACCCCAGGTTCAGTCTTACTCCACAGCTTATTCTCTTTAATTACCACAGTCCACTACCCTCCCCAAGAAAGCAATTATTGTGGTTAGGCTCTTCTTACTTGATTGAAATCTCAACTTCCTTATGGCTTCTTTTTGAATACAAATAAACTAAAGAAAAATCTGAAATACATTTTCCATTACAAAAGTTAAGATTGATCTGCAGTACTTGTTTTTTTCCACACAACCGGCAGAAACAGCTTTTGGCAAGTAGCCATTATAAATAAACCTTCAAAATGAGACTAAATTTCAAATGCTACATGGATGTGTTGGACATTTTTAAGAGTACAGGTGAATGTAAATAAATTTATGGGAGGGAAGAAACTATGAAATTATAAACAGGGAAGGAAATGGGCTTTTCCTTTTTTAAATACATTTTCCACAACATTAAGCAGTAGTAACATCTTGCTCTGCTAACTGTATCTTTAATAGTACATCCCAAGAACATAGCTGGGAAAATTACAGTGTCCTTCTTAGTGGGGGGAAAGCTGTAGCAATATTATTTAAAATATCATCTCTATAACACAATATAGCAAACGTATCAACACAAATATCGATAAATACTATTTATCACAGTATTAATCCTGTCTCTTCTTAGAGATGTTTTCATTATGTCATGCTGTCATGTCACACTCAGCTCACATCCACTTCGTCTGCAATACAAATGTTGCTCTAGCCCTTGACCGTACATAACATCATCAACTTAATAATCCTTTTGAAAAAGTTGTTTTAAATGTACTATCTGGACATGTCAGAGATCAAGGGGAGGCACTACAGTGTCCCCTTCTTCCCGAGAGCAAAACCTCTCTCTACTCTTTCCCCTGTTGCCAAGCCGGGTACTTGGCAGCTCAAGCCAAAATTAGGCTCAAATTATGGTAGCTAAGAGGAATATCCAGTTTGAGCCCTACTTTTATACTTCCATCTTAGTAATCTTATTATTATATGTTTGACTATAAACCATCAAATCCTTTTTCAATGAGGTTTGAGTTAAGTTAAAAACCTAATCTATCTCAGTCCTTGAGTTTAACCACCATCATGAGATCAAATGACATAGAATTAGTCTAGATCCACAGGTCAGCAAACATTTTCTGTAAAGGACTCAATAACAAATATTTTAGGCCTTAACAGCCATATAGTCTTTGTTGCAACTACTTAGCTCTGCTGTTATAGTACAAAAATGGTCAAAGACAGTACAAAAACAAATGAGTGGCTGTGTTCCAATCAAACTTTGTTTATAGGCATTGGGCCAGATTTGGCCAATGGGCCATAGTTTGTCAACTGCTGGCAAGAAAATTTATATAGTCTTTCACTTTTTATAGTTCTTCAAAGACCATTCTGTATAAAAGCCCCAAGTTACAAAAATAAGAGCAATCTGAAATCATAAGACAGTCAGTCTCCAATCCTGTAGCTTGGATAGCAGTTGGCATTTGTTTTTCACATGGACTATACAACACAACTCCAGTACTTTGGGCACCTCATGCGAAGAGTTGACTCATTGGAAAAGACTGTGATGCTGGGAGGGATTGGGGGCAGGAGGAGAAGGGGACGACAGAGGATGAGATGGCTGGATGGCATCACTGACTCGATGGACGTGAGTCTGAGTGAACTCCGGGAGTTGGTGAGGGACAGGGAGGCCTGGCGTGCTGTGATTCATGGGGTCACAAAGAGTCGGACACGACTGAGCGAGTGATCTGATCTGATCTGATCTGATCTGATACAACACAATTCAAAAGTGCAGGGTATACTCAAGAGTGGGCAGAAAATTGCTAAATATGCTCTACCCTTCAAATATACATAAATAGTTCTGATCCAGTGATGAAGTACCTTGAATCAGAGTCTCCTAGAAAACACCTTTCTTGGATGTCACCATGGGAACAGGTTAAGAGCTTTTGGGGGGAATACCTGCTCTCTTTTAGGCCACTATTCTTTTCCAGGTACCAGAGCACTGACTCACTATATAGTATCTAGATATTAGGAAAAGGAATAATTGGTTGGTCCTTCAATCTTTTCCTTTAGAGACATATATTCAGAGACTTCTATGGTCTTACAAACGCAGAAACAGAAGATATGTTTTTCCAAAGTAGGAGGCTAAAGGACGATAAATGTGTATGTTTCATAGTCTGCTGTTTCGTAGGCATAAATCTGTAAAGACAATTGTCCTCTTACTGTCCTCAAAATCAGCTTAAAGTTGAAATACTTATAAACAACTATACCAATAAATCTTCACTATTAATAGTTCAATGGCATATAGCAAGCACACTTTTGTATCATTTTATTACAAAATGAACTCTAAAGATTGCTATTTTTTGAACCAGTAGTATATCCCTTAGGACAGTGTTCCTCAAACCAGGCTACACATCAGAATTACCTGTGTCTGTTTTTAACATACAAATTTCTGGGCCCCACTCCCAGACTAGTGAATGAGAAATATTGGCTGGGCTTTACTTTGTTTCCTCCCAGAACTCTGATGGGTGTGGACAAAGTGATTAAATTCTCAGCACATATTCTTGTGAAGTAAATATCATTACTGCCTTTAGTTTAATATATAAACTATGATAAGACTCAGAGAACAAGGCCAAATATATACAGATCTATTGTTGTTCTGGTTAGAATCACCAATATCTATTATATCACAGAATAGAATTAACCAGGGGAAAACATAATACCTTTTTTTGAATTTTCAACCGAAGACTGCTTACTTTTCCCTCCAATTAATGTTTACTAAATTAGTAATTAAATATAAGATGAAGCCCAAATATTACTCTTTAAGAACATATTATTCTTAATAGTAGAATGTTGCCTGCCTGGACTAGCACTCTTTTAAATTTTTTCCTAATTTTTATCCATTTCTAGCCTTAAAAGTTTTTTTTTTTTTAAAGGGACCCTGAAAAAGGCCACCTGTGCTTCAAAGGATGGCACAAAAAAAGAGATAAGCAGAAATGATGGGGGAAAAGTCAAAACAGGACTAGAGAGCAGGTAGAATAAATGGATAGAACAGGGAAAATGTGTTTTATATTTATTTTCTTAAGACCAAAAATGTGTTTTATAAATGTGTCAACTCTGCACCTTGGTACTTAATAGCATTTGTAGAAGTGCTTCTTTTGTTTTTAATGTAATCTTTTCAAATCTCAGGTTAGCAAACAGCAAATGATGAAAAGAAAGATAAGGAGAGTAGGTCTCCAGATCATTCTCAATTGCTTTCACTTCCACCAAGCTGCTTAGCATGGGGAGATGAAGTTTAAAGGGGCCAATTTAGGGTCCCACTCTCTGCCGCTGTACATGTAGTAAGACAAGCATAAGTTGAATATGTGAAACTAGAGCAAAATAAATTTTACACGAATGAAATCTCAAGAAAATATTTTTGACAGTAAGTGCTTCAATTCAAACAGTCTATAGATTAAATGTGTGGCCATGGAAAACAAGCTGCAATTTAAAAAGTGGCTTTTTTTGTATACGTTAGATAATCAGAAACATATTAGATGATGGTCACGGAGATTTTTTATCTCAGGTATTCGATGCACAGGCTCTCACAATGAAAACTACAAAATCAAATGGAGAACCAACAATATCCCTTACTTGTGAAATTGCTACCCTTTCTTGAGGCCTATCCAGGAATAATATCTTACCATATAAAGCAAAAGAATAGCAAGAAAGAAGCAGTGAATGTTTTCAAAACTGAGGAAATGTAGGGAAAGCGAGCCAAATCAGTATTTACACTGGCAAATTCCGGTGACACCATCTAGTTATCTTGTGCTACTGTGCCCAGCAGCTCCTCTGGCTGCCAGATTCTATTGCCTTCAGGCTTTCTTTGCACTTTCTTGGTATTTGGAAGCTGCAAAGTAATTCTCCTTTTTCTTATAAAACTGACCCAAAGGACATCAAGGGAGAGAAGAGACATATTCCTTGTTTTGCAGGTGGATAAAATGGAAATTGAAGTTGAAAGCACAGATAACCCGTGTTGTGCCCATATACAATGAGTAGCAGCACCGAGGGGGCAGAAAACACGTGAATTTCAGTGTTGTGTTATCACAGTCAAGGCTTTGCAGGAGTCCAGGACCACAGCTCATGTGGCACAGGGTGGTGCTAATACAATCACCTTGTTCAGCGGTGGGCTAAAATAATTTATAGGATGAGAAGAAGACAAAGTGCTTTATATCTTTCCTTAAGATTGGCAGCTATTCTGATCAGTGGTGTTCTGACAATATCATTTATGGATGTTTTAGAACTTTCAGTTCAGTTCAGTTCAGTCAGGCTCTTTGCGACCCCATGGACTGCAGCACGTCAGGCTTCCTTGTCCATCACCAATTCCCGGAGCTTGCTCAAACTCATCTCCATCAAGTTGGTGATGCCATCCAACCATCTCATCTTCTGTCGTCCCCTTCTCCTCCTGCCTTCAATCTTGCCCAGCAGCAGGGTCTTTTCCAATGAGTCAGTTTTTTGCATCAGGTGCCAAAGTACTTTAGATTCCAGATGGGTCCTTCTTAGAACCAACTTCAGTGAGGTTTGTAAACTTTGTCTCCAGCTGCTTCCATATTCCATATCTTTCACCTCCCTTTTGCTTTTCTTATTTGCTTCCAAAAGCTCTAGATTAACATACTTCTCCTGGGGGCAGAGGCCGGCAAATGGCATTCCTGAAGACTCGTCCTAATGGACTGTATTCTGCACATTTTAAGTCCTTTCTTTTCATCAAAGTAGATCTTTTGAGGCTTTTTCCCCTGGGAGCTTTGTTAGTGAACTAGCTTATAACTTTATCACCGACATTGTTAAAAAAAAAAGGTGGTAAAGGGTGATCATGGCTAAGTGTTCCCAGCCTCTTTCATAACCAACGTAAACTAGCATTTTAAAAAGCAAAAGTGAAAGTCGCTCAGTCTCAGTTGTGTCCAACTCTTTGTGACCCCATGGACTATACAGCCCATGGAATTCTCTAGGCCAAAATACTGGAGTGGGTAGCCTTTCCCTTCTCTAGGGGATCTTCCCAAAGCAGGGATCAAACCCAGGTCTCCCACACTGCAGGCAGATTCTTTACCAACCACAAGGGAAGCCCTTAAAGAGCAAGGGGGGGCCTAATTAAAAAGCATGTGCTATGAGGATGTCAGGATGGCTGACACTGAAATGACAAATGAAAATTACTGTGGCACCGGGATCTATTTTCTCCCAGAAGCAAACACCATGGAGATCAGCAGCTGATTCAAATTACTTTTCCTCTCCTCCCTTTTGATAAATAGGAAAACAAACACACACTGTACCATCCTAAAAAGAAAACTCTGATTGGCCCACAGAGAATGAGTGCTCCACGTTCTGGTAGCTGTAAAATGATCGATTAATGCAGGAAAAGACCCTGATGCTGGGAAAGATTGAAGGTAGGAAGGCAAGGGGATGACAGAGGATGAGTTGGTTGGATGGCATCACTGACTCAATGGACATGAGTTTGAGCAAGCTCTGGGAGATAGTGAACAACAGGGAAGCCTGGCGTGCTGCAGTCCACAGGGTCACAGAGTCAGACATAACTTAGTAACTGAACAACAACAAAGGGGTCAAAGAGGGAGTGAGCAACACGGAGATGAAGAGGACGAGCACAGAAGTGAGATCTGGAATCTGCGGGGTTCAAATCCTGCCCCTCCATCACCACAGTTTAAGATATAAGGTGCATCCCTGAACTATTCTAAGCCTTGGGTTCCTCTTCTGCAAGTGGGGGAGGGATGAATATTTCTTTCTTAAATTTATTGGAGTATAGTCGCCTTATAATGTTGTGTTAGTTTCTGCTGTGCAGCAAAGTGAATCAGTGATACATGTATCTATTCTTTTATAGATTTCCTTCCCATTGAGGTCACCACAGAACATTTACTGGGTAGCTCAGCTGGTAAAGAATCCACCTGCAATGCAGGAGACCCTGGTTCAATTCCTGGGTTGGGAAGATCCCCTGGAGAAGCGATAAGCTACTCACTTCACGTTGTTGGGTTTCCCTGCTGCCTCAGACGGTAAAGAATCAGCCTGCAATGCAGGAGACCCGGGTTTGATCCCTGAATCAGGAAGATCCCCCGGAAGGAGGGCATAGCAACCCACTCCAATATTCTTACCTGGAGAATCCCCATGGACCAAGGAGCCTGGCAGGTTACACTCCATGGTGTCGAAAAGAGCTGGACATGACTGAGTGACTAAGCATGCACACAGAGCACTGAGTAGAGTTTCCTGTGCTATACAGTAGGTTCTCACTAGTTCTCTATTTTATACGTAGTAGTGTATATATGTCAACCCCAATCTCCCAGTTAATTCCACCCCCCTTACCTCTTGGTGTCCCTACATTTGTTCTCTATGTGTGTGTCTCTGTTTCCCCTTTGCAAATAAGTTCATCTACACCATCTTTCTAGATTCCACATACATGCGATATTATACTAATCTGTTTTTCTCTTTCTGAATTATTTAATTCTGTGTGACAGTCTCTAGCTCTATCCAGGTCTCTGCAAATGGCACCACTGTGTTCTGTTTTATGGCTAAGTAACATTCCATTGTATATATGTACCATGTCTTCTTTATCCATGTCTCTGCTGATGGACATTTAAGTTGCTTCCATGTCTGGCTATTGTAAATAATGCTGGAATAAACATTGGGGTGCATGTATCTTTTCTTGGGGGTACTCAGAGGCTTTCAGTGAGGAGTAAATGAGGCCATGAATACAGAATACAATATGTCACATGGTTAGTCACTCAAGGTCTGTCAGCTGTATTGTTACTGCCCTTTTTGACCCTCATCATCTACTCAACTTCCTTTTCAAATAACTTATTTAAGAACCTGTCTCTTATTTTTCACTTCAAATGATAGAAATAAAAAGTACTTGACTAGTAACAGTGTGTGAGATAAATATCTACACTTCTTTCGCATTTAGAGCCAATCTGTGATTCACATTTAAGTTGGCTTCTCAAAACAATTTCCAGCACATTCTACTTGCAGTCAGATGAAGTGGCAATTTTCTTAAAATATGGAGCAGTTCGGTGCTGGGCAGAACATGTATTCAGGCTCATAAACATAAACATTTTTATGCAGCATTTAAAGATGAACTATGTAACTCCAAAACGCTGCAAAAATATAAACAAAATAATTTCAGGAATAAAGAAATGCAGCTAAAGGAGAATGGAGAGGAAGCTAAAAAAGAATCCAAGTTTTCTATGGTGCAAGAAAGTTGATCATGGGTAAAAATTTGTTCTTGTGAATTTTTTTAGAGGAAGACAGTAGCACATTCCAGGAAGTATTTACACTAGATGACAAGCAACTTTGGTAATTACTCCTGATTCTGACCTTTTTCTAGTAGCCCAGGGTCGGCACCGAGCCTTTCTTCAGAGATGACAACCGTATAGTGATGCTGAGTGAGAATGCTCGGTGGAGCTGAAGCTCCCTTTGGCTGGAGGAAGAAGGCCTGTAGAGAACAGCCCTTCTGCCATGGCTGCTGAAGTGGGTCTCAACTGACTGTTTGATCTACAGGGGGAAAAAAAAAAAGAAGGTGTAAAAATTCGAGAGGAAAACAGGAGCACATTTCCTTTGAAGGAGATCATTAATGTAAATCGGGAGCCATTCAGAAAGTTGACTTTGAAGGTTTTCTCCGGCAATGCTCTGAAAGGCACACAAGGACAAAAGCAACCTCATTTGTGAGAACTGAAGGTGAACTGTATTTTTCTCACTATTCCAGAAAGATGAAGATTTCAAGCCATTAAATACAGAGTTCCTGGCGGAATACTGTGATATACCGAGCTCAACTCTGCCTGAAAAATAGAAATTAATAGCGATGCTTTTCATCTGCATTGTGCTTTTCTGTAATAGTTCCAGCTGCCTTATCTTTTAATAGTTCTTTTAGGTAAACACAGTAGAGGAAACAGACCCAGGGAGGATGGATTTTGTGCCGGAAGGACATGGGGGACAGCTGAAAAGCAATCCCAGAGCTCTCTGCAGGCACAATGCTGTCACTTCTCTCCATCAGGATGCAGCAAAATTTCAGTGCCTCTCACTGAGACAGGATGGATCTTCATGTGAGAAGAGGAGGGTATCACTCAAGAACCATAGATTTTAGGCTCTTCCTTCAGCTGTTGATTGCTCCTCCAAATAAATATTCTTTCTCACAATGATGCTTGAAGTATCATTAACAAAAGGGAAGTTTTGAATTGGCAAGTAGAAAGAATGCTGACAATGAAATTCATTATATGGTTTAAGCCATTCCTAGTGACTCAGACAGTAAAGAATCTGCCTGCAATGCAGGAGACTCTGGTTGATCCCTGGGTCGGGAAGATCCTCTGGAGAAGGGAATGGTTACCCACTCCAGTGTTCTTGCCTGAAGAATTCCATGGACAGAGGGCCTGGCAGTCTACAGTCCATGGGATTACAAAGAATCAGACAAGACTGAACGACTGAAATACACACACACATACACATATGGTCTAATGCAGATACTGTGTGTTTTCCTGAAAATTTTTGTGATTAAACCTTGATAAAGTAGACATTTTTTACAACTGAAGGGAATGATAAGATTGGGTGGAAGTTAGGGCAAAAAAAATGGGAGAGGCCAAAGAAGAGGAGACAAAGGGTTGGAGAAGGCAGTTGAGGGGAAAGAGGTAAAAAATGAAATTAGGAATCCACATTACTTTCAGTGGCAGCTCTGAATCAAATTGTCCATTGGCCCTCAAACATAATTTGTACCATGTCTTTCACTCCTTAAATTTCTTCATTATTTCCCATTACTGACCGAATCAATTCCACATCTTTATCACAGAATGCAGGCCACCTGAACTTAAACCCCATCTTCCTTCCCTGGTCATGTCACACTTTTAATCATTTCCATTCCTAATCCTAACCTGCTACTTCATATAGACTCCACTGTGCCTTCTCACTACAAATCCTTCCTCTCTCTCCATTCTTCCATTTAGCAAACTCCAAATCAAGCAGTACTTCTTTGGAAAATTTTCATTGACAAACATCCTTCCATCAGCACTTACAAAATTGTGTGTCTCTCTGATTTGAGTTCCCTAACATGCAGCCTGCATTGCCCCTGTGTCTTTGGTAAACACTGCTGCTGCTACTGCTAAGTCGCTTCAGTCGTGTCCGACTCTGTGCGACCCCATAGTCGGAAGCCCACCAGGCTCCCCCGTCCTTGGGATTCTCCAGGCAAGAACACTGGAGTGGGTTGCCATTTCCTTCTCCAATGCATGAAAGTGAAAAGTGAAAGGGAAGTCGGTCAGTCATGTCCGACTCTTCACGACCCCATGGACTGCAGCCTACCAGGCTCCTCCATCCATGGGATTTTCCAGGCAAGAGTTCTGGAGTGGGGTGCCATTGCCTTCTCCGTGGTAAACACTACACATTCAATAAATGACCATATCAAGTAAAATAATGGACCATAATGCTCTATCAAGATCTGATCTTTGAAGATATGTATGAAAAGAAAGAAGAAACAGATTTAGATTGTTAATCCTTTGAAGGCAGGCACCATATTCTACTTTTCATTACATACAAATGATGGCTATATGAAAATCAATCTACAAAGCATGATATAGTGCAGAAGGACACAAAATCTGCAGCCAGGAGGCCGGCTTTGAATCTCTTGGTTCCACCAGCACTAATCCTATGACCTTGGACAGTACCTTCTTCCTAAGGCGGCTTCGAGGATTAAGGAGTTAGTATTTGTAAAGTGCTTAGAACTGTGCCTGGCATATGTGCTTAGTCCCTCAGTCGTGTCTGACTCTTTGTGACCTTACGAACCGTAGCCCACCATGCTCCTCTGTCTATGGCAATTCTTCAGGCAACAATACACAAGTGGGTTGCCACGCCTTCTTCCAGGGGATCTTCCCAACCCAGAAATCAAACCCAGATCTCCTGCATTGCAGGCAGATTATTTACCAGCTGAGCTACAGAGATCTGCCTGGCATATAAAAAGTGCTATATGTGTGTTTTTAAAATAATCATATGTCAAAAAGAGCAAAGAGTCGGGAACACGGTTTCCGTGTCTGAGCTTTGCCTGGCACACGCTAACACAGGCGTATAATATGTGTGTGATGAATACAAAGGGAAGAAAGAGAACACCAGCTACCATACCTTCTTGTGCATGATACTTTGGGAAAACACAATCAGATATTCCCCCTTGTTGCTGCTGCTGCTGCTAAGTCGCTTCAGTCGTGTCCGACTCTGTGTGACTCCATAGATGGCAGCCCACCAGGCTCCCCCGTCCCTGGGATTCTCCAGGCAAGAACACTGGAGTGGGTTGCCATTTCCTTCTCCAATGCATGAAGTGAAAAGTGAGAGTGAAGTCGCTCAGTCATGTCCGACTCTTCACAACCACATGGACTGCAGCCCACCAAGCTCCTCCATCCATGGGATTTTCCAGGCAAGAGTACTGGAGTGGGTTACCATTGCTTTATCCGTTCCCCTTGTTAAAGGACTGCATTTTATTGATAATGAATCTATTTAAACTCAAGAATTTAACTGAAAATTGGAACATAATTACTCAGCAAATGTTGTGATTGTTTTAGTGATAAACTTTTTAGAAGGAGAATTTGAAACCAAATACAGGCTGAGTCTTTGGACTCAGGAGTCAGAGGGAACCAGTACCAAGAGCTCACAGGAGGCCAAAATAAACAAAGGTGGGTCTAGGTGAAAGGGGAAGACAGATGCTTCCAAATATATCAGTGTCACTCAAGCAAAACGCAGTGTCCAGAATTCCCTTCTCACATTATTTTCTTTCGAAATCACAGGATGCTCCTCTCAGTTACAGCTGGCTCGGATACAGGAGTGACTTCCCATGAGAAGACTGTATTTTCAAACTTTACCTTCTTATTAATTTGAAAGATATAATCCCTCTTCCTCACCCCTCCCCTAAATCAGGATCAGTTTATGTAAGAACACCATAACCTTACCAGCATTATCTTACAGACAGCATATTCTAAATAGAGTATTAATTACTGGCCATATTTTATCATAACCTTTATAACACATTGAAATTTTAACTCACGTCTCAGACTACAGAGAATAAATAGGAAATGAGTGTGTCCATCAAATTAGGTTGCATTATCCTGTAATACAAACTGCCCCTGTCCTTGTAATATTTATAACAGCCTGTATCAGCAGAATGGCCCAATACCAAGGGGCGAGAGCGGTTTCAGCCGGTTGGACAACAGGTGCACTGCACTGTGTCTGTGAAATACAATTATGTCAACCGCACCAGCAAGTGCGGGATGATCAAACGCCCAGAGCAGCAGTTTTGGAAATGAGAGCTCCTGATGACTCCTACGATTTTGAGAATGTATTTTTAGCGGAAGAATACATTTAACCTGGCCATCACTACAACGACTGAACTTGAGACTTGCGGATCTGCTGGGGAGAATTTAGAAAAGAATGTGTGTTTCTGGCCATTTGACAGGCTGAACCCGGAGTCACTTCCCTGTCTCCCTTCTTCCTGAGAGATCTGCACAAAAGTCTGTCGGAAATAGCTTCGCTAGACTACACGAAAGTTGTTTTCATACTGAACACTTACCATTTTTACTGGAAGGACTTCAATACCTGAAGTCTCTATGCTGCCTGAGGAAAAAGTGTTGTAATAAACTAGGTGGAGGAATAGATGCAGGGACATGGAGTAGAACAGCAGTGCGTGTGTGTATTAGACGCTCAGCAGCGTCCAACTCTTTGCGACCCCATGGACTGTAGCCCACCAGGCTCATCTGTCCATGGGATTCTCCAGGCAAGAATTGTGGAGTGGGTTGCCATTCCCTTCTCTAGGGGATCTTCCCAACCCAGGGATTGAAGCTAGATCTTCCGAATTCCGTCATATTCTTTACCACAGAGCCATCTGGGAAGCCATCAGAACAGAGGAGGGTTGGGAATCAAAAATCTGGACTTGGGATTCTGGCTCTGCCCCTGGCATGCTTCCTCCACTGGGAGAGTGACAGTCGTCTCCTCACATCAGAGTTTTCTCACATTTATAGTTGAAGTAACAAATCTTACTTCATGAGATTGTATGGGGAATTAAATCGTATTTCTATATGAAAGCATGCAGCACAGCATCCCCCCAATAAACCATGTGAAATATATACACGGAGGAAAAGGGGACGACAGAGGATGAGATGGCTGGATGGCATCACTGACTCAATGGACGTGAGTCTGAGTGAACTCAGGAAGTTGGTGATGGACAGGGAGGCCTGGCGTGCTGCGATTCATGGGGTCGCAAAGAGTCGGACACGACTGAGTGACTGAACTGAACTGAAAACTGAATAAAAATCATTATCATAATGTAACTGGTTTTACATTAGTAATTAAGTTTTTCAATTAATATAGTCTGGTCCCTGTCATAACTTCTATATATACCCTGGTAAATATTTCTCTCTGTAGGGCTTATCATCTTTTAAGGCAAAAATATGATTTCCTTATTATTTTATTGTCCATTTTCCCAAACCATAAAAGAAGGTAAAAGAAAGCATATATTTTTGTCTGTTTTGTTCACTTATGCTTCCCAAGCCGAAGAATGGTATACTTGGCACATAGCAGGCACATAATAAATTTTCTTTGAATGAATGAATACAACATATTTTTTTTTCAATGTGTAAAAGTCATTTTTATAAATACTAGCATGAAAGATTTGGATCAGTTCAGTTCAGTCGCTCAGTCGTGTCCAAATCCTTGCAACCCCATGAATCGCAGCACGCCAGGCCTCCCTGTCCATCACCAACTCCCAGAGTTCACTCAAACTCAAGTCCATCAAGTCGGTGATGCCATCCAGCCATCTCATCCTCTGTTGTCCCCTTCTCCTGCTGCCCCCAATCCCTCCCAGCATCAGAGTCTTTTCCAATGAGTCAACTCTTCGCATGAGGTGGCCAAAGTACTGGGGTTTCAGCTTTAGCATCATTCCTTCCAAAGAAATCGCAGGGCTGATCTCCTTCAGAATGGACTGGTTGGATCTCCTTGCAGTCCAAGGGACTCTCAAGAGTCTTCTCCAACACCACAGTTCAAAAGCATCAATTCTTCGGCGCTCAGCCTTCTTCACAGTCCAACTCTCACATCCATACATGACCACAGGAAAAACCATAGCCTCGACTAGACGGACTTTTGTTGGCAAAGTAATGTCTCTGCTTTTCAATATGGTATCTAGGTTGGTCATAACTTTTCTTCCAAGGAGTAAGTGTCTTTTAATTTCATGGCTGCAGTCACCATCTGCAGTGATTTTGGAGCCCAAAAAAACAAAGTCTGACACTGTTTGCACTGTTTCCCCATCTATTTCCCATGAAGTGATAGGACCAGATGCCATGATCTTTGGTTTTTGAATGTTGAGTTTTAAGCCAACTTTTTCACTCTCCTCTTTCACCTTCATCAAGAGGCTTTTATTACCTCTTCACTTTCTGCCATAAGGGTGGTATCGTTTGCATATCTGAGGTTATTGATATTTCTCCTGGCAATCTTGATTCCAGCTTGTGTTTCTTCTAGCCCAGCATTTCTCATGATGTACTCTGAATGTAAGTTAAATAAGCAGGGTGACAATATACAGCCTTGATGAACTCCTTTTCCTATTTGGAACCAGTCTGTTGTTCCATGTCCAGTTCTAACTGTTGCTTCCTGATCTGCATACAAATTTCTCAAGAGGCAGGTCAGGTGGTCTGGTATTCCCATCTCTTTCAGAATTTTCCACAGTTTATTGTGATCCAGCACAGTCAAAGGCTTTGGCATAGTCAATAAAGCAGAAATACACGTTTTTCTGGAACTCTCCTGCTTTTTCCATGATCCAGCGGATGTTGGCAGTTTGGTCTCTGGTTCCTCTGCCTTTTCTAAAACCAGCTTGAACATCTGGAAGTTCACGTTCACGTATTCCTGAAGCCTGGCTTGGAGAATTTTGAGCATTACTTTACTAGCATGCGAGATGAGTGCAACTGTGTGGTAATTTGAGCATTCTTTGGCATTGCCTTTCTTTGGGATTGCAATGAAAACTGACCTTTTCCAGTTCTGTGGCCACTGCTGAGTTTTCCACATTTGCTGGAATATTGAGTGCAGCACTTTCACAGCATCATCTTTCAGGATTTGAAAGAGCTCAACTGGAATTCCATCACCTCCACTAGCTTTGATCATAGTGATGCTTTCTAAGGCCCACTTGACTTCACATTCCAGGATGTCTGGCTCTAGGTCAGTGATCACACCATCATGATTATCTGGGTCGTGAAGATCTTTTTTGTACAGTTCTTCTGTGTATTCTTGCCATCTCTTCTTAATATCTTCTAAAAAGTGGTAAAAATTTGTATTTATAAATTTGTTTCAGTAGAATTTTGAATAGTGGCAAGAATGACAGAGTCAAATTCCTGAGCAAAATAATGAATTTACAGTAAAAGAATTCAAGAAAGAACTATATTATAAAGGCACTATATTTCTCAGTCAGCTCAGTAGCTCAGTTGTGTCCAACTCTTTGTGACTCCTTGAAATGCAGTACACCAGGCCTCCCTGTCCATCACTGTATTTCTCAGTTACTATTAAAAAGTCTTCATCAAGACTTACTACAAAAGCAAGAAATACAGCTTTTGAAAAATATAGTAGAGATGAGAAATAAAACTTGTTTTTTTTTCTGTATGATGGAAAGATTTTTTCCGGATTTATTAAAGTAGCTCTGTATTTATGACATCTTTTGATGTGTGAACACAAATCATAGAGTAGACCTCAGATGTGTGTCATATATAACTAAAAGTTAAATTGCCATGCTGTCTAGATTTCTGGCATTTTAGAAAGATTGTAGAGTCTATCATAGTGAATTACGTTTTAATTTTTCCACTACAAGAATACAGAATTTTTTTTTTCCATTGGCGAAATGTACCCTTATTTTAGAGAATTCAGGAAATAAAATGGATGGCATGTCCTAGGATGCATATCCTATACATTTTCTACTTAAACATTATTTATAATTGTAGGACAGTTTAGGAATTGCAGGTTTTCTGGATATACAAGCAGAGCCTCTGAGAATATTCCCTACTTACGTGACCTCTAGTGACCCTTGGCCTCCATCTCACAGCTGACTCAGCTACACCTTGAGTCGATCAGTGAATGATCACACCTTTCTCAGAACTACTTCACGACCCTGAGTACCCTCTGAATGCACCCCCAAACCGTATACTGGGGCTATCCCAGCACCCAACATCCAATGTAAGGCAAATTTACCCATCTGTAGCTCTATATAAATTCTAAACAAATAAGAGAGAAACAAAAGCAATAAATTTCAATATAAAAAAAAGGATCCACAATATTGCTTTGATGAAATGGCACCCACTTAAATAGCAATTGCCGAAACTCATTTTTACCTGTTCCTCATTCTCATTTTCCCTTTGACACTCTCACAGTTTATAGTTATAGACATGTGTTTACTATCTGCCCCTCCTACAAGTCTGTATGTTTCAGAAGGGTCTAGACTTGTCTGCTTTGGTCATTATTGTACAAACAGCTTACTGCTAAATAAGAGGGAATGGAAGGATGAATGAGCAAATGAATAAATGCTAAAGGCAAAGTATGAGTTCATTACTTGTAAATATACGCATGCCCTTTTGTTATTTTACTTACTGTCAGGTGAAACAATAGTAGGAAGTCTCAAAGGAGGCTTCAACATCTGCATCTCAAGTCATAAGGTATCCATGACCTCTTCATCCCTAATGACTCTCTCCTCTGATTCACTGCAACCACCCACTCCAATGGCCAGATCTTTTTCCTTGTGGTCCCCCAAAGAACCCCATCTCTGAAATTATAAAATAATTTACTCCATTCTCTGATTGCATTCATCTAATTCCAGCTCTTTTTATTTATCCCTAATACATCAATTCCTCAAGCACGAGTCTTTCCCCCTAATGCCAACTTTCTACTGGCCTGTTTTTCACCTCCCTTCTCCACATCTCAGATTCCAGGACCCAATACTCTCTACCTGGTCCATTAACTCACGTTGTTCACAGTCATATGGCAAAACCTCAAGCATGGACGACTCGGGGACACAGCAGTAAACAAGGTAGGCAAGTCCCTGCCCCAACAGAGCTGACAGCCCATCAAGGCAAGCAGACGTAAGCATCTGGTTATAATCAATTATGACATGCTGGGTAAATCAGGAGGGAGAGGATGCTGTGGAAACTCTGAGCTGAGACAGTCAAGGAAGATCTCTGCAGCCCACCTGACCTGCCCCTGGGCTGGGGTGGTTGAGAGCTACTGAAGAAAAGGGGCCAGATGGACAGGTCCTGGTTGGCAAAGCCAATGCAGTCTTCCCACTCCCTAGACCATCCAGCTATGCTTCCTGGGTCAATTCTCTCTCACATGCTCCAGAGTGACAGACTTGCCCACTCTTCAGCTACCTCCTTATTTCTGCAGATAACTGCCTCCCGCTGACAGAGGAAATCAGCCGTCTTAGAAAGAAATGCACTGAGTTAACACAGCAACTCTTTTGGCAAACCTATAGCCTATCCACATAACTAACATTTCCTCTTTTCTTCTGATTTCCACAGGAAAGAAAAACTGCCCTCTTCTTATCAATAGTCAGTCACTCTGCATATTCTCCAGACTCCAGCTCTGCCCAAGCAACAGACCTCCTCCCAAGCTCCATCTTCAAACCCCTGAGAACTTGATCCTTCTTTTAGTTCCTTCTCCTGGATCATTCCTATACACTCCCCCTGCCCCCCACCCCTTCTCTCCCACTGGCTCTTTCTCAGTGTTTATGCATTTTCTTATTTAATATTTCTGAAAGCTTTCTATGTGTCAGACATGGTTCTAGGCTCTGCGAAATACAACAGTGAAGAACCTGGATAAAGTTCTAGCCCTCACGGAGCTTACTTTTTAGTGGGAGGAGCGACAGACAGTTAATGAAATGATGCAAGGTAAGTTCCTGCAGAGATAAAACACCCGGTCAGGGTAAAGTGTCAACAATGACCCAGATGGTCATGCTGCTGTTGCTTGTATGTGTTAGGAGTGTTGTGTATGAAAGACAATGAGAAGAAAGAGAACTCTTAGAGAAACAAGAAGGAACAGGCATTAAAACAGAAGTCCTTGAAAGTCAGCAGCAGAGGTACTTTTTGTTGTGAGTGGTAAATATGGTCAGGCAGGCAGGCAAAAAGAAATAATGGGCAGTGAGGATAGGAGTGGAGGTAATGCAACATGACTTATTATCTCATTAAGTAACTAGTTGTTGTTCAGTTGCTCAGTCGTGTCCAATTCTTTGCGACCCCATGGACTGCAGCACACCAGGCTTTCCTGTCCTTCAGCATCTCTATAGGAAGTAGTGAGTAGGGAACCAAGATGTAGCGAGCAGTAGAGAATTTAAAAGTTGGTCTCTTTATGTTGGTCTTTCTCCCTAGGTGCAAATTTCATGAATTTTGATGCCTTTTATGAAAAGCCATAGCAGGGAAGAAGAAGATGAGGAAAACTAGACTTACTAAGGTAGAGGGAGGATGGATCCCCTGATAGAATTTCAGGAAAAGAGACATCTACTACCTAGATCACAGGATTTCCTATGAACTCTATGTCATAGGTCCTGTGATGCAGAAAATAAGTCTTTTGGTTTGTTTGTTTTTGTTTTTTAATGGAAGCACTCAGTGTCCTGGGAGACCATACCATAAAAGGGAGAGCTGAGACCCGTCCTAAGGAGGCATGTAATGGTGCTGGGGGGACACTGGGATGCAGAGCACTGTGAGGGAAGGGCAGTGAGAACACTGCACTGAGGTGCTGGGTTGGGTGAAGAAGTGAGGCAGGAAGGAGGCAGAGCACAACCCTTAAAAGAATGACATAACCATTGAGGACAGGACATAAACTGGTTAGAACAAACCAGGTCCAAGATGGCAGACAAGATGATCTCCGCTAGACCTTGAACCTCCGTATACGTTCACTGTAACACATCAGCAAGCTAAGTGACACACTCACAGGCACCATGACAGTTCTGAAGCTGACTAGAAAGGCCCAAAAGTAGAAGGTGACCCAATTTCTGGAAATCCCTGCCCTTCTCCCAAATGCTTGAAATAATCCACCCACTCATTAGCTTATGAAATTATCCACCCGTATAAAAACTGACAACTCCATACCCTATGGCCTCTCTTGCTTTCCGAGATGGACCACAGTCTGTCTACGGAGTGTGTATCTCCCCGAAAAAACCTTCTTTCACTTTACTATGGCTTGCTCTTGAATTCTTTTGTGTGTGAAGCCAAGAACACACTCAGCAGCTACCCCTGAGCCCTGGGATGTGACCTTCCTCTTGTGCCCCACTTTCTTCCCTGCACCAGAAGGAGAGGCAGCAACAGGACAATCACACCTCAGAGTGTAAATGAAGGAGAGGTAGGGTACAGAGGATGAACACATTCCAGAAGTAGGAAGAAAGTTCCCAAAGAAAGGATGTGCAGTGAAGATTTTAAGTAAACAGAGGAGGAGTGTGCAAGCCTGACACATGAGAAGAAAGAGAGGTGGGCATAAAAGAGAACAGAAGAGAACAACAGCGGAGAGCCTGACCCGGCCATCCTAAGCTAGAAATTATTTAATGAGAAACCAGATCAAATTGCCTTAGTCCACCGGGAACAGCTTAAGATATTTAGTATGGTTTTTGTCCACCAGAACAGACTTCCAATCCATCAATAAAATACGAAGCATGTAAGCTGATGATTGTTGTTTAGTCCCACGTAAAGTCAGACAGAACAGGCTCCAACTCTTTTTGTTGTTTATCCCAAGTCCCAACTCTTTTACGTCCCAATAAAGAGGGAACAGACAGAACAGGCTCCATCTTGAAAGCAGGACTCCATCTTGGGCGAGATTGTGGACTTTGAGCTATATGCCCAGTATCTATGGAAACAACATACCAACTAGAAAACCAGGCTCCCTGGATGGAAGAGCCCCGGGGCTCGTACTTAGACTCTCTGTTGCCTGAAAGAATACCCTAATTATCTGTGTAACTGAATAGAATCATAAATTCTATTATGCTTATTGGGGTATGACCACAGGCCTATTGATAATTGTCCACTGTTAGCTACCTAGGCTTAAGGTATATGAATCATGGGTTAACTTTGATTGTATCTTTCTTTTCCTTTGATCAGACTCGTTTCAGGGAATTTGGGGAGGTGGGTTTGGGCATGTACACTTAGGGTATATAAGGTTTTCACAAAAACTGGTCGGGGTCCTTGGCTAAGAGGAGACTCTGCCTTGGGCCGGCTGGTGTAATAAACTGCACTCCACTATCTGCATTGTCCTTCTGAGTGAGTTTGTTTCCCAGAACACATAGCTACAACATTTGGTGCATGGGCGAGGAAACTCCTCACTTTGAGGAGACAAGTCCCATTTCAGACTACTCCGAGGCCTTGCGGCTTGAATCTTCTAGAGGAGGGGAAGGCGCCTCGCCCTTCTGAAAGGATTCTGCTTCTCAATGCCCGGACCTTTCAAGTTAGCAGGTAGTGGACGGCAGCAGGGGAACTGAGCGCTCAGGTGAGGAGGAACCCACCTGGTAGGGTGGAAGAGGGGGCCTGATCAGCCCCCTGGGAGTGATTAGAAGGGGCACAGACCCACAGGAGCCTGGAATAGCCAGGTGGCAACGATTGCTTGGTACATAGGTTGACAAGTGTGTTAAGGCTTAGGAAGGAAATTTGTGAAGGTCATTTAGGAGGTGGTGTCCATGCCGTCTTGGGGAAAATTATTACCAAGCAACTGCCAGGGGATTTTTTAGGAGAAGAAACTTGGTTTTTGTGTGCTCATATTCTGCCCTCCCCAAGGAGGTGTCCCATCTGCTATGAAATTCTTGACCCCCTTGGAATTGTCAGGCTAGAAGGAGGGGATACATAAGTGAGTACGAATTGGCTTTTCTGGAGACGGCCTGGGACGTGGGATATTTAACCCATCTGTATTTTCATTCACATCTGATCAATCTCACCGAAGCAGAAAGAACTTTAAAAGTTAAGGGAGAAAGTCTTGGATCATGTGGTATTCTGGTTCGGCTGTGCTGACCGGCAGGTGAAGACATGCTGATCCCCCTTCTCCCTCTGGGATCTGGCAGGTAAGGCTCTTCTCACCCCAATTAGGAAGGAGGCAGAATGGCAATTTAAGTGTCATTGAGTGGAAATATCAGAAGTACGTAGGGTACTGAGAACTTCATAGACAGAAGGAAAAGGAAAAGTAGAAGGTCCAAGAAGGTAAGCAAGATGGGGGGAAGTGAATCTAAGGCAACTGTATTGGAGGGCACGATTAACAATTTAAAGAAGGGATTTGGAGGAGACTGTGGGGTGAAGATGAAGCCTAACCACCTCCACATACTCTGTGAGGTCGAATGGCCCCCCATGGGAGTAGGATGGCCACCAGAGAACACCATGAACTTACAAATAGTGGAAGCAGTCTGTACAGTAGTCACAGGAGAGCCAGGACACCTGGATCAATATCCATATATTGACTCATGGCTAGGATTAGCTCAAGACCCTCCTACTTGGACAAGGTTCTTTATTCAGAAGAGAAAGAGAAAAATATTAATGGCACAAAAGTTGACTGATGATAAAAAGGGAAATTCTACAGGATTTGGACGGGGATGAGCTGGCCCCTCCCCCATACTGGATAATGACGTGTCTGCCTCCCAGTGCTCCACCAGGATGGGAGGCCACCTTACTGCCCAATCCAGGGCCAGGTGAAGTTCCGGCAGCAGCCAATGCTCTTCCACCAGCTCTCCAGGAGTTCGTAGAGCCGCCGTTTCGGTAGGCTCCAATCCCAGCAATGGAGACCTCTGGTCAATGTCCCCAGAATTCCACCTCAGCTAGACCTCCTAGATTGTATCCACCTCTCCCAGTGAGTACTGACGGGAAAGGGGAAGAAAACACAGCAGTTAGACAGAGGCTGCGCTCTGCCAAGGAACAGGGGGAAAGAACCCCACAACAGATGCCCCTCAGAGAGCTACAACAGCCTCCAGTTCAGGACGCATGGGGCACTACAATCAGCGCCCTGTAGCCTGTTATTATCAGCCATTTTCCTCTACGGATATGTTAAACTGGCAGAGACATGCTCCACCATACTTGGGGGAGCCACAAGCCATGATTAGGCTAATGGAGACTATTTTGCAAACCCACCGCCCTACATAGGATGACATAATCCAACTACTAGTCTTCCTTTTCAGCACTGAGGAAAGACACAGGATCCTAACTGAGGCCAGAAAATGGTTAAGAGAAATGGCACCTGAGGGTACTACAAACCCGCAGCGGTGGGTAGAACTAGCCACCCCTGATGAGAGGCCCAACTGGGACTGTAAGGCAGAGGAAGGGAGGGGCCACCTGGAGAGATATCGGGTGACTATTTTACAAGGTCTCAAGAGGGGGGCCCGAAAAGCTATGAGTATCGCAAAACCCTCCTAAGTGATTCAAAGGGAAAGCAAATCACCCTCTGAGTTCTGCAAAAGACTGTGGGAGGCCTGTAGACTTTCTAGGCCAATAGACCCACCCAGAGGCTGCTGGGTCTCAGATGGTGATAAATGCAGCCTTTGTGTGTCTAGCCTACCCTGAAAATGTCAGATGGGGGGACACCAAGTGTCTCGTGAATTTTTATACATCCCTGAATGCCCAGTACCTTTCTTAGGAAGAGACTTGCTGTCTAAATTGGGGGCACAAGTGACCTTTCCCCCCACGAAAGACCCACTGTTTGAGTGGGCTCAACCACCTATTTACTCTTCCTCTCAGTAACCCCTCAAGATGAATGAGGTTGTACAATCTCCCGGAAAGGAAACCGGACAGGCTAAACCATCAAGTTCAGTTCAGTTCAGTCACTCAGTTGTGTCCGACTCCTTGTAACCCCAAGAACCACAGCATGCCAGGCCTCCCTGTCCATTATAAACTCCCAGAGTTTACTCAAATTCATGTCCATCGAGTCAGTGATGCCATCCAGCCATCTCATCCTCTGTCGTCTCCTTCTCTTCCTGCCCTCAATTCCCCCCAGCATCAGGGTCTTTTCCAATGAGTCAACTCTTTGCATGAGGTGGCCAAAATATTGGAGTTCCAGCTTTAGCATCAGTCCTTCCAATGAACACCCGGGACTGATCTGCTTTAGAATGGACTGGTTGGATCTCCTTGCAGTCCAAGGGACTCTCAAGAGTCTTCTCCAACACCACAGTTCAAAAGTATCAATTCTTTGGCACTCAGCTTTCTTCACAGTCCAACTCTCACATCCATACATGACCACCTGAAAAACCATAGCCTTGACTAGATGGACCTTTGTTGGCAAAGTAACGTCTCTGCTTTTCAATATGCTCTCTAGGTTGGTCATAACTTTCCTTCCAAGGAGTAAGCATCTTTTAATTTCATGGCTGCAATCACCATCTGCAGTGATTTTGGAGCCCCCAAAAATAAAGTTTGACACTGTTTCCACTGTTTCCCCATGTATTTCCCATGAAGTGATGGGACCAGATGCCATGATCTTAGTTTCTGTATGTTGAGTTTTAAGCCAACTTTTCCACTCTCCTCTTTCACTTTCATCAAGAGGCTTTTTAGTTCCTCTTCACTTTCTGCCATAAGGGTGGTGTTATCTGCATATCTGAGGTTATTGATATTTCTCCTGGCAATCTTGATTCCAGCTTGTGCTTCTTCCAGCCCAGCGTTTCTAATGATGTACTCTGCATAGAAGTTAAATAAGCAGAGTGACAATATACAGCCTTGACGTACTCCTTTTCCTATTTGGAAACAGTCTGTTGTTCCATGTCCAGCTCTAACTGTTGCTTCCTGACCTGCACATAGATTTCTCAAGAGGCAGGTCAGGTGGTCTGGTATTCCCATCTCTTTCAGAATTTTCCTTTTTCTCTTTCCTTTTGAAAGAGAAAATTTATTTTCAGTCAAAGGCTTTGGCATAGTCAATAAAGCAGAAATAGATGTTTTTCTGGAACTCTCTTGCTTTTTCCATCATCCAGAGGATGTTGGCAATTTGATCTCTGGTTCCTCTGCTTTTCTAAAACCAGCTTGAACATCTGGAAGTTCACAGTTCACATATTGCTGAAGCCTGGCTTGGAGAATTTTGAGCATGACTTTACTAGCATGTGAGATGAGTGCAATTGTGCGGTAGTTTGAGCATTCTTTGGCATTGCCTTTCTTTGGGATTGGAATGAAAACTGACCTTTTCCAGTCCTGTGGCCACTGCTGAGTTTTCCACATTTGCTGGCATATTGAGTGCAGCACTTTCACAGCATCATCTTTCAGGATTTGAAATATCTCAACTGGAATTCCATCACCTCCACTAGCTTTGTTCATAGTGATGCTTTCTAAGGCCCACTTGACTTCACATTCCAGGATGTCTGGCTCTAGGTAAGTGACCACACCTTCATGATTATCTGGGTTGTGAAGCTCTTTTTTATACAGTTCTTCTGTGTATTCTCGCTACCTCTTCTTAATATCTTCTGCTTCTGTTAAGTCCATACCATTTCTGTTCTTTATCAAGCCCATCTTTGCATGAAATGTTCCCTTGGTATCTCTAATTATCTTCAAAAGATCTCTAGTCTTTCCCATTCTGTTTTTCTCCTCTATTTCTTTGCACTGATCGCTGAGGGAGGTTTTCTTGTCTCTCCTTGCTATTCTTTGGATCTCTACATTCAGATGCTTATATCTTTCCTTTTCTCCTTTGCTTTTCATTTCTCTTCTTTTCACAGCTCTTTGTAAGGCCTCCCCAGACCGCCATTTTGCTTTTCTGCATTTCTTTTTCTTGGGGATGGTCTTGATCCATGTTTCCTGTACAATGTCAAGAACCTCCATCCATAGTTTACCATGCACTCTATCAGATCTAGTCCCTTAAATCTATTTCTCACTTCCACTGTATAATCATAAGGGATTTGACTTAGGTCATACCTGAATGGTCTAGTGGTTTTCCCTACTTTCTTCAATTTAAGTCTGAATTTGGCAATAAGAGGCTCATGATCTGAGCCACAGTCAGCTCCTGGTCTTGTTTTAGCTGACTTTATAGAGCTTCTTCATCTTTGGCTGCAAAGAATATAATCAGTCTGATTTCGATGTTGACCATCTGGTGATGTCCATGTGTTGAGTCTTCTCTTGTCAAGAGAGAGAGTTAACTCGACAATTCCCTGAGGTCTGGGTGGAAGACAACCCCCACCCCCCACCCCCAGGCTTGCAGAACAAGTCCCACTGGTAATAGAACTCAAATCTGGTACAATTATGTCAGCACCCGCCTTGGGCCTGCCAGATCTTGCTAAGCCATTTACTGTTTACCTGACTGAAAAGGACAAGGTGGCTTCAGGAGTGTTGTCCCAGACTGTGGGGAGATGGGACAGACCAGTGACTTATCTCTAATCAGCTGGACAATGTTGCCACTGGGTGGCTGGGATGTTTATGGGCAGTTGCTGCAGTTGCCTTACTGGTCAGGGAGGCAACCAAGCTGACTTTGGGGCAAGATTTGTTTGTAAAAGTCCCATATGAGGTCAACCCTCTCCTGCGAGGGGACCCCCATAAATGGCTGTCAACATCCCGGATTACTCAATACCAGGGACTGTTATGTGAGAACTCCCATGTTACTACTGAGCCTTGTCAGGCCCTGAATCTGGCCACTCTCTTTCTTGTGGGAGAAGGTGGGACCTCGCATGATTGCAAGATAATATGCCAGCAGACCTGACTTGAGAGACCAGCCAATCCCGGACCCAGATTTGCTCCTGTACACCAACGGCACCAGCCTGGTGAAACAAGGACAATGACTGTCGGGATATGCAGTAGTCATGGAAGAAACCATCGTTGAGGCTAGCTCTCTGCCATCACACTGGTGCGCTCAGTTGGCCGAACTATATATGCGCTAATCCAGGCCTCCAGCTGTCAAAAGGACAAAATCTCAGAATTGCACCGCCTGCTCACAGGTCAATGCTGCCTCTCGGCACAGACAGAAACCTCCAGGGATTCAGGTAAAAGACACGCTGCCCTTTAAACACCTGGAAGTGGACTTCACTAAAATGAAACCTCACCGACACTATCATTACCTGCTGGTCATAGTATGTATGTTCTCAGGATGGGTAGAAGGTTTTCCTACCCAGACCAAAAGAGCATCAGAAGTAGCCTGGTGCCTGCTTAGGGAGATAGTTCCCAGATTTGGATTTCCTACCAGCATTGGATTGGACAATGGCCTGGCTTTCATAGCTGATTTAGTATAACAAGTAAGCAAAACTTTAAATATCAAGTGGAAATTACATACAGCATATAGGCCCCAGAGTTCTGGGATAGTGGAAGGAACCAATCGGACACTTAAAGAGACACTCTCCAAGTGGATCTTAGAGACTGACTGTTCCTGGGTGGACTTGTTTCCCATGGCTCTGCTCAGACTCAGGATGATCCCACAGTCCCATGGCTCTTCTCCATACAAAATTGTGTATGGGAGGCCCCCTCCCATAATAAAACAGGTGTCAACAAATTTGCCTCAGGTAAGGGGAGATGAGATTTCACAGCAGATGGAACAACTGGGTAAGGTAATAAATCAGGTAACTAAGTTTGTACAAGAAAGGGTGCCATTCCCCCTTGGGGAACAGATTCACGAATTTGTGCCCAGGGATCAGGTGTGGTCAAGGCCATCACGAATCCTTGGCCCCTCATGGGAAGGGTCCATATACTGTTGTTCTAACCAGCCCTATGGCAGTTAAAGTTGCAGGTGTCACTCCCTGGATCCTCTACATGAGGGTGAAGAGGGCATACCATGCAGACCCAGGGGACGTGGAGCAGACTACACAAAAGGACCCCACTGATCCCTGTGAAACCAAGATCATCTTAAAGAAGAAAAAGAGATGAAGCTCTACAATCAACTGCTGCTACAAGGACTTGCTGGTATCATCTTGAGACTAACCATAGTTTCAGTATAAAGAGGGACCTGTGCTATAATTAAAGTTGAATGTTGTGTATATAGTCCTGATTTATCTGGCTATATATCAGCCACCCTAGATGACATGAAAGGTCAGGTAAAAGTTATGTCTGAGGATAATCTTCCTTTTTGGACTTTGGTCCTATCTTGGGTGAAGGGTGAATGGTGGAAAACTACATTTACCATTGTTATAGTTGCCTTGATAGTTCTGCTTTGTGGACCCTTTATTTTACAATGTATTATGAACTTTGTAACCCAAAGGTTGATGTCGTTCTCCCAAATTGGATGTCGGAGAGTCAGGGTGCAATATATTCCTATGAATTATGCTCATACTATGAGTTAAGAGCATCAAGAGAGGGGAATGAAGGAGGAAACAGACAGAACAGGCTCCATCTTGAAAGAAGGACTCCATCTTGGGCGAGACTGTGGACTGTGAACTATATGCCCAGTACTATGGAAATAACAGACAAACTGGAAAACCAGGCCCCCTTGGATGGAAGAGCCCCAGGGCTCGTACTTAGACTCTCTGTTGTCTAAAAGAATACCCTAATTATCTGTGTAACTGAATAGAATCATAAATTCTATTATGCTTATTGGGGTATGACCACAGGCCTATTGAAAATTGTCCACTGTTAACTACCTAGGATTAAGGCATATGAATCATGGGTTAACTTTGATTGTATCTTTCTTTTCCTTTGATCAGACTCATTTCAGGGAATTTGGGGAGGTGGGTTTGGGCATGTGCACGTAGGGTATATAAGGTTTTCAGGAAAATTGGTCAGGGTCCTTGGCTAAGAGGAGACTCTGCCTTGGGCCCGCTGGTGTAATAAACTGCACTCCACTATCTGCATTGTCCTTCTGAGTGAGTTTGTTTCCCAGAATGCGTGGCTACAACACATGGACTGTAGCCTCCTCTATCTATGGGATTTTCCAGGCAAGAATACTGGAGTGGGTTGCATTTCCTTCTCCAGGGAATCTTCCTGACCCAGGGATTGAACCCATGTCTCCTGCATTGCCAATGGCTTCTTTTACGACTGAGCCACCTGGGAAACCTGATGGTAAACCCTGAGAATGTCTCATCTTCTCTGTCTAATGCCCTTTTCCTTCCTAACTCAGAACCACGCTGAGCCTTTCTAAGAAGGGTGAGCAGTATACAGCTTGTGCAGCCAGAGGAAGGAGAAGACCAGCCAGAGGAGAGCAACTTACGGGATAGGAAAAAAAAAAAAAGCTGCTTCTCAGCTCTTCAAACTCCAGCCAATGCAAAGTCACGCTGGGCACACACAGCTTCAACTGTGTGCTGCTCCTTCCTTCCCCAGGTTAACCCACACACAGAGCAGGAATCTTGGAGATTAGGGAGAGATTAAAAACAAACCAAGAACACAGAACAGGGATTTCTCCTCCAGTCCCTATCTGGAATCTGCTGCTGTAATTTCTTACTTCACACATCCCATAGTTGCTGGCTGCTGAGCTCAGCCTCACTGAAATGCTCATCCATTTCAACCATCAAGGAGGAACTTAGATTCCCTCGATGCTCCTCCAAAATTTGTGTTCCTCTTTTCTAGCTGTTTTGAAAGTCACATTAAGCATCTTTTTCAGCCTCCTCCAGATGTAACAGGGAAGAACAGGGTCTGACTGTTCTTCCCTGTTACATGGAGGCTGTTCCTCCAAGGAATTCAAGACTCTTTCCCTTGAGAAGCCACCCACGATGCACAGCTGTGGGCCATCGGTTTACTTTTTGCTATAACTTCCAGACATAACAAAACCCAGCTGAGATTACAAAAACACAGGACTAGCTGGGAGATGGTGGTCATGATAGCTTCCTTCAAGATATCTTAAAGAATGAGACAGCTTTCAATGAGAACAGAAGTAAATGTAGATTGCTTTTTCTTTGGGTGAAACTGATTTCACTGTCTATTTTGGATCAAATTAAAAACCACTCTGTGTCCCTCTTTTGCCTCTTCTCCTTCCTCTGCTTTCCTCTTTATCTACAATCCTTTCCCATTTTCAGTCTTCTATTAATTCGATACTTTATGACACAGAGCTTCAGAGGAGGAAGACGTCATTTGCTTTCCATCCTCAGGCCCTGCTCATATATGCTGGTCTTAGAGCTACAGCTCCCCCGCCCCCTGAATCTTATCACAGTGTCAGCAGTAGTTAAAGGACATCCGTAATGAAGAAAATACAAAATTGACAATTCCCAATTATGAAATACCAAGCAGAGGACAAGGAGAGACCTTGTTCTTTCGAAAAATGTTAAAATAATAGCAAGTCTCTGTCCCCTCATGCCAAAACAAGGAGTTAATTCAGCAGTTCAGTCTTAAAATAGGAAGTCCATACAAAGGCAACGTAACAGAAAGGAAAGTACACTGGGGTCATTACAACAATATCAATACCTAAGCATCATACAATCTACCAAAGAGTTTCATGGATACATGCCAGAGACTCTGACTCTAAGTTAGAGGCTTTGCCAGCAACTCCCTCAAGGACTTCTGAATGCTGAGTCTCTGCTCTACTCCCCTGGTCTCCACGCCTAGCAACCCCATTCATTATCTCCTGACACCACTTAAGCTCCACTAGATAGATGTACTTCCCTTTCCTCATCTGCAAGTAAACCTTCCACCCTACTTTTCTCACTGTTGTAAGGATCAAAGGAGACTCAGTGAAACAAAAGCTTTAGGATATATATATCCCCTCATAAATATAAACTGTATTTAAATGTCTCTTCAAAGGTGATCACACTGGGACTTCCCTGGAGGTCCAGCAGGTAGAACGTACACTGCTTGCACTTACCCCTGCTTATACTGCAGGGGGTGAGAGTTCAATCCCTGGCCTAGGAACTAAAATCCTGCATGCCAACGAGTGCAGCCAAAAAAAAAGTGATGACATAAAAGTGATCTTGACAAATTAAAATATTTTACATTGTTAAAAAATATTTAACTGAGGCATATTTAAAATTTTAAGAGTTTATTTGGGCAAAAACCCAACTGGACAGCACCAAAGCTGAAGTGATTAAGAGCACTCCATTAACTGGAGCTGAGGGAAGACTTATACAGAGAAAGTGTGGAAGAAGAGAAAGGAAATTACTCATGGGCTGTAGCCTAACTGTTATTTAGTTGATAAGTTGTATATGATTCTTTTGCAGCCCCATAGACTGTAGCCTGCCAGGCTCCTCTGTCCACAGGATTTCCCAGGCAAGAATACTGGAGTGGGTTGCCATTTCTTCCTCCAGGGGATCTTCCCAACCCACGGATTGAATCCATGTCTCCTGCCTCTCCTGCATGGCAGGCAGATTCTTTTATCACTGAGCCAGCCTAAAGCCTAGTTGGCTGCTTGTGGCTGGTTGTCTTTGGCATCTCGATTTAGAAATCCTGAGCCATTCAGAAGCTTAGATTTTGGTTTGCCTACAGAGGCCACATAGCCTCAGAGCTGCCTCAATCTAATGGCTTGTTTAATTACTTTAACAAAATTAAAACCTTAAAAGTTTAAATCATATAATTTCATAAGGGTTCTATCACAAGTACAGAATATGAAAGGGTTGTGTTTATATATTAGGGCATTAAAGTATTTAAAAATAATCAATGGATCAGCATTTCTACTATTCTTCTCTGACAAAAACCAGTGTCAGAGCAAACATATCATGAAAATAACACATGGACACTGATACTGTCTATACAATGGATACACTTTTTAGATTTGGGTGTTAGATAAAAGACAGTATTTTCATTGCACAACTAAATATGATTTAATTTTATACCTTATTACAGTGTTCCATAAATAAATTCACAACCAGGATATAAAAAGCCCCTTATCACATTACATTTCCTCTTTGGGGCTTAGAAAATGTAACCATAGCTTGGTCTTAGAACCTTCCCTAGGACTCACCTATTAACTTTCTGAACCCCTCACTTGCATTCTCCATTTCAACTCTGCTCTCTGTAGCCTCCCTACTATCAGCCTTGCTGCACATTCTCCCACTGCCCACCATGTCCAGTTAATGACACTGACCCTCCTCTCAGCCCTGCAGTCAGTCCTCTCTGCACGGCACCACTGCACACACACAGAGTCCAGGCCTCTGCATGAGGCCATCATGAAAAAACTTGTGGTGGCCAGCTAAGAATCTCTTCCAACACCATAGCAAACACGCCCTCCCCTGGACTGAGAATCCAGCCTAAATAAAGCAGCTGTTGGATGCAAGCATAGAATTCAGGCACTGAGATGGGGATTAAGACGTCCATCCAGTGCCCATCCAGTTGCCACATTCGTGCCCCCAGGAGAGGGTCTTCAGGTCACTTCAAGAGTTCACTATTGTTAATCCATGCAGACAGCATCCCTGACTCCTTTCTTCTCTTCTCAGCACTCACATCCGAGTACCAACAGTTTATTTGGATTCTCTCCAGAAATCCAGGGTCCCCATGAATGGCACAGACAGTTAAGGATGGAAAGCCAGTGCATTCTATGCAGGTGACCCTGCAGCTCCAGGGCAGCAAAGGCAGGCTCCAGTTCCTGGGGGAATGAACAGCTACATCTCACAAATCCAGAGGAACTTGCATCACCCTACCCACACAGGGGCCAAAGTAATGGGAGAACAGGTGTTAAATATCCAGACACCAAAGTCTGCATAAAGCAAATATCCCACCTTACACCAAATGTGTAGACCAAGTCTCCTTAAAGTGAAAGTGTTGGTCGCTCAGTCATGTCCAACTCTTTGTGACCCCGTGGGCTGTAGCCCACCAGGCTCCTCTGTCCATAGAATTTTCCAGGCAAAAATACTGGAGTGGATAGCCATTTCCTTCTCCAAGAGATCTTCCCGACCCAGGGATCAAACTTGAATCTCTGGCACTGCAGGGAAATTCTTTACTATCTGAGCCACAGGGGAAGCCAAGTCTCCTTAAGTACACATTTATGCCTTGGCACACATTCTGTATTTGTGCTTACTCTGAGCACCATTGGGGCTATTCACTCTCTATGGCCTCCTCATCTTGTCCCTTCAGCTCACTGGCCAGTACCAGTATACAACCTCGGGAATTATCCTGAGTAGCACCTTTCCCAGCCTGACTGAGCCTTTAGAACCCTCCTCCTCAAGCTTCCCTTCTAGAAGCTTCCATCCAGTCTGCCTTGTTCCTCCCCACACTGCCAGATGCTAAACTATCACACCACTGCCTTGAAACACAGCTTCACATATTCCTCTCAAAATCTTCAGTTCAGTTCAGTTCAGTCACTCAGTCATGTCCGACTCTTTGCGACCCCATGAATCGCAGCACGCCAAGCTTCCCTGAATATCACCAACTCCCGGAGTTCACTCAGACTCACGTCCATTGAGTCAGTGATGCCATTCAGCTATCTCATCCTTTGTCGTCCCCTTCTCCTCCTGCCCCCAATCCCTCCCAGCATCAGAGTCTTTTCCAATGAGTCAACTTTTCACATGAGGTGGCCAAAGTACTGGAGTTTCAGCTTTAGCATCATTCCTTCCAAAGAAATCCCAGGGCTGATGTCTTTAGAATGGACTGGTTGGATCTCCTTGCAGTCCAAGGGACTCTCAAGAGTCTTCTCCAACACCACAGTTCAAGAAGGCGCTCAGCCTTCTTCACAGTCCAACTCTCACATCCATACATGACTACTGGAAAAACCATAGCCTTGACTAGATGGACCTTTGTTGGCAAAGTAATGTCTCCGCTTTTGAATATGCTATCTAGGTTGGTCATAACTTTCCTTCCAAGCAGCAAATGCCTTTTAATTTCATAGCTGCAGTCACCATCTGCAGTGATTTTGGAGCCCCCCAAAATAAAATCTGACACTGTTTCCATGTTTCCCCATCTATTTCCCATGAATTGATGGGACCGGATGCCATGATCTTAAGTTTCTGAATGTTGAGTTTTAAGCCAGCTTTTTCACTCTCCACTTTCACTTTCATCAAGAGGCTTTTTAGTTCCTCTTCACTTTCTGCCATAAGGGTGGTGTCATCTGCATATCTGAGGTTATTAATATTTCTCAAAATCTTAGGACTCTCCAAATTACACACTCATTCTAGAATGTTTAAGTAGTTCATGGCCAACTTTTTTGCTTTAAAAATCAAAAACTGGCAAGAAATGACAATATCCAGTAATACCACAACATAAGTACTATCTCTAGAGGAAAGAATAAGACATCATCTAATATTGTTATCAAATTTTCAACACCCTAAACTCTATAATCCTTTCCGTGAGGGATGAATTGTGCTATAGAAGAGCGTTTGGCTTTTTTTTTCCCCCTGTGACTAGCTAAAAAAGTAACCTCCTTTGCTAGAAGTCCAGTTTTTCTTAAAGGGTCCAGCAGACGGTCTCATAGGTCAGGCCTGAAGAAGAAAGCATCTCTTTAAACAGGACAGATTACTTTGGTTTTCTCAGAAAAGCAAGAGGGAAGCATGTCTTATAAGTGGAGAAGAACCTGGATGAACCCAGGGGAGATCAGTGTTTAAGAATCCAGTTGAAAGTACAAAAGAAGAATTTAGGCACTGCTGGCCACCACAGGAAGTTCTATACTGGACACAACAACATCAGTTATACAAGTTCCCATTCATCCACTCATTCCACGTGTTATATGCCAGGCATTGTGTAAACTCAATCCCTGCCCTGATCCAACTGCCAGTCATTTATTGGAAGGTTTTGTGTAAATGCTGGACTTCACAGGGAACGGCTGCATTATTACAAGCACTTGGTTCCTTTGTTCCGGGTTTTGCTAAGAATTGTGCTTAAGATCATGTGCTCATCACTGGATGATAAGACATCCTCCCATTTATGTCACAGAAAAGGGTTTCCTTTTAAAAGTGTTATTTTATAGTAAACGCAGGAGACAATTCTAGCTTCTTGAGGTTTATATTTCCGACAGGATATATATATGTATATATACCCAACAGGATATATAGACAAATACATTGACTCTGCTCTACAGCAAACAAGTGTGTTTAAAGCAGACATAGTATTATGTTAACCACTGTTTCTTTAAAAGAAATCAGCTGACCTCCTTTTCCCTGTATCTATGCTTCCTTGAAAAAGAAAATTAACTGTTTCAAATCTATCTGCTCTTAAAATAGCTTATGCAGCATTAAAATACATGAGAAACAGGTTTAGCGTATGTGTAGGAAGTATCAGATATGTTATTAATTGTCATTATCTACACAGAAAAAAATAGTTCATAATAAAGGGAAGAGTGAGGAAAAAAGCCCATTTGAAATCTCCTCTGTCCTCTGGGTGTGGCCAGCAGGGAAGGTTTACTGCTTAATATGAAAGTCAACTTTCTGGCTGATACTTTGCAAAGGTCAGGCAAGTCCTACAGTGCTATAAAAAAGTTAATTTCCTGTTCCATTTTGCCTGAAGCATCTGTGCAGTTTGGCTAAATTAATGCTAGATTTTCCACCAGGGAAGAACCAGACTTAGGGCTGAAACTATTGGAATACCGGTATACTTCCTATTGCTTGTTAAAGAAACAGTGAAACTCAATTGTGCTTAGTTACTCAATCCAACTCTTTGCAACCCCATGGACTATAGCCCACCAGGCTCCTCTATCCATGGGGATTCTCCAGGCAAGAATACTGGAGTGGGCTGCCATGACTTTCTCCAAGGGATCTTCCATGTATCCAATCCAGGTCTCCGGCATTGCAGGCAGATTCTTTACTGTCTGAGTCGCCAGTTATGACAACACAATTCTAGACTTCTAGTGGCATTCTGAAACATAACTGTATAACCTGACATTTGTAGAGCACACAATACGTATAACTTTTTAATGAAAAAAAGGACTATTTCTGGTATTCACAGTTATGTTGCATATACGTGCATTCTTTTCCCTCAAGACACGCCAAATGCAATGAAAATATTTTCATGACGTTATACTTTGGGATATGTTAAATTAATTGAACAAAGAGACCATGAGACGGAGGTGACTCTAATGCTGCGGCGGTCTATATGAGCAGATCAAAGTGGAGGTTTTGAAACTGACACTTAAGGACAACCAGTCACAAGCAGCAAAGAAGGTTTTAAGCTACAGCCAATCTACAATGTCCTTGCTCTGCTTCTACATTTTCTCTGTAGTAGTTTCTCCCTGGATTCTTGCCCTCCAAGTGCTCCTAACCACTTCCGGTTTGGCACTGCCCAGATGGAATCAAGTTTTGCTCAGACTCTAAATTTTTCAGTATGCTTCAGTTTGCATGCATGCCTGCTTAATCACTTCAGTCGTGTCTGACTCTTTGCGACATCATGGGCTGTGTAGCCTGCTAGGCTCCTCTGTCCATGGGATTCTCCAGGCAAGAATACTGGAGTGGTTGCCATGCCTGCCCCCAGGGCATCTTCCTGACCCAGGGATCGAACTGGAGTCTCCATCTCCTGCACTGCAGGCAGATTCTTTACCACTGAGCCATTGCGGAAGCCCCATCCTTCAGTTTATCGTTTAACAAATATGATAATGTCTATTCCCCTGCCTTTTATAATCTCAGTGTTTTCCAAAGCATTCTGCCTAATTTGATCAGGTAACATCTGTGTAACAGGCATTTCCATCTGCAAGCCTCAGTCCAGGAAAATGAAACCTCCAAAAGTCAGTTATCTAAGGTCACTTAACTTTTCAGCATAGGTACTGGGTCCCTGGGCTTCGCTGGTGGCTCAGTGGTCAAGAATCTGCCTGTCAATGCAGGAAACTCTGCTTTAAACTCTGGGTCGGGATGATCCCCTGTAGGAATAAATGGCAACCCACTTGAGTATTCTTGCCTGGGAAATCCCATGGACAGAGGCACCTGGTGGGCTACAGTCCGGGGTCACAGAGTCATAAGTCAGCCACTCAGGACGCTCGCGCTGGGTTCCCATCTCCGTGTGTCCTCTTTCTCCTGGAGACGGTGCAGGAAGACGAGCGGGTACATCACGATTTGCCTCAGACACACAGACCTTTAACAGTTGTTCAGGAGGTTTCCAGAAATCTGCACTACCAGCCCCAAACCATCTACTTTTTCTTATGTCAAAACAAACAAGAAACACCAGGATCCTGGAGCAATATTACTATTCAAATAAATTCTCCTTTCTTCCCCTAGATTGTCATCAGGCTTTCCCTGCCTGAATCTCCCAGCCTGAAGTGCTGTTCTTCCCCAGATCCTTGTCTTAGTCATAGTCATAATACACTTGGGCAGCAGATAAGAGTTTCTTTTTGTCAAGATCAGGTGTGAAGTATGTTCTAAGAAATTGGTTATAAAAAGAATTAAAATGTCAAAATTTATAAATAATTTACACTTTGTAAACCAGGGGACATGAGTTGCATTCCCACTGTTTGCAAGCAAACACTTTCTTGAGTGGGAGAAGAAGGCAGTATTGTGCAGAACCCTGGAAAACCAGTGGAATGTGTCTGCATTTGACTGCACTGAGAGGGTCAAAAGAGAAAAGTGACAGACAGTTAGCATACAACATGCTGCTTTAAACATTTGCCTAAGCAGATATAACGGAGAAAGAACATAGGGTGAGGATCAAAAATATGTACTATATAGGAAACAAATAAATTTAAAGTGCTTATTTTTGAGGTCAGAGCTTAAACACAGCTTCTTATGGGGGCAGGAAGAACACCAATGTTTAACGAATGCCAACTCTGATTAGCCACCACGCTTGCTGTTTTCAAACATGTATTCAGTTTTCACTAGTAAGGTTTAGTTAGCCTCATTTTCCCAATGACAACATTGAGAGTTTAAAATCTAGGTAAAATGTGTCTGTGTGTGATTGCTAGTAAATGACACAGCTGGAATTTGAACCAATGTGGAGGAAAGCCCATGCTTGTTCCACAACATCCTGATGCTCATTAGTATTAGACTGCGTATTCAACATAGTAAACAGGTATGGGGTTAGGAACCTTGCTGAGGACAGTCAGGCCTGTTCTCCCCAGGAATATTCAGAGTCTCCAAGTCTCCCCCTTAGAGAGTTCTTCTGACTGGGCGGCAGTATAAACAGACTGGTGGGGGTTCCTATTCAGAGTCCTCAAGTAAGGATTAGCAAAATCAAATGGAGTCTTATTTCAGAGCACACTGATAGGGCCCATTCTGTACCCTCAAGTCTATGTGCTCTTTTAATTATTACTTTGGTTCATCTCTTAAGTACCCATAGCCTCTGTTAGTGAATTTAATTGAAAGTTCAACATTTTTTTTCATTAATATCCTTATCTATAACAAAATCTCAATACATCTTTTATCATTATGTTCCTTTTTTAACCGTGTGTCAGATAACCAGGATATTTTGTTTTGCTTGTTGAACCCATCTCTCTAAAGTACAAAAGTTGACAGAGGACTTTTACCTTGCAGATTGCCAACTTTGGTATAGTTTTTGTTACAGAACATAATTTCTATTTTAGAACATGAGCTCATTCTTTTGGTGAGAATGGCTCCCTAGAAAAAATAACCAAAGGAAATCAAAGGGAAAAATAAAACCAAAACATTCCTTTCACCCCAAAGGCCACAGACTCAAAGTTGATCATATGAAGCACTTTTTATAATGTCACAGTGTATCGCAGAGGTTTCCATTTCAGAGAGTTTAAGCTTATGTGAGTTTCCAATTCCATTGGAACAAGAAACGGAATTGCTTACAGGGAGAAAGAGGCAGAGGCTATTGCTGCTATTGTGAAAAAACAAGAGAGAATGACACCTATAAACTGATTGATTCCTTGATTCAAATGAAATTTAACAAACTTGCTTAAATATAAGCTTCATCAAGACTTCAATAAAGTTTGTCTAACATAAGCAAAATTCACAATTGCATAAAATCCTCTCAGTATGAACAATTTTTAAAATTTCATTGTAAAAATTTGACATAGCTCTAATCAACTATCTCAGAGAAATCCACAAACATTAAATGCTCATCACTAGCCCAACCAATTCTAGGAAAATCACATATCTATTAGTATGCTGACAACATCTCCTGAGAGCCTCCAATACATAGACCTCTCTATTTAGATGCCATCAGCACGATTTTAGAATATTTACATCTAAATCTATTTAAAATATAAAAACATGTAAAAGAAAAAGCTCAATTTTGGAAAAAATCAATCTGTTAAAAAATGGAAATTGCTTGAGACAAAGAGGTGAAATGATGGTGACAGAGAAGTGAAGAGGGTTGGGTATAGTTAGCAAGCATACAGGTTGCTAACATTTCTTTTTTTAACTTACGATAGATACTTTTTATGCTTTTGAACCGTGGTCTTGGAGAAGACTCTTGAGGGTCCCTTGGACTGCAAGGAGATCAAACCAGTCAATCCTAAAGGAAATCAGTCCTGAATATTGGAAGGACTGATGCTGAAGCTGAAACTCCAATCCTTTGGTGACCTGATGCGAAGAACTTACTCATTGGAAAGACCCTGATGCTGAGAAAGATAGAAGGCAGGAGGAGAAGGGGACAACAGAGGATGAGATGGTTGGATATGGCATCACCAACGTGATGGACATGAGTTTGAGCAAGCTCTGGGAGTTGGTAATGGACAGAGAAGTCTGGCATACTGCAGGCCGTGGGATCGCAAAGAGTCAGACTGACTGAGATACTCGAGGATATTTATTTACAGGAGAAGAATCCCAAAGAGATAAATGAGCTGAAAAGAACAAGAGAGAAGAACAAGAGAGACAGGTGATAACTGATGAAGAAATTCAATTAGCAAAATGGCAAGACCATTACACCAGGCGAAAGTGCAAGAAATGTACAGAAAGGACTTCAAGAGATACTGGTACAGGAAAAAGATGGAGTGAAGGACCCGAGAGTTCAGCAAAGGAAAAAAGAAAGAGGAGGAGTTCCTCTCATTTCCTGGCCTCTGCTTTAATGAGGACTGTCTCTGACCCTCCAACTCATGATTCATTTATTTATTCATTCATTGACCACATATTTATTCAGTGCGCATTACATGTCAGATACTGTTTTGGCACCCAGGATGTAGCAATAAACCAGTCAAATAAAGCCCTTGCTCTTAAGGAACTTATATTCTATGGAGGGAGACAGACAGTAAACAAATACATATTTATTCAGGGTCAAAATCTTAACTGCTTTCCCCTACTGTACACCCAATTCATCTCTCCACATCCTCAGCTCTAACATGTGGTTAATGCTAGCCTCGTAAAAAAAAAAAAAAAAAAAAATTCAGCTCAAACTGCAGACCTTGCTTAGAGATAAGCAGGCCTGACTCTGAGTGACATATCAGCCTCCCTAGGTTTCCTCTTGATTCTGAAGGCTCATTCTACTGTGAAAAGGCAATAGCTGAGAGGCTGGAGAATAGGGAGAGAAACTCAGCAAGGCTTTTCTCTCAGACTCTCCTTACTCATGTTCATTACAGCAATAACTCTGCTCACCTACTTTGGGAAGGCCAAATGTTAGGGTCTATAGAAACTACTGCTGCTGCTGCTGCTGCTGCTAAGTCACATCAGTCGTGTCCGACTCCGTGCGACCCCATAGATGGCAGCCCAGCAGGCTTCCCCATCCCTGGCATTCTCCAGGCAAGAACACTGGAGTGGGTTGCCATTTCCTTCTCCAATGCATGAAAGTGAAAAGTGAAAGCGAAGTCGCTCAGTCATGTCCAACTCTTAGCAACCCCATGGACTGTAGCCTACTAGGCTCCTCCATCCATGGAATTCTCCAGGCAAGAGTACTGGAGTCAGGTGCCATTGCCTTCTCCAATAGAAACTACAGAGATGGGTAAATCCTTAAGAAGATTCAATAATAATTATTCTGATAGTTAACACTAACTGAGTACTTCCTACTTGCCAGATACCTCAAGCGCTTCACATGTTTTCTCTCATTTAAGCCTCTTGTTAGCCTTGTAAGATGGGTGATAATATATACATTTTCAGGGTAGGAAACAAAATACTGAAGAGATCAAGAAATGTTCCCAAGGGAGCAAAGTAATCAGTGCTACTGATTCAACTTGAGAGCTCATGGGCTGAACCCATTCTGCCTCCCCCATTTTATCAGTTTCCCAGGACTGCCTGTTCAAAGTACTACACGCTGAGTGGCTTAAAGCAAAAGAACATTCAGTTCAGTCGCTCAGTCGTGTCTGACTCTTTGCGACCCCAAGAATCGCAGCACGCCAGGCCTCCCTGTCCATCACCATCTCCTGGAGTTCACTCAAACTCACGTCCATCGAGTCGGTGATGCCATCCAGCCAGTACTGTCTCACAATTGTGGAGGCTAGAAATCAGAAACTTAGGTGTTAGCAGCACCATGCCCCACCCCCTTGAAACATGCAGAGGAATCCTTTCTGGCCTCTTCCAAGCATCTGGTGGTTTGTTGGCAATCTTTGGGATGCCTTGGCTTGCGATTGCATGACTGTCATCTCTGAGTCAGCGTCCCAATTGGTCTGCCTGCCTTCAGTTCAGTCCCCTCCAGTCCATTCTGCAGTGTGCATTCTGGAGTAGTCTGTCTAAACCTAAGTCTAATCATACCACATTTTGCTTTTCATTCTTTCGGGGTTCCCTGTTACCTTCAGGAGAGAATCTAGATTCCGTATCATACCCTCATTTCCAACATCTAGACATCTAGACCCTGCTGAACTCTCTACCTCATCAATTTGCCTTCTTGCTCTGCTTCCCTTAACACATTACACACACACGCACACACACAGAGAGAGGCTAATTTCTTCTTTGCGCATGCAGTGTTTTCTTTTCTTTCTCTACCCTTTATAGTTCCCTCTCATCTTTCAAAATATAGTCTTAAAGTTATGGGTTTCCTGACATTCTATTTATTTACTTGTCTATCTCACAGTGCCTTATATTGGGTTGGCTAAAAGTTCATTTGGGTTTTTTCATTACATCTTATGGGAAGACCCAAATGAACTTATTGATCAACTCAATAATTCTGTATCACCAGTACCTGGCACAGTGTCTGGCACAAATAAACTGCCCAACAAATATTTACTAAATGAATGAATAAGTGAATGAATGAATGAAAGGGATGAGAAGGAAACAAGCTAAAGAAAGGTTTATTTTTCCCCACCCCCAGTGGGAGAGGAGAGTTCTTAGTGAAATAGTTATAAATATCTCATTTAAAGAAAGTGATGTCATTTCCCAAGAGTGGGTACATATTTAGAAATTTTGTGTAGATTTCAAAAAGCAAAATTAGCACAAATATTGGATCAGACACTAGATCACTGTGCCTCACGTACTCTTCCAGTGGCCATTTCGCATGCCACTGTTGTGATCATAAAGCTGTGGGACACTTCACCCCCGTGGCCATCACAGACCTAGAAACTCCTATGCACAGTACAGATTGAAAGGGAGGGGACCACTCCAATTTTTCCCTGGTAGCACTGCAGTCACTGAAGCCCTGACCACCCCCCCAACCCATGGCCACCCAGAGAGTCAAGGCAACACTACTTAGAAGTAGCATGGGACCAATTCTAACAAAATGAAAGACAGAAGAAAGAAAACTGGAGAGACAGATAAATTGCTTGTCCTTCTTGCCCTTTTCCCCTGGTGCCTGTTCTGGGATGTAATAGTTTAAAATGGCCTGTCTGGAAATCTCCAAATAATTCACCCACTTGTATTTGCTCTCCTTCTTCCTTTATTTCCCCTTCTCTCATGTTCCTGGGATTGTACCAACCTATAAAATGTTAGCATCTAAGTGTTTGCCATGGGCTCTGTTTCTGGGCTATACAAGAAATTTTTAGAAATTTTCAGATGTTAGATATATCATGTATTATGAAGAACACAAGCAGATTAAACAAAAAAGTATTTACAGTGAAAACATTCATTTACATTGGTTTATGGTGGGACACTGGGACAGTAGTTGTAGGGAACAGTCGCTACAGAAAGAATAAAGAAGAAATGGAGAATGAAGAATCAAGCGACAGAGAAATAGTCAGTCTCCTTGTGTAGAATCAACAAGAGATAATCAGAAACACATGGCTATGGTGAGTACAAATATATTCCCCAAACAGCTAAGTTTCCATTAAAGGAGCAGATACCAAGGAGATTTTCTTCCATTGTGTCTGTTTATAACTTAATGTGGTCCCTATGTTATGAGATATTGAAGTATTAGATTCCAGGAAAATAAAGAAATCCATTGAGTGACCTATTTCAGTGAAGATAACTGAAACTGTCTTCAGTTTGTACATTACATTGAAATAATTTTAAGAAACAGCACAAGCAATGAATGTTGAGAGAAAACCCAGAAGAAATGACACAAATACATCTGCTTAGCAAGGCTCTTTGGAAGCTCAAATGGAAAAAAAGAATTAAAATTTGGCCAGAAGAGCATTTCCTCACTATGGAAAGTTGGCATATTCTATATACCATGATCTCAATCTGTACCGAAAACGGTTTTAGACATTGAACCAGATCCCAGTTAGAAAGGTGTAAAGAGCACAGTCACTCACCTTTAAATATTTGCTACTGCAGAACCTTCTATTACTTGGCAGATAAAGCACAAAAGTTTCTCTCTGAGAAACAACTACAACCAAATCGACTGGGAAATACTTATTGCTTATTCATGAAAGTATGAAAACTATGATTCGAGAAGTACTCTGTGAGTATACTTTGGTTTTAGACTGTTTATGCCTGCAAACACTACAGCATTCATTGAAACACTTTTTACAAATGTTCTCAAGTGGATTCTTTCAGATTTTTTTTTTTTTTCCTTTTTCAGATTTATAAACTCAGACCCAACTTACACTTCCGGAAGGGGCAGTTTAAATGCACTTTAAAGTTTAAATGTTCTGCTTCTTAAGCATTTCTTATTTCCTAGTATTTCTTTCGGTCTGAATATCTGAAGGGGATTGTAGTTTCTCCCACATAGACAACCACACATACATGTACACACAATTCTTTGCATAAAATGCTTGGGTTTGGCAGACATCTTATGCCTCCAAATACTTTCTGGAATCTGTGAACCTTAGGTCAAAGCCAGATGTTTTAGGTGACTTTAATAATCACCTAAAGATGGACGGAGTCAAGTAAGAGAAAGCCCTAGTAATGTGAATATTTTGGTTTGACAATAAAATAACAAACCCCAAAATTTATAGCTAGAAACAATGCTTCTTCTAAATAATGCCTCAAAAGCTATATTTTAGGTCTTGTGGGAAAATCTAGGTAGCTAGCGTTTCATCAGTTATCTTTTTAATGAGCTTCTTAAGTAGCTGTTTTTGAGACGGATTTATGTATAGACTCCAAAGACATTTCTTTCTTCATTTTAGCCATCTGATAGAATATTTAATCTTCAAAAAGGGATTATTATGTGATTCTTTTCTGGGACATATATTGCAAGGAGAACTCATTTATATTTAGCTAACCTCCACATGACACTTTCTGGCTCTAAACCAATGGTTGGCCCAAGTAAAGTCGAAAATAGAGGTACACAGCGAATGTTTGGAAATTCAGTTTTCATATCGATTGAGCTTCTGAACTGTAACTGTGATTTCAGAATCTTGCTTATAGTTAAAATATTTAAGACTGTGGAAAAAAAAGCATCATGTGTTAAGCATTTTTAGTGAAGAACATTCTAGAGTGAATGTTTTACACCAGCAGCCAATAAGTTTCAGATGGTTTATAAGTGGCAGAAGGTCCAAAGCTAAAATGGAATTTTCTGTGACAGCCTACAAATAACAGTTAACATATGCCTCAGTTACAGGCAACAGCAGGAGTCCATTGTAAAGTCAAGTAGTGAGAAAGAAAGGCTGCAAATTAATGAGTAAAAACCTTTTTATCCAAATTCTTAGCAAAAAATGTAAGCACTTAAAGAGCAAAACCATCTCAAATATTTTTAAAGAAATTACACTCATTGGAAACAAACAAGAAGTGACTTTCAAAGTCAAAGTTTATACCCATCATGAATTTGATGTGTTAAAAACACAAATAAGGGTTATGTTAATGATGATATAAATGAGTAAAAAACACAAATTCTTCAATTATTTTAGAGAATTTAATATTTGATTCACACTTGCCTTTGAAGTTTCATCTAGATGTGTTCCTAGTTTTATTATTTGCTTTTTTGGTCATATTTCTTGACACTGCTGATAAAATAAAGTCACTCAAACGTTTTCAAATTTTCTTTGTCAAATCTGATATTATCTTGCATTTCATTTAGTTCTTTCAGCTGTGGTTTCACAAACTGTTATTAGAGCTTTGAATTTACTTATATTTAGAGAATCAGCACTGCAATAGGGACTAGATGAATGTACCATGTCATAATGCTTGCCTAAACTGCCTTGAGTGTCATCATACCTACATTACCAACCTTAAAGGATTATACGTCTGAAATGAAATATGTGAAATTTTTTTTTTTTTTTATTTTTTGTCAACAACATTTTCTCTTTTTAATTTTCAAAATTCTTTTTAGTGTGAAAGTTTTTTGGTGTTAGCAATGATGGTAGCAATAAGTTGATATTTGACAAGAAATTCTGCTCCAAACAATAACCATGATCATAGAATCTACCTAGCTCTACACATGTAAGCTATTGCTTACAGATTCCTAAATTATCTTACTACACTACCTGCTGTAGTATAGAAATCAGTGATTTTGTTATCATGAATATTTGTGCCTGTTTTCTGTTTTACGCTGGTTTGTTTTCATTTTACTAACAGGCACAAACAGAGTGGTATAGTAAAAGAAAAACTCTGTGTACTTCCTTGTGCCTTGTATTTTATCCACACTTAACAAAGTAAGATTAGTAAAGTTAATTAGGATAGTATAAATATAAAATAATCTGTATTTTCCTAATTTTATAAGCAATAAAATGCACTGTGTCAATTCTTTTGAAGAAACCTATTACACTATTATATTGCTATAGAAATGTGCTCAGCAATGATAAATAGACATAACCAATTAGAAAATGTAATTTTGGAGTAACTTGGAGTCTAGAATGGTCCGGCCATTCATACAGACTACCTTGAGAAAAGAGACAGTCAATCTTTGCCAAGTTTTATGAATCTTTGATTTATGTTCCCAAACTGTAAATCTTCAGATCTCTTAGAACCCCAATTTTTAAAAAGAATTCACATCACCCCCATCCCCTCCAAATGGTCTATTTCATTTAGCCGAAATGAAGTGAAATTCTGAGAGATAAGATAATGACCAGGACTCTCCGGAAGTAAAAAAAGAAGCTGAAGCTAGCATGTGTTTCACTGTCAGAAGGTCACTCTCTGGGCTGTGTATACTCTGGATCCTTTTCAGACCTCATGGAGGTTAATTTTAGTCTTACAGAAGGAACAGAGAGAAGCAGACTGCTATCTTTGCTGAAAATGTCAAGGCTAAGCTTACGTCCAGCCTTACCTTTCCAATTTCCTGTGCAATGTCAGAGAGAAGGAAGCACTGCTTGTCCAGGAAGAATTCTTTGGTGCATCTGCTTGCTTGGGTTTTGGTGGGTGTGTTTGGGGCAGCCCCGGGGCCAGCAGCTGCAAGCTTCTTTGTCCCCCAGAGTGTCAGAGTCTGGTAGAAGAGACAGATTGCCACCACCAAGCCCACCAAGAAGGGCCGGGAGCAAAATCGCCGACGACAGAGGAACATTAGACGACAGATCATGACCAGTTTAGCTTCACTTGGCCCCTGTCCACGTTGCCGGAAAAGTCATAGCAGCTATTTTTTGTCAGCATGAAAAAGACCAAACTGTCTTCTTTTTCCACAACTTTAAATCACATCAAGATAGCGCCATCTCCACTTAAAAAAACTTTCCGAAGCATCCTGCCAAAGAATCATAGATCCCAAACGCCTGAGGCGGTTAGTAAGAGCCCTTCCATGGAGGACAGTAAAAAGTGGCCGGCCTGGCTTAAAAAAAAAAAAAAAAAGACATCAAAATAATAATAGTTGTAACTAATAACCTGAGCGTACCCCAGGCTGCCAAACTGTTGCTTCTGGTAATGTCTTACTTTTCACAACATCCTTAAACTCACAGTAAAAGCTTCACAGGAAAAGAGAAACAACACCAAAGTAAATCTGGAGGCTAAAAACAGCCCCAGAGAACGCAATAGGTTTAAACCAAAGTGCCTGTTGCACAGCTGGAGGCAAGCCAGCTCGCCTTAACAGTTCCTCATTTTTCCTCCGGTTTTAAAGCAGTGCCGCTTTCAGTCTTTCATGTTTCTTAACTGTTTCTTTCCCTTCATTCCGTTTTAAATTGCCACTTTCCTCTAAGCCTTCGAGGCTTTTGACAGAAAAAGGGAATACACGGTCTGAATGGACATGGTTATCATCCTCAGGGTTTGGCTTGTATTTGTTTCATTCCGTTTCAAGTTCAAAGTTCTCTGTACTTACTCAGTTTTCATCCTTTTAGTCAGGAAAAAAAAAAAAAAAAGTTTCCACGATCCCCTAATGGATGGCTGACCAAAACCACTCGGAAGGAAACACCCAGTCGTATGATTCCAATTCATCTCCCACCCACGGACACACGCGCGCGCAAACACACAGACCCGCACGGGCGCGCTGGCCGCGCTCGAGGCTAGGATCCCGGAGCCGGAGGAGCGGGGAGTCAGGCCCGCGGGGAGCCAGCCCCCGGCCGGCGAGAAGGCGGGGCTAAGGCCCGGGCTCCCGGGTCCCGGGCGGGGGTGGGAGGGTTGGGGGCGGCCGGAGCGCTCTATGAGCCCCGCATCTGAGACGCCTGGCTTCCCCAGACTGGAAGCAACATTGCTCATTTCCCCCTGAAATGTGGCTGATCACCCAGAGCTGCAGAATTTTAAATATATATTTGATGTCTGTCCCCTTATGTAATTTATTTTCCCTAATCCAGCACTGGAAAAACAAGTAGGCTTTCATCAACTGATGACAAAGGTCGAGGGGAAGTGTAAACAGACTCGGTGCGTGAGTTGAGAGGATCTTCACTTGAGGGAACTGCGGTCACTGCTATGGGGATAAGAGGGTCACGGGTACTGTCTGGACCTCAGCACGTGAAAGTCTGTTTTATGCACTGATTCCACTGGAAATTATCTATCATCTTTTTTTCTGCTCTGAACCCAACTCCTATCACATCATTACTCCTCTCCTGGGCTAAACTGAATCTTTAATTGCCTGACACTGGGTTCCCCTAAGGACTGGATTGTAGCTGACATTGGTAACTTTTGCTCAGCAGAAAGGGGTACACAGCGGGCTTTGTCTAGAAGTCAACTCAGTCTAATGCTATAAAGAGTGCCACAAGGAACCTTTAGCAGGGCAAGTCTGCAGACTCCATCCACTTGTGCAGAGTCAGCTGAGGACATGCCACGGAGAAAGCAAACTGGCTAGTGCCTGTTGCTCACCTCTCTGGATACCCAGGACTGGCTTAGGCTCATAGCAGACAATTCTTCCATGGCTCCTCTAAATAGGTTTTTGTGACCTGTTTCTGACCCAAACTTGGTCCTGTGAGCTGAGCTTCTCCTGTAAGGCCACACCCCTTAAGTGATCCTATCCCTTTAGGCACGCTCCTGTCACTTATATTTTGTGAGACGGAGCGCCCCCTACGGGTGCCTCGCTATTATAGATTCAGAGACTGGGGCGTCTCCTCTTCTAGCTTAAGAGACCACCAATACTTGAACACGTTAAAGCTTCAGAGAATAAGCATTCACACTAAAGCTAGATTTACCTCAAACCCTTGCATATATCCCCTCCAGTGTGTTTAATATTGCTTGATTTATAGATTCAGAGTCCTCAATCCCATGACAAATGAAGGCACAGAGGAAAATGAAGGGGCAGTCGACTTTTAGAAGCCAAGAGAGTATGAAGAGGAAACAGCTAAACAGCAGTATTGGAAGATATAGTTTTGGTACATGCAATGTAATTTGACAGACAGTAGGAGTTATGAGATCTCTAAATTGGAATTGTCCCTGTGTTGATGTGATCCAAGCTGACACCAAGTTCTTCAGTAGATGAAAAGGAATGGACATGTATTTCTATCAAGGCAAAAAGTCTGAAGACTGAGTATGAGAAACCTGAAGTGTTATTTTGCTGCTGTTGCTGCTGCTAAGTCGCTTCAGTCGTGTCCGACTGTGTGCGACCCCATAGACCGCAGCCCACCAGGCTCCCCTGTCCCTGGGATTCTCCAGGCAAGAACACTGTTATTTTGGGGCATCATTAAATTGTTGAGTACAGGCTATGAGAGAAAGCACAAACCAGATGCTAAAATCATATTGTCTTTGAGCTGGGAGAAGTGAAAGACAACAGCATAGTTAATTTTACAGCTAAACTTCAAATAACAGGAATCAAAAAGAAGATGGCAAATTCGTGTTTTAGAAATGATACCAGCAGATTGAAAAACCCAATTTTCCATTTTAACCACTGAGTCTGAGGGAGTGAGAGAAGACAGTAAATAAAACAGTATCTGCAGAAGTGAGAAAAGAGATAGTTAAGAGTGGGATGGTAGGAAGAAGAGGTGGAAAAAATGACACACATAGACATTGACAACATTCGAGGTAGCCCTAATCTAGGTAGAATCATGGCACTGCCTCTTATCACTGGTTTTAAACAAGTGTTTTGTGAAATGAAGATAATATTAGTGCTTCCTTTGAAGTGTTGTTGGAGTGACTAGATGACAGAATGTATAAGAGTTCTGTACACATGTGTTGGAAGAATGCATGCTGTTATGTCTTTGATCCTGGGGCTGAGCTCAGGATCTGTCTTGGTGGCAGATACATGAACAGATAATTATCAAATAATGGGCCTCTTGGATAAGCCTCCAAAGCAAACATGAGCACTTGGTTTTAGTCATCTTTCCTTTATTCTGTGAAGTGGGGTTGGGTGGTCGATGCTGGTTTGGGAAAATGAGAGCAAGTATGAGATGGGAGTGAGTAGAAGGTGGAGGCTACAGGTGGGAGGTATTGATGCCCTAGTTGTGATGGAAGGTGAAGTAGCATGTGTTAGAGTTTGGAAGCATCAGAACAGGGAACAGTGAAGACAGAGAGTAAATTGGTTCAGTGAGAGCAGTAGAAGCAGAAACTGTATATGAACCTGTGGATTCTGGCAGTGTTTCAGAGTGAATGTTTTTGTGCATACAATTTCATAAAGTACCTCTTCTCCTAAATCATTTCAGTATTCAAGGGCCTGTATTTAAGCAGCATTAACCTGGGCCAATAGAGTGGCAGGTCTTTTAGAATTCTATAAATTCAAGGTTGGACCAGCAGTCTTCCTCTTTAAAATTCTCCAACACAAAAGATACTCTTCTATCAAACATATGTTTCATTTTGATTTGGGTATGAAATGGAGGTGAACGGGGAGATTGAATTTAATAGCTGTTGTTTGAAAAAGTTACTTTAAAAATTGCTTTATTTTGTAAACTAGAGGAATAAAGCTATCTCTAATAGAGAAGTTTTCAGTATCTGATCAGGAACTTTGGGAAAGTCATTTCTCTCTTTGAGTGTCAGCTTAGTCATAAAATATGGACTTCAGTGATTGCCAAGCTCAAAGATCACCTAAGGCTCCAAGGTTGTGCTCATAGGGATATATTTTTGACATGGATTTCCTCTCTGTTGTATCCTGATAAGAAGAGGAAATCTTCAGATTCTGGGCCCTCTTGGTTTCCTGCAAGGCTTTCTCGTTCAAGAAGGCTCCTGACTATTATGATGTAAAATCCAGGTATACATACTAGTGGTGATGCTGTGAGTTAAGTTCTGGGGTTTCTGTCAGCCACGCCTGGGTACTCACTTTCCAGTACCTCCTCCCTAGAGGATTTGTCTGACCTCTTCCTAGCTCCTACCACCTCTCTTCTAATACTGACTATGGAACTTGCCCCATAAGCTCCAAATGTAACAGGATGCTTTTAAATCATGAACTACATATTTAATCTTTACTATGTAAAAACATCATTCCAGGTGATGTGGAAAACACAAAACATTTGACAAATACCATAAATGACTAAAATATAATAAACACAAAGGCAAATTGGTCAGGATAGGGTAACTTCTATAAAAAGTAACCATGAAATCTCAGTGGCTTGACATAACAGGAGCTCATTTTGCACTTATATCATTTTCCAGTGTCAGTTTCTATTAAGACATTTTGTACCAAAGGTCCTTCCACCCAGTGACTTTCCATATTCTAGAATCTTGGATACCCACTGAGATCCTCTGAATCATACTAGCAGATGAAAAATGATAAAGGCATGGAGAATTATGTGACAGGTCTTTTGGGACCAAGCTTCAAATTGGCATATATACTTTGGCCCACATGCTGTTGCTCTGAGCCCGCTCATATGCACCCATCTAACTGAATCTGAGGTGGAATATGAGGAAAAGGAAAAGAGGCTGGTGCACATATGACAATCCCAGCCACAACTAAGGTGGAGATAAGTCAAGTGCCATGAAGAATCATAATCAGGAGTTCACCTCTTTTTTTTAATTACTTTTTACCGAAGGATAATTGCTTTATAGGAGCTCGCCTCTTTTGAGAGGTGATAAGGAAAGCTTCAGGAAAGTGGCAGTTTCTCAACTTGACCTTGAAAAGTCACAAATATTTCAACTGCTGAAGGTTTTAGGTTTTAGTGGGAGACCACTAAGGATAAAGGGTTTCCCAGGTGGCATTTAGGAGACATAAGAGACATGGGTTCAATCCCTGGGTTGGGGAGATCCCCTGGAGGAGGGCATGGCAGCCCACTCCAGGATTCTTGTCTGGAGACTCCCATGGACAGAGGAGCCCGGTGGGCTAAAGCCCATAGCATTGCCAAGAGTCAGACAAGACTGAAGTGACAAAACATGCATGCACACACTAAGGATAAAACTGGAGAGTTTGGTTCTGATCAAGGATGGCTATAATTTCTAAGTTAAAGGGTTTATTTAGCCATCTGTAGACAGGAATCCAGAAAGTTCCTTCCCCCAATTTTTTTTAATGAAGGTATTATGGTAACTGTCAGACTAGGAAGCCCATTATTTATGATTATCTGAATATACTGTTATATTACCACTATCTTTAGTTGTAAACTCACAAAGCAAAATATTTTTTTTTTTTTAGGAAGGATAAGGACAATAACAGGCTTTCCTAGTGGCTCAGATGGTTAAGAACCTGCCTGCAATGCGGGGGACCTGGGTTCAATCCCTGGGTTAGGAAGATCCCCTGGAGGAGGGCATAGCAGCCCACTCCAGCGTTCTTGCCTGGAGAATCACTATAGAGTAGGTTGGTGGGCTATAGTCCATGGGGACAATAACGTGGGTCAAGTTTATGGGGTTACTCTCAGAGGTGCAAAATGCAAGACTGAACAGAAAAGTCCATGTGCAATGTCATATTCTTGCCTTAGTGCCCTCACTGTCCTTGTGCAGGAAAATGCTGCACTGGTTTAAGGTCTGTGCAGAGACACCTGATCATGTGTTATCTCCCAGAGCCACATAAACACAGAGCACTAATTTACATCAGGTTTAGGATCATGCGTCCTTTCACCTGTCTTTAGAACTTTCCATCTACCGCTCATGATAATGAAAAACCGAAAGTTCAGTCTGCAATTAGGCTGAGGTCTGGTTCTTGATATGCTGGAGGACTATGAACAGAAATCCTAAAACAGACTTACAATTTTTCTGCAATTTCTAATGCAGTCAACATTAAAAATTTTTTTGTTGTACTGAGGCTAAGTAGTGTCCAGCTCTTTGCAATCCCATGGACTGCAGCACTCCAGGATCCTCTGTCCTTCACTATCTCCCCACTTGCTCAAACTCATGTCCATTGAGTTGACGATGCCATCCAACCTTGTGCCATGTCACTCCTTTCTCCTCCTGCCCTCAGTCTTTCCCAGCATCAAGCCTTTTCCTTTTAACTCAGTTCCATTGACTCTCTCCTAATGATTATATGAAGTCACTTTTTCGTACAAATCTATGGATTTCAGCTTAAGACCACTGAAACTTTATGGGACTTTTTGTGCATTAAAAAAAAAAAAAAAAATTCTTCCTTTGTAGTGGTTAAAACCACTACAGGCTAAAACCACTCTAGGCCGCTGAATGGTGAGCTCAGGGTTTGCAGATATCCGGGAATTGCATTAGGGTAGAAGAGGCTTCCCTCAGGCACAGCATTTGTTCAATTTACACATGGAAATAAAATACTAGAGTGAAAATCTTCATTTTCCTTCTATCTTTTCCTTGATTCATGTTTGTTTGAACAGACACATTCTATAGTCTCTAAATTCCTAGATGAACAAAACAGTCCAGATAGACTTCACCCTCCAGAGTAAGGGCTTATCATTTTAAATTGTCCACCGGACCAGTGTTTCTGAGCATATAAATCTCCTGGATATTCCATATGACCACACTTGCAGGTGCCCTTTTGAAATGGGATGTTCCATGGGATGTACTCTCTCCAGCTCTCCGTAGTTATTGACCCATCACTCTATTTTTCACAAGTTTCTGTCACCATAGGCATTTTGAATATGCTTGCACCAGTATCCAAGATGACTTTTTTTTAATCATATTCTGTTCTGCCTTCTAACTACTAGTATACTTATATCTCTTTACAGTAGAAACTGCTGACTGAAACTATTTAACTCACTTTCCTATTATTGTAGCATCTATCAGCATCTTTTTGTGAATAATTAAAAAATTCCCATTTCATAAGGTTTATACATCATAAATTCCCATATTTTTCCATATCATTGCCATTTTCCCACAAGAAATATTTCACATCTTGGTAACATATAACCCAGTGGGGGTAATTTTGTCCCCCAAGGGGCATTTGGCATTGTCTAGAGACTTTTCTGGTGGTCACAACTTGTGGACCCAGGGGAGATGCTACTGACATCTCCTATGCAGATGCCAGGAATGTGCTGAACATCCCACAATGCGCGTGACAGCACGCCACAACAAACAATCATCTGGTTAAAAATGTCAGTAGCGCTACGATTGGGAGACTAAAACTTACCAAAGGAAGGCTTTGTTACACAACTTTTCCATGTGGCTGCCAAAAATGGTCTGTTACCTCATTTAGAATAGTCCCTGTGGCAATCACACAATTAGCTCCATTGGGATTTTAACCATTTCTTGAATGTGTAATTATACTGCTCCTCCAAACAAATGTAATTTGGGCACATCATTTCCTTGCAGCCTTCGACGTTTGCTTTTAAGATTCACATCCTCTACATAGGTAGAATGGTAAATATTTAAAGCAAAGAATTGTATCTCTCCAGTGTTTTACTCTCCTTTGGATATAAACTTACATTTTGGCATACAGCCAGAATTCCCAAGCTTTTATCAATTAATACATAAAACATGAACAAATATCATACAATCAAATTACGTTAATTAAAAATTTCATTCCTCTTTTCTGCTGATTTACAGCATAATATTCCTTGGAAATCATGATAAATTATCTCAAGATAACTACATAACTAGCTTGTTTTCTTTTTTAAAATGTAACCACAGTTCAATCATCCATTTTTGTTTTCAGAAAATGAAAAGTATTAAAAATTTTCCAGGGCTGTTTGTTCCCTGAAAGACTGATGTGTGTAATGGGGGATGGGAGGGGATAGGTTTGGTCTTATTACTCCAGTGAAGGCTGGCATTCATTTAGCCAATCTAAGTGACTAAGAAGGAAATGTTCTTTGACAGAGTATGGTTCTTTGGTTACATGTATACCACACAAAGTCAAAAGATTACATCTATATTTAAATCATATTTTCTGTTATATATAAGCCTATTTTTTGTTTTATTTTCAACACATAAGGGGATTCTTTTTCAAACACTTACAAATGACAACCATTGGAAAAGTGAAAAAATCTTTTGGTACACTTGGAAACCCATGAAAAAATTATCTTTAGAATCAATGCCTCCAACTATTCAAGAAAATAATTATTTGTCATATTAAAGATAAATATACAAATTCATCAAGGATACAAATAAAAAATCGATAAGTTCTAGTGGAACATACTAGGGAGGTCACATTAAAAGCTTCTATTAGGCTAGTTATAAGATAGGCAAAACCATTCTAATGAACTGACTCCTATTTATATTCAGGGTTATTTAGAAATATTTCCACCTGGTCCCTTGTATTCCATTTGACCTAGATAGCTTTTTAAAGTTACCTAGTACCAATTATAATTGTTCTTGTTTTAATATGTTAGCATGGAAGGTCCCTATAGTAGAGTAGGTTTAACGGTGCAAAAATAATTAAAATACGGTTATTGTTTTTTCCTACAAGCAATATTAAACTTATGAATGCTTTTACAATAGTTCATCATTAAAGACTAGCAAGTATACACCTTCCTGTGAAAAATTACTCTTAGTCATTAACAGGCCAGTAGAAGTGAGGGATGAGAATAAGCTACACACACACTATACACATTCCTCAAGCTCACTTCTCACATTGGCTTCTGAATTTATAATGAGCCGCAGAAAAATGACTATATATATATATATATTCTGTTTTTTTTTTTTTTGGTCGCACCAGGTGGAATGATGGCTTTTAGTTTCCCCACCAGGGATGGAACCCAGGCCCTCTATATTGGGAGCCCGGAGTCTTAACCACTGGATCACCTTGAAATCTTGTAATGTTCTCTTTACAGTCTCCTTTGCCAGGAGTGACAAAAGTAAAAGGCTCTGAAAATTTTATTAATTATTAAATTTATTTCAAATAAACATTTTAATGTCTAGACTTCTAATAATGTGTTACTAAAGTTATTTATTAAGTTAAAATACTGACTTATAAGGTATACATGACTGACTACTTTAAAATGGAAATGGCCAGAAGAGGTTATCTCTCTTTTATCAAACTTCAATTAAACATAAAACAATTCTGAAGTCATTTCATCTTTAATTCACTTTAAATTTTTTCTGTTGTAGCTAAATCAAAACATGAAATATTAAGATCCTGGGTCAGAAATTACAATCTGTTTTAATAATTTATATTTTACCATCTAAATAAGGAAATCTAAAAATCTTGATGATTTGATGAATTGATGAACAATTCTGATTTGTAGATTCAAAAATTGGGAGAAAAGATTCACCTTAAATTTAGAATTTTACAGCCATTTGCAAGACTTAGTCTTAATTTTGTCATCTCTAGCTTATAATCTCAGTAAGAAAAGTGCCATGATTTAAACTTAAATAATCAGAAAGTATTCAACTGACAATATGTAACTGCTATCACTACTCCCACTGACAAACAACTGTATGGCACAGTGAACAGACTCTCATGAATTCATGGCTCATGAACAGACTTTCACTCAGCTTCTAGGTTCCTCCTCTGTCAGCACATTTCCCTATACCACATCTACTCATTTCAGACGACTTTTAAATTCCCAGAATGTCCATGACTCTAAAACCATTTCACCTGCCTGGAAAACCATCTGTTTTTAGGCATCATTTATTTAAATAATAGCTCTTAAGTTAAATTTCTCACAGTTCCTAGAACAATGAGTACATCCATTGATAGCACTTACTAAAATACAACAATTACTCATTAACATGTCCATCCCTTCCCACTTCTTCCGCCCACCCCTCACACACACAAATACCTTCATCTGTGTAATCTCAACATCTAAATGCTTAACGTTTGATTATAAAAATGAACATTTTTGAGGATATTCTTTTTTCTCTTAAAACCCTCCTGTTGAAAGACTTTTTTTTTTTAATGTGAAAGCTGAAGGCAAACACTGCAATGTCTACACATTCAAAGAGAATCTTACCCCTTATGGTATATTAGACATTTGTTTTTCTAAGTCTAAAATAATTCATTATGTCAAGAAGACTATTGCTGAGGTCTAAGGACAAAGGGCACTAACATTGTACAAAACAAAGACGGTTAAAAATCTAAAATATGTGGAATTTGCTTTGAAGGATAAAAGACTAAAAAAAATGAACTGCCCTAAAAAAGAATGATTGTACGTTTATCAAACACTCAGCTTCGTTTAGGCATTTCATTAAGCCATTTATTGCTTCAAATGTGTCACCATGAACATTTTAATATACACTCCACAGCAGTAAGGCCTCAATTTTCACCACCTATAAACTGTGAACCCACATTCGGATTTTTCTTATGCCACCAACTGTTACACGAGTTTTGTACAACAAAGATTTTGAATGTGTATAATACCAAAAATGCTCATATACCCCTTGATGTAAATGTCACAAAGAATTATTAATAGTTGGCCACATTTTTTTTTCGATGAGGTAGTTCCATGTTTGGCCCATTATATAGATCTCAGATATTAACAGGTTCCACCCATTACTAAATAATTGCACAAAATTTTTGTTTACGTCTTTATACACACTTCAAAATATTCAACGTTTGAGCTTAAAATTTGTCAAAATGTTTTTCTGAGTGATTTGGTTAAATAGTGGAATTCACACACTGAAAGGGACTAGCTATAGCAGCTGGAAACAGGGATGTTCCTGACTCTGACAAGAACTTTCTCTTAAAATAAGGCTGTACATAAGGCTTTTTCCTTGAACCAATTCCTATAAAACAGTGAGTTTAGAAAAGTCATTATGTATAAGATTAAACAATACCATTGAGCATCCCCAGGCAACATGCTAATAAGCTAATTGAATACTACATTATATATTATTTCTTTAGGGTTTATAAAATCTCCAAGAAAATACTGAGTATCATGAAATCATGAGTACCCACAAATGAACCTAACTTAGTTATATGGGCTGTCCAGTTATAAAATTAGACTGCAGCAGCTCAGAACTGTGGAATCTCGAAGCTGGAAGAGACCTTGAAAATCCCCTATCTAATCCATACCCTTTTGGGTAGCATTGCATAGATTTTACAGTTTTCTATATAAGTTCTAAGAGGCTCATAAGTGGTTTTGATTAAAACATAAATCTGATGGGCCCAGTACATTTCAATATAAAAGAAATATGACATAATAAGTATTTCTAAAGTTTTAAGGATTTTTCTACCGACCAGACTCAATATTATACCTTAAATAAAACTTCCACTATGCAAAATTTCTAGTTTAAATAGCACCTGTAGAATAAAACTTTCAGGATTGCTTACAGACATCCTGAAGCTGGCATCACCCTGGTTTAATAAGGGCCAGAGTGACTAAAGAAGTGAATTAACTGGCATACCAACATGTGGTAAAAGCAAAAAGAGAACTGAATTTTAAGCTCCAATCCAAGGGGTCTCTCTACTTCAGTTTGGCCACAGTGCCTCAAGTCAAAACAACTATAATGATTATTTCCGTTCGTCTGCTGTAATTAGACTTCTTTCATGTCCCTTAGACTGAAGGAAAAGCCAGGGGGATCTTCTAGAAAAATACATTTGCATTTCACATTTACATAAAAATGTCTTTTCCTTATTTTTGTATCACAAATTCCAAGCATTATTAAAGACATAACAGATTACGCAGCATTCTGTGTCCTGGGCCTCTGTCCTTTTGAGATTATGAAAATTGGAAGTTAGTTGGAATTAAGAAATTTTCATTATTAAGTGTGTAAAGTATAAATACAAGTAATTTTTTAAAAACTTTATTTTAACACCTAATACAATTCCAATTTTAAGGATTACTTGCACAAAAAAATAAACACATTTGGTATAAAAATGTTATCACTTTAACACCCTTTCCCCTCAGCCCTCCCACCCCACCCTCATGAACTGCACTCTGTCTGGATGCAGAAACATATAAAGACTAATGGCCCAGATTCGTTTTTACCTACAGGAGTTTCTGTTTATGTACCCAGGTACTCTAGAGGACATCAGCCCACTTTATCACATGAACCATTTGCTTCAGCCCGCTGAATTTAGTTTCACAAAGAAACAAAGCTTATTATAAAGGCATTTAAAAAACCATTATCTTTTAGAAGCACTTTTTTTTGCAACCATTTATATACAGTGTTACATAACAGCTCTGGAGTACAGTACATGCAGCAGAACATACCTGTTGAATATAAAATACTTTTCTTAAAATCTTCATCGTTGGAATTCTTTGAAGTCTACATTATAGAATGCCCATTACTTGGAGAAAATGGTTGAGGAGTACAAATGTCTGCATACGTTGGCCACTGAAATAATCCAAGGCTAACTGGAGTAATATTTGGAGCACACCAGGAGTGCATAAATAATTTACTTACATTATTAAAATACAACCCATAAAATTTAAGTTCAAGATCTTATAGGATTGTCTATGTAAATCCTTTAAGTGGTTGCCTGCAAATGCACTGCTTCTTCTTTTTTTAAAGTCCTATATAAAATGTTGAAGCTTTTTTCTTCCACAAACGAAATGGCCTCCCTTATTTGTGCCGACTGCCTCTCCTCTTCATGGCAGCGGTGCACTGTGGACAGTACCATTTTCCTTTGGGGGCTTCTGTCAATCCAACACATCCATAATGGAACCATTCTATGGGGCACTAGAATGCAAAAACGCCAAGTAGTTTTTAGTAAAAGATCAGGAAGTATGTTAAAACATGCCCGCCCAGCAGATTAAATATTCATAATTAGATTGATGGAGACAGAACTTAGACATCTAGGAGATGGCTTTATAGATCATTTAGTCCAACTGGTCGGGTTCAGAGATGAGGAAATGGAGACACAAAAAGTTATATGCATCTTTGTTAACTCTGAGCTTCATGTAATCTACTCCCATAATCTTAAAATAATGAACACAAATCATTAATTTTTGTTAAGCTGGAGAGTATGTGGATACCAACTCACAAGGACAAGAAGTAAGATGGGTCTCTCACATAGCAGGTAAATGTATTTTAAAGATTTTGTTTAATATTCAGCCTTATTTATTTCCATGGAAAAGATGTGCAAAAAAGCAAAATGGCTGTCTGGGGAGGCCTTACAAATAGCTGTGAAAAGAAGAGAAGTGAAAAGCAAGGGAGCAAAGGAAAGATATAAACATCTGAATGCAGAGTTCCAAAGAATAGCAAGGAGAGATAAGAAAGCCTTCTTCAGCGATCAATGCAAAGAAATAGAGGAAAACAACAAATTGGAAAGACTAGGGATCTCTTCAAGAAAATCAGAGATACCAAAGGAACATTTCATGCAAAGATGGGCTCGATAAAGGACAGAAATGGTATGGACCTAACAGAAGCAGAAGATATTAAGAAGAGATGGCAAGAATACACAGAAGAACTCTACAAAAAAGATTTTCATGACCCAGATAATCATGATGTTGTGATCACTGACCTAGAGCCAGACATCCTGGAATGTGAAGTCAAGTGGGCCTTAGAAAGCATCACTATGAACAAAGCTATTGGAGGTGATAGAATTCCAGTTGAGCTATTCCAAATCCTGAAAGATGATGCTGTGAAAGTGCTACACTCAATATGCCAGCAAATTTGGAAAACTCAGCAGTGGCCACAGGAATGGAAAAGGTCAGTTTTCATTCCAATCCCAAAGAAAGGCAATGCCAAAGAATGCTCAAACTACCGCGCAATTGCATTCATCTCACACGCTAGTGAAGTAATGCTCAAAATTCTCCAAGCCAGGCTTCAGCAATATGTGAACCGTGAACTTCCTGGTGTTCAAGCTGGTTTTAGAAAAGGCAGAGGAACCAGAGATCAAATTGCCAACATCTGCTGGATCATGGAAAAAGCAAGAGAGTTCCAGAAAAGCATCTATTTCTGCTTTATTGACTATGCCAAAGCCTTTGACTGTGTGGATCACAATAAATTGTGGAAAATTCTGAAGGAGATGGGAATACCAGACCACCTGATCTGCCTCTTGAGAAATTTGTATGCAGGTCAGGAAGCAACAGTTAGAACTGGACATGGAACAACAGAATGGTTCCAAATAGGAAAAGGAGTTCGTCAAGGCTGTATATTGTCACCCTGCTTATTTAACTTCTATGCAGAGTACATCATGAGAAACGCTAGACTGGAAGACACACAAGCTGGAATCAAGATTGCTGGGAGAAATATCAATAACCTCAGATATGCAGATGACACCACCCTTATGGCAGAAAGTGAAGAGGAACTAAAAAGCTTCTTGATGAAGGTGAAAGTGGAGAGTTAAAAAGTTGGCTTAAAGCTCAACATTCAGAAAATGAAAATCATGGCATCCGGTGCCATCACTTCATGGGAAATAGATGGGGAAACAGTGGAAACAGTGTCAGACTTTATTTTTCTGGGCTCCAAAATCACTGCAGATGGTGACTGCAGCCATGAAATTAAAAGACGCTTACTCCTTGGAAGGAAAGTTCTGACCAATCTAGATAGCACATTCAAAAGCAGACATTACTTTGCCAACAAAGGTTCGTCTAGTCAAGGCTATGGTTTTTCCAGTGGTCATGTATGGATGTGAGAGTTGGACTGTGAAGAAGGCTGAGTGCCGTAGAATTGATGCTTTTGAACTGTGATGTTGGAGAAGACTCTTGAGAGTCCCTTGGACTGCAAGGAGATCCAACCAGTCCATTCTGAAGGAGATCAGCCCTGCGATTTCTTTGGAAGGAATGATGCTAAAGCTGAAACTCCAGTACTTTGGCCACCTCATGCGAAGAGTTGACTCATTGGAAAAGACTCTGATGCTGGGAGGGATTGGGGGCAAGAGGAGAAGGGGACGACAGAGGATGAGATGGCTGGATGGCATCACTGACTCGATGGACGTGAGTCTGAGTGAACTCCGGGAGTTGGTGATGGACATGGAGGCCTGGCATGCTGTGATTCATGGGGTCGCAAAGAGTCAGACACGACTGAGCGACTGATCTGATCTGATCTATTTCCTCATAAAGTAGAACAATCTATTTGTAATTAAAGATGTAAGGATCTCCCTGGCTGATTTATTTCCTCATAAAGTAGAACAATCTATTTGTAATTAAAGATGTAAGGATCTCCCTGGCTTTCCTTTTTTGGCATTTATCTATTTCTAGATATGCAGAGGAAAAGAATTCCACTGTGTAATATATTAAGCGGTTCTATACTCTGACAGAAAATCTTAGCACTCCAAAGAGCACAAAATGAGAGGGATCAGAGAGAGTGTGATGCGGTATTTATAGAAATATCATTCATCTTTTCCACCAAGCATCCCAAAAGACAGTTTACAATGTCTTCTTGGGACGGTTTTGCAGTCATCATGAACAGCCCACAAGTGGGTCTGCAGAGGGAGGTGGAAGGAGAGCCTTTTCTATGTGAACCGTGTTATGGGGAGCCTGGCAGGTCAGGGAAGTACACACTTCTGTGTGTCAACTCTGATCAATCTTCAAATTGCTTTAAAATTTTAAACTCTTATTATCAACCTTAGCAGCCTGACATTATTGATTAGCCCTTTATTAGAATTCAGGCTTCTGTCACTTCCCTGGAGGAAAACATGGACAAAAGGGAGCTAAGCAGTGTGACAGTAAGAAGGGAGTGGAAATTACTAGACAAAAATATTCTCAGCATTCAAGAAAAACATATCTCTAACTCAAAATAAGCTTCAAGGAAAGTAAACAGGAATTCTTTTCTTCCAAACCTTATTTTTTAATATCAGAAATGGCTCTTACTGGCTGACACCTGCAGAACACAGCAGGAAATACACTCTAATGGGAGGACAATAACCCACATCAGAAGCCTCACCTTTGCATCATTTTTCCTGAAAGTATTGCTCTAAAGTTCCAATTCTTCATTGTGATAAGAGAACCAAATCCTAGCAAACACAGAATTCTTTGGCAAAAGGGAAAAAGGGTGTTTCTAATTTTCATACAACCTGATGCCTTTTGAGAAATGTAATCTGCACATAAAACCATAAAATTAGCTTTAAAAAAGTTAAAATAGGGAACACATTAAGGGACACTATCTTATTTGGCGGAGGAATATTCCAGCCTTAATATAATTAACATTACTGCAAACCTGTTTCCTTAGACTGAGAGACACACTAAACAAAAAATATACATTCCAGTAACAATAAGGTGAGACCTGTTTTTTCATTCCTAAGTAGAAAAATTTAATACTTACATCTTGGTTATCACAGCCCACCATCTCACCATAGGATACCTAGTTAAAAGAAAATTAAATATTTTTATTATGACTATATTAACAAGCACCTAAATTCAAATAACTGTTTATGATACTGTAAAGAAAATAGAGGGAAATACACAGAATATACAACTGAGTTAAGAAACAGGGCATGTAGCCTTATACAGTTTATGGGTTTTTTTTTCTGAAGGATTTTTGGGGGCAGGGGTGTACAGCAGGATAACAGAGAAATTACATGCTCTTTGAAAGTCTATAAAAACTTGTTCTATAAACTACCTTGACAAAAGAGTCAATTTTTTGAGTGGCTCCTTTAATAAAGATTTTAAGTTTCTTTCTTGGTTATCAACATAAAGTTTTTTTTTACTTTTTCTTGGGTCATGTTCGGTCATATATATTTTTGCAGTCAGTAGTCTATTTTACTGAAACTTCTAAATTATCTGTTTATTACATGTCATTTCTCATTTTTCTTTTTGCTTTTCATCACTAGCTGGAGAGTATGTGGATACCAACACACAAGGACAAGAAGATGGGTCTCTAACATAGTAGTTAAATGTATTTTAAAGATTTTGTTTAATATTCAGCCTTATTTATTTCCTCATAAAGTGGAACAACCTACCTATAATTAAAGACATAAGGATTTCCCTGGCTTTCCTTTTTTGGTATTTATCTATTTCTAGATATGCAGCAGAAAAGAATTCCACTGTGCAATATATTAAGTGGCTCTATACTCTGACAGAAAATCTTAGCACTCCGAAGAGCACAAAATGAGAGGGATCAGAGAGAGTGTGACACAGTATTCATAGAAATCTCATTCATCATTTCCACCAAGCATCCCAGAAGACAGTTTACAATGGTCTTCTTGAGACGGTTTTGCAGTCATCATGAACATGTCTTTTTATCAGAAGCAGGAAGAGGATATAATAAAAAACCAAAGGTATTTTACTGGAGTAAAAAGAACACTAAAAAAATGAAACAGCTCTTTTCCTATTTTATTCAGATTATGCTTCTATAGACATCAGACTCTTACCTGATTACAAATGCAGTATCGTGGTTCATTGGGGTCATAAGTCCAATCAACCTGACTGTTGGAATCAGATTCTGGTACCACTGTTGCTTGTTGGGAAATTTCCTGTACAACAGTTGATGATGAAGAACATGATGACAAGGAAGAAGAGGAGGAAGAAGATGATGACTGTTGGCTTGAAGACTTGTTGTTGTTTCTGAAAAAGCAGTATCAGTTTTATTTGCTCAGCATCCAGAAGAACTTAATTGAGAGTAACTTCTAATTAATGGCATGAAATGAAATAACAGTAAATATACAAAATACTCTTTAACACTCAAGCCATCTGATAAATGGATGTAAAAGCACAAGTGTTTAGAGCAAAAAGAGCAACATTTTTCATAATAGCTTATTTTTGTTTCAGATTTTGTTTTCTGGAAAACAAAGATATTCAAAGGAAATTCTTTTAAAATATTTCAAAGTTTTTAGAATAAACTTTTAATCTGTTACTTCTTACCACTGTTTAAAGAGTAGGCCATCCTTTTAAGAATTAGTATTAGTTATGGCTTCCGTACAGACATTCTTTGTATTTTTAAGCAAACTGAATACTCTTGATTAGAATCAAAAATACAAACACATGGAAGCATTTGATGAAAATGATAACCATCATCTGACATGGGAATACTCACCTATGTAGAACATGAAGCAGAGTGTGTTAAAATCCACAAGAAATTTACCATTATACATATGCTAACAAATTTTAAAAATATGAAACTTTATCATCAGCGGTTATAATAAATTTGGGTCACTAAATGAATTTTTAGATATTTAGCACTTTTGTGGTAACTCTACATTGATCATTCTTTTAGAGATTCATCCACAGGAAGCAGAGGAACACAGAAAATATAACACTTACTGACAGAAAATATATTTAAAAATAAACTGATACAATTATGATATAATTCTTTTGGACTAGCAACTGAACTCTCATTATGTATGAACACCTAACACATGCAGGTACTTTGGAAAGATGGTGCCAAATGCTATTAAGTTTTCATATGTGTGCTAAGTCGCTTCAGTCATGTCTCATTCTTTATGATCCTATGGACTGTAGCCCATCAGGCTCCTCTGTCCATGGGATTCTCCAGGCAAGAACACTGGAGTGGACTGCCATGCCCTCCTCCAGGGGGTCTTCTGGAACCAGGGATTGAACCCACGTCTCTCATGTCTCTTACACCGGCAGGCAGGTTCTTTACCACTAGCGCCACCTGCAAAGCCCCTTTCACATGTATGCGTTCATACAATCATCCTAAGAATCGTATCTACAAAATCTAGGGATATTTTCATAATTTCAATTTAGGAGACATAATATCAAGGACTAAGACAATTTGTTCTTAATTAAAATGAAGACCAGAAAACACATGGCAGAACAAGGGGTTATAAGTTAGAAAAGGTTTCATTAATGGTTTATCTTAATGAACAAAAGAAAGCAATGAGAGGTCATCTATTAATAACCCCAATTCAGGACTTTAGAAAAATCAAGGTTTCTTAGAACTTTTTAAGGACTTTACCTCTTTCTAGGTAAGTCATTGTGAAGTAAATGTCATGTCTTCCCACCTCCCCAGAGTTCACCCTGACCCATTATATATATACATGCATGTGTGTGTGTGTCTGTGCGCTGAGTCGTGCCTTACTCTTTGTGACTCCAGCAGCTATATTCTGCCAAGCTCCTCTGTCCATGGGATTTCCCCGGCAAGAATACTGGAGTGGGCTGCCATTTATGACTCCAGGGGATCTTCCTCCCGACCCAGGGATTGAACCCGAGTCTCCTGTTTGGCAGGTGGATTCTTTACCACTGAGCCATTTGGGAAGCTGCCTCTGTTTACTACACGGAAGCCCAGCTGGATGCTAGGTAGTCTGCACACTCAGTAAAGGTATGAGCTACTATAACAATAAAACTTACTTGCTCTTTCTCCCACTCCTTGAGTCGGCTGTTGATGAGCTGGCGTTCTGTGTTAATGTAGTCATGAGCGCAGATGATGATGAATAGCCAGCTGTTTCCCGGGGCATGGAAAACTCTTTTCCCAGCTGAAAGTCATTATTCTTAAATGCTTCATAACTGGCCTTTAAACTTGATGTCCTTCGTCCCTCTTTCATCTTAAAAAAGGCAGTCATTGATATTATTAATACATATAAATATGCACATTTTCTTTTGTCTATTTACAGCATTATTTTGGCTTATCTAATATTATTTTGTTTTAAACCATTATGTTCATCATTGTAATTTAAGTTATTTTACATAAAGATTTAGGATCAGTTTTTACCCAGTTACGAGGTAACTACAGGATGGGTAACTTAATTCGGAATATAGATGATAGCCAGCACAGAAATGAACAAACTCAAGGCAACCTAAGTTCCAAGGCTACAGAGAAAGCCCTGGAACGGGAAGAAAGAATAAAGTATTGTCCCAGCTTTAAACATTAGCTATCATAAAACTAGGATTAAAAATGAAACTATACAATGCAAGAAAACTCTTTTTGTTCACATCAAGTTATTTCTGCTAGAGTCTGCCAAGGATTCAGACAAAACTTAACATTCCGTTTCTAAACCTTTTCTTTTTTACCTGAGCTGTAGCTTGAACTGCTTGAGCTGCTGCCATGGTAATTGCCCCCGCACCAGTTCCTGAAGATAAGGAGCCAATATTATAGGATGCCAGAGGTTGGGAGGAATTCACATTGTAAGCGTTGTTGGAAGCCGCCGTGGAATTATTATTTCGACAACCTGTGTAGAATTAAAGAAGGAATGAAAATGGTTAGACAGAACAAAATGTCAGTGAGCTTAAAATATATTATTTCTCAGCACAGATACAATGATTAAATTAAAAATTTCATGTCACAAATTTTCTTTTTTTTTTTTCTTCTTCTTCTTACGGTAGACTCTAACCAGGTAAAGAATCTGTATAATTAACCTTAAATGCTGTCATTCCCCTTTATTTTAATAAAAACCAAAAAAGAAAACAATCACATTTAAGATAATAAACTTACCTAGAGTATTTTCCTTAGAGGCATCTGATGTTAAGGTAGATAAAAGAGCTTCAGATTTAAACTTCTTTTCAGGTAAATGATCTGTTGTCGTATGGTGAGAGGTTGGGTTATATTTCCTTTCTGAATATAAATAAAGAATTCATGTGTTTTTAAATTTTAGAGAACTATGGGCAAGGCATAATACATTCATCTGATTATAAACCAAAACAACATTATGTTTTCTGAGAAGACAAGAGAAATAGAACTCTTTGTGCCACATGTCTTATTAACAGCTGACTGCTCAGACATTTAAAAAACTTCAGTAGCAAAGCAGCGAAGTAAGCCATGATGCATACTGGTTTCATATATAACATGAGAGATTTTTTTTTTTTAAACATTACCTACAATTTAAAATATTTTTCAATCAACTTTTCATATCAAATTGATTTGTCAAAAAAAGGCATCAATACAGTCAATCTAGTCAGCTAGCATCTGACTAAACCATTCATTTACTCACTAACTCAACCATTTGAGACTTTATTATATGCCAACAGTAGGCTAAGCACTTGAGAAAGGATGAAAAAGAACACTCCCTAGAGAGAAACAGGTTATTTGTATCTAGAGAGTATACCCTGCTGTTATTACCACACATTCTTCCTTTGAGAATGCCAGGGAAAACAGACTACCTGTTCCCAAATCAAATATGCTCTTCCCAAATGAAGAAGATAAATCTGCCAGTAGTTGCAATGAAAAACTGTATCTCACAAGATAAAAGAAACAGGAGGATATCTGTTTCTCAATCGGTTGTGCAGAGCTAATGAAAGAGAATATATAGATGATACAATGAATTTTTAATTGTTTTTAAGATTTTAGCTCTCCTAAATCAAACTTACTCTCCACTGGAGTATGTGAGTGAGCATGGTGATTGTTCACTGGCTGTGAAGGAGTGTCTAATTCCAGAGATCCTAAAAAACCAAAAAAAAGAGAGATAAGCACAGAGATACACTGCCATGAGATGTCACCAGAGAACTTTACACATCAATCAGCTACAGGACTGTGGACCCTTAACCAGCAGAGGACCAGCAAGCTCTGATGTCTATGCCTGTACCATTTTAGTCAAACACAATAGAGGGTCATCACTGCCTATTTTACCCTGCGCCAATCTTATCCTCTTTCTAAACAGTAAGTAATCCATTTTTTAATATTCACCTTTAAGTACAAAATGGGTCAAGGCATGCTAATGTCTGGCTAAGGAATTCACCACATTTGGTACCACATAAGTGGATGAATGGATGTTATAATTTCATTACTGATGAGACCTGAAAAACTCAACCTAGTGTTAACTGAGTTGAAGACCTTTTAATGGGAGATCCTAAAGTATCAGGTGATGGGACATTACTATAGGAAAGAAAATTCTTTGATCATTAAAATGATATGTGAATGTAAAGACTTCTAAGGGAAGTTAGGGATTTTGCTTGTGAAAAGTGATGCATAGATCTCTACCTCCAAGTTTTAAAATACTTTTAAAGAATGTCCTCAGTTTATCTTGGTCCCTTGAGATGAAATTATGGCAGGGCACAGGGTGGAGCAGTTTTCATAACTTGATCTGATGACTTTCATATGCTTGTGTCCTTACAGAGGATGCTTCATTAACCTCCCTGAGGTATTGAATAGGCATGGATTTACTGCTACTCACAGCTATTATCAGCATTTCAAGAAAACAAAACATTTTATTTTGTCTCAAGATACTTATCATCCTCAGATAGGATTCCCTTGGAATGAAGTATCACAAATAAATTAGATAATCATCTAAAGTGATGGACCTATTTTTGAACACAAAAATGCAACTATTGTACCAAGGATTCATGTGTGGTTGTGCCCTAGCTGACCTGTAGAGAGTATATGAATAGAGATATATGTAACCTAACACTCTAAAGAAACCTTTCATCCATGTGTAGAAACAGGTATATGTTCTTGCTACTGATATGCACCAAGAAAAAAGATGCCTGAACCTTTAGTTATATTATATTAGAAATCGGCCATAATACTGACTTGATTCAACTAACATTTAGTGAGTGCCTACTCAGGGCTTACCATGGCACCATCCGCTTTTATGGACACTGTCTATTTAGGCTGAAGAGCTAAATTCGTTCAAGAAACAGAGCTCATGTCTCCATTTTGGGGAAATCTCCTGAGTTAAACCCTAGGAATGATAAGAGTAAATTATAGCAGGAGATCAAGTCCAAACAGTCCAACTGCTGGGGACCAAATGATCCCACCAGGTGCCTCTGTCCACCAAGGAGCAGGATCTGAGAAGTGTCTACGGAACCAGTGTCTCCTCGGTGACCTGCACATGCATTGCAGAGAAACATGAAAATGGCTTCTTACTGAGAAGAGAAGTTTAGGAAAGACTTCTTTGAGAAAAAGAGGAGATGCTGAAGAACTCATTAAAATCTTTCTCAGTAGCACAACTGAGGGAAAGCTTTAAGGAAGTTCTTAACAAAAAATAACCACTTTCCTCAACACATAAGTGCCTAAACAAACCATGTAATGCCAGATGATTGACTTGTTTCTATGATGCTTGCATTTCTTTAAATCTTTGTTCCTACCATTCATCTTACTGGCATATGTACATTATTAAAAAAAGAAAATGACTTAATATGTTATCGTCATACAGAGTGAGTGGATGATATATAATTTCTCCAAGTATCCACAACCCAAACAGTCCAACTGCTGGGGACCAAGTGATCCCACCCAGGTGCCACCATCCACCTAGAAGCAGGATCTGAGAAGTCTCTGCAGAACCAGTGTCTCCTCGGTGATGTGCACATGTATTGCCCAATGGTGATGGAAAATTGTAAATTTTACTTACGCCTCTCTAGTATCTCTGTAATCCCAGCATTATCAGCTTCCAGCTCCATTTTAAATTTAGCCAGTTCCTGATCCAGCTTTCTCAAGTGTCGATCTACCTGTTTCAAAGAAGATCAAAGATAACCACCACAATTTGGGACACTATTAAAGTGTCAGTTTAATGAGGAAACCTAAATTTTACTTCTTTTAGTGCATCTGCTCTGGATCCTTGAGCAAGTCAATTAACCTACACTATAGGTTTTTATTCTATAAAATGAGGTTGCTAGGCTAAATATCTCCCAAGTCTCCTTGAATACATTTTAAGAAACCAGAATTGCAATTTGTCAGAAAATGTTTGGAGGAAGTAGGCTATGAAACATAAGCAAAGATGAGGGGTGGGTGGCATAGGAAACTTTTCATATATGCCTTGGGATTACTTTCAGCCTAATCTCCTCCTCCTTATAACAAGACCATCCACACTGCCAGACCATAGTAACTATTACTTACAGTAAGGAATGAAAGATCCTCAGTCTACAAACAAAGAGCCTCCTATACTTTACACATACATTTCTCTAAGGCAGAAAAGCATACCATTATACTTGTAAACATTTATGTAAAGAGTTGAAACAAAAAGGGCTTTTAGCCAGAAAGTTCCATTCTACAAAAAGCTTGGTCAAAATGGTTTTCTTGAAATACTGTCGCACTTGGTTAAGGTGGCAAAATTGTATATTCTCATTCACCTAGAGATGTTTGGACTGACTTCTGAAAATTTTATAATACCTCAAACTAACAACAAGTCTTCATTTATTTTTTTAAGCTTAATATTAAATATGGAGAAGGCAATGGCACCCCACTCCAGTACTGTTGCCTGGAAAATCCCATGGATGGAGGAGCCTGGTAGGCTGCAGTCCATGGGGTCACTAAGAGCTGGACACGACTGAGCGACTTCACTTTCACTTTCCATTTTCATGCATTGGAGAAGGAAATGGCAACCCACTCTAGTGTTCTTGCCTGGAGAACCCCAGGGACAGAGAAGCCTGGTAGGCTGCAGTCCATGAGGACGCACAGAGTTGGACACGACTGAAGTGACTTAGCAGCAGCAGCAATATTAAATATCTCGATACTTTTTCAAATTTACTGCTTTGAAGTCAAACCAAAAAAAAAAAACAAAAAAACAAAGTCTTGAAAAATATTCATGTCATATTATTAGCAATACCTTTTTTCAAATTCTAATGTCCCTCTTAATCACTGTCATAATTAAGAGTAACTTTCTTACAAATATCAAAATGTCTCCCATACATCAGAAGGCAAAAAATTAAGTAAGACTGTCAATGAAATAATGTGTATGTAAGTGAGGGGGTAGGGAAGAAGAGTACCAAAAGACAATCTGTGGGTGTTAGAGGCCAGGAAATGTGTTTGGTGCATTAAAAGGACTATGTTTTCTAGTCCTTGCTCAAACCTCTTGAGGTAGGCTAGTACTGTCTCCATTTCATAAGTGAAGAAACTAGGCTCAGAAAGGTTAAGCAACACCTGCAAATTCAATAGCTAATGCATTACAGAAACAAGACTTAACTCTGATCTGTTTGTAACAAATTGTGCTTCACTGTTTATACCTAACATTGCCTTCTGAATTTCCACATGCAGGAGCCAATTTCTTAACTGAAAGTAATATAATTCAAATTGAAAAAACATAAAAATACTGTATTATTATTTATATTTTATATATAAACAGCAATCATTGAGATGTTGGTTTGTGACTTTTCAATTAATTCAAAGCCCAATTTTCCTTCCATCTTCACACACGTGTTATTTTTCAGAGCTTTGTAAAAGCTCTACAATATTTAAAATCCTATAGGCTCGGAAAAGGCAATGGCACCCCACTCCAGTACTCTTGCCTGGAAAATCCCATGGATGGAAGACCCTGGTAGGCTGCAGTCCATGGGGTCGCTTAGAGTTGGACACGACTGAGCGACTTCACTTTCACTTTTCACTTTCATGCATTGGAGAAGGAAATGGCAACCCACTCATGTTCTTGCCTGGAGAATCCCAGGGACGAGGGAGCCTGGTGGGCTGCCTTCTATGGGGTCGCACAGAGTTGGACACGACTGAAGCGACTTAGCAGCAGCAGCAGGGTCACATCTATATTGTAGACACACGCTCCTATTCAAAGAACCTGCAGGTAACTGAGCATCCTTTAATGGAACCGCCTTTCAATAATAAAGTATGAACACAGACCTCTTATTCAAGAATATCTCTTACACTGTCAAAATTTAATCTCAAGGGAAATCAGAAAAAATACTCATGCTTAAATTCCAAGTCTACTTAATGCAATGAAAATACTCCACCACCTTTCTTACCTACAACTATATTACTAATAAATACTGAGTTCCTATTGTGTGCATCAGTTCCGTTCAGTTCAGTCACTCAGTCATGCCCGACTCTTTGCAACCCCATGAACTGCAGCATGCCAGGCCTCCCTGTCCATCACCAACTCCCGGAGTTCACTCAAACTCACGTCCATCGAGTCGGTGATGCCATCCAGCCATCTCATCCTCTGTCGTCCCCTTCTCCTCCTGCCCTCAATCCCTCCCAGCATCAGTCTTTTCCAATGAGTCAACTCTTCGCATGAGGTGGCCAAAGTACTGGAGTTTCAGCTTTAGCATCATTCCTTCCAAAGAACACCCAGGACCCATCTCCTTTAGAATGGACTGGTTGGATCTCCTTGCAGTCCAAGGGACTCTCAAGAGTCTTCTCCAACATCACAGTTCAAAAGCATCAATTCTTTGGCACTCAGTTTTCTTCACAGTCCAACTCTCACATCCATACATGACCACTGGAAAAACCATAGCCTTGACTAGATGGACCTTTGTTGGCAAAGTAATGTCTCTGCTCTTTAATATGCTATCTAGGTTGGTCATAACTTTTCTTCCAAGGAGTAAGAGTGTTTTAATTTCATGGCTGCAATCACCATCTGCAGTGATTTTGGAGCCCAAAAAAATAAAGTCTGACACTGTTTCCACTGTTTTCCCATCTATTTCCCATGAAGTGATGGGACCAGATGCCATGATCTTCGTTTTCTGAATGTTGAGCTTTAAGCCAGCTTTTTCACTCTCCTCTTTCATTTTAATCAAGAGGCTTTTTAGTTGCATGGCGCTGGGTAAATGGACAATACCGAAGAATGAGAGAATCCCTGCCTTCACAGGAATTAACACTTAACTAACAAATCAAGATTTATACAAGATTTTTAACATAACAGTATAAACAAATAGTCTCCTAGACCTAACAAAAAGAAAAAGGGTCAGAAGTCACACATAAAGAAAAAACATAATATTGGGGTCTTGTAAGCATAAAGGAGCTATGAATAAGTTAGTGAATAATGGACTGTCTTCAAATAGATGGAAAGAAGGAGTAATAAGGAACTAAAGAATGTATAGAGACACAAAAACAAAAAAGCATTTTTGTCACAGATGTAGACGGTATAAAGAGGTGATGCCTGCATAGGTGTAGACAGTACAGAAGACAAGTGTTAGAATTTCAGTTGGGAGGGAGGGGTTGGGTGAAATGAAGAATACCTCCCTAACACATACCTCCCTAACCCATTCCATCTCTGCATTTAAGAGCCACTTAATTATATTAAAGACAGTACTAATAACGTTTATTATATTGGACATGGAACAACAGACTGGTTCCAAATAGGAAAAGGAGTACGTCAAGGCTGTATATTGTCACTCTGCTTATTTAACTTCTATGCAGAGTACATCATGAGAAACGCTGGACTGGAAGAAGCACAAGTTGGAATCAAGATTGCCGGGAGAAATATCAATAATCTCAGATATGCAGATGACACCACCCTTATGGCAGAAAGTGAAGAGGAACTCAAAAGCCTCTTGATGAGAGTGAAAGAGGAGAGTGAAAAAGTTGGCTTAAAGCTCAACATTCAGAAAACGAAGATCATGGCATCTGGTCCCATCACTTCATGGGAAATAGATGGGGAAACAGTGGAAACAGTGTCAGACTTAATTTTTGGGGGCTCCAAAATCACTGCAGATGGTGATTGCAGCCATGAAATTAAAAGACGCTTACTCCTTGGAAGAACAGTTATGACCAACCTAGATAACATATTCAAAAGCAGAGACATTACTTTGCCAACTAAGGTCCGTCTAGTCAAGGCTATGGTTTTTCCTGTGGTCATGTACAGATGTGAGAGTTGGACTGTGAAGAAGGCTGAGCACCGAAGAATTGATGCTTTTGAACTGTGGTGTTGGAGAAGACTCTTGAGAGTCCCTTGGACTGCAAGGAGATCCAACCAGTCCATTCTGAAGGAGATCAGCTCTGGGATTTCTTTGGAAGGAATGATGCTAAAGCTGAAACTCCAGTACTTTGGCCACCTCATGCGAAGGATTGACTCGTTGGAAAAGACTCTGATGCTGGGAGGGATTGAGGGCAGGAGGAGAAGGGGACGACAGAGAATGAGATGGCTGGATGGCATCACCGACTCAATGAACATGAGTTTGAGTGAACTCTGGGAGTTGGTGATGGACAGGGAGGCCTGGCGTCTGTGATTCATGGGGTCACAAAGAGTTGGACACGACTGAGCAAATGAACTGAACTGAACTGATACTTGAAAATATGGAAATAACAATGGAATTCCCAGTATTAGATAGCTCAGAAAAAGCAATGGGACCCAAAGAATTAATAACTCAAAAAACCAAATTCATAATTAAAATAAACAAAGACAGAAAAGCCTCAATCACACCGTGGCGGGGAGTTTTGTAAGATAGCTTCCAATCAGTCCTACCTCCTGGTAGATTAAAAAAGATTACGAACTGACTACTATTATAAGCAACTATCAGACAATGAGAATTCTTTTTATTCAATTCACCATTACTGTACTAAATCAAATTTGAAGCTGGAAAGGAAGCAGATCACAAGATTTAACTTTAGCTATAAAGCACCAGAATATTTAAAACAGTATTAAACAGTCATAGCAAGAGCTGAGCTGAACATGTCTGAAAGCTATTACTATCTATTGGGTTGGTCAAAAAGTTTGTTTCAGGTTTTCCTATATCACCGTTTGGAAAAATCCAAACAAACATTGTGGTCAACCCCACAATGTTTAATGCTGAACAGGTAAAGCACCAATCCTAGCTGATCACCATAACAGCCCCACAGGTATAAGGTAAATCAAGAATCTAAGTTATTCCATCCCTCCACCTGACCCTATAAGATGGCTAAGATTGATTTATAGTAGTAAACAGGGTACTGAGCCAATTGAGAAACTTTCCATTAACTATAGGTTTCTAACACAAGGCTGACCACAAAGCCTAATTATTGATTTGTTCCCCAGTTAATGTCAATAAATGCCAGCCACAGATGTTTCCTTATTCTACAACCCTAAATCATATCTTACAACCCCAAAGCATAACCACTTTAAATGTACTATCCTTCTGAGCTTTTCAGAGACAAAGGGAATTCTGTCAAGATTATTTTTCAACATATTTAAGATCACAAAAACATTTAAGTCACACTTGGCCTCTGAATAAAACAAATAAATCCTCAGCCTTTAATTATTTTTGCATAGAGCTGTAATCCTTTAGCCTTTCTCTCTTGTCTCTCCCCGTTTTCCAATATTCAAATTTCAAAATGTGTTACCTGATGGACTCAAACTGAACTAAATATAGCTTCTTAAAAGTTTTCCCATGATTTTATGGTTTCCAACACTGACAAATTGTGAAAGTTAGATGTTGAGTTGCCCTTTCCCAATGAGCACTCAGTCTACAATGTTCTAAGTTAAAAACCATGGCAATAAGCGATAAATTTCTATTCATGAAGAGATGGAGTAACAGCGAATAGAGAGGGTAAACTGCAGAAGAAAGGAATGATGGCAAATTATTTCTCTGATGATCTATCATGAAAATGATTCTTCACATTCTGAATTATATTTAAACTGGATAAAAATTTGATCTACCTTTAGGGTGAATCAAATACTTAGGCCTTAGCACATAAACTACATCTAATCATTCTCCTAAAACACAATAAGGATAGGAGACAAATCAAAAGGTCAAGCTCATATATTTCCTTAATTAGAGTATCAGATGAGGAATTCTCAAATTTATAGGTAAGATGTGGGCCTGAAATATAATCATCTGAGGAATAAACCAGGATATAAAAAAGGAGCAAGTTCAAGGGTATTTAGCAATGTAAGAGGCTGCTAAAACCATTCAGGCATTCACAAAAAGCTCAAGCTTTATCACAGTATATATAAATCACCTTTATTAGGTATTGTAATCTAATATGGCTTTATGACAGTGACATCTGGCTGAGGAACACAAAAAAGTGTTTAATGACTATGAGTATCAGGATTCTAGAAGGAAATTATTTTAATAAGATAGGTTTTGTTTTTTTTTTTTTTTTCAGTCTGTTAGTCAAATTCCACTAAGCCTACTTAAAGTATTCGTTTGTTTCAATAAACGTCTAATTTCAAAATTTCTTCATTTGTGGATATTTATGTGGTCTCTTGTTTTCCCTTAATAAATGAAGTAGTACGGTGCTGGTCACAGAAATAAAAAAATTTACTACCAGTTTTAAAAGTAAATAAGCTATTTTAATAACGAAGAATACAATTAAATACTGTGCTATAGAAAACACTGAGAGGCAGAATCAAACACAATTAATTATACTCAGATGCTGTATCTTAAAAGCTGTAAAAATAATACCTGCTTACTTTACACTGTCATAGTAATATGCTTAGGCAAAGCCATACATACAGTCTTCTCTAAAGTGTATTCCATGCCTCAGTTTAAAATCCTTCACTGGCCTCCCGCTGCTCTGAAACTAAGAACACTGCTGCACTGGCTTTCAAGCTCTGAAACTAAGAACACTGCTGCACTGGCTTTCAAGCCCTGCAAGTGTTGGGTTCGCATGTCCCTCTCATACCTCTCTTCTTCTTTTTCATGACACACCAACCACACTGGCCTCTCTCCCGGTTTAATCTGTCAGACCCTTTTCCACCTAAAACACTGCACTTGGTCCATCATCTGCTTGAAATGTTCTTCCTTAAGCTTGTCACATAGCTGGCTCTTTCTCACCTTCCAAGAACTACCTCAGAGGTCACCTCCTTAGGACTATGCTTATCCTGATAAGCAGACTCTTCATAGCCTCCACTGGTTATTCACTCTTTCCCCCTCTTTCCACAATGTTTATTTCCTTCATAGCCCTTAGCAAAGTCTCCAATAATCTTTATTTAATAGTTTGCCCTATTCACTGTCCAGCTATATCATTACTGCCCATTTTGCACCAGCACCACTCATATCTGGATATCTATGAATATTTGCTGAATGAATGAAAGTTATACCCTCCCACTATGTAGAACTGTACAGACAGAAGTATCACTGTTTATTTGGTAAAAGATCTGTAAATAAAAATTATTGTATTTTGACACTTACACTATATCCTGTCCACTCACCTCTGCAGCACAAAGCACTCTAACCTTCCATATGTTAAATGTGATAGGAATTTAATGAGGGTGCATAATTGATTTTTAACATTTTAACAATTATTTATTCATGAGAAATGATGTTAGAGAAGTAAAACAAGAAGCTAAGAGTTAACACGATGACTTCCAGGGCCTAGCAATTCTCAGATAAAGATGAATATACTCAGAGGAGAAGTCTGAACTTGAAGAATAATTATGGTATAATTGCTAAAGCTAAGTGTTCACGTGGAAAAGTAATGGAAACATGTTTCTCAGCTTGGGTGGTGAGTGGGGAGTGGGAACGAGAGGAAAACTGGCATTTGACAGAACAACGCTTTACCGTGTGGCGTTTGGTCTCATCAGCCTCTGGAGCTGGGGATGAAGATGAGAGGAAATTACCTCTACAAGAGAACCAAGAGGACAGAGTAACAAGCAATAAAGGTCAAGGACAGAACCCTTTCAAACACCAACCACTCTGAGCGATACCCAAGGAGACTGAGAAAGGCCATGAGGGTGGGAGGATGATGAATTAACATAAAATCTCAAGAAGGATGGATTATATAATAAGGATATCATGGTCACATGGAATGAGTATTTAATGAGACATAAGGAGAAAGGGGTGGGGGGAGAGTAAAAGAAAGGAAAGGGGAGGGAAAGGACGGGACAGAGACAGGAAAGAGTAGAGAAAAAGCAAAAGGCAGTCTTAGAAATAAATCATGAGGGAATGGGGGGAAAAAAAACAGGTTTAATTTGGCAGAGCTCAAAGGGATGCAGTGGCTTCAGGAAAGTAGAAAACTTGTTAGAGAAATGAGATGAAGTGAGTTTATTAAAGAGTGAGGATCTACTATCTGCCAAACTATGAGGTGGGTGGGTGTGGGTGTGTGTGTGTGTAGACAGATGTAGGTAAGAGATACAGAGACAGATGTAGATATGTGTATATATGTATACAGATGTACCTATATTTGTCTATTTCTATCTCTCTCTGTTGAAAGAGACAAAGAGACCCAGAGAGCACTGGAAGGCACAAATCAATTCTGTGATTTTACAGATAAGGAAACTGAAGTTCCAGGATTATATCAATTTTCCAAATTCCTGCTGTCAGTGAAGTGGCTGAATTCACATTTGCATGAGTCCATTATGGGTCCTTGGTTTTTAACCCATTCATTACATTGCATTCACTTTGTTACATCATTTTTTATTACTTCAATCTCTAGCCTAAATAATCCATCTCCCTCATAAAACTCCTAATTTTTATTTTCACTCTATGTTTTTCCATGACCTCTTAGTGAAATGCTTTCCCCTCAATACTATGCTGAATCCAGGTGCCTGAGGCTCTAAATAAATTCTGTTCAAAATTCATCTCATACCTCTAAGAAACCAACAGTAACTCTGCTTGATTTAGTTCAATCTTTACCAGATCCCTTTAATATCCAAATGTATTCATCTTTATTTGTTAACATGTTTCTGTAACAGGCTCTCCATTTTACTGTGGGCATCTTCCCAACTAGGTAACTTGAGGTCAGGAGCATTTATAACATTTACTCTTCATTCCTCCACTGTACCTACATAAAACTCCATTACACCAAGTACAGAGTCGATGAACAGTGCGATTTGTAAACAAGAGACGGATACATACACCCATTTAAAAAGCATATGTTTGTTATATATTCTTTTTCTAAATGCATGAAATACTTTTAATAAAGATGTAAAAGTAGTAAAATAAAATAGAAATGAAAGATTAGAATCAAAGAGCTACATGGTTTAAAAAGCACGTAGTTTTTAAATAAAGATTGACAACTAGTCACTATATGTGAGGAAGAATGATACCAAACAAATTAGCCTTGTATTCAAATATAATGTCTTTCTCTATGTTTATAGACTTAATTCAAGACCAAAACAATTAAGAACTTTATTTGGGTTTATTCCACCATAAATCAAGCCACCAGCCCACTCTACCCGTCTTTAGGCAGCGTCTTTTATGAAACTGTTTTTAGAGTAACTGTACGAACAAAAGAGCCTAGGTTGTTATAGCCATTAAAATATTTTCACTATATCAAAGCAATTAGCCATTTCTGTGGTTTTACACAACATATATTTTCTAGTTTAGTATAGCACTCACAATGCACAGCGTACGGGGTATGCACCTTTTATCTGTGTCTTGCTCACCAATGACACCTATATTAACATGTACCCGTTCAATAAAAAAACTGTACCCAGACAAGACAAAAATAAGATATGAATCAATATGCTAAAGCAAATCAAAAGGAAGCATTTGTCTCCAGCTTTAACTTGCTTTGAGGCAGAACCAAAAAAGAGTATTTCCTAAAACATAAACTTTGGGAGATACTATACATTAAAAAAAAAAAAAAAAGACTATAACAGCCTGAGAAATATTGCATATATATATCTTCTTAGTGATTTCAATCGTTAAGAAGTGCTGCTGCTACTGTTAAAAAAAAGAAAAACAATTTTAAGTTTATTTAATCTTGTATTTCCCAGTTTTGCCACATGTGCCAGTTGCTGGAGTACTATCTACTGAATATCACTTAATAGACAGCTGAGTACTATCTATTAAGAGATTCAAATAAGTCCCTTTTTCATTTTAATCAGACTACAAAGAACTGTCAGCACAATCCCCTTAGGTGTGTTCTGCCACAGAAACAATCTCAAGATGATTTATCAGACAAGTAAACACACTACCTTAAGAAGATAAAAATTAGTAAAATAAAGTTAAACATCTATTTTAATACAAAAAAACCCTAACATCAGCTACAATCTTACAGTGACGTAGATATGGCTAAATGTAAGGTTTTTAACTGACTGACTGTGGACTCTCTCTCTTCCACAAAGAAACCAAAAAGTGGACAGTGAACTCTGAAGTTAAATGCAATCAAAAGAGCAGTAATTCAGTTTAGTCTGTCCTTCCTATTACATTTAAGTCAACATCATTTAAAACATAATCCATAATTCAAATACTTATGGCTATTAATTTTTACTTACCAAGTCATATATCTGGTTTGCCAACTGAACCTTCTCGTCTGCATCTTCCAAAGCTTTATAGTAATCCTGAATAAAAACATTCATGTTTCAGGAACAAATTAATAATTTAAAAATCTGTGTATCCAGGACCTATAACTGCATTTTCATTATCGTGGCTTGTTATCACTGTCAGTCATTACAGGGCTTCCCTGGTGGCTCAGATGGTAAAGAATCAACCTGCAATGAGGGAGACCCAGGTTCAATCCTTGTGTTGGGACGATCCCCTGGAAAAGAGAATGGTTATCTACTCCAGTATTCTTGCCTGGAGAATCCCATGGACAGAGGAACCTGGTGGACTACAGTCCATGGGGTTGCAAAGAGTCAGACATGACTAAGTGACTAAGCACTCAGGAACACACATTATACATGAGCCATAAAAATCCAGTTAGGGATAGGGTGGGGATGAGATAGTATTAGAAATTTTAGACAACAACCAAGGATTAAAGGAAGAGAGAAGAGATAACAAATAAACACCATCCAAGTCTAGCTATACTAGTAAAAATTATGTGAGCCAAAGAGTAATTATTTTTCTTTAAAAATAAATGTTATTTAGGATTCATCTAATTTGTAAAGAGTATTTACGTTCTCCATTTTTAAAACTTATTACAAACAACTACTGAAAGGCTTCTGACCTGCACATCCATTATGCAGTTGTTCTATAACTCTCATTTTAAGCTAGGAATCAATTCTCCCCAGTATAAAGCAAACTATTTTTTCTTAAATTCTATGAATTTCCATGAAGTGTCAAGAGTTTTTAGGGTATATCCAAGCTGTGCTACACCAAAAACCTAGTAGGAAAAAGGGATGATGAATGACTTACGATGTATATGTGTGATGTCTCTACTCACACACACTTGGGCCTCCAGGTATCCTGCAAGTCAGGGTTAATTCTATAAAAGATTCTCAAGTTTTTGTTCCTAACAGAGTAATATTCCCTCCACGTGGTAAAATAAATAACACCAGTAGTTTCCAAATTTCTTTCTCAGCTGATACTTGAACAATTCTATGAAGGTTAAGGGTAAGAGAGCCATTATTACTCAGAGATATTAAAGGACATGTCCCACATCACAAAGTCAAACTGCAGAGTCATGAGTAAATCCAGGGCTTGTAGATAGTTCTTCCAATATGTCCCCAAATTAACTAGATCGTATCTTTAAAGCAAACCTTGAGGGGAGAGCTGCTACTCATTCTAATCTGGAAGGGAGCTCTAAGTACTACAAAACTTGTCAGGATTCTGTTCTCCTGTGATTCCGCCAACGTAGGTACTTAGCAATATATGAAATATGCTTCAAGATTGCTAATTTTCATCCCAGTCTGTTGCCCAAATTGGAAGATACTACATTGAGTTGGTCAAAAATGTCATTCGAGTTTTTCCATAACATTTTATGCGCTGAATGAGCTTTTTGGCCGACCCAATAGATCTAAATTACCAAAATGCTTCAATGTTTAAAAGTTCCTACACCTGAAGCTCTAAAATGTAATGAATCATTTTTAATTTTGTACATCATTTTAAAATTCTAAAGAGCTATTGATAACTTTCCCTCACTTTGATATCCCCCAAACTATTTAATATTAAAATATCTTCCTCAGCTGTGCTGTGCTCAGTTGCTCAGTCATGTCCAATTTTCAACTGCTGAAAGTCGTGTTCAGTCTTTTGTGACCCCATGGACTGTAGCCTGCCAGGCTCCTCCGTCCATGAAATTTTTCAGGCTAGAATACTGGAGCAGGTTGCCATTTCCTATTGCAGGGGATCTTCCTGACCCAGGGATGAAATCCGAGTCTCTTAGGTCTCCTGGCAGGTGGATTCTTTACCATTGTGACTCCTGGGAATCCCCTATCTTCCTCGGAGAGTTCCAGAATTTACAGATAAATCATCCAGAGTGTTGAACACACCTTTTTGATGGATGCCATTTGTTCTTCTCGCCACTCTGGCTTATTTTTCTTTGCATTCATGAAGAATTCACTGACTCTTTGTTCTAGCTGATCCATTGCATCTAGGACATAATAAAAACATTTCATATTTAGATGACCAAACTCATACACTGAATATACATGCTTTGATGTGAAGAAAGATGTGATGTGAAAATATCTGACTACATACACTCTTTTACTTGGTCTATAACTTAAATATGTCACATTCTAATAAAATTAATAAATATATCTTAATTATCTTAGTAAAGAAAAATTATAACTTTCCCTACTGACAATTTATTTTGTAAAATATCTGATCACATACATTTTTACTTGGTCTGTAATTTAAATATGTCATGTAATAATAATATAAATATGCTTTATGCAATAATAAATATATATTATACTCTAATATAAATATACTGTAAATATATACTCTAATAAGTGTACTTTATAAATATATTTATAAGTGTAATATATATATATAATTTACTAATTACCTTAGTAAAAGTTATAATTTTCCCCTAGTGAAAATTTATTTTTGTTACTTCAAAACTGTTTCTGATAGTCAAAGCAGTCACCAAATATAGATTCCATCCCACAGTTGTTGGCTAGTACAGGCTTGGGGTCACAAACTAATGGTATTAAGTCAGGCAGATGTGCCCAAACACAATTTCTTATTGAAAGCACTACTAGATAATCCTCATTTTTCTTTCAATAAGAAAATGTGATAAAAAGGTTTTAACCTTTTGTTATATACCATTAAGCACCACATATACAATATTATTTATCTGAGATAAGTTTTTTTCTGAAATGTGTGCTAAGAACAGTCATTTCTATGCCAAAAGAGAAAAAAGTAAAGGGATTTTGTTGCTGGGTAAACTAAGGAAAACTTTTTACTATATTGTTTGGGAGATTTGCAGTGCTCAATAGTGCATCTCTTACCTTACAAAGAGGTATCTCTTGTTAATTCGTAATACCTATTAAATTTAGACAATTCTAATTATTGTAAAAAATGCTAGTTTAAAAAAACCTCTGATTTATATAATCAAGTCGAAATTGTTAGAGAACTTAACATTTGTGATATAAAGTACAAAATAACAACTACCCTTTATTGAATGCCCACTTTTGTATCAGGTACTAAACATTCTAATTTATGTGTATTTCTTTTAATCCTCAAGACCATAAAAATCCCTCAGAAGTGGTAATGTGGTTAAGGCCAATGAATTAAGTCAGTTAAGCCCTAAAATGAACTCAGATCTATCTGATGACTATGCTCCATCCTGTAGAAAATACCACTTTAGCAAATGTTTAGCATTTCAATTACATTAAAGTTAAAATGAATTTTGTGAGCAAGGTGAAGAAATACAGAATTCAGACTTTTACACTATAATGTGAACAAAAGGTGACTTCCATGATGTATCACCTTGCATTATGTACCACATAAAACCAACAGGAGGCTGAGAAAAGAAAAGTCATGATCAATGGGTATGGAAGTGTGTGCAGCGGTGGTAGAGAAGTGGGGGGACAGGTTCTTAGCTACCTCAAGATTCCCACTCTGGAACGTTCTGTTCTCTGATTGCTTTCCGTGATACTCCTTTCCTCCTTATCACACCCCAAAATCCAGATCTTCCCCTAACTATACTTTTCTAAGAAAATCTGTCAGCACAAGAAATTTACCTCAAACCTAATTCTATGTATAGTCTAAATACAGCTAGAACACAGGGGATCAAAAAATGTCTTCTGCAGGAATAGCCCTTAAACAGTTAAGGAGTACTTACACTTTTCCGAACCAAAGGAGTGACACGCAGCCAACAAAGTACACTGGGTTATACACTTTAATTACGTATCACATCATTCATTTCACATTCTTAATTTTTAATATAGTATCTCTACAAGACAGCTGGATCAGCTATATTATACTCATTTCACAAAGGGGGAAGGTGTGTGAGGTTCTTTCAGAGCATGATGGACTCCAAGCGTACTGAGCGCTGTTTTCTTATTTCAAAATTTTGCCTTGTTACCTATAAAGTTATTTATTCTCTACCCTCTCTAAATCAAAAACATGACCATATACACTAAATACTGCTCTGTGAAACAGCAAGGTTATTTTAGGGAAAAAGTATCCTGACCACCAAGCTATAACCAAAAGAAAAATAAAAAATTTTGCTACAGCAGACAAGAAGCTTTACTGTAAAATTTTATTTCCTTTCCCATTTTGACTGACAAACTATCATACTGTTTGACAGTTGAGAATGCATCCTTTATCGTGTAACTTTTCAAATGGGACATTCCAAGTTCACCACAGTCTCTAAATAACTACATACAACCTCTGCTTCTATGTGTTGTCCGCTCTTGAATTTTGCCTAGCATCAACTTTAACAAAAATATAAATGCTGAAATCTATGTTCTACACATAAAGTCTCAAGTCAAAATCTTCGCAACATCTATGCCGATGTGCACTAAATCGTATCTACATTCTCAAAGAAAGTACAGAAACTTTTATTGCACAGTCCCAAATTCGAGAAAGGAGCATACATGCTCTAATGCCACCTTCTCTTGTAAGTCAGGAGAAAAGTAGTGTGGTAGACAGAAGAGGCAAGATTTGGCATTGCCAGTTCTTTTTGACAACTCCTTCTGTACTAGCGAATGAGCCGGAGGAGAGCCAAACACCAGAGCCGCTGACGTCGATGGCACGTAAGTCTGTCACTGAACGCGCGCAGCGAACAAGGGCAAACGCGCCGACTTACTCTGCACCTGCAGGTCCATCTCGCGCATCTCAGTGAAGCGATCCCTCAGGTCCATTGGAAGCTGCTCAATCACTGTCAAAGGGAGATTCCGTCAGAGGGGCGAGGCCAACGGCGAAAGTACGCGTTTACGTCACTGCGTGTGTGCGTGCGTAGAGGGGGGTCGAGAGAGCCCGCAGCCCACAACGAGGCTGCCAGTTACCGTGAGAAAGAAACATCCCCCGCCTCCCCCTCCCTCTCGCCATCCCGCCAGCCGGTCTACTCCCGCCCTCACCCGCCCGCAGGTACCCCGGACGGGCCAGCCAGCGCCGCCCACTCACTTTCCAGATAGTCCTCTAGGTACAACATCGTGGCCCTTAGAGCTGGGGGAGCGAGGGGGTCCAGGGGTTTATTTGTGTCACTCGCTGTCGCCGGAGTTTTGTCTCTTCCAATATGGCGCCTCCGCTAGCAGCACCCGCTCGGCTCCGGCGGAAAAAAAAAAAAAAAAAAAGGCACTTTGGCGCCTGACGGCGCTTGCCTCACCGCCGCCCGGAGCGGTCATTGGCTGGCTGAATCAATGACGTAACCGACTGGACCCCGCCCCCGCGCCCTTGTGGGAAGTGTAGTTTTAGTCCCTCCCCAACAAGCTTGAACTTGCTGGCAGTTCTCCACGTGGAAACTACAAAAACCAGGCGCCGGTGCGAGCCGTGCGCAGCAGAATCTGAAATGCGGTGCCGCTATTTATTTGTTGATTTTTTCACGGGGGATGACGGGAGTTGTATGCTCCTGCAGAACACAACTGGGAAGAACTTTTCACCTGTTCTTTCTTGCTGTGATTCCATGCCCCGACGTTTGTGAGTCATGGATTTCAAGTAGTGCTAGGCAGACGGCGAAGGTTCTAACGCTAGAATAATCAGCAAAGTTCGGGCAATTGGGATTGTTTAAAACAGAGCTCATTGCTGGAATGTATCCTCAGTAAACAGTCCCAAATACACAAATGGGACGTCTGGTTGGCTACCGTATAACTAAAATAGTTTACACTTAGAACATAGAATAAATATTTCCTGTATTGAAAGATGCATCAATAGTTCTCGATAGCCTGTTATACACTGTATTTTGAGGTCCGTCTCGTCTTCATTCTAGTGTAATTGACATATACGTACACCTTCACGGGAAAAAAAGTGAGCAACCAGGAATAACGGATGATGTCTTAGTATCTAATGGGTTATTTTTGCAATAACTATATAAGGTTGAATAAATAAACTGTATTAAACGTCTGTCACCCCGGACGTTGTCTTTTTCTTTCGATTACTTCCCGCGTTTGTTCAACCGTGTTATATTTAGCCCTTCACTGCTGAGTTTGTTTCCTTTTTCTTAAAAACGTTAACACTCAATAGAGATTGGGTATTGTTATTTTTCACCTGTCTTTACTTAACTTTTTTTCCCCCCAGGGAAATGTGTCTTTAGTTCATAATTTAATATTCTATTTCTGTTTTTCATATTGGAGCTGAAACACGTTATGTATTTGCATTTCTTTTCTCCCTCCTTTTTCTTATACACTAGACTTTTCCACAGTTCTTAATCAGGAGAGTTACCTGTCAGATTGATGAATCGCGAAGGAAATTTACCTGAGTCTCAATGAGAATTACCTAGTTTATTTTCTGTACTTTTATCTAAAATCTGGGGCTTCCCTCATAGCTCAGTTGGTAAAGAATCTGCCTGCAATGCAGGAGACTTGGGTTCGATTCCTAGGTCAGGAAGATCCCCTGGAGAAGGAAATGGCAATCCACTCCAGTATTCTTGCCTGGAAAATCCCATGGACACAGGAGCTGGGCGGGCTACAGTCCATGAGGTTGCAAGAGTCGGACAGGATTTAGCGACTTAAATCTTCCTCCCTCCCTTCCTTCTTCTGGCTGTTTTTAAGACATTTTTGATATTTTTGCAATTCACGGTGGTGAATCTAGGTTTGAATTCCTTCCTTCCTCCCTTTCTCTTGCCTTGAAAGCACACACACACACACACACACAAACTTTTTTTAACCATGCTTAGGATTTAAGAGGATTTCTGAATCTCAGGAATAATGTCCTGCAACAATTATAGAAAATTCCCACCCTTTATCTTTTTAGTGTTATTTCTTATTTTTCTCCATTATATCTTAGAACATCTATAGGACATTGGTAAGAATTTCTCACTTTATCCTCCATTTCTCTTAGCCTTTCTTTTATATGGTCCATCTCAAATTTTTCAAACACTTTTTAGTTTTATAAGTTCTGTTTGCTTCTCTTTTTCTGCCATTTTCTAATTTCCTATACAAATTAAGAATAGTCTGTATTCTGTTAATGGAGAAGGTGATGGCACCCCACTCTAGTACTCTTGCCTGGAAAACCCCATGGACTGCGGTTCCTGGTAGGCTACAGTCCATGGGGTCGCTAAGAGTTGGACATGACTGAGCGACTTCACTTTCACTTTTCACTTTCATGCATTGGAGAAGGAAATGGCAACCCACTCCAGTGTTCTTGCCTGGAGAATCCTAGGGACTGGGGAGCCTGGTGGGCTGCCGTCTATGGGGTCGCACAGAGTCGGACACGACTGAAGTGATTTAGCAGCAGCAGCAGCAGTACTCTGTTAAATCCAGTACTGAAAATGTTATGGGTCTTTTGTGCTGTCTGCTGTGTCTCCTAACTTTTGCACATGGTGTCTGCCTCCTTGTGGGTTATTATCTGTGACTCTGTGGTGTGTTTCTGGGATTGTAACTGGAAATTCTTACAGGCCATAGTTAAAACTCGGAGAAAGCAATGGCACCCCACTCCGGTACTTTTGCCTAGAAAATCCCATGGGCGGAGGAGCCTGGTAGGCTGCTTGAGTCGGACACGACTGAGCGACTTCACTTTCACTTTTCACTTTCATGCATTGGAGAAGGAAATGGCAACCCACTCCAGTGTTTTTGCCTGGAGAATCCCAGGGACCGGGGAGCCTGGTGGGCTGCCGTCTATGGGGTCTCACAGAGTCGGACACGACTGAAGCGACTTAGCAGCAGCAGCAGCATAGTTAAAACTAAGTTTTCCTAGAGATTATTAGAATTTGCTTCTGTAAATTTCTTGGAGGCACCATCAATTCTAGTACCAGATTAAATTATCCACTTGAGGTTTATTGGATTGTACAGATTGAATGAATTTGGGCCTCAAATCAAAGTGGCTTATTATAGATTGTCAAGGGAGACTTTTTCTTCTGGAGTCCCCTGATCAAGACAGGCATGAAGCCCACTGGCCCTCACTTACTTCTCAGTATGCTTTCATTTTTCTGGCTGCCTTTCTTTTTATCCCCTGTGAGAATTTCTTCACTTGTTACTAGTACATCAATTTATTTGATTTTTTAACCCAGCATTTTTGGTTGTTTTCAGCAGGTGGTTCATTCACAATTAGCTGAAAGAACATGCTGTCAAAAATTGAAGAAATAGAAGTCCATCATTTCAGGTTAATTTGAGCTTCTTCAGGGAGTTTTCCATATTAAGGAAACAGAGATAATATATCATTTGCAATTCAGTCAATATATATCCACCACTCCAGAGAAATAAAAAAATTATAGCACTTACACCCTATGTATTTTATTTAATGGATGTGATTTTTGTTGGTTTTTTTCTTTGTTTCTTTTTTTATTGAAGCATAAGTGACTTATATTACTTTCAAGAGTACAATGTATGATTTGATATTTGTTTTTTTAATGTTTTATTTTCATGCAATTTTAAAGGTTGCTTTCCACTTATAGTTTATTATAAAATAAAGTTTTTTCCATTTATATTTATTACAAAATATTGGTTATATTGCTTATATTGTACAATACATCCTTGAGCCTATCTTATACCAAGAGTATGTAATGACTGTAATTATTATTCTTGGACCATGTATCAGCTGCAGAAAATTGTACACAGATGTTATAGCTTCTTACATCATTAACTCATATAGCAAATACTACTTGGAGTAGCTGCCCACTTAACAACCACTACTGCATTTCTAGGAAGGGCCCCTTCTATATAGGGATGACCATATCTGTATTACATTACTGTACAGCTGATTAGAGCTTATTAACTTACCAAGAACAGACCAAAGCTGGACCTGTCAGATGCATTCTCTTGGGATTTTAAATTGGGAATGAAGAAGCTTGAAAACTGATGTCAGAGTGACAGAATTGCATTAATTTCAACACAATAAATAGGTGGTCCACAAACTCCTGTTGCCAAGATTCTCCAGAGAAACTCTGTTTTTTTCCTTGCCTTTTTCTCCTTTTCTCTGTCACTTTTGATAACATGAGTTGTGTGATCTTGAGAAAGTTATTTTAACACTCTGTGCCTCTGTTTCCTGATCTGTAAACCAGAAATAGCAATAGTAACAAAGTTATAGGAGTGTTAGATTGAAATAATACCATCCATGCAAAGCACTTAGGTTAATGCCTGAGAAATATTATACAATAAATGACAGCTTCTTTATCATCATCATTAAGACTGTTAAGACTCCTTGTAAGTTATCCATATGCAGATGCCCCTTTGTTCTACTCTTAGCTTTGCGTTAGATCCCTGCTGATTTTGCGTCTGGACACCACCTAGAACTCACCTGTTGTGTTGCTAGTGTCATACTAAATTCAGAGAATTGGTTCAAGAGAGGCTACGTGAGAAGACTGCACTGAAGGCTAAGTAGAAGGAATCAGAAGAGGTTCAAAGCAGATGCAACATGACCGTCTTGGACAGGAGTCCAAGACAAAGGAAAATTTAAATTCTTCATATAGCATGTCCTCAGGGGAAGCTTTGCCTATGGCTTAAGGTTCTGCTGCTTCCCTGTCTTACAAAGAAAACTATCATCTTGAAAACTTGCTAGTAAAACTTTGAAATGAGATATTTTCTTCACTTTGTGCCAATCAATATATGCTCCCTGACAGACCTCTATAATAGAGTAAAATGCTATCTTTATAAGACTTCTCTAATTTTACATCTTTAAAATCCATTGAGCCATTTACTAGATCAGTTATAAGCAGAGAATAAGGTGATGATTTAGTCTCAAAGCCATGTCCTACTCTTGGGACCCCATGAACTGTAGCCCACCAGGCTTGTCTGTCCATGGGGTTTTCCAGGCATGACTACTGGAGTGGACTGCCGTTTCCTACTCCAGGGGATTGAACCCTTCCCAACCCAGGGATTGAACCCATGTCTCCTGCATTGCAGGCAGACTCTTTTTTTCTTTAACATTTTTTCCTCTTTTTAAAATTTTTAGTTTATTATGTATTTATTTTTTATTGCTCTGGGTCTTTGTTGCTGTACACAGGCTTTCTCTAGTTGTGGTGAGAAGAGGGCCACTCTCTACTTGTGGCACATGGTTCAGTTGTCCTGTGGAACGTGGGATCTTCCTGGATCAGGGATTGAACCCGTCTCTCCTGCGTTAGCAGGCGATTCTTATCCAGGAACCATCAGGGAAGTCCCACAGAGGGATTCCCTACTGCTGAGCCAGCAGGGAAGTCCAAGCAGTAGGGCAATAGTCTTACTTTCCATATCTGAGGATGTTTCCAGCCATTCCCACTCTCAATACTCACTAAAGAGATGTCGTTAAAGAAGGCTGTACTTTCCTGACCTGGTTCCTGGGTGTTTGTGATGGAAGAATCTGGGGAAGAGGAGAGGAAGAAGATGGCAGGTGACTAATGGGAGCAGAATTAAGAAGACACTGCAGAGAGGATTGCTAAGTGAGGGTTCAGTGCATGGGAGAGGGAAAATACTGAACAGAATGTTGGATAATTGGTTATGAAGCTGTCACAAGATCATTTCTTCAAGACAACTGGAAATTCTGGATAAAAAGCTTGAAACCCTCACGTGCTGGAAATGAAGCATCAACTCAGAATAGTGAGCAAAAGTTGGAACAGAAAGAACTAGAGAGTTTATTGCCTTAATTGATGGGTGGTGGAGTTCTGACTATAGCAGAGTGAAAATGAAATTTCTAGTTGAAAGATGGAGCCACTCCTTCCATGGGTGCCGTATCTGCAAACTAAAATATAGACATATTTCATGTCCCTGTAAATGTTCTGCTTGACCATAAACACAGTGTATCCAGTCAGCCAATCCCCAAAACCCAAGCCCATTGTGGGCTCTATATGTATTTCCTTCAACCAAGCAAGCTTGACTATGTGGCCCCAGCAGATTAGATATTTTTACTGATATTTAACCTCTTCCTTGTTCTTTATTCTTCACTTTACAAAAGCTTCCTGCCTTCAACCTCATTATGCAGTTCTCCAAATGGAGACGGTCCACTTCAAAAAGTGTTAAATAACATTTTCTTACATCACCTAAATTGTCTTCATTATCATTTTTTAAAAACAGGCTTCAGCTCATAGATTGTAGGGAGATAAATCTAATCAATCCTAAAGGAAATCAGTCCTGGAAATTCATTGAAAGGACTGATGCTGAAGCTGAAGCTCCAATACTTTGGCCACCTGATGCGAAGAGCTGACTCACTGGAAAAGACCTTGATGCTGGAAAAGATTGAAGGCAGGAGGAGAAGGGGACAACAGAGGATGAGATGGTTGGATGGCATCACCAACTCGATGGACATGACTTTGAGCAAGCTCCAGGAGTTGGTGATGGATAGGGAAGCCTGGTGTGCTGCAGTCTGTGGGGTCGCAAAGAGTTGGACAGGATTGAGTGACTGAGCTGACTGAAAACTAACCATCTTGCAAAAAGCCGGTGACCTCAAAGGGCTGTTGCTTCTGTGAAACTGACAGTTTGTTCTTATCCAGGAACCATCAGGGAAGTCCCACAGAGGGATTCCCTACTGCTGAGCCAGCAGGGAAGTCCAAGCAGTAGGGCAATAGTCTTACATTCCATACCTATGGATGTTTCCAGCCATTCCCACTCTCAATACTTACTAAAGAGATGTCGTTAAAGAAGGTTCTACTTTCCTGACCTGGTTCCTGGGTGTCAAACTGCAAAGAAGGTTGCCAACCATCCACCTGAAATCATAAGTGAAAAGGCTGTGCTACTGCTGCTAAGTTGCTTCAGTCGTATCCGACTCTGCGACCCCATAGACGGCAGCCCACCAGGCTCCCCCGTCCCCAGGACTCTCCAGGCAAGAACAGACCCCAGACCTACACCCGTGCATGAGGGTAGAGTCCAAATTGAGACTCTCCACAAAATGCAGGCACCCTTTAACAAGGTAGTAAGCATGGGTCTGGCCCACTGAAAAGTGAGAGAGTTCATATGGAGACAGATACACTAGTACCCAATAGGGTTGCTCCTCAGACACAAAGAAGAACTGTTGGAAATGGGCTCAGGTTCAAATGTAACAACTCACTTAAGGAAATGAGGACTCTGAGAGATTGATACCAGATGAAATAAGCAGGGGAATTCTAAAAATGTAAGTCTTGGAAATCAGGATTGATGAAATCAATACAGAAAGCAGAACAAACAAGAAAAAGAGAAAAAGATATGAAAATTTGAGGATCAGTCTTGAAGTGTCAATACCTGATCGCTAAAAGTTCCAGAAAGAATAGGAAAAAACGGAAACACTAAAGTGTACATACTCTATGACTCATACTCATGGAGGTGAAGTTTCTGAATAGGTAAAACTAATATAGGGCGATAAGACACAGGAGAGTGGCCACCGCTGTGGAAAGTGAGGTGCTTAACTAATCAGAACATGTTACTGACCATGTCTGTTTCTTAAGCACTGCTCTATTCCCAGGGTCACTCAATTCCTACTTTTTGATGAATAAACGGAAGCACTATTAGGTGTAACGGCTTTTCAATCAGACAGACTTGTGTTTGAACATTGTCTCTGTTATTTGCTCTTATGACCTGAGCCAAGTTACTCAATATTCCTAAGACTGTTACTTCACCCTTGAAATAAGAATAAGGAAGGGTATTTTGCCCTATTACACTGTGGTGAGGCTCAAGAGTAACATATAAGAGTACCTAGCACGGAGTCTAGTACAGAAGTATAACCATGAAACACTATTATTTGTAGAATTGACAGTACCATAAAGTAAATGGTCCAGTAAGTTCTATTCCAAGGGCATTACAACAGGAGCCGGCAAATAAGAGGGAGCATTGTCTTTGGAGGATTAAAAATAATAAAACTGACTTTTGCAATCTGCTTTTATTGTCACAATGTGCCAGTGAGTCTAAACAATGTCAGTGATAAAACATTTCTCCCTGAAAAAATATTTTGTTGGTGTAAGTTCTAAACAATCTCTGAAGTTATGGTTGAATTTTTACAATTGGCATTACATACTCCTGTTAAATACTGGGTCGGAAATAAACATTGAAAGCATGCTGGTTTATAAACACAAAGATGCAGAACTTGAATTATTCAGTTATGTAATTCTATATGATCACTTGAAGTTTTCATTTGTATTTTAAATGTAAAACAGTGAAATTGTGAACTGCTGGGGTAATATTTCTGTTTGTAAAATGCAAATTTTAGCTCATACATGAAACATTCCTGAATTTAAATAATATCTTGAAAATTGAAATGTATTCTTTTAAAATTGTTAGCTTTCTTGTTTGATATTTCAGTGCTATTACATTTTAATGTAGTTCTTTATTCGTGCAACACACCAGTATGTTTTCCCTTTTCAAAAATTTCTTAAATGTAATTAAAAGGGATTAAGCCATTACTTCTTTCCTTTTCACTGTAAAATTAATTATTCATTACGAGCATGACTATATAATGAAATTTAATAAAAGAACGTATACTGTCTGGATTTCTTTTCTGGACATTATCATTATTTATTTCATTTAATTATTATTTTTGAAAGTAATTTTCTTAAATTATTAAGAAAGGGGAGTATATTAAGAAAATTATCTGCTCCAGGTGTTAGGTATGCTGGAACACTTACTTAGAGGCTTCTTACAGTAGGATATAAATGTAATTATGCACAATGACATCATGGTCTATAACTACTTTTCTGTGTTTGATTTTGAAAGCCTTAGGTGCACTAATATTCATTTTTGTGAGACTGGTAATATAAAGATAAATTATCAAGCATCTTCTCTTTATGTTACAACATGAAAACATTTCAGTGACTGTATGGATATTTAACAGTGCTGGAAAACCTTAAAATATTTTCCTTTTCCTTTTCTTTTCTTGTTTATCACAAAGTAGCTTTATGATATTGACAAGAAGCAGTGTTTGGAGAAGTCAAGTTTTTTTTTCTTATTTTAATATAAATCTTGTTTTTAATCATTAAAGACTTAGGAAGTCTTATTTTGCTACTAGGGGCAAAACATTTTTCTAAACTTAGGATATTCCTACCTCTGAAGAAATTGAATATGGAAACATGACAATACAGTGCTTTTTTTTATACACTCTGTACATAAATATCTTATGAAACTCACTACACTGTAGTATAGAGCCTGCCTCCCTATTAATTTGGAATTCCTCAAGGGCAAAGACCATGTTTTATTCATCTGTTGATCCACAGATCTGAAGGTAATATGAGTTTAATAAAGATGTAATGAATTATTGAATAAATGAATTCATGAGTATCAAGCACAAGTTCATAAGTTTCCAAGTTCAACCAGAGACAGCAAGATGAAGTTATCATTATTGCTAACTACTAAGCTCTGTGAAGAAAATAGGATTCCAGCGGTCATTTAAATAACTAGAATGGAATGCTGATGAGAATTTTCTAAAAAGAACATTTTCAAAAACTCTCAGATACAAGAGTTGATTGACTTCCAAAGTGGCTTTTAATTAGAGTTGCCTAGAAGAACAGGGGCTTCCTCTATGGTTCAGTGGTAAATAATCTGCCTGCAATGCAGAAGCCACAGGAGATGCAGGTTCATTGGGAAGATCTCCTGGAGGAGGGCATGGCAACCCATGCCAGTATTCTTGCCTGGAGAATACCATGGACAGAGGAGCCTGGTGGGCAAAGTCCAAAGGGTCGCAAAGAATCAGGCACAACTGACGAAACTTAGCACAGAAGAGTAGGCAGAGGGAAACTGAAAGTAATATGGTAATTCATGATGCTCTGTATTTAAAAAAAATCATTTGGAGTCCTAAATATTAATGTGATCAATAAATAAGGCTCCTAGAGAACCTGAGAAAGAATAATATTTAGTTCATTTTTGTGAACATTTATCAAACAGCAAATACCACTGATACAAAATATGGCTATAACACTGTTTTTGCTTTTACAGAATGTACATCTTGATAAGAGAAGCAGATAGTTAGGGAAATCCTATAAATACAGTCTGGTAAGTGGCCCAAAGAAAGGCAATGCCAAAGAATGTTCAAACTACCGCACAATTGCACTCATCTCACACGCTAGTAAAGTCATGCTCAAAATTCTCCAAGCCAGGCTTCAGCAATACGTGAACCGTGAACTTCCAGATGTTCAAACTGGTTTTAGAAAAGGCAGAGGAACCAGAGATCAAATTGCCAACATCCGCTGGATCATGGAAAAAGCAAGAGAGGTACAGAAAAACATCTATTTCTGCTTTATTGACTATGCCAAAGCCTTTGACTGTGTGGATCACAATAAACTGTAGAAAATTCTTCAAGAGATGGGAATCCCAGACCACCTGATCTGCCTCTTGAGAAACCTATATGCAGGTCAGGAAACAACAGTTAGAAGTGGACATGGAACAGCAGACTGGTTCCAAATAGGAAAAGGAGTACGTCAAGCCTGTATATTGTCACCTTGCTTACTTAACTTCTATGCAGAGTACATCATGAGAAACAGTGGGCTGGAAGAAGCACAAGCTGGAATCAAGATTGCTGGGAGAAATATCAATAACCTCAGATATGCAGATGACACCACCCTTATGGCAGAAAGTGAAGAGGAACTCAAAAGCCTCTTGATGAGAGTGAAAGAGGACAGTGAAAAAGTTGGCTTAAAGCTCAACATTCAGAAAACAAAGATCATGGCATCTGGCCCCATCACTTCATGGGAAATAGAAGGGGAAACAGTAGAAACAGTGTCAGACTTTATTTTTTGGGGCTCCAAAATAACTGCAGATGGTGATTGCAGCCATGAAATTAAAAGACGCTTACTCCTTGGAAGAACAGTTATGACCAACCTAGATAGCATATTGAAAAGTAGAGACATTACTTTGCCAACAAAGGTCCGTCTAGTCAAGGCCATGGTTTTTCCAGTGGTCATGTATGGATGTGAGAGTTGGACTGTGAAGAAAGCTGAGTGCCAAAGAATTGATGCTTTTGAACTGTGATGTTGGAGAAGACTCTTGAGAGTCCCTTGGACTGCAAGGAGATCCAACCAGTCCATTCTAAAGGAGATCAGCCCTGGGATTTCTTTGGAAGGACTGATGCTAAAGCTGAAATTCCAGTACTTTGGCCACCTCATGCGAAGAGTTGACTCACTGGAAAAGACCCTGATGCTGGGAGGGATTGGGGGCAAGAGGAAAAGGGGACGACAGAGGATGAGATGGCTGGATGGCATCACTGACTCGATGGACGTGGGTTTGAGTGAACTCAGGGAGATGGTGATGGACAGGGAGGCCTGGCGTGCTGCGATTCATGGGGTAGCAGAGTCGAACATGACTGAGCGACTGAACTGAACTGAACTGAAGTGGTTCAGGTCCCAAATGGTCAAATTTGGGAGATGCTACTAGGTTATTCAGCAAGAGGAATTTACACAAGTTTGATTGAGAACTGAAGGTCCTTTGAAGAATGGTGAAGGTCTAGATTTAGTGGAAGGAAAAAGTGCTGGAGACCAAAATAAAGATGTAGTGGATAAGATATCCAAATATTCAGGTACTTTCTAGCCATCATATATCATGTTTTTATTGCTATATAGGTAGCTAACAAGGGGCTTCCCAGGCAGTTCAATGATAAAGAATCCACCTGCCAATGTAAGAAATGAGGGTTTGATCCCTGAGTCAAACATTTATATCCACACAAAAAAATGTGCACGTGGTTGTTTATAGCAGTTTTATTCAGAGTCGCCAAAAGTTGGAAGCAACGAAGATGTCTTTCAATAAGTGAATGGCTTATAAACTGTGGCACATTCAGAAAATGGAGTAGTATTCAGTGCTAAAAAGAAATGAGCTATCAAGCCATGAAAAGATGTGGAGGAGGTAAGGCATATTACTAAGTGAAAGAAGCCAGCACGCAACGGCTACACACAGCATGGTTCCAACTACGACATTCTGGGAAAGGCAAAAGTATGACAACGTTAAGAAGCCTGGTGGGTGCCAGGGATTACAGGGGGGGACTGGAAGGGTAAATAGGTGGATTTCTAGGGCAGTGAAGATACTCTGTATAATATAATGATGGAAACGTGTCATTACAGGTCATTATACATCTTTCCAAATCCTTAGAACGTACAACATCAAAAGTTGTGAACCATATTTTTTTAAATACGTACTTTGCTGTTGCTGCTGCTGCTGCTGCTAAGTCACTTCAGTCGTGTCCGACTCTGTGCGACCCCATAGATGGCAAGCCATCAGGCTCCCCGGTCCCTGGGATTCTCTGGGCAAGAACACTGGAGTGGGTTGCCGTTTCCTCCTCCAATGCATGAAAGTGAAAAGTGAAAGGGAAGTCGCTCAGTCGCGTCCGACTCTTAGCAACCCATGGACTGCAGCCTACCAGGCTCCTCCATCCATGGGATTCTCCAGGCAAGAGTACTGGAGTGGGGTGCCATTGCCTTCTCCAAAATATGTACTTTGGGTGATTACAATGTGTCAGTATGGGCTTCCCTTGTGGCTCAGCTGGTAAAGAATCTGCCTGCAATGCGGGAGACATGGGTTTAATCCCTGGGTTGGGAAGATCCCCTGGAGAAGGGAAAGGCTACCCACTTCAGTATTCTGGGCTGGAGAATTCCATGGACTGTATAGTCCATGGGGTTGCAAAGAGTCAGACATGACTGAGTGACTACTCGCTCAGTCAGTATAGATGTGTCAGTATAGATTAATCAGTTGTGACAAACATCATTTTGGTGGGGCATGTTGATATTGGGAGAGGATGTGCACAAGTGGAGGCAAGGAGTATGTGGGAAATCTCTGTACCTTCCCCTCATTTTGTTGTGAACCTAACACTGTTGTAAAAAAAAAAAAAAAGTAGAACTCTTAATTAAAATAATAAATAATTGATATATTTCTACTGCTTGGAAAAGAGCACCTGCTTGGAGCCACCAGAGTGTTCCATACCACCCCAGCTGCCCTGGCCCTTCCTACTAGACTCTCTGAGCCTCACTTATTATGTAGTTATGAATGAATAATCTCACTCAGGTGAGACCAACCTCTGTTCTATGGGCTGTTAATTATTTTGGTGATCACGCCTGATACATTGGGTTTCTCAGGGGGCGCTAGTGGTAAAGAAACCACTCGCCAGTGCAGGAGACATAAGGGACTGAGGTTCAATCCCAGAGTCGGGAAGATCCCCTGGAGGAGGGCATGGCAACCTGCTCCAGTATTCTTGCCTGGAGAATCACATACACACGGGAGGCTTTTGAGCTACAGTCCACAGGGTCACAGAGTCAGGTACCACTGAAGGGACTTAGAATGCATGCACCTGATACACTATAAAGTATTAATTTAAAAATGGGTTACAAATACTGTGTGAAATATGATAGTCAGATCAGATCAGATCAGATCAGTCGCTCAGTCGTGTCTGACTCTTTGCGACCCCATGAATCGCAGCACACCAGGCCTCCCTGTCCATCACCAACTCCCGGAGCTCACTCAAACTCACGTCCATCGAGTCAGTGATGCCATCCAGCCATCTCATCCTCTGTCATCCCCTTCTCCTCTTGCCCCCAATCCCTCCCAGCATCAGAGTCTTTTCCGATGAGTCAACTCTTCTCATGAGGTGGCCAAAGTACTGGAGTTTCAGCTTTAGCATCATTCCTTCCAAAGAAATCCCAGGGCTGATCTCCTTCAGAATGGACTGGTTGGATCTCCTTGCAGTCCAAGGGACTCTCAAGAGTCTTCTCCAACACCACAGTTCAAAAGCATCAATTCTTCGGCGCTCAGCCTTCTTCACAGTCCAACTCTCACATCCATACATGACCACTGGAAAAACCATAGCTTTGACTAGATGAACATTTGTTGGCAAAGTAACGTCTCTGCTTTTGAATATGCTATCTAGGTTGCTCATAACTTTCCTTCCAAGGAGTAAGCGTCTTTTAATTTCATGGCTGCAATCACCATCTGTAGTGATTTTGGAGCCCAGAAAAATAAAGTCTGACACTGTTTCCACTGTTTCCCCATCTATTTCCCATGAAGTGGTGGGACCGGATGCCATGATCTTTGTTTTCTGAATGTTGAGCTTTAAGTCAACTTTTTCACTCTCCACTTTCACTTTCATCAAGAGGCTTTTGAGTTCCTCTTCACTTTCTGCCATAAGGGTGGTGTCATCTGCATATCTGAGGTTATTGATATTTCTCAGGGCAATCTTGATTCCAGTTTGTGTTTCTTCCAGTCCAGCGTTTCTCATGATGTATTCTGCATATAAGTTAAATAAACAGGGTGACAATATACAACCTTGACGTACTCCTTTTCCTATTTGGAACCAGTCTGTTGTTCCATGTCCAGTTCTAACTGTTGTTGCCTGACCTGCATTTGATTTCTCAAGAGGCAGATCAGGTGGTCTGGTATTCCTATCTCTTTAAGAATTTTCCACAGTTTATTGTGATCCACACAGTCAAAGTCTTTGGAATAGTCAATAAAGCAGAAATATGATAGTACCTTTAATTAAAAAAAAAGTGTATGTGGATGGATCCATACACACTCAGAGATATATGTAGATTTAGACTTGAATTTACTTTAGTTAGTAATTATTTCTGAGCAAAAGTGAAAATAGAAGTGACTGTATTTTCTACATATATTTATACATTTTCCAAAGTTTTAAAATTATTTTGTAATCAAAAATATATATGAAGAGACAGAATGAGAGGGAAATAAAAGCGATCAGATGGGTAACCTATGTAGTGTGTTGTGTCTGCCTCCCCAGTTTTTCCCAAGATCTATAAAACTGAGCACATATCTGCCAACTATTTTTTTAAATCATCAGTTTTTTTCTCTAAAAAGCTTCACGCTGAATTGTGCTGCCTACAGTGTCAAAGTGGTATCCAGGAGTCAAAATACCAAGCCAAGTCATTAAGTAAAGGAAACAGTCAGGATTCTTGGTCTCGTTACCTAGTCTCTTTATCAGCCTCGGGTCAGACACATAGAGGTCAGGATCTGGGGGAAGCAGATACACAAATAGGAAATGAGGTCAAGAACACAAGGAGGAAAGGATTATTTGCCAAGTGAAATCCTGGAACACTGGGCAACATGCAAAATGCTAAGTTCGGCTAAGGTAGCAAAAACATTGTTCAGGCTTCAGGACTAATTAATGATAGAATTCTCACACTGTGCGGATTGTGTGCTAATAACGGGAGGCCGTGATGCTGAGAGGAAGGGCGCGATTAGCCGTATGCTACCACTTGAGTTGCCTCCTCATCTAGCTCAACAAGTGTGATTTTAGGGCTGAACTAATGGTGTAAACAAGGAAGTTTCTATGTCATATAGATTATAAGTGGATCCTTGGAACACATAACATTGTTGGATGCCTAGGGCCTTGATTCATAACAAGACTATGTTACAGATATGATTGCTAAACTGCAGACCAGTGGTTCTCAACCAGAAGTGATTTTGTGCCCTGGGGGACAGTTGGTAATGTCTGGAGACATTTTAATTGTCATGACTTGGGGTAGTACTACTGGCATCTAGTAGGTAGAGGCCAGGGCTACTGCTAAACTTTCTGCAGTGCACAGAAGAGCCACCTGCAACAAATAGTGTGCTGCACTTAGTCCCTCAGTCTCGTCTGACTCTTTGTGACCCCATGGCCTGTAGCCCGCCAGGCTCCTCTGTCCATGGCGATTCTCCAGGCAAGAATATTGCAGCGGGTTACCATACCCTCCTCCAGGGGATCTTCTCAACCCAGGGATCGAACCCAGGTCTCCTGCATTGCAGGTCGATTCTTTACTGTCTGAGATATCAGGTAACAAATAGTGAGCAGGTCCCAAATGTCAAGCTTGAGAAAACCTGCTGCAGACTGATGTTGTCATTGAATTCCCAGACTTCTTGGGTCAATGTTCCATGCTTGTCAGTAACATTATTGTCTCCTTAACCAAACAGTGTTGGTTTGAGAAAGTTGTACAGTAGAGGGCAGTGATAAACAAAGTTTTATATTATATTACCATTCGTCCTCCATAGTTTTCTTCCTTTTTCTACTTCTCTAGTCCCTAAAACAAAAGTGATAGCAGAAGCAGATCAATAAAAATAAATAACTTTACATTTTTAATGAAAATATCATCACATTTTATGCAAAATTGTAGTAGAAATTTTAGAATAAAAGATCCAAAAATGTAGAACCCATGACTTCTTAGTGTATATCTTGAGTACTGACACTTGCAACTCTTTACTCACTAAAAAAAACAAAAACAAACAAAAAAATGATCAATGGCATCTAAATATTAAGAAAATGAAATGTATTTCATATATTATACGAATGTATAATTGATGATACTTTTTTGGTAGACTATTCCAGTATTTAATAACTTATTTCTGGGAACTGCCAAGCCCATCACATTTTACCAAAGCATATGTTCTTCTGCAGTTGATTTAGTGAAATTCAGACACATTTATTCTCTTCTCACTGGACTGTATATATTCAAGGAACTTTTAAAATATATATTTATTTTTTCCAAATTAATAAATAGTCATCAAAAAACCCAGAAAATCAAAGAGGGTTTGAGATAGTCCATTTTTTTGTACTCAACATCATACTTCCCCTTAGAAAAATTAATAATAATATTACTTACTCTTATTAATTTCATTGTAATAAAAATTATGATATAATAAAAGACTAGGAATCTTCCCAGTCTTCATCAAATCTATCAATATTTCACTATGGTTTCAGAATTCTACGTTATGTGGCAATAAAAGCATTTCCATTTTAAGATTTTTAATGTTCACTCCATTTTCTTCTAGCTATCTTAAGATTTCTTTATTAATATGCTTAAACAATCTGAAGTTTGGCTTCGAATTATTAAATGAGAGAGGCAATCTAAAATAACTCTTTTTTAAATGATCATTCAGTTGTCCCCAAATTTTGTAGATAGAAATGAAGGGAATAGTTGATAGTTGCATGTAGATTTTTTTCAGAGTAACACCTGTATGTGGTAACAATTTAATGGTATAAAGTAGCTTAGAATACAGTGCAACAGACTTCTGCCCTGTCCTTCCTCAGATTTCTTCCTTTCTCTGGAGGTAAATACTCTTTCTGTTTTTAGTTCTTCTAGTAGTTGCCTTGGGAACTCAAAATTTCATGTTTATAAAGTTCTTAAATTATTAATTTTGGGTAAGATATATTGTCTTTTCAATACAAAAGATGAAAATTTAGAACACTTACACTCCCTCCTTACTTTCAGGGTTTGATAAATAATTGTTCTTTCATTGGCTATGTTTGTAATGTTAATTAGATATACACTAAAAGTGTACAACCCTAATCCTAACTCCAACATCTTGTGCAAGCATCTCTGGACTTTTCCCTTGGAAGAAGGAGTCACTAGTGTGCCCACCTTGTTTTCTGTCTTGACTCCTCCCCTTCAGTTTCCCACCTTCTGCAGGTGTATTGTTAAATTGTCATATTTGTTAATATGTTTTGTCTTGTAACCACAGACTAATCTTCCTTCCATTGTATCTGCTGCTGCTGCTGCTAAGTTGCTTCAGTCGTGTTTGACTCTGTGCGACCCCAGAGACGGCAGCCCACCAGGTTCCGCCGTCCCTGGGATTCTCCAGGCAAGAACACTGGAGTGGGTTGCCATTTCCTTCTCCAGTGCATGGTGAAAAGTGAAAGTGAAGTCACTCAGTCGTGTCCTACCCTTAGCAACCCCATGGACTGCAGCCTACCAGGCTCTTCCGTCCATGGGCGTTTCCAGGCAAGAGTACTGGAGTGGGGTGCCATTGCCTTCTCCGATGTCTCTAGGATGACACTAAAAGATTAAAAATAAACAACATTTAAATCATTAGGACAATAAAAGTCTGTTTTAGTTCTTAGGCAAAGAAGCTTTTCTTCCTTAGAGGTCCAACGTTGCAACTGTGGGGACAATCAAAAGTGTTTTTATTACCAGTTTATAACACTTCACCAAGTCAATGGGGTGCCAGAGTCAGATACGACTGACCGACTATCACAAAGTGCTCAAAATCATACCATTTTTGGCTTAGTTTTATATTTGGACCATAGATTGTTATTTATAGCCCTTTCCCCCTCGCCAACCCCTATCCCTGTAGTTTCTAATTATTTCTCTATTTTTCTTATATGAAATCTTCAACCACCTTTAATTCACAATCATACTATCTCTCTCTTTTTATATTCTACTCTAATTGGGCTTTCCTGGTAGCTCAGACGGTAAAGCGTCTGCCTACAATGTGGGAGACCTGGGTTCGATCCCTGGGTTGGGAAGATCCCCTGGAGAAGGAAATGGCAACCCACTCCAGTATTCATGCCTGGAAAATCCAATGGACCAAGAAGCCTGGTGGGCTACAGTCCATGGGGCTGCAAAGAGTCGGAAACGACTGAGCGACTTCATTTCATTTCACTCCACTAACTGGTACTGATTGTTGTCTGAGCTTCCTACACAGTTGTCATCCTAGAATATGCCTTTCTTTTAAACTGGTATATGAAATATAATTAACTTTAAAATACTGACTATATATCCTTTATATCCTGTTACCTTGCTAAATTTACTTAGCTGTAATAAGTTTGTTTTTGTTTTTTTTCTTGTAAGTGTCTTAATATTTCCTGTATAGATAATCATATCATTTGTGAACAAAAGAAATATTGTGGCCTGAATTATCTCCCCCAAATTCCCAAGTCCTAATCCCCTGAGAATGTGCCTCCACTTGCAAATAGGGTCTTTACAGACGTAATTCATTTAAATTGAGGTAAAAGCCTTTCCTCAATGCAAAGAAATAGAGGAAAACAACAGAATGGGAAAGACTAGAGATCTCTTCAAGAAGATTAGAGATACCAAGGGAATATTTCATGCAAAGATGGGCTGGATAAAGAACAGAAGTGGTATGGACCTAACAGAAGCAGAAGATAGTAAGAAAAGGTGGCAAAATTACACAGAAGAACTGTACAAGAAAGATCTTCATGACCAGATAATCACGATGGTGTGATTACTCACCTAGAGCCAGACATCCTGGAATGTGAAGTCAAGTGGGCCTTAGAAAGCATCACTACGAACAAAGCTAGTGGAGGTGATGGAATTCCAGTTGAGCTATTTCAAATCCTGAAGGATGATGCTGTGAAAGTGCTGCACTCAATATGCCAGCAAATTTGGAAAACTCGTCAGTGGCCATAGGACTGGAACAGGCCAGTTTTCATTCCAATCCCAAAGAAAGGTAATGCCAAAGAATGCTCAAACTACTGCACAATTGCACTCATCTCACATGCTAGTAAAGTAATGCTGAAAATTCTCCAAGCCAGGCTTCAGCAGTAAGTGAACCGTGAACTTCCAGATGTTCAAGCTGGTTTTAGAAAAGGCAGAGGAACCAGAGATCAAATTGCCAACATCCGCTGGATCATGAAAAAAGCAAGAGAGGTACAGAAAAACATCTATTTCTGCTTTATTGACTATGCCAAAGCCTTTGACTGTGTGGATCATAATACACTGTGGAAAATTCTTCAAGAAATGGGAATACCAGACCACTTAACCTGCCTCTTGAGAAATTTGTATGCAGGTCAGGAAGCAACAGTTAGAACTCGGCATGGAACAACAGACTGGTTCCAAATAGGAAAAAGAGTACGTCAAGGCTGTATATTGTCACCCTGTTTATTTAACTTATATGCAGAGTACATCATGAGAGACGCTGGGCTGGAAGAAGCACAAGCTGGAATCAAGATTGCTGGGAGAAATATCAATAACCTCAGATATGCAGATGACACCACCCTTATGGCAGAAAGTGAGGAGGAACTCAAAAGCCTCTTGATGAAAGTGAAAGTGGAGAGTGAAAAAGTTGGCTTAAAGCTCAACATTCAGAAAACGAAGATCATGGCATCCGGTCCCACTACTTCATGGGAAATAGATGGGGAAACAGTGGAAACAGTGTCAGACTTTATTTTTCTGGGCTCCAAAATCACTGCAGATGGTGATTGCAGCCATGAAATTAAAAGACACTTACTCTTTGGAAGGAAATTTATGACCAGCCTAGATAGCATATTAAAAAGCAAAGACATTACTTTGCCAACAAAGGTCTGTCTAGTCAAGGCTATGGTTTTTCCAGTGGTCATGTATGGATGTGAGAGTTGGACTGTGAAGAAAGCTGAGTGCCGAAGAATTGATGCTTTTGAACTGTGGTGTTGGAGAAAACTCTTGAGAATCCCTTGGACTACAAGGAAATCCAACAATCCATCCTAAAGGAGATCAGTCCTGGGTGTTCATTGGAAGGACTGATGCTGATGCTGAAGCTCCAATACTTTGGCCACCTCATGCGAAGAGTTGACTCATTGGAAAAGATCCTGATGCTGGGAGGGATTGGGGGCAGGAGGAGAAGGGGATGACAGAGGATGAGATGGCTGGATGGCATCTCCAATTCGATGGACACGAGTTTGAGTAAACTCCGAGAGTTGGTGATGGACAGGGAGGCCTGGCGCGCTGCGATTCATGGGGTGGCAAAGGGTCGTACACGACTGAACGACTGAACTGAACTGAATTAAGGTGGGTTCTAATCAAATATGACTGGAAATTTAGACTCAGACACACAAAGAGCAGACCACCCCCAAAAGTAACCAGACTTATTGCACCTTGACTTTGGTCTTGTAGACTAAAGAAACAGGAGAAAACAAATTTCTGTCATTTCAGCCACCCAGTCTTTGGAACTTTGTTATAGAAGCCCTAGAAAATTAATGTAGACTATTTAAGTTGTCTTTTCTATTTTGTCCTCAATTTCACTGGGCAGATGCCTGCAATGCAGTGGACCCCGATGTGATTCCTGGGTCAGGAAGATCCCCGGAAAAGGGATAGTCTACCCATTTGCAGTATTCTTGGGTGGCTCAGATGGTAAAGAATCTGCCTGTGATGCGGAAGAACTGGGTTCAGTACCTGGGTTGGAATAATCTCCTGGAGAAGAGAACAACCACCCATACCAATATCCTTGCCTGGAGAATTCCACAGACAGAAGAGGCTGGTGGACTACAGTCCATGGGGTCGTAGAGGGTCGGAAACAACTGAGCGACTTTCACTTTCTTTCACACTGAGTAGAATCCCTAGAATGTCAAAAGTATTAGTAAGGAAAATGTTCCTGCCTTATTTCTAGTTGTAAAGGCTAAGCAATCAGTTCAGTTCAGTCGCTCAGTCGTGTCCGACTCTTTGCGAGACCCCATGGACTGCAGCACACCAGGCCTCCCTGTCTATCACCAACTCCCGGAGTTTACTCAAACTCATGTCCATCGATATTTCTCCCGGCAATCTTGATTCCAGCTTGTGCTTCTTCCAGCCCAGTGTTTCTCATGATGTACTCTGTGTATAAGTTAAATAAACAGGGTGACAATATACAGCCTTGACTTACTCCTTTTCCTTTTGGAACCAGTCTGTTGTTCCATGCCCAGTTCTAACTGTTGCTTCCTGACCTGCATACAGATTTCTCAGGAGGCAGGTAAGGTGGTCTGATAGTCCCATCTCTTTAAAAATTTCCCAGTTTGTTGCAATCCACACAGTCAAAGGCTTTGGCATAGTCAATAAAGCAGATATTTTTCTGGAACTCTCTTGCTTTTTCAAGATCCAGCGGATGTTGGCAATTTGATCTCTGGTTCCTCTGCCTTTTCTAAAACCAGCCTGAACATCTGGAGGTTCACAGTTCACGTACTATTGAAGCCTGGCTTGGAGAATTTTGACCATTACTTTGCTAATGTTGTGAGATGATTGCAATTGTGAGGTACTTTGAACATTCTTTGGCATTGTCTTTCTTTGGGATTGGAATGAAAACTGACCTTTTCCAGTCCTGTGGCCACTGCCGAGTTTTCCAAATTTGCTGGCATATTGAATGCAGCACTTTCACAGCATCATCCTTCAGGATTTGAAATAGCTCAACTGGAATTCCATCACCTCCACTAGCTTTGTTCATAGTGATGCTTCCTAAGGCCCACTTGACTTCACATTCCAGGATGTCTGGCTCTAGGTGAGTGATCACACTATCATGATTATCTGGTCCGTGAAGATCTTTTTTGTACAGTTCTTCTGTGTATTGTTGCCATCTCTTCTTAATATCTTCTGCTTCTGTTAGGTCCATACCATTTCTGTCCTTTATCGAGCCCATCTTTGCATGAAATGTTCCCTTGGTATCTCTAATCTTCTTGAAGAGATCTCTAGTCTTTCCCATTCTGTTGTTTTCCTCTATTTCTTTGCATTGATCGCTGAGGAAGGCTTTTTTTTTTTTTTTTTAATCCCTCCTTGATATCCTTTGGAACTCTGCATTCAAATTAGTTTATCTTTCCTTTTCTCCTTTGCCTTTAGCTTCTCTTCTTTTCACAGCTATTTTTAAGGCCTGCTCAGAAAACCATTTTGCCTTTTTGCATTTCTTTTTCTTGGCGATGGTCTTGATCCCTGCCTCCTCTACAATGTTACAAACCTCCATCCATAGTTCACCAGGCACTCTATCAGATCTAATCCCTTGAATCCATTTCTTACTCCCCCTCTATAATCATAAGGGATTTGATTTAGGTCATACCTGAATGGTCTAGTGGTTTTCCCTACTTTATTCAATTAAGTCTAGATTTGGCAATAAGGAGTTCATGATCTGAGCTACAGTCAGCTCCTGTCTTGTTTTTGCTGACTGTATAGCGCTTCTCCATCTTTGACTCCAAAGAATATAATGAATCTGATTTTGGTGTTGACCATCTGGTGATGTCCATTGTAGAGTTTTCTCTTACATTGTTGGAAGAGTGTTTGCTATGACCAGTGAATTCTCTTGGCAAAACTCTACTAGCCTTTGCTCTGCTTCATTCTGTACTCCAAGGCCAAATTTGCCTGTTACTCCAGGTATTTCTTGACTTCCTACTTTTGCATTCCAGTCCCCTATGATGAAAAGGACATCTTTATGGGGTGCTAGTTCTAGAAGATCTTGTCAGTCTTCATAGAACTGTTCACTTCAGCTTCTTCAGTGTTACTGGTCAGGGCATGATACTGAATGGTTTGCCTTGGAAACGAACAGAGATCATTCTGTCATTTTGAGATTGCATCCAAGTACTGCATTTTGGACTTTTTCGTTGACTATGATGAGTACTGCATTTCTTCTAAGGGATTCTTGCCCACAGTAGTAGATATAATGGTCATCTGAGTTAAATTCACTCATTCCAGTCCATTTTAGTTTGCTGATGCCTAAAATGTAGATATTCACTCTTGCCATCTCCTGTTTGACCACTTCCAATTTGCCTTGATTTGTGGACCTAACATTCCAGGTTCCTATGCAATATTGCTCTTACAGCATCAGACTTTACTTCCATCACCAGTCACATCCATGACTGGGTGTTGTTTTTGCTTTGGCTCCATCTCTTCATTCTTTCTGGAGTTATTTCTCCACTGATCTCCAGTAGCATATTGGGTACCTACAAACCTGGGGAGTTAACCTTTCAGTGTCCTATCTTTTTGCCTTTTCATACTGCTCATGGGGTTCTCAAGGCAAGAATACTGAAGTCGTTTGCCATTCCCTGTGTGATCAATTGCTCATATTAAACATGATGGTGCTGTGCTGTGCTGTGCTTAGTCACTCAGCACTTTCCAACTCTTTGGGATCCCATGGACTATAGCCCACCAGGCTCCTCTCTCCATGGAGATTCTCCAGGTAAGAATACTGAAGTGGATTGCCATGGCCTCCTCCAGGGGATCTTCCCAACCCAGAGATTGAACCAAGATCTCCTGCTTTGCAGGTGGATTCTTTACCATCTGAACCACCAAGGAAGCCCAAATGTGATGACAATTATGATGACAGTAGGAGTTTTGAAGGTAGCATTTATCCAACTGAAGAAGTTCTTCCTTTCTATTCCTAGTAGTGTTGACAACTGTTTTACAAAACTGTGAATCGGTGTTGAATTTTGTCAAATACTTTCTGTAAATCCAGTCATATTATATATAATTTCCCCCCTTTGCTGAGATAACATAGTGAATGTCATTAATTGAGTTTTTTTTTTCTCTCTCTCTCGCTCTTTTTTTTTTTTTTTTGCAGTATCTTTGTTCCTCCACCAGGGATCCAACCCATGCTCCTGGCAAGGGAAGCATGGGATCCTAATTCCTGGACAACCATGGAATTCCCTCATTGATTGATTTTTGAAGATTAAACCAACTTTGCATCCCTGGGATAAACCCCACCTGATTATACTACAGAAATATTTTCTATATTTTGATGGAATTGATTTTTTAATATTTTGAGGACCTTTTGTGTCTCAGGTCATGAGGATTATTGGTTTCTAGTTTTCTTTTCTAGTCTTTTGCATGTATGTTTTGATATTAGGATTATGTTCGTCTCCAGCCTGGAAGTCATGAGGAATTCTAAAATAATATGCTCTTTGCTTCACCACTGTGCTGGAGAAGTTAAAAAATATATAAAACTCCTAAATTATTTTCTCAAGGAATTCTAACGAATTTGTGACTGTGATAAAATAATTTTATTTTTGTAATCAATAAACTCCAAATATGATTCTACAAATTATAGGATTGTGGCATCAGGGAAATTCACAATCCTACCAGATCTTGTGTGAGTAAAATGATTTTTTTTGTTGTTGTTTAAAAATGAGTAGGGTAGGAAGAATAGGAATGGGGTCTTGTGGGAAGTTTCTGATGACTCAGAGGTCCTCAATTCCTGAATCTTTCTTAGCTTCCGCTGCCAGAAAAAACAAATCCTCCTTTTGTGGTAAAGTGAGGACATTCTTGCCTTAGTTGAAAATCCCTTACTGACCATTCCTGAGACAGTTACCTCTCAAGGGAAGCTAGTCTGCTCATCTCTCACTGGCATTTCCTCTGATTGTCTTCAAAAGGACGTGTAGGATCAAATTCCAGCCTGACTCAGAGACTAAATCAAGTTAAACTGAAGAAAAGGCTAACTTGCCCACATTTGCAACATTGTGCTAATTTATATAGAAAATGGGAGAATAGAATTTCAAAGAGAGTGTGAAGATACTAAAGTAGAAAGGGAGAAACAATTTTAGGTAAGGCTGGATTTCTGTATATGGGTTCATGTAGATAAGCAGTTGGGAGTAGTTCTCTGACTGGTTGACTATGTATTTAACAGTAACCTAGATTTAATGAAGTTGAAATGTCACTGTTCCTTTATGAGAAGAATCTAAACAGGAAGGCTGGAATGGACTTACCAAATGTGATTTTGTCCCCTTAATCTTGTCTGCTTTGTGGACCAGAAGATCTCCCTTTTACCAAGACACGGAGAAACATATTTATGAGGAGAGCACCACTAACTTTGAAAAATACTCTAGAAAAATATTCTGTAAACCTGGAATGCTGGTATAAATGATGCAGTTGGCCTGAGTTCTTTGATTACAATGGGGATGCTGGAATCCAAAGCAGCATGAGCATTCAAATAGGGCATTTAACTACTAGGGGCAGAATGGGTTTGATGTTAATAACCACCAGGGTTTGAATGGTAATCTGAATGATCTAACCTGCAAAGATCTTTGGTGATGGCTAATTGTTGGTTAGGTCCTGGTATATTAAATAGATGGGCAGCACGCACCTGAAGGTACTATTTATTCTCTATAACCTTAAACTCAAGGTCTAGAGAACAGGAGCTTGATTGGAAGCCCTGTATTACATTCCAAGGGGCTTCCTGGGTGGCACTAGTGGTAAAGAACCTGCCTGCAATGCAGGAGACATAATGAGACCTGGGTTCGATCCCTGGGTTGGGAAGATCCCCTGGAGAAGAGCCTGGCAACCCACTCCAGTATTATTGCCTGGAGAATCCCATGGACAGAGGAGCCTGGCAGTCTACAGTCTATATGTCTCAAAGAATTGGACACGACCGAAGGGACTCAGCATGCATTCATTAGGTTCCAAGACCTCAGTCAGTTTAGAATACCTAGAATCCCTTTAGTGAAGAGGAGACTGGAACAGTGGAGAAGAGACCTCACATCATTGTGAACCAGTGACATCACTTTTATTACTAACCTTCCCAAAGAAACAACAGGCACTTAAGGGAATACACTTAACTATTATGAGGCTAGTGGATAGTTCTCTCAACTAATTGTCAATTCTTGGGTACGAAGAATTTTCATGATCCACAAGTGAAAGTAAGTGCTTATAGAATTCATGTAATTAGTAGAGTTTTCAACTGACTTTGCCTCCCAGTGGGCCCAGTGGTGCTCTGAACTCAGTCTAGGATAATTACCCTTGTTCCATAATATAATGTTGAAATAGATCTATTGAGCAACTGGGAAGATATCCATTTTGTAACAGTAGTAGGAAGGGTCAAGTGGAAACTCTCTCTCTCCCCCTAAAATTTACAGTTATCAAAAATTATATACATTTCAGGAATGTCAGAAAGATGAATTCTACCATTAAAAGTGGAAAGATGTCTGCCTGGGAAAATTTACCATCATCTCTCTGTGTGACTGTAATAGAATGAGAACTGGCTCCATGCTTCTCCCCACCCCCTTCCTCTCTAGGGTCCATTCTCTATGCAACTGGCAGAATTATCTTTATGATAAGGCAAATGATTTTTCTCCTCTGCTCAGAACCCTCCAATGAGACAAGAATTAACAATGATCCACAAGTGGACCCAGATGGTGGGCTGCAGCCCATGGGGTCACTAAGGGTTGGACACGACTGAGCAACTTCCCTTTCACTTTTCACTTGTCCCAGGGACAGGGGAGCCTGGTGGGCTCCCATCTATGGGGTCGCACAGAGTCGGACATGACTGAAGCGACTTTGTAGCAGCAGCAGTTAGATGCTTAGTGCTTGTGATTCTTGTCAAACTGTCACTTAGCCAAAGAAAAATTTGTTTGCAAGAATGAAAACAGATTTGGGTAAGTTTAATTCCGTGGTAATACTAATTGCTACTGTTGTTTCAGACCAAAGTGACTGGTCCTATTGCCTTTCCATTGTCATTTTGCTCTGTCTTCTCACTTCGCTCACTACACTGCAGTCATGAAGACTTCCTTACTGTTCTTTACACATGCCAGTCATGCTTCTATCTAATGGTCTTTCTATTTATTGTTTCCTCCAACTCTGTGAACGTCAGTCAAATTACATCCCTCGCAGGGATACTTTTTCTTTGGCCACTGGATATAAAATGTCAACCCCACCCCCCGCTTCCCAACTCCTTCCCCAACCAAGTTCTCCCTCTCTTTTTTTCATATATGTATACATGAAATATACAATCTTATATATGAAGTATATTATTTTATTTATTCATTTTGATTTCTGCCTTCATTCTCTCAAGTACATAAACTCGGTAAAGTCAAGATATTTGCCTGTTTTGCTCATTGTTTTACTCCCATTGCTCAAAAAAGTACCTGACACCTAGGAATAGTTTCATAATTATTTATTAAGGAGTATGTAGGTGCTTCGGAGAAGGCAACGGCACTCCACTCCAGTACTCTTGCCTGGAAAATCCCATGGGCAGAGGAGCCTGGTAGGCTGCAGTCCATGGGGTCTCAAAGAGTTGGACATGACTGAGCGACTTCACTTTCACTTTTCACTTTCATGCATTGGAGAAGGAAATGGCAACCCACTCCAGTGTTCTTGCCTGGAGAATCCCAGGGATGAGGAGCCTGGTGGGCTGCAGTCCATGGGGTCACTAAGGGTTGGACACGACTGAGCAACTTCCCTTTCACTTTTCACTTGCCCCAGGGACAGGGGAGCCTGGTGGGCTCCCATTTATGGGGTCGCACAGAGACATGACTGAAGCGACTTTGTAGCAGCAGCAGTTGGATGCTTAGTGCTTGTGATTCTTGTCAAACTGTCACTTAGCCAAAGAAAAATTTGTTTGCAAGAATGAAAACAGATTTGGGTAAGTTTAATTCAGTGGTAATACTAATTGCTACTGTTGTTTCAGATGTGGTCTATTTCCAGGAGACAGTCAGTCCATCTCTCAGCACCTGGTATGCAGCTACTGAATCTGTGAATGCTTTTTTCTATATCTCAAGTGAGTACATCAGAAGTTACCTTTCATCTAGAAGGGATAACAGTGCACCTTTCTTACTTTAGCTCCATGCCACAATATGATCCATAGAGACAGTGACTATCTCAACATATTACTAGAAATTATCTTGGCTCACTATATTAGTGAAATAATATTGCCAAGATGGGCTTCGCTGGTGGGCTCAGACCGTAAAGAAATGGTAATCCAGGAGACCCAGGTTCAGTCCCTGGATTGGGAAGATCCCCTGGAGAAGACAATGGCTATCTACCAGAATTCTTGCCTGGAGAAGCCCATGGATAGAGGAAACTGGCAGGCTACAGCACATGGGGTCACAAAGAGTTGGACACTTTTGAGTGGCTAACGCTTCATTGCCAAGACCTGAATATCAAGAACTTACAGATATTTTAGGGTCCTTGCGTATCAGACACTGTGTATAAACAACTTCAGAGCCCTTGATGTCATCTGTTCTAAGCTGCCTGAGCATTGGCTGACCTCACCATTGCACAACCAGACAGGTGGTTGTGCATGGTGTTCACACAATGTGCTTCATCCCTTTCACCTATACTGTGCAGTTCTTATCTCCAGCCCATGCTGCATGCCTCTTAGTTCCTGCTTCTGCTCTATGATCACGCCTCTGCATGCACACCCTAGAATTTCAGAGCACTTAATGAACTATGGGGAAAATCTTTGACCACTGAAAGACAGCAACTAATGGATTTTTTCACCTCCCAACCACCAAATGATTATCTGGGAATGTATTTTTTTTTACACTTCTTGACTAAAAGCAGTGGCCAGGTCAAAAATTTCATTCTCCTATCCCCTCTCCTTCCTTCCCACATTGCCTTTTTTCTCTTATCTCTACTCCCTCAGATTTTATTCCTTAATAAATGGAATAGTATAACAGAATAATTCCTTAATGGGCTTCCCAGGTGGCACTAGTGGTAAAGAATCCAACTGCTAATGCAGGAGTCGTAAGAAACGTGTGTTTAATCCTTTGGTCAAGAAGATTCCCAGGAGTAGGGCGTGACAACCCACTCCATTGCTTGGAGAATTCCATGGATAGAGGAGCCTGGCAGGCTACAGTCCATAGGGTTGCAAAGAGTTGGACATGACTGCAACGACTTAGCACGTATGTTAGTTTCTTAATGGTATAGGAATAGTATAATTCCATTTAACCATAGGCTCTGCTTTCTGGAAAACCCAAGCTGAAACTGTTGGTACCAGAAGCAACCCTAAAGAACATCTTCTGAAAATAGAATTTTGAAATTGGTTATTAACTGGTCAGAGAGTGATAAGTGGGGTGGTGTTAAATCTATTTGTGATATCATCATGCTACTGAGAATTCCTCCTGTGATAAAGTCAAATGAAAGATGAAACATTGTGACAGGCTGTGGCTGGGGAGACTGAACAGAATGGAAGTAATGCTAATTAAAAAACTGTGGCTTGGGAACACTGAAGGTAAGGTAGTTAGATATGTCAGTTTACAGATATGCCTAATGGTTTGACTAAATGATCTGGAACTCGGAAAAAGATGGTTGGGGAGGTAGGTAATAAAGGGTTTGGGGTAATGATCCAACACGTGAGAATACTTGTGTCTCGTATGAACGTTCACAAAAGACCTCCGTGGCAAAGTAAACTTTCCATAATTAGATGAGCAAGATACTCAGTTTTGTGGATATCAGTGAGCACTGTGGCAAGGACAGAGATTTTGCCTAAGCTCAACCACAAGAACTTTTCTCATCAAGACTGAGTTGGTCACTGCCACAACTATGTGTCAAATTTGACAGCAACAGCCAACTTTGTGATAGAGTGAGTATACTGGAAATCTTCCAAGTTAGAATGGTAGTGAGTTTTTCCTTAGGGAATAAAGTCAGTTTTGAATCATGGGATTCACACGTCTTAAGAACAATTCTAAAAGAATTCGTCCCTGTGGATTAGTATAATGGCCAGTTGAAGATTCAGATCTCTTGTACTATCTTACAGGATACACTATTTGCTCTAAACCGGGGACCCATTTATAGTGCTGCTTCTCCAATATGTGAGCCCTGGAATGTAATTCAAGTGGGAGTGACCCTCTTCCCAAATATTTGACCTCTAGCCTGACTCTGCTGGCTTGAAAAGTGAAAGTGTTAGTCGCTCTGTTGTGTCTGATTCTGTGACTCCATGGACTATACCCAGCCAGGCCTTTCTGTCCACGGAATTTTCCAGGCAAGAATACTGGAGTGGGTAGCCATTCCCTTCTCCAAGGGATCTTCCTGACTCAGGGATTGAAGCCAAGTCTCACACATTGCAGGCAGATTCTTTACCATCTGACTAGGGAAGCCCATCTGCTGGTTTAGATGTAGTCATTTATAAGATTTTAGAGGCTCTCTTTTTAAGTAGAGGGTGAATTTGTTTTCAGTGATAGAAGGAGATAATGTAATTGTGTTGCATTATCTTAGGTTGTGCTTTTTGTTGTTTAGTCACTAAGTTATGTCTGACTCTTTTGTGACCCCATGGACTGTAGCCCGCCAGGCTCCTCTGTCCAAGGAATTTCCCAAGCAAGAAATACTGGAGCTGTTTGCCATTTCCTTCTCCAGGGGATCTTCCTGACCCAAGGATCCAACCCAAGTCTCTTGCATTGGCAGGCGGATTCTTTACCACTGAGCCACCAGGGAAGCCCTAGGTTGCTCTTATTGATGTTATTTTCAGAAGTTCAGCTTTGGAAAAAGAGTGTGCAATGTTGGGAAGCTAATGCATTGGGGGCTGTGGTGATATTTGTCATATTTTTGATTTGTCTTGAATGTATTGCCTATGTTTAGGGAATTCTTTATCTTACGAGAATAAAAGCCATGTAGATGATTGCTTTCCCAGATTTCCTTTCAGTATGTGATCTCAGCTCTGCCCATAAGATGAACCCATAGTGGACCAAATCAGAAATTAGAAGTTAATGATGACGCCAACTCTATGAGGGATTCATTCTGATAAGGGTGGTGGTGTCCACATCCAACGCTTGCAACTTGCAGAGCCAGTGGTACAGTCTCCACTTCCCATACTTAGCAGTGGTGACTGTATGTTCAGTTCAGTGCTGTGATGTTCTATATTGGTCTTAGCTTCTAAGCTTGGTTCATAGGTCCTGCCAGAGAGCTGGTGAACTACTTAAGGTTTCCTCTGAAAAATTCATTAATTATCTAAATTTATCAGACTTCATATATATTGTTTCAACCAAAAATCTTACTGAACAATTTTTCTTTTTCATTGTATTTGATTGCTCCTTTCTAAATTCTCAAGATTAAAACATTTATTTTTATTCATTCTTGTGTAGCAATGCATGTGCATAATGCTAGCATTTCCTTTAAGCAGTGCTTTATTTTTCATTCTTATTACTATACATTGCAAACATTATAAAATTTTGATTTTGATATTGTTTTACCAGAAGATTTCGAATTTCCAGATATTGCTGTTGTTTTCTATTTTTGTTGACTTCTAATTTTACTACTTTGTGATCATATAATTTGTACAAGGAGATCAAACCAGTCAATCCTAAAGGAAATCAACCCTGAATATTCCCTGGAAGGACGGATGCTGAAACTGAAGCTCCAATACTTTGGCCACCTGATGTGAAGAGCTGACTTATGGGAAGAGACCCTGATGCTGGGGAAGACTGAAGGCAGGAGGAGAAGGGGACAGCAGAGGACAAGGTGGTTGGATGGCATCCCTGACTCAATGGATATGAGTTTGAGCAAACTCTGGGAGATGGCAAAAGATGAGGAAGCCTGGCGTGCTGCAGTCCATGTCGTCACATGGAGTCAGACACGACTTAGTGATTGAGCAACAACAACAATTTGCCCCGTGTTTGTTTCTACACTTTAGAATTTATTGAATTTTTGTAGCTTAACAAATGGTAAATTTTTGTAAATGCTTAAAGGAATTTTTGAAAAGTTGTGGTAATTTGGCATCACTGTGGTACAGCTTTGGCTTTTTAAATTTTGAAGCTGTTTTTTGGTGCATAAAGATCCTTTAGAGATATTTACTATAATTGTATTTTTTATTATTTTAAAGTATATTTTTTCTTTAATGCTTTTTGCTTTGACTTAGTAATTGCCCAATATTAATATCATAAAACTCACTTTTCCCCACATGATTAATATTTGTTTGCTTTTTTTCTTTCAGCCTTTATTGAATAATTTTAACTATGCCTCGTGTATCTAGTTGGTTATTATTTTACAGCTAATCTAAAGAATAATGTATTCTACTTCACTCATGATTTGAAAAGCATGTTGACATTTAGTTCTGATCACATTTTTGTTTTCTGTTTTTAGTGTTTCCTCTTTTTTTTTTTTAAGTGATTTGCCAAGAAAACTAGACTTAGAGCATAGTTTTAAGAAGCACAAGATATTGAAAAAATTGTTTTCTCCCTAGCAGCAATAATTTCTATTTAACTCCTTCTCATTTACATTAAAGGAGATCACTGACCATGAACCTTTCTTAGTTTCAAATCTCCAGAGTCAAGTATAATCTCCCCGATTTCTTAACTCCAGCTCTTGATTTAGTATTTTGGATATATTTCAGCTGATATATCAAACATAAGACATGATTTTCCCTTATGAGTGCTCCCAATTAACTTTTCTGCATAGAAGGAACTGCTTTCTTTCTCTCTCCCATTCACACCATGAAGTATAATCTAGTAGAATAAGAGTTCATGATGACCTATGTCTATCCATAACGTTTCAAGTTATCTTTTCAGTTTTTTTTTTTTCTTTCTTGAAGAGTTATTTGTTCAAATGGATTCTCCTTCTCATTCCTTTAAAACTCAGAGCTTTAAAATCAAGGTCAGTAAAGAAAATCTTTTAACTTCTCTTAAAATCTTAACCAGTTACATAAACTTAGCTCCAGTAGGACCCGTGCCTCTCCTCTCTCCTCCTTCCTTCCCTTCCCTGCCTACATTATAAACACACAATGACACACAATCTGCTTTTTAGCGTTATGCAGTCATACATTCTTTTCTCAATAGTAAGCATGTTAACCATCTTCATTGCAGACTCTTAAAGACAGCCATATCAATATATGCAATTTGATGATGATTAATATTGATTAAGTAGTTCTTTATCATGAATATGTCTTTCTTATGGAAAAATTTACTTTAAATAATGCATCTACTTTTAAGCAAAGAAATAAATTGTGGGTGTCAACTTATCCATTTCAAAATCAAAATTACTCATTACTTGGTTCACCAACAGGAAAATGGAATTTCCATGTATCTTCAAACTTGACTTTTAGCCCAGATTTAAAGAAATACAGACTTTCTCTTTTAGTTCATTTAATTTACAGCTGAATTAGTCATAATTTCCTTTTTGTTTTCTTATAGTCTGCAAAGCCATTACCAGCTTTTAACCATTTAATTTCCATTTTTCAAAAATTTGTTTGAATTAACTTACATTATCATTATCTACTCTTGTTAGCATAAAGGTCTTTAACAATGATCAACCCTTAGACAAGTGAAAGTTGAAAAGATCAGTTTTAACTTAATGTTTTATTTGTGTGTGCAGTGAAAGACACAAGTTTTGAAGACTCATCTTTGCAATTGTTTTAAATGAATTAAAATACAATGCAACTTTGAATCCCACTCCAAGATATGTATATGGAGAAAAATCTGGTTGAAAGGATACATGTACCCCAAGGTTTACTGCAGCACTATTTACAATAGACAAGACATGGAAGCAATCTAAATATCTATCAACAGATGAGTGAATAAAAATGTAGCACATACATATACTGTCAGCCATTTAAAAAAAATTAAACAATGCCACTTGCAGCAACGTGAATGAACCTGGAGGCTACCATACTAAGGAAGTAAGTCAGAGAAAGATAAATATACACTATTACTTGTATGTGAAATCTAAAAAATGATAGAGAACTTACATACAAAACAGAAACAGACTTACAAACTTGACTTAGAGAACAAACTTATGGTTACCAGAGGGATGGATGGAGGAGAGGGACAGATTGAGAGTTTGGGATTGAAATGTATACATTGCTATATTTAAAGGAGATAACCAATAAGTACTTATAAATAGCACAGGGAACTCTGCTTAACATTCTCTAGTAACTTAAAATGAGAAAAGATTTTGAAAAAGAATAAATGCATATCTATGTGTAACTGAATTACTCTGCAGTACCTCTGAAACTAAGACAACACTGTTAATCAACTATATTCCAATATAAAATAAAAATAAATAAAATCTTAAAAAAATAAAAAGCATTTGAACCTTTCAAAAAATATAATCCAATTTTGAAAGCTTACTTTTGAATTATTAAAATAATGAAATGTCTCCAAGGCCTGATTCTTTTGCTTTGGTTTAAAATTTATTTGGCTGCACTGGGTCTTAGTGGTGCCATAAGCAAGCTTCAATCTTTGTTGCAGCATGCAAACTCTAGTTCCTTGACCAGGTTTCAAACACAGGCACTCTGCATTGAGAGTACAAAGGGAGTCTTAGTCACTGAACCATCAGTCCCTCTAAAGAATTGAAGTCCCTTCTGATTCTTATTCGAAGCTGTTGATAAGACATTGTTTATTGCTTTTATTGCTATGACAATAGATTTAGAGACAAATTTTAACTTTAATTTTTCTTAAAATGTTTTGAAGTGTCTTCAAAGTATATTGTGCTTTTTTTTTTATCTTTTAACTTTTGTTGATGTATTGATTTGTAGTATGTGCTTAGGAATTCGACAGCATGGGATCAAATATCTTCTCCACAACTTATTGACTATTACTAGTCTCTCTTTGCCTCAGTTTATTTGTCTGTCAAATGGGGTTAATAGTTGCTACTTCATAAGGTTATTGTGAAGAATAAAAGAGTAGCTAAATATAAAGTTCTCAGAGGAAGGCCTGACATCTGTAAGCACTACAACAGCTACATTCCCCCAAGCTTATAGTGTAGTCATGAAAATCATGGACATTGGAACTGCGCAGACCTGGGAACCAATCCCAGGAGTAACTTACACTGTCACTGTGACACTGACAAGTCATTTCTTTGCTCTCTCTTCCAAACTCTTATTTCGCTATTTGTTAAGTGAGGGTGATAATACATACTTGACTACCTTAGATGAAAATTTTAGCATAATACCTACCATGTGGTAAACACTCTATTAATGGTAACCAGAAACTCCAAATATGTTTTAAACAGCCTTTTAAATATTTTTTGACAGAAACCAAAGAGCAAGTTTGTATATTAAAGTGAAGGTAGGCAAAAAAAAAAAAAAAAAAGAAAGAAAGAGAAAAAGAAAGAGGAAGGGAGGGAGAGAAGAGGAAGTTAGTTTATATTCCATTGTATTTTTAGGTGTATAAAGAGTATAATTTCCTTAAGTGCTGGTCTGTGGAGAAAGGTAGGCAGGAATGAAAATTTCTATGACTTGAATTAACACAACTCTGTGTCACTCTTTCCTTATTCCAAAGCTTAACTGATCTAAATGTCCTCATTTGTTCAAATATTAATTCCCTGCTGATCCTCACTTACACCTAGGCCTGAGTTCATGCAGGGTTTGGAAAATGTCTACATGGGAAGGCTTTCCTTCCAAAAGTTGTTTTTTCATAAACAAACCACCATTAAATGTGTTCTTATACTTATAAAAATACCTATCCCTTGGGAGATGTTAGAAATGAGTGTATTTTAAGAATGGATTTATTCATTATTTCTTAACAGCTAAGTGAGAATAGGACACTATGATGTTCGAATGAGAAACAGAGTAAAGAGTATTTTAAAAATCCAGGTGATTTTTGGAGAGTGCAATCCATTTAGCAGGTCCTGGGAAGCTCAGAAAGTAACAACTAATTTCCTTGAAACTTAAAACACAAAAGGAATATATTGTTTTTGTAAATACTTCTATTTTATAAACACAGCAGGAATTAAAAGAATCAAACACTCTTATTGTAAATTTTTGTTAATTTACAGATCAAGAAATTGTGACTTTAAAATAGTTCCTGTTTTACAATGACTTAAAATAAACTCTTGGAAAAAAAGCCCAAACTCAGGACTAGAGGTCAGGAAAAAGAGGAGCATGACTCATAGAAATTGTATTAAAGTTCCATCTGAAACAGCAAGTGAAATAATTTTTATTTATATTTATACTATACAGATGTTAGAAGAGTTCTTATTATTATGACTAATTCAGAGCCTTAGGCTTATATTTCTCTCCATAAATTGCTAGTCTCTCATCTGCACTTTCCCTCCCCCATACTATTGTGGTCAAAGCACATTTTCAATAGGATGTATTTAGGCATTTCTTTCTTAAAGTCCTTGCTGCTAATGTAACCGTGAGCTCGTGCCACAGATCTCAGTCACTTTCACAGTGACCCTTGTGCTTTCAATGAAAGATATTCCCATCTGAATGCAGAGTTCCAAAGAACAGCAAGGAGAGATAAGAAAGCCTTCCTCAGCGATCAATGCAAAGAAATAGAGGAAAACAACAGAATGGGAAAGACTAGAGATCTCTTCAAGAAAATTAGAGATACCAAGGGAATATTTCATGCAAAGATGGGCTCGATAAAGGACAGAAATGGTATGGACCTAACAGAAGCAGAAGATATTAAGAAGAGGTGGCAAGAATACACAGAACAACTGTACAAAAAAGATTTTCACGACCAAGATAATCATGATGGTGTGATCACTCACATAAAGCCAGACATCCTGGAATGTGAAGTCAAGTGGGCCTTACAAAGCACCACTATGAACATAGTGGAGGTGATGGAATTCAGTTGAGCTATTTCAAATCCTGAAAGATGATGCTGTGAAAGTGCTGCACTCAATATGCCAGCAAATGTGGAAAACTCAGCAGTGGCCACAGGACTGGAAAAGGTCAGTTTTCATTCCAATCTCAAAGAAAGGCAATGCTAAAGAATGCTCAAAATACCACACAATTGCACTCATCTCACATGTTAGCAAAGTAGTTCTCAAAATTCTCCAAGCCAGGCTTCAGCAATACTTGAACCCTGAACTTCCCGATGTTCAAGCTGATTTTAGAAAAGGCAGAGGAACCAGAGATCAAATTGCCAACATCTGTTGGATCATTGAAAAAGCAAGAGAGTTCCAGAAAAACATCTATTTTGGCTTTATTGACTATGCCAAAGCCTTTGACTGTGTGGATCACAATAAACTGTGGAAAATTCTTCAAGAGATGGGAATATCAGACCACCTCACCTGTCTCTTGAGAAACCTGTATGCAGGTCAGGAAGCAACAGTTAGAACTGGACATGGAACAACAGACTGGTTCCAAATAGGAAAAGGAGTTCGTCAAGGCTGTATATTGTCACCCTGCTTATTTAACTTATATGCAGAGTACATCATGACAAACAGTGGGCTGGAAGAAGCACAAGCTGGAATCAAGATTGCCGGGAAAAATGTCAATAACCTCAGATATGCAGATGACACCACCCTTATGGCAGAAAGTGAAGAGGAACTAAAAAGCCTCCTGATGAAAGTGAAAGTGGAGAGTGAAAAAGTTGGCTAACAGCTCAACATTCAGAAAACAAAGATCATGGCATCTGGTCCCATCACTTCATGGGAAATAGATGGGGAAACAGTGGAAAACAGTGTCAGACTTTATTTTTGGGGGCTTCAAAATCACTGCAGATGGTGATTGCAGCCATGAAATTAAAAGACGCTTACTCCTTGGAAGGAAAGTTATGACCAACCTAGATAGTGTATTTAAAAGCAGAGACATTACTTTGCCAGCAAAGGTCCGTCTAGTCAAGGCTATGGTTTTTCAGTGGTCATGTATGGATGTGAGAGTTAGACTATGAAGAAAGCTGAGTGCCAAAGAATTGATGCTTTTGAACTGTGGTGTTGGAGAAAACTCTTGAGAGTCTCTTGGACTGCAAGGAGATCCAACCGGTCCATTCTAAAGGAGATCAGTCCTGGGTGTTCATTGGAAGGACTGATGCTGAAGCTGAAACTCCAATACTTTGGCCACCTCATGCAAAGAGTTGACTTATTGGAAAAGACCCTAATGCTGGGAAGGATTGGGGGCAGGAGGAAAAGGTGATGACAGAGGATGAGATGGCTGGATGGCATTACCGACTCGATGGACATGGGTTTGGGCGGACTTCAGGAGTTGGTGATGGACAGGGAGGCCTGGCGTGCTGTGATTCATGGGGTTGCAAAGAGTTGGACATGACTGAGTGACTGAACCAAGCTGAATTGTTAATTGATTGTTACTGTCCTGATTTCCTCTTTATTGTCTTATAACGATTAGAATATGCATTATTTATTGTTTAACAACAAATTAAAACTTAGTGACTTCAGTTCAGTTCAGTTGCTCAGTCACGTCTGACTCTGGTACCCCATGGACTATAGCATACCAGGCTTCCCTGTCCATCACCAACTCCCAGAGCTTCCTCAAACTCATGTCCATGGAGTCAGCAATGACATCCAAACATCACATCCTCTGTCATCCCCTTTTCCTCCTGCTTTCAATCTTGCCCAACATCCGGGTCTTTTCCCGTGAGTCAGTTCTTTGCATCAGGTGGCCAAAGTATTGGAGCTTTAGCTTCAGTAACAGTCCTTCGAATGAATATTCAGGACTGATTTCCTTAGGATTGACTGGAATGATCGCCTTGCAATCCAAGGGACTCTCAAGAGTCTTCTCCAACATCACAGTTCAAAAGCATCAATTCAAACACTGGTAAATAGTTGCTGTCTCTCACAGTTTCTTTGTCAGGAATTGAAGAGCTGCTTCAGTTCAGTCAGTTCAGTTTAGTTCAGTTGCTCAGTCATGTCCGACTCTCTGTGACTCCATGGACTGCAGCACGCCCAGCCTCCCTGTCCATCACCAACTCCCAGAGTTGACTCAAACTCAAGCCCATTCAGTCAGTGATGCCATCCAACCATCTCATCCTGTCTTGTCCCCTTCTTCTCCGCCTTCAATCTTTCCCAGCATCTGGGGCTTTTCAAATGAATCAGCTCTTTGCATCAGTTGGCCAAAGTATTGAAGTTGCAGCATCAGTCCTTGATGAATGAATATTCAGGACTGATTTCCTTTCCAGGATGGACTGGTTGGATCTCCTTGCAGTCCAAGGGATTCTTGACAGGCAGCAATTCTGTTTCAGGGTCTCTCAGGAGGTTGTCAGAATATCTGCCTTCAGTCATCTGAAGGCTTGTTTGAGGCTGGGAGACCTGCTTCCAAGAAGGTTGTCTCCCGTGGATGGTAAATTGGTACCAATTTTTGGTAGCAAATCTTGGTTTTGCTCCACATGGACCTTTCCAAGATCCGTGGATCTAGAGTGTTCCTAACTGCATAATGGCTGGTTACCCTCAGCATAAGCAATACAAGAGAACAAAGCAGAAGCCTCAGGGCCCTTTATAAACCAACCTCAGAAGTCCCACACTGTCACCTCTGTCCTCTGTCATTCATAGCAGCCCTGATTCAGTGTGGGAGGAGAATATACAAGGGACTGACTGTCAGGAGATGAGAATCCTTGGGGGTGTGTGTGCTCAGTTGCTCAGTCGTGTCCAACAATGTAGCCCACCAGTCTCCTCTGTCCATGAGATTTTTCAGGCAAGAGTATGAGAGTAGGTTGCCATTTCCTTCTCCAGGGGATATTCCTGACCCAAGGATTGAACTTCCATCTCTTGCATCTCTAGCACTGGCAAGCAGATTCTTTACCACTGTGCCACCTGGGAAGCTCTAGGGTCTGCCTACCACACAGTAAAAGGATACGATCTGTTGTCCAATACTAGACACTATCATATGTCTCCTGAACTGGGCTTCTCTATTTTCCAACAACTAGATGAGCCTGTGCCTGTCTTTTTGGCTTCAGTGATTTATTATAAATTCTGGTTCTGGCCACTCCTAGTCTTCACCATTCAGTGAGACAAGAACCCAAAAGATGCAAGTACAACTAAAATATACTTCTCAGTTAAATCATCAAGGAGTTAGTAAACAGTTTTATTCTCAGTGAATTGTTTGTGAACTTAGAGGATTGCTTGCCCCTTTTGAAGTTTAATGAGGGCTTCCCTCATAGCTCAGTTGGTAAAGAATCCACCTGCAATGCAGGAGACCCCGGTTCAATTCCTGGGGGGGTCAGGAAGATCCGCTGGAGAAGGGATAGGCTACCCCCTCCAGTATTCTTGGGCTTCTCTTGTGGCTCAGCTGGTAAAGAATAAGCCTGCAATGTGGGAGACCTGGGTTCAGTCCCTGGGTTGGGAAGATCCCCTGGAGAAGGGAAAGGCTACCCACTCTAGTATCCTGCCTGGAGAATTCCATGGACTACAGTCCATGGAGTCACAAAGAGTCCGACACAGCTGAGCAACTTTCACTTTGAAGTTTAATAACATTACACTTGTCAGTGTAAGCCTTTTCAAAGTCAGTAGGAGTTTTATACACTTCTCTTGGATAAAATATGTGTGGAAATAGGAGAAAAACATTAACTTCATGGAAATGTATATTATATGGTTAACAATAATTATGAAAATTCTTGTTTTCCAAGCTGTACTTTTCCACTTGTTTTCCTTAAGGTTATTTTTACTTGGCCATAGATTGGGACTCTCTACTCCAGGTTTACTTTAACAGAAAAGTTTTACATGTAGGAGGTTATTGTTTGCATTTGTTATAATAAGTACTCTTAGTTTATTGAAGTATGGGTTTCTTGTACTCTTATTTATTGAAGTTTGGGTTTTCCTTGGTATAAAAGAATTTATATAACAGTGAAATAATCAATGGCACAGAAATCTGTAAGCCAGGATACTTATACAAGAATGTGGTAAAATGATAATTATATAACTGATTGAACCAGAGTGTCATGATTAATGATAGAATTCTATAAGCAGATATACAAGGAATATGATAATTCATCTGTTACTTTTAGAACAAAATATTGTTTATTAATTCTCTAAAACAGAAATTACAAATAAAAGGCAGATTATGTAAATGAAATATGTTGTATGTTGATTTGCAGAATTATTGAGCAGATATTAAATTTCAAAACCTGAATAAACAATAATTAATGACCTAAAATTACCCTAAATGCATATTTTAGAATAAATGGACAATAGGTAGTGTAAATCTTGTGACTAATTTTATTTGCTGTAATTTTAATTGCATTAACATACATTAAGTATGTTAAACATATTATACGTTAATATACATTAAAACATAGCAAAAGACATTTTCTTAAGAAGTAGTTCCCTGCTTTAAAGTTGATATCCTTAGAAGATAGTATTAGACTGTATTTCAGTGGTTCAGTGAAATTCACAGGAGATAACATTTCTCATTAAAAATTCCTGTAACAGCTCGTTGGGCAAGCTACATGAGTTTACTTCTGGTAATTTCTAGTGCAGTGTTCTCAAAGCCCATAGAATTAAAAATTGAAAAGGCTGGGAGAAAGGAACTGAAATATTTTCCCTTTCCTTTCCATTAGTCCTAAGCTCACAGTCTGAATCCAGCTGGTCTTTTACCCATTTGCCCTTCAGAGTTAGGAAGGGATAATCAAAGAAAGATCATATGAAGATGTGGACAATAAGAAGTGAAGAAGAAGAAGGAAGTAGGCTCACCTGGAGCCATTAAAACTTGCTTAGAAATTATGCTATAGACTTAATGTGTCTGCCCAAATGGGGCTTCATATGTTGAAGTCCCTAATCCCCAGTGTGATGGGATTTGGAGGTAGGGCTTTGGGGAGGTTAACTAGGTTAAGATAAGGTCATGAGTGTGGAGACTGCATGTTGGAATTAGTGCCTTTATAAAAGAAGAGGAGACCAAAGGCCTCTCTTTCTCTCTCTCTCCCAACATGAGAAAGTAGCTATGTGCATATCAGGAAAGGGATTCATAGCAGACACTGAATCTGCACCTGATTTCAGACATTCCAGATTCCAGAACTGTGAAAAATAAAAATATCTGTTGCTTAAGCCCCCAGTATATGGCATTTTCGGAGAAGGCAATGGCACCCCACTCCAGTACTCTTGCCTGGAAAATCCCATAGATGGAGGAGCCTGGTAGGCTGCAGTCCATGGGGTCGCTAAGAGTTGGACATGACTGAGCGACTTCACTTTCACTTTTCACTTTCATGCATTGGAAAAGGAAATGGCAACCCACTCCAGTGTTCTTGCCTGGAGAATCCCAGGGATGGGGGAGCCTGGTGGGCTGCCGTCTATGGGGTAGCACAGAGTCAGACATGACTGAAGCGACTTAGCAGCAGCAGCAGCATATGGCATTTTATATGTATAACAGCCCAAGGTGACTAATCTAGGCAGATACCTCTAGGAAGAATGTTCTACGTAAAGGCAACAGAGAGTAAAAAGTCCTAGGGAAGAGCTTGTCTGGTGTATTATAGGAACAAGAGGAGCTTGGTATGGAAAACCAATCACATATACTTAAATTTGATTAACCAAAGTGGCATCATTTAATCTTCTGCTAATCCAACAGCTTTCTGTAAATGAGCAGGAGTGCGACAATCACTCTAGGAGCAGAAAATTTGGGGATGATTAGGGAAACTCTGTCCTTTCCATTCCAGGACACTTTCTTTAGAGGCCATTATGTTTTAATAACAACCACAGCAATTTTACCCGACCCTTAAAAGTAGCTCTGTTTTGTGTAATGTCTTGTTCATTGTAGGACTCAGGCTCCTCTCTTCTCTAGAAGAAGAAATCAATCTCCATAATAGTCAAAACTACATAATCGTATATGTAGTTATGAGCTCAATGAACTGATGAAATCCTTGTGTTTCATTTCCCCTGGACAAACATACTGTGGCCACTTTTAAAACACATTATCAGCACTCTTTTATGTAACTCTCCAAGTTTGCTAACTTATCATAAGTTAGTCTAAATGCCATGAACAGTTTGCTTTATGACTTAATGTACCTAAAGAAAATCCCTTGACTCATTTTTGAATATAAATTGCACTTCTAGCAAGTCCAATTAAGGAAATGAGGTTTGGCCAGGAGTCACATCCAGCTTGTGAGTGTCTCTCTCATTTTTACATACTTGTGATTGACGAAATCCAGCTATAAAATTGGACTCTGTCATCTAATTTTCCATGACAATTTGGTGAAGACGTGGGAGGATCATCAGATCCTGAGAACAGCCGAAGAGACATCAGGACATCAGAGGACCAGATGTGAAAAGTGAAGCTCCCTACTGTCTTCCTTTTCATTTCTTTCTCGTTGTTTCCCTGTTACTGTTCCTCAACAACCCTGAACAGTAACAGGGAACAAGGAGAAAGGAATGAAAATAATGAGGTTATTTTCATGCTAGACCTGTTTTTTATCCAGAAGTTTTGTTATTTAAGATAAATATTAGAAACTAATGTTATGTATCCAGCTCTTAGGACACCGGGTCCATGGTCTTTCAGACATCAAGCAATTCTGCAATTCTCTGACACCAACTGGGTGTCTTACAATTCAATCCTATTCTCGTGTTAACTACCCAGAGTTACCATCAGACTCTACAGATTTAGTCACTCAGCTGTGTCTGACTCTTTGCGGCCCCATAGACTATAGCCCATCAGGCTCCTCTGTCCATGAGGATTTCCCAAGCAAGAATACTGGAGTGGGTAGCCATTCCCTTCTCCAGGGGATCTTCCCAATCCAGGCATAGAACCTGGATTGCACTGCAGGCAGACTTTTTACAGTCTGAGCCACCAGGGAAGCCCCATGGCAACCCACTCCTTATTCTGGCCTGGAGAATCCCGTGGACAGGGGAGCCTGGCAAGCTATAGTCCATAGTGTCACAAAGAATTGAACCTAACTGCAGTGACTTAGAATACATAGCAAGCTACAGACATGAGGATTGATTTCCACAAGACTGCTCTCACCTCAGACACCAGTCCCAAGTCTCATGGACACAAGCTAACTACAATTTTGTCTCACATGGCTGCAAATTGTGAAACTTTCACAACTCCCCACCTCATTCAGGCTCAAGAATTCACTAGAATGAACTAGAATTCTCAGAACTCAGGAATAGACCGTTTTTACACTTAAAGGCTTATTATAAGTGATATGCAATTCATGGGGTCGCAAAGAGTCGGACACGACTGAGCGACTGAACTGAACTGAACTGATAAGTGATATGACAGAAGAACATCCACGTGGAAGGGCTCCATTAGGCAAGATGCAAGAGTTAGGTGTGGCAGGGGTTGTCCATGCCTTCTCAGGCACATCACCCTCCCAGCACCTCAGTTTGTTCACCAACCTGGAAGCTCTCCAAACTCTGTTGTTTAGTTGTGTGTTTTTTTTTTTTTTTTTGAATAGTTGAGATTTAATTACTTAAATGTGACTGATTAAATTATTGGCCATTGATGATTAAACTCAGTCTCCAGCCCCTCTCCCTTGCCTGGAAGTTGAAGGTTGATGCTGAAGGTCCTTATCCTCTCATTGAAAGTGGAAATGAAAATCGCTCAGTCGTGTCCCACTCTTTGCAACTCCATGGACTATGCAGTCCATGGAATTCTCTAGGCCAGAATACTGGAGTAGGTAGCTTTTCCTTCTCCAGACAATCTTCCCAACCCAGGGATTGAACCCAGGTCTTCCACATTGCAGGTGGATTCTTTACCAGCTGAATCACAAGGGAAGCAAGGGAAGCCCTATTCTCTCATTACCTGTTTGCATTTTCTTGTGATTAGTCCTTATTTGGAAGCCATCTATGGGCCTGCCAAGTCATCTCAGCAGAAGACAGGTATGGTGGAAAAAAGCTTGTTATAAATAACAAAAGATACTCACATCACTCAGTCCAAGAATTTTAGAATCTCTGTGTCAGAAACTAAGGACAAAGATCAAATATATTTTTTATTATACCACATCTATCCATCTCATGTCTTTCCTATTAGACAAAATAAAGAGTTGAGTTGTCCTTAGGAACCAGTTTAAAGGGGCTCCCACTAACCAAATCTGGGAATGACAAAAGACTGAGGAGGCAAAACTTAACTAGAAATCTCAACTGTGAAATGCTGAAGCAATAGTAAAGTTTGAAAGTAACCGTTTGGCACCCATCAGTTCAGGCCAAAATCATGAGTGGATACAAGAACAAATGGATACCAGTGTGATGAGAAATAGGACATCTAAGCAGTCTCAAAGTATCTCCTCTCAAATACTTTGGTATTTGTTAAAAGAGAAATAATTTTGAGAAATCTGGCAGATACTACCTAAACTCATAACGAATGCTAATATTAAGAGAAATGAGGCAAATTAATAGCATATGCCTCCTGACACGATGCTTTGGAAAAACCCAACATTGCTTTTGTAGTATTTGTGCCAAAAATGTAGAACCTGAATCTAATTGTGGAAGAACATCAGACAAGCCCAAACTGAGAATATTCTACAAAGTAACTTAGCTAGAGTCTTTAAACATTGTCAGGATCATGCAAGACAAAACAAAACATGACAAATCAAAAAACTGCAGGGGCGCTATTCCAGATTAAAGGAAGACTAAGCCTCAAAACTGCAAATGCTTCAGTATCACCCACCCTTAAAAATGTGTTTGAATAGACATGAAATTTGAATATGTATAAATGTTCACAGTTCTAATACAGGGAGTTATCTTTGCTTTATGGATGCAGGACATATGCTCTCAAAAGAACCCTTTAGCACTATGACTTAAAAACATAATTTTTACAATTAAAAGGATAGTTTAAAAAATCTCTAATTCCCTAATTATGATTGTTTGAATAAGTGCTTTCCCATCAAATAAATAAAAAGCACTTAATTTTACAAAATGAAGCACTTATTGGAAAAATAGAAAATATTTGAGTTTGATTTTTTTTCCTGAATGACTATATATATGCATTTGTATGTAGTTAAAATATATATGAACCAAGTGGGTTTGATCAAGAACTATATTTTTCAGCACAGTCTTGGGTTCAAAATTACATTTAGTCTTTAGTTTGATAAGAACAGGCCACAAGTCAAGTAATAAGTAGTTTAATTATCACAAGTATATTTCTTAAATGGCAGTTTTAAGTCTTTGTTGTTTTTCAGTCACTAAGTCGTGTCCGACTCTTTGAGATCCCATGAACTGCAGCATGCCAGGCTCCTCTGTCCTTCACTATAACCTGGAGTTCACTCAAATTCATGTCCATTGAGTTGGTGATGCTATCTAACCATCTCACCCTCTGCCACCCGCTCCTCCTTTTGCCTTCAATCTTCCCCAGCATCAGGGTCTTTTCTAAGGAGTTGGCTCTTCGCATGAGGCGGCCAAAGTATTGGAGCTTCAATTTTAGCATCAGTCCTTCCAATGAATATTCAGGGTTGATTTCTTTAGGATTGACTGATTTGATCTCCTTTCAGCTCAAGAGATTCTCAAGTCTTCCTCAGTCCCACAGTTTGAAAGTATCAATTCTTTGGTGGTCAGCCGTCTTTATGGTCCAACTCTCACATCTGTACATGACTACTGGAAAAACCATAGCTTTGATTATATGGACCTTTGTCAGCAAAGTGATATCTCTGCTTTTTAATATGCTGTCTAGGGTTGTCATTGGAGAAGGCAATGGCACCGCACTCCAGTACTCTTGCCTGGAGAATCCCATGGATGGAGGAGCCTGGTAGGCTGCAGTCCATGGGGTCGCTAAGAGTCAGACACGACTGAGCGACTTCACTTTTACTTTTCACTTTCATGCATTGGAGAAGGAAATGGCAACCCACTCCAGCGTTCTTGCCTGGAGAATCCCAGGGATGGGGGAGCCTGGTGGGCTGCTGTCTATGGGGTTGCACAGAGTCAGACACAACTGAAGCGACTTAGCAGCAGTAGCAGGGTTGTCATAGCTTTTCTTCTAAGGAGCAAGTGTCTTTTAATTTTATGGCTGCAGTCACAGTCCACAGTGGATTTTGGGCCCAAGGAAATAAAATCTGTCACTGCTTTCAGTTATTCCCCTTCTATTTGCCATGAAGTGATGGGATTGGATGCCATGACCTTAGTTTTTTGAATGCTGAGTTTCAAGCCAGCTTTTTCACTCTCATCAAGAGGCTCTCTAGTTCCTCTTCACTTTCAGCCATTTGAATGGTATCATCGGCATATCTGAGGTTGCTGAGTTTTAAGTCTTGCTTAGTAGCAAAAGCCCTGGTTGTAAAACAATAAAAATTGTGGGCAGGAAGTTATTCAAACTAACCTTACCCATCTCTGCCTTGCTCCTCCTTAGTTTTCTCAACGTTATTAATGCACTTAATGCTACTGAACTGTACACTTTAAACTGTTTAAAATGGTAAATTTAGGTTATGTGTATTTACCACAAAAATTAAGAAATAACATGTAACTATTTCATTTACAATGTTTTAGACATTTTCCCAATTTCTTTATTATTTGGAAAAAGGTTTTCAAAAGTCAGCATCACAGATGTTGCTGTGATCAAGGTGCTTTGTAAAAGAAAATTCATCAACTTTTTGATGAATATAAGCCATAATCCCTAGGAAGGCCAGTCAAGGAACTTCAGCTTCAGCTGCCTCCTTGTTCCTTCCTGCATGAAGCATTAGTAAATGACAGTCTTTATTTGGACATGGACTGTGCAGTCCCATTCTCCCAAAGCTTTGTCTCCACTGCTTCTATTGTACCAATGTCTACTTCTGTTGTTTTCTTTTTTTTACTAGCTGCAGCCTTCTTGTTGCATTCACATTCTCAAAACGGGAGTCAGATGATCACAATTAGTGTCTATCCAAACTATAGCTTCTCTGACTGGCAGAGTTCTTAGAAGTTGCCAGGCCAGGCATTGATAAATACAAAATGCAATGTTTTGGCCAGGTTTCCAGGGGCATATGACACCAAGCATGGAAGCAATTATGGAAAAACTGGTTCAGGATATTTTATTGAACATTAAACAACTACTTTGAAGGTTGATGTAGCATGCATTGGATCACTGCTACACTGCATGCATTCTACATTTGTATCAGCCAAATTAGAATTCAGGCTATCACTACATACAGACTCAGACAGAATGCACTGTTAATTGGTGCACTAAGTGAAACAGTTCATCAGAATCAGCTGGGCTGGACGGCAGTGTAATCTGTGACCCTGGCTTCGGATTCCTAACCAAACTAAAGGTCTAAAGAACAGCAGCGGATTGTGACTTGTTACATTTTTTTTTAAGATCTCATTTGTCATAATTACTGTTATCTTGTACTTAATACATTTCATCACCATCAATTGAAGCCATACTTTATCTAAAATGACCAGATAATATCACCACTACCAAGATTCTGGACCACAGCCAGTCCTCTGGCATTTCAGTGATCCTTGATGCAATCTAACACCGCTGTGAACAGGATGTTGAAGCAGCTGTTGCAGTAAGCTGAAAGGGGACATTTGCAATCAGCGAGCAGAAGAAACACATAGCAAACTGTACAAGCCAAGGTCAAGTCATGCAATAATGCCTTGAACAAAACATGATCTTCTGGGTTGAGAGTTTACTTGAATAAATGAAGGCAGAAATACAGCAGTCATTTCCCAGTAAAAATTCTCCTTCGGCAAAACTTAAGCATTTAAAATTTATTTATATATTCATGTAAATTAGCCAATATGTGATTTTTCAAATTACTCTTTTGATAATTAAAGAATAAGCTTATAGGCTGAGTAATATTTCATTATATTGAGTGTATCATGTTATTGAAATAAGTTAGACAAAGACAAACACTCTATGTTCTCACTTATATGTGGAATCGAAAAAATAGAACAAATGCATGCATATGACAAAACTTAAACAGACTCACAGATATAAAGAACAAACTAGTGGTTAGTGGAGATGGAAGCAGGGAGCCGGGAGATAAGGGTTTGGGATTAAGAGACACGGACTGCTATGCATAAATTAAATAAGCAACAAGGACATATTGTAGGGCACAGGTAAATAGAATAACTATTTTGAAGTAATTTTAAATGGAGTGTAATCTATAAAAACATAGAAATACTAGGTTGTATACTTGCAACTAATATAATTTTATAAATCAACTATACTTCAATAAAAATAGAAAATACAAAAGAATAGATAATAAATCAATGAAGTGAAAAAGAGGTCAAATAGAAGAGTAAGTGCACTTTCTTTTGCAATTCAGGCTTGGAAAAGATACTGAATGTTAAAGAGAAGAAAACTTAGTCCTTAGAAGAGGTGTGAGTGAACTGGGTCATAGACAAAAAAAAGCTGGTGGAGATGAATCAGAGATACAATACCAGGACATGAAAGTATAAGCCGGGGATTGTCATGTAAATGACAACATCCCTAAGCCAGGAAATCATTAAACATTTGCATAAGAAAACAAAAAAGATTTCTCAATGTGAGATGGCAATTTTTTTAAAATCTTCATTGAATTTGTTACAAATATTGCTTCTGTGTTATGTTTTGGTTTTTTGGCCACAGGGCATGTGGGGTCTTACCTCCCCAGTTCAGTTCAGTTCAGTCCAGTTCAGTTCAGTCGCTCAGTCGTGTTAGACTCTTTACGACCCCATGAATTGCAGCACACCAGGCCTCCCTGCTGCTGCTGCTGCTGCTGCTGCTAAGTCGCTTCAGTCGTGTCCCGACTCTGTGCAACTGCATAGATGGCCTCCCACCAGGCTCCACTGTCCCTGGGATTCTCCAGGCAAGAACACTGGAGTGGGTTGCCATTTCCTTCTCCAATGCATGAAAGTGAAAAGTGAAAGTGAAGTCGCTCAGTCGTGTCCGACTCTTTGCAACCCCATGAATTGCAGCACACCAGGCCTCCCTGTCCATCACCAACTCCCGGAGTTTACTCAAACCCATGTCCATCGAGTCGGTGATGCCATCCAGCCATCTCATCCTCTGTTGTCCCCTTCTCCTTCTGCCCCCAATCCCTCCCAGCATCAGGATCTTTTCCAATGAGTCAACTCTTCGCATGAGGTGGTCAAAGTATTGGAGTTTCAGCTTTAGCATCACTCCTTCTAATGAACACCCTGGACTGATCTCCTTTAGGATGGACTGGTTGGATCTCCCTGCAGTCCAAGGGACTCTCAAGAGTCTTCTCCAACATCACAGTTCAAAAGCATCAATTCTTTGGCACTCAGCTTTCTTCACAGTCCAACTCTCACATCCATACATGACCACTGGAAACACCATAGCCTTGACTAGATGGACCTTTGTTGGCAAAGTAATATCTCTGCCTTTTAATATGCTATCTAGGTTGGTCATAACTTTCCTTCCAAGGAGTAAGCATCTTTTGATTTCATGGCTGCAATCACCATCTGCAGTGATTTTGGAGCCCCCCAAAACAAAGTCTGACACTGTTTCCACTGTTTTCCCATCTATCTTCCACCTCCCCAATCAAGTATCAAATGTGCACCGCTTGCATTGGAAGGTGAAATCTTAACCCCTGGATTGCCAGGGAAGACCAAAGATGGCTAATTTCTTAAACAATGGATGATACTGGCCTTTCTCCCCCCTTTTATCTATGAAAATAAATTCTAGCTTTATCTAGTCAGTTCCCTATCCCTCTGGACCCACCACCACAGTTCTACTGATCTCCAAAAGAGGTCCTGTCTTGTTTCTCTTGTCTTTGGAACTTTCATGATGAACTATTAAAAGAAGAAATGTGGGCCCAAAGAGAACAATTTGAGTACTAGAGTGGCTTGAGGATTAAAACTTTCATGGAGGACTTTCAGAGGAATTTTGGAAGGAGGGGCATGGAAACTACGATATGAGAATGATGCTGATGAAATGGGGAAGGAGAATTTTAAGCATTGCAGTAGAAATATGCTGCCTTCATGGACTTTAAGAAATGTATGTGAAGAGTTTAAATTACTTTAAAATGATCTCTTTGGTTGTGACTCCATTACTGATCTGGGTCTGAACCTTGTGGACTATGACTCTATAAACAGTTCATTCGCCTGTACAAACATCCTCAGTTTAATCCAACAGCTGTGCATGTATCTTGCTGAAGCTGCAGCGAAGAGATGGAGTCTTCATAGAGGCTTGGGTTGTGAACAACAAAGCACAGTACAGATCAAATTATTAACTTGTTTTCATCAATTGTCATTGATCATATCCTTCATGATAATAGTTTATTTTCTGCTTTGTGTCTTGAATATAAAAGTCTAACAGCTTTAATTGGTTAATTTCTGACTTCACTTACTCTATTTTTCTCAACTCTACATTCTTCTAGACAGGAATTTTCAAAGACATGGCCTCTATGGATAGGGAGCTACTTTGTAGTTTTTGAAAATTTTATTTTTCATAAATTTTATTGTTCATCTCAACCAGAGTTTGGTCTCTCCTTCCACACTTAGATTTCAAACACACAGACACATCAACCTACAATTAACTAGACCTATATGAAGATGTGACTGCCTGTCCTGTGCTCTTCTCTGTCTTCCCCTGTCTCTGTTTTTCTCTTTCTATTACACACACACACACACACACACACACACACACACACACTAATGGCATAACAAAAAAGGTGACAATAAGATACTTTTATAACACATTTCCCTCTGCTAAATACAAAGAGTTGATGGCACTTCCTATTTGAGCCTTGCAGTTTCAGTCTGAAACTGTATGAAAAGATACTGTAATTTAAAAATAATTAGTGAAGGCCTGGATGCTCAAGCAAAATGTACCTTGAATACTGCCGCAGTCTGAACTGAGTAAGTTTGATAAGAGATCTAGCCACAGTGAAAGAGCCTAGCTTCCAGTGTCTGTATTTATAACTTATTATAATAGTGTGTATCTATGTATGTCTGCATGCTCTGTCACGTCTGACTCTTTGCAATCCCGTGGACTGTAGCCTGTCAGGCTCCTCTGTCCACAGGATTTTCCAGTCAAGAATATTGAAGTGGGTTGCCATTTCCTCCAGGGGATCTTCCTGATCTCTCTTGCATCTTCTGTTTTGGCAGGTGAATTCTTTACCACTGTGCTAATCTCAAATTTGTAATGACTTTTAATGCCATAAATGCTGTAGGGGAACCACAGCATTGAATAAGTATCAGGTGAGCCCTGCTGGAGAAGCAGTTATTCAGAGAAGTGCCTGATCAGGCCCAGCCCAGAGAGTTTTGCAAACTCTGTTCTCCAACAGCAACATCTAGTGTAGAGTACCCTTCCCATTAGCTAGGTGTCAAAGAAAAACCAGAGCTGGATGGTAGTTAAGGCTATAAAAACAGATTGCAATTAAATAGCTTTAAAAAAAAAAAGCTATTGCAATTGGTGAAAAAGACCTTAGCACAGAACTGGCTGAATTTTGAATATAACCTGGAAAAATGAGAATTTTTTCCAGGGAGCAGCCTGGGGATTGGTGGATGGAAAATTACTGTGGGGAACTATCAGGAGTAAGGGGGAATTCTAGCTACACTGATTTAATAGGATTCTTGGGGAAAGTCAGGCCAGGGCGATCTGACAGAACTTGGGGAATGGTGAAGGATGAGGAACTTGATGTTAAGGGTGATCAGATATGCAGGAAGGGGAATTCTGCCTAAACCCATTTAGCAGGATTCTTGCTAAAATTAGAAATTAAAGGATGAACACTGAAGCCCAAAACTCAAGGTCTAGGTGAAGAAGAGCCTGACTAAATTTCAGTCATGGAGGGAATCTTTGTCAGTAAAAATTGGACAAGTTATCTGAACCCATGTTCTGTGACCCAACTGTCTGGTTCCAAAGGGTGAACACTGAGCTGTTCCTGAGTTTACCCTTTCCATTAGTTCCAAACACAAAGTCAACCTCTATTGTTTTCTTTGGGCTTTTGATAATGGATATAAAATTTCCTCCAGTTTTGTCTGTAATGTATTTTATAAACACATAATTTGTTATTGGAAATTTCTTCTCCTTTCAATTCTTTTACACAACTAAACCCTTCCGAAGATGGTAAGACCAATTTATCTGCATATGAGAAATACTAAAAAACAAAAAACCGTGTTCCCCCAAGTTTTTGCTTTTCCACGATTGTAGACTAGTCAACCCAACTAGTCAACTACTCTCTCTGACAAGAGTTTCTTTACACTCAAATTCCTAATTCTCCTGGGAAGTTCCACAGTAGCCCCATCAGAAATTTTCCCTGAGGTATGCTCCACAAGTTACTCATCACACACCTTCAAAAATACAATCGTTTGCCTCAGTCTTGATTTTAATTAAAAATCACTTTTAGCAAGATGACTTTCTACCTTGACAGTTAGGAGTTTGTGGAATAGCTTTACAGAGAGTTCTTGGTCTTTTCTCAGTCTTGGGCAGGTGCAGAGCTCTGACCCCTGCCTTTTGGTTAAGGCACCACTACAGCACCATCACAACTTTAGGAACCCTTGTTAAGGGAGAGATATAGTCACAAGTTATCCTTTTATTCCTGAGAGCAAGCAGTTCAAACCCCAGAGGCTTTAGGTTCTCCAAACAGAACACTTGTGGGTAGGAGACACCTTTGTTCAGCTGAACTAGAAGCATAATCTCTCACTCTGGTCATTCTTTTACTAAGACCGTGTCTGTTTGTCTCTAGTTTTGCTTTTCAAGGCAACTTACTTTTCCGTTAGTCTTTCTATTTCTCCCATTTCCAATTTCCTTCTGTACATGATTTTTCTGGAAAGAATAAATGCCACCATGACACTTGATTATGACCTCTATATCTCTATTCAGTAGGGAGCCAGGCCATTCTCAAATCCATAGTATTTTCTTACACTGAGTTTTTCTGGCTTACATCAGTATTTTCCACTTCTTGTGAGGATACAAGGCTGTGACATTCTATTTAGGCTGAGATAGGTTTGAGTACGAGGGTTTAATCTGATGGATGGGGATCTTCTCAGCTCCCATTCTGAGGTAAAGGGCTTTAGATTCTCAGTGAAGGATTAGGACTTGCAAGCCCTGAGAGACTGAGACCTTCTACAGAGTCCACCAGTATAAGGGATCTATAAGTTACTCGGGTTATATCGGTCACCACTGAGTGAGAGACTACTTCTCTCCTCTGTGGTTAACATGGCATTGACGAGTCATTTGAGTGACATATTTCTTTCTAAAGTGATATTTCTATTTTCCTAACAGATTTATAAAACAAGTACCTTTTTGGTACATGTCTTTTGTATCACATATACAATCACATGTACAATATACAAAAATTATATATATTTTATATTAGTTTCTCCTGAAAGAGTCTATTTTTCTGTTACTAAAATTGTCATATATGTTTGATTTAAATACTATTATTAATTCCCTTATTTTAAAAACTATGACATAAGATTGTTTGGTCAATTTCAATTTGAAAAATTATTTTAAAAACTAATTATTTAATAAAATTAGAACCTTTTTGCTACTTCTGACAAAAAATTTTTACCATTTTATCAAATAGTGAAAACCGAACAAATGCTAACAGCTGCCAAGCCATCAACTTTCTGCTTATGCTGTACAAAACATACAATTTTAAACAGGCAGACATATGGGCTTTAGATCATGTTTATGTAGGCATTTGTGAATTAAATTCAAAAAATGTTCTGTCTCAAATTATAACTATATCTTTCACCTTAGGGCAATCCATATAAATTAATACATTAGGTTTTTGTAGAGTTAGTATGTTCCACTTAATGAGAGAATATTTTGCAGTTACTAGAAAATATTTTTCTTTTTTGATGGTGGTGGTATTTGGTTTATATTGAGGTATAATTTGCATATAATGCAAATCATTCTTTTTGCATTTTGAAAAATGCACTGCAATCAAGATAGAGTACAGTTCCGTCCTCATTCCAAATTCACTTATGCACCTTATGTCATTATCCTTTTGTCTCAGACTGAGTCCCTGGTATACAAAACCCGTGACTAATGTGTTTTCTGTCCCTGTAGTTTTGCCATTTTCAGAATGCCATGTAAACAGAATCAGACATTACGCAGCTTTTTGAGTCAGATCTTTTTTTAACTTATCATAATAGATTTAGATTCATTGATGTTTTTGTGTTTATCAGAAGTGTATTCCTTTGAATAGCTGAGTGGTATTCCATTGATGGGTATACCATGGTTTGTTAACTCATTCATCAGTTGAAGGTGATATCACTTGTTTCCAATTTTTGGTAATTATAGAAAACTGTTCTAAACAGTTAGTTTATTCTTTTTGTCTTCTTAAATATCAAATTGAGTGAGGATGAATTCATAGAAATGACAATGGTATAACAAGAAACTCCTATCAAAGCACTACAGTATAGTTTCCTTGGAGATATTTTCCTTAACATGCAATGTATTACCTATGATCAAGGTATAGGTAAATATTTCTTATCTAATATCTTTGTCATCTAAGAATTCTTTACCACGGTGACTTAGGTCTGATACATTTGGGACTCAATTGCCTCAGTATGTATATATAGTATGTATATAATTTATTAAAATCATTCTATCTTTGCTCTTTAAAAAAATCAAATAATATGATAGGAATCAGAAGATCTTTAGCTAGGTGAAAGACAGCTTAATGACAAAGTGATCAAGATGCATAAAATAAAAGAAGGACAGTTTATGCTTTTTCTAACAGCTGTTGGCCAAGACCAAATTCAATCAGCTCTATATGAGGCAATGGAGAGGAATGGGAGAGATTAATCTCTATGTGTTAATGGGATGGGGTCTATGTCTTCTCAGCTGTGTAGTACACCATATCATCCAGTGCTTTGTGCATAACGGTTTCAGTAAATGAAAAAAATAGTGCATCAATATGTGTACATATATAGAGACCCCAAGGAAGAAACACCAATATACCATATTATACTTCACTCCACTACATTTCCCACATTAAGAAATCACACTTTTTGACATAGTAAATATCTTTCTAACTTCTTCTTTCTGTTTTAAATCTCCATGCTCTAACTCTATAAATACATAGCAAGTCCAGGAAAATAAAAGGATGTATTTTATTAACTAAGCTTACAAACTTTTAACATGCCTCCTGATGAGTTCTTTTGGAGAAATTCTTTCATGGTGAAAAAATATATAAATTTAAAAATTATGGGAATAGGATTTATAAATGAAAGTCAATTACAAAAAAATAGGAGTTTTGTGATATTCAGGATATATAATACAAATTTTTTCTTTTGAAGCTAAGGTTGGTTGAAAACTATTTTCTCCCACAAAGTTAATATTGAGCATATATTTAAAGAAAGAGAGTAAAATGAAGAGCTTACTTGGTCTACCATGAATTTGTTTTAGACAAATTGGTCATTAAGGGAAATACTTATAACCAAACTAGCTGTAGGTGAGTTGCTTAGAAAGCCATGGATTTCACAGATCTGGGATTAATACCTGAAATCTTTATTGCAAAAAATAGTAATTAGGCTGAAATCACTTTGAAGAACTTATTATATAGAAATAAATATTATCAGTTTGTAAATATTTGCACATGAGAATATTTATTGAAAGATTTTAATGGTCTAAAACTATACCAATTTGAGTGTTATTACTAGAAGAATGGGTAATTAATTTTAGTACTTCCACACAACACAGCTACTCAGAAGTATGAATTCTATTTGTATTTATCGACTCAGAGGCACATATATGATGTATTTTTTTCAAACTTTAAACTTTTTATTTTGTATTGGGTATAGCCAATTAACAATGTTGTGGTAGTTTCAGGTGAACAGTGAAGAGACTCAGCCAGACAGATACATGTATCCATTCTCTCCCCAAACCCCTTCCCATCCAGGCTGGCACACAGCACTGAGCGAAGCTCCATGTACTATACAATAGGTCCTTGCTGATTATCCATTTTAAATACAGCAGTGTGTACATGACCTTCCCGGAGTCCCTAACTATCCCTTCTCCCTAACAACCATAAGTTTGTTTTTGAAGTCTGTGTGTCTCTTTCTGTAAGTTCATTTGTATCATTTCTTTTACATTCCACATATAAGGGACATTATACAATATTTCCCCTTCTCTGTCTGACTTACTTCGTTCAGTATGACACTCTTTAAGTTCATCCATGTTGCTGAAAATGGCACTATTTCATTCTTTTTAATGGCTAAGTAATATTCCATTGTTTATATACACCACATCTTCTTTATCCATTCCTCTTTAGGTGGGCAATTAGGTTGGTTCCATGACTTGGCTATTGTGAACAGTGCTGCAATGATCATTGGGGTGCACATATCCTTTTGGATCATGTTTTCCTCTGGGTATATGCCCAGAAGTGGGATTGTAGGGTCATATGGTAATTCTATTTTTAGTTTTTTAAGGAAACTCCATACTGTTCTCCAGAGTGGCTGTACCAGTTTACATTCCCACCAACAGTGTAGGAGGGTTCGCTTCTCTTGACACCCTCTCCAGCATTTGTTGTTTATGGGATTTTTGATGATAGACATTCTGACGGGTGTGAGGTGATATCCCATTGTAGTTTTGATTTGCATTTTTCTAATAACCAATGATGTTGAACATCTTTTCATGTGCTTATTGGCTCTATGTATGCCCTTTTTAGAGAAATGTCTATTCAGGTCTTCCACCCATATTTTGAGTGGGTTGTTTGTTTTGATGCTGTTAAGCGTCATAAAGTGTTTGTAACTTTTGGAGACTAATCTCTTATGGTCACATCATTTGCAAATATTTTCTCCCAATCTGTAGGTTGTCTTTTTATTCTGTTTATTGTTTTCTTTGCTGTATGTGATGCATTTTTAAAGGAAAACATCCGACTGCATTTAATGAATATAGTGTTACTCTATTTTTTTAAAACAATTCACAAAACCTGTGAGTATGTGTCAATGAGAGAGAGAGAAGGAGAAAGACAGAAACAGAAAGAGAGAGAGACAGAGAAAGAGAAGAGAAGGAGAGAGCGGCTGTGATTTTGCACTGGTTTGTGTGATCATGTGGAAATGCAGGTTACCTCTGCAGAAGGTATGTGGGCAGAAAGGTATTTAAAACATGAGGTAGTGTATCTTCCTCTATTTTTGTATAACTTTTGCTTGGCTCAGTTGCTATAATAAACACGTGTTCCTGTTATAATTTACCGACAGTTAGCAAAATTAAAATTTAAAATTGCTATTTGAGCAAACAGCAGCTTTCTCCTCATTTCATCTAGACCTCTTTTCCCTACAGCAAATTTATGGCTAATCAAGCAAGAGTTCTTAATAACTAACTGCTTTTGGTAATTTAAAGACTCCCCTGCCTAGAGGCTGAACAAGATGTCCTCCCAAGTTCCTTCTGATTTGGCACATAAACTTAGATTCAAATGAACATTTATTCATCTATATTAAATGACATGAAACTATATGGCACATTTTAGCCCCAAATATTTTTCTCCCATTTAATCTGTTGATCTCTGTAGAATTAGTATTTTTAAATTGAATCAAGTGAATGGTGGACTTTCAAGAAGTTTACATCTATAAAATTTCCATGAATATATATATATATATGATGCTAGTGCTAAGTCACTTACAGTCGTATCCAACTCTTTGTGACTCCATGAACTGCAGCTCACCAGGCTCCTCTGTCCATGGGATTCTTCAGGCAAGAAAACTGGAGTGGGTTGCCATTTCCTTCTCAATATATATATATATATATATATATATATATGCACAAATATATATATGCACAAATACATATATATGTGTGTATATATATACGCACAAATTGAGATTTACAAATTGCAATAGAAATAAAGATGATATGGGAAAATAAAGAAGCTAGTTGCCATTTTAAAGGCAATACTATTTGCTAATCTGAAAATTACGTTTATAACTTTTCAATTGCTTCTTGATTTTTGTCATGCTCGCTTGATTTGTTATATGTAATATTTTCTTCCTATATCAAAACTTTTGAAGCACTGTAAGCCACCTTCTTACAGTAAAAATGAAGGTTGAGGTTAGGAAGTAGAAGGCATTAGAGATGATTTTCTATAGCATCTTAAATTAACCATGGAATGAAATGGAAGTATTCTGCAAGGAAAAGTAGAGCTGTGTTATTCTCTTCCTCATCACACCAAGTGACCACAACTACGCAATTACAACAAAATCTAGTATATATTTCAAAGATTTTCCCTTCTGAAACTGAACTTTGAGAGACAAGGATCAGACTTCCATGTTTCATAAATATTCATGATCTTCACGAATTTATAAACTTTCATTCATAAATATCATCTATCCAACCATATTCAGTAATTCGATAGATGTAGATTTAAAAATCTCCTTGTAAATGTTTTCTGTAAATAACCCAAGTATAATAAGCAAATAATTGCTACTGCAACCTTGGGTGACAGAGAGAAAATGAAAGTACCTTGTCTTCTTCCTTCCTTTGCTTTCCAGGAAATTTAGAGATACAAATATTCTCTGCATGTTATATTCCTATATATAATTGTAGGCATTCCATTTATTATGGAAGAAGGTGGGATGTGATGCAGTTATCAAGTGGTGCTTGGTATGTAAGAAATCAATTTAGGAAGATCTGCTCCTGTGTGTCTACAGCGTAGGCTCTGGTAACTTACAGAATGGCCTGATGGGAGACTCTAATCACATGGACACCTGCCTCTTCTCCTCTCATTTCTATGCAGAGATGTTGATGAGTTAGTTTCTGTAAGCTCAGCTTCATCATTCTTGATTGCGGTGCCTACTTCATAGGGTTGTGAAGGAGATTACATAAAGGGTGGCTTGCAAAGTACTCAAGCAAAGGGCCTGGCACAAAATCAGTGGTCTGCATATGTTGACCATTAATGATATAAAGTATGTTTAAGCTCATTTTTGAATCCACTGAGCTAGAAAAATTGTTTTGTTCTTTTTTTTGTTTGTTTTTGCTTTCATTTTCTAGGTCCACATTCAAAAAAATCAATTTAAGACCAAGATAATTTAAACAAAAGTATAGCTAATCTCAGACCAATTAGACCAAGAAAACTTCTGATTCTGAAGGAAACATAATGGGAAATGCGCTTCTGAACTGCCATGGTTCTTAAGAAGTAGTCAAAGGAGAGAGCATCAAAGGAAAATAACCAGAGAGGAATCCGCTTGAAGCTTCTGGAAGACAGAAATAGCAGTTGCAGGTGATTTTAACCAATCTTCAAATTTTCTTTCTTGAAACTGCCACTATGAGGAGTGAGAAAGTGGTTTTACGAAGTACTTTTTTTACCTCTGCCCCTAATAGATGGTTGCTATGAATCATCAAAAAGATGCAAGAGAGGTGAAAAGGGAAAAGGGAAAAAAAAGTAAAAAGTGAGAGGGAAACTATTAATTTTGTATTATTGTAAGCTTATAAAAGCAGTCTCATTTTAAAAAATGCCCAAGATTGAAGAAAAAGTGAAGGAAAAGAAGGAGTGCTTGTTAATCAACTAAAATGTGCTAAGCACTCAGGTAGGTGGTTTGTATATACATATAGCATTGACTTCATCATTTCATTAATCTCACAAAGATGCTTAGTCAGGATAGGGTAGGTTATCCTGTGATAACAGCTCTCAGCGGCTTAAATGCAGCAAGATTCTAGGTTTGGTAATTCTGAAAGGCAGCCTTTTCCACATGATGACTCATATTTGCCATTCCATATCATATCGATACATTCTTCTAAATTGAAAAGAAAGACACTTTGTAAAGTTTCATAATGCCACTTAATGCGTCTTCCCAGAAATGACATACTATATATACTTGCATTCACATTTCATTGGCCAAAGTGAATTACATCAGTCTGTGTCACTTCAATGGGGAACAGAAAGCAATTTCCTCATGTACCCCAAAGCAGGAGACTCAGAAATTCTGGTGAGCAGATGTCTATCACAAAAAGGGACTTCCTGTTTTGAAGGTAAAAAACCTGACATTCAGAGACACTCGCAACTTAGGCAAAATCACTCTTTCTGTTTGGTATATTGGAATGTAAAACTCCTAAATCTATATTATTTACTATTGTAATGTTTTGTTTGACATATATTCACTATTGCATTGATATCAATGTTACACACAGAACAAACATATTTTCTACTTAATGTAAAAGTAAGCATTATAAGTTATCCCATAGCTAAATCACATAGAGAACTGTGCCAATTATTGTGAAAACTACTAATATCATAATCATGGACTTTGGAAGGAGTTATTCTTGTCTGCTATTGATTCTAAGATCAAAAAGTTTTGATCTTGCAGTGTCTCTGTGTTTTTCATTTGTTTTGGTTTTTGTTTTTGAAAGGATTTTAGCACTTGTGTGTCCTGAAGGAACCTCTCTTGTACACTTACAGCCTAGTAAGATCCATGGCATGCAGTTCAAAGAAATTGCACCAATTAGGCTAAGAACATTTTCCAGATTCAAGGAAGCCTTCTCCACATTTGAGCATAGTCTGAGGATCAGTGGAGATAGTAGTTCAAAGGGACTAGTCAGTTTAGTAAAATAAGTACCTTGGCTACCCATTAAATTTGCCTTTGTAAATAAAGTACAGTGAGTTTCCCTTTGATCTTATGAAGATAGTCCTGCGTGCTATACATAGCACAGAGATGAAAGTAGACGAGGCTGCTTAAAATGAAATATGCTACTGAGTGATATAAAGCTTTCAAACTCTTGAGGAGAAGCAGAAGTAATCTTGTAATGTCCTTGTTTGCAGTATTTTCATAGGGCATTTGGTGTTAATTTCAGTTATTTTCTTATTAAAATGAATAAACTGACACTATAGGGAAAATGTTACAGAACATTAGGCATAAATATGATCAATGATTTATGAAAGGCTGCATACATTTGTTTCCATTTCTTCAAAGTAGCATCTAGATTTCCTATTGTCTCATCAAGAATCCCTTATCACTGTCCTCTTTGGTCAGGACATTTATATTTTTAATTTAATAAAAATGTCTATATACATAAAATTTTTAATTTTATTTTTTAATTTAATAAAATTTTCTCTATATATAAATTTTAAAATTTAATAAAATTTTCTATATTTCTATAGAAATTTTAATTTTAATTTTTAATCTATTTTTAAATTTTTTTGACATGATTTTCTTATTATCAATAAAGGATGGTGCATTAAAAATTAGAAAAATAAGGAAAATTAGATGTTGTAGTTTCCATTTTAATAAACCACTCCAACCTTCTGGTAGATTTTCTCTGGTGCACTTCTCTTCTCAAATGTCAAGTTTTATGCTAGTTTTTAACAAATCCAGGCCAGGGTTTTTGCTAATATTTAGCTTATATTCTAAGTACTGGCATTTTAATAGAGGTTTTGAACCCAAAGGAATGAATCTCTCTTGGAGGAATTTTCAACACAAGTGATGGATGGAGTGTAAGGGGTGGTCTGAATAGGGTGCAGTGATGAGCTCCCACTGGCATTCCAGTCACCATTTGGAAAGCTAACCCTGGCTGAGGTATATATATATAATATGTACAATAATTCTTACCCTGGCTTTGTGGCAGTCTGATTATATTGTCTTCTTAAAAGTTTATTGGAGAAAATTTATTTTATTAAATCCCTAAATTATAAAGTTTGGGCTTTCAGGATTTATGTGATTTTACTTTATTTGACATTTAAAAAAATTACCTAGTTTTTGACTGTCATAAGGTGGCTCAGATGGTAAAAAACCTGTCAGCAATGCAGGAGACCCAGCTTCAATCCCTGGGGTGGGAAGATCCCCTGGAGAGGGAAATGGCTACCCACTCCAGTATTCTTGCCAGGAGAATTCCCCGGAAAGAGGAGCCTGGTGAGCTCCAGTCCGTGGGGTTGCAAAGAGTCAGACACGACTGAGTCTTTCACACTTTCAAGTGTAAACAATGGTTTCCATTTTTCGTTTAGAAGTTATTTTTAATAAATTCAGCTTATGCTCACATTTGATTATATGTTTTCTGATGAATAAAAGAACTTTCTCTATGTATCTTTTTTAAATTAGAGGGAAATTATATATGGATAAACAGAGAATTAGCAGAATTACATTTCTGTATCTGCAAAGCCAACTACCTTAGGCAGAATGATGGCCACCCAAACATGTTCCTGTCTAATTCCTGGGGCTTGTTACTATCTGTATCTTACATGGATAAAGCTACTTTGAAGATACAGTTAATCTTAAGGACCTTGAGATGGGGACAACTGGATTATCCAAGTGGGTCCAACCCAATCATCTGAGTCCTTTTAAGAACCTCTCAGGCTAAGCAGAGAATTGGAAGGAAGGATGGTTAGAGAGATGGAGGAAGTGAGCTATAAACCACCAAGTATGTATAGTCTTTAGAAGCTGAAAAACACAAAGAAATGTATGATCTTGTAGAACTCAAGAAAGGCATGCAGCCTTGCAAAAATCCTGATTGCAACCTAGGAGATCTGTGTTAGACTTCTGAGTTCTAGAATTGTAAGACAATAAATTGGTGCTGTTTTAAGTCATTTAGTTCACAGTCATTTGTTACAGCAGCAATAGAAAAATAATACAGATTTTAGTACCAGAAGTGAGATTTGAACCCATATAAACAGACCACCTGACCTGCCTCTTGAGAAATTTGTATGCAGGTCAGGAAGCAACAGTTAGAACTGGACATGGAACAACAGACTGGTTCCAAATAGGAAAAGGAGTACGTCAAGGCTGTATATTGTCACCCTGTTTATTTAACTTATATGCAGAGTACATCATGAGAAATGCTGGGCTGGAAGAAGCACAAGTTGGAATCAAGATTGCCGGGAGAAATATCAATAACCTCAGATATGCAGATGACACCACCCTTATGGCAGAAAGTGAAGAGGAACTAAAAAGCCTCTTGATGAAGGTGAAAGAGGAGAGTGAAAAAGTTGGCTTGAAACTCAACATTCAAAAACCAAAGATCATGGCATCTGGTCCCATCACTTCATGGGAAATAGATGGGGAAACAGTGGAAACAGTGTCAGACTTTATTTTTCTGGGCTCCAAAATCACTGCAGATGATGACTGCCGCCATGAAATTAAAAGACGCTTACTCCTTGGAAGGAAAGTTATGACCAACCTAGATAGCATATTCAAAAGCAGAGATGTTACTTTGCCAACAAAGGTCTGTCTAATCAAGGCTATGGTTTTTCCAGTGGTCATGTATGGATGTGAGAGTTGGACTGTGAAGAAAGCTGAGCGCCAAAGAATTGATGCTTTTGAACTGTGGTGTTGGAGAAGACTCTTGAGAGTCCCTTGGACTGCAAGGAGATCCAACCAGTCCATTCTGAAGGAGATCAGCCCTGGGATTTCTTTGGAAGGAATGATGCTGAAGCTGAAACTCCAAAACTTTGGCCACCTCATGCGAAGAGTTGACTCATTGGAAAAGACTCTGATGCTGGGAGGGATTGGGGGCAGGAGGAGAAGGGGATGACAGAGGATGAGATGGCTGGATGGCATCACTGACTCGATGGACATGAGTCTGAGTGAACTCTGGGAGTTGGTGATGGACAGGGAGGCCTGGCGTGCTGCGATTCATGGGGTTGCAAAGAGTCAGACACGACTGAGCGACTGAACTGAACTGAACTGAACACACAATATACCAGATATTACTGTTTCTTCAACTGGAGGAAAAAAATGCTTCCAAATACAATTTAAAAATAAATATGAAAAAGCAATGCTACATGTACAATTTTTGAATAATTTTTTGTGTGTAAGACATGCTTCTTTTTGGTTCACAATGAAAATGGTATTTTATTGGTTTTTCTAATTATATGAATATTATGAGAACAATTCAGCAAAAAACTTCCAAATATAAACAAACCAAAACCCATCTGAAATCTCCCCATCTGGAGAGATCATCTATTGATTTTTTGATGGCTGCTATTTTAAACATCTCTATTTTTAAACATAAACTCTATACATAAAATTTTACATAAATGGAATCATCACACTTGCCATTTTTATCATGAATAAGCTATTTTTTATTTTTGAAATGTACTATTCATATATATTAAAATATATAACTAGTGTATGCATAATAACAAGAAACACCTCTGTACCCAACAATGCAGATTAACTGTACTTGGAAAGTCCCCTGTGCTCCATACCAGTTTCATTTCCCCACCTCTACTCCCAGAATTAACCAGTTTTTTGACTTTTATTTTAACCTTTCCTTGATGTACAGGGAAGCCTTGTGTGCTGCTGTCCACAGGGTCACAAAGAGTTGGACATGACTGAGTGACTGTTCTGAACTGCTTAAAAATAAGCTCAGCACTCATGTATTTATTACTAAACAATTATTTTTTTAATTTTAAAAAATTAAACTGCAAGCTAGACATATCTATAAAAAGAAAGCAATTACTACTATTAAATGAAAGTTCCCAGGAGAATGTAACAGAAAAGAACCTGTCTGCCTTGTGGTGGGGTTTTATCTCCATGGAGTCTATTCAGTACTTCTCTTATGATTCTGGTGGGACTGTGTTATCCTTCATGGATTTGGAATTGAGGGAATTAAGATTGAGATATAATAATGGATGAGAATAGAGACACGTAGAGTGTTTTGAAAGGCAGAAAGCTTTCAGGCCCATGAGATTTGACATCAAGTAGATTTTTTATGTTAACAGAACATAAAAAACAAAACAACTACAGGTGAGAAAAGTGATTGATCTTCAATAGAAATGTGGGAAAATGAGAATCTTTGTCATGGGCTGTACCATCCTGACTTCATCAGGGTAGATGCTGTCCTGATCTAACCTTTTGCAGCCCTTTCACAGAGCAGAGCAATTCCTCATGTGAAGATGGTTGTTGCCAGGGCTCACAGGGCACTTATTCCCTCTTGTGTAGGTAGAACTGAGAAGGATTCCTGAAGAGACATCCTGTTGTTTTTTCTTTTCCTTGTTTCCTTCTTCCCACAGGAGGAGAAATGTCTTATCTAGTAAGAGAAGATGGAAGAGAGAGATGTCTTTCTTCGCCCTCGCCTCTTTCTTACAATCCAATGTTTTTATACCTAGATGTGAATACCTTTACTTGTCTTAGAACTCAGGGAAGCAAAATCCAACTGAGAAGCAAGGCCACCTGCAGAAGTTAGAGACTCTAACCTGACTTGAATGTGATTCACTTCTAATGGATATGAGCCACATGAAGTTTTTTTCTTTCACTGTGGAAGTCCTTATTATAAACTTCTGTAATCTACCAAGCTCAGTACATTCTAGCCCTGTCATAGACAGGATCCAGGTTTATCCCAGGACTTGTTTGAGGTCACTGAGCAGATGAGTAGGCAGCTCCAAAAATGCTATGGGGATGTAACCCTCAAAATTGTGTGAGATGGTATGTTTCCTTTGTGGTAAAGTTTTCATACCTGGGAGGTGTAGAATTAACTGTAGAAATGTTGAAAAGAACCAAAATGTAATATTAATACTTTATATTAATTAAAGTGTGCATACTTGCTATATTAAGTAGATGTAATGCATAAGAGGCTTTAACCTGTTAGAAAAACAGGTCAACCTTGTAACATTGTTTTAAAATGCCTAACTGAGAAGTGATAGAGGATCATGTGTCTAGACTGAATATAATTAATTTTATAAAAGTATTTGAAGATTTAAAAAACTTGAAACCAGTTTTAACATTCATTTATTGATTTTCTAAGTATTGCTTAAATACTTGAGCAAGTTTGTTAGATAATTTATGTATGCATAGGAAAAAAAATGAGCATATTAAATGCACTAGGGCAGCTTAAAATGTTTAAAAGGAGTTAAATTAACAAGATTTATAACTGGTCCAGATAGCAACTAAAGACCTCCTTTAAAGGGACTGTGAAAATGTTATCTTTCTACATGGTTTTTTATAAGGTTTATAAAATGAACTGAAAACTGCAAAGAAGAACAAATCCCTTTTTACATATAAAGTTAATTGCTCAGTTGTGTCCAACTCTTTGCAACCCCATGGACTGTAGCCCGCCAGGCTCCTCTGACCATAGCCTTCTCCAGGCAAGAATATTGGAGTGGGTAGCTATTCCTTTCTCCAGAGGATCTTCCCTACCCAAGGGCTGAACTTAGGTCTCCTGCATTGCAGGTAGATTCTTTACCACCTGAGCCACCAGGGAAGCCCCTTTTTACATTTCAGTTCAGTTCAGTTCAGTTGCTCAGTCATGTCCGACTCTTTGCGACCCCATGAATCAAAGCATGCCAGGCCTCCCTGTCCATCACCAACTCCCGGAGTTCACTCAGACTCACGTCCATCGAGTCAGTGATGCCATCCAGCCATCTCATCCTCTGTCATCCCCTTCTCCTCCTGCCCCCAATCCCTCCCAGCATCAGAGTCTTTTCCAATGAGTCAACTCTTCGCATGAGGTGGCCAAAGTACTGGAGTTTCAGCTTTAGCATCATTCCTTCCAAAGAAAGCCCAGGGCTGATCTCCTTCAGAATGGACTGGTTGGATCTCCTTGCAGTCCAAGGGACTCTCAAGAGTCTTCTCCAACACCACAGTTCAAAAGCATCAATTCTTCGGCACTCAGCCTTCCTCACAGTCCAACTCTCACATCCATACATGACCACTGGAAAAACCATAGCCCTGACTAGACGGACCTTAGTTGGCAAAGTAATGTCTCTGCTTTTCAATATGCTATCGAGGTTGGTCATAACTTTTCTTCCAAGGAGTAAGCATCTTTTACATTTAAGTATACTAAATTGATTACTTTTTAACTAACAGTCTATTAATGATTTTTTCCACCTGGGACCCAATCTGGAAGAACGCAGATTCTCATTCAGTAGGAATCACTTTTAGTGTCAGACACAGATCAAAATCCTGCTATCAAAAAGTTGAGGTCAATGTCTGCTGCTGCTGCTGCTGCTAAGTCGCTTCAGTTGTGTCCAATTCTGTGCAACCCCATAGACGGCAGCCCACCAGGCTCCCCCGTCCCTGGGATTCTCCAAGCAAGAACACTGGAGTGGGTTGCCATTTCCTTCTCCAATTCATGAAAGTGAAAAGTGAAAGTGAAGCCACTCAGTCCTGTCCGACTCTTCGCGACCCCATGGACTCCAGCCTACCAGGCTCCTCCGTCCATGGGATTTTCCAGGCAAGAGTACTGGAGGGGGGTGCCTTTGCCTTCTCCTGAGGTCAATGTCTAGATTAGGTAAATTCACTAGAGGATGCCAACTTAGGATGGCCCTTTGAAAGTTAGGCAGCTAACTTTGAATCTACTACATTCTGACCACATTATGGCCAAGTCCTTTCCTTTTCTGGGACTTCTACAACATTATTTAGTGCCTTATTAAAATAAGTTGTTTCTTTGAAGTACTGAGTACTTAAAGTATGACGTATCCTAATGATTAAAGCACACACTTTGGGTAATCATTGATTCTTATGGTTCTCAAGCAAGTAAGCTCTGGTAATAATGGAGACAGACTTGAAACTTTAATAATGTAATTTACCTAACTTCCTAATGAGTTTCATGACTTTGCACTTCAAAAGAGCTTTTGCCTCTTCTCTAGGTCTTGTTGTGTGAAGCATGAATAGATCACTGGTTATCAATGGCAGGAGAGTTTTGGAACCAGACAGATGTTAGTATGAATTAGAGTTCATCTGCATACTAGGTCTGAGACCTTGGACCAGGTATTCAATCTCTTAGTCTTCTCATCTGTAAATTGAAAATGATAATATCCACTTTCCATGGTTGTTAGAAAGCTTAGAGATATTATATGAAAAGAGGCAGTAGACAACTGGTCTTCAATGGAATAATACATGTGATTTTTATAAGTAGTGTAAAAACGAGGGAGTGTATGTGTTGTTAGGTGAGAAAGGGTTAATTTCAGCAGTGGGTTGAATATGTGTGTGTGTTGTGTGTGTGCAGATGAAGGGCCAGCTGCCTTGACAATATGCTGCTGCAGTGAATCATGGCTGGCTGCCAAACGGAGGCTCCAAAGACCCCTGTGCAATGTTAGGCGATGATCTGCAGGGTGTAAATGATACCCTGCAAAAACTCGAACTTCAGACTTCATGGGGTTGGAGCTCTGGCCTCACACAATCTCCCAGAGATCACATATCCCATACACCATTGGAGTGAGAAAAATCCCTAAGCCTAGCAATTGTCCCCATAGATTTTTGGCTGCCTACTTAATTCCTTAAGGTCTCCTTCATTCACCAGTCACATGCCCTAGTGTTAGTTTTTTTCCTATAACCAGTTGATGTTTGTGTTTTTTTTTAAAATCCTGTCCCCAACCATGATTATTCCAGGCAAAATGTTATACTTTAAAACTCTTATGGAAATCATAAAAAATGCTGTCTTCTACATACTGTTGTGGTTGCTGAAATTCTGAAAGGGGCATTTTATATCAGTCTCCAACTGTAAACAATGTTAAAAGAATCAAATAGAATGATCCAGGAGGCAGAGAGAGATAGAAAGAGATCAAAGCTGCTGAGAATATTTGGATGCAAAAAAAGCAAGGTTTTTAAAGAAAGCTATATGAAAGGGAAAAGAGCTCTTCCATTAACAATCTTACTGAAATCCACTATTTTTCAATTAAGTCTTTGTCTAAAGCCACCTTTTATTAGGAAATTTTTTTTCAGACTTCAAGGTGTGCATGCAGTGTCCTAGTTTCCCGACCAGGGATGGAACTGTGCCCCCTGCTTTGGGAGCACAGACGCTCAACCATTGGACAGCCAGGGGAGTCCCTAAAGTCACCTTTTAAATGGAAGAACATGTATATATATAAACATAGACACACAGTATGCATGTGTGAGTTTTCTGGTCTATTTTAATTTTGAAGACAAAAAAAGTGTTCCTCTGGTCCTTATTCCTTTAAATATAGAATAGCAGTATAATTTAGTAAAAATAACTCAAAATTTGAACTAGCTGGACCAGTTTTGTGGTTTATGAAATGGGATAAATTGTTGAACCTCTGAGGTGATTCACCTAGCTTAAAATTCTAGTTCTATCCTTTATTGCCATGTAGCCTTGGACAAATTTATTTACTGTCAGGAACCTCACTTCTCTTTTCTGTAATAATAAGACAGTGATTTCTACTTTTTTTTTTTTTTTTCTGGAGAGTAGATTGAATGGAGCAAATATCAGTGTGGCAAAGGCTGAGGAAGTATCCCACTTGAGAAACTGCAGTTTTTTTGACTAGGTGGGTAGCATTGAGTGCAGGAAATGAGACAGATTTGCAGTGTGTTTTACAGTAGAATTGACAGAACTTTCCATTAGAGTGGAAATGAATGGTGATCCCACTTACCGCTTGTTCAGAAGTGATGTAGCGTTCCATCGCTAAGAACTCCATTATGCACATATGAACTTGACATAACCTGTAGCTGGTTGGATGCTAGAAACTGGAGTTCCCAGTAGAAGTGTTCTGGGCTAGAGATGTACTTATAGGAGTCATCAAGATATCAATGCAGTTTAAAGCTTGAGAACTAATTGAGATGGTACAAGGGTGTGGTGGGGAGACTGGAGGAAAAGAAAAAGAAGAAAAATAACGAGAAGGACCAGAGTGGGCTCAGGAAATACAGCTGCTCCCCATTCCATCATCCCCCCAGTGCCCTGCAGGGAGAAAGGACTCTTGAAACTGATCCCACTGTCTCTTTCCAGGGTTAATTTAGCAGAGTAAGAAGGGGACAGTAGAGACATATTTGAAAGCCTTAAATAGAAGCAGCTGCTGACTCTTCTGAGTAGTAATTTGATGACTATTTATTTAGCTTTAGCAGAATAATTTTGTGGAATAGATGAAACATTTTAAAATAATCTTATGCTGACACTATATGCCTTTATGTCTTACCAATATTTTACAACTGCATGGTTAGACTTACAGAAGGGCATTTCCAGGTAGAATTGAGATATTTTTAGAGTTAAAAAAAGTTGGGTATTCTATATGTTCAATTTGAGCTAGAAATAAATAAATATTTCTGTTAATATTCCAAAGTGCTATATTTATGTTCATGATGAATGATCATTCCTATTTGTGCTTTCCATATTATTATAAAATAAAATAAAGCTATATTGGCAATTTGCATCTATTATATCTGTGATAGTAAGTGCTTTTTTTGGTAAATAGTGGAAAGCAATAATTTCATGAGCCAATGAGAGGTTTGAATGTTTATTTTATGAACTAAGAAATTTTTTTCAATCTTCTGATTTGGCCTGTAAGTTTGGGAACTTTTTTCCCCTTTCTTTCTTCTCTCAGGAATGAAAGAGATGAAAATCTAAAGCGTCCCTGTTACACTCTGCACTGAAGTCACTAAGTTAAAAAACAAGTTCAGCAAGTTTTAAAGAAAAGACCTGTTAGTTAAGTAGAAGGCAAATATTTTCATTAGTGTTGAGTGGAAAAGGGAGAGTTTCATGTGACACTTCAATGTTCAGTCGCTTCTTACCCCAAGTCATTTCACCTCAGAGAAGAGGGACAAAACAAAATGAGGAATTAGAAATGAGAGTTTACATCAGCCAAAAAAAAAAAAAAAAAATACTTTTCCACTAAATGCAGAAAGAAGAAATGGTACTATTTTATTCAGTACCTCAGGGCTTTTTCAGTTAAATTAGAAACTCAGTTTGGGGGGCGATGTTTTTGATTAGGATGGAACAATTAAGAATAACTGAGAAGACGCTCAATGTAGTAAGGAAGATAGAGAAAGGAAGTAGGTTCCTATAGCCCATCCGATTGTGTGAATGGGGCTTCCCTGGTGGCTCAGAAGGTAAAGAATCTGCCTGCAATGCAGGAGACCTGGGTTTGATCCTTGGGTTGGGAAGATCCCCTGGGAAGATCCCAGGGAACCCCTGGAGGAGGGCATGGCAACCCACTCCAGTATTCTTGCCTGGAGAATCCCCATGAACAGAGGAGCCTGGCAGGCCACATTCCATGGGGTTGCAAAGAGTCAGATATGACTGAGCGACTAACACTTCACATTGTGTGTATGTGATGGAGATCAAAATGAACACCATCTCAAACCTAGATGGTGCCAAGAAGGCTGTATTTAACTTCTAGAAGTGAGGTGATACACCTGGACACAATGCAACTTAACCAAGGCCTTTGAGATATGTCTCTGGAGGAGGAAGGGGTTTCTCTCCATGGTGGTCCTCATCCTAGGGAACTCAGTTTGAAAAGGGGAGAGAAAGCTGTTTCATTTTATTTTTTTATCATTTTTATTTCTATATTTATTTTTGGCTATGCTCGATTTTCATTGCTTTCAGGGCTTTTCTCTAGTTACTGAGAGAGAAGACTACTCTCTGCTGCAGTGCAAAGGCTTCTCATTGCTGTGGCTTCTTTTGTTATGGAGTACGGGCTCTAGGGCCCTTGGGATTCAGTAGTTCCAGCACATGGACTCAGTAGTTGTGATTCCTGGGCCCTAGAGCACAGGCTCAGTAGTTGTGGCACACAGGCTTAGGTGCTCTGTGGCATGTGGGATCTTCCTGGACCAGGGGTTGAACCCAGGTCTTCTGCATTGACAGGCAGATTCTTACCACTGAGCCACCAGGGAAGCCGAAAGCTGTTTCATTTTAGACTTGTCCACGTAATTGTTAGTGAGGAGAGATGATCTCTGTTAGAAGTACTATCTTCAATCCAGATCCAAAGGAAGCTTGCAGCAGGAAACTAACTCAAAAATTCACATGAAAATTTGCACAGGAAAATACTGTGATCACAAATTGCTGTGATCATGAACCTAGTAAATACATTGTTACACTGGCTGGAGGAGGACTAGCTCAACTTTCCACAAGCACACCTTCTTCTACTTCAACCAAGAGAGGAGAGGGGAAAAAAACATAAGAAGAAGGGAGACACAAGGGCAGTGCAGTCATGCTTTACATCATCAGGAGCAGCAGCTCACTTAAATGCAGCACAAAATTGACAATGGAAGTTGATTCACCACATTGGAGCCTGTATATACAATAAGTTCTCACCAGGGACTGACGGAGATAGGCTGGACCTCACTGAAAGAAAGAAGTGTATAAAAGTTTGCAGTTTAAAAACAAACAGAAGACTATGGTTATCATTCCTTCCCACTGCAAATATATCCTTTCATATCCATGAAAAACGGCAGCAAGCATTGAGGTTGCACTTGAAATACTTAATACCATTATGGTCCAGACAACAACAAACTGGAATGGATGTTCCATAGATCCTGGCAGGCAAACGCTGCCCCAAATTTAATGCTTTATTTTCTAGATGGTGCCAAGCTTGTGGGAGAGTGGGCCGGATGGTTGGGGAGTCAAAACTCAGAGCAGCAGTGATTTCAGAAGCATTTAATATTTTAATGACCAGTAGAGCCATATCCATGCTTGCCAGATGAATATAAACTCTGATGAAATTATACATGAGTTCCCAAATGTTCCCTCCCTCTTGAAAACTTGACAAGGTTGTGCAGCTTTTTTTTTTTTTTTTAATATTTCGGTTCAATAATGAATCTGAGCTTGCTTCCTTGATCATTCATTGCACATTTATTTTACTACACATTAATTTTGGTGATAGACAAGCTTTTAAAACTACTTCTTTTGAGAATTTCTACTTCAGATCTCTTACCAAAATTGAATTATTATCAAATGGCTTTTACAGGTCACAAATCAAGATTTCATTCATATATATAAACAACGTTTTAATGTACAGCTGCACTTGAAATATCTGAATCTTTATACATAAAGATTTGAGAAGAGCTCATTTAGCACAGCCTTTCTAAGCATAGTTTTTAAAAAGCTAGTCAGAATAGCAAATAAACTACTGATCATAAATTACTTTTAAAATTACTAATAGGAAAGATTGATTTTTTTTTTTTTTTTTTTTTTTGCCATTGATGCAAACAGGGGAAGAAACTGATTCAGAGGCAAATCTATTGTGTTAGCATGTCTAAACAGAGTGGATGTCCCGACCATCCAAAAAAATACACACATTAAGTTGCTTTCCAGCCCAGGCTATTCTTAGCATCCTTTAGCTCTCTGTTGATTAAGGGCCACATTTTCAGAGGGCTTTACTGGTAGCTCAGCTGGTAAAGAATCTGCCTGAAATGCAGGAGACTCCAGTTCGATTCCTGGGTCAGAAAAATTCCCTGGAGAAGGGATAAGCTGCCCGTTCCAGAATTCATGGGCTTCCCTGGTGACTCAGAAGGTAAAGAATCCACCTGCAATGTGGGAGACCTGGGTTCAATCCCTGGGTTGGGAAGATCCCCTGGAGGAGGGCATGGCAACCCACTCCAGTAATCTTGCCTGGAGAATCCCCATGGGTAGAAGAGCCTGGCAGGCTACAGTCATTGGGTTTCGACAAGTCAGATACGACTGAATGATTATGCATACACTTTCCCGAGAGAAGCAAGAACACAGGATCCTGGGAAAGAGGATAGACTCTCAGTCTTGTTGAGTTGTTCAGAATTTCCCTGGTTATCGGAGGATGGAAAAAAATTATTAGAGTATTAGGGAACTTGGAAATTTTTCTCTTTTGGAGAATCATAGTCCTATCTTCAGATGCTTTATCCCAGAGGGAAAAGGATGATTTAAAAAAAAAAAATCTAATGCCAGGATCATAGATATATAGGTAAAAATAGGCTTGGCTCAGCAATGAGTGATATGAGTGTAAAACCATCTTTGTATTCCTGCTTTTCTCCTGTTCAACCATCTCATTAACTCTTCCTTTTCTGGTTCTTCTTTCTTTCTTATTTCAACCTCCTCCCCTTTCTTCCCCTGAGATCTCTTCCTCTGCTCCTTTTTCCTGTTTCCTTCCCTCCCTCATTCCTTTTCTGTTCCAACTCCAGTCACACCAGCTTCCTTAATGCTCTCCTCCTCTTGTAATGTTTCAGCACAAACAACCAAGCATAATCTGGGAAACTGGTCCGGGGGAGTTTTGTGGGATTTCGAGCTAAGGGTATATAAGAAGGATTTTATGATGTGGATACTGTAAAAGGTTTAAAGTGGTAAAATATTCAGACTTTCTATAGTTAAGGTCTTTAGACTAGAGTATATAAAAAGGGTACAGATAAAATTAAATGTGCCTTAGTGCTGCTAACTAATTAAACTAATCATGAACACTCATGATTTGCCTTATCATTTTTACATTAAGAAAATTTCTCAAATGGAGGATAATTGCAGCCAAAGCCTACTTTTAACCATGCTTTTCTGTTCTGATGCATTACTGATTTCTTTTGTATTATAATTGTTGTTTTCATCAGAGTGCATTTTGTTTCTTTTTCAGTATTCAAGTAGGGGATGCAACATGCAAAGTGGGAAGTGTGCCTTAATGAACCAGTTATTGAAATGAGTTTGATATTTCTAGTCCAAATGATTGCAGTTTTATTATCTGTGTGGTAAAAGAAAATTCCAGAACACTTGGTACTACCGTTTAACAGAAAACATATCTTTTGAAAATTAGAACTTTCTCTCGTTCTCTTCAACTGAGAATTTCAAATGTACTTATACTGAGCTATGAATGATTACTGATGTACTAATTATTTGTGATGACTGTTAAATCACAAAAATCATATAATATTGCCATTTTTATCTTGAATAGTAGTGGGTTAAATGCATTATGATTGATGGTCTTGAATCTGAATGAACGGAGAAAATTAGTAACTATTAATTAGCACAGATTAATAAACTACAATTATACCTTCTATGAATGTCCAAAGTTAAAAAATTATAGCACTAAGTATGAATGAGTATGCATAATACAATTGCATGTTTTAATTCACAGCCATCTTCAGACTTGAAAGATAAAAGAAGAATAAGAAAGAAAGCAAATTTAACACTTATAATGCCAGATACACCTAGAGGAAGTATACGTATTTGATTTATGTAACACAAGCACAATTTCCAAACCCTCTTAGAAGCAGGAGATTGTTGTTAACCAATAGAAAGCAAGTAAAGTCACTCAGTTGTGTCTGACTCTTTGCAACCTCATGGACTGTAGCCTGCCAGGCTCCTCCATCCATGGGATTTTTCAGATAAGAATACTGGAGTGGATTGCCATTTCCTTCTCGGGGGGATCTTCCTGACCCAGGGATCGAACCAGGGTCTCCGGCCCTGCAGCACACTCTTTACCATCTGAGCCACCAGGGAAGCCCAAAGATAACATGTAAATTAATATTATGTACCTAACTTTGGACTTAAACAAATAAGTCCAATAATTGGTCCAAAATGGAACAATAAGTGGTTTGTTGTAATACCAAAACACCAAACTATTGTTATCAATAGAGTTGAAGGACTTTCCCCATATCAGCACTTAATGTTTAAACTTAAGTAAAGGATGACAGGTTATGAATATTTTGCTTCTAAAAAACCTACCATGGATAGTAATTTTTGTCAAAACTCAAAAGGACAGAATTTTAAAATATGTGATCCAGTTGTTCAATGTTGGAACTATAATATTAAAATGGAAGAAGTTTATAGAATGCTGTGGAAAACTCAGCAGTGGCCACAGGACTGGAAAAGGTCAGTTTTCATTCCAATCCCAAAGAAAGGCAATGCCAAAGAATGCTCAAACTCTGCAAAATTGCACTCATCTCACATGCTAGTAAAGTAATGCTCAAAATTCTCCAAGCCAGGCTTCAGCAATACATGAACCGTGAACTTCCTGATGTTCAAGCTGGTTTTAGAAAAGGCAGAGGAACCAGAGATCAAATTGCCAACATCTGCTGGATCATCAAAAAAGCAAGAGAGTTCCAGAAAAATATCTGCTTTATTGACTATGCCAAAGCCTTTGACTGTGTGGATCACAATAAACTGTGGAAAATTCTTCAAGAGAAGGGAATACCAGACCACCTGATCTGCCTCTTGAGAAATCTGTATGCAGGTCAGGAAGCAACAGTTAGAACTGGACATGGAACAACAGAATGGTTCCAAATAGGAAAAGGAATACGTCAAGGCTGTATATTGTCACCCTGCTTATTTAACTTCTATGCAGAGTACATCATGAGAAACACTGGACTGGAAGAAACACAAGCTGGAATCAAGATTGCCGGGAGAAATATCAATAACCTCAGATATGCAGATGACACCACCCTTATGGCAGAAAGTGAAGAGGAACTCAAAAGCCTCTTGATGAAAGTGAAAGAGGAGAGTGAAAAAGTTGGCTTAAAGCTCAACATTCAGAAAACAAAGATCATGGCATCTAGTCCCATCACTTCATGGGAAATAGATGGGGAAACAGTGGAAACAGTGTCAGACTTTATTTTTCTGGGCTCCAAAATCACTGCAGATGGTGACTGCAGCCATGAAATTAAAAGACGCTTAGTCCTTGGAAGGAAAGTTATGACCAACCTAGATAGCATATTCAAAAGAAGAGACATTACTTTGCCAACAAAGGTCCGTCTAGTCAAGGCTATGGTTTTTCCAATGGTCATATATGATGTGAGAGTTGGACTGTGAAGAAGGCCGAGCGCCTTTTTGAACTGTGGTGTTGGAGAAGACTCTTCTTTTTTTTTTAATTTTCGTTTTGTCTTTTTCTTTCTGAAAAAAGTCTACAGAAAAAAAAAGGTTTCCCCTCCCTCATCAACAAAAGCCCACCCCCTCTTATCAGTTATGATTTACAAGGCTTAGATGTAAATTCAAAATACAATTAACAATAATTTTGAAGCATACCTTAACAACAAACTTTTCCTACGCTAAAAAAGAAAAGAATAAACCAAACAATCTTGCTTATATACAGCCGAAAAAAGAATCTTACTTGATAATACAAAAGCTACCACCAGAAGAAATCCCTTCAGGATCATTAAGCCATGTCCTTTGCTCTGAAGCTCCTATAGTAGTATTAAGTTTTATTAAATCACCTGAAAAATATTCCAAGAGAGAACCACACACTACTATATCCGAACTTTACTATTTAAAAAAAATTCCCCAAGTTTTTATCTAAGTCAGCGCAGAGGGCCAGACCAACCCCCAGTCATTTTCCTTTCCCAAGCCCTACTCTTTTAAATCCAGTGAATCTTCATCAACTTTCCCATCTGTTAAATTCAAAAATTGGGGCAAAACAGAACCAGAGGATTTCGAGTTACTTGCCAACTTGGAAGTTGAAATTTCTTTAGTTTTTCCACCTTAAGTATTTAAGTTCTCTGGCATGAGTTTATCTGTAATCAAAAACTAAACAATTACCTAAACCCACGCCCCGCCCATCCCAATCATCACAAGCCACTGCCAACTATAAATCGCCAAAATTTGCCCCTCCCCTTTAATAAAGGTATCTTAAAAGTCGTTATTTGAAAACTTAACTTCAACATTTGGCCTAGTCAAGCTCTTCTGAAGTTCTCCTGAGATGACTGAATATGAACCAAAGCTGCACTGGGCTGTACATTTCAGCTTCACTGGGAATACTCTTTCAAGGAAAAAAGCTGCTCCAATCCCTGAAGGTGTTGGTGCCAAACAGCGTAGCAGTACAATCCTTCTCTAACTCAGTTTGTCAATAGTACTATAGAATCTGTGGAAAATCTTAGAAAAAAAAAGTTTCTCCCCCACCCTCTTCCCTGTTCACACCACCCCCAAAATATTTAAGTAAAAATAACCAGTTACGTACTTTATAAAAATATTTAATAAAGGGGTGGGGAAAAAAAGAATAAACTACCAGCCATTACTCCAATGGACAGCTGCGCCACAGACCTCAAAGTGAAAGCTGCTTGTGCTAGAGTTTCTATAACTGTAAACCTGCAGTGTTCTGATTATCCTGATATTGGATTTTCTTTTCGCCTGTTACCTCGAGTCATTTGCCTTTGGAATTCTAGACAGACCTAAAGGGAAAAGAACTCAAAACATAGTTTGCTCCCCCCCAAAAAAAACTCCCCCCGCCCAGAATTATACACCGAAACTACATATTTAGAAGACTTTAAAAATACAGGGTGAGAAAATAAAGGTAGGCCCTCTACTCACAAAACTGAAATGCTTCATTACCCCCAAACTGAATATAAAACCTGTTTACAAAGCTTGCTGAAGTTGTCTCACAGTTGTTCTACCAAATTCAGGATATCCCTCATATTGGTTAAAAACAAGAACACTTGCCATCTACCATTCCTCCGGGCCTTGAAGTCTGCCCTCAAAAGCTCCAGACAAGATGCATGAGAAAATAGGCCTGAAAAAGAGAAACCTACGACACCCGAAAACCGGCCTACATCCCCGTAATAAAATCCCCTTTATGCTTAAGTACACAACTCCCCCATTACTATTAGGAAAATTTAATAAGAGATATTACCATACTGAGTTACAGGAGAAAAAAAACCCACGATAGTGCCGACTTCACGGATTTTTACCACACCACTGGCTCTCCCTGCGGGGCTCGTACACTGGGCTGCTGCTCTAGGATCCTCTATCTATCCTCCACTCCGCCTGCTCGCCGCCTCCGCGTGGTTGCCAAGCCAAGCCGCACGCTAGCTTCACCACACCGCACTGGCTTCCTCCTTCCTGGAATCCTCTCCTAGCTTCACCTCCAAATCGTTAGGACTCGCTCCTTCTTCCTAGCTTCCTTCACCAAGTCGCACTGGCTCCCGGGCTTCTCTTTCCTATCTTCACGAACTGCCGCTGGCCCCTCAGTCCTAGTTTTCACCAACGCTGACTCCGAATCCTGTCTGCCGCTCCTGTCTTCCTAGCTTCACTGAATCCACTTCTGCGTAGCACCTGCGTCAGCTGTTATTTAGCGCCTAGTCCTCAGGATTTAAACATTCATCTTAGCTCAAAGTCCAATAACTCGATGGTTATTCTTGCTCTTCAATTTAATTCACTTATAAAGTCCTTTACATTTTCCAAAGGAAACTACGCTACCGCATTTAAGGCCTTTCAGATGTTTAACTCTTCCAAATACATTCTTAACTTTTAAGTTACTTCAGTCCCCTTCAGTAACTTTTTGCTGAGATTTTAAACTGACTCTCCTAGTTTCCGGATTTTCTTCTAAGTTGGTCCTGGTCTACAGTAGTTTTAAAAAAACCCTCATCTTCTGAGATCTAACTTTTGCACCACCAGAAATAAGTTGATGGGCTTTTACAATAAATTCTTATTGGCTATAAAAATTTCCTTAGTTTTTGTTCCTGTAATTTATCCAACATTATTGATTTTGAACTATCTAAATTTTTGGACGTCTATCTTGTATGTTTGCGTCCAATAGCTTTCTTTTCATTCTATCTTAAGCACTCGCCCGTATTTTCAATTTTCTCCTAGATTTGTCTTTTTTTCTGCCTACTTACTAGGCTCAGGTTTTCTGTCTTCTAAAATGTGTATCTCTATCTTCTCTAGTTTTTTCTTCACCTTCCTGTACTTCTGTCTTCCGAATTTTCCACTTCAAACTTCCAATTTTCTTTCCTACCATTCCTAATATTTCCGTCAACTTCAGCCAAACAAAGCCTTAATATCAAGCAGGCTTCAAATGACGCCATTTTTACTGCGCCGTGAATTTGAAGGCATTATTTCTGAAACCACCTTCAGTTAAATCTTAAGATGGCCTTTATAGTATTTTAATCATCTACAACTCAACCTTTTAAAACATTTAGGTTCGATTTACGTAACCCAATGTTTTAATGTTAAGGTAAAAGGTTGCCCTTCAAGTTAAGGCTTTTAAAAAAAAAAAAATCCAGACTTTGCAGTCCTAGCTCATCAATTCTCTTAAATTTTTCACTCCATGAAAAAATTTCAGCTCTTAACCTCCATCAGGTTCTAAAATTATCTTTTTTCTTCCCTCTTCCTTTCTCCAACTACTCTTTAAGTCTTCATATTTTCCCTAAAATTTATCTAAGAACTTAATGCAAAGCAGTATCTCCTTATTCTCACTACTTATAATCCCTAAAGAAATACACTAATGCCTATCTTTTTTAATAGAAAAACTTATCTGCGGGCTCCTCAAGCAGCATCTCCACCCCTAAAGCCGTCTCTGCACTCGCTGCCTCAATGCCTCTGGAGAAGACTCTTGAGAGTCCCTTGGACTGCAAGGAGATCCAACCAGTCCATTCTGAGGGAGATCAGCCCTGGGTGTTCTTTGGAAGGAATGATGCTAAAGCTGAAACTCCAATACTTTGACCACCTCATGTGAAGAGTTGACTCATTGGAAAAGACTCTGATGTTGGGAGGGATTGGGGGCAAGAGGAGAAGGGGACAACAGAGGATGAGATAGCTGGATGGCATCACTGACTTGATGGATGTGAGTTCTGAGTGAACTCCGGGAGTTGGTGATGGACAGGGAGGCCTGGCGTGCTGCGATTCATGGGGTTGCAAAGAGTCAGACACGACTGAGCGACTGAACTGAGGGATGAAAAACTCTGTCTGTCCAGACAGAGAGCCATTAAACAGCCCTAGGTTTCCTGGCTCAGGAAAAATCTGGATGAGAACCTCATCTTGGGTTTCCTAGTGCCCTGGTCATTTCACTCACCCGATAGGCTTGAAGATTTGGAAATATTATAATCTGCAAGAAGCAAGTTTTCCTTCAAATATTTTCTCACAGACTTTTTTCAAAAGGTTAGTTCAGTAACACTTCTATGACTGGAGTTACTGATCTTCGAACTTTAATGACACAGAACATAAATGGGTAAAAGCACACACATGTACACACACATCTTATGCAAAAACAGATATCATGAAATCCTTACACTAAAGCTCATGCATTTTTCTAGATCCTTATTAGGGTGTATTTCTTCTTACTTTAAGTTCCATTCTGTCATCTTGCTTCTTGTGATTTTTTCTGCCCAGAGTAGAGTAGAAGATTCTTCCTTTGCTTCTGACAATAAAGAGAGCAAGGTACAGGTAAGAGCTATGTTGCAGGCTCACTGTGACTAAAATAACAAACAAACCAACAAAAACAGCCTGACAGTTAGGAAGACGGTTTTGTCACAGATTCACTCAGGAGTGAAGCTAATAACTTGCTCATTTTTAAAAGCTATGAGAGCCACCCTGAAAAGACACTTTAAAATATTCACTGTTAAACTGTTAAACTCATGCAAGTTTAAGCAAACAAACACAAAGACACAAAAGCCATCAAATATTTACAGGTCAATCTAGGAAAGAGCCAGGGACAGTGCCCCAGCTCTGGGGTTTGAGGTGTATGTCTGAATGGTCAAGGCAGACCCAGACTTGCTTCTTGCAGGTTTTAGTATCCAAGAAAGTCCAGCAATATGGGTGAGTAAATGTGTGTATGCATGTGAGTAAATGTGTGTATGCATGTGCTTGGAGTGTGGTTAGAGTCGTGGGGGGCTGATAGGGTTGGAGAGAGTTGAAGAACATCAAGAAAATTCCAAGTTGAGTAAGTCAGAGCACTGTAGTAGTTTAAGGGTCCATTCTCAAAGGGTCCTAGAAAAGTAAGAATGCAAATGAAATATAGGGAGCTAGATCTAGCTTCTTGAGAAAGAGATTAAGAATAGTATTAGGGCCTAGGCAAGAAGACAGGCTTTATGGGAGAATTTCTGATTCTAACTAAGAATTGAAATTGGAATGTCAGGTAGGGAAAGAAGGCAGGGGCCCATAGTTAGTTCTGGATCAAGTGTCAGGCCAATAGAGATAGGCCACAGCTAGGGTCAAAGGGAAGCTCAAAAGCTCTGGTAGCAAATAGACTTGGCCTTCCTTCCAGCTTGTTTTAGCACCAGAGTGGGGATCAGGAACTTAACAAGTAACTGCTAAGGAAGATAAGGGCTGGTGTCAAGATCTCTGATGAGGCAGAACAGAGGAATCCCTTCTTCGCTCTGCTCTTCTTCCCATCCTTCCATCTTTCCTTTCTATATTTTAAAAATTATTACTTTATCTATGATCCAGCAATCATACTCCTGGGTATATACCCAGAGAAAACCATAATCCCAAAAGATACACACACGGCAATGTTCATTGCAGTAGTATTTACAATAGCCAGGACATGGAAACAATGTAAGTGTCCAGCAAGGATAAAGAAGATGTGGCACATATATATAACAGAATATTACTCAGCCATAAAAACGAATGAAATGGTACCATTTGCAGAGACATGGATGGACCTAGCGACTGTTATACAGAATGAAGACAGAAAGAGAAATACAAATATTGAATAATATCGTTTATATGTGGAATCTAGAAACAATGGTACAGATGGACCTATTTGCAAAGCAGAAATAGAGACTCAGGCCTAGAGAACAAATGAATGGATTCCAAGGAGGGGAAGGGTGAGCGTGAGATGAATTGGGAGACTGGGATTGACATGTATATACAGCTGTGTATAAAGATAGCTAATGAGAACCTACTGTATAGCACAGGGATCCCTGTCTGGGGCTCTATAGTGACCTAAATGGGAAGGAAATCCAAAAAAGAGGGGATATATTTATGCGTATGGTTGATTCACTTTGCTGTAGAACATAAAATAAAACAACATCGTAAAGCAACTTTATTCCAGTAAAATTGTTTTTTAAAAATTATTACCTTATCACAACAGTCTTTGGCCTAGTCCATTATAGTTTTGCTCCTACCCACCTCTTTTGTGCTATTATTGGCAATTTTTTACAATTGTATTCCTATATGTAATAGGACACATTTCATGGATATCATGTATTGTTTATACATATTTTGTTTATATATGATCTATTTATATGTATAAATATAAAGTGTGTCATTGAGTCTAGAACACTTACCATTTCGTTATTTTTTACTGATATTATCTCCATGATGTGACACTGCCGTCATACCTTCCTGTGCTTCTCTAGTCATACTTCCTTTTGTGCTGTGAACATATTTATAATGGCTACTTTGACATCTTTTTTTGTTAGCCCCAACATCAGGTCAGTGTCACAGGCTGTTTCTGTTGTCTGCTTCTTCCCCCTGGTATATGAGTCACAATTTCCTGTTTCTTTTCAGGCCTCCACATTTTTTGTTGGAAACTAGGTATTTTAGATAATTCACTGTAACAACTCTAGGTACTGGTCACTTCCTCCCACATTGGGGCTTGTGACTGTTATTTGCTTGTTTGTTTGTTGAGCGACTGGCTGGATCTTTTATTTGAGAGAAGTCTATCTTCCTCCATGGTGTTAAGCCTCTCATATTGCTGCTCAGGGAGACACAGCTCTGGGTGCCCCCACCAGCCTGGCAGTGGGGCTCGTTGGGTTCTCTTCTACTCCGTTCTTGACACCACCAGCTGATAAAGTCCACTAATTGCCTGTTGTTGCTTCCCTTTCTTTCTTTCTTTTTTTTTTTTTTTTTATGTGGACCATTTTTTTAAAGTCTTAATTGAATTTGTTATAAAACTGCTTCGGGGGTTTTATAACAAACCCCTGTTTTATGTTTTGGCTTTTTGGCCATGAAGCATGTGGGATCTTAGCACTCTAAACAGGGTTGGAACCTGCAAGCCCTGTATTGGGAGGCGAAGTCTTAACCACTGGACCACTGTAGAAGTCCTCACTGTTTCTTATATGGTTTTCAATAATGCTGCCAGGCATATACAGGTTTCCCAGGTGGCTAGTGGTAAAGAACCTACCTGCCAACGTAGGAGACCTAAGAAATGCTGGTTCGCTCCCTGGGTCAAGAAGATCCCCTGGAGGAGGGCATGGCAACTCACTCCAGTATTTTTGCTTGAAGAATCCCAGGATGAGATAGTTGTATGGCATCATTGAGTCAATGGACATGAGCTTGAGCAAACTCTGGGAGATAGTGAAGGAGAGGGATGCCTGGCGTGCTGCAGTCCCTGGAGTTGCAAAGAGCTGGATACGACTGAGCAACTAAAGAACAACAACAACCAGGAATATATTCCTCTACAACCTAATCCAATCAAAATGTGGCTTCTTGGAAGGATGTTTCCAGGGTCAGGGTTTGCTTTTTTTTTCTGATTCCAGAATGACTCCTCCCAGCTATCTTAATTCCATGTTCTCTTAATTCCATGTTCTCTTCTGAAAGCTATCTACCTGCTACATGGGCTGTGAATCTCTTGCTGATTGCCTTGCACCAGAATGTCCCTTAGGAAGAAAACTGTCTGAAAGCTGAGATCTCTAGAGCATAGTTTGACAGAAGACTGCTGTTTTTCAGGTCCTGTCTGACTCTTCAGGACCCCATGAACAGAAGCACACCAGGCTTCCCTGTCTCTCCCCATCTCCTGAAGTTTGCACCAATTCTTCAGCATTCTGCCTTCTTTAAATGGCCCAGTTCTTAAAACCATCCATCAGCAGATGAATGGATAAGAAAGCTGTGGTATATATACACAATGGAGTATTACTCAGCCATTAAAAAGAATACATTTGAATCAGTTCTAATGAGGTGGATGAAACTGGAGCCTATTATACAGAGTGAAGTAAGCCAGAAGGAAAAACACCAATACAGTATACTAACGCATATATATGGAATTTAGAAAGATGGTAACGATAACCCTGTATACGAGACAGCAAAAGAGACACTGATGTATAGAACAGGCTTATGGACTCTGTGGGAGAGGGAGAGGGTGGGAAGATTTGGGAGAATGGCATTGAAACATGTGAAATGTCATGTATGAAACGAGATGCCAGTCCAGGTTCAATGCACGATGCTGGATGCTTGGGGCTGGTGCACTGGGACGACCCAGAGGGATGGTATGGGGAGGGAGGAGGGAGGAGGGTTCAGGATGGGGAACACATGAGAAATAAAGGAATAAAAAAAAAAAAAAGATTACAAATAGATAATCATGTAATGCAAATTGATGTCATAAAATTCTGTTATACTTGAAAAAAAAAATATGTGACAGAAGACAATAAAATAAAAAAGATAGCTATGTCATTTGCATGAGAAGTGACCAGGAATTTGGGGTTGGAATGTAAACAGTGGGAGAACAGTACAGAGAAGGTGGGGTCAGTCAACACGGAAACTCCAGGTAAAGACAACTAGGAAAAAATGAGCAGTGCCAGAATAGCACAAGATTTCTAATATTTGTTTTTGCCATCTATGTGATGCTGCTGCAGAAGTCCTCTCAGATTCTTTGGGATTTCAGTCAAAGACAGCTACGAACAGACGGTTGTGCTGGTAATATTTTGAGGGGGAAAGGTTCTTTTTCTGAAGATTATTGCCCTTTAGTGAAGTGAGGTCGCTCAGTCGTGTCCGACTCTTTGCTACCCTGTGGACTGTAGCCCACCAGGCTCCTCCATCCATAGGATTCTCCAGGCAAGAATACTGGGGTGGGTTGCCATTTCCTTCTCCAGGGGATCTTCCTGACCCAGGGATCGAACCCAGGTCTCCCGTATTGCTGGCAGACGTTTTAACCTTATTGTCCTTTAGAGAAGACAAAAGCACGCACAGGATGAGAAGATGACCTTCAGAACCTTCTAGAAGGTGACCTTCTATATACAGAACTCTGGAAAGACTGTTTCTCCTTCTTCTCACATCCCAAGAATCTCCCAGTTCAGTTCAGTCACTCAGTTGTGTCCGACTCTTTGCCACCCCATGAATCACAGCACGCTGGGCCTCCCTGTCCATCACCAACTCCTGAGGTCCACTCAAACTCATGTCCATCAAGTCGGTGATGCCATCCAGCCATCTCATCCTTTGTCGTCCCCTTTTTCTCCTGCCCCCAATCCCTCCCAGCATCAAGGTCTTTTCCAATGAGTCAACTCTTCGCCTGAGGTGGTCAAATTATTGGAGTTTTAGCTTTAGCATCAGTCCTTCCAAAGAACACCCAGGACTGATCTCCTTCAGAATGGACTGGTTGGATCTCCTTGCAGTCCAAGGGACTCTCAAGAGTCTTCTCCAACATCACAGTTCAAAAGCATCAATTCTTCAGTGATCAGCTTTCTTCACAGTCCAACTCTCACATCATACATGACCACTGGAAAAACCATAGCCTTGACAAGATGAATATTTGTTGGCAAACTCATGTCTCTGCTTTTGAATATGCTATCTAGGCTGGTCATAACTTTCCTTCCAAGGAGTAAGCGTCTTTTAATTTCCTGGCTGCAATCAACACCTGCAGTGATTTTGGAGCCCAGAAAAATAAAGTCTGACACTGTTTCCACTGTATCCACATCTATTTCCCATGAAGTGATGGGACCAGATGCCATGATCTTCGTTTTCTGAATGTTGAGCTTTAAGCCAACTTTTTATTCTCTTCTTTCACTTTCATCAAGAGGCTTTTTAGTTCCTCTTCATTTTCTGCCATAAGGGTGGTGTCATCTGCATATCTGAGGTTATTGATATTTCCCCTGGCAGTCTTGATTCCAGCTTGTGCTTCTTCCAGCCCAGTGTTTCTCATGATGTACTCTGCATAGAAGTTAAATAAGCAGGGTGACAATATACAGCCTTGACGTATTCCTTTTCCTATTTGGAACCAGTCTGTTGTTCCATGTCCAGTTCTAACTGTTGCTTCCTGACCTGCATATAGGTTTCTCAAGAGGCAGTTCAGGTGGTCTGGTATTCCCATCTCTTTCAGAATTTTTCACAGTTTATTGTGATCCACACAGTCAAAGGCTTTGGCATAGTCAATAAAGCAGAAATAGATGTTTTTCTGGAATTCTCTTGCTTTTTCGATGATCCAGGGATGTTGGCAATTTGGTCTCTGGTTCCTCTGACTTTTCTAAAACCAGCTTGAACATCTGGAAGTTCACGGTTCACGTACTGCTGAATCCTGGCTTGGAGAATTTTGAGAACTACTTTACTAGCGTGTGAGATGCGTGCAATTGTGCAGTAGTTTGAGCATTCTTTGGCATTGCCTTTCTTTGGGATTGGAATGGAAACTGATCTTTTCCAGTCCTGTGGCAACTGCTGAGTTTTCCAAATTTGCTGGCATATTGAGTGCAGCACTTTCACAGCATCATCCTTCAGGATTTGAAATAGCTCAACTGGAATTCCATCACCTCCACTAGCTTTGCTCATAGTGATGCTTTCTAAGGCCCACTTGATTTGGCATTCCAGGATGTCAGGCTCTAGGTGAGTGATCACACCATTGTGATTGTCTGGGTAGTTAAGATCTTTTTTGTACAGTTCTTCTGTGTATTCTTGCCACCTCTTTTTAATATCTTCTGCTTCTTTTAGGTCCATACCATTTCTGTCCTTTATTAAGCCCATCTTTGCATGAAATGTTCCCTTGGTATCTCTAATTTTCTTGGAGAGATCTCTAGTCTTTCCCATTCTGTTGTTTTCCTCTATTTCTTTGCATTGATCACTGAGGAAGGCTTTCTTGTGTCTCCTTGCTATTCTTTGGAACTCTGCATTCAGATGCTTATATCTTTCCTTTTCTCCTTTGCTTTTCGCTTCTCTTCTTTTCACAGCTATTTGTAAGGCCTCCCCAGACAGCCATTTTGCAATCTCCCAAGAAATGGCAAAGGGAAAACAAGTTTACCCACTGCTTGCGGGAAAGAGGCTTATCTTATTCTATTTAAACCTCAAAGGACAGTGTAACCCCAGCTAAATTTAGGCCCCTCACATATGAATAATACTGATGACCACTTTAGGAGGTAGGTATACAGATAAGGAAACTGAGGCTTATGGAGGTGAGGTCATTTGCTCATTATCACATTACCAGCAAGAGAGAAGCCAGCATTCTGATCCAGGTCTGACTTTAAACCCCTGCTGTTGTTGGTTATGTTAATGCTTCTGATAACATGGAACCCTTCAGTGGCTGTCATTGCCTCTGAATAATGGGCCAACTCCTCAGCCCTTAATCCAGAAACCACAAGCTTTTCTAATCTTAACATTGTGACTCTTAAAAGTAGAAACTAGAGGAATTTCTCTCGGACTGTGGTTCTTGTGCTTGAATCATGTTTTTCTAGGAAACTGCATTCATCTCCGTGGACCAGGCTTACCTGATGGAGTCTTGGCAGAGAGGGGCTCTATCACCTTGACATACGTGCGGTGGAAGTGGGGGGTCCTCTTCCTGCCTTTGGGGAACATTTCCATGTTTTTGTTGCCCAACTCCTGTGCCACTGAATTCTGTCTGTCTGCCAGGGCACCTGCCTGGGACCATTTGCTGAGCCTCTCTGATGCTGCCATCTGTCTTCCTGCTGAGATTTCCACTTCGCCCCCACCAACACATTCCCTTCATACTTGGTTCCGCTTGGCTGCCTGAATTCACATTGCCCTTTGATGGGTCTTCACTCCAGTTCCAGTCACACCCTAATTGATTGGTCTAGTTTTTAGGTTCTGGCCATCCCCGTCTGCTCCCATAACTGAACAAGGAGCTGTGAAACTCTGGATGGGCAACAAACGGGATCCATTCATGGGAGAGTTGGCAACACTGGCCTGAATACAGTGAGGGGTGTGGAGGAAGGATGATGAGAAATGATTTCTAGTGTTCTTAGTGTACATGGAAGTTGGGGATCATAAAAGAAAGAAAAGTGCAAGACGGAGTCACGTCCAACTCTCCATGACCCCATGGACTGTATAGCCTGCTAGGCTTCTCTGTCCACGGAATTTTCCAGGCAAGAATATTGGATTGGGTTCCCTTCTCCAGGGGATTTTCCCCACCCAGGAATAAAACCCAGGTCCCCTGCATTGCAGGTGGATTCTTTACCAACTGAGCTAACAGGGAAGCTTCAAGACAGAGAATAAACTTAAATAGCATAAGTTTTTGGTTGTTACAGTCTCATTTTCATGCCCCATCTAAGGAAAGTTAGTTAAATTAACATATTGATTAATTAAATTAAAATATTGGTCAGCCTTGCAGCCCAAGCTGGCTGCTGCTACGTTTGAAGCCACTTTCTCTGAAGGGAGAACCAACTCATCTTCACACTGGCAGACTTACAAGGTTCCTTTCTATGACCCAGTGCTAAGGTGGCAGAGACTTATAAAACACCATCAATATAAAACTCGCAATAGAAAACACAGAATTTAATTCCTAGTAGTCATTCTGGAAAATATGTGTGAGTTTTCTAAAACAAACATATTATACCCTAAGTCTTTTTTTTTTTCTTTCCAGCTTTAGTTAGTAATATTCCTGATAAAGCTAAGAAATATATTAATAGTAAAAACTCTTGTAATTTATTAAAACTACCTATATGAGTTATGTATGGATGACTTATGTCCCTGACATGATATCTTTTCCTTTATTACTATGAATAGTAATCATTTGAGACTACTTTCTAAGAAAGAATACAAACGATACAAAGATAGTAAAACATAATGGCAATTGTTAGTTCTTGGCAATTAAAAAAAAGCAGTATCATCACTGAAATAAAGCAGGAATGCACTTTTCCCCCCCTTATTTTTCAGTCAATCATTCACACATTCATACCATGAAACATGAAATGAAAATTTATTACATCTCTAATTTGCCACACATGGTTATGGCTAATATATATGCACACAAATAATAACATAAAAATAGAAAGTCTAAATTTCAATGATAAAACTTTCATAAAGGCTGAATTATAATCACAAAACCACAATTCTTTTTGTTGCATAAAATAGTTTATATATGAAAGCTGAGGACATTCAAGAGTTTGGATTAGCTAACTGAAAATAATTTTAAAACTTAAATATTTGTATCTGGTGTAAATAAATAAATGTTTTATGAATGTACTGTTGGAGGAACCTAAATGTTTTAAAAAACAATAAGTGAATTGAAGGGGTAGCAGATGAAGACAGATGTCTAGTATTCATGATAAATATTTGTTTATCTTTCTTCTAGTTGTATTGTGGATGTGAAAAGAAACTGATGTCACAAGATAATGGAATTATTCCTTAGGGATCTTTCTAAGAAAAATAGCGCTTGGCGCCTGTTTGTAAATGGAACCTACATTCCTTCCTTTTCTTTATAGCTTGTTTTAAAGAACTGTCAATTAAGACTTTTTACAAAGGGAAAGAATTCTTAAGTTCTGTAAGTTTGACCTTCTGAAGAGAAAGTAGGCTAATGATGTTACAAGTTCTTTGAGACTCAAAATTATGTTAGAACTTTTGGTATCTCCTGGCACAATTCTGAGTTTGTACTAACAATTAAATAAATATTTATTGAATAGGATTCGATTATTTGTACCAATGACAGCTGGTGAAATGAGTCCAAATCCTGAACTGTGTACAGAGGATGAGGTTTGGATAAACTCTGAGGAAATTCTTCTAGGAGTTTATACCAGGGTACTAATTTGGACCATTCTTTATCCAGTCATATGGTTTACAAAGGTAAATGTGGATACAGGATAGAAGCTGATGGCATGGGATGGAAATGATGTGATCTGAATTTTCTTAGGGTTCTTTGCGGTTGCCAGGATGTTCCTGCTTCAGGAACTAAGCATCTTTGCTGAGTAGGACCGCAGACATTTTTGGCTGAGAGCTGGGATTTCAGCAGTGAACAGGAGAAAAAATGGCAGCACCCATTTTTTTCTCCACCTTGCAGTTCAAAAATCTGATTATTTTCAGTTATCTACCCTCTTCCATTTGACCATGTGCTTCAGAGAATTGCCCCAGGCAGAGGAAAGGCATCTAGATTTCTTTAAACAAGTCAAGACCCATATCCTCACCAATAATCTGTGCATGCATCAGTATGTGATAGGGTTCTAGTTGATGAATCATAAGGAATAACCTGTTGCAAAACTTCTGGGAGAGGGCTCCTTGAGTATAAGGGAGAGCCATAGGTGGGAATAGCTTATGCCCTCTGTAAAAGTAAACCTGTACATAATGCCTGGATTTGCACAGTTATCTTGTAAGGCAATGGCAACCCACTCCAGTACTCTTGCCTGGAAAATCCCATGGACGGAGGAGCCTGGTGGGCTGCAGTCCATGGGGTCGCTAGGAGTCGGACATAACTGAGCGACTTCACTTTCACTTTTCACTTTCATGCATTGCAGAAGGAAATGGCAACTCACTCCAGTGTTCTTGCCTGGAGAATTCCAGGGATGGCGGAGCCTGGCGGGCTGCCATCTATGGGGTCGCACAGAGTCAGAGACGACTGAAGCGACTTAGCAGCAGCAGCAGCAGCAGCATGTGAGTATGAGAAGATGAAGCCCAAGAATGTTAGTTGACACACTGTGTGTATCAAAGAATTCGGTGGTAAAAGAGTTGATTGCTTGATGTCATTGCTAATGTGATGGATGGTTATTTTTGGATTTGTGAAATAATATATTTATGTATATCCTTATTGTTGTGGCACTTTGAATTGAATATTTAGTTTGCATAGGATTGCCAGAATTATCAAATAAAGATGCAGGATGCACAGTTAAATTTAAATTTCAGATAGGCAATGAATACTTTTTTAGTATGTGTATGTCCAGTGTGATACTTGACCCATGTAATATTTGGGACATCTTTATGCCAAAATTTTTTTATTGTTGATCTGAAATGCAAATCCTTCATTTTATTTGTCAAGCTTATAGTTGAGCGAAGTCTACTTAATTCAGTGCTGAAAGGCTATTCTCGGGTCCAACTGAGTATACTCTTTCAGAAGTAAACAGTGAAAGTAGATTCTCCAGTCATAGTTTAAGTATACATATTTGAAACAGCTTCATATGCTCAAGAACTAATAAAACGTCTAGAATATTTTTCTTCTTGAGGATCATCAGTGAATTTCCACCCAAATTTGAAATAGTATTGTAATGAAGGGTAACACTGGGAAGAATCAGACCCATCTTAGAACCTCACTTTCTTTACTTACTACCTGTATGGCCCTGGGGAAATCAGCTCTCATAGTCTCAGTATCCAACTATGTCATTACAAGGCATTAATAAGATAGTTTATGAGAAACACTTATTATGTCAGGCACCTGTGTGCATGTGTGTGTGTGCACGTGCACACTCAGTTGTGTCCGACTCTTTGTGACCCCATGGACTGTAGCTCACCAGGCTTCTCTGTCCATGGAGTTTTCCAGGTAAGAATACTGGAGTGGGTTTCCGTTTTCTGCTCCAGTGGATCTTTCTGACGCAGGGATCAAACTTGCATCTCTTGTGTCTCCCACACTGGCAGGTAGATTCTTTACCTTTGAGCCACCTGGGGAGAACATCAGACACATAATACTTCTCAAAACATATTAGATCTCTTTCCTGTATTAATTGTGAAGAACCATCAAAGGAATACTGTGAGGGTTTTATACCAAGAAGCAATAGAAACTCACTCACCCTACCAAAATACCTATGCAGTTCCTTCCCTCTGCACAATCTGAGCAGAAAGAGCACAATAAGATATGGACAAATGAGTTGCCTTGTGGAGTGAAGAACTTGTATTACCTTACTGCTTAGCTAGTGAGTTTTGTTCCAGTTCTAGAAGCAACACAAGAGGTAACCAGGATGGCAGAATAGAAGGACATGTGCTCATTTTCTCCGTGAGAACTCCAAAATTGCAACTCACTGCTGAACAACCAGAAAAGGCAATGGCACCCCACTCCAGTACTCTTGCCTGGAGAATCCCATGGACAGAGGAGCCTGGAAGGCTACAGTCCATGGGGTCGCTAAGAGTCTGACACAACTGAGCAATTTCACTTTCACTTTTCATTTTTATGCATTGGAGAAGGAAATGGCAACCCACTCCAGTGTTCTTGCCTGGAGAATCCCAGGGACAGAAGAGCCATCTATGGGGTCGCCATCTATGGGGTCGCACAGAGTTGGACATGACTGCTGCTACTTAGCAGCAGCAGCAGCAGCTGAACAACCATCAATAGGAGAATGTTGGATCCCACCAAATAAAGGATATCCACATCCAAGGGCACAGGAGAAGCCCCAACAAAATGGTAGGAGGGGTGAAATCATGTTTAGAATCAAACCCCATACCCACCAGAGATGCTTAAGAGGGCTCAAAAAAAAAAAAAACAAAAAAAACATTGTGTGCACAAGGACCCATGTAGCATGTGGCAAAACCCCCTTGGAGGAGATCGCCATTAGCCCCACCATAGAGCTGCCAAGCAGATGACCCATAAACTGCAGAACAATTATACCAAAGAAATTCTCGCACTGTTAAGAAAATTCTAGGACTCAAGATAACTGCACCTGGTCCCATCATTTCATGCAAATAGATGGGAAAACAATGGAAACGGTGACAGACTTTATTTTCTTGGGCTCCAAAATCACTGCAGATGGTGACTGCAGCCGTGAAATTAAAAGACACTTGCTCCTTGGAAGAAAAGCTGTGACAAACCTAGATAGCATATTAAAAAGCAGAGACACTACTTTGCCAACAAAGGTTCATCTAGTCAAAGCTATGGTTTTTCCTGTAGTAATGGATGGATATGAGAATTGGATCATAAAGAAGTCTGAGTGCTGAAGAATTGACGCTTTTGGTTGTTGGAGGAGACTTTTGAGAGTCCCTTGAACTGCAAGGAGACCCAACCAGTCAATCCTAAAGGAAATCAGTTCTGAATATTCATTGGAAGGACTGATGTTGAAGCTCCAATACTTTGGCCACCTAATGCAAAGAACTGACTCATTGGAAAAGACCCCGATGCTGGGAAAGATTGAAGGCAGGAGGAGAAGGAGATGACACCTCCGAGATGAGATGGTTTGATGGCATCATCAGTTCTATGGACGTGAGTTTGAACAAGCTTTGGGAGTTGATGATGGACAGGGAAGCCTGGCGTGCTGCAGTCCATGGTGTCGCAAAGAGTTGGACATGACCGAGCAACTAAACTGAACTGAACTGAGCTAGGAACAACACACATATGATTGCTTGTAAATAGTGACTGCTATTGCTTTCCACACTGAAGAGTTTTGTCTTTTCTCGAAGGGCAGACAGTGAAACAGTTAGTCACTCATTTGTGTCTGACTCTTTGCAACCCCATAGACTGTGGCCCACCAGGTTCCTCTGTCCATGGAGTTCTCCAGGCAAGAATACTAGAGTGGGTGGCCCTTTCCTTTTCTAGGGGATCAAACTTGCGTCTCCTGCATTACAGGAAGATTCTTTGCCATCTGAGCTACCAGGGGGAAGTACAGGGACCCATCTTATCCTCAGTCTCTTCAGCATATGGCACTGTAAGTGCCATATGTACCTTCACTCAAAGGTACTGAGTGAAGCGTACGCAACCATTAAACTGGGTTCCTACTTCACAGGTGGGCAAGAAACAGATCATACCTCTTTATTCGTGTGTTATTCTATGTTCAAACCATCATGCCCACTGGGGATTTTTCTATTCTACCCTTGTAGCTATTCTCACGGAGAAAAATGTAGAGCTGACAGAATGACAGCTTCACAGCTGTCAAGTCTTACTGTGCTTCTATGATCCCAGAGAAGAGAATACTTGGAGTGGGAGGGCCTAGCAGCTGCCCTCAAGGAGTCGAACGGCTGTCAGATGGGAGAAGGATTGCTTGTGCTGTGGATTCCAAAAGGCAGAATGAGAGTTGAGTGGTACCAGTTATAGGCAGGTATGGTCAGACTTAAGCTATTAAAACTAACCAGTTCTGCAATGCCTCAAATATGGTGAGGGCTCCTCTACTGAGATGTTGATCCATAGACTTGTATAAACCATTCTTCAGGAATATTAGAACAGGAATTGCAGCTCTGTCTTCTTCTTAATTTATAGAAATAATCCCAGGTATCATTTCATGGTGAGGGATTTGATCCAGCTGAACCTGAAGAAACTCCTTTGCTAGTTTTTAGGCATCTGTAGAGTGTTAGCTTCAGGGGTTTTCAAACTTTGCTACAGATTAAAATTACCTTGCAAACTTTGAAAAATCTGGATGACCAGGCCACATCTGCAGAGATTCCAAATTAATTAGTGTGGGTTATAGTCTGAGTATTTGGGTTTGTCCAAAACTACCTCAGTGGTTCTAATACACAGCGATTTTGAGACTCACTGAACTACTTAGAGCATATGATTCTGGATTTTAGCTTGGAATCTGATTCATTAGAGGTGTAACTTTTAAAGCTTCTCGTGGCTCTATATTCCTCATTTACTAAAAGCAGGTGGAGGTGAGGGTGGGATATGTACTTCTAAATCATCTTCCTCTAAAATTTTATTATTCTGGAGCCCTTTATAGGTTTAAGATTTTTTTTAAAAGATTTTATTTATTTTGTTTTTTGGCTGTGGTGGGTCTTCGTTTCTGCACTTAGGCTTTCTCCGGTTGAGGAGAAGGGGGGCTACTCTCTAGCTGTGGTGTGTGGGCTCCAGACAGCGGCCTCAGTAGTTATAGTGCTTAGGCTTAGTTGCTCTGGGGCATGTGGGATCTTAGTTCCAGAAGTGAAGTGAAGTGAAGTGAAGTTGCTCAGTTATGTCCAACTCTGCAACTCAGTGGACTGTAGCCCACCATGCTCCTCTGTCCATGGGATTTTCCAGGCAAGAGTACTGGAGTGGGTTGCCATTTCCTTCTCCAGAGGATCTTCCCGACCCAGGGATCAAACCCAGGTCTCCTGCATTGTAAGCAACACGCTTTACCATCTGAGCCACCAGGGAAGTCCTTAGTTCCAGAACCAGAGATCAAACCCCTGTCCTCTGCATTGGCAGGCAGATTCTTAACAACTGGACCACCAGGGAAGCCCAGATTGATGAATCTGAAAGATACTTTTCCTGCTTTCTAGAAAGAGAAGAGTATCTCTGTTCAGGGACTTGGGAGTGACTGGCACTCTTTCCATCATTTTTAGTGGCAGTCATAGACTCCCCTCGTGGTGGGGATATTTCTGTCACTCAGAGGAATGCGTGGCATCAACAGCATTCAGATGGCGGGTGGTTCCAGGCCTTCTGCTTGGAACTTGTATACATCCCAATTTGAGCAGTAACTGAGGATCAAAGAGGGTTGCTTTGCTCCTCGCTGTGATTCCAGAAGATACTTTGTGGCCAGACTTAGCCTCATCTGATGGGTGACTGGACATTTTCTTGGTGTTTGGAGTGTATGGCTGTCTTTGTGCTCTTTGAAGCTTGCTGCCTTACACTCAGCTTAGCCACTTGCTTGCCAAGACTTTTCCTCCCATAACCCAGGACACTCAAATTCTCTTTGGGTCTTAATTTTACTTCTATCCAAATGACAATGTGTGTCTCTTCATTACCCTGGTCATGTAGCAATTGATGCTAGACAGGCAATGAGGGACGTAGGACTCCATTTTACTCCATGTCTACTCTGAAGAAAATTTAAGGAGGACTCCTATTATTAGGTTTCTTCAAAGATACTGCTTATATTTTTAGGTAATTCATATTTGTTAGTGAAACTTTATTTGCCACACAATGTGCACAGAAGTCATCAGAAATGTGAACTACAAAGCATAAAACATCAAAATTAGATAGTATTTTACATGTGAAATTTCTTAACTTTCAAAGGAGAAGGCACGTTTGGAAGTACAGTTTCCCCTAGTAAGATTTCCTAAATTTCTAGTTAAAAAAAAACTCAAAACCCATCACTACTGTACACAATTCAAGATAAACCACCCAGTTAAAACTCAATCTTATTGCAAGAAACCTTTGGAAAATTTGGGCTACTTGTGAAAGGGTTAAAGGCATTCTTCCTATTCCGGGTGTCAGACCTCCACATGCCTACCCTGGGGTGTAAGTAAATGCTCTGAGTGCATTATGCAAGTGGGAAAGAACTGTTTTCTTTCTTTTTTTTTTTTTTAAACTCAGGGAGGGCAACAAAGCAATAAGAAGGAGTAGAGGGCACCACCTTAGTGACAAATCACAGGAGGTGGCTCTCGAAAGGTTGTGAAAACTAGTTTCTCATTGCAGGAACTAAGCTGGGCCACTCCACCCCCCTTCTCAAACACAAATATTTTCATATAATAAAAGCCTGTTTCCCTATGGCTATAACCCAGCCTCCCCTCCTCCGACACCACCATTTTAAAGGGGCTTGCTGCGCGAACGTTTTCAAAGCGCCTAGGCTTTAGCTTTCTCTGGCCCGCGTAAAGGTGAGGCGTCCCTTCGAGGGGCTCGCGACTGGCTAGGGGACAAGAAACAGCCACTAGGCTCGCGGCCGGGCGGCCGGCGGCCCGAGCATGCGCCGAGAGTGCGTGCAGCTGGCCCTGGCCGCCGCCGCTGCCTCGTCCGGACTTGGCGTGGACTTGGGAGGGACAGCGGCGCTGGGAGGTGGCTTAGCAGAGACTTTCCAGCAACTGCTGCCCAGGACTTTTTTTTTTTTCCTTTTTCCCAGGAGGCGGCGACGGCGGCGGGGGGTACGGGGGGAGAGGAAGAGAAGGAAGCGTCTCCAGTTTGAGCCAATGCAGCCCTGCGGCTGTCCGGGAGGAGCACCCCTGCCCCGATGAGCCCCCGCCGCGCTTCCCAGACTGTCCCCCGGCGGGATCGGGGCGCGGAGCCCAGCGCGGACGGTGAGTGGCCGCGCGTCTCTCGTCCTTCCTGCCCGCTGTCCCGCCAGCCCGCGGGCGCTGTGTGCTAAACTACTTAGAGGCTGGCTCCGGGGCTCCCAGCCGCCCGCGCTTCCCCGCGCGCCCTACCGGGGGCGCGCGCCGGGGTGGTGGGGCCGCTGACCGCGCTGGGCTTTGTGCTCCTCCGGCGGCTGGGAGCGCGGGGTCGCGGCCGGGACCCGGGTCGGGGCCGGGGGAGGGGGGGACATGAATGACTAAGCCGGCGTCTGCACAGCTGCACCGGCCCTAATTCCCCTGCGCCCCTCCCCGCCCCCCGCCCCCGACTAATCCATCATTCCGGGGCCGAAACATCATTTCTCACATTCTCCCAGAGAAACCCTAGTCGCCGGGCGGAATCCCAGCTCAGCGCTGCGCCCCCTCCAGTGGCCCGTGTTCACACCGGAGCTGCGGGATGCGGAAGGGGCTGCGGAGGTGGGGGGCGCAGGAACTGTCCCAGTGAGAGGGGCACTCGCACCTTCGATGTCTCGGGCGGCATTTGTGACATCTCCGGGGGTGGTGGTGTGCTTTCCAACCTTCGGGACCGCTCGGAGCAGAGCTGTCCCAGAGGAGCGGTGTGGATTGAGGGAGATTTTAAAGAGCGTCTCATCAGAATGCAGAGGACACCGCCGCGTGTCTCCTGAGAACGCAAATGTAGTGCGCGCATTCATTCATCTAGGGAGACGATCTTTTCTCTTCCCCAGCAGGTGTTATCTGAAGCCAGTTTGGAACTTTGGGAAGTTTAGGTTACTATTATAACTTTAACAAGTGATTTGCCATGAAACGATGTCTAGAATGAGATAGGCTTCGGACCAGACCCTGGACCGGGCTGAGGGCTGACAGAGGAGAGATGGGCGGGGGTTGGGGAGCGCGGTGGTTAGGAGTCTCCTGTTCTCCCCCGCCCTCTGCAGATCGCTGCTGTTTAGCCCGTCGGGGTAGGATGTGTTGAAAGGATGGGGCTTCTCTCTCTTGGGGCTCACGATGGCGAGAGAAGATTCTGTGAAGTGCTTGCGCTGCCTGCTCTACGCGCTCAATCTGCTCTTCTGGGTAAGTCAAGCAGCCCACTTGCACCAACAGGTGGGGACGGCTGGACTCGGCTTCCTGCAGCCACCACATAAAGCGCCAAAGGGCATGGCTAAGCATTAATTAATTACATGCGATCACACCCTGTATTTTTCGCAGAAGTATATTTTGACCTTTAAATGCCTTTGATCTAGCTCAAGTTCCATTTGTAATTAGAAAAAAGAAATCCACCCCTGGATACTAGTGGCAGTAAAATTAGACTTGAAGTTAATCTAGGGATATAAATAAATGCACGTGCTTGTGCTTGTAGATAAGAAAATTTTGACATACTACTTAGGGAACTGCTTGTTTTCAGGAATTTCAGATAACCGTGCAAGCCATAAATTGTTTCCTTACGTCATCCTATAAAATTTGGTTGGAGCAAGAAGTCTTACTATTTTTTTCGGTTGTAGGAATTCATACCCAGATATCCTATTAAGAGACTGCGTAGAGTTTTCTAGGAGATTCCTTATAGTCTGAAAAGGTGGTTTTCATGTAACTGTTTCTAAGTTGGCAAAGTTTTAAGGAATTTTGTGTATGCTTTTGGAAAATCCCATAACCATTTAAGGAAATAAAATACATAAAATTTAACAAGCTCATGGAAATCTTTATGCCTTTTGAGTTAGTGACTTTTTATGCTTTGCAGCCAGGCGTAAATGTTCATTAAGTGTTATTAATAATCACATTGTTATTTACAAAACTTATGAGGAAACTATAAAAATTAAAAGTGTTGATTTCAGAAGCTGTCATGCTTAAGCAGATACTTTTTTGTGTGTGCCAAATTTGTATTCTATTAGTAATTTATATTCAGAATGTTCTGTTGGAATTTTTAATGAGTAATGTGTTTATTTGGCTGACCTGCTGGGCTTGAGCAGCTTTTTTGCATTCGGTTATGACATATGGTCTCTAGAGGATGACATTTTGGTTGAACTTATGGATGGTTCCATTTTAAGGTGACAAATTAAGCCTTAATTCTGCAAGTAATCGGAAAGATATCAAAACAGGTAACTTTTTTTTCTCAATATGAAAATTAAAGCATATTTGCTACCTGGAAATGTAAAATACCTAATTGATCTTATTGCAGTTTTTAATTCTAAAAATGTACATATTTAAGTGGGTCATTAAATTATCTGCTTACCTATAAAGTATTAAGATCTCTAACACTGTGTCTCTAAAATGTGCAATAACGGTTACTTCTGTTTACTAGTTTTTCACTTTTCTACTTTATGATTTTTAATTACAGAATCATCACATTTTTATAACTAAAAGGGAATTTAAAGATGATCTGTTGAACTTCCTTACTTTGGGTATGAGAAAAATAAATGTAGGTTAGTGACTTGCCAAAGGTCAAATAGCCCATTGGTGACAGTGCCAGGAGCAGAACTTGGCTCTCTTGCCCCTAGACAGGGCCTTTACTTGGATGAGCACTGTGTTTGAACCTTGGAATTACTAGGGCGTTTTTTATTCAACAAAGAATAATTTTTTTGGCAATTTTCTCAATAATTTGTATCTTGTGTATGTGTTGGGGAGATTCAAATCATTTAACAAAAATATTGCCCTTCTGAGTAATGAAATTTAAAACACCTATTCCTTAAACTCCTCAACGGCTCTTTGTGTCCCCAAAGAATGTAGAATGTTATTTCTTTGTTGTTATCTGGTCCTTCAACACTCTCACTTTTCTTGTGCATGTTTTGATTTATTGAAATTGCTTCCCCCTTTCTCTAGCCCTTCTCTTCTCCAAATATCATCTCTCTGCCACCAGAATAATATGTGCTAATTGCCTAGTGTGCATCCTTCAGTATTTTTCTTTATTTCATGAGAAAATATCTTTTCTCATACCTGTCCACATATACCCATTCAGGTACATATTTGCTATTTTTTATTAGGCTGTTTTTTTCTCATTTGGCTAGAGTTGCAGGAGTGGGATTGCTATGTGAGAGGATATGTAATGATGACAACCAAATAGCTGATATTTATGTAGTTCTTACTATGTTTGCCAGGCATATTTAGTGTCTCAGTTTCCTAGTCAGTGAAATAGGAATGGTAGTTCCTATATTTTAGAGTTGTTGGAAGGATTAGAGTTGATATACATAAAGTACTTGGACGGTGCTACTTAATAAGAGCCATCGATGTAGTAGCAGTAGCAATAATAGTTGTAGTACCTGCAGTTGTTACTACTACTACATAATGATGCTCCGTAATAGTCTACTGTAATAAGATTACCAGTTGAGTCAAAGGAATCATTGTATTAGTAATAGTCATTGTAGTAGTAATAGTAGTAACTGTTATTGTTATGATTAATACTACTACTGTTTCTACCACTCCTGCATTCCTTTGATCTAGTCATTCTGTCCTGGGAATCCATCTCCTAGAAATAAAAGTACCCATATACTCCATTATAGGTACACAACTATTTGCTGCCATCTTGTTGGTATTATGACACCTTTTGACTTCCACCAATCTGAAAAGTTTAAAATGTTATTTCACTATTACTTTATTGTTTTTCCTCCTCCACTAGCAGTAAGCTTGAGCATCACTTTATATAAACAAATCATTTTATATAAACAGAGTTTTGTATGTTTTCAGTAGAATTTTTCTCTTGAATTATATAAATATATATATATATATATATATATATATATATATATATTGTTCTTGTGTTCTCTTAAAGCACCTGCCTTTCTTATCTTGGTTAAGGTTTCTTTTTCCATATGGACTTTAAGATTGTTTTGTACAATTAAAAATATCTGTTGGGAGTTTTGTTGGAGCTGTATGAAACATATACACTAACTTTGGGAACATTGATGTCATTCTTTCAATGATAAAGCAATGTTTGCAGATCCTATATTTCTTTATTGAATGAGAAGCAGTTTTATTCCTTGTGCCGGGCACATTCCTGGACATCCTGAGGCTAATTTCTCATCTAATTCTCATAATAGCCATGAAAAATGGAAGTGGAGGGAGTAGTAAAGAGATGTTACTCAGAGAAGTTCATTCACTTGTTAGTAAGTTAGCAGAGCAGATTCAAAGTCTTTTTTTTTTCCTTTAAGCGCAGCAAAAGTTTTACTGTTGGGATTGGTGGTGAATTTATTTGCAGCAGAGAAGTAAACATCTTCAGTAGGAAGGGATTAGCTGTCCACCTGCTCATTCCAAGTCCTCCACAGCAGTGCTTCTCAACCTCCACGTGCCTACAAATCACCTGGGCATCTTATTAAAATGCAGATTCTGATATGGTACCTCTGGGGTTGGGCCTGAGAGCCTGCATTCCTAAAAGCCCCTCTGTGATGCCATTGCCTCTGGTCTGAGTGCCGAACTTGGACAAGCAAGGCTTTAATCCTTGCTTTTAGTTCTTTTGAAATTAAAAGCAGAACAAACCAGTGTGGCATGAACTTGAGTTTATCATGAGGATAGAGAGAATGATTGTTCTGGTGTCTGGTTTTGTGGGATTGAGATAACTGCTGTTGTTACCTTTGGGATCAAAAGCTATATCCTTTTACTTTTCACATAGCATTTCTTGTTTTGGTCGCTAAGTTGTGCCCGACTTTTTGCGACCGTATGGACTATAGCCCACCAGGTTCCTCTGTCCATGGGATCTCCCAGGCAAGAATACTGGAGTGGGTTGCCATTTCCTTCTCCAGAGGATCTTCCCAACTCAGGCATCAAACCCAAGTCTCCTGCATTGGCAGGCAGATTCTTTACTGCTGAGCCGCCAGGGAAGCAATAAACATAGACTAGCACTTAATGTAGACTTTTCCGCTATTCACTTCTACTATACTGATATCTTCTCCCCTTCTCTACCAAACAAGAATTTTAAGGAAAGAAAAATAAATTTATTTGGAAAAACACTGAGGACCTATACAATTTTGGTTTTGTGTTCCGGGAGTTGGATATCAAGCTGATTCGTTTCAGTAAAATTATATCTTGCATATTTAATTGTTAAGTGGGAGGTATAGATAGACCCGTCTAAGAGGAAGCAATTCACAGAGTATTCAGGATCACAATTGCACCACATTCATTCATTGCTATGTATCCAGTCACCTTGATTTACCATCTGTTGAGTGGCTCTTTTACTTAAAGAAGCATGAGACTGGTTCCGCTGTATTGGGGTGGGCAGAAAGATCTGGGCCCCTGAGGTTTGTCATGAGTTTTGTGGGTTTGTAATGGGGAAGGGCACATGAGACAGAGGGAATGTGAACAAACTGCCCGAAGAGCTCTTTTGAGACCATGATTCACGTTCTGGCCACGATGGAGCAAGGAAATGGGTTATTTTTACCTCAAATGTATCACACTTTTCCTTTCTAAATGACATATTATTTCATAAATGAAAGCTTTCCTCCATTTTAAAGACAAGTTCTGTGGCTTTATCATATGAGTGTTTGCCATTCTTAGATGATAATTTTCTGCTATTGGAAATATGAATGCATATGTTCTTTTTGGAAATTCCTGAAATTGGTGAACACAGCATTCCTCACACGTTTGTTTATTATTTTCTATAAGTATAATATCCCATCTGTATTAAAGTCTCTTTTCTCACCAGCAGATAGGAGCCATTGTTACCATTACCAAAGATAGTAGCAAGAGAGAGGAACTACTCTTGGTGAAATATGAAAAAAAGCTTATAAAAGAAAGCCTAAAAAGTAGACAGGAAATCTGGTTCACACTTTTGGGATCCATACAAGCTAGACGAAAAAAACAGAAGGCTTTATGTTTGGTTTCTTTTTCTCCAGCTCTCTGTAGTGAATCTTAGGTGTTTGACCCATGAAGACCCTAAAGAGGTTCTTGGCAAGTGGGTGTTTGCATTCAGACAGCATTTATATGGTCATATGAAAATACTACTTTTAAAATTGATGCCATCCCCCTCGCCGTCCGCCCAGCTTTATACTATGAAAGGCATTCCAGTTTACTTTAACTCTTCCTAAGGAATAGTGGGGAGCCCTCCAAGAAATGTCAGTGCTTTTTAAAAATAAACATTAAATAAACTTTAGTCTCAGGGGCAAAGCTAATACAATTTTTTTTAATGCAGTTGGCTCAGCTGAGCAAAGACAGGCCACTGCATGCTTCTTAAGGAAGCGTTTCAAGGAGAAGGGCGTGGAGGTTTCTTTGGGGCACAGTCTTGCTGCCAACTGGACTCATAGGCCCCTCACTCATCATCTCCACTCAGAACAGTCACAGTCATGTCTCTGAAGAAACCATGGTGTAGAACGAGGCCATTCCCCTTTCTTTGACCTGCAGTGTCTATGGAGTAACCGGTTCACTTATTGTGGAAATCAGGCCAAGTTTGATAGTTAAGTTAAAGGGACCGTCTCTCTTGATAATGATGCCAGGATAACAGGGATTCAAAGCGGAGCCATCCTGGTCAGAGCAGGATGTATGGTCACCTGTCTGCAGGGCAACATGATCTATAGAAACTATTAGTCAGCACAGTTCCAAGGTGCTATTGATTTATTCAGGCCTAATTAGCAGATGTTCATGCTTAAATGATGCCCACAAGTAATCTCCGGAACTCATTTCAGCCATCATTTACAATGCCTACTCTTTCACAGCATTTACCAACAGTCTTATCTGTTTGCTCTTTTCTGCTGCTGCCCCCAGCACTAGAAGGGAAGCTGGTTGAGGCGTGAACTGATTAAAAAGCAGAGGGGAGCAGGCCTGGAAACATGAAATGGGCATGTTCCTGGGAAGTCCTTGCCTTGGGCTACCAGCTTCCAAATTATCAAAAATTGATTTACCTTTACATTTTAATAAATAACAGTTAAAGTCTTTGTTTTTTAAGAAAAAAAGGGAATTTTAAGAGCACCTAGTTCAATTTCTTCATTTTCAACATGAGTGAACAGAGTTTCTAAAAGTTTGAATTACTTGTCCAAGTTCTCTGTAGAGACAGAAATGTAACTAAGTTCCCGGACTCTATTCCCCATTCTGCTCTCTGCTAACAGATTTGACATAAAAAGAGAAGTTTAGGTAGGAGGCTTTAGACATCTGTCAGCCTGGAGCAGAAATGACTGGTGTTACTGTCACCTTATATGAGATTATATATTACGTGTGTCAGACAGCTGAAGGATGAAAATGGCTGTTTTTTGACTGTGACCTTACTATTTGGTGGAAACTATACATATACATTTCATAATAAATTCTGATTTAGAAAACCTGATTTTCGTTTTTTACATGATTAGATTCAAGCAAAGCCAGAATGTATCAGCAACATAGCACATTTCATTTTTATAAATATTTGTTGAGAGCTCGCATTTTCTAAATGTTTTTGCAAGACAGAAGGTGGCAAAGGACCTGCCAAGTAGTACATTAAATATATTTCTTTAGAGTAATATTTGTGAGGACTTTCCTGGCGGTCCAATGGTTAAGACTTTGCCTTCGATGTACAGGGTGCAGGCTGGATCCTTGGTCAGGGAGCTAACTCCCACATGCATTGTGGCCAAAAAAAAACAAAACAGAAAACAGAAGCAATATGGTAACAAATTCAATAAAGACTGTGAAAATTATTCACATAAAAAAAATCTTAAAAAAGTAATATTCGTGTTATTTTCTAAATATTCCTTGAACTACAGGTAATATTTTTCTATATTGGAGAAGATGTAACGAGCTATGAACCTTGCTACATGTGATAACTACAATGCACTAATAATTTAGTCATCATGAATGGCAGTTGAAGAATTATTTTAAGTTGGAAAATTAGTGGACAATAGCATTATTAGTAAGGAGTCCTAAATTACTTGCATAATTTGTCCTTCTGGATTTAATAACATCAGGATTAGATACTGAGGTGACCGAATCTCATTTTAGCTTGGTTTCTTGCTATAATATGTACTGTATTCATTGTTACCATTATTATTTTCTCAACCCTAGTGAGTAAAATCGTTCCGAGAATTGAACTGTTCTCATACACTTAACATGGCTGGAAATAATGTCAATAAAAAGCAGCTTCTTTTCAGAATTGCTTGCTTGCTATGAGATCAAGCTTGTGCTGGTATTATTTATTTTGCCTGATAACTCTATGCACAGTTGTGACACTTGGATAACTACAGTGATAGAAAGCAGTTGAGCCAAGTAGAATATGACGTTTGCAGTTTAAAGGACTTTTGAGAACACTTAAGCCAGCTTCTGACCTGATATATAAATCTTTGATCATGTAATGTGGCAAGCGTCTCTCTACTGGAAAACTTCCAGTGATAGAAAGCTCGGTTCTACTTAAAGCATCTCCTGATTTTGCTGAGCTTCTCCATTAGTTAGCTTATCTGACAAGTTGAAATCATCTTCCTTTAATTATGTTCTCATTCATTCATCTAACATGTAGCAGGTCTCACTACTGGGCCTGGTACTCTGTTGTGAGAGGAAGCTAGAGGCAGTGGTCTGTGACCTCTAGTGGATGAGATGGGTGGGTAAGGCAACAGTAGATCAGTGCTCTGAAGTCTAGACAAGAACACTGACTCTGGGTAAGGAGGGAGCTGGGAGAAAAGCTTCATGTTTGAGTTGGTCTTTAAGGATAAGGTTGTTCTGCTCCTGAGATGGACAGGCTGGAGCAGAATTGTATTTTAGGCAGAAGAAACGACAGGGACAAAGACATAGGTTCAGGAGGTCTGCAGCGGTACATATCAGAGAAGCAGAAGCTGGACTTTGGTCATACGAGGACAGAATGTGTGTGGGAAGGAGCTGGCAGGAAATAAGTTGAAGGAAGAGGTCAAAGGGTAACTGGAGAGGGCCCCGTGTGTCTGCTGCAGAATTTAAACTTATTCTCTAGGAGAGAGCTGGAGGAAGTAGAAGTGAGCGATGGCAAGGAGCCATAAGGGGCAGCTATTAGAGGTTTATAAGCAGAAGAACTTGATTTGCATTTTATAAAGCTAACTGAAGGGTGAATTTGAGGTGAAATCCATGAACTGGAGAGTCCTATTGTAAGAGGATTATAATTGCCTGGCAAGAGGTTGAGGGCCTGGACTAGCCGGAAGTGGCAGGAAAGGGGGAGGAATTCACAAGGCGTGTTGCAGGAACAATCTGCAGGACTTGAAAGTAATGAGATGTAGACTGAGGAAGAGGGAGAGGTTCAGGCTGCCTGCCAAGGTGCCAGTGACTGTGATTGAAGCATTGATCATACCATTTACTGAGAAAGGAAGAACAGTGGGAGGGACATACAGGTTTCCAGAAGAATGAAGACGAGTTCAGTTTTAGAGATGTCAGAACCAAGAATGGCTGTGGAAGTTCAGTAGATGGTTCTATTTCAGTAGATGGTTCTAGTTCAGTAGATGGAAAAGTCTGCCTTTTTCCTCCATTTGTTAGACCTTCACATAGCGGAAGATTCCATTTTTGAACTGATTTAGGATGCTAAAGCTGAAACTCCAGTACTTTGGCCACCTCATGCGAAGAGTTGACTCATTGGAAAAGACTCTGATGCTGGGAGGGATTGGGGGCAGGAGGAGAAGGGGACGACAGAGGATGAGATGGCTGGATGGCATCACTGACTTGATGGATGTGAGTCTGAGTGAACTCCAGGAGTTGGTGATGGACAGGGAGGCCTGGCGTGCTGCGATTCATGGGTCGCAAAGAGTCGGACATGACTGAGTGACTGAACTGAACTGAACTGAGGAGTTGTCTCCTAAACTGAGAAAGATTAAGAGAAAGCCCTGAGGTCAAAAGTGGCTTGAGATAGTAATAGATAGTATGTAAAAGAATCCTGCTTTTTTTTCATCCCTGGAATCCTTTATGAAGTCGGACTTGCTATTATAATGTTTTATATGGGAGGAAACTGAAGCTTAGGAAAGGTTAAGTGACACACCCAAAGTCATGAAGATGGAAAGGAGCAGAGCTGAACTCAAATTCAAACCAAGACTTTTGGATTCAATGGCATCACATGGTCATTGTCATCACATGACGTACAAACAGTGACCTCTAGGACCCGTGATCTGGCCCCTGTCTGGCTTTTCATGCCTGCCCTGTGCCGGTCTCCCTTCCTTGAACATATCCTGCTGCCTTCCACTCTGGGACTCTTGCTGTTCTTTCTGACTGGAATGTTCTTTTCAGCCTCCCTTTCCCTAATGAACTTGATAATTATCCTTTAGATCTTAGCTGTCTGGAGAAGGCCCTTTGACCCCATGGACTAGGTCAGCCACCCTAAAATGAGTTCCTACAGTAACTCATATTATTCCTTCCTCTTACTTAATTACAGTTTACAGTTACACATTTATGTCTCTCATGAGTTGACTAACATGTGAACTCTTCACTTAGTATAAAATTTCAACATAGATTTGAGAGGGTGCCTGCTATTGCCAATCAACATATCTCCAGTTCATTGCATGGTGCCTGACAGAGAGCAGCTGATCAATATATATTTTTTGAAAGAAAGAATCACTTCAGAACCATGCTTTTAACCATTCTACCATATTAGAAATGTTTTTGAATATGCTGTTTTTAGAAAAAACATTTTTGTTATGAATGGATGTTAGTCACTCAGTCATGCACGACTCTTTGCAACCACATGGACTGCAGCCCACCAGGCTCCTGTCCATGTGATTTTCCAGGCAAGGATACTGGAGTGGGTTGCCATTCCCTTCTCCAAGGAAGTTATGAATGGAAGTACTGTTTATATAATGACAGCCACTGATACTATATTATACAAAATGAAAAATCTGATAATTTATTGCTACTTGTCTTGAAAGTAAAAGTGTTAGTTGCTTAGTCATGTCCTATTCTTTGTGACCCCACGGACTGTGGTCTCTGTACATGGAATTCTCCAGGCAAGAATAATAGAGTGGGTATCCATTCCCTTCTCTAGGGGATTTTCCTGACCAGGGATCAAACCCAGGTCTCTTGAATTGTAGGCAGATTCTTTACTGTCTGAGCCACAAGCCCTAATAGCTGTCTTAGAGCTATGATAATTGAAAATTGGCTCAATAGACTGTGAGAAATTAAAACATGGAGAAATCAGTATCAGTTATTATTCTGAAGATGGTAGAAGAGAGGATTATTAATAACTGCCAAAGAATTAAGGTGAATAAATAAAATGGCACAATGGTAGAATTTCCTGACCTCCTTAAACATATAAGTTATTTGAACACCCACATATAGCCAAGTAGAGGAAGACCATTTAGCCTCAGATTTAATCAAATGGTTTATGGTCCCCTGCTAGCTCTGTGTGTTGTAATAGGTTCTGTGATTATTGAGGACTGGTAAAGCCAATAGATCAGAAGATAACTGTCATTGAAAATGGCTTCTCTGGTAGCTCAGCTGGTAAAGAATCCACCTGTAATGCAGAAGACTTGGATTTGATCCCTGGGCTGGGAAGATCCCCTGGAGAAGGGAACGGCTACCCACTCCAGTATTCTGGCCTGGAGGATTTCATGAACAGTGGAGCCTGGCAGGCTACAGTCTATGAGGTTGCAAAGAGTCAGACATGACTGAGAGACTTTCACTTCATTTTACTTCACTTCAGGGTCAACAGATCAGAAGATAACTGTCATTGAAAGCGTTGTGTGTTATACTCGAAGATCCCAAGTGACAGAGTACAGTTCTCATCCTGGTGGGCCAAGAGGGGAAGCATGGGGTCCATCACGAGGCAGGGAGAGAAGGGCACTGGGCAAGTACTTTTACTGGGGCTTCTTCAAGAAGGAACTGGCAAGGCAGGGTAAATAGGTTTTGGATTGGCTAATTTGAATTCTTTCAGCAGCCTCTCTCCCTAGTTGTCTGGCACGTGGACCTTGTGGTGATTTGGGCAGGTGTAGAGTGGCCTGGAATGAAAGAGCTCAATAAAGGAGTGGTTGGGAGTGTGCACTCTGGATTGGTTGATTTGTATTTAAAAATGAAAGCTATGTCCCTTGGAGAAGGACTCCTCCTAAGGTTAGGTAGAAGGTGGCCAAGGCAAGGTGACTCAGGCATATTATCGGTTTGTCCAGACAAAGGTGTGTCCAGCATGAGCATGTAGAACAGATGTTAAAGCATCAAGTTTGCAGGAGCTATAAGCACAGTTAATACACTGTGACAGAGCCCCTGGGGAACTTTTATTAGGTTTACAATCTGTTCTTCACTCCCAACAGGGATGAGGGTGGTAATGTGTGTGTGCTCACAAGTGTGCCTGTGTGTGCTCAGTCACTCAGTCATGTTCCACTCATTGTGACAGCCTGGACTATAGCCTGCCAGGCTCCTCCAGACAAGAATACTCGAGTGGGTTGCCATTTCCTACTCCAGGGGATCTTCCCAATGCAGGGCTTGAACCCGAGTCTCTTGTGTCTCCTGCATTGGCACGTGGATTCTTTACCACTGAGCCACCTGGGAAACCCATACAAGGCATTTTTGAGGATGGTAATAACTGGCCTCATTCTCCTCTGAGCTGTGGTCCAGAGGTTCTTAACCTGTTTTAGGCCATTGAACCCTGAGCCTTCATTCAGCAAAGAATGTTGTTCGGATGCTCAGACTGAGCCTGGCCACGACAGACAGATGATCCTCGTGCTACTCCATGCTCCCCACCCCCTTTGAAAAAGAAACCCTCCATGCTGCTGAAGCTCCTCCCGTTTATGGAGCATAATGCTTCTTTCTGCATTTGGAAGGTAGTTAGTGACTAACTCTGAAGCTTCAGAGATGAAGGCCTGGATTTGAATCCAGCTCTACCATTCAGAATCTGTAAGACCTTGAACAGGTTTTCATGTCACATTTTACACTATAATTATCTAGAAGCTCCACAGAGGCTGGGATCTTGCTACTTTTATACATTTTTTGGGTCTGAGACTCTGATACAGAGAATACAAGGCAGATGGTTGGTGCTAGGTAAATGAAGTAGTTCCCCTTACCCTCGGTTTCATTTTCTGTAGTTTCAGTCAGACATGGTCAACCGTGGTCCTAAAATATTAGATGGAAAATTCCAGAAATCAACAATTCATAAGTTTTATGTGGTTCTGAGAAGCAGGATGAAACCTCCCACTGTCAGGTCTAGGATGTGGCTCATCCCTTTGTCTACTGTAGCCGTGTTGCATTTGCTACTCGCCCATTAGTACATACAGGATTTGAGACACTCTGTGGTTTCAGGCACCCACTGGATTTCTTAGAAGATATCCTCTTTGGATAAGGGGGGAATCTACTGTATTTGCAGCTAAATGAAGACAACATAAGGTTACCAGTTGATTTTCCAGGCAGGTGACTATGTTTCACTGAACAAGAGGTCGCAGAGCTCCAGGTGTCGTGCTTACCTGGGAGCCTTTTTTGAGAAAGCATGTTTTATGGCCACTCTTTGAGTCAGTAAAGACTCATTCCTGTCTTGTATGTTCATTATTTCAGCATTTAAAGAAAACTTCTAACATAATGGTACTTAATGTTCATTAAGATGCCAGAAACTATTAAAAATCAAATTAAGCTGAAATTCACTGTATTGCACTTAAGGTAAGGCACATTTGAGAAAATTTTCTGAAAGACCTTTAGAACTTAGGTTTAACCTTCAGCTCTTAGAAAAACCTCCCAGGAAGACTCATTTTGAACATATTCTAGATAGTAGCTGTTTAATTTTGTTTTTTTAATTATGGACAATTTAAAACACACAGAAGTAGAGAGCACAGTATAATTAATCCCCATTTATGCACACAATCTCCACTTCCCACTTAACTCCCATGCATCATGATTATTTTTTAAACCATTCATCATGTATCTCTAAAACATAAAGATTCTTTTAAAAAAGTAATACCATTGTCATATCTACAATACTAAATAATAATTTCCTAATATTTTCAAATACCCAGTCATGTTAAAATATCCCCCATCATCTCATAAATGGTTCTTTGTGGTTGGTTCATTTAAATCAGGATCCAAACCAGGTCAACATGGCCTTGGACAATCTCTTTTAAGTTAAAACAGTTTCACCTTCCATCTTTTTATTCCACTTGCCAGCTTTTTTTTTTAATTGGAGTATAATTGCTTTGCAATATTGTATTAGTTTCTGCTATAGAATAAAGTGAATCAGCTGTAAGTATACATATATCCCCTTCCTCTTGAGCCTGCCTTCCACACCCCACCATCCTACCCCTCTAGGTCATCACAGAGCACTGAGCTGAGCTCCCTGTGCTATACGGCAGCTTCCCATTAGCTATCTGTTTTACACATGGTGGTGTATTTATGTCAAACCTGATCTCCCAATTCATCCTGCCCTCCCCTTCCCTTGTTGTGTCCACATGTCCATTCTCAACATCTGTCTCTGTTCCTGCCCTGGAACTAGGTTCAAATGTACTATTTTTCTATATATATGCATTAATATATGCTATTTGTTTTTCTCTTTCTGACTTATTTCACTCTGTATGACAGACTCAAGGTCTGTCCACATCTCTACAAATGACCCAGCTTTTTTAATTAAAGAAACCAGATCATTTGTTCTGTAAAATTTCTTACATTTTTTATTTTGTTGATTGCATGCCCATGGTGGCATTTAACAAGTTTAAATCTGTTCTTTGTATTTCCTGTAAACTGATAGTTAGAGCTTGAGGCTTGATTAGATTCACGTTTGACTTTTTGGTAAAAATACCTCAAAAGTATCTTTGAGTACTTCTGATTGCATCACATTGGGAGATGTTATCTCTGTTGTCTCTTTCTGTGATGTTAAGATTGATCAGGGCATCTGGTATTTTATGTCCCCATTCTAAAAGTCCCCATCAGCTGGTGGTCCAGTGGCTAAGACTAACACAGATGGAGTTCCATCTGTGGTCAGGGAACTAGATCCTACAAGCCACAGCTGAAGATCCTGTGTGCCACAACTAAGACCTGGCGCAGCCAATAAATAAATTCAATGAATATTTTTTAAAAAGTCCCCATCAGTCCCTTTTCACTTAATGCAGTAGCTCTCAGCCCTGTACTACCTATTAGAACATCTGTGCAGCCTTTACACACTTCTGATGCACAGGCTCCACTTCCAAGAATTTATTCAGGGTTGACTTGGGCTCAGCAATTTTTTTAAGTGTCCTGGGTGATTCTGATGTACAGACAGGACTGAGAGCTACTGACCTGATAATTTTGGCAGTCATTGAGGATCTTTGCCAAGAGAGCCATTATTTCAGAAAAGCTTGTCAAATAGTGATATTCTATCTTGCTTTCTGTACGTATTAGCTGATATTCTTCTGTAAAAACTTTCATTAAGTCTTTGATTCTTTCTCTAGTTTGTATGGGAAAAATTGAATAAACATTGGATTCTTATCAGTTTTCTGAATGATGAGTTGAATATCTAATATCCTCCAAAGCTGTTTAGTGAGTTTTGTTTAAATATTTTTGTGAATTCGTAGACTTTAGTGTATTGGATGTTTTAACCATTGCAGTTGTTATTATTATGTATTATTTTGATGGCCAAATTGTTTAACTTTAGCCAGTGGAAGTCCTTTGAAGTTAGTGCCTGTAACTTTTTGGACATCAGTAGTATTTTATTGCTTCCTTGCTTTTACGTATGATGTATTTTAGGCTCATCTTGTACATTTGATAATTTAGTTGTTCTGTGAAATTCCTGTCCTGGTCTTTCTAATAGTTCAGCTCTCCGTGTCCTATTTAGTGACATTCTATTTAGTGGCTATGATGTAATTACAAAACAGAATGGCAGATATTTATAGTAAAAGTAAATTTCAACAGGTGGTAAATGGTCATTAGGAAAAATCGTAATAATTATGTAAATAAAATCCTCAATATTTTGTTATAAGTCCTGCAGAGCATGATGAATAACTTCTTGGTCACCAATTTGTAATTTTTTACCCACAGTTAATGTCCATCAGCGTGTTGGCTGTGTCTGCTTGGATGAGGGACTACCTAAATAATGTTCTGACTTTAACTGCAGAAACAAGGTAGGTTTTATAATTAATGATTGAATTCTTTCATCAGGGTTTCCTCAGACACTAATTTCTAAGAAACTTTGCCCTCAGCTGTTTAGATGGTAGTGCTCACCCCCGATCATTTGGAAAGTTTTTCCTGCCCATGGTAACACTTGGATTTTCTAGAATTTTCATTAAGGTATACTGCTGTTTGTAGAGGACACCTCTGGTTATGGTAATACCACCTGCCTGTCCTGGAAGTGTTTGAACCAAGCCATATTTGTTACAATGGACAGCACAGCTACTTTTCCTTAAGAAAATAATTGCCAACTTTTTCTTGCCTTCATATTCCTGAGCTAATGAAAACCAAACCCTGCATGTCATTTTCTTACCCAATTTCAAGGATTAATCCACTAACATCACAAATGGCAAACTACTTAATGTCTCTGAGCCTCATTTTCTTCATCTCTGAATAGGAATTATATACCTCTTTGAATTTTCCTAAGGATTTCTGTAAAGTCCTTAACAGGATGGAGCTTAGTAAGCACTTAGTAATGGTCTTTTTTCTGTTATCCTAGTTATTACTCTTACTGTTAAGGCTCTAGCTAATCATTTTTCATGGTTTTTGAGCAGAGAACGAATCTCCCTCCCTTCTTTATAATATAGACCAATTTCCCTTTCCGTAGCAGTGTTTCATATTTTTGGAAAAGTGCACACTGCATGCGGAGTCCCAGATCAGAGAAGAGAGTCTTCTCAGCTGGGAAATACTGAAGTTTCATGTGGTTTCCTCATGAAAGTTAAGGCTTCGGCGCTAATATTAAATGGACTTTTTAAACTGTAGGTCCCTATCTTATAATATATTTTAAATGAGCTGAGATGGGAAGTTTTTTTCTTTTTTTTTTGTACCACTTGTATAAAAAACTAAACCAAACAAGATAAAACATGAAACAAACAAGCAAGTTGGTGACAGCACAGTGCACAAGTCAGTTGTGTCTTGTGCTATGTCTTGGGTGCCTTTTTATTCTATTTATAATATAAAGACTTAATGAAAGTATCATAGAAGAATATCTGTTTGTGTGTGCAGAAAGCGAGATGGGATATTGCTATTCGACCATCTTTTCTGTTCTTCTTTCAGGGTAGAGGAGGCTGTCATTTTGACTTACTTTCCTGTGGTTCATCCGGTCATGATTGCCGTTTGCTGTTTCCTAATCATCGTGGGGATGTTAGGATACTGTGGAACAGTGAAAAGAAATCTGTTACTACTTGCATGGGTATGGTGTTTATATCTCATCTTTATTGTGGTTAAAGAGACCAACCGGTATTGTATTATTGGTTCATCAGTGCAGGAGATTATATACGTAGGGAACCGTGAGAGCAGTTCCCTAATCTGTGGTCATTGTTCAACATCCTGTGAGAAGGGAAGTGTTCTTTCCATGAGAAATGATGTCAGTACAAGTGTTTGCTGTACTCAGAAGATGAGGTGTAGAAATATGTACACTAATTATTTCACTCAGGCCACATGTTGACATTTTCATTTGAAAGTATGAGTTTTTTTTCTAGTGTCAGGGACCTTATTACTGCTCCAATAAGCCTTTTGGGACTTGAACTGAGATGTCATCATGGAATTCTGTTTCTTTCTCTCCTTTCTTGTTGTAAACAAACCCACCACTTAAACGCATATGGAATTCAGGTGGGGAGGTAACAGAGAGAAAGGCATAATAATCCTAGTGCTACCTTTACATATGGCAACCCACTCCAGTTTTCTTGCCTGGAGAATCCCTATGGACAGTGAAGCTGGTGGGCCACAGTCCATGGGGTCACAAAGAGTCGGACACGACTGAGTGACTAAGCACCAAGCACCTTTACCTAGGTTAGTGAAAAGAAGTAAGCCTCAGTTTCCATAATCTTAGTTTTTTTTTTTTTTTTTAATTTGGGAAGAATTGGACTAAATTACTTCTTAAATTCCCTTTAGTACTCCATTTCTATGATTCCAAAATCTATGATTAGATTTTTAGCTTAGAAATGAGCAACCCCCCCTTTAATATGAAACATTTAAAATACAGTTTACACATAGATTTTTGAAGCTCATTGAGTGTATAAAATATGTTAGTGGCACCAGGTAGTTGAGACTGCTAACATGTAATTGCGGAAACTTCAGACTCCTACAAAAGCAATTTATTGAGTATATCCCTTTCTTTGCAGTAGTTCTCAATGGTATCTGTGCACTCATTTCTTATAGGGAACTTAAAAAAATTTTTTTTAGTGGTGTGCTGATATGCTAGATACCTGAGCAGAAAAAAGCCCTGATTTGTAGCATTTGAAGATTTCTGTGGTGTAAATACTCCCAGCATGGTCAATTTTAGGTTACCAACACAGTGTTGCTGAATGCAGAGCTGGGGAGAGATGAGCACAAATTCTCATTCCGGAGCCAGCTCCTGCACACCAGGGCTCGCCTGGCTTCCGTCCCAAGCCCATTAAAACAGAATCTTAGCGTGAAGCTAAACTAAAGCTTTGCATTTCACAGGAACAACCTGTGTTAATGTATTACTTGGCTTCATGGATGATGACTCTTCAGGTCGCGTGACTGGAAAACAGAAAATGCTGCAGAAAATAAACTACCCTCAGAGAAGGGGTACATGCCCATTTCCTCATTTCTGTCCACTTTGGTATACAATGATCTTGATTATATTTTATTTATAATATGTCATTGTTCTTTCAGGGGAAAGGAGGTGGAAGGGTTTGGAATCTTATGTTGCAATTTAAGAAATTTGGAGAATAATTTAAACATAAAATAAAGGACTTATATAAAACATAGTTTAAAGGATGGATAAAGTATCGAAACTTAAAATCTCAGAATCATTTTCTAAAACCACAGTCTTACAATGATGTCCCATGTATACAGTCATTAGGTCTGGCTACTATTAATATGATTCTTCCTCCTCCCAACTTGTATGATTCTGGATGGTTCCTGGACTGTGGGATGGGGAGGGGTAGGATAACATATTTCATAGAATCTCAAAGACTTTTAGGAACATATTTTGAAAACCATCTATGCATTCCTTTAGGTTATTTGAATGAAAGTAAAACAATTTGACAAATAAGGTAATTTGGGCTCTCCTTGGGGCAGGATGAATCATAGAGACTTGTGCATAGGAGCTAGTTTGTGATGCTGAAAGAACCTTATGATGCAAAGGTGGCGTGGAGGGCTGAGGTTCTAAGGGACGGTAATTTGTTCATTCATTCATTCTTCAAACACTTCAGAGAATATAGGCACTACTAACCTTTGCCATCAGACCAGGTTATACACAGTGGATAGACAGTTTCACTACTGTCTGAAGAGACCTCTAGTAAGATTTACTATGAGTACTGAGGCTAGAGAAGAGCTCCAAGCTCAATCCCAAGGGATCAGCCCACCCTTCAGGAGGATGACTGGAGTAGTTTGATGATGCTGTATCCCATCCCCTGTCCTTTTGCCTGGTTGTTGTTGTTAGTCGCTCAGTCGTGTCCAACTCTTTGCAACCCCATGGACTGCAACATGCCAGGCTTCCCTGTCCTTCACTATCTTCTGGAGAAGAAGATAGTGTCCATTGACATGACTCTATCATGTCCATTGAGTCGATGATGCTACCCAACCATCTCATCCTCTGTCGCCCCCATCTCCTCCTACCCTCAGTCTTTCCCAGTATCAGGATCTTTTCCAATGAGTCGGCTCTTTTCACAGGTTGCCAAAGTATTGGAGCTTCAGCTTCAGCATCAGTTCTTCCAATGAATATTCAGAGTTGATTTCCTTTAGAATTGACAGGTTTGATCTCCTTGCTGCCCACGGGTCTCTCAAGAGTCTTCTCCAACACCACAGTTCAAAAGTGGATGTACTCTTTTCCATAAAGCAGCTTTTGGTGCATCGCTGTTCCCCATGTCCATGGCTGCCATCCGCACGTTGGTCGTTTCTTCCCCTTGACTATCTGTGGCGGTTTTTCCCCCATTCACATCAGGCTGCTTCTCTCCTCCTAGGAAGTTTCCTGTCTAGACCCAGCACAACCTATCCTTTGCTTGAAGAATGATCTGCAGTCTTAGGTCCCAGTTACCTGTTGCTCATAACTAACCTGCTTCTCAGACAGTTTTTTTCTTCCCCTCTGGCTTTCTTTCCATAGCCTCTTTCTCTAAACAGTTGCCAAGTCCCTTAAGGTTCTAGTTCTACAACTTTCGGATCCTGTGTGCCTTCTTTTCTATTCTCATTTGGAATGCCCAGGATCAGGTTCTTCTGACTTCTTACTGAAACACTTCATAGCCCCCTAACTAAACTTCCTGCCTCTGTTCTCTCTTTCTAATTTACCCCAAGTCAGTGCTGCAAGGTTAGTATAATGCTACAGTGATCACATTACTCCTGTTTTCCAAAACCCTGAAAGACTCTTAATGGGGTAATGAAGTGTTTAGAGACACCTTAATCTTGCATCAAACTCTTCTGCAATCAAACTTTCATCTGTCACTTCTAGCTTTCTTACTTCATTATTTTCTGGTCCAACTGAATTTTCTGACCCGTGAACGAACTTTTCTGGCTGTGTTCTTTCCTGCCCTTATTCTTGCTGTTCTCTTAGCTAGGGATTTCTTCTAATACTTCTGTTTCAGTACTAACAGCCTGTTACAGTTTGTCTGAAATAGTGCCTCCTGAAATTGTAATAATGATGAAGATGATGATGATAATCAAAAGTAATTGACTTTTCTCAAGTACTGACAAAACGTAAGGCTTACAGGCTGTATAGATTTACATAAAGAGTTTTATATTAATTAAACAGTTTTGTCCTCTCCACAATTCTAATGAGATGTACTGTGCTTAGTCACTCAGTCATGTCTGACTCTTTTCGACCCCATGGACTGTAGCCCACCAGGCTCCTCTGTCCATGGGGATTCTCTAGGTAAGAATACTGGAGTGGGTTGCTATGCCCTCCTCCAGTGGGTCTTCCCAACCCAGGGATCGGACCCAGGTCTCGTGCATTGCAGATGGATTCTTTACCGTCTGAGCCTGAGATAGATAATTATTCCCATATTGTAGGTAAGGGAATGAGGCACAGATTGGTTTAATTATTTGCCTAAGTTTGCATAGCTAATAAATGGAGTATATGGTATTCAGACCATCACAGTCTAGTTCTAACAACATATGTGTAGCACCTTCACGACACTGTTTTACTCTTTGTGTGTGTGTTAGTCACTCAGTCATGTCCGACTCTTTGCGACCCCATGAACTGTAGCCTGCCAAGCTCCTCTGTCCATGGGAATCTCCAGGCAAGAATACTGGAGTGGGTTGCCATTTCCTTCTCCAGGGATTTTGCTCTTTAATTGCTTCCTTTTCCTAAATACTTAAGTATCTTAGTTTAATATGGATTATGTATCTTACATTGTATAAAATGTTTTCTATAAATCTTTCATCTTAAACTCAACAATCATCTAAGATAGATAATTATAAACGAAGTTCAGAGAGGTTTATTAATATGTCCAAGGTCACTCAGCACTAACAGGTAAAGCTTTGATTCACACCTCCATGTTTCTGACTGCCAAGTCCATTCTCATTGGGCTTTTACCAGGGTCTCCAACAGACATGTTTCAACGTTTGAAGTTCAGTGCTTTTCTCTTATTATAAATTTCCTTTTTTATAACTAGCCCAGATTATCAGACTACAAACAGCTTGATAATATGAACCATTCATCTTGCCTATTGCTTTAATAATTTTTTTATGAACTCAAATAATAACCAGAAAATTAGAACAGTGTGAGTAGAAGTGGTCAGCACATCACATGAAGGATGGTGTCTGGAAGACAATGATGGATGAGATTTTCAGGCAGGAACCTGGCTGTTAGATAGGTTCAGACAATAGTGGCTTGTTAAAGTGGGGCAGCACTCATGCAGGTTATGATGGGTTATTAGGTCTTTGGCAAATATTTGCAAGGCAACTCTCATGGTTTCTTCTTTTGTGTCCTTTAGCTTTTTATCCTAATTAAAAAAAAACTTTGGAAGGTTCCTTAATTGTAGTTGTAAATTTTAAGAAAGCCCAATACGTTCAATCCAAATTGTGCACTTCCTTGTATTCAAAATCATGCTTCACTTTTAAGACCCATAAACTATCTTAGAGGAGGAAACATTTTTCTTTTTTTAAAGACAACTTGTATCTCTGAGAGCTGCCGTATCTCTTGAATGATTACTAAAAAAAGAGCTGACAACTGGGCGATGGTGCTACTTAACCATAAGTCAAAGTCAAAATGCCATTATTCATCTGACTGGTCAAGAAGAAGCTTTACAACTCCCCTACCCTCTACCCGACTCCTACCCCCACCCCCCAAAGAAACAACTGCAGGCTAGGAGGCCATCTGTAGGAAAAGATTTATTGAGAATCGTGATCAAGAATTTGACCCTTCTATTGAATTATAGGTACAAATTGTTAAAACAGCCTAATTTAAGTTTCCTAAACATACAATTAAATTTGCATTTCAGCTAGACAACGAATAATATTTTCGTATAAGTATTTTCCTTGCAACATTTAGGATATACATCTACTAAAACATTTTCTTATCTGAAAGTCAAATTTAAATGAGCATCTTGTATTTTTATTTCCTGAAGTTAGCAACCCTACTGTAACCAGATTTGTTCTTAAAAATGTGAAACTGTCACAGAACAGAAACTTCCATGTATTTGTAGGAAGAGATTATGAGTAATTAAATCCCAATTATATTGGGAAGACAAGCCAAAATGACTAAGAAGATAAACTTGAATGTGCCATGACTTTCAAAGTAATTTCAGTAGCAGAACTTCTTTTCTATTTTAGAGAGAAACTGAAGCTAAATGGAAATTGGTTTTAAGCTTTAGATGGGTACTTCCCAAGGCTTTTAGCTGTAGACTAAGTGTAATTCATTTGTTATTGCAGTTCTACCTTGCTATTAACATAGGCATTAGGAAAGCGGTGCCAGCACAAGGGAAATGTAAACAGGTTGAACAGACGTGTTTACAATATCGACAGCAGCTGAATGTCACCATCAGGAGATTGTCATTTGTCAGAGTGTGATGTTAATATGTACTCGACTGCCAGCAACCCACAACTTGTCAGGCCCTGGTCAGAAATTAAGTTGCATGCATCTCACATGTGTAAGATCAGTACCTTATATATAAATGGAAAGGTTTTATTTTTTTTCACCCTTATTATCCCAGAGAATTTTCACATAGCTAGTGATTATGTGGAAGCACTTTTAAACTTTCTTAAAATATCCAGTGGTTGCACCAGATTTGAAATGATTCTCTTGATGGAAATCAAGTACATTTTTAATGGCCATGGAGAAATAAACCATCCTCAGTGTTCTGTTGTTTAAAATCATAATGCAAAACTGGAATATCTTTAAATTGGAGTTAATTTCCTACAGACTCAAAGTTCTTCTTTCAAGTAGTTACACATTTAATAGTGATAATGCTACTGATAACCTATTAAGTTAAAATTAAACTATTAAATTAAGTATCTTTATTATCTGCTAATAGTTTTGGTTGATAGCCTAGTACCTTTATTTCTAAGTCAAGGTCCATCATATCATTGATTACATGTTCAGCATCTGCCCAGAGTTTCGCTCTGTTTTCTCAGAAAATACTTATAGCAACTTTATATGGTTAGATGTATTTTATAACTGAGGGAAAGTAAGATGCCCAAAGACACACAGCTGCTAGTTGCTTTCATCAGCATTTAGATACAAATTACATTCAAAGTCTGTACATGTTTCACTCCACCACCCAATGACTGGAATATATTTAATTAATTGCTGGCATAACTTCTATAAGACTTAAATATGCTTCATCTATTATTCTAACGTATTCAGTAGTCATTCAACTTTTAAAGGTATATAATATTTTAATGTTCTTATTACAAAAGGAATTCTAAAAATCCAACCTTAGTTCTCCCTTATCCTATCAAAGAATCAGACAGCTTCTCTTTTCCTTTCTTGCCTCTTTTCTGCCCCTGTCTTTCCTTTTCCCCTCTGTAAACATATATTGAGTACCCAGTCTGTGATAAACACGAGATACAGAGATGAAATGGGAGACTGCAAAAAATAAAAAAGCAAAATAGACCATTAAAGTTATAAATAAATTAGTGTGGGAACCCTGAATAAGGAGCAGCTGGAGGTTTCCAGGAGATTTTGCAGGAGAGTCTTTGTTTGAGCTGGATGTTGAAAGTGTATAAGAGTTTTCTGGCGGAGGAGGGAAGTTACATGCAGACTGTGTGCAAAGATACAGAACCGTGTACATGTGTTCCCCATCCTGAACCCCCCTCCCACATCCCTCCCCATCCCATCCCTCAGGGTCAACTGATCCATGTCAATGTATGGCAAAACCCACTACAATACTGTAAAGTAATTAGCCTCCAATTAAAATAAATATATTAATTAAAAAAAGAAGAAAACAAACCACATTAAACAAGCATTTCTTATATAAAAAAAAAAAAGAACTGTGAAAGAACATGGCAAGTTTAGGCAAAACTTAGAAATTCTGGTGGCTATGGTGTCAGTGAAAAGTGGTTGAAGTAGTCTGAAGACCATGAAGATCTTTGTAGGAGAGTCTAATGTTTTCCCTTGGACTGTGGTCAGTGAGTGTGTCTAGCATTTGATGAAATGATAACATTTAGGAATGGAGGCTTTGGGAAGGATGGTTAGTGGTTATACACAAGTAGGAGAGCTGGGTTTGATCCCTGGGTCAGGAAGATCCCCTGGAGAAGGAAATGGCAACCCAATCCAGTGTTCATGCCTGGGAAATCCCATGGACAGAGGAGCCTGGCAGGCTGCAGTCCATGGGGTCACAAAAGAGCTGGACATGACTGATCGACTGAGCACAACCCCTAGTCCTTGGAAGCATGGATGGGGTCTGGACCAAGACTTTGGGGACTGGATGGAAGACAGCTGAATTCAGCATATCTTGCTGAGATAGTATTTTTGCACATGATAGTAATGTTTGTATTACTTGACATCAGGAAACAGGATATTATTCAGTATCTATGTGTTTCTAATCTAATAGACACATATCCCATTCAATATAGGCATTTTATTTTGACATGTTAACTAGAATTCTTTTAAAGTTGTAGTTTTAAAATTTAGTTGTTAAACTCACAAAAATTTCAGTCAGAGGAAACCAAAGATGATGCAGGCATTTCTGCATCCAGAGGCTCAGTTTGCACATCTTGGTTTCTTAAATGAAGCTGGCCGTATTGCCTCTAATTATACCCCAGGAAAGCACATAAGCAAATGTATTTGAAAGGAAATGTCATGATATTCCTGCCCTTAGTGGTGGGTCTTTGTGACAGGATCTGGAGTGTTCTTTGGACTTTTTGCTTACTTTAGGGTTTGAAGTATGAATGGCTCAAGGTTTTGTATTTCTGACTTTGGTATAATTTAGGTATACTCTGTCATAGTAAGCATTTTAAGCTTTGTTATATATTGTTTCTTAATATATACATTTGCGATAGCTTTGGCTAAATGTAAGGGATATAAATCTATACCCATCGATTTGGTGAATGTCCCCAGTCTGTGTGGAGTTCAGTGACAGATATTTCTCTGGCAGCACATGCTCTTAAAAGGGTGATTTCAGCAAATGCTCCCTTGAGGCTAATTCAGCAATTGTGTAGAGTTTCTGCTTTCACGTTTGCTATTGACTTCCTTTGGCCTGGGTGGAGCAGTAACTATTCATTTGAAATCATATCAGTGTCTAGAAGACTTAGGCAATAGAGTTAAATCAATAGTCAAGCAAATGACAGAAAAGATGAGAGAATTAAGAATTGTTGAAGCTATAATGAGGAAAATAACTTTTAGAAAGACTTTCTGGAAAAATGAAGTTTAATATTTACTTGTATGCAATATCTGAAAAATGTGAATTTTTCTTTTCTTTCTTTCTTTCTTTTTTTTTCTTTTTGGCCATGCTGTGTGGCATGCAGGGGCTTAGTTGCCAGTAGGTGATGGTGGTTTAGTCACTTAGTTTCATCCGACTCTTTTGTGACTCCATGGCTCCTCTGTCCATGGGATTTCCAAGGCTAAAATACTGGAGTGGGTTGTCATTTCCTTCTTTAGGGAATCTTCCCAACCCAGGGATCAAACCTGCATCTCCTGTATTGACAGGCAAATTCTTTACTGCTGAGCTACCAGGGAAGTTTCCTGACCATGTATGGAATCTGTGCTCCCTGCAGTGGAAGCTTGGAGTCTTAACCACTGGGAACCACCAGGGAAGAGCCCATTTCCTTCTTTATTCAGATATAGGGTGATTACAGGCTCTGATGATGTGCTCAAATTAAGATGAATCTTCTCAGCTCACATTACAGAAACACTAATTTTAAGTATATAAGCACTGTAGTTGTATCACTTAGTATTCCTCTTAAGCAATATATTTGAATTATTCAGAAATAAGCGATTATCCCTGAATTTTCTTTAGATTACCATATTATTTCAGTTTTTGATGCTGTTGTTCAGTCGCTAAGTCGTGTCTGACTCTTTGCAAGCCCATGGACTGCAGCACACCAGGCTTTCCTGTAAAACTTTATAATTTGGAAGCTATGCATTTTCTCAGTATGGTCACAGCTGTGAAGACATTTCAGAAACATCTTTTAGAATACTGGAATTTTATTAGATTATATATCCAATGTCAAAATTGTTTCTAATTAAGTAAAAATATGAATCTGTTCAGTGACTCTTCTAGGAAACAACCATTTAAAATATAAATTTTCCAGTTTCTGTGCAGAATTTACACAGCTGAGTTGAAGACACGGACTGATAACTTTTAAGGAGACCCTGAGAAGTTTTTGTTTTGTAATTAAAATACTTTAATTCTAAAAGCTCTTTTTTGTGTTGTTAAAGTACTTAAAAACAACAACAACCACTATGAGGAAGGATAGATAGCTTCTTCTATGGGAAGTATTTAATAGCGACAAGAGGAAGCGTTTGAACTGAGATCTGAGGGGGAAGGCAGAATTCCGGTGAATCATGGGCAGAGGTGGGCAAAGGTTGATAGAAAGACCTTTGCTGGGGAAGCAAGGGACTTTGAGGAATTGAAAGGCTAGTGGAGAGAGTAATTGTGATAAGATTCAGAAGTTCATGGAGTGCTTGGCAAAGGGCATGTGTAGGTCATTGGAGAGATGTGTGCCAGGCATGCAGGGCTAAGACTTGACTGTGTGACTTAAGCCAAATCATGGGGATGTCTTGAATATCCTGTGCATATACTCTGCAGTGTGAAGTTTGGGGAGCTGAAGAGTGATGTGATCTGCTCTATCTTTTGCCACATAACCCTGAAGCAGTATCCCTTCTTACTTTCTTCTGGGCTCTTATCTCATTTACCTGGCGGGGGATCGCTACCCAATCCTGCCGCTCTGGGCTAAGCAGACTTGGCATTTAGAGAAACTTTTTTAATGATAGAAGAGAGAATGGAAGATGTATTTTTCTTCTATCAATGTGCCTTTACTAATGAAGGAATAAAGGTTTTCAGGTGGGGCAGTCTAGCTAAGGTTTTAGAAATTTTTCACAGATGTACATCAGAAATAAAAATTTTATTATTCTGGATGTTTTGAGTTCAGGTTTAATAGCAAAGTTATAGTCATATCAAGCTAAAGTAGGCACCAGGAAACTGGGTGTGCAGCAAGGGTGCTCTCAGGGAGACCAGCCAGACAAGGGCTCTTGTGGAATGGTCAGAACAGTAGTTCTTTGGAATGCTGCCACAGTTTCCCAGACTCAGGGGAAAAAACGTTCCATAAACAGTTGACTAGTAGCAGAGGATTGTTACAGAACTGCTTAACTTGTTTGAGAACAAAATTTTTAAGCACGTTAGAAGCACTTATCTAATGATAATGGATAGGGACCTTTCAAATTATTATTAGTCTGTCTATAAAAGCAGGTCTTCAAGGATCTCAAGTTTTTAACATTCTTATAACTAAAATATTTGTTGTAACAAACATGCATTAAAAAAATTCATCTGTAATTTGTGCTATTAAATTGTGTCTTTCACCAATTAGATTCTATTACTGGTGTTTGGGCACTTTGGTGAAAATTTTGTAATTATATCATTATTCACATATGATTTTCTTTCCCTGAACTTTAAGCATGACTGTGGACAGACAGGCTTGTGTTCTTACATTTTATTATTTTAAAAAGGAAAATACATATTTTTGGTTCAGGAACAAAGTACTTTTACTCGAGTAGATTTATCAAAAAAAAAAACCAAAAAACAATAAACTTCTTCACTTGTAATAAATATTTGTATTCATGAATTTATAAAATTTAAAGAATACATTCCCCTTTAATATTCTTAAAAAATTTTTTTGGCCTTGCCATGCAGTCTGCGAAAACCCCAGTTCCCTGAGCAGGGACTGACCCTGTCACCTCTTCAGTGGAAGCGTGGAGCCCTAACCACTGAACCACCAGGGAATTCTGTTAAAACTCTTTTAACAAGTTGGCTTGAGATTTTCCGAAAAATGTGCAAAGATAAGTTAAAATGTGTATCTTGTTTGAAAATAAAGGTAAAGCCAAAGAATGTGATTTAGAATATAATTTTGCAAATATAGATCAACTTAAAAGTTATTATGGATAGTAAAGTATGTATTCTCTTTTTATCTAATAAGTCTCTTAGAATTTCCAATCTCTTATCCTACTCTAACTGATGTTGTCTTAAAGATGCCTGTGGTAATGACTCCTGGCCCTCTGGTGTTTGCAGGGGATCTGACCATGTTTGGGTCTGAGTGAGAGGCGTGACTGGGATTGAATCAAGCCTAGCGTCCTTTGGTTGCTTGGGATACTTCCTCTGTACTTTCCCTCCAGGCTCTGGTGATGGAGACCCCTGTCTCGCATTGTGAGGAACAGCCCAGTAATGCATAGAGACAGCTTCTTCTAAGACCAGTAACACCCTGTAAATCATTTGCAATGGGGCCAAGCTTGTAGACTTTAGCTGACCTGGCTTACAAAGCAGCAGAAACTATATATGTGGTGACCCGTCTAGCGAGACCAGTTGCTTTATTGTCTCACCCTTAATGGTTTACCTGTCACGATATACATCACTGACCCTGAGAACCCATAGCCCTTGGCCGAGTCCCTCTGATCCTGGCATAACGCATTTCTCTGTCTCGCGGTTTGAACTGCGTGTGAAGCAAACACCTACTAATCTGAACTTCACTAGCATCTCTGATAGAGAAACTAGCTCATCAATTACCAGTGTCAATAAGATGGAAAGGAGGGTAAATTAAGATACATTATTACAAAAAGTTTTCTATATTTTTACTCAAGTGTAAACATGCGCAAAGGACCACAGCTTACCAATCACTTTCTTACTTTAGCTCACTTTTCTGCATGGGCTCAAGAATGACAAGACTTTATTTCTTCAAAAACTGGTGTATGGTTCTAGCTTTTTCTCAACTAGATTGAACTCATCTCACTTATGATTCTTTAAAGAAAGGAAATTTAATGTTGCCTTTTTTTGGGAAATTTTTGTAAAGACACATGAAGCGTGGTGAATAATTGGCCTTCAGAAAGTACCCAGCCTATGTCTGCTATGACATCGTTTTGAGACTTGGCTAAAACAAAGGCTTTGTGTAGGGACGTATTCTAAGCACAAGTGCTCTTGGACTGTTAGTTTCATCCGGGTGGATTCTTAACAGAATGTCGGCTGTTCCATTATCTTGTACAAATATTTGGCAGTGGAATTCTCTTATTTACTAACTATAAGTAATATAATATTTTTAAACCTCCAATCACTGGGAAAGGAAAAATAAACAACTGACACAGAGATACTTAACACTGAAAGCTTGCAGAGTTTAGCATTTGACAGGGTAGAGACTGGAGTTTATCATTTATCATTTAGTGAATTCAGGCTTTCATCAAACTTTTTGTTTATTAAAACTGTTGGTTACGTAGTATGTAAGTAGGAGTCCAAAGGCACCATGTTTTTAAAATATTCAAATGTCTGGTCAAGTATGTTATATTTTAAAATAATTTTTATTTGCAGAGAGGTGAGTCTCAGGTTGTATTCATTTTCCAAGATAAGCAAATCTGACTTTGGTGGTTTTAAATTGTGTTGAATGTTACTTAAGAAAAAAACCTGAGTCTTTACTTATAAATTAAGAGGATAGCAGATTAAAGTAACTTTTACAATGTTTATAATTTTTACTTTTTGCTTAGTGAAATATATCCTCACTGAGGAGTTCTGTGATATGTAGTTGATTATCTGCTTGCCGGCACAGAAAAACTTATGAGAAAGACATACAGTTTTGCTTTAATGTAAAAATTCTTTTCCAGGAAAACAGTTTGGAGAATAACTATTTTGTCTATTTATGGTAGGGCTTCCCAGGTGGCACCAGTGGTAAAGAATCCGCCTGCCAGTGCCAGAGACGCAAGAGACACAGTTTCACTTCTGGGGTGGGGAAGATCCTCTGGAGTAGGAAATGGTATTCTTCCTGAGTAGGCTCCAGTATTCTTGACTGGGAAATTCTGTGGACACAAGAGCCTGGTGAGCTACAGTCTATGGGGTTGCAAAGAGTCAGACATGACTGAGTGCACACACACACACACATGCACACACTATTTATGGTACATTGGATATAGGATTCTTTGTTTCCTTTAGATAGTATATATCTCAGAGTCCTCTGTCCATAAAACTGGATAGGATGAGGCCAAGTTTTATATTAATAGAGCATATTTCTTATAAAAAGGCTCTTCGTAATGAATGTATCTTTTCCTATATTTCTCAACTGCTTATAAAGTTTAATATCCTCAATAAATATTACCACTCATTAAATTGATTGGCTTTGTTAAGGCAGATTGCTTTCTTGTTTTCATTAGATTGAAAGAAGTTAGAAATGAGAAAATTAAATGAGTCTGTTTTCTCCAAAGTAAAAAGTATTTGAAATATTTTATATAAAAGCTTAAGTAATGCTTATTTCATTTATTAGTGTTTTTATGAAAGTTCAATGAAAGAACTGTTAAGCAGTCATTGGCCATATGGCACTGTATTTCATTATAAAAATTGCAAAATATGAATAAGAACAAAAATTAATTTTACTATTAATTTAAAAAAAGCTGATCTGACTGACTTAATGTAAGTTCAAAACATGAAAAGAGGAGGTGGAATTTTTGATGTAACTTGTCCAGGAACTTGACACAGCAGTTAAGGCAGCATTTGTGCCTTTAACTAGGCATTATTCAGTTCAGTTCAGTTCAGTCGCTCAGTCGTGTCTGACTCTTTGCGATCCCATGAATTGCAGCACGTCAGGCCTCCCTGTCCATCACCAACTCCAGGAGTTTACTCAAACTCATGTCCATTGAGTCAGTGACGCCATCCAGCCATCTCATCCTCTGTCATCCCCTTCTCCTCATGCCCCTAGTCCCTCCCAGCATCAGGTTCTTTTCCAATGAGTCAACTCTTTACATGAGGTGGCCTAAGTACTGGAGTTTCAGCTTTAGCATCATTCCTTCCAAAGAACACCCAGGACTGATCTCCTTTAGAGTGGACTGGTTGAATCCCCTTGCAGTCCAAGGGACTCTCAAGAGTCTTCTCCAACACCACAGTTCAAAAGCATCAATTCTTCGGCGCTCAGCTTTCTTCATAGTCCAACTCTCACATCCATACATGACTACTGGAAAAACCATAACCTTGACTAGACGGACCTTTGTTGGCAAAGTAATGTCTCTGCTTTTGAATATGCTATCTAGGTTGGTCATAACTTTCCTTCCAAGGAGTAAGCATCTTTTAATTTCATGGCTTCAATCACCATCTGCAGCGATTTTGGAGTCCCCCAAAATAAAGTCTGACACTGTTTCCATTCTATTAGGTGGAGGGAAAAAGGAATATTTTTGCTATCCTTAAAATTTTGATATTATTGGTAGTCTTTTTTTCCCCTACTGGATAAGTTCAAAGATGAGAGTATGGTGTTTTAGTTCAAAGACAAGAAAGCATTTGTAAACACCCGTGGGAGCATGTACTTGTATGTATGTGTGTTCAGTAGTTGGGATCTATAGGTGATGGGTTGTAAGGTATTGTTAACATCACCATCAACATGACTGATATAACATGTACTATTTGCCAACCATTATTGTACGTGCTTTACATGTATCAGCTCATTAAATTCTCTCAACTGTACTATAAGGTTCCCATTGTTGTTATTTCCTTTTTGTACATGGGGACACAGAAACACAGAAAAGTTAAGTGATATGCCCAACTATTAAGTGGTCAAGTCAGTATCTGAATTCAGGATGCTTGGCTGCAGTAACTGTGCTGTGAGCATTCTGTTGTCTCTCAGTGAATCTAGTTCCATTCTCTCTTTCAAAGGTACAGCTAATTATATTTTTGCAATACTTATTGAAGAATAACATATAATGTACATACATCCTTGGCATAATAAGCACACATACATTTGTATATATGCATATATGTGTAAGAATACTTGATTTTTACCTACTTCTATATACTTTTAACTTTATATATTTATAGTACTTGATTATATGTACAGACATAAATGTTTCTTGAGCAAATAAACTAAATCCAAGCCTCTCTCTCATGGAACAAAATTGCCCCTAACATAGAGTTCTAAGCTTCAAAATTTTGTGACTAAAGTGAATATAGACATATATTCACTTTATTTAAAATATATAGAATAGAAAAAATAGAAATAGAAAAAAATATAGAATAGAAAATAATCCAGCTCACACTGATTTAAATAGACTGTATGTGTGGTTTTAATAAGCAGTATCACAGGAGAGATTCAAATTTCCAAATAGGGTCTAGTGAAAGAGACGTCTGGGAGTTTGTAAATCACATTTGTGTGCATATATGCTAAGTCATTTCAGTAGTGTCCGACTCTTTGTGACACTGTGGACCATAGCCTGTCAGGCCCCTCTGTCCATGGAATTTCATAGGCAAGAACACTGGAGTGGGTTGCCGTGCCCTCCTTCAGGGGATCTTCCCAACGCAGGGATGGAACCTGCATCTCTTATGTCTCCTGCATTGGCAGATGGGCTCTTTACCACTAGTACCACCTGGGAAGCCCAAATTACATTTAAATATACACCTTTTGTATTTTGTATAGCATCCCTATTTTCAATTAGTGAAGGTACATTTAGCATAAGGTGTTTCATCACCTGAGCATAAGTTTCTGTCAATCACCCCCTTTACTCCCAATAAGCATGAAGTATAATTGAGCTACTTAAAATTTGCAGCCTTTTTGAATAACCTTTTCTGTACAAAACATATTAAATCCTCCAGCTACCAGCCTTTTTATCTTGATCTCCAGGTTGTCAGGGGCAGGGCTATTGTTTAATTTTATTTTTACTTTTATCAGAGTGCTTCATACACAAAATGTAAATTTAATTCTAAAATGCTTCTTATGAAAAATAGTAGTCCTCCACCTTTATCATTTTACACTCCAAAGAAAGAAGCAACGACTTTCAGTTTTTGTTTTAGCAGATTCCCTTGAAATTTTCATCCATGTCTTTACATCACATTTTAATGTAACTCTTTTCATTCTTCTAGTTTTAAGGGTCTATCCATTGACATCTATGGAATAGGAGGAACTGGTATCCTTTCCTGCCCTCAGCAAACCCCTTCCCCCACCATGGATACTTCCTGTCTCCCCTCAACACAGACATATCATTTTGGTTAGAACAGTGTTTACATGATCATGACTATGTAAATGTTATTCACAGTTGGGCAAGGTAAATTATTGGGTTTACCTTTTCTTTCTGGAATAATACTTTGGATTTTGGGGGGGGATTAATAACTCTCCTTGTTTTTCATGTATTAATATTTCTAACTCTAAACTTCTTCTGGTGTATGTTTTCTCCTTGTATATTCAAATATTTGGGGTAGTCTATCAATGATTATTTTTAAAGAAATCTCAGTGTGTCTTAGACCCAGTCTAGACTGTTGGAGCTATTGCCGTCATGGGATATCCCTTGACCACCATTCTGAGATTTCCTTTGCCTCGCTTTTGTTTTAGATCCCTTGTTTCCTGGAATCCAGGTCATTGTCCTGCTCTGTTTAGTCTCTCATTTTAGGGAGCATACCTTCCAGTAATTTCCTGAAAAAACATACATAGGAAATACAGTTTTTAAAAAACTGCCTGCCTAAAAAATGGCTTTATATACCCTTACATGTTCTTTTAAAAAAAAAAATTTTTTTTTTTTTGTTGGAGTACAGTTGATTTACAATGTTGTGTTAGTTTCAGATGCACAACAAAGTGTGATTCAGTTATACGTATACATATATTCATTCTTTTTTAGATTCTTTTCTCATGTTGGTTATCACAGAATATTGAGTAGAGTTCCCTGTGTAGTAGGTCCTTGTTGGTTATCTGTTGTATATAGTAGTATGTGTGTATTAATCCCAAGCTCCTGATTTATCCTTCCTCCCCACGTTTTCCCTTTGGTAACTGTAAGTTTGTTTTCGATACCTGTAAGTCTGTTTTTGTTTAGTAAATAAGTTCATTTATGTCATTTTTAAAAAAAATTAGACTCCGCATATGAGTGATAAGATATATGTCTTTCTCTGTCCGACTTACTTCACTTAGTACAATAATCTCCATGTCCGTCCGTGTTGCTACCCTTATATGTTAATTCTGATGGCTATAGAATTAAAGGTTGGAAATAATTTTTCCCTCTGAATTTTGAAGACATTCTTCTGCTGCCTCAGGCTTCCAATATTTTACTGAGAAGTCCAGTGCTATTTTGGTTTTGAACCTTTGTGGGAAAAGTATTTAAATATGAACTATTCTGTTTCTAGTATTCTCCTTTATCCTCGGCTATACCTAGTGTCCCCAATTTTGAGACTCTGTTTTACTGTTTCCACAGAATAACACCCCATCTTTTAACTTCTGTACTGGTAGGGGTGGGTAGTCACTCAGCTACATAGTAGAGAAGGGGACCAGAGGGCTCTAATTTCTTCCTAAACAAGTTTTCAACACATCATCCTCTTTTTAGCTCTACCTTCGTCCACTTCCACAAGTGGATGCCCATACCAGGGCTGCCAGCACATGAGCATCTGGGGGGCTCTGTATATGAATCAGGTTATTCCCAGCTTTCTCCACTGACGATTAAGCGTTCAGCTTTGGGGGACTGCTGAGAAACTTGCTATTCATCTATTTGCTTTGTACCTTCCAAAATATGCTTGCTATTGTCTTCTTTTCCTTTATCTCTGGGTTTAAGTCTTTTAAAAATATCCCTTTACTGTTGTTGAAGTGAAGTTTCAAGAGAGAAAAGGGATAAAGGCGTGTATTTAACCTACTTTCTTTAGGGGGAAATTCTGGGGAGTGGGGGAAGTGTCAGGGGACCAGCTTATTTTTATAAATCAATATTTGTTTAAGAAAAGACCTCCTTGAGATTTTACTCTCTTGTCTGTACACATGTAATAAGATGAAATAATCTTTAATAAGGGAAATGAATCCCCTTTATTTCTTTTGGAGGATGTGTTTATTTACAAGTCATGAAGGGTTAAATAGGAAGGCAGGATTCCATGCCTTTACCTTCCTCCTCAAATACTTCCAAGAGACAAAGGGACTAGTAAACTGTGCCATTCTTGCCCTTCTGTGGCCAACCTTTGTTTAAAATAACAGAAGAATTGATTTCAGTATTTTGAAAAAAGAAATCGAGTTCCCCACCCTCCACACCCTTCCTTCTTTAGTTTCCTAATAAAGATGTTTTGAAAAATACCAGCTATATTCTCAGTGGACAGGGATTTTTGCTAAAGATTTCACCAAATAACTTGGGGGATTAGCTGTTCTCTAGTGGAAGTGGCTGGTTGTCTTTAGGATGAAACAAGCAGTTTTACTTGCTGTCATCCTCCAATCATAGTTACATCTATTAAAGAAATATTCATGGAGTATGTGTTCTGTGCCAGGCAGTGTGTTAAGTATTTAAAACATAATGGTACTTCTTGTACTCCTGGAGTTTATTTTCTAATAGATACCAGGATATGGTTAATAATAGCTACCCTTTAGGTGATGAGTCCTATGGGGCAGTTCTTTACCTGGCCAAATCCTTAGTGAAGCACTGCAAGGTAATTTTAATATTCTCATTTTCCAGATGAGGAAATTGAGGCTTAGTGGTTTGCCCAAGGTCAACCAACTGGTATGTAAAGGAGCCAGAATCTGAAGCCAGTCTATTTTATCTCGAAGCTCATGTTCTTACATTTGTAGAGTTGAAAAAAGTCAACAAAGCAATTTCATCTATAGTGTTTTACCTAATCTTCTATTATCTAACTCAGTTGAGGACGCTTATTTTTTAACTGAAAGGTAGTTAGTCTCAGCTTTAGAGATTTAGTGAAAAAAATCATTAATTAATTGCATAATTTTGAAGGTGTATCTTATTATTAGCTGCTTTACTTGATGCAGTTTTTTCATGAATATGTGTTTAGGGATAAAACTTATTCATAGAACACAAATTTAGCTTGCAGTAGAACTTAGCTCTTTTAAGAAAGTCATATCAAATCATTTTTAAAGCAAATAAAATAGTTTGTTAATGCAAATAATTGTATTCTAAGTCCCTTGTATAAATATACTTCTTCAGACTTTATTTATTTAAAATATCCAGTTGATAGAAGCTCAGGAAAGATGAGGAGAGTCTGCATATGGTTCCTTTTTCTTTAACTATGTAAATTGTCTTAAATGTTTAAAGGTGTACTGAACTATCATAGGATAATCCTCCAAAAAGACAAGTAGTAAAACAGAGAGGCAATATTTAGAATAGAAATGTGTAAGCAGAAGTCAAGGGGAGTCAAATGTTAACAAGAAACTCAGAGCTTAAATTAGCCAGAGAAATTCAAGGAAATCTGAAATTGTTTTTTTTTTTTCTCAGTTAGTAAGCTGATCATTATTCCCACTGACATTTATTAAATACCTGCTGTGTGACAGGTGCTCCTTAGGCACTGAGGATAAAATAATGTTTATGAACAAGATCCCTGCCAGCCAGAACCCATGGTCTGGCGGGTTAGTGAGCACAGTGACTTGTGGGTGAGGCAGCCAACTGCTTTAAAAGCTGAAGCCGCTGAGAGCTGATGTACAGGAGCTCTGCTACACAAGGGGGAGGAGAAACATAAAATGATAAAGAACAAGAGATGAAATACTGGAAAACAATGATGAGAAAGAAACTGCAGCACACTGCAGGGAATTAACGGCAAATCCAGGAGGAAAGGACAAGTCCATATGGGATTGTATTTCAAAAACTACTTCAGAATAGCATTTGTATAATGCTTTACAAACTCAAAATTTTAAAATTTCCCAACCGCTTTCCCATGTGTCAAATCAGATCATAACAGTAAAGAAGACTTTCTTTTTATCTTCATGAGACAGATGAGCAGACTGAACTCAGGGCAGTTGAATGATTTTCCAGAGATCAGAGTGTTTCAGAGCTGAGTTTGAACTGCTATCGGCTGACTCCAAATTCAGAGCTTTTCCCACCCTTCTAGGACAGCATTTGTGGAGGAAGAGGGCAAGAGTTACTCTGCAAATGCGATTGTGCGCTTAGTCGCTTAGTTGTGTCCAGCTCTTTGTGACACCATGGACTGTAGTTCTCCAGGTTCCTCTGTCCATGGGAATTTTCCAGGCAAAAATAATGGAGTGGATTGCCATGCCCTTCCCCAGGGGATCCTCTAGACCCAGGGATTGAACCCAGGTCTCCCACATCACAGGCAGATTCTTTACTGTCTGAGCCACCAAGGAAACAAATGTGATTGGTACAGATCATCTCAGCACAGCATGTGTGTGGGGGAGAGTAAGAGCTGGAGAGACACAGGTTGACATCATTAGGAGAGATCCACTAATGTTCCAATAATATTGAGGACAACAGACGGTTTTGTAGTGAAATGTGATACGTATGTACACTTCCTACCATAACAAAGCTCAGCAGGAGCTGTTGCTGAATTCTTTGCTGGTTTTGTTCTGTGTAAACTATGGATTAACACCAGGTTTTATAAATGCTGCTCTTAGATCCAGCCCTTAAACTAAAAGTGACTGAGTGATTCTCTGTGCAATGATCAATATGAGGATGGTTTTATCTCATCCTAACCCTAACCGGAAGTCAGTTTTGGACAAAACTTAGGTTGGAGATCTGAGAAAGCAAAAGTATATCATAGTGTAATTTTTTTTTTTTTCTGGAGTCTCACTTTCTCCTAGGGTCTTATTAAAGATAAGAACATTTACCTAGAAAATAGTTATTGAACATTTGTTGTTGTTGTTTTGTAATATAAAGTGAAGATATGATATTGTTCATGTCTAGACACTCCAGTACTCTTGCCTGGAAAATCCCACGGATGGAGGAGCCTGGTGGGCTGCAGTCCATGGGGTCGCTAAGAGTCGGACACGACTGAGCGACTTCACTTTCACTTTCACACATTGGAGAAGGAAATGGCAACCCACTCCAGTGTTCTTGCCTGGAGAATCCCAGGGACAGGGGAGCCTGGTAGGCTGCTGTCTATAGGGTCGCATAGAGTCGGACATGACTGAAGTGACTTAGCAGCAGCAGCAGCAGCAGCAGCAGCAGCAGACATTTCTTAAGTATTAAGGTAAATTTGGAGAAAAACTGACTTGGAGTACTGTGTTCACGAATTTTCTTCTAATTAAGGCTAAAATCTTCAAAGTAAGGCAGTACTTGGAAATGAGATCTGAGTAGATTGAAACTGACCAGAAATACTACATAGGCTGAAAATAAAAGGACTTATAAAATGGAATCTCTTTAAGAAAATATTACTTTATCTTTTGCATAGCAATGGTCCCCAACATTTTTGGCACCAGAGAAGACAAATTTTCCATGACTGGTCTGGCTTCTCTGGTTGCAGAGCACAAACTCTAGGCGCACGAGCTTCTGTGGTTGCCGTACGTGGGCTCAGCAGTTGTGGCTTGCTGGCTGTAGGGTATGTGGGCTTCGGTAGTTGCAGCACACAGGCTCAGTAGTTGTGGCTTGCAGGCTTTGGAGCTTGAACTCAGTAGTTGGGGCACATGGGCTTAGGTGCTCCGAGGCATGTGGAATCATCCCAGACCAGGGATTGAACCCATGTCCCCTGCAGTGGCAGGCGGATCCTTATCCACTGCACCACTAGAAAGTCCAGTGGAGTTGTTTTAATTCTGCTGGAATTAGTGAACTTTCAGAAAGCCCATTCTTTCTCACCCTTTTACTATTTACTCTGTAAAGTGACCCGCTTGACTGGAGAAGTGGCAAGGAACAGCACACAGAACACGTGCAGTGGTCTAGGTCTCTAAAATTTATTATGCATGTTCTTGAGCAAGTCATATTGTATACTTTCTCATTAATTTCTTCATTTGTAAAATAAGGTAGTGTTATCTGTTGAGAGAATTAATTATAAAAGCATTTGATAAATGGAGTACTATCCAAACGACCCACTTAGGTAAGTATTGAATGTTGTCTGCCGATGCCTCAAAATTTGCTGAAATTTTCCCCATCTGCTCCCTAGGGAGGGAGCTTCTTGAATATGTGTCTCTGGTTTCTTGTTCTTTGGGTGAACAACACTGAATAATACTTAGCTTGTCTCTGATGACTGTATTTAACTTTGATTCTATCCTAACAGCATTCATTTTCTGTTCTCCTACAGTATTTTGGAAGTTTACTTGTCATTTTCTGTGTAGAACTGGCTTGTGGTGTTTGGACATATGAACAAGAAATAATGGTGAGTTCAAAATGGAATATAACCACACTCTGAAACAGTATTCGTTCAGATACTCTGGATTTGTTAGGTACATGGTTATTAATTTGAATGTTTATGCTTTCTGTCACAATGCATACTCCCAATACTTCTAAAATGTAATGTTTTCTCTCCTGTCTCTACATCACAGTTAGTTCCAAAGTGTAATTTGTAATATTTCATTTCCTGTACTCCAATACATGTCTTTAATTCCACAGATTGCTTAGATATGGATATAATAAACCAAAATAATATATGTTCTTGAACAATTTTATGAAGTTCTGAGTGAATAATAGGAAATGTTCACATTTGCAACAGGTCTTAAGAAATCTTGAAAAGCTACTTGAAAACCTTGTAAAATGCTGACTTCAGCTGTAGGCTGATGTCTAGGAAACACACCCTTCTGTTTACAGCAAGCTGAAGTGTTTTCTTCCAAATTAAGAAGTGTGCGTTAAGAATGAATGAGAATGAGAGTTTCTTAACCTTAAGGTTTTACCAGCCATGTTTGGTTTACCACTCACACCTTTGCTCCACTGGGCATTATCACTTCTTTAATGTTTGCTCACTCCATTGGTAAAAATTGGTGCATTGATTATCAGTGAGGTTGAGCACCTTTGTATGTCTGTGAAGGCTGCCTACTCTGAGCCTCATAGAAGAATTCTATTTCAGGAAGATGATGCTTTTTTCAACATGTAGTCTTTGGGTTGTGTATAGCAGGAGTCCATCAGAGTGATTCTTTAAAATGCACAGTATAAGTCTGTAGGCCAGACCTGCTAAATTGAAATAGAGGGAAAGGCGGGGACTGGGTATTTGTATTTGTGGCAAGTTCTCCAGATGAGTCTTCAACATTTAAAAACTTAAGAGTGATCTTTTTTGTTTGTTTGTTTGATTTTTTACTATGTATTTATTTGTCTGCGTGGCATATGAGATCTTAGTTCCTTGACCAGGGATCAAACCCTTGCCCACTGCAGTGGAAGCGTGGAGTCTTAACCTCCAGATCACCAGGGAAGCCCCTAAGAGCTCTTGAGAAGAGAAAATTCTTTTACGTTTCTGAGAGGCATTTTGGGAGCTGTGTAAGAAAATTGAAGACATTTCTGGTACTGATGCAGTTTTTAAAGGTTCTATGTTGAATCTGCAACTGTACTGTGACTCTGTTTTAATACTAAGTGATAATTACAGCCTAGTGGCTACTCTACATAATTCAGCTTACACGTAGGCTGCCCTTTGGCACTGCCACACCTCTGAACCCCTCTGAAAATACTCACGCTTTCAATATGTGACAACTCTTAGGAAGAAGAGGGAATTTATCGTTATTTTCTTCTCTGTTAAAAATTGAAAAGTCAGGGCAGGTTCTAGCTAGTTTAATATAAAGTTAAACACTATCTTCAAAACAAAATGTCCCATTAAAATAGAAAGGCTCTTGCTGTCTTTGAAAATCATATTTTCACACTATCCCTAGAAACTTGGTTTGTTAAGGAAGTGAAGTGGTAATTGGGTCCAGGGACTCAGTTTTGGTGTCATTAATTGTTTCTGATTTCAAAAAACACATGGATCTCCTTAACATTTAAGAATAGATAGTAAATTATATAATTCTCATAAATTATACAGTAATTATACAGTATATTGGTGCTGGGAAAGATTGAAGGCAGGAGGAGAAGGGGAGGACAGAGGATGAGATGGTTGGATGGCATCACCAACTCGACAGACATGAGTTTGAGCAAGCTCCAGAAGTTGGTGATGGACAGGGAAGCCTGGTGTGCTGCGGTCCATGGGGTTGCAGAGTCGGACACGACTGAGTGACTGAACTTAACTATATAATTCTTGATGGCCTCATTTCAACATTTTTGTTCTTTTTTGGTAATTAAAAGGTTTTCAAAGTGAGTTTACTTTCTAGTGGATTTTAAAAATGGTTTATATAGTGTGTATGTCACATTAATATTTGATTAATTTCCTAAGTTACAATGAGTTTGAAATGAATTAATTTAAGTATTTGAAAGGAAATCTTTGGACTCTAATGTAATTCTAAGGAACTTGAGGAGACAGAAAGGAATGTATGTATTTTAGGTACTTTCTTCTATTCTATGAAGGGGTCATTGGCAAATATTTTCTTAGTATCACAGTGGTGCTGCATGGGTGTACACTGCTGTGCCAGCTGAAGCATACATCACTGTTTTGCTTGTGTAAATCTCCTCCCCCCTCCATTAAGTCACCAGGATAAAATAAGGGCTGTTTAAAAGAGAAATGTGGAAAGTAGTCCTTTAGGAAAAAAGTTTGTCAGAATTTTTTTTATTGCTTTTGCACTAATAGCAGTGTGAATGAAAAGTGCCATTAAGGTTTATTAGCTGCCAAATTTTGCAGAACCCAGCCTTTACATAGAATGGGCTTTGTGCTCTTAGCTGTTCCACGCAAGAAGCCAATATACGTGTGTGTTTTCCTTCATGGCCAGATCACTGCATTTTGTGCCAGAACCTCAATGACCTCCTCTGTTTCTTGCTATATTTAGTCTCAGATGGATTGTGGTCACAAGAGGGAAACAACTTATATTTATTTTGGAAAATAAATTAAAAATAAGACTGTTCTAATAACCAGATCTAATAACCAAAAAGATCCTGATCCTGGGAAAGACTGAGGGCGAGAGGAGAAGGGGGGCAATAGAGGATGAGATGGTCGGATGGCAGTGAACATGGCAATGAACATGGCAATCGACACAATGAACATGACTTTGAGCAAACTCTGGGAGGCAATGAAGGACAGGGAAGCCTGGCGTGCTGCAGTCCATGGGGCTGCAAAGAGTCAGACACAACTTAGTGACTGAACAATAGCAATAACCGAATCAAGATATTTGGGGTCAGACAGCCTATTTCCCCATTATTTCTGTTTTTTATACATATTCACTTCCCATTCATCATTCCTTCTCTAGATAAAATCTGTCAATAATACTAACTGCTTCCGATCATACATTTCTAGAGAATGTATTTCACTTCCATTTATTTTATGTTCAAAGGATATGAAATAATAAGAATTTATAGGAAGTAGCTTGAACTTTGGTTAGTTCTCTGAACTTTGTTCAAACCATATGAACACAAAGAATACCCAATCAACTCATTATTTAGGGAACAAAGTTGTGTGCCTAGATGTTGGGGTGTTTTCTTTTGTATTGTGCATTTCCAAGTAATAAAAATGAAAATTAACAAAGGAACAAAATGAAGATTTTTTGTGGCCAGGAATTTTTAAACTACTGTTGATATTACTATTGTTAAAAATAAGATTTCAAAAAGATATGAATCTTGAATTAGTGTCAAATTTGCTCAACTAAGCCCAGTTCATATTGCCCTATAGATCAGATGTGGACGTCTGTCTAGTCTCCTAAGAGTTACTTTAATACCACAGGTGTGGAGAGACTACGATTTGTGTGACCCCATTTCTCCTGTGACACTGTAGATAAATCTATACAAACCCTTCCAAAAAGGTTGAAGAGGAGGAAATACCTTTCAACTCATTCTATGTAGCCAGCATTATCATGATGACGAAAACTAGACAAAGAGATTAAAAGAAAACTATAGATTAATGTCTCTCATGACAGATATAAAAATTCAAAACAATGTTTTAATAAATCAAATTCCAGCTATAAGAAAATCACAGCATGATATGCTGAAACTAAATTTCTTGCCAGCTGTTGTATTGTGTACCTGAAGCTCTGTTGTGATTAAACTCTGTTAATTGCCTCTAAAATCCAATTCTTGAAAATGTATTTACAAGGTTATTCTGGAATGAGGCTTGACTTGAGCTAAACTCTTTCTGTTCTTAATTCTTCTCTGTTTATTTTAGTATCATAATCTGCAGTCACTTCAAAGAACAATTTCATAGCATTATATACTCAAATCAAAGGGCATTTTTCAGCAGGGATCGTTTGTTATTAGGAGCTCTTCAGGTGTATCTATAGAACACATTGCAGGCAGATTCTTTACTGTTTGTGCCACCAGGGAAGCCCATAGATCACATAGCTTATTTGTTTGTGATTTCCTTAAACTTGATATTGGCATTAAGTGATTTCACATTATTTTGCTTAGTATGAAGTAACTCCTCATTTAGCACATGTAGAGATTATTCACTAAGTTTTTAATAACCCTGAGTTAATTTAAACCACAAACAAATATAAATTTAAGATAGTATCTGTCAACTGCAGTATATTCCAAGTAAGTATATGTGGATGAGTCTATGAGTGATTGTGTTTGTGAATATGTAAACATATATGTGTCTGAATGTGGCTGTTTGAATGTTAGAGTTGTTGATATTTTGTTTCTTTTAATTTCTAGGTTCCAGTTCAGTGGTCAGACATGATCACTTTGAAAGCCAGAATGACAAATTATGGCTTACCGAGATACCGGTGGCTTACTCATGCTTGGAATTTTTTTCAGAGAGAGGTAAGTGCTACATTTTCTAAGGTAGAGGTTATGGAATAAATGGCACATGTTCATGAGTATGCAGAGCTTTGGCTTTGGTCATTTTCTCTGTGCTGAGCAGTTAAGCCCATGATTTAGTTACCACTGGTGTAGTTCTTTATCAAGAAGTACTTGAAGTAGCTCTATGCCCTGCTTTTCTTCCCATATACATCATTTCCCCTTCATTTCACATGGTTCACATATATTTTAGAGTTTTTTAAAGCTCTTTTGCTAAACTACTGTAAATTTTCCCTTTTTAATGAGAATTCCTTGATAACTACCCAAGCTGTATTTGAATGGATCATTTTTCATGATTTTTAGAGCTCTCCTATAATTTAAACACCATTAAGAAATTTAAAATAATGGGTCTCATTGGGGAATTAGGACTCAGTATATCATTAAAAGCATAGCTTTTTAGAAACAAAGACCTTCCTTCAAATTCTAGCTCTGCTGCTTACTATTACATGAGCTTCTGTAATTTTCTTAACTTCTTTAAGCCTCAGTCTCCTCATCTGCAAAATGGGGATAATAAAAGCACCTGTCTCTTCTGGGTGTTGAGAAAATTAAATGGGATCCTGAGTTTGATCTCATTTAGCTTATGATTGTTAATAATAACATTACAAAGTTAGGTGCTTTTAGGTTTTTGTACTTACTTTGCATATAGCACCTCATTCCATTATCTTCTCAAAGAGGGACTATATTTAGTTGCTTAAAATCTGGTTACTTTAACCATTGATTCAAGCTAAGTTCTTCTCCCAAGCAGTTTCCTCGTGATTGGAGTGAGATTCTCAGGTGACCAAGTATATCTCTTTCTGTTCATGTCATTTAACCCTGGGCTCCGAGTGTTTGAGGATCAGTGTCTTGCACAATAGGTGTCCTGCTCTCTGCTCAGTCACTCTGTCTTGGATATGGGCAGAGGTTCAAGTCCAGGGTAAACTCCAAATCTGGCTCTTTGTGTTACAGTTGTTGAGATGGTGAAAATTATCATTGCAGCACAGATTTCCTGTTTATTTTAATGCTTCCTGACTTTGTTTGTTTATTTTTCCTCTGTATTAAAAGCAATGTGAAGGGAAAATAAATGAAGCATGTGGGGAATTTATAGTAAGCTCTGTTCAGCTACTGCCCTGAATGGGAGCTTCCCAGAGCTCTTTATTTTCTGAGATTTGTGTTGTAGACCATGATATTCCAAGTCAAAAAATAAAGTGAGGTTTTGTTTTTTTTTTCCCCCTAATGGTACAAAGAGGGATCCAACTTAGGTAGACTGTATAGCACTGCAAACAATAGCACTCCTGTGTTTGGATTTGTTGTATATTAAGTTCTCTCCTCCATCTCGTAGGCCTATTTCACCCAAAAGGAGGTGGGGAAGACCTCTGGGCCTCCTGGAAGAGTTTTTCAAAGGCCCTTGTATTAATTCGCTAGAGCTGCATCCATGACAAAGTACCACAGACTGGGTGGCTTAAACATCAGAAATTTATTGTCTCACAATTCTGGAGGCTGGAAGTCTGAGATCAAGGCATCAGCAGGATTGCTTTTTTTTTTTGAGACCTCTGTCCTGGGCTTGTAGATGGCCAAAGTCATCTCCTTGTGTCTTCTTTTGTGTCATCTTCCCTCTGTGTTTAAATTTCCCCTTCTTATAAAGACATCAGTCCTATGGGATTCCCTGGAGGAGGAAATTTCAACCCACTCCAGTATTCTTGCCTGAAGAATCCCATGGACAGAGGAGCCTGGTGGGCTACAGTCCATGGAGTTACAAAGAGTCAGACACATCTGAGTTACTAAACAGCAGCATATGGGACTAGGTCCCACCCTTGTGACCTTAGATTAATTAAATTACTTCTGTAAGGATATTTCTTCCCAAATATGGTCACATTCTGGAGGTTAGAACCTCACCCCATGAATTTTGCTGGTAGGGTCGGGAGGACACAGTTCAGCTGATAACACTCTTCTCCCAAAATAAATTGTAGAGCTGAGAGCAACCTTGTCAGGCAGCAGTTTTCCTGACTTTTCATTCAGTGTGGTTTAGGCATGCATCTCACTTTAGTGGAAACTCACTTGAGACCTAGTGATGTTTATTCAATATTTTTTAAAAAAACTGATGCTAAAAATGTATTTTTTTTTTTTTAACATAGAGGTGGGAGTACAGGCTTAGGAATGAATAGGCTCCATCACTCACTGATTGGTGATCTTGGTAACTTACTTGACCTGTTCATCTGGTTCTGCTTATGTGAAATGGTGGTGGGATTTTCCAGTTGACAACATGTTAGAGGAGTGATTCCATCTCACAATGTGACTCTACAGGAGGCAGGAATAGTCTAAGGAGATGTAGTCCATAGTCATGTATGGTTTAAGAATGGGTTTGTGTCATAAGGGAGTTCTCAGGAAGAATTTCAGTATCAATTCAGTATCTTCTATTGATGAAGAAAAACAATTATGTAAAAAGAAACAATATCTCAGTGACTTATTAAAATAAAAAAGTGTTTGGTCCAAAACATGAAATGCTTAAATTATTTGGAAAAGTCATTTCTGTGCAGCCCCTCACTTCATGACAAGGCCAGATAAATGGACTGTTCCATTGTGGATGGAGTCAGAGTGTTCCCAGAACTGTCCTCCTGTCATCACACAGAAAAACACACGATGTTAGGAAATGAGAAGTAGGTTTCCTCTGCATGCAGGGATGTAAAAAGACTAACCTGGAAATGTAGTAGTTTATGATTTTGAGAAAGTGGTCATTTCTGCTATGTGTGTGTTTTTATGGATACTTAATGACAGGTGGAATATATGGTATTAAATTATGTTTGCCTTAATTTCTGATATTTGTGGCATAATTGTATCTTTTAGACAAAAATATATAAAATGAAAATACTAAAATTATTTCTCAAGTTTCTTGGAAAATTTAATATTACTCATAGCATCAGTGATTCATCATTTATAGTATTCAAGATGATTTTTTTTCTGTTTCAAAATAGATGTTTAAACAACTGAAAACATGTTAAATCATCTCTTGTTTCATTTCACAAAAGAAGTTCAGAATTCTTTAAAGTTTGTTTTAGATAAATTTTGAAATGGTGGGTTGTGATATTTTATGATGCAGAGTTAATCCTGAACACAGATTGATCAGTTGGTCCACATGATTTTCAAAGCCAGCTGCTCTTGGCAGAATTCTTCTCAGTGACTGCTCATGTATAGTCCTTCTTTCTGACTGTATGGAAGAGTAATCCTCCTCTACCCAAGGGCAGAAAGTTTTCATAGTTAATTACTCTGAATCTAATCTAAATTAAGCAGTCCTTAAGCAGTGTTTCTAAACCTTGGCCAGAGAAAGTTTTTGTTAATACTTGGTGAAATGAGACTTAAAAAAAAAAGACAATTTAGTTTGTCTTAAACCCAACTTTATTCAAGCTAAAAGCACATCATTTTTTCTGAGATTATGGTGATAGGATATGACAGCTTTTTTCAAGATTCTCACTCAGTTGAATAAAATTTTGTCGGCCAAACCTATGTTTATATCTCAGAAACTTTTGGAAATTTAGTGGTTAATGAACTCAAGTTGGGTAATATTTGTGATGTGGGCTGTTGGCCAAAAATCTTTCTACAGAGATTGCAGAAACATTTAGTATAATATTTGAATTTGTGAAGCAGTTAAGTCGGTAACTAGGCAATATGCAAACAGATTGATCAACTATTCCCTAGTAGCTAGAGGCTTAATGTTAAATGCATGATTTCAGCTATTTGTTTTGTTAGTATGCATATTAATACTATCGCTCTATGATCACTTGTAGAGGAGCTTACACTTGGGGAATGAGTCTCAGTCATGCCTGATCTGTCTTCGTGCATTATGGGCGTTATTGTTCAGAATTGTTCCATTATGAAGTCCTCTTCTACATTTCTGTTGCCAGTATAGAATGTGCACATATCATTAGGTGATGACAGAAGTGACTTCAGCTCTGGGTGCAAAAATTTAAGAAATCTAACGTTTAATCTCCCAAAAGTTAAGAAAATATTTTTGTTGTTTCTGAGCCTGACCAGTCATTCTTTTGCAGTTCAAGTGCTGTGGCGTTGTCTATTTCACCGACTGGCTGGAAATGACAGAGATGGACTGGCCCCCGGATTCCTGCTGTGTTAGGGAATTCCCAGGATGTTCCAGACAGGCCCACCAGGAAGATCTCAGTGACCTCTACCAAGAGGTAGGGCCCTGTGTCATTCACTTATCATGGAAGTAAAGAACCAACAACGGGCCAGTGCAATTTTCCTCCTCTATCTAAATATGAAGAACTTGAAATATTTTTTCCTCTGAAATGTGAAGAAAGGGAACCAAGCTAAAAGTAAAAGTCTGAATACTGATCACATTTTAACAGAGAAAATTGGGAAAGATTAGGTTTTAGAATTAATTGGAGTTTGAACTGTGTTATCTAGAACCAAGCTCCATTGCCGTCTCCTAAGGGTGCTTTTAAAATAGACATGCAGAGTGTGTGACTAACTCTGGATTTTCAGGAAGACAAGGTTTGGAGTTCCTGAGCAGAATAGGTATTTAGGGCTTCCGTATATACTAAAACATGGGAGTGGGGGAGAGGAAGAAAACAAACAAAACAAAACAAAATGACAAAACACACACACACACACATACACACAAAATTGTGTGTTTCTCTCCACTCCCCAGAGAAAATGCTATCCTCAAGTCTTCAGGTCCCCCTGCTGGTTAATGATCAGTGATGTTAGTTTTAGCTGGTTTAATGACAGATGCTCACTAGGATTCAAATCAGTTATCAAGTGGCCAAGAAACTTTCATAGTTACGTTTTCTGGGAGAATTTATTGGAATCATCAGTTATTCATTTGTTAGCAGAATCGCTCTTATTCCTTCATTTTTAATGGTGACTTTCAAACTTCATTAAGGGAATCCTATTTTCAAGTTAAAATTAGAACTACATCATTCCAGTATAGTTGTGCTGTGCTTAGTATAGCTGTGCTGTGCTTAGTCGCTCAGTCATGTCTGACTCTTCAAGACCCCATGGACTGTAGCCTGCCAGGCTCCTTGTCCATGGGGATTCTCTAGGCAAGAATACTGAAGTGGGCTTTCATGCCCTCCTCCAGGGAATGTTCCCAACCTAGGGATTGGACCCAGGTCTCCCACATTGCAGGTGGATTCTTTACCATCTGAGCCACCTGGGAAGCCCAAGGATACTGCAGTGGGTAGTCTATTCCGTCTCCAGGGGATCTTCCCGACCCAGTGATTGAACCCAGGTCTCCTGCATTGCAGGTGGATTCTTTACCAACCAATAGCTACATGTTCTTATTTCAATTAAAATTAAACCAAATAAAAATTGCATTTGCTCAGTTGCATTAGCCACATTTTAAGTGCTCCACAGCTACTTGGGGCTAGCAGTTCCTATGTAGGACCACACAGATATAAACATCTTTACAGAAGGTTTTATAGTCTTGATCTAGAATGGAGGCTCAAAACGTAAATCAGATGCTGGGAAGCTGCTCCAGCTGATGGGCTGGGATCATTTCCTAGATACCTCACCAGTCAAGCATCTGGGTACCACAAATCATCTTAACATAAAAATAACAATTGACACCATTCATAATATAATATATACACACAACACACATCTGTTTTTCCCTGGAAATACTATTATTGTTCCAAACACCTTTTAGGCCATTTGCTAAAGTCAGTTGTAAAGATACACAAAGAGAAAATCAGTTTTATTAATTTATAGTGTAAATTAACAAATTTGAAAAAGATGCTGGATTACCCATACCAATGCTTCATCTCATACATATCTTAAATATGAGTAACTTTTGGCTGTTAAAAAATTCATATGAGAGGACAAGGCTATGTCACATTTAAGATATCCAAAATAAAGTTCTTTGGGCTCTGAAGACATGCCACAGAGAGAAGTGCCAAATATTTTTAAGAGATTCAGAATTGTGTTAGTCTTCCTAAGGTAGGAGAGTACCACAGTGTGAGTAGCTTAGACAAAACATATTTATTGACTCACAGTTCTAAAGGCTGTATGTCTGAGACGAAGGTGTCAGCAAGGTCCGTTCTTTCTGATGCCTGTGAGGAAACAGCTGTTCTGTGCCTCTCCCTCAGTTTCTGGTGGTTTGCTGTCCATCACTGGCATTCCTTGGCTTGTAGAAGCATCACCCACGTCTCTGCCTTTATCTTTACATGGCAGTCTCCCTGTTTGCATTTGTCTCCAAGTTTCCCTTTTTCATAAGGACACCAGTCACACTGGACCAGGGGCCCATCCTTCCCTGCTATGACCTCATCTTAACTAACTCTATCTGCAGAGACTCTATTCTCAAATAAGATCACATTCTGAGGTTCTGGGGATTAGGGCCTTAACATATGAATTTGGAGGGGCCGAGAATTTTTGAAGCAGCTGAATAACTCAGGTTGTTTATTTTAAAGAATAATCAAAATACTTATAGTCATGCCCCACACTACTGGGAAGTACTGTGTTTAGATGTTAATCATTTTAAGCATATTATGCTTAGTAGCATTTTGGCTTTGAATGAAAAGAATATACAAGATATATTGAACAAAGAATTATTTGTTCAGTGTCTCTTGAGTTCCTCAGTGATATCCTACATCTTTTTTGGGGGGTGAAAGCTGAATATTGGTTGGTATCTGTAGTAGGGATGGTCACCTAAGTTCAATAGTTAAAGTCTTGTTGATTTCATAAAACAGGAGGTTGTGCTAAATATTTCTAAGATAATAGTAAATGCAGACATAATTGTGGATATTCAAAGACATTATAACTCACCACTAGGTTTAAAAAAAAAGCAAAACAGATGACTATAGACAAACATTTACTTATTGAAATGTGAGCCCCAGGGAGTGCTGCCTCCTGGGATAAAAAAAAAAAAAATTTCAGAATAAAATCCAAAACCAAAATCCATAAAAAGCCCCAGATGATTACAGAATAGATGTGAATGTAGACATATGAGTTGAAACCTATCAGTGTTCCTAGTGTGAACTTAGTCTAATCCATTTGTTAATTCTTAGGAGTAGGAAGTCAATATGGGAAATTATTGGGCTACATATATAATAATTTCTACCTTCTTTGGTGATTAATACTAGTAATATGATTATAACCAATATTGACCCTTGAGAATGACAGAACATGGATGAATTTGCCATATCTTCCCACAAAATCTGAATATGGACAGATTCACTTCAATTTTGTTACTTAGTTGAGAAGCAATTAATTAAATATTTAATGAAAATTTTTGGTTTAAAAAGGCAATTCGCTTTTGCTGGTAGTATTTTAATGGTGCTTTACTTCAGGATGTCTATAATTGCTGTTACATGAATTTTAAGATTAAAAAGAGCTACACTATTGTGCATGGGCCAATTGATGATCCATATTATTTTAAAAGTTTTTTTCATATTTTCATCAAAGACTTTCAAAAGCAAGCTGACATTATCAGTTCTGAGATGTTCTCTGGAAGTCTGAGACAGACTTCCAGCAGAGATAGAGGTTCATTATATCAGAGTAATTTGCATTTGCATTTTATAATTAATAACAGATGCTGATATTGATAATGATATAGCACATAATTATATGTATAGCTGACTTACAAAAGTGGATAACTTAGTAGCTTTATGGCACAAATACAATTAAATCCATCATTAAAGATAAGAGTTAATTCCTCTCTGCCCTGGAGAACGTTTCCAAATTGCAGTGTGCCCAGAGATCATCCACCTGAACCATGAGGGGTCTAAAAGGGTAAACAAGTGAGGAACAGCTATTGGTATTCAGGAAATTTATTCTGAAATAGTAAGTACTAAAAAGAGATATTTTGATGTCTCCTAATATTTCAAAGTTCATCATTCTGAACAGGAACTAGACTTATTCATTGTTGCTCCAAGGGCCAGAAGTTACAGGAAGGAAATTTTGAATCAATAGAAGGAAGACCTTGCTCATCAAAATCCGTCCAATTGTGATAAAGGTTCTCTTGTAAAACAGTGAGTGTCTCATCACTAAAAATATTAAAGTCAAGGTCAGATAACTATGTCATTGGTGGGTAGAATGGATTTTTAAATTAAGAGTGAATCTGGACTAGATGAACTTCAAGGTCCCTTTTATCTTTCATATTCTGTAAGCTTAGAGATAAGAACTGACTTTCTTCCTGCAATCTTTCTTCAGCAGTCTGAAATCAAGGAAATAAATCATTCTGAACCATCTGGTGGCCTGCATGGTCCCTGACCCAATAATATTTTATGACATATTTGAAATCTGTGAAAAATGACAGAGTGGAAATAGAGCAGTAATCACACATTTTAAAAACATTTTTATCAGAGGTATTGTTTGGTTTGGCACACAGCTCCTCAAATATCCGTAATGAGCTATCCACTTGTATAAAAGTATACATTCAAAAATTCACAGATGAAAATATCTCTGAACATCAATTTGGTTCTGTCCCATTCATTCATTCAAAAGTTTTGCTTACTGGTTTCCAAGTGCTGTTGTGAATGCTGAAGATATAGTGGAGAATGTTGGAGACAAAAAGTTCTCCTGCAGTATAACATATATTCTAGTTAGACATTTAACAAGAAAAAAATAGCAGTAAAAGATCATTTCAAGTGGTGAAAAGCACTTTGAAGACTCTCAACAGGGCCATGTGCTAAAGAATGACTTTCTTGGTGAAAGTGAAGTGAAAGTCACTCAGTCGTGTCCAACTCTTTGTGACCCCATGGACTATAGTGGAATGGGTAGCCTTTCCCTTCTCCAGGGGATCTCCCCAACCCAGGGATTGAACCCAGCTGCCTGCATTTCAGGCAGATTTTTTACAAGCTGAGCCAGAAGGGAAGGCCAAGAATACTGGAGTGGGTAGCCTATCCCTTCTCCAGTGGATCTTCCTGACCCAGGAATTAAACCAGGGTCTCCTGCATTGCAGGTGGATTCTTTACCAACTGAACTATCAGGGAAGCCCTATGAAGGGATTACTTAAGACAGGCTGTTTAGGAACAGGTTCTCTTAGGAGATGACATTTGAACCTAGCCCAGTTGGTGGCAAGGATTTGGCCTGGCAAAGATCTTTTGAAGAGTATCTTTTCACCCATAAAACTGCAAGTGTAAAAGCTACCCTTCCTTCAACCTGGAGGTGGCTGGACCACAGATTCCTGACTACTTCCTACCCTCTAATTTGATTTTTAATGTAATCACACTCTCTAAATATTAGGTGTGAGACTTGGCTTCAATGAAACATCAGAGTTTAAGTTGGTAAAATACAGGACTAAGATGCATCTCTTCCTTCTCTCCCTTGCTGAGTTTTCCATCCTGTCAGCTACTAGAGCTCTAGACTTGACTGGAGAATAAGAAGAGAGAAAGAAGACTAAAGAAGGCTGGTAGAGTTAAAAGTTTGGGTAAAATAGGGACTTCTTACTCCTTGCCCAGGGACCTTACCCCAAGCCCAACTCTTGGATGGGCTTCAAGAGAAAAGTGATACTATTGTAATTATTTTTGATATTTTGCATGCATTTTTTCAGTGACCCGTATCCATAGCTTTCATCAGCTTTTCTCGGGAAGAGACAATATACCTAAAAGTGTGAAGAAACACAGTTGTAGGGAATAGTTACAGTGCTTGCTATCTCAGACAGAAAATGAAGAAAAAACATCTCCTCAAAAAAAATTGAAAAAGCATGTTTATCCTCTGTGTGCCACCTCAAGAAAAAGAAATGGAGCTAAACATGCTAACAACAGGCCCTACTTCAAAAGGACCAACTCAAATGTACAAGCAAGAGGGAGAGAGAGTCAAGTAAAGTATATGTCCAAAGACACAATCCTTTGTTTTGTAGTTAGGAGAAAGACAACTGTTCAGAGATGGACTGCTTCTTCAGAAAATTAGTTATTCACAGAGGTTATGCAAGGGCCAGACGGTGAGCTGGTTTCCACGAAGCTGTGTGCCATTTAGACACTTTTTCTTTAGACCTTTAATCTTAACAAGTTCCCTGTGGTATTGGGTTTGAATATCAAATATTCTTAATACTTTCCTTTATGGCAAATAATTTTGCCCTAAACCATTTCTTCCTTTCTAGATGGTTGTTTGTTTCTTTTCTGAGTAACAGAAAACCTCTCTATATAAATAGAGAGAGAGAGGAGGGCAGGGCTTCCCCGCTGGCTTAGCAGTAAAAGAATCTGCCTGCAATGCAGGAGATGCAGGAGTCTTGGGTTCGATCCCTGGGTCAGAAAGATCCCCTGGAGGAGGAAATGGCAACCCACTCCAGTATTCTGGCCTGGAGAATCCCATGGACAGAAGAGTCTGGCTGGGTTACAGTTCATGGGGTTGCAGAGTCGGACACGACTAAGCACCAGCCTGAGGGGTATGGATATGAAGGGGATGTGTCTTTCTCTCTCAGTCCAGACTTGCAGGAAAAAGAACGGAGATGATAACGATGTGTCTAGGTCTGCAGTCCTCTCAGAAAGCAAACGGACATGCAGAGATGCTCCCCTAAGTTGAAGGTGGGGGCAGCCATGGTGATCATGTGAGATGGCTTGTTTTGAGGCTTTTCTCCCAGTTGTGTGTTAACCTTTCAGTGAGTTGAGAGTCAGGAATTCAGCCTTCCTGGGATTGGAGGTCCTGGCCCCACCCATCTTCTTTGCACCCTGCTGTCCTTGAAAATGATATTCATTTTATAATCTATGTACATTTTTTCTGGGGAGGGGCAGTAATCTCAGCCCTCAACTCTCTTTGTTAATACTCTTCTCCTGCCAACGTTTTTGTTAGAATTAGAAAGGTGAGTCAGTCCTCTGTGTCTGCTTTGACTAATAGAAGTTTAATTTTATGATTTTCACACACAGCATCCTACACACATAAATATTATGTCAGCACTTCTGAACCAGAGGAAGAAAGATGACAGAGTGTTGTGGGTACAGAAGGACGGGGTGGGGAATGGGGGTGTGGCCTTCTGGCAAGCTCTACCTAGGTATGGGATGGATTATTTTTTTCCTAGCTCATCCTGCTGTTGTGCTGCTAGTAGGATTCTTCTCGGGACCAGGTAAATTGCCATGCCCCAAACAAACAAAATTAGGGGAAAGTGTTGAAAAAAGGAGCCCAAGGCAGGAAGGAAGAGGTAGAACCTCTTCCTTAGAACCTTGGCCAGGTACCATCCAGTTGCACTACTGTGAAATTGGTTAAATCTGTGAAGGAATGATCCTCCCGTCAGTGACTAGGAAAAGAGGTGGGAAGGAGATGATCCTGACCTGGGGCATGGGAAGAAGCCTGACACTGGGTGGGCGGTTCTTCATGCCACTGTCTTTATAATGGAGTTGTGTGGTGAGAACACACAGAGCAGGTAGTAGATACTGGGTCTCCAGTCTTATTAAAGGCTAAGTGAATGTTAGCCAGGTGCTGAAAAACATGTGGGTGGCTTGGGTCCCTAAAGGACTTTTCAGGCAGAGGCAATGGTGCAGAATTAGAGCTAGAAGCAGGACAGCCCAGTGGGTGCAGGGGGCATGGGAAGGGCTGAACAGGGCAGGTGCTGACTTATGAAAAGCCCTGTATGTCCTGCTAATGCGTGTATTTTATCCTGAAGTCTGTGAGTAGTTGCCAGATGAAAAGACAAACAAGTTCACCAATTTGAGGCATTGTTAGGAAAGTAAAGCTGAGGACAGAGTAGTTATGGGATGCTGATTTATTAATAATGAAGCGCCATTTTCAGATAAACATACATAGAATTGCCTGAACGGTGAACGGTAGGAAGCTTTTCAAGTTCCGTGGTTATTTAGATGGAATATCCCCAAGAAGTTCCATTCTCAGGGCTCCTTTATATAAAGGCAAAGACACTCCCTCGTGCTTCTCTGCTGACTTCATTATCTCCTCCGTTAACTGCTGGCAGGGATCGGGGTTGACTGGGACCTGGGGTGATAGCTGTCTTATCATCCAAGCCTTGCAGGACCAGTTTGGGCTTGGTGGGGGTGGAAATTCCTTTTATCTTCAAGCTTTGCTTGATCTAATCAGGTCTTGAACTGTTCTGCCGGTTTTGCTTCGGGTATACAAATGCCTTCTTTCCTTTCTCTCTCTGTCTCAATATAGTCACTGGCGAGTTTCCTGTTACCTATTCACTATTCAAACAACTTATTTTTCCTCCTGTGCTTTATTAGTAGAGACTTGCAAATTTTGCCTTTAGAAGGTACCGATATAGAAAGCCATAATAATATTTTGACCTGAGAAAGTACCTCACAGAGTAACAATTTTAAATTTATGCTTTAAAAAAATCATTAGGTTGGCTTTGTGAAGTCTGAGTGGAGGTGAGAATTATGTCTTGATGGGATGAGAAGGGAATCAGGTAGGGAACTGTGCAAGTAATTCACATGAGTGATTATAAGGGCTGGAATTCAGGTGTGCCATTGAGGAGGGCAAGGAGGGAATGAATGTGAAAGACATTTAAAGGGGGAGAATGAATAGAAGGATGACTGGGGTGGGTGTGGGGAGTGAGTGACAGGGGAGCTGCAAGGACAGGATGCTTGACATTGACTTGGGCTCTGGAGAGATGAAGAAGTCATTTGTTGAGGGGAGCAGTAGGATTTGATTAGCTCCATTTTGGAAATGCTGAGCTTAAGGTTCCTATCAGGGCTTCCATGTGCAGAAACCCACTAGGAAGTATGAAGCTCAGGAGACAGAATTCAGCCAGAGATCTGGGTTTTGTGTGCCCTATTTAGGAAAGTGCTAGCTCCAAATACAATGGCTTGCATAAGGTAGAACTCTGTTTCTCTCTCATAGATCAGCCAGCTGGTCCAGGCTGCCAGGCAGCCCTATTGTACAGGTTTACCCAGGGGTCTTAGGTGGTTAGACAGTCACTTTTTTAAACATTTGTCTTCCACAATTGCTCCTCTTTTCCTTAAGTTGCAGTAGTGGGGAGGAGGAGGAAGTAGGATGGGGAGCATCCAATGCATGAAGCTCCGCCCTCCGCACCTCTGCACACATTCCCTGGGCTTACAAGACTGTGCTTAGCAGCAAGGAAGGCTGGTAAGTGTGGTCTCTGGATAGGAGGCTGTGTTCCTGTAGAAAATGCTATGCTAGGAAGAGTGGAGAACACACTGGGGCAAGTGGGATGTCTTAACAGTTTTCAGGTGTTATCAATATGTAGGAAGCAATACATTCATAGGAGGAGGTAAAACTACACAAAGAGATGACATAATATATGCAGCAAAGGACAGAAGTTGGAGAATGGCAATACTTAAAGACAGAGAAGACACCTGTTGTAGGTAGAGAAGAAATGGAAAGCAGTGTCCTAAAGGCCAAGGGAGGAGAGGATTCTAGGAATGAGTTTTCCTTCGTGAGGAATCATGGTTCAGAGGTTCCAAAGTAGACTCCAACTAGACCCCTTACTAGACTCCATACTAGACATAGGCTCCAAACTAGACTCTTTGGGTTAACCTCTCTGTGCTTCATTTTTATTGCCTTTAAAATGAAGATAACAAATACCCATCTCATGTGAGTGAATTAGCATGTTTACAACCCTTCAAATAATTCCTGTTTGTAATATATACTACAGTAATAGCTGAGACTTAAAGTAAATTAGGGATTGAAAAGGACACATAGGGTTTTTCAAATGAGTCACATATAGAACTCTCTGAGCAAGCATTTTATGTATGTCATATAAATGTATATATAAGCCCTATAACATTTATTTGAAGGTGCTGTATCATTATCTCCATTTTACAGATAAGAAAGGTGAGGCACAGAGAGGTTCAGTGCCCTAGTCCAGTTTTATAGAGCTAGTCAGTGACTGGACTCAGATCTATTTGATTCCAAAGCCCATACTTGTATTAGTCACTAAAATTTCAAGACGTGGAGTACATGGTGAGGAGGAAGCTGAGTGTTTGTAGATTTTTTCACTTCTAAACCTCAATTTCCTTATCCATCAAATGAGATAATAGTAGTATCTGCCTCATTATAATTAAAAAAAATAAATTAAGCTACTTAATAAGAAACCCTTAGCAAACCACTTGACACGAAATAAACACAAATCTTCAATGCATGGTGGTAGCAAATGACAATAATAACAGGAATTTATTAACATTTATTAGGGTAAATAGAAAAAATAGTGACCCATGATTAGATTTTTAACTAACCAAATTGCCCTAAATTTTGCTAGTAATGGCAGGAAAATATGCATTTTCTAGTTCTATTTGTGTTGGCTGAAGGTAGATTTTAGATCAAGGTTTTGGGGACTTCATGTGGTTTCTCATTTCGTTTTCACATTTTTCCAGTTCTTAAGGACAAACATTTAGGTGGACAAAAGCGCCCAGTGAGAGATGACGTCTAATGAGCAATTTGTATTTATACATTTTCTGCTTAGACAGTGAACGTCTGCCCCTGCACCTCACCTTCCTAGGGAGAATACTACCTTCTGGGTTTTCTAACACTTGTTGTTCAGTCACTAAGTCATGTCTGACTCTTTGCAACCCCATGGACTATAGCACACCAGGCTCCTCTGTCCTTCACTGTCTCCTGGAGTTTGCTGGAATCATGTGCATTGAGTCAGTGATGCTGTCTACCCATCTCATCCTCTGCAGTTCCCTTTTCCTTTTGTCTTCAGCCTTTCCCAGCATCAGGGTCTTTTTCCAGTGAGCGGGTCTTCACATCAGGTGGCCAAAGTACTGGAACTTCAGCTTCAGCATCAGTCCTTCCAATAAATATTCAGGGTTGATATCCTTTAGGATTGACTGGTTTGATCTCCTTGCTGTCCAAGGGACTGTCAAGAGTCTTCTCCAGTACCACAATTCAAAAGCATCCATTCTTCAGCACTCAGCCATTTTTATGGTTCAACTCTCACATCTGTACATGAATATTGGAAAAACCATAATTTTGACTATACTGATCTTTGTCACAAACTGATGTCTCTGCTTTTTAACATGCTGTCTAGCTTTTCATAGCTTTCCTTCCAAGGAGCAAGCATCTTTTAATTTCATGGCTGCAGTCACCATCTACGGTGATTTTGGAGCCCGAGAAAATAAAATCTGTCACGGCTTTCACTTTCCCCCTTCTATTAGCCATGAAGTGATGGGACTGGATGCCATAATCTGAGTTTTTATAATGTTGAGCTTTAAGATAGCTTTTTCACTCTCCTCTTTCACCCTCATATTTTTGGTAAAAATGACAGATGTTCAATAAATGTAGTCTTTTAAACTTGGGATTCTTCATCTCTAATAGGGATCTTGTGAAGATGAAATAAGATACAAGTGTCTGTGGGTTTTTTTGAGATACATGAAGACTTTTTCTACTGCTTTTCCTGTGTATGGGTGTGAGTAACTTTACTCTTAACAAAACAGAAAATCTGGTAGTGAATTTTATTACTTGCTGTTTAATTTTTTTTAAGGACGGGTTTATTTTCCTGCAGAGCTTATGCTTATCAGTAGAGAACTTTTGCTCCAACCTCTTTAAAGCTCATGAACTCATTAACTGCTATCACTCAGTTTTTCAATTTTAAAATAAATAGGACTGAATGTTATTTATTTGTACTTGATAATTAATACTGTCATCTCAAACTTGGGAGTTATGTTTATTATGAAAAATAGGTTATGAAGATATCAATACTGGCATGTATTGGCACCTAGATTTTATTTATACTTTATCTTCATAAGCACATTGGAAGTCTGTCTAATTTTTTGATGTGGCCTGTGAATATTGAGTACTGAAAAGCCACAGGAGTTCTTCTAATTTTAGAAACTCATCTTGGAGCTTGATCAGAGAATAATTTCAAGTGTATAATTTCCTCAAGTGAAGTAAGGCATCTTGACATGCCTTCAGATAGATTCCAGGAAATACAGGGATTAGTGATTTCTCTCTGATAAAAAGGTAGTGTTGTTATTTACAGTTGACCAGAATTTTAACATTGCAGCAAGCAAAGTAGGTTAGCCAGCTTGTCTTATTCCATACCTTTGAATTATCTGAGGTTATTAATGCAGTGCTAACATGGCTTTATTTAGGAAGAAAACATATTCAAGGTAAATCAACTCAGTATTTTATTTTGAGAAAAGCAAATAAATGCAATTTAGTTCTTTCCTATTGTGAGTAAAAGAGTCTTTGTGAAATGGAATGCAGTTTTGAACTCTAACATTTCTGTTTCCTTTTTTGTCTCACTCAACAGCAAATACTCAACAGTGTTTATTTGTGCAACTAAATATCTGTGAATAGTTGAATAGATTATATAGAGACACATTTATATTTTTTATTCTCTAGACTTAGTGTCTTGCTTTTCAACAAAAAAATCCAAGTTTACACTGAAAAGTGTGAATCTTATTCATGATTATTTGACTGGCTCAAAATAAGCTCACAACTTGTATTCAGACTGAACTACTTTGAAGAGGGTGTTGCAGAATAGGCCATAAACCCGGAGCTGTTTCTATGAAGAATTCAGAGAGTGGCTGAGGCAGACAATCATATTGTACACAGAAATCTGAAAAAAATACTCTCTTTCCAAGAAGAAGAATATTCATTTGGAAAGTTAATCCTTAACTTTAAGTAATAGTGTAAGCAATTCTCTGAAATTCAGCGTGATACCTAATAGGCTGCAAGTTTTTACAGTGCCTCCTGAATTACTAAAGAAATATTAAATTATACACAATGTAGAGGGATTTGTGCTTTATTTATATGTTTACACTTTGTATATTTTTATTAAATGATTTAATGCAACATACAACAAAAAGGCACAATGGATGAATAATAAAAATAAAATTTATTTATTGGATAAAGCTAAATAAGTCCTAGAGAAGTAATGTAGAACATGATTAATATAATTAACATTGCTGTGTGTTATATATAAAAGTTGTTAAGAGAGTAAATCCTAAGAGTTCTCATTACAACTCTTAAATGTAAAAATGTTTCTTCTTTTTCTTTTCTTTTGTATCTATATGAGATGATGGATATTCAGTAAACTTATTGTGATAATCATTTCATGATATATGTAAGTCAAATTATTATGTTGTATGCCCTAAACTTACACAGTGCTGTGTGAATTATAACTCAATAAAACTGGAAGGGAAAAATACATAAATAGCAGTAGAAAGCCAGGATTAAAGAAAGAGTAATTGGACATGCTTGATGTGAAGGCAAATGGGATTACTGTGGTTTAGTTTCATATTTGTCCTTGAGCTTTCTGAAAGCCCAGGTGAAACGACACATAATCGTCTGGATCATTTTAATGTTTGGAGGGCATGTATTCTAGTTTTTCAAAGGGAGCAAAATTCTAAAGTATTTGCTCAAGTGCAGTTTTATATCTACCACTCTAAAATACCTAGGAAAATACCTTCAATATTATTTTTCAAAATTTTTATAGAGTAATTTCTTATGGTGTTCTTCAATATCATTGAAATACACTTCAGTGGAAAATAAAACGTAAGGGCACAGGTTAATATATTGCAGAATGGCAGAATTTGGTAGTCTGGTGTGGTATTTAGATATAAGTTGAAGTACCTAGAGATGGCAATTGGTTTTATTTATTTTAAAGAGTCTATAGATAACATCTCTTTTTGAGGGGTTTTTGATAGAGAAGGACAAACTGTAATTTAATAAATTCTGATGACAAACTTAGTACTAAACTAAATACTTACATTCTGTCTAGTTTGGGAGTTATCTTTGTAAACTAAATGAAGAAGTAATAGGGCTGATTTATTTATTAAAAATTGATATTTGGCAAAACCAATACAATATTGTAAAGTTTAAAAATAAAATAAAATTTAAAAAAAAAATTGAGGAGTCTAACTAGGGCCTTTGCTTTGAATAAACCACCTTTACCCTCCTTGACATGGAGATAATCTTCCAGTCCAGTGACCTCTAAGGAGGCCAGGTCCTGACTATGAGCCATAACAATACAATCCTATGTCCACTTTTTTGGGCGGAACTGGGATCCAAACCCTTTTTTCACTGGGATCCAAACCCATTCATGACAGCCTGGATTGTCTTAATATTTTATTGCATTTTCTTGTGTGGCCACTGAGGTTTCCTTAGATTCCCAGAACCAATAAGTCTTCCAGACTTTGCTGAGGAAGCATAGAGCCTCAATTAATATGAGCCAGAGGTGAGATCTTAGGGTCTTCTTAGTTCTTTCTTGAACATGTGCACAGTCCTGGGATTGAGCATAACCTTACTCACGTGTGTAACTTTCTAGATCCCTGCAAATATGTCAGAGCTTTGCCAAAACCACAAAGGACTTCACATTCTCCAGTTTTTCCCCTTCGGCTTTTGACTAGCCCATTGTGTGCAACTATTATCCACTGCCTCAGGCAGCCTCGGTGTTGAGCAGTTACCTGTGAATGCTTTTGACAAATACTCCCCAGAGGGAAAATTCTGTTGCCCAGGTTGAACTGCAAGTCAAGTCAAATAAAGACAGCTTTGCTAGTGAGCTCTTTCAGGGAACCACCAGATAGGACAAATAATGACAGTTCTCTGACAGTGGGTCTTTGAAGGAGCTCCAACCCTTTTCTGTTGCCTTTGGTGGCTGCCAGACAACTGATTTTTACCATAATTGTGGGCTGTTTATTTTCAAGGCTCCTGCAGAGCTGGGGAAGGGGTATGGGAGTAAAGCACATTAAAATGCCACAAAGCTTGCTGTTCTTACTGAGATTCAGGTGCTTCTCTTGAATAAATGCTCCTCAGATTGCTGCAAGCATTTGGTTAATTTCCAGAGTTCAAAAAAAAGTTGATTCTGACAATTTTCTGTAGTGCTTATATGGGGGACAGGCTATTCAGAGGTCCTTTTTCTGCCAGTTTTGTGGATGTTACTCTAGAAGTGCTTTTTAGCCGTATTTTTACAAATTAAAAAGCTGAACTTTTTGACTTCTAAGTTCCCCTCCCACTCTGGAACATTCACTGTTATCTAATATATCACATTGCCAAATATCCTAGATAATATAATTTACTGTATCTTTGTTTTGGTATATGTGGCTGTTTAAAATAAAATTGAAACAGACTTTACTGGATGCCAGAGTATGAAGCACAGTCGATTTCTGCTTTGTTTTAATCACAAATTAAAAAGTATTAATCACAAATTAAAAAGTCTTACCTTTTCTGCATAGTTATTCAGCTTAGAGTGAGTTAGTCTAAAGGGATGGGAGATCTTTACATGCCAATGGGAAGAACTATATGGGTAAAATTTAAGCACCAGAGACTGCTGAAAAGGTAAACATCAAATAATAATTGACTTATTTCACAGGGTTGTATCATTAGCATATGCACTTCTTGAGTAGTTTACCTTTAATTGTAGATTTTATTTTAATTGTTCTTCATTCATTAAAGATCCACTTTTGTACTAAGTACTGAAAACAGTTGAGGAGTCAACTAAACCATGCAAAGCCATTTTATATCAATTTCTTTGGAGATGGATATGATGATCTGTGCTGCATTACTCGCAATGATGTTAATTTCCAAATGTCTGAAGCTAAACCTTTTTAAGTAGTTTTGATGTGCCTCTTTCCAAACTATGTTAAAGATTTTTTTGCATCATGAGGAGAGTCATGATCTAAAGTCTCAGTGGCAAACATCATTTTGGATAGTTACTTCACTGTCTTGAGAAACAGTGGCCCCCACCTTCGCTGTTACAGGTGGGCAAGGATTATTTCATCAGTACTCAGTGGGAACACAATGCCATGCTTTTGGTGTTTTATTCTCTAAAAAAGTTTTGTACTCATACTTGTCCATTAATACCTGCTTTTCATAGATTTTGCAGCTCTTTTAATTTGTGCTTTCTAATCTTCTGTGGGCTGATATATCAGATAAATCTGATCCCTACTGAGCTCTTACTATATATGAGATCACATTCTAGGTGTTTAATTGTGCTTGTTCATTTAATTTCCCCAAGATCACAAACAGGCCAGCCCTATTATCATTCATGTTTTCATACAAGAAAACTGAATCACAGAGAGATTAAGTAACATGAAAAAAGTCACAAAGCTTATAAATAGCAGAGCAGGAATTTGAATTCAGAATTCTGGCTCTGAAGTTCATGATCTATATGGTGTCATATAAGGATGTTAGAATTACATATAAGCATAAGTGCGAGTGGGTTCTGATGAATTACCTGAGTGGAACTCTTTGAAAAATACCTGAATGTCGGTGATTGTCTTTGTGTCATCTATTTTGGTTTCTCAGTGTGTGTGTGTGTGTGTGTATTAACTAGGTAAGATGAATAGAGAAGTTATTTTATTAAAGCAGTATTAAGTATCAATAGTATTACTTATAAATATTTTAACTTCACTTTTGGTGAAATTGATAAAACTGCTAATGTTTTGCTGTTAATTTGCATTACATGGTATACCAGAAAAGGTAGTTACTGAAATGTGTCTGTGACTAGTTTTACATGATTTTTATTTCTTAAGAGTAATGACTTATTAGGGTATAGTTACTTATAAGTATCTTTGGAAATTTAAGAGTTATGTATTATGTATTCCTCTCCTCTACTATAATCCACAAATTAACAATAGGCTGGTTCAGTAGCCTTGGTTTCCTTGATTTAGTTGAGTTATTTATAGAAGCTGGGGAAGGAGACAAGAAGGCAGTTATTTTAATAATTAAAATTTATTTTCAGAGAATGCACACCTCTGTCTCCAATCCAGCAGCTCACAGGGGTTCCCTCTTGAGAGTCACTATCTTAAAAGTTTGTAATTCAAGTTGTTTGGTTCCACTAACTGATGGATGATTTTATTTTTCACTATTTTGATCCTCTGTAACACAGTGAGAGGAGTATTGACCATATTATTTCTTTTACAGGGTTGTGGGAAGAAAATGTATTCCTTTTTGAGAGGAACCAAACAGCTGCAGGTGCTGAGGTTTCTGGGGATCTCTATTGGAGTGACACAGATCCTGGCCATGATTCTCACCATTACTCTGCTCTGGGCTCTCTACTATGACAGGCGGGAGCCTGGGACAGACCAAATGATGGCTCTGAAGAATGACACCACTCAGCATCTGCCTTGTCATTCAGTGGAACTGTTGAAACCAAGCCTGTCGAGGATCTTTGAACACACATCCATGGCGAACAGCTTTAACACACATTTTGAGATGGAGGAATTATAGAGACTGTCAAAGAAGGAAACCACAAATTTATTTTACTGGACTTGTGAATTTTTTGAACACACACTTAACTGTTTCAGAAATGTGTAGAAATGAAAATGTTGCCATAAAAGGATACCCAAGCACATAACGTTCCACTCTTTGAAAGGAAGTGGGAAAAGTTCCATATATGATAAAGCACCACCTGGACAATAGTTGATACCTTTTGTAATGCTGAGGACAGATCTAATACCCACTTTATAGCCTGTGTAAGATTTTTACTGAACACAGTTATGCTTTGAGGTTTATGCTTTGGCAGAGTTTGACCAACATTTCTGCATCCATGTAAATGTGCCGAAACATGCTAGGGTGGAGTTGGAGCTACAGTAAAGTTTGATTTACTTCCATAAGCTTACTAGTATATAAAGTTCCAAATAACTGCTAACATAGGAAGTTAGACAGTACTAATGACTTTTATTACTTGGTGATATATTCTTTTGAGGAGAAATAGATTATACATAAGTACACTCTGAAGATTGGTGACTACCTAAATGTGATTTTTGCTGGTTACTAAAAGTATTCTTACTACTTACAAGAGCAAACTATAACATTGTCTCAAACTGATCAGGGATATATGTGTATATGAGTCTGTGTTGAGTCTGTGTTAATTCTGTATAATTCAGTAGATTTCAGTTCTTATAACATGAAGAATAACAATTGTGAAAAGGATAAATCCATAGTGTATAGCACCATTATTTTAACCTTTCCTGTTAATAGAGCTAAATTTAACATTCTGTCTTGGGTTTATATTACATACATAAGTGTTAACTTAAATACTTAACCACTAATTTTGAAAAATTACTCATGTGATACAAAGGAATCATTATAATTCAGAATGCAGTCTAGTTTCTAGGAAGTATTAACAGAAAAAGTTTACATATAACTTTAGTTCATTCAGCAAAGACCTGGATATTATCCTTCTGCCAAACTGAGACTCATTTTGACACTAAACACTTTATAAAGGAACTTATCTTTGTCTTCTCCAAACTAGAAGCAGCAGTCTCCAAGTCTCAATATAATTCTACAGAGAATAGTTTTCCTTTTCTCTAGCAAAAAGCCAAGAGAATCTTAAAGTAAGTGACAGTTTAGCTAGAGGTTTTCTTTGCCTTATTTCACTGATTAAGATACTGTGGTGAATTACACAGATTATTAAATTTTTTACAAGAGTAAACTATATTTATTTGAAATGGGAAAAGTGCATTTTACTGTATTTTGTGTATTATGTTTATTTCTCAGAAAATAGAAAGGAAATTAAAATGTGTCAATAAATATTTTCTAGAGAGTAAAAATTTGCCTGTGTCTAATTTTTATACTTTATAATCACTTTCACCATTCAAAATATTAGCAAGGGGGAAAATCTGAGACAACATGATTGAATAAAGTAATAATAACTATCTCTAAAACCCAAAGCTACTCTGTAAGAATATGTATCTTCACTGAAAAATGACAAAAAGATGCCCATTTACTTTTCAAGTTTTCTTTTTGAGCTAAATGATAAATAATGTAGTTGTCTGATATAATACAAAATATGCCCATTTATGTCAATTTATCTTCTCAGTGTTTTCATATCCCAGTTTCTTAAAGTGATTTTCTGAAGAAAAGGAGCCTAAGGAATACAATATATGAAATCAACTGCTAAATATAATGTTTACCATAACTTAAATAAAAATTGAGTAGATAACTTGCTCAATCAGAACCATAAGCATCCCCAGGACTTCCCTGATCGTACAGTGGTTAAGACTCACACTTCTACTGCAGGAGACATGGGTTTGAACTATGGGTCAGGGAACTGAGATGACACATACTTCATGTGTGCTAAGTCGATTCAGTCGTGTCTGACTCTGCGACCCCATGGACGGTAGCCCACCAGGCTCCTCTGTCCATGGCATTCTTCAAGCAAGAACACTGGAGTGGGTTGCCATGTCCTCCTCCAGGGGATCTTCCCAACACAGGGATTGAACCTTCATCTCCTACGTCTCTTAGCTGGCAGGTTCTTTACCACTGGTGCCACCTGGGAAGCACACATACTGCATGCTGCTGCTGCTGCTAAGTCGCTTCAGTCATGTCCGACTCTGTGTGACCCCAGAGACGGCAGCCCACCAGGCTCCCCCGTCCCTGGGATTCTCCAGGCAAGAACACTGGAGTGGGGTGCCATTTCCTTCTCCAATGCATGAAAGTGAAAAGTGAAAGTGAAGTCGCTTCAGTCGTGTCCAACTCTGTGCGACCCCATAGACGGCAGCCCACCAGGCCTCCTCATCCCTGGGATTCTCCAGGCAAGAACACTGGAATGGCTTGCCATTTCCTTCTCCAATGCATGAAAGTAAAAAGTGAAAGTGAAGTCGCTCAGTCGTGTCTGACTCTTAGCGACCCCATGGACTACAGCCTACCAGGCTCCTCCATCCATGGATTTTCCAGGCAAGAGTACTGGAGTGGGGTGCCATTGCCTTCTCCGACATACTGCATAGTGTGGTCCAAAATATTAAAAAATTAAACAAAAACATAAGTATCCCTTTTTCTAATTTCTTCAACACCTCAGCTTCCTATAATTTCACCTAAAATGCCAAGTAATTAAGACAGCTGTATTATTTGAATTATTTGGATAATTTAGCTACTAAATTTTATTATTAGTCTAATTTAGCTACTTCTCTTTTGAAATATCTTACAGTCACAGAAAGAACAAGCATATGTTATGTTGAGCTCAGTTAAAAACAACAACAACAACAAAATATATAAAATTAATTTCTAAAGTTTTGATGTATTACCTGACTTAATAGTCTAAGAATACTCGACATAAATTTAGACAATCACCTCATGCACTTATACACTGCTTAATGGGGCCAAATGACATTTATAGCAGTAGACCACAAAGGCTTCTTATGGTTGCAGTGCACCTGGAATAATAAAACTGCAAGGGACTTTAAAAAGTGTATTTAATACAGTGGAGCTGAGGGAATTCACTGGGCACATTGCAAACAAATAGCTGTTTCTTTGCTATTTGTAAAAGCTTTATTTAAAAAAAAAAAAAACTATTTCTTATAGTAAGAAATTAAGAAGATTATTTTCAGACTGGTGAATAGTCAATTCAAAATGTCCTGGAGATTCAGAGATGACAATAAGAGATGGTATCTGTCCTCTTGCATTGTAAAATCTGGTTGTAATAGCCACCAATGAGAATAATAGAAGAATACGCAGCTAATGCGGCCCTGCTTAAGAATATGAGATGAAGAAGGTGGCCTGCAACCTGAGTCAGGAAGGAAGACAGGAGCTTAGCTAGCTCGAGCAGAATATTCCAGGAGCCACTAACTCTGAGGTTAAAAATTTACATTATTTGGACTCACAGACTTAGAGAACAAAGTTATGGTTACTATGGAGCAGGGGGAAGGGTGGGATAAAGGGATGGTTGGGGAGACTGAAATCAACATGTACACACTGCTATATTTGAAACAGATAACAAACAAGGACCTATTATATAGCATATGAAACTCTGTTCAATGTTTGTGACAGCCTGGATGAGAGGCAAGTTTGGGGGAGAGTGGATACATGTAGGAGAAGGCAATGGCACCCCACTCCAGTACTCTTGCCTGGAAAATCCCATGGATGGAGGAGCCTGGTAAGCTGCAGTCCATGGGGTCGCTAAGAGTCAGACATGACTGAGCGACTTCACTTTCACTTTCCACTTTCATGCATTGGAGAAGGAAATGGCAACCCACTGGTGGGCTTCCGTCTATGGGGTTGCACAGAGTCGGACACAACTGAAGCGACTTAGCAGCAGCAGCAGCAGCCAGTGTTCTTGCCTGGAGAATCCCATGGACAGAGAAGCCTGGTAGGCTGCAGTCCATGGGGTCGCAACAAAGTCGGACACGAATGAAGCGACTTAGCAGCAGCAGCAGCAGGATATATGTATACGCATGGCTGAAACCCTTTGCTGTCCACCCGAAATGATCACAACCTTGTTAATTAGCTATACTCCAATACAGAAGGTAAGAAAAGATGTCCAGGTCATACAAAATTCTAAGAGGTGGAAATGGTGTTGAAAGTGTTGGGAGAAACTAGTTACACTGCTTGAAGGACAGGGCCTGCCATTCAAGGTACATAGATGGAGCATAGAAAGCTTGAAGAGATACCATGGGAAAGGTGGTGGTGGTTTAGATGCCAAGTTGTGTCCAATTCTTGTGATCCCATGGACTGTAGCCCGCCAGGCTCCTCTGTCCATGGAATTTCCCAGGCAAGAATACCAGAATGGGTTGCCATTTCCTTCTCCAAGGGATCTTCCCAATCCTGAATCGAACCCAGGTTTCCTGCACTACAGGCAGATTCTTTACCAACTGAGCTACGAGGGAAGTCCGTGGGAAAAGGAAATGGAAGAAATTTGGGTTTGGGGACTTCGTTCTGTGAACTCAGTGGTAAGTTACCGAAATATTTTTGGAAAGAGAAGTGATTTGTGCTTGGGGAATTTAACTGGATTAGCCACTTGAGAAGCTGGGAACAGGGGCACAGGTACATCCATTACACAGCTCTGTGGGGTGGGCCATCATTTCGCTGGTATCCATTAAGGAGTGCTTTGGAGTTGCAGGAGCCTAATGTCTCTTGAAGGGCTTCCCAGATGACACAAAGTGGTAAAGAACTCATCTGCCACCAGATGGAGCAGTGGTAAAGAATCTCCCTGCCAAGGCAGGAGACACAATAGTTGCAATTTTGATCCCTGGGTCAGGAAGATCCCCTGGAATAGGAAATGGCAACCCACTCCAGTATTCTTGTCTGGAAACTTCTATGGACAGAGGAGCCCGGCAGGCTACAGTCCACGGGGCCGCAAAGAGTTGGACATGAAGCCTCTGGAGAGGGCCAGGCTAATTGCTGATGTCGTACTCCAGGAGACAGCAGAAACCTCACTAGGGCAATGGAAGTCAAACAACGGAGTGCAGGGCACAAACGACAAAAGGGCGAATCCACAAAGATGACAGCAGACTGATCTTGCAGGTTATGAGACGAGAAGTGAACGGACTGAAATGTCTAGATTTTGTACCTGGGAAATTGGCTACGGCATTAACCTAGACAGAACACTGGAGGGGGGAACCAGTGTGTGGGAAGGTAATTAATTTGGTTTGGAATATGCTGGGTTGGACATGCCTGCAGGACATGCAGATGGAAGTGTCTACAGGCAGCTGTAAATTCCCGTCTGGAGCTCAGGAGAGTTCACTTCAAGCCTGAGAATTTTTATGCACTGCTTTCCTATCTCAGGAAGCCTGACAGAAAATGGGCTGAGAACCAAATCTTGTATGACGGGAATCTTAAGCAGCATGCTACAAGATCTTTTTGTTTCAACTCCCACATCTGCGTGTGAGTCAAGGGAGGTAAAGAAAAGAGAAATGAACACACCACTGAATCTTCTGTGGCAAATGGAGCCGCCTCCTTTTGAAACAATACTGCCAACTGCCATGTTGCCTTACCTGACCCCACTTCCTATCTTTCTGTGATTTACCAGTGACTTTGTCTCTCCTAATAGCCAAGGTCTTATTTCCTCATGTGCACAAACATTGACAGTGTTCAACCACCTCCTAGAAACACGTATGGATAGTCTTCAATATCATCTTGCAAGCTCACCTATTTTCTATTATAATATGTGATTATTACAGCTATTCTCAGTCTCATGCACTCATGGGTGCCTAGCAGGTGACAGGCCAGAAGCTGCTAGGTGTTTTGCACATTTTTTTTCTCTCTGCTGTTCACAACTTTTCCAAAATCCATATCATCGTTAACCTCATTTTACATATGAAAAAGGACTAGGAGAGACTGGAAAATATATTTAAGTGGTAAGTGTGGCCCTCCATCTTCCTCGCTCTCAGTTTTGTGATGTGGCATCTTCACCAGCCTGTGGGGAAGCTTAGCTCATGCTTCACATAGAAAAGGCAGATCCTCTCACATGTGAATCAGTATCTCCAGGACCAGTTTGTCTCCAAATTCTGTTACTTCTTCCCTCAAAATGACTTTTTTGTCTAATGATTTCCTTCTTCCCACTATATTCCCAGAACAAGTTCAAATGATCTAAAGTTTTGTTTGAAGTCATAAACTGTTCTCCCCACCCCTTGTCTCCTCCCACTGATCTGTTTTGCACACACAGCCAACTTAATTTCTTTACTCAGTTTTACTGAGGATATATATATATATAAATATATATATTTACATACACACACACACACACACACACACTCAAGGACGAGATCAAACCAGTCAATTTTAAGGGAAATCAACTCTGAATACTCATTGGAAGGACTGATGCTGAAGCTGAAACTCCAGTATTTTGGTTATCTAATGTGAACAGCTGACTCATTGGAAAAGTCCCTGATGCTGGGAAAGATTGAAGGCAGAAGGAGAAGAGGGTGTCAGAGGATGAGATGGCTAGATGGCATCACCGATGCAATGAACATGAACTTGGGCAAACTTCGGGAGATTGTGAGGGACAGAGGCCTGGCGTGCTGCAGTCCATGGGGTCACAAAGAGTCAGACATGACTGAGCAACTAAGCACGGTACACACACACACACACACATACAAGTATTAGTTTTGACAAACATACATATATATATTATACATACTTATGCACACACACACTCATCATCAAAACCACAATCACAATCTAGAATATTTCATCATCTCAAAGAGTTTTATCATGTCCCTTTGCTATAAATTCTCCCATTCCCCAATTCTAGCTCCAGGTAACACTGATGTGTTGCTCAAATTCTTATAAAACACAATTTTAGCATGTCACTTCCTTACAAACTTCCAGGGATTCCCTGTTTAAACTAAGACAGAACTTCCCAGTTCGGTAGTGTGTAAGTCATTTCTATAGCACACTGGGTCAACGAGCCTCAGAGGCGACTGGCCATCGTAGGGCTTGCCTGGCTAAGTGAGGACTGCAGGGAAGCAATAGCTCAGCACACACTATAGGTGTAATACACAGTGGCCTACACAAAGTAGAAGTGACTTTATAAACACGTGTGTGAGTAGCCCGAGGCTTGCTGCCTGAGGATGTCAGAGTGTCAGACTCCTCTCCTGCTACCGTGCTGTGCCATGCTCCCCTTATTCACCGGGTCCCAAATGACACACTCGACTTCCACAATTCAAGTGGCAGGCTGGGGAAAGTGAAAAGTGAAAGGGGAGGAGGCTCGCCTCTTTCCTTTGAGGACATGCGCAGAAGCCCACACTGCTTTCATTCACATATCATGGCTGGAGGGGTGAGTGGGAAACAGTCTTTGTTCTGGAGACCCATGTATCCAGCTAAGCCAGGAAGTTTGATGACCATAGAAGGAGAGGCAAGTGGGTATTTGAGTCCACTAGAAGGCAATGGCACCCCACTCAAGTACTCTTGTCTGGAAAATCCTATGGACAGAGGAGCCTGGAAGGCCGCAGTCCATGGGGTCGCTGAGGGTCGGACATGACTGAGTGACTTCACTTTCACGCATTGGAGAAGGAAATGGCAACCCACTCCAGTGTTCTTGCCTGGAGAATCCCAGGGACGGGGGGGCCTGGTGGGCTGCCGTCTATGGGGTCGCAGAGTCGGACACGACTGAAGTGACTTGGCGGCAGCGGCAGCAGCAGCCATCTCTGCTGCATGTCTAAGTGTCTACAGAATAAAATCTTCCACTTAAACTTCTTTTTCCAAACCTATCCCCTAAACGTTTCCCACTTGTCCCTGTATACCACCAGATGGGTCAACCACGGTTCCCTCATTGCCTCCACCATCCCACACATCCTGGCCTTGTCTTTGCTCACCTTATGGTGTTTCCCTGACATGCCATCATCGCCATAGTTCACCTTGCTCTCAACCTTCAGGTCCCAGTGCAGCAGCCACTCCCTCTCTGAAGCTTTCCCTGACCACTCCACCCCTTAGCCATCCTTCCTTCTCTGAGCTCAGTATTTATTTGTTGCTACTCTGCTCCTTGCATTTTCCATTTTATAATATTATTTTTCATTGATAGTATTTTTTCTTTATATTTCTGGTCTCACGAGAGAAAATATTATGCCATTTTGTATCCCACTCAGCATTTTGCATAAGCCTAGATACTGTTTCTTATGTATGTTATAAATCACTATGTATGTGAATTAATATATGCATGAACTGTGAGTCGGTTAAATGAATCAAAAGCTATTGTCCTAAATGATTCCAAGAAGGAGAAACTGCTCTAAAGGATATCGTCTCTTCTTGAGTGAGATGGGACACTGGGTTATCAAAGGCTAAATACTTATTTAGCTATAAATGGATGTAGATTGGATCTGCAGAATGTGTTTAGAGCTTAGCCAAGTCTTACTAATGTCTGAGTGAACTATCAAATTGTATTTGTGGTCTAATCATATAACAGCATCTTAGATTTATAAAATGCTTTTATGCCTAACTTTCAATCCTTTAACTTTTAAATCTACATTTATTTAACTGGGAGTGTACAGAGTAAAAGCTGAGTGCACATCCTTGAAGAAATCTCTGGAGAGCTGGAGGTTGGAGCGGATCACTACTAATGTTGCAATTTCCATGCAAATTCCAGAAAGCAACTTAAAAAATAAATGTGGTAATCCAAAATTTTTTGCTAAGTACATCAGAGTGTTTGATTTATTCTTCTCGTAATCTCAATGAGGTCAGTTTTATAAAGCTAAGGTAAGTATGGATCAGTGACGTTAAAAAACATGCCCAGAATTATATGGCCAGTAAATGATAGGGTTGGGATTTTAACAGATTTTTTTAAAACTCAAGGTCTATGCTCTTAACTGCATTATAAGAGGGCTATGGCTTCTTGCTGTTTTGACTAAGATCAAGTGTGGAATGGGGGCTTTCCTGGTGACTCAGTGGTAAAGAATATACCTGCCAATGTAGGAGATGTAAGAGGTTTAATCCCTGGTTCAATCTCTGGGTCAGGAAGATCCCCTGGAGTAGAAAATGGTAACCCTATGCAGTATTCTTGCCTGAAAAATTACATGGACAGAGGAGCCTTGTGGGCTACAGTCCATGGGATTCCAAAGAGTCAGACATGACAGCAACTGAGCACATTGTGGTAACAAATTTCCTAAGTTATTTTTAATTTATTGGTCATGGTATATTGTCAATTTAATATATTGCTAAATTTTACTAACTTGTACTTTTTCCTGATTTTGTGTGTATATATTCAAAAGTTACATTCATTTGTTTCATATATGTGTGACACATTCACTTTTGATAGATATTATCAAAAGGACAAGTTAGAGTCCTTTAAATATATTTAATTAAAACTTTATTTTGGTTTAAATATGTGGAAGGTATGCATACTGTCGTTGTTTGTATAAGAAAAGAAATTCTTTAGTCTATTGCTATCAACATTGAAAATGTAAAATAGGATTTCTGCTTCCAGCCAAGATGGAATAACAGGAACCAAATTCACCCTCCTGCCTGATATAAGCAACAATAGTGATGCTGAAGCTGCAACTCCAGTACTTTGGCCACCTCATGCGAAGAGTTGACTCATTGGAAAAGACTCTGATACTGGGAGGGATTGGGGGCAGGAGGAGAAGGGGACGACAGAGGATGAGATGGCTGGATGGCATCACTGACTTGATGGATGTGAGTCTGAGTGAACTCCAGGAGTTGGTGAGGGACAGGGAGGCCTGGCGTGCTGCGATTCATGGGGTTGCAAAGAGTTGGACACGACTGAGTGAATGAACTGAACTGAACTGAACAAAATATTTGAAACATGGATTTTAAAACACTGAATATCAGACAAGAAAGGATAGTGATCTATGAGGCTGGTGACAAAAGAGGTGAGTCCTACAGTTTTCCCAACTCATTGCCTTGAGAGAGCTTCCAGGATGTGGCAAAAGGATGGAGAATCTAAGTAGAGCCTAGGGACTCCACAATGAGAAGAAATGGAGCTCAGAATACAGGCAGAGTAGGGCATTATGAGTTTGGAGGACTGAGTAATGGAAGAGAGAGATGCACAGACAAAAAGCCTGATGGATATGTAGACTGTCCCCTTTGAGTGTTCAACATATTCAAAAGAATTAGAGCAATGCCTGGTGCCCACATACGGCTGGGAATAGTGCTGTTTCACCAGCCAGACTACAAAATCTCATAATTCACAGCGTAGTGGGTAGAGTACTCAGAAAGGCTCACCTCAGTAGTGGAGAATAGCTAGCCTTCAAATTAATATGACTCTACTGGCACCAAATACATCATAAAAGTAAGACCCTAGATTATCATACTGTTTCCACATACTATAAGTACATCTGGAACAAAGCTCAAGACTATTTAAGGAAATACAAAGGTCTCCTTGCTGGAGCATAAAGAGAACATTTATAAAATTTGATAATCAGTCAAAGATGATTAGCTAAAAAGCAAGAAACTATGATCCTAAGTGAAGAGAAAAACATAAATTGAATTAGATCCAGAATACATGTTAAAGTTAGCAAAGGTATTAAAGGAATAATTATTGTGGTGTTCCATGTGTTAAAAAAATGAAGCAGAGATGGGAAGATATTTTTAATAAAGAAATTTTTAGAGATGAAAACTATAAAGTGTGACGTGAAAGATATGCTGGATAGAACTAACAGAACACTAGTCACTGAGGAAGAAGAGACTAATGCATTTCAAGACATAGCAATATAAATGATGCAAAAAAGAAACCAGTGATAGAAAAAAATCAGAAACACTGAAAAGTGCATCACTGAACTGTGACAAGTTCAAATGATCTAACATACACGTACCCTGTGTCCTCAAAGGGAAGGGGCAAAAGAAGGACTGGAATAAATGTTAGAAAAAATTTCCAAGTTTGATTTTAAAATATCCAAGAATATAAAAGGACTCCAACCACAAAAACATGAAGGAAAATTACATCAAGGCATGATATAATCAAATCTTGAAAGAGGTCAGAGGAAAACAGTCTTTATGTAGAGACGAACAAGCATCTTCATGACAAAACAATGTATTCAAGAGGACAGTGGAATAATGTATATCTTGTGTGGAAATAAAAAATTGTCAAATTAGAGCTCTCTACCCATAGAAAAATCTTTTCAATGAGATAAAGTGAAAACTTTTTCAGACATACAAAAGCTGAAAAAAAATCCATTGTCAACAGACCATACGTGAGATGTCAAAGGATAATAGAGGGGCTACTACATGAGTAAATACATGAGACTTTTTTCTTATTCTACAAGGCAAGAAAAAGAATGAAAAAGGATTCAGATTTTCTTTATTTGTATACCACATGATTGTCTCTATAGAAAATCCATTGAAATCTACAAAAGTACTATTCGAATTAAGAAGATATTTTAGGAAGAATGCAAAATACAAAGTCAAAATGAAAAACTAAATTATTTCCTATATATTCGGTTCAGTTCAGTTCAGTTGCTCAGTCGTGTCCAACTCTTTGCGACCCCATGAAATAACCAGAAATTGAAATTGAAAAGTGCCGTTTATAATTATGGACTTCCCAGGTGGCTCAGTAGGTTAATGAATCCACCTGCCAATTCAAGAAATGCAGAAGACACAGGTTCAATCCCTGGGTAGGGAAGATCCCCTGGAGAAGAAACGGCAACCCTCTCCAGTATTCTTGCCTGGAGAATCCCATGGACAGAGGAGCTGGGCAGGCTACAGTCCATGGGGTCACAAAGGATCAGACATGATTAACTGAGCATGGATTTATAATCACATTAAGATACTAAAGGGCTTCCCTTGTAGCTCAGCTGGTAAAGAATCCACCTGCAATGCAGGAGACCCTCGTTCAGTTTCTGGGTTGGAAAGATCCACTGGAGAAGTAATAGGCTATCCTCTTCAGTATTCTTCGGCCTCCCTGATGGCTCAGCTGGTAAAGAATCTGCCTGCAACGTGGGAGACCTGGGTTTGATCCCTGGGTTGAGAAAATCCCCTGGAGAAGGGAACAGCTACCCAGTCCAGTATTCTGGCCTGGAGAATTCCATGGACAGAGAGGAACCTGGCAGGCTATGGTCCATAGGGTCACAAAGAGTCAGAAATGACTGAGCAACTTTCACTTTCAGTTCATTTCAATTCAGTCACTTTGATACTAAAAGATATTTCTTGGAATGAAAAAGATATGAAAGACCTATACATTGAAAGCTCAAAAGCATTTTTGAGAGAAATTAAGTAACACGTAAGTAAATGAAGATATATAGCATGTTCCTGAATCAGAAAGATTATTACTGTTAACATGATAATTTGTCCTCAGTTGATCTTTTGATTCAATATAATTTCCATCAGTATCCCAGAAAGTGTTCATGTAGAAATTGACAAGCTAATTCTCAAATTCATATGAAAATGCAAAAGAACTAAAATATTTTTAAAAATTTGTACCAGAAGAACAAATTTTAAGGATAAATACTGCAGAATTTTGAAGAATATTATAATGCTATCAAGACTATGTGGTACTGATATCAAAATAGACAAATAGAGTCATGAAACAGAGTAAAAAGTCTAGCAATGAACCCTACATATATAAGAACAATTGATTTTGAGCATAAGTACAAAGACAATTCAGTGGCAAAGACAATTTAGTGGTAAAAGGATAGTCTTTACTTTCAACAAACAGCACTGGACAAATTGGGTATCCATACACAAAAACAAATAAAACTTCCCCCTTCAACTTTGTTCCATGCCTCAGACCATGAACAAAATAATTAAAAACTGGTCACAAACACCTGTGGCGGATTCATTTTGATATTTGGCAAAACTAATACAATTATGTAAAGTTTAAAAATAAAATAAAATTAAAAAAAAAAGAATAAAAGTAATCACTTATGCAAAAAAAAAAAACACATAAATATACAACTGAAAAACAATACTTCTATAAAAACATAGGAAAAGATTTGTAACCTCAGATCAGGTAATTTCCTAGATATGGTACCAAAACATATTCCTTTTCCCTTTGTGTATGCATGGATATTCAAAGCAACATTAGTAAAAATCACAAGAATTAAGCTGAATGAAAGAGGCCAAACTATAAATATAGTGCATACTATGTGATTCAGTTTATACAGAGCTCTAGAAAATGCAAATTAATCTATAGTGACAAAAGCAGATCAGTGGTTGCTTTGGGGAGGACATGGAGGGAGGGAAAATACATGGGCATGAGGAGACTGTCATGGGGATGCTAGGAAATTTAAGAGATATCTCAAGCTCTGACAGTGCTTGAACCCCATTTCCTATAGGCTAGGTCCCTACTGGCCTGTTTGGGCTGTGGTTCACTTCCTACCTTGCTCCTACTTGAACTGTATGTTCGCAGTCATGCCCTGAGCTTCGCTGACATTTTCTTCATTAACCACTTGAGCAATTTTTGAACCCTCGTGTCTAGTCATTAATCGTTTATTAGAACTTGGAATAATTTCTCCTGCTTTAATTTTTTTTTTTTAGATTTTTTTTGATGTGGATGATTTTAAAAGTCTTTTTTGAATGTGTTACAATATTGCTTCTGTTTTATGTCCTGTATTTTGGTTGCAGGGCATGTGGGATTTTAGCTCCCTGACCAGGTATCAAACCCACACCCCCTGCATCGGAAGGTGAAGTTTTAACCACTCAACTGCAAAGGAAGTCCCTCTCCTGTTATACTTTAAGATAATTTTGCCTCATCAGAACTGAATAAATCAAATACTGAGCCAGCTATTAAGCCTGATAGGTTGGGACCTTGCAATGATTCAGCAACAAGCTAAGCAATCAGATGTAGCCTCTCTTCCACTCCTCAGGGATTTCATTCTGCTCCAACCCAGAATATCTCTACCATACTCTCAGAATGTATTCTTCTCCTTATTCTTAAAAGAAGGTTTAACAAGATAGGCCTATAAATAATGGTCTTTGATTGATCTAGTAAAGAAATACAGACAGCATCTGTTACTTACTGAGGCAGGAGAAAGTTTACCCCTGTTGTAGAATTCATTGTTTAAATGCTTATCAAAGGGCAGGGTCTGGTAACGCGAACAGTTAAATGGGAGAAAAAATAGATGCATAGAATTAAAAATTAAGCCTTGGGCTATTACCTTTTATATATTATGGATGAGGTGTGTGAGAATTTAACTGCTCTTGTGTTGTTAAGTTCTCCATACATGCATAGCTTGAAAATCTATTTCCCTCTGGAAAGCTGTCCTCTGACAAAATTGGAGACGAAAATTGCTGTGATGAAGGTATAATGTGCCATTATTCTGCTGAGGTTCAATATGAATCAATCTGACAATCAGATGTCTAATGATGGTTCCTAATTCCCTTCTAATCTTTCCTCATTTTCTGTGGAATTCATCTTCTTATTTTTCTCTTGCCAAGTTTGAGACCAATTCAGTTCAGTTTAGTGAGACCCATTGAACATCTGCTATGTAGAATAAGTTGGGCTGGACACTGTGAAGATCAGAATATATATAAATATATATATATATATATGTTATAATCCCTGCCTCAAGGAACTCACAGTGTAATTGAGAGATCACGCAAATGGACATGGACTTGTTAACTGGTGCCTGGTAGTTTCTGGCAACTGAAGGTACTCATTAATCTGTGAATTGGATTTAAAACCCTGAAAAAGAGTGTAAGGCTAGATGCAATGTGTGTGGTACAGATATAGGATTTCAGAAATAGCAAGACATCAAAGTAGGCTGAAGTTTTGGTGCATCATGGAAAAATTGTATTTGTGGTGAAGCAAGTTTTAATGAGAAGGATATTTCAGGTCAGGGCCATTATGAAAATCAAAGAGATGGGTGTCAGCATCGTGTGTGTCTCCTGCAGAGAGAAGCCCTTTATGATTAGAGAAGATGGAAACATAGATGTAGGTTGGGTCAGATAATGGAGGGCCTTATATGAATTTTGGACTTAATTCTGAGGCTTCTGAGGGCATTGGAGAACCCCACAAGTATTTTTATCAGCAGAGCCCTATTTTTGAAATTTACATTTGTGTAACATGCAGGATAGTCTGAAAGAAAAGTATCTGAAGGCTAGGAGACCTGAGTGTAGGACAATAGAAACTGGGTAATGATAAGTTGAAGTATTATGTTTGCAACATGGTTGAGAAAAGAAAAGCCAATTATGGAAAGTAGAAAATCATGAATCTCACAAATTGTGAAGAACAAACACATTTTGACTTCCTGATTTGGAACTCAAAATTTAGGACAATAGAGTCCCAGATACAGAAGAGGAAAAGAAAAGGCGGAATTGTGGTAAAGATTTTGTTTTTGATTCAAGTTTGAGATTGTCATGACCAAGTCAGGTTCTTAAAGGACAAGATGTTTAATAGTGATGAGCTTAGAGCCTTGAAAACAATGGGATTGTCTTCTGTTAACTCAGCAGTGCCTCTGTTTCTTCCTTCTCCTATCTTTCATAGGAAAGAAATATGGTGCTCATTCCTCAAAATTTCCTTCTTATGTGGTTTCAGGGTAGCTTATTCCAATAAGAGCCATTTTTATGATGTTCAGAAGGCCCCGTCTTCATTTGTTCCTGAGGCAGCTGTAATCTGACTTCTTACTGAGAGCCTCATGGTAATTGAGCAATTGTTTCTAGACTTCTGGGCACCTTCTGGACTTTTGCTTCCTTCAGCCCTTAAGTTGGGCATGCTTCTAATTCCCTGTATTAAATCCCTTTCTACTCAAAATTTCTAGACTGGAGTCCTCTTTCCTCATGGATTCTGACACAAAAGCACATTCCCTGTGAAGACATGATGAGCGATGACAGAGACTGAGTGATAATTTTGTGCGTGTGTGTTGGAGAAGTACAACTAGTGAAAGACGCAGAGAAGAAATGGCATGAAAATTAAGAAAAAACTGAGCACGTCATGAAAGAGAGGCTACTTAAGGGAGGTTTTTGAGGAGAAACATTTTTTTAAAAATTCAGTTAAAGGGACAAAATAAAGAATCTGTAGAGACATGGATGAACCTAGAATCTATCATATGGTGTGAAGTAAGTCAGAAAGAGAAAAACAAATATTATATATTATCATATATCATATATATGGAATCTAAAAACATGATGCAGATGAACCTGTTTGCAGGGGAGGAATAGAGAAGCAGACATAGAGATGGATGTGTGGGTATTGGTAAGGAAAGGAAAATGGGATGAATTGGGAGATTGGGACTGAGATATATACACACCATGTATAAAGCAGATAGTAGAAACCTCTTGCATATCGCAGGGAGCTCAGCTCATTGCTCTGTGGTGACCTAGAGGGGTGAGATGGGGAAGGATGGAGGGAGGTCCCAGAGGGAGGGGATATATGTATACATATGGCTGATTCACTTCACTGTACAGAAGAAACTAACACAACATTATAAAGCAACTATACCCCCCAACATTTGTTAAAGTTAAAAAATTAAAGAGTACTGCTTGCTGAGAAAATGGTGTCATATTCGTCAAGGTGAAGGACAACTTGCAGGAATTTAGTTCCCATGTATTGTTATTCACACACATTGAATTACAGGGTCAGTTAGAATGATATCACCAAAATAGCATCCATAATGTTTGGTGGGATGATCAGATGATCAAGCTCCCTGGAACTTGGTTACCACAGAGGAGACAAAGTCTTGAAAGCCCTGAATTAATAAATGGAATGTCTAGTATTGCCCTGCCACATAAAAGCAAACTGCTTCTCTGGTCTTTACTAATTGGTCTAGAGGAAAAGCATTTGGCACATTTTATAGTGGCATGCTATTAATCACATTTTGACCAACAGTGCAAGAGGCAACACTACCTGATTATTTTTATGAGAGTCCATGTAAGTGTACAAGATCCATGTGTCTTTGGCATAAACCATGTAGGTGAATTAAATGGATTGGGTGGAAATCTCCACCACTTACTTTTCAAATTTGATACTGGCACCTGTTTCTGACATATTCCTGGTGATTTTTGAAGGGAGGGGGCTATTCCAATCACTTTCATTTGATCCTTCCTGCTTTATAGTCCTTACTCCATAGATCAAACAGCTGAAGTGGATATATTTTCTGTTGTTGAAGCATGATTTATATTCAGAAACTGCACAGATGAGTTCACACCCATGAGGTCTAATTTTTGCATTCTTTCTCTGTATTATAATAAAGGCTTTCTGGCTTCTCAGCTCCATTTAGTGTAGGTCGTTGATCAGAAAACGAAGATCATGGCATCAGGTCCCACCACTTCATGGGAAACAGATGGGGAAACAGTGGAAACAGTGTCAGACTTTATTTTTTTGGGCTCCAAAATCACTGCAGATGGTGACTGCAGCCATGAAATTAAAAGACGCTTACTCCTTGGAAGAACAGTTATGACCAATCTAGATACCATATTCAAAAGCAGAGACATTACTTTGCCAACTAAGATCCGTCTAGTCAAGGCTATGGTTTTTCCTCTGGTCATGTATAGATGTGAGAGTTGGACTGTGAAGAAGGCTGAGCACTGAAGAATTGATGCTTTTGAACTGTGGTGTTGGAGAAGACTCTTGAGAGTCCCTTGGACTGCAAGGAGATCCAACCAGTCCATTCTGAAGGAGATCAGCCCTGGGATTTCTTTGGAAGGAATGATGCTAAAGCTGAAACTCCAGTACTTTGGCCACCTCATGCGAAGAGTTGACTCATTGGAAAAGACTCTGATGCTGGGAAGGATTGGGGGCAGGAGGAGAAGGGGACGACAGAGGATGAGATGGCTGGATGGCATCACTGACTCGATGGACGTGAGTCTGAGTGAACTCTGGGAGTTGGTGATGGACAGGGAAGCCTGGCGTGCTGTGATTCATGGGGTCGCAAAGAGTCGGACATGACTGAGCGACTGAACTGAACTGACTTCCTTAAGTCCCTCCCCTGAGTAGGGCCACACTTCCAGAATTAGTGTTAGTTCTGAGCCAGTTCAATAATGTCTGAAGAGTATTCCTCTTTCCCCATGGCACAGTCACAATAGTAAATGACATCAGGTTGCTTTAGGAAACTAAAGGCAGAAGATTTACATGAACTTCTTGTGGTGGTGTGGCAAGGGAGATCCTTAAGGGAATCTGGTTCTCCTTTCATTTATAGGGCACGTTTACAAGCTGGCTCAAGTTTAGAAATTGAGTGACAAGTTGTGACTCTGTGTGATGTCAAAGTCAAGACTCTGTTCACAAGAATTAAAGATTAAAAATGGCTTTCTTATATTATCCAGTGCTCAAATATATTTGTTCTAGGAACACCATAATCAATGAGCCACTCACAAAGATTTTCGTGGATTAAACACTTTTGATTACTGCTCGAATCCTGCTATGTGTTTCATCACCTCCTGCTGTTGCTTAATGTGTGAGTCAGTGAGTGCAATTCAAAGGGAGCATCTCTCAACATCAACACTGGCTTGAAGCACCCTGAGCTTTTTAGGAGGTCTGTCATTTTCTTGGTTGTTGTTGATGCTTAGTTGCTTGGTTGTTTTGGGGGACTCTTTGCAACCCCATGGACTGTAACCCACCAGGCTCCTCTGTCCACAGGATTTTCCAGGTAAGAATACTGGAGTGGGTTGCTATTTCCTCCTCCAGGTGATCTTCCTGACCCAGGAATCAAACCTGTGCCTCCTGCATCTCCTGTATTGGCAGGCAGATAGTATATTTCTCAATGCATTGGTAAATGTAGTAATTTCTAAACACTCCCTTGGATTAGACTTACTGGTTTGGTGAATGGGACACACATGATAAATTCACTCCAAATTCCTGACTTCCTAAATCTTTGAATGTGTCCTTCTACAATATACCAAAGACATCTGGTATCTCAACTTCATTTAAATTGCATATATAATACTATACATACCTATAAACACACACACATATATAGATACAGATATAACAACTATTGAAAAGTAAATTGTCAGTGTAACATACAAATTTTAGGTTTGTATCTGAAAAGCGAAGAAGGAAACTGGAAGCTGGAAGTCTTCACCTGCCATTTTAATGCTTTTTTTCTTTAAAACAATAAAAATATCTGAACCAAACAAAGCAAAACATTAACATTTGTTGCATCTCAGTAGTGAGAACACAACTGTTTGTTTATTCTTTCTATTCTTCAGTATTTCCAAAATATTTCATATTAAAAATATTCTAAACTCTCAAACAATCAAAATGAAGCCAATGGTTGAAAGTAAATATGTTTGTAAGCACAGATCACATTGCAGGTGTTTGGAAAAGTAATTCTCAACATAAAAGCCCTTAAAAAGAATTGATCACCAAAAAATTAACCTCTAAGAAGACAAAGACAGAAGTAGATGAAATTGATGCTCTAATTCAAAATTTTTTATGAAGAGATGATAATTCTGCATGTTTCTTTGAGTAGTTAGATGCGTCAATCTTGCCATTATGATCGTTTTATTCATTCATTCCTGGAGACCAGGCACTTCTCCTAGGAATGCCCTTCTCCTTTATACTAGAGGTTAGGAGAGGAAGAAGCTAATAAAAAAGAAAAATTTAAGTCTGATGCCACAGTTATTGCAATAGCCAAGCAAGAGCACATATATTTTGTTTATACACATTTCATCTCGAAGTGTGGGTTTTATGTGTACGTGGCCTTTAACACTATCATCTGCTTACCACTGACTGCTGTGATGACTGATTCTTTTTAATGATTTTAACAGAGAGAAAGGAGAATAGAAACTGATGCTGAAAACACTAGCTAACCCAACCAGAACTGACAGCACTTCCCTGAGATTTTCTGTGTCTTTAATTCAATAAAATAGCTTGGACTGAGAATTCTCAAAGAGGAGTAAAAGCAAGCTTCTAATAACCACTTATAAAAGTGAAATAGAAGAATAGCTGAATCAGGAGTATGAAGCTACACTGAGACACTTGGGGAGAAACGTGTACTTTGGAGTAAAATGTGCTGAGCTCATGCAATATATGAACAATTTGAAAGAGGAACATTTAGGGTCACCTGAATAAATGTATTCCCTCCTCAAACAAACCATTGACCTCTATCTAGCTATTTCTATCCACACACCACTAGCAGAGGGAGTAGATAGGATTATCCCAAAACCTTGTCATTTAAAAGGACTTTTCACATCTTTTATTTAACCCTCTCATCACTATGGGAGATGAGCAGAACTTCATTTCAGAGATGGAGACATTGAGGAACAAGACTGAATACATATTCCCAGTCTCACAGCCAGGTGATGGTAGAGACCAGGCTTCTGGGATTTTGCTTTACATCTCACTGACTCCTCATTCTCCTTGCTCTCTCCGTGTTCTCTTGGTCTTGACTTTCCAGTTTTAGGGAGATTGAGAATGTTTATAGCAACTTCTTTTTGGAAATCCTTTATGAAACACACAGTGTATTGACTCTAAGGGATAGTGTTTCATCACCAGGAATACTGATTCAGGTAGGTAGTACTTTGACCAAAATAGTTGAAGGCGGAAGATGTTACCCACACATAGATGCATGCCACAAGGGCTCATTTCTGTGCTGACAAAAAATGCGATCAATTTTGGTCTCTCCAAATACACTTCGGAGAAGGCAATGGCACCCCACTCCAGTACTTTTGCCTGGAGAATCCCATGGACAGAAGAGCCTGGTAGGCTGTAGTCCATGGGGTTGCTAGAGTCGGACACGACTGAGCGACTTCACTTTCACTTTTCACTTTCATGCATTGGAGAAGGAAATGGCAACCCACTCCAGTGTTCTTGCCTGGAGAATCCCAGGGACGGGGGAGCCTGGTGGGCTGCCATCTATGGGGTCACACAGAGTCGGACACGACTGACGAGACTTAGCAGCAGCAGCAGCAAATACACTTAGCATGTTTGACTTTTTTTTCCTCTTAGGAGTAAAGCAGTAGAGGGGAAGCTTATAACACACAGTTGTTACACAATGGCACCACACTCCAGTACTCTTGCCTGGAAAATCCCATGGATGAAGCAGCCTGGTAGGCTGCAGTCCATGGGGTTGCTAAGAGTTGGACACGACTGAGCGACTTCACTTTCACTTTTCACTTTCCTGCATTGGAGAAGGAAATGGCAACCCACTCCAGTGTTCTTGCCTGGAGAATCCCAGGGATGGGGGAGCCTGGTGGGCTGCTGTCTATGGGGTCGCACAAAGTCAGATACAACTGAGGCGACTTAGCAGCAGCACCAGTTACACAGCATATCTGTCCTCTATGATGAGTCATTAGTCATCTATTGCTTTTAACATGCTAAGCCTAAAACTTAATGGCTTATTTACCAAAGGGGAAAGAAGCGTAGTGATAAATTAGGAGTTTGGGATAACATACATACACTACTATATATAAAACAGATAATCAGCAAAGACCTACTGTATAGCACAAGGAACTATATTCAATATTTTGTAATAACCTATAAGGATAAAGGGCTTCCCAGGTGGTGCTAGTGGTAAAGAACCCACCTGCCAAAGCAGGAGATGCAAGAGATGTGGGTTCCATTCCTGGGTTGGGAAGATTCCCTGGAGGAGGGCATGGCAACCCACTCCAGTATTCTTGCCTGGAGAATCCCATGAACAGAGAAGCCTGGAAGGCTACAGTCTATGGAGTCACAAAGAGTCAGACACGACTAAAGATACTTCGCATGCCCACAAAAGGAAAAAGAACATGAAAAAATATATAATTCTATATCCATGTCTATAGACATATATCTGAATCATTTTGCTATACACCTGAAACTAACACCAGATTGTAAAACAACTATATCTCAATTTAATAAAAGATACTTAATGACTTAAAACAGCAAATACTTATCTCATAATTTCTGAGAGCTGCTGGATTGGATGGCTCTAGCTCAGGTTTTCTCATGAAGACATTGGATGAGGCAACCGTTATCTGGAGGTTCGCCTGGGAACAAAGGATCCAGTTCCAAGCTGGTTCACTTAAATGGCTGGCAAGTTGAGATGAGCTGTCCACCGGAGCCCTCAGGTCTTCTGTACGTCAGTCACCTCGGAGCACACCCACCTCAGATCAAGTGATCCGAGAGAGAGAAAGTGATAAGGAGCAAGAACGCTCACCCAAAATGGAAGCTGCCATCTTTTTATAAGCTGATCTTGAAATCATAGCCCATCACTTTGCCAGATCCAATAAATTAGAAGTTACATGCAGCTCACACACAGGGGAGGGAAATTCAGCTCTACTTCTTGGAAGGGGGAGTATCAAAGAGTTCTTGGACATATCCTTAGAACCACAACAATGCCTTGCTCAAATTAGCTTTGCAGGAGAAAGCACATAAAGTAGACAGATTCTTTTTCAGCTGGTTCACATATTTCTGAGGCTGCTAAGTCACTTTAGTCATGTCTGACTCTTTGTGACCCCATGGACTGTAGCTCACCAGGCTTCTCTGTCCATGGGATTCTCTGGGCAAGAATACCAGAATGGTTTGCCATTTCCTCCTCCAGGGGATCTTCCCGACTCAGGGATTGAAACTGTGTCTTTTGCAGCTCTTGCATTGCAGGCAGATTCTTTATCCCTGAGTCACCGGGGAAACTCATGGTATTTGTCATCCTTTACTAAACAGTTTCTTCTATATTCTTTGCTGTCCCAACTTCTTCATTTGCCTTGAAATGTTGGAGGGTCCCTCGCTGCTCAGAGCTCTTCTTTATGCACACACTTACCTTCCCAACACCCTCTCGCACCATCTCCAAACTCCACCCCTATTTCTCACAATTCTTATATTTCTGTCTTCAGCCTTGATCTCTCCTTGTAGTTCTGGTTTTGTACATCCAGCTTCTCCTTGACATTTCCGGAAGGATCACAAGAATTTAAAATGTACCATGGCTCACAGAACTCTTGCTTCCAGAGTATTCTCCCAGCCTCCCCATTTTCAGTAAATCCACCCAGTTGTTTAAGCTCTTCCCCACCTCCTGTCTAATCCCTCAGCAAGTTCTGTTGGCACTTTGCTCAGTGTCTTTTCTGGGTCTACCACTGTCTCCATCTCTACTGTTCTCACTCTAGTCCAAGTCAGCTCTCCTCTCACCTGGACCATGGCAATTGCCTCCTAAAAGTTTTCCCTGTTTATTCTGTGGTCCTTGTAAGTATTCTCCATAGCCCAGCCATGATGGCACTTTGAAAATAAATTCAGTTTTTATCACACCTGCATTTAAAACATAACGACTTTCTATAGTTAGAAAGCCACTTAGAATAATAAACCCAAACTCTTTGCTCTGACTTAGAATTTTGTACACTTTCTTGTCCCTGCTCACTGACCAGTGACACTGATCGTCACTGTACACAGTACTTAGGTATGTCAGCATACACTGTGTGGGCACTTGTATCTGTGTGTATGTGTGTTTGTGTGCATGCTGTGTGGGTGTGTATAATGTATGTGTGTCTCAATGTGTTGTTAGTGTGTGTCTGGAAATGTGTCTGAGTGTATGCATGTGTGTGTGTGTGTGTGTGCCTTTCCATGTGTATCTGGTGTGTCTGGTATATACAGGGCCATCTTGATCGACCCTGTAGATTATTAGGCAGAATAGACTGCTCCCTTGAGAAAACTCAGGGACCACAGATATCTTCTCTCTCAATATTAATATTTCTCTAGAGATGCATTAAGTTTAAGTGGTTTCTTTTCAATTGCAAATCTCCTGGGAGTTGCATCCATCATCTGTATCTTTTTGTGAGTTGTGATAATTAGATTATATTCCTCCCAGCACTTGGTGAAGACAGCCAGAGATAAGACCGAGTGTAGGGAGCTCAGAAAATGAGACCCACGGCCCCTTGGGTGGTAGGGTAGCAGCTTGCTGACTCAGGTGCCACTTCCTGAATGATCTCCCTGGATCACAAAGATTCCTTCTCATCTTCAGGACTGGGCAACACTGGGGAATGAGAGACAGCACAGAGAAGAAGTGTAAGGGGAAAAAAGAAACATGAAAAAGTCCGTTTTCCCCAAGTATATATGAGTGCCATCCATGCCTGGTATGACTTTCTGCTTCAGAGATTTCTGGGTGCTCTTCAGAGTAAAGTCATTCCTCCTTTTATTCAGAGCAGTGTAAGGGCATGCTTTTTCCCATGAGACACAGTAATTCCTTGGGGAGCACAAACAGAGGACAGCAATGTAGCACATTCAGCAACTATTCCGTGTCTGTTACAACACGACTACAAGAGTACCACCATTAGAGAGGTGCCCCACAGGAAGCCACCTCCTCCCATCCTCCCTTGCAGTGTCTTGTCCTTCTCCTGCACTCTGATTCCATGCCACTCTTTCTTCACTCTCCATATTTCTCTTCCCTTCCCTGAAACTTCAACCTTTATTTTTCTATCTACTAGATCTTTCTTACCAATATTGGAACATGTCATCTTATATCCCATTAAGTTGAGAAAATGAAAACACACACACACACACACACACACACACTTTCCCTTTTATCCCATTTCTTCTCAGAAATCTCTTCATCTTTGAGCTGTGCTTTGGAGGGAAGGAGTTCCAGAATGTTTTCTCCAGTTCAAGTGTCTAATACAGTGTAGCTTTTGTTTTCCTCATGTCACATCATGGGCTTTGGTTTAATTGAATAATGCCCACTCCGGTGCCACATCGTCCAAACACCTGCACTTCATACCTTACTAGGCATGTTAGCAGTGTTCAGTGAGTTGCCCCTTCTCTTTGTCTTGAAATCCTCCACACTCACCCTGCTTCCTCTTGTTCACTGATTATTTTTTCTCAGACTACTTTCTAGCTCTTCCTAGATCATTGCAGGGATCCTTCTCTTATGTTACACTCTGTTGCATACTCTTGAATTTAAATACCTCTTCTGTGATGCTGATTCCCTGGTGAATAAGTGCAATGAATCCTCTTTTGTGCTGTAACTTCCCTCCTGTATCTGACTGCTTACTTAAAGATCAAAGAGAGAGATCCCTAGAGTTGTTCAGTTCAGTTCAGTTCAGTCCTCAGCTCAGTCGTGTTCGACTCTGCAACCCCATGGACTGCAGCACGCCAGGCCTCCCTGTCCATTACCAACTCCTGGAGTTCACTCAAACTCATGTCCATTGAGTCAGTGATGCCATCTAACCATCTCATCCTCTGTCATCCCCTTCTCCTCCCGCCTTCAATCTTTCCCAGCATCAGGGTCTTTTCCAATGAGTCAGTTCTTCGCATCAGGTGGCCATAGTATTGGAGTTTCAGCTTCAGCATCTGTCCTTCCAATGAATATTCGAGACTGATTTCATTTAGAATGGACAGGTTGGATCTCTTTGCAGTCCAAGGGACTTTCAAGAGTCTTCTCCAACACCACAGTTCAAAAGCATCAATTCTGCGCTCAGCTTTCTTTATAGTCCAACTCTCATGTCCAAACATGACTACTGGAAAAACCATAGCTTTGACTAGATGGACCTTAGAGTTATTAGGTATTCAGGATTCAGAGTCCGAGTCAAAAAGCTGTGTGACTTTATGTAAGTTTGCAAAAATTCTGCTTTTTTGTCTATAAATTAGAAGAAAGTACTGGTATGTATTTTGAGAACTGGAATGTTAGTCCTGTCATAGTAAACAAAGATGTCAGTCACCAGCAATTGCAGCCATGATGGATGGTGAGCTGGTGAGCCGTGAGGGAACTCAGGAGGGAAGGAACACCTTCCCTAGATGGCTAGAACATCTAGCGGCCATCAGACTGTAGCAACTTCCCACCATGAGCCCTGAGGAAATTCAGGATGTGAAAACACAGGATACTGGCCCCATATAGCTGAGGTGCATATCAAAGAAATGATTTCAGTGAACCCAGACTCTTGAGTCAGAAAGACTCAAGTTCTATATAACTTCCCATGCATAGAACACTAAATTTCTTAACTTGGGTTATCTGGTTTTCTTTAATTAACAATGATTTTGATGTTCAGACTTCCTGCCCTTTGTTGCAAACCTTGTATATAACCTGGATCCTCTCTTCACCTCCTCAGAAAGTTCTCTCAGGATTACTTGAGATGCTGTTTCCCAGGCTTGAAGTCCTAAAAATTCTCACCAAATAAAGCATAACTCTCAACTTTTGGGTTGTGAATATGTTTTAATTCCACAGCTTTGTAGGGTTTTTCTGATGACAATTAAATGAATACATTTAAAACACTTAAAAATTGTGCCTAACATATAGTAAACATTTAATAAATATTTATCAATTCTCCTTCTTATTATTTATCCCCTTTCTTTACATGTTCAAAGCAACACTTCTGATTGTCTCAGCAAATGACATTTCCACTCAGCTATTGAAATCAGAAATTGGTAGTTTTCTTAGAATTTTCTCATGCTGACACTCATCACTACCAAGTCTCCTTGACTTTAACTCCAGACTATTTCTTAAGTCATCCAGTTCTCTCAGACACCACTCTACATCAGCCACACCTCATCTCTCACTTCAGTTACTGAAATGGGTTCTTAATTAGACTTCCTGCCTCCTTTGCTGCCTGCTTCTCTGACTGATTCTTCAGCACACAGCAACTAGAGTGATCTTTAAAAAGCACAAACTGGTTCCTGTCACTCCTCTGCTCAAAACTCTTCCTGATTTCCCAGTGGACTGAGGACAAAGTCCAAGATCCTTAAGTGGAAGGGCCTATAAATTTAGACACCTTCTGCCATGTCTACTTCCAAGCTGTGTTCAGTCCCCCATCACTCACTGTGGCTCATCCACACAGCCATTCTAACAGGTTTTCAAACGTTTTAAGGGCTTTTCTACCTGTGAATTTCAATTTTGCTTCTAGGGGCTGCCTGGAATGTTCTTATCCCCCTTTTTGAGATAATTCCCACTTCCCTCTTTTGAGCCCCAGTAAATGTCATTTCCTCAAGAACTTTTCTGGACCTTGAATCTTAGCAATTTGAAATTATATATTATCCGTGTATTGATTTGCGTAGTGATAGTCTTTTCAACGGGATGAAAATACTATGATGATGGAAATCATTTGTCTTGTCCCTTGTTTTATTTCAAGCATTGAGCAGGGTAATGCTTAATCAACATTTATTGAATTAATGAAGTGAAGGAAAGAATTGTGGTTGGTGCAAGTCCTTAGTCATTTCATTGATGGAAACATAGTAGTACAAGTATGATGAGCAAGTCACAAGATGTGCCTAGATTTATTGCCTTTAAATGATGAAATTCAGAATTGTGTATTACATGCAGATTTGATACTATTTAGTTTTACAATTAACATAAGGAGAGACTGTGGTCGAGGGGGAAGTGCATGGGTTTTGTAGCAGATTCAGGTTTAATAACATCTTAATCATTTGCTGGTGGTGTGACCCAGGTAAAGTCCATTTCCTAGCCTGGAAAATGGTTTTTCTAACTCCAGAGTTGTTGCAGAGACTTGAGATGGATGGCTCAAGTTGATTGCTTTATAAATAAATATTAGCTGTCATTTTTACTGGAAGACCTTTGTGTTAGTACTTAAATATAAAAGGGAAAGACATAGGAACCAAAAATGATAAACTGTTGACTTGTTTAAAATATCCAGAAAAAGTTGGCCTCCAACTTTTAGATCCTATAAAGGCCTGAAATAAGACATAGTAGAAGGGAAAAATAAAAACCCATGAACTTTACTGAAATCAAATAGATTGATTCTTAAAATTCCAAAGACAAAGGTATATGTGCTTCCTAGGCCTGGAATGTTCTGTGTGTGTCTGGTTCTTCCCTCTGCATGTCCCACATGCTTTTTCCTAGAGGCCTTTTCTTTAGCACCATGTTAAGTCTCCCTCAACTTCTCCCCACCGTACCATTTCATGGCTGATATGAACATTTTATGGGCTCCCCAGGTGGCACTGGTGGTAAAGAACCCACCTGCCAATCCAGGAGACGCAGGTTTGATCCTCTGGTTTGGGAAGATCCCCTGGGGAGGAAATGGCAACCCACTCCAGTATTCTTGCCTAGAGAAATCTGTAGACAGAGGAGCCTGATGGGCTATGGTCCATAGGATCACAAAGTATTAGACATTTAGCTTCCCTGATAGCTCAGTTGGTAAAGAATTTGCCTGCAATGCTGGAGACCTGAGTTCAATTCCTGGGTTGGGAAGATCCCCTGGAGAAGGAAATGGCAACCCACTCCAGTATTATTGCCTGGAGAAGTCCATGGACAGAGGAGCCTGGTGGGCTACATTCCATGGGGTCTCATGTACTGGGGCATGACTGAGTGACTTTGGGAACTTTTTGTAGGCACTTGAAAAACAGTAAAGGCAGGGAGAGATGTGCTCTGAACTGATCTCATCTGCTTAAAGATAGAGCTCCAAAAGCAACTCCTTTGTCATCAATTCTCCCCAGGCATTTTGTCAACCAAGGTGGACTGACTGTTGCTATAGGAGAGAAGACTTGCAGTTAACACCATACCCAGACACACTTTGTCATAAACAATTATACTTTCTATCTGTTCTTCTAAGGGCCCAATTACCTTTTCTAAAAATCATTCACTCTCTCCTAAGAGATCCCGGGGCTTCTCTGGTGGCTCAGGGGTAAAGAATCTGCCTGCAATGCAGAAGCCCTAGGAGACACAGATCGATCCCTGGATCAGGAAGATCCCCTGGAAAAGGACATGGCAACCCACTCCAGTATTTTTGCCTGGAGAATCCCATGGACAGAGGAGACTGGCATGCTTCAGTCCATGGGGTCGCAAAGATTGGACATGACTTAGTGACTGAACAAAAAAATAAAAACAACATATAGGTTAATAAACTTCTTTATTTTTCTTTGATTGTTTTTCTCTTGTTAATCTGTGTTTTGTATCAAAGGATCTGAGCCAAGAATTCACAAGGGTAGAGGGAAAATGATTTTTCCTCCCTTACAGTGCCAACAAGGGTAGGATCTTGTTACTGATTTATCCCAGGTACTAACACACTGCATGGAACATAAGATGTGCTCACAAAGAAAAGGAATGAATAGAATGGCTACCTGTACAGCCTGAGAGCCATTATGCCCTTCTGCAGAACTATTTTTGTTATAGCTGGAGTTTAATGCAAGATTCATCTCTTAAAAAAAAAATCCACTTCCTTTTTAGAAAAACCTCTTGAAATTTACACAGTTTTAAGCTGCATTATACTATCAATTAAAGGAGCTGAAAACAACTTTCTTGAGTTGCATCTTCACTGTTTAATATTCAGGATGCATCTAATGTGCCCTTTGAGTAAGGGGACTTGCTTCCATCCTCTGGGGTGTCCCCAGTTCTCCACAATAGTGTCATATACAGTGATTAACATGGACTGGAGAATGTGGGCATGTGTATACCTCTGTGAATCTTATAAATTATAAAGTCCAAACAAAGTGGTTTAGTCACTTGAAAAGTAGGGAGAATAGGGCAGAAGTTCATAGATACATTTTGTAAGTGAGGATTTGAAGTTGTTAGTGTTCTTTTTAACTTCATGGTAATAGAATACAGGGATAGCTTGGTTTTCACAATTTTAATATCAGATAAAATTACTTTAAAATTGAAAACAAATTTAGCCAAGAAATGAATTAAAAATTTTGGAAACCTATCTATTGCTTTACTTCAAACTATCCTAAAAGAGACAGATTCTCAACACATTTGCAAGTTAAAAAGCAATGAGTTTCCTCTTTACATGTGTATACTAAAAATTGTTGCTGTTTTATTTTCCCCCTGTTCCAGCTAACCTGCAGTTTCAGGCATTCTAAGCTTTGAAGTTTGGAAAAGAGACAATGTTGTCTAGTAATCCTAAGAATGCTAACCGTGATGGTTCTTTTCAAGAAGATTTGTTTAAAAAGCCTAGACATTACCACATTATAATTTCTACAATCAACAAAGATTTAAAAAAAATGCCCGAAGATATGACTACTGGCAAGAAAAACTTTCCTTTCACATTTCATTAAAACATATCAGGCAATAAAATGAATGGAACTCTACATTCCGCCTCTGTGTGTGTGTTCAGTTCAGTCTCTCTGTTGTGTCCATCTCTTTGCGACCCCATGAACGGCAGCACGCCAAGCTTCCCTGTCCATCACCAACTCCCGAAGTCCACCCAAACCCATGTCCATTGAGTCGGTGATGCCATCCAACCATCTTATCCTCTGTCATCCCCTTCTCCTCCCGCCTTCAATCTTTCCCAGCATCAAGGTCTTTTCAAATGAGTCAGCTCTTCGTATCAGGTGACCAAAGTATTGGAGTTTCAGCTTCAACATCAGTCCTTCCAATGAACACCCAGGACTGATCTCCTTTAGGATGGACTGGTTGGATCTCCTTGCAGTCCAAGGGACTCTCAAGAGTCTTCTCCAACACCACAGTTCAAAAGTATCAACTCTTCTGCACTTAGCTTTCTTTATAGTCCAGCTCTCACATCCATACATGCCTACTGGAAAAACCATAGCCTTGACTAGATGGACCTTTGTTGACAAAGTAATGTCTCTGCTTTTTAGTATGCTGTCCAGGTTGGTCATAACTTTCCTTCCAAGGAGTAAGTGTCTTTTAATTTCATGGCTGCAATGACCATCTGCAGTGATTTTGGAGCCCCCCAAAATAAAGTCAGCCACTGTTTCCTCTCTTTCCCCATCTATTTGCCATGAAGTGATCGGACCATAGGCCATGATCTTAGTTTTCTGAATGTTGAGCTTTAAGTCAACTTTTTCACTCTCCTCTTTCACTTTCATCAAGAGGCTCTTTAGTTCTTCACTTTCTGCCATAAGGTTTAGTGTATGTGTGTGTATTTTCAGTCTTCTCCCTGCCACATTTTGTCTCCTGAGTTTTATCTGAGACGCAAAAGATTTCATAAGGAAACCACTGCATAAATTCTATAGTAACCTGTGATTAAAAATAGAAATGTATATACAAGAAATGTCCTAAAAACTTATGTTTTCATAGTAATATTTTATATTGCTTTACATGTTTCTATTATGATAAATGCACTGGATGCTTAAGGGAACTTGTTCGACTTTCTCTTTGTTGTTGTTTAGTTGCTAAGTCGTGTCTGACCCTTTGCGACCCCATGGAGTATAGCCTGCCAGGCTTCTCTGTCCTGGGATTTCCCGACAAGAATACTGGAGTCAGTTGCTATGTCTTTCTCGGGGGGAACTTCCCAAACCAGAGAGCAAATCCACATCTGCTGGCCCTTTGACTTTCTCTTATATTGTGAAAAACTGTTGAGGCTGTGTTCTGAAAGTATTTTGGTCATTAAAGATATTTTACTCCATTATGAGAAGGAATAGAGAAGGGAAATACAGCTAATTAAAAATGAACGATAGTCATGCTAAAGTTCATTTGTGTTTAAATGTTGACTATGTTCAGGGATTATTATAGAAACACATTTAGTCAGAATCAGAGATACTCAGACACCAAAAACTGAAGCATTTGTAATCTCACTTTTTTGTCTTACTGCCTTAACATTATTCTCCTAAATTGAGTTTATTATAATCATTTTACTGTTCATTCTAAATTTCTGTTGAGACACTTATTACAACTTGAGGCTATAGATAGTGAGTGAAATACCTTGCATTAATTTCAGATAATCATACAAAATTGATCCTCTATATCTCATAGTAAACAGTTGCAGTGTAATTGAACTAAATTCCCAGAATCTTTGCCAATGACCTGAATTCTAGGTAAGGTAGTAAAAGGAATTGACGTGATTTTGAATTCTTTGGCTTCTTCAAATTTTGTATCTTTCAAACCCCATATAGTTTCAGGTTCCTCCAGTCACTCATAGCCCCATTTCTTTCTTAGTCTCTCATTAGTTGGCTCCTGCACACTTGGATGAATAAATGCATTTTGTTTCAGATGCTAGCAGAGCTGTCTGATATTATATATGTCTCCTGTTCAAAATATAGCTTGATTTTTATATCAGACTTTATCTACTGTGTATTCCTACATTGGAAAAAGACAGAAATGAAAATTTCTCTCCTGTAAGACAATTTGGAGAAGTTTTACTATTTCATTGAAGCAAATTTTTATAATTTATCATGTTAGGATTTGAAAACAACAGCCATATATAATATTATTTTTTCTATACATTTCTTTTTAATCATATTGCACTTTAATTTTTCATATAAAGGAAGTTTTGGACACAATATTAATACTTTAAAGAAATAACACATTCACCTTTTGAGAAACAGGGAAGGAAAGATTGAGGTGGAAGGTAAAGAGATTATTAATAGGCCACTGTTATTTTGGAACATAAAACACGCAAACGATGAAACTCAAAGAAGTTTTATGACAAGCAGTTATATCCCAAGTACCATTTTAAAAGGTACATTAAATTTTCTACAGTTCCATATAAATCAAATGCCCATGTTTACACCTTTATTGAAGCTTTCTATTTTATTCGGAGAAAATAAAAGCTATCAACTACCTGCAGAAAAATGTTGGACTTCTTTATGAGGATGGAAAAATCCAAGAATATTTTAATTGTATTATATTTACTTGGAATACTGAATTATGCCATCTCTTTGCCTATCTGAGTGAATCTTTCAGTGCCTTATTTTGCATGTGGAACTAAATGCCAATAGGCATTTCATTATCATCCTCCAGAAGTTTTGCCTGCAGGAATTTGAAGAAGCTGCAAAAGATAATGAAGGGTGGGAATTGTGGGTTTGACCTTAATTCCAAAACGTTGCTGTTGTGTTATTATAAGCCTCTAGGATGTGGACTATGGGCCAGTTAGTTGCTGTACATGTGACTACAGCCCTGATCAGCAACCTTGAGAATGTTGGCAGGCCTTGTTCAAAAAGGGGGACGAGTGAGAGATGATGCACGCTCCAACACATAATTCTCTCTGTTCCTGGAAAATTAACTCAGTGTGTTTGCTGTGCTGATATGGCCTTGTTAGAAAATCTTTGTCAACTAGGACAGTACTGTATTTCCCAGCTAGGTTCCATCTTTATTTTAATTTGCCAATAGTCAATCAGGAATAGTAATTCATAGCACATTTTGCAAGATAAGAAAAAAAATTTAGATCAAAGAAAGTGGAAGGAAACATTGATCCTCTTTGATAATGAAATTGCAGCCATTAGAGCAGGGATATAATTAGGCTTCCTCCTACCCCCCATTTTTAAAATAAACTCTGTTTTACTTGGAGAGAAGAGATAGTTGCCTCAATATTTCTATAAAATAGATCTCCATGGTTTAATTAAAAATTATACATCATTTAATAGTTTTCTTCACATCTTTTGAAACTATGGAAGGAAGAGCAGAGTGTATACTTGGAAAAGACTGTATTTTTACAATGCTTAAATCATAAAGGTGAAGTTTTGCCTCCTTTTCTGTTTGCTTTGCCTTGTCTTGCTTTCCATTCTTCAGAAATACACATGTGCTCTTTTTCTGCTCCTCAATTCCTCCATAGAAAGAGGACCATGGCCTACAGAATAAGGATTTTAATAATGTGATGTGAAGATTTTAGAAAATACTTCAAAGAACACTATCTGATGTAAACTCTGTTGGAGAGATATTGTCAGGAGGTTAAGTAGGAAAATGACTGTCAATGTGGCAGGAAGGAGAATACTTATTTGGTTTGGATTCCTAATCATTATTTGTCCAGCATCTATCACAATGTGTAGTCCATCCTGTGTACCCAGTGACTTGTGTGATAAACAGAATGAATAGTACTTACATAGTGGATTTTCATAGAAAACAGAGAAAAGAAAGTGATTAGGGGAAGAGGGAGAATAATCTAGTTAAAGAATGATTAGTGCTGGAAGAGAAAGAAGGGAAAAGATATGGCAGGCAGTAAAGATCATAGGATTAGAATGTACAGTATGGATCTAATATTTTCACTAAAGGTATTTCACTATATATATATATATATATATATATATATATATATATAAAAAGTAAAGTGAAAGTCACTCAGTTGTGCCCTACTCTTTGTGATCCCATGGACTGTAGACTGCCAGGCTTTTCTGTCCATGGGATTCTCCAGGCAAGAATACTGGAGTGGGTAGTCAATCCTTTCTTCAGGGAATCTTCCTGACCCAGGGGTTGAACCTGGGTCTTCTCCTCCTCTCTCTCTCTCTCTCTATATATATATATGTATAAATGGCTTACATATATATCTTATATATTGGAAGGATGGATGCTGAAGCTGAAACTCCAATACTTTGGCCACCTGATGAGAAGAACTGACTCCTTGGAAAAGACCCTGATGCTGAGAAAGATTAAAGGCAGGAGGAGAAGGGGATGACAGAGGATGAGATGGTTGGATGGCATCACTGACTTGATGGACATGATTTTGAGCAAGCTCCAGGACTTGGTGAAGGACAGGGAAGCCTGGTGTGCTGTAGGCAATGGTGTTGTAAAGAATCAGACACGACTGAGCGACTGAACTGAACCAAACCGATATATCTTATAGGGCTTCTAAGGCGGTGCAGTGATAAAGAATCCACTTGCCAATGTAGGAGATGCAAAAAGATGTGGGTTCAGTTCCTGGATTGGGAAGATCCTCTGGAGTAGGAGGGGTCTTCCCTGATAACTCAGTTGGTGAATAATCTGTCTGCAATGCAGGAGACCCTGGTTCGATTCCTGGTCCAGGATGATCAACTGGAGGAGGGATAGGCTACTCGCTCCAGTATTCTTACCTGGAGAATCCCATGGACAGAGGAGCCTGGCAGGGGGCAGTCTGTGGGGTTGTAAAGAATTAGACACAACATATATTTTATAATTGTCTTAAGCAAATGTGGTATTCAAAAGTCAAAATTCCTTTTAAGTATAAACTTACTTTTTGGAGACTGTTTTACCACCCTAAACACAGCCACCTCCAGTGGATAATTTAAACTCTTATTTTTTAAAAAAAATTATAGTGTGCCTACATGATTGTGTTGACAGTTCTGATGAAGTTTACACAGTGCTGACCAACAACCATTCTTGAACACATGAGTTAATCAAACAAACACTTTAATAACATGCTAGGGAAGAGGAGTTGCCTTTCTTGTAAAACTCAAGAGGCATCAATCAAGAACCTTTTTTATTTTTTTAAGCAATGTGGTTGACTGACATTGGTATAATTCCCTGGAGGCTGTTTCCAGGCCAACTCTGTAACTGAGTTGAAGGAATAGGGAGGCATGTTAAATCTTTTTAATGAAAGATTAGCATCTCAATAAATCAAAGGGTGTAAAGGAAAATAATAAGAGAAAAATGGAGATTACCTATCAAGAGAATCACTAGTTGCTCTCTGGGTACTCGATGATTTACTCTTTGTCCTTCTAATAATCTCTTAACATTTTTTTGCTTTTGGTCCCCTATTGAACAGAAACCATTGGTATATGTGTATTTTTAAAGGGAGAATTAAAGGTGGGAAGATTTGGGAGAATGACATTGAAACAGGTAAAATATCATGTAAGAAACGAGTTGCCAGTCCAGGTTCGATACACGATACAGGATGCTTGGGGCTAGTGCACTGGGACGACCCAGAGGGATGGTATGGGGAGGGAGGAGGGAGGAGGGTTCAGGATGGGGAACACATGTATACCTGTGGCGGATTCATTTTGATATTTGGCAAAACTAATACAATTATGTAAAGTTTAAAAATAAAATAAAATTTAAAAAAAAATAAAGGGAGAATTAAAAAATCTGTATGTATATATAGAAATATAAATACACAAACACATGCACATATAACCATACAAATAAATCACCTCTTTCCATAGATAGAAAAGTGTCTGACTAAGAATCTACATGGTCTAGTGGCTAAGATCCTAGGCTCCCAATGCAGGGGCTTGGGGTTTGATGTTCCACCAGGGAACTAGATCCCACATACTGAAACTAACAGTTTGTATGCCGCAAATTAAGATTCCCCATGCCAGAATGAAGTCAGAGATCCCCGGTACCATAACTGAGAGCTGGGACAGCCAAATAAATAAAATAAATATTTGGGGGAAAAAATCTAACTGGGTTTTGACCAAAGTTATTACCCCAGAGCTTCTCGTTGCTTAACTCAGGCAGTGATGATCAAGAAGTACATAAAGTTCAGGCATCAGTCTTCTCTCTGATCCACACTCTCTAAGCGGCAAGTGGCATTTAGGGTACAGACTAATAACTGTGGGGTCACACACTGAAGAAAGCATTCTACTTGAAAATATCCTATACAAAAAAATCAACGGATTTCAACCCTACTTTTTTCTTAATAACTAGTAAAACCAAGCAATATACTTATATTATCATAGTTAGTAGCTATGGAGGAGTGTGTGTGTGTGTGTGAGAGAGAGAGAGAGAGAGTCGCTCAGTTGTCTCTGACTCTTTGTGACCTCGTGGACTGTAGTTCACCAGACTCCTCACTCCATGGAATTCTCTAGGTAAGAATCCTGGAGTGGGTTGCCATTCCCTTCTCCAGCTATGGAGGTGTAGTTGCCAAGATATTTCCAAAAGTGACCATTTAAAATAGTGGCACTCTTTTATCTTTAAATGATAGTAACTTTTCTACTGAAGCCTCTGCCTAAATTCCCAATGCGGGCAGAAAATTATTATCTCCACCATTTAGAGTAGATTTGTTTCACTCACAATCGATGGGTTCTTTGAGTGTGTCCACGTTACAGGTTTCCCAAAATATGTATGAAGAGTGCAGTACATACTAGATTTTGGAAAAGAAGGAAGTCTTAAAAAAAAGGGCAACAGTCAACCATGTTGTCCTGTTCAAGCATGCACATGTTTTATTTGAGTATTCTCCAAAGGTCTATTTTTTTCCAGCATAATGCAGATATTATGCTATCCTTTGAAATAAGATATATGAATTTCAAACAAAATTGTCAAAAACAATGACCTTGGTTACTCCATATGGTACACAGAAATAATTACATTTCACTTACAATACAGATGCACTTAACACAGTCATCAATAGTCATTCACCACCAACACAGTATATTTTTAAATCACCTAAAACACCAAAAAGTTTTTTTTTCTTTTCCAAAAGTCTAAAGAAATTAATAGTTTTGGATAAATGATAACTTGAAAAGGAGGCAGAATTGTCAACGGAAGTAATCTAACTGCATTTTAAAATGTAATATTAAGAACATGAAAATAGAACTTTTTATTGGGAATAAAGACCTAAGTATTCCTGATTGTGTTTTGTTTAACCTACTTTTTAAAAAGTTTTTCAACAAATGCCATCAAAGAAGTTTCACTATATATTTGCTCTAGAAGCATAAAGTGACATGAGGCAGGTGTTAATATAATTGTTAATATTCACACTTCAGGAAGATTAGTGACTTTTAAAAAGACATACTAGGTATAAAGCCAGTTTTTCCCTAGAGATAGTAGAGTTTATTTGACTTTCACTCAGCAAGTGTTTATAAATCTACTGTGTGCACAGCTTTGTTCTAGAAGCTAGTCTAGAAATGGGAAGCAAGAATTTCTGGCTTTACTTGAAAATGGTTGGGTTAATTCCTTTTTATGATAAATTAGGATTAAGCATTTTAAAATCTCTATAGTAGAGGGATAATTATTTACTCTTTCCATGTGTTGAAGCTAAACTTCATTCCTTACAGTGGTGGTTTGGAATGAACAAAACTTTTCATTGGACATAAAACTTTTTTACATTGTCACGTGCAGACATGTCTGCTGATATATTTTAAAGGTGAAAAGATATCAAGACTTTTCACTTAAATGTACATAGAGATCAATTTTGCATCATCAAAATCCTGTCCTCCTGATTTAGAGGAGAAAAATTGCTCCTTGCAATAAACAGGAACCTTTCTGAGACAAATCTGTGCTGCCTTCCTCAATGGCATAGAAAGCATGCTTTCATCAAATACTGCTACATAAAGCACTCCAGTTTATCTCTGCATTTCAATTCACATTAGTTATTCTCAAAACGTATTTGAGATCTAAAGCTAAATAAATAATACATCATGTGAGAGTCTGGGATTACTGGTTCTGTGATATTAGTCCCAGCTAATTCTTTTCATGAAACATACAATGATGTATACAGTATCTGGGCTTTTCCATAACAGCAAAAAGTCAGAGATAATTCACAGATGTCAACTCCTTTTTTTTCCTAATTCTTGACAAATGGATTGAAGATGATGGTGATCTGCTGATAAGATAATTTGTCGGGGAATACAAAAGTAGGAAATTCCTTTGAACTACAAAACGTTAGTCTAGTAGATGACGATAAACCCAATAGAAAGGTGCTATAGAAATACAGGAACAAATCATTCACTGTCACAGGAATACAGTGGACCAAACAATATTACAGAAAAACGTTTATGGCACAAGGGTTTTGGATTAAAAGGTTATCTAAAACCTGGCCACACCAGAAGTTTTTCTATGGAATGTGGCTCTTAATGTATCTCTGAAGATCTGGAAATACAACAACAAAAATATCCTGATTCCTGATACAACAAGTGTACAATTAATTATTGCAGTTGTAACAGTATCTAGGTGCAAGGTAAAACAATGATTCGTACTGAACTATCTGAACACTTTAGATGTACTAGTGAGCATCCCCGTGAGAAATACTGCAGTTCTAAAAGGAGTTTATTTGCACAGCCCACCATGGAACATGAACAATCAGCTTGTTGTAAGTGCACAGAAATTCCCTCTTTCTACTAGTATAGTTTATCATGCCTATTCTGAAGACAACATAAGGAAACTGAGATAACGGCTCCAAAGAATTCTAGCATGCATTATGATGGTTTCCTTCAGTCAATACAAATGTGTTGTGTGTTTGTGTTTTTTAATGTGTAATCATCTTCATCATCGCCAATGTTCATGGTTTTAACAGGAAAAATTTTTATCAAAATGTTTTCCATATTTTTTGTTTTGCATTCAACTGGAACATTATGTTCAAAGATTTATTTTATTAAAAAAAGAGTTCTGGTCATAAGAAGCATCAATAGGCGGCATTTCATTTGTGCTCATTCACAGTCAAAGGGCCACAGACTATTTTATTTCTCTGTATAACAGGTCAAACTCTGTCCAGAAATGCCATTTGGTGGTTTTATTTCCATCCACAAGGTTGAAAGCTTTGTGTTTGTTTCATTACCAACCTCCTTGCTTTGTCATTTTCATCTGCAGAGTGTTTATTATTTCTTCTTTCTTCCACATTGGGACTCTTTCCACAGCCAGGGCTCAAATTCTCTTGAACCTGATTGCAATTGTCTTACAGAGCAGACACTCTGACGATATTGCCTCCTGAGTACTCAGGAGACTCTGGCCTGTCATCTCCTTCGGGGGTGGTGACTGGAGGTGTTGGGATGCTTATTATTGCTGTAGTCACATAAGGTTGTTCACAGTTCAGTTTAACACACTCTTCCATTTTGGCATTTAAACTGGATCGGCTGATGAGGAAGAAAAGATTTAAGAAAGAAGGTTGTTTACTTAAATTTTTTTTCTTACAACTAAAGAATATATGTTTTCATGTTTATCAGTAACATTTTAAAAGGTTAAAAACAATCACCATAATTAAGAAAAATGAAACACCAAAGCTTAAGATAAATTAACGTGAACATTAGGGCATTAACATCAAATAAATGTCTAAAAGCCAGCTCAGTGTGGTTCAATTAGTGTTTCTCAAAGTGTTTCCTGCTTTGAGAATGCAAAAAAGAGGATCAGGTGAGTTTTAGAAAACCTAGGCTGAGCAAAGTAAAAGAGTTTTCTTTAAGACAGGATCTCTGAGAAGTCTGAGATGCCATAGTGAAAGGGATGGGCCTCCCAGATGGTACTAGTGGTGAAGAATCCTCCTGCCAATGCAGGAGATGCGGGTTCCATCCTTGGATTGGGAAGATCCTCTGGAGAAGGAAATGGCAGCCTACTCCAGTATTCCTGCCTGGAAAATCTCATGGACAGAGGAACCTGGTGGGCTATAGTCTGTGGGGTTGCAAAAGAGTTGGACACGACATGGTGATTAAACAACAATGATAATGAAGGGGACATACCCTGTGGATATATCTTAATTCTTTGGACCAGAGTCACTTTACTATCTTGTCTCTTTGGGATACAGGATGCCCTTAAAGCTCTCAACTTAGTGACAGCAAACATTAAGAACTCAAGTTAGTCATTATCAATACTTAAAAGTTTTCCCCAGTGCTATTTTTGCATGAGTTATATACTCTGTGTGGGGAGGCGGGGGTGGGGTGTAAGGGAAAGGGATAAGGAGTGTAGACGTAGGAGCTTTAAACTATTCTTTTTCATAGGAAACAAGATTTTTGTGTCCCAAGATTTTCTTTTTTTTTCCTGAACACTACTCCATTTCCTACCTTGTTCTGGAATAAATGTAAAGCAACATACAGGTAGACTATCTTAGAGACAGAAATCTTCATTGCTCCAACATTTAACATTCTGATCCCAGAAACATCTGATTACATAAAATTGACAGAGCCTGAATTCAGAATCTTGTCTAGACTTTCCAAAGATGGTTGGATGTCAACAAAGAAGTTGGACTGAATTAATGGATTGTTAATCTGAAATGGTAAGCTTTTTAATTCGAAGAGCAAAGGAAAATCATTTGGGCAGAAATTGATATTTTTAATGACTTACGTGGTTGAAATGTACTACTTATTATTACACATGCATGATTATGGTCAAAACAAGTGGCATATAAAGAGAAGCAAAGGGAAAATGCCAATAGAAAAATACACTTAAATTGTCCATAAACTCACCAGAGGTAAACCATTTGAACGTTTCACTTACCTTTTTTTGGTATTGGATTGGTTTTTGTGTTTGTTGAGGCCCAAAATACCTTCATGATCAAAACCGTATACTGATTCAAAAGATCCTTCTGGCATAGTTTTATTTTTCACTGTGACAATGACTGTGTGGATATATTTTGGCATGTATTGAATACCTTACAATCATATCAATGTTAATTTGTCACTTGTGGTTGTGTTGCCTAAATTTCAGGTCATTCATGTTTACTTAGGGGACTCCTAAGTGGAGAGGTATCTGCTTAAGACAAAGTTGTGAGGTTGAAGAGGTAGAAATATATTTGTGAATGCCTGACCTTCTTATCTTCTTTCTACTCTTTTAGTACTGATTTAGCTACTGTCTTTGCCTCTACATGAATATTACAGTACATCAATTTTCCTACTTGTTTCAGATCAGTTTTGTCTCATTCTAAACCCAAGGAGTTAGGATTTAGATGTCACAGATGTAACAGCATGACAGCTGGTGCAGATGTGCTCTGAAAAACAGCACAGGTGTGTGGACGCACACAAACTAATCTCAGGTACCTGTTAGACAGTGGGGTTCTCTCCACACATCTAATCTGAATCGTGCTGAGTTCTTGCACGCTCCCTCGGTGGCTTCCTGATACGTTGGCATTTGGAATGCGGAAGGTTTTTTTGTGTCGTCTTGAACAGCAAGTGCTGGTGATTCCTTGTTGTGAAGAAAGAGAGGGACTGTGACTTGAAGGACGATTAACTGTTGCAACTTCCATGCAGCTTTCTTCAAAGACTTGTTCATCCACAAATTCGTGATTCTATTTCGTAGCGGTAAGAAATGTGGAGAAAGCACAGAAACACAGTTTAACTTTTAAAAAAATTCTTTATTATTTTTAGTGAAGTATAGTTGACTTACAATATTATCACATTTTACCTTAAAAAAAAAAAAAGATTTGAATAGCTTTCTTTTTAGAACTCAAATATGCCCACAGTACATTTAGACTATCTAATGGGTAAAAAAAGTACCATTTTCATAATAATTAGAATAGCAAAGCTTCATGTTGTCGTTTGTATGAAAATAATATCTCTCCAGTTAGAATCTGAGATTGATATACACAGGCTGATTTAGCATCCGTTATAGACTAACTTTATTTGAAATATCATTTACTAATTTAAACATACAATCTGGAAGTTATAAACTAAATATTAAAATACTCAAAAATGAGTATAGATAAAACCCATAGGGAATGTGCAAATTTACATGTATGTTATTTTTTAAACAAATTGACAGACTGAAGTTATGATAGAGAGACTCTTTTAATAGAATGTTCCAAGTAAGATTGTCTGTTATATATTAGCAAATACTTTCACATGGGATTGAAAATATTTTTTAATCAGAAAAATGAGATAACGAAGACATTTCCCATTTCTTTAGATGCTCCTCTAAAATTCCCAGTGTACAGAAAACTATGACTTATTAAATAAGTAAAATATATTTATCAAAATGTATTACTTTATATTGGACCTAGAAGTGGTTAACACTGAACTTCTGAGGTCTCCATTCTTATCTTTGTAATATATTACTGGCTGGACCCATGATCTGTACCTATGTTCTTATAACCCAGAAGTCATCAGTGATGGACATCATTTCACATAGCACATCATACAGAAACACAGTGTAAAATTTAATTTTAAAATATTTAATAAAGAATTGGCCCATAAATTGTGTATGGAAGACTTTAACCTCAGAAATAAACGACAAAACATTTTTGGTTTGAACTACTAAGAATGTTTTCAACTACTATTATTTTTTTTTCTTTGTGTGGGTGGGAATAGTCTTATAATGGAACGTTTTGCTCATGCCAAATTTCACTTAACCACCTCTCATCCAAAAATATTAGTAAAACAATGGAAGGAAATTGCTGGCTAATAGGAAATAGATTGCTTTAGTTATTCATTTTGCCACTTCTTTGCTAAAATAAGCATTTTGCAGTAAATGAAATTTAACATTCTAAAGTCCAGAGGATACTATGATCATCTAAGACAGAATTTCATGTTAAATATTAATTTTTATAGAAAAAACTATTGCTTACAAAGGAACAGATTGTTCACACTCTGTTTTCTTCTCTTACATGCACATTTCACACACAATATACAAGTTATAAGGCATGACATTCTAATTTATCTCATCAGTGATTGGAAGGGAAGAAGCCATTCTGTGACAGGTTACCACATATTCTGGAGTAGGTAGCTCCATGTAAACTATATTAGTAATTCAGTTTAGTGTTAATAATAATTTAGTGTTACATAATTTATGATTAAAATAGCCCTAAAAAGCTTCCCTGGTGGCTGTGATGGTAAAGAATTTGCCTGCAATGCAAGTTCATGGGGTCACAAAGTGTTGGACACGACTGAGCAACTAACACTTTCACAAAAAGTAAAATAGTCAAAAAATGAAAATAAAAAGAAAAAAAATGGTAAGGGTAAATAAATTTGATTAGTGTTGTCATTTAACTTTCAAAGTTATCCTAATATAGAACTTTATTTAAGATACTAATATAATCAGTAACCAGTAATATTTGTTTAAAACTTTCTAATATTTTTCCATTTATTATGAGATAAAGATCAAAGTTCTTTACGTGCCTCCAAAACCCAAGGTTATCTGCCCACTGACTTCCTCTGTTCCTCCCTTGTGTTATAAGAAAGGTCAAAATCTGACTCCATGTTGGATCTACTTCTTTAACCTTTGCTTCCTGTTGCTTTTGTTTACAAAATGATACTGTCTATACATAATGGCCTGACTTGGGGAACCCTGCCCCTCTGCCTGAATGTTAAACCAATGTGCTTTTGTTGAGGGAGACATCTTGACCCTGTCCATCTGGTACAGGAAGGAAGAAATTAACATATCCCCTCCCTGAAGCTGACCATTCCAGGAGATATTTGCAAGATTAATAGCCTTTTTATTTTACTTCCTCATCTCCCTCCACTCTGTTCTATAAAAGAATCTGGCATTCAGACTTTGATAAGATGGTTATTTTGAGACATTAGTTGGCCATCTTCTTGGTCTGCCCACTTTCTGAATAAAGTTGTTATTTCTTGCCTCAGCACCTCGTCTCCAATTTATAGGCCTGTCATGTCGTGAGCAGAGTGAACTTGGACTCGATAATACTTGCAACGTAGTACCCTCTTTCCTTCTGACAACCCTCAATTTCCTTTCCTTCCTCTTAGGCCAAGTTCCAGTCTTCTCCAGGCACTTACACCTGCTTTTAGCCCCTTCATCTCTTTGCTTAACTAACTCATAACCGTCCTGTGGGTCTCAACTCAATTTTCTCCAGGAAGCCTTGCCCGATCCTGTACCTTCTGGCTGCCCCTTCTTCGCCCCTAGTCCACTGGGGCCTCATTGTTTCTTTCCTTGCTTATTGTCCTTCTCTAGTAACATCCATATTTTGTCCCAAACCTGGAGGCTCAAGTAGGCCAGAGGTCATACTTGACTTCATGGTGTATCTTGGGTCTGGCTGACTGTCTGATACATTATAGGCAAGAAATACATATTGGTTGAAAGATTATATAGGTAAATGAATACATGGATGAACAATATGTCAGAATTGACTACAAATATGTGTCTCTGGTGAATGGACAAGCAGACTTGATTCAAATACAGTGAAAATTTTATTCTGCTCTGTGGTCACAGACTGTGATCCCTTTTGACAACCTATCTAAGAAACAGATGCCTTTGTTAAAGAGGAGGTCCAACTGGGAGCTTATAAGGGAAGAAATGCAGACTCAATCCTCAGGCCCTAGGGGTATACCAGTAACTAAACGTGTCATTTTTCTTAAGAGAATAGATAGTTTTTATTGTCTATCTGTTCATTATACCTGTGAATGAAAGAAACGTTTATTTTCAGTTATTCTCTATTTTGTTATTGCTATTCCCTTTTCCCAGATGTCGGGAACACTTAAACTTCATTATTTTTTTCTGTTTAATCAGCATTTTAAGAAGCAGGAAAAGATATTTTATAGAACTTGCAGTCAGCTATTAGAACACAACTTTCTATCTACATTCAACTGATGTTTTAGCCTAAAGTTAATAACATTTTAAATGTCTATAAAATACTTTCTATGTTGAAATGTCACTAGAGCCTTTCAAAGTAATTTCAATTATTGTGGATTTTTTTTGGGGGGGGACGCTTAGTATGTTTTGCAGTAATGCAGACATTGAAATCACACTTGGAAACCTTAAATATTCACAGAAACCAATGGGATTACTGTCTGAGTTGCAGGGGCAGGCAGTCCTGCCTTTTCCTTACCGTGGACAGTGCAATCACACTTGGAAACCTTAAATATTCACAGAAACCAATGGGATTACTGTCTGAGTTGCAGGGGCAGGCAGTCCTGCCTTTTCCTTACCGTGGTTTTTTCTAGGCAGTGAAGCAGGTGGTGGTGCTGGGTTTCAAAGCTGGAGCCAGATTTGCTAACAAAGGCCTGCTCATCCTCAGAGGACTGTTAACAGAGAGAAGACAGAAGGGCTTTCTCTTTTATTTGCAAACAATGAGAATCTCAGCTACATATTTCTACTGAGAGATCTGGCCTATTTTCTGAGATTAAATGGCAGTATTTTATTTTTACTTTTTTTTTTTTTAAACCGAAAAGGATCAAATGTAGAGTTCCTTTTGAGTTTGATAATCATCATTTACATTTTCATCAAATTAGTGGTCTTGGCTTTTAGACTTGCCTCCCTGAATTGAAAATGTAATTCTCTTTTACTCATTCATCTCCCAGTTACCTTTGAAAGTCTGAGAGCCATTATTTTTGGATAATAATTTTTAGCCTAGTACTTACATAATCCTGAAACCACATCACGCTCACCTACACAAAAGCTATTATGCAAGTAAAGATGATTGGGATCCTAAATATTAAAAGAAAGTTTTAAGGTGAAAATTAAGTTTCTCAAATTACATTTTATACTATGTGACTTTCATAACACTGAATGATGTTCCCTCTTCAGTAAGAAGTACAGTAAGTTGGTTGTATACAAACCTTCAAGTTGTGAACTTTCAAAGATTCAAATGTACATCTGGTTCCAGCAAGGAACCAGAACTTGTGCCATCAAATCCAGGTGTGAGTGAAATTGCAGCTTGCCTTCCAACTCCTATTACTGATGATTCTTTAGCTCTACCATCTCCCATGCCTCTCCCTCCTCCAGTCAAAACTCTCGCCTGTTCACTCAATGCAGTCCCTGTGTGCGAGCTCTGGTACTGTACAACTGTATACGTTTTCAAGGTGCTAGCTATACTGTAAGATTAAAAATGTTTTCTTTATTTTTTGTGTTTGTTTTTTATTATTTGTGTAAAGGATTATAAACTTATTAAAGTACAGTACTATACAGGCGATTGTGTTAGTTGGGTATCCAGGCTAACCCTGTTGGACTTATGAACACATTGGACTTATGAATGCACTCTCAGAACAGAGCTTGTTGGTATATAGGGGACTTACTGTAAAACAAGATATCACATCACCCCTCCTATCGACACCCAAATGAACTTTAAGGAACACACCTAAGTTTGAAATAAAAAAACCTAAGTATTTGAACTGTTGAGAATTTTCCCCATGTGTACACGAGATAGTGCCAAATACTGCCTGATCATGAATGGGAATCATGACTCACTGGCAGTATGACATATCCCAGCTTCTAGCCTACAGCCAATAAGATGGTACAGGGCGAGGTTACATTAACAAATGACACTTTTGTTGTTTCGGAGCCATTTTCATAATTGTTCACAATAAAATTACACGGTTAAGTAGAACTAAATCAATATTGCACCAATAAGTTGAACATTAAAAGAAGAGAAATTCTTGACTATACCTGCAGTTGGTTACTGAGTAAGCCGTTCCGTTTGCTCTGCATGTAAGCATTTGCACTTCCGCTTTTGGCTGCCCGGATCCTGGCCAGTCTGGCTTTCTGTAAGAGCGAAAAAACAATATCCTCCTAAGATCTATGATTGGTTTTCTTAAAACACTGATTGCACGCTTATATAATCCTGTTGTCAGCACACATATTTAAAAAAGCATACCAGCTTTTCACACTAACTACTGAAAAATAGACTTTCAACATTTGAGTGTTTGATTTTGGCTAACATTTATCACTGAGATTGATGACTTATTTTGGAGTTTAGAGGTAAGAATTTAGGTAATTAAGGTAATTAAGGTTTTACAGTAAGATTAAGTTATTTCAGGGCTTCCCTGATAGCTCAGTTGGTAAAGAGTCCGCTTGCAATGCAGGAGACCCTGGTTTAATCCCTGGGTTGGGAAATTCCCCTGCAGAAGGGATAGGCTACCCACTCCAGTATTCTTGGGCTTCCCTTGTGGCTCAGCTGGAAAAGAATCTGCTTGCAATGTGGGAGACCTGGGTTTGCTCTCTGGGTTGGGAAGATCTCCTGGAGAAGGGAAAGACTACCCATCCCACTATACTGGCCTGGAGAATGCCATGGACAGTGCATGGAGTCCCAAAGAGTCAGACATGACTGAGGGACTTGCACTTCAATTTCAAGTTATTTTAGTGTTGTTTCTGGTCAATTGCACCAAGAAAAATAGCAGTCTTACTTATATTTTCACTTATCCCAATCTGAGTAACTTAGTGAAATGAAGACCCAGCAAACTAGCTGCCAACTTCTTTTCATTTAAACTAATGTTCTTTTTAAATTTAGTAATTAAGTTCCAGGAACCTACTGCCGTTCTCTTTCTTCCTTTCCTCCCCAGTCCTTCCTTCCCTTCTCCTCTCTGTTTCTTGCCTTCCTCCCTCCCTCTCTCCTTCCTTCCTTCAGTCCCTCTTAAAAAAAAAAAAAAAAAAAAGGCTATTCAGTTGAATCTGCATCCTTGAATTTCAAATTTGTTTTTGCAATTATTTTTATTCAATTGGCCAATGAAGTCCCTGTACCAAAAAACAAGGGCTCTCTTAAAAAAAAATCCTCTAATTTATCTTTGTTTACTGGTTGGACTTTGATAGTTCATTCTACTTTAAATCTGCTGTTCTATATATGTCCCAGACTTTCATGGTAAGGGTCTGGTTTTTGCTTCCTGGGGAGCACTATTTGGTGACCGTTATGTCCATACTAAACATGTCTAGCAAGTGTATTCAGGAAGCGACTGGAATGACCTGGGTAAGAACTTGTACAATTACCCTACAATGACTCTTTTGCTTTTTCTAAACAACCAGAGGGAGACCATCTCAGTCTCTAATCCTGGAATCTTCTTTTTAACAAAACAATTTTAATGATCTAGATATTTTAAATGGAAAATGAACATGTCCGCATGATACAAATTTTGACACTACAAAAGTACGTGAAAAACAAAAGTCTCTCTGGGCTTACCTACTCCTGTCGTTCAGAGTCAACTACTGGCAAAATTTCTAGAGACATTTACCAGAAATATACTAGGCAAATAAAAGTAAATATATATATATATATATATATATATATTCATAAGTATGCATCCATACATTTTTATTCATTTGGGATGATTTGCCACACAGCCTTCTGCACGCAACTGTTTTCATTTAGTACAGGTTGGACTCCTCCCATATCTCCACATATAGAGCCACCTCATTTATTTATGCTTGTATAATATACCGCTGTAGGAATGAAGCATCCTTTAGGTAGCAAACCAATCACAATGAATTTTCAAGGCATTTTTTTTTTTTTGCTACTACCAGCAATGCTGCCTTCTTGGAACGTCATGATGAGCTGATCTGCAATTTCGAGAAGTAGAACTATTCCTAGGTCAAAGGGTATGCGTGCATGTGTTTCGTTTGCTAGGTTTTACCAAACTTCCCTCCAAAGTGGTACCAAGGTGCCTTTTTACCAACACCCACAGAATTTGACAGTAACACTGAGATGTTTGAAGCTCTCAAAAAAGCATTAAGATAGCATCTGGCTTCAACCTAACCCCTCTCTCTTCCTCTGTGAATTTCTTCTTCCTGTGTGCCAATTCCAGGTTAAAATAATACTCTGTACAAAAATCATTTTATAAGTGATGCGAAAACTGACAAATTTCACTGTTTGTTGGCACGACAGCGTTTAGATGACTCAAAATACTGAGACAATGCTCGAGAATGAAATTGGAAGGTAGAAAATGTTTAATTTGAAAAGCTGTGGTGTGCAGCCAGGATTTCAGGACAGACAATAAAACAACAGGAAGTGACAAGCACGTTTGGAAATGATTTAGAATTGATGTAATAATTCAGAAATAAGTAATAGAAATATACATTAGGTTTCCAGAAAGGGGTTATGGTTGAAACATCAATCCTAAAGTCTCACTGGTGTCCTGGAACGTTCAATGCCTTTTTTGCTTCCCTTCATCCCTTGACCTTCCTCTTCCCCACCCTTTTTTTTGCAACCACTGCATGTAATTATATTACCTATATCATAGTTACTAGTCTCACCTATGTCTTTCTCCAAGCATTAGGCTCAGTATTAAGAAGTATTACTTTCTTTCATGAATGAGACACACACACTACTCAAAGATACCCTCCGACAAAGGAAAATGACATATTTTCCATAACAGAAAACCTACATGTTACAGAAACCACTACTGCAGAAGTAGTTCTAAGTTGAGGAAAAAAGAAACAGTTGAGTTTTAGTGACTGAATAGCCATTTAGTGACTGAATAGCCACAATAGTCAGGTACTGTGTTAGAAAAAGAACTGGTTTCATTCACGACTTTTCTTTTGGTTTACTACATACAATACTACAAGTTAATTGGTTTACTCAGTCTTGTGGAGCACCATGCTAAATGTCTGTTGAATGCTAGCCTTCAACCAGAAGATCAGAAATAGGAGATTGATAAATGGAAATAAGTATAAGGCATCACAATGCAAGACATGGTACCTGCTCTCAAGACATATTAAACTTCGGCTAGGAAGATACTATTCATGAAAAGATAAAAGTCAAAAATAAAGTGAGATGTATGGAAAGAGTAACATGGAAACTTATACTGCCATATGTAAAATAGATAGCCAAAAGGAATTTGCTGTATGGCTAAGGAAACTCAAACTGGGGCTCTGTATCAACCTAGAGGGGCGGGATGTGGAGGGAGATGGGAGGGAAGTTCAAAAGGGAGGGGATATGTGTATATGTAGGCTGATTCTGCAAGGAGATCCAACCAGTCCATTCTGAAAGAGATCAGCCCTGGGTGTTCTTTGGAAGGAATGATGCTAAAGCTGAAACTCCAGTACTTTGGCCACCTCATGCGAAGAGTTGACTCATTGGAAAAGACTCTGATGCTGGGAGGGGTTGGAGGTAGGAGGAAAAGGGGACAACAGAGGATGAGATGGCTGGATGGCATCACCGACTCAATGGACATGAGTTTGAGTGAATTCCGGGAGTTGGTGATAGACAGGGAGACCTGGCGTGCTGCGATTCATGGGGTCACAAAGAGTCGGACACGACTGAGCGACTGAACTGACTGAACTGATGGCTGATTCATGTTGAGGTTTGCAGAAAACAACCAAAATTTTGTAAAGCAATTATCCATCAATAAAAAATAAATTAATTAAAAAAATAGAGTCAAATAGAATTGTCAAATGGAGACTAGAGATAGCAAGTGACATAAGATTTGGGAGAAAGAGAGAAATGACTGCTAAGGGAAGGTTTCACTGAGAATGTAGGACTTGGGACAGTAAGATTCAGAAATCTGAAGAGAGTAAGAAAAGAGATTAAGTGTCTCTTCATATTCTGTCATTCTATCCTGGGGTGTGTGTGTGTAGAAGAGGATTTCTCTTGAGATACTGAACATTTGCTATTATAATTGAAAATGGCAAGTGCAGGTATGCAAGATTCTCATTTTTTACTTAAACCCTCCACAAAGTGGTTAAAACTTTGAGTACAGTATTGTTTGCATACCTATTTTTTATTTTGTATAAGTTTTTGCTTGAGCTTGGTGCTGGCAGTGGGATTACATATAAAAAATTTTGGCCTCAAAAGCATTTTGTTATTTATTATTCAGCTTGACTGCTACTTTTTACTGAATGGACATCTTAGTTGACTGAATTTAGCTGGTTATTTCTGCATAACTTTGATATTTGTCAAATCACCCAGTTTCAGATAAATCTAAATTATTTTAGCCTAATAAATGTTTATTATTTTTTAAGACATTTCTTGGGAAGGAAAATAGAAAATACCCTTTGGTGACTTATTTAGTTCCATATTTATCTTTCTTTCTTGGATAACTATGTTCAGTTTATTGGTCACAGACTATTTACTGAACTTGTCACTTTAAGTTATTATATTTGACTTTATTAAGCCAATTATTCTAGTAGTTACAGTATGTAAAATTCACTCATTATGGCAGAAACTTAGAATATAGAGATACTTTAAAGATTAAAAAATTCATACAACATACTTTTCAATTTAGTGTTCTTTTTAAATACCATATTTATTTATGCATTTTAAATTTATTTAGATAGAAAAGCTTCTCAAATATTCTAAGATTTTCTTTATCGATTTGCTTGTTGCAGATGACAAAATTTAAAAAATACATATATTTTGAATGTTGGTTTATTTGAAAATCATATTTGTATTTCCTACAGTTTTCATGCAGGTAGCTCTTTTTTTGGTGTTCAGAAGATGAATGATAGATAGCTCATACTAAAGAAGAAATTTCTAGAAGGGAGATGGATGGATGCTGGAGAGCTAAGCTTTTGCAGGATTTCTGTTATTGTTTTTAAATAATTTTTATTTATTCATTTATTTTTAGCTGTTCTGGGTCTTTGTTGCTGCATGTGGGCTTTTCTATAGTTGCGGAGAGTGGGGGCTACTCTCTGGTTGCCGTTCTGGGGCTTCTCATTGTGGTGGCTTCTCTTGTTGCTGAGCACGGGCTCTAAGACACCCGGGCTTCAATAGTTGCGGCTCCTGGGCTCTAGAGCATAGGCTCAGTAGTTGTGGCCCACGGGCTTAGTTGCTGCATAACATGTGGGATCTTCCTGCATTGGCAGGAGGACTCTTTACCACTGAACCACCAGGAAAGCCCAGACTTCTGTTATTTTAAACAATGCACTTGTGTGTCCAGTAGAGGGATTGTAGTGTGTGGGCAGAGACAAAGCTGTGGTATGTGACAAGGCATGACGGAGGCTGATTGTGGACAAAATTTCACCATCTCTGTTTGTGAACAGTGTGACCCACAGGAGACTACAAGTGCCCAAGAGGGTACCTTTTTCTACTCCTCCTTGTTTATTGGATTGCCAGTTTTATTTGTCATCATTCTCTACAATAACTAAAGACTAGATGCTTGTCCAAAAAATGGGGGATTCTGTAAAGGAAGAAAGTACAAGGCAGAAAGAGTGATTCTTGCTAAAGAGAGCAGATCTCTGACAATGGACAAAAACAAATTCTCCGGACAACATGCTGTGTGGCCACACTGATTAACTTGCATTTCCAAAGAGTTACTTTATATGAGATTTTTATACTTTATATGGGGCTTCCCTGGTGGCTCAGTGGTAAAGAATCCACCTGACAATGCAGGAGACACAGGTTCCATTCTGTGGGGTCAGGATGATTCCCTGGAGAAGGAAATGGCAACCCACTCCAGTATTCTTTTCAGAGAAATGCCATGGATAGAAGAGCCTGGCAGGCTACAGTCCATGGTGTTGCAAGAGGCAGACATGACTTAGTGACTAAACAACAACAACAACAATACTGTATACTGTATGAAGTATAAAGTATACTTTTTATTTTGCTAAAGGCATCAACACTGTCTAAAAACATGTTTAAAACCTTGTTCTAGAATTACCTACAAAGCTAGTTACGAACTGCACGAGAATCTCTCATGGTATTTTATAGTTACACCACACTATCTAGATTGTGCATCCACTTTAGTCACAGTTTATGGATATTTAAAAAAACAAACCTATTCTTAAAGGACATGATACAGTATCCATGAAGAATCCTGGAAATCTAGCTCCGTAGCCTTAAGGAAATTATAAAAGATTTCCATAATTATTTCTAAGCAACAAGGGCTCTGACTCTCAAGGTGATTATTTTAACAAAGAATGGGGAGAGGCTATGTGCTCACCTTTAGTTAACTTTTTTTGGGAGATATCTATTATAGTGTTTAAGTGTATGAACCTGGGAGCCAAGTGCCTTGGATTGAATGAGAGATTTCCAATTTGTAAGGTATGTAATCTTGGAATTTCTCAAATTTTGGGTAGTTTAGAATTCTCATCTATGAGTACAAATAGTAATAGTAAGTAACTCCTAGACTTGCTATGAAGACTACATGATTTTTAAAACATCTAGCCAATACCTCGCACATGGGAAGCCACCAATAAATAGCATTATATTATGCTTATGTAGATTTATATACATTTGCATATAATCTTAATCTTATTGTGAGGTAGGTGTTGTTTTCTCCATTTCACGGATGCATATGCAACCTGTTTCCTCTGAGATGGATGAGGTCATTGATGTGAAGTTCAAAGAAACAGTAAGGTGCTGGGCCAAAAATAAGACTCAGCTACTAATGATCAGATTTCTCCTACTTCCTGTGTCAACTATGGTGGACATCTGAGACATATTTTGGCGCCCTTTAATAGCCCCAGTCTACTGGAACCAGCTTGATCTCTGATGGACAGAGACTAAATGAATCAGATCTACAAATCTGATTCTAATAAAATTTACCAAGAATCTATCATTGGTTTTACTGTTGTCATTAGTGCTACTCACCAAATATTTCTTTCTTCTCATCTGTGGTTGCATAGTAGGATTATCTTGTTCTGCCAGTTCTAAAGTTACACGTGACCAAGCGACTTACTTGGGTTAATGCAATAGAGATGGAAGTGACTTGGCCCACTTCCAAGAGGAAGCTTTTGGGTCAGGCTGTGATTCATCATGTCCTTTTACCTCTGCTTGATGACTGCAGATGTACATTGTTAAGATGGAGTTTCTATCACCAGAGTAATCTGTAGCATGATTAAGAAATACTCTTTGTCTTTAAGTCACTAAGATATTAAGCTTCTTTTTTACTGTAGTATAATTTAGCTTGTGCTGACTGATGCAACTATCGACCCAAACCAGAACACTGAATAGCCAGTAAGGGATTTTAAAGCTCACTTTACAGAGTGGGAGATGCTAAATCATGGTTGCACAGAACTGAATACTCACCTTTTGCGCTCTTCGTTTGTCTGCTCGTTGATTCTGGTGGTAGATCCGACTGAAGTTGGATACGATCACTGGGACAGGTAGAGCGATGACCAAGACTCCACTCAGTGAACAGATGGAACCAAAAATCTTCCCTGCTATGGTTTTCGGTACCATGTCACCATACCTTGGAATAGAAAAAAAAAATTGTTTTAAGTCACAGAAAGTTATTTCCATCTTCTACAAATAGTTTTTAGCTTCCAGTCAAGTGATTTTTTGGACCAATCTATCTCTACTTCATGCTTCCTAGGTGGTAATAGTGGTAAAGAACCCGCCTGCCAATGCAGGAGACATAAGAGACATGGGTACAATCCCTGGGTCATGAAGATCCCCTGGAGGAGGACATGGCAATCACTCCAGTATGCTTGCCTGGAAATCCCATGGACAGAGGAGGCTGGCAGGTTACAGTCCATCAGGTCACAAAGAAGCAGACAAGACTGAAGCGACTTAGCAGGCATGCACGCATCTCTACTTCATGGCTAAAACATACATGGTTTAAGACTTCAATAATCCAGGCATCATGAATATCTGAATATAAAAATTACCTTTTGTCCTTGCAGAAGTGGATTCTAACATTTAGAGATTGCTTTAATTTATAATAAATTAGAAATTTATTTTAAATTCTTAAAATATTTTAAGCCAGATGATGTAATGAGAGCTATTCGATTTGTCCTTTACATTACATGGCATTGTTCTTTACATTTATTTATAGTCACTATTTCCATGCTGAATGTTATAGTCTAGATAACACTCTTTTCCACTTAATTTTTTTTCTACAATGGAGTGGTTATGACATTTAAATAGAAAAAGTGGTACATCACATTCCTTTCATCAGATATAATGTCTTAAAAACTTGAACTCTCCAAGGTCCCATTAATCTTCATTTATGAAATACAATGGCCATTTCTCCATGATTATTCTTACTTAATCTCTTATTTATGTTTGGTTGGTTTTCTCTTTAGTTAAAATACTTTCTATCATCTTCAGGGTTAGCACATTCCCTTAGTGATCTTCTACCTCATTGGCTGCTACTTTTCCATCTTCTTTTCTGGCTCCTCCTTTTCTCTTATCTGATTTCTAAATCTTAGAGTAATGTCAGTCTCAGGCTCTTATCATCTCAGTGTTAACCCTCTTCCTATGTGATTTTATCCAATCCCATAGCTTGAACTATCTGTACTTTGAAAGTGAAAGTCACTCAGTTGGGTCCGACTCTGTGACCCCATGGACTATACAGTCCATGGAATTCTCCAGGCCAGAATACTGGAGTGGGTAACCTATCCCTTCCTGATCCAGGAATTGAACTGGGATCTTCTGCATTGCAGGCAGATTCCAGGATTTCCTGGAATCATATTTGTTGTCTATATGCTACTGACACACTAATTTACATTGATATCTCTAATGTTGGTCTTGAAAATCAGACTCATCTCTTCAGTCGTTTCTGCTCTGATTATTCCTACCACTAGATGTTTAAGAGCCTATTAAGGCTTAAATTAGCCAAAAAGGAACTCTTATTTCCCTAGCTTCCTCTGCTGCTGCTGCTGCTGCTGCTGCTGCTAAGTCGCTTCAGTCGCATCCGACTCTGTGCGACCCCATAGACGGCAGCCCACCAGGCTTGCCCGTCCCTGGGATTCTCCAGGCAAGAACACTGGAGTGGGTTGCCATTTCCTTCTCCAATGCATGAAAGTGAAAAGTGAAAGTGAAGTAGCTCAGTCGTGTCCAACTCTTAGAGATCCCATGGACTGCAGCTTACCAAGCTCCTCCATCCATGGGATTTTCTAGGCAAGAGTACTGGAGTGGGGTGCCGTTGCCTTCTCCCTAGCTTCCTCTAGCCCCTTCAAATCTGTTCCTCTTGCAATCTACCATTTCTAGTTAAATGGAACCACAAACCATCCAGTAGCTCATATCAACACTGAAAAAGCCACCCTATCCTCAGTCCATGCATCTCACTACTCAGCTAGCCTTGTTGACTCTGACCAAACCAAATTATATTCCATTTGGGTCTCTTTCCTCAACCAGAGCCAGGGATACCACTTCTCACTTGAATTCTCTTTTCTACATTAGCCCCATTACAAGTTACAATTCACACCACCATAGCAGCGAGGGTTATGGCTTTAAAAATGGAGTTTGGGCTACTGCTACTTTATTTAAACCTTCTAATAAACTTGAAACTAGAACAAACCCAGGTTCCTACTTTTGTCTCCAAAGGCCTACATCCTTCAGTTAGTTTCTGGCTATATTTCACACTGTCTTCCATCCAGCTCCCCGTCTTCCAGCCACATTGACCATCTGATTTCCTATCACATGGGAAGCCCCTAGATCATCATTATGCAGGTTGAGACTTAAATGTCTCTCTTCCAGAAGTTATTTTCTAGCCACATTCCCCATAGCGGTATTATTTTTTCACACAAGTCTTTCCCTAAAACATATTCCCATTTGATTACCTTTAAAGGAGTTATTAACACATGAAACTTTCTAATTTGTTAATGTGAAACAGTTTCCTTGGCTCCCCACATACTCTGCTGCCATGAGATTATAACCTTGATGAACTGCAGTTATTCTATTTTGTATCTCACTAGCACACAGAAAGTTCTTCCTAAATATTACTTAAATGAATATGTTTTCACTACCTTATTGATACAGAGTTCTTCTAACAGTTCATTGTTGGGGAAGGGGACAAGGAGGAGTTTTTTTTTTTTTTTTTTTTTTAATTGAAATATAGGTGATACGCCTGGTATTAGGGATTCTTTGGTGGGTCAGATGATAAAGAGTCTGCCTGCAATGAGGGAGACACGGGTTCAAACCCTGGGTTGGGAAAATCCCCTAGAGAAGGCAATGGCAACCCACTCCAGTATTCTTGCCTGGAAAAGCCCATGGCCGGAGGAGCCTGGCAGGCTACAGTCCATGGGGTTGCAAATAGTCAGACACGACTGAGTGACTTTGATTCACTTTCACTTTCAGGTGATATGCAACACTATATTAGTTTCAGGTGTACAACCTATCGATTTAATATGCGCAGTTTTATTGAGATATAAGTGACACAAAACATTCTATTAGTTTCAAGAAGGAGATCTGTTATAGCATTGCACAAGTTACTGGGCTGCACCTTTGAAGTGCCAACTACTCCCTGTTTGCTTCAGGGCTTTGGGGTGCTCAGTGCACTGAGAGTTTAGTCCTTAGAAACAAGGCACAGATATTGGAATCCAGACTCAAGGAATTTGGGAGTACTTGGGGATACTCTAACTTGAAGAGTGATCTAGGACATGTCATTCTAATTAACACTGTTTTTTGGGCATTTATATGTCAATATGGTAGCTCAGATGATAAAGAATCTGCCTGCAATGCAGGAGACCTGGGTTCAATCCTTTGGCCAGGAAGATACCTTGGAGAAGGGAATGGCAACCCATTCCATTATTCTTCCCTGAGAATTCCATGGATGGAGGAGTCTGAGGGGCTACAGTCCATGGATTGCAAAGAGTCGGACACGACTGAGTGACTAACACATATACACGCGGAGATGGAAATTGCAGAACTGGCTCAGGACAGGCTGCTGAGAGTGACCACAGGCTGTACTAACCAGCACCACATTTGCTGACCCTATTCCAGGCTCTGGTCTTTTGCTTTGAAGGCCCAGTGATTCACTCTTGTCCGTATTTGATCAGTAGTTGAGCTAATTCACTATAACTGAAATTCATACACGGTTTTGGCATCAATATGACAGAATTGATTTACATTAAAACAAAACAAAACAACCCAGCCCAAGAACTTGAAACAGACTGCATCCATGTGAAACAGGACCTCTTTCCATAGTCCATCAGGGAAGCTAAATCAGAATCTGAAAATGATGTTAGTAAGGAAACAATCAAAACTAAACGAATATAGATGGTGAGCATAAAAGGCTTGGGGTCTTTCTTGCCATAAGGAGATATCAGTGGAAGATCAACTTTTTACACCGTGTTTGCCACAGATCACACTGAGTACCCAGCCGTGGTTTATAAATGTCTTCTTTCCTTTTGCACTGACTATGCGTGGGCTCTGAAGAAGTCTTTAACACACGTCCCCTTCATATGTACATGCATACATAAAAGCTGCTTTTCAAAACAGAGATTTGATTTTAATGTTTAGCAATTAAGATCTCAAAAGTCTCTCAGAAGAGAAAGTAAATAAAAACCTAACTATTTGTTATAGCCAGAGAAGATACAGATTAAGTCCATGTAATTAAAGTAAACCTTTAAAAATATAAGTAAAATAACTAAATGAATCCATCATATACTTTGTCCTGCCTCTCTGAGATTTTTTAAAATTACTATTTCTTAACTAGTTTTTAAAATTTTAGGCTCATTATATCATCCTGCAGGCAGGGCCAGCATACTTGTGATTATTAGAAAAAATAAAGGGCTGACTGAACCCAAAGCTCAGTAAGATGTTAAGAAGAGTCGGGACTAGTAAACTCAGTTGGCAGCTGATGGTGGTGATGGGGTGGGGGTAATCATGCTATCAGAAAGGCTGCACCTAAAAGAAGGGAGAAAATAGATTCTACGGGATTCAGTCAAAGAGATGCTGGGTCAATTGATAAAGCAGGTTTCCATGGGAAAGAAATTTTTGATGAGGTGTCTGGGATTCAACTAGAAAAATAATCACTGCAAATCCTTTTTGAATATAAATAGAGATTATAATTTCGGAGAAGGCAATGGCACCCCACTCCAGTACTCTTGCCTGGAAAACCCCATGGATGGAGGAGCCTGGTAGGCTGCAGTCCATGGGGTCGCTAAGTCAGACACGACTGAGCGACTTCACTTTCACTTTTCACTTTCATGCATTGGAGAAGGAAATGGCAACCCACTCCAGCGTTCTTGCCTGGAGAATCCCAGGGACAGGAGCCTGGTGGGCTGCCGTCTGTGGCATCACACAGAGTCAGACACGACTGAAGCAACTTAGCAGCAGAGATTATAATTTGAATAAATAAAGCAGAAAGTGAACTTACTACTCAGAGGGAAAAGACGGGTAAAATGAAATATCTTGTTTGTACTGTAACAAAAGGGGGAAACGTAAGGGTATGAACCAGCTTGCTGAAAGTTAGCAAATTCCCATCTAGAAGGATGCATAAGGGAAAAGAGGTAATAGACAAAAAAAGGGGTGGTTTAATGCCATAAAGCTCTGCTAATCTGCATCAAATACAATTGTATCTATTATTTGCCTTTGTCATATTTGTTTTTAAATCCGAATTTACTTTATAGTCAAGAAAGCATAAGCGAATGCTTGAGACGACTGGCCAGTGTGCTATGATTATGTGGGAAGAAGCAGGGAGAACAAAATCCTCATTGGTGGGAACACCTCTCAATGTTTTACTCCTGGGTTCCACAGATCTTTCCCACATAATAGAAAATTAGGATGGAACCTCCCTGGTGGTCCAAGGGTTAATAATCTGCTTGGCAATGCAGGGGACATGGGTTCAGTCCCTGGACTGGGAAGATTCCATATGCTGAGGGCAACTAAGCTCATGTGCTCAACTACTGAGCCCAACAGTCCTTTACAGCCCGTGCTCCAAGAGAAGCCGCCACAGTGAGAAGCGCATGTGCCACAGCAAATGGTAGCCCCCAGTTGCCGCAACCAGAGAAAGCCCGCTAGCAGCAACGAAGACCCAGGGGAACCAAAAATCAATGAAAACAAAGAAAAGTAAGATGATCCTCAAGGCCATGGAAGATGGCGAAAGCACAAGGAAGCAGAAGGGGCAGGATATTAAGACCAAGCAGCCTTGTGATTATGTGTGTAAGGGCAGCCCAAGGCTTGGGTGATCCCAAAGGAACACCTGCTGCCTCCGTCCACACGCCCTTTGGCACTAAATGTACTTTTCTGTCAGTTCTACTCCCTACCCCTCTCTCCTTTTTACAATTAAACTGCTATTGATATCTTTAATATTCAAAGCACCTTTCATTAGCTTGACTGTGTTGGAGAATCATGGAAAAGGCACAGTATGATTTGTATATGTTCTTATATTGTCCATTTGGTTTCTCTTCTCACTTGGGAAGGGGTTCCCAGGTGGTGTTATTGGTAAAGAACCCATCTGCCAGTGCAGGAGACCTAAGAGACCTGGGTTTGATCCTGGGTTGGGCTGATCTTCTGGAGGAGGGCATGGTAACCCACTCTGGTATTCTTGCCTGGAGACTCCCATGGTCAGAGGAGCCTGGTGGGCTATAGTCCATAGGGTCGCAAAGAGTTGGACATGACTGAAGTGACTTAGCATGCATGCTTGTTTGGGAATGACCTTGAGAATTGAAACAGGTAATTTTTATTGCAAACTTGTAATTGGGCATAGAATCTGGTAGGGAAGGGAAACAGTTTGCTAGCAAAACCAGCTGCTTTCCTTTGTTTCTATTCCTATTCCTACTGGAGTATTCAAACTCCAATTCTTACTAAGAAGCTAAACAGCATTACAGACCTCAGGAGTAATCTCTTTGAAATCCAGTGGAAGAAAGGCTTAGCAGAGAAAGCTTCCTCATGAGAGGTGACACTTATAGTGGCTAAATGATCATTTTAAAATTTATATATTGCCTACAATACTGCCCATCTTTTAATGATTATTCTTATCCTAGGCAACTTGTATAATGGTTGGTATTTTATTTTTTATCATATAAAAACACATCTCACTTTGCCCAACTCCTGATGTTTACATTTATGCTAAGCCCAAAAGTATTATATAGTCTATTCTTTCTGTCTTCTTCAGATTTTTATATTAGGTCTCAAGTCTTCAAAAATCCATTTTCCTAAAACAGTTACATTAGAACATTACAAAGATGTGTTTTTGTTTCCACAGAGACATTTTTTTTTCTATATGTAAATAAAACTGATTCAAAGACTATAAGAGGCCTCTAAGGTCAAGTAAGAAAGAAGAAAACAGTGGAGAGAATAGCATCATATAAAAGAAAAACTATCAATAAATTTTACACAATGAAAAATGAGCAGACTTGAACTTTATTAATGGAAGGGACGCTTTCCCGATACATCTGCTTTCCTCTCTTTCTTCTAACTTTCCCTTCTTTCTCCTACATTTACCACAGAGAGTCACCGTAGGTTCTTTCTGCTCCTTTTTCACCCTGAGCATCCCCCAAACTTTATGTTTATTGCTCCCTTTCCTCCTTATATCAGTTAAAAGGTACAATATAGGGGTATTATTCACATAAAATGTTAATTCTAAATATGTACTTACAGCCCCCTAAAATACTTGGTTAAAATGAAATATTTTGCCATATGTGAAAGATCATATTGAGTGGAGGACCAATTTCTCAAGAATAGTTTCAGTCATTGGTTCTTGAAGATTTTAATCTCAAATATTATCCAAAACTTTCATGCTAAGTACTTGAATTCTGGAATGCACTCAATGCCAAAAAAGTGGTAAATCTTGTTAACATAGACAATCAAACAGTGGTAAATCTTGTTAACTAAGACAATCAAATGAATATATCATCTATCCTTTGTCCATTTATCTTTCCAATTTATCAAGTAATACTGAAATAGATGCGAACGTGGATAATTTTCAAGCGTAATACATTGCAAACCAAATTTTACTAATATCTACTCAAACTTTCCATTGTTGGCATTTCTCCAGAAATCAGATGACTAAATACATTTAGATCTCAAATGGAGAACAATTTCCTTGAATTTTTTTTACACAGTGCGAACACAATACTGCTAGCTTCCTAGTCCTATTCATATAGCTTCTATTTTTTTCTTCTCTTTTCGTTTGGAGAGCATAAATGTAGGCTCATTGGATAAAGAAGAAATGTTATATAAGGCAAACCTCCCCAGCAAAGGCATGACTTTCCATCTGTGAAACTCTTTCCCATGGATAACAAGAAAGAAAACAAAACCCAGGAATTCTGTGAATAATTATAAAGGTAGAACAGATCTTCGTATAACAGGAAGGAAATGCTGATTTGAAAATAAACCTTGATGCTTACTGTAATTCAAACTCACTCTCCTTTTTTCTTTCTTATAATGAAAAAGTCTTAAATTGCTAGTTATCAGAGACAGAGTGAATGGACTCTGTGCAGCTGCATTGAAGTCCAGAACATCCTGTACGTTGTATAGGGCAGGTGCTGGTTCAATAAAGACTGTATTTTACTATGTTAGAGTAAAAAACCCCGACATTTTCATATCAGACATAAACCAAGATTTGGGGATACAAGTATCTGAAAAATTTTGTTGCTAAGTCATGTCCAACTCTTTTGCAACCCCATGTACTGTAGCCTGCCAGGCTCCTCTGTCCATGGGATTTCTCTGGTAAGAATATTGGAGTGGGTTGCCATTTCCTTCTCCAGGGAATCTTCCTGACTGAATTTTCTGCACTGGCAGGCAGATTTTTTTTACCAGTGAGCCATCAGGGAAGCATCTGAAAAATAGATACCTGCTATGATTATGATATATTTGAATGCCTCACTATCCCCACACACAATTCATAAGTTGACATCTTAATGTCCCTTGTGATGATGTTAAGAGGGGGGCATTTGAGAGATAATTAGGTCATGAGGGTGAGGCTCTCATGAATGGGCTTCATACTTTTATAAAAAGAGACCCCACAAAGCTCCCTAGTCCCACCGATTTGTGACGATACAGAAAGAAGGGCTGTCTGTGAACCAGGAAATTGAGCTCACCGACCATCACAAAGAATCTGCTGGCACCATAACCTTGGATTTCTCAGCCTCCAGAACTCTGTTGCTTATAAACTACCTAATCTGTGATATTTTGTTATAACAGCCCAAATGGATTAAGATGTGTAACAAAATAATTAGAGGAATATAAGTAATATGTATAACAACTTCCTTGTGAAAGCAGTTAGCTATGTGTGTGTATGTGCATAGGTGTGTGTGTGTGTGTGTGTGTGTGTGTGTGTCTGTGTGTGTTGTAATTACTGATTTTGTGTCTGAATTTTTCTCCTAGATCTGACTGCTCTTCTGAGTTAGACTGAGAAATAATTTCTTCTAACCTGGAAGCTGGATCACTTCTTAACTAATAATTCAACCCCTTAGGGTCTCAGTAGCTATGTTATTCATGAATTTTTCTGCCATCAACTTATTATTCTATAAGGATCACAGTTTGATGGATAATTTTTATGGTAGCTGCAATGTTTGCAAATAAAAAACAGCTTAAAAAAAGTGTTACTATATAACACCTGCTTATGGTACAGAACTTGTTTGCCAGAGGGGTCCTGCTATTACTTTGACAATAGACAGATTTCTCTTTGACATGTTAAAATCAATGTTTGCCTAAAAAGAGCTGCCTTGATTTTGCTTCCACCTCTCTTCCTGTAGGATCAATCACTATACTATCCTGGCTGTGTAGAAAGTTTGATATTTTTTTGGATTATCTAACATATATAGTTATTTCAAGTAATCTGTGTACTCTCTTGTTTCTTTAAATTGAAGCCAAAAATTTGAGCTATTTTTAAAAAGCGTATCTTTCTTTTTTTCTTTTTCTACTGTTTACAACATTAATAATCTTAGCATAACCCCACACTCCCTTTATTGGACGTTCCTAGCCAGGAGTCCATGGATTCTTAAGGAACTCATGGATAAAATTCAGATGAGTCAGGGAACTCCATGATAGTCTCAGTCTTCATAGGCATTTTACTGAAAATTTTTGAAGCTTTTATTGAATTATCACAAGTGGAGTTTCCAAATAATGTTCAAAATTTATAATTTGATTATTTAAGGGCATATCAATTGTCAGTGTAAGCAATTTGAACACACACTGCACAAAGGAAATGCTGTAAAAATCACAGCATTATTTTATAGCTGCAGAAATACCATATATCCACTAGGGGGCATAAAAGCCTAAATGAAAGTAGAAACCAGGTTCTTTTTTGGTTTTCACAAACTGAAGGAAAGAGAGAAGTATTTCCAGTAAATTGCCTGCACCGATTCCTTATCTTTGCCTACACACATTCAATATTTAGGATATATCTTGGGCATTTTATTCCTCTGGAAATAGTTGAACAAGACAAAAACCTTACCAGTTTCATTGATTATCTATTTTTAAGGTGCTTCCAAAAAGAGGGACCAGAATTCTGACAGCATGTTCTATTTCTTGTAGAAAGAGAAGTAAATTTCTGTAATGTGAGATATCACTAAAGTATTATTTTCAATAAGAAGCCCTTTAGCCAAGACTTTTAGTGAAAAAAATAGGGGAAATTAAAGGACCAGGTTTGGAAATTAAAGGGGAAAACTGAGGAGATGAGGGAGATTCTTTTAGCACATTTATTCCCGTTTATGCACTAAGCTCTCAACATGAGATTTCAGTAGGGCTTACTAACCCTTTCTCCAGCTTGTGCCTCTTTCAAACACAATTTTTTTTTCTGACTTCTTTCGTTTTCTCTTGTTTTTAGCCTACTATATGATCAAATGATACTTTAAAGGCTACAAATAAAGCATATGATTATGACCCAGTATACTGATAAAACATGTTACCCAAGTGAGTATCATTAGTAAAAGCCTTTACAAATCTTTAAAGAAAATTTTTTTAACTTTGAAAGAATTCTTGTCAGAGCCCACTTTCTCATACTGTATTCTTTCTTTTTTAAAAAGCTATGAAAATACATGTACCATTGATTATTGTGAGCATGCATATAGAAAAACAAAACAAAACCAAACACCTGGAGCTGGCTTGCCCAGCTGTGGGACCACCGGAAATACTTTCCCCTGCTTTTGGAGCCTAGTCTTTGTTGCCTGGAGCTATCCTTTCACTCTCACATATCTTAGAGTCTGATCATGTCATTCTCCTGCATGAAAGCCTTCATTGTCTCTCCATCACCTGCAGGAAAAAGCTCCAGCTTCTTAGCATGATACACCCAGTTCTTCATGACTCTCCCATCCCATCCTCCACAGCTCACCCCACAAACCTTATATTGTAATCGGAGCAAATAACTTTGTATTACTGAAATGTACTAGGAATGTACTAGAGGAATCCTTCCATTCTTCTATCCTTTGTATATATTGTTATTTCTAGAATACTCCCCTTTGCATAAATCCTTTGGGTGAACTCCTAATTTTCAGTGATAAAGCTCTAGCATCAATTCTTATTTGAAGAATTTCTTGACAAGTTTATCTGTCCAATAAAAGTAATATCCTCTGTCTCAGATGCCTCCCATGTTGCTTGCAATTAATAAAGCACAATTAGTTTTGTACAGGTCTTTTTTCTCTCACTAAACTAGGAGGTCCTGTAGGTCAAGGATCATGTCATCATTATAAACCCAGTTTAGCACAGACCTTGTCCGAGAGCTGAGCAAGTAGTTGAAACTCAATAAATGTTTATGGTTTAAATAAATCCTCCAGGGAGAGCCTGATGGTAAACAATAAATAATGGGAGGGAGTGAAGGTGAGTATACATCTCCTGCTCTTATTTTCTCTTAACCAGATTTCCTTTTCTTCTCCAGACCCAGCACCAACTCATCTCCTCAATTTGTCTAAATTCCACTTCAGATACTTATATGATGTGCCCAGAATAACCTAGTTCTACCCTGTCAATTAACCTTACTTTTTATACCCAGAGGAATTATTTTTAACCTACATGATTTTACATGAACAGAGAAGTCAAGAGACCTGACACTTTTCAGTTCCTACCCACTTTCCATTGTCACATGCTTAACCAACGTATATCCAGCCAGAGTTTCAAAATACAAACCCCCTCAAATTTGACAGATTTTGCAATCCTCAAGTGCCCAACAAGTTGAACAAATATGACTCATGCTTCTCTGAATCTCACATGTCATCCTAGGAGATGGCTGAGTCTTTCCACATCTCTGTATTCTACTTGAGGATGCTGCTAATCTTAGATAGTGAGCATTATCAGTTCTCTGAAAATGTCATTGTTTGGTGCCCATTTTTCTTAACAAGGTCTATCTGCTTATGCCCTGGGAGTATATTGGAGCAGATAGGCTTGTCTTCCATCAGAAGATAGTTAATACTTCAAGCAAAGTCAAGGTCCCAGCAAATACCTGATCATTTTGGCTGTGGGCTGATGTCACCAGTTTTCATAGTTTTGTGTGTTCTGGTTGTGCATCCCAAGGGGTTTCATCTTTAACACTGTCAGAGGTACTCTCACACCGGGAACTTTCTTCAGTTACCTCCTGCTGTTGCTTCCATCTCTTCCTGTCCTTTGAAAGGTAAATCTGTTGGAGGAAGTGCCCCACTGTTCCTGTTTCCAAGTCACTGCTGCTACACTGCAGGCTGCCACCCAAAGAGACAAATCCCAAAGCCATTTTGACAGTTCTGCTCGTTAAGTCTGTTTTCTTATAACCAGCCACTGATATCTAACACCACCAAAATTATTCACTATTTACAATCCATTCAGACTCCTAAGTGCCTTTGTCATGGGAAGAAGGAGGAGTTGGTCTCCAGGAGTTTGCTTGAAGCCTAAGTCTTAGAGGAGAATTCAGTTGGGCAAAATAAAAGCATGAAGTGAAGATGTTTATTGTGAAAGTTTTTATTTTTTTCCACCTGAATTTATAGTCTAAGACCTGTTAGCTGTTATAGGCCTCAAGGTACCTTTGAGATGTCTTCAAGTATTTACATATTTTATTTTGAGCCTTACTTTAAAAATTACTTATAGATTATCCAATAATGACCTAACACATCTTTTGTTTCTAATTCTGCCCAGGAAGGCTTAATAATTTTGCCACATATTATCTAGTTCTTAAATTTTACAGAAAAGAAGGCACACAGTTCTAATTATACTGGAGATAAGATGTGCTTAGGGAGTCAGGTTCTGCTTTGGCAGCTGCAGCGTCTCAGGAAATGGTGATGCTGCAAACACAAGTTGTGTCACTGCTGCCATCTAGAGGCTGGGAAGTCCAAGGTCAAGATGCTGACACCTCTAGTGTCTGGTGAGAACCCACCTCCTCGGTCACTGATGGCTGTTCTTTTGCCTTTTGTGAGGACCAGGCAGCAGGAGGGAAGGAGCTCTTTGGGGCACTAATCCTGTTCATGAGGGCTCTGCCCTCATGACCTAATCACCTCTCAAAGGCCCCACCTCCAAATACCATCCCACTGGGTGTTAGGATTTAACAAGTGAATTTGGGGAGGAGGGGCACATTCTGTCTGTATTATCTAAAGGTAATCCCAGGAATGGCCTGGCACCCCTCACTCAGCTGACCATGGGCAGAGGCTGGGCTTCTCTTGTCTTGTAGGGAAGGTGAGAATTCAGTTTGGAGCTCATCAACATGGAGTAGTTTCTCCAAGTCATACAGCCAGGTTGGATGCCTGCCTTGTAACTTCTCTATCTATGCATCACTCAGCCTGGTCACTGACCAGGAAAGCTACTTCTTTCCTGTTAAAAGTTTCAATATTCTTTAAGTATAAATTATTTAATACAATTATGCCTCATGTAAATAGTCACAGCTGTTTAAATACAAAAGGAAGTGAGACTGGAGGAGCTGTGATTTAACCTCCCAAAGACAGCCAGGCATTTCTGGTCTTCAATTTAACCTAGAAAGTTTCTATATCCTTAAACAAACTTTGATTTTGATGAGACTCCAAAGACCTATATTTACATTAGAGATGCTTTTGGAGAACAATTCTATTCTGTTCAATGTGCGGCAAAGTTATTTCCTACAATTGAATGAAGATACTATATTCATTTTGTGTTTAGATTCTTTCACCTCTTCTCAGGATAGTAAAGCATTGATGAAATCATCCTTTTTTCTTTAACAGTAAGAAACAGTAAATTTTAAAATTTATAATTAATTGCCTAAGTTGTATGTACAGCAAATTTTAAATTTTATAATTTAACAGTAAATTTTAAAATTTATAATTAATTGCCTAAATTGTATGTATAGCAAATTTAAGGAAGTTCTGCTTTATGTTATTTAATGACCTTGATAAGGATATAATAGTTACATGTTTCCCCAAAATACTAAACACCCACCCCTCATTACACAATCATCCTTTTAAAAAACTTAGATGGTGAAAAATTGCTATAAATTAATTATTAGACATGTTTCAAGTCTAATCAAGTCCGCTGGCACACTGCTGCTGCTGCTGCTGCTAAGTCGCTTCAGTCGTGTCCAACCCTGTGCGACCCCATAGACGGCAGCCCACCAGGCTCCGCCGTCCCTGGGATTCTCTAGGCAAGAACACTGGAGTGGGTTGCCATTTCTTTCTCCAATGCATGAAAGTGAAAAAGTGAAAGTGAAGTCGCTCAGTCGTGTCTGACTCTTAGCGACCCCATGGACTGCAGCCTACCAGGCTCCTCTGTCCATGGATTTCCCAGGCAAGAGTACTGGAGTGGGGTGCCATTGCCTTCTCCCCCACTGGCACAATGCTACATGTTAAAACTTTTTATGTTTTATCTATATAATAGGCAGAGGGGAAAAAAGCTTGTATCCAGTAATATAACTTAGACCTTTTTTAAAATTTTGTATTTTGTATTGGAGTACAGCCAATTAACAATGTGGTAACAGTTTCAGGTGAACAGGGAAGGGACTCAGCCATACATATACATGTGTTCATTCTCTCCCAAACCCCTCTCCCATCTAGGCTGCCACATAATATTGAGCAGAGTTCCACGTGTTATAAAGTAGGTCCTTGTTGGTTATCCATTTCAAATATAGCAGGGTGTACATGTCCATCCCAAACTCTCTATTTTTTACCCCATCCTTTCTCCCCCTCAGGAATCATAAGTTCATCTCTAAGTCTGTGAGTCTCTTTCTGTTTTGTATGTAAGCTCATTTGTATAAATGATCATTTTTTTTCTACTACTTATGTAAGTTAAGGCCTATTCTGAATAAACACAAATGAAGGGTCTTAAATAAACACAGGTCTCTATCCCTATAGTCCTAACTGGTCAGATTTCAGTATGAAAATTCACCTGTGTTTGCATTCTGATAGGATCTAGCTTAAACAATTTAAAATGAAACAAAAAGGTGCACCTGTTAAAACATAAACCAACTAAGAAGAAATTCTATAAAATATTATTTGCCTGAGGTTTCATTTTAAGGAAAAGAGGAAACAAATTATGTAAAAATAAGTTAAAACTAGAAATTAAAGTTTAAAAAATTCCAGAATATATCCCACATTCCAAGCATATTAATACTTTTCTTACATCTCTTTGGATTTTCCTATCTAGTTAATCTTCTGGAAATGAGATTAGATTATAGGCACAATATCTTACTTTTAAAATACTACTGTTTATATTCAAGGTCTACGCAGGAAAGCAGAAGCCACCTCAAGTATTTACAAGAGAAAGGACTTAATGAACGGAATTATTTTCATGGTGGGGGAGCAGACAATGGGGGTAGGTTGGGGTGGGGTGGTGGATTTGCAGAGACAGGACTAAAGGTTAACCCAGGGGGTGGTAGCAGGAAAAGGAAGGCATTCCTTTTCCAGGGGATCTTCCTGATCCAGGGGCAAAGGAAGAGAAAGCTTGCTGACCTCAAGAGCAAATTCCTGATGGAAGCTGGGTCCTTAGAGCCTCTGAGAAGAAAGAGCCACTGAAGAGGGTTAGCTTCTGCCTTAGAAGATGCAAAGAAGGAAACCTGACTCCTCTCCTATCCCCTTCCAATCTCCCATTGGACAACCCTGCAGAACATCAGATCACAAGCCAGCCTGGGAAATGAAGCCCTCTAGGTTCTGGGAAAGATTGAAGGCAGAAGAAGAGGGCAATAGAGGATGAGATGGTTGGATGGCATCACCAATGCACTGGAAGTGAACTTGAGCAAACTCGGGGAGATGGTGAGGGACAAAGGATCCTGGTGTGCTGCAGTCCATGGGGTTGTGAAGAGTCAGACGCAACTTGGCAACTGAACAACAATGGGGTCTAGCTAGGACTTCCCAGGTGATGCTAGTGGTAACGAACCCTCCTGTCAATGCAGGAGACATAAGAGATACAGGTTCGATCGCTGGGTCAGGAAGATCCCCTGGAGGAGGGCATGGTAATCCATTCCAGTATTCTTGGCTGGAGAATCCCATGGACAGAAGAGCCTGGTGGGCTACAGTCCATAGGGCTGCAGAGAGTTGGACACAACTGAAGAGACTTAGCATGCACACACAGGGTCTAGCTAATAAAAGGCAAAATCCAACTTGAAGCTAGGGCTTTTCCCCTCCAAACAGGTCTCTGTGCATTCACCACAGCACACTGCTAAGGTCCATCCTGATTTCAAGTTATTATGACCCAAACACAGACCTGTTTTTTGGTTGACTGACTCCAGAACTCCCCTAAAAGCAGCAAATTACATTTGACCAGAATTAGAATCCTGGTAGTCAGACTGATAGAACCTCTCTGCATAGCAGTGCCACGTGTCATGTCATGTCATCCTGCTTTTGGAAATGTCATAAGCACATCAGGCTTCCTACCTTAAGGAATAAGGGGCAGTCGGACCTCCTGCTAAGGCAGGCTTGAGGCTTTTCAGTTTCTATCAAAGGTGTGTGTTTCAACCCACTGTAAACTAAAGAACCAAAATGTCCGTTTGGACAGAGTGAGGGGAAAAAAATGCCAAGCATAAAGCAATCTCATAAAGATGTCCAATTAGATCTGATGATTGTAAAATGCTCTACTTGTATGATACTGGGCACAGTATGTAATAATATCTGGTCCCTTGGGCCTTCCAAGCCTCGTGGTAAGTAAGTGCTGACAAGAGGCTCTTCATTAGAATAAATCATTTCAGAGTTGCATCCTTCAGCAGATCATCGGGAATGCCATTAGTAATAAATTAAAGCATATTTTAAAGGCAGGTGAAGAGATGTAAAAACAAATTGCCTTCCCAGATGAAGAGAGTTCCACAATTTAGTTGTTTGTGAGGCTGTTTGTAGCAGAAGCATCTGCTTTGGTTGTTGTTATTTTTGTTGTTGTTGTTTATTATAGTAATGAAAGTCTACAGCTAAACATGATAGAGCCTGGCTGTTAGTTATAAATTTGAGTACAGAAAAAATATTCTTATGTTTAAAAGTGAATATAAGATTGTGGGTGTGGGTTTTGGCAATAAAATGATAATATACAATGTGTGCTTTAAATTAAAAACAAGAAAGAATATAGTGGTTCCATTATAGATGTCATTAACATGGATAGCTAGAATAGTCTCTTAAAATTTGTTTGACAGCTTGCTGTTTCTACCACTAATGAGTGTTTAAGATAACTCTATTTACAGTTGTAGAGTTAAAGCCTTTATAACACAGGGCCTTAACCTCAAAGAGCAGTCACTATGTGATCAACAGTGCTTGATTTTTCACTTTGAGAAAATGAGGCTGAAACTTGAAACAGCATGAGTAACATTCCTTGAAATATTCTTTAATACATTTGCTAGTGGTTTTATGCATACAAATAAAATTGTCTGCTTGGATAAAAGCACTTAAGGTAGTGAACTTCCACATATAAAAAAGAAAAAAATAAGTTAAAGTGAATGATAAAAGCTAAAAGCAAATGCTCCTCTTAAATCTATTTTCTTCCTTTCTTTTCTCTCTCCCTTTCTTACTCAAAAATTTATAAAGTTCCTATAATGAGTGAGGTACTGATAATAAATTCAATACTTGGTTCTTTTTTCTTCCCCAAAGATCTTATAGCTGAGGAAGAAAGTTAGAGTAATAAATAAACAACTGAACTCTTGCTATTTCAGGTTTCTAAATACTTGTGTATTTTTTTCTCTTACCTCCAAGATGCCTGAGGTTATTGTTTGCAATGTTTTATTTTATCTAACTTCTACTGGAAATGTCATTAATTATCTTGTTTATACCTCTACTATTCACACTAAGAAGGGATGTCCCAATGGTTTTCTCTATTCAACCGTAAAGAATCTCTTTTCCTCATAGGCAACTGTGTCTGAACTATTTTTCAAAAGAGATGTAAATAATGTCATTTTGATCCCTGGGTGGGGAAGATTCCCTGTAGTAGGAAATGGCAACCCACTCCAGTATTCTTGCCTGGAAAGTTCCATGGACAGAGGAGCCTGGTGGGCTACAGTCCATGGGATGGCAAAGAGTTGGACATGACTGAGTGACTGAGCACACGTGTGCATGGAAACACACACACACACACACACGTTATTCCTTATATGCTCATTTAGAGCCCTCTTCGTGTAAAGGACAAGATGATGATATTTTACACCTTGCAGGACATGTGGCTTCTATAACAACTGTTCAAAGTGCAAACACAGCCCTAGAGAATCCATAAATGAATAGGCTAACTATAATCCAATAAAAATTTGTGTTCATAAATAAATAAATAAAAACTTAATTTATGGACCTTGAAATTTGAATTTCATATAATTCTGTGCCAGTAAATATTCTTCTTTTGATTTTTCTCCCTAACAATTTAAATAAATGGGCTTCCCTGGTGTTTCAGTCGGTAAATAATCTGCCTGCAGTGCAGGAGACCCAGGTTCAATCCCTGGGTCGGGAAGATCCCCTGGAGAAGGAAATGGCAACCCATATTCTTTCCTGAAGAATCCTGTAGACAGAGGAGCCTGGTGGGCTATAGTCCATGGGGTCATAAAGAGTCAGACATGACTTAGTGACTAAACCCATCACCAACTATTTAAATACGTAAATAGTCTTCTAAAATCACAAGTGGTACAAAAACAGGAGATAGGCTGTGTTGGACTTGTGGGTGGTATCTTATCAACCTCTGACTTAGAGGGGCCATTCTTTGTGTCATCAACTCACTTTGGAAATGTTAAGTGTTGTTTTCCTGTGGAAGAGCTTGAAATCATTCAAGGAAATATTTCCTCAATACTGTCATACATATTTCTTGACATATTTTGTAATTCTTGACTTTAGGAAATGTACCTTCTAGGAGGGAAGAATAGAGGAGCCCCTGTTTTCCCAGCTCATCTGCCCTTCCCATCATAGCCCACTCTACCCACGACTGGAAGCCTGGTGTCAATGAGTGTGCAGCAGATCAAAGGGGAAATGGATTGATTGTCTGGTGGCAGCCAACTCTTTATCTAATTTGGGGTACAGTGGGTAGGAGGAAAATTTATTGTGTTCCAAGCACTTTGCTAAGTCTGGGAAGGCAGAGGGAGACTAAAAGAGGCAGACCTTGTTCTAGGTGACTTCTAGTAGGGAGAGAGGCTACATAGGAAATAATAATGCAATGATTACCACTGTAACAAGAAGAATTCTGGGATTCATCAGGAGTTGAGCATACTTGAGAAATACTCCCACAAGTATTTGGAAAGTAGGTCGATTGGAATTGAGTCTAGAAGGCTAAAAAAAGAGTGAGCCAAACAATAAAGAGAAAGAATATGTTAATAATGAGAGGCTTTCCGACAAGTGTTAGCAGCAGGAATGGTCTTATAAGCAGGTGGAGTAAGTCCCTGCCTATGACCATGCTCAGATACCTTCCTGGCTACTTCCTGTCTCTCATGCTCTTTGAATTACTTGAATTCCACCATAGAGACTTATTCTGCCTAAGAACTCTTCTCTTGGCTGAAATACAACTATTCTTGAGAGTGCTAACACATTAAGCCTTTGAACTCATTTGTATCTCTTTGGGATTAAATTTATGTATCAAACCGCTTCTTAAAGGCACTTGTAATGGGGAAAAAATGGTTCAAATATGGAAATCAGGCCCAGCAATGAAGCCTGCAGCACTGAAATCCAAACTTGGACTGTTTGAAAGTTTTACCTAGGGCTGGTTGTGCCTAGAAAAAGCTTTTTTCGTGAACTGACTTTTAAAAGGGCATTTGTTTGTCTAGCAGGAGTGAATGGAGCCAGCCATTATGCCTTAGAGACCCTGTATTGATCTTTGTAGACAAACCACTAAATAGGACTTGACTGCTACACAATGGAGGATTAATTTGCCCTTCCGTATAAGCCTACAGTGGGCATGTCAATATGCATTTATGAAACCTTGCTCTGTGCAAAGAAGAGAGTGAAGAACCCAATAAGCAAATTAAACTAGGGAAGCCAAAAAAAGGAATGTGGCCAACATGTTTCATTTTCCTTAAATGAAATTTGATTAAATGAAACCAGAAAAAACAAGTTTTAATATAATTTTCTAACTCTATTCATGGTTTTTAATTTACTGTTTATACACAGTTTGATGCTAATTATTTTATATTTTAGAAGGAATAAGATATGGAAACAAGTTTTTATCATCTGAATGACACTTTCTTGTTGAAACACCCAGAGATTACAGAAGATTTGAAATAAGGGTGAATCTAGGTAATTATGAGCTCCTGCTAGCCTGGAAATATAATTTTGTGTGGAATTTTGCCTAGGCTTACTAAGTGAGTAGGGAAGTAGGAAAGTTCTCTTGGCTAATTATTTATCAAACAAATTTCACATTTAAAACAAAATAGTTTTTCAAAAACCAAACTGATTAGCTAAGATATAAGTTTAACTCCGTAATTATTAATTAATGACAAAACTCACACAAGACAGGTGGCTTTCAGGAAAGCTAGCAAGTGAGAAAAAGAAACACACAGACAGCTACATGTTGGTTTTAATGTAATCAGGGAACATTTTGGTGCCTATGAGGACTCATCACTATGTACCTACTGAAATATGGTGTGCGTGCATACTAAGTAGCTTTGGCCCAGTCCGACTCTTTGCAACCCCATGGACTGTAGCCCACCAGGCTCCTCTGCCCAATGGATCCTGAGGTAAGAATATTGGAGTGGGTTGCCATGCCCTCCTCCAGGGGATCTTCTGGACCCAGGGATCAAACCCATGTCTTCTTATGTCTCTTGCACTGGCAGACAGGTTCTTTACCACTAGTGCCACCTGGGAAGCCCCACTAAAACATGGTACCATTAACTAAAGATGTGGAGCTACGGAACCATGTGTTAATGTTAAGCTCTACAATCTTTCTTATGATGCACGTGAGGTGCTCTTTTAACCTCTTTTCAACTTTTCTGGAAAAGGTCAGTTTTCATTCCAATCCCAAAGAAAGGCAATGCCAAAGGATGCTCAAACTACTGCACAATTGCACTCATCTCACACGCTAGTAAAGTAATGCTCAAAATTCTCCAAGCCAGGCTTCAGCAATACGTGAACCTTGAATTTCCAGATGTTCAAGCTGGTTTTAGAAAAGGCAGAGGAATCAGAGATCAAATTGCCAACATCTGCTAGATCACTGAAAAAACAAAAGAGTTCCAGAAAAACATCTAATTCTGCTTTATTGACTATGCCAAAGTCTTTGACTGTGTGGATCACTATAAACTGTGGAAAATTCTGAAAGAGATGGGAATACCAGACCACTTGACCTGCCTCTTGAGAAATCTGTATGCAGGTCAGGAAGCAACAGTTAGAGTTGGACATGGAACAACAGACTGGTTCCAAATAGGAAAGGGAGTACATCAAGGCCGTACATTGTCATCCTGCTGATTTAACTTATATGCAGAGTACATCATGAGAAAGGCTGGGCCGGATGAAACACAAGCTGGAATCAAGAATGCAGGGAGAAATATCTATAACCTCAGATACGCAGATGACACCACCCTTATGGCAGAAAGTGAAGAAGAACTAAAGAGCCTCTTGATAAAAGTGAAATAGGTGAGTGAAAAAGTTGGCTTAGAGCTCAATATTCAGAAAACTAAGATCATGGCATCTGGCAAATAGATAGGGAGACAATGGAAACAGTGAGAGACTTTATTTTTGGGGTCTCCAAAATCACTGCAGATGGTGACTGCAGCCATGAAATTAAAGGATGCTTGCTCCTTGGAAGGAAAATTATGACCAACCTTGACAGCATATTAAAAAGCAGAGACATTACTTTGCCAACAAAGGTCCATCTAGTCAGGGCTATGGTTTTTCCAGTGGTCATATATGGATGTGAGAGTTGGACTATGAATAAAGCTGAGTGCCTAAGAATTGATGCTTTTGAACTGTGGTGTTGGAGAAGACTCTTGAGAGTCCCTTGGACTGCAAGGAGATCTAACCAGTCCATCCTAAAGGAAATCAGTCCTGAATGTTCATTGGAAGGACTGATGCTGAAGCTGAAACCCTAATACTTTGGCCACCTGATGAGAAGAACTGACTCATTTGAAAGAACCCTGATGCTGGGAAAGATTGAAGGAAGGAGGAGAAGGGGATGGCAGAGGATGAGATGGTTGGATGGCATCACTGACTCAATGGACATGAGTTTGAGTGAACTCCTGGAGTTGGTGATGGTCAGAGAGGCCTGGGGTTCTGTGGCCCATGGGGTCGCAAGAGTCAGACATGACTGAGTGACTGAACTGAACTGTACAACTTTTCTACTAAGAAACAAAAGTACGTGCTAAGTTGCTTCAGTTGTGTCTGACTCTTTGTGACCCCATGGACTGTAGCCTGCCAGGATCCTCTGTCCATGGGATTCTCCAGGTAAGAATACTGAAGTGGGTTGCCATTTCCTTCTCCAGAGGATCTTCCTAACCCAGGGATCGAAATGACATTATTTATATCTTTTTTGAAAAATCATTCAGCAGCCAGCAGTTATGATTTATTAACTGGAAGCAGAGAGTTAAGTGTAGCAATAGTTTCTATTCTTTCATAATTGGATGTGAAAAGTACAAGTAATTGCAGAGAAGTACAACAAACCTTAAAAATCTCACTTTACCAGGCTACACAACTACCAATTTTCTTTTTTTTTTTAAGCTAACCTTAACAATTATATTTAAACACACACACACACACACACATAAAACAAAACAAACCAAAAAGCAAGGTAGAACTAACTTTGGGACAAGATAGAGAATCTTACTTTAAATACTCTGCCAAATCCCTGCTATTAGTAAGCAGAGAGACATGAGTCCACAGTACGACCTCTATCAGTCAAGATCCTCTTTCTTTAGTCGTTTGCTCAGTTATGGCAGTGCTCCATCTCTAATGCCCCAAAGGTGAATGCCAAAGAAAGCCAGAGAGCTGAATGAGAGGTCTATTTGGTATATTTGGTCTGCATCATCTTCATGCTCTAAGTTCTTGATTTACAATCATTGATTCCTAGTATCCCAGTAAGTCTTTAATTATCCTAAGAGCTATTTGGTGTTTCCAAAAAGTTTTTCTGTGATTTAATTTATATTTAATTCACATGAAAAATTAATATATGGCATTCTGCTCTCTAATTAAAAATGGGTGCTTGTTATAAACTCAAAATCTTAACAGAAAGATGTCTCAATTCCCAAAAGTTATAAATGGCTATTGTGATGAGATTTTCCATTTTTATCTTCTATTTCATATGAGAACATACCTCTGAGGGGAAGGTAAGTACCATAAATATTAAATGTGAGAAAACTGATAATACAGAAGGAGCAGACAAAATGCATCTGAATATTGCTAAATTTGTGTGATTACAAATTAGTATACAATTCTGGGGGTAAAAAGAGTTTAAAGATGAGAAATAGCAACTGGCAAACCAAATCAATGTAATTAATTGTTTCCATGGATAGCTGTTTGCAGGCACAATGTTGGCTCATCCTGGGTTATAACAAAATGAATCTATGAATTATAACTGAACATTTTTTACATGTTAATTGCATTGTATTTATAACAACACATGTTTTTACTTACATAATCAGATAGAAATAGTAATTTGCTTTCTTTGTCAGAACTTCCTTATCATATAAAAGAAGCTTTATCTGATTAACTTTAGGTGGTAAATTAAAATTCTCGAGGATTGAACATATTAGTACCATTCTCAAGGGAGGCATGAAGGAAGGAAAGGACAATTTTTAGGAAAAAAACATGTGAGCTTGTTTAGTAGTCCTTTATAAGTCCTTTAGCTTATAGTCCTATGACTATAGGATTCAGAATTATGTATCAAATTTTTGATTTTCTTGTATTCACTATCTCTTAGCATTAGAGATTAAATAATAATCTAAGTATTCAAGAAAGCACAGTAAAAGATCTACTACTCTCCGGATATGAGTAAAAACCTATTTTAATTCTAGAGCTTTCCTGGAATAAGCTATCATACAGAAAAAATGCTTGCTATCAAGCTAATATTGTTATTGGATTAGAGCTTCCCTGGTGGCTCAGTGGTAAAGCATCTGCTTGCATTGCAGGGGACACAGGAGACATGGGTTCAATCCCTGGGTTAAGAAGACCCCGAAGGAGGAACTGGAAACTCACTCCAGTATTCTTGCCTGGAGAATCTTATGGACAGAGGACCCTGGCAGGCTATAGTCCATGGGGTCACAGAGTCCCTATGGCTGAGCACATACACATACATACATATTCCAGAAAAACTAAACCTAACCAAACCAAGAGGAGTACATCACCACTATCCAGGCTTTTTAAAGTCCTTTCCCTCACAGTTTAGCTGTGCAGTTCACATAACTAATAACCTTATAGCAGAATCTCCCAATGACAATAAGGTCTTTGAGTCCCAGCTGGCACTTTAGTTCATTTCAGGAAAAAACAGATGCAGTTAAATTTCAGATTAGTGAGAGATGACAGGAACATTTGAATAAGGGTTTATTCTGGTGACTCTTGTCAGGAGTCATGGCCATCTCTGAGCATACATTTGCCAAGGGGTGAAATCTGCATGGATTTTGCTAAAAATAAGAATCCACCATTGCTGATTATCAAACACTAGCATAATATGCCCCTTATTAGTGTTTCCCAGTTGACAGAATTTTATTTGAAGCAACAAGATTGTGAGATATTTTATTTTAATCTTGACAAGACAGGGAGTCAGAACACCTGCAGTCAAGTTCAGACCTGTCTCCTTCCAGATTTGTGGACATGGAGTGAATAATCTAACCTGAGACTGCTGCTGCTGCTGCTGCTAAATTGCTGCAGTCATGTCCGACTCTGTGTGACCCCATAGATGGCAGCCCACCAGGCTCCCCGGTCCCTGGGATTCTCCAGGCAAGAACACTGGAGTGGGTTGCCATTTCCTTCTCCAATGTGTGAAAGTGAAAAGTGAAAGTGAAGTTGTTCAGTAGTATCCGACTCTGAGTGACCCCATGGACTGCAGCCTACCAGGCTCCTCTGTCCATGGGATTTTCCAGGCAACAGTACTGGAGTAGGGTGCCATTGCCTTCTCCGAACCTGAGACCACTCCTCTGCAAAATGTGGGGATAAGCATATTCACTCTTTCTACTTTCCAATTTGTGATGGGGGTTATATTCTAAATCATCTCATCCAGGTGGACTCTGCTGTTGGAGAAGAGTTGGTGCATTTTACAAATCATATTTCTAAAAAGTACATAATCCCATCATTGGGGAGGTATTATTACTACCCTTATTTTGCAGATAAAGGAAAGTAGGATTAAAAGGGCTAAGTATCTGCAGGGACAATCACAAAAGAAGTGAGGTGTAGGTGGGCCTGACCTCACACTCTTCCAGGGGCTTACATGTGGTCTTTTGACTCTTTTTACAAATGATGCCAGTTGCAAGCAGATGCCATGTATGCTTATCAATGGCAGAGCTAAAATCTGAACCCAGTACTCTGGACCTTGCCGGTGGAATAAATGTCTTTCAAGAAGCAAATGGAGGTATATCCTGAATCTGTACCCTTCAGGAAATTTAGGTTCAGCCATCACTTCAGGGACCTGTAGCTGGTTTTTGAACTTTCAGTTTAAGAGAACCATTTCTTTTGATTACCTTCTATTTTATTGTATTTATTTTTTTAATTTCCTTCTATTTTAAAATCAAATAAAATTTATTTTCTTGGGTGAAAATGTTTTGCACTTTTCATTATGGACTTCTGTTTGCTCTCCTTACCTAATATTCTTTTGTTCATTTATATTTTTCCTAGACTATAAAACTAAGTTGAAAAAAATACAATTCAGAAATTCAAACTTCAAAGGAAAACAAAAGAAATATTTAAAAAAATTAAATAGAATCCATGGATACAAGTATGAATCAGATTCAGTGAAGTAGCCCTCATAGTCAATAAGAGTCCAAAATTCAGTACTTGCATGCAGCCTCAAAAATGACAGCATGATCTCCATTCATTTCCAAGGCAAACCATTCAACATCACAGTAATCCAAGTCTATGCCCCAACTAATGCTGAAGAGACTGAAATTGAATGGTTCTATGAAGACCTACAAGACCTTCTAGAACTAACACCCAAAAAACAAACAAACAAAAAAACAGTTGTTCTTTTCATCATAGGGGATTGGAATGCAAAACTAAGGAGTCAAGAGAAACCGGAGTAACAGGGAAGTTTGGCCTTGGAGTACAAAATGAAGCAGGGCAAAGGCTAATAGAATCTTTTTTAAGAGAACACTCTGGCCATATCAAACAATCTTTTCCCAAAACACAAGATGACTCTATACACGCACATCACCAGATGGTCAATACTGAAATCAGATTGATTATACTTTGCAGCAGAAGATGGAGAAGCTCTATACAGTCAGCAAAAACAAGACCTGAAGCTATAGCTCAGATAATGAGCTCCTTATTGCAAAATTCAGCTTAAATTGAAGATAGTAGGGAAAACCACTAGGCCATTCAGATATGGCCTAAATCAAATCCTTTATGATTATACAGTGCAGGTGATGAATTTATTCAAGGGATTTGATCTAGTAGATGGAGAGCCTGAGGAACTATGGACAGAGTCATGTAACACTGTAGAGGAGACAGTGAAAAAAAATCATCCCAAAGAAAAAGAAATGCAAGAAGGCAAAGTGGTTGTCTGAGGAGGTTTTACAAATAGCTGAGGAAAGAAGGGAACTGAAAGGAAAGGGAGAAAGGAAAAGATATACACCACTGAATGCAGAGTTGCAGAGAATATCAAGGGGAGATAAGAAGGCCTTCTTAAATGAACAAGGCAAAGAAATAGAGGAAAACAATAGAATGGGAACAATTAGAGATCTCCTCAAGAAAACTGGGGATATCAAGGGAACATTTCATCCAAGGATGAGCATGATAAAGGGTAGAAACAGTAAGGACCTATCAGAAGCAGAACAGATTAAGAAGAGGTGGCAAGAATACATAGAAGAACTATACAAAAAAGCTCTTATTGACCCAGATAACCACAATGGTGTTGCCATTCACCTAGAGCCAGACAATCTAGTGTGTGAAGTCAAGTGGGCCTTAGAAAGCACTGCTATGAACAAAGCTAGTGGAGATAATGGAATTCTAGTTGAGCTATTTCAAATCCTAAATGATGATACTGTTAAAGTGCTGCATTCAATATGTCAGTAAATTTAGAAAATTCAGCAGTGGCCACAGACTGGAAAAGATCAGTTTTCATTTCAGTCCCAAAGAAAGGCAATGCCAAAGAATGTTCAAACTACTGCAAAATTGAGGTTATTTCACATACTATTAATAGAAAGTAAGTAAGTAAGTGTTAGTTGCTCAGTCGTGCCTGACTCTTTGTGACCCCTGGTGGACTGCAGCCCACCAGGCTCCTCTGCCCATGAGATTTTCCAGGCAAGGATACTGGAGTGGGTTGCCATTTCCTTCTCCAGGGGATCTTCCCAACCCAGGGATCAAACCGGGTTTCCTGTACTGCGGGCAGATTCTTTACCAACTGAGCTACAAGGGAAGCCCAATAGAAAGGTTGTGCTCAAAATCCTTCAAGCTAGGCTTTAGCAATATGTGAACTGAGAACTTCCAGATGTATAAGCTGAGTTTAGAAAAAGCAGAGGAACCAGAGATCAAATTTCAGATATTCACTGGATCATAAAGAAAGCAAGGGAATTCCAGAAAAAACATCTACTGCTTCATTGACTACGCTAAAGCCTCTGACTGTATGAGTCATAAGAAACTGTGGAAACTTCTTAAAGAGATGGGAATACCAGACCACTTTACCTGTCTCCTGAGAAACCAGTATGCAGGTCAAGAAGCAACAGTTAGAATCAGACATGGAACAACAGACTGGTTCAAAACTGGAAAAGGGGTACAGAAAGGTTTTTATTGTCATCCTGCTTATTTAACTTATATGCAGAGAACATCATGAGAAATGCCAGGGTGGATGAAGCACAAGCTGGAATGAAGATTGCCAGGAGAAATATCAACAATCTGAGAAATGTAGATAATACCACTGTAATGGCAGAAAGTGAAGAACAACTAAAGAGCCTCTTGAAGGTGAAAGAAGAGAGTGGAAAAAGTTGGCTTAAAACTCAACATTTAAAAACCGAAGATCATGGCATCTGGTCCCATCACTTCATGGCTAAGAGACTGGAAAAAAGTCAAAACAGTTTCAGATTTTGTTTTCGTGGTCTCCAAAATCACTGTGGATGGTGATTGCAGCCCTGAAATTAAAGACACTTGTTCTTTGGAAGGAAAGCTATGACAAACCTAGGAAATGTATTTAAAAGTAGAGACATCACTTTGCTGACAAGGGTCCATATAGTCAAACCTATGGTTTACCCAGTAATTATGTACAGATGTGAGAGTTGGACCACAAAGAAGGTTGAGCACAGAAGAATTGATGCTTTCAAACTGTGGTGTTGGAGAAGACTCTTTAGAGTCTCTTGGACTGCAAGGAAGGGAAATCCACCCTGAATATTCATTGGAAGGACTGATGCTGAAGCTCCAATACTTTGGCCACCTGATATGAAGAGCTGACTCACTGAAAAGACCATGATGCTGGGGAAGATTGAAGGCAAAGTGGCAGAAGATGAAATGGTTAGCTAGCATCACTGACTCAGTGGACATGAGTCTGAGCAAATTCCAGGAGACAGTGAAGAACAGAGGAGCCTGTTGTGCTGCAGTCCCTTGGTTGCAAAGAGTCAACACGACTTAGCATCTGAACAACAACAACAAACCAAAGAGTAAGTGCTTTTAATCTCAGTCCTTTTAACGTCCATGCTGACAAACTGTAGAGCAAAAAGCCTTGGTTCTGCCTGATCACATCGACTTTTAATCATTTCAATTGGGAGGAAGCACCTGGGACATCAGCTGCCAACTCTGGAGCGCAAGCACTCAGTCTTCTTAATTTTCCCTAACCTTATTTAGAGTCTTTGTTACACAATCAGCTCTTTTGCTGTCCACTTTAGCTTATATATTTTTATTTTTTGTCTCTTGTGTTGTCTGAGTATGGCCTGAGACTAAATAAAATTAGTTGTGCTCCTAACTTTAAATACAGATCTTGGTGATCCTTCATATTAAAATGAACCAAAATAAAAAATGAACTCATTCTGAAAAATCTGTTATGAACTCCTTTTGCCCAGAAACTAAACCCTTAAGTATGAGAACCAGAATATTCTCTTAGTTGAATCTGAACAAAACTTGTATAAAACACGAAAAGCATTTAACATTTTTTACTTATTCCTAAGGAAATCCAGGGGAGTTGTGTCAAATCCTCAGTGACAAGAAAGGCTACTTTCTTATGTAATTTAATTTAGGGAATCCTACTGGGTCCCTGCTGGTGGCATGACCCTCTCCATGGCCTATCTGGTACTAGTCGTTTTCATAAGAAAATATAATTTCTTTCAATTTCTTTGGTGCTCCTTAAATTAAGTTTGGACAAGAATATCTTTATAGCTAACAGACATTGAACTATTTTAGGCTTCCTGGAAAAGTATATACAAGTCATTTAAATCCAATGTTAAATTCATTGCTTAACATATACTGACCTTCAGTTTTACTGAATAAATAATAAATGTTACAGAACATGTGGAATATAAACAGCGATCTAAATGTACATATGCACTATATTGATGAAATCAGTATTTTGAATCTGTTATCAAATGCTAAAATCAGTATCTTTGATGAGAAGATATGATATCTCTTAAAGTGAAAGTGAAGTCACTCAGTCGTGTCCGACTCTTTGAGACCCCCATGGACTGTAGCCCACCAGACTCCTCCATCCATGGAATTTTCTGGGCAAGAGTACTGGAGTGGGTTGCCATTTCCTTCTCCAGGGGATCTTCCCAACCCAGGGATTGAACTTTAGACAACTGATAATTTATCATTTTTATATAAGCATTGAATGTGACATACAATATATAAAAGTATATAAATATAATATTTAATCTACATTTTATATTTTTGTGTCATATATATGAACTAGGAAAATGTTTGGTACAAAATTTTCTAATTGTGGTATAGTTTGGAGAAGGAAATGGCAATCCACTCCAGTACTATTGCCTGGAAAATCCCATGGACAGAGGAGCCTAGTTGGGGTTGCAAAGAGTCGGACATGACTGAGAGACTTCACTTTCACTTTTCACTTTCACTTTAAGGTAATATGGGCTTCCCTGATAGCTCAATTGGTAAAGAATCTGCCTGCAATGCAGGAGACCCTGGTTCGATTCCTGGGTTGGGAAGATGCACTGGAGAAGGGATAGGCTACCCACTTCAGTGTTCTTGGGCTTCCCTTGTGGCTCAGCTGGTAAAGAATCCACCTGCAATGCGGGAGAACTGGGTTGGATCCCGGGGTTGGGAAGATCCCTGGAGAAGGGAAAGGCTACTCCAGTATTCTGGCCTGGAGAATTCCATGGACAGTATAGTCTATGGGGTCGTAGAGAGTCTGACACGACTAAGCGATTTTCAGTTTCACTTTAAGGAAATATTCAATTTATTTATATCTTCAGGAAAGTAGTGGCAGAAAAGCAGAAAGTATGTGAGAAACAGTGTAGACAGACAAAAAACTTACCTAAGAACATGGTTAACTGATTAATGTAAATTAAAAACTCAGACTGAGGGGGGAAAAGTGCACAATATCTCTAGTTTTGTAAAACCATACAGATATTATCATTGCCATCTCCCTTGCTTTAGTGAGTGCAGTAAGAATGATCAGGTAAGGATGCATGTTTTGCCAGACTTGAGTGCAAATGCTACTGCTGCCGTGTAGCCTTGGTGTGAATTAACCTCGATGAGATTAAATTTTCCCATCTGTCAAACAGAGCTAAAATCCTCAGTTTGTTAATTTTCTTGATACAGTCTGAGTACCAATCTTATTATGGCTGCTTAAGCCAAGACAGTCACAAGTTACAATGGTAAATAAGAAAACTTGTTGTTTGGAGCACTTGCCTTCAGAACTGGGATTCATATCAGGGGACACTGAAGGCAAAATGCAAAATCAACTCAGGTTAAAAGGACTGAGATGATAATTAACTTTGTTTATCATTGTCTCTCTTTTCAAAGGGACTGAAGTGTACAATGCCCTCCTGGCTAAAATATTTGCAATTGCATTATTGTATAATTTAACTTTTATTCAACTTTTATAATGAGACAGAGGAGAAAATATTGCTGCACTAAATTACCTGCTCCCTGCTCAGATTTGAATATTTAATAGCTCAGTCAATGGCAAAGCAATTATAAATGTCTGCAAATAAAAATAATTCCTTATTCCTGGTGTGCAAACATATGCATGTGCTTTCCTTATCAGTTACAATAGGAGTTTGAAAAGAGGCTTAGGAAATATTTGTCATTCTTCCTTGTCCTCATAGTATATTGAAATTCCGGATCTTTATTATAATGATTCGTTATTGTGAATCTGGAGTGTGATTAAAGTGCCATCAGGTACTAAGCAGCAAAACACAGTAGACACACGGAGTGCACAGGGCCGGCTTCACAGGTGTGTGACCTTGCATGAGCACAAGGTCATGTGCTCACAAAGGCCCCCTGCTGGGTTTAATGTCTGCTGCTGCCATCTTGAAATTCTTCTTAATTCCATCTGAGATCGTGTTTTGTAAGTGCAATCCTGTGGGATGCTGGAGCACACGCAAGAGCAGAGGAGCTGCACACAGCCTGGGAGTCAGCTGTTCTTGCTGCTCTATTTGCATATAACACGTCCCATGGGCATAGGCTCCTGGGGGATCCACACACACTATGTGGGAGTTCAGCAAGGCAGAGCAAGTACATCTTGCTCTGAGCGTTACATCCCCGCCTGAGGAAGTAGGGGTGCTCACAGCCCTGCAAAGTCACGCTTTCCTCTTGAACCAGAATGTGGTTCTAATATAGAAAGAAGGAATGGCATCCTAAGAAACATGAACAAGCAAAGAACCTTCACCACATACACCCCTTTTTACTCCTGTTCTTTTCCTCCTTCGCTGACCACTTATGGGGAAGATAACCAGAAGGAAAGGGGAAAGACAGGGCAATCCGGAGCAACCCAAAGCTTTTCCCTCAGGGCTTCCTCACTCATCAGCAAGCTCGGTAGACAATGTGGGTATAATGAGAACATAATCATGAAGGTACATAAAAACAACTGAGTTAATTTTGTTTAGCATCTCTACTATTCTTATAAAACCAAAATATGCATATGTATTTGAATTATGAAATATGAACTATGTAATTTTGCTGTTTCTGCATATAAGGGGAATATTCATATTTGCATTTCACACTGATATTGCCCAGTGTAAAGATGAAAAATAAAATTCATGGTAGTAATTTAAAGTTGTAAGTTTTCTTTACTTAGAATCACAATAAGTAGCAAAGAATTACAAGTGAAGATAAACTATGGAAGAAGGGACAAAGCTTTGCATTTTAATGTTTTTAAGGGACTTTTTCCCTTGCTTTTTGAACAGAGGCTCAAATTTTTATTCTGCACTCAGTTCTGCAAATTATGTAGCCTAGCTGGCATGAGCAGGGTATAACAGTGGTTAATTTCAAACGTTTTGAAGTCACCCAGAGCTTGATTTAAATCATGTTCTGCCACTTGGATATGGCTTCACTTTTCTAAGCTCCAGTTTTCTCATCATTTAATTATTTAATTAACCTTTATTGAGCTTATTTAATTAACCTATATTTATTGAACATACTGTGCTTCTGTGAGGCACACAAGTAACTTTCTTTACCCTCATGGGACTTACATGGTAGAGAGGAAGACAGAAATTAAACTGATAAAAAATAAGTGCATAATTACACATTCGGATAAGGGCTATTAAAAAATATGAAGATATTTTGAAAAAGAAAACTGGGGAGGGTATTGCTGCTGCTGCTGCTGCTGCTATGTCGCTTCAGTCGTGTCCGACTCTGTGCTACCCCATAGACGGCAGCCCACCAGGCTCCGCCATCCCTGGGATTCTCCAGGCAAGAACACTGGAGTGGGTTGCCATTTCCTTCTCCAATGCATGAAAGTGAAAAGTGAAAGGGAAGTCGCTCAGTCATGTCCAACTCTTTGTGACCCCATGGACTGCAGCCTACCAGGCTCCTCCATCCATGGGATTTTCCAGGCAAGAGTACTGGAGTGGGGTGCCATTGCCTTTTCCGGAGGGTATTGAGACCCAATTTATTTTGGGTAGTAAATACTTAAGTTGAGACATGAGGAGGAGATAATTGGGAAAAGAATTGATCAAAGGAAGAAATGAAAATACCTCTCTCATAAGGCATTTATGAAGACTATCTGATACACATAAAAACATCAGGACAGTCCTGATAATAGTCCACAGTGAACACAAGAGAGCTTTATCATTATTAGAAGGCTGACACTAGCCTGTCTAAAAGTTGATTTTTTTTGCCTTATCCTCATTATCCATTCATATTAGGCAGTATGTGTGTAAATATTTTTCTAGAAGGTTCATTATTGACATACTGCTGCTACTGCTAAGTCACTTCAGTCGTGTCTGACTCTGTGCGACCCCGTAGACGGCAGCCCATCAGGCTCCCCCCTCCCTGGGATTCTCCAGGCAAGAACACTGGAGTGGGTTGCCATTTCCTTCTCCAATGCATGAAAGTGGAAAGTGAAAGTGAAGTCACTCAGTCGTGTCCGACTCTTCACAACCCCATGGACTGCAGCCTACCAGGCTCCTCCATCCATGGGGTTTTCCAGGCAAGAGTACTGGAGTGGGATGCCATTGCCTTCTCTGTCATTATGGACATAGTCACTCCTTTAATGATATTTAGCTGAACTTTAAGTATGGAATGGGCTTCCCTGGTGGCTCAGAGGTTAGAGCGTCTGCCTGGAATGCAGGAGACCCGGGTTTGATCCCTGAGTTGGGAAGATCCCCTGGAGAAGGAAATGGCACCCCACTCCAGTACTCTTGCCTGGAGAATCCCATGGAGGGAGGAACCTGGTAGGCTACAGTCCACGGGGTCGAAAAGAGTCGGACACGACTGAGCAACTTCACTTTCACTTTAAGTATGGAATAGGATTCCATTTTGTTCATTCTGTCTTCGTTTCCAAGCTCTTTCTTATACATGCATATCAGTTTCTAATGAATTTACTTGGGAGGCTGTAGTTCATGGTCTGAATCTATACGCTGTCGGACTCAGTTTTGTTTCATTATAATTGTGATAGCACACTTCCCTTTGGGCATAAGAGCATTTCAATTAAAGAAAGCTAGCGAAGGTCTCTCCTTCCTGTCTTTAGTTTTCTTTTACATGTCATTGATTTTAGCAACTGTTATGAAAATGAAAAAAAGAAAAAGTGCCTTTCTTCTCTTTGGGTTGTCACTTTTGTGTCTCCCTTTCTGCCAATCATGGAATTATCATCTCCCATATGCCTCTTTTATTTGAAAACAGGCTCTTCCCTGTCACCTTCCCTGGTGGAATCCCAGGTCTGAGGTCAACTTAGCTAGCTTCATGCCAAAGCAGAAACATCTGGGAAAGGCTGGCAAGTATAGAACTGTCCCCGGGCAAAATCCTGTGATGGGGAAGGTGGTCTTTGCTGTCACTGTGCCCCTCATCACTAGCTCTCTTACCGCTTCCTCCCTCGATCATCCAGAGCCCTCAGCTGATGGAAAGGTGTCCTATTGCAGCCTGCCTTGTCCCTCAGCCGCATCCTTGGTGCTCGACAACCCCTTGCTCACCCCCACCAAAGGCAAATGAACTTCAGGGCTCTGGGAAGGGGCCTACCAATGTGTCCACAGTGTCAAGTATATATTTGTTTAATTTTATAGAGTCAATTATTGTATGTCTATAGACTAGTGCTGCTGTCTCTTTCTACTTCTACTTTCCTGCCTTCATATTTCCCCTATGGTCAGAGAGTGTTGGAGCACGTTAGGATCTGACTAAAGGATTAAACTGGGTATACATTTAGTTTGAGTTTAGTGGGCTACATTTATGGGATTCATAGCCACTCCCGAGAATAGTTACTATTGTCATCGCTGTCTTGGTGTAGGGATTATTTGCAGGTATATACCTACCACCCTCTGTGTCAGTCATCCGGTACCTCACCCACAGGTACAAGGCTACAATCTTTATCAATATAGAAATATATTCTGCATCATCTGGGAACAGAAATAGGTGTATTTCTCCTAGACTAGCCAGAACTAGTCTAAGGAAAATTCTGTCAGTCATCACATGTGTAAACTAAGAAGCGAAAGATTCAGTTCCCATTAATGCAAAGTGAAAGACAAGTTCTCTCCTGCTGGGGATAGAATTGATAATGCAGGGTACACTGCATCATACATTTTTAATAGGAATCTTAAAGCAGAATTGTACTCAGCTACACTTCTGGAAAGACAGAATTCTTGCCTTTTTACTAAACAAGCCTGTAATAGTACTATAAGCAATAAATAGGTTTTATTCATAAGTGTCCTAAAAATCCTAATAATGATGCTGTTAAAGTGCTGCACTCAATATGCCAGCAAATTTGGAAAACTCAGCAGTGGCCACAGGGCTGGAAAAGGTCAGTTTTCCCAAAGAAAGGCAATGCCAAAGAATGTTCAAACTACTACACAATCACACTCATCTTACATGCTAGTAAAGTAATTCTCAAAATTCCCCAAGTCAGGCTTCAACAGTACATGAACCATGAACATTCAGATTTCAAGCTGGATTTAGAAAAGGCAGAGGAACCACAGATAATCGCCAACATCTGTTGGATCATCCCTTTGGGCATAAGAGCAAGAGAGTTCCAGAAAAACATCTATTTTTTTTCTTTACTGACTATGCCAAAGCCTTGGACTGTGTGGATCACAACACACTGTGGACAATTCTTAAAGAGATGGGAATACCAGACCACCTGATCTGCCTCCTGAGAAATCTCTATGCAGGTCAGGAAACAACAGTTAGAACTGGACATAGAACAACAGACTGGTTCCAAATTGGGAAAGGAGTACATTAAGGCTGTGTATTGTCACCCTGCTTATTTAACTTATATCCAGGGTACATCATGCTAAATGCCAGCCTGGAGGAAACACAAGCTGGAATCAAGATTGCTGGGAGAAATATCACTAACCTCAGATATGCAGATGACACCAGCCTTACGGCAGGAAGCGAAGAACCTGAGAGCCTCTTGATGAAAGTGAGAATAGAGTTAAAAAGTTGTCTTAAAACTCAACATTCAGAAAACTAAGACCGTGGCATCTGGTCCCATTACTTCACGGCAAACATATGGGGAAACAATGAGAGACTTTATTTGGGGGGGCTCCAAAATCACCGCAGATGGTGACTACAGCCATAAAATTAAAAGATACTTGCTCCTTGGAGGAAAAGCAATGACTAACCCAGATAGCATATTAAAAAGCAGAGACTTTACTTTGCCAACAAAGGTCTGTCTAGTCAAAGCTACCTTTTTCCCAATAGTCATGTATGGTTGTGAGAGTTGGACTATAAAGAAAACTGAGTGCAGAAGAATTGATGCTTTTGAACTGTGCTGTTGGAGAAGACTCTTGAGAGTCCTTTGGACTGCAAGGAGATCCAACCAGTCCATTCTAAAGGAAATCAGTTCTGAATAGTTATTGGAAGGATTGATGCTAAAGCTGAAACTCCAATACTTTGGCTATCTAATGTGAAGAACTGACTCATTTGAAAAGACCCTGATGCTAAGAAAGATTGAAGGCGGGAGGAGAAGGGGTCGATGGAGGATGAGATGGTTGGATGGCATCACTGACTCGATGGACATGAGTTTGAGTAAGCTCTGGGAGTTGGTGATGGACAGGGAGGCCTGTTGTGCTGCGTGGTACAGTCCATGGTGTCACAGAGTTGGACATGACTGAGAGGCTGAACTGAACTGATGCATAAATGTGTGTGTGTTAGTCACTCAATAGTGTCCGACTCTTTGCGAACCCATGTACCGTAGCCCACCAGCCTCCTCTGTTCATGAAATTCTCCAGGCAAGAATACTGGAGTGGGTAACCATTCCCTTCTCCAGAGGATCTTCCTGACCCAGGGATCCAACCCAGGTCTTCCACATTGCAGACAGATTCTTTACCATCTGGGCCACTAGGGAAGCCTTTTATGCATACCACCTATCAATGAAATAAAGCCTAACTTTGACCATCCCTGCTGCTGCTGCTGCTAAGTCGCTTCAGTCGTGACCAAGTCTGTGCGACCCCATAGACAGTAGCCCACTAGGCTCCCCCGTCCCTGGGATTTTCCAGGGAAGAGTACTGGAGTGGGTTGCCATTGCCTTCTCCATTGATCATCCATGCTGTAGCAAAAACTAAATTCTGTTTATATTCTCTCTGTAGAAAATACTACAGGGACTTCTCTGGTCATCCAGTGGTTAAGTCTTTGTATTTCCAATATGGCAGGCATGGGTTCAAACCCTGGTTGAGGAACTAAGATCCCACACACAATGCCCTGAGGCATGGCTAATAAAAAGAGAAAATACTACAAATACTATTATTAAGCAAGGAGGTGTGCAGTAAGTATGCAACCTAAAAATATGGGGGAAAATATTAACAGATGTGTGTTAAAAGATTAATTCATAGATATATTTTCTGGATTTTGTAATATTTATGTTTTTTTGACTTTCTTAAAGTATATAATTTGCTATATCTTCATAATTCTAAACAAATATTTTTCTATGAAATTTTTCATTCGTTTTGCATGTTTGCCTTAAAAGGGTCCTCAAAATTACCTGCTTCAGCACCCCCCCTAAACTGTATCCATCCTTACTTCAACTGTATACATCTTATTAGAAAATTAATGTTATGGTGACAAGCATTTAATGTTACCTTTAGTTTTATGATGGAGTACTACCCTCTACTACATCCCCATTCTAAAGGGTCTTCTTACACTCCATAGATTGAACTGTGAACTGCACAACACCACCTACTGGTTTTACATTCTATTCCTCAGCTGGACGTGAAATACAGGTTATTCAATAAGGAAATTTTTATGGGGATAAAGGGCTTCCCAGGTGGTACAGTGGTAAAGAATCTGCTGCCTAATGCAGAAGACACAAGAGATGCAGGTTCGATCCTTGGGTGGGGAAGGTTCCCTGGAATAGAAAATGGCAACCCACTCCAGTATTCTTGCCTAGAAAATTCCATGGACAGAGGAGCCCCAAGGGCTACAGTCCATGGGGTCACAAAGATTCAGACACAACTGAGCACACACATACTCACATACATACATGGGGATAAAAGAGATAGAAGAGGGCTCCAAGGAGCTGTGGATACTAAGGCAGGAAAGGGTAAAGAAAAGAAGAGAGATATTGCAGAAGGGGAAATATCATGTGAGCAGAGATAAAGAAGGGCAGAGAGTAAGACCTTTATTCCTTTTCAGTCTTCCATTCCAAGATACTCCATCTTGAGATCCATGGGTCTCTCTGAAACATCCTGACACCCCTGCTTCACATCTCTCATTTATTGGGACTTGAGTGGCTTCTTGTTTCCAGGTAGATAAAAAAAAAAGTCCTAAAAAAATCATCCTTCTCAATGAATTTGCATTTTACTGGAGGACTCTGGAAAATAATAGCTGTGATTAATTGAATTGCCACCACAATTATTGAATGGGCTTCCCTGGTGGCTCAGCTGGTAAAGAATCTGCCTGCAATGTGGGAGATCAGGGTTCAGTCCCTGGGTTGGGAAGATCCCCTGGAGAAAGGAACGTCTACCCACTCCAGTATTCTGGCCTAGAGAATTCCATGGACTGTATAGAATTCCATGGACTATAGAATACTGTAAATTATTGAATATCAACATCATTTCTAATGTTCACAACATCCTCAGCAGGTAGCTATCATCCACATTTTAAAAGGGATAAAATAGCCTTAGAGTTGATAATAACTTGCTAAGACCATGTAACTGGAAAGCAAAGCTGGGCTGGAATTCAGCTTTGCTGACTTCAAACTAACCTCTATCTGTTATATCACACTACCTACCAGTGTCTAAAGTCAAAGGAATTAATTTCTGCTGGTGAAATTTTATGTGCTTTCGAACATATGACATTTGGATGTTAGAAGCCATAGAGATTGTATAATTCAACCCCTCATTTTTACATTAAGGTCATTGATTTCTTACAAGTGGTACAGCTCAAAGTTCCTAAATAAGTGTTGAAGCAGAGCCTGGTTTCCTTCTATTAAATTTTGCCTATTTTGATAGTGTACAAGAATCCCAGTCATAGCTCAGAATCGTTTTCCCTTGAATAAAAACTATTGTGTATGCTAAGTTGCTGCAATTATGTCTGACTCTTTGCAACCTCATGGACTGAAGCCCACCAGCTCCTCTGCCCATTGGACTCTCCAGGCAAAAATACTGGATTGGGTTCCCATTTCCTCCTCTAGGAGATCTTTCCAACCCAGGGATCAGACCTTTGTCTTTTATGTCTCTTGCATTGGCAGGCAGGCTCTTTACCACCAGAGGTACTATCTACCTCTGGTAAATTCACATCTAATATTTTACAGTTTCATTCCAAAAGAAAATATCAATAGGCAGTATTAAAGACATTTAAATATTTAAATTCCTTTAAAAAGTATCTTAAATTTTATTCCACATGTTTATTCATTTTAAAGGGTTTACTCTTTATGTCATTTAGATTATTTAAAAACTGGAAAATGAGAGTAATACTTGCTATCAATAGCACCTGCTGTGTTTTACATATATTAATTCTAATCCATGCATAGTGTAGTATGATATGCATAGGGACAATAAAATTAGATAAATTAGGTAAATTAGGTAACTTACATGTGGTCACTCAAGTGATAAGGGGCAAAATAGTACTTAACACAGATCTTGGTTGACTACAAATAGCAAATACTCTATGAATTTTGTTGAAGTTTGTATATATATAAGATTCAAAATGTGGGCATTTAAACATGGCTTGTGTTATGCCCTTATCTTTTTGTGCTTCTTTTCTTACTGTGAAATGATTATGACTTGCATTGAAATCAACGACCTGGTCAACAGCTTTTAAATATTCCTTGAACAGAAACCTTGGTAAATAAATACTCAAGACTGTGAATTTTCTCATTGAGCAGGAATAGCCTTTGAAGAAGAGATACATTATACATTATAAAAATAACACACCTGACCCGGGCTTTAAGATTTAAGAATCACTTCTGCATTTCAAGCTGAAGTTGAAGGATTTATAAGGCATATGTAAGCCTTTAGGAAAAAGATCATCTTGGGAATTCTATCATCCTGAATAATGCATCATCCAAAAACAAACCAGAATTTATTATGAAATTCTGATATTTTAGAAGTGCCTTTTTCTAAAAATTGCTACTTGGATATGTTATGGTTGATTATACTTGATATTGATTTTTGTTCTTCTCAAATAAACAGATAGAGGTTATGAAAGGTAATATTCCTTACCTAGACTTTTTCATTCAGGATTCTATTAGAAGGAAAGTAGACAGGTCTGGATAGTATTTGGCCAACAGCCATTATTACATGAGATGAAATGAATATAAATTTAGCACAGTGCCTGGCATACAGTAAAAACTCAATAAGTGTTTAGCTATTGCTATTTTTACTATTGGCTACAGAAAGATGCCAGGGAAATCACCAAAGATGTGGATGCTTCCCCAAAATGCACATAGTATTTTGTCAAAAGCTTCATAAGACAAGTGTGCTAGGCTAGTGGTGAAATAAAGCGACTTTGTGTAGCTACAAGGTGGGATTTCTGGGAAATGGTTTGCTCCTGGCTTTTTGCCATCCATGTCCGAGCCCTTGTCGATTACCGTGCAAGTTCGATCTGACCTGCCGATGTGACGCTGCTGACACCACAGTGCGACCAGTGCCACCTGCAATGTATCAGCACTTTTCTGCAAGTCCCATGTACCTCTAACAAATATCCAATTTCTCACCCTGAGGATACACTTTCTTTTCTCTTTCTTGTACTTAGGGCCCCATTTAGGTTCTAGTGCTGTGTGATCACTGTCCTTCTGAATGTTACAATGAGCAGGCTCAGGTCTTTTTTCAGTTGTAGCTATCTGAAAGAAAAAATTGGCAGCCAAATATTCTGTCAACATAGCCACATTGTTCCAAATAATTTTAACTGTAAAAAGTGGAAAAAAAATGAGTTCAATACTCAGCTAGGCAATCCACTCCAGTATTCTTGCCTAGAACATTCCATGGATGGAGGAGCCTGGTGGGCTACAGTCCATGGGGTCACAAGGAGTCGGACATGACTGAGCAACTTCACGAGGGATGACAACCTTTGAAAGGGAGTTTGCCAAATATCACCATCTGGATGCTGATGGCTAAATGCTGACTCCTGTCATGCAGTAGTAAGAAAGGAAGAACACTGACCTTGGATAATTCCTGAAGGAAGTTGCTGATGAGCAGTGCATGCTTAGTGGCTCAGTCATGTCCCACTCTTTGTGACCCTATGGACTGTAGCCCGCCAGACTCCTCTGTCCATGGAATTCTCCAGGCAAGAATACTGGAGTGGGTTGCCATTTCCTTTTCCATATGTGCAGCAGAGGCAGCTATCACTGAATTGCCCCTTCAATTCAGTGGATGGCCCTGATGGTTGTATCCAGCTCACGTTCCAGTGAAAAGTGGCATGTGTGAAAATTTCAGATTTTTTTTACATGTTCAGATGCTTTTTCTCTTTTATAGCAGCCATTCCAGAGTTTCTCAAGAATGTCAACTTAGCCCCCTAATCATTGGACCAATTAGGACATTGAAATTTGCCATTCCATGTTTGAGGCCAAGTTTTCCATTCTTTTCATGGATATATTAGAATTAACTGAGCTAAGACAGAGAACAATCACAAAGTGGACTACCAAAACTTTCCAGGCAATTGACTTAGGAATATGAGCTCTCTTAGAACATGACCTATTCGCCATCCTGATTTCTACCCTAAACTCTTCTAGAGCCTACTTTGCTTCTCATCTCATTCCCTGCTGGGCAAGGAGGGATCTTTTGGAAGCTTCACTGCAGGTAGAACAGTATGGCAGAGATTTCTATAGAGCCAATATAGCTAATCACTAATAGAACTGGTACACTATTTTTTTTTTTAATTGAAGTATAGTTTATGGGCTTCTCAGGTGATGCTAGTGGTAAAGAACCTGTCTGCCAACGCAGGAGACATAAGAGATGTGGATTTGATTGCTGGGTCAGGAAGATCCCCTGGAGGAGAGCATGGCAACCACTCCAGTTTTATTGCCTGGAGACTCCCCATGAACAGAGGAGCCTGGCAGGCTATAATCCATAGGGTTGCAAAGAGTCAGAAATGACTGAATCAACTTAGCACACGTGCACGCATGCAAACTTGATTTACAATGTTGTGTTTGTTTCTATGTGCAGCAAAGTAATTCAGTGATATATGTTTTATTTCTTTATACTGAATATAGTTCCCTGTGCTTCTTATTTATCTATTTTATATACAGTAGTTTGTTTCTGATAATCCCAAACTCCTAATTTATCCCTCCACCTGTTGTTTTTCCCTTTGGTAATCGTAAATTTGTTCTCTATGTCTATGACCCTGTTTTCATTTCTGAAATAATTTCATTTGTATCATATTTTAGATTCCACCTATAAATGATATCATATATTTGTCTCTCTTTCTGACTTACTTCCTGTAGTACGATAATCTCTAAGCCCACCCATGTTGCTGCAAGTGACACTATTTCATTCTTTTTTATGGCTGAGTAGTATTTCACTATATATATGTACCATATCTTTTTTATCCATTCATCTGCCCATGGATATTTAGGTTGCTTCCATGTCTTGGTTATTGTAAATAGTGTTGCTATGAAAAGTGAGATGCATGTATCTTTTTGAACTAGACTTTTCTTTGGTTATATGCCCAAGAGTGGAATTGCTGGATCACATGCCAACTCTATTTTTAGTTTGTTAAGAAATCTCTATACTGTTTTCCATAGGTAGTCACAACAATTTACACTCCCACCAACAATGTAGGAGGGCAGGACCCTAATTTTTTTGCTATGCATTGCAGTGTTTCAACTAGGCAATAATTCAGCTAGGTTTTATCATGTGACTAAGTTCTGAGCAGTGAAATAAATGCACATATGCTAGAAAGAACTTCAGGGGAACTTTCCTTAAATAGGAAAGGAAATATCTTTATTTTTCCCCTTTCTACCTTCTACTGCCCAGAATATAAATATAATAGATGGAACTCTCACAGCCTTCTTTGGCTGTGAGGATAAGAACACATCGTAAGGATGGGGGAGCAGTGATCTAGGAGGCTGTCTCTAGACTTTGTGGAGTCTATATCAGCCTTCTACATCCTTCTTTTATTCCTTTATGTAAGGGTCAAAAATACTTCTATCTTGTTTAAGTTGCATGCTTATCTTGTTTGTTGTCTTGATACATAACATAATGGATGTTACCTGAATTTTTTTTTTAACTTTTATTAAGTATTGTCTCTTCCTTTATGACTCTGCGGAACCATGTATTTTTGCATTCAGTAAACATTTAATAAAGCAGATTAGTCTTAACCATCCTAAGATAGTTTTGTGCTACACCTACAGAACTGAAAATATTGATTTGTTTGATTCACTGAGGACCTTGCCAATCTAATTAAAATTGTTGTCAACTTTGGAAAATTAATTTTTGTATTTTTTTTATCATTATATGGATTTTATTTAATCTCTTGATTTCATAATAGTATCTCTCTTCTTTTACATTGAAAAATCTTGGACCTTAACAATATAAATATAACATATTAACTTGCTTTATTTTCCTATATAGTACTTTTAAAATTCCAATATTATTAAAAATAGTAAGACTTTCAAAACGTATTTTAATATTCTGTGTAGCCCTACTGTGCCTTGAGTATATCAGTATAGCAACTAAGAGTGTACAATCACAAGACTATATTCTAAAGCAATACAAAATAACTTTTTTCACTATGTACTTTTTCCCCAGCTTCATTGAGATATAATTGACACATAACATTGTCATGTTATGTATTAAACTTAAACATAAGTTTAAGGTGTACATGTTGATTTGATAAATTTTTATGTTGTAAAAAGACTACCACCATAGCATTAGCTCACACCTCCATCACATCACACAACTACCATTTCTTTTTGGTATTTTTTAAGTGCTTAAAAGTTTGCATGTTGACAGGGGCCTAATTATGATCTATATCATGGTTGTAAGATCATATCAAAATGGAATATTGACTTCAAACAAACAAAAAAACTAAGACGTAGCATATTTATCATGTCATAATTTCATATGATGGCCATAAATAAAAATGCGACTTTGTCAATTGAACAGGCTATCACTCTGGGATCATGTCTCCCACTACTTCCACAAGGCATGTTGCTACCTAGTGGGAAAGAGTTACTATGGGTACAGATAACTTTGAGTGTTCTTTTTAAAGGAAAGTGCTCTTTTCTGAAGTGTAGTTAGGCTGATATGAATTAGCCATGTGAAGCTTCTCCCTTTCTACTGGCTCATTATTTGCAGTAAATACACATAATGGAAAAACAAAACAAAACACACCATTTCTCACCACTCAGTATCCATCTACTTTACTGTCTTTTCCTTTAGCGATAAACTTAATGAAAGATTAGTGTAAACTCACTCTTTATCCTCACTTTGACGAGACTTTTCTAACATAAATTTTATGGACCAACCTTTGGCATTTGCCTCTCTTTTGAACATCATCCTGGGAAGCACTTTTAACTCCCAGCTTCTGTGGGAGTTCTGGTCCTGAATCTCCCAATTTAGTAGCCACCCCTTATTCTCAATTTGCTGTGTCTTTTCTCTCCCACCATGCTTGAAATGTTGGTTTTCTTAGGATTCTATCCTGAGTTTCTTTCTCTGTCACTGCACATGCTACCTATTTTCTGATGACTCATAATTGTACATTCTATTTCCTGAAGTTTAGAGTTGTATTTCTGTAATCGTGAAAAAATCTACAAATCTAAGACTCAGCTCACCCACCTAAATGTCAAGCTGTTGCCTCCACCTCTCCCTCCACCAGTGTTTTCTCTTTTGGGTGATATCTTTCTTGTTTTCCTATCCCTCTTTACCTTGAAAAACTCATTCATCCTCTAAGACTGATTTCAAGTTTTATTTCTGCCTGGAAATATTTCTCACCTTACTGGGGGATTTTCCTTCTCCTGCACTGCTGTTCTTTGCCTCTATAGGGTTGGGACGATTCACTGGAAGGGGAAATGGCAACCCACTCCAGTATTCTTGCCTAAAAAATCCCATGGACAGAGGAATCCAGTGGGCTACAGTCCATGGGGTCACAAAGAGTTGGATATAACCAAGTGACCAAGCATACACACACACAGAGGAAAGAACTACAGAAGAATGATAGTAGTATTTTCCTGTTTCTCTCTATTTTGAACCCAAAACACAATTGTTTTCTTGGGGAGGAGGAAGACATACATGCCAGATTCCAATACCAAATTCCTATCATAGAGTAACCGTGATTAGAAACCTAGCCCACTTATTGGGTCTGACATTTGGACTTATTCTAAAGTTAGCCAATTAATCTACAGCCTGGTACCAGTAGGCACTCACTAAATATTTGTTGAATGACTTTCTACACGAATGACTTCATCCATTATTTCAAGCTGAGATAGTATGTGGACTAGTTCATAACTCATGGTAGTCATGAATAGCTGACATTTACTGAAGGCATGCCAGGCACTGTTACTTACAGTTTTATATGTATAGTCTCATTTAATCCTCATAACAACCTTATAAGGTAGATGATGATGAATATCATTTAACAAATTGGGAAACTGAGTCACAGAGAGGTTTAGGAAATTGTCTAGGATATCATCATTTGTTGTCCTTCAGTCCCTGAGTTGTGTCTGACTCTTTGCATCCTCATGGACTGCAGCACGCCAGGCTCCTCTGTCCTCCACTATCTCTCGGAGATTGCTCAAATTTATGTCCATTGAGTCGGTGATGCTATCTAACCATCTCATCCTCTGCTGCCTCCTTCTCCTTCTGTCTTCAGTCTTTCCCAGAATCAGGGTCTTTTCCAATGAGTCAGATATTTGCAGCAGGTGGCCAAATTAATGGAACCTCAACTTCAGTATCGATCCCTCCAATGAATATTCAGGGTTGATTTTCTTTAGGATTGATTGGTTTGATCTCCCTGGAGTCCAAGGGATTCTCAAGAATCTTCTCCAGCACCACAATTCAAAAGCATCAGTTCTTTGGTGCTCAGCCTGCTTTATGATCCAACTTTCACATCCATACATGACTACTGGAAAAACTACATCTTTGACTATACGGACCTTTGTCAGCAAAGTGATGTCTCTGCTTTTTAATATGCTGTCTAGGTTTGTCATAGCTGTCTTTCCAAGGAGCAAGTATCTTTTAATTTCACAGCTGCAGTCACCATCTGCAGTGATTTTGAAGCCCAAGAAAAATCTGTCACTGCTTCCACTAGCAGGCAGGAGGGCTGAAACTTACGTCCAGCAGGATGGTGTAGCTGAAGCCTGCATGCTCTCAAGTAACCTGCAATAGTTGCTCTGTGATAAACAAACTGATTCTAAATATATTTTTAAAGTCAATTTACATAGACAGATATTCTTCCCTAAAATATGAGAGTTGTGGGTAACCTAAATAATTACTCTTTGATGTGTTTTCAGAGTGTAAATACAGTGATATTTAAAAACCCACAACCACAACTGGATGGACTATAAACAAAAGCTCTTTATTATTTTATAAAATGTCCAGTAATTTTACTTGAGAGCAGTTGATACATGATGCTGAAAATATTTCATCAGTCTCAGGCCCTGCTAACTATATTTTACTGTTTAGAGGCAGGCTACTTACACTTTAACTATATTTCACAGCTTTGTTGATCATTGTTCTTATCATTAGCCTGTCAAGAGCCTCTCAGCTTTTACTTTTCATTCTCTTGCAGTTGGTCTATGGGGATAAATCTGTTGCTTCCTTACTCTTTTGCATTTTACATGCTCTCACGTTTTTATGAAATCCCTCTAAAGGATCATCTGTATATCACCGCATGCATGACTTACATATTAGAGTCTATAGGAAAAATTTATACTCTGCAAAAGCTGTTAAAACCTGTTTAGCATATAAGACTAGGGACTCTTCATTATGAGGTATCTCTGTGCTCTTTTAAAATATCCTGGAGCGCTTTGCAGCTTCTGAAACAAATAATTATAATAAAAATTCCTCTCACACAGAGATAAATCTAAAGGGGGATTATTTTATTCATCTAGGTGGAAAAATTATTAATTTTTAGAGGCTGGCATTCTCAAAATCAACACGGGAAAGATGCTTAGTTAAGTAATGAAAAAATTATTGGGTGCAGTATAAAAAGTTTTCCTCTGATTACTTTATCTTGTGGTAATCTGGAGATTTGAAAGGAGGAAACACATAAACTATATCTGTAATTAGAATGCAAACTCACTCATTTATCAGCACTTAGGGAAGATTTATCCCCTCAATACTCTCTCGCCCTATGTGAAAATGATAACATTTCCTCTGAATCAGCAGTTCAAGACTCTACAAAACAGGATATGCTCAACATTTAAAAAAGGGACAATGTCAATGTTTGCAAATGAATATAAATGTATTTTTCAAATATTTAAGTAATTATATTTGCTTGAGAATCTAGGAGTATTTCACTTATGGATCAAACAAGACAATTTAAAGTTTCAGTTCAGTTCACAGTTTTGCAACATGACCAACTTTAATATGGAAAAATGACCCAGGAGGTCACCACATACTTCCATTAAAGTATTACATGTTGGGTGGGGTCTTTGTTGGCTGCTCCTAATTAGCAATGAGAATGATTAAACTTGGCCCTGGAACCCTTAATAAAATTGTAATTTATCCTTCAGCCTAGCCAAACTTTTTTCTGCTGAGGAAAAAAAAAAAAAAATATATATATGGTGAAATGATTTCCTGTTACTCATTCAGTTCTAACCAAGAATGTCTGCAACCCATATGGAAAACAGCATCATATTGGGTTGTCTAGGAAAGATAAAACCAGATTTTTCTAAAGATAAATTACAGTTTGAGTTAGCTAGCTTTATGAAATAGAAATGTTGCTTGGGATAATGACATTTCCGGCTGGTTGCCTTGTTTGATGCCCCCAGAAGTGGTTTCCACTGAGACTATTAAGTAAAAGGATTGATATGATATGGGACTTCAGTAAGTGGTACTTCTTGTATGAGGATTAGTTGACTCTTTGATTTACTTTGGCATTTCATTTTACACCTCTTTTTGAAATCAACTTATGGTCTTGTGGTCAATCAACTTCCATTTATAAACTAGTAAACTTCTACCCTGAAATAGTTTATATGTATTTTGATCTCAAATGTTATCAAAAATAAATAAAGAGTTTTAAATGCAGTGCTCCATGAATAAGCCTAAGAAGATGAAATTTCCATTTTCACTGTTCTTATCATTATCATCAATAAATGCATTTGTTAGGTTCACACATGTACACGGCACTTTCTGTTTTTTCTTAATTATAGTTTCACTTGAAGGCACACACACTTGGTGATTATTTAAAAAATGCTAATTCAGATAGTTTCATCAATAAACAGTATAGGCAAAATCAGATATTTCATGCAAGAGAATGAAATGAGACCCCTACCTTATACCACTCACAAAAACTAACACAAAATGAATTCAGAACTCAAATGCAAGGCCTGAAACCATAAAAATCCTAGGAGAAGACATAGGCAAAAGCCTCCTTGACATAGGTCTTGACAGTAACTTCTTGCATATGATGCCTAAATAAAGAATAAATGAGACTACGTCAAATTAAAATGCTTCTACATAGCGAAAGAAACAATCAACAAAATGAAATGGCAACCTATGGGATGGGAGAAAATAAAATTGCAAACCACACCTCTGATAAGGGGTTAGTATCCAAACTATACAAAGAACTCATATAACACAACAGAAAACAACAACAGAAATTTTACAGAGACTTTCTTCCTTGGAACAATAAGTCATGACTTCTGAACTTGCCCAAATGCTGAGCTTTTAACTTCATAAGCATATATTAACCAGCACAGGACAAGGGCAAACATCTGAGCAACCTAGGCATTATGATGGGTAGTAACATCAACAAGTACTAGAATTGCAGTGGTCCTTCTCATTCACTTTAGTCCTAGTCTTTTCCAATCATTGGAGGCCATAGGAAATTATTATGGAAAATCTGTCTATTGCCTACTGGAACAGAGGGCAGCTGAATTTGGACTTGACATTATCTCTGGCCTGGCTCATAAAAGAAAAGATAGCTGTCCTCCAACTTGAATGTATATATGGTCATCTCCAATAGAAACCATTTACAAGTCATTTATTTATAGATTGTGTCTGACTTAATGAATTCCAGGCACTGGACCATACTGTTCTTATGAACATAAAATACTTTGTAAAGCCCACCTGTGAGGACTATACCCAGGTCTAGGTGTCCAACATGAAGGGCTAGCCTCTAAAATATCAAGTTGGCATGGGCTTGCTCTACCAAAATGTGGAGAGGACACAGAGACCAAGTTTTAAAGTTTGGGGAAATGTAGATGATAACTGCATCAAGCTGGAGGCACCAGTGCAAACGGGTTTGGGAAAGGAGGCATCAACATGGGTTGCCCAGAGTTGGTTCTGAGTCTAATTCCTAGAAAGTAGACAGAAAAGATCATGTTTGTCCATTTTCATATGTTTTGATGTTTTATCTCCTTTCTGGCCTTTCTCTGTCATATTGCTTCCCCATTGTCCCGGGAGAGCAGAATGGAAAGAGGTGGATAAATGCATTGGAGAAGTAGATAGGATACTGTTCTAGCTGCCACTTGCCGGTTGTGAGACCTTAGCTTCTCTGAGTCTCAGTTTTTCCTTCTGTGAAATGGGAACGATAATTCTTTTTTGTGAGGGTTGATTTTTGAGATGGTGTATATAGAATAGCTAATGCTGAGCTAGACATGCAATAATCACACATGGGAAGCTCTTGGAAGCTATTCCAGAAGATGCTATGGAAAAACCCAAATGAACTTTTTAGCCAACCCAACATTTTACTTCCCTACTTCTTTCCTTTCTCTCTTCTCCCCTTTTTATCTCTCCTTCTTCCTCTCCTTCCTTTCTCTCATTCTTTTTTCATTATCTATTGAAAATATTTTTAAACCACTTCCCATTTGCTAAGTATGATGTTTATCACTGAGGATAAGTTGGTGCCTCAATGTGATCCCTGCCCTTACCTATTCACTATCTAATAAACCAAAAGAAAGAAAGTGAAGGTCTCTCAGTCATGTCTGACTCTTTGCAATCCCATGGACCATAGAGTCGATGGAATTCTCCATGCCAGAATATTGGAGTGGGTAGCCTTTCCCTTCTCCAGGGGATCTTTCCAAACCAGCGATTGAACCCAAGTCTCTTGCATTGCAGGCGTTCTTTACCAGCTGAGCCACCAGGGAAGTCCACGAATACTGGAGTGAGTAGCCTATCCCTTCTCCAGGGGTTCTTCCTGATACAGGAATCGAACCAGGGTCTCCTGCATTGCAGGCAGATTCTTTACCAACTGAGCTATGAGGGAAGTCCCAATAAACCAAAAAGACAAACTTTAATCAAAGTAGGACATGGTGATCATAAAGAATTATGACTATTAAGTACAAAGCAGAGGTGGATGGCATTATGAGAGTGAATAACAGGGCTACTAGTATCTTTTCCTTTTCCCCTTTCTGTAAGTATAAACAGAAAAACAGACTATGCTAGAATAGAACTCAAAAAGCTGATAGAAAATGTAAATGCATCTGTGTTGGTGAACTGATCTTGAAAAATGTATGAATGCTGATACTTCAGTATTTTGAAGTTCTGGAATCAGGAAGATGTATAAGAGACATAACAACCAAACACACTTCTATTCTATGTTTGTATCTTATGCTTGTTTGGTTCATTTTTCCAGGATAGTAGTTGTTTTAGTAGACTTTTATAGGTTTACTCTTCCTTTGATTAAATGAATAGACATTCCTTTGTTCCTTTGAGGGGAAAATGTACTTCGGAGTTCAAAACAGTCAGCTGCCCAGAAACTCTGTGTTCAATCACATTACAACCACTCAATAGGAAATAAAGCTTCTTCGCTTGTAGGAGTTCCATCGTAATGAATAGAGCTGAGGCAGCTTCACAGTATGGAATGCCTGTAGGGGCTGAATTCTCTCCCAAGCCCTGTGGCTTGAACAGAATAGAGAACTCAAAGTCCCCATCTACATAAAACCTCCTGCCAGGAAGTGACAAAAGTCAGCAGTCCCAAGCAGCAAGGCTCTCTCTTATTGGATAATAATTCTCTTTGAGTTAATCCTAGAAGGGATGGGTTCCTTGCAGGAGGTCTTGCAGTCTGGGATAAAATTAACTTTTTATTAAAGGACAGCACCTGGGAAATCTCTTTTCCTCACTTGTCCTTGTCTGTCAAGGCTGGGGAACGTGGGTCCAGTCACTAAGAGAAACATAATCTAGTATAACTTTTACTCTAATTATAGTAAGGGACTATTTTTATGGCCAAAACTGGGAGAGGAAAGAAAAGTTAGTTTCCGAGGATCTTTAATAGAAAATTTGGAGTTAAATGATTCACAAAGCATCATAGGGCCATCAATGATCATCAATGATGATCACAAGGGTCATCATTTCAGAAGTCATCGTTGGAGTAGATTATTACTTTTTTAAGGAAGTGTTTTCTGTTGTTGCTGTTGTTTATAATTTTATTTTTTGGCCAGGCCACACAGCATGTGGGATCTTAGTTTCCCAACCTGGGCTCAAACCCATGCCCCTGCCTTGGAAGCACAGAGTGTTAACCACAGGATCGCTAGGGAAGTCCCTGGAGTAGATTATTGAGCTGTGGTGATCTTTGTTGCTCTAGGAGGTGGCTTTCCTGTAATAATACACCACACACACACACATTCTCTCTCCTCTAATTCCCCATAATCAAACAAAAGAAAAACCTCTCTTGACTCCACTTCCCTCTCTGGCTGCCTCCTTCCCTTTATAACAACATTCGTTGAAAGAATTGCCACCCATTGTGTATCTCCTTTCATTATTAAACTTTCTTCCCCACTACTTCACCAAAATCGCTCCTTTGAATGTCCTCTAAATTGCTAGAGCTGAAGGTCAATTCACAGTGTTGGTCTCCCTGGGTCCAGTCACAGCATTTCACACAGTGAACACATGCTCCTCCTGGCAACACTTTCTTCACTTGGCTCAGGACCTTAAGTTCTGCTGATTCTCCTCCTAACTGAGCTCTGCTTCTTAGCCTCCATGTTGCATGGACCCCTTTGGACTGGAATCACTCAGCTGTAGCCCCAGCAGCACTTCTTTTCTATATTCATATTATATTGATGATCATATGAGTGGCTTTCTAACATTAATACTCAGGTGATGCCCAAACTAGATCTTGTCCTCGCATTCCAGACTCACATATCCAACATCCCATACGTCATGTCCATTTGATGTCCAGTAAGCATCTCAACATGAACATGTCCCAACCTCCACTCCTAATTCTCTCCTCTGGTTCTATTGCTCTCTGTCTCTCTCAGTATAAAGGCAGCATCACTCCTCTAGTTGCTCAGGCCCCAAATCTCAGAGTAATCCTAGACTTCTTTCTCTTTCACTCAGTGTGCAGTCTACCAGCAAACAATGTCAGCTCAACATCTGAAATATACTTACTGTCCACTCTCTTCTTTACATGTCCTCTGACAACACCCTGGCTCAAGTCACCATCTTCTGTCTCCAGGATTATCATTATAGCCTCTTTATCAGTCTCTCTGCTTATACTTTGTCCCTCACAGTCAAGTTTAGTCTAGTAGCCAGAGATACCCTGATGTTAGAAATGTCTGATGGCTTTTACTGCTCTGTTTAAAATCCTTTATTGTCTCTTTTTTTAAGTAAATTTTTATTGGAGTAATCACTACAGATGATGACTGCAGCCATGAAATTAAAAGACGCTTACTCCTTGGAAGGAAAGTTATGACCAACCTAGATAGCATATTCAAAAGCAGAGACATTACTTTGCCAACAAAGGTTCGTCTAGTCAAGGCTATGGTTTTTCCTGTGGTCATGTATGGATGTGAGAGTTGGACTGTGAATAAGGCTGAGCGCTGAAGAATTGATGTTTTTGAACTGTGGTGTTGGAGAAGACTCTTGAGAGTCCCTTGGACTGCAAGGAGATCCCACCAGTCCATTCTGAAGGAGATCAGCCCTGGGATTTCTTTGGAAGGAATGATGCTAAAGCTGAAATTCCAGTACTTTGGCCACCTCGTGAAAAGAGTTGACTCATCGGAAAAGACTCTGATGCTGGGAGGGATTGGGGGCAAGAGGAGAAGGGGACGACAGAGGATGAGATGGCTGGATGGCATCACTGACTCGATGGACGTGAGTCTGAGTGAACTCCGGGAGTTGGTGATGGACAGGGAGGCCTGGCGTGCTGCGATTCATGGGGTCACGAAGAGTCGGACACGACTGAGTGACTGATCTGATCTGATCTGATCTGATAGTTGCTTTACAATATTATGTTAGTTTCTGTTGTACAGCAAAGTGGTTGTTACACATATACATATACCCCCTCTTTCTGGGATTTCCTTCCCATTTAGGTCACTGCAGAGAACTGAGTAGGATTCCCTGAGCTATACAGTAGGCTCCCATTAGTTATCTATTTTATACATAGTATCAATAGTGTCTGCATTGTCTTCCAACTTCACTGAGGATGAAACCAAATCATGGGGTAGACCATCATTGGGATGGTCTACAAGACATACATTATCTGACACCCACTTAATTCCCTGCCCTTCCCACTCCCTGTACTAGTGCTGCCCATTGGCCTCCATGTTATTCTTCACCAATCCCAGACATGCTACTGTTTCTGAGCTTTTGTACTTTCCTGAAATTCTCTTCAAGGCCTTTAAGTTAAGTGTTAGTTGCTCAGTTGTGCCTGATTCTTTGCAACCCCATGGACTATAGCCCATCAGGCTCCTCTGTCCATGGGATTTCAAGGCCTTTAGGTCTTTACTTAAATGTCATCAAGACCTACTGGGAGTTATTTGTGGATTTCCTTTCCTTCTTAAGAAGTATTACATGAAAAGGTAATATAATCATATTCATATGTAAGTGTTTTTATTTAAAAAAGAAGAAGGCCAACTTAAAAGTCATTCTAAAGAAGGTATTTTTCTGCATGTCTCATACTCGCATAATATACTAGCTCTTCATGGACAAGTACCAGGGAATATACTTGTCTACTGGATGTCTGTCACTAAAAAGAAATAATTTTCATTTTTGATAAAAAATTACTATTAAGAAGGAAATATTTTCCAAAGTCAGAATTAGGTAAAAAAATTTGTACTTTGAAGGTGAAGATCAGGAAGTATCTAGAAGCATTGTTGATTTGAATAGAACTACTACACACCCTTTGGCTAACGGTAAAAGGGTTCAAGAGCTGGCCACTAGTATATAACCTTCAAACTCTTCCAATCCTTTCCACTGGTACAAAGGACCAGGAATTCTGCTACTTATCTGAAGGCTGCTCTGGGGAATTTACTTAATGGAGAATAATCCCAAGATAAAAAAGACGTTAGTCTCCTACTCTCATTTATTTCTCTAAGGAGAAAAAAAGGGGTAGGGGGCTGCAAAATGAAGTCAACTTACATAAATTTCATGTTACAATGAAGCAGCTTACTGCAATCTTCAAGTATATTATCCAGGTAATTTTAGAGAGAAGGATAGTGATGATTTATGAACAAATTTTCATATAAATCATAATTACTAAACCAGAATATTGATCTAAAAATAAAATGAGGGGCAACCTGCATCATAAATTTGATGACTGGATATTTATTATATATATTTCAGGTAAGTATTAGGTCCAAATTATACAGATGGTGATTTTAGACTCACACTCTTTATAAACAAAAATAGAGCAAACTACAAAATGAGATTATTGAGCTGAGGCTATTTTAGTCCAGAGACAAAACAAAACACCTATTTCAATGTATGTGTCTAAAGGGCAAATGTTTAAAAAAGGAGAACTGAACTTCTTGAAGTATTATCACTATGATTCAAAATTGGTGACAAAGAAAAGGAAAATAGTACCAATGTCTCATGGTATTCTGTATGGTACTTGTTGAATTTTTCATTTTGTGTCCCATCTTGTATTTTTCTTGTCCAGAAGGGAAAATGCAATGACAATATCTGAGTTAGGTTCACCACTATGCATGTTTCAACTCACAGTTCCATTTTTCATAAAAATAAGACTGTAATATAATGACACTGTGTGTGGATAGTAACCTTAATAAGGTTCTCTCTAGCTTCTGGAGGAATGGCAAAGCAGAGAGGGCACCAGTTGGAAGAGAAGATTGACTATGTAGGGTCTGCCTTTGGATACATCACTGAGTTATCCCGTCTGCAAACCACTTCCCTGCTTCTTCCTTTATATTCAAGATGTGACTATTGCCATACAGGAGGTAAGACTTCCCTTCCTCATGCTATGTCTTATAAAAGATCTTTCTTTTTTGAGAGCATTAACATCAGGAAATGCAGACAAAGCATGTTCACAGAGGTGCAGGTAGTTCTTTTTTAAAAATCATAACCAGCCTTGAATACTACTCTTAAAATTTTTTTCTTCAAAAATTATGTTATGTAATGAAGATGGAGTCTCAAAATGAAACAAAGACTGAGAATGACAAACTTTTCAGAAGCCCAGAGATGAGGGCAATGAATTCTCATTGCTCTATGGCAGACCTTCAGGGCCTGGGAAGATCTCCATCTATAGAGCACAGTTTGGCAAATTATAGCCCATGGATGAATTCCATCTACCTCATGTTCTTGTACAGCCTGCAAGCTAGAAATGGTTCTTAAAATTTTAAATGGCTGAAAAAAAAACAACAACTCATAATACAAGAAAATGGCATGGAATTCAAATTTCAAGGCCTATAAAGTGCTACCAGAATTCATGCATGTTCAATTGTTTGTCTGTTTTCTGTGATTTATTTCATGCTACTACAGCAGAGTTGAGTAGTTTCCACAGAGTGTGTGAGGTCTTTAAACTGGAAGTATTTATTCCCTGGGATCTTATAGAAAAAGTGTGTGAACTCTTGGTATACTTTAAGCAACTCTTACCTAAAATGACATATAAATCAATTGCAATTTCTTATGTTAAATATAAATCAGGGATAACTATATCTGTTACATGGTAAAGCTTTAGTTTTTGCGGCCCTAAGTTTTGAGAAAGTCACATTCATCATTGGACTTATCTGAAGCTGAGATTCAAGAATGCTTTTTCCAAGTCTCAGTAGGTATTCAGCCTACTCACTCTGAAATAAATGCTAAATGCTTTCCATTACCTGCAATATTGATTTGTCTACCCTTATTTTATTATTAAAAGTACAATTAAATAGCTGAACCTCAATAACAAAAGAGATACTTTTGAAAGAAGTAAACTGTTACAACTGGCTATGGTTTTTCCAGTAGTCATGTATGGATGTGAGAGTTGGACTATAAAGAAAGCTGAGTGCCAAAGAATTGAAGCTTTTGAACTATGGTGCTGGAGAAGACTCTTGAGAGTCCCTTGCACTGCAAGGATATCCAACCAGTCCATCCTAAAGGAAATCAGTCCTGAATATTCATTGGAAGGACTGATGTTGAAGCTGAAGCTCCAATACTTTGGCCACCTGATGTGAAGAGCTGACTCATTTGAAAAGACCCTCATGATGGGAAAGATTGAAGGCAGGAGGAGAAGGGGATGACAGAGTTTGAGAACTTGGATGGCATCACCAACTTGATGGACATGAGTGAGTAAGCTGGTGATGGACAAGGAAGTCTTGCATGCTGCAATCCATGGGGTCGCAAAGAGTTGGACACGACTGAGCGACTGAACTGAACTGAAACTGTTACAAAAAGGTGAAGTATTTTAAAAGGTAAACGTCAATTCCAGTTTCACTGACTGTAAGGGTTATGTATTTGTGTGCCTTGATTAGAATATTGTTTATTATGATTTATCATTGAATGAGATGGCTGGATGGCATCACTGACTCGATGGACGTGAGTCTGAGTGAACTCCGGGAGTTGGTAATGGACAGGGAGGCCTGGCGTGCTGCGAATCATGGGGTCGCAAAGAGTCGGACACGACTGAGTGACTGATCTGATCTGATCATTGAATCTTATTCGGAATCCAGATATTCTTATGTGGGACTCCAGAAATGCAAAATGCTTGATGTAAAGATCCTCTCGGATATATCCCTCAGAGACTAATATCTTGACCTTTGCTAGAGAGAAAGTTTTTAAATTCTGCTTTCTGCTGAATACCAGAGCATGTGTGATGAGAAGATGAATCGTTAATCTTTGCAGTGTCTTGCATATGTTCTCTGAGACCCAGGGATTCCTGCTTCTTTTCCTTATAAAGGACTCAGAGGAAAGGTAGAAACAGGTTCTAATAGGACAACATCTGACTACCAAGGGAGTGGGGAAGAAAGGTTCTCTTCCAATCAGATAGGCAGCCCTTTTTCCTTCATCTTAGGAGGAAAGAAATCTAAAAGAAAAAAAAACAACAAACAATTGGCTTGTCACAATGTTCCTCAGAAACTGCTTTTTCTAAGAGCTCTCTTCCTTATGTAGAATAAAACATACTTTATCAGGATTCAAATAAAGCTGTGGAGTAGAAATGTAGCTGCTTTTGTGACAGCAGATACGGAGTTGACATTGCAATGCTGATGAAGACCAGATTCGGCAGTGACAAATAGATTGTAAAGCAAGAGTTGGCAACCCTTGAATTTGGAAATTTCTGTGTTCAGCTGTATGATCGTGCATTTATCTCAGACCTCCAAATTCTGCCAACTGACACTGTGGCATGTGATATCATCATAGCTACTTCCTAGTGTTCCACATATATTGTCAGATAATTGTCCCTAGACACATAATCTGATATTAAGAAATGTTTGTGAGAACTTGGACAAGCTCTTGCATCAGTGTCTATATTGGACCATGAAAGGTCTCATGATGCTGAAGAACCCTCAGAGTGTACACATTCTCAGTGCTGAGTCAGCTGCTCAATTTTTAACAACGAAATTGTTAAAGGTGACATTCCCTGCAGTGGAGTGACAGAGTCTCACCTTTGCCCTCGTCTTAGTTTAGACACACACAGGGACTCCCCCCTTCCCAGCCTTCATCTGTGTTGCTGCCTCTGGGCCTTACTGTAAATTGCTTCTGAGACTTAAGATCTATGAGAAGATCTACCAAAGTAACTGTTGCTGTTGTTCAGTCGCTAAGTCATGTCCAACTCTGCAACCCCAGGAACTGTTGCCTGCCAGGCTCCTCTGTGCATGGGATTTCCCAGGCAAGAAATCCGTAATGGGTTGCAGCTTCCTTCTCCAGGGTATATTCCAGACCAGGGATCCAACCTTCGTCTCTTGCATTGCAGGTGGAGTCTTTGCTGCTGAGCCACCAGGGAAGTCCATCAAACTAACTAACCAGAGTCTACACAGAGTATGTATGTTCCTGTGTAGCTGAAAGTTGGCTAGAATTGCAAAACCTCTTAATTTCTTAATGGGAACAGGATGAAAACTACTAGCCAGTCTGCTAGATCTCATCATCAAGAGGCAAATTCAGATACTCTATTGGGATATTCTAGGAGTGCTTCTTATAATTTTTTTATTAATCTATAGCTCCTTAAAAATGACTTCTACTTATATGGAGTTATATAAGCCACAAAGCCCGAGGGACTGAAATGCAGTGTGCTAACTTGAACTTCATGTGACATATGTTAGCAAAGAAGAACTTGCTATATTTGAAGGCCCCAGGTGTAAGACGACTCCACGCTAGCGTGCACACAGAGTTCAGCCTTTGTACAAACTTAGGCTTTGTCTTGACAGAGGCTTTCTAGTTAATGAGCAATATCCCTTTTGCTTTTAGGTAATGATAAAGCACTCCATTTTCTTATTACAACTGTTTTACTAAATAAAGGTTCTATTTGGAAATGGCTCCTATTATCCCAATGGCCCAAGTAAGAAGCCATAGAAACATTAAAAAAAATTACAAAATAATTTTATACAAGCTGCAATGGAATCATCTGTGTTTACTTCACTATTCCTACCATTACTCCATCTGCATTTAAAGTCTCAACTCTCAAGTCAGCTGAATGTTTAAAGCGTTATTTCCACTTCTAATTTCTTTTTCTTCTTAAACAAATATCAAAGGGATTTAACTTTTATTCAGAGTTCTCATCCTCTATTTTACTGAAGTTTCTGTACAAGAACTCGCTTTTGTCGTACCTCTACTCATTGGATCCTGTCATTGATTACACTGTTATTCTCAAATTTTCAATCTCCTCAGTCATCTTTTTTCTTTGAGTACAGAATGTCCTGATTGTGCTATACATGTTCAAAGTGTGCATATATTACATGCCAGTTATAATATTATTTAAATAGTTTAAATCATCATCCCTTTTATGAAGTATCTTAGAAAATAGAACTTTTCACATTTGAGCATCTGCTTCTTTCACCAACTATGAAAATGCTACCAGTATCTTTCCAATTAGTTCTCTTGATGTTATCCCTTTGCACAGAGGATAAAGCACTTCTGAGTTCCATGGACATCTTTCAACCCCATATCCTACAGAGTTTCTAGGGCACTCATCATTATTAGTGTGTCCTCTTGCTGACTTGTTGAAGAAATGCCAACTAGTATGTCGATAGTAGACTAAAGTTCCTCGTTCATCTCCATTTGCAGTGTCATCATCAGAGAAAGCAATTCAACAAACCATAGGACTTTTTCATTTATTCATCAAACATGTGCTGAACGAAAGACACCATGCTTGGTGTTTGATATAAAACTTGACTCCAATTGCTAGGGGGAGGAAGTAATCTCGTCAGTGTCTCTACTTTCAGGACTGACTGAAAGTCAGAATTTAATTATATTTTTCATTTGAAAAATTGCACTCATATTCAATTTTTGTGGCAGATATCGATATTTTCTTTTTCTGCAGCCATATGTCTTTCTTCTTCCTTAAAGAAGTCCAATTTTGCTCACATATGAGATAATGTTTTTCTCTGAAGAAGAGGCATCCAACCAGGTTTCATGGGATAAACCAATAGCTTGTCTAAGTAAGCCATGGCAAGCCCATTTGTCTTTGCCAATAATTGGCTTTGAGATAAGCAAGTGAAGCAGTTTTGGCCAACAGGAGAGTTGGAGAGTCTGCTAGAAGCTCCAAAACTTGGGAAGACTGGCCCTTCTATTCATTTGGAAGTTGTTCTATGGAGACATGGTGCTTATAGCTGCTACTGAGTGAGTGAGTTAAAGTTGCTCAGTCATGTCCAACTCTTTGCCACCCCATTACTATATATTTCATGGAATTCTCTAGGCCAAAATGCTGGAATGGGTAGCCTTTCCCTTCTCCAGGGGATCTTTCCAACCCCTGGGATCTAACCCAGGTCTCCCACATTGCAGGCGGATTCTTTACCAGCTGAGCCACAAGGGAAGCCCAAGAATACTGGAGTGGGTTGCTTATTCCAAACCAGGGTCTCCTGCATTTCAGATGGATTGTTTACCAACTGAGCTATTAGGGACCTTAAAACCCTAAGTAGGGAAATCACCAGCACACCAAATGAAGACAGAGCAGAAAAGTGGAACAGACATTATTAAGCTAAGTCAAACACAGAACAGCCTAACCCCAGAGTTCTTGTTAAGAGAGAGACAATAATTGACTATTTCTTAAAGTACTCTATCTAGGCATTGTGTAGCATATAGCTAAAAAAATAATCTTAACTGATACAACCATGTTCCCCATTCACATAATTCTGAGCCACAGCTTCATTCCTGAAGCCCTTTCTCAGCTTTAGCTGTATGGTGTTGTTATAAAAGAGAATGCTGTATCTTTTAATAATCATTAAAATGGCTAATCAGTAGGAACAGTTTTTTTACCATGAGTGGATAGTTGGGATGATTTTTGGTTGCTTCCATGGAATCTTTGTGCTTTTTGTATATATTCATGCTTCATAGAAGGAAAAGCACCTCACAGGAATCTTAACCCATTTTACATGTCATTTTGTAAAAGTCTTTATTGAATTTATTAGAATATTGCTTCTGTTGTTTATGTTCTGTTTTTTTGGCCATGAGGTATGTAGGATCTTAGCTCCCTGACCAGGGGCTGAATCAGCACTCCTTACATTGAAAGACAAAGTCTTAACCACTGGACTGCCAGGGAAGTCCCAATATGTTATTCCAATTCACTGTCCTAGATTTTATTTTACTTTGCAGTCTATTAATTAGGAAAAGTGACCATTACTAAAAATGTATCTGAAAGATTGCTAATTTAAAATTTTTAAGTGTCCTGATAATTTAATTTGTTATCTGCAACAACATATGTATTATGGATCTCATATTTGTTAATATTATCTTCTATTCCTCCACATATCTCTGAGATAAATAACTGAGGCAATGAAAACAAACTGCACTTGAAGAAAACATTTAGAAATCTTGTAAAATTATGTTTATGTTTCTTAATTTAGATCAAGGAAAGTAAGGAAAGGTAACTATTGCATTGATGAAATGAATTGTTTCAAGTTATGATAGCTTATGTTCTAGCAGGTTTTGAGACTATATTTTTGAAAATGATACAACAAACTGCAATCAAAGCTAAGTTATACTCATTACATTATGTAGGATTTTATAATTTTTTAAAAACCAGTATCTTGTCCATTGTACAATTATCTACCTAAAAAGTTACACTGTGCCTTTTGGGGAGTTTCATTTAATTATTTTTAAGTTAATATTAGTTGCTTAGTTAGCCTAATTATGTTATTGAGATAAATAAAATGATGCTTTTGAACTGTGGTGTTGGAGAAGACTCTTGAGAGTCCCTTGGACTGCAAGGAGATCCAACCAGTCCATTCTGAAGGAGATCAGCCCTGCGATTTCTTTGGAAGGACTGATGCTAAAGCTGAAACTCCAATACTTTGGCCACCTTATGCGAAGAGTTGACTCATTGGAAAAGACTCTGATGCTGGGAGGGATTGGGGGCAGGAGGAGAAGGGGACGACAGATGATGAGATGGCTGGATGGCATCACTGACTCGATGGACGTGAGTCTGAGTGAACTCTGGGAGTTGGTGATGGACAGGGAGGCCTGGCGTGCTTCGATTCATGGGGTCGCAAAGAGTCGGACACGACTGAGCGACTGAACTGGACTGAACTGATACAGACATTCAGTAAAGGGTATTTACCATATGGTATTAAGAATGATCCCCAATTTCTGATATAAAACCAGCATTTACATACCCTACCTGTTTATTTTTAACCAATACTGCTTACAAATAGGTTTCTTGACAGTCAACAATAAAAATGTAAACAGTGATACCCAAAAGATAGAGAGGAATTATGTAGCCCCAAACTCATTTATATGCATAGGATAGTTTGATAAGAAAAATTGAATAGAAGTAACTTCTTGATAAAAAAATTTAGTAGAAGGCACAGGTTATAATGATTGTGCCTTCATTTTATAGTCGGATATAGAAATTATTTGTTACTGATACATTTTAAATCATTCTAACAGAAATGTCACCAGATGTAAGCACAGGTGAAAAATTGTAGTTGCTGAATAAATGTGCTTAGTAAGAACATGATCAGTCTGCTTTTTTCCCTCATCTTCCCCATTACTCTATCCAAACCTTCCTCAATGAGAAAAGAATTTAGAAGCAGTACAACTGGAAAGAATTTTAAATCCAAGTATGCTATCTCTACACCCTCCATATCTCTATCCAGAGAAGAGAGAACTGAAATCTAAGGTTCCACAGAAATCTGTGGTTCCACAATTATTTAGTAGCAATGAAGGTCCTGGAACTCCTAATTTCAGTCCAGTGCTCTGAAATAATAGTCCTAGGCAGTGAACTCATTAGGGGCCATATTGCCATCCAAATGCCACTTTGAAATAAGCCACTTTGGGGGAACTGCTTGTTTACATAGCCTGAGATACACTAGCCATGAATCAGTTCAGTTCAGTTCATTTGCTCCGTTGTGTCCGACTCTGCGACTCCATGGACTGCAGCATGCCAGACTTCCCTGTCCATCATCAACTCCAGGAGCTTGCTCAAACTCATGTCTATTGAGTCAGTGATGCCATCTAACCATCTCATCCTCTGGTGTCCCTTTCTCCTCATGCCTTCAATCTTTCCCAGCATCAGGGTACTTTCCAAAGTCAGCTCTTCACATCAGGTGGCCCAAGTATTGGAGCCTCAGCTTCAGAATCAGTCCTTCCAACGAATATTCAGGATTGATTTCCTTCAGAATGGACTTGTTTGATCTCTTTGGAGTCCAAGGGACTCTCAAGAGTCTTCTCCAATACCACAGTTCAAAAGCATCAATTCTTTGGCACTCGGCTTTCTTTATGGTCCAACTCTTACATCCATACATGACTACTGGAAAAATCATAGCTTTGACTAGGCAGACCTTTGTTTGCAAAGTAATGTCTCTGCTTTTGAATACGCTGTCTAGGTTGGTCATGGAGAAGGCAATGGCACCCCACTCCAGTGTTCTTGCCTGGAGAATCCCAGGGACAGAGAGGAGCACTTTCCTGCATTGGAGGCCATCTATAGTGTTCTTGCCTGAGAATGGACAGAGACTTGGTGACCATCTAGTAGTAGTAGTAGTAGTAGTAGTAGTAGTAGTAGTAGTAGGTTGGTCATAGCTTTTCTTTCAGGGAGCAAATGTCTTTTAATTTCATGACTGCAGTCACCATCTTCAGTGATTTTGGAGTCCCCCCCCAAAACTAAGTCTGTCACTGTTTCCATTGTTTCCCTATCTATTTGCCATGAAGTGATGGGACAAGATGCCATGATCTTTGGTTTTTGAATGTTGAGTTTTAAGGCAGGTTTTTCACTGTCCTCTTTCACTTTCATCAAGAGGCTCTTTAGCTCCTCTTTGCTTTCTGCCATAAGGTGGTGTCATCTGCATATCTGAGGTTATTGATATTTCTCCCAGCAGTCTTGATTCCAGCTTGTGCTCCCTCCAGCCCAGTGTTTCTCATGATGTACTCTGCATATAAGTTAAATAAGCAGGGTGACAATATACAGCCTTGTCGAACTCCTTTCCTATTTGGAACCAGTCTGTTGTTCCATGTCCCATTGTAACTGTTGCTTCCTGACCTGCATACAGGTTTCTCAAGAGGCAGGTCAGGTGGTCTGGTATTCCCACCTCTTGAAAAATTTTCCAGTTTGTTGTGATCCACACACACTAGCCATGAATACTTCATTCAAAATGTGAAACTAATCTCAGTCCTCTAATGTGAAGTAGCTGTTTCACCTTAAAGCACTAACAAGCAAAGTATACCATTACTGATGTCCAACAGCTGTGCCAACACATAGCGTTACAGAGAAAAACCAATTCTGACTGCATGTTGGAAACTGTTTCTTTGACCTGCTTTTCATTGCTATTATTATAATCATATACATATGATTGCTTTCATCAAAGGACATTTCCCCTCTGACAATGAAAGTGAAAGTCACTCAGTGGTGTCCAGCTCTTTGTGATCTCATGCACTATACAGTCCATAGAATTCTCCAGGTCAGAATTCTGGAGTGGGTATCCATTCCCTTCTCCAGGGGATCGTCCCAACCCAGGGATTGAACCTGAGTCTCCTGCACTGTAGGTGGATTCTTTACTATCTGAGCCACCAGGGAAGCCCAAGAATACTGAAGTGGGTATCAGATCTTCCCCAGCCAGGAACCAAATCTGGGTCTCCTGCATTGCAGATGGATTCTTTACAAGCTGAGCTACCAGGGAAGCCCTAACTGACTGTTTAAACTAAAGTGCCTGTTCAGCTCTTAAAGAGATAATCTGACCCTGCCCACCTGTAAATGGCTACAAAAAAGAAGAGATTAACACATCCCTTCCAAAGACTGGTCCTCCCTGGAGATGTTTTGCAAGACTGAAGATCTTTTTTACTTTACTTCCTCACTGCCTCTCCTTCTCCATTCTGCCTTTTGACTTTAATTCTTCGTTCCTTCTCGCTCTTACTCTTTAAAAGAACCTTGCTTCCAGACCACAACAAGGTGGTTACTTTGAGACATTAGTCTGCCATCTTCTCTGTCAGCCACCTTTCCCAGTAAAGTTGTATTCCTTGCCTCAACACCTTGTCTCTCAGGTTCATCCACATGTCATGCTGTGAGTACAGTGAATTTGGACTTGATAACAGTAGTACAACATTGACATGGTCAGGGACCTCAAGACCATGGGAAAGACTTGCTCTTTTTGATCTCATGTTTCAGAGTTTACTAAAAATATCTGGTCAGTGCCTTAAATCCATTTTATCTAAAATTAAACTTATAATTTTCTACTATAACTTTATCTCTTCATTTATCTATTCAACAAATATTTACTGAATGCTCTAAAAGGAAACTATTTTCACAACAGTGGATAGAAAATTTCTTTCTTCCAAGGAGCTTACTCAGTATTGGATTTGACTGAAAATAAATTAATATTTAATAGAGTGAAAGGCAGCAGTAATAACTTTTAAAATTGAATGGTGAGAGAGAGAGAGAGAGATCATGCCTGGAGAAAAATACAGACTGGTGGCCAGAGAAAAACTCTGTAATATGACATTTGGTCAGAGATCCCATGTGTGTGGCACTGAGTATGAGTTATTTTGCCTTGTAATTTGTTTTAGTCATTCATTGAGTATTTGCTATGTGCCTTTTGTTGTAAAGCATGCTGCCTGGTATCATATCTGGATGAAATAGGCACAAACCATTGCCCTCATGGCCTCACAGTCTAGAATCAGAGATATAACATGTATACATAGTAGTAACTAAAACAAGTGCTAAGTGTTAAGTTGCTTCAGTCGTGTCCGACTCTGTAAAACCCCATAGACGGTAGCCCACCAGCCTCCCCCATCCCTGGGATTCTCCAGGCAAGCACACTGGAGTGGGCTGCCATTTCCTTCTCCAATGCATGAAAGTGAAAAGTGAAAGTGAAGTCGCTCAGTTGTGTCCAACCCTTAGCGACCCCATGGACTGCAGCCCACCAGGCTCCTCCATCCATGGGATTTCCCAGGCAAGAGTACTGGAGTGGGGTGCCATTGCCTTCTCTGAACTAAAACAAGGCAGATAGTAAATGTGGTAAAGAAATATTGGTAATGTGTCCAGGAGTTCAGAGGATGGAAAGAAAATGAAGACAATGCTCATTTCTATTAATCTTATCTTTCCAAACACATATTAAGGAGGTGGGGAAATATATTTTTTCTTTGTATTTCAACTTTCTCTAACAGTGTCTTTCCTGTTTGGGCCTTGTTTGTACTATGAAATCTTGCTATAGATGATAACTATCCTCTCAATTGGAGAAGGCAATGGCACCCCACTCCAGTATTCTTGCTTGGAAAATCCCATGGATGGAGGAGCCTGTTAGGCTGCAATCCATGGGGTCGCTAAGAGTTGGACACGACTGAGGGACTTCACTTTCACTTTTCACTTTCATGCATTGGAGAAAGAAATGGCAGCCCACTCCAGTGTTCTTGCCTGGAGAATCCCAGGGACGGGGGAGCCTGGTGGGCTGCCGTCTATGGGGTCGCACAGAGTCGGACACACTGAGGTGATTTAGCATAGCATAGCATATCCTCTCAATACTTTTTCTTCTATGGGTTAGTAACTGCTGTCCTTAAAATGAAGGACAAAAATGATGAGAATTTTAAGTTTAAAATGAAAAGATTTTAAAAGGATGTACAGCTTGGACTCCATGGTTATTCATAGTGGAACAATGGAGCTTTCACTTCTAGTGCTTGGTTAGGCTGCAATTTCTTCAAGCAGGTGAAAAAAAATAAAGGAACTAATCATGTTCAACTCTTTGAGACCCCATGGACTGTAGCCCACCAGGGTCTCTGTCCATGGGATTTCCCAGGCAAGAATACTGGAGTAGGTTGCCATTTCCTTCTCCAGGGAACTTTCCTGACCCAGGGATTCAACTGCATTTCCTGCATGGGCAGGCAGAATCTTAACAAGCCAGGAAGGAAGCCCCTCTCTTTTAGTAGGTAAAAAAAAAAAAAAAAAATAATAAAGGAACTAAATTAATTATGTGCACAAAATGTGCTGTCTCTATATTTAAATGAATGCAGGGTTGTCTTCTTTTGTGATCCCTTTCAAATTCCAAGTGTCTTATTTTAAAAGGAATTCTTTCCATTCCTCTTGCAGTCAAAAGAGTAAACCATTTTAATTTTCTGAGGGAAGAAGCCCCCAAAGCCACATAGAAGTTTTTAATGCTGCCCTATTGTAAGCAGAATTTCCCAAAACGCCTGCCTCTAAGGTAAACAAAATCCATTAAAAAGTAGTTATTAAGCCCTGTGAACAGAAAACAATATTAGAAGCCTAAAAATGATAGCTCTGGGGCTGTGAAACTCAGTGGAAGTAGAGTATAGAAGCAGGCACAGAAAAGGGAGAGGACTCCTTTAGTATATAAAAAAAGAGATTATGATGAAAAATATAACTAATTAGCATTTGCATTGTTTCTTTCAATAAAAATCTCAAGAAACTTTACAGGACAAGTAGGGTGATAAAACGAAGCTTCAGGGTAGACCACCAGATGGAATAATACATACAGGATGGAAATACATACAAGTAGGGAAACTTCACTGTTTGTAAAAGCTTTGTAACTGCCTAGTCATGTCATCTGTGTATATTCTCTACAAGATTTAGTACTTTAGAAAGACTTAAGGTTTAAAAGTATTAAAATTCTTTTAGAAAGTATTGTTACCTTACACGTTTAGTTCTAAAGCCAAGGACAACTGGATCAAGTCCCGAAAGGTGTTTTGAACTAACACACACACACACACACACAACTGGGCTTTTATATTCACAGTATGCCCTTATTGAGAGGGAATATATATACATATCAATGACTATAAATATAAAATCTTAAAATGCATATATATATACACATATATGTTTGTATTATGTATCATATGTATCAATGGTAGAAGAGTTCTAGAGAATTAAAAACTATAAAACTAAGTCCTATGCAATCAAATGAACAGGGAATTGGAAATGCACAATACTTATTTAGCTGCTGGTATAAATGTAAGTAATGTTCTTACTAAGGTCAGATCCCCCTAACCATCTTAGATTTAATATTCATGAACCACAATGAAGTTTAAATATAACCCATACTAACACAGTACATGTGTTCTGTTCTGTTCAGAAAATGCCTATTTTCAATAAATGGAGAGAAGGATCAGCCTTGGTCTCAATTCATTAAAGTCATCTATTTCACTGACAATTCAACAAAATGGTTCACAAATTAATGATTATATTTCTGATAAAATATATAGATGGAACACTGATTAAAGCATATGGACTACCTATTAGTTTCATGAACCCTAAAATAACACTTTCTATACATAGTCTTACTCACCTAGAAACAAGCTTGAATTGCCTTTTAAAACACAAGCCTACATTAGTCAACTTAGACTACAATCTTTTCTTCAGAGGCTAGTCTTTGCAATAACTTAGCATTTTGAAAATGAAAATGAAAAAACTGAAATCACATATAACAACTGGAGATGATATCCCAAAGACTGACAGACCTCATCTCATTGATAGTTTTGATGTCTCTGGACGTGGGAGTTCCTATATTCTATCTTCTGGCTATTCAAATTTCTATAATTTAAAGTAACATTCAGATCAACATTGGATACTTTATATGTACTTGAGTTTTAACCACAGATTATATATGGTCATAAACACTCAATAGCAGGTCCACCTCTGTCCTTAACTATTTCACAACAACTAGCTGGATAGAGAGTCTTTGGGACTCACAGATGGTCTGTTTCATCATCCTTCCCTGGATCTTATCAGTTCTTGGCTTATTGGCTAATCCTTCCCTGGGAATGATTTTTTCCAAGGTGACTGGCTGCCTTCTGATATCAGACATGTATTAATAAATGAAGTACATTTCCATTTACTCACAGATGTTGTCTTGGTAGCACTGTCTCTATTGTCACTAAATATCAAGTCTGGAAAAACATTTTTTGTTAGGTCCAGTAGCTATGATTTCTGCTTTTATTCAGTTTCAAACACTGCTAGATAGTCACGCTGTGCTCTTAAATCCTGGCAGCTTGATCACTGTCAGGGTCTGCAAGATAAGAATAGCAGTTTTCAACTTACTCTGATCATGTATTGCTTGATTTTTCCATAGTGATTACCCACTGGATTAACAAAATGCTTATTTAATCAGGACTCAATTAGTTATGACTTCATGATTTCAGGTTTCTGTCCTTCAAAAATAGAACAGATTTGATTACTACAGATAAGTCCTCTAAAAGAAGGTTCAGTTCAGTTTTGTTCAGTCACTCAGTTGTGTCCGACTCTGTGACCCCATGGAATGCAGCACGCCAGGATTCCCTGTCCATCACTAAAAGAAGGTACCGTTTTTAATTCTAATGTTGATTGTGGTCATCCAGATATATCTTTTCTACTTTCTATCCTACATCACCAAACAGTTGATTTTATAAGCATTTTAGTATTGCATTTTGAAATAGCAAGAGACACAGGGAAGTAAATGTTGGAAGAAAACTAGAAAATAAGTCTGGTTACTGTGGCAAATATACATACAGTATTTCCCAAGAGAAATGTAAATAATTGATCAGGAATTTTGCTCACTTCTTAACTCATCGTTATATCTTGAAACATTTATCTTCAAATGAATCTGATGATAATATTCAAGACGTTATTAAAGAAATATGAGTTTGTGGTCAATGTATTTAGAATTCCTATAATCTGAAATGAATGAACCGAGTGTTAAACCAAATAAGAAAATGCTACAGGTAACTCTACTACTGAGAAAGACTAACAATCCATACAATTTAAAGACGTCTAGAAACTAAGTCAATGTGTTAAATTCAATGATGCAGAGCTGAGCACGGTGAGACTAAGCAATACCCAAACGGCAATTAAACAAAGTGAAATACATCCAAACTATGTTTCAGCTAATGATAAGAGTCCATTTAATGGCAAAAAGAGAGGGAAGCATTTAAACACAAGACTTCACGAAAAAATAAAATAAAATCGTTTCAACATTGGCAATAAAAAAAGCAACTGGCCAAAAGAATTCAATACAACAACTACCTATTGAGCATCCTTAAATGCTATGTTGTTTTGGTGCTGAGAATAGAAAAGTGAGTAAATGGATGCTACACTCAGATAATCTACAGAGTAGTCAAGGGGACAGCAGCTATATAGCTCATTATAATACCATGATAAATGAAATCATTGAGGAATAAGCAAAGCATTATGAGAACACAATGACTTTGAGGCTGTTCTCATTCCTGACATCTACAGTTCCGGCTGCAGGCACAGGGGTCTGAGATGGAAACAGGTCTGTGGCATATGGGAACTCTCTATGATTCATTCCTATATATATTCCAATATTCCAGAGATTCAAACATACGTTGCACGAAAGCATGCGTTCACTACAGAAAAAAACTAGCAACTCAAGAATCATCAGGTTAAAAATTCTAGGAGTTAGCAGGCTTCAGTAGTGTGAATGGAGTTAAAATTTTGTATTGATTCTAATTAACTAGATAGATGAAATGTGATTTGATGAAAGACTTGTAAGAAAAGGAGGAAATAAATTCAAATTTCAAAAAAAAAAAAAAAACTACAGGTAGGGAAAGTTTTCTTTTTTAGAAATTCTAATCAAGGCTGGAATAAGATCAAGTTAGTAAACAGGCATCAAACTTCTATAAAAATAAAGAATTTGTTTTTGAAAGTGATGTATATTGAAGATGCATTTATTTTGAATTTAATTTATTATAAAGATGCACTTTACTATTTTACTTTTTTGAGAAAAGAAAAGCCCTCCTCCCATACACATACCTCTGGTAGACTACAAGTAAACTGCACTAACATTGCATTTGAGGGCCTTGAGCCTTGTGGGCACATGTGGATGGCTAAGAAACTACAAGTTTATGCAATTATAGAACTAGGAAGATACACCAACAAATTACCTTTAGGATGTGGCTATATTTTTTTAATAGGAGAAAGGAAAACTTAATAATTGGCTGGATTAGGTTGTTTATCTGAAAATATTTGTCTAAAAAATTCTCAAACACATAAACTATAACCAGGCCTACTGATGGTTTTCCCTCAGGAAATTCTAGATAAACTTTAACATGCCTAAACCTGCACTCATATACTCATTCCTTGATTTATTATTCTATCAAATTATATTGATTGAACTCATATGAAACCCTATGATACAAATTCAAGGTTTTTTTCAGACTTTATATCGAGTGCCTTAGATTTTCAGGTAGAGTCTGTTATAGGACAAATATAAATAAAATACTTTTGGATGTCAGCAGAGGGACACCTAGATTAGGCTGGCCAATGGCAGGTCATTTAAGTAAGGCATTTTGCATGTGTTATCTGTGTTGGCTCCGAAAGGAAAATCAGAGTTAGGCAGGTAAAGAAGGGAAGGCTATATAAGGGGAGGAGGAAGGAGAAAGAAATGTTCAAAAACATGCAATTCAGGATGCCTAGAATATAGATCGGGAAATGCAGATGATGTTGGATGTTGTGTCTAGGTCATGGAGGACATTTTATGCCATTATGAAGATGTATTTTATTCTGTAGGCTGTCAGGAACATTGAGAGATTTACAACGAGGGAATGATATCATAAGATTTACATTTTGGTAAGCCCATTCCAACCTAGACAGCATATTAAAAAGCAGAGACATTACTTTGCCAACAAATGTCCATCTAGTCAAAGCTTTGGTTTTTCCAGTAGTCATGTATGGATGTGAGAGTTGGACTATAAAGAAAGCTGAGCGCTGAAGAACTGATGCTTTTGAACTGTGGTGTTGGAGAAGATTCTTGAGAGTCCCTTGGACAGCAAGGATATCCAACCAGTTCATCTTAAAGGAAATCAACCCTGAATATTCATTGGAAGGACTGATGCTGAAGCTGAAACTCCAATATTTCGGCCACCTGATGTGAAGAACTGACTCATTTGAAAAGACCCTGATGCTGGGAAAGATTGAAGGTGGGAGAAGAAGGGGATGACAGAGGATGAGATGGTTAGATGGCATCACCGACCCAAGGAACAAGAGTTTGAGTACGCTCCGGGAAGTTGGTGATGGACAGGGAGGCCTGGCTTGCTGCAGTCCATGGGGTCACAAAGAGTTGGACACAACTGAGCAACTGAACTGAACTGAACTGAAGCCCTTTCCAGCTGCGGAGCAAAGAGTTGATTAGAGCAGGGTGAGACATGACAGGGGACTGGTCTGGAGGTTGATGAAGCACTTGAGTGTGAAATAATGATGTGGAGGATGACTTCGAGCTCCGTAGATGTAACACAAATAGGAATAGTGGCTGAAGAAACTCAGTGTACATGACAACTCTCAGAGTTCTGGCTGGGCAACTGGTTAAATGTAGATACTTACCATCAGAATGGGAATAAAACAAGAGAAGCAGATTTTGTGGGAAATACAGTGAATTTAATTTTGAACATGTTGATATTGGGGAAGTTATAAGATATCCAGTTTGAGGTAACTGGAATGCTGTATGTTTGTGGATCTGGAGTTGAACAAAAAGAGGTTGTATTACTTTGACTATACCAGACTGATTACTATGGAAAAGGATGATTCATGAGAATTTTAGTACAGATAAGATCTGAAAGGTTTCTCCCAGTTTCTTATAAGTGTCACGGACTTCACAATTCATGAAAGCCACCTGTGTGAAGATTTTGCCTCTGGCAGTTGCTATTTCTATATTCTACAACTAGAAAGGCTCAGAGTTTGGAAAATCATTAAAGTGTTTCTTGTCCTTTTTGTTACAAGACAGCCTTTCAGTGGGTTATCTCTTTGTGCCTTCTTACTTATGGAGAAGCTCAGTAACTGAGATATGTAGTCAAATAGTTTCTATTTTCCTATGGCCAGAGCACCAAGTTAGCAAATGACCAAAATAGTATTTCACCATATCCATTATTTTCTCTCCTAGTTCTATAAATTTATGTAAATTCCACTGGTGATAACGTTCTAGCAGTTTAGAGAAACTCAGAGTAACTTCAGACGCCAAGTAAATGGAAGCTCCTGTTTGTATGACATATCCTGTTTGTATGATAATTTGAGCGACCTTAGGGAAGGGCATGGATGAAACTCAAAAGATTTATTTGTAGCCTAAATAGAATTCTCCTCTTGGAAAATTCATTATTATTACTATCACCTCAGTTTTACACATGGGAGACAATAATGTTAGACTCTCATTATTTTTTTCCTCTGGCAAATAAAGAAAGCTGAGTAACTCCGTTTATTAAATTCTATTTAGTTAGTTCTGCTAAGATCCATTTTAAATGTCTTAATATTTTATAATTATTATGGCTTCCCTAAAAGGAAAGAGCTTTACTAATCTATTTACAGGCTGAACTAGAAAGAATGGACTGCTCAAGTTCTTTGAGAAGAGCTGTTTAGAAACAGGATCATCTATAAAACACTTTTAAAAAGAACTGATCAAATTTTGCAACTGGTCTTAGATAATAAAGAGAAATGCCAATGTAGTGAAAGATAAAAATGAAATGATTTGGTAGCTCTATCATCATAAATATCAACGAGCTCTGTAATTTTAATGTTGCTGAAATTGGCACTAGGGCATTATTGATTTTCTGTATCATCTAATGGTTTCCTGCAAATATCTTTTATAAAAGTACATTATACATCTTCTTAATAATCTTTTCTCGAGTCATATACTATCAAATCCTGCAGAGTGCTATTCATTCAGCAGTAAGTTAAAGTCATCAAACATATTTCTATTAAAATTTTATTAGACTTGAACTAATATCCTGAAACCGATACAATGTAATTTTACTATTCAACTAGGTACCTGATTGCTTTATGTTAAGAAACATTTTAAAAATCAGAAACACTTTCTAAAAGGACTATTAGAATCCATTAGAATTTGGTTTTGGCATTTTTTAATGCAGAGATAATTATTTTAAAGGCCTATTGAAATAATGACTTTCCTTTCTCAGGAAATCTTTCCTCTTCCCTCCTCCACCCCCCTGCCCCTATTTCTTTTCACTTTTTCAAAAAAAAGATATTCTCAGATCATGACCTATGTGAAATGTATGTTAATTTCGGTTCTAGTCCCAGTGACTTTACATCTTGACGGAGAAGAATTACTGCACCACACCATGTTAGAAGGAGAAAGACAGAAGATAATTACTGAACTCTATGTTACTATTGATGTATGAAATTTTTCAAGGAAGAAAATCCATTCATTTTGATAATATAGGAACACTGGTTAAATGTGCAACTTTGTCCCACGAGAAATTTATTTTTAACACATTTTCCCCTTAGTAAGCCATTATATAAGAGTGCTTCAGTGAATTTTGATTCTATTTTGTGACATAAGAGACACATATTTTAATATATATATTCTTCCTCTGGGTCATTTGGGCATAGTTAAAAAAAAAAACTTCCTAGTTACTGACATATTTAAAGGCACTTTCTGCTTCTATTTGGGGCTGTCGGTATACAATAAGTTTACTTTGGCACCACATGTCATCTTTGGTATTCTGTGTCATCATCTCATATCTGAGAAGAGTATTTGTGCTTTTTGTCAGGGAAAGAAGCTGAGGTCAAAGTGGAGTGATGTGTCTGGCCCAGCTGTTTCTTTGTTTCCTTTTTATTTCTTTCTCCTTTTTCTGAAGTTCAATAAAGAGAAGCTCAGACATGTTCATGTCTGCTGCATGAACATCTGTAGAGACAGAAATTGTGCTTCATTGCTCAGTCGTGTCCAACTCTTTGCGACCCCACAGACTGTAGCCCGCCACGCTCCTTTGTCCATGGGGATTCTCCAGGCAAGAATACTGGAGTGGGTTGCTATCTTCCCAATCCAGGGACTGAACCCAGGTCTCCTGCATTGCAAGTGGATTCTTTACCAAATAAGTCACCAGGTAAGCCCAGAGACAGAAACTGGGTAACTGTGAAAAGGTTAGAGATATTTAGATTAGAGAGGATTTTAACATTTTACATAAATTGGGAATCATGAGGTAACTCTCATGATGTCCAATTTTTTCTTAACATCACTCTTAGAAACTGAGTATGGGGCTGAAGACCCATTAATCTCATCCAATATGATGTTTCTTAGGGTTTTTATTATATGCATGCATTCACCTGACCCAGGATTTACTATGTTACTTTGTATATATGTATATATGCATATATATATATTACATCTTACAGAAAAACCCAAAGGAAGTTTTTGGCCAACCCAATAGCTATTTATCTATCTATTATCTATCTATCCCTTTATCCAAAATAAAGTTCATTATTTTCTTTCTCATTACTGTAAATTAATTGATTGGAAATGCACTTAAAATAGATAAACTATATTCACTGATGGTTGCAAGAATTCTGAGACCACTTTGAAGATATATAGGATGTGTATCTGCACTTTTCTGGGGAGATCCACAGTTTTTAGTAGAATCTAGAAGTCCTTCAAAGTTAGGCATCTTTGTTACTAGACCACATTCCTATAACTAGCCACCATAAAGGTTTTCCTTATCAAATTAAAAATGAGAAATCAAAGCCTATGGTCTTTGCTATAGCAAGAGTCGTATTCTACTAGGGGAAAAAGAAGCTAAGCTTAAAATTAGCCTGTCACCTTATGCCTAAGTAAAAGATAGTTGATGGGAATTCAGCTTGTTATATATTTTCTTCTTATGAAGTCTTCTGCAGGATTCAGTTAGTCTTTTTTCTCTATTTCTTTCTTCCTTCTACTCTTTTCCCAATTTTTGTCTCTCCCTCTGTGTAGCTAAAAAGAACATTAGACAGCTATTGAGTAAATTTGACCCTAAAATTTCTTTACTGTTAATTTCCTAAGTATTGGTGCTTTTTTGTTGTCTTGAATTATTAAATACCCAGAGAACTACATGTAAATGGTAAATAAAAACAGACATATTGAAGGATTATCCTTTGTTGGAGCTTGCTCTTAGATAAAGTGGAGGGACCTAGTGGTCAAGAGTTAGACTAACTGTGCTGATTTAGCTTAGCAAGATTGGGTTGGGCCAGATGGTAGGCATTAGAGATGATTCCGTAAGGGCTTACAAATATGTCACACTGGACTACAACCAGGAAAATGGGGACATTCTCACTTGCACATATTCTAATTTACCCTTGAGTAAATAGAGAAGTAAAACTCTAATCTGAAATTCCCACCTGTGACCTAAACTATCATTTACATTTCGTGGCCCTGTTTTATCAGAATTGCACTGTTCTAATAAGTACTAGATTGCACATTCATTCCTCAAGCAAATTAACTGAATCTTTTATCTTAGCACTTTTTAGACACTAGTTGGGTACCTGGCACATAGTGCATATTCAAAATTGACCAACTACAGTTGTCCATCCTATATTGTAGGAATTCATATTTTTTTTTTCTTGTTGATCATGGTCCTTTTAAGTAATTTCTGCCTTTTAATGTCACAGGTCACAATGTTCTTTAATATTCCTTTCCTGCACCACCCCCCCGCACCTTGCCAAATGGCATATTTAGATGTATGACTAACAATGATCACATTGATCCAATATTAAAAATATTTTGTGATGTAATGCTAGACCAGCATTATGCAGTCACTTATGAATAACCGTCAAACCTGTTTGATCTTTTAAAATACAATCCTTTCAAATTTCTTGTTCAAATTACTTGTATTCTGTAATAGTTTTCTTAATAATTCTGTCCTCCCCTCCACTATTATTTTCTGGTTGATTTGAAATTTTATTTGTTTAATCAAGAACTTAATATTTAGCATATTCAGTTATTTGCAAAAATGTGGCCAATATTTGAAATACTATCTGTAATTACTAATAGAGCAATTGCAACTTTATACTTGATTGGGTATGCAAGCTTCTGGATGATTTTCCCATTTGTTATTTGAATAATGGTGCTTATAAAATAAGACACAACCACAGAAACATCTAATCTAGTTTGATCATCTCAGAGCTATTTGAAGAAAAAGAGATGGGCTGTGTGAGTCAATTATCATAAAGAGAATGGAAAGTAAATGACTCCAGTGATTCCGTTTAGATTAGTAAAAGCAGCACAGAAAAGCCTCCCAATCTTCCTTCTTCCTCCTTACGTAATTTTATGTTGGCTTTATTGCTAGCAAGTCCACAGACAAACACAACACCTTTCCTCCATATCCTGAAGGAATAAAAGCTGTTGGCAATATTTGAAAGAAAATAGGGGTCTTGAATCTGTTTTTGTGCTATATAGGCATGCAACTCAGTAAAATGGTTAATGAGGAATTAACTCAATTTAAGATAATGGAAAGTGCATTGACATATCAAGTAAAGTTGTAAGTGTAAAACAAATTGAGTGTGGGTATTGCCTTGGAGAGAGGTAGACGTTGTCATGTTCAACTGAAATATCTGTTTGTTTGTTTTTTTTATGTAGAACTACAGAAAGACAAATAAATATCAACTCATTAACCAACCAACTCAAAAAAAATTAGATTATTTCAGTAATTACTCAATAAATTATTTGATTATCGTGACACACAAAACTTATTTCTTTCCACTCCATCATCCCCTTAAATATCCACTTGTTTGCTCTAAAATCTGAATAGAAAAAGGATTTAAGTTTATGAACTTAAATGGCAGTGTCACTGCCATCCACACAAAACTCAACTTTTCTGGAAACATCAGCATTTGGGGTCCCTGAGCTTTAAACTTTGACTAATTAAAACATGGCTTCAAGGATCTTTTCAAGAAAAAGCAGTAATCTGGAACAAATGATAATTAAATATAATATTCAGTATCTCTGAAGATAGATATTCTTATATTTTTCCAGAGTATGAGAACTAACTATTCTGTTACTATTTGATTGGAAAATTATTGCAGAGTTTGCTGCTGTTGCTTCTTAGTCATTTCACTTGTTTCCGAATCTGTGTGACCCTATGGACTGCAGCCTTCGAGGATCCTCTGTCCATGGGATTCTTTAGGCAAGAGTACTAGGGTGGGTTGCCATGTCCTCCTTCAAGGAATCTTTCTGACCCAGGGACCGAACCTGAGTCTCCTGAATTGCAGGCAGATTCTTTACCGCTGAGCCACTAGAAGCCCACTGTGGAGTTTAGAAAGTGAAAAGTGAAAGTGAAGTCGCTCAGTCATGCCCGACTCTTTGCGACCCCATGGATAAGTAGCCTGCACCAAGCTCCTCCGTCCATGGGATTTTCAAGGCAAGAGTACTGGAGTGGGTTGCCATTTCCTTCTCCAGGGAATCTTCCCAACCCAGGGATTGAACCCAGGTCTCTCACATTGTAGACAGACGTTTTACCATCTGAGCCACCAGGGAAGTCCTGTGGAGTTTACCTACCTCCAAATATCTCTCCTACAGTGTTCTCTGACTTAGAATAATCACCGAATCACTAATGTGATACCTAAGGCTTCTGAAAAGTCATAGATTAAATGGAATCAAAGTTTTAGGGCTAGAACAAGGGGTTCATGAGTTCCATTTTCTCATCAACAAAATTGTCCTTGGCACACAATGATTGTAGTACTACTTGAAAACCTATAGAGACGACTTACAAATGCTGATGCCAAGCCTGTATTTTTTTATGACGTACATCTTCCTCTTTCTTCTTGTCTTTTCTTCCCTCCTTCCTTCCCATTTTTCTCCCCTTCTTCCTTCAATAAGTTATTATAGAAATCGTACCCTGAGTATAGCAGGCTACAGCCCACAGGGTCACAGAGTCGGACACGACTTGAGGATGCACACACTTAAGCCTCAGGAGGCTTAAAGTAAGTATCATGTGGCCATAAGTATCATGACGAGAAGCACCGTTGCATGTTTTGTGTTAAAAAAAATCCTGCTTCTTCATAATCATTTTTTAAATAAATAGAGCTTTTTGTCTCTGCTTCTAGGAGTGGTACAGATCAGTCATTCTGAGAGTTAGGAGGATCAGTCCTCTTTGCTCTCCACTCCTCCAAAATTATCATTTAGGTTCAGACCTTTTGAGTCCACTTGCTTTATAAACTGTATTGATTTTTAAAAACCTCGTCTAAATATTTGAGAATGTTTCCCATATAAAATAGGATTGGAAGACTGTGATACTAAACCCTCCTTCTTTTACCTCCTCATTTTTTGGAAAAAAGTCTCTTGGATGTTTCATTTTTATATGGTGGGTAGGAAAAAGCTATATGGCATGAACACATTTTTAAAATAAATTCATCATTCAATAGAATCCAAGAATTCTGTATTCTTAATAGAAACTACAGAACCTTTACAAGATATCCTTGGCTATGCTAATACCATTGATACTTTTGTATGCAAGCAAGCCTCAGTTCATATTATAATGATCTGTGTTTGCACATTTGCATATAATGGTTTTTCAAGGCCACACTGACAGCCCTATCCTAACCAATAATAATGGCATGGTTTGAGTTTCTATAGTAAATTAAGGCTAAGCAAACTTAACATAAAAGTTATTTCTATTGAAATCCAACCAACTGGAAAGAAATAGGAGATCATGATACACACAGGAAAGAAATGATCTGTTCTTAATTGAAGATTCCTTTTCATATCTACTTTTGTTTTATTTAGAGAAAAGACATTCTTCTTGGTTAAGAAGCTTTCTTCACATGATCAGTCATTGTTTCTCTTTTGAAAATTAAAAGAAAAGCATGTATGCATTTTAATCAAAAGACTTTCTGTACAATGCTCACTGCTTTTAATTGGAAGGAAAACTTCAGGGGCAATGAGAGTCAAAACGTGCTTTCCTCCTGGATACCAGTTACCAACTCAAAAAAAAAAAAAAAAATAGAATCTGAATAACATGACTTTACGTATGCCTTACCCATGTGTTGTAGTAGGAGGAAATGTCTACAACAAGAAGTTACTTACCTTGTGAACATACTGTATCAACCACAGCCACTCATAATATCTCACCTACAAGGAACCTACAGAATCTCTAGGGGGTGATAATCTTTCCTACAGATCTCCGAAGCAACAAGAAAATCCAACAGTAATCTTTCTTTTGCTATATTTGCCTTGTCGAAATTAGCTTTCTCTTTCAATGACTCATTGGATTGACGTACAAGGACAGTCGCAAATTTACTTACTATATTCTCTTCATGGTATGTAATCAACACTACAACATCTTAATCAAAGAAAAGTTTCACAATTGCAATTTAAATGTAGGAGGCAACCATGCATTTGGCAGTCATTTTCCACCCTTGCATAGACAGAATTTAAATACGTCACATAATTCCACACAGAAATACTGCTTTGCAGGTGGTGCCTTTATTGACATGCTTGTTGGATTAAGGTCTCTGATCAGGGAGTCCATGTGATTGTATCATCTTACAGCTGTAGTTATAACTCAGAGCTGAGTTAGTAAAGCGTTTGAGAGAGTGGTCTCCCATCGGCTTAGTTGTAGGACATGTGGAGGCTCAGATCCCCTCATCTTAGAGCTATACACAAACCTTCTGCATACTTTTCCACAAATGAAAACACGGCAGGGCCAGAGGAGTACTGGGAAGTCTCACAAGTTGTAATACTCTTCTTTGCTCCCATCTCTCCAAAAAACGTAGTAGAATACCTCTCCCTTTCCAGCATTTACCTTTAGGTATCCTGTTTTTATAAATCCCTATCTTAGCAAAAATTACCTCTATTGACTGAATGTTTATGTTGGCTTTCTCTTAAAAAAATTTATATATTGATCCAATGTAACAGTATTTGGAAATGGAGCTTTGGGGAGGGGGTGATTAGGTCATGCAGACAGAACCCTCATGAGTGGGGTTAGTGCCTTTATAGGAGGTTCCAGCGAGTTCCCTTGCCCCTTCTGCCATGTGAAGACACAAGGAAAAGATGGTCATCTATGACCAGGAAGGAGCCCTCATCGGACACTGCATCTGTTAATGCCTTGACCTGGGACTTCTCAGCCTCCAAAACTATGAGGAATGCATGTCTCTCGTTTATAGGCCACCCAGTTTATTGTATTTTTATTATTAGCAGTCAAAACAGGCGAAGTCATTACTCATTCCATTAGTTATATATTGAGGATTATTTCATACAATGTCAGGAAGGTTCCAATCCCTGCACATATTTCACCTCTCTTACTGGTATTTAAGTTTGAAGGAAGGATTCAGTTTTATTCATCTTCGTAATTTTTCACTACTTAATATATTCCTGCTGCTGTAGAGCCATCCCACAATGCTTATCATGTACTATACTGGACAACTGTTGAGTGAATGCATGTGGAAAGAGCACACCTTCATTTAAAGCATTTTAATATATTGTCATATAGTACCTTCCCAAGTGGCACTAGTGGTAAAGAATCTGCCTTCAGTGAAGGAGACCCAGGTTCGATCCCTGGGTTGGGAAGATTCCCTGGAGAAGGGCCCACTCCAGTATTCTTGCCTGGAGAATCCATGGACAGAGGAACCCAGTGGTCTGTAGTCCATGGGTCAGACACAAGTGGGCAACTAACACTTTTACTTTCATATAGTACCTTAATGTGAGGCAATGAGAGGATTATAATAATTATTCAGGCTGAATCCTGGAACAAAGAAAACACCTTGCTGTGCTGGGGCTAGAACTCTGAGAAGTAACCCCTGGGTGTTTGAAGGTCAAGAGTCAGGACTTTTTTCTCTTAAGGTTTGAATGTTGGATGGTGCTGCTGATGTAGATAATGACTTAATTTCACATAATATCAGGGAAGATAGCCACGGCTGAAAATAAACCTGGGAAAACTGATCAATGAAGGGAGAATAACATAAAAGACAACTGATTTGGTTACTTTAAATAATGCTAACTTTGATCACTTACATGATGTCATTTATGCCTAAATGACAAGTCACCCGGTAGACATTATGTATATCATAAATATTTGCCAGAATAATTTTGTTTGATTAAAATAGTGAAATCACTCATATGATTTCATGTATTGGGGATGATTTGGCATAGAGGTCTGGCATCTGAACCATGAAAGAATATAAATATTTGAACAGTTTATGACATTGGGGATAGAGTAGGAACCAAGCAGATTCAATTTCTTGCTTGTCTAGGACTTACAACTAATACTACTGATAGCTCTTCTCCTTGAAAAAAATGCCTTTTGTCTATAATATCACATGAGCTTGATTAGGGGTACTGATCAAATTTTGGTGGAAAATGGATTTGGTATTAGGTTAACCAATGTCCAGGCCAGTTAGCTTCTCTTGGTTCTATAACAAGCTTAAGCATGAATATTAGTAAGATCCTTCAGAATGTGTTTTACTGGTCAAGAGTAAAATCAGGTTATATAAACCTATGTAAGTCTATCAAATAGTGAAAATCAGTCACAAGGTAAAGCACATGCATAATGAATATAAACTAACAGTAAAATCCTCCTGTCTACCAAGAACCAGCTATGGGCCCAAATGAGGGCCAGTACCATAACATGAAAGAGAAAATTTGATATGTTGTATATCAATGCTTGTTTTCACATCTGTTATGGGCAAAAACAATCTATCTCTAATAACATATGCTCAAATTATTTTTTACTGTTTTGACAGTACCCTATTCAATTTTTCAAAATGGACTTTGTGTATTAGAGATGAAAAATCTTCCCAGAATCAGCAGTAAGAATGCATGGAACTGAATTCCATTTCTATGCATATCTGGTCCAGTAAAAATATCTCCTCTTTCCACGTGGCTATAGCTGTTTATTTCTCTGACACGACAAACTTCCAGAAAACAGAATGCTTTCCCCTCTGTGAAAGCACGGTTGAAGAGGCATTTCTCTCTGCTTTTTGCCAAAAAGTTTTCTTGGGATGTGAGTTTGCTGTATTTGCATGTATGGCCCCGAGGCCTCATACAGTCTCAGCTGGATAGGTCCCTTGGAAAGGGAAATAGCTAACATATCACATTTTATGATGAGGCTGCCAGATTGTTACTCCTCCATATACACCTCCTAGTTGTTCTGCACGGGGGACTCCCTAGGGTGAATGGGAGAGATAGATGAGGTGCTGAGGGGAATAATAATTTTGCACAAGGTAAAGGATAAAGGAAAAGTGAAAAACATTCCTGCTTAGCCACAGGATAAGTCATATTAATTAGCCAGTGTGCCACACAACACCACAAGTGGAAGTAAAATTTATGAAAAGAGAATCATAAAATGGATACAGCTTATAGATAAATATCACTTGAATGCTACACTTCACAGCTTTTCTCACATTGTATCAAATTACTTCATTATTCATGACCTTATTAAAATACATCATAGATACCGTTGGATATGAATTCTAAATATTTAATCTCAGCCCTGTGTATTTAAAAATGTAAGGAAAGCTCCATTTCTACCATTTCAGATTTAGACATTCACTTTACAGTGACAAATGGTGAAAGGAAATAGTTTTCTATGGTTCATTTGGTTAAATATCTATAAGTCAAGTCTAGTCCACAGTAATGTAAAGATGTGGCTGCTGCTGCTGCTAGGTTGCATCAGTCGTGTCTGACTCTGTGCGACCCCACAGACGGTAGCCCACCAGGCTCCCCGTCCCTGGGATTCTCCAGGCAAGAATACTGGAGTGGGTTGCCATTTCCTTCTCCAATGCATGAAAGTGAAAAGTGAAAGTGAAGTCATTCAGTCGTGTTTGACTCTTAGTGACCCCTTGGACTGCAGCCTACCATGGGATTTTCGAGGCAAGAGTACTGGAGTGGGTCGCCAGTGCCTTCTCCGAATGTATAGATGCAGTCATGTGCATAATCTAAAAAGCACGAACGTTCTTTGGCCTCTAGAATATAAAAGTAAGTATTTTCCTCATGTTCACCTTCTGAATTTTGTTTGACTTAGGATATTAATGAAAAATTGTATTTATAACATGGGACAAAAACTGGTCATGAAATGTCTCCCAAACATTGATCAAATTTCAGACCAAGAGGGGGAACTGAGAAATGAAACATTGCTTGCAATATCAGTAAACAAAGGTTGTCATAGTTATCAGCAACTACAGCCGCCTCCAGCCACCAGGTAAGCTGGTGAGCTCTGAGGGAACTCAGGATGTGAAAATACAGGATCCTGGCCCCAGATAGCTAAGGTGAATATCAAAGGAATGATTTCAGTGAGCCCAGACTCTTGAATCTTCCCATATATTGAAAAATGCTAAATACTTTAGCTTGAGATATCTAATTTTCTTTTATTAACAGTAATCTTTTGTTCTTACTACCTTCCCTTTGTTAGAAAACTCCTGTATGTCCTAGTTCCGCCCCTTGCCTCCTTGGAGCAGTTTTCTCAGGATTACTCAAGATGCTATTTCCCAGTCTTGAAGTTCTCAGTATGTCTGTGGAACTTAAAAATATTCATAGCCTAAAAATTGAGAGTTATGTTTAATTTGGCAGGAATTTTTAGGACTTTGAGCCCACAGGGTAGCATCTTAAGTAACCCTGAGAGAACTGCTCCAAGGACATGAAGGTGGGGAGCAGGTTATACAAAAGTTTTACAATAAAGGGCAGGTAGTCTGAATGTTGAAAGATTATTATGAGTTAAAGGAATACCAGCTATCTCAAGTTAAGGAATTTAGTGCTTTTCTATGAATGGGAAGATGCAAGAGTCTGGGCTCACTGAAATCATTCCTTTGATGTGTACCTCAGCTATCTGGGGCCATTATCCTGTTTGCACACTCTGAGCTTCTCAGAGAGTCACTGTAGGGAGTGACTGCAGTCTGATGGTTGCTAGATGGCAAATATTCTTTACTTCCTGTGTTCTCTCAGGGCTCACCAGCTCACCATCGGTGATGGCTGCAAACCCTGATGACTGTGACATCCTTTTGTTAGGTAGATAGAATAGAAAACAGGAGTCCAAAATGGCGGTGGCTAAAAGACGAGGAAGGGAAAAGCCCGCGAAAACAGAACAAAGGAAGGTCAAAATAAGGTCTGAGGACCAGAGTGAGGACTTCAGGTAGAACAGCACTCCTGGCTAAGCCCAATTTGCATAGGGCAGGCCCAGGGGGATGAAAAAAACATAAAAAGAGGAGCCAAAGGGCTCTCTCTCTCTCGCTCTCTCTCTCTCTCTCACACACTCTCTCCCGCAAGCTGGGGCGCTCTTCTCTTCAAGTCTTTGGGTTGACATGCCTTGACGCCTTGAAGATAGATTTTTCTGCTGCTGCTGCTGCTGCTAAGTCGCTTCAGTCGTGTCTGACTCTGTGCAACCCCATAGACGGCAGCTGACCAGGCTCCCCCGTCCCTGGGGTTCTCCAGGCAAGAACACTGGAGTGGGTTGCCATTTCCTTCTCCAATGCATGAAAGTGAAAAGTGAAAGTGAAGTCGCTCAGTCACGTCTGACTCTTCGCGACCACATGGACTGCGGCCTACCAGACTTCTCTGTCCATGGGATTTTCCTGGCAAGAATACTGGAGTGGGTTGCCATTGCCTTCTCCGAGATTTTCGTGCTATTATCTAAATAAAATAGAGCTGTAACACTGAGCTGTAACACTGATTTGTCTAAGAGCTATAACAGGGTCCGCTCAAGACCTGAGAGCTATAACACGGTCTGTCCAAGACCCGAGAGCTGTGACACGCTGAGGGCTTTAATGTCTGTCACCCCAAATTTTTGTTGCGAGGAGACAGAACCGAGGAGCATACACTCGCCTGATACTTTGTTTACTGATATGGCAGTATCACACTTTGTTTACTGATACCCCATTTCTCTGCCTGCTGAATAAAACTTAACTCTCAACTTAAAAAAAAAGTATTTATAAATATATCCCAACTGATGACCAGGAAAGCCAGATCAGTCATGGAAGAAATACATGCTAGTATAGAACAACATTAAGTATTAAATATGTGTTATAGATGATCTGTAACTGAATAGAGTTGATGCAATACTAAATTCCCTCCATTTTATTAAAATACTTCTGCAAATTATGAATTAAATGTAATTTTAAACAGCTAAAACCCCAGAAGAGTTTGTGATTTGAATGTGTGCCATCAAGGCAATAGTCTTTCTTTTTTTAGCTTTGCTTTATATAATTAGATTGATTAGATTAGATATACATACATAGAGATATAAAATTGCAATTATAATTTTAGGCAAATATTAATGTTTGTGTTTAGACTTTTTCTAACTAGAATATAGATAATTATTCACAAGAAAAAGGCAAATTTTTTCTCTCCTTTTCCATTTTTCCAATCTTACATTAATTTTGTTTTTTAGTATTGTGGTAAAAAAAAAACATAAATTTTATCATCTTAATAATCTTCAAGTACATGGTTCAATAATGTTTCTTTAACAAATGTCAGTGAGAAATCTAGTAGGTCATGAACAATTAGAATCTAGTATTAAACTGACTTTACGTACTTTTTCTGGAAAAACTTGAGCACAAGAGTTTACTGAAAACTCAATGCTCCTTTAAGAAATGTGTTTTTTTCTATTAACATATTCCCCTTAAAATATTGTACATAAATAATTTTATCAACAGACTAGAGTTATAGTTCTTTAAGATGTGCCTATATCAGCATTGTTTCTTTTATGTGATTGAAGCAGTAATCACCACAGTATAATAATTATCTTTTTTTTTTTCAAGGAGTAATTAGGAATGCAACCCTGAATAAGTAATGGTGTGTAAATTACGGCTGGTGTCCCAAGGATCCACTAGCTTACACATTCTTCTTTTCAAAAGTATTTTCCCTTTGATTATTATGCCTCATTTATACTATCAAATATAGGATTCATTCCTTTTTTTATAGCTGACGCTGCTTGTTGTGGAGTAAAGTAATTGAAGTTTATTGACTTCCTGGGGGAGAAAGTAACCTAGAGAATTTTAAAAATATTCTTCCACTACAAAAAAGTTCAAACTTTCTTCTACATAAATATAAAAATGAATTAACATGTATAGCTCATGAATTTACAGAAAAACTTACCTCCATGAAAATTTTTATAAATATGGTTGGGAACACATTCTGTGTTTTATGTATTTTTTTTGTTAACTCATTTAGTGCTTTTTGAATAGGTAATATATACACATCATGTCCAAAGGGAACAAAAGTATATATAATGATATGTGGATATTTCAGTTTTCTCTCCTTCCCTTGTAACCATTGTGACTATTTTTTGTCTATCATTTTAGGGATAGTTACTAATATACAAGAATCTACAAATGTAATGTATTTATCTGGAGTGATATTCAAAACTATCTATAAACCTAGTTATATCTTTCTGCATTAATTATTTTATACTATACACACTATTGTGCACTTTGCATTTTGCTTGACATTGTATCAGTACCTATTGTGTCATCTGATTGTTTTTAACCACTGCATAGAATTACATTCTATGTAACTGTTTGAATGTACATTCATACAATGCTCAAATTTATCTAATAATTAAAAAACCCCATTCACTACCAATTGAACGTTTATGTCATTTCATACTTTTTGCTGTTAAAACCACTACAATGAATATCTTTATACATACGTTACTTCACTGATGGCCAATATGTCTGTATAATACATTTTTAGAATTAGTATTGTTGAATCAAATATTCTGTGAATTATAAATAATGGTTGATATTTCCAAGTCACTCTGCATATAAACTGTACCATTTAACATGCCGACCAGCAATGGATACAGTATCTATTATTCCTCACATTCATAGGGTATTCTATAGAAAGTACTATATCTCTAGTCAACATCTGCTTAATTAAATATAAATATATTTTTCATTCTGTTAAAAATTTTTTTTCTCATTGAAAGTAGGAAATAACTGCATTCTTTAGTCATCCTAGGATTTGAAGAAAGAATCAAGCACAATTTGCTACTAAAACTGGCTGTAGAACCATGTGAGAGATTTCAATCACCCCTGCCTCCCCTGTAATAATACAATACAACTTAATGGGAAAGGGCATTAAAATAATTGCTGATCAGAAACATTTTTGAGCACAAACCATATATGAAGCATATGTCTCTAAAGTACAGAGAACTCGGAATTGGAAAAGCTCTGACTGCATTTAAGGCACAGTTTAAAGCTGGGTAGATGGAATATACACAAAAACACACCTTTTTTCAAGTCTCTTGCTTGTTAACTTTCCCCAAGCAAAGTTAATGATTCTTCCTTCCCACAGACAATTCCCACAGTGCTCTATTTATATTGTGCCCCTTCTCACTGTGTGCCCTTCTCATTGTGTTTATCTGCTGACCTCTCAGCAACTTTGCTGAGCTGTGAGACCTTCACGTCAGGAACTCAAGACTTTGTGTATCCTCAGTAGTTAGCATACCACTTGCTACATAGTAAATGTGTTAACTATTGCTTATATTGGGTTGGCCAAAAAGTTCATTTGGGTTTTTCCATAAAATCTTACAGAAAAATCCAAATGAACCTTTTGACCAATCGAGTATTATGAATTAATAGATGCTGAGCAATATCTCCTTTCATCCTCACAATAAATATATGATGTAAATAATATTATCATTTTAGATAAACTAATTGACATCTTTAAGAGAAAGCTCATTCTAGGTGACATGGCTAGTTAGTTGTAAAGGCAGAGTTCACGTCTTAAGACATTCAGACACCAAATCCAAGCTTTGGATGAAAGACAAGATACTGCTTCTGGGGAATAAATGAACTATGGAAGATATCTCTCAGGCCCTACTGAGATCACCAAGTGGCCCTTTATCCAAGTTCTGCAGAATTACTGAGATTTGATCTCAAATCTTTCCCTTATTGAGCTTTGACTATTACACTCTCCCTGGTGGTTCTTCTCCATGAACAATGATTATAGAGAGAGTAAGTTTCTCCAATCATCTCTGTTCTTGCTGTCACCAAAAATACATCTTTCATACACTAAATTTTCCTGCTAATCAGTAGGAGAAAGAAGAAGAGGTAAAAATTATAACAAGATGAGGAAATTTAAAACGTTCTGGCAAACTGCAAAGTTGTTTTTCTTTTGTGGTATGGTATCTTAGTCTTTTCCTCTCTCCAAACTCAAGTTATGCCTAGTTTCCTATTTTAGCAGAAAGAACTGAAATCATTGTCAAAATGGGAATGATTTTGAAGTGGTGAGCCTTCCAAACACCAACCTTAAGAGGTAGCTTGTGGAACCACCTGGGCCTCCCTTTGGCTCAGCTGGTAAAGAATCTGCCTGAAATGTGGGAGACCTGGGTTCAGTCCCTGGGTTGGGAAGATCCCCTGGAGAAGGGAACAGCTACCCACTCTAGCATTTTGACCTGGATAATTCCATGGACTGTATGATCCATGGGGTTGCAAAGAGTCGGACATGACTGAACGACTTTCACTTCACTTCACTTCATGGAACCACATAGAGATGATACATCTCCATTTATCCCAAATGTGATTCAATTAAGATCATTTTTAAAAATGTCTTCTTAGTTCTCAAGTTCCATTCTCTTGGACTACATGAGGGAATCTGGACTTCTGATTAGTTATCTCTACTACCACAGTCTCTAAATTATGAGTTAACAATGGTTTTTTTGCCCCAAGTTTTTTGGTTCTGTTTTTGTAATCACTGAGAAATACAGACAGCTAAAGTCAAGAGGCATGAGGGCATCTGGAACTGAACATTCTTTCTACCCTTTTAGTTGTTTATTTTTCCTGCTCCGATACATTTCTCATAGATTACATTATTTGTCATGGGAGGGCTTTGGATAATTTGGGAGGTAAAGAGATAATGTATCTTACATTAAAACTAACAGATTTCCAACAGCTTTGAAAACTGAATTGAACTATATGATTCACCAGAAATCAGCAGAGTCATTAGAAGATTGATAAAATCAGAAATGTGTAAGGTGCTCATGGGGACCAAATGTTTTCCTTTCAGAAAGACTCAAAAATGATATTAATGTTAAGGTGGAAGTAAAGGTGTCCAGAATAAATCATTTGTCTTAAAATGATTTATGACCTCAAACTTAAAATTTAGGAAAAGCAACCAAGATACCAAAGAGAAGCAGAATGATGTAGACTTATCATTAATTCAACATGAACTTTTTGAATTCCCACAATGTGCCCAGCAGTTTGGTGGAGATACAGCAGTAAATAAATCTTAAAAAAAATTCCTGCCTTCTTGGGGCTCATCTTCTGCTGGATGGAAGAGGCTCTAAGCTAGGAATTAAGTGAAATGGATTCTAATCCTAACTTCAAAACAGACTTCCTATATTAATTTCAGTTCAGTTCAGTTCAGTTGCTCAGTCGTGTCCGACTCTTTCAACCCTATGGACTGCAGCACACCAGGACTCCCTGTCCATCACTAACTCCCAGGGTTTACTCAAACTCATGTCCATCGAGTTGGTGATGCCATCCAACCATCTCATCCTCTGTCGTCCCCTTCTCCTCCTGCCTTCAATCTTTCCCAGCACCAGGGTCTTTTCAAATGAGTCAGTTCTTTGCATCAGGTGGCCAAAATGTTGAAGTTTCAGCTTCAGCATCAGTCCTTCCAATGAATATTCAAGACTGATTTCCTTTAAGATGGACTGGTATGATTTCCGTGCAGTCAAAGGCATCAAGAGTCTTCTCCAACACCACATTTCAAATAAATTCATCTATGTCTAACCTCATTTTCAAACTGAGATTTTTCCTACTTGTCTTAAACAGTGTTATAAAAATTGTGAATATAAAAGCACTATACAAAGCCTATCAAGCTTTGTTGATAGGCTTGTTGTCAAAATAACAAGATGCTATTCATTTTGTATTATTCATTATAGGTCTGTAAGTCACAGCTCAATGAGATTTTTGAATTAACTGTTAATTCTGAATTCTTACCCACACTAATAAACCATGATAACACAATTAGTCACAGTCTCCAGTTGTGTGACCATCAATATAACCAAAAAGCCAACTCCAGTATGAAGTATATTGGTATTCCCCTTTGCCCCATAAGAGTATGACACGGTTAGGCAAACTAGGCAAGACTATCACAGAAGTCTTGAATAATCTCTATAGACCAGGAAAGTTTTAAAAATATTTATGACCCCTTCCCCCAAATTCTGATGGTTTTCATTACTCTTTTAAAAGGTCACACTCCATATGTGAAACCTTAGTCAAATGGAATTTTGATGATCCATTTTTCTTTATTTTATTTTTATGAACACAAATATCAAACAATTCAATCTAAGTGCAATGTTGATTAATTTCCTTTATTCCTCAATGAAATACCTTTGTCTTTCTGAGAAAAGATACTTTGTTAGGTCTCTTTCTCCTTCCCTGGCCCTCTCTGTTTCTCTCCAACTATTTACATAAAATAAACATTCTTGGAATATCCTATTATTTATCCATTGAACATTATGTCTTACTTATCTTAGAAGATTGTTTTCTTCTCTGTAATGTATTCCAATTTTTTACTGTCTCCATAGTACAAAAAAAAAAAAAAATGTCATAGGATTAAAAAAATCTTATCAATGCTAATGTGTGAGTAATGGTGCATTACTATGCACCATTATATAGAACTATATAAAAAAAATCACAGGAGTATGTATCTTGATTATAACAAAGAAAATAAGTCTAATTTTGAGTTCTACTCAATTCTATGTCTAATTAGTTACATGCCTTCGGGGAGTATCCCTTTAACAACTGTAGCTCACTGTCTTCAACATTTAAATGAGGGGTTAAGATAAGTCTATCTTTAAGACCTTTCCTTCCAGGGTCAACAGGTCCATGAAACTTCTTGTTTTTATGAGTTGCATTTCAATTTTCTAAACAAAATTTCATTAATGTGATTATTAATTTTTAATTACATGAATGTCATCTCCAGGAAGAATTTGCTTTTAAGAAATTAAAATACAATTTCAATAACTTTGTAGTATTACTAAGAGATGTAAGTTAAGTGATAAAAACCACAGTAGCCATAAACAGAAAATGCTATTCCAGTTGAAATACATAGGCGAGTTATGTCTTAGGGTTGCCGTAGTAAACTGTATACATAGCACATATGGAAGCCTAATTCTTCAGGGCTTTTAGGCCTGTTAATCTTCATCAATTTTTGTTATTTTTAAAGTATGAGGAAGATGCCAAATTTGTAATTTAAAAGCAACCCAAAGTCATAAATACATACTGGAAGCTCAAGAGTTAACTCAGCGGCCTAGTTCCTTTTGTCTTATATCAAGCTATCCTTTGCATTTCTGCACTGTCTGAATTCCACTCTGCTTGTGTTTGCTCACATGTGTTGCTGGGCCTTCTCTGCTCCTTTCCAGATCCTTCTTCTTTCTCCCTCCATCCTTCAGTAACTGTGCTCTTGCTTTTTCACTTCTTGTCTGTCTCCTCATTCTTCTCTATTTCCATGTCCTTCTAGTAAAATATATTCCTTAACTTTTTTCTCTTTCTTCCTTCTACTTCTACTCTGCATTTAGTTTTTGCTTCCATTTCCATGGTACTCCATAGTTGAGCACCCATTTCTCTTTATTATCTTTTTAGTCCCTCTTCTGCTTTTTTTGTTTTTGATCTGCACTATGAAAATCCCATGGACGGAGGAGCCTGTAGGCTTCAGTCTATGGGGTCACAAAGAGTCGGACACGACTGAGCGACTTCACTTCACTTTACTTCATACAAACTCATCCCAATCTGTGATCATTACTGTGTGTTTGTGTGTGTGTGTGTGTGTGTGTGTGTGTGTGTACACGCATTTCCAGTCGCATCTGACTCCTTGCAACCTCATGGATACAGCCTGTGTGGCTCCTCTGTTCATGGACTTCTCCAAGCAAGAATACTGGAGAGGGTTGCCATTCCCTTCTCCAGGGGATCTACCCAACTCAGAGATTGAACCTGCATCTCTGGCTTCTCCGGCATTGGAAGGTGGATTCTTCACCACTGTGCCACTTTGGAATATCTTTACTTATTCATTATTTTAATTGTAAATATTTATTGAGCCTCTACTATGGGCCATCAGGTTTTCTCTCTCTCTCCTTGGTGACAAAACATTAGATAAACAGATGATAATTTAGGTGAGAAGAAAATGATACTTTAATCATATTTTTTGTTAGAAGTATGAAATCATTCACCCACTTAGGCATTCAATAAAAAATAAAATGTAACTAATGGCTAATTAGTTTATATGCCATTGATAATATTCCTGTACTTATACATGACTGCTTAAAGAAGGCAACATTTCTGTATGCATCTCTATTCATATACACAAAAGAACCATAGCCATATTCATGATCATACCTAAGTCTATATGTAGCATATGTATGTGAATAAAAATCTATACATTCTGGTCAATGTTTCCACTAAATTAATTAAAAGTTGGAACTAGTCTTCCATGCTAGGTGAACATAAAAGTATAAAACCAGATGGTACATACACAAACATACACATATAGTCAGAACTGAATATTAAAACAGAAGGAAACTTACAACAAAGTTAATCTGACAAATATTTAATGAAGTATATTAATAGTATTATACTGAAAGACAATTAGGATTTAATGGTAAATAATTCATGTAAATGAAAAGAATTAACCTCTTTTTCCCCCACACCCAAATGTTTCCACAAACTCTTGCTTTCTTAACTAGAAATAAAAAGAGCTTTATTTTCAATACGATAACAAACATTTAATTAGACTGCTTTCCTAACAAATCATTCATGTGTTTGTAAAGGGAGTGGGAAAGGTGAGAGAAATTTTGATGTGTAGGACACACAGAAGGCAAACAGTTTTATCAGGAGTGAAATAAAAATGATGGCACATGGTCCATGGGTTGTTGAGGAACAGTGGTATAGGCAGGGACTGCCTATGGTGATGATATCCTCCTGCTTTCCTAAAAGCCATGGATGTTATGATTTAAGTATTGAAAACTAAAGGTACTATCCTCACCTGTGTAGCTAGCCACAGAGAGCTCAGTTCAGTGGCAGTCACGGCAGTCAGGCAGCCTAGGGCTGATACACCGAAAGCAAACTCTATGCCCTAAAGCTTGATATGATGCTTAACTGAGGGCAAATTAAGATCACAAACCTTTGAATTCAGATATGTTCAATAAAGTGGGCACATCACTGTGTAAGGGTAGAGCTAAAAATGGAAAACATATAACTTGTAGGGGAAGTCAAGTTCAAGACCTGGTAGTATAGAGATTATTACTTCAAATGCCTCAGATAAAAGCAATACTCTTGGCCTAATATTTTCAATGAATACTTTATCATTTAGGCTGTTTCTTAAAACTCTGTATATCTGAAAAATGAATCTGAAAGTTTAATAAAATGGTTCTGTGAGCTGTCTTTCTATAAGATTGAACACACACGAATAAATAAAATCAAGAAGGGAAGTTCAAAAATCACAGCGAGACTTATATTTTGATTTGCAAAACTATGCACTTTTCTTACTGTTGTCTAAAGGGATATGGTTTGTAGTAATTTGGTTTTTAATTTTTTACTGAGATGAAAACAAAATTATTTAATTCTTTTCCCCACCGGTAGAATATCTATATATTCCCTTGTATTTTGCTTTAAATAGCTTCCTTATTTAGAAACTGAGCTCTAGTTTCTTCCTTTCTCACCGCCCCCCGCCCCCAACCCCACCACTCCATAAAAAGGAAGCTATGCAACTATTCACAGAGTATTGGAGTGAAAAATGTTATTATATGTTGGCATGGACAGAAATCAGAAAGAAAGGTTAATGAAAGATTTGACTTAATATACAATAATCAAAACTGAGAGTCAAATGTCTAATTTCAAATCACAATCAACAAAGTCATTAATAAAGAACTAATTTTTTAAAAGACGTCTTTGGCCATGATTGCATCTCACAGCAAACAAGTCTGAGCTCTTGGAAAACAGGAAAAGTAGGTACTAGGAAGGAGCTCCTTCCTTGGAGAAGGAAATGGCAACTCACTCCAGTATTCTTGGCTGGAGAATCCATGGACAAAGCAGCCTGGTGGGCCACAGTCCATCGGGTCGCAAAGAGTTGGACACGACTGAGTGACTTCTCTCACTCACACTCAGGAGCTATCATGGTGGCAGGCATGAACCAGGCAGGAGTCAGACCATCAAGAATGCCAGTGATATAGGGTGGTTGTTGTGGAGTGAATAATTTTTAAGTTTCTTTTCATCATTTGAAAAAAGTCACTTACTGGGCTCTGTTAAATATGTCACATGTGGTTATAGGAAGACAATCTTGGGTCAGATTGTCATAGGAAAATGTCTGGATTGTAAAATAATTCCAGCAGATCTCAGTTTAATATCCTATTGTTACAGAAGTAATCTCATGGTCCAGATCTGCACAGAGGTGACAAAGCCACATCCTGGTGGTGGATGCTTACATGATGGGATCTATTTTCTTCTCACTAAATGTGAGAGCTTCCAGTTCTTCCTAAAAGAGGAGGAAAATGGGCCTTGCTAAGTGTCCCTTGAGTTTATAGCTTTATACAAATGAATGTAAAATATTCAGCCATGGGACACAAAACCATATATCAGCATGACCTTTTTCACGTGGCCAGCTGACAGGCAGACTTTTATAGCAATGGGGCCCAGGGCTACAGTTCCGTTCAATCTCTTCATTTAGTTGTGAGGACTGGAACTACTTCTGAACTTATATTTGTTTTACTAAACCAATTTCCTGAGTCATTTAACAACATATCACAAGTGCCCTCCTGAATGCATATCACTGCAGTAGGCACAGAGATTCAAGGCAGATATAGGACATATACATAGCTTACAGAGAATTAGAACAACTTCACAAGGAAAAAGCAAACTGTTGTTGCTGTTGTTTAGTCTCTAAGTCATGTTTGACTCTTTCGAGACTCCATAGACTAGAGCCCACCAGGCTCCTCTGTCCATGGGATTTCCCAGGCAAGAATACTGGAGTGGGTTGCCATTTCCTCCTCTAGGGCATCTTCCCCACACAGGGATTGAACCCACGTCTCTTGCATTGGCAGGTGGGTTCTTTATCACTGAGCCACCAGAGAAGCCGAAAAATGCAAACTAGCAACTTCTGGAGAAGGGAATGGCAATCCACTCCAGTATTCTTGCCTAGAGAATTCATGGACAGAGAAGCCTGGCAGACTAAATCCGTGGGGTCACAGAGCCAAATGTGACTGAGTGACTAATACACATAGACACAGCAACACATAAACTAGAGTAACTGTAAATCCATTCAACAAATATTCATTGTCTATCATGGTCCAGATACTGTTAACTGTCAAAACAAATGTGGCCAAAATAGATTCTGATCCTACTCTATATACTTAGGATCAAATTCCAGCTAGTAAACACAACCACTAAGACAAATTTGGCCTTGCAGTGCAGAATGAATGAGGGCAAAGGCTAATAGAGTTTTGCCAAGAGAATGCACTGGCCATAGCAAACACCCTCTTCCAAAAACACAAGAGAAGACTCTACATCTGTTGACATCACCAGATAGCCAACACCAAAATCAGATTGATTATATTCTTTGCAGCCAAAGATGGAAAAGCTCTATATAGTCAGCAAAAACAAGACTGGGAGCTGACTATGGTTCAGATCATGAACTCCTTATTGCCAAACAGATTTAAATTGAAGAAAGCGGGGAAAACCACTAGACCATTCAGGTATGACCTAAATCAAATCCCTTACGATTATACAGTGGAAGTGAGAAATGGATTCAAGGGACTAGATCTGATAGACAGAGTGCCTGATGAACTATGGACGGAGGTTCATGACATTGTACAGGAGACAGGAATCAAGACCATCCCCAAGAAAAGGAAATGCAAAAAAGAAAAATGGCTGTCTGAGGAGGCCTTACAAATAGCTGTGAAATGAAGAGAAGCAAAAAGCAAAGGAGAAAAGGAAAGATATACCCATTTGAATGCAGAGTTCCAAAGAATAGCAAGGAGAGATAAGAAAGCCTTCCTCAGAGATCAATGCAAATAAATAGAGGAAAACAATAGAATGGGAAAGACTAGAGATCTCTTCAAGAAAATTAGAGATACCAAGGGAACATTTCATGTAAAGATGGGCTCGATAAAGGACAGAAATGGTATGGACCTAAGAGAAGCAGAAGATATTAAGAAGAGATGGCAAGAATACACAGAAGAACTGTACAAAAAAGATTCACGACCCAGATAATCATGATGGTGTGATCACTCACCTAAAGCCAGACATCCTGGAATGTGAAGTCAAGTGGGCCTTAGAAAGCATCACTACGAACAAATCTAGTGGAGGTGATGGAATTCCAGTTGAGCTATTCCAAATCCTGAAAGATGATGCTGTGAAAGTGCTGCACTCAATATGCCAGCAAATTTGGAAAACTCGGCAGTGGCCAAAGGACTGGAAAGGTCAGTTTTCATTCCAATCCCAAGAAAGGAAGTGCCAAAGAATGCTCAAACTACCACACAATTGAACTCATCACACATGCTAGCAAAGTAATGCTCAAAATTCTCCAAGCCAGGCTTCAGCAATATGTGAACTGTGAACTTCCAGGTGTTCAAGCTGGTTTTAGAAAAGGCAGAGGAACCAGAGATCAAATTGCCAACATCCACTGGATCATCGAAAAAGCAAGAGAGTTCCAGAAAAAAAAACATCTATTTTTGCTTTATTGACTATGCCAAAGCCTTTGACTGTGTGGGTCACAATAAACTGTGAAAAATTCTTCAAAAGATGGGAATAGCAGACCACCTGACCTGCCTCTTGAGAAATCTGTATGCAGGTCAGGAAGCAACAGTTAGAACTGGACATGGAACAGCAGACTGGTTCCAAATAGGAAAAGGCGCACGTAAAGGCTGTATATTGTCATCCTGTTTATTTAACTTATATGCAGAGTACATCATGAGAAACACTGGGCTGGAAGAAACACAAGCTGGAATCAAGATTGCTGGGAGAAATATCAATAACCTCAGATATGCAGATGACACCGCCCTTATGGCAGAAAGTAAAGAAGAACTAAAGAGCCTCTTGATGAAAGTGAAAGAGGAGAATGAAAAAGTTGGCTTAGAGCTCAACATTCAGAAAACAAAGATCATGGCATCTGGTCCCATCACCTTATGGCAAATAGATGGGGAAACAATGGAAACAGTGACAGACTTTATTTTCTTGGGCTCCAAAATCAATGCCGATGTGACTGCAGCCATGAAATTAAAAGATGTTTACTCCTTGGAAGGAAAGTTATGACCAATCTAGATAGCATATTAAAAAGCAGAGACATTACTTTGCCAACAAAGGTTCGTCTAGCCAAGGCTATGGTTTTTCCAGTAGTCATGCATGAATGTGAGAGTTGGACTATAAAGAAAGCTGAGTGCCAAATAATTGATGCTTTTGAGTTGTGGTGTTGGAGAAGACTCTTGAGAGTCCCTTGGACTGCAAGGAGATCTAACCAGTCCATCCTGAGTGTTCATTGGAAGGACTGATGTTGAAGCTGAAACTCCAACACGTTGGCCACCTGATGCAAAGAGCTGACTCATTGGAAAAACCCTGATGCTGGAAAAAGAGGAGAAGGAGATGACAGAGGATAAGATAGTTGGATGGCATCACCGACTCACTGGACATGAGTTTGGGTAAACTCTGGGAGTTGGTGATGGATAGAGAGGCCTGGCATGCTACGGTCCATGGGGTCGCAAGAGTCCGACATGAGTGAGCTACTGAACTGACTGAAGGGGGTTTATAAGAATTCTCAACAAAAGTTATTTGCAGTTTCATGTGTATTAGGAGAGGGACTATATATTAGATGCACAAATAATTTCTGTAGTTCTTACTCATAAGTAAAATTGCTCTTAATTAATTCCAAAGATAGGACCTGGCTTCTAATGTGTGCATGTGTGTGCTAAGTCATGTCAGTATGTCCGACTCTTTGCAACCCTATGGACTGTAGCCCACCAGGCTTCTCTGTCCATTGGCCTCTCCAGGCAGATAGTAATGAGCATTTATCAGTAAACAAAACCGAAAGCCATCCTGAAATTATGATGTGAGTATTTGTGATGTGTATATCTCTATCTTTGTGGGAAAGACAAACATTTTCTGCCTATAAGGAACACTTTATTTAGTTGAGACAAAACTGGATGCTGTCATTTTGACCAGAAATAAAATCTTTGCCAATGATTTCTTTGCTTTGATGTATATTACATCAAATTAATATAGAAATTAAATACAGCCATTTCCTGGCACTTTGTTCTTTTTTAGGGGTTTGGAAATTGATTTTTAAATCATTTATCCAAGCAGTTTCCTTTGAAAAGCTAACAGGTTTATCATTTACAGCATCTACCGTTCTCGAATCATCAAATTTTATTTGTTTATAGAGCCTGGCTAGAATCTCTGGGCTTCAGAAATGGAACTAAGTTCTGTGTGTGACTAATATATTTTCCAGGAGAGCTAAAAACAGGAATGTCCCTGAAATGAATGGTTTTCCCGTATTTAATAGTCATCTAACACTTACCATATTATCTTTCTCAGTATATAATATTCTGAAATTCCTGTCTTACCCTTTAAATATTACTCTAAACTCTCAGACATCATAATTGTGTCCCTAAGGAGATTTCATTCAGTTTCTTAAAAACTAGGATATGCGTTAGTCAACATTTAAATATATCTCACTTTAGAAACATATATACTTTCACCAGTTAATTTTGAGATGGTTTTGAGTAAGATAACATGAGGAAATAGCCTAGATTACTTATGTTTTCCCCAGTAATATGCCCTGAAAATAGCTAATAATAACATAGAAAACTAACAGTATTATACTAGCATTGTATTATAAAATTGTTATTTTAAAGATTCCTTGGATTTCTATCACTAAAAAATGAATATGCAAATATGTACTATTTTACATATATGTAAATATTTTACAAATATGTAAATATTTGCATAATTACATATGCAAATGTGTAAATTTGCTCTATTTCTGAGAGTAGGTAGTAAATGTTTTTCTGTTTCACTCATGGCTAAAGTTTTTCTTGGCCATATTCTGCAGCTTGCAGGATCTTCATTTCCTGGCCACGGATTGAATCTGGGATCCAGCAGTGAAAGCACAGAGTCCTAACCACTGGCCAACCAGGAAATTCCTAACAGTATTTAAAATTTCTCTATAAAGTATTTTGTATGATTATTTTGTAGTGTTCCATGTGTGTAATATAAAATAGGAAGTATATTTGACATCAGTTTTTGAAAAAAAAATTGTGATTATTATTGTCAGTCTTCCAATTATGTTTGGTGTTAAAAAGGACTTTGGTTTCTCATTTGTTGAGAAGCCCAAACCCTGATCCTGATGTAGTGTTCTATTTCCCAAATAGCCCTCATAGACATTTAAAATAAAACATTGCACAGTTAAAGATATAAATACTACTTTGATCAAGTCATACACACTGAAACAGAGCTTGATGTTCTAAGTTAATAGTTTTGACAAATATATGGAAGTTTTAATACTATATGATGAAGTTAACTTTACAAATCAGTATATTTCTTATTCTATGATCATGTTCAGAAATCACAGCCTATCATATTAAGCCTACTTTTACATTTTCTTTTTATGTTAATATAATTCATGAGATTAAAACTGCATTTCCCATGGCTAATATTCTTAGTTCCTTACTTAGGCACAAAAAAGCATAAGTGAAATACAGAAAGGCTTTTGAGGATGATGCCTTATTCGGTAAAAAATTCTGATATATACTACTCAATCTATTATTCCTTTAATTATCAAACTTTGTTTCACACTTACTGTGCAAAGGTTAAGCTAGTTGTGTTTGGAAGGATTTTTATGACAGATATTATGGAATATTGTCCTCTGAAACCTGCAGCATGCCATAGAACGAAAGTTATCATTTTCAAAGAGTGAAAGTTTTATTATAGAATTTCTGATGTATAGTATGGAAAAAAACACATGCAATTTTGGAATCACAAAACATGTTTAAAGTCTTAGCATTTTATTTTCTAGATATATAACCTTGGCAAAACACTCAACCTCTTTGAGAACCAGTTTTTTAACCTACAATGACTGTTTCATACACAGATAGTTATATTTAAAAAGATAATATATATGAAAATACTTTGTAAATTCTGAGGTGGTTTGTAAATGTTCATTATTATAATAAAACATGGTTCCTGACTTAAAGGTGGAATATCTAACAGAAAAGAAAAAAGGCTGTTAAAATGCATCAAAGTATCTTTATTTCTCTTGAAAGTATTTAATGAAAGCCACATAGTATTTTATATAATAAAATTTATATAAAGATATTTTATAAAATACAAACATTTAATATACAAAATAGTGTATATAAATTATGTGTATTTTATGTTGTTGCTGTTGTTTAGTCACTAAGTCATGCCCAACTCTTTTGTGATCCCATCAACTGTAGCCATCAGGGTCCTCTGTCCATGGGATTTCCCAGGCAAGAATACTGAAGTGGGTTGCTGCTTCCTTTTCCAGGAGATCTTCCTGACCCAGGGATTGAATCTGCGTCTCCTGCATTGGTAGGCAGGTTGTTTACCACTGAGACATCCATATATTAAAATTTTTACACAATAAAAATTGCATTTTTTTTATTAGATGAATGGACAGATCTGGTTGTAGATTTCTCTTTGAGCGTAAGATCAGTATCTTTGATCTTGGGATCTTTTTGTGATACAAATAGGGAAAGGATTCAAAAAACAAAAACACCTGGAAATAGCCAATTGTCGAAAAGATATGGAAAAAAAAAAAAACGAAGCCCCTTAGAAAGACACTTTCCAGAGCAAACATTCAGAAGTACTTTAATAAATTCTGATTCAGTAATATTTGTGTTATATGAAGTTAAATTAGGCATCAAAATCCCAGCAACGATCAGGACAGGGAAGTTCTACAAACGCTAATCTTCTTAGTGAATGACAATGACTGATTTTTCAGGCTACATGTTAGTAGGTGAACATTTTCTTTCCGCCCCCTACCATTATCTTTCATTTTTATACTTCATAATGCAGAACACTGGTCATACTTTCCAAGAAATTTTTGCAATTGGATTTTTAAGTATCAATCAAATGGATAAAATAAGAAAAAATTCTCAGGAAAGTTTTATTTTACAAGGAATATCCAATGCAGTAATATAATAATGACATTATTATTTGCTCAGTCGCTCAGCCGTGTCTGACTCTTTGTGAACCCATGGACTGTAGTCAGCTAGGCTCCTCTGTCCATGAAATCTCCAGGCAAGAATACTGGAGTGGGTTGCCATTTTCTTCTCCAGGGGACCTTCCTAACCCAGGGATCAAACCCAGGTCTCCTGCATTGCAGGCAGATTCTTTTTACCTACTGAGTCACTGGGCTGGGTGGAGCTTTTATTTTACAAGGAATATCCAATTCAGTGATATAATAATGACATTAATAATGTCTTCTTTCATTTCATGTCATTGCATGGATATGAAGCAGTGACACTGATATTTCTATCAGCCCATTGCATCTGGTGGTCCTTTCTCCTGGGATACCCACTCACAAATCCTATTAAAGTCAGTGGGATTCAGGTACCCAGTGGAAAAGAGAGGCAGATAACATGGAGAAAAATGTCCATGATCAATGTGATTTACACAAGGTCACAGATTAGTTTGGTCTCTAAAAGGGAAAAGCTTGCTTGGAAATCTTTCCTGCTTGCTCTAGGGAACTGGGAGGGCACAGGGCCTTTTGGAACAGCCGTCCCAGAAAGACCATCTTATTTTCCTCATGTTTTCTCCTTGGGTTCAACAGTTTAGGATTTGCTGGGGGCTGCTAAATGACAGCCCCTAATGAGCTGATGCCAGATCTACAGAGTCAAGGTAATTGGATCTGCCAGGTTAACTAAGCAGTTGGCCTAGATGAAGCCCTGAGCACCTCAATCAGATTCCATTTTAATTCTCTAGGTAATTAGATATTCTATATTGGTTGTAGAAGGGGCATTTCTCAACTCTCTTTCTTTCCCTTGCCTTCACTCTGTAATCCTCCTATGAGAAACATAGCCCACACAGAAAAAATGCAAATCATATCACCAACCTGGCCCTCAGCTAGATGGCTCCAATGACTGGGCTATATCTTTCAGAGCAAGAAGCCAAATGAAGGATTTATACCATGAGCTGTTAGTAATAACCAAATTCACAAAGCAATGAACATAAAACTTTTTTCTTTTGTGAGACATGTTTTTATATATTTGCATTATAACTTTAGACTTTTCTCTATGGAAATATACATTTATACAAATATAAATCACTTAAATATATGGAACTATAAACCGTTGATAAATAAGATTTATGATGCCTCTTATGTTTATGATGTATTTTTATGCAATACAACCATTTAATGAAAAGAGTTCAAGGATCCTATTGACATTTACTTTTCTTCTTACCATATATTTATTAAGCCCGAATATAACATTCACATTAACATCAAATACACGTAAAATATGAAATTGCTGGAGAGGAATGATGACATATTTTAGTACTTTGATGGTGGCGCCAACATTTCATTTAGGATATTTATATGTGTCATCTAAAAAGGACAATAAATTCCAGTGAAGGCTCAATATATTACAAGACTTTTCATCAACACACTCCACAGGGTAGGCTAAAACCACAGAGGGAAGGAAGAAATACTGCTGAATAATCAATCTTTGAAAGCATTCAATGTTATTAAAAAAGCTACATTTAAAATATCCATAAGTCTGAAAAATGAATGTGGCAGAGGTGGTGCAATGCATACGCATGTGCATGAGAATTCTACAGAACATTTACCTTTTTATATTTTTAGAATTAAGATTATTAGGTAAACAAAATATATTTAAATATACAATGGGATATTAATAATGTTAAGCTATTGAAACAAACTCCACCCAGGAGGTAGAAAAATTTCTTTGTGTGAAGTATTTTTTAGTTTTCAATGCTCACTCTGGTTAACTCAAACACATAACAAAGCAGGCAGACACACTGTTCAGTTTTAAGGATGGGTGAGTTGAATTAGATGCATTCTTTACTTGTATCTGCTACTGAAGACTGGAGTGAAGTTTGCTTATACCTCTCCTATCCTGAGTTGGAACTGATTCATGTGTCTAGTATTTCAGCATTACAGGCAGGCATCCTTAAAAAGCCACTATGCCCATGTTATTGTAAATGACCAGCGTTCACGAGAAGAATGCGAGAATTCAGAGTTTGTACTGTTCCTTGCCAGAGCTGATGGTAGCATATTTTAAAGCAAAGGGACAGAGGTCCATAGTCCGGCCTCTTCTTGGAAGGAATAATTTCATCCATTATAAAAAGACCAGCATTATTTTTTTTTAAGCTTTGTTCTCTTTTACTTAAAAATGTATCATACTGAAAGGAGAAGTTTCCTAAGATCCCACCACAAAAGCAGGCCTCCTGATTCTGTGCTGTTTCAGAATTACTCTTTTTCACTTGTATTTGTTCTCTGAATAAAGTCAGAAAAAATGATAGAATTTTCTCTGTCCTCTGCTGCCAAGAAGGAGATCTCTTCCCCAAATCAATGCCATCAAAGTTGCTGCCGTTATCTCTTTCTCTAGGCCTTATTCAGTAATCCTGTGTGCACGCTAGTATTTGAAGTTCTTTCAAGTATAAATGAGGCACCAAAGGAAAACTGTTCTATAAAATTCATTCTAGGAAAATAAGCTTAAAAAACATTTGCAGCAGAATATCTCTACAGAGGAATCTGGCAAAGTGATAACCTACATATTTTTGTTTTTCATATTCATAAATCAATTTCTGTCTCCCCCTTCCCTCCAGACACTCACACACAAACACAGGCACACACATGAATACTACAAGCCCTCTCTCTCAAGGTGGGGGTGGGGTTGGGGTGGGGGGTGGGGCATGATTGTAGATAATCTATACCTAGCACTTTTAATGGTATCTTTCATTGTTATACAAGCCTAAAGGATGCATGAAGCACCTGTTGGGTGCAAGGACTCTTTTGATTTCCAGACAGCACTTTCCATTTTGAAGTAGAGGGAGGTACATGAGCCTCCTCAGTGTGAAAGCACTGTTTCCAAATAGGACCTATTATTCTCAAACTCTCAGGAGGAAATGATTCGCCATCACACTGAGAACTATACATACATCACCTCTATCCCTCTCCTAAGGGCTAATATCATATTCTGTCCAAAGGGCCCTTTTAGGATTTACATGAAATAGAACACTCAAGAAAATAAACTTGAAAGTTTACAAAGTAAATGTCCAGTTATTAATTATGCAGAGAATCCACATCTCTCCCCAAATGTCAGGGAAAGTTCTCCTTTTTGCAAATTAGTATTTTAAAATATTTATTTATTTTTGGCTGTATCATCTTACTTGTGGTGTGTGGGCTCTCCAGTTGCAGATTTAGTTGCTTCGTGGCATGGAAGATCTTAGTTCTCCAACCAGGGATTGAACATGCTTCCCCTGCATTGGAAGATGTACTCCTATCCACTGGACTACCAGGGAACTCCCTGCAAATTAGTTTCCTAACTGCATCTATTATGGAACTGACATACCCCTCAGTTCAGTCAATTTAGTCGCTCAGTCGTGTCCAACTCTTTGTGACCTCAAGGACTGCAGCACACCAGGCTTCCTTGTCCATCACCAACACTTACTCAAACTCACGTCCATCGATTCGGTATGCCGTCCAACCATCTCATCCTCTGTCATCCCCTTCTCCTCCTGCTTTCAATCTTTCCCAACATCAGGGTCTTATCAAATGAGTCAGTTCTTCACATCAGGTGGCCAAAGTATTGGACTTTCAGCTTCAGCATCAGTCCTTCCAATGAATATTCAGGACTGATTTCCTTTACAATGGACTGATTGCAGTCCAAGGGACTCTCAAGAGTCTTCTCCAACACCACAGTTCAAAAGCATCAATTCTTCGGCGCTCAGCTTTCTTTTTAGTCCAACTCTCACATCCATACATGACTACTGGAAAAACCAGAGCTTTGACTAGACAGACCTTTGTTGGCAAAGTAATGTCTCTGCTTTTTAATATGTTGTCTAGGTTGGTCATAACTTTTCTTCCAAGGAGGAAGCGTCTTTTAATTTCATGGGTGCAGTTACCATCTGCAGTGATTTTGGAGCCCAAAAGAATAACGTCTGTCACCGTTTCCAATGTTTCCCCATCTATTTGCCATGAAGTGATGGGACCAGAGGCCATGATCTTAGTTTTCTGAATATTGAATTTTAAGCCAAATTTTTCACTCTCCTCTTTCACTTTCATCAAGAGGCTCTAGAGGTACACTTAGAAGTCATCTTAAATCTACTATCCTGACCATGTCTGCCATTCATTTGGCTTGTGGTTGAGTGTATCTTACAGATTTAAGTCTCTGAAAGGTCAGGTAAAGAGGCAGTCATGGAGAGTCCACATTGCAGATATTTTATAGCTTCCCATTGCTTTGTTTTGGATGTAATCAGCAACATAAAAAAGCTTGAGAGCATGTAGGCTCTTTAGCAGCACACAACCCAGAAATTCTGAGGGAAGGCCCTAATCCAAAATGAACCTGTCAAAATTTTGCTCTGATCTTAACTTCACTGCAGACACTTATTTCTCCTCTGTCACTTAAGCCAATATGACCTGATATCTCAGTTTTACTGTTTCCTGTATCAGTTGTGTTTATATTTTTAAAGAATGGTTATCTTCCAATATCTGCCTCTTTATATTTATTTTAGCTTTGAGGCAGGCAGGCATACCACTGGGTCTTTATTTTCAAACTCTCAGCAAAAGCCACCCAGGAGCTAATCTCTTCCGAATAGATTCCAGAACTCTGTGTTGGCTATCAAACTCTCCAGACTAAGGTATAAAGACACTTCAAGCATTTTAATTATGTTAAGAAATTTGGAAGACATATTTTCTAACTGTGACTTAGTAAAAAGTCACCATGCGTGTGTCTACGTGTGCTTAATCGCTTAGCTGTGTCCTTTGTACACGTCCTTCAGTGTAACTCTTTGCGACCCTATGGTCTGTAACCTGCCAGCCTCCTCTGTCTATGGGATTCTCCAGGCAAGAATACTGGAGTGGGTTGCTATACCCTCCTCCAAGGAATCTTGACGACCCAGGGATCAAACCTGCCTGTGTTTCTTATGTCTCCTGCATTGGCAGGTGGATTCTTTACCACTAGGGCCATCTTGGAAGCCCCAAGTTACCAAAAGCAAAGACTTTTTCACCTAAATAGTGATTACATCAAGTTAATCTATTTATCTATATTATAAAATGGGCATTGAAACAGCTAAATAAATTGTGGTTCTGGGTTAATGCTTACGTCAGAAATGGACAGAAACAAAATCTTTTCTGTGTTTGTATGCTATTGTTGACGCCCAATGAAAGAATCAAACCGGAGTTGCTTCTTACTCCTTTAGTGGACAGTTGCCTAGAAATAGTTGAGAAATGCAAAAATCGTAAAGAAAAACTTTGAATAAGAATAATATTTTTCAAAGAAAGAGACCTAGGTGAAGGTGATTAAGAGGTAAAGACTTTCAGTTACAAAATAAATAAGTCACAGGTATGAAATATACAGCAGCATGGGTTTTGAAGAGGCAGAATAAACAGATATAAAATTGCCAACATTTGTTGGATTGTAGAGAAAGCCAGGGGTTCCAGAAAAACATCTACTTCTGCTTCGCTGACTATGCTAAAGCCTTTGAGCGTGGATCACAACAAACTGTGGAAAATTCTTAAAGAAATGGGAATACCAGACCTCCTTGCCTGTCTCCTCAGAAACCTGTACATGGGTCATGAAGCAACAGTTAGAACCAGACATGGAACAATGGACTGATTCAAAAATAGGAAAGGAATACTTCAAGGCTGTATATTGTTACCCAGATTACATGTAGAATACAGCACGAAAAATGCCAGCCTGGATGACTCACAAGCTAGCATTCAGATTACTGGCAGAAATATGAAGCAACCTCAGGTATGCAGATAATATCACTCTAATGGCAGAAAGAAAATAAGAACTAAAGAGCCTCTTGATGAGGGTGAAAGAGGAGAGTGAAAAAAACTGACTTAAAATTCAACATTCAAAAAACTAAAATTATGGCATCTGGTCTCATTGTGTGTGTGTGTGTGTGCTGAGTCGCTCAGTTGTGTCCAACTCTTTGTGACCCCATGGACTGTAGCCTGCCAGGCTCCTCTGTCTATTCGCATTCTCCAGGCAAGAATAATGGAGTGGGTTGCATACCCTGCTCCAGAGAATCTTCCTACTCCAGGGATCGAACCCTGCATTGTAGGCAGATTCTTAACCATCTGAGTCACCAGGGGAGCCCAAGAATACTGGAGTAGGTAGCCTACCCTTTCTCCAGGGGATCTTTGTGACCCAGGGTTTGAACCAGGGTTTTCTGCATTTCAGGTGTAATCTTTACAGCTGAGCTACCAGGGAACCCCCCAGTCCCATTACTTCATGGAAAGTAGAAGAGGAAAAAGTGGAAGCAGTGACAGATTTTATTTTCTTGGGCTCCAAAATCACTGTGGACAGTAATTGCAGTCATGAAATTAAAAGACGCTTGCTCCTTGGAAGAAAAGCTAAGACAAACTGAGACAGCATATTAAAAAGCAAATACATCACTTTGCCAACAAAGGTACATATTGTCAGGCTATGGTTTTTCCAGTAGTCATGTTATAGATATGAGAGTTGGACCATAGAGAAGGCTGAGTGCTGAAGCATTGATGCTTTAGAATTGTAGCATTGGAGAAGACCCTTGAGAGTCCTTTGGACAGCAAGGAGATCAAACCAGTCAATCCTAAAATATCAACTGTGAATATTCACTGGAAGGACTGTTGCTGAAGCTGAAGCTCTAATACTTGGCCACCTGATGCAGAGATGATTCATTGGAAAAGACTGTGATGCTGGGGAAGATTGAAGGCAGGAGGAGAAGGGGGCAACAGAGGATGAGATGGTTAGGTAGCATCACTGACTCAGTGAACATATATTTGAGCAAACTCTGGGAGATAGTGGAGAACAGAGGAGACTGGCATGTTATAATCCATGGGGTAGCAGAGTGGGACATGACTTAGGGACCGAACAACAACAACAACAACCTTTTTATGGTGACAGATGACAACTAGATTTATCATGATGATCATTCTGAAATGTATAGAAATATTAATTCACTATATTGTATACCAGGAGCTATCATAGTATTGTAGGTCAATTATACTTAAAAAACAGACAAGTGAAAGTCTCTCAGTCATGACTTTTTGAGATCCCATGGACTATATAGTCCATGGAATTCTCTAGGCCAGAATACTGGAGTGGGGAGCCTTTCTCTCCTCCAGGGAATCTTCCCAACTCAGGGATCAAACCCAGGTCTCCTGCATTGTGGGCAGTTTCTTTACCAGCTGAGCCACAAGGGAAGTCCAAGAATACTGGAGTGGGTGGCCTATCCCTTCTCTAGCAGATCTTCCCGACCCAGGAATCGGTCCAGGGTTTCCTGCATTGCAGGCGATTCTTTACCAACTGAGCTATGAGGTAAGCTCTCCGAGACAGACAAAAATCACAGAAAGAGATCAGACATGTGGTTATCATAGGCTGGGTTTGGGGGAAGGGGAATTAGATGAAGATAATTGAAAAGTACAAACTTCCAATTTTAAGATAAATAAGTACCAGTCATGAATGTTCAATGTGATAATTACCAGTGCTATATGTTATACATGAAAGTTATTGAGAACAAATTCTAAGAGTTCTCATCATGAGGGAAAGTAATTTATTTCTTTAAAATTGTGTCTATATGAGATGGTGGATGCTCACCTCTTGTGGTCATCATTTCATGATGTATGTGAGTTGAATAAGTATGTTGTACACCTTAAACTTATATAGCGCTCCATGTCAATTATAGGCCTTCTGTGATGGCTAAATTGGTAAAGAATCTGCCTGCTATGCAGGAAACCTCGGTTTGATTCTGGGGTTGGGAGGATCTGCTGAGGAAGGGATAGGCTACCCAGTCCAGTATTCTTGGGGCTCCCTTGTGACTCAACTGGTAAAGAATCCTGCAATGTGGGAGACCTGGGTTTGACCCCTGGGTTGAGAAAATCCCCTGGAGAAGGGCAAGTCTACCCACCAGTATTCTGGCCTGGAGAATTCCATGGACTGTATAGTCCGTGGGGTTGAAAAGAGTCAGACACGACTGAGTGACTTTCGCTCACTCAGTCGTGTCAATTATATCTCAATAAAACTAGAAGAAAAACAGTATCCATTTTAAATTCTTTATCTATTTTGAGTTTGGTTACAACCCGCTGTACTTTGGCAGCACAGTTAGCATTATCATCCATGTATTTTGGACTCAATGAAGTTTTGGATTAATCCAACAAGTAAGAAGCAGAGGAGGAGCTTGATTTTCAGCCTTCATGTCTGAACCCTTTATACTATCCTTTCCAATTTCTTTTTTAATTTGACTCTTTTGAAGTCTATGGAAAGAAAAAATAAGCCAGATAGCAAGTTATGAAGACTCAATTCAAGAACTGTTGGTGGTGTTGTTCAGTTGCACAGTCTTGTCTGACTCTTTGTAATCCCATGGACTGCAGCATGCCAGACTTCCTGTCCTTTATCATCTCCTGGAGTTAGCTCAAACTCATGTTCATTGAGTCAGTAATGCCATCCAGCCATCTCATCCCAATTCAAGAACTGGGACTCATCAAAATTTAGCAAACATGTTTTGGCAGTTATGACACGTGTTTTGAAACATGACTTAACTCTGAAGCAAATCTAATTACTTACTTTGCCTAAACTGTATGTTCTTCAAGGGCAGATACAACTTCTTACTAATCTTTGGCTCCGAGAGTAAAGTGCTCACATGGAATGGTTCATAAGGAATGCCTGTTGAATGAAATTATAGGGCAGATCTTGATTCTGGATAAACCGTGTTCTCTTTCCTGCAAGTTTACATAAAGGGGCCACAAAAATAGAATTTGTAAGTACCAGGTTTCCTGTTCATAGTTCGGCAAGTCCTTCAATTCAGTTCAGTTTAGTTGCTCAGTTGTGTCTAACTCTTTGCAACCCCATGGACTGCAGCATGCCAGGCCTCCTTGTCCATTACCAACTCCGGGAGTTTACCCAAACTCATGTCCATTGAGTGGGTGATGCCATCCAACCATCTCATCCTTTGTCATCCCCTTCTTCTCCTGCCTTCAATCTTTCCCAGCATCAGAGTCTTTTCAAATGAGTCAGCTCTTCACATCAGGTGGCCAAAGTATTGGAGTTTCAGCTTCAACATCAGTCCTTCCAATGAATACTCAGGACTGATCTCCTTTAGGATGGACTCGTTGGATCTCCTTGCAGTTCAAGGGACTCAAGAGTCTTCTCCAAGACCACAGTTCAAAAGCATGAATTCTTCTGTGCTCAGCTTTCTTTATAGTCCAACTCTCACATCCATACATGACCACTGGAAAAACCATAGCCTTGACTAGATGGACCTTTGTTGGCAAAGTAATGTCTTTGCTTTTTAATATGCTATCTAGGTTGGTCATAACTTTCCTGCAAAGGAATACGCATCTTTTAATTTCATGGCTGCAGTCATCATCTGCAGTGATTTTGGAGCCCCCCAAAATAAATTCAGCCACTGTTTCCACTCTTTCCCCATCTATTTGCCATGAAGTGATGGGACTGGATGCCATGATCTTTGTTTTCTGAATGTTGAGCTTTAAGCCAACTTTTTCATTCTCCTCTTTCACTTTCATCAACGGCTCTTTAGTTCCTCTTCACTTTCTGCCATAAAGGTGGTGTCGTCTGCATATCTGAGGTTATTGATATTTCTCCCAGCAATCTTGATTCCAGCTTGTGCTTCTTCCAGCCAGGCGTGTCTCATAACGTTCTCTGCATATAAGTTAAATAAACAGGGTGACAATATACAGCCTTGATGAACTCCTTTTCCTATTTGGAACCAGTCTGTTGTTCCATGTCCAGTTCTAACCATTGTTTCCTGACCTGCATACAGATTTCTCAAGAGGCAGGTCAGGTGGTCTGGTATTCCCATCTCTTTCAGAATTTTCCACAGTTTATTATGATCCACACAGTCAAAGGCTTTGGCATAGTCAATAAAGAAGGAATAGATTTTTTTTTGGAACTTTTGCTTTTTTGATGATTCAGGAGATGTTGGCAATTTGATCTCTGGTTCCTCTGCCTTTTCTAAAGTCCTTAACAGTAGAGTATTTGGATGTCAACTTGCCAGAGGGTGTTTAGGCATCATGTAAAAGAAATGAAGAACTGTGTTACTACCAGGTGGATTACAGAGGAGTGAGCCACCAATTGAGCTATCTTGCGAAATGCTTATTATGTTATTTTTTTTAACCTAAACGATGTTCTTAGTATTTTCCTTCACAGATATTCAGAGAGCTCTTTCATATTCTCTTTCATGTCATCAAGACATTTTGCTAAATCTCATCTAGCTGCATTTTTATCCAGGCAAAGCTTCAACTGTGTGGGAACTCAGTCTTTTCACAGTGAGAAAAGTGCAGCTTCATTTGATAAGAAGGAGGATATTGGCAAACACAGCAAAAAAATCTAGTTAATCACAAATTTTAACCACTATCTAGTTGACATGTGCCTGCTGTGCTAATTGCTTCATTACTTAATTATGCAAGAAATAATAGCATCCACAGCAAACATAGCCCATGAAGCATTATTAAAATACAAAGAAACATGGTCTAGACTCTTTAGCATAAGCATAAATATTTCATAATGAGGAAGAATGCTTATTATATAACAGTAATGAAGATTTTGCAGCTAGCTTGAGCTCTTCCTTTCACTAAACTTCCATAATGATATTATGTGCCTTGACTTCTGTTGTCAGTCGTTATAATCTTGGATCTTGTCCAAATTCCCACTACCCAAAGTAAGATTATTTTTTTAGGGCATTGTTGCATATCCCATCTCTAACAGATAATTTCTGATCACTGTGTATTTGCTAAATATATCAGTGAATAAATAAATCCATCAATCAAGAGAATAGCTGTAGAATTAGAAATGAGGCCTAGAAACCACTTTACTCAAACAGAAGATAGTGACTTCTGAAATAGAAAGACCACAGCTGTGTTTTCAAGCTTAATAATAAATGCCTTTAGTCCAGAAATTTATTTTTAAATAAATATACCCATCCCTGGGTAAGCAAAAAAATATTGTCATTTGAAGCCTTCATGTTCCATTGTTTTAAATGTTTTTGAAACTCTAAGAATTTTTCTTGGAGAGCCTAGTTTAAGAGTCATCCAAGAAATTCAGTTTCATTATTTTTCTTTTTTCCTTAAACTCAAAAACAATATTTTACCTTTGCAATTATACTCACCATTCACAGCTCTTAAATTTGCATGGTTTAAAAATTCAAAAATATAATTGAAGCTCAAATACTTAAAATTGTTAAAGATATTATGAAGAAAATTTTTATTAACCCAAATATAATTAAAAAAATAATCTCAAGTATCATGAAAATGGAGGCATCCCTGGAATAAGCATATATGCTCCTATTGTCTATTCTGAGGAAAGTAACAAACACTCATCTCATTATGTTACCTCTGTTGCATTTTCATTCTTTCGTATTTTAACAAAGAAGCTCACCTCATCCCTTACATCTATGAATGTTTCTGTAGTTCTTATAATGTTCATAACATCTTCTGGTTCTCAAGATAAAGAGAATAAGATACTCTCTTTGCCCTCAAACTTTATAATGAGACACTAATAATCTTGACAAGTCAAGGTAACACCCACAGCCAGTACTTAGTCCTTCCAATGTGTCTCAAGATGAGATATGCTGATTCTTATCCTAGCCAACCAAATGTTTAGTATTATTTTATCCATTCATTTCTCTGTTATATCACACAGTTTTTAAATATTAATATATTTATGAATGATCTGCTCTAGAATCTAGGGCTACAGATGTGAACAAGACAGGCAAGTTTATGAAACAAGAAACTTAAATGTCATGAGTATTTTTACCAGGGAAGTAGAAGGTATTAGAGTCCGGCTAGCAGGAGGATCTAACCTGGTTTGAGGGGTTGGGAAATTCCCTGTTAAGGAATGATGTCAATAAATAGATTCTGAGGGTCAACAAGGATAATACAAGTAAAGAATAGGTAAGTCTATTTCAGGATAAGACAGTAGCATAATGTGGCCAAGATGTGAGGAAGAGGTGCTATGAGGTACTTTTGCAGCAAATTCCAAAATTGCTGATATCCAGATCTGGAGGTTGGGGAGCAGCCTGAGGTGAGGATGGACTGGGGGGAATCGAGAGTCGTGAGATCTTAACATGGACGGACTTCACCCTATGGCTGGTGTGGTAACATGGTCACTTTTGTAATTTTAAAGTTTCACTTTGGCTGCAAAGTGAGTAGACAGGAGGCGAGCAAGAGAAAAATGTGAGGAGTCTCTTAGGAATTACCAGAAGTGTCAGATGAGGAATGATGGTGGCAGTAAGTTATGGTGGATAGCTCTGGGAGCTCTCTGGGGTTCATTTAACAGATGAGGTGAAGAACAGGATGTGGCAAATAAGCTGAGGTCTATCATGAGCATAACACCCAGGGTTCTGGATTGAGTAGCCGGTGTATATAGTACCAATCCCTGTGTCAGGAAACATGGTGAATGGAGCAGTTCAGTATTGGTCTTACTAAGTAAGAAATGTGTTTGAGACATTCGAGTAGGGACAGAATTGAAAAGTAATACTCTCCAATGTTTGGATCAAATTTTAGTGTGTTTACAGCATGCTTTCTCACTTAAACTTATAAACAAAATCTTGATGTAAAAAGGCATTATAATAAGTATTGTTATTCAATTAATGTTTGTTATGGCTTGTGTAATACCCTCTTTTTATGAACAAAGAAACCGAGGCTCAAAGAGTTGAAAAGCGTTTCTTACCGAAGGCTGGATTACAAGTCTAGAATTTGTAGCTTTAAATTTTGTAGCCTATCTATTAGATCAATATTACATTGTCTAAAATAAAAAGATTCTACAAATGTCAAGGATATGGCAATATTAGGTACTATTTAGAAAGTTTACTTTATCTTTATAACTATATATTTTCATGCATATATGATAATTTATTTTCCTTATGTTAAATAGCTTCAAAATGCATGCCCAATGCTCAGATTGAAATCCTTGCTATGTTACTCAATATAAAACTTAACATATTCTCTAATAAGGCTGATGGAAGTTCAGGCTATAGATTTTCTTGACCATAATGTGAAAGTTGCTATTTTGTCAGAAGAGACTACTTAGTTTTCTTATTTATACCATATGATAAATTCAGAGTAGTAAAATGGTTGAGAACATGGGCTATAGAATTAAATTCTCTGGGTTCCAGTCTTGGGCCCACAGTCTTCAGGTAATTTTGATAAAGCACTTAAATTTTCTTAACTTCAATTTCTTCATCTGTAAAAGGAGAAATAATAACCCTCATGAGTTCTAGGGGAGAATTAAATGAGATAATTCCAATAACCCTGTGCTTACTTAAGTTTGACTCTAATATTACAGCATGCCATAGGAAACAGCATGTTTATTGCTCTTTCTTGACCACCCATTAAATTCTAGCATTAGAGTTGGTTTCTCTTTATATAAATACATTGCAGATTCAGGTTGGGCTTTAATGTGCTTGAAAAATGATTTTCTCTGCATCGATAAATAGCTTCCTCTAACAGTCTAGTCTAGTCAAACAGATTAACAGACTAGTCTCTTCAGATCTACCTGCCAAGTTTGCCAAAAAACAGAAATTTGATAACCCTTCTTTTCACAGCTCCAGTGAAAGAGCAACTAGTTCTAAGAGAAAATTGCCAATTAATTTAAAATGAGAGAGAGACATTCTTAACCCTACAGCCTCTCAATTTCTCTTTTCTCTGAGAAGGAAAAAAGACATATCTCTCAATACTTGAAATGACAATAAATCAAAATTTTATCTATGTGATTTACATTGGATAATCAAGCCTGTAAGTGTGCTGTTACAAATGGAATTATTTTTCTTGTAGCTTGACTAACAGTTTAAGATTTTCTGCAGGTTTTAAAGTCCCTCCTTATACAAAGATTGGAGATTCACATTAATGTAGTGAAATAAAATGAGTCCTGGTCAGTGATGGGGTAATCCTGGTGTCTCTTTGCAAACAGACTATAGACAGCCAATCAGTAGACAGCAGCTAATCAGCAGACTTCCAGAAGGAGAGTCCTTCTTAGTTCAAAGGCTACCTCTAAAGGTATCAGATGAACATTGGGGTACACATATCTCTTTCAATTCTGGTTTCCTCAGTGTGTATGCCCAGCATTGGGATTGCTGGGTCGTATGGCAGTTCTATTTCCAGTTTTTAAAGGAATCTAAAAAAAAAAAAAAAAAAGGAATCTCCACACTGTTCTCCATAGTGGCTGTACTAGTTTGCATTCTCACCAACAGTGTAAGAGGGTTCCCTTTTCTCCACACCCTCTCCAGGTGTGTGTAGACTTTTGGATAGCAGCCATTCTGACTGGCATGAAATGGTACCTCATTGTGGTTTTGATTTGCATTTCTCTGATAATGAGTGACGTTGAGCATCTTTTCATGTGTTTGTTAGCCATCTGTATGTCTTCTTTGGAGAAATGTCTGTTTAGTTCTTTGGCCCATTTTTTGATTGGGTCATTTATTTTTCTGGAATTGAGCTGCAGGATATGCTTGTATATTTTTGAGATTAATTCTTTGTCAGTTGCTTCATTTGCTATTATTTTCTCCTATTCTGAAGGCTGTCTTTTCACCTTGGTTTAAGTTTCCTTTGTTGTGCAGAAGGTTTTAATTTGAATTAGGTCCCATTTATTTTTGCTTTTATTTCCAATATTCTGGGAGGTGGGTCATAGAAGATCCTGCTGTGATTTATGTTGGAGAGTGTTTTGCCTATGTTCTCCTCTAGGAGTTTTATAGTTTCTGGTCTTACATTGAGATCTTTAATCCATTTTGAGTTTATTTTTGTGTATGGGGTTAGAAAGTGTTTTAGTTTCATTCTTTTACAAGTGGTTGACCAGTTTTCCTAGCACCACTTGTTAAAGAGATTATCTTTTCTCCATTGTATATTCTTGCCTCCTTTGTCAAAGATAAGGTGTCCATAGTTGTGTGGATTTATCTCTGGGCTTTCTAATTTGTTCCATTGATCTATATTTCTGTCTTTGTGCCAGTACCATACTGTCTTGATGATTGTGGCTTTGTAGTACAGCCTGAAGTCAAGCAGGTTGATTCCTCCAGTTCCATTCTTCTTTCTCAAGATTGCTTTGGCTATTCAAGGTTTTTTGTATTTCCATACAAATTTTGAAATTATTTGTTCTAGCTCTGTGAAAAATACCATTGGTAGCTTGATAGGGACTGCATTGAATCTATAGATTGCTTTGGATAGTATACTCATTTTCACTATATTGATTCTTCCGATCCATGACACGGTATATTTCTCCATCTATTAGTGTCCTCTTTGATTTCTTTCACCAGTGTTTTATAGTTTTCTATACATGGAAGCAACCTAGATGTCCATCAGAAGACGAATGGATAAGAAAGCAGTGGTACATATACACAATGGAGTATTATTCAGTCATTAAAAAGAATACATTTGAATCAGTTCTAATGAGGTAGATGAAACTGAAGCCTATTATACAGAGTGAAGTAAGCCAGAAAGAAAAACACCAATACAGTATACTAACGCATATATTTAGAAAGATGGTAACGATAACCCTGTATGTAAGACAGCAAAAGAGACACAGATGAATAGAACAGTCTTTTGGACTCTGTGGGAGAGGGCGATGGTGGGATTATTTGGGAGAATGGCATTGAAACAGGTATATTAGCATATGTGAAATGAATTGCCAGTCCAGGTTCGATGCATGATACAGGATGCTCGGGGCTGGTGCACTGGGATGACCCAGAGGGATGGGATGGGGAGGGAGTGGGAGGGAGGTACAGGATAGGGAACACATGTTCACCCATGGCCAATTCATGTCAATGTATGGCAAAACCAATACAATATTGTAAAGTAATTAGCCTCAATTAAAATTAATAAATTTATATTAAAAAATAAAAATAAAATAATTATTCAAAAAAAAAATAAAGGTAGTAGAGCAGAATATTAACCTCAGATCCTCACTGTGTGATCTATGGCATGCTACCTAAATTTCCATACCTATTTCCTTATCTGTGAGATGGTAAATAACAACACTTAGTGATGGTGTAATGATTTAATGGGTTAATTTATGTAGACATATATTATAAAGAAGGCAATAAATAAGTCATGGTTATTATTATTTAGTAAAATCAAATAAATAAAACAGGGGTGGTATGGGAATTTTTGGTCAAATAATATTTTTTCTCACTTTGTAATGAAAGGGAAACACTTCCATATTTCAGTAGTAAATGTGTGTGTGTGTGTGTGTGTGTGTGTTAGTGGTTTAGTCATGTCTGACTATTTGCGACCGCATGGACTGTAGCCCACCAGACTTCTCTGTCCATGGGATTCTCCAGGCAAGAATACTAGAGTGGGTTGCCATTCCCTTCTCAAGGGGATCTTTTGGACCCAGGGATTAAACCTGTCTCCTGTGTTATAGGCAGATTCTTACTGACTGAGCTACCAGGGAAGGCATATATATATATTCAGAATGTTCAACTCACTCTTCAAATAATTCTAGACAGAGCCAGTTACTTGTTCTGTATGTGATGTACTTCACCTCTCTAAAGAAAGCAGTAACTGTAAGCTACAGGTTGTTATCTCTGGCTTTAAATTTGCATTTATTTTAACCACTTTCAGTTTCTTAGATGCAAAGTATATACAAATGCAAGACAGAATTATTTGTTTTCTGGAAGTATGCCCTTGTTTCTCACTGTTCAGCATGTGTGCATATATATTGCTAAAATTACATCCTAATGATAGCAAATTGCAGAATTATGAGATATTCTGTACCTTTTTTTTTTAAGAAATAGAAAGTCGGGAGACTTTAATAGCAGATGGTGCATCATGAATACAATTTACTGGAACTGCTTTTCTCTAATCATCCAGAAATCACGTTATGTCCCAGAGAGATCTCAAAAATATATAGGAATCCATTTATCCTCCAAGAAAATGGAGGTCTTAGAGTAATGACAAGAACCTGCAATCAAATTGGAAGCCCTGACGTCATAAATTGAGATGATGCCCTAATGGCTAGATTTTCCAAATCCACAACATAGTGAAGACATGAATAAAATGAGGACAATATTGACCACAAAGGGTATCTATCATTTTAATCTTTCTCTGTTCCTTTGTAAGAGTTTTTTAAAAGAGAATTTATACATTTGTATAATGAAGGATTTATAATCTCCTTTTCTAGGTTAATTAATTGGTACTTGATGCTTTTATTAGAAACTGATAAAATGAATTATGCACACATAAAGTTACTTTTTAATATTTTCTATGTATAGCTATAGAAGGTAATCTATGTCCAAACAATAGTCATTCCTTTCAAATATTGTCCAGAATTCCAACTCCAAAAAATAGTTAAATAAGTGTTTTAGAAAGCATTGTATCCAGTAGACTATGCAATTGTATTTCCTGCTAGAGGAAAACTCTAATGTTGATTTCTCTGTGTATCTTCCTAAAAAGTGAAAAAAAATATAAAAGCTTACATTTTTAATGTGGTCTTTCACATTTACATTATTTTAAGCCTTTCCAAAGTAATGAGCTTCAATAACTTTAGACTCTAGTTTTGATTTAAAAAAATCACTGGGCCTCAAATGGAAATGTTAAAACTATCTAAATGCAAGGCTACTTTTTAGTATATTCATGGTTTTAGTTCTAGACAAGTATGTCAGGATCTCAGGAAAAAAACAGTTGGATAGATAATGATTCAGTTGATAGATTGTAAGAATATATTATTTAAGCTTGCAAAAGTGATATTTTATGATACCCTATGTTTGATTCAATGTCATCCAAATGAAAAAAGGATCAAAATATTACCATGAAATAATTTTCAGACATTTTTCAAGATAATAGGCATTCATTTCCTTTTCTATCAACAGCTTTGGAAACAGTTGTTAGAAATACATCTAATCTCTTTTAAACTGCAGATCCTTAAGGCTGCTGTGATCACTAAACCAAAGATTTTCTAATTTGCAGATTTAGTTAGCAGACGTAGTTAGCACTATTCTCATAGCATTAGCAGGCACATATACCTCATTTCAATTTCTTCCTTAAAATATCATTGTAGTCTGCTTCTGGCAAGAATAATTTTCATATTAACAGGACAACAAATGAAAATGCAAAAGTTTAACCTAAATATTTAAAAACTCATGTCATTTATCCTAGAAGACCATATCGTGAAAAATACGTATGAGTCAATACCCTTTAAGAGAGATACCGTAATTATCATTGAAGTAGTTTGAGATTTCCCTAATGATTCTGCAATAAGATATAAGCAATGATACAAGCAGTAGGAAACAATTTAACTAGTATTATATGGATATTTTTATTTACTATGCTTCCTAACAGTGCCTTTATAAAAATACTTAAAACAGTCAGTCACTCAGTCAGTTCAGTTGTTCAGTCGTGTCTGACTCTTTGCGACCCCATGAATCGCAGCACGCCAGGCCTCCCTGTCCATCACCAACTCCCAGAGTTCACTCAAACTCACCTCCATTGCGTCGGTGATGCCATCCAGCCATCTCATCCTCTGTCGTCCCCTTCTCCTCCTGCCCCCAATCCCTCCCAGCATCAGAGTCTTTTCCAATGAGTCAACTCTTCGCATGAGGTGGCCAAAGTACTGGAGTTTCACCTTCAGCATCAGTCCTTCCAATGAACACCCAGGACTGATCTCCTTTAGAATGGACTGGTTGGATCTCCTTGCATTTAAAACAAGTTGTTGGGAAAAACTGACCTGAACTCTCGGTATAACAGTTTCTCTGCCATTCATGTCAGAATAGATAGACTTGCTTGAATAATACAGAAATATTCATTTCTATAACTAGAGCAATGGAAACTGACATCTAAAATTTTGGATAGCATGAGAAAAAAAAAAAAAACTTTTTGTACATTAAACAAATGCAACAGCAACTGTGATTCTTTACATCACTGTCTATAACACCTAGATTCTGAATCATGTTTCTTTTTATAAGACACTACACTGCCTTGATAATCTCCCAAATGTTAATGATTTTGCATTGGCCAAAGAGTAACTGTCTCAGTGTATTGGGATCAATAATGCGTGGGTCTGCCCCGTCATTATGAAAGTGACTTGCTAATTGCCTATCTACATGTCTATCTACTAATGCTGCACACAGCACAACAACTGATTTATTGTTCTTTGAGAACTTCTCCTTCAGTGAGGGAAATACCAAGATCATATGCTCATTGGCTCACTGTCTTACCTTCTTTAAATGTCAGTGCTGGCACTTGTTTCCTTTGGTGCACTCCCTCTTTGTTAATTATTTTATGTACACTGATGACTCCCACAGTTAAAACTTCAGCCCCAACTTCTCCTCTGAACTCCAGACTCCTATATCCAACAGCCTCGTTAACATTTCCCTTTAGATGCTCAGTTGACATCTCAAACTTTCTACGTTGAAAACCAAACTTCGTTTCCACCCATCTATTCCAACATAGTTCCACTATCCCAGTTGTTCAGACTAAAAACTTTAGAATCATTATTTAGTCTTTCTGTCACACACATACCACAGTTCATCTAACAGCCTTCAAATATATCTAGAATCTTGCTTTAGTCTAACCACGTCAGCTACCATACCAATGGAAGCCATCCAGCTCTCACCTGTACTATTTATTGTCATAGTTTTCCAACTAATGCACAACTTCCATCTTGGCTCCTTACATACATTTATCATTCAATGAGCAGAGTAATTCACTTAAAATATACATCTGATTAATTTTGACCTTGCTCAAAGTAAAATCAAAAGTTCTGTGCATGGTTTTTACAATTTCTACATCATTTACTTTGCACTGTCTTCTCCAACCCTAATTCATCCTGTCCTCTTTTCTTTCTCTAGACGAACCTGAGCCTTCTTTCTCATATTCATATAGGTTGAGCAGTTTCTTGCTCCTGGGCCCTTGAACAACTTCTGTTCTGAAAATTCTTCTCACAGATATGCACATGGCTCTTTCTTTTAGTTAATTTAAATTATTCCTGAAATAATACTTTATCAGACACTCTTCCATGAGCTCCTGTATCACTTGTTCTCTTATCCCACCCATTTTTCTTAATAGTGTCATCATATTCATCACATAATCCTCACCCATTATCTAGAATAGAAGTCCCTGAATTCTGAGACTTTGGTTTATCACTGTAGTTTTACCTGCACATAAGAACAATGCCGGGCACAAAGTAGGAGCACAACAAAAATTTATTGAATTAATTCAGAAAAGTTGCACAGAGTGATGGTGTAGAGACTGTGGTAAATACATATTTAATTATAGAAGTTCCTTGGGGTGATATCCATTTATGTAGTGGCTGGAACTGGGTACTTGAGCTTGTGGAATATGCTCCTTATATAGCCTCTAGAATTCCTAGGCATATTAGGGAAACATTTTTCCCCAACAGGGAGATTGTTAGTTCTGATTTCATTAGTGGTATTCTTATTTATGACAGGTAGGTGCCAAGGGAAATGACATTCTTAGTCCTTTCAATTATAAGTATGTAGATGTACCTTGCTTCAAAGTCTGACTTATTCATCTGGAAAAACAGTTATTAAAAACTTGAAATTACCTAAGAAGGGATTTCCTATGGGGACAGTCACAGTTGGTTGGCAGCACCATAGCTAACATTGCCTCAGTGTCTGGTAATGTGCACATTCCCTTGAGCTTGGGGAATGTCTGCACTGATTTTCTCTCTTTGTGTTTGATGCAGTAACTCTAAGAGTGCCTGGGTTCCCACTCTGTGTTCAGAAAATAGCATGGATTTTTGGCTTGTGCATTTGTTTGGTTTTATACATTTAGCTTCCCCACCTTGTTCTCAACTCATGAAAAGAAGTGATTGAAACCTCTGTCTTAATAATTTGAGGTAGTTACTGCTTTATAATGGATTGATGTCTTATAATCTGGCTTTTCTCCTTTCCATATATTTGAACATTTGTTGCCATCAGTGCTTCTTAGATTAAAATATCTATATCTACATATAGATAAAATGGTTTTATGTAACTGTAGCTTAGTCATGTCCGACTCTATGCTACCCAATGGACTGTAGCCTGCCAGGCTCCTCTGTCCATGGGAATTCCCAGGCAAGAATATTGGACTGGGCTTCCATTTCCTTCTCCAGGGGAACTTCCTGACCCAGGGATTGCACACGTGTCTCCTGTATATCCTGCACTGCAAACATATTATTTATCTGAGGAGCCATAGGGGAAGCATATGTATACATGTATGTATGTATATATGCCATTATATCTACAGGGTCAAAGATTTCTGGAACCAGTGTGTATTTTTTATATCAAACTTTCAGGACTAACAAATATTTTTCTTTAATTTCTCAAATTGCCAACTGTTGTAGATTCAAGTTTTGACTTTGGATTCCTTAAGACTTCTCCACCAAAGGCATAAAGGAAACAGCAATTATTAGGTGTCTGCAAATAAGTGGATGGTTTCCTCACCTATTTCTAACACACTTATAGGTGATTTTAATATTATATGTAATTGGTTATAAATGTACATACACACTGGGTATATATAATTCTATATGCATGAAAATCTTTGATTAAACTATTTGGGACATTGCCATTAACGTTCCACCTTAAACTACAGCATAGACCAACCATATTACCTTAATTCCATAGAAGAGTTAAGCTCTCTGAAAAGCTTATTAATATGACTGATAGAAGGGCATAGTCAAGTGAATCGAATTAAAGAACAATTCTTTTAGAGCTGAAATAAACTATAGTGGGTAATATTTAATAGGAATTTTACTTCTAAAATAGACATTTTTTGAAAAACTGACATAAATCAACCTCACTAATCCTACTATAACCTTTTAAATCAAATACCTCTTTGCTAAAATATATAAATATTTCTCCTTTAGTCATTTTTTAAATAATCATATTGAAAATAGGATGTTAACCTATGTTCATTTGTTTTTCTCTTCAACTATTTGAAAAGACCCAGAAAGATAGGCATAGTCTTTTCTGTATCCCCATGACAATTGTGAAGCTGGACACACTGCAGATACTTAATAAGGATTTGTGGAAACAGTGCCTTCAATTTCCAGTTCTGTTTAGGTCACTACTGTACCAAATGCTTACTCAAAGTTATATCAGAATATAATAGCTTTGTGGTATATATAATGAAAATTGTTCTGTGTACAGATGGGAGTCAATGTTGGCCAGCTCTAGATAGAATATTAGACAAACTCAAAAAGACAGAGGCTTTGTTTAGCGTGTATCACAGGACCAGATGGGAACTTGAGGATCATGAACAAACAAGCATGAGGTTTTCCATAAGAGATTCTCACAGTGATATATTTCTTTTGTGTACCACACTTTTTAAAACATATTTACTGTGAGCTTCATTTGGACTTTCAAAGAACATTATGGGTTGCATAGGGCAAAAACTATAATTTCATTTTGAAAAATGGGAAGAAAATCTTACAAACAGAAAGGCAATGATTTGCCCAAGGTCACACAATTAATCAGCTTTTGAATCTTAAAGACGGTTAAATATTAATGTACAGAGGAAGCTACAGTAACACTTATTTTTAAATAAATTCCAGTATTCAAAAAAAAAGAGTGGTGCCATTAAATATGGACTGATTTAGAGATATGCCGGTTTTTGATACTATCATTGGAAATAAATAGTGTTGACTGACGATGGTACTCATACTACAACTATCCACCCATGAACTCTTCACAAAACTCATTAACCTCAGGATCACCTTGGTTAGTACCACCTAGCTATGATTACTCTTTTAACCTACATTTCATTAGAAATACACAGAATGATAATTGGCATTTACTTTTATGAATCCTTGTTACATCTCAAAAGGATTAAATGATAGTTGAAAAAAAGAGGTCATACCCTTTTTCTATGGATTCCCCACTATCATGCTTAATGGCAAGGAAGGTTTCAATAAATTTTTCATTATATATCTAGCACACAAATATTCTTCTTAGAGTTTGGTTTTTTATGTAGAAATAAAAGTAGATCAGACAAATTTATTAACTACTTATAAGGCAATAAAACAGAAAATGCAAGAAAAGATTAAATATTAGTGTAGAACACACATTCTTAATAGTGATATTAAACTTAAAGCAAAGCTATAAGTATAAGCATTGTTACAAAAATTGAAAATAAGTTCCTGATTTAGATTAAAAAGTCACAAAATTTGAAGTGTCTCTTTGTCCCTTAGCATATCCTTTCTTTTTTTTTTTTATTTTTAGTCACTCAGTTATGTCTGACTCTTTGCAACCCCACGGATTGTAGCCTGCCAGGCTCCACTGTCCATGGAAATCTCCAGGCAAGAATAGTGGAGTGGCTTGCCATTTCCTTCATATTTAAAATCATATTCTCCCAGAGAAATTTTATAAAGGTAGTTTAAAACGTCTCTTTCAATTTGCAGTTAGGACAAAATATTGAGGATTTATCATAATCAGTGATAAAATGCAAAAGTGAAATCAGCAATGAATCCAAAATTTTTGTTTCTTGTATTTGTTCTTGCTTTTGTCTAACACATTCACAGTTCCCCCAACTTTCTCAGAAGAAAGTAATTAACATGATTTTCCAAGTCATATTTCACAGTTTGTAAAGCATAGATATGCTTCTGGATATGTCTCATTCCAATAATCTTTACATTTCATGACTTCTATTGAGTTCTCTACAAGTAAAATAAATTTTTCTCCCTCATATAGTATATGAATTAATGGATTCTTACCTTGAGAAGTTTTCTTTTTGAATTAAATGAATGATTCTATCTTAGATTGGGAAAGAGGGGAGCAAGAAATCAATTGAAATATCTATACTGTATATGGAACACTGCAACATAAATAAGAAACCTATAATAAAGTTCTAAAATATATTATTTTACATTTACATTAAGTTAAAAATTATGTGATAGTAGATAGTATCTTTGCAAAGCTTAAGAAAAATCCAGAGATGGGAAAATTGGAATGGAGACTGCATGCATTGTCTTTAATGAGATCATTACATTTTTCTGTTAATGGCAGCAGTCTTGCTTCGCTATTTTACTATGTTTTTTAAAATTCTTTTCTGCCAATTACTTACTCTGCTTCATTGGTTCTAAGTGATGCAATACGCTAAATCACTTGATCTTAGAATTACTTATGAGGGCTACTGTTCAGTTAATTTTATGGCAGCTATATACTATAGTTAGATGTTAAAACAATACAATATAGGCCAAGTTTCATTTTAGTTCCCCCCCAGGGAAATGAATCACATAATGGGCAAAATTGAAATTAGATGCTTTTAGATATACATTAGTGAGTGATTTTCTCAACTGTGAACTTTATAAATTTGATCAACACTTGAGTTGATTCTTTTACAATATAATAAAACTGCTATCTCGAATATGACTACTCCTTTCATTAAATATATTATTAGATAATGCCATGTTCTCTTTTTATGTTTTAATTTTTTATGGAAAATATCTGACTGGCTTACTCTCCCATGGATTATTAGTAATTCCATGTATTAGCTGTTTAATAACATTATTAAATATAAGAGAATAATAACAATATGTGCCAAAATATGAGTCTCCCAATCAAATGCCATAAGTTATTTTTGTAGTTTTTCTTCTTGGTGGTAAAGTTGTTGAAGATCTAAAAAGTCTGCAGGTGCTCAAATTCAGGAAAGTTGCATCATAATTAATGTGTTCTATTTGGTAGAAGGATCCATGAAACAATTTTATCTTGAGACTGAATTATACTGATTCTTCTAATTTTGTTTGGGGTTAGTTAAAATGTGATTTAACATAGCAAAAGGAATGCTATGTAAGGATGTCTTATTTGATGTCAAATTTAAATCTTGGAAGCTTAATTGAATTTTATAGTTAGAAGCTTGAGTTAAGAATCATTGAACCTTCCATCTTCCATTTTCTCTTGAACCATTTTACACATCACCACCAAGAATAACTTTCCTAAAAACATAATGATCACTTTACAGGCAGCTCAAAAACTCTACATTTGTTCATTGCTTATTAGTCAAACATTTGCATCAACTGACATGCTCCAACTTCTTTTCATTCTAAACTAAACCTTACACTTCGGGCACACTGGCTGTACTAATCTAGGAACCCTGTTTGTGCTTTGCCCTCTCCACAATTTGGCTCATGTTCTTCTTCAAGCCTAGAATTGCTTGCTGTTCACTCTGACCATTCGTATTTCTATATTTCTTTACAACCTGGGCAAATACTCATAAAATTTCCTGCAGTTCATTCCTCTGAACATCTTCCAAATGATTGTTTCTGTAATTAACTTGACAATTTAAATTGTGTGTTTCAAAGTATCTTTTTATTTCAAGAAACATTATTGAATGTCTTCCACATACAAAGTAGTGGTATAAGTGCTGTAGGGTCACGATACTCAAAAGAGAGGTCACAGGAACCAGAAGCATTGCTGACAGTGCAGAATCCCAGAATCCTACCGTGACCTACTGAGCCAGGATTGAGTCTTCATGGCAAGATTAATTAGATCTCTCACTAGATTAAAGTTGGAGGAACTCCACAGTGGAGGATGCAAACATGAGCAAATCATACCTGCCCTCATACAGATCACTGACTAATTATGGAGCATTAAAATAATCAAGGCAGAGTGAACATAAGGGTCACAAGAGAAGTTAAACAAAGTATCCAGAGTAGGGATAGTTTGAAGGGAGAAAGATCACAACCAAATACAAATCCAACTCTTTATGCTATGAAGTGGGCTTCCCTGGTGGCTTAGCTGGTAAAGAATCTGCCTGTAATGCAGGAGACTCCGGTTTGTTGATGTCTGGGTTGGGAAGATACCCTAGAGAAGGGATAGGCTATCCACTTCAGTATCCTTAGGCTTCCCTGGTGGCTCAGTTAGTAATCTGCCTGCCATGGGGGAGACCTGAGTGTGATCCCTGTGTTGGGAAGATGTCCTGAAGGAGGGCATGGCAACCCACTCCAGTAGTCTTGCCTGGAGAATCCCTATGGATAGAGAGCCTGATGGGTCCATGGGGTTGTAAAAGAGTCAGACACAACTGAGCCACTAAGCACACACATTCTTAGAAGTATCATTACTAATAATAAACACTTATTTGCTGACTCTGTGCATATGCTTGGTCCAGTGCTAGACGTTTAAGGTGCCTCGTTTCCAATCACCATAATGATCATGCTCTGTAGTTATTAGTATCCTCATTTCATGCATGAAAAATGGAGGGATTTTAAAAGATTACTAGCTACTGTCCAGGTCAGGATTTAAATCCATGTCTATTTTCTCAATTCTTTCCTTTTGACACTCCTCTCCCTAAACTTGTCATTTATATCATTACTCACACACTAGTTTTCTGTTGAATATTCTATTTTTCTTAAACTTGATTTCAAAGACTTTTCAAGTTTTTACATTTATTTCTCTTTGATTCTGCTCTAGGACTGATTGCAGGTACAAAATAAATATTACATTAGTATCTGAAAATTAACAATGTCCAAAGGAGATTATTTTTTTCAATTTTGACAACATAGGCATACACTGGTTTGGTTTAGCCACAAATGTCTCAATATAAAGAAAGGGGGCCTAAAGTGTGTGTGCATGTGTGTGTGTGTGTGTGTGTGTACGTATGCCTGGAAATAGAAGAGTTAGGTTAGTTAAGATAAGTTGAAAACCTGAGAGAATAAAATAATAAAATTAGCCTGAGTATTACATGATTCCACTATAATCTCTTGAATACAGTGGAAAAGTAGAATATATTTTATTAATGTATTTGCTTACTTATTAACGGAAATGATAATACTATACATAATGATTTTACATGAATTAATTAATTAGTTAATTCAATTACCTAATAATCCTTGGTAAATAATCTTTGGGTAAAAACTCCCATTCAATTATCCCATAGAGAAATTATCATATCTATTTTGAAGTAGCATCAGGCTCCCTCTCTTAAAAAAGAATCCTGTAACTGCAAATTTATTAGTTTTCATGAACTCTAAACTTTTAAGTTTATGTATTAATAATTAAACCATTCTTCTAGAGAGGCTTAACATATGTTGAGTGCTCTTAAAACAAACTCAGACACTTAGAACTTAGAGCTTAGAAACTTAGAACATCAGTTCTAAGTTGCTTAAAATCCAATATAAGATGGCAATAAGCACTTGACTTAAATAGAGGATTATTTATTTTGGAATAAGTGGCATTTTCTTTTTCTTATAGTCTAGTACAGCATATAGAGTATACTGTAAGAGTTTTCTTTATAACTTGGTCAGGTCTAAACAGGTTAGTCAAATAAAGAAACAAGTATTTGATAAAGAAGGCTAGTTTCATTCTCCAAAATAAATTCCTTCATTTTTTTTATATAATTGAATTCTATTCATAACAGAAGTATCAGAGACAGCAGGACTTTCAGAAGAGATGAACAAAAAAGGAAATGATTGCATTCATAGCACTTCTAGACCTTCTGCCTTCAACAGTCAATGACAGTTATAATTGGAGATACTGAAATTCACCCCTTTAATCTTATTTCCTTCTTGCATTAAACTATGTAACATTTTCTCTTTTTCTTCTTTTTATTCAGTCTCAGAATGTGTTTTTCTATTGAATATTACCAGCTGCCTACATGTTTTGAATTATTTGTTCTTGGTGACAACAAATTTTTCCAACTTTATTAATTTTTTTTTAGTAAAAAACAACCTAACATTTAATATCAGCATTACTTTATAAATGGCTTCCCTGATAGCCCAGTTGGTAAAGAATCTGCCTTCAATGCAGGAGACCCTGGTTTGATTCCTGGGTCGGGAAGATCCCCTGGAGAAGGGATAGGCTGCTGCTGCTGCTGCTGCTAAGTCGCTTCAGTCGTGTCCGACTTTGTGCGACCCCGTAGTCGGCAGCCCACCAGGCTCCCCCATCCTTGGGATTCTCCAGGCAAGAACACTGGAGTGGGTTGCCATTTCCTTCTCCAATGCATGAAAGTGAAAAGTCAAAGTGAAATCGCTCAGTCGTGTCCGACTCTTAGTGACCCCATGAACTGCAGCCTACCAGGCTCCTCCGTCCATGGGATTTTCCATGCAAGAGCGCTGGAGAGGGGTGCCATCACCTCATCTGAGGGATAGGCTACCCACTCCAGTATTCTTGGTATTTTATCAAAGAAACTATTTTGTAATAAAGAGCAGATCTTAAAATAAAAAAAAATACTTTAATGAAAAGCTTATTTACTGTCCATGTTGTTTAATTTTGCTACTATGATAACTAAAAATATTTATCACAGACTTCAGAATGTATTAACCCGTATTTGAGAGTCTCTGGGTTAAGCAAACAGGCAGGTGCACTGTCTCCAGAATCACTGCAAAAATTGGCACTTCATCCTTCAATGTGTTTAACAGAAGCAAATGTGAAAGATTAAGGATAACGAGGCAGAATCAGAGAGGCTGAAGGTGACAAGAAACCATTGTTGTTGTTTAGTCACTAAGCTGTGTCCGACTCTTTTGAAACCTTCTGAACTGTAGTCTGCCAGGTTCCTCTGTCCATGGGATTTCCCAGGCAAGAATACTGGAGTGGGCTGCCATTTCCTTCTTCAGCACATCTTCCCAACCCAGGGATTGAACCCGGGTCTCTTGCATTGCAGGCAGAGTCTTTACCACTGACTCATCTGGGAAACCCATACAGGTATGTTAAAATTCCTTTTTTAACTTTACCCAAGATGAGCCTGGCTTTGCCCAGGATCTAGACCTTTGCAAAGATGGTGTTTTCTTGTTCAGTATTGGTTAACTTATTTGGATCAAGACTTTATGATTTAGGATATCAATTATCCCTTTTCCTATCAGAGGAGAGAAGAAGCCTAATTCTTAAAATCATGAGTTTTTACAAATTCCTGGGCTAAAATTGAAACACATTCACTTAGTTTTCCCAAGAAATTGTCTTTTGTAATAGAATGTTTTGGGGAAAAATACGGAGGAGAAATGTTTTTCTTCTGTATTAAAACCACAAACACTTTTAAAATCATGTTCAGTTTTCCTAGAGTTAGTATTTTTCTTTCATTTATTCAAAATACAGGGATAAAATATATTAACTGAACTGACTACTAGGAACTGTGCTAGAGACACAGAAGTGAGCAAGATAAGCATGGTGTCGGCTCTCAATGTTGAGTCTGATCTTCAGATTATATTCTTTCATGGATGAGGACTTATAGATTGTAAAGAAATGGAAATGTCTGAATTCCTCTTAACAGTAACAGAGCTTTTTTTTTTTTTTTTTTTTGCAGTTAGAATTCTGACAGTTTTTCATATGAGAGGATGAATGATAGTATTTAAGTGAAAAACTCAAGATACTAATTTTTAAAGGCTACTTAATTATCATTTTGTTTTCCTAATTCATATTACTATTTTTGTTCTGAAAAAATATTTTCAAGAATCTCATCATTTGAGGTGACTTAATAATTTTCTTCACATAATTAGAATTGTTCAATTTTAAGATATTAAAAGAAGGATAGTTATGTGGCCTAAATACTAGTTTTATGAATAAATCCACAGCTTGAAATTTTTGCAAAACAAATCCTTTTTAGCCTCTTGGCTCCCACATATGATCTTGAATAGGACCAATATGAATCCTGCTTTTGTATTTCTGTTCCACAAATTCATAATTTGATGTTCAGTTTTCAAAAGATTACAACAAGCCAAGAATCGTCATGACAATAAGAAAAATAAAATTAAGGCTTCCTGACTGTTGAGTTAATGCTCTTTAAGGAACCATCTCATGTGACTATATTCTGGTTGTTTAGTTTCTGTTGCCATTGTTACAAATTCTATTTCATGCCTGTAAATTATATTTTCTAAGTTTGCATGCACAAAATAATATTTATTGCACCACTGGTTGGTTTTCTGATTTCTTGAATTCATGTATGAACAGGCTGCTGTTTTGTTTCAACTATTCATATAGTGTATTAATATATGAAGTCACACATCTGGAACATTAATGTTTTGAAGCTTACTGAAGCTGTTTACCCTCAAGACACATCCATATCCTTAGTACAAAAGGCAGGTGATGTTAGAGTACAAAGTTTAGTCATGTTTTCATTTCATCATATGACACCTATTTCATTCTTTAGTCATAGAAAAAACATCTAAGATAAGAGGTAGTCAGTAAATAATGACCTTCAACTTCTGGAATTCTTTTAGCAAATCTTCCTAAAATCTTCAATGTGAGCACAGAGGATATCAGAAAGAAATACTTTATGTGTTTCTTACCTGATGTCTCTAGCCTGAAACACAGCAAAATGTTGCCGACTGAAGTTCATTTAGACTAAACTAAACTGTAACTAAAAAGGCCAATCCTAGTTCACTATAAATCAATGACTAATGTGATAATTAGAGAAAATATAGGTTAAGAGGAAGACACAAAAGCTTGCACTTTCTTCTGAAATATTTTTATGTCTTTCCTTATGAAACAATGACATTCTTACAAATACTAAATGTTATATATTAATAATTGATAAACTTCTGCACCAAATAATACATGTTTATAATTAAGGACCATAAAGTTAATGTAGCTATAATTCAGTTTAGACTCAGTGAGAAACTATCCTCTTTTATGAGGTAATTTTTTAGGAAGAAGACAATTAGATTAATGACCACTGAGACAAAGAGTTTAGATGATGTCTACATCATCTACAAAACTTTAAGGCTTCTATGATTGTATAAAATTTAAATAGAAAATATTTTAAATGTAGAAATGGAATTACGTTTTACAGAAGAGTCACTTGACTCATTGTTTGATTCTGGTTCCAAGATTGGAAAGTGGACAAATCAGCTTAAAGCAATTTCATTCCAAACATCTAGAGCACACGTTCATTACAGCTTCGTTATAAGGTATCACGCCATAGCAAAATTTGACTGTAACATGTCAAGCTGTGGAATATAATCGGTGATTTGGATGTTATCTAGAAGAACATAGTTGCTAGAAGCATCTTGTTATATCCATTTCAGGTATAACACGCTCCCAGGTCAAAGCCTAAGTGCAGTATTACAGGGAAACTAGAATAAGTCATCTACATGGCACTCCTGGAATTTACATCATACATCTTATCTTCTGAACACGACATTTATGCGGCTGATGTGGTTAATATACAATGATCATTGCAGTTAGTTAATTCATTTTTAAAATGATTAACCCTCTGGTCACTTTCATGTGCACATTGCACTCAAATGTTTGCAAAGAGACAAGATAGAATGATAAACAGAAAGGGCTGAGAATCAAGGACACTGGGAGAAGCTAAGAACAAGAAGGGCTAAGAAGATAATTAGGCATTAGAGTCTGAAGGATGCTCTAGTGTAACCCACCTTGAAAAATGCAAGTTATAGAAAAACCTAACACACACACACACACACACAACAAATACCTGAAACAAAGTTTCATGAAACTTTTACCTTTGTTTTTCATATTTAAATAAGATGTAAGATACATCCTATTTTATATTTTATTCTATTCTCCTCCTTAAAAATGTGACTGGTCCTTATAAAATAGGTAGATTTTACTTCACTGAGTCATGATGTGGAGCTGAAGAAAGTGACTAAAATTTAATGAACAGTTCTTACACATGGACAGTTTTGAAGAGCTTGTTAAAGCCAGAAAATTATTTGAGGAGATGGTCCATATCCATCAGATTCTGGAATGAATTCGTAATATTCCCTCAAGATAAAAGCTAAAATATATAGAACTATTTTCAATTATAATGGCACACAGTTATTATATTAACAGGGCTTCCCTGGTGGCTCAGTTGGTAAAGAATACACCTGCAATGAGGGATATCTGGGTTTGATCTCTGGGTTGGGAAGATCCCGGGAGGAGGGCATGTCAACGAACTCCAGTATTCTTGCCTGGAGAATCCCATGGACAGAGGACCCTGGCGAGCTTCAGTCTATGGGGTCACAAAGAGTTGGACACAACTGAGAAACTAAGCACAGCACATTATACTAACAACTTTATATGCTTTATCTCATTTAATCCTTACAACAGCCTTTATAGATTGGTACAAACTGTATTCAAAAATTTTAGTTGCAGAAATTAGTGTGTAATGAGAGAAAATAATTTTTCCCTTAGAGTACTTAGTTTTTAAATGGCAAATAGGATTTTTAATACAGGCCTTTTGATTCCAGGTCACAATTTTTTTCAAGCCTCTGAAATCCAGTAAACTTAACTTCCTCCCCTGCTCCCTTCCTCCCTCCCACAAAAATGTTTATTCATAATCTGCTCTCTACCATACACTGAAAACAAATGTAACAAAGACTGCCCTGATACTCTATATAATCCAGTGAAGGATAAACAGAAGTCAAGGCTGAGGGAAATTTCAAAACAACAATAAGAATCAGAAAAGCAAAAATAGATACAACTTGACCTTGAAACTATGGCAACTTCTTTAGACAGTAACTCTTTTGTAAATTTCATCATTGAACAGGAAACAACCTGGAGTTGGCTGGTTCAAAACCTGTAATCTAGGAATCTGCCACATTGAGCATATCTTGAATTCTTAGTAGTGGACTGGTATACTACACACTGGGTCACCCTGGAGGATCCTTGATTGGAACTAAGATGTACTCCCTTGAATTTTCACATGTTAACTCTAGGGTGCTGTTTGCTGTAATAAGATTAAATGCTGGTTGCTGCAACCCATTGAGAAATCTTCAGAGTCATTAGTAGTGTCTCCATTGTGGGAAAAAGGCTCAGGTGGTACAGAGCAGAATTCTTTACTGTAAAACTAATTTTAGTAAAGGTCAAATTCTCCAGGTCTGGGTGTAATTCATGAAATTCACAATGTGCCTGTCAATTTCCCTGACAATATGTATGAAAAAGATTCAGAATTACAGCGAAACAGAGAACCCTTTACAAAGAGTCACTCAAGGCTAAATTGCCTTTTTACAATGGCTAGCAGAACTCAACCTATTAGATAAGGGTTTATATTCCTTGGCTTCCCTGATAGCTCAGTTGGTAAAGAATCTGCCTGCAATGCAGGAAACCCCAGTTTGATTCCTGGGTTGGGAAGATCCCCTGGAGAAGGGACAGGCTACCCACTCTAGTATTGTCCTTGTGACTCAGCTGGTAAAGAATCCACCTACAATGCAGGAGACCTGGATTTGATCCCTAGGTTGGGAAGATCCCCTGGAGAAGGAACGGCTACTCACTCCAGTATTCTGGCCTGGAGAATTCCAAGGACTGTATAGTCCATGGGGTCACAAAGAATCTGACATGACTGAGCAACTTTCATTTACGTTCCTTTGCATTTCATATAAATTTAAATAGAAACATCTTTGCAATAGATGGTGGCTAATGCTGGTTGTAATTATTAGGAATATGTGGAATGAAGGTGAAGCATCTCAGAGGAATAGACTCTAGTTAGTGTTATCTGTTGAAATGTTTGGTATGATTTTGAAGTATTAAGGTTTCAAGAAAATGTCAAACAATTATGTAGAAACCAAGGGTCAATATGGGAAGCTACAACTACTTTCAATTATTGTGTAATTCTTCTTTTGTAATTGTCTTTTTCAGTCAGTTATTAGCCATGTGGGAAAATACGTCTATTTAATTTATAGTCTCTTTATAACCTTTGTCTAATTTTTATCCTCAATTTATATACCATACTTTGCTTATTGAAATGTTGGTTGTTTCTGAAAATTAGTTCAAAGAGTCGGACATGACTGAGCGACTGATCTGATCTGATAGAGAAAAAAACTTGTTGTTATTTAAAAGTATTCTTTCCTTTTAAGGCAAGTTCAAAGGAAGTTTCCAGAAATAATGTCATGAAGCCTCCTAAAGGGGTTGCTTTGAAGGGAAAGAACTTGTTTGGTATGTAAGCTCTGATAATGTTGATAAAATTTCTTCTATGACAACATTGCATTGTAAAGCATTTAACAATAGGCAAATGAGACAAAAAAGCCCTTCATCTCCTTTGGGATATACTCTTAATGCTGCTATAATGTTCATTTCAGCATAGTTGATGTGACTTAAAAAAGAGTGTCTGAACCTCCTCAGGGGTCTCCACGTGAGTGTTTCTGTCCTACAAACAGGGGGACAGAGAGAACTGCCTGAGTGTAGGGTTTGATGAGGCTCTATAACCACTGAAATTGGGATGACATCTCCTGGTCCCTTGACCATCACATGTGTGATGATACTTCTCTCATTCTGAGGATGTTTCCAGACATCTCAAGCTTAATACAACCAAAATATAATCAACTTGTCCTTCCCATTTTTCTCAATAAATATATTCAGTTTCTGAAGCCAGATATCTGGTATTACTCCCTTTTTCTAAACATACAACTCTGAATCATCAGCAATTTATCCACAAAATGAAATCTCAAATCCAACAACTTCTTTCCTGTCTATTTTTATTAAGCCTCCTTCACATCATTCCAACAGTTACCATCTCACGTCTTCTTTTCTACCTCCTTCCCACAAACCAGTATTAACACAGCAGCAAAGTGATCCTTTTTACCAAGTAAATCTTAATTTAAGCATGAGGTTCTCTTGTACTTATCCTTTCAATTGCAGTTTATTTCACTTAGAATGAAATCCTGTCTTTGCCACCTCCTGTGGCTTCCCTGGTGGCTCAGAGGTTAAAGCGTCTGCCTGCAATGCGGGAGACCTGGGTTCGATCCCTGGATCGGGAAGATCCCCTGGAGAAGGAAATGGCAACCCACTCCAGTATTCTTGCTTGGAGAATCCCATGGATGGAGGTGCCTGGTGGGCTACAGTCCATGGGGTCGCAAAGAGTCAGACACGACTGAGCGACTTCACTTCACTCACTAGTGGCTCTTAATGATTACTTCCCTCCTGTCCTTGTTGGTCTCTCCAGAATCATTTAAGTTTCAATTGCCCTGATCCCCTCTGAGTACTTTGGACAAGCAAAACTTTTTCCTTATTCCTCTGAATATCTTCTTTGCAGTGGTTGTGTTGAGATTCCTGCTGATCACATTAGCTGACATACCAACTTCTTAGAACCCCCATTGTTCAGCATATTATAGTATATTGTCCTAGGTCACCTTATATTTTGTGTATTTGTTTATTTTCCCCAGCATTAATTAGATTTTCTTTTTGTCTATTCCTGGATACTGAAAAGTAAACTCCATAAAGACAACAGTCATATTAGTCTATTTTCCCATCATAGTACCAAAACACAGAATCTGGAGCATGAAAATACGCACATATTTGTTGAATGAGTATCATTGTTTTTTATCTATATTATTGCAAAGGGTAAATGCCTCCCTGGGCTTTCTCAGGTGGTAAAGAATGTGCCTGCCAATGTAGGAGATACAAGAGATGCAGGTTCGATCCCTGGGTCAGGAAGATCTCCTGGAGTAGGAAATCACAACCCACTCCAATATTCTTTCCTGGGAAATTCATGGACAGAGGAGCCTGGCGGGCTACAATCCATGGTGTCACAAGGAGTCAGACACAACTGAGAGACCAAGCATAAACACAAATGTGCCACTCTTCTGGGTTATCGCTACCTTCCCACCCTCTTTCTGTTACCAGGTTTATCTTCCTAGAGCATATTATCGTTTTATTTCTTCCAAACTGTTTATGTTTCCCTTAACCTACTGAATAAAGTCAGAGGGACTCAGATGAGAATGACACTCAAAATCTTCCAAAATTACACAGGAATATCTCTGTTCTGTCACAACTCTTCAACAATAATGTTTATTGTGTTTCAGTCATGCTGATCTATTGAACCAACTTGATATCCAGTGTAATAACATCTCGGGTATTTCTCACCATTATCTCTGAAAATTTATTTACTTTAACTCACTGAAAAATTCACAACTTCAGATCATGCTATGAAGCTATCATTCTAGGAAACCTAGGCCCTGCAGAAGCAATTATTTTCTACATTTTACTCTTTCCTATTTTCTACTACAATAGCAGAATGGTTAAAAAGGTGATTTATATAGAACTAAATTCTGGTAATCACAGGCAGGAATTATAGGGGAAATGCTAAAGCAACAACAATAAACAACATTGAGAAGATTTTGGCTGTTGGGAGGAAACAGCAGCACTTTAGCATTCTGTCACTCTGAGCTGCAGTTGCCCCTTATCAGATAAGGATACATCCAGGAAAGTGACAAGTGTCAGCCTCCAGGAAGACAATGGGCATACTGCTTTGAAAGGGAGAGTATTTCTCCTTTGGACAATAAAACATTCATTGGCCTTCTTCGCTATTATTATTTCCCCGGGCTAGCTTAGCAAACACTTTCTACAAGAGAATATCTTGACCGTTAGAATAATTAGACCACTGGCCCTCTTCTCTATTATTATTTCCCTGGGCTAGCCTAACAAACACTTTCTACAAGAGAATATCTTGATCATTAGAATAGACCACTGGCCCTCAGAAATGGTGCCCCTCTCAGTGGGGTTTACAAACTTATCTGCCAATCCAAATTCTGTTTATAAATTATCTTGGAGTCAGATTTCAGTGAAGGACTTCAATGGTAAGGCCACTTTCTGTCACTGATGACTTGGCCAAGTCATCCTTCTTTTCTGGATTTCTGAAGCAATAGCAGAGTATAACAAACATGTCTATGAAGCATTATGGAGTAGTTGGGAAAACATGAGCTAGGGTCAGGGTTATAAATCCTCACGTGGTTATTGTAGATATCTAGCTGTGTGAATTTGATTTAAAAGATCATTCAAGTTTTCAGGGACTTCATTTCTTCATCTGTCCATGAAGGTTTATTAAAATGATTTTATTTATCTCCTCTTACTGTGAATTCTATAATAAACTCTATGATGAATGCAGTTAAATTGCTAGTGTATATTGTTTGAAAAGGAAAGGTCAAGGTATAACATAGTATGCCTAATATTGTACTCATTAAACTTTTCTACCACATTTTCTCATAGGCAGAAAATGGTAAATACCTCCCTCTGGAAGTTTCTTTGAAGTATCTTGTTTTATTTTAAAAACTATGCCAATGTTTTTTAAAACATTTTCTCCATAAGGTATTCTTGTGCATTTTAGTACAAAGTGCTGAATATAATTACTTAACATTAGAAAAAAATCAATACACTAAAAACATTTTTACCATACTTATCCTGTGATGTTGACTATCTCCTGGCACACATTAGCTTACTAAATGAAGTTTTAATCCAATGTTCATCACATTTTAATTGAGTTTAGCTGGGGAACATATAAATATAAGTGGGAAAGAATATGTGTGTATGGGGAAAGGATATTGGGAGGTAAAATCTGGAAGAGTTCTGGCAAAGGAATTGAATGAAACAGCAGAGTCTACAACTGCAAATAAAACTAGATGAGGTGGATTTTTACTTCTATAGACTTTATTATAGACGAAAGGGTCCTGAGGTTCAAATCAAGCAAATCTAAAAATGAGTCTCCATTGAAACAGTTTGTGCCATCTGTTTGAGGCACTTAGCTTTGAGTACAATCTTTAAAAAAAATTACTCCAAAGGTTAAAATGCTTTATTAGAGATTTGTCTACCTAAAAAGCATGTTATATACAAATAAATTTTAGACTCCAACAACAATAGGAGTATACATAATTTAAAGGTATTGGGATATGAAATATGGAATTCAACTTTGTGAAGAAGGAGCTGCCTTTTAGGGATTTTAACAATCAAGAAGATATAGAAATGGCTGTAATTCTACTCCTAAAAATGACAAAACATCTCATAAGTAAAATTAAATACCTGCCTCCCCAGCCAGAATTTCCCCTCCTACATCACGGTATAATGTAAGGAGCAATTCAAGGAAAAGGAATTTGTTCATTATGGAGGGAAAATAAAAAGCAAAAAATGCTAAATCATGACTGTCTTTAATTGTGTAAATAGTTGCAAGTTTCCTTTCTTGAGGTTTTCATTTTCCGGGTACCTGCAAGCATGGAGCAGACCAATTGACCTTTGGTGGTACTGTGGTGTGCCATTTTTTGTTTGTTTGTTTGTTTTGAGTCATTGTGTAATAGCTTATATATGTCCCTCAAACCCAGATTATGGCCTCCCAAAAGGACCTGAAAATTAAGGTAAACATTCGGTCTTCTACTATACAAAGCATTGAATTTCCTCTCAATTTCTATGGCTGTCTTTTTGCTTTTCCTAAACTCATATGCATACTATTCTGTAAAGAACAATTTATTTGAAATTTCATTTATTTTACAATTTAATTATGAACAAGTTTAAAAAAATACAATTTGAATTTATGAAATGATTTGTGAAACAAGGTCTGAGAATAACATGCAACCCTCTTCCAATTTATCAGTGGAAATTCAATTTTAACATCCTTCTTCAAATGCCTAAAGAAGTAACTGAATGAGACACATGTGATTACAATGTTCATGAGTTTATCAAGTTTCTGATAGATTAAAAAGTTATAAAGGCTAGTAACCAAAACTCATTACACATCCAATAAGAAGGGGCTCATTCTTTCTAGAACTAACCTCCATGATTGAAATGCATGTTTCTTAGGACTTACATTTTACTCAGTGAGTCATGAAGACCTGGGATCTTAATGTGTGCATGCAATAACTGAGTATTCAATGCAACAGTCGAAAAGGGGTAAAATTTAATTATTTGAGGAATAGTATGAAAGACTTTGCAAAATAAATATGCGTCTCATACAGTGCAGTAAAACAGACAGGGCTGTTTTATTTTTCTACATATTCTTTCATAATTCAGTTCCTTAGCAGAACATCTTATGTATTTCCTTCACTGCTGAATGACTCTTAATTACTTTATTTAATGGGAAACACTAGTGTACACAAAATGAGTGTCATGAGGAGACAGGGTGATGGAACTAAAGTGTAAATTACCTCTTTATTTCATGAACTATAAGTTTAAGTGTTAGGGCAGAGGGGATTTGAAAGATGAATTGCGGTGTTTTGTTCTGATATAGTTGCTTGTTTAAATTCAGCCTGAGTTGTTTATCAATTCTTTATATCCTAATTCAGGGACAAATTAGCAATGGCACAACAGCTCTCTATCTGCTCATTAGTAGGCAACAATTCACAAAAGACATATTTTGTGTACAGAGAGCTCTCGGCTAAATGTTCTATAGGGGAGATTCGGAAAGCTTTAAGAACCAACTTGCTGCATTCATTTTGGATCAGGCGCATTTCAGTGGTTGGAGAACCCAGATTGGTTGTATGCTGTCTTTTTTGGTAAGAGTAAATTCAACAGAGTTGTTAGTACACGGCCGCACCTGTGTGGTCTAAGTACCATGGGCCAGGACTTCCGTGGTAGTCTAGTAGTTTAAGACTTCACCTTCCAAAGCAGAGGGTGTGGGTTCGATTACTGCTTGGGAAGCTAAGATCCCACATGCCTTGAGGCCAAAAAAACAAAACATAAAACAGAAACAATATTGTAACAAATTCAACAAAGAGTTTAAATATGGTCTGCATAAAAAAATATTTTAAAAGAGGAAAAAAATAAACAGTATGGGCCAAAGATTTCTTCCTATGAAATATCCTTTTCTCTTCTAACTTATGTTAGTGGTTTTCTCAAGCAAGCATAGGCAAGAGCCCTGTGATGAGTCCAGGGTTTTGTAACCTGTGGGGATGTTTCAAATATCATTAAAAGGAAGTCTTACAAGGTCATCTTATTAGGTGACTCATCTTGGAACAAAGTCTGTTTTTCACTTTATTGTGGAGAACAGAATTTTTTTTTTTTTAATTCTCTCTCTCAGGTTTTAATCTCTGCAACTTTATTCATCAGTTCCTTTCCAATCTGAACAATTCAATGATGGTCTTCTGGACACAGACAGGAGTTTTGAGAACAATTTTCCCCAGTGCTTTTCACCCCAAATCTAACCAAATAAATATCCCAAACCCATTCACATCCTCTCGGTAAAAACTCATTTCAATGCTAACTGACATCCCCTGAAAATATAGGGTGAGGTGAAGTGAAGTGAAGTCGCTCAGTCATGTCCGACTCCTTGCAACCTGGTGGACTGTAGCCCACCAGGCTCCTCTGTCCATGGGATTCTCCAGGCAAGAATACTGGAGTGGGTTGGCATTTCCTTCTCCAGGGGATCTTCCCGACCCAGGGATCTAACCCGGGTCTCCCACATTGCAGGCAGACGCTTTAACCTCTGAGCCACCAGGGAAGCACCAAGTTACAAGTCTTTCATGACTGGGCCAGAGGAGGTCTATGAACTGATGCAAATGGCCTTGAAAGGTCATGGTTGGCCACCCCTGTTTTCTTTAAGATTCTGTTTCTTATTAACATGAAGTTCTGAATTGATAAAAACTCTTTGTAGCCTCATGTTGTAGAAACGCACAGAAATTATGCAAATTATGTGTATAATCATGAAACATCCTCTGAAACTATTTGGAATTTATTAAGTAATAAAGCACATGTGTGTATGCTTAGTTGGTCAGGCATTTTTGACTCTTTGCAACCCCATGGACTATAGCCTCCTCTGTCCATGGGATTCTCCAAGCAAGGATACTGGAGTGGGTTGCCATTTCCTCCTTCAGGGGATCTTTCTGACCCAGGGGGTGAACCACATCTCTTGCATCTCCTGCATTGGCAGGCAGATTCTTTACCAGTGCATCACCTGGGAAACCAACAAAGCATAGCGGAGCCCAGATATTCATCATCAGAGCAATCTTGTCTCCCACTGGCTTTCATTTAATGGCACCTTTCTCTACTTCCAGATGGCTGCAGGACCTTATCCTCCCTTAAGGATAGAACTGGGCTTCCTTGGTGGCTCAGTGGTAATGAATCCACCTGCCATGCAGGAGATGCCGTTCAATCTATGGATCGAGAAGATGGCCTGGAGGAAGAAGTGGCAACATGTTTCATTATTCTTGCCATGGAAAACCCCATGGACAGAGGAGTCTGGAGGGCTACCATCCATGGGGTCACAGAGAGTAGGACACAACTCAGCAATGAAACAACAATGATAGAACTGAAACGCAAACTAAAGCACACAGATCTTGTGTGATTTCTTTGGGTAGCAAGATGGGGGTTTTCAGAAACTGATACTGGAAGAAGCTTTTGATAGGTGGGAGCTTAGAGTTCTAAGAATAAGGGCTGAGTCGGTGGAAAGGATAAAAGGGCAGGCTGCTTCACACTCCTGAAAATACACATGTATCTACATAAAAAAGCAATAGAAACAAGACGAGCAGATGAAGAGCATCCTATTATGTTCCCCTTTAGTATGAAGACATATTTTTTTAAAAATGAGAGAAACAGCTTCCTTAAAAATGATATAACCACAGAAAGACTATACAAAGCCCTGAAAGTAGTTTCCTCATGAAGAGTGACTGCATAGTGGCACAGCTGTCCTGGGTTTATTTCTGGGCAGGTGATTGTTTGATTCCTCCAGGGCCCTGCCTTTCAAGTATAGTCCGCAGAGCAGCAGGACAGGCATCTCTGGACACCTGGTAGGAAATTCAGAATCTTGGTCCCCCTTCACCATAACTCAGACTCTGCATTTTACCAATATCCCCAGTGATTCACGTGCATATTAGAATGGAACAATCACTAGTCCAGGAAATTCATTTCTCTTGCTTTTGGGGATGGAGGTTGTTAAACCCAGCTACCCTGCATGAAACACCTGGTTCTAGTGCTGTGATGTTTTCAGTTTCTGAGGAGGAATCTGGCTTCTTATTCTTGAAATGTTTCAAAGATGATTCCATAATTCTCAGGGAGACCAAGAAGTATAGCTGATGTGGCTAAGAGGTGCTATCGAAACCTGCCTCATACTTTCATTATCTTTTCTGTAATACAGTTGGACATCTTCAGCAGTTTAGTCACCCATTCCATTGAGTATCTGGGGTTATGTATTAAGTAAGTATGATAACATATCTGTGTGTGCTCAGTTGCTCAGTCATGTCCGACTCTTTGTGACCCCATAGACTGTAGACTGCCAGGCTTCTCTGTCTATGGGATTATCCAGGCAAGAATACTGGAGTGGATTGCCATTTCCTCCTCCAGGGGATCTTCCTGACCCAGCAATCAAATCCACATCTCCTGTGTCTCCTGTATTGGCAGGTGGATTCTTTACCACTGAGCCACCTGAAACCCAGGCACTCAAATAGCTGTGTGTTTATTTATGGGATAATTACTATACTCTTTCCAAATTGTTACAAAACAGCACTGTATATTTAAACATTTAGCATTTCTATGAGTAGAATGTGAACGTAAATCCAAGGCAGAATGTTTTTATATTGTTCTGCATTCATAGTCAAAAGGAGGAAGGGCAGTTCTAGGAGCATGTGACCTGTGCCATCAAACAGGGTCCTAGAATTAGAACAGCCCTACCCACTCCAGTATTCTTGCCTGAAAATTGCATGGGCAGAGGAGCCTGGTAGGCTACAGTCTATGGGGTTGTGAGAACTGGACATGACTTAGCAACTAAACCACCACCGCCACCACACTTGTTTTAAAGTTCAGGTAAATGTCTTGAAATTCAAAAATAATTTCTATACAAGAGGCTTGGCATTTTTATTTTGAAAATTATGTAGCTGGACCTGTATGGAAGAGATCTAGTGGTAAGGAGATCCCTTAAACTTTAATCAGAAGTCTTGGCCTTAACTTTTCCCATTGTAAACACAACAGGTTGGAGGAGTCTTCAGAAATGGCTTGTGCTACAAAATTGTCAGTGACTTTAAACTTCAAAAGTTCACAAAACTCAAACTCAATTTTTCTTTTTGTACAGCAATTATAGAAAAATAGCGGGTGACGTCAAGATATCCATACTACCGGTACACAATATAGGCATTAGTCTTTCCCAGTGTTGGTTTGACCATATTGGTGTATCAGATTCCTGCAAGGCCTCAGTAGATCTGACTGCCAAGAAATATTGAGTGAGTTCCCAAAGCTACTGCAAATCGTGTGCACAGTTATGTCAGGGTTGACTGAGTGCTGTTCAACCCTCTCCTCATCAATGAAAGTGAAAAATGTTGGCTAGCAATTTCAGTCAATCTAATATGCTCTAAAACATCATGAGGGAAATGGAAGCTTTATTATAGAATATATTTCCCTCAACTTAATATTCTATGGATGTTATCAAAGTCCTTAAGAGAGTGATTCAGTAGCTTTTGTACTACTGCAGTCTTAACTGAGTAAGAAAAATATTCGGAATATTATGAATCTCTTTGCATGATCAGCATAGTGTTTTGAGATGATTAAAACCTGCTGAAAACCAAGGTCATACCTGAGCATATGTAGGGAAAGTTTCAATAAAGAGTAAAATTTTCTTTGTGTAATAGACAACTAGTCTGTGTACAGGTAACTTGTCAGAGGGCACACTATATAATTAGTAAATTACTTGTTTTTGTTGTTTTTACAAAGGAATTTAATCATGAAAGCTGAAAAGGCCTTTGGAAGTCTGAAATATTGATGGTATCAGCTACTAGACCAAACAGTGAAAAAAATTTTCAACTTAGGCATTTGGAGGAGTTGCTGGTAATACTTGACATTAACTGTTAAAAGACTACTAGTCTTCCTGATGATGTAGCTGATTGAATAAACTACTGGAAACCATCTAACTCCGAAGGGCTGGGAGTAAAGAATAGAAAATTGCTGGAAGCCCAACCAGCAGAAGTGAAATGACAGAAGAAAATTTAAAATGGGACTTTGAAGACTATACTGGAGCTCAGTTTTGGACTCTGTCAAACAAAAGATGATCAGCAAATAATCTATTGTGCTGGGATCAGAGGTACCATAAATTAGGCTGGAAAAACTAAAAGTGTCTTGTGAATAGAAAATGTGGCAACACCATTAAAAACCTTTCCATATACTTGCAAATGGAAGGAATGCCTGGATAATGTTATTTGTATGTGGTATCCTGTTTCTGGGACTTTTAGTTGTGCTTATACATGTAATGAAAGATTACTGGTTCTAAGAACCTCTATAAAGCAAACAGATCTAAAACAAGTAAGTTACAAAATAATCAGGAAGCTAGTGTCTCCATCCCCTCTTTATCTTGCATTCTATGCTATTTTCAGTTCAGTTCAGTTCAGTCACTCAGTCGTGTCTGACTCTTTGCGACCCCATGAATTGCAGTACGCCAGGCCTCCCTGTCCATCACCAACTCCCAGAGTTCACTCAAACTCATGTCCATCGAGTCAGTGATGCCATCCAGCCATCTCATCCTCTGTCGTCCCCCTCTCCTCCTGCCCCCAATCCCTCCCAGCATCAGAGTCTTTTCCAATGAGTCAACTCTTCGCATGAGGTGGCCAAAGTACTGGAGTTTCAGCTTTAGCATCATTCCTTCCAAAGAACACCCAGGGTTGATCTCCTTAGAATGGACTGGTTGGATCTCCTTGCAGTCCAAGGGACTCTCAAGAGTCTTCTCCAACACCACAGTTCAAAAGCATCAATTCTTCTGTGCTCAGCTTTCTTCACAGTCCAACTCTCACATCCATACATAAGATTTTTAAAAATAATTTCCATCTTTTTATACTGCTTTTATCTTGATGCTAAATTATATTTGATCATAGTATATCCTTCAATTAAATTTCTCAATTATTACAGATGTATAAATAATGAGATTTTTGGAGTACAGATCTAATCATGTAATCTTTAACAGCACTATGCCTCCTACAGAAAAAAGAATCCACATTCCTTAGACTGATTAAATGCACTGCTTAGTTAGTCTAGGCTTAATCTTTCTTTAACCTTAATTGTCACTATTTTCTTTCAGACTCTAAGCAACACTCAAGCAGACCTACTTCCGTTTTCCTGGCTGGGACTAGTGTTTTCTTAAAGTCCATGCCCCTGTTTCTACTGCTTCCTTTGTCTGAAATCATCTTGCCCCATCTTGCACATTTCACCTCTATTCACACACTGTCTAAAACAAGCAGCACAGCCTCTGCGGAACCACTCCTATTTATTCTCCAAGGTGAGAGCAGTATCTTTTAACCCTTATTTTAAATCCCATTACCTGTATCCCTTTAAAACATTTATCATGTTTGACTTATATTTTAGTTACACAGGTCTTATTTATCACACTGAGAATAATCTTGTATACACTAAACAGTCTATCACAGTGCCTTAAGCATAGAATTTACTGAATAAATAATGAAAAAATTAATATAATGGATGAATGTTTACCTGGGATAAAGGGACTAACAGAGATAAGTAATAACATGGTTTATGAGAGAGTAGATAGAACCAGAAAGTAAAATTGAGAGTCTGTAGGTGTCTTACCCTACAGATATTTTAAATGGAATATTCAGAAATATTCAATGCTATCCTTAAGATTACATTAATGTCTCAATAAAACTGGAAGAAAAAACTTTTCTGTAAAAGATTGCATTAATGGAGTGGTGGAAGTGGGAATGATAAGGTAGAACCTCTGAAAACCTCACCTTCATAAGAACAATGACAATGCTGACAAAAGTTGTCAAAATAGACTTTTACAAAAGTCTGGAAAATAACCAAAGGCTTGTAATAATCTAGAAAGCATTTATTCTAAGAAAAGAATGGCTGAATCTCCATAGGTGAGCTTTACATGTTTTAAATTCACATATTTCCAGTCTATTCTTCCCAGCTTCATAGGAGCCTTTAGAACCATTAGCCCTATAATTACAGTGAAAGCAAGCAGTTTGACAAGAATGCATGGTTAGTTTCACATTTGAAAAGTAATTACTGTAATACAAAACATCAATAACTAAGGGAGCAGAACACATGATTGTCTCAATAGAGGAGGAAAACTATGTGACAAAATCCAACACTCTTTCATGATAAAAATATGTCTCCAACTAGGAATAGAAGCAGAGAAGGCAATGGGACCCCACTCCAATACTCTTGCCTGGAAAATCCCATGGATGGAGGAGCCTGGTAGGCTACAGTCCATGAGGTTGCTAAGAGTCAGACACTACTGAGTGACTTCACTTTGACTTTTTACTTTCATGCATTGGAGAAGGAAATGGCAACCCACTCCAGTATTCTTGTCTGGAGAATCCCAGGGACGGGGGAGCCTGGTGGGCTGCTGTCTATGGGGTCGCACAGAGTTGGACACGACTGAAGCGACTTAGCAGCAGCAGGAGCAGGAATAGAAGGGAACTTGTTCAACCTAATAATGGGGATTTATGAAAAATCTACAGCTAACATTGTCTTTGGAGAAGGCGATGGCACCCCACTCCAGTACTCTTGCCTGGAAAATCCCATGGATGGCGGAGGCTGGTAGGCTGCAGTCCATGGCGTCACAGAGAGTCGGACACGACTGAGCGACTTCACTTTCACTTCTCACTTTCATGCTTTGGAGAAGGAAATGGCAACCCACTCCAGTATTCTTGCCTGGAGAATCCCAGGGACGGGGGAGCCTGGTGGGCTGCCGTCTATGGGGTCGCACAGAGTTGGACACGACTGACGTGATTTAGCAGGAGCAGCAGCAACATTGTCTTTAATGGTGAAATACTGAATGCTTCTCCCCAAGATTAAGAAAAAGACATTTTACTGGAGTTTATAATCAGGACAATTAGATAAGAAAAAAAAAATAAATGATATATAAACTGGAAAGGAAGAAGTAAATCTATCTCTGTTTGCAGATGACATGATCCTGTAATAGAAAACCCTAAGGAATACACACAGGCATGCATACATAGACACACACATAAACAAAGAACCAAACAATGAGTTCTGATGACTGAAGGAAATAAAATTAATATGTGAAAGTCAACTGTGTTTCTATACACTAGCAATAAACAAACCAAAAACAAAATGAGGAAAACAATTTCATTTATAAGAGGCTTCAAAAAGAATAAAATATTTAGGACTAGATCTAACAAAAGAAGCATAAGGCTTATACACTGAAAATTCCAAAACCTCATAGAAAGAAATTAAACGCCTAGTGAATGGAAAGACATCCTGTGTTTTCACGGCTAAAGTGGCAAAATTCTCCAAGTTAATCTACAGATTCAACACAATCCCTATCAGAATCCCAGCAGGCTGCTTTGTAGAAATTGACAATCTGTCCTAAGATTCATACAGAAATGCAAGAGACCTAAGATAATCAAAACAATCTTGAAAATGAAGAACAAATTGTAAGACTCACACTTTATGATTTTAAAGCTTACTACAAATCTACAGTTATCAAGACAGTGAGCCACAGGCATAAAGATAGATGCAGATCAATGGAACAGAATGAAAAGTCCAGAAATAAACTCTCATATTTATAGTCAATTGATTTTTCCACAAGAATGCCATGTCAATTCAACTGGGAAATTATGGTCTTTTCAGTGAGTAGCGGGACGGCTGTATATCCATGTGCAGATAAAGAATGAAGCTGGATTTCTATGCTCATTATATAAAAAAATTAATGTAGATCAAATATCTAAATAGATGAATTAAAACAGTACAACTCACTGAAGAAAATATAGGAGAAAATCTTTACAATCTTTGATCAAGCAGTGGTTTCTTAGATATAACAGCAAAATCATAGACAACAAAAGAAAAAGATAGATAAATTGGATTCATCAAAATTAAAAATTTTGCACTTCAAAAGACCCTATCAAGGAAGTGAAAAGAGAGTCTATGGAATGGAAGAAAATATTTGCAAATCATATATCTGATAAGGAACTTGTATATAAAATATGTAAATAATGCTCACAATGCAATAATGTAAAGACAAAAAAAAAAAAAAAACCTCAATTAAAAATAGGCAAAGGATTTGAATAGTCATTTTTCCAAAGAAGATATACAAATGGCCAATAAGCACAGGAAAAGATGCTTAACATCATTAACCATAAAGAAAATTAAAATCAACATCACTTCACAGCTAGTATGATGGCTCTAAAAAATGATAAATAATGTCTTGGTTGAGTTTGGGGAATTGGAACCCTTATCCTTACTGGTAGAAATGTAAAATGTTGCAGACAGTTTGAAAAACACTTTGGCAGTCTCTGCAAATTCTGACATTGAGTTACTATATGACACATCAATTCCACTCTTAATTATATACCCAGGAGAACAGAAAAGATACGCCCACAGAAAATCCTGTATATGAATGTTAATACTAGAATTAATCATAAAATCCAAAAAGTGGAAACAAGCCAAATGTCTCTCAATTGATGAATGGATAAACAAAATGTGGTATAACTATATAATGAAATATTATTCAGCCATAAAACTGAATGATGTACCAATATATGCTGCAACATGGATAAATCTTGAAAACATTACATTAGGTGAAAGATACTAGATACAAAAGGCCACATATGGTATGACCCCATTTACATGAAATATCCAGAAGAGGCAAATTCATAGGGACAAAATAAAATAGAGTACAGGTTGCCAGGGATTTGAGAGAGGGCCTTAGTGACAATTAATGGGTATAGTTTCCTTTGCGATGAAAAAGATGTTCTGGAATTAGATGATGGTTGTGCAACTGTTTCAGCCATTGACAACTGTCACTCAGAGGTCAAAGTTGCCTGCTGAAGACTACTGATGTACACCTATATGTATCAATGTGGAGAGATCAATGATTGTAATAATAAAAAACAGAACCAAAATTTGCATTGATGCCATTTCAAAAATTGCCTGAAATTCAGGAGAGGAGTAAATTTCAAATGGGTAGAGTAGGAATAATCTGCACAATAATTTTCTTATATGTATTATAAGCAGTAATGTTCTACCTATGTCAAAGGTATGTTGGAATGATTAAGAGGTCACATTTATCAATGTCATTCTTTTTATAATTGTTAGCTGAAAAATGATGCACCATAAAAGATATTCTTTCTGTTATATTCTGTACTTAATACAGTACTGAAAAGTATGCAGTCTGCTTTCCACAATGATTAAAGCATAATTATCTAAATAAAAATAAATCAAACTTTGGCATATTCCAGACAAGAGAATGCAAGGAGCACCTGCTTCTACTTTAATTGCCAGGGAGAACACTGAATCTAAATTGGATCCTCTGAAAGAAGAGAGTACCACCTTAGTTTAAAAATACCAAACTAAAAAGACAGAAAATGTAAACCATCCTTGTCAAGGCTCACTTAAAAAGAATAGCAGCAATCACTAACAGAATAATAGTACATAATACAGAATAATAGTAAATGGTCATAACAAACACCCTCTTTCAACAACATAAGAGAAGATTCTATACATGGATATCACCAGATGGTCAACACCGAAATCAGAATGATTATATTCTTTGTAGCCAAAGATGGAGAAGCTCTATACAGTCAGCAAAAACCAGACCAGGAGCTGACTGTGGCTCAGACCATGAATTCCTTATTGCCAAATTCAGACTTAAATTGAAGAAAGTAGGGAAAACCACGAGACCATTCAGGTATGACCTACATCAAATCCCTTATGATTATACAGTGGAAGTGAGAAATAGATTTAAAGGCCTAGATCTGACAGATAGAGTGCCTGATAAACTATGGAATGAGGCTCGTGACATTGTACAGGAGACAGGGATCAAGACCATTCCCATAGAAAAGAAATGCAAAAAAGCAAAATGGCTGTCTGGGGAGGCCTTACAAATAGCTGTGAAAAGAAGAGAAGTGAAAAGCAAAGGAGAAAAGGAAAGATATAAACATTTGAATGCAGAGTTCCAAAGAATAGCAAGAAGAGATAAGAAAGCCTTCTTCAGTGATCAATGCAAAGAAATAGAGGAAAACAACAGAATGGGAAACACTAGGGATCTCTTCAAGATAATCAGAGATACCAAAGGAAAATTTCATGCAAAGATAAGCTCGATAAAGGACAGAAATGGTATGGACCTAACAGAAGCAGAAGATAATAAGAAGAGATGGCAAGAATACACAGAAGAACTGTACAAAAAAGATCTTCACAACCCAAATAATCACGATGGTGTGATCACTGACCAAGAGCCAGACATCTTGGAATGTGAAGTCAAGTAGGCCTTAGAAAGCATCACTACGAACAAAGCTAGTGGAGGTGACGGAATTCCAGTTGAGCTATTCCAAATCCTGAAAGATGATGCTGTCAAAGTGCTGCACTCAATATGCCAGCAAATTTGGAAAACAGCAATGACCACAGGACTGGAAAAGGTCAGTTTTCATTCCAACCCCAAAAAAGGCAATGCCAAAGAATGCTCAAACTACTGCACAATTGCACTCATCTCACACGCTAGTAAAGTAATGCTCAAAATTCTCCAAGCCAGGCTTCAGCAATATGTGAACCGTGAACTTCCTGATGATCAAGCTGGTTTTAGAAAAGGCAGAGGAACCAGAGATCAAATTGCCAACATCTGCTGGATCATAGAAAAAGCAAGAGAATTCCAGAAAAACATCTATTTCTGCTTGATTGACTACGCCAAAGCCTTTGACTGTGTGGATCACAATCAACTGTGGACAATTCTGAAAGAGATGGGAATACCAGAACACCTGATCTGCCTCTTGAGAAATTTGTATGCAGGTCAGGAAGCAACAGTTAGAACTGGACATGGAACAACAGACTGGTTCCAAATAGGAAAAGGAGTACGTCAAGGCTGTATATTGTCACCCTGCTTATTTAACTTATATGCAGAGTACATCATGAGAAACGCTGGGCTGGAAGAAACACAAACTGGAATCAAGATTGCCGGGAGAAATATCAATAACCTCAGATATGCAGATGACACCACCCTATGGCAGAAAGTGAAGAGGAACTCAAAATCCTCTTGATGAAAGTGAAAGTGGAGAGTGAAAAAGTTGGCTTAAAGCTCAACATTCAGAAGACGAAGATTATGGCATCCGGTCCCACCACTTCATGGGAAATAGATGGGGAAACAGTGGAAACAGTGTCAGACTTTATTTTTTGGGGCTCCAAAATCACTGCAGATGGTGACTGCAGCCATGAAATTAAAAGACGCTTACTCCTTGGAAGGAAAGTTTTGACCAACCTAGATAGCATATTGAAAAGCAGAGACATTACTTTGCCAACAAAGGTTCGTCTAGTCAAGGCTATGGTTTTTCCTGTGGTCATGTATGGATGTGAGAGTTAGACTGTGAAGAAGGCTGAGAGCCGAAGAATTGATGCTTTTTTTTTTTTTCATTTTATTTGGTTGCTGTTTATTAATATAAAGCTGTACAAAGGTGATACAAATTTCTGTCTTGAAAATTTTATTGGTCTTACTTTCTTTTTTTTTTTTAATATTTCAATAAATGTTCTATAGATACTCTTCATCTGATTTTCAACATAGCCATTTGACACAGCAGAATAAGCCTGCACACTGTTCTGTTCCTAGCCACATGTTTGTACAGTGAGCTTTATACTGTTTCCAATAAATGTTTTACTGAAACCTAATTCTAATAAATACTTCAATAACCTGCTTTTATGAATGTAACTAAATTAATCAGAACAATATTTTTACCTTGGTTTTCAGAATAAAACACGTATAAATAATCAAAATTCTTTAATTGTCAACTAGAATCTTTTTTTAGTATTTTCACTAAATTACTGATGTTTCCTCTGAAATATATAAGGTTTTTAATGACCAGACTTTACAGGTGAGACATTTTGAGTTTCTCTCGGTTTCTTTTTTATTTTATTTTATTTTATTTTTATTTTTTTATGTTAATAAACTTCTGTTTGATTTTGTCCTGCTATTCTGTCATTTCTTACAGAGATCCTCAGCTAAGAACTCAAAAGGGTAAAGGGAAATAAGCCTCTATGTCACCCTAAGTCAGCTTCAATAATTGCCATAGTGAGCAGTCTTTTTTTTGGGGATGAAATGTCCTATAGCTATCAATTAGGTCTAACTGGTCTATTGTATCGTTTAAAGTTTGTGTTTCCTTGTTAATTTTCTGTTTAGTTGATCTATCCATAGGTGTGAGTGGGGTATTAAAGTCTCCCACTATTATTGTGTTATTGTTAATTTCTCCTTTCATACTTGTTAGCATTTGTCTTACATACTGCGGTGCTCCCATGTTGGGTGCATATATATTTATAATTGTTATATCTTCTTCTTGGATTGATCCTTTGATCATTATGTAGTGACCTTCTTTGTCTCTTTTCACAGCCTTTGTTTTAAAGTCTAATTTATCTGATACGAGTATTGTGACTCCTGCTTTCTTTTGGTCCCTATTTGCATGGAAAATCTTTTTCCAGCCCTTCACTTTCAGTCTGTATGTGTCCCCTGTTTTGAGGTGGGTCTCTTGTAGACAACATATGTAGGGTCTTGTTTTTGTATCCATTCAGCCAGTCTTTGTCTTTTGGTTGGGGCATTCAACCCATTTACGTTTAAGGTAATTACTGATAAGTATGATTCCGTTGCCATTTACTTTATTGTTTTGGGTTCGAGTTTATACAGTGTTTTTGTGTTTCCTGTCTAGAGAATATCCTTTAGTATTTGTTGGAGAGCTGGTTTGGTGGTGCAGAATTCTCTCATCTTTTGCTTGTCTGAAAAGCTTTTGATTTCTCCTTCATACTTGAATGAGATCCTTGCTGGGTACAATAATCTGGGCTGTAGGTTATTTTCTTTCATCATTTTAAGTATGTCTTGCCATTCCCTCCTGGCTTGAAGAGTTTCTATTGAAAGATCAGCTGTTATCCTTATGGGAATTCCCTTGTGTGTTATTTGTTGTTTTTGCCTTGCTGCTTTTAATATTTGTTCTTTGTGTTTGATCTTTGTTAATTTGATTAATATGTGTCTTGGGGTGTTTCTCCTTGGGTTTATCCTGTTTGGGACTCTCTGGGTTTCTTGGACTTGAGTGATTATTTCTTTCCCCATTTTAGGGAAGTTTTCCACTATTATCTCCTCAAGTATTTTCTCATGGTCTTTCTTTTTGTCTTCTTCTTCTGGAACCCCTATGATTCGAATGTTGTAGCGTTTAATATTGTCCTGGAGGTCTCTGAGATTGTCCTCATTTCTTTTAATTCGTTTTTCTTTTATCTTCTCTGATTCATTTATTTCTACCATTCTATCTTCTAATTCACTAATCCTATCTTCTGCCTCTGTTATTCTACTATTTGTTGCCTCCAGAGTGTTTTTAATTTCATTTATTGCATTATTCATTATATATTGACTCTTTTTATTTCTTCTAGGTCCTTGTTAAACCTTTCTTGCATCTTCTCAATCCTTGTCTCCAGGCTATTTATCTGTGATTCCATTTTAATTTCAAGATTTTGGATCAATTTCACTATCATTATTTGGAATTCTTTATCAGGTAGATTCCCTATCTCTTCCTCTTTTGTTTGGTTTGGTGGGCATTTATCCCGTTCCTTTATCTGCTGGGTATTCCTCTGTCTCTTCATCTTGTTTAAATTGCTGAGTTTGGGAGTCCTTTCTGTATTCTGGCAGTTTGTGGAGTTCTCTTTATTGTGGCATTTCCTCACTGTGTGTGGGTTTGTACAGGTGACTTGTCAAGGTTTCCTGGTTAGGGAAGCTTGTGTCGGTGTTCTGGTGGGTGGAGCTGTATTTCTTCTCTTTGTTCAGTCGCGCTGTGGGGAGGGAGGGAGGGATGCTGCAAACAAATGACACTGGCGTGCGCTCGCAGTGCCTCAGCCACACTGGGTCTGCCCCCGCTCACGGCGCGTGTAGCCTCCCTGCCCACACTGCTCGGGCTCTAGGTTGTTCCGCCGGGAGCAATCCGAGGCTGGCCCTGGGTTGCATGCACCTCCCAGGTCCAAGCCACTCAGGTTCAGGCACTCAGGTAGTCCTCAGAGGCGGAGACTCAGTTGGGCCTGCGTTTTGTGCTCTTCCCAGGTCCGAGCAGCTCAGGTGATGAGGTGTTTGGCGAGCGCCAATGCTGCGACTTATCGCCTCCCCGCCACTCGGTTATCTGGGTGTAAAACCGGCGCACCTTCTCAGGCAGATGTTGACCGTCCAGAACCCCAATAAGTTTTAGTTAGCAAAGAAGCCAGTTTTATAGATAATGTCTCTCTGAGGCTGCGATTGCCCCCTTCCGGCTCTGGCTGCCTGTCACCGGAGGGGGAAGGTCTGCAGCCGGCTATCTCTGTTTAGTCCTTTGTTCCGTGCACGGGCTGGCGGTGTCTTAGGTTAGGGCTGGCTTTTCGCATGGTAGATATCCCACAGTCTGGTTTGCTAGCCCAAATTATTTCGCTCAGATAGTGCTCAGGGTATTCAGGCCAGATTCTTACTCTCAGCGATGCAGCCCGCGCCGCGCCTCCCTGCCCAGCCCCCGCTTGTTAATGGCGGATGCAGGCGTCTGCGCTGCTTCTCCGCTGGTGGAGTTACCGTAGGGCTCGCAATCTGCGAGTTTTAATTGTTTATTTTTTCTCCCTGTTATGTTGCCCTCTGTGCTTCCAAAGCTCGGCACGGATTCGGCAGTGAGAAGGTTTCCTGGTGTTTGGAAACCTCTCTCTTTTTAAGACTCCCTTCCTGGGACGGAACTCCGTCCCTCCCTCTTTTGTCTCTTTTATTGTCTTTAATATTTTTTCCTACCTCCTTTCGAAGAGTTGGGTTGCTTTTCTGGGTGCCTGATGTCCTCTGCCGGCATTCAGAAGTTGTTTTGTGGAATTTACTCGACGTTTAAATGCTCTTTTGATGAATTTGTGGGGGAGAAAGTGTTTTCCCCGTCCTACTCCTCCGCCATCTTGGCGCCTCCAGAATTGATGCTTTTGAACTGTGGTGTTGGAGAAGACTCTTGAGAGTCCCTTGGACTGCAAGGAGATCCAACCAGTCCATTCTGAAGGAGATCAGCCCTGGGATTTCTTTGGAAGGAATGATGCTAAAGCTGAAGCTCCAGTACTTTGGCCACCTCATGCGAAGAGTTGACTCATTGGAAGAGACTCTGATGCTGGGAGGGATTGAGGGCAGGAGGAGAAGGGGCCGACAGAGGATGAGATGGCTGGATGGCATCACCGACTCGATGGATGTGAGTCTCAGTGAACTCCGGGAGTTGGTGTTGGACAGGGAGTCCTGGTGTGCTGCGATTCATGGGGTCGCAAAGAGTCGGACACAACTGAGCGACTGATCTGATCTGATTCATTAAAGGCATCAGGTCTTACAATGCCTTTTTTTATATTGCATTTAACTACATGATCCTGTTAGGTATGGCTCAAGGGTCACTCCCATTTTATAGCTATGGAAACTGAGGTTTATTAAGATTCAGGACAAATGGGTGAAAAAATGATAAGATGGGGTCCTGAATTCAGGCTTACTTAATTACAAAGCCCATATAATATACCACTTCCCATAATTTTTTTTTTTAGTTCTTAAATCTTAAGATTCATTGTATTTCTTATTATAGGCAGGTGAATCTGCAACTCCAACTTTGCCACCAGAGATAAAATTCACTATGATGAACATTTTGCAAATAAGTTTTCACAGGACAAGGAACAGAGAAACTTTGAACACCGGGATTTGTGGTGGGTCTGGAGAAAGTCAGGATATGATGTCTGGCTCTACCCAAAAAGAATAGGAGGTGAAAGCCACAGAGGGTTAATAGGTGTGGGGTCATGAGTGGGCCTATGCTTGTCTCACTAATGACCACCTGCTTTTTCTATAGTATTGTGCCACTCATCACAGTCCTGCAAAACAGATAAGATATATCAAATGCAGGACTGGACACCAGCCCAAAACCTTAACTGTGTACTCAGAGTATGTTAATGAATTCAGAATCACATTCACCCTCAGAAAAGAAGACAACCTGATTCCTGGGAATTGTCTGGTCTGGGGTTTGACACATGAGCAGTCCACTTGGATATTTGAGAAGTTGTTCTTAGAAGGACTTTCCTGGTGGTCCAGTGGTTAAGATTCTGTTTTCTAATGAAGGGGGTGCCAGTTTGATCCCTGGTTGGGGAACTAAGGTCACATGTGCCATAGGCCAAAAAATTTTAAAATAGGAACACCTATCATAGGCTCCTTCTGAGTTGAGGAGCTATAAATGGTGTTTCCACTTTTGCTATTATATTTGAACTTCATACGAACCCATTAAATAGGAAATCCATACTCTATTAAGCTCTAATTTTACAAATGAAGAGATGGTGATTCAAAGAATTTACACAAAATCAAGCAGGTCATATGTCATTGAGTGGGAAAGTGTATGTCTTCTGGTTCCATGTGTAGGGAATGTTCTCTCTATTACATCAAACTTATATGTAGACTACATAATTTTTTCCAGGAATTGTTTTGCTCTATTAAATACTTCTTTGAGGTTAATAATAATTGAATGCCTCACATAATTTGTGTTGAGTTTCTGCTCATCTTTCTCTCACGGGTGGAAGGGAGCATTTTAATAGCTTTCTAGAGTAATACTCACACAAACTGTTTAAGAATCTGAGTCTTTATTTTGATCTGCTCTACTTTATTTCAAGAATTCCTCTGAACTGTTTCCATAGAAACAACTGGAGAAGAAAATGATGAGCTATGTAACATTCTCAGGGATGTCTTTCTGAATTTTGGACATTCATTCCTCAGAAGATTTGAGATGGTTGTTTTGGGGGGCAGGACAAATTTCTAAAGGGGATTCTGTTCACACATCCCCTGTGAGTTTTAGGTTTGAAATTCGTAATCTATCACATAATAAAACAGTTCAAAGACTGGAAAAGAATTCAAGTTCCATTACTGTAGTTTAAGAGGGGCACCCTCCTCTGTGTTACCTGCATCAATTCTTTGCTCTGCTCAGCATCTCCATAACTTCCTCATGTTGAGGTTGGGTCATGGGGTCCGGGCATACTGGATAGATTACCTGCAGCTGAAGCAGGAGGACCAAGAAGAAAACAAACAAGAAAAAAGTGCATGAAAGCTTAGTGGTGTATTTGAAGGAAAAAAGAGTGGACAGATGCATTCCAAAACCAGGAATTTTGATCCATTTAGAGAATCACTGAGGTTGAATCTTTTTCCATGATAAGCCATTTAACATCCATGAATTCTCTACAGTGAGGAAATTTCAAAAATGTAGAGGAAGTTGAAATTTTCCATTATTGTTGTTTATATGACTTCATTATTTACATCTGTACCACAAAAAGCTTGAAGTGGAGGCCATAATTCCGTCAGTAGGAACAGAGCTCTGCAGCCTTTGTTCAGCACACAGGGAACAGCAATAACTAACACTGTCTGCTGCTGAGTGTCCTAAATTATATGCTCTTATCTTCACTAGACAGTTTTATATTGGAAAATTTCTTATTTACTTCTTAAAGGTGATCAAATTGCAAAAATCACCAAATGGATTTCTATACTGGCCTTACATGTGAACAGGTGAACCTGTAAATTAGCTAAGTGAGAAGGGGTTATGTGTTCCAAGGGATACTGTGGTTCACTGTTGGTGAGAAGTTTTAATGTTCTGAGTAGTGGTCTATTACAGGGGCTTTTTGAGAGAAGGAGGCAGAAAGGATGGATCAGGGTGACTTTGCAGTGCTAAGAATCTGTTGTAATAAATAACACACTTTGTTGCTAACTTAATATGTCCTATAATATACAACTTAATATATAGTTAGATTTCTTTAGCTGCCATTTGCATTTATGCAGAGAAGTGGATCCTAAGCAAAAAGACTTATGATTATACAGTGGAAGTGAGAAACAGATTTAAAGGCCTAGATCTGATAGATAGAGTGCCTGATGAACTATGGAATGAGGTTCACGACATTGTACAGGAGACAGGGATCAAGACCATCCCCATGGAAAAGAAATGCAAAAAAGAAAAATGCCTGACTGGGGAGGCCTTACAAATAGCTGTGAAAAGAAGAGAAGCAAAAAGCAAAGGAGCAAAGGAAAGATATAAGCATCAGAATGCAGAGTTCCAAAGAATAGCAAGAAGAGATAAGAAAGCCTTCTTCAGCGATCAATGCAAAGAAATAGAGGAAAACAACAGAACGGGAAAGACTATAGATCTCTTCAAGAAAATTAGAGATACCAAGGGAACATTTCATGCAAAGATGGGCACAATAAAGGACAGAAATGGTATGGACCTAACAGAAGCAGAAGATATTAAGAAGAGATGGCAAGAATACACAGAAAACTGTATAAAAAAGATCTTCACAACCCAGATAATCATGATGGTGTGATCACTGACCTAGAGCCAGACATCCTGGAATGTGAAGTCAAGTGGGCCTTAGAAAGCATCACTATGAACAAAGCTAGTGGAGGTGATGGAATTCCAGTTGAGCTATTCCAAATCCTGAAAGATGAGGCTGTCAAAGTGCTGCACTCAATATGCCAGCAAATTTGGAAAACTCAGCAGTGGCCACAGGACTGGAAAAGGTCAGTTTTCATTCCAATCCCAAAGAAACGCAATGCCAAAGAATGCTCAAACTACCACACAATTGCACTCATCTCACATGCTAGTAAAGTAATGCTCAAAATTCTCCAAGCCAGGCTTCAGCAATATGTGAACCATGAACTTCCTGATGATCAAGCTGGTTTTAGAAAAGGCAGAGGAACCAGAGATCAAATTACCAACATCTGCTGGATCATAGAAAAAGCAAGAGAGTTCCAGAAAAGCATCTATTTCTGCTTTATTGACTATGCCAAAGCCTTTGACTGTGTGGATCACAATAAACTGTGGAAAATTCTGAAAGAGATGGGAATACCAGACCACCTGATCTGCCTCTTGAGAAATCTGTATGCAGGTCAGGCAGCAACAGTTAGAACTGGACATGGAACAACAGACTGGTTCCAAATAGGAAAAGGAGTACGTCAAGGCTGTATATTGTCACCCTGCTTATTTAACTTATATGCAGAGTACATCATAAGAAACGCTGGACTGGAAGAAACACAAACTGGAATCAAGATTGCCGGGAGAAATATCAATAACCTCAGATATGCAGATGACACCACCCTTATGGCAGAAAGTGAAGAGGACCTCAAAAGCCTCTTGATGAAGGTGAAAGTGGAGAGTGAAAAAGTTGGCTTAAAGCTCAACATTCAGAAAACGAAGATCATGGCATCTGGTCCCACCACTTCATGGGAAATAGATGGGGAAACAGTGGAAACAGTGTCAGACTTCATTTTTTTGGGCTCCAAAATCACTGGATGGTGACTGCAGCCCTGAAATTAAAAGCCGCTTACTCCTTGGAAGGAAAGTTATGACCAACCTAGATAGCATGTTCAAAAGCAGAGACATTACTTTGCCAACAAAGGTCCGTCTAGTCAAGGCTATGGTTTTTCCTGTGGTCATATATGGATGTGAGAGTTGGACTGTGAAGAAGGCTGAGCGCCGAAGAAGTGATGCTTTTGAACTGTGGTGTTGGAGAAGACTCTTGAGAGTCCCTTGGACTGCAAGGAGATCCAACCAGTCCATTCTGAAGGAGATCAGCCCTGGGATTTCTTTGGAAGGAATGATGCTAAAGCTGAAACTCCAGTACTTTGGCCACCTCATGCGAAGAGTTGACTCATTGGAAGAGACTCTGATGCTGGGAGGGATTGGGGCAGAAGGAGAAGGGGACGACAGAGGATGAGATGGCTGGATGGCATCACTGACTCGAGGACGTGAGTCTGGGTCAATCTGGGAGTTGGTGATGGACAGGGAGGCCTGGTGTGCTGCGATTCATGGGGTCACAAAGAGTTGGAAACGACTGAGTGACTCAATTGAACTGAAGCAAAAAGACTAAATCTCCATTCCCTGTCCACAGGTTAGCTCTTGTTAAAAGCCAGTTTCTGCAACCACTGTCTTACATGGTAGAGTCAGCTGAGTCTTGGACACTACTTTACAAGCATGAAGAGACTTTTGCTTATGCCATTCTACTATTCGACTTTCTTTCTCCCACTCATGGGATTCTGTTCAAATATCATCTCCTCTAAACAGATTATTTTTTGTTGTTTAGAGAAGAATTGGTCTTTAGAGCCTCTGTGTTGTCTCCATATTTGTTTAGAGTCCTACTATTGCAGCATCAGGCCTGTGAGTGCATGTAATGCAACATTCAGTTTTAGCACAATAGCTACAGGCATGCATAAATATAATGCATTCCCTACTCTGAAAGTATTTATAATATTTTAACTATTACTTATGAATCTAATTTACTCAGTCGAATAGCACATAAATTCATTCCAAGAAGGCACATGCTAGCCTTCATTTATCTTTGCATTTGTAGCACCTAGCAGAAGAATTTGCATAGGAAAAAAAATCTATTTAAGTACTTACTGATTGACTATGTAGTACTAAAAAAATGTATCTGATTTACCAGATAAAGGGTGACTCAATAAAAATATATAAATACAAAAATTTAAAACTAAAATTGGACAGAGATTATGGAATTATTCATAATGGAATATTTACATTTTTCAGTAAAATGATACATGATTCATTGATTTATCTAACTGTTCAATTTAACAAACTTTCATTGAAATAATTCATGAACCACATTAAGATATTTTCAATTTCTGCATATTATGCTAAACTTGAAAATCATATATAAAGTTACTTAGAATTAGGAATAAAGGAAATTTATAATCAATTTTCCCAAATCTCTAATAAGTAATGGCAGATGATGTCTTAATATAAGCAATGATGCTCATCTGGTAATTAGACACATCATTGTTAGTCCCCTCTATTTTGAAAATTCAATTTACAATTTACTTGCACAGTCTGCTAGTTTTCTTTTGAATGAACAGTTAGTAGATTATCTGAAATTAAAAGCTAATGAAGTTTGAGATCCATTTGGAAATGCTGACATTCTTAAATATCTATTCTCTGTTAATAGAAGGTTTCAATAGAACTCACTCCAATGAGATAAATTTGAATATGTTACACATCCAATAAACCTCTGAGTTAATAGAATTACATTTAATTCTGTTAATCTTAGCCAGAATAATAATTTTAGATATTCTAAACTTTAACTTAAAAGAGAACTGAATTATTAAAAATTAATATTTGGATAATTTCTTTAGGATTTAATGAGACCAAGAAGGCTTTTCAGTATCTATCTGTTCAGCATACACAGAAGGGTGAAGTGGTATTGAATGTTTGAAGTCTGATTTAACCTCATAAATATGCACTGTGTAAACTTCAGGAAAGAAACTCCATCCTCTGACATAATGTTTTCATCTTGTGATTATCCAATGTGGACCCTTACAAAGTTCTTTAAGTAAAGAAGCACAGTATTAATACACTAAAGAAGAAAAATGAAAACCATATGATAATCTCAATGGATGCAGGAAAAAAAGCTGACACAAATCACATCATTCCATAACAAAAATTCTTAATGTATAAATTCCCTGGTGGCTCAGATGGTAAAGCGTCTGTCTACAATGCGGGCAAACTGGGTTTGATCCCTGGTTTGGGAAGATTCCATGGAGAAGGAAATGGCAACCCACTCCAGTACTCTTGCCTAGAAAATCCCATGGACAGAGGAGCCTGGTGTCCATGGGGTCACAAAGAGTCGGACACAACTGAGTGACTTCACGTTCACGTTCAATGTATAAATAGAAGATAATTATCTCAACCTAGGAAAAGGCATCTACTGAAAATCTAGGTGAAACACCATATTTAATTGGGAAAGGCTATATGCTTTTCTGGAGAAGGCAATGGCAACCCACTCCAGTACTCTTGCTTGGAAAATCCTATGGACAGAGGAGCCTGGTAGGCTGCAGTCCACGAGGTCGGTAAGGACTGAGCGACTTCACTTTCACTTTTCACTTTCATACATTGGAGAAGGAAATGACAACCCACTCCAGTGTTCTTGCCTAGAGAATCCCATGAACAGGGGAGCCTTATGGGCTGCCGTCTATGGGGTCGCACAGAGTCGGACATGACTGAAGCGACTTAGCAGCAGCAGCAGCATGCTTTTCCATTATAATCAAAAACAGGGTAAAAATGTCTGCTCCTATCATTCCAATTCATCATTTTGTAGAAGGCCAGTGAATGAAGCAAGCAAAAATGGCACACAGATCAGAGACAAAGAGATAAAATTTCTATTCACAGGGTTATGATTATCTATATAGATATCAATGAATCTTCATAAAACCTACTAGAACTGATATTTGAGTTTGGCAGTGTGGCCAGATGCAAAGTCAACATACAAAAATTAATTTCATTTCTATATACTAGCAACTGGAAATTGAAACAAAGCACCATTTACTTCAAAAGCATGAAGTATATAACTGCAAATTTCACTTAATGTGCAAGATTTGAATGCTAATAACCAAAAAACATTGATGAAAGAAATCAAGACCTAAGTAAGTGGGGAAATACACTGAGGAAGATGCAATATTGTTAAAATGTCAGTTCTTCTCAGAACTTGTCTGGAGATTCAGTAACATTTCTGCAGAATATTTTATGGAAAGGTATAAGTGTATTCCAAAATTTATGTGGATATGCAAAGAATCCAGAATAGTCAAAATAATTTTGAAGAAGAAAAGCAAATTTAGGGGACTCACTATCTGATTTTAAGACCTACTATGAAGCTACAGTAATCAAGACTGTAGTATTTGCAAAAGGATAGACAAATATATCAATAAAGCCAAATAGTGAGTTTAGAAATAGACTCACACATACATTGACAATTTATCTTTTATGGAGACTCAAAGGCAATTTAATGGAAAAATAAATGGAACAAACTGCTGGAACAATGACACCCAGATTAAAAGAAAATTATCCTTGATCTATACCTCATGCCATATAAAAAATTAACTCAAATGGGTCAGAGACCTAAAATTTAAAACACAAAACAACAAAATATGTAAAACAAAACAAAGGAAAAAAAACCTTCATAACCTTGGGTAAATGAACAATTTCATTACATTGACACTAAAAACATGATCATAAATGGAATAAAAACACATAAGTTGGTGTTCATAAAAATTAAAAGCTCTTCTCTGTAAAAGACATTTAAGAAAAGAAAGACGTAAGCAAGAGCCTTGGAGAAAATATTTGCAGGAAAAGAACACTATAGAAGAATTTTATCCAGAACATACAGAGAACTCTCAATTCTCAATAATTAGAAAACACCCAACCCAACTGTAAAAAATGAGCAAAAGTTCTGAACAACTATTTGACTAATGTGAAAATAAAATTAAGATGAAAATAACCCCCACTTTCTCCCCACCCATGTGAAAGAAACCTGACAATACCAAGTACTGATAGAGAGTGAAGCAACTGAAACACTCATCCATGGTTTGTCAGCATGACAAATTTTGGAAAAGCTTGTCAGATTCTTAAACATATAACTACCAAATAACTTAGCAATCCCATATAAAAAACTACATAATCCATGTGTCTTCCCTGTATGAAATGGTAATTTAACAATAAATATGGAGCTATCACATAAATGCATTAAACTTGTCGAGCACAAAGATAACTATTCAGTAATAAAAGGAACTACTGATATGTTTTAGGGTTAGAGTTAATAAGTATTTCCATCAATGTTCCTGAGTATTTACACAAAATTCAATCATATTAAAATTTAAGTCATAGAGGAAAGACTAACCTTTTTTTCCCCCCTCAACGAAACTACTTCATTTAGATAGTTATGAATAAAAAAGAAATATAAATAAAACCTTTTACTGCAAAACCAGAAGTACCAATGGTTTGGGGTTGAAGTACTCTCTCTGGAGAAAAAATGTTGTTCCCAGGAGGCCAAATGCTTTTGGGGAGGCAGTTTTTAGTATCTGTGAACAAATCTACAAAACCAAACCCAGATGGTCCTCTTGACTGAAAGAAGAGTCCCTGAGGGACAGAGGATGATGTTCTATATCTAAATCATAGCTTCTAGCAGTTTAGTACAGGCTGTCTTCTAAGAAGAACACAGTAACTCGAAACTAGACTGACCAGCTCAACTTCATCAAACTGAAAAGTATTTATAGTTCCCAAATAATCTTTAGCCTGAGAATTTAAAATAAAAACAATGGTTAAGTGTGGGGATACTCTCCCAGGACCTTCAGGGTGGAAATGTTTTAGTTTATTTCACTTTCCCAAATGGTAGTCCCCAGGAAGGACTGATGCTGAAACTCCAATCCTTTGACCACCTGATGCAAAGAACCAACTCCCTGGAAAAGACCCTGATGCTGGAAAAGATTGAAGGCAGGAGGAGAAGGGGATGACAGAAGATGAGATGGTTGAATGGCATCACCGACTTGACGGACATGAGTCTGAGCAAGCTCCAGGAGTTGGTGATGGACAGGGAAGCCTGGCATGCTCCATCCATGGGGTCACAAAGAGTTGGACACAACTGAACAACTGAACTGAACTGAGGTTCTTGTCAGTCATCATGTAATGAGACTTGCAGAGACTGTTAAGATCCAGGAAGTGCTGTACCTCCCAGAAATATAAGACTCTAATGAGGAATACCCTTTATTTGGTGATAGAGTTTCATGAAAGGAAGCTAAACAATATGTGTGCCCTTCCATATGTGATAGATAGCATCTTTTTAATTGGAGGAAAATTGCTTTGCAATGTTGTGCTGGTTTCTGCCATACAACATTGCAAATCAGTCATAATTATACATATGTCACCTCCCTCTTGGGTATCCCTCCCTTTTCCCCATCCCACTTATTTAGGTCATCACAGAGAGCCAGGCTGTCCTCCCTGTGTTATATAGCAACTTCTCACCAGCTATCTATTTTATACATGGTGGTGTACATATGTAGATGCTACTTTCTCCATCCGTCCCACTCTCCCCCCCCCCCCACTGTGTCTACAAGTCCTTTGTCCATATCTGCATCTCCATTCCTTCACTGCAAATAGGATAGATAGCAGATCTTTAACAGCAGACTTTCCTGCTCAATCTATATTTGTGGACATTTTTATTTCTGTGTCTTAAAAGATTAGAAATCATTGCATCTAGGACACATTTTTTAATTGAACTAAACATGTCAAAAGTTAAATCCAGAGAAAGACAGATACTATATATCACTTGTGTGTGGAATTGAATACATACAACACACTAGTGAAGAAAATGAAAAAGCAGATTAACAGATGGAGAGGACAAACGAGTGGTTACCTGTGGGGAGAAGGAAGGGAGGAAGGGCAATACAGGGGTGAGGGATTAGGGGGAAAAAAGGTTATTATGGGATTATATGAAATTATGTGTGTGAAACTTTTAAAAACTGTGAAGCACTACAGAACTTAAAGAATCATTCCAAAAAAGTTTTTAAAAGTTAAACCCATTTCTCCTCCCTCCAAACCTCTCTCGATCCTTTATTTTCTATTTTTGTTAAGGACATACCATTCGTCTCTTCATTTGGTCTAAAGCCCTTGATCTGTGACTCCTCCCTGTCTCTTATCAATACCTCTCACTGCCTCTTCCACATCCAATTAGGCATCGAGGGCTCTCATTCTTCTCTCTCAAGTGTCTCTCACCTAATTCCTTTCCAATTCCACTGCTGCCGTTCTAGTTCAGGTCTTCATCATCTTTCATGTGGATTATTGCAGTAACCTAACCGATCTCCCTTCTTTCAGTCTCTCTTTACTTTCTAACCTGGGAAGAAATACAACAGTTAAGGGCAAGAGGACCAGAAATAGTCTAAGTTTGAACTTCAGTCTTGGACAAATTACTTCCTGTCTCTCAGTCTCAGTTTTCTGAATTTCCTATGAGGTTGTCATAGAGTGGTCAGTACAGTGCTTGGCATACAGAATTTCTAAATATATGTTAACTTCTCAGGGCTTAACAACATGTAGGTTAGTCACATAAGCATCGTTTTATCCTTCTGTGGAGACTGTAGAATTCTTTAGGGTAGACATAAAATCTAACCGGTTTTTGATTAGGTAGCGATTACACAGGAACTAACACATAGCAAACAGAATGTGATGCAGTAAATATTTATTTGGTAGTATTATTTACAGTTTCAATCCTCATCCAGATTCCTAATAATATTTACCTCCAAAGAACATAAGCTTTGAAGTCAAACACACTGAGTTCAAAATAGGGTTTTGACACATGTGATTGGTGGGTTGGACTTGATGGAGATTTTGACCCTTTCTGTGCCTTTCTTTACCTGAAAAACTTGCATGACAGGATCTACAACACAGCATTTGTGTAATTTTTGCTAACATAAAATGTTAGTGTCTCCATTAACATAAAACTTCCTACTGCTAATATGCATATTGATCCTTCATATTTTTGGAACCATATCTCTGCTTTGTTACTTTCTAAGCATATATTGGCTGATACTTTTCATACATGAATAACAATCTGGTAATAGTTTGGCTAATATTTAATTCATTAAAAAGCCTCAAAGTTTACATAATTATAAAAGAATTCTTCAGGGAAAATTAGATCCAGCCTGCCTTACACTGTTGAGAAATACAATTAATAGAGACAAGGTCGCACTTATCAAAGGTTATCTGGAAAAATTCACTTAATGTCATTATAATGAAGAGGGTGAGAATCTTTATCTTCTGATTTCATAAAGATTACCAAAAAGGCAGACATAAGGTCAGTGTTAACAAGGCATTCATTCATTCACTCAGTGATCCCTCACTCTGTCCCTTAGATTCTCTTTCTTTTTCACTCCCTTTCTTTTTTCTGCTTCCTCCCTTCCTCCCTCACTTCCTTCCTTTCAGATCATATTATTTCAGAGCCTTATATCTGCTGGGTGCTACAGGTACAAGGGCTTCCCTTGTGGCTCAGCTGGTAAAGAATCCACCTGCAATGTGGAAGACCTGGGTTTGATCCCTGGGTTGGGAAGATCCCCTGGAGAAGGGAAAGGATACCCACTCCAGTATTCTGGCCTGTATAGTCTATGGGGTTGCAAAGAGTCTGACACGACTAAGTGACTTTCACTTTCACAGGTACAAACTCTACCTTTAGAGAAATTCACATTGTAGTTTCAAGGGAAATTCACTTGATCATTTAAAAGTTTAATTGTTTTTATTCTATGGGTTCTAAAGAAGGGGATTAAATAATATCATTGAGATTGTTTTGGCTTGGCAATCTCTAAGCCCCAATGTATCTTTGAGGTATTAGCAATGACATAACAATTTCTTTAAAGGGGATTTTTAAATTACTGATTTCTACTATAGATTTCATGGGAACAGAAGTGAGATTATTCTGCTTGGTGTTTGGGAGTCTTAGGCAACATCTCTCTCCAGAGGTAGAGTGTGGACTTCTGATACACCAACCACCAGATAGTCATTAAATGTTTGAGGACTTCTTTAACTCTCCCTGTATGTTTGGGGCTTTGAAGTAGGTGTTCCACTGCAGAAAGAAACAGGCTGTGGTACAAACTGTTAATTTCCAAAAGCCAATCTGTATACTGAGGTTGTACTATCTGCCTATTAATTAACAACTATTTTTTGCACCCTGACTAAATGCCTTTATTGCGGGGAACTTGTTCCAAATTCCATCGTCATGAGATCTGCTTCTAGAGTTTCATGTTAGGTTGGTTGGGGGTGAGATTCCCAAATCTATTTTTAAAAGCATATATAAGATGATTCTGATGTTCAATGAGGTTTGGAGCCTCCTGTGAAAATACCCTCATGTATTACTGTTCCAAAATCTCTGCCCTGTGAATTACTTGGTTATGAAAAGTGGCAGACCCCCATGAGTTACAGAGATGAGTGACAAAGCTGGCCATTTGGTGGAGGCTGGTTCTGGTGTGGGCAGCTGTCCAGAGGCAACAGTGGTCTGTGGGCATTCAAGCAGAGATGCTGCTCTGTGATATGCGAGCAAACCTCCCTTTGCCCTCCTCATAGAATAACTGGGTGGAGAGGAAGACTGCAGGCAAAAGTCTTGATTACACTTCTAATGAAGTGGGGAAAGAACTGGAGAAGAAACGTTTGGTTTCTGTGGTATCATATTTGTACTTTGGGTGTAGGTAATGGTCTGGTTACATCTTTTGCTTATTTATGTCTGATTTAAAAGAAAAAAAAGAATATATATATATATAACAATGTCCTTCCATTTTGTGATTTAATAGATCTCTGGTCATAGAACATCAGTAATAGGTCCTGTGGTAGGTAAGTTCCTAGCTGACGAAATTGTTTGGATGAATTTTTCATACCTGGCTACTATCGTTGAGGATATTTGTGGCTAGGAAGTGGCTTTCCTATCAAATTAACCATTTGACCTGGTCTTAATAACAGTGGAAAGTGACAGGGAGTCTACATTTGAAAGACTTCTGTGACATTCTCCTCCAGCATATAAAAGGACAATGCCTATGGACCTCATCCAGTAGAGAAATTTACTTAGCTACTTGTTTGTGCATTTTGAAGTTAATTCTGTTTGGAGAATCAATCAAGAGGCTATTCTATTCCAAATCAAGAATTCTTTAGCAACAATGAAGAGCTAAATTAGCTTGTGATTGGATCAGCTGTCACATATTGCATCTTATTTGGGTTCCAATTCTGCTCTGGGAAGGAATATTTGATAGGTAGGAGCTTTTCATTTCATCTTGCTGCTTAGCTAAACTAAACAAGGTTTGCACAAAATGTTTTTGAAAGCATTTTATATTTATTCCTATATAGACTAACTGTTTTTGCTGGTATTTGAAATGGCTGTTTCCTGTGAACACTTTAACAAAAAATGTTTGCTTGTAATATTTGATATTTCTCAATACATACTGACAACAGGTAACTCATCGGCCTCCCAGAAAATATTAGTATCAAGAGTGTTTGTCAAGATCATGTTGCAATTCCACTAATCATTCCCATCTCCTTTTAAAATCCATAAATATCTTCATAAAAGACATTTATAAGAAATTAATACTTGAAGAAATTTTGAGTTGCAGTAGAAGCACTTTAATGACTATGCATCTTAATTTTCTTCAGATCAAAATGAAATTACTTTTATTAGACCTAGACACACTAATGTTTTCTGGTCTTTACAATTTATATAATTGTTCCAACTATATTACAGCTGCAATAAAGAGATTGTGAAAAAAGGCTGTGGCATGCATACTGAAGATGATAATTTATGATTTTACAAGAAACTTGGTTCACTTTCTCTAAAACTTTGTATGTAATTAAAACTACAATAAATCCTTCCACCCCTTCCGTAACAATTGTTACGGAGGAAGGGGACCATGGCTCTGTTGTTACAGGACTGTATTTTGTTGGAGTTGTGTTTACACCTGGACTGTGTACTTGGTGAATGAACACACCTGACATCATAAACACGTAACAGCTGCCTTGTTAAAGACCCTCAGCTGCATCCACTGCTGTTAAAATAAAAGGACACTTTGAACAGCAATTTTTAAATTTACACATTTTTCCACTAAATTTTAATCAGTGCCTAGGATCTCATTAATTATTGTTTATAAAATCTTGTCAGCCACCAGTTGCTAGTATTGGCAACCATTTAACTTTAGTGTATATATTATATTTCAGCTTAATGAAATGGGCTTTCATTTTGAAATGCCTATGAACTCTAAGGACAAGGCAAAGGAGCCCACCAGACTCATCTGTCCATGAAATTCTCCAGGCAGGAATACTGGAGTGGGGTTACCATGTCCTTCTCCAGGGGATCTTCCCAACCCAGGGATTGAACCCGGGTCTCCAGCATTGCGGGCAGACGCTTTACCCTCTGAGCCACCAGGGAAGCCCATTAACTCTAAGGACAAGGCAAAGGAATTACGTATTAGTAACAATTGCTAAGATTTCTCAAACTTCCCCACAAAGGAAAAGACTACGCAGAGAGTGTTCCATTTATTCCAGAGGGCATTATCTCATTTAATCCTCTCAAAAAGCTGTGAGAAGACTGAGGGACAGGCAGGCTCAGAAAATTGCCCAAGATCTGATAAATAATAGATGATGAAGGCAGACTAAATGAAAGACTAACTAAATTTATATTGTTTGAGAGTTCTTTAACCACAGGTTCAAAGATAAGGTTGAGGAACTTGCTGGCGGTCCAGTGGCGGTGCAGATTCAATCCCTGATGGGGGAGCTAAGCTCCCGCAATCCTCAGGGCCAAAAATCCAAAACATAAAACAGAAGCAAGATTGTAACAAATTCAGTAAAGACTTTAAAAATGGTCCACATTAAAAAAAAAAATCTTAAAAAAGAGGTAGGGTGGAGTGTGGTTGTGATTCTTCATTAGGCAAGAAAGTTGAATAAATCTACCTCCTCAAATTATAGTTTGTGTCAGTACTTTGTATTTCTATAGTATTTTCCACAACGCATTCTGCTGTATTATTTTGTTTATCTTAACACAATCTCATGAGGTGTATAAATGTAGTGGTAATGTCTTCTACTCCTGGAGAGGATAAACTTCTCCCTGAAGTCCTAGAGCCTAGACTAGAATCAGTTTTCCAACTCCAGGAGTAGGGCCCTGCCTACTGAAATATGCTGTCTTCCTTTGTAGGCCAATCCATTCTTTTGCTACTTTGACATTCACCTAGCAATAACTCAGGATAAATCAAGCTACAAAAGAGTACACTTTAATATTGTGACAGGTTTTTAACCTAAAATCCCCAAATATCTTCTGAGCAGTCACTGAATTTGTAAAAAAGGGTTTCATTTATAATCACAACCGTATGGGTGGAAATCTGAGGCATAACTTTACTGAAAGGCCTCAAAAATGGTTGGTGATATATACTAGGAAAAGCGCTACTCATGTTTTACTTTTTCAAAGAAAATGAGTGGGAAAGTCAGAGGAAGCAGAATAATGGCAGGTAAATAAGATTAATTTAACATGGGAAACCTGTGTATAAATTGCAGTGGAGATTTTCTAACAGTCCAAGAAAAAAAAATATTTACTTTTCTTGTAAGATAAACACAGACAGCTTTTCAGATTTTTTTCTGACACTGAGGCATAAGTGATATTTCTCTTATCAAGTCCCCATAACAAGATTATTGTGAAAGTTATTATAAAGGTCAAGCAAAATGAAGATCTACAGAATAAATGTCATTGAAACCAGATGACAATGACATAACACCAAAATCTAATTCAGTAAAAAGTTCTATGAAAGACCAAACTATCAATTATATAGTCTATATATATAATTTTATAAGGACCTGCATTGATACAAAGATAGAATCAGAATATTCAGAAAATCTCACAAAAATTGTGTCTTTGAGGCCACCTATCCTTTTGAGAATCAGATGAAAGCTTTGATTGGGATGTCTCCCTCCAAAAATATAGACACAAAATTACAGTTGCAATATCCATAATGAAAAATCTATAAAATTAAAGACCTGGCAGCATCCTATATTCCTCACATTCAGAATCCCTCCAATAAAGGAACACATAGCTTTAACGTCCCATTCATATTCACCACAATCAGGCTTTTGATAAGAACTGACAGCAAGGATTTGAAGGCTGAAGTCTCTGACAAGAATCTGTGTATTTTTGGTGACTGATCCAAGAGAGAAACAACCCATTGTGAAGAGGAAGAAGGTAAGAACCTTTATGAAAACTAAGGAACACAACCAAGAGGTAAACTTCAGAGGCCTCTCTCTGACTAAAAGTAATATATAAAATGGCAATAATAATAATAACGGTAATAATAATAAAACTGTATATTGAGTACTTAGATCCTTCCACTCAAGCTTCCAGTCAACTCTAGGAAGCTACTACTATTACAATCTCCATTCTACACAGGAACAAACTGAGGCACAGTGAGATCAAGTAATGTGCCCAAGTTCTGACCCCAGAAAAGACAGCTGAATTAATAGAATTCACTTGTAAAGTTTCCAGTTCTCCACTGAGGGGAGAAATGGTGGCTTTTGTTTTTCCAAGAGAATAAGTTATTTTAAAAGAAATTGAACTCATAAAAGGCAAACTTTTTGTATTAAAATGGGTGCTAAAATACAAAAGTAACAATCATAAACTTTATTTTATTGCCTGCTACCTTGTCCTAGCATTCGAGGATTTTAGGCTTAGTGAACTGGAAAGCACTTCAATAGTCACTGTCCCCTTGCAAATGCTTTCGCTTGTAGAAAATGGTTGTTAAATGTTATTGGTTCTATGGCTTAAAAAGTCTACAGTGTCACCTCCCAAAATAGTCCACTAAATTCTTCAATATGTTTATGTGTTCAGTTCAGTTCAGTTGCTCAGTCGTGTCGAACTCTGTGCAACCCCAGGAATTGCAGCACGCCAGGCCTTCCTGTCCATCACCAACTCCTGGAGTTTACCCAAACTCATGTCCACTGAGTCAGTGATGCCATCCAACCATCTCATCCTCTGTCATCCCCTTCTCCTTCCGCCTTAAGTCTTTCCCAACATCAGGGTATATTCCAATGAGTCAGCTCTTTGCATCAGGTGGCCAAAATATTGGAGTTTCAGTTTCAACATCAGTCCTTCCAATGAACACCCAGGACTGACCTCCTTTAGGATGGACTGGTTGGATCTCCTTGCAGTCCAAGGGACTCTTAAGAGTCTTCTCCAACACCACAGTTCAAAGCATGCTTATGTATATTATATACTAAACATATTTAGTATATTATACACTAAAACATACTAACAGTTATGTTTTAAAGTCAAAATTTCTATTTATTCTTGTGTTATGCATAGTCATAGTCACTGGAGAAGGAAATGGCAACCCACTCCAGTATTCTTGCCTGGAGAATCCCAGGGACAGGGGAGCCTTATGGGCTGCCATCTGTGGGGTCGCACAGAGTCGGACACGACTGAAGCAACTTAGCAGCAGTAGCAGCATGCATAGTCATCATTCACCTCAGGTATTTATATCACACCATCAATTTACCATATCCTAGTCCAGAGTCTAATGTACACTGAAAATCTATTGTCCATCATTTATGTTAACGTAAGTTCTCATTTTAGAAGGAAAGAAGATTCTTGAGTTACTGCATGCCTGAATTCAGCACTGTGCAAATAAATAAGGCCTAGGAATGTGAGCTATATAATAGGCCCAAATAAATTAGAGCCTAGCTCCTAATTGTAGGGTTAAATATTTGCTGGTTTCACTCTGTGTCCTCTGAAGAATGCTTCTGGGCTAGTTGAGGAGAAGGTGTTTTTGATGAATGTGTTGTGACCTTGCTTTATGATCACACATACTTTATTTTGTTTTATGACATTTTAATTTGGGTCTTTCAAACTTGCTACAAGAGATAATACTGTAAAACCCCACAATATTGCTACGTGAAACATTATTGAAAAAAATACTGCCAGATAGGCACATGGATAGGCACATGGATAATTAGGTTCCAAACTTAAAGAAATTAGATAAGGATAATTTAAAAATATACATTAGACGATGGTACAAAATTAATTCAGTCCTCTTCCTGTTTCTATTTTGCTATGCCATCCTACAACCCCTTTTAAAGTTTTCATCTTAATTGGTGAGTTAATGTAATTTTCTTCACAAGCTTGTATTTCCGAAGCCCACAGATGTCAAGAGGAGGGCGGTGAGTGACTGCAGGTGTGAAAGAGAATCATCCTTTCCAGTAAATAGGGGGGTGAGCAGTGCTCTGCTTTGTTTTCTATTGGTAACTTCCTATTAGATTCAGTTTTAAGATGATTCCAAACTAACTGGTCTCTGAGGTTCTGATCCTAGATTCTAGCCTAAGGGACCCAGATTCTATTTTGAGGGACCCATTCAGGAACAACATGCTCATTACTGTTTCCTCAAGAGCCTTGGGTGCAAATCCTGAGATAGCCTAGAACTAAACCAGCTCCTGAGGGCCTTTGCCCCTGATGGCAGAACTCAGTCTCCTGCCAATGGCTTCATCTGGACCACTTCACTTGTGACATATTGACAGAGTTAAGGAGTCCTCTGTGTGTGTGTGTGTGTGTGTGTGTGTATTTATTACATACATATGTATACATATAAATTATATATATTAAGGTTTATGTATATTTACATATTGAGTTCAGTTCAGTTCAGTTGCTTAGTCATGTTCGACTCTTTGCAATCCCATGAATTACAGCATGACAGGCCTCCCTGTCCATCACCAACTCCCAGAGTTCACTCAAACTCACGTCCATCGAGTCCGTGATGCCATCCAGCTATCTCATCCTCTGTCGTCCTCTTCTCCTCCTGCCCCCAATCCCTCCCAGCATCAGTCTTTTCCAATGAGTCAGCTCTTCACATGAGGTGGCCAGAGTACTGGAATTTCAGCTTTAGCATCATTCCTTCCAAAGAAATCCTAGGGCTGATTTCCTTCAGAATGGACTGGTTGGATCTCCTTGCAGTCCAAGGGACTCTCAAGAGTCTTCTCCAACACCACAGTTCAAAAGCATCAATTCTTTAGTGATCAGCTTTTTTCACAGTCCAACTGTCACATCCGTACATATATACGTAAATTTTACATACTTACTTTCCTCTATTAAAAGCAAGAGAGTTCCAGAAAAACATCTATTTCTGCTTTATTGACTATGCCAAAGCCTTTGACTGTGTGCATCACAATCAACTGTGGAAAATTCTGAAAGAGATGGGAATACCAGAACACCTGATCTGCCTCTTGAGAAATTTGTATGCAGGTCAGGAAGCAACAGTTAGAACTGGACATGGAACAACAGACTGGTTCCAAATAGGAAAAGGAGTTCATCAAGGCTGTATATTGTCATCCTGCTTATTTAACTTATATGCAGAGTACATCATGAGAAACGCTAGACTGGAAGAAACACAAGCTGGAATCAAGATTGCCAGGAGAAATATCAATAACCTCAGATATGCAGATGACACCACCCTTATGGCAGAAAGTGAAGAGGACCTCAAAAGCCTCTTGATGAAAGTGAAAGTGGAGAGCGAAAAAGTTGGCTTAAAGCTCAACATTCAGAAAACGAAGATCATGGCATCCGGTCCCACCACTTCATGGGAAATAGATGGGGAAACAGTGGAAACAGTGTCAGACTTTATTTTTTTGGGCTCCAAAATCACTGCAGATGGTGACTGTAGCCATGAAATTAAAAGCCGCGTACTCCTTGGAAGGAAAGTTATGACCAACCTAGATAGCATATTCAAAAGCAGAGACATTACTTTGCCAACAAAGGTCCGTCTAGTCAAGGCTATGGTTTTTCCTGTGGTCATGTATGGATGTGAGAGTTGGACTGTGAAGAAGGCTGAGTGCCGAAGAATTGATGCTTTTGAACTGTAGTGTTGGAGAAGACTCTTGAGAGTCCCTTGGACTGCAAGGAGATCCAACCAGTCCATTCTGAAGGAGATCAGCCCTGGGATTTCTTTGGAAGGAATGATGCTAAAGCTGAAACTCCAGTACTTTGGCCACCTCATGCGAAGAGTTGACTCATTGGAAAAGACTGATGCTGGGAGGGATTGGGGGCAGGAGGAGAAGGGGATGACAGAGGATGAGATGGCTGGATGGCATCACGGACTCGATGGACGTGAGTTTGAGTGAACTCTGGGAGTTGGTGATGGACAAGGAGGCCTGGCGTGCTGCAATTCATGGGGTCGCAAAGAGTCGGACGTGACTGAGCGACTGATCTGATCTGATCTGATCTGATTATTTTTGCCAATGATTACTGTCTATGCCCTTCAAAGGGACACACTGTCATTTCCATCACTTTAATTCTGGAATCAGGATTACAAAATGCAAGTTATAGTGAGATATGGACTTCTAAATTACCTTCCATACACCTTTTAATATATAATGAAATAATAAGAAAAGCACTTAAAATCAGAAATGTCATTAATTCCTTACTTTGGTAAAATCTCATTAAATTTCATGTGAGTTTTTATTACAGTAAGGACCAAAGAATCATGTCCAAATTATAACTATAAACATTCAGCTAAGGAGAGGAGCACACATGTTAAAAGCAGATTTGTTATATATTAGACAAAGAGAATATCCTTTCTCTGACTGATATTCTACTACTCAGAAATGAATATGAATACAAACATATTTTTAAAGTACATGTGAAAGAAAGAGAAAGTTAAGTCTCTCAGTCATGTCTGACTCTTTGTGACCCCATGGACTGGAGCCTACCAGGCTTCTCCATCCATGGAATTTTCCAGGCAAGAGTACTAGAGTGGGTTGCCATTTAAATACTGCTTATATCACGGCAGATGGTGATTGCAGCCATGAAATTAAAAGACGCTTACTCCTTGGAAGGAAAGTTATGAGCAACCTAGATAGCATATTCAAAAGCAGAGACATTACTTTGCTAACAAAGGTCCATCTAGTTAAGGCTTTGGTTTTTCCACTGGTCATGTATGGATGTGAGAGTTGGACTGTGAAGAAAGCTGATCACCAAAGAATTGATGCTTTTGAACTGTGGTGTTGGAGAAGACTCTTGAGAGTCCCTTGGAATGCAAGGAGATCCAACCAGTCCATTCTAAAGGAGATCAGTCCTGGGTGTTCTTTGGAAGGTATGATGCTAAAGCTGAAGCTCCAATACTTTGGCCACCTCATGCGAAGAGTTGACTCATTGGAAAAAGACCCTGATTCTGGGAGGGATTGGGGGCAGGAGGAAAAGGGGACGACAGAGGATGAGATAGCTGGATGGCATCACAGACTCGATGGATGTGAGTTTGAGTGAACTCCAGGAGTTGGTGATGGACAGGGAGGCCTGGCGTGCTGCAATTCATGGGGTCACAAAGAGTCGGACACAACTGCGCGACTGAACTGAACTGAACTATATGTGAAACCTAAAAAACTGGTACAAATGAACTTATTTACAAAACAGAAATAGAATTACAGATGTAGAAAACAATCGTATGGTTACCATGGAGGAAAGGAAAGGAGGGATAAATTTGGAGATTAAAATTGACATATACATATGGACATGACTGAGCGATTAACACTACTACTATAAATAAAATAGGGGACTTCCCAGGTGGCTCAGTGGTAAAGAATCTACTTGCCAAGCTGGAGACATGGGTTCAATCCCTGGGTCAGGAAGATCCCTTGGAGAAGGAAATGGCAACCCACTCCAGTATTCTTGCCTGGGAAACTCCATGGACAGAGGAGCCTGGAGGGCTACAGTTGAAGGGGTTGCAAACAGTTGTATGCAACTGAGTGACTAAGCATGCATATTCCCATAAAAATTAATTAAAAACAAAGTACAATAAAGTCCATGTGAAATACCCTTGGCTTCTAAACACAGGTCTCAGACTTTAGAGAACCTTTGAGTCTACTACAAAATCTATCAGAGCTGCCTATAGATTAGCATTTGTGATACTACTAAATTCTTTTTTAATCTGTTTGAAACACTAAAAAGTTAAAGTTACAAGAAGATATGTGACAGCACACAGGAGGAGCTGTAATATGGACCTCATGCATTATTATAAAGGCAAAGTAATACTTCATGAGACTGATATATCATGAAGATAGGAGATTTTATAAACCTGAAAGTGGTTGTTCTTCATCATTATATGGAGAGAAAAGAGTGACTGATGTTACAAAAGAAACGTTGACGAGACAGGTTATATCACCTATGATTCACTTGACTTTTTTTCTTTCCCAGAAGATAGACATATCTGTTAGAAGTTCTATTCACTTGGAAAAAAAAATCCTGTAACTCATTATGATATGCATTCTCCTGTCACTTATGACCACATGAATAAACCATTCTTACTGACTGTGAAACCTAGATCAAGAAGAATAGTATATAACTGTCTTGAGGCTAAAATTTTGAAAAATCTTGACATCTTTCAAATAAATTGTATTCTTGGTGTCTGTCTGGCTAGGTTAGAAATAGAATTTGGGAAAGATTTCTATTTTCCACTTTCCATTTTGAATCTGATTCAACACAGGTCTCTGCTAGATTTGGTATACTACCTTGAGTATTAAAAGCAAACACCTGAAGATTCTTTGCCCTGTGTCACAATGCTAATACATACAAATTTTTAATACAAAGAAGAGAAATAACTGTGGGGTAAATTAGAGGTGTTGGGAGCTTTAAAAAAAACATGCCGCACTCATCACTAGCATTCTACAAAACGTTTGACTTAAATTGCAAAACAAGATACCAGAACTGTTTGCCTTTACAGAAAAATGTTTACAACATTGGGGCATCAAGGGTATTTGATTTATAGAGCTAAAACAGTGGACATATTAAAAATATATATTCAGAGATTTTACTCTTCTAGCCTTAAGAGAAAAAAAAAACACTAAAAACCCATGATGGATTTCAAATAGAAAATTGAAGTTAATTTAATAATGTGGTATAGTATTGGATCTATTCCAAAATCAAAGAAGTCATCTATATTTATTTGGGGGGCTTAGGAAGTTGTGCTTGATTACTGAATGAAAACAAAGTGTTATTTCATCATGATAAAGATCTTGAAGAGACTTGAAAAGTAAGGGTAGTCTTAGCCTAAATGAAACCATTCAAGCAGGGCTATGAATGTGCCTTTGGCAGAGATTTATAACATCTACTTAAAATGCTACTCTGGTAGGAAATGAGAAGAAGAAGAAGAAAAAAAATCCTCTGAAAGTCAGGAAACCATTGAGAAAGCAGTGAACATCTTAACAATAAAATACTGCAAATCGCTAATAATACATCTTCAGCTCTTTGACAGTTAGTCTACAAAATGTACAGTTGTACAGAATTATAACAGCACAGAAAAGAGAGAATCAACTGCTTAAAAGTGACAGAACATTTTTTACTTGTACCTGACAATTTCTGATACTTCAATTTATAGTAATTTTGATAACAACACCATATCTTCTAAAAGATTTTGGTGAACGTTAAGTGTAACCAAAGACTGCTTTTTCCTTTGACAGAAACAAAGAAAAAATACAATAATGATGAGCATTTCAGTATTTAAATAGAGAAAATAATAATGGAAAAAGTCTTCAGCAAAAAAATAAATAAGAGCCAATATCACTAGTCTAACTTTGGAATATGTAAGTGTGATTTTCATAAGAAGGTATAATGTCATTATATTGTAAGACGAAGCTACTATGTGCACACTTTTGTGTGTTGATAACCACTGTATGTTTTATACTGTACGCTAGCTAATATATTTAGGAATCTGACTATATAATAGTTATACTGGGGAAAAAAAGCCCATATAGATATCAAGGAGAGTAGACTGTGGTATATTTCTTGAGAAAAGATTACACAAATGAGCTCAGAATTTATACATTGACCTGGACTGAGCAATATGACTATTAAAAAATCAATCTTTAAAAGCTGCCAATTCAACCCAGTGGAATCTGGGAATTTTCTCATTAATGTGGACTCCATGAATAGGCAGTGATGGCTCAAAGACATCAGGGAAAATTGTCTAATTTACTAGAAATGAACATTTAATAGATTAAGTTTCATTGCCATTGCTATCAAATATCGCTTTTGGTAGAGGTCCCTGGTTCCAACAGCTAAGCATTTATCTGTATCAAAATGGAGCAAGACCCTATGTCCCCACCCCATGTCCTCCACCTGCCTTTTGTCTGTGGAAAAATGTTAGCCAAAGAATAAGCTTAATCAGAGAAGTGAGAAAATGCAGAAACAAGAGAAAATAGTCCAACATGACTAAATAATAATAGTTCAGTCAAGGACCTGTAGTTCCTCTTCATGAGCTATAGATAACTATATCCTGTGAGCTGTCTCGTAGATATGAAAACCCCCACAGGATGGAAGAAGTTAACTCATACTGACCAGGCCTTAGCCATAGCAGAAGCCGCCACAATTCTGAGAATTTGTATTGAAGAAATGGAGTCAAACCAACTCTGAAACTGAAGCTTAACTATACTTAAAACAATAAAGATAAACACTAGTCAGACCACCACATAACCAACTTAAAGATGACTGTCAGCACTGACTGTGGTGTTTCTACATGTAGCCCCCCTCCCTTCACCTATAAATCTCTTGCATAATGATTTTCAGAGGAGTCGGGGAGGAGTCAGCCTTTAGATTCTTTCCCCTCCTCCACCCGTTGCACAGTTACTGGTATCCAAAATAAATCAAAGTTTCCTTTCCATCAATCTTGCCTCTTTATTGGCTTTTGAGGCTCGGGCAAGCCAGACCCCACTCCCAGTTGCAGTATCACTAACCAATCTTGTCTTTAGTTCCCTGGCCCAGCTTCTTGATTCCCTGCCTTGCTCCCTGGAATTTATTCTTTACTTGCTTATATGAACGGCACTTGCCTTCTACTTTCCTACCTTCCTTTCTCCCCTACTTGCCTGGAGAATGATCTCTTATCTCCTTAAATATATGTTACAATCCGACCCTCTTCCACTCTACCTTAATTTCAGACCCTAGCTTCCTCTAGAAAGCTCTGGCATCTTTCCTCTATTTATTCTGTCTACCCACACTGTGCCTGTGTAGTGAGTACATTCGCAGTTCTCCCCTTTTGCATATATTTTAAGAATTTCAAATTGGACCACATTAAGCCTTTGTCAACTATAGTACATTTCTTACTTTCCCCATCTTTCCCCCTTTTTTCTATGTTCTTCCCTCCATGTTTCCTTGTGAGTCATCTAAGAGCTAGACATGTCTCCACTGAGGTGAATTTACATAACTTTAAAATTTCCCAGCTCTTCATGTGTACAAAAAGCAATCATTAATAATGCCGCTATCATACTTGGTCATTCCGAAGAACCGGCACACTACGTATGTATCAGGAACACTGAGGTACACGTAGTTTGAAAAAAGTCCTGCCAACCCAAATGCTGCCATCCTGCAAAGGCTATGCTGAGCCAGATGAAAAAAGTCAGCTTTAACTCACACAAATATCCCAAGAAAATCCTACCTGTGGTTCCTTTCTTTTTCTGTCATCGATTGCTTTCTTTATTTCAGGGCTGACCATGAGAACTAATAAGGTATTTTTAACAAGCTCAACACAATGGCACAGTTTCAGCCTTTATTTTGTGTTGGCAAATATTTCATCTTTCACGCAAAGTGTGCCTGCACAGTGCAGAATGTCTTGCATGGAGATGTGGAAGAAAGTGGGTTCATGTCCTGAGGATAACCAGTAGGGACTGTCGAGAGTTGTATTGTGTTTCTATGAGAGTTTGTGGGGTATTGGAGGGAGTCTTTGCTGCACAAGAATGTTCTTCAGGGAGCTAATTCCCAAACAGGATCCCTTTATATTGTTCCCAATGTGTCCCAATTTCAAATACTAACATGTTCAACCTTTTCACTGATAGTTTAGAATGACATTGAACATAAAATCCATTTTCGCTGAGTGAAAGCGTTTCTTCTGTTAAGAGAGTCAGGTTGGAAAATTACAACATGAGTCACCTAAGAAATAACAACAGGGATTTCAGCAAGGAAACTTTCAAATGTGCTGTAAGAGCCTCCTGAATGTGAAACTAAAACTGATCAGTAAAAGCCACGACCAAACACAATCAATAAATGACCCATGTCTGGGGACAGTTTTAGGAAATGGATCTGCATGGGAGGCTAAGCTGTTGATACACAAGGGCAGCATATGTGCTGTGAGGTAATTCAGAATGTAATGTATGCCCCCGAAGAGGATAGGAAGCTTATTTATATGAATAAAGCATGCACTCCATATGTCTCTGTCAATTGTGCATTCCAGATATTTACCTCAGTTTCATGAGAATTTCTCAAGGGAATAAAAACTGAAATGACTAACACCCTCTGAAATTCCACTGGATCTATTAGCCACTTCCTTCTCTTTCTGAGATGAGACTGTTGAATCTGATAACCTCCCTGATGCCCTGTGGTTGACAACTTCCCAGCTGAATTCTTTAGACATCAGTCTGGTTGGCTAATTAAATTCTTGTGTGATTTTTTTTTTCTTCAAAGCTTAATGTCTTCCTATACATCCTTGTCTCAATTTTTTTTTTAATTTGGGTTTACATCACTGTACACACACACACACACCCCTCACACACACACACACACACATGGCTGAAATTTGTTATCCCCAAATTCATATGTTAAAGTCCTAATCCCCAGTATTTCAGAATGTGACTATTTGGAGATAAGAATCCTTAAAAAAGCAACTAAGTTAAAATAAAGTCATTTTGGTAGACTCTAATCTAATATGACTATTGTCCGTATGAGAAGAGGAAATCTGGACACAACGAGATACAGAGGGAAGGCCATGGAAAGCGTGGAGAAGACTGTCGTCTACAAGCCATCAAAATTGCTGACACCTTGGTCTTAGACTTCCAGCCTCCAGAACTGGGAGAAAATAAATTTCTGGTATTTAAGACACACTCAGTCTGTAGTTCTTTATTATGGCAGCACTAGCAAAATAATATTGATACAAAATATAATATACACACATTTACACATATACATATATCTTTGTGTCTGCATGTATAAACATAACTGTGTGTATATATACATATTTTCTCTAGTTCAACAGTTCATAGTTCAATTTTAAAAAACTGAATAACACAATATCAATAATATAAAGCACATTATAAAAAAAAAAATTCATATTTTTAAATATAAATTTGGGAAATAAAATAGTCATCAAGAAGAACGCACCTCAGTGTTCACTGTGACACTATTTATAATAGCCAAGATATGGAAGCAACCTAAATGTCCACTGAAAGATGAATGTTCAGTATACGTATATATATACAACAGGTATTTATATATTATATACATATATACAACAGAATATAACTCAGCCATAAAAAAAGAATAAAATAATGTAATTCACAGCAACATGGAAGGAGCTAGAGATTACCATACTAAGGGAAGTAAGCCAGACAAAGACAAATATCATATGATACTGCTTTATGTAGAATTAAAAAAGATACAATTGAACTTACTTACAAAACATAAACAGATTCACAGACACAGAAAATAAACTTATATTTACCAAAGGGGAAAGGGGGTGAGGGATAAATTAGGAGGTTAGGATTAACATATACACACTGCTGCTGCTGCTGCTGCTAAGTCGCTTCAGTCGTGTCCGACTCTCTGTGACCCCATAGATGGCAGCTCACCAGGCTCCCCCATCCCTGGGATTCTCCAGGCAAAGAACACTGGAGTGGGTTGCCATTTCCTTCTCCAATGCATGAAAGTGAAAAGTGAAAGTGAAGGCACTCGGTCGTGTCCGACTCTGTGCGACCCCATAGACGGCAGCCTACCAGACGCCTCCGTCCATAGGATTTTCCAGGCAAGAGTACTGGAGTGGCGTGCCATTGCCTTCTCCACATATACACACTGCTGCTGCTGCTAAGTCACTTCAGTTGTGTCCGACTCTGTGCGACCCCATAGACGGCAGCCCACTAGGCTCCCCCGTCCCTGGGATTCTCCAGGCAAGAACACTGGAGTGGGTTGCCATTTCCTTCTCCACATATACACACTACTACATATAAATAGATAACCAAAAATGTCCTACTATATAGCACAGGGAACTATACTCAATGTTACTCTTGAGAGTCCCTTGGACTGCAAGGAGATCCAACCAGTCCATTCTGAAGGAGATCAGCCCTGGGATTTCCTTGGAAGGACTGATGCTAAAGCTGAAACTCCAGTACTTTGGCCACTTCATGCGAAGAGTTGACTCGTTCGAAAAGACTCTGATGCTGGGAGGGATTGGGGGCAGGAGGAGAAGGGGACGACAGAGGATGAGATGGCTGGATGGCATCACTGACTCGATGGACGTGAGTCTGAGTGAACTCCGGGAGTTGGTGATGGACAGGGAGGCCTGGCGTGCTGCGATTCACGGGGTCGCAAAGAGTCGGACATGACTAAGCGACTGAACTGAATTGATAAGGCAAAAGGCTCTGAAAAAGAATATTTATATATATGCACACACACACACATATATAGCTGAATCGTGCTGTGCACCTGAAATTATTACAACATTGTCAATCAACTATACTTCAATAAAATAAAAAGAAAAATAAAAGAAGAATTAGAGGAAATGGTGATGAACTTGGAGTGGTCCTATGGTGCGGAGTATATTGATCAGAGTAGAGGTCTGAAGTAAGGAAGGAAAGGGTACAGGATATTCCTTATCCACTCTCCGAAACAATGACTAATAAAAGTGAAAGTCGCTGAGTCATGTCCAGCTCTTTGCAACCCCAAGGACTATACAGACCATGAAATTCTCCAGGCCAGAATACTGGAGTGAGTAGCCCTTCCCTTCCCCAGGGGTACTTCCCAACCCAGGGATCGAACCAGGGTCTCCCGCATTGCGGGCGGAACCATTACCTGTTGAACCACAAAGAAAGTCTGAGATTTCTGGCGTGGGTAGCCTATCCCTTCTGCAGCGCATCTTCCCGACTCAGGAATCGAACCATGACCTCCTGCATTGCAGGCAGATTCTTTACCAACTGAGCTGTTAGGGAAGCCCCACCAATGACTAAATTCTTATCAATTATCATCATGGTTACAAGTATCTATTCAACATGAACCATGAATAATATGCTAGTTTTATAGGTTATACTGCAAATACATAATATGATTTCTGCCCTTCAGGAGCTTACAGCGACGTTGGGGAAGAATAGATAGGCACACACAGAACACATACTCACATACAAAGAGATTGACAGAATGTAAACCAGATGGAACAAGAGACAAGAGAGTAAGTTAAAAGCTAAGAAAACTGTTTGAAGTCATTTTGAAAGTTCTATGGGTTATATAGGAGCTGAATGTGAGGCTAGAAAGAAAGAAAATAAACTATGTAAAAATAAAATTCCCTATAGGTTAAGATTGAGGCCAAGGATAAGCCCAAAATTGATGAGAATATGAAGAGATGCTTTCAGGTTTAATTAATTAATTAAATTCATATTTTTATTATCCTTTAAAAATTTTCAGAGACATTGATTTAATCCTTGGAAGTTTAGGAGTGGATAAGGGATAAGATCTCTAAGGAAGAAAATGCAAAAAAAAAAAAAAAGAGAGAGAGAGAGAAATGGTACATATCTTGAGGGAAAAGCCCATTTTATAGAAAGGATGGATGGAGAAAGACCAGCAAAAGAGGTGGAGGAGTAGTGGTCAGAGGGATTGGAACAGACTCAAGTCCTTGCAGTGTGACAGAATCTAACATGTGACAGAAGCAGGGAGTGGCCAATAACAGAAAAGGCAGTAGAACAGTGCAGGAAAACACAGACTAATTTAAGGAGCAGATGACCGTTTTTGTATCCTTATAACAATCTCAGTACAGGATGAAGACAGAAGCTTCACTGCAGAATATTAGAATGATGAGGGTAAATATGATGGTAAAACAAAACCCTTCATTGAAAAGGTTAAACTTGCTAGAAATAATGTTTAAAAATTGAACAGGAGCTAGTAGAAGGGTTACATGATTTTTTTAAATTTATTTAATTTTTAAATTTTTTAAAATTTATTTATTTATTTTTTGAGGCTAATTACTTTACAATATTGTATTGGTTTTATTATGATGGAGAAGCGTCTGGATATCGGAGGGGCAGCACTAAGGGAGTGATGAACTTTGCTGCAGAATTGGGGCTAGGAGAGGCCATGGACCAGGTTCTGAAAAGTCCACAGAGAAAGGCAGGAAGCAATTATACTGCTTTTCTTGATGAAGAGTGATATGTATTACCCTTAAACATTAAGGGAACCCAGAGTTTTCTTTTCTTTTGCTTTTCCATTTTGGTAAATTGTTAAGATCTGTCAATTTTGTATTCCAGGCAAATAGCCTCCTGCTTGTTCATCATGCCTACTTTTCTGAACAGAATACTAAAGTTACAAGCCACATTTTTCTTCTGTGATGAAAAAATGTAGGTGGAGTATTGCTTCTCTCCCCATCGATAGAAACTGAAGCATTGCTATTTTGGCTCCTTTTATTGTATTTCATTCCTCTTTTATACTCTAATTATATCCCCATCAGGATATATATTTCTCTTTCTTGAGAGATAAGATGATTTAAGGTAGAAATGGATAAGATCTTTCTGTCCTAGGCTCTTCTGTTAAATCCAAACATCTTTATATCAGCACAACTGGGGGCAAGGCTCTGTTTGTTTCAAGGGCCACCTGCGATATAAACTTTATCACACTCAGAAAATATTTTCCATAGGGCTTCTACAAGCAAGTGAGAAACAAACTATAAATTTACTTTTACTTAAACTGACTCTAAAAACTATGATCTGCTGACACTGTCACACTTAGCAAATTTGTTTAGAACAGTATGAATAAGCTTAGAAAACTGCCTTGTGAGGAGAAGGAAATGGCAACCCACTCCAGTACTCTTGCCTAGAAAATTCCATGGATGGAGGAGCCTGGTGGGCTGCAGTCCACGGGGTCACAAAGAGTCGGACACAACTTCACGACTTCAATAAGGTATTACATTAGGAACCATTTATCTTGAGTTCTCAGAAGCTTTAGTTTCAAGTTTCAATTTAGGAGACTTACAGAGTATATTTTACTATATGTCATCTCAAACAATATATAAATTTTTACAGTGGATATATAATATAAAAGTTGTTTAGGCCAGTCTTCTATTGAATTTAAGATTCTTTGCAGAGCTATCCTTATTATTTGATCTTCCTTTGAGTACTTTTCAAGTTGATCATTGTGTCAGAATTAAAACAAGCCCTTACACTGAAGTTATATGGAAGTTATTTTCAGATTCAGGTTGCAAATTACAAAACAGACAGCGTAAGATATTAAAGTAGCTTGTCAAAAATAAAATATGGCTTCTTATAATTTAAAAGAAAACTATGTCTTTCTTATTAATAGAATACAAGTTCTAAGAAAAGGTGAATTGCAAATGTGTTCAGGAATCAAAAGAAAACATTAGACATTTGGAACAGGGGCAGGCATTTGTAAACAATGAGAGACTGTCTGAATAATGATCACTTAGAAGATTCCTTGTCCTAATTCTGATCAGTGGGTTCTGCTGGTTCTCAAGTTTCAAATCTGTTTTGCTATCTGTTGGCCTGGGGAGGAGAAGGAGGAGGGAGCTGGGAAAGAGGAAGGAACAAAGGTAGGAGGAGGGGAGAGAATTGAGAAGAGGAGGGACAGTTCACTTGTTTTCTGTACCACCTGCTGCTGCGGCTAAATCACTTCAGTCGTGTCCGACTCTGTGTGACCCCAGAGACGGCAGCCCACCAGGCTCCCCCGTCCCTGGGATTCTCCAGGCAAGAACACTGGAGTCGGTTGCCATTTCCTTCTCCAATGCATGAAAGTGAAAAGTGAAAGTGAAGTCGCTCAGTCGAGTCCAACTCTTAGCATCCCCATGGACTGCAGCCTACCAGGCTCTTCCATCCATGGGATTTTCCAGGCGAGAGTACACTGGAGTAGCTTTCTCTTATTCTTTTCCTTTAGGTTTCACTGCCCTACTGATAATGGTTATGGTCTACTGATATGCAAACTTGGACAGTAACAGAAGGATTGCTTAATATCTGTAAGAAATGGGATGGAGGCAGTGGGGTTGTCATGTGAAATGCTATATATGGGTATGGGTATATTCAAGGGAACATTGAGGACTTCTAAGACTCTTTCTTAACCAAATGCTTCTCAAAGATGAAGTCAAGATGTCCAGTCCTGGGCCACTGAGGGCATTCCCAGATCTGTTACCATAACTCAAGTCTAGGTCCCCTCTGCCATTGTCTCAATGCTTAACTTTTCTTCCACTCTAGCATATTTAGCACAGAGGGAAATTGCCCAATTTTATACTATACTCCTTCTATAGTTTATTTCTGGTCTATTATAGTTAAAATAAATGTTCTTTATTTAACTCAAAACAAAATTAGAAATATATGGACTCTGTACATCTTTGGAAAAACATCTTTATTAAATTGCCCATTTTGGAGTGGATCTCTAGGGATAGTTTTCATTTTATAAGAACAAATGTAGATTTCATAAAGTTTATTTCTTGAATGGTATATCTCACCTTGCTGAGGATAGAAAATAATTACAAAGCAATTATTGGCTAACTGTAGGTTTGTGGAGCAACCATAAGTAATAAGATTTAACGTGCTGAATTAGCATTTTTTATGGCAATATAAAATGGGTTGAATTTTAAGTTGGTGTTTCATTGCTTCACAAGAGGATTTTTCCTGAATGAATAAAACTTATTTGAAAGACGTTTTTCTGAAAAATGCTTTTTTTTTAAAGAGTCCAGGAAGGCATAGTTAAGTAAGTGTTGGTCAGCATGGGCTGAAATGGAAGGCAAGTAGCTCTTTATTCTTATTTCTGCAGCCAAGAGAAAGCCAATTTGCAGAATAGTAGGAATGACTTATGTTCCAGGAAAAACATATTTTACAATTGCACATTCATAATAAATTATGGACAAAAATTAAAAGGAAAAAATCAAAATGACCTTTCAACTATACTATTATTGTTATTTCCTCTCTTCTCAGATTTAACATTTAGCTTCTCTTAAAATATGAAACAGATCATTTAAAATCTCCAAATGTTAACATTAAAAAAAGTCATCATTGCATTTTCATATATTGGATATTGGCACCAAGATCCCTTTTTTTTTTTTGAACAGTAAGACATTATATAGTAAACACATCAGTCTTTATCAGGCTGTCATCATCTGTGGATTCTTCTCACTTTCTACTACTGGCCTATGGATAGAGTGGTCTATTTTTGGGAGAATGAAGAAAACAGGTTTAGAGGTAAATCTTCCATTTACTTATACAACTGACAAAAAAAGACAATTCATTTCTGTGACAGTATGGTGTCGGGTGCTCTTTCTCATGCTGCTAGAAGATTTTACATTTGCAAACAAATTTTTTTGACATGCAGTTTGCCAATTTGAATAAAGAACTCCAGAAGTATTCATACTCTTTGAAATTGCTATCTCAGAGAACCTAGCCCAAGGAAATAATTAGAAGTAATCAAAGGCACAGAGTTTTTCCTCTTAACATTATTTATGAATACAAAAACAGTGGAGTCAACCTAAATGTTTAACAGTAGCATTTGTAAGACATAACACTGTTTAAAACTGCATGATATTTGAAAATATTTTTATTCTAAACTTTTGCTGTTTGCCACAATAAGCATGACAGAGTCTAATCAGGCATGATACAAAGTTCTGAGAGAATTAGGATACAAAACTTTATATATATCATGATCCTAGTTGAGTAGTATAGCAATACACGTGTGTCTATAATTTTATACAAAGGAAAAAAATTCACCAAGATGTGAAAAGAAATGAAATCTACAATATGAGAATTGTTAAGAACTTTAGATGACCCTGTCAAACTCATTTATTTTAGAAATGAGAAAGTTGGGTTAAGAGACGGGGAAAGATTTTTCCAACGGTATGAGAGTTAGGGGTATACTTATCCATAATGTGTTGATACCAAGTCATCAGCTTGCTTCTGTTCAAATGCAGCTTGAGATTCAGGGATGAATAAAAGCATATTCTCCTGATTGAAGGTTCCCCAAACTCTGAGTACCATATGGCAAGGTGTACAGATTTTAAACCATCAGAATCATTTTATTAGGAGACTCTTGATAAGTAGTTACTTATTAATACTAATATCTCTTTATAAGAGTGAAGAATGGGATCCATCTTATAGTAAGGACTGACTCTCCCAAAGAAATGCAAAAGAATGCTCAAACTACCGCACAATTGCACTCATCAAACACGCTAGTAAAGTAATGCTCAAAATTCTCCAAGCCAGGCTTCAGCAATATGTGAACCGTGAACTTCCTGATGTTCAAGCTGGTTTTAGAAAAGGCAGAGGAACCAGAGATCAAATTGCCAACATCCGCTGGATCATGGAAAAAGCAAGAGAGTTCCAGAAAAACATCTATTTCTGCTTTATTGACTATGCCAAAGCCTTTGACTGTGTGGATCACAATCAACTGTGGAAAATTCTGAAAGAGATGGGAATATCAGAGCACCTGATCTGCCTCTTGAGAAATTTGTATGCAGGTCAGGCAGCAACAGTTAGAACTGGACATGGAACAACAGACTGGTTCCAAATCGGGAAAGGAGTTCGTCAAGGCTGTATATTGTCACCCTGTTTATTTAACTTCTATGCAGAGTACATCATGAGAAACGCTAGACTGGAAGAAACACAAGCTGGAATCAAGATTGCCAGGAGAAATATCAATAACCTCAGATATGCAGATGACACCACCCTTATGGCAGAAAGTGAAGAGGAACTAAAAAGCCTCTTGATGAAGGTGAAAGTGAAGAGTGAAAAAGTTGGCTTAAAGCTCAACATTCAGAAAACGAAGATCATGGCATCCGGTCCCACCACTTCATGGGAAATAGATGGGGAAACAGTGGAAACAGTGTCAGACTTTATTTTTTTGGGCTCCAAAATCACTGCAGATGGTGACTGCAGCCATGAAGTTAAAAGCCGCTTACTCCTTGGAAGGAAAGTTATGACTAACCTAGATAGCATATTCAAAAGCAGAGACATTACTTTGCCAACAAAGGTCCGTCTAGTCAAGGCTATGGTTTTTCCTGTGGTCATGTATGGATGTGAGAGTTGGACTGTGAAGAAGGCTGAGAGCCGAAGAATTGATGCTTTTGAACTGTGGTGTTGGAAAAGACTCTTGAGAGTCCCTTGGACTGCAAGGAGATCCAACCAGTCCATTCTGAAGGAGATCAGTCCTGGGATTTCCTTGGAAGGAATGATGCTGAAGCTGAAACTCCAGTACTTTGGCCACCTCATGTGAAGAGTTGACTCATTGGAAAAGACTCTGATGCTGGGAGGGATTGGGGGCAGGAGGAGAAGGGGACGACAGAGGATGAGATGGCTGGATGGCACCACTGACTCGATGGACGTGAGTCTGAGTGAACTCCGGGAGTTGGTGATGGACAGGGAGGCCTGGCGTGCTGCGATTCATGGGGTCACAAAGAGTTGGACATGACTGAGCGACTGATCTGATCTGATCTGACTCTAAGTAAGGAAATTTTGGATACTTCAAAGAAAAACAGCTCCAGAAAACCATCATTCCTAGCCCCTTCAAAGATGGAATTATTATTATTTGTATTGCAAAAGTTGATTTGGACAGAAAGAGCAAGAATGAGGGAGAGAGGCAGTGATTGAACACAGTTGAGAGACAGTCTAGAGCAGTGGATTGTAATCTGGTGCCACATTAGAATCACTTAGAAACCATAAAAATCCCCAAGCACAGGCCATCTCCCAGCATTATAAGTTCTCTGAGAGAAGGACCCAGGCTTTGGTAGTTGGTATTTTTTAATACTCCTCATGTGATTGAAATGTGCAGCCAAGTTTGAGAGCCATTCGTCTAGAAGTTTTTGAGAATTGATTTTAGTTCCTTGATACTTCGTCCTTTTGCTACAATAGCCATTTACTTAACACCCAGGTTCTCTCTTCCTTTTAAATGGTTGGGTCATTTATCATATATTGTAACCAAAGGCCTTACTGAGTGGCATTTTTGCTATCATTTGTTCCCTCTCAAGTATTGCCATTACTATTTTTAATCACCTTTCATTTTTATTTTCATGTATGGTATGTAGACAGAGAAGGCAATGGTACCCAACTCCAGTACTCTTGCCTGGAAAATCCCATGGATGGAGGAGTCTGGTAGGCTGCAGTCCATGGGGTCGCTAAGAGTCGGACACGACTAAGCGACTTCACTCTGACTTTTCACTTTCATGCATTGGAGAAGGAAATGGCAACCCACTCCAGTGTTCTTGCCTAGAGAATCCCAGGGATGGGGCAGCCTGGTGGGCTGCCGTCTATGGGGTCACACAGAGTCAGACATGACTGAAGCGACTTAGCAGCAACAGCAGCATGGTATGTAGAACCTGGCTGCTGTCAAGAATTCAAGTGTTCATTTGCACAGTCACAACACACTTGACTGATTGAGTTCTCGCTACCTTGGTCGATGTACACCTAAAGTCAATTCTTTTGGAGGCAATTAAAAGAAAGTCCTTCAGATTTGAAAACCGAATACATTTAACATCATTATAAACATCTATCAACAGTGTTATTTTTGTTCACATTTTAAATTCTGTGATGGAAAAATATAAATATTGTTCTCTAACCCATGAATGGAGAAGGCAATGGCACTCCACTCCAGTACTCTTGCCTGGAAAATCCCATGGATGGAGGAGACTGGTAGGTTGCAGTCCGTGGGGTTGCAAAGAGTCGGACATGACTGAGCAACTTCCCTTTCACTTTTCACTTTCATGCATTGGAGAAGGAAATGGCAACCTACTCCAGTGTTCTTGCCTGGAGAATCCCAGGGACGGGGGAGCCTGGTGGGCTGCCGTCTCTGGGGTCGCACAGAGTCGGACACGACTGAAGTGACTTAGTGGTAGTTGTAACCCATGAAAGAACAAGAAAAAGTCAAGGATCTTAAACCTCAATATTTCCTAGGATTTACTTTAATTAGTTTTATTTTTTTCTCATTCTAAGAGGATCTTTCACTTCATCTCTCTTAAAATGCCTAACACAGAGGCAAAATCACAGAGATCAAAACACTGGTGCAAGGTACAAATATTTTTAATGTCCAAATTTAAGTTATTTAAAATGATAACATTATACAGGAAAGTGAAGAAAGGATTTCTCACAGGATCCTAAATTTTGTTTTCTTGATTTAATTTCAGAACAACTTCTAAGTAATTTATCAAAGTGGACTTTTACAGAATTGGTATCTTGCTGAGGGTTTGTTTGGTATGTCACTTGACTATATATAAAGTTTTGGCCTTGTGATTGTACCAGCTATGCAAAAGTCTCTTTCTTTTTCTGACAGAGATATTTATTTACTATTCTAGGCTTGCATTTCCATTACTCTCTAGTTGATAGAATCCCAAAGCCTTTTTTTATATGAATGAAACCTCTCTCCAAATGTCAAACTGAAGATGTATTTTCCAAACCCTTTCCCTTCATTTGTTATGAAAAAGTCTTTAGGTACACTGGACTACTAGGAGAAGCAGCCCATGTTATGTGAGTAAGAACAGTAATTGTCAAATAAATTTAAGGGGGGAAAATTCCAAGTGGCAGAACAACTGTTTCAGGAAAAGTCGTCACTTAAATTTGCAGTGCTATGGGGACTTCAGATGAGCTAAGATTGGAAGTTTGTTTCTTTCTGCATTTCTGATAGACTTCCAACATTTCAGTCTAACTTTGAAGATGGTACTTGAGGCTACCTTTCCCAACGACTACTTTACAATTGAACCTGAAATATGATTAGAAATACATAATATAAAACAAAAAACTAGTGAAAAAAGTTGAGCATTGCAACATAAGTGACCCAATTTTCTTGTATATGTAAATTTACCTGTTGTGAGAGATTAAAGTAATCAAGTTTTACTGTTTTTATCAGAGGTTTTAAATAGAACTTATAGTAGTTTGTCACACTGAATAAGTCAATGCATTCTCTGATGTATACATAAGCATTTGTATGAGTAATGAACCACATACAAACCATATAAACACACTCCTAAACAGCAGTGCTTTGTTTCTATGGTAGTACAGAAAAAACTAAAAATAGAGCTACCATATGATCCAGCAATCCCACTTATATATCTGGAGAAAACCATAATTTCAAAAGATAAAAGTACCTCAATGTTCACTGCAGCACTGTTTACAATAGCCGGGACGTGGAAGCAACCTAAATGTCCATCAACAGGGGAATGAATAAAGAAAATGTAGTAGATATGTACAATGGAATATTACTCGGCCATTAAACATGAAATAATGCCATTTGCAGCAACACGGATGGACCTAGAGACTGCATACTGAGTGAGGTAAGAGGAGACATACATCATATTATATTGCTTATATGGGGAAACTAAACAATGTTATTAATACCAATGACCCTATTTACAGAACATAAATGGAGTCACAGATGTAGAAAACAAGCTTATGGTTACCAAGGGTGAAAGGGGGGAGTGATATATTGAGAGACTGGGATTGACACATACACACTACTATATATAAAATAGGCAACTAATATCAACCTGCTGTGTAGCACAGGGAACTCTACTCAGTACTCTTTAATGACCTCGATAGGAAAGGAATATAAGAAAAGAGTAGGTACATGTATGTATATGTATAACTGATTCACTTTTCTGCACAGCAGAAACTAACACAACATTGTAAATCATCTATACTCCAATAAAAATTAATAAAAAAGATGTTCCTAGACTTATGAGGTTTTGACTTATGATTTTTTTCAACTCTGCAATGGTACAAAAGTAATACAAATTTAGTCGTAACTGAACTTTTTTGAATTTTGAACTTTTACCAGGCTAGTGATGTGCAATAAGATCTTCTCTCACTTGCTCTCGTGCAATCACAAGGAGAAGGTGAAGAGGATCTGTACACCTCTGCACTGTCTTTGCACATAGTGACAGAAGAGATTGCATTGAAAATCCATTCTCCAGTCCAATCCCACAGCGTATGCACCTACACATTAACCACTCTCATATTAATGTAAAAACATATTTGATCAAATGGTCTTTGTACATTTCTTAAGCAATCAATGAACTGTATTTTAATCTACCTGAAAAAAACAAAAACGCAGACATAGTACTGGTGGGAAAAATCAAGCAACAGATCCATCCTCAACCTAAGCCTGTATGATAAGAATTAGGGAAATTATTCTTTTCATTTACTTAAGTGACAAATGGATGAAGATAAAGCAGAAAAACATCACCAATAAGGAACTGGTCATGAAGACAGAGCTGGAAAATCCTGGTTAGGAAGCTAAGCATTTCTGTTACTATTGTTTCCCTTTCAGTCAGTATTCCCTAGTTTTACCACTCTAAACAGGTTTCTGAGAGAAGAGATTGAGTGCATTGGCATCAGAGAAAACAAAGAGAAATATTCTACGTGAAAAACATAACCAGCAAATTCATATGATTGTCCTTGGAGTACTAGTGTCTGCCTTTGAGGAAGGGTAGGCTAATGGATCATGCTGTTGGCAAATCCTGGTTTATTTTTAATAGTGTAATTGGTTTTACTTAGCCAGATGTTTAGGTACTACATATTGTGGAAGATGGTTCATTGAGAAAGAGTTATGTAGCTTCTAAAGAGAAGGCAGATGTTGAACATGCAAAGGAACCCTAAGGAGTCATTTCTTGCTATGATACTTTACATAAAATAAAAACCTCAACCGAAATTGTTTCCTGTCCATTTTTCTAGGGTGGAGCAAGAGGGGCATAAAAAGCTAGTCTGCCCTCAATCCAGAAACTGATTCAAAGAACCGCCAAGCTGCCTTACCTTCTGCTTTTTCCTTATCTTCTTCCTTCCCTCGCTCAAACCCATACTGCGTCACTGCTCTATGCCTTGCACAGAGTTTTAAAAACTGTGCCCAAGTGGAGGCAGGATTCCATATTATTTATCTGATTTCAATTTAATTCATTTATTAAAGCTAAAAATGTCCTTCTAAATCCTTTTCTCTATTTTATTCATATTTCAGCTTCTCTGTTCAATTCAAAGCTGTAAAACTAGATAGATGTATTAGTCACAAACAAGGGCTAAATATAGGAAAGGCTGAGTGAAGCATAGATGCCTGGGGACAAACAGTCCATACATCAACCACGTCATAAATATCTGAATGTGAGTGGCAATGGAGAGGAAGTTATAGGCTCTGCTCTGGCGAAGCTGTGAGGTGGGGTGAGATGTGGGTGGTGGAGGAAAGGGTGTGGATGAATGTGGTCACAGAAATGTTAAGGAAGCCAAGATAAGAGCAACAGGGTGTAGGAGCAATGGAGTGTAAGTCCTTAGAATCTGCAGTTACAGCAGTATTTGTCTCACAGTGGCACTTTTATTTTTCAAACCCTTTTAACATTACTAACACAAGACATATTTAGGAAATACCAACTGTTTATGACACTTTGGATATTAGCCAGGACAGGAAATGTTACTTGGTGTTAAGAACTGAAGGATGGGATGGGGAGGGAGGTGGGAGGCGGGTTCAGGATGGGGAACACATGAACACCCATGGCTGATTCATGTCAATGTATAGCAAAAACCACTATAATGTTGTAAAGTAATTAGCCCCAATTAAAATAAGTAAATAAAATTTTTAAAAAACAACAGGACTGGTGGTGTTATATTTTTGAAAGAAATGTTGCTTGGTGATTGGAATTTTAAGAAATCTGAAGATGAAGGTAAAAATGTGAGGAAACTATAATAGAGATAAAACTATAATGAATCCAAGAATGGTCAAATCTTTAACTGAGAAGCATCTTTAGTGAGAAAAATAATATATTATTTATACATTGGTATAAAAGAGGATATTATGGGATTTAGCAATAAATTGTTTTGAGAGAACACAAGAGAAAAGATCATACAAAGATTATCTGAAATAAAGAAAAATTGAAGAAAATGGAAAACAACTATCACTCGAAATCAATTGCTAATTTCTAAAAATTTTATTTCCTTATATCATGCAGATATTCTAAAATTATGTTCTAACAAACACAAATTATTTACACAAAGGTTAAGAGGTAGGGAGAACATCAATTAAAATAAGTATTTACACAAAGAGGGAGACTGGCACTTCTCTAAACATCCTTAATTTATTACCTAACAGAGACAGTGCTGGGAGTGTTTCAGTGATCTTTTTTCAACCATCATTAGCATTTGTCAAATAAAAATCAATCCCCCGGCTGAAAGGTCCCTTGCCTCCATTACAGCTCAATCAACCTGTCAGTCTTGTGGCCCAGCACAGAAGCTCTCCAATTACACATCCACCTCCACTGTCCTCTATCACAGAATCTCAATTTATAAACAAGAGTTTACAAAATCACCTTGGTGAGATATTATACTGTTTACCAGGAAGATTACTTAAGCTAAAAAAAATGTTTTGCTATTCCCCAAAGTAAACTTTAAGTAACACCTGCTAGGTATATGACTGGAAAACAAGAAAATTTTCCCTTATAGCATAATTTTGTATTTACTAATGCAAAGTTAGTTTGTTTTTTTAAAATATGGATTGTGTTTCTTTATGCTGATGCAGGAGCATTGTGCGTGCGTGTGCGTGTGTGTGTGTGATGAGGGTGTTGGCCAAAGGTGGTAAACAAGCAGAAGGCTCAGGCTTCATATTCCAGTCTGGGTTCTTAATTTTGATTTGTACTAATAATGACATCGCCCAAAGTGAAGTAAGTGATTTGGATTATTAAGCTTTATTTATAAATAAGGGGATGCAATCAGGAAATAATTAGATAAATAATTTTCAGAGGCAATAATTAACAATTAGAAATTGTAGAACACAGCACTGGAGGGTATTCTGCTTCTCTTATCATTAATCCAGGAACTAAAGCAATCAAGGAATCAAGTCTGAAATTAGAGGTTCCTCTTATGTGTGAAGATTCTTCAGTATTATTATAGATAAGGAAGATGGTAACTAGAGCATACAGCGTGGTCACTTCAAAAATATTTTTATATGAAAGAGATGAGCATAGCATGAATAAATTGAGAAATAAGTATACTTAATACAGATGTCCTCCTGGATGAACTTAAAGTCAGAACTATGCCCCCAAATTAACATTTTGTTTTTTACTCTATTCCTATTCACTTCCTCTTTTTATCTTTTGGTGGTGCTAGTGAGAAATAGAGTGACCAGAAGTGAAAGATACATTCATTCATTCAGCCAAAGTTATGGAGCATTTATCCAGGAAGTGCCAGGGGACACAAAAAATTAAGAAAAACCAGACATGTCCTGCTTTTATAACATATTGGATGAATAATCAATTCCAAAATATCAAATCATTCATAACAATCCTCATGACATTTACCATAGCAAATACTTACACAGCACTTACTAAATTAACTTGTTTCATGGCTCAGATGGTAAAGAATCTGCCTGCAATGCAGGATACCTGGGTTCGATCCCTGGTTTGGGAAGGTCCCCTGGAGAAGGGAATGGCAACCCACTCCACTGTTCTTGCCTGGAGAATTTCACAGACAGAGAAGCCTGGCAGACTACAGTCCATGGGGTCACAAAGAGCTGGACATGACTGAGCGACTAACACACTATACTACTATCTTCATAATAACTTCAAGAGGTAGATCTCATTGTCGCCATTTTATTGGTAAGGGGCTTGAGGACACAGAGAAGCTTAGTAACTTGAAGATAAAAAATAAAGGAATGTTAGAGATCAGATAGCCTGGCCCAGAATTCAAGTGCTAATTCATCTCACAACACTCATCTAGGTGTTCTAATCTTGATTGTTAATTGTACTTTAAAGCCAGAGTTCCATGATTGGACATCTGTCACATTTCTTAAGTAACTCTTTGGAAGTCTTGGGGTTTGATTTTAAGAAAACCTTTACCTAAAAGTGGGCTTCTTGGCTAGCTCAGTTGGTAAAGAATCTGCCTGCAATGCAGGAGACCTAGGTTCGATCCCTGAGTTGGGAAGATCCCCTGGAGAAGGAAAAGGCTACCCACTCCAGTATTCTGGCCTAGAGAATTCCATGAACTGTATAGTCCATGAGGGTCACAAAGAGCTGGACAGGACCAAGTGACTTTAACTTTCACTTTTTTCACTTGCCCCAAAGTAAGATACACTTGTGTTTTGAGAGAAATTGTAATCACTTAATTTCTAATTCTTTTATAGTCATTTGAATTATCTGAGGTTCAATAAGACTTTTTACTTGATTAGTCTTTATCCTAATAATGGGAATTTACATTTTGCTAAGGATAAATTGGAATCTAGTCAGTCTCTTTAGAAACTCAGTAGTTCTAGAGTCAAATTATTTTTAATTCATCACAAAATACTTATGGAGCTTAAAGTCTGTGATTTTTAGTTTAATACAGAGCAATCTTCATGTAACCCCACTGAATTTTCTACAGTATTAATCTTCAGGATTAGAAAAGTGTTTATTTGTTTCCTGCCTCAAAGTCATTAAACTTAGCTCCTCCACTTATGTTGGAAAGGCTTGTGTAAATGTTCCTGGATATTTTTGCAATGCATTAAATTGGAAACTGATCTGTATTGACCATTTTTTATGTAGGTTTATTACCAAGAACATACATAGGGAAACGCTAAATTAATCCTATATGCAGGAGCATGTATATGCTCCTGTAGTGCTCCAGGAGCACCACATGCATCATTGGTGCAACCTATGTGTAACTGGAAAGATGAAAGAAATGAGTGCTAACCTGGTTTGATCCTACAGATTGTGATCTGACCTATAGATATCTCATTTGATTCCCTAAGCATTGGTTTTCTTTACCAGCATGATGGCACACATGATGTCGGTGTGCAAGATTTAATATCTGCAACCAGCTTTGCAGGCAGCAATATAAATCTTAATGAAAATGTTATACTGCATAATTATTGTGTCAAGAAGCAATTATAAGTGATACTTTATACTGAGAGGAGAAAAGCATTTACTCATTTTCAGTATTGGTGTTTCTCTGAAAATATCTGCATATAAAGACAAGGGATTGCAGAAATTTATGGGATGTCCTCACCATGGCAGCTGAAATTCTGGGAGGGCTCTACCATACTCCCATCTAAAGTAGAAGACTAGAGCTCGAGCTTTGTAAGTATACCTGAAAGAAAATCAACTTCTGAGCTCAAAATTGTGACAGATTTATTTTCTTCTTAGATCTCTGGCTACTTTTTCAGATGAAAGATACATGGATTTCAAAACATCTATATCTGAGGCAGTCGTTTGTATCAAGTGGATAAACTGGATATTATTTCTATTGAAATTCTGGATTACTAAGGAATTATATTAAGTATATGCAATTATATATGGCTCTTCACAGATCAGACTATGGTTATATCTATTACAGAGCTTTTGTAAAGAAGAACCTTCATATTCTATGTAGAAGGATAGCAATCACTGTGACTGCTGAAGAGATAATAAAAGGGTTGGTTCCAATGGTCTTTGAACATAGACAAGCAGCACAACAAAAACAAGAACATGGGTATTATTTTACAGGATTTTTTTCCTCAGAGACATGTTGGATAATAGATGCACTGATGAAAAAGAAATTCCTGTTTCTAAAAATGCAAAACAGGCTTACACACAAACAAACTGTTTAGTGTTTTTCAATGCACTCATTAGTAAAATACAATCATAAGCTTCATAAGTGAGCCAACATCTTAGCCAAGTGCTAGAGGTTTAGGCATAAATGTAAATGTATTTAAATTTATTTGTATAAAGTTCTTTATGAAAATCATGTGGGAAAAGATGAATAACTTAAATATTAAGAAGGAGCAATGTCTTAAGAACAAAAAATATATATATGGAAATGAAGTTTGGAAACCACAATTTTATGTGTTTATATATATGTGTGTGTATATATATATTCTGTTCTGTTGATTTGTTAAATGTCCCTGAGCCTCAGGAGGTCTTATAAAATAGTAATAGAAATTCTTGCTAAAGAAGTGACAGAAATATTTTAAAAGACATATAAATTTCTAGGTTACATTACACCAAGTAACTTGTGACAATAAGGAAAACAATGTGTCTTTTCCCAATTAATTCTTTCCCTTTCCCCTCAGCCATACAGTGTTCTGCTATTTCAGAGTAGATGAATACAAATGACAAAGTAGTACCCTCAGCATACACATGTCAGTAAGATTAAAAAAAAAAAAAAAGGTTACATATTCCTGAGCAAAAGCAACCATTTTAGTATTAAAAGTTCCCAGGGGCTCTTTCTGTCCATGACAACCATCAGCTAACCCCTGGATACAACTCTTGTGGTCTGGGAGCCCTCAATATTAAGACCCTTAAGTTTCCTTTGATGAATAGGATGGCTTGTGTACTTAGGAATTAGAGAATAATTCTGTAATCCTTGTGGATCACTGGAAAATCGACTAATCATGCTCACCTTGACAGAACTTCCGAAAGTTAAAAAATATTTGTCAACAATGCAGACTTTGATTTTCTAAATAGAACAGAAGCAGTCTTGCAAATTCCTTCTCAGGTATTCTGTAAGAATACAGAGTCATATTTTTATTATTCAAAGAAGGAACACTATAAGAAGAGAATCCCAGGCCTCTTTTTCCCCCTGATTTAACAGACAAGCATGCATTTCATCTTAAAAATTATGGAATCTCAGGAACTCTCATTCTTGTCTAGAAAATGATCCATGACTTCACACCTAGGCAGAAAGAGTCTTACAAACAAAAGTCCCTAAACCAACTGTGTTAGAACTTACTGGATCCTAAATAGGCTTTTCACAGAAAAGCTGTCAACACAACTATATTATGAGCTGATAATTTTATTCATTGGATGGATATTCAATATGGCCTTGATACCAGTCCCTTAACTGAAGAGGCAACCAGAGGGGCTGTTACAGTCCTAGAATGTCTATTTTTATTAAGTCTTATTCCTTCTTTTCTGTGATGGGCAGACTATAAGTGAAACATAAGATACATAATGCCATGATGCTTTTGAAAATATCCCATATTTATTTCTCACTCAACTCAGATTAAGAGCTATTGTCAGATATAAACATCTTTTACTTGTAAATTAAAATGTGAATGTTATAGCCTTCAATCTGAAAAGCATTTTCAAGAGCATTTAGTACAAACTCCTTGCTCAGATATGGACTTTGAAGTCTACAGCCATGAGGTGCCTTGATTAAGCTCACAGAAGCAGTGACAAGGCAGATCTTCTTGTGTCCAGTTCAGGCCTTTCCATTCTGTTTTTTTTTTAATACAATCCCAGTAACAGGATAATAGTTACATGATAATAGTTATATCATAATATATAGCATTCCATTAAAATGTAAGAAAAATGCATTATTTATCCTGCATAAGAGCTCGATTTCATCCCACTCTTTGTGACACTATGGACTGTAGCCTGCCACGCTCCTCTGTTCATGAGATTATCCTGGCAAGAATACTGAAGTGGGTTGCCATTTCCTACTCCAGAGGATCTTCCTGAACCAGGGGTCGAACTTGCCTCTCCTGTGGCTCCTGCATTGGCAGGTAGATTCTTTACCACTGCTGCTGCTAAGTCGCTTCAGTCATGTCCGACACTGTGCAACCCTATAGACAGCAGCCCACCAGGCTCCGCCATCCCTGGGATTCTCCAGGCAAGAACACTGGAGTGGGTTGCCATTTCCTTCTTCAATGCAGGAAAGTGAAAAATGAGAGTGAAGTAGCTCAATTGTGTCCGACTCTTCGAGACCCCATGGACTGCAGTCCACCAGGCTCCTCTGTCCATGGGATTTTCCAGGCAAGAGTATTGGAGTGGGGTGCCATTGCCTTCTCCATCTTTACCACTGAGCCGCCTGGTATTGAAATTTAATTGAGCATGAGTGAATATGAATCTTGAAAATGAGAACTCATCCCCACTGCAAGCATCTACAAACATCACTCTGTGTGAACAGGCATGTTCAATAATATATTAAGTACGATTAAAAATAAGAACAAAGTTGGGCACATTTTGTAGAGAGGATTCTAAAGGATAAACTGATTAAAACCTGTATCAAAATCATCTGAGGTTCTCATTAAAATGCAAATTCCTCAGCCCTGAACTACAGTACTGAATCAGAATTTCTAGCAGTAGGAGTATTAATTATATATTTTATTATAAATCTTAGGTTAGATAATAATTAGACACTGAAAATTGAGAATCAGATGTTTTAGGCCTTACACAACTACAAAAGGACTACTAGAGATAAGCTTGACATTTCTCATGCTTTATAAAAAATACATTTGTTCCTTTGATTTTTACATGTTTTCCTAAATGCATGTAAAACTTCCTGAGTTAAAAATTTCAACCACAAGCAATTCTATAGAGAAAACCCCAAAGAGTTAAATTAATTCTGATGAGTTTGAGGTTAAATCTAATTCTATTATACTCTATTAAGAACTGTATGGCAGAAGTATATGCATTTATATCCTTGTTGAATAACATCTTTATTAATCAAACAGCTCTAATTTATTGATGCAAACTCTTAGTAACCAGTTATTAATCCATGGGCTACTGTTGTGGTTTTCTCCAAGGAATCCTTTGATGGATGGGCTGTCAAAATGTGGATGGGAGAGCCCAGATCTGCAAATGGAGAAGAATATAGAGTGCTGTCTCAAGGCGATCATAAAAGCAGCTGTATCCATGGCATCAGTTTCACAGAGGACCAGTAACAAGAACAACAACAACAAAATGCAATAATATAGCACACATTAGATATCTGCCTTATTATTATTAATGAGTTCTCGCTTAAGTATCCCTTTTGATCTTTTCAGTGATCCTGTGCTTTTATGGATAAGCAAAACAGAGGCTTACAGAGAGAAAGTTACTTGTTCACATATTTTCATATTACACAAAAATGAGGGTTTTAGAAAATTTTCATTTACTCACTTTTTTCCTGGTAATATATATCTAAAAGTATAGAAGAAATGCTGTCTATCCTTAAGTTAGCTACAAGTAGAAACATAAATATATAAACAGGCAATTTTAATGTGGTTTTACAAATGTTCCAAGGGGCTAATTATGGGCTGCATGGAGAGTATATAAGAGATACTTAATTCACCTTCGGGAGATAAGGGGGAGGGGGAGGATTCCTGAAAGGGAACACAGCTATGTAGACAAATGGAAAGGTGGAGGGTTAGCCAGGTAAAGAAGCGGGAAAGCTACAGTTAAGGAATTCCAGGCAGAGGGAAGAGTTTCTACAAAGCCTTGCAGTTAGGAGTATGTCTGGACTATTTGAAAGAGTACAAGTGGTTAAGTGTGGCCTGAATGTAGAGGTAAAAGAAAACATGAATCAGATCATTAAAGATTTGGTACATCATGCTGACAAATTCGGATTTCAGTCTTTTGGTGATGGCGAGACACTGAGGAAATTACATTTACATTTAAAATGATCCCTCCCTATGCGAAGAATGGATTGGGAAGGAGCAGAAATGAAGGCAGTATGACCAGTTTGAAGGCTTAAAAAATGATAATTCAAGTCTAAGTAGGGACACTGGAGTAACAGATGATAGATTGATGTAGCCTACAAAAAGGGAATAGAATGGAAAGGATGTGGGTGACAGGGAAATAGAGTCGAGAAGGATATCTCACATGCTGGGCAATTGAGGGAACAGTGTTGTAATCTGAGGTAGGAAATTCAGGAGGAAAGGCTTTTTCCTTAAGAGAAAAGCCTGTCACTACGTAAGTATTTTTCTTCTAAATTATTTTTAAGTTTATTAAGTGCATATCCTTCCTAACAGTGGAAAGGCAAGAACGTTTGCTGTGTCAGTTTCTGTTTACAATGAAGTGAATCAGCTGTATATAAACGTATATCCCCTCTCTCCTGGACATCCCTCCCACCCGCCACTCTATCTCACCCACCTAGGTTATCATAGAGCAGCAAGCTGAGCTCCTTGCGCTATACTGCATGTTCCCACCAGCTGTATTTTACTTATAGTAGTATATATATATATATCAATGCTACTTTCCCAATTTGTCCTTCCCTCTCCTCCCAACCCTGTGTCCACACGTCCATTCTCTACGTCTGTGTCTCTTTTCTTGCCCTAGAAATAGGTTCATGTACCATTTTCTCAACTTTTAAGAGACAGCATTTTCTCAAAGGATAATTCTTTGATTACCAGGGAAAATAATTATATTGAGCTTTCCTCTAACAGATATGCTAGGGTTCTATTTTAGAGAACCACTTGTAATATTAGAACCTCTAATGGTGGTGAATAATAAACAGCTAGATTGGGGTCTCAGGTAAACTAGAATATACACATTTCATACTGCCTGACTTTTCAGATTTTTTCATGTTGCTGATAGGCTGAAGTTTTTTCCTGAATATTAGTATAGCTCCCAAATACATTTTCACAATGGAACTTCATCTCATGGACTCTATTACTGGCATATAGTATCTTTCATTATCTTGAAATTGACATCTTTACTTTTGTTCCTCATATCATTTCTGATTCTGCCTGTATTTGCTCATGATAGATCTTTAGTGCAGTTTCTGCTATGTACATTTGTAAAATTTATCTGTTTTATTTTATGGCATTAATCTTAGAGTTTGCAATTTATTTTTTTAATGTCTCAAATAATGCCAAATAATTGTTCTTTAAGAGACTGTTTTATTTTGAATATAATTAAAAGCCTGTTTTTTATGTGAGAGAACACCTTACATCTTTTTATATAAAAATCAGGACATTATTATTCAGGGCAAAAAATCCATTTTTGCTTCCCTCAACCCCAACTATTTCTTCTCTTCACAATAAATATTTTTCAACAAGAAGTCCATCTCACAACTAATTCCTGACCACCGCAAACTCATGGTTCAACATGCAATACAACAGTTTTTTTACTCTTTTGCTCAATACCTCCTGTTTTCAATTTCAGTGGCTATATTTTCATCCTTCAACTTCTTGACTTGCCTTTGAAGCTGACACTGTGGAACATGTTCTAATCTTTAAATTTTTAATACAGTATTCTCATGTTTTATTCTTTTTCTTTCTGATGTTTCCATCTCATTCAATTTTGCTAGTTTATTTTCTGCTCTGTTTCCTTAAGTGTGGGTGTTTGAACTTCAGAGAACTTCATTTATCACTCAGTATAACCTGTCTGAACAACGTTGGCCATTAGGTGGCTACCTTTGTGTTGATAACTCCTAGAGAAAAATGCAGCCCTGACCACTGTAAAAATGCCTGACTCAATAACAGTTTCCTGAGTCTGTCCAAACTTGGAAAAAAAAAAAACACATTATCTTTCTCCCTTCCTCATAATTCTGTTTGGACTTCTTCACACCTAGTATACTTCAGAAATACTTCCATCTGCTTAGCTACTTAAGCCGTCAAAACCATTCTGTAAAAGTTTAGTAATGAAAATTGTGGGCTCTATAGCTGAACTGCCTGGGTTCATACTCCAGCTCTGTGACTTTGGGAAATTCCAAGTTCATTATATCTGAGTCTTGGTTTCCTCATCTGTAAAATAAAGATGAAAACAGTTATACTTCATATGTTGGCTTGAGGATTAATTTTCATAAATCCTTGAATCAGTTCCTGATACAGTGAATGCAATTTATTATTTACCTTCACTCTTTCCACCTTTCTTGTGTGCCTTGAATCGTATCAATCTTCCAGTTTGATTGACAGTGTTTCCTACTCATTCTCCTTGTGTCCATCTTTACTTCTACTGCTATCCTTAAGAACAAGGAAATAATGGCTTTTATATCTTTATTTGAGATACTCAGTGTGTAGTAGACTCTCAATCACTGTTAAGAAATAACTAAACACATGTGTAAATGTTGGAAGATCTGGCTCCAAATGAGGTCTCCAAAACTCTTTTTTTTTTTTTTTTGCAATCATTGGAATGTTTGTGTATCCTCTTAAAGTAATTGTTTTGAAAGATTGATCATTTGTGCACAAGCATGTATATTTGTGCACAAGTTGGTATATTTCTGTTTGTTTAATTTTAAAGATATTTTGATGTGGACCATTTTTAAAGCTTTTACTGAGTTTGTTACAATATTGCTTCTGATTTATGTTTTGTTGTTTTGGCCACAAGGCATGTGGGATCTTAGCTCCCCGAATAGGGATCAAACTTGCACCCCTTGCATTGGAAGGTGAAGTTTTAACCTCTAGACCACCAGGGAGGTCCTGGTGTGTTTGTTAATCAGTTTTACTCTTTGTAAAGCTGCTGCAATTTGACAGTACTTCTGGTTGGTTTCCCTAGTAGCTCAGTTGGCAAAGAATCTGCCTGCAGTGCAAAGAGACTCCAGTTAGATTACTGGGTCTAGAAGATCCCCTGGAGAAGGAAATGGCAACCCACATCAGTATTCTTGCCTGGAGAATCCCATGGATAGAGGAGTCTGGCGGGCTACAGTCCACGGGGTTGCAAGAGTTGGACATGACTTAGCAACTAAACCACCAAACCACCACCACCACCATGGCTGGTTTACAGGCTAATCAACATTTAGTGTAATAACTGACCACAATGTGTCCTGTTATTTTTGTAGCATTGGGCAGATCATATACAGCTTCTCTGATGCACTTTCTTCTCTACTAAAATTGGTAAGTTGGACAAGAATTATCCAATGATCCTTTTAACATTTATGGCTTTAACAGATTTGAGCAATTATTCAGCATTTCAAATATGAGACATTGAGAGAAACACATCATGTGGAAAATTTCAGGCAGGGGGATATCAAACTAATGATCTTGATTTCTCAGCCTGCTGCTTATTTGTTCATTGAGACAAGCCGGTAGAAAGAATTTTCTAAAAGACAGCTTTTTAAATGCAATTCTGTAAGATTTCCCCTGTCTTAGCATTCAGTTGCACCTTTCTCTCCCCAAAAGGCAAAAGATTTTAGCTTAAGCCCTTTACCACACTGTTTTGACCTTGAGCGTAGGAAATAATCTATAGAAACTGAATTCTTATAATTTAAGATGATAGTAGCTTTTAAAAAATGACTAGTTCCAATAATTTCCTGTCACTTTTCCCACTGGTTATTTGACTGGAGGTTTTTTAAAAGGCAAATATTTTAAATCAAATTTTATTCATCATTCTACTTCAAGTAGCAAGTCTTTTAAATGTAGCCTTTTAAAACTACTGAATACCTAGAATTTCTTTCTGCTGATTAATCTATGGCAAGGTTTTGTGTAATAAAAATGGACTGCAAAAATGATTTTGGGGACCTGGGAAAAAGACTTTCCTGTGAAAATCAGGAGGGTTTATATCAATGTTGAATTATTTATGAGTCAGCCATATTAATGCTAAATTTTAACTGAGAACGACTCAACAATTTTGGCCCACATGCACCGTTTGCTTAAAATTATTTTTTATGAAAGACAGTCACCTTATGATTTCAATAGATGAATAGGAAAGTCATTCCAGCTCTATCATGGTCCATGGAAAGCTCTTTTGAATGCAGTATTAAATTGTTTATTTTATGTTAGTATTGCCCTTTATCTGAGAACTTTTTATTCCAAGGACTGTGGATATTTTGCAATACCTCCTTAGGTGATCAGAGTTACAATGTATTAAGGTATTGATTAATCTTCTGATTGATGTCACTAGAAAATTAATTCATAAACTCAAATTTGGATGTGGAAGATTAGCAAATCAAGTTTCAAGGATCACAGTTAACTAAAATTAAATGCTTTTTGCCATGTCTGACTCTTTGCGACCCCATGGACTATAAGCCACCAGCCTCCTCTGTCCATTGGATTCTCTAGACAAGAAGACTGGAGTGGGTACACATTCCCTTCTCCAGGGGATCTTTCCAACCCAGGGATCAAACCCAGATTTCCTGCATTGCAGGCAAATTCTTTACCATCTGAGCCACCAGGGAAGTGACTAATCAAATGCTAGCATAGAGCAACTCATGATATCACAGACTGGATTCTACCCTGTGCTCCATAGCACACTTATTTCACAGCCATGACTATCCAACAGAGTCTCAATTTCAAGCAAATTATCCCACTTTCTCATGAGGATCCTTTTCCTTTCCTATCAGATCATTTGCATAAATTTGTTCATTTAGAAAGCACAGTCCTTAACTGGAGATAAAATAACAAAGGCGGTAGTCCCTAAGGTAAATCTTTTTTTAAGAGTGGTGGCTGATATTTAATCCTGAGTCCAGGTATTTTCCTTTTAAAAAAAATAATAATTAATTTTTTATTGAAGGATAATTGCTTTCCAGAATTTTACTGTTTTCTGTCAAACCTCAACATGAATCAGCCATAGGTATACACATATCCCCTTTGTTTTGAACCTCCCTCCCATTTCCCTACTCATCCCACTCCTCTAGGTTGATACAAAGCTCCTATTTGAGTTTCCTGAGCGATACAGAAAATTCCCATTGCCTATCTATTTTACTTATGGTGTAAGATGATGCTGTGAAAGGGCTGCACTCAATATGCCAGCAAGTTTGGAAAAATGAGCAGTGGCCACAGGACTGGAAAAGGTCAGTTTTCATTCCAATCCCAAAGAAAGGCAATACCAAAGAATGATCAAACTACCACACAATTGCACTCATCTCACACGCTAGTAATGCTCAAAATTCTCCAAGCCAGGCTTCAACAATATGTGACCTGTGAACTTCCAGATGGTCAAGCTGGATTTAAAAAAGGCAGAGGAACCAGAGATAAAATTGCCAAAATCCTTTAGATTATCGAGAAAGCAAAAGAGTTCCAGAAAAACATCTGCTTTATTGACTTTGCCAAAGCCTTTGACTGTGTGGATCACTACAAACTGTGGAAAATTCTGAAAGAGATGGGAATACTAGACCACCTGAACTGCCTCTTGAGAAATCTGTATGCAGGTCAGGAAGCAACACTTAGAACTGGATATAGAACAACAGACTGGTTCCAAATTGGGAAAGAAGTACGTTAAGGCTGTATAATGTCACCCTGCTTATTTAACTTATATGCAGAGTACATCATGAGAAATGCTGGGCTGGAAGAAGCACAAGCTGGAATCAAGACTGCTGGGAGAAATATCAATAACTTCAGATATGTAGATGACACCACACTTACAGCAGAAAGTGAAGAGGAACTCAAAAGCCTCTTGATGAAAGTGAAAGTGGAGAGTGAAAAAGTTGGCTTAAAGCTCAACATTCAGAAAATGAAGATCATGTCATCCGGTCCCATCACTTCATGGGAAATAGATGGGGAAACAGTGGCAGACTTTATTTTGAGGGGTTCCAAAATCATTGCAGATGGTGATTGCAGCCATGAAATTAAAAGACGCTTGTTCCTTGGGAGAAAAGTTAAAACCAACCTAGACAGCATATTAAAAAAGCAGAGATATTACTTTGCCAACAAAGGTCCATCTAATCAAGGCTATAGTTTTTCCAGTAGTCATGTATGGATGTGAGAATTGGACTATAAAAAAAGCTGAGCACTGAAGAATTGATGCTTTTGAACTGTGGTGTTGGAGAAGACTCTAGAGACTCCCTTGGATGGCAAGGCGACCCAACCAGTCTACCCTAAAGGAAATCAGTCCTGAATATTCATTGGAAGGACTGATGTTGAAGCTGAAACTCCAATACTCCACTTGATACTGACTCATTTGAAAAGACCCTGATGCTGGGAAAGATTGAGGGCAGGAGGAGAAGGGGGGACAACAGAGGGTGAGATGTTTGGATGGCATCACCGACTCAATGGACATGAGTTTAAGTAAACTCCAGGAGTTGGTGATGGACAGGGAGGCCTGGTGTGCTGCAGTCCATGGGGTCGCAAAGAATAGGACACGACTGAGTGACTGAACTGAACTGAACTGAATGTAAGTTTCCATGTCACTCTTTCCATACCTCTTATCCCCTCCTCCCCTCTCCGCATGTCCATAGGTCTATTCTCTATGTTTGTTTCTCCATTGTTGCCCTGTAAATAAATTCTTCAGTACTATTTCAAGGTAGTCAGATCTTCTCCTTTTGCCTGCACAATGTTGAGATTTTCTAGTTTGCCTGAGCCTTTGGTTTCTCAGCTGTAAAAGGAAAAGAGTACTCATCACTTATCAAGGAATAAAGTTATACACTGAAGGCTAACTGCATTCTTGTGACTCAACTTCTGAGGAATGTAGCAACATTTTCAATGTTTTTAACCAATATTTGGGTCTGTGCTGTGCTAAGTCACTTCAGTTGTGTCTGGTTCTTTGTGATTCTATGGACTGTAGCCCGCCGATCTTCTCCGTCCCACTCTCCAGGCAAGAATACTGGAAAGGGTTGCCATGCCCTCCTCCAGGGGATCTTCCCGACCCAGGGATCAAACCCACATCTCTTACATCTCTTGCATCGGCAGGCAGGTTCTTTACCACTGGTGCCACCTGGGAAGTCCTTATTTAGTTCTACATGTTAGTAATTCAAAGAAACAAAAATTACTCTGTGAACTCTGGCTATATGACTTATCATTCACTTATCTATCTATTCGGATAATTTATATTATCTTGGAGGTAGTCCAAGACCTGATGACATGATGTTTTGGACTACCTCCCACCTTTACGTTATTGTGCCCTGTTGGATATAATGATCTCTGTAATATTTGCTTCTGCTTCTCACCCGATGAGGCTGAGTCTACATAGACAAACAGGGTAGAGCTTTTGAGGGAAAAGACAATTATAGAAAAATAGAAATTTAAGGCCCAAATTATCCTGCAAATAAAGAACAAATTCATCAGTTTATCCCTTGAAAAACTCAGGGAACAGCTGACTCAATCTGTTTCACCATAGGACATAGACCATTATTTTCAATGAGAGAATCATTCAAGTGAAGATATTGTAAGAAACAGAGCAGCTAATTAGTTGTTCACATATATCCTACAGCTCCTGTTTAGTTTTTCCTAGAATTCCAAGTGATGTACAGATAGATAAAATTAATTTAATTCTGAGCTGAAAATAAGGTGTTAATGTCCCCTTCCAGTCTAGGGGTGAACAGTTAGGATGAGGGAGTGCCTGTGTGTAGGAGGAAAAGGTTTTCAGAGCTGTGAATGTCACCAAGCATGCTGTAATTTAAGGGTGTGATAGTTGTCCTTCCAATGTCTTACCCCCCTACCTATGATTGCAGCGCCTCTCCTTTTGTGATTCATCAAGGCCATTTATAGTCTCTCCCTTGCACGGTTTTCTGGTTATTTTATTATTTAATTCTGGAATAAAATCTTAGCTTATAATAATCAGATCATGATTTTTTAGATATGTATACCGTTTTGTTGAGTTCCCAACTATATGAAAACATAATGAAACATCCCATGAAGATCTATGTGATGATTTTCTAAAGGCCTCTGAATATTTTGTAGTGCTATAGAAAAATAGTAGTAGTAAAAGTATCAGGGGGAAACATTAATAACAATTTTAAGAGGCCTATACTGTTAATTTTCTAACCCAGGTCACAGAAAGTTAGCCAATTAGGACAATTGCAGATATTCAAATCTTATATTTCTTCAGGATTGTGGTACTTATATACCACAGAATAAGAATTAGTCTCTTTTAATTGCTCATTATTTCTCAGTTGCCTCTACAACTGTCATAGAAACTAGGATTACTCTGGGTGTTAACTTGAAATTTTATGCAAAGGATTTTTACTGGGTATTTATTAAGTGTTAATGTTCTGGAGTTGGAATTCAGGAATAACAGAAAACACAGTTCTGAACCTCTCAAAGAACCTAGGCTATTGGTAGAGAGACATGCAAATCAATGAAAAGTATAATATATTTTGGTAGGAAAGTTGTATGTTATTAGTACAGTAAGAAGGTTATTAGGAATAAAAACAAAAAAAAATGTAGGCATTGAAAGATTTAGGAGTATTTCTTGGAGAACATGAGCTTTTGTGTTGGAAGAGGGAAATGATGGTGCAAGCAATACCAACAGAATGATTAAAGACATGGAAGAGAATCTTAGTTACTACTTATATGAATTGTTTTATATCATCACTTTACACATGGTTTTAAAGATATCTATATACAATTAAAAATGACATAAAATATTCTGGAAAGTATTTCTCATTGATAGGAACAAGTGATGTGCTGTCTCACACACAGGAAAAATGAAACACTAGCTGCCAACTTGCAAGATTCAGAAATGAAATCCTAGGTTGCAAACTTCAAGAACTGGGGACTTTTATAGATTAACACAGGCTTCCCAGGTGGCTCTGTGGTAAAGAATCCACCTGCAACACCAGAGACGTGGCTTTGATCCCTGGGTTGGGAAGATCCCTTAGAGTAGGAAATGCAATCCACTCCAATATTCTTGCCTGAGCAATCCTATGGACAGAGGAGCCTGGTGGGCTATAGAGCTGTAGGGGAGCCTGCCCCCTCTACAGCATGGGGTCTCAAAAGAGTTCAGACAGGACTTAGCAACTAAACAACAACAGAAACAACACAGATTAACACACTCATCAATTTAACAATATGCACAGCAACCTCTGTAAAAATGTTAGTGAACAACAGTGTAAAATCTCCAACTGGGACGAAAACAATAGACCTCTACACAAGGAAACTTGGTTTTATGCAATGTTAATATGCCACAAATTCCGTAGAGCGATTTATATTTCATGTCTATTATATAGGTAAATCTGTTTTATTAATATTGTAAGTCTAGGACGTTTGCCAGCACATGTTTTTTCAGGTAATACTGTTCTCTGTGCATGTGTGCAATAAATCTTCTCTCTTACAAATCTGTGCTTTAGTAGCAAGTCCTCATTTTGCATCCCAATAAAATAAAATGTCATAGTGAATACAGCAAAATGGCCACGTATCTGATGAGATCCTAAAAGAACCTTCCCAGAAAAAGACTTTGAAATAGTGATAAAACAGAATCAAATTCCTGGCTAAGGATTAAGCTTTTCTGAAGAAGGGAGAGCCTTCTAGGTGGCAAAGGTGTCCACATAGTTAGGCCCTTCTGTTCCCCCCAGCACACGTCTCCGTGCTCCTTGAGGCAAGCCTCCTCACAGCTTCTGTTGTTTTCTCCTTCCTAATGTTATCAGCAGAATAATGGGTCGCCTTAAGCTGCTTGAAATAGGAGGCTCTCTGTGTGTAGTGGGCTTGGGGGCATCAAGCCAGTCCTTGATTTAAAGATTATTCATTGTAAAGATTCCTTCTCTGTGGCTCACCAGGAAAATATATTCAATTTAGTGTTCATTATGTCTTTCCCTTTTAAAGTGTGGAGGAATGGAAGGACAACAAATAGTGTTGGAAGATTTTTAGGGGGATCACTACAGTAAGTTTCCTACATACGAACCTTCAGGTTGCGAACTTTCAAAGATGCGAGTGTGCCCCTGTGTGCCAGCCGTGGTACTGTACTCCTGTACTTTTCAAGGCACTATACTGTAAGGTGAAAAATGTTTTATTAATTTTTTGTGTTTGCTTATTATGTATTATTTGTGTGAAAAGTATTATAAACCTGTTACAGTACAGTACTGCATATTAAATTATATACAGACTACATCATGAGAAATGCTGGGCTGGATGAAGCACAAGCTGGAATCAAGATTGCTGGGGGAAATATCAGTAACCTCGGATATGCAGATGACACCACACTTATGGCAGAAAGTGAAAAAGAATTAAAGAGCCTCTCGATGAAAGTGGAAGAGGAGAGTAAAAAAGTTGGCTTAAAGCTCAACATTCAGAAAACGAAGATCATGTCATCAGGTCCTGTCACTTCATGGCAAATAGATGGGGAAACAGTGGAAACAGTGGCTGACTTTGTTTTTTGGGCTCCAAAATTACTGTAGATGGTGACTGCAGCCATGAAATGAAAAGTCACTTACTCCTTGGAAGGAAAGCTATGACCAACCTAGACAGCATATTAAAAACCAGAGACATTGCCAACAAAGGTCCGTCTAGTCAAGGCTATGGTTTTTCCAGTAGTCATGTATGGATGTGACAGTTGGACTATAAAGAAAGCGCTGAAGAATTGATGCTTTTGAACTGTGGTGTTGGAGAAGACTCTTGAGAGTCCCTTGGACTGCAAGGTGACCCAACCAGTCCATCCTAAAGGAAATCAGTCCTGAATATTCATTGGAAGGACTGATGTTGAAGCTGAAACTCCAACACTTTGGCCACCTGATGCGAAGAGCTGACTCACGTGAAAAGTCCCTGATACTGGGAAAGATTGAAGGCGGGAGGAGAAGGGGACAACAGATGGTTGGATGGCATCACTGACTCAATGGACATGAGTTTAGGTAAACGCTGGGAGTTGGTGATGGACAGGGAGGCCTGGCGTGCTGCAGTCCATGGGGTTCCAAAGAATTGGACAGGACTGAGGGACTCAATTGACTGACAGACTAAATAGTCAGTTGTGTTAGTTGGGTCCCTGAGCTAAATTTGTAGAACTTAAATTGGACTTACAAACTCCCTCTCACAATGAAACTTGTTTGTATGTAGAGGATTTACTATATTTTCTACTTACTATTGATCTCTTTAAAGTCACATACAAGATGATGGTATAAAGTGTGTGTATAAGGAATCAGCACTCTCTTGTACTTCACATGGGGCTTGCCTGGAGGCTCAGACTGTAAAGTCTGCCTGCAATGCAGGAGATCCAGGTTTGATCCCTGGGTTGGGAAGATCCCCTGGAGAAGGGAACGGCTACCCACTCTGGTGTTCTTGCCTGGAGAATCCTATGAACAGAAGAGCCTGGTAGGCTCCAGTCCATGGGGTCCCAAAGAGTCAGACGTGACTGAACGATTAAGCACTCATGTAATTCATGTGTCTATTCATGTCTGCCTTTAATTCAAGAACTGCTCAAGTGTCAGTCATTTCCAATGCTCTCCTTTTCAGTTTTAAACTCCCCCCTTTAAAATATTACAAGTTATAATTCTTTAATGCTAACAACATGGTATTTTAAATGCACTTTAAGCTATTTTCTTTATCTATAGAAAAAAACATCTCTTTATCTTGTTTATAGGTACACTCACTTAACAACTATGTACTAAACATGGTGAATTTTCTAGCAGATATGCTCATATTTTGGAATATTGAGCAACTCAATTGGAAACAATCCAACTTAAATGTCCCCTGAAACAAGTGTCATTATCTTCACACTTGATTTACATCGTACACCTGTTTAAATTTGCCTTTAAATTACATTTCTTTGAAACCACACAAAGCCTCCTTTACACTCAGATTTTAATCTCTACCTTTTAAGAAGCTAAATCCTGAGCAAACAGTTGGATTTTGTAGAAAGCTCACTGTCTTGAATTTGTAAGATGTTGACCTGACAGATTTGATTTTCATGGAGTAGAAGATTTTGCCAATCATTGTTACTTTCTACTAAGAAAATGTAAAGCAGGAAAAAATAATTAACCTGTCCATGTTTTTTCCCCAAATTGAAAGTGATTGGTCAATATCATTATGGTATATCATGACCCTGAACCATAATCCTCCCGTAGGTTATTTTCTAAAACTCAGTGTAGAAATAGGGGATGGCATCACCAACCACCAGGGGTCAGCAGACACCTGGAATGTGTGGCATCATTGTCCCTGTGAGAGAATGGGAGGATGAAGGACCTGCAGATCTCTGGGTAGCTGTACAACACTGTGGTTCCCTGGCACACATTTACATTTAAATTCACATTATAATGAAAGAAAAGCACCATATATTTAGGTGTGGGATCAATCAGGACTTTGTAGATTCCTGGTGTTTCCTTCTTAGCCCCACTGTTGCCTTTAATTATGTAAATAAATGGAGGAAAGAGATTAAGAGAAATGAAGGAAGTCTTCTTCCATGAAGAAGAGAGGGTAAAACACGTCATGTAAGAAGCATAGCTAGCCAGGTTTCATTCTGTGTTTAACTCCAAAGATCCATGAGAATGTCCTCTCTTCTTTCTGTATCGCAGGGGGTTTCTCAATGTGTCTTAAGACTCAGCATCTCCTGGGAATGTTAGAAATGTAAATTCTTGGCTTCATTCCAGAACTACTAAACCAGGAACTCTGGAGATAAATGCCAGCAGTCTTTTATAAACCTTTCAGATGATATCAATGCCAGTTAATGTTTGAGAACCATGGCTCTGACTGATATTGGAGATGATGTGAAACTGGCCAGGATTACTGTTATTGAGCAGGACCCTAAGGAGCCTTCCCACCCCTGCTACGGTCTCTGCCTACCTATTGTTTGTAGAAAATCTATAGTCTCCTGGGCCTCCCGCAAGTCACAAAAGCCTGGCTCAAGAATTAATGATTGAAAGGATATGAACACATAGTGACAAAAGTAGCAATGGGGCCAGGAAGACTGGTAACAATTGAAATAGTAAATCAGTCATATGGAGTCACAGAATCCTCAGTTCCTCCCTGAGGTACATAGATGAAAATATCTAATGTTCATTCCCAAGTTGTTTTATGGATGTTAACCCCCCACTAAACGTAAGAAGTTAACTACATAATGACTATGAGTATATGGCCACAAGATTAGCTAGAGCCAGAGAATTGATAATAACCTCTGCCACACTGCCCTGTTTCCCCACCATCAACCAATCAGAGACTTGTACACAAGCTGATCACACACTCTGAGACGCCTCTCTCTCATTCTGCCCTTAAAAACTCTTCTATAAAAGCCACTGAAGAGTTTGGATTTTTTGAGATTAGTTGTCTCATACCCCTTGTTCAGTACCTACAACAAACACTATACTTCCCTTTACCAAAACACAGCATCAGCAAATTGGCTTTACTGTGTATGGGTGAATGGATTCAAGTATGGTTCAATAACAGTAGCAGAAGGACATATTGTATTTACTCTAAAATATATAATTGAGTTAATTCTCTGAACTCCAGTTACTGCCTCTTGGGTCCTTAGCTACTCTTTACTCTTTGGTGTGTACTTGTGGCCAAAACTAATTTTTGAATCCTCTCCAGCTCAGCAGGAAAGTAGGCTAACTCTGTAGGGAGTAATAACAAAATACCAGTAATTCCCACTCGAAGCACATGAAAAGAAAAGGCCCATAGGGTATGAGCTGCTTATCAAGGTCAGTAAGTCACAAGAGGAGATGACCCAGAAGAGCTCCAGTTTTTCCCTAAGCAATCTGCATAATAAACTTTTATTAAGGAAGAGAAGGAAAATTTGCAACATCGAGGATGCCCCCCCTACTCCCCACCTGACATTCACACCATTCTCTGAGCCATAAAAGCTGCTAGAATCTCCTTTTCTCCTGTACTTAATTTCAGCCCATCTCTTTAAACATCTCCCCTCAGTCAATAAGTACTATGAGAATCATTTTCCTTTGCTGAGTGATCTAATCTCTGTGCTACAGGATGGTCTAAAATCATCCCCAACAGATGCAGGCCATTTCTCTATTTAGAGATGGATTGAGATGTTAATTTATCAACCTCATCAGCAGCTGCAGTAGCAGAAACAGCATATTGAGTACCCAGTGCACAGAGTATACTGTAGTAGGTACAGGAGCCACACAGTCAAGGAACCTACACCCAGTTGTAAAGGCAAAGCAGAGGTTCAAAAAATGACAGACAAAAGGATAAGGTGTTGAGAGGGGTGGCTAATGGCAGGAATAGGTAAGACGAGGTATAAAAAGTATGGATTTTAAAATTCTTTCACAATTAGTCCTTTATATCCAATAAACAAAAACACTGCCCATTCTCTTAAGCTAATAGAAAGTGACTTTTATGAATTCTTTCAGTGTAGTAAAACTGAAATTTTAATACATTTGGAGCTTATCATAATTCACATATATAGGATTATAAGGAAATGTTGCATTCTAGGATTTGCATATACTTATATAAGATTTTTATCTCCCTTGAGGGTAGAAAGTGATTGCAGTCCATTTTCTTGGAATCTCTTTCTCATTGGGTTTCTTGTATCTTGTGTCAACCTGAGTTGTTATGATGCCTGAAAAAGGTCAAAGAGAAATGCTCTGTACCCAGTACTATCATTCTATCTCCTGGTTATCAGACGTCCTCTTGGAGGTGCTTTAACTCCAGAGGCTACTTGAGGGCAAGGATTTTGTTTCATTCATCTTCATTTCTTCAGTACCTGAGTACAGTGAGTGTCTGGCACATAATAAACATCTAATGAATATTAGATGAATGAATGACTGGATATACAGATTACAGGCCACGGTGATTAGACGCTGCTATCTATCCTTTATAGCACAGACACAGTTTGATAAGAGGAAAAGCAAGAGTGCCTTAAAAAATCTAGACCTCTCCTAGTTTAGCTAAAGAGAAGTCATGCAGCTTTTACAATAGTATTCTGTGGCAATATTTTTAAGTGTGAAAGCTAACTCACAATGAAACAAATGTGATGGTGTGTCTTCCTGTGCACTGAGAAAATCTGATGAGTTATATTCCATAAAAAGCCCTGATTCACAGGTACAATCTTATCACCAGATAGAATTCAATTTCAAATTTTCTCCACATACCTTGTGTGATTCAATTTTATATCTCCAATACCTAGTTCAGGGCCTGGCAAAACTGATCAATGAATGAGTAAATATATATGAACAAAAAAAGGAACTGATAGATAGGAAGCTATGTGCTGAGCTTTTCACTACTAGAGGTTCTTAGGGATCTATTTTTGATAGATAGGAATGGTTCATAATTATATAGATTTATTTTAGAAGAAATTTTTATATGCCCACTGATAGTGGAAATCATTCAAATATTTCCAAGTAACTATTCCATCTCCTTTCTTTCTTAGAGTCTTTCACTTAAGCATAGCATAAAGAATAACTTTATTAGAGTCCTGCCAGTTTATTAAAATATCTTAATGAATAGAAAACCTTTTATTGTACTTGAATATTGATTGGCATTTATCAATCTTTAGTTCTCTACAATAAATAATTGCAAATTATCTTTATTCTTTGCTCCTCATGGGATTTCAACACAACACTACCCTTCCTTAGAGCTGGTCTGCTGCTGATTATAACACCCCAATTTAATCTTATAAATTGAGGTATTTCCATTTGAGAAGTGCTATTTCAAGGTTGTCTTTCCAACTCCATTCATGTGTGGGAAAGTCCATAGGAAAGTGACTTATTGCTTTGCTTCCTTCCTCAGAATTTGCTTTCTCTCAGACTCATCGGGAGATTCCACAAACATAAAGGCAAATTGTTCCTACTCTAGAGGCAGAGAGTTATCAAGGCATGTTTTATCCTGAAACAGCTCCCTGGAGACCCTGATGAGCATGTGTGAATACAAAACAGTGGCGCTTCCTGTGGTTGACTACAAAGTGCTTGGTTGCAAAACCATTTCCTATTTCTTAACATGAAATGGAATCAAGTACAGTCAAATACCATTTGGCAAATCTGCAGATCCATCAGCCTGCAGTGAGGTCTGACCAGTTGAGTATCATTCATTCTGTTGCTTTCATTTGGCCACACCTTGCGGGTCTCTCTGCTTCAAGCAAAATAGGTAACGAAGTGATGGGGATAATTCTAACCATTTTGTTTCTGATCATCCTGCTAAGAGATAATCATCTCTGACCAATTTCTGAAATGGCATTGAATCTTGTGTTTACTTCATTTTTCTCAGTTTGTAAAATGGGGATAGTAATCCTACTCACCGCCTACCTTACTAAATCAGCTGATAATATACTTTGCTTTTTAGGGCATTTAAACTTTAAAAAAGAAAAGGAAAGTAACTCCAATTTTAGTATCATTCCCCGCAAAGGCAAGAGAACAGGCAGAACCCATGAGAATTGGTAATGGGGTGGGGGATGAGAAGACAGGTACCTTGCAATCCTAAAACATTCTTCTGCAGAGGCAGCTTCTAATTCCAGCTCTGTGTGAGGCTGGCTGTGCACTCGGGGAAGATTGCTGAATTATCCATGCTTCCATCTTCTCTTCCATCTCATCTTTATTATCTCTATGTCCTTTATTATAATCGTTTTTGCTATGGCTCTCTCTGTGCTATCTGCCAATACTATAGAAAAAAAAAAAAAAAAAACAAAAATCTGACAGGCCAACAAAGGATGTCACACTTAGGAGAGCTGAGGTGAAGAAAAGAATTCACTCAAAGAAAGCATCTCCCTAAAAAGCAGCCTAAGAAGATAATATTTTCACTTCTTCATGGAGCACTTGTTCAGGCAACTCCCATTAATGATAATGGGAGCTAATCGGTGAGAGAATAAACATCTTATAACACATTACATTTAAAACTCAGCATGAACTGAAAAATAGCTATTTTACTCAGTTAGCAGGATGAATGCTTTTAGAGTAAAGGGAAAACCTGCTGTTGAGTTCACAATTCCTCCAGGTATCAAGGAAAGAAATTATCTTAAATGTTATTTGTATCTATAACCCACTACAGGGTTCTAGCTGTAATTGGCAGCAACATGTCAGTTAAGTCATAATAGATACACTAGAGCAGTGTTAGTCAACTCACAAATGCCAAGTGTGCAAAGACACAGCCTTGGTGGCAGGAGTGTGCTGTGAGGCTTGCAGAGAATGACTCTTCTCATTTGTCTGCTTTCTCTCTGTCCTCTTCCCATTCAATTTCCTATATATTCCCCCCTGTGTCCTCGCTAGAAAATGGCTAATTTCTATAAATGATGACTGATCTACAGAACAGAAAGAGATGGGATAGAGGTCCTCTTAAAAATGGCATGCCTTTTATTTCCAACATGGCTCAAATATAATGCAGTATGAATGTACCTTCCCTTTAGGATCTCCATGTCTAATGCTGACACGCTGCTTCTGCTTTCACTTCAAAAGGGTCAGCCTTGTCTCTGTGGCTTTTGGCATCTTAATGGATATAGGGTCAGATTTCCCTGAGATACCAACCCTGTTAAAATGCAATTCCTGAAACTGAGTGCTTCATTTGAATTCAAAGTCTAGTTAATAAAAAAAAAAAAAAAAAGATGACATCTGAATGCCACAACCAAACAGAAATGGTGATAGGAACAAAATCTGTCACACTGTCACTGAGCTAGATGTTCATCTGTGGTCAGTTCTCCAAGGTGCGTCCCTCACTCTGCCTCCTGTCCAGGGCTCTCCACCTCCCTTGGCAGCCTCTCTGGTCCAGCCCTTTATACAGTCTTCATTAGCACCATGTAGCCATGGAACTTGACCACCACCAGTAACAACCCCCTCTCTTTCTCACAGAAATATAACTTCTATTCCAGTTCCCCTTCAGCAGGCTCTGCTAAAATGACTGAATCTGACAGTATACTTCCCAAGGGAAAGCTACAAGAGCCCCATTCCTTCATTTCTTTTTAATTCATTCATTCAACAAATATTTAATGAGCATATACTGCTAAGGTACTGATGTGGAACCTTGCTTTCCCACTAAGAGCTTTGTGGAGGCAAGACTTCCCTTGTTTGATCTCAAAGAAATAAGTCTCTCTGGGGAAGGTGTGCTGGGTAGGAATATAAAGGCAGGCTGGAAGGGGGGCCATTCTGGAGGATGCTGGGCTTTCAGATTCTCCTAACTCACCCCACATAGAAACTGATCACACCATTTTAAACTGAGGAAGACTCCTGCTCACCTCCCTAGTAGCAGTGCTTCTAATTAGTTCATCCAGTCAGGAATAAGTTTCTACCTTCTCCTTCCATACCTTCCCCTCCACCTAACACTGTGATTTGGGACAGTTTCATTCTGACACAAAATTTCACACTATGAAAAAGTCACAAGTAAAGTAGACTTCCACAGAAGAGAAAGCTTGATTATTCTGAATGAGTCTCCAGACTCCTCCTCTGGTTCCTGAACTAGGGGGCAATTACCCAGGTAAACACATGCTCTATTGGAAATCCTACCGGTCATTTCTCTCAGCAGTTTCTCGGAAGCACCCAGGTGCTGACTAGAGGAGGCATCTTTTCTTTATAGCACCGAGGAAGCATTTTTAAGGTCATAACATTGGAACAGCTGCTTCAATACAGAAATGTGGAAACTGAGTCCCCAAGAATTTAGGCCTCTTGGTCACTGTCACACTTATTTGTGACAGAATCTGAGGCCAGAGCTCTGTTTGAAATACTGCTGCCTCCTTCCATCCTTGAAAAGGCTGTATCTAAAAATCCGTAGGACGCATAAAGGTGAACAAAGCTGACTGCCTCACATTCTTAATGTATTACTCAAGTCTCAAGTCAGTATTCACGTTTCATCAATCATGTGATGACATTCTATACTATTGACGATACAAAGAACATTCAGGAAGCACCTGTTAGTCTTTTTTTTTTGTATTTAAAATTAAATATAGAAGAACAGCATAATTCTTAGTTGCCTAGAGTTATTTTAAGTAAAGTACTTTTTTAAGATGAGTGAATAATTTATCCACATCCTCAGGCTGACTTTGAAATCCATATCACCCCTAGATGTACTGGACTCTTTAATAGCAACAACAGAAAGAAAAAGCAGAGGCAACTGAGAGTTCTAATAGCTTCTACAGGACTGCAACAACCATATCTCTGAGTCTTTCTTTGTCATTTTGCCAGAGAAATAAGAAAAAGGGAAGATTTTTTTTTTGCTGTAAAAACTGAAAAGAAAATGGAGGCTCGGGGACAACATGACCCACAAAAACCCATTTTCTTAGAAAGTGAAATCAGAAGCAGAGGTTCTTCAGATACTATTAGAGCAGAATGGACAATGATTTCAGTCATTGAGCTCTTATTGAGGTTCATGGTGAAAGTCCGAGGGATTTTGGCAACTCTGAGGCTGGCTATTGACTGATTCACAATTTGCCTATCTGTCTTGGGCCTTTTAGCTCTCGTTTTATTTGAATGGAAGGAAGATTTAAATTGTACATAACTATTGAGCACTCAGGTGAATTTCTCATAAATTCATGCATATTACATATTTTGTTTTCAAATAATGATTCTGACTCTGGTACCAGTGCTTAACAGTTTATAATTACTGAAGAACATTGGTTATAACATGGCTGTTGTCATTTCAGATTTTGACAACAGATCTAGATTTCATGGGAAGAGTGAAATAGAAGATGAAAATGGGAAAAATATAAATATCATTTCATATTGACTGAGAAGCCACAACATGAGAGCATAAACAATGTTCAAGGATGTAAGATTTGTTTTTAACATTGCATTGTAGATAGCATGAAGTACATATTATACTAGACACTGATGTAAAATGGATAATTTCTCTTACTGTGCTAAATGTTAACTTAAATCTGTATCCTGTATTGCATTCTTATCCATGTAGACAATAATCTTTTTGAGTACTCAATGAACTATTTATTGCCCAAGAGTTTAACAAGCTAACTGTCCAGCTTCCAATTTTGATACTGTCAGGGTGAACTTGTGGAAGGAGATGTTTTCCAGGTGTCAGAGGATTTAAAAGAAAAGGACCTGAACTTACAGTCAGATGAACCTGGTGACTTCTACTTTTGCATCTATGACTTAGTAGTCATGAGATTTGGGGAAAATAAATGTTTTGAATTCTGGATTTCCAATTTCAAATACAGAAATAGGTAAACCTTCCTTAATTCACAGTGTTATTAAGGGAATCAAGTGAAATAATGGGTGTGGATTACTTTGAAAAGTACATATAAAATGATTTCTCTCACATACATTGCTAAGTTTCAATAGATCTGTCTCCCAAATTCAAGGAAACAAAAGAGTATTTACTGCTGATGCCTCCATTTTACTCATGTCCTTCTTCCAACCCTTTTGCACTGTTGCATTAACGGGGTTAACTGGTGTTCAATAAACTTGTATTGGGGCCTACTAACAAATTTGATTTTCAAAGTAGAGATCATTACTTTCCTGAATTGTCAGGTTCTACTGGGAGGCAGAGATAGAGGTCAGAAGACTGCTATTTGATGTTTATCTTGCCAAAATTTGGGGAAGAAAATTAAACATGTATATATATTGTGAATACGTTATTGTATATTTTAGTTCTGGATGTTTTATTTAAATTTCTTGTGCAATCTCTCCTTGTAGATTATGTTTTTTCCCATACTTTAAGTATATTTGTCAGTATATGGTCAGTTCAGAGAGTCAAGAAGCTAATAATGCTGAATTCTAAAAACAATGATTTTTGAGCTCTAATGGTTTGCTAGTCAAAGGATGATTTATTCCAAATTTGATTGTTTTCTTGGTAACAGCAGTTGTAAAATGAGAGGTTAGAACATGCTATTCATTTATTTTCTGAATGACATTTTTTTCTATAACCCTGAGTACTTTTTTAAACTGCTTCAACACCAATAACTTCTACCTTGTTTTCAAAGTCATGCTTACTAAACCCTACATTTCATTTACTAGTGTATTAGTCCTGTGCTGGCTGACCTACTATCTGCAAACTGGAGATGCAAAGAGACTCTACACAGATTATACTTGAAATTTAAATCAGGTCAATGGAAAAAAAACAAACAAACTGAAAGAGATACTTCTGTTTAAAGGTAATTTATATAGGAATTATTCTGATTCTTTCTATTTAACTTTAACTTGGCAAATAGTTTGTCTTAAAGAATAAAACTTTATAGACTCAGGGAAGACATTTGCCTGTAATTTACACAATGAAAATCTTTCTTTGGGTATTTAATCCCCATTTTGTTATTTCTTAACACCTGTAAGACATAGTTGAATACTCAAATGTTCAAATAATTCTGCATAAGTCAAAGTTCTCCAATCTTTTCTCTTAGTTCTGACTGAACTTCAATGAGGGCAGACTAGGAAGATGGATATCTGCCTTGTTCAATTCTACTCTCTCATTCTTGGTGCCCGACTACTTCAGGGTAGGCACATAGAAATACAGAGATTGATGGGTGGGAGGTAGAAGTAATTTCTGCACAGAATGACAGCCTGAATCAAGTTACTTTTGCAAGACATTTTTCCTTTCAAAGACATGTCTCAGATTGGAATCTAAATATTCAGTTTACATCCATGGCCATGTTTGCTTGGATAGGAGAGAGGGAAAAGGTCTCTAAAGTAGTTTTCAGAACCATGAAGGAACTAAGAGTATTGAGTATCCTCAAAGGCTTTCTATAAGTAGGAGTTATCTCTATTTTTTGATATTCAGACTTGTTCTTATTTCTAAGATAACTTAGGGAATTCTCAGCAGACTTACACATAACAGCACTTATCATTGCTTATCATTTGACTTCCCGAGAAAATCAGGTGATTTTTGAACTTCAACTTTTTCAGTCACTGAGGAATTAAGAAATGAGCAAAAGCTATTGAGGATGAGTTTGTGGGAACACGTGTAATTATTATCAAGGACAGAAATGCAAGAGAACAAAATTTGTGCTGAGAATTTGATCCTGACATAGTTAAAATGATGTTGTAGATGGAGCCATGATTCATAGATTTTTTCCTAAGGATTAACCAATTACAAAGCCAAGGTCAAGAGGCCACTGCTAATTTTAGATTGATATGTATTGTCTATGAAAACATTTCCAGTATCTTGTGGTTGCATAGGGATTCTTAATTTATAATGGTTATTAATTTAAAAACAGTTCCTTAAATAAAATTTATTTAGGATAAAATGAAAAAGATGTTTTAATGATGATATTGTATTTTTGTATTTCCATTGTTGTGAAAATATTAAAGAGTACCTATAAAGTAAATGACATCCTTGCTCAAAATTGTGTAAAAGATAAGGCTGTGTCTATTATGGGATGGCATCCAAGCATGAGCCATTCCTTAGAATTTCTGTTAATCTTCTCAGTTGCAGTTTTTTGTTTTTTGTTTTTTTTTTGCTTTCCTGTTTCCTACTGCTCCTAACCTATTATAATTTGCGTTAACATAGAATATTATTCCTTAAGAAATTTATTTTTCACAATATGCTCCTGTCTCAGTCAAAACCTATTTTTGAAGGTAGCCAGTTCAGAGGGGAGTAAACATTTCCATGTGAATGCTAATGCTTTTAGCTATGGAAATCCACAACTCAAATTGATAAGGTAGACAGCGATCACCAATATTTGCTTTCTTGTGAGTCATGGGATCATCACTTCCTTCTCTATTGACTCAGTTTTTCAGATTAGTTAGTTAGAATGATGGTCTATCCCAACTACACATGCCACCAAAAAGCTCATACAAAGGGACACCTTTTTAGGAGATAATAATTGTCTAAAATGTAGGTTCTTATCAGAAATGAATGTCAGTTGCATTTGATGATGTCTATCATTCAGAAGGCAGGCTGGGTGAGAAAAAATTCCCAGGCTTCTTTTCAAATTAGACACTTAAATGGACTATGCAACCTTGGCTTAGAAAGAGAGATAAAATAAAAGGAACTGGCAGATTTTTGAGAATCAGTAGGAAGCACATATAAAGGATGCATCCTGTATACTAGACAACTATCTTTGGTTTTTAAAGTTCATATGTTTGGACATAATTTCTACAATAAACAGCACTATGCAGTGAAAAAAATAAATTTAGAAACCTATTCACTTTAAATTCTTGAGTGCAGCGTTTGTGTGTGTGTGTGTGTGTGTGTATGTACGTGTGCGCCCCTGTGTGTTATCTTTTTCTGGATGCAAATTTATCAAAATTGACTTTGGTCATGAAAAAGTAGGGTCAAATGCCTGGGTTAACAGGGACAATCCTCGCCTTGCTGGACTGCTATAACAGCTAGAATTATTTATTACATTGCCTGACACATAGCAAGTGAGCAATAAATAGAAGCCATTCACTGTATCCTAATGCAAAATATTGTTACAACAGACAACTTTTCAACATTAAGTCATGCTTTCCACGTGCTCTGGCCTCCAAATTGTATTAGATGCTATCAACAGATTACTGGGAAAGGTAAATATCTGTCTATATTTAGGAATAAAAGTATTCCACTAACAGGACACATTTCATTAAACAATGTGGAAATATGCTGAAGTGAACTGAAAAAAAGATGGTGGATGGTTAGGGCATTTTACTTAAAACAATGTCACATTAGGTTTTAATAACATGATGTTGTTGCTGTGCTAGAAATTAGGACACTTACTGGGGTAGTTTTATTATTTTTCTCACAGTTATGGAGAATCAATACATTAGAAATCCTGTGCTATTTAGAGAGGAATGATCAACTTCTTTCAAAACTGCTTCACTCTCATAATATAAAATAATTATACAAGTGAACAGTGTCAAGTGTTGTGACTCTTTCTCCCAAAACCAGTTATAAAACTGACTTTAAAAATTTCTTAAAAGGTGCTGACATTTGAAAATGAAATAAAATTACCCAATGTATGATAAGTGCTTACTGTAATGAATTGGAATGTAATCCAATATATTGATATTATTGTTTGATGGCTGATGCTGACACTGTCTTTGATTTATTTACTGCTTTTCAAACAGAGCACTGAGTCTTGAGAATCTGAAATTTCGGGTTATATTTTTAACTCCATTAATTTATCAAGTAGCAGTAAGCAAATAGGGGCTTCCCAGGTGGCTCAGTGGTAAATAATCTGCCTGCCAATGCAGGAGATGCAGGAGACATGGGTTCAGTCCCTGGGATGGGAAGATGCCCTGGAGGAGGACACTGCAACCCACTCCAGTATTCTTGCCTAGAGAATCCATGGGCAGAGGAGCCTGGCAGGCTACAGTCCATAGGGTCGCATCCATAGGGTTGCAAAGAGTTGGACACTACTAAACGACTAAGCACAAGCATGAGTGAACAAATAATTGACCCATGTTCCTGATATATGACTCAGCTGGTCAAGAATCTGCCTGCAATGCAGGAGACCTGGGTTCAATCCCAGATTTGGAAAGATCCCATGGAGAAGAGAAAGGCTACCCACTCCAGTATTCTGGCCTGGAGAATTCTATGGACTGTATAGTCCATGGGGTCACAAAGAGTTGGACATGACTGAGTAACGTTCACTTTCCCAATATCAAAATATCTGAAATATTTAATCAAAATTAAGTCACAAAAAACATCTTTTTAAACCAATAAACGATTATAAAATGGTACATGTATTTAAGGTGAACATTCAGAGTGTTATAATGATGTCTTCCTTCCTCATACAGAAAAATGCTAAATAGAAGAGCCAATATGACATTGGTTATAAAATACCTTCAAATGAATTGCCCTAGATGCCTGTAAATTTATCATCAAATATATACATGTAGATACAATTTTGATGATTAATGACATAATCTGGCCCATTTCTCTTTCCTCCTGACCAGAAGATTTATCACAAAAAAAAAAAAAAATTTTTTTAAATTTTATTTTATTTTTTAACTTTACAATATTGTATTGGATTTGCCATGTATCAAAATGAATCCGCCACAGGTATACATGTGTTCCCCATCCTGAACCCTCTTCCCTCCCCCCTCCCCATACCATCCCTCTGGGTCGTCCCAGTGTTTGTGCAAACCACTGAGGCCAAGTTCCTCTTCCTACTCTCAGGTCATCTGGTGCTTCCAGGCTTGTCACCAGGAGCAACTGGAAAGGCCAGATCCAGGACTATGGCCTATCCTGGTGGCTGCCAACTGATGGGCCTTATGTGCTTACAGCATGCAAGCTTCACGCGTGAGCTCAGAAAATCCTCCTCCAGACTGAGAATTCTGAAATTTGAACTTGGAAGCTCTCCAGTTTTTCTCTGTTTCATGAGGTTCTGTGGTAGCTGTTTTTTGTGTGCGTAGATGATGCACTTTATACTCCTATCTAAATGGGAAGTGCTCCCACTTCCTCCATCATCTGAATAAATGCATTCAATGAGGATATCTCTCGTTTATAAAGCTTTCCCAGTGGTAGCTCTAATCATTAGCCAGATTGGGGAACAACAGATCTATTCTAAAACAGAGGTACTCAAAGGAGCTAGGGTTCTCCGCTTCCTCCAACGTTAAGTTGAGATAAGGACAGAAATTGAGAGTACAGATTTAGAAATTTAACAGCAATTTGATGAGTACTTGTATAACTTTTGAATCTAATAATAGGTAGCACTTTATGGTTCTTTATTTTTCCATTAATCTTTTTAACTGCATTTGAAAGATGTATTGGGAAAAAGTAAAAATAGAGCATAGGCTGGGGTGGAGAAAGGATACACGAGCGATATTGTCCTGAGTTCTACCATATTGAATGAATTTTTATAAAAACAATAAAATAATTTCAAGTGATTTTGAAACTATCAAGTCAGTATGTTAACTATTTTGCACATAAAATATGTTTTAGCTATGTAGAGAGATACTAGCCAATTCAGTCACTGACCAATGAAAGCTGTTATCATTTCTGTATTTAGTGAAGCAGAGTCAATCCCATTCAAGAAAGTCAGTCAAAAAAGTCAACATATTATTTTGATGAATTTGATTATATTTTGATCAACTTATCTACTATAGTGGTCAAAAGTTGCCTGTGTAGACACAGATATCCTCCCAGGAAGCAGCTTTCTTGGGTACAAATTCTCTTGTAGTTGGCCTGCTAACAAAGTGTGTAAAATTTGAGCATTACTCCATATATGAATATTTATCTAAGACTTTGGCATCATCCAAATGTCTGAGGCTCTAATTAAGAAAAAAATGTAATGTCACTCCCAAATTTTGACATGTTTTAAAAACACAGTCAAAACTAATATATATCAACAAGGTATGACAAAAAGTTGCTATAAATGGTGCTTCTCACACCAGCTGGAGAATATTTAAATAACTATATTAGGACATGAAGCTTAAAGCCTATACAAAAAGTACATCATTAATGCGTAGATCTATCAATGCTTATGCACTCATATTAAAACAGCACAATTTATAAAAATAGTCTTAAAGAGGTTTTGACAGTTTTAAATCATAAGGTAAGCTTAAACAGCATTTTAACTTGTTATATAACATCTACTGCTGAAACATTTTACAAGAATATAATTTCATTTGATGCCTTTGCTAGTTTGATTTCTAAGTCCCTTTCTGTTGGGTTCACTATGGTGGAACCTTGTTCTTCTAGTTGAAGACATTCGATTATTTTCACCTCTGGATGTGCCACATGTCTTTGAGTTGTGCTATTAGGAGTCCAGAGTTAATAGGGATGTCTCACTATGCTATCCACCAGCTCAAGTCAAGGCTTCATAGCCAAAGTTTGTTTCTGGGTTCCCATCATCAAGTTCCATTTTGGATGATACCCGAGTCATAGCCTTGGGAACTATACGGGGGATGCCAGTCCGTGTCTCTAAGAATCTCATCTCCCCATCTTCCTTCCTTGGTTCTACACCTGTGCTCACTGTTCCTTGGCAAGAATTTCTATCAAATGGAACCCAGACATCAATACCCTTGTAAGGAATCAGCAAACCTTTGCAGGGCTTCCCAGATGGCGCTAGTGGTAAAGAACTTGCCTGCTAATGCAGGAGATGTAAGAGATGTGGGTTCGATCTCTGGGTTGGGAAGATGCCGTGGAGGAAGGCATGGCAACCCACTCTAGTATTCTTGCCTGGAGAATCCCATGAACAGAGAGGAGTCTGGTGGGCTACAGTCCATGGGTTCATAAGGAGCTGGACACAACTGAAGTTACTTAGTACAGCACAAGGAATCAGCAAACTGATCATAAGCCATAAAGCTTTCTTTAGAGGCGACTTTGGTTTCACGCGGCTAGAGGCTTTTGCCAACCAAATCCAGATAGTTTCCATAGATGTCCCTGAATTCCTAAGGCAAATATGCAAATGAACTGTTTATAAGAAAAGATGAATTTAAAGATATGTGTATATGCATCCTGTAATACTAGCTATCAATTGATAATCTAAATATTTATTTGACTTTTTATAATAATCTTCATCTTTGTTCTTACCTATATGTATGGATTTCTTACCTATAATTTATATAATTGATATACATTACTTATATTACATATAACAATTGTTTGTTTTACAAAATAATTTTAAAGGGTGACTAGCTTAACTAGTGGCCACATTGCCTGGGGATCTCTAGCACAAAAATGAGCAAAATACAAAATTACTAGACTGTATATTTTTCAATTACCTTTCAGCTGTGTTACATACACATGCATACACACTCACACACACAAAAAATACAAGTAATGCTGAAGATCTTCTGAGGATCACAGACTGTCTCCAGTTGGATCCTTCATCCTGCTGTGGGTTAATATATAGAATATAAATGAATGTATATCCTATTATCATCCACGAATGATACAGTACAGTTTTAAATGGTTACTTCACTTGTCAGAAATGTATCAACATATTCTGTAAGAAACTGTGATAACTACACATTTAAATAACTTTATTAAAATCCAGAACACTGGGGAAAAAACAGCTGTGAATATTAGTTTGTGGGAAGTATGTTAGAACAATAGTAGGAATAAGATGTACAGTACATGCTTTGCAATGAACTATGCATATGTGTGTTATGTACTATGTACCCTTAGGTAAATCATCTACCCCTTTTTGCCACAGTTTCTTCCTTTAAATAATAAAGGTTCTATGGCAAGTGAACTCTGTTACCTCCCAGCTCCAAAATAAACTACTAGAAATAAACAACACCGCCTCATCTAATTGTTGCACAAAACACCTATTAAGTAAAGGTTTTTGTGAGAGACTCCCAATAATTACCTTTTCTCAAAGAAACCAGAAACTGGAATGGAAGTGCAGAGAGAAAATACTATTAAACCCTTTATGGCTCAAAGTATACAAATCAGCAGAATGAGTCTTCATTCTTGAACTACATACGCCAGATTAGACAAGCACACAGAATGTATATATATTGTTATTTGTGAAGGGGAATAATGATGGAACTAAGTCATGCTTTAGCTACAGAAGAATGGAGACATCCAAAGGATATAGAACGGCCCATAATTCTCCAGAAGATTACTGTAACAGTCAGGTTTTACTAGGATTCATCCATTTTCCCTCTTATTTATTGAGACATGTATTTCAACTGTTTGTAGTAGTTATAACTCTTTAAAACCAAAGACTATACATAAAACACAATCTTGCTGGAGACATAGAATGACATTCTAGAACAATTCTTCTTTAACCAGCACCATTTTCATTTAAAGAGTATTACACACCAAAGATCAAAAATTATTTCTTGTATCACTGTACTTGATGTGGTATGTTCCTGTAAACATTAAATGTTACTTCATAGTGGATAGTACAAAAGACATTTTATAATTTAAATAATACTTTTATTTTAGAATAGATTTGGATTTATAGAAAAGTTGCAAAGATAGAAATCCCATTTATACCTATCCCAGTTTTGACTATTGCTAACATCTTGCGTTACTATAGTGAATCGCCTCACTTAAGAAACCCACATTGGTTAATTGTTATTAACTAAAGCCCACACTATGCTCAGATTTAACTGCTTTTTTCCCTTTTTTGTTCTGTTCCAGTATGCAATCTAAGATACCACCTTACATTTAGCCATAATGTATCCTTAGGCTCCTCTATACAGGAGTGGTTTCTCAGATTTTCTGTGTTTAGATGACCTTGACAGTTTTGAGGAATATCACTTGGTATTTTTTAGGGTTCCTCAATTTGGGTTTGTCTGTTGTTTTTCTTGTGGTTAGACTGAAGTTAGGGTTTGGGAGAGGAAAACCACAAAAGTAAAATGCCCTTCTTATTAAATCCTATAATGGTACATGCTATCAGTAGGTCTAACATTGAAGATGTGAGCCTTGATCACATAGATGAGGTCCTGCTTTACACATTACTCCAATATAAGTTACGCCCTGCTCCTTCCATATTCTACTATTAAGAAGTAAGTCCTAATGCCACCTTCAAGGGGGTGGAATTACTATACTTCACTTCCTTGAGTGGGGTGTATGTACATAAATTATTTGGACATCTTCTGTACAACAGATTCATACAAGAGACATTTTAATATTTGTTTTCTATACTACTGTGGAATGTTGTCAAACAAAACAATTTTTTTTTTCAAAATGTTTGAGCTAGGAATGACAATGCATCAAGCAGATGAAGAATTTTTCTTGGCCTTACCACTCCATTTTTATGACTGGAATTTTCAATCCTTTTCAAACTAGTCAGTTTCAAAGAAGACCCTTAATTATTCTGCATCAGTTATCATTTAACAAGAGTTATATTATGTAATTGATATCAAGCTATTAACTCCCCATACTTACAGTGGATAAAGGACTGCAAAGAGAGCTGTAGAAACATTTATATGTCAGGATGGAAGGGACTGTGAATAGATCTGGACAAGAAGCAGTAACAATGGGATGTTGAAGATCAACTTACCTAGTTATATGACCCATTTTTCATAAAACTAACATATTTTAAATTTATCTTCGGTTAAACAAATACATGTCTTCGTTTAATATAAATTATTTTAAAACATTAGTAACAGATTTATGTTAGCTTGCATATCATCCTTTAGAATAATACCAACATTTGTTAAGGATCTTTGTAGGTAGAGCTCTCAGCTTGATGCAGGTTACTTACTTTGTTTCTTTAGTAATGTCAAATACTTAGGGAACACAATTACTTAAATTTTAAGAACTGTCAGAAGTCCTTTGTCTTCTGACAAGATGAACAGTATATAGAAAATGCTCTTAGAATCTAGAGTGAGAATAATCTCTAAAGGTTATAATGGTCTCAAAGGGTTCATGGAGGAAATGAAATGTGAGCTGGACCTTGAAGGCATTACAAGTTTAGCTAAAGGTGAAAACCTGCACAATGCCTGAAGATCAGAAGGCAGATCTCTTTAGTTGGAGCATTTTTCACATTATAAACCATAAAAATGACTAGAAAGTTGCTAAGTGCAGTAGACTTTGAAAGTCCTTTAATTAAAGGTGAAATACTTTGTAAATATATGGAGATTAAGGTTTTAAAGATGGGCTGTAATTTATTTAAATAATGTACTGTTATTAACCTTTGCTGATATGAAAATAATGAATATTTACCAACAAAAATATAAAATACAGGGTAGTAAAAAGAAGACAGCAATATCATGAGTCAACTTTTCATCTGTAAACTACTATAAACATGCACGTCGTATCTTTCCAGGGGAATGTATGTGCGTGTGAGTTGTGTTTGCATTTAATGAGTCTTTTGTTCTATTTGTAGATTTTCACAACTAATATATTTCATCTCAAATTTTAATCATGTTTTTACTATTGTTTTATGCTTCTTTTCTACATCATCCTGCCACTAAAGTTCAGTAATCTTGCATATCTTTTGTTTTTGTAATAATCTGAAAGGAATACATTATCTTTGTATCTCAGCTAGGGGGCACTTACAAGTTTTGTTGTCAGTACTTAACCCTGCTTTACTCAAACTGATAGGTCACAACTATCTTTGTGACATCTGCTTTTTTCATTAAAAGAATACAAGATTTTAGAACTAGAATACTGTAACAATTTTAATGTTATATCATCCATTGTATTAGGATATTAAAAATAATAATCTAGCTCAGGTTTCAGTGATTTAAAGGTTTATTGCCTATACTTTATAACTTGGTTAGATGTGAGCCTATTTGTTTGATATATTTTTTCTGTAGCCATGTCACATGTTGACAGGTATTGATATTTGATATTTTTAAAGAATGTGAAAATAGTTTTTATTTTTAATAAAAAATGATGCATTGAAACTATAGGGAAAATTTGAAACATAATTGATATTGATACAATCATTGCATAGATTTAGCAAGAATCACCACTTTTCTTTGTCTTCCCTCCAGTTTTTAGAAATAAACTTAAAAAGTATGACTCCATTCACACATCACATACATCAAGGGTTCTGTTTGATATGCCTGTTGGACAGGCAAGCAGAACTCAGGAGAATATGAAGCTTGAGGCCTGAGAGGTTTTGCAATATTTAAAACCATAAGACTGGATAAGATCATCTGGAGAGTGAATGTGGATTAAAGAGAGATGAGGCCCAAGGTCAGATAGCTGCAAAACTCCAACATTTATTAGGAAGGGAATAAAGAACCAAGAAATGTGATTAGAAGAGGAGCTAGTCAAATAGGATAGAAACCAGAAAAGTGTTGTGGCATGGAAACCAAGTATAGAAAGTCTTTTGCAAAGGAGGGAGTAAATTAACTACATCAAAGCAGCTATCAAATAAAACGAAACCTGAGAACCGACCACTGAAGTAAGCAGGGTTGATGTTCCTGGTGACCCAGGAAAGAGAACTCAGAAGCAAAGTGGGCTTAAAAGCACATCTATAAAAATATCAAGAGAGAAAGTAATAGAAACAAACCTTTTGAGGAGTTTTTCTATAAAGGGTGACAGCTGGAGAGGGATATTTGATCAAAGGAGTTTTCTCCCTAAGGTGGGAATATTTCAGAACATTTGTATGCTGATGAGAACAATCAGTTAACTGGTGCAGGAAAAAAGTGAAATTATTTATAAGAGCAAGACTTTGAGTGCATGAGAAGAGGAGGATACAGTTTGGATTGCTGGATTTCAATGGTGTCAGGGACAGTTCAGCCACTAAAGTAGGAGTAAACAGAAGTACTGATATATAGGTAAATAAAGAAGGTTGGTAGATTTGTGGTGGGCCAATTAGAAAGTTATCATCTGATTGCTTCTCTTCAAAGGATATAAAAATAAAGGTAATCAGCTGAAAAAGTTAGGATGAGGGAGGAGGCACTTGAGGTTTGAGGAGAGAAGAGAAGGCATCAAATAGCTATTTCAGAGTGTGGGAGCATGGATTGACTAGAGAAATGCAGGAGGATTTCTGGGCAATGCTGAGTCATAAATCTGTGGCCATAAATTTAACATCTGTCAGTACAACTGTCAGTTTCTTCAACCATGTTCACTGCACAGTGTAGGCTGGCAGTAGGAGGAGAAATGGATTTTTAACAAAAGCTCAAGTCTGACAGGTGAGTTTGATAAGGTAAAAAAGAAAAAAAAAACACGCAAAGAACAAGAGAGGGTAGGCAAAGGAATGACAATTATAATGGTGAGTCATGTAATCTAAGATACGTACAAGGGCAGTGAGGAAGGTTAAGTGGGGGTGAGGGACAGTAAAACCTGAGTAGTGTCAATGAATTGCAGGTTCCTATGGGATTGAATAATGGCTAAAGCTTGGCTAATAGAAGTGAGGTGGAGAGGTGGTGAGTGGTGGTCAGACTGTGAAATATTTAAAAATGAGATTTTAGAGATGTTGCCTCCAATGACTGATACTGACCAGCTCTAGGGAGACCCTGGAAACGGGCTCATAAGATGGGATAAAAACACAACTTGTTAGGATGTGAATGTTAGATGGAAGACCTTCATGAAATCCCCCAAAGTGATGAAATACAAAGCAGGTAATGTCAATGATGACTTTGAGAGTGAAGACAATGTTACTTAGCACTACTAAGAAAAGTGGCGGATGTAACCATCAGAAGCCACATGCTTTGAGTAGTTTGTTTCAGAAGAGAAAGGAAGGGGCTGTTTACAGAGGCTGAAGTTATCCAAGATGTATGATATGGTGAACTGACTGGTCCCGATGGCTTCTTAGGGGAACACAGATGAGCTCCCTTTTCAGGCATGTTTCTGGCATTTTACACTGGTGACTGGTGTAGTGGTGGTCATACCTGCAGCTCAAGAAGTACACTCCTCAAGTATTGCCGTGAGCTGAGTTCAGTTTAGGGAGACTGGCGGCTCCTTTAAACCGAGTTCAACAGTGGAATGCCCTGCACAAGAAAATGGCTGCCTTTATTAAAATTGACTGTGGAATAATCCTACTGGTAGGTGTTTCTTCTCATATTTGGGGGTCAGGGTATATTTACTTAGGAAAGGCACTTTAGCTGCTAAGCTTGATTTGCTATCTGGGATTTTACTGACATAGTTGAAACTTAGCCAAGGTAATAGAGCATTTCAAATTCCACTAGAAGAAAAGCAGCTGGAGGGTTGCCATGAAAAGCTTTCTAGAAGAGAACAGGGTGAAGGTGAAATAGCTCCTCATCTTTTACATTCCAATAATTCAGAGACTCAGTTTCATTGCTGAATAAGCCACTACGAGAACATCTTGCTCACTTAAGCTCTAATGTAGACACTGTCTAGTCTCAAATTTTAGTACAACTGACACTTGTGGGAAGGTAAGAAGGGAAGATATGAAAGAAGACTGAGAGCACGGCCCAGACGTAGTTTCCAAATGGGTTCGTGGGCTCCCAGATATGCATTCACTGCACGTTTGCTGGACACCACCTTCACTGGAGTCCCTTGTTTGTGAAAGCTGCCAACAGCCAAGGAGGAAAAATACTCAGCAGAGAATCTAAGTACTGACTTTAGGAGATGTCAACTCACAATATCTATCTTTATGGCGCTGACTTCTGTGTTAGTTGCTGTGTGTGCTCAGTCTCGTCCGACTCTTTGCAACTCCAGGGATTAGAGTCCACTAGGCTCCTCTGCCCATGGGATTTCTCAGGCAAGAATACTGGAGTGGGTTGCCATTTCCTCCTCCAGGGGATCTTCCCAACTCAGAGATAGAACCCATGTCTCTTGTGGCTCCTCCAGTGGCAAGCGGGTTCTTTACCACTGTCGCATCTGGGAAGCTCGATATTAGTTGCTAACAGGAAAAAAAAAAAAATTATAGGAGATAATTAGCTAAAGAGGTTTATAAAGATATTGGTTGGGGATTCCCTGCCAGTCCAGTGGTTAAGATTCAACATCCAGTGCAGGGGGTACCAGTTTGATTTCTGATCAGGGAGCTAAGGTCCTGCATGCTTTGCAGCTAAAAAACCATAAAACAGAAGCAATATTGTAACAAATTCAATAGACTTTAAAACAGTGGCCCACATAAAGAAAAATCTTAAAAAATATACAGATGTTTGTCAATTTGAAGGTTCCCACAAATCCCACAACTTTATACTCTTGTTTGCCACATAGGTCAATGCTAAGGAACAGTGAACTTGTGAATGGCAGTCAAATTGGAGCAAGGGTTACCATTATGTATTAGTACGAAACAGCTGACAACAGCATGGAGTGGAAACATTTTGTAATACTGTAGCCATGGTTGCATAGAAGAAGAGTGGTATCATTTCAGGGAAGTTTGCGTCATCTTTCTGTTTCATTTTCTTGTGGGTTTATCTCATTAAGGCGAGCCAATTTCTGTTCCGTGTTCTGGAAGGTGCTGGCTAGTCTTAGTGTATTAAGATGGATAGAGTCCAAAGAATAATAAAAGAAGATATTTACTCCTATCACAATTTTGTTTCTTTTTAAATGACATACAATACCTTACATGACAGTGAATTAATGTTTTGCCCAAACTGTATATTTAGATTGACTCAAGGAGCCCAAACTGAAAGAGCTCATTGCTAAGTGACCTTCTATTCAATAAAATGTCATCAATTTATTTTTTTCAATAATGAATCACTTTTAAAACCTCTTCTACATATATAACAAGTTCTCCTTTCCAATCTAACCTCTAAATCATTCTTCACAGCTAGGAAGAATTGAAAATTTAATTTAATATTGCAGTCGAAGAGTCTAAATTCTATGACTGCTGTCATTTATAAGGAAGCTTTCCTGATCCAGTTTAAAGAGTCATGTTTGTATAAACTACTTTGAAAATCATTCTTCCTTCCCTGAGGGTCTGAAAGTATTGGAACAATGTTTGTCTTTGTAGCAGAAAAGTAATAAAATCACAGAGAAAAGTAAGTATATCTGAATTGTTGTAATATGTTATTGTGTAGCACAATAATAAAAACCACAGCTACATTTTAAAATGTATTTATTTTATTATTTCCCACAATTAGGTCACAGAAATTCTCTGTGATCAAATCAGATGGATAAATACCCCTGTTCTACAAACCTATCTGCTCCTTAGCATGCATTACTTATCCTATTTCTGAGATATGCCATATGGTCCTCCATGTATTCACTTAATAAACATATCCTGATATTTTCTATGAGTGTGGCTGCTAATGTAAAGATATTTTAGTCATTGTCCTGATTTTTAATTAATCAAGGGTCCCAAGTGAAAGACATAAGACAATAAAGAATACAATTAATGCTGCAGTAGAAGTTTAAGAAAAAACTTTAGAAACCACTAAAAAAGAAGTCAATCTGAACAGAAGTAGGATAAAAAAATGCTTTAGGGACAGATGGCCCCCTGAATTGGCCCTGAAAGAAGCATAGAGCTTTTATTTTTTTTTATAACTTGCACTGATTATAAAGGTAATACAAGCTACTGGCTTAAGATGGTTGATTGACTATTTTACCTCTCAAAATATCTGAAGCGGCAGAAGAAATAGAATATGTCTATGAACGGACTGTTTTGGTTTATATCTATTGGGCTAGCCAATTTCTTCCTAATTTTTCTGAGAATGGGGAGGATGTGCCTTCAACAAAGCAGACTGTGAAGGGTTTCTAGAAGATATCACTCAGCTTGGAAGACACTGAGTACAAGTTCCACCAGAGTTAAAAATCTGTGTCTCAACATGGAAGAGGGACATGGCTCCCAACATTACTCAGTTTCCTTGAAGAAATCTCAATGCTCAAAGTCTATAGCCTGGAGGAAGGAGGTGGGGGCAGTTGAAAGAGAAAAAGGGAAAGGATCATGGGCTTTTGACTGAATTATTAGTAGAATGTATTGGAATAATAAACTAGGCTTATATCAAGGCAATCTCATTACATACAAAAAAGTCTGATTATTAAAAAATATTAACTGAAAAGAAAAATATATAAATATACTAGATAATTTTAGAGAAACATGTACAATCTTGGGGTCAGAAAAAAGTCAAATCATTCACCCAAAACAGTGGTTAAATATAGTATATACATTATAGATAATAAAATGGAGTTGTTAAAAGAATGTGGTATATATACTATTAGTGAAAAAATATCAGAATAATACATAAAATGTTACATCAGTTATAGAGAATATATATGTGATGGCAGGAATACACACACACACACACACACACACATATGGGGCTTTCAAGATGACACTAGTGGTAAAGAATCCACGTGCCAATGCAGGAGACAGAAGAGATATTAGTTCAATGCTGGGTAGGAAAGATCCCCTGCAGTAGGAAATGGCAACCCACTCCAGTATTCTTGCCTGGAGAATCCCATGGACAGAGGAACCTGGTGGGCTACAGTCTATAGGGTCGCAAAGAGTCAGACATGACTGAAGCAACTTAGCACACATATGTATATGTGTGTGTGTGTATACATACATACATATATGTATAACTTATTTCTAGAAGAATACATACTAGGCTGAAAACAGCAATTACCCGAGAGGCTAGTAGTTGAAAATGGAGATGGGGGAAGCAGGAAGTGGTGAAGAAGACATGTACATATTTGAACTTTTGCTATCTTTCAAATATGCTTTATTTTATTTATTTATTTTGTAATGGCAATTACAAATACACAGTCATTTTAGAAAAGTTGCAAAAATACATATATGTATAACGAGGCCATAGAAAGCACGGACATTCCCACAATCATGAAGGAGTAGGATCTGAATAGGGGAAAATAGATGAAAACCATTTCTGGTCAAGGAATCCTTGGGTTTTAAGGGAAAAACAAAACAATCTCACGAATTTCACTTTTCTTGCAAGAGTTTCCAGCTGACGTTAAGTTAAATTCACAGATCACTTGCTGTGGTGCTCTCTCAGGCTCAGCTCCATGCATAGGGCGAATGCATACCTAGCAACCCCTTTAGAGATGCAGGGTCCCTGAAGTCAGGAGCCTTCAGGTTTTTGGCAGTTTTCAGGATGCCCTTGAACTGAGTCCAACTAACAGGCAAGAAGATGTTATAAAAATATGACCCTTGAAATGTTTTATTGATTTCCAGGAATGAGGCCCCTAATGACCACTATACTTTGCTTGCAACATGTTTTATAGATGTTTTTATTAAAGTTGATTTAATTTCCCCCAGTTCACGTGTTCTTGCTAATTGAATCATTTCCCTCAGTTCCCAGAAGACTATAAAATAGAGAATTTATTGCATACTGCATAACAATGTATATCAGGGTAAATATATCGATGGGACTCCTCTGCCAGCACCTTGTTCAGAGCTGATAAAGTGCCATCATAATTACTCAGTGAATCTGATGTACTTCATTATATTAGCATGGGCTCTATTGGTTATGAAAGTTGAAATGGTCTGTTGCTGTTATTATTGAATAAAAGTCAACTATTTATGTGCTCTTAGGTATAGGAAATAGATTTTACCTTCTCAAAATTGTTTCTGGAGCATTACCTGGGGGTTCAGCTTATTGTCCTTCTGAGAGTCAATAAGATGTCAGTAGAAATAGGAAGACTGAAAAAAATCAGATCCCTTTTTTGAAAAAAAAAAAGAAGCAAAAAATTTTAAGAAAATTTAAATTAAAAAATATGGAAAAAAAATTTTCCAAAAAAAAAAAATTAAGAAGCAGCAGCATGTCCAGCATGAATATGTTGGCATTTAAAAGCTAAGAATCGGGACAATTATCAATTTAAATATCCATTTTCTATAATGAATAATTATCAAACCTTAATATTTAAGGATTTAATTAAATATTTCCCCTCTACAATAAGTTTCATTTCTAAGTCATTTATTTGATTGGTCTATTGGACACATGATATTTTCAAAAGTTGAAAAAAATCAAAATATGATACTGATTTTGTCAAATTTCTAAAATGAATTAAAATCTATTTTCTTTGGGGGTGTGTGGGGGTAATGAGCACTCTATTTAGAGTTCTTTGTTAGGTACAATCAGAACAAAGAATAAGATACTTCCTTAAAAATTTTATTGTAAGGTAACATCTACATCCTTCATTTTTACCTTCGAGTATAACCTTCCTTTTGTACATGGAAAGACAACTTCAGGAGAGTTTAATGGAATTATTTTCCCTCAAAGCTACATAGATTTCATAGTTGGGATCCATTTCTTGTTCTACACTCTACCGTGTTTCTATAATATGCAATCAATATTGATTAGTTGAATTCTGAAATGGATCAGAATCAGAAAGTACCTTGGTTGAATTATTCATAAACATTCATAAAAGACAGTGTATAGATTACACTCATATGTCAGCATGATAAGAAGCATGATCTAGTGAGAATGTGCTGGCTCAAGAAAAAGGCAGGGACTTTTATTTTCCTGTGGGTAAGGCTTTAGAGACCTTGGGAAATCCCAGGATTATTAGAGGCGATTATCTGTTAGGAGAGTAGAAAGGACGGAGAAGAGGAAGCAAACATGCTTGTCTAGACTATGAGTATTAGAATAACACAGTAAACACGATTATGCTATAATGAGGTTATTAACATGGGAAAGCTGAAAACATTTCTAAAGGAGAAATCAGACAGGATCATGTGCACAGAAATGAATATAAGAAGTCTCAGTTTGGCTTTGCTGAGGTAGTATGGGTCAATAGGGCACTTATGATAGGTTTTCATTTTTTCACTCATTAATTTACAAAATGATTACTGAATGGATAAATGGCTTTACACAAGGCCCATGGTGTTTACTTGCATTCGTGAGTAAAGACTGTATAATGTTAATGTTGCAAGATTAATATAAAGGGTGTAGAGAGATTTGTGAGTCAATTCAAATGTTGCAAAATCTTAAACTCTCCAAGTGTGTGTGTGCCCCCCTGGGAAAAAGACTAGGATTTCCTGCCAGATACTTAATTGTGCCCTCAGAATTGGAAGCAGGAATTTTGAAGTTATTTAACTTACACCAGCTTCTATTATGCTGATTTAAGACTAAACAGTCATAGCATTCAAATACAAGCTAGTGCCCTAAAAATAAAATAAAAAAACATTCCCAGAAAGTAAGGTAATTCAGAAACTAATTAAAATTCTGGGGACTCAAAGTGGGTAAGTCTCATGCCTGGGTACATTTTATGACTTAGGTTTGGAATCTAAAAATCTCAGTTTCCATTCTGGATGTCTAAACTTTAAAACTTATTCCCCAAATCATAGTTTATAGATATAATTTTAAGGTTTTCTTCAAGTGATAGCTTGAATTTGTACAGAAGAGCAGATAAACATTTAGGGAAATATTTAGGAAGTATCCCAAATTCTGGGAATTTATCCTATAAAACTAATGCTAATACCAATGGTAAGTAACAAAAGATAAATGCCCTTTAGCCTAAAACACAGTTCAAGATGAATTATAAGTATACCTCATTAAGTTAGAATGACCAAAGAAGGGTTCAGAAATAAATGAAGTGTTAGGTATTTTTAAAAAAATGCAAGTTCTAAGTCATACTAGACTGTGAGGTCCTCAAAGACAGGTTATAGTATGTAACAGCTTTGCTATCCTAATGTTGAATACACTCCCAAGAAAATACTATTATTTATCTCTTAGCATAATTTGCGGAGAAGGCAATGGCAACCCACTCCAGTACTCTTGCCTGGAAAATCCCATGGATGGAGGAGCCTGGTAGGCTGCAGTCCACGGGATCCCTAAGAGTCGGACATGACTGAAATGACTTAGCTGCAGCAGCAGCATAATTTGAAATCCTAGGCTAGCTAAACCGAAGCAATTTGTTGGCAAGAAAGCATCTCTTATATTTTAAGAATACTCATCAGGATATTGGCTGGTCCCAGTAATATTAGAGGGCTTTCCAGGTGGCACAGTGGCAAAGAATCCACCTGCCAATGCAGGAGACACAGGAGATGTGGGTTTGACCCTTGGGTCAGAAATATCTCCTGGATTAGGAAATGGCAACCCACTTCAATATTCTTGCCTGGAGAAACCATGGACAGACGAATCTGGTGGCTATATATAGTCCATGGGGTTGCAGAGTTGGACACGACTGAGCACACACGCATATGCACAGTATTATCAGAATAATTAAGAGCTATACTAAACTTGTCAAGCTAAATGAATAAAGTACATCCTCAGATGAAGTACCCATGACTTTTATTATATTTGTTCATATACTTAGTAATTTGCAAAAATTCAGCAATTGTCTCCCTGTCATTAGTTTGAATTAACAAAGCCCTACTGGAATAGCAGTTAGGATGGTAATTATGGAAAATGAAGTTACATTTCTAAATAAATGGAGGTTATATTCATATTTAGTAAAGCCTGAAGACTAAGCTTCAAAGTAAAAGCATTTTAGAAAATATTTTAAAAGCTAGTATGGTACTGAAACAAAAACTGAAAAAGCAATGTAATTTTTACATGTTTTATTATTTACTATCAGGCTCAACTCCTGTTTCTCAGCTCCTACTGTCTTATTGTTTTAGTACATTTTGTTAGTTCCCTCTGATTTTGCCCTTCTGGACATTAGCTGACACTTTAATTTTTATAATTTCAAAAATATTGATTTTCAACAATTTTTAAATTAAATTTCTATATTTTTTCTATTTCAGGGCTCTTGATACAACAATATCTTTTTCTTTTTTGGGGGCTTACCAAGAATATCAGTGTCTGCTTCCTGTTGATATGTCTCAGAATGTTGAATTGGTATAATCTGGCATATGATAATTTTTATGTAAAAATCATGTCAGCTTAAAAAAATCTCTATATATCTTAAACTGTTTGTCCATGTAAAGATACATAAACATACATATACAGATTACTACCTACCAAGAGAAAGTCATTAGTATTTTAAATATTTATTTACTCAACAAAGTAAGACTAATTTGTTCTGAGATATCTGGAAATCTGTTTCATTATTCAAAACACACATAAAATTTTGTCTCCTTGGATTTCTGCACAATACTCTTTAATGGCAGAAACCAAGCACAGTTATAATAGAGCCATAACATCGAAGTTAACCTTAAAGGCTTCCCAGTTGTCACAGTTGGTAAAGAATCCACCTGCCAGTGCAGGAGACACAAAAGATGTGTGCCCTACCCCTGGGTTGATAAGATCCCCTGGAGTAGGAAATGGCAAACCATTCCAGTTTTGCCTGGAAAATTCCATGGACAGAGGAGGCTAGCAGGTTACAGGCCGTGGAGTCCCAAAGAGTCAGACACGATGGAGCGACTGAGTACTCAGTGTTAAAGAACACAGCTTTTGTTAACCAAAGTTAATACATAATATAGATAGTAGGGATAGCACAATAACAAACACAGTTTTCCACATCTGAAATGTTAGGGCTTCAATTTAAAGGGCAGATGGTGACCATCTACAAGTATTCAGTTGGCCAAAAAGTTCATTTGGGTTTTTCTTTATGATTGTAGGGAAAAATCCAAACAAACTTTTTGGCCAACCCAATATTTCACTGCTTATCTTTTAACACTGTATTAAAGATTATTAGGTGAGTCAGGGTAAAAACGTCATGCATTGGTCACTTTCAGTTCAGTTCAGTTCAGTCACTCAGTTGTGTCCGACTCTTTGCGACCCCATGAATCACAGCACACCAGGCCTCCCTGTCCACCACCAACTCCCGGAGTTCACTCAGACTCACGTCCATCGAGTCAGTGATGCCATCCAGCCATCTCATCCTCTGTTCTCCCCTTCTCCTCCTGCCCCCAATCCTTCCCTGCATCAGGGTCTTTTTCAATGAGTCAACTTTTCGCATGAGGTGGCCAAAGTATTGGAGTTTCAGATATAAAATTCAAAGTCGGATTTGATGCCATGTGATTTTATGTTCAATATGCCAGCAAATTTGGAAAACTCAGCAGTGGCCACAGGACTGGAAAAGGCCAGTTTTCATTCCAATCCCAAAGAAAGGCAATGCCAAAGAATGCTCAAACTACCGCACAATTGCACTCATCTCACATGCTAGTAAAGTAATGCTCAAAATTCTCCAAGCCAGGCTTCAGTAATACATGAACCGTAAACTTTCTGATGTTGAAGCTGGTTTTAGAAAAGGCAGAGGAACCAGAGATCAAATTGCCAATATATGCTGGATCATGGAAAAAGCAAGAGAGTTCCAGAAAAACATCTATTTCTGCTTTATTGACTAAGCCAAAGCCTTTGACTGTGTGCAGATCACAATAAACTGTGGAAAATTCTGAAAGAGATGGGAATACCAGACCACGTGACCTGCCTCTTGAGAAATCTGTATGCAGGTCAGGAAGCAACAGGTAGAACTGAACATGGAACAACAGTCTGGTTCCAAATAGGAAAAGGAGTACGTCAAGCTGTATATGTCACCCTGCTTATTTAACTTATATGCAGAGTACATCATGAGAAACGCTAGACTGGAAGAAACACAAGCTGTAATCAAGATTGCTGGGAGAAATATCAATAACCTGATACACAGATGACACCACCTTTATGGCAGAAAGTGAAGAGGAACTACAGAGCCGTTGATGAAAGTGAAAGAGGAGGGTGAAGAAGTTGGCTTAAAACTCAACATTCAGAAAACAAAGATCATGGCATCTGGTCCCATCACTTCATGGGAAATAGATGCGGAAATAGTGGAAACAGTGTCAGACTTTATTTTTGGGGGCTCCAAAATCACTGCAGATGGTGACTGCAGCCATGAAATTAAAAGATGCTTACTCCTTGGAAGGAAAGTTATGACCAACCTAGATAGCATATTGAAAAGCAGAGGCATTACTTTGTCAACAAAGGTCCATCTAGTCAAGGCTATGGTTTTTCCTGTGGTCATGTATGGATGTGAGAGTTGGACTGTGAAGAAGGCTGAGTGTCGAAGAATTGATGCTTTTGAACTGTGGTGTTGGAAGACTCTTGAGAGTCCCTTGGACTGCAAGGAGATCCAACCAGTCCATTCTGAAGGAGATCAGCCCTGGGATTTCTTTGGAGGGAATGATGCTGAAGCTGAAACTCCAGTACTTTGGCCACCTCATGCGAAGAGTTGACTCATTGGAAAAGACTCTGATGCTGGGAGGGATTGGGGGCAGGAGAAGAAGGGGACGACAGAGGATGAGATGGCTGGATGGCATCACCGACTCAATGGACGTGAGTCTGAGTGAACTCCAGGAGTTGGTGATGGACAAGGAGGCCTGGCGTGCTGCAATTCATGGGGTCACAAAGAGTCGGACATGACTGAGCGATTGAACTGAACTGATGTTATGTTCTAGTTTTATGTTCCGACCAGAATGTAATTATTTGGGCCCTGTTTGGATTACAATTAATTTTTAAAAAGAAATAATTCTCTAAACACATAATTAATGATGTACTGAAAATAAATCAAAACTATTTTAAAGTATTAAAAAAAGAAAAGATGATCAGAATCTGCACACAGTCCTACAAGGCTGAAGCTCTTTCTGAGATTTGAGAAAAGATTACAGAGAACTGCCATTTCAGCTGAGTCTTCTGCAGAGGTTTAGATGGGAGAGAGAACCCTGCACCTGTGGTGTGCTGCACATAATTTAGCATGGCTGTCATTCAGAGTGGATGTGAGAGCATGATGGAGAATCAGTCTGGAAATCAAGGCAATGTCCATCCAAATCATGAAGAACTCATGGAAGTATAGCAGATATACACCCCAATTTTCTCAGAACAATAGCAGTTTATACTTATTATCACAGAAGTAATTAGTAGCAATGCCTCCTTTCACTTTAAGAGATGAGATGTATGCTATGCCCACTCTACTTATAAACTACAATAAAGGTTTGGTGGTTATCCTATAGGCAGTAGGAAGCAACATTCTGTTTTCTCTAAAGAATTAATAAACCATAGTCTTGAACTTTCAGAACTTTATAGACAAGTAGAAGAGACGTACACATATCTATAATATGAGATGAGAAGTAACCGGCTTCATAGGAGAAGTATGGTAATTTCAGGCTAGCTATATCTTCCCTCTGCATGAACCAGGGAAATCTCTGCGGAAGACGTGGCATTTGAGGAGACCCTGAATGAAAGCTAGGGACCGGACCTACATTTGTTTTATATCTAGTGGTCTAGGCAGCTCAAATTTACATATAGGAATAATGCACCAATCTGGTTAACTATCATACGAATTATACTTAACTATTGTGCTAAGTTGCTTCAGTCACGTCTGACTCTGTGCGACCCTATGGACTGTAGCCCTCCAGGCTCCTCTGTCCATGGGATTCTCCAGGTAAGAATACTGGAGTGGGTTGCCATGCCCGCCTCCATGCCTCCCTCCTCCCTCTTCCCGACCTAGGGATTGAACCCACGTCTCTTAACATCTCTTTCATTGGCAGGCAAGTTCTTTATCACTAGCGCCCCTGGGAAGCCTATTGTAAGAATTTAAAAACCAGTAATATTAGGAAGCACATAATAAATTGGTGCCTTTAAAGATGTAAGTGCTGAAAATGATGATTCAAGGAAACTTTAAAGTTACAGTTTACACCACAGAATTAGACAGGCAGATTGGTAAAATCCATACATACTCAAATCACTTCCTGTGTCAAGTCTTAGAAAAATGCAGCTGTGTCGGCAGGCAAAGTGAATTAACATCAGTGATTAGGTTTATGATCCTACCGACCTAGCTGATGAGGAGGGGGGAAACAGACAGTAGTAAACCTGAACTGTGTATCTGTTGCAAGATTTACAAGTGTTCCTTGCAATCAGGGTTGTTCTCCACCCATTGAATTGTCCCTACCAATATATTATTTTTTATGGTCCAGTCTAATATAGTCATTTGTGAAAATGTTTCAGCTCTAGCTGATGGTTTGTAGAACCATGACTCTAAACCTTGCCAGATTGGGGTAGGGAATATTTGGCTTCCCTCAGCTTTGCATGTGGCTCTGTGTTTTAAATATATTTTACAGTCAGCAAAAACAAAACTGGGAGCTGACTGTGGCTCAGATCATGAACACTTTATTGCCAAATTCAGACTTAAATTGACGAAAGTGGGGGAAACCACTAGATCATTCAGATATGACCTAAATCAAATCCCTTATGATTATACAGTGAAGGTGAGAAATATATTTAAGGGACTAGACCTGATAGACAGAGTGCCTGATGAATTATGGATGGAGGTTCATGACATTGTACAGGAGACAGGGATCAAGAACATCCCGAAGAAAAAGAAATACAAAAAAGCAAAATGTCTGTCTGAGGAGGCCTTACAAATAGCTCTGAAAAGAAGAGAAGTGAAAAGCAAAGGAGAAAAGGAAAGATACAGCCATCTGAATGCAGAGTTCCAAAGAATAGCAAGAAGAGACAAGAAAGCCTTCCTCAGTGATCAGTGCAAAGAAATAGAGGAAAACAACAGAATGGGAAAGACTAGAGATCTCTTCAAGAAATTAGAGATACCAAGGGAACATTTCATGCAAAGATGGGCTCAATAAAGGACAGAAATGGTATGAACCTAACAGAAGAAGAAGGTATTAAGAAGAGGTGGCAAGAATACACAGAACTGTACAAAAAAGATCTTCATGACCTAGATAATCATGATGGTGTGATCACTCACCTAGAGCCAGACATCCTGGAGTGTGAAGTCAAGTGGGCCTTAGGAAGCATCACTATGAACAAAGCTAGTGGAGGTGATGGAATTCCAGTTGAGCTATTTCAAATCCATAAAAGATGATGCTGTGAAAGTGCTGCATTCAATATGCCAGCAAATTTAGAAAACTCAGCAGTGGTTACAGGACTGGAAAGGGTCAGTTTTCCTTCCAATCCCAAAGAAAGGCAATGCCAAAGAATGCTCAAACTACCACACAATTGCACTCATCTCACACACTAGTAAAGTAATGCTCAAAATTCTCCAAGCCAGGCTTCAGCAGTACGTGAACTGTGAACTTCCTGATGTTCAAGCCGGTTTTAGAAGAGGCAGAGGAACCAGAGATCAAATTGCCAATATCCTCTGGATCATCAAAAAAGCAAGAGAGTTCCAGAAAAACATCTATTTCTGCTTTATTGACTACGCCAAAGCCTTTGACTGTATGCCGATCACGATAAACTGTGGAAAATTCTGAAAGAGATGGGAATAGCAGACCACCTGACCTGCCTCTTGAGAAACCTGTATGCAGGTCAGGAAGCAACAGTTAGAACTGGACATAGATCAACAGAATGGTTCCAAATAGGAAAAGGAGTACGTCAAGGCTGTATATTGTCACCCTGCTTATTTAACTTATAGGCAGGGTACATCATGAGAAATGCTGGGCCGGAGGAAGCACAAGCTGGAATCAAGATTGCTGGGAGAAATATCAATAACCTCAGATATGCAGATGACACCACCCTTACGGCAGAAAGTGAAGAAAAACTAAAGAGCCTCTTGATGAAAGTGAAAGAGGAGAGTGAAGAATTTGGCTTAAAGATCAACATTCAGAAAACAAAGATCATGGCATCCGGTCATATCACTTCATGGGAAATAGATGGGGAAACAGTGGACACAGTGGCTGACTTTATTTTTTTTGGCTCCAAAATCACTGCAGATGGTGACTGCAGCCATGAAATTAAAAGACATTTACTCCTTGGAAGGAAAGTTATGACCAACCTAGTCAGCATATTAAAAAGCAGAGACATTACTTTGCCAACAAAGGTCCATCTAGTCAAGGCTATGGTTTTTCCAGTGGTCATGTACGGATGTAAGAGTTGGACTATAAGGAAACCTGAGCACTGAAGAGTTGATTCTTTTGAACTGTGGTGTTGGAGAAGACTCTTGTGAGTCTCTTGGATTGCAAGGAGGTCCAACCAGTCCCTCCTAAAGGAGATCAGTCCTGAGTGTTCATTGGAAGGACTGATGTTGAAGCTGAAACTCTAGTAATTTGGCCACCTGATGTGAAGAGCTGACTCATTGGAAAAGACCCCAATGCTGGAAGGGAATGGGGGCAGGAGGAAAAGGGGACGACAGAGGATGAGATGGTTGGATGGCATCACCAACTCAATGGACAGGAGTTTGGGTAAACTCTGGGAGTTGTTGATGGACAGGGAGGCCTAGGATGCTGTGGTCCATGGGGTCACAAAGAGTCAGACATGACTGAGCAACTGAACTGAACTGAACTACAAAAGCCTGCATTTAAAAGGCATTTCCACGATACTGGATGCTTGGGGCTGGTGCACTGGGAGGACCCAGAGGGATGGTGTGGGGAGGGAGGAGGGAGGAGGGTTCAGGATGGGGAACACATGTATGCCTGTGGCGGATTCATTTTGATATTTTGCAAAACTAATACAATTATGTAAAGTTTAAAAATAAAATAAAAATACATGCCTGCTAAAAAAAAAAAAAAAAAGAACTTGAGGTTGTTTGTTACACAGCATTATTGCAATAAAAACTGGCAAATCCAAAAAAAAAAAAAAAAAGGCATTTCCTGGTACTCCAGAATCCAACGGATTGGAGACTCTTTTTTCCTCCTCATCTGAATGATTCACCTACATAGGCTCTGGGGTTTTTCTCTCTCTAGTGCTCCAATTTAGGCACAGTCTATTGAAAAACAGTATGAATTCAGAATAAAAATAAAAAAGACATGTATATCTAAGTATTGAAGCCAAGAAGCATTACTGAAAATAGCAGAATACAAGGAGTCCCTTTATTATTTAGTATATCCATAAAAGAGCACTTTATAGAGATTTGTTTTATTATTATTGAAACCAGCACTAAATTTATCAGATTTTAGAGACACAGAACCTGAGACTTATCACAATGTGATTTTTCTAACCTTACCAAACATTTCTATCAAATTGGTATTTAGAACATAGAAAACCTGAATATTCATGACTTTTATTTACCCTCTCTGGTCCAGCAGGGGTAATTTTTAGTACTGTTATTCTAACTTACACTGAATGACCACTTTTCCTAGGATTTGCAGCAGTATATGAAAGTGAACCACCTACAAGGCAATCATAACAAAAAGACATTAGAGCAATTCATTTAGAAAAGCAGGAGAGGATGCAAAGAATTCTTGTTTACCCCTCTGCTTCTTTCCAAAAACCACTTTACATATTTTATCCCACTGATCTTTCAATTTCTCTATCCTGGAATGAGTAACTAAGGTAATTCCTTTAGCCTAAGCCTGATGAGATTAAGTGATTCACTCATGGTCATGCCATAAATCCTGGGTTTCAGGAATCAGTCTGTGCATTCTGTTCTAATTCTGTACCCTGTGTCCAACTGGGTAGATTAACTTGGACTTTTGAATAGTGCTTACACAAGATCTTTTCAGAAAAGTCCAAGTGAAAGCCAACACAGAGGACTAGAGTGGAAAATAATTTCACTTCCTAACAACAGGCTGAGAACAAGAGGGCAAATAAAGCTACAGAAGAGAGATTACGAAGAGTGAGAGGTGGAGTCCCAGAAGGAAGCTGGGAAAAAAAAAAAAAAAAAAAAAAGTGGAAGCTGAGATTGGAAATAGTGAATTGTAACTCTGTGTGTGAAATGTAATTCCACATTATTATGATATTACTTTTTCATAAAATAATAGAGGCGGATGGCACCCCAAGAGTCTGTTGGGTGCAATATTTGCCTTCAGGCACTAATTGGCTGATGATACGGGCAGAGGGATATCAAGATACATCTAAGAAAATAGGCCTTTCTTCTAATTTACTTAATTGGAAGTAATTGGTTATTCTGCTGTTCTAATCCCCCATTACATTTTAGCTGTGCCTATAGTGTATGTCTCTGCTTTTGAATATGCTATCTAGGTTTGGACTGTGAAGAAGGCTGAGCACCGAAGAATTGATGCTTTTGAACTGCGGTGTTGGAGAAGACTCTTGAGAGTCCCTTGGACTGCAAGGAGATCCAACCAGTCCATTCTCAAGGAGATCAGCCCTGGGATTTCTTTGGAAGGACTGATGCTAAAGCTGAAACTCCAGTACTTTGGCCACCTCATGCGAAGAGTTGACTCATTGGAAAAGACTCTGATGCTGGGAGGGATTGGGGGCAGGAGGAGAAGGGGAAGACAGAGGATGAGATGGCTGGATGGCATCACTGCCTCGATGGACGTGAGTCTGAGTGAACTCCGGGAGTTGGTGATGGACAGGGAGGCCTGGCGTGCTGCGATTCATGGGGTCACAAAGAGTCGGACACGACTGAGCGACTGATCTGATCTGATCTGATCTGATAAGTGTATGTGTGCATACATAAACAAACTACTTACCTACACACACATAAACAGGTAGAGCTAGATACTGTATTTATAAAGTACTTTTAATGTTCTTTTCATTTGAATCTTGTAACAGTCCTCTGAGGTATCTGTTCAGTTCAGTTCAGTTCAGTCACTCAGTCGTGTCCGACTCTTTGCGACCCCATGAACCACAGCACACCAGGTCTCCCTGTCCTTCACCAACTCTCGGAGTCTACCAAAACCCATGTCCATCAAGTTGGTGATGCCATCCAGCCATCTCATCCTCTGCCGTCCCCTTCTCCTCCTGCCTTCAATCTTTCCCAGCATCAGGGTCTATTCCAATGAGTCAGCTCTTTGCGTCAGGTGGCCAAAATATTGCAGTTTCAGCTTCAACATCAGTCCTTCCCATGAACACCCAGGACTGATCTTCTTTAGGATGGACTGGTTTGATCTCCTTGCAGTCCAAGGGACTCTCAAGAGTCTTCTCCAACACCACAGTTCAAAAGCATCAATTCTTTGGAACTCAGCTTTCTTCACAGTCCAACTCTGACATCCATACATGATCACTGGAAAAACCATGGCCTTGACTAGATGGACTTTTGTTGGCAAAGTAATGTCTATGCTTTTTAATATGCTCTCTAAGTTGGTCATAACTTTCCTTCCAAGGAGTAAGCATCTTTTAATTTCATGGCCACAGTCACCATCTGCAGTGATTTTGGAGCCCCCAAAAATAAACTCTGCACTGTTTCCACTGTTTCCCCATCTATTTGCCATGAAGTGATGCAACCAGATGTCATGATCTTAGTTTTCTGCATGCTGAGCTTTAAGCCAACTTTTTCACTCTCCTCTTTCACTTTCATCAAGCGGCTCTTTCGTTCTTCTTCACTTTCTGCCATAAGGGTGGTGTCATCTGCATATCTGAGGTTATTGATATTTCTCCCAGCAATCTTGATTCCAGCTTGTGCTTCCTCCAGCCCAGTGTATCTCATAATGTACTATCCATATAAGTTAAATAAGCAGGGTGACAATATACAGCCTGGATGTATTTCTTTCCCAATTTGGAACCAGTCTGTTGTTCCATGTTCAGTTCTAACTGTTGCTTCCTGACCTGCATACAGGTTTCTCAAGAGGCAGGTCAGGTGGTCTGGTATTCCCATCTCTTTCAGAATTTTCCACAGTTTATTGTGATCCACACAGTCAAAGGCTTTGGCATAGTCAGTAAAGCAGAAATAGATGTTTTTCTGGAACTCTCTTGCTTTTTCCGTGATCCAGCAGATGTTGGCAATTTGATCTCTTGTTCCTCTGCCTTTTCTAAAACCAGCTTGAACATCTGAAAGTTCATGGTTCACGTATTACTGAAGCCTGGCTTGGAGAATTTGAGGTATATGTTATTATGCTCAATTTAGATACTGGGAAATCAGTGTCACAAAACACTAATTAAATATATTTAAAAATTCTGTTTTACCTATTCCTTTGCTGCATGTGACTCAGTGTTTAAATACTTATACTATTTAATAAAAAACAATGCATTAAAATTTTTGAAAGTCCAAGGAGGAAAAAATATTCTACAAATTTAAGATTATCTAATCATGCTTATAAAGTAAATATGATATAGTAAAAGAAGCATGCTCAGTTGCTTTAGTAATCATTCTGTCATTCTGTAATTCATAATTACAAGTGAAAATTAAAGGCAACATTTGGAATATAACCATAGAAATGATTTCCTGAAATTGACCACCTTATATTGCACCCTAAGAGTAAAGCTGTTAGGTTTCATGCTTTCTAGAAACTGAAAATTGCACATTTGGGGGTGCAGTTTTTTAAAGTAGAAAATATTTATTTTCCTTTCACTGACTTTATAGTATTCTATATGTGTTCTATAGTATTCTGTATGTGAGGGTGTTGAGATTATAAATTTTGCTTTCATGTGCATCAATGTAAACTTCACAGAGCTTAACTGGTAGAAAACTACTGTCATTTAATGACGTTCTTTCCATAGTGTCATCTGTAGATTACGTTTCCCAGTCATCCTACCTTGCATCCAAGCTTGATCCTATGACTAGATTCTAGTAATGGGATATGGACAGAGTATTCACGAAGTGGGCATACCTTCTCCGTTCTCTTTTCTCTTCAACTACTTAAATGCAGAAGAGGATGGTAAAATTAGATGGATGGAACATGAGTTCCTGAATCACCACATGGAGGAAACCTTGACATGAGGGCCAAAAAACCTCTATATGTGTATCCATTAAAAGCTGGAGATTATTTGTAATAGCACTTACAGTTATCTTATCTAGTATACATATCCAAACTCTCTCTCTCTCATCCTGCTTTTTAAAAAAGAATGCTCTAAATTCTACATTTTCATCTTTCCTTCATTTGCTGGCATTTTATCACCAATAAAAAATTAAATGTGTAGTTGGTTTAGTTCATCATTTGTCCAGTAAAATAAAATAACTTTAGCCTCATGTCTGTCACATAATCTAGTTACTATCACACGTCTTCATTCAGAAATTATATATTCTCTATTATTTTTCATAAGCTTCCTTGAGCACATACACAGTTGTAGTTTATTTTACTGCATTTTCTTTTATTTCAGTGATTCATGTTTATTGCCTCTAACTTTCTCAAGGCAAGAACTCTCTTCATCTCTCTATCACCTTTAGGAAGTGTTTGTTAAACAAATATTTCTATTTTCATATACATATATATGCATTTTTTTTCTCATCTTGTGCAGAAGCCAATGGATATTGGCATATTAAATTAAAATATATTATAAATGACCACACATGGTTTGGGAAAGGCTGGTTGACCATATGCAATAAAAAATTATAAGGTAACTTTGTTAGGTAGACCTTTCGCAGTTCAGGATTAGAGTGAAATCCAGCAAATCCCCAAACTTAATAGGGTCCTCATGTTGAAAGAGCCCTACTTCCTTGGGCCAGGGTTACATATGAAAAATTTTACATAAATCAGAATATTAACTTACTGATTTACATGAGCACAACTGACAACTGAGCTAGCACATTCATGTTTTATTGCCATCACATTTCTTCCTGTAAACCTAATCACTTCAAAAGCCAACTTGGAATCAAAAGGTTTATTTTGATTTATTTGAAAAACAACATGAAGACTTAACCTGTTGATTCAAATGTTTAATGAATTAGACTAAGCCAGATTGATGGACTCATTTATGCATTAATGCTCTTTGCCAATGAAACTATAATTCTCGAAGTCCATTGGCACCTTCATTTGCCATACTGTACTGGCAATTTGATTTTTATTTAAAGGTGCCTTTTATTTTATTTGTGAACTAATTTATAATGTCACTTCCCATTACTCACTCACTCATTTATTCACTGAAAAATGTTCATTGAGCACCTATTATATGTCACTGTTCTTAGCACCCCAGTAACAAAGTAACAAAGATAGACCTAATCTTCCTAGTGATTCCAAAATGTTAATGGAGACAGGTAATCAAATCATTTAAAAAATGAAAGTATAATTACAAACTGATTAAATAAGCAGTCCATAGAAATGAGCCTTAGATAAGGGCATATACCATAACAATAGATTCTGAGCTGTAATGCACATGTTAGAGCTGATATCTGAAGGATAATTTGGTATTAATATCGCAAACAGATTACAAAGTGGTGCAGAAGGAAGAGCCTGCGTAAAGGACTGCGGTGTATGGGACAATGTCTGAAGGATGATGTAGCCAAAGAGAAGAGTGTGAGAATGTGAGGGCTTGGGAAGCAGTTGGAAAGTCTGGTGGGGGAAGGCCATGCTCAACTTTGTTAGCAAAGAATTTTATCCTTTAGCCTCAGAGCTAAGAAGAGCTATTAGAAAATTTAAGCAAGGTAATGTGAGCAGATTTCCTGCTGAAATCCATCATTCTGACTGCACTGGGCTGTGAGAAATGGACTGAAGGAAGACAAGGTGCCTGGTGCTGTAGCCTGGACCTGGACTGGTGAAGATGAACTGGAGAGAATGGCTCTCCTACTGATTTCTATGAGCAAAATGTAAAGGGTCAGTTTTTCTCTCCTTCATTTTCAAGATTTTTTTTTTGATACTTTATTGTAAGAATATGCAATATTCATTCCTATTCAAGCTCAGACTCCATCAAGCTATGGAATTATATGAGAAGAAAGGCTTCAATCAGACTCATAGGATTCAAGAAATAAGTATGATGTTTATTTTTAACACATGTAAATAAAATTGCACAAATTATGTAACCATAAATTGTTTGAAAATACAAATGAAAGAGCTACTACCATGATTCCATTATTCATAAAAGTATTAATATGTGTGCATATTGTCTTCCTTTGCAAATATTAAAAGTTTTAAGTAATTATAATCTTAATAACATATTTTTTAATGTATTCACTTAAAACCATAATCTTATGAGTTTCTATATACTCATAGCTGTCTTTTATATAAGTGCATCATTTTTCATTGCATTTATATCCCAGAATTTGGGTAAACATTTCCCTATCACCTAGTTCACTTAAGTATTTTTGTTATCATAAATGACACTGTAATGACTATCCTTATGCATAACTTTTTCATATTTAGAAGTATTTCATTAAAATAGATTCTTAGAATTGGGATTACCGAAATGGCAATATTTGTTAAATACTATACCCTCTGCTAACTTGTATTATGCATAAATGGCAGGCTAAACCATTTAAACAAGGATTTTCTACCTATGTTGGAATTATTTTTATTCTTAAATGACTATTATTACTTATTTATTATAAAGAACTATTGTTAACAAATTCATTGTGAAAGTATACTTGCAAAATTAATAAGAGCAACCATTACTTTTGAAAAAATATTTTCACCAAGAAAATATTATGATCTTAAATAATTATGATAATTTGTAATTTATATTCATGGCTTACCTGATAAAGTCATTACATGTCTTAACATTAACTCTGATTGCATAAATATTACATTAACTTCAATCACATAAGGATTTTAGAAACTATTTTAAATAAATATGAAGTAATAAATCAGGCTTGAGGGTAAAACTCCAAGTACATAAGAATAGATTTTAGTATTTAAAAAAGCTTTAGTTTGTCTGATTGCTCTGTTATAGAAATAACACTTTTCATATTAAAGACAACTGGGGAAATATATATACTAATTTTCTACTGTTACTTTAACAATTACCATAAAGTTAGTGGTTTAAAATAATATAAATTTATTATCTCAGTTCCCTAAGGTTAGAAGTCCAGGTGAGGTATAATTCTGGAGAAGAATCTATTTCCAAGCTCATCCAGGTTATGAGCGAATATCAGTTCCTTGTAGAAGGGCTGAGGTCCCTCTTGCCTTGATAGCTGTTAGCCAAGAGTCACTCAGATTCTTAAGGCCACTTGCATTCCTTGCCATGTTGGCCCCTCCCTTTACAGACTAGCAACAGCTTGTCCAGTCTGTCTCAAGCTTCCAAGCTCTCAGTCTTCCTCTTCTGTGGCATTGCTTCTTCTTCCAGCCAGAGAAAGTACTCTGCTTCTAAAAGCTCATGTGATTATATTGAGACTCCCTGGATAATTAATAATATCCTTAATTTTAACGGCATCTATAGTCTCTTTTGTGACATGAAGTATCATATCCACAAGGTCCAAAATTAGAATGTAGGAATCTTTGGAAGTCATGATCTATCTATGGCAGAGTACTATCACAGAAAACAAAGAGTTGTTTCAGTTCTTCAGCTTTTATTTATTTACCTCAGTTTCCACACTTCTTACCCATATAACAAATACAAGAAACTCACTATAATGATATTTTCCTACATCATATCCACATGTTTGTAGAGTGAATGAAAATAGTCTGTATATGTAACTTCATTCCTGAACTTTATTCTAGCAGATGGTTTAGTGTAGTGACAATTTTTAGGGGAACTCTACTGAACTGAAATGAAGTTAAGAACTGTAAAAATTCTCCAGATGATACAAGGAGAAAAACTATACAAAATTGCTGATTTAACATAGTATCTTTGAAAGAAGCCTAACAGTCAAAGCCATAATTTTTCCAGTAGTCATGGATGGATATTAGAGCTGGGCCATAAAGAAGGCTGAGCGCCAAAGAATTGATGCTTTCGAACTGTGGTGCTGGCGAAGACTCTTGAGAGTCCCTTGGACAGCAAGGAGATCAAACCAGTCAACCCTACATGAAATCAATCCTGAATGTTCATTGGAAGAACTGACGTTGAAACTGAGGCTCCAATTCTTGGCCACCTGATGCAAAGAGCTGACTCACTGGAAAAGACCATGATACTGGGAAAGATTGAGGGCAAGAGGAGAAGGGGACAACAGAGGATGAGATGGTTGGATGGCATCACTGACTCAATAGACATGAGTTTGAGCAAATTATGGGAGATAGTGGAGGATAGGGAAGCCTGGACTACTGCAGTTCATGTGGTGGCCAAGCGTCAGACACAATTTAGTGACTCCTGCACTGGCGGATGATTCTTTACCACTGAGCCATGTGGGAAGCCCTAGCCAATACTAGCACAGATTTTTTTTAAATGAGCTATTTGACCAGGACGTTAAGGTTACGGGTAAGGAGAGCTTAATAATATTGAAAATCATTATGAAATACAAGAGGATTTATATTTAAATGCACTCCTGAAATGAGTATCTTATAAGTTGTTCATGCATAAACACATAATGAAGACGTACAAAAAATGGTTAAATTTGACAATAGCAGTGTTTTTATAATAGCCATCCTGTATTGAAGTTGTGTGCTAAATACCTGAGCTCCAAAATTTTTTAAATCTGCATAACAAACCTAAGAAACATTGAGAGGTTCGAATAAATGAAATAATTTGCTAAGATCACATGCTAGTAAGTGAAGGAGGCTGTATTTTAACACAAATCCTCTGCTTTTTTACTGTTATGCTACACTGCTTCTTTAAGCAATCAGATAATAAACTGATTTTGCTGACACTTCACAGCTTACTAACATTAATTATAACTTGAACTTCAGCTATGGATAGTATTTGTGAGCAACAGTTACAGAAACAGTTCTAGAAGATGCAATTCTGACTCGACAACTATATGGAGAATAATAGTTTCCTTATTTTCTTCAAAAAAAGAATATTGAGTATATCATTAACAGGGTCTAACTCTCATCAGATTTAACTATATGACTGTGCCTCCTGCTGCACAGATCAACTCACACAAAAAAATCATTATCTGAAAAATTGTGTGCAAATCCAGTTGTGATAAATGGAATTGCTTTTTGTATATGCAATGAGGTCCCATTAATAAAAGTAATTGTAGAGTCAATAATTTGTAAAATGAACAATCAATTCCTAGTTTGCCATTGTTCTGTAGGTCAGAACTTGACATACCATACATAAAATTGTTACACTGGAACAAACGGTTTCCTTTCAAGTGAATAAAATTTTGACAAGAAGTTATAAGGCTGATTTCATACCTCTCAGAATAACATCAGGACTTCTAGAGTTTTATATAGAACTTTATGCAACACTTCTTCAGTTGATGAGGAAATATCTCATTGTAAAATCTTTCTATGCATTAAGAAGCCTTCCTGAATCTCTGAAGTATAACATGTAATGATCCGTAGGTTTGAGTCTGTGTATGTGTATTTTGTATAAGTAGATATGCATTTGTGGGTCAATAGCAGAGTTCCCATTTTCTGTCAAGTTAAATACAGACCATTTAAATTAACAGAGTTCAGCTGATTCCCCTTTGTGAGCTAACTCTGCAGTACTTGGAGAGTCAAGCAATACATATGTAAACTTGAGGAGGGAATGGCAACCCACCCCAGTACTCTTGCCTAGAGAATTCCATGAACAGAAGAGCCTGGTAGGCTACAGTCCATAGGATCATGAAGAGTCACACTCACTCTGTGATTGACTTTCACTTTCACCAGTAAATCATTTCTGGATGAGAGTAGCATAAAGATCTTCATCTTGAACCCCAGTTTCTTCTCCAACTTTTTGATGCCCTATCCTAACAGCTCCTTCTTCATTTGGCTCATCTTCGGGAACACTGTCAGTGTCTCTTTCTTGGGTTCTGCTCTCTCTCTTAGTAGAGACAGGAGAACGCGGCAAGGTTGAACTGAGAAACAATTCATCTCTTGTGAAATTGAAGCAATATTTGCCTAATTTATATACAGACTGCTAAAAGATTAATTTTAAAAAGAAGACTCTTGTCTGCTTTTGTTTGGATATATGTATTATCATACGAATACTCAATTAAATCCTAGAAAAATTATTTGAAGCGTCAAAGAAAAGAAAAACTAATTTTCTATGATCTTCCTTTATAAAGAAACATTCAGTACTTACAATTGAAAAGGAAAAGGCTTTGATTTGGGAGAGTTCACTTATCCAACACTATTAATTGAAATCTGAAAGATCAAGATATGAATCATACCATTCTCAAGGATCCTTAGACACTGAGAGGAGATAAGATAATCTAGAACACTATATTAGAAGGAATGCTAATGCTAAGTATTTGAAAGAGGTATAATTAAAATGCTAAAGTGCTGGTTACTTAGTTACTATGTCTCAGTTTCAAATCTGCCCTTCTGCTCTATTTTGTTATGCTGAAGTTAGCTTCTCCTTTGCCAGCTGGCTCTCTGTTAGTTTTCTTCAATCAAAAGAGTAGACGATTGAAGAAGGGAGAAGAGAGATGGCACTTTACCTTCTTCCTTCCTTTCCCTATCAACATCAACATGGGATTCTCTGGTGGCTCAGATGGTAAAGAATCCACCTTCAACGCAGGATACCTGGGTTCGTTCCCTGAGTTGGGAAGATCCCCTGCAGGAGGGCATGGCAACCCACTCTAGTATTCTTGCCTGGAGAATCCCATGGACAGAAGAGCCTGGTGGGCTACAGTCCAAGGGGTCACAAAGAGTCGGACACAGACACAACTGAGTGACTAAGCACACCTATCAACATCATCTCAGCAGTTGACTCAGAGTATTAATTCGTTCCATATTCCATTTTCCCCTCAATCTGTGAAGCCAGCTGTGATACCTCATTCTCAGAATTCAGTCCTCATTCTGTGGGGGGAGTTCCTCTGAGTTTCTGAGGCACCAGCCATGGCAGAAGATGTCCCCTCCGGAAGATGTGGGGCCCAGCCCCAGGGGGACTTCCTCTAAAATTCTAGGTTCTCATAACCATAACCTCTAGGGCTAGGTTCTCCCAGCTCTAGGGGTGGTATCTTTTCCTACAGTTACTGTCTCTTTGTAAAGTCAGGGTTCCCTTCTCCTTTTGCCCTCCTATACCTGTTTAAACAAATTCTTAATTAAATTCTCTCTGGCAAAATAAATGGAATGGATTGTTTTTCTGACTGGATCCTGACTAACAGAGCAATAAAAACTTAGAGAAAGGAATAAATACTTCCAGATGCAGTGATCAGGGGAGGCTCCACAAAACACATGTATTTCCACTGCACTGTGAATGAGAAGTCTGACATGAATTGGGATTGATGGTCAGGAAGATAGAAGAGGAAGTGGCAGATAGGAAAGCAGGAGGAGCCAATCAGGGGGAAATGAGCTGGTCATTTTGACTGGGGCCCGGGGAGGGGGAGGGGGCGGCAAGAGCATCAGCAAATAGAAAGAGTGAGAACAACTCAAAACTACCTGTCTCTTTGTGCAAAAAAACACAAAGTACTGGTTGGAGGCCTTTTGATCTCATAAAATAATGTAACAAGAGAACAACAGATTTAAAAATTGAACAAAAGAATACATTTTAAAAAGAAGTGAACTTCCTGACTTCAATAACTTATGTGGAAGTATACATTCACTATCTAACTGGTTGCAATAAGAGTAAATTGTAAGTTAATTTTTTTTTACATGATTGGGTACTAGAATGTCCTATTTAAACATACTTAATAAATAGTTATATTAGATGGGACTATCAATTATACTTAAGTAATGCTTGATTTAAATCTTATGAGTGAGGTCTCAGTTTCCTGGGCACAGTGTGACATGCATTAGTGGAGTGCTTATAATTTGGACATTTGCAATTTATATATTGTCTTTGAGAAAACTGAACCACGACTTTTGCTTCACAGCTGATTTCATGTTCTTTTGACAGTTTTTTCATATTTTTGACAGTTACAAAGCATTCTTTGCCTTTTGGGTTTTTGGTATGGACAGGTAAGAATATGAGCAGGTCATTGGTCATAAGCAAAACCGTCAATCATACCAGGTTTGGCTGTGAAAATCAGATCTAGCTTATATTGTTTATATTTGCAACATATTTTCTAAGAAGTTCTATTCCATGAGTATGCTATACAGAAAAAATAAATCCTTTTATCAGCTGCTTAATCCTTCTAGCATATATTCCACTGACCTCAAAGGAAGCAACATGTGAGCATTCAAGGACAAGTCTAGGCCACTATTACTAATGAATTCACATTTAATACTCATTAGTGAGTTTAAATTGTTAGTAACAATGCATTAAATGTCAGCCTTGGTGTTTTGCTAGAGTAATGGTATGGTTTAAATCAAGTTGTCTTCAAAACAATTCCTGAAGTATACAGTAAGTTTAGCTTGTAAGACCTTTGGATGGATATTTTAAATCCCTTTATTGCCTTCTTAAAATAAAAATGTCTACATTAAATGTGATTTTTACCTTAAGGATGCATTTTTCTATATTCACATGTGCAAACGGGTTGACAAAGAGCTGGCAATTAGTAAAAAATAACTCCCAAGTGCTAAAACTATTTAAACTACAATCTGGTTTCTCTATATCTTTATATTGAACTACTTACCTTGTGTTCACCAACCAAAGCCACTGGCTAATTCCATTAAGTTAATGAAACTGGAAGGCTAGTTCAGTGAAATAAATTAGTCCAATAACTTGTTTTTTAAGAATGGAGTACCTGAGTCTATAAAAATGTTAAATTATTTAACCTCACATGGATACAACCTAAATCTGAATTGTAAGTGGCAAAAAGAATTTAAAAGTGAAATGAATTAAGATAATAAAAATAAATGTGTGTGTGAGCGTGTGGGGGGGTAGAAAAATAGTAGGTAGAAAAATAGTAAAGCAATGTCACTACTGATTACCTGTCTTGGTTGGCTTCAAAGTCTTCTATAGTTAAAACCTTCCAAATACGCATCTCACAACACCTGATTCAGAATGTGTGTACACAATCATTAGAATTTTGTGAGCTGCTCAGGTTAATAGACTAAGATACAAAAACTGGGTTTCACTAGGAAATTGCTCCATTCATACTTTAAAGAAACTTCAAAGATATCTCAAAACTGTAATTGTTCGTTGATTTAGACAGTCTCTGTCCTTTCTGCTTTTTTAAAAAAGGAGAAAGAAAACCTTCAGTAATTTGTTAAAATTGATCCTAACATGCATGTATCATCTACAAATAACCTCATCAACATTCAGAAAAGATTATCTAAATGAACCTGTCTACATATTGCTCCTTATAATGAGTCCCCACAAGACTAATAACTTATTAGTGCCATGGGCAATGAATGATTAATTGGTTGATTCTTTTAAAGCGAATTGATAAGAGTATAATTGCTACCTTTTCCTAATTTCTGAAGGTTAGAAGAAGTTAATAGGATGCTAATGTAGCTGAACAGATACAATAAATTTTTTGTTTATTAACAAACTTTAAAAATTTAAAAACTAACCATAATACATACTAAAATTTTAATGCTTTAATCTCTAGTATCTAATATTTATAACAAAATAAGCAACTACATACATCAAAAATCTTTCCTAGTTTTCTATCAATATTTATCTTTAATCTATAATTTTTATCAATATCATTATCAAATTTCAATGTAGATAAAAATTTTGCACTTGCATTGTTTTGAAATGCATTAATTCTTCTTTATTAATTTGGAGGTTGTGAATTCTGTTTTGAAAAGTGAACTGTACTATGGGATTGTTGATCCTCCTGAATACAATCAACACTCAATTATTCAATGTCAATGAAGGGAGGCATTGGTATGAATAAATAATTGTGGTGGGTAATTCACACACCTAGGTTAGGGCGAAGGCAATTTATCTCAGGTTGCTCCCATCATCTGAATGAAAAGCAAGCATAATTAAAGAAATTCCGTAGGTGCCATGTTTGGGAAAGCAGTGGGGAGGTGGCGCTGTTATCATAATACAAACAGGCTGGTCTGGGCTCCTCTTCTGTCATGGTCACAAATGTTCTCCATGATGAACAGCTGTATATTAGCCTGACATTTCCATAAAACTCTAAATTAGTATCTTCTAGGTATTGTCTCCTCACTGAAATCTGCAAGATAGCTGTTATTATTCCCATATTACAGTTGAGGACACAAACTCAAAAAGGTAAAAAAACTTGTCATATGTCTCTCCTGTGCTGAAATTGAGATAGTAACAGCTTATTGTATTCAAATAGTGTAGAAATCATTCTTAGGATGTATAAATCGCCAAGGAAGAAAAGAAAATAGATTGATAAGTGTATCCCACTACATACTGCATAAGGCATATCATACTTTTTAGATTCATTCATTCATTTAGTCACACAACAAATATGTAGTTTACACCTATGAGGGACCAAGTGCTGGAGATATTCAGTAAACAAAAGTAATCTCTGCCCTCAAGAAGATTACATACTTGGGGGACAGGATAAATTAAAAATAAAATAAAATAGTGTATAAGGGTGTTGGATGGTGATAAGTTTTTTTTTGGCGGGGGGGAGCAGAGCATGGTAACAATGATTTGCATGCATGGGGCGAGTCGGATTTGGGAAATGCTCTTTTATATAGGTGATTTTTTTAGAAGAGATGTGAAAAAAGTGAGAATGAGCCATAGAGCTTTCCAGGTGAAGAAACACTCTTCAGAGAAGAAATATGATGCCCTGAGTTGGAGTATTCTTGACGTGTAAAAAAATAATGAGGGGATAAGAGTGGTAAGGCTTATCTCATAGCTTCCCTCATAGCTCAGTAGGTAAAGAATCTGCTTGCAATGCAGGAAACCCAGGTTTGACTCTTAGGTTGGGAAGATCCCCTGGAGAAGGAAATGGCAACCCACTCCAGTATTCTTGCCTGGAGAATCCCATGGACAGAGGAGCCTGTCAGGGTACAGTCCATGGGGTTGCAAGAGTCGGACACGACTTAGCGGCTAAACCACCACCAAGAGTGGTAAGGAAAGAGTGTGCAAGGGAGTCAGTAGTTAGAAGAAGCTCCGGGAAGTGTGTGTGTATGTGTGTGAGATGGGGGCAGGTGATGCACTAGGTGAGGCATTTTAGGATTATAGAGCATTTTAGGATTTTGGTGTTTTTTTTTTTTTTTTTCTTTCTTTCTGAAAATGGGAAGCTTTTAGAAAGTGTGGATAGGGGTGTGATTAAGGTTTGCAAAGACTTCCTAGCTGCTGTGTGGATAACTGCTATAGGGGACAGAGGATAAAGTAGGAAAACCTGTTTAGGATGGCTAAATCTGTAATTTGTGAACATTATGCCCAACATCTTAAAATGTTCTAAAAATTAATACATTTAATTAGTTGTCAACTAATTTTGAATGTGGGAAAGAATTTAGTGCTTATTGAGTAGAGAATTTTCAAAAGTCATGGAGAGGGTTGTTAAAAGATGGGGTGTCAAATAGTCCCTTCCTCCAACCAACCTTTGGGAAACTGGCATTTACTTAAATCACATATATTTATCAATGAATAAACTGAGATAAAGTGTTTTAAGTACTTCCAGCTAAGGTTTGGCTTGGATTTATGTCTTTACATTCCCCAACAAGGCTTCTTTTGATAGTTTCAAGCACTGACACGATTCTGAAAGGTGGTGTACAGTGGAGAATTTGGATCTGGGGTGAAAGTGAAAGTGAAGTCGCTCAGTCGTGTCTGACTCTGCGACCCCATGGACTGTAGCCCACCAGGCTCCTCCATCCATGGGATTTTACAGGTAAGAGTACTGAACTGGGTTGCCATTTCCTTCTCCAGAGAATCTTCCTGACCCAGGGATCAAAGCCGGGTCTGCCTGCATTGTAGGCAGATGCTTTACCGTGTGAGCCACCAGGAAAGTCCCAGGATCTAGGGTACTGTGGATTGAAAATCGGGTTCCAGTACTTAATGGTTTGTGATCTTGGGCAAGTGAATTAAAAACTTCTGGCCTCATCTTCCTCTTCCTGTAAAATTAAGAACAGTGCCAACCTCAAAAAGTTTGTTAAACGTGAATTTTAATACATGTGGAGTGCTTAGACCTGCCTGGTTGTCTGGGACAGCTAGAACATGCAGTATTTCATATGCTAATATCAACCTATTTTGCTGACTGGGGGATTCTTTGAAGCCAGAAAAGACTCAAGGCTGCTTAGCCTGAATGTTAGCGCTAGGGATGTGTATACAAGGGAATTTTTTGTCACATAGGAAAACATAAACATTAAACTTCAAACACTGAAGCACAAAGAATGATGGAGGAGAAAGAGACTGACTGTCTCTAGGGTTTTATGACTGCTACTACTAAGTCATGTCAGTCCTGTCCAACTCTGTGCGACCCTATAGACGGCAGCCCACCAGGCTCCCATCCCTGGGATTCTCCAGGCAAGAACACTGGAGAGGGTTGCCATTTCCTTCTCCAGTGCATGAAAGTGAAAAGTGAAAGTTAAGTCGCTCAGTCGAGTCCAACTCTTAGCGACCCCATGGACTGCAGCCCACCAGGCTCCTCCGTCCATGGGATTTTCCAGGCAATAGTGCCAGGAGCCGGCATGTTGCATATTGAGTGCATATTGCATATTGAGTGCAGCACTTTCACAGCATAATCTTTCAGGATCTGGAATAGCTCAACTGGAATTCTATCACTGCCAGGAGCCAGCGTGAGGAGCTCCACCCATGACAAAGGTCATGAGGAAGGAGGCTTGGCATACGCAAAGGCGGGATCGAGCCTCAGGAGTCCCCCTGAAAATTCTCGAGCATCTACCCCCAAAACCAGAGTCTGCCTACTTTCTGCTTTGTGCTTTCACCTACACCTCTGACTTTACGGGGGGCTGTCCCCCACTACCTCTCTCTGAAAAAAGAGTTAGCTTACAGCTCCAGTTAATAATTCCTGGGTGTGACAGTATTTCAACCTACAAACTCCTTTGGAAGTCCTCTAGCCTGCCTGAATAGGTTTTTCCGGCCACATGTGATTGCTCAGAGCCTCCCAACTGTGAGAGGCATGAGATGTTCTAAACTGTCTAAATACAGATTCCTTTGAGCAGTTAAAAGATTGATTAGAAATTGTATTGGTGAAGGGATTTTCACTTGTTGGGCCAATGTTTGCTGCTAAATTTCCATATCCCTTACCTGCTGTGTCCCTGGCAGTGTATTGATTAATATAATTGGTGTAAGTAGTAGCTTTAATGTTTGTAACCTGGGACCCTTGAGTTAATTCTTTTTCTTGTTACAGCCCACCACACCTTTGCTCTGTAGGAATGCAACTTTATCTAATGCTTTTGGAGGGTGGCGCCTGACTAATCACCTTTAAAGAAAAATAAGTTTTCTGAAGAAAGGGTCTTAAAATGTTAACAGGCCTCCAGGCCAGAAGATGATGCAAATCACCTGAACTTTTGCATATGATAAGTCTGCAGGAAGAAAGCCTGGCTTACTGCATGACTCTACCCCTTCCCCCATTATCCTCTATGCATAATTTAAGGTATAAAAACTACTTGGGAAAATAAAGTGCGGGCCTTGTTCACCGAAACTTGGTCTCCCCATGTCGTTCTTTCTCTCACCTTCTGGCTGAATTATTCAGCCTCTTTTCTCCACTGAATTTCCTCACTGAGCTATCCTTATTTCAGTCTCTTTTCTCCACTGAATTTCCTACTGAGCTATCCTCATTCTATTACTCTTTATATCCTTAATTAATGTTTAATTAAGCAGTTGTTTCCTGATCCTCGCCGACGCCGTCCCCACTTCGAATTCCCTGGATCCACCTGGCATGGACCCCGGCACAAGAGCACTGGAGTGGGTGGCCATTGCCTTCTCCTGGCCATAAAGTATGTAAGGGATTAAGAGAGAGAGAGCATTCACACCACAACACCTATCCTGCTGCTCCTGGTCTTGGCAAATGTTTGGCTAGAACAAAGAACCAAAGGTCATCCCAGATGGTGTCACATACTAAGTCCCAGGTAGGTATTGTTTATCTTATTGAAAGAATGATAGGAATTATTTCCTGAGAAAGAGGCAAAATCCATTTTAAGTAAATGAATATAAGTTCGCAAGTAATTTTGAAGCTGGAAATTGCTTTGCATTACACTGACACAATATAAAAAGTGGCATTGAGGTAACTCAGTAATATGTTGGGTGAACCTGCCAACCTGCCTGTCGTTCAGTAAACGACATAAAATTAAGGTGCCATTTGAACATCAACAAGCTATACAACCTCTCCAGGTTGCCAAAAGAACTAAAACGTTCAATATTTGTGACACTTTTAAATTGAATTGAGAATCCAACCCTAAACAAGAGATTCTTTTTGAATGCCTATCTCTAGATAACATAATATTTTAATATATTTTTAAAATGCACTTTTTATTTTAGAACCACTTTACATTAACATAAGAAAAGCAGCATATAGAGAGTTCCCACATATATTCCACAATTTCCCTTATTATTAGTATCTTTCATTAGTGTTGTATATTTGTTAAAATTAATAAAATAGCTATTCATACATTGTTATTAACTAAAGCTCATAATTTATTCAGTTTTCCTTCGTTTTTACCTAATGCTCTTTTCCGTTCCAGGATCCCATTTAGGTTACCACATTACATTTAGTAGCCATTTTTCTTGGGATTCATCTTGGTGCTGACAGTGATTATAATATTTTTACATTATAAATATAATGACAAGTAAAATGAAAAGTTAATTAATACATACTTGGGCTGATTTGAAAACTTCTTGACAGAAACATCTCTTTCATGTTTTCCCACTTCATCACATGCAAATCATATATACGTCTTATTTCTAATATTTTATCAATGTTTAGTATTTTATCAATATCCTATATTTCACCTAATAGTTAATTACTGCCATTCTCTGGAAACAGAAGGGCAAAAACAGTTTGAGCTTGGAAGAGACTATTGGAAGAAAAAAATAAATCATAGACGGTAACTTACAACCTGAAAGTATGTATTTGGAAGAGGATAAAACTGGATTCATCTAGTTAGGTTTGGTGTTAGTATTGCTGGATGCCACAAAGTTGGCATAACACATATACAATTCCTGTGGCACACAAGCTTTCTATAGTTTGGATCACTGATTTTATAGACCACTGGGAACAATTTTTAAAGCAATTGACAAAACAGATAAAATAGGCAGTTGTGGAACTTGAGGCATCTGTGTTTTTTCATATTTATTTTTACTTCAGCTTCCTTTTATTTTTTAATTTATTTTTTATTGAGGTTTAATTGACATGTAACATATTTGAGGTGTATAGCATAATGAGTCAATATTTGTATACATTATAAAATGATCACCACAGTGAGTGTAGATAACATCCACCACCATGGCTTCCTTTTAGAACATTTCTGAAAGACCACTAGGAAAAGACTGCTAGAGTAATCATTTGAAACATAGAATTTAATTTTTTAAACACTACATTCTTTCTTTCTGCCTTACTGTGAATATGTAGTATATGGCAGCCAGAGGGCTGAATGAATGCAAGAATTATATCTACTGCTACCTTCCTTGAAACCATCTTTCTGGCAACTTCCTTTGAGTGGGAACTCTTCAAAATCTATCACTTCATTTTGGATGTTATAAAAAAAAATAGAGTTCTTGTTTAGAGTTTCAGATAATGTTAAATACTCATTTCTGATTGGAAATCTCATATACCCAGAGAACAGAAATATATTACAATCGATTTTTTAAAGTTAGCTTTCTGATATAATGTAAAACTGTGGATATCAGCAAAATATATAAACATAAGAGAAGGGATCTTTCTAATTATGAAAAACAATTTTTATTTGTTCTATAAACTATTAAGAATTTTTTAAAAAAAGAGGAAAAAGTAACCAAATCTGTTTATGATTTTTGTTTTCTTAAATAAAAGACTAATTAAAAATCTTAGAAATGTGCCTTAATTTGCATTGTGGTTAATAAGGAAGCAAAACTCTGAATTTCTTTAAAATAATTACAGTACCAATCTAGATTCAGCCTCTTAATGCTAAAAAGAAAAAGTTTACTGTTAAATCAAAGCTTCAAGATAAACTTTTACATATTTGACATTTACTCCCAATGATCTTATTTTTATGAAAATCAACTTAAACATATCATGTAATACTGCAATGTTATGTCAAAAATGCTTTTTTTATATGTTAGGTATAATTAGTTTGAAATGCTAGTGCATGCCTGCCTGTGTGCTAAGTCACTTCAGTTGTGTCTTTATGACTTTATGGACTGCAGGCTCCTCTGTCCATGGGATTCTCTAGGCAAGAATACTAGAGTGGGTTGCCATTTCCTCCTCCAGGGGATCTTCCCAACCCAGGGATCAAGCCCATGTCTCTTGCGTCTCCTGTGTTGGCAGGCAGGTTCTCTACCACTAACAACACTTGAAATGCTAGTAAAAAAATATTTAAAGAAAAATCCAGTGTCTTATGTAAGATAAGAACGTATTTCTTTCTCACCTGAAAGTCCACAATTAAGAGATGTAGGACTGACAGAAGCCCCTGATAAAAAGGATACAGACACATTCTTCCTTGATACTCTATAACATGTAGGCTCCCCTTCTCAAGGCTTCCTCATATTTCAGATAACTTTTGAAGAAGCCGTCATCAGAAATGCGTTTCACTCAAGAGAGAGGAGGAAGGGGAATGGACATAAGGAAAGCTGCACACTTACGACTTCTGCTTACAACCCATTAGCCAGAACTTCTGATATGCAGGATAATCAGAAGTCTTTGCCATGTATGTGGGTACAGAAAAATCAACAGATATTACCATACAATACAAATTTGATAAATAAGTAGAAATCCTGTTCATAAAAGGATCTCTTATTTATCTGACATCTAAATCTCCCTCTCCTTTCCACGTTCCTGCTCTGGAAGAACAAGACTAAGAAAAATGATTTTCATAAATGTTTAATGCATTTTATTAAAAGATGAAAAAATAAGGTCTGTAATCATGTATGGTTTTACTAAATACTGTTGAATAACCAGTTTGAATAGATAAATTTAACTGAACCAATTTATAAAACAATGATTATGTAATATATAACATATACAGAAATGCAGAGATACCAGCCTCTGATTATTTATCAGAAATTCCATCCTTAGTTTCTTCTTTGTGGGATTCCTCAGCAAATGAATATATAAACTTATGATTATTATGATTTCCACAATAATTAAAGACAGGAAAATAATGCAGATAGTAATTAAATAAGAAAATTAAAAAGGACTTAATAACTCTAGTGAGGAAAATTTGTTTATAGATAGTCTAGCTATAACTAAGAAATCTCTCATTCTTCAAATTATTATCTTTGGATATTTGTATCTGTTATCCTAAATTTAGAGTCTATATTTAAGGTTTGGTTTCTAATAAACGAATTTGTTGTTGTTCAGTTGCTAAGTCATGTCCAACTCTGCGACCCGAAGGACTGCAACATGCCAGGCTCCTCTGTCCTTCACTGTCTCCCAGAGTTTGTTCAAACTCATATCCATTGAGTTGGTGATACTATCTAACCATCTCGTCCTCTGCTGCCCCATTCTTCTTTTGCCTTCAATCTGTCCCAGTGTCAGGGTCTTTTCCAGTGAGTGGCTTTAGCATCAATGGTGGGCAAAGTCCTGGAGCATCAGCTTCAACATCAGTCCTTCCAGTAAATATTCAGGATTTATTTCCTTTATAAGGGCTGGTTTGATCTCCTTGAGGGAACTGTTGAATTTCTTTACTCTATTAAAACCACCTTACATTTTTAAGTATTTTCCAGATCGCTGAATTAATCAATACATTTCAGTTTCAATGTGTTTCATAGGCTAAAATTGAAATACATCTTTTTGTAAGTTTGAATAGCCTTATGAAATACAGTCTCAAAAAACCTTTTCTATTATCTTTCACCAAGTTTCTGTACTCTATATATCTTTGCTGGATGCTCTTTCAAGTTCTTTTTGGCAAGAGATAGAGTACAAATGCACAAACCCATGAAAACATCTTATCTGTATGCAATCTATGGCCATAGAACAAAGACAAGCTAATTGGTCCATAAGTGGAATCTATGATCTTGGCATCATTTAGTATGCTGTTCTAATCCAATTAACCAGCCATTGCCCTTGCCTATATGCTATTCAAGGGCAGGAATTGTATTTATTTTTGTGTACCCAGCATCCAGCACATGTCCCAGCACATGAATTGAGCTTAATATTTATTGAATAAAACAATAGCCCCATACTTTTCACTTAAAATATAGATACTTTTTTAAAATGTATTTCTATTTACTTCCAAATTTTGTGGGAAAATAAACAATTAAAAAATAGAATTTTGAAAGAGAAGGCAAGATAGTCATTCTTCCTCTTTGGATGGAGGAAACACATATATATAAGGCCGATTCATACTGATGTATGGCAAAAACCAACACAATATTGTGAAGCAATTATCCTCCAATTAAAAAAAAAAAAAAAACAACAGCTTAAAGTATTGGTAGCAAATATAATGTAGAAGTGACTTTAAAAATTCTTTTATTAAATTCAAATAATAAAAACTTCAAAAGGAAATAAGGTATTTACTTTTCTTGATGAGAAAATAGGTTTTAATGACAAATGTGTTTTTTTCCATACAAGGTTAAACAAGGAATTAGATGTGTTAAAAGGATGAGTAGCACCCAGACACTGAATGGTGGGTAAAATTAGATATGAGAAAGCAGTTTGGTCCTTACGACCCTGCTTCATCAGTATGCTTTTCTCATTTATCTATTACACTGACTGAGTCCAGAATGCTTACCACTCTGCTGGCTGTTCATACATCATGCAAATAGCTCCCTGGGTTTAGGTTGACCTGGTGGAGGAACGGTCAGAGCTGGAGAGGATGTGCGCTGACACAGGGTCAGGGGCAAGAGACTTAACTGAAACTTAGATTTTTCATTGATATGATAAAATCCCACTTTAGAAAAAAAAAAAAAAAAAACCCAAAATGCATTTTTTGTTATTTTATTACAAGCATGAAGTTTCTCTATATTTTCCTAAGTTTGTAGCTCACTGCTTCTGTATTTGTATTTGCAGCTCAGTGCTTTACTTCAGCAAACCCAACTTCTGTTTCTGTGTCTTATTTTGTTTCTCTCGCTCTCTGCTCTGAGATTTGTTTTTGAAGATTCCTAAGATAGATGTCAAAAGGAAGAAGGAATGAGAAGACACGTCTTTTATTTCAAAAGAGCGTCTAGTGTTTTTATCTTCAGCTAGCTTATGCTAGTCTCTGCCTGACATATTTTTACTGAGTTTCAAAAAATAAAATAATAACAATAAAATATCATTTAATGATGTTATTCAATGGTAGCTAGCAGAGTAGCTGTTTTACACTTTGTGAGAATAAATTTATGACATTAAATAATGCCTGAGCACTTTTACTATTTTTTAAATTGGGAAAAATGTTACCTTTAACAAATATTAACCAGAATCTGGGCCCTTTATTTTAAAAAGCTAGAGTGTCCTATATTTTATAACAGGATAGTATTTCTTAGTGTCTTATCCAATATCCAGATGCCAACAATATTTACCCACCTACTCACCTGCTAAAAAAGTGTATATCAATATCCATGAGTGATGCAAAATTCTACCAGCAGAAACAGTGATCATCAAAGTCTTACCACAAGTAGAAAAAGTATACCTGTGTATTGTAATGATACTTAGAAATTAGGCCTTTGGCTGAACTCAAACCTTCATAATACTTTGCTGAGTTTTCCATAATTTATAGAACCACCCCCTAATCCTTAATTCAAACATGTATAACAATATTTTTCTAATTTTAATGACAATTGTACCACATGGTCTTTAGTATGGCAGCCTGCCTAGAAACTGTTTCAGTAAATTACACACCAAGATGATCTACTCTTTGGATTGTCTCCAGAACAAAGACTATGATGTATAATTAAAACCAACTAACAATTAACTGCCATCAAATATAACACAAGGGACAAGCATTGTAAATTTAGTTATTTACAATAAGAAGCGACATAAAGGCTTTTTTCAATGGATGATAAAAATAGGTTTATATTCTTGAGGTTATATTTTAAGGTTTATGTAAAATAATAATGAAACAAGAGAAAGCTAACACTTTCCATATTTTACTATGTTGAAATACTTTTGTTAGTATAATAAGGAACTGTCTAAGAACTCAAAAACATATTCTATTTATTGCATGTTTTGAACTAAAGAATTATTTTAAGAGACATAGTAATATTACTTTGGCATCATTACTAGTTATATAAGTGTGAGGGTGTTGAATGAGCCAAAATTATGTTTTTGTACACTACAATATATTTGCACATTCCAAAAAGAGTTACTTAATTACTGTGATGTAGCTTTTATATTTAACACCCACGTACGAATCAGATCTTGAAGATCTGAACGAACAAGTTTCTTCATTATTTATTCTTATATAACCTAGGGGAAAGACATAGGGAAGCAGCTAACTAATTATGACTGTTTTAGAAAGACAGAAGGAAAGAGCAAAAGATTTTTCAAGGCTTTTTATATTTGGATGCAGAGGCGGACTTGCTGCAAAGCTAATGAAGCTTCACGGCCCCTCTCTTGCAGGGGTCCTTTCCAAGGTCTCGAACTTAATTTTACATTCTTTATTTTGTATTTTATTTCTACTGCTTACTGTGGTTTGCTCCCCACCCCAAATTGTATAAACCTGCATACAAAACGGATACCCTGTGTGGAAGTGTGACCATCTGGATGTCTTTTCAGTTTTAAATAGCTGGGGACCTCAGAATCAAGAAGGGACTATTTAGTAGAGGAAACTGAAGGATTACGAGCCAAACTGCAGAAAAGTTTGCATCATCTTCAGAAGGAAATAAAAAAGAGAAGCAAAGGACAGCAGGCAGAAAGGTGAACAGAGGAGGAAACGTAGAGGTAAAGGAAGGGATGTGGAAAAAAGAGCCGAAGCTTAAAAAACGTACGTAGAAAATCTCTCGAGTCTTAGGGATTGAAAGAGGACACATGAGTCTCATGTGTATTCTTGGCCACAGCTTTCCACTCTCTACTTTAGAAATGAATTTGTAATCTCAAGTTTTAAAACATCAACTCTGTAGTATTTGTCTGGATTATTGTTTCTTTCATCTTGGATCTAGGCCATACAAATATTGCAGAGACATCACTCTGACTTCAAAGTTCAGTGTAGCCTAAACTATGTTTATTCCTGGAATCATGTACAGATATAAGAATTGGACCACAAAGAAGGCTGAGCACTGAAGAACTGATGCTTTGAACTGTGTTGTTGGAGAAGACTCTTGAGAATCTCTTGAGCAGCAAGGAGTTCAAATCAGTCAATTCTCACTTCAGTTCAGGTCAGTTCATTTCAGTCACTCAGTCTTGTCAGACTCTTTGCGACCCCATGGACTGCAGCATGACAGGCTTCCCCGTCCATCACCAACTCTCAGAGCCTACTCAAACTCATATCCATCAATCAGTGATGCCATCCAACCACCTCATCCTCTGTTGTCCCCTTCTTCTCCTGCCCACAATCTTTCCCAGCATCAGGGTCTTTTCCAATGAGTCATTTCTTTGCATCAGATGACCAAAGTATTGAGTTTCAGCTTGAACATCAGTCCTTCCAATGACTATTCAGGACTGATTTCTTTTGGGATGGACTGGTTGGATCTTCTTGTCATCCAAGGGACTCTTAAGAGTCTTCCTCAACAACACAGTTCAAAAGCATCAATTCTTTGGCACTCAGCTTTCTTTATAGTTCAACTCTCACATCCATACATGACTACTGGAAAAACCATAGCTTTGACTAGACGGACTTTTGTTGGCAAAGCAATGTCTCTGCTTTTAATATGCTGTCTAGGTTGGTCATAACTTTTCATCTAAGAAGAAAGTATCTTTTAATTTCATGGCTGCAATCACCATCTGCAGTGATTTAGAGCCTAAGAAAATAAAGTCTGACACTGTTTCCATTGCTTCCCTATCTATCTGCCATGAAGTGATGGGACCAGATGCCATGATCTTAGATTTCTGAATGCTGAGTTTTAAGTCAACTTTTTCACTCTCCTCTTTCACTTTCACCAAGAGGCTCTTTAGTTCTTCTTCACTTTCTGCCATAAGGGGGTGTCATCTGCATACCTGAGGTTATTGATATTTCTTGAGGCAATCTTGATTCCAAATTGTGCTTTAATCCAGTCCAGCATTTTTCATGATGTACTCTGCATATAAGTTAAATAAGTGGGGAGACAATATACAGCCTTGACTTCCTCCTTTCCTGATTTGGAATGAGTCAGTTGTTCCATGTCAAGTTCTAACTGTTGCTTCTTGACCTGCATACAGATTTCTCAGGAGGCAGATAAGGTGGTCTGGTATTCCCATCTCTTGAAGAATTTTTCACAGTTTGTTGTGATCCACACAGTCAAAGGCTTTGAGTTAGTCAATAAAGTAGAAATAGATGTTTTTCTGGAACTCTTATTTTTTCAATGAATCAATGGATGTTGGTAATTTGATCTCTGGTTCCTCTGCCTTTTCTAAATCCAGGTTGAACATCTGGAAGTTCATGGTTCACATACTGTTGAAGCCTGGCTTGGAGAATTTTGAGCATTACTTTTCTACCACGTGAGATGAGTGAAATTGTGCAGTAGTTTGAGCATTCTTTGGCATTGCCTTTCTTTGGGATTGGAATAAAAACTGACCTTTTCCAGTCCTGTGGCCACTGCTGAGTTTTTCAAATTTTCTGGCATATTGAGTGCAGCACTTTCATAGCATCATCTTTTAGGATTTGAAATAGCTCAACTGGAATTCCATCATCTCTACTAGCTATGTTCATAGTGATGCTTCCTAAGGGCCATTTGACTTCACATTCCAACATGTCCGGCTCTAGGTGAGTGATCACACCATCATGATTATCTGGGTCAGGAAGATCTTTTATTGTATAGTTCTTCTGTGTATTCTTGCCATGTCTTCTTGATATCTTCTGCTTCTGTTAGGTCTATACTGTTCTGTTCTTTATTGTGCCCATCTTTGCATGAAATGTTCCCTTGATCTCTAATTTCCTGAAAAGATCTCTAGTCTTTCCCATTCTCTTGTTTTCTTCTATTTCTTTGCATTGATCACTGAGGAAGGCTTTCTTATCTCTCTTTGCTATTCTTTGGAACTCTGCATTCAAATGGGTATATCTTTCCTTTTCTCCTTTGCCTTTCACTTCTCTTCTTTTCACAGCTATTTGTAAAGCCTCCTCAGACAACCATTTTGCTTTTTTTTTTTGCCTTTATTTTTCTGGGGCATGGTCTTGATCACTCCCTACTGTACAATGTCACGAACTTTCATCCATAGTTCTTTAGGGACTGTCTATCAGATTTAGTCCCTTGAATCTATTTGTTACTTCCACTGTATAATCGTAAGGGATTTCATTTAGGTCATACCTAAATGGTGATACCTGAAAGATGAACTCCCCAGGTCAGCAGGAGCCCAATATGCTACTGGAGATCAGTGGAGAAATAACTCCAGAAAGAACAAAGAGACAGAGTGAAAGCAAAAACAACACCCAGTTCTGGGCATGACTGGTGATGGAAGTAAAGTCTGATGCTATAAAGAGCAAAACTGCATAGGACCTGGAATATTAGCTCCATGAATCAAGGCAAATTGGAAGTGGTCAAACAGGAGATGGCAAGAGTGAACATTGACATTTTAGGAATCAGTGAACTAAAATGGACTTGAATGGGTGAATTTAACTCAGATGACCATTATATCTACTACTGTGGGCAAGAATCACTTAGAAGAAATGGAGTAGCCATCATAGTTAACAAAAGAGTCCAAAATGCAGTACTTGGGTGCAATCTCAAAAACGAAAGAATAATCTCTGTTCGTTTCAAGGCAAATCGTTCAAGATCATGGTAATCCAAGTCTATACCCTGACTAGTAATGCTGAAGAAGCTGAAGTTGAACTGTTCTATGGAGACCAATAAGACCTTCTATAAATAACACCCTCAAAAAATGTCCTTTTCATTATAGGGGACTTGAATGCAAAAGTAGGAAGTCAAGAAATACCTGGAGTAACAAGCAAATTTGGCCTTGGAGTACAGAATGAAGAAGGGCAAAGGCTAATAAGAGTTTTGCCAAGAGAATGCACTGGTCATAGCCAACACCCTCTTCCAACAACACAAGAGAAGACTCTACACATGGACATCACCAGATGGTCAATACCAAAATCAAATTGATTATATTCTTTACAGTAAAAGATGAAGAAGCTCTATACAGTCAGCAAAAACAAGACCGGGAGCTGATTGTGGCTCAGATCATGAACTCCTTATGGCCAAATTCAGACTTAAATAAGCCTTTGTGCATATCACAACAAACTGTGGAAAATTCTTAAAGACATGGGAATACCAGACCACCTTATCTGCCTCCTGAGAAATCTGTATGCAGGTCAAGAAGCAAGAGTTAGAACTTGACATGGAACAACTGACTCATTCCAAATTGAGAAAGGAGGAAGTCAAGGCTGTATGTTGTCTCCCTGCTTATTTAACTTATAAGCAGAGTACATCATGAAAAATGCTGGACTGGATAAAGCACAACTTGGAATCAAGATTGCCTCGAGAAATATCAATAGCCTCAGATGTGCAGATGACACCACCCTTATGGCAGAAAGCGAACAAGAACTAAAGCTCCTCTTGGTGAAAGTGAAAGAGGAGAGTAAAAAAGTTGGCTTAAAACTCAACATTCAGAAACCTAAGATCAAGGCATCTGGTCCCATCACTTCATGGCAAATAGATAGGGAAGCAATGGAAACAGTGAGAGACTTTATTTTCTCAGGCTGCAAAATCACTGCAGATGGTGATTGCAGCCATGAAATTAAAAGACACTTTCTCCTTAGATGAAAAGTTATGATCAACCTAGACAGCATATTAAAAATCAGAGACATTACTTTGCCAACAGAAGTCCATCTAGTCAAAGCTATGGTTTTTCCAGTAGTCATGTATGGATGTGATAGTTGGACTATAAAGAAACCTGAGCACCAAAGAATTGATGCTTTTGAACTGTGGTGTTGGAGAAGACTCTTGAGAGTCCCTTGGACTGCAAGAGATCTAACCAGTTCATCCTAAAGGAAATCAGTCCTGAATATTCATTGGAAGGACTGATGCTAAAGATGAAACTCCAGTATTTTGGCCATCTGATGTAAAGAAGTGACTCATTGGAAAAGACCCTGATGCTGGGAAAGATTGAAGCTGGGAGGAGAAGGGGACGACAAAGGATGAGATGGTTGGATGCTATCACCAACTCAATGGACATGAGTTTGAGTAAACTCCGGGAGTTAGTGATGGACAGGGAAGCCTGGCTTGCTCCAGTCCATGGGGTCACAAAGAGTTGGACACAACTGAGTGACTGAACTGATCTGAATGGTCTAGTTGCTTTCCCTACTTTCTTCAATTTAAGTGAATTTGGCAATAAGGAGTTTATGATCTGAGCCTCAGTCAATCCTATAGGAAATCAACCTGAATATTCATTGGAGGGACTGATGCTGAAGTTCCAATACTTTTGCCACCTGATGTGAAGAGCTGACTCATTAGAAAAGACCCTGATGGTGGGAAAGATGGAAGGCAAAATGAGAAGAGGGAGACAGAGGATAAGATGGTTAGATAATATCAACAACCCAGTGGCCATGAATTTGAGCAAAGTCTGGGAGAGACTGGGAAGGCAGAGGAAGTAGGCATGCTGCAGACCCTGCTTCCCAGCATGGGGTCACAAAAGAATCAGATATGACTTAGTGACTGAAGAACAACAATCATGGATATGCTGTTTAATTTCCATTTCATAAAGTATGAATTGGAGAAAAACCTCAAGATATGCACTGAACATGGGAACCCCCTCTTTTTCTCTTTCTTCTCTGAATTTGATTCGTTTTAGGATGCTTGCAAAGGAAGTGCTAAGTGGCTATAGTGCAAGAGATTACATTGGTTGTTGTTTAGTCACCAGTACACATCTAACTCTTTTGTGACCCTATGGACTGTAGCACACCAGGCTCCTCTGTCCATGGGATTTCCCAAGCAAGAATACTGAGTGGATTACTGTTTCCATCTCCAGGGGATCTTCTGAACCCAGGGATTGAAGCTGCATCTCCTGAGTTGCAGGTGGATTATTTACCACTGAACCACCTGGGAAGCCCAAAATTACATTAACAAGATTTTAAAATGGATATCAGCCTAGACCCTCAGGCAATCAGTAGCAGATAAGTAAGAGGACGTATCCTGCAAAATATTCAAAATAGGTAAATTAAAACTGAAAAACCAATTTTGCCTTTCCTACTTTAAGCATGTAACATGGTTAGAAAGGTGACCATGAAATGGAATGTTTACACAGCAGAGTTTTCTGAAAAGAGACGGTGCATGTCAAGAGAGAAATAATTTAATGGACCATTTGGAAAACCTTTATGTGTTTCCCTGCAGAGTGACAATGAAAGTCACTTCCGACTCTTCACGACTCCACGGACTACAGAATCGATGGAATTCTCCAGGGCAGAATACTGGAGTGGGTAGCCTTTCCTTTCTCCAGGGGATCTTCCCAACTCAGGGATCAAACCCAGGGATCAAACCCAGGTCTCCTGCATTGCAGGTGGACTCTTTACCAACTGAGCTACCAGGAGATTACAAAGAACCAGGGTCCAACTTCCAGCCAGAAGAACGAACAGCAAAGAAGCTTGCTCACTGCTTTGGTGCTATACTGAAGAATGGCTGCTGTGTTCAAATTACCTTTAGTTCCTATGGTTTGTTCAAGAAATGGAGGACAGAGTCCTGTTTTGATAGAAGCACCTCAGCCAACCAAAGTTGGAAGTGGATTGGTGAAGTCTTAGTTGCTGCTGAAACAGGAAGCAACCAGCTAGAACAGAGAAACCTTCACCCAGACTGAGGGTACTTTGGATGACAGACCCCAGGTTAAATGGCCCATGAGAAAGTCTGAATACCTGTGAGGCTCAGGGAAGGGGCAGTCATATTAGCAGGTGCTCTACCTTTGCTCTCTGCCTGCCTCTCTCCATCCTTCTGTGACTCTGCTAAAGTCAGAAATTTTAGTTCACCATAGGGTGGAAAAAGGAGTGAAAGATTGGGAGAGGGGAAGGAAGTAGGAAAGGCAATTTCTTATATTCTCCAGTCCAATAGACTGGAGCTATTTAGTAGCTATTTAGTAGCTCAGTCGTGTCCAACTCTTGAGACCCCATGGGCTATAACCTGCCAGGCTCCTCTGCCCGTGGAATTTCCCAGGCAAGAATACTGGAGTGGGTTGTCATTTCCTTCTCAGATCCAGTAGTCAACCATTATCAGGCCTCAGCTTTGGGGGATGAAACAATTTACTCTTAAATCAGTATTGGGATTGTCATAGGGAACTGACTGTTACATGGGACTGAGTTTGCTACTAACCAAGATAGTAGTTAGGGGCATCTTACATTTCAGCCACTGGCTAGAGACCTCCGCACACTGAGTGAATTTTAAAAGTATAGCAGGTACAGAAATAAAGATGCTTTTTAATTATAACGCATTCATCCAGCTCATTCAAAGCCCTGTTTAAAAACATTTTATAATTTTTACAGATTTTTTTCTGTGACTATCCTTTGTTTAATCGATTCAATGAAACATTTTTAACATATATGTTCTGAAAAACTTTAACTTTGTCAAGACATTTTTCTTCTAGTCATCTGAATATTTAATGGAAAATTAAATTTTAAAAATGAAGATATTTAAAAATATGAATCACCTAGGGAAATACAAAAAGCCACAGAAGGAAACAAATGATCTCATATACTAGAGTTGGGATTCCCTAAACAAAGTAGAATTGTCAGCATAGACTGAATTTCTTATGTTTGTGTGTCTGTGTCTGTCTGCAATTCCCAGCCTGGAAATGTATCAGAGAGCATGCTGAGTTTAGAAGCTAAATAATTCAAGTAGATTTTTACTTTAAATTCTTCATCTATACACGAAGAAATAATTCTGTTTTTTGCAAAATCATATATGTTTTTACAAAGGTGATGCTCCGAAAGGGCAGAGGGTATTTATTTACATGCCACTTGCTTCTACTACACTGGCAAATACTCTGTAGATGGCATGGAAGAAATATGATAATTAAGTGCATTGCTTAAGAACCTGAATCACAACTCATTCCTTCTCTGTATGCATTTATTTGCTCCCATAATGTACAAAACCTTAAGGGACCTGTCATATAAATATTTCTAAAGATCAGTCAATACCTGCAGCATTGCCATCCATCATTGCTGAACAAGTTCAGTTTTACACAGTAATCACATAAATCGACATACAAGAGATTGTAATTCTTTAAGACACACCTCTTGGTCCTTGGCAAGGTCATTACTGTGCTGTGAGTCTGTTCCCCTAGATGACATATGTCAAAGTATAAAGACAAGCGCAACTAAGAAATAAAGAACATGCAGAAACAGATTCTGGAGCAACTAATCTTACTTGAAAATTATACTGAAAGCATGACTTTAGGTTTTAAGCTAAAATTTGATGAGTTCTTACAAAACAAAGTGAGTTTAGCATTACATTTATTTTCGATGCAAAAAGAACAAATTCTAGGCAGAAGTCAAATACAAATTTAACCATTATTTGTGGTACAAGAGAACGAAAAGAGATGCTTTGGTATTAAAGAGGAATGTTCTTAGTAATACTGTTGTTCAGTTACTAAGTCCTGTCTGACTCTTTTGCAACCCCATGGACTGTAGCCACCAGGCTCCTCTGTCCATGGGATTTCCCAGGCAAGAATACTGGAGTCAGTTGCCGTTTCCTTCTCCAAGGTATCTTCCATACCCAGGGATCGAACCCACGTCTCCTGTTTCACAGGCAGATTCTTTACCACTGAGCCATCAGGAAAACCCTGTTAGTAATAATACTTAAAACTAATATTCATCATAATTCATAGATGCATATGTTTTAAAAAAGTGAAGTTTATCTATCAGATCAGATCAGTTGCTCAGTCGTGTCCGACTCTTTGCGACCCTGAGAATCGCAGCACGCCAGGCCTCCCTGTCCATCACCAACTCCCGAAGTTCACTCAGACTCACGTCCATAGAGTCAGTGATGCCATCCAGCCATCTCATCCTCTGTTGTCCCCTTCTCCTCTTGCCCCCAATCCCTCCCAGCATCAGAGTGAGGCAAAATCTTAAATTATGTAATGATGAAATTCTGTCCTTATTTGAAAAGTTACAGAAACTTGAGTTTTTGTTTTATTTTGCTATTGTTATTGTTGTTTGTTAGACTCTCTGGTTTATTCAGTTTTGTTCATTTTTTTTTATTGAATCACCCTAGGATGTTGTTTAAAGGTTTTTTAACCTCTTATTTAGAACAACATTTCTTTGGAAGCCTTTCAAAGAAGTACACGCACTAAGAATTTCTAACACTTGGGCATTGTTATATTCTTCATGGAATTTTCAAGAACGTTTCAATATTCTTGCCCGGAAAATTAAATGGACAGAAGAGCCTCATGGGCTCCAGTCCACAGAGTCACAAAAGAGTGAGTGAGGAAGCAACAGCAGCATCCTAGAATGAGGGCTTAGTATCAAGTCAGATATTTCAGAAAACATACTGTACTTTTATTACTTGATGGGAGAAGGAAATAACAAGTAATACAGCTTGTTTTATAATTGATAATACAGTGCAATATCAGTTTTATAACTGATAATCCAGCTATGGAAAAGCAAAGTATTTAAGTATAAGAACACTGACTTGTTTAAGATGGTTTGTGGAGATGATGGGTTAAATAGAGGCTGTCCCTAGCAGGGCCCTTCCTTGCTAGCATTTGGTGAACTATAAAATAATCATCATTTCCCATCTCTGGACTTTGTTGTGCATGCATACTCAGTTGCTTCCGTCGTGTGCAGCTTTTTGCAACCCCATGGACTGTAGCTCATCAGGCTCCTCTGTTTATGGGATTATTCCCAGCAAGAATACTGGAGTGAGTTGCCATTTCCTCCTCCAGGGGATCTTCCCAACCCAGGGATCAAACCTGCGTCTCTTGCATCTCCTGCATTGGCAGGCAGATTCTTCACCAGTAGTACCACCCTTGTAAGTCACATCAAAAAATTCTAGAAATGCAGGTTAGAGACCTTCTCTGATCTCGGAGAACGGTAACTAGTAAAACACTGATAACAAACAGAGTGAATCAACTCTCTGGAACTAAAAAAGTCCATGTAGAAAACATAATGTAATGAAAATGACAATATAATCCAGTATTTATTGAAGTGTTGCTATATTCTACATCCACAACTATTCATTGTTTGAGCATTAAACATGTGCCAGGTATCCTGTGCTACCTGGGGACAAGTGGTGGAACCAGAATTAATCAGATACAGATCTGGTGCTCAAAAATGAGTCATCTAACAGGAGGGATAAGATTAAGTCAGGATTCTATACCATAAAAGTGTGTGCTGTATGATAGACCAGACAAGTACTTGTGGAGGGTAAAAGAGGTTGGCATGGCTTTTAGGTGGAAACGGCATAAAAGATTTTCATGATAGCATGTAAACTGGATGCTAAAAGTATGATTTTCTCTCAGAAAGGTGTGTGATGAGGAGGGGACATTGGCAGAGAGGAGTGGAGCAAATTGAAGGACATTCTAGATAAAGAAAACAGAATGATTAAAAGTGCCACACTATAAGAAATTCTGTGATGAAAATTATTACTTGAAAATGGCTTTAGTTCTTAAAATTAAGACTATACTTTTTAAAATGTACTTTGTACAGACCCCAAATACAGCATATAAAATCAGAAATAAAATGGCTTTTTGCTACTGATGATAAAAATAAGGGTATGGTTTCCCCCTTTATTTTGGAACTTTAAATATAAAATAAAAATAAAAGGATAATATAGATTATTTATGATTTGTTTTTAATTGAGTTACAATCTACTTATAATAAAATACATGAATATATTTTGAACATTCATTAATTTCCATAACTCTGTTGGAAATGGCTTTGTAAAATTTCCCTTATCAGAGAATCCATTTAAATACAGCTCAGCATATAATGAGGTTCTCTTCCCTTTGCTTCAGCTGAATATTTAGCAGTATAGAAACTTGACAGGTTAGGCAATTAGAATATAATTTATGATACATGGCTCATGTGAATGAACTGCTTCCTGCCTATAATTTTGAGTGCAAGTCAAATCACAGATTTCTTGCACTAGTCCCAGAGAAAAATTTTCCTAGGAAATGAATAGTATAATATATTAATACTTTTAACTCATATCTTCAAGTGACCATGCTAGGAAACAGTACTGAGTGCAATCCATTTGACCTCTTTGCAAGCAATTAAAAAAAAAAAAATTTCCACACTGAGCAGCCTAAGTCTTTCAGACAAAATTTATTTCCTGTGGGTAGACATTAACATGCTTGAGTTTCCAGGGTGCCTTTTAATGTATTGTTCTTATTTGGTTTATTAAATGCTCTTTTAATAGCCCCTGGGAGCTACTGTGCCTTATAAGAGGCCTACCTCAAGGAAAGTGGTATCTGAGACTTACAAAACGTTGGTCAATGGAGATCTCCTCAAAGAGATTATTAAATAAGAAGCTTCATGGCAAATTGCAAAATTCATGAAGACCTTGTTGCTTCTTCTACTCGTTTCATTCATTCATTTCTCTAAAAACCTTCTTTTTAATGGGTACTGTTTTGTGGCAGTGGTGCTAGGGGTCTTCTGACATCTGTATCACTTCTCCCACCAGACTCAAACCCGTGAGTTTTACCTGAGGACATATTTGAAGTAAAACTACTTTCTCCTGTTCTTCTGCATTAAGTTTGACTGTGCAATGAATTCTGGTCAATAAAATGCAGTTGGTGTATAGAACAGTCTTATGGACTCTGTGGGAGAGGGAGAGGGTGGGAAGATTTGGGGGAATGGCATTGAAACATGTATACTATCATGTATGTAACGAGTCGCCAGTCCAGGTTTGATGCATGATACTGGATGCTTGGGGCTGGTGAACTGGGACGACCCAGAGGGATGATATGGGGAGGGAGGAGGGAGGAGGGTTCAGGATGGGGAACACATGTATACCTGTGGCAGATTCATTTCGATATTTGGCAAAACCAATACAATATTGTAAAGTTTAAAAATAAAATAAAATAAAAAAAAATGCAGTTGGAAAAAATGTCCTGTGCTTCTGCGCTTCTGGGACCATTACTTAAAACACAGTAGTGCTACAACCCTGACCACTTTTCCCATTGTCCATAGACACTGAGTGTATGAATGGAGCTACACCTGCCACCTTGGAATGTGAGGAGGATGGTTACACCTGGGATGAATGGAAGGTGCCTGGGTCCCTGAGGACTTTGTGGAGCAGAGTCATATTTACCTCCTGACACAAGGGAAATCAAAATCTCTGTCTCTTTAAAACCTATTATCACAACCTGGTGGTCAGTGGTAAAGACTGCCTGCAGTACAGGAGACAGGGGTTTGGCCCCTGGGTCAGGAAGATCCCCTGGAGAAGGAAATGGCAGCCCACTCTGGTGTTCTTGCCTGGGAAATCCCATGGACAGAGGAATGTTGCAGGTTACAGTTCCTGGGGTCACAAAAGAGTCAGACATGGCAGTGACTAGACAACAACAACTTAAATAAACACAGGAACTTAATCTTATGGAAAACAAGTTGTTAGCTCTTATCTTTTAAACATTCTGAAGGATTCACTTCTTTCAGAAAATTTGCCAAGATTGAGCAGTATGCTGCCCTGTGAATAATTTCATTTTCCAATTGTGGCCATATTGACTCTTCAAAGGGACCCTAAGGGCAAGATGATCTCTTAAAATATACATCACTTGAAAGAAACCGTGGGAGCTTTCTAGCAATTAATGATAATGCAATTAAAGAGATCTTGATAGAACTGTGTGCTCTTCTGTGCTTATTATTTTTATCTCTAAAAGTTAGCAGCATCCTTTATTTTTACTTCACATTTCAGTCTGGTTAACAAAGAGAATAATTAATCAGTATTTTTACATGCTACTCATAACAATTAACAGAGAAAGGATATTATTATAGTCTCAGATATATGACAGTTCTTGTAAATTATCTTTATCTTAAAAAGAACCAGGACAAAATCAAATGCCATCATCAACATCATTATGCTACATTAATAGTTTTTCATGAAGCTGGGTAATGCATTTTCTTCCATGCATTTTCTTCCAGCTAACAAGTGATTGCACTAAGTACTACACCTGGAATTCCACTGTTAGGGCTTCCCTTGTGGCTCAGATGGTAAAGAATCTGCCTGTAATGCAAGTAGACCCAGGTTCAATCCCTGGGTTGGGAAGATCCCCTGGAGAAGAGAATGGCAACCCACTCTAGTATTCCTGCCTGGAGAATTCCATGCACAAGGACCTGGAAGACTACAGTTCATGAGGTCACAAAGAGTTGGACAGGACTGAGAGACTCACACTTTCACTTTTTCTCCCACCACTGTTAGGGAGGTTAACATCTTATAGGTAAGATAAGACAAAAATAATGAAAACAGAAACCAGAGAATGAAATCTGCTATCAAGTACAACAGAGATTTGGAGAAAAGAAAAGTCAAAGCCTGCGGGCAGGGATTAGGAAAAGCTTCAAGAAGCAGGTGGCAGCAACATATTGCAGAGCAGCAATTCAGTTTAGAATACGTGGTCATCTCATCTGATACCACCTGTAGCCTCAACTGGGACCAGCAGTGACCATATCAACTAAGTCTGAGATGAGAGATCCGAGTCCTCCAACATTTATCTACCAAGGAAACTTCTCAGGGAGAGTGAGGTGCTTTATAGAATGGCTATTGCCCAAGGAGCTCTCACCAGAAGAGATCCCTTTTCCTCATCTGATTAAATTATTGCTTCTAAAAGCCGTGGGTCTTGCCTTCTTGATTCCCATAACCTTTGGAAATGATTCCCTCTTATTTGAAATCAGTTCTGAAGCCACCAGTATATATTGAACTTTTAGTAATTTGATTTTGGCCTCTCTTGTGTGAATTTATCCCCTTCCAGAATTTCTTTGTCTCTGTCACAGTTCTCCTGCCTGTCCCTGGTACACTGCCTGTTAAACAGGTAGAACATTTTACTTCCTCAAAGCCTAGGAAATTCTTGTTCTTTTTGCTGCCTGAAAGAAAGTGTTAATGATTTGAGACTGCTTTTCCCTCAACTGAGGTAGACATCCCTCCTAAGGCGGGTGGAGCAAGGACATTAGAGCATATGCTGTATGCTATAATGGCAATGCCTAATAGCAATTAAGCATACACAGAGTAGTTTGGACTGTTGTCTTCATTTTTTCTAGTAATTCATCTATCTATCTTGACCTTATCCAGAAGTGCAGTAGGTTTATGAGTGACTAAGTCTATGAAATACAGGGAAAAGAGAATCTCAACCAAAAATCTACCCATGACAAATCTAAAATTGTAACTATCCACATTTTCTTTTCCTTCCTGGGAACAGGGAAAAGTTAATGGCATTAAAATGCATTAGGGTGATCAGCCATTATGCTAATGAACAATCTGCCTAGTTCTGGGTCAGTAACATTAGAGCCCCAACTTTCCTGATTGAAAGGGACACAGTGACCTGGGAAAATTGGTTTGACAGGCTTGTTTCTTATCTCACCAAAATAAAGCAGGTCTCATCAAAGAGCTGGGTCATATTGAATTGGTTAAAAAACATTTGTCACTCTGTCCTGTCTTAAAATATCCAAGCGTGGGTCACCAGTATTTTTGTTTTTGAAATGGATGTTTGATTTCATTAATTTTCAAAACATAGTTTGTTTAAAAACAACCCACATTTTCCCACTGCTTGTAGAATAGGTTTGAATGTTTGCTTTTATAAAATGTAAATATGAGGGGTTTCCAGGTTAATATATTAGGGAGAAGGAAAAATGAAACAAATGTATTTTAAAGATTTGATTATATTTCCAAAGAATCTACTTATTATTACTAATGCACATGATTTCAGGGGAGTAGAGAAAAGCTGAATTTAAATAACTACTTATGGCAACACAGCACCAATTATATACTCCATGGCTATTTATGTCCTCTGGTGATCAACTAGCAGTGGGAAGTCAAATTGACAACACACTGGTACAATCACAATTATGGGTCAAACTTCAACAAGCCTGTATAAATGGTTCCATTAGGTCCTACTTGAAATACTGATTTACATATATTTTGACTATTTTCAGACATGTTATCCACTTTAACATGCAGTGATATAATCATTTCTTTTAAGAATGCATTAGTCTAAAGCACTGAAAAATAAAATAGCATGCCAGGCACACAAATTTCTGCAGAATTTCAATTGCGTCAGAATACATCCCCAACCATATTTTAGAAGATTAAAGTATCATTTGGCTTCCACAGCAGGGCTATTTAGTAGGGAATTTGGATATTTTTAGAATTGTCTAAATTGGCATTTCCTTGGAGCATTAATGTATTTTTAAGGTAAACAAAAACTGTGCATAAGCCATGAGATGTTTTCTTATAAAGAGCTGTGCCTTACCTAATTTTTATTTTTTATAATAGTGCATGATCTAAATACAGCTTTTCCAGGTGATTTCTCTCTCCTTCACAATGGCAAGTCTTCTGCCATGCTTTCTAAATATTGCTCTTTGAAAGACACATTTTCACGTGACATAAATTGTTCAGTTGCTAAGTCGTGTCGGACTCTTTGTGACCCCATGGATTGCAGCACACCAGGCTTCTCTGTTCTCCACTATCTCCCAGAGTTTTCTCAAATTCATGTCCATTGAATTGGTGATGTTATTTAACCATGTAGTCCTCGGCTGTCCCCTTCTCCTTTTGCCTTCAACCTCAGAAGGTGACATAAATACCTTATTTAAATTCTTCCCTTTAAACATGTTGTCATAATATGTAGGAAAAAACCCAACATATGTACTGCATACTACAGGACATTATAATGATACAGTATACCTGAAAACTCATCAATTAACTTATGTCTCGACAGTACTGCTTCTTGACACTCCTTGAGTCTTCTAAGTGGCATCTTCCATCTTTCCCACCAAAAGAAACAGCTATGCTAAGCTTTATCTTATGACTTTAGTGCTTTAAGATGTAGCTTTTACCCCACATGTGTTTCCCTAAACAGTATACTGTTTGCTGATTTTTAAACCTTCAAAAACTTATATTGTTCCTTGCATATATATTCTATTTTTAATAGTATTGAGAATCTTTTTATAGGTTTACGGTGTTTCTGTGTTTGTTCTAATGTGAAAAGAAAATGCCTGTTTATGTCTTTTGTCAATTTTTCTATTTGTTTCTTTCTCTTGTATTTGCATTAATTCTTTATGAAATCACATATTGTTTCTTTAGATGTCGGTCTCTGCCTATTAAACTTTAAATTCCTTGAAAAGAAGGATTACTCCTTCTTTACTGTTAAATCCCCAATGATCATCATTGTGGTTCAAATATATATTTCTCTCTTTTGCAGAGGACATGTTTCTTTTGCTAAAATTTCTTCTTAAATCATTACGAAAAATACTAATTACTCTATAGGATGCTTATAGCATGATGGGATAGGAAAGCTGTGGGAAGGGAACAGGCTTCTTTCTAAGCACATTTATATACATATGTGTATATGCATATATATGTGTGTATTTATAACAATGTTTTAGTAGAGAGATGCTATCAAATTTTGATGTGGCTTATCTATAACATACTTCAAGAAATTCACCTACCTTAAGACTTTCTTTCTAAATCGCACATTATGTCATAATTTAGTTACTATGTATAATATATAATTTTCTATCTGCATGTATATCTTACTTTTTAGTAGAGTCTCATAAGTATAGTGGGGAACTGAAATGTTCCAAGATCTAGAGAAATGAATTGCTTATTTGATTGATGGCCATGAAATAATGTGGTCAAGAAAATACCGATGTCTGCAAGCAACTTCTATAAGGCATAATGAAGACAGTTTCCTGCTTGAGAGCATGAAATTGCAACAGCTATTTTACATAGCACTATAGATTTAAAAATTTGATTAGATGTGATTTAAAAGGCCAAAGATTTATAATAAAATTTCTACTGTTACATGAAATTTCTTAGCATTATAGATATTTTATTAAAACATGAGGTGAAAGTTGCTCAGTTGTGTCTGACTCTTTGTGATCTCATAGGCTATACAGTCCGTAGAATTCTCCAGGCCAGAATACTGGAGTGGGTAGCCTTTCCCTTCTCCAGGGTATCTTCCCAACTCAGGTTCAAATCCAGGACTCCCGCATTGCAGGCAGATTCTTTACCAGTTGAGCCACAAGGGAAGCCTGAGATTACTAGAGTGGGTAGCCTATCCCTTCTCCAGCGGATCTTCCCAACCCAGGAATTGAACCAGGGTCTCTTTCATTGCAGGTGGATTCTTTACTAACTGAGCTATCAGGGAAGCCTTATTAAAACATAACAAACTGTGATTGCTGGTTCTAATTATTTATATTAATTATGTAATTGAACTAATCACATAAATAGTTTTCAAACATTTCCTGCTGCTGCTGCTAAGTCGCTTCAGTTGTGTCCGACTCTGTGCGACCCATAGACGGCAGCCCACCAGGCTTCCTGTCCCTGGGATTCTCCAGGCAAGAACACTGGAGTGGGTTGCCATTTCCTTCTCCAATGCAGGAAAGTGAAAAGTGAAAGTGAAGTCGCTCAGTCGTGGCCGACTCTAGCGACCCCATGGACTGCAGCCTACCAGGCTCCTCTGTCCATGGGATTTTCTAGGCAAAAGTACTGGAGTAGGATGCCATTGCCTTCTCTGAAACATTTCCTAGCTGCTTCTAAATTTTTAAATATATGAAATGAGAACTAAAACTAAAATTAAAAATGAAGAGATGACAGAATTCCGAGAATTCATTTTTTAAATCGGTTGAAGGGTTTATAGGACTGAAATAAATACACAGATATTTTGCTAAGATATGATATTACTCCTATGCCTTTAATACTTAAAGATAATAATTATTTACTGTGAATATGCACAATACTTGATCTGTTATGTACCAAGGATCTAGATTATTATTCCCATATGCATTAGGTAAGACTTTTTACTATAGTTCCATGAAACATAAAAGGAAGTTACCTTTAATTATGAATTATATGCTACCAACCACAGTATTCCATCTCTTCAAAAGAAAGAAAAACCTTTCTGTAATACTGGAAAACCTTTCTTTTGTTTCTAGAATGTCTGTAATCATATGTCTATCCTATCGCTGTAGGAATGACACATTACTGCCTTTCCATTGTGGGCACCCAAATGCTACTTGTCCTATAATAAATTGAAACATTTTCATTCCAGGGAACATAGGCTTACCCAATAAGAAAGCTTCCCATGGTATCATCAACTCACTTGTCTCAACACTTGACATGTGATACGTGTTTCTTTTTTTTAAATATAAATTTATTTATTTTAATTGGAGGCTAATTACTTTACGATATTGTATTGGTTTTGCCATACATCAACATGAGATATGTGTTTCTTAAACATGATTCACAATCTTATTGTGATGAACATGGCATCAGTCCTTCCAATAATATTTAGGGTTGATTTCCTTTAGGACTGACTGGTTCAATCTCCTTGCAGTCCAAGGGATTCTCAGATGGTTAGATAGCATCACTGACTCAGTGGACATGAATTTGAGCAAATTCCAGGTGATAGCGGAGGACAGAGGAGCCTGGTGTGCTGCAGTCCATGGGCTCGCAGAGTGGGACACTACTTAGCGAAAGAACAACAACTTAGCATTCCCTAAGTCCCTCATTCTGGTTTGTACATGTGGCCTATGTACTTTGCCCAGTCATTCTCAAAACCTCAGTATAACTTCAGCAACAAGATGACAGATTTGCTTGCTTTAGCAATTTTATGCCAGATGGTGATGACTAATGCTGAATATGGAGAGAAATATTATTTCCTGAGCTATCCATATTTGTTTTTTGTAAATAATTCTTTCATCCAATCACTGCAAATCCCTTTGTGGCTATTAAGCACTTTTGCAATCTTCCAGGGAGTGCTTAAGGTAGAATAGAGCCACAGAGGCACGGCACAGAAATCACTCAACACCTTAGACTTGATATGATCTGGTGCGGCTACTTAACTTGCAGTCTGCATTTTGAGCATCTTCACTATTTATGCGCCATGCACACCTTTGGAATTTTTATAAAATACATGGGTTCCTTTTCTGAATAGAGTTCTAAAATGCATAAAATAAATATATAGGATTAAAACAAAAACATCAATACCAAAGTTCAGTTAAAAGTGTATTAGAAACTAAAATCCTGGTATGCTTTGTTAACAACAAATTAGCTAAGATAATATCTAGGATTGGGTTCTCTTGAGTACCTAGATCACAAAGTAGAAATGAGTTTAAATGCTATATGAGTACAACTACCATAATGCTATATAATATAACACAGAAGGGTAGCAATACTACCGTGTATGCTGTTTAAATTTACATTTGACAGAAGTGCTAAGTATAAATGAGATTTTGGGGAAAATGAAATTGTAATTTTACTTACAGCCAAGTTTCCAGACACTAGATTATTATTGAAATCTCTGATTCCTGGGAGTTATATGCTCTAAGCCCAACTGTTCTCTGCCCGGGAAAGCTGTGGAGACAGAGCATTCTGGTAGCTTTCCTAGGGTTCATCCAGGTGCCTTGAAAAAGCCTAGGTTTTAAGTGTAATTTAATAAAGGTGCTCCTTTGTTTATAGGATGACAAGATGACTTGCCTGGTTGCCCATTTTTTTGCTCATCTGGCTGGTTCATCGACAATGGTGAGTGTTAAACTGAGTTGCCATCTAAAATGCTTTCAGATATATTCTGTATTTCTGACAAAATTATCATTGCTTTTGTTGAGTCTCCCAGTTGTGTTCGACTCTTTATGACCCCATGCACTGCAGCACGCCAGGGCTCCCAGAACCTCACCATCTCCCAGAGTTAACCTTCACATTCACGTGCCCTAGTTTGCATTCATTGCATTGGTGGTACTGTCCAGCCATCTCATCCTCCAATGCCCTCTTCTCCTTCTGTCCTCAATCTTTCCCAGCATCAGGGACTTTTCCAATGAGTCATCTGTTCGTATCAGATGACGAAAGTACTGGAGCTTCAGCTTCAGTATCAGTCCTTCCAGTGAATATTCAGGGTTGATCTCCCTTGAGATTGACTGGTTTGATCTCCCTGCTGTCGAAGGGACTTTCAGGAGTCTTCTCCAGTACCACAGTTTGAAGGCATCAATTCTTCTGCCTTTTTAAGGTCCAGCTCTCACAACCGTACATGACCCATGGGAACACCATAGCTTTGACTATAGGGATCTTTGTCGGCAGAGTAATGTCTCTGCTTTTCAATGCACTGTCTAGGTTTGTCATCGCTTTCCTGTTAAGTAGTAATCATCTTCTGATATTATGGCTGCAGTCACCTTCAAGGATCACTACCTTGTCATGGCGAAGGGGCTTGCACAACTCAATGAAGCTATGGGCCATGATGAGCAGGGCCACCCAAGATGGATGGGTCACAGCACAGAGTTCTGACAAAACGCGATCTGCTGGAGGAGGGAATGGCAAACCACCCCAGTGTACTTGCCATGAGAACCTCATGAACTGTATAAAAGGCCAAAAGTATCATAGAGCACACATAGAGTGAGTTAGGTAATCTTCACTAATTTCCTAAAGTTACAGGATCCACAGTGTTTACTGCTTTAAATCTCCTTCTATGTCCTTTTAGGATGGGACAAGAAGCCTAGTGCTTTCTTTAACTACATAAAGTACCACCATTTTTCAGATTAACACTGATTCTAATAACTGATTAAATGAATAATAACTGAAATAAAAGCACTTTTGTCTCTATTGAAATTGCTATTAATGCAACATGAAAAAATAACTGTATGGAACTCTGTCAGCAAGTCAGATGATCCATCAGGGATAGGAGGAGTAGGTCTTTGAAGTGGATGTGGAATTTCTCTGAAAGTTACTTATTTAGAGCATGTGATGACTTTGTGTTAATTGTATAAATGTCTATCGTTCAAAAGAAAAACCAGAAATAAATTCACTAACAAAACAATAGACCTATTATTCTATTTAGGTTATTAATCTTTAATGTATATACTACTGTATACATCTGACATACAAATGTTAACATATAAACATATATGATTTATATCCATATCTGAGTCATTCATATATTAGTTAAAGAGACTAACTTATAATTATGGGCTTCACTGGTAGCTCAGATAGTAAAGAGTGCACCTGCAATGCAGCAGACCTGGGGGTAGGGAAGGTCCCCTGGACAAGGGTATGGCAATTCACTCCAGTATTCTTGCCTAGAGAATCCCATGGACAGAGAAGCCTTGTAGGCTATGGTTCATGGGGTCGCATAGAGTCAGACACAACTGAGCAACTAACATACACATACAACTTATAACAAAAATAAAACAATCTAAAGATATATAGATCATTTTTATTATATATGAATTAATTTCTATTTATGCTGTTTCAGATATGATTTATTAGCTATTAAAACTATTCTAGATGGGAATATAAGATTATTTTGGCTTATGTTTAATATACAGAATATTAATATATATGCAGAAAGGCTGAATTTATTTCTAGCAGAGTGGTAATTTTAATCAGGATACTTGTTAACATTTAGCTGTAGTTGTTGATTTATCCTAATGATCTAACATTCTACACTTTCAAATGGTTGGGGAAAATTGGACAGATTATTTACAGTCACTTATTGAATATGTACTTATTTTTGAAAAAGTCTGGAAAATATACTTTGGCTTTAATTAGCATGTTAGATACCTAAAATAAGTCACAAGTAATTAATTTGACTTTCCAATTAATATTACTCTATTTAAAGGACATAATGCTTTTAAATTCATTTTTTTTGCAAATATAGAATAATGGACTGAAAAGATAATTTATGAAAGGAATATAGAATTAGTAAAAAAAAAAAAAAAACATGAAATAACTTAAATAAAAAGCATGAGGGTAACATTTGTTTTTCCAAATAAAGGAACTAACTTTATTGTATATTAACAAATATTATTTTAATGTTTAAATAACATAATCTTCTACAAACAATATTTTTAAACTATTAATACATAGTTACATAAAATATTTAAATACAATTTTCACAAATATTTTAAACAATATACTTCTAGTCCTTCAGTGACTATAAAGCCACTGGTAGTACTATCTTGGGCCTCTATTTAACTGTGCATTCTTCGTCTGCTTAATGGATAATGAATTTTGATTCTGTTTTTGTATTTGATATGTAAAATCTTTAGACCTTTTCCATATTACTTGAAAAAAGGTCTTAACTGAGGTGAAGTCTAGGCAGTTGAGGTGAGATATGGTTTCAGTATTTCATTACCTTGCCTTTTCAAGGCCATCAGGTTTAGTGATGGTGATACTGTCCAGAGAGTTTCTACATGAACTCGTAGATGGAGAAGGCTTAGGGAGACCCTGCATGACCCATGCAGTCGAATCTATTGTTTAGATTTGGTGAAATTTAGTGACATTGGAGATAGATAAAGACATTCAATTTTCTTCCCTCTTTATTTTTCTTATTCTAGCTCATGTCTTCCAATTCCTTAATTTTCCCTGATATTCTACTTTTCAAAAAGTTGCTCATTTTTCTCCCATTTGGACTTCAGCACTTGGTTGTACAAAAAAGAGTGACTTAGCTCAGTTTCTGATATTAAGAGCTAAATTGTTTCTTGCTCTAATATTAAGGGTATGTTTCTTTTTTCTCTTTTACTTAAAAAACAGTCCTTATTTCTAGTAAGAGCTGAAGGCCTCTTTGGCAAGAAAGCCAAACCTGTTGAAATGTAATTTATAGAATGGATGCCAGGCACTGGTGGGAGTGAGGCTGACCACGAGTGTTCCTGCACTGTGCTTTTCACATTGGCTTCCAGTAGCTTAGTGTATTGATTTTACAATTTATGGCTTTCAAAGCCGTTTGCAGCACTGATTCTTCATATAGTTCCAATTTGCTTATGTCAGTCAAGAGCACTGAAATTGTTCTGTGGTAGTGTGTTTCCTTTGTAGCTTAGATTTTTTAATAGTTCAATTCATTTAAATTGGGATTGAAAGTTAACATTGATTTTACTTTTTAATGTCTAGCATTCCTCAAGTTCCAGCCCCATATATTTAGAGCTTATATATATGTTTAAAAGGACAGCATTGGTAGTAGCATTTTACAGTTTCCTTTTGCATTGTTTCAATTACTGTAACTGATTCACATAATTTGTGAGTTAGCCAAACTAGAAAAAAGAAGTGGGCCAGTCACAGAAAGAAGCCTGCTATTTCTCACCACTCAGCATGGACATTTTCACTCATTTTATTTGTGTTCATTTCAAAGCTCTACCTCCATCTGGAGTCCATGAATCTACCTAATGGTACTCTGATTCCACTTTGTGGCATGGAAACCTCTGAATCCTAATACCCTTGTTGGCTGGCTAACTCCTCCCCATTTTAACTTGTAATCAATCAGTCTTACCTTACCTTTCCACCTTCAGAAGAATTTGGTACCTGCAATTCTTGAGTGTTTTTTTCTAGAGTTCTGCAACATTAATCACCTCATACCCTCTTGGCTTCCTTCTGAAGCCTTAGGTTTCATGTTTTATGGTCTGTTAACTATCATTCCTCTCTTCCACTCTTGAATTTCCAAAATCTCTATGATATTTCTCATTCATCATTGTTCTTCATATTCTCTTTGACTTCTCTAGTTTTGTGCCTTTTTATTTTATATTATTAAAACCATGGTAGGCCTCCTTGATGGGGGGAAGAGTTAAACACATATCTTCCATTAATAACAAACATATCTAATGTTTTTTTTTACAAAAAAAGCTTTACCCTAGAAATACATTTCAAAGGTTTGTGTTGATAACATTCAAACATATTAGGTATAGTTTTCATTTTCATTACCATATAGCTTATAATTATTTAGCTTTTCACAAATTATTATGTTAATATAAATATACATCAAAATACTCATGGGTGAATGAATTCTAATCATTCAGATCTGTTCATTTCATTCATTTATGCATTTAAATTATTTTGAACACATCATGTATGTTACGGGCTGTAAATAAGCAGTGAGGGCTTCTCAGGTGGTACAGTGGTCAAGAATCCATCTGCAGTGTGGGAGATGTGTATTCCATCCTTGGGTCAGGAAGATCCCCTGAAGAAGGAAATGGCAACCCACTCCAGGATTCTTGACTGGAAAATTCCATGGACAGAAGAGCCTGGTGGGTTTCAGTCCATGGGGTCACAAAAAATTGGACATCATGACTGAATGACTGAGCACTCATACACACAAGAAGCAGTGGACAACACAAACAAGGTCCCTCCTCTTGTGTAGCTTATTTTCTAGAGAACGGAGATGGAAAATACAAAAATAAAGGAACAGCGTGTAGTCATACCAAATGCTAGGAAGAACACCATGAGGGATCTTCAGGTGATTATTTTACAAAAAACGGAATAAACAGTATCTTTGATGAGGTGACAATTGTTATCAATTTTCTTTTCTATATTTCCTACTTGATTAAAAAAACTGTCTAGTGTCTTCTGCATATAGAGTACATCTTTTGTCCATAGGAAATCCAGTCAAGGCAAGTCTGCTGTGAAACACCTTAAGGTCACTCTTCTGTCTGAGCAAATCAAGGACTACTTTTCTCCTCTTTTGTGCTTTATGAAAAGCTATAGTCACATGTCATTATCCAGATTCCTATTCAGGAACCATATTTCCATTTCTACACTTTGATATTTCATGTTGCCATGGAGTCAACTCCTTGGCATTATTAGAAGGGACAACAGAGATTTTGTTACTCTAGGATAATTAACCCTGGGCATTTTAGGATTTGAGATTTAGATGAAAGTTTTATAGGGTAGAGAAATAACATCCAAAATACAACCTCAGTAATTTCATCATTAATATAATACTAAACACACCAGTTATTGTAACAAATGTTAATGGGTACAAGTATTACATGAAATGAAAGATTATTTTCTATTTCATCCAAAACAAAAACACAAAACCTAAAAGCATAAACTTTAGAAGTTTTCACAATGTTTACTAAAATGCCTCCAAAACATTTTAAATTTGTTTTAATTTTTCTTTATACATATATGTATAGAGTTTCCCTGGTGGCTCAGCCGGCAAAGAATCCACCTGGGCAGGAAACCCAGGTTCGATCCCTGGGTTTGGAAGATTTGCTGGAGAAGGGAATGGCAACCCACTCCACTCTCTTTGGGGAGAACCCCATAGACAGAGGACTCTGGCTGGTTAGTACCCATGGGGTCACAAAGAGTCAGACGTGACTGAGTGACTAACACACATATATGTACATGAAAATGTACATATATATATGTATATCTATATACATATATATATATATATATATACACATAGAATATAGGTAGGCCTGGATCTTAGAAATAGGGTGTATAATTCATTCATTCAATAATGTGTATAATTCATTTTACTATGAAGAAAAAAAGTACCCAGAGGTATAAAACTCTCATATTGCTAGCTTTTATCAAAACTATAAAATTTTGACAAGTTTGTAAAATAAAATGGTCATATAAATACTAGATTCCATCTTTTAATTGGAGATCCTGCAAGAACTTTATATTATGCATATTATATGTTATCTAAAAGAAATTTTTAAAAAACACTTAAAATGAAAAAAGTATTAAAAGTATAATAAGCAATTTCAACTGGTAATGTTGAAAATGACCATTTTAATTTTAGGGAAAAAAAGTATTTGTTGGAATGTATTTCAGCAGAAATGCATTCCATATTAGAAATTTGTTGCTTTTTAGAGACGTATACGTCTCCTCTTATGTAATAAACTACATTGCTATGCTATGCTATGCTAAGTCGCTTCAGTCATGTCCGACTCTGTGCGACCCCATAGACGGCAGCCCACCAGGCTCCGCCATCCCTGGGATTCTCCAGGCAAGAATACTGGAGTGGGTTGTCATTTCCTTCTCCAATGCATGAAAGAGAAAAGTGAAAGTGAAGTTGCTCAGTCGTGTCCGACTTTTAGCGACCCCATGGACTGCAGCCTACCAGGCTCCTCCGTCTATGGGATTTTCCAGGCAAGAGTACTGGAGTGGGGTGCCATTGCCTTCTCCAAAACTACATTATGTATCTGCATAAAATAAAGCAGGTGTGAATCCTTTATAGAATTATGGAAATTAATTCCACAATTGGTGGCCTCAAGAGGACAAGGGACAGCTGACCATCTCCCTGAAGTCGTAAGATAGGTATAAGACCTTTCCAAATCTAGAAGCAGAAATGAAGGATTAACTGATAACAAAATCTCAAAAAGAAATCAAGATTTATAATAGTCACATCAGAGTGTCCTTTGTCTACACTAGCCTTGCCCTCACTTCCATATCCAAGAATTACCTTGCACCTCATAAATACTTACTTTGTCTTTTTTTTATCTTCACATTAAAACTTTTTTTCAGTTTCTTATTATCGTTTTTAATTGGAGGAAAACTGCTTTACAATGTTTCTGCCATACAACAAAGCAAATCAACCATGATTATATGTATACGACCTCCCTTTTGAGCCTCCCTCCTCTCTCTCCCACCTCTCTCATCACAGAGCACCAAGTTGGGCTCCCTGTGTTATTCAGACACTTTTCCAGAGAAGACATACAGATCACCAATGAATACAGGAAAAGATGCTCAACGTCACTAATTATTGGAGCAATGCAAATCAGAACTGCAAAGAGGTATTACCTCACACCAGTCAGAATGCCCATCATCAAACAGCTACAAACAATAACCGCTGGGGAGGATGTGGATAAAAAGGAACCTTCTTGTACATTACAACATTTTAAACATTTTTTCAGCTATCACATTTTAAATTTTCCATGCTAAAAAATTATCAAAAAAAAAACCCTAAAAAACAAACAAACAAAAAAAAAACAAAACAAAAAAAAATAAAAAATTATCAAAACAAAATATAACCTTAACAACAAAAGCATCTTCTCTGGATTCTTCTTCCCACTCAGAGACCTGATCATACCCATTCTTCCATTTTATCAAACTTCTAGAAACAATATTCTACACCTGTTGTGTTTGATTATTTAACTAAATTTATTCATCAGTAACAATCATTTGCTAGACTGAAATTCCTTTCTTCAAGGTTACAGATATCTAATTTTCAACTTTTGAATTCCAGCCCTACTGAATGTATCTATAACATTTTCTACCACTGTTTCTTTCTTTCACTATTTCTCTCCTTGGCTAATTTGACACTGCAAGTTCATAACTGTAGTCCTCTCATGTCTCTGAATCTTCTCAGTTACCATTGCTACCTTCTTTATTTCCCTTTCTCTAAATGTAGATGTTTTCAAGAACTCTTCACTAGTGTTCATTTCTTTCAGCTTTCTACTATTCCTTTCAGATAATCCCAGATATTTCTACTGAAAATATCATTTTTAAGCAAATGACTCTCTGACCTGTATGTCTGGCATTGACTTTTTAAAAAAACTGAAGGATCCAGATTCATATTTCAGTTGCCTGCTGGTTATGTCCTCCTCTGTCATTCTGGCATCTCAAACTCAATCTGCACAAATTCTAAATCATCACATTTCCTTTTCTTGTATTTTTTTCTCTCCTCAATATTCCCCTTGCTGAAAGCCACATACTTTTCAAGATCTGATGCAAATACTACAGTCTTCTTAAAGTCTCTGATCATGTAAGTAAAATAGGTTAATGAAAGGTTTTTTTAATGTCAGTTTTTAAATAAAATATAAAGCCTTTACTTCGAAAATCCCTACAGCACAATGTTGAAGAAACTAAACTTTCAAGTTAGATATCCCTGGGTTTGCATCTCAGCTATACCTCATAGTAATGCTGTGAACTTTCTCAAACCACTTAACCTTCCAAAGCCTTGGTTTTCTCACATGTTAAATGAAGATAATAACATAAGAATTGCAATTATTATTAATATAACTAAATTAATAATAATTTAGGTAATGTTCATTATAAGTAATTATCACTGTTAACCATGGCAATTTATCACTGTTCTCAGAACACAAATAATAAATGCCAGTAATTATTATTATTAAAAATTCAACGCAGTCACTAGAGTATAGGGTATGCTCCCAAATGGCAGTTTGAGTTAGAGAACGTCATCTATCTTTAGAGAAGCATTGAAATAATACAGAGAAAGGTATGTTTTCTCTCTTCAAAATTTTCCTGAAAGTTGCCTAACTTTTGTTTCTCAAACTATAGCTGTAAGAGAGCCTGTGAAATAGCTTCTTTAGTTCAATGGAGGACTACTGTGAATAAGGTAAGGAGAAAAAAGAGTAGAGCTTCAGATAAGCAACTAAACATCACTGCCCCAAGACTATGGTAGTTTCAAGTTTAGCAAGATTAGCCAAATAGACTTGATTATATCAACTGTGTGGCTTAATGCAATTAAGTTATCCAGTGATTATTCCTAAGACAATAAGTTTATATGGGCTCCCTTGATAGCTGAGTTGGTAAAGAACCTGCCTGCAATGCAGGAGACCCCAGTTTGATTCCTGGGTTGGGAAGATCTGCTGGAGAAGGGATAGGCTACTCACTCCAGTATATCTGGGCTTCTCTTGTGGCTCAGCTGGTTAAAGAGTCTGCCTGCAGTGCCGGAGACCTGGGTTTGATCCCCAGGCTGGTAAGATCCCCTGGAGAAGGGGAAGGCTTCTCACTGAAGTATGCTGACCTAGAGAATTCCATGGACTATATGGGGTCGCAAAGAGTAAGACACAACTGAGTGACTTTCACTTTCACACTTTCTTATAGGTTACACCCAAGAAATATGATGAGAGTATTATTTCAATGTTCCTTAGATTCACATTTAGAACTAATGTGAGTAATGTATGAACTGCAAATTTACATGCTATTTGAAATGGGAAAAAAATGAAAATGTGAAAAAAGTCAATTTGGCCTTTAAATGTAAGAAGAGCGGGGAAATAGGCCCACAAAGGAGGGGATTTATAATTATGGCTGATTCATGTTATTGTATGGCAGAAACCAATACAACGTTGCAAAGCAATTATCTTCCAATTTTAAAAAAATTAAGAAGAAAAGATTTTAATTTACAGATTTTTAAGAGTTTTCTGGACATGCTTTTTTAGATGTCCAAAAAATGCCACAAAGAGTTTATTTTAATGACCAAAAAGAACTCAAGACATATTTTCCCCATGTATTTCTAAAGTTAGAAATGTTAAAGTTAGCACAGAGATAAGAGAATTAAATCTGATTTCAAAAATGACAAATGCTTACATAATACAAATTTATGACTTTTCATAGTCAAAAAGATATTTTTAATAAACTTCTTGAATATATTAACCATAGAAATGTAGAGATAAAAATAAGCCAAATTCTCATAAAATCATCAAACAGATTCAACAGTTTTCATGATTTTGCCCCATTCACTTTACTCTCTCTATAATTTTCCTGAGGTATTTTAAAACAAATTCCTATAGCATATCATATTACTAAAATGATATCAATAGCTTTTAAAAATAGTATGCAATCACTAATTGACAATGTGTCTCTACCATGTGTCTTCTAGGGGTTTTGTCAATGTATTTGTAAAGTTTTCAAATGATGTATTTATCAAAAAGGAAAAACACTCTGCAAATGGTTTGTAATTTCTATTATGTATTTTTCTTGTATAGCAGTCATCTACAGATCTTAAGTGTTAAAACATCCTCCTTCTGAATGGTGAAAGAAAATTTAGCATATGCACAGACCTAATTATAAGTAATATTAAATGTAATCCTTTAATTACCACATGAAAACTGATCAAATAAAAAAATAGTCAACAATAAGATATGGTAATATTATCAGTTTGAACCATAAAGTCTTTTTATGAATAAAATTCTTGACAATTGAGCACAGAAATTTATGTTTTGGGCAGATATCAGCCTTCATCACCATGCCAACACTACCATGTAATAATGGTTTATATATCCCTTCTGTATTTGAGTACTATATTCCGATTCTTTCTCTTTTTACAATGGTGTTTATGAAAATCAAATAGAAAATTCAAACAGAATTATCAGAATAAACATTTTAGAAAGCCCTTGAAAAAATCAGAATATTAAAAAAAAATTTTTTTGAAATAACTCATATATAAAGTAATTTTTTGAAAATGATATATGTTTTGAGGATCATTATGGTTTGCTTTAGGTGGTAAAAAATCATTTGTAGTTAAATATGTTTTTCCTAGTTCTTTTGTAACTCTATATACTTGTACTTCTTTCTTGTCTTTAAAGTTCACAAATTCACTAAATTAAAAGTATTTCAAAATCAAGCTGAAGAGAATACCATTTTATGCGTGAGTTGATAAAAAATATATTTGAATGATTTATAATATATCTCTTAAAAATATTAGGATATTTTATTACACAAAAAAGCTGAAATTTTATGAATATCTAGTATAATTTTTATCTTAACATATTGTCATACAGGTATATATGATAGATATTCTACTAGAATACATTTAATGGTAAATCTGAGTAGATAAGAGTGATTTACTAAATCTATAATTAATATTGAAATACTGCTTTAACTCTACGTTCTACATGTGAAATGAAAACAAACAAATGTGTAACATACATTTAAATTTTTTCTAATAAACAAATACCAATACAGCTGCACATGAAAAGAATGTATTTAAGTTTCCTAGGAAAAAATTCATGAGGTTTTGCTCTTCTTTTGTCTCTTGTTGATGAAATTGTATGCATGAAGCCTCACAACACATCTGGAACACTACAACCTTGAATTTTAAGTTGATATTGCCTGTAGTCAAGTGTGAGTCATGAATTTCAATACATTTGTTTCAATTGTTCCCTACAGCAAAAATTCAGAAAATACTTATTTCCCTGGTTAGCATCAAATTCAAATGAATATTATCATTTGAATCAAGACTCCTCTAAGGTACTATCCTTCCTATGAAAATGCATAATGAGGGAGAAAAATATTAATGGTTTAATATTTAATACATTATTAAATAAGAGAGGCTCAAGTTTCTTTTTTACTTGGATATAATTATAAAATCCTCATATGGTTATTTTCCTGGATTGTCTAAAAAAGGGATAAAATATCCTGTTTCTGGAGTCTGGTAGAAAACATTATAGCCAGAGGCCAGTAAAAGAAATTGTTATAGAGTTGGAAATATAAATTGTTAGTAGGGCTTTTAATCCAATTCAGTTTTTTCTTAGAGCTATAATTATACTATTTAAAAATATTTAAGCAAACCTTTGCCTAGATCACCAGATATTTAAATTTAAGTTCTTTATTTTTCATATTACGTCAGGAAAGAGACATCTTTTTTCATGATTCATTACGCAAGTTAAGGATAAATTATTTCCACTTTTCCATGGGCTTCTGGCATAAAGAAAAAATGAAAACAGTAACAAAACTTGGTTCCAGTCACATCCCTATAGTAAACTGAAGATGTTACTTCTTTGACAAGTTTTTCTTTTTCCTTGTGTAAAAATGAGTAGAACTTATTGTTGATACCATCCCCAAGAAAAAGAAATGCAAAACGGCAAATGGTTGTCTGAGGAGGCCTTACAAATAGCTGTGAAAAGAAGAGAAGCTAAAGGCAAAGGAGAAAAGGAAAGATAAACCCATTTGAATGCAGAGTTCCAAAGAACAGCAAGGAGAGATAAGAAAGCATTCCTCAGTGATCAGTGCAAAGAAATAGAGGCAAATAATAGAATGGGAAAGACTGGAGATCTTTTCAAGAAAATTAGAGATACCAATGGAACATTTCATGCAAAGATGAGCACAATAAACAAAAGAAATGGTATGGGCCTAACAGAAGCAGAAGATCTTAAGAAGAGGTGGCAAGAATACCAAGAACTATACAAAAAAGATCTTCACAACCCAGATAATCATGATGGTGTGATCACTCACCTGGAGCCAGATATCCTGGAATGTGGAGTCAAGTGGGTCTTAGGAAGCATCACTATGAACAAAGCTAGTGGAGGTGATGGAATTCCAGTTGAGCTATTTCAAATCCTAAAAGATGATGCTGTGAAAGTGCTGCACTCAGTATGCCAGCAAATCTGGAAAACTCAGCAGTAGCCACAGGAATGAAAAGTTTTCATTCCAAACCAAAGAAAGGCAATGCCAAAGAATGTTCAAACTACCGCACAATCACATTCATCTCACATGCTAGCAAAGTAATGCTCAAAGTTTTACAAGCCAGGCTTCGACAATACGTGAACTTCCAGATGTTTAAACTGGATTTAGAAAAGGCAGAGGAACCAGAGATCAAACTGCCAACATCTGCTGGATCATCGAAAAAGCAAGATAGTTCCAGAAAAACTTCTACTTTTGCCTTATTGACTAACTCAAAGCCTTTGACTGTGTGGATCACAACAAACTGCTGAAAATTCTTTAAAAGATGGGAATACCAGACCACCTGACCTGCCTCCTGAGAAATCTGTATGCAGGTCAAGAAGCAACAGTTAGAACTGGATATGGAACAACAGACTGGTTCCAAATCAGCAAAGGAGTTCGTCAAGACTGTTTATTGTAACCCTGCTTATTTAACTTATATGCAGAGTACATCATGCAAAATGCAGAGCTGGATAAAGCAAAAGCTGGAATCAAGATCGCCGGCAGAAATATCAATAACCTCAGGTACGCAGATGACACCGCCCTTATGAAGAAAATGAAAAACAACTAAAGAGCCTCTTGATGAAAGTGAAAGAGGAGAGTGAAAAAGTTGGCTTAAAACTCAATATTCAGAAAACGAAGATCATGGCATCTGGTCCCATCACTTCATGGCAAATAGATGGGGAAACAGAGGAAACAGTGACAGACTTTATTTTGGGGGCTCCAAAATCACTGCAGATGGTGACTGCAGCCATGAAATTAAAAGATGCTTTCTCCCTGAAAGAAAAGCTATGACCAACCTAGATAGCATATTAAAAAGCAGAGACATTACTTTATCAACAAAGGTCCGTCTAGTCAAAGCTTTGGTTTTACCTGTAGTCAAGTATGGATGTGACAGTTGGACTATAAAGAAAGCTGGGCACCAAACAATTGATGCTTTTGAACTGTTGTGTTGGAGAAGACTCTTGAGCATCCCTTGGATGGCAAGGAGATCCAATCAGTCCATCCTAAAGGAAATCAGTCCTGAATATTCATTGGAAGGACTGATGCTGAAGCTGAAACTCCAATTGTTGGCCACCTGATGTGAAGAACCGACCAATTGGAAAAGACCCTGATTCTGGGAATGATTGAAGGCAGGAGGGGAAGGGGACGACAGAGTATGAGATGGTTGGATGGCATCACCGACGTGATGGATGTGAGTTTGAGTAGGCTCAGGGAGTTGGTGATAGGCAGGGTAGCCTGGTGTACTGCTGCCCATGGGGTCGCAAAGAGTCAGACATGACTGAGTGACTGAACTGATTGTTGATATCAATTGTGTTGCTAGAATGACTAAGTGACAATTTACAGGTGACGTAAGGCAAATTTCAATATATGACATAGTGAAAATTTATAATTGATAAAAGCACACTTTAAAAGTATCATATTTAATATGATACCACAGTATCTTTTATACTAGTAGTATGTTTTAACACATTCATTGGAGGCTCAGTGGTAAAGAATCCACCTGCAATGCAGGAGACATGGGTGTGATCCCTGGATCACGAAGATTCTCTGAAGAAGGAAATGGCAATCCTAACAGCACAGCAATTATAAATGTAACAGACTTTATAAAGTTTATTTCTTGTTATTTTTGCTACAAATTTTTGATGAATTAATCTGTAATAATTGTTGATGAATTCATGTGTAATGCATGACAAATAAATGTAAAATAATTATTATAATAAACAGCATTATATTCTTAGCATTCATTTAAAGGGATAGATTCCACTCTGAACATTTTGAAGAGAAAAGCTAGTGATGAGAGATCAATGGAGATAACAGTGACCAGAATTTTTTTTTTTTTTTTTTCGTTTGAGGCATTTTCTTTTTTTTTTTTTTTTTTTATTCTTCCAATTTTATTTTATTTTTAAACTTTACATAATTGTATTAGTTTTGCCAAATATCAAAATGAATCCGCCACAGGTATACATGTGTTCCCCATCCCGAACCCTCCTCCCTCCTCCCTCCCCATACCATCCCTCTGGGCCGTCCCAGTGCACCAGCCCCAAGCATCCAGCATCATGCATCGAACCTGGACTGGCAACTCGTTTCCTACATGATATTTTACATGTTTCATTGCCATTCTCTCAAATCTTCCCACCCTCTCCCTCTCCCACAGAGTCCATAAGACTGTTCTATACATCAGTGTCTCTTTTGCTGTCTCGTACACCGGGTAATGGGTTTTTAAAAAAGCAATTCTTACTATTAGTTTTGACTTCAAGCTATGTGTCTTCTAATAATTAAAGATACTTATGCGGATCTCACCCTACAAGTGTGGAACCCAAATAAGGAGTATCCAACAAGGTTTCTAAAATATTCTGTAGGCCCTATATTATTCTAATTTGGTCAGCTCTAAATAAATGCCATCCCAATGTGTCCAGCATGCTTGCCTGCAGTGCCTTATTCAGACCTACCTCCTTAGTACATTTCCATGCAATTCTTTCTCTAAACAAATTCAAGCTATCATGTAGCTACTCTCTCACATATCGGTATCTTAACATTTATACACTGATGTTAGGACAGAGGGAGAAATAAGCTGGTGTTATGGAACAATCTAACTACTACTCAAAAATGTCCTGTGTAATGGCTACTCACTTACCACTTTAGCCATGAAATGAGGCTAGCCCTGCTGGATGGCATTTGTAAAATTTAAGGGCTGTACAAATGTTGAGGCCATTGTGATGCTCAAATAGCAATGGCTTGTATGGTTTAGCTATTTCTTTCTTTTCCTTTTACTGAACGAAATTTTCCTCCTTCTGTTTTATCACATTGTATTGTTCTCTAACATCAGTCGGCACAAATTTTGAAAGGAGAAATAAGGATGCGATTAGTAAGGTTATGTATAAAAGCCTTATTTCCTAGTGCTTTTATACTTAAACTTCCTACCTCACCCTCCCCACCCAGACACACATGCACACACCATATACCAGAAAAACGACAATTCAATGTGCGGAAGAGCAGGTCAAATCTAAAGTGCTAATAGACTTAAAGCATTCATGGTAGGAAACAATGGCATGGGCTGATCAGCTTCACATTGTCTAGAGTGCCTATTTGATTAAATAAAATTGTTCAATTAATTGACATAAATATTAAAGTATATTTCTAGGTTAAGTACTGTTATAGACACTGGAATTACAGTAGTAAAGAAAACAGACTAGAATTTCTGCTTTCAAGAGCTTATAGTTTAGTACAGCTCTGTGCCAGGCACTGTTAAAGTTGGCTTATGTCTTTTAAATCTCATGACAACCTCATCAGATGCTGCTGCTAAGTCCCGTCAGTCGTGTCCGACTCTGTGTGACCCCATAGACGGCAGCCCACGAGGCTGCCCAGTCCCTGGGATTCTCCAGGCAAGAACACTGGAGTGGGTTGCCATTTCCTTCTCCAATGCATGAAAGTGAAAAGTGAAAGTGAAGTCGTTCAGTCGTGTCCGACTCTTAGCGACCCCATGGACTGTGGTCCACCAGGCTCCTTCGTCCATGGGCTTTTCCAGGCAAGAGTGCTGGAGTGGGGTGCCATTGCCTTCTCCGATAGGAACTATTAACACAGATGAGATAATTTCTCCCTAGGTTGTATGCACTCAACAACATATAGCTGAGGCCTCACAGAAATAAAGATTAACATTCATAAAGCAACTGTTTTCTGAAAACTACATTCTTTTCTAGTGGAATTAAGGAGCATTTCTTAGGATGATAAATGTTCACCTTTGAAAACTTATTGCATTTTGCATCCTCCTAAAACCATTTAATGGCATTTATCAGTGTATGGTTTGAGGTAACAGAATTTGATTTCATGGGAACTCTATAATATTTTGTCTCTTCTGTCCTTAATTTTAACCAAATTTAAGTAAATTGGTCAGATATGTACTAAGATTAGCATTCGGCAACATTATTGCCACAATACTACACAACTTAGATAAAAAATGAAAGTGAAAAGTGAAAGTTGCTCAGTCGTCTCCGACTCTTTGTGACCCCATGGACTACACAGTTCATGGAATTCTCCAGGCCAGGATACTGGAGTGGATAGCCTTTCCCTTCTGCAGGGGATAAAGTTGAGGGTTCAAACCTTCAACCCAGGGATTGAACTCAGGTCTCCCACATTGCAGGCAGATTCTTTAATGGCACATTAAACATTCCATCACTTACTCTAATGCTATAAGAACACGAAGAAGCTTGGAAGAGAAGGGCAAGATGACATTCCCTCCTTGCAATTTATTTCTCATCCACCATGCTCTGTTATTTGACATTGGAACCAGCCATTTAAATTCTGGGAACCTCAGCTTCTACTTCTAAAACAGATCTACCAACAAGCTTCTTCCACACCAACAGGGCTACTGTGAGGATCTCATAGGGAAATGTAAATTAAAAGGCTTTGACATTTTTAAAAGTTATTCAAATTTTCAGATACAAATAAAATTTTAAAGGGATATAACATGTAGCCTATTCCATAGCAAGCAGTATGTGAAATCTTTATGCAGACTCTACTTAAGGGAAGAGGAAATGACAGAGCAGCACCCTGGGTGTAATTGAAGAAAATAGAAATGTAATTACCTCTTGCTTCTTAAGGGCGTGAAAGTGAAAGTGAAGTCGTTCAGTCGTGTCCGACTCTTTGCGACCCTATGGACTGTAGCCTACCAGGCTTCTCCGTCCATGGGATTCTCCAGGCAAGAATACTGGAGTGGGTTGCCATTTCCTTCTCCATCTTAAGGGCATAATATTTAGAAACTTACATAAATACATAGGAATATATTCTAGTGTATCAGGGGAACAGATAAACTAACATTTGTCAAGGGACTGATACACTCAGGGTGCTGCTCTGTCATTTCCTCTTCCCTTAAGTAGAGTCTGTATAAAGATCTCACATACTGCTTGCTATGGAATAGGCTACATGTTCTTAAGAGCATAATATTTAGAAACTCTTAATCCCTTTTAGTCCCACCTTTGCCTTTCTGCACCTAAGACTTTTCTGAGCAAAAACGTCAACAAGGAATTGGCATTTCTTATAGCAATAGTTCTCAAAGAATGAAATGTACAGTGCTCAGTTAGGGTAGCTAAAGCCAGGTCCTTTATGATCAAAAATGAAAGCCCAGAGGTGAGCAGATGACAGAGGTCCTGATTGACAAGGGCTAGAATGAGACTATGTATAGAGAAGCATATGATCTTAACTCCCCCACCCTCTTTCCCTGGAGAAACTACATAAAGATCACCAATGTTGGGGTGGGGAGATAGTGGTTAGGGGGTGTCAGACAGCTGGGGAAGCAGCAAGGGCACAGAACTCTCCTGTTTCTATTCCTCATTAAGGACTTTGAAGAGAAGCCAACCTCAAATGACCCCCAGTGCACTCTGATGCCCTCATGTGAACTTGGCAGAGTAGAACAGTCAGGCACAGGGAGACCTCCATTCCCATATGGCATCCATAGCACCCACCTAGAAGCAATGGCCAGTGAATCTGTGGGTGGAGGACACCACGAAAAATAGCTGGGACAGTGGCTTCATAGAAAGAACTGGGCATCACCCAAGCTAGGGTTAACAACAAGATGCAACAAAACCATGGAGTGCCATAGTGAAGGGACCACTGAGATGAGTGGGTCATGGCAAAGAGCATCATTAAGCCACATCACTAGTTACATGACTACAGCTTTCAGTCAAGTGTAAATACAGGATGGGCATCAACTTGTCAAATAAAGAATAATACCTTGAGGTCCCAAAGACCTGAGAACTCCTTCTGGGAATACTGAATCTTCCTTCTCATGATATGGTCACAAAGCCTCCTCCTTCCCCCAATATACCCAGGGATAGGGAAGGGAAGCAGAGTTAGGGAAAATTAGTTGAAGACTGGGCACTTCTAGCCATAAAAGCTGAATATCCCTCCACATTGTTAAAATTACTAAATTCAAAAAATATTTTTGGTTAGATTAAAAGTTTTTTTTTTTTTTAATTAACCACTGCATAGGTTAAGCATAAAGGAAGCTAGGTTAATTATGGAGAAGGCAATGGCAACCCACTCCAGCATTCTTGCCTGGAAAATCCCCTGGAGGGAGGAGGAGCCTGGTAGGCTGCAGTCCATGGGGTCACGAAGAGTTGGCCACAACTGAGCAACTTCACTTTCACTTTTCACTTTCATGCATTGGAGAAGGAAATGGCAACCCACTCCAGTGTTCTTGCCTGGAGAATCCCAGGGACTGGGCAGCCTCGTGGGCTGCCGTCTATGGGGTCACAGAGTCGGACACGACTGAAGCGACATAGCAGCAGGTTAATTATGACATAAACAGAAATTACATTACTTCTAAGCATGAGTTGGTATTGAGTGACATTTGCTATCCTGACGCAAAAATAACTGAGCATGGAGGAAGAACTATTATGTATACTGGTCACAGGAGGCCCTTAAAAGAAGATGGCACTGGAGCAGCAAGCTGAGTGGTTAGAAACACTCAGCCGAAGCATCATGGTGGAGAGTCTCTTTCAGTCAGAGAAACTGCAGCTCCCCTGCATCATGAAACTGACATGAATGCCTTCCAAAAATGATGCTTTTCATTGCTGTCAACAGATATATTATTCCCCATAAGAGCAGCCATGGAAGGCTCAGTCCTTTAAATTAAGCACAACCCATTGTTGCTTGGGCTTCCCTTGTGGCTCAGCTGGTAAAGAATCCACCTGCAATGTGGGATACCTGGGTTAGATCCCTGGGTTGGGAAGATCCCCTGGAGAAGAGAAAGGCTACCCACTCCAGTATTCTGGCTTGGAGAATTCCATGGACTGTATATATAGTCCGTGGGGTCCCAAAGAGTCGGACGCAACTGAGCGACCTTCACTTCACTTGATTGTTGCTTAGGATTGCATTCTATGAACCACCAGCTCCATCACATGCTCCATACCCAGGTCTCACATGTACCTCAGAGCCCAGTTTCCTCCATCCCTGGGTGCTCTCATCTGAACCTCAGCACTGCTTCCATGCAAACCTGGGGGCTGCATGCTGGCCTCATGCAGGCTGGACTCCAGGCTGATTGTGATTGGAAGGCTTTCCGGGTCAGGATCCAGCCATCCTTGCTATCAGGGAACTCCTAACTATCATCATCTACATTTTCACATATGGATTTCTCTTGGGTTTTGATTTTTAGTTTTATTAAAAATCCTTCATCAACTCTTACAAAGGATTTTGTAATTTCAACCTTGTGGATTTCAGCCTTATGTTGATTCCCAGGTTCACAGCTGTAGCTTTTTCTGAGTGTCTTTCCTGCGTCACCATTTGTCTTCACAAACAATATAATTATAAAATTAGAGCCAGTTTTGGATTTCCCATTGTTCACAGCATTCTGTATCCTTGTGATTCCTAAGTTTTAGGAGTCTAGTTTGCAGAGTCTAGTTATGGTTGTTCTAAAGCTTGAACTTTTCAATAGATTCCAAGCTTCCTCCATGAAGTTAAGAAAAAAAAAAAATCAAATAAATAAAAAACAAACTGTGTGTGTCTGTCGGTACCAGTGTCTGTGTGAGTCTCTCCGTATATGTATTTCAAGCTTCACAATAATCCTATGAGAAATATGTTATTATTGCTATTTTACAAGAACTTGAGTCCTGATAAAATAAATTGCCCATGATCACAAGCTGATGACAGGGATTTGCTACAAGCACAGTGTTATTGTAAAATCCATGTACTTTCCACTGTGACTCAATGGACTCTTTTACTCCAGGTACTCTCTCTTCTGAGAGGCCTTTTTCCCTGGCCTGCTTTCCACTCATCCCTGAGGTCACACTATACTGACATACTCCTTTTAGCAAGACCTCCCACCCACTTGCCACCCGGCAGCACTACAATCTCATGTAAATTATATCACCTATCTGAATTTAGTTTTCCTTATTTCTAAAATAGGGTAATAAATATAGTAATATAGTGAGGGTTAACTGAGGAAATACTCGGCACACGACACATATTTATTCTTCTAGTCTAACTGTTGCTTTGTTGAAGATTTTACCATTTGTGATTGCCCACCCTGGTGAAGGTATGTGATTTCTTTCCCTACACTTTGTTTTACTGAATATTACCATATTACTACAACTCGCTCTAATACTTTACTCATTTTAAAAAGTATTGCAAAGAATATTTGACATGGGCTCTGATATTTTATAATTGAAAGCAAAATTCAGTATCCTATCCAATAGGGTTAACTTTTGAAAGACTAATGTTATCTTGTCATCCTTAGTCTCCTCATGACATAGTCCCTGAGGATGGTGATTGTGAGGTCATAGTGAATTAAAGTCTCAGAGAGATTAAATAGCTTGACTCTGAATGAAGTGGACAGATGGTGACAGCAAAGAGCTCAAATTTCTGGACACTCATTATTAGAATGCTACCCAAGTCAAAAAAGGTATACCTTGCAGTATCAAAGTGATTCCATTTCTGTGGTGTCAATATATTCCAAGCATGTATTTTTTATTTAGGCTTAATTTGAAGATTTCTAAAAATAATTTTTTCCTCCAATTAAACATTTGGAGGAATGTATAATCCCAGTCAAGATCACAATACATTATTATTATTTGTACATCTGCCCAGTGATTTATCTTTATTTTGAGGATTTATAATATGAGAAAAAGAATGATATCTTTAATTTGAGGATAGGTTAATAGTGAGGCTAAAAAGATACTAACTTCCTAGTAGATTCTCAAGGAGTACTGCTAATAGATGAAGAAACATAGTCTTTCCTATCATATTAAAATATAGCAGCACAATCAAAAACAGTCTTTCCTATCATATTAAAATATAGCAGCACAATCAAAAACTACTTTATTCACATGATTGATATATAATGTGTATACATACATGTAGCATTAAGTACAGTTTGCCTGTAGTTCATTGTGGCAGTTATTTACATTAAAATTATATCAGCATATTAACCAAATCCAATGCCTTCCATGTTTATTAATTGATGGTTCACTTATAATTTCTTATGGTTTTGATGTTACACACACACACACAATTTTCCTTTTTTTAAGTTAATGGAACATATGCAGGAAATTATTAAACTCTGTGACCAACTTATACATTGTGAGGTAATGCATTGAAGTTTAAGCAACTTCGAGGCATTACCAACAACATGAATTCAATCAAAAGGAAAGTTGGATGCATTTTAACTACATTCTATATTACATATGTAGTATGTAATTAGTAAATTGTATGTAATTAACTACATCAATTAATTATATAGTATATTACATAGTCATATAATAGTATATTTATGATATTATAACAGATGTATTGAGTTACCATGACATCCATCCTTCTCTATTCCCTCTTGTCTACTATGATAGTTCCATTTTATGCCTTTTCTAGACAAATTTATTAATTCTTACAGAATCATCAACTCTAAACTCACTAGGCTGTGGAAGGGAAGTAAAGGTCATCGAGTTGCTTCTCATTTCTATTTACCATTATTCTGAAAGCAAAAGCAAACAACCAACATCACCAAGAACAACCACACTCTCTATTTTAAAAGTTTATGGAAATTTGATGAGACATGTGAAAGGAATAGCCTATGATGGAAAGAATAGCCTTCGCATGGTTAAATTTGACAAAATTATGTTAAATTATTAGGTTTTTAGAGCTAGGATATAAACCTTCTTAATCTGTATTTTAAAAGTTGGCATTAGCTTACCTAGAGAAAAGACAGATTGGCAGGGCACATGGAATGCACTTACATTAAAGTGCGTGTTAGTTAAGTGGAAAAGGAAGTTGGAGACTTCAGGGATAAATGTCCCAGACTTCTGGATATTCTTAGTTAGCTAAAATTTAACTCACTTAACAATGCAAATAACATTTTAATCCCTTTCTTTTGAGTAGATATAGCTGACAGTGGTAATGGTAAAATGGTGCAAAGCAAGGTCTGAGCTTTATTATTTTGTGATTGCATGAGTGTTTCTTAGGAAGAGAAGTACTATGTATACCAATTATCATACACAATTATGGAAGGAGTATCAATCTTGTTATTATGAAAAGGAAACCATTTCAGATAGTAAGTCACTCTAGGGATCTAAAGCTCAATAGTCAGCATATGAAGTGAAACTTTACAATATCCTCTATCATCAAGGATAAGTGACTGGTCATAATTTCAGATTTCAGAGCAATTCTCAACCAATATTCTTAATCTGTATAATGAACCAAAATGCCAAGTGTGATATTTTTATACTAGTAATAGGACCTAAAAATTCAGTGTTGTTACTTTCTGGTTTTTATGAACCAGAATATAGATTTTCAGCCTCTGATTTAAGTAATACCAACACTGGCATCATGCAGTTATTTTGGTAGTTTTCAGTTTAGCAGACTCATATCAGATTTATAATTGTTTTTATCAGAAAAATACAAACAATTGGTCTAACAGAGAAGAGGGGAGACATTTGTGCTGATCTATATTTCACACCAGTTCATGGAGACAGTCCAGGGCTGCTAATTTGGTTTTTGACTCTGTCATAGTCCACTGAACCTTTCTGGGGAAATATCCTATGCATCTGGCAGTTAAAAACAGACAGAAACGGAAATGGGACTTGAGTTCCCAATCCTCTTCTGCTGAAAGGGCACTGACTAATGATGATTTCCCTAACAATATTAGTGTTGTTAGACTCTCCCATATCCCTTTGTTGAAGTTTTCTGGCACCAGGGAGCTAAGAATGAACACGCAGGACATATTTAATGCTAAAAAGCTAAGCATCAACTAAAGACGTTTAAAATTCTAAAATGAAATTATATGTAGCACTTCACTGTGAACAGAATTTAAATATGCCACTCATGGATGAAAACAGGAATTCCATTTTACTTTCAAATACACATCTTTATAAGATTATATTCAGCTAATAACTAAACCTATTCCATTATAGGTATGACAAAGATGAAGTGCCAAGCTTCACAAATGAGAGAATCCAATTCATCTCTGTTTTGTGAATTACTCAGGCTTGGCATTTGAGGAATTTATACCAATAAAATGCATAATGGATCAAAAGTTAGTAAGTTTTCAATTTAGTTTTCAAATATAGGGACCTAAGGTGGGGAGGGGAACTTTGAAGATAAGAGGCACATTTTGTGTGTGTGTATGTGTGTGTGTATCTATACATGCCATGAACATAAAGATTTTTCCAGAATTTGTCATTATCATCCAGGGGCCACGTTTCCCAAGTGGGCTCTAATATGCAAACAAGTAAGATTTCATGGTCAGCTGTATTCTAGCTTTCAGTCAGGGATCAATGAAGAATAAGCCTGAAGCTGGGCCTATATCCTGTGCAATCTCATTATGACAGGTTTCTAGGAAATCAATCTGTCTGCTGTTTATTGCTCATTTCTCAGGCAGATCACATTGAAATTCAGCCCTAAAGTTCTTCAACTCTCATCCTGTAGAAAACAGCAACACTGGAACCAATTCAATGTTAAAAAGTACATAAATATGTAAATAAAGTTGTAGCATATAGATAGGCTTGTTGTGGCTGTGACCTTTTAAATATCCATAAAAGAATACAATTTCTATAAATATCTACAGAAAATTAAGTTTTTATGTAGAAGTCACTTGATTTTTTTTTTTTTTTTTCAAAAAGGAAGGTTATGAGTATATATTGGGGAGTTTTCATGAAAATAATCAGTGGAAAGAGCCATTATTACAGTACTGTCTGAGGGATGTTACAGATGCATATTACAGATAAGGTAATGACATTAAGAAGGACACTTCTAAAACAGTGTTCAGACAAGGCCATCTTCATTTTCCTATCTGCTTTAGAGAAAATCATATTACAGCAAGGAGACTCCATTTGTTATTTACTTTAAAGCTGCAAATAAATCACTAATTGTCTTTCTCTTATTCATCTAGCTGTGAAATGAGAATGTAAGAGAGAATTAAGTAAAGTACTTAGTTAATATTTGTGAGGGATTTAAATGGAAAACAAGAAGAAAAGTCCTAATAGACAAATGCTGTTTTCTGCACTTAGATGGAATTAAAATGTTTCACACCCCGGTTACTAAACCAGCTGCGTGCATTCTCCCGGAGACCAATTAGTTTAGAACACACTCTTTATTTAACAGAGGCCCAACGCTTCCAGATCCCACCTTGATGAATGCAAGTTTATACATACATGCATAATTGTCATTTATCAACACTAACGCTAACAGTGAACTTCATAAGTGGCCATTAAAAATTCTCAGTAAGGCCTGATTTTTCATTACAAAAATACTACAGAAGTACCTTCATGGATTTATGTTCCAGATGGTAGTACCATCTGGGAGCTAAGTTTCATTGTCTAATGGTTTTTGCTACATTTACATGTATTAGGCATCAACACCCACTTCTGGTTACAATCGTTCCCTTTCCAGAGTCAGTGCTTAGTAGAAGGTGTTCTGTGTAGCTTATTATGAAAATGATCTCAGGTGACAAGAGAAAGTAAACAGATTGAAAATTTCATATTGCTAATGATAGAAGGCACAGCCATAATGCAACCTCCATTGACCATCTCAGATCAGTAGCATTTGGGCCCTAACACATTTGCATGGAATGTGTATCCTAAGCAGGTTGGGTCTGCCACCCAGCTTCCTTGGGAATGTAGACTTGCAGATGGTTCTGATGAAACTTCATTTTCTTGAGAGGCTGCATTTAAAAAATACCTGATGGCCTCCAAATGCACCAGAAACGAAACTGCTAATTTTCTAGTAGATTGATAAAAATGAGAATGAAATGGAGTGAACATTAGCTACCACCATGGATTTATTACCCCTTCCTTTAGGGCATGGGTCCTATTCTGGAACAATCTTGAGAGTCAAGCAACAGATGGATAGGCTGATCTCTTTTATTTCACATATCATGACCAATTTGATTTACTTTCAGAGAAAATATAATTCTTCCTCCTCCATTCCCTGTATCTAACCTACAGTAATTCTTATCATAGCTTCACAGTCTTTCTTTCACTAAAGAGTAGGACCACCCAAATATGTCCACATCTTAACACTTGGCAACTCTTAGTATGTTACCTTACATGGCAAAAAGGAATTTGGAGATGTGATAAAGTTAAAGACCTTGAGATGAGAAGATTATCCTAGATTATCTACTTGGACCCAGTGTAATCACAAAGATCCCTCTAAGACAGAGGAACAAAAGTCAAAGTCATAAGAAAGAGATGGGATGATGGAAGCAGAGGTTGAAGTGATGCACTTTAAAGACAGACAAGGGATCATGAGCCAAGAGATGTAGGCCAGCTACTTCCAGCTACTCTGGAAGCTGGAAAAGACAAGGGAACAAATTGTGCCCTAGAGCCTTCAGAAGAGCACAGCACATTGATTTTAACCGCATATTGCTCATTTCAGACTTTAGGCCTTGAAAACTGTAAGAAAGTAAATTTGCATTGTTTTAAACACTAAATTCGGAGAAGGCAATGGCAGCCCAATCCAGTACTTTTGCCTGGAAAATCCCTTGGACGGAGGAGCCTGGTAGGCTGTAGTCCATGGGGTTGCTAAGAGTCGGACATGACTGACTTCACTTTCACTTTTCACTTTCATGCATCGGAGAAGGAAATGGCAACCCACTCCAGTGTTCTTGCCCTGAGAATCCGAGGGACGTGGAAGCCTGGTGGGCTGCCGTCTATGGGGTCGCACAGAGTTGGACACGACTGAAGCGGCTTAGCAGTAGCAGCAAACACTAAATTTGGGGTAATTTGTTACAGCAGCAATAAGAAAGTAACGCACATTACCTTTTGTGTCTGTGAGTTCAAGAGCTTTTTTCACAGAATCTTGAATTATTTTTATTACAGAAATAATCCATAGAGAGGGACAATTTGTTGCTGAGGAAGAGTAAGAGAGTATTGCTAAAGCAATGATCTCAAGGAAGTGAGAACAATGGGAATCCAGGACTCAAGTGGGAGAACTGTCTTCAGCTAGCAACAGAGACAATTGTTTTCATTAAAAAAATATCTGATAATGAGAATATCACAGGCTATGATATCATTGGCTGGCAGCTTCTTTCAGTTTTCCTCCAAATCCTGTAAACAGTGTTACTCTCCAAATTTTCCTCCATCTTTAAATGTTTGTATTCCCAACGAACCCATCAACAGACTGTTTTTCTTTCCCCAATGGATCTCTTAATATTCAATCTCATCCTCTTCTAATTGCATTTATACTTACTGATTGCTTATTTTAAATGAATGCCTTCTAAAGCAATGGTTCTCAACTGGGGATAAATTTGCCCTCAAAGGTATTTGGCAGTGCTTGGAGATATTCTGATTGTCACGAGATATTCTGATCGTCACAAATATGCTGCTGGCATCCAGTGGGCAGAGCTCAGGGATGGCTGTTAAATATCTTACAATGCACAGAACAGCCCCCCATAACAAAGTTATGCCTCCCCAAATGTCTACTGGCTGTTGAGAAAGCCCTGTTTGAGAAGATACATCATTCTTTAATATTATAGCGCGTATTTTCCTCTAAGCCAAGCTTCTTGAAAGAGTAGTCTCCACTCATATTTTCTACTCTATCACTTCCCATTAATCCTTTACTACAGTGCGTTGATTTTGACTCCTATACCTGTACGTTCTCCTTTGGGATGACTCTTTCAAGCCCCTGACTTTAAATACTACCAATATACAAGTGACGCTCATATCTTTATATTTAGCCAGTACTACCTCCAAACTTCAGACAAAGAAGTCTAAGTGACTGCTGCTGCTGCTGCTGCTGCTAAGTCGCTTCAGTCGTGTCCGACTCTGTGCGACCCCATGGACTGCAGCCTACCAGGCTCCTCCGTCCATGGGATTTTCCAGGCAAGAGTACTGCAGTGGGGTGCCATTGCCGGCATCTCTATTCATTTCAAACACCTCCAATTGAACATATACAAACTGATCTCCTCAGTTTAATATTGAAACATATTCTTTCTTATGCACATACCACTTTCTTCCCTCTTTGATATTTTGGTTTTTTCTTCATGGTCCATTCATTATCGCCACCCACTTACCTGGAAAATAGGCCTATTTTTAAAAACTCAGTTCAAGTTTCTTCATGGAAATCTTTCTGAATACCTCCATCTGCTGAGAGTTGAGTAAGATGCCCCTTTTCTGTGCTCATTCTCTATGTCTTATTGTATCCTTCTCTTGATACATCTATTACACAGTCTGCCATATGGTATTTGCACTTAGCTGCACAGGAATCAAAATCTATAAAACTGCACAATATTACCCCATAAGAATCCAAGATGAGTATCACCTGACTTTTTTGATACAAGCACACTCGACTTTCCCAGTTGTCTTCACAATATGACATAAACTTTAATGTCCCGTTGTCTCTGTCCTTCCTCTCTCAAATGCTGGGTTCAACCTTAGATCTATAAAAAGACTTCTTGAACTTAGTGTGCAGAATTCTAGAATGGCCCACATGACCTTTGCCTCCTGATGTTACTCCAATGATTATGTTACTTTAAGTGGCCAAAGGGATTTTGCCCTTATAATTAAGATTACTAATCAGTTCATTTTAAAATAAGAGATCATGTAGGTAGGTTTAATCTAATTATATGAGCTCTTAAAAAGTAATGAGTTTTTCTGCTGCTGCTGCTGCTGCTAAGTCACTTCAGTCATGTCCTACTCTGTGTTACCCCATGGACTGCAGCCCACCAGGCTCCCTGTCGCGGGGATTCTCCAGGCAAGAACACTGGAGTGGGTTGCCATTTCCTTCTCCAATGCATGAAAGTGAAAAGTGAAAGTGAAGTCGCTCAGTCATGCCCAATGAGTTCTTCTGGCTGGTAGCAAAAGGGAAAAGTCAGAGATGTAAGTAGCATAAGGACTTTAAATGCCATTGCCAGATTTGAAGATGAAGGAGACCCAATGATAAAGAAGGCAGATGGCCTCTGGAGCAATCAGTGGCCCCCAGGCTGACAGCCAGCCAGGAAACTAGGAGCTTAGACCTATGACCACAGAGAACTGGGTTCAGCCAACAACCTGAGTTGGCATGGAAGCAGATCCTTCTTCCTCAGATCCATCAGATAAGAGCTGAACTTAGCTGACATCTTGATGCCAGCCTTGTGAGACCCAGAACATGAAATCCAGGCAAACCCACTGGAATGTCAAGCCCAGAGAACTGTGAAATAATGGTTATTGTTTTAACCTGCTAATTTCCTGTGACATGCTAGGCAGCAATAAACAAAACTAATATCCTAAGCAAGCTCCAGCTTGTCTCAATGAATGAATCACTCCTATTCTATACTATAGTTCAAACAGCTATTATGATTCTTACATGTATCATGGAGAAGGAAGTGGCAACCCATTCCAGTATTCTGTCCAGTCCCCATGGACAGAGGAGCCTGATGAGATATAGTCCTAGGGGTCACAAGGGTGGGACATGACTTAGCTACTAAACCACCACTACATGTATCTACTCCCTCAACCAGTAGCTTTGAAGTCTCCTAAAGGTAGGCATTGTGTATTATTCATGTAATATCTAAGGAATAAATAAGCAAATGAGATAAAAATTTTCATGTGACAAATAGTCATACTATTGGTTTGGCTCTGTGGAAATGGACATTTTATAACCTTAACTAGGCAAATCAAACTATCCAACTAGCTTGCAAGACTCAGCCAGAGCCAGGACCTCTGACAACTCAATTTGATATAGCACTGTAGTCTAATTGACAGCTAAGGGAAAACCAGGCAGTGCTGATATGCTTGGGGGTGGCTCTGTACATGCTCTTCTTGAAAAAACAGGCTCAACTGCAAGAGAAAGAAATGAAAAACCTTTGCAACATCCAGATGAATTTGGTCAGGATATTCTATTACAATATTTATGCCTCAATCCTTCCTTACCTTTCAAGAATAGAAAGGCATTATTTTCTATATGCAAAGATTTCATGTGCTTGGTGAAAAAGTTCAACTCATGACCAGCGGTCCCTTTCTTGGAGTAATATAATCAGCAATGTCACCTTCAATTTTGATAAACCAAGATATAAATGGTAAAAGAGGTTGCAATCAAAGAGGCCTCCTTTGTTTCTTTCTGTAAATCAAATACTGTGACTCCTGGTAAATTCAACCTGTAATTTACAACCCAAAAGTAAAGAGAGAAGACTGATAGCTGAATGATTTTGTTTAAACTGTACAGATTAGCCACTTTAAAGAATGTGTCTCTCATTTTAGACTAGGTCATATCAAAATGGGAAGGAATCAGACAGAGTGACCCAAAATCACAGAGGAATTCTGCTTATCACACTGTGCTCTTTGTAATACTCTGCAATACAAAGTAATTTGAAGAATAAAAAGAAATACTAACTGCTTGTTTATACACCTATGGATCTGACTTTATAGAGATTACAAATATAAAAAATAAAATCCTAAAATAACTTTTAAAAAGAGGCCTTTAATAATATTATCAGTTGCATTTACTCTGAGAGATTTAATTAATACAATCTTTCAAATTATATCATTACAGTTGAAAAGACAGAATTCCTCTGTCTTGAAGGGTACAATATATTGTCAAAATTTAAAATTAAATCATGATTTAATTATATGAGCCTATATGGGAAAGATTCTATTTAAAAAGTAGATACAAGAAAAAACTAGTAAGTTATATGCTTTCACTGAACTTCAAAAGACTTCACAGGATAACAAATAAGATTGTGTTGTGCTAAATTTTGAGATTTTGTGATTTGTAACTAGTAGCAGCACGATCTATCTTAGTTTGTCATACAGATGGTAAGAAAATAAATATGGGTGAATACATAAACAAAAAACAGGATTAAAGCAGAGCAAGAAACAACTAGTATACTCATTTATTTTTACTTTCAATATTTGTACACTCCACTGGAAACATGAAAATCGATTACAGTGGTATGGTTTTATATTGTGGTGCTCATTTGAAAAGTTTGGTTTTTTCCTTTCTTATACCTTTCTATTGGTTATATCCTTGTTATTTCTTTTCATGGAAAAGAGCTGCACATTGCCTGATAAAATAGGGATTGTTATTACTTAATACAGAATAAAGTAAAAAGGTAGATGATTATTTAAGCCAACAAGAGAAAGAAGTCAGGGTAGAAAGTGTATACTCTTTTATTTAAGTGAGTGAAACATTTGCAAAAGCATTTTAGGAGTTTACATAATCATTAAGTATTATTCTACTACAACAGCACTATTAGAAATGGTGATATTTCTCCCCAGCCAGAGACTCATTACACTTAAGAGTTTTCACTATTTAAGCTCTAAAATGCTCAGTTACCAGCAAATTTATTCTCAACAAAGCAAAGCTGAATGAATCTCAGAATCTAGACTCCATACCAGAGTTGAGTGGTGAGTATTCATGTTGGACTTTCCTCTTTTCAAAAGTTGATACTCTGTTTGTGTTAATTTTATCAGGTTTAAAATCTTTGTTTATAGGATTTCATTTCAGATAACAAATTTTAAGTTATCTGCTAAAGACTTTAACTCTGTAGACCACTGCATACCAAACTAAAAAAAAAAAATCCATTTTTCTTGGGATTTTTTTTTTTTCTTGTACAATACATTTTGAAATCTGCTAAGGAAACAGCATTAGTGAAATTATTTGTAGAAAGATGAATCAATACTAAAAATTTATCAGAACTTTCTTACATATTCCATTCAACTGTTGTTTAGCTGCTAAGTCATGTCTGATTCTTTTGCGACCCCATGAACTGTAGCCTGCCAGGCTCCTCTGTCCATTGGATTCTCCAGGCAGGAATACTGGAGTGGGTTGCCAGTTTCTTCTCCCATTCCACTGTAAGAAGAACTTAATCTTACCATTTTATTTCTGAAATTTTTAATATCCTAAGTGCCTTAATTTCCATTTAGATGGATGAAAATAATCATCTTTTTGATTATTTTTAAAAAGGAAAGTGTGTAAGGATCCAACTTTCTTGAGGACATTTAAAAATTTCATGAATTTACTAAGCATACTCACTATTTGTTAAATTTGCAATGGAAAACTACAAGTACTGCAGTGGGAAGATTATGATTTTAGAAAGGTAAACAAAAGATGAATTAAATGAGGGCAGAAATCTTTATTTTTTCGAAAAAACAAAAAATAGCATTCTATATTACAAAAATAACACAATCTCCATTAATCTACATACATATTTATAGTCTTGTTTGAAAAAGTATCCTGCATCTCTTAGAAAACTCTGACAGTTAGTAAAGTCTCTGTCAATTATATAACTTCAAACAGCAGCTCAAATATTTAGTAACCTTCTGAAATACCTAGAACCATACATGTGTTGAAAAGAATAACATGAATGATAAGGAAAGAGTCAAGCAGGTTTTAAGAGAGCATTGATGAAAGCATCTGTGTGTCTGAAAAATGAACCAGGAAGGGTGGGAAAAGGTAAGGCACAGTAGCTATATATCTGAAATATCCAGCAGCTTGAAGGTAACAGCAGCGATGGAAGAAATGTTATTATTGTTTTAATGTGAGAAAAAACATAATTAGAATTTACACTAGGAGCCATAGTGAAAAAGGCACCTGCTTTTGTGAATATTTTCCACAAAGAGGACAGAAGTGAGTGACCTCAGTGGCATCTGATAAACCACCAAAGCTAATTAGCTGCTATTCTGTCAATGGTACGAATCCTTGTAGGAGCTGCAGGAGTTCTTTAAATAGGGGCGCCTGGAGCAGAAGGTGCTAATGACACCATAACCTCCAGCAAGGAGGCTTGGGGCAGTACATTGTCTCCTAAGTATTCTGGCATCCAGGAACAGGGAAAGTGCTGGGTGTCTGCAGAACAAAAGTCAGATGTTAGGTTTAACAATAAAGCATGGAGTAGAACGTGTTTTTCCCCCAAGTCATGTATCAAAGCAGTAAAACAAACATGTCTCAACTCTCCAGGAAGGTATTAATTTTTTCTGATAGTCTATAAGAAAAAGAATTACTTGTCTTGGTTGAATTTGTAAAGAAGAGTGTCAAGCCTCTTAAATCTTTTTTTTTTTTTTTTTGTATTCTTTGTGCTGCTTTTTGTTTGGAATGAAAGAAAATGGTCAAAGGCATGCTGAACCCTCAAATTACGGTGATTGTTTCTAGTGTCTTGTTAGCGTACTGTATCAGCGCGCTAACAATCAGCATCAGTATATAAATGCCTCTGATACTTCCACAGGCTGTTTTTAGCTTTTTTGGTAACTTACCTCCCTTCATGGATTCAAAATGGATAACTGCTTCTGTGGTTTATATTCCAGATTCTAATTACAAATGTTAAAATGAAAGAAAAAAAAAAAAAAAAGAAAAAAACAAGGTCCTGGTGATGAAACAAATTCTCTTAAGCTGTTTAGTAACTTAAAGATGTCTTTGGGGACTGAGAATAAAACTGGAATGATGAAAGAGGAGACACTTGATGAAAGAAGAGATACTTGCAATTATAGGAAACACAAAGAAATATTTGCAAAGAGAAGGCAATGGCACCCCACTCCAGTACTCTTGCCTGGAAAATCCCGTGGATGGAGGAGCCTGGTAGGCTGCAGTCCATGGGGTCGCTAAGAGTCAGACACGACTGAGCAACTTCCCTTTCACTTTTCACTTTCATGCACTGGAGAAGGAAATGGCAACCCACTCCAGTGTTCTTGCCTGGAGAATCCCAAGGCCGGGGGAGCCTGGTGGGCTTCCGTCCATGGGGTCGCACAAAGTCGGACACGACTGAAGCAACTTAGCAGTAGCAGCAGCAGAAAAAGAATCATTGCTGGAGTCAGGATGATGTGAGTGGATGTAAGCTCCATCACTAGATAGCTGACTGTAGGCACGCTGCCTATTTTTGTCCAACTTCATTTTTCTAAACTGTAGTATGGTGGTAAGAACTTACAGCCCTAATATTGTTATTGGAATTAAACTACATAACACCTTTAAAAGCTCCTAAAGGGTGCCTGGTCTATAGTTTTCATTTAATAAAATTTTCTAAGGAGAGCTCAACTAAGTGTGCTGCAGAAACTGTTGCAGGAAGGGGGACCCCTTCCAGGATCCGAAAATGGGCTCTTGTCTAACACTTGGAAATGAATTGTCCAAGGAGACACATATGCTGACAAAGCAAGAGATTTTATTGGGAAAGGGCACCCAGGTGGAGAGCAGCAGGGTAAGGGAACCCTGGAGAACTGCTCTGCAACATGGCTCGCAGTCTCCAGTTTTATGGTGATGGGATTAGTTTCCAGGTTGTCTTTAGCCAATTATTCTGACTCAGAGTCCTTCCTGGTGGTGCACGCCTTATTCAGCCAAGATGGAAGACAGAGAGAAGGATTCTGGGAGGTGGTCGGACATGTGGTGTCTCCTTTTGACCTTTCCCGAACTCTTCCAGTTGTTGGTGGCTTATTAGTTCCGTATTCCTTACCAGGACCTCCTGTCGTAAAACAACTCATGCAAATTATTACTATGGTGCCTGGCCAGGGTGGGCGGTTTCAATCAGTGTGCTTCCCCTAACAAAACCAGTATTCTTGAGAAACCAAGCACCACACTTGGAGAGCTGGAGAACTTAGGTTTATTATGCCTGTGGGCCCAGAGGAGTTAACACTCCAAGATTTGAACCCCGAACAAAGGGGTTACACAGTTTTTTATACACAGACAGGCATGATAAAGCAGGTTTGTGGGTTTGCAGGGACTAGGGTGATTGCAAAGAGCAGGACAAGGGTGAGTGAGTTAAGCTGCAGTTCCAAGTATTGTGAGTTCCCACTTTCTGAGACCTACGTGATCTAGACTTTGCAAGGAGCAAGCTGGGTTACAGAGGCAGAAGGAGCAGGAGCTTATGTAAAATTTTAACTGTTCCTCTTCAAGTATACACAGAGATAGTAATGTTACACTTAGCTATAGAGGAAGTTGGTGGCCTAGGACACACTTAGGAAAAGAATTTCCCTTACCCAAGTTTGAACAAGGAAACATTCTCTTCTGCCTAGATTAAGTTCTTGGATGAGAATTATTATCAGAGAGAGGCAAAAGGAAGGAGGCATTGAAAAACAAACAAGTAGAAGATGCAGCCTGTTTATTAAGTACACTATTTCCTAAATCTTTTATCTCTGTTATCTGGAGGACAAGAAATGATGGTATTTATTTGGGACACAAGGAAGATTCTTGGACTATGAGTTCACAAGGGTGGAGATGGAAATATACTCAAATAAAAGATTCTAAAGTTAAATTACTAGGAAAATAAATTAAAAGACACAAGGAGAAAAAGTTATGGCACAAAGGGAAATCTGTCTGTGTTTCTATCCTTCAACTGGGATCTTTAGTCAATCACGTATTTGAAAAATATCTGTGAGTGTTTACCATATGCCAGGGTTTCCCAGGTGGGGCTAATGGTAAAAAACTTGCATACCAATACAGGATCAATCCCTGGGTTGGGATGGTCCCCTAGAGGAGGGCATGTCAACCCACTCCAGTATTCTGGCCTGAGAATCCCATGGACAGTGGAGCCTAGTGGGCTACAGTCCATGGGGTTGCAAAGAATCAGACAACTGAGCACAAAGTTCTATCTGTTGTAGTTTAGATAATTTCAGATATAGATATTATCTGAACAGTTCATAAAACAGAGAGAGTACTGAAAATGATTCTCTTGATTCATCAGTACACACAGGCCTCACTTATGACCTACTATTTGGAAAATTCTTCTAAGCCACTGAGATTTATAGGAGTCTAAGTGGCAACTAATCATAGGAAATCGAGAGTTTAGACCCATCTGGGGTTATGACAGCATGAAGACGGCAAATGTATTCAATGTCTCTGTATCAGTGCATATTGATTATGTTGTGATTGATCAGCAAAATCTGAAATGGTATTGGAAGGGGAAATGACATCACCTTTGCCATGAGCTTAGCTGTTTCATATAAATCTTCTTATGTTATTCATTTGAACTTTACCAGTCTATAGAAACATTATAATAACGCAGTCATTATTATTTAGTATTAGTCATTATTATTATTAGGAGTTTGTCAATCTATAGTTTGAAGTTATAGGGAATAATTGATATAAAAATATATAACACATGGTACAGCACTTGGCCTATAATAATATAATCATCAATGATACCTCTTATTATTTTTATTATTTAATTTTTGTAAGAAACACCTAAATAAGCTAAAAAAACTTTTACTGATATCTTACACAAAAGTGCCTGTCACTTAAATTTCCGATTCTGTCCACAGACTTTGTCTAAACATACTTTTTTCTTGAGAGCTGATGCTCCCTAGGACTTAGTGCTTTATTGAACACTAATGTAAGCCAAGTAGTTGACCTGTTTCCTCCTATAGATTCCAAACAACTGTGAGCAGACACTGAGAGCCACATGACAATCTGATACAGCACTGGCTTTGCTATTGTTACATACAACAATAGAAAACAGCCTCCGACCTCAAACCAAATGGTCTCTGGAAAAGTTCTGAGATACACACAAATAGGAAGCAAAGGGGGAGGGAAAATGCACTGTTGAGAAAAAGGCAAGAGAGAGAAGCAAAGAGGGAATGAGAAGGAAGAGGAGAGAATGAGAAGGAAGAGAATTACAGAGGATTGCTTTCAACTTTTAGTTAAAGGAAATTTTACCCATTCTTGGGGCATGGCCCAATGCATGTTAGGTCCTCAGTCTCACCTGCAAGTAAATCCTTCCATCTCCTCTCCAGGCAAGGCTAAGTAGGAAGAGGTATCAGAAACCTTCACTTTAATATCTTCTCTCCTAGGCAGTGGATGGGGAGTCTTAACCTCTTTATGAAAATATGAGATGAAGGAAATGTCCTCTAGCTCAAATATGACCTCGAGCCTGTAACTTTAGGTGATTTTATACTCAATCTCAGACCAATTTTGCTTCCTCTGTCTCTTCTCCTGGTATGTAAAAATCAGATCATGCATTCGTATCAGCCAACTTTTATTGAAATCCTATTATATACTTAGGTGGAGAATGGTAGTTTCTTCACTTAAATTGAACACATGTATTTAAGCAATACATGCAATGGAATCTTTAGAGGATACTATTATGACAGCCCACTGTAGGAATCCTGATTTGTTTTTTTCAAAATTTCATATTATAGAGAGTGGTTGCAGTGATATATGTAAACCTGAGTCTTGCTCAATGATCTTATTCACAAACGGCTGAAAATGGCACTTTTTCATTACAGATGCAGATTTGAAATGAGCCCAACAAGCTGTGGTGTTATGTACTCTGACATCATAGTTGTCAGGCACTACAGGTAAATTACAGAGTAAACTGCAGGCTTCTCTAAGCTCTTTTTTTTGCTTCTTTCAGTTGAAATACTCCCTAAGGAATAATTTTTTTTTTCTTAATGGTTTACAACATTTTGAATCTACTTCTATTAATGCTAATAAATCTGTCTTCACACCCTAACTTATCACAATAAAATTAAACTCTTAGTCTTAAATAAAGATGTATTTTTCAAATATCAAAAATGTTTAACTGTTAATGAATCAATGTTTTCTAAAAACAAGCAAAAAAAATTAAAGCAAACTGAGACTATATTACCTTCTTTTACAGATAATCTAAAATCTTTTAAAATGGTGATTAATTCTTACTTTCAATCTGATCAGGGAGAGGCAGTGAGGCAAAGTGGACATGTATGCTATCCTTTGAAAACCAAATTTTTAAATCTGAAGGAAAGATATTTCTTCCTGTCTGATTGATTGTTTAGGTGAGAGGGGCCTGGGGAAGTTCATATGACAGAGGCTAACATAACACAAGTTTAAGTTCAACTTAAATATAAAGAAGGAAATGAAACTGAATTATACTTTCATTTTGCTAACTATTACTATTATATGATATGAAAAAAGTCAAATAATTCAAATGAATCCACAGTTTAAAAATTAAAGTTTTCTTTGTCAAATTTGTCAGTGGAATTTAAAACATGTTTTCAAGCTAGTAATTCGTGAATCAAGCTGGTGATCTAATTTTAGAATTAGTAAAAAGTAAACTGGAAAAAATAAAATTATTGCATTTGTTTCATATTTGGCCAAGAATAAAAAATTGGTATATAAAGGAAAAAAAGTCTTACAAATACAATCATACCTATATGAAAACCTGAAAGAACATAAGATGCTCATAAATACTCATATGGGAATACTAATCTTGCTGATTAGAAATAAAAATGTCATATTTTATGACAAGATCTAAGAGTGGAATAAATCAGCGATTTATACTTTCATCACTAGGACGATATGAACTGTAGCTAACAATATTCAACAAAAAGTAGCTTTAGCAAAAAAAAAGAAGAATTACTACTCTCACAGTATAAGCTATTCATAAGGAAGGAGGTCCAGGGTTAGTACACAAGCCTAGATATGTACAACCACAGAGTGACACTGTAATTCTCTTGACCTTCTTTTCAGTTGCGAGATGGCTACAGAAGCTCTAAGCATTACATCCTCACACATCAATATCTAAAATTAGGGAAGAAACTGGGCCTCTTTTAACACGTCTTTTTATTTTTTTGCCAGTGTAGAAAATTAAAGACCCAGAAGGCATTTCTTCTAATCCTGTTGGCCAGAACTAGGTTACATAATCCATCCTTGCCTTCAGGGAGATCAAGAAAGTAACTATCACACAGAAAGGGTCTCAGAAAGGATCTGGGGGGCAGAGGTTTTGTGTAGGCAACCTACGGGGTCTGCCAGCAATATGGCAAGGTAGTTACAATGTTGGCTCTGGGGCCAAAATTCTTAGGTTCGAATTCTGGTTCATTCATTTCCAAACTGTGATTTTGACTATTATTTAACCTCTTGCAGTTTTGGACCTCCCTGGTGGCTCAGACAGTAAAGAGTCTGCCTGCAATGTGGGACACCTGGGTCCAGTCCTTGGGTTGAGAAGAACCCCTGGAGGAGGACATGGCAAACCATTCCAGTATTCTTGCTTAGAGAATCCCTGGACAGAGGAGCCTGGTGGGCAGTTCAATTTCTTTGCCCTATATTTATGGGGATAAAATAGTGTCTACCTTAATTAATTTAGTTATTGCTTATAAAATTTTTGCTTACACTTTATATAGTGAAACACTGTATTATTTGATTAGCTGCATTATAATTTTGAATTTCTTTGAATCTTTACAGATTTAGAACTAGGTACATCAAATTTTGAGAGATGCAGAACACATTAGAATGGCCTGTAAAATTACATTAATTCAATGTTAAGGGTGTCTATAACTGATTAATAGCTGTATTAGACTCAGAGTAAAGTTTAAAGTATTTTATTTGCTATCCTGCATCTCCCATAGTAGCAGAAGTTGAATACATACAGGGCCAACTTGTCGTTGGCCCATGGGTAAAAGGGAAATACATATTCATTTAGTGTCCCTGAGTTAGAAGCTAGAATCTTTACTTAACTCCTCTACTTCATATGATAATATATTTGTGTGTATTTATAAACATATCAGAGAAGGCAATGGCACCCCACTCCAGTACTCTTGCCTGGAAAATCCCATGGACAGAGGAGCCTGGGGGGGTCTATGGGGTGGCACAGAGTCAGACATGACTGAGTGACTTCACTTTCACTTTTCACTTTCATGCATTGGAGAAGGAAATGGCAACCCATTCCAGTGTTCTTGCCTGGAGAATCCCAGGGACAGGGGAGCCTGGTGGGCTGCCATCTATGGGGTCGCACAGAGTCGGACACGACTGAAGCGACTTAGCAGCAGCAGCAGTTCACCCTAGTCTCTGTCTCCTTAACACTCACAACCATATTCAGTGCAACAGTATTTAGCCCTGTTTATTTAGTTTCATGGTAAATTTGACTCTTCAACTAGATCATATGCAATTTAAGAGCAGAGATGAATATGATACTTTTTTGTGACATCTTATAGTTTCATTAGAGTGTAATTCTTCCAATCTTAAAGGAAGAGTTGCAATATTGCATTTGTATATTATATGTTTATGCTACTGCTGCTGCTGCTGCTGCTAAGTCGCTTCAGTCGTGTCCGACTCTGTGCGACCCCAGAGACGGCAGCCTACCAGGCTCCGCCGTTCCTGGGATTCTCCAGGCAAGAACACTGGAGTGGGTTGCCATTTCCTTCTCCAATGCATGAAAGTGAAAAGTGAAAGTGAAGTCACTCAGTCCTGTCCAACTCTTCACGACCCCATGGACTGCAGCCTACCAGGCTCCTCCGGCTGCAGTCCATGGGATTTTCCAGGCAAGAGTACTGGAGTGGGTTGCCAGTGCCTTCTCCAGGGTGTACTAAGAGCAGTATATAAGAATCAGGAGGTGATGGAGCTCAAATGGCTCCTCTGATGGAAAAGATTAAAGATGAAAAGCCCCAGGCCATGATAAAGGATGGTTGGGTGAACTGGCTAGTTGAATAAATGTACAAATAAAGTGGAATATTTATCTTGAAAAGAATTGGATTAATATTTACTGAATGCCGACTATGTGCTAAGCCAGAGTTACATGATAAAAATGAAGAATCCAGTAAGAAATGGTCCCTATACTCAGGCAATTGGATCGAATAGCTATGTTGGATTAAGAGAGGCAGAGAGAGATAAAAAATAGTATTTGGATTAGTCAATAAGTCCCATTCTTTGTTATTCACTGACTGTTAGGAATTAAGAGTCCTCTAAAATCATTATTCATATAGCATGTTTACATTGATATCCTTTTCCCTAATATAGAGTAAAATAGAATAATCACATCAAATATATTTTAAAAGAGCATAAAAATAAAACAAATATGAGAATTTATCTTGTTTTTTCCAATATAATATGTTTCATATTTATGATAATAATATCGATAATGAACATTTACTGGCCATCCCCAGGAGCTAAGTGCTTTAAAGGTATTAATTCATTTTAACTTCATGATCTTAAGAGGTAGGAATTCTAATACTTTCAATTAATCAGTAAGGAAACTGAGACCCAGAAATGTTACATAATTTATCTAAGATGACAGAGCTGATTATCAGTAGAATCAGTCTGTGAACAGTTTGGTTTCAGAGACTGTCCTTTTAACCACTATTCCATATTTGATTTATGAAAAATTTTAAAATGAACATAGAATCAAAGTTTTGAAACTTTTCCAATATATCATTAATCCTAAAACTTTACAGTCAGACAATTAATATATTGTTGTCTTGTTGTTCTTCAATAATGAATTTTCTTCTTTGTTCACAAAAAACTTTGTTTTTAAATTTTCAAATTCCTACTATTTTCCAAGTATGACTAAAATGTGTGTCCAAATTCTGATTTTCAAAGGTGAGTATATATTAAGGAATACTGTGGCTTTTGCTTTTTATTTAGTGTTATCAAGGATAACAGAATCAGTTTTATTGTAAATACAATGTGTGAAGAAAGATGTTCAACATCAATGCTCCAGTCATTCAGCCTGACATTTCTCTGTGAAGTGGGCAGAAAATTAAATTGCCTCAAATTAGAGGAGAAAATCACACACCACAAAAAGTAACATGTCCAGTGACAGTTGAGGTCATGCTTCCACTGCAATATGTGTGAATTTTACCATATTAGTTTCATTGATGGTAATGGAAATTGTGCAGTCGCCCCTCTTAATGTGCTCTGAATTGTTACCCATTAACATCCTCAAAATATCAAATTTTTCCTGGCATTTTATGTTGGTTTTAGAGTATTACATTGTTATTATGTATTTGTTTGAAAAGGTAAAGCTAATTTCATTATGTTTCTTTAGTTTTAATTTTTTCAGCTGTTTTCACCAATCTTCCTCATCCCAGACCAATGATCAGATATCCTGGATTTTGACTCTTTTGAACTTCCCTGGGTTATAAAATAAACACTGGAAATTGGAATTCATTAGTCATTTTTTTAGAGTCCAGATTTTTATAGCAAGCATTTTTATGAGACTGTTTTGAGATCCCAGTGTACTCTGCTGGGATCCTTACAGAGGGTAAGATATGAAAATGGCAAGTCTAGGCAAGAACTAAGTCAATATATTGCCTTTATGAAAATTAATAAATGGTTTTTCATATCTAGGATAGAAACTGCTGAATGTTAGATGTCTAAAAAGATTAGAGATTTAAGCTCTAACTTGCCCTCTGGTGAGAAGAAGATGGAAGAGGTAGGAGGGATGGCCTTTGTGAAGTAAGTTTCAATATCACTCACTGTGAACCAGGAAGAACAAAGTTAAGGGGAAATAATGCATATAAAGCAAGTAGCAAGACTGCCTGGCATGTGTAGGCATTCAATGAATATGAATTGCCTTGGGAATTCAAAAGGAAGGTGAAATCTCTTTGAACTAAGAATTGAGGTGATTTCATTAAGGCATCATGAGTTAGCTATGAAGACATTTCAAACCAAGGCAACAGCATGAATAAGGAATGAAGGCAAGTGAAGTTCAAGAGCATATCTCATCTTGAAGGATAGTAAAGCTCTCTTACTGAAGGTTCAGAAATAGGTGAGGCATTTTTGTTTGTCACTATGACTTGAGAGGTGATGTTGGTGTTAACAGCACTAAAGCTAAGCAGGTGTGTGTGTGTGTGTATATATATATAGTTGCTCAATCATGTCTGACTTTTTGTGATCCCAAGGACTTTAGCCTGCCACGCTCTTCTGTCCATGAGGATTCCCTAGGCAAGAATACTGGCATGGGTTGCCATGCCCTCCTTCAAAGGATCTTCCCAACCCAGTGATTGAACTCAGGTCTCCTGCATTGCAGGTGGATTCTTTACCCTCTGAGGCACCAGTGAAGCCCATGAATACTGGAGTGGGTACCCTATCCCTTCTCCAGGGCATCTTCCCAACCCAGGAGTCAAACCAGGGTCTCCTGCATTGCAGGCAGATTCTTTCCCAGCTGAGCTACCAGGGAAGCCCAAGGAGGTTAAAAGCCCAAGGAGGTTAAAGGCTATTTAATTAGTGCTCCACAACAAAACACTCCTACAAGAATACCAAAGCAATCTATCTGAGAAAAGCTGAAGGATACAGTCTATGAAAATAAGCAACAAAAGACAAAATTGGAAAGTGGGTTCCAACATCACACTGGACACCAAATGCCATGGAAATAAGTGTGCCTCAACTGGTAGACAATGGGATGTTTTTAAAAGCTTTGTAATGGAGGAAAGATATGATGAGTCTTTGTAAGTACTGAGAATAATATTGGATTACTGGAGTGGATAGCCGTTCCCTTATCCAGAGGATTTTCCCAACCCAGGGATAGAACCCAGGTCTCCCTCATTGCAGATGGATTCTTTACCAGCAGAGCCACTGGGGAAGCCCACTGAGAATAAGGAATATCACAATTCAACAAGAAGACTTTGGCCCTTATTGGCGAGGTGAGTTGGGGAAAAATTGCCCATGGGCAGGTGTTAGGTAGAGTTTATAGGTAGTGAGAAGGGATAGGAGAGAAGTGATGCAAAGCCAGTTTCTCCAAGGAAAGAGGCTATGGTTCTAATCTTACTCATATCCCTTTCCTCCATAGGAAATCTCTTTTTTTTCCCATTTGGAAATCGTTAACCAGTGAGATATTCAAGTTTTTCTGAGTGCTTAGGACCTGAAAGGGGAGGAAAATTCTATCAATCTTTCAAAGCCAGAATTTCTTTTCCCCTATTATTTGGTCTGTCACAATAACATTGCCTTGAGGGAGATAGTGGGAAAGCAAGCGTCAAAAATGCAATTTCAGCAGCACACCTTACCCTGATTAGCAGTTAAAAGCAAGTACAGGAGCTGCTCCTCTGGGGCTACACACCTGAGGTTGTCTGTTAGACCTAACACAGTTCCAGTGCTTCATGACTAAGAGCCACTCGCCCAGAAAAACTTGGATATGACAGAGTGAGTCACATAAACACACAAGCATTCACATCTCTGCATATACACTCTTGTACACACTACTTCTTTCCCAGAACAAAATAATGGCAACCAGTTAATAATCATGAAAACATTTATAGACCTTAAATTACTTCTTTTACTTTGTCTTTAAAAATTCACATAGCTTAAGATGGTTTGTTCCTGTCTGTTTTGACACAAAAGGTGGAAATGATGGGCAAGCATGGCCAACCACACCAGCTGGCACTGTACAGAGGAACTGCTGGCTATGTACAGTCTGCTGCTGGAACCAGTCACAAAGCTGTTTTGAAAATGTTCTGCGACTTCTTAGATAAATCTCTATAAAAATTACTTGATGTGTGTCATGTTAAAAATGCCCAGCAATTAATCCTTTCCAACTATATAAACCATGATGTTCAATAGGTTAATTACATGTTGCTTCAAAATGGATTTGCTAGTTTCTTCTTTCACTCTGCTGACTTTTAGGTTCCCACTTTTTTTTTTTTTTGGCATAGCATTTGGTATTTTAGATTCTGTAATGTCTCCACTTTTACTTTCCTTCTCAATTAAAGAAAGTTTTAATTATTTAATGCAATAAAAGAAGGAGTTGAGTTTGTAACTCTTGGTTCTGTATCAAGAGTTGCAAAGACAAATCCACAAATTTAAGATAACAGGTTTCAGAATGGACTGCAGTTGACTAGGAAGAGCACACCAGCCTACAGGCATTCACATTCAATGTTATTAACCATGACCATGCTGGAGGTACACAGTGTAAATGCTGGCTGCATTAAACACATGGACTACAATCCTGAGGTCTCCCTTCCTTCAATTCTTTTAGTTCTAATGGGGGCTCCACATAGTACAGTGGGTGGAAGAGTCTCTTTGTTGATAGGCAGTGTCCCTTGACACTGGAACTTCTGAACTTCCTCTGTGGAATCAGGAGAAGAGCTGTGGTATGCAGTCTCTGTTTGGATCAGAAGAAAGTATATGCCAGGGTCTGTGGTACTTTTTACCAGAATTGGGCCTTGTCCTTGATTCTAAATGGGTTTCCCATTCAGTGAACCAAAGGGAAAAGATAAGAAGTGGAAAATAGGAAGAACTTGCTTGGATATCATCTGACTGCCAACCTGCTGGTGCGTGTGTGCATGCTTAGTTGCTAAGTGCAACTCTTTGTGACCATGAACCCCCACCAGCCTCCTCTGTCCATGGGATTTCCCAGCAAGAATACTGGTCTGGGTTTCCATTTCCTTCTCCAGGGTATCTTCCTGACCCAGGGTTCGAACCCAAGTCTCCTGGCAAGGTGGATCTTTACCATGAGCCACCAAGGAAGCCCCAACTTGCTGGCAGTTTACACAAATTTACATCAATAGCCGGAAAGAAATTTACAGCCATGGGCAGAGTGTGGTAACCATAAATTTTGAGCACATATATTTTCTGATGAGCTTATTCCTTGAAGCACCATGGTATTTCCCTAGTTGATTTTAGTTCTGTAACTAGTCATTTGTTAAACTCACTAAACTCACTTAGCAATTAATTGTTGTCTAACTAAGATAACAGGTTGCAGTCAAAGATGGAGAAGTTTCATTTTCCAACTAGGTGTAGGAAAATCATCTAGGTCCCCAGCTTTTTTTGCACCAGGGACTGATTTCATGGAAGACAATTTTTCCATGGACTGGGGGTGGGGGGTAGGTTTCGGGATAATTCAAGTACATAACATTTGTTGTGCATTTTATTTCTAATCTAATGCCATTGCTATTGGGACTGAAGGTACTGGTCTGCAGCCTGGAGGTTGAAGACCCCTGGCAGGATAATTACATGTTGTATAAAAGACAATTTTTCTGTTCCATCTTCTCTGGGTTTCCTGTTAGATACCCATTTATTTTTACAAGTAATTTATTGTCTTACAGACTATTATAGAGTTCATGTTCACTCTACATAAAGGAAAAGTAAACAAAGCTCATCCTGCCATTTGTTCACAGAATTAAAAGTCAACCCCTACTTCAATAAACAAGCCTCAAAACCAAAGAGCTATTTCCTGAAGAACAAAGTGAATAGGATGTGCCCACTTGTTGTGCAACAAATAAAATAAATATGTATTAAGTTTTTACCATGTGCCACATACATACCTTTGATGTTAATCACATTATTAAATTTCACACTAATTTCATTCTAACAGGTTTTAGGCATATTTTATTAAAATAGGTGAGTAATCTGTGTAACAGAAAAGTTTAATAGCTTGGACACAATTTCAAAATTTCAAAGAAAAGACTCAAGGATTCACATGCAGAAACATTGTTTAATTTCAAAATATCTATAAAATTATCCTTTCCCTCATGAACTAATCCTGTCTTTCCAAAACTAGTTTGATGTACCAAATGGTTTGATGTACCTTGTCTTCCATGAAATCACTAGCTGTAGTATAATGTGAGGTGCTCCTGTATTATTTTATTTCCATGCAGCCATCAGTGTGGGTATTGGAAGATGAATCAATAGCATAAATGTTCTGCCTACTTTTCACTGAACTGAAGGATTACTATAGTCACAGGAAAAGGATACCCTCAACATTTGAGCACTTTTGGTTACCTGTTTATTGAAAATCTGTCCTTCATTAAGATATTTCTTTTTTTTTGCAAAGACAGAATAATTAGACATATCTTCAGAGAAGAAAAATCCAAAAAAGATGTAACCCAGAAACATATTAAAGCTAATTGGGATTACAGAAACTCTGAGATTCAACAAATATTTCCTCATTTCAGGAGGAGGCTTATATGAGCACAATTCAGTGTGTCAGAAGTCAGGTAGGGATCTGGTTATACAGGGAACTCTGGAAGTGCCCCTCTCTGGGAAAAATACGAATGAAAATAAGTGAGAGGTAGAAATGCAAAGTACACATTTTAGGTTAACTACTCTCCTTTCAAAATATTTTGTTAGTATTTTGTTACCTGTTTTTATTCACTCAGTTTCTATATAGCAAAGTGAATTCAGAAACCTACAAGTAACTAAAGAAAACCTTGTTTTCTACCTGGATGAATAAAATGAAATAAATTCTTGCATTTCTGAAAAGTGTTCATCATCTCTCATCTGAAATCACTAGCCATTTGTTTTAATTTTGTAAACAGCCTCATCTAAAAGTCAAAGATTAAATTATATTGTATTCCTGTTATTCTTCCTTCCCTGGAACATGAATATGAAGTTTAATCTTTGTTTTCAACAATTTTTTAAGGAGGAAAGACCAAAATCACAGAACTAGCTTAAGAATTTCTTTTTCTATACTCGATGAATATAATTCTATATTGAAAGTAAATAGGATTTCAGGAATCCTAGAATTCAATTACACTTTGGTATGATTTATCTGGTGACATATCAAATGGAATTCCTCACTATCCAACACTCAGTACATCTACAGGAGATTTAAAAATAATGTTTCATAATGATGAAGGCATCACTATAAAATCCCTATGCCTTCTGAACCTTCAAAGATTGGATTATATTTAAAAGAGTTTGAATTATGAATGTTATTTGTGCCATTCTAACTTCTGGATTCAGTAGAGATTCCAAGAGGGAACAAAAACACCCTGACATCACACACACATTCCTTCTTGGCATGGCAGCAAGCAAGACAGAACACAGAAGAGGCTATGCAGGAACTAAGTACATTCAAATCTCATGAGAAGGTTTATGTTTTCCCTAAAAATTAGTATATAGGAAATACCTGGTGAACCAATGAGGAAGGTAAATTTTTATGGTATAATTTCAGGAGAGAGCTTGTGGGGAACACAGACGCATATAAAAACCAAGATTATAAGTTCTGAAGAGGAGGCCTTGTCATTAATTTTATACCCAGGTCTACCATGCTGACCAACCCAGAATGGGGATTCAATTAATATTTAGTATTTACCTGGTAATGATGTGTAAATGATTATTGAACTGATGCTGAAGAATGGCAAATTGAGTATTTCTTAGAATTCACATTAATGTATCTATTTACTTTTATAGAGCGAAGATGCAGCTAAATTTGGAACTCAATTATTCTTCTGAAAACTACTATTTTGATTACATATTTCAAAATAAAACACTATCTGAAGATCCTCTGACTCAAAACCAATTTAAATCCTATTGTAACTGGTTGACTCTAGATTCTGAGAAAAATCTATTTCAGTTATTTCCTTAAATATGGCACCTACAACATATATTTGAAGAACAGTACACCCTAATTTTCCCTAAAAGGCAATTCAAAGTTCAGTGTTTTTCAAAACATTATGTTTGCTTTCTTAATTAAGTGGAGACTTGATTCTCTCAGCCCAACAGTTCATATACAGAACAAAGCAGCATCAGGCATGGCTATTCCACCACTGACCTTCTTGAACTAAGACCCAGACACCCTGAACAAGATTTAAATTTCTAGATCAAGGTTCTGACCTGAATAAGAAGGTTAATAAATATCTGTGAATTGAATATTGCATGAATATTATGGGGGGAAATCTCCTTAAAACAATATAATACGGTTTATAATTTCAGTAACTGTATATAAATAAACTGAAAATGAATAAAAACAATTTATGTCAGGTTACATGTACACAATAAAATCTGATTTTTAATGATACACATATCAAGGCAGACAGAGAGATGTTCTACAAGATCACTTTTTAGTCTCAAAATATATTTTTTAATGTAGGACTTTACAATTTCAAGGTATTTGAGATTTAATTGGACTTAAGTAATTCTTAAAATGCATCTTACATGGTTTTATTACTATTTTGATCATGAAGTGGCCGTGATAAAAATAAACTGCTCTTAGTATCTATTAAATTCTTCACTAAAGATATAAATATTCATCTACATTCATCCACACCCCTTCTTTCCTTTCCTTCCTACCTTCTTTTGTCCTCCATGACTTCCTTTCTTCCTTCTCCTGTCTTTTATTTCTTGCCTTCCTCCCTTATCTATCTATATTATGTAAATATTATACCTTATGTTAATGTCTTTATCTTTGACAAACATTATTTGAATTGATCTATATGAAAGATTTTATTTAAAGCCAAATAAACCAAAAATAATGCCCAGTTGTGGATGTGACTGGTGATGGAAGTAAAGTCTGATGCTGTAAAGAACAATATTGCATAGGAACTTGGAATGGTCCATGAATCAAGGTAAATTGGAAGTGGTCCAAGAGGAGATGGCAAGAGTAAACATCCACATTTTAGGAATCAGTGAACTAAAATGGACCAGAATGGGCGAATTTAATTCAGATGACCATTATCTCTGTTACTGTGGGCAAGAATCCCTTAGAAGAAATCAAGTAGCCCTCATAGTCAATGAGAGAGTCTGAAATGCACTACTTGGGTACAGTCTCAAATACAACAAAATGATCTCTGTTCATTTCCAAGACCAACAATTCAAAATCAGTAATTCAAGTCTAGGCCCCAATCACTAAAGCTGAAGAAGCTGAAGTCAAACAGTTCTATGAAAACCTAAAAGAACTTCTAGAACTAACACCAAAAAAAGATATCCTTTTCATCAAAAGGGAAGGGAATGTAAAAGTAGGAGGTCAAGAGATATCTGGAGTAACAGGGGAGTTTGGCCTTGGAGTACAAAATGAAGCAGAGCAAAGGCTAACAGAGTTTTGCCAAGAGAACACACTAGTCAAAGCAAACACCCTCTTCCAACAATACAATAGGTGATGCTACACATGGACATCACTAGATGGTCAATACTGGAATCAGACTGATTATATTTTTTGCAGCTGAAGATGGAGAAGCTCTATACAGTCAGCAAAAATAAGGTCAGAGGTGACTGCGGCCCATATCATGAACTCCTTCTTGCAAAATTCATATTTAAATTGAAGAAAGAATAGAAAACCACTAACCATTCAGGTATGACCTAAATCAAATCCCTTCCAATTATACAGAGGAAGTGATAAATACATTCAAGGAATGTGACCTGATAGAGTGCCTGAAGAACTATCGACAGAAGTTCATACACTGTACAGGAGGCCATGATCAAAACTATCCCTAAGAAGAAGAAATGCAAAAAGGTAAAATGGTTGTCTGAGGAGGCCTTACAAACAGCTGAGAAAATAAGAGAAGCAAAAGGCAAAAGAGAAAAGGAAAGATATACCCATCTGAATGCAGAGTTCCAAAGAATAGCAAAGAGAGTTAAGAAAGCCTTCCTAAGTGATCAATGCAAAGAAATAGAGGAAAACAATAGAATGGGAAAGATTAGAGATTTCTTCAAGAAAATTAGAGATATCAAGGGAACATTTCATGCAAAGATGGGCACAATAAAGGACAGAAATGGTATGAACCTAACAGAAGCAGAAGATACTAAGAAGAGGTGGAAGGAATACACAGAAAAACTATACAAAAAAGATCTTCATGACCCAGATTACCAGGATGGTGTAATCACTTATCTAGAGCCAGACATCCTGGAGTGTGAAGTCAAATGGACCTTAGGAAGCATCACTAAGAACAAAGCTATTGGAGGTAATGGAATTTCAGCTGAGTTATTTCAAATTCTAAAAGATGATCCTGTTAAAGTGCTGTATTTAATATGCCAGCAAATTTGGAAAATTCAGAAGTGGCCACAGGACTGAAAAAAGTCAGTTTTCATTCCAATCCCAAAGAAAGGCAATGTTCAAACTGCCACACAGTTGCACTCATCTCACACTCTAGCAAAGTAATGCTCAAATTCTCCAAGCTAGGCTTCAACAGTACATGAACCATGAAATTCCAGATGTTCAAGGTGGATTTACAAAAGGCACAGAAACCAGATATCAAACTGCCAACATCTGTTGGATCATTAAAAAAAAAAAGGTAATTCCAGAAAAACATCTACTTCTTCTTCATTGACTACACTAAAGTCTTTGACAGTGTGGATCACAACAAACTGTGGAAAATTCTTCAAGAGATGGGAAGACCAGACCACCTTACCTGCCTCCTGAGAAATCTGTATGCCAGTCAAGAAGCAACAGTTAGAACCGGACATGGAACAATGAACTGGCTCCAAATTGGGAAAGAAGTACGTCAAGACTATATTGTCACCCTGCTTATTTAACTTATATGCAGAGTATATCATTGGAAGGACTGATGCAGAAGCTGAAACTCCAATACTTTGGCCACCTGATGTGAAGAACTGACTCAATGGAAAAGACTTTGATGCTGGGAAAGATCGAAGGCAGGAAGAGAAGGGGACAACAGAGGATGAGATGCTTGGATGGCATCACTGACTTGATAGACATGCGTTTGAGCAAGCTTTGGGAGTTGGTGATGGACAGGAAAGCCTGGCGTGCTACAGTCCATGGGGTCACAAAGAGTTGGACATGACTGAGCAACTGAACTGAATTGAACTCAACATTATGTAAAATGCCAGGCTGGATGAACCACAGGCTGGAATCAAGATTGCTGGGAGAAAATCAATAACCTCAGATATACAGATGACACTACTCTTACAGTAGAAAACGATGAAGAACTAAAAAGCCTCTTGATTAAAGTGAAAGAGGACAGTGAAAAAACTAGCTTAAAACTCAACATTCAAAAAACAAAGATCATGGCATCTGGTCCCATCACTTCATGGCAAATAGATGGGGAAACAATGGAAACAGTGACAGACTTTGTTTTTGGGGGCTCCAAGATAACTGCAGATGGTGACAGCAGCCATGAAATGAAAAGACACTTTCTCTTTGGAAGAAAAGCTATGACAAACCAAGACAGCATATTAAAAAGCAGAGACATTACTTTACCAGCAAAGGTCCATATAGTCAAAGGTATGGTCTTTTGAGTAGTCATGTATGGATATGAGAGTTGGACCTTAAGGAAAGTTGAGTGCCAAAGAATTAATGCTTTTGAACTGTCATGTTGGAGAAGACTCTTGAGAGTCCCTTAGACAGCAAGGAGATTAAACCAGTCAAATCTAAAAGAAACCAGTCCTGAATATTCATTGGAAGGACTGATGCTGAAGCTGAAGCTCCAATACTTTGGCCACCTGATGTGAACAACTGATTCATTGGAAAAGACCCTAATGCTAGTGTTTGAAGATTGAAGACAGAAGAAGAGGACAACAGAGGATGAGATGGTTGGATGGCATCACCAACTTGATGGACATGAGGCTGAGCAAGCTCCTGGAGTTGGTAATGGACAGGGAAACCTGGTGTGCTTCAGTCTGTGGGATCGCAAATATTCATACATGACTGAGCAACTGAACTGACTGAAATTGAACACATTGTTATCAAGTGGATACACTAAGAATACTAACAATGAGCATAAGATGTTCCAGGAGAGCATAAGGAAATTGTTCCACCACTATGACCAACTCATGATAACATCTAGATTGAATTTTTCACTTATTACTAATATCTATAAGATTGTGGGTACTAAATTAAGCACTTGACCCCTAATGCCACAAATCCTAAATTGTTCCTGGAAAAAATGAGGCTGCCTGTGGACACTTTTGATTGGAGGTGGACTGGTCCTCTATAAAGTCCCTTCAGCTTCATATAAGTTGCCAAGCTGTTCATCTGACTTTCAAAATAAATACCTTACCTTTCATGATCATTAAAAGTCAAATCTTCCAGACTTTCACTATGTAGCACAATCCATAATCCCTTCTCTTTAAATTCTAATTCATCAAGTCAGAGAAGTGATTTTTAGGAAATATTACCTAAGAGGTATGTATCCCTAAAGGCACTCCAAACTTTATTACTGGATAAAGTTGGATCACATTTGTTAGCCATTCAGAATCTGACAACACAGACCTGCAGTCTAATGTGATGGCTTCAGTTTGTTTCCAGTGGTTAGTACAAAAAACCAATAGTTTCAAATCTAGAAACATATTCTCTGTATTGTTCAGTATCTGATGAGAAACAGGTGAAATGAATTACCATATGGTTCTGTAGCATATATGTTAATACATAATACAGGTTTAATTAATTTTATCTGATTATTTGAAAATTAGCTCTAGAAGGTTAGAATATTATCATATTACCAACGTGACTTCTCTTTTTGGTACTTGGTTTTTTTTTTTTTTATCTTATGCTCCTTCCCCTAATTCAGGTAGTTAGAATATTTCATTCTCATTGTATCAATTAGTGACCAACATGCTAGAAATAAAATGAGATAAAATATAGCCATAGGATTTTGAGTTTCAAAACCCAAACAATTTGGAAGAATGCAGAAAGTGTAGATGAAAGCTGTTTTCCTATGTTAGCTCCCTCTCCACGGCAAAATTCCATTGGCTAGGAAGAAAAAGAAAGTGAGAGGCAAAAAAGAAGAGTCTAGCTATCACTGAGACATTGCTGAGAAATGATGATTGCTTTATCAATGTCCACGGAATAAACCCAGTGTTGGGAGAATAATGACAAAAACTTCAAATGAATCAGGACTCTCTAAAGGCAAGACTTGAGTAGGCATGTAGGCTAAGAGCAGCTCACAGAGTTGTCCTTAGCCTAGGGCAGGATAGGAGAAGCAAAATTTCTCCAGCAAAAAATGCAGAGAGAGCCAGCAGACTGAATGTGTCCTTGGAATGAGGACAAGGAGGCTGCAGTGGCAACCTGCAAGGACCAGTGACCACAGACCAGACTGAAAGAAGGACGTCTCAGCGGGTGCCAGCAGGGACAGTTGATGACACGGAGGGCCAGATGGCCCCCCACCTGGCAATTTGTAGACACAGTCCTGGAGGAGAGTCGGGGAAAGCTGATTGAGATTGAGTTTCTGCCACTTGATGGAACTGGGGCCCAGAATACAAATTAAGTTCAGCTAGAGAAAAATATAGAAAACTGTTTCTTGCATACTTGAACACCTGAGCTTATACACTGAAATTTCTTTCTGTTACAAGTCTGTAAATGACTCATAGGACAACTCTTATTAATCAAATACTGCATTCTAATTATTGTATTAACATAATCTACTTAATTATTTTATTTACCTCCTACTCTATATTTCCTAACTAAACTATATATCATCATTATTTTATTTATAGACTACCCTTCATTCCTGAATCACTGTACATATTAATATCTACCATGAGAATATTTGTCTACTCTACCCTGGGTTTCCTCTCTACTTTTTTTTTTTTGTACTCCCCTTAAACTTGTCAATAGTGATGACAGCTAATTTTGACTGGAAATAATGTAATCTTTTTATATATAACAACAATAGTTTATCCATCTCAGAAGTATAATAAAATCTGACGGTCTTCCCTTTTTTTTATTGTTTGTGTGTCTCTTTTCCTTTTAAGCTCTGTACTTCTCAAGTCTGTAGTCATATTTTAAATTATTATGATCAACATTTCAGCCCTCATACTCTAAGTCCAATTTCCTAACATTTCCATCTAGTTAGACCAAGTATCACATGGCTGCAGATCTAAATTCTGGATCTTAATTTTCCTTAATATAGCACACAGCACCTTCATGGGGCAGCAAAGTCTGCTAAAGAAAGCTGAGAAAACACTTCCATTGCCCAGATATGGAACCAACATACTTAATTGAGAAAGGGAAAAATGGGAAAGGGTAGAGATGATGGATTCCACTGAGGCCAGCCAAAATGTATACACAAGTGTTATATATTCCAGAAGGAACTATAGTTCAATTTAATTATTTAGATTTCTCCTGAATTCTGTTGTTGTTATTAATATTATTATTACTAATGTTCAGTCTAAGGTTAGATTGGTTCTAAATTGTATGAATGCACAATTCATTTTTTACCAAGCTTCTCCATTTGTGACACCCGTCATTACCTTGTGCTTTATACTATTTTCTGTAAAAATGAGATGCTGTCCTTCCTGTATATCCAGTTACTTTCAAAGTTTAAGAAACACAAGCTTTTGAAAACATAATGCAAACTACAAGGAATGGGAAGATAGACAGTCTAAAATTTATTGTCTATATATATGATTTTTAATATTCAGTACATTATTCATGTTTTATTCCTAAAGATTTGATGTCAATAGTTTCCTATGATGCAAATACATCTCATTTCTTTTTTCTTAAATTCTGCCACTCCTGTGAGTCTTAAGTAGAAGACAATGTGTCCTCTGACATCTACTAATGGACAATGATCGCAGATGAACGCAGGTGGGAAATGCTATTTCAGGGTAATAGCTCACACCTGGAAAGGTCTATTTTTTTTCTCTAAGATCTTTCTACACAGCAGTGAAAATAAACTAATTAGGTCAAAGCATCACATTGGGACCCATGAGCTTTAACAATCTCTATAGTTTGTGTCCCCACAAGAGGCCACTGTCCAAAGGCAAACAAGCAATAAACTCCAAACCAGAACAGGAGCTCTTGGCTTAACCATTTCTCTTTTTAGTATAGTTTCTCCTTCAGTTCACTGCATATGAATTCCTGCATGGTTCACAGAGGAGAAAATTGGGATAGAAAAATAAGTAAAATGCAAGAAAGGAAAGAAAAATAAGAAGAAATGGTGTTTCCTAGAACCATAGCCTGTGCTCAGACCCAAGTGCTACAAGGTCCTGCTTATGAGAGAAAGGGCTAACAACCGCGGCTCAGGAGTGTGATTTGTCAGCCTCCCTGGGCTTCAGTGAAAACTCTACACTGACAGCACTGAAAGAGATGAATATTCCAGGCATGGACACTCCTGCTTTTTTTCCTTTTGATAGTTTTACCTACTGCACAAAAGGAGAAAAGGAAAAAAGGAAAACTAATAAGAACTTGCTATCTTTTCTCTGGTAGATCCCTCCTGTGGTTTAGTTAAACTCTCCTAGGAAGCTTGACCTCATCACCACCTTTAGGACACAGGTCCGGGATCTGAGGGAGTTGGACCTCCAACAGCACTGGACCCATTTTTAATTGTTTCACCAGTGCTTCTTCTAAATGCGACTGAAGCAAGTCTAGCTTTGATTCACTTGAATCCTTTAACAAATACTTTCTAGCTATTTTTCCCTTACCTAAACTTTTGGGCACTTAAATTTTCCATTTGTTTAACAAACAGTTGTTGATCATCTATAACACAGCTGAATAATGAAAATGTAAGGAGATGTAAAGACATAACATTCTAGGCCCTCAACAGTAAGCAAATGGTATGACACATGCCTACCCTGTATATTGTCACCCCGCTTATTTAACTTCTATGCAGAATACATCATGAGAAATGCTGGGCTGGAAGAAACACAAGCTGGAATCAAGATTGCTGGGAGAAATATCAATAACCTCAGATATGCAGATGACACCACCCTTATGGCAGAACGTGAAGAGGAACTCAAAAGCCTCTTGATGAAAGTGAAAGTGGAGAGTGAAAAAGTTGGCTTAAAGCTCAACATTCAGAAAACGAAGATCATGGCATCTGGTCCCATCACTTCATGGGAAATAGATGGGGAAACAGTGGAAACAGTGTCAGACTTTATTTTGGGGGGCTCCAAAATCACTGCAGATGGTGACTGCAGCCACGAAATTAAAAGACGCTTACTCCTTGGAAGGAAAGTTATGACCAACCTAGATAGCATATTCAAAAGCAGAGACATTACTTTGCCAACAAAGGTTCGTCTAGTCAAGGCTATGGTTTTTCCTGTGGTCATGTATGGATGTGAGAGTTGGACTGTGAAGAAAGCTGAGTGCTGAAGAATTGATGCTTTTGAACTGTGGTGTTGGAGAAGACTCTTGAGAGTCCCTTGGACTGCAAGGACATCCAACCAGTCCATTCTAAAGGAGATAAGTCCTGGGTGTTCTTTGGAAGGAATGATGCTAAAGCTGAAACTCCAGTACTTTGGCCACACATGCGAAGAGCAGACTCATTGGAAAAGACTCTGATGCTGGGAAGGATTGGGGGCAGGAGGAGAAGGGGACGACAGAGGATGAGATGGCTGGATGGCATCACCGACTCGATGGATGTGAGTCTGAGTCAACTCCGGGAGTTGGTGATGGACAGGGAGGCCTGGCGTGCTGTGGTTCACAGGGTCTCAAAGAGTTGGACATGACTGAGCGACTGAACTGAACTGAACCCTGTATTTAAAAATGAAAGTGTTAGTCGCTCAGTCACGTCCAACTCTTTATGATCCCATGGACTGTACCCTGACAGGCTCCTCTGTCCATGGAATTCTCCAGGCAAGGATACTGGAGTGGCCTGCCATTCCCTTCTCCAGGAGATCCTCCCAACCCAAGACCAAACCCAGATCTCCCACACTGCAGGCAGATTCTTTAGCATCTGAGCCACCAGGGAAACCCCACCTGTATTTAACCAAAACTTAAAAATGCATTTCTTTTAAAAATATTAAGTTAAAAGAACATAATTTCTCAATTATAAAATTATCATAATCTCATCACTTATCTTAACATTTCATGCTTTTTTCAAACTTTGTCTACTTGCATAAACCATCTTATGTTTTAATCCTGTTGTTATACTACAAGTAGTACTGCATGTTTGCTCATGGTCTCAATACTGAACTAATTTTGATGATTATAAAATGTCATATTACTTCTACCATTGAGTATTCGTCTATATATATATTTAAAGTCATCATCATTTCATCCAATACTCATTTTTCGAGCATTTACTACAAGCCGGGTAATAGTGCTGGCTATCAGGAATACAATGTGTTTTCTATGCTCCAGAGGTACCAAAGTGGGAGACAGACTTATTTATAAACAAGGGATTAAATGCAGTGAGAGATGTGCTCAGAGATCTGCTAGTAGATTGAACCATATTACACTGAGTGTCCTGAGGGCTAAAAATGACCAAATAATAGCTGTCTGATATAGCTCAAATGAATACAATGTGTATGGAACCCCTGGTGATAGAAGACAGACAGAGCTTCAGTGAAAAGGTATATTTGAACAGAATTCTGAAGAGATTTGGATTTTACACGGCACACAGACAGGGAGAGCAGTACTGCTCCATCTTTTATCTATTTTATCTATTTTAATTCAACCAAAGGACATGACACTCTCTGTTCACAATGGCTTAACACTGCCACGATGCTCAACAAGGGGTCCCCACCTCTGGTTGGGGGATATGAGTATTTCTGAGAAATGGGAGAGGGACCTCTACAGTTTGAGAAACTTTCAGATAATACTGATTATGATCCTCTTCTCACCCTCCTCAAGTCACCTTCCTGCATCCTCTAAAAGGTCAGAGCTGGAGGTATAAGACCCACCCACCCACCGTATGACTGAAGCCTGGAGGGGTAGATGGGAATAGGAGATGGATATGGAAACAGGCAGGATCCAGACTGTGAAAGGCCATGGAAATCGAGTTAGGAAATTTGACTTTGCAATTGATGGGGAACCACTGGAGGGTTTTGAAGTAGAAAGGTGAAATGACTAAATTGGGACTTAGAATAACATGTCTGGGAATGAAGCAGTAGACAGACTAACAAGGAAGAGACTGCAGATGAAACGAACAATTCTCCAGGACAGAGACAAAGATGTTCAAGCTCAGGCAATGGCAGAGGGGTTATCCTTTTTAAAATTATCCCTATAAAATCAATTATCAGGAATGGTGTTACTTGGCAAAATGTTACAACTATTTTCATTTCTCTTAAAAGCTATTTTGAAATTGTTCTCTAAAAATGCTAAGTATGCACATATACAAGTATATGTATATTATATTCACACACACACACACACACATATATATATATATATATATATAAGGTATGAATGGTATTCCATTTTATATGTCTCTACAAAACATCATCCTTGTCTAGCATGGCATTATCCTTGCCACACTAGACAAGTAAATGTACATTTATGATGTTTCTTTAAGTTATTAAAAAAAACTGTAGTTTCTATGTCAAGAGGTGTAATAGTTCCAATGTACATGTATAATTGTAAACACACCTGAAGAAATACAGAATGCAATCTGAGCAATCTTTATAGAGGCATTAACATACCAAGATATGTCTTGAGGGAAGCTATCAGGATGAATGCAGTAATACAAATCTTGTCAAATGAGAACTGCTTGAAAGAATTGGTGATATTTACATTGAAGAACAAAATACTAAAAGGATAAGAAATGACTGTCTTTAAATATTTGAAGATCTGTCATAGTGAAAATATTAATGTTTTGATTGATTCAGGAGATGTCTTCTAGGATTCATCTAGGATGAATGAGCATACATTTAGTGGCATTAAATGTAGATTCATCCTGAGGCCATGGGCTTTAGGAATTAGAACTGATCAACAGGGATTTATGTTGTTGAATGAAGTAATAACCCTCCTACCACTGCATCCTAATCTAAGGTCTCAGGAACAGTTGTGAATGGAGGATTGTGTGTGCTTGTGTGTGTGTGTGTTTATGAAAGACAGAGAGAGAGAGGGAGCGGTGATTAAAGTGAGAGAAACGTAGGGTGATAGGCACCAAACACTAATGATGAGGCTGATTAACCCAGAAACTTTCCTTCCCTCAAAGACTGGACAGTCCTCCTTTCTCATCTGAGAGAGAACTGGATGATGACCCATTTTCTGAATGCTAAAAAGGCAGAATCCTCAGGGTGTTGTAACCATTCCATTCCCACTAACTCTGCTTTCAACAAGCACACCACGACCAACCCCCTTGACTCCATGGGGAGTACTTTTTTGTCCTTAGCTAAATGTATTCTCTGCAGTAATCAATACTCACCTCTCCCTTCTAAAACCTCTCCTGGCCCCTCTCCCCCCAAAATTTCCCCCCCTTTTTCCATTGAACTGTAAGCTCAGTGGAAGCATGGACCACATTTGTTTTGCTTATTTCAGTGTACCTAGATCTCAGTATAGCACCTCACAAAATGTAGGTCTTCCTTTCATTCTTTACCAGCTCATTCTTCTCTACCTGACCTTTAAATACAAGTATTTCTCAGGCAAATATATATATATATATATATATATATTTTTTTTTTTTTTTTTAAATCAGTTGCCGATTTCTTCTAACTTGTTCTTTGACTTTGATGAATCATCTTCAGGGTAACCACAAGTTATAAAGTCTCATAGCTAACATCTGTGCTGATATTCTAAAGCTGTAGATGTTAAACCTTTAGGTCCAAATAACCCTTCAGACACTTAGAAAGTAATGAGGACCCAAAACAGCTTTTGTTTATGTGCATTGTGGTTACAGATATTAATCATGCTAGATATTAAGATAAAAAGTATTGATGCATTAAAAATAATAGAAAAAATTCCATTGGATATTTATAGAGCATGTTTTTATGATAAATATCTTTAAAAGTAAACAATCAGTGGGAGAAAGGCATTGTTGTACATTTTGCAAATGTGTGGCTTAATATAGGCAGCTGGATATATGCGTTCAATCTCTTATACTCTGTTTTGTTTAAAGTATGTGAAGAAAATCTGGCTTCACAAAAATATATATTTGAAAAAGGGAATAATAGTTCAACAGCTTTATCAGATAATTATGGATATGCTTCAGTACTAGACCAAAACTTGGGAAGTGGTAGATGCTTAAAAGTTGATTTCAATATGGAATCCAAAAACAGATTGTTATAAACTGAATCATGTCCCTCCAAATTTATGTTTGAAGCACTAATCCCAGTGTGATTGTTTTTGGACATAGAGCTTTCAAAGAAGCAACTAAGATTAGACGGGGTTTTAAGGGTGAAGCTCTGCTATAAAGTGAATAGTAACCTTATAAAAAGGAGAGAGATAACAGGGATGAAAAAGTCCCTATGAGGATGCAGCAAGAGGATGGCCATCTGCCAATCAAGCAAAGAAGGCTCAGGAGAAATCAAATCTGCTGGTACCTTGATCTTGGCTGGACACACAATGGTTGGAACTTTGAGAAAACAAATTCCTGTGGCTTAAGCCATCCTGTTTGTGATATTATGTTATGGCGGCCCTAGCAAATAAACACACCCATCAGTGAGATGGACTCTGTAACATTAAAATCCATTGGTTCAGCTTTCACTTTGAATGGATCTGTTATCTACACATAAGTTTGTGAAATCATATCTAGGTCATTTGGAAAACATTAATTCATTGAGACAGATTTTCCAAATGTTGACATATTTCATTATACTAAATAAAAAAGTCATACTTAAAAAATATTCCAGTCCCATCAAGAATGTCTTTATTAGATGTCAATCTTATAGTGACAGACACGAGTTTTCCAACTTTCTGATTTTCACCAGAAAATGTGAATTTTATTATTGGTAACAAATATTGTCAGTAGTTTTTCTTTACATGAAGGGTTCATTTTATTCATTTTTTGATATGTCAGCCAGACAACCAAATCTGAACAATCACAAATTTGTCTGTCTTGCTCTTTCAGGTAACGATGAAGCTCAAAGAAAAAATTGTCTAGTTCAGCTCACAACTGAAGACAACCACGTGAAGTTTTTTTTTCCCTTCTACCTCCCCTCCCTGAGACAGTTTATATGGAGTGCAAGTTCTTTTTGCACTTCTCCCATTTGGTCACAAGATTATTAAAAAGATGAGTACCCAAGGGTTGAAATTACTAATTAAATTACTAATTATTAAAATTAGTAATTTACTGGCTTTTAAAGGTTTCTTTTGCAAGTGAGGAATATAATGACCACAAGTGACTATAACAAAACTATCAAGGGTTTTACAAACATTGCTTTTGCATCATTAGTAAAAAGACCAACACAGTAGGGAAAAAATAACATCTTAATAATATGAAATTAGATTTGATCTTGTGAATTCCCAGAAATGTCCTGGGGGAACCCTAGAGGTCAATGAACCTCACTTTGAGTTTGGTTGTGTTGGAGAATCATAAGGAATAGAGGTTACAAATTTAGAAGCACACAGAGGACTTTTAAGAAATGTTTCATGTGTGTCTGTGCTCTTTTTATAGTCTACATTTAAAGGTAAGAAATCAAGTTATAAATTAATTTCAATTTTTTTCTTTTGATTGAAAATCCATCAATAATGCTCTTATTTAGTTTAGAAAACACCTCTCAATCAAATTATTTCAATATGCACCTGAATGTTATGCACTGCACCAATCTCCTTCCAATTTACTCCTCCTAGAGCCAGAGTTAATTCACTTATAGTTCTTTAGTAGTTCTCCATTGCCCTCAATATAAAGTCCCAAATGCTTTCTCATAGTTTGATTCTTCCTAATTGGACCCTCTTAACCTTTTCCTCTTTTGTCATTTACCACAGCTACATCAAACTTCATGATAAAGTTAAGCATATCTGCAGTTTCTTAAATATCATATTTTTTCTCTCCAGACTCCTAGTCATCACATATGTTATCCTTTTTGAATGAAATTCTTTCTTTTCTCATGATATTCACTTTCTGTTCCTGTCGTTTAATGCTATTGTTTCAACACTTCATCATTGTTCAATTCTGCTTCAGTAGCATCTGTACCTCTTCTATCATAGCATTTATTACAGTATATTGGAATCGATTGCTCCACAGAATGTAGCCCCTGTTAGCTATTAAGCAGCATACTGTTAGTAGTTGTCACACAATCAACTAAGGCAGTTACCTGTTGACTTGGTTTTATAGAATTTTAATTGTAGAGATGTTTAAAAGAATGGGTTGATACCCATATTAGAATATGATAAATGCATTTTGTTTAAATGCCCTATGTTCCAGTATGTATATCATTCAAACTCAAAAATATAGTTCTGAGAATTTCATAGGTATTGCTTAATATTTTTACTGTTTCCATTCCCAACATTTTCAAATAAGATGTAAACCAACTGAAGTACCTAGAGCTTGCCAGATTTACCTTATAATTCAGCTCATTGTTATACAAAATGGAAACAGGGGTGATTGTATGATCATACAGAAGGATACATGTTACAAAAATGTACAATTTTGAAAGATTTTCAGACATGTCAAAGACTAAAAAGAGAGAGAGAGAGATATGGGTGTCTTTTTCCATTATTAGATAACTGGTATCTCTATAAATATGGTAAAATATATACATATATATATATTTCTCTATAACTATGTGAGAAAAGAGACACAACACCAATGAAGTAAAAATTATTCTAGCAGCAAACAAAAAAAGAATCTGAATTTTTTAAATTAAAATGTATCAGTATTATCTTTTTAACAGATTCAAAGAATTCTTTCATACAAAAGTTCTTACAAAAATGGATAAAGATTTTCTCACACATTTTCCTATTCTTAGACTCTCATATTTGTTTCACATGTAAAAAATACACATTCATTGCCAGCTTTTAATAATTCGTTCACAATTTACTATCCTTAATACTGGAGCCTTGGCATTGCTAGGGTAGCACATGGCATTGCTTAGAATAGTGGGTGAAATGTTGATTTGACCAGCTCAGTCTTTCCCATTTGTGGATGTTAATGGTCTGAAGAGTTTTCTCATCTGGAGACAAAAAGTGGTCAGTCTAAGGTTCAGACTAAAATTCATCAAGACTTCTGGTCCGCTGAATGATGTTTGAGTGTGCAGTGCAGCCCACGGGGCAGAGTAACAAGGCCCTGCTTACAACAGGATATTCCTGAACTGTGGCAAAATATGTGGGAAAAGGGCTGAGCGAATTATGTGCTATACCCTAGGAATTTGGGGTCCTTATGTAATTTAAATATGTGTGAAATATTAGCAGATGCTGGTTTATGATCAAAACCATCCAATGACACTGACTTAGGTAAAATAAACATGAAACAAACTGTGACAAAGGCACTGGGAGACACTGGGGGATTTGCTCAGAGGCCACTCTCTACATCAAAGCAAACGAGAGAACATGACTAGCTTAAAATGCCAAACTGGGACTTTTCTGTATTCATCATGTACACTTGACAATGAAGGTATCTCCCATGGAGCTTTTTCCACTTAAAAGAAGTCATATTATAAACGCAAGGGAGACCTGTAAACAAACAGTACACTGCCCCTTACAATATTTTCCAAAGAGAGTAGTGTATTCTACGGCTGCAGGAAAGATGATTACAACATTTAAATTTAGCTTGGTAATTTCAGTTTTAAGAGTCAAGCCCAAAATTAAATCGATCATCAGCATCTTGAAAATGCTAACATGTAAATCAATTTTCAGTGTTATAGAAGTTTTGTAGAACATGAAGAATTTCTAAATTCTTTCTTCCATTTGATTTTTACTAAATGAATACCCTTGTCTTTAAGACATACAAGTGTTATGAAAATGAAATTTGGATAGGATTTCATATTTTGGGTAGGTTGACATGTAAAGAATATATTTCAGTTTAAGTAAATATTTTAAGAAATAGAGTTTAATTTTTATTTTTTTCTTCCCTTCATTCATTGAAGCATTATGATTGAATACAAACCTAATTATGTGTTCTTTTCATTTTAGACCTAGGAGATACTTTCTTATTAATTTTAAAACTACAATCCATTATTGATACACCTAAGATAATTTACATATAAATAGATAAGTCAGTTTTTCCAGTAATCATGAATGGATGTGAGACAAGAACCATAGAGAAGGCTGAACGCTGATGAATTGATTCTTTCAAACTGTGGTGCTGGAGAAAACTCTTGAGAGTCCTTTGGACAGCAAGGAGATCAAACCAGTCAATTCTAAAGGAAATCAACCCTGATTAGTCATTGGAAAGACTGATGCTGAAGCTGAAGCTCCAATACTTTGGCCACCTGATGCGAAGAACTAACTCATTGGAAAAGACTCTGACTGAGGGCAGAAGGAGAAGTGGGTGACAGAGAATGAGATAGTTGGATGACATCACTGACTCAATGGACATGAGTTTGAGCAACCTCTGGGAGATAGTGAAGGACAGGGAAGCCTGGCATGCTGCAGTCCATGGGGTTGCAAAGAGTCAGACACGACTGAGTGACTGAACAAAAGTCAGTACTATATGCAGGTCATTCTCTTACTTCCAAAATAAAATTGACAAGTTATAAAAAATGAAAATGAAACAGGAAGGGAGGAAGACTATAAGGGAGAGACAGAAGAATGTAAAAGAAGTTTACTGAAATTTAGTAGGGAATTTAAAAAGGAATAAAAAAGAATGGTGTAGCAGATGAAGTGATTGAGAAAAATCACTTCATTTTGCCTGCTCCTCACAAGCCAGGGGGAAACATGATACAGCCAGGCAATAGGGTCAGGGTTAATGTGCTTCCAGTATATCTCTGAAAACGATGGTGTGACTTGGGGGAATGGTGCAGTATAGAATCACGGGATGGGGCTCTGCAGCACACTCACAGTGAGATTTTGCTGTGCTAAATAACAAAGAGAGAATCTTAGGAGAGTTAAGTTACTGAGACAGTACTGTGACAGAAAATAGAAAATGTCTTCAGTATAAAAGTAGCTAGAACATATAGCAGTGGTAGGTGCAAATTAAATAGGTGATGTTGGCCCTGGGGTCAACATGAAGGCAGAATTCAAGTGTTTGCTTCAACTCTTTCATCACTGTATGCCATATTCCTTTGGATATTAACTACCCCACAGATAGGTGTTTATTGAATAGATGCTGAGAAACATTGCCTCCTGCAAGAATTACAAATCTGTGGCCTTGAGAATGCTGTCTGTGTGCATGTATGTGTGTATTTTCATTCCAATATCCCTTTGCAAAGTTGCAAAATGTTCTTTATAATGAGAGTGAATAGGGCAAGATAAATTTCTAGCAACCTAGATGGAGGGGCTGAGCCAAGATATTATTGTTTATTACTGTGTTTTTCCCTCCATTATATGCTCAGTTTGCACCTGTTACATAAATATAAACATAGCAGAGAAGAGCATAAAGAAGAGGAAACAATATACAAATATGCCATACAAAGAAAACTAATTATATCCATCCTTGAAAAACAATAAGGAGAGAGAAACAATTGTGAAGTTTTACTAGAAAAATTGAATCAAATTGTCCCCACTTTGAGTAAACTTTGTCTTGCAATGTTTTCTTTTTTTCAAGACAAATCTGTGATAGCAGCAGATATTAACTGTGGAAGTACACTAGCAAGATGCATGCCACACTAAAGGACAAAATAGTTAGCTCAGCCTTAAAGATGTGGAGAAAAAAAACTGTCCTTCACTTATTTGCCTTTAGATTAAGTGGTAGATTAAACCTGACTTCACAAATATTGCCAAGTAAGCTGATAATTTATTTTTAATTCCATTTACTTTGATACTTCCAATTATTTTCTTTAGTAGCTGGGTTCAGATTTCCTATATGGGGCTGATTTCTGGTCTCTGCTTATGAAATGAAAGATGAGGTCAAATCCATCTGTAGGGATGGATTGTTTATTAAAGAGGGGACCTAGTTCCAGAGACATTACAAAAAAAAAAAAAAAAAAAAGCCTCCAGATCAAATGCATCTTTCTTCCTATGGCATCCGTTCTTAGCTTTCAGGGTTAGGCGTCACCACCATTAACAGAAGAGATTATGACCAAAATATCCCACCACTTTAATTACTTGTTATTGATTTGCAAGGCAATGTGATAGCATCATCTTAATTAGTTGCTCTGAATTGTATCTGACAAACCACTGGATAACATATTCACTCTTTTCCTATAGGTCTTATGTTGAACCAGACTCTTCATATGTTTTATCTCATGTGGGCTTCATTCAGTTTCGTCAAGAGGTTAATACCATCTACAATTTGGAAATGACAACTTTAGAGACATTATTAACATGCACAGAGTTACAAACCCAATGGTGGCTGTGCTAGGGCTTGAATTCCCAAGGTTCTGATCCCAAAGCTGCATAGTTACAATGCTCCACTGACTTGAGAGTCAAGTTTCCATTGAAATAACATTAACTTTGGCATCGATATCAACAGAAGACATTACAGTTTGTCAATGGCATAGATACCGTGAGAACTTCAGAAACACAGAGTAATTAACCATTTTCTCAGAAGCCTATAGGATAACCTACCACTTAAATGGGCTTCCCAGGTGGCTTCCCTAGTAGCACAGATGTAAAGAGTCTGCCTGCGATACAGGAGACCAGGGTTCTATTCCTAGGTTGGGAAGATCCCTGGAGAAGAGAATGGCTACCCACTCCATTATTCTTGCCTAGAGATATTCCATGGACAGACCATGGGGTTGCAAAGAGTCGGACATGGCTGAGCACTAAGCAAACCCAGGTGGCTCAGTGGGTAAAGAATCTGCCTCTAATGCAGGAGATGCAGGTGATTTGGGTTTGATTCCTGGGTCAGGAAGATCCCCTGAAATAGAATGGCATCACACTCCAGTGTTCTTACCTGGGAAATCCCAAGGACAAAGGAGCCTGGTGGGCTATAATTCAGGGGGTCACAAAGACTCAGACATGACTGAGCACAAACACAGCATTTAAATATTTTTATCCATGAGAAGAATTAAGAAAAGTGCCTTATAGTTAAGCTTAGTGTGAAACAAGCAAGTTTATCTTAAAAGAATGTGGGAATTAATATATCCAAAATTATTATATTTTATTGTGTTCAAGTAGAGTTCAAATACTCTGATAGAAAATAAAGAGCAAAATCACTATAAGAAGCAGTTTGCTTTTGATAGAAAGCCAAAATTTAAAATGCCAGTGGTATGTACCAGAACAGGAAGGGTTAGTAAACAAGGTGATAAAATGTATCATTTTGTTATAAGAGCCAGCCAACATGGTAACAGGTTCTTTGAGAGTGAGAAATATTTCCTGTCTGTCAAGGAGGGTAAAGGAAGACAAGTTAGTTCAGTTTCAACCGTCTTCCATCTTAGATGGGGTTCTTGTGCTTAGAACATATGGAGACTCTGTAAGCGGCTTTCTGGGAGAAAAACAAACAACAAACTCAAATATCAATTTAGATGTGATCTGTGAGACTGATATTTAAGACAGCAGGATGCTCTTACTTTAGGGGTTAAGTTGAAGGTGTAGTCTGACAATGGACTTCTGATATCTCCAAAGAACTGCCTCCCTCAGAGTCTAGGGAAATCTTTTAAACAGTATTGAGCTAATGAATAAATCATATTTGCCAAAAACCCTTCCAAATGTATGGTCTCAGGTTAGAAAGAAGGGCCCACACTACTTTTAGACGAGGCAACAAGACTAACAGGAAGACTTCTGTGAAAGAGGACATCAAGGAACTGAGTGCCCTCTGGTCTAGGGGAGGTAGCTGGAGGCAGAGAAGTCAATTAAGAGCTCTGACACTAAGGTCTCCATTTAAAAGCTATAAGGTGGTGAAGACTAACCAGATGAGTTTGGGAAAATCCCGTGGCAAAAGATTTGTATCTTTTTCTAAAGGTGTAACCCACAATGATTGCACGCTTCTGAGAGGAGTCCTGTATACAGTAGACCACAAGCTACATACATAGCAACAATTCAGAAATGTCTGTGGGAAGCATCAACAAAGAATCAGTCCTAGGACAGAATGCCTTCAGTGTGCTCTTACAAACATCCCTGAGCAGTGAGTCTTGAAGTCTATGACAAATTTTTGGTCAAGTTGTTTCCACTGAAAAGTACTGGTTTGAAAAACCAATAATTTAGAATGGCTACACACAAAATAAATGGTTCACAAATTTTCCTTCTGAAGATTTTGTGATACATTGTTATCATTAACCAGTCCTTTACTATTAAAATTCAATAGCCAATTGAGACAAACTGTTCTGAGCCTGTTCTTCCACCTCTGATTAAGACTGGGGGGCAGATACTGGGGATAATGACATCCCTGAGCAGTGAGGTGAATTGACTCTGATATACTGTCTTGGGGCTTCCCAGGTGGCATGGTGGTAAAGAATCTGCCTGCCTACAAAAGAGATGCAGGTTCCATCCTGGGTCAGGAAGATCCCCTGGAAGAGGAAACGGCAACCCACTCCAGTATTCTTGCCTAGAAAATTCCATGGACAGAGGAGCCTGGTGGGCTACAGTCCATGATGCTGCGAAGAGTCAGACATGACTGAACAACTAAGCATTCCATGTTGACTCCTGGAGTAGAAAAAATTTCCCAAATCTCACAGGGTCCCAATGGGTACAGGGAGGGAGAAACTGAGTCGAAGACTAGAGGGTTGCCAAGTAGCTACGTTCACAGCAAGCAGAGTAACCAAGGACCTAAAGCTACAGACTAGGGAACCCAAAACAGGAGCCTGGATGGAGGAAGGATCTTAGCCTCAGGTTTATAGCATTAGTTAAAGAAGCAGAGTCCAGAGAACCAGCTTGGAAGAATGAGAACATTATGGTTATCCTCATTGGATAGTTTTAGCGTTAGAGGCTACTAACAGGTAACATATGAAAAGCAAAGAGGGACAGAAATGCCTCAGCAGTCACCAAGGCCAGAGAAGGGCACCCCAACAACATGATTCACCATAACACATGAGGGTAGAACCAGTCCAAACTCAGAAGTTAGCCCTAGGAAAACAGATCCTTTTTCCAGTCTCATAAAGATAACTGCACTGATGAAGGAGGGAGAAAAGGGAAAAACAGCATTGAGTGGGATTTTTTGGATTTGAATTGATCCCATATTTTCTTGAGACTGTTTCGAAATGTTTTGAAGAACAACAACAAAAGGTTTTAAATAAGGAAAGCTTGAGAACCTTGTATTTATTTTCAACCAGCCAGAATGGCAAGGCTCATGAGGATATTTAGATCACTTTAGAACATAAAGAGGGAACAGATTTTGGCATATCTGTATTAGAGTATGCAAAACTCCAACCATGCTACATATGCCAAGCCCAGATGAGAGGATCCACCCCTTCACTCTTTTTCTACATTTAGCACTTTGAACTTAGTAATTTTCCTAAAGATTGTGCAGGGAGGATGTACTGAACAGCCTTCTACCACACAGTCATCCTGCTGCTTCTCTACACTGAATCTCCCAGAAGCCGCTTCTGACAGGTGGTGCCCTCACCGTGACAACTCCTTAAAAAGTGAGTGCAAGTCCAGAGCTCCCACCCCTTTTCTGGGGAGAAGCATTTGTGCTGGGCTGGCTGGTTCCAAGATTGTGCATGGAGGAGTTCTACCTTGCTATCTAGGCTATAATTAGACCAGCCTAGCAATTCAAAGTGTGGTACCTCCATAATGAGGGAGCAGCCTGAAATGATGACTGGTATTCATATGGTCCTAACTAAAAACAGGAATTCTTTGTAAACTAAGATCAAGGTGGTTCATGTCAGGTTCTCATCAAATAGCATTTATAAACAGTAAGCTCTAAACCTGGCTGAAAATGAACAATCATCAGTGGAGTTTTGGGAAAAGGCTCTTAGTGTCATCAAGGTCAGACCCAATAATATATGGTAAATGTTTTAAACACTTTCACATTGCTTTCCTTACAAATCAGTGCTGTGATGAACATGTCCAGTTCTTCTATATTCAAAATAGAAACCTGATTTTCAGCAGGGATGTCATGTGGGCAGTCATTTGACAGGAAAGGCTAAAGTTTCCTGGCCACAGACAAGAGACAAGGTCTTTGCCCTGGACTTCTATGCAAAATAAATTGTCTAAGCTCTCTGACCCAAAGTTTCATCATCTCTAACAGAGAGATAATTATCTATATTTACAATTATTATGACAATATGATCACAGTGCTCAATTCACACATAAAGGACACTGACATTATTGTTGTTGGCTAAGCATCACCCCTCCGTTAGCCACACCTGTCACTAACTAAAGTGGCAAATCCTTGAAGTGCACATACTACGATTAGGAAATCTAGTAGTGTCAAGTACAATCTCATAACTGAATATGTGTCAATCATATCTCATTCTTCCATATGTTAGTCATATCTCATTCTTACCATTATGTATTTTATTGATATATTTTATTTTTATAGGATCAAATACCTGTCACTAAATTAACCATAATTACAATAATAGTATAATATATTGTTATTGCTGTAACAAAATCACTCAGCACTTGAATTTGTTCTCTTATACATTTCTGTCTCACAAAGCTCATGATTTTATATATGTCAAATTATACAATGAATGCTTGATTCCTATGTTAATAGTTTTCAATGGCATATACATGTCAGTAATCATTTTGAGGACAGTGTTCTCTTCCTTTGGTCTTCATAATATTTTTTTTGACATTATTTTTTCCTTCTTATCTATACTCAGAAAATGAAAGTGTATCCCACCTCCTTAGTCATCAAAAGACAGATGACAAGATTATGGATTTTGTTTCACTGTCTACTTGCAGGCTGATCAAATGTCTTTTGAGACACTTCTCTCTCCACTCCAGATGGATACACATCTCTTCTACTGAAGTTGTCCTTGACTACTGAGCATGCAGTGTATGTATGATTGGCTTGCAACTAGTTAAGTGAAGCTCATCTCATTAAGTGCCTGGGAAACTGCTCTTTTGAGATACACCATTGCCAAAGTCTTCCTTTTTCCTTCCCATCCTATCAAGACCTATTTTCATCAATTCTACAAATAATTCTTGAGCCCTTTAAACCAACCACGCAATCTTATAATAAGTCTCCTCTACTAACCTCCTAACTGCAAAGAGGTACTGTGTTCCAATAAATTCTTTGTTTCTGTTTTCTGTAATTTTAAATCTCTGAATATTATAAAATTGGTATAATGTCTACTTATGAAAATATCTTTCTTGCAGTGCAATATTTATCATTACTAATCACAGAGAAATTATTCTATGCAAGGCACTAACTATAGGCTTTAAATGCATTAATTGTATAGTATTCATAACAACCCTAACGTAAGTTTTAAAAAAGAAACTTAAATTAGAAAATTCCTTAAGGCCAAGCTGCAAGAAACTGACAAAGCCAGAACTCAAATTCAGAGAACTGTATTTTTACCATTATGCAAAACTAATGACCTTAACTTCCTGATTCTTTGCTCAGGGTCTAGTTAGTAGGGGTTAGGGAAGGGGAGAGAAAAAGTATCTTTCTAAAATTTTTTTTCTGGCAGGGAAGTTTACTTAGGCCAGCCATGTTTATTTTTTCTAAATCAGTCAAAACACTGATGATTAATGGAATTCACTCTGAGATCCCGACTATAAGTTGTAGCCATCAATTTTTTACAGTATTTTTAACTTTTTCTATATCCTTAAATACACGTGCGTGTGTGGCGGGAGAGTGTGTGTGTGTGTGTGTGTGTGTGTGTGTGTGTGTATCTTAGGTAGTCAGTAGAAAAAAGGTGAGTCCAAAATGATGGTTAAGAAAGCCCTGGAGAAAGAGAACATAGGAAAAATTCCAGGACTAGAGTGGTAACTTCTGGGGAAAAAACACATCCCTGATTGATGGCAAGTATGAGCCCTATCTTCATAACACAGAACCAATCAGGCTCCAGTGGGAGGAGACAGAAAGTAAGAAAAAGGGAAGCCCAGTAGTGTTGAGGCCGCTTCTTTGGGTCAGCCAGCCCTCCCCTCTTTGTGGTGTAATGTTTGCTGTCTGCTTAATAAAACCTTGAGATGTAACTGAACCACTGGTCCATTATTTCAGATCTTTGCTGTGAGGAGACCACACTGAGGGAAAAGAACACACCACCTGACATACACACACACACACGCATGCACACGCACACACATTTACAGTTGACCTTTGAACAATGAAGGGTTTAGGGGAGCCGTCCCCTGCACAGAGGAAGATCCATGTGCTGTGCTTCCTCTGTAACTGAGGTTCAGCCCTGAGATTCAACCAGTGGCAGACATGTAGCACTGTTGTGTTTACTGTTTAAAAAGAACCCTCCCATTAATGGACTCATGCAGTTCAAACCCATGTTGTTCCAGGGTCAATTGCATGTATAAAACCTCCTACCACTGCCATTTCCTGCCTTGTCAATTAAGGTGCTCCAATAGCCAAGAACATATTTTGGCTCAGCTCCAAGAGAGGCTTCATATTAGATCCTATTGCTTAGTCAATTGCATTAAAAGGAGAATCCTTTGTATATACAAATGCCTGTAACATGTTGCCAGGACAAATGGGATTCATCTGCATTCTAAATATGCTGAAATTTAACAGACATCACTTACAAATAAAGGGCTTTTTTTTTTTCTTTGACCAGTCATTTTAATTTTGCTTCCTAAAAATGCAGAAGCTATGAGAAATTCATTAGCAGCCCCTTCAGCAATGCATAGCAGATGGGAATTTGAAGCTTTAAGAGCTGCAGGAGGAAAAAGTTGCCCCTCCCTGGTAGTAGCCCTTTTATTTCAGGATAGACAGTGATCCAGGTTTAAAAATGACTTGTGGGTGATATATATAGGAAGTACAATATGTTCCAATTTGACAACAGGAACAAGACTTTTTAGAGGAAAATATAATGCAGGAGTCACTCATATTCACTTATATATTTTAAAAAGGCAGAGGGATTCAGTGATACAATGATAAATTATTTCACCAACAGAGGATTTAGGGAAGGCCAATCGACTGAATTTTCAGCAGAGAGAAAGTGTCAATTAGCTAAGCAAGTGATTTAACTCATGATTTCTTTTTCCACCGAATGACCTGCCTGCCTGAATAATTTAATGCCTATTTTAGCAATGGTTAGGATAGTAAAGCAATGGATTCGTTTGGTGGAACAATTAAATGAAAAAAAGAGTCCAACCCCTTATGGGTGGGAGGCTAGATAGCATTCTCAGAGTTTCAGTTACTCAAAGTTGTTTCTTTAGCCTGAATGCTGCTGCTCAATTGAGAGTAGTGAGTTGAGGTCAAGCGAAGCCAGTGATTCTCAAGCCTAGATGAACAGAAGCATCACGTGGTAAACTAATCAAAGATTACCCATGTCAGGGTCCCATTCAGTATCAGTTCAGTTGCTCAGTTGTGTCTGACTCTTTGTGACCCCATGGACTGCAGCACACCAGGCTTCCTTGTCCATCACCAACTCTTGGAGCTTGCTCAAACTCATGTTCATTGAGCGGATGATGCCATCCAATCATCTCATCCTCTGCTGTCCCATTCTCTTCCTGCCTTCAATTTTTCCCAGAGTCTCATTAGAAACCAATTTCATTAGAATCTCTGCATGTCAGGCATCTGGGGAATGGGTATTTCTAAAAGCCACCCCTTTCCTGTACAGGGTGATTCTGATAAGCTCTATGGGTTGAGAGATCAGTTGGTGTTTTGGATACAAATTAAATCCAGTTCAAGGCAGACTTTGGTTGCTGAAAGTAGTCTGTTCTTGAGGTGTATCTTTTTATCACAAGATAAATTCTCCTTAACTTTTCTTGCTTATTGGGTTGGGAAAATAATAAAAGGTGCTTTATAAATCTTAACCAAACACTACACTTTGTGATATCATTGTAATTTATGTATGAGCCCCTTTCTTCGTTATCACAATGTGAATATAACCTTCTGAAAGGCATCCTTGTTTATATCTAGATAAATGCTTGCCAAGATCTTGGCATTAAGATGATAAAGTCAAGCTTCTAAGATCTCTTAATAGGATTTAGAAAGAAAAGGAGAGATTAATATCACAACTGAGGTAGAAAGTAGAATTGACCTTTTGTATTAGAGGAAAGACAATCTTAAAAAAAAAAAAAGGTGTTCTATCTTAAAACAAGTAAAACACTTCATAATCCAACTGAAATCTTTTCTTGGATCAGCTTTTACCAAGTGGCTATTTAGTGGTTTCTTTTAACTGAACATTTATTACATATATTTCTGAAATTTATAAAAGGCCAGTAAAAGAAGTCTTAGAACGCCCAGTGTTAAATCTACACAGCAGGGCCTGGATACCTGGTTCAAAGAAATTAAGTTTATATCCACCATAAGCCAGATCTTCTTTCTTTAAACTTTGGATTCTGTGTTGTGCTGTTCTCACTGAGACACTGTAAATTAAAGGATAAAATGTGACTTTCCACTCTGCTTCCCGTAATGATGTATTCTTAGTTGAGCTTAGGTGAGAAATTTGAATGTTTCAGAAAACCAGATTGCTTTTTTCCTGCCTCAGGGACTAAAGTGGCACAACACAGGATCGTATATCATTCCAAAAAATTTATACTTGCTTACATATTAGATTTTGTTTTAGCCTTTTATTTCTTCTCAACAGATTTTTCATAGCCACAATACTGGAGGCTGTTTCTGAAAACTGCTAATTTTTAAAAATAGACCAGTCAACCAAATTAGCAGGATGACTGAGGGAGAACTTTATTAGGGAATGAACAGCCGGAAGGTCTCAATAAATCTTTTCAGTCATCTGAAAAAATGAAAAACTTGGAAGGATGAGGGGGATGGGCTATGATTAGCTCAGATTTATTCCAACAACCAAGAAAAGCAAATGCATGACTTTGTATAAGTCCCTCTGAGATTTCATTCTCACAGACTTAACTTTTTCTTGCCTGGGGGAGTGGGGGATGGGGAGAGGGGCCACAATCATTTCCTATGATTTGCATGGATTTAGGTACTGGATATCCTATTAGGAAGGTATTTACTTTAAAATACTTATCAGCATGTTTGACCTTTCCCTTATCAGAAAGCTTTCTTAATATCTGCATGATATACAGCTCACTATAATTTTTAAAAACATTTTCCCTCATAGTCTAAGTCCCCTTAGTGCCAGGTTGTGTTTTTCTTTTGTGCCTGGCGTAAGCTACAAAGGAAACATTCATTCAATCAAAAGAAGGGCTGTATTACTCTTTGAAAGTACTGTTTTGCTTAATTTTAAAAATGTGTGTGATTTCTCTGATTATGAGATTTTTAAGAGCACAGACTTGGTCTGGTGTTAAAGTAGACACTAAGAAATCTTTTGATGAATTGAACTGATTGTCATGAAATTGACTGTTATTTTAATACATACTTAGAGTTATTAAGCCAGATTTTATGGAAAATGATTATAAGTTATTGTGAAAGTCAATTGCAAGAAATTAATATTATCTAGAGTGTCAAGGAGATTTCTATGAAGTGATATTTGAGCCAAGAGCATAAAAACAAGTAGGCAAAGGTAGGGGGTGGGGTGGGGGAGAAAAGTGGGACAGGGAGGGGGTACCTTTGAAATAGAGGCAAGAGTATTTGCAAAAGCCCTGAGGCAGACAGAGGGTTGACACATGAAAAAAACTGATAAAAGCCAATGCAGATGTAGCACAAAATGGGGTAGAACAGTTTTAAGAAAGATTAATAATTCAAACAATTTCTGGCTGTTACAGAAAAAATGATAGACACCTAAGAAAAGACATGGGCAGGCCAGACAGGATACTACTGAAGCAATCCAGGCAAGAGAAGACGTACCTGGGTGTGACAATGTGGGTGATGTTCAGAAAGGGAGTGACTCAAACATATTTGACAAGGTTTGCTAATGATTTGAATAATGACTGAAAGAAATAAAGATGTTCAGAACGACTCTCCAGATTCTAATTTTCTAGTTTTGTAAATAGGAAGAGGACTGTCCATTCCATTAAGGGATGGAACACAGAAGGAGCACAGGGGTGTAATACTGTATAATCTGGAACACGCTGAATTTGATGTGCTTTTGAACATCTAACAGGTGATATCTAGAAGAGATCTGATACACTCCTCTGGAGGTCAGGAGAGGAATGAGTTAGAAATATAATCAGAGTCATTGGCAGGAACAACTGGTTTTGAGCTGAAGCCATTCACTGGGTTAACTGGCCTACAATGAAATATAGAATGGAAAGGAAAGGCAGGCCTTAGACTAAGCCTATAAATTTAGATTTAATTTGTATAGAATAGAGCAGGCTTGAAGTAATATTTTCAGAAGGTAGGAGCAAAAAAATATAGTAGGATTTTATGACAATAATAGTCCAGTTGAGTTAATTCATATACACTACATATCATGTGTGTAAGTAATGTATGCACTAATTTGACATGTATTATTATTGTATCTGGCTGAGCCCAGATGTACAGACACAGGCCACATAAAACGAATAGTTGCCTTCATCAGGGGTTTGTGATTTTTATGATCAGAAGGTTAAAGCCAGTGGGGCAATGGAATTTGGGATAGTGACATTATGATCCATGCAATTCAAGCTGGTTAAGAAGAAAAATGAAAATAGAAGGAAAGAGTGGGAGCAGGTAATCAATAAGGAGAGATATCTGATAGTGATAAGAAGGTACTGGATGTCCTGATAGGGTGGAAGAATGATGAAGTGAGGGTGCTTCAACAACCAAGCTGATGAATGAAGAAAGGACAATTACAGTAGCACTAAGGAAACTGAAGTAATGATGAAGTGGAAAATCATCATACGGAGGTTGCTGCTGCTGCTAAGTTGAGTCAGTCGTGTCCGACACTGTGCAACCCCATATATGGCAGCCCGCCAGGCTCCTCTGTCCCTGGGATTCTCCAGGCAGAATACTGGAGTGGGTTGCCATTTCCTTCTCCACATATGGAGGTTATATGGAGGTTATTTCAATAATTAAAGGTATACTTCCAAAGTAAAATGCTCAAATTAGTGGAGGTGATACGGTTCTGAGGGATAAATATAGAGCACAGCTGTGAGACTGATTGCCTGAATCATGGCAGAAAAGTTTGTGGGAGATGAAGAGGTCAAAATGAGGCAATAGACTCTACCAAATAGGGTATCGTGAGGGTAACTCACACCAATCTGCACCATCACTGCAGGAACTGGGTTGCAGAAGAAAACGGAAGTAAATGGACTCAATAAATTTAATTAAATGATCCACAGTGATGAAATACTCAAATGGAGGTAATGCTAACTAGAAAACTGGTAATTATTGGAAGAAAATTTTTTGGAAAAACCCTAAATGGCTTGTGATCTAGCTGAAAGTAGAATAATCTGTTTAAACTACTTTAAAATACAATGTCTTGGTTTCTGCCTCTGGAACCATATTTTTGATATAAATGAACTATTAGAATGAAACTTTGTTATTGTTATTTTTAAAGCTTGGCATGATTAGACTGTTCCCAATATGAAATTTAAAAAATTATTAAGAATGATAAAGGATAAAGCTTTCCAAACAGAGGATTTCACCCTATATTGCCTTTTTTTTTTTTTTTTTTTTTTTAAGCAGGAGATTTTTTTCCCTAGCAGGAGAGAATTATAACATCATCAGATTTAGTACAAGAGGAAAAAATTGAACTTCAATCTAATAGATTAACTCACTGTACATGTTCAGAAAAAAAGGAAATTGCCTTAGGAAATATCTGAAACATAATAAATCAGTTTAAGGAATAAAACAGTACTATATATTATAATGCCAAAAAATCATCCTGGAAGCATTGATTTATCTAAGTCTTCCACAGAGAAAAACCCCTAGCTAGCTAATGTTAATCACCTAACATGAAGCATTTATTTAAAATATTCAGAGAGAAAATGCCAACTAACAGGCAGTAACATGAATTTCTCTTTTCCTATTAAGTTGAAGAACTTTTTCTTGATGTTTTATTATAAACTGTAGTACAATGCTTCTTCAGAATTTCAAGGATAACTTACATGAAAAGGATCAAATTGCTACTGAAATATAATTTCATTATGTTGTACTGAATAGTTTGAGATTATTCTCTCTCTAGATATATGAGTGTATATGTATACATGTGTATATAAATACACATGAACGATTATTGATATTATATATCAAAGAAATGTCAAAAATTAACCACATATTTTTCTAATAAATTGCAAATGTAGACATATCTGGACAAACCTATAAAAAACTATGGTTTGTTTAGCACCTTAAAATTCTTCTACTTCTAGTTATTTCCTAGTTGAAAAACTGTTGGTGCTGCAGATAATGTTCCAGTCTTCAATAACTCTTCAAACTTTTACTTTACTCAAAGAGCATGTTACCATTTCACTGGATTGTTCAGCAGATTTCTATAAACTAGCCACTATCAACATGGTCCATATTGATGTGAATGTTAAGTCTTCCTTTAAATGTTTTTCTTCTTAAATAAACATTCTTCTTCATTACTGAATTGGGAGGATGGTGCCAGTAGTCACAATTATTACTCTTTGGAGAAGGAAATGGCAATCCACTCCAGCACTCTTGCCTGGAAAATCCCATGGATGGAGGAGCCTGATAGGCTACAGTCCATGGGGTCCCAGAGTCGGACACGACTGAGCAACTTAACTTTCACTTTCTATATCATTTCAAGAAATTTCCAAGATTTTTCATAGGTTAGGATTTCAACAGAACTAACTGAAAGCAGGGAATTTATATTGAACATGTGAATGAAAAACACATGATCTGGTGTAAAGAAGTATTTCCAAAATGAATGCATTGTCTTAGAAAAGCCTAGCAACATAAAAAGATCCTTGGTTATGACACAGAGTGGTGAGCTCAGAATAGAGTGACATCAGCCACAGTTATTTTCAGGCTCAGAAAAGAAAAACAGAAATTACAGAAAAGGAAACTATGTAGGAGACCACAAGTAGCGGTTTAGTGTAGGTACTAAACATGAATTTTTCAAAAGGAATAGGAAAAGTGAATCCAACTAAAAAAGTCTTGGTAACAGGTGAGTCACAAACCTAGTAAAGTGTAGTAAGATTCTTAAGCTCTCCCTACAATACATATAAGGAAGTGATACATCAAGGCTTTGAATACACAGGAGCAGAACTGAGAACAACCCAATCAAAAGACCACCATCACCGATTACCTAGACAGAGGTAGGATATTAAAACTATGTTCATGCCAATTCAATAATTCTGAATTTAATTTTTATTTATTTGCATGAGTTAAATGTGTAACTTCTCAGTGACTCAGTTCTAAAGTCTACTAATAATGGAATTAAATAATTATAAATCAATCCATTTTTACTTGACTCCTGACTAAGCAATGATAAAGAAACCTTGTTTTTAATATTCTTTTGGACCAGGGAAAACGTAAGTAAAAAATAAAATGTAGTATGATAGTGTTAGAAGTAAAACACATTAATCCAGTTGTACCTACTGATCACTGGCTGCTAGATAGTATTCAGGCAGAAATAATTATCTATATATAATTCTTGAAAGATGCAATTAGTTACACAAGTTGCAAAAGTCCTAACTAGGTAACCTGAGAGGAAAATAGAACAATCGAGAGAGACAGGATTCACAAGGCCCAGGTGCTGCTGCATCATTTGCTACTATTTTTTCTATAGTTCTGAGAATGGCACATATTTCCAATCTTCAGTTTCTTCTTTTGTAAATAATAAGTAATATAACCTGTACATTATGTAATACTTAATCGTGCACTATGAAAATACAGAAGTAAAAAACATTGTTTGTTTGTTTGTTTTTAACTAGTTAACATATAACCAGGTATAAAGTAACAATAAAAAGATGTGTGCTTTTCCCCACACGTACTGTCTCAACATTCTTCAAGGATGATAGACAAGTAAAAACTTAAAGTTAAAAATGCCATTTATAGTCATATCTAAAAGTATGAAATACACAGGAATAAACTTATAAAAAATATGCTCAGGATATTTACATTGAAAACTACAGAACACTGCTGAGAGAAAGTAAAAGAGACATAAGTAAGTGCTGGGATGTACCATGTTCATGAAATAGATGACACAATATTATTAAGATGCATATTTGCCAAATTAATTTACACATTTAATGAAATATCAATCAAAATTTCAGAAGGAATTTTTGTAAACAGTGACAAAATTAATCTAAACTTACATGGAATTACTAAGGGCCTTTCATAGCCAAAAGCATTCTAATGAACATATTTGGAGGAATTACACTATTTCATTTAAAGACTCAGTATAATGCTATTGTGTGGTGCTATAGAAACAAACATAATACTAGGATGAAGGTATAATCATTAATGGAATGGAATAGAATATAGTGTCTAAAAATTGACTCTTACACATGTGGTCTGACGATTTTCAGCAACAAGCAAGGTAATTCAATGAGAAAGGATAGTTGTCTCAACAAACAGCACTGTAACAATTACAGTATCATTCAAATAAAGAAAGAAGGGGAAAAAAGAAAGCAATCTGTATCTGAATATAAAGTGAAGTCGTTCAGTCCTGTCTGACTCTTTGTGACCCCTTGGATTGTAGCCTACCAGGCTCCCCTGTCCATGGAATTTTCCAGGCAAAAGTACTGGAGTGGGTTGCCTTTTCCTTCTCCAGGGGATCTTCCCAACCCAGAGATCAAACCTAGGTCTCCTACCTCGCAGGCAGATGCTTTACCATCTGAGCCACCAGGGAAGCCCTGTATCCGAGTATGCTCCTCAGTGAATAAGAACATCAAACTGTGTGTGTGTGTGCATGTGTGTGTAGGTAGAGAGGGCAATGATCACAACTAATTGATGAAATAATGAGGAAGTCTGGTTTTGAACTGAACAGCAGTAGACTATAAAATAATTTCTAATACCATGTTTGGGTAATTCTAGTCTTAATCTCTTTTTTTCTCAGATGATATCCTTGGTGATCCTTCAGTCTTCACTATTGTTCTGCTAAGTGTTCTCATCACCTCCATGTCTTCACACGTGTTACAGCATGCAGTGATTTGCAAATCTTTATCTCTAAATTAGATTTCCTTCCTATGAGAATCCATATTTGGGTTCCAGAAATGTAAGTTTGATTATCTCATTGATAGATTTCTCTGGCTATACTACCGGGACCACAAACCCAACATCCACCACAGATATATCTCACTGTTTGTCTCCTTGCATTATTTCTCTTTCATCCCATTCAGCTCTTCTTTTGTTCCCTGAATTGATTACTGATACTGCTTTTCACTCAATCTCCAGAGTTACAAGTTCAACATTCATTCTTAACTCCTTTGTAACCTTCATAGTCAGGAGTTTAAGATTATATTCCTTAAATATTTTTGAACTGACCTTTTTTGTCCATTTCTGCTTCTATTTCCTTGGTTCAGGTCCCCCTTACTTAAATAAGCAATTATAGGAATCTCTTGGCTTGTTACCAGGATGACCGTTCAAAAGTATAAATCTGAATATGATAATCTTCCTATAACCTTCCCTTGACTCCCCATCACCTACATAATCAAGAACTTGGATGATCAAGTGAAAACTCTTCAGTATAACTTTCTAGCCTCACCCTTCACCTTTGTGTCTTCATACAGTACTATTCAATAATATCAAATTCTTTTAAATTTCTAGCATATCTGAAGGTGTATCCTCATAGTTTCACAATGCACATTAATATACTAAGGGCTATATGAATATCAGTTGTATGGAAAGTTGCTTACTTTATTTTTAATTGAGAAGTTCCCAAACACATTGAACTTCTAAGCTTCATTCCTATCTTTATTCCTTCCCCAGGAGTAACAATCGCATATCATAAAACTGTTTGATGACTATGATCTGGAAAATACTTATTTGAAGGATAAAATCAAAACCACTTAACCAGACATTCAAAAGATATTATTCTCTGACTCTAAGCTAATTTTCTAGCCTTTCCATTCCATATAGAAGCTCTTCATATATCCATGCTCACTCTTATCTAAAAAGACATGTTACTTTCTCATCTCTCTGCCTGAGCTCTGGGCATTTTTTCTGACAAGAAGGCCTCTCTGGCCCTGACCCCATCCTTCATTTCTCAGCTCAGTTCCTACCTGTGGTTAAATGTGCGGCTCACCTCCTCAATGAAGTGATCTTTTCCTGTGAACTCCTTGGCAATTATTGCCTAAGTCATAACTTTTGCGATTAACATGCACTACTTTGTCACATATTTCTGCTGTTGACTAGAAGTGATTTAAATGTTTACCATGCGTAAGTTTTGCTTTTCAAAAAATTTCTTTAAACACTTTGACCTATACCTGGATTCTCTTCCTATTCACTCAGGGCAAGTATGACTCATCTTTTGTTGCTGCTTCTAAACCAGCAGAAGGGATTTACTAAAATCATAAGCTTTTATATTAATGCAGTGAAAGAGAATTTCAAATGATGGGGAATTTACATATTTTATGTTGTGCAAACTAGGCTGACTTTAAGATTCCTAGAAGAAATAATGCATATCTTAAAGCTAGAGCTCTGAATTTTATTTGAAATAATTATTCTTTGACAGGGAAAAATAACTGTATTCAAGAAGTAAAGGCAAATTTCATCCATTACGACTATGACTAACTATTGATGCGTCATAGTTACTTCGCCAGATATTTTATATCTCTCCTGTTCCACTGGAGAACAAATAAATTACATTAAGATATTTTTATGTGATTAGAACTGAATTCTAAAGTAACACCTTTCTGCCTCTGCAAGACAAATACATCTACCAGAGAGCACACAACTGAAAAACGAAAGCTACAAACAAATGAATTTCCCTTCACTTTCATCACTAACCAATAACTACCATACCATGGCAGAAACCAATAAACTCTCAATGCAATGTATAGCCACACTAGCATATGGTATTTCCCCAGGAGTTTTCTGAGGTCTAAACCACTACCTTGAAAAGTACTGAATACTCCTACCTTCATTCTACATTTAATATCTGTCATGATTCTGCCTTTAGAAAGACAAATTAGTCATATGATGACAGGTAGTTCAGTAACTACCTGACAAATCAGACTTTTAAAAAAGCCTGTTGTTCTCTTAATTTTGATTTGAAGGTGACATTTATTGTTATAAATTTGGCAGATAGAACCTTATAATGGTATGCATGTAACCGATATATTTTAGTGCTTGTTTACTCCTTTTACTTGAAACATTTATGTAAATATACATAGAATGTGTTTTTTCTTTAACTGCAAATTAAAAATTATTCTGCATTTTTGGCAAGTCATCAGAATAAGATGCCGTCTTTGAGTAAGATGTATTTTACATCACTCTTGTTTCTAATCCTTGTTTATATTCATATTAATCTGCTCCACTCAGCCTACTGGACCTGCCCAACTACAAATCACCCTTGAGGAAATATCAGAAGATAGTCAGGATTCCCTGGGATTTGCCACACGAGGTATCAGCAGTGATAGACTTTTGATGTAGCACATGGTAAATGTTAACTTTAGAAGTACAAGTAACAAATAATGTACAGGACTTACTTTTTTTTTTTTTAATTTTATTTTATTTTTAAACTTTACAATATTGTATTCATTTTGCCAAATATCGAAATGAATCCACCACAGGTATACATGTGTTCCCCATCCTGAACCCTCCTTCCTCCTCCCTCCCCATACCATCACTCTGGGTCGTCCCAGTGCACCAGCCCCAAGCATCCAGTATCGTGCATTGAACCTGGACTGGTGACTTGTTCCGTATATGATATTATACGTATTTCAATGCCATTCTCCCAAATCATCCCACCCTCTCCCTCTCCCACAGAGTCCAAAAGACTGTTCTATACATCAGTGTCTCTTTTGTTGTCTCGTATACAGGGTTATTGTTACCATCTTTCTAAATTCCATATATATGCGTTAGTATACTGTATTGGTGTTTTTCTTTCTGGCTTACTTCACTCTGTATAATAGGCTCCAGTTTCATCCACCTCATTAGAACTGATACAAATGTATTCTTTTTAATGGCTGAGTAATACTCCATTGTGTATATGTACCACAGCTTTCTTATCCATTCATCTGCTGATGGACATCTAGGTTGCTTCCATGTCCTGGCTATTATAAACAGTGCTGCAATGAACATTGGGGTACACGTGTCTCTTTCCCTTCTGGTTTCCTCAGTGTGTATGCCCAGCAGTGGGATTGCTGGATCATAAGGCAGTTCTACTTCCAGTTTTTTAAGGAATCTCCACATTGTTCTCTATAGTGGCTGTACTAGTTTGCATTCCCACCAACAGTTACTTTTGCACAATTTTTATAAAATGCTTTGGTCTTTAAAATACTAAAGCTATACTAGATATTTTTATTTCTGATCCTTTTGAAAAAACATGGATCCTTCGCTTTCTCCTGTTAACTTATGAAATTCAGGTGGAGGCATTTAAATCACAAATCCATTACCTTCTCTCTATCATCTTTTTAACCACAAATAAACAGCATTCAAACTTTGTTAAATTCATTCCCCAAAGAGTTTTCATACAGTCAAATATGAATTTGGAGCTGAATGAATCCACTGACATATCACAATATTATCTTTACACCTATACAATGAAGTCCCTGATTTTACCTGTGGTGCCTATCACCACGCCTGACACTTGTTATTTGATTTATCAATGGAGAGAGAGGGATACTAGAAAAAACATTCAGAAAAAGCCCTAAAAAAAAAAAAAGTCAGGTGTAATAATAAAAGATTCATATAACTGTTTTCCTATATCCTATTTTCTGTATCCTAGATCAAAAAAGTATCTAAGAGAAGTTAAGAGAAACGTTATTTTTGGCAGAGCTGGGTCTCGAATCCTAGCCTGAATCACCTGCTCTTGCCCCTATCGGATGCTGCCTCACCAGGACAGAAGAACTGACAGGAAACAAGCACTTCTTCCCATTCAGTGTATTAGCATACTTATTTTTCACAAAATCTATCGATTTTTCTCATTTTCCTTGCTTTACACCATTTAATCATCTTTAAAACATGTTTAGAAAATTTAACAAGCTATAAATGGTATTTTTTATTAAGAGATGTGACATTAAGACGTGTCACAAATGTAGAGATATGAAGTGTTTGCTGTATCCTACCAGCAATGCTGTAAAGGTTAGAAAAATGACATGTACTAATAAGTGATCAGACCCATGGCACTAATGAGAGGCTCTGGTGCCACATGGTATCTTAAAACCCTCCCCAGTGTTCGTTACTATGCCACGTTGATCATGTCATTTTTAGTAAATTCAAGAATGATTCATTCCTGGCTGACAGGTAAGTGCAGATACTGTTATGTTACTTCTAAAGCTCTGTCAGTGAACTTGTCAGAAAATAAAGCAGAGCTTCCTTACTAAGAAAACATAAATGTCCCAACTTCCCAGGTTTTTGTCTTAATACATTGAAATTTCCTTCTTTGCTCTCTGCTGAAACATAAATTTTCAAGCATGGTCTGACCAAACAAGCTTTACAGAAAGAAAAAAATCAACATCGTAGCTTCACACAAAGGTTATATTATCCTTTTTTATCTTAGAAATAGATTTCTGTTTTCACATGAGTTTGAACACTGAGCAAAAACCCTTATAAATTCTTTTCAAATATCTTAATATTTTTATTTCTTTGTATGCAGAAGAAAATTAAATTTCTATTTCCCTAACAGAAAACATTTTTTTGTATCTAGGCAAAACTGCCTTTAAAATGTCTCTTTGATTAAATAAACTGTGAAATGAGTGCTGATACATAATTATTCTAATGTGTGTTTTTCCCAAAGAGGACATATTCATATTTTAATTGCTTTCATACAATTAAAATTCTGCATGAGGAATTGTTTTCAATCATAAATGTTATATTTAAAAATAGAGAATTTATTCTGCATTGGTGACCAGGTAATTTGGGTAAGTTTCTGAATTGATCTGTGGCTGTCATCTCTGGGGCATCTTCTTACCGGGCAGTGAGAAGTGTTTGTCACACACGTGTGGTCACAAATGTAGAGTTTGGTTTGGATTAATCTCCGAAAAGGAGAACTTACAAACTCTTGGGAGCTTTGGCTCACCATCCTGACATGAGGACAGTGCATGAGAGAAAGCCAGACAGCTGGAAAAAAGAAACTCAAGAAGATGTGGAAGAGATGGAGACAAAAGCAGGATGCCTGACCACTTCCCAATTCTTGCATGCAATCCTGAGGTCATTCTGCCTGTTTTGATTTTCTGAGATACTTGATATTTTATCAGTTCCCCATTTTTGTCTTGCTTTGCTTTGCATTGCTTTTCTACTTAAGCTCTCTCTATTTGGTTTCTGTTCTTGTAAATAGTCTTATTTGTTATCCTGGTCTCAACTATTGGTTGTGGTCTCTGTGTGAAAATGAGATGAGGATAGATAGCTTTTTTAAAATAAATTGGACTGCAAGATGCATAGTTCTGGTAGAATGGGACAAACTACAGATCAACAGGATGAAAAAATTATAGGTATCCATCAGGCTGGCTCAGTTGGGGAAGATGCCTCCAGAAGTCAATGAGTAAAATCTAGCAAGGTAGAATATTTTATCAGAGAGGTTTTACACAAACATGGTTCATGTGCAGAGAGGAGGGATGGAGGATACTGTAGCTGAGAATATGATTTTCACGGTGACTGAGATTCAGGTATTGGGGCCAGTGTGAGGAAAGCAGGAGAGACTCCATCTTGAAGCTGTCATCCATCTTAAAGGCAGGATGTGAACTGGGCCTGAACCCTACCCCAGAGGGAGAAAACCATTGCTAGTGAAAGCCCAGTCTCCTGGAGACTTCCCTCCCTACAGATGGCAAACGGAGACTGTAGTTGAGGTCAGGCTGCTCCTGTTAGATTTACCATTGAGACATCCCCCCCTTGATGTATAATCATTGTTCCCCTCCTTTAATCTTAATTGTTTGTTCTCCTAGCACCTATTTGTTGTAAAAGTCAATCACATACAACAAAGAGGTTGCTAACATGTAACCAGTCACATAGTGGAGGGGAGGTGGTATAAAACAGCCTCTCAGGAATATCAGGGTCCTTGTTGGGAACTGATTCCCTTTGGACCTGCTGGCATAATAAACTGTACTTGACTGTCTTGAGTGTCCTCTGAGGTGTGTTTTGCGACTCCATATTCCACAACACAGGGAGAATACAATATTTAAATTTGGGGCTGTCCATTTCTGGCTATAAATACAGGTACCTAGAAAGCTGCTGTTAAGACAAAGCCCAACTACTGAAGTGGAGTCTCGTTGCAGAAAACAAGGTTAATGGCTCAAGAACTGCAAGCCCATGGTTCTCAATCAGAGGTGGTGATGCCCCTTGGGGATAGCTAGCAACATCTGGAAACCATGGTGGCTGTTAGAACCAGAGTAAGGGTTTATTTTTGGTACAGTGGTAAAGAATCCACCTGCCAATGCAGGCGACACAAGAGACTTGGGTTTGATCCCTGGATCAGGAAGATCCCCTGGAGAAGGAAATGGCAACCCACTCCAGGATTCTTTCCTGGAGAATTCCAGGGACAGAGGAGACTGGTGGACTACAGTCCATGAGGTAGCAAAGAGTTGGACATGATTGAGTCCCTTGGACTGCAAGGAGATCCAACCAGTCCATTCTGAAGGAGATCAGCCCTGGGATTTCTTTGGAAGGAATGATGCTAAAGCTGAAACTCCAGTACTTTGGCCACCTCATGTGAAGAGCTGACTCATTGGAAAAGACTCTGATGCTGGGAGGGATTGGGGGCAGGAGGAGAAGGGGGTGACAGAGGATGAGATGGCTGGATGGCATCACTGACTTGATGGACGTGAGTCTGAGTGAACTCCGGGAGTTGGTGATGGACAGGGAGGCCTGGTGTGCTGTGATTCATGGGCTCGCAAAGAGTCGGACAGGACTGAGCAACTGAACTGAACTGAGCGACTGACACAGGGGTTCATTAGTGACATCTAGTGGGCAGAGGCCATGGATATTCTTAACATCCTTGACTTCCCAGGACAGCCCCCCAACAATAATTATCTGACTCGGATTTCAGTAGGACTGAGGTTGAAAAACCTTGCTTAACCAATATATAGACTCAAAGTGGAATCTTTAGATACTTCAGGGTGAATCTCCAAACTCCAGGTTCAGAGTTCTCCTGGTTCTCATCTGTGGAGATAAATTAGTTTTGGGATATTAAAGAAGGGTTGTGGGGAGAGGAGCTTATCCTTAACTGAGTCAAGGTCTACTTCCCAACTGGCATTTTTAGTCGCTGCAGTTGTTTTTAAATATTATTTTTTTCTCAGCCTATGGCTAGCCTGCATTTGTAGATCCAACTTAATTGTACCTTGGTTGTTTCAAAGCCTTGTCCGTACTGTAGTCCTTGAAGGCTTAAAGCATTTCCATCCTGACACGGTAAGCCACAACACAAAGTTGGCAGCGTGGCCTGTTTTATTACATGCCAGAACCCACTCCAGTACTCGTGCCTGGAAAATCCCATGGATGGAGGAGCCTGGTAGGCTGCAGTCCATGGGGTCGCTAAGAGTTGGGCACGACTGACAGACTTCACTTTCACTTTTTACTTTCCTGCATTGGAGAAGGAAATGGCAACCCACTCCAGTATTCTTGCCTGGAGAATCCCAGGGATGGGGGAGCCTGGTGGGCTGTCGTCTATGGGGTCGCACAGAGTCAAACACGACTGAAGCGACTTAGCAGCAGCAGCAGCAGAACAGAAACACTAAGCTAGGTGACTATACTATTTCATAACAGGAATATTACAGGAAGAGAGTGTTTACAAAACTTCTAACTTGATGTCTAGTAACTTGAAAAGTCAACATGAGCGGAAATAAGATGAATTTCTACAATTTTACTTTTAAAAAGAAATACAGGAAAATGTTGATGTGTCAGTGCAGCGGTCGTTCATCTACCCTGTCTCTGCATTAGGCCTCAACATGTGTAGCTATTTGCGCTGCACAAAGATTCTGAACAAGGCAATATTTCATAAAGGTACCCTTACACACAATCACCAAGATATGGGAATTCAGCAATTTTGGTTGACTGACTCTCCATGAAACATCATGAGAATGCTCCTATCTTTGACTCCAGTACTCTGTTTAACAGCTTCCTATTGCCGCTGTAACAAATTACCTAAGCCTGTTGGCTTAAGGGCTTTCTAGATGGCTCAGTAGTAAAGAATCTGCCTGCTGATGCAGGAGATGCAGGTTCAGTTCCTGGGTTGGGAAGATCCCCTGGAAGAGGAAATGGCAACTTACCCCAGTATTTCTGTCTGGAAAATTTCATGGGCAGAGGAGCCTGGGAGGCTACAGTCCATGTGGTTGCAAAGAGTGGGACACGACTAAGCACACACACACACAAATGGCTTAAAACAACACAAATTTATCATCTTACACTTTTGGAGGTCAGAAACCGAAAATGGGTCTCACTGGGCGATATTGCTTTGTGGGGCTCTAGGAAAGAAACCATTTTCTTTCACTTTCAGGTTCTGGAGACTCCCACTATTCTTTGGGCCATGACTCCCTTCTAGCATCAAAACCAGCAATGATTTGAGCCTTTCTCAGGACCCCCTCTCTAGTTCTGACTCTGCTGACTCTCTCTTCCTTTTGTAAGGACCGTTGGCCCAGCAGGATAATACAGATAACCTACTTATGCTAAGGTCAGTGCTTTGTCATGTAACACAACATACACATAGATTCTGAGGATCAGAATGTAGGCATCTTTGGGGGGACCATAACTATTGCTACCGCATTCACTAAAACCTCATTTTGCAAACAAGTAGATATAGCTTCGGAGAAGGCAACGGCACCCCACTCCAGTACTCTTGCCTAGAAAATCCCATGGACAGGGGCCTGGTGGGCTGCAGTCCATGGGGTCGCTAGGAATTGGACACGACTGAACGACTTCACTTTCACTTTTCACTTTCATGCATTGGAGAAGGAAATGGCAACCCACTCCAGTGTTCTTGCCTGGAGAATCCCAGGGATTCCCAGGGGGAACCTGGTGGGCTGCCGTCTATGGGGTCGCAGAGTCGGACACGACTGATGCAACTTAGCAGCAGCAGCAGCAGATATAGCTTACTAAGTTGTATTAGTCACAGAATCAAGCTTTGGCACTTGAAATGAAATAATTACATCAGACATTTAAACAAAGATAGCAAGCAAAACCTTGAGGCTTTAAAAGAATTTCATGAATCTTGTAGAAAATTCATTTTTTAAAACAATCTAACTCCTGGAATGGTCAAAAAACAAATGTAATTTAGGAATGAAAAAATTTCAGGGTAAAATGACATTATCAAGTAGTTATTAATTTTCTTATTGCCATACTATTAAGTATAGAATTTCTAATCTTATTAACTTTTCAATATGTCACAAAAATTCTGCAAACACTCCAGCTCTCCACTCTTAAAAATATAATTTTCTATCAAAAACTACAGAAGTTAAAAATACTTCTCCTTTTTACACTGGAAATAAAATCAAAGCAAGTGCTATAGAAGATAGGGTGAATACTGCGGTGTTGTAGGTGATCTTACACATTGGTGATGAGGAACTATGAGATGACATTTCAAAGATACTGACAAACTAAGAATCATTGATACCAATAATAAAGTTGATAGCTTTCTACAGAATGAAATTACCCCTTGGAAGGAGTATGCTTTAGCCTTTGATTCACTTATTAATTTAGTAGTCATTTAGTAGAAAAGGCACAGGAAATCACGTAACTGCCTCACACATTTTTAGTTGAAAAAATAAAAATGACATAAAGGTAGATCAATAATGCATTTTTCCAGGAAACCAAGAGATTTCCATCATATCCACTCAACAGTGACAATTTTACTTTGAAATGATCACAAACCAAGATGCACATAATGACACCTCTAAACAGAAAAAAAAAAAGAAAAAAAAAACCTCGATTTATTCTTTTTTAAGACATCAAGGAAATAAACAGTGCACTTAAAAATGCTTACATCCTATAATAACAAAATGATAATGAGGAATAAAATGAACACTTTAGCATTTAATAGATTTTTGCTTTATCCACAATACCTAAGTTGTTATAGAAAACAAATACAAAAAAACCAAGCAAATGCATCTTCTCTGAGGTACAAAAGTTCATGAATTTAAATAACTATTTAAAGCTACAGAATAGGAGAGCCTAAAAGATATAAATAATTGTCAGCTGAGTTGTATGAAAAATAAGGAGTGTGAGATGTGTGTTTCTGAAAACAAAAGCATATAGCTTACCTATCATTTTATCTATCTATCCCTCAAATGCATTTTGAGGTCCTGGAAGGTTGAGAACATGTCTCCTTTTCTTATAGCCCATATGATGTCCAGCAATAACTTGACCTTAGTAAGGAACATTGTTTTTTTGCTATGCATTCTACAGTACTGAATACTGACATCATCAGATATAATAGAGTGATTAAATGACAAAGAGCTTTAATATAACATTTTAACTGCAAATCCATTGTTATCTACATTAAGTATATTCTATACTTCAAGACTGAAGGCAGGAGGAGAAAGGGGCGACAGAGGATGAGATGGTTAGATCGCATCACCGACATGAGTTTGAGCAAGCTGCAGGAGTTGGTGATGGACAGGGAAACCTGGCGTGCTGCGGTCCATGGTGGGGTCACAAAGAGTTGGACATGACTGAACAACTGAGCTCAACTGATATTTCAAGCAATCTTTTCCAATTGTATGTATCACACTGACTTAATTAGACACCCTTTGCCCTGAGTAGTAAGTACTATCTCCATAACTCAACTATAATACCAAGAGAAGGTTTTACAAAGCACTTCATTAACATTATAACATCATCCACTACAAACTCAACGGTCTAATAATTTAAAATATGTAGATTGTAAAAGTAAACTATGCAAAAAAGATAATCTGTATATAATTTTTTAAATTATAAGTTCATTTTAAGTTCCCAGGAATGTAGAAAAAAATTATGCTGGAATTTATTTATCAAAATTTTCCCTGTTAAGCAACAAAATGAAGCATCTTTGGATGGTAATGAAAGTTTTCACTCTCAGGTACTACGGTACATGACTAATAACCTTAAAATAGAAACCAGCTTGCAATAACTGAAGAAACTACTGTGACATGAATCCACACAATGTAATTGATTTGATATTGCCTTTTCTGATCTCTTTCATATCTTTAGATAAAACCCACTATACCACATTCCAATTAAGAAAAACAGTATTTATTTAAAAAAAAAAAAAAGCAATTGTTAGTACATAGAAAAGAAGCATCTATGGCTCTCAAAAGCTAGACTACACTAGGTTGCTAAGATCACTATACTGTGCTTGCTGTTCCTTGCTTTCTGTATTCCAGTCAACATCCATTTTGTGAGAAAGGGATGCACACAGGAAGCTGCCTTAATTTAGTTCCTTTCATCTGAAGATTTCAAAAGCTGTGCTGATGGTCATTATTTACAGTTGCTGAATAAATGGGAGCACAGACTCAATGGGAGGCCATAACCATTCTATAAATGAATTACAAAGAGTAGAATCTTGTTAAAACAAGTTGGAGTATAAAACATCTTAGATGTCCTGCTTAAATTCTGAACTTATTTTCCATTTTCTAAGCAACTTTCCTATTTTGTAACTTTATTCTTACATTTTAAGGTTAGTAATGACCTTGCTCACTTGTTCACACAGAGTCACTGGCCCCTGATTATTTTTAGAAATGTAAGTCAGCTAATGTGCTACCTATGTGCGTATGCATGAAAAAATGGAAGGGGGAAGAGTACATGACATTATGACATGTAATTTGAAAGTGCTTTAGGATATAAATTGTGCAGAGGAAATAAAAGGAAAGAAAAATAAATTTTTAGACTGAAAATTGCTAGAAAAGGAAGAGAGGAAATTATTATTATGGTTAGAAGTTTAGAAAGAATGACTCATGACAAAGTAATTTTGAACAGAAGACTCCTAAGAGCCAGATAAGGAGAGGAGCTGTGTGCAAGAGGCAGAAATATGTGGTTAAAGATGGGGGCAGAGAGATATGACTCCTAATAGATACAATAAATTTTCTTCACTAATGAAATGCCTATGGAGGCTTTTCAAAGTAATGGCTCTCACACCAGGCCAACCATCTGAACCAACCACCTAAAGAACGCTCAGAAGCCAACTCCTACTGTGTGCTCCCCAGAGATGCTGATGTATCAGTTGTGACTCACTGTCCAAGGATTTGAGCAATATTTTTCAAAGATTCTGATGAATTGATAGTATAAACACTTAGACAATCTATCCTTCCACCATGGCCAATACCTAAGAAGTATACTCAGTGCTGGGAGCAGCAGATACTTTGCTAGCTCCCATCAGGTAACACTGAGAAAGTGAACTTAAAACAGCAACTGAGGAAGAAAGGGTCTGTTTAGGAATCAGAAGTCATACTCAGAGTTTCCTGGTCTCAATATCCTTGTATGATCTATATCTTGAGATGAGATGCTTGTCAGTTATCTGGCCTAGATTTTGTTCCTTGCTTATTTCTTGGCTTGAACCATTGGATAGTGACCCCAGTGCAGCTCAACTGGAAGACTAGACTTTGTCTGGATACTTAGGATGTCCTGAAGTCTGCCCACACTCTCAAGTTTGTCTTTGGCTTTACTTCCTATTCATTCAAATCCCACAAATCTAACAGACATGGAATTGGGGAAAGTTTGAGCAAAGGCTTTCACCATTGTGCCCAATGAGCCCTTCGGGCCTTTTCTTACACTATATTCAATCCTCACTCACTGTGACCCTCTCAATCAGTGAACAAGGCCCAGTGATTTTGCTAAAACTTACCTGAATCAGGAAGAGTTCTTAATCAGGTGAATGATATTCTATCAATGTTTTCAAAGGCTGATCCTTGCTCCTGAGTCAGAAACACTGGTGACCTTGTTAAAATGCACTCTTTTAGGCTATATAACATATAGAATTAGAATCCATGTGTGCAGAAGTTATCAAATTACACTTTAAAACTAAATTTGCAGATAATTTTTCTCCACACTGAAAGTCTGAAAATCCTTGGAAAGCACAGACATCCTTTAATTAATTAAATAATTATTTACTTCATTAATTGAATCCATAAACAACAATTGCCTTCCATGTGCCAGGTACTAGGTAGGCTCTGGGAGTGTAAAGATGGTTTGAAAAGGATGAAATGTCTTCCAGAGGGAAAGTCAATAAAAGACAGAAACAGAGCATTACAGGTTCTGTGATAAATAAGCACAGAGCCCTCTAAGTATGTGGAAGGTTTAGATGTTCTGGAATGTTGCTGTTTGACAGCTGCATGTGTTCATAACATGAATTTCCTTTATTTGGGTGCCAGTTGTTTTCCTTCTACTTTACACACTTAAAAAAATGATAAAATGTTTCCTTAATTTTTTTCCAATGACATCACTGTGTTTTTCCTTTTGTATAGCCCTGATGCATTTAGATATTTTTCAAAGGCATCACTGTTAATATAAAAAACAGTTGTATTCAGCTGTAACTTAAAAAAAATCAAAACAGAAGCACCACATTAAGACAACCAAAATGCCTTGACCTCTGTTTTTGCTCCTACTCAGTGAGGTGCTTAATGATGCTCTGAGATAATATGATTGAGTTGTTAGTGTTTCATAGACACAGCCTCCCTGAAATTTTAATTTACATAATCAGTTTAGGCTCAAATTACCTATTAGAAAGATATATGCAAAAATTGTTATGGGAAGAATGACAGTATAAAAAAACACGTTTGACAAATCTATACATTATTTGTTAATAGGTTTTTCCAGATGTTTGAGTTACATGAGGTTCTAAAAAATATGGGATATTTTAATATAACACTTACAAGGCTATATAAAGATTTAAGGTTTTCTATCATATCACATAAGTGAAAGGACATCTAATATTTATTTTTTAAATCATGAAAGCAAGACCCAATTTTTTTCAAGGGCAAGAAGCCCATGATCTAACTTTTTTCCTTCTAACACACTGTAAGCATGATGAATATACAATAGATTCTGCCCACAGAACCCACTGTGTGAAAGGGAGACTATATAGTATTACAAGTGCTCTGATAGTTTCCACTGAACCACATACACTGTGAAAATATTAAGTATTGTGTTATATATAAAATATTTAAATTTTGTGTCTCTACTCTGTATGATAGCCAACACTAAAGAGGATACAAGATAAATAAAGCTCTAATATCCAATATACTGGATGAGACAAAGACATATATATTATCATCTCAGTAAAAGAATGGTGGATATTAAGAGAAAATATAAGCAAGGAGCTCAGAAAGGGTGAGGTTGGCTTTAGAGGAAATGATAAACGAAGACTTTATGGAGGGGAAAGAACTGAGATGAGTTTTAGTACAGTTGTTTATTAAATGCAATGATAATAACAAATGTTTATTATTGCTATCACTTACTGAATGCCTCCAAATCAGGAAAGAAGTATTGCCACCTTGTTTATTTAACTTACATGCAGAGTACATCATGCAAAATGGTGGGCTGGATGAAGCACAAGCTGGAATCAAGATTGCCAGGAGAAATATCAATAACCTCAGATACTCAGATGACACCACCCTTATGGCAGAAAGTGAAAAACTAAAGAGCTTCTTGATGAAAGTGAAAGAGGAGAGTGAAAAAGTTGGCTTAAAGCTCAACGTTCAGAAAACTAAGATCATGGCATCCAGTCCCATTACTTCATGGCAAATAGATGGGGAAGCAATGGAAACAGTGAGAAACTTTATTTTCTTGGGCCCCAAATCACTGCAGATGGTGACTGTAGCCATGAAATTAAAAGATGCTTGCTCCTTGGAAGAAAAGTTATGACCAACCTGGACAGCATATTAAAATGCAGAGACATTACTTTGCCAACAAAGGTCCATCTAGTCAAAACTATGGTTTTTCCAGTAGTCATGTATGGATGAGAGCGTTGGACTGTAGAGAAAGCTGAGCACCAAAGAATTGATGCTTTTGAACTGTGGTGTTGGAGAAGACTCTTGAGAGTCTCTTGGATGGCAAAGAGATCCAATCAATCAATCCTAAAGGAAATCAGTCCTGAATATTCATTGGAAGGACTGATGTTGAAGCTGAAGCTCCAATACTTTGGCCACCTGATGCGAAGAACTGACTTGCTGGAAAAGACCCTGATGCTAGAAAAGATTGAAGGTAGGAGGAGAAGGGGACAACAGAGGATGAGATGGTTGGCTGGCATCACCGACTCAATGGACATGATTTTGAGTAGATGACAGACAGGGAAGCCTGGCATGTTGTAGTCCATGGGGTCACAAGGAGTCAGACATGACTGAGAAGCTTAACTGAACTATCTGAGATTTCTAACCAGCATAATATAGAAGAATATTTCATCATATGGGAAAGTGTTTATTATATAGTTAGGTGGACAATGAATTACAAAACAGTGTATATACTAGCTTGAAAGACATTTGTATAAAATATACACTGTGGAGTACAGGAAGACATTTAAGAGAAAATGCTGGAGAATGAATTTAAAAAGAAAAAATTAAAATTTTAAAGTTATAATATATCAAATAATTAAAATGGTAAGTGTTAAATAGCATTCATGTTTGATAATAAAATCAGTTTTCCATCAAAGTAGATGTTATGTTGCAAGGATCTTCAGAAGTGTAAGACCTACTACATAATTTCTACTAAATAAAATGCTCTTAGAAATCAGGTCACACTTCACGTTTTCCCTGATCACAAATGAATAATTTAGTAGAAGAAAAAACATGAAGGGTAAAAGAATGATTGTATCCCTTCCGATGCATCCTATTTTAAGGTCAAACATACTTAGCTCTTTGTAAATGGAAGTACTATGGCAAATATTTAGGAAATATTATAAAGAGAATTCTTACTGAGAAGGTGTTAAAGTGGCCCCCATGCTTGCCAAAATATGTTTCTTCATATATTGGAAAGCAAATCATATCTTTTAATGTAAGAGATTAAAAATTGGTTATTATTTTCCCAAGCACTATAGAATGTGTATGTGTATATAACTAATAAAAATATGCCCCACATGCCATAAAATAATTATAGATGTATGATAAATGCTAACTTTAACAAGAGCCCCCAGGTAACTTTAAATTATTAATAAACATACAATGAATGCAGGAGACCTGGTTTGATTCCTGGGTTGGGAAGATCTGCTGGAGAAGGGATAGGCTACCCTCTCCAGCATTCTTGGGCTTCCCCTGTGGCTCAGCTGGTAAAGAATCTGCCTGCATTGTGGGAGAGCTGGGTTCAATCCCTGGGTTGGGAAGATCTCCTGGAGAAGGGAAAGGCTATCCACTTCAGTATTCTGGCCTGGAGAATTCCATGGACTATATAGGCCATGGGGTCACAAAGAGCTGGATATGACTGAGTGACTTCCACATATCATATTATTCCTTCCTTCATTCTTTTCATTTATTCATTAAATAACCTATGGTTAAGAGTCCAATAGGTGTTAATACTGTGCTAATTTCACAATGACCAAGATGTTTTACTTCCCCCACATATTCCAAATTCTAGCCACTAAGCAGTGCCTAAGAACAAACATATGTATTTACAAGGTAGTATGGAAATGTAAATGGCAACCCACTCCAGTGTTCTTGCCTGGAGAATCCCAGGGACGGGGGAGCCTGGTGGGCTGCCATCTCTGGGGTTGCACAGAGTCGGACACGACTGAAATGACTTAGCAGCAGCAGTGGAAATGTAGGGAAGTAGTAGGGGAAAGGGCTTCCCTGGTAGCTCAGTTGGTAAAGAATCTGCCTGCAACACAAGAGATCCTAGTTCAATTCCTGGGTCTGGAAGATCTCCTGAAGAAGGGATAGCTTACCCACTCCAGTGTTCTTGGGCTTACCCAGTGACTCAGATGGTAAAGAATCTGTTTGCAATGCGGGAGACCTGGGTTTGATCCCTGGGTTGGGAAGATCTCCTGGAGATGGGAACGGCTACCCACTCCAGTATTCTGGCCTGGAGAATTCCATCAGAGAAGGCAATGGCACCCCACTCCAGTACTCTTGCCTGGAAAATCCCATGGGCAGAGGAGCCTGGTAGGCTGCAGTCCATGGGGTCTCGAAGAGTCAGAAACAACTAAGTGACTTCAATTTCACTTTTCACTTTCATGCATTGGAGAAGGAAATGGCAACCCACTCCAGTGTTCTTGCCTGGAGAATCCCAGGGACAGCGGGAGCCTGGTGGGCTGCCGTCTATGGAGTCGCACAGAGTCGGACACGACTGAAGTGACTTAGCAGCAACAGCAGTATAGTCCTTGGGGTCACAAAGAGTTGGACATGACTGAGCAACTTTCACTTCACTTCACTCCAGGTGGCACAAGTGGTAAAGACCTGCCTTCTATAGCAGGAGAGAGAATGAGACACAGGTTTGATCCCTGGGTCAGGAAGGTCCCTTGGAGGAGGGCATGGCAAACCACTCCAGTATTCTTGCCTTGAGAATCCCCACGGACAGAGGAGCCTCTCAGGCTACATTCCACGGGGTTGCAAAGAGTTGGACATGACTAAGCACAGCACAGGAGGGGAAAGGGTCAGAGAACTGAGATGAATTGGACTTTAAATTGAATTAGGCTGAGCTGATGGCAAAGGAAACCAAAAGAAGCTGCAAAAGCAGAGGCACTGGAGGCACAGCAGAGTCCGTGGGCGGAAGGAGTGAAGAGTCCTTTGCATTTGGTTTTGTATTGACCCTAAGAACTACATGAGATAATTGTGGAAAAGAAAAATGAGCAAAACGGAACAAAACACACTATCGAATTTTCATTTCATCCTGTATAATAAAGAGCTAGAGACTGTTTTCACTTGTTAGTTTGTTTCCCATAGAACATTTTTATTTGTTGTTTGCTTATACAAGAGGCAGTAGATAAGAAGATAGATAGGTTGGTTTCCTGGGTTGTTGTCTGGTTGGTTGGTGGTTCTATTAGGGAAGTAAAACAATCAGAAATATAGAAGGATGAACCACAGCAATGAAGCCAAAGTGGTCAAAACTACCATGCAAATCACTATGAACATCAATTAAATACATAGATAATAATGTTTATTTTTTCTTCTTTGCCCATCTGGAATATACTGAAGACTGTGGGTGTCATATCAATTGCCATGATTATTTGAACACACTATTATGATATTTGCTATGCATGTCTTTTTCTGCCAATAAATTTTCCCTTTGTAGAAAGTTTTCACACTCAGTTTTAATAATAGAGTTGCCTCTAGTATTGAAATTGGTTATTATTTTATCCTTAATGACCTCTGTGCCTTCAAAGCAGTTTTTAAATGACTGAGTCTATATGTCTTTCTCTGTTTCTGTTTTTCCATAAATGACCTTGATTTGCTCATATAGAGTTAAAATAAACAAAAAAAGAAGCAATAGCTAAGAGCACCTTATACTCATTTCAAACTCTTACAGATACAAATTACCAGGACAGTAGGATTATTTAAGTAAACCCATCCAACAGAAATGCTAAAACTACAACTTGAATATTCATTCCATTGCCTTTCATTAGAGGTTTGACCTCAGTCACCAAGTAAACAGATTAACCAAAGTTAGGATTTAGTTGTTAACTAGCACATTTTAAAGAAAATGAGGACCACTGTTAAACTTGACAAACGTAGAGACTTTTTATAGCACTACCACTGAGAACTTTAAAGTCCATCACCCAACAGGACCATGATACAAGAGAAAGAAACACATATGTTAGAATGTTCTAACTTTGTATTGTATTGTATTGTATAGTATTTGTATTATAGTTGTAGTCAAAAAACCTTACATGTAACAGTGGAATAAGGGAAAGAAGTACCAAATACTGACTGAATAAGTGGGGAATCTGTTAAAAATATCTAGTCTTACATACCAGGGTCTTTAGCAATATTCTTGGGTATGTTTTGAATCTTATTAAAATGATTTTTACTACTTTGGTGAATGACTTTAATAAGAAGACTCCAAATTGAACTTGAGTTTAGCTAATTTTAGCTGTTAAAATAGCACTTTTATATTGACTGCTATATCACCTTTCAACAAAGTAAAGTCAAATGGAGAATAAAATGCATACATAGACACAGGGTCTTCATTCCTAGCAACCTGTAGATAAACTAAGGAAGAAAATCAGATAAGTAACACAGGAATAGCTCAGAAAGATTAACTTAAAGAAAATGAAAAATAATTAAATGTGGATAGCTTGACTTTCCAGAGCCTAGAGGACATGCTAACTACTAATAAAATAGAATAGTGAAATAATTTAGCAAGACAGGTCATTCAGTAAAATAACGATAACAAAATCCCATTAATGTCTGGTCTGTTTTATAACATGGTCATGGTATTCCATAGGGTGTCAGAGATGGAGCTGAAAGTTTCTTGCTCTTGCCACTGAATCACCCTATGACTAATGGCTCACACTTGTTAAACACACAAAAATTATTTAGAGTGTTATATTAAGACACACACACACACAAAACCTAAATTAAACTCAGGAATACTGAATACTTACCGTCTAATTAACTGAGTTGGCTGGAAGTTACACCATTTCCTGATGTTAATAAAAACTCACAAATAATAATCTAGTTAGTTAAAAATATAAACTCAGTGAAAAATATAAATTCAAGTTAGATGACTAATTTTCTATTGAAAAATAAATCCTATAATAAAGTCTTATTATGGATGCTAAAATATGACTGGTATAGCCATCCCAACGGAGAAGGCAATGGCACCCCACTCCAGTACTCTTGCCTAGAAAATCCATGGACCAAGGAGCCTGGTGGGCTGCAGTCCATGGGGTCGTGACTGAGAGACTTTACTTTCACTTTCATGCATTGGAGAAGGAAATGGCAACCCACTCCAGTGTTCTTGCCTGGAGAATCCCAGGGACGGGGGAGCCTGGTTGGCTGCCGTCTATGAGGTCACACAGAGTCGAACACGACTGAAGCGACTTAGCAGCAGCAGCAGCAGCAGCAGCAGCCATCCCAAAGAGTAAATCATTTGGAATTGTTCCAGGCTAAGTCAGCAGAGTGTCACGGACATTTAACATAAAAAACACTTCTTGACCCTGAGGATATAAATCAGGAAACTATTAGCTGAGGCATACCAATCGACTCTGTGAAGCCCTAAACAGAGCTTCACATAATATCCTCAACAATAAGGAGGAAAACCAATTGATCTTATAATTAATTTGACCAATACAGAATGTACATTTAGGTCAAAGAGTAAATATTGGGTTTGACACTGACCAACTTAGCTATGTACATGGATCAAATTAAACAAGTAATTGCTTGCATGTGGCCAGATCAGACTATGGACTTGAACCTATTAATCTGACTATATTTGGAAGTTCAGCTATTAAATCTGGGTAAACTATTTACCTCAATGTATGGCTGAACTTCTGGAACTTGCTCTGTTGGAAGTTGTAAGTGAACATAAAAAGTACACCCAAGTAAAATAGGCAACTTACATACATAGAGTACAAATTCTGTGCAACTGTGGTTAGGGAGGAAAAAAAAATACAATTTCTATGTCACTGGAAAATCTAATTATTTAATAATCCAAGCCAATGTTAAGTTTCTACCTTAAATATTAAATAAGAAGTCAAAGAACTGGAGCCATTTTACTAGTTAACATTTACTTATATTGAGTAACCTTGAGTTTGAAATTAAATATTAGAACAGTTACTGAAAACTGTCTCAAATATGTTTGCCATGTACAATGTAAAACTGTAACTAAAGAATGCGGAATAATTTTTTTGAGTTCACCATACATTAAAGATTTAAAAAAATACAAACAAAGCCAAATTCTTGCAGAAATAATGTGACCTTGCAGTAATATATGAAACTAGAAATCTTTAGGATAAAATCCCACATAGCTAAGCACCAAAGTTTGAGGACTTAGAAGTAAGAGAGTTTTATTAATGGAGAATATAAACAGCATCCTTAATTTGAATGACATAAGATAGCATATTTCTGACAATCAAGTAGCCAAAGAAGAATCTATCTGCTTCCAATAAAGCTAAAAGAAACTACTTTCCTTCTCATTCAGTCAAAGGCAGGTCAAAGCAACATTAATCGTAAGACATATATGAACATTTCATTTGATTTAGATGGTTTAAGTGGTGAGTTGACAGCAGGAAGATCTAACAGATAGTCACTAGAGTCTCTTTCATTCCTGGTTATTTTTCCTCCTACAAATTCATTATAGCATATACTTAGAATGATTATTTATGTCCTAAAACAGAATATATTATCTGCCTATATTAATTTATCATATTTGTTTCCCTTATGAAATCATACATTTTTACAAGTAACGTGAAAAGTTGCTTCCCTTCCAGAAATTTCACCATTTGAAGTTTATGGTGATTGGAGAATTTTGGAAATTATTGGAATAATCTGTGGATTACTAAACACAGTGGAATTGTAAGAAATTCTAAGAATAAATTGCATGCATTAAAAATAGAAAAGAATACACCTTAATCACCCTGTGATTTAATGGCTTTATCTGGAGATATTTCAATGAGGTGCTGACAAAATCATCACATGAAAAAAAAATTTAAGTAACTTAAGCACCAAAACAAAGTAATTGGTCTGAAATATCAAAATCTTATATTCTCACAAATTTCCATAATCAAATCTCATAGGATATGTGATGTTTAAACAAACTACAGGTCATCAGGGTTATACTGATACAAAATAAAGAGGAAAGAAAGTACATTAAACATTGCAAACATTAGGTAAAACTTTGAACAGTACATGTGTGCATTTTACCTGCTTAAAGAGAAGTGAAAGTCAATTTCTAGATGATACTAAGAAATCTCTCCTTGTGACAGTATCTAAGATTAAAAGTAAATAATTTTAAATGAATTTTTCAGTACTTATTAGGTAAAAGTAACTAATATTCACAGTCTCTATGAGCCTGGTATTATGGCAGGCAATTAACATACTGGTAAGTAAGTAAGTGAATTTGCTCAGTCGTGTCTGACTCTTTGTGACCCCGTGGATTGTAGCCTACCAGGCTTCTCCATCCATGGGATTCTCCAGGCAAGAATACTGGAGTGGGAGAAGGAAATGGTAACATACTGGTATCTGATTTAATTCTCTCAAGTCTGATAGTTATGTACTCTTATCTCCCATTTTTTATATATATGTATCCTAGGGCACAAAGAAATTAAATCTTTTTCAGGGTCACATAGTTTCATTAGATGGGAAATTAATTCAAAGTCCATTAATTCAAAAAGTCTGGGTACTGTGGACAGTTCAGAAAACAAAATAAGAGAAATTGAGACTATCAAACTTCACCCTATTAACTCATTTTTCATACTGAGTATCAAACATCTCCATTACAGTTTGGAAGAAAAAACTGAATGAAACACAGTATGGTAATAAACATAAATTTAATATAAAAATGATATTTGCTTTAAATATGTATTCTTACCACTGGAATCCACATAGGACAGATTGGCAAATAGTTTAGGTTTAATAAAACATCTCTAAATTCTATGATATTTGTATACATCAATTTTAGTATTCTATATCCAGTAGTTAAAGAGCTTCACTGGTGGCTCACTGGTAAAGAATCCACCTGCCAATGAAGGAGATACGAGTTCAATCCCTAGGTAGGGAGAATCCCCAGGAGAAGAAAATGACAACCCACTCCAGTATTCTCGCCTGGGAAATTCCATGAACAGAGAGGAGACTGGTGGGCTATAGTCCATGGGGTTGCAAGAGAGTCAGACACAACTTAGCAACTAAACCATAACAAATACAGTTAGTTATGTGAAATGACAACATCACCTCTGACCTATAAACTAATATTAACATAAACATTACAAGAGAAGTAATGGTACTTTTGACAGTTCTGGAGGAGCAATTCTAGAATTGCAAAAGAAATCATCCCAGAAAGAAAATCATTCTCAAAGTCATTATCACTGGCTTTGTTGTGATAAATACCTTTTTACATAAAAAAGCCTGGAGAACAAATTAAATATAAGGAAAAAATTACTCATAATATCCACATAGTAAATCTGGAAAATATTAATAGGTCTAACTTTAAGAAATATCCTCTTTTAAAACATTCTAAAAACCAAGTTTTTTATATTTGATATTGGCAATATCATCCACTTCCAATCTATGCAAATTTTAAATGTGAATTACCCAGGGAATAATGAATGACAAATAGGCTTCATTTGTATCTATTACTGAACAAGTAAAAAATTATGAACAAAGCCATATTCATTGATACACAAAATGAAGAAAACTAAAAGTCATAACTATCTTCTAGTTACTTATCTTTACATTATTATATTATTTAATACTGGATCTTAAACATAAAGATGCTTTAATATAACTTTTGAGGGGAATTATATAGCTTAGGGATTAAATTGAATCCCATCCAGTTCCACTTTGCAAAAACTGTGTGCCCTTAGCTCAATTATCTAAGCTCTGAAAGACTCAGTTTTTCTTATCTATAAGACAGGAATGATAACTATGTCTTTCTCATGAGGCTACCATGGGGATTAAACTAGGTAAAATATATAAGCACTGATTATATAACATAAACCACACCACTAGTAGGTGGTAAATTCCCCTTAAGCTATAGCAATCATCATCATTGTGATCAGAATGATCATCGCAAGGAATGTATCCCTAGAAACAAGGAATATGCCATTTTTAGAAACTCTGTATCATATATTTTTATATTTTAATTAGTAGATAGTATAACACCTTAGATTTATGAAATCAAATCAAAGAAAAGTAATGTAGAAAGTATGGTTGGGAGGAGGGATAAATTTGGAAATTGGGATTGACACATACACATACTACTATACACAACATAGATAACTAATAAGGACCTACTGTGAAGAACAGGGAACTCTACTTAATTCCCTGTAATAACCTATATGGGAATAGAATTTAAAAGAGAGGCGATGCATGTGTGTATATAACTGAATCACTCTGCTGTATACCTAAAACCAACACAACATTGTAGATGAACTATACATCGATAAAAAATACATATTTGGTTTGAGAAATTGCTAATGTGCTCATTTTTACCTTATTAGTTAATGCCAACTTAAATATTATAATAGGAAATAAACATTTGATCCATTTATCAAATAATATATAATGAGATAATATTAATATATATTGTGAATTTTATAATGAGATTAAAATTCCAAACCAGCTCTCTCTCCTTAATAGCTGACTGAAGAAATTTCTCATGACTCCACTTCTCAAACTGAAACTTGAAAAATACCTTTATTTTAATGCTTCAACAACCCAGGAGAAGTTTGTTTCTATACTGCACAACTATATAAATATAAATCTATGTTAAACAATCCTTCTGCTTATAATTGTCATAAGCTTAACTAAAATGCTACAATTTAAAAACAAAACTGTGAAACCAACACAAATACAAGTTAATTCTAAATGAAATTAACAGGTTAAAGGATGATTTTTAAACTGAATAATTTTTAGCACATGGCAAATTAAGTAACTGCTATCTTATATACCTTTTGAATCGACTGTGTGTGCTAAGTCACTTCCGTTGTGTCCAACTCTTTGAGACCCTGTGGACTGAAGCCCGCCAGGCTTCCTTTCCATGGAACTCTCCAGGCAAGAATACTGGGGTGGGTTGCCACTCCTTCTCCAGGGGATCTTCCTGACCCAGGGATCTAACCTGTGCCTCCTGTGTCCCTTGCACTGCAGGCAGATTCTTTACTACTGAGCTACCAGGGAAGCCCTTTGAATCCACTAAACCTTTGAATCCACTAAGCCCACCCTATTGAACATGTTATGTGAAGATCATTGTCCTCTTACTTTCCTTAATGGACACTGTAAATTCTTATTTCTACTGTGTGGGTTAAGGTCATTGGCCTCTCTTTACTGAAAATGCATTATTTATGTGTTGTCTACTTGTATTCTTTTCTCAGTAGCCCTAGATAATTAAATAGAACAACATGGAAGCAATATTTTGTACATAAAAATTATAAAGCAAGGAGTGAAGTCTAATAAACTCTAGAATATATATACATATATATTCATCAAGAAATAGGCTTGTATTTATTTATTTTAGATGATTAGAAAGAAATATCACTCATTCAAAAACAGAATTACTGTATAGCAAACTCACATCTCTGAGAACACGCCCATGGAAGCCCATATAAACAGCTTTGCTCTAGTCCATCTGGACTGACGTCTATAGCAGAACCTTCACTGGGGTGGTTTTTGTTCTCAATCAGCTCCCACAGATTTAAAGTTTTCCAATTGTCCTTTTATTCCCAAATTTCCTGGCTTGGGCTTTAATTTTGGTTCCCTTAGGTCCCCTCCCTAAAACTACAAACAGGTCTTACCTTCCACCTTTATCACAGCCTTTTCTTACCACAATCTGAGTCACGGACCCAGGCCTCTATCTTACTGAGGAAAGGAGATTTATGCACACACTCATTCATTCATTCAGCATATACTTATTGGGCACCTACTTTGCATACTAATGCCTCATGTTGGCACTGAGGCATAGGCGATGGATTATACTGATGATGTTAGGCCAAAATATTTCTTCCTACACTCTCATTTGCATCAGCAGGTATATTTTACTGATCCTAGAAAACTCTACACAGTTGAATTTAAAAGTTGGCTTTTATTCAATTATATAAAGATGCTTTTCCCAGGGGCAGGGGTTAATTTCTGTATCACCATAAAAGTTTCTACTTTATCAATAATTTGAAATAGATACTGGGTGCTTTAAACTTCCATTTATCCTAGAATAATTAGTAAACACTTAAAAGATAACCTGTTCAATTAAAAAAGTTAAATATATCAAAACTTTAAAAATCTAAACACATTTACAATAATCGAGTTCTATGGAAAACAGGTAATGGCCAACTAACACTAATTTCGTTGAGAATTTTACTTGAGAACTTTAGCCTAAAGTGAAAGTGACAGTCGCCCAGTCGTGTCTGACTCTTTGTGACTCCATGGAAAATACTATCCATGGAATTCTCCAGGCAGTAGGTAGCCTTTCTCTTCTCCAGGGGATCTTCCCAGCCCAGGGATTGAACTCAGGTCTCCAGCATTGCAGGTGGATTCTTTACCAGCTGAGCCACAAGACAAGCCCAGTTTTAGCCTAAGAATCTCATATATTTTCTTTGATTATATAAATGTATGTTGATGACTGTTATTCATCTGTAATGATGATCAAAAACATCACAAAATTATCATTCGTGATAGTAATAATAATAATTGCAAAAATAATAATCTATTATCACTAGTATCCTATTAAGAAAAGACAGACAGTAATTCAGGGAGAGGTTTATAATGTTAAAACAAAGAGAAGTTTCAAAGCTTACTGAAAAAGGAAATCTTCAACTGTTAAAGGATACAAGTTAAAAGAGAATATTCATTTTCTCCAAACTTCTTGTGATCAAGGTCTCCCTATCTTTGTCATTCACAAAAGGACATTTTGAAGAATTATTTTCCTAATCAATTTATAAAATAAAACTTGGATTTCATGTTGCTATCTTAATAGATTGCATAATGAAAAGACTCAGGGGAGGGGGCTATAGCTATAAGGAGAACCATGTGCTTAGATTTAGTGCAAAAGTCCCCATTTGGCTTATGCAATGACCTACAGGCAAAAAAATAACTTACTCAAATGTAAAGATAATTACAAATATTAAAACTCTTCATTAAATTGCCCATTAGAAAATAAAACAATTATAATTTCTATTATTTTTGGCAATTTTCCCATGTCATCATCTTTACTTCAAGAGTCAAACTAAAGTAACATAAATGTCAATAATACCAAAATTCTTTGACAATAAATTGGAAAATCTTATAAATAACATGGAATTTTTAGTAAAAATAATATACATATTTATTCAACATGTCATTCAATTATTCATATAACAACTATTTATTGAGAGTCTGCTATGTGGCATACACTGCTTTAGCTGTTGGGAATCTAGCCAATAGTCAAGAAAGACCAAAAGTCACTACTTTCAAGGAGCTTATGTTCTAGTGGGGGAAGGCAGATGTCAAACAAGACAACAAATAAAGTATATAGTGTGTTAGACAGTGACATGTGCTCAGAAGAAAAATAAAGCCTATAGTAATGGGCATAGTAATTTAGTTTAGTTAGAATGGCCTCCCTGGAAAAATTACATTGAATAAAGAACTGAAGTTGGTAAGGACAGAAATACACTTTAATTACTGTCATACTTTGATTGAGGATTATGGAAATGTTAAGTAGAGTATAATTTCTCAATATCTTCCTCTCCATTTCCTTCAAAGAAATCTCTGGAAAGCAAGCAGCTTAATACAAGCAATGTTAAGATAATGTTAAGAATGTTAAGGCACACTTCTTTATGGGGAGGTAAGGGTGATCAGCCGTTTTGTTCAACAGTGAAATTTCTGGAAATGTCAGCATTTGTCAGTAGACTATAAATGTAAATGGTTTGCATTTCTTAGATTTAAAAACATTCTAAATCCCACAAAGATTTCAGAATTCCTAAATATAAAAGAAAGGGATGCCTTAATTTTAACTCTTTTGCCTTTTTAAGAAGAATTCCTAACTAAGTACCAAGGAATATTTGGATCTGTATTTACTCTTTCTACTTGAGCCCTTCTCATGGAACTCCTTGGGGTCATCTGTGGTTTTCAGTCAACCCTGAAATACTGGGAGAATCTTAGATCATTCTGTGCTCTGAAGAGCCACTGAGGAGGGAGAGGCAAGAAGGCAGCCAGGGCCAGAGGAGAAAGGTGTTGGCAAGAGAAACTATTAACCTGTGATACATTAATTACATGTGACCATATAAAACATCTCACAAATGGATGTGGAACAAACATAAAAATAAATATGCTTAACTCTTCAGAAATACTTCTATATCCTGAACTATTCTAGAGTCATCTTCCAAGTTGAAATCTGAGTGCAGCAACTCCTGGCATAAACAATGTACAAATGCTTCTGACTTTGTGCTACTGTCAAACCTACATTTTAATGGCTATGTCATTCTGACAGACTCCTGAGGCTAGACAAAAAAAAAAAAAGGAAAGTCTTGCACTGAATTCTTAGAATCAATACAAAGCAGTGTCAAACCAAAAATAACGTGTGCTCCATCTTGGAATACAAAGAAGGCTAGATGGAAGCGGTATCATCAGGTGGTCACTGCACTCATTTCCAGGTGAGACTGAAAATAACTATGAGCTAGAATGAAAATAGCTCAATGCAGAACGACTGGAAACCAGTGCACCAGCCAACTGAGCTATAATTGTAAAGGAAAGGAGAAACATATGAAAATACTGGTACAGGACCAATGAAACTGTGTATATCAAGACAACTTTTCTCTCCTCAAAACCTTTAATGTTGTCTTTGGCTAGGCATTGCTCACAGTTCAGCTATTTCTAGAACAGTAATGAGTCTACATACGAAAACATCAAATCCCTTGGAACTGGGCATTTTTTTTTCTGCCAGAGTTACTGGCTTTGATAGCTGTTTTTTTACTGACTAAGAATTTGGAAGAATTGAGTAGTCTTTCTTCTATTCCAAATTAGAAGTTAAATTTGCCCCTTTTCAGTATTCATCTATGTACTAAGTCTCCTTACTTTGGGAGTAAACAAATATAATTGGTGATAATGTGGATGTTTTGAAAGCTGGAAAATTCAGCCATTTAACTAATGTTTATTAAGCAACCACTTTTTTTTTTTTCTTTCAAGGCATAGATCTAGGCATGGGATATTCAGAGATACATAGGGAATTTCTGTATTAGAAAAACTCATCCTTACAAAATGGTAGGATCCATGCTTTAAGTGAAATTATGTACAAATATCTTTGCTTACTTTATATAAACAAAAGAAAGAGTAATTAGTCTGGGAATTTATGAAAGACTGCTAGTTTTCACTAAAAATTCATTCTTTCTTGTACAAGAATAGAGTTCTGGCTAGGCATAAGGACTCCCTGCTCAAGACTACACTACCAGCCTTGTCTGGTAGATATGGCCATGTTATTAAGCTAGATATGGCCATGTGATTAAGATTTGACTGCCTGAATATGAGTAGCAGTGATATGAACCAGTTCTGAATTTTGCTCTCAGAATGGCTAGGAGTGTTATTTTTAAGCAAAGATTCACTTAGCCTGTTACCTATATTGTGCCTAATACCTTCCAGGCAGGAAAATCAAAGTTCTTAAAAGATTTTGTATGTCTGTGTAAAAGAGATTTAGGTCAAGTCAACTAGTGGAGTCGGACATGACTGAGCGACTTCACTTTCACTTTCATGCATTGGAGAAGGAAATGGCAACCCACTCCAGTGTTCTTGCCTGGAGAATCCCAGGGATGGGGGAGCCTGGTGGGCTGCTGTCTATGGGGTCGCACAGAGTCGGACACGACTGAAGCAATTTAGCAGCAGCAGCAGCAGCAGCAACTAGTGGACAGTTTCCAGTGGTATGTAGTACTCTGTATACTTGAACCAGCCCAAGAATCACATGAATGCATCATCTTGGACATGGTTCCTTCAGCCCCCTCCTTCAGTGCAGATGCCCTAGGTGAGCACCATGGCATAGACCAGCTGTTAACTGCTGAATCCTGCCTGAAGAGCAGACCCATGAGCAAAATGAGTGACTTGTTGTTTTGAGTGATGAAGTTTTGGGGGTGGTTCATTATGCAACAATAGATAGTTGACACACATGTCCAGTTTCAAAAAATAGTATCACTAAAATTTATTGTAAAACTATAGAGCATGTTATGCAGGCACAGGAGTATCAGATACATACTGAAATTATGCGTATGGATGGAGGGAAGGGGAGCAATTTGTACTGAGACCTAGCAGCAACTACTACTGTACCACTATCTAAATATTAACTTGTTGACAGTCTTTTGCTCCCTGTTTATATAAGATTTATAAAACTTATCAATAGATACATAACTGAGAAGCAGAATGCAATACAGATAGTCCCTGACTTATGATGGTTTAACTTGGAAATTTTCAACTTTATGATGGTGTGAAAGCAAGTAGGTAGAAACCATACTTCAAATTTTGAATTTTGATCTTTTCCCAGGCTAGCAATATGTGGTATGATACTCTCATGAGGCAAGGCAGCAACAGTGAGCTGCAGCTCCAAGTCAGCTAGGCAATCATAATGATAAACAACGGATGCACTCACAACCATTCTATATCCAGAAAACCATTCTGTTTTTCACATTCAGAACAGTATTCAATAAATTACATGAGATATTCAACACTCTATTATGAATCATCCTTTGTGTTAAATGATTTTGCCCAATTGTAGGCTATATAAATGTTCTGAGCACTTTCAAGGCAGGCTAGGCTAAGCTATGATGTTCAGGTTAGGTGTATTAAAATGCATTTTCTACTTATATTTTTCAACTTACAGTGAGTTTATTGAGTATTAACTCCAACATACTTGTACAACATACAAGTAGATTCCCAGGTGGCTCTGGTGGTAAAGTACCCGCCTGCCAATGTAGGAGACATAAGGGATGCATGAGGGTTCGATTCCTGGGTGGGGAAGATCCCCTAGAGGAAGGCATGGCAACCCACTGCAGTATTCTGCCTGGAGAATCCCCGTGGACAGATAAGTGTGGCAGCTACAGTCCACAGGGTTGCAAAGAGTCCAACACAACTGAAGCAACTTTCATTAGCATAATTCCAACATAAGTTGAAGAAGATCTGTATATACAAACTTTGTTACATTTAGCCTCATGTAATTTAATCTATTGGTAATGTAGATAGATCTAGTTTTACTAATATGGTTCAATTTACATATAAGCCAGCATATATGATGATCTGGAATATAAGATGAAAAGGTAAAATGCTGTCTTCTTAATAATTAAAGGTTATTTAATACTGCCAGAGAATGTCTCTTTAATTAAGCTTTGCGTTGTTAGTTTTTCTTCTGAGATGAGACATACGAGGGTAATATGGTACACACATCTGTGTGTATGTGTGTGTATGTACATATATTTATACATTTTCTATACCGACACATCAAATGTGGGACCAAAGGTTGCTTGTCTGTTTTTACATATTCAATGATGTTTTGCTAAAGTCAAGTCCTGTCCCTTATTTTGCCATCATATGTCAACAAATACATGATTTCTGACTAAACTTTAGAGCATTTAGTGCTTAATACATGAAACACTATTTGGTTTCATATATATACTTAATAGCCTCTAATAGTTTAAATAATCACTCTTTGATAATCAAAAAAGAAAAAAATTTAATATTTTCACATTTATCAAGTAAACTGTTCCAAAAAATAACCATAATGTGCTGAAAAGTTCTTTATTTATTCAGTAAGGAATAAATGTGAGTATAAAAGCAAACTTTGCATATTAGATCTGTTGGCTGACACAGAGTAACAAGATAAAAAGAAAATCTTGATAAAAAAACAAGGAAAAAAGGAAAAGAAAATGAAGTATAAGCTTTAAATAATGCATTAAGAATTCAAGGGAAAATGATTTTACTGAAAAAAAAAAGTGGTAGGATATTATTCAAAATAAATTTCAGGACAATTCTATGACATCTGAACCTTTACACCCTTAAAATATTTTCTTCAAGAGAAACAAAACCACATGTATGCCTTAGAATCACACAGGTCAGAGCCGTAAACTGAGATATGATTTCATGTAACTCTGCTCAAAGCAATGTGGGAGCCTGGATGGGAGGGGAGTCTGGGGGAGAACGGATGTATGTATATGCACGGCTAACTCCCTTCACTGTTTACCTTAAACCATCAAAACACTGTTAATAGGCTATGCTCCAAAGTTCAAAAATTAAAAAAATACAAAACCTAGATGTGACTAATGGGCAAATGGGTAATGTCATTTGAGACGATGGCCATGGTGTGGCTGGCAAACACATCCATTGAGTGACTCTGCTAATATGAAAACTCTGAGTATGAGGGAAAAAAGAAAGATTATGTATAATATACACTATTTATTAAAACCAAATATTCTTGAGGAACATAGAAAGATGATCTAAAACATAACTCAAGAGTAATCCTTGGAATGCTTCCATAGGGGTTTTTTTAGTAATATCCCCAAAGTCTTAATACTACAATATACTTCAATTTGACTATTACTTAGCCACTACTTTCTGGTTACATGAAAGTCAGGATGAATGATAACTAGACTTACCGTGGTGATCATTTTGAAATGTACAGAAATTTCAAATCACTATGTTGTGTACAAAGAACTAACATAGTGTTGTAGGTCAATTATACTTCAAAAACAAATGAACACACAATCTCATAAAAAAGAGATCAAATTTGTAGTTATCGGAGGCCAGTGTGAGGGGAATGGGAGTGGGGAGAGTGGATGAAGGTAGTTGAAAGGTACAAACTTCCATTTATAAGATAAATAAGTACCAGAGCTGTAATACACAACAGTGATAAATAGTAATACAATGAACACTGCTGTAAGTTATACTATATGAAAATTGAGAATAAATCCTAAAAGTTCTCATCACAAGGAGATAGGTTTTTCTTTCTTTGATTTTATATCTATATGAGATGGTGAATGTTCATGAATCATATAATCACTTCATGATATTTGTAAGTTAAATCATATACACTTTAAACTTATGAAATGAAGTGAAGTGAAAGTCGCTCAGTCGTGGCCAACTCTTTGGGACCCCATGGACTATACAGTCCATGGAGTTCTCCAGGCCAGGATACTGGAGTGGGTAGCCTTTCCCTTCTCTAGGGGATCTTCCCAACCCAGAGATCGAACCCAGGTATCCTGCATTGCAGGCGGATTCTTTACCAGTTGAGCCACAAGGGAAGCCCAAGAATACTGGAGTGGGTAACCTATCCCTTCTCCAGCAGATTGTCCCAACCCAGGAATAAAACCGGGGTCTCTTGCATCTCAGGTGGATTCTTTACCAACTGAGCTATGAGGGACGCCCCATTTAAATTTATACTATATGTCCATTATATCTCATATGAAATACTATATGTCCATTATATCTCAACAAAAGTAGAAGAAAAAAAGAAAGGATGACAAAATATACTCATGGAAAGATACTCATGTATATCTGCATATTAATTTTAGTCATTAACTCAGAGTAGCAAAAAGTAATGTTTATAGGAATAATAGAGCAGATATTTCTCTTCCACAGTGAAATTTCAACAACATGTGGCAGTTAGACTTTAAAAAATTACCAAGTTATTACATTTGTATTTGAATTCTATTAGTGGTAAACATTGTTATTTCATTTGGGACAAAAAAATGCGTTATAAATATTCTAAAATAGATAGAATGCTTTTCTATGCTTGCAGTCTTCCAGTAGCTTAACAAATTTACCATGTTTTTGTACCCAGCATGGAAATTTAGCTATATAAAATTTTAATTTGTGCTCTTAAATGACCTAATCAATATTTAACCAATTAGGGTCTTGGACTCATATTCAGATAATGAGATTATCTGGGGAAAGTAATATTGGATATTTTTAGATCTTAAAATATTTCCCTATTTTCTTAAATTAAAATAGAAAGAAAAAAAACTTTCTCCTAGTTGGAATATGCTTCATAATTAGCTATACATATTCTTCAAACTACTTAAGGAAAAATGAAATGTGTTCAGCATGACAAAGTTGATTGGATTCTAGGCAAACTATAAAGTCAAGTAAGTAAATCACATAAAACCACTGACTATAGTCTTATTTCTATAAGTATTAAACTTATGCATTAGACTTTTATCATTGTTTAGTTTTAGGGAAACCAAACAAGAAAGTACTAATTTCTTTTTTTCTTCCTTAAAATTTTATGGCATAGTCATATTTACATATAATTTTTTAACATACCTAAGAATTCTTTCTACCAGAAAGAAAATTTCAATCTAATCAAACCTTACAATTATACATCATAGAAACCATTTACTCATAATTTTGCCGTGACCACCTTCAGGGGATCATCCTGACCCAGGGATTGAACATATGTCTCTTAGGTCTCCTGCATTGGCAGGATTGTTCTTTACCACTAGCGCCACCTGGGAAGCCCAATTCTTGCCTATATTTCTGGCTAATATTTGGGAGGATCTTATTTCTGAGAACAATTGAATCTTCCTCAGATATATCTGAAATTATAAACATTTCTAAGTATTATTCCATCATCACTAATTTACTACTTACTTTTCCATCTAACACTTAAAAAAAGGCTTTCTTTTATCCCTCCCATTATATCAAATTAAAATGATAATAAAGAATTTGGCAGAATGTAGCCACAAATAAATCTGACACGTTTTATTTTCATTGTGTATCATATTATTAACAATGAAACTTGAAATCATTTCCCATGAGCAAAAACCAATTATAGTATATAATTACCTTCAAGAAATAAGAATTGTATTATGTGTAATATTTTGTTACCTGATTTCTTTAGCAATATATTCTGGGAATTTTTCATATCTTCAAACTTTCTTTAACACCTTTAAATCTTTGGTGCTTTTGAGAATTCCTTGAGAAATCATTTTGCAATTTAATCCATTTAATTAAACCACTATTGTTGGTAAATCAGTGCTTTTGAGATAACTGCATCTAAAACTGGAGAAGGCAATGGCACCTCACTCCAGTACTCTTGCCTGGAAAATCCCATGGACAGAGAAGCCTGGTAGGCTGCAGTCCATGGGGTCGATAGGAGTTGGACACGACTGAACGACTTCACTTTCACTTTTCACTTTCATGCATTGGAAAAGGAAATGGCAGCCCACTCCAGTGTTCTTGCCTGGAGAATCCCAGGGATGGGGGAGCCTGGAGGGCTGCCGTCTATGGGGTCGCACAGAGTCGGACACGACTGAAGCGACTTAGCAGCAGCAGCATCTAAAACAGTTTTAATAATGTATATTTCCTTCTCCAAACAATGTATATACACATATATAAATCTGCAAATCTGGTTATATGTTGTAGGCCACAATGCTGTCTCAGTTTAGATTTGGGGAATGGACTTATACTATTTTTCTTTATCAGCTTTTTATATATACCGTGGCCATGATTCATCTCTAAAGTAGTCAGTGCCAATATAAAACTGGGCATTTTCTTTACAAAAATATTTAGTGTAATATCAGTAGTAAGTCTGTAGCTCTAAAATCCTGTGTTATACTCTTCAGCTTTTTTTTTTAATTATTTCCCAAAGTTATATGACTAAGGAATCTGTGCTGCACCAGAAGCCATGCCAGGCCTTAAGCTTTCAGGCACCAATTTATCATCCCCACATTCCCCTGACCTAAAGATCCTCTACTCACCTTAGAACAAATACAGTACTTTATAAATGAGTAGAGGAAAGACATATACGAATAACAAAGACAGCACTGTCCCACAATACACAGATTAGTCACATGATTACATGTGACTTACTGGTCCTGTTTATAGTACTGTATATGATGATGTTGGTAAAGCAATTCTAGTAAGGATTTTATAATATTCCCATATAAAATAGTTATGACCACTGATGTCCTTTTCTGTGTGCAATAATTATTTCTAAAAGCTATCTACAATTTGAACTGGCATTATGATGTTTGCCATCTTGTTCTTTTCTCATAAATTCATATTTTCACATAGTAAACACATTTATTGCAGTTATCCTATATCATATTTCCTTCAGAAAGTAAGATATATGTCAGGGTAGTATACATTATGTTCTGGGAACAAACAAACCCCGCCCCCACCAAAGCTCAGTATCATAACATCATAATTAGTGTCAATGAAAAATTTACATTTGATTGATATAGACTTGATGTCTGCAATACTCTAGGACTACTGTGCCTGTGACACATGAGGTCAACTTGACTTTGTGCATCCCCCATTTGGACAAGAGGCTCGGCTAGTAGTGTTTTCTGCCCCTGCCCACACATCACACATATTTCCCCCAATTACATTTTATTGGGCAGAATATCATATAATCTAACTCAAGACATTTGGAAAGTTCACTTTCATGTGTACTCAACAAGGAGGAATAAGAAACAAATCTTTTAGAAAGACTTCTAGGCCAAGACAGTAATGGATTATGTGTCCAGGTATTTTAAGGATGATTTCAAGAAAGGCCAATTTAAAATTTCTTTGGAAGTCACCCAAAGACTTTTGAATATATTTTATTTCATTGAAATAAACAATATTTAACATATCATTTTTGAAAGCAGTATAGTCAATTGGCAAGGAAGCTAGGGTCATGAAACTTAAGCTAAAATTGATCAATTGTGACTTTATAGTATGACACCTTATCTAATTTTTCTGTGCCACTATTTCATCAACAAAATAAGAGTAATAATAATAATTCAGCAATCATTTTTATTTCCCTGACACAGGTTATTATATATGGGTGAAGGACTTCTTCCATGGCTGCATGCCAAAAACCAAAATATTATCAGTGGCATTTTCAAACTCAATTACATTACTGACATTGGAAATTCCATGGTTCATAGAAAATACACTGTCTTGCTTTCCTTGACTATGCTATATGTCAGAATCATCTTTCTTCCCCCATTCTTAGGAAAGAGTTAACCTTGAAGAAAAAGCACACTAAACCTTTCTTATATCAAAAATATGCATGGGTAGAGATCTACCTCCTTTTAAATAACTATTAAAATTTCCTGGCCTTATTTCCGTTTTATTATATTTGCAGTAACAAATGAGTTCTCCTCTTAAACACGGATATAAATTTCCTGCCTAGATTACAGAAGATATGAGCCATTGGCTACTGAGAAAAGCAATATTACAACTAAGATTTTATCATTCTTGTAATGATTCTTAGAATAGTTCTAGTATATGACATTACATATTCTTTATGAAATAAGAGTCAAACAACAAAAAAAAGCAAAACATTCAAGGAAACTTTCTATATTTCGTGTCACATTTTTTAGATGTTTGCGTTTTTGAACTATTACTTAATAGTGAGCTCTTACAGTTATGTGAAAGCAGATTATACCAAAAGATTTATAGGGTTAGGTAATGCAGTAAAAAAATCAAATTTCTATAAACCTGCTTTGCATGTAGTTTTTTCCTAATAAAAACATCTATTATTTCAAGCAACTTTTACAGTTAATGCAAGACTTATACAATTATTATACTGCATCATATTGTACTCAGTTAAGTTACTGTATTTACTTAAAAGGGCTTCCCTGGGGGCTCAGATGGTAAATAATCCATCTGCAATATAGGAGACCCAGGTTCAATCTCTGGGTCAGGAAGATATCCTGGAGAAGGGAATAGATACCCATTCCAGTGTTCTTCCTGGGAAAATCCCATGAACAGAGCAGCCTGGCGTTCACAGGGTCACAAAGAGTCAGACATGACTGAGTGACTAACTCTCTCTCTTTTTCTCTCTCTCTCTCTCTCTCTCTCACACACACACACATACACTTACTTAAGATCTATATTTGTGACAATAGAGGGCCACTAAAGAAATTTCTGATATAGATGTACCATTTATTGAGATACCTTAATTAAAAGGCAGTTTATTCCTAATTCCCACAAAATATTCCATGGGGAAAAAACTTTCATTTCAGCTGGTATTAGTTTAATCAAAGGAGATATACAAACTTGTGATTGCTGGTTTAAAGTTTCTATTCCTAATATCTTTGTCAAAATTCATACTTATTGAAAAAAAGCAATATAATATGTGTTTTTTTATGTATTTCTGCACTTTTAACTAGCCTTCTTTTTATTCCTAAAAATGGAAATCATGGCATGTAGTAATCATAAGATATATTTTTAACTATTGCATATATAAATGCTTTTAAAGTCTTATTTTAAAATTCAAGTTATATATATATATATATATATATATATACACACATATATACACACAGATACAGACTATATTAGATGTTTCTTATATTCACTCATTTACTAAATAATTATCTAGTACTTTCTATGCATCATTCTCTTTCTTCTAAAAGTATACAGTCTGGTTGGGAAAAGGGTAAGCAAAAAATAAAAGAAAAATGAACCAATAATAACAGCTCTAGAGGGGGTGACATTTCATATGTAGGGTAGCATATGGAGAGGGACACCTAAGCTGTCTGACTGCATTACAGAAGGCAAACTGAGGACACCACACCTTTTGAGATAAAATGGAAAGGATATACAGAGGTTTTCTAGGTGGACAGATCAGGTAAGATCATTCCAGACAGGATAGTATAGGCAAAGCCATGGAAATATAATAGAATACTATAAAGTCCTAAAATATGTGCCATTTAAAAAATAATACAAAACAAATATACTGGCCCCCACTCACAAATAGAAATAAGACAGGGAGTTTAAGAATCTTAGTGGCAAGCCTGAATATAAACTTATGTTTGACCCCTTAATACACTGCCTTGACCGTATACATTCCTTCCTTTATTAAGGTCAGAGAGTAGGGAATGCCAGGTATACAAAATTGGTATTTTTAAAAACTGTCATGTCTAGGAAAACTACTAACATATTGCTCACTGATTTTGGAAATTAAAGAGGATAAAGAGCTAGTCAAGGGATGGGAAAAATCAAACTTTACCAATCCTAACATAAACCCCTCCTGGCTTTATAATTTTGAGTCCATCAACCTGCAGTTGTTTGCCTTCTCTGGATGTACTTTCTATGCACCAAATTAAGGAATGAACTGTAACATTCTATGACAAATACTTCATCTACATATAATTTGCTTTAAAAATTAAACCTATACCCCATATTTCTCTGATCCTTCTAAAACCTCTCAGGGGGAATTAAGTTAAGATGATTACTTTCAGATTTAGGAGGACAAAGTTAACTTTTACAGAAGGTAAGTGATCTGTCTAAAAACACAGCTGATGTATGACCTGAGCTAGAATTTGAACCCAAGTTTTCAGAGTTCAGTTTCCTCAATACAACATCTGATGTTAGCCAAAAAATCTAACTCTAATTTGAAAACATCCTCACTTCAACTTAAGTCAAAATATTAAGAGACACTGTGAATAGAAGCTGCTAAGTCGCTTCAGTCGTTTCCGACTTCTGTGCAACCCCACAGATGGCAGCCCACCAGGCTCCCCCGTCCCTGGGATTCTCCAGGCAAGAACACTGGAGTGGGCTGCCATTTCCTTCTCCAATGCATGAAAGTGAAAAGTGAAAGTGAAGTCGTTCAGTCCTGTCAGACTCTTAGTGACCCTATGGACTGCAGCCTACCAGGCTCCTCCATCCATGGGATTTTCCAGGCAAGAGTACTGGAGTGGGGTGCCATTGCCTTCTCCAGTGAATAGAAGACATACACTAAAAAGCCCATCTCCTGTGTGAGAGAGAATACATGTGAGAGAGCTATAGTTTCTACCCATACTACCAGAAAAGCTGGACAAAAATAAAAAATTTAGTAAGTCATCAAAGTCATTTAAAAGGAACAATAAACATGTACAAATCTCTTAAAAACTTAGTATTGGTGAATTTTTTAATGCTGTCATTTTAGCATCCAGTTAAGCTAAAACTGATAGAGACCAATATTTTTCATGATTCTTGAAAGGCAGACAGAATTAGCTAATGAACTGATATAAATGGTGTCAATAGGCTCAAACTCAATATTTCAGAGTTCCTGATATTTCTGATCTAGTGATTCTAATAGAATGCATATATCAATATATATATAAATTATAACAACTTGTTTTATATTTATATCCCTGTTATAAATTATTTTGTATTTAACTATGTTTATTTTTATATAAAATAAGAGAAATATTTAAAAATAACAATAGGGAGATGACAATTATCATTCAGTGAATATAAATGAGGTTTTTCAATAACATACTCTCTTAATAAGGCAAAGAAAATCTGGCATTTCCTCAAAAGCTGATAAAAGATTTTTGCAAGGATTATTTATTTATAACTGGGTTCTTAGCTCACACGTTGTGTGACCTTCCCCCTACTCAACAGCCTTTTTTGATACTTGAAATTCATCTAAAATTAATGGAATTTCAAAAGGAGGCAATGGAATATATATAAAAGTCACTGAAAATATTGCTTGATACTGTAAAAGATAGTTTCTTATTTGAGAGACAAGAAAGGCATATCAAATGATGTAATTCGACATATAGTCATATATACCAAGGGTATGGCAGTGTGTATGCTTGGTTGAGACTGATTAAAAGGTAGAAAAAACAAAGTATGTTTTAAGGCAAATATTCACATTTAAGTAAGAAATATTTGCTAAAACAATTAATATTCCTCATAGGATTATTTTTCCCTTAAAGCCCTATATAACTTAGTTTGATTAAATATAACTTGGTTACTTTTTTTAGGTCATGCCAGCCTTTGTTGGGGGCAGAAAGGGGTTATTTTGTAATGTTGAAAAATAAGTTCATGATTGTTGCAACAACCACACAGACTTAATTCATTTATAAACTTGAGCTTCATCAGGAAAACTCTATGATAACTGGCTTTTCAAATGCCAGAGAATGGTTCATTAATTTTAACTGTAATATTATGATGACAATTTATGTAATAGAGTGGAGAACTATATCTTTTTATCTACATAAAAATAATGCAGTCTCTGATGAATTCAGGATTTCCGACAGTTATCAAGCCTTGGTATAAATTCATGTACCATATTGAAAAGGCATATTTCCATTGCTCTGGTACATTTAAACTGACAAGGAATAGAACTGAACAATGAGTCTTTCTTCTAAAAAGACTTTGCATGGTATGTGATAAGCAATGTGCCACACAGCTTTTACATATAGGAGACAGAAGGAATCTGAATTGCCAAGGATATTCTGGTTAGAAGTGGTATGGACAGAAGTCCTCAATTAATAATTCTTACTTAGATGCTATTGTTAGTAGTGTTTGGTGAAGAAAATATAGCTGTTTTACTTATTCCTTCAAAAATGTATGTTCCACTGGAAACAAAGAGTATTTACACAAATCATAAATACTATAGTCTAAGAGACTTTCAAGATTTTAATTCAGAGTTTGTGGAATACTCATCAAACAACTAAATAAAAAATGAAAACAAAACCAAACCATGTGTCGTGCATCTAATAGGTTCCCAGCCCTCTGCCAACGTCAGATGTGAGGCAAGTGACTGCTCATCTGAATAAGCTTAGTTTCTGATGTGAGAAATGATTAAAAGGCAGGGATACGTTTCTTTTTCAGAAAGGTGCAAGGTCTTCAAATCCTGAAAAGAGCTAGTACTTTGGCCTGAATAGATAAGGATTGGTGAAGATCATCAGAACAAATACAGTGGAGGGAAGAATTGGCTCCTAGATCCTCATGCTGTATTCTAGGACCCCAGAGATACCAAAATTCATGGATGCTCCACTCCCTGATATAAAGTCGCACAGTACAGCTGGCCCTACTTATATGTGGGTTTCACGTTTGGGGATATAGAAGACAGACTCAACTAGCAGACTTTTATCTTAAAGGACTGTTAAAATACAGTAGGGTAGTTGAAGGGGGAGATGTTCATCCAGACAAAAGAAACACAAAGTCTAATGGTATGGAAATGCCAAAGGGCAAAGTGCTTTTAGGAGAAGTGCTTTAGTAATTCAGAAGATGTGTTACAGGCCTTGAGGATGAAAGAAAAGCAGAGGCTATATAAGAAAGAACACAGGTTGCCCATTACACAGTCTAAATTCTATCTGAAAAGCAATGTGTGATCTTTAAAGAAAGTCTCTTAATTAAGATCAAAGTATATATTAAGAAGCTTAACTTCTTGGCAATTTGGAAGATGAAATTGACACAGGGCAGAGAGAGAACTATATGGAGGAACTTGCAGTAATTCAACTAAGGAACATCTTAAAACAGTAATAGGGGATATAATTAATTATCTTAACCTTTAGTCTAAATCTGCCTTCTTTCTCAACCCACACACTAAACTGTACACACACTAAACTATATTGTATGAGGAAGTAAACCAGGTCATAACCAAATCAGAATCATAAAATGCTCATTTACAGTACAACATCTTTGGTCACAAATACTTTACCTTTTAGTTCCCTCTAAAATTTTGTTTAAATATTTGTTACCTGAATAAACTAAGGAGTACCCACTGAAGTAATAATAAACAAATATACAGGTCAAACAACTATATATTGATGAAGAATTGCTAAAAATTACATTTAATAAAAAAAAATGTAATCCCAGGCTAAAACAGACAGGTTTCTCCTCCAGGATAGATGGAAAAAGGAAAGAAAAAAACCTACTCAAAAAGGCAATTGTAGACAATTTTTAAAAATACTTTCAATCTGCTCTTTCAACAAAACTATGCTAATTATGAAAACTTTTTTAACCACAAATAAGCTAGTAGTAGAATGAACTATTTCAACTGTTGTATATTTCTGGCCTTATTACACTAGTCAGAAAATTTAGAACTATAGAATTTCATTTTCATGAGATTTCAAATCTCTCTGAAAATTTCATAATTGAGGCAGAGAAACTACAGAATTGTTTAATTTGAATGGCACTGCCTTAATTCTTCAATGCTGTGAAAACTGTTAAGTCATTCAGTTGTGTCCGACTCTTTATGACCCGATGGACTGTAGCTCACCAGGCTCCTCTGTCCATGGAATTCTCTAGGCAAGAATACTGGAGTGGATTGCCATTCCCTTCTCCAGGGGATCCTCCTGCCCCAGGGATTGAACCCCCTGGGTCTCCCACACTGCAGATAGATTCTTTACCATCTGAGCCACCAGCAAATTCTTCAATAGTGAACAGGAAAACTTGTCATCAAATTTTCCATGGTATTTTTCTGAGCTGAAACTTGATACTGAAGGGCAGCAGAATTTGTTACCTCAAAATATATCTCTTTGGCATAGGGATCATCTTGAGCTGGTCATTTATTTTTTAAGAAAGAGAAGACACAGGATACCAAGTAAAAGTTACCCTTTTGCAAAAGACATTTACATTTATAAGGGAAAGTTCCATGTGTAAAGGTGTCTTCCCTTCTAGACCAGAAGATGAAGATGGCTGAATCTCCAGAAACTCTTATCAATGGAGAAGGTATAGACTTAAATCTAAATAACAATCATACCTTTGTTTACTGTGCTATCGCCTGAAAACCTCCCATAACTGGCTCTCTGCCCCACAACATCCTCTCTTGTCTTTAGTTGGAGAAGGTATTTTAGAGCTGAGGGTGTGGTCTCAGCCAAGAACCTAGAAGAGTAGAGAGATAATTATTTTCCTTCCCAACAATACCCACACAAATAAATGTTTAAAGAAAAAGTCAGTAAAATAAGTTTTGTTAACATATAGGATTTTAAATTTTGTGTATTCCTGAATCTATCAATAGATGTAAAGTTTAAAATTAAGAAGGTATTGCTGGCTCAGTTGGTAAAGCGTCTGCCTACAATGTGGGAGACTCAGGTTCAATCCCTGGTTTGGGAAGATCCCCCTGGAGAAGGAAATGGCAACCCACTCCAGTATTCTTGCCTGGAAAATCCCATGGACGGAGGAGCCTGGTAGGCTACAATCCATGGGGTTGCAAAAAGTTGGACACGACTGAGCGACTTCACTTTCACTTAAATATTTAAAGCTTGAAGTGTTTATACTCATGAACATTTCTTCCCAGTGTGGAGATAGCTCTTGATGAAACCCAGAAACTGTGAAAGGTCCCTCCTTACAGTAGCACCAACAGGCCTAAAGAACAATTAAGTGCATTATGACTTTCAAAAATGAAGAAGCAAGTGAAAGCTAAGTCAATTATAAGGAGGTGGTAAAGAGCTTTTACATTTCATTATGAATCACTTCTTATAGAAGAATCTCCTGCTTTCTAACTTGAGATGATACATGTACACTGGTTATTCTGGATTGAAATGTGCGATTAACACCAGTCAGAAATGAGACCAGGGCCTAGGTGTGAGTTCTGTTCTCCACCTAGCAAAAGGATCAGATCATTGTATTTTTCTACCTTCTTTATAGGAGAAAAAGGAAGTAAAGTAAATCAATGTTATATTTTAAAAAACCTAGTATGAGATAAGAGGAAGGCAAAAATAAGATGAAAAACTCCCAGGGTAGAAACAACCTCTATAAAAATCGAGTAAATTACTGCCTGAATTTAATAATTAACTAGGGGAAGGAAAGAAGTGCCAGAGCACTGGCAACTAATTTGAAAATTCCAACAGGACTCAGGCACAAGTCACTGAAAGGTATCAATTTTTTCAGAGAATATTCTAGTGAAGTCACAGGATCCCTGAGGGGAAATGAAGCTAAGGGCACCTAACTAGAGTAAAACTTTATAAAGGGAATTCAATTGACAGACTTCTAACTTGTGTCCCAGAAGTCCAAGTTCATAAAGGCTTAAAGCTGAAAGGCTGGTGGCAGCTATTCCATTTTGGAGACTGAGCAGAGGGCTTTGATTCCAGGGTATTTGACAGTGCCAAACTTAGCAGTCCTGTTCTTCTATGGAAAAGGACACCTATCACAAAAGAAGTTTATCAGTAAAAGAAAAAGATAAATTCCCACTCAAAGTTTGGACTATTTGGGCAAAAGTTCTAGAATTAAAATTTTAAAAAAGGAAAAGAAATGAGGGGTGTTACAAAATGGGTTTACAGCTCAATAAGTGAGTTTTTTGTTTGTAAAAAGTGGAAGATCATTCCAAATGTTGTGCCTTTTTCTCCTGGATCTACAAACTAGGAGGATATTTTCATCTGAAAAAATAAAAGAAAGAAAGAGAAACAATGTAGTTCATATACATATATATACACATATACATAGGTATATAGAAGTCAATTATTTTACAAAAAGGAATTCAGATGTTTAAATATTAACCTTTATTCATTGCATTGTAGAATAGTAAATAGTGATATTAAATTTTCAAAGTAACTGTTCATGAGAAAACTCCAAATTTTCCACTATTCAGATCAATTTGATTTATAGCAATTCTAGATTCATAAGAAATGAGAGGATAGGGAGCATGATGTTTGAAGAAAAATTAGTAGAATATTTAAACACTGGAGAATCTTTAGCAAAACAATTAATTCAAGAAATAAACAGGGTAAATTACTCTCTTAAAAATATCTTAAAATTATCCTAACTCTCAAGAAAATTCCTATCACACAGCTTATAACTGATATCTAAAATAATACCAGAGACTCAGAAAGGACAAAACGAAACTAACCGACAAAAAAACACATGTTCTCTGATATATAGAACACATTTTTTATGACATTCTAGAGTGGCTACGTCCCCTTGAGCAGTCCCATTCCTAAGAAAGACCTTCTAGTGCACAGTTCAACTTTGTGGAGGAAAATCAATCGTATAGATCCATTCATGATTTCCTGGAGAGGCCATCTGCACGTCCTCTTTGGAAAAAATGTCTGTTCAGTTCTCCTTCTCATTTTTTAATTGTATTGTTTGCTTGATGTTGAGTTGTATGTTCAATATCACTAACTATCAGGGAAATGAAAATCAAAACCACAATGAGATATCACCTCACACCTGTCAGAATGGTGATCACCGAAAGGAACACAGATGACAAATGTTGATGAGGATGAGAAAATGGAACCCGCTTCCCCTGTTGGTGAGAATGTAAACTGGAGCAGCCTCCGTGGAAAATGGTACGGAAGTTTCTCAGAAAAACTAAAACCAGAACTCCCATATGACCCGGCAATTCTACGCCTTGGTATACACCCAAAAATACCAAAAACATGAATTCTAAAAGATACATGCAGCCCGACATACATAACAGCACTATCGGCAATTGCCAAGATAGGGAGACAACCTAAGTGTCCATCAACACATGAGTGAATAAAGAAGATGTGGCATATCTATCTATATAGATAGATATGCATTTTTCCATTTGCAGCAATGTGGATAGACTTGAAAGGCATTATACTAAGTGTAGCGACAGAGAAAGACAAACACCATAATCACTTACATGTGGAATCTAAAAAATACTACAAACTAGTGAATAAACCAAAGAGAGAAGCAGACTCACAGATACAGAGAGCAAACTAGTGGTTACAAGTGAAGAGAAGGAAGGCAGGAGGGGCAGCACAGGGACAGGGTAAACAGGTGTATTATAAAATTATATGAAATCCATGTATGAAATTTTTGAAAATTGTAAAGTACCACAGAAGTTAAAGAATCTTGCATTCTATAAAAAAAATCTTAGAAAGATTCTATGAAGTGAAGCATCAAAAGCAAAAATTAAATTATTAGAACCATTGGCATATCACTTGCTTTTAGGACAACCTTGATCAAATAAAGTCACCTGGCTTCAAGTTAGTCATTTCATTCATTCATTCACTTCTTCATTTCATGAATTCTGACTGACTACCAAGGCTTTGTTTTTAGGAGCAAACATTTCATGGAAGAAATGTGCAAATTGATACTTATGATACTACATGTATCTTCTAATGAAGGCAGAAGATAAGATAGTGAATAAAAGTTTATTTTAGGTCCAACTAATTCTCTCCCTTCATGAGATATATACAGCTGGATGCAACTCAGATTACCTGTCTCCCAACCTTTTAGAGTATGCTATTTTTATTTTCCTTAGAAGAAACTGATTTCATGGAATCTTACAATCCACTTGCTGAGAAAAATCCAGAAGAACACGTCTCCCATCCTTTCCCCCACTGAGCCCTGATCAGGAAAACTTCCGCTCTTCTTCACAATGGTTTTCTGCCTAGGCACTGATTTAAATAGACTAAGAGATCTCCTAACCCAAGGAATCCATTAGTTGTGCTGTGTACTACTTTATATATAGGTTGGTCCAGCCTTAGAAAATGCCAGCAGGTTAGCAGCTACAAAGTATGTAAGCATGATTCAAATAAGTCAGTGCCACTGTGGTAGATTACAATCTCCTCACTATTTCTTGTCACATTCTATGGGACCTGTTCCTGTGGGATGTGTATATAGCACAGCTCTGTTGAGCTCAGGAGTGGTGATGTGACTTGCAATGGCCAATGAAAGGTGGGCAGAGGCCATGTGTGTCTGTTACCTAACAGACTTAAGAGGCAGCCTATGGCCTGGCATATTCTCTTTGCCATTATTTATAACACAGACATGTCCCAAATGAGGGCTGTTCCTTATCGTTCCTTAGAATGATAATAGTAAGGAGTAAAACTGCTGCAGGCTCTTGAGACTTATAACACCAGACTTGTCCCCACAACACAGACATAAGATATTACTATCTTTAGTAATATAATTACTCCTCTTCAGCCCTGTCAATACTTCTCAGCTTTGTAATTTTTTCCTTGTAAAGAAGCAAAATAAGATTCATTCTTTTTTTGTGTGTGCTTTTTTTTTCTTTTTAATTTTATTTTTAAACTTTACAAATTGTATTAGTTTTGCCAAATATCAAAATGAATCTGCCACACGTACACGTGTTCCCCATCCTGAACCCTCAATAAGATTCATTCTACACTCAGAGCTATTCATTGTTTTTGTTCAGTTCCTAAGTTGTGTCCAACTCTTTGCAACCCCACAGACTGCATCACTTCAATCTCCTCTGTCCTCCACTGTCTGCTGCTGCTGCTGCTGCTAAGTCGCATCAGTAATGTCCGACTCTGTGCGACCCCATAGACGGCATCCCACCAGGCTCCCCTGTCCCTGGGATTCTCCAGGCAAGAACACTGGAGTGGGTTGCCATTTCCTACTCCAATGCATGAAAGTGAAAGTGAAGTCGCTCAGTCATGTCCAACTCTTAGCGACCCCATGGACTGCAGCCTTCCAGGCTCCTCTTTCCATGGGATTTTCCAGGCAAGAGTACTGGAGTGGATTGCCATTGCCCTCTCCACTACTGTCTCCTAGAGTTTGCTTAAATTCATGTCCATTGAGTCGATGAGGCCATCTAACCATCTTGTCCTCTGCCATCCCTTTCTCCCTCTGCTTCAATCTTTCCGGCATTAGGGTCTTTTCCCTGATGAGTCACCTCTTCGCATCAGGTGGCCTAAGTATTGGAACTTCAGCTTCAGCAACAGTCTTTCCAATGAATATTCAAAGTTGCCTTCCTTTTGGATCAGCTAGCTTGATGTCTTTGCTGTCCCAGGGACTCTCAAGAGTCTTCTCCAGCCACAATTTGAAAGCATTCATTTACCTTTTCCTATTTGGGGCTTCTCCTATAAATAATCTTTGCATCAACACATAAGAAGGTCAGGTTATGAGCAAGGCATTCTGTAATGCTGGATTTAAATTCAACTTCGTCCCTTTTTGGCTCTGTGATCTTGGGTAAGGAACTTAATTTTCTATGCCTCACATTCTTTTCTATAAAATGAGAATAACAGTTTACACCCAAAAGAGAGTTGTGAAAATTTATGGCATTTGCACATGTAAAACAGAGGAAGTATCTGACATAGAGCAATGCTTTGTATATTAATATTTACTATGACTATAGCTATTACTATTATTATTTGCTATCAATATTATTTACCAAGATATCTGTGGTTTTCACAGGTAAAACATATAAGTGTGCATCTTTTTGAACTCAATTCTAATCAAGTAGAAATTCCTCTTGACTCAATTTCTGGACAGTATCCACAATCCAAATAAATCAGATGACATCACTCTGTGCTCAAAACGTGGCAGTAGCTTCTCATTTTTCTCAGAGCTCCTCTCATGACCAATTATGCCCAGGATCTGCACAGGTCCACAACCCTCTGGCCCCTGTCTAATCTCATCTCCTGAGACCACTCCCTGGTTTACTCTACTATAGCCAGACTGTCTTCTGCTGCTCCTTAAACACTCCAGGAAAAGCTTTTGCTCTTGAGTCTTTGTTCCAGCTTCTCTCTCTGCCTGGAATGTTCTTCCTCAAAAGTATTCTCACTGCTAAGGTCGTCACTTCCTTCAAGTCTTTGTCCAAAGGTCACCTGCCTAATAAGGCAAACAGATCATCCGTTTTAAAATGCAACTCTCTGTTCCATCCCCACATGCACTTGGCACTCATGACTCCACTTACTCGCCTGCATCTTCTTTTTTATTATTGCCACAGCACTTATCGCCTTCTAACACACCATGTAATTTGCTTATGATGCACGATTAATATTCATGTATTTTATCTTCCATAAAAATGTAAGTTTCATGAGGGTAGGGTCCTTTGTTTTGTTCACTGATTCCAAGCAATTCCAATAGTGACTGGCACGGTAAATGCTTGTTACGTTTGTTACTCATTCAGTCATGTCCAACTCTTTGTGACCCTATGGACTGGAGCCCACCAGGCTTCTCTGTTCATGGGACTCTCCAGGCAAGAATACTGGAATGGGTTGCCATTTCCTTCTCCAGGGGATCTTCCCGACCTAGAGATAGCACCTGGGTCTCCTGCATTGCAGGCAGGTTCTTTATCATCTGAGCCACTAGGGAAGCCCAGAATAGGCAGTAAATAAATATTGTTAGCTGAATGAAACAACATCAAAATGAGCATAATGTGAAACCTTCCTTTTTATAAACAAAATCTTTATTTAGCAGTTAACTATGCCATCATGGAAAGTAAACTTTTTAAGAAACTGTGCCTACAAAAAGGTAAATAAAGGCCAAATGATGAGGTAGAGACAGAATAAGGATTTCATATACATGCAGATTTTACATTTAGATTGAGAAAGGTCAGTTATTTCAGGCTAATAAGAAAATCATGCTCTCAGAAGCCCTGAGACTGGAGCACTGTTTAGATCTCTACTTTAATATTTAATTTCATACATTTCCTGAAGGAAACTGATTAATAATTGCAACCAGTGAAGCATATACTTTAAAAGATTGACCCCCGCAAGCTGTTGTGTTTTGAAGATTAAAATAGTGCCTTTTTTCTTATAAAACAAGTCACTGGTGTGACATCTTTCTAACTTCACAGAGCTGAAAATAAACTGAAGCAAAATATGAGATAACTAATTAGCCACATGCTTTGCAAGTTGTTTGTGGATTTTTTCTTTTTTTGAAGCAACAACAAAGCGGGTTGGTGCACATTTGGATAGTTTGAACTGATCCTAATGAAATATTAACTTGAAGTTATATTTTTCAAAATTCCTTTCTGCTTTAACCAATTTACCTCAACCTCCAAAGTACTGTTGACTCTCAAGCTCTAGCTCAAGTACATGGATCAAAGAAGGAGCAAAAATAATAAAACCAGCACCAAATACGGCCTCTGCTGCAGTGCCTGTCAACATACTTAAGTGTGTCCAGTCAGGAACTCCAGTTTTATTGGGAAATGAGCAGCTGTAGGTTGTCCTCAGTGTAACCTTTTAAGGACAATGAATAACTGAAATCTGATGAAGTAAAAATATTTGAGGCTTCCCTGGTGGCTCAGTGGTAAAGGACACGTGCCTGCTAATGCAGGAGTATTGTGTTTGATCCCTGGGCTGAGAAGATCCCCTGGAGAAGGAAATGGCAACCCACTCTTGTATTCTTGCCTAGAGAATCCCATGGACAGAGGAGCCTGGCAGGCTGTAGTTCAGGGAGTTGCAAAAGACTGACACAACTTAGCAACTAAATAACAACAAAAATATTTCAGGAGAAACTTAGTGGTTCAATTTCTCTGCAATGCCTTCTTTAATTTAGTTCTGTCCTTCATCTTCTAGGAAAGTATTCTCTGTCTCCATTATAGTTTTCTCCCCTTTCAGGTTTCAATGGAAATTAATAATTACATCTAAGAGATCTGACTTGCAGTCAAATTTCCTATAAACACCTTCATATTACTAACAAAACAAAAGTGATAAAGGAGAATTAGTAAAAATGATTGCTTTTGAAAATTCAAATGGAGTGCATAGAGATTTTATATACTTTGGGATAAATTTGTACATTTTATTAGAAATAAAAATGCTATCAAATATTCCTAAGTTACAATCAGAATTCCTCTAGTAGACAAAATTAACCTTTAGAATAACAAAGATAATTGGTCATTTTCACATTTACTGAGAAGCACTTTAAGTAGACTTTTAAAATTTACATCAAGGATACATGATTCGGTTTCTTTCAGTGTAGTTAACTAGGCTTCCACATAAAAAAATACTTAAACTGTCAAACAATACCTTGATACCCAATGAAGTTTCATTAAAAATAAAAATTCTTTACCCTATTTTCAACTAACAATTAGCAGTTTCACCACTAACAATGAAAAATAATCTCTGGATCTGCAAGAAGAACCTGAAGAGTAATATAATCAAATTATTAAAGGTTAAGAAATCTTTAACCTTTACATTCTGGAGATTTCTTGCACTGGGGCCAGTGAAAGGCAAAAGCTAAAGCTGAAATGCTTTGGATCAAATGAACCTGGACATAGTACTACAATCCAAGCCCAATCACGGCGGGAGATGAGCAGTGTGTTCAGACATTTGGATGTGACACGCCTGGTTATGGCTTGCCCAGCTGAATTAGTATCAGATAAAACAACTATCCCAGGTCTTTTTACATTCTGGCAACAAAGATCCCAAAGGAACTTCAACCTTTAAAGCAGGTATTTGTCAGGATTGATGGGACCCTTCCCTGGTCACCTTGACAGGACAATGAAAGAGAAAGATTTAGCTGTTAACAGCTGTGTCCTCGTTGCTATGTGTTCCTTTGAAAATTATTATGAAAATAATTGATCACTATTTTCTGAAATGAACTGACCCTTACAAGCTGAGTCTCTGGGCTTTCTTCGGAAAAACAAACCCATAGCTATTTAGTAATCAGAATGACACTTCTAAAATTTTGCAAGGTCTCTCCCCACGCTCCGCTTTTTAAAAAATGCTTTAAACCACTGAATAGACATTCTCATTGCAAGGAAGGTCTGTTTGAATCATCTGTGGGGCTTTTAAAAATTATTCATGTCCTGAAATTCCCCATCGAGGTACTTCCTTAACACTGACTTTAGAACAATTATTAAAACTTCAGGATCCTCGTGATGAGATACTGCAGTAATGCTAATATCATCAGGAAAAAGAAACACCATTTCCAAAATTATCTCCCAGCTCTACCCCAGAGAAGAAGCTATTCAGACCCCCTTTATCTTTTTTTTTCAAAGAAAACAGAAGAGTAGCCATTATATTCTGTCAGAATAGAACAGGAAAGCCCCAGCTGCCTTGAGCCCTTTGGTTCACCTCATGAATCTGCTTTTCTAAAAACCACAGGAAACAAGTCTGGCAGAATGACATCAGGCACACCAGGGTACGAATCCTAAATTCTGCTATTTATGCTTTGACCTTAAATATATCCCTTTACTTCCATGGATCCCAGATAGCAAAAATACAATAACCACCATGTATGAAACAGTATTTATAAACTATATATCATAATATGAAATATTATAAACAGACGTATTATAAACACAAAATATATACTTGCCACATAACACGCATTCAATAGCTGTTAACCTATCTTCCCCTAGAAACCGAAATCATGCCTTGAGGTTATATACCAGTTTGAATTCTTTTTTTAGTTTTTTTTTTTTTAAACTGGCTGCACCACTTAGCATGCAGAATCTTAGTTCCCTGATCAGGGATCGAACCCATGCCCCCTGCATTGGAAGCACTAAATCTTAACCACTGGACCACCAGGGAAGTCCTCCGCATTTTGAATTCTTAAAGTGCTTTCCTGTGTATTGTCTCATTCACTTCTTAGGATAAAGAAAGAAAGAAGGAAAAAAGGGAAGGAGGGAGAGATGAGTGAGGCTAACAACTATTATTCCACTTAATTGAACAGAAGACGAAACAGACAAAAAAGTTGATAAACTACCCAAGGTCACTCCTATTTAAATTAGTACAAAGTGCTATGTTTTATTTTTTCAACTATATTTACAAGGTTTCTTTAACTTGGTCTTTTTTTATTGGAGCAAAATATGCATAGCATAAAATTTACGAGTTTGAGCAAGCTTCGGGAGTTGGTGATAGACAGGAAAGCCTGGTGTGCTGTTGTCCATGGGGTCGCAAAGAGTCAGACACGACTGAGCGACTGAACTGAACTGAACCATGTTTAAGTGTACAGTTCAATGGCATTTTAAGAACATCCACAGTGTTGTGCAATTACCACCACCATCACCGGAACTTTTTTCATCCTTCCAGCTGACAGGGTTTGGTATTAACCCTGGCTCCAGAGAGTCCCATGATATTCCTGTGTCTCCATTTCCTTCTTCTGCACAGTGGTCTTGCTATCAGATGCCCTCTCCACTTGGGCAGTTTTTCTGCTGCTCTTTTTTGTTATTTTCTGGTTTAATTCTCTACTTCACTCTTCTGGGCTGTGCTCTGCTAAGCCATTTATACAGCACCACATACATTTCTCCCAAAGGTTCTATACAGCAGTTATTATCACCCACTCTTTCTAAATGAGGGAGTAGCAACACAGACATAACATACCCAAGGTCATAGTAATTTCAGAGCCAGGATTTGATTCTGGACTCTCTGATTGTACCCACTTCATCTAGTTCGGAATGTCATACAAAATTTAGTACAGCCAGCCCTGACTATTACATTAGTGTCTGCTCCAGAAGGTTTCTAGAATCTTCATGGATTTGGGAATGTATTCTATGAACCATCTTCCACTAGAATCCTCAACTGGAGACTTTAGCCAAAAATAATTTTCTTGAAAATGGCTTAATTACATGCCCTAGATAAACTGCTAATGGAATTTATCAAACTGCTAAATTAAGCTTTTCATCTAATTACACATCTACTAGAAAAGTGTGAGCCTGGCTTTGGCCATGGCTCCAGGAAGAGAGATGGCAAATCTTCCCTAGCCAGGAGAAAACTAGCCACCCTATCATTTCTTGCTCTTGATCGTTATTGGTTATGCTTTTCCCTGCCCTCCTGGTGCCTTGCTGTACTTGGCTCTACATTTACTAAGGACAAGGTAATGTATTCCTATGGTGTGATTGTCCTGGCCACAAATATGGCTGAGTGTATTAACCATTTCTCCAGCAGGCATTCTTTCCAGCATTTTTATCTTTTGTGCTGTCTCTGGTGCATTTCTTATTGCTTTTCATTTCCCTCTCTGTAGACTGCCCTGGCTCCTGCTGTGTCGCCCCATACTCAGATTTCAGGGAGTTGTCTTTGCTCAGAACTCGAGAGTTCTGGCTTTGGTAGACATAACTTAACTCCCAGAATGAATCAGCTGAAGCAGCAGCCAGGCACCCAATGACGTTCACGTGGGCTCCATGAACAATAAGATAATTTACTGCCATGTGCCAGGCTCAGTTTCAAATCTAAGACTTACCATCCCCACTTTACAGATGAAGAAACTGAGGCTCAGGGCGGTTAAGTGATCTGAGTTCACACCTTGAGTTCTGGTGTAGACACCTACATCACAGACACCTCAGCCTGCTGTTGATTCCTCTGCACCAGATTGGCTCTCCACGAAGGGCTGACCCCGGGGGTAGTGGGGAGGTCTGCTTGATAACAAAGCTTTGTTAACACACCTGTAAAACAGGAGGTGAATCCACTGACCCCACACAAGTAAGGAGCCCCAGGCACAGGCGGGTCAGAGGTACAGGGGTGGGGATCGCCTATTTAAGAGTCTGCTATAGAACTTCCTTTTAAGGAATGTCATTTTAACACACTGAACCACAGCTTGAGTCAGAAACAAAGACACAAAAAAGAACTGCTAAGTGAAATGAATATTAATGAAAAAAAATTACTAGGCCTCCATTATGCAATCACACATTGCAAACTAAAAATATATTTTTTTAAACACATAAGTTTACTGGAGTTAGAATAAAAAGCTCTAATTTGTACTGAATAGCAATCACTTCATCCCACAAACCACATCTGAATTTTCTGACACATGAGGGACTAAATCAATGTGGCATTTTTGAATGTTAATGCCAAATCCCAAAATACTCCTCAAAACATAAACAAAAGAGGCCAACAGTCAACAGATGTTTAATGAGCACCTACGATGTGCAGTGTGTTATACTAGGAGGAAAAACAATGGCCTTAATAATTGTTTTGAAAGCATATGTGACTCTTGCCAAAGTAGTGGGACAGACTCCCACTATATATATATATATATATATATGAGATTCACTATATATATAATGAATATATAGAAAGAAAGAGCTATTAATAAGTGGGAAAGAGCTATTAATAAGTGGGGCTTCAAGGTAGAATGCAGTTGATAGGCCAAGGCAGGAAGCCCTAGGAGGAAGGTTGCATGAGGGTTCCTTCTGTCCATCTCAATAAAGTGTCTGACAACCAGTTTGCATGGAAATTAAACTCATGAAGCTCTGCCCAGGCACTAATATGTGCCTTAAACCTACCGATATGTCTAAGGGTTACCCCCTCCACCTGTTGGCCCTCACTCAGTTTAGAATCTGAAAGATGTGAGAGACCAGGAGGTGATTCTGGACTCTGATTCTTCCTCTTTCATGGAGTCACAATGTCGTATCAAACCCAGCACAGGGGCCCTGCCTGGGTACACAATTGTTTACTATGGGAAGTTTCTAGAATCTGCATGTATTTATGGACTATGTTCCACTAGTCTGGGAATGGTGTTCAGAATCTGCAGAGTGGTGTGGGTCTGCAAAGTGGAAGCAGGTGGAGCCACCCTCAGCGACTCATTCTCTTCAACTCAAAGTTACCCACCAGGAAAATCGACCAAACCAGCCTGAGGGGAGAAGCCCAGGTGGTAACTCTTGTAACAACAGGCCCACTGCTGAATTCTCTCAGATCTGCTGCTTGATTTCTTTTCAGCTGTGGGTGTAGAGGGGCTCCCCAGGTGGCTCAGTGGGTAAAAAATATGCCTGCAATTTAAGAGACGGAGGAAATGCAGGTTCTATCCCTGGGCAGGGATGATCCCCTGGAGGAGGGTATGGCAGCCCACTCCAGTATTCTTGCCTGGAGAATCCCAGGACAGAGGAGCCTGGGGGGTTACAGTCCACGGGGTAACATACGGTTGGACACAACTGAGCACGTATGCACACACACACTGATTATAGAGACAAAGGCAGCTTTTTGCAGTTTACCAGTTTACCATGTCCAAGGCTCAGGAACAGTGGTTGCTTCCGTCCTTTCTGGCCCTGTTTGCTCAGATTCCTGACTTGTCACTCACCATGCCACCGTGTCATGCTCCGTCTGCTGTCTGCAAAGTCTCCCAGGCTGGGCTGTCCCAGAGGTCCTTGAGAAGGAGAGGTTAACCAGCACTGTGAGGATCCCCATGGCTGCCTTATTTATAATTGTCTTTAACACAAATGATTCACCTAAACACGTGTTTTCCCTACATACAGAAATGTATATTAATAATGTACACAGAGCTTCTGTTTAGAACATGTGCACCCAGTTTGAAAAAAAAAACTCATTTTTTTCTTTTCTTGCAGGTGGCATTTTCCATTTCCTTCTTTTACTACAGCCTTAACCAAGGGCATAAAAAGTAGTAACTGCACAATTGACATGTCAGTAGTTTTCTCATCACTGCATTCATCCCCTACAGGCCCAGCACCTCGGCCCTTACCTTTCTCAGATGAAGACAGGATTGTCAAGGGTACTGACCAAACCCAGGACAAACACACACCTGCATTTTCTGCACTAAGTAGAGACAGAAGAAAGGAACAAGATCTCTAACTGACACACGGACTTCCGGCCTGTGCGGTACAGGGCCTTTCAGTTTTCTTTGTCCTTGGAGTCCTGATCACTATGATCTGATACAATACCCAGTCCTCACTTGTCTACCTAGCCTTGAACTCTTCTTGCTCCCCAAGTCGAAAAGTGATTCCTTGGCTCAGGACACATCTCAAAAGCAGGCCACGTCAGTTAGTACTCGTGATTTAGCACCTCTTTCCTTCCTTCCCTCCTTCCTGGCTTGCTATCTCAAAGCTAAATACAAAGAGATGAGTAACAGCTGTGAATTTTACCTTAGCTTTGTCATAATATCACCATCTTGTTACATCTTTAAATGCCTCTCTTTTTTTTTCCTTTGTTGACAATATCAACTATGTTTTCCAATATGTTCTTTGTGTACTTTGTACCTTTTCTATTTTGCTTCTTACAATCTCTGTTATCCTCCTATCATCATCTCAGCTTTTCCTAGCCTTAAGGTGTGTCTCCTAGTCTGAGGATGGTTTTATTTTGAAAGTTGATCTACTCTTTTCCTCGCTGTGTTTCTCCAGAGAAACCTGAGTATCAAAAAGGCCTCCATTTACTAAACTAAGCTTTTTTCTTCTGGAGAACACTTAGTACATAGCTGTGGATGGCACTTTGGGCAATGGTGAAGTGCCCCACCCCCCACCAAGAGACTTAGGCAAAACCAAGTACAGAGCTGATGTCAGGGTTCGATTTATAAACTAGGCACACCATGGATGTGGATGAGATTAGCAACTAAGACGGTAAGACAAATTGCAGTGGTACAAGTACAGCAGTTAAGATTAATACATCAACACACATTTCCCGAGTACCTTATTCTATGCCAGGACCTGTTCTATCAATAGATGGTTCAGGATGCATCAGTGAACAAACCAAACTGAGGGGCAGGATTCAATAACACAATAATGCAGAATCTTAAAGGAGGTGATACAGTTAGCATTTGGGAAAAAGTGTTCCAGTCAAAGGAGTAGTGAGTGTTAATACAAAGGTCCTTCATATTCTCTAGGAATAAGAAAGGCAGTAAGAAGGCCAATGAGGCTGGGGCAGACCGATCAAGAGCAACAGCTTGCAGAGACATACCAGAAAGGCAGAAAAGCAAAGAGATGTCAGGAAAAACTGTCAGAATGGGAGAAGATCATGTAGGGCTGTGGTAACTGTTATATGGACTTTGGGTTTTACTCTGCTTCAAATGGGAAGCTACAGTACATCTCTGAAACAAAACTCAGGTTTTGACAAGAGAACTCTGGCCACTGAAAATGGGGCAAGGGTTGAGCAGAGATTCTGGTTAAGTGGCTGGTGTGATGATGGAGATAAATGATGACAATGGCTCTGACCAGTGTGGTAGCAATGTGAAGTGGTTGTTTTCTGGATACATTTAGAACAAAAAGTCATAGATAACCGGTGGGATGTGAGAAAGCTTGGAATCAAGGATGCCTCCAAGATGTTTCACCTGGAAATTGGAAGGATGTGATATCTATCACCTGAGATAGCTAAGATGCAACTAAAGGAGATTTTGTGTAGAATATCAGAAGTTTCAGTTTGGGCATATGCAGTTAAAGAAATTTACTAGGCACTCAAGGATTTATACCAGAGTCACCCTAAAAGACAACTCTCTTCCCTCCTTTCACCCCTCCCCCTCTATGTCCCAATTAATAATTTATTGGGAAAATATTCCACTCGGATGTTTCCTGATTCTGTACACCATTGGTCCAACTTATGGAAGTACTCAATCAAAAGGCAGAAAATATAGTGTGTAGTTTTCAAAGATAAGATGTATTTCCTTGTTGAACTGGTCCTGATAGGAAGCCATAATATATATAGCCTATGTCAGAGAATTAAAGACCTTTAGGAAACTTATGCAGAATCTACAGCAACCTCTTATTTTATACTTGAGGAAGCTGAAGCCCAGGGAGGATAAATGACTTTCAAAAGGTCAGCCATCTAGTTATTACGGAGTTAGAGCTAGAACCCAGAGATCCTGTAAGCTATTAGAGCACACAGCTTCTCCGTTGTTTTCCTGCTTTTGCCATTATTCATATGCTGCAACATTCACAGTCGATTTACATATTTTTATTTGGAAATATAATTAAATACCAGACCATTAGCATAGGGTCACCACTTTGCTGGCCTTGAAAACAAAACTTTTTCTTTTCCTTCCTTTTCTAATTAAATGCTTTTTGAGACCTTCAGTTAACCTCAAGATGAACAGGGTGATGGATTGTAAACCATCAAGCAAATAAATGGTTTATACTAGTAGGATGGTCTCAGATTGAAACCAGGAAAAAAATAAGTAACTTTTAACTTTTAAAGACATTTAAATGAGTAGAGTTGAGCTATATAAAGACTATGACATTACAATAGTTCCAAAAAAATTATTTATGGAGCAAGTGCTGGACGATCATAATCTAGAAAAAAAAAATTTCTTAAGAACTTAAATTCCTTAAGAAAGCAGCAACTTTCTTCTAGTACACATTTAGTTATAATTTCATCGGGAAGGATTTAGGATCAATTGAAAATAAATGATATCTTAAATACCACCCAGGAAGACAACACTGTGTAGATTTAGTTATAAATTCCTATAGTTATAGAAGGGCTTCCCAGGCGGTGCTACTGGTAAAGAACACGTTTGCCAGTGCAAGCGAGGTAAGAGAGGCGGGTTCAATCTCTGGGTCCGGAAGATCCCTTGGAGGAGGGCATGGCAACCCACTCCAGTATTTTTGCCTGGAGAATCCCATGGACAGAGGAGCCTGGGGGGTTACAGTCCATAGAGTCACAAAGAGTCAGACACAACTGAAGCGACTTCGCATGTACAGACATAGTTACATAAAATGGAAGGCTATTGGTGAGGTTATCATTTTGCTGCTGTACTTCCCATATCACTTTTAGGAAATCCTCATACAGCCATAATGTTTATGGAATTCACAAAGAAAGTACTAGATTTTTCAGGAACTGTACATCCTTCTACATAGTTCTGATGGTATAGAAATAAACTAGACTTCTTCAAGGTAATTGAACAGCCACACAAAAATCTTTAATACAGAATTAGAACTTACTTTGACATTTCCTTTCAACCAGATTCTCTCATTACATTAATGAACCAAATAAGGATTAATGAGATTATAGCAAATCAGTATGTACAACTGTTGAAGCTGTGTTTTCCAGCACTTCTGATTCTGCCTTTCTGCTTTTCGGTCTTCGATCATGGCTCTCTGCTTTTCACACACATACTTAACATTCAGCTCACTCACTGTGCAGTGGTCTTTCTCATTCTTATCTGTCCTGAACGCCTCAAATCCCAAGTCTCCAGCCCCGAATCAATGGCTTTTACAAATTGTCCTTTTAAGCACAGGAAGGTGATTTATTGAAAACTTAATGTAGGCAGATAATCTACTGAGAAATTAACTTATGTTTTATTTCTAACCTATATTCATTAAGAAAAAAAAAAGAGAAGCGGTCTCATCTTTAGAATGCAATAAGAAATTAATTCTAGGGCCTGAGCTCTGCTCATGCCAAGGGGTGAAAAAGAGATTTTTTTATTCCATTTTCCAGAGTGAGATAGGAAAATTTTTAGGATAGGGTGGCCTAAAGGCAACTCATTAAGCAGCCCTTAGTTTCATGGTTTAACTCAGGTGTTCAGTGTACACTTGGGTTACATGGGAACTTTCAACCTGTAGGGATAAAGGTTACTGTGCCAGTCAAAACAGAGGGACCACTCTGGAGATTATGTAAGCACCACCAAACCTGTATGTAGTCACACAGACAAGCATGGATTTTCCTGCCACAATGAATGTCCAATAGTGAAAGGCCTACCAATAAATGTGTGTCAATAGAAAGAGAGTGGGTATTTGAGCTGAACTTAATTCATTTAGGAGAAGGCAATGGCACCCCACTCCAGTACTCTTGCCTGGAAAATCCCATGGACTGAGAAGCCTGGTGGGCTGCAGTCCATGGGGTCACTAAGAGTCGGACACGACTGAGCGACTTCACTTTCACTTTTCACTTTCACGCACTGGAGAAGGAAATGGCAACCCACTCCAGTGTTCTTGCCTGGAGAATCCCAGGGACGGGGGAGCCTGGTGGGCTGCCGTCTATGGGGTCGCACAGAGTTGGACACGACTGAAGCGACTTAGCAGTAGCAGTAGCAGTAATTCATTTAAGCTACCCCTCTCCCAAGGTCGGGGCGGTGGCCGAGAGGAGCTACCCCAGGTCCGAGGTCAAACAAAGATATATGATATTGTCTGCACAAATGTTTTAAACAAATCTTACCTGTTGCTTACACAGATTAGGCTCAAAAATAACACAAAGTGGAAAAAGAAAAAGCAAAATGAACACATTGTTTTAAGTCTTCGATGAAGTAAAATGGATAAAAAGCGATTTCCATTTTTTGAAAATTGTGAATTTACTTAAATGCCCCATTCATTGTTTCCTTGTATCCAAAATGTAAGTCTTGTTAAATTGAAATATATGCAATGACAGCATCAATATTTAGTGTAAGCACCAAATCACATTTCCTTTAATGAAGAAAGGACATGGGGAAAAAAGAGTTAATGAGACAGGGAAAAGAAATTAAGCTTCAGGCTGTCCCAAATTATCTAAATCAGATTCTTAATTAAAAATTTATTTAGAGCCACTCAGTCTACTTTCAAAGTGAATGTCAAATAAAGCTAAATAATATTAGTACAAAGGCATCATCTTTTAACAGAGCTTGGGTATACTCTGTTAAATTTCTGTAACATTTAAATTGATAGCCTTCCAAAGCTTCCATATCAGAGATTAAAGTATGATATGATGTGACAAGAGTGTAGAACATATAGTAAAATAAAGGGTGGGTGGAGAAGACTTTGATAAACTTTATCTCTACTAGAATGTCTTTGGAAATCTTTGTTCAGAAAAATTATTAGACTAAAGACAACCTTATATAGTTTCTTGAAATCAAGACAGGTACCCCTTTGTCCTCTCCCTGCAAGACCTATCAGAGATCTAATACATAATAAAGGTCAGTAAAATATAGTGTATTGAACTGACACAGGGAAATGAGCTAGCTGGTGTGAGAAATCATTACCATCTTCCTCAGTAGCCTAAACCAGAATTCTGCATGGGGAGTTATACTGCCCCCAAAGGAAAAGGCCATATTAACATAATTTCCACACTTACATTCTCTGGTTAAAATCTTTTCTGAGCAGAACTTGTTCCCAAATTAAGCACTTTCATTATCAAAGGAGAAGTTCTTAAAGTCTGCTTCCCTTATTTATCAGTTCAGTAAGTCGCTCAGTCATGTCTGACTCTTTGCGATCCCATGGACTGGAGCACACCAGCCTTCCTAGTCCATAACCGACTCCCAGAGCTTGCTCAGCCTCGTGTCCATCAAGTCAGTGATGCCATCCAAACATCTCATCCTCTGTCATTCCCTTCTTCTGTCTTCAATCTTTCCTAGCATCAGTCTCTTCCAATGAGTCCATTCTTTGCATCAGGTGGCCAAAGTATTGGAGTTTCAGCTTCAACATCAGTCCTTCCAATGAATATTCAGGACTGATTTCCTTTAGGATGGACTGGTTGGATCTCTTTGGAGTCCAATGGACTCTTGAGAGTCTTCTCCAGCACCACAGTTCAAAAACATTAATTTTTTGGTGCTCAGCTTTCTTTATAAGTCCAACTCTCACATCCACACATGACTACTGGAAAAAACCACAGTTTTGACTAGACGGATGTTTGTTGACAAAGTAATGTCTCTGCTTTAATATGCTGTCTAGGTTGGTTCCTTATTTATACTGGCCATTATTTTTATGGAAAAGACAAGGGAAACAATGAGAATGAAAATTTACCTTGCCATTTATACAAAATAGATGTAACATTATATAGTTTTTAATTGTACAGGTACTCAACATTGTGAAGATCTTAAAATATCATGAAGTCTTACAATATCTGAAATGCTTAGAGACGTCCAACATTCCGTGGCCTACACTGATTATTGTATAAGCCCTGCTGTGTTTAAAAGGTCACCAGAGAGGTGAATATAAAACAATTTCCCATCCTCTCATATACTGTCGGATAACTTTACTTGTACAGAATGTGTTGTTACAAAGAGAGGAGAGGCACCTTTATTGGCAGAAAATTCATGAAATTATTTAAGCACAGCATATAAAATCTTTTCCGAAGTTGCTATTTATAAAGTAGGCTTCGGACAGAGCTCAATCTGTTCCATTATAGAAAGCGCTGAGTATCATAACCTGATTTATTCCAGTTTGTAAAATACCACTACCATCCCTTATGACACACAATGGGAAAGATGAAACACTAAAGAACAATGAATGAATGCTACCTGTAGCTAGTGAGGATCACTTTCTCTCTCTCTCTTTTTAATTACCTATGCCACAGAATAGCTCCTGCTGTTGTAGCAAAAAGGGTTACAATGTATTTAAAGGGGTAATTAAAGTTAAATGAAGTCAAAGGGTAGGTCTCTAATCCTAGAACTGGTGTTCTTTTAAGAGTAAGAGACATCAGGAGTACACACACAAAGGAAAGGCCAAATGAGGGTAGGGCAGGGAGGCAGTTGTCTGCACCTGAGGGGAGAAGCCTCAAGAGAAACCAACCTGCAAACACCTTGATCCTGGATGACAGTTTACAGAACTGTGAGAGGGAATTTCTTTTATTTAATACATCCAGTTTGGGATATTTTGTTATGGCAGCCCTGGAAAATTAACATACTACTTGTACTTAATGAATACTTTTCTTATCTCCCTTATTTGACTTTGATGCTCTCCAGGGCAGAAAATAAAATTATCCAATTTTTAAAAAAATCTCTTATATTGTTCAGGGTATTTGATTCACTGCAATAATACTAGATGATTAAATGTTTATATGCACAAATGAGTGAATTTCAGATTCTTACAGAGGAAAGTTCTCTTTAAGGAAGATTTAAAATACTGCTAGACCAGGAGTGTTAAAATCACTTAAGAATCCCAGTATAAAACAGGGAGAGTGCACTGTAATGGAAATGATTTTGATTTGGGAGTCATAAAACCCTGACTTTGAATCCTGGCTCCTCTAGTTAACAACTGTGTAGGTGGTCTTCAATTTAATCATTTAAAAATTGGATAATAACACTTAACTTTCAACTATTGTTAGAATTAAAAGAAATTGTTAAGCACTGACTCTAATTTCTGATGATACTTGCTTAATAAATGTTGGCTATTTTGACAATTTTACATAGTACAATTAGAAAAAGAATAAATTAAGGAAAGAATAAAGATGACAAAAGGCAGTAAATGTATTAAGAGAAGTCTGATAGATGTTGATGAAGTTGAGAGACAATAACAATAAATAAATAAAGAGCTTACTAGGAAAAAAAAAAGAGCTTACTAGGGGCAAAGCAGTACTGAAAAGCACAATGTGGTCTGTTACCCTAACTTTTTATAGATATCTATCCACAGGGGCATGTAATTCTTTCCAGCAATGCTAACTAGCCTGGAAATAAAAGAGAATGACTGGATTCACATGGAGCTTGATAGCAGTCTGGAGAAAGTGGCCAAAATAAAAGAAGACACAGAGACAGTGAGAGTACTGTGAAATATTAGATTCTTAGTCTATGCTGGAGAAGAAAATATGACAAGCCAAAAAGGAGCCATTAGCAAGGGAGGAGGAGGAAACAAAAATCGTGAATTTTTTTCCTCCTTCCATTTTAGTTATTTCTTGATTTTACCAACATTCCACACTTGGTTATACCCAAACAGTGAGGCAAACTGGGGTCCTCTATTTTGATCAACTATTTTCAACTAAATTATGGCAACAGAATTTCAATTTTACAATCATCTCATTTCTTACCTATTGTCATTATTCACTACTGTAGGACTTGTGGTCATTGAAATTATTTACCTATGATATAGAATTTCCATTACAGTGTATTAAGATTTTATATTTATAAAGAAAGAGCTTACTATTTGCTCTTATCCTTAAAGCAGCTACTCTCAGCAGTGTAATTATAGTTTGTATGATATTAATGGCATACCTCTGGGAGCACACATTATTTCATGGCTTTGTAAAAAAATGTTATAATTATATAATCACCAGGGATGGCATTCTATCTTCTCAGGGAGCATATAACATCTCAGTAGTTTTCCATTAGAGTATCACTGATTTGGAGTTGGCATATAGAATTAGGCGCCCTCCCTCAGTTCAAGGTTAACACATAGGAATCACAGAATTCATACTCCCATTGAGACGAGTTTGTCCTTTCTTATAACTTTTCCTCATCTAAATGAGTTATTTGATATATAGCAGCTCTTACCTCTAAAATGTAACATTTTAAAAGCTCCTTACTATAATAATTTAAAAAACAAAAACAAGTTCTCCAAGTACCTAAGTACAAATTAATTATGCAGATTTTCTCAAGCAATAAGAAATATTTTCATTTATTATAAGAAAATTTTCATGGAGGATTTAGAAATATTATCAAGTATGTTTCTCAAAATTATAAATAACTATATAAATTGATAAAGCTATGGCTTCTGCTGTATGAATTTCTTATTAGAAGACACATGTGAGCTTCCATACACAATGAAGCAAAGAAGACGTTGTTTAGATGGATAAGGTTTAATAAGAATGATTAAATTTATCAGGATACTGACTTGAAGATTTCTTTATTTCTTCCAAAAATATGGCTCAATATTATTCATTTGAATATATTTTGGATACATGCTGCTGCTAAGTCACATCAGTCATGTCCGACTCTGTGTGACCCCATAGACGGCAGCCCACCAGGCTCCCCCATCCCTGGGATTCTCCAGGCAAGAACACTGGAGTGGGGTGCCATTGCCTTCTCCTTTGGATACATATATAAGCTAAAGAGTATTGCAGTTTACAAAATTTATATCTAATATATAAAATGTTATGAGTTCTGTCTACAATATATTTAATTAAAGTTACCAAAGCAAAATAAAAATTCCCTTAAAGTATATGTGCCTATATCAAATAAGCATCTCCTTAGTCACATGATTTTTATGTGTATGGACACATTTCTGCAATGGAAGTCATATGCAAAGGGATACAAGATTATCTAAAAGAAACCTCAGGGAATGGCAAGTGGCTGAGCTATATCTTTTCTGTTAGAACTGAGAGTGAAACCACTTCTAAATCAACCAATACACTCTAACTTTTTAATTTAAACTTTTTATTACTTTAAAAAAGCAATAATAAACTCATTATCTGCTCACATAAATAACATCTTTATCATTAAAAATAACTATACTTTCTCAAATAAATTAAAAGAGTGGCTCTTTGTTTTTCATTCTGGCAAATCTCTTTACTGACTAGATTAACAGAAGAGAGCTGGATTTTCCTGTCTGCTTTTGTATTCAATCTGTTAATATGTTCTCTTGGTTGAAATATATGAAGACAATTCTGCCTAAAAAAGATATTTATTTGGGAAAAGGTGGTATATTTTAATAGCATCCTTAGATAATTGTGGATATTCTTTTTTGATACCATACCAAATCGTGACAAGTGCAGTTTCTTAAAGTAGTTCCAAGGTGGAATTGGAAAACCCATCAATGAACTTTTGATATTCTTTTACATTAAAATCCATTCCTATACTTTGTGCTTTAAATTCACCTTTTGCCCATGCATAATTTTGTAACATCCTGCACTGGACATTTGTCATTTGTAAAACACAGTTCCCTGAGTTATATTCATTTTTCAAGTGTTGTCACATTTCATTATACACCAAATATATAAAAAAAAAAAACCCACAAGTCAACATCACCACCAACACTATCATAAAAGTCTCTTATGTATTAGAAAGCTGGAAAATTAATGGTAGTGATTATGACAGGCTCACTTCACTCTTTTCTGAAGAAATATCTGCCAAATACACACATCTCAGTAATCACAGGAGGCATAGCAATTGTTCTTTCAAAAAAACCCAATGGTATCGCATGAAAAAAGTGGCTATTTCAGTCTGCCACTTGAGCACGTGCACTATTTCTTCTCAAGACAAGCAGACTATTTTGTTTGAAGCATAAGGGCTCTGTGAATATTTACCATTTAATCACACAAAATATTTAAATATTAAAAATCTCAAAGGTTGAAATTTACTAAGATTAATATTGCTAATTACTGCTTCCACATTCCTAAGTGAAACTGGCTCTTTATTTTTAAGCAGTGAAAATATGGCATGAAGAATGTGAAAATTTGATGTCCCTGCCTTCATTTGTGCTAAGGCACCTCTATTCATTATTATTATTGCAGCATCGATGCAAATACCAAGACAGTGAAAAAAGACATAGACTTAAGACATTATTTAGAGTGTCAGACCCCATTGATTCCCTGAGTGATCTTAGAGACCCCCTAGGTGGCTGTGGAGCATAATTTGAGGGCCCTACACAAGTTCAAAACCCTTTCTTGAGCTCCTAACCCGTATGTTCAAGGGTCCACTAGATGTCTTATGGGTACTGCTATTTCAAGAATCTTAATTGATTACTGGTCATATTTCTTCTTTGTTCCTCATGCTATTCATCTTTTATTTCCTATCTCTGACACCATCATTACACAAGTCACTCAAGCTAAAAACCTGGTAGTCACTCTTGATTTTTTTCTCCTTAACTGATTACATATTGGAGAAGGAAACGGAAACCCACTCCAGTATTCTTGCCTGGAAAATTCCATGGACAGAGGAGAGTGGTGGGCTACAGTCCATGAGGTCACAATGAGTTAGACACAACTGAGTGACTAACACTTTCACTGTTTATATATAAAATCAAGTCCAATGTCTTATATAATCATTTCTAACACTATCAAGATGGAGTTAGTTCAAGCCTTCAGTATCTCAAAAAAAAACCTGCCCTAAAACTAGTTTTCTTCCCCTAATCTCCTTCTATTCAACCTCTACTTTCCTACTGAAGTTACAAATTTTGATGATGCAATATTGAGAAATAGAGGCTCTGTGTCAACAAATCAAGCTCAATTCCTTCCTCTGCCACCTCCTAGCTGAGTGACCTTGGCAAATTACTCAGGCTCTTTTTGTTATACTTTTGCCTTTCTGAAAGACTTCTCTGGTGGTTCAGGAGGTAAAGCATCTGCCTACAACGCAGGAGACCTGAGTTCAATCCCTGGGTGGGGACGATCCTCTGGAGAAGGAAATGGCAACCTACTCCAGTATTCTTGTTTGGAAAATCCCATGGACAGAGGAGCCTGATAGGCTACAGTCCATGGGGTCACAAAGAGTTGAACATGACTGAGCAACTTCACTTTTGCCTTTATGAAAGACAAAATTAGTAAAAGTATTTATCACACATGGTTGCAAAGACAGAATGAGATAATTCCCATAGAGTGTTATCTAAGTAAGTTCACAGAGAGCATTATCACACAGCCTGACATCTAGTGAGTTTTTAATAAATGATAAGGATGATTATTTTGTCAATTTCCTCCTTAAAATACTTCCTTTACTGTAAACATTATCTGACATGTCTTTCTCACTCCTAGATTATGATTTCCTTGAAGTTAGAAACTTATCTTCACTTATCCGAGGGTGTAGAACTGCATTTGAAACATGAAGAATGTGTGCATCCATGCTCAGTCCTATCGGACTCTTTGCAAACCCTTGGACTGTAACCTGCCAGAGTCCTTCATCCGTGGAATTTTCCAAGCAAGAACACTGGAGTGGTTGCCATTTCCTTCTCCAGGGGATCTTCCTGAGTCAGGGATTGAACGTGAATCTCCTGCATTGGAAGGCGGATTCTTTACCACTGCACCACCTGGGAAGCCCCTGAAACATCAGTTCAGTTCAGTTCAATCACTCAGTCATGTCCGATTCTTTGCAACCCCATGGACTGCAGCACACCAGGCCTCCCTGTCCATCACCAACCAACACCTGGAGTTTACTCAAACCTACATCCATCGAGTCAGTGATGCCATCCAACCATCTCATCCCCTGTCGTCCCCTTCTGCTCCCGCCTTCAATCTTTTCCAGCATCAGAGTCTTTTCAAATGAGTCAGTTCTTCTCATCAGGTGGCCAAAGTATTGGAGTTTCAGCTTCAACATCAGTCCTTTCAGAGAATATTCAGGACTGATTTCCTTTAGGATGGACTGGTTGGATCTCCTTGCTGTCCAAGGGACTCTTTGCTTAATAATTATCAGTAATGATTGCAAAGTGTTCTCTGAATTATCTACAAATGTAGACTTTGAATTTGAATTTTTTGTCATATGTCTCAATTCTTGAAGATTCTACCTAATTACTGGATATAAATATACTGTAATATATAAACATATACAAGTTAAATTATATACTAGGATTAACCTGCTGACAGATTGCCCCAACTGGAAAAATCCAAACATATTCCTTCTAAAAACTTGTAAAAGCAAGTCATCACATGTCCACTGATTGGCTTGAGGAAGGGTAGAGTGGATGTATAAAACTCATTAAGTTATATATATATGTCATTTTCACTGGATAGCATGTATGGAAAGAATGTCTATTGCTTTCTTCATGTCCTCAAAAGAGGTCTGTGATCCAGATAAGGTTAATAACCATTGTTACAGAAGATGACAGAGAATATGGAACCAGGAGTTAGCTGTGTTCATGGCAGACAGGTGGAGATATATTTTTCAGCATAAAATTTTTGGAATATGCCAAATCAAACAATAAAGACAACTGCCTACCAGATCTATATTTATCTGAACTTTGAAAATAAAAATGAAATCCACAAACCTGAAGCCAAGCACCTGAACTCTGAACAAGAATCAATAAATAAAAACATGAAATCACATTGTCAATTTTTCTTTACAGTATACTTTGTGTTTGCTTGTTGCCAACACTGCTGGGCACCTAGAAAGAGTCCTTGACGATCATAATCTTGGATTTTGTGTGTGTGTGTGCGCATTCTCTCAGATTTTTTTAGGTGGTCCCACTTAAACCAATGAGTAAATTTTTAAAAATATAACTATGATACATAATATACATAACATAGGACACAGTAAGCCATGAATATACACTATATAACAACATAGGTAACATAAAATACAAACTGTAATATGCAATACAAAATAAAGCTTATACCATATGTAATGCATAACGCATAGAAATGCTTTCTAAAAAACTATGGCTTTTCCATCATAATAGAATAATTTGCATACTTAATGTAGATAATTCACAAGAATTTTATAAAAAATATCATTTGATTGATAATTAAAAGCCATTTTTATTTTAATAACTACATTCAAATAACTTTATGACAACATTTTGTAGGAATATACCAGCTTAAGGTAGCTATTTGTTTGGATTCAATTTTATGTTGTTGAAGTTTATAAGTGATTTAACAATTAAATATACATAGTGGAACTGAATGTATGTTGCTTAAATCAGTACCTGTCAAATTGAAAGCATGAATGGAACGCCAATTTAGGACTTGACAATTAATTTTACTTGCAATATAGAACAGGTATTCGGCTACAGGCTATCAGGTGAATTGAAATCTGTCTCTAAGTTGAAATTTTCTAAGAAACCAAGGTGGAACTATCATGGACATGTTATAAGCATAAGCATTCTGAAATCAAACACACTGATTAAAAATTCACAGGGTTGTCTCTAAATTATCTAATAAAATAGTCATCAGGCTGAAATAATCATGATCAACTTTTCAACCTTTATTATCTGTTCTTGTCTGCTTCATAAAAATTAGAAAATTAAATGCAAAATCTTTCCATTAGGGCACTGATAAAGCTGTAAATTTAAAAACAAATTGGAGAATGTGAAAGTTTAGATCCTCCTAGTAAAATTAACTTGTCCAACATTGATTATATATAATTCTGGTACTGCTGGTTAGTGTTCTAAATGTACAATTTATTATAAGGCTTAAGAAATATAAGGAAATTAATGCTGTTATTAAAACTCTAACTTTTCATTTTATTGAAGGTTGAAATCTGTAATCTTAACACTGTATTAGCATGAGATTCTGCAATTTAAATAAAATAAACTGGTTGAGAAAATGAACTATGCTAACAATAAAAATGATGCCTGTTTTCTTGTATGGAACACTTAGAGAACCTCACTTGATGGTAACAGATGAAAACTTTAATAATTTAGTAGTTTTTATAAACACTGATAAAATTACATCATAAATAGTATTATTTTATATACCTGCAAAATCTGTAAAAATCTTATCTATATAATGTTATATCAGGTTATAAAAACTTTTCATCCATTAAATAACAGAGACACATTTATATACAATATAGTGTATCTACCTGTCATATATATAATTAATTCAATTACTGTCTATTGCATTTTTAAAGGCACTAAAAAAGCACTTGATGGAAAGAATAATATATAACATTAAGATCTCATTGTTTTTATGATGTGTATAATGAACTACAGCCTAAAAACAGTAAAAGATAGAGAAACAATAACATAACTGATAAACAAAATTTAAAATTAAATCCCCAATACGGTCACAGTCTTTGCAGGGTGTTTGCTCAGTGATAAAGTATACAGAACAGTATCTGGGCTATAATTGCTGTTCAAAAACATTTGTCAAATAAATTAATTTGCATGGTATCTTCAATAATATAGAAATTTAAAAGCTCCCCTTTATAGACAGTAAAGTTCCATGAAAAGGATTTAGTGACAGGGCAAATTTGCATAACCAGGATAGCAACTATGCTCTCCAGAAAAAAAAAAAAAGACCATAAAAATCAAGTTATTTCCACAATGAACATCCATCCAAAGATATTACCTGAGACGAGTGGTTGCACTTTCAGCTATTTTACTCATATTTACTTCTCTGGCCTAAACACTGAAGGTAGGTGGATTAAATTTAGAAAGACACCATTAAAATGTTCACATTCCCTAGGAAAGCATCATGTATGTGAGTGTGTGTGTGTGCACATGTGTGTGGATAGGGTGTAGATCATACATGATGGTGAAGTGGTGTTGGTGATGGTGATTGTGGTACTGATGGTGGTCGTGATGGTGGTGGTGGTGATGATGGTGGTGGTGATGGTGATGGTCTTGTATTTCACACACAGTGTGAGATATTCATCTAATTAATCCATGAGAGATTTCAGGAAAGCATGGTGAGTCGTCTTCAGGTGGATGTAGAAGAACAAAATTGAATTTCTTAAGAAAATTGAGAAATAGGTTATGGCATACTTGCCATAAATGGGACACATGGTGAGATGTTAGCAGAGTGGAATGATGCCAATTCTAGAGTGGGTCAATTAAAATTATTCTTTGGAACCTATAACACAAATATATATGCCAACATGTTTACTCACATTTTCAACAAATATTTATCAAGTGTTTGGTATATTATTATGGACTCTCTAGGTAGGTTATTTATGTTCAAGTCCTACTCTACCACCAGTGATATACTGATGAGTAAGGCATGACATCCGTCTCTGTAAGGACACTCTAGTAAACTATAGGAACTAAGAAACAACAGTTTAATAAATACACAAAAACTCAGAAATATACAGTCTTATATCCAAAAAATAAAGATACGGTTAATCCCTAAACATACCTTTTTTAAAACTTTTGTCCATACCACATGGCATGTGTTCAAACCTGCATCCCCTGCATTGAAAGCATGGAGTGTTAACCACTGGACCTCCAAGGAAGTGTCTAAACATATCTTTAATAATGGGTAAAGCAGCATCTATTAAGGTGCAGCAAGACAGGACCCTTTCTCTTTGGTCTTTCATATTCTTTGTTAGAAAGAATGCTGGATCTGGGAGACTGCTTTAACTTACAATGAGGTTGTCAAGTATGTTTTGATCAGTTTTATTGAGGACAGAGCAGGCTAGCTGTTCTGATCTCTGTTCAAAACAGAGGAACTATTTCTCAGCTACTTTGCATGCACAAAAATGGTTAGTGCTAAACTCCTGACTCAGATAAGAAGACTGGAGTTTTACCTAGCAAGATATATATTATCTTTGTTTAGGCACATGAGCCTAGTTTGTTTGGTTCTAAACTGAGAGCCTTTTAAATCTTTTAACATCATTTGAACAACAAAATAATCATGAGAGGTTTTAGTAACAGGATCAGCAATGGCTTCTTAAAGTTCAATTCAGAAAGACTTCAAATGATGCCAGCATCTCCAGAAGCCAAGCCTCTGTTAGCCTTCTTCTGGTTCTGGCTTAGTCTCTAAGTCATGTCTGACTCTTGAAACTCCATGGACTATAGCCTGCCAGGCTCCTCTGTCCATGGGACTTCCCAGCAAGAATACTGGAGTGGGCATTTCCTGTTAGCCCTCTTAGGGAGGTGTTTTAGTCTGTTCAGGCTGCTATAACAAAATACCATGGACTGGTGGCTTATTACAATGAAAATTTATTTCTCACAGTTCAGTTGTTGTCTGGAGAGAGGCTACTTTCTGGTTCACAAATAGAACCTTCTAGATATAACCTCTGGAGAAGGCAATGGCACCCCACTCCAGTACTCTTGCCTGGAAAATCCCGTGGATGGAGGAGCCTGGTGGGCTGCAGTCCATGGGGTCGCTAGGAGTCAGACACGACTAAGCGACTTCACTTTCACTTCTCACTTTCCTGCATTGGAGAAGGAAATGGCAACCCACTCCAGTGTTCTTGCCTGGAGAATCCCAGGGACAGGGGAGCTTGGTGGGCTGCCGTCTCTGGGGTCTCACAGAGTCGGACACGACTGAAGTGACTTAGCAGCAGTGGCAGCAGATATAACCTCATGTGGTGGAAAGGGCAAGCTAGTTCTTTGGTGTACCTTGTATAAGGGCTCTGCCATCATGGCCTAATTACCTCCAAAATGCCCTCATCTCCTAACACCAATCCCCGTGAAAGGTTAGGATTTCAACAAAGAAACTTTGAGGGGACACATTCAGTCCACAACAGGAAGAAAACTGGTTAGACTAATCTATAACAATCACTTCATTCTGTAGAATGGTGGTTTGTGGGATACCTAAGAGAAATCATCATATTTGAAATCAAAGAGGCAGCATTATAGTGTTCAATAGTTCCCAATTTATCTTCATCTAGAAAATGTACCTTTTAGTGTCAAACATAAGGGCTTCCTTCTTGAGGTTATTCAGCTCCTTAATGAAGTTGCCACTGAGTCTGCAAATCCATATAAGTGAAGGGCCCAGATGTAGATGTTAAATAGCTGGGTAAGAACAAGGTCTCTTTGTTTTCATAACTGTGTGTACATAGCCCCAAACCTGTTAGGATTACTTGAGTATTTAAGGGCTAGAGACTCAAATTATGAGCTTAACAACTATATATTGGAAGGTTAAAAAAAAAAAAAAAGACCTGGAAAATCATCAAAGCTACAAATCATATAGATGCTAGTTAACATTTTTGAGTTTAAACCCTCTTAGAAACAACTTCAGGAGTCCCCAGTCCAATTCCTGGCTTGGGAAAATTCAAACAATGTAAAGATTTGGACTTACCTATTTGGGTAAATATCACTCATCCTATAGTTTCAATCAGAAATAGTAAACACTGAAGGCCATAAACATATTTCATCCAGTTGTATTGCCTCAAATTTCCTCATTGAACTAAATATTTGGAGAGAACTAACTATTTGGGAAATAAACTGTTCTATCCTCCTTTTCAGAGCAGAGCATACGACCACTCTTAGTATGTATTACAGAAATGACAGCTTGTATCACTAATACTGCTCATAGCAGTCAGTGAAATATCTAAAAGGAAGCTTCTCTCACATTTTCATCAAGACCATATTCTAGATTTCATAATAGAGAGACCAAGGCACCAGTAAGGCAGGAACAGTATAAAGAAATTTACAGAGAGAGAGATACGGAAACAAAGAAGGAGAGAGACTAAGAGAGAGAGATGAAAGATAAAAGCAGCAAATTTTGAAGAAACAATTTCCTTTCATAGTAAGTATACATTTTTCTCATACTTGGAAAAATTTAAATTTTGCAGTTTAAACTGTCTTTTTTTATTATTATTAAATATGCCACGGGGCAGCATAATCTGTGCTGCATTTAGGGACTTAAATACAATAATCTCATCCTTGTCAAGATGAGCATTAACAACCCATATTTTAAAACAGAATTAATTAGTATCTTAAATTCTCATTTGCCTGCTAGGGCAAAGGTTTTCCTTCCCTATCCATGAACATCTCAACTACTGGATTTCCTTTGAGTTGCTTCAAAGAACATTTCTGAGTGACACAATCAACAGCACGAAAAGGCAACATAAAGAATGGGGGGAAATATTTGTAAATCATAGATATAAAAGTTATTAATATTTAGAATATAGAACCAAAACTCAATAAAACAAAACCAAATAACTCAATTAAAACAAAGACCTTGAATAGACATTTTTTTAATAGACGATTACAAATGCCAAGACGCATAAGAAAACATGCGTCACTAATTACTGGGAAAAGGCAAATCAAAACCACTTATAAAGTCATTTATATTCATCAGGATGGCTACTATCGGAAAAAATAAAATAATCAATGTTAGAATGTGGAGAAAGTGGGACTCTTCTGCACTATTAGTGGTGCAGTTGCTATGGAAAATAGTATACTAATTCTTCAAAAAATTAAAACTAAAATTACCAGATATTCAATAATTTCACTTCTAGGTATATATTCAAATGAACTGAAAATAGGGTTTCTACAAAATATTTGTATACCCATATTCACAGCAGCACTATTCATAACAGTTAAAAGGTAGATATATCCATGGATAGCTAAGCTAAGTCGCTTCAGTCGTGTCCGACTCTGTGCGACCCCATAGACGGCAGCCCACCAGGCTCCCCCGTCCCTGGGATTCCCCAGGCAAGAACACTGGAGTGGGTTGCCATTTCCTTCTCCAATGCATGAAAGTAAAAAGTCAAAGTGAAGTCGCTCAGTCGTGTCTGACTCTTAGCAACCCCATGGACCGTACCCTACCAGGCTCCTGCGTCCATGGGATTTCCAGGCAAGAGTGCTGGAGTGGGGTGCCATTGCCTTCTCCATATCCATAAAATAAAATGTGGTATATATATACAATGGGCTTCCCAGGTGGCTCAGTGGTAAAGAATCTACCTGTCAGTGCAGGAGATGCAGGTTCTATCCGTGAGTCAGGAAGATCCTCTGGAGAAGGAAATGGAAACCCACTCCAATAGTTTTGCCTGGGAAATCCCATGGACAGAGGAGACTGGCAGCCTATGATCCATGGAGTCAGAAAACAGTCAGACATGACTTGGTGACTAAACAACAACAAATATATATACATTAGAATATCATTCAGCCTTTAAAAGGAAGAAGATTCTGATCACAGGGCTGAACTTTGGGGACATTATGCTAAATGAAATAAGCCAATCAAAAACTATTTTATGATTCTACTTATGTGAGAGATCTAGAGTAGTCAGATTCATAGAAAGCATCATGGTGGTTGTCAGGGAATGGTGAGGTTAAAAATGGAAAGTTGTTTTTTGGTGGATATAGTTTGTTTTGCAAGATGAAAAAATTCTGGAGACTTGGTGCACAATAATTTAAATTTATATTGAACAAAACAATAACACACAAAGTGATTAAAATTGCAAATTCAATGTAATATACATTTTAACACAATTAAAAATAATCCAGACTTTCATTTTAAAAGCAGGAAACGTCTCAATCTTACAACTTATATAACAGAAAATCATACTACTGGGTGAAAAATATATGACCAGTTATGTTTAAATAAGGTCAAAGGTATCAATCAAACACCCATTCCTCAAATTTTAGTACTTTTTATCCAACCAGTTCTCCTAAAGTTTAAACATCTGAATATTACTGTTTTGGTTCTCCAAAGATTCTCTCAAAAATACCTGCACAAAATTATGTATTTTTTCAGATAAGAGAAAGTCCTGCTCATTTTTCTTTTAACATTTGATCTATTCATACTTTAAGATCAACTCAATATTTCTTCCCACATGGGGTTTTCTTCTTTTGGCTGAGCCGACCACTCCTTCCTGTGGGCTCCCATTATGGCTTACAAATAACCCATTGATGGAGTTTACTACCTATTTACTATCTGTGAGCTCCTTAAGGGTAAGGATGCTTCCTGTTCATCTGTGTCCAAAGAATTCAACAGAGAGTCAGGCAAAAAATAAAAGTTTAGTATTCTTTTACAGGATGATGGTGAAGCTAACTCTTGTAAAACTGCCTTATTAAATAATTACAAAATAATTTCCTCTTAGAGATCAGAACTATTGGAGGATAAAAGCCCAGCTGCTCCTTCTTTTTACTGAATAATATCTTATTTTACCAAAAATTGTAAGTTTGCTCTTCTTTTTTGATGTGAATGCCAAGAAGCTAAATGCCAAAAGTTTGTCCTAATAAAAGTTTACCCATGGCATTAGTAACCTAGTATAAGAAATCTGGTATTATTATCCCAATACCCCAAACCCCACTTATATCCTTGCATTCAAGCTATCATAATGTTATTTTCCTATAAACTATCTCAAATCTATTTTGGAAGGAAGTGAGATATGATTAAAATATGTAAAATATGCAATATGAGGCTAAATATGAAGGTGCTGCTTCAAAGCTGTTCTCTTAAGTTTCTTTTCTTTGTTCCATGAATAATGTCTCCCACATTTCCGTCAAATCCTAAACAGCTGTGCTCTCATTACTGCAATATCTGTTCTTACATGCTTTATCTTGTCTGGTTCAGTTCTGAGTAGGCGGTATAGTCTGTTCTCCATAATTTGTTTTCTAATGTATATCCACTTGTGTGCCATATTAGTTATTCTATTTTTCCTTAAACTGCAGCTAAATTAAGCTATTTTTCAAAGTAATAGGACAATCTAGTCAAGACCCTTTCAACGTAAGATGTGCACACTTCAGTTGCTATAATTAAGACAATAGAAAATATGATTTCCTTCATAATAATCTTAAACTGCAGAATTTAGGAGACTTATATCCAGATGTAGATTTAGGATGAACTGTGATTCTTTAGAAAGGTCATTTGACTTTTTAAGACTAGATTACTTCAAAAGTTCTTTCCAAGTCTAAAATTATGGATCTAGTAGTATCTAAAATGATAGCTGAGGTGCTAAACCCTTGCCTGGAAATAAACATAAATCCTCATCAGCTTATACAGTGATTTCAATAAAAAGAAACTATCCTGAATATCATGTTAAAATAGTTCTTTATTCAGATTAAAACAAAATTAAAGCTTTAGAATTGAGGATTACACTTGTGTTTGCTATGAACTTTATTAAACATATTGTCAATAGTATATTACCTTCAGTATAACATAACCACAAATACAGCTTCTCAATAATCACACCATCTCTCATTTCAGTATCCCATATAAACATTAGTCTAGTCAACTTACCTATCCTATCTAAATATGTATGAGGATTTCTTATGCCTTAGTAATTGAAGCCAATTTCCCCTTCAGATGAATTTCACTGCTGAAGTGTACTGCAAGTTCATTTCTACTCTCATTGCTATTTTCTCCTTGAAAAACAGAATGGACCCTTTCCCAACAAACCAAATTTCCTGAGCATTGCAAGGCCTACCTGGATTGTCCTTATCTTCTGTGAAGCATTACCTACTACCTAGTATTCAGATAGCTTAAAATGACCTATCCATTTTCTACATTTTTGCTGAACCACAGAGTTCATACCTAACTTCTAATATAACATCTAGTAATACAGCAGCTCCAGAGCAGACCAGCTAGTTCACCCATAAATACACATTCTCCTTCTTGCCACATGTTTAGACTGTATTGTCCAACCTCTTTGCACTGGGGTGAACCTTATGACTAGTTCTGGCCAATGCCATGTGAGCAAATATGATGTTCAACTACTTTGAGGCTTGACCTATAAAAAGACTTTTACAATCTTTCATGTGCTTTCTTCCTTTGAACTTTTCTACCAGCTACACACAGAGGATCTGACAAGGACTATAACAGTTGAGGTGATGTCAAAGGTCCTAAATACCTCCATGAATGAAGACACGGAATGAAGCTCCTCCCTCTGACACAATATACAACTTTATATGGAATCTTTGTTTTTCTTGGGTGATATTTTACTTCCCTTGTTGATCTTAAATGACTGAGAATGTATCTCAAAGCTTTTTAAAATTCTGTATATAAGCGATTACAATTATTTTATAGCATTTATTCAACATGAAGTGAAGTGAAGTCGCTCAGTTGTGTCCAACTCTTTGCTGTGGACTGTAGCCCACCAGGCTCCTCCGTCCATGGGATTCAACATGAGCATATTTTTAATCACAAATGCATATTGTCTTTAAAGTTATACTATTCTCATTCAGCTGATGTGAAGAACCAACTAATTGGAAAAGATCTCGAAACTGGGAAACACTGAAGGCCAAAGGAGAAGGGGGTGGCAAAGGATGAGATGGTTAGACAGCATCACCAGCTCAATGGACATAAATTTGAACAAACTCCAGGAGACAGTGGAGGACAGAAGATCCTGGCATGCTACAGTCCATGAGGTCACAAAAGTCACTTAGCAACTGAACAACAAATTATCAGTCATATGCATTCCATTATTCATAAAATATTCTAATTGTTTAATTATAAAATACTAAATGTTTACTGTATATATTTACATACTGTTCCATGATCACATAATATATAGTATATATCCACATAATTTTAAAAAGTAAAACAAAAAAGGGACACTTGGTTTAGTATTCACTAGAAAAGAGAATCATGGCCAGATTTTCTTCTGATTGTTATTCTCTATAGGTGTTATAATAAGTCATATAAAGCTAGAAAATCAAAAAAGGAAATCTCTAAGAGTCCATGAGCACATTCTCAAGTCACTGAAATAACACACAGTTGGTACATGAATGAGTTCATGAATCATTTATCAGTTGTGATAGAAATAGAAATTATTTCCCTCAGAATTCTATCTTTGTTCCAGTGCCTTGTAAATATGTTCAATATTTGAATCTCTACTTTAAAGAAGGGAACACATATTAATTGAAGGTTTATTCTGTGGCAGGTGCTTTACATAAATCATTGTACTTACCCCTCACGAGGGCTCTGCGAGGCCGTTATTTTTACCCCCACTGCAGAGGTGAAACACCTAATGAAGAGCACGCCACTCACGATGGCAGAGCGTGACCGGAGCCCACCCCTCCGTCATTCCTTCATCCTTCTCTCTAACACAGAATTCTCTCCAGCCTCTCTCACCTATGTACTTTTTCATGACACTTTGTGTTCAAAATACTATTCTTCTCTATTCTAAATATCAATATCAAAGTTCAAACTGTTATAACTATTTCAGTGAGTTTCAACGCAAGCTGGACAGAAAAAAAGTTTAAAACTCATGTAAGAAATTGCCTTTTATGAAAGGTCACACTGAAAGATGGCCACTCGCATTATGATGATCCTTTCTATATCATTTTTCTCCTCTTCTCCCTATGAATCCTGGCTTCTAGTCTCCTGTCATCAGATTATATGGCCCATTTTCTTCACTGTTCCAGTCACTTAACGACTTTCCAATTAACTCCTCCAAGTCTCCTAACTATTTTAGCTCCTGCCTAATGGTCACTCTTTCCAACATGACTCTTGATTTAATTATTGACAATTTCAGTATATACTTATATGATCCTTCCTGACATGTGGCCTCTTGCTTGCTTAATCTTCTTTCTTTTAAATATCTTGTCCTCCCTGTTATCTCAGCCAATTAACTCCATGGCCATTTCTAGATCTATTCATTACAAGTAATACCCATACTTTCACAATCTGTTTTATGCATCCAGTTCTCTGACCATCATCTCCTCTTTCCAGCTCATTTGCTCCAGTATCTCAAGCCATCTGCCCACTGGGATCTTCAATCAATTGAATGACACACATTTCAATGTCCCTCAACTCCCTTCACTAGGCAAAATTACAGTCCTATTTGGATTTAACTCTCTGCCTCTTCAACACCTACACTTGTGCAGCTAAATATGCCTGCAGAAACACACAGCAATTCTAAATGATCTCACGTTAAATTCAATTTGAAAAAGTGCTTGAGGACGCTGAGGGCTGCCCACAATCATAGCATATTTCACTAGTACATGTACTCTCCACCCATGAAGGACTTCATACTTTCTCCTTTATTCTTAAATTTCCAGCACTTCTGTTGTAATACTCCCAGTTAATTAGCTTTGCTTGGCCTCTACTGAGAAAACTGAAATGACTAGAAAGAAGCTCCAGAAAACCTCACAGTCACATGTCAGTTCAGTTCAGTTCAGTCGCGTCTGACTCTTTGTAACCTCATGGACTGCAACATGCCAGGCCTCCCTGCCCATCACCAACTCCCAGAGTTTACCCAAACTCATGTCCATTGAGTCGGTGATGCCATCCAACCATCTCATCCTCTGTCGTCCCTTTCTCCTCCTGCCCTCAATCTTTCCCAGCATCAGGGCCTTTTCCAATGGGTCAGCTCTTCGCAGCAGGTGGCCAAAGTATTAGAGTTTCAGCTTCAACATCAGTCCCTCTAATGAACACCCAGGACTGATTTCCTTTAGGATGGACTGGTTGGATCTCCTTGCAGTCCAGGGTACTCTCAAGAGTCTTCTCCAACACCACAGCTCAAAAGCATCAATTCTTCAGTGCTCAGCTTTCTTTATAGTCCAACTCTCACATCCCTACATGACTACCGGAAAAACCATAGCCTTGACTAGACGGGCCTTTGTTGGCAAAGTAACGTCTCTGCTTTTTATATGCTGTCTAGGTTGGTCCACCACAATTGAACCCATATACTTTGCTTTCTCTTAAGTTTCCATAAATAAATGGTATTTACTCCTCTCTAAAACCTTCCCTTGTGCACTAAACGCGATTTCCATCATATATCCAATAACTGGACAATGGAATTGATTCCATTTTCTCTGCATTATTAATTTTTTTATGTAGTATAGAAAATCACCACCAACAAAAAGGTTATTTGTCCCATTTTAAAAGAATCGTCCTTTAAACCCCATTTCACCTAACAGCTATAACTGATTATCATCTCATTTTTGCAGCAAAATATCTTGAGATAGGATCATACTAATCAGTTCTTATCATACTAATCAACAGCAAGTACATTGTGCTTGACATATTTTTTTCACTTGGTTTCCATGATAACACTACCATGGTTCTTGTCTAACAATATTATTTTTACATCTCAATCTTTGTTGGTTTTTCCTCTTCTCCCAGATCTCTTAATGTTAGAGTTCCCTAGATTTCAATCTTCTATTCTCTCTTCTTCTCTGTCTGCATCCACTACACTATGACCTCAATCAGCAGATAAATTTTAATAACAGCAATAAGTCTTCAGCACCCAAATTTATACTTCTTGTTCAGACATGTCTTCTGAACCTCAAACTCATATATACAACTACCTACATGTCAGATGAATTGAGTTGTCAATAGATATCTCCAACTGACATGCACAAAACTAAACTTCTCATTCTTTTGTCCTGTAAACCTATTCCACTCAGGCTTTTTTTTTTTTTCCTCTCTCTCTCATTTAAATGGATAACCCATCCTCTTAGTTGCTAAAATAAATCTTGGCCTCACTCCAGATTTTTCCCTTCTCACATTCATATTCAATTTGGGGGAAATCCTGTTGCAGTATCTTAAAATATATCCAGAACCCTTCTGAAAATTTTCACTGGTACCACACTGATGCCAAGCCATGATTATTATTCCAATGATTCTGAAATCATCTCTCAACTGGTTTTCCTACATCCACCTATGTGCAAATGATTTCAACACAACACCCAGTGATCCTTGTAAAATCTAAATCAGATCAAATCTTTCCTCTGCTCCAAACCATCTACTAGTTCCTCTTCTTAGAGTGAAACTCAAGTCAGTACAAGCGTCAAGAAGGCGCTACAGTGACTACGAGAACAGCTTCACTTCCTTTCTGAGCTAATTGCTCCCTCACTCATTCACCTCCAGCCACCTGACCTCCTCACTGAACACACCGAACACATACTTACGCTCTACAGGTTAGCACTAGTATACCTTTCTCTTGAGATGTTCTCCAGATATTTGCTTGCCTATTCCTCTGAACCACTTCAGATAACACCTCTTCAATGACATCGACTTTGGCCATTTAAGTGAAAATGCAAACCAACTCCCTTCTCCTTAGCTCTGCTTTGTTTTCCATAGCTTTATTACTTCCCAATTATTTAAATATTTTGTGAGTGTCCATATGTACACGTGTTCCCCTAAAGAAACCCTAGTGCCTAGAATAGTGTAGACACATTGCAAGTGTACAATAAATATGTAAAATTATAGAGGAACCAATAATGAAGTATAAGCTTAGTCAAACTGACATTCTACACACAAATAGACACAGACATACACACATCACACAGAGTTCTACAGAGAAGTGGAAATGTATCCTTGAGAATTGAAATATGATGCTAATATACATCTAAATGATAATTAATAATTCTCTATACAGAATAACAGACTTTCCAAATTGTGACCAACCTTAAAGCTATAATCCAATCAGGCATGTGATGTTTATGCCTCTTCTACATGTTTCCCCATAATAATTTTCTAGTCTATTCCTGAATACTGCAGTAATGGTCCACCTTTTGCATAGTTTGCAATGAGAAAATTGAAATTCAAGGTTAATGTTGCCTAATATTTTACAGCAATTAAAGAAAGTAGGAATGACAGAATCTGAAACCAGGTCATTTGCCTACGAGGCTAGAGCCCTTCATCACACTCAGCTCTGTATAGAAAACCTTTAGTGTATTTAAATATATGTTTACTGAATAAACCAGATGCTTCTTTATAACTGGCAGTTTAAAAATATTTATATAACTGAAGTCAATTTAAAAATACTATGAAGAACTTGTATATGTAGACAATCCTCACCTCAAAAAAAAAAAAACACACTTGAAAAACACACATTTTAAAATTGAACTTATGTTGTCAGTTTTCTCATTATCAGGCAAAAAGGTTGATAAGACAGTACCATCAAGCAATGCTAAGCCTAGGGGAAGAGAATTCACAAAGTATCTGAGGTAGATAATTCTACTGGTAACTTGAAAACACCACTGTATAACACTCTAAGAAATCCAGCTTTACATTAGAAAGATGAAGACAAAAATGAAAGCAAGAACATAAATAATATAGATAAAACAAAGACCTTTAAAGTTTCCCTCCCCAAATAATTCAAGTAAAGACTGACTATATCACTTTTCACTATACATTCTACTACAAGGTGAGTAGAAAGAGGTATAAAAAGAAACAAAACCCACACATTATGTCTGAACTGTGCAAGCGTTTCATATTTTAATTATGTTTTGGACTTCTGCTCATTGTCACACACTATGATACAAATGAATAATACAGTAATAAACTTATAAGAGGTAATGAAACAGTCATAATTAGGATGCCTAAAGACAATACAGTCATCGTGAATAACAAGCTCAATGTGCTCAGTGGTATCATTAAGCTGTTCAAATTTCTAAAGCTCTTCCTATCAGTGTTCTTCTGTAAAGATGTTATATTTAACGGATAAAAGGACACTTTTTATTACTGTGAGACTCTGAAATGTAAAACAGCTTGACACTTTTGATGCATCATGTTACAGCATATCATGTTCTAATAGACTTTATTCTGTGCAGCTCAATAAAAACTTCTAGGAACTTCAAAAGAACACAGTGTCTAAAAATCATTTATCAGAAGGAGCAAGTTCTTGTTACCGTGTTAGAAAACTGAAAAATTTTGTTTTCAAAACAAAAAATACATCTCATTAAAATTTTTATAAACTGATTCTCTGGAATATTTTTCTTCCAAACTCTATACCTACGTGTGCTCTTGTTTTGTCATTTTATATGTGTGTGTGTGTGTATAAAATACACATGCATTTATTTATATATAATTTATACACAAATGCATATTAGTTCCTTGGGTCTAGAAAGTTAAGTGGAAATATGACTTTAGAACAGGAAGGGAATTTATTTGAAATGTATTTCAACCTCCTGATTTTACAGATGGAGGAACAGAGTGAAAGACATTCAGAAACCAACTCACCAACAGAACCCAGATCTCCTGAATTTCACTGCAGTGTTCTTCCTAGTACTTTGCATTGCTTCACTATGTACACAAAGTGCAGAGAGCCACATTAAATCAAATCTTTGGTAGATTATAATGTTTTATATCATATACACATTAGATTTGACGATCTTGGCTTGAACAGATTAAAAAATAACTTCAACTCCAATTGCAAAAATTACTATTCTGGGCTTAGTTGCTCAGTCATATCCAACTCTTTGCAATCCCATGGACTGTAGCCTACCAGGCTCCTCTGTCCATGGGGATTCTCCAGACAAGAATAGTGGAGTGGGTTGCCATGCTCTCCTCCAGGGGATCTTCCCAACTCAGCAAAAATTACTACCTGCATGGAAATTCATTCAGAATATCCTTCATGTTTTAAATGACCTACCTGCAAAAGTTAAATAAATAAAAGAACCACCATTGATTAGTCAGGTGAATAAAAATAGTATTATATTATTGAAAAGCTAAGTAAGATACTAGTTTAAAGATATGGGCCACACTCTGCAGTATGGTAAGTATGTTCACTCTTGAGGACACCTACTATTTTTCTTTCTTTTCCTTATTAGTAAGTTCCACAAAGAGCACAACAACAACAAAGCAGAGCAAACAGTGCTAACAAAATTACTCGTGAGGCATAGTTAATCGTGCCTGTTCATGTGGGAAAACAGAGTTTAGGATTGTAAACAAATCCTTGCTGGAGAGAAAACAATTTCTTAGATCAGTGCTTATTTTGTCTGTTTAGTGTTCATGAGAATTGTCCTATAATCCTTAAAAAAATACAGATCTAGGCTTCTGTCATTCCAATTCCAACCTCCACTACTTGGAGATTTTAATAAGCATCATACCTGATAATAATGCACTGGGTGAACTGTACATTTAAGGGAAATAGTTTCTCACCTGTCTGCCCTCTACGTTTAGTAAACTGATTGTTTCACAAAAGTACTTAACTTCAGAACTGCAATAACTCTAACTCCCTCTACATATAGAGAAGCATATATTGGTTTGATCAAAACTCAGAATATGAATGATTTGTATAATTACTTGCATATTTTTACAATAATATTATTGCCATTAAGTATATCCCTATGCTACCGAACTGTAGGAGATAGACATAAACATATTTACCATTCACAGAACCTGATTTCAAAGAACATCTTCCTAGGGAAGAAGTTACACATGTAAGGGCAAGACAGACTATGTTAAGGGGCCTGGAAAGAACTCAGACTAACATATAAGCCACACACATGCACACACACACAAACAAAACAGGAGGTGAAACTACTTTGGATGTCAATATGCACAATTTACTTGAAGTTTTAGGTTAGGAATCTGGAATGGGAGAGCAGGGTTACTATTAACACAATTGTATATTCTAAGGTTTGGAAATTGATACAGCCATTATTCAATATAGTTACCCTTGTTGTTGTCCTTAAAGAAACTACATAATATTCTTGACAAAGCCTTGATGGTTTCTGATTAAATACTTCCTGTGACAAATGAATGAGATGGGAACTTTAAAAAAAAAAGTAACTCTGTGTGTGTGTGTGTATATATCGCTCAGTCGTGCCCAACCCTCTGCAACCCTATGGACTACCTGCCAGGCTCCTCTGTCCATGGAATTTCCCAGGCAAAAATACTGGATAACTATGTTTATCCTGTCTTAAACAATTTGTTGTTTAGTTGCTAAGTCATCTCCCACTTTTTTGTGACCCCATGGACTGTAGCCCGCCAGGCTCCTCTGCCCATAGGACTTCCCTGGCAAGAATGCTGGAATGGGTTACCATTTCCTTCTCTAGGGGATCTTCCTGACCCAGGGATAGAACCTGTGTCTCCTGCATTGGCAGGAAAGCCCCATCTTAAACAATAGGGTTGGAAAAAAAATAATCAGAATAGATAGTTTTGAGTTTACATTAGGATAAGTTTTTACCTCTTAGCAATATTGGTTGAGATATTGCTTCTTTGTGCTTCCCTAAGTATGATTAATTATTTGAGCCAAATAGGAAAAATCCCATGATTAAAATGAACGTAGCAATTAAATTGTGCTTCTAATGCAGTAACTTTGGGGGAGTTTTACTTTAAAAGGCAATCTTCACATTATTGCTGCCAAGAAAGGGAAGGGAAAACAAATTAAAGTAAAATAAAGACATGGGACCCACCTTGTGGTCCAGTGGTTGACTTAAACTTCCAAAGCAGAGGCTGTGGGTTCAATCTCTGGTTGAGGAAATAAGATCCCTCATGCTATGGGGCGAGGCCAAATGTTTTGGGCTTCCCTAGTGGCTCAGACAGTACAGAATCTAACTGCAATGATTTGGGCAGGAAACCCACATTTGATCCCTGGGCGGGGAAGATCCCCTGGAGAACGGAATGGCTACCCACTCCAGTATCTTTGCCTGGAGAATCCCATGGACAGAGGAGCCTGGTGGACTACAATCCATGGAGTTGCAAAGACACAACTGAGTGACTAACATACAAAAGACACAGATACACCATGACTTGTTACCAAGGTCATTATAAATGTCTCCTATTTGTATTGCTTCTTGAAACTCAATCCTACTCTCCCATCCCTCACTTCTTCAATGGGAGGAGGGGTGTGACTTGATCGGGAAGTTCATGGGGTCACAAAGAGTCGGACACCACTGAGCGACTTTCACATTTCACTTTAGCACAGGCAGGCTGTAGTCTTCAAGGAGTCACCTCCAATCTAGCACTTGGCACATTCACCTTGGAGAATAGGTCTTAAACTGTGACAGTATCCTTACTCTGGCAAAAAGAATTGGGAAAAAAGGGAAAAGCTAGTTTTTATTTACAGAAGCACAGATTAAAATCGTATGCCTAAAAAACCTATACTAGGAAGAAGTCACGATATTTTAGCATGGTAGGTCCTCAAAGTGACACAAATAAATGTTTCTACTACTAACCCCAGGACACAGAATTTGAAGAAGAGAGGTGCATAATCCTTTTTCCCTCTTAGAGGCAAGTTCAAAGTGGAACATTTGCACACCTTTTTACACATGAACCAAGTTGCCGAGACTCTTAGGACAAACACTAAATTATGGAAAGTATGGTTTTACTGAGTATCATCAATTGGTTTGTTTGCAGGTTCTCAGAAGGTTAACTTTTATTCTAGCCTTGATTGAAATGCACGTTCTTCAAGTCAGAAACAATTATCATCCCACTAGTGAGAACACATATGTGTTACTACAGAAACATAGTGGACCTAGCCCCCAAAAATGAGAATGATCAGAAGAAGAAAGCAACTAATTCTATAGATATGTGATTAAACTGATTAGAAAATTCTGTTTTTCCAAAGACACAAAATGAAATGAATGATCCTGGAACCACCACTGACTGCCATTAGTTCTAGCCTTTATAAATAGGTAGAATAACTACCATCAATCTTCAAAATGGCATCTATTCAACTATTTCAAAATTTCTATTTTGTTGCTTAAATATTCTATTCTTTAGTCTAATCTGCCATGGCTGTTTGACCTGTTTTGATGTTCCTGTGATATAGATTCATGACCTCCTCTTTCTTCTTCTACACCTAGGTTTTCCTCTGTTCCTCTTAAAGAACTGTCCATTGCAACAGAAAACCAAAATAAAAGTATTAACAGCTTAAAATGTCAACTAGATCTATTATCAGCTTAAAATGTCAACTAGATCTATTATCCCAAAATAAAAGTATTAACAGCTTAAAATGTCAACCAGATCTATTATCTAGTTTCCTTCTACCCTTATACCATAGCATGGAATTCTGTCAGTAGACAAAATTAATATAACATTAATTAATACTGTAGTTAATTTACATGAGATAAAAATGACTATACATGAAATTTAAAAATAAAAAATTTTAAACTAACAAATTGTAAAGATCTAAGGTATCAAGACATGTTTTGAAAAGTACTTTAGAAGATGGTCCTTGAAGACTGTCTACAAATACATTATATAAAGTATAATTTTGGCAATAATAATTTCTTTTTACTCATGCTAATAGCTATTCTACTGAATCCAGTACCAAAGTGTTATTATGAATGGAATTAGCTAGTTAAAATATTTGTATTGATCAAAATGAAAGAATAATTATAATTGATTAAATTTCAGTCAAAATTATGTAATGAGTGGATTACAATCTGGAAAAATATATAAATTCTTTCCACAACTTTAAAATTTTCTTTTTCTTATCCTGCCAACTGTGCCATTAAGGCAAAGGTTCTAAAGTGCTTCCATAGAGACTGTTGGTCTGACCCAAACTGAAAAGTTTGGGTTGCTTTTCAACAAATGGGGTTGACTTTCTAAGGATCTGCCCATCTTTTATCATCTTTTTCTTCTGATGATTGACAGAAACCATCTGCAGGATGGCTGATCTGTGTGGAAAAAGAAACTCAGACTTCATAAGACCCAGCCAAGTAGTGAAAAAACATTTGAACATAATTACATCAATTGATCTATCATTATAATAATCTGATTACTATAAGCCCTTCCTAATTTGAAAACAAATGATATTTCCATTAACTCTTGCAATAAACCTATGAAGAATTTAAGACAATCCTGCAGAACCTCAGTTTTCTTAACATATCAGAATAACATGGTAAGTAAGTGACTAAAACAGAATCAGATTCAGGTATTTGTTCTCCAGTCCCATGCTCTTCTGATTATAAGACAATACTATAAGGAGTGATTGTTAGGAAGATAAAGTCTAGAAGATACCAAAAACAGCAAAGACCATTCACAACAAATCTGGATGTGTGTATTAATTTACATAATTTTATAATAGCATGTGAAGTGAAATGATTTTGAACCTGCTAAATAAGTTATCTTTATTATGTTGGACAAATTTCTGATGGCTTAATTTCAGATTTGTCGAGTTCTCTTTTCACTTATTATAAAATGACTTTATTTGAAACTTTATGTAAAATTGTCAAATTTAGGCTCCATAAGCTAAAGTAGATCAGTAATTAATACCATTTTTTTTTTTTTGGTAAAATAAAAGAGGGAGAAAGAGGGAAGAGAGAAATTTTAAGACACCAAGTAACACTGAGCTTTTATAATTTGTTTCTCTTTTGTACAACTCCCCATGTGGTCGTCTAGGGCAGGTTTCTGTCCCAAGCTTTATGAAAGACTCCTTTAAATAAGCTCCAAACTGGGATGTCAGGGTATTAAACATTCAGTGAAGCATTTAAGAAAAAGTACGGGATATAAAGGCTTCAATAGCTATTCATTTATACTGGAAACACTACTTGATTAAATGAAACGCTAACTGCATTTGGGTTTCTTACATTTAATAAAGAACCTTCCAAGAAATGTCAGCCACATCTACTTTTTCTTACTCCACATAATCAGTCCCCTCAAACTTGCTTTGTAAATGTATCATTGATTTTTAAACATGAATAAAATATATTTGGCAAACTGCCTTATGTCTCACATTAGGAAGTGCTGAAAAATCAGTTTTGATAAGCTGTAATAATTGGCTTAAAGTTAGGAACATTTTAACATGATTCCACAAGTGGATATTTGCCTTTCTCTGATACTTTAAATTATTATTTCATTATTTTTTTATTATTGTTTTACTATTTTATCATTATTTTATTCTTGTTTTAATTTGGTGGAAGATAATTGCCTCTGGTATTAACTTGTTCACTACTTTATACTTTCCTAATAACACTGCAGCAGGTATTGCTTATAATGGAGTAAAGTTACTAAAATAAGGCAGGAGAATGGGACACAAAAGACATTTTAAAAGAAGAAAAAAAAAAAAAAAGCAAAGAAATGCCTGTGGCTAGAAAGAATGGTATAAAATCTAGGTATTCTAAAATCTCAGAATGTGGTACTTAAATGCAGGCAAATATCAGCATGGCTCTTGGGTTCTGTGGGTTCTTTCACTTACTTCTGAAGAACCACAAGATAATTTATTATGCTGGCATTTTTTCTTTTAACATGACAAATTCTTATATGTTTTTACAGAATATAAATATAAGTGTAGCTACTACTTTATAATCTTTGTTAATTTATTCAAATAACTTATGCATTACAGAAGCTAAAACAAAGCAAAAACAGTTTTCTGTTATTCCTCTAATAGAGAAAATAGCAGCAAAATCTACCTGACCTATCTAATCCGTCCCTGAACTACACACATATTTTTATACTTCTCTCTCTCTCTCTCTCTATATATATATATATATATATATATTTTTTTTTCATAATGAAAAAGCACTCTTCAGATCCCAGGGCAAGGACAAAACAATTTTGAAAACTATCAAGATAAAAGTATTCAACTATTAAAAACAGAATTTTTTTTAAAAAGGATAAGGTAAAAAGAGGAAAAGCAAATATTCTTTACCTTGATCCTTTTCACTACAAAATCTGAACCATAAAAAAATAACTAAATTATAATTAAAACATATTAATTTATTTGAATATTACTAGCTACCTCTAATACTAAAAAGAAGCCCAATAAGACATATGGTTAACATTTAAATCTGGAAAAATGTTACTTCCTTAGATGTTTCATGCTATATGTCTGTTAACTCTCATAGTATGAAAAGCTAAAACACAGGAAGCTATATTGCTTTGAAATCTTAAAAAAATGATTAAGAAAGAAAATTAATTAAGCTGATTACAAGTAACACAGTGAAATTTTCATTAAAATATTATTTGCAATTTAATATTTTTTTTTATTTTCAGATCAGTTTGTAACCTGTTTTATTCCTCATTTTAATTTCAATTAGGTTTGTCTGTGGATTTTACATAGTTAACAACATTGATGCTTTATAATCTATTTTTAAAATCCTTTCTAAGGTGTTAAAAACACCATGCTTTATTTAGAAACAGTAGCATAAAAATAATGAAATAGCCAAATATCTACATAAATTAATTCATCTGCACCTGTGTAATTGTTCTATCATTTTTCACACCATAAAATGGAACTCATCTATCATTTTTGATATGAGTAAATGAACAGTTTCTTGTGTCTTTTTCTTATTTCAGCAGCTTTCGTGTTTGTGTTTGACAAAAAAAGCCTATATGAAGAATAGTAATGTTGGCAAATACCTACTGATTTTTTTTTAATATGCCAGGCACTCATTTTCATATTTAAAATAGATGGACTCCTGTTTTTTCAAAAACTGTACATATTTTGCAATTCTCATTTCAAAGAAGAAACTTAATACATAAAAAGTTTAAGTAACTTGCCCAAGGTTTACCTATCTAGTGAATTAGGAGCTGGGGTTTCAACTCAGGTCATATAGTTCTAGATATTGGATCAATATTCAATATTCTCTCTCTATAGATCTTGATTTATTTATAGCAAAACAAAAGAAACTAACAAATTCACCAGTACTCAGTAGTGAATATTAACAGAGAGTTCTATTTAATCATTTAGGATGTAAAATAAATTGCAATATATGCTAATTTTAAAGTTGTGAATAGTGAAACATGAGTCCTGGACAAACCTGCAACACAATCAGCAAGCATTTTCTACAGTTTTGGAAATTCTGAAATTCACTGGACTCAAACAAAACAAAACAAAAACAGTTGTGTGGGTAACAGCAGAGAAAACTTCCTTTACTCTCGATACAGAAACAGTTACTTTGAACCCAAAGTGGCCAGCTTAAGAATAATTTGAAAGAATTCTTTGTCAAATCATCGCTAATTCTGGAGCTCAGAATAGTTCACTCATTGTCAAAAAAGACCTGAGCAAGCAGGAGATGAGTTCAGAAAAGACAACATGATGATTCAAACATATATGTTCCCATTTTATTGGACAAAAATCATTTTCTATCAGAAAAAGCAAGAATTCTTTCCTTAAAATTCATTAAATTTTGAAATTTTCATGAAAATAGCATCAGAATGAATTCTTGGGAGATAAAATTTCATTTTGAAATGTCAAGGAACATTTACATTAAGGTTCTGAATCAGAAAGTATGTGTGGGTATAAATAAATACTAAGTTAGTTATTTTTTCATTATCTTGTAGTTTTGTCTTACAACATGATATTATTTTATTTCCATGACAATATATTGCAGTAGCTGCCCATTAGCTAGGTTCAGCTCAGTTCAGTTCAGTCGCTCAGTCATGTCCAACTCTTTGCGACCCCATGAATCTCAGCACGCCAGGCCTCCCTGTCCATCACCAACTCCCAGAGTTCACTCAAACTCATGGCCATCGAGTCAGTGATGCCATCCAGCCATGTCATCCTCTGTTGTCCCCTTTTCCTCCTGCCCCCAATCCCTCCCAGCATCATAGTCTTTTCCAATGAGTCAACTCTTCACATGAGGTGGCCAAAGTACCGGAGTTTCACCCTTAGCATCATTCCTTCCAAAGAAATGCCAGGGCTGATCTCCTTGAGAATGGACTGGTTGGATCTCTTTGCAGTCCAAGGGACTCTCAGAAGTCTTCTCCAACACCACAGTTCAAAAGCATCAATTCTTCGGTGCTCAGCTTTCTTCACAGTCCAACTCTCACATGACCACTGGAAAAAACATAGCCTTGACTAGAGGGACTTTTGTTGGCAAAGTAATGTCTCTACTTTTCAATATGCTATTTAGGTTGGTCATAACTTTTCTTCCAAGGCTGTAAGCATCTTTTAATTTCATGGTTGCAGTCACCATTAGCTAGGTTAAAGGGATTCATAACTGAATTATGACAGGGCAAATAAGTAACCAACTGAACAATTTATAGTGAGATATTTTTATGGTATTTCCCAGATGACTTTAGTGAGATAAAAGTATGATGTTTTAAAAAGTACTGAAAGCTGAGTTTCACAAATATTAAATGCATACTTACTGAAATATCATCTGTTAATTTACATAATTTACATTTAAAGAAAGTGAAAGTGAAGTCACTCAGTCATTTCCGACTCTTTGCGACCCCATGGACTGTAGCCTACCAGGCTCCTCCATCCATGGGATTCTTCAGGCAAGAGTACTGGAATGGGTTGCCGTTTCCTTCTCCAGGAGATCTTTCCAACCCAAGGATCGAACCTGGGTCTCCCGCATTGCAGGCAGATGCTTTACCATCTAAGCCACCAGGGAAGACTCACATTTAAAGAACATATAACTAAAACAAATTTGAATGTATTTGTATATTCAATACTCGAGGGAAAATTAAGATTGTAGTATGTCTATGCATCTAATACAAAGGCTCAGAAAATTACTGTCTTATTTTTAAGTTTAGAAGCAAAATATGAAATGACAGATAAGCAAACTATAGATTAAATTTTCACATTTCTTGATAATATTCCCTGTCATTCCTTATTGTTGAGACATATTTCAGTAAGTATGCATTTTATGTACTAATTCTCTCACTCACTGATTCACTGATTCATCCATCAATTGATTGATCAATAAATTCATTGATACATTCATTATTTAAGGTAAAATGTCTGTTATTGATGCTATAATCAAACAGATCCATCTATTCACAGCACAGTTCTGAAGCATACTTACTTAGGAAACAGATAATCTTAGATTCCCAACTTGCTATTTACAACTCATGTGAAATATCAATAACCACTTGTGAGAAGTATCAATAACCTCAGATATGCAGATGACACCACCCTTACAGCAGAAAGTGAAGAGGAACGAAAAAGCCTCTTGATGAAAGTGCAAGTGGAGAGTGAAAATGTTGGCTTAAAGCTCAACATTCAGAAAACGAAGATCATGGCATCTGGTCCCATCACTTCATGGGAAATAGATGGGGAAACAGTGGAAACAGTGTCAGACTTTATTTTTTGGGATCCAAAATCACTGCAGATGGTGACTGCAGCCATGAAATTAAAAGACACTCCTTGGAAGGAAAGTTTTGACCAACCTAGATAGCATATTCAAAAGAAGAGACATTACTTTGCCAACAAAGGTCCCTCTAGTCAAGGCTATGATTTTTCCAGTGGTCATGTATGGATGTGAGAGTTGGACTGTGAAGAAAGCTGAGTGCCGAAGAATTGATGCTTTTGAACTGTGGTGTTGGAGAAGACTCTTGAGAGTCCCTTGGACTGCAAGGAGATCCAACCAGTCCATTCTGAAGGAGATCAGCCCTGGCATTTCTTTGGAAGGAATGATGCTAAAGCTGAAACTCCGGTACTTTGGCCACCTCATGCGAAGAGTTGACTCATTGGAAAAGACTATGATGCTGGGAGGGATTGGGGGCAGGAGGAGAAGGGGATGACAGAGGATGAGACGGCTGGATGGCATCACTGACTCGATAGACATGAATCTGAGTGAACTCCACGAGTTGGTGGTGGACAGGGAGGCCTGGTGTGCTGCAATTCATGGGGTTGCAAAAAGTCGGACATGACTTAGCGACTGAACTGACTGAACTGAACTTGTGTGAAAGTGAAAGTGTTAGTCACTCAGTCATGTCCAACTCTTTGGGATCCCATAGACTACAGCCCACCAGGCGCCTCTGTCCATGGATTCTCCAAGAATATTGGAGTGGGTTGCCATTCCCTTCTGCACAGAATCTTCCCAGTCCGGGAACTGAATCCAGTTCACCTGTCCTGCAGGTGATTCTTTACCTCCTGAGCTACCAGGGAAGCTCAAATAACAGGAAGGAGGTGGACCTGGGATTTGAACCCAGGCAGCTTGCCCTCAGTCCTTGTTCTTCTTACCCACTGTGCTATACTGTGTGGCTGTTGGCAAATTAATTGCTCTAAGCACCAGCATCCTCACATATAAAGGGAGAACAATAATAGTGTCTACTCAATATAGTGGCTCTAAAAATTAAAGGAGATAATGTATAGAACATAGCACAAAGTTAATACTGAAAAATATCATCAAATGTTGACTAAAAAATGAATAATGACTATGACTACTGAAGCACTTAAGAAACATTTTTATAAAACCTCATAAGATCTGTGTTGTATTCTTTGGAAATAAACAATGAAGACTCTATCAATAAAGACTGAGCTATTGCAAGATGTTACCATGAGGTCCAGTTGGAAATGCCATGAGATTAAATCATGAAATCCAAATAAAGTATACGAACTGTAGCGGAAAGAAAAATTAGAGGACGTAATTGAGAAACATGAAGATATATGTGTTAGTGGGTGATTATTAGTGACAGATCTTAGGATGTGCTCCATGAGATCTGAGATAACACTGAATCTGAAGACTTAGGAACCCAGTTGTTGAGGCATGCTCTCAAACTCACCTAAGGAAGAAAGGACTATATGGGAATTTGACCATGTTATATAATTGATATTTTCACAAATTTCATATAAATTCAATTAAAAAATAAATCCCCCAAATTCTTAAATATGATGAGTTTGCTTTTTAAAAGGTTATATCTCTAGTTACAAGACAATTAAAAATCATACATTATAATAACAAATATAAATAATTAGGAAAAAACAACACATGCCTAGCTCTTGGCTTTTTTTTCCCATGAAATCTATAAAATTTATTCAGAGTAATAAAGACTTGAATAAGAGTTTTACCACATTATTGGATAGAAAGTTTCAATTGAAAAAAAAAAACCTAAGGGTTTTGTTTAAAACTTTCAAAAAGCAGAATTCTCATATAGGAAGAGTGATCATCTCTATAAAGTACTTTTCAAAACTCTCAGTTTGCATATTTTCTATTCTTTTATGATAAACAGAGTTTAATAAACTCAATGTAGATGAAGAATGTTGTCATATCAGTAAACAAAGGATGTTGCAACAGTCAAGCCATCTGCCATTGCAGCCACACCCATCTGCGAATCCTGAGGGGATTCAGGATGGAGAAAAACAGGATATAGGCCCTAGACAGTTAAAATGCAAATCAAATGAATGATTTCAATGAGCCCATATGCAGAAAAGTGCTACATTTATTAATGTGAGATATCTTCAGATCAGATCAGTGGCTCAGTCGTGTCTGACTCTTTGCAACCCCATGAATCGCAGCATGCCAGGCCTCCCTGTCCATCACCAACTCCCGGAGTTCACTCAGACTCACGTCCCTCGAGTCAGTGATGCCATCCAGCCATCTCATCCTCTGTCGTCCCCTTCTCCTCCTGCCCTCAATCCCTCCCAGCATCAGAGTCTTTTCCAATGAGTCAACTCTTCGCATGAGGTGGCCAAAGTACTGGAGTTTCAGCTTTAGCATCATTCCTTCCAAAGAAATCCCAGGGCTGATCTCCTTCAGAACGGACTGGTTGGATCTCCTTGCAGTCCAAGGGACTCTCAAGAGTCTTCTCCAACACCACAATTCAAAAGCATCACTTCTTCGGTGCTCAGCCTTCTTACAGTCCAACTCTCACATCCATACACGACCACTGGAAAAACCATAGCCTTGACTAGACAGACCTTTGTTGGCAAAGTAATGTCTCTGCTTTTGAATATGCTATCTAGGTTGGTCATAACTTTCCTTCCAAGGAGTAAGCGTCTTTTAATTTCATGGCTGCAGTCACCATCTGCTGTGATTTTGGAGCCCAGAAAAATAAAGTCTGACACTGTTTCCACTGTTTCCCCATCTATTTCCCATGAAGTGATGGGACCAGATGCCATGATCTTCGTTTTCTGAATGTTGAGCTTTAAGCCAATGTTTTCACTCTGCTCTTTCACTTTCATCAAGAGGCTGTTTAGTTCCTCTTTACTTTCTGCCATAAGTGTGGTATCATCTGCATATCTGAAGTTATTGATATTTCTCCCAGCAATCTTTATTCCAGCTTGTGCTTCATCCAGTCCAGTGTTTCTCATGATGTACTCTGCATATAAGTTAAATAAGCAGGGTGACAATATACAGCCTTGACGTACTCCTTTTCCTATTTGGAACCAGTCTGTTTTTCCATGTCCAGTTCCAACTGTTGCTTCCTGACTTGCATACAGGTTTTTCAAGATTTAGTTGCACATTTTTTCTCAGTGAATAACAAGGAAAGCTATAAAGTGTCAAACAGTGTATTTTGTGCCTCATATTAAAACTGATCATTCCCTATAATTTTATTAGTTCATAAATTTATTTAGATGCTATAATTTGGGATTTATTCTAGCAAACAAAGTTTAGTCTTAAAATAGTAAATCTTCCTATTTACAGTTTGGGGAGAGTAATTCTTGACACAAGAAGAGAGGTAGATGGAATTCTAAATGTTAAGTAGTCTATACAGGAAATATTTTAGATAAATGTGGAGATCAAAACAGTTGCAAACACATTCTGAATTTAGTGAACATTAGCCTTCCCTCCTGAGGTGTGCAAAAACTCATGTAGGGCCATCTGTATCTTTAAGGATTGATGCAGCTCCTGTGTAACACCACTTGCAATCTCAAAAGACCTTCTATGACAATAGGTCACCAGAGGTGACAATATTCAAATTCACACCCTTAGTTCTAGAGTATAAACTGCCAGACATGTCATAGATTCCATATTCTTTATCTCTTCTCCTTTTGAGCCTAAATGTAAGTAACTTAGAATGCATGATTTATGACAATGCATATTTTATGACAACATGGAAGAGAAATTAACTATCAACAAAGTGACATATTTCAAGCTAGGCTTCAGCAGTTCATGAACAAAGAACTTACAGATGTACAAGCTGGGTTTAGAAAAGGCAGAGGAACCAGAGATCAAATTGCAAGCATTCATTGGATCATAGAGAAAACAAGGGAATTCCAGAAAAAAACATCTATTTCTGCTTCACTGATTACACTAAAGTGTGGATTACACTGTGTGGATCACAACAAACTGGAAAATTCTTAAAAGAGTTCGGAGTACCAGACCACCATACCTGTCTCCTGAAAGACCTGTAGGTGGGTCAAGAGGCAACAGTTAGAACGTTATGTGGAAGAACAGACTGGCTCAAAATTGGGAAAGGAGTATGAGAAGACTATATATTGTCACCCTCCTTATTTAACTTATATGCAGAGTACATCATGCAAAATGCCAGGCTGAATGAATCACAAGCTGGAATCAGGATTGCCAGAAGAAATGTCAACAACCTCATACATGCAGATGATGCCATTCTAATGGTAGAAAGTGAAGAGGAGCAAAAGAGCCTCTTCATGAGGGTGAAAGAGGAAAGTGAAAAAACTGGCTTAAAATTCGACACTCAAAAACTAACATCATGTCATCCGGTCTCATAACTTCGTGGCAAATAGAACGGGAAAAGTGGAACCAGTGACAGATTTTATTTTCTTGGGCTCCAAAGCCATTGAGTAAAGGTGACTGCAGCCATGAAATTAAAAGACACTTGCTCCTTGGAAGGAAAGCTATGACAAACCTAGACAACGTATTAAAAAGCAGAGACATCACTTTGCTGACAATGGTCTATATAATCAAAGCTATGGTTTTTCCAGTAGTAATGAATGGACGTGAGAGTTAGACCATAAAGAAGTCTGAGCATGGAAGAATTGATGCTTTTGGTAGAGCTGGAGAAGACTCTTGAGACTCCCTTGGGCAGCAAGGAGAACAAACCAGTCAGTCCAAAAGGAAATCAACCCTGAATATTCATTGGAAGATATATGAAGCTGAAGCTCCGAAACTGCCACCTGATGCAAAGAGCGGACTCATTAAAAAAGACCTTAATGCTGGGAAAGATGTAGGGCCGGAGAAGAAGGAAGAGACAAGGATGAAATGTTTAGATAGCATCACCAATTCAATGGACATGAATTTACACAAAATCCAGGAGAGTTAGTGAAGGACAGGGGAGACTGGTGTATTGCAGCCCATGGGGTTGCTAAGATTCAGACAAAACTTAGCGACTGAACAAACATTTACAAAACTGAAAAAAAAATGTCATTTTTTTCCCTTAATAGTGTTTAACACAATTGCCACTAAATACTTATTGATATAAGTATTTGATGTTTTCATCTACCTCAGTCCCTCAGCTGGACATTAAGGCAGTCGAATAGATCTGTTTTGATCATCGGCATCTGCCTATCATAGGGCTTCCCTGGTGGCTCAGTGGTAATCCCCCTACAATGCAGGAGACGTGGATTCAATCCCTAGGTTGAGAAAATCCCCTGGAGAAGGAAATGGCAACCCACTCCAGTATTCTTGCCAGGGAAATCCCATGGACAGAGACTGGCGGGCTGCAGTCCATAAGATTGCGAGAGTCAGACACAACTTAGTGACTACACCACCACCACCACCATATACGTATCATGCAGTTCAGTACCAGGCATTTACTCATTCATCTGTGTTTACTGACTGTCTCTTGCTGTTGAGGCACAGTGAAGGGTACAGGGTATAATGCAGTGATCAAGGCAAACCATGTCACTGTTTTCCTGTCGTTTACATTCTTGCAGGCAAGACAGAAGATACACACATAGGCTCTGAATACATATTTGCAGAATATGTGGAAGAACAAAATGAATAAATATTTATTCTGATCCATTATTTTACATTCTGAGTCTGGCAGAATATGATTTTAATTATCTGTAAAACATTCTTGAAGAGTTCTTCCAATTCTCCATTTTAAAGACAAAATAAAATCCATTTTTCCTACAGCAGTAGGCCACCAATTATTCTTGATTTTACTTCCATATCGATAAATATACATGGATGTTTATGTTCACTTATGCATATTGTTGTGACTAAACAAATCACTTAAAGAAATAGATTAATGTAAATATTATATGTAATCACTTTCCTTGTGAACATTTGGGTATAAGTCAGAAATTTCCACTTTTTTTTTTGACCAGATGTCCATGATCAAAGTATAAAACAAGAGTCATTTTTCTATTCCACTCTGTCATAAAGTAATGAAACATTTATTAATGAACTGTACTAAAAAGGATACATTCAATTTATCAGAGTGCTCTTCTCAGTCAGTTCAAAAGAATAGAAGGCAGCAGCTGTGCATGAATGTGTTCTGTGTTGGTCTTTCCCAATCAAGGAAGTGCATATTCAACATATGAATAAACAGTCATATATTTACTTAACATAAATATTTAAATGCTTATACAGATAATATTTTAATAATATATTAACATAAGAAAATAGAATGTGACCAGAGAGGGTTTCATTTATAAGCTTTTATGTGGGTCCAACCCCATGTCATTTATCAAACTCCTATCTTCAAAGAAATCAATTTGTGCAATTAAGAAAAAGTTTGAAAACTAGAGTTCCTAATTTCACTGGTAATTGAACTATTATTCTCCCACTTCCCTTTAGATGTCACTTTCTTTTTCTACTGTGAGTATTGGGCTCCATTATGACCAAAGGTCAACACCTCATCGTAGCACATGCCAACACCGCCATGTCAATATTAATCACCAATGATTTCATACTCACTGACTTTGCTATTTTCAAATGGCTGATTCTATTTTTAAATACTAACAGTTTTTCTTCCAGGTCATTATTTGAACCTACTAATCAAAGCCATTGTGCTGATCAATGACTTTGTTTCAGAACAGTTTTATTTTTGCATTATAAATCAGAAAGTTATTTTATATAAAAAATTACTTTTGTAACATCCAGGATTTAGTTTAAAACTTTTAGTTTAATAGCCCAAGATAAAAAGCCAAGTATTCATTGATCCAACAGATAAAACTCATTTATTGGAACACATTACCTGTTACTAAAAGAGAAAGTCATTATATATTTGGGGCCAATAATACTACTGAGTTCTGCTCAAATCACAGACAACAACTAACTAGCTAACCAAGAGAAGAGTACCATCTTTTATTGCTTTTTTTTAGGTATGTTTGATCAACTTTATTTTTAATTTTTAAAACGAGAGTATAATTGCTTTACAATGTCGTGTTAGTTTCTGCTGTACAACGATGTGAATCAGCTACATGTATACATATATCCCTTCCCTCTTGAGACTCCCTCCCACTCACCCCCATTCTACCTGTCTAAATCATCACAGAACCCACCTCTCATTCCTACAGTGACCTAACACCCAGAGAACAAGATACAGAAATTGTCTAAATGTTAGATGGTGTCAGTGGCAAAATTTTTTTTAAAAAAAGGATTCCTTAAATGGATAAGTTATGTGAAGTATAAATAGCATCTTATTTAATCTATGCAAAACTAGAATAACAATCTCAAGATAAAAGTTACATTATAATAACTAGAAGTACTTTTGTTTGCTTTATGAACTGTTTCCTTTAAAATACTCTAAACTTTAACATATGACATACATGTCCTTGCTGTGTGGCAGGAAGAACCACAAACAACGGAAGCTGGATCTTCTCCTAATTCTGTCACTAACTGGTAATGCTATCTTATGTGAGGTATGTAGTAGCCCTGGGTCTTAGTTTCCCCACTTGAAAGTATATAATCGAGAATGACTCAATGTTGAATTTTCTTACAGTTCTAAAACTCATAAGCCTATAAAGGTAGATTATATTTGACATAAAAAGTGTTATTAACTAGACTAATTTATATACTTTATTGATTTCAATTACCCTTTTTTAAAAGACTTTTCACTGCAATACTGATTCATTTCACCTAAGATTAAGTTTTTTTTTATTTTTTATTTTTAAACTTTACAATATTGTATTAGTTTTGCCCAACATCGAAATGAATCCACCACAGGTATACCCGTGCTCCCCACCCTGAACCCTCCTCCCTCCTCCCTCCCCATACCCTCCCTCTGGGCAGTCCCAGTGCACCAGCCCCAAGCATCCAGCATCGTGCATCGAACCTGGACTGGCGACTTGTCTCATACATGATATTACACATGTTTCAATGCCATTCTCCCAAATCTCCCCACCCTCTCCCTCTCCCACAGAGTCCACAAGACTGATCTATACATCAGTGTCTCTTTTACTGTCTCGTACACAGGGTTATTTCTTTCTAAATCCATCTTTCTAAATTCCATATATATGAGTTAGTATACTGTATTGGTGTTTTTCTTTCTGGCTTACTTCACTCTGTATAATAGGTTCCAGTTTCATCCACCTCATTGGAACTTACTTAGAAACAAAAACTTATTAATGGTAAAAATGGAGAATTTAGATTGGTTCTCATCCAGGTTTACAATAAAAGTTGGGAGTTGGTTCTTAGAAAAGTAAATATTCTTTGCCAAATTATTAAGTTGAAAAATTTAAGAATGACCAAATAAAACAGGAACAATTAACCATGAACTGCCTCCTACCATTATCTAGTTCCTTTCTCCAGTAACTGATTAGTTCAGATATTCAAGATGTTGTCCGATAGTTTCTCTTTAACACCTTTTAGAAATGCCATATAATAGATTAGATCTCAAAATCTCTAGAGTGTGGATTAAACTAATCCATCAGCCTTATTTTTCTCGTTTTACTGTCCAAATTACCTTTTTCTATTTCTTAATCTCTTATCCGATATCTGTATCTTCCTCAGCTCAAAAAATATTCTTAAAATGGTTCTTATACTCATTTGTTCAAACTCAATGTATCATTTATATTTCTGAAAATATAAAATTTCACAAAAAAGCATAGTTTGCATGCCCAAAATGAAAACACAAAACCCTACCACTGTGCTGCTTGAAAAATACTTGCTTTTCATGCTGTCTTATTTTAATCTTAGTCATTGTTAATTTTCAGATCAATAGCTAGCATACACTTTACTAATTCCAGTATTTTTTCAATTTTTAAAACCTACATTTCAGCAACTGCATCTACGTTAACTCCTTTTACACAGACTTCCCTCTGTTACTAGTAATTATCTTTTGAAAGTACTGATAATAATGAAAAAAAGTAAGTAAATAAAACATGGTTGTTGGACTCAACAACAGAATTCTAAAGCTGAAAAATGACTCTAATCTTCCCGTTCCTCTTCAGGAGATGCCCCCATCTCAATACTCAACAATCACGTTTCATCAACACAGACACTAAACTGTCTAAATGCACTAAACTAAACTTAGGCACTAAAACTGTCTAAGTTTGATGTACTTTCTATAAAAGTTCTGCATCTTTATGATACACCCTCCAATCCTCCCTACAAAACACACATACTCAACATGCATTTTTCAGAAATCACAACAAGCACATACAAACACACAGCATGAATAAGATAGTTTAAAAAACTCCATCTAGAGGTAAAATCACTATTATTAATATGTCAGCATCTCTCTTCTTCAGTCACCCCCTCTCATATAAAAGGAGACACCTTTTAACGTTTAATGTCTATTCATATCATTCTCCTGATTTAAATGCTTGGCCTCTCTCAATGTCTAATAAACAAAAATCCAAAAGAACATTAAAATTTCTTCGTAAGGCACAACAAACCCTTCACAATCTGACCAGGTTACCTTCCTTTCCCTGCATGGATTCTTCTATGTGTACAGTTCTCCAGCCAACCAGAATCATCTACTGCCTCTAAAATATCAATGAAGTGAAGTGTTAGTCGCTCAGTTGTGTCCACCTCTTTGCGACCCCATGGACTCCTTCAGGCAAGAATACTGGACTGGGCTGCCATTCTCTTCTCCAGGCAATATATCAATACTTAGCATTTAATTTAGGAATCTATGAATTTCTTCTTTCTTTTTTTTTTAATTTAATTTTATTTTTAAACTTTACAATATTGTATTGGTTTTGCCAAACATCGAAATGAATCCACCACAGGTATACATGTGTTCCCCATCCTGAACCCACCTCCCTCCTCCCTCCCCATACCATCCCTCTGGGTCGTCCCAGTGCACCAGCCCCAAGCATCCAGTATCATGCATCGAACCTGGACTGGCGACTTGTTTCATATATGATATTATACATGTTTCAATGCCATTCTCCCAAATCATCCCACCCTCTCCCTCTCCCACAGAGTCCAAAAGACTGTTCTATACATCAGTGTCTCATATACAGGGTTATTGTTATCATCTTTCTAAATTCCATATATATGCGTTAGTATACTGTATTGGTGTTTTTCTTTCTGGCTTACTTCACTCTGTATAATAGGCTCCAGTTTCATCCACCTCATTAGAACTGATTCAACATTGCAGAACTGTTTATAATAGCCAGGACATAGAAGCAACCTAGATGTCCATCAGCAGATGAATGGATAAGAAAGCTATGGTACATATACACAATGAACTTATTCTTTCTACTTGTAATATCCTTATTTACATTTTTCTGGATACTTTAGTGGCAATTTCCTACTCATCTTTTCTCATTACTACAGATGTCACGTTTTCTGAGCTTCAGGACTGATTTCCTTTAGGATGGACTGGTTGGATCTCTTGAAGTCCAAGGGACTCTCAAGAGTCTTCTCCAACACCACAGTTCAAAAGCATCAGTTCTTCAGTGCTTAGGTTTCTTTATGGTCCATCTTTCACATCCATACATGACTACTGGAAAAACCAAAACTTTGACTAGATGGACTTTTGTTGTCAAAGTAATGTCTTTGCTTTTTAATACGCTGTCTAGGTTGGTCATAACGTTTCCTCCAAGGAGCAAGTGTCTTTATATTTCATGGCTGCAGTCACAATCTGCAGGGATTTTGGAGCCCCAAAAATTAAAGTCTGTCATTGTTTCCACTGTTTCCCCATCTATTTGTCATGAAGAGATGGGACCGGATGCCATGTCTTAGTTTGCTAAATGTTGAGTTTTAAGCCAACTCTTGCATTCTCCTCTTTCATTTCATTTAGAGGCTCTTTAGTTCTTCTTCACTTTCAGCCATAAGTGTTGACTCATCTGCATATCTAAGGTTATTGATATTTGTCCCGGCAATCTTGATTCAAGCCTGTGCTTCATCTGTCCAGCATTTCTCATGATGTACTCTGCATATAAGTTAAATAAGCAGGGTGACAAAATACAGCCTTGACATACTCCTTTTCCAATTTGGAACCTGTCTATTGTTCCATGTCAGGTTCTAACAATTGCTTCTTGACCTGCATACAGATTTCTCAGGAGGCAGGTAAGGTAGTCTGGTATTCCCATCTCTTTAAGAATTTTCCAGTTTGTTGTGATCCACACAGTCAAAGGCTTTGGCATAGTCAGTAAAGCAGAAGTAGATGTTTTTCTGGAACTCTCTTGATTTTTGATGATCCAACAGATGCTGGCAATTTGATCTCTGGTTCCTCTGCCTTTTCGAATATCAGCTTGAACATCTGTTAGTTCAGTCCATATACTATTGAAACCTGGCTTGGAGAATTTTGAGCATTTATTTGCTAGTGGGTGAGAGGAGTGCAATTGTGTGGTAGTTTGAACATTCTTTGGCATTGCCTTTCTTGGGATTGGGATGAAAACTGACCTTTTCCAGTCCTGTGGCCATTGCTGGGTCTTACAAATTTGCTGGCATATTGAGTGCAGCACTATCACAGCATCATCTTTTAGGATTTGAAATAGCTCAGCTGGAATTCCATCACCTCCACTAGCTTTGTTTGTAGTGATGCTTCCTAAAGCCGACTTGACTTCACATTCCAGGATGTCTGGCTCTAGGTGAGTGATCACACCATCGTGATTATCTGGATCGTGAAAATCTTTTTTGTATAGTTCTTCTGTGTATTTTTGCCACCTCTTATTATTTTCTGCTTCTTTTCTGCTATGGTTAGGACCATACCATTTCTGTCCTTTATTGTGCCTATCTTTGCATGAAATGTTCCCTTGGTATCTCTAATTTTCTTGAAGAGATCTCTGGTCTTTCCTATTCTATTGTTTTTCTCCATTTCTTCGTATTGATCACTGAGGAAGGCTTTCCTATTTCTCCTTGCTGTTCTCTGGAACTCGGCATTCACTGGGAGGACTGATGCTGAAGCTGAAACTCCAATACTTTGCCACCTGATGTGAAGAACTGATTCATTGGAAAAGAATGGGAAATATTGAAGGTGGGAGGAGAAAGGAATGACAGAGAATGAGATGGTTGGATGGCATCACCGACTCAATGGACATGAGTTTGAGTAAGCTACGGGAGTTGGTGATAGATAGGGAAGCCTGGCATGCTGCAGTCCATGGGGTTGCAAAGAGCTGGACACAACCGAGCAACTGAACTGAACAGAACTTCTGAGCTTCTGTAATGAACTTTAAGCATATTTTATATATCTTAACATCTCCAGAATGCTATACCAAATAAATACTTACTGTGTGAGTGATTATTTGTGATAGGGAGCACAGAAAGATATCCAAAATTTGGTTTCCTCTTTCCAAGACATATTACTGAGGTATGGAAAAGAGAGTGTGTTGGACTTAACTAGAACAGTAGATGTATATGAGAAGAAATGGACTAGAAAGAAAAGTTAAAGAATGGAAGAAAAAAAGGTGGATATGCATATGCTCTCGAGGCACAATGCAAGGTTGGTCACATGTGTCGTCACCATCTCTGAGATACCTGATTATAAACATTTTTCATTATTGGAAAGTGTAACTAGGACCTTCTGCAGAATTGTTTAGAACCAAAACCTCCCTGACACAATTTTTATAGTGTCTGTATATTTGTGATGCAAGGTCTTATAAAGGTTTTTACTGAAAACTACCTCTAACCAGTCTTTTTACCAACAATAAATTATTAATTAAAAAAAATAAAGTGCAAACACATTCTTGTGGTCTTAATAATAGAAAAAAACAACAAATAATAATCAAGTATATGATATGGACAATAACATTTTCAATAAACAAAGCTTATTAATATTACAAAAATAAAGGACCTAGTCAAATGATATTTAAACTGTTGCTTTTCAACAAACAGATGGTCAAAAGATACACACAGAAAAACCACAGACAGAAGAAACAGCACTAGGTAATAATTATTTAAATATTTGTCCTAATAATCACATACATGCAAATTAAACAACAAATTACCATTCCCCAATGTAGTAAGCCACAGAGCACTGTAATTGTTAGTTTACCTGTTAGTATTTTCTGCTAAGTTAAAATAGTAGAAGGCTAGACTGTGGCTTTTGATTAAGCAGAAACATGGCTACCCAGAAAAATCTATGACTATCTCTTGAACAAACTAACTGATGAATGTATGCATATGTGAATGGAAATGATAGCACTTATCAACAGAAGGTACTGTGGACCCTTTCAAACACTACACTTCAGATATAGATTCTAAGCATAGCAACATATGCTTACTGAACAATCCTTTATTCATTCATAAAATATTGTGTTATAGGTACCAAACATTTCCACAAACCATTTAACATCCAAAACCAAACTTCTCATCTTCAACAAACCTGCTGTTCTTGCATTCTTTATCTTGCTCTCCCCCACAGGTCAGAGGCAGAACGATTACCTTCCTCCCTCCAACTCCCATTTTCAGGATGTCACTATATCCCTTTGCTTCTACTTCCTAATTGTGCCTCTCTCCTTTACTACAATCTTCACTCATTTCCTTCCTTTTCAGCCATTACAATAAACTCTTAATTAACTTTTCTGCTTTCAATTTCAACCCACTTCAATCAGTTTTCCAATGTGCAGCGACACTGCACATTGATTTGAAATTCCTGAGTGACTTGAAGTCCTTGCGTAGAGGGAAAGGCATCTCCCTAATTTGCAGCTACATGATTTCACTCTGATTGCATTATAAGCTTCACATGCACACAATGAACCACAGACATACCAAATTCTCATACTTCTGGGTTTTGCATCTATTAGTCCCTGGATATTCTTTCCAATCTCGAACACCTAGCAGGGTCATATTCATTCTAAGTTCTCTCTACAGATATGATTACTCTTTTCTTTTCAATACCTGTGTATCTCTATATAAGGGGCTTTTCCAATGGCTAAGCAGGTAAATAATCCGCCCTCAACTCAGGAGACATAGAAAATGTAGGTTTGATCCTTGGGTCAGGAAAGTCCCCTGGAGGAGGAAATGGCAACCCACTCCAGCGTTCTTGCTTGGGAAATCCCGTGGATAGAGGAGCTTCGTAGGCTACAGTCTGTGCAGTCGGCCATTATTACACCTATCTTACTATGTTATGAGTCTGTCAGCTACTCATCTTCTGTGTACTTTCAGTGCCTGGTACATGCAGTTCGAAAACTATTCAATGTTTGTTATTATGCAGATAGTACCAAATGGCAAAGGAGCTCTAGGTGGGACAGAATTACTCAGGCAGGCTGATTGACTCAACAAACTTGAATTTCAGCATATTTCCTGTTAAAATTTTTTAAAAGTATTTTCTTACATTTGTATTTTCATAGCCTAAAGCAAGGAGAAGGCAATGGCATCCCACTCTAGTACTCTTGCCTGGAAAATCCCATGGACAGAAGAGCCTGGTGGGCTGCAGTCCATGGGGTTGCTAAAAGTTGGACACGGCTGAGCGACTTCACTTTCACTTTTCACTTTCATGCATTGGAGAAGAAATGGCAACCCACTCCAGTGTTCTTGCCTGGATAATGCCATGGATGGGGGAGCCTGGTGGGCTGCCATCTATCGGGTTGCACAGAGTCGGACACGACTGAAGCGACTTAGCAGCACCAGCAGCCTAAAGCAACATATGTACTTTAATATTTAATACTGTGATATTGTGATTTACAAGAAAAATATATATTTGCTCATTCAGATGACCAAAATATATTTCTTATACATATATATTCAGTCTTCTTCTTTGATTCCTAGCTCACAGCTCCCAAAACCCTTGGAATCTCCTAAGTGTTCAGAGTGATAAATGTGTCTTTTGTTTGCCAGGTTAATGAAATGACTTTTGGAAACTGATATTGTGATCAGACGGTTGGAGCTTATAGTACCACCCTCTGAATTCTTGGGAGGGGAGAGTGGCTGAAGGCTGAGTGACTTCAATCACTAAAGGCCAGTGATTTGAACAATCATATCTTTGTAATTAAACCTCCATAAAATCTCCAAAAGGACTAGGTTTGAAGAGTTTCTGGGTTGGTGAGCACGTGGAGATGTAGAGAGAGGGGTGTACCTGCAGAGGGCATGGAAACTTGGTACCTATCCCCATACCTGTCCTAAACATCTCTTTCTTCCCTCTGGTTTTTCCTGAATTCTTTTATAATAAACTGGTGAACTAGTAAGAAAAATGTCTAAGTTCTGCGAGCTACTTACCAAACTAATCATACCTAAAGAGGGGGTCTTGGGAACCTGATTTACAGCCAGTTGGTCATACAGATGATGCCAAGCGTGAACCTGGCATCAAAAGAAGTGGGGGAAAGAGTCTTCTACTATTTCTCCCTAACCTGTGGAATCTGTCCGTAGGCCACCCTGATGATGTCTGGAGCACTGCTTGATGTACCTGGGGTGGTGGGGGGAACACCCTTCTCCACACATTGGAGTTGATGTCAGGACATTTTAATGCTGACCAACTATAATCTGAGTGTTAAGAAAATACTTCATAACTTAAAAGATAACATAATGCTAATTAGAATATATAGCATGAAACGTGCACTGTAATATTGATTCTATGACTTCTATATAAAATGGAGGGCAAAAATATTTATACTGTAAGACTTCATGGAATCAAGAATATAATTATATTAAGCCTTATTTCTAGTTTCCTGAAACATTTAAAGTGTTGATTTAGCAATACAATTATCTAAAATATATTTTAAAAATAATTCCCAAGTGATTTTGACATCATTTTGTTCTTTCAATGGCTTAAAGTAAGAAAAACGTACAAAAACATGGCAAATTTAGATGAATTAACTATAGTGTTATTTATTGGAAATGGCAACTCACTCCATTATTCTTGCCTAGAGAATCCCAAGGACAGAGGGGCTGGTGGGGGGCTACAGTCCATGAGATCACAAAGGGTCAACATGACTGAAGCAACTTAGCAAGCAAGCAAACCTTCAGAAGCAGAGTAAGAACTCGCTTCGATATTCCATTTGCTTTCAGTTTCATAACCAATATTCTGAAAAGCTTTTGCACCTTATGAAGAAATGTAAATGCCCATGCCAATTATTTTTGATGTTAATAAGAAAGTCTACTGTAATGTATGAAGTTGATGGAATAGCATAGTGAATTGTAAGGTCTTTGTCCTATTTTTGGCTTAGATTTTTAAGAAAAGTGAAACTTGGTATACTGTATTACTATTCTATAATTTATTCTTTAAAAAAACATAGTTATATAGGTTTTCCCATGTTTTTCCATGCTGATTTTGGAGAAATGCCAGAGATTATATTTACAGCCTTATAAGAAATAAGAAAAAGATGAAACAGAAACTTAAGGTTCATTCAGAAAGAAAGGTATTAGAATCATCTCTATTAATTAGTTTAATGGAAGGGAACCATAGCTCAGAAAATAAAAAACTAAATGCTCTGATGTGTCCATGTAGTAACATTACAGGGAACGAGAAGAGTAAAAAATAGTGAGTGAAAGGAAAACTATCTAGCAGGGATGAGAACAACAGCATCATGTCTCTAAATTATAGGTGAATAATTTAAAACACCAATGATCGTTACAAAATTTAAAGTCTACCATATGTAGACATAAGGTTATTTCATTTAATTTCCAGGTTGCTAAGAGATACAGTAAGGATGATCTGTTTATAAGCATTTAAAGCATTTTTCACAAAGAGCAATACAAATATTTGAAAGTCATCTTTTGAATTTGGCATGCTAGTATCGACTATGAATTTTACTTGGTAGATTGATAAAAAGTGTTTCCATTTTCTTCAATATAAGACCTAAAAGAGAGCTTGAAGCCCTAAAAACATTACATACACCACTGAAAGACTTTCTCATCAGCTTTTATTCAGTCCACAACCTCTGGATTTAGACCACCGGGAAGTTATTTTAAGATATTTCCAAGTCAAATGAGCAGCAAGCATAGCCATTAGAGCATACAGGTATGCTGCAGAAACATGAGAATGTTGTGTTGCTGTTACAGTTAGATGTAAAGTACTACAAAGTGTTAATTCAGCACATGTTTTGGTCATTATGAAATAATCAACAGATAATTCATCTTTCATATGAAATCAGTGATAATGATCGCATCTGAAAAAGGACTATGATCTAGATATAACAATAAAACCAAATACTATATTTAAACATCCCTTGATGCTCCTTCCATGGCATCACTCTGTAATCTGAACAGTTACACTTCACTATCTTTAGTCAGTGCTTCCCTGGTGGCACTGCGGTAAAGAACCCGCTTGCCAATGCAGGAGACACAGGTTCAATCCCTGGTTCTGGAAGATCCCCTGGAGAAGGAAATGGCAACCTTCTCCAGTATTCTTGTCTGGAGAATTCCACGGACAGAGGAGCCTGGCTGGCTATAGTCCTTGGGATTGCTATTGCTAAGTCACTTCAGTCGTGTCCGACTCTGTGCGACCCCATAGATGGCAGCCCACCAGGCTTCCCCATCCCTGGGATTCTCCAAGCAAGAACACTGGAGTGGGTTGCCATTTCCTTCTCCAATGCATGATAGTGAAAAGTGAAAGTGAAGTCGCTCAGTCGTGTCCGACCCTCAGCGACCCCATGGACTGCAGCCTTCCAGGCTCCTTCATCCATGGGATTTTCCAGGCAAGAGTACTGGAGTGGGGTGCCATTGCCTTCTCCTAGTCCATGGGATTAGAAAGAGTCAAATACGGTTGAGCACACACGCATTACCACACCACCACCACCACATCTTTATAGTTAACCCAACACCTACTCTGAGTTCTTAGGTTCACTTGTTTTAATTGTGTTTTCTCTTGTGTGTTCTAATTCTAGTACTGACACTAATTTTAGATGCGAGAGCTTAAGCCACTCACATTTTCTAGGTCTCAACAATAAAGTAAGAAAACTGGACCAAGATTTTGTCTAAAGTTCTTCTCACATCTAACATTCCCTAGCTCTCCTACATCTTTCATGACAGCCCTCACACCTTAGAGTACACAGTGGGAAAAGACATAGCAGGTGCTTAATGAATCCTTGTTTAATTAATATGGCATAGTTTTTACTACTTTATGTCATTCCGGGCTGACTGTAGGATGATTGTGCTTCTTAAAATTTCTCACAAAACTAGTGGTTGGAACATCTCAGAATTCTCCAACTGATTGATTTGAAATCATTGGCTTTACACTCTTTCCATAAAACCACAGGTCTGTACAGCTTTATAGACAATAATGAGAACACTTAATTACACATGCACAGTAGCAATAATCTCCAAAGGCAGTTTAATTTCTAAGCCATGTACTATAATCTCAGCCAAATGACAGATTTGCACAAATCAAATTGGGATGAAGTTGAAGATGAAAACCAATCTGTCTCACTTTGCACAACCCTAAACCTAACTTTAAATCTTTGGTAACTTGTAACTTATAAGTCATATTAGGACCAAATATGGTAAAAGAGTATTTTTTTAATTAGTGAGATGCTCTCAGTGAAAATATATAATCCAGGCTGTGCACAGCTGAATGCTGAAAGCATAACATACACATTCCTTTTTTTGGAGAAGGATGTAATTACAAGTAAGGACACAAACTTGCTGTGTGTTAGGTAGGTACCACATGTATAAATTGTGTTGAAATACTTTAAAGGTTAATGAAATAATAATGTAAAAATAATCTAATTTATAATTAACGCATTTTTAGAGGTTGTGATGTCATTTTTGATGGCTTTATTTTTCTCAGAACATCTACCATTCATCATTAAACAGATTGATATAAAAGTAGTCCTAACTGTTTTTTTCAGAAATTTGAGATATATAATAATACTTTGGCCACTTGATACAAAGAACTGACTCATTTGAAAAGACCCTGATGCTGGGAAAGATTGAAGGCAGGAGGAGAAGGGGATGACAGAGGATGAGATGGTTGGAAGGCATCACCAACTCAATGGACATGAGTTTGACTAAACTGGGAGCTGGCGATGGACAGGGAGGCCTGACATGCTGCAGTCCATGGGGGCTGCAAAGAGTCAGACACAACTGGGAGACTGAACTGAACTGAATATTTCTGCTCAATAAAGCACTGAATATATAAATGACTTACAAAAATGATCTGCAAGTAGCATGTCACAATTTGATTTTTTAAAATTTGGACATAAGGTACAATAATTTAGTACAATAAAAAACTATATCATTACTTTGCCAAATATAAGGCTTTACCCATAGACTATTTTTTTTTCCCCTGCTAGGAACAATTAACATGAGATTTACTCTTTTAACGAATTTTGAAGTGTGCAATACAGTACTGTTAATTAACTGTAAGTACTATATTGTAAAGCAGATCCCTCGAATCTGCTTAGCATGTTGTTGTTGTTGTTCAGTCACTAAAGAGTCAGTTGAGTCTGACTCTGTGACCCCACAGACTGCAGCATGCCAGGCTTCAATGTCCTTCACTAATTCCTGGAGTTTGCTCAAATTCACATACACTGAGTCAGTGAGGCTATCTAATCATCTCATCCTCTGCTACCGCTTCTCCTTTTGCCTTCAGTCTTTCCAAGCATCAGAGTCTTTTCCAATGAGTTGGCTCTTCACATCAGGCAGCCAAAGTATTGGAGCTTCAGCATCAGCATCAGTCCTTCCAATGAATATTCAGGATTGATTTCCTTTAGGATTGACTGGTTTGATTCCTTTGCTGTTCAAGAGACTCTTTACAGTCTTCTCCAGCACCACAATTCGAAAGTATCAATTCTTCAGCACTCAGCCTTCTTTATGGTCCAACTCTCACATCCGTACATGCTATATTATCATATATAATGGAAATTTTATTGTTTTAAAATGTCATTAGTTCTTCTTCATAGTAACCAGAACAAGAAGCTAATACATCATCTTGATTTGAAAATACTCTGTTAAATGTAAAACTAAAATTTACATTAATTACTTTGGCTATAGCTCAAATAAACCAACTGGGGAAAAAGAAAATCTGTATACTGTATTTCATAGGTAGTAACAGGAACTTCATACAAGTACGATGCTGAAAGCTTCAGAAGTCTAGGAGAAATAAGTTATTTCAAAAATGAGTTTTGATTTAAACATAAGCTTGAGGTAGTTATGAAAAACATTAGGGGAAATTGGAAAGACCTTGTTAAAATAATTGAGCTTACAGAAGCAGTGATAAGAATGTAAATCTGAAAATTGCCTTTGCATCACATAGCTAGCTAAATAATCCTAAAAGTGGAATCACTTTTCTTTCTCTCAAAGCAAAATTGGAATTTTAATAGGTACAAGGAAAAGTGGTATGGTAACCAGAGCACATGGATTTCCATATCTTGCAAGACATATTAAGGCAGATGAAAAAGGATATGGTTTTAACTTTTAAATTTCTAAAACTGAAGATACTTTTAATTTTCTATTATAACATACTATGACTTTATCAACCATGGATATATTTAAACTTTGGGAATAAACAAATAATATTTCCAACTTTTCTCCCCTCAGAAAGACATACACCAATTATTGATGTATTTATGCATTTATCTTATACTTTGTTTTGTTTTGTTTCAAGGTACGCTTACCCAGAGAAGGCAATGGCAAACCACTCCAATATTCCTGCCTGGAAAATCCCATGGACGGAGGAGCCTGGTAGGCTACAGTCCATGGGGTCGCTAAGAGTTGGACACGACTAAGCGACTTCACTTTCACTTTTCACTTTCATGCATTGGAGAAGGAAATGGCAACCCACTCCAGTGTTCTTGCCTGGAGAATCCCAGGGACGGGGGAGCCTGGTAGGCTGCCGTCTATGGGGTCACACAGAGTCAGACACGACTGAAGTGACTTAGCAGCAGCAGCAGCAGCAACTCCTTTCAGATGTTTGGAATTTTGATGCATTTGTAAAAACTGTGTTTTGACAATGTTACAAATGATTTAGTTATTTTTCATCAGTTTGCAGGGGCTAGATTTCTTGGTCTGGTGCTGCACAATTGATAGGACATCAAGGTTCATGAACTATAATAACTGTGACAGCACTGGAGAAAAAGGGGAACAAATATATCAGTGAGGCTATGTGACAGCTGCTAGGTTTCCTCGAGTTGAAGAAAGCTAATTATAAGCATCAAGTATTGTCATAGATGGGCTTCTCTGGTGGCTCAGTGGTTAAGAATCCACCTGCCAAAGTCGGGGATGCAGGGTTCGACTCCTGGGTCAAGGGAGATCCCCTACAGGAGGAAATGGCAACCCTCTCCAGCATAATTGCCTGGAGAATCCCATGGACAAAAGAGCCTGGCTGGCTACCATCTACAAGCTTGCAAAGAGTCGGACACAACTGAGTACACAGACACACAAATTGGCATGCATAGGAGCTTAGGTGAAAGTGCAAAAGAAAAACAGACACAGAGAGCAGTTGGTTAGAAATATCGGATAGGCTTGTGCCATCAAGTACATATGCATCAGGCACGATGAACCGAAAGACTGAGTCTTAGAAGATTTAAGTAGGAGACAGAAATCTGGACAGTTTTAGAAAAAAAACACTGTGTTGCTATTATTTCTTCCAAACTATTCTAGGAGATAGTTTTAGCAGATTGTGTGCTATGTACTTAGTCTGTCCCACTTCCTACGATGAACCTGCCCAGAACTGGGTGAGTGCACATATTCTCTTCTGATTAATGGCTTGTCAGGAAGTCTTAATGTTTAATGTGCTCTCATACTCTGATTATCAAGTAGTCTGTTGACTTCTCTAGTTGACTTTCTGCATCTCACCTACCAATGATTTGGTAATTCTAATTCTTACTAACTTTACAGATCTTGTTAAACCATCTAATTTCTAACATGTTGAGGAAAGCTTCAGAAATCCATGCCAAATATAATAAAATCCCAACATATGCTCATTTACTATCCCTCAGAAATTTACGCTAATAAACAGAGCTGAGAAAACACCACTGCTAAAGTTTCCCTAAGAGGAAAAGTGCTATATAAACTTTTTAAGCATGACACTAATTCACAAAGTTCATTTTCTCCAACTATGAGAGATCAAAAATTCATCTATGCTATGGTCACTTCTCAGTAATGAATTGTTAGTCTTCAACTTAGGTAGGTCTATCTAAATACTAAAGCTAAAATGTCTTGAGATCTGACATACTTTCTGCAATCCCATTGAAAGCAGTTCTTATAACAATGAAAGTCAAAAAATAGATCAGAATTGTTGCCATTATAAAGAAACACAATGATGTAACATCTAGAGAAACCAACTTATCTGTGTTTTACTTTTAAAATCGTATTTGTCCTAATAACTTCTTTCTCCTAGTGATTTGTACTGTTAGGGAAAGAAGTCTAAGCAAGTGTGTGCTTAGTAGCTCAGTTGTGTCCAACTCTTTGCAGCCCCATGAACTGTAATCTGCCAAGCTCCTTTCTCCATGGGGATTCTCCAGGCAAGAATACTGGAGTGGGTTGCCATGCCCTCCTCCAGGGGATCTTCCGAACCCAGGGATCGAACCCAGGTCTCCCGGATTGTAGGTGGATTCTTTACCATCTGAGCCACCAGTGAAGCCCTATCTAAGAATATGTATCAGCATTACCTATCTCCATGTTCACTCTTCTTGGATATGAGAAGTCCAGATAACAATGAACAATTCTAAGACTTTTTCTCCCATCATTTCGGGAGACAGCACCATGAAACTCATTGGTCATAGGGAACGCAGTAAGTTTCTTTGTAGCTCTTTACCAACATTTGCTATTTCTCAGTCAGCTACAAATTAGAATAGGTTCTTGTTGGTCATAAATGCCACTTGACAGCGGTGAAAAACAAAGAAGATTAGATGTGTGAGCTCTCAGAGTCTGGAAAATTTTTTAAAGTTAGTTTCAACAGGTTAATACATTTGTTTACCAGTTGAGTACTATGTCACATAATTCAGCATTTTGAACTTACTGCTATACTTCCCAAACTGTCCACTGTCATAACCCACATGTTACTTAAGAGAATAAAACTTAACTATTACTTTGGAGTAAAATTGAGGTTCTATTCATTCATTATTTAATCTCTGTTGAAACATAATTTCTAAGCAATCATTGATGAGATCACTTAGTCTTTGAAATTCACTCAAAGATTGTAGCTTAAATTTGTTTATTCCGGTAAAGTGTCTGCCTACAATGCAGGAGACCTGGGTTCGATCCCTGGGTCGGTAAGATCTCCTGGAGAAGGGAATGGCAACCCACTCCAGTATTCTTGCCTGGAGAATCCCATGGACGGAGGAGCCTGGTGGGCTACAGTCCACAGGGTCAAAGAGTCAGAAACGACTGAGTGACTTCACTTTCACTGGGAGTAAGATAATAATTTAGCTAATGTTTAAGGTGAATATGATTTTAAATTTTACCTAAAGATTTACCTAACTGGGTGATTTATGTGAATATATAAAGGTAAAAGGAAATTATAAATATTATGTTAACAGTCATTGTATTTAGAATATCATCAAAATTATCTTATAACTGGATGTTCTTGTCTAGAAATACCTCTTCAAGGATTAAACACAATATATATATATATAAAATATTTATATAACAAATATACAAAAGCCATTGGTTCAATATAAACCAAACAGCTAAGAGATACCAAAGACCCATAGTTTATTGCATGTATTTTCCTTTGACTTAAATATCTGTCTGTTCTAAAATGTATACTATCATTGGATTCTTAGTAATCTGCTTACCCCCAAATTGAAGCTAATCACTAATTCAAAAATACTAAGTATTTTTTAAAAAGGCCAAAATACTTACTTTCAAGGAAAAAGCACAAAACAAGACCCTCAATATTTCACTGTTTGACTTTCCTTTCATTTGTAACAGTGATCTACAACATGGTGATCGAGGGGTCACTATCAGAGTCAGAGTGACCCCCACATACTGGGGCTTAAGGGACTATTCCAGAACGGAAGAGTGACAGCAAAACGTGCCAAATATTTCAGAGCCAATAAATGTGCTATTTTCCATGTCTTGCTAAGGGACATTGAGTTTCACTGCAGGAGTAGTAGCGGACAGTTTCAGATACCATTCTGCTTCTGAGTCTTCCACGTTGCTTTAGAAAATTCAAGTACCATAGGTTTCCACTGTTTCTCATTTTGCTGTGTCACCCGAAAGTAACCTGTAAAGGTTTAAATTTCTAGAGACCCTGAGAAGCCTCCCACACTACACATCATCAGGAGTTTTCAGATTAAAGTGTAATAATTATTAACTCAAACACTGTTTCCTGTGAATTCATCCATTTCCACAGAAAATGCTGGGTCTGCTCAAACTCTGCTTTTGTGAGTGGGAGTTAAGCATGTATCTGTGGTGGTGGAAGGAAGAAGAGGAAACAGCAGAAGCTGTAATGAAATGCTGAACAAGGTTCAATTCTCTAAGGCTTGCATGGGCCTGAAATAAATCTTACTAATGCTTTTGTCCCCCTTTACAAGGCAATTCATTGGAGTAAGCTTTGATTGATTAATAAATTGACAATTTACTTTGATGTATCTTTCGATTATTGTACTTTTCATATTCTCTGCAGATCAGATCATGTGTGTGTTTCCCTTAAACTTGTGACTATCAGTGATGATAATGGACATTTCTCCAAAGAAGACATACAGATGGCTAACAAACATATGAAAAGATGCTCAACATCACTCATTATCAGAGAAATGAAAATCAAAACCACTATGAGGTACCATTTCACGCCAGTCAGAATGGCTGCGATCCAAAAATCTACAAGCAATAAATGCTGGAGAGGGTGTGGAGAAAAGGGAACCCACTTACACTGTTGGTGGGAATGCAAACTAGTACAGCCACTATGGAGAACAGTGTGGAGATTCCTTAAAAAACTGGAAATAGAACTGCCTTATGATCCAGCAATCCCACTGCTGGGCATACACACTGAGGAAACCAGAAGGGAAAGAGACACGTGTACCCCAATGTTCATTGCAGCACTGTTTATAATAGCCAGGATATGGAAGCAACCTAGATGTCCATCAGCAGATGAATGGATAAGAAAGCTGTGGTACATATACACAATGGAGTATTACTCAGCCATTAAAAAGAATACATTTGAATCAGTTCTAATGAGGTGGATGAAACTGGAGCCTAATATACAGAGTGAAGTAAGCCAGAAAGAAAAACACCAATACAGTATACTAATGCATATATATGGAATTTAGAAAGATGGTAACAATAACCCTGTATACAAGACAGCAAAAGAGACACTGATGTATAGAACAGTCTTTTGGACTCTGTGGGAGAGGGAGAGGGTGGGATGATTTGGGAGAATGGCATTGAAACATGTATAATATCATATATGAAACAAGTCGCCAGTCCAGGTTCAATGCACGATACTGGATGCTTGGGGCTGGTGCACTGGGACGACCCAGAGGGATGGTATGGGGAGGGAGGAGGGAGGAGGGTTCAGGATGGGGAACACATGTATACCTGTGGCGGATTCATTTCAATATTTGGCAAAACCAATACAATATTGTAAAGTTTAAAAATAAAATAAAATTAAAAAAAAAAAAGAAAGAGCTCTATGACATAAGCTTCCAATGTAGCTAATAGACAGATACAGTTTTAATTTAACACACTCAACTTTTTATAATAACATTTCATTATTTTTCATATTTAATATAGATTACTTGTATTTTAGTAGAAATTATTATGAATTTCAAACCACATATCATATATCTTTGTGCTTGGCTATAATTATATAGTGGTTTGCATTATAACAAATACAGGAAACAAATTTGTAACTATTCTGGCATTCTTTATGTTGTTTATACATCCATTGCTTATCCCAGCTCTAACACATATTAGCTGAATGAATGACCAGTCAAGCCTCTAAAGTCTGGTTCCCTATGCATAAATGGGATTTATAATTTCTTCTTTATGTTGTTGTGGAATAATCAGAATAAAATATATGAAATGCCGAAGAATTACTAAGTAATAATTTGATTATGCATTTATTCCTTCATACTGTCTATAAATCATTCATCTTACTAATTAGCCTTTTAAGCCAAGAGTTGGAAAAAAAAAAAAGGTCCATATGGTCTTCGGTCTTATTTGCTTGACAAGTAGCACACACAAAAAATGTATTTGGAAAATAAATAATGTCCCATGTTATCCATAACCTTCCACAAAAGTAATTACAAAAAAACTGGAAATAAGTTCACTCAATCTGAATAGGGCTCTTTCCACTTGCACTTGTTCATTTTTCTATCCTAGTATAGGGATACTTTTGAAATGAGTCAAAGATCAGACTCTGCTTTTTTTGAATTTATACAAAAGAAATGAGAGTATCTTTACAGAGGCTTAAAATAGAAGTTTAAATCCCAGGATTACTTATTATTCAGCTTCCTGGACAGGGATGTGTAAACTGTTGGCTTATGTCTTACAATATAATATCACAAGATTCTAAAATTATTGCATGTTTCCAAAGAAGGACACTGTTCTTTAAATTTACAAAAAATTCCCTGTAGACATCTTGAGCAGAGTTTTCTGAAGAACAACTAAACTTAGGCACTCCACCAGCAGGGACAGACCTAGAAGCAATTTAGAAGCCAACAGGCATTCAACAAAGACCCAGCTGCTACAGCTTCAGGAATTTTCCCTGTCTTTGCCATCCATGTCTTGTAATTACTATTGAAAGGAAAAACAGAACTGATAGAAAATGTGGTTGGAGTTTAATTAATTATTGCTATGCTTTCTATAGTCACTATTACAACAATGTATTTTTTTAAATTTTGGTAATGTTTTTTTTTTTCACAAGAAAACACTTAAGACAAATGCTTTTAGTCCCTTCCCTTTTGGTTCAGCTGGTAAAGAATCTGCCTGCAATGCAGGGGACCTGGGTTCGATCCCTGCATTGGGAAGATCCCGTGGAAGAGGGGAAAGCTACCCACTATAGTATTTTGACCTGGGGAATTCCATGGACTATATAGTCCATGGGTCACAAAGCGTCGGACACGACTGAGCGAATTTCACTTTCGCTTTGGTCCCTGAAAGTCCTTACATTAATAATGAAACAAGCTATACACCTTCTATCTCATTTTCATGCATACATGTATACACATATACAACAGAAATATCCTATTTTTCAGAGTAATACGATTAAAAAAACTATCTTTATTAATTCATGTAAGATAACTGCCCTAGTCAGCAGTAATTGAGGCTAAATTTCTAATCCACAAGCATCTTTATGCATGTTCCCGTCAATCCAATCTTCTGCTGAACCAGATATTCTATTTTCAGTGAAGTTTTCATGGGATCACAAAGAAAAATGGAAATTTGTAAGTAAGCAGACAATTACTGGCTTCCTGAGTGCAGCATTGGTTAATAAAGTTCCAAATGATCAACAAACTACCATCAGTAAATTCACTTTTTCAAATTTCTGCGGTGGAAAAGCCCTTAGAATGTCTTTAACTGCCCTGTGCCATGTTAGATCCTTCTAGATCAGGTAATGCCATCAGACTTGGAAGCCCAAGATTTGTGAAAATGTTGGGAAGGATCCCATCAGATCAAAAAATAAAAAGAACAAAAGAGCTCCTTTGGATATTCTTGAAATAGTTGAAGAAGACCCATTCACCTATTCATTTACCATTTATATATTCATTTATTCAACTTTATTCTGTGGTTACTATCCTTACCACTGTCAATATCCACTCTTTTGAGTTTACTTTCTGTAATTCCCATGATGATAATGCTCATATTTAGGTAAAACCTGGGAAAATTAGTTAAGCCTCTATGTAATTGTCTGAGGTTGTATGTTAAGATGTTCATTGCCACGCCCATGAATGGGAATTTTTAAATATCCACAGCTGAATCAAATATCTATTCTAAATATCTTCTACACCATCATGCTCTACCTGTATGAACTTGGCAACTGCTTTACAATTCTGTATCATTTACTTATCTAAAAAATAGTGGGTAAAAGAAATCACTGTCTCTTAAGAGTTCTAAGGATTTACTTAACTCTGTATGACAGATGTAGAGAAATGACACATGGACACAGTGGGGAAAGGGGACAGTGGGATGAATTCGGAGAGTGACATCAACATATATACACTGCTATGTGTAAAACACACAGCTAGTGGGAAGTTGATGTATAGTGCAGGGAGCTCAGCTCGGTGCTCTGTGATGACCTAGAGGCATGGCAGTGGTGGGAGGGAGGCTCAAGAGGGAGAGGATATATGTATACATATAGTTCCCTGATGGCTCAGGCAGTAGCAAATCCGCCTGCAATGTGGGTGACCTGGGTTCGATACTGGTTTGGGAAGATCCCCTGGAGGGGGGCATGGCAACCCACTCCACTATTCTTGCCTAGGGAATCCCACGGAGAGAGGAGCCTGGTGGATTACAGTCCATGGGGTCGCAAAGAGTTGGACGTGACTGAGCGACTAAGCGCAGCACAGCACATAGCTGATTCACTCTGTTGTACAGCAGAAACTATCACAACATTGTACAGCAATTATACTCCAGTTAAAAAAAAAGAGAGAGAGAGAGTTCTAAGGATATAAGGAAATAATCCATTCAGGATAGTTACTGTAATATTGTAGTACTCAACCAAAATCAGTCACTGCTATTACTAAAAGAAGGCAGTTTAGAACTTTGGGCTTATTACCAAGTCTTATTCAAATTAAAAGATCCCATTCTATCCCATTTACTCTATAATTAATAAAATCACACTATCATTGTAATGGGAAACTCTGACATATTTTAAATATTTATATTGTTCTCTGTGATTTTGCCTTATAACAAAGGCCACTTGAATAATTATCTATAAAACACTTAAAATATCTTTAAAATAGGCATTCTTATTCAGCTTCTTGAAACTTCAACTAAGAATTATGGATATGTTGGCAAAAATTCCCAAAGAGCACAGTTCTGCTAACAAGAGGATTTGGGATGCCTCTATGCTTTATTTACCAGGAACTTAAATAAAGAAAAGGAAAAAGAAAAAAGTATACATGCTATGAAAGTAAGAATACAAAGAGTCTAAGGTACCCATCCACCAAGCAAAATACAAACTGCAAAATATACTTTAACTTTCTATAATATACACTAGCTTTCCTTTAACCACATTATTTAAAGACAATTACATATACTAGCAGTAAACTCTATAGGGGGGAAATAAAGGCACAAAAACAAACTCAATCCTCTGCTTGTCTCATTCTGTATGTTTTAAGCCAGATATCAAAGTGAGCTTTTTGCAAATAATACCGACAGGGGTCAATTATCTATGAATAAGAAAAATTTATTTTAAAGAAAACATTAATATAATGTAGGATAAATCAAGTTAAACTGTTCTTCATTGTCCTTAGAAACTGTAAATAATATATGCTGTGCTACTAAAAGATAACTATAAGTTCTATTAATATATTTACTATTATAAAAGATAAACAATTTTTTAAAATTTTAGCTTAATTCAAGTGACTTAGCTTCAGATAAATCATTTATCCTTTATGTACACATTTTAAAGCTCTTCTTAATCCTAAAATTAACACTGTGTGTTGTTCATGTTATTCTCTTTCTCATTTTGTCTCTCTCCCTTTCCCTGAAATGTTTCATACGCTCTGCAAACAGAAAAGGACTTACACAAGTAACAATTGAAATAAGATTTGAAGAAATTGTAGAAAATTCTTCAAATACACAGAAAACTAAGATCATGGCATCCAGTCTTAGTTTTCTGAATGTTGAGTTTTAACCCAACTTTTTCACTCTCCACTTTCACTTTCATCAAGAGGCTCTTTAGTTCTTCTTCACTTTCTCCCATAAGTGTGGTGCCATCTGCACATCTGAGGTTAATGATATTTCTCCCAGAAATCTTGATTCCAGCTTGTGCTTCATTCAGCCCAGCATTTCTCATGATGTACTCTGCATATAAGTTAAATAAGCAGGGTGACAATATACAGCCTTGATGAACTCCCTTTCCCAATTTGGAACCAATCTGTTGTTCCATGTCCAGTTCTAACTGTGGCTTCTTGACCTGCATTTCTCAGGAGGCAGGTCAGGTGATCTGGTGTTCTCATCTCTAAGAACTTTCCAGTTTGTTGTGATCCCCACAGTCAAAGCTTTGGTGTAGTCAATAAAGCAGTAGTAGATACTTTTCTGGAACTCTTGTTTTTTTGATCATCCAATGGACATTGCCAATTTGGCCTCAGGTTCTTCTGCCTTTTCGAAATCCAGTTTGAACATCTGGATGTTCATGGTTCACGTACTGTTGAAGCCTCGCTTGGAGAATTTTGAGCATTACTTTACTAGCATGTGAGATGAGTGCAATCGTGCAGTAGTTTGAGCATTCTTTGGCATTGCCTTTCTTTGGTATTGGGATGAAAACTGACCTTTTCCAGTCATGTGGCTACTCTTGAGTTTTCCAAATTTGCTGGCATATTGCGTGCAGCACTTGAACAGCATCATCTTTTTGGATTCTCAAGAATCATTCTCAGGAAAGACCTTTAACTCATTCTCCACTCATTTCTTCCAAAATACAGAGTATTTCAACTTCCTGAGCTGCATGGCTTCCTGAAGCGCACCACACTGCCTTGTTTTCTGTTGGTGTTCTCTGTAGAAAACGTTTAGCTCTCAGCATATCTGATCTAGTGGGTCATCTACCAGTGTCCACAAGGAGTAGACACAACATAGCAATTGAATAACAACACATTTCCCAGTCCTTAAAAACATATGATAAACATTCATTAGTTGTCACCCAGGCTTTATATTCAGTTTAATAAGGTCTTAGAAAGGAAAAGAGATAATTATTTTCAAGTTTATTTGCAAACTAGAAATCTTTATCTGTCATATTCAGGTAGGGAAATAGTCTCAGAGAAGTTAGTAATTAGCCATTGACACAGCTGATAACCGGTCAAACACAAAATTAACTTGAGATGTATCTGTCTCCGAGGCCATTTTTCTCTTGCCCTGTACTTCTTTAGACAAAACAATTAAGACTTCTTGATAAGGACACTGAGACATGTTTCAGCGATCAGTAACAAATAAAAACAATGTCTGAACCAACAAATCATATGGACCAATAGAACTTGAGATAATTTTGATAATAAAAAACATAATGCCTATGCTCCCTGAACTCTTAATTCTCTAATTTTACCTTTGAGTTTTTGCTCACTTACTGTTAAAAAATAATTGTACATTCCTACTAAGCCCTCGAAAGACAAACCAAAAGAGCTCTCGTGCTGACAGCAATAAGGATGGTAATGTATCATCCCGGCATGGTACTGCTTGGAACTATTTCAGTAAACAGGATAAAGCTATGTTAGACCAGAAGAGCCAGTGCCCTCCCATCACCTTTATGGGAGCCATACAGTGATTATGAGAGGCATGGACATAAAACCACCTTTATAATCATAAAAGGTTTTATACCATTTGAAGCTGAACTATGGATGATGCTAAGGGATAACTTTCTTTTTCTCTTTAGTAAAGTCCTTCAGCAAGTGATATTCTAGGAAAAAGTTTAAGCAGCTTTGGGTTTAAGAGAGTTGAATTTCAACAGCTAAAATGTTAAATTGGTAATTGCCCACATAAACAACTCAAATATATCTGTTTACTTTACATGTTCTTGTGGGGGAAAAAAGGGGGGTTGCATCATAAAATTCTAAAACCCACAAGTTTTAGCTCTTCTGTCACATCTCAGTGCATTTAATATCCTTCTGCCATATTATTTATGACTTCACAAAGAAAGTAGTTACTTCCTATTATCTGTTCAATAAATAAGTAGAGAAATGCAGGCTGCAGAGATACAATTTGTTAATGAAATAGCCCAGAGAATCTTCACGGTGTCTGGTCTTAGAAACTTGTGCAGCATCTATTAAAGCTTGCTTCTGTTCTATAAAGTGACTCCAATATTTTACACATGGATATGCTGCACTCAGTTGTCTGAGACATGCTTCCAGGATAGATCATGCAACATGAGTAATGCATGCTGTGCTACAACAGATACCTAACAGCACAGGCATGTTTAAACACTTCTCTCTACTTGTTCAACCTTCTTCTACTACTGGGAAGACTGTCTCACTTCAGAAACAAGGTAGATGTCTAATTGTCAGTTCTCAAAACTATTTTCAAGATGAAGAAGAGAAAGATATTGTGCTGTAGTTTTAACCCAAATGTGATGACACTATGAATGCACTATGCTCAAGAGAGAAGACTGCATCAGTACACATTATAGAAAAGTTGTAAGAGATGCACCAGGGTAGGTAGGTACATCACTATCCCCTATTCGTATACTTTTGCCACCTTGTAAAAGAATAATTATAGAAATTCTCATGTGCTGTTTTTGAAGAACATTCACTTTTTGCTGACAATTTCCACTGTTAAAAGGAATAAGTGCAAGGAAAAGAGTAGTTACAATAATCTATGCTCCCTTTATTTGCTGTGAAATTTTATTTTTCATGTAAAAAGTGAAGCTCTCCAAAGGATCTATGTCTTGTTATCTAATGACATAAAATTTTGGGGAAAAAAATCTAGTGGAAGAAATATATAAGACATGAAAACTTACTCCTAATCCTAAACACAGTAGGTGTTTTAAAAGTGAACCTATGAATATATTTTGACTGTAATCAAAACCTTACAGCGACCAAATGATGCTTAGGTCTGAAATACTGTTTACTCTTTAAAAAGCAATTTAATTTCCTCTAAGAAAAAATATCTTATTTTTTGCCAGGGCTGGAGTAGAGTATTGGCTCAGATTCACAATTTGTATGAAAGACTAGGGTACAAAACTCTGGGGGATATTCAGTACATATACATTTTTGTAATTCTGATGCTGAATATTATTTGTGAACTAATAATAGTCACTTTGATTTTTCTTAAATATTCAATTGTATTAACATGTAGTTAGGAAATATTCAAACCTATAACTCCCATATTTTGGCCACCTGATGTGAAGAGCTGACTCATTTGAAAAGACCCTGATGTTGGGAAAGATTGAAGGCAGGAGGAGAAGGGGATGACAGAGGATGAGATGGTTAGATGGCATCACTGACTCAATGGACATGAGTTTGGGTAAACTGTGGGAGTTGGTGATGGACAGGGAGGCCTGGCGTGCTGTAGTTCATGGGGTCGCAAAGAGTCAGACATGACTGACTGAACTGAACTGAACTGAACCATTCTTATATATGTTAAGAGCCTTGCCAAAGATGAATTTGAGTAGTCTCAGAAACTGATCTGCTATCAGTTGTTAGGCCCTTAAAAAGCATTCAAATTCAGAATTTAATACCCTGCTCATAAAATCAAAATTAAGCTGGCAGTAAGAAAGTTTATTACAGGATGCCTTCAGGAAAACCTGGGCTAAACTTGGTACAGACAAGACTGGTCTCATTTAGGGAAAGTGAACTTGAAGATCGAAATCAAGAGAGGAACTACTTGGAGGGTTGAGGATAGCTATGAACCATAGACTCTGCAAAGCCACTGAGGATTCCGAGCAGGAAAATGCAAGTGGAACAGTTTGGAGAACAATGAGCTTATGGTTGAGAATAAAAGAGACTAAAGTGGGAAGCAGAAAATCACGTACAGCTTTATCATTGCTTCATTAAGATTTAAGAAAAAATTCCTTATTGTCTCTGGGTTGAAGATGTCACCTACTTAATTTCCTTTATTACAGGTTGTCTACTTTTTTACTTATCTAATCAACTCCTCATGAAGCCTTCAGGGTAAGATAAAATGTCATAGGAACATAGGGCCACTAGAAAAAAAGAGAATTCAAATTTATGTCTGGCTTAACTTGGACACATTTTCAACTGAACAGTTTGAACCTACAGCCTCATAATTTTCATGCTCTTGAAAAAGACACTTGTAAAATTATTTTCTTGCTACTTTTCAAAGCTCTGGTTCAGAAAATTACTACCCTTTTGATGTGAAGGCTGATGTAACTAATTATAGCTAGGAAGACACAATTCCTCCTTTAATAATAAAGAAATAGCAATCTTTCACCTAGAATATAGCACAGTGTCTGGATCTGAAGCATGAAAGATTAAATCAGTAAGCTTTGAAATTCTATTATATTCAGGGAGACGATGTCTCCAAGGACAATAATATTGACAATAGAAGGAGGTTTCTTCAAGAGCATTTCAACCTATTAGCAGACTGTGGCACAGTGAAAAGAATGTGGGGCTGAATGCAAGGAGACAGGCACTTCTATCCAGGCTCGTTTAATTATCAGCTGAGTATTTAGTTTAAATTAGTCTTCTTCTCTAGTTTCAGAATAATTCACTGCTTACTTTCGACCACCTATTCACAGTAGAGAGGACAGAGGAACAGAAAGGGCAGAATGGAGGGAGAAAAAGGGAGATAGGTGGAGAGAGAGAGCAAAAGATGGCGGTAAAAGGAAGGAGACTGAAAGTGAGACATGGAAGGAAAAAAATTGAGAGAGGCCTTTTTTATATATTAGTGGTCCTTTGCTTTAAGGAGCATCGAAATAAGCTGGAGGGCTTTTTAAAACATAGATTGATAGGTTCTGCCCCCAGACTTCTTAATGTAGATCATCTTGGGGGTAGGGGAGGGGCTGGGGCATATGAGTTTGCATTTCTTCTCTTTTATCTCTCTCTCTCTCTCTTTTTTTTTTTTTTTAAGGTAAGAAGTGGATTTATTTAGAGAGAAACACACTCCACAGACAGAGTGTGAGCCATCTCAGAAGGTGAGAGTGGCTCTAAAATATGGCATAGTTTTTATGAGCTAGGTAATTTCATAGGCTAATGAGTGGGACTTCCCTAGTGTCTCAGTTGGTAAAGAATCTGCCTGCAATGCAGGAGACCCAGGTTTGATCCCTGGGTCAGAAAGAGTCCCTGGAGAAGGGAATGGCAACCCACTCCAGTACTCTTGCATGGAGAATTCCATGGACACTGAAGCCTGGTGGGCTACAGTCCACGGGGGTCACAAGAGTCGGACATGATTTAGAGACTAAAAACCACCACCACCACCACCACCAATGACTGGGAGGATTATTCCAACTATTTTGGGGAAGAGGCAGAGATTTCCAGGTCTTTGGTCTTTGGTGGTCAGTTTTTGGTCTTTGATGATCAGCCTTGGAACTGTCATGTCATGGTGGGTGTGTCACATAGCTTATGCTGATGTATTACACTGAGCGCTTGATAAGGCTCAAGGTGAACTGGAAGTCGAATATTCCACCATCTTGGACCTAGGTGGTCCTAGTTTTTGTTATATCCTATGGCTATCTCATTCTTTTAAAGGCTATGCCCTGCTGAGTTTGCATTTCTAAAAAGTTCCCGGATGATGGCATCAGTGCTGCCGGTCTGAGGACCACACTTTGAGAATACTGTAACAGGCCTCCATCTATGTGGAATCTTACCAAGAAAAAAACAGGTGTCATTCAGTTTGCTCCTTACATTATTAAAAACAAACAAACAAACAAAAAAAGTCTCAATAACCATCTTTCTAAAAGGCATTATTTTTTCTATGTGCCATGTTCATTTCAAGACACTGAACTTCTCCTACCTATTCCTAGGATAGAATCATTATTACTTATATTTTGGCTATGATTAAATGGATTTATTTTATATTTAACTATGTATCAGAGGTGCAAAAAAATAAAAATAAAAAAAAGTAGTACACATTTATGCTGATAGGGTAAACACAGATAAAATGAGCATTCTCATTCATGGCTGGTGCAAGTAAAATTTGGCCCAGTTGTTTCAGAATACCTTTTAGTGCCATACAAAAAAAGCCTTATTAACTCAACAGCTAAAGGTAATACCACAACCACAATTAATAACAGTAATTGAGCACTTACTCTGTTCCAGGCATTTGACTAAGTGCTTTATTTTACATATATTACAATAGTTAATCCTCCCAACATTCCTAAGAGAAAAAAGGATCCCTTTCTTGGACAGATCAATTTTTTAGTTATTCATTTGTGCAGGTGTTATTTTAAAAGAGACACTGACACACTGAAGAGAGATATGAGTGTGTGTGTGTGTGTGTGTGTTTGTGTATATTCAGAATGAAAGTAGAAAGGTACATTTTCTATTTCACCCACCTTAGGATGCCTAGGAAGACAGACTGAACTTATTTTCTCCTGCTCCAGATGAATACCCAAAAAATAATTCTAAATCTTGATACATCCAAAAAGAAGTTGAAGTCATAAAAGCCATTTCCCCTAATTCTGCCAAAATCAAAATTTTGTTCTTGGCCAAATATCCAGAAGCAATAAGCAAACTTATATTCAGGACCTTTGGGAACTTGGTTCCAAAACCCAGGGGATACCAAAATCCAAGAATGCTCAAGTCCCTTATATATAATAAAATAATGTAGGACAGTCAGTGATGGAACCCATGGATGTGAAAGCCTGATTGAAATGCCTTTTCTGAGTTTTCAAGGACAAGTATTTAATGATCTGATCTTTAACCTCTAAAACCTCTTGTTCCAAATAAGTAAACAGTAGCTCTATTTGGAAAAGAAATTTTCAACTTCTGTGGGAAAAAAATCACTAATTTTGTTGTTTCATAATCCACAGAGGTAAGACTAGCTTGTTTTTTACAACTATAGGTGAGTTTGATCATTGATCTTGTGGAATAAACCTCATTATCTACTCTTTTTTGAAACTACAATACCTCTTTTATGAAGTAATTTCCTCATCTCTCCCATTTTAATCTATGAAAAGTTTATTGCCAAAAGACAAATCTCAAATCATTTTGACTCATAATAACCATCTTTCATCTCTTCTTTATAATATGTATTTGCCAAACAATGTAAAGTATATTAAAAAAAGAACTTTGAATTGTACAACATGTAGCACAGGAAACAAAAGGTGCCATAAAGGATGGGAATGAGGAGACTGAGGTTCTAACAGCTTGTTTTTATTTCTAATCTATCTCTGCCTGTAAACAACTGAGTGACCTTGTAAAGATCACTTCACCTTTTGGCATCTCATTTTTCTCATATGTAAAATGAGAGCATTAGATGAGATGACCTCTAAAATCTATTCAAGCTCTTCAAATGTATGATTTATTCTGATAAATTGTCTATGGTCTTGGGATGGTTTCTGGTTAAAAGATTATATATTTCTTAGTTCAGAAAGACACTTTTAAATACAGTTTGGGCAAGAGTTCTAACAAGACGACATTATATTTTCTGGTAGAATAAAATTAACAAGCTGTTTTTATATCACTCTCTTAGACCCAAACATTCCAAACATACATAAAACATTTTAAGACCCTTTTTAATAGTATGCTTAGTGTATTAATTAAAATTATTTAAAGTGCATAGAATATGCAGTAATTCATTTTATTACAGTAATAATACAGCTAGATAAGTTGTAAGAGAACAGCTTTGAACTTTCAGGGTGTCTTCACTAATGACACTAGCTATTGTAGATAAATTAACTAGGTAAATAGTTCTCTGTGTTATATATTTGTAATATGTATATAAATGTATAATATAGAAAGAATCTTATAGCAATGTGTTGAAATACTACCTGTGCAGAATTTGTTCTAACTTCCAATGAGTAACTTAAAGCTGTATTTAGAGATGAAAAACATAATACAGTAATACTGAAATTATACATACGATTCTAGCAAACATGTATTTTAGTAAGAAATATCCACTGAGTAACCTATTTCAATTTGCCCTGTTCTCTTATTCAAGGAAGCATCAGGGGGGTTAGGCAGAATATGATGGCAGCACAATTTCTGTTATTTTTGTTGATTAATTAAAAGAAAGACACGACATAATGATCAAAGGATCAATCCAAGAGGAAGATACAACAATTATAAATATATATGCACCCAACATAGGAGCACTACAATATATAAGGCAAATGCTAACAAGTATGAAAGAGGAAATTAACAGTAACACAATAATAGTGGGAGACTCTAATATCCCTCTCACACCTATGGATAAATCAACCAAACAGAAAATTAGCAAGGAAACACAAACTTTAAATGATACAATGGACCAGTTAGACCTAATTGATATCTATAGGACATTTCACCCCAAAACAATGAATTTCAACTTTTTATCAAGTGCAAATGTAACATTCTCCAGGATAGATCACATCTGGGCAATAAATCTAGCCTTGGTAAATTCAAAAACTTTGAATTATTTCAAGCATCTTTTCTGATCACAGTGCGGTAAGATTAGATGTCAACTACAGGGAAAAAAACTTTAATTAAAAATAAAAACATATGGAGGCTAAACAACACACTTCTGAATGTGTGAATGAAACCAACTTCTGAATGAAGCCAACAAATCACAGAAGAAATCAAAAAAGAAATCAAAATATGCACAGAAACAAATGAAAACACGACAACCCAAAACCTATGGGACTCAGTAAAAGCAGTGCTAAGGGGAAGGTTCATAGCAATACAAACTCACCTCAAGAAACAAGAGAAAAACCAAATAAATAACCTAACTTTACACCTAAAGCAACTAGAAAAAGAAGAAATGAAGAACCCCAAAGTTAGTATAAAGAAATAAATCATAAAAATTAGGGCAGAAATAAATGAAAAAGAAACGAGACTATAGCATAAATCAACAAAACTAAAAGCTGATTATTTGAGAAGAGACATAAAATAGACAAACCATTAGCCAGACTCACCAAGAAACAAAGGGAGAAGAATCAAATCAACAAAATTAGAAATGAAAATGGAGACATCATAACAGACAGCACAGAAATACAAAGGATCATAAGAGACTACTATCAGCAACTATATGACAATAAAATGGACAACTTGGAAGAAATGGATGAATTCTTAGAAAAGTATAACCTTCCAAAACTGAGCCAGGAAGAAACAGAAAATCTTAGCAGACTCATCACAAGCACAGAAATTGAAACTGTAATAATAAATCTTCCAACAAACAAAAGCCCAGGACCAAATGGCTTCACAGGTGAATTTTACAAATTTTAAAGAGTTAATACCTGTCCTACTCAAACTCTTCCAGAAAATTGTAGAGGAAGGTAAACTGCCAAACTCATTCTATGAGGCCATCATCACCCTAATACCAAAACCAGACAAATATGCCACAAAAAAAGAAAACTACAGACCAATACCACTGATGAACATAGATGTAAAAATACTCAACAAAATTCTAGCAAACAGAATCCAACAACATATTAAAAAGATCATACATCATGACCAAGTGGGCTTTATCCCAGGGATTCTTCAATATTTGCACATCAATCAATGTGATACACCACATTAACAAATTGAAAGATTAAAACCGTATGATTATCTCAATAGATGCAGAAAAAGCCTTTGAAAAAATTCAACATCCATTTATGAAAAAAACCCTCCAGAAAGCAGGCACAGAAGGAACATACCTCAACATAATAAAAGCCATATATGACAAACCCACAGCAAACATTATCCTCAATGGTGAAAAACTGAAAGAATTTCCCCTCAAGTCAGGAACAACACCACTCTCACCACTACTGTTCAACATAGTTTTGGAAGTTTTAGCCACAGCAATCAGAGAAGAAAATGAAATAAAAGGAATACAAATTGTAAAAGAAGTAAAACTCTCACTGTTTGCAGATACATGATCTTCTACATAGAAAACCCTAAAGACATCATCAGAAAATTACTAGAGCTAATCAACAAATATAGGATGCAGGATATAAACTTAATACACAGAAATCCCTTGCATTCCTATATACTAACAATGAAGAAACAGAGAGGGACATTAAGGAAACAATTCCATTCACCATTGTGACAAAAAGAATAAAATATTTAGGAATAAATCTACCTAGAGAAACAAACAACCTATGTATAGAAAACTACAAAACACTATAAAACACTGATGAAAGAAATCAAAGATGACACAAATAGATGGAGAAATATACCATGTTTATGGATCAGAAGAATCAATATAGTGAAAATGAGTATACTACCCAAAGCAATCTATAGATTCAATGCAATCCCTATCAAGCTACCAACAGTAATTTTCACAGAACTACAACAAATAATTTCACAATTTGAATGGAAATGCAAAAAACCTCGAATAGCCAAAGCAATCTTGAGAAAGAAGAATGGAACTGGAGGAATCAACCTGCCTGACTTCAGACTATGCTACAAAGCTACAGTCATCAAGACAGTATGGTACTGGCACAAAGACAGAAATATAGATCAATGGAACAAAACAGAAAGCCCAGAGATAAATCTGCACACCTATGGACACCTTATCTTTGACTAAGGAGGCAAGAACATACAATGGAGAAAAGACAGTCTCTTTAACAAGTGGTGCTGGGAAAACTGGTCAACCACTTGTAAAAGAAGAAACTACAACACTCTCTGACAGCATACACAAAAATAAACTTAAAATGGGTTAAATATCTAAATTTGAGACCAGAAACCATAAAACTCCTAGAGAAAAACATAGGCAAAACACTCTCTGACATAAGTCACAGAAGGATCTGTGGGGAGCGAGCTCCGCCCGAGGCAAAGGTCATGAGGAAGGAGGCTTGACATACGCAAAGGGGGGATCAAGCCTCAGGAGTCTCCCTGGAAATTCTCGAGCAATCTACCCCCAAAACCAGAGTCTGCCTACTTTCTGCTTTGTGCTGTCACCTACACCTCTGACTTTATGGGGGGCTGTCCCCCACTACCTCTCTCTGAAAAAAGAGTTAGCTTACAGCTCCAGTTAATAATTCTTGGGTGTGACAGTGTTTCAACCTACAAACTCCTTTGGAAGTCCTCTAGCCTGCCTGAATAGGTTTTTTCCGGCAACATGTGATTGTTCAGAGCCTCCCAACTGTGAGAGGCAGGAGATGTTCTAAACTGTCTAAACATAGATTCCTTTGAGTAGTTAAAAGATTGATTAGAAATTGTATTGGTGAAGGGTTTTTCACTTGTTGGGCCAATGTTTGCTGCTAAGTCTCCATATCCCTTACCTACTGTGTCCTTGGCGGTGTATTGATTGATATAATGGGTGTATAGAAATGTAAGCAGTTGCCTCAATGTTTGTAATCTTGGACCCTTGAGTTAATTCTTTTCTTGATTGAGCCCACCTCACCTTTGCCCTATAGGAATGCAACTTTCTCCAGTGCTTTTTGGAGGCTGGCGCCTGACTTTAGAATAATCACCTTTAGAGAAAAAGAAGTTTCTTAAAATGTTAACAGGCTTCCTGGCCAGAAGATGATGTAAATCACCTAAACTTTTGCATATGATAAGTTTGAAAGCCTGACTTCGATAAGGATCAGGAACTGCTGTCTTTGCATGCCTCTACCCCTTCCCCCCATTATCCTCTATGCACAACTTAAGGTATAAAACTGCTTTGGAAAATAAAGTATGCCCTTTTGTTCACCGGAATTTGGTCTCCCCATGTCGTTCTTTCTTTCACCTTCTAGCTGAACTTTTCCTCTGAGGCAGGGAAGCTCGTCAAGCCTACTAATTTTGCCTGGGCTTCTAAGATCTGACCGGGGAGGCCTTAGTGTCTCCTCTCCTTCGGGAGAACGGGAGGACACCTGCGGCCTTCGTAGGTGACGTAAATTCCCTGCTTTGGAATTTTATTCAGCCTCTTTTCTTCACTGAATGTCTTCGCTGAGCTATCCTTATTTCACCACTCTTTATATCCTTAATAAACGTTTAATTAAGCAGTTGTTTCCTGATCCTCGCCAACGCCGTCCCCGCTTCGAATTCCCTGGATCAGCCGGGGCTGGTCCCCAGCAAGGATCCTCTATGACTCACCTCCCAGAGTAATGGAAATAAAAGCAAAAATAAACAAATGGGACATAATTAAAATTAAAAGCTTTTGCACAGTGAAGTAAACTATAAGTAAAGTGAAAAGACAGCCTTCAGAAAGGGAGGAAATAATAGCAAATGAGGCAATTGACAAAGAATTAATCTCAAAAATATACAAGCAGCTCATGCAGCTCAATACCAGTAAAATACATGATCCAATCAAAAAATGGGCCAAAGAACTAAACAGACATTTCTCCAAAGAAGACATACAGATGGCTAACAAACACATGAAGAGATGCTCAACATCACTCATTATCAGAGAAATGAACATCAAAACCACAAGGAGGTACCATCTCACACAGGTAAGAATGGCTGCGATCAAAAAGTCTACAAACAATAAATGCTGGAGAGGGTGCGGAGAAAAGGGAGCCATCTTACACTGTTGGTGGGAATGAAAACTAGTACAGCCACTATGGAGAATAGTGTGGAGATTCCTTAAAAGCCTGGAAATAGAACTGCCATATGACCCAGCAATCCCACTGCTGGGCATACACACAGAGGAAACCAGAATTGAAAGAGACACGAGTACCCCAATGTTCATCGCAGCACTGTTTACAATACCTAGGACACAGAAGCAACCTAGAAATTCATCAGCAGATGAATGGATAAGAAAGCTGTGGTACATATACACAATGGAATATTACTCAGCTATTAAAAACAACACATTTGAATAAGTTCTAATGAGGTGGATGTAACTGGAGCCTATTATACAGAGTGAAGTAAGCCAGAAAGAAAAACACCATACAGTATATTAACTCATATATATGGAATTTATAAAGATGGTAATGATGACCCTATATGAGAGACAGCAAAAGAGACACAGATGTAAAGAACAGACTTTTGGACTCTGTGGGAGAAGGTGAAGATGGAATGATTTGAGAGACTAGCATTGAAACACATATATTCAGTTCAGTTCAGTTCAGTTGCTCAGTTGTGTCTGACTCTTTGCGACCCCATGAATTGCAGCATGCCAGGCCTCCCTGTCCATCACCAACTCCCAGAGTTCACTCAAACTCATGTCCATCGAGTCGGTGATGCCATCCAGCCAACTCAACCTCTGTCGTCCCCTTTTCCTCCTACCCCCAATCCCTCCCAGCATCAGAGTCTTTTCCAATGAGTCAACTCTTCGCATGAGGTGGCCAAAGTACTGGAGTTTCACCCTTAGCATCATTCCTTCCAAAGAACACCCAGGACTGATCTCCTTGAGAATGGACTGGTTGGATCTCCTTGCAGTCCAAGGGACTTGCAAGAGTCTTCTCCAACACCACAGTTCAAAAGCATCAATTCTTTTGCACTCAGCTTTCTTCACAGTCCAACTCTCACATCCATACATGACTACTGGAAAAACCATAGCCTTGACTAGACAAACCTTTGTTGGCAAAGTAATGTCTCTGCTTTTGAATATGCTATCTAGGTTGGTCATAACTTTCCTTCCAAGGAGTAAGCGTCTTTTAATTTCATGGCTGCAATCACCACCTGCAGTGATTTTGGAGCCGTATGTGAAATAGATCACCAGTTCAAGTTTGATGCATGAAACAGGGCACTCAAAGCTGGTGCACTGGGACAACCCTGAGAGATGGGATGGGGAGGAAGGTGGGAGGGGGGTTCAGGATGGGGAACACATGTACACCCATGTCTGATTCATGTCAAAGTATGGCAAAAACCACTACAGTATTGTAAAGTAATTAGCCTCCAATTAAAATAAATAAATTAATTTAAAATATATTGTCAATTTATATAATCTCTATTTGAATCTTAGCTTATACAAATGCTACCTTTATGTGCATAATTCAAGCAAAATTTCTAAGTTGGTAAAACTCAGATTCTATTGCCAGCAAAAATAACAGTGGAATCATACAATTTCAGAGGTTGCCATACCACATTCCTCTGAAGAAACTGAGCTGCCATAGAATTGGAGCCAACATGGTGGTAGTTTGGTGGCACTTATTTATAAAGAAAATAATTCCAGGATTTAATAAATTGGCAGAAATTTATTAAATTTATTAAATTTCATTAGCTCAGAAGCAATAGCAGCAGCAGAGAAAAAACCTTTAAAGCCTCTTCTAAGCTTTTGGATGGTAATGCACCCAAAAAATGAGATCTTTGGTAAATCTGGCAGGAGAAATTCAACATTCACCTGATGACTACTTCTGCTTCATTGTTTTACTGAGCAGATACTAATGTAGTGGTTGTGCATTTTTATGTTTACATGCTCAGAAGCAGCTGTTTCTAAATCTTGTGAAAGAGTAACATCAACCACATAAAATAGGAATGATTATAACAACAATACTTGCCTCAGAAGCTTGCCGTAAGGATTCAATGAGTTAATTAATATAAAACATAATAGCATTGGTTCCATACTTAATATTATAGAAACTTTGGTTATTGTTTGTTATGTGTTGTATGATTGTTATATGCAATTTTTCATGTCCAATGGAGGTATTTCTTCAGATTCTTATGTGGTTATCCAAGGAGACATTATAACCCCACTCTCCCTTAAAATAATTAAAAGTGGTATTTTATAACTGTGTTGGCATAAATATAAATATTGATATCAATTACTAAAAATTTTTGACCTAAAATTTCATTTTTCCTTATTCTTTTAAGTAAGTGAACTCATTCCACGAACCTTCAGAAAGTAATGTGGGCCACAGAAACTGCATCTATTGTGCTTAATGTGAAGTTGATCTTTTGGTATCATAAGGTTGGTGAACTTAAAGTATATGGGGGAGGATAGATTTTAGCTGTTAAAGTTCCTGGATGATAATTAAAACTTTCATTTAACATAATAATCTGTTTCATTAAATTTGTGAGAATATTCACAGTGCACCTGTCACTATACAAATAATTTGATCAAAAGGAAAATATACCTTTAGTATATGTTCACTACTTAGTGTTCTTTTTTTCTTGAGTAATATCCATGTTCATTGTATACTTTAAGGATAAACACTATGCTTCAGATAATTTCTAAATGAAAAAAAACCTATACCAGTATTATTAAATAGCAATACAAATGCTGTTAGTTCATTCTCTTTCTGCTAAGCCAGCATCAGAATGCAAGTCCAGAACTCAAGGATATTATATGAATTTATGATTCCTTGTTGTGGAAACCCCATTTAGTTCTTTTATGTTTTGGCTCTGAGGAGTTCATCATTAGTTTAAGTTTTATCATCTGCCTCTTATTTTCTGGACAAAATACAATGGAATTACAAAACTATAAATGTCCTACTAACATGAATTAGTCCATTTAGTCCATTCTAAGTTAATTTAATCTAGTGAAGTGAATCTTTCCCAAATTGTCTAAAAGAAGTGTGTTTCTTAGGACCTGGACTTGTTTCCCTCAATGGAACCAACTCTTTTTACTGTGTGAGAAAGAAACGGAAAATGTTTAGTCGCTCAATTGAGTCCAACTCTTTGTGACCCCATGGACTGTAACTCACCATGCTTCTCTGTCCATGGAATTCTCCAGGCTAGAACACTGGAGTGGGTTGCCTTTTACTTCTTCAGGGGATCTTCCCAAGCCAGGGATCAAATCCAGATCTCCTGCATAGCCAGCATATTCCTTACCATCTGAGCCACTTTTTACTGTGGCTTTTTCTTAATGCTAACTTTGCTACAACAGATAGCCAGTTCTGGATTTTCATTTAGAGGTTTGTACATATCATAAACAGTTCTACTATGTGCCAAAATAACAGTCTATTTCTACAATTAGGCAGGAAAGTTATTCTACTTCAACATTAATCTTCAAAAGGAAATCTTATTATTGGAACCTAAATGTTTCATCTCCTTTGTCAAAAACCCCTGGATTAGCAAGCTGCTTCCTCACAGGGAGGCATGGTCATATCAGTTCAGTTCAGTCACTCAGTCGTGTCTGACTCTTTGCGACCCCCATGAATTGCAGCATGCCAGGCCTCCCTGTCTATCACCAACTCCCAGAGTTCACCCAGACTCACATCCATCGAGTTAGTGATGCCATCCAGCAATCTCATTCTCTGTTGTCCCCTTCTCCTCCTGCCCCCAATTCCTCCCAGCATCAGAGTCTTTTCCAATGAGTCAACTCTTCACATGAAGTGGCCAAAGTACTGGAGTTTCAGCTTTAGCATCATTCTTCCAAAGAAATCCCAGGGCTAATCTCCTTGAGAATGCACTGGTTGGATCTCCTTGCAGTCCAAGGGACTCTCAAGAGTCTTCTCCAACACCACAGTTCAAAAGCATCAATTCTTTGGCGCTCAGCCTTCTTCACAGTCCAACTCTCACATCCATACATGACCACTGGAAAAACCATAGCCTTGACTAGACGAACCTTTGTTGGCAAAGTAATGTCTCTGCTTTTGAATATGCTATCTAGGTTGGTCATAACTTTCCTTCCAAGGAGTAAGCGTCTTTTAATTTCATGGCTACAGTCACCATCTGCAGTGATTTTGGAGCCCAAAAAAATAAAGTCTGACACTGTTTCCACTGTTTCCCCATCTATTTCCCATGAAGTGATGGGACCGGATGCCACGATCTTCGTTTTCTGAATGTTGAGCTTTAAGCCAACTTTTTCACTCTCCACTTTCACTTTCATCAAGAGGCTTTTGAGTTCCTCTTCACTTTCTGCCATAAGGGTGGTGTCATCTGCATATCTGAGGTTATTGATATTTCTCCCAGCAATCTTGATTCCAGCTTGTGTTTCTTCCAGTCCAGCGTTTCTCATGATGTACTCTGCATAGAAGTTAAATAAGCAGGGTGACAATATACAGCCTTGATGTACTCCTTTTCCTATTTGGAACCAGTCTGTTGTTCCATGTCCAGTTCTAACTGTTGCTTCCTGACCTGTATACAAATTTCTCAAGAGGCAGATCAGGTGGTATGGTATTCCTATCTCTTTCAGAATTTTCCACAGTTTATTGTGATCCACACAGTCAAAGGCTTTGGCATAGTCAATAAGCACAGGCGGTTGCAACCGGCACACTTCGGTGCACTAAGCTCGGCTGAGAGGAGCTACCCTGCATCCGAGGTCAGGGGCAGTGGCCAGGAGGAGCTACCCCAAGCCCCCACGCCCGAGGCCAGGGGTGGCGGCCAGGAGGACGAACCCCATACCCAAGGCCAGGGGCGGCGGCCGGGAGGACCAACCCCATGTCCAAGGAGCGGTGGCTGCGCGGGCGCAGGAGGGCCTAGAGGAGCTATCCCATGTTGAAGGTCAGGAAGGGCAGTGGTGAGGAGATAACCCTCGTCCAAGTTAAGGAGCAGTGGCTGCACTTTGCTGGAGCAGCCATGAAAGAGATACCCCGCGCTCAAGGTAAAAGAAATCCAAGTAAGACAGTAGGTGTTGCAAGAGGGCATCAGAGGGCAAACACATTGAAACCATACTCACAGAAAACTAGTCAATCTAATCACACTAGGACCACAGCCTTATCTAACTCAATGAAACTAAGCCATGCCCGTGGGGCAACCGAAGATGGGCAGGTCATGGTGGAGAGATCTGACAGAATGTGGTCCACTGGAGAAGGGAATGGCAAACCACTTCAGTATTCTTGCCTTGAGAACCCCATGAACAGTACGAAAAGGCAAAATGATAGGATACTGAAAGAGAAACTCCCCAGGTCAGTAGGTGCCCAATATGCTACTGGAGATCAGTGGAGAAATAACTCCAGAAAGAATGAAGGGATGGAGCCCAAGCAAAAAGAATATCCAGCTGTGGATGTGACTGGTGATAGAAGCAAGGTCCGATGCTGTAAAGAGCAATATTGCATAGGAACCTGGAATGTCAGGTCCATGAATCAAGGCATATTGGAAGTGGTCAAACAAGAGATGGCAAGAGTGAATGTGGACATTCTAGTAATCAGCTAACTGAAATGGACTGGAATGGGTGAATTTAACTCAGATGACCATTATATCTACTACTGCGGGCAGGAATCCCTCAGAAGAAATGGAGTGGCCATCATGGTCAACAAGACAGTCCGAAATGCAGTACTTGGATGCAATCTCACAAATGACAGAATGATCGCTGTTCGTTCAGGGCAAAGACTAATAGAGTTTTGCCAAGAAAATGCACTGGTCATAACAAACACCCTCTTCCAACAACACAAGAGAAGACTCTATACATGGACATCACCAGATGGTCAACAACGAAATCAGACTGATTATATTCTTTGCAGCCAAAGATGGAGAAGCTCTATACAGTCAGCAAAAACAAGACCAGGAGCTGACTGTGGCTCAGATCATGAACTACTTATTGCCAAATTCAGACTTAAATTGAAGACAGTAGGGAAAACCACTAGACCATTCAGGTCATATCAGGCCTATAAAGAAAAACTGCCTATGGAAACTAGGAAGAAATTTCTTAAAAGGCATCTAATGTAAGGATTTTTATTTTCCTTTTCTTTTTACTCTCTGGAATGCAGATGTGATATCAAGAGCTCAGTTAGCCACCTGATCATGAGGTAGAAGCCATGTATTGAACTTGATAGAGAACTTGATAAAAGAAGCCTGTGTCTCTGATACAGAAATAGCCAAAACAGCTCTGGAATACTGACTTTATTTGAGAAATAAATAAATGTCTCTCTTGTTTAAGCCATTTCATTTTCTGTTACTCGTAGCTAAACTTAAGTCTAAACCATACAAATTTGGTGTTTAAAACTGGGTAAATATTAATATAACAAGATAGTGAAAACCTCACATATCCAGGAGAATTTTCATATGCAAGTTTCTCTCTCCCTTTCTCTCTCTCACACACACAGAGAAGGATGAAAGTGTAAAAGTTATGACAGTCTCACTCTTTATCAAGCTCTTAACTCACATATTTTGACTCATTTATTTATGTTTATGAATGGCATTTACCTGTTTCTTTTACTGATGGTACAAACTTTTACTAAGGAAACAGATGAAAGAGAACCAAACAGTAATACAAGTAAGGCTGAACGATGTATGATGCGTTAACACATGAATCTGTCCTCAACCCTTTCTCTTGGATCAAGAGTCAGTAGCCATATCAAACACAGCTTAAGAGTTACACTTCCTAATAGCAGTGCTCAATTATTATTAACATACATGAGCAGAACAAAAATGGATCTTAATCCTCTGTGTGGTTTCTCCAAGATTAGGCTTTGAGAGAAACATCTCCTAGTCTGCTCTAACATTTATTGTTTTGAATTCATTAAAGCAGAAATTAAAAGAAACGCTTAAATCAATGTCCTTTTCTGTGCTGGCTCTCGACATTTATTTTTAGAGTTTATTAGCAGGAACCAGAAATGTATGGCTGGATAAGGAAGTACTCTCAATCATTTATCATCTGAATCACACTGAATATTCAATTTAACATCACGAACTCATCAATCACTAAATAGCTAGACTGAAAAGTATCAGCGGCCAGAAAATTTTAGTCAGTGGACTGCTATAGTTCATATTTCTGGTTGTTCTCAATGTGAAAACTTATTTTTGTTTTCAACAACATCGTAGCACAGTGGTGTGGCTGGAGTACTCTATTTCAATGAGTTTCCCTTTTAGGCGATTGTTCTAATTTTACAGGAAAGTTATCCAGGGAGAGGATAGTCCTTGTAGAAGCTTGTGCCACCTTTGTATAGATCTTTTTATGATGCATTTGCTTGTCTAAATTAATATCTCAAATATACATCTTTAGAAATACAAAAATGTACTAGTCACAGTTAAATGTACAATTAATATATAGTAACTAGAAGTGCTCTACACAAGATAGCTATTAGCCACATGTGACTTTTAAATTTTTAAATAATTAAATATAGATAGTGAAGGATGGGGGAGCCTGGTGTGTTGCAGTCCATGGGGTTGCAAAGAGTCTAACACAACTTAGTGACTGAACAACAACAACAACTAAAATGCAACTGCTGGTCATGTTAGCCATAATGCATGTGCTCAAAAGAGTGGCTATTCTTTTGAACACAAACGATATAGAATATTTCCATCATCACCGAAAATTCTACTGGACAATACTGAACTAAAATTTTGTATATCAACACACTTGAAAAGAGTATTAATTGTGAAATGTTTACTCAATAGAACAAAGAGAAAATATCTCCAAAAATGTCCAAAACACTTCAGTTAGAGGCCTGCAGGCTTGAAATCCATGGGAAATGATAGCTATTCATAAAACAGCCATGAATAGAAATATTTTAAAAAATAGTCTCTGAAAATTAACACTGATGCAGGGAAGTTATTTAATCTAATTTAACAGAGGCATCACAGAAATATAAATGTCAAGTAAGAGCTTTCACTAATAAAAAGAACAATGAAATCAGGTCTCCTTACCATATCAAAATTATACTTCTAAAAAATTAACAGCTTAAAAAACTCTTAGAAAATAATTACTAACTGGATGAAAGGTTTAGTGTTTGGGAATTCTAATTGCTCTTTCTTGGCTCCTGGTAACAATGCCTCTTTTCCAGGTCTAGCTCTGGGTTTTTCTACCTTAGCCAACAGATCCACGTGAAGTAGCTCAGTTGTGTCTGACTCTTTGCGACCCCATGGACTGTAGCCTACCAAGCTTCTCCATCCATGGGATTCTCCAGGCAAGAATACTAGAGTCGGTTGCCATTTCCTTCTCCAGGAGATCTTCCCGACCCAGAGATTGAACCCGGGTCTCCTGCATTGTAGGCAGACACTTTACCGTCTGAGCCACCAGGGAAGTTCAACAGATCCAAATACTACTTCATATGTTTGGTTCTTCATTTCTCTAACTACTGGAAAACTGCATCTCTCAGTAACTATGTATAGCACAGTATTGCACTTTAAGTATTCTTCCAAATTTATGTGATGAGCACCACTTAGATAATTAGGATGCTTATAAAGAATTCTTTCTTAGACTACTTCACTATAGACTTTTTGAAACTTTTTCAAAAAAATTAATATTCCCACATGATCACACTATAGACACATACTGAGTTAGGCTTTTGTAAAAGTGAAGGATAATATGGAGCCAATTATTAGGACAAAGTGTTTCTCAGGAGAATTATCTGAAATCAGATATTCATTTTTAAGAGATTAAATAGAAATAGAGATTTCCTTTCTCCATGGTCTTAGAAATTCAACTTAATGAGATCCAGCTTGTTGAATCTTTTTGAAAATTTCATGGGACAAAAGTCACAATTAGAACTATAACCTCAAACACTTCAGTTGGAAGAACATGGCTTGTAAAACACAGCTTTCCAAAATTGGAAGAAATGTCAACTTCAAATGCAACACACTTGTCAATACTGTACATGAATATAATCCTGACCTACGAAGAGGAGACTGAATGACTACAGATAAATTCTCCAGCACTAGAAGAGTTATGCCAACCTTTTAAATGTGTGGAAAACAGAATTAAATCTTAAGTATTGTGCATTAGAAAAAGTCCAATTGTTTTAGTTTATACTTGAGTATTCAGTGTTTACCTCAAAAATTTCCATAAACCCTCACTGTATGGGGTCCAGCCCACTTGTGAATCATTTTTGAAGAAACAGTTTATAGCCACTCTATAGCACTGGAAGTGTTCCAACCCCAAAGTCAAGATTGTATAAAGGTGCTTGCCAGCAGGAATTTTGAAGTCAGGATGCCTGCACTTGAATCTTAACTTTCCTATATTTGGACTCTTGAGTTCGTGCTATCTCATCTGAAAAATAGTAATAAAAGTTGCAAATCTCTATAGAGTTATGGTAAGACAAAAACTAGAGAATCCATGTAAAACCATTAGCACAGTAACTGCTGCTGCTGCTGCTAAGTTGCTTGAGTCGTGCCCGACTCTGTGTGACCCCATAGACGGGAGCCCACCAGGCTCCCCCGTCCCTGGGATTCTCCAGGCAAGAACACTGGAGTGGGTTGCCATTTCCTTTTCCAATGCATCAAAGTGAAAAGTGAAAGTGAAGTCGCTCAGTCGTGTCCGACTCTTCGCGACCCCATGGACTGCAGCCCACCAGGCTCCTCTGTCCATGGGATTTCCCAGGCAAGAGTACTGGAGTGGGGTGCCATTGCCTTCTCCTACTGAACTTATGATATCTAATATTTGTATTACTGCTAAAATGCCCTAGACTTTTGCTTTTGTTATCCCCATCATCTATAATGATCTTCCCATTCTCCATCCTCATTTCTTTTAAGAGTTCATATTCCCTCTTATATATTTTATTCAAAACTCACTATAAGCAGCTGTCTCTGAGACTCCCAGCTAGATCAGCTGTCCCTCTCCAAGTCTCCTACAATTCCCTGGCATAACTTTATTGTTATTCCCTTTATTCCATTCACACTGTAATATAAGCACGTGTGTGTGTGTGTGTGTGTGTATTGTGAGAGAGACAAATTACACTATAGCATATGTCTTCAAGGCAGAACCTATGCCTCATTCATCTTTGTATCCTTAACACTTAGTAAGAGCATGTCCAGAGTAGGCATTCAAATGCTTGCTGAATAAAGGAAAGAATAGAATCTTGATATTTTCTAATAGTTACTGAAACAGAACATTTTAATATTCTTGCAGCCAACACTGAACTAAACTGATATTTTATTGAGTTTGCTTCCTTGGCATCAATATGAATTCTTAGTGCTACATATTGAAAATCATTATCTCCAAACTGAGATAATTTCCCTTTATAAATAATATACTGCATATTTTAATCAAAACCAACATAAAAATCAGCAAAAGAACATATTAGATCAAATTAAGTTAGATACAAGTCCTGACCTCTAAAAGTTATTAATACAGAAGAGAAAGCATAAGATAAACATAAATGCCTTTCAAATATGTTTTATATATATGTCTGCATGTTTACATATCTATGTACATAGATACAGTATATATAATAGAAATGTAAAGAAGTTAAATGTACAACACAGGCTGCAGTGTTTACCTAACAAGTATATTTTCCTTGCAAATATTCTTTACCGCATTTATGACTTTTATAAATTTTTTATCATAGGAATGGCATTTAATCAAGTCCTAATTAATTTTTAGTAAACTAGGAAACCATGCTAAGATGCTCATTATAATGTAAATGTATGTTGCTCTAAATTTTAAGTCACATGATAATGTCTTTATAAATATATACTTTGTAATCATACCTTTTTATTTTATAAGTCACTATCAGCAAACTGAAATGGACTGGAAAGGGTGAATTTAACTCAGATGACCATTATATCTACTACTGTGGGCAGGAATCCCTCAGAAGAACTGGAGTAGCCATCATGGTCAACAAAAGAGTCCGAAATGCAGTACTTGGATGCATCTCAAAAACGACAGAATGATCTCTGTTCATTTCCAAGGCAAGCCATTCAATATCACAGTAATCCAACTCTATGCCCCAACCAGTAACACTTAAGAAGCTGAAGTTGAATGGTTCTGTGAAGACCTACAAGAACTTTTAGAACTTACACCCAAAAAAGATGTCCTTTTCATTATAGGAGACTGGAATGCAAAAGTAGGAAGTCAAGAAACACCTGGAGTAACAGGCAAATTTGGCCTTGGAATATGGAATGAAGCAGGGCAAAGACTAATAGAGTTTTGCCAAGAAAATGCACTGGTCATAACAAACACCCTTTTCCAACAACACAAGAGAAGACTATACATGGACATCACCAGATGGTCAACACTGAAATCAGATTGATTATATTCTTTGCAGCCAAAGATAGAGAAGCTCTATACAGTCAGCAAAAACAAGACCAGGAGCTGACTGTGGCTTAGATCATGAACTCCTTATTGCCAAATTCAAACTTAAATTGAAGAAAGTAGGGAAAACCACTAGACCATTCAGGTATGACCTAAATCAAATCCCTTATGATTATACAGTGGAAGTGAGAAATAGATTTAAGGGCCTAGATCTGATAGATAGAGTGCCTGATGAACTATGGAATGAGGTTCGTGACATTGTACAGGAGACAGGGATCAAGACCATCCCCATGGAAAAGAAATTCAAAAAAGCAAAATGGCTGTCTGGAGAGCCTTACAAATAGCTGTGAAAAGAAGAGAAGTGAAAAGCAAAGGAGAAAAGGAAAGATATAAACATCTGAATGCAGAGTTCCAAAGAATAGCAAGAAGAGATAAGAAAGCCTTCTTCAGCAATCAATGCAAAGAAATACAGGAAAACAACAGAATGGGAAAGACTAGGGATCTCTTCAAGAAAATCAAGGATACCAAAGGAACATTTCATGCAAAGATGGGCTCGATAAAGGACAGAAATGGTATGGACCTAACAGAAGCAGAAGATATTAAGAAGAGATGGCAAGAATACATGGAAGAACTGTACAAAGAAGATCTTCATGACCCAGATAATCACGATGGTGTGATCACTGACCTAGAGCCAGACATCCTGGAATGTGAAGTCAAGCGGGCCTTAGAAAGCATCACTACGAACAAAGCTAGTGGAGGTGATAGAATTCCAGTTGAGCTATTTCAAATCTTGAAAGATGATGCTGTGAAAGTGCTACACTTAATATGCCATCAAATTTGGAAAACTCAGCAGTGGCCACAGGACTGGAAAAGGCCAGTTTTCATTCCAATCCCAAAGAAAGGCAATGCCAAAGAATGCTCAAATTACTGCACAATTGCACTCATCTCACATGCTAGTAAAGTAATGCTCAAAATTCTCCAAGCCAGGCTTCAGCAATACGTGAACCGTGAACTTCCTGATGTTCAAGCTGGTTTTAGAAAAGGCAGAGGAACCAGAGATCAAATTGCCAACATCCGCTGGATCATGGAAAAAACAAGAGAGTTCCAGAAAAGCATCTATTTCTGCTTTATTGACTATGCCAAAGCCTTTGACTGTGTGGATCACAATAAACTGTGGAAAATTCTGAAAGAGATGGGAATACCAGACCACCTGATCTGCCTCTTGAGAAATTTGTATGCAGGTCAGGAAGCAACAGCTAGAACTGGACATGGAACAACAGACTGGTTCCAAATAGGAAAAGGAGTACGTCAAAGCTGTATATTGTCACCCTGCTTATTTAACTTCTATGCAGAGTACGTCATGAGAAACTCTGGACTGGAAGAAGCACAAGCTGGAATCAAGATTGCTGGGAAAAATATCAATAACCTCAGATATGCAGATGACACCACCCTTATGGCAGAAAGTGAAGAGGAACTAAAAAGCCTCTTGATGAAAGTGAAAGTGGAGAGTGAAAATGTTGGCTTAAAGCTCAACATTCAGAAAACGAAGATCATGGCATCCGGTCCCATCACTTTGTAGGAAATAGATGAGGAAACAGTGGAAATAGTGTCAGACTTTATTTTTGGGGGCTCCAAAATCACTGCAGATGGTGACTGTAGCCATGAAATTAAAAGACGCTTACTCCTTGGAAGGAAAGTTATGACCAACCTAGATAGCATATTCAAAAGCAGAGACATTACTTTGCCAACAAAGGTTCGTCTAGTCAAGGCTATGGTTTTTCCAGTGGTCAGGTATGGATGTGAGAGTTGGACTGTGAAGAAAGCTGAGTGCTGAAGAATTGATGCTTTTGAACTGTGGTGTTGGAGAAGACTCTTGAGAGTCCCTTGGACTGCAAGGAGATCCAACCAGTCCATTCTCAAGGAGATCAGCTCTGGGATTTCTTTGGAAGGAATGATGCTAAAGCTGAAACTCCAGTACTTTGGTCACCTCATGTGAAGAGTTGACTCATTGGAAAAGACTCTGATGCTGGGAGGGATTGGGGGAAAGAGGAGAAGGGGACGACAGAGGATGAGATGGCTGGATGGCATCGCTGACTCAATGGACGTGAGTCTCAGTGAACTCCGGGAGCTGGTGATGGACAAGGAGGCCTGGCGTGCTGCGATTCATGGGGTAGCAAAAAGTCGGACACGACTGAGTGACTGATCTGATCTGATCTGAACAATCTAGTGATTTTACAAATGAGATAGAATGTAATAAATTAATTCCAGGAAGAAAAAAAGAGATGAATATTGTTGAAAATATTGTTTGTCCATTTATTGAGTGTCAGCTGACATAGTTTTCTGACTTAATATATGTTCATTAGAGCTAAAGCAACACGTTATCAATAACAAGCAAGTCAGATGAGAGTCTATAACTAACTTCTTACAGACAACATAAAGTCTGTTTCTAAAGTAGTGACACAGTTAATCCTCTCTGTTGTACTGAATGTATATTTTAGCCAGGAATGTATTATTTCAAAGATGCTTGGATGATAACTTCAAACAGAAGATGTCAGAAAACATCTTAGAAGCTTTTTCCTTAGGCTAAAAGATAAGCAAGATTCCACAACCTACCCATCTTTTCAGTAAACTATTTTAGAATGGCTGTGGTCTAAGGATTGTTTCATCCTGAGTGACTCCAATTAGGAACACTACAAATCACAAAAAACACAGGCTTGGAACATTCTAACAGTCTTCGTAAATACACTTCTAGAGAAGGAAATGCAGTTTTGTCATTGCTGGCCCTGATGCACTTTGAACCAAGCCTTTTCTACAGCACCTCTACCTCTAGGAAAGCAGTTTACCTTCCTACTACTAGTTATTTGACAAATGTCAATAATTTCCACACCAATGTGCTTAGTGTACATGTTCTGGAGACAGAATTAATATCAATTTTTTCTAAGTCACATTTTGTATATCTGTGAAATAAAAGTAAGGCCTATGTTGTAGAATCACATGTAATGAGAAACAATGTATGTAAAACAGAACTGATTGCAGCGCCTGACCCGGGGTAATGACTCATTAAATGAGAGCTTCTGTCATGGTGATAATGATGATGGTCTCCATTTTTTATCCCTCGGAATGAATCTGATCAAATAAGGAAAGCTGCATGTGTCTGACCCTTCTCCTCTTTCTATCTCAGTTGACTTAATAGGCTCATTATTGATGATCTTCCTAGGAAGTAAAGGGAAAAATCACCAGAAATCTGAATGAACCTCAGCTGCTGGTCAAACAGAACCAGAATAGCCCGTGGGTGCTGGAACAATTCAATTAGGATTTTTAATATACTCTCTGCTTCTCTTCTCCCAGCCCTACCGGATTCTAAGTATCTATCTGCACTAGATGGATGCCTTCAGGTACAATGATATGGATAAACACTTCCAGGGAGGTGGACTCCTTTATAGCTTTTCCAGAAGAACACTGTCTATTGTGTGTTCTGTTTCATTTTTATAATATAATTAAACAGACACATGGAGAAGTTTGAGCCATGTAGCTAGGTAACACTCAAACAATGCATTTTTATTAGCTCACAGAATGAAATTTAGCAAGGATTCTAAAAATCTGGTAGAATTTATGCTCAAGTAGTAAATAGTATAAGGAAAGAGAAGAAAGAAAGGTTTTATAGCATTTCAAGTAAAAATAAAAGACCTGTTATTTTACCACAAGATCGATACAAGTCATTGCATTAAGGCCCTCTTCAGAGATACACAGTATTAGTGTCACTGCAGGTCATGATCTCAATGTACTTTCTTCCAGTCAGATCAGCTTTAGAGGATTTGAGATCAAGGCAATGAGAGGGTCCAGAAATCACATAACATGACAAAGTTTGAATGACTTAAGAAAGTTCACCCCAGCAGAGAAAAGCCTATGGAGGAACTGATATCACTCTTCAGTGATATCAAGCATAGCCCTGGAAAGAATGTGAAAAAGAAACATATTCTGGGGACTTCCCTGATGGTACAGTGGATAAGAATCTGACTGCCAATGCAGGAGACACAGGTTCGTAACCCTGGTCCAGAAAGATTCCAAGCGCTGCAGAGCAACTAAGCCTCTACGCCGTAACTACTGAGCCCGCCCCTAGAGCCTGTGTCCACAAGAGGAGCCACTGACTGCAGCCAGAACCTCGTGCACCACAACCAGAGAGGAGCCCCCACTCCTGCAACTAGGGAAAACCACATGCAGCAAGGAAGACCAAGGGCAACCAAAAATATATAAATTATAAGGGGAAAAAAAAGAAAACATACTCTGTTCAATCTCTAAAACCTAATTTGACTAAATGGATGATACAGAAAGGTGTCCCATGTCAGCTCAGTTTTTAAAACTTGATAAAACATGAGCTGTGCTGCAAAGAATCGGGTGGTCTTAAACTTCCAAATACACAGAATATTCCAAAAATTTCATAGAAGTCCATATAAATAGAATATATTAAGAAGAGGGGCTTTCGACTGGTAGAAGTTAGAGCCAGATGACCTACAAGGAAGTTTTTAGCTTCAAGATTCTATAAGAACATAAATAAGTACTGTTCGACAACTCTCACTTAACTCGAACCAAGGGAGTAAAAGCACTAAGAAAATCAAGAAGTAATATTTAAATGAATTGCCCTCTTATCAAAGAAATGGGTCCTTCAAAATACAACTAGAACATTTAAAGACATTTAATATATTTCAGCATACTTATCTCTTAAGCAACATACTTAGAGAGCAAATATTATAACATTCTCAATGGTGATACTGAATTATTTATCAATTTGTGTTTAGCATTGTGATACAGAATTAAGTGGCTTCCCAGTTGGCGCTAGCAGTAAAGAACCCGCCTGCCAATGCAGGAGACTGAACAGACTCAGGTTCAATCCCTGGGTTGGGAAGATCTCCTGGAGGAGGGCACAACAATCCACTCTTGTAATCTTGCCTGGAGAATCCCATGGAAAGAGGACACTGGCAGGCTGTGGTTCATAGGGTTGCACAGAGTCTGATATGACTGAAGCAACTTAGCAAGCACACACTGAATTATTTATCAATTTATGTTTTGCATTATTTAAAACTACAAGGGACATAGGCAATCTTATGTCCATTTGGATTTAAGATTGCAAATACCAACTATGTTTTACCAACAAAAACATTAAGAGAAAAACAACAGCTATAGAAATCAACTCAAAAGTTACGTTAATATAGCCTAGCCATTCTTTCCTATCGACTAGGACAGGCCTCAAAGGAGGAAAGGAGACCATGATAGAATAACTGTGTTCAAATATCCTTGCAATTTGATATACTCCATAGTCTCTAACTTGACTACAAGAATTGAGGGTTGACTCTTGTTCTTTCCAACCCAGGCAAACAATCGCTTATTTCAGAGGATTAAAAAGTTCTTCACACATCTTATACCAGGCAAACACAAATGTATCTTTAAACTGTATCCAGGCTCTGTAGAGTCAGCCAGTGAGAAGAGCCAGGATTTAAAATTCCAGCTCTGCACAGAAATTAGTCTCTCATACTTATCTTTTCTTCATAGTGCCAAGTATATTCTCTGGCACCTAGGGATACTTAATAAATTGAGTTAACTGACATCTATATTCTAATGCTTACTTGCTACGTTTTGTATATGACCATGGATTTGTTTTTCTGGGCACCATATTTGTTTCTGTTACACAATAATGTTCCAGCATATTCAACTGTATGCAAAACTTGATGTACACCAGTTTCAATTGATTATTAATAAATACCAATGCTAAGGTGATGGTGAGAGATAGTTACAGAGAATAACATTACAGAGAGATAAAGTCATATGTTATGTATCACAGATTATTTGGGATGCTCAAGTGTTACAACCATAAAACAAGATTCAAATGCCATCTAATTCAATCTCTATTCCATTCTCCTGCTAGAATTGCTTCTCCAATTTTGCAAATATGAATAGAATTTTATGCATTCATAAAGACATTTTTTATTCATTTCCATTTATTCCAGGGATATTTATCACCTATGAGGGTCAAAACACATGAGAAAAGTAAAAGTACAAATATTAGAACAAATAAAATTTACAAGTGAAGGGACTGTTATTTGTGTTACAATAATTACTTTCAAATTCATTCACAGCAGAATTTATTAAGCTTTAAAATGTGACAAATGATTCCAGATTTTTGTTCAGTCAACATTCAACAGATATTTGAGTGCCAAAGGAATCTATGCGCTGTGCCCAGAATATACTCTGCATTTTTCTGCCACTGAGGCTGCTTATGCCAGGTAAGAAATGCTCCTCAATTCCCCACTATGGCCAATGTCACTAATTGGCCATGGCATACATTACTGGTGATCCTGCATGTGCCTTAAAATTCTTCTCATCAGTCACACAGGAAACATCTAAACTCTAATCAAGTTAGGATAGAAGAAAAAAAATATATATATATACACACTTCTATAGCTGTTAGTATATGGGATGTTGAGTAATGTGCTAGCTAGAAAATACACTATATCTAATGGTTTTCCATTACATTGGAAATATTCTCTTAATGGCCACTTCTTATGCTGTCTATAAAAACCAAGACCATAATATTTCCTGATAGCATAAATCTGGAAATTGTTGTCTGAAGCTCAGAAGACTGGCCCAGGATAGATAAGTATAGCTAGGAGCCAACAGCATAGAGATGAGAAAATAATATAGAAATGTAGACAATTACTTTAGAAGGTTAAGGAAAGTGAATACGGATTTGGAAAACAGTTTTACAAAGGAATAAATCATCATATTAAAAAGTGTCAAAACTCTAGACATTTATTTCAAGTATAATTTTTTTAATGTATGTTGAACTTTTGCATCTGTGGGATTTTTATTTCTATATGCAGATATCTGTGTGTCAGAGAATATGTAGCTGAGACAGAAGAAGCTAGAAAGTATTGTGAGTGATACAAGTACTTAAAGTGAGTTGGAAACTTAACTCTACAGTAAAAAGGAATAAAAATCTTTATTCAGCATCTGCAATTTGCAAAGCAATGTTCCAGGCATTGTTATAAAAGCTGCAGGGGAGATTTCAACTAAAGTCTGAGGTTCTTTGAAGAGAGAACTTTTGTCAGCAGGCATAGTGAAGCACCTTAAACACAACAAGGCTACAAGTAGAGCATTATAGGTTCCTGGGTATTTTCTTAATTGGTTCCTAGGGACACCACAAATAAACAGAAATACAATGTGAGGTCAAAAACAAATTATTAAGAATAAATTGCATGTGTAGCTCTTCAATTAAACAGATTCTTCTAAATCAACTAAAACTAAGGTGAAAATATTATAGACCCGATTAAAATATATTCTGGATTAAAACTTTAAAATTCATTTTTTTAAATATTTCAGATTTCAATAGCAGGTCAGAACTTTGAAGGATGACATGTGTGATATTTGGTTGATATTTATGTCTGGCTCAAATCTTCCATAGAAGCCTAAGATCCTTTTACTGGGATACCTGATTCGGAACATGAATTTCTGTTGAATATATTCTGATATTCTCCTAAAAGAACTTCATATCAAAATTCAGACCTATTTCTCAAATATATTCTATTGTTTTTGGTTCCAGTTTCCTATTTTAACTAAAATAATTTGCTTAATTTTTTTTTAGATACTAGTTATAGCCATTTGAATTAAACATGTTTTTAAAGGACAGGCCTTATTTTGGTTTCCTCTCTCACACTTAATTAAATAATTACTTATTTTCACTTATCATTCCTGTCAATAAATCTAGACTTTCCCTTGCCCCATTACAGGAATCAAATTATCTCCTTACACACTCATTCATTCATTCATTCATATTCTCCCTCTCTCTCCTTCCCTTTCTCTCTCTTCCCACATCTATTCTGTATAGGAAAAGTGTCATTATGGAGGGTTTATAAGACTGTCTTTCCTATTTACCTGACTTGGAATAAACCTGCACCATCTAACTAATCTCACTTCCAATTAAGATTTTGAAATGTCAAGCCAGTCTCTTAATCCTGACAAAGTGACTTTCAAGTTTCCATGAGTTTACAATTATCAAGACTTTTATCACTGAATCATAAGGTTTGACCAAAAGTTTCCTCTTTAAACTAAAGTTAATAACAAGAAATCCTGTATTCATAGCCAATCAGACAGCACCCTCCAAGGCAGGAAGAAAATTTCAGTTCCTTGTCATAGGAATTCTCAATCAATCTTTCATAAGTATGTTCTCTTTGCATCCACACCTCATGTGAAAAGGTTTATTACATACTTTCCTATATTTACCAGGAAAGAACATAAAGTTATTTTGGACAGGCCAGCAGCCATGAAAAGCCAATTAAAAAGCTCAACATCAAATCAGTCATTCTCTGAATTTTTACATAAAACTTTCCTTATGCTCAATTATAATCTAAGAATGCACTAGTAATTTGTTTTCTATCTTTAGGTTCTCCACAGTTGAAATTCCTAACATGTGATTAAAAATTATCCTCTTTGGAAAGTAAATCCTCTGAACCAATTTTCTGCTTATATAGAAGAAAAAGAAAAGAATAAAAAGGAGAAAAAAGTACCTAAAGAAAATTCTGGTCTCATGAGATTTAGAATGACTTAATACTGGGTGCTGTCTTGGCTTCTCATAAGCTCTTCCCTTCTTCAGAGACCCAGATCTAAGACTCCATGTTCCTTATGTTCATTATCAACTGGTCAGTTAACTTGTGTCCACACTGAGGAAAGATCAGGCCAGCCACTCCTGAGAGTTTAGGAAATCAGTAACTTTAAAAGCTCACAATCTCAAACTCCCAAAAGGATGCAGTTGTGTCTTCATTCCAGCTACTCTGCAGAACGCTAGGACTAATGGCCATTAGCCACAACATCTTGTCCTTTGGTACAAGATAGGATGGGGCTTTTACAAAAAAGAATCCATTCATTACCCACATTGAAGGTTACTAAATTTCTATCCATGTATTTTATATATATATATATATATATATATATATATATATATATATATACACACACACACACACATATATATATAGGCTTCCTAGGTGGTGCTAGTGATAAAGAACCCAACTGCCAATGCAGGAGATGTAAGAGTCACGGGTTTGATCCCTGGGTCAGGAAGATTCCCTGGAGGAGGGCATGACAACGTACTCCTGGAGAATCCCATGGACAGAGGAGCCTGGTGGGCTACAGTCCAATGGGTCACAAAGAGTCAGACACAAGTGAAGCAACTTAGCATGCATGCATATATATACATACATAACTACTACTTTTGCTAGTTTTAGCTCAGTTCAGTTGCTCAGTCATGTCTGATTCTTTGCAACCCCAGGGACTAGAGTACGCCAGGCTTCCCTACCCATCACCAACTCCTGGAGTTTACCCAAACTCATATCCATTGAGTCGGTGATGCCATCCAACCATCTCATCCTCTGTTGTCCCCTTCTCCTCCTTCCTTCAGTTTTTCCCAGCACCAGGGTCTTTTCAAATGAGTCAGTTCTTCAATCAGGTGGCCAAAGTATTGGAGTTTCAGCTTCAGCATAAGTCCTTCCAATGAATATTCAGGACTGATTTTCTTTCTGGTTAGATCACCTTGCAGTTCAAGGGACTCTCAAGAGTCTTCTCCAACACCACAGTTCAAAAGCAACAATTCTTCGGCACTCAGCTTTCTTTGTAGTCCAACTCTCACGTCCATACATGACTACTGGAAAAACCAAAGCTTTAACTAGATGGACCTTTGTTGGCAAAGTAATGCCTCTGCTTTTCAATATGCTGTCGAGGTTGGTCATAACTTTCCTTCCAAGGAGCAAGTGTCATTTAATTACATGGCTGCAGTTACCATCTGCAGTGATTTTGGAGCCCCAAAAAATAAAGTTTGTCACTGTTTCCATTGTTTCCCTATCTATTTGCCATGAAATGATGGGACCAGATGCCATGATCTTAGTTTTCTAAAAGTTGAGTTGTGCTAGTTTAGCTAATATTGAAAACTATCACTTTTGCTTCTTCATCTAGATCACTATTTTTCGGTTTTGTTTTGATTTTTTCACCTCCAAATCTAGTTTTTATTGTCCTCTTACAAGTTACTCTTAATGCAAATTCCATAGCCCAAATCCCAACCGGAAGGAATGACAAAGGACAAAAGATGAAAGTAAGAATTCACATGAGATTATAAAGAAAGCTGAGCACCGAAGAATTGTTGATTTTGAAATGTGGTGTTGGAGAAGACTCTTGAGAGTCCCTTGGACTGCAAGGAGATCCAACCAGTCCATCCTAAAGGAGATCAGTCCTGGGTGTTCATTGGAAGCACTGATGTTGAAGCTGAAACTCCAATACTTTGGCCACCTGATGTGAACAGCTGAGTCATTTGAAAAGACTCTGATGCTGGGAAAGATTGAAGGCAGGAGGAGAAGGGGATGACAGAGGATGAGATGGTTGGATGGCATCACCGACTCAATGGGCATGAGTTTGGGTAAACTCCCGGAGTTGGTGATGGACAGGCCTGGCATGCTGTGATTCATGGGGTCGCAAAGAGTTGGACACGACTGAGTTGAACTGAATATGATGAACTTTGCATACTTACAAATATATGCCACCTATTTGTCACCAAGGAAATGCAATAAAGTTCTTCAGGCCAATGAAAAGCTATTTTTCTCTTAAGAAAGAAAGAGTATGCATACAATGCATAAAGGATATTAAGTACTTGATGCCTGACAGGCCAGTACAATGAACAAACAAGGACCAAAGTGTCATTTTTCAGTGTTCCCTTATTTACAGAGAATTTACAAAATTATTTAAAAATTAAATCCACTTGCCTATTAGAAATACACTTGAATTCACCCATGGATCCATTGTTTTAAACAGTGTGTTTTTACCTCCTTTCAAAAATCAGCTCAAGGTCAGTAATATTGGTGGATGAAACTATGGGAGGTATCCTCAACATACATTCTTCCAGATCACTGGTTGTTAATATTTCATGACAGAAGTGAAAATGCAGTTGTCACAGTTTCCACCTCCAGACATTATTTGTTTTAGGTGACTGCTAAGGAGCTACATTTTTCTAAATGTCCTGTGCATGCATGTGTGCTAAGTTGCTTCAGTCATGTCCAATTCTTTGCAACCCTATGGACTGTAGCCCACCAGACTCCTCTTGTCTATGGGGATTATCTAAACAAGAAGACTGAAGTAGGGTGTCATTTTCTTCTCCAGAGGATCTTCCTGAGTGTCCCAGGTGGTCCTAATTCTTACGGTCTTCCATCACTCAGAATTTTCTAAATTTTACAAATGAATCTTATAATTATCTAGAAGCAATATACTTTATTATATAGTTTATATTTCCTCTGAAAATACTTTCATATTCTTAAGATACTATTATATACTTTTCTTATAAAGATGTGTATAATATATGGTCAGTTCAAACATAGTTCTAAATACTTTGTTAAGTCATTGGTGCAGATACTGTTCATTATGTTGTTAAATAACCTGCTTATAAAGATCACATGATAAATTTTTCTTGGGCTCTACTCTTCTAAAACAACTGATCATGAAGTTAGATACTTTCCTTTCTTGGCTAAACAGAGCTGTAAAATGTGCTACACTTCCCCTCCTTTCTTTGGCTGCCAGGAAGTCCAGAGCTGAATTTATGCTTGGTAAAGCTTTATATAACAGGACTTTTTGTTCTCCATCATTTCCCCTTCTTCTTTAATACTTGGCACTTGTTTTATTTAATCTTTTTGGTCCATTTGAGAGTAAACTGTTTCAAATCCTCTTTAAAAGTTGGCAGAGTATTAAATAATAAAGGTGAGCTCAATTAAGTACATAATATCAAAACAAGTTTACCAGAGACATAGGATTTTTATTATTTGGTAATCAAATGTATTAACTGTTGAGTTTTCAATGACAAAAAGTTTCATATGGTAAATCTAAATTCCAGCTTCTAAATAGGAAATGTCTCCTGATTGAATGTGTGTCTTCAATTAATAACTCCTCATCTCCAGTAGTCATTTCTTGCCTAATTGTTTATTGGATAACTGACTAGAGACTTATTCTTTTATTTCATTAAGAGTTTTTTTTTTTTCCCTTTGCTTTTCTTCCTGCCTGTCCTTCTCTCTCTCTCTCTCTCTGAAGCTATACATACTCAATATACACAAACTCTAATGAATTTGGATGATAAATATACACCAATGAAACCATTACTATCATCAAAGCCATAGACATACCATACCTTCCCAAACTTTCCTTCTGCTCCTTTACTATTTCTTCTTTTGCAAAAAATATATATATGTAATATTACATTTAATATCATATGTTTAATAATAATATTATAATAATTCCTCATATAGCATCTATGTAGAAGGTAATGTTTTAGAACTTTACATATCTACATTGAATTTTTATAAAAGTCCTACCAGGTAGATATTACTAACCTATTTTTGTAGATGGGAAATCTCAGGTAGAGTTTAACATAACTTGATCAACATTACTAAGCTTGTGTTTAAATCCATGTTGGCTTGACTCTATCGTCCTATATACTAAAGACCATTTTTGAGTGAATTATCAAATGATTATTTTAAGAGAAGGGATTTAATTTTAAATAAAATTTGTAAAGTTTTTATATAGAAACATATGAAAACACGTGTACCCCAATGTTCATCACAGCACTGTTTATAATAGCCAGGACATGGAAGCAACCTATATGTCCATCAGCAGATGAATGGATAAGAAAGCTGTGGTACATATACACAATGGAGTATTACTCAGCCATTAAAAAGAATACATTTGAATCAGTTCTAATGAGGTGGATGAAACTGGAGCCTATTATACAGAGTGAAGTAAGCCAGAAAGAAAAACACCAGTACAGTATACTAACTCATATATATGGAACTTAGAAAAATGGTAACAATAACCCTGTATATGAGACAGCAAAAGAGACAGTGATGTATAGAACAGTCTTTTGGACTCTGTGGGGGAGGGAGAGGGTGGGATGATTTGGGAGAATGGCATTGAAATATGTATAATATCATATATGAAACGAGTTGCCGGTCCAGGTTCGATGCACGATACTGGATGCTTGGGGCTGGTGCACTGGGACGACCCAGAGGGATGGTATGGGAAGGGAGGAGGGAGGAGGGTTCAGGATGGGGAACACATGTATACCTGTGGCAGATTCATTTTGATATATGGCAAAACCAATACAATATTGTAAAGTTAAATAAAATAAAATTATAAAAAAAAAAGATCCTAAATATCATTAGAAAGCCCTCTTCTAAGAGAAATTCTATATGCTAATGAAAAAAAAATTTTAATACAAAATGGTACACCATGAAATACAAAATGGTTCTTTCTATATCCCACATGTCCAGACTTCTTAAAAGTTTTACTATCAATAGTTCATTTTATGTCCTTCCAGAAAAATAAAAGGAGAAGGTATGTGTACATCAACATATGCAAATGTGTATAATATATACATATCTGTACATTTTGTATTGACATATATGTTTGTGTTGGAGAAGGCAATGGCAGCCCACTCCAGTACTCTTGCTTGGAAAATCCCATGGACAGAGGAGCCTCTTAGGCTGCAATCCATGGGGTCGCTAAGAGTCGGACACGACTGAGCGACTTCACTTTCACTTTTCACTTTCATGCATTGGAGAAGGAAATGGCAACCCACTCCAGTGTTCTTGCCTGGAGAATCCCAGGGACAGGGGAGCCTGGTGGGCTGCCATCTATGGGGTCGCACAGAGTCGGACACGACTGAAGTGACTTAGCATAGCATAGCATATGTTTGTGTTTTTGAAATGTATATGAGCATTTTGCATTCAGACATATTTTTAGTAATATTTAAAACAATGGATATAGATCCTGAAACTGGGCACTGAATAATGTGGGAAATAACAAGGAGACAGAATTAAAAAAAGAATAGTCTATAAAGTGATTTATTAATTTATGCAAAGTTTGGCTTAAAATGGTTCAGTATATAGTGCCAAAATTTGCTACCTGATTTAAAAAATCACCTCCTTTCAACTGTTTTGAAATAAAATAATCTTACTTTTCATTTAGGTGATTTTGAAGGTATTTGGACTCTTTACACAAAAATAATAAAATTCTTTGAGAAATCAATAGGCACTTTACTCTAGGACTATGTCAATCCTTAATAAAGTACCCTATTTTCATAAATAAAAGTTTATAGTAATTTTCTAAATTACATTCTTTTATTATTAGCATATTTACAGTGATATCTTCTGGTATTTCTGGTATTTGATATCAAATTCATGTAATTTTTAAAGCCTAAAGCATAATTGCTATATTAAAAAAAAATTCAACATGTATACACTGTAAATTCATTAAGCTTTTCAAAACAATTGTCTTTCATTTAAAACATGTAAGAAGTTGCAAAGTTATCTATGAAGGGTTGGAAATAATATTCACTTAATTTCCATAATTAAGAATTTCCTGAAATGGAAGTAATTTCCTCTTGACATTTATTCTTATATCCTATTTCACAATGATGTATCCCCTTCTGAATGTCTGAGAAGCCTTGAAATTAGCATATTTTCTCTAACTACAGCAAAGTTCTGATAAATTGGATAATGTGAATAGAGAGGATTTGACTACTTTCTTAGCAGTACATATTTGTAAAAAGTTATATGTAACATTTTATAAAATACTATGAAACATCAGAAGAATCAATTGAATATCAACTTCAATCCTCATTTTTAATTTCACAAGGATGAGTGAACCAAAGCCTAGTCAGACATTTTCAGGTTTCATTTTTTCATATTATTGACTTGGATATGGTTGGTCTTGAGTTCAAACACATAGAAATTAATATTTTACATTATGAAAATATGAATGTAATGTGTAGACCTTCTTAGGCTGAAAAAATAAGAATTCAACCACAAGTCATGGAGTTGAATAAAATGCAAGTTATAATTGCTACAATGATAATCATTGCTTATCTTAAAAAGATCAAGGTAAAAGCAGAAGTATCAATTGAAAAAAATCCTTAATGTCTTCATTTTAGCCAGTATCTTCCTCTCCTCACTTGGTCCCACTGCCTCATAGAAATTGTCTTTTTGGAAATTTTACTTATTTACATTTTTTGTTTACTCTTTGCTAGTGGAAGTACCAATCAATGCAGCAACTTTGGAAAATCTGGATTTATCCCTCAAAGTTGTACATTCATACCTGTAACCTACCAATTTCACTCCAAGTTATATACACAGGAGAGATAACTGTACATGTCAACAATTTGCAAATGAGCACCCTTCTGAAAAACTCAGAATCAAACTGAATGTCATTAACAGAGTGGTTGAATAAATTGTAGTATATTCACACAATGGAATAAAATATTTTATAGCAGCCAAAAATGAATTATAATGCATGGCAACAACATGGATGAACCTAAATAACAAAATATTGCATGAAAGAACCAAAAAGACTGCACATAGAAAGATATTCTTTTATAAAGTCAATAAAACCTCCACTAAACATACAGCTTTCAGAATGATAATTTCAAATAATGACTACCTATAGCACAGAAAGACAATGGGACACAATGGAGAGAAGAGGTGCTTATGATTAGATTCAGGTAAATACCAAAGAAATAGCTTTTGTTTGGTGGTATGTTCACCTGTGCATATTACACGAATAAAAGTTATTAAATAAAATAATAAGGAGGACCATGATGGATGAATGACAGAAGTATGTCATGCAAAAGGGTAATAACTAGTTAAATTCTGTGCACCTAAAGCAGAATAAAAGCATTGCATCTTGGACTAGTTCTTTAAGCTGTTTGTATCAAACATTTAGCTTTCTTCAATTGAATGTTTCTTCTATTGACATGTAAGCTCCTTGGTTATAATTTATCAACTTAGCTTCATCTTGAAGATTTTCTGTAAAGTGTTACAAGTATCTGCTTACTAACTAAATTTCTAGAATATTAATTGTCAAAAATTTGATGAAATTAAAGGAGTTGTTGTCCCCTTAATAATTCTAGGGAAAAAAAACACACAATTTTTATTATGATTTTCAGAATAGAAATGTACTATTTAAATAAGCTTGAGAACATCACCTCGAAATATGATATATAATGCTGAACTGAAAAACATTTTAAAGTATTATTTAATTTGAATCTTAATATGTATTTTCATTTAATGAATAAAACATACCTTAATATTTTTGGAGCAAAATGTAAATGAATCTGATATTTCAAATTTTGAATTCCTGCTCTTTAGACCAAAACAAGTCAAGCAAATTATTTAACACTGATTTCATAGCCTGTTTTCAAAATTGTTGATGTTAAAACAACAAAATCATCTCTTTAGATAACTGTCTAAATTCAAAGTTGAAACTTCAATAATGAATTCTTTTTAGTTTCAACAAGATTTAACAGATTAGCAAATTGGTAATTTAGCAAATTACCAAGATAAGAATGAAAAAATGAGACTTATTACATGAATTTGTTTATCTGTGTTACCAGTTCATAGTCCCTTCATTCATATATAGATACAAATATATATTTCATATATATTATTACATAAATAATTTATAATCTAATGGAGGACTATGAAATATACATATAACATATACATACATATATATAATATGAAGTCACTGAAAGTAACAAGTTTTATTTATATTACAATGAAATGTCATAATTATCTAAGGTCTTTTTAAGTCTGCATATATACTACCTGATTTTGTTTGCAATATTTCATTTAAAGAGAAAGAAATATGGAGGAAAGAAGACTTCCAGTGTATTGCGCTCTAAAGAGCATTAGACCTCAATAGTTTCCCCAGAAATCTAGCTTATGTTCTTCCACTAACTAGTTCTATTTTTCCTATTTTCTTCAAGGAAATTAGGAATTATCTACAAGATGATTTCTAAAGAGCCCTGTACCTCAAAATTCCATGATTTTAGTACCTTTTTACTAAAGCAGAAAATCAGACATTAGGGAGAATCCATAAGCACATTCTTTTCTGACCCAACAAAATGTCTAATGGAATGACTAGGTCCATCTAATTTAAGAATACAAATACATATGCTTATTTTTCATTTCCAAAGCACCACATTTGGTAAGAACTGGAAACATTTTCATAAGTCCCAAAGTGTTATCCAAAATATGCATAAGGATTTTTCTCCAAAATGCATTAATATTGATACAGCTTTAGAAAGCTTAATTTCTGTAGCACAGTGAAAGGAAACCAGTTCTCCATTAAAAATATACAAAAGATAGTAATAATGAGAGTGTGATTGTCTTTCACCACAGGCAAAGAAAAGTAAATACCAGGACTTTTTCCTTTGTGATACCCCCATGAGTCCTAGTTTGTTCCACCAGGAATCAAATCTCTTGGATAGAACTTCTGGGTAGGATGCAGGACTATTTGGAGGGCAGATGTTTTAATGAAAAGAACATGTCCAAGTGAGATGACACACTGAATTCCCTTAGATACAGGAAGTATTTTCACAAGTTGCTTATTGGGGAGATAGACAAATAGATGGAAAGATAGATAGATAGATACCTTTATGCTGTTAATCCAATTCTTGTTCTTCTAAACCCAAGTTCTCTCCAATTATCCATTCATAATTATGTTTTACTCTGTAACACAGTGTTTCTCAACAAAGCAATGCCTCTGTTAATTCTCATTATACATTTGCTACAAGCTGGTTCCAATTTAACTTGGGTTAAAAATACATATCCTCTGGCAATTTTCACAGATTTCAAGACACGTAAACCATTTTTACTTTCAAACTCACAAAAATAACACAACACCTGAAGATGATATATGTATTTCAGGTTGGTACCTATACAAGACTGAAAAAAAATGAAAAATCTTTAAATAGAATCCAAAGTGTAGGTGATATTCTTAAACACTAACATTAGCATTGATAACTCTAAGTCTGCAAATCTATATTCAAAATAAAGAATTATCCTCAGTCATTTCCCAGATTGTTTCATTTCTATTGAGAACCAGTTTTGTCTTTTCAGCTAAAATGTGGAATTTCAGTTTTTCATTTGAACTAGATTTATTTTTGTCAGCTAGGAAGAATTTAATCATGCACTCATAAAGTACTCCATTTTTCTGGAAAATCTCATGAATAATTGGATATAAATTTTAAGTTAAGGTAAGTATAATGAATCTAGCAAAGAATGAGAATTTATACATGGGAAATAAATTAATGTTAAAATGAGTATTTTAAGATTTTAAATGTTTCAGGGCTTGGGCTTATTTTAATACAGAAACCATATCCCATTCCTACCCTGCTCACAACTCTCTAATGTCTCCTCATGCGTGGGTTATAAGTCGTTTCAGTCGTGTCCAACTCATCGAGACCCTATGGACTGTAGCCCACAGGATCCTCTGTCCATGGGGATTCTCCAGGCAAGAGTACTGGAGTGGGTTGCCATGTCCTTCTCTAGGAGATCTTTCTAACCGAGAGATAGAACTTGCATCACCATGTCTTCTGAATGGGCAGGTGGGTTCTTTACCTCTAGCGCCACCTGGGAAGCCCAATATCTCCTGATTATGTCTCAAATGAAATCCAAAAAGTCTTTACTATGGTCCATGATGTCCTACGTCATGTCATCCCAACTACCTTTCAGATAGTATTTGTTCCTAAGATCCTCCCTCGCTTTGCTTCAATTACAGCCTTAGGGAGAACACACCAAGATTCCTTCTGCCTTGCAGTCTTGGTACTTCTTTTCTCTCTTCTAAACTCTTCATCCAGATATTCAGAGGACCCTCTTCATCCTTTCAAAAAGCCATCATCACCCTTGGAAAGGCTTTTACTATACCCTATCCACAATAGCATACTTCCTATCCTTATTTTCTTTATAGCACCCACCACTGCCTGGAACTATATTATATATTTGTATTCACTTTCTGCTTCTCCTACTAGAATACACAGATCCTAAGGTCTGAAAGTTGGCTATTATGCTTACTGCCGTGGTCACTGACAGGTAGCAAGTGATCAGCAGAAATCTATTAAATGTAATTGAACCCTATGAGTCACATTTTTATCTCCTGAGAGCATAAATAACTGGTAAGACTTTGAGTTTCCAAAAGTACTGTTCCTGGTGTTCTTAAACGTGAAGAAAGTAAGAAAGATGGAAGAATGAGGCCCACGTAAGAACAAAAGGAACAAGACCTTTTACTTTTAGAACAAAACTTTCCCATTCTATTTGACATTATTTCAACTGTCATCCTACTCTTTTCTGTTATGTTTTTCTCATTATTAACTTCTGATAACTCATTCCCTCCTCTCCCCACACTTTTATGATTCGGATCTTCTTTACATAACAGATCTGTCAAACTTTTCAGCACAACATTGATTGTACCGTACCAGAATAAGTATCTACACGTATATTTACATTCTTTAAACCCACCTTTTAATCACTTAGAATGAGAACTTCTTCCTGAATAGAGAATATATTTATCTCATATGTCATTTACAGACAATAGTTCTCTGTTTTTAAACAATTCCATGTTACAAGTGAACCTAAATAAACAAAAAAAGTCCAATTTGTGTTTACCAAGACAGAGAATACCTTTCTAGTGACTAAGTATCTGTCATCTAGGTATCTTTCTGACCCATGAGCCCCTTGAGTTACTCATCTTTAGAAAGAGACTGAGCCTGAAAGAGAAGACAGTACATCTCTGCACAGATTCACGTACATTATAACATATTTCCATATGCTTCCCGGAGCCATCTGCAATTTACCCAGCTTTCACCAGATACCAAACTGATTAAGGAAATAGCCATTGACAGCTTTTAACTCTAACTTTGCAGAGAAGAATGACTTACAGCCCTCCTTAGTTAAAAGAGAAAAATTAAAAGGATGGATTGTAGTACATCCAAAGACAAAGTGTTCAAATAACAAATTTCAAGTTTGTTTTTTTTTTTTTTTAACATGGAACAAAGCATAAGATTAGATTAGTGGACTCTTGATAATGCTGCAATGGTATGAGTTATGACTAAGGAGCTCTCCATGGTGTCCACATATCCTCTCACAGAATGATCATCAACAGAGTAAACAGGTAACAAGTCTCCAAAAGGTACAGACCCAAACCTCAAAAGCCTTTCAATGTAGTTAGGTGAGCAAGGTATAAAACCATAAATTATATCCCCCAAAATAGCACTTACTACTGTCAAGTGTAATTGCAATTACAGATGATGTAAGTTTGAGAGGCTGAGAAGACTTCAAGGAGAAGATCAGTGTAAAAGCTGGCTCTCAAAGGAGAAAACTAAAGGACAAAAAATTCCAATGGAATCTACTAACACAAGGAGAAAGGCAGATGTACACAGACATGTAGAGATGGAGTTTCACCCTGAGTTTCTCTTCAATACCAGACCATACCCCACACCATCAAATGTAGCAGCTGAAGTTAGTGGGAAAACAATGCCTACATATATATATATATATATATATATATATACACATATATATACATATACATATATATATACACACACACTCATGCTCAGAAGACAATATAAGACATATGGAGAGTAGGGGGAAAAAAGAGCAAAATTATTCTTACAGCTCAGAAGAACAATACCTCCTTTTCAGGGAAGTTCTTTTCACCATTCCCCTTCTTTCAGTGAAAGAGAAGTTAAACTGTACAGTGTTTAACAATCCACAGGCAAACTCTTTTTTAGATAACTCAGGCAAAATAACTGATTTACTTTCTTATCCATCAGGCCAGGTACAATTTCACCATTAAGTAGGTTTTCCTCAAATGGTTTAATAGTTCACCAGATGAGAATACATGCTTGTGTTGTGTCAACTGGGCCCCTCATGATGAATTCCAGTACTGTATGAATGAATGCTGGAGAAGGAAATGGCAACCCACTCCAGTGTTCTTGCCTGGAGAATCCCAGGAATGGGGGAGCCTGGTGGGCTGCCGTCTATGGGGTCGCACAGAGTCGGACATGACTGAGTGACTTCACTTTCACTTTTCACTTTCATGCATTGGAGAAGGAAATGGCAACCCACTCCAGTGTTCTTGCCTGGAGAACCCCAGGGACAGCGGAGCCTGGTGGGCTGCCATCTGTGGGGTCGCACAGAGTCGGACACGACTGAAGTGACTTAGCAGTAGTAGTATGAATAAATGCAGAGTTAGCAGTGATACTGAGAGATGTGGAAAACGTGAGTCATAGAGAGTAGCACTAGGAGAGAAATGCATTAAAATAATGCAGGAAAGAATAAATTTATTCCTTTCTTATCTCTGAGCATCAGCAGTAATCCCCAGATAATTATTATTGCACATTCCTAGATAATGTTTGGCAACCCACTCCAGTGTTCTTGCCTGGAGAATCCCAGGGATGGGGGAGCCTGGTGGGCTGCTGTCTGTGGGGTCGCACAGAGTCGGACACTAATGAAGCGACTTAGCAGCAGATAATGTTTTAAGGTCTTGAGAGAATAAAAAGAGTAACAAATGAAATTTCAGAAAGTACCACTAATATTAACTGTGTAATTATGAGCAGGCCAAAAAAAAAATCTTGTATGTGTAAAATGATGAATTTTAAATAGATAACATCTAAATTTCCTTCCACCAATAATTCAGAAACTAGGGAATAAGAAATTTGAACTTGATTAATTCATCTTCAAAGATGAGTAAAATTAGGAGGAAAGTTTACACAAAAACAAACTGCATGACATCAGAATTAAATGAAGTGACTAAACAAACAAAATATGTATAAGATCAAGTCTATCTGTACTTTAAAAAGAAATCCTGAAAAGAAAAAAGAATATCATATCAGACCCACTGAAAATTAGAAAATGATCCCTTTTCTAGGATGCTGCACCCAGAATACATATATCATCTCTTCCTGACATATCTTTGTCTAACAACCAAAAAAATGCTCTTAGAAAATAATGCAGAAAGATGGGTAAATACACACTTTTTAAAAATATATACCTCATGTCAAATATTACCTCTAATTCAGATGGTGACTAGAACAAAATGTATACACTTAAGATTTGGTTGCCCATAATGCTAAAAGAGGAATATATATCACATTTTCTACATTTCTTTATAAATTCATTTTCAATTCTCAAGTAACATAATCTATAAAGAACTTTGTAAAAATGTGTTGTAGTATGCCAAAGTAAAAATGGATGTTACTCACAGCACAGCTCTTCACCAAAAGATATAAATTTTGGTACCCTCCCCTGCACCTTGTAAAGACATATTTGATTAACACATTATGAGCTCTCCTGGTGGCTCAGATGGCAAAGAATCTGCCTGCAAGGCAGGAGACCTGGGTTCAAGCCCTGGTTTGGGAAAATCCCCTAGAGAAAGAAATGGCAACCCACTCCAGTATTCTTGCCTGCAGAATCCCATGGACAAAGGAGCCCGGCACAGTCCACGGGGTTGCAAATAGTCAGACGTGACTGAGCAGTAACCTTCACTTAGCAATATTCATGCGTGTGGTTTTTCAGGTGGCGCAGTGGTAAAGAATCTACCTACCAAAGCAGGAGACGTTCATCCCTGGTTCCCGCTGAGAAACGACAATGGTATGTTACAGTCCAGAGGTCATTAAGACAAGAGAGGAGTTCCAGGTTCTTACTTGCCCAAAGCAGTTTAGGGTAGGAACTAGAGATTACATTACAGAAAAACAGGGAGGCAGGAGAGTTAAGAGGTCATCAGGGCCCCATGTAGGTCAACAAGTATGCTCAGAAAGAGCATGGAATTCCTCCATGGAATGGAGGAAGAGACATATAGGGCCATTCGATTTAAACATTGTTAAAAAAAAAAACAACACACACACACACAACTTTTCTGACATTCTTTCATTCATTTTGAAAACTGTGCTTTTGATATTTTGAACTTAATAGGAAGTAGGTAGGCTTAAAATTATAAAGTATTGATTTTACTGGCAAATTAATTAACTACTTATATAATGAGCATGGATAAAATATAGAATAATCAGATATTTGCTATTTCAGGATTAAAATGATTAGCTGAATACACAATAGTAAACCCCACTCATTTCTTCAGACCAAAAAACCACCTGAATATTGCCTAAAATGACCTGAGAGGGTAACAGATAATTTTGCCAGTCCCAAATTACAAATTCTTGGCTCTTTCTTCTTATGTAGATAATGTTTGCATGAACTAAACTTTTGAAAACCACTAAGATTCCATTTTCACTTCTATTATCATTAATTGATGAACATTAGCTCCATTAAAAATAATAGCCACGTAAAAGAGCTCATACACTGTAATGGGAAATTCCTGGTCATCTATCAGACACAGATTGATTTTATCTTCAACTACTGCATATTTTCCAAAAAGTTTGAATCTTACACTTCATCACACAAGACTACAGCGTAAAAAATAAATTCAAGTAATGGCTTTGTTGAATATTTTCTACTCTTAAATAAAGCTGTTGAGTCACAATGCAACCAAAGTTAAGACACCAAAAAGGCAGGGTTTTTTTTTTAAATCTATTTCTTCAGGAAAGTACAATACATTATAAATCTATTTTGATGAGAAACAGAAGACATTTTTTGAGGAAACTTTGCTATATTATAAAGCATATGCTTTGTTAAATGTTCATATATGTTGTCCAATAAATGGATTGTATCTTCATTGCATCAACATTTCTACATCTTAAAAATTAGAGTGCTATATTTCATCAGGATCATTAATACCTTAATTTCCTGAAAATTAAAATTTTCAACTAGAGTGGAACTTAAATCTAAAAAGTGACTCCCCTTTTGCTTCCAAGTTCTGAGAAAGTGTGTTTATTTAACTTTTCTTATGTAGTAACATAAAGAACCTGTAAACTGAAACAATTTCATAGATTTTACTCAGGCACATTGATTTAGTTTCTCAAATCATTTCAAAATTAGAGGTTTCTGAGCACTTTATTTATATAACAAAAATTGTCATTAATGCTTAACATTTCCTTATCTTTTCCTAAAAACAAAAATAAATTTCAAAATAAAATAAAAATTTGAAAGTCATTTCAGGAAAGAAGCTTTAAAATAATACTAACTTTTCATATCTGGACTAAAACTTTCCAGCCAGATGAAATTAGCACCTCATCAACATTCATTGTAATAATGCCTATATTCAAACAGATAGAGGGCATTTAGTATTAAAATGATTTACTGATACTTCATGAAAAACACTGCCAGAGACACCTAATTTTTTAAAATATATTTCCTTTTAATACTTCTTTCATTTCCTCTTAACCTAGAGTCCTCTTTTTACTCATGTGTACTTCTCATCTGAAGTTCTTCCAGTAATTTACACTATCCAACTGCCCTTAATACAGACTTCAAATGACATAAACACAACAAACCTCTGGGTTAGAGCTAAGCACCTACAGTGCTAAGGTATTCTGCATCTTCTTCAAAATGTGTCCCAAAATTACCAACACGATAAAAGGAAAATATAAACGATTGGATATAGAATTTTCACTGATTCATTTTTACAAATCCACCAGTAGGTCTTCAAAAATATGTGAGACTAAATCAAAACCATAAGTCACTATATTTTACTTTACCATAATTTCTTAACTTAGCCAGAAATTCATCACATCTAAAATATTCCATTAGCTATAGAACAACATGAGAAATTCTGTTCAATACAATATGTCTAATAAAATCAAGTTGACTTTAACCACACTGTCATTTAAAGAAGGCAATTAAATTAGGCTGAAACACAAAATTTAAAAAGCAGCCTTGGGAATAACTTCTTTTCTTACAGCCATTACCAAATCCTTATTGAACTGATTAATTATGCAAGAAAAGCAGCATAGAGCTGAAGAAAAAATGGCACTAACATCACAGCCTGGCTTATCTAAGAACTCATAAAAGTTAAAGGATCTTATCATTTTATTTTACCATACTCTCTAACATATAAATGCTGCTATTGTTCTGCAGTTTAATTAACACGAGTAATAATGTCGTATCTTTCTTCAATCATCTAAAAATCTTAATTCTAGCTTAAATTTTATTTTAAAGAACAACATTAATTCAGAATATGTCCCTTTGGTTGCAAAGCACTATTAATGCCAAATAAAATAATGAAGAAAAGAATTCTAGAAGGAAATCAGGACGCTAAATTCCCTTATACAACCAGACCTTGGTGACCATCAATCTATCAGCTACTGCTTTGCCCTCTGTGTGGACATGGGCCCATTGCCTGATGGGATCTGCAGTTTCTTTACAAATGTGTGGATAAGTCATTTGCTTCTTTATTTGAAACTATGAACTTAAAATCTTAAAATATGTTGCAAATATCATTCCACTGCATTTTGTTGAGTTGATCAGTTTCAGTTCTGATATTCTAAAACACTGCATAAGTTATCAGCCATGATGAAAATGCATATGATGGATATGTGCATATGTATCACAAAATCCTTTGATAATATCTATAATCTATGTTTTAAAATGCTGTAAAATGAGAATTATATTTCTTAGTGGGAAAGTGTATGCCAAAGTATTCATATGAAAATAATACTTCAAATATACATGCAAACTTTTCATTTCAATGCACCGAAGCACTTTCTAGGCATTTCAATACATAGTTTGTATTTTCATACCTTTACTTGGACACAAATTTTGTGTTTTTCACTGTAATTTTATGTGTTCATACATATAATATCAATGATCTTTATGTTCAGGAATTTTAAACTTTATGTATTTATCACTTTCAAGCATTAATATTCAACACTGGCCAGCAACTCCCTAAATACTTCAATCACTGTATCATACTCATTTCATAGATCAAAAGAGTTCTTCAAAAACATTTAAAGAATATTTTCCTAAAACCATTTAAGAAAGAGAAAGATTATTTGCTCTGAATAAGTATATAAACTTAGTATCTGCACAACAATCACATATTTAACCTCCATCCCATTTCCCTTGATGGCACCTACCCTAGCGTTGTCATGGTGACGATGGTGTACCAGAAAGCAGCAGGGATGCTGGTGAACTTGCTGGCCGAAGACCCCTTCTCAGCGTAGAACATAACTGTAGCGAAGATGATGATAGCCATGGTGAGCGAGAAGAGCAAGAAGCCCAACTCTGAAGCACAACTTTTCAGCGTGTACCCCAGAATGCGCAGGCCTTGAGAGTGGCGGGAAAACTTAAAGATGCGGAAGACCCGGAAGACGCGGAGTGTGACAAAGGCTCCACTGACATCCTCATTGTCTGTCATCACCAGCCCAATGTAATATGGTAGGATGGCCACCACGTCGATGATACTCATGACGCTTCGCACAAAGCGGTAACGGCTAGGAGCTGCCGCCAGGCGAAGCAAGTACTCCACTGTGAAGATCATGACACAGGCTGTATCCAAGCAAAAGAAGGCCACGGCGTACCGCTCACCACAGGGCAGTTCTTTAATGTGACCCGGGCTGGACCCACATGGCACTGTTTCTACTACATTAGCGATGACTGAGACGGCAATGAAGAACCCGGTAACATAGTAGAACACCAGGGCCATGGTGCTGGTGTGGGGGTTCTCAAAGGCCCGCCAGACCCTCTGCCGAGCGGTCATGGTGGGCAGCGCACTCTCGCCGGTGTTGTCCGTGTCAGCATCGTCCTGGAGACGCTCGGCGTTCTCTCGCCGGCGATCCTTGTACTCCTCGTAACAGCAGTCACCAATAATTTCTGGGATGAGGCCAAAGAAGGCCAATTCTTCATCATAAGCGGAGATGCACTCATGGCGAGGATAGTGGAGCTTTCCAGTGCGGTAGAAATTCAGGATGTGGCGAAAGATGTCTGGGTCACGGTCAAAAAAATACTGCTGAGTCTCCGGATGGTAGAAAAAGTCCCTCTCTGAACTACCCAGCAGAGTATCTGGGTAGCGTTCCAGGGTGTCCTGCCATGTCTGGAAACGAGTGCCACTCACGTTTAGCACAATGAGAGCATCTTGAGTCCTTTTCCTCTCCTGCCTTGGGGGAGCTGGCATGGGCCCCGAGGCCACGGGCATCCACCCGATGGCAGCTGCCCTTGCAAAGGGCAGCCATGCTGCTACTCCTGCCGCCATGGTTCCTTCAAGCAGATGCCGGAAGGGCAATCAAGTCTACAGTGGTTCCCTCAGTGTAGCCACAATCACCCACTTCTGCCCGTCAAAGAAAACACTACTGAGACACGTGGTCCAGACGTATCAGCCTTATTCAAGGGAGGGCTCCTGATGGAAGTCACAGTTTGCAAAAGGGCAAGTTCCCTCAAAGACAGGTAATATTTTTGGAGTAACAGGAAGGGGGAAATACAATGTCCTAATAATCACGCCCAACAGAACCTAACCAAACCTTTCCAGCAGTTGGACTGGGCCAGCCTTGGCACAAATAAGTACACAGGTGACTTTAGATGCTGCAGTTGATTTCAAACAGGTGTCTCTGATTTCTTCCCCGACACAGTCTGGATAACGTGGGGTCAGTATGTATTGTGTAGAATAGAGACAAGGACAGTCACTGAGTGGTATTCTGTTGAAGAATCAGGGAACCCTTCCACTCTCCCTTTCAGCTCTTTCAAACCTTCCCTTTTCCAAGTGGCCCTTCCCGCCAAAGGAGTCTCAAAAAGGCGACCTGTTGTAGTAGCCTCCAAGATGCGGTCCCAGCCGCTGCCCCACGTCTCCTGGGGAGTCCGGTGGCCGCCTCGACTCCTCGGGCCGTATATTTGCAGAGACGAGGTGCTGGGCGGTGGGCCGGACTGCGGGGGGCCGTTAGTATAGATCCTCCTTCCCCGCGTCTACGAGCACCCCCCGGGTTCTGCCGAAAGCGCTCGCCCAATCTCCCCTTTACTCTCTTTTCAAGTTCAGCTCAGGTACAGTGTGACAGTTACAGCGCCCGGGAGCTGGCAGGCGCCGCCGCTGCCGCGGCAGCAGCATCTGCTTCCGCGCGGAACGCGCTTCTCCCGCGGTACATACCTGGTAAAGTGCGCGCCGGGGCTGAGTTGCATAGAGACTTTCTCCTCGTCGTGCACCCGGAAAGGGCTCCCGAGAAAGCAGCTCGCGAACAGCCTAAGCCGACGCGCCGATGGGAGCATAAATAAAGCTCAAGCGAGCTCTTCTTCCCCTTCCCCCATCCCTCCGTGCCTCCCTCCTCCTTTTCACCTTCCAAAAGCCAGGCGCAGGCGAGCCGAGCAGCAGCAACAAGTTCAAAAGGTGCGGGGGAGGCGAGAACGGAGGGGACTCGCTGCTGCCAACTTACTGCGCCGCGGCGGTGGCCGGGGCCGGAGCGGCGCGGCGCGGGGCGGCGGGGCGGCTGGGCTGCGGGGCGGCCGGGCGGGTGGCGGCGGCGCGGCGGAGCCGCGGCCGGCGCGGGCAAACGCCGGAGCGCGGAGGCAAGGGGCGCTCGGTAGCGCGGGGGCGCGGGAGGGCGGCTCGCTGCTTCCCCGCCAGTGGGTGGTCCGGCATCTCCCCTGGGCTCCCCGCGCCGCTCTGCTCGTGCGATCAATAAATAAGGAGAAAATAAATAAATAACCGCGCGCCCTCCCCGCCACGCAGGTTATGAAAGGCGTCTCCTGCCTTTCCCTCGGCTTGACCTTTCTCCGCCCCCGCCCCCTCGGGCTCCTCTCGCTCCACCCCAGCCACCCACCAGCCCCGGCGCAAAAATGTCACCGAGGGAGAGCGTCCAGGTGGATCTGCTGGGGAGGAGAGCGGAGCCTCGTTGAACAAAGGGAAGCTTCACGCGCTCGGCTGCGGTGGTTTGGTGGAGGAGAGGAGCAAGGGGACCGACGCCTTGCTTCTGCCTGCCTGGGTCCCGGTTCAAGGCGAGCGAGCGTGGGAAAAAAAAAAGAGAGAGAGAGAGAGAAGCTGGGAAGGAGAGTGAGCAGAGCGGAACGCGCAGGAATTGGCTGTCTTCTGAGGGCTACTGGGTAGCAAGACCTGCAAAGCCCCGCGGCGGAATTTTTAAGTGCTTTTCCCCTCTTTATTTGTTCACACCAGACGTTAACGTTGCAGGAGTTAATATGTCATCTGTCCAACTTGCTGAAAAGTCAGACAGTCACCTCGGTCCAGGTCTCGCCACAACTCCTTTTCCCGTCCTTTGCAAATGACAGGAAGGATTTAGAACCCTTTTCTAAATGTCAGCGTCAAAGGACATGCGTCTCCGCGAGTCTGCGTCCCCTTCATTCTCTCTGCGCCTCTCTGAGTACAGATCTGAAATGGTTAAAGTAGTTAAAGCTGTCCCTGTGAGGGGTAGGTGATGTGAGAGACTAGGAAATTGTCGCGGCCAAGCGTTGTGTTTTTCGTGTACCCCGCCCCCCAGTCATTTAGGCATCTTCCTTAAAACCAAACATATAACGTGTACAACCACTAGGTGGCGGGAATGGCGAGAAGTTAAACCCACACCTCAGGTTTGGACGCTTTAGAAAGGTGAAGAATCAAAATGAACTGACCCAACAGCGCATCAGATCACGCTGATATCCTCAAATCCACCCACCACCCACCTTTTTAGTATTTCTAGGAGATACACTACTCACGTCTGCCCTGAATTTTGATGGATATGGGATGGAATGTGGAGAGTTTCCGTTGAAATGCCTTTCAAAATTAAAGCTAGATTAACTGAGGAATAACAATAATAAAAGTGTTTGGAAACAGTGAGGCTTCATACATGTTGATTAAGGAGAGACGCCCAATTTCTGCCTGAAAATTACCTTTTCGAGATTTGGTTTGACTGTTCTTGATTTGTGAAATAAGTAGATTGGACTGTGATGTATAGTCTTAAATTGAATCACCTTTCAAGCCCTGGAGATCTTAGGCATGATGTCTCAATCTTGAAATTTTGAAACAGAATACCTCAAAGAAAAGTTGTGAACTAAACAACAGAGTCTATAGAAAATCACCAGAGAAGAAGAAAAACAAACCTCACAGTGCACAGGGTTTTCTGTAGAGATGCAAAGATTGCAATCTTGCTTACTGCTGTAGAGGCTTAGGGTATCCCTAGTTAGTAGTTAATGAAGTCGGAGCTAACATAGCATGTAAATTTGCGAATACAGAACTGAAGACCTCTGCTGTTATTCTGTTTGCCTTAGTTGAGCTGAAAGATGATTGTTAAGGAATTTATATAGCCTGCACACCTGAAAACAACAATCATCTGACCTGTTAATGGGAAAATAATCAAAAGAAGGGGCTGTTGTTGTTAGGACTACTTAGGGCTTAGGACAAAAATTAACCCCTTTCCAAGCCAGACATGCCAGGTGCATCCAGAGAATGGGTAATCATGAATAACCAATTGATGCCAAACTAGCATGCCATCCTTTAGAGATGAAGCAGGTGACCTAAATAGAACCTTTAAAATTTCCCTGTAGGAAACTGAACTTACAAATCTAAATGTGTATGTTTAACCCAACGAACCTCCTAAATAAGCCATTATATGGAGTCTGCAATTTTCCTCCTGCAATGCGGGAGACCTGGGTTCGATCCCTGGGTTGGGAAGATCCACAGAAGGGCATGGCAACCCTCTCCAGTTTTCTTGCCTGGAGAAGTCCCATGGACAGAGGATAGTGGTGGGCTACAGTCATGGGATCGCAAAGAGAAGTACACGATTGAGCAACTAAACACAACTGCAATTTTTAAGGTTTTATGATCTGCTCTCCCTCACTCTCTACAAGCTTCTTAAGATAGTGGAGAGTTAATGGGCTTAGAAGTCAAACACATCTAGATTCAAATTCTAGCCTGAGAAGTAACTCATTGGCTTTGTTTCATTTGGCAAATGACTTAACTTCTCTGCTTAGAAAATATAGATAACAAAACAACTTTTGAGGCCTATCATGAGGATTAAGCAGAATAATACTTCTGAACATCGATGGGGAACTTGGTGCATATAGTGGGTAACTCAGTTCCTTTTTATTTTATTGCATAATGGATATGCAATTCATTTTATTCAGCTATCTTTTGAGATCCCCACAGATACTTTTATATATTTACTCTTGCATCTAAGTTCAAAAATTCCCCTGTTGTGATATACAGGTTACTGATATTTTAATATTCATTCATGTGTTGAAATGCTATGTGAAGAGTATACATAAAAAATTCCAGCAAAAGACTGTATATTTTTCTCTTCTCCAGAAATTCCTGTTTTTCCTCCTTGTATTACATTTTACATACTGTGCTTGGCTGACAGAAAATAAACTCAGCGAAATCAAAATTGAATTCATCACTTTTCTTCTTGAGTCAGCTACTCCTGTTTTCTCTCCTTGGGTGAGTAAAGTCCAAGAAAGAAACCTGACAGGCATCATAGTTCATGTCCTGTTTTTCAGTACTTCCCTCCTAAAAACACGCACACTCATCCAGTGACCCTTGTGTATTCCACCCTCATTACCATTCTATTCCTATACTGCTCCTTGACTGATTTTGTAAAACTATTTTGAGATAATTATAGATTTTTATGCAGCTGTAAGAAATGATAGGTTTCCCTTATATCTATTACATAGTTTCTTCCCAAAGTGACCTCTTGCATGCTGCTGTTAAGTCACTTCAGTCGTGTCCGACTCTGTGAGACCCCATAGACGGCAGCCCACCAGGCTCCCCATCCCTGGGATTCTCCAGGCAAGAACACTGGAGTGGGTTGCCATTTCCTTCTCCAATGCATGAAAGTGAAAAGTGAAAGTGAAGTCGCTCAGTCATGTCCGACCCTCAGCGACCCAATGGACTGCAGCCTTCCAGGCTCCTTCATCCATGGGATTTTCCAGGCAAGAGTACTGGAGTGGGGTGCCATCGCCTTCTCCGGACCTCTTGCATATTATAGTACAATTCCACAACCAGGAAGTTGACATTGATAGGATTCATGGACTTTATAAGGATTTCATCAGCTTTACATACATTCATTTTTATGTGTGTATACTTAGTTCTTTCTAATTTTACCTCAGGTGTAAATTTATGTGAACACCATCACAACAAACATACGGAAGATTTCCATTACAAGGATCCACAAAACCACAGCCATAACCATCTCCTTCACTCCCCCTTTGGTATCTCTTGTCAATCACTAATCTATTATCCTCTGTTGTTGTTTAGTCACTCAGTTGTGTCCAGCTCTTTGCGACCCCATGGACTGCAGCACGCCAGGCTTCGCTGTCCTTCACCATCTCCTAGAGTTTGCTCAAACTCATGGCCACTGAGTCAGTGAGGCCACCCAACCATCTCATCCTCTGTCGTCCCCTTCTCCTCCTGGCTTCAACCTTTCCCAGCATCAAGGCTCTTTTCCAGTGAGTTGGCACTTCACATCAGGTGGCCAAAATATTTGAGCTTCAGCTTCAGCAACAGTCCTTCCAATGAATATTCAGGGTTGATTATATTTAGGATTGACTGGTTTGATCTTGCAGTCCAAGGGACTCTCAAGAATCTTCTCCAGCACCACAGTTCAAAAGCATCAATTCTTCGACACTCAGCCTTCTTTATGGTCCAGCTCTCACATTCATTCATGACTACTCGAAAAAGTATAGCTTTGACTAGATGGACTTTGTCAGCAATGTAACGTCTCTGCTTTTTAATATGCTATCTGGGTTTGCCTTAGCTTTTCTTCCAAGGAGCACGTGTCTTTTAATTTTATGGCTGTAGTCACTGCAGTGATTTTGGAGCCCAAGAAAATAAAGTCCTTCACTCATTCCATTGTATCCCCATCTATTTGCCATGCAGTGATGGGACCAGATGCCATGATCTTAGTTTTCTGAATGTTGAGTTTTAAACCAGCTTTTTCACTCTCCTCTTTCACCTACATCAATTTTGTAGTTGATCTTCACTTTCTGCCATAAGGGTGGTATCATCTGCATATCTGAGGTTATTGACATTTCTCCCAATAATATTGTCCTTCATCAAGCCTGGCATTTCAACATAATGTACTCTGCATGTAAGTTAAAGAAGCAGGGTGACATTATACAGCCTTGACGTACTCCTTTGCAAATTTGGAACTAGTCCGTTGTTCCAAGTCCAGTTCTACATGTTGCTTCTTGACCTGCATACAGATTTTGCCGGAAGCAGGTAGGGTGGTCTGTTATTCCCATCTCTTTAAGAATTTTCCAAAATTTGTTTTGAGCCACACAATCGAAGACTTTAGTGTAATCAATGAAGCAGAAGTAGATGTTTTTCTGGAATTTTCTTGTTTTTTTTTTTTATGATCTCTTTTCTAAATTCAGCTTGTACATCTGGAAGTTCAAAGTTTAGTTGAAGCCTAGCTTGGAGAATTGTGATCATTACTTTACTAGTGTGTGAGATGAGTGCAATTGTGCAGTAGTTTAAACATTCTTTGGCATTGCCTTTCTTTGGGATTGGAATGAAAACATCTTTTCTAGTCCTGTGGCCACTGCTGAGTTTTCCAAATTTGCTGGCATATTGAGTGCAGCACTTTCACAGCATCATCTTTTAGGATTTGAAATAGCTCAACTGGAATTCCATCACGTCCACTAGCTTTGTTCATAGTGATGCTTCTAAGGCCAATTTGACTCCACACCCCAAGATATCTGGCTCTAGGTGAGTGATCATGCCATCATGGTTATCTGGGTCATTAAGATCTTTTTTGTATAGTTCTTCTTTGTATTCTTGCCACCTCTTCTTAATATCTTCTGCTTCTGTTAGGTCCATACAGTTTTATCCTCTATGAAGGAAATCATGCAATATGTACACTTTAGAGATTGTCTTTTTTACCCAGTCCCATTATGTTGAGACCCATCCAGGTTGCTTCATGTGTCAATAGCTCATTCCTTTTTATTGCTGACTAGTGTCACACTCTGATTAAACATTCACCTACTGGAGGACATTTGGGTCAGTTACCTGCTGGGCTATAGTTCATGGGATGGCAAAGATTCAGACGTGACTGAAGCAACTTAGCATAAAGCTGTTATGAACATTGATGTACAAGTCACTGTGTGAACATGTTTTCAATTCTTTGGAAAATCAAGAGTGCAACTGCTAGGTTCTGTAATGGGTATATGTTTAGTTTTGTGAGAAGCTTCCATAATCTTTTCCAGAATGACTGTGTCATTTTATACACCACCAGTAAGGTTTCTCAGCATCCTCACTGATATTTGGCATCATCACTAATTTTTCTTTTAGCTATTCTGACAGTGGGTAATGATATCTGATTGTGGTTTTAATTTGCATTTCTCTAATGGCTAATTTTGTTGAACATATTTTTATGTGCATATTTTCCATCTGTATATTCTTCAGCAAGATGTATGTTCCTTTTTTTGGTCCATTTTTTAATTGGATTGCTTGTTTGTTTTGGTGTCTTTTTTATTTTTTTCTATTGACTTAGGAGAGCTCTTTATATATTCTGATAATTGTTCTTTGTCCAGATATGTTATTTTCTCCTAGTCCATAGCTTGTCTTCTCATCCTCATCAAAAGGTGTTTCCCAAAGGAAAAGATTTTTTTAATTCTGTTGAAGTCCAATTTATCAAATTTTCCTTTTTATAAAGCAAGCAAAATCTTATTATGCAAATTGTGAATATACATAAAAACAGAGTGAACAATATAAATGACTTTTTATATTTTTTATGGATTTTAAAATTATTATTATTTTTAAACCTGACACCTGGTTTCTAAAGATGTTCTTATATTTTTCTAAATGTTTTATAGACTTACACTTTAAGTCCACCTATTTTTGAGTCAATTTTTTGTGTAAGGGCAAGATTCTTTTTTTTTTTTTTTTTTCTATGGATAGTTGGTTACTTCAACAACATTTCTTTTTTTAATTTTTTAACCTTTTATTTTGTATCAGGGTATAGCAGATTAACAATGTTGTGACAGTTTCAAGTGAACAACAAAGGGACCCAAACATACATATACATGTATCCATTCTCCCCCAAACTCCCCTCCCTTCCAGGCTGCCACATAACATTGAGCAGAGGTCCATATTCAACACAGTTTCTTGAAAAACGTATCCTTTCTGTATCAAATTGCTCTTGCTATTTGGTCAGAAATCAGTTGGGTATATTTTTGTGGTTCATTTTCAGGTTCTCTATTTTGTTCCACAGATATGTGTTATCCCCTCACTAACACAGCCCTTTCCTGATTACCATAGCTGTATCGTAACTCTTAATCTCAAGTCAGGTTATTCCTTCCACTTAATTATACGTTTGCAAAATTGATTTAGTTATTCCAGGTCCTTGTCTTTCTATATAAATTTCAGAATTAACTTGTCTAAGTTTACAGAACACTTTTCTGGGATTTTAATAGATGTTGCATTATAACTATAAATCAATTTAATAGAATGGACATGTTTACCATGTTGAGTCTTTCAATCTTTGAATACAGTATGTCTCTCTATTTATTTAGGTCTCTTATTTTCAGTTTTTTTCATCAGCATTTTCAGATCCTGTAGATGTTCCATTATGTTTATAACTAAATATTTAATTTTCTTTGGAGCAATTGTAAATAGTATTGTATATTTTTTAAATTTCAGTTTCTATATGTTCATTGTTAGTATGTAGAAATGCAATTGGTTAGTGTGAATTGATCTCTAGCTGCAATTTTGTTGAACTTCCTTATTAGTTCTTGGGTTTTCTATGTGGACAATCATGTTACCTGAAGATAGGATCAATATTATTTCTTCCTTTGCAGTCTGTCTGTCTTCTATTTAGTTTTTTTTTTTTATGCAGTTATAATCATGTCACTACCCCTTTTAATAGTCTTCCATCTTTTTCAGTAATCAGACCTTAGCAGAGAATATAACCCTTCAAGGTCTCAACTTCTACTGCTAAGCCTCATCTCATGCTATCTTAATATTAGCTTAGTCATGGTCTTGCTCAGCTGTTTTTAGTTTTCACACTTGGGTGTATTTTATCTTGATTTTGGGTCTTGATTCATGAATCTCTTTCCCATGTCTCAAGAACTCACCTTGAGTGTCACACCTTCCAGCAACTGTTTCCTAATCTCTTCAAAATGATGTCCACCTCAAGTGCTCATCAAAGGCAGTAATAGCTTAGCTAAGGTCTGTGTCTTTCCTTTTTGTCCTTAGCCACTAGACTGTAACTTCTTTAAGGGAAGGCAGTGGTTTTTTATCTCTATATCCTCTGTATCTTCCATTGAACTTGGCACACAGTAGAAATACAGTGAATGTTCATTGAGTGAATGAATGAGTAATTGATAGTTAATATGTACTTTTTTCCATTATAGATTATTATGAAGTGAAGTGAAAGTTGCTCAGTTGTGTCCGACTCTTTGCAACCCCATGGACTGCACAGTCCATGGAATTCTCCAGCCCAGAATACTGGAGTGGGTAGCCTTTCCCTTCTCCAGGGGATCTTCCCAACCCAGGGATCAAACCCAGGTCTCCTGCATTGAAGGCGGATTCTTTACCAGCTAAGCCACAAGGGAAGCCCAAGAATACTGGAGTGAGTAGCCTATCCATTCTCCAAGGGATCTTCCCAACCCAGGGATTGAACCCAGGTCTCCCGCACTGCAGGCGAAAGCCCAAGAATACTGGAGTGAGTAGCCTATCCTTCTCCAGTGGATCTTCCTGATCCAGGAATCAAACCGGGGTCTCCTGCATTGCAGGCAGATTCTTTACCAACTGAGCTATCAGGGAAGCCCATAGATTATTATAACTCTCTAAAAGAGTCAGAGAATCAAGCTGACCTAATACCAAGATGTAAAATGGAAAACAGATTAACAATGAGACAAATGTGTATGGCTATTTAAAAAAAAAAAAAGCTTTCTCAATGTACATACTGTAGTTGACTCTTAAAAGGGCTTTGCTATTCTTATATTTATTTTAGCCAAAAAGAAACAAAACTCAAGATTTTTCAAAGATTATATTCTACATCTGAATCACAGTTTTCCTTTCCAGGTCTGCTAAGCCTAAATCACATGTTCCTTTAAGTCTATAAACACAACAATATCTGCAATAATTAATTCTCTTTGCCAGTTTGTTGTTGTTTTTCATACTGACGATGAATTTGCACAGACAGGTACATACTACCTTACTCATCCCCCATGGCACATCTCTGGGAGGTCTCTGGCCAGGACAGGAAATCCGTCTGTGACCATGGAGAAGGGGAGCATTGCATCTGTTCATCCCATATTTTAACCAGTTATGCTAACCTTCCACAGATGTAAACAAATTGCAATATCTAGATTAGTATATCCAACTACATTCTTATAACCTCTTCTCTGACAACCCATTGTAAGAGTTTGTATTTGATTATTTTAATGTTTTGTTTTCCAGGTGGTTCAATGGTAAAGAATCTGCCTGCAATGCAGGAGACCCAGGTTCAAGCCCTGCATCAGGAAGATCCTCTGGAGAAGGAAATGGCAACCCACTCCAGTATTCTTGCCTGGAGAATTCCATGGACAGAGGAGCCTGGTGGGCCACAGTCCATAGGGTCACAAAGAGTCGACAGGACTGAAATGACTGAGCATGCAGTGTTTTTGTTGACATATAATTGACGTATATATGGTATTAGTTTTAGGTGTACACCATGATTGACATATATAATATGATATATGTATATATTGTAAAATTATCTCCACAATAAAATTTTCAATTTAGTTTGTATCCATCACCACATGTTGTTAGTGTTTTTTTTTTTTTTTTTGTTCTGGTCAGATCAGATCAGTCACTCAGTCGTGTCCGACTCCTTGCGACCCCATGAATCGCAGCACACCAGGCCTCCCTGTCCATCACCAACTCCTGGAGTTCACTCAGACTCACGTCCATCAAGTCCGTGATGCCATCCAGCCATCTCATCCTCTGTCGGCCCGTTATCCTCCTGCCCCCAATCCCTCCCAGCATCAGAGTCTTTTCCAATGAGTCAACTCTTCGCATGAGGTGGCCAAAGTACTGGAGTTTCAGCTTTAGCATCATTCCTTCCAAAGAACACCCAGGGCTGATCTCCTTTAGAATGGACTGGTTGGATCTCCTTGCAGTCTAAGGGACTCTCAAGAGTCTTCTCCAACACCATAGTTCAAAAGCATCAATTCTTCGGTGCTCAGCCTTCTTCACAGTCCAACTCTCAACTCTCAAATATACAATATTTGTATTGTTGCAACCTTTAAATATATGTTACAGTATTATTAACTGTCGTCATCATGCTGTACATTACATCCCAAGACTTATTTATCTTATAACTGGAAGTCTGTACCTTCTGACCACCTTTACCCATTTCCAAATAACCCTGTATTAGATTATTTTAATATAGTATAATCCCAGGGATGGGGGAGCCTGGTGGGCTGCCTTCTATGGTGTCGCACAGAGTCGGAAACGACTGAAACGACTTAGCAGCAGCAGCAGCATTCCTATTAGAAAAAAAAAAAAAGTCCTGAATTAAGAAAGAAATTCAATAAACAGGAAAAATAAGCAAAACCTTTAGTGTGTAATTGAAATTTTGTGAGTTAGATCTTAAGGTCTAGCAACTTCAAATTTCACATATGTTATTTTTCCTAAAGCAACACATTTGTTTTAGTGTTAAATATTAGGGAAAAAAATAAATGTTTTCACCTTCAAACATTTGATAGAAATTACAAAATTTCACAAAAAATTATGATTCCATATAAAATACATAGTTTATCTGTATTAATTTCTGGGCTCCATATTATTTTGTGTTTAGCCCAGGTACTTTTTCAATGATGATTTTGTTCGGATTCTTGATTCAGTGGAAGATATACAAAACCACTGTCTCTCTTTAACGCTCTCTCTCTCTCTGGCCTTTATTCCTCAGAGAAATAAAACCTGACACACTACGAAGATGCAGGGGACATGAGAAAGTCACAGCACAGGTAAAGCTAGTTAAATGTCTAAAACATACTTGAGATTTCAAATACCTCACAGTGTCCCTAGAATATGGTCATCAAGGAAAGGGCAATGACCCTGTGCCTTTTTTTGGAGCACTATTAAAAAGATAAGTTGGCAACCTGAGCTTAACTTCTATTCCCCTTTATTAGTACCATCAAAGTCCTTTTCAAAGTCCTTTTCAAAGGATTGTCCCCTTTTTAGGTTTTAGACTTTGAACATCTCCCATTAAAAATAACCCATTTCAGAAGCTTTATTCCTCAGATACAGAAAATCTTAAATATATTTTATCTGATAAAAATGGACTAGACTTTCCAAGTTCCTGCAGTGCTGCCCTGAGACTCCGTCACATTCCATGTGATTGGCACTCCAAAAAGGCAGCAGATTTTGAACATAGATATACAAAATCTAACCCTCATATTACAGCTTCAATCCTGCCTCATGGGATGGCCATCATTAAGAAGGAACACGGTGTTGTTTTAATATACAGAATATACTTTTGTTATTAAAATATTCATGATCTCATGAATGGTGAAGCGCACGTTGTTCCTATGGTTGAAGAAGCAGAGAACAAATTAGAGGGAAAAAATCAGTTTTAGCATGGTGTTATTACAGGTCACTTAAGATATGCAAGACACCAAGTTAGACATTAGCATGACCCAAGCTGTTCAAGATCAGCCTGCCCTCAGGTGAAGTTTGATATCTGGGATGAAAAAGAAGAGCATGGAAATCTCTTTCAATTCAAACATAACCTTGCTTGTTAGTTTCACTTCAGAATATTTTCCCTAAGTGTTTTATTCTAAGAAACTGTTTGTTAAAGATGGGAAAAGAGGGAAGATAAGAAGGAACCTATAAATTTACTTCTTGGACTTATTATCATATTTATAACTTTGGATTAATTGCTATGGAATAATTCCAGTGCCATAAACTTAGAATTGTGACTACAAATGAGAAAGAAGCAGTGAAGTTTCCGAAAAACAAAAGTCTCATTTTTCTGAAACTGGAAAAAAGTAAATTCTTGCATATGTTACTAACATTGGCAAAGAAGATAAATTAGTCTTCAGTAGTTCATGGCTGTTGAAAATCTTAAAGTCTTATAAGGTTTTCATCATTTAAGAAACCACATTCTGTGAGAAAATTGGCAATTAATTTGTTTACTTTCTTTAAAACTACTTGATATGCTCCAGCAAGCCACTTTGCTACACAAAGTATATTTGCTTCATTATTTCTATATACAATTATAGAGTTGGTGTTAATAAATCATTCAAAGTATTAGAATGAAAAGAAAAGCACAACAATACAATATTTTTAAAAATTTGGTTAATAGAAGATCACTATATTACCCTACTTTTAGAAATTGATATTATGTAAATATTGTTTGTTTACAACTTAGCCTGCATTGGATTTTAATTTAAATAGACTATTTAATAGAGTGTTATTAAACAGGTTTCTACATTGCAGCTGTTCCAGTCCCTCAGGTAAACACTTATTGAGAGAGCTTATTAAAGTTTGTTCTACTTATTTATGTTTAAATTCTTTTTCTTTTCCCCTTGCATGAAGCCTTTGTTGGGGCAGAACTCCTACTGACTTTAAAGAGTTCTGTGAGTATAGATTTGGGGAGGGTAGCAAGCTTGGAATGCTTTATAAAGTAATTTCCTTTTATGTTTTCATCTATAGGTGTCTAATTTTCAGTATTATTTTTTTTGAAATATGAAATCTACTCCAGATAGTACATTTTGGAAAGCTTAGCTTTCTACCCTAGGAGACGATTTCATGGTAAGAAGGAGGCGTGAAGAATTACATAAATATTTAAAACATATTTTATGATATATAAACACATTTAAAACATGAAATATGAAAATGTTTGGATAATGCATGATGAGAGGTGAAGTTACTGTGTGGGACGTAGATATTGCTTGCATGGAAAAGAAACTGCGAAATTAGAGGAGAAAGGAGTTTGAAAAGATTTTTCAACACTTTTTGACTATGTCTAGTTCTATGACTGTTTTAAGGATAAAACAACAAATATGTTTATTTCATTTTAGCTACATGCAGGAGAAAGTTAGAAAAGACCAACAGAAAAAAAAAAAAAAACCTAGCTACTCCAAATAAAGTATACAATAAAAAGTAAGTGAATGGTGGACGTAAGACAAATTATGAAAAAAAAATTGTACCACATATATGATTATTTGAATGTTGAATATGGAAAACTAAGGAGAAAAAGATATGTGCTGCCAACTGTGAGACCAGTGATTGGGAGAATAGGTATGAAAAACAGGGAAGGAAAACTTATTCAGGGAAAGAAGCTACCCTCCCCACAGGTGTGTTCAGACAGATGTCCTAGTAAGCTTTATATGCAGAAGATAGTGTGACTTAATGGAACACCCAAGTTTATGATTCTGGTTCTACAAGTTTATTTTTTGATATTAAACATTTGGAGACTAATATCTCTTCCAAATCTCTAATTTCACTTCTAGTTCTCTTAGATGCAGTGACTTACTCTTGAAAGAGGGAAAATAAAAAACTTTAAGAACCTATTAGCAATCAAGAGCCCTAATACATTTCACTGGTACTCATATTCTATCTCCTTACTTCTCTCTCCCTAACAGAGGAGTATGTTTTTATCAAAATAATCAGTGGACTATTTGGTTAAAGAACATGAGTCCTATCTCTCATTATCCTAGGTATGTTTATTTGTTTTATTGATCCTCCTTTATGGAGCTAATCATTCTTTTCTGCCACTCTTCCCCATTCATCTTCCAATAGTTTCTACCAGACACTGCTGCCACTGCCTACCTCCACCCTCTACCGCATGTGGCCCCTCTACCCCTGCCCTAAGATGTCAAATCCTCTCCTGGACCCTGCCCCCACACACCCCCACCGTTCCGCGCCTTGCCTGGCTGCCCTAGTCACCGCTCTAGGCTGGGACACTACATGTCAGGTTACCTCTCCATAGGAATATCTCATCATGGTTGGGCTCCAACATCTTGTGCAAGTTTTCCTACCCTGTGGAATCCTTCCTTACTTCCAACTCCCTGCTTGAGGGCACCATAGCTCAGCCAGCCTCCTTTCCACCTGACACATGGACATATATTTATCCAGCCTTACTTAATATTAGGGATAAATTGTTCAGAAGAGAAAGGGGATGGACTATACAGACATTAAAGTAAAGGGACTTAGTAGTAGTTAGGTGCTCAGTAGCGCCCAACTCTGTGTGACCCTATGGACTGCAGCATGCCAGGCTCCTTTGTCTATGGAACTCTCCAGTCAAGAATCCTGGAGTGGGTAGCCATTCCCTTCTCCTGGGGATCTTTCTGATCCAGGGATCGAAGCCAGGTCTCCTATATTGCAGGACGATTCTTTACCATCTGAGCCAACAGGAATTATTTACATTTTCTTTACTAAGCACTTTTATTAAGTGCTTAGTATTTTCGAGGCTTCATGTAAAAATGTATATGGAGTAAAATGGGTGAGACGGCTAGATGTAATGGTACTCCAAAGTAGGAAATACTGAGATATCCAGGGAGAGCACTGAAGATCAGCATCTACCTCTCCAGGAATCAGAATTAAATCTTCAGGGGTTACTTCATGTGCAAACAAGACTTATCATAGCAAATCTGAGATGTCATCTTTACAAAGGCCTGATTGAAAAGACTGGCCCTTGATTGGCATGTGGAAACTTGGCCCCCAGTCAGTAGCTAACAAATGAAAGTTCATTCTGCCTAGACTATGCAAACTATATGCTTTATGCTGAACACGTTTTTTTTCCTATCTGAGAGTCTTAAATATTAATACATGCTAGGCAGAAAAGTTATGACCAACCTAGATAGCATATTGAAAAGCAGAGACATTACTTTGCCAACAAAGGTCTGTCTAATCAAGGCTATGGTTTTTCCAGTGGTCATGTATGGATGTGAGAGTTGGACTGTGAAGAAAGCTGAACACCAAAGAATTGGTGCTTTTGAACTGTGGTGTTGGAGAAGACTCTTGAGAGTCCCTTGGACTGCAAGGAGATCGAACCAGTCCATTCTAAAGGAGATCAGCCCTGGGTGTTCTTTGGAAGGAATGATGGTAAAGCTGAAACTCCAGTACTTTGGCCACCTCACATGAAGAGTTGACTCATTGGAAAAGATTCTGATGCTGGGAGGGATTGGGGGCAGGAGGAAAAGGGGACGACAGAGGATGAGGTGGCCTGATGGTATCACCGACTCGATGGACGTGAGTTTGAGTGAACTCTGGGAGATAGTGATGGACAGGGAGGCCCTGTGTGCTGCGATTCATGGGGTCGCAAAGAGTCGGACACGACTGAGTGACTGAACTGAACTGGACTGAGGCAGAGTGTGCCTGCATGACCAGTCCCCCAACTAGGTCTCTCATGGGCTTCTCTGAGTAGAAACAACACACAAATGTTCGGGCATTTTGTTAGTTGAAAAAGAGGACATTCTGTGCCACGTCATGGGATTGAGAGACAGAAAAAAACTGGACTCCTTCAGGCACTGTGCCTTTTCACCATATGATGCAGCCATGTAGTCTAACTCCATTGCTCTAATAAATCTTAGCGGTGAATATCTCTATCTCCTGTCTCCTGTGAATCTTTCCAGCCAATCCAAAATAGTGGCAGTGGCCCTGGGGACACCCAGCACACCCTTGAACTTAGTTTTAAGGTCTCTGAGTCAAATTTGTTCAAGTGAAGATGACATTGAGAGGATTTTTGGAAAGAAAATATAACAACAACAACAACAAAAAAGACAAATAAAAGTATTGAAATGGGAATCAAATGGGATCTACAACTCATGGATTATTTCCTAAGCAGAAGGTTTAAGGAAAGCAGGGTCAGAAAATATAAGCAGAAGGTGAATTTCAGAAGCCTTTCTATTTAGTATTAATATTTTAGGAAGTATTCAAGATGAGAATAAATAAATTTGAAGGATTCAATCAATTGTTGAATCCTTTTGGGAAAGTGAAAGAGGATATGTTTTTATCCTTCTTATTCACACTTTTGAGTAAAATATTACTTATGTTATTATTTGTAAATTATTGGTCTGGAAAACTACTAACCCATTAGCTATTTGGTATTCTACATTTTCAAAAAGAGAATCATTGAAATTCTCTTCAATTTAATAGTCCCTTATAATAGACTGTGGTACACTTTTACTTTTATCCTTTTCATAAATTCAGATAAATATTAGAAGAGGCAATAAATTTGTCATTCTTTACTCAGTGATATTAGCATTTTGTTTTATATCCTTTTGGGTATTTGTTAGCTTAAGACCCACCCTATGTGTTTCAAAATATAATATATCTATGAAATGAAATTTATCACTTATGCATTATATGCAATATGAAATACTGTATTAACAATTTAAAATATAATATCTGTGATATACAATGTCTGTATGAGTAAGGTTCTTAAATATTTGTCTTTGAAAAATAGGGCTCTTCATTTTAATTCTTTGTTGGGCCACCTTTGGAAAATATATAAAAGAGCAGTGGGTTAGAACTAAAACCATTTGTGTCAGGCTTTTGATGTTGTTATTTTATATTTTTAATTCCAAAGACTTCCAAAGGATATAGTTTCAAAGTGAAACATTATGAAATCTGCAATTTAAAACCTTTACTGTAGAGTATTTCTAGTTTTTGTAAAACACAAATCTCATCATTTGACAAATTTTAGGGTAGTGACTGTATCTAGATAATTATTTGAATAAAGTAAAAACCAAAGCTATTTAATAAGAGTTTATATTATTTCATAAATATTTCTTTCTGTCAATATATAAATTCTATAAATAGAATAATGGTTTATGATATTTTAATAAATTTCAGTTTAAAAATACTTAAATTACAGAATTTCCTCTGAATTTACTGAGCCCAGTGATTATAAATGACAAGAATCAATGAATAATTTTGCTATTTTTTAGAACATACTGGAATATCTTTGTGGGAGATTTGTAAGATTCATCATAGGTAAATTTATAGTACAGAAATGTAAAATGCCTAATAATATTATACTCAGTGACTTTTTACTCAGTAATTTTTCTCACACTGATTTTTATGTGCTTCTGCCTATTTAGTTAATGTTCCTGCTTGTCGATCACACTAGGAATGAGTTCTGCATCACAATGCAGAGGAAATAATAAAACATTTTTTCACATTAGGGAAATTTTCCCTAAAGCCTGGTGTTGTTTAGAGAAGATATGCTTTGCATCAAGTCAGTAAAGTGAAAAACACACAGCTGAATCTGGACCTTTGGCTGGATAATGTCTGCAGAAACCTTTTCCTCTAGGAGAAAACCTTAAGACACACCTACCTTCCAACGTATATTACAAATCAAGAATTCAGAAGAATAGTTGCCTTGGGGTAAATAATAGCATATTTTGAATCAAAATTACAGGTATTACCTGATATTTGAAAGAACATATGAAATACGTATTAATATATTAAATAAATTCCTGTATCTCTGGTATTAGTAAAATGTTAAATGAATAAATACACACAACTAAATAAAAAATTGGTATACCAAATTAGCCATACTGTTGAGGGTCAATATAAGTGCATATTTGAAACAAAACAAGAATTGAATGTGAGAAACAGGGTATGTGCTATATTTTGAGATTCTTATGGCTCTAAATGTACCCAAAAATTTTTTTTTGCTAATTCTTAAGTGTAGTAACATTTTCATAAATTTGGAAAACATTCTGACAAATTTCACTTTGCAAAAGTTTTTAATTTCATGTTTTCCAAAAGCCTTTATTATTTTGATTTATATAGATCTCATCAAAAATTTATTATTACTTTATGTGCTAAATACTCTGAGCCAAGTCCTGTTCTAAGCACCAAGAATACAGAAGCCAAGCAAACAAGCAAGCACTGCTGTTCTGGAGGTCACATTCACATTCCAAGGAAAGGCTCTATAATGCGAAATGTACCTCTTACAAACACTTTACTTACCTTTGTTCATGTGACTATTCCTTTTTGACAATCCTTCATAGTCTCAAATAACAACAAAAATTTTATTTTGCTCCTAAATCTGTAATGCGGTTAGGGCTTGGCAAGGACGGCTCATCTCTAAGCCACGTGACATACACTCATTTAGCTGACAGGTGGTGCTAGTTGTTGGGTGGGGGCTCAGACATGCAGACCTCCCCATGTGGTCAGGTCTTCCTCATAGCATGATGGCTGGATTCCCAGGGCAGGCATCCAACACAAGAGCCAGACAGAAGTTTTATTGCTGTGATATCTAAACTTGGCTGTCACACGGAGCCAGTCTACTTCATTATTTCCTCAACAGGCTCTTCCAAGGTCAAGTGAATGGAACCTAGACGCCAACCTTTGATGGAAGAAGGGCAAGATTCTAGAAGATTGTGTGGGACTAGAAATATTGTTGCAGCCATTTTTGAAAAGTCTAATCTATCGTAATTGTAATGTATGGGAAAATATTATCCTATTTTTGACATACAAAGTATTGTTGTGTTTATGAAATAATGGATGACATGTTAAAGACAATTAAAAAAAATCAAGGTCTTATGTCAAAATAGCCTATATAATGGAGGTACAGTTAGAATAACTTGTTAGGACTCCTAACTCAAAGTCTTATCAATAAACTATGGTCCAATCAAGAGTAAACTTCATTCTAGTGTTCTATTTTAGGCATTGAAATAATGTTTAAATGTAGTAAAACTCTATGGGACCAATAGTTTGCTGTTAGTAGTAATGATAACTTGAATAAATCAATCTAAAATTAGATGTTATGATAAAACTCTTCATTATAATATTATAATAAATGTGAAAGCGTGTACATGCAAATATTTGAGAACAAAAATTAACTCTTACATATATAGATGGAATTCAAAGGTACACTTCTCTTTTGTGTATAATATTGAATAAAGGTGAATATGCCCACACGAATCATAGACTAGGGATTCTGTGTTATAACATATCACATGGCAGTTTATCACTCAAAGATAACATTATAAAAATTAAGGTTGAGTTTGACTCAGTTATTTTCAGTATACATTTATCCCATATTTATGATCAAAGAAATCCGTGTCACAGATGGTCAAACACAGCATGATCCCCACCCTGGAGGATTCTATGTGATAATAAATATAACAAAAAGAATAAAAACTAGAACAAAAGGTATAAGTAATACAAAAAAGAGCAAAGAAGGAGAAATAAATTCTGTCCTAGGTGGGAAAATGAAGACAAGCATAATGATGTATTAGCATGTGAGTGACCCTAACAAGATGAGTCATTTTTAGATAATGAGGTGGAAAACTTTGATGAGAAAAAAAAAAAAAAGCATTTCTTCCTGAGGTAAGAATGTAGCTTTTGGCTGTATGAGAAAATTTAATTGAATAGGGAAAGTAAGAATCTGAACTGAAGTACTTATAGTGTCTCTGTATCGAATCAATAAAAAGTTTACTAGCTACTTTGGTAAGTAAAGTAAAGTGCTTATAACAAAGTATAAAATTACTCTCAAGTCCTTGCATGCATTCCATTTCATTGCTATTCTTTCTATAAACTCTTCTTTTCCGTGTGGCCCAAGGCCGTGGTCTCCTAACTGGCCTAAAGAACCCTTGCCCCCTGTAATGGAGGCATGGAGTTTTAACCACTGAATCGCCAGGGAGATTCCAACAAATTTTCCCTCCACCCAAAGTCTACAGTGGCTTCCTAGGTTGCGCAGTGGTAAAGAATCCTCCTGCCAACACAGAGGATGCAAAAGATGCAGGTTTGATCCCTGAGTTGGGAATATCCCTGGAGCAGGAAATGACAACCTACTCCAGTATTCTTGCCTGGAAAATTCCACGGACAGAGGAGCATGGAGAGCTATAGTCCACGGGGCCACAAAGAGTGGGACATGACTGAACATGCATACACAAGGTCTGCGGTGCACAGTGATCTGTTGGAAATTAGAAAAATGAAACAAGACATTTACTTCCCTTGTCTGCTGAACTTTGAAGAGATCATTATCCAGGTCATACAGTTACCATAGTCCAGGCAATGGTTCCATTTCATTTCCTGACATCTGTGCGTGTCCCTCCCCATAACCCTGAACGACCACCAGCACAGACATATGTTGTCAGAATGTTTGCCATTTCCAGATTTCCTTTGTATTCCTTTGTTGTTGTTTCTGGATCCTCTGCTGTAAGTGCCATTCCTCTCCTTTTCTATCTGGTAATTTCTTACTCAGGTATGTCATCAAAACCATTAGCTGCAAGCTTCCTCCTCTTTATTCCAATAGAACCTTATATCTCTATGATAGTATTTACCCTGTTTTAAATTCTTCAAGGATGGAATAGGATTCAATTTATTTAATATCTTTGCCTCTCACTTGATAGACCCACAGTAGGTGCTGTCTTCTGCCCATAAAGAGAGCTTTTTTTAATGCTCTCCACTCCTTATCACTCCTTAAGAAAAGAAAACCATGAGAATCATTAAGTGACTAAACATAATTTAACACAAGCTAAGTTACAAAAAGGTAGTAAAATGTCGTCTTAAAAGAACTTTGACTTTATCAATCATTTTAAAGACATGTTTATAGGCATAGATATTAATGGAAGATTTCAGAATTGATTGAGGAAACTAAATGGCACTATGAAAATAGTTTACCAGCTTAATTTTTAAACATTCCTTGTATAGAATTTCTGCTGTATAATTAGCTATATTACTTGGAATTGGAATTAGGGATGGTGATGCTATACTTTTCCAAATTCATCAGATTGTTATGTACTTCTCTTTCCTCACTACTCTGGTTACATTATTCTAATATACATGAATATTGTTAGTGGATTGATGCTTGTGATCAAGAAATATATTTTATGGAAGGAAAGGGATTTGACTTTCAAGTAACAAGCTACAAAGTATCTAGACTCTACATAGATCTATTATTTCATCAATTTCAGTTTATAAAACATGCTCATTATTGAATTTTTATATCCGGGCAAAGTTTTATAGTCTTTAGAGGGATTACATTAAGCTGTTGAGCCTATTCATATATATAGCCAATAGGGATAGCTCTAGCTACATACAATTTTATACTTATTTGAATAAAATAAAAATTCTGCAATTTATAATACCCAAAATGACAATGTTGGAGTTTGAATAATTGAACAAATGGATGTTATACTAAGTCATAAATGTAAATGTTTAAAATATATAACAAGAAAATCATGATTAATGTTTAATTTACCAAAGATTTTTAATTGGATGTGTAAACAAATACAGAAGATTGTAAGCCATAAAGTCCAACAAGGTCACTTTAACATGTGCATCATACAGCTAGACATCACAATAAATTGTCTAGATAACATGCTATAGAGTAGAGTCAGCCAGCATCACATATCATGTGGTTCTCACTTTTATGGGGTATAAAACTGGATATATTCTATTTTAATCCATACATCATTTTCTGATGGAGTATCAGTAAAACTTACTCGAGTTTTGACTTTTATAGTGCAAGCACTTCTAATAAGGGCAAATGTGATCATTTAAAAAAATACTATGATATCTTTAGCTTGATGGAAATAAAGTGAAAGTTAATGTTTTATACAAGAAATTGATTAGTAATTATATGACTTGTCTAGACTATATTGCCCTATGATTAATACCATGTTTATGGACCCAGCAAAGGAGGTAATTTCTGGGAGTAGAAAGAAGGGGAAAACATTTAAAAATAATTCTAGTTTAAATTTATATTTTTGATAGAATTTCCATATAAATCTTTCTAAATCCCCTTGAAATATTTTTCAGGTTGTATAAAATATAATCATAGGTCATTTCAAGAGTTCTAAGCATTGCCATTTTTAAAATATTCAATCAGATAATTCTCATTGAAAGTGGCGTGCATGACTAGCTTAAACAGAGTATATCTTCTAAATACAAACTTTGATATCAGCAAATTTATTTCCAGAGGAAAATGATAGCAGAAAAACTGCTATATGTGAGGACAAGGATTTTTTTCCTCCACAAGTTGGAGGCTTCCATTATGAGGCATCTTGAAATTTTAGTAAAGAGAAGGATGCTTGAGAACAGGGCTCAGAAGACTAGCTCAGCTTCAGGATTTGTCTAGGTAGAGTTCACACCACAGGATATGAAAGAATGTGATAAATTCAGAGATGATTAATTGGCTTCGTTTAAGATCATATGCAGGACTTCCGTGAAGGTTCAGTGGCTAACCTCTTTGTTCCCAATGCAAGGGGCCCAGGGTTCAATCCCTAGTCAGGGAACTAGACCCCACATGCCTGTTGCAGACTGGTTGCAGCCAAATAAATAAAAATAAATATTTTTAAAAGATCATATGCAAAAAACACATCCTGAAATTCTTCTGAAATAAAATTGTTTGATGTACATACAATAAAATTTCTCCATATAAATATGTATTTTAATGAGTAACCACGATCAAACTATGGAATACTTGCAGTACCCAAAAATGTTTCCCATGTACTTTCCCAGTCAATTCAAACCCCTAAAATCAACCCCAGAAAATCACTGATCTGCTTTTCATTATAAATTATATTTCTCTTTTCAAATTTTCATATAAAAGCAGTCATAATTCATGTACTTGATGTCTAAATAAATGTCCTAGGAAATTTTGTTTACGAGTATTTTGGGGACATATAGCTTCATTTCCTCTTCGTTTCTCTTGCATAAATACCTAGAATGTTGGAATTGCTAGATTTAATGGTTACCCACTCCAGTATTCTTGCTTGGAGAATCCCATGGACAAAGGTACCTGGTGAGCAACAGTGCATAAGGTTACAAGGAGTCAGACACAACTGAGCATCTAAACATACACATGTACTGATATATATAATTTGGGGGCTTCCCTTGTGGCTCAGACAGTAAAAAATCTGCCTACAAGGCAGGAGACCCGGGTTTGATCCGGCATGGCTACCCACTCCAGTATTCTTGCATGGAGAATTCCATGGACAGAGGCCCCTGGTAGGCTACAGTCCATGGATTCACAGAGTTGGACACAACTGAGCGACTAACACTTATGATATATGTGCTTAGTTATTCAGTAAACTGTCAAAAATATTTTACAAAGTGGTTGTGGAATATATCTTCCCTTCATTCAGTTCTAATTGCTCTGCAACCTCACCAACAGTTGGGATGGTAAATCTTTACAGTTTAGCCATTTTAATGAGTATGTATTGGTATCTAATTATAGATATATTTGCATTTCTCTAATAACAAATGATGTATATTATCTTTATATACCTTTTGTCCACTTAGATAAAATTTTTTGCAATACCTCTATTTAAATCTTTTGCCTATTTTGCTTGGGCTAGCTACTTATTTTTCACTCGTAACATTTAAAAAAGTATTCATTATGCATATTCAGTTTGATACATGTATTGCACATATCCTGTCCTACTCTATTGATTGCCTTTTCCTTTTCTTTATAGACCCTTTCAAAGAGTTTGTCATTTGTTGAAGTTCAACTTAATTATTTTTCATGTTAATGCTTTTTCTGTCCTAACAGATTTCTACCTATTCCCAAACCTTACAGTTTTTCTCCTATATTTGTTTAAGTTTTATTTTAGTTTTAGCTTTTTTATTTAGGTCTGTGGCTCATTTGGAGTCAATTTGTATGTATTACATGAGATGAAGGTCAAAGTTTATTCTTTTCTATATGAATATGTAGTTTGTTCATGGACCTTTTATTGAAGACTTCTTTTTTCCCATTGAAGCACCTTGGTAACTTCTGAAAATTAATTAGCCATATGTGTGAGTGCATCTCTGGATTCTCTGTCCCATTCCACTCATCTATACCTGTATCCTTGCATCAGCACTATGCTTCTTTGACTACAGTAGTAGCTTTATAATAGAAATCTTGTAAGCCTCAAAAGCAGGTAGTCATAGTCCTCCCGCCATGTTCATAATTTCAAAACATTTTTGTCTACAGCAGATCTGTTATATGTCCATATAAATTTTAGAATCAAACTGTTAATTTCTACATAAAAGACTATAGAAATTTTGTTGAAACCACAATGAATTTATAGATCAGTTGACAAAAATTGACAATTTATGATGAATGAACGTGGTATAGCTCTCCATTGCTTAGGTTTCCTTTAATTTCTCACAGCAGTGTTTTGTAAGCTGCAGGATATTTTGAATTCATGCCTAATTACTTTATGTCTTTGAATGCTAGTGTAAAGTGTTTTTTAAATTTTTTTTCATTTCCAGTTGTTCCTTGCGAGTATATGCCAACACAACCTAGTCTGCATTGATCTGTGTCATGCAACCTTGCTAAGCTAAGTAGTCTACAAGCTTTTTTATCACTTGCTTGCTTATTTGACTGACTAACTGATTTAGGTTTTCAATGTTGCTGTGGTCTGCATATAAAAATGACTGTAATTCTTTTCCAACTTGTAAAATTTTAATTTTTTTTCTCTTAGAGCAGTGGTTTAAGTCTCTAACACAGTGTTCAATTGAAGTGGCAAAAATGGATAAGCTTGCCATGTTGCTGGCCTTAGAGAAAAACCATTCAGTCTTTTACCCCTATATATGATGTTAGCAGTGTATTTTTCCTAGACTACCATTACCAGGTTGAAGAAATTTCTTTTTATTCTTAATAGGCTGGGAATTGTTTTTTTTTTTTTTTATCATGAATGGATATTCAATTTTTGAAATTAAATTCTGTACCTTTTGAAAAATATTTTTCTCCTTCTAATAATATAGTAAAATATACTATTATATATACTATATAAATATAGTAAAATATACTATATACTTCTTCTTCTAATAATATAGTAAAATATACTATTTAATTTTTTGAATATTAAACCAACATGCCATACCAAAATACTTTTTCATGGTTTATTTTCCTTGCTACATGATTCTGGGTAAGATTTGCTAATGTTTTAACAAAGATTTATGTACCCTTGACCATTAAAGCTATTGATCTTCAGTTTTCTTTTCTTACACTGACTGTGTCTGGCTTTGCTATGAAGATAATGCTGGTCTCATAAAATGAAGTTTCTCTTCCTCTGTGTTATACAATCATTTTATAGGGTTTTTATTATTTCTTCTTTAAATGTTGATAAAATTCACCAGTGAAGACTTCTTGGTATGGAGTTTTCTCTGTGAGAAAGTATTTAACTAAAAATTCACTTTTTAAGTAGATATAATGCTGTTACTTCTGTCTTATATTGAATAAACTTTGGCTGTATAGTAGTGTATGTTGTTCAAGGAAATTATATTATTAAAGTTAATCAAATGTTTGTTGGACATAAAAGTGTTTATATATATTTCATTCAATGCAGTAGGCTCTGTAATGATCTAACCTTCATTTATGATACTGAAATGTGTCTTACCTCTTTTTATCTTGATAATTCTAGCTACAGGCTTAGAAACTCTGAATTTTTGAAGGAAATGTCTTTCCATTGTCTTTTTCTATTACTTGTTCATTTGCATTTTTGTTGATTTCTGCTTTTATTATTTCCTTCCTTATGGTTATTTTGGGTTTACTTTTTTTTTTTTTAAGTTTTATTAAGGTAGATGGCATACATATCTCTCACAGGATCTGATACTTAATATTAACTAAATATTTTTTACCTCTTTGTCTCTTTGTTTTACAGCTCTAGTGACTATAGACTATATTACTTCACACCTTTTTTCATACCCCCAAATATTTATTGACCATCTATTACATGGTAGACAGGGTTCTATGTAATGGAGGTATAGCAATGAACAATGTAACATCTCTGGGTTCATGGAACTTATAGTCTACTGTGAAAAGGCAATAGATAAATTAAAAAGTATAGACATGAAAGGTAGTGATAAATGCTACAAAGGAGATGAACCAAGAAGGAGTGGGGAGAGACAGACAGTGACAGAGAAAGAGGCAGAGAGGGAAAAAGAAAGATGTTTTGGCTACGAATATCAAAAAGGGCCCCCTCTAATATGCACCAGTTAATCAGAGTACATTAAGAAATAAGAGAAAAGTAAGAGAATGGATCATATGAACATTTGGGAAAAATATTCCAGGCTGATATAAGATAAAATGTTAAACAGGGAGACAAGAGGATGATTGACATTTTAGAGCAACAGCACGGAAGCCAGTGTGCTTGGAATATAGTGAAATAGGAAGAAATGGTAGGATGCAAGAGAGAGTAGTAGAACAGGCTCAGATCAACAGAGTGCTGTAACCATTTCAGAAGCTTAGAGTTTTACCCAAATGTGTTTGGCGAACCATTAAAAAATGGAGGAGCTACATGATGAACTTAATATGCTACAGGTTAGGTTTAATTTTATATCTTTCCCCCCTGTGAATTATCATTGATAACACAAGACTCTGGCAATATTAAAGCACTAGATTGATAGGTGTGGTTTCACACTATGGAGTGAAAGTGAAGTCGCTCAGTCGCATACGACTCTTTGCGACCCCATGGACTGTAGTCTATAAGGCTCCTCTGTCCATGGGATTTTCCAGGCAATAGCACTGAAGTGGATTGCCATTTCCTTCTCCAGGGGATCTTCCCAACCCAGGGATTGAACCCGGGTCTCCCACATTGTAGATAGACGCTTTACCATCTGAGCCACCAGGGAAGTCCCTTTTAGTCCCTACATTATGGAGTAGGGAATACCTTAATCAGCTCCCTCTCCCTTCATTCTGTCTTCTGTCTTTCTTTCCATCTCTTGGTCTCTCTCTCTTTCTCTGTCTCTGTCTTTCTCACTTCTTCTCTCTCAGCTGTAAACTTCATCCTTCTGGGAATCTCACCTGTATGGATTTGCAGATTTTGATTCTCTGCCTTAATTCTGTCCCTGTAACTGTTTTGAAATTCTTCATTTTATCTTTCAACTGGTGCTTTTCAACTGAAATCTGATGCAACATGGTGCATATGCATGAACAGAGAAAGTAGGCAGAAGAAAGAGTTTTATTGTTTAATAACTTTTTATGTTTTTGAACAAAGGTTTTGCATTTTGTACTAGGGCCCACAGATTATATTTGCATTTTGTACTAGGGCCCACAGATTATATAGATGGTTCTGTTCACTTAATTATATTTCCCAGCTTTGCCTCACATATAGGGATGAAGGATGAGATGAAGACAATTTATTAGATGCTATAAGGGACACAAAGAAATCAGTGCCGCATTCACAGTTCTGTGTGTGTATATGTGTATGTGTGTGTGTGTTTGTATGGTAGAGGTGAACGATTCTACACTTCTTTATCAAACACCTAATAGAATAAACAACATGTGCTACAGAGGGTGCATGCATACTAAGCTGCTTCAGTCATGTCTGACTCTTTGTGACCCTATGTACTGTAGCCTGTCAGGCTCCTCTGTCCATGGGATTCTCCAGGCAAGAACATTGGAGTGGGTTGCCATACTCTTTTCCAGGGAATTTTCCTGATGCCTCCTGCATTGCCAGGTGAGTTTTTTACCACTAGCACCATGTGGGAAGCCTGTGCTACAGAGCTAAAGAAGACAAAATTTTACTTCATCCTGCAAAAGAATAGCTCTTTACTTGTCCTGTCTCTTACCAGCTCTTTTTGTAGGGCGTAGGCTGAGTGTTATTGGGACTGTCAATATCTTAAGTAATAATAATTTATCATCTATTGAGCAGTTACTCTATGCTAAGTCCTCTTCTGAACACTTTTAGAGCCTTAACCCACCCATTTCAATCTCACAACTTTATGAAGTAGGTAGTATTGGAATACCCATAAATAGTTGAAGAAACAAATTAACAAATACATAGATGATATAAAAATAATCTCTCAGAAAGATTAAGAAAACTTTTCCAAGATCTTATAGCTAGTAAGTGGCAAAACTGGGTTAAAAAAAACAAGCCGTCTGGCCCCGGAAGCTATATGCTAAATTGTATTCTATACTGAATTTTACGAAAGCTAGAAATACAATTCTATGGGAGTAGAGAAGAGAGACAAATTGGCTTCTGTGCTGACCTTAGAAACAAAGGTCAAACCTTGCCAGACACAATTATGAAGGAAGAGAGGCAAGGGGAATTGTCCATTTGTCATTTTACTGACATATATAACTTTGCCGAAAAGAATCGTAGTCATTATCTGGTGCAAGTCACTCTTTAAATTAAGAACATAGGACACAGAAATGATAATTGATTCTAAAAAGGTCACACAGCTAATTAGAGAGAAGTCTGGAAACAGAACTTAGGTTTCTTGATTTCTGGTTCAGAGCTCTTTCTACAAAGCCGCCTGCTTTGCATACATACTGTACAGACTGTTCTATTATGTGCCATTTGCATGACTCTCAGTCATTTTCAACAGGGATATTCATCATTCAGAAGGAGGGAACTACAGTATATAAAGCATAGTTCCAAGAACAATGGTGAATTATACCTATCAAAACACCAAGGGTGTTAGTTACCCCGTAGTATATGTTTTTTTTAAATTAACATGTATGGTACATCCATTTAAATTAATAAAAAGCAATGCATTTTCAAAATCATTTTAATCAGTGCATAGTATGAGCTGTGATCTATCCTAATACAAAGATGAATTGTGAAAAAAGATAATTAATACACAGCTGCCTAAATATGTCATCCTGTCTATTTGATGTCTTCTTGTGGAAGGTCCTCTCATAATAATCCATACTCATTTAAAGCGCTTCTTCCTCTGAGAAGACTTCCTTAACAGCAGGACCTAGTTACACGCGTGCTCAGTTGCTCAGTGTTGTCTGACTCTGTGATCCCATGGATGGTAGCCCAGAGGACAGGCTCCTCTGTCCATGGGATTTCCCAGGCAAGTATAGTAGAATGCATTGCCATTTCCTCCTCGAGGGGGTCTTCCCCACCCAGGGATTGAACCTGCATCTCCTGCTTGGCGGGTAGATTCTTTATCACTGCGTCATGTGGGAGGTCCAAGACCTAGTTGGATGTAGTTTAAAATCGCACCCTTTCAATCCCCATCTGCCTTGTCCCTACCTCTATTTTAGCACTATCATATTCTGTTGTATAAAACCTTGTCAACCTGCTCACCTTGAACATTGAGAAGTCACATTCTAATTTTGTTATTTAAATTTGTATTGTTAACCAAGCAAAACCAAAACCCAGCCAACAACTAACACATAGTATGTACTAAATAAACTAATCAATGTTGAATAAATATTAATGTGCTTTTACCTTAATAGATATTGGGGAAAGTGTTTTCCAAAGTCCTTATGAATTAAATCGATGATGTAGTAATAGTAATAAAACACTATTTACTCACTTTGTTTTTTCTCCTCTCACTTTCAGATGTCAATATATTGTGATACTTATGTAGATTAATAGAAGCAGGTTTTACCTTAATTTGGGTTGAAACATTTCCAGCATTCATTTTGGATTATTGTATGTGCAAAATCTATCATTTGGACAATACAATACAAATTTATTAAATGGCCTCATATTTACTGAATACAGATTTCTATGACATGCAGATGAACGAGAATAGCAATACCAAGAAAGCAGAGGAAGTAGAAATCTTGAGGTTATTTAAAGAACGATATGGTAGGATTGATTGGCATATTAGATGCGGCAAAACAATGAAGGAGACAGGAAGAAGTCTACTGTCTAACCTCAATAATCAGAAACATGATAGTTTCTTAAAGGACAATTGAGAAATAGGGAAAGATACATATCCTGGGAGATAAAAAGGGTTAATGTATGGACATGCTTATGTATTCAATAGCTTATTTTTAATATGGCAACATCACGTAAGTCTTGTGAATATAAAGTTGAATGACCAATGAGAGAAAGGGATATACATGTGATGACATCATCCATACATAAGTGAAAATCAAACACAAAGAAGTGGCAAATTTTCAAAAAAGAACTATAAAAAAGCCAAAAAACTGAGATCCAAGAAAGTGATGTCAGAGCAGAAGTATATTTTTGAGGAAAGAAAATGAAAAAGTATTAGAAAAGAGAACCAAGTCACAGTTTATATTTACTAAGCTTCAGGTCAGTAATTCTGAATGATTTGGTTATGTTATCAGAAAATATGAGTTGCTGCATTTTAGAAATGAAGTAAGTAAGGAAAAGAAGCAGAATGAGTTTGTGAGCAATTTAACCCTCTTAAAAAAAATCTTAGTTGCATTAGTAATAAAATATAACATTGATGATGGTTGCTGAATGGAGTGCAATATTGCTTTAGCATTTTGCTAACTATGAATTTATTTAGTTCTTAAGAAAACAGCAAGAAAAAAATATTGGACATTCAGTTAAAGTTGGCAGACTGATCACATATAATTTTGCTCTCTCTAGAAAACCCACTAAAACAATTAAAGTATGTAATGGCTAACACAAATTCACAGTCAAGAGAAAAGGAAAAAAAAAAAAAAAAACTTGAGCAGGATAATTTTCAAAGCTGAAATGCAAAGTTAAGTGGTAAATTACTCAGCATATTGTCAAAAGTGAGAATTAATCCAGCAATGCTAAATACCAAGAAATAATCACACTTGTATCACATAATACCCCCAAAATCTCAGAAATTGTTATGACCAGGTATCTCTGAAAGTGGGAGGATTTTGAAAGGAGAATTCCTTTAAATCTGTTTTACAAGCAGTCAGAGTCATAGATCCCTCCTCTACTCTTCATAGCTGGAGTGACTTCCCAGACCCTGAGAAAAGCAGGTACAACAGCAGGACCTTTGGAAGGTGCCCACGAGGATAAGCAAGGGTCGTTGTATTGTACAGAAAGCAAGAGAGTTAAGGAAGTAAAAGCATAAAAATTGCAGTCATCATCCCCTCATTTCCCTGACTTGTCTCCTAGAATCCCGACAGTCAGGCTCTGTTCTTTGGATGACAAAATAAATTTCTGTTGTTTAAACCACCAGCTCTATGACATTTTGTTACAGCTACCCCAGCAAACTAATGAGTGAATACCTGAAATTAAATGATCAAAAAGTCACTTTACAAGAATGTTATGTAGAACAAAGAAGATAAATTCTAGAAGAGTGGGAGTTACAAAAACTCCCACTTTTTGTAAATACGAGTGTGGAGGTGGGAACCACTATTTTTCACCGCAAACCTTATATAACTGACTTATTAATATGAATAATTTTGACAGAAATTAAAACTGAGCCTTAAAATGTGTCGACTTTTCTTCACTGGTTAAATGATTGAACATATAAAACAAGTTATCTTATGTCTTTATTCTTGGGAATCTAGGAGGCTTTGAATTGATGAGCCTCTAGAAAATGAAATTCCATCCTGAATATCATTTCACGTTGTAGTGGATGAAGAGATCATAAAAAGCAAGTCTGAACTCTCTGTTTAGATAACATATGTTTAGATTAACTAAAGATCTACCCAAATATAAGCTGTTATTATTAATATCATTATATTTTACATTCAATTTGAAGGAGAAAAAGTTCACTGATCATGTGGAATGTTTTCTTTCTGACCTCCAGGTACACATATCAGGCTCTTCCTCATCTCTCTGTCTTGGCAAGTTGAACTTTATAGATTGTATCTATAAGCTTTCTTACCTTCTGTATCAGATTGGATGTTGATCATGGGCAAGCAAAGAAGGAAGTTAGAGAGAAGGAGGAGGGTGAGACCAGGGAGTGTGACGTGGCTTTGCTCCTGCCAGGATGCCTTGAGTTGGCTGCCTCTCAGTGGAAGATGACTATTGTTCCCAAGGCTATTGATTCTGTAGGACACTTTCCTCCCAGATTCTAGTTACTAGTCTTTTCCTCCCTCTGATCTCCAAGCTTACTACTAACCAGTTTACTGAACTAGCCTTGCTTTCCCAATTCCCACGCTTTGTAAATAACCCCTCTATAAACAGTCCTTAAAGTATAGCCTGTTTTGAGTGTGCTAATGGCTTTCTGTTGGGCATATACTCATTTAAAATATGATGAAATATATTAGACATTAAACAACCACTCCCTTGCCTTCTGATTGTATGGCTTGTTTTAATATAGGTAGCAATTTCAAAGCCATTTTGAGCTTTAATGTGGCTATTCAGGTAACTGCTGCTGCTATGTCGCTTCAGTCGTGTCCAACTCTGTGCGACCCCATAGACAGCAGCCTACCAGGCTCCGCCCTCCCTGGGATTCTCCAGGCAAGAACACTGGAGTGGGTTGCCATTTCCTTCTCCAATTCAGGTAACAGACAGTATTTATTAGTATATCAAGATTTGTTAACTATATAAATGAGCAAAGAAATTGAAGTAATTTACTGCATGTAAATGGTGAGGTAAAACAGGGAATGACTGGGCTCTTTGATATGGCTGCATGAAAAGAGAAGGCACATAATTATCACACATCAAGTCCAATGCGTTATAGATTTATTATTTATTTATGCCAACTGTTTAAATTTGGAGGGAATGGCTTTGTCTTTAATGTAGCTGTATCACTTGGGTAGAACACAGAAAGGTGTTAACTAAAGTGGCTTTCTAAGTAATAAATTGCCTGATGTAAGTCCTTTCTTTCATATATCTATATCTATATCTATATATATATCAAGGTAGACTTTTAATTCTTGTTAATTGAGAAAGAGTGTTGAGAAAGACAAATATTCATATCCACTTCATGGGTAAATTAACAAAGAACCAGGAGGAGTGAGATTGAAGGAGGCAATAGCAGGCCTTAGAAGCAATTTCTGCCTCTGTTTGGCCTAGTGTACTAACTTGTGTGTTCTTTCTAAATCCTAATGGACCCTGCCTTTCTTCAAGCAAATTTTGTTCCCTGGAGAACAACGTTGCTAGCATTCATTTAGGCTAAATGTTATTTACTTCAATTCACTTAGAGATTTTGAAATATGCTCAACAAAGAAAAACTATTTCTAAAAACCTCTAAAATGTTTCAAATCAGGTACACAAGAGATTTGGGATAGCGCTTTATATCATTTAACTTTTTTATTTTTTGCATTCTTTCTTGCTTACTTTTCTTTATTTTGTCTTAATGTAGCTCTTATTTTCAGATTATAAAATTGTAAAATTATTTGAAAAATATGGAAAAGTATAAGAAGGAAATAATGTATGGTCAGGCCACTCAGGATGACTGTTCTCCTGTCCTCAGTACATCCCCTGGCAGAGGAGTGCCTGCTTCACCTAAACCCTGAGCACAGGACTGACCATCCTGCGTAGTTGCCCCGGGCCCTAGCTGGTGATTGTTCTTATCAAGGGGAGGTAATGGGCGGGCATGTCCCTCTACTGGTTTCCCTGGCAACTGATGAGCCCCTGTGTGAGTGCATGAGTGCCTGAGTGCTAAGTCCCTTCAGTCGCATCTGACTCTTTGTGACCTTGTGAACTGTAGCTAGCCAGGCTTCTCTCTTCATGGGATTCCCCAGGCAAGAATACTGGAGCAGGTTGCCATGCCATCCTACAGGGATCTTCCCAACCCAGAGATCAAACCTGCGTCTCTTGTGTCTCCTGCATTGGCTGGCAGGTTCTTTACCACTAGCGCCACCTGGGAAACCCATTGATGCGCCCACTTGAAATCAATTCCCCTGTAACGGGTAATCTCCACCCACCTCAAGCAAAGTCAGACACCATATCCTGCCCGTCATCTGCTGCATACAGTGGAGTGTCGTTCCAGGACCCTGCTTCAGATATGTAAGGTCCCCTATTCATTAAGTCACAGATGTCTCTTGCTGAATCCAGACTCTTCCATCCGTCTTGATACTTGTTTTGATGCTGGGCCCTACAAAGCCTGTGGGGTGTACCCAACAAATGTACACACCAAGTTTTATCATATTATGGTTAATGAAAGTGAAAATCTTAGTTGCTCAGTCGTGTCTGACTCTTTGCAACCCCATAAACTGTAGCCTGAAAGGCTCCTCTGTCCATGGACTTCTCCAGGCAAGAATACTAGAGTGGGTAACCATTTCCTTCTCCAGGGGATCTTCCCAACCCAGGAATTGAACCCAGGTCTCCTGCATCACAGACAGATTCTCTACCACTGAGCCATAATGGGAAGCCCATTATGGTTAATACCCAATGTTTATAAATCAGACTATGCTACATTTTATGTTTATTCTGATTTTCTACAAAATGTTATAAGTGATAATTATGCCATTATATATTTTAAAAGCAAGATAAAATGTATTTATTCTTAACAATGGCATATATTAAACATTTGTGAATTATAGGCACATACATCAGGACTTGATTACATCTTTCAACCTAAAGTAAATAATTTGGAAGAACAGGTAATGGATTGTGGATGGGAGAGTGATGGTGCTGCTGCTGCTGCTGCTGCTGCTGCGTCGCTTCAGTTGTGTCTGACTCTTCGCGACCCCATGGACTGCAGCCCACCAGGCTCCTCCATCCATGGGGTTTTCCAGGCAAGAGTACTGGAGTGGGGTGCCATTGCCTTCTCCAATGGTGCTAGCGTGTTCTATATAAGGAGATCAAGACAAATACTGTATGGGCAATAGCTCGTTGGATTAGACAGTAAACGTCCTGTGTTCTAGGCTAGGTGCTACGAGTAACTATAATCTGGGGAAATCAGTCAATAGAAAAAAAAAATTTGAAATGACTGCCGTTTACATTTAGAATACATCCATCATGTAAATATACCATATCCTATATAACTAATTCCCTATTGATGGATGTTTAGGCTGACTCCAGTTTGTCAATATTGAAACAAATATGAACATTGTTGTGTATAAATAAGGCTCTAACATGCAACCTTAGTCACCTATTCCTAAGAGACTATTTCCTGCTGTGGATTCCTAGCAAAGGCTTGCTCCCTGAAGCCCTTAGAAGCCAATACTATGGGACTTGCTTTTGAGAAAAGTGATAGCTTTATTGTGAGGTTGATAGACAAAAAGAGACAGGAGGCAGGGATCATCAACCCTGTCTCCTCCATCCAAGGTTGGGATAAAATTTAAGGAGTTAGGGGAAGTTCAAACTTGGCAGAAGTTGATTGGCTAGTCAATGATCAACCCATATATGGTAAACAAGCTATTCAGGTTGCTGGAAGCCAGATTTTCCTTATTGAAGGACTTCTTGGTTTGTGAAGAGCTCATGTGAAAACATTTGTATTCTTTGACTTTGATATTCTTAAGATTCTCGATTCCTGGGTCAACCTAGAGTCATGGGTTCCCATCTCACAGATGCACAGTGCTGTCTCTCTAAGACAAGTCCAGGTTTGATTAAGCAACAATGTGTTTCAAGTAAGAAAATCCAGTTTAGGATGGTAAGTGTCTTATGTGGTGTGTACGTGCTGTTTTGGTGCTGTCTTCTCTTTGTTCAGTCCTTTGATTTCCATGCAAATATGGAAAGCTAGTGATGCAAGGTGAACAGACAAATGGTTAAGTTAAAGAGTTCAAGGTTGAAAAACATCACTCTTTCTGCTGCTGCTAAGTTGCTTCAGTTGATTCCCACTCATTGCAACCTTAGGAACTGTAGCCAGGCAGGCTCCTCTGTCCATGGGATTCTCTGGGCAAGAATACTGGAGTGGATTGCCAAGCCCTACTCCAGGGGATCTTCCTGACCTAGGGATCAAACCCACCTCTCATGTCTCCTGCATTGGCAGCCAGGTTCTGTACCACTAGTGGCACCTGGGAAGCCCCTCTTCTTTCTAGGTTTTCAACATTGAGAATATACTTAATCCTTCTTAAAATAATAATGTAAGTGCTTGAGGTTATAGTTTTTTGTTTTTTTAATCTGTCCCATGCATGGCTGCTGGATATATATACATATTTCACCCTCTGAGGACACAGCAGGTCAGGAACTGCTGGGAGGCCTTGATATCTGATAAGACCAGGGAATTCAGTGGTCATGTGTGTACTATGGCACCCCTTTGCCATGAAATGGTTCCTTAGTCCAAGTCCGAGGCAGTGTCATGCTGGGTCTATTAGCGGATTAAATAGTTTTTTACTTTTTAAAATAGTGGTATGAAAAAGGCAAATGTATGCCTAGATACGTATTCTTTCTGTCCAAAATTAACTGTTGGCTTTTTCGGGGTGGAAGGAGTTGAGTGTAATTAACGTGGCACTGAAACCATGGGTTAAATCCATTTCACCTGCCTTTACTAATCAAACATCTTTGAAGACTTACGTCTTTCAAAGAGCAGGTAGGCTAAATAATAAGATGTGCGCCTGAGTTGTTTTCTAGAAACTTCAAATCAGTTGCGTTTAGTTTCAGCTGAACTGCTTAAGACAGGATAGGACCACCGGCTCTTCAACTGGGCATGCGCAAGTGTCGGTGCTTGTTGACCTTTCAAAAGCCCCACCTTTAGCTTAGTTACGCCTGCCCAGAAAGACAATCGCGTGGCACCTTTCTCCAACTGAGACTTGTTTTCCAGTCTTCTGGCTTGATTGCCTTGCGAGTAAACTTGCGCTTTGCAGCAAACCTCGATGTCTTGGCATTTCGGCTGGCTTGCCGTGCTGGAGCCAGAGGAACCTGGTTTGATAACATCAAGCGGCGGATTCTTCTCCTTTAGGTAGGATGCCACATTAGTACATAGGGTTGATGTTTCTGGCTAAAAGTTGGACGTTTAGCAACTGTAGTGGCTACATAAGCTTTGCTGAGCAGGAACTTAGGCGGTTGGAGCCATGCATATTTTTACCACCATGAGTCTTTTGTGAACCTAACATGCCTGCCGTGGGGTAGACAATGTCACGGGTTGGTGATCATGTCAGAATAACGGATCAAGTAATTCTGTCCCCTTGGTTGTTGAGTGCCCCTTTTGTAGTGGATACTCTCTGGTAGGGGTTAATAAGAAATATAAAGAACCTCACTCTTTCTTCCCGCTTCTTTGGTGCCTTCCACATGCTTAATCCTGGCACCTCCTTATCCCTGGCCTTCAGGTTTTTCTCTTTCTAGGCATGGTCCAAAAACCCGTCTTTTGTTACTGCGTGTCTTAAGTGTTTTAATCTTGGGTCCCCTCACAAGATGACAACTAAGCATACTGCCTGAAGCTTTATTCAATAGGAGAGGTCCCCTTACTGCTGTCTTGGGTAGGGCAGAAGTACAGCAGCAGATCATTTTAGCCTGCCTCCTCTTGCGGGGACTTCCCAGGTGGGCCAGTAATTAAAATTCTGCCTTCCAGTGCAAGGGGCTTCGTTTCTAGTCCTGGTCAGGGAACTAAGATCCCACATGCCCTGTGGTCTTGCGACACACCAAAAACAAATAAAACCCTTCTGTTTTGGGGGGCTTCCTAGATGATGCTAGTGGTAAAAGAATCTGCCTGACAGTACAGGAGATACAAGAGATACTGGATCAATCCCTGAATTGGAAAGATCCCCTGGAGAAGGAAATGGCAACCACTCCAGTATGCTTGCCTGGAAAATTCCATGGACAAAGGAGGCTGATGGGCTACAGTCCACAGGGTCACAAAGAGTCAGACACAACTGAGCACATGAGCACTTTCCACATGTGGAACCCACCTCGGTTCAGTTCAGTAGCTCAGTTGTGTCTGACTCTTTGTGACTCCGTGGACTGCAGCACGCCAGGCTTCCCTGTCCATCACCAACTCCCAGAGCTTACTCAAACTTATATCCACCGAGTCAGTGATGCCATTCTACTATCTCATCCTCTGTCATCTCCTTCTCCTCCTTGCCTTCAATCTTTCCCAACATCAGGTCTTTTCCAAAGAGTCAATTCTTTGCATCAGGTGGCCAAAATATTGGAACTTCAGTCCTTCCAATGAATATTCAAGACTGATTTCCTTGAGGAATGATTGGTTTGATTTCCTTGCAGTACAAGGGACTCTTCAAGAGTCTTCTCCAACATCACAGTTCAAAAACATCAATTCTTCGGTGCTCAGCTTTCTTTATGCTCCAACTCGCACACCCATACATGACTATTGGAAAAGCCATAGCTTTGATTATGGTTTAATCATAGCTTTTGAACAAAGCTTACTACTTTCCCTCCTCTGTCACCTGGTGATAGAGACTGCACTCTACCCCCATGAGTGCAACAGTGCTAAATGCCATGGGTATCTATCTAAATGCCATGGGTATCTGGACCCTCTATCTCCTCAACCTCCACCTCCCTCTCCACTCTCCCCTTCTTTCCCCATCTATTATATAAACTGAACAATGACCTCATTGCCTGTCCAACTTTGATCCTAGGGACACTGAATATTAACTATATCCATACCTCTTTGCAATCAGCTTTCTTGGCTTTTACGCCAACTTCATCTCTTATTAAGACAATGGTAATTCTGTTTGCTTCACTGGTTCAATACTTCCATCTGGTCTCTGGTATGAGGGAGAGGGAGTGAACAATCCATGTTACTATCAGTGAGCTTATTTCTATGACGTATTACAATTGTGCCTGTTACAAGTGTCAACAGCCTTTGTGGTTTATAGCCTTGCTTGTGTCCCCTCACTAGTGCATTCTGTACCGTTCTGGTTCTTCAAGTTCTTGCATCACTAGTGGATCTTCCAGCCTTACACAGCGTGTGTACTCTAACATGCCTGTTTCCGAGCGTTTTGATCCTTTCAGTGTCTACCACAGGTATTTCTGTTTAACTTAGGGTGGACCATTACTTTCTCCATGCTTCAAGAGCAGTATGTGTAATACTGTTTCCTGAGATCCCTGCCAAAGCATAATACCTTGTTTCTTAGGAGAATGCCCAGTACTTCCCCAATCCCCAAGCATGTTGTGACATAGCTTTGGTAATAGTGGTTGGCCATGAGGGGAAGTGTGAAAGAGTACACATATTGTCTTGAAAACCAGAGCTTCTGCTGTAGCTTTAGTAGCTCTACCCTCTAACAGTAAGGAGTGGGCCACTTTGGCAGGTCCAGACAGAGTTCAGTGGACTCTCCTCAAGCCAAGTTTTACTCCATCTGTCCCAAGCATGCTCCGTATAGCAAACGTGGGGTGTGTAGTTGGGGCTAAGAGTTAACTGTTCCTGAACTTTGCTACTTATATTGAATTACATTGAATTGTTGGTCTAATTTTTTAGATTTCTTTTTCCTCTCCTCCCTAGGAACTCTACTACCTTTCATAATTAAGCCGTGGGTTTCTTCCTTACCTTTACTGGTCTCTGGTTATAGGAAATGAGTCTTTTTATGCTACCAAAGAGGACTTCTGCCTTGCACACCCACTTTGATTCAGTGATTAGTCACCTACTTTTTAATGTCTTCCTCCAGTAAGAGTTGTCAAGGTAGGATTGTTCTTATAACTTGCTCTTCCAAGGAACTTAAATATTATAGCTGCCAGTGTATATGTCTTATCTCACCAAAAAAAGACAGTAACTATTGACAAAGCTTAACAGTTGCATTTCAACTGCCTGCAACCGATGGGGATAGCACTGTGTACCTGGTTGTTGGGTGATCCAATTTTAACATTCTGTTTTAGAGCCTGCTTCCTTGGAGCACTCCTGGTAACAACAGTTTTATGGTGGTTTGCCTGCAAAATAGATTATGAAGCAAAAATTTTTATGCTAAAAATTTATAAGGGACTACCCTCAGGGTCAACATCTGTGGAAGAGTAAAGGAAAACAAGATTAAATAGAGAAGAACTGAACTGTGATGTAAACCCATAGGTCTCAGTCTATCCTTGGGGAGCTCTAGGCTGAAGGAACAGTATTTTAGTTTGCTGTAACTCAAAGTAAGGGCACCAGCTATTAATATCCCAGGATCAACCAGGTGTTGGCTGCACACTGACCTTCAGGAGGAGATAGGAACTTGGACAAGTATATTCTTCTCAGCTGAGAACAATTACCTGAGATGGAATCAGCTAAGACCTGACAGTAGCCAACCCACCCAGCAACTGGAGGAAGGTGTGCTTTAGGCTAGAAGGGGAATCTAGGTGGCACACACCACCACTCCAGAAAATATATGTATATTTTTCTTTTTTAATAAAAATTTTTAAGATAACTAGACTTACAGAAAAGTAGCAAATGTAATGCAGAAGTTCCCATTTATCCCTTGCCCAGTTCTTATTGTTTACAACTTATGTTACTGTGGTATGGTTGTCACTACTAAGGAATTGACACTGTACATTTCTGTTAACTAAATTCTGTACTTACTCAGATTTCACTAGTTTTTCTCTAATGTCCTTTTTCTATATTCTTTCAGAATGGCATGTTACATTTAGTTGCCAACTAAATATAATGATTAGTTCCTATATTCTGTGATTAATTCCTACAGAAAATATACTTTAAAATTGACTTAGGATCTGTCTTAAAATACTTTGTCAAATATTACTAGCATATTGCTAGTATTAGTATATAATGTCACCAACATGTGAATGTACCATTATGTATAAATATATACAGATATATCCATCATAAATTACATAGGTCTTATGTTTACATATTTCCAGGTTGTCTGAAAATATATTATCACAAATTGCACTATTAGGCATTAGTATCTTATAAAAATCTGATTGTGGTTCTGTTTTAATAAAAGCTGATATTCAAAATAGGAGAAAGGAAAAAAAGAAACTTAAAGATATGTTACATTATTTGTGTCTTCAGTACAAGGAAAAGGCAGAAATAATTCATGGTAGCCAAAGGGTTTGAAGAGAATAGAATTTTACAAATACTTGAGATAGAAGGGAGCACAAGATGTCAGGAAGGAACATTAATAAATAAAGACTGGTAAGTTAATGATGACTCTGAAGGTTCTGAGCTGTTGAGCTCATTTTTAAAAATTCATACTGGAACAAAAGAAAGGAATGGAAAGCTTTGGGTTATTTATCAGTAATCAGGCAGATCTTGGAAAATTATTTATTAAATAATAAGAAAATATGATGAATATGTTCTTTATAGAACTGAGAGTTAAATAAAAATCTTAACTGGTCTTAAGTTTCTCTCTTTCTGTTTTAAATAATTTGTAAGGTTATAGCCTATACCTCCCATCACCTCATTATCTGGCTCTTGACTTTGAACCTAAGGCTATTTCAACTGTGATTTCCAGTCCTCTGAGTTGGGGGATACATGATTCTCAGTAGACAAGTGACTCCTTTTGCCTGGTAGGCAGCCCACCAGCTGACTCTCTACTACAAAAATGTCAGCCATCTTCTCCTCGACCTGTGTTTGTCCAGCCCTGACACTGTGTTCAGACAGCAGTTAGAGGCAAACACAACACTAAGCTCTCTAAAACTGTGATGTGATATGTGTGATGTACAGGCAAACAGAATCTTGATCTAGTAATTTTCTTTCTAGTAACCATATCTGTTTGCAAGAGCTCTACATTTATAAAGTAAATACCATCTCTCTAAGAGTTCAGTCTATGTTCTACTCTGAATTTGAAATTAAATAAAACCAAAACCTTGACTGAGGAGAAAGTGAAGTCGTCGTATTATCTTCAACTAATAATCTCAGGTTCACAAAGTAAGTGTTCTTTCAACTTGCCCTCACATCTCTGGTAAGATGACCACTGCCTGCTGTAACATTATTATTATCAATAATGAATCTCAATGATATGTTTGATGGTAAGATATGTTTCTAACTAATTTTTTAAATAAAATGTGATAGAAATGTTAATTCATGACCATTCATATTACTCTTACCTGCCCGAAAAGTACTCAATAGAGTACTTTGCCAGAGTAGTTACTGGACACATACCTTGAAGAGCAACAAGCAGTGTCAGGAAGCCAGAAAGGCCAGTAGGATTTACACTGGAAAGAACGGTGTGTCTGGTAAATATTAGCTACAAACAAGTGAATGTGTTAAGGCTGAACTCATGTACCCTCCCCCATTCAGATGTTGAAGTCCTAACACTGGTACCTCAGAATGTGACCCTATTTGGAGATAGGGACTTTAAGAAGGTAATTAAGTTAAAACGAGATAAGAAGGGTGGTCCCTAATCTGACATGAATGGTGTCCTAATAAGAGGAGATGAGGATACAGACATCTCACAGGGAAGACCATGAGAAGAAATATAGAAGACAGCCGTCTTATATCAGATTTCCAGACTCCAGAATTGTGAGAGAATACATTTTAAGCCACACAGCTTGTGGGAATCTGTTATGGTAGACCTTGTAAACTAATACAAAAGGAAAAATTCAAAATGGCCAAGTAAGGCCATTTCTGGGAGGTAGCTTGGAGTATTGTAGAAGAAAGAATGACTACAACTTTAGGGGAAGCTGCTTGTGGTTTGAGTTAGGACAGAGTGTAAGAATGAAGATTGTAAGGTAGTTTGACATTTCTTATGTATATGACCTCACCTGACCTTTTTGGGGGCGAGAAGTTATAACAAAAATTTTAAATTATTTAAAATTATTTGTATATATCAAATGTTCTCTGAATTGGTAGAGATTAGAAAAAGGCACCAAGTGCTTGCTTTCAAATGTACATATTAACAATTACTAGCTGTTGAGCACCTATCATATGAAAAAGGTTCAAATACATTACTTCTAGTTATGACAACTTTGATACCATGCTAATGGCAGGAAGTGAAGAGAAACTAAAGAGCCTCTTGATGAAAGTGAAAGAGGAGAGTGAAAAAGCTGGCTTAAAACTCAACATTCAAGAAACTAAGATCATGGCATCTGATCTCATCGTTTCATGACAAATAGAAGGAGAAAAAGTGGAAGCAGTGACAGATTTTATTTTCTTGGTCTCCAGAATCACTGCAGATTATAACTGCAGCATGAAATTAAAAGATGCTTGCCCTTTGGAAGGAAGGCTATGACAAACCTAGATAGCATATTAAAAGGCAGAGGCATCAGTTTGCTGACAAAGGTTCATATAGTCAAAGCTATGGTTTTTCCAGTAGTCATGTATGGATGTAAGAGTTGGACCATAAAGAATGCTGATCACTGAAGAATGGATGCTTTCTAATTGTGGTACTGGATAAGTCTTGAGAGTCCCTTGGACTGCAAGGAGATCAAGCCAGTCAATCCTAAAGGAAATCAGTCCTGAATATTCACTGGAAGGATTGATGCTTGAAGCTCCAATACTTTGGCCACCTGATGCAAAGAGCTGACTCATTGGAAAAGACCTTGATGCTGGGAAAGATTCAGGGCAGGAGGAGAAGATGACAACAGAGGATAAGATGGTTGGATGGCATCATTGACTCAATGGACATGAGTTTGAGCGAACTCCTGGAGATAGTGAAGGACAGAGAAGCCTGGCATGCTGCAGTCAATGGGGTTGCAAAGATTTGGACAAGATTTAGGGACTGAACAAGAACAGCGAAGTCATGACAAAGGGAGTTTCCTAGGCCAGTAGATGAGAGCTAACTTGTTCAAGTTAACCCAGAAATTCAAGAACTGGATTTAACTTAAAAAAATTCAGTCTGATTGTAACACTTGAGTTCTTTCTAGATTATACTGTGCAGTTTAGGAGGCAGTTGGTGGTTGTGGTAGACTGCAGTTGCCTTGCTAAGATCTCCTTTCCTGATCTGAGATCACCCATCTCCCAGGTCCTGTGAGAGTTGGCTACTAACAGTTGAAGGTAAACTCCTCTCCCTAGAATTCCCCTTAAAGTGTAGGAGACAACTTGCTTCAGGATAAGATGGCCCTGTGGATGTTCCTCTGCTTAGAATTCCTCATCAGATTAGGCTGAAGGTGGATTTCATCTGCATGTACATATTATAGGCTTCTTCCTCTCTCCTGTCTTTCTCATCTCCTTAAATGTTTCATCTGAGAATATCTTAGTTACTGGATCAAGAATCCCATCCAGGGGCTAAGCTTCTTGAGAATCTAAGATTAGGTTGTAGTAACTAGCTGAATATTAATATGAATCAAACTTATGGGCAAATATAATGATACAAAGAAAAAACCTAGCAGCTTCTTGACATGTAGTTAAACATGTATCACATCAGAGAAATGAAACCACACAGTCCAGAAAAAAAATGCTTATTGAAGTCTACAATGTTATGAAGAAAATTAAAAGTGTTATTTTTTAGTATGGACTGTGCAGTTTTTGCCAAAGTACATTGGACGGTATATAAATCTTACAGTTTATGTCAGGACTATTTTGATTGCAAGTATAGAACCTCAATTCAAATTTTCTTAGTCCAAAAAAAAAAAATTCATTGTCATTTCTGTCTGTGAAATTCAAAGGTCAAGTTTACTTTACACATATTTGGACCTAGAGGTTTCCATTACTTACTTTCTACTTACTTACTTACTTTGGCTTTATTTGCTTTGTTCTGTACACATTTAGGAGAAGGCAATGGCAACCCACTCCAATACTCTTGCCTGGCAAAGTACTGGAGAGGAGCCTGGTAGGCTGCAGTCCATGGGGTCGCTAGGAGTTGGAAACAACAGAGTGACTTCACTTTCACTGTTCACTTTCATTCATTGGAGAAGGAAATGGCAACCCACTCCAATATTCTTGCCTGGAGGATCCCAGGGACGGGGGAGCCTGGTGGGCTGCCATCTGGGGACGGCACAGAGTCGGACAGGACTGAAGCGACTTAGCAGCAGCAGCAGTACACATTTAAGGGGCTTCCCAGGTGGTGCTAGTGGTAAATTACCCACCTACCAATGAAGGAGATGTCAGAGATGAGGGTTTGATCCCTGGGTCAAGAAGATCCCCTAGAGGAGTGCATGGTGATCCACTTCAGTATTTTTGCCTAGAGAATCCCATGGACAGAGGAGCCTGGCAGGCTACAGTCTGTATGGTCACATGGAGTTGGACACGACTGAAGTGACCTTAGCACCCATAAACATTTAAAAATGTCTCTGTAAATGTAACTTTTCTAATGCCTAGGAAAGATTTGAATTGGCCATGCCTAGGTCATTTGCTAGTGTTGAAGTAACCACGGTGTGTAGTACTCTATTTAAAAACCTGAGTAGTGCATATACCCATTGCAGTGGAAAGAGGAGATATTGAAGCACAGCTGTGGACCATCAAAGGAAAAAATCCCTAGTGAAACCATGAAAAGAGGCATGTGAATGTACTAATAAAAACTTTGATTTTGAAAGATGGATATCTTATAGATTATTTTCCAAATTTATGTGAAATTGGAAGTTATTTTTAATGAAATATTTTATGAAATTCAGACACACTTGGGTCCAAGAACAGATGACTCTACTTACTAGCTATATCACTTTGGAAAATCAGTTACATTCTCTAGGCCTCAGTCTTCAGTTGTAAAACTGGAATAACCAAGTGTACTATAAAGATTAGAGAAAATACATTATTAATGCTTGGCTCCATAAAAGTAGTTTCTATTGAGCAAGCTAGTATCAACTTGGAGATCTTTGAATGTCTCCCAAAAGTGTTAAAATTAATTTTTTAAAAAGTACTTTGATCTCATTTTAACAAGCTGGGAAGAGAATGCAGTGTTTATGAGGATTAATTTATAAGTTTGGTATAGGTCGAATTGGGTTTGGGGTGACAATAAAGAAAAGAGCCAGAGATATGGAGGACAGGCGAGAGGTTATTGTAATCAATTATGAATTGATAGGTACATGAACCAAGGGAACATAAGGCAGTAATGTACAACTATTAAGAACAAACCATAAAAATGATTAGAAGGCTTTCAGAATGGTCCAATTCAGCAGTTTACCATGAGGATTTTATTTTTCAAATAGTCTGTTTAATTCAATAATGATGGGTGCTAAAAGATTTGCAAGGTGTCCTCTTTCCCCAGGTTAATAAAACAATACACTGCAAAATACAATACAATTTCAGAAGTTTAAACTTCAGTAAAATCTTCCTTTATATATGGCCACTCATTTTGTAGAGTCTACGTTTCTGCTAATAGAGTGTGGTGTAAAATAGGGATTTTACTTCATTTGATCATTTAGGAAAAGTCTTAGAGTATGTACTCAGATAAAAACCCATATGCAGTCATGATCATATCTGAGACAAGATTATAAAATTAAGTAGTCTGTTTTCAAATGTTTTAGAGTAATAACCATAAAAACTGAAGGGTCTTAAAATACAGAAATGGATTTATGGATTAGAAGTAGAAATTAATAAAAGAGAAACTGAATTGAAATATCCTAAAATCCTTGTCACTTAATTGTGATTTTATTTAGTAAGCTTTACAGAGAGATAATTTTGGAAAAGGAGTACGTCAAGGCTGTATATTGTCACCGTGCTTATTTAACTTATATGCAGAGTACATCATGAGAAGTGTTGGGCTGGATGAAGCACAAGCTGGAATCAAAATTGCTGGGAGAAATATCAATAACCTCAGATATGCAGATGACACCACCCTTCATCTAGCCCAGTGTTTCTCATAATGTACTCTGCATATAAATTAAATAAGCAGGGTGACAAGATTCAGCCTTGACATACTCCTTACCCAATTTGGAACCAGTCTGTTGTTCCACATCCAGATCTAACTGTTGCTTCCTGACTTGCATACAGATTTCTCAAGAGGCAGGTCAGGTGGTCTGGTATCCCCATCTCTTTCAGAATTTTCCACAGTTTATTGTGATCCACATAGTCAAAGGCTTTGGCATAGTCAATAAAGCAGAAATAAATGTTTTTTCTGGAACTCTCTTACTTTTTTTGATGATCCAATGGATGTTGGCAATTTGATCTCTGGTTCCTCTAAAACTAGTTTGAACATCCGGAAGTTCATGGTTCACGTGTTGTTGAAGCCTGGCTTGGGGAATTTTGAGCCTTACTTTACTAGTGTGTGAGGTAGCTTGAGCATTCTTTGGCATTGCCTTTCTTTGAGACTGGAATGAAAACTGACCTTTTCCAGTCCTGTGGCCACTGCTGAGTTTTCCAAATTTGCTGGCATATTGAGTGCAGCACTTTCACAGCATCATCTTTCAGGATTTGGAATAGCTCAACTTGAATTCAATCACCTCCACTAGCTTTGTTTGTAGTGATGCTTCTTAAGACCCACTTGACTTCACATTCCAGGATGTCTGGCTCTAGGTGAGTGATCACACCATCATGATTATCTGGGTCTTTTTGTATAGTTCTTCTGTGTATTCTTGCGACCTCTTAATATCTTCTGCTTCTGTTAGATCCATACCATTTCTGTCCTTTATTGAGCCTATCTTTGCATGAAATGTACAAAAGCTTGAACTACCTTAAACAATAAAATAAATGCCAAAGATGGGATAGTTAGGGAGTTTGGGATGGGCATGAAAACTCTGCTATATTTAAAATGGATAATCAACAGAGTCCTACTGTATATCACATGGAAATCTGCTCAATGTTATATGGTGGCCTGAATGTGAGGGAGGTGTAGGGGAGAGTGGATACATGTATATGTATTGTTGAGTCCCTTCCCTGTTCACCTGAAGCTATCACAACATTGTTAATTGGCTATACCCCAATACAAAAAATTGTCAAGGAATTAGAGGAAATATTAAAGAAAAGTTTGAGAAGAAACTTGGAACGTTTTGTAGTTTTTGTAGCTACACGATTAATATGATTCACCTTTAGCTTGAGATACCTACCTGTAGTTATGTGTTTTTTGTTTGTTTTTGTGGAAGATAATGAAATTGGCCCAACTTGAATTAGAGGTTAACCTTAATTCAGTCAGCTGTGGCCTGGATTCAGGATCCTGTCATAGAAGGATAAGTCACCTTTCTCATAGAAAAACTGGTGTCCTAGGTGCCAAGGACACTTGCTAAATCTAATAATTTAAAACACATACAACTTGATCTTTACATAAGATGAGCAGAGATAATAAATACATAAATTTGGTAGCCTTTCAAAAATATTCTAACCTTATAGTTCCTATTTCTCTAGGTAAAGCTTGAGCTGCCATCTTGGTGTAGCCAGCACTCCATCCATCTCACAATCTGAAGTCAGAAGTCTTGAGTTGGAGGTAAGCTTGATATATGAACTTTTAATGTAAGGAATCACTTTTAGCAGTCTTTGTACATGACATATACAATGTTTCGTATTGGAAACTTGTTTGTGTTGTTTACTTATTGGAATTATGATGTTTTTAAAAAATTTCAAATGTAATCTTAACATCAAATACCAATTTAAGCAATAGAAACAGGGTTGCTTTGATTGAAGCAAGAAAAGATGCTGCTGGCAGCCCCACTGGCTTGGATTCTCTGCTTTCCCCTTATGGTGAGTGATCCTTAAAATTCCTTTATAGAGATCCATATCATTGCAGAATATAATCTGAAACAAAATCACTAATGTAGTACAATAAGCATGGATAAGATTTGGAATCAAAGGATCAGTTTTATAAAATGCTGATTCTAGCACATACTAACTTGGAGATGGAATAAATCACGTATTAATAAATTCTCCAAATCTTTCTTCAGCTGAGAAGTATACATAATACTTATACCATCAAACTTAGAAGGTTCATTTATTAAATGTGATGTCAACCGTAGAAAACTCTACAATGTTATATACAGTGTTAATTGATATTGCATTGGATATCTATTTACCCACCTTGAGAAAAACATCCAAACTGCTAGGTACTTTAAGGGCACCCTGGCCCGCATTGACCACATTCTCAATTTCAAAACTTCCTTCTCCTTTACAATAATTATGTTGGCCTCCAAGGACATATGAATCAGTGACAATATATATCCTAAAAAATATCAGCTATTTGATTATTTTGACATCATATAGCTTGCTCTAAACGTGCTAGTGGCTGTTTATCGTCTTCTGTGGTCCTAGAAGAGGGAGAAAGCATGAGCAGCAGAGACGAAGGCTCCTAAATCACTGATTTGACCCCATCCCAGGGAGCGACTTCACTTTCACTTTTCACTTTCATGCATTGGAGAAGGAAGTGGCAACCCACTCCAGTGTTCTTGCCTGGAGAATCTCAGGGACGGGGGAGCCTGGTGGGCTGCCGTCTATGGGGTCTCACAGAGTCAGACACGACTGAAGCGACTTAGCAGCAGCAGCAGGAACTTGCACAATCAAATGTGAATAGCAAATGCAGTCTCCCTCTAAAGCTCCTCTGAGGGTCATTCATGGAGGTACAGAAGGGTACCCAAGGGAGATGGAGATAAAAGCACCTTCTTGATAATATTCACTTGAGAATGATTATAAACCATGAAATGAGTGACAGACAAAAACTGCTTAAGTTGAGGCATACATTTTCACTCTGTTTTGGATGCTGGTACTCTGGCAATGTATTTTAAGCTCAGCGTTTGCTTTAAAAAAACAAAAACCAAAAAAAAACCACAAAAATTCTCATTCAACTGTACGAAACCCATTCTCCTCAAGATTGAAGCTTTTCTGTAGTGATGTTATCTGTTTAGGTTTGAAGCCACTAGGGCCCTGGCACATACAGCTGGAATACTCTATTTTTAAAGATATATTGTGTCTGTTGATACAAAGGTCATGATGTAGACTTTTGCACTTAGAATCAGCATGAGAATGTGGGACTGTTCTTGCAGATCTTGGCTCCATCAGCAAAATAAAATAAACTGGAGGCTTGAAATAGAAATAACCCTCCTTCCAAGTGTTTCATTTAGAGAATGACATCCTGTTTTCTTCAGAATATCATGGGTAATTCTGCATATGAATGAATTTTGCAACAGAAAAGGCCCAGCAAATGAAATACGCAAAATAACTTAGAATTTCAGGAGTCAGTAATAAAAATAAATGATGATGCTTTTCCGCTCAAAGTGTGAAGGGAATTGGAAACCTGAAATTTAGTTACATAAAGTTTTAAGATTTTTATAACGATTTGTGATAGCATGGTAAGCTGAGTTCTCCTTATAAGAGAATGTAGTGTGTCTTTAGTACAATTTACCATTTATCTTATAAGGAAATTTTGACACAGTTTGCCTATTAGCTATTGAAGTCAGACCAATTTTCAAATTATAGTCATAAGTAGAAAGGTGTATTTCAGAAATAACTGGACCCAAAGCATCGTTCACCTGGAAATACTTTGATTTGGCTCCCAACTGAGCCTGGAGAGGTTTTACCTGAAGTACAAAGTAACTACAGTCAAAGTTGTAGAAATTCCTAGTTTTGTCAATAAAACCCCATTTCTATATTGAAAAAAGCACAGTGACATAATATGTTAATAATATAACATTATATTAAATTTAAAAAATAAATTTCAATTTATAATCTTACATATACATTTTCCATTATGTTGCTGCTAAAACTCACCCAGAAACTGGCCCCTTTCCAGCCCTAGTGTCTTTATATTGGATTTTACTACTCTTTTCTATTTGAAAGGAATTGGTACCTTAGCTGACTTCCTGTCTTGAGTATAGAAAAGATCAGTAGGGTTCTTTTATGTATTTGTATTGCCTACAATAAAAGGATTTTTTTTCAGACAACATCTTTTTTAGGAAGAAGTGAAAGCTTACACTGGAAATGTCATGGCAGCTTTTGTGTTAAGATGATAATGATAAAAACAATCATTATTTGGAACAATTTGAGTCTATAAGATTCATGTTTATGTGAAATTTGTGTCAGAGATTGGCCGGATGTTTATTTGGCTTTTCCTTTTTCTTGAGTATAAATTGTTTTCTAGCTCTTTTGATTATAAGTGGAGTCGTAAGACTAGTTGCCACCAATGAAATGTGAGCAGATATGATGTGTCACTTCTGGCAAAAGACAGTTAAGAATTGCTCCATGATCTCGTTCTTTCCTTGTTCTGTTGACTGGATGTGAATTTGAAGCTGTATATTAGAAATAGCCAAGCGTCAGTTATACAGGCTCTCTGAAATTCTGCACCCTTTATAAAGCAAAGGTTTATTAGAACCTTTTCTTCCCACACTTGGGGGACCATTTTATACTTTGGCATAAGCCAACAGCCACCAGTTAACATTTATATTGTTAATCATCCAAGATTTTAGGGTTGTTGGTTACACAGCTAACATTACTTACCTGACTAATAATACTCAGATAGAAAGAGGTAATAGTACTTGTGATTACAGAAGGCAATTGTGATACAAAAAACATAGGATATAGGCAGGAACCAGGAATGACTGGGAACTGAGTATAACAGGATCAGTATTTCAGAAGCAATAACAATTGTTTCAGTTAAGTAGTGGTAATATCAATTAAGACAAAGTATACTGGAGTCAAAGTTAATTGCTTTGGTTGTCACAGTGAGAAAAAACGAAAAAGTTTAAATATTGAGATCAAAGTGTTTCCTTGGTCAAATGTTTCAAAAAAGGAAAACTGATAAGACACAAAGTCCTCATCTCTTAGGAGATGAGTTTTTTAAATGATACTGATGTCCGGTGACCTTGACCTGCAACAGCTTGAAGCAGGATTTCGGTTCCTAGCCAGAGACTGAAGTCAAGCCGCGGCAGTGAGAGCACTCGGTCCTAGCCACTAAGCCAAGAGGGACTGGTAGTCAATGACAAGGCCCTGGCCTATGTGCTGTGTAGAAATAAATTTCCACATGGAGACAGAAAGTAGAGAAACAAGAAAAGTATATATTAGGAGGAAAAAGGATGTGTGTGGATGGGCACCCGGATGGGCTCAGAGAGTCACACCCTCATTGTAGTTTGAATCACTTTTATGGGGCATTTCTCCCAGGTTTCGTTTGGCCAATCCTCTTGCTCTGCCTGGTTCTGAGTTCGTATTTGGCATTACTCTGAGTCCTCTATGTGTGCGTGTTCATTTCTTAGCCAAGATGAATTCTAGCACAGAGGCTTATGGGTAGGTTGACATCACTTACTATGAAGTGATGCCACCTCTCTTTTGACTTTCAAGGAGTCTTTCTGTACATGTGTAGTCAGGATGGTCTCCTTGACTTTGAGGAATATGTGGTCTTTTATCTCTTATCTGGGCAGGACTAAGCTCCTCTCTCGCTCCTGTTATTTTGGGGATACCTGTCCACAGGGGACTAATTCTGGCTGCTTAACTTGGGGCTCTTCTATATCCTGCCTCAATACTATTAATTATCATAAAATGCTAATGAGGTAAAATTTTAATAGTGCTAGCAGAACAGGTCAACATATCATGATATTAGGGCAATGATTTTGAAATAAAGGTAAAACAAAATTGGGAATGGATGATAGGTATATTTTGAGATTCAAACTAGGTTTCAAAAAGCAAAACTTGTTGAACAAAAGGTAATTATTAATAACAATTTAACAAATACTTGCTTTTGAAGATTCACTGATTTTTAGACTTTCTTCTCTGTGTTTGGGATATGGGTGCCTACACCATACATTTTAATCAATTTAAACATTAAAATAAATGTCAGGCTGATGTCAAGAGAGTCTTCAGTTTGAATCTCCAAAGGAAAAGAATCCTAATTCTGTATTTTGGCCAAAAATCAGTAGATGGATAATTTAGATCCTTGGCTAGTTGGATTTGGTATTCTTTTAACTTCTAGTAAAAATACTGCAAGCAACTTATAAAGTATGTAACTCATATTGCTAGAACCGTGCTGTTGCTAAATCTTATCCAACTCTTTTGTGCCTCATGGATTATAGACTATTAGGCTCCTCTGTCTGTGGGATTTCCAAGGTGAGAATATTAGAGTGGGTTACCATTTCCTTCTCCAGGGGATCTTCATGACCCAGGGATCGAACCTATATCTCCTGCATTGGCAGGTGGGTTCTTTACCACTGAGCCACCAGGGAAGCCCTACTAGAACCATAAATGATACTAAAATAAAGCTATAAGCAAAATTATAAACTATTATATATGCTTCCCTGATAGCTCAGTTGGTAAAGAATCTGCCTGTAATGCTGGACACCGCATTTCAATTCCTAGGTCGGGAAGATCCACTGGAGAAGGGATAGGCTACCCACTCCACTATTCTAGGGCTTTCCTTGTGGCTCAGATAGTTAAGAGTCTGCCTGCAATGTGGGAGACCTAGGTTTGATCCCTGGATTGGGAAGATCCCCTGGAGAAGGGAACGACTACCCACTCCAGTATTCTGGCCTGGAGAATTATGGACCGTATAGTCCTTGGGGTCACAAAGAGTTGGATGTGACTTTCACTTCACTTTACTTGTATATAATGAAGACATACACTTACATTGTGTTTATATGTAGATTATATATTTTAAATCTTTTTTGTATTGTTAATTCAGTATGTTTTATTTGCTGTTTAGGATGTTTGAAATGTTAAAAAGTATTGAAACGTGTAAAATATCATGTAGGAAACGAGTTGCCAGTCCAGGTTCGATGCACGATGCTGGATGCTTGGGGCTGGTGCACTGGACGGCCCAGAGGGATGGTATGGGGAGGGAGGAGGGAGGAGGGTTCGGGATGGGGAACACATGTATACCTGTGGCGGATCCATTATGATATTTGGCAAAACTAATACAATTATGTAAAGTTTAAAAAAAAAAAAAAAAAAATAAAAATAAAATAAAATAAAATAAAATAAAAAAAAAAAAAAAAAAAAAAGAATTTTGGTCCTGCCTACCAAAAATGAAAGAGCTCTGAGAAAGTTTGAAAGAAGAGATGAAGGAATATCACCAATAAGTACTGAATGAAGAAAGAATTTTCCAGGTAAATTTTGTGCCAGGGTTTATATAAGAACACTGTAACTTTTAAAACAATCCAAAAATAGATCACCATTTTACACCTGTGGAAACTATAAATTAAATGATTTTTTTCTTCAGTAGTCATAGCACAAAACTAGGGTTAGTTGTTTCCTATTGTATGTTATTTCTATTGTATGGCATTGTTAGGTCAAGTCACACATTTTGAAAAAAGTTTCCAGGCATGGTCAACCAGTCTGGTCATTTCTGGCAAAAAATAGAAACACAGAGTTTGAGAAGACAATAGGTAAGTGTATGATCTGTAATTCCTTCTAGAGAGGAAGCAAGACAAGTTGGAGTCAGAGCTGGGGAATAAAATTGACTTGGGGGAACATGAAGGAATAAACTATAACTCTTAAATCAAAAAAAAAAAAAAAAAAAAAGTACTCAGAATAAAAAGTTTGTATTCAGTTTAAACTTGTCTGCTGCTGCTGCTGCTAAGTCGCTTCAGTCGTGTCCGACTCTGTGCGACCCCATAGATGGCAGCCCACCAGGCTTCCCCGTCCCTGGGATTCTCCAGGCAAGAACACTGGAGTGGGTTGCCATTTCCTTCTCCAATACATGAAAGTGAAAAGTGAAAGTGAAGTCGCTCAGTCGTGTCTGACTCTAGCAACCCCATGGACTGCAGCCTACCAGGCTCCTCCGCCCATGGGATTTTCCAGGCAAAAGTACTGGAGTGGGGTGCCATTGCCTTCTCCGTTAAACTTGTCTAGGGATTTTAAATTAATAAAAATCTGTAGATAGTGCTTAAATACATAAGAATTTAGTTTTCAGTGTTTCATTCATTTGGTATGAACTCCAGGAGGACCTGGCAATATGACTGGGTCTGCTTTCTTGTAACTCTGTCTTCTGCAAAGTATTGAGTTAACACATTATTGACGGGGATTTTTGCAGAAATTAACACCTGTGGTTGGTGATTTGTTATGTAAGTGAATGTTGAAACACCCATGTTTGAGTAAGTATCAACAACTATTTTTTGTTTTTTGTACTTAAGGCATTTATTTGAAACTTTTTAAATGTCTTGCTGAAGCATTCTAATATTAGAGTGTGATAGGCGGATAGCAGGCACCTCTGTGCAGGGGAACAGAAGGTCTATTACAAAAATGCTGTGTTTTACTGTGCTTTGTCTTGGAAGTGCAGACTGCAGGTACTGGCCGCTTTTTTTTTTTTTTTTTTTTTTTAGTCCTATGGGTATTATTTCCTCTAAAATATGTTCTTTTCTTTCACCTGATAGTCAAAAAAAGTTGGACCTTTGTGGGAGGGGGGCACTTTCATATTTTAAACTAATTTTTATTGGAGTATAGTTGCTTTACAATAGTGTGTTAGTTTTTGCTTACAGCAAAATGAATCAGCTATACATATACATATTATATCCTCTTTTTTGGATTTCCTTCCCATTTAGTCACCATGAAAAGTGAAAGTGTTAGTTGCTCAGTTGTGTCCAACTCTTTCGGAGCCCATGGACTGTAGCCTACCAGGTTTCTCTGTCCATGGGATTCTCCAGGCAAGAATACTGGAGTGGGTTGCCATTCCCTTCTCCAGGGTGTCTTCCCGACCCAGGGATTAAACCCAGGTCTCCCCCATTGTAGGCAGATTCTTTACCTTCTGAGCCAGCCAGTCACTATAGACCCCTGAGTAGAGTTCCCTGGTGATACAGAATAGGTTCTCATTAGTTATAATTCAATGAGTTATTATCTCATTAGTAATACTTTATTACTCTACTTTATACATAGTATCAATAGTGTATATACATCAATCCTAATCTCCCAATTTGTCTCACCCTCCTTTCCTCTTTGGTATCCATGTGTTCTATACCTCTGTGCCTCTTTCTGCTTTGCATATGAGATCATCTATACCATTTTCCTAGATTCCACATATATGCATCAATATATGATATTTGTTTTCTTCTTTGTGACTCCCTTCACTCTCTATGACACTCTCTAGGTCCACCCATGTCTCTTCAAATGACCCAATGCCATTCCTTTTTATGGCTGAGTCATATTCCATTGTGTGTATGTACCATATCTTCTTTATCCATTACTATGTTGATGGACATTTAGGTTGCTTCCATGCTTGGCTGTTGTAAGTAGCACTGCAATAAACATTGGGGTGCATGTGTATTTTTGAATTATGTCTTTCTCTGGGTATATGCCCGGTAGTGGCATTGCTGGGTCATGTGATAGTTCTATTTTTAGCTTTTTAAGGAACCTCCATACTGTTCTCCATAGTGACTGTATCAATTTACCTTTTCACAAGCAGTGTAAGAAGGTTCCCTTTCCTCCATAGCCTCTCCAGCATTTATTGTCTGTAGACTTTGATGATGGCCATTCTGACCAGTGTGAAGTGGTACCTTGTTGTAGTTTTGATTTGCATTTCTCTAATAATTAGTGATGTTGGGCATCATTTCATGTGTTAATTGGCCATCTGTATGTCATATTTGGAAAAAAGTCTAGGTCTTCTGCCCAGTTTTTTTATTTTTGTTTTTAAATCTTGAACTGCATAAGCTGTTTGTAAGTATTGGAGATTAATCCTTTCTCAGTTGCTTCATTTGCAAATATTTTGTCCCATTCTGTGGGCTGTCGTTTCATTTTGTTTATGGTTTTCTTTGCTGTGCAAAAGCTTTTGAGTTTAATGAGGTCCTGTTCATTTTTATTTTTATTACTCTAGCAGGTGGGTCAAAAGATCTTGATGCAATTTATGTCAAAGATGCAATTTATGTTCTGCCTATGTTTTCCTCGAAGAGTTTTATAGTGTCTGGTCTTACATTTAGGTCTTTAATCCATTTTGAGTTTATGTTTTGTGTATGGTATTAGGGGTTTCTAATTTCATTCTTTTATAATATGAAATTGTCTAGTTTTCCCAGTGAAACTTATTGAGGGACTGTCTTTCCTCTATTTATGTTTTGCCTCCTTTGTCATAGGTTAGTGCCATAGGTGTGTGGGTTTATCTCTGGGCTTTCTATCCTGTTCTGTTGATCTATATTTCTGTTTTGTGCAATTATCTTATAGTCTTGCTATTATATAGTCTTGACTATTGATATAGTCTTGACTATTGTAGCTTTGTAGTATAGTCTTAAGTCAGGGGCCTGATTCTTCCAGTGCCATTTTTCTTTCTCAAGATTGCTTTGGCTATTTGGAATCATTTGTGTTTCTGTACAAACTATAACATTTTTTTCTTCTAGTACTGTGAAAAATGGCATTGGCACTTTTCTAGGGATTGTATTCAATCTGTAGATTGCTTTGGGTAGTATAGTCATTTTCACAATACTGATTCTTCCAATCCAAGGATATGGTATATTCCATCTGTTTGTATGTTTGATTTCTTTCACTAGTATCTTATGGTTTTCTGTGTACAAGTCTTTTGCCTTCTTTTTTTTATTTTTTTAATCTTTTTTATTTTATTTAACTTTACAATATTGTATTGGTTTTGCCATATATCAAAATGAATCTGCCACAGGTATACATGTGTTCCCCATCCTGAACCCTCCTCCTTCCTCCCTCCCCATACCATCCCTCTGGGTCATCCCAGTGCATCAGCCCCAAGCATCCAGTATCGTGCATCGAACCTGGACTGGCGACTCATTTCATATATGATATTATACATATTTCAGTGCCATTCTCCCAAATCATCCCACCCTCTCCCTCTCCCACAGAGTCCAAAAGACTGTTCTATACATCAGTGTCTCATATACAGGGTTATTGTTATCATCTTTCTAAATTCCATATATATGCGTTAGTATACTGTATTGGTGTTTTTCTTTCTGGCTTATTTCACTCTGTATAATAGGCTCCAGTTTCATCCACCTCATTAGAACTGATTCAAATGTATTCTTTTTAATGGCTGAGTAATACTCCATTGTGTATATATACCACAGCCTTCTTATCCATTCATCTGCTTTTGCCTTCTTAAGAAAGTTTATTCCTAGGTCTTCTTTTTGTTGCAATGGTAAATGGGATTGTTAGCTTGATATCTCTTTTTGATCTTTTGCTGTTAGTGTATAGGAATTTAAGAGACTTCTGTGTATTAATTTTGTATCTTGGTACTTTACCAGATTCATTGGTTAGCACCAGTAGTTTTCTGGTGGCATCTTTATGATTTTCTGTATATAGTATGTCATCTGCAAACAGCTGACAATTTTACTTCTTTTCCAATTTGGATTCCTTTTATTCTTTTTTCCTCTGATTTCCATGGTAGGACTTCCAAAATTATATTGAATAATAGTGGCAAGAGTGGACATCCTCGTCTTATTCCTAAACTTAGAGGAAATGCTTTTAGTTTTTCATCATTGAAAATAATGTTTGCTGTGGGTTTGCCATATATGCCCTTTATTATGTTGAGATAGGGTCCCTCTATGCCCACTTTCTGGAGAGTTTTTTAAATTATAAATCAGTGTTGAATTCTGTTGAAAGCTTTTTCTGCATTTACTAAGATAATCATATAATTTTTATTCTTTAGTTTGTTAATATAGTGTATCTGATTGATTCGTGTATACTGAAGAATCCTTGTATCCCTGGAATTTATCCCCCTTGATCATGGTGTAAGACCTTTTAATGTATAGTTGGATTTGGTTTGCTAGTATTTTGTTGAGGTTTTTTGCATCAATGTTCCTGGTAGCTCAGACGGTAAAGCGTCTGCCTACAATGCAGGAGACCCAGGTTTGATCCCTGGGTCAGGAAGATCCTCTGGAGAAGGAAATGGCAACCCACTCCAATACTCTTGCCTGGAAAATCCCATGGATGAAGAAGTGTGGTAGGCTACAGTCTATGGGGTCGTAAAGACTTGGACACGACTGAGTGACTTCACTTTCACTTTCATCAGTGATACTGGCCTATAATTTTCTTTTTTTATGTGTGATTTCTTTGTCTGGTTTTGGTATCAGGGTGATGGTGGCCACAAAGAGTGAGTTTGGGAGTGTTCCTCCCTCTGCAGCTTTTTGGAAGGATAGGTGTTAGCTCTTCTCTAAATGTTTGATGGAATTTGCCTTTGAAGCCATCTGGTGCTGGACTTTTGCTTGTTGGAAGATTTTAAATCACAGTTTAAATTTCATTACTTGTGATGTATCTGTTCATATTTTCTATTTCTTCCTGGTTCAGTCTCAGAAGGTTGTACTTTTCTAAGAATTTGTCCATTTCTTTCAGGGTGTCCATTTTATTGGCTTGGCTTCCCCTGTGACTCAGTGGTAAAGAATCCACCTGCACTGCGGGACACATGGGTTTGATCCCTGGGTTGGACAGATCACCAGGAGAAGGGAAAGGCTACCCAATCCAGTATCCTGGCCTGGAGAATTCCATGGACATATAGTCCAAGGGGTTGCATAGAGTCAGACACGACTGAGTGACTTTCACTTTCACAGTTGCTTGTGGAAAATAGAAATTTCACAGTGCATCATTTAAAAAATTATGATAATAAATTTGCAATAATAATACACACAAGGTTGGAACAGAAAACTTACAGAGCAAAATGTGACATAGTGACAATCATAAGTTGTATAATGAACATTAAGCTCTTAACAACTTTGCACTGTGATGTTAATTGTATCACTGTCTAAAAACATATCGATACATCTCTGGTCAATCACATTTACATAACAAAAGATATATTAATATGTCTCTAGTCAATAATATGTGAAGATAAATGTAGAGTATTGATTTGTTCATTTGTATCAAGCCAGCTGTACTCAGGAATCAAAAGTGTGCATTGTTAAACCTCTGATTGGCGGGTTTCAGCTATAATGAGTTGGCACATGCTCCAAGGGTTATTTGGAATAGTATAAAAGTTTAGTGAGGGATGATGGAGGCTCCATCCTAAACTGAAGTGGTCCCCATGCACTTCAACTTCATCTCTTGTAATGAAATATTCCTCCTGAGGCAGAGGACCTAACATTTGCACCTGAGATGTTTCAAGAACTCTGGATGCAGCTGCTGTCTGGCTGAATGCTATACTACTTTATTTGTGTGCTTTGAATTTATGTGAACTGGGTACGTTTTGAATCCAGTGAATCTTCTTTCTGATTCCCAACTAAGGACAAATAGAAATTGAGTCAGTAGTTGTATAACACTCAGGGCTTATATTTAATGTATTTAACTTTTTAAAAATATGTTTTTCTTATGGAAAGCAAATCATGTGTAATCATGTGGTATTTTCCCAATTAAAAATAATCCCAAGGGCTGTGTTCTTGAGAAAGTTTGCAATGAGATACAAAGATAGTCTATTCCCACTAACCCCTTGCCCATGACTGACTGTGAATCTGTGATCTGTAGTATTTGCACAGAATCATTAAACCCCTCTCCCGTCCCCTTTTCCTCACTACACCTCCTTTCCCTCTCTCTTCTCCCTCAGTCTGTCTTTTTTTGTTTCTGTTGGGGCTTCCCTGATTGCTCAGTTGGTTAAGAGTCCGCCTGCATTGCAGGAGACCCCAGTTTGATTCCTGGATCGGGAAGACCCTCTGGAGAAGGGATAGACTACTCACTCCAGTATTCTTGGGCTTCTTTGTGGCTTAGCTGGTAAAGAATCTGCTTGCACTGCGGGAGACCTGGGTTCAATCCCTGGGTTGGGAAGATCCCCTGGAGAAGAGAAAGGCTACCCACTCCAGTATTCTGGCCTGGAGAATTCCATGGGCTGTATAGTCCATGGAATTGCAAAGAGTTGCAAAGAGACTGAGGGACTTTTCATTTTATTTGACTTTCAGGCTACCAAAAATAGAGGAGTTAGGTAGATTTCTTTTCATAATCAAATTGTATTAGATATTGACCCACATTTTTATATAGATTACTAGTAAATGCTATGGAGAAGGCAATGGCAACCCACTCCAGTACTCTTGCCTGGAAACTCCCATGGATGGAGGAGCCTGTAGGCTGCTGTCTGTGGGGTCACACAGAGTCGGACATGACTGAAGTGACTTACCAGCAGCAGTAAATGCAATTGATTACATTTCACTGTACGTAGACATGATAGGTCTATAGGATGGAAAAGTCTACCTCAATAGTAGTTCTCTGAATTTTGTAATTTAAATTCCTCCTGCATTGACAGTTAACCTGAACTTCTATAATTGCAGTAACGTAAAGTGTTTGAAGAAGGGTAGAGATTATAAAACTTCTACTCTTAATATCATTTCAACTGATTAATACAGCCTTTATTGTGCCCATCTTTGCATGACAAGTTCCCTTGAAATCTCTACTTTTCTTGAAGAGATCTCTAGTCTTTCCCAATCTGTTGTTTTCCTCTATTTATTTGCACTAATCATTGAGGAAGGCTTTCTTATCTCTTCTTGCTATTCTTGGGAATTCTGCATTCAGAGGGTTATATCTTTCCTTTTCTCCTTTGCCTTTAGCTTTTCTTCCTTTCTCAGCTATTTGTAAGGCCTGTTCAGACAACTGTTTTGCCTTTTTGCATTTCTTTTTCTTGGGGATGGTCTTGATCACTGCCTCCTGTACAAAGTCACGGACCTCTGTCCATAGTATGGACCTAACAGAACCAGAAGATATTAAGAAGAGGAGTCTAGAATACACTGAAGAACTATACAAAAAACATCTTCATGACCCAGATAACCACAATGGTGTGATCACTCACCTAGAGTCAGACATCCGGGAATGCAAAGTAAAGTGGGCCTTAGAAAGCATCACTACAAACAAAGCTAGTGGAGGTGATGTAATTCCAGTTGAGCTATTCCAAATCCTGAAAGATGATGCTGTGAAAGTGCTGCATTCAATATGCCAGCAAATTTGGAAAACTCAGCAGTGGCCACAGGACTGGAAAAGGTCGGTTTTCATACCAATCCCAAAGAAAGGCAATGCCAAAGAATGTTTAAATTACCGCACAATTGCACCCATCTCACATGGTAGCAAAAGAATGCTCAAAATTCCCCAAGCCAGGCTTCAACAATATGTGAAACATGAACTTTCAGGTGTTCAAGCTGGTTTTAGAAAAGGCAGAGGACCCAGAGATCAAATTGCCAACATCTGGTGGATCATCAAAAAAGCAAGAGAGTTCCAGAAAAACATCTACTTCTGCTTTATTGACTACGCCAAAGCCTTTTACTGTGCAGATCACAAGAAACTGTGGAAGATTATTAAAGAGATGGGAATATCAGACTTTCCTCCAGAGAAATCTGTATGCAGGTCAGGAAGCGACAGTTAGAACTGGACATGGAACAACAGACTGGCTCCAAATAGGGAAAGGAGTACGTCAAGTCTGCATATTGTCACCCTACTTATTTAACTTATAAGCAGAGTACATCATGTGAAATGCCAGGCTGGATGAAGCACAAACTTGGAATGAAGATTGCTGGGAGAAATATCAATAACTTCAGATATGCAGATAATACTACCCTAATGGCAGAAACTGAAGAAGAATTAAAGGACCTCTTGATGAAAGTGAAAGTGGAGAGTGAAAAAGTTGGCTTAAAACTCAACATTCAGAAAAGTAAGATCATGGCATCTGGTCCAATCACTTCATGGCAAATAAATGGGGAAACAATGGAAACAGTGAGAGACTTTAGTTTTGGGGGCTCCAAAATCACTGCAGATGGCAACTGCAGCCATGAAATTAAGAGACACTTGCTCCTTGGAAGAAAAGCTATGATCAACTTAGACAGCATATTAAAAAGCAGAGACATTACTTTGCCAACAAAGATCTGTCTAGTCAAAGCTATGGTTTTTCCAGTGGTCATATATGGATGTGAGAGTTGGAGTGTAAAGAAAACTGAGTGCTGAAGAATTAATGCTTTTGAACTGTGGTGTTAGAGAAGACTCTTGAGAGTCCCTTGGACTGCAAGGAGATCCAACCAGTCCATCCTAAAGGAGATCAGTCCTGAATGTTCATTGGAAGGACTGATGCTGAAGCTGCAACTTCAATACCTTGGCCACCTGATGTGAAGAGCTGACTCATTTGAAAAGACCCTGATGCTGGGAAGGATTGAGGGCAGGAGGAGAAGGGGAAGACAGAGGATGTGATGGTTGGATGACATCACCAATTCAATGGACATGGATTTGGGTGGACTCCGGGAGTTGGTGACAGACAGCGAGGCCTGGCGTGCTGCGGTTCATGGGGTCACAAAGAGTTGGACACGAGTGAGCAACTGAACTGACTGACTGACTGATGCTGAAACTCTAATACTTTGGCCACCTGATGCAAAGAACTGACTCACTAGAAAAGACCCTGATGCTGGGAAAGATCGAAGGTGAGAGAAGGGTACGACAGAGGATGAGATGATTGTATGGCATCACTGATTCAATGGACATGAGTTTGAGTAAGCTCTGGGAGTTGGTGATGGACAGGGAAGCCTGGCGTGATGCAGTCCGTGGGGTTGCAAAGAGTTGGACATGACTGAGTGACTGACCTGAACTGATCAATACATCTTGTTTCCCACTTAACAAACTGAAAAACAGGATATAATTATATTGCTTGTTAAAAGGCAGTATATACTCTTTCATTTGGATAAGAAAAATAATTTCGCTGCTATTTAGTTATAGATGTTTTATGTATATTTTTATAAAAGGGCATGGCTAGGCAATCTTTATTACTCATTTCTTATACTAAGGTGGATATTAAAATATAATCCAGAAAAAATGTCAAGGTGTTAACATAATGTGCTTGAGGCAGGAAGATGAGAACAATAAAATTTAGGGGAAGGAAGGACAATGTCTACCTACCTTTTTCCCCTTATTTTTTTCAAATGATGGCTATCTTAAAAGTATTTACTTACTTGGATGTGCCAGATCTTAGTTGTGGCGTATGGGATTTAGTTACCTGAACAGTGATTGAACCCGGGCCCCCTGCTCTGGGAGTGTGGAGTCTTAGCCACTGGACCACAAGGGAAGTCCCAAAGAATGCTTATTTGGATTTTCACATGAGCCACTTGTAGCAAACTCAAAATTAGTATGTTAGTTAATGTTAATGTTCTGATGACGTTTGTACATTATTTGATTTTTACCTCTTATAATAATCTTATGAAATAAAACAGCTATTAGCCAGTTATGTAAAAAAAAAAAAAAAAAAAAAAAGGAAATTGAGGGACAGGTTTGTGAAGTAACTTGCCCAAAGTAACATAAACAGGAAGAGGCAAAGCTCAAGTTTGGTCTCTGATGGTTTTCCTCTAGAGCCATTGCCTCAGATTTCTGTGCTTTCTTCTGTCATGGATCGTAGGATATAGGTAAATTCATATTCTGGTTACTAACCACCGGGTGATACCTTTACTTTAATGAAGAAAATTAAGACATAATTTGCATTTTCTTTCAAGAATTATCTAAACCTAAAAAAGATATCAAGGGGGTCTCTAGATTAGGTCACAACTATTCTAAGAAGTATCTGTATATATATTTGGATAATCAGTTGAAAAACATCAATTTTCATGTCACAGTTTGAATAGATAATTTAATATTTAAAATTCTAAAGCCAAGTATTAGTTATTAGCAGTCACAGTTGAAATAGAAATCAATTAGGCATTAAACTTAGGGCCTATCATGAAATATAAGATGTAAAAAGTTTCACTCCCATTGTTATTGTTCAGTTACTCAGACGTGTCCAACTCTTTGCGACCCTATGGACTACAGCATGCTAGACTTCCCTGTTCTTCCCAGAGTTTGCTCAAACTCATGTCCATTGATGCTGCCATCCAACCTTCTCATTCTCTGTCACCCCCTTCTCCTCCTGTCCTTAATCTTTCCCAGTATCTGGGTCTTTTCTAATGAGTTGGCTCTTCACATCAGGTGGCCAAAATATTGGAGCTTCAGCGTAAGTCCTCCCAATGAATATTCAGTGTTGATATCCTTTAGGATTGACTGGTTAGATCTCCTTGCTTCCAAGGGACTCTCAAGAGTCTTCTCCAGCACCATAGTTCGAAAGCATCAATTCTTCGGCACTCAGCCTTCTTTATGGTCCAACTCTCACATCCATACATGACTACTGGAAAGACCATAGCTTTAACTATACAGACCTTTCTTGGCAAAGTGATGTCTCTATTTTTTAATACAACATCTAGGTTGGTCATGGTTTTTCTTCCAAGGAGCAAGCATCTTTTAATTTCATGACTGAAGTCACCATCTGCATTGATTTTGGAGCTTAAGAAAATAAAATCTGCCACTGTTTCCATTTTTTCCTCATCTATTTGCCATCAAGTGATGTGACTAAATGCCATGATTTTAGTGTTTGGAATGTTGAGTTTTAAGCCAGCTTTATCACTCTCCTCCTTCACCTTTATCAAGAGGCTCCTTAGTTCCTCTCCACTTTCTGCCATGAGGGTGATGTCATCTGCATATCTGAAGTTATTGATACCTCTCCTGGAAATCTTGATTCCAGTTTGTGCTTCATTCAACATGGCATTTTACGTGATATACTCTGCATGTCAGTTAAATAAGCAGGGTGACAATATACAGTCCTGATATATTCCTTTCCCAATTTTTGAACCAGTTCATTGTTCCATGTCGGGTCTAACTGTTGCTTCTTGACCTGCATATAGGTTTCTCTGGAGGCAAGTAAGGTGGTCTGGTATTCCCCTCTCTTTAAGAATTTTCAAGTTAGTTGTGATTCATACAGTCAAAGGCCTAGTCAATGAAACAAAAGTAGATGTTTTTCTGGAACTCTCGCTGTTTCTATGATCCAACGGATGTTGGCAATTTGATCTCTAGTTCTTCTGCCTTTTCTAAATCCAGGTTGAACACCAGGAAGTTATCAGTTCATGTACTGTTGAAGCCTAGCTTGATGGATTTTGAACATTACCTTGCTAGCCTGTGAAATGAGTGCAGTTGTGCAGTAGATTGAACATTCTTTGGCATTGCCCTTCTTTGGGATTGGAATGAAAACTGTTATCATTTCCAATCCTATAGCCACTGCTGAGTTTTCCCTATTCACAAGCATATTGAGTGCAGCACTTTCACAGCATCATCTTTTAGGATTCAGAATAGTTCAACTGGAATTCCATCACCTCCACTACCTTGGTTCTTAGTGATGCTTTCTAAAGCCCACTTGACTTTGCATTCCAGGATATCTGGCTCTAGGTGAGTGATCACACCATTGTGGTTATCTGGGTCATGAAGATCTTTTTAGTATAGATCTTCTGTGTATTCCTGCCATCTCTTCTTAATATCTTTTGCTTCTGTTAGGTCCGTATTATTTCTGTCCTTAATTATACCCCTCTTTGCATGACATGTTCCCTTGATATCTCTATTTTCTTGAAGAGATCTCTAGTCTTTCCAGGAGCTGACTGAGGCTCAGTTCATGAAGTCCTTATTGCAAAATTCAGATTTAAATTGAAGAAAGTAGGGAAAGCCACTAGGCCATCAGGTATGACCTAAGCCAAATACCTTATGATTACACAGTGGAAGTGACAAATACATTCACGGTCTTAAATCTGATAGAGTGCCTTGAAGAACTATGGACAGTGGTTCATAACATTGTATAGAAGGCAGTGACCAAAACTATCCCAATAAAAAGAAATGCAAAAAGGCAAAATGGTTGTCTGAAGAGGCTTTACAACTACCTGAGAAAAGAAAAGTGAAAGGCAAAGGACAAAAGGAAAGATATACTGATCTGAAAGCAGAGTTCAAAGAATAGCATGGAGAGATAAGAAAGCATTCTTAAGCGAACAATACAATGAAATAGAGGAAAACAGTAGAATGGGAAAGACTAGAGATCTCTTCACCCCAGACCTAGGTTAGCCTATGTGAATGAAATTACTTAGCATAGTCCTTTCCTAGACTGCAGCAGAAATTAGGTGAAGTTTTGGAATGAGTGCTGTTAGGCTATTTTTTCATTATTTATCTTATCAAACTATTACTTTAAACAATTATTAGACTATTTAATCAGTGGACCGCAAAAAAATAAATGGTTTTCTTTGTCTACAGTAATTGCCTTTTATCATGCTGTTGAATTTCCTTATTTTTTTTTCCTTTCCAAAATGACACTTTTGGAATATCCCATAGGTTTTAAATCTTTCAGTTTTCATAGACTTCAGTCTATTCCATTCAAGATTTCCAATATCACACCCCATTTAAAGATATCAAAATTAATTGGTTGATACATTTTCATCCTCAAAGTGTAGAAATGTAATAAATTTTTGTGTTTTGATTTGCATTGAGTTGTATACTGCAATTTTACTGAATTTATTACTTTTAACAGTTTTTGGTGAAGTCCTTATGGTTTTCTAAATATAAGATTATATCATCTGAATATGGGAATCTTAATTTTTTCTTTTCAATTTGGATATCTTTTTTTCTTTCCTAATTGCTCAGGCTAGAACTTCTAATATTATATTGAAAAGAGTGGCAGAGTGGCATCTTTATCTTGTTCCTAATCTTAAAGGAAAAACAGCTTTTCACCCTTGAGAATGATGATAGTTATGGTTTTGTCATATATGACCTTTACTGTGTTGAAATATATTGCATTTATACCTAAGTGGTTGAGAATTTTTATCATGAAAGGAGCGGTGTTTTGTCAAATAATTTTTATGCATACATTGAGATGATTATGTAATTTTATTCTTTTGTTAATGTGATGATTATATTTCAGTTCAGTCGCTCAGTCATGTTCGACTCTGTGACCCCATGAATCGCAGCACTCCAGGCCTCCGTGTCCATCACCAACTCCCGGAGTTCACTCAGACTCATGTCCATCGAGTCGGTGATGCCATTCAGCCATCTCATCCTTTGTCGTCCGCTTCTTATCCTGCCCCCAATCCCTCCGAGCATTAGAGTCTTTTCTAATGAGTCAACACTTCACATGAGATGGCCCAAGTATTGGAGTTTCAGCTTCAGCATCAGTCCTTCCAGTGAACACCCAGGACTGATCTCCTTTAGGATGGACTGGTTGGATCTCCTTGCAGTCCAAAGAACTCTCAAGAGTCTTCTCCAACACCACAGTTCAAAAGCATCAATTCTTCGGCACTCAGCTTTCTTCACAGTCCAACTCTCACATCCATATATGACCACTGGAAAAACCATAGCCTTGACTAGACGGACCTTTGTTGGCAAAGTTATGTCTCTGCTTTTCAATATGCTATCTAGGTTGGACATAACTTTGCTTCCAAGGAGTAAGCGTCTTTTAATTTCATGGCTGAAATCACCATCTGCAGTGATTTTGGAGCCCAAAAAAATAAAGTCTGACACTGTTTCCACTGTTTCCCCATCTTTTTCCTACAAAGTGATGGGACTGGGAGTTATGATCTTTGTTTTCTGAATGTTGAGCTTTGAGCCAACTTTTTCACTCTCCTCTTTCACTTACATCAAGAGGCTTTTTAGTTCCTCTTCACTTTCTGCCATAAGGGTGGTGTCATCTGCATATCTGAGGTTATTCTCCCAGAAATCTTGATTCCAGCTTGTGTTTCTTCCAGTCCAGCGTTTCTCATGATGTACTCTACATATAAGTTAAATAAGCAGGGTGACAATACTCATTGGCAAATGCTTTTTATATCAATTGAATAAATTTTTTTATTATGTTTCATTGAGGCATAGTTGATTTACAGTATTATTAGTTTCAAGTTTATAACAGTGATTCAAAATTTTTACCTTATATACTCCATTGGAAGTGATTATAAAATATCAATTATATCCCATGTGCTGAATAATATGTTCTTGTGGTTTATTTTATAAGCAATAGTTTGTGCTTTTTAATCCTGTACTGCTATCTTGCCCCTCCCCTGTTACCTCTCACCACTGGTAACAACTAGTTTGTTCTCTATATCTGAATCTATTTTTGTTTTGTTCTATTCATTTGTTTATTTTTTAGATTCCATAAATAGGTGATAACGTAAGTTTTGTTTTTGATTTATTTAACTAAGCATAATACCGTTCAGGTTCATCCATGTTGTTGCAAGTAGCAAAGTTGCATTCTTTTTTTATGGTTAAGCAGTATTCCATTATACATATATATCATGAGTTTTATCCATTCATCTGTTGATGGACACTAAGATTGCTTCCATATTTTGGATATTGTAAATAATTCTTCTATGAACATTGGGATGCATATATCTTTTCAAATTTGTGTTTTAATTTTTTTCAGGTATATATGCCCAGGAGTGAAATTGCTGGATTGTATGATAGTTCTATTTTCAGTTTTTTGAGGAAACTCCATACTATTTTCCACAGTGGCTGCACCAATTTGCATTGCTACCAACAATATTCAAGGGTTCCCTTTTCTCCAGATTCTCACAAATACTTGTGGTCTTTTTGATGACAGTCATTCTGACATGCATGAGGTGGTATCTTATTGTGTTTTTGATTTCTATTTTTCTTATTAATGGTGTTGAGCATCTTTTCACATGCCTGTTGGTCATCTGTATGTCTTTAACAAAATGTCCATTCAAATCTTCCACCCATTTTTAATCAGGTTTTTTGTTTTTTGATGTTGAGTTGTAGGAGCTGTTTATAGTTGTTGGCTACTAATCCCTCATCAGTAATACCCTTTGCAAATTTTCCCCCACTCAATTTGTTGTGTTTTTGTTTGTTGGTGGTTTCCTTTGTGATACAACATCTTCTAAGTTTAATTAGGTCTCTTTGTTGTTTTTGTTCTGGTTTCCTTTGTGTAAGGAAAGAGTAAAAAAAAAAAAAATCCTCTGATTATGTCAAAGTATGTTCTGCCTATATTTTATTCTAAAAGGGTCTTATGGTTTCCAGTTTTATATTTAGGTATTAATCCATTTTGAGTTTGTTAACGGTGTGAGAAAATGTTCTATTTTCGTTCTTATACATGTAACTGCCCAGTTTACCCAGTACCATTTATTGGGGAAAAAACAAAACAAAAACACCTCTCCTTATGCTTTTTATTGCCTCCTTTGTTATAATTAGACATAAGTGCATGGATTTATTTCTGAGTTTTCTGTACTGTTCCATTCATCTACATACCTGCTTTTATTCTAGTACCATACTGTTTTGATTATTGAGGCTTTCTAGTATAGCCTAATGGAGAAAGCAATGGAACCCCACTCCAGTACTCTTGCCTGGCAAATCCAATGGACGGAGGGGCCTGGTAGGCTGCAGTCCATGGGGTAGCTAAGAGTTGGACACGACTGAGCGACTTCCCTTTCACTTGTCACTTTCATGCATTGGAGAAGGAAATGGCAGCCTACTCCAGTGTTCTTGCCTGGAGAATCCCAGAGACAGAGGAGCCTGGTGGGCTGCTGTCTATGGGGTCACACAGAGTCGGACACAACTGAAGTGACTTAGCAGCAGCAGTAGCAGTATAGCCTAAACTCAAGGAGCACAATACTTCCACCTCTGTTTTCCTTTTTCAAGACTGTTTTGGCTATTCAGAACCTTTTGTGGCTCCATAGAAATTTTAAAATCACTTGTTCAATTGCTGTAAAAAAAATGCTATTGATTATTTTGATAGGGATTTCATTGACCCTATAGATTGCCTTAGGCAGTGTGATTATTTTAATTTCTAATCCATAAACTTGGTATGTCTGTCTATCTGTTGATGTTATCTTCAGTTTCTTTCATCAGCATCTTAGAATTTTCTGAGTACAGGTCTTTTATCTCTTCAGATTTATACTTAGGTAGTTTATTCTTTTTGATGAGATTATACGGATAGGGTTGTTTCCCTAAGTTCACTTTCTAATAACTCATTTTTAGTGTATAGAAATACAGCAGATTTCTGTATATTAATTTGTATCCAGCAACTTTACCAAATTTATTTGTTAAGTTCTAGTAGTAGTATTTTTGGTGATGTCTTTAGGATTTTCTTTGTATAATATTATGTAATCTGCAAACAGTGACAGTTTTATTTTTTCCTTTCCAATTTGCATTCCTTTTCTTTTACTTATCTGATTGCTGTGATTGGGACTTCTAGTACTATGTTGAATAAAACTGATGAAAAGTGGGCATTTTTGTCTTGTTCCTGATCTTAGAGGAAATGCTTTTAGCCTTTCACCTTTGAATATGATGGTAGCTGTTGGTTTATCATATATGGCCTTTATTATGTTTAGGTATGTTACCCCTATACAAGCTTTTTATAGAGTTCTTACCATAACAGAATGTTGAATTTTATCAAAAGACTTTTCTGTACATATTGAGATGATCATATGATTTTTATTCATTTTGTTAATGTGATATATCACTTTGATTTTCAGATATTGAATCATCCTTGCATAACTGGGATAAATCCCACTTGATCATGGTGTATGACCCTTTAAACATATTGCGGATTTATTTGCTAATGTTTTGTTGAGGATTTTTGCATCTGTATTCATCAGTGATATTAGCCTGTAGTTTTTGGTTTTGCGATACCTTTGTCTGGTTTTGGTATCACTGTTGGCCTCATAGTATGAATTTGGAAGCATTTTTTTCTCTACAAAGTGTTGGAATAGTTTGAAAGGGGTAAGTTGTTACCCTTCTCTACATTTTTGGTAGAATTAACCTGTGAAACCGTCTTGTCCTGGACTTTTGTTTTTTAGGAGTTTTAGAAGTATGGATTCACTTTCATCCTCAGGATTGGTCTGTTCTTATTTTCTCTTCCTGGTTCAGTTTTGGGTGACTGAACATTTCTCTGAATTTGTCCATTTCTTCAAGGTTGTTCATTTTATTGGCATATGGTTCATAGTAATCTCTTACAATACTCTGTATTTCTCTGTCAGTTGCAACTTCTTTTTCATTCCTGATTTTATTGATCTGCACCCACTCCCCCCCACGCCCTGCTTTTGGTTATGAGTCTGGCTCAAGGTTTATCAATTTTTGTTTGATCTTTTCAAAGAACCAGCTGTTAGTTTCATTCATCTTTTCTAGTTTTTTTTTTTTTTTTTTGGTCCCCATTTCATTTGTTTCTGCTCTGATCTTTATTATTTCTTTCCTTCTCCAAATTTTGGGTTTTGCCTGTTGTTTTCCTAGTTCCTCTGATGTAAGGTCAGGTTCATCAGAGATTTTTTATTTCCTGAGGTAGGCATAGATTGCTCTAAGTTTCCTTCATAGAACTGCTTTTGCTGTATCCTGTATATTTTCATTTGTGTTTTAATTTTAATTTGTCTCTAGGTACTTTATTTTTTTCTTTGATATATTCAGTGATACATTGATTAGTAGCATAGTTTTCAGGCTGTATGTGTTTGTGTTTGGGGCATATTTTTCCTTGTACTTGATTTCAATGCTCATTGCATTGTGGTCAGAAAAGACACTTGATATGATTTCAGTTTTCTTACATTTTATTGGTGCTTGTTTTGTGGCTTAGCATATAACAGTACTGGAGAACGTTGTATATACACTTGAAAAGAATGTATATTCTACTGCTTTTAGCTGAAATCTTCTATATATATCCTTAAATTCATTTCATCTAATGTATCATTTAAGGCCAATGTTTATTTCTGTCAGAATGATCTGTCCATTGATGTAAGAGGGGTTTTAAAGTTCCTTATTATTATTGTGTTACCATTATCTCCATTTATGTTTGTTAACATATGCTTTATGTATTGTGCATGCGTGCATGCTCTGCTGCTGCTGCTAGTTGCTTCAGTCGTGTCCGACTCTCTGCGACCCCATGGACTGCAGACTACCAGGCTCCTCCATCCATGGGATTTTCCAGGCAAGAGTACTGGAGTGGGGTGCCATTGCCTTCTCCTGCAAGCTCAGTCATGTCCAACTCTTTGTAACCCCATGGACTGCAGCTTGCCAGGCTCCTCTCTCCATGGGATTGTCTAGGCAAGAGGACTGGAGTGGATTGCCTTTTCCTCTTCCAGGGCATCCTCCCAACCCAGGGATTAAGCCTGTGTCTCCTGCATTGGCAGGCAGATTCTTTACCACTGAGCCAGATGTTAGGACAGGCTTTATGTATTTAGGTACTCCTATTTTGGGTACATTTGTATTTACAATTGTTTATCTTCTTGAATTGATCCCTTGATCATTATGTAATGTCCTTCTTTGTTACATGTTACAGTTTGTGTTTTAAAGTCAGTTGACTTATATACGTATTTCTTCCTTGCCTTTACTTTCATTTTTATTTCCATGAAATACCATTTTCCATCCTCAGTTTCATTCTTGGTCTTTCTTTAGATCTGAAGTTAATCTCTTGTATGCGCCATGTATATGGATTTTGCTTTTGTATCTATTCAGTCACTCTGTCTTTTGACTGGAGCATTTAGTCAATTTACAATTAATGTAATTAATATATATGTATTTATCATCATTTTGTTTATAATTTTGCAGTTGTTATTGTAGTTCTTTTTGTAGTTCTTTTTGTTCTCTTGTTATTGACTATCTTTAGTGTTGGATTCATTTTTCTTTTGTATGTTGATCTTTTATAGACTTGGTCTGTGATTGCCATGATGCTTATATATAGCAGTGTGTGTGATTATTTAAGTTGTTCCTCTCTTAACTTCAAATGCATTTTTAAAACCTTGTATTTCTCCCCCCAACCCCTGTGTATGCTTTTGTTATCATATTTTGCATATTTTTGCTTCATATATCCCTCACTACATATTTCAGATATTTCCTACTTTAGTCTTATAACATTTCAGCTAGCATTGTATGTAGTTTATTTATTACCACTACAGTGGCTCAGATCATGAACTCCTTATTGCCAAATTCAGACTTAAATTGAAGAAAGTAGGGAAAACCACTAGACCATTCAGGTATGACCTAAATCAAATTCCTAACAATTATACAGTGGAAGTGAGTAATGGATTTAAGGGACTGGATCTGATAGAGTACCTGATGAACTATGGACAGAGGTTCGGGACATTGTACAGGAGACAGGGAACAAGACCATCCCCAAGAAAAAGAAATACAAAAAAGCAAAATGACTGTCTGAGGAGGCCTTGCAAATAGCTGTGAAAAGAAGAGAAGCCAAAAGCAAAGGAGAAAAGGAATGATATACCCATTTGAATGCAGAGTTCCAAACAATAGCAGGGAGAGATAAGAAAGCCTTCCTAAGTGATCAGTGCAAAGAAATAGAGGAAAACAATAGAATGGGAAAGACTAGAGATCTCTTAAAGAAAATTAGGTATACCAAAGGAACTTTTCATGCAAAGATGGGCTCAATAAAGGACAGAAATGGTATGGACCTAACATAAGCAGAAGATATTAAGAAAAGGTGGCAAGAATTAGGAAGCATCACTACAAACAAAGCTAGTGGAGGTGACGGAATTCAAGTTGAGGTATTTCAAATCCTAAAAGATGATGCTGTGATAGTGCTGCACTCAATATGCCAGCAAATTTGGAAAGCACAGCAGTGACCCCAGGAAAAGGTCAGTTTTCCTTATAATTCCTAAGAAAGGCAATGCAAAAGAATGCTCAAACTACCACACAATTGCACTCATCTCACATGCTAGTGAAGTAATGCTCAAAATTCTCCAAGCCAGGTTTCAACAATACATGAACCATGAACTTCCAGATGTCCAAGCTGAATTTAGAAAAGGCAGAGGAACCAGAGATCAAATTGCCAACATCCACTGGATCATCAAAAAAGCAAGAGAGTTCTGGAAAAACATCTATTTCTGTTTTATTGACTATGCCAAAGCCTTTGACTGTGTGGATCACAATAAACGATTGAAAATTCTGAAAGAGATGGGAATACAAGACCACCTGACCTGCCTCTTGAGAAATCTGTATGCAGGTCAGGAAGCAACAGTTAGAACTGGACATGGAACAACAGACTGGTTCCAAATTGGGTAAGGATGCAGTCAAGGCTGCATCTTGTCACCCTGCTTATTTAACTTATATGCAGAGTACATCATGAGAAACGCTGGGCTGGATGAAGCACAAGCTGGAATCAAGATTGCTGGGAGAAATATCAATAACTTCAGATATGCAGATGACACCACCCTTATGGCAGAAAGTGAAGAAGAACTAAAGAGCCTCTTGAAGAAAGTGAAAGAGGAGAGTGAAAAAGTTGGCTTAAAGCTCAACATTCAGAAAACAAAGATCATGGCATCCGGTCCCATCACTTCATGGCAAATAGATGGAGAAACAGTGGAAACAGTGGCAGACTTCATTTTTTGGGCTCTAAAATCACTGCAGATGGCAACTGCAGTCATGAAATAAAAACACACTCCTTGGAAGAAAAGTTATGACCAACCTAGACAGCATATTAAAAAGCAGAGACATTACTTTACCAACAAAGGTCTGTCTGGTCAAGGCTATGGTTTTTCCAGTGGTCATGTATGGATGTGAGAGTCGGACTATAAAGAAAGCTGAGCACTGAAGAATTGATGCTTTTGAACTGTGGTGTTGGAGAAGACTCTTGAGAGTCCCTTGGACTGCAAGGAGATCCAACTAGTCCTATCTAAAGGAAATCAGTCCTGAAGATTCATTGGAAGGACTGATGCTGAAGCTGAAACTCCAGTACTTTGGCCACCTGATGCGAAGAATTGACTCATTGGAAAAGACCCTGATGCTGGGAATGATTGGAGGAGGGAGGAGAAAGGGATGACAGAGGATGAGATGGTTGGATGGCATCACCAACTCAATGGACATGAGTTTGAGTAAACTCTGGGAGTTGGTGAGGGACTGTGAAGCCTGGCGTGCTGCAGTCCATGGGTCTCAAAGAGTCAGACATGACTGAGCGACTGAATTAAACTGAACTGAATGTATATTTGCTTCTATTAGTTAGGTTTTTCCTTTCCTAATTTTCATGTTTCTAGTGTGCCTTTTTGTCTTTCATTTAGAGTCGTCCTCTTAGTATTTTTTGTGAAGCTGATTTGGTGGTGCTGAATCATTTTCACTTTTGCTTGTCAGTAAAACTTTGATCTCTCCATTAATTTTGAATAGAAGGCTTGCTGGGAAGAGTATTCTTGGTAGTAGGTTTCTCCCTTTCATCACTTTAAACATTATCATGCTGCTGTCTTCTGTACTGCAAGGTTCTGCTGAAAAGTCAGCTGATTGCCTTATGTGAATTGTCTTATATATGTAACTTATGGATTTTACTTGCTGCTTTTAATATTCTTTTATCGCTAATTTTTGCCATTACAATAAAAGTGTATGTTTCTTGGTGTAGTCCACTTTGTTGTTTTGCAATCTCTATGTCATGTCTGACTCTCTGTGACATCATGGACTACAGCACACCAGGCTTCTCTTTCCTTTTTTTATCTCCAAGAGCTTGCTCAAACTCATATCCACTGAGTTGGTGATGCCATCCAACCATCTCATCCTCTGTCACCACTTCTCTTCCAGGCTTCAGTCTTTCCCAGCATTAGGGCCTTTTCCAGGGAGTCAGTTCTTTGCATCAGGTGGCCAAAGTATTGGAGCTTCAGTTTCAACATCAGTCCTTCCACTGAATTTTCCGGGTTGATTTCCTTTAGGATTGACTGGTTTCATCTCCTTGTAGTTCAAGGCACTCTCAAGAGTCTTCTCCAGCACCACAGTTTGAAAGCATCAATTCTTTAGCGGTCAGCTTTCTTTATGGTCCAACTCTCACATCCGTACATGACTACTGGAAAGACCAGAGTTTTGACTAGATGGACGTTTGTCAGCAAAGTGGTGTCTCTACTTTTTAATACAATGTGTACATTTGTCATAGTTTTTTCCAAGGAGCAGGCATCTTTTAATTTCATGGCTCCAGTTACCATCCATAGTGATTTTGGGGCTTAAGAAAAAAAAAAAAATCTGCAACTGTTTCCATTGTTTCCCCATCTACTTGCCATGAAGTGATAAGCCTGGATGCCATGATCTTAGTTTTTTGATCACTTTGTCACTCTCAGCTTTCACCTTTATCAAGAGGTTGTTTAGCCCCTCTTTGCTTTCTGCCATTAGGGTGGTATCACCTACACATCTGACATTGTTGATACTTCTCTTATCAATCTTGAGTCCAGCTTGTGCTTCATTTAGCCTGGGGTTTCTCATGATTTATTCTGCAAATAAGTTAAAAAAGCAGGGTGACAATATACAGCATTGATGTACTAGTCCTTTCTCAGTTTTGAACCAGTCCATTGTTCCATATCAGGTTCTGTCTGTTGCTTGTTGACTTGTAAACAAGTTTCTCAGGTTGGTAAGGTGATTTGGTATTCCCCTCTCTTTAAGAATTTTCCACAGTTTGTTGTGATCCACACAGTCAAAGGCTTTAGTGTAGTCAATGAAAAAGAACAGATTTCTTTTTGGAATTCTCTTTTTTCTGTGATCCAACAGATGTTGGCAATTTGATCTATGGTTCCTCTGCCTTTTCTAAATCTCGCTTGTACATCTGGAAGTTCTCGGTTCATGTACTATTGAAGCCTAGCTTGAAGGATTTTGAGCATTACTTTGCTAGCAAGTGAAATCACCACATTTGCATGGTAGTTTGAACATTCTTTGGCATGGCTCTTTGGGATTTGAATGAAAACTGACCTTTTACTGGCCTGTGGCCATTGCTGAGTTTTCCAAATTTGCTGGCATATTGAGCGCAGCACTTTAAAAGCATCATCTTTTAGGATTTGAAATAGCTCAGCTGGAATTCCATCACCTACATTAGATTTGTTCATAGTAATGCTTCCTAAGGCCCACTTGACTTAATACACCAGGATGGGTGGCTCTAGGTAAGTGACCACACCATCGTGATTATCCAGGTCATTAAGATCTTTTTTATATTGTTCTTCTGTGTATTCTTGCAACCTCTTCTTAATCACTTCTGCTCCTGTAAGGTCCTTGCTATTTTTGTCCTTTATTGTTCTCGTCTTTATCTTTTCCTGAAATGTTCCCTTGATATCTTCAGTTTTCTTGAAGAGATCTCTAGTCTTCCCTATTCTATTGTTTTCCTCTATTTCTTTATACTCTTAAGAAAGCTTTTTTTTTTTTCTTAATCTCTCCTTGCTATTTCTGGGATTCTGCATTCAAATGGGTATATCATTCCCTTTCTCCTTTGCCTTTTACTTCTCTCCTTTCTCAGCTATTTGTAAAGCCTCCTCAGACAATCATTTTGCCTTTTTGCATTTCTTTTTCTTGAGGATTTTTTGGTTACTGCCTCCTGTACAGTGTTATGAACCTCCATCCATAGTTCTTCAGGCACTCTGTCTACCAGATCTAATCCCTTGAATCTATTTGTCACTTCCATTGTATAATCATAAGAGATTTGGTTTTGGTCATTACCTGAATGGCCTAGTGGTTTTCCCAGTTTTCTTCCCTTTAAGCCTGAATTTTGCAACTAGGAGTTCATGATCTGAGCCACAGTCAGCTCCCGGTCTTATTTATGCTGACTGTATAGAGCTTCTTCATCTTTGACTGCAAAGAATGCAATCATTCTGATTTCGGCGTTGACAGTCTGGTGATGTCCACGTGTAGAGTCTTCGCTTGTGTTGTTGGAAGTGGGTGTTTGCTATTGCCAGTGTACTGTCTTGGAAAAACTCTGTTAGTCTTTGCCCTGCTTCATTTTGTACTCCAAGGCCAAACTTGCCTGTTACTCCAGGTATCTCTTGACTTCCTGCTCTACCATTCCAGTTGCCTATGATGAAAAAGACACCTTTTTTGGTGTTAATTCTAGAAAGTCTTATAGGTCTTCATAGAACTGTTCTACTTCAGCTTCTTTAGCATAAATGATTGGGGCATAGATTTTGATTAACATGATGTTGAATGGTTTGCCTTGGGTACAAACTGAAATCATCATGTCGTTTTTGAGATTGTACCCAAGTACTGCATTTTGGACTCTCTTGTTGACTATGAGGGCTACTCCATTCCTTATAAGGGATTTTTGTCCACAGTAGTAGTAGATATAATAGTCATCTGAATTAAATCTACCCATTCCCATCCATTTTCATTCACTAATTCCTAAAATGTTAATGTTCACTATTGCCATTTCCTGCTTAATCACATCCAGTTTGCCTTGATTCTAGGTTCCTATGAAATATTGTTCTTTACAGCATCAGACTTTACTTTCACCACCAGACTCTCCACAAATGGGTGAAGTTTCTGCTTTGGACCGGCCTCTTCATTTTTTTCTGCTCTTCCACAGTAGCATATTGGACACCTCCTGACCTGGGGGGCTTATCTTCAAGTTTCATACCTTTTTGCCTTTTCATATTGTTCATGGGGTTTTCAAGGCAGGAATACTGAAGTGGTTTGCCATTGCCTTCTCCAGGGGACCACATTTTGTCAGAACTCTCCACCATGACATATCTCTCTTGGGTGGCCCTGCACAGTGTGGCTCATAGCTTCATTAATTTCTTAAGGCTTTGATCCATGTGATCATTTTTGTTAGTTTTCTGTGATTGTGATTTTTGTTCTAGAGGCCATGGGATTGTAGTTCTTGCTTTTTCTGTCTGCCCTCTGATGGATGAGGATAAGAGGCTTGTAAAAGATGCTAGAGTAGAGGGATATGCACTCATCTTGGAGCCCACCAAAAAAAAGATACCCCACATCCAAAGATAAAGGAGAAACTGTGGGAAAGGCACCAGAGACCCTTGGATGTCACAAACAAAATCTTGTGTGCAACCAGGACCCAGGGGAAAGAAGCAGTGTTCCCCACAAAGATTGAGCCAGACTTGCCTGTGAGTGTTTCAGGGTCTTTTGCAGAGGCCTGGGTCAGCAGTGGCTTGCTGCTGGAACAGGGGCACTGGGCAGAAGCAGTAGTCCTGGGAGATGCGGAGTGTTGGCATAAGTACTTGGACTGCAGAGGCTTTGACTGGGCAGCCTCAGGCCCAACAACTAACAAGGAGGGAACACAGGCCCACCCATTAGCAGAAAATTGGATTAAAGATTTACTGAGCAGGCCCTGCCCATCAAAGCAAGACTCAGTTTTCCCTACAGCCTGTCCCTCCCATCAGGAAGCTTGCACAAGCCTCTTATCCTCATCCATCAGAGGGCAGACAATATTCTTCTTTGGGTTGATTCTGAGACACATCCCAGGTCTGGATGTTTGTTTCCTTTCCCAGGTTAGGGAAGTTTTCAGCTATTTTATGTTCAAGTATGTTCTCTGCCCCTTTCTGTTTCTTCTGCTGCTGGTTACCCTATAATGAGAATATTATTATGCTTGGTATTATCCCACAGGTCTCTTAAAATGTCCTCATATATTTTTATTCTTTATTCTTTTTTTTCTGTTCAGCTTCTTTGATTCCCCCTACTCTGTATATTCCAGCTCACTCTATTCCTCTGTATCATTTAACCATTTAATCTACTGTTGATTTCTTCTAGTGTATTGTTCATTTCAGTTATTTTATTCCTCTCTGGTTGTTTATATTTTCTGTTTGTTGAAAACTTCTAACTTCTAGTCTTATGCATCCATTCCTCTCTCAAGTTCTTTGACCACGTATATGATTCTTATTTTAAAATCTTTCTTGGGTAGATCACCTAGCTTTACTTCACTTAATTTTTCTTCTAGTGTCTTATCCTGTTCATTCATTGAAGCATATTCCTGTGTCCCCTCATTTTTTCTAATTTGCTGCTTTTATTTCTATGTATCATGTAGGTTGGTTATATTTCCTGACCTTGGAGGAATGGCCTTTTATAGAAGAAGCCATATGTGTCCAATCAGCACACTCTCTTCTCTAGTGGTGCCCCTATGTGGGCTGAGTGAGTCTGTCTGTCGTTGTGGTCTGACTACTATGGGTTATCTGGTGGGTTTGACTGGCTCCTGTCCAGTTACTTGCCAGGCCCTACTTTGTGTAGAGGCTGATGACCAGTGTTTGGTAGGACTGAATCACAAGGTGTATGGAACCTGAGGGTTCCTAGGACTAGAACTGGCTCACCAGCAGGGAAAGCTGGGTTCTGGGGTGGGCGACTGGGGAGGGGGGCAGTGTTCCCACATCTGTTGTTGGCCTGCTCTTATGTGCGGCTGGCTTCTGACATGGCTGGCTTTGGATTCCAGGGCATCCCAAAGCTTGCACTGGCCCACTGGCTAGTGGGGCTGGATCCCAGGATGGCTGGCTGGCTGCTGGTGAATCAGAAGTATTTCAGACCTGAAGTGGCATGCTTGTGGGCAGGCTGGAGTCTGGGAGTCCTAGGACTCTGGTTGGCCTGCTGGTGTGTTGACTGGGTCTTGAGAAGGCAGGCTGGAGGGCTGCTATATTTCTGTGGCTGGTGTGTGTTTGTTGCTGAATGGGTCCAGGGCCCATGGGGTATTGTGGTTGGTGCCTATTCACTGGTGGATACCACAGAGTCCCAGAGTTTCTGGCTGTAGGGCCCTGTGGACCCTGTGTCTGGAAACTGCATGCTGCTATGGGGGACTGCTCCTGGGCCCTCTGGTAGGTTTTGATTGTTGTTATTGTTCAGTCACACAGTTTTATCTGACTCTTTGAAAATGGCAAAAGTCAGATAAAACTGTGTGTTGCCATCCACGGATGACTAAGTCATCCGTGGATGGCAGCACACAAGGCTTCCCTGTTCTTCACTATATCCTGGAGTTTGCTCAAACTCATAGCCATTGAGTTGATGATGCCATCCAACCATCTTGTCCTCTGTCATTCCCTTTCCTCCTGACTTCAGTCTTTCCCAGCATCATGGTATTTTCCAATCAGTCGGCTCTTCACATCAGATGGCCAGAGTATTGGAGCTTCAGCCTCAGTCCTTCCAATGAATATTCAGGACTGATTTCCTTTAGGATTGCCTGGTTGGATCTCCTTGCGGTCCCAGGGACTCTCAAGAGCCTTCTCCAACACCACAGTTTGAAAGCATCAATTCTTCGGTGCTGAGCCTTCTTTATGGTCCAATTCTCACATCCATACACGACTCCTGGAAAAACCACAGCCTTGACATGATGGACCTTTGTCGACAAATTGATGTCTCTGCTTTTTAATATGCTGTCTGGCTTTGTCATAGCTTTTCTTCCAAGGACCAAGTATCTTTTAATTTTGTGGCTACAGTCACCATCAGCAGTGATTTCAGAGTCCAAGAAAGTAAAGTCTGTCACTGTTTCCATTTTTTCCCTATCTATTTGCATTAAGTGATGGGACTGGATGCCATGATCTTTGTTTTTGAATGTTGAGTTTTAAGCCAAATTTTTCACTCTCCTCTTTAAACTTCATCAAGAAGCTCTCTAGTTCCTCTTCACTTTCTGTCATGAGGGTGGTGTCATCTGCATATTTGAGGTTATTGATATTTCTCCTGGCAATCTTGATTCCAGTTTGTGCTTCATTCAGCCTGGCATTTCACAGGATGTACTCTGCATATAAATACAATGTGCAGTGCTTACACACACACACACACACACATATATATATTTACAATGGTACAGCAAGCAGGGTGACAATATACAGCTTGATGTACTCCTTTCCCAATTTGGAATCAGTCCATTTTTCCATGTCCTGTTCTAACTATTGCTTCTTGATTTGCATACAGGTTTCTCAGAAGGCAGGTAAGGTGGTCTGGTACTCCCGTCTCTTTCAGAATTTTCCCCAGTATATTGTGAACCACACAGTCAAAAGCTTTAGTATAGTCAATGAAGCAGAAGTAGATGCTTTTTTTGGAATTCCTTTGGTTTTCTGTGATCCAATGGATAAATCCAGCTTGAAAATCTGGAAGTTCTCAGTTCATGTACTGTTGAATCCTAGCATGGAGAATTTTGAGGATTACTTTGCTAGCATATGAAATGAGTGCAGTTGTGCAGTGGTTTGAACGTTCTTTGGCATTGCCCTTTGGGATTGGAATGAAAACTGACTTTTTCCAGTCCTGTGGCCATTGCTGAGTTGTCCAAATTTGCTGGCGTATTGAGTGCAGCACTTTCACAGCATTGTCTTTCAGGATTTGAAATAGCTCAACTGGAATTCCATCACCTCCACTAGCTTTGTTCGTAGTGATGCTTTCTAAGGCCCACTTGACTTCACATTCCAGGATGTCTGGCTCTAGGTCAGTGATCACACCATCATGATTATCTGGGTCGTGAAGATCTTTTTTGTACAGTTCTTCTGTGTATTCTTGCCACCTCTTCTTAATATCTTCTGCTTCTGTTAGGTCCATATCGTTTCTGTCCTTTACTGTGCCCCTCTTTGTACGAAATGTTCCCTTGTTATCTCTAATTTTCTTGAAGAGATCTCTAGTTCTTCCTGTTGTATTGTTTTCCTCTATTTCTTTGCATTATTTACTTAAGATGGTTTTCTTCTCTCTTCTTGCTATTCTTTGGAACTCTGCATTACGTTGGATATATATCTTTTCTTTCCTCTTTGCCTGTCACGTCTTTCCTTTTCTCAGCTATTGTAAGGCCTCCTCAGACATTTGTCTTGTTGCATTTCTATTTTGGGGGGATGGTTTTTGTCACCATCTCCTGTATAATGTTACAAACTTTGGTCCATTGTTCTTCAGGCATTTTGTCTATCAGATACAATGCTTGAATCTATTTGTAATTTCTACTGTATAATCATAAAGATTTGATTTAGGTCAAACCTGAATGAGTTAGTGTTTTTTCCTACTTTCCTCAGTTTAAGTTTGAATTTTGCAATAAGTAGCTCATGATCTGAGGCACAGTCAGCTCCTGGTCTTGTTTTTGCTGTCACTGGTAGATACAGACATGTCAGTGGGTGGCTGTGGACTCATGGGGTCCTAAGGCAGCCTTCCTGCTGATGAGTGGGGCTGTGTCCCAGCCCAGTAGTTGCTTGACCTGATGCCTCCCAGTAACAAACCTACAGGTTAGTTTGTAGGGGGTGGGTTTCCCTGGTGGCTGAGATGGTAAGGAATCTGCCTGCAATGCAGGAGACCAGGTTCAATTCCTGAGTTGGGAAGATTCCCTGGGGAAGAGAACAGCTACCCACTCCCGTATTCTTGCCGGGAGAATTCTATGGACAGAGGAGCCTGGTGGGCTACAGTCCATGCGGTTGCAAAGAGTCAGACAACAACTGAGTGACTAATTCTTTCATTTTGGGTTCCCAGGTGACTTTAGTGGTAAAAAATCTGCCTCCCAATGCAGGAGACATGAAAGACATGTGTTCGATCCTTGGGTCAGGAAGATTCCCTGGAGGAGGAAATGGCAACCCACTCTAGAATTCTTGCCTGGAGAATTCCATGGACAGAAGAGCCTGGTGGGCTATGGTCCATAGGCTCACAAAGAGTTGGACACAACTGAGTGACTTAGCATGCACAGGGCTGTGTCCTGAAATTAATAAGTTCAAAGGAGGATTCCAAAATGGCACTTTCTAGTCCAGCGTCCACATTGTAGAGTGAGCTCTCCAAAATGGCAGTAACTAGTGTATTTGCCCCCAGATGAGTTCCAGTTCCCTCCTGTCTCTTTGGGAGACTGTACAATATTAGCAGGTTCATTTGACCCACGCTCCTTTCAAATTACTTCTATCATAGGGGCAGGAGTATATGAGATTTTGTGTGCATCCTCTAAGAATGGGATCTCTACTTTCCATAGCCCTTTGGATCTTCCCTAAGTAAGCCCTGCTTCCTTCAAAGCCAAACATTGTCAGAGCTCATCTAACTGGTTCATGACACCATGACTGGGGAGCCTGATGTGGGGTTCAGTCTCCCCACTCCTTGAGAAAAACCTATTGGAATTGTAATTACTCTTCCATTTGCAAGTCATCCAACAGAAAGTATAGGTTTTGACTATACTGTGAATCTGCTCCTCCTCCTGTCTCCTTGTGGTTCCTTCTTCATATCTCTAGTTTTTAGAAGTTCTTTTCTGGTAGATTGTCCTTCTCATCAATAGTTTTTCTGTAAATAATTGTAACTTTGTGTACCTATGAGATGAGGTGAACTAGGGATCTTCTTACTTTGCCATGCCATCTTGTATTCAGTTCAGTTCAGTCGCTCAGTCATGTCCGACTCTTTGCGACCCCATGAATCGCAGCACGCCAGGCCTCCCTGTCCATCACCAACTCCGGGAGTTCACCCAGACACACGTCCATTGAGTCAGTGATGCCATCCAGCCATCTCATCCTCTGTCCGCCCCTTCTCTTCCTGCCCCCAATCCCTCCCAGCATCAGAGTCTTTTCCAATGAGTCAACTCTTCGCATGAGGTGGCCAAAGTACTGGAGTTTCAGCTTTAGCATCATTCCTTCCAAAGAAATCCCAGGGCTGATCTCCTTCAGAATGGACTGGTTGGATCTCCTTGCAGTCCAAGGGACTCTCAAGAGTCTTCTCCAACACCACAGTTCAAAAGCATCAATTCTTTGGCGCTCAGCCTTCTTCACAGTCCAACTCTCACATCCATACATGACCACTGGAAAAACCATAGCCTTGACTAGACGGACCTTTGTTGGCAAAGTAATGTCTCTGCTTTTGAATATGCTATCTAGGTTGGTCATAACTTTCCTTCCAAGGAGTAAGTATCTTTTAATTTCATGGCTGCAGTCACCATCTGCAGTAATTTCGGAGCCCCCCCCAAAAAACAACAAAGTCCGACACTGTTTCCACTGTTTCCCCATCTATTCCCCATGAAGTGATGGGACTGGATGCCATGATCTTCATTTTCTGAATGTTGAGCTTTAAGCCAACTTTTTCACTCTCCACTTTCACTTTCATCAAGAGGCTTTTTAGTTCCTCTTCACTTTCTGCCATAAGGGTGGTGTCATCTGCATATCTGAGGTTATTGATATTTCTCCCATCAATCTTGATTCCAGCTTGTGCTTCTTCCAGCCCAGCATTTCTCATGATGTACTCTGCACAGAAGTTAAATAAGCAGAGTGACAATATACAGCCTTGATGTACTCCTTTTCCTATTGGGAACCAGTCTGTTGTTCCATGTCCAGTTCTAACTGTTGCTTCCTGACCTGTATACAGATTTCTCAAGAGGCAGGTCAGGTGGTCTGGTATTCCCATCTCTTTCAGAATTTTCCACAGTTTGTAGTGATCCACACCATCAAAGGCTTTGGCATAGTCAATAAAGCAGAAATAGATGTTTTTCTGGAACTCTCTTGCTTTTTCAATGATCCAGCAGATATTGACAATTTGATCTCTGGTTCCTCTGCTTTTTCTAAAAACAGCTTGAACATCAGGAAGTTCATGGTTCACGTATTGCTGAAGCCTGGCTTGGAGAATTTTGAGCATTACTTTACTAGTATGTGAGATGAGTGCAATTGTGTGGTAGTTTGAGCATTCTTTGGCATTGCCTTTCTTTGGGATTGGAATGAAAACTGATCTTTTCCAGTCCTGTGGCCACTGCTGAGTTTTCCAAATTTGCTGGCATATTGAGTGCAACACTTTCACAGCATCATCTTTCAGGATTTGAAATAGCTCAACTGGAATTCCATCACCTCCACTAGCTTTGTTCGTAGTGACGCTTCCTAAGGCCCACTTGACTTCACATTCCAGGATGTCTGGCTCTAGGTCAGTGATCACACCATCGTGATTATCTGGGTCGTGAAGATCTTTTTTGTACAGTTCTTCTGTGTATTCTTGCCACCTCTTCTTAATATCTTCTGCTTCTGTTAGATCCATGCCATTTCTGTTCTTTATCAAGCCCATCTTTGCATGAAATGTCCCCTTGGTATCTCTAATTTTCTTGAAGAGATCTCTAGTCTTTCCCATTCTATTGTTTTCCTCTATTTCTTTGCATTGATCGCTGAGGAAGGCTTTCTTATCTCTTCTTGCTATTCTTTGGAACTCTGCATTCAGATGCTTATATCTTTCCTTTTCTCCTTTGCTTCTCCCTTCTCTTCTTTTCACAGCTATTCGTAAGGCCTCCCCAGACAGCCATTTTGCTGTTTTGCATTTCTTTTCCATGGGGATGGTCTTGATCCCTGTCTCCTGTACAGTGTCACAAACCTCATTCCATAGTTCATCAGGCACTCTATCAGATCTATGCCCTTAAATCTATTTCTCACTTCCACTGTATAATCATAAGGGATTTGATTTAGGTCATACCTGAATGGTATCGTGGTTTTCCCTACTTTCTTCAATTTAAGTCTGAATTTGGTAATAAGGAGTTCATGATCTGAGCCACAGTCAGCTCCTGGTCTTGTTTTTGTTGACTGTATAGAGCTTCTCCATCTTTGGCTGCGAAGAACATAATCAATCAGATTTCGGTGTTGACCATTAGGTCAGTCCATTTGCAAATGTTGAACCATTTTTGATTTCAGGAATAAATCTCACTTGGTCATGGTGTATGGTCCTCTTAATGTGAAGGAAAATTCAGTTTGCTGATACTTTCTTGAGGTTTTTGCATTTAAGTTCAACAGGAATATTGGTCTGTAATTTTTTTTTTTTTTGGTAATGTCTTTGTGTTTGGTATTAGGATAATGCTGGCCTACTAAAATGAGTTTAGGTGTGTTTCCTTCAATTTTTGGAAGAGTTTGAAAAGGATTGACATCAGTTCTCTTTAAATATTTCATAGATTTCCTCAATGAGGTCTTTTGGTCCTGGGCTTCGCTTTGTTGGGAGGTGTTTGATTACTATTCCAGTCTCCTTAGTCTTTTTCAGATTTTCTGTTTCTTCATGATTCAGTTTGGGTAGGTTGTATATTTCTAGGGATTTATTATGATTCTTCCTGAGATATATCTATAATTATTTGGAACCTTTTTGTTTGATTAATCTTTTTTGGCATACTTGCATTTATTTTAATTTTCATTTTCCTTTCCATGTTGGAGAAATCCACAAATTTTTTTCTCATGACAGCTGCTGATTCAAGTAAAACTTTTGTTATTTACTGTTGTCAATGAAGATTTCAGATGTAATGTGTGTTAAATAGGACATTGTGTGTGGTTGTGAGTGTATGTATGTGAATGTTTTCAAAGAAATATACCCTAGACAACACATAGCTTTCTATCCCAATATTTGCCCAGGTTAAAGATTATCACCCCATTTTATATTACTATAGTACTTAATATAATATGTTAATATAGTACTTTAATCTTGGTGTCAGCAGCAGTCAGTAAGGATGAGGAATCACTCCTTTTTGATAGCTAGTTAACCATAATAGGTTTTTGCTTCTGTGGTTTTTTCCCCTGTAAAGTATCTATAAAGATTCATCAAAATCAAAACACTTAATGATTAAATTACACAATATTGCCAAATTTTCAACAAAATTGCCATCTTATGCAATTAACATGAATTGTAATCTGGAGCTAATGTAGATTCATGTCAATTCCAAAAATCTTGATTTTTAGCAGTACATCATATAAAACTGGAATCTTCTTAGCCTTCTGTTGCCCTGTTATATAGCAGGAATACACAGAAATCCTCACAATTTATTGTCTCATGTACTTGCTAAATATACTCTGCAAGGATACTAGAGCCTAAATAGCAAGTCAAGTTGCTCATAGACAGATGCCTAGAAAAGAAAGCCACAGTGCTGTTCCCTCCATCAGAAGTGTCCCAGATGTGATGGGGGTTCACAAAGGGGCAGGATGGAAATACAGCATAGAGGTGACAGATGATGGCTAGGCTCTTTTCTGAGGCTGTTAACAATTAAAATGATAAAACCATGTAGGCAGCATTGATGACATTCTTTATGTAATGGCAAGAGGGCAAGCATCCAACACATTTAAAATATTGTATCTTAATGTATTAATTGCTTGGTCAAATAAAGTGAAAGTGTTAGTTGCTCAGTCATATCTGACTCTTTTCGACCTCATGGATTGTAGCCTGCCAGACACCTCTGTCCATGGGATTCTCTAGGCAAGAATACTGGAGTGGGTTGCCATTGCCTTCTCCAGGGGATTTTCCAGACTAAGGGATTGAACCCAGCTCTCCCACATTGCAAGCAGATTCTCTACCATCTGAGACACCAAGGTCAAATACGGCAAAGTGATAATTCAGCCTTAAACTACACAATTTGAAATTGGAATTTCATTTACCAGCAACTGTCTTCTCTTCACTCCTAATCTTGAAACAACACCAATATGCTGATTGGAATTTCATTTACCAGGAACTATCTTCTCTTCACTCCTATTCTTGGCCTGGATGAGTTAAACATAAAGGAATCAATAACCTGATGTATAAGTCATTTTGCTAAACTGATAGACATTCCTGATCATTTAATCAAAGGCTGTGAATCTTAGCTCAATAAATTATGAAATCTTACATTGCTTACATATATATATTTTGTGTGTGTGTATGTGTGTGTGGTAGTGTAATGGTTGTATCTAAATCCTTTTACAGAGAAGGCAATGGCACCCCACTCCAGTACTCTTGCCTGGAAAATCCCATGGGCAGAGGAGCCTGGTAGGCTGCAGTCCATGGGGTCGCTAAGAGTCAGACACGACTGAGCGACTTCACTTTCACTTTTCACTTTCATGCATTGGAGAAGGAAATGGCAACCCACTCCAGTGTTCTTGCCTGGAGAATCCCAGGGACAGGGGAGCCTGGTGGGCTGCCATCTATGGGGTCGCACAGAGTCGGACACGACTGAAGTTTAAATTAATTAATTTTAATTGGAGGCTAATTACTTTACAATATTGTAATGGTTTTTGCCACGCATTAACATGAATCAGCCATTGGTGTACATGTGTTCCCCATTCTGAACCCCGCTCCCACCTCTCTCCCCATCTCATCCCTCAGGGTCATCCCAGTGCACCAGCCCTGAGCACCCTGTCTCATGTATCAAACCTGGACTGGCGATCTATTTCACAAATTTAGGTCATAATTAAAATTGATTTTTACACACACAGTTTATTTCTTAGGGTTACAAAATTGCAACTAGATGTTTTGAGAGGAACCCTTTAGGAAATAATTCTAGGTCTTTAAACCCAGAGATATTCTCCTCAATGCAAAGTTTTGCTCCCCAAATTTATTTTACTAAATATATTGTATTAGTTATATATTTCATTGTACTATATTTCAATTGTTTGATTCAGTTGTACTGATTATGTTGCATTTGTATTAGTACAAATATACTCTATACAAATATATTTTATTCACTGTACATTAACCATAAAATTAATGTACAGTTAATGTCCCAACCAACAGTTGTTTTATGAAATCCAGCTTCTGCTAAATTATACATAAGATATTTAACATTAGGCAATGGCACCCCACTCCAGCACTCTTGCCTGGAAAATCCCATGGATGGAGGAGCCTGGTAGGCTGCAGTCCATGGGGTCGCTAAGAGTCAGACACGACTGAGTGACTTCACTTTCACTTTTCACTTTCATGCATTGGAGAAGGAAATGGCAACCCGCTCCAGTGTTCTTGCCTGGAGAATCCCAAGGACAGGGGAGCCTGGTGGGCTTCCATCTCTGGGGTCGCACAGAGTCAGACACGACTGAAGCGACTTAGCAGCAGCAGCAGCAGCAAACTGTCTTGACTTTAAGTCTTCTTTCTGGTTTCTAATAAATGGCCTATAATTATTTGAAGAAGACAAGTGAGATATTAGCTCCCTTCCCACTTACAGTAAGGATTTCAGATTCTTAGGTGTGGGGTAAGGAAATTTGAATTCAGCCTGCCTTAATCCTATTTCTCTGGTTAGTGAGGAAGGCTTTCTCAAAAGTACCCTTAGAGTGGTGGTTATACTGAGGGTGTATGTGCTTCCTTTTGACCTTCTTAATTTAACAATCCTGCCATCCGGTTATATTGACTCATATTCAAAGAAAAAAATTTGATAAGTACAATAAATGTAAAGGTGAATTTTTCACTTTTTAAACAAAATTGAAGGCAACTTTTTCATTATCACAATATCAAGTGGCTAATACTGAAACATTCAATTACACTGATCTAATGACTAACATTCCTGAAATATGATTGAAATAATCTTTAAGTCCCCTCACAATATTGCTATATTCATGTACAATATTTTTTGAAGAAGGGTGAGCAAAGAAGGCTTGGAGAAGATGCTAACAGTCTCCAAAACAGTATTTGCAAAGGCCATCTAAAGACGTGAAGACTAAAGAAGTTGAGATGATAGCACATCTCAACTTGGATATATTTTGTGTCAAAGTTATGTAAAATCCCAATCTTCATTATTACTAAGCTTTTCAATTTCTTTACTTTATAATACATTTTACTAGAGAACTAAAAATGCTCATATCTGCAAAGAGAATAGTATATCCAGTCTATGTAAGTGGTCCATGAATGTTGTATTTTGTACTGAGAATTCCAGATGTTATCTTTTTATTCAGTTCTGTTAAAATAAAAATTTTTTCAAAGAAGAAAAATTTATTGTAGAAATATAATTGTGGCCATTATATATTTCATGTTTTCTGTAACTTTCTAATTATACTTTACTTAAATTTATAGATTGAAGATTCTTTTTTCAATCAACATTAACACAATATGTTAAAGTTTTATAAAATATATCAAAATATTTAAAAATATAATCTGTGAAATTTGGATTACAGAGTGACATAAGTAACAGAGAAGCATGTGTTCTTTTGAATCACATACTATAAAGTGAGAGGATGGATATGTCATCTTTTCTTCTTCTAAAGTATTTGAAGACTAGAAGATTGGTCTAGTAGTAAATCTAACAGGAATGGTTTTATAGATTGTGAAATTGGGGTCCGACAATGTCAAGATGGAAGGTCGTAGAGCAGCTCAATGGGTCAGAAAGGACAGGAACTTGGAAATTTCTTTTATCTTCACTGTTACTCAATGAAAGTATGTTGGAAAATGAGGTTAAAATCTGACCTGTTGTCTGGTGTGGTAAAACTGTGCAGATGATCAATATATGATTTTGGACATGTCCTTTTATGTATTTTTTTTAATTTGGCAGTTTTCTTGATTATATATTTATATTTAGTTCAATTTGACAATTACACATTTTCTTCATTTGTTTAAAATAGTCTTAGGCTCAAAGATACAATTTGAGTTGGATTCATGAGAAAAGGAAATGGATAAGCAGAGGTAATTACCATGAAGCAGGAAAGGAAAGCATGCCAATATGCAGACCTTGATATCATATTTGTTGCAGTTCAGCTGGAATGATTGGCATTTTGTGTTTTAATAATAAACAGTAAGTTTTATGTTAAGGAATCACATTTCTGTATTTAAGTTATAATTCAGAATCCTTTAGCTACCAAAGAGAATTTTTTCTCATAAGCATCTCTGTATCAGTTTGTTTGGTTTATAAATTTTATTTCCTAGTACACTTATAAAATATTAAAGTGTAAAACTGCAAAAATAGGGAAGTAATTGAAACCCCAGGTCTTCTTACAAAGATATTTCTACTTCTAAATGGTTTATTTCACCCTTTTACCTTGAAGCTTCTGAACACCCTCAAAAAAAGATCTGCTTACTGTCTGTGCTTCAGTGAAGTCCACGCTGATACAACAAGCAGCCATCCAAATTAAGAATCAGAGTGGAATAGCAATATTGGGTCCTAGAAATCAGTGGAATAATGACTTCAAATCCTTAAAGGTATTTCATTACCTTGGAGAGGAAATTGTAGAGGAGTAAAATTGACAATAAAATTTACTAAGCAAATCCAGCTTAACAGCATTTTAGAAGTATGTTAACAATCTGAAGAGGCTAAAATGGTTTGCATTAAAAAATGGAACCCAAAGTATTGAGAATAGGGGGAAAAAAAAACAGATGGATTCCATTTAATACAACTGTTGTCTATAAGATATTAAGAAAAGGATGTGCTCTTTCTCTGCAAAGATTTTAAAGAGATACATAATATAATAAGAAGTGATGAGATGTGAAAAATATAGCCTAAAAACCCAGCTCACTCGGTATATTTTGACATTATAGTTGAGCAGGCTGACTTGGGGAGAGAAGTAAACAGGATCTGTGTCCTATCCTGAAAGAGATATTAGATGGAAAATTAGATAAGGTCAAAATCTGGTACAGAATGGTTTGTATAGATAAATTCCAGCCTGTGCATTTGGGAACTTCTGGGTACTGTAAACTTTTTTTTTCACTGGCATGGAGTCTGGTGAGTGAGATGTTTTTCAGTGTTATCAGATTTCACATTGTCTGCTACATTATCTGTATCACTGCAAGGACAGGGTTTATGCTGGAAGGCACTAGAATCTATGCCTTTGGGTGTTTTTATCAGGTGAATCAGGCCTGTAGCACTCAACAGCCTAATGTTGCTGATAGCCTCTTAGGAGAGACCGCACAGTGAGGTTGGAGAGCAGGAGAGATCTAAAGTCAGCCAGGTTCACTCAAGCGACAGGATGCGTTATAACATTGTAAAATACACAAATAATTAGAAAACAGTACATTTTTTATAATTTCCTCTTTTAGAAGAGACAGGAGAATATGCTAAGAAAGAAACATTAAAAAGATGGCATTCAGGAAACAAGAGATTCCCAAAGGTGAATCATAGAAGCAGTTCCCAATATTGACAACTGTCCAGGTGAATTTAGAGTTGAAGACAGCTATGGAAGGAATCTGAGGTACATGGGCATTTGGAACAATTATTGTGCTTTTACAGATCTATTAAAGCATATTATATATTAGCTACAGGGTATAAACAAAATGAATAATAACTCTAGACAAAATGTTACAAGTATGGAAACTTACTCCTAGTGTATTACATCATGTGTGCATGTGCTAAATTGCTTCAGTCATGTCTGACTCTTTGCCACCCCATGGACTGTAGCCCACCAGGTCCTCTGTCTATGGGGTTCTCCAGGCAGGAATACTGGAGTGGGTTGCCATGCCCTCCTCCAGGGGATCTTCCTGACCCAAGGACCAAACCCATGTCTATTGCATTGCAGGTGCATTCTTTACTGCTGAGTAGGGAGCAGAGGATTCCCAAAAGCTAAGTGATTCATAACAGAATATCAATAATCTATGACTATAAAAGTGGAAATAAATTATAAAAGCATATTTAGAAATACAGAAATTAACAGCCAAAATACTCAAGAGTATCACAGGTTGGTGATGTGGGAAGTGAGAGTAGGATAAAGAAGTGTGGAGAAGGAGATTATTATTTTTAGCATTTTTTAACACTGATGAATTTTTAAAAATATGTAATTGCTTGATTATTAAAAAATAAAACAATTTTAAAGTAAAGTATCAGTCTATAAATTTTGAGGATACCTTTATTTCATATTGCTTTAAAAAATCCTACTTAATTCTAATAACATGGTTATTAGCCCATGAAGTTTGGTAGGGCATATCTTCCTACTCAGAGTTTTCAGATAAGAATTTGAGGCTCAAAGAGGTTAAATAACTTGCCTCAGGTTACATGTTCATAAGTGTTGCAAGTATAACATCTTTTGAGTTTGTATTCTATTTAAATACATTGCTATTAAGATTTTGGTTGTTTGTTTAATATGGTTTCTATATAAAGATATATTTTATTGGAAATGTCTATATACAATGCTTTGTTTCCATTATGGAAGTATTTGTATGCCAAAACAGATGAGCAAATTCACCCACTTAATAATTCTTATTTAAATTGTCAAAAACATTGAGACTCTTGAGAGGATCTAATCAAGTTCAATAAATTTATAAGCAGTGTTTGTGTTAATTTTCAACTGCAGACAACTTAATCTTTTTTTTTAAAAAACCAAGTTGTAGAAAAAATGTGTTTTATGGCAAGTTAGAAAACAAAAGGAAATGAGCTGTCTCTGTGGAATTCAGCATTGTGCACAAGGGTGGATCTTTCTTGTCCTGTGTTGTTAATATCAAGGATGCTCTGAACACCTGCGAAATGTCAGCCATGCTTAGCAACTCCTCAGACTCAGCTTCCAGGATTCAGAGAAGCTATGGAAACAAGAGGGCTAAACCAAAGACAATTTAGACTCTTGGATCATATGTCCAGTTATGTCGCAGTCTTTTTGTTCACTTTTGATTAAAAGTGTTCAGTTGCACGGTGCAGGGCTCGTGGCTACTGCATAAATTCAATATATGGATGGAGGAGAAGAGCTTTCTTTATTTCACAAAAGAGCAGAACCAAGAAAATAAAACATAAGAAGTAGATTCAGCTGATCTCTTCTCCCTGTTTCGAAGGTTGTAGGTTTTATTTCCTCTTGCTTGGTGAGAAAAATGTTTTACTGACCACAGAAAAGACATGGTGTGAAAGACACAATGCTTAAGCATATGACTGAAACATAAAGGTAAAAGTTAAAAAAAAATACAGCATGTAGATAGATCTAAAGTTGTGGTTGTTAAAATAAATTACCAAATTAAGGACAATGGAGACCTCTTCTATCTTGGATCTGTCAAGAGCTCCTTTTCCTTTGTTCTTGAAATTGGCTTCTTTACTAAGAAGCCAGCTCAAATCAGTTCACATCTTTCCAGGTAGATTCTTGGATATTTTCATCATTGCAAATGATTTTTTTTGCAGTTCTTTAAAATTTAGATATTAATGTGCAGAAAGTTTATCAGCTTGTATTGAATAGTTTTAGTTTTCTAGTTTTTATAGTTACTGAGGATTTTGGAGACATGACTCCCGTGTGCAGATATTTCTGGTAATTTCTCTTTTACCAAGATGGGGCAATCTGAATTATTTTTCACAAACCATATATTCCATTCTTATGTTGTCTTCCACTTTGGCAAGTATTCTTTCAAGTGGCAGTGAGCAAAAATGGAGTTTAGTTCTTTAGCCATTTCATCATCTTTATATGTTTTTTGTATATGTAAAAGGAAAAGTCCACGACATAAGTCCTATACTGGCTGTGATTGTTTTGCCAAAAACTTTATCAAGGCCTTCAACTAGTCAGCTTTTCCATACATTTACTCTGGGCATTTCAATGATGAATTCTGCTAACCTTTCATTAAATCATTTCTCCAACAAATTCTTGAGCACTAAGAATATTGAATGCTTGGGTTTGGCTCTACAGGGGGAATGTGGTAGTCAAATAAGACAGTAACGCTGTAATTCATGGGGTCGCAAGGAGTCGGACACAACTGAGCGACTGATCTGAAGAAACAAAAACCAGAAAATTGGTGGCTACTGTCTTTAATTATGATTTAGAGGAAATAATAGGTTCTGAGCCCCTTCTAAGTTATTAAATAACATTTATTTATAGTAGCCCTGTGACAAGAATGTCACACCTTCTTTGTTAACTGGCCTTTGTTTTAGTTCTCCAGGGTTGCTTACAAAATGCACCAAACTTGGTGGCTTAAAATAACCGCTTTATTCACTTATGACCAAGGCACTGGCTAGGCGATGCTTCCTTTGAAAGTTCGAGGGAAGAATCCTTCCTTGCTCCTTCCTACTTTCTGGGGCCTGTTGGGAAACTTTGATGTACCTGAATTGTAGCTGCGTTACTCTAGTTTCTGCCTCTGTTTTCATATGACCTTCTTCCCTCTGTGCCATGTGTCCATGTCTGTGTGTCTTCACAAGACCTTCTGATAAGGATATCATTTAGGGCCGACTGTGACTGCAGCCAAGAAATTAAAAGATTTCCTTGGAAGGAGAGTGATGACGAACCTAGACAGCATATTTAAAAACAGATCCATCACTTTGCAGACAAAGGTCCCTATAGTCAAAGCTATGGTTTTTCTAGTAGTCATGTGCAGAGGTGAAAGTTGGAACACAAAGAAGGGTGAGCACTGAAGAACTGATGCTTTAGAACTGTGGTGCTGTAGAATACTTTTGAGGGTTGCTTGGACTGCAAGGAGATCAAACAAGTCAATCCTAAAGGAGAACCCTGAATATTCATTAGAAAGACTGAAGCTGAAGCTCCAGTACTTTGGCCACCTGATACAAAGAGCTGACTCATTAGCAAACACCCTGATGCTGGTAAAGACTAGAGGCAAAAGGAGAAGGGGGAGATAGAGGATGAGATGGAGAGCAACACCGACTCAATGGACATGAGTTTGAATAAACTTGGGGAGATAGTGAAGGACAGCAAAGCCAGGTGTGCTGCAGTCTGGGACATGCAAGAATCAGACACATGTTAGTGACTGAACAACACTGATCCATAATGTTGTCATCTGATGTAATTAGATCTGCAAAGGCTCTAATTCCAAAGAAGGTCACAGTCTGAGATTCTGGGTGGATGTGGGTTTTTATAGGAAGATATTCAATCCAGTAAAACATTATTTATAGCTTGAAATACTAAATTCAATGCTTTATTTTAGGAGAAATTGTAACTTAGTAGTAGAAGAACTTTGGAATCAGAGTTTTAACCAGTTTTAACCTGGGTTAAAACTCCATCCTTCTCTTTGACCTTGGGCCAGTTAGTGATCCACTGTCCTTTGTAATATCTGGATAAAAACTATCTCGAGGAGAAGGGGACAACAGAGGATGAGATGGTTGGATGGCATCACTTACTCCATGGACATGAATTTGAGTAAGCTCTGGGAGTTGGTGATGGACAGGGAAGCCTGGCATGCTGCAGCCCATGGGGTTGCAGAGTCAGACGCAGCTGAGCGACTGAACTGAACTGAAGTGATGTCAGATACAGTGATTCATTTAAAACCAAGCAGTGGCAAATACATGCCATCTCTGTCTTCTCTGTATCTCCAAAGGAAGAGAGGCTATAACAAACCTACCCAGAAACTAAGAAGTGATTTTTGTGTCAAATTGGAGAAGATAATGCAGCATTGTAAAGTTATTTGGACTGGGTTCACATATGCAGAAAATGCAAATAACACATTTTACATGAGTAAAATAATTTTTCAGGAAAAATTTCTGCCTTCAGAGTGGGAATACAAATGTCATGCAGAAAAGTCTTGTTCTCCTAAGCATTGGCCTAAGACTTGAAGTTGTCAAGACTCTGTTAAAACTCCCCACTGCTGAGAATGACCTCATCATCCAGAGGTGAATCAAGCATCAATAATGCAGTTAATATTCATTTTTTATTTATCTGGAATAATGACATAGTGTGATCTGGAGGGGGATTTTTAAAGAAACGGAAAGTTATTGCTAATGGATGACTCACCATTGCTTGTAGGTCTCCTTGGAGTAACAACCTACTGGACTAAAACTTGCTTTGCTTCTTGGGACACTTATTAATCCATCCATTCTTTTCCTTGATCTATATGTGTGTGTGTATTTTTTTTTTTAATATCACATTCTGACCAAAATGGCTGTCAATGTAATCAGTCCTCATCATTCTTATAGGAAATCCAAGAATTGTGGATTAAATATTCATAATCTTTTTTATTCAGATTTCCTTTTAGATTTTCCTATTTGTGTTTTTTAGACTTGATTTGTGTTTCTGGTATCTGTAAGCAGATCAAATACAACCCTTTACAAAAAGTCATGCCTCAGTAATGTTATAAGTACAACAACAATTCCATCTGGTGCTTTCAGTAATAAAACCCTTGAAAGGCATCAAAATATAATTGCTTTTGTATATTATGCCAAAACTAGTTTGGCCATGGTGAGGCTACAAAATATGTATAATGAGTATAAAATATCTCTTCTCTAAATTTTAGAAATGCATTATATTAAAGAGTGCTTAAATGTGAACTGATAAAGGTGAGAAGAGGTGCATACATTTAAAAAATCATATAATCTCATTTTGTTATAAATTATGTTTTTTGGTCCATGTGTTACTTTATTAATTTTTCCAACCATACATGAAAGATGAATAATTGAAAAACAGCAACAGATCATCTATATTTTTGTTTGTTGTTCAGTCACTCTGTTGTGACTGACTCTTTGTGACCCTATGGACGCCAGCACTATCTTTCACCGTCTCCCAGAGCTTGCTCAAACTCATGTCTGTTGAGTTGGTGCTGCCATCCAACCATCTTGTCCTCTGTCATCCCCTTCTCCTCCTGCCGTCAATATTTTCTGCATCAGGGTCTTTTCTAGTGAGTTTATTGTTGGACGATCACTATTTTTGGTGAGATTATTGTATTAAAAAGATAAAGTTTATATACTTATCATTATGAAAACACTTTAAATAATACATTATATAAAAATAATGGAAAATATGATATCTTTATTCTTATTAAGATTATACTACTTGAATATAATGTATTTGGATTACATCATTAATTTCTTCACTGAGCCTTCAAATAGTACTGTCTATATTTTTAACTACTTGGTAAAAGAAAATGTTTTATGAAGAATGCTTATGCAATTTGATTAAAACTTCTAATAAGATAGTACCATGAATGCTATTTCTGTCATTTATGATAATTTATGTGAAGAATTTATAGAGGTACAGTATTTAATACTGGGAGGAGCTTTGTAGAAATAAAACATCTCAACTAGAATGTTTCATTAGACAATCTTATATAATCTTGTTCATTTTCCTTTGGCAACCAAGAACCTAAAAGCCACAAGGGTGGAATGATTAATGGCAAGAATTATTTTATCTTGACTCTTGTATAATTAGTGTATTTGTTTTTCTAAAATTTAAATTCTTTCCATTATCAAAGCAGTACATATACAAAATAGCTTTTTAATGTTTAGAAAACAATAGATAGATGTAAAGATTCTCTTAAAGCTTACATTAATCCCAGATGGTGACCAAAGTTTTCTCTTAGTTACTGTTCCAGAGTTCAGCCCTCGGTGCATTTGTACTTTTTTAGTACTTCAGAAATACAAAATTGAGTATTTTAAATGCCAATGAATGCCTCAAAATTGCCTTCAGAGTGACTGCAACAATTGACACAGCAACATTCATCCATACATCAATTCATTAAAAATATGTCTATAAATTAAAAATATATTTTCTTGAGTGCTCTACATGCTGTAACATCATTTTGCTGTCCCACATCATTATATAACCTTTTCTTGTGTCTTGTTCTTTGTTCCGGGAGGATCACCTATTTAACCACATGAATAGCCTACTCACTCTTTGGTTTCCAATTGAGTTCAACCTTAGAGATGTGACAAAAGATCTAAGGCAGGGAGGAATGTAAAGCTGAGGCTTCCTTTCTGGTTTCTTTAGGCTGAGGGCATCCCTTAAAAGGAGAGCACGCCTCCTCTCTTATGCCAGTTTCCAGTAATCACTGTTCCCTGATCCTTTGGGTATCAGGGTTGGAGTATTAGTACTGCTAAACTCAGAGAACTCAAATGTCCCTTGTGATCTCTCTCTCCTGATCACATTTGATCCATCATTCAACAGTCCTTGATTACCCTAAATTGAGTGTGTGCCACCTGATTCCTGCTGAGAAAGTGATCCAAGAGTATTTTAATTGTTTCTTATTGTTCATTCCCTATGTAATGTCTGACTCTTTGAAACCCCATGGACTCCAGCATACCAGGTTTCTCTGTCCTTCACTATCTCTCAGAGTTTTATCAAACTCATATCCATTGAATTGGTGATACCATCCAACCATCTCATCCTCTGTCGTCCCTTTCTTCTCCTGTCCTCAGTCTTTCCCAGCATCTGGGTCTTTTCCAGTGAGTTGGCTCTTTGCATCAGGTGGCCAAAGCATTACAGCTTCAACTTCAGCATGAGTCCTTCCAATGAATATTCAGGGTGGATTTTCTTTAGGATTCACTGGTTTGATCTCCTTGCATTACAGGGGACTCTCAAGAGTTCTCCAGCATCACAGTTCGAAAGCACCAGTTCTTCAGAGGTCAGCATTCTTTATGGTCCAGCTCTCACATCCATACATGACTACTGGAAAAATGACAGCTTTGACGATATGGACCTTTGTTGGCAAAGTAATGTCTCCGTTTTTGAATATGCTATCTAGGTTTCTTATAACTTTTCTTCCAAGGAACAAGCACCTTTTAATTTCATGGCTGCAGTCAAAGTCCACAGTGATTTTGGAGCCCAAGAAAATAAAGTTTGTCCTAGTTTCCATTTTTTTGCCGTGAAGTAATGGGACCAGGGCTTCCCAGGTGGCTCAGTCGTAAAGAATCTGTCTGCAGTGCAGGAGCTACAGGAGGCACAGGTTTGATCCCTGGGTCAGGAAGATCCCCTGGAGAAGGGCATGTCAACTCACTCCAGCCTTCTTGCCTGGAAAACCCCACAGACAGAGGAGCCTGGTGGGCTCCACAGTCCATAGGTTTGCAATGACTTGGACATGACTGAAGCGACTTAACAGTGGGACCAGATGCATGATCTTAGGTTTTGCAACTGAGTTTTAAGCCAGTTTTTTTTGCTCTCTTCTTTCACTTTCATCAAGAGGCTCTGAAGTCTCCTTTGCTTTCTGCCCTAAGGGTGGTATCCTCTGCATATCTGAGGTTATTGATATTTCTTTCAGCAATATTGATTTCAGCTATATCCCTTGTAGTTCAGTTCAGTTCAGTCTCTTAGTCGTGTCTGACTCTCTGCGACCCTATGAAGCGCAGCACACCAGGCCTCCCTGTCCATCACCAACTCTTGGAGTTTACCCAAACTCATGTCCATCGAGTTGGTGATGCCATCCAGCCATCTCATCCTCTGTCGTCCCCTTCTCCTCCTGCCCCCAATCCCTCCCAGAATCAGGGTCTTTTCCGATGACTCAACTCTTTGCATGAGGTGGCCAAAGTACTGGAGTTTCAGCTTCAGCATCAGTCCTTCCAATGAACACCCAGGACTGATCTCCTTTAGGATGGATGGGTTGGATCTCCTTGCAGTCCAAGGGACTCTCAAGAGTCTTCTCCAACACCACAGTTCAAAACATTAATTCTTCGGCGCTCAGCTTTCTTCACAGTCCAACTCTCACATCCATACATGACCACTGGAAAAACCATAGCCTTGACTAGACAGACCTTTGTTGGCAAAGTAATGTCTCTGTTTTGAATATGCTATCTAGGTTGGTCATAACTTTCCTTCCAAGGAGTAAGCGTCTTTTAATTTCATGGCTGCAGTCACCATCTGCAGTGATTTTGGAGCTCCAAAAAATAAAGTCTGACACTGTTTCTACTGTTTCCCCATCTATTTCCCATGAAGTGATGGGACCCAATGCTGTGATCTAGTTTTCTGAATGTTGAGCTTTAAGCCAACTTTTTCACTCTCCTCTTTCACTTTCATCAAAAGGCCTTTCAGTTCCTCTTCACTTTCTGCCATAAGGGTGGTGTCATCTGCATATCCCAGCAATCTTGATTCCAGCTTGTGGTTCTTCCAGCCCAGCGTTTCTCATGATGTACTCTGCACATAAGTTGAATAAGCAGGGTGACAATATACAGCCTTGACATACTCCTTTTCCTATTTGGAACCAGTCTGTTGTTCCATGTCCAGTTCTAACTGTTGCTTCCTGACCTGCATATCAGTTTCTCAAGAGGCTGGTCAGGTGGTCTGGTATTCCCATCTCTTTCAGAGTTTTCCACAGTTTATTGTGATCCACACAGTCAAAGGCTTTGGCATAGTCAATAAAGCAGAAATAGAGGTTTTCTGGAACTCTCTTGCTTTTTTGATGATCCAGTGGATGCTGGCAGTTTGATCTCTGGTTCCTCTGCCTTTTTGAAAACCAGCTTAAATGTCAGGAAGTTCATGGTTCACATATTGCTGAAGCCTGGCTTGGAGAATTTTGAGCATTACTTTACTAGCGTGTGAGATGAGTGCAATTGTGCGGTAGTTTGAGCATTCTTTGGCATTGCCTTTCTTTGGGATTGGAATGAAAACTGATCTTTTCCAGTCCTGTGGCCACTGTTGAGTTTCCAAATTTGCTGGCATATTGAGTGCAGCACTTTCACAGCATCATCTTTCAGGATTTGAATAGCTCAACTGGCATTCCATCACCTCCACTAGCTTTGTTTGTAGTGATGCTTTATAAGGCCCACTTGACTTCACATTCCAGGATGTCTGGCTCTGGGTGAGTGATCACATTATCATGATTATCTGGGTTGTGAAGATCTTTTTTGTACAGTTCTTCTGTGTATTCTTGCCACCTCTTCTTAATATCTTCTGCTTCTGTTAGGTCCATACTATTTCTGTCCTTTATCAAGCCCATGTTTGCATCAAATGTTCCCTCGGTATCTCTAATTTTCTTGAAGAGATCTCTAGTCTTTCTCATTCTGTTGTTTCCCTCTATTTCTTTGCATTGATCTTTGAGGAAGTCTTTCTTATCTCTCCTTGCTATGTCCCTCGTAGTTCAGCAGTAAAGAATCTGCCTGCAGTGTTGGAACTACAGGAGAGACAGGTTTGATTCCTTGGTTCAGAAGATCCCCTGGAGAAGGAAATGGCAACCCACTCTGGTATTCTTGCCTGGAAAATCCCATGGTCAGAGCCTGGCAGGCCACAGATCATGGAGTCACAAGAGTCAGACATGATTTAGCGACTAAGCCACCACCCCCAGTATTGATTCCAGCTCATGCTTCATCCAGCCTGGTATTTCTTATGATTTACTCTGCACATAAATTAAATAAGCAGGGTGACAATATATAGCTTGACGCACTCCTTTCCCAATTTTGAACCAGTCCGTTGTTCCATGCCTGGATCTAACTGTTGCTTCTTCACCTGCGTACAGATTTCTCAGGAGGCAGGTAAGATGGTCTGATATCCCCATCTGTTTAAGTGTTTTCCACTGTTTGTTGTAATCCACACAGTCAAAGGCTTTAGTGTAGTCAGTGAAGCTGAAGTAGATGTTTTTCTGGAACTCCCTTGCTTTTTCTGTGATCTAACGGATGTTGGCAATTTGATTTCTGGTTCCTCTGCTTTTTGTAAATCCAGCTTGTACATCTGGAAGTTCTTATTTCACATACTGTTGAAGGCCTAGCTTGAAGGATTTTTCAGCATCAATTTGCTAGCATATGAAATGAGTGCAGTTGTGTGAGAGTTTGAACTTTGTTTGGCATTTCTCTTCTTTGAGATTGGAATGAAAACTGACCTTTTCCAGTCCTGTGACCACTGCTGAGTTTTCCAAATTTGCTGGCATTTTGAGTGCAGCACTTTAACAGCATTATCATTTAGGGTTTGAAATAGTTCAGCTGGAATTCCATCACCTCCATGAGCTTTTTTTGTAGTAGTGCTTCCTAAGGCCGCTTGACTTCACATTCTAGGATGTCTGGCTCTAGGTGGGTGATCACACCATCATGGTTATCAGGGTCATTAAGATCTTTTTTGTATAGTTCTTTTGTATATTCTTGCCACTTCCTAATATCTTCTACAACTGTTAGGTCCATACCGTTTCTGTCCCTTATGTGTCCATCTTTGCATGCAATGTTCCCTCGGTATCTCTAATTTTCTTAGTCTTTCCTGTTCTACTGTTTTCCTCTATTCCATTGCATTGTTCACTTAAGGCCTTCTTATCTCTCCTTACTATATTTTGGAACTATCCCTTTAAATGGGTATATCCTTCCCTTTCTCCTTTGTCTGTTGCATCTCTTCTTTTCTCAGCCATTTGTAAGGCCTCCTCAGACAACTATTTTGCCTTTTTACATTTCTTTTTCTTGGGGATAGTTTTGGTCACTGCCTCCTGTACACTGTTACAAACCTCCATTCATAGTTATTCAGATCTATCAGATCTAATTCCTGAATCTATTTGTCACTTCAACTGTATAATCATAAGGGATTTGGTTTAGGTCATACCTGAATTGCCTAGTGGTTTCCTCTATTTTCTTCAATTAAAGTCTGAATTTTGCAATAAGGAGCTCATGATCTGAGCCACAGTCAGCTCCAAGTCTTGATTTTGCTAACTGTAAAGGTTCTTCATGTGCAGCTGCAAAGAATATAATTAATCTGATTTTGTTGTTGACCATCTGCTCATGTCCATGAATGGAGTCATCTCTTGTTGGAAGAGGGTGATTACTATGACCAGTGTCTTCTCTTGGCAAAATTCTGTTAGCCTTTGGCCTGATTCATTTTGTACTCTGAGGCCAAACTTGCCTGTTACTTTAGGTATCTCTGGACTTCCCACTTTAGCATTCCATTCTCCTATGATGAAAAGGACATCTTTTGTTGCTGTTAGTTCTAGAAAGTCTTGTAGGTCTTCATAGAACCATTCAGCTTCATCTTCTTTGGCTTTAGTGGTTAGGGCCTAGACTTGGATTAATATGAGATTTAACAGTTTGCCTTGGAAATGGTGATGCTTTTCTCTGCTTTAATTGCTTATTTCTGCTTTAACTTCTTGGGAATATAGCCCCATGGTGTGGGGGTGGGGGTGGGGGATCCAAGTCAATAAGGATGATTGCTCCTATGAAGAACAATCTAGGCCCAGATGACTTCATTAGAGGATTCTAGCAAATATTCTAAGAAGAAAAACAGAAAATATGAGTAGACATCTTACAAGTAGACATTTTTTAAAAAGATGGTTAAAAACAATCATTTATTTACCTTATAATTCTTTGAGTAAACAATTTATGATGGGCTCTCTTGGTGCCTTTTTGGTTTTGCTTGATCTCACACATGCATTTGTAGTCAGCTGCTGAATAAGTGAAGTTGGGCTGGTCTAGGAGAGCCTTAAGTGTGAAAGGCATCACCTCTTGTGGTCTCTTAATCCCCCACTTGTATGCTTGGGCTTGTTCATATGGAAAGTAGGCAGAATTACATGAGTGAAGAACCAGGCAGGTTTTCTGGTGCATGAATTTGGAAATGGCACATGATGATTACCCTGGATTTTATTGGTCCATGGGAGTCACAGTGCCAGCCCCCCTCAATGGGAGGAGTTCTCAAGTTATAGTGCCAAAGGTAATGAAATATTTATGACATCTCTCATGATCATAATTCAGCTTACAGTTAATCATAAGTCATCACAGAAAAAAAAAGTACCAAACTTTTTCTTAAGTTTTAGGGTTGTTTAAATATACTCTACATACAGGTTGGTCATTAGACACATGAGGGGTATTTTCTCTTAATCTATGGCTTGTTCATTTCTTAAAATTTATTTTGATAGAAATTTTAAATTTTGATGAGGTCATATTTATTAGTTACTACTTAATGGTTAGTGCCTTTGTGCTGTCCCTAAGAATTCTTTGTATAACTCAGGGTGTAGATAACCTTTGCTTTCTTCCTAAGCATTATTTTAACTTTTATATTTGGGTCTATGATACTGCTCATATTAATTTTTATTATGGAATGAGGTTTCATTTATTTCCTATACACTTATCTATTTCAACACCACCTTGAAAAGACCTTTTCCCCCTATCAAATTGCTTTGAGTCAAAAAGCAAGTGACTGTTTACCTGTGGCTCTATTTCTAGTGATTCTGTTCTTGGCATTCACCTATTTGTCTATATCTACACTATTTCCACCCTATCTTGATTTTATAGGAAGTACTGAGATCAGATAGTGCAAATCCTTAAAATTTGTTCTTCTTTTTCAAGATTATTTTGCCTATCCTATGTCCTGTGAATTTTCATGTAAATATTAGAAACTGCTTAACAATTTATAACAAAAAGACTACTGTAAGGGTGATGTCAGAAAAATGGTAATACAGGAGTTTCTAACACTCATCCCTTCCCAGAAACAGCCATTTGAACATAGAGAAGGAGCTCCTTGACATCAGTCCTGGGAACAATTTTTTGGATATGAGATTAAAAGCACAAGCAACAAAAGCAAAAGTAAGTAAGTGGGACTGCATCAAATAAAAAGCTTCTACATAGCGGAAAAAAAAAAAAAAACAAAAAACACACAAAACAACAAAATAAAAAAGCAGCCTACAGAATGAGAAAAAAATTTGCAAATTATTTATCTGATAAGGGTTGTTAATCAAAATATGTAAACAAACCACAACTCAATCGCAAAAAAAAAAAAAAAAAAAACCTGAAAAATTGGCAGTGGAACTGAATAGACATTTTTCCAAAGATATTTCAAATGACCTGCAGGCATATGAAAAGATGTTCAACATCACTAATCATCAGGAAAATGCAAATCAAAACCACAATGACATCATTTCACACCTATTATTAAAATGGGTGTTATTAAAAGAGATAACAAATGCTGGCAAGGATGTAAAAAAAATGGAATCCTTGTACTCTGTTGGTGCACTGTAAATTGGCTCAGCTACTATGGAAAACAATTTGGAGAGTTCTCAAAAAATAACAAATACAACTATTAATACCATATACTCCAGCAATCCCACATCTGGGTATATATATATGAAGAAAAGGAAATCACTATCTTGAAAAGACATCTATACACCCGTGTTCAATGTATTAATAGTATTAATTCACAATAGCCAAGGCTTGGAAATGGCCTAAGTGACCATAAACAGATGAATGGATAACGAAAATGTGGTCTATATATAATACACACAGATGTTTGTTATTCAGCCATCAGAGAAAGAAATCATTTGTGACATGTACGGACCTTGAGACACGTAGGGACCTTGAGGCCTTTGTAATAAGTGAAATAAGTCAGAGAAAGACAAATATTATATGATCTCTGTTATATGTGGAATCTAAAAAAGCCCAGCTTATAGAAGCAAGAGAATAATTGTGGTTGTTAAGGGTTGGGGATGGGTACAAAGGAGGGACAATAGTCAAGTGGATATAAACTTCAAGTTATAAAATGAATCATATCTGGGGATCTAATGTACATCATGATGACTATAGTCAACAGTAATATATACTTGAAAGTTTCTCACCACAAAAAGTAGTAATTATGTAAGGTGATAGATATCTTGAGATTTGAGTTTATACTTTTTTGGGAGCTTAAACTTGTATTGGTCCTTTGAGGAATGCTGGACTCTGACTCTAGGAGCCTGGAGGTTGTTTGGCAGTAGGTAAAGAAAGAAATGTGCTTTCCTTGGCCAATAAAGTGCCTTAGAGACATCATCACAGTGTCTTCAGGGAAGGTATCAAGACCCTCATAAAGTAGTTTTTTCCATTTCTAAGGGAGACTCTGGCTCCTCTGTTATGTTTCTTTACAGGCTCTTTCTTTTCACATGTGAGTCTGCTCAAAGCTGTGAATTCAGCTGATACTGTAGTTTGGTAAAATATATATAATGCAATGACTGCACTGAATTCTTAAACAGAATCAGAGAAATCTTTCATCTAGTTAGATTTTGAGCCAAGAATTTTGGACTTCAAATTTATAATTCATTTTCTTAAAAAAATTTAGTATGTTTACAAACAACCAGCAAACTAACACTTTCTTAGCTTACTTATTACCCATTACATATTTTTCTACGATAGTGGCTTTATTGGTCTTTCAAAGTCTTGCCTTCCAAAAGTCCTTCTTTCCAGTTGACCAAAAGTTATTACCTATGACGCTGAGATGTAATGGAAATCAGATTCACATTGGTAAAAAACCAAAGAAAGTGTTACTGTATTTTACTCTGAGACAGGTAAGAATATAATGTTTCTGAGCCCAAAAGGAAATAAAATGATTGAATATTAATAGGCTCCTTCTCACTGCTCTGCTGGGGGCTTCCCTGGTGGCTCAGATGGTAAAGAATCTGCCTGCCAAGCAGGAGACTCAGGTTCAGTCCTTGGGTTGGGAAGATCCCCTGCAGAAGGAAATGGCAACCCACTCCAGTATTCTTGCCTGAAGAATTCCATGGGCAGAGAAGCCTGGTGGGCCACAGTCCATGGAGTCACAAAGAGCTGGACACGACTGAGCCACTAACACACACTGCTCTGCTGAGAGTAGATTTTAGGAACAAAGATAAAATCAGGGAAGCCAGTAAGGAGTCATTGGAATGATACAGTTGGCAGATAATAGTGGCTTGTACTAGCTACAGTGAAGATGGATGTCTTTTAAAGATAAAACAATCAGAGTTTGATGAGATATGAGATGAGATATGAGAACAAGGAGCCAATGGAAAAGATAATGTTACCAGTTACTAACATGGGGAAGACTGGATGAGCAGTATGAGAACCAAAGGGGAATGGGGTAGGATGTGGTATCAGGAGTTTCACTGTTGACATGTTAACTTTGAGATATCTATTAGATATCTACATGTAGATGTCAAGAAAGTGGTTGAATACTTGAGTCTAGAACTCAGGGACATGTTTAGGCTAGATACAGAAATTTAAAATTCATTGTGTGTTTTGAGGAAATTACATATGATCCCCAAAGTAGTCAGTATGGACAGAGAAGTTGTTTAAGGACATAACCTAGGAACTCTGTAACTTTTACAGCTTCTAGTATGAGAAAGATTAATTGAAATGTTAAAAAGCTGTAGGCCGTGAGGTCAAAGCAACATCAGGACATACTCTGATATCCTATGTGAAGAAAGTAAGTCTTTTCAGAAGAAGGGTGTAATTCAAGTGTCAAATGCTGCACATGGGGCAGATAAGATGCAGGCTGAGAAACGGTCGTGGGGTATGACAACACGGTCATTGGTGATGTTAGCAAAAGCAGTTTCTATGTGATAGGAGGAGTGAAGGACTGATTGTATCGGGTTCAGGAGGGAAAAAAAAACACTTTTAAAGTTGTGCTCTAGGGGATGTTGAAATCATTTCTTCATAAAGTCTATTTTCTAATAATGCATTGTTATTTCTTTATAATAATTCTATTGTATTTCTGTTTCATAATATTTTTTTTATTATTAACTCCCTGCTATCAGAGATGAAGTCATTATCACCATAACTTTCACTCTCTACAACTTTTGTGTTTTGGAATACATCTGGACCTGGTCCAAGTTTGCAGTGCTTACACTTCTGGTCTATCTCTTTAGTTCTCTGTGTTTTCAAATTTTAGTTTATATGATTTGAATAAACACCACCAGTTCTTCTAAATGGCTTCTCATTTCTGAATTGTATGTTTTGACTGTCTCTCGGTTAGCTAAATTTCAATAAGTAATTTTCCCCAAAGGGCTTATGAATGCTGTCTCTGAGTTTCTTCATATTTGAGAATATATTACTTTGGCTTTTATTCTTGAATGAGAATTAGTATGAATATATTTTTCTTGGTAACAATATTTCCTCAGTGCTTTCAAAATTTTGCTGTTCTGTTTCTGGTTTTATGAATAAGCCTGAGTCTACTCTGATTTTGCCTTTGTGGTTGGCTTTCTTTTTTTCTACCTAGACAAAATATACTTTTAAAATATATGACCTTTTTAACATCCAGTAGAGAACTCAATGTTGATTTTTATCTTTTAATTCATTTTGGTATAATTGGCATCTTTAATCTACTTATGCAATTTTTCATTTCAGGGAAATTCTGCTGTGTCATTTCTCTGAATTCATTTTTAAGATTTCCGTTGATGTAGTCTCCATTTTAAGACATTTCTGTTGGATCATCAGTCTCTTTGTACCTATTATCTCATTCTTATCACACTATTCTTTTTGTCCCTTTCCTCAGTGTTTAAAGTGAGAATATAGATTTCAGCAATAACTATTCTTTCTTGCTGTTTCAAATTTTTTTTATTAGATCAGCTACTTTATCATTTGAGCTTATAACATGCTTCCTTTGCTCTCTTTGTAACATGTCTGAAAGAACTGGCATTATAGGAGTTTTTTTCCCTTTAAATATACTTGGTTTCTTAATGTTTTCTTCATTCAGTTTATGCATCTTTTCTTTGTTTAAAAAAAAAAAAAACCTCAGTAAAAGTCAGGTAAGTTACTTGTTAGAAAGCTAGTATGTAGAATGACATTAAAACCTAAGCCTCCTTTTTTCCTAGTGTGGGTTTTATGCTACCATTTTATGTTCTTGTCAGAGCTTGATCTTGCTATTCTGTTTCAGAGGGCAAAGCAATTACAAGCCATGGACAATACAATAAACATCATCTGAATTGGAATATCTCTGTACATATTCTGACAAATTGATGATTAATACACTTAGTCTCCTTCCAGTATCATTGCAATGATAGGCTAGCTAGGCTAACTTGAAGTGTACATGGATGGGAAGCGTATGTGAGGAGCAGGAATGAAGGCAGGGTAACAGACTAACCATGAAGCTAGATACGCTTACATTTTAGGACCCCTGGCCTGACTGGACCTCTGCAGGAAAAATGTTTTTTCCCAGTAACAGGAATTTTAGCAGTGTTTTCCTGATCAGCTCTTTCTGTCAATATTTCAAATAGAAGATATGTGATCCTTAATATCCCAGTCTAGTTTCTACTTCTTTAGACTGTCCCTCTTGTCAAACGGCATTGTAGTGCCTGCTGGGACTTTTGGGGACCCAGGGAAGTTGAGTTGGAGACAAGTTTAGTTTCAGCTTAGATGAAAATTACTTTTACTTTTGCCAGGAAACAAGGATTCTACTTATCTGGACCAACTTTATTACCTTTGATAGTTCTACCCTAATATTCTCACACCTTGGTACAGACTCAAGGCTTTAATTTCATAGCTTAACTTGCTTTTTGACATTTAAACCAAGGTAAAACAATTACTTGCAGTGATTATCCTAGTCTGAATTTAGCTTATTTTTTGTTTATTTTGTTCTTTCTGGTGATTTTTATTTTTATTTTCCTATGAGCCCACAAATGCTTTACAAAGTATGTCTCAATTCAAGACTATTTATATTTTAGTAGGAGAATCTTTCTTTATACATTATGGTCAGGAATCAGAAGTCTCTTTTCAATATTTAGCACACATATTTAAACTTATGTTTTCCAAGTACAAATAGAATTAATCAGCATCTATAGTCTGTGTCTCAAAAAACAAATGACTAATCATTCTTTTCACTTTTTTTCATTCTCTTAGCTATCTTCTGTCAAATTTGGTCTAAGGGGGAGTCTTTATCAATCTTTATCATCAGTCTTCACTTCCCTTATTGATTACATAAATTTGTTTATAGATTTATAATTTGTCCCATTATGCATATTAATACATAAAATCTGTGTGCAAACGTGCTTCAGTCATGCCCGATTCTTTGCAACCTTATGGACCATAGCCCACCAGATTTCTCTGTCCATGGGATTCTCCAGTCAAGAATACTGGAGTGAGTTGCCTTACCCTTCTCCAGGGGATCTTTCCAACCCAGGGATCAAACTCGCATCTCTTATGTCTCTTGTATTGGCAGACAGGTTCTTTACCACTAGCACCACCTGGGAAGTCCAAAAAATTTAGCCTTCCTAACTACATCGCTCACATTTTCTTCCTGCAACCTAATTATCTTTCTCTTGAATTAAAGAAGTATGTCCTCTAGAATTTCTTCCATTGGGAATTTATAGGTGTTATATATAGTTTCTGAGAATTTTCATGTTTAAATGTTTTTTCACTCAAACCTCATATTTACTTAGAAATAGAATCTGTTATTCCTCTTTTAAAATGCTGTTCATTGTCTCCAAAGATTTTATTTTAATGAGAACACTGGCAGTTTTGTTTTTTAATTTTACATTAGAGTAGTTGATTTACAATGTTCTGTCAGTTCCATGTATACAGCAAGGTGATTTAGTTATACATATGCATGTATCACTTTGCAAATTCTTTTCCCATGTAATTTATTAGAGAATATTGAGTACAGTTCCTTGTGCTATACAGTGGGTCCTCATTGGTTATCTATTTTAATATAGTAGTGTATATGTTAATCCCAAGCTCTTAATTTATCCCTCCCCCACACCTTTCTCCTTTGTTAACCATAAGTTTGTTATCTAAATTCATGAATATGTTTCCATTTTGTAAACAAGTTCATTTGTATCACTTTTTTGTTCTGCATATAAGCAATATCATATTTGTCTTTGTCTAATTTACTTCACTTAGTATGATAATCTCCAGGTCTAATCATGTTGCTGCAAATGGCATAATTTCACTTTTTTATGACTCAGTAGTATTCCATTGTATATACACATGAAATCTTAATCCATTCATCTGTTGATGGACATTTTGGTTACTACTATGTCTTGGCTATTGTTAATAGTTCTACTATGAACAATAGAATGCATGTATCTTTTTGAGTTAGAGTTTTCTTCAGATATATGCCCAGCAGTGGGATTGCTGGATCACATGATAGCTCTATTTTTAGTTTCTTTAGGAAACACTCCATACTGTTCTCCATAGTGGCTATACCAATTTATATTCCACCAACAGTGTAGGAGAGTTACCTTTTCTCCACACCCTCTCCAGTATTTATTGTTTGTAGACTTTTTGATGATGGCCATTCAGATGCATGTGAGCTGATATCTCATTGTGGTTTTGATTTTCATTCTTCTAATAAATAGCAATGTTCAGTATCTTTTCACATATGTGTTGGCCATATGTATGTCTTCTTTGCTTTTAGCTTCTCTTGAATTTGTTCACAAAACAGAAGCTAAAGGCAAAGGAGAAAAGGAAAGATATACCCATCTGAATGCAGAGTTCCAAAGAATAACAAGGAGATATAAGAACAAGTCTTCCTCAGGGATCAATGCAAGGAAATAGAAGGAATTCAAGAAAATTAGAAAGACCAAGGAAGCATTTCATGCAAAGATGGGTACAATAAGTGACAGAAATGGTATGGACTTAACAGAAGCAGAAGATATTAAGAAAAGTTGGCAAGAATACACAGAAGAACTATACAAAAAAGATCTTCATGATCCAGATAACTATAATGGTGTGATCACTCACCTAGAGCCAGACATCTTGGAGTGCGAAGTCAAGTGGGCCTTGGAAAGCATCACAGTGAACAAAGCTAATGGAGATGATGGAATTCCAGTTGAGCTATTTCAAATCCTGAAAGATGATGCTGTGAAAGTGCTGCACTCAATATACCAGCAAATTTGGAAAACTCAGCAGTGGCCACAGTACTGGAAAAAGTCAGTTTTCATTCCATTCCCAAAGAAAGGTAATGCCAAAGAATGTTCAAACTATGTGTGTATAATGAGCACAATTGCACTCATCACACACACTAACTAGCAAAGTAATGCTCAAAATTCTCCAAGCCAGGCTTCACCAGTACATGAACCAAGAACTTCCAGATGTTAAAGCTGGATTTAGAAAAGGAGAGGAACCAGAGATCAAATTGCCAACATCCACTGGATCACTGAAAAAGCAAGAGAGTTCCTAAAAAACATCTACTTCTGCTTTATTGATTATGTCAAAGTCTTTGACTGTGTAGATCACAACAAACTGTGGAAATTCAAGAGATAGGAATACCAGACCATCTTACCTGTCTCCTGAGAAATGTGTATGCAGGTCAAGAAGCAACAGTTAGAACTGGACATGGAACAACAGACTGGTTCCAAATAGGAAAAGGAGTACATCAAAGCTATGTATTGTCACCCTGCTTATTTAACTTATATGCAGAGTACATCATGCAAAATGCTAGGCTGGAAGAAGCACAAGCTGGAATCAATATTGCTGGGAGAAACATCAATAACCTCAGATATGTAGATGACACCACCCTTATGGCGAAAGTGAAGAAGAACCTAAGAGCCTCTTGATGAAAGTGAAAGAGGAGAGTGAAAAAGCTGGCTTAAAACTCAGCATTCAAAAAACTAAGATCATGGCATCTGGTTCCATCACTTCATGGCAAATAGATGGGGAAACAATGGAAACAGAGAGTTTATTTTCTTGGGCTCCAAAATCATTGCAGATGGTGACTGTAACCATGAAATTAAGACACTTGCTCCTTGGAAGGAAAGCTATGACCAACCTAGATAGCTTATTAAAAAGCAGAGACATTTCTTTGCTGACAAATTCTGTCTAGTCAAAGCTATGGTTTTTTCCAGTAGTCACATATGGGTGTGAGAGTTGGACCATAAAAACAGCTGAGCACTGAAGAATTGATGCTTTTAAACTGCGATGTTGGAAAAGACTCTTGAGAGTCCCATAGACTGCAAGGAGATCCAACCAATCCTGAAGGAAACCAATCCTGAATGTTCATTGGAAGGACTGATGTTGAAGCTGAAACTCCAGTACTTTGGCCACCTGATAGGAAGAAGTGACTCATTGGGAAAGACCCTGATGCTAGAAAAGATGAAGGTAGGAGGAAAAGGGGACGATAGAGGATAAGATGGTTGGATGGGATCACTGACTCAATGAACACAAGTTTGATCAAGCTCTGGGAGTTGGTGATGGACAGGGAAGCCTGGAGTGCTACAGTCCATGGGGTTGCAAAGAGTCAGACACATATAGAGCAACTGAGCTGATCCGACCCTGATGTCTTCTTTGGAGAAATGTCTTTTAGTTCTTTTGCTCATTTTTCTGATTGAGTTGTTTGCCATTTGCTTTTTTTGTAATATTGAGTTGCATTTCTGATTTTATGCTTTGGAGCTGTATCCTTTGTTGATTGCGTCATTTACAATTTTTTTGTCCCATTCTGTGGGTTGTTTATGGTTTCCTTTGTGTGCAAAAGCTTTTGAGTTTAATTAGGTCCAGTTTTTTTTTTTTTTTTTTCAATTTTTCATTACTCTAGGAGGTGGATCCAAAAAGTTATTTCTGTGATATATGTCAAACAGTGTTCTGCCTATGCTTTCCTCTAAGAGTTTTATAATACCCAGGCTTACCTTTAGGTCTTTAATCCATTTTGAGCTTATTTTTGTGTATGGTGTTAAAGAATATTCTAATTTCATCCATGTAACTGTTGAGTTTTCCCAGAAGCAGATATTGAAGAAGCTGTTTTTCTACATTGTGTATTCTTACCTCCTTTGTTGTAGATTAATTGACCATAGACCAGTTAAGTTCAGAGTTCATAGATGCATGGGTTTATTTCTGGGCTGTCTGTCCTCTTCCATTGATCTTTATTTCTGTCTTTGTGCAATACCATATTGTTTTGATGACCATAGCTTTGTTGTATAGTCTGAAGACAGGGAGCCTGCTATGTCCAGCTCTGTTTTTCTTTCTCAAGATTGCTTTGGCTAATCAGAGTTTTTTGTGTCTCCATACATATTAAAAAAATTTTTTTTTCTAGTTCTGTGAAAAATGCCATTGGTAATTTGATAGGGAGTGCATTGAATGTGTAGATTGCCGTGGGTAGTAAATTCAATTGGCAGTGTTGATTTTTTTCCAATTTAAGAACACGGTATGCCCTTCCTTTTTGTGACGACATCTTTGATTTCTTTCATCAGTGTCTTACAATTTTCAGAGTATAGTTCTCAAGCCTTCTTAGGTAGGTTTGCATGCATGCATGCATGCATGTCCGGTTGTGTCAGACTGTTTGCACCTATGGAGTGTAGCCTCCCAGGCTTCTATGTCTATGGGGTTTTCCAAACAAGAATATTGGAGTGGGTTACCATTTCCTCCTCCAAGGGATCTTCCTGATTCAGAGATCGAACCTGTGTCTCCCACGTCTCCTGTATTGCAGGTGGATTCTTTACTACTGAACTGCTGTGGAAGTTAGGTAGCCTTCTTTATTCCTAGGTAATTTTTTCCTTCTGATGTGATGGTAAATGGGGCTGTTTCCTTAATTTCTCTTTCTGCTCTTTTGTTGTTAGTGTATAGAAGCCAGTAGATTTCTGTGCATTCATTTGGTACCCTCCAACTTTATTGAATTCATTGATGAAATCTAATAGTTTTCTGGTGGCATCTTTAGGATTTTCTATGTGTAGTATCATTTCATCTTAAAACAGTGATGGTTTGAATTCTTCCTTTCTGGTTTGGATATGTTTTTATTTCTTTCTCTTCTCTTATTGTGATGGGTAGGACTTCCCAAACTGTATTCAGTAAAAGTGGTGAGAAGTGGGCATCCTTGTTTTATTTTTGATCTTAGAGCAAATGCTTTGAGCTTTTCACCATTGGGTATGATGTAAGCTGTGTGTTTGTCATATATGTCCTTTATTATACTGAGGTACGTTTCCTCTATGCCCACTTTCTGGAGAGATTTTATCATAAATGAATGTTGAAGTTTATAAAAAGTTCTTTCTGCATCTATTGAGATGATCATATGGTTTTTATTCTCCAATGTTCAACAGTGATATTGGGCTGCAATTTTCTTTTGTGTGGTACCCTGGTCTGGTTTTGATATAATGATGATGGTGGCCTCATTTGAATGAGTTTGGGAGGGTTCCTTCCTCTGCAATTTTTGGAATAATTTCAGAAAGATAGGTGTTAACTCATCTGTAAGTGTTTGATAGAATTTTCTGCTGAAGCCATCTGTTTGTGGGGATTTTTAAAATTGCAGTTGGGAGTTTTTAAATCACAGTTTCAATTTCATTACTTGTGATTGGTCTGTTCATATTTTCTGTTGCTTCCTGGTTCAGTCTTGGAAAGTTGGACCTTTCTAAGAATTTGTCCAATTTCTTCTAGGGTGTCCATTTTATTGGCATATAGCTGCTGGTAGTAGCCTCTTATGATTCCATGTATTTCTCTGGTGTCCATTGTAACTTCTCCTTTGTCATTTCTAATTTTATTAATTTGAACACTCAATTTTTTTCTTGATGAGCCTGGCTAAAGGTTTATCAATCTTGGTTATCTTTCAGAGAACCGTCTTTTAGTTTTATTGATCTTTTCAATTTCTGCACTGATTTTTCTGATTTCTTCCCTTCTACTAACTTTGGCTTTTGTTTATTCTTCTTTTTCTAGTTGCTTTAGGTGTAAAACTAAGGTTGCTTGTTTTATATTTTTCTTGTTTCGTGAGGTAAGATTGTACTGCTGTAAACCACCCTCTTAGCCCTGCTTTTGCTGCATCCCTTAGGTTTGGGGTCACTGTGTTTTTGTTTTCCTTTGTCTTTAGGTATTTTTTAATTTACTCTTTTATGTCTTCAATGATTCATTGGTTGTTTGGTAGCATATTATTTAGCCTCCATTCATTGTGTTTTTTTATAGTTTTTCTCTTATAGTTGATTTCTAGTCTCAAAAGGTTCTGGTGAGAAAAGATGCCTGGTATGATGTCAATATTTCTTTTAAAAATTCTTTATAAGAGTATAGTTGCTTTACAATGTTGTGTTCCTGCTTTACAGCAAAGTGAATCAGCTGTATGTATACATATATCCCATATTTTGGATTTCCTTCCCATTTAGGTCATCATAGACCATTGAGTAGACTTCCCTGTGCTTTACAATAGGTTCTCATTTGTTATCTATTTTATACATAGTAGTGTATACATGTCAATCCCAACCTTCCAATTTACCCCATCCTCCTTTCCCGCCTTGGTGTCCATATGTTTGTTCTCTACATCTGTGTCTCTGTTTTGCTCTGCAGATACATTCATCTGTACCATTTTTCTAAATTCCACATATATTCATTATTATACTATATTTTTCTCTTTCTGAATTACTAACCCTGTATAACTGTCTCTAGGTCCATCCATGTCTTTGCAGTTGGCACAGTTTTGTTCCTTTATATGACTGAGTAATATTCCATTGTACATTTGTACCATATTTTCTTTATCCATTACTCTGTTGATAGATATTTAAATTGTGTCCATGTCCTGGCTATTGTAAATAGTGCTGCAATGAATACTGGGGTGCCTGTATCTTTTGGAATAATGGTTTTCTCTGGATATATGCCCAGGAGTGAGATTGAGATTGTTGGGTCATATGGTAGTTCCATTTTTAGTTTTTAAGGCATCTCCATACTCTTGTCCATAATCGCTGTAGCAATTTACATTCCCACCAACAGTATAAGAAGATTGGTTTTTCTCCACACCCTCTCCAGCGTTTATTCTTGGTAGACTTTTTGATGCTGGCCATTCTCACTGTAATTTCAGTTTGTATTTTTCTAATAATTAGTGATGTTGAGCATTTTTCATGTGCCTGTTGGCCATCTGTATGTATTCTTTGGAGAAATATGTATTTAGTTCTTCCCAGTTTTGGATTGACTTTTTTTCTTTTACATTGAGCTGCATATGCTGTTTGTATATTTGAAGATTAATCCCTTGTCAGTTGCTTTGATTGCAAATATTTTGTTCCATTCTAAGGGCTGTCTTTTCATTTTTTAATGGTTTCCTTTACTTTTGGAGAAGTAACCCACTCCAGTATTCTTGCCTGGAGAATCCCATGGACAGAGGAGCCTGGCATGCTGCAGTCCATGGGGATGCACAGAGTCGAATACAACTGAGGGATTTCACTTCACTTTCCTTTACAAAAGCTTTTGCAAAATTCCTTTACAAAATTTACAAAAACCTTTACAAACCTTTGTAAAAAACCTTTACAAAATTCCTTTGCAAAAACTTTTGAATAAGGTACACTGATTTTTTTTAATTTTCAGTACTCTGGGAGTTGGGTAAAAAAAAGATCTTGCTGTGATTTATGTAAGAGTGTTCTGCCTATGTTTTCCTCTAACAGTTTTATAGTGTCTGGTCTTATATTATTTAGGTCTTTAGTCCATTTTGAATATGATGGTAGGGAATGTTCTAATTTTTTACACAGATGTGTAAAAAGAATGTTCATTCTTTTACACAGAGCTGTCCAGTTTCCCCAGCATTACATACTGAAGAGTGGGACTTTTTTCCATTGTATATTCTTGCCTCTTTTGTCATAGATTAGGTGACCACAGGTATATGAGTTTTTCTCTGGTCTTTCTATTCTGTTCCATTGATCTATAGTTCTGTTTTTGTGCCAGTTTCATACTGTCTTGATTACTATAGCTTTGTAGTATAGTTCCAGCTCAAGGCACCTCATTCCTTTAGCTCCATTTGACTTTCTCAAGGTTGCTTTGGCTATTTGAGTCTTTTGTGTTTCCACACAAATTGTAAATATTTTTGTTCTAGTTCTGTGAAAAATGCCGTGATAATTTGATAGGAATTGTACTGAAAATGTTGATTGTTTTGGGTACTATAATCATTTTCACAATATTGACTGTTTCACTCCAAGAACATGGTAGATCTCTCCATTGGTTTGTGTCTTTTTGATTTCTTTCATCAGTATCTTACAGTTTTCTGTGTACAGGTCTTTTGCTTCCCTAGGTAGGTTTATTTCTAGATACTTTATTCTTTTTTTTTTTGCTGGTGGTAAATGGGACTGTTTCCTTAATTTCTCTTTCTGTTGTCTCATTGCTAGTATATAGGCATGCACAATATTTCTGTGTATTAATTTTGTATCCTGTAACTTTACCAAATTCATTGATTAGTGCTAGTAGTTTTCCAGTTGCATCTTTAGGATTTTCTTATGTATAGTATCATGTCATCTGAAAACAGTGACACTTTTACTTCTTTTCCAATATGGATTGCTTTATCCTTTTATTTCTTTTTTCCCCTTCTAACTGTAGTGGCTAGGTGGGTCAGACAGTAAAGAATCCACCTGCAGTGCAGGAGATCTGGGTTGATCCCTGGGTCGGGAAGATCCCCTGGATAAGGGTATGGTGACCCACTCCAGTGTTCTTGCCTGGGAAATCCCATGGACAGAGGAACCAGGTAGGTTCCAGGCCATGGGGTCACAAAGAGTTGGACATGACTGACTAACACTCACTCACTCACTTAGTAGGACTTCCATAACTATGTTGAATAATGGTAGTGAGAGAGGACATCCTCGACTGGTTCCTGATCTTAAAGGAAATGCTTTTTGTTGTTTTTATCATTGAGAATGATGTTTGCTGTGGTCTTGCCATATATGACCTTTATTATGTTGAGGTAGTTTCCCTCTATGCCTACTTTCCGGAGAGGTTTTATCATAAATGGCTGTTGAATGTTGTCATAAGTTTTTATGCATCTATTGAAATGATTATATGATTTTTATTCTTCAGTTTTAAAATATGGCAGATTTATTGATTTGCATTTATTGAGGAATCCTTGCATCCCTGGGGTAAATCCCACTTGATCAAGGTGCATGATCCTTTTAATGTGTTGTTGGATTCTGTTTGCTAGTATTTTGTTGAGAATTTTTGCATCTATGTTCATCAGTGATATTGGTCTGTAATTTTCTCTTTTTGTGTGATATTTTTGTTTGGCTCTGGTATCAGGGCGATGGTGGTCTTATAGAATGAGCTTGGGAGTGTTCATTCCTCTGCAAATTTTTGGAAGCTTTAAAAAGTATGTGTATTAGCTCTCCTCTAAATCTTTGATAGAATTTGCCTGTGAAGCCATCTCATTCTGGAGTTTTGTTTATTGGAAGATTTTACATCTCAGTTTCAATTTCAGTACTTGTGATTGGAATATATATTGCCATATAGTTGCTTGTGGTATTGTCTTATCATCCTTTGTATTTCTGCCTTGTCCATTGTATCTCCTCCTTTTTCATTTCTAATTTATCCTCTCCCTTTTGTTTTGTTGAGGAGTCTTTACCAATAATTTTGTTAACCTTCTCAAAGGACAAGCTTTTAGTTTCACTGATCTCTGCTGTTGTTTTCTTAGTTGCTTTTATTTCTGCCCCAATTTTTGTGATTTCTTTCTTTCCACTAACTTTGGGGTTTGTTTGTTGCTCTTTCTCTGGTTACTTTAGGTGTAAGATAAGGTTGTTCATTTGAGATTTTTTTTTCTTTCTTGAGGTAGGATTTTATTGCTATAAACTTCCTTCTTAGAACTGATTTTGCTGCATTCCACAGGTTTTGGATTGCCATATTTTTGTTGTCATTTTTTCCAATGTATATTTTGATTTCTGATTTGATTTCTTCAGTGATCTGTTATTTAGTGGCATATTGTTGAGCCTCCATGCATTTGTGTATGTTTACAGCTTTTATTCCTGTAATTGATTTCTAATCTCATAGTACTGTGGTTAGAAATGATGCTTAACATAATTTCAGTTTTCTTAAATTTTATGAGGTCTGATTTGTGCCCCAAGATGTGATCTATCACACAGAGAATGTTGCATGTGCACTTTAGAAGAAAGTGTGTTCTGATGCTTTGGGTTGGAATGTTTTATAAATATCAGTTAAGTTTATCTAGTCCAATGTGTCATTTAAAAGTTGTGTTTCCTTGTCAATTTTGTTTGCATGATCTCCCTATTGGATTATGTGGGGTGTTAAAGTCCCCGACTATTGTCACTATCAATTTCCTCTGTTATTATTTGCCTTGTGTATGTAATGATGTGTTCCAATGTTGGATGCATAAATATTTGTAATTATTATATCTTCTTCTTGGATTGATCCATTGATCATTACGTAGTATCCTTGCTTGTCTCTTGTAGTCCTTATTTTAAAGTCTATTTTATCTGATATAAGTATTGCTATTTCAGCTTTCTTTTGATACCCTTTTCCACTCCTTTACTTTCAGTCTGTAAATATCTCTAGATCTGAAGTTAGTCTCTTGCAGACAACCTGTATATCAGTCTTATTTTTGTATCCATTCAGTCTATGTCTTTTGGTTGCAGCATTGATATTCTTGCATTTAAGTTAATTATTGATATGTATGTTCCAATTGTGATTTTGTTAATCTTTTTGGATTTGTTTTATAGGTGTTTTTCTTTTTTTGTTTTTGTTTGGATTTCTTTTTCTTTTTTGTGTGTTTATGGATTGTAGATTTTCTGTTTGCAGTTACTGTGAGGCTTTAAAATAGCCATCTATATATAAACAAGACTTTTAAATTGCTGGTCTTTTAATTTCAAATGCATTTCCAATATCCTGCATTTGTCCTCTCCTCTTTTCACAATTGATTGTTTTGATATCATATCTATGTGTGAATGATTTCCTACCTTACTGTATATTATTGGTGAGCTTTTCTATTCATAGTTTTCTTATTTCTAGTTGTAGCCTTTCCTTTTCTGCCTAGATAAGTTCCATTAACATTTGTTGTAAAGCTGGTTTGGTGGTGAATTCCCCTACATTTTTCTTGTCTGTTAAGATTTTGATTTTTCCATCAAATCTGAAAGAGTCTTTGTGGACAGAGTATTCTTGGTTGTACTTTCTTCACTTTCATCACTTCAAGTATATCATGCCATTTCTGGCTTGCAAAGTTTCTGCTGAAAAATCAGCTGATAATCCTATGGGAATTCCCTTGTATGTTATTTGTTGCATTATATATATATGCCAGAAAGTGAAGAGGAACTAAAAAGCCTCTTGATGAAGGTGAAAGTGGAGAGTGAAAAGTTGGCTTAAAGCTCAATATTCAGAAAACAAAGATCATGGCATCTGGTCCCATCACTTCATGGGAAATAGATGGGGAAACAGTGGAAACAGTGTGAGACTTTATTCTTCTGGGCTCCAAAATCACTACAGATGGTGACTGCAGCCATGAAATTAAAAGACACTTACTCCTTATAAGGAAAGTTATGACCAACCTAGATAGCATATTCAAAAGCAGAGACATTACTTTGCCAACAAAGGTCCGTCTAGTCAAGGCTATGGTTTTTCCTGTGGTCATGTATGGATGTGAGAGTTGGACTGTGAAGAAGGCTGAGTGCCGAAGAATTGATGCTTTTGAACTGTGGTGTTGGAGAAGACTCTTGAGAGTCCCTTGGACTGTAAGGAGATCCAACCAGTCCATTCTGAAGGAGATCAGCCCTGGGATTTCTTTGGAAGGAATGATGCTAAAGCTGAAACTCCAGTACTTTGACCACCTCATGCGAAGGGTTGACTCATTGGAAAAGACTCTGATGCTGGGAGGGATTAGGGGCAAGAGGAGAAGGGGCCGACAGAGGATGAGATGGCTGGATGGCATCACTGACTCGATGGACGTGAGTCTGGGTGAACTCCGGGAGTTGGTGATGGACAGGGAGGCCTGGCGTGCTGCTATTCATGGGGTCGCAAAGAGTCGGACACGACTGAGCGACAGATCTGATCTGATATATATATATATATAAAGCTTCCTTGGTTGCTTAGAGGGTAAAGTGCCTGCCTGTAATGCAGGAGACTTGGGTTTGATCCCTGGGTCAGAAAGATCCCCTGGAGAAAGAAATGGCAACCCACTCTGGTATTCTTGCCTGGAAAAATCTCATAGACAGAGGAGCCTGGTGGGCTACAGTCCATGGGGTCGCAGTCAGACATGACTGAGTGACTTCATTTTCACTTTCACTTTATATATTCATACATATATAAATATATCTCCTGCCTGGAACTCTCAGTGTTTCCTGGACTTGGGTGACTGCTTCCTTTCCCATGTTAAGGAAGATTTTTTTAGCTAATATCTCTTTAAGGAGTTTCTCAGGCCCTATTTCTCTCCCTCCTCTTTCTGGGACCCTTATAATGCAAATGTTAAGAGGAGAATGAAAAAGTTGGCTTAAAGCTCAGCATTCAGAAAATGAAGATCATGGCATCTGGTCCCATCACTTCATGAGAAATAGATGGGGAAACAGTGGAAACAGTGTCAGACTTTATTTTTTTGGGCTCCAAAATCACTGCAGATGGTGACTGCAGCCATGAAATTAAAAGACTTTATTTTTTTGGGCTCCAAAATCACTGCAGATGGTGATTGCAGCCATGAAATTAAAAGACGCTTACTCCTTGAAAGGAAAGTTATGACCAACCTAGATAGCATATTGAAAAGCAGAGACATTACTTTGCCAACAAAGGTCCGTCTAGTCAAGGCTATGGTTTTTTCAGTTGTCATGTATGGATGTGAGAGTTGGACTGTGAAGAAGGCTGAGCGCCGAAGAATTGATGCTTTTGAACTGTGGTATTGGAGAAGACTCTTGAAGAGTCCCTTGGACTGCAAGGAGATCCAACCAGTCCATTCTGAAGGAGATCAGCCCTGGGTGTTCTTTGGAAGGACTGATGCTAAAGCTGAAACTCCAGTACTTTGGCCACCTCATGTGAAGAGTTGACTCATTGGAAAAGACTGATGCTGGGAGGGATTGGGGGCAGGAGGAGAAGGGGACGACAGAGGATGAGATGGCTGGATGGCATCACCGACTCTATGGACGTGAGTTTGAGTGAACTCCGGGAGTTGGTGATGGACAGGGAGGCCTGGCGTGCTGCAATTCATGGGGTCGCAGAGTCGGACACAACTGAGTAACTGAACTGAACTGAATGCCTTTAAAGTTTTCCTAGAGATCTCTTTGACCGTCCTCATTCCTTTTCATTTTCTTTTCTGTTCCACAACAGTGATTCCACTGTTCTCTCTTTCAGCTCACTTATCTTTTCTTGTTGTTTATTCTTCTATTGATACTTCCCGGTGTATTTTTCATCTGTTTGTTCTTTAGAGCTTCTAGCTCTTTGTTAAACATCTCTTTTAACTTTTTTGTTTTTGCCTCCATTCTTTTTCTGATATCTTGCTTCATCTTTACTGTTATTACTCTGAATTATTTTTTTGGGAAGGTTGCCTATCTCCACTTTACTTAGTTGGTCTTTGAGGTTTTATCTTATTCCTTAATCTGGAACATTTTCTATCTCATTTTGTCTAACTCTCTATTTGCAATCTCCATTCAGCAGGCTGCAGATCTGTGGTTCCTCTTGCTTCTGCAGTCTGCCCCTGGTGGATGAGGCTGGTCTAAAAGGCTTCTGTAGGCTTCCTATTGGAAGGAATTGGCACCTGGCCACTGGTGGGTAGAGCTGGGTCTTGTCTTCTAAGTGGCATGGCTATGTAAATGGTGTGTTTAATAAGTGGTTGTGGGCTCAGGAAGAGTTTAGGCCACCTGTCTGCTGAGGTTAGGGACAATGTTCTCATCGTATCAACTGTTTGGTCTGAGGTGTCCCAGCAGTGGAACCTACAGGCTATTGTGTGGGGGCCAGGTCTCAAATGGTGGCCTCCAGGAGCGTTCATGCCAATGAGTACTCCCTAGAACTACCACCACCAGTGTCTTTGTCCCCACAGTGAGCCACAGCTGTCCCCCACTCCACCACCACAACCTCCCCAGGGAATTCTCCAAGACCAGCAGGTAGGTCTGTCTTAGGCTCTTACTGAGTCACTTCTTTTTCTCTGGGTTGTGGTGCACATGAAATGTTTTGTGTGCCTTCTAACAGTGGAGTTTCTTTCCCCTCAAGTCCTGTGGAGTTGCTGTAATCACACCCCACTGGCCTTCAAATTCAAATGCTCTGGGGGCTCTTCCTCCTGATGCCTGACCCCCAGGCTGGGGAGCCTGACATGGGGCTCAGAACTCTCTTGTGGGATAATGTCTGTGATATAATTATTTTCCAGTTTGTAGGTTATTCACTGCCCACTGGTATGGGATTTTAACACAGCTGTACCCACTCCTTGGGCTTCCCAGGCAGTGCTAGTGGTAAAGAACCCATCTTCCAGTGCAGGAGAGGAAAGAGACAAGGGTTCAGACGCTGGGTTGGGAAGATCCCCTGGAGGAAATGGCAACCCATTCCAGTATGCTTGCCTGGAGAATCCCATGGACAGAGGAGCCTGGCAGGCTACAGTCCATAGAGCCACATAGAGTCGAAGATGATTGAAGTGACTTAGCATGCACCCCTCTTATCTACCATCTCATTGTGGCTTCTTCATCTTTAGTTGTAGAATATCTTTTTTTGTAGCTTCCAGTGTTTTGTTATATAGTTGTGATTTTGGTGTTTTTGTTAGAGGAAGAAGGTCATATCTTTCTAGTCAGTCGTCTTCCAATTAGCCCTGATTCTGCTTTATTAAAAGTTTAATGTTCTTTTATCTGAAAACATTCAGAAAATTTTTTATTGAAGTATAGTTGATTTCTAATGTTAATTTCTGCTGTACAGAAAAGTGATTCAGTTATACCTATGATATTTTATTTCTTATATTGTTTTCCATTGCAGTTTATCAGATGGTATTGAATATAGGTCCCTGTGCTATACAGTAGCGTCTTACTGTTTGTGTTAAAAGTGTTAGTCTCTCAGTCATGTCCAAGTCTTTGTTACCCCATGGTCTGCAGCCTGCCTGGCTTCTCTGTCCATGGAATTCTCCAAGCAAGAATACTGGAGTGGTTTGCCACCCAGTATTCAACCCAGGTCTCCTGCACTGTAGGCAGATTCTTTAGCATCTGAGCCACAAAGTTGCTGTTTATTCACTATAAATATGATAATTTGCATCAGCTAATTCCAAACTCCCAATCTATCCCTTCCCATCCCCCTTCCCCACTGGCAACCACAAATTTGTTCTCTACATGAATCTATTTCTATTTCATAGTTAAGTTTGTGTCAGTTTATATTCCACACATAAATGATATCATATGGTATTTGTCTTTCTCTTTATGACTTACTTCACTTAGTATGCTAATCTCTAGGTCCATTTATATCACTGCAAATGGCGTTATTTCTTTTTAATGGCTGAGGGGCATTCCATTGTATGTATGTAAAACATAACATCATCTTCATTCATGCATCAATGCACATTGTTAGGTTGTTTCCATGTCTTGGTTATTGTGAATAGTGCTGCTCTGAACATAAGGGTGCATATATATTTTTTTTAAATTATAGTTTCCTCCAAATATATGCCCATGAGTCATATTGCTGGATCATATGGCAACTCTATTCTTAGTTTTTTGAGGAAACTCCCTTACTGTTTTCCATAATGGCTGCACCAACTTACATTCATACCAACAATGTCGGAGGATTCCCTTTTCTCTACACCATCCCCATCATTTGTCATTTGTAGAAGTTTTAATGAGGGCGATGGTTCAGGCTTCTTTTTTATGTTAATAGTAGCTCTACTGCACATAGTTATTTGTATGTAGGTATGTTTCTTCCCATCAATTCCTGGTCTTTTCAATCTGTTCTACTGCTTTTCCCTCAGATTTGGAGTATATTCTATTTCTTTAAGGAGAAGCTTTCTTCCCTTTCTCCTTTCTCCTTTGTTCACCTTTATAAGGATTTAGAATGTCAGTTTTTTTATCTACCTCCTTTGTCTTTCCTCCCCATACTTTTCACTGTCAATTCCTCTGTGCTACACTCTGGATAGATTTCCTTGGACAGATCTTTTAGAAAAGTAATATGCTATTTAACTCTGTAAGAGCAGCATGTAAGAGCAGCACAGCTTCTCTTTTAATATTTCAAAAATACTTCAACAACTATTTAAAACTTTCAATTGTTTATATTTTCTTTGATAGGCTATTTCTTCTGTCTTATTGTCATACTTCATTTAAAACTGTATTCATTGTAAATATCACAAATCACTTTTATTTCAGATTTTAAAGTTATGAACACTTACAAAAAATCAAAACTTATCTAAGTCCCTAAGAGGCAAAGTAAAATTCTCCACCTCTGTTCTGGAAGACAGAAGTAGGTATAATTTGGAGAAACAAGAAAAACTAGTATAGGAAAGTTCTAAGGTAGAGTCAGCAGAAAAGGTCCAAATTGAAACTTTGAGATTATAATATGTAGGGATTGATTTAACTGTTTGCCCATGATAGAATATTTTATGAACTTGTAAATACTTCCATTTGTTAATATGGTGCCAAATGGAACAGGACTTAAGTCTGCTCATTCAACACATGGCAAAGCCAATCCACTCACACTGGGCTGTGGTGAAGGAAAGTATCAATACAACATTTACTACATGGTGCCAGGCAAGGAGAACGAGCAGTTAGTGCTCAAAAGACCCAAACCACCAATGGTTTTCAGGCAAGGGTATTTAAAGACAGTGTTATGGGAAAAGGGTCACAGAATGTGTCATCAGCTCATGGATAATTTTCTGATTGGTTGGTGGTGAAGTAGTAGGGTGGTGTTTTAGAAATCTTGACTATTAACCTTCCGACTCCAACCAGTCCAGAGTCTACAAGTTTGAGGTCGGCAGTTTGCACTTGGTGGGGGAGTCTAGTCTCCACAAGACTTTCTGATGAACATTCTTATCTATTTTGCTAAAGGAGAGTTAAGGTCCTCTGAACCCATCTCACAGTTTAAGTTACTGCTTATATTACTATCTCCTTCCTTGCTCAGTTGCTTCTTTGTTCCCATTCCTGTCCCTACTTAAATGGTTAACTGCTTGAGCCTATGTTTGGAACTCAGGGATGCCTGGGAGATAAAGCTTGTCCCACAAACAAGAGTCTGGGACATCGGAGGGGCTTGTGCTAGGAAGACTTGCAGGGTCCTGCTCAGTTTCAGCTGTAAAATGTTTATGTTTTTGGCTTTCTTCATATATTTGTTGAGTATTGACTGTACTTTCTTCTTTGCATTTGGGATTTTTTAAATTAAATATTCTTTTGGTCTGTATGCACAGTTCTTTTGTTAGGGTGCTACAAGTGAATGCTTTTTTACTCTACCTATCTTTCACGAGGAAGGGAGTGGGCAGGGATGCACAGAGAGGCAAGATCTGCAGGTAACTTCTGGGTAGGGTCTTCCTATTCCTTTGGAAATTAACTATCACTTGAGACAATCTTTTGGGGAATTACCTGTGAGGGAAAATGTGGAAAGGAAAAGATTCTGATCGAAACTTCATAATCAGAAATGAATGAACAGCAGTATATGTGAAAAATATGTAGGCAAACTGGAAAAGTATTTTTATATTTAAAAGAAAAAGAAGAAAATGTTTGATTTTTAAAGCAAATAACCTATGATAATCGCACAAAGTTTAGAATGCAATACATGGAGCTGACCTGTTGTAAAGTTCTCATGTTGTTTGAGATGTGGTAAAATAATTATCTCTAGCAGCTAACCACAAAAAGAATAATATATAACAATATAAATAACATATGCATGAAAGAAATAAAATAGGAAAAGATAATTCATTATTCAAAGGGATGTTAGCAAAGAATAAAATACATGGAACAATTAGATAATAAATAGCAAGATGGTGATCTAAGTCTACCTGTATCAGAATAAAGTAAACATAAAAGAAATCTATTTAAATGACAAAAATTGTCAAAGGACTAAAAACATTAAAGAGCCATTTTATTTTTATGAAAGTCACGTTTTTTAATTTTTATCTAAAAATGTTAACTTTATATTGTAGTATAGATGATTAATAATGTTGTGTTAGTTACAGGGATATACAGCAAAGTGATTTAGTTATACATTCCCGTTTAGGTTATTGTAGAGTATGGAACAGAGTTCCCTTTGCTGTACAGTAGGTCCTTGCTGGTTGTCTATTTTAAATATAGAGTGTACATGTCAATCCCATACTCCCAATCAGTCCCTCCCTCCAGCCTTTCCTTTGGAACTTTGTTCTCTGAGTCTGTTTCTGTTTTGTAAGTAAGTTCATATGTATCATTTTTAGATTCTGCATATGTGACATCGTATGATATTTGTCTAACTTACTTCACTTAGTATAATAATCTCTGGGTGCTTTTAATATTTTCTTTGTCTTTAGTGTTTGTCAGTTTGGTTAGTATTTGTCTTGCCATATTTTTCCTTGAGTTCACCCTGTGTGGGACTATTCCCTGGACTTGGGTGAGTTTTTCCTTTCCCATGGTAGGGAATTTTTCAGCTATTTTCTTTTCAAATATTTTCTCAGGCTGATTCTCTTGTCCTTTTGGGACCCCTATAATGTGAATATTGGTACATTTAAAGTTGTCCCAGATATTTCTTAGGCTGTACTCATTTCTTTTCTTTATTATGTTCCATAGTAGTGGTCTCCACCATTCTCTTTCAGCTCACTTACCTGTTAGTCTGCCTTATCTGTTAGATTCTGCTATTGAATCTGTGTCAGGGGTATGTTTATCAGGTAGCCATGTACTCAGTAAGACTTTAAGCAGCCTACCTGCTGATTGGTGGCCCTGTGTTCCTGCCCTGTTGGTTGTTTGGCCTGAGGCATTCCCACACTGGAGCCCACAGGCTGCCGGGTGGGGCCAGGTCTTGGTTAGAAAACCAAGTAGCCTCCAAGAGAGCTTACACCAAGGAGTACTCACCAGCACTACCACTACCAGTTCCATTGTCCCCACTGTGAGCCACAGCCAGCCCCTTCCTTCACAGGAGGTAAGTCTGGCCTCATCTCATGAGATCACTGCTTTTTGCCCTGGGTCCTAAGGAGACCCTGTGGGTGCTGTCCAAGAGTGGAGTTTGTTTCCCTCATCCCAGTGATCAAATCTTCCTGGCCTTCAAAGCCAGATTCTCTAGGGGCTCTTCCTTTTGTTGCCAGACCCTGAGGCTGGGCAGCCTGACATGGGGCTCAGAACTCTCACACCTGTGGGTGCACTTTTGAGGTATAATTATTTTCTAGTTTGCGAGTTGCCCAGCCAGCGTTTATGGGATTTGATCTTATCTTGATTGTGTTCCTCCTACCATCTCACTGTAGCTTTTGCTTGTCTTTGTATGTAAGGTATCTTTTTTGGTAAATGGCAACCCACTCCATTATTCTTGCCTGGAGAATCACATGGACGGAGGAGCCTGGTGGGCTACAGTTCACGGGGTCGCAAAGAGTCGGACACGACTGAGTGACTTCACTTTCACTTTCTTCCAGCAATTTTTTGGTCAATGATTGTTTGGCAGTTAGTTGTGATTTTCATGTTACTATAAGAAGAGGTGAGCTCATGTCTTTCTGCTCTGCCATCCTATCTGTATGAAAGTCACATTTTAGATGAGAATATAGAAAGTGACTTTTAAAAAGTATACTGTAGGGGAAGGCGCCAAGATGGCGGAGGAGTAGGACGGGGAAAACACTTTTTCCCCCACAAATTCATCAAAAGAGCATTTAAACGTCGAGTAAATTCCACAAAACAACTTCTGAATGCCGGCAGAGGACATCAGGCACCCAGAAAAGCAACCCAACTCCTTGAAAGGAGGTAGGAAAAAATATTAAAGACAATAAAAGAGACAAAAGAGGAAGGGATGGAGTTCCGTCCAGGGAAGGGAGTCTTAAAAAGAGAGAAGTTTCCAAACACCAGGAAACCTTCTCACTGCCGAATCCATGCCGAGCTTTGGAAGCACAGAGGGCAACATAACAGGGAGAAAAAATAAATAAACAATTAAAACTCGCAGATTGCGAGCCCTACGGTAACTCCCCCAGCGGAGAAGCAGCGCAGACGCCTGCATCCGCCATTAGCAAGCGGGGGCTGGGCAGGGAGGCGCGGCGCGGGCTGCATCGCTGAGAGTAAGAATCTGGCCTGAATACCCTGAGCACTATCTGAGCGAAATAATTTGGGCTAGCAAACCAGACTGTGGGATATCTACCATGCGAAAAGCCAGCCCTAACCTAAGACACCGCCAGCCCGTGCACGGAACAAAGGACTAAACAGAGATAGCCGGCTGCAGACCTTCCCCCTCCGGTGACAGGCAGCCAGAGCCGGAAGGGGGCAATCGCAGCCCCAGAGAGACATTATCTATAAAACTGGCTTCTTTGCTAACTAAAACTTATTGGGGGTCTGGACGGTCAACATCTGCCTGAGAAGGTGCGCCGGTTTTACACCCAGATAACCGAGTGGCGGGGAGGCGATAAGTCGCAGCATTGGCGCTCACCAAACACCTCATCACCTGAGCTGCTCGGACCTGGGAAGAGCACAAAACGCAGCCCCAACTGAGTCTGCGCCTCTGAGGACTACCTGAGTGCCTGAACCTGAGCGGCTTGGACCTGGGAGGTGCATGCAACCCAGGGCCAGCCTCGGATTGTTCCCGGCGGAACAACCTAGAGCCCGAGCAGTGTGGGCAGGGAGGCTACACGCGCCGTGAGCGGGGCAGACCCAGTGTGGCTGAGGTACTGCAGGAGCGCCGCGCCAGTGTCATTTGTTTGCAGCATCCCTCCCTCCCTCCCCACAGCGTGACTGAACAAAGAGAAGAAATACAGCTCCACCCACCAGAACACCGACACAAGCTTCCCTAACCAGGAAACCTTGACAAGCCACCTCTACATACCCACACACAGCGAGGAAACGCCACAATAAAGAGAACTCCACAAACTGCCAGAATACAGAAAGGACTCCCAAACTCAGCAATTTAAACAAGATGAAGAGACAGAGGAATAGTCAGCAGATAAAGGAACAGGATAAATGCCCACCAAACCAAACAAAAGAGGAAGAGATAGGGAATCTACCTGATAAAGAATTCCAAATAATGATAGTGAAATTGATCCAAAATCTTGAAATTAAAATGGAATCACAGATAAATAGCCTGGAGACAAGGATTGAGAAGATGCAAGAAAGGTTTAACAAGGACCTAGAAGAAATAAAAAAGTCAATATATAATGAATAATGCAATAAATGAAATTAAAAACACTCTGGAGGCAACAAATAGTAGAATAACAGAGGCAGAAGATAGGATTAGTGAATTAGAAGATAGAATGGTAGAAATAAATGAATCAGAGAGGATAAAAGAAAAACGAATTAAATGAGGACAATCTCAGAGACCTCCAGGACAATATTAAACGCTACAATATTCGAATCATAGGGGTTCCAGAAGAAGAAGACAAAAAGAAAGACCATGAGAAAATACTTGAGGAGATAATAGTTGAAAACTTCCCTAAAATGGGGAAGGAAATAATCACCCAAGTCCAAGAAACCCAGAGAGTCCCAAACAGGATAAACCCAAGGAGAAACACCCCAAGACACATATTAATCAAATTAACAAAGATCAAACACAAAGAACAAATATTAAAAGCAGCAAGGGAAAAACAACAAATAACACACAAGGGAATTCCTATAAGGATAACAGCTGATCTTTCAATAGAAACTCTTCAAGCCAGGAGGGAATGGCAAGACATACTTAAAATGATGAAAGAAAATAACCTACAGCCCAGATTATTGTACCCAGCAAGGATCTCATTCAAGTATGAAGGAGAAATCAAAAGCTTTTCAGACAAGCAAAAGATGAGAGAATTCTGCACCACCAAACCAGCTCTCCAACAAATACTAAAGGATATTCTCTAGACAGGAAACACAAAAATGGTGCATAAACTCGAACCCAAAACAATGAAGTAAATGGCAATGGGATCATACTTATCAGTAATTACCTTAAACGTAAATGGGTTGAATGCCCCAACCAAAAGACAAAGACTGGCTGAATGGATACAAAAACAAGACCCCTACATATGTTGTCTACAAGAGACCCACCTCAAAACAGGGGACACATACAGACTGAAAGTGAAGGGCTGGAAAAGATTTTCCATGCAAATAGGGACCAAAAGAAAGCAGGAGTCACAATACTCAGTATCAGATAAATTAGACTTTAAAACAAAGGCTGTGAAAAGAGACAAAGAAGGTCACTACATAATGATCAAAGGATCAATCCAAGAAGAAGATATAACAATTATAAATATATATCCACCCAACATGGGAGCACCGATATGTAAGACAAATGCTAACAAGTATGAAAGGAGAAATTAACAATAACACAATAATAGTGGGAGACTTTAATACCCCACTCACACCTATGGATAGATCAACTAAACAGAAAATTAACAAGGAAAAAAAAAAAATGTATCTATAAAGTTCACTAAAGCAAAGCACAGTAAAATTAAAAAAAAAAAAAAAGAGTAAAGTATACCCTTCTTAGCCTATAATAAAAATAAAATGAAGAATAACAAGTCATTTGATGTTAGGAAGATTACAGTTATGGTTTATTCTAATTTACGAACGAATATAATTTATTAATTAGGTTGATTTTGAGAATCAAGCATACATGACAAACTGGCTCAATGAACGGGTTTCCTTATAACTAAGTTGAAAATAAATAAAAGTAAAATGAACTACTGCTGATGTCTCCAAACTAATGATAGCCCAAACAATGACTTTACTGCAAACGCCAATTCTTGAACAGTATTGAAAGACCTTCAGTATTTGTATGGACTAGTTTCAGAAATATAGCAATGGGCAAGCAGGGAAACTTTAACTATACAGCTGAATTAAAATGAAGCTCATTCTTACAGTATTCTCTTAAAAAAGTTATTCCTAAAGCACTTCAGGAAAATGGAAGATGTGTTACATTCTAGTAGTTAGTATCTGATATGTTCAGAACAGACATACTTACACTTTTCTATATCTAGGAATCAAAAAAAAAAAGTATACTGTAAAAATATTTAAATACTAATCAAATTAATTTGATATAACTATACTAATATAAAAAAAACTTTGATATAGGAAATATTAGAGGCAAAGGAAAGACATTTTATGTGGATAAATGGTCTTTATAAAAATGGAGATACAACAATCCTAATTTACTTAAAAATGCAAAAAGCCAAAATTTAAAGAAATAAACAGAAAAATTACCAGTCACACTTGGTTATATGAACACAAATCTTAGTAACTGTTAGAAAAGGCTAACACAAAGCTGTAAGGAATATATATAACCATTCTGTTCTGTTTGATATTTACAGAGTTCTACACTCAAAAGAAGCAAAATGTACATCATTTTTAGTAACAATGTGGCACTTTTCCAAAATGAATCTATATGCTAAACACTTAAGTATAAACAAATTGCAAAGTATTGAAATAATACAAAGAATATTTTCTTATCCGAGAGGAATTAAACTAGAAAGCAACAACATAATAATTAGAAAATCCTCAAATGTTTGGAAATTAGACATAAACTTCAAAACCAATGGGTCAAAAAATTGGAATAACAATTATAAAATACTTTGCACTGAAAAATAACATGGCTTATAAAACAGGAGATGCAGCTGAAGCAAAGCTATATAGAGAGACATTTACAGCTTTAAATGCATATGCAGGACAAAAAAGAATGAAACATTTCAAGGAGCTACAAGTTGAATAGTCATAAAATACTCTATGTTTGAGAGTCTCATTCAATGCATAGGATGGTAATTCTCTGAGCAAGAATCATAATTTTATTTATAATTTTTATACATTTGTTGTCACAGTCTTAAAATGAAAACATGTTTATTACACACAGGGAAGTTAATTACTATAATGAGAAGTACAAAATAAGTTACATTAAAAAGCACATATAAAAGATTAATTTTTTCAGTGAAGGTTATTGTTTCTCAGCACTAAATTAAACCCTCTATACTCTGATTCTGTTACTGGGATTCATTTCACTGAGAGCTGACTTTAATTTAGGTCAGGCAGTAGAAACCAGAGAAAGCTTGGAATATGGGAGTTGTAAAGAACGTATTTACTACTTCTGTTCCCCTAGTGTTGCTGTAGAAGCAGTGACAAACTTTAATCTCCATTTTTTTTTTTTCCATCTTCAGAGCCAACCTGACTGTATGACCCCAGGTAGCAGAAGCACTGAGGCAGGTTAACTTTACAGAGGTCCGAGCAGCCGCTCTGACCAACTCCTTCTGAACTATTAGGTTCTTAACGACTCTATCTCTTCTTCTTTTCCCTTAGACTTAAAAGTGGTAGCTGCTGCTTGTCATTATTAATTCTCCATTTTCTTTGAGAAAGTCCTATTTTTGCTCTTCCAGCCACCACGTAACCAGTTTCCTGTTAGAAATGACTAGGAAAGTAAAGAAAGTGGAGAAATTGTCAGTTGCTCAGTCATGTTAGACTCTTTGCAACCTGTGGAGTGTAGCCCACCAGATTCCTCTGCCCATGGGATTTTCCAGGCAAGAACTGGAGTGGGTTGCCATTCCCTTCTCCAGGGGATCTTTCTGACACTCAGGGATTGAACCCCGGTCTCCTACTTTGCAGGCAGATTCTTTACCACCACAGTGGTTTCCAATTTCTAGATAGATCCCAACTGATCCAATTTCTATTAAAGGAAGAAAACCAAGAGTAATATAAAAACATGCCTAGAAAGGTTCAGAATTACCCCACAGATAGGGTAAATTAAAGAAGCCACAATTTAAGGTGGAAGGTATAATAAGATGGTGACAGACACCTGAGGCAGATGCACGAGAGCAAATGACTAGGTGGTAGTTCAGTTAACAGAAGTTCTCTTGCAATATTTTGAAAACTGAGTTATGTATTATTTATTCAATATTAATAAAGTATTCTGAGTGATTTTAAGGTATTCATGTTAATATATCATATACACTGTAGGTAAACAGAAAGTGAATAAAATAAAGTGCATGGTCTCTGGATTCAGTTCAGTTGCTCAGTCATGTCTGACTCTTTGCAACCCCACGAATCGCAGAACGCCAGGCCTCCCTGTCCATCACCAATTCCCGGAGTTTACTCAGACTCATGTCCATTGAGTCGGTGATGCCATCTAGCCATCTCATCCTTTGTCATCCCCTTCTCCTCCTGCCCTCAATCCCTCCCAGCATCAGAGTCTTTTCCAAGGAGTCAACTCTTCGCATGAGGTGGCCAAAGTACTGGAGCTTCAGCTTTAGCATCATTCCTTCCAAAGAAATCCCAGGGCTGATCTCCTTTAGAATGGACTGGTTGGATGTCCTTGCAGTCCAAGGGACTCTCAAGAGTCTTCTCCAACACCACAGTTCAAAAGCATTAATTCTTCGGCGCTCTGCTGCTAAGTTGCTTCAGTCGTGTCTGACTCTGTGCGATCCCATGGATGGTAGCCCACCAGGCTTCCCCGTCCCTGGGATTCTCCAAGCAAGAACACTGGAGTGGGTTGCCATTTCCTTCTTTGGCGCTCTGATACCATATAAAACAATGCCCAGGAGAGGTATCTATTTTAACTCTTTTTATAAAAAGTAAATATAACACAATTTATCTAAAATAGTGGAGGACAGAGGAGTCTGGTGTGCTGTAGTGCATGGGGTTACAAAGAGTTAGACACGATTTAGCAACTGAACAACAACAACTTGGAATTTAATGTAACAATTAATAGGCATCAAACCACACACACAAAAGACAAAGATTTAGAGCAGGAACTGCAGGGTGAAAATTGGCTATTGCTTTGAATATTACTGAATATGGGTATGATTCCATTACTCCATGGGATCTTTCTATCCTGTTACCAACTGGCTTATTTTCTGGTCTGATATCTTTTCTCAGTTTTATAATGGTATATGCATGTTTTCTGATTTTTGATTCCTCAAAACTCAGTCGAAAGATGATAATTTACAACTCTGTGGCTTTTGATCCTATTGCAGCATACTCTTTTTGTGTTTTCCAATTCTCATTATTAAGGGAAGTATGGTTTTATTTTTTTCTTATTCAGTCTACAATATGGATCACCATCAGTTTGTCAGATAAGCAACACTGTTTCAACTAACAATGAGTAAAGTTATTTTTTTATGTAGCTTTTGTAAAGTTTTAGATTCCAAGATGGATAACATTCAACAAAAACTTGAGACATTTGCTGTTTTGCTCCTAAACTGATAACTGTTTCTTACAAGTAAGATTCATGAACATTTCAATCAGAATATTCTACCATTCTTGTTAAAGAATGGATTCTACTGGATCCATTCAGAATACATGCTGGATTCTACTCCAAATCTGTTTTATCTGGAATCTGTGGTTTGTGTTGGAAAATATGCATTTTAATTATTTCTCCAGTAAATCTTAAGTACCAAAACACTTAGAAACACTAACCAAAATGCTGTTCTATACTTTAAGTGAAATGTATACCATCCATTCTTCAGTATTTGAATACTCCAAAAATCATCCCAATGAGAGACTGTGTGTGTTCTTTTGAGGGTAAAATTGTACCCCAGCTGCTACAGATTCTTGAAGACTTAAAACACACAAACATTAAATTGGCATCAAAATATAAATTTTTCTTTCTGGGAAAAATAGATTAGATAAAAAGCTGCAAAAATAAAGATTTGTCACTTTTTCCAAAATCCATCTGAGACCTATGCAAAAGGAGATTTGGACTGCAATTGGACAGTTACTTAGGCAGCCTAAGAAAAAGTCACAGTTTCATACTTACCTTGTCCTGAGACTGGGATAAATTAGGCTCCCATTCAAACCTGCATCTAAAAGGCAGACCCAGACGTGCTTATTTTATGAAACCTGAATTCCATGAGGAATGATTTGTTGTTATCAGTTCAGTTCAGTCACTCAGTCGTGTCCGACTCTTTGCGACCCCATGAACCACAGCACGCCAGGCCTCCCTGTCCATCACCAACTCCCGGAGTTCACTCAGACTCACGTCCATCGAGTCAGTGATGCCATCCAGCCATCTCATCCTCCATCGTCCCCTTCTCCTCCTGCCCCCAATCCCTCCCAGCATCAGAGTCTTTTCCAATGAGTCAACTCTTCGCATGAGGTGGCCAAAGTACTGGAGTTTCAGCTTTAGCATCATTCCTTCCAAAGAAATCCCAGGGCTGATCTCCTTCAGAGTGGACTGGTTGGATCTCCTTGCAGTCCAAGGGACTCTCAAGAGTCTTCTCCAACACCACAGTTCAAAAGCATCAATTCTTCAGCGCTCAGCCTTCTTCACAGTCCAACTCTCACATCCATACATGACCACAGGAAAAACCATAGCCTTGACTAGACGGACCTTTGTTGGCAAAATAATGTCTCTGCTTTTGAATATGCTATCTAGGTTGGTCATAACTTTCCTTCCAAGGAGTAAGTGTCTTTTAATTTCATGGCTACAGTCACCATCTGCCTTTTTTAGAGCCCAGAAAAATAAAGTCTGACATTCCCATGAAATGATGGGACTGGATGCCATGATCTTCATTTTCTGAATGTTGAGCTTTAAGCCAACTTTTTCACTCTCCACTTTCACTTTAATCAAGAGGCTTTTGAGTTCCTCTTCACTTTCTGCCATAAGGGTGGTGTCATCTGCATATCTGAGGTTATTGATATTTCTCCCGGCAATCTTGATTCCAGCTTGTGTTTCTTCCAGACCAGCATTTCTCATGATGTACTCTGCATATAAGTTAAATAAGCAGGGTGACAATATACAGCCTGGACGTACTCCTTTTCCTATTTGGAACCAGTCTGTTGTTCCATGTCCAGTTCTAACTGTTGCTTCCTGACCTGCATATAGGTTTCTCAAGAGGCAGGTCAGGTGGTCTGGTATTCTCATCTCTTTCAGAATTTTCCACAGTTTGTGATCCATACAGTCAAAGGCTTTGGCATAGTCAATAAAGAAGAAATAGATGTTTTTCTGGAACTCGCTTGCTTTTTCCATGATCCAGTGGATGTTGGCAATTTGATCTCTGGTTCCTCTGCCTTTTCTAAAACCAGCTTGAACATCAGGAAGTTCACGGTTCACATATTGCTGAAGCCTGGCTTGGAGAATTTTGAGCATTACTTTACTAGCATGTGAGATGAGTGCAATTGTGCGGCAGTTTGAGCATTCTTTGGCATTGCCTTTCTTTGGGATTGGAATGAAAAGTGACTTTTTCCAGTCCTGTGGCCACTGCTGAGTTTTCCAAATTTGCTGGCATATTGAGTGTAGCGCCTTCACAGCAGCATCTTTCAGGATTTGAAATAGCTCAACTGGAATTCCATCACCTCCTTTGTTCTTAGTGATGCTTTCTAAGGCCCACTTGACTTTACATTCCAGGATGTCTTGCTCTAGGTGAGTGATCACACCATCGTGATTATCTGGGTTGTGAAGATCTTTTTTGTACAGGTCTTCTGTGTATTCTTGCCACCTCTTCTTAATATCTTTTGCTTCTGTTGGGTCCATACCATTTCTGTCCTTTATTGAGCCCATCTTTGCATGAAATGTTCTTTTGGTATCTCTAATTTTCTTGAAGAGATCTCTATTCTTTCCCATTCTGTTGTTTTCCTCTATTTCTTTGCTTTGATTGCTGAGGAAGGCTTTCTTATGTCTTCTTGCTATTCTTTCTAGCCTAAAGTGAAAATAACATAGAAACAGTCATCTTTAACACTTCAATCCTTACTAAGAGGAAGGAATACTAGTAGCTGTGAGATTCTTGTCATTCCACTAATCAGAAATCAGAATAAATAGTTACAAGGATGAAGGCAGAGGCAAAAGTAGTTTTCCCATTAGTCCCCGAAGAGATGAAGTTCCCATTATAATAACTAAAAGAATTTGAGAAGAAAATTATCCACAGCCTAACCCTTCAAGGTCTCTACCTGGATGATATATACTTTTGTTTTAATTTTTATTTCATACTGGGGTATAGCTGATTACCAGTATTATGATAGTTTCAGGTGAACAGTAAAGGGACTCAGGCATACATATACATGCATCCATTGGATGATATATACTTTAAAAACCTTTAAATTTGCTCTCAGTTAACTATATTTAAATATTACTTCTGGACTATTGTAGAGGAATACATAAGAAATGACCTAAGAAATTTGGTATGTTATTTATATAAAAATGTTGTTTTGAGGAAGTTGCTTCCTCTGTTATATGTCTTCTTTTGAAGACCCAGAGGGAAAAATTCACTATCCTTAGTTTCAGAGATTTGTTTCTTCTGGGCAGCCTCAGACCCCATTTGTCCAAAATGAAACTCATCTCTCCTTCCTCAGAACACACTCCTCCTCTTGTTTCTTAATCTTAGACAACAGTGCACCAGCCAAAGATATGCAATCAGCCAAGATATTCTTTCTTGGTTTCTCTTATTTTTCCATGTTCCATATAAAAGCAATCATTGAATATTGCAAATATCTACTTCTTCTATATCTCTCTAGTCCCACTACAAGTGCCTTAGTTGCCTGGATACTAGAACATCACTCCCATTGTGTGTCATGCCCTCCTTTACTGTACTAAACTAGGCCACATATTTTGACCTAATAGGCTTCCATAAGGCAGTGGATTGAAACTGCATATTTGTTTCACAGATTGGACTGTAAATACTGAGAAGACAGGTTCTATGTCATGGACACTATAGTTAACAATTATTTTTCCTTATGTTAGACATTTGTGAACTCATTTCAGTTTTTATATCAATTTTGACAATGATGTTGGACCTCCTGTATTAAGTAGTGATATCTCTATGGATGTATCATACTTTGAATCTCAGCTAATTTACTCGTTTACTCAATTTTATTCTAGTATGAAGTTCAAATCCAAGTCACCTTTGAATTAGGCAGGATGTAGGTAAATATTGTTGGCCAAAAATGTTCATTCAGAGTTTTCCATAAGATGTTCAATTTTTTGGCCAACTCAATAATTTAAACATTAATTCAACAGACCTGGGCTGGCAGACAACCAGCAATGTCCTTGAGGACAGTCAGTTTCCTGTAAATCACATCTGGAGAACCATTAATCTTGTTCAGGGCATGTCTGTTAGCTAGCTTCTATGTCTTTTTATACCTGTACTTTCAGTGATGTCATGCTTCAAGCCAACTCAGCTCTTAACTGTAAGGTATTAATAGATATACCCCTAGAATGCTCTTTTATTTCATGCTTCACATGCTCAATGATTTTGACCTTTTAAACATTATTAATAAGTGTCTTAACTCTCTTTGACCTCATCATCTTTAAGAGACACTTCTAAAAGCATTGCTGAGAGACATAATACTAAAAAAAAATAATTTGGGAAAACTGCAGATAAGCTTATAGAAATGTGAAAAAAATGTAGTTTTTCAGAATCTATGTTGATCTGGAGATATTTATGGGGCTTCTTAAAGGGGAAATGAGCAGATAATGCTAGGAAGGTATTCCTCCCTGATTTTCTGCTTCAGTCGTAACATTCTACTTTTTTGGAGATTTGTGGTGGGGAATTTAAAAATATTTTTAAAAAGGACTATAGGATTTCAGATCTATGTAATTCTTAGAAGCATGCTCATTTAATCAAATATTTTCTCAGTTCTCTTTTCCTTAGAAAGCTTACCCACAAACACATAATTTGCTGATTTTCACCTTCTGCCTAAAGCCCACAAAGTATCCTAATGCTTCCGTTAATCATACATGGGCCTCAATTTTTATTTAGAATTTAGTAGTATTAATAGCACCATTCAAAAATGTATTACTCATCTACCTGCAGAAAAGGCAGAATCTTGAAATATAATTCTTTAAAATAGTTATAGGTTTTTATGTCACCAGTTTTTTATATGTTAAATAGAACTGCATCAGATTAAAGCTGAATTAACAGTGGGAAAGTATTATGTACACAAGAATTTGAAAATTAAAGCATGAAAATGAACATTTTTAGCAGTTAACAGTAATTTAATTTGTGTTGCACATCAATCTGAAACTTAGAGGAGTATAAAATGCATTCTGTTTACTTCTGATTCACTTAATCAGGAAAACTTCAAGAAGCAAATATCTCAGGGTAAATTGCACTACAGAACAGTTGTTACCAAGCATCTGGCAAAACACCTAAAGAGGATTATTCTCATTGACAAGATTTTTTGAATCTACATTTTAAAACCATTAAATAAACTTAATCTGGAGGATCACTACTACTCCATTATCTACTTAAGAAGGTAAAATATAAGACCAGTGTTTCCTAGATGAACCAGAACATTTCCAGAATGATGAAAAATATTCTAGCCTACTGAGTATAAAATTAGATTGCTGGATGGCTGTGGCTGGCTCAGATTCTGAGGTCATGATGACTCTTCCTTATGCTAAGCAGATGAAATGTCAGAATAAAATCATAGCCTGGCTTTAGTTATGAATCTTAAATTAGGTGAGATAAAAAACCTTTTGAAGTGTCATGTACTATGATTTAAGTTTTATCTCCTTATTCTTATCCAGGGTACCAGAAATCTTATTATATACATGAAGACTACTTGCTAGCTAAGCTGACTTTAAATGAGGTTGTACTAACCCTATGGGACCAAGTGAAGCATCTTCTCAACGCAGATAGTTTACACATAAACATGCACTGAATTCACAGCTTATTTTATACTTTCATGGTTAATACTGTAAGTGGTAGGCAGCAAACCACACAAAGCCTACTATATCATTTCTCCTGCAGTGGAAAAATGTATTTAATTTGGGTGGAGGGGATCAGAGATCAATGAGAGAAAAATATGAACTGAAATTTGGGGAAGGGGAAAAAATACTGTTATCTAGCTATTTTAAACACTCAGCTATGTTTCAGCCTAACTCTCTATTTTGAGGAATATTGCCTAGGAAATGGTTTAATGTGTTAGCACCAGTACACTTTGCTTACATTTTAGGCACTCTGTATAAGGCATGAGTCTTTAAGTGTTTTAGGTAAGGATACTATTATATTCTTATTTGGAACAATAAGTCATTGGCTAAGATTTTTTTTTGTTCTTTAATATACTTTGTGGCCCAGTGACGACATATCTTGCTCAGGCTTCTGAATTTTGGGATATTAATATTTTGGTAGCACCGAACTTTGATTTAAAAATTTTCCCTTATTCATATCAAAGTTTTGGGAAAGATAACATGCTCTGCAGGAGTGAAAGCTTCAGAGCTCAAAGGAACAGCATCTTCCAGGTTTATCTCTTCCAGGAAACTTTATTTGGAAGAAAATACAGATCTAGACTTCTCACATAATAATGCTTTCTAGTTCACTCAGTCTCCTCCTCTAATCTTCTATAACTTTAATCTTGTGAGAGAATATATTTATCAACATATAAACGTACATATACTGCTTATATCTATAAATAAAAGTTGTATCAAAATTATGAGCCTCAATTTTGGGAGAAATTTATCAAATACTCCAAGGTTCTATTTGCTCAGTTTTGCACTATTAGAGACAGGTCAAAGGTGTTCTGGGATCTGAATTCCTTTATTAATATTAAACGTGGTCTCCAACTTCATTTTACATATCAAATTTTCTAGACCCCCAATTATATCTTCCTAATTAATTTAAATCACTTTCTACTACAGAATTTTAAATATGTCATTGGGTATTTCCTTCCTTCTAATGATTTGAATGGATTGCTCTATCATTTAAGGAAACTGATTAATACTTCCATGTATCATTTTTAAGGGCTTTCTAGAATTTTAATGGATACCTTTATACCGTACCTCAATACCATACCTCAATTTCAGTCAAGTTTGCGACACTGATGACAACCAACAGTTTGATTATAGTAATTCGTGGGATCAGATTCTTGAAGAAAAATGGAAAATAGACTATTTAAGATAATAATAACTGCTTTAAAATATATTAGACATTTAAAAGTTAGAAAATATAGAATAATAAATTGATAGCTCTAGCCAACAATAACATTTTTGAGAACATTAGTTTCTACAACCTGGTTGTACAAAAGAATCACCAAGGGTAGTTTTTAATATTATGGTGTCCAGATCCCAAACTTGATAAAATCTCTAGAGATCTGTTTTTCTAAGAATTTTCCTGAATGGGTCTTAGAGAGCCATACCAATAAAAGAAAAATAGACCAGCCACCTGGGACCCCCTAGTTAAGAATTTTATGCTAAAAGCACTTAGTTATACTTTACATCTCATTTCTTACATGTAAAGAGCTTGGAAATCATTATCCCATCCTTATATCAAAAAAAAAAAAAATAGGGAAAAGAGAAGATCAGTGATTTCTAAGAAATCACAGAACTGAGGTTGCAATACCCCCAATCGGTAGAAACAGATGTTTCCAGAGAGCTCTAATGATTGGGATCTGCTTACTTGGTGCACATGATACTGGAGCCCTAAAGTGGTAGAAACACCAGATAATTTTGATGGATTGTTGAATGTGACTAGTGTGAGAATGAGGAAGTCCTCATTATCACAGTTTTGGGAGACTCCAATATGTCTAGAAAATGTACCAATTTCTCACATTGAGGATCCAAGAAAGATGTTTCATGGCGCTGGCAGGGAGAAGACAGGAGTAACAGTACATAATATGTCCAGACCTTCACCATAATAAAGGCATACTTTCCAGGGGAAAGGACTTTAGCAGAACATAGTTCCCTACCAGTTCAGTCCGGTCGCTCAGTCGTGTCCGACTCTTTGCGACCCCATGAATCGCAGCATGCCAGGCCTCCCTGTCCATCACCAAAATAAAAGATTTATTTGGAATATTAGAGAATGCTTACTCCTCACAATTTATAACACAACAAAGTGAAACACACACAGAATAAGGAAAGATAGAAAAGGATATCCAAGAACTCTGGGACAATTTCAAATGTGTAAACTATTTTTAATGAATGCCAGAGTAGAGGGGAGAGAAAAGATCAGAAGAATATTTGAAGTAATAATGGGTGAGAAGTTTTCAAAACTGATTCCAGACACTGAGCCGCAGAACTAAGAAGCTCAGATAACACCAGAGTAATACTGAAAACAACACAAACAATCCCCCCAAACTCACTACAGCTAAATATTATTTTCAGACTGCAAAAATCTTCAGCCAAAGGAAAAAAAAACTTATATATTTATGAACAAATTTAACATTACAGTGCATTTCTCATCAGAAATTTTGAGAGAGAGTAGAATGGAGTAAATATATAGACAAAGATTTGAAAAATGCCCACATATATTGAAACCATCCTTCAAAAATGGAGATTTTTCTCTTACAAACAAAAACTGAGGTATTTGCTCAAGAGACTTACCTTGCAAATTTTAGATGTTCTCAAAGCAGAAAGAAAAGAATATAGATCAGAAACTTGGATCAATATAAAGAAAACAAAGAAGGAGTAAATAAAGATAATTTTTTTAAATTATGAATTGATCTTAAAGGTACCTGCTTACTTTAATATCAGTGACAGTGTTTGGAGGATTATAACATATGGATAAGTGAAATGACAGTGATGTTATAAGGAATGAGAGGAAAGAATTGGGAATTCTGTCTTAAGTAATATATAAAACAGTATAATGTTAACTGAAGGTGAACTTTTAACAGTAAGAAATTTGTATTGAAAATTCTAGAGCAACCACAATTTTTTTTAAAAAGCAGTGTACTTGAGACAATCTTATAAAATAAGTTAAACAGAAAAAGCAGAGGAAAATGAAACAAAGAACAAATGTCACATATAGAAAATAGCTGTGCACATGACATATATTTATTCAAGCATAATGATAATTACTTTAGATATGAATGGTCTAAAAACACCACCACCAACAGATTGTTAGAACTGATAAAATACAAAGGTCCAAGAGATCTGTGTCTTGTCTAAAAGTAACTTACTTTAAATACAAAGAAACAGACAAAAGGATAGCAAGGGGTTGGAGAAAAATATGCTAACAGTAATCAAAATGAAATCTAAATTAGCTAATGTCAGACAAAGCCTACTTATGAACAAGAAAGATTATTAAGTTAAAGAGGCATGTTAAATAATAAGGGTTCACTCCTCCAAGAAGATCAGTCTTTCAGTTGTGTCCGACTCTTTGCGACCCCATGAACCACAGCATGCCAGGCCTCCCTGTCCATCACCAGCTCCCAGAGTTCACTGAGACTCACGTCCAAGAGTCAGTGATGCCATCCAGCCATCTCATCCTCTGTCGTCCCCTTCTCCTCCTGCCCTCAATCCCTCCCAGCATCAGAGTCTTTTCCAATGAGTCAACTCTTCGCATGAGGTGGCCAAAGTACTGGAGTTTCAGCTTTAGCATCATTCCTTCCAAAGAAATCCCAGGGCTGATCTCCTTCAGAATGGACTGGTTGGATCTCCTTGCAGTCCAAGGGCCTCTCAAGAGTCTTCTCCAACACCACAGTTCAAAAGCCAAGAAAATAAATGACCCGAAATGTATATACACTCAAAAAAGAATGTAAAACATGAGGGAAAAAAATGATAGAAATAAAATAGGCAAATTTACTATTTTAGCTGGAGTCTTCAGCATCTTTCATTTAGGAAATGATTGGTCAAATATAAAAGAAAATCAGTAGTATATAGTTGACCTAAACAGTAATATAAATGTATTTGTTCTAAGTGACATTTATACAATGCTCCATCCAACAGCAGCAGAATCTACAGTATTCACATTATTCTTAAGTTCCCAGGTGTTCATTAGTATTTACTACCATCAAAGTGATAAAACATACCTGGACAAATTTTAAACATAAATTATACAAATTGTGTTCTCAGGACAAAATGGAATTAAACAAGAGCTAAAAAACAGGAGGATAACTGGAAAATCTCCAAATAATTGGGAATTAATCAACATACTACTACTAATAGGAGACAAAGGTATAATGTAAAATATTTTGAAGTATGTAATTGAGAAATTACAATGTATAAAAATCTGGGATGAAGCCAGAGGAATGGTTAAATGTTTTAGGATGAAATTAATATACTGGAAAATAAGGTTGATCTAAAATCAATAAGCTTTCACCTTGGGAGGTTAAAGAAATCAATGAAAGGTAAAACAAACAAACAAACAAACGAAAACCTTAACAAACCCTAAAGCTGGGTCTTTGAAAATTTCAATGAAATAGATAAGCTAGCTAGGCAAACAAGAATTTTTTTTTTCATCTAGAAAAATTAGAGTTCTAGGAAAGTTTTGAAGATACTTAACTAACCCATATTTTGTCCTTTGAAATTATACTGTTTCCTTATTTCAGAAACAGTAAGACTATTTCAGAAACAGTAAGACTGAGGACACAATAAAATGCCTCTACAGTTAGTGTCAGAGCTCAGATTGTAACACAGATCTCTGAACTCTGAAATTCTGTGCTTTTTCCTCTTCCAGACATGGCTAATTCTCCATCTTCATCTGTGGTCTTGAATTCCAGTCTCAGATATAATTTAGGATAATTCTTCCAGCTTTATTCCCACATAACTGGGAATATATTAGAATAGCATCTGAATAATCTATAAATATAGACTTTTCTAAAAAATTTACAGCTGTATAATAATTCTTTCAAATATGTTTTTAAAAAAGTTTAGAAATTACACATTTTTCAAAAATGTCTCAAGTATTTTTTTTGGAAAATGTATTTCATTTTTATAGCATCTTTTATAGTAAATCATTGTAATACAGACTTGATATTTTTATCTCTGAAATATTATAAGCCATTTTAACCTAGAGATGGCCCATACAGAGCACCTGTACTGACCTAATAGACAGTAATGGCTCATTTGTAAGTTTTATAACCTAACGGTTTAATATTTCGCTGGAAAGACTCTAATAGGCTTTGGCATAAGGCATAAGGAAAAAATCTATGATAGATCAGATGACTTTTTATAGATTATTAGGTAAATAACACCCATTTGAAATATATACACTTCAGTCCCAGACAATTATGTAAATATTAAAGGTATCTTTTTGAACCAGCTGTTTTAATTTCTACCACATTTATAGTTTTCTTCCACAGTCCTGGCTTACCGGAGGTTGATATGCATTTTATAAATGATTGTTGAGCACATTTCCTTAAGAGAAAGAATACTGAGATCATTTCAGCTCCATTACCTCATCAGCATCTCAATTTCTTTTAAATTAGACTCATTATAACAAGCATTTCATACAAAACATACAATGGGTGATTTCAAATGTTGGTTTTATAATTAGCATATTATTACAAAGTGTTTGTTTAATTTTGAACAAATTCTTTTCCTGATTACTTATTCTGTACCCTGCAGTTTATCAACACATTTCCCCAAACTTTTATATATTTAGCACCTAGTTAGGCTATTTATTAAAAATACCATTTCCAAGTACTTTATTTTAGAATGCTTTTTAGAAAATTACTCTTATTAGAGTAATATCAAGCAATTCTCATGTAAATTAGTGGCCCTGCTGAACAAACTCTTTGAAGTATCTGATACAGTATATTGATCTACTTACCATTGTGGATTAGGTAATCCTATAGAACCAACAGGATCTTCCATATCTGAAAAGTGGAGTATTCTCATGTTATATAAAACAATAGCTATAACTGTGCATGGTCTGGGATGATTCTACAGAAAAGGCGATGATGTTTACTGAGGAATTACACAGACAAGGAATTGTGAAGGAAATCAATCCCTCAGTGAGGCAGAAAGGCAGGGGTGATGAAACAGAGTGCAGGGGAGAAGCCAGACAGTTGTTGCTCTTGGCTAGTTTGAGGAAAGCAAAGAATAAAGGAACTCTCTCCTACAGAAAATTCCTGCTATCTGAAAATAACACTTAAGGAAAGCAAGATCCAACAGTAGCAAAGGACACATTATTCTCAAGTTCATATGGAACATTTGCCACGAGAGACCACCACCTGCACCATAAAAAACAGCTTAATGAATTTTCTCAGAACACATGGATTTAACCTAGAAATCAATAACATAAAGACAGCTGGGAAATCCTCAGTTAGACATTAAGCGACAATTTTAATATTTGACTTAAATTCTCAAGAGAAAAATATTTTGAATATAATAGAAATATAAATACAACTTACAAACACTTGTGGGTTGCAGCAAAAGCAGTGCTTAGAGGGAATTTATATCATTGAATGCATATATGACAAAAGAAGATCCAAAATCAATAGTCTACATTTCCACCTTAGGAAATTAGAGCAGGAAGAGCAATTTTAAGTCAAAAGCAAGCAGAAAGATATAATAAATACTGCAGAACACATGATATTGAAAACAATAAAACACTGGAGAGAAAATCACCACCACTAAAAGCTGATTCTTTGAAAAGGTGAAAAATATTGAAAAACTTGTAGCTGGTCTAACCAAGTAAACAGAAGAGAGGAGACAAACTTCTAGTATCAGAAATGAGAGAGGGTTCTCACTTCTGACCTCATGAACCTATAATCCCACAAAAGATTATCACAGAATAATACAGACAGCTCCATGCCTACAAATGTAATAACTTAGATGAAACAAAATTAAACACAAACTCCCAAAACTTACATAAGGAGAAATCAATGATATGACTATCTCTATCTACTAAGTAATCTGATTCAATAATGAATACCTATGCAAATAAATTCACTACAAAAAAGAAATCTACAGACTATTATTTTTCTTTAATATACGTGCAGAAACTTAACAAGATATTAGTAAACGAAATCCAAAAATGTATTAAGATGTTATACTCAATTAACTGGAATTTTTCCTAGGTATGGGGCTTCCCTGGTAGCTCAGCTGGTAAAGAATCTGCCTGCAAAAGAAGACCCCAGTTCGATTCCTGGATTGGGAAGATCCCCTGGTGAAGGAATAGGCTACCCACTCTAGTATTCTTGGGCTTCCCTGATGGCTCGGGTGGTGAATCCACAAGAGACCTGGGTTGAGAAGATCCCCTGGAGAATGGAACAGCTACCCACTCCAGCAGTCTGGGCTGGAGAATTCCATGGACAGAAGAGCCTGGCAGGCTACAGTCCATGGGGTTGCAGAGAGTAGGACAAGACTGAGCGACTTAAAATAAAAATTCTAGGTGTAGAAGGCAGGCTTAACATTCAGAAATCAATTAATGTAATCTACCACATCAATAGGATAAGGATCAAAAAACATAATATCAACTGGCAAAAAAGAAGCATTCTTACAATTGCATATAAATCTGAGCTCAACTACAAAAACAACATCAGAAAGAGAAAATGCTACCCTGGAACACAAATTATATAAACTAACAGAAAAACATACCATATTTTTTGATAGAACTCTTAAACCTCCTGATTTTAATTTTCCCTAAGTTTGTTTGTAAATTTTTGTGGATTTAACACCAAAACCAACTTTTTCAATTTAGAAACTTACAAACAAAAAAACATGAAAAGTCAAGCCAGTATATAAACTTAAGAGACATTATGTTGGCTTATCAAAGTTTGAAATAAAATTGATACTCAAAGTACAATATGTTTAAGTGTTACACTGCTGAATAGAAAATCTAGAAAAACATATTTGAGTTTAATGTACTGTATCAGTAGGTAAAAATTATTCAATATATGTTGAGTGTTAGTCACTCAGTCATGTCCAACGCTTTGTGATGCCATGGACTGTAGCCTGCCAGACTCCTCTGTCCATGGAATTCTCCAGGGAAGAATACTGGCATGAGTAGCCATTCCCTTTCTCCAGGGAGTCTTCCTGACCCAGGGATTGGAGGCAGGTCTTCCACATTTCAGGCAGATTCTTTACCATCTGAGCCACCAGAGAGACAACGGGGACAACAGATTGTCGTCATAAAAAAGCCAAGTTCCCAACTCATTGTGGCAACCTGGATGGGAGGAGAATAGATACATGTATATGTATGACTGAGTCCCTTTCCTGTTCACCTGAAGCTGTCACAACATTGTGAACTGGTTATATACCCCAGTAAAAACAAAACATTTTTTAAAAAAAGTGAAGTTTCATGTATGGCACAGGGAACTCTACTAGGTGCTCTGTGGTAACCTAAATGGAAGGGAATTATCTAAAAAGACAGGATATATGTATAGGCATAGTTGATTTACTTTGCTGTACAGCAGAAATATACAGTAATACAATAATGTATATATACACATTACAATAATAATGTAATTACATACATACAATAGATACATTAATGTATATACATTAAAATAATGTATACATATACAATAATGTATAGCAACTATAGTTAAAAAATCAAAGTTTTATTCTTTTCTACTACCTTACACATTTCATATTTCTACATAAATCTGGAACTTAAACATGAGAAATTAAATCTTAACTTTCAAAAACATCAGATTTTATAATAATATTAGAGTGAACAAATTGATACAATATCTAGGTATCATAAAAGAAAACTGATAATTTCAAATACATGTAAAATATCTGCATGAAGAAGAAATACATAAAAATGACAAGTTGAAAAATGAGAATATATTTGCAACTTATATCACATAAAAAGGGTTAAATTCTCCAATTTTTAAATATACTCAAAATGTCAACATGATATATCCATTAATGTAATGAAAACACAAAGAACATGGACAGTTAACTCAACTAAAAGTCAATATAAATAGCTTTCAAACATATGAGTATTTGATCTCATTCATAAAAAAAAAAAAAACTAAAATCAGGAAATGCCATTTTTCACAGTTTCATTAGGCACAATCACATTTTGATAATATATTCTGACAGAGTGAGGCAATAGGCACTGTTGTCCTTTTATGTTTTAGCAGTTAGAAATATTAATTGAAATCAAGATATCCCATGTCGGCTGACATGGCAGTTGTATTATCTGATCTTTATTATTATAAGGCTGACAATAACTATAGCACAGTCATACACAGGTATACATATATATGCTTACATATGTAGCTATTAAAGAGAATACAGAAGCTGCATATTTACATATGTAAAAATTTCAAGATATATTGCAAATTAAATATATATAAATATGCAGAATGCTGTGCACAGTGGGCTACATTTTGCCCGTCTAAACATGCATATGTGGATAACTGTATATGCATATATGCTTATACATACCTGAAATATCTTTGAGACCATCTTTGAAAGCATGAACAAGGACTGACAACAGTGGTGGCCCCTGGAAAGATAGTTAGAACCCAGGGCAGGGGTAACATACAGGTTTGTTTTTCTGTATTGCACGTATTGTATTACTATTACCAATGGAAAAATAAATGTGTAAATAAAACATTAAAAATAATTGTACATGTTAACTGCTATCATTAGTATCTAATCTGTTTCATTTACTGCCAAATGTTGATGCTTTAGTTGGTCATAAATGCAAAGTATAGTTTAAAGGATGTTACTCTATTTTGTATTCTAGAAGTATATCTTTGAAATACCTTTATCCTGATTGTTTTTCTCCTATTTCCATGTCAGTGAATTTAAATTTCACATTATGATGTAGATCTGAGTTGAGATGGTTTATTGTTCTTTTTTCTATTCTTTATATACATGGAGAAAATAACAGCTGGAATAATTTCTGAATGAGGCTGTGATTTCCTGGACTCATTTACCTTTTGAACTTGCCTCGTTGAGAACATTTCTATTTATTATCATTAGTAAAAATCAATTTCTTGAAGCTCATTTCAACAAAATAGTTTCCTTTCCCCCCTCTGTTTACATTTAGGAAATCCTTACTCAAACTTGCCACTCTCTCCACCCTTGAATAAAATGCTGTGGGTGTCTTTAGTTTTTAATTAACCCCTTGTTATTTATACAACTTCGATTCTACAGTTGTTTTCTATTTTTATTTGATTCAGAGGGAAAGGCATCATTCATTTGTAAACTTCTTTGTGATTCATTATTCATCTAAAAAGTCAGGATTGTGTGAAGATGTTGGCTCAGTAGTAAAGAAACAATTTCTTTGTTCTATTTGAAGGCTTTCCTTTTTCATCTTTTTTCATCTTTCTTTGATATCTGGAGGAGGATTTAGTTAGGGAAATATAACCCCTAATTCGCAATTGTAAAAAATGCAATGGAAGTATTTTAAAGAGATGATTTATCTTGTATTTTTTTGGGGGGTGGGGATGTCACCGTCATTGTATTTCATTCTTATTACTTCTCAAGCAGCCTTTCATATTTTTCTTTTTCTACATGTTTACCTAAAATAACTGGTTCTTGAACATTCTTTTTAATGTCATTGAAATACCAGGAAAAAGGCTATTTGATGAATAGTTTTTCTTTCCCATTATTAAATACAGTGCCTAACTAACATAGAGGGGTTTCCCAGGTGGTGTCTGCCTGCCAGTGAAGAGGGGTAAGAGACATGGGTTCAATCCATGGATTGGGAAGATCCCCTGGAGTAGGAAATGGCAACCAGCTCCAGTATTCTTGCCTGGAAAATTCCATGGACAGAGGAGCCTGGTGGGCTACAGTCTTTGGGGCTGCAAAGTCAGACATGACTGAGTGTGTACACACACAACGGATACAGAAAGTGACTTTCTGAAGCAGGGTTTTGCCTTGGCAAAAACCAAAAATGTGGCATTGACTTAGCCACGTGGGGGATTAATATTGGGGATTTAAAAAATGGCAATCCATGTTTTAAGCTACAAGAGTTAATAAATCATCACCTGAAATAATAAGGAAATAAACATGTATTTGCTGGGTCAGCCACTTGAGGAGAAGCGTCTCAAAGGCAGGACTTAGAACATAACTTGTTAGGGTGTGCTGGCTTCTATGAGATAGATTTTAAAACACATTGTAAGGGATAAGTGAACACATGAAGAAACGGGCCAGTTTACAGTCAGAGATGAAGGGTAAGAAGTTCAGGGTTGAAAAGCCACTGGTTCTAACTCCAAACAATGGGACATGGGAACCAACCTTTTGATAAAATATCTCAGATAAAAAAAGTGAGAAAGAAAGGGGGTGGAGGGAGGGAGAAGCAGAGAACACTCTGAGGACTGAGCTCAAGTGGGACACATGGGAGCAAAGTGATAGAAAAATAATGCAGATTTGAGATCTATGATTAAGAAAGAACTTTGGGTGTGCTTAGTGGTGAATGCAATGCCGAGTAAATGTGTGAATGTCGAAATTGCTCATACGTGTCTGACTCTTTGCGACCCCATGATCTATACAGTCCATGGAATTCTCCAGGCCAGAATACTGGAGTGGGTAGCCTTTCCCTTCTCCAGGGGATCTTCCCAACCAAGGGATCAAACCCAGGTCTCCTGCATTGCAGGTGGATTCTTAAAAAGCTGAACAACAAGGGAAGCCCAGTAATTGTGTAAAGGACTCTTATTAGTAAAGAAATTATAAGGCTAAACTAAAAACACCTTTGACTTTTGGAATCATTTAGACTCTGAGTCTTACATGAGCAGTAAGTTTTAAAGGTAGTACAATTCTGAAGATGGCATGCTTCGAAATATTCATTTGAGGTATGGCCAAGGGCTACCCCGGTGGCTCAGATGGTGAAGAATCTGCCTGCAGAATCTGTGGGAGACCTGGGTTTGATCCCTGGGTTGGAAAGATTCCCTGAAGAAGGAAATGGCATCCCACTACAGTTTTCTTGCCTGGAGAATAGGGTCATAGAGTTGGAAAGGACTGAGTGATTAACATACACACACACATCAAAACTACACATTATTGCTGTTTATCATTTGTACTCTAATAGACCCTGCCTTATTTATTAAAAAGCATATACACTGGACTACCTTAGTCAGGGAACTAGATCCCGCATGCCACAACCAAAAGTTCGTATGCCACAGCCGAAGATCAAAAATTCCATGAGCTACAACTAAGACCCAGGATAGCCAATTAATATTTAAAAATAAAATGCATGTCCTTTCCCTTTTTCATAATATTCTGATACATAAACATACATCCATGTACATTTCTCTAAGAATACAGCTGCACACACATGTTGAGAATTGTTGTAACCTATATGTGTACATATATATATATATATATATGTATATATGTTGGTCTCCTTTATACAACATAGCATCAGAATATTTTGCCTACTTTTCATGTGTGTGTGTAGTCAGTCGTGTCTGACACTTTGTGACCCCATGGACTGTAGCCCACCAGGCTCCTCTCTCCATGGGGATTCTTCAGGCAAGGATACTGGAGTGGGTTGTCATGCCGTCCTCTAGCGGATCTTCCCAACTCAGGGATCGGACCCAAGTAGCCCACATTGCAGGTGGATTCTTTACTATCTGAGCCACCAAGTCCAAGAATACTGGAGTGGGTAACTGCTTCCTTCTCCAGGGGAACTTCCCAACCCAGGAATTGAACTGGGGTCTCTTACATTGCAGGCGGATTCTTTACCGCACTGCTAAGTATGAAGATAAAATTACTTTTACTAATAAATAGGACTTTTGGAAACAATGCCGGTGATCAAATGGGGATGAAATGAGGATTTCCCAGTGAAATGGAAATGCACAAATATTCACATAATACTTATATTACATACTCTGCTGTGTGTTAATTTTATTTATAATAATTAAATGAGTGACAATACTGCTAACATTTAAGGCAATAGAAACAAGAATGAATTCCTTTCACTTTGCACTATAATAATAGGTTGAGATTTATCTAATAGATTTAAAATATTCTGAGTGGAAGAGTTACTGATTCGATCCAATATAAAGATGATATAGGAACAAAACCACCTTCAGAAAAATCAGGTTACTCAAAATGGATACAGAAATTATTTAAGAATCATTTTATAAGAAAGAGTTGAAACTATTATTTCAACTATATATTTTTATCTCATTACCAGTATTTCTGTAGCCTGAAATTTAGATTAAAATACTGCATAATAGCTACTTATAACATGCATTTTAAAAACATTTACCTTTTTAAGCATCATGAAAAGTGTGATTTAGTATACAGTACTTTGGAAAGATTCTGAGGCATATGGCTGATTGTAGAGATTTTTAAAACCCCGTAACTATTATACTAATCTAAAATCTGAAATCAGGAAAAATATTCAAGGAGTCATTTATAGATGACTGATTTGTGAAACATTTTGTAGTTCATTAAACTCTCTTAAACACTGCCTGCTAAAATATTATCTCTAGATAAATTATTAATGTGTGCTTTTAATGAGAATATTATATGCAATTCAAATACCAGCTAACTTAGCAGAAAGTGCTAACTGAAACCAATAACTAATTTCTTTATTACAAGAATCTTAAGTGATTTCCCAGAGACATATATCTATTAGTTGAAACAGTACTTAAAAATATTTATATATCAAAGCTCTCTAAAATACAGAGGTTTTTTTTTTAATATATATATATATATATTTTTTTTTTTTTTTTTAGGGCAGTAATATCAGGACAACCTGGGGCTTCCCAGGTGGCTCCGAGGTAAAGAAGCTGCCTTTAGGTAAAGGTAAAGAAGCGGGAGATGTGGGTTTGATTGCTGGGTCTGGAAGATCCCTTGGAGGAGGATTGGCAATCCACTTGAGTATTCTTGCCTGGAAAATCCCATGGACAGAGGAGTCTGCCAGGTTACATACAGTCCATAGGGTTGCAAAGAGTTGGACATGATTCAGCACGCATGCAATATAAAGACAAAATTATAATAGGATGAATATTTAAATGGATTACAAGTGTAATCATTTCATAAATTTAAAAGTATTACTGTAGAAAAGGAAAAAACTTTGTTTTCAAAATATTTTAATAACAAAATACATATTTGGCAGTGAAAATGAATTTTAATTATTTGATTACATTGGTCATGCCATATCTGTGTAATAAAATTTCTATCATGGTGGTAAGTTTTCAGATGATGAAAACCTCAGTTTTTTCCCCCTAAATTTGTGTGTACTGTATGGCCCAATAGTATGTGAAACAGTGCTCGGATTCTTTACAAAGTTGTGTAGTAGATCTCTTCTCTTATACAGTGTCTAATTCACTGTATTCCTTGTAGCCAAAAGTGATCGTGAGATCATTCAAAGATTTCAGTTTAACCAAGAATGATAAAGGTTAAATTGCTTGCCAAAGAAACAAAGTGCCAAGCTGTTTTCTAATGTATAGGTTGTGAGTGTGTCCTCAGTTGTGTTTGACTCTTTGTGACCCCATGGACTTGTAGCCCACCAGGTTCCTCTGTCCATGAAATTTTCCCAGGCATGAATACTGGAGTGGGTTGCCATTTCCTATTCCAGGGGATCTTTCTGACCTAGGGATCAAACCTGTGCCTTTTACCTCTCCTTCATTGGTAGGTGGGTTCTTTACCACTGTGCCACCTGGGAAGCCTTTATATTTAGGTTACGTTTAGATTATTTCAAGTTAATTACTAATTGCATGGATTTTACTAAAGTTATCTAATGTTCTAGGATATCTAATTAAGTTTAGGAAAAAAAAAACTCTACACTATGTTTCTTTTTCTTATTATTTTATATTTTGATGACTTTTTAAACCAAATCAAGTTTCTGATTTTTTTTTGAGAAGTTAACTGGAAAGACTGAGTATTTAAATTTATCCATTAAATCACTTAAAAATTTAAATATACAGTTAGAACGCCTGTGGATACCTAATGCACACTGAAGATTACTTAAGATTATACTTTAACATTTTAGATCAAACCAAGAAACAAGAATTTTAATGGATGCATATGAAGCAGAATCTATCCTGTTTGCAAATACTTCTAACTTATGTTGAAAGGTACTGTCCATAAAAGGTATGTGCAGTTATTTTTGTGGAAGAGTAAATACTGTTAGGAAATAAGGTATTTTCTAAGAGAAAATGGTCAAAATAAAGTAAAAGTGATGACTAAGGGATAAGCAAAGACCAAGGAGCGTTACTTTACTTCCTAGTTCGACAAAAATTGAGTTGTAACCTGTGCGGTTGCTAATCAACAGAACACCCTTAAAGGAATTCAGGATGAAAAACAGGACAAAGCATTCTGTAGTTTGGAAAAACAGGTTCCACAGATAGATTGATATGGATTTGAGGAGGAATTTTAATGAACCCAGATAACTACATCTTCCTATACACAGAATATCACTAAAAATCATTAACTTGAGATTAGCAGTAATCTTTTACTAGGAATATATGCTTGGATGCGTGTCTTCCTCAGCCAAAAACCGTACATAAATGGTCCTCTCCCTGCCTTTTCAGAGCAGTTCTCTCAGAGTTAGTGAGAGACTATGTCCTTGGCTATTGTCATGACCCTGAATAAAATTGAACTCTTACATTGTTCATTTTTCTTTAAGTTCACAAAGCTAATAATGACAAGTAAACCAGGGATGGCATGTTAGTATGTAGATATGTGCACTGGGATTTGAGATTATCTCTGCTAGATTCTGCTGAGATTGGCTACAGGGTAAGTATTAGGAGTAAGTCAGTTCCACATGCCTCCTCCCTGCGGAAAGGAAAACACACCTCTCATCTGGGACTTGGGGTTTTCATGAAGGAAGGAAGAGTGCAAGAAGGGTAAATAGAAACATGCCATGCATCTTAAGGTTTCTGCTCAGAACTAGCACATATCACTTTAGCTCAAGGGACTTCTGTGCCCTCATTCAGAAATCCATTAAGAACATTTCTACCCCAAGTTATTTCAGGATAGAATTTTATCAAATTTAGTTCCACTGTTATACACAGGTTGAATTTTTCTGTCTATAATAGCAGCCTAATGGCTAACTACCATTTATCTCTAATGTCAATGCCACATACTTTATGTTTTGTTATGGCAGCATTTTACATCTGATATCAATGTCTGTATTGGCAAGTTTTATTATACTCATGCATAACCTTCAATCGACAACACTGCCATTTACAATGCCTTGCATTTCTATCTTGCTTTCATGTTTAACAATGTGTTGTGACTCTTCAGAGCTCTACTGGGCTTATCTTTGCTAGATTTTGATGCAGGATGCAATATTGCTTCACATGTCTCCTTGCTTTGGGAACCAGTATGAAGGAGTGTATCTTACATATGATGTGCCCTCAAAGTAGAAGATGGAAAAACTGGGGTGGTGAAAGGAAATAGTGGCAAACTCTGTTCTGTCCACCTTCTATTGGTCAAAAAAATTACCTGGCCAAGGAAAAAGTCTGTGGGAAATATTTTTTTTTTTCCATATGAAACCTTTGCAAGAGTGAGGAAGAAGAACCATGGTTAAACAATACAATTTATAAACCTAGTAAACTAGATAAATACCTTGCATTTTTATGTCCTTGCCTAGCCTACTTTCTTTCAAAAATAAGCACTATTCAAAAATATTTCACTAAGCTAGATGAAACTATTATCAAGTTGACTCATTCTGGCTTTCTCTTTTGTAAATCATCAATTTTATATATTCTTCTATCTCCACATATTAGAACAATGCAAAGAAGCCTGATGTTTCTGAAACTAAAGGCTGAGACAATTATTATTAATAATCATGGTGATGAATATTTAAAGTTTATGACAATATGAAGATCAGGTAAATGTTTCTAACGATAATGTTTTGGCTAAACAATTTGTTCAACATATTATGTTATGTTGAAAGATGAAATTACTAGATATCTTCAGCTCTCTAAGGAGTAGCAGTAGGCAAGGGTTTGGGATTTTTATTTGTTTGTTATGTTATTAATGTACACATAAGCTCACTGAAAAATGAAGCTGTCTTTGCTGGGCATGGGCTCAATGCCACTGATTTTATCACCAGGGAGGAATATGTGCAATAATTGCAATTTCTATATTTTAGCTTTTGAAAAAAATTTAACAATGTTATGAATGAGAGTGATTCTGTAATAATTCTGAAATAAATATATGTTCAAGCAGTTATACATGCCTACATGAGACATTCTACTTCTAAACTTCTTTGAATTTTAGAAGAATTAATTAGTAATTAATTAGTAACCTGTTACTAATTATTTTTGTTCATAATAGCTGGTCAAACATAACTTACTAAGCAAACTCAGTGGGGATGAATACAATATATATTGTCTTTTAAACTTATACCAATCTCAAGAATTCTAAATTTATATGAAATGATTTTATACCTGTAAGTGACTAAGCCCTAACCATTTCCTTAGGGAAGAGGGAGCCGTACTTCAAAATGTGTCTTCCTTTCTGGTAACATGATTAGATTCTATGTCTCACTTCCATTGCAGTGAAATGCACAAGTGATTGTCAGTGGAATGTAAGTAGAGAATTATAAGAATTGTCTTGTAAACACTGACTATTAATTTAGAACTAGTACAGAAAAGTGAAATACACTTGCCTGTCTTTTTCAAACACTGTATTATGGTGCTTTACATTAACACCAACAAACCCATTATAGTCATTTGACTTAGCAATAAGGCATAGTCATTGTAATAATACCTTCTTATATATTAATAGCATATACACAGAGAGATGTTAAGATAGAATCTCTCACTAAATGTAAAATCCCCTTTTGTTCACTTTTCATCACATAAATTAGGTAATGTCTTGGGTAACAGAGAAGACATCTCATTTTACATCACTTTACAAAATCATACAAAATAAACATACCCAATATCAAAAAGTACCACTGCTAAGTTATATATATGTAAAAACATATGTCAGTTTTGCTGTTCCTCATTTAGGGTTAAAATAAATTATTCCATATTACTTTTTTAAAGTTCATATTTTCAAAAAGAGGTATTTCAAAAATCAAACATAGTTGAAAACTTACTGGAAACAAATAATATTCAGAATGATATTTGGAATGTTTATACACAAAGTCTGAAAACCCTGTTGACAAGAAATATACAAGATTAAAGATTTTGTTGTTTTTAACTATGTGTTGAAATGTAATTATTTAAGCTTCAGGAAAGATAATTATTAAATATGAAATGATAAACTATTTGTTATTTATAAGATGAGTTCTCTACAATTTAAACTTAGAAAGGTACTTAGAAGTAGCAGGGTGACAGGCGCTGACATAAAGACAATATAAATGCACACTGCTGTACAAAACATATTTGAAATCTATTTGTACTTTAAGTATTGACTAAGTTATTTTAATGCATAATTTTGATGACTCTCAAATTTGCTCTTTTCCTAATTCAGACAAACAAGCCATTTATTCCTATGTGCTTGCTCATTAACTCAACTTGATGTAATACTAACTACTGCCAAGAGGAAATATCATTGATGACTTAAGTGTCTACAGTTTGGGTTCTCCCAAGTGTAGTCCTTACAGGCACAGGTGAATATCTGGGGGAAATAGGACAGAGAAAATTTAATAAAAATTATATTAATAAGGGAGTCGCTCATAAGGACCACTAAGGCTCAATCCTCTCTGGGTGTGGGGAAGGTCTGAAAAATACAGTGGAACAAACCCCCAGGACTGTTTTGCCAGAGGAAAACAGACTCCAGCATTTACCTACTAACACTCGTCCTGCATTGGTGGAGCACAGCTCTTGAGTGATGAATCCCATAATTATAGAACTGTATTTGACATGGGGAGTTAAGTGTCCTTGGTGCTGGAGAAAGCTCTCAGTTAGAGAAGGGATACAGATGCAGTCTGTGTTGGAAAAAGACTGTAGCTACAGGTGGGGTCACGTGGCCCAGGGCAATGTTCTGCTTCCTCAACAGCATCTGCCAGGCTCTCCTTTATACTTATTACACTGTATCTGTTCATCTGTTATTTATGGAACACCTTTTAGTGGGCTGGAGAAGGAAAGGGCAACTCACTCCAGTACTCTTGCCTGGAAAATCCCATGGATGTAGGAGCCTAGTAGGCTACAGTCCATAGGGTCGCAAAGAGTCAGACATGACTGAGCGACTTCTCTTTCTTTTTTTCCTTTCTTTTTAGTGAGCAAGGTCTGTTCTAAATGTTTGACGGACAGCAGTCAACAAAATAAAATCCTTATCCTTGTGGAAATTCTATTCCAGTGGAAAATAAAGATGTTAAAATAAAAAGTAAATGATTAATTATGTATATCTCTTAAGTATATAAATATTTAGAATTTAGATAAGTTGTCTACATCCCCCTTCCCCACCTCCATGTATCTGGGAATGACAAACAGCAGGTTTTTATTAATTTTAAGCAAGAGTTTTGCCCTACAGGTACCTGAAAACGATGAAACAGATTGCTCTTAAATAGTTGAATTTTTATATATCAAGGATAATGTAGAATGATTAGTAGATTAAATAAGATGTTAGATTAAATGAGAATTCAAATCTTTTCTGACTTTAAGAGGAGTACTGATTTAATTTTAATATTTGTTTTGGTTCTTTAAGCTGCAAAAATTGTTAGCCCCTTTTGGAATTAAAGAATAATATTTGAAATATTTCATCTCATCAAAGGACATACTCTGATTCAAGGTGGACATATCTTAAAACTATGTAAACAGCATATATTTATTAAATTTCTAGCCCCTATAATAATACCAGATATACAATACACACTACAATATCTGTCCAAAATACATATGTATGAACTTAAACATTAATTTAAATATCTTGAAAGTATTAGATTAATATTTAAATTTTCATATTTGTCAACAAGCCATTTATGCATGCATTTTTTCTCCAACATATATTTAAATTTTGAAATTAAGTTCAGAGTTTAAAGACGAGAAAAAGGAATTTTGATTCTAAAATTTAATTGAGAATATTTTGCAATTGAAAGTCATTACGTAATAAAGATTTGAATACAATGCTATTTCTTCTGAAGTTGACGGTTGGTAGGGGGCTGCTACTGCTAAGTTGCTTCAGTCGTGTCCAACTCTGTAATCCCATAGACGGCAGCCCAGCAGGCTCTCCTGTCCCTGGGATTCTCCAGGCAAGAACACTGGAGTGGGTTGCCATTTCCTTCTCCAATGCATGAAAGTGAAAAGTGAAAGTGAAGTCGCTCAGTCGTGTCCGACTCTTCGCGACCCCATGGACTGCAGCCTACCAGGCTCCTCTGTCCATGGGATTTTCTAGGCAAGAGTACTGGAGTGGGGTGCCATTGACTTCTCCCTGGTAGGGGGCAGGCATGCCCAAAACACAATTTCTGAAATGTCCTATATAAAATATATTGTATACAAATATCAGGGAATTTTGGAGAAAATAAATTTGTGAGAAATATATATAATAAGTTAAAGAAGTATCTGTCTTCTTCTGATTGTTTTTATTTGAACCAGAAACAATGAAAAATCAGAAATGTCTGAATACATAGTGGAGACCCTTCCTTCCTGGAAGAGCTTTAATAGAACAATATAGTTGTTGTTCTATATAAGTATAGTATTTCTTATAGTTTTGCTTCTTCTCTGAAATATCTGATGTAGATTACTCTAGATAAACTTTTAAACTACTACTAAGGTACATAATATTATAGCACTAATACACCTTCAAACATCCCTAGAAAATTACTACATATACTACATATACATGTATACACACACTCAAACACTTGAAGTAGAGGCTTTAGTTAAATTCTCTAGTAGTTATAATGTTTATATACAGCCATTATCCCTGGAGGAGGGCAAGGCAACCCACTCCAGTATGCTTGCCTGGAGAATCCCATGGATAGAGGAGCTGGGAGGGCTTCAGTACATGGGGTCTCAAATAGTTGGATATGACTGAAGCGACGTAGCATGCACACACAGCCATTATAATTTGATAATTTCAAATGAGAGCTATTTATAATATTTATATACACATTATAATTGATTCCAGAAACTGACAAAACAAATACAAAATCATGGTCATATAAACAAGATAACTACATTCCAGGAATCATTTCTACTAGACATACAAATACATAATAATGCCTGTAAAGCTACATTTTTGGATTTGCATACAATTTGGATGTATATGTTCCTAAACTTTATATACTACATTATAAAAGAGAAATAGTGTATAATTAGAGGTGGTGTATTTCTTAAGCTAGACTCATAAGAGGTTCTTTATGTTCAACTGAAGGTGCCCTTAGAATCCCAGAATAAATTTGTGTAGACTTTTTTTTTTTTTTAATGAGCTGAGGTTCTAAGAAAAGCCTTTCTTAAGATGGCAGTCTCACTTTAGATTCCTAAAAGAAAGGACTGGAAACAAGTTACAGTGTTACTGCAGTTATGGGTAGTGTTATGCCACAGGGCAATAATGGCTTTGTGTGTGTCATAAGCATTGTGATGAATATGGTAAATGTGCATTATGAAAAAAAAAGACATTTTTTGTTTTGTTTTGGATGATGTTCATTAGATGTATGTTAATATTAATACTTACCTTTTCATTGTAGACATATCCTCAACCAAGTTGCAAGTTTTTATCAAGGAAGTGAAAATGACCTTATGGGCTTTTATCTAATAATTAGGACCAATATCTACTTATTTTAATTTTTTCATTTCTTTACTTAGATGATATCTACAAAGGTGATATAAAAAGCCAATACCTATGATCCATTCATTATATTCTAAGCGGGACAAATATTTAGATTGAATTATCTTCCTTTCATGTAACCTGGATTTAATGTTAAGCATACAGTATGACTGTGTGGATCATAACAAACTGTAGAAAATTTTGAAAGAGATGGGAATACCAGACCACCTGACCTGCCTGAGAAATCTGTATGCAGGTCAAGAAGCAACAGTTAGAACTGGACATGGAAGACTGGTTCCAAAGCGGGGAAAGAGTATCTCAAGGCTGTATATTATTACCCTGCTTATTTAACTTATATGCAGAGTACATCATGAGAAATGCTGGGCTGGATGAAGCAAAATCTGGAATCAAGATTGCTGGGAGAAATATCCAAAACCTTAGATATGCAGATGACACCATCCTTATGGCAGAAAGGGAAGAGGAACTAAAGAGCCTCTTGATGAAAATGAAAGAGGAGAGTGAAAAAGTTGGCTTAAAACTCAACATTCAGAAAACTAACATCATGGCATCTGGTCCCATCACTTCATGACAAATAGAAGGGGAAACAGTGACAGACTTTATTTTGGGGGCTCCAAAATCACTGTAGATGGTGACTGCAGCCATGAAATTAAAAGACATTAACTCCTTAGAAGGAAAATTATGACCAACCTAGACAGCATATTAAAAAGCAGAGATATTACTTTGCCAACAAAGGTCCATCTAGTTGAAGCTTTGGTTTTTCCAGTAGTCATGTATGGACATGAGAGTTGGACTATAAAGAAAGCTGAGTGCTGAAGAATTGATGCTTTTGAACTGCAGTGTTGGAAAAGACTCTTGAGAGTCCCTTGGACTGCAAGGAGATCCAACCAGTCCTATCTAAAGGAAATAAGTCCTGAATATTCATTGGAAGGACTGATGCTGAAGCTGAAACTCCAATACTTTGGGCCACCTGATGCGAAGAACTGACTCATTGGAAAAGACCCTGATGCTAGAAAATTTTGAAGGTGGAGGAGAAGGGGACAACAGAGGATAAGATGGTTGGATGGCATCACTGACTCAATGGATATGAGTTTGAGTAAGCTATGGGAGTTGATGATGAACAGGGAAGCCTGGCGTGCTGCAGTCCATGGGGTCACAAAAAGTTGGACACGATTGAGCGACTGAACTGAACTGATACAATTTCTAGCATTATATCAAGTACTTGAAAGGCCACACACACACAAAAAAAACCCACAAAGAATTCTTCCGTCTTAATATTTAGCTAATAACTGCTTAATAATTTACCTTAAGATAGCTATCATGGAAATAAAGCACATTTTGTGTTGATGGATACCTGGTAGGATACAAATTATCTGTATTGGAGATGAAAAAAGTAACTAGTATTGCTTCCTTTCTCTCCGTTTTCTTTTCCATTTTCCTTATATTTTTCTTTTCCTCCCCTTGCTTTCATCTTTATCTTTCATGTTTTACTCCCACTTCCTTTCCTTTGAATAATTCTATTCTATTATTGTCAGGCCAGAGAAGGCAATGGCACCCCACTCCAGTACTCTTGCCTGGAAAATCCCATGGACGGAGAAGCTTGGTAGGCTGCAGCCCATGGGGTCGCTAAGAGTCGGACATGACTGGGTGACTTCACTTTCATGCATTGGAGAAGGAAATGGCAACCCCCTCCAGTGTTCTTGCCTGGAGAATCCCAGGGACGGGGGAGCCTGGGGGGCTGCCGTCTATGGGGTCGCATAGCTTCGGACACGACTGAAGTGACTTAGCAGCAGCAGCATTGTCAGGTACCTTATTTCCCTCTTTTTATCGCTGCTTTCAGCTTTACTAGCTCTTGTTTTGCTGCCTTTCCCTCCGATGTCTTTGGCTAAGGGTAAAAGAGAGGATGAGCTCAGAGAGGTTATGTCTTGGTTCATAAACCACTGGCAATTTGTTTTTCACTTATAATTTAAAATAACACTTGGTTAACCCACTGCTGATTGTATGGTGCTTATGCCATGTTGTTTCCTAGAGATAAATTATCTTCTTTGACTCTTACCACAGACCACTTTAAAATGCTTTGGAATCCAGTCTAGCTGCCTCAAATTTATTCTGTAACACAGATGATTTGGGGAGTGGTGGAGAAGGGGAGGCTTGCATGCTTGCTTGCATACACAAACACACACACACACAAGACAGGGAATACATAATGACTGTATTAACATGTGAATTCCTGTTTGCCACCTGCAATGTTGAATTAGTAAACACTACTGAGCTCAGTGCATGCATGAAACTAACGTGAAGGACATTTATTATTCCATATATTATTACTAAGCCCTAAAAATACATGGTGTCCTGAAATGGATAACAGAATGCCAAAAATCCTTTAGTTCTTCCATTTGAGAGTTGGGTATATTCTTATTCTCCTTGTGGCCTGGCTCAAGACTGCTCTGGTGACACTCTGTGTTTAAGCTCTAAAACATGCAGCAAGTGCTACCCTTAGCCTTTGGAAGTCTGAGTCACCATGAAAGATGGCCAGCTATTTGCAGAGACGAGCTGGAGAAGTCCTAAGATTACATTGCAGGGGGATCTAGCTGAGTTCAGCTTTCAGCCTTTTCCTCCTTCCCAAGATTGTCAGACAGATGAGTAAAATCACAGACCATTGAAATCAGTCTAGGTGCCAGCAAAATACAGTTACCAAGGAGTTGATGCCGCATGGAATGGAAGAATCATCCCTGTGTGCATATTTATGCCTCACAAAACAGTGAGACATGTTCAAGTGGTGGTTATTTAAAGCCCTGTGTGTTCAGGTGTCTCTTGCTTATCAGCAGACAAAGAGATCATGTTTTCTCTATGGACATGAGAAAAAAAAAATCTACGTAGTCTTCTGCTTATTTATGTGGCTACTGTATATTTTCTAGGTGGTTAATAACATTTCATATCTCTATCCTGTGGCTCTGAGTTGAGGAAAGAGGAGAGAGCACTGAACGGATTCTTGCATCAAAACCCCTGATATATTTCTCTTTCCCCTTCCTTTGTGATTTTAGTGAGAGAAGCACGCTTAAGACAGGAGGGCATAATATAAATAAGAGGTCTGTCAGAGAGGAAAGGGTCAAAAGCTAGCCAAGTTGATGCCAAATATCAGTAGCGCTGCCCTGAAAGAGAGACACTTCTTTGGGGTTCAAAGCTGTGATTTAGTGATTGCATCGCTGCTTATAACTTTCCATAGGAGTGACTGGAGGAGTCGTGGTGCATGCAGGCAGCTCTCATAAGCCTGAGCACACTTTCTGTGTTTGAGCAGCTCCCAGTGCTGTAACACAGTTTCAAATTGCACTTCACTGTTCCTTTGAAGCATTATTCTGTCTTTCTTTTGGCCCAGTCTGCTGCTTTTAAAGCCCCTCCTTCTGCTTTTAAAAAGATGAAAGGATCCGTGAGAGTCAATTATTTTTAAAAGAATAAGACAGAAAAACAATACTAGGAACCGAGAAGCTGGGTGACAAATATCTTTGTGAGTTACTTAAAACAGGTGAAAAGTGTGAGACTTTCTTGATGTCAACTGTTCACAAAAGAGTTTAATAACATGTAGTCTCCTGGTCTGCAGATGTATGGAATTCTATTATGTGGCTGCACTGTACTGGGAAAACATCACCAAAATAAGACAGCCAGTGCACATTCATATCATTATCCATCAGGTTTTTGTGTGCTAAATCGCTTCAGTCAGGTCTGACTTTTTTGCGACCCTATGGACTATAGTCCACCAGTCTCCTCTGTCCATGGGATTCTCCAGGCAATACTGGAGTAGGTTGCCATGCCCTCCTCAAGGGCATGAATTGAGCCTGTGTCTCTTACATCTCCTGTATAGGCAGGTGGGTTCTTTACCACTAGCATCCCCTGGGAAGCCCCATCAGGTTATTACTGAAATATAATTATAAAGTACTTCTCTCCTGAAAAGTATAACTAAATGTGGCAGTATTTTAAAAACATCTTTTTTGTGACCAAATACTTTGAAAATATATGGAAAGGTGAGTTAGCTTATTTGATGATCATAAAAATGAAAATATGATTAAGAAAAATGAAACTGTGAAATTCAGAATTTAAGCTATTACTAGACACTGCATTACCTACTTTTCATAAAATATTTCAAATACCTGTAAAAATATAAACTAATACCCAAATTTTAGCCTCACAAGGAAAGGCCAGCAGTCAATCTATTGCCAAAATCTTCCACGATGTTCTGCTACCTATTGATTTGATGAAATAAATAGCACAAACAATGCCAAATTTGAGTACAATTTGAAATAATGCCTGCTAGCTGAGGCTACTGAACTCCAATTGAAATATCTATGAAAACACAGCAAGAGACACAAAGTTATAATACTAAATAAAACCTGTGAACACCAGACAAGGATTTGCAAGGTCCCTGAAGAAACAGTTCTGAACCATAACAGAGATAGTGGAAGTGAAACTCACTCAGTCATGTCCAACTCTTTGTGACCCTGTGGACTATATAGTTCATGGAATTCTCCAGGCCAGAATACCGGAGTGGGTAGCCTTTCCCTTCTCCAGGGGATCTTCCCAACCCAGGGACCGAACCCAGGTCTCCCTCATTGCAGGAGGATTCTTTACCAGCTGAGCCACAAGGGAAGCCCAAGAATACTGGACTGGGTAGCCTATCCATTCTCCAGCGGATCTTCCCTACCCAGAAATCAAAGCGGGGTCTCCTGCATTGCAGCTGGATTCTTTACCAACTGAGCTATCATAAGACCTACAGCAAAAAATGAAAAACTTTAAGATGATGATGGTAGATTTCCATGCAATCACAAAGAAAACGAATCTTTCCAGACTAGACTGGGGAAATATCTGATCCTTCATCCACCCAAAATATACATGAATACACCTTACAGGAATATTCTGTTCTTAGTCCCCTCAAATGTGACTACATTAAATGCTCTGGTTCTCATTCCATCTCAGGAATGAGTTAGACATTCAGTGATCTGTTATCCCTAGGATGTGAAGTCCATCATAAGCCAAGACAGAGATGGAAAAAGCTGGAGTGTTGGTATGTGAGGGGCTTCAGAGGCTCATGTGCTGTTTCTGAAAAGGAAAGAATTGCATCCTGCTTCAAATACTCCACTAATAAATTCTTGTCATTGAAAAAATGAAAGCCCTTTAATTTCAGTAGAATATCAGATATAAACTTTAAACAACAGACAGTTGGGTACACATATATTACAATCCAGATTGCTTTCTGACTCAGAGAATTAGGAGGGCAGAAATAATTTACCCATTCTATTTATGTCAAAACCTCAGCCAAGCTGGAGCCCTCTCCATTTAAGACTGGGAAACAAAGAGCACTTGAATTTGTAATAAAACTGATAAAAAGCCAACATGAAAAGTGAATAGCAATGAAGACAAATATGAAAAATATAACTGCGTACTCACAACTCAAAATGCTGACCGTAGAGAATAGATAAAAGATAAGATGATAACATAATGAGAATTTTTGATAAAAATAAACAGAGAAGAAAAGGAATCTCATAGGGATATGAAAATATTATAAGGAAAACTAAAAAGTTCTAAAGCGGTCTATTTTGAAAGAAACCTATGTAAATTAGAATCAGTATTACAGATGAAAACTGTAGGACTCTCTCTTATAATCTAGAGAATAAGGACAAATAATTAGAATATAAGATATATTAATATATAATTAAGAAGGGCATCCCTGGTGGCTCAGACTGTAAAAAGTCTGCCTACAATGCAGGAGACCTGGGTTCCATCCCTGGGTTGGGAAGATCCCCTGGAGAAGGAAATGGCAACCCACTCCCGTAGTCTTGCCTGGAAAATCCCATGGACGGAGGAGCCTGGTAGGCTGCAGTCCATGGGGTCGCGAAGAGTCTGACACGACTGAGCGACTTCACTTCACTTCAATATATAATTAATATATTTAAATGTAGGGTATTAATGTGACAATAAATAACATGAAAAACGGAATGAAATGAAACAAAATATAACATGCATCCTTGAAAATGAAAAGGAAAGTTGATTTAAGGTAATATAAACATGGGTATATAAGAGAGAAAGAGCAAAAGTAAATCTTTAGAAAGCACAAAACATATTTAATAACAATAATCTGGTTCTAGAAATCTATGATTTTTATCCGCAAAATTGTACTGATAGACTCAAATGTATACATGTGAAATCCCAATGGTGATTTAAATTTGACAGAATGATGAAGGATAAATAAGAACATCCAAGAACATATTTTAAAAGAAAAATAATGTGAGAGTACATATTATGCCAGATACTATCATATATTATAATGTTGATTTGAGTGAATGAAATAATACAGGCATAGTTAATTAACAGAATTTACCCATTCTTAAAGATGTTAGTAGTACTCTCTTTAAAGTCAGGCAGGAGAAAAGAATGCCTTCTATCCCTGCATATACTGAATAAGGGAGGTTTGGGTAAACACAGGAAGTAAAACATCTAAGGAAAAAAGAAAAATATTGATCTCAAAAAAGGAAAACTGTCATAATTTGCTAGCAAGATAAATTTATAAAAAATAATTTTTGAACTGATACACAAATTTACACAGATCAGTTGTATTTATAAACACCAGTATAAACAATTAGAAAAAGTTACAAATGAAAGAAGGGGATTTTCCTATAGTCTCTAAATTTTGGCTAAGGCACAAGACAGGGAAAAGAAACGTGCACTCACTAATCAAGATGGCCTTAATCTTCCACTCATTTTGACTAAATTTTAGACAAGCTTCTTCCTGACTCAAGGCTCTGACCTCCCTTTACTTAGAACATTTACTTTAGGAAAAAAGTGTACTTGTAAATTCTTCCTCTGCCACATTGACATGTAAATCTTTTTAAAAGCCTCTTGCCAGTTTTACTACCTAAAATTTCTTTCTGAAGGACCTGGGAGCCAACCTTCAAAATGCAGTCATCACGGAGGATAGAGCATCTATCTTCTAGTTTCTGTGGGATGATAGGAGGCTGATTTCAATTGGAGCCTTGCTCCAAGTTTTAAACCTGCTTCCTCTTATGAAGTCTACTTATCCCTTGGGTAGAGCCAATTATAGGAAACAGGTGGCCTAACACTTCCCCACTCCAGTTCTTAAAAACTCTCCAACCGTTTATTTGAGACTGAGCTATGGCCTCTCACCTCTATTACAATAGTCTTGAGTAAATTGTCCTTACCTGTTTAACTTTGTCCAGTAAAATTCTTTGCTTTGACACTAAACTTACTTTGAAGAAGGAAGGGAAACCCAGAAGTTGCAGAGAAGTTGGGAAAGTAATGAACAAGGAAGGAAGAGTAAAAGAATCTTCTCCAGGGCTTCATTGTATGTGTCAGCCCAGAGGTAGGGAAAGAGAAAAATCTATGACCTGGGAGTCAGATTGAAATTTTCAATTGCACTCTACTGGAACCATCATTTTAATATTGAACAATGACTTGAAAGCAATAGCTTCTGTCTTAGGAGCTATTCAAGGGGCAGGTGTTGGATAAATATAGACTTCCTGATTATTCTTCCAAGTTAAGCAGATATTTAAATAAATTTTAAAAAGTATACCACTTACAAGGGGCTTCCCTGGTGGGCTCAGAGGTTAAAGCATCTGCCTGCAATACGGGAGACCTGGGTTCGATCCCTGGATCAGGAAGATCCCCTGGAGAAGGAAATGGCAACCCACTCCAGTATTCTTGCCTGGAGAATCCCATGGACGGAGGAAACTGGTAGGCTACAGTCCACGGGGTCGCAAAGAGTCAGACACGACTGAGCGACTTCACTTCACTTCATACCACTTACAGTATTAAAAGACAATTAAGTACCTAAAATAACTCTAACAAAGTATGTGTAGGAATTTACTGAAGGAAAAAAACACAATAAATGAAAACATATGAGACAGTACTAGTAATTTCCCTCAAATACATTTCTAATATTTAAAATTCAAATTAGATTACTAATTAGATTGTAAATTAGATTACTCCTACTTTTTTGTAGATGTGTAGTCCTGTAGGATCTATTTACTGAGAAGAAAAAAAAAATCAGCATATAAGTAGATCCATGCTATTGAACTGATACCTTCCAGATGTTCAAGCTGGATGTAGAAAAGGAAGAGGAACCAGAGATCAAATTGCCAACATCGTTGGATCATAGAAAAAGCGAGAGAATTCCAGAAAATCATCTACTTCTTCATTGACTATGCCAAAGCCTTTGACTGTGTGACTCACAACAAAAGGTGGAAAATTCTTTAAGAGATGGGAATACCAGACCACCTGACCTGCCTCCTAGGAAATCTGTATGCAGGTCAAGAAGCGACAGTTAGAACTGGACATGGAACAACAGACTGGTTCCAAATCTGGAAAGTAGTACGTCAAGGCTGCATATTGTCCACCTGCTTATTTAACTTATATGCAGAGTACATCATGCAAAATGCCAGGCTGGATGAAGCACAAGCTGGAATCAAGATTGCTGGGAGAAATATCAATAACTTCAGATATGCAGATGAATGATGCCACCCTTATGACGGAAAGTGAAGAGCCTCTTGATGAAAGTGAAAAAACTGACTTAAAAGTCAACATTCAAAGAGTGAAGATGGTATCTGGTCCCATCACTTCCTGGCAAATAGATAGGGAAACAATGGAAACAGTGACAGACTTTATTTTGGGGGGCTCTAGACCCACTCCAGTACTCTTGCCTGGAAAAATCATATGGATGGAGGAGCCTGGTAGGCTGCAGTCCATGGGGTCTCGAAGAGTCGGACACGACTGAGCGACTTCACTTTCACTTTTCACTTTCATGCATTGGAGAAGGAAATGGCAACCCACTCCAGTGTTCTTGCCTGGAGAATCCCAGGGACGGGGGAGCCTGGTGGGCTGCCATCTCTGGAGTTGCAGAGTCGGATACGACTGAAGCGACTCAGCAGCAAAATCACTGCAGATGGTGACTGCCGCCATGAAATTAAAAGATGCTTGCTCCTTGGAAGAAAAGCTATGACTAACCTAGACAGCATATTAAAAGTAGAGACATTACTTTGCCAACAAAGTCTTTCTAGTCAAAGCTGTATGGATGTAATCATGTATGGATGTGAGAGCTGGGACCATAAACTGAGCATGAAAGACTTGATGCTTTTAAACTGTGGTGTTAAAGAAAACTCTGGAGAGTCCCTTGGGCAGCAAGATCAAACCAGTCAATCCTAAAGTAAATCAGTCCTGAATATTCATTGGAAGTGATCTCTGAAGAAGAAGAGTTAACTTCGAGACCAGGGACCAGGCTTGATTACTCAAGAGCTTTTGAGTAGCAGAGTTTTATTAAAGTGAAAAAGGGACAGGGAAAGCTTCTGGCATAGACATCAGAAGGGGACAGAGAGTGCCCCCCTCACTAGTGTTAGCAAAGGAGTTATATACTTTTCAATTAGTTTTTACAATAAATCAAAAGAACGTCTCCAGGTTGTAAAGATCTTACTAGACCCACTCCCATAACTTACATTTTAAGATAACAAGATTAGCCAGAAGGTTTTCAGGAAGGAGAAACTGTCCTCAAGCAGGATACATTGGTGTTATATAATCCTTAGTACAGAGTTTAAACTGAATTGTTTGTTGTGTAATCATCAGTTCCAGGCTTAAAGAAAAAGTCATTTTATGTGACTGTGACTAAGAAATGTACAGGAAAAAAAAGATGTTTGTCCTTTCTTCTTCCTTGAGAATTCCAGACCCCTTTCTCCTCCTCAGGGACCCTAGACTTCTTATCAACCTGCCTAGGAATTGGCTCTCTCAGAAGGACTGGTGCTGAAGCTCCAATACTTTGGCCACCTGATGTGAAGAGCTGACTCTTTAGAAAAGACCCTGATGCTGGGAAAGATTGAAGGCAGGAGAAGAAGGGGACGACAGAGGTTGAGATGATTGGATGGCATCACTGACTCAATGGACATGAGTCTGAGTAAGCTTCGGGAGGTGGTGATGGACAGGGAAGCTTGGCGTGCTGCAGTCGATGGGACTGCAAAGAGTCAGACATGACTGAACAACAGCAGCATGCTGTTCAAACCCATGTTGTTCAAGGGTGAACTGTTTAGGAATATATTTTAATCACATCAAATAAAGGAAGACCTTTTAATGAAAGATGTGAAAACTACAAGTCCTATAGGAAATGATTAATAAAATTGACTACATCCCACTGCTGGGCATACACACTGAGGAAACCAGAAGGGAAAGAGACACGTGTACCCCAATGTTCATCGCAGCATTGTTTATAATAGCCAGGACATGGAAACAACCTAGATGCCCATCAGCAGATGAATGGATAAGAAAGCTGTGGTACATATACACAATGGAGTATTACTCACCCATTAAAAAGAATACATTTGAATCAGTTCTAATGAGATGGATGAAACTGGAACCTATTATACAGAGTGAAGTAAGCCAGAAAGAAAAACACCAATACAGTATACTAACGCATATATATGGGATTTAGAAAGATGGTAACAATAACCCTGTGTACGAGACAGCAAAAGAGACACGGATGTATAGATCAGTCTTATGGACTCTGTGGGAGAGGGAGAGGGTGGGGAGATTTGGGAGAATGGCATTGAAACATGTGTAATATCATGTATGAAACGAGTCGCCAGTCCAGGTTCGATGCACAATACTGGATGCTTGGGGCTGGTGCACTGGGACGACCCAGAGGGAGGGTATGGGGAGGGAAGGGGGAGGAGGTTTCAGGATGGGGAACACAGGTATACCTATGGCGGATTCATTTCGATATTTGGCAAAACTAATACAATATTGTAAAGTTTAAAAATAAAATAAAATTAAAAAAAAAAAAAAAACTAAGGATGTTCACTCAAGGAAACACATGACCAAGGAATAAGGATCAGGCACTGTGAACAGTTTCCACAGGCTCTCATTACCATGTCTACACACCTTCCTCATTTGCACCTAACTTCATGACTCAAAACTCGGTTGTTCCTGTTCTTTGTAAAACCAAACTCTGTACTCCTGCACTAGGTTTCTTACTGTCGTTTTTAGTTGAGATCTTTGCTACAGTAATTCTTGCTGTTTAGTTTACACATTCAAATCCTAGCTCTTTACTAGATAATTCTCATTAGTTTGCAAGTAGACTGTATTTCTCTCACTATAAGTATGAAATAGAATATAGAGTTTGTCTTGAACCGACTTACCCAGCCTGCTGGTTAATCATTGTTCTATTCCCATTTTACAGCAAAAGTCCTTGAATGACTTGTCTCTCCTCCTCTCTTCCACTCCAAATTCTCACTGAAACCCAATCCAATTAGGTGTGTGCCCCACAGACATGGAGATCCTGTCTTCTAAGATGTTAAATTATCGGCACACTTGACTGAGGATTAGCGTTTGTCACAACTGCCCATGCTCTTCTCCATTCCCCTTCCACTTTTCCTGACTTGCCTCATATCTCATTTCCTCTGCCCTTTTTCCTGCTTCCTTTGCTGTCTCTTCCCTCCTTTCTTTCCTCTCAGTATTAAAGTGGCCCAGAGCTCACTGCATGTTCCTTTTCTCCTATTTTTCTTGTGGGATCTCATTCCTTCCCAGAGTTTTAAGTATTACTTCTGTGCCAGCAATTCTAAGATTTACATCTCCAATTCAGATTTTTCCCCTGAAATCTAGACTTGTATATATAATCACCAATATCACAGCAGAATAAATGTCTAATTAACTATCCTTTTAGCGATATCTTTAAAATATTTCCAGAACCTGGTTTTCTCTTACCATCTTTACTGCTTCTCTATTTAAAAGGCTACATCATGTAAAGGCTACATCATTTCTCCCCTGATTTCTGTAGTATTTCCTAACTTGTCTTTCTGCTTTCACTTTGCCTCCTTCACAGACTATTCTTAAGACAGTAGCCAAGCAGATAATTAACGAGGACCTACTGTACAGCACAAGGAACTTTCCTCGATACTCTGTAATGGGATGTATGGGAAAAAAAATCTACACAAGAGTGGATGTATGTATATGTATCCCTAATTCACTTTGCTGTACACCTGAAGCTAATACAACATTGTAAATCAACTATATTCCAATAAAAATTTATTGTAAAAAGACAGTGGCCAAAGTTGAATCATGCTTTAAAAAGCTAAGTGACTTCTCTCCTCAAAACCCAGCGATAGTTTCCAACATTACTTCAAGTTAATGCTAATGATGTTACATATCCTGCTAGGCCTATATGCCCTCAATCCCCAACTTCAGACATCATTTTTTAAAATTACCTGCTTCATTCCTTTCCACTCAAGTGACCACTTTCCTCTCCTTCTAACACTCCAGGCATGTTCCTGCCTAAGACACTTTGTTCCAAATGTGAAAATATATGACGATTAATGTTTTTATTACACAAAAAGCATTCTCTATGTTACATATAATTCATTATGAACAAAATGAAAGGCATCAAGCAAAACACTAAAATGGGCAAAGGATATGGACACATATGTCAGGAAATATGAAATATAAATTAGCAATAAGCATAAGTATAGGAACTAGTGATGGCAGTATAATTCTTACAGTCTTGAGAGCTATTATACATTTTGTATAGGAACATTAAATTTTTATTAATGATCTTTTAAACAATAATTTCTCATCAATTGATTGGGAAATAAAAAGCAATGGTTATGAAAGTTTTACACATATGCATTTTATCACACTATTTATTTTAATTAAACACTGGAGAGATAAGCCATTAATTTTTAAATAAATGATTTTATAAAGTATATTTAGTAACCACTCAAAATAATATTTTGAGGATATTTACTGATTCAGAATATGAAATTAAAATGTAGCATGCATGTATTTATGTATTTATATGTGTGAGAATGTGTGTATATGTGCAGCAGAGGAAAGAAATACATTGAAAATGCCCCTGTATTTTCTCCAAGTAGTGGTAACAGAGTTTATTTAAAATGTATTATTTATCCTTGGCTATATTTTCCATGTCTTGTAAGATAAATGTTAGTGAATTTCAGAATTTTATAATCAAAATTTTATAAATTAATCTGTGTTATGTTTTGTGGTGTCAGAAACAGTATGGCTTGTTCTGAACGTACATGACATAAAACTAAAAAGTGGAAATTTAAACTAGAGAGGCTAAATAGAAAGCATCCTTATCTAAGTAAATTAGTTTATTTTTAATTTTATGGAGATTTTATATAATAAGGTTTTAGAATAGAATGTTTTAAATAGACGGTAAGGAATCTGACTATAATGCAGGAGACCCAGGTTCAGTCCTTGGGTCAGGAAGATCCCCTGGAGAAGGAAATGGCAACCTACTCCAGTATTCTGGCTTGGAGAATTCCATGGACAGAGGAGCTTGGTGGGCTACAGTCCTTGAAGTCAAGAAGAGTTGGACGTGACTGACCGACTTTAACACTTTCACTTTCATACTTTTAAAGCATTTATATCTATTATCCAAGTTGATTTTTGTAATGCTTTGTAGTATAAATTTACATTATAACATGTCTTGCCCAAAGTCATGAACACATTTATTCATTTACATATAGATGTGGGTTCCTGGTATGTGCCCAGTGTTGTATCTACTGAAATGCAAGAGTGAACCAGACAGATTTTCTGGGTGTCAAGCAACATCAACACTGATGAACCCTGGATTCAAGCCCATCTTCTGGACCACAGGCTCACACTCTTTCACTACAGTAAGTGTTTCTTAGTGATTTAATTTGAAACTTTGTTTTTGTTTTTTACAGGTTTCTATTTGTCCTCTCACAAAGTAATTGGTCTGAATCTCCACTTCGCAAATGAAACCCAGACTTTGTATACTTTGTAAATATTCAATTAAAATTTAAATTATCTGGATCAAATATTTCTCTTCTATGTATCATTCTGCTGGTGGGCACCTGCTTATACTGTACTTAGAAAGCTGCCAAACAAATATATTCTTTCCACTTGGTAATAGGAAATAATTTCCAGGCCATCACCTTCCACATTATGTTTCATCTTGGCATTAATTTTAATGAAATAATAATGTACTTGGCACCAGAATATCATCTACCATCCAAGGATCTCCAAGTATGTAACAAACATTAATTAAGTAGCACAATAGCTCTATAAGAGAAAACATCATTATCACAATCCTGGAATTGAATAGATTGTTGAACAGGAAAAATAATGATGAGGAGCCCATTTATTTTGAACTAATCAGAAGGGCGTAGGCTGCCAACTTGAATACTTCCAGTTCATTACCTTACTCTAAGAAGTAGGAAAGGGTTGGGATGAGCTGGGACTCCTCAGAAAAAACCTTAAATCCTGAGAGTGGAGTAAAAATTCCCACTTCTTCACCTAGTTTAACATATGAATGCTCTGTGATAATAAATTTAAAACGATTTGTCTGGTTGACCATTGCCTGAGAGCACTAGATTTCAAATCACAAAAAAAGCCCCTAACTCAATCTTAGTTCATTAAAAAAAAAAAAAAAAGATAGTTGTAACTGAGATGGCTAGATGGAAGTTATTGTTTAGCCACTAAGTCGTGTCTGCCTTGTGAACCCATAGACTTGTGAACCCACCATACTCCTCTGTCCATGGGATTTTCCAGGCAAAGATACTGGAGTGGGTTGCCATTTAGGCATATACAGATCAATTAATAAAAAAAAATACAGTCATTATGGCTCCTAAAAATGACTCAAATCTAGGTCTTCTGCAATGACTTATGAGATATTTGCTCAGGAAATATAACATTTTTCATTATGGTGAAATGTATTTGTTTTATAAAAGGCAATTAATTTCTGGATAAGAAGATCACTATTTCCCATTTGGCATGGTAACATCTGATCCTTCAGTATCCCAAAGTCAATGATGGTCTTTATCCCAAACAGAAAGGGCCAAAAAGTAACTTCAATATGTTATCTGCAACCAATAAATATAAAAATCATGTGTCATTCTGTTTATCATGCAGGGTTTTTTTATATTTAATTTTATCTAACTTTAATAATTGCTGGATTTTGTGCAATTTCACTATAAAAAGATTTCACACAGTTTGCTGATTTCCAATTGGCAGTGCCTTTCAAAGGTAAAGCTGTGAAGACACATCAGAGGTAAGGGGCTAATGTTTTGCTCAGGAAATGTATTACATTTGCATTTCCTACAGCTCTTCTATTTTGTAGCAGTGTATGTGTTTGTATGAAAGATGATTTTAGAATTACTTCTATCCTTTTAAGCAGAAGTAGTTGAAAAATGGTGAATGAAGATGAGATTGGTCATTAAACTCCAGAATATTCAGAGAATGTCCTACTGCATCTGCATTTGGGTTATATCATCCATAAAAAATAACTTTCTCAGTTATTTTGATTGCCTTTTCAAAAAATACTTGACAGATGCACACTCTTAATTTAAGAGTTCTTGGAAATGTGTGTGTTTCCTTAGTTATAATGTAATAAAGTTAAGATCATTATATTAAATAGTAATTAAATAGTTTATAGAGAATTCTAAATGCTTATTATGAGTTAATCTAATCCTCTGAAAAGAGAACTGTTAATGTTTTACATGTTGTACTTAAAAATAAAAAAAATAAATTATTGCTTAAAAGTGAAATTACTTAAGATACATCACATAACTGCTCTTTTTGAAAGCTTTTACCTGAAATTTTATCTTGCCTATATTCATTCTTATTTCATCATCAATTTAGTTAAAACATTTGCACATATTGATTATTTTGAGAAATATTACTTACTACCCAGCAGAGGAGTTCTGTGGAAAGAATACTAGTAAAGAGGAATTAATATATTTTTTTCTTGTTTAAAACAGTAATACTAACATTTAATATTTAGTAAGCAATAAGTTATTAGGCATGTGGTAAATGTTTTCTAAGTACCTGCTTATTTAATCCTCAGAATCCTGTGGTATAGACATTATACTATAGTTAACATTATATATGTATGCATTTGGGAAATAGGTATAAAGTAAAAATGTAATTTACCCAAAAAGACAATTAAGTGGCAAACCTGGATTGTGAACACAGTACTGGATTGTACTTACTAAGTAAATAGAGTCCATGAGGCATTTCAGTCATGAGAATAGATTAAGGACCATGGATAGTTCCACTCCCCTGCAGTCAATGAATATGAAACTGAAAATATGACTTTGTTTTTCAATATTTGATAAGGAAATCTTAGGCCTGGACTGTAAGACATTGGTGATAGTGTCTGCATTATAAAATGGCTGGGCTAAACTTGGGCAAAATACTGAGATTGTATCTTAGTAATTATATTTTCCAATGTTATTTATACACTATTAAGCCAAACAAATCTCTCCCTTCCTATGTACTAAGGAAGGAACATTTTTCAGATTCACGGTATAAAATTTGCCCCCCCCATAGATGATCGCATATTTCTTTTATAAGCAGACCTGAATAAACTGATCACAATGATTGCATGTGGTAGAACACTATAATTGACCATCTAGACTAAAAAAAATAGAATTATATTCTACACAGTGTAGCTAAGCTACAGATGCCAAGCTTAATTTAAAGGATATTGCAATTGACTTTCAGGTTATAATTACAATGACCAAATTCTAAGCAATACATGTGAAGCTTATAGGAAAACTCTAGAGCATTCAAAATAATATTAAAGGCTTCCACAGAATAGTGCTGCATAAAATTTTAAACTAAGAGGCAATATTGTCACAATCAGAGCAAATTATGTCACTGGTCTATGTTTTAGCATATTAGAGCAGAGCCACTCTGCTATGATCCATGCCCACAGCTTGTTCGTTCTGATTGCAACATAGTCTTTTAACTATTATACACATCATTTCACACCTAACACCTAACGTTTCCCGGCTAGCACTAAGAATGGCTTTTCTTGTGTGCTGTCTACATTTTTTCCCTTTCATTTTTAAAAGACTGAAAAATATTATACTTTGTAAGCACTATCTACAGGTTTGATTCAAGTAGAATGGATCAGCATTTATTAGGAAAAAACTAAACTGCACAAAGCAAAATGTTGCTTGGTGATAGAGTTTTCCTAGTTTGAGATGCTAATGCTATTACTGCATATTATTAGTGCTGTTCAACATTTCTCCATCTGAAAGTAAGAACACAGTCTTGATGAAATATCTCAGGCCTAAATTTTAGTTTTTATAGGGTATCTTAAAAAAAAAATACAATCATAGTATTGGCTTAAGTTTTGCAATATATACAACCATTACTCAATTGTAATCTAACAAAAATAATATTGAATTTGTAAGTCAGTAGAGTTCTTATTTCAATGGCCGATTTACTACACAATTTCAGAAATCATATTCTGTTGATGCTTCCCAAAGTAAATAATAATATTTATGTACAATGCTTCTGAAAATTAATAAGCAAATGAAAAAGGATGAGTTGTTGGGGAAGGAGCAAAATCTGTATGATCTAATCTATATAAAAGATACTATTTTCATTCGTTTTTACCACCAATGGGGAACTAGTTGCACAGAGAAGCTATATCACTCCCTAAAAGTTATACAAGCAGTGGGACTGAGATCTGAACTCCAGATCTGGGAGATCCAGATCCCAGTGGCGCTAATGGTAAAGAACCTGCCTGCCAATGCAGGAGACATAAGAGACGCAGGTTCAGTCCCTAGGTCAGGAAGATCCCCTGGAGAAGGACATGGCACCCCACTCCAGTATTCTTGCCTGGAGAATCCCACGGACAGAGGAGCCTGGTGGGCTACAGTCCACAGGGTTGCAAAGAGTCGGACATAACTGAAGCGACTTAGCACACACACACAATCTGGCTCCACAATCTATGTTCTTAATTATTAATACTTAGATATGTCACCTTTCTATAACTTTGGAACATACTGCCATCCTAACACCTTATCTTTATAGCTCTGTGACCTTTTTTTACAGAGAAGGCGATGGCACCCCACTCCAGTACTCTTACCTTGAGAATCCCATGGACAGAGGAGCCTAGTAGGCTGTAGTCCATGGGATCGCTAAGAGTCGGACACGACTGAGCGACTTCACTTTCACTTTTCACTTTCCTGCATTGGAGAAGGAAATGGCAACCCACTCCAGTGTTCTTGCCTGGAGAATCCCAGGGACAGCGGGGCCTGGTAGGCTGCCGTCTATGGGGTTGCACAGAGTCGGACACGACTGACGCAACTTAGCAGCAGCAGCAGCAGCAGACCTCTTTTTAACATGTGAATCTACTGATCCATAGAAGGAATATTTGTTTTAAATTACCTTTTGTTTTCGGCTATACGGATGGAACTGCAATGTCCACTCATATATTTATAACCTTCTAAGGCATAAACATACACAAGCAAGATAATCTACAGGTATGCTACAGTCTTGGCCACTCATGTACTTGGTCAACTGAAATATACACAGGAAACACTTGATTTCAGAACAAAGCAGGATACCTCCAATTCTGAGCCCTCACAATTTCCTGGAATTGTAGGTTAAAATAACTGCTTCAGATATGTGAATGGTCTATGGTAGGTGTTGACTGATATGTGCTACATCCCAGGTGGCGCTAGTGGTAAAGAACCCGCCTGTCAGTGCAGCTAAGAGACGTAGTTTCAATCCCTGGATCGGGAAGATCCCCTGGAGCAGGGCATGGCAACCCACTCCAGTATTCTTGCCTAAAGAATCCAATGGACAGAGGAGCTGCATGGTAGGCTCCAGTCCATAGGGGCACAAAGAGTCAGACAGGAATGAAGTGGCTTAGCATGCATGCATGGAAGATATATAACAAAACATTTTTTTTTGCCCTATTTACTGCACCTACTATTGCCAAGGGGTGTCTGTGCTCTGCTCTGGGTGGTGTAATGTGGATTGTCCTTGTCCTCAGGAAGTTTCCAGTTTAATAGGGGAAGGTAAGCATTGAACAGAACAATGGCAGTACAGCATCTGTCTCCAAGGTGAAATATAGAATGCTAAAGGAGCAACTCTGACTTGGCAGAGCTCATTCAGCCTAGGATGTTCAAAGAATCAAGACTATTGGGATCTGAAGAAAACAATTTTCAGCTAAACAGACTGGAGGGGGTGGCAGAGGTAGAAAAAAGGAGAATGTTCCAAGCTTGTGGCATGATACTTTCAAGGACTGCAAAACAGAAAATGGAAGGGAGAGTCTTCAAAGTGTACGAAGATTCTTGCAAGATGATTCATGAGTAGGTGGTTAAGTCCTTGAAATCTAACTGTGCTCAGTCAGAAATCTCTGTGCTTCATAATTCCTTCTGCAAAGGATAGGGAAGCTTTAGAAACAGGCCTGGAGGCAACCACAGCTGTGTAAGATGACAAAGGTTCTTTTACCTGCTTCTGACTTGGCAGCAGCAGTGCTGTCTTGGGCTCCTAATTTCTCAGAAGTCCCTTGTTTCTACTGTTTGGCAGCACCCTTTTTCATAAAAGGGGAAGTCTGTCTGAGCTGTGACTGTACTTAGAGCACAAGTGATTACATAATGGGCTGCTTCTTTCTGGGGCCACATCCTGCAGCTTCTCCCATTTCTAAGACCTTCCCTGTCTCCATGTCTTACCTTGGCAGGATGCAGCACAGCTGATTGTTCAAGAGGAAACCAAACCAGTACCCTAGAGTCAGAAAGTTTACCTTTCAAATTTTCAAATTTGGCTTCTTCCAAGTACAAAATCAATCTGTGTACGTGTGTGTGTGTCCACATGCATATATTCATGTATGCAACATGTAAGAGCTAAAAGGCATATTGCATTCTAAAAAGAAGTAACAGATCATATTTATGAGGAAACTAAATAGTCTCTTCAAGTGTTCAAGATCCGTGGACATAAAGAAAGCAAAGTTGAATTCAGAAATCAGTTAATCATACATACTGTTTTTCTTGTTTTTGTTTTACTATTTCTCTTGTTTTTCACCTGGGCACATTGCAGAGATTACCATCCTGACCTTTACTGCAGCGAAATGTGGCTACAAAACTAAATTACAAAGTAATGAGAAGGGAGTACTATGTGCTACCTCTAGGACAGACGTATAAAATTTCCTATGAGCACTCTTCGATGTGCTAAACTTTCCCCTTCTTTTTTTATTGTTGTTGTTTCTGTTGCTTAGAGAAGCCACATGTTGAAGACGGATAGTCTGGGATTCAAATGCAAGAACCCCCATGATCATCTCACCGTGACAACTATTACACATGCACACATCTTTTCTCATTGACTGGGAATATCAGTCCTAGATTATTAGATACATTGTTTTTTGCTTAAGTGTTTAACATTTTGTATATATTTGTTACTGCAGCTTATCCTACCCTACCTTGCACAGAATCTGCAAGTTCTCATTCTATTTTTATGAAATGTATATATTACAGGTAAACAGCCTGTAAGTGTTAATATGATTCACTTACTTTTTGATCAAATAAATTCATTTGATAAGGTCAAAAATTAACCAACTGTATATTTATTTTTGCTTTATAGTTAATAATATTTTATACTTTGCAAACAACCTAAAAGTACTAGTAGCACCATTATTAACCCAGGAAAAATGTTCTATTTTAATGGAGAGTTCTTTTAAAGTACCACTTTTTGGTTGAAGTGCCCTAATATTCTTAATCATGTATTTCAAATACATGAAAATCAAGTTTTTATAATACTTCTCTATAACTCTTACAATAATGGTTCAAAATAATAACACCCTAATTTGGACCTGAACTTTTCTCTATTTCAACACATATATGTATGCTGAATTTAGTGTGTTCTTTTGAAGCACAGTTATCAAAATTTTTACATAAAATTTTAAACATTTAGAAAATGTAAAACCTATAAATAAGCCATAGTTCTATATCTTTGTACCTAACTGGAAAATTATTAATAAGGGTCATGATTCTAAAGTTACTAAAATTTCCCAAGATGTTCTGGAGACCTCCGATTTATCAAGCTGTATATATTATGCTACTCACATTCAAGGTCAAAGTCCCTGACTTCCTTTGGTCTAAGGGCTATGCATATGAAGGAGTCCTGTGGGTTGCCACTAAATAAGCCAAGGCAAATTTCTTCCCATTTCATTATCTTACTTTTTGTTACAAATAAGCAAAAGCAAATCAAAAGAAAGCAAAAAACCTACCCCCAAATTCTTTTTTGGTTAGCCATGATCAAAATACTAAAATATCTAGAAGGATCTTCTATTAAAGAAGACCTTTATTAATGCTCACTTTCCTGCAAAACGTTTGTGCAATAGTTGGATTAACATACAATTTAAAAATTGGAAATGGGCCTTCCGACACACTAAATTCTATTGCTTTTCTCTTAAGTCAGTGGTTTCTTGTGTTTTTACTGTGACTTGTTACAATTCATCTAAGCCAATTTTAATGCCACCCCATTTCTTCTCACACCTTGAATGAGATTAGGAGCAGAAATGCCTTGGTGCCTAAAGATTTTGAGAATCTGGAGTCTTTTTTTTTTTTTTAATTTTATGTTTTTATCCAGAAAAGGTAGTTACAGGAATCTCAGAAAAGCAGAGAAGGCAGCAAAGGTTTGCATAATCTTCTTATAGAATCAAGCACTATCCATTCTTCAGCCATGACTCTGAGTCAAGGATTATCTTAGTTTGAAGTTCCCTCTGAACTCCAACAGATATCCATCCATACAGGCATGCACATACAAACAATCAAAAATGCTCAGCAAGAATATACCAATATTAGCAAATAGTTTAAATCAAATGATATATATATATATATACATATATATATATATATATATATTTACATTTGGCTCCTTTTTTGTGTGTTAAAGATTAAGAAGAGTGAACAGCATAATATAGTGATTATTAGCTTCAGGAAGAGAATAAAATTTTGAGGAGATATTCAGTATGCTATATTATGAGTTGATCACAGTTATTGAAATTATGTGAGTTGTGATTCTTAGAGGCAAAATAAGGATTCTGTTTGCAGGAGACAGACAGGACACATGCATTTATTATTTCCTTCTACCTGCTTTCAATTCAACCCCTTTGAATTAGCAGGAAGGATATTTTAAATATATAATAGCAATAAAGCAAGAAATGGAAAGGTAACAGAACTTAATAGAAAACAAATGATACCATGCTGCTGCTGCTACTAAGTTGCTTTAGTCATGTCTGATAGACGGCAGCCTACCAGGCTCCTCTGTCCATGGGATTTGCCAGGCAAGAGTACTGGAGTGGGTTGCCATTGCCTTCTCCAATGATACCATATTTTGAAAAGAAAAAAAAGCCCAAACAGGCACAAAACAGAACTATTGCATAAGTAAGAACAGGCTTTGCCATAGAAGCTGCTAAGAAACTCAAAGTTCAGAAACAACTAAAAGTCAGCTGAGTATAAGTACTTAATTGAAGAGCTGCTTGAGAAATAGATTAACCACTCATGGCTATAAGAATAGCTGGACTGTTATGTTTACCTCTAAATAAACTTCTAAACTCAAAGTGATGGGAAATTCTTCCATGGTTACTGGGGTTGGGGAAAGAGTAGCAAAGCTTAAATTAAATCTGTACTTTCACAATAAATATGGAGGAGCAATAAGTAAGAAGGAAAGTCAGCTTCTCTGCTGAAACACACTACAGCATTCACAGTCCAGTGTAAAGCCCTGCTCTACATGGTCAGAGTGGTCATCATCTGGATCCTTAGTTCCACAACCTGAAGGAAAACTGGCCTGCCATCTAAAACAATATATTGTATCGTAAACTGGAAGTATTATTAAAAGTAAATAGATACATGTGCTTTGACTAAAGATTTCTACTTCTGGCTATCTACCCTGAAGAAATTTTGTACATATGCACAGATATATATGTAAGTAGATACTGATTTTAAATTTTATACCGGAGGAAATAGAAATGGCACAAATGTATATCAATATGACACCAACAAACATACATGTACTCATACAAACCAAAACTATCCAGTCATTAAAAATTACGTTGCATGGAGATGGAAGTAAGAACAGTGAAAATGCGTATCTTGACTGAAGGGTGAACATGATTGCATACACTTGTCAAAGATCAAACTGTTCTCTCTACATTTTAGTAAATGTAACTATATGCCTCTCATACTTAAAACTAACAGAGAAGCCATCATGAGTTTTGTTAAATGGGTTAGGACGCAGAAATAAGAACTCTGAGATATTCTGTAAAAAAAATTATTTACAAAATATTTTGTCAGTATTTAGACCTCACCATTAAGGGGGGTGCTTATGATGGTAAAGCAGAGCAAATGAAAAATATCAATATGACAGCGATGGGCAAACAAATTAGAGACTTCTACCCCAATAAGGCAGAGGCAATGACTATTTTGATATGACTACCTAAAAATGATTGATTAATCATTGGTTTTCAAACTTGGTTGCTGCTTCGAATCTCCTGTGAACTTTGAAAGAACTACAGCTGCCTGAGTCCCATTCCCATAAGCCCAGCTTAGTTGGTCTAGGGTATTACCTGATATCAGGGTTTTAAAAGCCTCCCAGGTAATATTAATAAGCAGAAAATTTTACAACTATTTAATAAGTCTCAGACTGAGAATTATGGAATTACTAATGAATATCCTTTCTTCTGCTGAAGCTAACAGAATGAAACTCATTTACCTAAAGTTAAACAAAAATGGCTTTAAAAGCATTTGAAGTATTTCAGATTACTGAGTAGATGCTACTGACACAGATAAACTGTTTAATATACAATCTGTTAAAACTTGAGTGTGGGGAACCATATTTCCATGTTAACCTAAGTAAATGCTTAAGTAATTTCCATGTTAACTTAAGCTTTGCTAAAGAAGTTACTTAAGATGAATTAAGATTACCACTTCCTCTCAATCAATGGATCTGTTTCATTCTGTATTAGCCACTCTTGTATTATCTACTCTGGCACAGATATACTCACAGAGACATGAAGTGGATAAGAGACTGTGGGTTTTTAGACTCTGCTTCAAGATATACCATTCTAGATCACATATCATGACTGAACTGTTCAAATGGAACTGAAGAATGCCTACGGACTATCTCTGAAATCTTCCTTTGGTAACCTCATACTCGCACTAACATCCAAATATGAGGAATCTCTGAGCATCCATTTGCAGCATTTTGTCTGCTGGTTGGATCTTCTTCATAGAAGCACTGTTAAAAAACAGTCTTCTAACCCAGGGACCAGTTAACAATGCAAGGATATACAGATAAACATGTGTAATGACCAACTCTAAATCTTTATTGTAAGAGATGAGGGTTGATTCCAATTACTGAGCCAGAATGAACCCTGTTCTTGCCTGTTCTCTCTAGCCAACATCTCTGTGTGTCCAACCACAGTGATTTATACCCATGATGGAAGGACTAAACTCACAGGGAAGACATAATCTTACCGAGTCAAAGCCAAATGGAGATAAGCTGATTTTCACAGAAGGTTTGAAGCAAGAGAAACTGGATACAGAACTCGAAACATTTCTTATTATCAGCAAATGTGCACAACAGCTGCTGGTAATCGCCAATCACAATAAGCAGATAAACAGAAAAGGGGAAAATATTGTGGATGCACCCAAATTCAAAATCTTGGCACCTAACTGAATTTAGCACAGAGCATTAGCATGAATTCAAATATGTGTGAATCACAGTAATCATGCGAAGTGCTAAATCACACATTTCCTGATATCCAAGCTTCCAAAAACACTGTATTCTGTGTGCCACAATTTGTACTAAGCATTTTAGGGTCAAATTTCTAGCATCACACCACACACACACTCTTTCCAACAAAGTGCTCTGCTGTAGCATTATATAGCAATTATCATATTAAAAGAAATAAAACATTTGGATGTGAAATCAAAGATATTGACAAGAACTTTCATCAAGATCAACTTAATAAAAAGCAAATTCAAAGAACTATATTTGTTTGTTTGTATACATATGTTTATCTATCCATCCAAACACTCACACACACGCACATACACAGGCACCACACAAAAGCATCCAACCAGAAAATAACCAATATTTATTAAATAGCAATAGGCCCAATCTCATGGAGTTTATTATGCAATCAGAACAAGTTAAATCAAAGAGGGGAATAACATTAAGGGAAACTGAGGAATCCTTGTGGTGTTGAAGCTGTTCTGTATTTTGACCATGGGGATGATACATAAGCCTACACTTGTGCTAAAATTGCATATAAACAAATATGCATGCTCACACACACACACAGTCCAATACACCTGAGTAGACCTGAGTAAGATTAGTGGATTATATCAGTGTCAATAGCCAGGCTGTAATATGCTTTGCATATGTTACCAAAGGGGAAAATCGGATAAAGGGCTCATGGATCTCTCTGCATTTTTTCTTACCACCACATATGAACCTACAGTGATCTCAAAGTTAAAGGTTTAGTGAAAGTGAAAGTAAAGTCGCTCAGTCGTGTCCGACTCTGTGCGAACCCATAGATGGTTTCCCACTAGTCTCCCCCATCCCTGGGATTTTTTAACATAAAACAGAAATGCAAAGTGATAAGTGCTAAAATAAAAGGAAGCACAAGTTGTTATGGGGGCACATAGTAGGGATATATAATCGAGATTGGTAGGTTAAAGAGATTGAGTAGAACGAAATTAAGCGATTGGCAAGTCAGTTAAATGAAACCTGAGCATAAAGATTAGTTTATGCTAATAATGTAGTCTAGAACCTGATTTCTTAGTATTGTTGGGTAATTTTAAATATTCTCTAGGTGACAGAAAAAAGATTCTATCAGAGAGGGAGTTAGTAGCCAATTCTTTAAGGAATATGATTATGGATCCAAACTTTAAAAGATACGTGAATCCTTTAAAATTTTCTATCTAGAGACATTAAGATGATCTAACAGCAGGGATGTGAAGGTCATGGATGAGGCTAACCTAGAGGCATGAGCAACCATACTGCTGCTAAGTCGCTTCAGTCGTGTCCGACTCTGTGCGACCCCATAGACGGCAGCCCATAGGCTCCCCTGTCCCTGGGATTCTCCAGGCAAGAATACTGGAGTGGGTTGCCATTTCCTTCTCCAATGCATAAAGTGAAAAGTCAAAGTGAAGTCTCTCAGTCGTGTCCAACTCTGTGCAACCCCATGGACTGCCTGCCGCCTACCAGGCTCCTCTGTCCATGGGATTTTCCAGGCAAGAGTACTGGAGTGGGGTGCCATTGCCTTCTCCGGTGAGCAACCATAAATAGGTATAAAAATCCAGGTGAAATTCAAGACAGAGTGCCTGTCACAAATTGAGAACTGGACAGATATGAGTTGAATGTAGGAGGAGGCAGTGGTAGCAGAGAAGGTAAGGAGGGGAAGTGCAGCCTTGACTATCCATTGGGTGTAGATGGTATGTGAGACAAAGTTATCATGCTGATGCCTAGATTCCTCTTGAGATAACTTAGGAAGGGAACACTCCAGGGTTACAGGTTTATGAGTTTAACGTGTTTAATGGTTTCATTGCTTCCACATAAACACAAATAAATGTCAGCTTATAACTCCTTTTCTTCTTCTCCTTTCTTTAACAAAACAGTGTAATCTACCTTGTGTTGGAAAAATCGAGGGAAAGTCAAAAGGTTATCAGGGGAAAAGATAAGAAATTCCAGTTCTTTTTGTTTATAGCATCTCAAACCATGCTGGGTCCTCCCAAAATAGTGAGACTGTATTACATTTTTAAATTCACTTTGGAAAGAGGTGGACACTATACTTAAGTTCCAAATATTCAAATAATATGTTCCTACTGAAATCAAAAGCATAATAGCCACCTGGACTACATAAGCAGTGACCCTCAATAATTTGCAATGCTTTGAAAGCTGCCAAATAGGTGGCAAAAACACTAGTTTTAACTTCAGGATAACAGATTGTATTTCTTTTATGTATCCCTGCAGTGGTGAAAATGGAAATTATTGACTCTGGGAACCCAGCCTACAGTGCTGTTAATCACTGTATTGCTATTAATTGATTTCCTTAAGAGTGAGCCAGACCCAGCAGGACACTACTTATTAAACCTCTCTCCCACTTGTAATGCAGTGATTTTGACATTGCATATAGAGTTTTCAGAGAGGAATGTTTGGTGTTCACAACAGAGAAAACTTTGAACAAAACAAATAAGAACCAGTTTAAACTATACAGTAATATGTGGATCCTCCAAAAGGGAGAGACTTGAATTGTTCTTTCCTCTGTCTGCATTATCATAAGTAAATAACTTGAAAGTATGCATTCAGATGTTCAGTCATGTTGCTTGTATGTGCAGAAACCTCAAGATCTTTTACTATCCTGAATAATACCCGTGACTCCGCTACATTGTCCAACATACCTAGAAAAATCTTTTTGTCAAAAAAAGCAACCCAACTTCCTAGGAAGTAGAAGCTAAAAGCTATTTTCTTGCTTTAAAAAAAAAATTCTATAACTGGCAGTGGAGACCATGAGATTAGATATTAAATAAAACTAAAATTCAGAAGAAAAAAATTTTAATGATATATTAAAAATAATAGAACACTATGCTGACATAAATATATTTATGGGTATATTTAAACAATGAATATATGTCTATCTTAACTAGGCAAAACTGGAGGACTATTATCTAAAACATTAGAAAGTTTGATTGATTGATCATTTTGCCCTTTTTTCTTAATAGACTATTACAGCAGTAGACAAAGGAAGAAATAAAGTGCCCAGCTAATCGATCTGTATCACACTAGAAAGGTCAAAATAGAATTGTACATTACTACTGTCAAAAATATATAAAACATTAACATTTCCATACCATAGTCTCATCACAGAAATTGTAATGGAGACTGAAAAAGACACAATATTCGTCCATTCTTATGACTAAAATACCTCTTAAGTGGCAAATGGAATGGCATAAATCTAATCTCAGGAGAGGTGCCGACTGGGAGAAAATACTACACATTCATTCCTTTCTTTTGTAGCATCCTGACTTTTCACTCAAGCCATTCTATATGTATTCAGGTATTTGTTTCCTAAAGAAGACCTTGAACTGACATGTGTGTACGCGTGACTAATCTCTGTTAGAAACAGGAAAAGACATAAATTAAAAGCAAATAACACATTTTAAAAGTAACAAATATAGAAATAATAAATATAACTATTAAGAAGTTCAGTTAAGTAGTACATTTTGCATTTTGGACTTCCCTGGTAGCTCAGTGGATAAGAATCTGCCTGCCAGTGTGGAGGACATGGGTTCAATCCCTGGTCCGGGAAGATTCCACGTGCTGTGGAGGAATTAAGCCCAAGCACCACAACTACTGCGTGTACATGTCAAAAACAGAACCGTATTTTGCATCTTGTTAAATTTATGCAGTAGAGGAACTTGAGAATTGTACATAAATGTAAATGCTCTATGAACAGCTTCAAATTTAATGGATTATGTTATTTTAAAACATACCTCCTAACCATTACCTACATAATTGTGTTATAGAGAAACAAATGTGAATATTATTTATTAAGATTTGTATTAATACAGACTTTGTATTGTATTCCCTGGTGGCTCAGATGGTAAAGAATCTGGCTGCAATGCAGGAGACCTGGGTTTGATCCCTGGATCAGGGAGGTTCCCCTGGAGAAGGAAATGGCAACCCACTCCAGTATTCTTGCCTGGAAAACTCCATGGACAGAGGAGCATTGACAGGTTACTGTCCATGGGGTCACAGAGAGTCAGACATGACTGAGTGACTAACACTTTCACTTTCACTTTGTATTGTTATTATATGTAATTTAAAAATAGTAATGTGTGCATGAGTTATACACACATGTACTCATACACCAAACCATGCATTGCATTAATTATTTAACATGTCTAATAGGACAAAATTAGTACAAAAACCAAGCATATATTTTTAGAGATATGAATTTTAAGAAGTATTAAAAATGTGAGACTCTTCTTAGCTCTGAAGACAATTTTTTTTTCTGACTCCTGGCAGTTTAGCTTAAGATGAAATTTATATAGCAAATACCTTATCGTAATTCCTACCTCTGAAGAAACTAGGTAATGATACTGGCACAGAAGCTTCATTGTCATTTCACTTGGGAAAAAAAAAATTAGATGTTAAACTCAGCATAACTGCTGAAGATACAATATTTATGAAAATAAAAACTTCCAGAAAAGTTTTTGTTTTGGGGGAAGAAAGATTGTATTATTAACTTGACATTAAAAATCAAACATAAATCAACAGATATAGGAACACATTAAATACAACACAGTTTGTTATGAGAGACACATAATAAACGAAAGGGAATGCTCTCAAGTAGTTTACAATCCAGTATAGACATAATAAAAAGCTGAATACCATAAATACTACAAAAGGCATTAAAATATGCAGTGAAGAAAGTTTGTGGAAGCAGGAATAATATGGAGAAAATATCAGAAAATGCTTCAATGAGGAAATAAATAGAGCTTCACAAGCAGAATTGTCAGAGGAGAAAACTTGAGGAAGATACTTAAAATTAGGATATAAAAAAGACAGTATGACTCCCTAAAAAAAAGAGAGAGAGAGGGATAGTGTATGAAGAAATTTCTAATGTTCCAGGTACATTAGAAAATAGTCTAAGCACCTAAAGATGTACCAGGATAGGAAGGCTGAAAGTATGATTGGCTCATTTTGTCAACAGACTAAATGTCAAGCTGAAGATTTAACTTGACAGGAAATGAAGAAACTGAAACTTATTGAAGAAGTATGTACATGAATAAGACAGCTTAATTTAGTAATTGTCCATAGAATGACTTGTGTGAACCATTTTCCAACTCATCTTTTTTTCAAAGGCTTTTATGTAGATTAAAGAGTCCTGACTCCTAAATTTGAGTTCATCACTTTATCCATACACCTCACACAGCACCATTAATGCACTCATTTAGAGAGGCTGGTATAGTGTTTGACACTGAAAAGAGAAGAAATAATGTTTTCTGCATGACTGCAAGAATGAGATATATAGATATATAGAGATGACTAAACTAGTTTGAAGACTTATTTTCTAATCAAGTAGAAATTAAGAATGAAATAGGATAGGACAGTGCTAATGAAAACAAAAAAGTAGTTTTCAGAAAATTAAGGTTTATTCTAAGGTTTTGATCTGAGGATTTTAAAGAATGGAGAACAAGTCATCAAGCTACAAGTGTTAAAATCAAATTATTTAAAAATAGTGGGTTCATGGGTGTTTGGGATCATTTTAAATTTCAATTGCAAATGAAAGACAGATAAATTTAGGTAGAATAAAGTCAATTACAGGACAGGATTTCTAGAAAGGTAATTTCTAGAGGTGAGGTTGTATTAATAATCAACAACATGGAAATGATTAAAACAATGGAAGTATCACTCAAAGCATAGAAACTATAAAGAGAAATTCAAAGTCATTCCCATTTACTATAGAAAGACTACATTTACGAAAAATGGTAAGCAAGGTAAATGGGGAAGAAAGACTGAAGAATAAAGATATTTGAAGTGATGATGAAAATGTTCCAGATGATGTTGTTGGTGCTTAAAATGGACACAACAGTATGACATTTAGCTTCTACTTCTGCTATATGCTAACCACGCAGCCAGTTATTTTCAATGATCTTCCGATTTAACCCCCAGAACACGTCATATGATGTCTACATTATAATTTTTCCTTTTGTTGCTTAAATATATGGAAAGTGATGCCCAGAGAGTTTAAAGAAAAGGATGACATCGGGATTCAGAGACTGTCATACTGAGTGAAGTAAGTCAGACAGAGAAGGAGAAATATTGTATGACATTCCTTATATGCAGAATCTAAAAATAAATGAAGGTTTCCCTGATGGCTCAGATGGTAAAGAATCTGCCTGCAATGTGGGAGACCTAGGTTTGAGCCCTCGGTTGGGAAGATCCCCTACAGGAGAGCATGGCAACCCACTCCAGTATTCTTGCCTGGAGAATCCCAATGGCCAGAGGAGCCTGGCTGGCTTATAGTTCATGGGGTTGCAAAGAGTTGGACACAACAGAGTGACTAAGCACAGCACAAAAAGAAATGATACAAATGAACTTATTTATAAAACAGAAACGGACTCACAGACTTAGAGAACAAACTTATTGGTCACCACGGGGGGAGGATGAGGGGAAGGGTTAGGGAGTTTGAGATCGACATGTACATACTGCTGTGTTTAAAATGGATAACCAACGACATATGGCATAGGGAACTCTGTGCCATTTTATGTGGTAGCCCCAACAGAAGGGGCGTTTGGGGAGAATGGACACATGTATATGTGTATGGTTTAGTCCCTTTGCTGTCCACCTGAAACTATCACAACATTGTTCATCTGCTATACTCCAATATAAAACAAAGTTGTTGTTGTTTTTTTAAAGAAAGCTATTTTTGAAATTTGGCTCAGACAGTAAAGCATCTATCTACAATGCGGCAGACCTGGGTTCGATCCCTGGGTTGGGAAGTTCCCTGGAGAAGGAAAAGGCAACCCACTCCAGTACTCTTGCCTAGAAAATCCCGTGGACAGAGGAGCCTGGTGTCCACGGCGTCACAAAGAGTCAGACACGATGGAGCGACTTCACTTTCACTATTTTTGAAATTTAGGATCTTTGATCTTAACCTTAAGAATATTTCCCTTAATAATAAGAAAATCAAAACAGGAGAAAAAAATTCAAGTCTGTACACTCACATTTTCAGTGGAAGTACAATAAATCTCCAAACCTTCCCCACAGTATTTGCATACACGAGAGAAGAAATAAATGATAAAAGACTGCACAAAGAGGAAGATGTCATACCTAACTACCTTAAAGTTGGAGTGGAGGTGAAGGAATGGGTGAGCTAAAGGAAAACCCAGCATAACGTTTGGAAAGCTTCAGGATCTGACATACTTGATATTGTGTGAGCATGAGTACTGATGCAAAAAATGAGAGCTTGGTGGGAAGTTGATTATAGATGGGGGAAGTCTAGAAAATCAACCCTGTATATTTACTGCAAGGACTGATACTGAAGCTCCAATACTTTGGCCACCTGATGAGAAGAGTCAACTTATTGTAAAAGACCCTGATACTCAGAAAGATTGAAGGCAAAAGGAGAAGAGGGCAGCAGAGGATGAGATAGTTAGATATCATCACCAACTCACTGGACATGAGTTTAAGCAAACTCCTGGAGACAGTGAAGGACAGGAAAGTCTGGCATGGTGCAGTCCATGGGATCACAGAGAGTCAGACGTGACTTAGGAACTGAACACTTGAAAAGTCTATATTTGTCCCTGGGCTTCATACCCAATGTAGGTGCACAATGTGGAATGCAGTTTTTTTTTTTTTTTGTATTAAGTTCATATCTGACTAGCTGCCCTTTTGCCTAAGCAGATCCAGAAAAACAGCAGCCAGATTTATTGCACACAGGCAGGACACCTGACTACCCTACAGTAAATTCAATGTACACTGAGCTTCCAATCAATTTTTAGTACCTAATTTGTAAATATAAATGAGCTGCCAACATTTAAGGATGAGTGATTTAGACAAAGCAAGCAAACAGAAAAAAGGAAATGATGACAACAATGAAAGAAAAAATGTGTATTAGTAGTAATGTCTTTAAAGCTGTTGAAGTATTGCTGCTGCTACTGCTGCTAAGTCGCTTCAGTCGTGTCTGACTCTGTGCGACCCCATAGACGGCAGCCCACCAGGCTCCCCCGTCCCTGGGATTCTCCAGGCAAGAATACTGGAGTGGGTTACCATTTCCTTCTCCAGGGCAGGAAAGTGAAAAGTGAAAGTGAATTCGCTCAGTTGGGTCCAACTCTTCATGACCCCGTGGACTAGCCCTACCAGGCTCCTCTGTCCATAGGATATACTTAAAAATCATTAACAGAAAAAAGAGGTATTGGTATTTTAAATATAATAGCTACAAATATAGAAAAATAAGTGTAAGGAAAGTAAAGTCTTATCTCTCATGGAAAACAAACAAAAAAGATAAGAGGACGTTCAATAGGAGAAAATAGATTAGAAAATTAGTAGAGAAATGGAAGCAATCCAAAATCTAACTATAAGAACTTCAACCAGAGAAAAGTAAAATTAAAGGAATGGAAACTTCTGAAAGCAATAATTAAAATAACCTCAGAAATAGGTACATGGATTTTCAGAAAGACAAGGTCCAAAAAATGCTTGGCACAGGGAATGAAAAAAGAGTCTCTTATTAAAACATTTTTTTAACCATGAAATTGTAGAATATAAAAAGAGGAAGTTTCTAAATGGGGTTTAAGTCCCCACTTTAATATTATTCACTGCCTTGATTTTGTAAAATCTGGACTGCCTCAATGGCTGCTCTGCACCCTGCTCTGCTCCTGCAGATGAGGGTCGCTAGCCAAACAACCCTCCTCATTATAAGAAATCAGACAGAGTTCCTACCTATCCCCAAGGTTCTGTTTCCTGTCAGCCCAGGCAATTATTTAAATAAGCCAATCACATCCTTCCACAGGAACGAAGAGCAGTCCAACCTCTTGGTACAACAAAGCCTGCTTCCCCCAGCCCCTGGTTTCTTACCCAAGTGCAACTCCCAGAAACAGCTTCCTCTCAGGGACTGTAAGCAATGAAATTAATAGAACTGTGTTAATCTCTTCTCAGTGTCAGGGGTCATATATTCAAACATCTCTGTAGCCCTGGAGTGTGCCACCATCCCTCAATAAGGGGGTTGATACGAGACAAACACCAAACTATTTCAGAAAAAGGTAGGTCCAATACAAAGGATGGTGAATCAGTGTGTGTGTGTGTGTGTGTGTGTGCGCGTGTGTGCGTGCGCGCGCGCAGGCGCGCGCACTTGCTCAATAGCTCACTCATGTCCAACTCTTTGCGACACCATGGCGCTTCTAAGTCCATGGAATTTTCCAGGCAGGAATACTGGAGTGGGTTGCCATTTCCTTCTCCAGGGGTTCTTCTTGACCCAGGGATGGAATCTGCATCTCCAGAGTTTCCTGTATTGGAACGCGGATTCTTTCCCACTAATTCTCGAATGTGGCAGAAGAAAGAAGAGTCTTGAACAATGTTTTCCAAATTATGAGTAAAAACTACTTACAATCTAAAATGCTTCATCCCTTCAGACTACCTAATCCATAGCAGAAAAGAATAAGAGCATTTTTAGACTTTCAAAGTATAGAATATTTGACTAGGGTGTCTATTTTGCAGGAAGCTACCTAAGGATAATTTCTGTCAAAACAAGGAAATGAACAAAGATAGAACTGTGACCAAGGAAATAGGAGATCTCATATAGCAGACAGATGAAAAAAATTCCCAAGACTATGGCAAAAAAGGAAGTATCCATATGATAGTTGTATAAGAGGCCTAGAGAACACAAAGACTCTGTTTTAGTAGAAGGTCAGATGTCTCAGCAAGTCAGGTGTTCAGAAGATAAAATATGCTTGAAAATGAGATAAAAAAATCATGATCATATGAAAAAATTATTGAGGCATTTTATAGAGCTTTTCTGGGGTGATATTCATAGGTTGAAAGTAAACCAAATCAAAAGAGGGCAATTTTTAACTCCAGTTTAAATACAAGAAAAGCAGAGGAAGGAAATGTAATCAGATAATCTTCTAGACTCAGCAATGAACACTATTTAAAAAGTTATGATGGAAAACCTAAATGTTTTTAAATAAAAATTGAGGCATAATTATATTGATAGGAAAATAGAGAGTAAAATTGAGTCAAAATGATAAAACCTTACAAAAGAAGCTGACAGTTAAGGTTTAAACTGATACAACAGTATATTCATATTCTGTTGACCTGTGGAGATAATTACCAAATAAAATAGCTAAATATTAAATGTGTTTGCTCTTGAGGTATAGGACAAGTCTTAAATTGTCAAGAAATAATTTTTTAAAGAATAGTAATTTCAGGGATAGGTCTTTTAACCAGTTTTATCTAATAACACATTTATTTCAAATAAATATTAATTTTAAAAGCAATCTGGCTCATATTTCTGATTATTAAAAATGTGTTCCATAGTTATACACACTAACAAGTCACTTGAGGTTTTCTAATATGTTTCTGTTGAAAATATAATAATTGCTTTTAGTATGACAATTTTTGCTATATTAACTCTAATTTTTTTTTTTTTAGCTTCATGTTAGTATAGTTCATTTGCCTTCAGCTCACATGGTAAATTAATTGGAATTGTCTTAAGAATCATTTTAATACTATCATTAAGATTACCCTTTTGAGATCAAATTATGTTAAAAATAAAATGGTTTCTGAGTTCTAATTTATCTCTGGTTTATGGCCACTGGGAAACTTATTCATCTAATGATGGCCATCTTGAACTGCTAGGCCATGGGTGGTAAAGGGCATCTAATCAATTTTTAGAATATTGTTATTTCTAAAGATTCTAGTTATAACATGAGATGTAAAAAATAAGTTGATGATTCATTAAAAAACTATAGCAAAATTAAGTTAAAAATCTACTCTAATGAAAAGTCTTTTAAATGTTTGATAATTCACTTTGAGTCCAAGTGATATAAAAATGTAATGAAAGATTATCATTAGAATTGAGTTTGTATTTCTACATTAAGAAACTAAATATTACCCAGATTGGACCCTGGGATTTACATTCAGTTTAGTACACAAATCCTTTCTCTTTTGGCTATTCAAACTAATCCTTATATTAAATATGTTTTTACTTATTAAAAAATCTTTATATTTGTGACAACACATATATTGCTGTTTGGTTCTAAAGTTATGGTCATATGAAGATATACATAAAGGTGCTTTTAGTATTGCACTTAAATCCAACATAAATCTGCAGTTTGGCACCATGGTTAAGGAATGAGGGGGTTTATGTATAGCAGCGCCCATAGAGATAAATGTTGAGGAGAATATAAATCATGCAAACTTCAGAGAGCTGGGCCACCTAAGAGTATAATAAAAAGAGGAAAAGGTGAGCAGTTCAACATGTAGAGCAAGGGGCATAAAATAGGAGTGGCACACCTGAGGCCACTCCAAGGTAAAGAACATTTCAAAAATGTATCCCTGAACATTTCATTTTATGTACACATTTTATGTACACATATCTTTCTCTTTTAAAAATGCTTCTTTTAATTCAGATAAATTCAAAACATTTTATAAATTAGAAAAACTAACAGTTTAGTAGTGGACACTGAGATTTGAGCCATCGAACGATTATCATTGATTTTGAAATTAATATTTGCTAAGATAAATGGATTGAGTTTCATTTTAAGACTGTCCAATTAGACAATTAGAAGAGCTAAGTGAATATCATAATATTTAAGATATTTATTTCAGGCTCATTTTACCCTTGAAAAAAGATGAGCATCTAAAAAATAATTTGGAGCAGTACAGTAGCTGGCAGACAAAAGAAACTTACAGAAAATTTTTTTAAAAATTTCACATAGATGCATCAATAATCCATACAAATAAAGGCATAAATATATTTATCTGATAGAATTAAAATATGATTCTGGTTAAATATTAAAAGAAACATGACAATACCACATCAAGTATCAATAAAACACATATACACATCAAACAGTTTTCAGTTAAAAAAAAAAAAAAAACCCAGCCAAATAAAAGCAAACACATTAATAAGTAAGAGACAGCAAATAGTACATGCATTTTCTCACTAAATCAAGTTATATCAAATTATTTCATGAGCCTTAGGACTAAATGAACTAATTTCAGTGGTTTCTGTAAACAGTATGGCAATTCAAGTAAGATATGCAGGCAGATAAACCTACTTTAATAAATGTCTAGGTATGTTTTTCTTGAAACCTATTCATAAATCACATAAATCCTCATTTCTCCTATTTCATCTATACTTAAGGTTTACTAAATTCTAACAAGCTATAGTACAAAATAATTGGCACTCTGCTCTAACAGGTGTAATATGTACAGGGAAGAGAGGCAATGTAAAATTGACAGCTGAAACCTGAAGTTAACATAGAAATCACCATAAAATCTGGTAACTCTAAATCAAGGCAACTTACAGAGGTGATATCCCCTCTATGCTCTTACTTTATACCTCTTATCTGTGAACTAATTTAATAAGGGTATTTTTCACATTCTTGTGGAAATGCATGACAGTGTCCAAGTGTAACGAAAAGAAGAAAGTCTTCCTGATTAAGGAAAAACCAAACAAAACCTTTTTAAACAAAGCATCCAGTGCTGTATTTAACCAGATAAAAGAAAGTGAAGAGAGGTTGCTATCTGAATAACTTATTGATATATCTTGCCATTGGAAATGGATAGTAATACATGTATCATTTACACTGTCTCAATTGGTCCTCTACTTTTCTCCCCCCAGGGTATGTAGGGTGAAGCTTTAGAAAGTTAATTTTGACCTGCACACATTTATGCCTATGACTAACAGATGATTTATTCTTTCCTTGGGTAAAAAAGAAACTGAGCTCACTATTTCTAAAATTATAGAAATAACTCAGTTCTCTGCTAGTGTTCACATCTATACTTGCCTTCACCAGTTTAGGTGCCTGAAGGGTTGACTAGAATACCTTGTTCTACTGCTGTATTACTCACTATATGGACTTTATTCATAGTGTAAATTGATGTGGCCAGTAGTTTCTACAAAGTGAATATAAAGTGAAAGGGTAGTAAGTGACGTTACATTTCACAGAATTCTCTTGTTCATTTCAGAGTTTGTGGAGAAAGAGATGGCAGGACCCTGACAAAGAAATGTGTCCACAGACAGGCAAGATTTTGAGCCCAATAACAACCTCATGTTGATGACATTAGCTTGTTTTATAATCTACTGCTACAAAACTAACTTTGACTCTGTAGAGAACAATACTGTGGTGATGCTAGGAAAAAAAAAAAAGAGAAAAACTTGTATTATTAATGCATTTGGGAAAGAAAAAAAATCACATAAAGAAAATCTTGCCAGACTTGTGTCCTTAAAATGTGTAAAAATGATGATTTATTTTTCTAAAAGTATAGGACAGAATCCCATTGTGCAAATATTAAAAATTACAAGCTAAATTACTTGGTATTGTGTGTTACTAATTTAATAAGCACTTCAGAAGTAAAAATCTGTCTTGATAATGGATTGTACTGAATCACTAGAACTAAAGATCTAATCTATCCTTTTCCTTTAGTGATTCAGTCCATCATTTTGTTGGGGAACTAAACCTGGAAGCACCCAATGAAATACTGATAAGATAGATCTCTACTTTATTGCTCAAAAATGTGTATTTGCTTATTGCTCAAAAACATGTATGTGTTCATACTCCAAAGGAAGCTTAAATATGTTTAACTGAAATTTCTAATTTCTCAAATGACGTAATTATAACCCATATAGATGATGCTCATACCCAATGGCACAGAATAAACCATTAATATGAACCCTCTTAATCTCACCAGCCACTTTGTTCTGATGTATCACGTGTTGTTCATGCTTGTGTGAAGCTGAAAAAAGTCTAACGTGGTATGTGACCTGGTAATGTTGGATGTAAATATTTTTAAGTATTGGAAGAAATCTCGAGTTTACTTTTATCTGAACATCTGATGCCAGAAACCTTTACTTTTTCCCAAAGCACACAGAAATCAGTTATTTAACAAATATGATATTCCTATTCTCATCCTAGTGATTTTGCTTACATGAAATGTTTGGGTGAAGAAGATAAAAAGGCCACCATTTCAAAACAGTACAGTAGGGAATTGTGGTGATAAATAGCTTTTCAAAGACAGGAGGACAGATGCCATTAAAAGCCACAAGCTGTTAAACCTACAGACTCATATGTGCTTTGTTCTTGATTTCTAAATTTATCCCAGGTTGTTTTCAGAACTTAAAACACAGTCATGGGAGGTTGGTGATTAGAGAAACTATTTGAAGTTTCACAATCAGAACAGCTGGTCTAGAGATGACAGAAGATGATGCTGAGTCTTATGAAGAAAATGCAAAGTAGTAATTGGGGAATGTTTTGGCAAGTAATAAGAGACTTATTGCAGATGTCAAATCACATTTAGGTTATATATGTTTTCTATACCCAGTGTTTCAACTGGCTGTCTAATGTCTAAGTGAAAAAGCTGTATGATTATTTGAGAACTATAGAAGGGAACAGAGTTTTTGATTTCAAAACAGACATAAAACTAATACATGGAAGGGGTACTGATAGGAGAGGCTCCAAGTTCTAAGGGTATACAAGATCATCATCATCTCTCATCTAAACTACATCAATCATGTCCTAACTGGTCTCCCTGAATCAATCTTCCTCCCGTTTCCTTTCAAAACAATACAGAGTGACTACTGCTTTTTTTTTTTTTTTTTTCACTCAGATCATCTCCTTGTTTTATTCCAAATCACTCCACATTTAGAAAACAAATTCAAACCCTATCCTATTGCCTGAACAGTTCTAAATGTTTTGGCTCCTGACTACTACTCCATCAGTCCTGGTTTCTCTCCCATGCCTAGATACAATGGACCCCTTGCTGTTCATCAAACATGCCAATTATCAATCTATTTCAAGATCTTTGTCCTTAATGTTTCCTTTATCTGGGATGGTCTTCCCCCAGATATTTGCATAACTGGCTCTCAGACTTAATTCAAGTTCATGTTCAAATGTCAGGTTCTTGACAAGTTATCTGAAACAGAATTTCCCATGACTTTATATCCTGCAGTTCAGTTCAGTCGCTCAGTCGTGTCTGATTCTTTGCCACCCCATGGACTGCAGCACGCCAGGCTTCCCTGTCTATTGCCAACTCCCAGAGCTTATTCAAACTCATGTCCATTGAGTCAGTGATGCCATCCAACCATCTCATCCTCTGTCGTCCCCTTCTCCTCCCACCTTCAATCTTTCCCAGCATCAGTGTCTTTTCCAATGAGTCAGTTCTTCGCATCAGGTGGCCAAATTATTGGAGCTTCAGCTTCAGCATCAGTCCTTCCAATGAATATTCAGGACTGATTTCTTTTAGGATTGACTGGTTTGACCTCCTTGCAGTCCAAGGGACTCTCAAGAGTCTTCTCCAACACCACAGTTTAAAAGGATCAATTCTTCAGCACTCAGCTTTCTTTATAGTCCAACTCTCACATTCATACATAACTACTGGAAAAACCATAGCTTTGATATAAGGTTCATATCCTTATCCTACTTTAGTTTTCTTCATATTACATGTCATTATTTGTATTCTATTGTCCATCTGTTTTATTTACTCATTACCTGTTTTGGGTACTTGAGTGTAAACTCTATGGGGTCAGATTCTTGTCTGTCTTGTTTATTTTGTATTCTCAGAGCCTAACACAGTGTCTGGAGAAGGCAATGGCACCTCACTCCAGTACTCTTGCCTGGAGAATCCCATGGACGGAGGAGCCTGGTAGGCTGCAAACCATGGGGTCGCTAAGAGTCGGAAATGACTGAGCAACTTCACTTTCACTTTTCCTTTCATGCATTGGAGAAGGCAATGGCACCCCACTCCAGTACTCTTGCCTGGAGAATCCCAGGGATGGGGGAGCCTGGTGGGCTGCTGTCTATGGGGTTGCACAGAGTCGGACACGACTGAAGCAACTTAGCAGTAGCAGCAGCAACACAGTGTCTAGTACACAACAGATATCCTTTTAAGTAAAAAATGAAAAAAAAGCTTTTTTTAATTTTTATTTTTATATGATATTATTATTAATGTCTTCTCTTGGATTATTACTTGACTGTCTTGGTAACCCATCTTAAATTATATTCATTTCCCAGTGTTTACTGTAGATGATGTAGAAAATAATGGATTTCCAGTTGAATCTCAAACATCATCTCATCAAACAAAATGTATACCACACTAGTTCACCTTATCCCCACAGCTTTCCCCTGAATTTTGTCCAAAACATACGACTGTAGTCATTCTTGGTTTGGATGAAACTGTCAACTCTAGTAGAGCAGGACAACTCTCAAATGGATCACATCTCTGATTGGATCAGAAATGGGTCTTCATTCTGGTCCCAGATATACTCCAACAAGCAGGGAATTTTATGATTATTGTCATAATGCTTATCTTATTTAGACTCATAAGCCTATTAATACTTACCAATGAACATATTTCTTAATCCCTTAAATCAATTTATACAATACAATGTGAAATTCATTGCATAATCTAAGCAACCTCATACTGAATTCAAAACTGATGACATCTATAAGGAACTTCTCCTTTAAAAAGGAAGCATAGTGCCACCATTCTGACAGACACAGGGATTCCTAGAACTGCAGGGGAGGAGGTTAGCCTGAGGCACATGAAATAGACAATTGCCTCCTCCGGTGGTGTGTGTTGTAAGATCTTGTTTGGATGTCACATTTTTGTTTTCACATTGTGCTTCTTTAAGGTTTTCTCTTGGGTAAGGTGAAAGGCATGCTTAAATTGCCTGACTCAGTTGTGAATCTATTTTATTACGATGCTAACATTTTTTTCAGTATGGCTTACTGAGAAAACCAAATATAATGCAAAACCTTGAACTTTATCTCTGGTTCAATATCATCAGTGTCCTCATGACCTTATCTTCTTGCCAAGGAATTGGTATGCTCTTCCAAAGATGAAACATTATAGGTCCGTTGGTTCTGAGGCTTAGTGTTGATGCCAAATGCCCTGTGACATGTTCCCTCTCTTTCATGAGATCTGAGCCAGGTTAATTTTATTTGTCCCTCTAGATACATGTTCAATCTTCTCTCTTCAGCTTTATGCCCCGGGAGGCTGACCTCTACGTACTTCACCAAGGAGATCCTTCGTGCTTCAGTTAAGACTAGAGAGTAAAGAGCACTGGCAGAAGCTCCAAGAGGGAGGACAATAAGGAGGACCCTGGGTCTCTTCTGTGGCATGTTATGTCGCATGGCAGGTCTCTTTGAGTGATTCTGTGGGATTCTCTGCTCAACACTTGAGCCTCAGTATGTTATTTGTCCACAGTGGCTAGCTCTAGGACACTCCACAACTACTGTGTTTTCCTCATTTCTTGTCCTGCCCACATCTCTGTAAAACAGTCTCTGTATTAAATTTTCCTGCAGTTACTCAGTTTGAGGGTCATGTTGGAAATCTGACTGATACAATATCCAACATTCAAGAAATCATGGACATAAGCAAAAGACAAGTCCTCTGCCTTTAAAGAACCACTTTAACAGACCACTTCCAATTATAGCTTTCCGCTAGGAGTACAGACTTGACTTCGAAGCAGAAATGGTTTCACACTGTATAACAGAAACTAGGTTTAAAGAAGTACAATGAAGAACAAAGAAATGAGAATACTATTTGGTGAGATAAGTGCTTTGACAAATCTTAGCCAGTTTAACTTTAAAAAAATTTTTTGATATTCTGTTGCCTTGCTAATTCCAAACAACTTTGGAAAAGAGACCTTAAAAAAGTAATAACTTTAAGATAAGGACTCCATCTTCTCTCTCTTCTTTTGGATACAGAATTTATGATAAATTGTTCTGTGATTTATCTGAAAAACATATTAATATCAATTCTGAATACTTAGGATGCATGAATTTTTCTGAAAATGATAAAGTTTGCTGTTTCAAGATTTTTTAATTCACTGACTCAAAATTTTGTTTGGCTATGACAAACATTAATTTTTCAAAAATATTTTCCTTATTTAGGAAAATTCTTATTTTCAAATTTTCTTTGGTATATTTTAATTTTAAATGCAATCTTAATTTCTAGAGTTATTTCATTTTAGAGAATGTGAATAACATATTTTATTTAGGGGAATTCATTGAGGCTATATTTGTTATTCAAAATACTATTAATTGTGATTTATTTTCCATGGAGACAAAATATGCATTATTATACTTTATTAAATGTCAAATATTTGAAAGAGGATCACTAATCCACACCTCTCTTCCTCCCTGAGTTTTAAACCGATTGAGAACTAAGACAGAAAACAGATGGAGAAAAAGTACTAACTTAATTAACAAGAGGCTGGATTGAAATATATAAATTACTATATATGTAATGATTTATTGATAGTTGCTAATTCTTTCTCTGCAGCATTAACTGTAGCCCAACACAAAGGAATGTGATTTGCAGAGCAGATAAACTCACCTATCTTCTATAGGCTTAAGGATCAAAGAAAGTGGCTATATTGGCATTGGAAATAAAACCATAATACATTTTATTTAGCTTCTCAAAAGTAAGAGTTCTTCAAACTTAAAATCTAGATTAAAAATACCAGATAAAATCTTAAATTTAGTGGATCATACTTTTCTTTCTTGCAGTATGCCTGTCTGCTGCTGCTGCTACTAAGTCGCTTCAGTTGTGTCCAACTCTTTGTGACCCCATAGACGGCTGCCCACCAGGCTTCCCCGTCCATGGGATTCTCCAGGCAAGAACACTGGAGTGGTTGGCATTTCCTTCTCCAATGCATGAAAGTGAAAAGTGAAAGTGAAGTCGCTCAGTCGTGTCTGACTCTAGCGACCCCACAGACTGCAGCCTACCAGGCTCCTCCGTCCATGGGATTTTCCAGGCAAAAGTACTGGAGTGGGGTGCCATTGCCTTATTCATCTATCCTTTTTATTCAGTTTTAAAAATACCATCTAAAATCATAATAAAATCTTATTAAAATTCAAAAAACAGATAAAGTAATATCTCTCCATATCTAATACACAATCTCATTTTCCCAACTCAACAGGTAATAATGAGGAATTTAATGTCTAAACTTCTAGATCATTTTCTGTGTATTCTCTTGTTCATATTCACATGAATGCATAGAATTATGTAGTTTTGCTTTGTATATGTTTCATTTTTTTTGCCCTGCTTCTTAAATGTAACATTTTGATTGAAAGGTTAATGGTCTACTGGACAGATAGACAAAATTTCTTTTATGTTCCTTTTGCACAATATAGGGCCCTTAAGGCAGAGAAGGAATGACCTGAATAGGCCTAACAGTGACTTTTCCATTCTGTCTGAAGTAGAGTGGTTATGGAAGCAGAAATTACAGCTGTGAGTTGCATTTCTTCCTAGAAACATGAACTTTCTGATCAACCTGATGAGATCAACTTTAACAGCCTTTGCCACTGGTATCTGCTTTCCCCAGGGCTGCTATTAAGGGCCATGATAGCCATTTTTATATAATTATTTTCTTTTTTAAAAGTTTATTCTTTTAAAAATCCCTTTCTCTCTAGTACCCAATATAATTGTCCTCTTTTTTCCAGTTACATTTCTATTATTTTCTTTTATAGATACACTTATCACTCTTTCCCCTGTGCAGTCCTTTGAAGTTTCGGCAAATATACCTCAGGAAGTCAGAATTGGGAAGTTTTAAACTTAAATTGCTGGTTTTTCCATTGTGTACCGTTTTCCATTTCATTCTCACTAGTTTATTGAGCCTACTCTGAACAGAACTGAGGTTAATATCCAGTCCTTTTCTCTACCAGAAATGAGGATTCTACTATTGTATGTGACAGAGAGGAATCAAGTATATAAAGTTCTTGAAGTAAACAACAGCAACAAAGTTTTAAAGTAACCTTAAGATACAATATGTACATGCATGGCAAAAACTTCAAAAGGTATTAAACTCAGGAATAATGAAATTTAAAATCTTCTGATTTTTCATTGTCACCATTCAAGTCCCTATGTCATTTATTTTTAAATTTTCTTGTATATTTCCGGGAATATTCTAAATGTAAACAGGTGCATGTTATCATATATCTACATATACACACCTTTCATACAGTTTAACATATATTCTTACACACAAACCCATATATTCGGTTATAGACATGCGTGTGTGCTCAGTCACTCAGTTGTATCCTACTCTTTGCAACTCTACGGACTGTAGCCTGCCAGGCTCCTCTGTCCAGGGCAGTTTTCCTACAAGAATACTGGAGTGGGTTGCCATTTCCTCCTCCAGGGGACCTTCCTGACCCAGGGATCAAACCTATGTCTTCTGCATCTCCTGCATTGGCAGGTGGGATTCTTTTACCACTGAGTCACTGGGGAAGCCTGAGTTGCACACATAAATATACACAAACAAACTTACATACATACACAAATCTGTAATTTATCTTTTTTACTTATTTTACTTTAGACCTCTTTTTTGCCACGCCTATATACCTAGATCTACCTTAACCTCTCCAATTAGTAACTGATATCTTTTCAACTTAATGCAGTAAGTCTATTGATTTTACTTTGATTGCAGTTTTCCTATTAAAAACAGGGCAATAACAAGCATATATATAAATCTTCTAATAACCTTTGGTCAATTTAAAATTTGACAGATTTTGTAGTAATTCACTTATAAATTTATTAAAACCTGCGTATACAATGTTTCTAATCCTTAGCTTATTTTTATATGTCATATTTCTCATGTCTTGATTGCTTTCAATTTATAAAAGATAAGGCATTAAACTTTGCATTAATACTCACACTAACCCCTCTGTGGACACTCTACTTTTTATTGCCAATGCAACAAGAGGAGATTTTAGATAATAATGCCAGTCTATATCATGGATATTTTTATAGCCATGTTATAACAGAGTTCACCATAACTTGTTATGGTGTTATGTTATAACATATTATAACAGTTATAACAGAGTTCACCATAAGGGCTGATAATGATCTCTTCCCAATTATAAACTTTCAGCCCTGAGAATTTCCAGATTTTAACGTAAATATTCTTATATAATGGAGAAGGCAATGGCACCCCACTCCAGTACTCTTGCCTGGAAAATCCCATGGATGGAGGAGCCTGGTAGGCTACAGTCCATGGGTCGCTAAGAGTCAGACACGACTGAGCGACTTCACTTTCACTTTTCACTTTCATGCATTGGAGAAGAAAATGGCAACCCACTCCAGTGTTCTTGCCTGGAGAATCCCAGGGACGGGGGAGCCTGGTGGGCTGACGTCTCTGGGGTCGCACAGAGTTGGACACGACTGAAGCGACTTAGCAGCAGCAGCAGCAGCATTCTTATACAAAATTTTTAAAAATATTTTTAAGAGTGTTTTTTATAGTTGTAGAGAATTGTCACTCAACTCTCATGCATCTTTCCAAAAAGTGCTGAATTTAAAAATGAAAATAGTTCTTCACATCTCAGCATCTGTGTCCACTCTTTCAACGGTAAGTATAGGGTGAACTTAGGGACCTAACAGAAGCAGAAGATACTAAGAAGAGGTGGCAAGAATACACAGAAGAACTATACAAAAAAGATCTTCATGACTCAGATAATCACGATGGTGTGATAGCTCACATAGAGCCAGACATCCTGAAATGTGAAGTCAAGTGGGCCTTAGGAAGCATCACTATGAACAAAACTTGTGGAGGTGATAGAATTCCAGTTGAGCTGTTTCAAATCCTGCAAAATAATGCTGTGAAAGTGCTGAACTCAATATGTCAGCAAATTTGGAAAACTCACAGTGGTCACAGGCCTGGAAAAGGTCAGTTTTCATCCCAATCCCAAGAAAAGGCAATGCCAAAGAATGCTCAAACTACCCCCAAATTGCACTCATCTCACACACTAGTAAAGTGATGCTTAAAATTATCCAAGCTAGGCTTCAGCAATATGTGAACCATGAACTTTCAGATGTTCAAGTTGGTTTTAGAAAAGGCAGAGGAACCAGAGATCAAATTGCCAACATCCACTGGATCATCGAAAAGCAAGAGAGTTCCAGAAAAACATCTATTTCTGCTTTATTGACCATGCTAAAGCCTTTGACTGTGTGGATCACAATAAACTGTGGAAAATTCTGAAAGAGATGGGAATACCAGACCACCTGACCTGCCTCTTGAGAAACCTGTATGCAGGTCAGGAGGTAACAGAACTGGATATGGAACAACAGACTGGTTCCAAATAGGAAAAGGAGTATGTCTAGGGTGTATATTGTCACCCTACTTATTTAACTTATATGCAGAGTACACCATGAGAAACGCTGGGCTGGATGAAGCACAAGCTGGAATCAAGACTGCTGAGAGAAATATCAATAACCTCAGATATGTAGATGACACCACCCTTATGGCAGAAAGTGAAGAAGAACTAAAGAGCCTCTTGATGAAAGTGAAAGAGGAGAGTGAAAAAGTTGGCTTCAAATTCAACATTCAGAAAACTAAGATCATGGCATCTGGTCCCATCACTTCATGGCAAATAGATGGGGAAACAGTGGAAACAGTGTCAGACTTTATTTTTCTGTGCTCCAAAATCACTGCAGATGGTGATTGTAGCCATGAAATTAAAAGACGCTTACTCCTTGGAAGGAAAGTTAGGACCAACCTAGATAGCATATTAAAAAGCATAGACATCACTTTGCCAACAAAGGTCTGTCTACTCAAGGCTGTGGTTTTTCCAGTGGAGAGTATGGATGTGAGATTTGGACTATAAAGAAAGCTGAGCTCAGAATTAATGCTTTTGAACTGTGGTGTTGGGGAATACTCCTGAGAGTCCCTTGGACTGAAAGGAGATCCAACCCATCCATCCTAAAGGAGATCAGTCCTGGGTGTTCATTGGAAGGACTGATGTTGAAGCTGAAGCTCCAACACTTTGGCCACCTGTTGCAAATAGCTGACTCATTTGAAAAGACCTTGATGCTGGAAAGATTGAGGGCAGGAGGAGAAGGGGACAACAGAGGATGAGATGGTTGGATGGCATCACCGACTCAATGGATATGGGTTTGGATGGACTCCAGGAGTTGGTGATGGACAGGCAGGCCTGCCGTGATGTGGTTCATGGGGTTGCAAAGAGTCAGACACAACTGAGCAACTGAACTGAGCTGATAGGGTGAACTGGGTCGTTGGTTCCCCTTTGATTCCCTGGGCTCTTGTTCTTCAGTTTTATCTCCCTAGTCATATGCTTCCTCAGCATTGCCCTTAGATTATGCTCCTGTTCTCCCTGAACCTATCAGGTTTGCACATTCATCATCCTTTCAAGAAAGATCATGTTACTGGTGATCAGTACAGTTCAGTTGCTCAGCTGTGTCCAACTCTTTGCAACACCATGGACTACAGCATGTCAGGCTTCCCTGTCCATCACACCGATTCAAACCCATGACCATTGAGTTGGTGGTAATTATTAATCTGTGGTAATCTGTGTTTTCAGTGGGACTCACTATTCTACTATTTACCAGAAGCTTATTACAAACAGTAGAGTGTTTAATCCTGATGCCTTATTTATACAGGGGAAATTTAAGCTTAGCAAAATTGAAAAACTGTTGACTGTCCATACCACCTTTCTTGTCACCACAAATCCCTACCCATGTATGACCAAGGTCCATGAGTGATAAGACAGAAGTATGCTGTGTTCAGTACCACAGATTCTTAGAGGCAAAACTCTCGCTTGACTCCCTAAAAGTGGGGTATAGATGACTCTGTTGTTTCATAAAAGATTCTCCATTTCTGTTTGGGGAAAAAGGGATCTGTTGGTTTTAGATCCCGGATGGCCATAGTAAGTAGTGTCTGGTTCAACGTGAAGGAACCAATCCTACAATAGGCCCTGCATCACAAACAAGATGAACTCCATGAATCAGTCTCCATTTGACTTAATGAGTTAGTTTTGGGGAAAATGTAAATTTTAAGGTACATACATATTTTCTCTGAAAACAATAATTTATGTGTTTGTGGATGCTATACAAATTAAGCACCTATATTCATATACATTCTATGTAAGTACAGACAGATTGACAGGTATATGTAAGCATAAATGTAGATCCTGTGAAAACAATGGTTCAGAACCTGGCTTCTGAATCAAACTGCCTGGTTTCATATCTCAGCTCTGTGAACATTGTCTTCATTTATAAATTTGATATCTGAAGTACAGCCTAAAGGCAGACATAATCACAATACAACAAATAAAAAGGAAGAAAGAAAACTTTGAAGGCTAGTAACAGATTCAAGTAAGAGCACCAGTACTTACCAGAAATATGATCCTGGATGACTTATTCCACTTCTTTCTTCCTCACTTTCCTAACCTATAAAGTGAAAATAAAATTCCGGTCACTTCATGCAGTTGTGAGGAATAAAGATGAATGTAACTTGGACTCTTATCTGATCTATTATAAGAACTCTAAAAGTGTTAGCTATTATTGCCATTCAGTCTGTTCAGAAACCAGGGGACAGAAGGGGATGCAATTCATTGAGGGTTTCTTGAGTTTAGCATATGGTTTGCAAAAAAAATATGGACTGCAACCTCCACTAGAAATACTTTCTTTCTACTTGAGAATGAAAGGGAAAGAAAGTGATGTCACTCAGTCATGTCTGACTCTTTGTGACTGCATGGACTATACCCTGCCAGGCTCCTCTGTCCAAAGGATTTTTGAGGTTATAGTACTGGAGTGGGTTGTCATTTCCTTCTCCAGAGTATTTTTCCCCACCCAGATATCCAACCCAGGTCTCCCACATTTCAAGCAGACTCTACTGTCTGAGCCAAGTCAGTCAGTCAGTTCAGTTGCTCAGTCATGTGCAAATCTCTGCGACACCATGGACTGCAGCATGGAAGGCCTCCCTGTCCATCACTTACTCCTGGAGTTTACTCAAACTCATGCCCATTGACTTGGTGATGCCATCCAACCATCTCATCCTCTGTCATCCCCTTCTCCTCCCATCTTCAATCTTTCCCAGCATTAGGGTCTTTTCAAATGAATCAGTTCTTTGCATCAGGGAGCCAAAGTATTGGAATTTCAGCTTCAGCATCAGTCCTTCCAATGAATATTCAGGACTGATCTCCTTTAGGATGGACTGGTTGGATCTCCTTGCAGTCCAAGGGACTCTCAAGAGTCTTATCCAACACCACAGTTCAAAAGCATCAATTCTTCGGCGCTCAACTTTCTTTATAGTCCAACTCTCACATCCATACATGTGATGTGAGATATAGTTTTGACATGTAGATACAGTTTTGACATGTAGATACAGACATGTAGTTTTGACATGAGATACAGTTTTGCTCACTGGCAAAACCAAAGCTTTGATCAGACGGAACTTTGTTGGCAAAGTAATGTCTCTGCTTTTTAATATGCTTTCCAGGTTGATCATAACTTTACTTCCAAGGAGCAGGCATTTTTTATTTTCATGGCTACAGCCACCATCTTTTTGGAGACCCCCAAAAAACACTGTCACTGTTTCCACTGTTTCCCCATCTATTTGCCATGAAGTGATGGGACCGAATGCCATGACATTATTAGATTTCTGAAAGTTGAGCTTTAAGCCAACTTTTCACTCTCCTCTTTCACTTACATCAAGAGGCTCTTTAATTCTTTTTCACTTTCTGCCTCATCTGCTTATCTGAGGTTATTGTTATTTCTCCCAGCAATCTTGATTCCACCTTGTGCTTCATCCAGCCTAGAATTTCTCATGATGTACTCTGCATATAAGTTAAATAAGCAGGATGACAATATGCAGCCTTGACGGACTCCTTTCCCTATTTGGAGCCAGTCTGTTGTTCCATGTCCAGTTCTAACTGTTATTTCCTGACCTGCATACAGATTTCTCAAGAGGCAGGTCAGGTGGTCTGGTATTCCCATCTCTTTCAGAACTTTCCAGAGTTTGTTGTGATCCACACAGTCAAAGGCTTTGGCATGGTCAATAAAGCAGAAGTAGATGTTTTTCTGGAACACTCTTGCTTTTTTGATGAACCCGCAGATGTTGGCAATTTGATCTCTGGTTCCTCTGGTTTTCTAAATCCAGCTTTAACATATGGAAGTTCACAGTTCACCTACTGTTGAAGCCTGGCTTGGAGAATTTTGAGAATTACTTTTCTAGCATGTGAGATATGTGTGCAGTAGTTTGAGCATTCTTTGCCAATGTCTTTGAGATTGGAATGAAAACTGACCTTTTCCAGTCCTGTGGCCACTGCTGAGTTTTAAAAATTTGCTGGCATATTGAGTACAGCACTTTCACAGCATCATCTTTTAAGATTTGAAATAGCTCCACTGGAATTCCATCACCTCCACTAGCTTTGTTCATAGTTATGCTTCCTAAGGCCCACTTGACTTTGCATTCCAGGATGTCTGGCTCTAGGTGAATGATCACACCATCGTGGTTATCTTGGTCATGAAGCTCTTTTTTGTACAGTTCTTCTGTGTGTTCTTGCCACTTCTTCTTAATATCTTCTAATTCTGTTAGGTCCATACCATTTCTGTTTGTTATTGAGCCCATCTTTGCATGAAATGTTTCCTTGGTATCTCTAATTTTCTTGAAGAGATCTCTAGACTTCCCCATTCTATTGTTTTCCTCTATTTCTTTCCATTGATCACTGAGGAAGGCTTTCTTATCTCTCCTTGATATTTTTTTGAACTCTGCATTCAAATGAATATATCTTTCCTTTTCTCCTTTGCCTTTCACTTCTATTCTTTTCACAGATATTTGTAAGACCTCCTCAGACAACCATTTTGCCTTTTTGCATTTCTTTTTCTTGGGGATGTTCTTGATCCCTGCCTCCTTACAATGTCACGAATCTCTGTCCATAGTTGTTCAGGCACTGTCTATCAGATCTAATCCCTTGAATCTATTTCTCACGTCCACTCTATAATGGTAAAGGATTTGATTTATGTCATACCTGAATGATCTAGTATTTTTCTCTGAACCAAAGCAAACCTTAAAGTTCTTTGACAATGATCATTTTTAAAAATTTCAGTATTGAAGCATCAACATATATGTAAAACAGCTGGTGAGAAGTTGCTGTATAACCCAGGGAATTCAGACAGGTTCTGTGTAATGATCTAGAGGGGTGGCATGAGGGAAGGGAGGGAGGCTCACGAGGGAGGGGATAAATGTATAACTGGCTGATTTGCCTTGTTGTATGATAGAAACCATCACAACACTATAAAGCAATTCTCTTCCAATGAAAAAATAAACTTAAGAAAATTTAAAGTTCCAGGAGTTAATGATATAATTGCTCATAAAACAAATGACCTATGAGTTTTATTTAGTTTTTGCTACTGAATGATCATGGCATCCCATTGGGTCATCATCAACTACCATTGATAGGAACTAATATGTAAACAGCTCATACAACTAAAAATCAAAAAAGTAAACAACCTGATTTTCAAATGGACATTTTTCCAAAGAGGAAATGCAGATGGCCAAGTGGCACATTAAAAGATGCTCAACATCCTTAATCAGGAAAATACAGGTCAAAACCACAATGAGGCATCAACTCACACCTATTAGAATGGCTATCACCAAAGAGAACAAAGAAGAATTGTTGGTGAGGATATAGAAATCAAAGGACTCTTTGGACACCATTGGTGGGAAATTGATTCAGCCAATGTGGAAAACTGTATCGGTTTCTCAAGAAAACTAAAAATAGAACTATTATGACCCAGCAATGACACTCCTAGGTAAATATTTGGAAAAATGATGGTAAGGGGAGGGAGGAGGGAGGGGGGTTCAGGATGGGGAACATGTGTATACCTGTGGCAGATTCATATTGATATATGGCAAAATCAATATTGTAAAGTTAAAAAATAAAATTTAAAAAAAAAAGAAAAAGCACTAATTTGAAAAGATATATTCACCTCAGTGTTCACTACAGCATTGTTTACAATTGTGAAGATACAGAAGTAACCTAAGAGTTCATCAACAGGTGAGAGGATAAAGAAGATGTGGCATATATAGATAATGGACTACTACTCAGTCACACACACACAAAAAATTGAAGCTTTGCTGTTTGCAGAGATGGATGGACTTAGAGGGCATTATGCTAAGTAAAATAAGTCAGAGAAAGAGAAATACTGTATGATATAACTTATATATGAAATCTAGAAAATACAACAAACTAGGGAATATAGCAAAAAAGGAGACTTAGATATAGAGAACAGACTAATGGTTACCAGTGAGGAGTGGGAAGCAGCAATATAGTGGTAAGGGGTTAAGAGGTGTGAACTATTCCATCTTAAAAAAAAAGTACAAAGATTTACTGTATAACACAGGGAATATTGCCAATATTTTATAATAAATGCAAATAGAGTAGAAGCTTTACAAATTATTACTATACTGTACACCTATAATTTACATAATATTGTACATGAACTATACTTCAAAAAAAGAATTCATAGTAAACTCTCATATCTCTTTTGATCATTTCACCTAAAGTGATGAATTCAGGATAAATTTTAAGAAATTTACATATTCATAGTATGACAATTATAAGGGTGTAACATTATTTTTTTTCTCTGTACTTTTTTTTAAATTTTATTTTATTTTTAAACTTTACATAATTGTATTAGTTTTGCCAAATATAAAAATGAATCCAAAATTTTTAAAATTAATTTATTTATTTTAATTGGAGACTAATTACTTTACAATATTGTAGTGGGTTTTGCCATACATTGACATGAATCAGCTATTATTTCATGGAGAAATGGCATATCTAAATATTAATAATAATTCAATTATTTTATTTACCATCAGTGAATTTTAAAAACATAGCTTTATGGAAATTTTTATCCCATGTAAAACTTTCCTAAAACAAATTTTGAAATAATTTTGATGTCTAGCTATTTACATTTTATCTCTTTCAGAACTAAAACAATGTAAGAAAACAGCATATCAATGGAAAAAGAACAAAAAACAAAGAACTAAAGCAGCATACATGATAGAAATTAAAATCTTATAAATTAACCACCCATAGGTAACAATCAGGAAAAATTTGATATGAATATACAGAATATTTATGTGCATTTATGTGTGTGTAGACAGTAACAATTGTTTTTAACATTCTTATACATAATTTTGCAACTATTTTGCTTTTGTTAAAATCTCTTTTCCTAGAACATTATTTTAGATTTCTTTGCTCTTGGTAACTATATATAATGATTTCACAGTTTTTATTTTTTATGAGTGAATCATAGTTTATCATTCCCTCAAAAGTCATTTATATTAATAGTAATATGTGGTCATTATAACAACGTTGCAGTAAACATTCATATATATGCAAGATATTTGGATTATTTCTTAGAGATCAACATTTTACATAAAATGATATTATTAATATCAACAGTACTATATATTAACAATCCTTGTTGTTCAGTCGCTAAGTTGTGTCTGACTCAATCTGATAGATGGACAGTTCCTTTTGATTTTTATTAAAATCTGATGGCTTTGAATATCTTATTCTGTTTTACTGAAAAAATATAGTTTATTTTTTAAAAAATAAATTACTTCATTTTCCTTTATTTTGTTGTTGTTGTTCAGTTGCCTAGTTGTGTCTGACACTTTGCTACCTCATGAACTGCAGCACATCAGGCCTCCCTGTCCCTCACCATCTCCAGGAGTTTGCCCAAGTTCATGTCCACTGCACTGGTGATGCCATCCAGCCGTTTCATCCTCTGATGCCTTCTTCTCCTTCTGCCCTCCATCTTTCCCAGAATTAGGGACTTTTCCAATGAGTAGGTGTTTGCATGAGGTGACCAAAATACTGGAGCTTCAGCATCAGTCCTTCCAATGAGTATTCAGGGTTGATTTTCCTTAGCATCACAGTTTGAAGGCATCAATTCTTTGGTGCTTTGCCTTTCTTATGGTCCAGCTCTCACAAACATGTGTGATCACTGGGGAGACCATAGCCTTGACTATATGGACCTTTGTCAGCAGAGTGATGTCTGCTTTTCAAAACACTGTCTAGCTTTGTCATAGCTTCCAACCAAGAAGAAATCATCTTCTGACTTCATGGCTGCAGTCACCATCCACAATGATCTAGAGTCCAAGAAGAGGAAGTTTGTTATTTCTTCCACCTTTTTACCCCTCTATTTGCCATGAAGTAATGGGGCCAGATGCCATGATCTTAGTTTTTTTAATATTTAGTTTTAAGCCATTTTTTCACTCTCCTCCTCCTCTCTCATCAAGAGGTTCTTTATTTCCTCTTTGCTTTCTGCCATTGGAGTGATATCATTTGTGTATCTGAGGTTGTTGAAGTTTCTCTCACCTATCTGGATTTCAGCTTGTAACTCACCCAACCTGGCATTTCTCATGATGTGCTCAGCATGTAAGTTAAATAAACAGGGTAACAACAGACAGCCCTGTTATACTCCTTTCCCAATCCTGAACCAATCAGTAGTTCCATATAGGGTTTTAACTATTGCTTCTTGACTTGCATACAGGTTTGTCAGGAGGCAGGTTAAGATGCTTATTTTAGAAAATCTTTATATATTAATCTTTTGCCTTCTATATTGAGAATATTTCCCTTAATATTGCTTGTATACTGACAGTATTTATGATATTTTAATATAGAAAATTTTCATTTTATGTTGGCAAAACTGCTGGGCTTTTTCCTATCATCTGATTTTATCTTACCACTTTTCCTAACCAAAATCAAGTGGCAGGAGCTCTGGATTAAATAGTTCAACTCAGAATATTTTTTACAAAGCAATTGTAAATGAATGAATGTGATTATAATTATTGTAACATCAGTATTATGTCAAAGGCGTCTCAGACAATTTGGAAGGATGTATAGACTAAAGGTGTGTTGTCACTGCTGATCATACACTGCCATTTGATATGTCTATGAAGTCTCATAACAGCTCTGCTTTACCATTTAGAATGATGATCAGCATATGCTTTTTACATAAATCAGTTTATTTAAATTGATTCATCTTTATTTATTTATTTTTTGATATATTTAAAAAAATTTTTTAATTAATTTTATTTTATTTTTAAACTTTACATAATTATATTAGTTTTGCCAAATATCATCAAACTACATTAAGAAAATCATACTACTCTCAGAGACACTGATTTAAAGAAACATTTAAAAGCAATGTTCAGGCCAAACTTAATCATATTCCTGGTTAATCATACACTGTCCCATCACTAAGTCTATTCACTAGAAGAAAAACAAAAATGAATCTGGTAAAGGTAAGTAAGTATAAGGTGTTTAGTCCATTTGGGCTGCTAAATAAAAATAGCAAAAACTGGGTGGGTGGCTTACAAACAATGAAAATTAATTTCTCACAGTTCTGGTGGAGGGGAAGTCCAAGAGTAAGGCACCAGTAGTTTCAGTATCCAGTGAGGGCCCACTTCCTGGTTCATAAACACTCTCTTATTGCTGTGCTAGTAGTGATGGGGTCTCTTTCCCAAGGCACTAATCCAAGTCACAAAAAGACTCCATCCTCATGACCCAATCACTCACCAAAGGTCCCCCCTCCAAATAGCAGCACATCGAAGATTAGGTTACAATCTATGATGTTGTGGGAGATATAAACATCAAGTACATAGCAATGCTAGTAAAACAATATGTATTCCATCTTTACTTTCATCGTCATCATGTCCTGAAGTCGCTCAGTCGTGTCTGACTCTTTGCGACCCCATGGACTGGAGCCTACCAGGCTCCTCCCTCCATGGGATTCTCCAGTGGGTTGCCATTTCCTTCTCCAGGGGATCTTCCCAACCCAGGGATCAAACCCAAGTCTCCTGCATTCAGGCAGACGCTTTAACCTCTGGGCCAGGTTAAAGCCCATCTTTACTTTAATGTGTCCTAATGGCAACCCACTCCAGTGTTCTTGCCTGGAAAATCCCGTGGAGGAAGGAGTCTGGTAGGCTCCAGTCCATGGGGTCACTAAGAGTCGGACATGACTGAGCGGCTTCACTTTCACTTTTCACTTTCATGCATTGGAGAAGGAAATGGCAACCCACTCCAGTGTTCTTGCCTGGAGAATCCTAGGGACGGGGGAGTCTGGTGGGCTGCTGTCTATGGGGTCGCACAGAGTCGGACACGACTGAAGCGACTTAGCAGCAGCGGCGGCAATGCTTACTTGGTGATTACAGGAAAAAATGAACTGCATCCTTTAATAATTTACAAAGAGAGGAACAGACTCAAATCCGGATGATGTTATTCAAGGTCAGATATTTTATTTTGCTCTGTTTCCCACTGTGCAACTAAATAAGCTAAGTTAAAGGTCCCTTCAAAAGTTACTAAAATATTTGAACGTTGATTCTACACTGAACTGGACAAAATTAATCACACAATGAAGACATTCTAGACTACTATGGTAGAGGACAGGGGCTGAAACTGAGTTTAAAGTCAACTCCAGTGAAATACAGGGTGGCAGGTTTTCTCTGGGCTGAAATCAGCTAGTGGAAATTTACTGGATGATGCTCTAGGTCATGACTTGAAAGCTGAAATGACTCCTTGGTTCATGCAGAATAGATCTGTTAGCAGGCATGAAACCAACATTAATCTCATTGTACCTCTCCATCAGAGCTCTTAAGTGATAAGGTGCATTGCCAATGAAAAGAAAAGTAGGTCTGAACAGGGGCTTCTATTTCAGTAAACCGTGGTATTAACAGATGCGCTGTCTTCAAGGCTTTGTTGTTCCATTTACAGACAACAGTAAATTTAGCATAATTTATAAAGGCTCAAGAATTTTCAGAACGGTAAATGAGCACTGACTTTGACTTAAAGTCACCAGCTCTGTTAGCCCCTAGCAAGAATCTTCTTTGAAGCCAGGCACTGACTTCGCTTCTCTAGCTGTGAAAGTCCTAGATGACATCTTCTTCCAATAGAAGGCTGTTGAGTCTACACTGAAAAACTCTTGTTTAGTGTAGCCACCGTCATTACCTTAACTAGATTTTCGGGATAAGTTTAAGCTTCTACATTAGCACCTGCTGCTTTCCTTTGCACCGTTATATTATGGAAATGGCTTCTTCCCTTCAGTCTCATTACCTAACCTCTGCTAGCTCCAAACTTTTCCTCCGCCACTTTCTCACACCTTATTCAGCCTTCACTGAATTGAAGAGAGTTAGGGTTTTGCTCTGGATTGTGCTTTGGCTTAACGGAGTGTTTTGGCTGGTGTGAACTTCTATCCAGACCACTAAAACTTTCTAAATATCACAGCAATAAGGCCCTTTCGCCATAATTGTGTTCACTGGAGTGGCAAGTTTAATTTCCTTCAAGAACATTTCCTTTACATTTACAACTTGGCCAAGTGGCACGAGAGGCCTACTTTCCAGCCTATGCTTTTGATATGCCTGCCTTACTAAGCTTAATCATTTCTAGCTTTTGATTTAGAGACTTGGGACTCTTTCATTTGAATGCCTAAAAGGCCATTGCAGGGTTACTAACTGGCCTAATTTCAATACTGCTGTGTCTCAGGGAAGAGGGAGGCCCAATGAGAGGAAGAGAGAGGAGGAACTATTGGTTGGTGGAGAGGTCAGAAGACACATAATTTTTATTTCTGAAGTTTCCCAACTTATACAGGCATGGTTCATGACACCCCAAAATAATTACAATAGTAACAACGAAGATCACTGATCACCATAACAAATATAATAGCCATGAAAAAAAATTGAAATACTGCAGGAATTACCAAAATGTGACACTGAAGTAAAATGAGCAAACAGTGGTGGACAAATGGTGTTAATAAGCTTTCTGGATGTAGGGTTGCTCAAATTGTCAATTTGTTAAACAACAGCAACAAAAACACAGTATCTGCAAAGCACAATAAAGTGAAGCACACTAAAACTAGGGAGGCATGCCTGTACTATCACCTTTGATGATTATATTTCAAATAAATGGCTCTCAATTCCTTGAGAAAAACATTCCTAGGTTGTAAAACTTGCAAGAGGCTTTTAAGAAGTTTTACATCTCAAAAGGGCAGAGGAAGAATTTACAGTTACAAGTCTTCTAAAGTAAGTGCTATAAGTAAAGGGAGGTCAGAGGCCTATAGTTAGTAAGAAGCTTGTCTAAAGTTTAGTGAAGCTGGAGGTTGGGGGGTGGGCATTAAGGCCACTGTGATCAATACAAACTGAAAATTTCAAACTAAAAGCAGATCTTCCAAATAATGCTACTTGTAACCTCAGCATGAGACTCAAATCCCTGAGTGATGTTTAAGATTGAGCTATATTCAGAGATACACATATTGAATCTCAGTAATTGGAAGAGTATAGATGTTTTGGACTGAGTGAATTTATTTTGCTACAATTCATCTTACACAGAGTGTGATACTAAACAGTAAAAACATAATATATCCTTCTCAACTAAACAATTTATCCTTCTAAAGATAAATAATTTATCCTAAATTAATGTTTATCCTAAATGATGTTTATCCTTTACTAAACTGTAAAAAATATTTATCCTTCATTAACATATGAAAGAGAATATCTTCTACCATATTAATAAACAAGTGTGTCACAACTATCCATGGTTGCAGCCCTCCAAAAAGTGAATTAAAGTCCAGGAGGAACAATGCCTGCAAAGAGCAGCCATCTGCCACTCCCTAAAGTGAACTAGCAACTTAAAGATTACAGCCCTCCAGTGTGAACCAGTGAGTTCTAAGGGATTTCAAGAAGAATACTTGCTGTCAGGCTACAGACATTCCCTAAGCAAGGGAGACATTTTAAAAAAAAAAGAAAAGAAATGATTTCAGTAAGCCCAGACACTTGCAGCAAGGTAATGCTCAAAATCCTCCAAGGTAGGCTTCAAAAGTATGTGAACTGAGGACTTTCAGATATACAAAATGAATTTAGAAAAGGCAGAGGAACCAGAGATCAAATTGTCAACATCCATTGAATCATAGAAAAAGAGAATTCCAGAAAAACATCTACTTCTGCAGCCTTTGACTGTGTGGGTTACAGCAAACTGTGGAAAATTCTTAAAGAGATGGGAATACCAGACTACCTTTCCTGCCTTCTGAGAAACCTGTATGCAGGTCAAGAAGCAACAGTTAGAACTGGACATGGAGCAACAAAATGGTTCCAAACTGGGAAAGGAGTACATCAAGGCTATATATTGTCACCCTGCTTATTTAACTTATATGCAGAGGACATCATGTGAAATACTGGGCTGTGTAACTCACAAGCTGAAATCAAGATTGCCAGGAGAAATATCAATAACCTCAGATATGCAGATGACACCACCCTAATGACAGAAAGCAAAGAGGAACTAAAGAGCGTCTTGAGGAAGGTGAAAGAGGAGAATGAAAATATTGGCTTAAAACTCAACATGCAAAAAACTAAGATCATGGTATCTGGCCCCATCACTTCATGGCAAATAGATGGGGAAAAAAATGGAAACAACGACAGATTTTATTTTCTTGGGCTCCAAAATCACTGCAGATGGTGACTGCAGCCATGAAATTGGAAGATGCTTGCTCCTTGGACAAAAAAGCTACGACAAACCTAGACAGCATATTAAAAAGTAGCAACATCACTTTGCTGACAAAGGTCAATGTAATCAAATCTGTGGTTTTTCCAGGAGTCATGCACAGACGTGAGAGTTGGACCATAAAGACGGCTGAGTGCTGAAGAACTGATGCTTTCAAACTGTAGTGCTAGAGAAGACTCTTGAGAATCCCTTTGACAGCAAGGAGATCAAACCAGTTAATCCTAAAGGAAATCAACCCTGAATATTCATTAGAAGGACTGATGCTAAAGCTGAGGTCCAATACTTTGACTACCTGATGTGAGGAACCAACTCATTGGAAAAGATCCTGTGCAATCCAAAAGTCTATAAGCAATAAATGCTGGAGAGGGTGTGGAGAAAAGGGAACCCTCTTACACTGTTGGTGGGAATGCAAGCTAGTCCAGCCACTATGGAAAACAGTGTGGAGACTCCTTAAAAAACTGGAAATAGAACTGCCTTATGATCCAGCAATCCCACTGCTGGGCATACATACCGAGGAAACCAGAATTGAAAGAGACACGTGTACCCCAATGTTCATCGCAGCACTGTTTGTAATAGCCAGGACATGGAAGTAACCTAGATGTCCATCAGCAGATGAATGGATAAGAAAGCTATGGTACATATACACAATGGAGTATTACTCAGCCATTAAAAAGAATACATTTGAATCAGTTCTAATGAGGTGGATGAAACAGGAGCCTATTATACAGAGAAGTAAGCCAGAAAGAAAAACACCAATTCAGTATACTGCTACTGCTAAGTCACTTCAGTTGTGTCTGACTCTGTGCGACCCCATAGACGGCAGCCCACCAGGCTCCCCCGTCCCTGGGATTCTCCAGGCAAGAACACTGGAGTGGGTTGCCATTTCCTTCTCCAATGCATGAAAGTGAAAAGTGAAAGTGAAGTCGCTCAGTAGTGCCCGACCCTTAGCGACCCCATCGACTGCAGCCTTCCAGGCTCCTCCGTCCATGGGATTTTCCAGGCAATGCATATATATGGAATTTAGAAAGATGGTAATGATAACCCTGTATGCGAGACAGCAAAAGAGACACAGATGTATAGAACAGTCTTTTGGACTCTGTGGGAGAGGGTGAGGGTGGGATGATTTGGGAGAATGGCATTGAAACATGTATAATATCATATATGAAACGAGTCGCCAGTCCAGGTTTGATGCATGATTACTGGATGCTTGGGGCTGGTGCACTGGGATGACCCAGAGGGATGGTACGGGGAGGGAGGTGGGAGGGGGTTCAGGATGGGGAACACATGAATACCTGTGGTGGATTCATGTTGATGTATGGCAAAACCAATACAATATTGTAAAGTAATTAACCTCCAATTAAAATAAATAAATTTATATTAAAAAAAAGATCCTGATGCTGGGAAAGATTGAGGGCAAGAGGAGAAGGGGGCAGCAGAGGATGAGATGGTTAGATAGCATCACTGACTCAATGGACGTGAGTTTGAGCAAACTCTGGGCGACAGTGAAGGACAGGGAAGCCTGGTGTGCGGCAGTCCATGGGGTTATAAACAGTCAGATATGACTTAGCGACTAAACAATAACAACAGAATTCCTCAGTTTGAGATAGCTGGTTTTCCTTAATTAACAATAATCTTTGATGTTCAGGCCATCTGCCCCCTTTGTTGGAAACGTCTATATAACCCTCCTCTCCTGACTTCTTGGAGCAGTCTCTCAGAGCCACTTGAGATGCTACCTCCTTGGCTTGAAGTCCTAATTTCCCACCAAATAAAATAACTCTCACCTTTCAGATTGTGACTAATTTTTAAGTTGACAAAGGCATTGCATTTGGTTTTTAAAAGTATGCAATCTCTGTCATTTATATTTACTTTAAAAAACCAGGTGGCTGTTGTACTTTTAATAATCTTACCCTATTTTTCTCTTTAAATTGTTTTCCAACAAAGTAAAATTCTTTGATTTTATTTTATGCTATTTTATAGCTCTAGATATTAAAACCTAATTCTCTACACTTTTAAGTAGATTGTAGATGAGATCTGCATTTTGGAATGATAATGTTTTCATTGATTATGAATGATTTAATACATAATTATAGAAATATATACTCAATAAATTTGGCATTCACTGGCAGATGTTTAAGAGATGCCATGTTAGAAACCATGTGTTAGAAATGACACCTCTCTAGGGCATTGCTTAATAATATAGTGAAAGTTCACAGCATTCAACGCAGCAATTACTGTAATGATTGTGCCTTTAAATGTGTCTTCCCTTGTAAATCTTTAGGCAATTAGTTTTAACAATGCTGACATACTTTTACCTACCAAACACCTCCACATTTTCATAAATTATAAAATTCAAGTACTTTATGGTGAAGAAATATATATTAAATTGGAAAGAAAGAACAATAACTGGATATATTCATATCCTGTAATGTATTCATAAAAGAGATAGAGATAAAAATGGTCAAGGTGGCAAAATTCAGTAATATTTGACAAAGTAGCCGAGAACACTCAATGGAGAAAAGGTGATCTCTTTAATGTAAAAAATGGAATATTAACATGCAAAAGAATGAAAATAGAGTAACAGTAAAGACAGAAAAATGTAAAAGAATGAAAAGGTTGTATACCACTTACAAAAATGAACTCAAAATGAATTAAAGACAAATACATAAGACCTGAAACTTACAAAGGTCCTAGAAGAAAATGGAGAAGTTTCTTGACATGAATCTTGGCAGTCTATTTTTTGATATGACATCTAAGAAAGACATGAAAAAGCAAACAAGGGCCACAAGCAATCTAAAAGCTTCTGCACAGCAGTATCAGCATTCATCGGAGAAGGCAATGGCACCCCACTCCAGTACTCTTGCCTGGAAAATTCCATGGATGGAGGAGCCTGGAAGGCTGCAGTCCATGGGGTCGCTGAGGGTCGGACACGACTGAGCGACTTCCCTTTCACTTTCCACTTTCATGCATTGGAGAAGGAAATGGCAACCCACTCCAGTGTTCTTGCCTGGAGAATCCCAGGGATGGGGAAGCCTGGTGGGCTGCCGTCTATGGGGTCTCACAGAGTTGGACACGACTGAAGTGACTTAGCAATCAGCATTCATAAAATGAAAAGGCAATCAGTGGAACAAAAGAAAATATTTGCAAACCACATATCTGATTAGGCGTTAACAACCAAAATATATAAGGAGTTCATACAAGTCAATAACAAAAAACCAAACAATCTAATTAAATACTGGGCAAATGACTTGAATAGGCAATGTTTCAAAAAGGATATTCAAATGGCCACAAAGTACATACGAGGTGGTCAACATCTTTAATTTCTAGGCAAATGCAAATCAAAAGCACAATGAGATATAACCTAACATTTCCTCTTAGAAAGGCTACCATCAAAAAGACAAATGACAAAAATTGATGCTGAACGTGCAGACTCTGGTTATGTACATGTCCTGAGATTACTCTCTGATGCATAAATATAACTCACCACCTAGCAGTTTTCTTACAGATCTTAACAGAACATGGCAAAAATGTGAAGAATACCATATATCTAAATATGTTTAAATTGAAGGGTACATTTTTTAAAAAGATTTAATGGTTTTCAAAAAATAGAATGTGAAGAAATTAATATAAAATTTAAAATACTGGCAAATTTTATTAAGTGTCTTTGTTTCTCAATATTAAAAAGAACAGTATAAATAAAATTCTTAAAAAATTCTTTATCTTCAATATGAATAATATTGATAGGTAATAAAGAAAATAATAACAGAGCCATAACACTAGACTAACCATCTATAATGTGTTGTATCATATATTAAGTATCTGAAACTATGCATGGATAAAGCTATATTACACTGAAGGTCATAATTTTGAGAGATGGTAGTATGAAAGAACACCAGACTACATATTATTGCTTTAGAGACCGTGGCCAAAACTTGAGTTTGAATGGATGTACAAAAGGCAGAAGTGAACTATAACACGTTATCATTTTCTTTAATTATTAAAATAATTAAACATTATAAAGAAAACCCTTAAAAAGTGTCTGCTAAGCAAACTAACATATGGTTTTAGAAACTGGAAAAGGTGCCAAGAGTATTGGCAGTCAAGATTACTGAGGCCTAAAATATCTAGAGGGACATAGGACAGGCAATCAGAGGACAGATAATTCTTAATACCAGCTTCAAATAAGAAGAATAAAAATCTGAGACTGTGTCCTTACCTTACATTTATTAAGGCTGGTGAGCTCTAGAAAGGGCTGCCTGCATGAAAAGAGTGGAACAATTGAAGATCCATTGTATTTTTGTTCCTGAATATTTATTTGCTTCTTTGAAATATCCACCCTCTTCCATCTGGTGTTTTTAATGCCTCCCTAAGGATGGCAAATATATTTCTTCCCCAGTATCAGGCTCAACCGTGTGCTTTGCTTGGGCTAATAAATTATGAGTGAATGTGACAGTGTGTCAATTCCAGTTTTGCATAGCGTTGCATGAGCCTCCTAATTCTAATTCAAGTGTGAATTTCAAATATAATGAATGGGGCAATAATCTGTAGCAGAAGGGTAATAACCATTCAGTTACATGACAGGTGTTTTGGTTTAAGATATTTATTCCTTCTTTCAGTCAACAATCATTTATTGAGCACCTATGTGCCAGATTCCATGGCAGGCACTGAGGACACATCGCATGAGCATTCAACATCATTGCAGATTCCAAAACAGAGTTTGAATTTTCTAACAAGGAGGGCACGTGGCTCACTTGAGCTTTCTCCTTTACCTGCCATGTTCTCAGGCTACAGATATGTGGTTAAAACAGGAAATGACAGTTTTAAACAGTAAGAAAGCAGGGAAACAAACAATATAGATATGATGAGATTACAGTGAGGATATGTCAAAGAGAAAAGAAAAGATGTGGACAATGTTACCCAAGCGAGAAAAAAAGAAGAAACAGAATGGTAGCAATGAAAATTAATTAATGTAAATGGATCATATTATGCACAAGGCAGACTACTTTGTATGATGCTGAAATAGAAAAAAAATTCTGATAGTTTAAATACTTAAATAGTGTAATAATGTTTTAATTAAAAACAGTATCTCTAAGACAATGTAAAGGGAAAAAATGGGATATAAATGTAGCTTTGCAGACTTAAGTCAGATCAAGGACAAAAATAGCATTTGGGAGAATAAAATTCAAAACAGCAAGAAACAGGTTTTTGTACAAGGTAAAAATGACATAATCACATACATTCTTTATGATCCTTCATAATACAGAAAAACATTACAGAACTTCAAGTTTGAGGAAAGCCACCAAATGGGAAAAAATCTTGGATAAAGGAGAACCAGTTAGCCTAGAATTAAACATTTCTCATACAATAAAATACTTAAAAACAGAGCTGGAAAGCTCCGAATAATGGAAAGTGCACCCTAAGAATACTGCAATTTAGATGTTTCCAAGTTTAGGATTGGAGAAGGAAATGGCAACCCACTCCAGTATTCTTGCTTGGAGAATCCCATGGACAGAGGAGCCTGGTGGGCTACAGTCCATGGGGTTGCAAGAGTTGAACACAATTCAGCAACTAAACCACCAAGTTTAGGATATAAGCTAACAGGTAGTGTCAACTATCGAAGAACTCAGGAATGACAACACACATGAACCTTCCTTGATATATCGAAGATAAAATTCTAACCAATTAAGAAATAGTCTAATTAAAGAAATCAAGAAGAAAAAAAGCTTCAAATATGAGTCCATGCAGCAGCAGCAGCAATAACATAAACAAATATAAATGGTTACCTAACAGACTACAGATGTTATAAGATGTTACATTGTAATAATAATATTACTAACAAGAATTTGAAGATTAAAAAGAAAAAAATTTTAAAGCTGTGTAAGACTCCTAAGGACTTAGTAAAGTCTTGATTTTAAAATATAAACAGCTAAACATTACATAAGGATTCCAGTCTTAATGTGCTCCATAATTGCTTTTCGTATCCATAGAATAACCTTTTTATTCACCACAAAACGTGTTTTTAATTAGAACATCCATAATGTTTTTATTTTTACTTTATTTTCTGATGTTACATTAAAGATACATGATTTTAAGTATAGCATAGGATTCTTGAACTATTTTAATATCAATTTATATAAATCAATCTTTTGATCAATATCTAGCATAAAGTATACCAGGCCTGATGTTTTTAAAAATAATGGAACACTGTGGAAAATTCTTAAAGAGACGGGAATACCAGACCACTTTGTTTCCTGAGAAGCATGTGAGTCAAGAAGCAACAGTAAGAACAGGACATGAAACTACAGACTGGTTTATAATTGGGAAAGGAGTACAAAAAGGCTGTATATTGTCCTGTTTACTTAACTTCTATGCAGAGTTCATTGTGTGAAATGCTCTACTGGATGAATCACAAGCTGGAATCAAGATTGCCAGGAGAAATATCAACAACTTCAGACATGCAGATGATACCACTCTCATGGCAGAAAATGAAGAGGAACTAAACAGCCTCTTCAGGAGGATGAAAGAGCCAAGTGAAAAATCTGGCTTAAAATTCAACATTCAAAAAATGAGGATCATGGCATTCTGCCCCATCACTTCATGGCAAACAGAAGGGGGAAAAGTGGAAGCAGTGACAGATTTTATATTCTTGGTCTCCAAAATCACTGCGGATGATGACTGCCATCATGAAACTAAAAAACGCTTGCTTGCTCCTTGTAAGGAAAACTATGAAAAACCTAGATTGAATATTAAAAAGCAGAGACATCACTTTGCCAACAAAGGTCCATATAGTCAGAATTATGGTTTTCCCAGTAGTCATTAATAGATGTGAGAGCTGGGCCATAAAGAAGGCTAAGTGCTGAAGAATTGATGCTTTCCAACTCTGGTTCTGGAGAAGACTCTTGAGAGTCCCTTGGACAGCAAGAAGGTCAAACCAGTCAATCTTAAAGGAAATCAACCATGAACATCCATTGGAAAGATTGATGCTGAAGCTCCAATACTTGGCCACCTGATGTGAAGAGCCAACTCATTGGAAAACACCCTGATGCTGGGTAAGATTGAAGGCAAAAGGAGAAGAGGTGGCAGATCGTGAAATGGTTAGATAGTATCACCAACTCAATGGATATGAATTTAAGCAAACTTGGCAGGGGTGGGTAGGATGGAGAACAGGGGAGCTGGGCATGACTTAGCAACTGAACAACAAATGGTGCCGAGGTCCAGCCCCAGCTGATCTAGGGAGTTTGAAGCGGGGACGGCGTCGGCGAGGATCAGGATACAATAGCTTCAATTAGATATTAATTAGAGATGTAAAAAGCAATAGAATGAGGATAGCTCAGTAGGAAAATTCAGTGGAGAAGAGAGGCTGAGTAGCTTGGTTTACGTGGGAGACCAGTAAAACTTCAAGAAAAGAAGTTTGCACCACTTACGTAGGCCGCAGGTGTCCTTCCGTTCTCCTGAAGGAGAGGAGACACTGAAGCCTCCCTGGTCGGATCTTAGAAGCCCAGGCAAAATTAGTAAGCTTGGTGGGTTCTGCGCTCCAGATGGAGACTCAGCCAGAGTTTGAGAGAGCGACATGGGGAGACCAGTATTTCGAGAAACTGATCCCAATTCTTTATTTTCCATGGTCTACTTTTATACACTGAGATGTTGTTATGCAAAAGTCATGTGGGGTCAGCAGTCCTGACTTTTATCAAAGTCAGGTGCTTCATACAAATGTATACAGAGGTCTTAGGGGTGTTACATCATCTTCTGGCCAGGGGGCCTGCTGACAATTTATGACCCTCTCCTTGTGACAGCGGTCAGTCAACCAGGACACTTATTTCTCCAGGGGTGATTATTCTTAAAAAAGACTCCACCTTCCGAAGGTACCAGAAAGAATTTACTTAGCCTAAGGTCTAACGTGATTAATATCAAAGGTTAATAGTTATTTCTTCTGTATATTCATTAATGTGTGTAAGGGCAGGGGATGTGGAGACTTAGCAACAAACATTGGCTCAACAAACGAAAAACCCTTCACCAATACAATTTCTAATCAGCCCATTATACTTATACTAATAGTTTTCTAACTTCTCTAAAGAACTTGTTTTTAGAAGGTTTAAAGCATCTCGTGCCTCTCACGGTTGGGAGGCTGTGAGCAATCACATGTGGCTGGACAAGCCTGTCAGGCAGGCTAGAGAACCTTCAGAGGAGTTTGTAGGTTGAAACACTCCTGTCACGCCCAGGAGTTTTTATTAACTGGAGCTCTAAGTTAACGCCTTCTCCGAAAGAGGTGGTGGGGGACAGCCCCCCATAAAGTCAGAGGTGTAGGTGAGAGCACAAAGTAGTAAAGTAGGCAGGCTCTGGTTATGGGGGTAGATGCTCGAGGATTTCCAGGGGGACTCCTGAGGCTCGATCCCGCCTTTGCGTACGTTGAGCCTCCTTTCTCATGACCTTTGCCACTGGCGGAGTGCCTCACGCTGGCCCCCAACAAAATGGAACATTAGCAAACTGAATCTATCAATATACAAAAACATATATACTACAAGCAAGTCAGATTTATTGAAGGTCCTCAACACTAGTTCAACATTTGAAAATGAAATAATGTAATCCATCCACCTTTTTTAACAGGATAAAGAATAATAACCATATGATCATATCAATTAAAGCAGGAAAAGTGTTTTCCAAAATAAATATGCATGAGTACATACTGATGTACATAAATGACTTAATGTAAAAAATGGTGAAGAGAAAAATTTCCCCTGCAGAATTCTAAGTAATTTATGTCCACTCTACATCTTCAAAGAGTTATAATTGTCTGCAGCTTAAGTGTGGGCATCCTAGAGTGAGTTTCTTTTCAAGAATGTAGCATGTAATAGGGAACAGGAGTAACTTACTTGTGTGCTAAGTCACTTTTGTCATGTCTTGACTCTGTGACCCTATGGACTGTAGCCCGCCAGGCTCCTCTGTCCATGGGGATTCTCCTGGCAAGAATACTAGAGTGGGTTGCTGTGTCCTCCTCTGGGGGATCCTCCTTCACCCAGGCATTGAACCTGCATCTCTTATGTCTTCAGAATTAGCAGGTGGGTTCTTTACCACTAGCACCACCTGGGAAGCCCTCAAGAATAACTTAACAGTAGAGAAAACTAACATATACCATCTCAACAAGGTGACTGAGGTCAACGTTAACAGTTATAATTAATATCAATAGTATGTACCCTTAAGGTGATATAATAAAAATGGCATTTTACCTCTGTGATCTTCCTCCCCAAAATCATAATCATAGTGTAAAATGAGACAGATCTCAATAGAAGGATATTATATGAAATATATGATCATTAATCATTAAATCTGGCAAGATCATCAAAAGCAAAGAAAATCTCAGAAGTTGTCAGAGTCAGGAGAAGTCTAAGGAGACATAGCAACTAATTATGTTATCCTAGATGGGATCCTGGAATAGGAAAGGGACATTAGGTAACAATTAAGGACAGCTGAGTAAGATAGACTAGTTACTAATAATTTATTAAATTTAATAAGTGTATCATACCAATAATGTGGGAAACTAAGAATAGGGTATATGAGAAACCTCTTTATATTGTCTCAGTTCTTTCTGTAAATCTAAAATTCTTCTAAGCAATTAAGTCTATTTCAGTTCAGTTCAGTTACTCAGTCATGTCCAACTCTTTGCGACCCCATGAATCACAAAACACCAGGCCTCCCTGTCCATCACCAACTCCCGGAGTTCACTCAAACTCATGTCCATCTAGTCGGTGATGCCATCCAGCCATCTCAGCCTCTGTCATCCCCTTCTCCTCCTGCCCTCAATCCCTCCCAGCATCAGAGTCTTTTCCAAGGAGTCAACTCTTCGCATGAGGTGGCCAAAGTACTGGAGTTTCAGCTTTAGCATCATTCCTTCCAAAGAACACCCAGGACTGATCTCCTTGCAGTCCAAGGGACTCTCAAGAGTCTTCTTCAACACCACAGTTCAAAAGCATCAATTCTTCTGTGCTCAGCTTTCTTCACAGTCCAACTCTCATATCCATACTTGACCACAGGAAAAACCATAGCCTTGACTAGACGGACCTTTGTTGGCAAAGTAATGTCTCTGCTTTTGAATATGCTATCTAGGTTGGTCATAACTTTCCTTCCAAGGAGTAAGTGTCTTTTAATTTCATGGCTGCAATCACGATCAACACTGATTTTGAAGCCCCACAAAATAAAGTCTGCCATGTTTCCACTGTTTCCCCATCTATTTCCCATGAAGTGATAAAGTCTATTTAGAAGAATATTAATGATGGGTATAGCTAGGTGGTATATTTGGAGAAATGTTTCTCCATTAATGCTTTATAAAGAGAATTTAACTTACATAAAAATGTATTTTTTAATAAAGACCAACTTTAGAAATAGTAATTCCATGATATTGTAGACAGCTGTTCTCCTGAGTTTATGTTGCTAAAATTTTATTTTCTAAAACATTTAATTGCATCTTAGAGTACTGTGGGCTTCCCAGGGGGTGCTAGTGGTAAAGAACCTGCCTGCCAATGCAGGAGACGTAAGAAATGTGGGTTTGATCCCCGGGTTGGGAAGATTCCTCTGGAGGAGGGCATGGCAACCCACTCCAGTGTTCTTGCCTGGAAAATCCCAAGGGCAGAGGAACCTGGCAGGCTACAGTCCACTGGGTGTCAAAGAGTGGGACACTTCTGAAGTGATTTAGCATGCACACACAACACACAAACACACATGCAGCTTTCTGAGAATTCAGAACCTAGGGTTGCATGTAGCTACTTTAACACTTTCTCTTCAAATATCTTTAAGATAATCCAGCTGTTTAACCTATAAATCCACTTAATGATTATTGGCAACTACTTTAACTCTACATGTTATCAGATGCTTTTTAAAATATGTTGGCATTACTTTTGTCCAAGCATGTTTATGGTATGAACAGGACCAGGCCCTTTCCACTTTGGGATACTTCTAACACTGCACAATGGATACCTTCACCAACATTGCTATTTTAATATGTTAATGAAAGCAGGACTGTGTACTATCAATTGAGTAACAAGATTATGTTTCTGCTAAAATTTGTCTTGCCTTAGGTATTTTTTAATCCATAAAAATCACAGATTCTGCTTGGAATAAGTCACAGTTGCTTTCATTTACAGAAAACAATTTGATTCAAGCTATATATATCTTAAACTGAGGTACAGTGTATAAAAATAATAGAGAAAATTAACATATACATCAGCAGGGAAAGGCCTGCTGACAGAGATCCAGTCAATAAACCAAAAATTGTTAAAATTTTTCATTCTTTATTTCCTATTCCTCTCTTAAACATGAATACGCAGAACTTAAAACTTAGAGTCTCTCTCTCTCACAAACACACACCCATGAATGCACTCTTCAAGCTTAGACATTTCCTTAGACTCAAAAGTTCAGAATTAGAATTATTATTACACAGAATTACTGAGTCTTGAGGATTTAAACAGTATTTGACAACAAGCAACCTCCAATATTTTATCTTCTACCACTCCACTAAAATAAGTACATACGTAATGATGAAAACCCAATTTTAAAAATAATCAGAATAAAGAGAACTATATAATGTCAGAATATTGTTGTATGCTTCCCTATCTAAGGCCCAGGAATTTTATTATGAGGAATTTACTGAGCTTCCCTTTATTAACCAGCATGGTTTTTTTTTTTTTTTTTCTCTTTTCCCTCTTTTTCATTATAAAAAGACTCCTTGGGAAATGGTAGAAGGTGCTTTAAATTTTTCTTATAGTCAATCCAATGAGTTAAAAAATCAGTCTTTATGACATGAAAACTGAGCAAACCAAACCTGCGTTGGCCGTTTGCTGATGCTTTTTCTTTTAGACAAAGTATTGACCTTTCAGTTACCTACCATTTTTCACATGCATTCAAAGGTAGCGATTCTCAGAAGAGAGAAAAAAATCATGGAAGATAAATGAAGTGTGTGTGTGTGTGTTGGGGAGGAGTTAACAATGAGTTTTAAATTCTCAGCTGTACAGTCTCCACAAATAAAGGACTATAAAGAAGTAGAAGAGAGGAAAAATTGTATGACAGAGGTGCAGATAATAAAATAGTTACAAGAGGATGTAGCCTCATTAGAGGAGAGATATACATGGGAAGAATCTGAGGGAAATTGTGGATTGTGACTGGAGCTCTAGATGATAAACTGTCCTTTATATGCAAACCAAAAAGGGAAATGTACAAGTAGAAAGCTAAGAAAGATAATAGTAATTACTATTGTTCAGTCACCAAGTTGTGTCCAACTCTTTGAGATCCCAGGGACTTCAGCATGCCAGGCTTCCCTGTCTCTCTCGTCATCTTCTGGAGTTTGCCCAAGTTCATATCCATTGCATCGGCGATGTCACCCAACCATCTCACCCTCTGTTGCCTAATTATTAGTAACTGCTATTAACTAGTAACTATTACTGTAATAACAGCAGCAGCAACCACTAAAATTACTAAATTTTCTTCAATTTGAACTTTGCACATATTTAATTTTCAAAATAACCAAGAAACAAATGCTATTACAAATCTCATTTTACAGATCAGGAAACACATACAGTGTCAGTTCACTAGAGTCACACAAGTGCAAAACAGTATTTGAGGTGTTAACAGGCATAGAGGGCTTAAATTTGTTGCAAATTCTGAATGGCAGGACAACTGGGGATTATTGACAGAAGATGTAATTTTGACCAAAAAAAAGAAAAACTGCAAAATTTAAAAATAAATTTTATTAGGAATTATACTACATAGCTGTATACTGTTCGGATATGAACTATATTCTAACCTTGAATCCTGAAGAAATTTGTTTCATATTCATTCCTTTAAATATTTTTTTTAATGTTTTAAGAAATTATCTAAATCTTTAAAAGCCTAGGTCTTAATTTATTTCATCTTTAAATAGGGAACTGTTAATGAGCTTTCTCTCCGCTGAGAGTTATCTAACCTGAAGCCCAAAAATGCCATAACCTTTCTGGATGTGTTTCTAATTGATTTGTAATTACAAGTAATTCAATTAAATGAGCTCATTTTTATTTTTAATGAAGTTATTATTGTAATAATTATTTTTGGGCACTGTACTTCAGGCATATAAACATATTTCTCTTTGCCTAAATAATTCCTTGCAAAAGTTAAAAGGATGCCTTTTTCAATTTTTAATCTTTTCCTTATCACAAAGATGGCAATAAAAAACCCATTTGGAGAGTTTTGCATCATCCCCAGACACTGCTACAATATTTTTAGACAACGTTTTACATGGTTTTATTATGTTAAGTAAAAATAGAATAGTTTAAACACAGATGTGGAGGATCACATGGCTTTATTATCTTTTCTAATACTGAAAAATTATCTGTAAAGGTAAATCTAGCCACAGAAGAAGAAAGGAAAAGCAGTTGAGATATTAGTAAGTATACAGGTCTCCTATACAAACATTATGTAAGGAAAAAGAGAAGCATTATTTGAATAAAATAAACAATAGGAAGGAGGTAGGGGAAAAGTGAGGAGTGGGTGGGAAAGTTAAAGAATCAGAATATTTCAAAGTTGAAAATGTATAGTTAATAATTCAAGTGACATGCTTTCTCTGAGAGGGGGTGATTTCTACTTAAGGATAATAAATAAGCAAATCTGTGAGTTGGAACAGTTTGGGACTTTAAGGATACAAACAATATTTTCTGTATATATTTATATATCTAAAATATATAATCCTATGGAACACTGATACATTCTGCCATACCTGCTTATAGATAGAGACTCAGTATGAAGAAAATCCAGAAGATACCATATGAAATAAGAGAAGGAAGTTAAAGAACTGAGTAACATGTTTATCCTAAACCAAAGAAAAGTCTCAGAGTACTTGCAGGTATTTCCAGGTGATACAAGATAAATTGGTGATTCAAGTGATTGAAACAAGGTCAGTTTCTTCCATTTGTTCAACTAGGTAGACAAGAGGTAGTGATTAACGGACTGACTTTTGCAGACTCAGGAAACTGAGAAATGGTGTTGACAATGAGACTAGAAATAGGAGGTGATTTAATTCAGTTTCCTCAGCTTATTTTTTTAGAGGAAGAGGACAAAAGAGTTATCTTTCAAGAAAGGACACTGATATCTGAAAAAAAAATGTTCCTGGCCCTTTAACTCCTTCAGAAGAAATAAATTTTCTAGCACTTTTTGTACAAAAAGAAACAGTTCAATAAGCTGTACATTATCAGGGAAACTTATTCAGTATGTTGAGTGTCTTTGATGATGTAAGATTGTATCATGGTAAAAGATGCAATATTACCTTCTCTGAATATTTTCCTAACCATGAATGTAAGAATACTTCACTGAAATATTCTCAAAACTTTAGCTGACTTCAAATGCAAAGACAATTTCTGTAAAAAGAAAAATACTTATGATTAAATATTTGAATAAAAGCCAGACTGCATCTTGAAAACAAGAAGGAAGATCTTCATGGAGTAGAAAAGATCTCTGAGCAAAAATACTCAAAAACACAGGGGGAGAAAAGAAAATATAGATAACCTTTAAGGATCATTACATACAAGGGAATGTGTGTATTAGTTGCTCAGTCATGTCCAACTCTTTGTGACCCCATGGACTGTAACTGCACAGGGTGCTTTGTCCATGGAATTCTCCAGGCAAAAATACTGGAGTGGGTTGCCATTCCCTTCTTCAAAGGATATTCCCGACCCAGGGTCTCCTGCCTTTCAGGCAGATTCTTTACTATCTGAGCCACCAGGGAAGCCCCTACAAGGGAATAACAGCCTGTTATTCATTAGGAAAATAAATATATTTTGATTTATCTGAGAGTACAGAAACTCTCAGAGGATGAATATATTTCAGAAAGAAAATTTAAAAGCACCACAGAAAAAAAAAGTAATGACCTCCAAGGAGAACAAGCAAGTAAATCATTAAAGTATATTACTAATCCATACAACTATAATTTTAAAACTTTAATTAGAATAATCCAATTTGATATGTTTAAAATTAAGTTTAGATATTAGAAATATCTAAATTAGCAAAGAGAAAGTTGAAAAATTAAGGCAACCTTGTAATTTACTGAAAATATGCATATATATGTATTTTGTGTTAAGATTTAAAGGGAAAAACCTAAAAGAATGTGTAGATGTATATATCATCCAAACCAACAGAGCAAGAAAAATGAAAGTCAAAGAAATCCAGTCAGTTTAAGGGAAGTCAGGGAAGGTTAATGAAGGAAGCACAAAAAATAATGTTAAATACAAAACAGAAAGATACAGTGTACATAATTCCAAATAAATCAACAATCATAATGAATATGAATAGATGCAACACTCACTTAAAAACCATAGACTTTTATGGATTAAGAAAAAAAATCTATCAAGTAATTTCAAATAAATCAGTAATCATTAAAAAATATAAACATATTGACCTCTTAGCATTGATTCCTTTTGATTTAAAAAATAAATCAGATTGAATGCTTTAAAATGAGTATGAATAAACTGAGTGGAAAGAGAAATTATAATCACCTATTTTGAAGGAATCTTGCTGAAAACTGAAAAAAAGTATAACAGTAGTTAGCAGAATAGTGAGGATATGAACAGTACCTATTTTTTTTTTTTTTAGAATAAATAGTAGGTATGTATTCATGGAAATGATGCAGTAAAAACTGAAAAAATTGAGGATGGAGGAATAAATGTGAATAGTTGCTAAAGCAACATTTTACGTAGGTATCAAGGCCTGCTTAGAATTTGCAAATCAAGAAATGTTTTAATGTAAAAGTTCAATCATGAAAATAACATGCTGCTGCTGTTGCTAAGTCGCATCAGTCATGTCCGACTCTGTGCGACTCCATAGACAGGTAAGCCCACCAGGTTCCTCTGTCCCTGGGATTCTCCAGGCAAGAATGCTGGGGTGGGTTGCCATTTCCTTCTCCAATGTATGAAAGTGAAAAGTGAAAGTGAAGTCGCTCAGTTGTATCCGACTCTTGAGGTAATTACAAAAATACCCCTAATAGTACATGTGAAAAGAGTAGGAAATATGAATTAATGAAAGTATTCTAATTCATGATGGTACATCAACAAATGCTCTTAAAAACAGATAAGCAAACAGTTTTAAGGTAGCTATAAACTATACACACACACACACACATATATATATAAAATAATGGACATTCAGTTTAATTCAGTTACTCAGTGTGTCCAACTCTTTGCAACGTGCTGATCCACAACACATCAGGCCTCCCTGTCCATCGCCAACTCCCGGAGCTTACCCAAAGTCATGTCCATCAAGTCGGTGATGTCAACTAACCATCTCATCCTCTGTTGTCCCCTTCTCCTCCTGTCTTCAATCTTTCCCAACATCAGGGTCTTTTCAAATGAGTCAGCTCTTTGCATCAGGTGGCCAAAATATTGGAGTTTCAGCTTCAACATCAGTCCTTCCAATGCACCCAGGACTGATTTCCCTTAGGATGGACTGCTTGGATCTCCTTGCAGTCCAAGGGACTCTCAAGAGTCTTCTCCAACACCACAGTTCTAAAGCATCAATTCTTTTGTGCTTAGCTTTCTTTATAGTCCAACTCTCACATCCATACATGACTACTGGAAAAACCACAGCCTTGATTAGATGGACCTTTGTTGACAAAGTAATGTCTATGGTTTTTAATATGCTGTCTAGTTTGGTCATAACTTTCCTTCCAAGGAGCAAGCGTCTTTTAATTTCATGGCTGCAATCACCATCTGCAATGATTTTGGAGCCTAACAAAATAAAGTCTGCCACTGTTTCCACTGTTTCCCCATCTATTTGCCAGGAAGTGATGGGACTGGATGCCATAATCTTAGTTTTCTGAATGTTGAGCTTTAAGCCAACTTTTTCACTCTCCTCTTTCACTTTCATCCACGGCTCTTTAGTTCCTCTTCACTTTCTGCCATAAGGGTGGTGTCATCTGCATATCTGAGGTTATTGATATTTCTCCCAGCAATCTTGACTCCAGCTTGTGCTTCCTCCAGCCCAGTGTTTCTCATGATGTACTCTGCATATAAGTTAAATAAGTAGGGTGACAATATACACCCTAGACATACTCCTTTTCCTATTTGGAACCAGTCTATTGTTCCATATCCAGTTCTAACTGGTGCTTCCTGACCTGCATACTGAAACTTTTAGCACTGGTTGTCTTTGTCAGTTACATAGATGAAGGCTTTTATTTTGAATTCTATATTCTTCTGGGCCATTTGAAAAATATTAACACCTATATACATCATCACTACGTTAGAAAACAAGAACTTATTTTTCATGGTAATAACTTATGGCACATTTCAAAGGAATATAAGATCCAGTTATGTGGAATAAGATACATATATACACTTTGGCAAAGAAAATGGCCCAGTATCATTATATGAAAAAATTCCAGTTGTGGAAAAATATATATTAAATTAAAAATACATACATTTGGGTATAGAATTGAATTGGGAAAAGGAAAAGAAAATCTATTTTTGACTTGGACTCTACTGATCATGAACCTGAATTACTCAAATAACTATACTCTTTACTCATATGTTTTAATAACTAATAAGAATTCTAGATGTCAGAGGTTTCTGAGAAATATTTAAATCATAGTGTAAGTTTACGTGGGCTTCCCTGGTGGCTCAGTGGTTAAAAAAAAAAAAATCTGTCTGTCAAAGCAGGAGACCTGGGTTTAGTCCCTGGGTCAGGAAGATTCCCTGGAGAAGGAAATGGCAACCCACTCCAATATTCTTGCCTGGAAAATCCCAGGGACAGAGCAGCCTGATAGGCTACAAAGACTTGGACACCACTTAGCAACTAAACAGTAATAACAAAGTAAGTAGAAGTATCATTTTGGAGGATAAAAAGCTCTTTTGTTTTGATGCTGGAATAAGATCATTGAGTCTCCATTAACTTACAGCAGTTTGATCATAGTGACATCAATTACTGACCACTGAGAATGAAAATCTACCTTTCATTTAGAATTTCTAAAGAGATGAAAATTGTAAGTCGGATCTTATCCTTCTGCATTGACTCCCTGTGTAGTATTTGTTATAATTTTGAATACCTGCACCTGAATTATGAAAACAGCTTTGATCATTTGCTAGGGCCATCATATGTATTTAAATTCTATTAATTTATAAATTAAATGCAAGTTGACAATTTTTATTTTTAAAGACAAATGTTTTAGACATTCCAAAGTAAAACTGTATTAATCTTTGCAATGTTATAAAGTTGTCCATCTATGTTTTGAAGTTAAATTTAGCTATATAACAGAGTTTAAATTCAGGAGCTGAGAATATCCCCTGGTTCTAATATTCATCAGCTGTTGTGACTTGTAAAAACCACTTAATAACCTCTCTATGTGCTTCAGTTTCCTCATCTGCAAACAGGAATTAAAACAGCACTTTAATTAGACAGCATTTGTAAAGTGCTAGGAAACATGTTGGCAGATAGTAAATGCTATATACATTATTAGTTAAATCAATTGACTAAATATGAATTAATCAGAAAACTAAGAGTTAGAGTCTGGCAATGTTGTATTAGACATGGTCAAATTTTTTCTCTAAGTCCACTTCCAGTGACAATTTCAAATTTTTGAGAAATTAATTTTTTAAGTAGATATTGACTGAAGGGAAACACACATACATTTATTTCCATGTGTTTGTATAAAATTAAAGTCATCTTCCCATCTCATGTTAGAATAATTAACATGATAAACCCATGTAGTAGGAAAACTTCTGTCAAATGAGCAAAGAAACCTGGCATATTCTGAACATCAAACACACATCCTAGATGAACCAAAGGATTAGGTTAACTAGATAAAACTTGGCTTTACAATATGGTTCCAATTGTAAACAGTCACAAGGACCATTTGAGGAGCTTTAGAAATAAAGATAGTCAGACCTTATAACAGTTAATTGATCCAGAATCTCTAGATCTCTAAGGGTACAACCCCAGAATAACTCTTAAAATAAATAAATAAATAAAAACCTTTTAATAACCAGCAGGGAAAGTAGGAAGGAGAGAGAAATTGAAAAACTGAGATTGACATATACACATTACTATATATAAAATAGAAATCTGCTGCTGCTGAAAAGTCGCTTCAGTCGTGTCCGACTCTGTGCAACCCCAGAGACGGCAGCCCACCAGGCTCCCCCGTCCCTGGGATTCTCCAGGCAAGAACGCTGGAGTGGGTTGCCATGTCCTTCTCCAGTGCATGAAAGTGAAAAGGGAAAGTGAAGTCGCTCAGTCGTGTCCGACTCTTCTAATAAGAACCTATTGTATAGCACAGGGAACTCTACTCAGTACTCTGTAATGACCTATATGGGAAAAGAATCTAAACAGAGTGGATATTTGTATAACTGATTAACTTTGTTGTGCACTTGAAACTAACACAACACCGTAAATCAATTATACTACAATAAAAATTTTAAAAAGAAAACCCTCTTCAGATGTTGTAATTATAAATACATGTAAGAACCTCTGGCTAAAAGATCTCTGAGAATGCTCATATTTACTTATATCACTGATTTACATAGGAGTGTGAATCTGTGTCTGAACTACCTACCAAGTTCAGTTCAGTTCAGTCGCTCAGTCGTGTCTGACTCTTTGCGACCCCATGAATCGCAGCACGCCAGGCCTCCCTGTCCATCAGCAACTCCCGGAGTTTACTCAAACTCATGTCCATCAAGTTGGTTATGCCATCCAGCCATCTCATCCTCTGTTTTCCCCTTCCCTTCCTGCCCCCAATCCCTCCCAGCATCAGAGTCTTTTCCAATGAGTCAACTTTTTGCATGAGGTGGCCAAAGTACTGGAGTTTCAGCTTCAGCATCAGTCCTTCCAATGAACACCCAGGACTGATCTTTAGGATGGACTGGCTGGATCTCCTTGCAGTCCAAGGGACTCTCAAGAGTCTTCTCCAACACCACAGTTCAAAAACATCAATTCTTTGGCGCTCAGCTTTCTTCACAGTCCAACTCTCACATCTATACATGACCACAGGAAAAACCATAGCCTTGACTAGACGGACCTTTGTTGGCAAAGTAATGTCTCTGGTTTTGAATATGCTGTCTAGTTTGGTCATAACTTTCCTTCTAAGGAGTAAGCGTCTTTTAATTTCATGGCTGCAATCACCATCTGCAGTGATTTTGGAGCCCAAAAAAATAAAGTCTGACACTGTTTCCACTGTTTCCCCATCTACTTCCAATGAAGTGATGGGACCAGATGCCCTGATCTTTGTTTTCTGAATGTTGAGCTTTAAGCCAACCTTTTCACTCTCATCTTTCACTTTCATCAAGAGGCTTTTTAGCTCCTCTTCACTTTCTGCCATAATGGTGGTGTCATCTGCATATCTGAGGTTATTGATATTTCTCCCGGCAATCTTGATTCCAGCTTGTGCTTCAATTATGCTTTCATCATCTCATCTATCTTGCCTATGCCATTCTTAATAATCCAAGCACTACCAAATTCAAATCACTGTATATAGAGATCATCCGTTTTCCATGCCCTCAGCTTGTATGATATGAGTAACATGAGTCATACAGAAACAATGGGCTCATGGAGATAAAGGAAACTGATTTCCACTGAAGACACAAACTAAAGTATGGCTGCAACCAAAAGAGCATTGTGCTTTCAAAAATCAACATCGGAGAATTAGGTCAGTACACAGTGATATATTGCATTTGATATGGCAATTAGCTGCAGAAGATTGAATTTTTTTTAAGGGGATTGGTAGGGGTGTTGACATTTTAGTTCAGAATGGGCCAGCTGACACAGCTCAAATGTACTTGGGAACCATGTACGTGAAAGAATGTACATTTCTACATGATTCGGCAAATCATGATTTCATAGTGCCATGTTGTTTATTTTCTAGATAAAAAAGACAGCTACATCATTAATAAAACTAAGGTATGTGACTATTAAGAGGTGATTTGTTAAGAAATATTAGGTACAGTATCTCAGTAGGCAGATCACATAAATCCTCTTGCTTGTTCCACTGATTTGGTACACCTTGCTGGTAATGAGATTCAAGTAAATTATAAGCAGATGGTTTATTGGGAGGAGTTCACACTGAAGTGTTGACAAACATTTCAAAAAGACTGCAAGGGGTTCCATTTCATAGTCAAATCAGCTATAATTGTCTATCTTTCATTAACCGGTAATAAAGAGATGCATTTTAACAGGGTCTAATTGGCTTTAGATTATCATGTCTTTCATCTCTTTTCCATAAAGTTCTGGAAGTATCCTGGAAAGGTACAGATAGTTCTTTCATTCCTTTGGTCTTTATTCACAGAATGATATTTAACAGTAACTCTACTGCTACTGGTTTCTATGGGAATAATATGCTTTCACTAAAATGAGTAAATACACATACGGACTTAGATACTTAGACATTTTCATCTGCTGCTCTAAGATGTTTGTCAAGCAGAACGAATTACTGTTTTTACTTACATGATATTTTACCAGTACTTCCTTCTATGGCTCATTTTTTTAAATCCCATTAGGGTTCACACAAGTTTATTTTTGTTCAATTTCTTATTTCCTTGCCTTCCATTTTCCTTTTCAGAAATAAATATATTTCAGGTCAATGTGTTGCTCCTTTTAAGTTGTCTTCTCCTAAATCACCAATTGAATAAGAAAACCTAAGCAATTCAAACCAGCAATTTCCTGATATGTATCAAAATAGTGATGTGACTAAGTTGTTGACACTTTACATTGATGGACCATATATATATATATATATATAAAATAAACCTGAGGGAGGCACAATTTAAATGGGTGCTTTATTTTAACATAGTCCAGTTTGCTTGTTTTGACACTCCTCTTACAGGGCTGCAGGGAGAAGAGTGCTATTCTCATCCTCAAGTAAGCATCTGTGCTGGGCTGATTCAAGCTTGCTGAATAAAAGAAAAGTCTGGTGGTCCCAACTGGGCAGATGGGGTTTTTGTGCCAACAGGCTCTCAAAACTCACTCTTATAAAATTATTTTTATTAGCAAATATTCAACTTCCCAAAAGCTTAAATAGTAAAATTTTATAAGACAATTAAGGTACACTTATGATTGGACTTCCTTGGTGATGTAACAGGTAAGAATCCACCTGCCAATGTAGGGTACATAGGTTCAATCCCTGGTCCAGGAGGATCCCATATGCCATGGGGCAACCAAGCCTGGCTGCCACAACAACTGAGAACGTGCTTTAGAGCCCACAAGCTGCAACTACAGGGCCCATGCTCTGCAACAAGAGAAGCCATAGCAATGAGAAGCCCACGCACGGCAATGAAGAATAGCCCCAGCTTGCTGCAACTAGAGAAAGCCTGCACAAAGCAGAGAAGACCCAGCACAACCAAAAATAAAAATAAATATTTTTTTTTTTAAAAGAGTCACCTATAATTGTCACATGTCTTTTATAGCAGAACAATGTATCCATTCCACCATAGATGAACTATGGGCTATGGACATACTTCCTACAAAATCAGGAAATAGAAATTACTTTCTTCATGGCAGAAAAAACTTGACATGATTTTATAGTTGTTATAAGTAAATAAACCATGCAGATGAACTCCTGGCATATTCTGCTCTGAAATCTATTAGAGATATTAGAGTTATAGTCAGAAAGAGTCTACTAAATCTCCGTTTCCACATGATGTTTAGAGGAAATACTTTTCAAAATGTTTTTATTCTAAGTTAACTAGAAATTTCATTAAATAAAATGGTCAATAATTTATCCAATTTTAACACTGTAAAAGGATTATATAATTGTACATTTTAGTTGTGATCCTGTGTCATTAATAATAATTCTTACTAAATTTTCTATCTGCACTGAAAATAGTACAATAGACCCTCCATTTATTACTCATTTATTTTGGGGTCTTTGAAGATTTGCCAGAAGTGGATTAGTCAGTGTGTGATAATTGTATACTTGCTGCAATGGTATTGTTAGCTGCTTGTGCTTTTAAAAATTCAGGTAATTATTAAGTGTCTCTGGCAAGTACCTTCTATACTATACTTGCACGAAGAGAAACTATACTGTAGAATATTGTGAATTATACCAGCTGAGCTTTAAATGCTATACAAATGTCACCTATATGAGTAGGCTGAACTCCCACCTGCTGTGGGAACACAATACTAGATATAAAAACTGTCCTGGAACTGAGTTGAACAAACATGGAAAGAATATAGAACACCAGCTAAAAAAGAACTTATGGAAGCACATCTCTCCTTTTTCCAAAAATCTTAAACATCATTATTCAGTGGCGTCTGTGACAATTAAAACACAAATATTTTAGGTAATAACTAAAGTATAATAACAATTTAATTATATTTATATAACTAAACACATTTTCCTTGAAAAATGGCTACTTTCCTGAAAACTTATATCTCAATTTAAAAAAAATATTTCTTGACATTTACTATAATTTAAAATGTCCTACAGATATAATTTTAGCCCACAATATAAATGAAAGCCATATTTCAAAGTAAAACACATATATGCAAAAGGGTAAATAAACATGCTAAAGCAATAAATTGAATGTTATGAAAAGATAGTTTCACAATTAGTAGCATTGTCTCTTACCAGTAAGTAAAAACAGAGGTTTCATCTCAACAAAGAAAACTCATAGTATTTTTGGAAAGAAAGAAAGAATCCACAATTCACAATTCAGGAGGAATGGATGATCATGGAATGTGGTATTTTTTTTCAGGGCTATGGATAAGAATCAAAATGTGAAAATCTGAGCAGTAGATAGAACTATAGCCTCTTCTTCTTGGCCTAAAACCAAAGAATGAACTGAAAGACATTAAAAAAAAAAAAGGTATATTTTTATGAAAAGAAATATGGATTTGAATAAAAAAGGAAACCACAACTCCAAACAAACAGGAACAGACTAATGCAAAAGATACCACTGAGTCAAGATTAGATCAACTTTGGAGAGCTGGAGTAGAATCTGCCAGGCAAATCTATGTTTTGTTAATGATGGTGAGCAGGGTAGTAGGGTCAATGAGTTTGAGATCAAGGGAAGAGTTGGCTGAGAGGTAGAGGAAATCCAGGAGCATGAGGAAGGTCCTTAAACCAGAGAAGAGTTACTGTTGTGTGCGATCTAACATAGAATATGAGCTTACTAACAAAATTGGAAAAACAGAAAAATTAGCGAGTCCAATAATTCATTTGAATTACAGTGAACTCCAGGAGTTGGTGATGGACAGGGAGGCCTGGCGTGCTGCAATTCATGGGGTCGCAAAGAGTCAGACATGACTGAGCAACTGAACTGAACTGAACTGTTGCTCTCTATGACTGTTGTTAGGGTGTTTTTTTTTTTTTTTTTTAATCAGTAGCCATACCCTCTAGATCTTATGATGACATCTTTTTTTTTTTTTTCCTTGTGAAAATCCACCTCTCCTTCACTCTCAATTCCTCCATCTCCTGTGAGGTCTGGAGCAGCTGTTGCTGCTGCCCTCTTGAGATCACAAGGAGAAATATTTTCTGAGAAGGAAAACTACATACTAAAATGCTATAGCTGATACAAGAGACATTGAGAATCAGATTCTGGGACTTTGAAACTGTATCAGGTCCATTTTGTACTCACTTTTAACTTTCCACTTAGAGGAGTTCAAAAATTATTTTTTAGATTGAGGCATTTTGAATGAATTACTTACCACTTGGCAAGAGACCATTTCTAACATGTAGTATAAAGTCAATAGATGCAAGGAAGATAAGGCCCTGGAATGTAGGGCATTGAAATGAACATACAGAATTTCCAATTTTTTTCCAGATAGGAACTCCTGAAAATAAATTGGCAAAATGTAAAAAGAAAAAAGAAATCAGGGTTGGATAAATAGTAGCATGAATAAATGAAGACACAACATCTAGAGGTACCATGATAATATTTCTGGATGTCTGTTGTTGCTAAGTCTCTTCGGACCCTTTAGGCCCCATGGACTGTAGCATACCAGGCTTCTCAGTTCTTCATTTTCTCCCACAGTTTGCTCAAATTCATGTCCATTGAGTTGATGATGCCATCCAACTATCTCATCCTCCGGTTGCCCCATTCTCTTCCTACCCTCAATTTTTCCCAGCATCAGGGTCTTTTCCAATGAGTCAGCTCTTTACACCTGTCTAGGGTTTTAAAATTTCTCACTTCCAATCATGGAAATTTGGTTACTCTGCCTGACTCCATTTTTAAAACCTATCATTTTCTCTGAGGATACTAGAGCATCTAAGCCCAACAGGTACAACAACTGTCCTAGTTCTCTTCAAAATTCTTTAAAGTATTTTGTTTAATGTTCTGGATTTCCATGTTGTTTGAGAATCTTCTATTCATCTGCATTTCCTTGCCTCATACATTTGGGAAATTAGGGTTAAAGCTCTAAATCTATATCCATTCAATTCTCATTTGTCACCTCTTCTCAGTTTCAGCCACTCACTGCTTTAAGTAATCTCCACATTTCATTCAGACTACTCAGACCAGACCATGGGAGCTCTATGGTAGCGCACTCTTATGACACAAAAAATCTAGTTTTCTAAGAGAATACAACTTATTTTCTGATCCAAATGTTTGGAGCTGCTGAAAATAATGACTGGCTTCTGAATATCAGGGTAATGAAAAGTTATTGAAGCTTTCTAGTTTACTGGCAACATGTACATTAAATGTTCTTATGAGCATTTAAAGAAATTCTAAAGCTGTATTCTGCAAGAAAACTCTAGGAATTCTGCCAAATATTCCATGATTTGGCTGATATTCAGGAAAAGTTTTATGGGGCACGGTTTTATTGCCCCATTCTGTATGACATTGATTTGCCTTTGAACTGAACTAGAATCCATTACTCCATAACTTAAGTTAATGCGTATATAAATAGGAAATTTCCTTACCGCAGCAGTATGTCTCTCAATATTTTTTATTTATTAAATTTACTGAACACCCCAAACGAATCAATATCTAGGAGCACTTCAAAGAATAATAAAGGATGATACTGAAATGTGTGCATCATTGCAAACCTAATACAGAGTATCAAGGAGTTTTCCATGTAATACAGGCCACAATTTTTTAATCTTATCTGGATAGCATAATTTTTAATTACCTATGATAATTAAAATATACCCTAAAAACTTAGTAATTTAAGAATATAATGGTGCCAGATAACCGGCCTGTAAGTGCCTGAATGCTTCGGACTTAATATCTGCATATATTCAGTCATAATTTTGATTGTTTTATGATACAGCTACTTTGCAGCCAACTACCTGGAAGCAATGCATATGACAAAGAAATTTAATCCCAGAGAGCTAGGCATCACAGATAATAATTGAGAGCTTTAAAATGGCTTCTCTCCCTCTAATATCTATTTTTGAACGTGGAGCCACTAATCAGTGATTCTGAGAATGAACTGAATTACATAAGACAATCACAGCTGATATCCCAAGGGATCAGCCAATAGTCCACTACAGCCCAACTAATCAACTGCCAGATAATATGCCTCATGTCCAAATATTCTGTAGGAGGTCAAATTGCATTTTATTCTATACTGCATACGATGTTCTGTTTTAGCAAACAGAAGAAAAGTTGGAGGAGAAAGAAAAGAGGAGACACATTTTCACAACTGAACATACCCATGCAAATCATCCCTTGCATTGTAAAAATATACACAAAGAATATGTCTAATGCTCAAGAAAAACCTTGAGTGTTTCCTTTCTGAGGCACTCCTACCACTCAAAGGGTAAGCACTCTGCTGACTTCTAACAGCACAGGTTAGCTTTGCCTGTTTTTGCCCTTCCTATAAATGAAATCATAAGACACTGTCTTGTGCCTGGCTTCTTTCACTCAACATTATGTTTATGAGATTCAACTTTACTCCTACACACAGTGGATCTTTCATTCTATTTGCTATATAACATTCTATTATGTGGAATGACTAGAATTTAATTTTCTGTCTGCTGTCAATAGCCTTTATTATTACAGGTAGTCTTGCTCTGAAGATTTTGATAAATTTACAGGATTATTCTATTTTTATTTTAGTACTCTGTATATAAACATATAGTGGAACTTCTAGGCTATAAAGTATACATATAAAGTGGTTCAACTGTACCAGTATTGACCAGAGTATGTATCTCCCACCAGCAGTATATGAGAGTTTGGTTGGTTCTTCCTTATCAGCAATATTTGGATTTCACTAATTAAAATTTAGCCATCTTTTTGAGTATGGAGAGGTATCACCATGAAGTTTTCACTTCCTTTTCTGAAGTAGAACATCTTTTCATGTTATTTGGCCCCTTAAATATCCTTTCCTGTGAAAAGCTTTTAAAAGATCTTATCCTTTGCCCATATTTATATTGGGTTTTCTCTCTTTGACTTATTTATTTGTAGAAAAATTTAATGTAATATTATAGATACTATATAATTAATGTTAGACACATTATTAAAATATCTTCTCTCACACTATTGCTTCTATTTCACTCTCAAGGTTATTATTTGATAAACAGAAATTCTTCAGATTAAGTTGTTTCAACACATTTTTTTATAGCCAACTGTTTTTATCTTAAGAAATTCATTACTATCTTAGGTAATGAAGGCTTATTTTTTCTGTTAATTTTTTCTCACTTATAATATTTAAGTATTAAATCTATCTAGAACTTTTTTTTACAATGTGTGAATAGCAAAACCTGTGAATAGTGTAGAAGCCAAGATTTATTTTTATCTCACTGGTATATCCAATTGATGTAGCAACTTTACTGAAATATTTTTATAAACACCTACTGCTCTGATGTGTTCCCTTTGTCGAGAATCAGATTATTGTTAAATGTTTGTTTCCTCTCTATGCTCTGTTGAACACTTGTAAAAGTATAGCTTTAGGCTTGATATCTGATAATGTAATCCTTCCAGCTTTGTTCTTTTTCTTCAAATTGCCTTGGCTAATTTTGGCCCTCATCAAATTTTTGCAGTTCTCAGTGAGATCTTGCGTACATTTCCTTATACTTATTCTACAGCTATTTGACACTGCATTTTTGTTTCTTTGATGGCACTGTATACAGTATTCTTTCCTATGTGTTTTTGTTGATACATAGAAATGCAATTATACTTTTTAATACCAATCATATGGTCCGTGACTGTGCTAAATTCACTATTATACCTAGTAGTTTATATTTAATGGCCATAGCCACATGGAAAGATGAATATTATCATTATTCATTTGCATTAATATACAAATAATTTCTAAAATAATATATTATTATTGTTCAAAGTTTTGCCATAATGGCATTCCATTTAACACACTAGAAAGCTAAAATTAAAAAAATACTGACTATACCAAAAACTGGTAGAAATTGGAGTAATTGGAATTCTCAAACTTCTGATGACAATGTAAAATGGTATAGTTCATTGGGAAAACAGAAGTTTCTTAAAAAGGGAGACGTGCACCTACGCTATTATTCAGCCATAACATTCCCATATATTTATACAACAGATATGTGAGCATATGTAGAAGTGAAATATTCAACAACGACATAAGCACAAAATAAGGGGAAGTAGAAGTATGCTGTTTTATAATTACACTGCATGTGAAGTAACACATTATCATCTGAACACTGTGTATTTTCCGTTACTATGCATAATGCATTTGTGATGTAATTCATGTTGAAATTGAATCTGGACTTTGTATTTACTGTGGAGCAGTATTTTAATGTCTGAGGGTAACACTGCTTGTCCATTCATCATTTAAAGGACATTTTGGTTGTTTCCAGTTGAGGGAGTTTATGTATAAAGATAGTATAAACACCTACAGTTTTTTTGGCAAAAATATTTTCAGTTCTATTGGGTAAATAGCTAAGTTGTGCAATTTCTGGGTCAAATGATAATTATGTATTTAGCTTGAAAAGAAACTGTTGAAATATTTTCCAAAGGGACTGTATCAGTTTCTGCTCCCACCAATCATATATAACTATTTTAATAATAATATAGCCAGGCTGGTTTTATTTCCACTAATACAAGCACAGTATCTTCTTTCATTCTTAAACTGGTTGGTTATTCAAATGGTTGTGCCTTTTGCTGTAGTAGTTGTTTTAAGTATTTTAATCTAAACTGACAGTCTCTGCCTTTTAATTTGGATGTTTAAATAATTTACAAGGTGTGATTATTAATATATTTGGATTTAAACCTACCATATTAGTAACTGTTTTCTATTTTCATCATCTACTTTTGTTCTCTTTTTATTTTGCTTGAGTTTTATATCATTCCACTTTATTTCACTGGCTTTTTCTTACTGCTGTATCTTTGTTATAATTTTTATTGGTTATATTAGGGCTTATAGTGTGTTAGTCATCAGAGTCGACACTCAATATTATTTCATTTATGGTAAAATAGTATCAGAGTATCCTATTTTGCATAATCTGGTGCTCACACAATCATTGCCCTACTGTTTTACTTCTATATATGCTACACACTCCGATACTTGTTAAAATTATTGTTTTTTTTTTTGCTTTAAACTTTGAAATTTCTGTAAGATTCTTCAAATAAAATATATTTTATATTTACCACATTATCTATCATTTTCAGTAATTATCCTTTCTGTAGGCCTGAATTTCCATCTGGTATCATTTTCCTTCTACCTGAAGAACTTCATGTTTCTTAAAATCCTGGTCTGCAGCCAATGGCTTTTCTCCCTTTATTTGTTGTAAGTTTGAAAGTTTCTTTAAAAATCATAAGGATGTTGCTTTACAACATAATGGCTTACTTCATTTAAAAAAATGTTCTGTAAGCCTCTGCTCCTTTGGACATGTCTCTCTCTTCTGGACAATGTGTCTTTCTTCTCAGCCACTTTTATGATTCCTCTTCATTGTTAGCACTGAACACTTGTAGGATAATGAGTATTGGTGTGATTTTCTCCACGTTTAGTGTGGCTGGTGTTTGAAATTCTTGGTTTTGAAATTCCTGTTTAGGGGTTTTGTCAATTTTTGAAAATTGTAAGCAATGATTTAGTTTATTTTTCTGCTGTCTTCACACACTTAACTTCTCTTTCTGGGACCCTACACAACTATTAAGATGCTTAATGCCGACTTATAGATCATTGATGGAACACAGTTTAGTTTGCTCAGGTTTTTTAAAATTGTGGATAGCTTCTATTTGAATGCAATGTCTAAGCTGATATATAAGCTGATATTCTCTAAAGTTACATATTTATTCTTCTAAGTTTGATATGTGTCTTTTTGGTACTTTCAGATATATCTTTATCATGTGTATGTTTTGTTTCTACCGTCACCACTGAAATCTTTTAAATAGCTGTGATAATTATACTGTCTAATAATTTTTTAATTTCCAAATCTAGAATTATTTCTTGATGTGCATAATTGTTATTTTTATGTTTTTTGGTATGTTTAATAATTGAATGGCATACATTTGAACTTTACTTGGTGCAAGATATATTGGGAAGGATGGTAATATCCTTTGAAATAGTTTTAGCTTTGACTTAGTTACATTACTTAAAAATGATTTGATCCTTTCAATGTGTGATTTTTTTTTGCATGTTTTATCTCCCAGAAACTAGTGTAACCTTTCCTAGGTAAAACTTGGCCCCACTAATAAGGCATAATGCTTCTGTGTATTTTATATGATCTGTAGTATCTTGGTAGGTTTTCTCCACTCTACCTACGCTGCACCCTCATGACATCTGGGATTTGTGTCCTGCTGTTGGTGTGTCTTGGCTTTAGGTGATTTCTTCATAAGCATATACTGCTTCATACCAATCAAAAGACTCAGCCAGAGTTCTATGTGTAGATTTCTTTTCTTTAGTACTCTTTCTTGTGAATTCTTGCCACCTTAGCTTCCCTAAATTCTGAACTATTTCCACAACTCAGCACATTTTTTTGCTGTGGCCTAAGGAGACTTGCAGCTGACTGTGGCTCAGATCATGAGGTCCTTATTGTAAAATCCAGGCTTAAATTGAAGAAAGCAGGGAAAATCATTAGATCAGCTTTGATCTAAATATAATCCCTTATGACTATATGGTGGAGGTGACAGAGGATTAGAACTGGTAGAGAGTGTGCTTGAAAAATGATGGATCGAGGTTTGTAATATCATACACGAGGCAGTATCTAAAACCATTCCAAAGAAAAGGAAATTCAAAGAGGCAAAGTTGTTGTCTTAGGGGGCCTTACAAATAACTGAGGAAAGAGAAGAAGTGAAAGGCAAGGGAGAAAGGGAAATAAATACCCGAATGAATGCAGTGTTCCAAAGAATAGGAAGGAGAGAAAAAAGAAGGCCATTGTAAATGAACAAGGCAAAGAAATAGAGGAAAACAATAGAATTGGAAAAACTAGAGAAGTCTTTAAGAATATTGGAGATTAGCCTACCAGGCTCCTTCATCCATGGGGAGTCTCCAGGCAAGAACATTGGAGTGGGTTGCTATGCCCGCCTCAAAATAAGTATAGTGTGTCACAAAATTAAAGTTTTTTTTTTCTCTTAATTTTACTATGTTTGTGTCATGTGTCAGTTATTTAAAATTTAGTATTATCTATTTTCATTAAATATGTATCTTTTATCAAATATAACTTTTGAAAATCATTTTGTATTACTTTTTACCTAAAGATGTCTTGCAGACTGTCTGAGTTTAAGCTCTCACAAAACTGGGATTCACCACTGCCGCTGTCTGGAACATAGAAACAAACACTGAAAGAAAATTTTGTATGTGTAGTCATTCCAATTTAAAGGCTTTCTGTGTTTCGTATCTTGGCTCAATTAAAATTGTCACACTTAACTCCTCTCTTCCGGAGTGAGTGAGTGAGTGAAGGTCGCTCAGTCATGTCTGACTCTTTGCGACTGCTTGGACTATACAGTCCATGGAGTTCTCCCGGCCAGAATACTGGAGCACCTTTCCCTTCTCCAGGGGATCTTCCCAACCTAGGAATTGAACCCAGGTCTGCCACATTGCAGGCAAATTCTTCACCACCTGAGCCACAAGGAAAGCCCAATTAAAATTGTCACACTTAACTCCTTTCTTTCTACTCTATTTAAAAATCTCAAGAAAATTTTAAAATGTCTTCTTTTGTTTCTAAGTCTTTTACTGTGACCTTGAACAAGTTACTGGTCCTCTTCCACAGTGAACATATTACCTCTTTTCACTACTCTCTTGTTTGAAATAAAAATAATATTTATTATAAAAAAGGGTTAACAAAAATAAGCCTAACACAAACTTTTGAAAATGAAAATTATCAAATTTATGAAATTGCATACAAGAATTTTATCAGTCCTTTCTTGAAATTTCTTCATAATTTATACAGAAACATACTTATCTATTCATCACATCATTTTTAAACAACAAAAATGATGCCCTTAAACAGAAAACTAATTCTCTTTTCTGTATCTAGTCCCCTTCACATATAGGAAGAATCTATCCCATAAGAATTAATTGTAACTCATGACTGATTTCAATGACTCCTGCTGATTTTTATAAATGCTGCAGCTTATATTTCTGTGCACAGTCACCAGAAATTTCTCTTGTTCTATTCAAAAGCTTCAGTACTATTATAGCTGAGATTCTGTATTACTTGCTTCAGGGTGTTGGGCTTTATAAATGTACAACCACTAGCTTTGAGGGATCTCATAAATAATTCCCTTTGCTCTACTGCTCTCCTTTCAACCCCCTCATCCAAACTGTGTTCCTTCAACACATCTCAAAATATATCTCAGTGAGTCTGTAAACAGACTCCTCTTCATCACTCAAATTATCACACTTGGCTAGTTTATATCCCCCACTTCACTCCTCTTTATTTTTTAATTCTTAGCCAATAATCTGAAAGTTGGTGTGTCCTGAAATGGTTTCAGCTTCCAGATAAATTGCTCTATGATTCTGGAACCAACAGATATAGAATCTGGTGTGGTAAAGACTTCAGAAGCAGCCAAACTACTCTTTGCAATGAGATTGGGCAAAACTCGGGAATATTTCTGAAAATTATCACTTTTCACCATTTTTAAATACCTGCATTTGAATGATATTCCTCAAAATAATAGTTCATGCTTTGGAGAAGTCTATTATTTCTGCAAAGCTACTTCAAGAGCAGTCATGAATGAGGAGTCTGTTCAGTTGCTCAGTTGTGTACAACTCATTGCGACCCCATGGACTGCAGCACAGCAGGCTTCCCTGAAAATCCCCTAAATTCCGAGCTTGCTCAAACTCATGTCCATCAAGTCGGTGATGCCTTCCAACCATCTCAACTTCTGTTGTCCCCTTCTCCTCCTGCCTTCAATCATTGCCAGAATCAGGGTCTTTTACAATGAGTCAGTTCTTCCCATCAGGTGGCCAAAGTACTGGAGTTTCAGCTTCAACATCAGTCCTTCCAATGAATATTCAGGATTGATTTCCTTTAGGATAGACTGGTTTGACCTCTGTGCAGTCCAAGGGACTCTTTAAGAGTCTTCTCCAACACCACAGTTCAAAAGCATCAATTCTTTGGCGCTCAGCTTTCTTATGCTCCAACTCTCACATCCATACATGACTACTGGAAAAACCATAGCTTTGACTAGATGGACCTTTGTTAGCAAAGTAATGTCTCTGCTTTTTAATATGCTGTCTAGGTTGATCATAACTTTTCTTCCAAGGGGTAAGCGTTTTTTAATTTCATGGCTGCAGTCACCACCTGTAGTGATTTTTGAGCCCCAAAATATAAAGCCTCTCACTGTTTCCATTGTTTTCCCATCTATTTGCCATGAAGTGATGGGACTGGATGCCATGATCTTAGTATTCTGAATGTTGAATTTTAAGTCAACTTTTCTGCTCTCCTCTTTCACTTTCATCAAGAGACTCTTTAGTTCTTATTTTCTGCCATCCTTTATCATTTCTTGGGGTTATCTGTGTATCTGTTATTGGTATTTCTCCCAGCAATCTTGATTCCAGCTTTTGCTTCATCCAGCCCAGCATTTTGCATGATGTACCCTTCATCCAGCATGTACATTTCACATGCATATAACTTAATTAAGCAGGGAGACAATATACAGCCTTAATGTACTCCTTTCCCAATCTGGAACCAGTCTGTTGTTTTATTTCCAGTTCTAACTATTGTTTTTGACCTGCATACAGATTTCTCAGGAGGCAGGTAAGGTGGTCTGGTATTCTTATCTCTTGAAGAATTTTCCACAGTTTGATGTGATCCATACAGTCAAAGGCTTTGGGATAGTCAATAAAGCAGAAGTAGATGTTTTTCTGGAACTCTCTTGCTTTTTTGATGATCCAATGGATATTGGCAATTTGAGCTCTGGTTCCTCTACCTTTTCTAAATCCAGCTTGAACATCTGAAAGTTCACAGTTCATGTACTGTTGAAGCCTGGCTTGGAGAATTTTGAGCATTCCTTTGCTAGCATGTGAGATGAGTACAATTGTGCAGTAGTTTGTACATTCTTTGGCATTGCCTTTCTTTGGGATTGGAATGAAAACACTTTTTATAGTCTTATGGCTACTGCTGAGTTTTCCAAATCTGCTGGCATATTGAGTGCAGCACTTTCACAGCATCATCTTTCAGGATTTGAAATAGCTCAACTGGACTTCTATCACCTCCACTAGCTTTGTTCACAGTGATGCTTCCTAAGGCCCACTTGACTTCACATTCCAGTGTCTGGCTCTAGGTGAGTGATCACACTATCATGGTTATCTGGATCATAAAGATCTTTTTTGTATAGTTCTTCTGTGTATTCTTGCCACCTCTTCTTAATATCTTCTCCTTCAGTTAGGTCCATACCATTTCTGTCCTTTATTGTTCCCATCTTTGCATGAAATGTTCCCTTGGTATCTCTAATTTCTTGAAGAGATCTCTAGTCTTTCCCATACTATTGTTTTCCTCTATTTCTTTGCATTGATCACTGAGGAAAGCTTGTTTATCTCTCCTTGCTGTTCTCTGGAACTCTGCATTCAAATGTGTATATCTTTCCTTTTCTCCTTTGCCTTTCACTTCTCTTATTTTTTCAGCTATTTTTAAGGCCTCCTCATCGACAACCATTTTGCCTTTCTGCATTTCTTTCTCTTGGGGATGGTGTTGATCACTGCTTCACGTACAGTGTCATGAACCTTCATCCATAGTTCATCAGGCACTCTGTCTATCAGATCTAATCCCTTGAATCTTTTTGTCAATTCCACCATATAATTGTCAAGGATTTGATTTAGGTCATACCTGGATGGTCTAATAGCTTTCCCTACTTTCCTCAATGTAAGTCTGAATTTTGCAACAAGGAGTTCATGATCTGAGCCACAGTCAGCTCCCGATCTATTTTTTGCTGACTGTATAGAGCATGTATGAATGAGGAGAGATTATGTTAAAAATAAGAGAAATACTTCTTCTCATTCAAATAAAAATCAAGGTAACAAAGCCTACTATTAATATTGTTATAATTTAATAATTTTTCTAGAACCACGAAAATTTAAATGATGATTCTGATAAAAACCAAATATATATGGAGAGGAAAAAATAAAGGCACAATAAATTATACAAATATAAATGAATAAAATTAGCACATTTCCTTACACTAGCAATAATAAAAGTAGAGAAAATATTTGGCAACCAATCTGTTTTTAGAGAAACAACAGTGTATGTGGCTTATATATATTAAAACAGTATTGAGGATATGGATGGATAAAAATGATATGGTACATATGTATTCATATACACATGTATCAATATATACACATGTGTGTATATATATATAAAGAAATATTACTCAGTCATAAAAGAGATTGAAATAATGTCATTTGCAGTAATACGGATGAACCTAGCCCGCTTATTTAACTTATATGCCGAGTACATCATGAGAAACGCTGGGCTGGAAGAAGCACAAACTGGAATTAAGATTGCCGGGAGAAATATCAATAACCTCAGATATGCAGATGACACCACCCTTATGGCAGAAAGTGAAGAGGAACTAAAAAGCCTCTTGATGAAAGTGAAAGAGGAGAGTGAAAAAGTTGGCTTAAAGCTCAACATTCAGAAAACGAAAATCATGCCATCTGGTCCCATCACTTCATGAGAAGTAGATTGAGAAACAATGGAAACAGTGTCAGACTTTATTTTTTGGGGCTCCAAAATCACTGCAGATGGTGACTGCAGCCATGAAATTAAGAGACGCTTACCCCTTGGAAGGAAAGTTATGACCAACCTAGATAGCATATTAAAAGGAAGACATTACTTTGCCAACAAAAGTCCATCTTGTCAAGGCTATGGTTTTTCTAGTGGTCATGTATGGATGTGACAGTTGGACTGTGAAGAAAGCTGAGTGCCGAAGAATTGATACTTTTTTTTTCAGTTTCTCCTACTGTTCTTATTGATTCCATCTAGTCAAGGCTATGGTTTTTCCAGTGGTCATGTATGAATGTGAGAGTTGGACTGTGAAGAAAGCTGAGCACCGAAGAATTGATACTTTTGAACTGTGGTGTTGGAGAAGACTCTTGAGAGTTCCTTGGACTGCAAGGAGATCCAACCAGTCCATCCTAAGGGAGATCAGTGCTGGGTGTTGGAAGGACTGAGACTGAAGCTGAAACTCCAATACTTTGGCCACCTCATGTGAAGAGTTGACTCGTTGGAAAAGACCCCGATGTTGGGAGGGATTGGGGGCAGGAGGAGAAGGGGACGACAGAGGATGAGATGGCTGGATGGCATCACCGACTCAATGGACATGAGTTTGGGTAAACTCCGGGAGTTGGTGATGGACAGGGAAGCCTGGCGTCATGGGGTCACAAAGAGTCGGACATGACTGAGCGACTGAATTGAACTGAAAGATTACTATGCTAAGAGAAGTAAGCCAAAACAGATATAGTATATACCATGATATTACTTATATGTGGAATCTAAAAGATGATATAAATGAACCTAAATAATAAATACAGAAAAGAAACAGATTCACAGACATAGAAAATAAATGTATGGTTAACCAAAGGGGAGAAGGAACAAGGGATAAATTAGGAATCTGGGATTAATATATAAACACTACTATGTATAAAATAAATAACAAGTACATACTATATAGTACAGAGAACTATACTCGATATTTTATAGTGCTCCTAAGAGTAAAGAATCTGAAAAAGAATATATGGATATATGTAAAATGGAATCACTTTGCTGTACACTTGAGACTAACACAACATTGTAAATCAGTATACTTCAAGGTGAGAAAAGACAGCTCTAAAAGTAGTATTAAGACATATAAAACACGTTTAGCAATTTAGAGACTCAAATCATGTATCTTGCTTACAAGTATTAATTTATAGGTTTAATGTCTTTATCCAATTATCTTAAGACTTTTAAAAACCAAACTGGATAATACCATTATAAAAAACACCTATAAAATATTCAAATTTCAAAAATATTAATAAATCATTGTGATAACAGAGGACATGATAATTGCATATAAAATACTCAAAACTATATTAATTGGTCTTAAATACATTAGAATCAAAATTGAAATAATGGAACACACCTGTGCTTGTGTATGAATAAGATTATACCAGAGGAAATTACAAAAACTGTCATTCCCTTAATTAGCTTAAACAAATAATTTCTTTACACCTCTCACACACCTTCTATATTACAAAGTCCTATCAATTCTGTTCCCCAAGTCTTAAATGTTTCAATTCCTTTTCATCTGTGCTCTCAACTACTCCAATACAAGCAACCATCATGTATAACAAATTTTCACGATAACCTTGAAAAAGCCTGAAATACAAATTGACCAACAGGAGACTTTCATTAAGTCAAAGGAAATAAAGATTTAAACATAATAGAATACAGAATAAACTTTAAGAGACAGCTATTACGATCACATTAAAAGTTTGCCTTTTAGAGTACATACTTTAGTTTGTGATATGATAGAACAAAAAAAATACATCACATATTTTTCAACTTCCCTTATCAAGGGCTAGAACACCTAACACATTGTAAGGCAGCAAGAATAGAGAGGAAGATGAACATCAAAGGGAGCATTGATAAGAAAAATAAGAAACATAAATGGCTACTCTTAGCCATCTTTTAGACTTTATGTGTTAGCTTTATAATTTGGTATTTAGCCATTCTTTCTAGAAATGGAATTACAACCTTTTTGCCTTATGATTATACAGTGGAACTGAGAAATAGATTTAAGGGACTAGATCTGATAGACAGAGTGCCTGATGAACTATGGACGGAGGTTTGTGACACTGTACAGGAGACAGGGATCCAGACCATCCCTATGGAAAAGAAATGCAATAAAGCAAAATGGCTGTTTGGGGAGGCCTTACAAATAGCTGTGAAAAGAAGAGAAGTGAAAAGCAAAGGAGAAAAGGAAAGATATATTCACTTGAATGCAGAGTTCCAAAGAATAGCAAGAAGAAATAAGAAAGCCTTCTTCAGTGATCAATGCAAAGAAATAGAGGAAAATAAGAGAATGGGAAAGTCCAGAGATCTCTTCAAGAAATTAGAGATACCAAGGGAATATTTCATGCAAAAATGGGCTCAATAAAGGACAGAAATGTTATGGACCTACCAGAAGCAGAAGATATTAAGAAGAGGTGGCAAGAATACAAAGGAGAACTGTACAAAAAAGATCTTCATGACCAAGATAATCACGATGGTGTGATCACTGACCTAGAGCCAGACATCCTGGAATGTGAAGTCAAGTGGGCCTTGGAAAGCATCACTATGAACAAATCTAGTGGAGGTGATGGAATTCCAGTTGAGCTATTTCAAATCCTGAAAGATGATGCTGTGAAAGTGCTGTACTCAATATGCCAGCAAATTTCAAAAACTCAGCATTGGCCACAGGACTGGAAAAGGTCAGTTTTCATTCCAATCCCAAAGAAAGGCAATGCCAAAGAATGCTCAAACTACCGCACAATTGCACTCATCTCACACGCTAGTAAAGTAATGCTCAAAATTCTCCAAGCCAGGCTTCAGCAGTACGTGAACCGTGAACTTCCAGATGTTCAAGCTGGTTTTAGAAAAGGCAGAGGAACCAGAGATCAATTTGCCAACATACGCTGGATCATCGAAAAGCAAGAGAGTTCCAGAAAAACATCTATTTCTGCTTAATTGACTATGCCAAAGCCTTTGACTGTGTGGATCACAATAAACTGTGGAAAATTCTGAAAGAGATGGGAATACCAGACCCCCTGACCTGCCTCTTGAGAAACCTATATGCAGGTCAGGAAGCAACAGTTAGAACTGGACATGGAACAACAGACTGGTTCCAAATAGGAAAAGGAGTTCGTCAAGGCTGTATATTGTCACACTATTTAACTTATATGCAGAGTACATCATGAGAAATGCTGGGCTGAAAGAAAACAAGCTGGAATCAAGATTGCTGGGAGAAATATCAATAACCTCAGATATGCAGATGACACCACTCTTATGGCAGAATGTGAAGAAGAACTAATGAGCCTCTTGATGAAAGTGAAAGTGGAGAGTGAAAAAGCTGGCTTAAAGCTCAACATTCAGAAAACGAAGATCATGGCATCTGGTCCCCTCACTTCATGGCAAATAGATGGGGAAATAGTGGAAACAGTGTCAGACTTTATATTTTTGTGCTCCAAAATCACTGCAGATGTTGATTGCAACCATGAAATTAAAAGATGCTTTATCCTTGGCAGAAAAGTTATGACCAACCTAGACAGCATATTCAAAAGCAGAGACATTACTTTGCCAACAAAGGTCCGTCTAGTCAAGGCTATGGTTTTTCCAGTGGTCATGTGTGAATGTGAGAGTTGGACCATGAAGAAAGCTCAGCACGGAATAATTGATGTTTTTGAACTGTGGTCTTGGAGAAGACTCTTGAGAGTCCCTTGGACTGCAAGGAGATCCAACCAGTCCATTTTAAAGGAGATCAGTCCTGGATGTTCTTTGGAAGGACTGATGCTGAAGGTGAAACTTCAATACTTTGGCCACCTCATGCAAAGAGTTGACTCATTGGAAAAGACTCTGATGCTGGGAGGGATTGGGGGCAGGAGAAGAAGGGGACGACAGAGGACGAGATGGCTGGTTGGCATCACTGACTCGATGGACATGAGTTTGGGTGAACTCCGGGAGTTGGTGATGGACAGGGAGGCCTGGTGTGCTGCAATTCATGGGGTCACAAAGAGGGGGACATGACTGAGCAACTGAACTGAATTGAACTGAACTGAAGGTTTCCTTTGTTTTCACCGGTTGCACTGAGAAATATGAAATGGACGCTATCTTATAGAATCTGAGGGCAAATCCAGTTGAACAGAGATGTAAAAGCATCAAGAATACTTATAAAGTGTAGTTTAAGCAAATGACTCAGCACTACTTGAACCAGTATTACATTTAGATTGCTTAGGTAACCAAGATAATGAATTCTGTTATTGATCTACCTGATGTGAATTGGCTGTCCTGCTGCTAGCTACAAGAGTGATATAACTATTAAAAAAAATAAAAGAGCAGGAAAAATGATTTTTTTTGTATGTTAATTGGCTTTGTTGGTGATTTATCTCTGTAGTCACTAAGACCTCTAAAGGACAATATATATTACAGAAATCTACAAAATAGTCTCATTTAACTGTGGTCTCACCTATCACTTCAGTAGTAAAAAAAAAAAAAAAAAACCAAAGTTCCCCAAATTATATAATTAAGGTATTAATTCTCAATGACATTGTAAAAGCCAAAAAGGATGTTTCATTCTATTACCAAGAATAGATAATCTACAAGGGCAGATTTATATTTTTATATTTATATTTTTAATTTTCACAGAGGGCTTATGAGAATCATGTGATTATCTGAGTATTCAATGTATTCAAATGATTAAGTTTTACACTAGAACAGAAGGCTCTGTTGAGTAAATGTTGAAGGCCAAAAAAAAAAAAAAAAAAAAGGCGCCAAAATCAACTATCTTAGATACATGCTCATTACAATTGTGTCTACTGCAGCTAGTTGATGGCTACACCTGAAACTATAATGCTTACCTTCAAACTCACTAGATTTCAATTTGTTCTACTGTGAACAGAATTTCAATATCTTTATGTTTACAACAAACAACATGCAATACATTCTACATTTCAGGAATTATTGTAGGTCCATGAGCAAGAAATCCTAGACTTTCTGGCAATCTTCTAGTCCCTGGGACTCTAGTTAAATAAGAAATGGTTTGAGAGAATATAGAATTCTAGGATGAGAAAATCCAAGAATTTAAATGACTTGCTTGTTTCAGACACCTTCTCTCTAGGAAAGCTAGAAGAATATAAATTTGATTTTTGCTTTTTGAGCACTTCCACTGCATTTGCTAACACACTCATGCACACACAAACTGTTTTACAAGAATTTATCACTTTAATGGTTACCAGTTTCACTAAAACTCATCTCCTCATGATGTACTGTGAGGACCTTATTTTATTTGATTGAAACTCAGCACACTGTTTATAAGTCAAGGTCAGGGTTGCTGCTGTTGACGGGAAAATCTGGCAAGGCAATAAGTAATATGTATGGAGAAGGCAATGGCAACCCACTCCAGTACTTTGCCTGGAAAATCCCATGGATGGAGGAGCCTGGTAGGCTGCAGTCCATGGGGTCACTAAGAGTCGGACACAACTGAGCGACTTCACTTTCACGCATTGGAGAAGGCAATGGCAACCCACTCCAGTGTTCTTGCCTGGAGAATCCCAGGGATGTCAGAGCCTGGTGGGCTGCTGTCTATGGGGTCGCACAGAGTCGGACATGACTGAATCGACTTAGCAGCAGCAGCAGCAGCATGGAGAAACTAAGAGTCCTACTCTGGCAACTAGTTCAGAAACTCATCAGGCAAGAGGTCAAGAATTATGCATTATCAAGTAATATTTGGGGCTTCCCAGGTGGTGCTAGTGGTGAAGAATCTGCTTGCGATTGAAGATGACATGGGTTCAATCCCTGAGTTGGGAAGATCTCCTAGAGCAGGAAACTGCAACCTGCTCCAGTATTCTTGCCTGGAAATTTCCATGGCAGAGGAGCTTCTCAGGCTACAGTCCTGGGGCTGCAAAGAGTCAAAAACGACTGAGAGTTCATGCACACACACATACATACACATGTAATATTTGAGGACATTTGTTTTGAAGCATGAGAAATGCATACAGACCTATTTAATGAAAGGACAAATATTTATATGCTATTTGATTGCAGCTGTCTTCTAACTTTAAAAGATTAAAAAAAAAAAAGATTGCCAGAGTAAACAGTGTGTTTAGCACTTTTTTTTTTCTCTAGTGCAAAGTAAATATTTCTTCCTAAGATTTACTTAACCAATATCTAATGGATTTTATATTTCTGGTAGAATTTTCTATGTGCAGACAGTTAAATAAAACTTCACATTGAGATCTACAAAGACATGATAAATTCGTAGGGCTTCCCTCATAGCTCAGTTGGTAAAGAATCTTCCTGCAATGCAGGAGACCTGGGTTCGATTCCTAGGTTGGGAAGATCCCCTGGAGAAGGAAATGGCAATCCACTCCAGTATTTTTGCCTGGAAAATCCCATGGACAGAGGAGCCTGGTGGGCTACAATCCATGGGGTCTCAAGAGTCTGACACGACTTAGCAACTAAACCACCAAACACATTCCAGATGATAATCATTAGAAATTTTAAAAAACTGAATGTCTGCTTTGTTTTAAATAGATTTTATCAGTTATCTGAGAATTTTAAAAATATAGAGGAATTTCTCTTTGTAACATTAACTTGGTAAATGTATTTGTGAATACCCTAAATATAATTAAATGGAATGGGATTTGTACAACTATGATGACTGGGCTTCAATTTTAAATGACAGATATTTTTGAAATATTGTCTGAAATAAGGACATTATTTTTAAATTAATATAAAATAACAATTTTCAAATGTAGTTTTTCACATTTAGATGAGTTTCAATATAATATTAACTATACACACATGCAGATACATACATACATCACTTTGCTGACAAAGGTCCATCTAGTCAAAGCTATGGTTTTTCCAGTAGTCATGTATGAGAATGAGAGTTGGACCATAAAGAAAACTAAGCACCAACGAGTTGATGCTTTTGAGCTGTGGTGTTGGAGAAGACTCTTGACGGTCCCTTGGACAGGAAGGAGATCCAACCAGACAATCCTAAAGGAAATCAGTTCTGAATATTCATTGGAAGGACTGTTGCTGAAGCTGAAGCTCCACTACTTTGGCCACCTGATGCAAAGACCTGACTCACTGGAAAGACCCTCATGCTGGGAAAGATTGAAGGCAGGAGGAGAAGGGGATGACAGAGGATGAAATGGTTGAATGGCATCACTGATTTGATGGGCATGAGTTTGAGCAAGCTCTGGGAGCTGGTGAAGTGCAGGGAAGCCTGCCATTCTGCAGCCCATGGGACTGCAAAGAGTTGGACACAACTGAGTGACGGAACTGAACTGAGCTGAGGGGATTCCCAGGTGGTGCTAGTGTACAGAACCTTCCTGCCAATGCAGGAGACATAAGAGATGCAGGTTCAGTCTCTGGTTTGGGAAGACTCTCTGGAGGAGGAAATGGCAACCCACTTCAGCATTCTTGCCTGGAGAATCCCCATGGACAGAGGAGCGTCACAGGCTACAGTCCACAGGATTGCAAAGTATTAGATACATCTGAAGTGACTGAACACACACAAGTTCTCAGACGTTTTTGATCCTTTAGATTCTGCTTCAAATACTGAGACAGGAATAGTAATTCAAATTGGGAGTATTATTCCTCTATCCCTTTTGTTTGTATTTTTACTTTCCTTCTCATCCCCTTCCCTTGTTTAGTCTCTCAGTTGTGCCCTACTCTTTTGAGACCCTGTGGACTGTACTCCACCAGTCTCCTCTGTTCATAGGATTTTCTAGGCAAGAACACTGGAGTGGGTTGCCATTTCCTTCTCCAGGGAATCTTCCCCACCCAGGGATCAAACCTGAGTCTCCTGCATTGCAGATGTATTCTTTTACTGCTGAGCCACCGGGGCTCAAAGGGAAAGTGTTGCTCAGTTTTGTCCAACTCCTTTGAGACCCCATGGACTGTAGCCCACCAGGCTCCTATGTCCATGGAATTCTCCAATCAAGAATACTGGAGTGGGTTGTCATTCCTTTCTCCAGGGGAATTTCCCAACCCAGGGGTTGAACTCAAGTCTTCTGCACTGCAGACAGATTCTTTCCTATCTGAGCCACCCATCTCCTGCCCTGAAGTGAAGAAATAAGTCTTTCCATCTCAAGCCACATCATGAGGAGTCCACAAAAACTGTTCATAGATCTTGAGGATGCCCACAAAATTGCAAGTGTCTTGCTCAGGCCCACAGGGCCACTGTGAAGTTTCCATGGGAGTTCAGTGTGGGAATAGATTTCTGGAAAGAATCTAACATATAATCTCTGGAAGACTGGGTAATACAGAGGGTGGAGAGGGGGTTCAAAGACAGAGTCACTACTCCGTTTGGAAAGGCAAATGGGTATGACCTTACCATGGTCTGTGTGGATGCTACAGAACGGAGCTGAGCTTGAGCTCCCAAAAGGCTGGTCACTAGGCAAAAGGTCCAATGTAGCCAGGGCCTATTTTACGTACTATGAAGAGTGACACCTGGAGACTGTGCATAGTGAGCTGTCACATCTAGGATGCGCTTTCATATCAGAACACTCTTCAGTGGGGAAAACTCCTGCAGAACCTCCAAGACTAAAACACATCTATGTTCCCTGAGGTAGCAATACTGGAATGCCCACCAGAAAAAAAGAATTAGCCTCTTTAACGTCCATTCAGTTTGTTTTTTCCTTGGTGGATGAAAAAACAGAAGGTAGAGGGTATGCAAAATGGAGTGAAAAATAACGATGGAGAGAAGAAACAAACTCTCCTTCTTATTGCTGTATATTGGTCATAAATCATGTCTCCAATAAAGTGAGGGACAAAGCATTGCACTGGGTATACAACCATAGTGATGGCTTAGAATGAAGTAAACTCATTTAATTACAAAGTGAGTCTTAATTACCACAGGGATAGTGTCTTATTAATTAACATGAATACACAGCTGTAGAATAAGCCCATGGTGTCAACAAGAGACAGGAAATGGATATTTAGGGGAACTTGTTTGAAGAGGTGAAAAATAAAGATGTTTATTCTATAAAGTTCAAATCATTCATCATACCGATTACCTTCATGTATTAAATTTCCTATTACCACCTTTTTAATTTTGCTTTGCCTTTTCATTCTGGGAAATTCTCAGTTTTGCATTCAACATACTGATTTTGTTTTCAAAAATGCAAAATGTGTCATTTGTTGTTTAAAAAAAGGGAATTTCAGATCATAAATTTATCATGCATTTTCCTTTTTACTTCTGATTACCCCTCAGCTTTTTAAAAAAGGTCATGTATTGTTTTACAGCTTTTAATTTTCTTCTGATGATTTTAGGAATGGTCTAAGTTTTAGGTACACTGAAGTCCACTTAAGATTCTTTTGTTATAACTTCCCAAGTTTTCTATACTTTGGTTTTTATGAAACTCTTAAGAATAATGCTGGCAGCCAATTCTAATTCATCCAGAGACCTTATAAATAGAAAACTACAAAGTACAAACAAAAACATACACATGTTCATAAAAGCCATTCTTGCTGGGGCAAATGAAAGTAAAAACATGCCACATTTTGTCATACACATTGATTCATAGAATTATTGTAATGTTAACATATACTAGGCCATTGTCCATGATAAAAAAAAATAACTCAAGGGGTGGAAATGAAATTTAAATTAATCAGAACTACGAGAAATAGGCAAAAATTGATTTTGCTCAAATTGATTAAATCTTCAAAAATTCAACTAAGTTTGCAAGGTTGTTATATTTACTGTTAAGTCATAAAATGCAATGAAATGTATTGGTGAAAAAACAATTTTATTAGATGCCCAATCATAGCCAAGGATTATGGACAATATAATGATGAATTCTCACTGGCGATTTTTATAGGTTCATGAGTGAATGAATTTCTATTTTGTGAAATATAATCTATGCTATATAAAAAAATTAGATTAACATTTTGAATCAATAGATCAACAGCATTACTAGCCAGTTTTCTCATAAATAATCAGAACATGCAAAAACTCTTTTCCTTACTTATGGAAAGTCATTATAAAACCTACTACTACTACTACTACTACGTCACTTTAGTCGTGTCCGACTCTGTGCGACCCCATAGACGGCAGCCCACCAGGCTCCCCCATCCCTGGGACTCTGCAGGCAAGAACACTGGAATGGGTTGCCATTTCCTTCTCCAACGCATGAAAGTGAAAAGCGAAAGTGAAGTCGCTCAGTCATGTCCGACTCTTCGAGACCCCATGGACTGCGGCCTACCAGGCTCCTCTTTCCATGGGATTTTCCAGGCAAGAGTACTGGAGTGGATTGCCATTGCCCTCTCTGTATAAAACATAGAATTTATCATAAATGATGTTAAATATATGCTATGCTGATAATACATGCCAAAAAGTCATTTGATAAAATATTTGTGATTTGAAACAACATAACATACTTCCAAGTTCAATAATATTACAAGTATTATGCTGAAAAAGCAAAATGCTAACAATAAACAGTACAAAAAAGATTTATAAAGCAAAGCAATATTTGAAAAACACTATTTTTGGTAGATTAGGATGGTGGGGAAAGCAAAAAGATATTGAAGCTAACACTTGAAATAACACAGAAAATTTAAACAGCCCTATTTACCAAGCCAGGAACAAACACAATATACTGATCAAAAATTATATCTCAAAAGGTCTTCCCTGGCCTTCCCCAAAGTTTCCTTCTCTCATGCATTCCTGCTCTATTTCCTGATAATACTTGGAGACAAAAATGTCAAGATGGGATCAATAATACATAAACTGATGGAAATAACTACTACATTTAAATAAATTGTTCTAAGTATGTCTCTTATGGGTTTTTCTGGTGGCTCATTCAGTGAAGAATCCACCTGCAATGCAGGAGACCACCTGCAATGCAGGAGATCTGGGTTCAATCCATGGGTTGGGAAGATCCCTGGAGAAGGAAATGCAACACATTCTAGTATTCTTTCCTAGGAAATCTCATGAACAGAGAAGCCTGGTGTGCTATAGTCCATAGAGTTGCAAGAGTCAGACACAACTTAGCAATTAAACCACCACAACTATGTCTTTTATACTAAATGAAATAAAATGAATAGTTTAACAAGATTAAATGAGCATTTGAAAATAAAACTTTCTTTACAAAACAATTATTAAATACTATGGAATATTTAGCAAAATGATAGTTATATCAAAAGGTCTTAGAAAAATGACGTACTCAATTTTTAAAATTAATAGTGGTTGTATTCCTTCTCCTTCACTATTATTAGACACATTAGAACTTATATAAAGCAAAATGATCTGTAAAGCCGAAAATTATCCAAGCATATTGATTTTTCTTTAAAAAAAATCAGCATAGGTAACAATGAAAATATGTACATATGAAAAACTAAGTCTCTTGCTTCCATCTTCACTTTTAATTTATGCTTCTTAGACTCTACAAAAGGGATTTGAATATTCAAATAACATCATAAATCAAAGACCCAGGAGAAGTACAGAGGGAATTTTAGAAAAATGTTTGGCTTTTCAATTAATTTAGTGTCTCATTTGTACCCATCTTTGTATTCTGTTAGACACTGGAAGCAGATATAAGGAAACAGGGTTGTTATTGCTCTATTTCAGGGACACATTTGTGGTTCTTATTAAAGATTATGTTGATATTGACCATCTGAATGTAGTGTTTGTATTCTTGACAAAGGGGAAATATAATCAAGAGCTTCAGTTAGAATTTAAATGCTATTTAGTTTAACTTCCAGACCCACAGCTCTCTAAATGCTGAACACATGTCACACAATGGGCACCACATAGACGCTGAATGACTGGACAAAACAATGCCAAGTTCACCACTGTTTCTCTCTTCTTATGGACGTTATCTTCAATCCTTGCTTAATAAATGTCCAAGCAGAGGAAAAATTCTATATTTTCATTTCCAGAATCCTGTTTATTCACTGTTGCCCACTTAACATGGGCCGCCCTGCCCAGGACAGTTTGAAGTGGTTGTCCCTGCACATGTCCTGGTCCAGAGAGGAGGTTGTAGAGAATTGAACCTTAAACTTGAAATGAGGCTACAACACTGCAGAAGTTAAAATAGTTGGCCAGTTTCACTAAGTCTTATCTAATTTCTTAAATTTCAAAAATTCTTATCTTTATGAAATTTTCACAAAGGTACATTTTTATTTAAAAAAATTCCAAATTGATTACTTCAACAAAGTTCCCATAAACAGAGAATCTCAATGAATGGTTTTCAGGTTCAAAGTAACTCATTCAGGTCTCAAATGCTTTCCCTGATAATACATGATACAGATGAACAAATCTATACAGATACATCTCTAGAGATGAACAATCTATGTCTATACTGTGGATATTTTCTTCATAATTATATAATCGGAAATCATTGTATTTTAGATTGATTAATCCTAGTTATTTAGAAAGAATGAACTATTTTTCTATAGGTACTTGTTTGCAAACAATTATTATTTCATGTCTTTGTATGTACACTTAAAGGGCAATTTAAAGTCATGTTTAGATTTATGTATTCCAAAGGAAGACAATTCCTAGAATTTTCCTTCTCATTGTTGTGTTGACGGGGACATAAAAAAACAAAGGAAAAAAAACAGCAAAAAGTGATGAGGATATATTTCAGCAAAACTTTTCCATTCTGTTTGAAAAAAATACAACACAAAATCTAATTATTTAAGATCTGTTAAAGTATTTAATCAGAGAGGCCATTACACTGAGGTGGCTCTAATGCCTTGGTAGCCTATATAAGCAAAACAAAATCTTAATGTACTTGAATCCAAGATAATAAAATTTAAGAACAATCACAACCAACCAATTAGGCGTTACTAAATAAGCCACCTGTTTGAGCTACAGCCTATTAATTTCCTTGCTTTGCTTCCTGATCTTCTCCACAGAAACTGCTCTCCAAGCTTCTGTGTGTGTGCTCAGTTGTGTCTGACTCTTTGCAACCCCATGAACTGCAGCCTGTCAGGTTCCTCTGTCTGTGGAATTTTCCAGGCAAGAATACTGCAGAATACATTTCCTACTCCAAGGGATCTTCCCAACCCAGGGATCGAACCTGCATTTTTTACATCTCCTGCATTGGCAGGCAGATTCTTTACCATGGTGCCACCTGATAAGCTTCTGTAGAGCTACCGTGACCCCCTTTAGTTCAACGATACGAGATTTCACCATACGTACGCAAAGATAAACTCCTGAAAAAAAACTGTTAAAGTGCCTCAGTTTACCTATAACAGAGTACATTTGAGTTTCTGCTTAGAAATTAAATACATATGATTTTTTGCATTTTCCTGGTTTTATATTCAGAACGAACTCTAAAATGCTTGTTTAAAATATACATTGGCATCTTTCAAAGAAGTTCTAACATATGTCCAAATATCTCTATATGAAATATATATATATTATTCCAAAAAACTTGCACTGAAGAGATATAGTTTTTAAAATTTCATGCTTTCTAGAATTATTAACTCCTAACCTGTAATATTTTTATATTAATGTAATTAATATAGACAGATTTGCACATATACTGTGATTTTATATTACACAAGTTCACTTCAGTAGCTCAGTCATGTCCAACTCTTTGTGATCCCATGAATCGCAGCACGCCAGGCCTCCCTGTCCATCACCAGCTCCCGGAGTTCACTCAGACTCACGTCCATCGAGTTGGTGATGCCATCCAGCCATCTCATCCTCTGTCATCCCCTTCTCCTCCTGCCCCCAATCCCTCCCAGCATCAGAGTCTTTTCCAATGAGTCAACTCTTCCCATGAGGTGGCCAAAGTACTGGAGTTTCAGCTTTAGCATCATTCCTTCCAAAGAAATCCCAGGGCTGATCTCCTTCAGAATGGACTGGTTGGATCTCCTTGCAGTCCAAGGGACTCTCAAGAGTCTTCTCCAACACCACAGTTCAAAAGCATCAATTCTTCAGTGCTCAGCCTTCTTCATAGTCCAACTCTCATATCCATACATGACCACAGGAAAAACCATAGCCTTGACTAGACGAATCTTTGTTGGCAAAGTAATGTCTCTGCTTTTGAATATGCTATCTAGGTTGGTCATAACTTTCCTTCCAAGGAGTAAGTGTCTTTTAATTTCATGGCTGCAGTCACCATCTGTAGTGATTTTGGAGCCCAGAAAAATAAAGTCTGACACTGTTTCCACTGTTTCCCCATCTATTTCCCATCAAGTGGTGGGACCGGATGCCATGATCTTCGTTTTCTGAATGTTGAGCTTTAAGCCAACTTTTTCACTTTCCATTTTCACCTTCATCAAGAGGCTTTTGAGTTCCTCTTCATTTTCTGCCATAAGGGTGGTGTCATCTGCATATCTGAGGTTATTGATATTTCTCCCGGCAATCTTGATTCCAGCTTGTTTTTCTTCCAGTGTTTCTCATGATGTACTCTGCATATAAGTTAAATAAGCAGGGTGACAATATACAGCCTTGACGAACTCCTTTTCCTATTTGGAACCAGTCTGTTGTTCCATGTCCAGTTCTAACTGTTGCTTCCTGACCTGCATACAAATTTCTCAAGAGGCAGGTCAGGTGGTCTGGTATTCCCATCTCTTTCAGAATTTTCCACAGTTTATTGTGATCCACACTGTCAAAGGCTTTGGCATAGTCAATTAAGCAGAAATAGATGTTTTTCTGGAACTCTCTTGCTTTTTTGATGATCCAGCAGATGTTGGCAATTTGATCTCTGGTTCCTCTGCCTTTTCTAAAACCAGCTTGAACATCAGGAAGTTCACGGTTCACATACTTCTGAAGCCTGGCTTGGAGAATTTTGAGCATTACTTTACTAGCATGTGAGATGAGTGCAATTGTGCGGTAGTTTGAGCATTCTTTGGCATTGCCTTTCTTTGGGATTGAAATGAAAACTGACCTTTTCCAGTCCTGTGGCCACTGCTGAGTTTCCCAAATTTGCTGGCATATTGAGTACAGCACTTTCACAGCATCATCTTTCAGGATTTGGAATAGCTCAACTGGAATTCCATCACCTCCACTAGCTTTGTTCGTAGTGATGCTTTCTAAGGCCCACTTGACTTCACATTCCAGGATGTCTGGCTCTAGGTCAGTGATCACACCATCGTGATTATCTGGGTCGTGAAGATCTTTTTTGTACAGTTCTTCTGTGTATTCTTGCCATGTCTTCTTAATATCTTCTGCTTCTGTTAGGCCCATACCATTTCTGTCCTTTATCAAGCTCATCTTTGCATGCAATGTTCCTTTGGTATCTCTGATTTTCTTGAAGAGATCCCTAGTCTTTCCCATTCTGTTGTTTTCCTCTATTTCTTTGCATTGATCGCTGAACAAGGCTTTCTTATCTCTTTTTGCCATTCTTTGGAACTCTGCATTCAGATGTTTATATCTTTCCTTTTCTCCTTTGCTTTTCGCATCACGTCATAGCAAATAGATGGGGAAACAGTGATAGATTTCATTTTGGGGGGCTCCCAAATCACTGCAGATGGTGACTGCAGCCATGAAATTAAAAGACACTTGTTCCTTGTAAGAAAAGTTATGACCAACCTAGACAGCATATTAAAAAGCAGAGACATTACTTTGTCAACAAAGGTCTGTCTAGGCAAGGCTATGGTTTTTCCAGTAGTCATGTATGGATGTGAGAGCTGGACTATAAAGAAAGCTGAGAGCAGAAAAATTGATGCTTTTGAACTGTGGTGTTGGAGAAGACTCTTGAGAGTCCCTTGGACTGCAAGGTGATCCAACCAATCAATCCTAAAAGAAATCAGTCCTGAATATTCATTGGAAGGACTGATGTTGAAACTCCAATACTATGGCCACCTGATGGGAAGAACTGAGTCATTGGAAAAGACCCTGATGCTGGGAAAGTTTGAAGGCAGGAGGAGCAGGGGACGACAGAGGATGAGATGGTTGGATGGCATCACCGACTCAATGGACATGGGTTTGGGTAGACTCCGGGGGTTGGTGATGGACAGGGAAGCCTGGCGTGCTGCAATTCATGGGGTTGCAAAGAGTTGGGCATGACTGAGTGACTGAACTGAACTGAATATCCAAAACATATAAAGGATTCATGGAATTCAACATCAAAAAAAAAAATGGGCAGAGGACCTGAATAAACATTTTTCCAAAGACAACATACAGATGACCAACAGACACTTGAAAAGATGCTCAACATCGCTAAACAGGGAAATGTAAATCAAAATCACAATGAGGTATCACCTACACATGTCAGAATGACTATTAACAAAATGACAATAAATAAATGTTCAAGAGGATGTGGAGAAAAAGGAACTCTTGTGCACTATTGGTGGGAATGTAAGTTGGTGCCACCACTATAAAAAACAGTATGGAGATTGCTCAAAAAACTACAAATATAACTCTCATATGATCCAGCAGGGGCTTCCCAGGTGGCATCAGTGGTAAATAATCTGCCTGCCAATGCATGAGATGTAAGAGACATGGGTTTGATCCCTGGGTGGGGAGGATGCCCTGGAGGAAGGCATGGCAGCTTACTCCAATATTCTTGCCTGGAGAATCCCCATGGACAGAGGGGCCTGGCAGACTACAGTCCATAGGATTGCCAAGAGTCAGACACTACTGAAGCAACTTGATACACATGCACACATGATCCAGCAATATCACTCCTGGGTATTTATCCAAAGAATATCAAAAACACTAATTAGGAAAGATATATATGCATGACAATTTTCAGAGCATTATTTACAATTCCCAGATATGGAAGCAACCAAAGTGCCCACCAAAAGATAAATGGATAAAGATGGGGCCTGTGTGTGTATACACACACAGATACACACACACACACACACACACACAATGGGATATTACTCAGGCACAGAATATAATGAAATATTGCCATCTGCAACAACATGGATGAACCTATTTCAGTTGTGCTAAGTGAAATAAGTCAGAGAAACGCTGTGTTCCACTTATAGGTGGAATATAAAAAACAAAATAAATGAACAAACAAACAGAGTTATAGATACAGAGAATAATCAGGTAGCTACCAGAAGGGATGAGGCTAGGGGGGAGAAAAGAAATAGGTGAGGGAGAATAAGAGGTAAAAACTTTCAGTTGCAAAATAAATCATGAGTATGAAATGTACAGTATGGGGAATAAAATCAGTAACAATGATGTTTTTGAATGGTCACATACCGTTACTAGCTCTACCATGGTGATAATTTTGAAATGTTTAGGAATATCAAATCACTACATTGTGTAACAGGAACTAACACAGTGTTGAAGGTCAATTACACTTCACAAACAAAGCAAAGTCAAGGAAAAAGATACATGATTACCAGAAGCAGGGGATGGAGATAGGGTGAATTTGATGAAGGCAGTCAAAAAGTACAAACTTCAAGTTACAGGATAATGTACTAAGAATGTAATATTATGACATGACAAACAGAATTAACACTGATGTATGTTACATATGAAAGTCAGTAAGAGTAAACCCTATGGGTTCTGATCACAATGAAAGCATTTTTTCTATTTCTTTAATTTTGTGTCTATATCATATGATGAATGTTCACTAAACTGGGATAATAATTTCATGATATATGTAAGTCAAATCATTATGCTGTACATGTTAAACATGTACAGTGTTGTATGTCAATTGTATCTCAATAAAACTGGAAGAAAAATTGTTATAAGCAGCATTTTGCTAAGATTCTTATTCATTTTGTCATTTCCAATCATGCTTGAATTTTTATCTGTAAAAATTGCTTTTCTTTCACATTATGGATTATATTCAAATATTAATTTGAATTAAAATATTAACAACAATGAGCATCAGTGGAAGCTGTGTCATTCACATGAAAACATATTATTTTGGTCTTGCCCTATCAGCAACAGTACTTATTCAAAACCAATAAATTTTCTCCTCTTATTAATACTGACTTTTAGCATTTGAAGACATGAAAAGTAAGGGCAGTAATATTCTTGATTATGTTTCAGGGTCAAAGGTTCAATCTTGAAGGAAAATACCGAGCTTTCTCCGTACGTTAATGTTTCATAGTGGAAAGTAAAAGCACTTGAATTTTTTGGAATTGGATGCAGAGATACACAAAACATTTGGCAAAGACATAAGCAGAGCTTATTACAAGGTTGAGTTCATTGATAGTGCTCACATTAATTTCCGCGGCAGAAAATAAAAGAGTGTCTTGAGAGCAAGGGCAAAGTTGCCGAATAAGGAGTTTTCCTTTTATTGTGTGAAAACTGCTTCAATACTCAAAGCTTTAGGGCATTTTACCCTGGCATCACTTTGAAAATGCTTCCTTCTGCTTCAGTTACCAGAGGAAGCTGAATCTGATCTGGTCTTGAAAGTATTTATGGACCTCGTTCTTGTGTTCATAATCTATCAAATACTCTCAGTGCCTCATTACAGGTCGAGGCATTCCCTTGGTACAAAAGACCACAGAAATTCTCCATCTTCAAACTAAATTTTCATAATATTCTCATTGTTTTTATTTAATATTTATGTAACAAAGTAGCTTTACAAAGTAAGCCATAAATTAACATAATTAATCATCTGAATTAACAAGTTAGAGTCTATAGACGAAATGGAGATTGTGATTTTGTGAGTATCTTATGAAAAATTTTATTGTTTAATTTTTTTTTATTTATTTATTTTTCACCAGGAATCAAATCCATGCCCGTTGCATTGGAAGTGTGGAGTCTTAACCACTGGGTTGCCAGGGAAGTCCCCTGTGAAAAAGTTTTGCAGTGGTCTTTGAATCATGTTTAGTATTTTTTTACCCACCTTTAGTTAGAGGTAACTTTGGGGAAACAGCTGAGTTTAATTTGGAGTCAAACTAGTAAATAAGAGAAAATTAAATGAAAATAATCATATTCCATATTTCAAATAATCATATTTCAGTGGTAAAATGAAGTAGCCTAAGCTAAAACTTGTTTTTTCTATGTTAGTTGTATTTCTATACACTGTGGCTAGACAGAGTGGAGAAAATTTTAATACTTGGAGCATAAAGCAATCCAACTGTATCAAAATAAGAATGTATCCCCTTGAATCTGATAGCCCAAATAACAGTACAAATGAAACTGGACACCATCCAGAGCCAAAAGGAAATCAAAATGTAGCCACTGTCCCATGCCTGCTTGCCAAATAGTGCGTAACATTTATATAACATATACTCAGTAAGGAGTTGTTACACTGAAATAAATTGAAGAGAGACAAACAGAAAGTTCTCTCTTTAAATATTAGTATTTGATTAGATTTCTCCTTGAATTATTTCCTATTAAGAAAAGTATAGGCAAATAAAATACCTTTCTTCTGCTTCTGAAATACTGCACTGAAATTTTACACCTAGCTGCATACTAAAGAGATATTTCATCATTGACAAGATAAAGGGTATTTGTACTCCCTCAGTTTCCAGGATATTCACTTGGGTCTATTTATCTCATTAGGTGACAATTTTGTTTTCCCTTAAAGTCCTTCTAATTCTTAGAGGTTCTGTGAAGACCACCACAAGATGGCAGTATTTCTGAAATTAATCCTTGGAGAGAACAATCATTCCTATATAGTACCTAAAATAATGTAGTATTTTGACTACATTTTCATGGACTAAAGCCATTTAAAGTCATCACTAAAGTGATTAAAAATTAGTGTTACTAGGATGTCTGTTTAGTAATAAATAAGTTGTTTCCTTTAAGTAATATAACTGTCAGTTTGATTGTTCCGAAACATTAGTAAGCTTCATCAACATATAAATGAGTTGATGCTAAAGGATTATCAGTAGATTCATAAATTTCATAATTGCCTACATATTGGTCTGTAAATATAACCATATTTTTTAAATGGTCTGAAAAAATAACTCATTCTAATAAAACATCTATTGTATTTTATTTCTGCATGATTGCTTAATAACCAGTTTTAGAACAAGAAGTGGAAATTAGCGATTACATATTAAACATATCATTTATATTTCTCAAAACTGTTCAGAATTGGGGATTAGCACACTTTTTTATTGTAACTAACCTCATAAAACTCTAAATTATTGCCTGTAAAAAAAAATATGGGTATACTGAAAATACCTGTCTAGGAAACAATATAGTATATTTTCACATACTATATGAATTCTGGTGCAGTATTTCAGAATTTTATTTTCTGAAAATTATATTTTCCACTGTTACCCCACTTATACACAGTGGCTATGGCTATTTTGGTTATCATCTTTATGGAAATCACATTAACTTTTGTCACTGACTCCACAATTATGAAGTGTATACACACACACACACACATATATGCACATATATATATATATATATACATACATACATACATACCTATACATACGTACTTTTCAAAGGTAGAGTTATTCCAGCAGTGTATGGGGAATTGCCATCTATATTGAAGAAGGCAAATTTATCCTTTTAATAGTTTTTAGTTATCTAATGGAAATCTAGCAGTATTTACATCAATTTTTAATTAGTCTATTTTGAATCTATTTTTTCCTTTATATCTGTTTTTAATAGTTTATTCCACTTCTCTATTTTTTGCTTTAGGGTTAGAAAGTAGGTACATGTTTCACATAATATCCTTTCTATTAGTCCAATTCTGAACTACTCTAGCTGTGAAATAAATCCCTGGATCTCAGTGATTATCAACCTACAATTTCATCCAGAGATGACTTACAAGTTATTAATTAATCACTTTGAAGTAGATATTTAATAATTCTGAGATATTTCAGTATGGCATTTCTAGTCCTGGGAAGACATCCACTAAAATTAATATTGTTTTCTCCTAGATCTTGGAGATCCAACCAGTCCATCCTAAAGGAAATCAGTCATGAGTATTCATTGGAAGGACTGATGTTGAAGCTGAAACTCCAATACTTTGGCCACCTCATGCGAAGAACTGACTCATTGGGAAAAGACCCTGATGCTGGGAAAGACTGATGGCAGGAGGAGAAGGGGACGACAGAGGATGAGATCGCTGGATGGCATCACCAACTCAATGGACATGAGTTTGAGTAAGGTCCAGGAGTTGGGATTGACAGGGAAGCCTGGTGTGCTAGTGTCCATGGGGTCACAAAGAGTTGGACAGGACTGAGTGATGAACTGAACTGAGATCTTAGTAAGAGTAATCAGTGGTAATAATTATCATTATTCAATTAAACTGCAAGTAATGATGCAAACTTGTCAACCGTCTAGTCAAACCTATGGATTTTCCAGTAGTCATGTATGGATGTGAGAGTTGGACTATAAAGAAAGCTGAGCATCAAAGAATTGATGGTTTTGAACTGTGGTGTTGGAGAAGACTCGAGGGTCTCTTGGACTACAAGAGATTAAACCAGTCAATCCTAAAGAAAATCAATCCTGAATATTCATTGGAAGAACTGATGCTGAAGCTGAAACTCCAATATTTTGGCTGCCTGATTTGCAGAACTGACTCACTGGAAATGACCCTGATGCTGGGAAAGATTGAAGGCAGGAGGAGTAGGAGACGACAGAGGATGAGACGGTTGGATGGCATCACTGACTCAATGGACATGAGTTTGAGCAAGCTTTGAGTTTGAGTTGGTGGTAGACAGGGAAGCCTGGTGTGCTGTGGTCTGTGAGATCATCGAGAGTTGGACACGACTAAGCAACTGAACTGAACTGAATGATGTAAAACAAAGCACACAGCTTACTGTCCAGTTCCACAAGGATAAAGTCATTAGCTACCACAGTTGTTGACTAACCATGCACCCTGAGAGGAATTCAGAATGAAAAACAAGATGAGGTACTCTGCACTTTAGAAAAACAGGCCTCTTAAGGTAGTTAGATGTTTATCTCAGGAAAAATTGTAATGAACCCTGATTCATGCATCTTTCTACTCACAAACAAAGCACTATAATCATTAACTGAGATATCTGTTCCTTGGGACTATCAGTAACCTTTTACTGAGATGACTGCACACATTCCTTAGCCAAAGTCATATATACACTGGCTTCTCTCATATCTCCACAAAGTAATTTTCTCAGAGCTACTGAGAGGCTGTTTCCCAGACCTGAGTAAAACAAACTTACAGCTCTTACACTGTGCTCAGTAATGTAAACTCAATAGATAATGACACTGTTTTCCTATAGCTCTATTTTTATACCTGGGGTAACAAAACCAAGTCATGTATTTTACTGATACAAAGTCTGTAACATAGGCAACAGAGGAAAACGGGTTTCTCTGCTTACAAGAGAAAGAGGAAGTACCTCCCACTGACTCCCTCCTGTAGAGAGACAGAAAATTCTTTGCCCCTGGGACAGAATGGACAGACTCCTGGATTGTCACTCTAAGCTTTGAGAATATAAATGCATCTCCCCAAGAACAAAATAAACCTGGCCATGTCCCCTCTTTAAGACTTAAAAATGTCCAAGTTCTGCTGTCATTTCTCCCTAAAATGGGAAGATGGACATCTCAGAGGTAAGTAAATCTCCCAAATTCTCTCTCCACCCAGTTGTAAATTAACTAAGACTTTATCTTAAGAATTTAATCATATTTTGTGCTAATTCTACTGACACTTGTATATATTATTCTCTATTTTGTACCCACACAATTATTATATTATTTCTTGATTACCTATTACTTAGTTCCCTTGCTCTTGATATATTAGCATTCCACTGTTAATCCTTTGAAGGGAAGAATATGCCACCCTAAAATAGGCATCTTTGGCATAAGAACGATTTTAGGCTGATTGTTAAGAAACATCAAACATAGGAAAAGCTCTGAAAACCAGTAGAAGTTACCCTTGCATAAAAGAAACTTAATATTTATAAGTGAAATCTCCATTTGAAGGGTGTCTCCCTCCCTGTGCAAGAGAGGAGGTACACACACACACGTACATATAAACATATATGTATACCTATAAACATGCATGTATACCTATAAACATACATGTATGCATATAAACATACATGTATATACACATACATAGTTCTTTACCACTAGTATCACCTGCAAAACCCACACATACATACACATACACACACTTCTGTTTTTATCCTATTAATTGAGCTTTTTATTACAGAGGGTCTCAGTCAAGAACCTAGAAGAGTCAAGGAAAAATTACTTTTCCTCCCAAAACCTTCCTTTTAAATCTGACTTTAAAAAAAAAAACCAAAACTCTATATAGATTGCAACTGCCAGACTATTTCTACTTCATTATGCTAATCGTCATTGTGTATAAGGCAATTTTCTTTGTGAGTGCAAAGTGGGAATGATTTTCTTGTGAGTACTGAGACATCTACACTGCTCAAAGGTACAATTGACATGTGTTTTTAGGGGCTGTTTGAAATTTTGTCTAATAATTAACCTTTGCTGTGCAGTGAACCTGCTATTTCAGTGATATTTTCTATTTAATTACTAAGATCAACATGAATCTCCTTTCTCCACATGTGAATCACGTGTTTCCAATATTGTTTTTTGTTTTTTGATAAAAATTTAGAGGACAATTAAAAGAAAAATGGTCCAAAAAAACCATCCTCTATTTCCCATAGATTTTCTTTTCTAGCTAAACGGAGAGGTATATGTACTGGTTGTTTAATCAGAATTTTTTCCTAAGATATTTTATGATATCTTTCATACTTCTCTGATATTATATAGATGGGTATTTGAAGTTTGACAGTATGTATAACAAGATTACATGCATTTTTATCTATGTTAAATTTTATTTGTTCACATATTTCCTTAGTTTTTTTCCCCAATACCCATCTCTATTACATTCATAAGCTGGTGCTTTTACAGTTTAGTATTTTTTTAATGGCCATCTTGAAATAGTTTTTTTTTTTTTTTTTTTAACAGCCATCTCCATTGTTCACTTTCCTGTCATCTGGTTAGAGGACTTACAGTGCTGCAGGCTAGAGTACATTATTTTTTCCCCCTGTGTTCTTGTGTTGTTTTTTAATCCAAATCTTGGTTCTAGTATTTGTTGTACACTAAGTCATGTCTGACTCTTTGCGACCCCATAGACTGCAGCACACCAGGCTTCCCTGTCCTTCACTATCTCACGGAGTTTGCTCAAACTCATGTCCACTGAGTCAATGACAGCATCCAACCATTTCATCCTCTGTTGCCCTCTTCTCCTCCCTCAGTCTTTCCCAGCATCAGGGTCTTTTCCAACGAGTCAGCTCTTGTTTCCAGTATAAGACATTTGGTTTTTCTACCAGGGCTTTCATAGATTTTTCTAATTATCTGGATTATACCATTGTTTATGTATTATTGGTAAGGAATGTTTTCAGTTAAGGGTGTTTTCTTGTTTTCATTCTTCCTTTTGCCACCAAAGTATAATTTTCATTATCTCTTTCATGCTACCTACAGGTAATAAACATGTTTGCCTTTAGCAATGTTCCTATCAATTATGAATTTAAAGATATTTTTCTGTTTCTTCATAAAAAATGCTTAGATATGTGTGCACACACATTTTTGAGTATGTGTATATAGTTTTTTATATTTAATTTGTAAAGAGTAAGATTTATACTGAGCATTCTCAGTAATTCTCAAAGCATTTATTGATCCCTCAATTTTTTTTTTTTTCCTATAGCAACTCTAATGCTACAAAATTTAGTTTTGTTCTGTTGGTGGTCCAGATCCCATTACTATCTTTTTAATTTATTCTGTTCCTTCAACTTATAGAAGGCGGTCCACTATACCTTTCTGGTTGTGCCTAACATATCCATTTAACTCTACCACTACAGTTACTAATTCCATGGCTGCCACTATGGGTTTTGATGGCTTTATTAGGTTCAAACAATCAACGTTTCCATTCTTTGAACATCCACCTTAGTAAAGACTTGGTAATATTTTTACACATGACTATTGCTTTTTTGATTTTTAATTTTTCTGCCATCTCTTTGGGTCTACTTCTTGATCTGCCATAAACCAATATCTTCTTCCTTTAAATAAGTAGGAGCCATGGGGCTTTTGATGTTTCTGACTCATGGCAGAATCCTTTTCTTACCTTTTGTAGGTCTGCCTTAATGTACGAGCTGGTTCCTACGACTTCTTCCATTTTAGCCAGAGCCATTGCTCTGGCTATCAGAGACACGTCATCATAATCAACTTTTATACCAGGCAGACAACCTGTAGAACTAGGACCATATGGGTTATCATGTGGTAGACAGTTAAGCTTTTATATTTCACCACATTTTTCTACCCTACCTAACTGTCACTGAACACTGCATGGGGTCACTAGGCTTAAGTTTAGGGAACAAAAAGACAGACAATATGGAGAGATGTCACTGATAACAAGCACACTCCTGTTTAATGTAAGATTTACAGCTGAGGCGGTGAACACAGGAGGAAGAAGGGCATTAGGGACACACTACATCATCAGACATGGTCAGCCTCTCATTGCCTTTGAGGCACAGTGACCTCTGAATCACAACTGTACCAGCAAGATTTTATTGTTTTGTCCTTAAAAGGACAACGCAGTTGCTTCACAGTTAGTGTGTCATCATCTGCAGAAAATTTGATTTTTCCATGAGAGACAAAGAGGTTTAATGTTTGGTGCTCAAAGCTCAACAGCAGTATGAATGGGTAGGCCATAATATTAAAATGTTCAGTAAGGGACATAGGGGTGAAAGGAGCCAGGGGTCACCATAGCTCCTTGTTACTGCTTCCCTCTAATTTGTATCTCAGGCAAGCATCTTATTTATATTACACACTTTTCAGGTAAAAACATGTTTTCCACTTTTTAACTTTTCTCAAAAACAACATGTTCAAAAACAAGTTTTAAATAAACATGTTTATCACATTTCATAAGAACAACAACAACTACCAAAACAAGTTCATATTTTATGGGACAGGAGATGAACCATCCTTTACTCACTTTCATGCAAATTAGGCATGCTACCTATATACACATGTTAGCTACACCAAATTAGTAATCTAAAGATTTAATTTTTAAAGTTAGTGGAATATATTTGATTTTTTACCTCAAAGAAGAGAAGTTTTTTTTTTTTTAATCAAAAGTACATCTTAAAATCCAGCCATGCTCCAATAATACGTGAACCATGAACTTCCAGATGTTCAAGCTGGTTTTAGAAAACGCAGAGGAACCAGAGATCAAATTGCCAACATCCACTGGATCATTGAAAAAGCAAGAGAGTTCCAGAAAAACATCTACTTCTGCTTTACTGACTATGCCAAAGCCTTTGACTGTGTGGATCACAATAAACCGTGGAAAATTCAAAAGAGGTGGGAATACCAGACCACCTGACCTGCCTCTTAAGAAACCTGTATGCAGGTCAGGAAGCAACTGGACATGGAACAACAGACTGGCTCCAAATAGGAAAGGAGTATGTCAAGGCTGTCACCATGCTTATTTAACTTATATGTAGAGTACATCATGAGAAACGCTGGGCTGGATGAAGCACAAGCTAGAATCAAGATTGCTGGGAGAAATATCAATAACCTCAGACATGCAGATGACACCACCCTTTTGGCAGAAAGTGAAGAAGAACTAAAGAGCCTCTTGATGCGGGTGAAAGAGGAAAGTGAAAAAGCTGGCTTAAAACTCAACATTCAGAAAACTAAGATCATGGCATCCAGTTCCATCACTTAATGGCAAATAGATGGGGAAACACATGGCAGACTTTATTTTGGGGGGCTCCAAAATCACTGTAGATGGTGACTGCAGCCATGAAATTAAAAGATGCTTGCTCCGTGGAAGAAAAGCTATGACCAACCCAGACAACATATTAAAAAGCAGAGACATTACTTTGCCAACAAAGGTCCATCTAGTCAAAGCTATGGTTTTTCCAGTAGTCATGTATGGATGTGAGAGTTGGACATAAAGAAAGCTGAGCACTGAAGAATTGATGCTTTTGAACTATGGTGTTGGAGAAGACTCTTGAGTCCCTTGGACTGCAAGAAGATCCAACCAGTCCATCCTAAAGGAGATTAGTCATAAGTGTTCATTGGAAGGACTTATGTTGAAGTTGACACTCCAATACTTTGGCCACCTAATTCAAAGAGCTGACTCATTTGAAAAGACCCTGATGCTGGGAAAGATTGAAGGCAGGAGGAGAAGGGGACGACAGAGGATGAGATGGTTTGATGGCATCACCGACTCAATGGACATGGGTTTGGGTAGACTCCAGGAGTTGGTGATGGACAGGGAGGCCTGGCGTGCTGCAGTCCATGGGGTTGCAAAGAGTCAGACACGACTGAGCGACTGAACTGAACATGTTAAAATATTGATTGATCTAATGGAAGACATGAGCTCTGTTCTTATTCCCTAGCCTCAATTACAAACAATCCTCCAAACAAATTCAAGTTAGATGATAATTATAATTATCTAGTAGTTCAAGATTTTGGAACATAGTATTAGAAATATTCATACTAGTGCTTATTTTAACTCCTAATCATTTATTTTTATGATTATCATATCACTTACCTCATTTCAAATAATTGTGGTTGGTATATGTAATATTATACTAGATTATGTTACCTTATTTAAAATAGCTCATATTAAAAACTCAGATAATGTTATATATTTATTTTGTATGGTAAGTGTCAAGGGGAGGAAAATTTCCTTAAGAGGAGTACACTTGAGTTCTGTGGCAGGACTAATAATAAAAAATTGATAAAAACATATTAATAAGAAAAAGAGAAGAGAGAGAAACATTTTAATTCATATGCATGAAGTCCCATAGAAACAAGACCTAAGAAGTGGCCAGAGTAGGCAGTTTTATAATTTTTAAACAAAGAAACAATAAACTTGTGAAGAAATGACAGGACAAAGAAACTTAGGTTTTGGGTGCCCAATTAGTGAAGAATCTAAACAGAATTTGGGCTTGGGTAAGTTAAAGAGGTAACAGGTCTGTTTAATTGGACTTCGAGGTGCAAATTCCATTATCTTTGATGACAATGGTGTCTTTCTACTTCTAACTGTGAGAAGGGTATCTTTCACATGAGACAGATCTTCTCTGCTTTCAGGAAGAAAGAAAGGAAGGTCAGAGTCCCTTTTCCTTGGCCATTTCCTATGTAACTTTAATTCAAAATAATTAATATGCCATTGAGGCACATTTGGTCTAGCCAACCCTAGACCCCAACATAAATGTTTTCTTGGTGGTATTATAAAAAGGAAGTTTAGATTTTACCTAACTTCAAAGAAATAATGGATCTATTTTTGATATTATTAACTATTGGTCTTTTCTCTATTTTCTAGTCCATTTTATATTTATACTTATAGATGATTCCATTCATTACAACAATTTAACTTAGGGACTGAAGACATTTAAGATTTAACTTAAATTCAAATTCCATTTTCCTCACTTATTACAGAAGTTACATAATCTAGAATACCTTTGTTTTTCATCAAAAACAAAAATAGTAATGAAAGAAGTGTATTTATCTCTTTGCTTTGTGCTGAGGACTCAATGGAGAAGTATGTGATAAAAAAACAAATGTAAAACGCTGTATCCTCTCATTTTACAATGCAAATCGAAGAAACAGAGGGTTTAAGTGATTTTTCCAAGTATACCCAAGTCAGTGGTAATTTAAGAATCAAGTTTCCTGTATTGATGAGTGTTTAGACATAATGGCCATCTGATTATATTTGTAAAGACAATACATGTTTTTAGCAGAGACTGATGCATGGAAAGATAATATCTACACCATTTGTTAAGGCATCTGGGACAAGCATTCTTTTATCCATTTTTGTCTACGCAGTTTGTCAACATGACTAGAACTTCTGATAACAGAGAGTAAATAGTGCAAGCAATATTTGAATGTATAAAAAATATTGACTTATCAATATTATCTTGTTTCTAATATATCACTAAGTTCTGTGTTATATAATATGGGACATTTTGGCAACATAACCCACGGAGATTATGTTTCTAAATGGCTGTCTATTTAGGAAAAAGAGATAAGCATAATAAAAACAAATGTGCAATACATGTTACAAATGGCATGTAAAGATAATATGAAAGCTCACGAAACAGCATGGGATCAGTTGATAAATGAATGGTATAGACCATGTACATGGTGGGAATTTAAATGAGGGAAAAACCTGTTTGTCCTGCTTCTCAGAAGTCAGCTAACAATTGGAATGGCAGGTTGGATAGACTCACTCCAGATCCCTCTCCAGGTTTAATTTCTCATATAAGCTATAACTTCTACCTCTCTGACAACTTTTCCTGTGATTCTAAAAGAAAGGTAAATGAATTGGTTTAGATTTCAACTTTGACTATGCACTGTGCAGTGGGTTCAGGACTTTTTTTCTTTCTGTACATATCCTGTGTCAATGTCCACCCCCTTTCCTCTGAGAAACATTCCTTGACAATGAATGTAGTCACTGATTGGCTGAACTGTGTGCACTATCTTGTGTATTCAGAATCACACTGCTTGGCTTCATAACATCCTTTGACACTTGAATCACATAGGATTTGATTTGGCTTAACTGCTTTATCAGACTGATACACTAATTAAAAAATCACAAAGAGAATTAACAAAAATGACCTTATATACAATCTCATCAAAAAGAATAAAATACCTAAGATAAATTTAATCAGGAGGATAAAGACTCATGCACTGAAATCTATAGGACACCGATTAAAAAAAACGAACACACAAATAAATGGAAAGGTGTCCCATGCTTGTGAACTGGAAGAATTAATAGTGTTCAAATTTCCAAACCACCCAAAACAATCTACAGATTCAGTGCAGTCCCTGTCAAAATTCCAATGGCATTTTTCATAGAAATAGAACAAATAGTTCTACATTTATAGAAAATCAAAGACATATATACCAAAATAAACAAAACAAAACCAACAAAGCAATCTTAAGAATCTGGAGGCATCATATGCCCCGATTTCAAATATTATAAAGCTATAGTAATCAAAACAGGATGATACTGTGATATTGGTAGGAGACACAGATCAATGAAACTGAATAAAGAGCCTAGTAATAAACTTAAACAAATAGGTTCAACTAAGTTATAACAAAAGCACCAAGAATATACAATAAGGGAAGGATAATTTCTTCAATAAATGGCACTGTGGAAACTAGAGTCACATGCAAAAGAATGAAACTGAACCTGCTATCTTATACCATACACAAAATCAACTAAAAATGGATTAAAAACTTCACCATAAAACCTGAAACTAAGAAATGCCTAGAAGGAAACATAGGTGGTAAGGTTCTTGACATTGGTCTTGTTATTTTTTTAACCTGACTTCAAAAGCAAAGTCAACATAAGCAAAAACAAATGAAACTATATCAAACTGAAAAGCTGTACAGCCAAAGAAACCTACAAAATGAAAAGGAAACCTACAGAATGGGATAAAATATTTGGAAATGATATATATGATAAAAGGTTAATATCCAAAACATAAATAACTAATTCAACTCAAGAACAAAAAGCAAACTATCAAACTTAAACATGGGCAAAGGACATAAACAGTTCTGATGGAAGATATACTCAAGCTAACAGGCACATGAAAAGAGGCTAAGCATCACCAATCATCAGGAAAATACATATCAAAATCACGATTAGGTATCACCTGACATGTGTCAGAATGGCTAGTAACAAAAGGACAAGAAATATTCGGTAACAGGTATTGGCAAAGATGTGAAGCAAAGAGAATCCCTGTGCGCTGTTGGTAGGAATATAAGTTAGTGTATCCACCACAAGTGGAAAACACTTCTGAGCATTTACCCAAAGGAAATATAAACACTAATTCAAAAATATATATGTACCTCATTTTCATTAGAGCACTATTATAGCAGCCAAGAGATGGAAACACCAAAATGTCCATCAGCAGATGTATGGATAAAGAAACTGTGGTTATCTACCTATCTAATCTATATACAGAAGAATATTATTCAGCCATAGAAAGGAAATCTTACCATTTTGGCAATATGCTAAATGGAATGTCATTATGCTAAATGACCCTGGAGGAGGAAATGGCAACCCACTCCAGTACTCTTGCCAGGAAGACTCCATGGACAGAGGAGCCTGGTGAGCTAAAGTCCATGGGGTCACAAAAAGTCAGACACAGTTGAGAGCATGTGTGCGTGCACACACTCGCACATATACACACACAAAATGAAATGTCAAAGAAAGTCAAATACCATATAATCTCACTTATATGCAGAATCTAAAAGTAACCCTCAAAAGCAAAACCATATTTATAAACAGAGAATAGACAGGTTGTTGCCAGAAGTGGGGGATGGGGTAGGAAGAAAGGTGAAGAGAGTCAAAAGTACAAACTTCTACTTATAAAATAAATAAATCATGGGGATGTAACATACAGTGTGGTGACTACAGTTCATAATAGTGCTTTACATATTTGAAAGTTGCTAAAAGTTCGCATCAGAAGAAAAAATTTGTAACTCTGTATGGTTATGGATGTTAACTAGACCTATTATGGTTATTTGGCAATGTGTGCCTGTGTGTTCAGTCGTATCTGACTCTTTGAGACTCCATGGACTTGTAGTCCACTAGGTTCATCTGTCAATGGAATTTTCCAGGCAAGGATACTGGAGCAGGTGGCCCTTTCCTCCTCCACGGGATCTTTCCGACCCAGGGATCAAACCCATGTCTCTTGCATCTCCTGCAGTGGAAGGCAGATTCTTTACCACTATGCCATAATACATATACAAATATTAAAAATTATGTTGTACATATGAAAATACATTATGTGAATTATACCTCAATTTAAAATATTCATAAAAGAACAAGTTTATCAGACTAGATTTTTAAAGTGTGTTTTAAAATGTATTATGTATCTATGACTTCAGTCTGGAAGTAAGCTTTGAGGAGAAAGTATATGAATTCTTTCTCCCCAAGAATTCTACTCCCCAAGAAATCATGAGGGGATATCTGTGAGAATGGACTGAATTATGTTGTTGTAATAAACCCTTAAACTGAGTAATGTACTTAGTCATTTCCTGTAGGAGGGCTCTGTTCATGATGGTCTTTCAGATCCCCAGATGAACTGAGCAACCACTATCTCAAAAATTACTGTCACTATGCCACTATGCTACAGGGAAGAAAAAGACCTTGGAAGGGTCAGACATAAGAATGCACTGCTCCAGGAGCTTGGAAGTGCCATACAATAACTCAGCTCACAGAAGATTGATTGGGAAGAGTCACAGGAAACAGTCGGCAGGGTGCTAGAGAAAGAAGTAGGGAGAACACATTTGATGAGTAACATCTCAACTACAAAAGTGGATTTGCCCAAATCATACCTTACTCAAGGCTGATAACATCTAGAGAAAGAAGTGAGCTAGGAAGTTCTGACTTTTCAAGTCAACACCAGGCAACTCTGCCAGGCAATACTTGTTCCAGATCTCCTATTATATTGGTCAAAGCTCTGACAAGTTTGCATCACAGCTTGACTTTGTCCTCTGTTCAACTCTTCTTCCTCCCCTTACCCTTCAGAGATCTTGATCCTTAATTAACATCCTGTAACCTAAACTCCATCTCAAGTATTCAGACTTCTGGTGGACCCAAACTGAGAGTCTGTAATTGGTTCAGACTTTATGAATACAGCCAATTCATAGAAAGTGTTCTTTATTACACTTTTTTATCTTTCAAAATTTCCATTTCTAGGGCAAGAAAATACATATGACTACTATGTATTTTATTTTTTTTTTTTATTTTATTTTATTTTTAAACTTTACAATATTGTATTAGTTTTGCCAAATATCGAATGAATCTGCCACAGGTATACCTGTGTTTGCTGAAGATCAGAAGTTCAGTTTCACCATTATTTCTAAAAATTTTTATAGAGTTGATTAAAACATGCTACTTTTTATATTCATTTAATTAAATTTAATTCATTTAATTTAAGTTAATTTCAGTTAACTGTGTGACAAAAACTAAAGATTTCATTTCTCTATGAAGACCTACAAGACCTTTTAGAACTAACACCCCAAAAAGATGTCCTTTTCATTATAGGGGACTAGAATGCAAAAGTAGGAAGTCAAGAAACACCGGGAGTAACGGGCAAATTTGGCCTTGGAATACGGAATGAAGCAGGGCAAAGACTAAAAGAGTTTTGCCAAGAAAATGCACTGGTCATAGCAAACACCCTCTTCCAACAACACAAGAGAAGACTCTACATATGGACATTACCAGATGGTCAACACCAAAATTAGACTGATTATATTCTTTGCAGCCAAAAATGGAGAAGCTTGATACAGTCAACAAAAACAAGACCAGGAGCTGACTGTGGCTCAGATCATGAATTCCTTATGACCAAATTCAGACTGAAATTGAAGAGAGTAGGGAAAACCACTAGACCATTCAGGTATGACCTAAATCATATACCTTATGATTATACAGTGGAAGTGAGAAATAGATTTAAGGGACTACATCTGATAGATAGAATGCCTGATAAATTATAGACTGAGGTTCATGACATTGTACAGAAGACAGGGATCAAGACCATCCCCATGGAAAAGAAATGCATAAAAGCAAAATGGCTGTCTGGGGAGGCCTTACAAATAGCTGTGAAAAGAAGAGAAGCAAAAAGCAAAGGAGAAAAGGAAAGATATAAACATCTGAATGCAGAGTTCCAAAGAATAGCAAGAAGATATAAGAAAGCCTTCCTCAGTGATCAATGCAAAGAAATAGAGGAAAACAACAGAATGGGAAAGACTAGAGATCTCTTCAAGAAAATTAGAGATACCAAGGGAACATTTCATGCAAAGATGGGCTCGATAAAGGACAGAAATGGTATGGACCTAACAGAAGCAGAAGATATTAAGAAGACATGGCAAGAATACACAGAAGAACTGTACAAAAAAGATCTTCACAACCCAGATAATCACGATGGTGTGATCACTCACCTAGAGCCAGACATCCTGGAATGTGAAGTCAAGTGGGCCTTAGAAAGCATCACTATGAACAAAGCTAGTGGAGGTGATGGAATTCCAGTTGAGCTATTTCAAATCCTGAAAGATGATGCTGTGAAAGTGCTGCACTAAATATGCCAGCAAATTTGGGAAACTCATCAGTAGCCACAGGACTGGAAAAGGTCAGTTTTCATTCCAATCCCAAAGAAAGGCAATGCCAAAGAATGCTCAAACTACCCCCAAATTGCACTCATCTCACATTCTAGTAAAGTAATGCTCAAAATTCTCCAAGCCAGGCTTCAGCAATACGTGAACTGCAAAATTCCAGATGTTCAAGCTGGTTTTAGAAAAGGCAGATGAACAGGAGACCAAATTGCCAACATCCGCTGGATCATCAAAAAAGCAAGAGTTCCAGAAAAACATCTATTTCTGCTTTATTGACTATGCCAAAGCCTTTGTCTGTGTGGATCACAATAAACTGTGGAAAATTCTGAAAGAGATGGAATACCAGACTACCTGACCTGCCTCTTGAGAAATTTGTATGCAGGTCAGGAAGCAACAGTTAGAACTGGACATGGAACAACAGACTGGTTCCAAATCGAAAAAGGAGTTCGTCAAGGCTGTATATTGTCACCCTGTTTATTTAACTTATATGCAGAGTACATCATGAGAAACGCTGGACTGGAAGAAACACAAGCTGGAATCGAGATTTCCAGGAGAAATGTCAATAACCTCAGATATGCAGATGACACCACCCTTATGGCAGAAAGTGAAGAGGAACTCAAAAGCCTCTTGATGAAAGTGAAAGAGGAGAATGAAAAAGTTGGCTTAAAGCTCAACATTCAGAAAACGAAGATCATGGCATCCGGTCCCACCACTTCATGGGATATAGATGGGGAAACAGTGGAAACAGTGTCAGACTTTATTTTTTGGGCTCCCAAATCACTACAGATGGTGACTGTAGCCATGAAATTAAAAGATTCTTACTCCTTGGAAGAAAAGTTTTGACCAACCTAGATAGCATATTGAAAAGCAGAGACATTACTTTGCCAACAAAGGTCCATCTAGTCAAGGCTATGGTTTTTCCTGTGGTCATGTATGGATGTAAGAGTTGGACTGTGAAGAAAGCTGAATGCCAAAGAATTGATGCTTTTGAACTGTGGTGTTGAAGAAGAGTCTTGAGAGTTCCTTGGGCTGCAAGGAGATCCAACCAGTCCATTCTGAAGGAGATCAGCCCTGGGATTTCTTTGGAAGGAATGATGCTAAAGCTGAAACTCCAGTACTTTGGCCACCTCATGCGAAGAGTTGATTCATTGGAAAAGACCCTGATGCTGGGAGGGATTGGGGGCAGGAGGAGAAGGGGACGACAGAGGATGAGATGGCTGGATGGCATCACTGACTCAATGGACGTGAGTTTGAGTGAACTCTGGGAGTTGGTGATGGACAAGGAGGCCTGGCGTGCTGCGATTCATGGGGTCACAAAGAGTCGGACACTACTGAGCGACTGAAATGAACTGAACTGAACATTTTTTGTTCTATTCTATAGCAATAGAGCCTTTCACCAATTATTTGTTGTTGTCTAGTCTCTAAGTCATGTCCAATTCTTTGTGACCCTATGGGTTGTAGCCTGCCAGGCTGCTCTATCCATGGATTCTGCAGGCAAGAATACTAGAATGGGTTGCTATTTCCTTCTCCAGGGGCTCTTCCTGATCCAAGGATCAAACCTGCACCTCCTGCATTGTCAAGCAGATTCTTTACCACTGAGCCACCAGGGAAGCCCAACCAATTCTTACTTTCGCATATACATTTCACACTTTTTTTTTTTTTAAACTAACTGTGGTCAATAAAATGTGCAGGAATGTGATATTACAACATCTCATGACAGAAAATGAAGAAATCATGTCCCTTAACCTCATAAAAAATTAATAAACAGAAAGCTTGAATAGATTTGGGAGACCAGAAAGGGGAGCTCTCACACCCTGAAACCATATCAGAAACCAACAAGGAGAAGACATACTTACTCCTCTTCTTTCTTAGCAAGGACCCAGCCAATGAAAAACCAAGTACTCTTTCTTTACTATGACCCTCACAGCTTCCTTTTTCCTCTCTGTAAGAATTCTTCTTCCCTTGCCATTTAGGGACTACTATGAGGCTCACCATAGTTGCAGACCCTGAATAAATCCATCTTTGCTGGAGAAATATCTAGCAGTCTGTTTCAATTAAACATTTTCATTCACTTCCTTTCAGTTTCTTAGAACATGGAAATGATGGCTGACATTTGTCTATCTCAGACCATGAGGATAAACATCATAATCTAGAAATCACAAAAGGAAAGACTTGAATCACTAGATTCTGGACAAGGCAGAGCCAACACAGGATCCCTACAAGGCTTAAGTTTGGACTGTTCAAGAGGGAAAATTGTTTTAGCCACTATTTAGCCACCTGATGGGAAGAGCTGACTCATTGGAAAATACCCTGATGCTGGTAAAGATTGAAGGCAGGAAGAGAAGGCGATGACAGAGGATGAGATGGTCAGATGGCATCACAGACTCAATCACATGAGTTTGAGCAAGCTTTGAGAGGTGGTGGATGACAGGGAAGCCTGGTGTGCTGCAGTCCATGGGGCCACAAAGAGTTGGACACAACTAAGTGACTGAACTGATAAATGAAATTGATTTATAATTTTATTTGCCAGTTGTTTGTTTCCATATGAACACACATACACACACACATATATACACACACACATAGATATAGGCCTTGAATCAAGCAACCAAATTTTTTAGTTATAATTATATATATACATAGAAATTACAGACACATACATATAAAATAATTTAGTGTTTCTAAGGGGAAAAATCATTATCAGCATATAAAGACAATTTGACTTATACCCTAATTAATAGCCCCTTATTAATTTTATCTTCAATTACTTCACTGGCTAAAAATCAAGTATAGAATTAAATAGAAGTGAGATCTGACATCCTTGACTTATTCTCTATCCTATTGGAAAGTTTCACTATTTCAATAGTATTGAATAAAATGTTGAACAGAAAGACAAGTGTTCATCCTTGCTTTGAACTCAATTTATGGGGGAAAGCATTGAGTATTTCACCATTAGGTATGCTGCTATCTGAGCATTTTAGTAATTGTTTTTATTAAACGGATGAAATTTCCTTCCATTAGTAGACACTTGAGAGTTATCATGGATATGTATTAGATTTTTTTTCAAATGTTACTAATGTATTGAAATTAACTCATGATTTTATTATTTATCCTGTTAATGTGATGAACTGTTTTCAAATATATAAAACAAAATGTTTAAAAAGTTCTTAGATATCTGGAATACTTCCCTTGATTATATCATAACTTTAATATATTGCTGGATTTAAATTGCTGATACTGGTTAAAGAATTTGACCTTTATATTGAGTGATACCAGTCATATATTTTACCATACTGTGAAAAATATAAGAATAGTTCAACAATGTAATTTTTCATGCATCCAACGTGCTATTGATGGCAGTTTTTTATGAATCATAGATGCAGGCCAGTTTAGTAGAAATTAGTAAAGGAAGCCATTTATCTTAATTATATATTTGTCATTCCTGGTGCACTCCTCCCTACTCCCCTACTCTGGATCCCAGTTTCCTTATGGTGGTATCATTTACCTTCAGCATGAAGTGTCATCTTTATTCTTTCCTGATAGTTCAGATGTTTCCCTTCAGCATGAAGTATTATCTTTAGGATTTAATAGACCAAAGATACACTGCTATTTAAATTTTTATAGCTTTTGGTTATATATAAATCTATTTTACTCTCATTTCTTTGAAGAATTGTTTTGGGTGTTTATAGGTATCTGGAGAGGAGACCTTGGAGAAGAAAATGGCAACCCACCCTAGTATTCTTGCCTGGGAAATCCCATGGACAGAGGAGCCAGACAAACTGCAGTCCTTGAGGTCACAAAGAGTTGGACACAACTTAAAGACCAAACAACAGAGGTATCTGGATTGAAAGACTTTTTTTGTTCCTTTCAGCAAATTGAATTGAACTTGTCATTGCATTACCTCCCAGCTCCCTTTTGCTATACTCCCATTATTTGTACTGCCTTCCGCTCAACTCTTCACTACTCATCTTTTTTCTGTGAATGCTTAAGATATTTTTGTATATATATGTGTTTTTGGTTGTTCGATATACCATCCGTCAATCCTGCTTGTGTTTCAGATTTCTCAAAACTGTAGACTGAAATATTTTTTCTATTTCAGAAATTGCTAGTAAACATATTTTGGATTATGTGATAATATTTCACAGTTCACTGATTCTCTTTATTTTTCATCCCTTGCTTTCTTTCCCTCAGATTGGAGGGAATGCTATGTCCATTTACCACTGTTACATTTCTCTGTTGGCTTCAACCTGCTCCAATCTTTAGTATAGCCCATCTGTTGAATTTAACATTTAAGATTACATAAATAATTCAAAAATAATTTTCATTTACTTGCTTTTTTGAACTTCCCTGATGTCTCAGACGGTAAAGCATCTACCTACAATGTGGGAGACCCGGGTTCAATCCCTGGGTCGGGAAGATCTCCTGGAGAAGGAAATGGCAACCCACTCCAGTATTCTTGCCTGGGAAATCCCATGGATGGAGGAACCTGGTAGGCTACAGTCCATGGGGTCGCCAAGAGTTGGACATGACTGAGCGACTTCACTTCACTTGCTTTAGATTTCCTATCTGTTCACCTATTATTTTCATCTTTTCCTTATATTTGGTAAATTATCTTCTGTGATAACTTTAAAGTTCTTCCTGAACATATATCTCTAGTGAAAGTGGGAAAATCTAAAAATCTAATGGGTGTTAATTGCTTCCCCATTGAGTTTGGCAATTACAACTAAAAAAGACCAAGAAAAATTTGCCAAGGTTATAAGCAGATATGCAAAAATAATACAATGAATCTGGATAATTTGACTGCTTCTAGCCCCAAAACAGGTGTAAACAGGACTGAAAATATCTGCAAATAAGACCAGTGGAGACTATTCAACTAGATGAAGTTATTCTGAACTAAAGCAAAGATCAAAATATTAACATGGCTTTCCTACCAAGCTTATACTCCTTAGATTGTACAGAGAGGCATATTTAAAATGAAATGGAGAAACGGGTATGAGAAAACAAGTAAGGTATGAGAACAATGTTGCTGTTACGTGCATTTTCATAGAAAAATATATCAGGAGCCTACTTAGTTTTTTTTTTTTTTTTTTTTTTTACCACATTTACTCTATTACTAAGTTCCACTACATTACCAAACTACTTATCAAAAATTAAAAGTTTATGTTTGTACCTTAAACACCAATCTTGGGTCCCCAAGGTCCAAATATGAACAACCATTAAGAGTGACATAAAGGCTATCTTAGATACCTAAGATAACCTACTGAATGGGAAAAAAATATAAATGTTATGATCAATAAGCAGTTAATATCCAAAATATATAAACAGCTCATACAACTCAGTATAAAAAATTGGCCAGAAGACCAGAATAGGTATTTTTTCCCCAAGGAAGATACAGAGATATCCGACAGGCACATGAAAATATACTCAACACCGCTAATCAGAGAAGTGCAAAACCACAATGAGATACTACTTCACACCTGTCAAAATAGTTATTTATCCTCAAAAAGTTTATAAATAACAAATGTTCCAAGGATTTAGGGAAAAGAGAACTCTAGCACACTGTTGGTGGGACTGTAAATTGGAGCAGCCAATATGAAAAATAGTATGGACGTTCTTCAAAACACAAAAAAATAGAGCTACCATACAATCCAGCAATTCTACTGCCAGATATATAGCTTCAGAAAATTAAAACACTAGTTTGGAACAAAATGCACCCTAATGTTCATAGCAGCATTATTTACAACAGCCAAGATATGGAAACAACCCAAGCGCCCATGAACAGATGAATGGAAAAAGAAAATGTGGCATATATCTGTATAAAGAAATATTACTCAGCCACAAAAAAACAATGAAATTCTGCCATTTACAACAACGTGGATGGACTTTCTATAGAGTACTATTAAGTCAGACAAAAGATAAACTGTTACTACCATACGTATAACCTAAAAAATAAAACAAATGATTGTCTATAAGAAAACAGATTCAGAGATATAGAGTACATTCGAGTGGTTCTCACAAGGGAGAGGGAAGTGGGGTCGGGAGAGATCGGTATATGAAAGTTAAGAGACAAACAACTATGTATAAAATATGCAAGAAGGATAACAGCACAGGGAAATTCAGCCATTTGTTTATAATGACTTTAAAGAAGAATAATCTATAAAAATAATTACTATGTTACATATTTAAAACTAATATTTTAAAATCAACTATACATCAATAAAAAATTTGAAAACTAATAAGATATCAAGGAAGGAATATGAAGAAATTCTAACATTTTAACACATAATGACTAAGGTAAAAGCAAAATAAAACAGACATTTTTCTTGCACATTTACCTTCATGACAAACTTCTTACTTGGAGTTTGTCAAGCTCATTCTCTAAACTACTTGCTATCTTCTTAAACTTAAGTCAAAATCAAAGTGTTCTAATGTCTATAAAGGTCAATATCATCTAACTCTACCCACCTTTTATGAAGGGTCTGACTTCTTGGCTCCTGACTGTTGTTCAAATATTGCAGACGTATTTCTGAATTAGATTCTTGGCACTGGCAGTTATCTCTATTGGAACTCTTTTCCCCCAGATGTTATGATCTACAGGGAATCTATGAGCAAAGGTTTAGCAAAGCCCCTTTTTTCCTTTTTATGAGAACCTACCTGACTTTCAGTTTAGTGTCCCACTCTAGTTTTTAACATTACAAGGATGACATTATGAACAAAATTACTAGGCAATATTACTTTACATAAAAATGATGCCTGATTGGTAATTTTTTTCAGGAATGGGAGGAAGCATATATGAAATAAAATATCTTTGGACAATCTGATTTGAGATTCTCTAAATGCAATGACATTCAGTGACTCTTGTAAACGATCATATCCCTTGTACAGCACCCAGAAACAATGCATCTGGAAGTATAACAAGGTTTTTGGCTTTTAGATAATACAAGGATTTCAAAACAAGCAATTCCTGCCTGTGGGACTCTTCTTCTGGTTCCATATGGACTGCTTCAAGGATATTCACTGAAGGGGAAGACCATGCTGTGGGAGCTAATCTCGATCTCTGAGTAGACTGGTGCCAAATGTGGTCTAACATAGTGTAAATCTTAATGTTTAGTTGAACCAAAAAAGAGTCCCTTGATGGTCAATGTCATAAGGCCTTAAGTACCATCTACACATTTTCCATGAAGCCAAAATAATTTTTGGACAAAAACCATTTTGTGAAAATCCTTCATATTTTACCACTGGTCTGAATTCCACTGGATTCAGATATGAATTATGCCACATAGGTTTTCAGGTTCATTGTTATTTCTGGGTCCTGTTCATCCAGTGACTAATTTTTGACAATGCCTTATTTTCATCTGCCTCCTCCAAACTAGCTTCTCCATGGATTATTTCAACTATCATATCCCAAACATTAGGCATTTGAACTTTGTTTTACACACCAGGAACTCTGTAACAAACGGTAATTTTTTTGCAGAACTTTCTGTTTTACACACCAGGAACTCTGTAACAAAAGGTAATTTTTTGTAACAAAAGGTAAATTTTTTTGTAATAAATTTGAAAAACCCTTCAAATTTATGCAAATCTGTGCTGATATTTTTTCTACTTTATTAGAAAGGGATGGTTGGGGAAAGAGGAAAGGAGAAGAGAGTGAGAGTAAGGTTGATTTTGTTTATTTGGATATTTGTTTTTGTGTTTATTATATATTTGTCCTACATGAACATACAGACACACACACACACACACCTCATGGGCTGTCTACTTCACATTTTAGGTCCCCAAGTGGTATAACTGTTTTGATCACCAATTCTTTAACATCATGAAAACATCTGTGATGGGCCACAGAGTGCCCAGATAATTGGTGTGTGCATGTATATAAACACAAATGTACATATATGTGTATATATATATATAAAATATACATCACATATATAATTAGATTCCATGAAAAACTGTTAGAACTAAAATTCTGTGAAGTTTCAAGCTACAAAAATTCAATATACAAAATTGTGTTTCTACCCACTGCTTATGAATAATCTGAAAGAACTTAAGAAAGCAATCCCATTCACAACTGCATTGAAAAGAATAAAATATCTGGGAAACATTTATAACCAAAGGGGTGGGGGGAATTGCACACTGAAAACTAAGATGTTGATGAAAGAAATTAAAGACATAAATAAATAGAAAGATTCCATGGTCATAGATTGGAACAATATTATTAAAATATTCACACTACCCAAAGCAATACACAGGTTCAATCCCCATCAAAACTTCAATGTTATTTTTCACCAAAATAGAACAATCCTATAGAACAATTTGTATAGAACCACAAAAGGCCCCAAATAGCCAAAGCAAACTTAAAAAAGAGTAACAAAGTTGGAGACACTATGTTTCCTGATTTCAAACTATATTACAAGACTATAGTAATAAAAACTATATGGCCCTAGTATTAAAACCAGCACATAGATCAATGGAATAAGATTGCTGCTGTTGTTAAGTCTCTTTAGTTATGATCAATTCTGTGTGACCCCACAGATGGCAGCCCACCAGGTTCCCCTCTTCCTGGGACTCTCCAGGCAAGAACACTGCAGTGGGTTGCCATTTCCTTCTCCAATGCATGAAAGTAAAGAGTGAAAGTGAAGTCGCTCAGTCAAGTCGGACTCTTAGCGACCCCATGGACTACAGCCTACCAGGCTCATCCATCCATGGGATTTTCCAGGCAAGAGTACTGGAGTGGTTTGCTACTTCCTTATGCAAAAATCTGCACACCCTAAACATACACAATTTTTTTTGTCTTTTCTGTCTCAATAAAGCCAGGGGAAAAATGAGTTGAATGTTAAAAACAATTCATATAAATGATTAATAAGGAATAGACTACAGTAAACACAGATATCCATATATAACACTAGGTGGTATTTTGAAACATTTTATTCTGGATAAAACAGTGCTTGGGAACATGGGACAACAAATATAGTTGACCAGGCATTTCATGTGAATTCGTAAATGAATCTTGGTTTTTGTTAGCTAACTTTTAGCTAAGAGAGGAAACACTAGTCAACAAAAGAGTCCAAAATGAAGTACTTGATGCAATCTCAAAAACAGAATGGTCTCTGTTCATTTCCAAGGCAAACCATTCAATATCACAGTAATCCAAGTCTATGCCCCAATCAGTAATGCTGAAAAGGCGGAAGTTGAATGGTTCTATGAAGACCTACAAAAACTTCTACATTTAACATCAAAAAAAGGTTTCCTTTTCAAGGGACTGGAATGCAAAAATCAAGAGATATCTGGAGTAAAAGGCAAATTTGGCCTTGGTGTACAAAACGAAGTAGGGCAAAGGCTAACAGGGTTTTGCCAAGAGAACACACAGGTCATAGCAAACACCCACTTCCAACAACACAAGACAAGACACGGCACAAGGACATCACCAGATGGTCAACACTGAAATCAGACTGATTATATTTGCAGCCAAAGATGGAGAAACTCTATACAGCCAGTAAAAACAAGAGTGGGAGCTGACTGTGGCTCAGATAACAAACTCCTTATCACCAAATTCAGACTTAAATTGAAAAAAGTAGGGTAAACCACCTGAGAAGGCAATGGCACCCCACTCCAGTACTCTTGCCTGGAAAATCCCATGGATGGAGGAGCCTGGTAGACTGCAGTCCATGGGGTCACACAGAGTCAGACACGACTGAAGTGACATCAGCAGCATCAGAAGGGCAAACTACTAGGCCATTCAGTATGACCTAAATCAAATCCCTTATGATTATACAGTGGAAGTGACAAAGATTCAATGGATTAGATCTGATAGACAGAGTGCCTGAAGAACTATGGACGGAGGTTCGTGACATTGTACAGGAGGCAGTGATCAAGACCATTCCCAAGAAAAAGAAATGCCAAAAGGAAAAATGGTTGTCTGAGGAGGCCATACAAATAGCTGAGAAAAGAGGAGAAATAAAAGCCAAGGAGAAAAGGAAAGATATACTCATTTGAATGCAGAGTTCCAAAAAATAGCAAGAGGAGATAAGAAAGCCTTACTTGGTGATCAATGCAAAGAAATAGAGGGAAACAATAGAATGGGAAAGATTAGAGATCTCCTCAAATTGGATACCAAGGGAACATATCACACAAAGATGGGCACAGTAAAGGACAGAAATGGTATGGACCTAACTGAAGCAGAAGATATTAAGAAGAGGTGGCAGAATACACAGAAGAACTATACAAAAAAGATCTTTATGATCCAGATAACCACAATGGTGTGATCACTCACCTTGAGCCAGACATCCTGGAATGTGAAGTCAAGTGGGCCTTAAGAAGCATCACTACAAACAAAGCTAAAGGAGGTGATGGAATTCCAGTGGAGCTATTTCAAATCCTAAAAGATGCTGCTGCTAAAGTGCTGCACTCAATATGCCAGCAAATTTGGAAAACTCAGTGTTGGCCACAGGACTTGAAAAGGTCAGTTTTCATTCCAATCCCAAAGAAAGGCAATGCCAATGAATGTACAAACTACCACACAATTGCACTCATCTCACATGCTAGCAAAATAATGCTCAAAATTTCAAGCTGGATTTAGAAAACCAGAGGAACCAGAGATCAAATTGTCATCATACATGGGATCATCAAAAAAGCAAAAGAGTTCCAGAAAAACATCTACTTCTGTCTTATTGACTACACCAAAGCCTTTGACTGTGTGGATCACAACAAATGGTGGAAAATTCTTCAAGAGATGGGAATACCAGACCACCTGACCTGCCTCTTGAGAAATCTATATGCAGGTCAAGAAGCAACAGTTACAACTGGACATGAAACAACAGACTGGTTCCAATTAGGAAAGGAATATGTAAAGGTTGTTTATTGTCACCCTGCTTATTTAACTTAATGCAGAGTACATCATGTGAATGCCGGGCTGGATGAAGCAAAAGCTGGAATCAAGATTGCCGGGAGAAATATCAATAACCTCAGATATGCAGATGAAACCACCCTTATGGCAGTAAGCAGAGAAGAACTCTAAAGAGCCTCTTGATGAAAGTGAAAGAGTGAAAAAGTTGGCTTACAGCTCAACATTCAGAAAACTAAGATCATGGCATCTGGTTCCATCACTTCATGGCAAATAGATGGGAAGACAATGGAAACAGTGTCAGACTTTATTTTGGAGGGCTCCAAAATCACTGCAGATGGTGACTGCAGCCATGAAATCAAAAGACACTTGCTCCTTGGGAGAAAAGCTATGACCAACCTAAACGGCATATTCAAAAGCAGAGACATTACTTTGTCAACAAAGGTCCATCTAGTCAAAGCTATGGTTTTTCCAGTGGTCAAGTATGGATGTGAGAGTTGGACTATAAAGAAAGGTGAGCACCAAAGAATCGATGCTTTTGAACTGTGGTTTTGGAGAAGACTCTTGAGATCCCCTTGGACTGCAAGGAGATCCAACCAGTCCATCCTAAAGAAATCAGTTCCGAATATTCATTGGAAGGACTGATGCTGAAGTTGAAACTCCAATATTTTGGCAACCTGATGCAAAGAATTGACTCATTAGAAAAGACCCTGATGCTGGGAAGGGTTGAAAGCAGGAAAAGAAGGGGACAACAGAGGATGAGATGATTGGATGGCATCACAACTGGATGGACATGAATTTGAGCAAGCTCTGGAATTGTTGATGGACAGGGAAGCCTTGCGTGCTATAGTCCATGGGGTTGCACAGAGTCGGACACAACTGAATTATTGAAGTGAACTGAACTTAGCTAGCAGAAAGATATAAAAGCTATATATCACTAGCACAAAATATAAAAATAACTTTCTAGTTGCTTTGAAAACTCAAGGAAAGTCAACATACAGAATATGTCATTTTGTCTGTGTGTGTCTGCGTTTTGTAAGGAGTGTTAGTCATTCAGTCATGCCTGACTCTTTGTGACCCCATGGACTATAGTCCATCAGGTTCCTCCCTCCATGGATTTCTCCAGGCAAGAATACTGGAGTATGTTGCATTCCTTTCTCTAGGGAATCTTCTTAACCCCAGGGTCAAACCTTCATCTCCTGCACTGCAGGTAGATTCTTTATTGTGTTGTGTATAGGTGTTACAAATTCTCCATAGCATACTTTTTATAGCTAAAAAGCTACTTGCAGATTGCAGGTAAAGAAAATAAGGTTCTATTCAGTGTTTTAGTGCTCTTTTCTGAGTAAAAAAAAATCTTTTTTCTTTTCACATCAAGTTTGTTAATTCCCAAGAGAATTAAAGTGAAGGGTTTGGGCATCCAGCCAGCAACTTTGTCTGATATTTTCATTCTTTCAAGGTAGGAAAGAGGCGGTTGTTGTTTCAACTCTATTGAACAGAAAAAGTAACCTTGTTTCTCAAAGTTCATACAACTAGGCAGCACTGACAAATGTAATAATGTCCACTCTTTATTGAAGGCCCTTTTTATCAGAGGTAATTAGCTTATATTGTATTTTTGATACATGTTTTAAACCCTTAAACATTAACCTTATTTTTCTTTAACAAAAATTATCAAATTGTGGCTCAGAGATTCAATAAGTTATCTCACCTCACACTAATTTTAAATACAAAGCTGAGATTTTTACAAGGATATCTATGTCCCCTAAACTTTCTACTTACCCTCTCCCTAATAATAGTCTACATTCTTATTGAGAGTTAAACAATGCTGTGAATGCTAAAGGAGGTCTAATAGAAATACACTAATGAGAGGACCTATATTAATGGATCTGCTATATATTTTTCAAGGAAATGCAATTTTATCACTTTCAATTTATACAGTAATAAGTTTCTATTTGAAGCCCTGGTAATTTAATAATGAATAATTTCATATTGTGGTTTCCAAATACTCTGAAGCACACACATTTGGGGGAAGTTTGTCTTTTTAAGTGTAAAAGTGACTTCAAGTAAACATGACTGCCATTCTATTTGAAACTTTTAAAGTCATGAACAAGGTCTGTATTATATCAACCCTCAGATCCCATAACAGAGATCCACCTATTGAAAAATAATTAATCCTATTTTTCTGGCCTTTTCCCTAAACCAGAGCCCTTTATTTCCTAACATACCAAAATATTTGAATGAGAAGGGCTTTCCTCTGCAATGTGAAACCGAGTGGAATAGCTACTATTTGAATATCTTATGTTGTGCTGTGCTGTGCTTAGTTGTTCAGTTGTGTCCAACTCTTTGCAACCCTGTGGACTATAGCCTGCCAGCCTCCTCTATCCATGGGGATTCTCCAGACAAGAATACAGGAGTGGGTTGCCATAACCTCCTCCAGGGGATCTTCCCAACCCAGGGATCAAATACAGGTCTCTGGCACTGTAGGTGGATTCTTTATCATCTGATTCACCAGATAATATCTTATAGGTTATGAATAATAACTGCTTCATGAAGGAGAGAGAATACTTTAAATGGTTATTAACCATTGAATATTTCCACATTGTACTAATGGTATCTTACATTTATAATGAAATTTTTAGCCAAGAGCAATTTTCAGAGATTACCATCTGATATATATGGCAACATGCATACTTTTCTATAATATACCAAGGTAGGACCATAAGTATGCCATCCAAATAGAAATCTGGAGGGAAAAAAAAAAAATAGAAAAAGACCTGGCAGCTAGAATAAGGTTAAAAAAGCATATAAACCTGAGTAGGAAAGGAATTATTTCCTTTCTCCGTGCAAGGAAATGTTTGCTAGAATAAAGGGACAGTATAGTAGACAGGAAAAAGCACTGTATTTGGATTCAGAAATCTTGATTGTGAATTCAACCACCCATGAGACCTGATGAAAATTACCTAACCTCTCTTCTCAATTCCAAAAGGAAAATAATCATTCTTAATCAGCTTATCCTTAATGTGAAGTCAAATATTAGTATGTATCGACACATTTTTTTAAATGACAGCTGAACAAAATCAGGCATTCTTCTGTTCACTGCTACATTTATTGTCAAACTTGGTCAATCAAATATCTTAGGCAACTTGCAAAACTCCTGAAGTATTTTCTAATCCTAGTATCATTTCAAACTCCTTATAGCTGACCACATTCAAAACTAATCTGCATACCAACCAGTGAGTAACTGCTAACATGAACTGATATTAACAGGATGTAAACAAAAGAAGCAAAGAAGATTCCTGCAATTCACAATGGGTTTTGTTGGGAGGAGGTGACAACTCTTGTCAGAATCTGTAAGTCCTGAAATTAGCATATATTTAATGCTGATTGAGATGCCTTTTTATATCTAAGAAGGATTAGTTTCTGTCTTTTAAGGTTGATTTTCTGTAATTTGAGGAGAATAATGTACTCTACAACTGGATCACAGTATCTTGTAATAGAATAGTGCACATTTTCATACAAGAAATATGTCCTAAGTATTCCTATCATGATTGAGACATTTGTCTCTATATTTTATGTAGATGAGCAATGCAAAAATTATGATAACATAATATACTAACACTATTCTTTGGGGCTGCATGCCAATGAGTGATAAACTCCTCTCATAACAGTGGATATTTCTTCTGTGACCTCAACACAACTCTCCAGCAGGTACTGCCAATTAATTGCCATTTTAACCAATTTACTCTCTGAATTAAGGTTTGGGTTAGCCTTAGTAGGTCATGGGAGCAAATTTTCAGTTCTTAGAGAAAATATGCCCTTACTAAAATTTTAAAAAATCTTTCCTATTTTACTGCAATTCCCTATGTGCTGTGGCACAAAATGACAATTATATTAATAATTATTACCATCGGTTAATTTTAAATATTATGTCAATGCTAAAAAAATACTTTAAAAAAAGAAAATTCAGCAAATGAGTAAAAAAAGATGAACAACAACTCTGCTTTCAGCCAGAAAGGGAAAACTGTTAATACGCACTGTATGTTAGTCGCTCAGTTGTGTCCAACACTTTGGACAGCATGGGCTGTAGCCCACCAGGCCTCTCTGTCCATGTAATCCTCCAGGCAAGAATACTGGAGTGGGCCATTCCCTTCTCCAGGGTATCTTCCCAACCCAGGGATCAAATGCAGTCTTCTGCATTGTGGGCAGACTATTTATTGTCTGAGCCACAAGGGAAGCCCTAATATTGTGTGCCCTAAGTCACTTAGTCATGTCTGACTCTCTGTGACTCTATGGACTGTAGCCCTCCAGGATCCTCTGTTCATGGAATTCCCCAAGCAAGAGTACTGGAATAGGTTGCTGTGCCCTCCTCCAGGGGTTCTTCCCAACCCAGGGATTGAACCCACATCTCTTAAGTCTCCTGCATTGGCAGGTGGGTTCTTTACCAACTAGTGCCACCTGGGAAGCCCAGTATGCACTATAAACAGCCATAATACTATTCAAAATTTATGAAACTTTTTTTTTTAATGGACAATAGGCAGTATCAGAATGATGTCTCAAAGAAGAGACACAATGAGGTGGGCCCGCCACCACAGTTTCATGGCTTGAGGTAGCTTCCCACTGTGACCACAAGTAAACAAAACCCAAGTACAGCACCCCTGTCCCAGTGAACTGAGGAAGCAGCAATCAGGATTTGGCATTATAGTAAACAAAGCGAAAGGGAAAATGTTAGTCACTCAGCTGTGTCCGACTCTACGTGATCTCATGGATGGTGTTCCTCTGTCCATGGGATTTCCCAGGCAAGAATACTGGAGTGGGTTGCCATTCCTTTCTCCAGGGGATCTTCCCGACCCAGGGACCAAATCCAGGTATCCTGCATTGTAGGCACACTCTTTATCGTCTGAGCCACCAGGGCAGCTCATAGTAAACCTGTGTCTTTTACATCTTCTTAATATCTCTATCTTCCCTGTGAGGCACCTTCGGAATAAGAACTGTATCTCAGACCTGCTCTCATAAGACCCAGTGAAGCCCTGACAAAACTCAGTTGAGCCCAACCAAGGAAGAGGTGCTTAAGAAAAAAGTACAAGAACAAAACTATCCAAGTCCAAACTCATCACCCACTATTTCAACTGCCTGCTATTTTAAGAATCAAGATTCTTCAGAGAAAAATAGTAAGAGCTCCTACATTATCCATATGTCCAACATTCCATCAAAATTAATAGATTTAAAACTATGAATCATAATCAAGAAAATAGGCAATAGAAACAGAATTTAAGATGAACCAGATGACAATGAATTTAGCAGATAAAGATTTTAAATATTTTAAGTACTATATAAAATATGATAAACAAAAATAGATTCTTAGTGAGACAATATAAAATATCTTCAGAGTAATAAAAATTGTCAAAAAGAATCAACAGCACATTTTATATCCAAAAGGTACAATATCAGAAATCAAAAGTGTATTGAATGGACTTATCCAACTGGGCATAGTAACAGACAAATCAAAGAAGTAGAAGGCATACCAATTAGTTAACAATACTTTTGTAAACAGTGGGGCAAATTGTTCTGCATACTATTGGGATGTCAGAATGTCTGAACACAAAATTAGAAAATAACTTTAAGATATGAAATGATAGGAATGAACTTATTTATAAAACAGAAACAGACTCACAGGCTTTGAGAATGAATTTATGGTTAACAATGGGGCAGGAGGGAAAGGAGGGATAGACTGGGAGTTTGAGATTCACATGTACACACTGCTATATTTAAAACAGATAACCAAAAAGGGCCTACTATATTGCACAGGGAACTCTGCTCAACATTCTATAATAACATAAATGGGAAAAAACTTTGAAAAAGAGTAGATACATGTATAACTGAATCACCTTTCTGTACAGGAGAAACACAACACTGTTAATAATATAACATACATAACATATAATGACATATAACTTGAAAAACTGTATGACTATCACTAACTCACAAGATAAATTTATAAACAGAATGATATCTAGGCATATCAGAGTCGTACAGCTGGATACCAAATGTAAAGAAAAAAGTTAAAGCAGTCAGAGATAAAAGAAACATGCTCTACTAGGAAACAAGGATAATAGTGACAGCTGACTTCCCTGGGAAAGGGACAGAATAAAATCTTTAAAATGACCAAAACAAAAATGAAAAGAATATAATCCTAGTATTGTATATCAGTAATAAACATTTTTTTAAATGAGACTAAACAAATATCCAAATAACATAATAATATTCCCTGCAAGCACAGATAACATACTATAATGGAAACTACAGGGTACCTTTCAGGTTGAAGATAAATGACATGATACAGAAAAAAATTTCATCCATGAAAAAGAAGGAAAAACATGATAAATATGTGGACAATTACATAAGAATATACTTTCTCATAATTACTTGAATGTAACAGTCCAATAAAATGGTATTAAAATATATGTGGAAGTTAAAAATACATGAGTCACAAAGATGCAGGACATGTAAACAGAATTACTATAGAGTTTAAAGGGTTATTACATTTGTAAAATGGAAAATTAGAAGCAAAAAAAATGGAAGGTAAAAGTGGGAAATACAAAGAGTTTAGTGAAAATTGAGAAGTGTGAAATGTCACATGAGGTGGGTCATAGAAGATCCTTAAACAAATGGGACCTAATTAACCTTAAAAACTTCTGCACATCAAAGGAAACTATTAGCAAAGTGAAAAGACAGCCTTCAGAATGGGAGAAAATAATAGCAAATGAAGCAACTGACAAACAACTAATCTCAAAAATATACAAGCAACTCCTACAGCTCAACTCCAGAAAAATAAACGACCCAATCAAAAAATGGGCCAAAGAACTAAATAGACATTTCTCCAAAGAAGACATACAGATGGCTAACAAACACATGAAAAGATGCTCAACATCACTCATTATCAGAGAAATGCAAATCAAAACCACTATGAAGTACCATTTCACGCCAGTCAGAATGGCTGCGATCCAAAAGTCTACAAATAATAAATGCTGGAGAGGGTGTGGAGAAAAGGGAACCCTCTTACACTGTTGATGGGAATGCAAACTAGTACAGCCACTATGGAGAACAGTGTGGAGATTCCTTAAAAACTGGAAATAGAACTGCCTTATGATCCAGCAATCCCACTGCTGGGCACACACACACTGAGGAAACCAGAAGGGAAAGAGACACGTGTACCCCAATGTTCATCGCACTGTTTATAATAGCCAGGACATGGAAGCAACCTAGATGCCCATCAGCAGATGAATGGATAAGAAAGCTGTGGTACATATACACAATGGAGTATTACTCAGCCATTAAAAAGAATACATTTGAATCAGTTCTAATGAGGTGGATGAAACTGGAGCCTATTATACAGAGTGAAGTAAGCCAGAAGTAAAAACATAAATACAGTATACTAACGCATATATATGGAATTTAGAAAGATGGTAACAATAACCCTGTGTACGAGACAGCAAAAGAGACACTGATGTATAGAACAGTCTTATGGACTCTGTGGGAGAAAGAGAGGGTGGGACGATTTGGGAGAATGACATTGAAACATGTAAAATATCATGTAAGAAACGAGTTGCCAGTCCAGGTTCGATGCATGATAATGGATGCTTGGGGCTAGTGCACTGGGATGACCCAGAGGGATGGTATGGGGAGGGAGGAGGGAGGAGGGTTCAGCATGGGTAACACATGTATACCTGTGGCGGATTCATTTTGATATTTGGCAAAACTAATACAATTATGTAATTTTTAAAAATAAAATAAAATTAAAATTAAAAAAAAAAAAAAAAAAAAAGAAATGTCACATGAGGAGTTAAAAGTTGGAGGACTTGATCAAAAGTAGACTGTGGGAAGATGAGGATACATATTAAGTCTAGAGCAACTAAAAACAATAAAGTACAACTAAGGCAACTGTACATGATAAAAAAAAAGGGGGGGAACACTAAAAATTTAATAACCCAAAAGAAGGTAAGAAATCACGAACAGACAAACCAAAAATAGAATGAAAATTAAGCAATTAGCAAGATGGTACAGTTAACTCTAAATACCAAACAGTAAGTAGATTTAACATCCTGTTTTAGAGAGTTTGTGATGTGAACTAGATTTAAAAAATATAATTAGATGTATTTATACAATGAACTTTAAATGAAAACACAGACATGTTGAAAACAACTGAATGGAAAATAAAATACCTAACCACCATCAAGCATAAAAGAACTGGCCTGGCTATTTTAATATCAGGCATATGAGACCTCAATGCAAAATAAAGTTTGAACATTATACAAAAATCAGGTGCGATTTACTAGGAAAATGAAATATTAAAGTATCAAAATTCATGAAGCATAAATGGAAAGAACTAAGGCATAAAGACAAATTTAAAATAATATTGAAGATTTAACAAGCTTTCCTTAATAGCCAATTGATCAGTAAACAAAAAAATAACTATATAGAAAATCTAAAAACCTGCTATCAATCTCTTGAACTAACTTTTATGGATTACTATATTCAATGCCTATTGACTACATTTTAAAGTACATGCGGAATGCTCACTTAGATTGACTATTTTCTCACATGGACACAATCAAACTTAAAAACCAAAAATCAGTTAACAGTCATGTCAAAAAAATTCCCTACACATATGGAGACTCCAATACATGTGGGAAATAACAAATCTGAGGAAACTCTGGGAGACAGAAAAGGACAGGGAAGTCTGGCATGCTGAAGTCCATGGGGTTGCAAAGAGTTGGACACAACTTAGCAATTGAACAACAAAGAAACATGAGTCAAGGAGGAATCACAAGAGAAATTTTTAAATGCTTTAAAATAGTTTCAAAAGAATATTTGAAAGCAGTGAATAGAAGAAAACAGAATTAAATATCAATGTTGCAAAGGATAAAAATCTATATACTCTATTAATCTAGAAAATGAAATCTAACACTAAAGAAAGTTGTAGAAAAATTAATTATGAGAGCAGAATTCAAAATAAAATTGACAACCAATAGAGAAAGACAAAGAATAAATTGGTTATCTCAACCAATTAATAACACTGATAAAAACCCAGAAATAATACATAAAAGAAGAAACTGAAATAGTCTTCCTGGGCTGCCATAACAAAATACCACATACCAGGTATTTCACAGTTCTTGAGGCTGGAAGTCCGAGATCAGATGCTATCATGGTTTGATTCTGGTAAGAGCCTCCTTTTGGCTTGCAGGTGACTGCCTTGCCTCTCACTGTGTCCTCACATAAATAAAAGTGACAACTCTGGTGCTTCTTCCTTTTCTTTTAAAGGCACTAACCCTACCACAGGAGGCTCAACCCTCAAGACCGCCTCTAAACCTAATTACCTTCCAAAGGCCCCCTCCCAATACCACTGAGGGATAGGGCTTTACACATGAATTTTGAAGGCATATTCAGTCCATAATAGAAACAAGATACAAATTAGCAGTATTTGAAAGGAAAGTAAGGTTATAACTCCAATTCTTACACATATCAAAAGAATAAGGGAATATTATGAAACGTTCTCAATAATTTCAACAGAAGAAATGAAAACTTTCCTTAAAAGGCACGTTTCTGAAACTGACACTAAATGCATTTTAAAAATCTGCATAGTAATAAATATGTGTACAATTTTTAATTAAGGAAACTCCCAGCAAGAAAACTCTAGGGCTGGATTGTTTCAGTAGCCAATTACAGTACTAATAAAAATAAGAATTAATGCCAAACCTGTAAGTTTTTTTTAAAATACAGAGAAAAAGGAAACATACCCTGACTCTAATTTTATAAGGCTAGGGTTAACTGTGATATTAAAATGTGAGATATTACAAGGAAAAAATAATTCAAAGAAGCTTATATGCAAAAGGCCTCATAAAATTTTCAAATCAGACCTTAAAATATATAAAAATATAATACAACTTGATCAAGTGAGGTTTATCTTAGGATGTAAGAGAAACCTGATGTTATCAGTAAAGTTTTCCATCTTAACAGTAAGAAAAATAAGATCGATTCAGTAAATATACTAAAAGCCTTTGACAAAATTCAACACATCCATTCAAGTTAAAAATTCTCAGAAAATCACATTTTAGAGTGCAGAAGTCAGACCAAAAGGTGATCCAAACATTCCTGAGTTCAGTTCAGTCGCTTAGTTGTGTCCGACCCTTTGTGACTCCATGAACCACAGCACGCCAGGCCTCCCTGTCCATCAACAACTCCTGGAGTCCACCCATATCCCTGTCCACTGAGTCAGTGATGCCATCCAACCATCTCATCCTCTATTGTCCCCTTCTCTTCCTGCCCTCAATCTTTCCCAGCATCAGGGTCTTTTCCAATGAGTCAGCTCTTTGCATCAGGTGGCCAAAGTATTGGAGTTTTAGCTTCAACATCAGTCCTTCCAAGGAACACCCAGGACTGATCTCCTTTAGGATGGACTGGTTTGATCTCCTTGCAGTCCAAGGGACTCTCAAGAGTCTTCTCCAACACCAACACAGTTCAAAAGCATCAATTCTTTGGTGCTCAGCTTTCTTTCTAGTCCAACTCTCACATCCATACTGACTACTGGAAAAACCATAGTCTTGACTAGACAGACCTTTGTTGACAAAGTAATGTCTCTGCTTTTTAATATGCTGTTTAGGCTGGTCATAATTCTCCTTCCAAGGAGTAAGCGTCTTTTAACTTGAATGGATGTGTTGAATTTTGTCAAAGGCTTTTAGTATATTTACTGAATCGATTTCATGGCTGCAATCACCATCTACAGTGATTTTGGAGCCCAGAAAAATAAAGTCAGCCACTGTTTCAGGTATTGTGAAATCCCCTTATCTTGAGTGTAGGTAGAACCTATGTCTTGTTTCTAACCAAAAGAATAAGGTCATAGTGATGGACTGTCATTCCCATGGCTGTGCTATGCTCAGTCACTTCAGTCATGTCCTACTCTATGTACGGTAGCCTGCCAGGGCTACACGGCCTTTTATAGGACTTTATTTTGCTAGCCAACTGGCTAGAAACTCTCACTGCTGGCTTAGGAGACCATGTTAGGAAAGTAAACACATGCAAGGAAATGCATGTGGCCTTTAGGAATAGACAGCAAGAAGCTGTGGCCCTACGTCTTACAACCACAAAAGAAAAAAAAAAAAAAATTTCATTGTGCCAAAAACCTGAGCAAGCTTCAAAATGGATCCTTACTTAATAAAACCTCCAAATAAGAACACAATTCAAATATATTCCTGTGAGACTCCCAAGCAGAAGATCTCAGCTAAGCTAGGCATGGACACCTGACTGGCCAAATAAATTGGGTGTATAGTTTTAAGCCATTATGCTGGTAGTAATTTGTTAGGCAGCAATAGAAAGCTAAGGCAAAGTTTGATACTAGGAAGTGGGGCTGCTACTCTAACAAATACCTAAAATGTGAAAGTGACCATTAAACCATGCATAGGATGGAGGCTGGTGGATATTGAGGAGCATGATAGAGCAGATACAAACTGCCTTGAAAAGGCAGTTGGTAGAAATATGAATTTGGAGGATACTGCTGGTTAGGGTTCAGAAGGAAGCAAGGAAAATGTTATTGGAAAGTAGAAGAGAATCTTGTTACATACTAAAAAATATTTTTCTTATTGATTTTATAATGTAAAACAAACTTGTATTCCTGTTATCAATCTTACAGCCATGATATATCAAACTCAGTGTATTAATAGTTTTGTTATGCTATGATTTTGCTTAGGGCTTTTGTATCAGTATTTCATGAGGAAAACTGACTTGTCATAAATTGTTTCCAATTAGGCTTTCTTAATAGGACAAAACAGTAACACTGCCAGAAACTGTGGAACCAGTCCATTGCTTCTTTATTATTTGAAAAAGTTTAGGTAGAATTAGGATTGCCTATTTCTTGAAAGGTCATTTTTTGAAAGCAATGATCATGACTTTCTCATATTTAATTCTTCCAACTTTTAGTCTGAGACTTAACAGAATAGTCAATAAATAGCTTAACAGGTAGTCAATAAATAGCTCTTAAACTGACTTAATCGGAGAAGGCAATGGCACCCCACTCCAGTACTCTTGCCTGGAAAATCCCATGGGCAGAGGAGCCTGGTAGGCTGCGGTCCATGGGGTCGCTAAGAGTCGGACACGACTGAGTGATTTCACTTTCACTTTTCACTTTCATGCATTGGAGAAGGAAACAGCAACCCACTCCAGTGTTCTTGCCTGGAGAATCCCAGGGACGGGGGAGCCTGGTGGGCTGCTGTCTATGGGGTCACACAGAGTCGGACACGACTGAAGCGACTTATCAGTAGCAAACTGACTTAATAGAAGATTTTAAGTGTTCGAGAAACTTCTTAGTAGGGAAATGTCCTGGACTTCATTTAGTTGATAAACAGTGCATAATATTGAGAATGTAAATAACTGCTTCACCTATAGTTAATTTCAGAAAAGCTGTGATAAAAGGACTCTCAAAATAGAAATAATGAATTATAAAAATTGTTTGAAATTTTAAGTAAAATATATATGTAAAAGCAGAGTTTTTCTAAAATGTATGCACAAAAAAGTTTTGCAAAAAAGACATATGGCTTAAGTGGTCAGCGAAGCAAAATATTTCTGGTAACTACATATTAACTTAAAGAAATTAACTTGGCATAATGAAACATGTGCTTAAGTTTCAGTTGTAGTTAAGAGTCATAGGGTTTCAGGTCAAAATTAAGTTCTCTGAATCTCTGATATTCTTTACCTGAATATAGCACAATTATTTAAGGATGGAATGAGGTTGTATATTTTAAGCACCTGTGAACTATAAAGCACTATACAAAGTGTTATTGGAGCTGATTAGGTGTAAAGTGAAACATGGCAGGTGAAAAGACTCAGAAGAATATCACATGGTAGTCTAAAAATCACAAATACATTTTTTCATAAATAAAGGAGTTAGCTCAATAATTATTAAAGCTACATTTTCAAATGCACTGCTCAGAAAAAGGGGAGACAAGCTAAATGAGGATTTTATGGGAAAAGTACTTTTCTAATGGATTTTCCATATACAGTTATCCACTGCCTGTTGGGAGATAGTGTATGATTTATTGGGCAATTTTTAGTATAATCAATTAGCATCCAATAGAGGATACTGAAGTATTTCAATAGTGAAACTGGGGAATGTTTATCTAAATGGGTATTATCTGAAATTAATTACGTGGTAGGCAGATGGTCTCCAAAGATGTCTCCTGGAACTTATGAATATTACACTGCAAATCAAAGGAGAATTTACAAAATATAGTTAACATTACAGACCTTAAGAAGAGTGGCCTGGATGATCCAGGTGGAACAAATAATGCCTGACCTTTAGAAACAGAACTGCCTCCAGCTGGAAGCAAGAGAAAATCCACGGGGAACTCAGGAAGAACCCTGACAACAAATTCAACCCTCAGAAGAATCTGTTGCATGATTGCTACTACTGCGAATTCTAGGTTCAGTGACCAAAAACAGGTCTCCAGGAACTAAATGCAGTATTGCGCTATTAGTAAGAGAAAAAGGGCCTTAATCCGAAGACCTCAAAGGCCAGAAATGGAGTCCAAGACATTAGTTATATGGAAGAGAAAGACTTTTTTGAAGAGGAAGGTGGTAAGGTGAAAAAGGAAGCAAGGAGATCATTTAAAGTTCTATAGAAACAAAGGAGTCCCTAGAAATTAATACTCTCTCCCTCAAAATATGCCATCCATTAAAGAAATTGCACTTACTAGTACCAATGGAATACTACAATATTGATTTAAGAAACCTGAGAAGCTGCTCAAATTCTTTAATACTGCTTACAGAGAAATAATTATTACTGACGTTTTAGGAACTTACTAGCAATTTCAAAATAATCCACAGTATCATAAAATGCAACTAGAATATGATAAAGTATTAGAGGTGCTGAAAAAATCTTCTCAAATCATTAATAAAGCACAAAACCTCAACATAATATTCTTAAACAAGCATTAGTGATATTCAGACCTCAAAACAGAAATTCTGCTCAGTATATAAATGGATTCTAAACAGGTAAATAATTATGAAAAGGGTTACTAAAACAAGTGAAGAGAAAAACACCAGAAAGACTCATGTCAGTAGTTAACATTAAATGACAAAATGTGCAAGAGAGATTAAATTTAACTCAAATACTAAAAACTATTTCAAGATGCAACAGAGCGGGGAGGGGGAACAGGGACTAAGGAGTAGAAAAAATAAAAAGGTAAAAAGCCTCATTTGGCTGCTCAGACAGCGCAGTGGTAAAGAATCCCCCTGCCAATCCAGGAGACGCAAGAGATGCAGGTTCGATCCTTGAGTTGGGAAGATGCTTTGGAGTAGGAAATGGCAACCCATTCAAGCATTCTTGCCTAGAAAATTCCATGGACAGAGGAGCCTGGCGGGCTATAGTACATGGGGTTACAAAGAGTCAGAGGTGTCTGAACACATAAGCATGAAAAGCATAATTATTACAGGCAATGAATACCCAAAATATAGAATAGTGAGGAACTGAGGAGCCACGTGGTGGTAAATTCCATGGATTATCTTCTTTATGCCCGTATCCCAGATTTCCAGGCAGCAGGAACCCAGAAACCACACAGGTGTGTTGTGTTTTTTTTAATTACCCATAGAGGTAAAAACGCCATTCCCTTCACCTAGCTCTACCGTCTCTACAAGGACCACTGAAGGAGCAACCTAACACAACACAAAGCTTTTCAAAGATAACCACTGTATTCCACCCAAATAGCACAGAAAAAAACCTGATAGCCCCATTTGTGTCCAATCCAGCAAGGGCTGGCAGGCCTGTCTTACGGTTCTCCAGAGAAACACAACAAACTGGATGTATTTGCACATGTATATATCCATACACACATATACAAAGAAAAGGATTTATTTTAAGAAATTGACTCACATGATTGTGGAGGCTTGGTGAATCCCAATCTGACGGAGTAGGACTACAGACCGCAGACTCCAGGAAGAGGTGCAACCCAAAGGAGCGCTGCCGCCACAACACTGGCTTTTATTGGGTTGGTTCTAGTAAGGCCTCGCCAGATTGGTGGAGGCTTTCCCACACCATGCGGGGGCGATCTATTTAAAGTCCACCCATTTAAAAGTTAACTTCAGCAAAAAACAACAACAAACAACGAAACTCTTTCACAGAAACATTCAGGATGTTTAGCTAAATATCTGGGTTTCATGGTCCAGACACGTTGACACATAAAATTAACCAGTACAGATGCCTGGATTCCAACTCTCACCAGGAGGGGTACCAATCACCCCTGTGAGGTGGTTTTAAACATCTGAGTAAGGAATTTCATCCCACCAAGTGATAAGAAGGTGCATATCTTACTATAGTATGACATAGATACAGAGAAGTGCACAAATTAGATGTCAGCATCTCAAGGAATTTTAGCCAAGCGTCAGCACAGATTTCAAGGCAAGAGTGCATCTCTCCCCTCACCTGTCTGTAATGAAGCCTCTCTTCTTCACACTGGGGCAGGTGCCAGAGGAAGCCTAGGGGACAGCTAGGGCTTTCACCAGTACCCCACGGTAACAAGGTAACCTCCTTCCCAGCGGTATCAGTGGATCCCTAATGGTAGCTGGAATGCCCTCTCCCCTGTTGGGAGTAAGAGCGAGTTCTTCCCTGTCCAGTGTCAATGGAGGCCCAATGGGGAACCTGAATTTCTACCCCACTCAACAGTACATTTTGACAGCCACTCTCTGCCAGTCTGGTGTCAAAACAAACCAGCTAAAATGATATTTAAGTAACATCAAGCATTCCCTACTATAATACTCAAAATGTCCATATTTTCACTTGGAAATTAGTTATCATATCAAGAACTAAATGTATCAAACGGCAAAGAGATTGTTAAGATACCAAACATACCTAATAATAAAAGAAATTTATGTTAAAGCTTATATTAAACTTCACACCAATCAGAGGTTCCACGTTAATTTTTAAACTGTAAAAACATACCATCAAGGAAAGTCAGGTCAATGTGCTGAAAATAAATTGTCAGTCTGATTATTTCACTAAACATAAATCCATCATATAGCAAACATGCCTTTTTTTCTGAATTTTTCAAATAAGAAATTCATCAAATTGATCAAAAATGTGTTTCTCTTAATGTCTTATGAGAATGTTCAAAGTGTTCAATGTATTTCTGGGAATTAAATTTTTGTGCATTTAAAATTTTAAGTGCCAAGCAGTCACGATGAATCTCTAAAAATAGTTTGGGGTTTATGTTTTCCAACACATTTTCAATTCATTTTACAGCCTTCCCTGCTTTCTTAATGGCTTGAATTTGCATTCTTTGTTGGGAGAAAGTGGGTATGGTGAGTTATCAAAAACTGGAAGAAGTTTGGTAGCAACATGCAGAAAGAATCTTGATAATTCACAAGTTAGAACAAAATGAAAATGTGTTTCACACTGCATGACTTCTTCCAGAACTTGGGTATGTCTCTACACCTTCCTAAGATCCCTTAATCCAATTAAGGTTTAGGGGCCTTTAACCCTGCTTATATAACTTATATGCAGAGTACATCATGAGAAACGCTGGACTGGAAGAAACAAGCTGGAATCAAGATTGCTGGGAGAAATATCAATAACCTCAGATATGCAGATGTCACCACCCTTATGGCAGAAAGTGAAGAGGAACTCAAAAGCCTCTTGATGAAAGTGAAAGTGGAGAGTGAAAAAGTTGGCTTAAAGCTCAACATTCAGAAAATGAAGATCATGGCATCTTGTCCCATCACTTCATGGGAAATAGATGGGGAAACAGTGGAAACAGTGTCAGACTTTATTTTTTGGGGGCTCCAAAATCACTGCAGATGGTGACTGCAGCCATGAAATTCAAAGACGCTTACTCCTTGGAAGGAAAGTTATGACCAACCTAGATAGCATATTCAAAAGCAGAGACATTGCTTTGCCAACAAAGATACGTCTAGTCAAGGCTATGGTTTTTCCTGTGGTCATGTATGGATGTAAGAGTTGGACTGTGAAGAAGGCTGAGCACTGAAGAAGTGATGCTTTTGAACTGTGGTGTTGGAGAAGACTCTTGAGAGTCCCTGGGACTTCAGGGAGATCCAACCAGTCCATTCTGAAGGAGATCAGCCCTGGGATTTCTTTGGAAGGAATGATGCTAAAGCTGAAACTCCAGTACTTTGGCCACCTCATGCGAAGAGTTGACTCATTGGAAAAGACTCTGATGCTGGGAGGGATTGGGGGCAGGAAGAGAAAGGGACGACAGAGGATGAGATGGCTGAATGGCATCACTTACTTGATGGACATGAGTCTGAGTGAACTCTGGGAGTTGGTGATGGACAGGGAGGCCTGGTGTGCTATGATTCATGGGGTCGCAAAGAGTTGGACACGACTGAGCGACTGATCTGAACTGAATCTGCTGAAATATCTTCACCTGTACATAGGTCACATCTTTTTGTACTTCCTGGTTCTCATCTCCCGTTTCTTGTTTTCACTTTTAACAGGTAATTTATATCCCTTTGGTGGTCAGAAACTTGCTCTTCTATCACTTTCTACTATTACCCACTCTATTTTTTTAATTAAAAAAACTATAATTTTTGTTTTATTAAACTATTTAACAGGAGAAGGCAATGGCACCCCACTCCAGTACTCTTGCCTGGAAAATCCCATGGACTTAGGAGCCTGGTGGGCTGTAGTCCATGGGGTCACAAAGAGTCGGACACGACTGAGTGACTTCACTTTCACTTTTCACTTTCATGCATTGGAGAAGAAAATGGCAACCCGCTCCAGTGTTTTTGCTTGGAGAATCCCAGGGACAGGAGCCTGGTGGGCTGCTGTTTATGGGGTCGCACAGAGTCGGACATGACTGCAATGACTTAGCAGCAGCAGCAGCAGCATTTAACTTTTTTTTTTTTTTTTTAGCATTTAACATTTTGAGGAGAATTCTAGATTTAAGAAACACTTCTTAGAAATTTCTCTCAATGGAGAAAAATAGTTCTTGCCTTTAAGACAATTATCTCTAAGTTTTATTTCCTTTAAGATGTTTCAGTTACTTAGCTTCAAGTATATATGCCCTGCCTCATAAAAGAGTGAATATAGAAAGTTATCAATTCCTCCTGAATGATGAAGGAAGATATAAAAGTGCAAAGAATTTCTGGGGAAAAAAAATGTCCGTGAAAACTACTCCTCTAGATTTGAACAAACATACACTTTACTTTGGCACAAGTGAAAACTGAATGGCAGTTTTCTCATGTTTCTTTTTTCTATAAGTAAAAAAAAAAAAAACCTTTATGGTAGCACAGAATACTGTCATGGGGCATCCCTGGTGGCTCAGATAGTAGAGTCTGCCTGCAATGCAAGGAGACCTGGGTTCAATCCCTGGGTCTGGAAGATCCCCTGTAGAAGGGAATGGCAACCCACTCCACTATTCTCGCCTGGTGAATTCCATGGGTGGAGAACCTGGCAGGCTACAGTCCATGGGGTCACAAAGAGGTAGACACGACTGACACCTAATCTCTAGTCACTAAGCCAGTAAGGACACCACCACAAAGGATAGTGCAAAGAAAAAGAGAGGACAGAAAATCAAAACATGAAGTTTTTGTCCTCCATTAATTCATACACTAACGCAAGAAATAGACATATGTCTAAAAGCCAAACATATTGTAAATGCCATGTAGACCTTAATTCCAAATGATGGAATTTCTGAGAACTAAATAATATTTAACTGAGTTCTAACAAAAATACAGAACACTGTATCCCCAAACTTCAGGGAACCTTAAGGATATAAATCATTTATGGTTAAATGTAAGAAAATAAGTGTTAAGCAGAATGGGAACAAGTCTCAAGATGAAAGTAAAGTAAGATTACTAGAATTCAGGTTTAAGTAGCCTGAACAATACACTATATGGCTGGGTTTCTATTGGAATTGATTACCTAGACATAAAATAGGCATTTCCCATATGTAATACAATATATCAACTTTAACAAAGGTTGGATAAACCACACTTGAAAACAGCCGTTCAATGTATTTGTCACAGACTTCATATTCAAGTTAAAAATGTATAGTGGCATAATGGGTTTTGCCTTCTGTTTATTCTTCTGTTCTCTCTCTCTTTCCCCCTCTGTCCCTATTTCTCTTTCCTCCTCCCTCCCACTCTCCCTCTTTCCCTCTGTCACTCTCCCTCTTTCCCTCTGTCACTCTCCCTGTCTTTCCCTCTGTCTCTCTTCCTTTCACTACCAAAATATCAACCATTGAGCTACTGGAGAAAATAATACAGACTACTTCAGACCCACAATCCAGATTTATTGACTTTAACAATTTAATCCTATATATGACAGTTTTTTAATGTATTACAGATATATATGAAGAGCCCTGTTTACCCTTGCTCACCCCTTATAAAAATATCAACTTTTCCAAATTTTAATTTTATTATTCCAAAATATTTTTTATATCAGACTATGTACATATACCCATAAAATATATAATAAATATATATATATGTATAAAATATATAATAAATATATATATATGTATATGTACATAGTCTGATATAAAAAATATTTTGGAATAATAAAATTAAAATTTGGAAAAGTTGATATTTTTATAAGGGGGTGAGCAAATAAATAGGGTCTTTATATATATATATATATATGGGTATATGTACATACCCATAAAATATATATATATATTTGGAGAAGGAAATGGCAACCCACTCCAGTGTTCTTGCCTGGAGAATCCCAGGGACGGGGGAGCCTGGTGAGCTGCAGTCTATGGGGTCACACAGAGTCGGACACGACTGAAGCGACGCAGCAGCAGCAGCATATATATGTATATATTGTATTGTGGCGTTGTCATCCTTCTAAAACTTACTTCATTAACATTTGATTCTGGATTAGATTATCCATATTCGTATGTGTATGAAGTTCAAGTTCATTCATATTCATTGCTATTTATCATTTCACTGTAAAAAAAAAAGTAGGACATTTGTCCATATTTCTCCTGACAGAAATTCAGTGTTTCCAAGTGACTACTGTTATAAAAGATAGTGTGATAAACATTCTTAGAGTATTTTCTTGTTTGTGTGATATTCCTGCAGGTGGAATTTTAGGGTAATACATACTTTAGTTATTGTTGAGGTCACTCTCAAAAGTGGCTGTACAAATTACTCTCCTTCATGACTATGTGAAGTATCCCCTGTTTGACACCTAAGCCTCATTTGCTAATGTTATATATTCAAATTTTTTGCAAATATTTTTAATTCAAAATGTTTTGCTTTCCACTGATTATAAGAAGACTGAGAGCATCATAAAATCTAATGATTTTGACTTTGTTTTCCTTCTATGAATAGCTGATTTATAATTGGGTCATACATATTTTCATTATTTATTTGTATGAGATATTCATATACTGGCTATAACTTTTAATTAGTTAACTATGCACTGCAAATTAACTTCCATATGTATGTTGCTTGGTTTGCTTATTATTTATGATGATTTATTATATTTAATGTATTCAGTAGCTAAATATATTAATCTTTTTCTATGTGGTTTGTATATTTTGTGTCCTATTTTTAAATGTTTTTAAACACTTAGGTCATAAGGGTAATTTATAGGATTTTCTGCAAAAATGTTAAATTTTTGTTTTTGAAATTGAGAATTACATGCCAAGTGAAAATACTTACTGTATATAATGCTAAATCAGAATTTATGCATTTCTTATAAAAAAAGCAGTTAACTCAGAAAAATTTATTGGAAAGTTTATAGTTTCTCCCCCAGTCTCTGTTGTATAAATTTTCTCATCACAGTAGTTTTTTTAGACCTTCTATTGTATTTGTTAGCAATATTTGTTGACCTGTGAAATCTGCTGCTGCTGCTGCTGCATCGCTTCGTCATGTCTGACTCTGTGTGACCCCATAAACGGCCTCTTACCAGGCTTCCTTGTCCCTGGGATTCTCCAGGCAAGAACACTGGAGTGGGTTGCCATTTCCTTCTCCAATGCATGAAAGTGAAAAGTGAAAGTGAAGTAGTTCAGTCGTGTCGGACCCTCAGCGACCCCATGGACTGCAGCCTACCAGGCTCCTCTGTCCATGGGATTTGCTGGGCAAAAGTACTGGAGTGCAGTGCCATTGCCTTCTCCGATGAAATATGCTACAATTACCTAATTATTAGAGTTTTATATAATATCTTGCTTTGAGTAATAGCGTGTGTAATATTTTTTTTTGAAATGGCATTGGCAATTGTTGTTTCATGTGCCATATAAATAAAACTGTCATTTTCCAGCGAAAAACTGTTTTGAAGATTCTGTTACAAAATATTAGTTCAGATTAATGTGAGAAAGTGGTAATTATTTTAATGTTATACAAAAAGTTTTCTCTTACAAAGAAACTGCTGTTTTACAAAGTGGTAGATATTCCCCTATGGTTCAGCAGGTAAAGAATCCTCCAGGAATGCAGGAGACACAGGAAATGTGGGTTCAATCCCTTGGTTGGGGAGATCCCCTGGAGAAGAACATGGCAATCACTCCAATATCCTTGCATGAAAAATCTCATGGACAGAGGAGCCTGATGGGCTACAGTCCCATGGGTTGCAAACATTATTTTATATTCACACAGAGTGCCTGATGAACTATGGACAGAGGTTCGTGACATTGTACAGGAGACAGGAATCAAGAGCATCCCTAAGAAAAAGAAATGCAAAAAAAGCAAAATGGCTGTCTGAGGAGGCCTTACAAATAGCTCTGAAAAGAAGAGAAGCAAAAGCAAAGGAGTGAAGGAGAGATGTACCCATTTGAATGCAGAGTTCCAAAGAATAGCAAGGAGAGATAAAGTCTTCCTCAGTGATCAATGCAAAGAAATAGAGGAAAGCAATAGAATGGAAAAGACTAGAGATCTCTTCAAGAAAATTAGAGATACCAAGGAAACATTTCATGCAAAGATGGGCTCAATAAAGGACAGAAATAGTAGGGACATAACAGAAGCAGAGTCGGACATGACTGAAGCGACTTAGCAGCAGCAGCAGCAACAGAAGCAGAAGATATTAAGAAGAGGTGACAAGAATACACAGAATAACTGTACAAAAAAGATCTTCACGACCAAGATAATCATGATGGTGTGATCACTCATCTAGAGCCAGACATCCTGTAATGTGAAGTCAAGTGGGCCTTAGAAAGCATCACTATGAACAAAGCTAGTGGAGGTGATGGAATTCCAGTGGAGCTATTTCAAATCCTGAAAGATGATGCTGTGAAAGTGCTGCACTCAATATGCCAGCAAATTTGGAAAACTCAGCAGTGGCCACAGGACTGGAAAAAGTCACTTTTCATTCCAATCCCAAAGAAAGGCAATGCCAAAAAATGCTCAAACTACCTCACAATTGTACTCATCTCACATGCTAGTAAAGTAATGCTCAAAATTCTCCACGCCAGGCTTCAGCAATACGTGAACTGTGAACTTCCAGATGTTCAAGCTGGTTTTAGAAAAGTCAGAAGAACCAGAGATCAAATTGCCAACATCCACTGGGTATCAAAAAAGCAAGAGAGTTCCAGAAAAAAACATCTATTTCTGCTTTATTGACTATGCCAAAGCCTTTGACTGTGGGATCACAATAAGCTGGAAAATTCTGGAAGAGATGGGAATACCAGACCACCTGACCTGCCTCTTGAGAAACCTGTATGCAGGTCAGGAAGCAACAGTTAGAACTGGACATGGAACAACAGACTGGTTCCAAATAGAAAAAGTAGTACGTCAAGGCTGTATATTGTCACCCTGCATATTTAACTTATATGCAGAGTACATCATGAGAAACACTGGGCTGGAAGAAGCACAAGTTGGAATCAAGATTGCCGAGAGAAATATCAATAACCTCAGATATGCAGATGACACCACCCTTATGGCAGAAAGTGAAGAACTAAAAAGCCCCTTGATGCAAGTGAAAGAGGAGAGTGAAAAAGTTGGCTTAAAGCTCAACATTCAGAAAGCTAAGATCATGGCATCCAGTCCCATCACTTCAAGCAAATAGATGGGGAAACAATGGAAACAGTGTCAGACTTTATTTTTGGGGGCTCCAAAATCACTGCAGATGGTGATTACATCCATGAAATTAAAAGAGGCTTACTTCTCAGAAGGAAAGTTATGACCAACCTAGACAGCATATTCAAAAGCAGAGACATTACTTTGCCAACAAAGGTCTGTCTAGTCAAGGCTATGGTTTTTCCAGTGGTCAAGTATGGATGTGAGAGTTGGACTATAAAGAAACCTGAGCACTGAATAATTGATGTTTTTGAACTGTGGTGTTGGAGAAGACTCTTGAGAGTCCCTTGGACTGCAAGAAGATCCAACCAGTCCATCTTAAAGGAGATTAGTCCTGGGTATTCCTTGGAAGGACTGATGTTGAAGCTGAAACTCCAATACTTTGGCCACCTGATGGGAAGAGCGGACTCATTTGAAAAGACCCTGATGCTGGGAAAGATTGAGGGCAGGAGGAGAAGGGGATGATAGAGGATGAAATTGTTGGATGGCATCACGGACTCAATGGACATGGGTTTGAGTGGCCTCCGGGAGTTGGTGATGGACAGGGAGGCCTGGAGTGCTGTGGCTCATGGGGATGCAAAGAGTTGGACACAACTGAGTGACTGAACTGAACTGAACTGATAAAAGTTTGAGTTCCTTGGTGCTACACTCTTGCTAAAATTTTATGTATGAAAACTTTTAATATTTTGGCTTTTTAACATTTTGGGGATATTTTTAATTCTGATGGAGTATATAATGGTATCTTCTTATAGTTTTATTTTTTTCTACCGACACTGGCCATAACTTCCTCTGCTTATTGGCCATATTCATACTTTCCTTTGTGAAATGCCTGTTCAAGTTGTTTGCTCCTGTGGGAACTGTTTGACCGTTAGTCATCAATTTATAAGAATTGTTTGTACATTCAAATATATTTTCTTTGTGATATCCATATATTTGTTATTTATTAAAACTCATAATATGTGAATATTATCAATATTCATAATATAGTGTTCCTAGTCTGCAGTTTCCCAATTCTTTATTTACTTTCCTCATTTTGATGAATAAAACATTTTTGATAGACATTTTCCTTAACACTGACATTTTTCAATTAGTTTTATTTGATCTTTTTATTCTTCTCATAGCATTTGAAAATTTTCATATGTTTACCTTTATGGTTTCTTGTGAAAACTCAGTCATCATCCTTATCACTTACCTTTATGTAATTTTTTTCTCTAGTTGTGTTCAACTTTGGTTTTTAGCTATTTGAATATGATGTGCTTGGACATCTTTTGCTTTGCGTTAATTTAACTTTGGATAGGTAGAGGTTCTTAGATATATGGTTGATGTTAAATATCAAATTTTTAAAATATAGGTCATTAAATTTCCAATGACTTCTCTACCCCATCATCTCTCTCTTCTCCCTTTGGAAATAAGTTACATTTTGTTAAGCTGGTCTTTCTTTTGTTGTGTTCAATATGTTGTTAAACCATTCAATTAACTTTTGATTGTTTAAATTTAATTTTAAAATTTTAATTGCCATTATTTCTTATGTAGAATTTCTTTTCCTTTCCTGAAACTTCCATATCTTCATATATTATTCCCTCCTTTCATTTTACACATTTTAATGGGTATATTAAAATCCTTGTCTGCTAATCTTAAGTTGATAAAAAAAGTTCATCTATTCCTATTGTTAGTGTCTTTTATTGATGAAGATTTCCTTTACCATACTTCTCTGCATATTTTATACACTTTCATAATTTTATTCCATATGTTGGATATAAAATATAAGGAATTATAATTACTATGGTTTTGTTGTGTTGATTTTCTTAAGATTGAAAGCCCATTACTCTTTATTGTGATTGAAAAGAAGATCTAATTACTCAGATTCCTCCTAGAACAGAGTTAAGCTGGTGATGGCCCAGAGCTATAATTAGATTGAGTTCACCTGTGATTAGATCAATTTTCAATGTCCTATACCCTCAATAGCTTTTGACCTTGTTAATATTCCAACAGAGATCTGAACTGCAATATTGAGATATTTTTAATACACATAAGAATTCAACTCCAGCAAGATTCAAGAATTCAAGGGCAGAAAAAATGTACAGTATCCTCAATTTCTCTGTGCTTTCTTCTCCCTTGTGGCTCAGCTGGTAAAGAATCTGCCTGCAATTAGGGAGACCTGGGTTCAATCCCTGGGTTGGGATGATACCCTAGAGAAGGGAACGGTTACCCACTCCAGTATTCTGGCCTGGAGAATTCCATGGACTGTATGGTCTATGGGGTTTCACTTTCACTTTCTTCTTCCCTATATGGGTGGTTATTCAGGCCTGGTCACTCGTGTTTACTTTTTATGCTTTTCCATATTCTGTCAAACCATACTACCATTAATGTATTCACTGAATATTTCCACTAACCTGTTCAGGCTGCTCCTTTGTCTGAATTAAATAAAAAGCCAGATAAATCTATTCAGGAATGGAGGCTGCCACTAGATATATATTGTTATTTCTCTTTAGAACTTACTTGGTCATGGATTTTTTGCATCCTGATCTTTGTTAGGTCATAAAACATTTTGACAAAATTTTTCTCTTGGGATATTTTTGTGTTACCATAGATGCAAAACCTGTCTGGATTCTTCTAAATCCTATCCATATATGAAGTCCCTAACATCTAGTTTTAAAGCGGTTTACCTAGAATGCTAACTGTAAGACTAATGCTATTTGGCTTCATTGGCTTTCTGCTTGTGATAAGCTTTCAACTCAAGATGTTATTTTTAGGACAGAAAAATCTGAATATCTTTGACTGATTTCTTCTTCCTTCTCAGCAGCTTAACAAGGAAGTATGCCTCAGTATCCCTCCTTTCAAAATAGACTGATATGAATTCATTTGCTCTAGAAGCCCCAATCCCTAACAGTCGTTACTGTCACAAGGAATCTTTATCTCCCTTCCCTTGAAGTTGGTTGAGAATTATAGGTATGGGATTACTTTTGCATGGAGGCTAATTCATACTGCATATTATCTAGCTATGCCCAGTTGCAGTATGCATCTGTACAATAAATGAGGTCCTCCTTTATCTTGTACACTGTGTAATGCTTCCACTTGTAGGTTTTATCCATTTAGCTCTATTTCATATTGAAATATGATACCAGTATTGGGTATATTCATTTCTCTTTAATAGGGCAGACTATTTGTGACCTTCATACACAGCCAAGGTAGTTTCTTGACTAGTCTATTATCTGTCTGAATAACTTTAAGCCCCCAATATCCTTCAGAATTCAAAATCTTAATTAACGTACTTTGCTTCCAAGGTTTGACCCAGAGTGCCCTTGACAACAGTCCTATTTCACCATGTTGTTCTTCTTTTCCTTTCTGCATGTTCACCTAGATGTTTAATTTGTTTTTAAACACAGCAAGGTATATAAAGCATGAAGTATTGATAGAGACTATCTTAGATTTGAATTCTGACACCACCATTAGCTGTGTAATAGGAAATAAATAAATTAAATAACTACTCTTGCACTCAGTTTCTTAAACCATAATAGAGTAGTAATAAACATCATTAATGCTTACCTTACAGAGATGTCACAGAAATTAAAGTTTGGAGAAAACTGAACCACCTTCTAATCATCAGGAATAGTAATTGTTTGTATATTATACTTTATCCTCTATCATTAAATGTTTAGAGGGGGATTAGGAGAGGATCATAAATTTTTCACCATATATATTCCCCCAAATTCCCCTCCCCTATTTCTCCTGCACTTAACTTGATTATATATAGAAAATAAACCATGTACAAATAGACTCATATCACTAACCCTAAAAATCTTTACAAAAATCAGTCAAGAAAAGGTTACCATTCTATTGGTGAACTACATATTCTGGGAGCCCTCCTATAAAATTACACAAAATATATATACATATATATTTTAGTGCATTCCTGTACTCACTAGTAACCAATGGAATTCTCTGACTCAAAAAAGTAAAAAGAGGAAGGAAAAGGAAAGAAAGGAAGGAAGGAGAAAAGGATGAAGGAAGGAAGGAAGGATGGGAGGAAACATTAAATTAAGGAGATGGCATCTATGCAAGAAGCAGGAAGTGGGGTAAAGTAAGCAAGATGGAAGGTAAACAGCAAGGTTAACCCAATGAAAGCCTGTATCAAAGGACACTAAGCCTTTATGCAAGGGGAGCTGGGGAAGTGATGCTTGAAAGAAGCTATTAAGTGGCTCTTAATAGAAGCAAATAAAATTTCTCTATGGGTAAAAGCATTCTGTAAAGAATCTGGCTGCAATGCAGGAGATGGCAAAGAATCTGTCTACAATGCAGGAGACTCAGGTTTGATTCCTGGATAGGTAAGATCCCCTAGAGAAGGAATGGCAATCCAAACTACCATAGAATTGCACTCATCTCACAGGATAGCAAAGTAATGCTCAAAATTCTCCAAGCAAGGCTTAAACAGTACCTGAACCAAGAACTCCAAGCAGGATTTAGAAAAGGCAGGGGGAAGCGCCAAGATGGCGGAGGGAGTAGGACGGGGAAACACTTTCTCCCCACAAATTCATCAAAAGAGCATTTAAACGTCGAGTAAATTCCACAAAACAACTTCTGAATGCCGGCAGAGGACATCAGGCACCCAGAAAAAAACCCAACTCCTCGAAAGGAGGTAGGAAAAAATATTAAAGACAATAAAAGAGACAAAAAGGGGGAGGGATGGAGTTCCGTCCGGGAAGGAGTCTTAAAAGAGAGAAGTTTCCAAACACCAGGAAACCTTCTCACTGCTGAATCCGTGCGAGCTTTGGAAGCACAGAGGACAACATAACAGGGAGAAAAATAAATAAACAATTAAAACTGCGCAGATTGCGAGCCCTACGAAAACTCCTCCAGCGGAGAAGCAGCGCAGACGCCTGCATCCGCCATTAGCAAGCGGGGGCTGGGCAGGGAGGCGCGGCGTGGGCTGCATCACTGAGAGTAAGAATCTGGCCTGAATACCCTGAGCGCTATCTGAGCGAAATAATTTGGGCTAGCAAACCAGACTGTGGGATATCTACCATGCGAAAAGCCAGCCCTAACCTAAGACACCGCCAGCCCAGCGCCGAAACAAAGGACTAAACAGAGGTAGCCGGCTGCAAACCTTCCCCCTCCGGTGACAGGCAGCCAGAGCCAGAAGGGGGCAATCTCAGCCCCAGAGAGACATTATCTATAAAACTGGCTTCTTTGCTAACTAAAACTTATTGGGGGTCTGGACGGTCAACATCTGCCTGAGAAGGTGCGCCGGTTTTACACCCAGATAACCAAGTGGCAGGGAGGCGATAAGTCGCAGCATTGGCGCTCGCCAAACACCTCATCACCTGAGCTGCTCGGACCTGGGAAGAGCACAAAACGCAGCCCCAACTGAGTCTGCGCCTCTGAGGACTACCTGAGTGCCTGAACCTGAGCGGCTCGGACCTGGGAGGTGCATGCAACCCAGGGCCAGCCTCGGATTGTTCCCGGAGGAACAACCTAGAGCCTGAGCAGTGTGGGCAGGAGGCTACACGCGCCCGTGAGCGGGGCAGACCCAGTGTGGCTGAGGCACTCAATAGCGCCGACTGAACAAAGAGAAGAAATACAGCTCCACCCACAGAACACCGACACAAGCTTCCCTAACCAGGAAACCTTGACAAGCCACCTCTACATACCCACACACAGCGAGGAACGCCACAGTAAAGAAACTCCACAAACTGCCAGAATACAGAAAGGACTCCCAAACTCAGCAATTTAAACAAGATGAAGAGACAGAGGAATACCCAGCAGATAAAGGAACAGGATAAATGCCCACCAAACCAAACAAAAGAGGAGGAGATAGGGAATCTACCTGATAAAGAATTCCGAATAATGATAGTGAAATTGATCCAAAATCTTGAAATTAAAATGGAATCACAGATAAATAGCCTGGAGAAAAGGATTGAGAAGATGCAAGAAAGGTTTAACAAGGACCTAGAAGAAATAAAAGAGTCAATATATAATGAATAATGCAATAAATGAAATTAAAAACACTCTGGAGCCAACAAATAGTAGAATAACAGAGGCAGAAGATAGGATTAGTGAATTAGAAGATAGAATGGTAGAAATAAATGAATCAGAGAGGATAAAAGAAAAACAGATTAAAAGAAATGAGGACAGTCTCAGAGACCTCCAGGACAATATTAAACGCTACAACATTCAATCATAGGGGTTCCAGAAGAAGAAGACAAAAAGAAAGACCATGAGAAAATACTTGAGGAGATAATAGTTGAAAACTTCCTAAAATGGGGAAGGAAATAATCACCCAAGTCCAAGAAACCCAGAGAGTCCCAAACAGGATAAACCCAAGGAGAAACACCCCAAGACACATATTAATCAAATTAACAAAGATCAAACACAAAGAACAAATATTAAAAGCAGCAAGGGAAAAACAACAAATAACACACAAGGGGATTCCCATAAGGATAACAGCTGATCTTTCAATAGAAACTCTTTCAGCCAGGAGGAATGGCAAGACATACTTAAAATGATGAAAGAAAATAACCTACAGCCCAGATTATTGTACCCAGCAAGGATCTCATTCAAGTATGAAGGAGAAATCAAAAAGCTTTTCAGACAAGCAAAAGCTGAGAGAATTCTGCACCACCAAACCAGCTCTCAACAAATACTAAAGGATATTCTCTAGACAGGAAACACAAAAATGGTGTATAAACTCAGACCCAAAACAATAAAGTAAATGGCAACGGGATCATACTTATTAGTAATTACCTTAAACATAAATGGGTTGAATGCCCCAAACAAAAGACAAAGACTGGCTGAATAGATACAAAAACAAGACCCTTACATATGTTGTCTACAAGAGACCCACCTCAAAACAGGGGACACATACAGACTGAAAGTGAAGGGCTGGAAAAGATTTTCCATGCAAATAGGGACCAAAAGAAAGCAGGAGTCACAATACTCATTATCAGATAAATTAGACTTTAAAACAAAGGCTGTGAAAAACAAAGAAGGTCACTACATAATGATCAAAGGATCAATCCAAGAAGAAGATATAACAATTATAAATATATATCCACCCAACATGGGAGCACCACATGTATGTAAGACAAATCCTAACAAGTATGAAAGGAGAAATTAACAATAACACAATAATAGTGGGAGACTTTAATACCCCACTCACACTTATGGATAGATCAACTAAACAGAAAATTAACAAGGAAAAAAAAAAAAAAACATGTATCTATAAAGCTCACTAAAGCAAAGCACAGTAAAATGAGGTATGGCAATAAAAGGCATTAAATTTATCAAATAAAAAATAAATAAAGTGCTGAAAAATTAAAAAAAAAAAAAAGAGTGTTTATGGCCAGTAGTTTGTACACATTGACAATCAGGAAAGTGATAACCAGGAATTAATCACTACTATGACTGAGAAACAAGTAAATTCTAAATAATTTGTTATAGTTTACATTTTTAAAGAAAATCATATATCTGAGACACTCAATAAATAAATAAATTACCAGTGCCATTTTGGGGAGATTTTGCTTAGGAAGCTGTAGAATTCTTGCTCTAATGAAAACATTTGAGTTGCTTTTTCTATGTGGTTTCAAATGTCAAATCATATATGGTGTGTAATGAACTCTAAATAAAAATATCAGCTTTACCATTTCCAAAGACTGCTGCAGTTATTTCATTGTAACTAAGAAAATGTACACAACTATTTTATATAGAAATTCCTAAAAACTGCAGCAAAAATTTTAATAGATTACATAGTTAAAATAGAAAAAAATTTTAGTAAATATAAGTTAGCTTACTATATATACACATTCATATCTTTGTATGTATACAACATGTTTGCAAAAGTAAAAAAGAAGCAAAAAAAAAAAACACACTTCTTGAAACAACCAAAATGTTCCTTAATAAAAGGACCCATTAATGGTACTGTAGTACTCTATTCAATAAAGTTTTAATTTGACATTAGCAATAAAATAGAGGTAAAGCTATATATATTTAGAAACATTTCAAACTCATAAAAAAAAAAAAAAAAAAAAAAAAAGGCAGAGGAACCAGAGATCAAATTACCAACATCTGTTGGGTTGTAGAGAAAGCAAGAGAATTCCAGAAAAACCTCTACTTATGCTTCATTGACTACACTAAAACCTTTGACTGAGTGGATCACAACAAACTGGAAAATTCTTCAAGAGATGGGAATATCAGACCACCTTACCTGCCTCCTGAGAAATCTGTATGCAGGTCAAGAAGCAAGGGTTAGAACCGGACATGAAACAATGGACTGGCTCCAAATTGGGAAAGGAGTGTCAGATCTGTATATTGTCAACTTGCTTATTTAATTTACATGCAGATCACATCGTGTGAAATGCTGCGCTGGATGAAGCAGAAGCTGGAAACAAGACTGCAGGGAGAAACATCGATAACCTGAGATATGCAGATGGTACCACCCTTATGATAGAAAGTGAAGAAGAACTAAAGAGCCTCTTTGATTAAGCGAAACAGAGTGAAAAAGCTGGCTTAAAACTCAATATTCAAAAAACTAAGTTTATGGCACCCAGTCTCATCACTTCATGCCAAATAGATGGGGAAACAATGGAAACTGTGAGAGACTTTATTTTCTCAGGCTCCGAAATCACAGAAGATGGTGACTGCAGCCATGAAATTAAAAGACACCTGCTCCTTGGAAGGAAAGTTATGACCCACCTAGACAGCATATTAAAAAGCAGAGACTTTGCTTTGCTGACAAAAGCCCATCTAGTCAAAGCTATCGTTTTTCCAGTACTCATGTATGGATGTGAGAGTTGGACCATAAAGAAAGTTGAGCACCAAAGAATTGATACTTTTGAACTGTAGTGTTGGAGAAGACTTGAGGGTCCCTTGGACTGCAAGGAAATCCAACCAGTCCATCCTAAAGGAAATCAGTCCTGAATATTCATTGGAAGGACTGATACTGAAGCTGAAACTCCAACAGTCTGACCACCTGATGTGAAGAACTGACCCATTGGAAAAGACCCTGATTCTGGGAAGGGTTGCAGGCAGGAGGAGAAGGGGATGGCAGAGGATGAGATGGTTGGATGACATCACCGACTCGATGGACATGAGTCTGACCAAGCTCTGGGAGTTTGTCATGGACAGGGAAGCCTGGTGTGCTGCAGTCAATGGGGTCACAAAGCGTTGGACACATACTGAACAACTGAACTGAACTGATACATGGGAAGATGCAAGATTCCGTGTTCACTGAAATAATTCCTTTCATATGCATGTCAGCTATCTAGAGCCATATCTAGATATGTTTTTTTTCATATCCTAAGCTGCCTTGGGTTCACCATAGGAGAGTGGCTGCAATCTGATGGCTGTTAGATCACAGGTATTTCTCTCCTTCCTGTTCCCTAGATGTTTGTCACTGATGATTGTGACACCCTTGATTACTGATATAGCAGGAAATACTCCATTTTTCACATACATGTGTGTTTATAGTTCCAAATTTAAATATTTACTAAATAGTTGGCACTCTAGTTAGACACAACTGCAATACCTACTCAAATGCAGCACAGGAAACCAAAGATTTAAAATATGAAACAGAAGTTAAGTGAACAATTGACCGAAAGATGAAAGAGGAAAAATCAATATGCAGGTTATTTGAGATCCCAGAGGAAAAAGTGCAGGCTATGCACAAGAGCAAATAACTAAAAATAAAATGCTAAGAACTTTCCAAAACTAATCAAAGTACAAATTGTTAGTTATAGAAATTAACTTTAATGTTAATATCTAATTGCTCAAAATTTCAGAAGCCAAATAAAAAGATATTTTAACGTTCAGTAATAAGGAGAGTTCACACATCTAAAAATTAGGCTGATAATATAATCCCTAACGTTAGGTTGAAAACCAGAAAATAATGTTGTGAAATTTCAATAAATCTAAAATTTCAGACTAGCCAAAAGTATCAAGATGGAAGGTAAAGCAAATATTTTCAGGTGAACAAAAAACTGACTGATTCCTTTCTTATACCATAAACACCTAGATTCATTTGACATATCCTACCTTGCACATTGAAATTCCCTCACGTAAATATTTTTAAAAATTGTTGGATTAAATTTGCTAGTATTTTGTTGGAAATTTTTGTATCTATATTCATGAGAGATATTGGTTTGCAGTTTTCTTGTAGTGTCTTTGTATGATTTGGTATTAGTGTAAATCTGGTCTCACAGAATGAATTAGGAAGTATTCCCTCTGCTATTTTTTGAAAGAGATTAACAAATTGGTATAAATTGTTTTTTAAATGTTTAAGCCATTATTATTTTAAATACTTATTCTACTCAAATCTTTCATTCTTCTCTTACTATTATTCTACTGGCATGCATGTTAGTTACATCTTTTGAAATTATCTTTTGAAAATATATTGTATATTCTGTTCTTTTTTTTTCCCCTTTGCATTTCTATTTGTGAAATTTCTTTGGCAATATCTTTAACCTTTGTTTTCCTTGGTCAAGTCAAGTCTATTTGTGAACCTATAAAAGGGATCCTTTCTTTATTAACAATGTTTTTTATTTCTCTCATTTCTTTTTGATTTGCTTTTTGAAATTCTATGTCTATGCTTACATTCAGTTCAGTTCAGTCGCTCAGTTGTGTCCGACCCTGCGACCCCATGGACTGCAGCACGCCAGGCTTCCCTGTCCACCTCCAACTCCTGGAGCTTACTCAAATTCATGCCCATTGAGTCGGTGATACCATTCAAACATCTCATCCTCTGTCTTCCCCTTCTCCTCCTGCCTTCAATCTTTGCCAGCACCAGGGTCTTTTCCAATGAGTCAATTCTTCAAATCAGGTGGCAAATTCAGCTTCAGTATCAGTCCTTCCAATGAATATTCAGGACTGATTTCTTTTAGGATGGACTGGGTTGATCTCCTTGACAGTCCAAGGACTCTCAAGAGTCTTCAACACCACAGTTCAAATGCATCAATTCTTCAGCACTCAGCTTTCTTTCTAGTCCAACTCCCACATCCATACATGACTACTGGAAAAAATAATAACTTTGACTAGACAGACCTTTGTCAGCAAAGTAATGTCTCTGCTTTTTAACATGCAGTTTCTCATCTGTTTTTGCATGCTGTCTACTTTTTCCATTAGAACTCTTAACATATTGACCATTGTTTTAAATTCCTCTTCTGATACTTCCAACATCTATGTCATAGAGATGTTTTGATTATCGTATAACTTTACAAACTTTGTCTTTTCCTATCTTTAGGCATACCTTTTAATGTTTTATTGAAAGCCACATATGTTTTAAGTGTATTAATAGAAGTAAATGAGCCATTAGTGTGAGGACCTTATGTTAATCTGTCTGGACTTTGGGCACTCTTTAATGTTTGCAGTAGCTATACATATTCCACAGACTTTACATTTTTCTATTGTTTTTGTCTCATCAATTCTTTTGTTTTGAGACTTTCCTAAGTACTTCTAAGAGTCTATCTCTTACAGCTCATTCTTCCATAATTCATTATCATTCTGGAGCACTGTCTGTGCAGGGGTAAGGTGCCTGAGACAAGCATTCTGTAGTTTTCCAGTTAAATATCTCTTTTCTTGACTATTGTCTCTGACCTGTGACAGTCACATGAACAGGAACGCTAGTGAGAAAAATGTCTTAGCTCCGCTACATCCCTGGTGGCTCAGATGATAAGAAATCTGCCTGCAATGCAGGAGATCCAGGTTTAATCCCTGGGTTTGGAAGATCCCCTGGAGAAGGGAATGGCAACTTGCTCCAGTATTCTTGCCTGGAGAATTCCATGGACAGAGGAGCCTCTTGGGCTACAGTCCCTGGGGTCCCAAAGAGTTGGACATGACTGAGCAACTAACACTTTCACTTCCACTGCTCTAGGACAAGGATCTGATAATGATTTTCTCCTTAAGAAATAAGTCATCACTTCACAGGGATGACTCTCTGAGTATTTTACAATAGTTATTCTCCTAATAGACCAACCTGATGGTATTTTTCATATTTTTACCATGGGAACCTGGTAGGATTCTTGATGGTGAAGCCCAGGAATGTGTTGGGGGTACCTGTGCATTCTCATGTTAGTAAATCAACCTCCAGTAATTCATCAAGATCACCATTTAAGGGACCTACACGTTTGTATTCCAGAGCCAGAAATTTTGCTCCAGGTAAGAAGTCTCAGTTGTGACTCTAGATTTATCTATGGAGACTTGTTCTTTGCCCAATAAGAGTCACTGATGTTAGTCTGTCCAGTTTTTTTCTAATTTTAAGGAGGGGAGTACAGTTTCCAAGATTTTCACATGTGAAAGGTGAAAACTGAAACCCCAAATAGATTATAAATTTAATATTAAAATCTTAGAAAAACTGTTATAAAAGAGGAAATATTTATGAATTACTTTTGCCTAATTCCCATATTAGATCTGCTTAATTTAAGTCCCTGAATCTTTGGATCAACAGCATAGTTAGTTATATTTTCATGCTGATTTAATAAAACCAGAAAAGCTGAACAAAAATTAGATTCAAATGACTTTGTAATTGAAATTCTGTAATTAATAATTTATGTTCTCCTTGTATGAATAGCCAAAGAACTAAATCCTGGATTAATCTTGCTGCCAGTTAAATTTGAAAGAACATTTGGGGAAAAATATGACTAACAGTTAAAATTTTTTTAAAAACACATATTTTCTCTTTTATTTTCTCATTTGTAACATTGTATTTCACTAGTTTATTTATTCAGTATGTTCACATTTATAATCAGAAGTGAGTAGTGTTTCTATTTTGGCCAATTCTTTATATGAGCTTAAATCAAAATGATAAAAGGCAACTGGTAAGTCAGATTTTCTAAATTCTCTTTTGAATGCTAGAAGAATAATAACCCCCAGGAACACCATGCTATATTTTTTAAGTCGAATTATTAGGCCAGCAGCAGACTTTGTCCTCATTTTCTGCCTCCTCCACACTGCCTTTGGCATTCGAGACTGTGTTTTTTTAGTATGCGATCCCTATCATTAAAGGGTTGGAACTGATACAGAGCCAGTTCCACCCACCTCACAGATGCAGGAACCAATGGGGGGAAGAAGAAGCTGAAAATAAGTACCTATGATTTGAAAGGAAATAGAGTTGTCTTAAAGACAAAACATCAGGCACTGTGAAGGCAAAGTATGATACAAGTGAGCTATGCTAGAATACCAGGATGATTTAATTGGCCACATATCACAACTGAAAACTGTCTGCCTCATGGTTTTCAAAAGAAAAACAATAGTTAATAACGAAGTATTCATTCAAAATTATTTTTACTGCTTACACATTCTTATTTGAAAAATGTTCTTGTATTAATCAATGTCCATATTTTAATATTAAAAGAAGGAAATAGTGCTGGATTTTGAATGCTTTCCATAGGAAGGAGACTTGGGTAATTCACATGCCTTGTTTTCCTGCTTCTTTTGTATAAAAATAGATATTAATTGGGATGGTGCAAAGCTTTGGGGATTGCGGCCGAAAAATGATTTGACTGCTTTTAGGAGTATGAGTTTTCATGATATATATTTTGTTGTGACATTTAGTTTAGCCTTTTGACTACACTTAAAGTGTGTGCTATTAAACCTTGCTGCTGCTGCTAAGTTGCTTCAGTCGTGTCCGACTCTGTGCGACCCCATAGACTGCAGCCTACCAGGCTCCCCTGTCCCTGGGATTCTCCAGGCAAGAACACTGGAGTGGGTTGCCATTTCCTTCTCCAATGCATGAAAGTGAAAAGTGAAAGTGAAGTTGCTTAGTAAGTGTCCGATTCTTCATGACCCCATGGAATGCAGCCTACCAGGCTCCTCCGTCCATGGGATTTTCCAGGCAAGAGTACTGGAGTGGGTTGCCATTGCCTTCTCCATTAAACCTTAAGCTCACACTACAAAAAAGATTCACTAGAACAATTTCAAAAGCTTCTCTTTCCTTAACTCAAGAATAAACATCTCTGCATGAAAATTCTTGGTAACACTATCTCCTCTTCCATGTGTTATTGTATTCAGAAACAAATTAATACAGAAAAGTTGCCCCATGGGTCACAAGTTTTGACTGTCCTGACTGGAACATTTTGGCATCTTCACACTGGCTTCTCCAGAGCATTGCACACCTCTTTAGTATTTCTGTGAGGTGGAACATCCTTGGGGCCTCAGGACAATTAAGGCACTGGTTCCATTACAAAGAAGCAAAGCATTTTCCCAAAGTAGCTATTGAGCCACTTGACAGTGAGATAGATTTTTATGGAAAAGATTAATGAAGTTCAAAAAGTAGTGAGTTCAGTTCTTCTTGGTATAATCTTGCAAAGCTTTTACTTTTTACAAAGACTAAAGCACTCAGTTCCCTCTTGTCATCTTTCCCCTTTTAAGCTTCAATAGCGGCTTCATTAAGTGAAACAGCACTGTCACCATCCATCATCTGCCAGGCCTTAATTCCCAATACAGCCTGGTAGTCTGCAATCCCAGCACGCAGGTCACAGTTGCCATATGGATTTGCATTTTACTCTATGAATTCATAATATCCATAAGTTTTCTACAGATATTAAAAACTCCAGAGTGAAAAGGAACAAATACATGTTTCTCTTTTCAATTCAGTTTCTGACACAATGCATAACTCTTTTTATATTTATTGTTTTGGAAGCAGGTCTTCATCCATTTTGTCATTTGCTGTATTCCAATCTCCAACAATATTTTCTGATACACACTGAGCTGCTAATATACATGCTGAATTGGTTGGAATAAAAATCTCATATTGGAAAATACAGATGTATACTACAAAGGTATTTGCATAATTCCATAATTTTACCTGGCTCAGTACAATATATAAAACATGTAAAATAAGTGTAAATGAATAAAAATAAAAAGATTCAAAATAATTACCAAAAAGAATGTAGAGCATAAAAGATTTCATGAAATGTAGATAATCATGGACAACCTACTGGCTAATAGATTAGCTTTCTGTTCTCTTTGTTCTAAGGGACAATTCTGTTATTTCAAGTTTAAAACTATGTCTCCATGTCTGTTTTGACTGAGACCTTTACTAATACCCATGCCAAGAAATTGATCATGAAGAAGGATATATAAGTGCATGTGGACAGTAGAGCTTTATTTGATCCATTGGAAAGGGTTAAGTCATGACCCATTGGAGAGGATAAGTAGAGTCCTTTGAAGGCAAGGAGATACTGTCTATTTATGAAACCTAAGGAAAAAAGGCACTACATTTGTTTTCTAGTGCTGCTCTAATGAAGTACTACAAAACTGTGTGTCTTAAATAAAAATCCTAACCTTTCTGTAGGCTGGAAATCCAAAATCAAGGTGATGACAGGGTTGGTTTCTTCTGAGGGCTTTGAGGGAAGGATCTGCTCCACACTTCTGTCCTTTGCTTATTGGTGGTCATTTTCTCTCTACATCTCTTCATATTGTCTTCCTTTCATATATGTCTCTGTGCACAAATTTTCCCTCTTTATACTTCTCAGGTGGCACTAGTGGTAAAGAATTCACTTGCAATGCTGGAGATGTAAGAGATACAGGTCGATTCCTGGGTTGGGAAGATCCCCTGGAGGAGGGCATGGCAACTCACTCCAATATTCTTGCTTGGAGAATCCCATGGACAGAACAGCCTTGAGGGCTATGGTCTATAGGATCACAAAGAGTCAGACAGGACTGAAGCGCCTTAGCAGGTACCTTGAAAGTGTTAGTTGCTTAGTCATGTCTGACTGTTTTGTGACCGTATCGACTGTAGCCTGCAAGGCTGCTCTATCCATGGGATTCTCCAGGAAAGAATACTGGAATAGGTAGCCATTCTTTTCTAAAGGGGATCTTCTTGATTCAGGGATCAAACCTGGGTGTCCTGCATTGCAGGAGCATAGCATGCATGCACACACAAAGACAAAAATGTTATTGGATTAGGGTTCATGCTAATAACCTCATCTTAACTTGATTACATCTGAAGAATCCAAATAAGTCATATTCTGATGTACTGGGATTTAGGGTATCAACATGAATTTTTAGGGGTCACAATTCAGCCCATAGTGAGCCTTCACTGGATGTAGTTTTGAGAAGTCTTATGAGCTCAGGATCATATTCTCTGGTGTTCTGCATGATGGCAGATGATACTTTTTTCATTTAAAGAAAGAAAGAAAAAAATAAATAAGTAGAAAAAAATAACATTTCATCTACAAGACTTCCCTGGTGGCTCAAATGGTAAAGAATCTGCCTGCAATGTGGGAGACCTGGGTCTGATGCCTGGGTTGAGAAGATCCCCTGGAGGGGGCATGGCAACCTATTCCAGCATTCTTTCTGGAGAATCTCCATGGATAGAGGAGCCTGGTGGGCTACAGTCCATGGCATCACAAAGAGCTGGACACGACTGAGCACCTTAGCACAGCACATACAAATCATGTTCTGTTGCTGCTCACATTATTGTTGCATGCAAGCTGATATATTCCTAAACCTAGTCCTGCTTCAAGCTTCTTTGTATGTCATGCCAGTGGCATGACACAACTCCTTGAGGAAAGGCAAGGGTAACAGAAGAATCTTGCACCCTAGCCTCTTGACATCCTGCTTTCTTTCATGGACAGATCAGGAAGTGGCTTGCTCCTCTCTTACAGAACTAGATTTTAACTCTTTGTTATTAATTTACAAGAAAAGTTTTCACATATTTGTGATGTGTACATCCTAAGACCTGATACCAGCATATTTACTTGTGGCATAGCCTCTCATAATCAAAATCTTTAAACACTAAAGATTAAAAAGAAAAAAAAAAGATAAGAGGATAGTTAGGAAATTGAAAATGTGAAGAGCACAGTAGAATAAAAGCATATAACCTGTTTCTCAGAGAGCACCTTTGTTCTCTGCTCCTGTTATTCCTTACCTGGATGAGAATTTATGACTTCAGATAATTTCTTTCTGGAGTAAATGCTATTTCCTAACCCTAAATTTACAGCCTTTCTTTCTGCACTCCAAAGTAGAATCTAGCTAATATTTATAAAAATGTGTGTGCATGTGTTGGTATGAGAGGATGGCAGAGTTCAACTGTTGTAGCCAGGCGTTCCGGAAAACAAACTCACTCAGAAGAACAATGCAGATAGTGGAGTGCAGTTTAATACACCAGTGGGCCCAAAGCAGAGTCTCCTCTTAGCCAAGGACCCCGACCAGTTTTTTGTGAAAACCTTATAAATCTGAAGCGTAAGTGCCCAAACCCACCTCTCCCAAATTCCCTGAAACTAGTCTGAACAAAGGAAAAAGAAAGATACAATCAAAGTTAACCAGTGATTCATATGCCTTAAGCCTAGGTAGTTAACAGTGGACAATTATCAATAGGCTTGTGGTCATACCCCGATAAGCATAATAGAATGTATGATTCTATTCGGTCACACAGAAAATTAGGGTATTCTTTTAGGTGATGGGGAGCCCTGGGGCTCTTCCTTCTGGGGGCCTGGTTTTCCTGTTGGTTTGTCGTTTCCATAGATACTGGGCATATAGCTAAATCCACCGACCGGCCCAAGATGGAGTCCTGCTTTCAAGATGGAGCCTGTTCTGTTTCCTCCTTCACGACAAGCTTTGATTTGGCACCCCTCGTGGACAGATGTCATGCCTGAGGGTTACAGACAATGGTCCCCGAAACTCTACCAATGGGTCCCTTAGAGTTTTGGTAGTCACAAAATTGTGGGTCTCTTCAAATGCTCTTTGTTTATTGTTTCAAGACATTTGGACTGAATGCTTCTTCCTAGAATGTATTAAACTGATGATGATATGTGTATTGTTTGGATCATAGACAATAGTAGAGTCCTGCTTCTTACCATATTTCCTGGATGCATTACAAACACTGGGATGAGCCATGTACTTCTTTAGACTTCTGGGGTTACAATATAGCCTCCAAAAAATTCACTCAATCCATGAACAACTGTGATAAAGGTATAAAGCAGTTGCCAATAACACTCCATGTTCAGATTCTTTCAAGGAGGGAAAGGAATTCAAGAAAAAGTGGCCTGCCCTATAGAAACTTGCAAACTACCTCTTCCTACCAGCAATCTCTCCTTGCATCTATTCTCTACAAGGTATCTTACTAGCATTTCTAAAATGCAAATATAATTCTGTTACTTCTCTGCTTAAATTCCTTTGAGTCTCTTCATAGTCTTTTGATAAAGGCACTTTGATAAAGTGGTGATTTTTAGGCATCTAAGATCTTTTGGAATCCTAGCTCATTTCTTATAAGCATGATCCATGCCTATGTTAGGTGGGTAGAATAGGAAAAAGGAGTCCAAAATGGCGGTGGCTAAAAGACAAGGAAGGGAAAAGCCCAAAAAATAGAACAAAAGAAGGTCCAAGGACCGGAGTGAGGACCTCAGGTAAAAACAACACTCCTGGCTGGCCTAATTTACATAGGACAGGCCCAGGGAGAGATAAACATATAAAAAGAGGAGCCAAAGCTAGCTCTCTCTCTCCCTCTCCCGCGCGTTGGGGCGCTCTTCTCGCGTCTTTGGATCGACGTGCCCTCACTCCTTGAAGATGGATTTTCCTGCTATCTTCTAAATAAAATAGAGCTGTAACACTGAACTGTAACGCTGATTTGTCTAAGAGCTATAACATGGTCCATTCGAGACCTGAGACCTATAATAAGGTCTGTCCAAGACCCGAGAGCTGTGACACGCTGAGGGGGTTTAATGTCTGTCGCTCCAAATCTTTGTTGTGACGAGACAAAGAACCGAGGAACATACACTCGTGTGACACCTTCTACAATATAACCATCTTGAATGACTAGAAAGATCGTAAATGATTCACTTTCTTTTTCTCTATATGTCTTCCTGCATGCTGATTTCTCTGCCTTGACTAAACTGTCATCACATTTTAAAAATCTCTTCCCAGCCATTTTAAACTGGTGAAGTTCAACAATTCAAACAGATATAACATTGCTCTGCACTCATGAACTTGGCTGAGAAAATAGAAGGCTGTTAATATTCTCCATAAGTCACCTTCAGAGTTATCACATAATTTATTGGAAGGGTTTTCTGGCATGAAATAATATTATTCTATTACTCCTTAAAAATTTAACCAAAATTTGAATCAAGTTTAATTCTGCTATAACTTTTACAGATTTACTAAAATTACAGGAAGTTAATTCTTAATTTAGTAGGTGTTCTACATTTTCTTACTGATGCTTGTCAAAACTTTTGTCTCCAATGACTAGGTACTGATCAGAGTCTTTAAACTGTTATTAATTGAACCATGGTTATGAATGTTGACTAAAAAATATAGTCACAACCTGAAAGTTGAGGGTTATTTTATTTGGTGGGAATGTTTAGGACCCTGAGCCCCCAGTGACAGCATCTCAAGAGCTCTGAGAAAACTGCTCCAAGGAGGCAGGAGTAAGTCAGGCTATATACAAGTTTGCAACAAAGAGAGCAGGCAGTCTGAACATTAAAGAACAGGTATCAAGTTAAGGAATTTATGTATGGGATATGCATTCTATGTATGGAAAGATGCAAGCCTCTGGGCCCACTGAATTCATTCCTTTCATATGCAGCTCAGCTATCTGGGGCCAATCTTGTTTTCTTGTTCACCTTAAGGAGTGGCAGATGGCAGCTTCTTGCATCCCCCGCTCAGGAGCAGTCACCATGGGGAGTGGAAGCATCCACTGGATCAGTTTTGGGAGCCCTCATTCACATTTGGAGGCAAGAAACTGCTGACGGCTGTGACATTTCTTGTTTAATATGACAGGAGATATTTTCATTTCACATGAAGAAGTGTATATTCTACTAAGGGCAAACTAAACTATATTCATATAATCATAAAAAGAGTACAAGCCACTCCAGTACTCTTGCCTAGAAAATCCCATGGATGGAGGAGCCTGGTGGGCTACAGTCCATGGGGTCTCCATGAGTCGGTCTCGACTGAGCGCCTTCACTTTCACTTTTCACTTTCACGCAAAGGAGAAGGAAATGGCAACCCACTCCAGTGTTCTTGCCTGGAGAATCCCAGGGATGGCAGAGCCTGGTGGGCTGCTGTCTATGGGGTCGCACAGAGTTGGACACGACTGAAGTGACTTAACAGCAGCAGCAGCAAAAAGAGTACACAAAATACAATATTACTATTGAAACGCTTGACCTTTCCTTTATATAACTCTACATAGTGATAGGAGCTTCACTGGTGGCTCAGTGGTAAAGAATCCACCTGTGATGCAGAAGATGCCACGGGTTTGATTCTTGGGTCGGGAAGATCCCCTGGAGGAGGGCATGGCAACTCATTCCAGTATTTTGGCTTTGGAGAATCCCATGGACAGAGGAGTCTGGCAGGCTACAGTCCATAGGGTCGCACAGAGTTGGACATGACTGAAGCAACCGAGCATGCACACATATTAATATATTAAATACAAGTAATCCTTCCCACTAATGTACAGCCAACAGGACCTTTACTTAAACTTAGTGTGTTAGTGTTAGTCATTCTGTCAGGTCTGACCGTGCGATCCCACGGACAGTAGCTTGCCAGGCTCCTCTGTCCCAGGAATTCCCTAGGCAAGAATACTGGAGTGGGTAAGCCATTCCCTTCTCCAGGGGAACTTCCTGACTAGGGATTGAAACTGGGTCTCAATCTTCAGCATTGCTGGCAGATTTTTTTTACCTTCTGAACCACCAGGGAAGCCCCAAGAATATAGGAGCAGGTAGCCATTCCCTTCTCCAATGTTCTCAACCCAGAGATTGAACCCAGGTCTCTCACATTTCACATGGCAGATTCTTTGCCATCTGAGCCACCAGGAAAGCCCCTATTTCAACTTATTTAGCTTTAATTAATCTATATTGTTATTAAAAGAAAAATAATTTTATTTTATCCAAATAATTAATATTTTATAGCTTTCATTTATTCAAATACTTTCCCCTTCCCTCTTACCTCACATACACAGAGAAGAAAAATACTGATTTTTTTTCAAAGCTCAAAGATATGCTAAGGCATTGGAGAAAGCAGCATTTGATTCATTAAATTTCAGGAACACACAGAGCTAGTTGTGCTGCTGAATATATACAAAGCTTCTGGGCACCATATGTGGCTGGGACTAAAGAAATTTCAGTATGTTATTACATTGCTTATGACAGGATGTAGGGTACTAATGTACTGAGATTGTTGTAAGAAACAAACCCAGGGGAGACAGACTGTCATGAACGAAGGTAGTTACTATAATAAAGGAGTGACAATTGCACTGTCCTAATAATACTCATTTTCAAATTGCTTCTGTTTAGCATGTCTCCTTATTCTGAGCACAGTTTTACTTTACATAGGATTGGAATATGGGATAGATTCATTTGAAATGGTGGTTTCTGTTATTCTTGTAATATACTTAAAATCTAAGTTCACTAACATAGATGTGAAAGAATAATTGTCTAAAATAAAGAAACAAATGGAAAAATATAAAGTGCTGGTGGGATTCACAGTTCAATGATATGAATTAAATGTGTTTCTAATTACACTAGGAAAATACTCTAAGTGGTTCAGCAAATATGAGTGTAGTAGCCTAATTTTCCATAGAAAATTCTCATTCTTATTCATGTTATTTTGTATGTTTAGTGAGTGTCAGTGTTATTAATTCTATACCAGAATCTGTGTAGGAAGAATGTCTGTTGTTTCCATTTGTTGTGGTTAATTTAGTAGAAAATAGCCAGTCCCGTAGGGTGTGTCATGAATTATACCTATTTTCTATTGTCCAATGTTTGAAGGAATGCACCAGACAAAAATAATTTAGAAACTGACAAACAATGCCCATATACTCTCTTTGTAAAGTGTCAACCCAATTCAATTTTATCTTTCTCTGTGCTATAAATTTTAGCTTTTCCCCAGTAGGGAAAGTTATATATCTTTCCCTTAAACATAGAGCACTTATAAGGACAATATTTATACTGGCTTTTAAAACCTGCAGTTATTAATTAAGGATCATTCATTTTGCATCCTATTATGAAAGAAGGAATAGAAAATAAAACACTTTTCATTAGCACTGAGTTTTTAGGATGCTTGAAAAGCACTGAGTGGGACTGACACTTTGATTTTAGGGTCAATATTCCACAGTCTGATACTGACAGGAAGGCAAAGCCATTCTATAATGAGACCCACAGGATCTGAGAAGCCCTGTGTTCTGTGATGCCAACTGTGAACTCTGGGGAGCCTTCAACACAGTAAGAGTCTCAGGGTGAATTCAAAATGAAAGTTTTATCTGACAAAAAAAAATTAAAATTAAAAAAAAAAGGAGGCAAAGAAACTTTGGGACGTATTAGATATGTCTTTTACCTTGATCATGGTAATGGTATCACTGGGTGTTTATGTATACTCTTCTAATTGTACATATTCATATAGAGTTCTTTGTATATCAATGTGGGCTTCCCTGCTGGGTCAGACTGTAAAGAATCTGCCTTTAATGCAGGAGACCCAGGTTCAGTCCCGGGGTAGGGAAGATCCCCTGGAGAAGGAAATGGCAACTCACTCTAGTATTCTTGCCTGGAGAATCCCCATGAACAGAGGAGCCTGGTGGGCTACAGTCCATGGCATCACAAAGAGTCGGACACAACTGAGCAACTGACACACATATCAACTATACTTCAACAAAGCTGTAAAAACAAAAAACAAAGCAGTTAATATAGGAAGTAGAGGTAAGAACCATGAGGTTGGAGGAAAAACTGCAAGAAAATTCAACTTCTTGCTTTCTAGGTTCATTTGAGTTCTTTTGAGAGTTTGGGAGGAATGTTTTTGGCCAGGATTATTCTGTTTGGACAGACAGGGAACACTGCCTTGGCGGTGTGGGAGACAGAGATTCTAGGATGTGCTTGGAATGTGCATATGAAAATCTGATAGTAAAAGAGAGCAAGCCATTAGTCACTATGTTAATTTCCTAAGGCTATTGTAATGAAATACCACATTCTGGGAGAATGAAAACAAGAGAAATTTATTCTCACGGTTCTGAAGGCTGGGCTTCCCTGGTGGCTCAGACTGTAAAGAATCTGTTTGCTATGCAGGAGACCTGGGTATGATATCTGGATTGGAAAGATCCCCTGGAGGAGGAAATGACAACTCACTTCAGTATTCTTGCTAGGATAATCCCATAGACAGAGGAGCATGGTGGGTTACAGTCCATGGAGTCACAAAGAGTTGGAAAGAACTGGGAAGTGCCTTCTGGTAAGCCCACAGTTTATGGGATCACTTATCAAAGGGAGTACTCTCTTCTCTTTGCATTTCCTTTGACTAGTTCATTGGCAGAGTTAAATAAAAGAAGGAAAAACTGAGTGTGTATCACTGCATTTCAAGTCCCCGCTTTCTGAGGTTACATGGAGTTATATATCTTGGTACTCAGTTATTTTGCAGCCACTACTTTGCTACTCACAGTTCACATTCTTTACTGTCAATTGTTTAAAAACAAGCTGATCTCAAATCTCGAATTTTAATTATTTCTTACAGTTTTTTACAGAAGCGGCAAAACAGAGAAGTACTCACTGATTAAAAACAAATCCTAGATCCCAAGATGAAATTCACTCCTTAATTACAAAATAGGAAAAATCCAACTTGTAAAAAATAAATGAAGAAAAATAGTATAGTAACATTAGCCCTCGATGGACATGGGTTTGGGTGAACTCCGGGAGTTGGTGATGGACAGGGAGGCCTGGTGTGCTGCAATTCATGGGGTCACAAAGAGTTGGACACGACTGAGTGACTGAACTGAACTGAACTGAAGTATGTAAACATGAATATGAATGTGCAAAATAAAGGTGGATTATGCAGTTTCCCAGACAATCAAATCCAAAACAGAAAATGAAAAACAGCTGCATCAATTAAGGCATCTCCAAATGTCAGTTGAAAGCTATTTTGCTGCTAAACTATTTAGTGCATAGATAAGAACTACAATGCCATATTTTCTTTAGCGAAGATTTTTATCATCTGGCCTGGTTGAGTAATTTATGAGAGATGGAAAAGATCAATATTACAAATTCATACAACAACCTGTTTCAAATTTTTTCAATCATCCTTACAGTGCCTGATGCCAAAAACAAATTAATAATATTATTTTTATTAAAATGCATGTATAATACAATTTTATATAACAAAAAATATCTTTTGCACACACACAAAAAAGAAATAAGGAATAAATCTGATTACCAAATTAGTAGGTAGGAATAGATTCAGTGAAGGGAATGGAATTTCTTTGAGGATACATTTTGATATATTTGCCTTCTAAATTCTATTAACATTTTTCCATATTTTAAAAGGAAAATTAAATGTGTAGGATGAAAAAAAAAACTAAAATTGAATAGAAATGCAAAACAAAAATATAACTTTATATAAAATTGATAACCATTTGGAGGAAGTAAAAAAAGAATTAATCCAATATCTTTGAACATGGTACTTTTGAGATTCTCAGGTATATTCTAAATCTTAATTACTAGCTTTGCTGTTGGTTGTAGAAATGGGAGCCACAATAATAAAATTATTTTTAATAAAAGTATTTTCATGAGCAAATAGTTTACTATGTTGGTATTTTGGGAAATATAATAAACAGAAATATTTTTCTGATGTGGTGTATTAAAGTCATAGTACCTTTTCTGTAGCATGACAGTGTTGATCTTTGCTCAGGCCTGTCGGACCCTTTGTGACCCTAAAAACTGTAGCCCACCAGGCTCCTCTGTCCATGGAATTCTGCAGACTAGAACACTGGAGTGTTCTTCTCCAGGTGATTATCCTAACCCAAGGATTGAACTCACGTTTCCTGCCTTGCAAGTGGATTCTTTACCATCTGAACTAGCAGGGAAGCCCTACTACTTACATAGAGTCCCTGCCAAAAGTGTTTAATCTGGATATAATAATGAAGAAACAATGATAGACAGCTTGATTTAGATTCAAATGGTATTGAAATTTTTAAAGAATCAAGGCTAGTTGTCCTCCCCACTGGGTGTGCCCTCAGGGCCACGGTTGCAAGGCACCTGCCTCCTTGGCTCCTAGCAGCCAGGTTAGAACCGGTGCGGATGAGGGGAATCTGACTATTTAAAACAAAGCATCAGGAAGGCCCATACCCGGTGTTGACCTGATGCGATTTCTGCTCAGTGCTCTGAATGTCATAGTAAAGAAATTCAATGAAGGGCAGGTAAGTGGTGGGAGTAACGATGACTCTCTTAAGAGAACTAAAGCTTCATCATATAATTACTGATGCACATGAATGGATGAACCGATTCCCATTGTCCCTACCTACTATCCATGAAACCACAGCCAAGGGAACAGGCCTGGCAGAATCATCTGGGGAAGAAGACCTTGTTGAGCTTGACTTTAGTCTGGCACAGTGAAGAGATATGAGAGGTGTAGAGTAAGTGGGAGGCCTGGAAAACCGCTAGCCTTGATTCTTTAAAAATTTCAATACCATGAAATACCAAAGAAATGAGACACCCGTCTAGAAAAGGAGACAGGTTCACGACAAAACCTTGTTTGTATTCTGGGTTAATTTCTCGAAATTTAAATCTGTGCTATGTATTAAGTACTGATAATGATATGGTTAAATTTCCAGAGGTGATAATTATATTGTGGTCAAGAAGACGACTGTCTTTTTTTTGAGAGGAGATATATTCTAAATATTTAGAGCTGATGTGTCATGGTACCTACAACTATGTGTTTCAGTGTAAGAGTGTGTGTGTGTTTGAGGGAGTGAGTGTCTGAGGGAGGAAGAGAAAGAAAAGGTGGAAAGAAGATAGAAGGGAGAGCGTAATGGAGAAGGAGAGTTACTTAATTGGTGGATCTAGGTGAAGGTTATATATTTATTTTTTAAAATGAAAATTGGCATAAAATTTTTCTTCAGAATACAGTTTATACTAACTTCATTAATTCTAGAAGAATATTTCTATAAGATGGAGTCTGGGTAGTCATTTTCCATGCATTTCATAATCATTCACTATAAAAGGGCAAACCAAAAGAAACATAAACGCTCTATCTGATACAGTGCAATTTACATTTTATAGCACACCAACCTTAACTTCTATAATAGTGAAAATGTTGAAACTAAAGAGTGTGAAAGTGGATGGAAATGGCAAACAAGGGAAATTGATCTGAATCAGCCCTAAGAGAAGTGCTTTTGTCCATGTGCAACTCAGTTTGTCTTATAGCTTATAGATGGACTCTAGCAAATCTGGTATATACATCTGGTCCACCTAATCTACGATGCATGGCCTTCAGTACCATGGTAGTGCTGGCCTTTCAGAAAGATGGGGCAGAGATGTCTGGTGCAAGACTCTTCTTGACAGAATGAGCCTCACAATTAGGAAGGTCTTTGGTAGTATTAGGAGTGTGATTTAAGTATTTTTATTTCTGGTCAATGCCATTAAATGAAAAGGATGGTCTATTTCAGATGACTATTTCTTTTGTTTCATCATAAATTCTTTATCTGAGTAAAAAGAATACACATTAAATATAAATGTAGTATATAATTCCATTGATTTAACTTTCTCTAAAAGGACAGGGAGGCCTGGAGTGCTGCAGTACATGGGACCACGAGGAGTCGGACACGACTGTGTAACTGAACTGAACTGAATTGAAAGTAAATAACGACACCTAATAATAAATTGCATTTTATCTGCATCTCCTAATTCCTATAATAGATACTATACCCCATTTAGCTATAACAGAGGTAAATGAATACTCACCATCTAAATATTCAGAGTTAATAGGGTGAATATACTTTCAGGTTTTTCCTGGGACTGTCATAGTTCATACCTGTTTCCCAGTGCTCTATCCAATTAATAACCCCTTTTACTTTCATAATCATTTAACTGTGACAATGATTCATATGATAACTTTACTAACATGTCCATGTACTCAATGTTCCCATTGGTTATGTACTTAAAATGTTATCTTTGTTATGCCACATTGTTTATTCTAGTTATTATCGCGGTCTTATATTTTAAAATTGATAAATATGAAGAAATAATAAAGAGTTCTTATATTAATGAGAACTAAGTTAAATAATTTGTAAAACTCCATACTGTAATAAAATTGTTTGTTATTGCTACTCACTTAAACATGGGTAAAAACTATAAAATATATATTTTAATCCTGAAAATCGATATTTATGCTTACATTAAATGAGGATTCCTGTATTTTTATATTTTATGTTTGAAGTCTTTTAAAGTATGTGTGATTACTAGTCACTCTTGGGACATAGTTTTTAAATTAAATGACCCATTTCTTGTCACTGCATAATCTGAGGCCTACTCTCTTCAGAATTCTAAACGGTGTATTCAAAATTTTTTTAAATATAATTCTTCTTTAAATGAATACAAATGGCAAAGTTTAACATGTTCCTTTTTTGCTATTTCAGTTACCATTCTTTAATAACAATGTATTCTTTCTCCTTTTCTCTCTTTTCCTTCTTTTTCTATAGAAAATAAATTTTAACACCCTGCTTCCTTATAATTCTATAAGTATTGAAAATCCCTGGGCCTGTAGCATGCTTTCTTTTGCTGAGGTTTTATTTGGGAGTCTTTTGATAGCATAGTATTTTTATTCTGCTTGAATGTGCTCAGCTCTCTCTAGCTATCCAGTCTCAATTTCTCAGCACAAGAGAAAAATTGGCTTCTAGTTTCATACATCTTCACTTATAGTGGAAGAGAAAAATATCACCAGCCACATTGTACTAGCACCTCCTGGCATTTCTCAATAAGTGTTATATTTCTAAAGGGGAAAACATTTCTGCTCCCTCCCCTATTAAACATACCAACTTAGAGTATCTTTAGTTTATTGATGGACTACTGCCTGTAACTGACATATTTCTGACCCAAATCATTTCTAATAAATCTAAAATGCAAAATGTAATTTTCATCTATAAATTGTGAGACAGAGAACAAAATCATTGTTTCTAATGAAGTGAATTTGCAATTTCACCTCAGTTCTGCCATGATGTATGAAATGATTAAAAAAACAAGAGTTATCTTCAATTGTAATGAGAGTCAGTTAGGAATGTATTCAGCTGCAAGTAAAAGAAAAGCTAACTTTCATGATTTAGGTAAACTTGATTTTATTTTTATTACTCATAAGATGTCTGAAGGAGACAGTTGTTGATGTTGGGTCAGCTGTTCAATAATGCCATTAGAAAGTGAAAGAAAGTGAAGTTGCTAGGTCGTGTCTGACTCTCTGCTGCCCTGTGGACTGTAGCCTACCATGCTCCTCTGTCCATGGGATTTTCCAGGCAAGAGTACTGGAGTGGGTTGCCATTTCCTTCTTCAGTGGATCTTCCCAACCCGGAGATAGAACCTTTACTGTCTGAGCCACCAGGGATGCCATTAGAGACAGAAGCTTTTTATGTTTTTTTGGTGCCATCTGAGGACTGTCTGTGACTGAACCATCACAAGATGCCTTTATAGCTCTAATCATGAAATCCAATTTTAAGTGAATAAAAATGGACCATCAAGATGATAACCTTAGCTCCATCTCTACCTTCTTGCTGGGAAGAAAATTTACCCAGAACTTAGTACTTATTTGTTTGTATACCATTGCTCAAAATTGTGCCATACACCTACCCCTAGATGCATGGAAAAGCTGAAAAATTGTATAATTATCTTTCAGCTTCCAAGTTAAATAAAATAATGAAAGGAGTTTGGAATGAGTTATTGAGTGAACCAAGTTGTAGGGTATACCACAAAGGCTGAACAAGGGCTTGAGACAATCACAACACACAAAAGAAAAAAAAATAATTTGTCCCAAGAATTTAAACAAAGTATGTCTTACCTCAACAAAACTCTTTAAAATGCAGCACAGAACTATTGTTAATAAACTAGGAAGAATTCACAGCATGTGCATGAAGTAAATATTTGTATTATTCTTCAATATTTTAACTACCAAAGCCACAGAACCAGCACATACTAGGCACTAAGTACATATTTGTATGAAAGAATAAATACCATCATAAAAATATACAGCAGGTTGTAACTGAAAACTTATAGATGTTGTTAAATTGAGATGCCTTTCTTAAATGTAGATTCACCCATTTCTGTATTACTTCAAGAAAGATTTTCAGTAGCTAATACATAATAGTAATTGTGAGAGAGGGACATAAATATATGAAACTTGTTTGCCATAAAGGCATGCCTCTTTCAGCTGAATTAAAAATAAAGGGATTTCATATATGTATTCTTAGTTAAAATTATTGAATAAACACAACTTTTAAAAAAATATATACTAATAAGGTTTATTCAAGACAGAATAAAAAAATGAAGACATTTGAGTTTTAAGGGGTACACTACTCATGATTTAGGGAATCAGTAAAAACTTTATGGAAATGATGACCCTCAGCTTGTTTCGGAGCAGTTAACAGAAGTGTATAACCCTCCCTCTGTGATCATGAAAAATTGGCAACTCTTTCTTTACTCTTGCCAGTAGATACTGTGGTTGTGATTTTATGTTGCTATAAGATCCAAAGACATAAAGGGAAGCAAAGGGAATCAGAATTTATTGCATGAGATTGTAGAGAGCAAGAATGTGTTTTAACTTAAATGAATTGCCCCTATCAAAAGAGCTTACCTTGCTATCAGTTTTAACAATAAAAATAAACATAGTGCATGGCCATAAAGATTAAAAGCCATATGTAGTAATAATGGATTGCTAATTAGAACATGAAAGGTGAGATTTAGTACCTGGTGCTGGATTATCAAAACTTCTGGAGCTGTCAGGAGACCATTCTTCTACGCTTTATCAAGAACTTTCTCAACAGACTGAGGCAGAATCAGCAGTTGAACTATATGCAAACTGTATCTATAGCTATGTAAATATGGTCATGCCAGAAAGCGAATAACTATTTAAATGAACAGTATTTCAGGTTCTGTAATATGGAAATAGCTCCTTGTTTTCAAACTGTTTTACAAAAGCCATTATTTATAACTATCCTAAAATTATGCACATACATGAAATTTGAATAAATCAGTTTCTTTCTCCATTGACCTATAATTTCTTTCAGCCTAAAGTCAATGGTTCCTAGCATGCTTTGTCAGGTGCTTTTTCTTTATTGCATGTCTTTCTTAAGTCTAATTTCTCTAACAGTCTGTCTTCTCCTTTCACTCTTTCACTAAATATTTATTCAATATCTATTATGAGTCAAGCACAATTCTAAGCATTGACTTCATGTCTATTTGCCAATCTGTCCATTTTATTTATAGTTAATATTTGAATTATATATTGTCATAGCATATGCCTAAAGCAGTAAAAGTCCTTAATGATGATTGTTAAAAATAGAAATGATACAGAGAGGATTTAGCAGTTAATAAAATCACAGGAAAATTGGACAGAAGTAGTGAAATGGAGAAAAAGAAATTCTTCTCAATATAAAGCAGTATATCTTGGAATAATAATCTAGTTTATCTTTGTACGTTCCTATCCCTTTTTTCTTCCCACTTACATTTCAGGGATTTCTCTGTCCTAGAGCCTATAATATAGCAGGAAAAAATAATAGCTAAAGAAACTATTTCCTTTTCAAAATATCCAGGGCATCATTCAACTATATGTGAGGTTCTCAGTTAATGGAACCAAAACATTTAGTTTTCTACCTACACACAAAAAAATGTGGGATTATAAAGGAGTGAAATTGATTTAGTAGAATGGTCATTTGATCTAAATGCAAAGTAATACTTTATAGAGTGATATGTAATTGAAACTTCTACAACTGAATGTGCTAAATTACCTTCTTAAAATGACTACAAGGCGTATAAAATGAATGGTGATGCTTTCTAGCAAGATTTGTGACACCTGATTTTCATGAATAAATGATATCATCTGTGCCTATGTGGAACAGTAAATACCAGTAAGTGCAAGTTATGTGTCCATCATTGAACTCCTTGAGTAATTGAATTTGGTACTTCAATGAGCCACCTCATTGGAAAAGACCCTGATGCTGGGAAAGATTAAAAGCCAAAGGAGAAGGGGGAGGCAGAGAATGAGATGGTTAGCTAGCCTTACCAACTCAATGGACATGAATTTGAGCAAACTCTGGGAGAAAATGAAGGACAGAGAAGCCTGGCATGATGCAGTCCATGGGGTTGCAAAAAGTTGGACATGATTTAGTAACTGAACACATATTTAAATTTACATTACACATGACTTTCCTGTTTTTGAGGTAATTACTAAAAGAAGCATCCTTGCAAAACTGAAGTGATTCCAAATAATATAAATAAACAGTAGACTTACTCTACATAAAAGTACAAAAATCACTGTAGCAAGAGCATCCATACAACTATCAATTTATTGTTACAATTATTCCTTATATATCTAACCTAACCAATTACAATGTTTCCCTTTGACAATGCCAAAGGGTTGCACGGAAGCTATAGTTGGCCAGCCATGACATGGCACAAAGGGTGGCACTCTGACCAGGAAAGTAAGTAATATCAAATTGTTTTCATTACCACTTAACAGTGGAAATAGCTTTTCTAGCCATTTGAATCCAAGATAATTCATTTTCCAGGAAGCACCATGCAAACAACTTGAAAAGTAACCTGTGCTTGGAGAATCAGAAAAAAGAACTATTTGTTGACAATCTTTCATATTTGAACACATGGTAAAGTGATCATTCTTTTACCGCACATTCATTCATTAAGAATTAGAACAGACCATGGCAGGGAAAAGAAATTTCTTTTAATGCAATGTTAATAATAATAATAAAATTTTAATAAACACTAAGTTGAGACAATAGTTCCAAACTCTTATTTAAATCTACATATATGTTAACCCAAGATTATGTCTGGTTTTTATTGTTTAGTTGCTAAGTCATGTCCTACTCTTCTGCAACTCCATGGACCATACTCTGCCAGACTCCTCTATCCATGGGATTTTCCATACAAGAATACTGGAGTGGGTTGTCATTTCCTTCTCCCAGGGATCTTCCCAACCCAGGGATCGAACCTGTGTCTCCTGCATAGGCAGGTGGATTATTTACCACTGAGCCAGCAGGGAAGCCCTGTTAAAGACTATTAAATATTCCCTTAATACTTACATTTATTACTTTTGTTTTGTACAGGTGGCACATCTGCTCAAATAGATCTAGTATTTTTCTTAAAGGAGTTGGGGTGAAAATAAATATATATCTTTAAAAAGCAGAGAATAAAATTAAATTATGAAGTTAGAAGGAAGAGTATTAAAATATTTTCATTGGGTCATGATAATTAGCAGTTATACTTCAGAGCTCCATAAAGGATTACTATAGGTATTGATGATTCAAGGGTGTGGCTTGAAGAATGAGACAAACAGATTGCCTTCTTTCAGAGGGCCTTCTTTCAGCTTGTTTAATCTGAAGACTCTGGTTTCTTTACCTTTGTAATAGTGCCTGACAGTTTATGCCCTCAATAAATATTTCTTGAATGGAACTGAATTTAATTTGAAGGAATACATGAATTAAATCATGTGTGATTGAAAGGTCAGAGACCAGACTGGAAAATAGAAACCACACAAGGAAATCAAGGCAGGGGCTTTCATATAGGAAATTAGGTACCAAGGTGTTGGAGAGATGAAAGGGCAAATGAGATCCTATAGGTGACCTAGAGAGAGAATCACCCAAGGAGGCAACTCGCCCTTCTAGGGCTTGAGCAGCAGCAGGGCAGAGGTGGGGGTTAGCAGAACCTAGAGTTTAGGAACCTGAAGCTTAGTAACACAGGTTCTTCCTGATCCTCATGAAAATTGTGACTATTGAAGGATATACTCATAAACCTCCCAGAGCCTCCCAGTGCCAGGTCTGAGTATGTGCTTATTGTTTTTGTTATTATATCATCATTACTATCACCACCATGAAAAGCACTCAGTACAGTGTCCAGTGCCTGGTAAGTAATAAAATTCCACTCGATACAGTATTTTTAACCTCCCTGGAAGGAAGTATGGAAAGTAAAAGTACACTTTAAAATGATATGCAGATACAGCTTACTGTAAGTGTAAGATAAAGCTCATGTCTTAGAGAATTTAAAATCAAATGCTCATTTTTATGTTTAGTTATTAGATTTTGCCATTTTAACTTTTCTAATATGGAGAGACTTTTAAAATGTTCCCCAGAACATATAATGCAAGATTTAACCTCTGGTGAATATAAATATACCCCTATCTCTCCTGTGCTTTTCAACATATTCACTGGTGCATGCTGTGTTGATGCTTTTTACAAGGATAATCAATCTTAGGTTTTTCAATGTGTCTGTTTCCTACATTACGGACTTCTGCAGCAGTAAACTCACACTTTATATTGATATAAAATTCACTTACACTGTAAACAAGGGGCTGTTCAGAAGAAAATCATACAAACAGGTATATGTCTTCTCAGCACAGATGGTGTTTTCATTTCATTGAATCAACTCTTGTCAGCACTACAGCAGTTGCATTTTTAGCTACTGTATAAGATAAACTTCCTCATTTCATTAGGTTTAACACTGCTTTTTGCTACTCTTTAATTAAATGATTAAAAAAACACTGTGACAGTCTAACAACTAAAAGGCCAAACCTGGAATTTATCAGTGTTAATGCAGGAATATAGTTCCATAGATATGCAGAATATAGTGAAACTACTGATATACTCTCAACCAACAATAAGCCTAAACTAAAACTAATTAATTCTGATATAAATTCAGTAATTCTAAATACACTTTCAAACTCTTTCCCCTTGTGTTCATACCTCATCAATAAACCCCTTTCTGATACATTTTAAAGCCAATAATCTAGAAAGCTCACATTTTAGATTTTTTAAATAGGAAGCCTTAAATAGTAGGATACTTTCTCTTTGAGCAACTGAATAACCAGTAAAATTCCTTTTACAAATTATTGAAAGAGTAATGATAACTAACAGTTATTTTTTTTCATATTTTCCAGACAATTGTTTAATAAGTATCTCGTGTCTCATAACATTGACTATTTTAATCCTCAAAATAAACCTATAAGGTAAAATTAAAATAAATAAATTAATTTAAAAAACTCTATAAGGTAGAGTTGGAATCAAAATGAATTCTTTATGTTTCCCCATATAATTATGAATCCTTCAAAATGCCATCTAAATGTCACTTCCCACTACATTATATACATCTATCCTTTTTTTGTACACTGTTGTAATTCACTGTTTTCTCTATGATACTATAAATATCTTTTTGGTAAAACTCTGACTAAAGTATATTTAAATCCTCTAGAAAATTATAATATTCCATAAAAATAGGACTAAAATAATTCGGTAGCATGTTTTAAACATTCTTAACAAGGACTTCCTTCAATACTTTTTGCTATTAATCTGTGCAATTCAATGCGTGTTTTGAAAATGCTTTAAATCTATTCATTCAACTTTATTTACATGAATTAGAATTAACCACAAGCAAAATTAACACAAATAGATATGTCCCATTGTTTATGTTAATCGACAATTACTATAGGAAAAAAAAAATCTACAATTACTTACATTGTGGAAAATAAGCAACCAAATTTCCCAGGCTTAGCACCACCCTTTGCTCCTTTAAGGCCCTTGGATTTACTATATCTGGCATTGCATAGAATGTAAGGTAAGGTCTATATGTGTATGTGTATATATATATATATATATATATATATATACCAACCTAGATAGCATATTCAAAAGCAGAGACATTACTTTGCCAACAAAGGTTCGTCTAGTCAAGGCTATGGTTTTTCCTGTGGTCATGTATGGATGTGAGAGTTGGACTGTGAAGAAGGCTGAGCACCGAAGAATTGATGCTTTTGAACTGTGGTGTTGGAGAAGACTCTTGAGAGTCCCTTGGACTGCAAGGAGATCCAACCAGTCCATTCTGAAGGAGATCAACCCTGGGATTTCTTTGGAAGGAATGATGCTAAAGCTGAAACTCCAGTACTTTGGCCACCTCATGCGAAGAGTTGATTCATTGGAAAAGACCCTGATGCTGGGAGGGATTGGGGGCAGGAGGAGAAGGGGACGACAGAGGATGAGATGGCTGGATGGCATCACTGACTCGATGGACGTGAGTCTGAGTGAACTCGGGGAGTTGGTGTTGGACAGGGAGGTCTGGCGTGCTGCGATTCATGGGGTCGCAAAGAGTCGGACACGACTGAGAGACTGATCTGATCTGATCTGATATATAAAATTATTGCTGTTGTTTAGTCACTAAGTTGTGTCTGACTCTTTTGCAACCCCATGGACTGTAGCCCACCAGACTCCTCTGTCCATGGGATTTCCGGGCAAGAATACTGGAGTGAGTTACCTTTTCTTTCTCCAGCAGGGGATTTTCTTGATCCAGGGATGGAGCCGAAGTCTTTTGCTTTGGTAGGTGGATTCTTTACCACTGAACCACCAGGGAAGCCATATATATATACACATATACGCATACTTAATATATATGAACCATGGACAGGGAACTATGGCTGTAGGATCCACAGGGTCGCAAAGAGTGGGACATGACTGAAGCAGCTTAGCATGCACGCACTCATACTTTAAAAATAAGCCAAGGTTTTTCCACATTTATACTTTCAGAGTCTAAACATTTCTTCTGAGCTCACAAATTACTTATCTACTGAGTTCCATATTTAAATATCTAATAAACACCTAAAACTTAACATGCCCAAAGCAGTGTTCATGCATGACTTTCCCTCTTACCATCTTATCCATAGCTTCCTTTCCTCAATGAATGGAATCAATACTATTAGATTCATAAATCCAAATTTTAAGAATCCTCCTTGAAATGCCTCTTCTCTCACGCTCAAACCATAAATCCAATCATTATATCAATTATACCTTGTAAATATTTCATGAGTCTGTTCACCTCTGATCATTTACATTCTGAATGGTCTTTAAAAAAATACCAACGTGCATACTATCACTTATACTGCCGTGTGTGTACAATCTGCCTACTATCCCATTCTCTACTCTACTACTCCTGTATTACAGCCATGCCTTCTAATATATCTTGAATGTCTCATCATCTGATTCATCATAATCATTTGGTCTGAGTTTTGCGGGGTCTAGAATGCTTTTCCATAGTGTTTACATAACCATTTGTGAAGAACATTATTTAATTCCAGTACATTTGACTCTTAACTGAGTTCTCATATTATGAGATATGAAATATCTCATATTATCCCCATATGCTTACTTCATAGCTTGTATCATATATTTTAATGATATATTTGTTCTGGTAATTTAAATAATGCCTTTCTGTTGTGGAAAATTTGTACTCAATTAGGTCAGGAATTGTGTCTCTATTGGTAACAATATCATTAATAAGAGCTATTGTAATACTTCACAGATATGATATTCATTAATTTAAGTGAATATGAAAAAAGTTGTTTTAATTCTATAGAAACAATGGTTCAATATAAGGAAGCTCCTGAAGAAGATTTTTGAGGAGAGGATGTTAGATACACAGAATTAAAGAAGATAAATATTTCCTAATTTCATGAATGGGAAAAGAAGTTACAATATGACAAAATGTAAGAAAAATTCTCTAAAAACTATGACTAACTAATAATAATGCTGTTTCTCAGTTACTAAGCACCATCTACCTAAATGCACAGGTAAATTGCTAGCTGAAGCTCTAGAGCTGTAACTCAGCCTTTTGTTTGGAACGAGGGGGATTGACAAGGGTTCAGAATCCTTTTCCCCACCATTATGGGCTGAATTGTTTCCCTGCAAATTCATATGTTGAAGCCCTAATTCCCAGGATCTCATAATGTGCCTGTTTTGGAGATATGACCTTATAAAGAGATGACTAAGTTAAAATAAGGCCATTAAGGTGGGCCATAATCCATCTGACTGGTGTCTTTATAAGACACTTGAACATACAGATAGCACAGAAAAGCTATGTAAGGACACAGTGAGAATATGGACAGAGGCCAATCAAGGAAAAATATCTCACAAGAAACCAAACTTTCTGGCACTTTGAGCTTGGATGTCTAGTTTCCAGAACTGCAAGAAAATAAATTTACCTGGTTTAAGTCACACAGTATTTTGTTATGACAGCCTTAACAAACTCATACAACCACTATCCCAGACTAATTTTGAGAATTTACCACTGCCTGTTTTCAGCAATTTCATTAAAATGGAAAGTCAAATTTATGAGATTTATAAGCTTCATTTGGGGCTTCCCTGTGGCTGGGTGGTCAAGAATCTGCCTGCCAGTGCTGGAGACATGCAATCTGTCCCTGGATTAGGAAGATTTCCTGGAAAAGAAAATGGCAACCCACTCCAGTGTTCTTGCCCAATTCCATGGACAGAGGAGCCTGGCAGGCCATAGTCCGTGGGGTCGCAAAAGAGCTGGACATGACTTAAGGACTAAACGACAAAAACATCAACTTTATTCAAGACCAATAATGTTTGTCTCAACTGATTTATATTATATACAACTGGAATCAAAACAGGTATTTTGGCGTGAGATTTGTATTCTTCTACAAAACATTCACTAAAATAAAAAAATAAAAAGACTGTAAACTTATTTAATGGTACATTTTTGTAATTTTACAGATAAGCTTTTAGCTTAGAAATACATATTCATATAAGCAAAATCAATTGATTATTAAAAATTTAAGAGGTTGAAGAAAAGTACATTGTTTTACAACACCTCCTTTATTACCTAAATTTATGATGTTACCAAAAATACCTGCTTTATCTAAAGCCACTTTCAACTTGCTGTATTTTGTCACTGTATAAATAAATCATTGCTATGATATCTTTTTAGTATCTTGGGAAAATGGGGAAGTTAGGTATCAACAGTTTGTACATCAACCAGGGATAGCAAATCCCATTATATAACTTACTCAATGATTTCATTATCAATCCAGATCTTATACTAAGAAGAGAAATTTCTTTTAATGAGTTTTGCAGTATTATAATTTTGAGATACTCTTCATGCCACTGCAATTAATGATTTATGTGATTTAAAGGAAAAATAAATCTCACCATTTTCTAAGGAGAGGAAAAAGTCTATAGAGAGGAAGAAATAATTGGAGTTTCTCAAGGCACCAGAGTATCCCTGAGGACTCCAAATATTTGACTTCTACTTGATTTCTTCAAGTGCTCTAAGAATCTTCAACAAAGTCTGTAGCAAACATTGCTGTTTCAGGGTCATTCTGTTCATTTTCTAAATAAAAAAGAGTTTCAACAAACAAAATCTTACATGTTAAAAGCAGAAATTAGAAAACCCAGAAAATAACAAAGGAAAAATATCTTTTATGATATTTAATCCATGACATTAGACAGTACACTCTACATGGCTAAAAGGGGAAGGTCATTACCAAAACAAGGCAAGATTAATTCATGACATTAGACAGTACACTCTACATGGCTAAAAGGGGAAGGTCATTACCAAAACAAGGCAAGATACAAAAAGTGGAATTTATGGTATCATTTTGATATTTGAGTGACTGCTCGTTGTATTAGTTTGTGAAGGTCATTACTTAACAAGGCAAGATACAAAAAGTGGAATTTATGGTATCATTTTGATATTTGAGTGACTGCTCGTTGTATTAGTTTGTGAAGTTCATCTTAACAAAGTACCAAAGACTGGTTAGCTTAAATAATAGAAATGTTTTGCCTCACAGTTCTGAAAGCTGGAAATCTGAGGTCAAGGTGCTGGTAAGATGTGATCCCCTGGTGGGTATGAGGGAAAGATCTATTCAAGGCTTCTCTCTTTGGCTTGTGGAAAGTTGTCTTCTTTCTAGTTTCTTCACATGGTCTTCCCTATGTTTGCATCTCTCTGTCCAGACTTCCCCCTTTTTAGGGACACTGGTCATATTGGATTAGGCATGCTGTGTGCTGTCACTTCAGTTGTGTCTGACTCTTTGCGACCCCATGGACTGTAGCCCACCAGGTTCCTCTGTCCATGGGATTCTCCAGGCAAGAATACTGGAGTGGGTGGCCAGTTCCTACTCCAGGGGATCTTCCCAACCCAGGGATTGAACCTGCCTCTCTTAAGTCTCCTGTGATGGCAACTGTGCTCTTTACCCCTAGCTCCAACTGGGAAACCCTACTGGGCTAGGGCCTACCTTAATGATCTTATATTAACTTCATTTCCACTGTAGAGACTCTTGGTCTAAATAAGGTCACATTCTGAGATACTTGGGATTAGGACTTCAACATAAAAATTTAGGAGTAGAGAGGACACAATTCAACCCATAACCTTCTCCAGGGGTTCTTCCCAATCCAGGGATTGAACCTGGGTCTTCCGCATTGCAGGTAGATTCTTTACCATCTAAGCCACCAGAGAAGCCCCAAAATACTTACCATGACTCATCAAATTTTGAAGTGACTTCCTTAGAAAAATGGATACAATTTTGAACTTAAAATTATGAATGTGAACCTTTCTTATGTTCAGCCACATTCCAGGAAATACAGAAATGTAGTATGAACTGAGAAATATCCAGTAACTTCAAAGTACTTACCAAATGTTTTCAGAAGAGCAAAGCCCTTAGAACATAAACTAATAATAAATAGTACCATATATAAAGGACCTCCCTCCTGGCTCAGCTGGTAAAAGATCCTCCTGCAATGCGGGAGACCTGGGTTCGATCCCTGGGTTGGGAAGATGCCCTGGAGAAGGAAACAGCTACCCATTCCAGTATTCTGACCTGGAGAATTCCATGGACTATACAGTCCATGGGGTTGCAAAGAGTCGGACACAACTGAGTGACTTTCACTTTCACAGTATATAAAGACATGTATGGAGAAGGCAATGGCACCCCACTCCAGTACTCTTGCCTGGAAAATCCCATGGATAGAGGATCCTGGTGGGCTTCAGTCCATGGGGTCGCTAAGAGTCAGACACGACTGAGCGACTTCACTTTCATTTTTCACTTTCATGCATTGGAGAAGGAAATGGCAACCCACTCCAGTGTTCTTGCCTGGAGAATCCCAGGGACGGGGGAGCCTGGTGGGTTGCCATCTATGGGGTTGCACAGAGTTGGCTAGCAGCCGACTTAGCAGCACTAAATGAATAATACAGGTGTTTTGACTCTCATCTGCACAAACCAACTCTCTTAAAGCACTAACAATTGGCAAATCTAATAATATCTGTCGTGTGTACATGCTCAGTCACTCAGTCGTGAAGGACTCTTTGTATCCCATAGACTATAGCCCACCAGGTACCTGGATAATACTCATGGGATTATCCAGGCATGAATACTGGGGTGGGTTGCCATCTCCTCCTCCAGCTAATGTCTGTCAGGTGACTCTTAATGTTTTTCTTTTCAATTATTTTTTGAGTCCTATGTTTCCATATGCTATAATATCTATATTATCCAATTTGCTTACATGCTGTTAAATCTAGGTTTCGGGTTTATCTGCCCTGTTTTCAGCTTTGCCATTTATTCACTCATACAGGCCTTCATGATTGATTGAATGTCCTCTATGTTCTAGATGATGTGCTGGGCCTGGGAAAACATTGATGAATAACACAGCTCTCTATTCTTCAGAAATCCAGATCTAATAAATGAGGGGGAGAAGCAGATTAATGATGCAGATATTTAACTCAAGTGCTAAATAGAAAGTATAGGATCAGAGAATGGATAAACAACTCCTGTTTGGGGTTTTTATGAAAGGTTTTACTTAAACTGAACATAGAAGGAGAATGGAGGTTTCACTTGGCAAAGAGGAGTATGAATGAGAGGGGGGAGTATATGTGGGGTTTGGGGGATGATAGGCCTTCAAATTGGGGGAACAGAACTGAGAAATAGGAGAATATGAAGTTACAGAGAACACTATACAAGAATGATTGTCTGGGGAAGCAGAAGGGAATTTGACCCTGGGGAGAGAATAAGATACACAACGGTAAATCTGAGGAATGAAGCTGGAGAGAAGGTGAGTAGCCAGAACTTTATGACCCTTGGAAGTTCTTCGGCTCCAAATCTTAGCTTAACAACCAAATTCAAAAGATATGTTTCATATCATAGTTTCTGTTCTTTCAGACTCCTATAGGAGTAAAAAGTATACAAAACAACAGAGGCATAAAAAATCAATTTTTATCTATGGTTTTGGTTTATCTTGGGATTTTAGTTAATGTAATAATTGCAAATACCCTCTATTCTTACTTTATTGTATTGTTCTTAGTATTTCATCAAATCTATATTTTACATTTATATGTAAATATAAATAAAATAACATTGTAAATGCAATCCAAAACATTTGTAAAATCATATTTAAAGATGAAATCAGAATTTATATCATGATATGTTTTACTCTCACATTATTGATCTGGAACATATTGGACCATTGAGATCTGTTCTAGATTTCCAAATGTCTAATCCCATTGCATTTTTTGGTGGGACATGAGCCAAATCTGTTTGACTTAATAGAATGTTCGAATTTAGTCACCTATCATAGTCTTAAAAAAAGTCTACTTAAAAATCTATATTAAGTAATATGAATCCATTCAACAAATATTTATTGAACAAATTGTAGATAGCAATGTTACCAGACACTGAGGATACAAACACTATAAAGATAAGGGTGCTGTCATCTGGGAGGACATTATAAGTTGCTAGGAAAGTTAGACATAGATTATTATGAAACAGGGAACTGAGTCCACCATGAACCTGTTCATATTATTTTATGAATTATTTTCCATTACTTAATTGCTACTATAGTAGCAATTCTTCCTTCTGCCATGTTCTCTAATTCATATTATTGCTTTTTGTTTTCTTTTTTTTTCCAATACCATAGCTACAGGAAGTGTTGCTGTAGAAAAAAAAGTTACAATTTGTTTTGTGTAAACTAAAGCTGTTAAACAAATACCACTGGACAGAAACAATATGCAAATCCATTTTTATTTAATACAAGACAACATTTCTAACAACTGTAGCTAATAACAGGATAAACCACTTTGGAAAGTGAGTTCCAAATTATCATAGATATCCCATGTATGAATAAGTATAAGTGGTAACGTTAGCTGTTTCAGTGACACTGGAAAAAAAAAAAAAAACCACCATGGCAAAATGATAACTGAAATGAAGACCACAGGATTCAAAAAACAGTATCCTTTTTGTTGGTTCTGTTATCTAACCAAAAGTATATAGAGATCTGACTGTATTCATGGGTGGTAGGTCATTCAAAGTCCTTGCAAAACAGGGCATCTCTTGACTCTAGGATGAACATGCTGAGTCCTCACAGGGACAGATGGATTTGATGACAGCAATACTGCATAAAAGCTTTTATTAATAGCTTTTATTTTTAGCCTAGCATATGCTATTCTTGTATAAATGTTTAATCGTTTTTGAAACTAAGTATTTTATCTCTTATAATATCCTGTTGGAAAAAGTTCCAGTTTAATTATATATTACTCGATAAAAAATCACAATGGTATGGTGACCTCTGAATGTCCCAGAGGAAAGAATGCTAGCTTATATGTCAGCCTAAATTTTCTTAATCCTGTTATAGAGATCATGGCTTTCAATAGAAGATGAGACAGTAGAATGGAAATTAAATCTGTAAATTTATCAGTGGAATGAACATAAAATTCAATTACATGTAACCAATATGCATATAAAAACGTACTTTTAGTATAAGGTACATTTCCTTTCAAGTCTAATATTGGTAGCACCCAAGCTTCAGAATATCATTTATAATCATGACATTGATGACAACATGACATTGTATCTTTTCAAACTGTTTATAATACTTCATGGCAGCACATGATGTGAAAATTTCAGATGAAGGAGAACATAGTAATTATGAAATATAAATTAAAATGAGATTTAAATAACCACAAATAACCAATTATTTCAGACTTTGTATCATATCTATACTTTTATTTATCCTCCTTGAAATGGGTCTGTGACTGTTTTCCCAAGCAAGTTGAATTGCAGAGTGACCCAGATGTTATTTTTAAATATGTCAAAAGAGAATATTATCCAGTGAGTTAGTTTCTAATTGTAGTTCTTCCACTAATTAACTCTATAGTTTTTTATGTCTCCTTTGCTCTTTTATATAATTTGAGGGTTGAAATAGATGATTCTACTGCTTTCCATATTTAAAATTCTGCAAATATATGAGTCTAAATATAATTGCCTCTAAATGATATCCAGAGAAAAGTTACACTTTAAACATGATTAACAATGCTGTTTATAAACTTCAAAATTCAAGCAAGCAAAGATTTCATTTTATAAATGACAGATAAACCCCAAAATGTATTTAAATAAATTTGTATTAAAGAAACACTTATTGCATAAGATGTAGAAATGTTAATTGTAAACCTTGGTGAATATTGACAAAGATTGAAAGAATATCCCCTACATAGCAATCCTCTAGATAAAGAAAGAGAACATTACCACTGCCTGAGAACCCTCCCTTGTGCCAAATTATAGTCATTAGTCCCCATAATAATAGGTTGAAAAATAAATTTCCCTTAAATAGATTTTAAAATATAGAAGGAGAAAGGACATCATGAAATTCTCTTCTATTAACATACTAAATATTAGGATAAATTAATCACAATTAAGAGGTGAAAAGTCATTGACTTAGAGTTTAGATGTGCACAGTTTATATTAAGTTAATGCCATGAAATCTGTTTAGTTGCTAGTATTACCATATCTTTAAATTAACAATAGCTATATTAACAGATACAATTTAAATTTAAACAATAAGCAAAAAGGTAGAGGAAACAATAGTATTTGAGATATAATGAAAATCTAAATACAGAAACAAAGCTGTTGACATCATGAGACTTGACTATAAGGTGGCTACTTCCATGATCTTGGGACTAAGGAAAAATAATTGTTCATTGAAGTTAAAAACTGTGAAAAGTCTTAGTCTGCATGGACTGGTGTCACAAAATGCCAATGACTTATAAGCAACAGCAATTTATTTCACACAGTTCTGGTGGCTGCAAGTCTGAGATCAGGGAGCCAGCATGGTCACTTGAGAGTTCTCTTTTAGGTTACAGACTTCTCATTGTATCCTCACTGGGGGAGGAAATGAGGGAACTCTCTATAGTCTCTTTTATGAGAGCACTAAGCCCACTGAGCACTGAAGAACTGATGCTTTTGAACTATGGTGCTAGATAAGACTCTTGAGGGTCCCTTGGACAGCAAGGAGAACAAACCAGTCAATCCTAAAGGAAATCAGTCCTTTCATTCATTGGAAGGACTGATGCTAAAGCTGAGGCTCCAGTACTTTGGCCACAGGATCAGTTTAATTCAGTTGCTCAGTTGTGTCTGACACAATGTGACCCCATGGACTGCAGAATGCCAGGCCTCCCTGTCCATCACAAACTCCTGGAGCTTGCTTAAACTCATGTCCATTGAGTCGATAATACCATACCACCATGTCATCTTCTGTTGTTCCCTTCTCCCAACTTCAATCTTTCCCAGCATCAGGGTCTTTTCCAATGAGTCAGTTCTTCACATCAGGTGGCCAAAGTTTTGTAGTTTCAGCTCAGCATCAGTTCTTCCAATGAGTATTCAGGACTGATTTCCTTTACGATGGACTCATTGGATCTCCTTGCAGTCCAAGGGACTCTCAAGAGTCTTCTCCAACACCACAGTTCAAAAGCATCAATTCTTCAGTGCTCAGCTTTCTTTATAGTCCAACTCTCACATCCATACATGACCCCTGGAGAAACAATAGCCTTGACTAGACAGACCTTTGTTGACAAAGTAATGTCTCTGCTTTTTAATATGGCAACAGGATGAGTAGAGCCAATTCATTGGAAAAGACCCTGATGCTGAGAAAGATTGAAGGCATAAGCAGAAGGGGGCATCAGAGGATGATCACCAACTCAATGAACATGAAGTTTAGCAAACTCTTGGAGATAGTCAAGGACAGGGGAGCCTGACATGCTATAGTCCACGGGGTCACAAAGAGTCAGACACAACTTAGCAACTGAACAACAACAGCAAAGCCCATTCCTGAGAGCTCCACCCTCACAACCTGATCATCTCCCAAAGTCTCCACTTCCTAAAACCATCACACTAGGAGAGCCTATAGCAAGAAATATGTTCTATAGAACTTGAAAAACTTTCAGTGTAAGTCTATCGTGGATCAAGAATTTTATCACATTGTATATGTTTATGAATGTTACATTTGTATATATATGTATATATATCAAATTATATGTGTATATGTTTGTAGGAGAGAAAGGAGTACTTAACAATGTGTGTGTCAAGAGAAAAAAGGCACATTGAATATGTCCTACATAAAATAACAATGCTATGAATCAGTATAAATAAACAAAAACAGTGTAGGACCAGTCAAATAATCTGCTTGACTCTATTTCTCATTGTAAATTAATACATCTTCTTTCTAGATTTACACATTTCTTTGATGAAGTTGTTTAGCCTCCTGACCATCAACCTCAAGGTATTAACAAAAATAACTTTAACATTCAAGGATTGTTGGTATCATAAGACAGATGCCTCATTCTAGGACAATTTTGGCTTACTACTAACTTTATAAAATTTCACCTGAAGTGCACTAAATTTACATTCAAAGTTTTGACTCTATAAATTAGGGATGAAAGATGAAGATAACAAAGTCATAAAAGCAGGAAAAAGCATTAGATGAGACTATTTTAAAATAAAGACATATATTTAACAATATATCGATTATATTTTTGGAAAAATTATGAAAATGAAGGCTAAGTAGGCATAAATTTAAAAAATAATAAGAAATTGTTATCTCATTGTCTAGGGAAACTTTATAAGAGGTGAACCCTTTATAAGAGGTGAGCTCCACCTAAGGACAAAATATGAGTACAATAAAATAATTTAATTGGACATTAGCAAAGAAATAAATAATCTAATTAAAAACTGGAAAAGGGTTGCTGTATTACATTAGGGTTATCAAAATTTCTCTAGAATTTTTAATCATTAATTCTTTGAGGTAATTGATTACTCAAGGTAATGACTAGTATATAAAAAAAAAAATCTACTGAGTCTTTGAAACATCTAACACCTGGGAAGAAGAATAGAGGGTTAAGAAGTCTATTTTTACCTTATATCTGTAAGGTTTTTTTTTTTTTTTATAATGGTGGTTTTTCTATTTTCTTTTTCCCCATGCTCCCTCCATCTAAGTTCTGAGACTTTTAACCTTTACCTCTTCCTACTATCCCATTTGTTTATATTTCCCTTAACCCTTTCTAATTGTTTTAAAGTTTGAGAATATGGGTGATTCATCAGCCTTAATTTTGCATAGTAAAACAAATTGCTCACTATCATTATTATTATTGTATACATTTTGAGTTGGGTTGTTCAAAGAAAGTTGCAGCTAAATATTCACATTCATAGAATCAGAGTGGAACGGTGATAACCAGGGCTTGGGGGATGGGAACATGGGGAGGTGACAGTCAAAGGGTACACAGTTTCAGTTATGTGAGATGAATAAGATGTGCTGAAGTTCTACTGCCCACTATATTGCCTGTAACTAACAGTACAGCCCTATATACTTAAAATTTGCTAATAGGTTAGATCTTACCATACATACAAAAAATTAATGAAGGCAGCAGGAGGAATGTTTTGGTGTTGATGGACATGCTTAAGTCTTTGATGGTGGTGATGATGGCTTCACAGGTGTATACAAACTCATTGAGTTGTACACATTATATATGTACAGCTTTTTAACAAGTCAGCTACACCTAAATAAAATAGTTTTTAAAATGTATCTCACTCACTCTCAGGGCTTTAAGTCTGCTTTCAATTTTTGGGGTGCTTTCTTGGATCTAATCATTCCCTGTTGGTGGAGAATACCAGCTCTGGAGACTCCTCCATGTTATTTTGAGGGCATCTGCTGTATATATATTTTACATGCTTAATGTGCATAGATTACTATTTTCCATCAAGACTCACAGATATGTTATACAATTCCTGGCTTTTTTTTTTTATTTGTCAGGCTTGTGGGACCTTAGTTCCTTGACCAGCAATTGAACCTTTGCCATGGCAGTGAATGTGGCAAGTCCTAACCACTGGACCGCCAGAGAATTTCCATCTTGAGACTAATTTTTGATCCTATAAAATGATAGAAGGACTAGTTAGACTAAAATAAACATGCATTTTTCTAAGCAGGAAAAAAAAATCAGAATGCTAATTGGAAAAACATAAGTTGAGTGCCTGCTACTGCATGCTGAATATTCTGCTAGTCACAGAAGTCTGGGATAGGGGCAGGGGCAGCTAATTTGGTAGCTAATTCCCAAAATAAGAACTGAGTGAAGTAAAAAAAAATTCACAGCATTTAATACTGCACTTTAGGGAGATACAATCTAATATACCAGAGAAGGCAATGGCACCCCACTCCAGTACTCTTGCTTAGAAAATCCCATGGACAGAGGACCCTGTTAGACTGCAATCCATGGGGTCGCTAAGAGTCGGACATGACTGAGCGACTTCACTTTCACTTTTCACTTTCATGCATTGGTGAAGGAAGTGGCAGCCCACTCCAGTGTTCTTGCCTGGAGAATCCCAGGGACGGGGGAGCCTGGTGGGCTGCCGTCTATGGGGTCGAATAGAATCGGACACAACTGAAGTGACTTAGCATCCATCTAATATACACAAACACACACAAATGCATACTCTTTATACAAATAATCATATGATAATGCACAAGAATCATAAAACTAAACATGTTAGAACCATATAGAGTCAAATATAACATGAAACAAATTGCCATTTAAAATATTTAAATTTAGTACAGTAACTAAGGTACAGAAAATCCTAATGAAATAATTATTATCTTGTACAATGACCTTCTTCTATTGCATGGGTTTTCTTTTATACCTTTTTATTTTAATTGGACTTTTGAGGTAAGTTTAAAATCCTGCATGTCTTTGTTAACTTGGCTGCTTAAACACCTATGAACTTATCTCATATATCTATGGAAAATACACATTTGAAATTATAATTTCAAGAAATTCTTGGCTTAATAGAAATATAGTATAAATTAGATATCACTATTAATGTTAACAGAAACTTATGTAATAGAATTATATTGTTTTTCTTATTTTTTATTAATTGTATATGGGAGATTAATTTCTGTACAGCTAAATGAACTACATGAATTTCTCTATAATTCCAAATGATAGCCATAATGATGGAGAAGGCAATGGCACCCCACTCCAGTACTCTTGCCTGGAAAATCCCTTGGATGGAGGAGCCTGGTAGGCTGCAGTCCATGGGGTCGCTAGGAGTAGGACACGACTGAGTGACTTCACTTTCACTTTTCACTTTCATGCATTGGAGAAGGAAATGGCAACCCACTCCAGTGTTCTTGTCTGGAGAATCCCAGGGACAGGGGAACCTGGTGGGCTGCCATCTACGGGGTCGCACAGAGTCGGACACGACTGAAGCGACTTAGCAGCAGCAGCAGCAGCCATAATGACAACTAGAACATTTCAAAATATATTAAGCATCACATGGATAAATAAATCATGCATACACATATATATATGAATTTTAATGAGCTACTGAAGTTAAGTGGAACAAAAATACGCTCACCCATTTGAATATAAATATTTAAAAAGAATAACAAATGGTATTTGACTAATCAATACCAGAATGATATAAACGGATAAAGAAAATGAGGAAAAGTATAATAACTTTGATATTTTTAAGAGAAAAGGAAAAATACTCTCGTAATCAGGATGAGTATTTCCATACACCGAAGGAATTCAATTCTTAGAAGAAGGTGTCAATTCAAAGCTTTAATTGTGGGAGTAATTACAGGGCATAGAGTGAACATAGTTCACACTTCAACATCTTTTTCACTGTATCAGCATTTCTTTGTAATTCTGTGGGCACCTTCACTGTAGAAATATTTTATGTACAGAAATGTGTCACAGAAATACGGTTTTTCAGGAAGATCACTGAACAATGTGAGACAGCAAGGGATGAAACTGACGCTGGTTCTGAGGGCAGATGATGACTAGGGTGGAAATCTGGGAGCTCCTACTTGTTCACTGCATGAGCTTACTACATCCCTAACCTTTCAGAGTGCCAGCTTTGCCATGTGGGAATAATAGTAATCCTGCCTCAAACACAGATAGCAATCATTAAAATAAAAGGAAATATTTATATGTAAAGAGCACACTATATAAAACACTATAAACATAAAAATGTTAGTAGTTTAAAGGTGTTTTCCTCCATTCACTAACACACACAAAGCAGCACATTCATTTTAAATTTAACATCATGTATGTGGGTGCATGATCAGTTGCTCAGTAGTTCTGATTCTCTGTGACCCTATGGACTGTAGCTGGCCAGGCTCCTCTGTCCATGGCATTCTTCAGGCAAGAATACAGGAGTGGGTTGTCATGCCCTCCTTCAGGGGATCTTCCTGACACAGGGATCGAACCTGCATGTCTTGCATCTCCTCCACTGGCAGGTGAAACTTTTACCACTGCACCACCATGGTCAATTCTAATTTTTCTGTGAGTATCAGAGTTAAAGACGATCCCTAATAATCTTCAGTTACCCCAGGCACACCCTTTCCTCAGGAGCACAAAGCCCTCCCCAGAAAAATGCTTCCTGGTTTCCTCATGTTTACTTACTTACATCATTTAGGTTTTTCTTTAAATGTCAACTTTTCTGTGAGGACACTATAGACGCCTCTATCTAAAGTCATAAAAATGTTTATACCCTCTAGCATTTTTCCCTTTTACCACTGCATATCACCACCTAATGTATTATTTATTTTACAGTTACATGTTTATTTTCTGTCCCTTTTCCTCTTCCTAAATATCAGCTTTAGTTTACCAGAGATTTTCATTAGGAGTTTTTCCTAATTTTTCCAGCACCTATATCAACACTGCATGGGTAAATGTTAAATAAATATGTACTGAATGAGTAAATAATAAAAAGTTCTTCATATACTGGGCCATGAAGAAAACTGGAAATTCAGAAGATATGCTAAAGACTAATAACTCTCATTTGATTCAAACAGAAAAATGTCTTAACTTTGATAAAAATGTTTCAGATGCTTACATAAATTAATAGATAGAGAGTATTAGGGAAGACAGAGACCCAGAAATTTATAAACAGAGACCCCACCTTCACTTTTGAACAAAAGTTATTAACAAAGAATGGATTTGCTGTCCTTCCTGAAACAACACAAGACAAACAAAATAAATGAAACAGTGGTTTGCAAGGCACCGGACGTCAGGCAATGAAAGACAGTGATTCCTGAGAGATGGGAAATAAGTGGAGGAAGTCCTACATTTGCCAAAGCTAACTGCCTCCTGAAATTTTTCAGGTACCATTACAAACATGGTTAGCCCAGGAGGAGCCTAGTAGACAATTCGACTTTAAGAGGCAGGAGTGAGAGTCTAAGATGGAAAAGGTGGTGAAGATGTGCAGGAAAGAACAAAAACAGGAGAGTTGCACAGAGAGCCACTCAGGAGATCTGTAGGGCCAATCCCTAGTAGTCAGCTGAGTAATCATCAGCATACGCATGCATGGAAACTACGTGGGGAAGTCATAGTATGAATTCTCATGTAGCAAACTCTGACAGAACTTCAAGAAATAGATAAATCTCAAATTAGCAGGAGATTTCAACTTCTCTATTTTAACAAATGACTTGCAGGGAAAAATAAGGAAAGAAATTCTAAAATCAAGCAACTTGTGCTAATTGAAACAGTAACAGAATACACATCTCTTCAAAAACATTTATAAATATTTAACCATATTGATCAGAAACAATTACATCACAATGGTAACACAAATGTCTGGAGGGGAGAAAGTACACTGTTTTGAGATTCTTACACCTACACCTAGGTATAATTTCACTTGAAGGTAGACAATAACACATTAAAGATAAATACTATAAACCCTTAAGCAACTAAATGGCAGGAAGAAACATTTGGAGTCATTTTTCCTGATTGTTCTAATGGTATGAAAGTTCTGTATAAATATGTCAAAATGTATCAGATTATTTAATTATGTATAGTATTATATGTTTCTACACCTCAAACTTTGTGTGTGTGTGTCCACTTCTTAGAAACTTACTATCAGCATGATAAAAAGTTTTATGAACACGTTTAGTTCAAAGTCAGTTTAGCCAAAAATCTTTCACCTACTCTTTGGGCTCTAAATGAATTGTTAGATGAAAAGACATGCTAACTGACTAGATTCTTATTTTTACCTCCAATAAGAGAAATTCCTGTACTTATTCTGAAAATCTTTTAAAAAAAAAGTGATTCTCATGCTGTGAGTAAATTTGGAATTAACAAACTCCCAGGCATTAAACTAAAAGAAACTGGAACAGAATGGGTCAAATTTTCATTCTTTGTAATATAAATATAAATTTAGAAGTTGGTACTGGAGGATCTCCTTTAGCAAGTGGGACTGCACTTCCTGAGGTAATTATTTAACCTTAATTAACTTAATTAACTTTTCAAAGATAAACTTATACACCAGTTAATTGTTATCATCTAATATACACACACATATTTACCTACATATAATGCATATAACTGAGCTTTATTTGTTTTTTCTTTTTATATTTCCTTTAGATGTAAGTTTAGATTTTTTTCCCATGTTTCCTGACGTAACCTTGTATACTATAAATCTCCCTCTTAGATCATTCTCTAACACCATATACAAGATAAACTCAAAATGAACTAAAGATGTAAATGTAAGACCAGAAAATATAAAACTCTTAGGAGAACACATAAGGAGAATACTTATTATACTTATACTCTTTCTGACACTTATACACTTTCTGAGAATACTTATACTCTTTCTGACACAAATCATAGCAATATTTTTTGGACCTGTCTCTTCAGGCAAAGGGAAAAAAAAGCAAAAATAAACAAATGGAACCTAATTAAACTGAAAAGTTTTTGTACAGTAAAGGAAACCATCAACAAAATTAAAAGACAACACACTAAATGGTAGAAAAAATGTGCAAATCATATGAGGGATAAGGGGTTAATATCCAAAAGATATTAACAGCTGATACAACTCAACATCAAAACAAACAAACCAATTAAAACATGAGCTGAAGACCTGAATAGATGTTTTTTCAAAGAACACAAACAGATGGTCAACAGGCACATGAAAAAATGCTCAACACTGTCAGTTAGAGAAAAGCAAATCAAAACCATGATGAGATACCACCTCAAACATATCAGAACGGCTGGCAACAAAGAGACCACAAATAACAAGTGCTGGTGAGGATGTGGAGAAAAGGGAAACCCTGTGCACTGTTGGTGAAAATGTCAATTGGTACGGCTACTGAGAAAAACAATATGGAATTTCCTCAAAAAAACTAAAAGTAGAACTATCATACTACTCAACAGTTCCTTTTCTGGGTATATCTCTAAAGAAAACGAAAACACTAGTTCAAAAATGTATATGTACCCCAATGTTCACAGCAGCATATTTATTACAGCCAAGATATGAAAACAAAGGCAGTCTGGTCATTGACTTTCTCTTTATTCAACCCACCCTACATTTACTTATTCTCTTTCAATCACAGTTGAGCATGAAAAAATCAATATTTGCTGAGTGATATCCAACATTTTCTGGTGTTGGCTACACAAGGTTTTGAGCACACTTGTTCTTAGATATTACAAAAACTAACTATAAAATGTCTTTAACAGAGTAACAATTTTTAAGAAACACATGAGAAGATGATGTTTAATTCTGTGGTGCTCAAGAGATAACACATTTTTACCTTTTATATATACAGTAACATGAGCAATATTGAGTTAATGAATTTCCTTCAATAAAGAAAATATATACATGAAATTTTAAAGTTTTTTCTGTAGGTAATAATGTTTTTAAAAAAATGCCTATGGTTTTTCTTTGCACTACCAGATTTTTAAATAATTCTTAGTTCTTAAAAACTTAACATTGTGGAATTGTTTCTAAAATTGTTAAATTCAGATATTTCAATATTTCTCACTACTTGTTTTGATAATATTAACAGACTGATCTCGGTTTGAATCTGTATTTTGTCAACAGTTGTGTGAACTTTGAGTTTTCTAACCTTTAGTTTGTTGATCTATCAAATACGGATAATACGGGAACCTATGTAATATACTTGTTGAGATTACCTGGACTAATGCAAGCAAATGTTTAGCAGAGTAAGAATGCTATACACATATTATCATTACTATAGTCTGTTCTTTGATGAGCTGATGCATGAGTGGCAGTGATAAGGTTATAATGACTTTTGTAGTAATGATTTTTAAGGTGTTCATTTGAAAATTTATTTAGAGAATCTTAATTACTTCTCCATATGCCTATATATTCCCAGAATTCTGCCATTGACTTTAAAAACTTTGACTTTCACATATCTTCAGTTTTATTAAAGAGGGAGCCTTCATCAATTCTTTGGGTTTTTGGAAGTCACCTTTACTCAATTTTTTTCTATTCCTCTAATTAAGCCTGCATTCATCAATTGTAAAGAAGTGTAGTAAATACACTGAATATTTGAAGCAGTAGCATTGAGTCACTTTGTGTTAAAAATCATCAAGAATCCCACTTGATTCTAATGTGAGTCAGTGGAAAACCCTCCTTAGTCCAGAAGCTAAAAGAAATAAAGGTCTTGTTAAACCCTTTACCAAGTCACATATTGTCCTCAGAGTAATCAGGCTAATTGATTCCTGTAAAACAGTTGTTGAGTTATTTGTCACTTTACACATTTATATGACAGATTTATTTTCTTAATACTCTCAGTTGAAAAACAATTAGGTTGCATATATAAATAATGAAATGGCACCTTTTAATAATGCCAAGGAGGTAACACATATCAAACAATGGCAGAGGTTCATCATGAAGCTTTTTGAGTGACGGGAGTAACGTGTTACTAATGATACTGGTGGCCCAGGGAAAGAAATTAGCTAGGCTTAGCCAAAGCAGCTGATTAATAGACATGAATAATGCCTTTGATATCCATGAGGTCTAATGGATATCATTATATAAATGATTGACTTGTTATCAGCCACAAGCATTAATGTTCTCCAAATTGTGGTAAAGGTCAAAAAGCATTATTTAGTTTGATTCATTTTATTAACCAGAATGTTTTGTGTTTTACAAAGGTCTCCCTATGTGACATTATACTTATGCTATTTGATACAAATATAACAATAGAAAATTAGGAGTCCCTCAAATATACATTCCTCCAGAGTTATTGGCCTTACTATGGAAGCAGATTTATTTTTTCACTGTGAAACATCCAAGAATGATGAGATTACACAAAAAGGGTAAATCTTCAAATACTAAGCAATAAGTTCTAATAAAAAAAAAGATTTATAAATTGAGAATAGATTCCCTTTCACTTCAGAGTTTGAAATTTTTTTCAATGCAGTTAAATGTTATGATCTGGAGTTTTAATTAATTTTAGTTTTTATTATAAAATAATAATAAATTCAAACCTGAAAAAATGTATGGAACTAAAATAGATATCCATCTATGAAATTAAAGGATGCTATAAAGGTAAAAAAAGAAAATATTTGCAACTGTATGGTAGATAAATATTTTAGTAGGAAAAAAGGCCTGCTTCATCACTGAGTTTCCTCAGTATTCACAGTAGTAGACTCTCAGAAGAATAATGCTTATAATGAACAATCAATTGGTCTGTTAAGGGGTAGCTCTATTTAGAAAAGATTGTTTGAGAGTTTGGGCAGGAGGCTAGAAACAGTTAGTTATAATGGGTTGGTTCTTAGAGTAGAAATATATATTACCTGCTAATGTATATATATATATATATATATATATATATATGTATACTCTTTTCCTATATATTTATATATATATATATATATATACACATATAGTTATTACCTGGTCCTTCCCCTTCCTCCTCCTCCTCCTCCTTCATTTACCCTCACTCCATTTTTCTTTCTTCTTGCTTTCCTACCTGCCATCTCTTCTAACCTCCTACTTTCCTTTATTCACTACTTTTTTTCCTCTTTAAGTTAATGTGAATTGCTTACTATAACTTGCAAAGAAACACTGTTTGACAAAACCTACCTTCCTTGCTAATGCATGTGCATGTATTTGTGTGTGTATTGGTTTTCATATCTCAGTAATCTGAAAACATGGAGCAGATAAATGGCAATAGAACTATAGATGATAATTTGATGTGTATTTGCTTTTTATGCTATGTATTGAAATTCTATGTTGTGAAATTCACTTACATTCACAATCAACTGAAGTAATTTATAATCTATCATACAGAATAATAAGCTACATATTAACATTTTAAAATATAAAAGGGGGTAGATAGCTATCATTTATTGAATAATTGCTATGTGTCAGACACTATGGTAGGCACGTCATTAACTTTAATTTTTGAAAATTTCATAGTCGCGCTATTGTTTAGTTGCTAAGTTGTGTCTGACTCTTGTGATCCCAAGGACTGTAGCAGGCTCCTCTGTCTTTGGGATTTCCCAGGCAAGAAGACTGGAATAGGTAACCCATTCCTTTTCCAGGGGATCTAACCCCATTTCTAACCAATTAACAAGGTTAGTTACATTAAAATAGGAACTTCTGTTCAGCAACAGTCACCTCAATAAAAATAAATAAAACTCCAAAGGAAGTGTAAGGACAAACCTAAATTGTGAAGAAGATATTTGCAAAAAATATTACGATAGTGACTCATGGGAACTGTTGCATATGTGCATAAGGAAGAATTCAAAGCTTAACAGATTTTTAGATTTACATATTCATCTCATTAAGCCATGTATCAAATAAAAAGTGAAGGCATGATCAACATCAAGCCCCGAATACTGATATCTTTAAGAGGGAAGAAGAAGACACTGGGAGAGATGGGGGAAGAACATAGAGGTAGATGTGAGCTATCAGTAATGTTTTCTATTTTTATTTTTCGTGGTTTGTTTTTGGTGCAAGTACCTTGATGCTGGGAAAGATTGAAGGCAGGAGGAGAAGGGGGTGATGGAAGAAGAGATAATTGGATAGCATCACCAACTCAAGGATATGAGTTTGAGCAAACTCCAGGAGATGTGAAGGACAGGGAAGCCTGGCTTGTTGCTGTTCATGGGGTCACAAAGAGTCAGACACAACTTAGTGATTGAATAGCAACAATGGAGAGGCTAGTATTTGACTAATGCAGTTATACTATCTGATTTCAAATAGTAGATATTGCCAACCTAGATTATTGTTTAGTTGCTAAGTTGTGTCTGACTCTTGTGATCCCAAGGACTGTAGCAGGCTTCTCTGTCATTGGGATTTCCCAGGCAAGAAGACTGGAATGGGTAACCCATTCCTTTTCCAGGGGATCTTCCCTACCCAGGGATCAAACCCATGTTTCCTACATTAGCAGGTGGATTCTTTACCACTGAGCCATCAGGGAACTTCCTTAATTGTTTATTTAAGAAAATAAATGATGGAGTGGGTGAATGAATGAGATATAAACATATACAAATAAGTAAAAATTTACAGCAATAAACGTTCCTCCCTCAAAAACACCAAGAATACAACTCTGTCATACTAAAGGTAATCCAACTAATACATGGTAGAAACAGCACTAAAAACATACTTTTCTTTGACTTTCAGCAAAGTGCTGTCCTCATCAAGAAAATACTTCAAAGTTATAGCAACTGCATTGCATTCTTTCAACAATATTTGCTACTGAGATTAATTTTAGGTAACTGAGGGCAAAAGGGAAAATGTTTGACTGGAGAAATTTTTGTTTGCTTGTTTACTTAAATTCTTCCATTCCTTATAATTCTCATTTCTGTCGTCAATGTAATTATTATATCCTCTCACTTTGTTTCACCTTTATTCAGATTCCCTAAGATTGATTCATTTTTCTCTTTTCTTATTCTCATGGAAACCTTTTACTTTTGATTATCCATTTTTTACTATCTTTTTATTCCTTTCTCATTTTTTCTTCCTGATGTTGTCTCTTTTTACATTTTCACATTTCTTATCATTTTCATTTGACAGTTTCCTGTACACAGAGGGGTGAACATTAATAAAATGCATTTCTCAGCCATATATGAAGCTTTCTTTTATGTTCACAGGTATAAATATAGAAAAAATCAATGTGAGAAATGTGATTTTAATTCTAGAGTCTATCAGTCACTTTCTGGTCCTATCAAGGGTCATTACTCCTTTCTGTCTTTTTTTTTTTTTTTAATAACTTCAGTCATCATTAAGAGTTATTATTTAATTGCCATCTTTCAAAGTTTTTAGATGGCATGATACTCTTTAGCCTTTGAGAGAGACTAGTGGCCAGGAAGTTTTCTGCCTAAGATGTAGGAAAACAATTTTATTACTTTAGATAATCTGAAATAAAGTCCTAAGATAAGTTAAAGAAATATTAATTAAGACTTCATTGATATAACCATTAAATCCTTATATTCCCCAGTGTCAGGAAGATCAGAGTCTAGACAAGGAAATGAGCAAATGATTGCAATATATAACTGTGGGTTGAAAATAGTTTAACATTAATATTTAAACAAACATGGAAGTATTTTGTTTAAAGAATCTACTGTGTAGGAAAGAGAGAAAAATAAAAAGGAAAATTTAAAGGATCATGAGGAAAGATTAATATAGGTGATCTAGTCAACTTTTATGATCAATTATCATCCTTCAACGTAAAAACATAAAATAATAATGTGTGGTTTGTTTATTTAAAAAATAAAGATACTGACATTTCTCCAAAGAAGTTATCAGATCAGATCAGTCGCTCAGTTGTGTCCAACTCTTTGCAAACCCGTGAATCGCAGCATGCCAGGCCTCCCTGTCCATCACCAACTCCCAGAGTTCACTGAGACTCATGTCCATTGAGTCAGTGATGCCATCCAGCCATCTCATCCTCTGTTGTCCCCTTCTCCTCTTGCCCCCAATCCCTCCCAGCATCAGAGTCTTTTCCAATGAGTCAACTCTTCGCATAAGGTGGCCAAAGTACTGGAGTTTCAGTTTTAACATCATTCCTTCCAAAGAAATCCCAGGGCTGATCTCCTTCAGAATGGACTGGTTGGATCTCCTTGCAGTCCAAGGGACTCTCAAGAGTCTTCTCCAACACCACAGTTCAAAAGCATCAATTCTTGGCACTCAGCCTTCTTCACAGTCCAACTCTCACATCCATACATGACCACAGGAAAAACCATAGCCTTGACTAGACGAACCTTTGTTGGCGAAGTAATGTTTCTGCTTTTGAATATGCTATCTAGGTTGGTCATAACTTTCCTTCCAAGGAGTAAGTGTCTTTTAATTTCATGGCTGCAGTCACCATCTGCAGTGATTTTGGAACCCAGAAAAATAAAGTCTGACACTGTTTCCACTGTTTTCCCATCTATTTCCCATGAAGTGATGGAACCGGATGCGATGATGTTCATTTTCTGAATGTTGAGTTTTAAGCCAACTTTTTCACTCTCCACTTTCACTTTCATCAAAAGGCTTTTGAGTTCCTCTTCACTTTCTGCCATAAGGGTAGTATCATCTGCATATCTGAGGTTATTGATATTTCTCCCGGCAATCTTGATTCCAGCTTGTGTTTCTTCCAGCCCAGCATTTCCCATGATGTACTCTGCATATAAGTTAAATAAACAGGGTGACAATATACAGCCTTGACGAACTCCTTTTCCTATTTGGAACCAGTCTGTTGTTCCATGTCCAGTTCGAACTGTTGCTTCCTGACCTGCATACAAATTTCTCAAGAGGCAGGTCAGGTGGTCTGGTATTCCCATCTCTTTCAGAATTTTCCACAGTTTGTAGTGATCCACACAGTCAAAGGCTTTGGCATAGTCAATAAAGCAGAAATAGATATTTTTCTGGAACTCTTGCTTTTTTGATGATCCAGCGGATGTTGGCAATTTGATCTCTGGTTCCTCTGTGTTTTCTAAAACCAGCCTGAACATCGGGAAGTTCACGGTTCACATATTGCTGAAGCCTGGCTTAGAGAATTTTGAGACTTACTTTACTAGCGTGTGAGATGAGTGCAATTGTGCAGTAGTTTGAGCAGTATTTGGCATTGCCTTTCTTTGGGATTGGAATGAAAACTGACCTTTTCAAGTCCTGTGGACATTGCTGAGTTTTTCAAATTTGCTGGCATATTAAGTGCAGCACTTTCACAGCATCATCTTTCAGGATTTGAAATAGCTCAACTGGAATTCCATCACCTCCACTAGCTTTGTTCTTAGTGATGCTTCCTAAGGCCCACTTGACTTCACATTCCAGGATGTCTGGCTCTAGGTCAGTGATCACACCATCGTGATTATCTGGGTTGTGAAGATCTTTTTTATACAGTTCTTCTGTGTATTCTTGCCATGTCTTCTTAATATCTTCTGCTTCTGTTAGGTCCATACCATTTCTGTCCTTTATGGAGCCCATCTTTGCATGAAATGTTCCTTTGGTATCTCTGATTTTCTTGAAGAGATCCCTGGTCTTTCCTATTCTGTTGTTTTCCTCTATTTCTTTGCATTGATCGCTGAGAAGGATTTCTTATCTCTTCTTGCTATTCTTTGGAACTCTGTGTTCAGATGTTTATATCTTTGCTTTTCTCCTTTGCTTTTTGCTTCTCTTCTTTTCACAGCTATTTGTAAGGCCTCCCCAGCCATTTTGCTTTTTTGCACTTCTTTTCCATGGGGATGGTCTTGATCCCTGTCTCCTGTACAATGTCACGAACCTCATTTCATAGTTCATCAGGCACTCTATCTATCAGATCTAGGCCCTTAAATCTATTTCTCACTTCCACTGTATAATCATAAGGGATTTGATTTAGGTCATACCTGAATGGTCTAGTGGTTTTCCCTACTTTCTTCAATTTAAGTCTGAATTTGGCAATAAGGAGTTCTTGGTTTGAGCCACAGTCAGCTCCTGGTCTTGTTTTTGCTGACTGTATAGAGCTTCTCCATCTTTGGCTGCAAAGAATATAATCAATCTGATTTCGGTGTTGACCATCTGGTGATGTCCATGTATAGAGTATACAAATGGCCAATAAGCACAAGAAAGGATTTTAAACCTCATTAGTCAATATGTTCATGCTTAGTCTTATCTGACTTTTTGCCATCCCATGGACTGTAGCCTGCCAGGCTCCTGTGTTCATGGGATTTCCCAGGCAACAATACTGGAGTGAATAGCCATTTCCTCCTCCAGTGGATCTTCCTGACCCAAGGATCAAACCTGCATTTTCTGCATCTCCTATATTGGCAACTGGATTCTTTACAACTGAGCCACTTGGGACGATTAGTTGATCAGTTCAGTCGCTTAGTCATGTCCGACTCTTTGTGACCCCATGGACTGCAGTGTGCCAGGCCTCCCTATCCAGCACCAGCTCCTGGAGTTTACTAAAACTCATGTCCATTGAGTTGGTGATGCCACACAACCATCTCTTACTCTGTCCTCTCCTTCTCCTTTTGCTTTCAATCTTTCCCAGCATCAGGGTCATGTGTCAGCTCTTCCCATCAGCTGGCCAAAGTAGTGGAGCTTCAGCTTCAACATCAGTCCTTCCAATAAATATTCAGGACTGATTTCCTTTAGGATTGACTGTTTGGATCTCCTTGCAGTCCAAGGGACTCTCAAGAGTCTTCTCCAACACCACAGTTCAAAAGCATCAATTCTTCGGTGCTCAGCTTTCTTTATAGTCCAACTCTCACATCCATACATGACTACTGGAAAAACTATAGCCTTAACTAGATGGACTTTTGTTGGTAAAGTAATGTTTCTGCTTTGTAATATGCTGTCAGATTGGTCATAACTTTTCTGCCAAGGAGTAAATGTCTTTTAATTTCATGGCTGCAGTCAACATCTGCAGTGATTTTGGAGCCCAGGAAAATAAATATGTCAGTGTTTCCACTGTTTCTCCATCTATTCGCCATGAAGTGATGGGACCAGATGCCATGATCTTTGTTTTCTGAATGTTGAGCTTTAAGCCAACTTTTTAAATCTCCTCTTTCGCTTTTATCAAGACGCTCTTTAGTTCCTCTTCACTTTCTGCCACAAGGGTGGTGTCACCTGTATATCTGAGGTTATTGATATTTCTCCCAGCAATCTTGATTCCAGCTTGTGCTTCATCCAGCTCAGCATTTCTTATGATGTACTCTGCATAGAAGTTAAATAAGCCTGGTGACAATACACAGCCTTGACATACTCCTTTTCCTGTTTGGAACCAGGCGAGTGGCAGCTGCACCATGCTGGACCAATACCTCACGTCCAAGGTCAGAGAAACCTCAGTAAGACGGTAGGCGCTGGAGTGACTGTGAGGAGAAACTCCACATCAAAAGGCAAAGGAGAAGCCCCAGCAAGATGGTAGGAGGGGGGAATTCACGTTTAGAATCAGATCCCATTCCCACCAGAGACGCTCAGAGGGCTCAAACAAACCTTGTGCGCACCAGGACCCAGGGACCCCTGAGACTGATACAGAACTGTGTTTGAACGTCTCTTGTGGAGATACAGGTCAGCAGTGGTCTGCTGCAGGGACAGGGGCTCTGAGTGCAGCAGACTTGGGTATGGCATAAGCCCTCTTGGAGGAGGTCACCATTAACCCCACTATAGAGCTGCCAGAACTTACACTGGACTGGGAAATAGATTCTTGGAGAGCACAACAGAACCTTGTGCACCAGGACCCAGGAGAAATGAGCAGTGACCCCGCAGGAGACTGTCCTGGACTTGCCTGTGGATGCCCCAGCATCTCTGGGCACAGGCGTGGCCTGCTGCAGGGGTGGGGGCACTGAGTGTAGCATTACATGCCTGGGATCTTTTGAGGGAGGTCACCATTATCTTCATTACCTCCACCATAGTTTGACCCCAGGTAAATAGCAGGGAGGGAACCCACCTCCACCAATCAACAGAAAATTGGATTAAAGATTTACTGAGCATGGTCCCTCCCATCAGAACAAGACCCAGTTTCCCCCTCAGTCAGGAAGCTTCCATAAGCTTCCTGTTCCCTTCTATACCATCAGGAAGCTTCCATAAGCTTCCTGTTCCCTTCTCCAACAGAGGGAAGACAGTCTGAAAACCACAATCACAGAAAACTAACCAATCTAATCACATGGACCTCAGCCTTGTATAACTTGATGAAATTATAAGCCATGCCATGTAGGGTCACCCAAGATGGCCAGGTCATGGTGGACAGTTCTGACAAAATGTGGTCCACTGGAGAAGTGAATGGCAAAACAATTCAGAATTCTTGCTTTGAGAACCCCATGAACAGTATGAAAAGCCAAAAAGATAGGACACTGAAAGATGAACTCCCAGGTTGGTAGATGCCCAATATGCTACTGGAGATCAGTGGAGAAACAACTCCAGAAAGAATGAAGAGACAGAGCCAAAGCAAAAACAACACCTAATTGTGGATGTGACAGGTGATAGAAGCAAGGTCCGATGCTGTAAAGAGCAATATTCGATTACTTGATAGGGAAAGGCAAATCAAAATTACTATGCAATAACACTTCACACCCATTAGGATGCTTAGAATATAAAATAAACATTAGTTTTGTTTCTGTTTCAGTTATAAATTCCATTAGAGCTTTACCGCTCAGCCTCCCTGGTGGCTCAGATGTTAAAGCGTCTGCCTGCAATGTGGGAGACCCAGGTTCAATTCCTGGGTCAGGAAGATCCCCTGGAGAAGGAATAGCATTCCACTCCAGCACTCTTGCCTGGAAAACCCCATAGTCGGAGGAGCCTGATAGGCTACAGTCCATGGGGTCGCAAAGAGTCAGACACTACTGAGCGACTTCACTTTCACTTTCAGAGCTTAATCACTGCAGATGGTGACTGCAGCCATAAAATTAAAGACGCTTACTCCTAGGAAGGAAAGTTATGACCAACCTAGACAGCATATTAAAAAGCAGAAACATTACTTTGCCAAGAAAGGTCCATCTAGTCAAGGCTATAGTTTTTCCAGTAGTCATGTATGAATGTGAGAGTTAAGGACTATAAAGAAAGCTGAGTGCCAAAGAATTGATGCTTTTGAACTGTGGTATTAAGACTCTTGAGAGTCCCTTGGACTGCAAGGAGATCCAACCAGTCCATCCTAAAGGAAATCAGTCTGAAGTGTTCATTGAAAGGACTGATGTTGAAGCTGAAACTCCAATACTTTGGCCACCTGATGTGAAGAGCTGACTCATTTGAGAAGACCCTGATGCTGGAAAGATTGAAGGCAAGAGCAGAGGAGAGGACAGATGATGAGATGGTTGTATGGCATCACTGACTCAATGGACATGAGTTTGGGTGGACTTCTGGAGGCAGGAGGAAAAGGAGAGAACAGAGGATGAGATGGTTGCATGGCATCACTGACTCAGTGGAGATGAGTTTAGGTGGACTTTAGGAGTTGGTGATGGATAGGGAAGCCTGGCGTGCTGTGGTCCATAGGGTTGCAAAGAGTCAGACATGACTGAACTACTGAACTGGACTGAGTGCTTATGCTTGTTCCATGAATCAAGGTAAATTGGAAGTGGTCACCCAGGAGATGGCAAGAATGAACATTGACATTTTAGGAATGAGTGAACTAAAATGGACTAGCATGGGTGAATTTAACTCAGATGACCATTGTACCTACTACTGTGGGCAAGAGTCCTGTAGAAGAAATGGAGTAGCCCTCATAATCAAAAGAGTCTGAAATGCAGTACTTGGGTGCAATCTCAAAAAGAATAGAAGCATCTCTGTTCATTTCCAAGGCAAAATATTAAATATCACAGTAATCCAAGTCTATGCCCTGACCAGTAATGCTGAAGAAGCTGAAGCTGAACGATTCTATGAAGACCTAGAAGGCCTTCTAGAACTAACACCCAAAAAAGATATTCTTTGCATTATAGGGAACTGGAATGCAAAAGTAGGATCAAGAGATACATGGAGTAACAGGCAAATTTGACCTTGGAGTACAGAATGAAGCAGGGCAAAGGCTAATGGAATTTTGCCAAGAGAATGCATTGGTCATAGCAAACACCCTCTTCCAACAACACAAGAAAAGACTCTACACATGGACATCACCAGATGGTCAATACCGAAATCAGATTGATTATATTCTTTGCTGCCAAAGATGGAGAAGCTCTATACAGTCAGCAAAAACAAGACCGGGAGCTGACTGTGGCTCAGATCATGAACTCCTTATTGCCAAATTCAGCTTTAATTGAAGAGAGTATGGCAAACCACTAGACCATTCAGATATGACCTAAATCAAATCCCTTATGATTATACAGTGGAAGTGACAAATAGATTCAAGAGATCAGATCTGATAGAGTGCCTGAAGAACTATGGACAGAGGTTTGTGACATTGTACAGGAGGCAGGGATCAAAACCATTCCCAAGAAAAAGAAATGCAAAAAGGTAAAATGGTTGTCTGAGGAGGTCTTACAAATAGCCTAGAAAAGAAGAGAAGGTAAAGATAAAGGAGAAAAGGAAAGATATACTTATTTGAATGCAGAGTTCCAAAGAATAGCAAGGAGAGATAAAAAAGCCTTCCTCAGTGATCAATGCAAAAAATAGAATGGGAAAGACTAGAGATCCCTTCATGAAAATTAGAGATACCAAGGGAATATTTCATGCAAAGGTGGGCACAATAAAAGACAGAAATAATATGGACCTTGGGAGAAGGCAGTGGCACCCCACTCCAGTACTCTTGCCTGGAAAATGCCATGGATGGAGGAGCCTGGTAGGCTGCAGTCCATGGGGTCGCTAGGAGTCAGACACAACTGAGCGACTTCACTTTCACTTTTTACTTTCCTGCACTGGAGAAAGAAATGGCAACCCACTCCAGTGTTCTTGCCTGGAGAACCCCAGGGACAGGGGAGCCTGGTGGGCTGCCATCTATGGGGTTGCATAGAGTCGGACACAACTGAAGTGACTTAGCAGCAGCAGCAGCAACAGAAACACACGATATTAAGAAGAGGTGGCAAGAATACACAGAAGAACTATTCAAAAAATCTTCATGACCTAGATAATCATGATGGTGTGATCACTCACCTAGAGCCAGACATTCTGGAATGTGAAGTCAAATGGGCTTTAAGCAGCATCACTACAAACACAGCTAGTGGAAGTGCTGGCATTCCAGTTGAGCTATTTCATATCCTAAAAGATGATGATGTGACAGTGCTGCACTCAATATGCCAGCAAATTTGGAAAACTCAGCATTTGCCACAGGACTGGAACAGGTTAGTTTTCATTCCAATGAAGTCGCTTAGTCAGCAACCCCATGGACTGCAGCCTTCCAGGCTCCTCCATCCATGGGATTTTTCAGGCAAGAGTACTGGAGTAGGGTGCCATTGCCTTCTCCAAATCCTAAAGAAAGGCAATGCAAAAGAATGTTCAAACCACTGCACAATTGCACTCATCTCACATGTTAGCAAAGTAATGCTCAAAATCCTCCAAGCCAGGCTTTAAAGAACATGAACTGTGAAATTCCAGATGTTCAGGCTGGATTTAGAAAAGGCAGAGGAACCAGAGATCAAATTGCCAACATCCATTGGATCATCAATAAAGCAAGAGAATTTCAGAAAAAAATCTACTTCTGCTTTATTGACTATGCCAAAGCCTTTGACTGTGTGGATCACAACAAACTGTGGAACATTCTTAAAGAGATGGGAATACCAGAGCACCTGACCTGCCTCCTGAGAAATCTGCATGGAAGTCAAGAAATAACAGTGAGAACTGGACATGGAAGGACAGACTGGTTCAAAATCAGGAAAGGAGTATGTAAAGGACGTATATTGTCACCCTGCTTATTTAAGTTATATGCAGAGTACATTATGCGAAATGCTGGGTTGGATGAAGCACAAGCTGGAAACAAGATTGCCATCAGTACCCTCAGATATGCAGATGACATCAGCCTTATGGCAGAAAGTGAATAAGAACTAAAGAGCCTCTTGATGAAAGTGAAAAGGGAGAGTGAATAAGTTGGCTTAAAGCTCAACATTCAGAAAACTAAGATCATGGTATCTAGTCCCATCACTTCATGGAAAATAGATAGGGAAACAATGGAAACACTGACAGAAGAAAAGACACTTGCTCTTTGGATGAAAAGCTATGACCAAAGTAGACAGCATATTACAAAGCAGAGACATTACTTTGCCAACAGAGGTTTGTTTAGTCAAGGCTATGGTTTTTCCTGTGGTCATGTGTGGATGTGAGAGTTGGACTATAAAGAAAGCTGAGCACCAAAGAATTGATGCTTTTTAATGGTGGTTCTAGAGAAGACTCTTGACAGTCCCTTCGACTGCAAGGAGATCCAACCAGTCCATCGTAAAGAAATCAGTCCTGAATATTCATTGGAAGGACTGATGCTGAAGCTGAAGCTCCACCACTTTGGCCCCCTGATGCAAAGAACTGACTCATTTGAAAAGATCCTGATGCTGGGAAAGATTGAAGTCAGGAGAAGAAGGGAAGGACAGAGGATGAGATGGTTGGATGGCATCACCAACCCAATGGACATGAGTTTGAGTAAACGCTGGGAGTTGGTGATGGACAGGGAAGCCTGGGTCCTGCAGTCCATGGGGTCACAAAGAGTTTGACATGAGTGAGTGACTGAACTTAACTGAATTGAACTGAACTGAACTTATGCTTGGAGAAGGAAATGACAAGCCATTCCAGTATTCTTGCCTGTGAAGTCCCATAGACAGAAGAGCCTGAGAGTCTTATATACATGGGGACACAAAGGGTCAAACACAACTTAGCAACTAAACAACAACAGTGCTCATGCTTATAAAATAGTAGAATAAAAACCCTGTGTAGCTCTTTGTTATTCTAAGTAAGGGCAGCACTTTATTTGGACACTACCTTTCTTCTTTTCATTATTCAGGATATGACTTCACTCTCACTCTTTATTTTTCCTCTACATCATTATCCACTCAGGTTGTCAAACGAAATATCTCAGACTGGGTAGGTACTTAAAAAAGCAGAAATTTATTACTCTCTGAAAGTTAGAAATCTGAGATCAAGTCACCAGTATGGTCATGTTCTGGTGAAGGTGATCTTCCTGGTTCAAAGCCTGCTTACTTTCCACCATGTACTCAAATGGTAGAAAGTGAACTGGACTCTCTCTGGAGCCTCTCTTGTAAAAACTGTGATTCTGTTCATGAAGGCTCCATCCTTATGAGCTCAATACCTCCCACAGGCCCCACCTTCTAATACTCTTGTCATTGATTTCAACATACGAATTTGGTTTTGGGCAGGGAACACATTCAGAACACAGTAATCATAATTTCCCTCTCTGTTGGATCATACTTAATGATCCAACAGATGTCTTGTAATTCCTTCTATCTTAAAACAACATCTTTCTCTTGACCCCACTTCCTCTCCTACTATACTCCCTATATTTCCTCCATTAGAACCAACTTTTCTGATAATGTTATCTGTTATTATTTTCTCTAATTCCTCTCTTTAAGGTTCTTAGAAATCAATTCCAATTGAGCTTTTCACCAGTACTCATCTGTACCAGCTGTATTCAAAGTAATCTATTAATATCAACTCCAGGATTCAAATTTATATCTTGAGTGAACTAATAAAACTTAAGCATCAGTGGCACAGTAGATCTTTCCTTCTTCTTAGAATATCTTTCTTCTTCTTGCTTCATACATTGTTTTATCTCTTACCCCATAATTGTTCCTTTATCAGTTCAGTTCAGTTCACTCACTCAGTTGTGTCCAATTCTTTGTGACCCCATGAACCGCAGCACGCCAGACCTCCCTGCCCATCATCAACTCCTGGAGTCCACCCAAACCCATGTCCATTATGTCAGTGATGCCATCCAACCGTTTCATCCTCTGTCATCCCCTTCTCCTCCTGCCCTCAATCTTTCCCAGCATCAGGGTCTTTTCAAATGAGTCAGCTCTCTACATCAGGTGGCCAAAGTATTGGAGTGTCAGCTTTAGCATCAGTCCTTGCAATGAACATTCAGGACTGATTTCCTTTAGGATTGACTGGTTGTATCTCCTTGCAGTCCAAGGGACTCTCAAGAGTCTTCTCCAACATCACAGTTCAAAAGTGTCAATATTTCAGCACTCAGCTTTCTTTTCATTTATATATATATATATATATATATATATATATATATATATATATCTGCTGTTTTGAAACTACCTCCCATCTTCTTCCCTATCCCATTGCTCTAGGTTGATACAGAGCCCCTGTTTGAGTTTCCTGAACCATAGAGCAAATTCCCATTGGCTATCTATTTTACACAAGGTAATGTTAGTTTCCATGTTACTCTTTCCATACATCTCACCCTTTCTTCCCCTCTCCCCATGTCCATAAGTCTATTCTCTATGTCTGTTTTTCCACTATTTCCCTGTAACTAAATTATTCAGTACCATTTTTTTGGTTCCATATATATGTGTTAGAATACAGTATTTATCTTTCTGTTTCTGACACACTTCACACTGTATAATAGGTTCTAGTTTCATCCACCTTATTAGAACTGACTCAAATGTATTCATTTTTATGGATGAGTCATATTCCATTGTATATATGTACCACAACTTCTTTATCCATTCATCTGTGGATGGACATCTAGGTTGCTTCCATGTTCTAGCTATTGCAAATAGTGCTGCAATGAACAATGGGATACATGTGTCTCTTTCAATTTTGGTTCCTCAGGATATATGTCTAGGAGTAGGATTGCTAGGTCATATGGTGGTTTCATTCCTAGCTTTTAAAGGAAACTCCATACCATCTTCCATAGTGGCTGTATCAATTTACATTCCCACCAACAGTGCAAGAGCATTCCCTTTACTTCACACCCTTTCCAGCATTTATCATTTGTAGACATTTTGATAAGGGCCATTCTGACCTGTGTGAGGTGATATCTCATTGTAGTTTTGATTTGCATTTCTCTAATAATGAGCGATGTTGAGCATCTTTTCATGTGTTTGTTAGCCATCTGTATGTCCTCTTTGGAGAAATGTCTGTTTAGGTCTTTCCCCCACTTTTTGTTTGTTTTTTGGTATTGAGTTGTATGAGCTGCTTGTATGTTTTGGAAAACAATCCTTTGTCAGTTGTTTCATTTGCTATTGTTTTCTCCCATTCTGAGGGTTGTCTTTTCTCCTTGCTTATAGTTTCCTTTGCTGTGCAAAAGCTTTTAAGTTTAATCAGGTCCCACTTGTGTACTTTTGTTTTTATTTCCATTACTCTAGGAGGTTGGGTCATAGAGGATCTTGTTTTATGTCATCGAGTGTTCTGCTTATGTTTTCCTCTAAGAGTTTTATAATTTCTGGTCTTACATGTAGGTCTTTAATCCATTTTGAGTTTATCTTTGTGTATGGTGTTAGAAAGTGTTCTAATTTCATTGTTTTACATGTAGCTGTCCAGTTTTCCCAGCATCATTTATTGAAGAGGCTGCCATTGCCCCATTGTATATTCTTGCCTCCTTTGTCAAAAATAAGGTATCTGTAGGTGCATGGGTTTATTTCTGGGCTTTCTATCTTGTTCCGTTGGTCTATATTTCTGTTTCTGCTCCAGTACCATACTGTGTTGATGATTGTAGCTTTGTAGTATAATCTGAAATCAGGAAGGTTGATTCCTCCATTTCCATTCTTCTTTCTCAAGACTGCTTCTGCTGTTCAGGGTCTTTAGCGTTTCCATATGAATTGTGAATTTTTTTTTTTTTTTGTTCTAGTTCTGTGAAAAACGTCATTGGTAATTTGATAGGGATCGCATTAAATCTGTAGAGTGCGTTTGGTACTATAGTCATTTTCACAATATTGATTCTTCCTACCCAGGAACGTGGAATATCTCTCCATCTGTTTATGTCATCTTTGATTTCTTTCATTAGTGTTTTATAATTTTCTCTGTACAGTTCTGTTGTCTCCTTAGGTAATTTTATTCCTAGACATTTAATTCTTTTTGTTGCAATGGTGAATGGGATTGATTCCTTAATTTCTCTTTCTGATTTTTCATTGTTAGTATACAGAAATGCAAGAGATTTCTGTGTATTGATTTTGTATCCTGCAACTTTACTAAATTCACTGATTAGCTCTAGTAATTTTCTGGTACTATCTTTAGGGTTTTCTATGTACAGTATCATGTCATCTGCAAACAGTGAGAGATTTACTTCTTCTTTTCCAATCTGGATTCATTTTATTTCTTTTTCTCCTCTGATTGCTGTAGCTAGAACTTCCAGAACTATGTTGAATAATAGTGGTAAAAGTGGACACCCTTGTTTTGTTCCTTATCTTAGGGGGAATGCTTTTAGTTTTTCACCATTGAGAATAATGTTTGCTGTAGGCTTATCATATATGGCCTTTACTATGTTGACGTAGGTTCCTTCTCTGCCCATTTTTTTTAAAGAGTTTTAATTATAAATGGGTGCTAAATTTTGTCAAAGGCTTTTTCTGCATCTATTAAGATTATCATATGGTTTTATCTTTCAATTTGTTAAAATGGTATAACACATTGATTGATTTGCATATATTGAAGAATCCTTGCATTGCTGGAATAAACCCAACTTGATCATGGTGTATGAGCTTTCTGAAGTGTTGCTGAATTCTGTTTTCTAAAATTTTGTTGAGGATTTTTGCATCTATGTTTGTCAGTGATATTGACCTTAAAGGTTTCTTTTTTTGTGTTGTCTTTGTCTGGTTTTGTATCAGGGTGATGGTGGCCTTGTAGAATGAATTTGGAAGTGTTCCTTCCTCTGCAATTTTTTGAAAGAGTTTTAGAAGGATAGGCATTAGCTCTTCTCTAAATGTTTGATAGAATTCTCCTGTGAAGCCATCTGGTCCTAGGCTTTCGCTTTTTGGGAGATTTTTGATCACAGCTTCAATTTCAGTGCTTGCAATTGGTTATTCATAATTTCTATTTCTTCCTGGTTCAGTGTTGGAAGATTGAACTTTTCTAAGAATCTTTTCATTTCTTCCAGGTTATCTATTTTATTGCCATATAGTTCAGAGAAGGCAATGGCACCCCACTCCAGGACTCTTGCCTGGAAAATCCCATGGACGGAGGAGACTGATGGGCTGCAGTCCATGGGGTCGCGAAGAGTTGGACACGGCTGAGTGACTTCACTTTCACTTTTCACTTTCATGCATTGGAGAAGGAAATGACAACCCACTCCAGTGTTCTTGCCTGGAGAATCCCAGGGACTGGGGAGACTGGTGGGCTGCCATCTATGGGGTTGCACAGAATTGGACACGACTGAAGCGACTTAGCAGCAGCAGCAGTTGTTCATAATAGTTTCTTATAATCCTTTGTATTTCTGCATTGTCTGTTGTATTATTTTAATTCTCTCTTTTTTATTATATATTTTGAGTTAAACTCTCAGTTGTTTCATTGTGATTTCAATTAGCATCTTAAAGCAATCTAGTTAGGATGAATACTAATTTTATTTCAATAGTGTAAAATGTTTCTTCCAATATATCAACACTTTTATAATTATTTCATTATGCAGGATATACTTTCCTATACCTGTTTTCACAGATGGCCACAAATTAAGTGGCTTGAAAGAAGAATAATTTATTCTATCACTGTTATGAAGGCTAAATCCAAATCTAAATGTCAGCAGGGCTATACTTTCTGAAATCTCCAAAGGAGAGTCCTCCTTTTCCTCTCACAGCATCTACTGGTTCTCAGAAATTCTTAGTGTTTTTTGGCTTACAGCTTCATTATTCCAGTATCTGTTGGCAAATGGTCATGCGGAGCTGAATTGGCTTCTATCACAGGTCTTCTGGTGTAGCAGTAAGCTGCCTGGTACTCTTGTTCTCAATAGTCTCTAGGCCCCTAGGTACACTGGGTCCTATCAGCACTCTAACATAGGCAAGGCATATACTAGTCCTTCAGGCAGTCCTCAGAAAAGCCAGATTGTTGAAAGATGCTCATCAGGAAGAAACCAGGAGTTGGGAATTTTCTCCCACTCATTCCACACTGGGTTTGATGGAAAGACTAAGGTGAGTGAGTGCATGGTAACCCAAGCCATTGTCTTTGTTCTCAGCAGCCCTCACTCTGACACCCTGCCTTGTCAGTGGGCTAATTCAACCAAGATAGAAACAAGTCCCTCATGCAGCTCCCCTAAATATCTTCACATTGGACTTATATTCTAATTTTCCCTTTTCTTCACCAAGAAGCCAGGAGCTGAGATTGTTTTTTCCCAGTGGATCATATATCAATTAGCCAATGGGAGGAACTGTGGCAGGTAAATGCCATGGATTTTCTTATCAGTTTCAGTATGGCTGATTTTATGCTCATTCAGGTGCAGAAGACTCTTAACTGATACATGGATTTCTCACAAAGGTAATTGTGTTTATTGCCTTTGAATCAATGTCATCATGGGGGAAAGAAGAAGGCTCCCATTCTTCCATCTTGCTGATGTCCCAGAAAATAATCTTATAAACTCCAGATTGTTTACATATGATGGAGAATCAATTTTTGTAAGATACTTTAATTTTTCCTTTGTAACATTCATTTACCAGAGACTTGAAACTCAGGGAGGTAACGGCTGACCCTCAAAGCTCTGAAGCAGATCATCTAAGTGCTTTTTTCTTTAAGTTTTCTTTGAGCTTCAGAGAAAGGGAGACTGAAGCTTAATTAAGCTTCCATGTGCTCCAAGGCTAGATTAAGTTTTCTTTGATTAAATAAAAAATGAAAGAAAAATTCATCTATGGCCTGGTTTCCCTGTGCTCTCACTGTTCATGCTCAAGTTTCAAAGGCTGATTTGAAGATGGGATAAAAGTAGAAAAAAGAAGAGCAAAAAATAAAAATGTGGAATTCTTCAAACTTATGAAAGTACAGTGAAGATTTTCAGCTGTTTGAAGGCAGCAGATATTTTTGAATATCTGAAGAATGCAAGAGGAACAGAACCAAACTGCTTACCTTCCACATCTCTTGAATATGGCTTTCCTAGGGTTGATATTTATTTTTACCTAAGAAAATTTCTGACTAGGTTCTTTATTTTACCTTAGCATTCATTCAGGAACTCACTTTGAATTTAACATTAGTAGTTTGAACATCCTATAACTGATGAGTGTGCTAGGTTGCCAGTAGATTCATGTTCACTGAAGAGCTAGACCATATCTGAATTTCAAATTTGTGTTTTATGATAAATAGAACAAAACTACACTTTTATGTTTGATCTATTTCTAAGTAATTGTTTACTATTGGAAATAAAGACCCTTAGCAGTTTATGTTCTCATATAAGAATCAGGGATATTCTCATATATGAAGCAGGGTAGAAATGGGTGGGTTTAATCAATTCAAGTAATATATTGTAGATTATAAATTGGCTGTCTTCCTAGGTATTTATGGACCATCTCCTACTTGATTCTTAAGAAATTGACTTTCAGTTAAATTCCTTGAGGGAACTAAGGCAAATATTGGACTTCTCAAAATAGGATAATAAAGAAAAAAATGAAAACTAAACTCAAAACCTACTTTGAGAGTGAAAATCATAGAATATACATATATATATATATATATATATATATATATAATGTAATGCATCTGACCATAGCTTTCTGTCCCGTAGAAGAGACTATACAAATAATGAGGATTTATAATCATTCCAGTAATTGAAAAAACAAGCTTATATGTTTTGAAAATGGAGGAGGGAGGAGGGTTCAGGATGGGGAACACATGTATACCTGTGGTGGATTCATTTTGATATTTGGCAAAACTAATACAATTATGTAAAGTTTAAAAATAAAATAAAATTAATTAAAAAAAAAGAAAATAATGACAATCTTATTTTAATAAATTAATATGACATTCCCAGTTATGTGATCCTTTATCACTAAGCTATAGAAAGCAGCTTTTAAAATATATTTTACTGAAGTAAACTTGCATGTGTGTGTGTTCAGTCGTTTCAGTCCTGTCTGACTCTTTGCAACATTATGAACTGTAGCCCACGAGGCTCCTCAGTAGTACACAGTGTTAATTTCTGCAGTACGGTAAAATTATTCATTTATACATGTAGAGTCAGCTGTTTTTATAACCTATGAAATTTTTGGATGCTTATATTAACCTGTGCATTTAGTCAGTATTTAGTTTGTCACTCTGAGAACTCATTAATAGACTGTTATCTCCATCCAATACCATTACTTTTCTTTCTGGGAGAAAAGGGAAAAAATGGAAAATCCCTGTTAATGTTTAAATAGTCTATAAATAAGTTACACCTCAATAAGGTAAATTAAGTGGATAAGAAACTAAATCAATAGCATTTGCTATGACTTTTTCTTCCTCTTCTTCAAACAAACTTGTGCCATATTAAATGAACTACACTAATAAGATTTTGTATTGTTCTACTTTTCCTTTTTAACAAGATTATATAAAGCAATAATGACATTGTACGTATAAAATGCAATATTTTCTAAGTGGCCATAATTTCTGTTACTTTTGGGCCTAGAAGCCAATTATGGAAAGAAGTTCCATCTTTTAATAGGCTCAAGTGATTCCACAGCATTTGCGATTTTTCTTCTCCTCAGAAGGAAAGCAGCTCATCAAGAAAATGTCAAGTTCTTATCTACTAGTATCCCATATACTTAGTAGCCCACACTGCTTTCAAATCCAATCACTTAATAGAAACAATCCTAGGTTTCATTTATTTACTCTTTTAACAGATTTAGTAAAGTGTATAAATCCTTAGGATGACAGTTTTGAAAAAGACAGAAAAACAATATCAGAACCAAGAAGGGAGGAAGGAAAATTAGAGATAATAGAAAGATAACAAAGTGACACAGTGATACTGTGTGCCCTGCTCAGTAGCTCAGTTATGTCCAACTCTTTGAGACTCCATAGACTGTAACTTGCCAGGCCTTCTGTCCATGGAATTTTCCAGGCAAGAATATGGAATCGGTTCCCATTTCCTTTTCCAGAGGATCTTCCCAACCCAGAGATTGAACACTTGTCTCTTGCATCTCCTGCATTGATAGGGCAATTCTTTACCACTGTGCCACCTGCAAAGCCCAGAATGATACTACAACACCAATATTTTTGAAATTTAAAACAAATTACAAAATTATTTTAAAAATTAACATAAACATTGGCACAAGAGGAAATAGATCAAAATACTTTTACATATGTTTAGAAATTAATTTTGTCATAGTTAACCTTGCTATAAGAAAATGAGCCAATTGGTCTAACCAAAAGCAAAACCACAAATCTTATACAATCTTATGTATTTTTTCAAGAAATATATGGGAAAAAGCAATTTTAAATAATTTTTATGAGGCCAGCACATTCTAATATCAAAACCAGTAAAGGACATTATAAGAAAAAATATACTACAAAACAATATCACTTGAATGTGAATACAGCATTCCTTTAAAAATTATCACAGAAACAAATAAAGAAGAAAATAATGATCAAGTGAATTTATTTCAAGAAACCTGGGCGCAGCACTAAAGTAAACCCCAAGAGAAAAGATAAATATTTTGGTATACTCATTTTTTGGAATATTACTCTGCAATGATGAAAAATGAACTATTGTTACACAACTTGAATGAATCATGAAATACAATGTTTAGCAAAAAATTTCATGTACCTACTGCTCAGATATGCAGATGACACCACCCTTATGGCAGAAAGTGAAGAGGAACTCAAAAGCCTCTTGATGAAAGTGAAAGTGGAGAGTGAAAAAGTTGACTTAAAGCTCAACATTCAGAAAGCGAAGATCATGGCATCCGGTCCCACCACTTCATGGGAAATAGATGGGGAAACAGTGGAAACAGTGTCAGACTTTATTTTTCTGGGCTCCAAAATCACTGCGGTTGGTGACTGCAGCCATGAAATTAAAAGATGCTTACTCCTTGGAAGGAAAGTTATGACCAACCTAGATAGCATATTCAAAAGCAGAGACATTACTTTGCCAACAAAGATTTGTCTAGTCAAGGCTATGGTTTTTCCTGTGGTCAGGTATGGATGTGAGAGTTGGACTGTGAAGAAGGCTGAGCGCTGAAGAATTGATGCTTTTGAACTGTGGTGTTGGAGAAGACTCTTGAGAGTCCCTTGGACTGCAAGGAGAGCCAACCAGTCCATTCTGAAGGAGATCAGCCCTGGGATTTCTTTGGAAGGAATGATGCTAAAGCTGAAACTCCAGTACTTTGGCCACCTCACGCGAAGAGTTGACTCATTGGAAAAGACTCTGATGCTGGGAGGGATTGGGGGCAGGAGGAGAAGGGGACAACAGAGGATGAGATGGCTGGATGGCATCACTGACTCGATGGACGTGAGTCTCAGTGAACTCCTGGAGTTGGTGATGGACAGGGAGGCCTGGCATGCTGCGATTCATGGGGTCGCAAAGAGTCGGACACGACTGAGCGACTGATCTGATTTGATCTGACTCTCCTATATGGTTTAATTCACATGGGCTTTAAGAAGAGGCAAAATTAGTAATGAACTTCAGAAAAAGAAATTAAGGAAACAAGCCCATTTACCAACACATCAAAAAGTATGAACTATACAGGAACAAACCTACTTAAGGAAGTTTTCCTTTGTTGTGCAAAATATTCTGAAAACTATAAGACACAGATGAAAGAAATTGAGGGCAACACAAACAGAAAAATATACCATGTTTTTGGATTGTAAGAATCAATATTGTCAAAATGACTATACTCCCCAAGGTAATCTACAGATCTCTATCAAATTACCAATGACAATTTTTGAAGATCTAGAACAAAAAATATTAAAATTTGTATGAAAGCACAAAACCCTTTGAATAACCAAAGCAACCTTGAGAAAGAGAAATGGAGCTGGAGGAATCAGACTCCTTGACTTTAGATTATGCTATAATTTAAAGTTACAGTTATCAAACTATTGTACAGTCATCAAGACAGTATGGTACCAGCACAAAGACAGACTTATAGATCAGTGGGACAAGATAGAAAGTCCAGAAATAAACTCACAAACCTGTGGTAAATTAATCTATGACAAAGGAGGCAAGAATATGAAATGGAGAAAAGACAATCTCTTTAATAAGTAGTGTTGGGAAAACTGGACAGCTATATGTAAAAGAATGAAATTAGAATATTCTCTAACACTATATACAAAAATAAACTGAAAATGAATTAAAGATTTAAATGTAACACTGGATACTATAAACTCTTAGAGGAAAACATAGAACACTCATTGACATAAATCGCAATATCGTTTTGGATCTGCCTCCTAGAGTGATAAACATAAGAACAAAAATAGACAAATGGGATCTAATTCAACTTCAAATATTTTTGACAACAAAGGAAACCATAAACAAAGTGAAAAGACAGCCCATGGAATGGAACAAAATATTTGCAAACTATGCAACTAAGAAGGGGTTAATCTCCAAAATATATAAATTGCTCATGCAGCTCAATATCAGGAAAACAAACAACCCAAATCAAAAAATGAGCAGAAGATCTAAATACACATTTCTCCAAAGACATACAGATCTCCAAAAAGTACATGAACTGATGCTCAGCATCACTAATCATTAGGGAAATGCAAATCAAATATACAATGAGGTATCCCTTCACACTAATCAGAATGGCCATCATCAAAAGGCCTACAAATAATAAATGCTAGAGAAGGTGTAGAGAAAAGGGGAACCCTCCTACACTGTTGGTGGAAATGTAAATTGGTACAGTCATTATGGAAAATGGCATGGAGGTTCCTTAAGAAACCAGAAACAGAGCTACCATACGGTCCAGCAATTCAACTCTTGGCATATATTTGGAGAAAACTATAATTAGTTTATAGTGTATAATTCAAAAATACTCATGCACCCCAATGGTCATAGCAGCACTTACAATAGCCAAGACATGGAAGCAACCTAAATGTCCATCGACTGATGAATGGATAAAAAAGATGTGGTACACGTAAATACATACATTGGAGTACATAAATATATACATTGGAATATTAGCCATAAAAAGAATAAAGTCATGCCATTTTCAACAACATGGACTTAGTGATTATCATACTAAGTGAAGTAAGTCAGACAAGTAAAGTCAAATAAGATATCACCTGTATGTGGAATCTTAAAAAAGGATACAAATGAACTTATTTACAAAACAGAAACAGACTCATAGATTTAGAAAATGAACTTATGGTGTCCAAAAGGGAAAGGTGAAAGGAGGGTAAATTACAAGATTGGGATTAACATATACACACTATTATCTATAAAATAAATAATCAACAAGGACCACAGGGGACTCTATTTAGCACTTTGTAATAATCTATATTGGAAAAGAATCTGCAAAAGAATAGACATATGTACATGTATAACTAAATTATGTGCTATACAACTAAAACTAACACAATATTATAAATTAACTATATTCCAATACCAAAAGTTAAAAATAAATGGGAAAGAAAGAATAAGCAAAAATAATCTTTGGTTATTAAAAATATCAGTATGGTGGTCGTCTACAATATGCAGAAAATGATTTCAAGGGGCAAGAAAGAAATGTCTATTCATGAAAATATTCTATAGCATGATAAGAGTACTGGTTACATGTTGTACATATTTGCAACAGTTATAAATTGAAATAATTTAGGTCTGTGCATTTCACACATATGAATGTTTTATCAATTAAAGATTAATAATAAAAAAAATCACGAAACCTTGGATTTGATCTAGACTCTTGAAAACTTGCCCTTCACATATCTGGTGTCTGAAAGAGTTTACTGATTCAGATATTTCATGCAACATAATGATTTTCCAAGGACAGCCAAATATTTATTGTATTAATTTGCTAGTGTTATCATAACAAAATATAGATTGGAGGACTTGAAAAGCAGAAGTTTATTTTCTCACAGTATGGAAACTGGAATTCAAAGATGAAGGTGCTGACAGACTTGGCTTCTCCTGAGGCCTCTCTCATTGTCCTAGAGATGGCCACTTTCTCACCATGTCCTTACAGGACCTCTCTGCATACCTCTTTGGTGTCTGTCTCTCTTGTCATAAGGTTATGACAAGTTATATTGGATTAGGGCTCCACATTTAGAAGCCTCATAAAAAACTTAATTACCAGTTTAAAACCCTCACCCCTCAAGAACCCTTTATTTTTTGGTGTTCCAAAATCACTGCAGATGGTGACTGAACCCATGAAATTAAAAGACACTTACTCCTTGGAAGAAAAGTTATGACTAGACTAGACAGCATATTAAAAAGCAGAGATACTACTTTGCTGACAAAGGTACATCTAGTCTAACTATGGTTTTTCCAGTAGTCATATATGGATGTGAGAGTTGGGCCATAAAGAAAGCTGGGCACTGAAGAACTGATGCTTTTGAATTGTGGTGTTGGAGAAGACTCTTGAGAGTCCCTTGGATGATGGCAAGGAGATCAAACAAGCCAATCCTAAAGGAAATAAGTCCTGAATATTCACTGGAAGAACTGATGTTGAAGCTGAAATTCCAATACCTTGGCCACCTGATGCAAATATCTGATTCATCGGAAAAGACCCTGATGCTAGGAAAGATTGAAAGCGGGAGGAGAAGGGGATGACAGAGGATGAGATGGTTGGATGGCATCACCAATTCAATGGACAAGAGTTTGAGCAAGCTCCAGAAATTGTGATGGACAGGGAGGCCTGGGGTGCTGCACTCCATGAGGTTGCAGAGCCGGACACTCTTGAGGGACTGAACTGAACTGAACCCCGTAAGAACAGTCTCAATGAGTGTTAGAGCTTAAACATATGAATTACAGGGGGACACGATTATATTCATAACATTTATCCTCTAAGTATAGGCTGGAATATCAACAGTGCTGTGACCTAACAAAGAGTGATGGCCATACTTGTCACAGACTGACCTAGGGTGGTGAAAATTCCATTTTGAGACTATTACTGATTCTTCACTGCAACCGTGATTAAAAGCGAAAGTGAAAATGTTAGTGACTCAGTCATGTCCGACTCTTTGCAGCCCCTTGGACTGTAGCCCAGAAGGCTCCTCTGTTCATGAAATTTTCCAGGCAAAAATACTGGAGTGGTTTGCCGTTTCCTTCTCCAGGGCATCTTCCCAACCCAGGAATCAAATCTGGGTTTCCTGTGTTGCAGGAAACTTTTTTACCCTCTGAGTCATCAGGGAAGTCCCAATGATAAGGAAACTCCAAAAGGAGTTCCAGAGGAGGATGTCCTCACCAAGGGCATTGCTCTGCTTAGATGGTTCATTTTTAAGAAAGGAAAGAGTTGACCCACAGTAAGTAGTCCTAGACTACTTATTACTTTGTCTTCCATTTGTAAGTAGGCTGTCTCTGGAAGCACTGTTTGTTGGTGCTGTTATACACAAATAATAAACAACATATTTAAAAGAAGGTATACATTGTAAAAAAACATGGTATATTCAATTTTTCTCCATATGTTAACTCATGGAGAATTTCTGGACTTCAATTAAGAATTCTTGACTTCAGTTTCTTACTAATTTTAAATATATTTTTCATTTTCCTGGGTATACTACAATGGGGTAGAATTTATATTCAAATTTCAATTATCTGCATAAAACCTTTGTTGAAGTAGTTAAATTTTTATTTATTTTCATTGTATAATCTCTGATGAAGACAACATATATTAGTTTATATAATGTAGATTGTCATCTTTTGGGAAGTGAAATTAATTTTGACCACAAATGGTCCATGGAGTTTCCATAAAGGAATAGTGGCTGGTTTTATGTGAGTAGTCATGTCTGACTCTTAGCGACCCCATGGTCTGCAGCCTACCAGGCTCCTCCGTCCATGGGATTTTCCAGGCAAGAGTACTGGAGTGGGGTGCCATTGCCTTCTCCGATGAAGGAAGAACATAGGCTTAAAGGCTAAATTTCAATGTTTAAGAGATCAAAGAACTGGGAGATATTCAGGGCTTAGCTTAGCATCTCTTGATTTTTTTGTGTGGAGGAATTTTTACATGAATTCTCTTGATACCTTGTACTCTCCTTCTTATGCATTTATTGAAGATAAAATGATTCACCTTATTGGTGGAGAACATTTCCCAGTTGTGTATAATAATGATAAGCAATTGTCTGTCATTCTTTCCTTCCTTCATCTGGACCTGGCATGAGACAATGATCCAGGTAAGACTGCTTACTTTGGAGATCCAAACCATCCCTCAGGTGAGATATTCCTAGAACATTAATGAGATATAAAGATGGAGGGTTACCAGTCTCTTTTGGCTTTTACATGAAATTTTCTAATGTTGGCCTTATCAGAAATAACACTGAACATTTTACATCCTTTCGTTTTGGATTCTTAAACTAGAAATATGCAAAGGAACTTTATGAGTCCTTTCAGACCATACAAGAGCTTCTCTGGTGGCTCAGAGTCTGCTTTCAATTCAGGAGACCTGGGTTTGATCCCTGGGTTGGGAAGATTCCCTGGTGAAGGAAATGGCAACCTACTTCAGTACTCTTGCCTGGAGAATTCCATGGGCAGAGGAGCCTGGCAAGCCCCAGTCCAAGGGTTTCAAAGAGTCAGATACAACTGAGTTACTAACATTTCAGACCATACAAATAAGTAACATCAGCAATAAGTATCTATCTTGAACGATAGACTCCTCAGTGTTTATCAGTTCAATACTGTTATGGTACCTATTTCATTGCCTGCTCTTTTCCCTGTCAGCTATGTTTTAAAATTCCTCTCCTCTATTAGAAGAGAAATTTTTTGAGGGCAAAAGTTCTTTGTTTTTCTTGATCTCCCTACCACTTGGTACAATATCATGTATACAATTCACAATCAATGAATATTTTTAATTACTTGTATACAGTTTCATTTGAAATGAATTGCTCAGTTTCAATAGTCAGAGAAATGATCTGTTTAAGCATTTGTTTAAATTTACTATATTTCAAACTAAGCACTTTCAGAAAGTGTTCTTTTTATTCATGAAATATTTGTCTTTAAAATATTATTTAAAATTCTTTTTAAAAAGGCAGTAAGCACATTTCAAATCGTTGTATTCAGAGTTTATTTTTTTAATTGAAAGGGTCATATTTTGATGAGTAAAGGAAACAGAAACCCCATTTTATTTTTCTAGTATCAGTTGATTTAAATAGAGAGAACTGAGTTTTAAATTTGTGTTTTATTCATTTGTATTTGTTATCTCCATAAATTGGTAGGCTCATAATAATTGGATTATATCATTCCTCGCCAGACAATTATAGGAGGAATGGGTTGAAAAATATTTGAGGTTGCAGAACACAGTCAAAATTTTTTTCTATGAAATTTGCTTTCTTATTTTATTTCAGCTGAAGTCCTTCAGAGCTCAGAACTCAGGCTAATGCTATATTTATCTTATTTTCATACAAAGGATAAGATGTATGAACAAAGAGTTAGACACACTCTCTCTTCCCATCCATATAATATCTATTTAGGACACCAACACCTTTTATGAATATCAATCAACCAATTACAATGTATGGCATTCTGAACTCAAAGTCAAATCTTTTAGGTAGATGCCTAGTGAATAGACCCTGCATTTAACAGAAAAAAAAAAAAAATCAGCTTCTGTTCTGTGCATTTTGTATTCTTCTCTAAAACTATAGTTTGTGAGTTTACAGTTCAAATAAACAAGCAGACTAAAAAGTGTAACTGTGCCTTTTCGGCTTACTTCCTATGTGAGATGAATACTAATATTTCACTTCCTTCAGTGTGAAAAACTGGTCATTGAAAACCCTGTGTATGTTGGTGGTGCACTCGCTGGGTCCAGTGCTTCATTCATCCTTACCTTGATTTAAATTGAATTTCAGCTCACAGAGAGGACAAAAAATGGGAGAGAAAGGAAAAAAAAAAAAAAAAAGAGAGAATCAGTAGAGGCAATAAAAAGTGTAGAGAACATAAATATAAATCTGTCTCCCCTCGATGTGCTACAAAATATCAGAAATCAGCTTGCTTTTTTTCTTGAGTTAAACATTTGTGGGGAAAGTTCAAAAATTATTTTGTGCTTTTGCTTTTTCACTTGTTTCCAACCTAGACTGTCTTCTTGATTAAAAATATGTGTATGTAAGAATTGATTTAATTTCCCAGAATTGTCTTGAGGATAGTTTTGAAAATACAGAGAAAATACAAGTATCTTAGGTCAATACTTGAAAGGCTTATTTTCTTGAAGGTATGTGTAAATGTTTTGATATTATGTGATTACAGGACAGCTTAACTCTATGCTTTTGACTTCCACGTTCTGAAAGCACTGCTTTCTCCTGTCTCCCAAACTATTATACTCACTGGGTTTACTTTATTTTTAACTGGCTTTTAATTCTGCAAGAAACTTATATGCTTCATGTCCTTGGCATATACAATAGATATTAGTGTTCTTTAGGGTGCTAGTTTGTGTCTTTGAGTATTCTCACTCTCACTCTCTCAGTCACTTCACTTACTGTCTTCATTTATTATCTGTGTCTGCTCACTTCT